>NC_141700.1:305939537-311252454 GCF_964263255.1 Lissotriton vulgaris | reverse complement strand
TGTTCAAGTGATGTTGAGATATGTTGTGATTATACTGAAGCTTAGGTCCCCAAAGCGATAGTGCATGATTAGGGAGGCCCACTAAGATGGTGATTATTGACCTATAGAGAAAGTGTGTGATACATGTTAAGTTCCAATCCCTCTAAAGACAGTCTGTTATGATATACATGTTGATGTCCCTGAAGAGATAGTATGTGATGACAGTCATATTCAAGTCCCATAAAGTTAAAGTATATTGAACCCACGTCCCCACAGAGATAGAGTGTAATTATAGACATGCCAGGTCCCCATAGAGATATGTGTGATGAAATTCATGTTCAATTACTAAAAGATAGCGCTTGATTGATTATATTGATGCCCAGGTCCCCACAGATATAGTGTGCGATTGTAGTTATGTCCAGGTCCCCACAGAGATAGTGTGTGATTATAAGGATGCCCAGGTCCCCACAGAGATAGTGTGTGATTATAAGGATGCCCAGGTCCCCACAGAGATAGTGTGTGATTATAGGGATGCCCAGGTCCTCACAGAGATAGTGTGTGACTACAGGGAAACCGGGTCCCCACAGAGATAGTGTGTGTTTATATGGATGGCAGGTCCCCACAGGGATAGTGTTTGTTTATGGGGATGGCAGGTCCCCATAGAAATACCGTGTGTTTATAGGGATGGCAGATCCCATAAAGATATGTGTGATGATAGTTATGTTCAATTACTCAAAGATAGCGTTTGATTGGTTATATTGATGCCCAGGTCCCCACAGAGATAGTGTGTGTTTATGGGGATGGCAGGTCCCCACAGAGATAGTGTGTGATTATAGGGGTGCTAGGTCCCCACAGAGATAGTCTATAATTATAGAGATGTCAAGCTCCCCACAGTGATAGTGTGTAATTATAGAAATATCCAGGTCCTCACGGAGTTGGTGTGTGATTATAGCGTTACCACAGAGTCCCCGCAGAAATAGTGTGTGATGACAGTCTTGTTCAATTGCCCACAAAGGTATTGTTTGATTGATTATATCGATATCCATGACCCCACTGAGATAGTGTGTGATTATAGACTTGTTCAAGCCCCACAGAGATAGTATGTCTCCACAGTGATGTCTGTGATTATAGGTTTTATGAAGACTTAAACAGATAGTCATAATCTAGTGGTTTAGCAAACTAATGTAGCCACTTCAACAGTGGCAGCTGCTCCACTAAGGTGGAAGAGCGTCGCCCCACTGCTTTAAAGCAGGGCAATGGAAAAAAGGAAATGATAATAATGGACCGTATTATCATTTTATTTTTAGTATTCCAGTAGACATGGTGTTTCTGGTTGGCTAGGGTATGCAGGTATGGTAGGGCAGAACCCATCAGTCTAGTAAGGGTAAGATAGTAACACATCAAAGACAACCCCTGGCAGAGCAGTCAGGCTTATCCCAGAGGCAATGTCTAAAGCGTTTGCACAACGCACTCACACAACAGTGACACTTTAGGCACACCATAAAAAGCGACTCCACACAAGGTTACATAAAAATATCTTTTGTATTATTTATTTTTTTAAAGTTAGACCACAATCACATAAATCACTGTGCCACTAGGCACTTTGTCATGACATCACATAGTCATACACCACTTTTGCCAATTGGATAATTGTCATAATTAACAATGTTAGTGAACTTTAGTAAATACTTATAAGTGAACACCACACTGAAAACATAAGGCCTAACATTACAGTTAGTGCAATCAAGACAATAACGATTAGTTGAACATGTTTCCGCTTGAGCCGGTGTCACCAGTCTGACAGGGCAATCTTTTAAGATAGTTGCTTCCAGCTTTGTTAACACCCAACTACATCCCCTCTACATCCCCTGCCTTCTTCTACATGAAAATGCTCCACTGGTTCCCGTAGAAACAGGGAAAATGCCAGGAAAACAGAGACGCCCTACGGGGCAAGAAAATGCCAAAAGATCTCCTGCCTGCACAACGGGGAGAGAGCACAGTCTATGGGTGCTTGTGCTCACCAGCGTGATAGGGCCACTGGCCTGCACTCTCTGCAGGGAAACACTACCGGTTTCCATGGAAGCAGGGGAATGACAGAAGTACAGGGGTGATCTGCGGGGTAAGGAAACACCAAAGGTTCTTACATTTGGAGATCAGCCCACTGGGAGGTCTTTTTGTTGGTGCGAGCACACTATCCCTGGGTACTCGCACTATCTAGCGTGATGGGTCCACCTGCCCCCACTATTCACAACAGCGGGGCCAGAAGCCAAGGGGAGCCAAATGCCTCCGGTACAGCTCCGTAGTGTGGCATGGGTACGAATCTCTTCATGTTTCGCTGCAAGCGGCCTGGTGCAGCTGGGAGGCACTTGCCTTCCTTAGTAATGCCCGCACCCAGGGGCTCACATCGGCCACCTAGGGTCTCACAACGGCTGCGTGTGGAAGCATCTGAATGGACACGTGAGGCTCTGGTCACTTCCGGGTGCGGCTGGGCCACATCTTCTGACAGCCAAGGGAACTCCCGGGCCGATATTCCTTGCTGCTTGGGCATGACCTCGCAGCCATGTAGCAGAGCCCCGGCTGCTGGCTCACATAAACAAAGGCATGCAATACGAGAGGGAGAGCGTTTTGTTCCGTTCACCTCCTCCTTCTCAATGTTCAGGCCCTAGATGAGGGAGCTGTGCTGCAAATGCTGCAGGGTAAAAGCGCTCCTGTATGGGGTTAGCACAAATTGAGCCAACTCCTTGGGCAACAGAATTGAAAACGCTTTCCACGCGCTATTAGCAAACAGGGAGGCAAGCACTACCTCGTCCCTGGAGACACTGGGGCAGAGAACAGGGCACAGGCTGGCTAGCACGGAAGGTTCCTTAGCAGAGAGGCAGTCACTTCAGCCACCCAGCAGGCAGCAGGTTAGTTTCACAAGAAGGTATTCACAAACAGCGGTTCCTCCTGGCACACAGCAGTCATTGGGTACGTGCCCCACATAGTGTCTTTTTATTTTCATGGGGTCATAGCCCCTGTATTTATAGTGCCAAAGTCTTTATTCTGAGGGAACTTCAACCACATATTAGAAGTGCACAACACTGCCGTTCATATTGAAAGCCTTGGCACCAGACACACCACAGGGGGTGGAGCCATTATTTTGGAAGGTAGGCACAGACCTATTCAGGTGCATGTGCAACTCCTCCCACCACACCAAATGAAGACCAGGCCTATTCAGGTGCAAGGAAAACTCCCCCTGCCACTCTAAATTCAGGAAAGGTCTATTCAGCCTAGCACTGAGTCACCTGGGCAGGACACACCTCAACCACCCCAGGGACTAGAGTGAATGCACATCCCTTCTCTGTCAGTCAAAACCAAACAGTCAATACACATCAGGCAGGCGCAAAAACTCATAAGCACACAGAAATATCCACTTCTAAAAGTGGTGTTTCTAACTCTGTTTTCACCAATAAGCAGGATTTATCACTAGCATGCCTGCCCGCTATGGGCCCCAATGTTAAAAACTGCCTGCCTTTCCGTGGTGGCGTTGCCGCCACGGAAAGGCACATCCCAGCCTGCATACAAATATGGATGACGGTGTCTACCAGACACCGCCACCATATAAACTGCTTTTCCACCCTGTAGGCAATCGGGTGGATTGCCTACCTGTGGAAAACCGGCGGACAGTATTCCCATTCGCTGGGGTCCCCCCGCCATGGTAATGTGGCGGGGGAAGTTAGAGGCGGGCGGGGGTTTTTGGCGGGTGGATCGCCACCGCCATACGGGCAGTGGCGATCCACCAGTTATCATAATGAGCCCCTTAATATTCCCTTGCCGCGCAAAAAACCCATACCCACCCTAAGCCCTAAGAAATCCCTTACGATCCAAAAACTCACACCCACCCTAACCCTGAAACATCCTTTGTCACGCAAAAACCTATATTCACTATAAACCATAAAATATACCTTGCTACCCAAAAACCTATACTCACCCTAAACTATAAAAAAATACCTTGCCACCTAAAATCCCATACCCATCCTAAACCCCCAATATTCCCTTGGCACCAAAAAACCCCAAACCCATCATCAACCCTAAGGCACAACTTAGAATCCAAAAACCCATAACCGCCCTAAACCCAAAAAATCCATTATCACCCAAAAACTCATACCCACCCTAAACCATAAAATTTCCCTTGCCCCCAAAATCCCACACCCACAATAAACCTTAAAAATTCCCTTGTGACACAAAAACCCATACTTTACTTAAACCCTACAAAATCCCTTGCCACCAAAATCTTAAACCCGTCCTAAACGTTAAAAATCCCCATCAAACCCACAAAACCCATAACCACCCATAACGCTAACAATCCCTGACCACTCAAAAACTACACCCACCCTAACCACCAATAATTCACTTGCCACCCAAATACCCATTCCCACCATAAAAAATCCCTTGAGTCCCAAAAACCCATCCAAACACTAAAACCTAAATTATTCATTACCACCCAAAAAACCCATTTCAGCCCTAAACCCTAGATGTTCCCTTGCCACCCAAAACCCAAGCACAGCGTAAACCCTAAAAAAGCCTTACCACTCCAAAATCCATACCCACCCTAAACGCTAAAAATTCCCCTATCACCCAAACACCCATACCCACCAGAAACCATAACATTTCCCTTGCCCCCCAAAAATCCAGCCCACGCTAAACCTTAAAACAGCTCTTATCACCCAAAAACCCATATCTACCCTAAGGCAAACCTTACAACCAAAAAACCCATAATCACCCTAAAAATTCCTTATCACCCAAAAACTCATGCCCACCCTAACCTTAAAAATTCCCTTGCCACCCAAAAACACACACACCCATCCTAAATGCTAAAAATTCCATTGCCACCCAAAAACCCATACCCACCTTAAACCCTAAATAAATCCCTTACCAACCGAAAACCTACACTGACTGTAATCCCTAAAAATTCCCTTGCCACCCAACAACCCCATACTCACCGTAAACACAAAATGTTCCCTTGCCACCTAAAAACCCATAACTACCCTAAAAAAAAAACCTTACCACACAAATATACCCACACCCACCCTAAACCCTAAAAATTCCCTTGCCACCCAAAAACTCACACCCACCGAAAAACCCATACAAACTATAAACCCTAAAAAAATCATTACAACCCAAAAAAAACACACACTAAAGCCTAAAGGTTCCCTTGCCACCAAAAACCCCTACCCACCCTAAAAACTAAAAAATCCCTTACCAACCAAAAACCCACAAGGACACACCCACCCTGAGCCCTAGAAAATCCCTTGCCACCAAAAATCCCACACCCACCCTAAACGCTAGGAAATCCCTTGCCACCCAAAAACCCATACAAACACTAAACCCTAGATGATTCATTACCACCCAAAAATCCATACCCATACAAAACCCCAAAAATGAATTTGCCACCCAAAAATCTATACCCACCCAAAACTCTGCAAAATTCCCTTGCCACCTAAAAACCCTTTCCTGCCCAAAACCCTAAAAATGCCCTTGCCACCCAAAAAACCCATTCCCACCCTAAACCCTAAGAAATCCCTTACAACCCAAAAACCCATACCCACCCTAACCATAAAAATGCCTTTGCCACCCAAAAGCCCATACTCATCCTAAACCCTAAAAATTCCCTTGCAGCCCAAAAACCCATACCCACCCTAAACCCTAAGAAATCCCCTACCACCCAAAAATCCATACCCATCCAAAACCCCCAAAATGCCCTTGCCACCCAAAAAACCTATTCCCACCCTAAACCCTAAGAAATCCCTTACAGCCCAAAACCCCATACCCACCCCTAACCCTAAAAATGCCTTTGCCACCCAAAAGCCCATACCCATCCTAAACCCTAAAAAATCCCTTGCAGTCCAAAAACCCATACCCACCCTAAACACTAAAAAAGCCCCTACCTCCTAAAAACATATACTCACCATGAACCATAAAAAATACCTTGCCAACCAAAATCCCACGCCCACCCTAAACCCTCAATATTCTCTTGGCACCCAAAAACCCATAACCACCCTCAACCCTAAAGATTCATTACCGCCCAAAAACTCATACCCACCCTAAACCCTAAAGATTAATTATCACCCAAAAACTCATACCCATCTTAAACCATAACATTTCCCTTGCCCCCATAAACCCGCAGTCACCCTAAACCTTAAAAATTCCCTTCAAACTCATACCTACCCGAAACTCTAAAAATCCCTTTCCTCTCAAAAACCTACCCCTACCTTTAACCCAAAAATGTAATTTGCCACCCAAAACCCCATACCCACCATCAAAAATCCCTTGCCCCCAAAACCCATGCAAACACTAAACCCTAAATTATTTTTTACCACCCAAAAAACCCATATCAGCCCTAAACTCTATATGTTCCCTTGCCACCCAAAACCCATGCCCACCCTAAACCCTAAAAAATCCCTTTGCACCCAAAAACTGACACCAGACCTAAACCTTAAAAATTCCCTTGCGACCCAAAAACCCATACATCCAGTAAAATCTACAAAATCCTTTGCACCAAAAATCCTACACCCACCCTAAACAATAAAAAATGCCCTTGTCACCCAAAAACCCATACCCAGCCTAAACCCTAAAACATCCCTTACCACCTAAAAATCGATACCCACCCTAAATGCTAAAAATTCCCTGATCACCCGAACACCCATACCTACCTGAAACCATAACATTTCCCTTGCTCTCAAAAATCCACACCCACAGTAAGCCTTAAAAAAAGCACTTTTTGCCTAAGGCAAACCTTACAACTAAAAAACCCATAATCACCCTAAACCCTAAAAATTCCTTATCACCCAAAAACCCAAGCCCACCTTAAACCTTAAAAACGCCCTTGCCACCCAAAAGCCCACACCCATCCTAAATGCTGAAAATTCCATTGCCAACCAAAAATCCATACCCACCGTAAACCCTAAATAAATCCCTTACTAACCAAAAACCTATACCCACCCTAAACCCTAAATAATCCCTTGCCACCTAAAAAACCATACCCACCCTAAAAAATCCATCGCCACCCAAAAAACCAATACAAACAATAAACCCTAAGTAATTCATTAACACCCAAAAACCCACACCCACCCTAAACAATTCTGTACCACTTAAAAACCTATACCCATCTTAAACTCTAAAAATTCACTTGCCAACCAAAAACGCATACCCACTCCACACCCTAAAAATTCCCTTCCCACCCAAAAACCCACACCCACCCTAAAAAATCCCTTGCCACCCAAAATCCCATACAAACCCTAAACCCCAAAAGATTAATCACCATCCAAAAACCCATACCCACACAAAACCCATGCCCACCCTAAACCTTTAAAAAAAAACCTTACCATGGAAATACTTATGCACACCCTAAGCCCTAAAAAATACCTTACCACCCAAAATCCTATACCAACCCTAAGCCCTAAAAATTCCCTTCCAACCTAAAACTCACAACCACCCAAAACCCCAAGAATTCCCTTACCACCCAAAAACCCATACCCTCCCTAAACCTTAAAAAAATCTCTTACCACCCTAAAACCCATAAACACCCTAAACACTAAAGGTTCCCTTGCAATTCAAAACCCATACACCATAAAACCTAAACAATCCCCAATCACCCAAAAAACCATACTCATCCTAAATTCTAAAAAATCCCTTACCACCCAAAATCTATATTTACCCGAAACCCTGAAAAATGTAGCACCACTCAATAGTCCAAGCCCACCTTATACCTTAACCCCTTCGATGCTTGTGACAGAACCATTCCGTCATCAGTCACGGTTGGGCTGTGCTAATGACGGAATGGTTCCGTCACAACCACACCCATTTAGATCGGGGCCAGCACAGGGGGAAAATTCCTTTAGCAGTGATGAGGTTAAAAGAACCACCACTGCTTTCCTCCACGGGTAACTACAAGGTATGGTTGCTTCCCTGTGAGCCTATCACCATGAGTCTTTCTATGTATGCCACTACAGTACTAGGTATAAGAGATGCTGCGACAATAGTTGGCTATAGTGTGCATCTATTGTCAGTCACTACTACTTCCCATGTTGCACTTGTTTAATGTGATGGAAACTTCACTGCTAAAGTTAGGAGAGTCTCAAAAGTGTGTCATTCTGTAAATTGGGTTTTGGTTCTGAAATGTTTGGGCTGTACCGTCTTACTCCTCCAATGTGCTTCTGTAGAATAGGTAATCAGCTTAAACTGCTGCAACATGAGCTGCACATGTTTTTGTCTGAGGAAAATATGTTTTTCTGCTGTTTGCTCTTAATCTGAATGTGGGTTAGGAAAGCTTGCATTTCTACTTACCACACTGTAAATTCTGTGTGTGGGTGTGAGATGCTTACAGAGCTGCTGCCTACTGCCTGATGCCTGATCTGCGTGTATTAGGGAAGTGTGTACTCCTTGCGCTTGAGGAAAAGTGTCCTAGCTCTTGTGTCTATATTGTGTACATTCAAGGTTTCACTATGTATGGCCATGCTATACATGCCCTATGTGTGAAAGTAAGTTTGTACTACTATTGTCTGTATTGTACCTGTTGCATATCCGAGTGACTCTTCCACTACTGCTGCAATGGTGTACCTGTTCGATGTGTGTTGTAGAAGTTAGGGAAAACGTTTTCATTATATAAACTTCAAGGCCATTTGGTTGGTCCATAATTGTACTATATAAGCTGTAAGAAAGAAAAGTTGACACTGTAAGACAGTGCCTTGTGTGTATTGTCACAAAGCACATGTGTGAGGTATAAATGTACCTTTATGGCAACTTGCCTTTCCGAAAATGGAATATCCACTATGCTCCAGGAGCGAAGGGGAGTTTTAATGATAATATTTAATGTAAGTATAGATGTCAGGGAGCAAGCATCTGTGTCTAACCAGTGTGTGTCCAAGTCATCTGAGTGGGCTGATAATGATTCTTCTAGCATATTAATGAATAGGTCTGATTGAATTTTGCACAAGAGGATATCATTTTTGGAGTGGTTCTGGAGGTGTGCTCAGGGAATCGGAGTTTAAAGTCAAATAGGAGTGCACAGTGGCCGGTCCAGGCTAAGGGAAAAGTATTGACATTGCCCCAAGAGTGGTTTTTGGTCAGGATACCATCTAAAGTATGTCATGCCATATGAGTAGGGCCTTCCACCGGTTGAGATAGGCCAAGAGATTAAATAGTTTGGAAAAGTGCTGCTATGTCGGTATCTGACAGGGCATCGAGGTGGGCGCAGACAGGAGCAGAAGGGCTTGACTTAGGTGTTCCTTTGGCCAGCAGCACGGACACGCTTTGCTTCCCAGTAAGTAGCCTGCCATAGTGAGGGGGCTTGGCAAGAGGCTCGGCTACTGGAAAATGAAAACATAAAATGAGTAAAAAGGGGTAAACCCTTTGAGTATGACGCCCATGCTGTACTGGGAGCCAGGAACCTCCCAAAAGATGGCAGCCGAAATGGTCTAGAAGGAAAGGAAACAGTGGAGGGTTCCTCTTCGTGCAGAGGAGCTGTGCTGATGAGCTTTACTTTCTTGCCTTGACTGTGAGGTTTGAATGAGCAATAAATAGCTGAAAGTGCTAGGTCTTTGTAGGGCGCTATATCCCTTTTAGTGTATGGAAACTCACAACAGCATTGTAGTCTGGAATTACTTTAACTATTTTATACAGTGCAAACTTGACCCAAAGGTATTGGAGCACTTTACATGATTACCTGTTACATTACACAAGGTTACATCCCCTTTTTAGGTCGAACTTCCATCGACCTGTTATATCTCTTCTGTTGGGTTTGGCACACCCACCAATTGCCATTGGCTGCTATCTGGGTCACTTACAGATGCTGCTTGTTATTGGTGCATTTGCTAAAATGTCCCTCCTTTGTGGGCCTAGCTGCCTCACTGGCGATTTCACTAAGAGATCGTTTTGTTTGGCTATCATACTGTAAAGAGTGTGATGGCCTCTCCTCTCTACTCCCTCCCGTCTGATTTATTTATATATGTTTTTTGCCTGCACTCAGCGCCGCTGCCCGCATGCCTGAAATAAGATCAGCAACTGTGCACGTGTGTGCCTCACTCGTTAAAGTCATAGGTAAATATATAGCCGAGCTTTGGCGTTTCCCACCAGGTTTTCCTGGTGAGGAGGACACACGTTTAAAGTCTGATGAAATTACCCACCCACACTTTGAGCTTTTTCGCAGGTGTGCTTTGTGAGCCTGGGACTCAGTCAAGTGTAAATAAACACTTGCGCTCTGGGCTGTTCTTCCCCTCTGCCCTCCAGTGGCTGCTAAATGCATGGGCTGATGGAGGCCGCGGGTCCCATTAGATGCTGTCGGTGTTTGCTGGGTTACATAATGAGAACCACAATTCCCAGATAAGGGGAATACCGCCTCAATGATCCTGAGATAAGAACTTTTGTCAGCAGCCGTGTTGTGACCACCTCAGCAGTCGCAGGTAAAATGTGATGGATTGAAGCAGGACAGGGGCCTTTGCAGCAAATCACCAGCAGTCCGGAGCAATGGGCCATCTTCAGGTCTGTGGGGCTCACTCAAACCTGCACTGTTACGCAACAGGGGCGAATGGCTTGCCATATTTCCCCCTCCCTGATACCCCAACTGCCTCTCATTCATCAATCCATCGATGAAAAGCCTGATGTCAGCAAGGCATCAGCATTCGAGGAGCACCCTTTTTGATGCTGCCTTGCTAGACTGCATTTTGGAATGACGAAAGGTCGGAGCCCCTACAAGCGGAAAGCAATTTATTCCAACTGGGATATAGGGATGTATGTTTGGATGTTTTCCAGGGCTTTAAGTGGGAAAACAAACTGGGGGTGCTCTAAAAGGGACGTGGCAAATTTCCTAAAGGGGTGTGGCCTATCCGAGTTGGGGCGTGGTCTAAATCAAGTTAACTAGCATTGTGTGCTTAAGAAAATCATGAAGTCACATCCAGCAAAGGATAATAAAATAGGCAAAAAAGTATATTTATTAAGTATAAGACATAAAATACCAAACACGTTAAAAAAAAAATTGCTATTTCCAAACTTAGAATTTAAAAACCATCTTCACTAAAGGATGTGTTATTAAATTCTGAGTTCAGGCAGAGGCGCAACAAGAGCCAAATTTCGAGGGGGGTTAAAAAAAATTAAGTGGGGGCTGAATCTTTAAGCAAGAGTCAGAGTAGAGCTGCAGGAGCTCTTAGAAGGGGTGAGACAACAACAATTATTAATTATTATGCAAATTGGCTTTATAAAGCCCTGTGAAGTGCTCGGGTGCGGCTGTGTGTGTGCCTGGGGAGAGTCTCATCCCAGGCTGCCACACACGACGGGGGGGTGCTGAAGCCCTTTGAGTCCAATGGGTATTGCGCGCCTAAGTTCCGGGATACCAGATTCCATATGTCTATCCTGCCGTTATGGGAAGATATGCAGGTAAACATGTCACACAGCATTCCCCATGTTATCCTATGGGCAAGATAGCCTTTCAATAGTGAAAAACGAAATTGGCAGTATTTCACTATCAAGACATGTTACCAACACTAGTAACACCAAACAAAAACCGGGACGTCTGCTCACCCTACCTTTGACCTTTGAGGTCCGAAAATAGAGCCCTCTTTCGAGGCCCTCCAAAAAAAATGGGGGGCTCAGCCCCCCACAGACTCCCCCCCACTTAACGCCCTGATGTTTTCTCAATGTGAAAAACTACATATATGATTATTCCCTGACTGTAAAAGAAGAGGTAAGTTAAAAAAGGGTGCATTGGAATGTGACCATTATAATTACCAGTGAATGAGATTCACTCAAGCATCCCATGTATCACTTTTTGTGCTGTTCAACTTGGAGGCCAGACCAGTTTTCAAAAGTATAAAATTATATTATGCCCCTTGGTACGATATGGCCTTGTGATACTTATATGGATTTGTGAAGAAGAAGAAGAAGGATAGCAACTATTGCATTTGGAGGAAGTGGCTTGAATCCACTTGAGTTACAGAAAACAAAATTGGAGCAGGATTGCAAATGCTTGTTTTTAAGGCTTCTGTATAGTAGTGATCTGGTTGGTCCCCTGAGATCGCGGGGAAGGAATTGGTCCAGTCGGTAAGCTTGTATAGCCTCTGCAACCATGCTGGTCCATTAGTTCTTGATCTGCTGAATGCCTCACCTGGTTTTGAGCGTGGCTGAAGGTGGCATGCAGCTCTACGCATTCGCCCACTGAGCTATCTTTCTAGTTTGTGAGCATTAGCATTTCTAATGCAGTTCTAAGCCATGCTGCGAGGTTTGCGCTTCCTAGGCCATATATTGTGGCAATATGGAGACATAATTCACATCTATGGAATACAGCATTTAGTTTCCATATGTATCGCCACATCAGGGGTTCGTAAGTGCTATATAAATAAAAAGCAGGCAATAAAGACTACAGTACGGACCAGCTGACCATTTATACTTAGTGAACAGTTATTGTTTACTCTACCCATCAAGTCATAACCATAGCTTCAGGAGGAGAGATTAAAAATAATCTATTTACAGTTAATCAATCAGGACTTGTATAGCGTCTAATCAACCTCGAGGGTATCCAGGCGCTAAAGATGTGTTAAGAATTAAAGGAGTGCACCCTTTAATTCAGGAACGCGTTTGGTCTGCTGATAGCCGAAAAGCTGGATATGGCACTTTCAGTCAGACCTTTAATATTTTAGAGAACTGTATATATTAAAAGTGAAACTGCAAGTCACAGAACACAATTTGCTGCTGGCTAAAAGCAAGGCTGATGTTGTCCCACATTATTAGTTAGCCCTATAGTCAGACTTCTGCAACTGTTCCAATTGTAAGGCACACTCGCTTTCCTCTCATTCTCTTGCTCTCTTTCTCGTCCGCTCCTTCTGTCAGTCTCTTTAACTTTAAATCTCGGTCTCATTTTCTTCCTCGCTCGCTCCTATCCTCTCTCTCGAGACCTCCCATTTCTTTCTCCTTCTTTGTCTTTGCATCTTTCTCCTCCTCCTTTCTCTTTTTGGATATAACTCCACCCTCTTCCCTTTATATTCCTCTACCTCTATTTTTCCTTTCTCCCATCTCCCTGTCTCCCATTTTCTATTTATTTTGATCCCTATATTTCTTTCTTCACTCGTTTGTTGTCCTTTTCTTTTTTGATGTTTAATTTCTCCTCCTCCTTTCATTTTACTCTCTCTCATTCTGTTGTATTTCACTTTCTCTATTTCACAGTTTCTTTCCGCTCTGTCTGACACTCTCTCTCCTTTTACCTTCAGCTCTATATTCATCATACTCCCCTTGTTATTTATGCTCCACTCTCAATACTCTATTCCCCTGAGCCACAGGTGTTGCGTGTTAGACCTTTAAACCACGCATGAAGAGCAATATAATTTCAAGTGTCGCAGTAAACTTACCAAAGTAAAGACGTGTCCACTAAATTACTTAATACGACAACTAGAAGAAAAGTAAATTGTGTTTACACCACAAATGCCTTTGTGATTGACTGCTGTTACTGCTTATTATGGGTAATTTTTAATTGTGTGCCCGGTTTAGGAATTGGATGTGATGCAATAGTTGTTGTTGTTAAACTTCTATTATGAAGGGCAGCATACATTGGTTCCAATGACTTAATAAATCCCAAAAGTTTTCAAGATGGCATTCACGCACCCCACCTGTTGACTTTTGAAGTTTTATCAAAAATCGCATTTTGTGCAGAAATTTGTAACACCGCAGTGTTGGGGTTTAGTTGCCACTACTCATTTGCCCAGGTCCCAGCACTATGTACTCCTGGCCACTGAAAAGTGATGTAATCCTCAAACAAGATGGAATCTGGACTGACTAAACTGACAGTCATACCATATGCATACTGATCCTCCCCGTGACTCCATGTATGGTCAAAAGAGGCAGCTACACCAATATGCATTCTTTCCAGTAAAATGTGTAGAAGTGGCCGTGAGGTAACAGTTAACTATAGAACAGACCTCTAATAAGAAAACCTGCTTTCTATGTAATCTCTATTAACAGTGCACAACACTGGCCTCAACATTCTAGGCAGCTTTATTTAATAAAAAACAGATTGGTGTTAATTGTTCCCTTCGTTTCTAGCATTCAGTATACACACATTCTTGTTGTACATAGCCTCCCTACATCCTCATTGGCACATGAAATCACAGTAGATGTTGGAGCACCCAGGATAACGGGCTGCATCACTAAACACTTAAAAGGTGACAGGATGTATTGGCTTTGACAATGCTTGTTTTGTAGGCACTGGGAGAGTATGTGAATTGTCCAGAATCACAGAATGTTGAGCTGACATGCCACATACTCTCCCAATTAATTCTAATGACAAATAAACCTCTGTATGACTTTATGCCTGCATTTCTAAATTACACAAATTGCTTTATTAATGTTTACAAACTCGCTAAAAGAGTTAGACTGAGTTCAGTCTCTGGGTGCTTAAACCTCGTTCTGCTCTCAGTGTCCCAGTCAGTCACATCTCATGTTGCCTTTCCCTGCAAAGGTGCCGTCTTTTCAGCAGGGCCCATCCCCCAGTCTGGGAGAGTTTCCTGTTCAGGTGATTCCAGGGCAGTGGCCTCTTGACGGGCTAATGTCGCTTGTAGGAGAATCTGCATATCTAAGCCCGGCCGTGCTGAAACCTTACAGGTTTTTTTTGTTTTGGCAGCCAGGATTATCATTCCGAGGGGCAGAGGAAAGGCTATTTAAATCGGGTAAAGTGATTTCTCTTTGAGCAGACTTGCACAGTTGTTTTGCTTTAATCCTTGCGCATAAAGTTCACAGGCATGTTTTTCAAACCATGCATTTCACGGACTCTGTTTTAAAAAATAACACGTTTCAAGTAAGCGCTGAATGTTCAAAACATTATGCGAGGCAAATATCCAATAAATCATACATTGCTGTTCCTGAATTCTCCCTTGTAGGAGTCGGGGATGCTTCAAAACGCCTAATAATACCACTGCAATTTAAACTCGGCACTAGTACAAGTTGTGGAGGGTAGCTATGCGCTTAATAAAAACGAAACACCTTTTATCACTGGACATATGTCATAGACGATTGTTTTCTGTGCCCCACACAAACTGTTTCAAGGTGAAAGTTAAAAAGGGCATTTTTAGGAAATTATTACTCCATTCGAGATAAAAATGCAAGTTAAAAGAATCCATTAATTGTATGTGCAAATGATAAATTACAAGTTATGTCCTTTTCTTGCAAACACGCTCCCTTCATACCAATGTAAAATCTAATCTCATTTAAACGCAAACGGGGCACACATTTCTCATCCTAAGAATTTTTACTTGCAGAATTTTCATCAGGAAAGAATGGGGGAAACATACATTTTGCACATTACCTCATCCCTCAGTTCGAAGTGCAAAACTGAGAACAATGAGCACATTACTCATCAGTAATTAGCGTACCCTTCACGTGATTTATTTATAATTTTTTCTATGCAGCATGCCTCTTATTGAAGTGCCATATTTGTGCACTTTGCAAACAACAAGCCAAAGCAACAGTATTTGCTCATAGATTAACCCTCACATTAAAATAAGAGCAATAGGTTTAACCATTGGTTAAATGGATATGATTTCAAAATGAGTGCTGTGCACTTCAAGAATAGAATATTCTCTTTCTCCCTAAATACCACTCAGTGCCACATAATTATATGCTATACAATTACACTGCGCTCAACGCAACATACTCCAAATACCACTCAGTGCCACATAATTACACTCTACTGAATGCAACATACACTCCACACAATACCACTCAGTGCCACATAATTATATGCTACATCATTACACTGCGCTCAACGCAACACACACTCCAAATACCACTCAGTGCCACATACTTACACTGCACTCAATGCAACATACACTCCAAATACCACTCAGTGCCACATACTTACACTCAACTGAATGCAACACACACTCCACACAATACCACTCAGTGCCACATAATTATACTAAATGCAGCAGAATACAAATAGCAAGCTCAAGCAGCCACTAGCACTTACTAAGTATGTTCTCCTGGTAGGATTGTTTTCCCCCAAATTACTCTTAGTTACGTGAGCAAGTGTAATTGCGTTATTATCAGTATTTCTATGTCGAAGAGTACCTACCAAAAAGGAATTAAAAAAATTACTCTGATTAGCGTGATAAAAATTATGCCCAGGCCTAGTTAATATGCCTACTGCAAATAAAGTGTACCATGCAGACAAAAAGACTGTATTTGATGTGAGTTGCTCAGTGGATAACTGCTCTTGTTGCAGAGATCTTTTTCTTACTTGCAGTTCATAAATTACAATGGTATAGGTGAGAATGTTATGTTTTCCCCCAGACTTTCATTATCCTATTATTGCTAAAAACTGTTTGTTCTGATAGTAGTACATTTGGATTAGAAAATCGTATCCCAACCACTGTGGTATGTTTTAAATCCTGAGTTTGTGTGTCTCCAGAAAAAACACTCAATGGATGACATGCGATTCCTACACCTCGTAATCCTTGGTGTCTTTTGTAGCATTACCTACAGACTAATTTAGAATTGTATGATTCATTGTCTCTGTATAATGTGTGTGTTGTATAATGCTACACTAGTATGAGTGGTCCAATAAAACAAATGCATGTGAGATAGGGGCTATGAAGAAATGAGGGGCACATTTGAAGGGTTGTAGTGAGGTCATGCCGAAGGAGGTCATGAGGGGCAAAAAAAAAGGCTGTTGCACCAGGCATCACCAGCACTGAAGTAGACTCTGGCTAGCTAGTCCACCAAAGGATGGTCAGAGTCTTGGAGTGAATTGACTTTGTCATAAAGAAAAAAGACGAGGGCTCTGAACACTGGGCCTGAATAGTCCAAGTTATTTGCAAAACATGATCAGAATCATGTACTTTATATCACAGTGCAGTGCACCATCATTCTTTAATTGAAGATAAAGATCACATGGCAATAGTGAAGTGTTCCAACTCAAATAGATTTTAAAAATGCTCATAAAACCACAATTTTCAGGCACAAAAATACTAAATTCAGTAGCAGCATCATGTAAATACGTTTTTATGTAGAGAAAATGTTAATTTACATTTAAAATATTTGGATAAGTAAAGGATTATGGAGCTTTCCCTTTGAAATATGCATCCTTTCTGCTGCTAGAATTTGTTTCTGGTGAGCAATGTGTGTTTAAATGCAAAGTGTGTTTAGGACTGCAGTACCACCTCCTGCCTACGGGGACAGAGTGAGCAAAAATATAAACACACTTTATGAAACACAGGTCCCCACAGGGCAATTTTTTCAAAAGTTGTAAAAATTGACACAGATGTTCCTGAAGTCATTTTTAATCATTTAGAAGACATTACCTTGTGGGGACCTGGGTTCAGGTCCCCACAGTGCAATCAAGTCCCCACAGCGTGAGTGTGTTATCATGCCCAAGTCCCCACAAGGATAGTAACACAAACCCACACACACACACCAACACACACACACACATATATCTATATATATATGAAAGCGAAAGTATGTCTGTCTGTTTGTCCTTTATGCATTACTACACCATTCATCCGATCGCCATGAAACTTTGGGAAGTTGTTGAGTACCCTCCCTTGAAGGCTTCTGTCAATTTATTTTTAAATTGGACCCCCAGGGCCCTCATAATCTTTCTAATACTGACATAGACAGCTAATTTCTGAGCATTGTCGACAGTTATGACCCACAAATGGAAATCGATTGGTCAATCTACATCAGAAGCACGAAAGAAAAAGGCATTACGTGCTTCAGAAACAGACGAGCAACGGGAAGCAAGATTAGAAGCTGTTCAAATACAAACTGCTCAAGCCCGTAATTCTCAAACGAACCAGCAACGAGAATGAAGATTGGAAGTCGATCGAGTACACACTGCTCAAGCCCGTTCTTCTCAAACGAACAAGCAACCAGAATCAAGAGTTGAAGCCAATCGGGGACGCACTGCTCAGGCCAAATGTTTTCAAAAATAAAATGAATACGTTTCAATAACAATGACACAATGTAAATTTAATGTTATCATAACGAGTTTCCTTGAATTTCCTTTCTTCTGAGATCGCAGCAAAGCGCAACAGGTAAGGGAGTATATATATATACATTCCTAAATGCATATTCACTGGAAAAAACAAAGGTTAGACAGGCGTAATAGTTAGGTTCAGATTTTACACACACAAAACCATAGAAGTTTAACAATTATAGCTATACTTATCTCAGGAAACTATACCTAAGGTAACTACAACTCACACCTCCACCATGCACAGTTTTCGCATCACTAATTGTATTGCAAATGTAGCAGTTATATATTGAATGATGTCATACAAGATGTCATTACTGTTGTGAGTAATTACGTGGGGTAAGTAGCAGTGCACTGCGAGGCCACAAATTATGCCTACCTTAGGGCACGGGTAATTGCTTCTTGAGATAAGTATAACTATAGCTATTGAATTTCTATGATTTTGTGCATGTAAAACCGGAACGTAACTATAACGTCCCTCTAACTTTTGTTTTTTTTAGTGAATTTTTACATTTTTAAAATTCTATTTCCTAACTATAACGCCCCTATGACCATTGGTTTTTACATTGAGTTTCTAGGATTTTCATAATGTTAAGTAATATTTATTAACTTTATATTAATCCAAACCTCGCTGTGCATGTCCTTTGGCCGTCCGCTGGGGGGTTCGGCCTAAGGGCCCAGCCTACGGTGACCAGGTCCTGTGGCCAACCGCCATAGGCTCCCAAACCGATGACACACACGGCTTTCAGCCCTGCACAAGGGCAATCGGAAGCAGGGTCTGACCTGTGGCCAGGCCTTGCAGCCAACACCCCATAGGCACCCAAGTGCGTACCACACAAGGACTTCAGCCATGCACGGTGGGGGTTGGCCACTGGGCCTGGCCAACAGCCAATCCCCTGTAGGCACCCAATCCGCTGTAGGCACCCAACCCTTCTCCACTCCCAGATTTCGGCCATGTCCGGAGGTGAGCCAGCTGCAGACCCCTACCCCCATTTGACATGTTATTAGGCATGTCATCAGTGATGTCACTGACTATGTCATGAGTGATGTAATATGCCAGGTCATAAACAGTGCATTGTGGGGTTGTAATTTATAAGTTAGCTCACACAACTATAACTTCTGAATTTCAATGGTTTTGTACAAGTGAAATCTGAGCCTAACTATAATGTCCCTGTAACCTTTGTTTTTTTAGTGAATTTCCAAGGTTTTTCAAATTCTACATCTAAAGGGTTTTATCTGTGTAACGTTTAGTTTCTTTAGTGGCATTATCGGTTTTATTTTTAATACTGAGTTCTAAAACTTATTTTGATTTTTAATGTAGTTTTTTTGTGAACTGCAGACATTCCTTTTATTATAAATATACTTATTATTTTTTTAAACATAAAAAATCACATATGTACTTAATGTAAAATATATTACATTTTTATTAATGCCAATGAAGAAGTTTTATTTTTTATAAATAATGTTTGGGTACTGCAGTACCTTTGCGGGTCCAAAAAGGACAGGACTACTACTCTATGGTTTGAAATCCCAATCAAATGATCGTAATGAATCCGCAAATCTGAGGACTCATGAACAATTGCAAGAATGCTTTTTGTAATTGGTGTAAATCTGTTCAGTAGTTTCAGAGTTCTTAGAGTTAAAAAAATGTAGATATCTAGGGGCATGGAGGGTCAGAGGGTCTCTGAGTTATCAAAATGAGATCTTTTTGGCCACCAACACATTCAGGAATTGTTGGCAGCCATCTTTGGACTCTGACTCAACAGAGTCCCTAGAAAGAACATGAAACTAAGACAAGGGGCAGGGTAGATATACCCTGATCCTCTAGACCTGGTGGTGGGGTCCTACAAGGACCCTGCCAGAGGACAAAAACATGCACTAAGGTAAATATAACTCGCACCCTCGCTATGCACTGCTAATTACCACACATATTACATCATGTCTCGTGGCTCGCGCCCTCCCACAGCAAACTTGGTTTGGAATTTGAAACAGAGAGCAGGGAATCCTGCTCTCTCTTTCAAAATCCATGTTAGCAGCTCCCCATGTGTAAAGGCTCCAGAAGGACGCGGGGAGCCGGCTGGGACCGTGGGGGCATTGGGGCTACCCTCACGTTCCCCAACATTTTTTATAAGCCCAGGGGGATGGGGTCCATGGGATAATAAAAATTAGTGATTGGGCTATTTTTGTTTTACTGTAAAATTAGGAGTAGTGCATCCAGCGAGGCCCCCTGGTGTGCACGCGTTGGATGCACAACTACTAACCTGTAGGGTGTGTGACTCCAGCGTGTTTGGTGCATGACTTCTACGCTTTGGGTGCGCGACTCCAAGCAAAAAAAAAATGTTTATGATATACATCAAGCTTATGTGTTTAGATGTTGGGTGGCTCTAAAAAGAGCTGTTGTGTTTATTGACAGAGTTTTGGTACCTACAAGTAAGTACCGATGCAGAGTCTAAAGTTTAGAAGACTCTGTTTCCCTCATCTGTAAAATGTACACAATCTCTCCATGCCATCCATATTGAAACACAGATTGTTGTGGTAAATGGACTCCATTCTATAGTCTTGGAGAAAAGCAGAAACAGATTTATTCACATGTTTCCTAGCTTTCTGAAACTGTGGACAAAATTGATTGGACCAGTTCCATTTCTGTCTTTGGCATATGTTAGAATACACAAAGGTAGTTTGGAGAAAAAGTGACATCAATTCTCCAAAGGTGTCCTTTATAAACATATTCAGACCCACCCCAGTCAAAGTGCCCAGGTCATTGCCACCACAATGCACAATTATGAGGTCAGGGTGTTGGAGATGCAAAAAGGATTTAACCAATGCTATCAATTGGTGCCATTTTAACCCTCTGTATCCAATCCATTTAATGTCTACATTTGTGAAACTTAGGTCTTTGTGAATACCTTTGTTTTCTGCATACCTTTGGCTCCAGAAAATATAGCTGTGTCCCACAATCCACACTCTAAGCATCTGGAAAGGAGGTCTGGATGCACTCAGATGGTCTCTGTAAATGAAATGGCAGTTTGAAAAGTAAGATTTTACTAAAATGGTGGATAAGATGCAGTTTTGAAAAAAGAAAAGAAATGATTGGTTATTTGACAACTTTCTACACTGAAACCTAGGGTGCCTCTTTCTTTTTTTTAAAAGCATGATTCTTATTGGTTAACAAAAACTGATTGAAAGGAACATTACATAGGGTTTTATTTATTTATTTATTTAAAAGGTTTTATATAGCGCTGGCTGGACCAAGGAGTATCAGAGCGCTTTACAAGTTATATTGAAGATTCAGATTAAAATACAGCATCGGTACTTATGAGACAATAAGATAAACAATTTGTACATGTGGCTCATAGATTAAATGTAGCAGGACATGGAAGATCAATGATTAAACAATAGATCAAAGAAGATAGAGTGGGAGAGATAGGATGGGATAGAGCTGCATAAGGCAGAGTAACCAGTGACCAAGTACTTAAGAGCTCCAGTATTTTTTAAGAAGAAGCAGCTTGAGCTCTTTTTTGAGGCAGGGGTATGAGGGATTACAGCGTAGTTATTTAGGGAGAGCATTCCAGACTGAGGGTGCATTTCCAGAGAAAGATCAAGATTGTGTAGTTTTCTTTTTCAGTAGAGGAGGGACAAGGGTAAGAGCGTTGGTGCTCCTCAGTGTTCTGGTGCAGCCCGCTTTTTGGAGTTTTTCAGTGAAGTAAAATTGGGTATTTTGATGGAGGGCTGTGGGTGATGCAGGCAGTTTTATAGGTGGATCTGCCTTCAATCAGGAGCCATTTGAGGTCCTTGAGGACGGGGGAGATGCGGTCGAATCATTTGCAGCCAGTGATCAGCCTGGCAGCAAGGTTAGAACGGCATTGATAGGGGCAAGGTGGACTTTAGGAGTACCTGTGAGGGTGGCATTACCGTAGTCAATTCTTGATAGGACCAACGATTGCTCAACCAATTTAAAGTCATCGGTTGGAATGAAGGGTTTGATTTTTTTGAGGTGCTGGAGAATGAAGAGAGCACCTTTGGCTGAGTTTTTTATGTGGTGGGTGAGGCTGAGGTTCTGATCGATGCTGATGCCGAGGGATTTGACAGAGTTAGAGATTGAGAGCATTAAAGGGCTTTGATGTCAGAGATCCAATGATGAATGGGCAGAGGGTTGTTTTTGGGAGAGAATAGAATGATTTCAGTATTTTTAGCGTTAAGTTTGAGATGTAGGATGTCAGCATGGGATTTGATACTATAGTAAAGTTGGGTGTCATCGGCATAGAGGTGGTAACCAATTTTTGCGTGTTTAAGGATGAGGGTGAGGTGTTCCATGATGAGGTTGAATAGGGTGGGAGAGAGAATGGAGCCCTGGGGGACGCCCATGGTGACAGGTAGGGGTTTGGAAAAGCAATTGCTGATTTTAATTTGTGTTCTGTGAAGGAAAAAGGAAGTGAACCACTTTGGAACAGTTCCGTCAAAGCCAAAACATTTTTTGAGTTTGTTGAGTAGGGCAGCATGGTTAACATTATTGAAGGTAGCGAAGAGATCAAGAAGAATGAGAAGGGAGGCTTCACCTTTGTCTAGGGAGCGATGGATGTCGTCAGTGATGTTGAGCATCACTGTTTCAGTGCTACAGCCCTTCCGAAAACCTGATTGGGAGGCATCTAAGAGGTTAAAGGAGTTGATGTGATTGTCCAGCTGGCGCAGGGCGCATTTTTTGATGGCCTTGAATAAGAACGGAAGGTTAGAGATAGAGCACAGGTTATTTAAGTCAGTTGGGTCGGCTGTAGCGTTTTTCATGATGGGGGTAATTTGGCCTAGTTGGAGGGATGCAGGAACCATACTGGCAGAGAGGGAGAAGTTGATAATGGAGGTCCAATGCGGGGCAATGATGTGTTTTAGATCTTGAACTAGATGGGCCGTGATGGGATCTCTGATATGTGAGGATGGTTTCAACTTGGAGATGATGCTAAGGATATCCCTTTCTGAGATAGGACTAAAGTGAATTCAGAAAGCATTGTTCTTTCACTGGGGGACAGTGTGGTGGGGTCCCACGTGGGTGACAGTGTTGGAGAGTTGAGCCAAGTCTGAGGGGGGGGCGAAGGAAAGGCAGGAGGTACAGGGAGAAAGTTAGGGAGGGGAGATAGGTTCTGTTGAGGGGTAGAATGGACAAGGATAGGTCAATCTTTGTGACTTTGTATAAGAAGAAGCTAGCGATTTCCTCACATCTTTCGACCGAAGCTGGAAGATTAGGGAAGCAGAAGAAGTTTGGTTTTTAATAATGTTAAATAGTTCTCTCGGTCGATTTTTTGCCAGGTCAAGTTGTGAACGGAAGAAGGATGCTTTTTCATTAAAAATATGTTTTTTATAGCTGGCCCTAGCAACTCTGAGGAGGGTAAGATTAGAGGAGGAGGGCTGTTGCCTCTAAGTGCTTTCGGTTTGTCTGAGGGCTCGTATTTCATTGTTAAGGTCGGCTTTGAAGCAGGATTTAGATGGTTTGCTTTTTTGTAGTTTGAGCTTGGCTTGGGCAATTCGGTCAAGGACCTCAGCGATGGATCTGTTATAATGATCGGTAAGGTCATTAGTGCTATGGGGGAGAGGAGTAGGCCGTAGGAGGGCTTTTATTTTAGTCTCCAACTCGCCCAGGGGATAAGGTGAAGATTTCTGGTTAGTTTAATTTGTTTCGTTGTATTAGAGGAGGTGGGGGCATGGAGCTGTTGATCGTGAAAAGGATGAGGTGGTGATCGGACCAGTCAGTGGGTATAATTTGGTGAGAATAGCCAGGTCTTTTCTGGTGATGACAGCATCAAGAGTCGCACCTTTGTCGTGTGTTGGAGAATTACAAAGTTGCTTCAAGTTGCTGATATCAAGTAGGTCGTTAATAAGGTTGATTGAGGAGTCGTCAGTTTTATTCCAGTGGAGATTGAAGTCCCCAAGGAAGAGGGTACTAGAGTTGTTAACTTCTGATTAAATAAGAAGATCGGAAAATTCTTCGACAAAGGAGAGAGGGTCGCCAGGAGGATGATAAATATTATGTAAACGAATCGGGGGAGCCCTGAACACTCAGATATTCAAAAGTAGTCAGGTCAGGGTGTGGGACGGGTGTGAGTAGAAGTTCATCTTTATAGATTATGACGAGGCCCCTACCAATTTTTATAAGCCTGTCTTTTCTGAGGATGGTGTAACCTGGGGGTGCAAGCAGGTCAAGGATTGATGCGTAGAGGTCATTGAGCCATGTTTCCGTCAGAAAGGCGATGCCAATGCTTTCACTGAGAATGGTCTCAATGATTTCCGTAGCATGGCAGGAAGCTGAACGGCAGTTGACCAGCATACAATTGATGGGTTTGAGGTTAGACTTTTAGTGAGGGTGCAGGAGTGGATAGTGGTGAATTGTTGTGGAGGTCTGGGCGAAGAAGGGTAGGACTTGTTCCTAGGATCACAGGGATAGAAGAATGAGGTGGGAGAGAATTGTGGTTGGTGAGGAGGTGAGGTGGTTTAGATTGAAGCCAGCAAGAACAGGGGGGGGGAGATGATTCGAGAAGTGGGGTGGTAAGCTAGGGCATTTACTGCAGGGTGGCTCGGGTGAGTAGCTTTCGAAAGGGGGAGTAGCCCCTCGGATGCGGGGAGCAGGGTACATAGGAAAGCTGTCCAGGGGATAGGTGTGACTGGAAGGATTCTTTGAGGCAAAGTCAGTTGCATGGCAGGAAGCTGATCGGCAGTTGACTAGCATGCAGTTGAGAGGTTTGGGGTCAATCATTTTTGTGGGGGAACAGGAGTGGGTAGTGGTTAGTTGTTGTGGAGGTCTGGACAAAGCAGAAATGGGGTCCTACTAGTTCCAAGGATCACAGGGATAGATGAGTGAGGTGGGAGAGGCTTTGTGGTTGGCGTGGGGCAAGGAGGTGTAAATTGTGGATAGGTAGGGCAGGGGGGGTGAGATGGTTCGAAACGAGGTGTGGTATATCAGAGCATTTACTGCTGGGAGGATTGGGTGAGGTGGTTTCAAGAGGGGGGAAGTAGCCCCTTGGCAGTGGGGTTAAGGGTTCGTAGGTAAGAGGTCCTGGGCGTATGTTTGACTTAAAAGATTCTTTGAGGCGAGGGAGAGAAAAACATTTTTGAGGGAGGAGAGCTCTAACGATGGTTGAGAGGTGGAGTTCTATATTTAGGAGAGACTGAGTAAGAAGAGTGATGGGGAGGGAGGATGGGAGATCTAGTGGGGGGGAGATAATGGTCCTAATTGGTCAGGAGCATTATATTGGGGCGTATGTTCGGTGGGAAACCAGGTGGAGGGGAGGGAGGGGAGGGAGGGGAGTTAAGGTTGCAAGAAGGCAGTGGTGTAGGAGGGTGTGAGGTGATCATCCCAGGAGTCAATTGGCATAGATGAGAGGGGAGGGGAGCATGAGGGGGTGCTGGGGGCTATTAGCTGGGTAAAGGGTGGGATGTGTGGCGGGAAAGTAATTGATGGAGCTGTTGGGGAGTCAAAGGTGTAAGTTATATGCCGCTGGGGGAGTATTAAGGTGATTGTGGGAGAAGTAATAAGGGTGCTAGGAGAGAGGGTGAAAGGGGTAATTTGAGCAGCTGTTGGGGTGCCGGGGGGCAAGGGAGCCGAACGAGTGAGGGTTTAGGAGGCAGAGGTGGTTGTAGGAAGAACAAAAGGGGGGGGGGGTTGATGATATGCTTTTGATACAGGAGTTTCAATGTCTATTAGTGAGTCCGGGACCAGCTGGGTTGGGGTCAGGGAGCAAGGGGGCAAGGGGGTCACTTGCGTTTGGGGGAGAAAGGTTAGAGGATAAAGTAGGTGGTAGGTTATGGAATAACGAGCTGAAGTGGTGTTAAAAAATGGAGAGGTGGTTTTCAGAAGCTTGGATGAGGATATTTCCTGATTTGAAAATAGAGATGTCAACTTCACCAGGAAATGTGGGGGAAGTAGTGGTGGAGAGGTTCAGGCCGTAAGGGATTTCTACTAGAATTCGTGATAGGAAGGTGGCGGAGAAAGATACTTTTCCTCTTAGAGGGGCGTTTAGTGAAGAAGATGTAGTTCGTTTTAATAATGGAGTTAAGGCTAAGATAGTTGTCCACAAATAAAATTTCTTGATGGTGAATAAGAAGTTTGTGTTTGAAGTTTTTCATGCCATTTTTGGAATGGTTAGAGGGGCAAAGGATAGACCAAGAGTTGGGCCCATGCTTCGTGAAGTGTGAGTCTTGTAACAAGTGGGTAGTGTTGAGGGATGGCATGATGGCTCAATGTTAGTGGCTAGGGGGAGAGGGGAGGACTGAGGGGAGGTGGATAGGGGTAGAGCACGATGTGGGCAGGGAATGTGAGAGATGTGGGAATTCGGGGGAAATGACGGTATAGAGGTAGTATAATCAGGGGTGTGTTGTGAACCGTGGTATGTAAAGGGTCGAGAGGGAGGCGATGTGGTGGGCGAGAGAAGGGCGGAGGGGGGGTTTAGAAGGGAGGTAGTGGGCAGGTTTAGTGTTCTGAGAGGTGGTAGAAAGAGAGGTAGTGCTATTCAGGAGAGAAAAATTATGGAAAGTAGTAGGGGGAAGAGGTGGTAGAAAGAGAGGTAGTGCTACTCAGGAGAGAAATTAATGGAAAGTAGTAGGGGGAAGTGGTGGCGGGAGAATGATATAGAGGGGTTAGAAATGATAGAAAAAGTTCAGTGAGCACATGTGGAAGTAAATCAAAGAGGAGCAGGGGGATCAGGACAAAGGTGCATCAGTGCGAATTAATCAAAAGATAAGCTAGGAAATGTTGAGAGAGATTAAAAAGTTAAATTAAAATTTTAACCAGTCGAGAAAAAAAGTGGGGGAGTCAAAAAAGAGTACATGTAGAGCATACGTAGATAATAAGGTTAAATATCAAAATACAAAAACAGAAGTGAGGTAAACCATTAAGATTGCTCATAGACTAAGTAATAAATAAATAGATTGCATAATTCACATTGCGTTACGGGTAGCATAAACAATCCAGGGAGAAACCAGGTAAAATTAAAATTAAGAAATACAGAATTTAAAGTTGTGAGTAGTGGAGATAAATAAGGAGGGGGAGATTAAAATGAGTGCACATAGAGCAGAGACTAATGTCAAAGTACGAAAACAGCAATGAGGTGACGATTACGATTATACCTAGACTAGAAATAACTAAAATAAAATTAAAGATAGTTAACACAGTTACGTTATGTTTCGGGCGGCATTTACAATCCAGGGTTACAAATAGTATGATGAGAGGGATTGTCTGAAACAAGGTTTAGCATCACCCCCAATGGAGTGAGGTTGATTGAGGATGTCTCGCAGGAGAAGTGAAACGGAGAAGTCCCAGCTTAGTAGCTGTGAGCTGGGGATGATTAGTAAGCCATCAAGAAATCTCCTATGATGACGTTTGAAAATTTGCATGAGGGTAAAGCCCAGGTGCTTAGTCTTTAATGCGGCATCGCCATTTTGGGTCCAGGTCGCCGTCTATTACTGTAAGGATTGTTTAAAGTAGGTCCAGGAGAGGCATAACTCTCCATATTAATCATGGGACCTCAGTAGGTCATGGGTGAATGGAGGAGCATGTGAGTGTAGGTAGTTAGGGGAGACCGGAGGAGAATGTAGATCAGGTTGTCGCCAATTATTGTGTCCGGGCCACCGGCGGTGTGTTATATTGGTTAGAATGCAGGGAAGGTGAGGCACAACTCTCCTGCTCTGTCACGTAGAGCAGCCGAGTATATGAATTACAGGTCGTCATTGAAAGAGGTCTAGGCATCCAACCACGTACCTGGTCATTGAGTTGAGAGGGGGACGAAGAGCGACACCCAGCACCAATGTGCATCACCTCTAACCCTCAAACCATGGCCTTGGTAGCGCCCAGAGCACCAGTGAAGGTTGATCGAAGGCCAGGAGCAGCTCACTGTCTCAAGCACCAGGACATGAGGGCATCAGGTCATGGACCCAAATCAGTGGAAGCAGGAAAGCGGATTTAGGGCTAACCTCCTGCCCAATGTAACCTCCAAGAGGGGCATTACATCAGCGCCACCTTCATTGAAATCCCTCTTATTTCCTATCCCTAGTATATCAATGTCCTAGTCCAGCTAGTCAGACCAGAAGCATTGTAAGAAACAGTGCAGAAGCCAGAGAGAGGCCCAAATAAATTCTCGAACAGTTGCCATTTTAAGGACAGCCAGTCACGTTTAAACTGGAAAGCAGTCCTGTTTCTATGTTAACTACCAATGAGGAAGTGTCTCGAGTGGGCGCCATTTTAAAGTCAGGCATCCCGCTCGAGGCTCAAACTTATACTCAGGAACATTATTAAGTGTATGCTAACCGCTTCCACAGACAAATCTTTTCACCTCGTTCTATGAGCCAGAAAGAACAATGGTGTCACGATGAGGGGGCGAGAAAAAGGAGAGATGTGCTAGCTGAGAGAGAAAACGGCTCCCATCCCATAAGAGCCCCAGAGGAGTCACCAAAGCATACGAGATTACCAGTTCCAGGGTCCCAACGTTCAAAATTGGCAGTTGCGATGTGAACGGTCCGCTCACCTGCTGTTCTCACCTTCTGAGAAGCTCTAAATCCGTTATTCAACAGAGCCTGGAGCTCTGAAGGTCGATGCAGGCAGTGTAGAGGAGCGCTAACCGGCCACCAGTTGCACCCGACCACCAGCTGCACCCACCATCAATAAGGCATTCGGAGCAGAACTGTGGCAGAACGCAGTAGTCCAATGACCCTTGTAGACAGGGCGATGTGCATCAATTTCTTCCTGCTGCTCCCGACTCCTGCACGGCTCCCAGGCAGAGCCCAAGCAATGTGCGGTGTTCACAGGCACCAAAGGCTCTCCACCGGCCGTGTGTATGGTGAGTAAGTCAGCTGGTAGAGAGAGAAACGACAGACAGCGGCTGGGCAACAAGACAGGTAATGACCGCCCATCGATCGACTCCAGGTGTAGACTACACCGTACCAGTCCTATGCATCAACGCAGCATCCGGCGGCAATCCGACCACCCCACAGGACCTACCAGAAGTCAATCTCCAAGAGGGTAAACAAGTGAGGAGATCCAGCGTCACGCCAGCAATGAAGGGACCGGCTCACAGGACCCAAGCGCATCGAGGTTAGCTGTCTCCAGTAGTGCTGGCATCAGGCTGGCCAGGTCGCATGGCTGCAGGTCGGGCGCGCCAAAGTCGACAGCAACGCTTAAGGTGAGTTGATTGTCTTTTGCTTCTGGAAAGGCAACCGTGGTGTTGCCCGGTAGATGCCCAATGTGCAGACAGGAGACAGGCCGGTGTTGGTTAGGTTTATGCAGGGATATCCACCAAAAGGTGGATATCCTACAGGATGCTCCTACACGGCGGCCAAGCACACTTGCTGTTTTGATTAGCAACATTGTGTTTTGAACTTGTGACCTGTGTGCTCAGTTAAGTGCTCCACGAACTGTTTCTATGGTAACAGGCAGAAGGCAGATTGGGGGTAGGGTTGAAATTTATGTCATGTGGAAAGGGATGAAATGTGTAACAAATAGAAGTGTGTGTTTGATTTTGAATTAATGTGGGGTTGAAATTTATGTCATTTAGAAAGGGTTGAAATGTGTAACAAATAGAAGTGTGTGTTTGCTTTTGAATAATGTGGGAAGCAATGTGATTTGATGTTTACATGTATATGTGTGCAAAATGAGAAGGAAACTGCCATTCTTTGGTTTTGCTGACAGGTGCACAGTACAGAGATTCTGTATAGGAAAATCTAGTGTGTGACTGACATATTTCCTAATCTACAAATCAATTTGAAAGGTGAGTTATTAATTTGTGAGGGGATGTATGTGGTGCATTTTGATTTTAATCAGACTAATCCTGCTAAAGTGCAGGGAGTACTTTTTTTGTCTAGAATCTTATTGAGAGTGTGTGTGCATTTAGAAACCATTCTGAGATAAGCATTTGTGCATTTCATGTGTTTGCAGACAGATAACTGTTTAAAAATATGTGCTGTTGTCATGTTTTGGTAGAATTAGAAAACAGTTATTTTTATGTATTTGCAAAATGAGTCAAGTTTCTACACTAAAATGCAATATTCGTTCTAGACTATGAAATGTGTTTTGGTAAAATGCAAGGGATAGTGTTGTTTGTCTAGAATCACACAGTAAGTCTGTGTGCATTTAGCAATCATTTTGAGGGAAACATTAGGGTGCCAATGTGTAGTAGAACATTTTGTGGAATGTGTGCAGTCACCTTACGTGTTGTAGTCTACTAAATGTATTTTTGTAAAATGCAAGGGATAGTGTTATTTGCCTAGAATCACACACTGAGTCTGTGTGCATTTAGGAATCATTCTGAGAGAAGCAATCTATAATAATGTGTAGTAGAAAATGTTGTGGTATATGTGTAGTCACCTTATGTCTTGTACACTAGTAAAAGTGTTTTGGTAAAATGTAAGTGATAGTGTTGCTTGTCTCGAATCACACAGTGAGTCTGTGCGCATTTAGAAATAATTTTGAGAGAAGCATTTTGGTACTACTGTGAAGTAGAAAATGTTGTGGAATGTGTGCAGTCACCTTACGTCTTGTAAACTAGTAATTGTACGTTGTAAAAAGTAAGGGATAGTGTAGCTTGTCTAGAATCACACAGTGAGTCTGTTTGCATTTAGGAATCATTGTGAGAGAATCATTTTGGTATTTTGTGTGTTTGCAGACATATAACTGATTAAATACCTATTCCGTTCTCATATTTTGGTTGGATCAGAAACCAGTCATTGTTTATATATTATCAAAATGATTCTCGCTCCTACACTAATATCGAGTATCCCTTCGAGACTACTAAATGTGTTTTGGTATTATCCAAGGTATAGTGTTTGTCGTCTAGAATCACAATGTGAATCTGCGTGTATTTAGGAATGATTTTGGGAGAAGCATTTTGGTATTTGACTGCTGTTGCAATCCCATAGTGACTCTTTCAGTACCATGCAGTAATCCATTCACTAAAGTAAAAGTCAACCAATTATGAATTCACTGGGTGTCTCTCCTTATAGTACTGTAATCATTCAGTCAGTACGCATGTACTCATGCAGTGAGCCAGGCTTTAGGGCATGGAGTGCTTCAAACTACTATGCACTATGCATGTAGTGGTTTAACCATCTTCACACTTGTGCTTCAGGCCTACAATTTCCCAGTCACTATCCATACACTCCAGCAAACACTTTTTGACTGTTGTTGCAATCCCATGGTGACTCTTTGTGTACCATGTAGTAATCCATTCACTAAAGTAAAACTCAACCCATTATGAATTCACCCAGTGTTTCTCCTAATAGTATTGTAATCATTCAGTCAGTATGCATGTACTCATGTAGTGAGCCAGACTTTAGGTCATGGAGTGCTTCAAGCTGCTATGCACTATGCTTGTAGTGGTGTAACTACTTTCACACTCATGCTTCAGGCCTACCATTCCCCAGTCACTATCCATACACTCCAGTAAACTAACTGTGACTGCTGTTGCAATCCCATAGTGACTCTTTCAGTACCATGTAGTAATCCATTCAGTAAACTAAAACTCAACCAATTATGAATTCACCCAGTGTCTCTCCTTATATTACTGTAATCATTCAGTCAGTATGTATGTACTCATACAGTGAGCCAGGCTTTAGGGCATAGAGTGCTTGAAACTGCTATGCAATAAGCATGTAGTGGTGTAACCATCGTAACACTTGTGCTTCAGGCCTACAATTACCCACTCACTATCCATACACTGCAGCAAACACACCGTGACTGCTGTTGCAATCCCATAGTGATTTTTTCAGTACTATGTAGTAGTCAATTTACTTAAGTAAAACTCAACCAAGTATGAATTCACCCAGTGTCTCTCTTTAAAGTACTCTAATTATTCAGTCAGTAAGCATGTACTCATGCAGTGAGCCATGCTGTAGGGCATGGAGTGTCTCTAACTGCTATGCACTATGCATGCAGTGGTATAACCACCTTCACACTTGTTCTTCAGGCCTACAATTCTCCAGTCACTATCCATACACTCCAACGGACAAACACACTGTAACTGCTGTTGCAATCCCATAGTGACTCTTTGTGTACCATGTACTAATCTATTCACTAAGTAAAAGTGAACCAATTATGAATTTACTCAGTGTCTCTCCTTATAGTATTGTAATCACTTAGTCAGTATGCATGTACTCATGCAGTGAGCTAGGCTTTAGGGCATGGAGTGCTTGAAACTGCTATGCACTATGCATGCAGTGGTATATCCACCTTCACACTTGTGCTTCAGGTCTAAAATTCTTCAGTCACTATCCATACACTCCAGCAAACACACTGTGATTGCGGTTGCAATCTCATAGTGACTCTTTTTGTTCCATGTACTAATCTATTCACTAAAGTAAAAGTGAACCAATTATGAATTCACTCATTGTCTCTCCTTATAGTATTGTAATCACTTAGTCAGTATGCATGTACTCATCCAGTGAGCTAGGCTTTAGGGCATGCAGTGCTTAAAACTGCTATGCACTATGCATGTAGTGGTGTAACCACCTTCACACTTGTGCTTCAGGCCTACAATTCCCAAACTCACTATCCATACACTCCAGCAAACACAGTGTGACTGCTGTGGCAATCCCATAGTCACTCTTTCAGTACCATGTAGTAATCCATTAACTAAAGTAAAAGTCAACCAATTAAGAATTCACCCAGTGTCTCGCCATATAGTACTGTAATCATTCAGTCAGTAAGCATGCACTCATGCAGTGAGCCAGGGTTTAGGTCATGGAGTGCTTCAAACTGCTGTGCACTATGCATGTAGTGGTCTAACCAGCTTCACACTTGTGCTTCAGGCCTAGAATTCCCCACTCACTATCCATATACTCCAGCAAACACACTGTGACTGCTGTTGCAATCTCATAGTGAGTCTTTCAGTACCATGTAGTAATGCATTTACCAAAGTAAAAGTCAACCAATTAAGAATTCACCCAGTGTCTCTCCATATAGTACTGTAATCATTCAGTCAGTAAGCATGTACTCATGCAGTGAGCCCGGCTTTAGGGCATGGAGTGCTTCAAACTGCTATGCAATATGCATGTAGTGTTCTAACCACCTTCACACTTGTGCTTCAGGCCTACAATCCTAAGTCACTATTCATACAATCCAGCAAACACACTGTGACTGCTGTTGCAATCCCATAGTGACTATTTCAGTACCATGCTGTTATCTATTTACTAAAATAAAACTCAACCAATTATGAATTCACCCAGTGTCTCTCCTTATTGTGCTGTAATTATTCAGTCAGTAAGCATTTACTCATGCAGTGATCCAGACGTTAGGGCATGAAGTGTCTCTAACTGCTATGCACTATCCATGTAGTTGTCTAACCACCTTCACACTTGTGCTTCAGGCCTACAATTCTCCAGTCACTATTCATACAATCCAGCAAACAGACTGTGACTGCTGTTGCAATCCCATAGTGACTATTTCAGTACCATGCTGTTATCTATTTACTAAAATAAAACTCAACCAATTATGAATTCACCCAGTGTCTTTCTTTATAGTACAGTAATTATTCAGTCAGTAAGCATGTACTCATGCAGTGAGCCAGGCTTTAGGGCATGGCGTGCTTCAACCTGCTATGCACTATGTATGTAGTAGTCTAACTTCCTTCACACTTGTGATTCAGGCCTATAATTCTCCAGTCACTATCCATACACTCTAGCAAACACACTGTGACTGCTGTTGCAATCCCATAGTGACTCTTTCTATACCATGTAGCAATGCATTTACTAAAGTAAAACTCAACCAATTATGAATTCATCCAGTGTCTCTCTTTATAGTACTGTCATTATTCAGTCAGTAAGTGTTATGCTCCTCTTGCTCCTCAGGATCGGTGTGATGCTTTAAGGGTTCCGCTTCCCGATCGTTCCGAACTCAATATGAACTCCACTGAGTTACGGTCAGATCGGACAGGGGACAAAGGACGGGACAGGGACAGCAGGGACAAAGGATCTGTAAAATACAAGCACAAAACGATTAGCAATCTTATCACATTCCCCCTATAATAGCTACTCTCAGTAATTTCTCGCTAGTATCAGGTACCTTAATTGCCAATCCTCTGCACAAAACAGTTCCAAAAGCAGCACTATCCGTGCAATGAAATAACCTGCTTAGTCTTACTTCATCAGAGCCCCAATAGTTTATCCCTCCTTAGTGTTGTTTAAATCAAAAGCTCCCAAGTAATGCGCAATCAATTGCCCCAATGGTCTTTCTCCCTTAGCGTGTGCCAAAGTACAATGTTTTCCAAGGGTGCAGTCTTTTAAATACCAACACGTGGGCGCTCCTCCTCACTGGGAATCAACACGCATTCCAAGGGTGATTGCTGTTTACCAATTCCAAGCGCTCCTCCTCTCCTGGGGATCAACACGCTTACTGTAATGTCTGAGTACTGAAGATTGAAAATCAAAACTCCGAAACCCTTCGTTGAAATCACGAAGACGTTTCTACCTTGTCCTCTTTCGGCTCTGCTTAAGCTTAGTTCATAGCTCTGACCGCTCGTTGCAGCACTAAGCGGTCAGACAGTTTCTATGAATCATGCGGCTGAGGTCTAGTCACAGAGAGTAAGAGCAGCCGCTCCCTCTCTTACCTGAAGCCGTTTTCTCCTTCGACGAGTTCTCCACGGACCCTGAATTCCCAACGACTCACCACGGAAAGCGAGTGATCACCAGGAACCGCCGAGCTTCCAATCTTCTACCCCCGTTGAGCACACGGGTTTCTCCTGATGTCGGCGTTCTCCTCACCGACCGACGAGTGATTCCAAATCCAAGAATTACGCGCACGGCTACGTGCACACGTGTCTATTAAATAACCTTCTCCTGCCCCTAAGCATCTGGGACCCGTAGTCCTCAGTTGATCTTTCGTCATGTTTCTAGATCTAGGCAGGCGCCTCAGCTGGATCCCGACAGTAGGCCCCTCTTCCCAGCGCCTTCAAACATCCAGGCTTCTCCGGACACCTCTTGTAAAAGGCACGAACCGCCCTAGGGGCGTGGACACCACTGCACGGTTCCCATGAATCCTCCTCCTCAGTGTATCCCTTCCATGATATCAGGGACCACAGCTTACCACAGCGAAACTGCGAATCTTTAATCCTCTGCACCTCGTATTCCAGCCCTCTCGGTGTGTGCAACGGAGGGACCGACCTTCTTCTCACCTTTCCCGCTGGTTTCAGCAACCCACAGTGGAAGACCGGGTGAATCCTCAAACTACCAGGCATCCGAAGCTTGTAGGACACCGGGTTCACTTTCCTCACCACCTCATACGGTCCAATAAACCTCGGATGGAAAACGCTTCAGAGCTTGAACTTAATGTTCTTGGTGGACAGCCAAACCCGGTCTCCTACTTTATAATCCGGCCCATCCACACTCTTACGATCCGCCCAGAGTTTGCACACCTCCTTAGCTTTCCTCAAGTTGGTAGCCACCTTCTTGTGTAACCGCAACAGAGAAGTTAGACGTTCCTGTACCGAGGGCTGGTTCTTCACCTCTTCCGGCATGGATATCGGAAGGGTCTTTGCGGCGTATCCGTAATTGGCCATAAATGGAGACATTCTCGATCAATGGTGAGGGAGGAAGGAATTCGTGATCCGTTCAGTTCCCTTGTATAAATATCAACTAATCAAATGTGGAAGGATTACTTGTCCTGCATTGGAGGATCACTTGTCCTGCATAACATTGGGTATGCGGTCTCGGTACTAGTTTTTTATTGGGACTAGTACCGAGACCGCATACCCAATGTTATGCAGGACAAGTGATCCTCCAATGCAGGACAAGTGATCCTTCCACATTTGATTAGTTTTCATAAATGGAGACACCCCGATGGAGCTATGCACTTCGTTGTTATATGATAACTCTGCCAGCCACAGCACCGAATACCATGACTCTTGAGCCTCCTCCGAATAACATCTCAAGTACTTTTTAAGAGATTGATTTAGCCTCTCGGTTTGCCCATCCGTTTGAGGATGGAACGCCGTGGAAGTGGCCGCCTCGGTCTGCAAGGCTTTGCACCAGGTTTTCTAGAAGCTTGCCACAAACTGAGGACCCCGGTCCGAAACGATCACCTCCGGCAATCCATGAAGACGTACTATTGCTTCCAACAGAATCTGAGCCGTCTGACCAGCGGTGGGTAGGTTTCGGTAAGGTATGAAGTGGCCCATCTTTGTCAGGCTGTCCACTACCACCAGTATAGCCGAATTCCCTTTATCTACGGGTAAACCCGTGATAAAGTCCAGACTGATGGTGTGCAACGGACTCGGTGGAGTAAGCAGAGGGATAAGCTTACCTCTAGCTCTTGTGTGATCCGTCTTACCACGTGCACACGTTTCACACTCCGATACCCATTTCTTGACTGTTACCGTCATGGCTTCCCACCAGAAATGTCTTTGTAACAGTTCGGTGGTCTTTTTTATCCCCGGATGACCTGATAACGGGGAATGGTGGCACCAACCAAACGCCTTCTTTCTTAACTCCACAGATGGAGCGTACAACTTGTTATTGACAAACGGTAACCCGTCTCTGATCTTTCTCCCTTCTCCTGACGCTACCCATCTTGCCCACTGTTCCGGTGAACGGTCCTTTTGAATGTCTGTGAGGAATTCTTCGCTTCTCACCACGCTGACCACTCTGTCAGTAGGGATGATGGACATGGGCGCATGTCTTTCCGTGTTTTCTGTGTCTTCCTGCCGGGAAAGGGCATCTGCTTTGCGATTGTCTACTCCTGGACGGAGTGTTATCAAGAAGTCATATTCCGCAAAAAACAAGGTCCAACTCATCTGTCGCTGTGTGAGATGCCTGGCGGACTGCATATATTGGAGATTCCGATGGTCCGTATACACCGTTATCTTATGGCGGGCCCCTAACAGATATGACCTCCATTCCTGGAATGCCTTTTTGATGGAAAGGAGCTCCTTCTCCGCTATAGTGTAGTTGCATTCGGCAGAATCCAATTTCCTTCACAGATAGGCTACTGGGTGAAGACGACCAGTGTCTTTGTCCCTCTGAGAGAGAACCGCTCCGATAGCCATATCCGACGCGTCGGCCTCTACCACAAACGGTGCTTCCAAATCCGGATGTCTAAGAATCGGAGCTGAGGTGAATGCTTCCTTCAGAGCGCTGAAAGCCTTGTCAGCCTCGGAGTCCCAGTTGAACCTTACCCCTTTTTTCAACAGCCGCGTGATAGAGACTGCCATTAAGGAAAACCCCCCAATAAACCTGCGATAAAAGTTTGCAAACCCCAGGAAGCTCTGTACCTCCCTGACTTTTTTTGGAACCGGCCCGTCCAGCACAGCGGTAACCTTGCGGCCTGTCATACACAGACCGGACGGACTCAAGTTGACCCCTAGGAATTCTACTTCCTGCTCCCCAAATTCACACTTGCTCAACTTGCAAAAGAGGGCATTTTGTTGAAGCCTCTCAAGTACCTCACACACATGCGTATAATGGTCTTGCTTTCTGTGAGAATAGATAAGCATATTGTCTAGATACACAATAACCGAAATATCCACCAGCTCAGCCAACACCTCATTAAAAAACAAGCATTAGAAATGCAATCGGGCTCGGATTTATTTGAGTTTGAGCTAATGGCATTGTAAATGCCAATGTCTTTTTGCCATGTGTTATGGAGTGTGTGCATGTGGTGTGTAGTGGAAGTATCTTGGTTGAATTGTAATTTTACCAATGGTGGCATGCTGTGCTTTATATGAATATGTTTAAAAGTAAAGTGTACCATACTGCGATTGCTTGGTGGAAAAGTGCACTGCCGGCTGGAGGTGTGTGTGCCTGGTGGAAGGGTGCACTGACGGCTGGTGGGTGTGTGCTTGGTAAAAGCATGCACAGATGGATGATGGTTGTTGGTGTTTGTGCATGGTGAAAGCATTCATTGACGGCTGGGGGTGCGTTGTTGTGTGTGTTGTTTTCTGTGTGCTGGTGAGTGTGTGGTGGTGAGTCTGTGGGGGTGAGCCTGGGGAGTGAGTGTGGTGGTGAGTGTGTTGTGTTGAGTGGTGACAAGTGTGTGGTGTTGAGAGACTGAGGTGTATGGTTTGTGTGTGCGTTATGTGTGTGTGGTGTATGTGTGTGGGGTTTTTCTGCACACTCACACACTGCCCCTACACATTCACACACTGCTCACCCGCACACTCCCAATGTCACCCTGCATAGTCACGCACTGTTTACCCTGCACACTCATTCTGCACACTCACACAATGTGCACCCTGACACACTGTCTCTGCAGTCACTCTGCACTCACTGTCACTCTGCACTCACTGTCACTCTGCACTCACTGTCACTCACTGTCACTCTGCACTCACTGTCACTCTGCACTCACTGTCACTCTGCACTCACTGTCACTCACTGTCACTCTGCACTCACTGTCACTCTGCACTCACTGTCACTCTGCACTCACTGTCACTCCACTCACTGTCACTCTGCACTCACTCTGCACTCACTCTACAGTCACTCTGCACTCACTGTCACTCTGCACTCACTGCCACTCTGCACTCACTGCCACTCTGCACTCACTGCCACTCTGCACTCACTGTCACTCTGCACTCACTGTCACTCTGCACTCACTGTCACCCTGCACTCACTGTCACCCTGCACTCACTGTCACCCTGCACTCACTGTCACTCTGAACTCACTATGCACTCTGCACTCACTCTGCACTCACTCTGCACTCACTCTGCACTCACTGTCAGTCTGCACTCACTCTACAGTCACTCTGCACTCACTGTCAGTCTGCACTCACTGTCAGTCTGCACTCACTGTCAGTCTGCACTCACTGCCACTCTGCACTCACTGCCACTCTGCACTCACTGCCACTCTGCACTCACTGCCACTCTGCACTCACTGCCACTCAGCACTCTCAAACTGCACTCTAAAAATGCACTCTCAATCTGCACTCTCAAACTGCACTCTCAATCTGCACTCTGCACTCTCAAACTGCACTCTCAAACTGCAATCTGCACTCTGCACCCTGATTCTGCACTCTGATTCTGCACTCTCAAACTGCACTCTCAATCTGCACTCTCAAACTGCACTCTCAAACTGCACTCTCAAACTGCACTCTCAAACTGCACTCTCAACTCTCAATCTCCACTCTGCACTCTCAAACTGCACTCTCAAACACCACTCTCAAACTGCACTCTCAAACTGCACTCTCAAACTGCACTCTCAAACTGCACTCTCAACCTGCACTCTCAAACTGCACTCTCAACTCTCAAACTGCACTCTGCACTCTCAAACTGCACTCTGCACTCTCAAACACCACTCTCAAACTGCACTCTCAAACTGCACTCTCAAACTGCACTCTCAAACTGCACTCTCAAACTGCACTCTGAACTCTCAAACTGCACTCACAACTCTCATGCTGCACTCTGTAACTGCACTCTCAACTCTGAAACTGCACTCTCAACTCTCAAACTGCACTCTCAACTCTCAAACTGCACTCTCAACTCTCAAACTGCACTCTCAACTGTCAAACTGCACTCTCAACTCTCAAACTGCACTCTCAACACTCAATGTGCACTCTCAACGTGCACTCTCAACTCTCAATCTGCAATCTGCACTCTCAAACTGCACTCTCAAACTGCACTCTCAAACTGCACTCTGCACTCTCAAACTGCACTCAAACTGCACTCTTAAACTGCTCTCAAACTGCACTTTTACTTGTACCAGAGGACTCGTTTACCATAGCTTTCTAGGGCTTACAAATAAAGGGTATTTTTCCCATCACATGCAAAGCGAACATTTATTTATTTATTTATTTATTTACAAGCTTATATAGCGCTGGAATCGACTCCTTCAGGAGTATCTCTGCGCTTTTGGGCCAGTCAACAAATACAGAAAAGAACACTAATAAGGAATTAGATCTCATTTTTAAATAAGACAGTTTTGAGAAGTTTTCTGAACTGTATGTGAGAGGTGCAGATCCTGAGATTTAAGGGGAGTCGATTCCATAGCTTGGGTCCCGCTATGGACAGTGCTTTGCCTCCGTGTCTGGTCTTTTTGACACGAGGAACCACCAGTTGGTGGTTTGTGCTGGATCTAAGTGGCCTGGACGGGATGTAGGGAATGAATTTCTGTTGCAGGTAGGTAGGGCCTTGTCCATTTATGTTTTTATGTATAATACAGCAGATTTTAAATTTTACTCGCTGTCGTATGGAGAGCCAGTGGAGTTTTTGTAAAAGAGGTTTGGATGCTGTTCTTGGAGGGGCATTCAGAACCAGGCGCGCCGCTGTGTTCTGGACTACCTGAAGTCTGGCCAACACTCCCTCGTTAGCAGATAGGAGCAGGCCGTTGCAGTAGTCAATACGACTTAGAACCAGGGCTTGCACTAAGGTCTTCCTAAACGTGTCAGGCAGCAGAGGGAAAATTTTTCGTAGCATGCTGATGACATGAAAACATGAACCTGCAACAGTGTTAGTGTGTTGCTTTAATGACAGATCCTGATCGAGGCGGATCCCCAGGTTTTTCACGACCTGTTTAGGTTCTGGGACCGCACCAAGATCAGAAGGCCACCAGTCTGGAGCCCATAGAAGCTTGGCTTCGCCAAATAGCATGAGTTCTGTTTTGCTAACGTTGCACTGCAGATAGTTAGTGGACATCCACTGTGCAACGGCCTTCATACCAGCAGAAAAGGAGTTTTTTATTTCAGTAGTGAGAGTTTCAAAAGGGAAGAGGAGCTGCGTGTCGTCCGCGTAGGATACGGGGATGAAACCAAATCTTCGCATCACTCTTGCCAGGGGAGCCACATAGATGTTGAAGAGTGTTGGGCTCAAACAGGAGCCCTGTGGCACCCCTTTTGAAATCTCCACCTCTGCTGAGCGGTGAGCACCCATGGTGACAGTCTGGGTGCGCTCAGTTAGAAAACTCCTTATCCAATCAAGGGCTCTGTTCTTAACTCCTACGTTCGACAACCGGTCAATAAGGATGTTGTGTGACACGGTGTCGAACGCTGCCGACAGATCTAGTAACACTAGGATCACGGAGTAGCCTTTGTCTTGAAGTATATGTAAGTCATCGGTGACAGACAAGAGGGCAGATTCCGTGCTGTGTTTCGGCCTAAACCCAGATTGGGAATAGTCAAGGCCTCCATTGTTTTCCACATACTGTGAAAGATGTTGATTTACATGTTTTTCAGTCAGCTTGCTCAAAAACGGAAGCAGAGAAATGGGCCTAAGGTTTGTTAGTTCCGTCCATGGAATAGCGGCATTTTTTCTAATAGGCCTGACTAACGCCTGTTTCCATTGTCTTGGGACAGTGCCTGATTCAAGAGAAAGATTAATAAGTTTTTCCATAGTGGGGCCTAATACCTCCAGCAAAGAGGGCATAAGTCTGGCAGGGATAGTATCATTAGGACTACCACTTTTAATTTGAATGGTGAGTACTGACAGCTCCTTGGAAGTTATAGGGGGAAAAATATCCAAAGAATGGTCATTATGGTTACTCTCTATATCATATGAAGCAAAGTCTGCCTCACAAGTCATGATTTTGTTAGAGTGCATGATTTTCGTGTAGATCAGATCTATCTTGTTAGAGAAGAATTGGGATGTCTCATCACAAAGTTTTTGAGATGAAATGTCAGGACTTTCGCTAGCTGTAGGTTTGACAAAGGACTGTAATATTTGGTACAAAACCCTGGGGGAATTATCTGCTTCAGAGATAAGAGATGTTATGTGGGTTTTCCTTGCAGTGCGAATAGCTTTGTGGTATGTGCTTAAAGATTCCCAATAGATGCTCCTATCGATATCTAAGTGAGAGCTTCTCCACTTTTTCTCTAACTTCCTAGCTGTTAGTTTTAATTTCCTAAGATTGTCAGAGAACCACACTTCCTGTTTTTTTGCTGGCCGTGGATTAAACTTTTTCATGGGGGCTACAGCATCTATGGCAGATGTTAAGGCTTTTTCGAATTTATTAAGGGCATTTTCTATATGATCCATTGAGGTGAGAGATGGTTCAATGTATTTATTCGAAAAGGCAGTTTTGTTGACTTTGTGCCATTGTCTTCGTACACTAGGAAGAGACATTGACCCATGAGAGACAGGTTTTGGGTAAGGGGTATGGAACTCAATAATGAAGTGGTCGGTCCAACTGACTTGGGTGGGAGGGGAACAAATAACAGAAGAAAAATTAGCTAAAATAAGGTCTAAGGTATGCCCGGCTAAGTGAGTTGGGCCCTCATTGCATTGTTTCAGTCCTAATAGAAGAAGATCATTAAGAATAGATTGTGCTTCTGTGCAATCTTTCAGCTCACTATGTATGTTAAAATCTCCAATTAAAAGGAAATCTCTGTCATTACAGACATAAGGTGCGAGAGTCTCAAGTAAAATATTCGAGAAGTTAGTAGTGGGTCCAGGAGGGCGATATACTAGAGCACCCATTCTTGTATGTTTAGGGGATAAGGCAGATTTAAAAATAAGTATTTCAATATCCTGCGTACATAGTTCTGCCACTATAGTGCAATTGATTTCTTGTTTGTGAATTATCGCAATCCCCCCACCAATTTTAATGGGGCGATCTAATCGTAGAATTTTATATCCCATAGGAATGGCCAGAGCAATAGCAGGGGTTGAGTGGGGCTTGAGCCATGTCTCAGTGCAAAAGCAGAAGTCTGGCTGAATAGTGGAAATGAGATCCCACACCTCAGAAGTATGTCTAGGTAGGGATCTTAGGTTGCAGAGAATATTTTTCCCTCCAGTGAGACTGTCGGTATATACAGTTTTATCCTTCACTCTAGGGAGGTAAGGACATACAGAAGCGTTTTCCTCAACCTTGACTTCCTGACATTGGGTGGTAAATACCGCTCTGCATTGAGTGCAAGCGAAAGGACCCTCAAGCGAGTAGTTTGTGTCCACAATACAGGCATGTGTAGGACTCACTTGTAAGCTCCGAAGCGTTGTTGAAGAGTAGGTTATTCTGGAGGACTGTAGGTTGTGCATGATGTGCCAGAGTTCCGCCAAGCCCCTGGTCCCGTCCTGTCGCGGACGGGCGCAGACGGGCAGGTCTTTGGCTGGTCTTAGGCGCAGACTTAGGCGCCACCCTGCGCGCTAACGCTGCGCGCTAGAGCCGACGAGTGGCTAAATAGCCCTGTGTCCTAGAAGGCTAGAGCGCTAACCGCTCGCCTCGAGCTTACAGGAAGTGCCTGGGCGTGTCACTCTGGCTCTTACCTGTCCCGCCCTCCGCTCAACGGTATTGGCTACCGAGTCGGACCGGGGCGGGCAGGCTGCAACATTGAGCAGAGACTGAAAAACGAGCCTGAATGACCCTTGCAGCTTCAGAGATCGTAACTGCGCAGTAAGTGCGTGTTTAAAAGAATTATTAAATCGATTTTTACACAAGTAACAGGTTTTAAAATCCGGTGTCAATTTTAAAAAAGAAGCATAACAGAGCTAAATTAGGAGAGAACAAAGCCAGCAGAGTCTTCAGCTCTGCAAATGTTTACCTGGCGCCAAGCGGGGTAGGGAGACACTGCCACTGTCTACCTTTACCGCAAAGCTCCTCGCCTCCTCGCAGCCTAAATAGCCCTGTGTCCTAGAAGGCTAGAGCGCTAACCGCTCGCCTCGAGCTTACAGGAAGTGCCTGGGCGTGTCACTCTGGCTCTTACCTGTCCCGCCCTCCGCTCAACGGTATTGGCTACCGAGTCGGACCGGGGCGGGCAGGCTGCAACATTGAGCAGAGACTGAAAAACGAGCCTGAATGACCCTTGCAGCTTCAGAGATCGTAACTGCGCAGTAAGTGCGTGTTTAAAAGAATTATTAAATCGATTTTTACACAAGTAACAGGTTTTAAAATCCGGTGTCAATTTTAAAAAAGAAGCATAACAGAGCTAAATTAGGAGAGAACAAAGCCAGCAGAGTCTTCAGCTCTGCAAATGTTTACCTGGCGCCAAGCGGGGTAGGGAGACACTGCCACTGTCTACCTTTACATTACGATATTTGTAATAACACTACAACATGGCAAGAATGTAAATCTGCTGAAACGTCATCATGTCGTGTACATGTTTCAATTCCCCTACTGTGTGTGTTCCTTCTCTCGAAGCGATTTCAAATATAATCAAACAAGGGTCAGGGGCTTAGTCGGGGAAGGTCGCCAGACATCTATGTAGGTCTGCAACTCCTTAATATGTTTAGCTGATTCATTGCTGTCTGCATCAATACCACGCCTGGGCAGCAGCAAATGGCTACACGGCTGCATTAACTGAGGGCAACTAGGCACACGTGTTAAAACACCCACACGCCTCCCCTTTAGCAGCCGACAACAGACATCATCCTTTAACTCTACAAAAGTTACCAGTCGGTACCAAACCAGAATAACCGAGAAACGCATGCAAAATAGCCATTTTCAAGAAAACAAAAACATGGCTTACCACTGGCAACTTGTGTAAGATACCTCGCACCTAGTAACAACCAGCGACCACTAAAAAGAAAGGTTTGCGCCGCGGATGCTGCAGTGTGGTAAAGGTGGGCTGGGTGTGTGCAGGCTGGACATTTCAACTACACCCGCTGGCCTCTCATTTTTCCCGAGGCACACTCATTCGACATTTTTTCGGCCCCTTCATACTGTGATCTGACTCTTTGAAGCAAGTTTGGCAGTTTAATCAGGCCTCCTGTCAGCAAACCCGCTTATCAGGACAGTGTGACTGAACAAGGCTGCTCCTATCTCTTCCCCCCAAGCGTGAATGCCCATTCCCTGGCGGCTGCTGCAGGGCGCCCTTTCCATGATCACTGTGAGGCCCTCTCTGCCTCGCCTTCTCCACTAATGGCAAGGAAAACAGCTTCGTAATCGCTCCCTATTCGCACCTCTCTTCAGCCGAACACAGGGTACAGAAAAGCTCCACCAAACTATGCTACAACGAGGGGTGAATCAGCTACTCTTTGCACGGTAAAAGAAAGTGAACAATTATTTCGGATGGCCGCTCGCAGTACAACACTGAACATTGGCGTTTTCTTTTCTTCATTGGCGCTGTTACAAACCCTCTGCTTTTTCCCTGCCACGGACGCTGGGACCCTGTGAGCTTGTCGAGTTATCGAAATACGAGGAGTTCCCTGACTACGAGGATAATTAGCGGCAGCCCGGGACTGGAGCAGCTGCGCGCTGAGCGCTGCTGAATGGTGAACGCGCCCGGCCATCTGGATTCACTTACGGAGGCACCCTGACAGCTCCTAATTATAATTAATGTACTTCTTTGCGCGAGCACGAACGAAATATGCCCAAAATGGCGGAACAAAACTACATTTACCCTATCACTTCAAGCCTATTAAAACGACAACACAACGAACACGAATCACTGGCCAGATGACAGAACACGCAAAGGAATGTGTGGAATTTGTCTCGGCCAAAGCCCTAGGAGATACTTCTTTTTTTTCTTCTTTAACATTAGTTCTCGAAACTCCTCCCACTTTCAGTGGGGAGGAGTCCGAGCCCTAAAAACTGGAATGCCGCATGGGCATTACACAGCCCGAACGGCATGACCAGGTATTCATACAGTCCATACCTGGTCTTGAAGGCGGTCTTCCACTCATCCCTCTGCCTTATCCTTACTATATGGTATGCTCCCCTTAGATCTAATCTGGTGTAGATTACCGCTTCTCTGACCTGATCTAACAACACACTGATGAGGGGCAGAGGGTATCTGTTCCTGACGGTATTCTTGTTTAACATCCTGTAGTCACAGCACGCCCGAAGATCACCATTTGCTTTTGAAATAAAAAACAAAGGGGATGCTGCCGGGGACCTTGAGGGACGGATGAACCCTAATTTAACATATTCCTCCAAGTATGCTCTGAGGTGTTGCGTTTCGGGTTCGGATAGAGCGTACACTCGACACGAAGGAAGCACGCTGTCATCTATCAGGTTTATTGTACAATCGTATCACCGATGTGGGGGAAGAACCTCTGCCTTGGTCTTACTAAAGACCCCCGTAAATCTCCGGTACTCCTCTGGTAGCTTCACCTCCTGTTCTACCACCGTTGCAACACACCAAGAAGAAGCCAGTGCAATCGCTATGGTTCCACCTTCTCTAAGACACTCCGTTCCACAGAGCTCGGACTTAAATCTCACTGTTCTGTCGGCCCAATTAATTTCCGGGTTATGCTTACAAAACCAGGGCATGCCTAGAATCAGTTCGTATTGGGGGGCGTCTATTATGCTCAGGGAAATTGCTTCCACATGGGCGCTCTTTCCATCTACCAGCGTCAATTCTAACACCTCGGTCTGTGTAGTGATCATTCCTGATTTAAGGGGCTTCCCGTCTACCGCCACTACCTCTTCAGGGAACTGTCTATCCACTATCCCCAAAGCCAACTCTCTGACTAACCCACTGTTTATAAAATTGCCGGTAGCCCCTGAATCTAGCATCGCTGATACTTCATGGACCATAGACCCCACCACCAGACTTCCGTGTAACACTATGTGGGCCTCATTGGGTGACGTAAGGTCAGACGCAAGAGAGGCAATCTTCATGCCTGTCCTGTCAGCCGAACGGGCTTTCTCCTGGCTCTCTCCCTCTATTCCCACACTGGAAGCGGCCGCTCGTTTCGGTCTCACTGAAGGGTTCTGTGTCGTCGGCTTCGAAGGGCATCACGCACATAGTGTCCTCGTTTGCCGCAATACATGCACAAACCCTGCGCTCTTCTATTCTCCCTTTCTGTGCGCGCCAGCGGAGCCCAAATCGCGCTTAACTCCATAGGTTCCGGTCCCGCTTCGCTAGTAGGTGTCTCTTTCTTAGCCCCTCTATCTGTACCTCGATCATGAATGCGTCCATCTAGACGCAATGCTAAACTGACCAAGTTAGCGAACGTTCGAGGTTGGGGATGTATTCTGGCTATCACGTCCTTGAGTTCACCACATAGGCCCTGATAGAAGAGTGACATACGCTTCTCTTCAGGCCACGCGGCCTCCGCTACCAATCGGTTAAAGTGTGTCAAATACGTGACCAAATCTCCTCTCCCTTGACGTAAGGATAACAGTTCTTTGTCCGCACTGAAGGAAGTGGTTCTCCAATCGAACACCCCTCCAAAAGCGGTTCTAAACGCATCCCAATCCGACAGCACCGAATCGTTATTTCTCACTAAGGGCACCGCCCAGTTAGCTGCATCTCCGCTAAGGTACAAGATCACGAAGGCCACCCTAGAGTGATTGGTTGGGAAGGAGGGAGGCCAGCATGAGAAGTGCATCAACAGTTGGGTGAGAAACACCTGTATTTTATGTGGATCACCCGTATACCTCTCAGGTGTCGCCAGGGGTATAGGGGGCACGACAGAAACATGTATTGGGGGTATGGCCGCTGAGCTAGCATCAAAAGGGTAACGAGCGGTTCTATCCACCCTCTCGCGTAAGGCCGCTGTCTCTAATCTAGAGGACGCTAGTTCTTGTTGCATTAAATCTAAGGCCAGCAGGACCTCATCAAGTGTCGCCATTATAGACACCACCCGACCAGGAGGAGCTGATTATTTGTAGGCGCGTAATTCTGTTATGCTCCTTTTGCTCCTCAGGATCGGTGTGATGATATAAGGGTTCCGCTTCCAGATCGTTCCGAACTCAATATGAACACCACTGAGTTACGGTCAGATCGGACAGGGGACAAAGGACGGGACAGGGACAGCAGGGACAAAGGATATGTAAAACACAAGCACAAAACGATTAGCAATCTTATCACATTCCCCCTATAATAGCTACTCTCAGTAATTTCTCGCTAGTATCAGGTACCTTAATTGCAGATCCTCTGCACAAAACAATTCCAAAAGCAGCACTATCTGTGCAATGAAATAACCTGCTTAGTCTTCTGATTACTTCATCAGAGCCCCAATAGTTTAACCCTCCTTAGTGTTGTTCAAATCAAAAGCTCCCAAGTAATGCGCAATCAAGCGTGTGCCAAAGTACAATGTTTTCCAAGGGTGTAGTCTTTTAAATACCAACACGTGGCGCTCATACTCACTGGGAATCAACATGCATTCCAAGGGTGATTGCTGTTTACCAATTCCAAGCGCTCCTCCTCTCCTGGGGATCAACACGCTTACTATAATGTCTGAGTACTGAAGATTGAAAATCAAAACTCTGAAACCCTCCGTTGAAATCACAAAGACGTTTCTACCTTGTCCTCTTTCGGCTCTGCTTAAGCTTAGTTCACAGCTCTGACCCTCGTTGCAGCACTAAGCGGTCAGACAGTTTCTATGATTCATGCGGCTGAGGTCTAGTCACAGAGAGTAAGAGCAGCCGCTCCCTCTCTTACCTGAAGCCGTTTTCTCCTTCGACGAGTTCTCCACGGACCCTGAATTCCCAACGGCTCACCACGGAAAGCGAGTGATCACCAGGAACCGCCGAGCTTCCAATCTTCTACCCCCGTTGAGCACACGGGTTTCTCCTGATGTCGGCGTTCTCCTCACCGACCTACGAGCGATTCCAAATCCAAGAATTACGCGCACGACTACGTGCACACGTGTCTATTAAATAACCTCCTCCTGCCCCTAAGCATTCTGGGACCCGTAGTCCTCAGTTGATCTTTCCTCATGTTTCTAGATCTAGGCAGGCGCCTCAGCTGGATCCCGACAGTAAGCATGTACTCATGCAGTGAGCCAGTCTTTAGGGCATGAAGTGCTTCAAACTGCTATGCACTATGCATGTAGTGGTCTAATCACCTTCATACTTGTGCTTCAGGCCTAGAATTCCCCACTCACTATCCATGTACTCCAGCAAACACACTGTGACTGCTGTTGCAATCTCATAGTGAGTCTTTCAGTACCATGTAGTAATGCATTTACCAAAGTAAAACTCAGCCAATTATGAATTCACTCAGTGTCTCTCCTTATAGTACTGTAATCATTCAGTCAGTAAGCATGTACTCATGCAGTGAGCCCGGCTTTAGGGCATGGAGTGCTTCAAACTGCTATGCAATATGCATGTAGTGTTCTAACCACCTTCACACTTGTGCTTCAGGCCTACAATCCTAAATCACTATCCATACACTCCAGCAAACACACTGTGAATGCTGTTGCAATCCCATAGTGACTCTTTCTGTACCATGTAGTAACCCATTCACTAAAGTAAAAGTGAACCAATTATGAATTCTCCCACTTTCTCTCTTTATAGTACTGTAATTATTCAGTCAGTAAGCATTTGCTCATGCAGTGATCCAGACGTTAGGGCATGAAGTGTCTCTAACTGCTATGCACTATGCATGTAGTTGTCTAACCAACTTCACACTTGTGCTTCAGGCCTACAATTCTCCAGTCACTATTCATACAATCCAGCAAACGCACTGTGACTGCTGTTGCAATCCCATAGTGACTCTTTCAGTACCATGTAGTTATCTATTTACTAAAATAAAACTCAACCAATTATGAATTCACCCAGTGTCTCTCCTTATTGTAATGTAATTATTCAGTCAGTAAGCATGTACTCATGCAGTGAGCAAGGCTTTAGTGCATGGAGTGCTTCAAACTGCTATGCACTATGTATGTAGTAGTCTAACTACGTTCACACTTGTGGTTCAGGCCTAGAATTCCCCACTCACTTGTGCTTCAGGCCTACAATTCTCCAGTCACTATCCATACACTCCAGCAAACACACTGTGACTGCTGTTGCAATCCCATAGTGACTCTTTCTGTACTATGTAGTAATCCATTCACTAAAGTAAAAGTGAACCAATTATGAATTCACTCACTGTCTCTCTTTATAGTACTGTAATTATTCAGTCAGTAAGCATATACTCATGCAGTGAGCCAGACTTTAGGGCATGAAGTGTTTCTAACTGCTATGCACTATGCATGTAGTGGTCTAACCACCTTCACACTTGTGTTTCAGGCCTACAATTCTCCAGTCACTACTCATACACCCCAGCAAACACACTGTGACTGCTGTTGCATTCCCATAGTGACTCTTTCAGTACCATGTACTAATCCATTCACTAAAGTAAAACACAACCAATTATGAATTCACCCAGTGTCTCTCCTTATAGTACTGTTATCATTCAGTCAGTATGCATGTACTCATGCAGTGACCCAGGCTTTAGGGTACGGAGTGCTGCAAACTCCTATGTACTACACATGTAGTGGTCTAACCACCTTCACTTTTGTGCTTCAGGTCTACAATTTCCCAGACACTATCTATACACTCCAGCAAACACAGTGTGACTGATGTTGTAACCCCATAGTGACTCTTTCAGTACCATATAGTAATCCATTCAGTAAAGTAAAACTCAACCAATTATGAATTCACTCAGTGTCTTTCCTTATAGTACTGTCATCATTCAGTCAGTATGCATGTACCTATGCAGTGAGGCAGGCTTTGGGGTTATGGAGTGCTTCAAACTGCTATGCACTATGCATGTAGTGGTCTAACCACTTTCACACTTGTGCTTCAGGTGTACAATTTCTTAGTCCGAATTTATATGAAATGTGTTTGCATAGTAATGGAAAAGCATAATTTATAAAAGTTATTAATATACATTTATTTATGAATATTTTTTACAGATACTGTTTATCATCATTAAAATAAAGTTATCATGCCGGACAAAATAAGACAAAGAAAAGAACAGAAAAAGGATAGTTACTTGAAGAAAAGTCAGCCACAAGTATTGCACGTCCAACATAATGTGTCTAAAAAGACAAAATCTTCTGGTAAGACCACAAAGCAATTTACTAAAAATATTTGTAGGGCCAGACATAATGTACAGAATGCTGAAACTACTGCCAATGCTTCAAGTAGAAAAAATAGTCAAAATAATAGGAAAGGAAAAAAGCAAATGGACAGTCAAAGGACACGATGTATGGTAAAAGAAGACAAAATCAGTATAAAGAGATTCAAAAGAAAATATTTTACAACAGAGTAGTACATAATATACTGAAAGATACGAATAAATATAAAAAGAGAGCACTATTTTATAAAAAGAAGAAGCATATTGAATCTATTGTTGAAAAGGCTTTTGAAGTAAAAAGAAAACTATTCATTTTAGTATTAAATAGAATTTGATCACTAGATAAACCAATCCATTTAATGAAGGCCAAAAGTAAGTGAAAAAGTGTAATTAACGGAAGTAATTGTTGTAATGTTTTTTTAGGAGAATGAAATCACAGTTTAAGTTCTGAGCCTTTTTTAATGAAGAGAGTTATTATCAGACCAATGATTTGTTGCATGCAGTTGACACCAGTGGTCGAGCTTATGAGGTTAGCAATGGTTGTCCAATTGACAAAGAGAAAATGGTTCCCCGTAATGCAGAAGAAGTGATAGCTGATGAAGTTCTAGGCTGACGTCCTAAAGCCCCAGTGTGCACTTGGGATTGCAGTAGTATTTGTAGTGTACAACAAGAATCTATTGATAAGTTACGTAATTTCTTATGAGCATATACTAAAAGAAGTGTTAAACAAAAGATTAAGCTGTTGCAAGGATTAGACCATGGCAGACTAAGAAAAAGTACTGGTTTGCAAGGTCTTCTCTGGCTTGTCTTTCTAGGAAAGTATCTCAAGGGGTTTTTCACCATTTCAGGATGTTGACAGTACATCATACTCAAATGCGGAAGTTAGTGAGAAGATTGTATTATGCAAAAAGTCCAGCGCTAAAGTTAAATGAGTTGAACAGTGCTCTTTTGCGTGGGTCAGTATCAGATGTGAAGAAGGTTTGTGATGATATTGAGTTTTGTTACTTTGGTACTGAACAAGAGAGTGAAGAAACTCAGACATTAATAGATGAAAATGTTGTAGACAATATTGAACATAGTTGTACAAAAAACTTTGAAAGTGAAATTACAAAGTTTAAGGTTATTTCAGGTGAAAGGCCACATTTTTCTTGTATTTGTTGTCGGTGAACTCACTACAAAAATCAGGCTAGGAGTGTTGATCTGTATTTAAAAAGTGAAAAAGATAATAATGATAAATGGAAGGAATTTGCAACTTATTTGTTGGTAGAGAATTGTTTTGATTTGGGTTCTGATCAGCGTATTTGTAAATATTGTTATAACAAATTAGATGAGAATAAAATGCCCGCTAGAGCGGTGCATAATAATTTAGAGTTAGTTGCTATTCCTCCAGAATTGACAGATTTAAACACCTATGAGTCTATTCTCATTCAATGTGTGCACCCGTTTCAGGCTATTGTTCGTATGGAGCCTAAAACAGGTAAATTGCCTCCTTCAGATTTACAAAGAGGATTAATAGGAATAGTTGTGTATTTATCACTAGATTTAAAGAAAAATATTGAAACTATTGGTGTAGAGAGTGTAGATAGTGAACCACTATTTATTCTTTTTAATGGTGTACCGACTAAGAACAAGAAAATCTGGCAGGAGTTAGTGGATGTTAGGAAAGTACAGAAAGCAACTTTGTATTTGATAAAAAACAATACATACTATAAAAATGTTTATATGGGAGAAGAAGAAATACTTTAAGCAGAAGATGCTGAAACCTCAAGTGGACAAATTGAAAAAGTGGACATGTTAAGATGTAAAGAAATCTATGAACATTACAGTGTGCATCCACTTCATTCAAAAGAAGTGATAAGGAACACTATTGAGTTATTCTAAAAGAAAAAAGCAAAAGGAAGTTCCATGAGTGTATGGGAAGAGAGCTTGGAAGCTCATTGTTTTCCTCAGTTGTTCCCAACTGGAAAAGGAGGACAATATGATGAACATCCTGTACAGATTTGATTAATCACAGGAAGCTGAGTTGCGAAACTGCTGATATAAGGGAATTTTACTATTTAGCCCTTTTATTCTATTCAAAACATGGTGTTCAGAACTGGAATTACTTGGAGATTTCCAGAGCCATGAAGATTCCTTTAATGCTTGTAAAGATAGGATACAATGCAGTGCTTTTGCAAATTATGTGAAAATGTTGAACAATGAAATTGATCAAGAAGCTACAATTGCAGCTGAGAATGCTAGAGACAGTTCTCAAGACAGTCAAAGTTCTGCTGCACTGAGTCAAGATCCACTAGGACAACCAATTGTTGAAAATGAAGCAGTAATCGCCATAAATGGGGTGGAAACATCAATGCATCAAGCTCAAGAAGATATAACAAACTTAACAAACTTGGAAGAACAACTAAATGTTGAATAGAAACAAATATATCACCAAGTGAGACAACAGATTGACTATGGATTACTTCATGAAAAGAATAGAGTGCTCATGCACATCATTTCAACCTATCCGAATGTATGTGAGTGGACAAGCTGGAACAGGAAAAAGTTTCTTAATTAAAGTAATTACAAATTATCTACAGAAAACAACTGAGTCGCATTTATTTGTCTTGTGTTGTAAACTGGTCCAACTGGGTTGGCAGCAAACAACAGAATTACTTTACATTGTTTGCTAATGCTACCAGTAGAGCATGAAAACAACATAATGTTGTCATTGCAAGCAAAAAGAAAAAGGACATTGTTGAAGAGATTGTTGGTTATCAGTTTGAAAATAGTTCAGGTGTTAACTGCTATGCTAATGTAGTGGTAAATGTTGTTTTTTTTTCTTGAAGGTTTGCAACGGCAAATGAACAAGAATCGGGAGAAAAGATTTTGTTCCTTGTTGCATTCTGTTCATGAAAAATTGAGAACTGATCCAAGTAAAATACAAAGTGTTTCTGATGTTCGTAATGTTTTGGATGTATGTTCTGGTTCTACACAATTTACGTAAAATGTCCAGGAATTTCTAATGTATATTCTTACCATATTGGAAAATTAAGGCGTAGAAATGGAAAATATGTTTGGCCTGTGTTATAAATGGGAACATCATTGTGAAAAGTGTATGTATACATGTAGCACTAATGTAGACACTGAAAGATTTCTATATTTGACATTACAGGACTGTAAATCAGTGTCTTTCAATCAACTAGTTAAAGCTGCAAAACATTTTGTAGCTACTCAACTATCAATATCAGGAAGGACTTTTGTAGCAGTAGCAATCATTTTCCATGATGGTCCTTCCACAACATCTGGACATTACACTGCCTATCTAAAAAGTGACAAAGGCTCGATACTTTGTAATGATGATCAGTTGGTTTTCAAACAATGTTTGCCTTTCGAATTACAAAGTTCCTACCTAATATTTTTAAAGCCAAAGTTTTAGGAAGATAATTCAGCCTCTGAGGAATTTATTATTATGATTTAATAGGATTACCATTGGATAATTTTCATAAAAAGTAGTGCAAAACTACTATTTTGCTTCATGGAAAGGTATCTGTTTGAAATTATGCACTTTTTCTTGCACATTGTCCCGGTGTATACTTGTAAGTGAGAACATTTACAGTGTTTATAAATTAAAGTTATACCATTTTATTAGTGGTAAGGATTTTATATAAGGATTCTTGTTTATTTTTAAACAATCTTATTAATTGCTTTTTTTGCCCACTGTTATGTGATGAGTATGATTGAAATCACTGTTTCTAGTGAAATTCAATATATTCTGAGAACAGCAAAAAAGGCAAAGAACTTACTTTGTAAAATGTTAAAATGATGCTGTGTTGTTAAAAATGTATTATTACATGTTATAGCTATTTTTTCTTCTCTTTCACAGATCCCAATTCTAAAATAATCAATTTACCACAATTTACATTATAAAAAACAACTGAATAAAATGTGTAGCATTTTTTACACATATTACTACTGAGGTAAGTTTAAGTAAGTCTTAAAATGCACAATGGTGTGGGTTTGCACACGGTTGAAAAAAGGGAAGATGGATGGAGTAGATTTGTGCCAGATAATTCTATTGAAGACAGGTATCAAATAGGACACAACTTCAGAGCACCTGTCTGCAATATACATGGTATAGTACACAATAGAGACATATGGTTGTCGTGCACGTCCTGTTAATTTCTGAATTATAAGAAATAAAACTATTTCATTTAAAGAACATCCTTGAGTGTTTTTGCACATGTCAAAGTAGGCCCCATCTCTTCTCTTCGGATATATATTAATATGTGCTAAAAGTTTCCTAAAACATATGTACTTATAAATGTATCGTGTTCTCTGTTGGCAGTACAGAAATGACTCCTATAATAAGAATTGGGCTAGCGATTAACTCTCTTTCTTATTTACAAGGTCAATAAAAGGCACTCTGTATACCTTTTGTTTTCCATGTGAATACAATCTCACCATACACACCACTTTGCATTGAAAAGGCATTCTAAAGGTGTTGCTGTGCGTGCTTGCACAGAACACTCCTAGAACAAGACACATCACCAGTTTTATCAAAAATCATGAATCTGGACATGTGTGTGAATGCTGCTCCATCCTCCAATTGGTGTAGCAAGGCACAACAAGGAGAATGTTTTCACTTCTCCTCATTTTTTGTCTTTTAATATATGCTACAATGCACAGGATATATTGAAGGAGAAAAATGGCTTTACTGATTGATTTTGTGTAGGAAGGTGTGCCTTCCTGCACAAAGACAATGTCCTTATGACACAGAAATCCTTGCACCATGGTGCAGGTGTGCTTGTGTCACCACATGGCTGCAGTTTAAGCAGCTGTGCAGAGGGAAGCACTGACTTGCAAAATATGTATGTACATATGTTACATCCCTGTGCTTCGGAAGTACCATAGCACGCTGTAACTAAACATTTTACAGCGTCATGCTGCAGCACTTCCTTATAGTTCTGCACTTATGCATTCACCACACACCACAAATGCTATCTTTCAGTCAATTATCTACTAGACATACATTCATGTAAACTTTCACACACTAGCATACAAGTTTAGCTCTTTCTTTAACCAGAGTAGTTAGTCCTGAAAATAACTTTTTTTTTATTGTTTTATATTTTTTTGTAGATTTTTTGAACGATTTTGTGTTTTTTTTCAAAGAGGAAAAAATTGTGAACAGGACAATCAACTAAAAACTTTGAGGAGAAAAAAAGACACTAACAACGGTGGTTGTCAAAGGCAGAACAACAAAGCAGGTCCACCGACTGCTCCCCATATGAAATAAGACGAATGCATTGAACACAATGCATCCTGACTCTCCCAAATTGGGGACGTATATCTGAAGGAGATGATGATGTTGATGGTGTTGACCCAGATGTACTTGCAAGAGCCAGTGGTTGAGGATTATTTTCTCGGAGATTTCTCATTTCCTCCCTTGCGAAGTTGACTGGGTGTCGAGTTTGCAGATATTTTCGCATACTCTCTGTTCCACATGAGTACTTCTTCACAGGGTCTCCCCAGGACAGGACCGCCTTGCAGATTTTACAAGTGATTTTCGTTGCATTAACTTTTTTCTGCCCTGGAGGAAAAGTGAAAAACCTCCACACAATTGAAGTATACCTCTCTGGAGGGGGAGGTTCATGCACAAATTCTTCTTTTCCAGAGTGTTCTGAATCAGAAGATGGTTTATAGTTGCCATTTCTCCAACTTTGCTGAGAAACAGGTGTGCAAAATTGAAAAAGGGCAGATCTTGCCTGATGTCTTCTCCTCAGGAAGTTCTAACAAGAGTGATTGAAATGGGTGGGGCTATTCAATACTTACAATAGGAAGTGTAATAAACCAATCACATCTCTTTTTTTCTGGTCACTTGGGGTACGCGTAGGGTGCACGCACGCAGCTCGCACCCAACTCGCACCCAGTGCGACTTCACAAAATAAAATTTATAAGTAATGTAACTTTATTGAAAATTAAAGAATATTATTTTTATGAATAGCTAACATAATGTCTTGTGTTAATATTTATCTTAAAAATATATATATGTTTTTGAACATTAAAAAAATTTGCGGGGGTCACGCACCTACCGCGTCTGATGAGCGTAAGATGTCACGTGCAACCGCGCGACCGTCGCGTCGCGTAATCGTACATGTCGCTTATGCACTACGAGTCGCTTACCAGTCGCAAAGCGTCCGCGTTGGGAAAGTCATACCCTTCACAAACCGTACGTGGATTCTACACAAGAGTCCTAAAATGGCAGACATGTTTCGCGCAGTGGTTGAGAAGGGTGCGCTTTGGGTGCGCGACTCCCAAAAAAATAGAAAAATAAAAAATAAAAAAATAATATAAATATATTTAAAAGAACATTAAAAATAAAAATAAAAAAATATATGTAAATGCATTTTTATTAAATATGTCTAATGTAATTTGAAAAAAAATATCTAAAAAAAATGTTAAAAAAATATAGTAAAAGAATTTTGAAAAAAAAATAAAACAAGAAATATATTTAAAAAATATTTTAAAAACTTTTGAAATTCACTGAAAAAAACCATAGGTTTCAAACATGTTATAGTTAGGAATATGCATTTAAAAAACCTTAGAAACTCACTGAAAAAACCATAGGTTTTAGAGGTGTTATAGTTAGCTGGACATTTCACTCGTACGAAACCATTGAAATTCCGCTGTTCTAGTTAGTTGTACTAACTATAACTCGCGCGCCGGCAATCCACTGCTTATTATGTCACATATTACATCAGTCATGGCATGGTCAGTGACATCACTGATGACATCACTGATGACATCTCAAATGACATCACTGATGACATCACTGATAACATTATCCATGTGACAATCTGATACACCTCATCATACACTAGTATAACCTTTCAACACTCATTATAAAATATGGAGTACCATATACAAACAATTGATCATACTTACATTTACTCAGCTACACACTTATACAAACACCACTTCATTTATTCATATGGATGGTAACTCATACTTAGTGTGTTATAACATCACTATTACAAGTAAAGAGTTTTATGTATACTTATTTATATACAACAACTGTCACATACACTGCATTTTATATTTCTACTTTGTTAGACATGTATCATTGAGAAATATATTTACTCATCACTACACCCATAAAGACATTCACTCACCCAAACAACTGTTTCCACATGCAGTGTTAACCTCCTATACCTACTAAAACAACTATTTACACATCTTTGGACAGTCACACACCTCCCACCCAACCACACACACATTCACTCTCCCATACAAATGCTCATTTAACTAATCAACAACTAATATAGACTTTCCCATAGCTAGTAACCAACGTATGCAGTAGTTTACACAACAAGAGAGTGAAACAGATATTCAAACAGTTTAATCATTATCCCATATATTTAGTGAGACACACTAAACTAGTCACTTAAACAGTCATTCACACTGTTAGTAAATCCTCCATCCAGACACTTATACATTCACTCATTCTTCAATGCAGATTGCTATATATATAATATATATTTAAATATCGAGCAAAACTACATTCGCTGGATGATGTCATCAGTGATGTCATTTGAGATGTCATCAGTGATGTCATCAATGATGTCACTGACCATGTCATGAATGATGTAATATGTGACATCATCAGCAGTGGATTGCGGGCACGCGAGTTATAGCTAGTACAACTAATTATAACAGAGGAATTTCAATGGTTTTGTATGAGTGAAATGTCCAGCTAACTATAATACCCCTAAAACCTATGTGTTTTTAGTGAATTTCTAAGGTTTTTTTAAAATGCTAATTCCTAACTATAACATTGCTTAAAATCTATGGTTTTTTCAGTGACTATATATACTTACTGGTGTTCGCCAGTAGGTAGCTATAGTTAGAACCTAGTTGCTATAGGAAAATCGTAACATTCTATTCCCAATAACTTTGGGCGCCGGATGACAAATCTTCGCAAAATTTGTAAAACTCGTGGGGCGCTCCAGTCAGCTTCTACCCTCAACGTTTCAGGGGGATTCAGCAAGCAAGGGCCAAGAAAAAAGGGGGGTCCGAAACGTGTTTTCTCCTTGTTAATTTCCATTGGAAACTATAGACACGGCTACAGCCCGAACTGCTGAACGGAATTACTCCAAATGTGGCAAAAAGGTAGCCCTTGGTTCAGAAAGAATACTTTTTGTTAAATGGTGTAAATCTGTTCAGTAGTTGCTGAGAAAATCACAATTAACAATTAAAAAATATCAATATATAGAGGCACACAGGATCAGCGCACCCTCCCAAGCTTCATGCTAATTGGCTGTCAACACTCCAAATCAGGAAGTTTTGGCAGAAGAAGCGAGACACAAAACAAGGAAAGGGGGCAGGGTAGAAATACCCTGACCCCCTAGGCCTGCTTAGGGGGTCCCACGAGGACCCCCAGGGCCAAAAAAAGCATTTCTTTTTTATCGAGGGTTGTGCGCTGGATCCGGGGATCCAGCAGCGAAAATGAAAAGAAACAAAGCGTGGGCACCAAGGTTCATTTAAATAAAGCGCCCGGGTGGGCCAGGTCCCCGAGGGCAGAAAAAAAAGTGTGGGGGGCCCCCAGCCCCCCCACACTGCCCTGGGGACCGCCACAAAGATTTGTGGGGGGCTTTTGATTTTTTACATGGGGTCACCCAAGCTCTGGGGACCGCCACCCCATTAGGGCTTTTATTAATAAATTTGCGGGGGTACAGGGCCCCCCCACTGCCCCGGGTACAGCCACCCTCTGGGGCTCCTATATTTTTTATTATTCCTGTGTGGGGGGCTCAAACCCCCCCAACATGCCCCAGGGACCGCTACCTCCCCGGGGCTCTAATTATTAAAATTGGGGGGTCCATGACGGACCCCCGAGCCCTGGGGATCACCAACTCCTGGGGCTTTACAAATGGTTGGAGGGGGCCATGTGGTCCCCCTCCCGGAGACCTTGATGGCCCGGGGACTGCCACCCCCCAGGGCCGGCTCCTGCTATCTCCCTGGGTGCCCACCCCGGGACACTGCTGTTTGCAATGACACACCCTGTAGAGCGTTTTAAGTTGAAGAATTAATTCCTCTTCAATCCTGAGGGTCCCTGGGGGCCAACTAGCCCACCACTTACCTCCAGTAAGAGAGGTGGCCCAGGCCATGCCCCTTTTTACACCACTCTGTAACATAGCTCTGTGGCATTTACTGGAGGTAAGTGGTGGGCTAGTTGACCCCAGGGACCCTCAGTACTCAAGGGGACTTAATCCCCCAATTTAGAATTCATCAGGTGGTGCGTTTGCGCTGTGGTGCAGGGAGAGGGCGTGGCATAATGTCACAAGTGTGCAAACGCGCCCTGTGGCGCATTGTAAGTTGGGGAATTAGGTCCCCTTGAATCCTGAGGGTCCCTGGGTGGCAACTAATCCACCAGGTACATCCAGTAAGTGCCTCTGAGTTGAATTGCAGAGAGGTTTATAATGGGGAATGGCCTTTGACCACACTCTGCAATGAAGCTCTGTGGTGCTTACTGGAGGTACGTGGTGGGCTAGTTAGACCCAGGGACTCTCAGGATTCAAGGGTACTTAATCTCCCAACCTAAAACCTGCCACAATGAGCCTTTTCACAGTGGTAGAGGGAGGGACGGGCCAGAGGTGACATGTTTAAACACGCTCTGTGGCACATTTTAAGTATGAGTGACTGTACGGGTCAGTGAGTGGATGTGTGTGTAGACCTAAGAATCAGTGAGTGGGTATGTAGTTATTGGTCTATGGTTTTGAGAATGGCATTCTGTAATTCGGAGTGGGTGTATGTAAAATTATGTTAGGGTGTGAGAGAATGCATGAAATTATCACATGGATGATGTCATCAGTGATGCCATTTGAGATGTCATCAGGGATGTCATGAGTGATGTCACTGACCATGTCATGAGTGATGGAATATGTGACGTCATCAGCAGTGCATTGCGGGGACGCGAGTTATAGTTAGCTAAACTAACTATAACAGGGGAATTTCTATGGTTTTGTATGAGTGAAATGTCCAGCTAACTATAATGACCCTGAAACCTATGGTTTGTTCAGTGAATTTCTAAGGTTTTTTAAATGCTAATTTCTAACTATAACGAGCCTGAAACCTATGTTTTTTTCAGTGAATATATATATATAACACAAGCATCAGCACTTCTATGAGTTGCAGCTGGGCCCTTCACTATTCTAGTGGGAGGAGCTCTATGAACATTTGTGCAGGCTAATCTGGGACGGACCGAGGCATTTGAGGAAGGCTGATTGCCCAAACCGGTCAAGCCGAAAACTCTTAATAAATGTCTAAGTGAAGCCTCCCTGTCCCTTTCTTCTGTTCGGAGTGGAACGAAGGTGCCCAAGCCTCTGAGGAAGATTGTTTGAAACGCGTCAGGCAGTGGTGATTGGGGCTGCTTAAGGATTTGGCAAACAGGCAGCTTCTAGATCGAAGATTGGGCTGCAGCATGAGGCTCATTGCCGTGCTCAAGTACCTCCTGCCCGTTGGTGCAAGCTTGAGCCTGATCATGCATAATTCATTAGTTCGCCGACGCGTTTCAGGGCCACCATGCCCCTTCCTCCTGGGCTGCACAAACTGCACAGAAAGCATGCACTAATTCGCATATCCGGGTTTATTAATAAGACACACCCCTCAGAGAGCGTTAGCTCAATGTACTGACCCTGATGCTTTATGGGGTGTAAAGATTTGTAGAGATTCCTGAGTACATCGCTTAAATTTTAAAAGAGCTTGCCAGACTGTAAAGCAGCCTACTCAAGGCATTAAATAAGCATTAAAGACAAACTTACATTGAAACTTACTTAAAGTCGTTAATATTATCATGCACTAAGGACTTCACACTAAACATGGGCGAATTTTGCGAATCTCGCGTTCGCGAATTTAGCGGATTTGCGAATTCGCAATCCGCAAAATCGGCGAATTCTCGCGAATTTTTTTTTTTTTGTGTTCGCAAGTGTTTCTACCAGTTCGCGAGGATTTGGTACTAGTTCGCAATTGCGAACTTACTTGTCGGCTCGCAACGGTCGCGACTATGTTGTTTCTACGTCTGGTTCATCATCACAGCCTCCCAGCACCCTCTGTTTCACCACTGGCACCCTCTCTTTGACCCATGCCACCCTCTGTTACATCAATGCCACCCTCTGGTTCATCATCACTGTAGAAGATGGGGGGGGAAAAGCAAGCCCACCTGCCCTGCTTGAACTGACATGAATTAATTTGGGGTTAGTTTATTAACAACACCTGCCCTGCCCCAACTGACAATAATGAATTAGGGGCTAATTAATGTGTCACTGAAAGAATTTCAAGTTCCAGCCTGGCACCTGCTTGTCTGCTCCTTTAGCTGTAAATCAGGACCTTTGTGGCATACAGTTAAGGTCAGAGCAGGGTCACACAATAGTTGCAAGCAGGCAACCGAATTCTGGAGGGCCCCCTCAGGAAGCACTACAGAGAATCGTTACAAATCATGAGGTTGACCTTTTGGACCTGCTCATTGCTTTTGCTTTTGCTGAAATCGTTTTTCGTTTTTTTCGCGCTATTCGCGGGGCGCGGCGTCGTGCGAAACCGACCGCGGAAGCCGCCAATTCGTGCGAATGAGCATTTTATTTTTTTGCGGTTTGTTGTTTCGCGAGTTTTTTTGCAGTATTCGCGAGCCGCTTGCAGAGCAACACGCAAATTTACCCCAAGGTCGAGTACGGGCGCGGCCATTTTGTTTGCGTGACGTATTTCCGTTTCCGCCCGCTATGTATAATCTCGCGCAGTAAGCGCATTGCGAGTAGAGGTTCGCACGAGATCGCGCGGGAAATCTAGAGGTTCGCACGAGATCGCGAGGAAAATCTCGCGCGAACTTACTTTCGCGCTTGTGAACGGGCGCCGGCCATCTTGTTTTTCATTCATTTCCTGTGTCTGGGCATGGTGTTTAATCCTCTTGGTATCTTTGCCATCCTTATCTATCCCTCTCTTTTCCTAGCTGTATATTTTTGTCTTTTCTGCTATTTTTCTTTACTTTTAAACTACTTTTTTAAACTCTTTTCTTTTCTTCTTCCCTATCCTATTCTTTCTTAATTTTCTACTTCTTCCTACCTTACCTGCCCAGACCATGGTCAAGCCAGGCGCCGTGAAGCTGCCCAGGCACTTGAGGGCCGCAGCGGCGGCGGGGAGTAGTGCTGGACCCAGTGCCAGGACAGCATGCGGGAGATTGAGGGGGGAGCAGGTGACGCGACGGGAGATATTCAGCCCGGAGGAAGTGGGCGCGCTGGTCTACTTCGTCCAGCGCCGCCTGCCCAGGACCATCGCGGGAGGCGGCAGGATCGCGGCCGGCGGCTACAACATGCGGGAGCGCCGGAAGCGGTGGGAGAAGGTGTGCTGGGCCATATCCCACCTCTACGGGGTCCAGCGCACCTACAGCCAGGTCACCCATCGCTGGACGGACCTCCTGGACCGCGAGCGCGACCTGCTGGACCAGCTCGGCTTGGAGATCCCCGGGCTTGGTGAGTAGTAGTAGCCATTTAATCACTCACTACTATGATGTTTTCTCCTGCTCTGTGTTGTTGTATTGCAAATATTTGTTTTTTACATGGAGCAAGCCAATAATGCCGCTGATGACTATTACATTGTAGTTAAATTATATTTCAAAATCTTCTGTGCATTTCAGGTGCACTGCTCTCCTTCTCAGTGGCGTTGCTACTATGCTTATTTGTTTTCTATTTCGTGGTCTCATTGGCCTGAGTAACTATTATGTATGAGTGTACTATACAGAACTGCGTAATGCTAGACACTAGGGGGCAGATTACATTTACAAGCCACTTGCGCCACGTTTACGTTGCCTTGCGTGACGCAACAGCGGCGTAAACGTGCCGCATCCCTGCGAGTCATTTACAGCATGACGCATCTAGGGAGATGCGTCACGTTATAAAGCCATGGGCCTGCACCACAATGGGTGCGTTCCTAGTACGCAGGGTGGGCGGTCCGGCGGCTGTGCGCCTCGCAAAATTGCCTGCGTGAAATCTACAAGATTTAACGCAGGCACTTCTGCGACACTGCTACGTCAATTCAATTCCTTATGTCTGCTCGAAGCAGGCGAAAGGACTGACACAGCATGTTAAGTATTGGGTGGCCCTGAGCATTACTGGAGTTGCATTGCGTTGGCGACGTGACTCCAGCGATGCGCCGCTCTGACGTGACGAGATGCGTCACGCAAGTGCCTACCCTTGCGCCAGGGCGCGCCGCATTGTAAATGAGGCGCATCTGCTGTGTCGCAAGGGTAGTTTTTCGTGACGCATTTGATCTGGCGCATCTCTGGAGATGCGCCAGAATGCGTAAGTAAGTATGCCCCTAAGGGGCAGAATTGCAATTACCGTCGCATCCCTGCAAAGTAGCCACCACCAAACATGGTGCGCCGTATTTGCAATGCGGCGCACCATGGGCCCAAAACGTCACCGAAGCTTTACTGCTGGAGTTGCGTCGCAACGATGGCGCAGCTCCAGCAATGCTCTGGGGTACCCTATCTCCCCAATGCTGGGTCAAGCCGTACGTCTGCTTTTTTTTGTAGATTTCCCTCAGCCACTTTTAGGATGTGTTCCAGCGCAGGAATGCCCTCCCTTGCGCCGGAACGCCCCCTGATGGCGCAGGACTTTATAACGGGATGCATCTCCCAAATGCGTCACGTTGTTATAATATTATACGCCGCACCATGGCGCCCTTTTTTGTTTAGCTGCTGCGTCACAAAAGTCACGCAAGAACGGCGCAAAAGAGCCGCAAGGGGCTTAAATCTGCCCCTTCCTTTGTACCCCTGACAATAAGAAAAATAGTGGCGGTGGATTGATAGTTTGACTATTTAAATGAATGGTAATGTAGCAGGCAACTGTTAGTGTTGTCACTGATCTGACTGAAATCACAATGGAGTTTGTCTGTCACTTTGCGTCTTGCCTGCGGACTGCTGCCTGCCAGTCCTAGGTGAACGTTTCAGTACTTTGTTTAGTGAGTTACGTGACTTTCGAAGTCACAGGTCCGCAAATAAATGAAAACTAACCCTAATCGATATAATTTCGCGGAAATATTTTGCTATTGTTCTTTTGAAATGTTTGATTTGGTTGACATTGACAAGCAACAATCATCCATTTTTTCTGTTCTTTCTTTCATGTTGTACGTCAGCTCCCCCCAGGGGCGAGAGGAGGACACAGGAGCAGCAGGCGGCGGATGCTGTTCAACAGGGCCAGGATCGGGCAGGCGAGGGCTTCTCTGCTGGCCCCAGTAAGTTTTCATTTTAGACTAGTACCTATTTTTCCTAGCGTTCCTCATTTGACTTTTTTCAAAATTGTCTTTGCTCTTCTTGTAGACTGTATCTAAATTCTTATCCTGCCTCTACTATGACTCCCTGTGGTATTACTAGATTATTCTTATTAGTCTGTCTGTGTAGCTAACTAAGATTGCACGGTTGGCGAAACTCCCATGATTCTAGTCAGCAATAGCTCTATCAACTTAGTGCAGTCCTCTGGGATTGTCCATAATGTCTTTTGAAGTGTTCTATCTGGACTCATGCTTGCAAAAATTGCAAAACCTTTCGCTCAGTCACTGTAGTCTGGACCAAAAAACACAGATTGTATTTAAGTTTAAAAGCTTTATTAAAAGTAAACACATTTATTAAAATGAAGTCATAATAAAACTAAACGTTTAACTGATAATGGAAAAGTGGTTAGTGCTGACGATTAATTGAAGACATTTCTTGTGGTCGAGCCGAGCTCTCACCTGGTTTCAACTTGATCTTGTTGTTAGAAGTCCATATTCTGTCTGTGAGGAGAAAAATGGTGCGTGTTAAAAAAACAGCCTTCATCAGTTGTGCCAAAAAGTGCAGCAAGACAACCTTCCCTGGAAAAAGGGACATTTTTTTTAACTTTAACGTAGACAGTCAAAAATTACATTGTTTTCACATGTCTTCATTCCTAGACCAAAGACTAGTGAGTGCTTTATTCTAACATTCTTAAATGTACTTTGTAGGTGAAACATTTGGTGGCGGGGCCAGTGTGGAGGTGGTGGTGCTCGACACAGAGGCAGAGGGCGATTCTTCAGGGGAGGAGGCGGCGGCTGTGAGAGTTGAGACGGTGGTGGTGGCGGCCAGAGGTAAGCTCTTATATATTCCTTACTTATTGAGATTGAAGACTAGCTGGGAAGGCAAGAATATGAGATGCATGGCTGGGTGAATGATGAAGCAATGATGGGTGGAAGGACAACAGCCTGGGTGGGTGACACAGAAACTGTATGTGTCCATATACCTGGATCATGCTACTATCTGACTCTTAGATAGCATATGTGTATCTAGAGCAGGGGTACTCATAGTACGGCCCGCGGGCCGGTGGTGGCCCGGCAAGCCTTCCTTGGCGGTGCGCAGACCTTGCAGACAATCACTGCTCCCCCGGCCCCCACAGAGCAGAGGCTTTTTTGTATTTCACCTGTTAGCGCCCCTGCATCTCCACTCTGACAATCACTGCTCCCCCGGCCCCCACAGAGCAGAGTGGAGATGCAAGGCCACAAAGAGGTGAAATAGAACAAAGCCTCTGCTCTGTGGGGCCGGGCAAGCAGTGATTGTCAGGGTGGAGAAGCAGGGGCGCTACAACAAACAAAGCCTCAATAATATGTTAATGATCTTTTAAAGACCTGTTAAGTACTTTGGTGTTGTTGTCTGTGTGTGCGCGTTGAGGAAGCGGTCTCAACCCGGGCTGAAGGCTGACACAGATAGACACACACACAGTGAGATGACAGAGGGGGAGGGAGAGGGAGGGCAGGAGGGAGAGAGAGATGGAGAGGGAGGGCAGGAGGGAGAGCAGGAGGGAGAGAGATGTATGTAAATGCTGGGTCTGGTGGCTCAGTGGATGAGGGCATCTGCTGCAGGGACCTGTGTGCAACCTCATGGTCACAAGTTATCGTTTTGCTTTAGCCCCGCCCCCTCTGACTCCGCCCCCACCAGTGCGGCCCTCGGCCCCAAACTACACTGTAAATGTAGCCCCTGAGAGAAAGTTTGTGAGTACCCATGATCTAGAGAGAGTAGACGGTCAGTGGATGAACTAAGTGTAACTTTGAAGAGCATGTAACACTGCACCCGCATGTCCGTTCCAGTGTAGGAAATGCAAGGAAAAGAACTTTTAATTTTGTCCAAATACTACCATCAATAGTAGCAGTAGTTTGTATTGCAAGCACTGCATAGATCCGGTTATTACGGTGGCCACTCCCTACCTCTCTTAATAAGTTTAGTAGTACTCAGTCATTCATGTGTGGATGTATCACTGGTCACTCAATAAAAAGCAAAGCACCTAAAGTCATCCCATATATAAGCAAAAACATCCCATGTGAAGTGATAGATAATCAGATTATTTATCTTCTTCAATTTTCCATTTCTAGTACTCATTTCCACTGTAGGGTGAAAGTTAAATTAATTAAGCAGTAGCCCTTGAGTTGTAACAGAGTATTCTCAGTGCCACCCGTAATAGAAAAGTAAGAGCTTCACCACCTGCATTTACTGGACGGGTACAGTAACGCAACGCAAGTCTAGGTCACTCCTCATGGCGTGCGTCTCTTTTTCTCGGGTGCAAGTTTACTGCGCTGGCATTATGCCGGCTTGCAGAAGATAACGTACCAATTTTCCAAAACAAGAGACAAGAATAAGAATAAGACTGGTGTACTTTCATAGTCGACTCCAATAGAAGTCCATAGTGCTCATAGAATTTGTTCCTTAAACTCCCACTAATGTTAGAGCAAGGATGAAGAAGTGTGAGGTTAGATAGATACTGGCCTCAATAGTTATGTAATGCGTTTGCAAGTTGCTAGTTGTAGTGCAACACAAATTTCTGCTGAATGATTGGGTTAATCTTAAAGAGCATTGGTTACAGACTATGTCTTTCTTTCTTCATATAGGTTCTCCTTCCAAACGAACAAGGAGGAAGGAGCTGGCTAGAGCGGCCCGGCAACGGAGGATCGATGCCACTGTGGCCGAATATCAGCGGCTGGTGGCCCTGGAGGACGAAGAAAGTGTGCAGTCGACCACAACAACTACGTCGTCTGCATCGGCCTCCGTTCCCCCACGGGCTGCCAGTGCCACCCAGCACAGTGGTCCACCCAGACTGAGCCGGGCTGCCAAAGCCAAACGCCACCGCCGAGTAGCAAGGACAACAGCTACAGCTTCCTCTCACAGCCGTTGCACCTACAAGGCATTGAAGGCACGACTGCGCCGCAGTACCCTGATGGTGTCCCGCCTCCAGCAGGAGCTCCACCACTTTTCCAACCAGTTGGAGGGGCTCCGCGTAGAGCACGCCTTGCTCCGCCAGGAGCATGATGCCCTGGCCCAAAAAGTTGACAGCATCCACCCATAGTGTCCCTTGCCCCTTTTTTAGAGACTTTTGGGGGGTGGGAATTGGGAGTTGGGTTTTTGGGGACTTTTGAAGGACAATCGTTGGGGTTAGGGAGGGTCTTGCGGGAGATTATTTTGTTAGGGATATAAATATACTTTTTCAAACTTTATCTGAGCATACCCGTTTCTTACTGCTTGCCTGGTGGGTGGGGGTTTAACAGTGACTTTGTTTTCCTGAAAGTTTAGTTCCATTTTCTTCCTTTAAGTGTAAATGCCCAAATGTTTTCAACACTAAGTGCCTCTCACAGACTAAGTGAAGTGAATCCAAGAGTCCTAGGACTTTAGTAGTACTACCTTCAGTCTCTCGTCTCTCCTACTAATACTCCATTATACCCCCAAACCACCAAACGCTTATCTTACCTGTAATTTGTGTTTGAAAGTAGGGCTAGACCTAGGGCTGGCTCCACGGGAAACAGCGAATAAGGTTGGCAATCTTGGTCCGATAAAATTTCCTCATAGCGGTGGTACTAGTGGTGTGACACAGTGGCAGTTGCATGCCTATGAAAAAAAAGAAAATGAAATCTGGTTTGTCCTCCTGACCAATTCAACGGTACAACTGAGAATATAGCAGGTGACAGAAGTACAGTAGAACAGTGCCACATTGTAGCCTAACAAATGGTAAAGTATAACTACTAATTCGGTTGAAGTTCTCTCACATTAGCAATGGTTCTTTGTCAAGCAGAGTAAGAATATATCCTCGGATTTCTTCACCAGCCTGTTGCTATCACCTTATCCTCCCCAGCAAGTGTGTGGATTTATTGCTGTAATTTAGTCACACATCAATCAAAACCACACAGCCCGGGGGAAGAGGGTTAGGGTTTGAAAAATGGATGGGTACGGGGGTTTTTGGGAAAGGTTTTGGGAGACAAGAAAAAATAGCACAGCATAGACAAACAATTGTGAACATAAACAAATCTTTGGGTACAAACATATCCATCAATCTTTGAAAGTGCATGCACTACTGCATGCATGTCAGTGAAAAGTAAGTAGTACTTTCGACAACTGTGGAAGAAAGAATGCGACAGTACAGGGCCTGTGTGGAATTATTGATAACGATATTCAACATAAGGTCTCTGTAGCCAGATACCCGAGAGCCTTGCTGGTCACTATAAATCCATTCACAACAACACTCAGTGGGGTTGGTCTGGAAGGTATAGTAGATAGAAAAGGAGAAATTGCTTTTTTTCTAGGTGTCCCCTCACTCACCAGGGTTGCCCCTTGGTGACATGCTTCATCATTGGGGCCATCCCAGTCCTCTACGGCCTGGGGCGTGCTGCGACTTGCGAATGACGTAGGAGCACTTACAAATGACTATGTGTGGTGCAGATGTGATAGTGGAGTGGAGTAAGTGATGTGTTAAGGGATCAATTTAGAAGCAGAGAGAGATCCAAGAAATGCAGTCACAGTCAGAGAAAAAGGCAAGGGATACTGTATCTATGTGGTTGTAGTGGTCCTGTTGGAAGTGGTAAGTAAGTTGCCTGCAGAAAAAAAATCCTCCTATTAGCGGCACTCCTCCATTGCAGCCGACGCTTCGTCCATCAATGTTGGTCACCAGAAGACACCCTGTAAAAAAAAGCACAGCATAGACAAACAACTGAACATAAACAATTCTTTGGGTACAAACCTATCCATCAATCTTTGAAAGTGCATGCACTACTGCATGCATGTCAGTGAAAAGTAAGTAGTACTTTTGACAACTGTGGAAGAAAGAATGCGACAGTACAGGGCCTGTGTGGAATTATTGATAACGATATTCAACATAAGGTCTCTGTAGCCAGATACCCGAGAGCCTTGCTGGTCACTACAAATCCGTTCACAACAACACTCAGTGGGGTTGGTCTGGAAGGTATAGTAGATAGAAAAGGAGAAATTGCTTTTTTTCTAGGTGTCCCCTCACTCACCAGGGTTGCCCCTTGGTGACATGCTTCATCATTGGGGCCATCCCAGTCCTCTACGGCCTGGGGCGTGCTGCGACTTGCGAATGACGTAGGAGCACTTACAAATGACTATGTGTGGTGCAGATGTGATAGTGGAGTGGAGTAAGTGATGTGTTAAGGGATCAATTTAGAAGCAGAGAGAGATCCAAGAAATGCAGTCACAGTCAGAGAAAAAGGCAAGGGATACTGTATCTATGTGGTTGTAGTGGTCCTGTTGGAAGTGGTAAGTAAGTTGCCTGCAGAAAAAAAATCCTCTTATTAGCGGCACTCCTCCATTGCAGCCGACGCTTCGTCCATCGATGTTGGTCACCAGAAGACACCCTGTAAAAAAAAGCACAGCATAGACAAACAACTGAACATAAACAATTCTTTGGGTACAAACCTATCCATCAATCTTTGAAAGTGCATGCACTACTGCATGCATGTCAGTGAAAAGTAAGTAGTACTTTCGACAACTGTGGAAGAAAGAATGCGACAGTACAGGGCCTGTGTGGAATTATTGATAACGATATTCAACATAAGGTCTCTGTAGCCAGATACCCGAGAGCCTTGCTGGTCACTACAAATCCATTCACAACAACACTCAGTGGGGTTGGTCTGGAAGGTATAGTAGATAGAAAAGGAGAAATTGCTTTTTTTCTAGGTGTCCCCTCACTCACCAGGGTTGCCCCTTGGTGACATGCTTCATCATTGGGGCCATCCCAGTCCTCTACGGCCTGGGGCGTGCTGCGACTTGCGAATTACGTAGGAGCACTTACAAATGACTATGTGTGGTGCAGATGTGATAGTGGAGTGGAGTAAGTGATGTGTTAAGGGATCAATTTAGAAGCAGAGAGAGATCCAAGAAATGCAGTCACAGTCAGAGAAAAAGTCAAGGGATACTGTATCTATGTGGTTGTAGTGGTCCTGTTGGAAGTGGTAAGTAAGTTGCCTGCAGAAAAAAAATCCTCTTATTAGCGGCACTCCTCCATTGCAGCTGACGCTTCGTCCATCAATGTTGGTGACCAGAAGACACCCTGTCCACTGCCTGCCTGATGCTGAATTGTGGCTCGCTACTGTGAAGCCTGACTCCATCCTTTTTTCCCAATTGCAGAGACTGAAACCCGGCCTGTAATTATTCAACGAAAAACAGGAAGTGATATAATATTACAACACCACTGATAAATAAATATAAGGTATGTAGGCTGTGGAGTGCAAAAAGTCACAATTTGATTTTCCTAGTAAACAGTACAATATTTTTGAAAGTGCGTACTCTGTCTGAGTCACCTTTTGAAGGATAAATAAGTATGGGCAAATTAATGTAGCGGATCTTTCCCCTCAAGCTAGGTGTACCGTAAACTGTGTTTTAGAACAAAATTAGATCTTCCTAGCAGTGCTCCCACCCAGACCCTTACTAAAGCCAGTCGGAAAAATGTAGAAGACCCCCAATCAAATCTCAAAAAACGAGGCCTAGCAGAAAACTGGTGACAAAACTTACTTTGAAAGTAAAAGTAGGCCGAAGTACCCCCTTCCTAATTACCCCTTACCCACCGTGGATTGCATTCAAACCACTTGCAAGCAACCAAGCAAAATTAGCCATAGCCAGCATCGCTCCAAGACTCGAAATCCCCCCCACTCAAACACATGCAATAGAAATACTGCTAACCCTAACGAACCCTAAGTTAAGAATAGTGGCAAAGGCTTTCTTTAACTATGCCAAATCCCCCCTTTCCCACCATGGATTTTCTTCAAATGACTTGCAAACAAAATTACACATTCTCACAAGTGCTCTAAGAGAGAACACCCCGAAACACATGCAATCCTGCTGCTAGGGCTAACCCTAACGAACCCTAAGTTACAAAAAGTGCCAAAAGGCTTTTCCGCAAGGATTTTGTCCCAACCACTTCTACCCGGTATTAGACATTCCCAGGAATGCCCCAAGACCCGCCAACCCAACCCACCCGCCAAGAAGCATAACACCCCCAAACAGGCCAAAAGCAAAATCTCATACTTGCAATATTTCTCGGCCTTCGGTCCAAACGCGCTGCGTAGCTAGGCCATAAGTCGGGGTTGCCACGACGGATTTCCTGAAAAGCAAATGCAATCAAGATTAGAGTGTCCCAGCAGTGCTCCCAGACCACGAAACTCACCCACAAACACCGGGAAGCCCCCCAAACAGGCCCCCGAAAACGCTACATTGAGCAAAATGTCAGAAATAGCCACAAAAAAAAAATCAGCCTGGATTTTGTCCCAACCACTTCTACCCGGTATTAAACCTTCCCAGGAATGCCCCAAGACCCGCCAACCCAACCCACCCGCCAAGAAGCATAACACCCCCAAACAGGCCAAAAGCAAAATCTCATACTTGCAATATTTCTCGGCCTTCGGTCCAAACGCGCTGCGTAGCTAGGCCATAAGTCGGGGTTGCCACAACGGATTTCCTGAAAAGCAAATGCAATCAAGATTAGAGTGTCCCAGCAGTGCTCCCAGACCACGAAACTCACCCACAAACAGACGGAACCCCCCCTAAGAGCACCTCAAAGGCAAGCAAGTCATCAAAAACACAAAAAAAATTCCGCCTGGGATTTGGTCCAAAACACTTTTATCCGGTATTAAAGCTTCCCAGAAATGGCCCCAGAGCCGTCAACCCAGGAGAAAACGAGTTGAAGACCCCCAAACAGCCAAAGAGCAAAAGTACAAAAATGGGGACTTAGTCAATTTTTCACAAATTTCCCAAATCACTCCGCGCGTGCTCTGCAGCTAGGCCCTAACTCCCCTCTGCCACCATGGATTTGCTTCAAGCCTCTTGCAAAGTAAAGTATATATAGCCAGCAGTGCCCCCAGACCCCGAAACCCACCCACAAACACCAGGAAGCCCCCCAAACAGGCCCCCGAAAACGCTACATTGAGCAAAATGTCAGAAATAGCCAAAAAATAAATCGGCCTGGATTTTGTCCCAACCACTTCTACCCGGTATTAGACCTTCCCAGGAATGTCCCAAGACCCGCCAACCCACCCGCCAAGAAGCATAACACCCCCAAACAGGCCAAAAGCAAAATCTCATACTTGCAATATTTCTCGGCCTTCGGTCCAAACGCGCTGCGTAGCTAGGCCATAAGTCGGGGTTGCCATGACGGATTTCCTGAAAAGCAAATGCAATCAAGATTCGAGTGTCCCAGCAGTGCTCCCAGACCACGAAACTCACCCGCAAACACCAGGAAGCCCCCCTAAGAGCACCTCAAAGGCAAGCAAGTCATCAGAAACACAAAAAAATTTCCGCCTGGGATTTGGTCCAAAACACTTTTATCCGGTATTAGAGCTTCCCAGCAATGGCCCCAGAGCCGTCAACCCAGGAGAAAACGAGTAGAAGACCCCCAAACAGCCAAAGAGCAAAAGTACAAAAATGGGGACTTAGTCAATTTTTCACAAATTTCCCAAATCACTCCGCGCGCGCTCTGCAGCTAGGCCCTAACTCCCCTCTGCCACCATGGATTTGCTTCAAACCTCTTGCAAAGTAAAGTATATATAGCCAGCAGTGCGCCCAGACCCCGAAACCCACCCACAAACACCACGAAGCCCCCCAAACAGGCCCCCGAAAACGCTACATTGAGCAAAATGTCAGAAATAGCCACAAAAAAAATCGGCCTGGATTTTGTCCCAACCACTTCTACCCGCTATTAGACCTTCCCAGGAATGCCCCAAGACCCGCCAACCCACCCGCCAAGAAGCATAACACCCCCAAACAGGCCAAAAGCAAAATCTCATACTTGCAATATTTCTCGGCCTTCGGGCCAAACGCGCTGCGTAGCTAGGCCATAAGTCGGGGTTGCCACGACGGATTTTCTGAAAAGCAAATGCAATCAAGATTAGAGTGTCCCAGCAGTGCTCCCAGACCACGAAACTCACCCGCAAACATCAGGAAGCCCCCCTAAGAGCACCTCAAAGGCAAGCAAGTCATCAAAAACACAAATAATTTTCCGCCTGGGATTTGGTCCAAAACACTTTTATCCGGTATTAGAGCTTCCCAGCAATGGCCCCAGAGCCGTCAACTCACCTGCAAAGAGGTACAACAACACCCCCACAAGTGCTGAGTCTTTCTTCATTTGGCGTAAACCAGCCCTCTGGTTTGATGGAAATAGGAGTCTGGAGGAGGAGGATAGAGGAGCATGTTCTTCTGAAATTGTGAACCTGAGGAATGCAGACTGCGGCAACTTCAAATCAATTAGCAAACCAGTGAAGACAGTTCTGCTGATGGGCTTGATTTTGTGATTATCTGATTAAAGTTTGAAATATATTAACTGTGCACAACAAAGAAAGACAGACAGACAGGAATAAAAGTGAATAGGGACGAAAAAGAAAGTTATTGATTCGTTGTCTAATTTTCAGGGCTCGGTATCACGGTCCAGGAATAAGAATAAGGCTTCGTCATCATACTCTGCGAATTCAGGCAGGGTGAGCTCAGTGTCACCTGACAGAGTAGAAATTCCCTCATCTATGTTGCTGGCCACCTTCTCTTCATCCGGCACGCTTTCTCGTACTCTGAAATCTGGTGGTATGAGGTGCTGATTCATCTTGATCATTGTTAACCTCTCCACATTTTTGGGCGAGAGGTGGCTCCGTTTGGGAGTTACAATGCCACCAGCAGCACTGAAAACCCGTTCAGAAGGCACGCTTGCGAGTGGGCAAGACAAGTAGTTTAAAGCCAGGTTGGTGAGCTGTGGCCACAATTCTTTTTTCCCATGCCAATACGCCAATGGGTCAGAATTAACATAGACCTCTGTTGAGTCATTCAGATAGTCCTTCACCATCGACTCAAGGTCCTCTTCCAAGGTTCCTCCACTTTGCTTAGCTCTTGCTGTGCCTCTGACCTTTTGAGAACCAAACCCACGCAGAGCTAGCCAATCCTCTTCAGCCTCCAATGTTTCTGTTGTGTCTCGTGCAGATGATCCGGTTGCCGGTGTCTTTAACGGCTGAGAGGTCACTTGTGCCACAGCCACAGGTGCAGAAGTGGATTGTTTTGACTGGGGATGGCCTGCTGATGTACTGCCATTTCCTTCAATTTTCAGCCGTTCTGTTTCAAACCTCTTGGCTGACAAGGCTAGCCAACGTTTGTACTTTGGAACATGTTCATCATCAAAAGGAAAGAATGCTTGGCCTGCCAGCGCCTTTTTGTAGCGTGGATCCAGAATAGTAGCACAAATGTAATGCTGTTCTGAGTGGATCTTTTTAAGACGTTCATCACCTTGTAGGAGCTCTAATAATTGCTCAGCCAGAAGCAAAGAGTCTTGGTTTTTGTCATCTTTTTCAAACACAGAACACACCTCCTTCAGTTGGTCCTCCAGCATGTACAACAATGGGATAGCTTTTCCCAAATTAGAGTCCTCCTTGCTGACTGCACGCGTGAAGAACTCAAAAGGACGAAGCATGCGTGTCAGGCCTTGAACTATGTTCCATTGCGGCCCACCCATCCTCAGCTCCTCTGGACCCTCTGTAAGGAAATATTGATCGAGTTCCATATACTGCTCATACAGACGCTCAAGCATGTAGAAGGTTGAGTTCCAACGTGTTACCACCTCCTGGATGAGTGCTTTCACTGGCATTTTACGTTGATATAGCAGGCTCCTCAGCTGCTTCCGGGCCTTAAAAGAATGGCTGAAATGCTTGCACATTTTTCGGCAGGTGTCCAATACACTGTACGCTGCACTGGCTTTATTAGCCAAGAATTTTTGGACAACCAGGTTTATACAGTGCGCCAAACACGTCACTCTGAAATAGTAACCGTCCCTCATGGCCTTAACTATATTGGCGCCATTGTCCGTGGAAACATAACCAACCTGGCGTTTTAGTGGGGACAGCCAGTTAAGGACCTTTGTGTTAAAGACATCCAAAATGTTTTCTGCTGTGTGACGTTTCTCCAAACCAAACATGGCTAGTGTTGCATGTTTCCGAGCAGCTTTAAAAACAATGTCCGTGTCAACACCTGTGTTTAGCTTTGCTTTAGCCCCTGAAAAAGAGACCCAGTGTGCAGTGATGCACATGTAATCAGCGCCTGCGCCACTGGTCCACATGTCTGTTGTCAGATGTATAGTGTGAACAGCACTCTTCTGCAAAGCTGCCCCAATCACCTTCAGAACATCTTCATGTAGTGCTGGAACCGCAACTCGGGCAAAATAGAACCGGCTAGGAACCTTCCATTTAGGGCAGAGCGCTGCCACTAATTCTAGAAAACCAACCCCTTCTACAAAAGAAAAAGGAAGAAGGTCCAGAGCTAGCATTTTAGCCAGCTTATTGTTATACAGACGCGCCAGTGGGTGGTTGCGTTCATATTGCGTTTCTGTAAACAACATCTTTTTAATGTTGCCCTGGACCAAGGATTTACGGGATGATGATGATATCTTCGACCCAGTTACGCTCGCTGATGAACTTTTCCGCATTGATGTCTCACTCTCTCCCACACTCTTAGTGTGGCTCACATGGGGTGTGCTGCTGACAGGGGTACTGGGTGTAAGTGAAGTGTTTGAATCGTCTTCTTCCTCCTCGTCATCATCAGATGAAAAATCAACGTTTTCATTACGTGCAATTCGGGCTTCCTTGACCGCGTCTAGGTGCGCAAACCATTGGACAGCGTGCGTTCTCCTAAGATGACCTCTCTGGCCTCCGGTACCATAGTTGGTACCAAACTTACCACGACTAACTCGAAGCTTACAAATGCTACAAATGGCTACGTTTTCCTTTTTTGGGCAAACACTAAAGAAGTCCCAAACTGGAGACTTGAAATGTCTTTGGGGGCCGGAGGAGGCGGCGATACTGGTGGTGGTGGTCCTGCTGCTAATGCCAGATGAAGTGGAGGATGTGGATTGCCGAACTTCAGTACGTTTTGCACTTTCACCACCACGAATTGAGGTCGAGGTGGGTACCTTCTTGCGAGGAAGAAATATGGAAGCGGTAGGTTTTGGTGTACTACTTAACTCCAAATCTAATGATTCCATTTCCATTGCCTCCTCGTCGACATCATCATCACGCTCAGCAGCTTCTCGGGATAGGGTCAAAATGTCTCTTTGCTGCATGCCCGGTGGGCCTGCAGTGACCATTGTGATGACTGGCTCGTCGTCATCGTGAGAGGCTTCATCACCAGCAGTATCTGTCACTTCTTGTTGAGCCTCATCACACTCCATAGGTATGAGTTTTTCGACGACCTTCCTTTTACGCTTAGGTACCGGTGTCAGATCATGGTGTGCCTCACTCTCAGGCTGCCGTGGTGGTACCCATTCATCATCCAGATCATCAGAAGGCGGTGGGCTTGAAGAAGATGTAGACACCCCCCTTGATCTTTTCCTTGCTAGGGATGTGGAAGACAATGAATGATCATCAGGAGGAGTGGCTTCCAATGACACCTCGGCTTCATTGTCGATTTCCTGATGTGCCCCTACTTCGGGAGGAACAACTATTGTGGGCACTTGTGAACCTCCATGCACCTTTGCTTGCGCATCTCCTTTTGATGCCTCTCCTTCCACATGTACTTGGGCGTGTACTTGCACATGGTGGTGTTGTTGCGGCTGTGGTTGTTCAACACTTGTCAGATGAGTTACAACAACCTGTGTTGATTCAGGGACATTGCTGCTACTTTCTTGCGATGAGCCAACATCACTGGTCGATGGTGATTGGAGAAGTACACTGACTGCCTCTGAAGCACTCAAGGGCTTTGACTTGCGTTGGCGTGGTGGTAGAGGCACTGAACCCAATGGAGAAGGGGTGCTGCTCCCAGCTTGGTCCCCAGCAGATCCTGCTGCTGCAGGCGTACTTTTTTTTTTTCTCCCAAAAAACGTGGCGGGTGGCACACCAGCCTCCTTGGTAACTTGCTTCTTCTGCTCCTTACTAGCAACTTTCTTGCTAGAGGAGCTACGGAGACCTTTTTTTGGGGCCATCTTCTTCAGAGCAGGTCAGACAGCAGGCCGCAGTTGCACGAATTGTAGAGTTGTCTGAGGCCAGACGTGACGTCGCGTGACGTTATGCTGCACACACACACCGCTGCAGGACTTCTTCCTGGTACTGGTGGTTCTCTTGAGTCTTGTGCACCTAAAAACAATGGAAGACAGAGGAACATCAGTTCAGTTATACAGCACAAAAAAATCGAAAAACACAGCAAAATCAGCACAATCCCAATCCATCCATGCCCTCCATAATGTTTAAATTCAAGACAACCCACAGAAAGACTAGGCCCATGCAAGACTCACTACCCCTGGGCATAAATAAAGGTTGAAAAGTAGGCAAAATGGTTGCAGGCCTAACAACAAAGCCTGCATTCAAAATGGCCACTTGCCTGCCAGCACATGGCCAGTGCCTGTAGCTGCACTCAAAATGGCCACCAGCCACATGGCCTGTCCCTCCCCATGAACACCCCCAAAAATCGAAAAACACTGCAAAATCAGCACAATCCCATTCCATCCATGCCCTCCATGATGTTTAAGTTCAAGACAGCCCACAGAAAGACTAGGCCCATGCTAGACTCAAATACCCCTGGTGAAAAGGCCACAAGTACAGGCCCAAAAAACGAAAATCACTGAAAAATCAGCACAATCCCATTCCATCCATGGCCTCCATGATGTTTAAATTCAAGACAACCCACAGAAAGACTAGGCCCATGCAAGACTCACTACCCCTGGGCATAAATAAAGGTTGAAAAGTAGGCAAAATGGTTGCAGGCCTAACAACAAAGCCTGCATTCAAAATGGCCACTTGCCTGCCAGCACATGGCCAGTGCCTGTAGCTGCACTCAATATGGCCACCAGCCACATGGCCTGTCCCTCCCCATGAGCACTCCCAAAAATCGAAAAACACTGCAAAATCAGCACAATCCCATTCCATTCATGCCCTCCATGATGTTTAAGTTCAAGACAGCCCACAGAAAGACTAGGCCCATGCTAGACTCAAATACCCCTGGTGACAAGGCCACAAGTACAGGCCCAAAAAACGAAAATCACTGAAAAATCAGCACAATCCCATTCCATCCATGGCCTCCATGATGTTTAAATTCAAGACAACCCACAGAAAGACTAGGCCCATGCAAGACTCACTACCCCTGGGCATAAATAAAGGTTGAAAAGTAGGCAAAATGGTTGCAGGCCTAACAACAAAGCCTGCATTCAAAATGGCCACTTGCCTGCCAGCACATGGCCAGTGCCTGTAGCTGCACTCAAAATGGCCACCAGCCACATGGCCTGTCCCTCCCCATGAGCACTCCCAAAAATCGAAAAACACTGCAAAATCAGCACAATCCCATTCCATTCATGCCCTCCATGATGTTTAAGTTCAAGACAGCCCACAGAAAGACTAGGCCCATGCTAGACTCAAATACCCCTGGTGACAAGGCCACAAGTACAGGCCCAAAAAACGAAAATCACTGAAAAATCAGCACAATCCCATTCCATCCATGGCCTCCATGATGTTTAAATTCAAGACAACCCACAGAAAGACTAGGCCCATGCAAGACTCACTACCCCTGGGCATAAATAAAGGTTGAAAAGTAGGCAAAATGGTTGCAGGCCTAACAACAAAGCCTGCATTCAAAATGGCCACTTGCCTGCCAGCACATGGCCAGTGCCTGTAGCTGCACTCAAAATGGCCACCAGCCACATGGCCTGTCCCTCCCCATGAACACCCCCAAAAATCGAAAAACACTGCAAAATCAGCACAATCCCATTCCATCCATGCCCTCCATGATGTTTAAGTTCAAGACAGCCCACAGAAAGACTAGGCCCATGCAAGACTCACTACCCCTGGGCATAAATAAAGGTTAAAAAGTAGGCAAAATGGTTGCAGGCCTAACAACAAAGCCTGCATTCAAAATGGCCACTTGCCTGCCAGCACATGGCCAGTGCCTGTAGCTGCACTCAAAATGGCCACCAGCCACATGGCCTGTCCATCCCCATGAACACCCCCAAAAATCGAAAAACACTGCAAAATCAGCACAATCCCATTCCATCCATGCCCTCCATGATGTTTAAGTTCAAGACAGCCCACAGAAAGACTAGGCCCATGCTAGACTCAAATACCCCTGGTGAAAAGGCCACAAGTACAGGCCCAAAAAACGAAAATCACTGAAAAATCAGCACAATCCCATTCCATCCATGGCCTCCATGATGTTTAAATTCAAGACAACCCACAGAAATACTAGGCCCATGCAAGACTCACTACCCCTGGGCATAAATAAAGGTTGAAAAGTAGGCAAAATGGTTGCAGGCCTAACAACAAAGCCTGCATTCAAAATGGCCACTTGCCTGCCAGCACATGGCCAGTGCCTGTAGCTGCACTCAAAATGGCCACCAGCCACATGGCCTGTCCCTCCCCATGAACACCCACAAAAATCGAAAAACACTGCAAAATCATCACAATCCCATTCCATCCATGCCCTCCATGATGTTTAAGTTCAAGACAGCCCACAGAAAGACTAGGCCCATGCTAGACTCAAATACCCCAGGTGAAAAGGCCACAAGTACAGGCCCAAAAAACGAAAATCACTGAAAAATCAGCACAATCCCATTCCATCCATGGCCTCCAGGATGTTTAAATTCAAGACAACCCACAGAAAGACCAGGCCCATGCAAGACTCACTACCCCTGGGCATAAATAAAGGTTGAAAAGTAGGCAAAATGGTTGCAGGCCTAACAACAAAGCCTGCATTCAAAATGGCCACTTGCCTGCCAGCACATGGCCAGTGCCTGTAGCTGCACTCAAAATGGCCACCAGCCACATGGCCTGTCCCTCCCCATGAACACCCCCAAAAATCGAAAAACACTGCAAAATCAGCACAATCCCATTCCATCCATGCCCTCCATGATGTTTAAGTTCAAGACAGCCCACAGAAAGACTAGGCCCATGCAAGACTCACTACCCCTGGGCATAAATAAAGGTTGAAAAGTAGGCAAAATGGTTGCAGGCCTAACAACAAAGCCTGCATTCAAAATGGCCACTTGCCTGCCAGCACATGGCCAGTGCCTGTAGCTGCACTCAAAATGGCCACCAGCCACATGGCCTGTCCCTCCCCATGAACACCCCCAAAAATCGAAAAACACTGCAAAATCAGCACAATCCCATTCCATCCATGCCATCCATGATGTTTAAGTTCAAACTAGCCCACAGAAAGACTAGGCCCATGCTAGACTCAAATACCCCTGGTGAAAAGGCCACAAGTACAGCCCCAAAAAACGAAAATGACTGAAAAATCAGCACAATCCCAATCCATCCATGCACTCCATGATGTTTAAATTCAAGACAACCTACAGAAAGACTAGGCCCATGCTAGACTCAAATACCCCTGGTGAAAAGGCCACAAGTACAGCCCCAAAACAAGGGAAGTGTCGGAAACAGAAGGAACAGCAGGCGTAACCACAAGAGTAGAAGTAGCGGGAACAGGAGTATGAGAAGGTATAGACGGAGGAGCAGTAGGAACAGGAGCAGGTTGAGGAACAGGAGCAGGTTGAGGAACAGGAGGGACCACAGGAACTGTGGTATCCTGTGCATACAGAGGTGGCGACTTCAATAGATAAGACAACAAAGGGTCCTCTACTGCTTCCTCTCCCTTCTTATCCGTACCCGTCGGTAAAGCAGGGTAACACTTATCCACTGTCATACGCTGCAATCTATCAAAAACTTCCTTTTCCTTCTCCTCCTTGTCTCGCTGAAATTGCTCTGCATTTCTCATCGTTGTAACAATACATTCTCTCCTAGTACGTTTAAGCTGCTTGATTTCTCTCTGTTTGGCTTCTTTACGCCACAACCGAAAGGAATCAAACATGGCCGGCCTTGCTTTCCTTTGAAATAATTTAGCTTCAAGATTATCTAAAATCGGGGCCTCGAAACTACCATGAGGTGGCCAACTAAGGACACCGTCCTTTTTGGTGTAGTGAACCCAACACTCATTGAACGTGATCGGACCCAAACCATGTCGACTGTATAATTCGTAAGTTGGAGTTCCAACCGGAGGTATCGGACACGAGTCCTCCAACCGGGAATCCTTACCACAACCTCTAAAGCAACTGAACAAAGTACTACGGCCAGGCATCGTGCACACTAACCGAGTTTCACAAACGTCAAGGGTTATAATATTACAATGTCCATGCTAAAAGTGCAAAAACCCTCGGTTTTTGGCGACTGCAGACGTCAAATAAAACTACAAAGAACAAAATACCAAGAACCACAAATGCAATGGAACCATGCAACAACTAAGCACCCACAACAACAAAGGACTCTGGGAGCGACCCACAAATACTTAACTCAAAGATCAATGGCGTCACCAGGAAGGCCCGTCAATCGTCTCACTGTACCAAGGTCTATGCCAGGCGCCAAAACAGGTCTACAGTCAGGGCAGCAGTCCGTCGCAGCCGTCAGGAGGCAGGGATCTTCGCGGGAAAAGTCGTCGGGCCACTTGTTTCGACAACAGGATCGATGAAGCGGGGTCCACCTTCCCTCGGAGATTTCACACAAAGTTCCTCACGATCGTCGGGCTTTGGACCGGTACCACTGATGCAGCCCAACGTTGGGCGCCAACTGAAGGACTGGGTTATTCTAAGACCCAGCGGTGCCAGGGATAACACCTGAAACCTTTGTGGGTTACCTGTTCCGGCGTACAAATGACAGAGACACGGGACACTTCCTTCGGCGTCAAAGATTCGAGGTTTATTTACTGCAGGGAACACAGAAGGCACAAGAAGTACAACACGTGTAGATTCTAGGAGACTGCTTCAAATTGTATCTGCGGATCGCTCTTTTTATACAGTTTCTCGTCATAGGATAACATGACAAACAAAAGGTTACAATCCAGTTCCCACAGTAAATATCATAGGGGGTCGCTTTCATGTATTCAGGGCCCGGAACATAATTACAGTAGCATTTGGCAGTTCCCAACTGTAAAAGTACATCTTCCCACCATTAGTGCATTCCGTTTGGCTGTAAACGAATCAAGGAAGAGTCAGAAACAGGTGCAGAGGAAGACGAAGGATAGCGAACAGATCGAAGAAGGTGTAAAAGGGGTGGTGTCAGGAAACACGATTGCAGGGATCAAAAGGACGTGCCTAATGAAATGCACAACTAAGACAATAGACCGGCACGGCAAGATGAGCCTCCAGCGGGGCCATCTGCCTTACAGTGTCATCCCCCTCATCATAAAGACACCCTCAAAGGAACATGTGCTTCCGCAAGAGTTTGGGAATCCCAGGGTCACGAAACGGACAGCGTCCGTTCGCTGGCTACTTGAGGGCAAGAAACAAAATGGATGCCATATCTAAAATGGAACCCGTGGGTTCAGATGAAGAAACCCACAAAACAAACGAACGGTTTAGGCTAGTACAGCGAAAACGCGTACACCCACTAAACTCGTCATTTGCGGTTCATAGATACCAGACTCGACCATATTCGTGCGAGTCGAAAACACCACTTACAATTGTCACGGAACCTCATATGGGAATTTACAAGGGCCTATGGTTTTTTATTAATGTTCGGAGGGTGGGCTTGATATTACGTCCTTGTTAATTGCCATAGAAACTGCAGATAAAGCGGCAATATTGTGCTTCATAATAGGCCCTTGTAACTTCCCATAGCAGCCCAGGTTCTGGTATTAACCTGGGCTCCTATAGTTATTCACAAGGGCATATTATCAAGCCCATTATCGCCGCTTTATCGGCAGTTTGCTGCCAATAAAAACGACGATAATGTATTGCCTTTTGTGGAAAAAATGGCTCATTGCTCTTTTTTTGACCAGTAAACTCAGATGCATATTATCAAAGACCGGTGTTACAATTATCGTTGTTTTATTGGCAAGAAACTGCCAATAAAACAGCGATAATGACCATGATAATTCAGCCTTGTTATTTCCCATAGAAGCCCATGTTAACACCAGAGCATAGCCTTCCTGTCGATAAAAGTGGCGATAATGTATCGCCTTTTGTTGATAATAGGCTCCTTCATTTCTATGATAGTATGTAAAGCTTTCCTTTTTTTTGGTGTAGCAGTTGTACTCTCTTCGCATGCTCAGCGTCGTTTCGAAGCCCACATTTTCTTTTTCTTCAAGTTCAACAAGCAAACCTTTCTTTGTATCAGTTAATAAATCTGTCGCTTTCTTTTCCCAGTTCGTGTGTGTAATCCGCTGCTGTACTTTTGTACAGTATTAATAGTCAAATTTTTTATATATTTATTTGAAAGGTAGTGCCGAGGCGCCAAACGTTGACTACGTACTCCGTCCATCACCATTTTCGTAGTTTCTCACTGTTGTTTTTATTATATCTGTTAGTTAGAACTATGTAGTTTTCAATCCTAGTCTTGAATATCTTACTATAGTATTTCAACATTATTTTTATTGTGGGCTGTCATACCCCTCCCCCACAAAATAAAACAGGTATGTAGTTTTTTTTAATGAACTTTTATTAAACAATAAATATAAATGTAACTCAATTATAACTATATTAGAACTGGAAAAATAACTTAAACAATGTTATAAACAAATTGTGAAATGGATTCCAAAAGGTGTCCGATTGGTAATCTGCAAAAGAAGAAAGAAAATTAGAGTTTAGAATTATGTAGATGTGAGTAAATGAGCTGAAGCATTACGGGGCATATTATCAAGAACAGCGATAAAATTATCGCCGTTTCAGCGGCAGGAAACTGCAACTAAAGCGGTGATAATGGGCTTGATAATATGCTGTTGTGAATTCCCATAGCAGTCCAGGTTCTGGTGTTAACCTGAGCTACTATGGGAATTCAGGAGGGCATATTATCAAGCCCATTATCTCCGCTTTAGCGGCAGTTTCCTGCCGCTGAAACAGCGATTATTTTATTGCCGTTCTTGATACTATGTCCCTACAAGTTTTGGTAACTCTACGGTTTTACGTGTGCAGTGTGACTCATACATTCCAGTTCTGTTATAGTGCCGCGTTCAAGTGGTGTCTACATGGAAGTACCTATTGTGTTACTGACACCCGTTATGGCGACTTATTTCTAATGCATTCCTATGAAAGCTTTGTATATCTAGGTCTCTGTGCTTACCGTTGTATAAACTTTGCGGGTAAACATTTCAGGCAGTTGGTGTCACAACTTATTTTGAACAATTCTTCCATACGTCTACATGTCCAAGACGGATATAGAAAAGGGTTCACCCACACGAAGTCACTGGGACCTGGGTAGTGTCAGTACTGAGAGAAGGGGGGTCCCAGGAATGAGCAACAAATTAAAACAATTAAATAGCAATTGAAAAACTCAATTGAAGCTGAATAAACATAAAAGCTATCTGACAGCTTTTATGTTTATTCAGCTTCACCCCATGATGTAGTCATTTAATGTGATATGTGGAGCATGACCTGTACCTAATGACTTAGTGAACCAATGGTCTTTTTCTTTGTCTACGTCTGGATTTTGATACATAGTACAGTGAGGCCATTTGGCCTGTTTTTATATTGTCACTATCCTATACCCACACTACCTTGCACTATACCACTTCCCTCCCTTCCAGGGGCACTATGAACAATTTGTGATTATGTTTTTAAACTGACGATGATCAGCATATACCTACATTGTGAATAAACAACAATGCAGGCCAATTGAGTTTTTCTATTGCTATTTAATTGTTTGAATTTGTTGCTCATTCCTGGGACCCCCCTTCTCTCAGTACATGTCCAAGACAGCAGTGTCTAAGTTTAAGAGAGAAAGAGAAATGATGTCACAGAGAGTGAGAGAGAGAAAGAGAGCGAAAACAACGGTAGACAGTCAAAATATCGAGTTGTTAATGTCGATGTACCATAATATCGAGTCCAAAATATCGATGGTACGAAATGTCGAAAACAAAAATATCGTCGTAGAAAATATCGATTTATGTGTGTGTTAAAAATATCGAAGACATGAATGTCGAAATCAGTAATATCGATGGTGAAAATATCGATTGTCAAAAATATCGATATGTTAAAGTGATGTTTTAAGGTATGTTAAGTAATGATTTATTTACATGTTGTTTAGATATAAGATCATTTTTATATATAATTTTATTATTTTTAGTTAGAAGTCTAGGAGCGGGATGTAGAGTTTATAGGGGATAAGGGTGGGTAGTGTATTAAAAAAGTATAGTGTAAATATGGAATAATAAATTTCGCATTTGAAGTAAATTTATAAATTTGCGAAATTTAATTCAAAATATTAATAAATGCGAAATTTTATATAAAATTATTGAGTATTGTTAAATTATTTGTTCTTTGATTTTGGATATATATTATTAAATTGTATAATATATCTAAATATTTATTTTTTTACTAAATAATTGTATATTAATGTTAGGAGCGGGATGTAGAGTTTATAGGGGATAAGGGTGGGTAGTGTTTTAAAAAAGTATAGTGAAATAGTAAAATTTAAAATTTCGCATTTCCTTTAGATTTCAAAATTTCGATATTTATAAAAATTGTTTGGGAGTAGTCGAAAATTGATCGAAATTTAGGGAGTACATTAAACATTATGAATAATTTTTGTGTATGTACAAAAAAGATTTATAAATATTAAAATATTACATTACATATTTATAATATTTTTACTATAAATTTAGGAGCGGGATGTAGAGTTTATAGGGGATAAGGGTGGGTAGTGTTTTAAAAATATATAGGGTAATTATATAAATTTAATTTTCGCAATTTCATATAAATTTGCGAAATTTCTAAAATTGAAATTAATATTTCGATATTTGCGAAATGATATCGATTTAATTCGAATATAGTATTTATTTTTTAAGTTTGCTGTAGTCTATGTACTAAAAGATATTTGTCATTATACTATTTTCATATATTTTCTGAAAATATTTGTCTAATTATGTTATGAGTGGGATGTATATTTTCAAGGGGATAAGGGTGGGTAGTGTATAAACAAAGTATACTCTAATCATAGAAGTAAAAATTTCGCCTTGTATTTCATTTTAGTTTCGAATCTAAATTTTATAAAAATATTATTAAAATACGAAATTATGAACACTATTAGGTTGTTGTTCTAATTTGAGGTATTTTGTGTATGTAGTAAAAAGATTCAAAAATATATAATGTAGTAGATATTAAATAAATAAATGTATCATATTTTTAGGAGTGGGATGTAGAGTTTATAGTAGGTCAGGGTGGCTAGTTTTATCAAAGGTACATTTTGTGCGTTTAGGGTCTGGTTTTTGTGTATGTGCGAAGGGGTATTTTAAGTGTTCAGGGTCAGTTTTTGGTTTGTGGGTAAAGGGGTATTTTTATGTTTTTAGGTCAGTTTTTAATTTGTGGGTAAAGGGGTATTTTTAGGTTTCTGGGTCAGTTTTTAGTTTGTTGGTGAAGGGGTTATGTCAGGTTTCAGGGTCAGTTTTTAGTTTGTGGGTAAAGGGGTATTTTTAGGTTTCAGGGTCAGTTTTTAGTTTGTTGGTGAAGGTGTTTTGTCAGGTTTCAGGGTCAGTTTTTAGTTTGTGGGTAAAGGGGTTTTGTGAGGTTTCAGAGTCAGTTTTCAGTTTGTGGGCAAAGGGGTATTTTTAGGTTTCTGGGTCAGTTTTTAGTTTGTTGGTGAAGGGGTTATGTCAGGTTTCAGGGTCAGTTTTCAGTTTGTGGGTAAAGGGGTATTTTTAGGTTTCTGGGTCAGTTTTTAGTTTGTTGGTGAAGGGGTATTTTTAGGTTTCAGGGTCAGTTTTTAGTTTGTTGGTGAAGGTGTTTTGTCAGGTTTCAGGGTCAGTTTTTAGTTTGTGGGTAAAGGGGTATTTTTAGGTTTCAGGGTCAGTTTTTAGTTTGTGGGTAAAGGTGTTTTGTAAGGTTTCAGGGTCAGATTTTAGTTTGTGGGTAAAGGGGTTTTGTGAGGTTTCAGGGTCAGTTTTTAGTTTGTGGGTAAAGGTGTTTTGTAATGTTTCAGGGTCAGTTTTTAGTTTGTGGGTAAAGGGGTATTTTTAGGTTTCAGGGTCAGTTTTTAGTTTGTGGGTAAAGGTGTTTTGTAAGGTTTCAGGGCCAGTTTTTAGTTTGTTGGTAAAGGAGTTTTGTGAGGTTTCAGAGTCAGTTTTCAGTTTGTGGGTAAAGGGGTATTTTTAGGTTTCTGGGTCAGTTTTTAGTTTGTGGGTAAAGGAGTTTTGTGAGGTTTCAGAGTCAGTTTTCAGTTTGTGGGTAAAGGGGTATTTTTAGGTTTCTGGGTCAGTTTTTAGTTTGTGGGTAAAGGAGTTTTGTGAGGCTTCAGAGTCAGTTTTCAGTTTGTGGTTAAAGGGGTATTTTTAGGTTTCAGGGTCAGTTTTTAGTTTGTTGGTGAAGGGGTTTTGTCTGGTTTCAGGGTCAGTTTTTAGTTTGTGGGTAAAGGGGTATTTTTAGGTTTCAGGGTCAGTTTTTAGTTTGTGGGTAAAGGTGTTTTGTAAGGTTTCAGCGTCAGTTTTTAGTTTGTGGGTAAAGGGGTTTTGTGAGGTTTCAGAGTCAGTTTTCAGTTTGTGGGTAAAGGGGTATTTTTAGGTTTCAGGGTCAGTTTTTAGTTTGTGGGTAAAGGGGTTTTGTGAGGTTTCAGGGTCAGTTTTTAGTTTGTGGGTGAAGGGGTATTTTTAGGTTTCAGGGTCAGTTTTTTATTATAGGGGTACAGGGAAAACATAAATTAAGATTATTTTTAAATTAAAATTATTATATTAAATTAAATTTAATGCTATTACATTATTAATTTTTTTACATTTCATTTTTTATAGTAATTAATTAATATTTAATGTCCTGCAGTTACTTAAATTAAGTGTTAATTGGTGTTGGAAGAGTAAATTTAATATGTTCTGTGTTCTGCACTTACTCTAATTAAATGGTGATTGCATTTCTAATTGTAAATTAATTACTGTTTTTGAGATGCAATTACCTAAAGTAAATGGTTATTGGAGTCGGAATATTTAAACATTTAATTATGTGTATTCCAAATATTGATATTATATGTATATGGGTGTATGAATAATAATTTTTATAACTTCAGTGTATAGTATGTTATTTATTTACATGTGGTATATAGAAATAGATAGAACATTACAGTTATAATACATTTGCAACAATTCTTAAAAATCATTTTGTCATAGGTAATACAAAATAATGACACCAGTTTTCTTTCCAGTAAATTTTTTTATTCAACACTTGAAATATACGAACATATATACATTTTATTAAGCTATCTTTGGTATACATATAAAAAAAAATGGAGGACAATGTCCTTTTAATAATCACATTTTGTAGTAATTTTCTTGACAAGTACTTTTAATTTGTAGAGAAAAAATGGTTAGTTCACATAATGTAATGTATGATATTATACATACATAATACTATTATTGTTTCTTAATAAAACATCAACATGTGTAATGAAAAACATAAGTCACTAATTTTTCATACATATAGTGATATACTGATGATGATATTAACATATGAACACTTTTAAAATTATAATATAATATAAATATCCTAATTAGAACATGGACATCATCATCAATGATTCTTTTAACATTACAATATTCTTATGTATGATTATTATTATTAATAAATACGTTTTAATAATAACAATTTTCACATATTAGTCATATTGTAAACATTTAAATCTGATAAACAAAAACAATATTACACATTTAGTTATATAATAATTTTAATAAATATTACATTAAATATTTTTATATTTTTATACTTAATGTAATAAATATTAAAAGTATGTAATATATAATTAATATACAGGCAAAAACATTTTCTATTCACAATATACTATACCATTTTTTTAACATTACACATAATTTCGAGCCATATATATAACAATAATCGACATTTATAGTAGTTCTTTTCACAGTTACATATAATTTGGATCGTTTCTTTTGTAACCACTCTTTGTCTTTTTGCGTTATTTTGGTAAAGGGAAAGTCGCGGTTGGAAGCAGGTTCACTTTTGAGTAGGTACGAATCTACTTTTATATTGTTAAAGTATTGTAAATTATAATTAAAGGTTATATTTTGGTATTTTGGGGTTGAGAATTAAAGTATGACTATTTACATATAATGGAGTGGAATCAATACGTATTTTCGGTCACAAATTTTTGAGCCATTTAAAATAGTTGGAGTTAATGAGTATGTGGTATAATTTAATGAAATTATAAATAAATAGGAATATTATGTTTATATATTCTGGGATATTCGTTAGTGTTATGTCGGTGGGATTGTTTAGCTGTTTTTTTTTCTCGTATTTTGAAACAGCTATTTCCGTTTCCGATAATTTTTTTTTAAGAGAAAGGAAGTGTGTTTCAGTTGTTAGAACGGAGATGATTTACATTCTTCCTTTATATTTTGAGTTCTCTGATATATTTATCACACTTTAAGATAACAGTCGTTATTGTAAATGGCATTTAAATAGTCGTTTAATTTGGATGATGGATAGTTTTTGCAGAGTTAAAGAAAACATAATTAATGATTCGTTGGATTAAGTGTTTGATATTTACACATTGTATTGTCGGATAAAGGATTATCTTTATGATGTTCTATTTAAAGGTAAGTTATACGTTTATGTTATTTTATTTGGATGGAAGCAGTTTTTAAAAACAAATATTGTGATATAATAATATATTTATTTAGTCTTTTTAGAATAGTGTTAAAAAATAAATTAGACTAAATAAATATTTTTTTATTATATTAAAATATGTGTTTTTTTAAATTAAGGATATTGTTTGATCTCTATCAATTCATTTAGTTATAGCAATTAGTTCAATGTTTTGGCTATCATTTTTAAATATTCCAGTCCTCTTGTTGTAGGATATAGTTGGACTTGCTGTTGTAGATATAAATACATTTGAGCAGTTTGTCTAGAGAGTTTTGGTTTCAGTTGTATGACTGATTGCTGCATACGTAGTTCCTGAAAGCTTTGCTCTTTTTGTATAGCTGAGACTAGCTTGTGTAATGTGGGTGTTGTACGTCCAGTAGAAGAGAGGAAGGCATTGTGCCAACCTTCAACAGCATTGTTCGTTTTTGCTTCTTGGTTGAGTGTTGGTAGATAGACATTCCACCAGGGAATTGCAAATTTTGGCTGGCGTCTGTGGCCTGACCTATGTAGTCTTCCTACCCAGTTGTCCTCAAAGTAATCTAAAAGTGGGGCGAGTCTTTGCTCATTTTGGGTGTAGAAAGGACTTTCAATTAACAAATTGTAATGTTCGGCCACATCAGTTACTGGTACATATGCCAGAGCAATGAGATGTTTGATCTGGTATGCAAAATTTATATTTGTTGCATACTCAACACTAAGGGCAGATTTTTGTAAATGTCTCCAGAGACATTGATTGAAATGAAAATAACATCCTTGAATGGATGTGTGTGGGTACGTTTTCAAAATAGAATTAATCATAGCTTGCTCGAAGTCTATGATGATTTTCATTGGGAAGTAGTCAGAACTTTGTTCCTTTATTTTTTGTAAGATTTCAGAGTAAGTAGTGGCTTGTTTGTTTGGTAATAAACAATATATGAAGGGGATACAGGTATTATGATATTGCCCATGAATTGTGTATAACTGGTAGAAAGGTTTTGGGCATATTGAAAAAGTACCATCCATCATCCAAGTAGTACTTTCAGTTAATTTTTTTATATTGTTATTAGTTGCAAACATGATTATTCTTTTGTCCTTGCTATGATTATCATAAAATATAAATGGCTCGTCATTATGAGTAATTACAAGCTCTGGCGGAATTATGACTTCTTCAAAAGTTTTTGGAGTTGGTATATTGGGTCTACTTGCTTTTTTTGTTCTTGCTATTGTTCTTTTAATGGTAGCAATAGATGGTAGCTGACCTCTTGCTTCTTTGGGAACTTTAGGTAGTAATTCTTTCAGAATGACGTTGGTAGGTAATTCTGATCTGGTACTTAATTCCTTGATATTTTCAAGAGTGGATCTCACTTCTATTTCGGAGATGTTTGGTGGGTGATTATGTTCAGTGGTATTTATAACACTAGTTTCCCTTGTTGTAGCACGGCCATAGCATTTATTGGAGTAATATTTTGTACACTTCCAATTCACTTTAAGGTCTTTTTGTTTCTCTTGAGTATAAATGTAGCCCATATAGCATAACAAAAATTTCCCTTTCTGAGATGTAATAAATCTTGCATCATCAGTCATTCTTTACTTCTGGTATCTAGAAAAGTTAATATACAAATATTAATACAATATGAAATGTATAAAAGATTTTAATTAAAGCTAGTATTCTTCTAGTAATTTACTTACCAACAGTAATGTTCTATTTATCGAAAGTAGATGCTTGTTCAGTTAGATGTTGTTCTTGTATTGCCACGGTCTGTTGAGAAATAATTAAGTATGTTATAGGAAAAGTTACCATTTTTTTCTTGGTAACTTTTGTTTTACGTTATAACGTCTCTAAAAATAGTTTTGTTTATTGAATGTAAAAAGAGAAATTTCCAAGATTATACTAACAGATGCATAAAAATAGTCATTTTTATTTCTAGTACATTCTATAGAGTTTATAAAGACTAGTTATGTTTTATTTATGAACTTACCAAGAGAATTATAGTAGTAGCAGAATGTTTGTTCTTTGATGTGAATTATCTGTTTTCTGTACCTTTGAGTTCTGTTTAGAGAGAAAGTTGATGAAAATTACTAATGCGTTTATATGTAATATAAATAATACACATTTGTTATAAAGCATTGTTACTTAATTGCTAAAATGAACCGGGGATGATACATGTATTATGAGTAAAAGCACAAAAAAACATATTTAAGAACAGGAAGATTATACTAACAGATGCATAACAAGAGGCATTTTATTTCTAGTACATTCCATAGAGTTTATAAAGACTAGTTATGTTTTATTTATGATCTTACCAAGAGAATTAAAGTAGTAGCAGAATGTTTGTTCTTTGATGTGAATTATCTGTTTTCTGTACCTTTGTGTTCTGTTTTGAGAGAAAGTTGATGAAAATTACTAATGCGTTTATATGTTATATAAATAATACACATTTGTTATAAAGCATTGTTACTTAATTGCTAAAAAGAACCGAGGATGACACATGTATTATGAGTAAAAGCACATTAAAACATATTTAAGAACAGGAAGAAAATATTTTTAACACAGCATTGTAACTTTTTGTCCTCAAAAAATTCTGCCTGCACAATATGTATTAAGATTTACAGGCTAAGAAACAAAGTATAGAGTTTTAAATTAGGCCAATAATTGGCAAAGAACGCTAAGTAAATGTTAAACATATGTAGATACCTTTTTTAAATGTAAAGTGTCCTGTATCTTGAAGTTGAAGTATAACTTGATTTGTTTGTAGAGTCTGTTTAAAGGTAAAGTACATAAAGAAATAACAAATTAGGTTACAAATCTTGGTCTATAATTAATAGACAAAAAAATTAGAATTTATTAACAGAGCTATATGATTACTTACTTGTAGTTTTAGGACGAATTTTCTTGAAGAGAAGAATATAGATGGTGCTCCCAAAATTGGCAGTATGTGGTCACGAAGAATATTTCCTGCAACTTGTATGGCTGTTTGTGATTGGTTTATATAGTCTATGTGTAATTAAGTTTGCCATCTGATTGGTCAGATATGTAAAGACGAGTTACTATTGGTTAGTTTGAATTTTTTTTAAGTAAAACATTTAAGATATATCATCTTATATAGTTTATGTTAAGGAATTGAAATGATATATTAATGTAAAATAAAAGTCTTGTAATAAATAACGTTTATGTAAAATGAGTACTAAGTATTAAATAAGTATGTTTACAAAGAGTTTATATACAAATTTCGTCAGTTAGCGAAAACACAATATTGTACACTATATGTTACTTAATAATTTGAAAATACATTAGTGAAGTCATTAGAAATGTGTGTATTACTTAGAGAATAGATTTATTGGTGTGATATATAAAAAAAGGAGTATAATTTAGCTATCGATATTTTGATATTGACGAAAATAGTGCTATCGAAATTTTTGTATTCGATATTCTTGTAGTGTGGTATATGTAGTATTGAGTGTCGATATTATGGTATTCGAAAATAATGCTAACGATATTTCTGTAGACGATATTTTTGTGCATCGATATAGTTTGCTCGATATTTTTGTAGTTTACATGTTAAGTATAGGGTGTCGATATTAGTGCTATCGATATTAGAGACTCGATGTTATAGTAGGTCGATTTTTTAGAAATCGATAATCTGTCAGTGATTCGAAAACAACATTAAAACTGTGTCGCAAAGTGTGGAGTTGAGATTTTTTATTGAAAAGTGAGATGTAGATTTACTAGCTCCTTGCATCACTTTACCCATGTTAACAGTGACTCAAAAGTGGCGTAATAAGGTTGTTGATCTGTTTGTCAGACTGTTGTTACCTATCTGTTGTCATTGCTTGGAGGTAATTATAGATTTTATATAGAAGGTGCTGTACACTACGCACTCTGGGTCATGATATCAAGCCTGGGCGACAAAATTATTGCCACTTTATCGGCAGGAAAGTGTCGCTAAAGTGCTGATAATGGGTTTGATAATATGCTCTTTGGAATTCCAATCGAAGCTCATGTTAGATGTCCTTCATTTGGAATTTAATAGAGCATATTATCAAACCTATTATAGCCACTTTAGCTGCAGTTTGCTGTCGATAAAGTGGCAATAATTTTGTCGCTAAGGCTTGATAATATGGCCCTCTCTCGTTTCACAAATAAAGCTAACACTACAGTTTTACGAGTGCAGTGTACCTGGTACATTTTACTTGTTATAGTGCCGCGTTGAAGTGGTGTCTATATGGAAGTGCCTACTGCGTTACTAACGCCTGTTATGCCGAATAATGCATGAAGGATTTGTAGATCTAGGCCTCTGTGCTTACCATTGTATTAATGGGGAAGTGGGTCGGCGGTTGCGCACACCGCTTCCGTTAAAGCCCCTGAAGAGAAGCAGATGGAGCTTCGAAACGCATCGGGCAGATCCAATACGGAGCGGCGTCTACGAGTGGGTCCCCATCCTCACCTATACATAAACCAAGCTGCTGTTTGTGTGCTACTCAAAGGTGGACACCTTCGAGCATTGATATATATATATATATATAGCGCAATCTTCATAACCTCCAACTTCTCGGCGAAATGAAGACACGGACCCCATGCTGTAGTAAGGTAGATTTATTTAACCTCTCAGGCGACGCGTTTCGAGCAACTAGTGCTCTTGATCACACACCATACACCTGGTTAGCAAGCCATTAAATACTTTTTTTTTAAAGTGATGCTCCACCTCTCTATTGAGTCACGTGTTACATAAACACAAACAAAATACTAGTTTATGCACCGCATGAATGTGAAAATAAGAACAATGAGGGCAAAAAAAAGACAACATTGCTGCATGAATGCATAATCTCCTTAAATCATATACAGTAGGACAAAAAATACCCTGGAAATTAAATTTCATAACTGTTACCCATATATAAATCAGATCAAATGAACTAATGTATATACAAATACATATAGACCTATTTACACTAATTACATATAATATACCTATATACAAAAAATGCCAAAAATTTAATCTTTTGGCCTCAATTTACACAAAACTATACCGGGTCTATGATTAAAATATATATAAACAGTTTCAATCCCTGTATATGATAAATGTAATCTTACTGCTATCAATCATAAAGTGATTTATGTGCCCTAGATGCCTATGTGCTACTAATAACCATAACCAATTAGTGATTTAAAATTACCTAAAAAAAGTGAGTATAAAAAGAGAAGAAAGAACTTTGGAAAAAATTATTTTAAACAATATTTACAAAATTTCATCTGGATGTATACCAATAACGGATAAATTGTATCAGCTGCAAATTTCATAATAGTTGAATTTTCAGATCAACGTGTTCACCCATGAAGTAACAGGGGCCAATCAGATTTCAAAATTAATCAACCCATGATGAAATACTGAAACACAAATACATGAATATACAGTTGAAATAACTACAAAAAGTGATGTAAATCTTCTGTGGTGTTAAGTCCATTTGGGTATTTGTGGAGAAGTGTGGCTCAGGGGTTAGAGGCCGCAGACCCGGAAGCTGAGATCGGCCCTGGACCAGGGTTCAATTCCCCTCCCCGACGGGGGTTGGGCTTAATAATTGCACGGACTCGATAATTCTCACTCCGGTGCCTACTCGACTCACGGGTTCACACTCTGCAACTCTGGGCAATAGCTTGCTTAATCTCCACAATGGCCCCTTGCGGCAGGATGCCTGGCTTTCATCTTGTGGATACCCTGCCGGGATATCTCACAGGGGAATACCAGGACGGGTTCCCTAAGCAAGCGCATAGATGCCTGCGATGTGGGCGATTTGCGCTATATAAATACATGTACATTTACATTTACATATTTACTATCCAGCTCCACTATATATTCAGTCTCTTTTTTCCTCAGTAGTTTTTCTCTATCTCCCCCTCGTTTCAGAGGGGCCACTGCATCAATGACAAAGTATGTCAAGTTGCTCAGATCATTGTTGTGAGTTGATTTAAAGTGGCGAGCTACGGGGTATGCGCTGTCATTGTTGACTATTGCATGCAGGTGTTGTAAAATCCTGACGTGCACCTGCAGTTTGGTACTGCCTATGTACCGTAGGCCACAGGTGCACGTCAGAACATACACTGCAAAGTCACTATGGCAATTGTAGTTCCCCCGAATAGCTTTACTGATTGGACAGAACGGCGTATTGTAGTGCGTGGTATTGATACCAAATTTGCACGCCCTACACAAGGAGCATTTGTAAAAACCATCTTTCTGTTTGAGCCAGGTGCTGCCACCACCTAGCTCTGGACTAGATTTCAAGAAACTGTTGTGCATGCTTCTGGACTTTTTATAGGTTATTGTAGGTGTTGCTGGCAATGTATCACTAAAGAACCCATCGGTCATGAGAATTGGCCAATGTTTCTTTACAATAGACCTGATTTGTCTTTCCTGTTTCCTAAAGGATAAAATCAAGCGAAGAGTATTGATATTACTCTCTGATTCTTGTGCTTCAGATTTCAACAGAGACTCCCTAGATCTTTCTCGACTGCGTCTCAGAGCACTTTCCAAAATTTTATTATTATATCCTCTAGCTTCGAGTCTGGTGATGGTGTTTTTAGCCTCATTTTCAAAAACCTCTGGAGTGCTGCTGATTCTTTTTATGCGCAGCAATTCTCCGTAAGGAACATTGGCAATTACATGTTTCGGATGTTTACTACTGGCATGCAATATGCTATTCCCGGCCGTTGGTTTCCGGAAAAGCGATGTTGTCACCCTGTTGGTATCAATGGTGATGTGCACGTCTAAAAAATCTGCCTGCACTTTGCTCATGTTAGAGGTGAAGAAGAGATTTTCCTGATTCAAATTCAAAGCATCAACAAAATTTGAGGCGCTTTGTTCATCACCTTCCCATATTCAGAACACGTCATCTATAAATCGCATCCAGTATTTGACATGATTAAATCCAGGTGTTTCGATGAGACCATGCCCCTCCCACCAGCCCACGTGTAAACACGCGTAGCTGGGGGAGAAGCATGATCCCATCGCCACGCCCCTGATTTGTTTCCAAACTTTTTTAGCAAACATGAAAAAATTATTATGCAAGCACCAACGTATTAATTCACATAACATCTTATTGTGACTGTAGTATTCGCATGATCTTAACCCCAGGTACTGAGGAATTGCTTCAATACCCTTAGCGTGGTCTATAGAGGTATATAAAGACTCGATGTCAAGAGTCATCAAACACCAATTTTCCTGCCATTGGATCGAGTCCAATTTATTCAAAAAGTCACCTGTATCTTTAAGGTAACTTGGTAAGCCTTTAACAATGTCCTGAAGAAAGAAATCAATGTACTGGGAGATGTTTTCCCCAATACTATTGATGGCCGATATTATAGGTCGGCCCGGTGTTGGAACTTTCTGTTTATGCACCTTAGGAATCAAGTACAAAATAGGTAATATCGGATGTTCCACATGCAAAAAGTCAAATTCTGTTTGTGAGATGGAATTGTTTCTTTTGTATGTTAGTAGCATCTTTTTAAGTTCATCCTTTGCTTTTTTATATGCCATTCCATTCGATCTCACATAACAATTGGCATCATTTAATTGTCTCATGGCTTCAACAATATAGTCTTTTTTCTGCCATAATACAATATTTCCGCCTTTGTCGGATTTGTTCACCACTACTTCGTGGTTCTGACTTAACTTTTTCATTAACATATTGTACTGATTCAAAATGGCATTGTGTTTAAGGGTTTGAGCCTGTGACGTGCGGTGTAGCTTTTTTAAATCTTCAATAACACATTCATGATAAATATCTACCGCATCTTTAGGCATGACAGGCAAAAACGTGCTTACCGGTTTAAATGGGCTGTCAACGGCTCCCTTCTGGCAAATATCAATGATGGATCTGCCGGGACTCGAACCAAGTCGGGCCAGTTGACAGCACTACAGCGTTTATGAAAATTGACAGCGCTCACATGCCTGGAGCCCACTGGAGGGCTAAAAACAGAAAAATTAAAGCTGCAGAGAAATCGGAATTCCACCAATGGGGAAGTCATGCCGTGAAAAGAACCCACAAGTCTCAACATGCTTAGCGACTCACCTGGAAGAAGAAAACGCCCATTGAAGGACCACACCCACTGAGAGTCACTGAAATAGGAGAAGCATGCTGCCTTTGCGTTTCACAGACGGAGATGGCCGATGGTGCTGCGGACAAGCCTATGAGTAAGGAGCAGGAGGCTCCGAAACCGGTCAGGCAAGAGACAATGAACACACGGGCATGAGAACGCTGTTTTCTCCAATAAAATGTCTTGAACAGACTCGCCGAGTGGAGTGCGTTTCTAAGCAGTTGGACACCTTTGGTGAAATGTTTGTATGCGGCACGTCCAAGCCGCAGGAAATTGTACCTCCATCGAAATTAATAATGGATCTGCCGGGACTCGATCCAAGTCGGGCCAGTTGACAGCACTACAGCGTTTATGAAAATTGACAGCGCTCACATGCCTGGAGCCCACTGGAGGGCTAAAAACAGAAAAATTAAAGCTGCAGAGAAATCGGACTTCCACCAATGGGGAAGTCATGCGTGAAAAGAAACCACAAGTCCCAACATGCTTAGCGACTCACCTGGAAGAAGAAAACACCCATTGAAGGACCACACCCACTGAGAGTCACTGAAATAGGAGAAGCATGCTGCCATGCTGCCTTTGGGTTTCACAGACGGAGATGGGCGATGGTGCTGCGGACAAGCCTATGAGTAAGGAGCAGGAGACTCCAAAACCGGTCAGGCAAGAGACAATGAACACACGGGCATGAGAACGCTGTTTCCTTTGGTGAAATATATATATATATATATATATATATATATATATATATATATATATATATATATATATATATATATATATATATTACCTACTGGCTATCGCCAGTAGGTATATATAGTTAGAATTTTTTCCCTATGGGACTTTTGAAAATTCTATGTCTAATAACTTTGGCGTTTGTGGACGGAATCGGCTGAAATTTTCAGGAAAATGGCACATTTTGTTTCTGAGCAGCCCCTGAAAATTTGGTGGGGTTTCGTCAAGGGGGGGCTGAGAAAAAAGGGGGGTCCCAAAACGCGTTTTTCCCATTCATTTTTCCATAGGGCGGTTGGACTCACTTTTAGCTCGAACGGCTGAATGGATTTGCACGAAACTTGGCAAAATTGTAGGGACTGTTAGCCCGATGTGCCTTTGCTAGGTCTCAATATATGTGCTCCAGTAGTTTTTGAGAAATTAACGTTCAAACCAAGATATATATCTGTAACAGCGCTCTGGGCAGCGATCCGGTCCGCTTACTTTTCGCTTATCGGAACTTTGCGCGCAGAAAGCTGATTGGCTCTCCGGTGTCTGTCAACATTCTAAACAGTCCGGAGCGGACGCCATCTTGTCTCTCGGTAGGATCGAGAGAGAAGAAGAGGTGGAAAACGAAGGGGGAATTTAATGAAAGGGGGCAAGGTATCCCCCTCTTGACCCCCTAGGAATGTTGTTGGGGTTATTAAAGGGTCCCGTGGGGAAAATAAAAAAAAAATGATTTTTCACGGTAGAAGCGCGGCCGCGAACTGGTAGCGAAACGGGAATTCGCCATTTTGTGCTTCGTAAATTAAATTACTAGTTATAAGTGGGTGCGGGAGACGTATCCTAATCCCCTATGTTTCCTGAGGGTGGGTGAGGAGGCTGATATATGTTGATACATCTCTTCCAGCGGCTGTGCGTGAGCTTTTTTTTTTTTTTTGCTGCGTGACAGTCCGGAGCGGCCGCCATCTTGTCTCTCGGTAGGATCGAGAGAGAAGAAAAGGTGAAAAACTAAGGGGGAATTTAATGAAAGGGGGCAAGGTATCCCCCTCTTGACCCCCTAGGAATGTTGTTGGGGTTATTAAAGGGTCCCGTGGGGAAAATAAAAAAAAAATGATTTTTCACGGTATATGGCTGAGATACCCGCCACCCCCTCTCAACACAATCCCCAAAAGGAGGGAAACCGGAAACAGTTCTTAAAGTTTTTGGATGTGGGATGGAGTGACCATCCCGGCCGTATTTATTAAAACAAAAAATTAAAACATTAAACGTTTTCATGTTATGTACAATTTCATTATCACATTACGAGTTTGGCTAACCTTAACATAATCTCTAATACAGAGGTTCTCCTAGCCGAACTAGCATCCTACAAAAACATTCTCTAAGAACACTGAAATTGTACATCCTAACGTTTAAGGGCCAACGGCAAGGTCATAACCGGTGTCAAGATCCCTAACCAGACTTACCCCTCCCACTTGGGAGGGGCGACAGCACAGAGGCTTACCTCAAGTGCTACTACTAACAATTTCCCTTGACTTGACGGGGGCACTTAAGACTCGACGCCATTTAAAGGTCGTTCGAACACTTGTGTGTGGTATCTAGAAGGTATCGTTGACCTCTCCCCACCCCACACAACTTACCGCATCTGCCGTCGCAGATGACACTGGCCCCGGGAAATTCCCCAGGAGGGGGCTGTAACCCCTCCTACAAAGGAAGGGGCCTTGACCGCCTTTCCTTTACTTCCGGCGTCCCGCCCTTAGACGGGACCGCCTCCCCACTGAGGGGCCAATGGCCACCTCTCCCGAGCGCTCCCATCCGTGTTGGGTGACGCCCACTCATAGGGATCTACCAATTAGTGCTCACCGATCATGACCTTACCGCCTACCAAAAATAAATACGACAATTCTTACTCAAACCTATGAAAACATTGGTCGCTACGACCGAAAGAACATGCTAGAAATGCAACACTACATCAAATCATTTTAATCGTAACAACCTAGACGATATTCACCATACTTTATTATGATTAACCACAAACTGATACTGACACAGCCTGTAAACGAAATGGAAAAAACAAACTTATAAATTCACTTTATTACACAACAACTTGCTGTCCTCAGGGGCTGGTGGGTGGGTCAAAATTGGCTCTTCGTTCCGTCCCGAGCTCACGTGTAGCGAGGAGGTGCAGCTTCGGAGCACAAGAACAAGAGGACGTCTTCTGGTCTTGCGCCTTCTTTTATCCGTCTTCAGGGCGGGCGAAAACCCGCCCCTGCCTGCCCCGAGGGCGTGGCTGGCTGCGTCGGTGTCTAGGCCAGCCCACTCTAGGGCGGGAAAAAGCGCGCCCCGGCTACGCCGCTTCGGGCATACCAGCCGAGACGCGCCTCCCGCCCAAAAATGGCTTCCCGGGGGGATCGAGGCACTCAGCCATACGTTCGGGGGGACCGAGTGGTCGCCCCTTTCCATATGGCTGAGATACCCGCCACCCCCTCTCAACACAATCCCCAAAAGGAGGGAAACCGGAAACAGTTCTTAAAGTTTTTGGATGTGGGATGGAGTGACCATCCCGGCCGTATTTATTAAAACAAAAAATTAAAACATTAAACGTTTTCATGTTATGTACAATTTCATTATCACATTACGAGTTTGGCTAACCTTAACATAATCTCTAATACAGAGGTTCTCCTAGCCGAACTAGCATCCTACAAAAACATTCTCTAAGAACACTGAAATTGTACATCCTAACGTTTAAGGGCCAACGGCAAGGTCTTAACCGGTGTCAAGATCCCTAACCAGACTTACCCCTCCCACTTGGGAGGGGCGACAGCACAGAGGCTTACCTCAAGTGCTACTACTAACAATTTCCCTTGACTTGACGGGGGCACTTAAGACTCGACGCCATTTAAAGGTCGTTCGAACACTTGTGTGTGGTATCTAGAAGGTATCGTTGACCTCTCCCCACCCCACACAACTTACCGCATCTGCCGTCGCAGATGACACTGGCCCCGGGAAATTCCCCAGGAGGGGGCTGTAACCCCTCCTACAAAGGAAGGGGCCTTGACCGCCTTTCCTTTACTTCCGGCGTCCCGCCCTTAGACGGGACCGCCTCCCCACTGAGGGGCCAATGGCCACCTCTCCCGAGCGCTCCCATCCGTGTTGGGTGACGCCCACTCATAGGGATCTACCAATTAGTGCTCACCGATCATGACCTTACCGCCACAGGTCCGGATAGTTGACCGGCTATCCGGACCCCCCACAAAACTCCTACCTAAAGGTCATGTTTTAAAGATTTTAACCAGGCTAGGAAGTCTCCTATGAGTAACTCATTCCCCGCCCTCGACAAATGCACACCATCCCCCAGATACATACTGTCATCATTAATACAATTATGCGAGATCGAATGCAATGTCTTGGAACGGAACAACCTACTCACTTTGTTATTCAATTTTCTAACAGAATGATTCAAGGCAGGGATCGAGATAGCCCCCCGCCACACTTTTCGTGGGATCATATGAGACCACGCAATTAGGCACCCCGGAACTCTCCTCGCTAACCAACTTACCGTGGAAAGCATAGCCTCCAGGAGAAGTCGTCTACCGGTGGTGACCAAATCATTGCCCCCCAAATGCACTATGACTATGGACGGCGGTGACCTCAACCGCTCTAACAAGCCCTCAAAAAATTCCTGAAACTGGTCAATACAGAGACCGCCCCTTCCGTAGAAGGACACTCTGTACCCGTATTCCCCAGGTACGTGAATCATGTCACCTGCTTTGAATACGTCTGCGGCCCGTCTCACGTATGAGTGGCCCACGACCCACACCTCCTTCCTCACAGCCGGTGACGTGCGACCGCTGGCCTGGTGTTGGGTTGACTGCTCAGTCTGCCCTGCCGCGTAGGCTTGTGCAACTGCAAACAAACAAAAGACAAGAGGCGTGAGTACATGATTACAGCTTCACAACATGTGCAATCGCACGTACCTCTTATAACAATTGGAGGACCAGCGCCCCACACGTTTCACCTGTTCCACATTAAGACCCCTGGCTGTAGCTTCAGTGGCAGCCCCTATACGAAAGGAGTGGGTCCCAAATTCGCCCGGGTCCAAGCCCGCTGCGGCAATGGCCATTGCAAGCACCCGTTGAAACTGAAACCTCGTCAGCGGGGTGGCGTCTGCATGCCTCAACAATGTCCCTCCCCATGATGCCACTCTCTGTGCTAGGTAATCTTCTAAGCACTGTACCGGACACATGGATGACTCGGGGTTCCTGCGAATGATCGTGCAGTCCCCTCTCCCATCTTGGTCAGTCTTAGACCTGAGAAAGGAGACAATCATCGCATCCCCCCTGATCTGAACATGTTCCCTGCACAAGCCCCCCGTCACATCCTGTTTGTTCCTTGCAACCAGCTCACTAACTCTCATAGCCCCGTGAAACGCCAGCGTAAATGCAGTCCGGAACAAACAGGTCTCAAAAGGGGACGAGCATGTGTTCGGGAGTGTGGCCAGTAACTGGGACAACCTGTCTAGACCTATCGGTCGTCTCACGTCTATTCTGCGACCCTCTAGGCGTTGCCACCCACGCAGCGCTTTTTGTACTGTGAAAGACGCTGTTGGGTCCCGGATGCCATGGGCCCTGGCGACAAAGGAAATGGCGGCACGATGCCTTTGGGCCGTAGCCACCGATTTCCCAGCCCTGTGTAAAGACATAAGAAAGAGTACTACCCACTCTTCCTGACCCCAAAGACCCCCTCTCTCTGCCCCCAAAAAGGCTAAATAGGCCTGGAACGCCCCTTCATATGCCTTCCTTGTCCTGGGTGCTAGACTCTCTCCCACGAGGTGACGAAGTTCGGGGCACCGAGAGACCAGAGAGCTTCGGGGAAGGGTGCCGGCTCCGGGTCCGCTGAAGGAAGGAAACCCGAGAAAGCCTGCATATGAAAACGAGACAATGCGTCAGCAGCCTGATTCATCACCCCTGGGACATGTTTTGCTCTGAATACCACGTTCAGTTGCATACATAATAGGACGATTTCTTTAAGCAGCCTCAAAATCAATTTACAATGGGCTGACTGACTATTGATGCATTCTACCACGGTCATATTGTCGGACCAAAAAATGACAGAATGATCTCTGAAACCTTCTGGCCAGGTTCTCAGGGCCACGAGAATGGGAAATAATTCAAGGAAAGCGATATTACTCGTTAGCCCCTTCTCGTGCCACCATAAGGGCCATCTTTGAGCAGACCAGTTCGTGCCGAAGATGGCGCCAAAACCTATGCTTCCTGCTGAATCTGTCCATAGCCCAAGCTCTTCCGAGGACACGGCTGGCTTGTTCCAGACGACTCGGCCATTGAAGTCCGCCAAGAATGCTAACCATATCCGCATGTCCTGGCGGACCTCAGCCGATAACCTCGTGCGATGATGACCCTCCTTTAGGCCAACCATCGCTTGGGCAATGGAGCGGGAAAAGGGGCGAGCCATTGGGATTACTCTCAAGGCAAAGTTTAACTTCCCCACTAATTGTTGCAACTGATGCAGTGTAACCTTGGGTGTATTCAAACATACTCGGAGGGCTGTCCTGAATTTCAACACTTTGCTAGCTGGTAAACGGAAACACCCCTCCCCTGAGTCCAACTCGATCCCCAAAAACTCGAGGCAAGTCGTGGGACCCACAGTTTTACCCGGTGCCAACGGCACGCCAAAATGACCCATCAACACACAGAATTCATCTAAGGCCTGGGCACATTCGGGATTTCCGGCGGGACCAAGGAACAAAAAGTCGTCAAGGTAGTGCATCACATTTCGAAAACCCGTTTTCTTAGTGAACACCCATTGCAGGAAAGTACTGAATTGCTCAAAATAAGCACATGATATAGAGCATCCCATTGGCATACACCTATCCATGTAAAATGATCCCTGGAACCCGAATCCCAAAAGACGCTGATCGTCTGGGTGTACCGGGAGCAACCGGAACGCTGACTCGATATCTGATTTCGCCATCAACGTCCCGGGCCCCAGGCGATTCAAGATGGCTACTGCCTCATCAAACGATGCGTATCGCACCGAACAAACTCCTGGATCAATTGCGTCGTTCACTGAAAGACCATGTGGAGCAGACAGATTATGAATCAAACGAAACTCACCTGGGTCCTTCTTGGGGACCACCCCTAACGGAGAACAAACGAAATCCGGTACCGGGGGTACACTAAACGGGCCGGCGACCCGTCCCCGGCTAACCTCTTTCTGAATTTTCCCTTGCACTACGGATGTATGTTGTAAAACGGAAAGTTGATTTTTGCACATCCCTACACCCTGAAAGTCCCCTACCGGGATGCGGAAACCATGTGTAAAACCGTTCCGCAGCACCCCGGCAGAAGTCCGATCCGGGTATTCGCTGAGCCAGGGAATCATTGCCAAGGTATCAATCGGAGTCGGTAAAGGCGCCCCTCGGCCTAGCTTAGACCTGTTTGGCGCCTCCCTTACCCCCATTCTCACCTGTTCTGGCTCTGCACGATGACTCAGGATGGGATGACCCACACGTACTACATTCGTGTCTAAATTTACACGATCCCGGAGGTCTGGTACATTTCCCTCTGTTGAAGTTATAACAGAAACCCTTTTTCCCTGTATTGCCTGCGGGCCTCGACTGGTCGTCGGTGCTCGTACTTGGTCGAAAGGGCGACCCCACATTTTGGCGGGAGTAATCAACAACATTGCTCCCGACCAATGGCGTTCTTAACATTCCCGATTCTTTCATTTTATCCCATGTTAAAGAATCGTAACAATCCCAAGTCAAACTCTTGTTATGTTCCTTTTCTTTCCTGAACAGATTATCATAACAAAACCAATGGTTACCTTGATACGCTGTCGAGTAACCCATAATTCGTGATTGGTAAACGGGAAACTCAGGAAGCAACTCGGGCCTACGTTCCCCCAAAATCGATGTAAAAATACCCCACGCATTGCCCCAGTTGCCAATGTTCTCATTTACCTTAAAGGCGGCCATTTTTGCGCGCCAAACACTCGGATGCATTAGGTCTTTCTGACTTTTTACATGCTCCACATCATAATGATCAACAAGCAAGGAAAATATATTCACGTATTCCCCTGCCCAGATCTTTTCCTTTATAGCTAAAGGCACATGTTGTCCCAATCTCTCTCTACGAGAGGGTGCTGACTCGTCCCGTGCAATCGGCAATGGCCGCTTACCTGAACCGGACGCAGCTTCTGCCGCTTGCGGCTTGTCTATCCCCGCCAACGGTGCAGCCACTCTAGCTGCCTCTTTCTTCTCACGAAGCCCTTTTATCAGCGCCTGTGCCTCGGCAGCCGTGGCGCCATCACTGCTATCCCCCAACCATGCTGCTAGCTGTGCTGCCAGCTCGGGGGGCATGTCCTCCTTGGATGTCGGGGTGACGACAACGGGGATTGGATTACCCTCGATCGGTACTGGGGTCGGCGCCTCGAGCGGGGCAGAGGGAACCGGGGCGTCTCCACCGGCTGGAACCCTTCTCGGCCTCTTAGGTCTCCCTCCAGCCGGCGCAGGGCCCGAACCCTCCTCCCCATCTCGCTCCGCCAACCGTTTCTTTATGTCGGACACCTCTTTGCAAAGGGCCCGCACCATCTGGTCGGTCGTCATTCTTTTTGCGCCTTTCTTGGGCATCTCTCCGAGGAAGTATCTGTAAGACAAAGAAAAAGATCAAAACGCTCAAAATTGGCTCTTCGTTCCGTCCCGAGCTCACGTGTAGCGAGGAGGTGCAGCTTCGGAGCACAAGAACAAGAGGACGTCTTCTGGTCTTGCGCCTTCTTTTATCCGTCTTCAGGGCGGGCGAAAACCCGCCCCTGCCTGCCCCGAGGGCGTGGCTGGCTGCGTCGGTGTCTAGGCCAGCCCACTCTAGGGCGGGAAAAAGCGCGCCCCGGCTACGCCGCTTCGGGCATACCAGCCGAGACGCGCCTCCCGCCCAAAAATGGCTTCCCGGGGGGATCGAGGCACTCAGCCATACGTTCGGGGGGACCGAGTGGTCGCCCCTTTCCAGAAGCGCTTCACGGGCCGCGAACTGGGCCGCAAACTGGTAGCGAAACGGGAATTCGCCATTTTGTGCTTCGTTAATTAAAGTACTAGGTATAAGGGGGTGCGGGAGACATATCCTAATCCCCTATGTTTCCTGAGGGTGGCTGAGGAGGCTGATATATGTTGATACATCTCTTCCAGCGGCTGCGCCATCTTGCCTTTTTTCGAATGCCACAATTTTGTCGTGCACGGCAGCCATTTTAGATGCCAGGCTGGTTCCAGGCTATCACCTAACCCTGCGGATGTAGTTTATGGCCCCAGCTGTAGAGAATTCAGACATGCCAATCCTCCTGATTCAGGCGTGTGAGTACTGATTTCAGTGCTAGTCTCCCGCCTCCCGATTTCTGCAAGCAAAAACCCGGGGGCATATTACGAACAACTAGCGATAATTTTTGTCTCTAACTTGTTTAGAGACAAAAATTATCGCCGCACATCGGCGATTTTTATCGCAGATAAACCTTGCTATTATCGCAGAAAAGTCAGCGATATTCATGTATTATCGACCTAATGCTCTTAGCCATGTTATCCACCTCCCATTGGATAACATGGCTAAGAACTGCTCAGGGCAGGTGTTAGATTTTGGAGATATTCGCGCTTAGCGCGAATATCTCCAAAAGTTGGTAATAGAAGGTAGCGATGTTAGGGACTGTTTCCAGTCGCTAACATCTTGGCACGCCACTTTGCATGTCATTAGTGATAAGTATCACTGACATGCAAAGCGGGGCCCAAGATGGTCGCTATCTCCTTTTAGCTGTCACTAACTGGTGTTAGCGACAGCTTGATAATAGGGAAATAATTTTATCTCCGCTTTCATGGTTTTTAAAGCCAAAAAAGCGGAGATAAACCCCCTTGATAATATGCCCCACGATTCCTTGGGGGTTTCAGCTGACAGGGCTTGGTATTGTGTTACATGGTAATTTTTCCATGAAACGTCAGAGGGTCGATGCAGGGGTTCTAGAAGAGGTGATAAACCATTTAAGCCTCATGAACAAGCGCATGGTCTTTTAAAGATTTGTGAAGTACTCGGGGCGGCGGTGTGTGTGTGCCCTCTTTCAGGAGCGGGCGGGGGGGCACTGCCAGCAACTTGCCAGGTCAGGTAGTGTTCAACACGTGCATCACCCTTTCTCTGCCTGCTATTGCGCTCCATGCTTCGGAAAGGTAAGAAAAAGAACGTGCATTTGAGTTTGAAATGTCCGATCCTGCAGCAGCACACTTCCAAAGCCCACACATGACAATAACCCGATTCAAGGCCCCATTCACCCGTTTTTAAAAAAATAGATAACACTCCAACAAAGTAAGGTTATAAAACTTTATTAACTACTAACTTTAACAAACGGAACAAAAACTAAAAACATTTAAACATTTCTCAACACAAAAAGCAACAATGGTTAGAAGCTGTCTTTTGTGCGAATAGTCTCAAGGCAGCACAACGTGCAGAGTTCTGGACGGCACCCAGGTGATGTCGCCTGGGTGCCGCACTGGTTTAGGGATCCTACAATGCTGCTCCGAAAATTGGCGTGGGGCGTCCCGGGTGGGGCGGGGGGAGGCCTCGTCAGTAGCGGTCTGTTGTGCGAATAGTCCCAAGGCAGCACAACGTGCAGAGTTCTGGACGGCACCCAGGTGATGTCGCCTGGGTGCCGCACTGGTTTAGGGATCCTACAATGCAGCACAGAAAAACAGCGTGGGGCGTCCCGGGTGGTGCGGGGGGAGGCCTCGTCAGTAGCGGTCTGTGTCCAGTGTCACATGGCTGACACAACATGTACGACAGGCACCCAGGTGATGTCCAGTAAACTGCTGCACTGGTTTTGGTATCCTACAATGCTGCTCCGAAAATTGGCGTGCGGCGGCTCGGGGGGGGGCGTGGGGGAGCCGGCGTGAACGGGCCTCCCCAGGTGGCGGCCATCTAGCTGAGTTGCGCTCGCTCTTGCGGCCACAGCGTCTCGCTCACCATGTTGTTGAGTTGCTCCCACTCTTGCAGTGCAGCGATAGGCGGCTGCCACATGGCTCTTAAAATGGCGGACAGCTCCTCGGTTTTAGGCCTGGTCCACTGAAATGGCCCTGGGACACTTTGGAACTCGGACGCTTGCCTGCTAGGGCTTGGGCTCCATTCTCGAAAAGCGTCCGCTCAGCCGTGAAGATTGTATAAAAGTCTTGGGAGCCCCCGACTCCCGCAGGCTTCCGGTGGGGAGCGGCTGCCATGATTGCTCGCGGAATGACCACGACGGAGCCACGAGATGGTGGTGCTCTCATGCTGATGCCAGCTTCAGTCTGAATGATCCAGAAACAAGGTGGGGCTTTCATCGTTTGGGAAAAAAAAATGTTCTAAACCAATGAAAAGTGTTATTTTTAGGTCATATGACCAAGCCTTCCATCTTTAGGAAACCAAAAGTAAAATGAACCAATGAAAAGTTTTATAAACAAGTCACATGACCTGTTATGCGACATAGGGCTACAAAAAGCGTAGAAAATCCGTTGGCACGTGAGGCGGCGTCAGTAGCGGACCGATGTGCGAATAGGCCGAAGGCAGCACAACGGGCCGAGATCCGGATGGTACCGAGGTGGTGTCCAGCAAATTGCCGCACTGGTGTGGCCATCCTACAATGCTGCGCCGAAAGACGGCGTGTCCAGCTGAATTGCGGTCACTGTTGCGGTACAGTGACTCGAACGCGCCGAGATCCGGATGGCACCGAGGTGGTGTCCAGCAAATTGCCGCACTGGTGTGGCCATCCTACAATGCTGCGCCGAAAGACGGCGTGTCCAGCTGAATTGCGGTCACTGTTGCGGTACAGTGACTCGAACGCGCCGAGATCCGGATGGCGCCGAGGTGGTGTCCAGCAAATTGCCGTACTGGTGTGGCCATCCTACAATGCTGCGCCGAAAGACGGCGTGTTCAGCTGAGTTCCGGTCACTCTTCCGGCACAGTGACTCGAACGCGCTGAGATCCGGATGGCACCGAGGTGGTGTCCAGCAAGTGGCTGCACTGGTGTGGCCATCCTACAATGCTGCGCCGAAAGTCGGCGTGGGGTGCCCCGTTGGCTTATGAGGTGATGTCAGTAGTGGACTGATGTGTGAATAGGTCGGAACCAGCACAAGGCGCCAAGATCCGAATGGCAAGTCCTGGATGTTGAGTGCCTCAGTTGAGATTTCTGAGCAGTGCTTGTAGGACTGTCTGAAGCTTATTTGCACCTGCTGCAGCTTCACTAGGTCCGGCGGAACTTTTTGCCTTTTCCTTTCTGCTTCTTTTCCTACAATGCGTTTCATCTGAAGACACGACCAGGTCCCTGAATGTGTGCAGGGGGACGCTATTGATTGAATGAACGCGCCGAGATCTGGATGGCACCGAGGTGGTGTCCAGCAAATTGCCGCACTGGTGTGGCCATCCTACAATGCTGCGCCGAAAGTCGGCGTGGGGTGCCCCGTTGGTTTATGAGGTGATGTCAGTAGTGGACCGATGTGTGAATAGGTCGGAACCAGCACAAGGCGCCCTGCACTGTTGAGCCTTTTTCAATGCCTGTTTTTTGTTGTTTCCCCTCCATCAAAAACAAAACAAAAATACAAGGCGCCAAGATCCGAATGGCAAGTCCTGGATGTTGAGTGCCTCAGTTGAGAGTTCTGAGCAGTGCTTGTAAGACTGTCTGAAGCCTATTTGCACCTGCTGCAGCTTCACTAGGTCCGGCGGAACTTTTTTCCTTTTCCTTTCTGCTTCTTTTCCTACAATGCGTTTCATCTGAAGACACGACCAGGTCCCTGAATGTGTGCAGGGGGACGCTATTGATTGAATGAAAATGGCGGCTTGACACAAAGCTGACTCAAGCGTTACTGTTGGTGCTATACAGACAAAAATTGGTTTTCAGTTTATACATTCTTCAGGTTTTTTTTTTCCATCCAAGTCTGATTGAGAGTTTGTAGAAAAATGGCTTCAGATTTTCCACATACTACTCTTCAACATTCTTCCTAAATGTAACAATGTGAAACTCACTAGGAGAACGGCTGTTTCTGTTTCCTTTCAAAATGCTGCCACCAATATTTTCTGAATGGAAGACACCATCTTGTAGCATAAAGGGCCGAAAGGGGTTCTGGTCTGGCCGATGGTTGGTGGAGACATTTTGACTATATCTTGGACCTGCCCGGCCTCGCCCAAAATGGCGCCGGTATAAATGGGACTCGTAACTCTTTGCCCGCAAATGTATATCTAGAAAATGTTATTGTAAGTGGCCCTGTCGTATTTTAATTACAAAATGTACGTCCACCGATTCCGCAACTGTTAGACACCTTTGTTCTTGTCACCTAATGGCCCGCTCGTTACGTTCTTCTACAGTGTAAATGTCTCCTCATCATATACGATTTCAGTTTGCTCCGTGGCCGGCCCACGTGGTTATAGGCCCGTATTTGTATACTGACATTTTCACAATAAAGGTTTTTAAAACAAAACAAGGTAGTAGTATTTTCTTTTGTAAAGTTTTTACTTTTAGTGACTGTTTTCGAATCAGTAAAAGGCAAGTGAAATAAAGCAGTCCAATTACATGACGGATAAAAGGTATAATATGTAGGAACGCAGTAAAGATAAATGGTCAAGGGCAGTTGTGTTTTTCATGTCTGCAACATAAAGTGATCGATAAGAATCTGATAATCAGGCGTATCGGCGACTAAGACAGCAGGCCGAATCTCTTTTACTCAACGGCTCCGTCATGGAAGGAAGAAACGCCCTTTTTCTCGAAAAAGGAATATATTTTACTTGCAAGACAGTTGTAAATTTTCCGGGAAAGTACATTAGCCTGGAATATTATAACATATGTTTGAAAAAAAAATATTGTTCGAAAATAATAAAAAGCTTAATTTTTAGGTCATATGACCAAGCTTTTCATCATTAAATTAACAAAAGTAAAATGAACCAATGAAAAGTTTTATTAACAAGTCACATGACCTGTTATGCTTACGTTACGCGCTGCGCGCCGCGCCTCGGATCACTTCCGGGTGCGCTAACGCGGCGTGTCATAAAACGCATTACGCGACAACGTAGGTCAAGAATATAGTCTAAATGTCTCCACCAACCAGCGTTCAGAACACAACCCCTTTCAGCAGTCCAAAAAGTTCTGTTAAATGACAACAGAGGGGACAGGCAACAAGAACCATCAGTCAAAGAGGGGAGGGCAAGTTCTTCTCTTCCGGGTCATGTTGGGGCGCTACCGGAACTGATCGAATTGGTAGTCTACAGTGTTTCTGGATGTTTCAGACTCAAGCTGGCGTCAGCATGAGACCACTACCATCTCGTAGCTCCGTCGTGGCCATTCCACGAGCAATCATGGCAGCCGCTCCCCACCAGAAGCCTGCGGGAGTCGGAGGCCCCCAAGACTTTTGTAGAATCTTCACGGCTGAGGGGACGCTTTTCGAGAATGGGACCCAAGCCCTAGCAGACAAGCGTCCGAGTTCCAAGGTGTCCCAGGGCCATTATAGTGGACCAGGCCCAAAACCGAAGAGCCGGCCGCCATTTTGAGAGTCCTGTGGCAGCCGCCTATCGCTGCACCGCAAGAGCGGGCGCATCTCAACTACATGGTGAGCGAGACGCTGTAGTCGCAAGAGCGGGCGGTAAACAGCTGAATGGCGGAAGAGGCACAGTGTAGCAAAAGCGGGCGGAATGGCAACTAAAACGATAAAGGGGCGCCCCACTACAGCTTGTCTTTAGGTCAAACGGATTGTGGGACAAGGTCCAGAATTGAAGAGTCATCAAAAGGCAAAAAGTTCTGCCGGACCCCGGGAGCCGGCCGCCTATGTCGGGGGCGATCTCAGGCTACACCAGTGCTATAAGACTTGGGGAGGGTGTCGGAGCCAAGCGTCTTCTCCGAGTCCATGGCCATCACACCGCCCCTCAGGGGCCTCCGTCAAGCTGTTTAGGAAGGTAACATATCACATTGTTTTCTAATGCAGTCAGGTCCACAAACGACACTCACTTACTTTGAGAATAGTGAAGCTGCAGTAGGTGGAAATAAGCTTCAGACAGTGTTACAAGCACTGCTCAGAACTCTTAACTATGGCACCCAACATCCAGAACTTATGCTATTTGAGAATGGTAGTGACATCGAAGCATCTCAGGGACCAAAACCATTAACGTACTTTCACGTATGAAAATCTTACTTGGGGAGGGGGCAGGAGCGAAGCGCCCCCTCCCAGTCAGCGCCACCACACCGTATGTTGAAAATCTGAAGCCATCGTTCTACAAAGTCAACCAAACTTGGATTGAAAAATCTAGAAAAATGTACAAACTGAAAACCAGTTTTGGTCTGCATAGCATCAGTAACAACGCTTGAGTCAGCTTTGTGTCAAGCCGCCATTTTGATTCAACAAAGCACAGGCATTGAAAAAGGCTGAAATTCAGAACTCTAAACTATGGCACCCAACATCCAGGAGCTTGCTATCCGGATCTTGGAGCCTTGTGCTGTTTTCGATCTATTCACACATCGGTCCACTACTGACATCATCTTATAAACCAACGTTATGTAAATAGTTTTTTAATAAAATGTTTTACCCTGTTTCTTTGCTGGTGTGTTGTCTATATTTTTAATATTTGCATAGGGTTTGTCGTTATTTTGTGCGGGATGGGTGATGGAGCCGAGCTGTCTTGCAGCCCTCATGGTGTGGAGCTCAGTTCATCTCACTATTTTCGTATTTCTCAAGAAGGGTTGTTCCTAATATTTCTATTTTAGCGAGGTCAAAAAGAGATCCAATTAGTGGCCTACTGATTTTGCTCGATTACTTTTATTTTTTTACACGATTTTTCACTATCTGCAAAGACTAAACAGAGTATTGCGACTTTGTGCTTGTTTGTAAATAGAGAATGATCCAAAGAGAACCAATTCTAAAACAGTAAATGCTTGGACAACAATCAATCAAATGGAGAGACAAGGAGGCACGACGGATTACAACGGGGGTAAAGGCCTGCGTTAACTACCCTTCAGTATCTGCAAAGAGAGAGTACTACTAAGGCAAAAGAGGGGAGGGGGGGGGGGGTGCAGCGTTCAAAGCACATCAGCGTGCATAAATACGAAAATGTTTTTATCTATCACGTACTTGACATTTTAAAGCTTTTCATATTTGCTATTAAAAAACCAATGAAATTCACAGAAAAAAACATAGGTTATAGTGGATATATAGTTAGGAATTTGCATTTACAAAACCTTGAAAATTCAATGAAAAAACCATAGGTTATAGGCCATATATAGTTAGGAATTAGCATTTACAAAACCTTATTTTACTCGCATAAAACCATTGAAATTCCATATATAGTTAGAAGCGCTAACTATATATCGCGCACCCGCAATCCACTGCTGATGATGTCACATATTACATCATTCATGACATGGTCAGTGACATCACTGATGACATCACTGATGACATCTCAAATGACATCACTGATGACATCACTGATCACAACATCCAGTGATTGTATGTGTCTGTAAAGTTTAAATATGTTTCACATATTGAATAGTGACTAAACTGTCTTAATTCGTGCATCAGTATGTTTGTTGTTGTGTAAGCTGCTGCATGTGTTGATCAGTAGCTATAAGAGTGGCCATATGGGTTATTGATTGGTTGCCCAAGTATTTGAATGGGAGGCTGAGTGTGTGTGTGGGTGGCTGGGAGGTGCGTGACTCTGTGCATAGATGTGTAAGCAGTTGATTCACTAGGAGTATGAGTTCAAGAGTGCATGTGGAAACAGCTATAAGGTTTTGTAAATGCTAATTCCTAACTATATATGGCCTATAACCTATGGTTTTTTCATTGAATTTTCAAGGTTTTGTAAATGCAAATTCCTAACTATATATCCACTATAACCTATGGTTTTTTTCTGTGAATATATATATATATATATATATATATATATATATATATATATATATATATATATATATATATATATATATATATATATATATATTACCTACTGGCAGTCGCCAGTAGGTAGTTATAGTTAGGATTTTTTTCAATGTTAAATCTCAAAATTCTATTTGGAATAACTTTGGCACCGGTTGACGAATCTGCCTGAAAATTTCCTGAAAATGGCCTCGTCGAGCTCCGGTCCTTCCTTTAAAGTTTGGGGGGGATTCGTCAAGCGGGGGCCGAGATAAAAGGGGGGTCCCAAAACGCGTTTTCCCCATGTTAATTTCCATAGGGCGGTCGATTTCACTTTTAGCCCGAACGGCTGAATGGATTTCCACCAAACTTGGCAAAATTGTAGGGACTGGTAGCCCGATGTGCCTTTGCTATGTCTCAAGATATGTGCTCCAGTGGATTTTGAGTAATTTAGGTTCAAAAAAATATATATATCTATAGGCGCTCTCCGGTGCGCGCACCGGAGAGCGCTCCAGGCGCGACACGCGACTTGCGCGCAGGAAGCTGATTGGCTCTCAGTTGTCTGTAAACATTCTAAACAGTTCGGAGCGGCCGCCATCTTGTGTCTCGGTAGGATCGAGACACGAGAGGTGGCCAAAACAAAGGGGGAAATGACCATAAGGGGGCAGAGTAGACACCCCCTGTACCCCTAGGTTTGATGTGGGGGCCATTAAAGGGCCCCGCGGGGTCTCACCTTTTTTTTTTTTTTTTCGATTTTCGCGGGGGAAGCGCCTGGTACGCGCACGGGGGAGCGCATCGAGGAGGGTACTATGGAAAAATAATCATTTCAAAAAATTGTATGTTTATTAATTGTTTTTTTTTAATTTTTTTATTTTATGTAAGTACCTACATGTAGGTACTAATGAAGAGACTTAAATTTAATGTTCACCATCTTCTTTGTAGACATCTTGCATGTTGTTATTGTATTTTTTGTGGTATATGGAATTCATAACATAGTCTGTCTGGAAAGGAGAAACAGATCTTTTAAGCACTCCCTGAGAATTTCTAGGGGATCATGAGTAGTCTATCCTGCTCCCTTATGAAAATGAGGTGTAAAATATTCATATGAGATAATATAGTGGGAGAAAGGTAGTAACTATGAGTAAACTTACTATGTAACAGAAAAATAGTTGAACAGTATACTATAAGTCTCACTTTATATTTTAAACATTTTTGGTAATACTTTATGAATTACATATAAAAATGAATATTGTCTGAAACAATTTGAAATTATTAAAGATAAATTTATTCCTCTGATTCTTTTTCATAATTTAATAAAATTTCTAACATAATATTGTCCGGAATTTCCTCATAATTATAAGTACATGATTCCATTTCTTCCAAACATTCTATTAACTGTTCATCCAAAGAGTCATCCATGAAATCTAGTTCATCTTTTTGGTCTTCTTGTTTTTCCTCCTTTATTTTGATAGAAGTAACATTTCCTTGATTTTCTCCTTCCATTTTCTTTCTGAAAATTGCATACAAATTAACTATATTAGTAGAGTTAGGGTACTGTATACCAGAGAAGCCTAACTCAATCCATAACTATTACAGAGAAGTCTATCTCTATCTATAATTTTTACAGAGGGATAGTATATAACTAACAGAATATTTTTTCTGAAATTAACTTAAAGTGTACAATATACTTCCATAATAACAATTTACCTTGGAGAAATCAGGTGAAGTTGTCAGTGTAATTTGTTCTCAAATGTACTTCTGGAAGCAGTAGTCAAAATGGCTGTGTTTCCCTCTCTTCTTTTATATATATTCTTGTACTTAACCAATGAAACGTCAGGAAATAGTCGTAGAAAATGAAAGAAAGTTTTTAATTGGTTGTAAATTCTAACATTTCATATGTGTTTTTGTCATGTAATTTACCTCAGGATATTTAGTCAGGCCTACAGCATAATTTTCTCAATGGAATTCCTTCAAATTTGGGTAAATGGTAGGGACTGCTATGTAGTAGGGCCTATTCTATATTTGATGAAAGTGTCTCTAGTGGTTTTTTTGTAAATTGCTTTCCCACCTTTTTTTATCGAGCGCTTACTGGTGCGCGCTCCTTTACGCGCACTGGCAGCGTTACGGGAGTCCTCCATTTTGTGTTTCGGTACAATCGAGACACAAGATGGAGGGTAAACAATGTTCGGTATGGGTAGAAGGGGGCACGGTAGAGACTTTTTGACCATCTAGGTTTTCTGAGGGGGGCTTAGGAGGCCTATAAAGGTTAAAAAAAAAAAAATCTTTCATTTTCCACGGGGGGAGCGCCTGGTGCGCGCACCTTTAAGGGTACCGGAAAGCGTAATTTGGTGAAAAATAGTGAAAAAAGTTAGAAAAAGATAAATGTTTTGAATGATCAGAGGTAGGGTAGCTCTGAAAAGAGCTTTTGGGTTTTGTGGTTGATTTAGGTACCTACAAGTAGGTTCCAATGCACATTCTTAAATTCAGGAGGAATATTCTATTCCCTTCATCTGAGAAGTGCACACCATCTCCTCTGTAGATGTCTTGCATGTTGTAACGCAAGTTATTATTGTATATTGAACCCATTCCATAGTCTCTCATGTAAGCAGAAACAGATTTATTCACATGTTTCCGTGCTTTCTCAAATTGTGGACAAAATTGGTTGGACCAGTTCCATTTCTGTCTTTGGCATATATTAGAAAATACCAAGGCAGTTTGTGGAAAGAGTGTCATTAATTGATCAAAGGTGTCCTTTAAAAGCATTTCCAGACCAACCCCAGTCATAGTGCCTAAATCATTTCCTCCACAGTGCACTATTAAGAGGTCTGGTTTTGGCAAATGCATAAAGGTTTTCACCAATGGTATCAATTGGTGACATTTTAATCCTCTCTGGCCAATCCACTTGATTTCCACATTTGATAAATCAAGGTTGTGAAAATGTCTGCTATCTGCATACCTTTGAGCCCAGTGGATGTAGCTGTGTCCAAGGATCCAGACAGAAAACATGATGAGAGATGGTTCTGATGCAGTCAGATGATGTGTGGGAATGAAATGGCAGTTGGAACAGTAGGAGTTTACAAAAAAATAATTGTGGAGTTTCACTGCTTTTGAATCAGAAGCAATGATTGGTGGATTCAGATAGTTGAAAACTTAAAGTTAGGGTGCATGGTTGTGTTGTGTTAAAGAAGCAATTTGAATGGTTAAAAAAAAGTCACTAAAAGCTAAAATACTCTGGATAGGCTGGTGTATTGAGAGGTTAAACAGCCTTGCTGAGTTAATTTGCAACATTGTACAATAAACTTTTGAACCTGAGAGTTCAGTTAGGAGGGAGTTGCTATGGAAACAGATAGAAAGATCTGAGAGGGGGAAGGGTGTTGGTTTCAAAATAGTGAGGGAAAACTTTTGATTGGTTGAATTAAGGCATATGTGTACAAAGTTAGAGATTTTCTATGCCAGTCTGTGGTTTCAGTGTATTGAGTGCACACTTTTTGCTCTGTTAAAGAGAAATTGGTGTGTGTGTCTGACACTGTTTTCAATCTTCCAAAGCTTTTGTAAAGGTAAGTAATGATTTATTTAATTTACATAGAGACTTGTTTACTCTATGGAGAATATTTATAAGCAGATAGTTATGTTTTAGAAGTCAAATGGTATGCTAGTATATAAGTTCTGTGTTGTGTTTCTTATATGTTATTGAAAAATCGATTTTTGGGTGCAATTGATTGGTATTTGCATTTGGCCCTTTTTTATGATTGCCTTGTGCAGCTCATGCATCACTTTAAACATGGGTAATAAGTGATGCACTGGTGGCACAAGGCCTTCATAAATAAGGCTCTGACTTTGTTTCTGTTGATTTGATTTTGGATTTTTGATAATGCTTGATATCAACATTTGAAAGATAAAGGATTTGTTTTTGGGGAAACAGTGATGTTTCAAAAGTGATATTCTGTGCTTTTACATAGGTTGTGCGCAGTAATTTTTAAATGTTATTCAAAAATCGATTTTTGGGTGCAATTGATTGGTATTTGCATTTGGCCCTTTTTTATGATTGCTTTGTGCAGCTGATGCATCACTTTAAATATGGGTAATAAGTGACTCACTGGTGGCGCAAGGCTTTTATAAATAAGGCCCTGACTTTGTTTGCTGATATTGAGTGGTTGTACATAGGTTCTGCGCAGTGTTTCTTACATGTTATTCAAAAATCGATTTTTGGGTGCAATTGATTGCTATTTGCATTTGGCCCTTTTTTATGATTGCCTTGTGCAGCTGATGCATCACTTTAAACATGGGTAATAAGTGACGCAGTGGTGGCGCAAGACCTTCATAAATAAGGCCCTGACTTTGTTTGCTGATATTGAGTGGTTGTAGATAGGTTCTGCGCAGTGTTTCTTTCATGTTATTCAAAAATCGATTTTTGGGTGCAATTGATTGGTATTTGCATTTGGCCCTTTTTTATGATTGCCTTGTGCAACTGGTGCATCATTTTATACATGGGTAATAAGTGACGCACTGGTGGCGCAAGGCCTTTATAAATAGGGCCCTGACTTTGTTTGCTGATATTGAGTGGTTGTACATAGGTTCTGCACAGTGATTCTTACATGTTATTCAAAAATCGATTTTTGGGTGCAATTGATTAGAATTTGCATTTGGTCCTTTTTTATGATTGCCTTGTGCAGCTGATGCATCACTTTAAACATGGGTAATAAGTGACGCACTGGTGGTGCAAGGCCTTTATAAATAAGGCCCTGACTTTGTTTGCTCATATTGAGTGGTTGTAGATAGGTTCTGCGCAGTGTTTCTTTCATGTTATTCAAAAATCGATTTTTGGGTGCAATTGATTGGTATTTGCATTTGGCCCTTTTTTATGATTGCCTTGTGTAACTGGTGCATCATTTTATACATGGGTAATAAGTGACGCACTGGTGGCGCAAGGCCTTTATAAATAAGGCCCTGACTTTGTTTGCTGATATTGAGTGGTTGTACATAGGTTCTGCTCAGTGATTCTTACATGTTATTCAAAAATCGATTTTTGGGTGCAATTGATTGGAATTTGCATTTGGTCCTTTTTTATGATTGCCTTGTGCAGCTGATGCATCACTTTAAACATGGGTAATAAGTGACGCACTGGTGGCGCAAGGCCTTTATAAATAAGGCCCTGACTTTGTTTGCTGATATTGAGTGGTTCTACATAGGTTCTGCGCAGTGATTCTTACATGTTATTCAAAAATCGATTTTTGGGTGCAATTGATTGGAATTTGCATTTGGCCCTTTTTTATGATTGCCTTGTGCAGCTGATGCATCACTTTAAACATGGGTAATAAGTGACGCTCTGGTGGCGCAAGGCCTTTATAAATAAGGCCCTGACTTTGTTTGCTGATATTGAGTGGTTGTAGATAGGTTCTGCGCAGTGTTTCTTTCATGTTATTCAAAAATCGATTTTTGGGTGCAATTGATTGGTATTTGCATTTGGCCCTTTTTTATGATTGCCTTGTGCTACTGGTGCATCATTTTATATATGGGTAATAAGTGACGCACTGGTGGCGCAAGGCCTTTATAAATTAGGCCCTGACTTTGTTTGCTGATATTGAGTGGTTGTACATAGGTTCTACGCAGTGTTTCTTTCATGTTATTCAAAAATCGATTTTTGGGTGCAATTGATTGGTATTTGCATTTGGCCCTTTTTTATGATTGCCTTGTGCAACTGGTGCATCATTTTATATATGGGTAATAAGTGACGCACTGGTGGCGCAAGGCCTTTATAAATAAGGCCCTGACTTTGTTTGCTGATATTGAGTGGTTGTACATAGGTTCTGCGCAGTGATTCTTACATGTTATTCAAAAATCGATTTTGGGGTGCAATTGATTGGTATTTGCATTTGGCCCTTTTTTATGATTGCCTTGTGCAGCTGATGCATCACTTTAAACATGGGTAATAAGTGACGCACTGGTGGTGCAAGGACTTTATAAATGAGGCCTTGACTTTGTTTGCTGATATTGAGTGGTTGTGGATAGGTTCTGCGCAGTGTTTCTTTCATGTTATTTAAAATCGATTTTGGGGTTCAATTGATTGATATTTGCATTTGGCCCTTTTTTATGATTGCCTTGTGCAGCTGATGCATCACTTTAAACATGGGTAATAAGTGACGCACTGGTGGCGCAAGGCCTTTATAAATAAGGCCCTGAGATGCTATTGTATAAACTTAAATATGTTGCAATTTATTGTTTATATTGTTTGCTTTTTAACATTACTTTGTTGTTTACTAATAGTGGTCTTTCATGTGTTTTTTTAACAGAACAACAGATTCAAATCAACTTCTGAAAAGCAAGCAAAAATGCCTTCAAGGCAAAGAATTATCAAAAATACCATACGGAAAAGGAGAACATCAACAACAGAGTTTATGGAATCCTCTTCAACAACTACTTCAAAAAACACCAGAAAAGTTTCTGGTAAGCCAATTAAGTCTTTTCTTCGCAACATATGTCGTAGAAAAAAAAATGATATTGCTAATGTGAATATACAGAAAAAGTCAACAAATCTAAAAAGGAAGGAGAGGCCCACAAAAAATGTCTCGATTGGAGCAGGAGAGAAGAGAATGGATAGCAATAGAAGGGTAAATCTTTTTAGGGACATTCATAGGCGAATGTTTCGCAATAGGGTAGTTTTAAATTTGCTAAAAAATGATAGGAAAAGTAAACTGAGAGCTGCTTTTTACAAGAAAAAGAAAAGTGTAGAAAAGATTGTTGATCAGGCTTTTGAAGTTAAGAAAAAATTATTTATTTTAATAATCAATAGAATTAGGATACTTAATAAGGCCATTGATGTTTTCAAATCGAACAGTAGATGGAAAAGAATTATTAATCAGAGTAATTTTTGTGAAGTATTTTCTGGTGAATGGATACATAGTTCAAGTTCTGAGCCTTTTTTCAATGAGGAGAGTTACTTTCAGGAAAATGATTTGGTGCATGCAGTTGACACCAGTGGTCGAGGATATGAAGTGAAAGATGGTTGTGTGATGGAAAAAGAGAAACTTGTATCTAGAGATGCAGAAGAGGTGTTAGCTGATGAAGTTTTAGGGAGACGTACTAAGGGTCCAGTGTACACATGGAAATGCAGTAGTATTTGTAGTGTGCGACAGGAATCAATCGATTTGCTTAGAAATTTCTTACGTACATATAGTAAGAAAAGTCTCAAACAAAAAATGAAGATCCTGCAAGAGTTAGATCCTTGTAGAGTGAGAGAAAGCACAGGTTTGCATGGGCATTTACTAGCTTGTCTTTCTAGAAAAGTTTGTCAGAGAGTTTTATCATTTTAGGATGTTAGCAGTGCATCATAATAACGTGAGGAAATTAGTGAGAAAGTTGTATTATGCAAAAAGTCCCGCACTTAAGCTTAAACAGTTAAACAGTGCTCTTTTGCATGGATCTGAAGTGGATGTGAAGACTATTTGTGAAGAAATTGAGTTTTGTTATTTTGGGAACAAAGAGGACAGTGTAGAAATAGATATAGTAATGGATGGTAATGCAGAAGATAATGGACAGATTTCAAGTATTGAAAAGTTTGATGAGGAAATTATCAAGTTTAAGGTGAAAGCAAGTGAAAGGCCTAATTTAACTTGTGTGTGTTGTCGACGGACTCATTATAAAATTCAGACTAGGTTAGTTGATTTATATGCAAAAAGTGAATTGGAAAATAATAGTGAATGGAAGGATTTTGTAAGTTATTTGTTGGTGGAGAATACATTTGATTTGAGTTTGGATCAGCGTATTTGTAATTATTGTTTAAATAAATTAAATGAAAATAAAATGCCTGCTAGAGCAGTTTATAATAATCTTCAGTTGATAGATATTCCTTCTGAATTGATGGATCTAAATACTTATGAATCTATTTTGATTCAATGTGTCCATCCTTTTCAGGCTATTGTACGCATGGAGCCTAAGACAGGGAAATTGCCTCCATCAGATTTACTGAGAGGATTAAAGGGAAGAGTTGTTTATTTGCCTCTAGATGTAAAGAAAAATATTGATACAATTGGTGTAGAAAGAGTAGAAGAGGATCCTCTAGTTATTCTAGTTAATGGAGTTCCAACAAAGAGTAAGAAAATCTGGCAAGATTTAGTGGATGTTAAAAAAGTCAAAAAGGCAACGTTGTATTTGGTCAAAAACAATGAGTACTACAAAGATGTAAGTGTTGGAGCAGAGGAAACAGCTATAGAAGAAGATAGTGATTCTTCAGTTGGTCAAATTGAAAAAGTTGATGTGTCTAGAACTGAAGAAATATATGAACATTATACTGTTCATCCTTTGCATTCAAAAGAAGTAATGGGAAATGCAATTGACTTGTTTCAAATGAAAGCAGCAAAAGGAAGTCCCATTAGTGTATGGGAAGAAAGTTTGGAAGCTCGTTGTTTTCCACAATTATTTCCAACAGGTTGTGGTGGACGATATGATGATCGACCAGTTCAAATTCCTGCAGCTGAATACCGGACTCTAAGATTATATGCTGAAGATCCAAGGTTTCGTCAATGTATTCCATATTTATTTCATCTTCTGTTTGAAAGTGATTTGTCTGGGCTTTCTTATGCAGTTAATCATATATTGAAAAGTGGAGCTCATTTTCAAAATGTTTGTGCAAGGGACTTTATGGAGAAAGTTAATCTGCAAGACAGTATTTTGGAATCTCAGCTAATCAATCTCATGGCATGTCAACGTGGAACCAACGAGTATTGGTTTCGTCGTCATGGAGAATTGAAATGTATGCTAAGAAACTTAGGAACTCCTACATGGTTCCTCACTCTTAGCTGTGCTGAGTATGCATGGGACGATTTACTTCAATTTCTACGGGAGGCAAATGAAAACATATGAAATATAGAATTGAAAACACCAGGAGAACTGTGTTCTTTAGATCCAGTGAATGTTTGCAGATATTTTAATCATAGATTTGAAGCTATGATGTCTTTTATTACCAACAAAAAAAATCCTCCCCTTGGAGAGGTTTTGGATTTCTTTTGGAGGAAGGAATATCAAGCAAGAGGTGCTCCTCATATACATATGTTGTTGTGGATTAAAGATGCACCCAAATTTGGATCAGATTCAGATGAAACAGTGATGAGTTTCATTGAAGAGTATTCAACATGTGCTGTTCCAAAATCTACTGAAGAAAACAATTTAAGGCAACAAGTTTTACGTTTTCAATCTCATCGTTGTGGAAAGTATTGTCGTCGAAAATTTAAAAACAAGGAAAAGTACTACACGAAATGCCGTTTTGCATTTCCTCGACCAGTGATTTCTAAGGGAAGAGTAAATAATTTAATGTCATCTCTACGACATACTGTGACGAGGAAATCTCCCAAAAATACATATAATTTGAAAAGAAATGAAGAATCTAAGTACATCAACGATTACAACCCAGTGATTTGTCCATGTGGAATGCTAACATGGATATTCAGTTCGTTGCTGACAATTCTATTGCTGTGGCTCGATATGTGACATCTTACATCACAAAATAAGAAAAGACAGAACTAAAGGAAATGTGGGAGGACATTTCACATGAAAAGAGTCTAAGCAAGAAATTATACAGTTTCAGTCTGAAGATGTTGTCGCATCGAGAAATTGGAGCATATGAATGTTCTGATCGGTTATCATCAGCAAGTCTCTATGCCAAATCAAGAACAATCATTTGGGTGAGTCTTGGTCTTGCTGCAACACGAAACCGAGTTTTGAAATCTGTACAAGAAATTGAATATTTGGCGGAGAAAGAACCAAACAGTACAGATATTTTGAAGACAAATATGTTGGATACATACTATCCAAATAGAAGTACTCACCTTGAGAACACTTGTTTGTATGAAGTTCTTCAAAACTACAGTTATAAGAGGAACATCACAGAAGATATCAATAATGGAAAATATGCACTCATTGGCTATGAAGGATGTCTAGTAAAGCAGAAAAAAGGCCATTTGATTAATCATCGAAAATTGAGTTGTGAAGTTCCAGACAAAAGAGAATTTTACCATTTAGCTCTTTTGCAACTCTTTAAGCCATGGCGTACAGAAGAGGAACTACTTGGAGATTTTCTCTGTTATGAAGACTCTTTTAATGCAACTAAGGATACCATAGAATGTCCTATTTTTCTAAATTATCTGCAAATGTTGAATGCAGAAATGGAGCAAGAAACCACAATTGCTGAAGAGATAGCTAGAAACAGTTCTCAAGATAGTCAGAGTTCTACTTCATTGAGCCAGGATCCACTAGGAGGACCAATTATCCAAAATGAAGCTGCCACTGCCATGGATGAGGTGGAAAGAGCTATGGAACAAGCTCAAGAGGATGGAGTTAACTTAGAAGATTTGGTAAAGCAACTAAACATTGAGCAGAAAAAGATATATGATGAAGTCATAGAGCAGATTGAACATGGATTCAGACATGAGGAAAAAGAGTGCTCATGTATATCGTTTGACCCTGTCCGACTGTACGTAAGTGGAGAAGCGGGGACAGGAAAAAGTTTTCTAATTAAAGCCATTGCAAGTTATCTGCAGAAAAGGACTGATTCACCACTGTCTTGTGTTGTGACTGCTCCAACTGGTCTGGCAGCACATAACATTAAAGGGATTACTCTACATCGTTTATTGATGCTGCCAGTTGAACATGATAATAAATTGCATTACAACAAGTTATCTGGAGATGCGTGTTCTGAAGTTTCAAGAGTCTTGAAGAAAATGAAACTTCTTATCATTGATGAAGTAAGCATGGTCTCAAATCTAATGCTTGCTTTTGTGCATTTGAGAATGCAAGAAATTCTAAAAACAGAGTATGATGTGTTATTTGGAGGAAAACACATTATTGTTTTTAGAGATCTATTGCAGTTGACTCCAGTAAAAGGACAACCAGTGTTTAAAATGCTTACACATGAAGATACCAGGAAGTCCCTTGGAAGCATTGGAAATGTTAATATATGGCTAAATTTTAAATATGCTGAACTGGTTCAAAATATGCGACAGGCCAAGGATGAAGATTATAAAAATATTCTACAAGATGTAAGAATTGGAAAAGTGACTGAGCTTGGGAAAAAAGCTTTGCATAGTCGATTAATTTCAAATTTGTATCCAAATGAAAACATTGTTCCAGAGAATATTTTTAAAAAAATGACTGAGAAGAAATCTGGGATATGTTTGATGCCAACTCTGCAAGAATGTTCCATCTTCAACAAGAAAATGTTAGAGTTAGAAAATGAAGAGATTGTGAAACTGGAAGCAATAGATAAAATAGAGCATATGGGTGCAACAATTGTTTTGTCTGAAAATTTGAAAACTAAATTGGATTCATTGGAGAAAAGTATTTCAAAAACAGCTGGTTTTGAAAAGACTCTGAATGTGTGTTTAAATTGTCGTATCATTTTGAGAAGGAATTTAAATGTTGAAAGAGGTCTGGTAAATGGAGCAATGGGTTATGTTGTTGATTTTGTGAATTACAGAAATAGAGATGGAATTGAATTTTTAAAAATAAAATTTGATGCCATTGAACAAGTACAACAAATAAGTCGTTGTTCTGCTAGATTTTTACTTGTAAAAGACTTATATGTTCGCCGAAAACAGTTTCCTGTTTGTTTGGCGTATGCAGTGACAATTCATAAATCTCAAGGTTTAAGTGTAGATGGTGCTTTAGTGAACATTGGAAGATCTGTGTTTAAAGAAGGTATGGCATATGTGGCATTATCACGAGTCAGAACTTTATCAGGATTGTACTTGATTGCGTGTGATGAGACAAAGATTTCTGCAGATCTAGATTGTGTTAAAGAATACAATAGATTAAGAAGAGAATATGCTCCACATTTGCCTCAATATCCTCTGTTTGAAAAATGTGTGGTAGGCCGAAAAAGAAGAAATGAGGATAATTGTAGTGAGGTAGTTGCAAAAAGACAAAAAGTAGAGAAAACTGTAATTGAAAACAGGAAGAAAAAGAATTGTGGAGAAAATGTTGTTGGATTTCAGTTGGAAAATAGTTCTGGTGTCAACTGCTATGCTAATGTAGTGATTAATGTTGTTTTTTTTCTTAAAAGTTTACAAGAACAGATTGTTGAAAATCGGGATCAAATATTGTGTGGTTTATTGAATTCTGTGTTTGAGAAATGTAGCAGTGGTACAGCACAAATAGAAAGTGTAACAGAAATTCGAAATATTTTAGATATGTGTTCTGGTCAAGATAAATTTTCACAGAACATTCAGCAGGATTGTCAGGAATTTTTAATGTATATGTTTGGTGTTTTGGAAGATGAAGGTGTAGATGTAGATAATCTTTTCAGTCTTTCTTATCAATGGCAGCATGACTGCCACAATTGTAGTTCATCAAGTACTACTAGAATAGACACTGAAAGATTTATATATTTGACTTTACCAGACTGTAAATCAGTGTCATTTAAAAATCTAGTTAAAGCAGCAGATCATAATATGGTGTGTACCCAATGTAACTATCCAATGGTATCCACATTATTTATACAAAGTTATGGTCAGTATATCATTTTAGTTTTCCAACGATGTAGACCTGATGGAACTAAATTGACAACTTCTATTAAAAATGTTGTAGCTTCTCAGTTATCAATTTCAGGAAGAACCTTTACAACTGAAGCTATTATTTATCATGATGGATCTTCGACAACCTCAGGACATTATACATGCTACTTAAAATCTGAAAATGGATGGAGTTACTGCAATGATTCTCATTTAACTTATAAACAACGTTTGCCTTATGACTCTACAAATTCTTATCTAGTGTTTTTAAAACCAAAGTTTTAGTAAAGGGAATTGGCCTTTGAAGACGGGAATAGATAATAAAAGTTAGTTAGTTAGTTAGTTAATCTAATATTTTAAATTATTAATCTCATGTAGATACTTTAAGTGGATCTCAAAGTAAAAAATACTGATATATCTGACACAAATTGGCCGTGAGGAAAGTGTAAGACATGATGTTGTTAGATCTTTTTTCATAGGAAGTCGATGAAATCGAAGTTATAGAGCACAGCAGACTTTTTTTCCACCAAAAGGACCTTCACTATCTGCAATCTCATGTAGATACTTTAAGTGGATCTCAAAGTAAAAAAAAAATGATATATCTGACACAAATTGGCCGTGAGGAAAGTGTAAGATATGATGTTGTTAGATCTTTTTTCATAGGAAGTCGATGAAATGGAAGTTATAGAGCACAGCAGACTTTTTTTCCACCAAAAGGACCTTCACTATCTGCAATTTGGTCTCACGGAAAAGTAAGTGAATCAAAGATTAGTGTACATATATGAGATGTATGTTTGAATGGGTTTTTTTAACCACAATCTTTTAGATTGTGTTTTTTTTTTCCCGCTGTTATATGATGAAGACTTTGATCTCACTAATTTAAGTGAAATTCAATATATTCTGAGAACAGCAAAAATAAATAATGTAACATATTGTAGAAGTTATTGTGTAGTTTGCATTGTGTAATTTATATTGTGTTTACATTGTCTTACACTCATTTTCTTTTTCACCCTTATTTACCTTTCTTTACTAATTTACACTCTTTTTTCATCGCTGTTTCTTTAGTGCACTTCATTCACAACTTCTCAATCTAATAGGAACTGTCTGCATTTCCTCTGTTCCTTCCACCACTTTTTATCTTTTTCATATTCTCACAGTACCACTGCTTTAGTTTCCTAACCCTCTCTTTCTTTTTCTCCATTTTTTTTTCTTTCGCACTCATTGTACTGTAGTTCACTTAGTTCTTCCTTTTGTCTTTCTGTGTACTTACTCTCTCACTCCTGTTTTATCCATCGTTCTATACTAACTTCATTCCTTTCATCCCTTCACTCTGTGACTTCACTTCACTCACTCTCAATCATCTTCTATTCCTCTTTTTTATTTATAGTTTCTCAATCAGACTTCTCTCCTTTTCACTCATTTTTCTTTTATTTTCTTATCTTTACTGATTTTGATTTGATATCTTACATTCTTTTAGTATCTTATTTATCTTTAGGAATTTGTTTTCTTTCTATTTCTTTTTCCTTTTTTTCTCTTTCTACATTACTTTCTTTCTGTTTTTGTATCCTTCACTATTGCTTCATTTCTTAGTAAACTTTTGTAGATTTTTAAACCTCATGAACTGTTGCTTCTAATTTATTATATATTTTTAAGTAATTATAACGTGTTTTTTCTTTTATCTTTCAGATACAAGTTTGCATTGATTATATGGTAAGTGTGTTTACAAAATCTTTTTTGTTATCACCTTTGGTTTTATTTTCACTATTTTTCTCTCACCCTACCTCACCCCTGTTTCCTTACTTTGCTTTTCTCACTTATTCTTTTCTTCCATGTTTACTTCCTACCACATTCAACTTCTTTCAGTACCTCTGTCTATGCACACTCCTTCACTTACCTTTTTTACTGGTTCACTTAGTTCCTTTGTGACACTCCTTCTTTTACTCTCTCTCTTCTTTCTCTCTGTTACTCCCCATGTCTTACTCTTATTCACTTACATGTACCCTGTTTCACCCCTCTTTGCTTATATTCACTGCTATTTACTTTCCCTCCATCACTACTATTCCTTTTCTCTCATTCCGTCACTACCTGTCATTCACATGCTTAACTGTCCTTCCTTTTACTTTCATCATCCATTTACATTCTCCCAGAACCTCTGCTTTAGTCTTCTTCCTATTTCTTCTTTTCTTTTGCTCCCTTATTCATTTTTTTTTCTCAGTTATTTCCTCTTACACTTTTTATCTGTCTTACTATCTATTACACAGTCCCTCTGTGTTCCTCTCTTTAGCTCTCTTTCTCTTAACACCACTCTCTCTGTCCCCATTCCTTATGGTCACTCCTTCATTATTTTTTTTTCTTTTTTTTTGTTGGTGCGCTGACGGTGCGCGCACCGGGGCGTTTATCCGTATGCGCACCGGGAGCGCTCCAGAGTCAAATATAAAAAAAAAGGAAAAAACTATTTTAAAATAAAAATAGTATCTTAATATACATTATAGGGTTCATTTTTAGAAAAACATACCTTTCTCAGCTAAAGACATTTGTGAAAAAATAAGCTTAGAAATTCAATAAAACGTACATAGGTATGAAGCCCTACAAAAAGTTAAAAATTAGTATTAAAAAAACCTATGAAATTCACTGAAAAAACCATAGGTTTCACACCAGTTATAGTTAGGAATTAGCATTTAAAAAACCTATGAAATTCACTGAAAAAACCATAGGTTTCACACCAGTTATAGTTAGGAATTAGCATTTAAAAAACCTATTAAATTCACTGAAAAAACCATAGGTTTCACACCAGTTATAGTTAGCTGGAAATTTTACTGATATAAAATCATTGAAATTCCCACGTTATAGTTAGTCGGACTCACTATAACTTGCGCGTGCAATGCACTGCTGATGACATCACATATTACATCACTCATGACATGGTCAGTGACATCACTCATGACATCACTGATGACACCGTCCTTGTGACAGAGTGACTGACCTCCTTTCACTGTAAAGTAACCCTTGAAACACATATTCAAAAATAGAAACTAACATTTTCAAAAAAGTGGAGATATCTATACCAGTTGCAACAACCAATTCAGTAATTCCACCATTTATATACACATCCACTCATTCATCAACAGTTCTATATAGTCAGTCATACATATACTCACTCATCATATGTAGTGAGACACCTATACATCCGTTAACACACCGACAGTCTTCCAAAAGTTGCTCACACACATACTCACACATGCAAATAAACTATTGAACATCCATTTTTTTGCATATACAGCTATACACACACTACCACCTTACTTCTAAAGAAACTTACACATACTTACTCTCTTAAAAAATCACTTATAGAAACACATACTTATTAAAACAAGAATTCTTTCAATCTCTCACTCTCATATATACTCACTTATATACATCAATACTCACATATACTAGATTAAAACATATGTAGTTACTGATAAAGACACTAGTAAGACAGTCATTCACTTACTAACACATACATATACACACTCATTCACCCATACAGTCCGGCACATATGCTGTCTTCAAAACACATACAAACAGTGAGTCAGTCATTTATGCATCTATGTGCTAAGTAACACTCCCACCAAATCATACAGACACTTATACTGATACTAAAAAAAACATCTAATAACTCATATACACACATATGTAGCTACTCACCAACCCATGCAGCTACTTATACACAAAGTGAAACACTGATACATATATTTAAATATTTAAACATTACTCACTAATATATGTATTCACTCAGATACACTTAATAAGCCAGTTATTCAATATTTATTTTTTTTAAAACCATCCATTTAGACTTTTATTTAAACATTTATTCTCCCATCGACCTTTACATATACATATATAAAACATATTTATTTTTCAGAAAGACACACATTCACTGGATGGTGTCATCAGTGATGTCATGAGTGATGTAAATGTAAATATAATTGAGCTTATATAGCGCACAGCTACCCGCAGTGGGTGTCCCGGCGCTTGCTTAGGGAACCCGTCCTGATATTCCCTTGTGTGATAGCCCCAGCGGGTATCCACAAGGTGAAAGTCAGGCATCCCGCCGCAAGGGGCCGTTGTGGAGATTAAGCAAGCTATTGCCCAGAGTCGCAGAGTGTGACCCCGTGAGTTGAGAAGGCACCGGAGCGAGAATTATCGAGTCCGTGGAATTTTTAGCCCAAGACCCGCCAAGGCAGGGAATTGAACCCTGGTCCAGGATCGATCTCAGCTTCCGGGTCTGCCGCCTCTAACCCCTGAGCCACACTTTTCCACTGATGTCACTGACCATGTCATGAGTGATGTAATATGTGATGTCATCAGCAGTGCATTGCACGCGCAAGTTATAGTGAGTCCGACTAACTATAACGTGGGAATTTCAATGGTTTTATATCAGTAAAATTTCCAGCTAACTATAACTGGTGTGAAACCTATGGTTTTTTCAGTGAATATATATATATATATATATATATATATATATATATATATATATATATATATATATATTCAGTTTCACAAAACGCTGCAAAGAAGCGTAGAATGCACTCTTTCTCCGGACACAAACACCACTTTTTCAGACCAAACGATCGTATTTCATATTCTTCATATTTTTATTCCAGCATACAACAGTGCATGGAACCAACCCCGAAGCAGCTCCAGAACGCCAAGGCCAACTTTACATGTGGGGGGCTCTGTAGCACGATTCTGTCCCTCGTGCACAATATCCAAAAGCAACCTTCTCGAAGAAAAGGCAGAGGCCCGCAGTGGGAGACACCATGGAGGAAATTTATTAAAGACACATCTTAACGAGCGAATGCATTTCAGCATCTAGCCTTCATCAGCGCCCTCGATGTTATCAACAACAGTCAAAGTGGTTTTGGCCTCACTATCAGTGTCCTGCTTCGCACAGATTGGATGGATATCCGCCTCGCCCCCCGTAATGGTACAGCACAACTGTGGCACTCCTCGAAGCCTCGAGAAACTGCATTTCCCAGCATCCCATGTCCGGAGCCAGGTAAGAAGTGCAGGGGAAAATGCTGAAGTAAATGTTCGTATACTCAGTATAGTGTGAAGCGCTGTAGGGAAATGTTCCATCTGACCTCTGACTTGCGAATTCCTCCTCGGGTCTCCCAGACCGCATACCATCCCGGGCTGGTGTAGTTTCAGCAGTGGCTGGAGACAGTGCTACCAGCCCGGCGTGGAGTTGGATAACTCCCTCACCGCCTTCTCCTTCAACCAGCAGGGACAGGGGCCTTGGCAAACCAATACCTTGGTGAAAAGAACACAGCCGAAGCAGCTCCAGAACGTCAAGGCCAACTTTACATGTGGGGGGCTCTGTAGCATGATTCTGGCCCTCGTGCACAATATCCAAAAGCAACCTTCTCGGAGAAAAGGCAGAGGCCAGCAGTGGGAGACACCATGGAGGAAATTTATTAAAGACACATCTTAACGAGCGAATGCATTTCAGCATCTAGCCTCATCAGCGCCCTCGATGTTATCAGCAACAGTCAAAGTGGTTTTGGCCTCACTATCAGTGTCCTGCTTTGCACGGATATATATATATATTTTTTTACATTGATGGAAAGTTTACCACTTTTGCATTTGGAGTACATTTATTCGCAGGTAAGCAAATAACAACAATATATAAAGGCATATATGCATATATGTATGTATATATATATATATATATTACCTACTGGCTATCGCCAGTAGGTATATATAGTTAGGATTTATTCCCTATGGGATTTTTGAAAATTCTATGTCTAATAACTTTGGCGTTTGTGGACGGAATTGGCTGAAATTTTCAGGAAAATGGCACATTTTGTTTCTGAGCAGCCCTTGAAAATTTGGGGGGGTTTTGTCGAGGGGGGGCCGAGAAAAAAGGGGGGTTCCAAAACGTGTTTTTCCCATGTTAATTTCCATAGGGCGGTTGGACTCACTTTTAGCTCGAACGGCTGAATGGATTTGCACGAAACTTGGCAAAATTGTAGGGACTGTTAGCCCGATGTGCCTTTGCTAGGTCTCAATATATGTGCTCCAGTAGTTTTTGAGAAATTAACGTTCAAAACAAGATATATATCTGTAACAGCGCTCCGGGCTGCGCTCCGGTTCGCTTACTTTTCGCGAAACGGAACTTTGCCCCCTTTTGGGGAATTTAATGAAAGGGGGCAAGGTATACCCCTCTTGACCCCCTAGGAATGTTGCTGGGGTTATTAAAGGGTCCCGTGGGGAAAATAAAAAAAAATGATTTTTCACGGTAGAAGCGCTTCACGGGCCGCGAACTGGGCCGCAAACTGGTAGCGAAACGGGAATTCGCCATTTTGTGCTTCGTTTTAATTAAATTACTAGGTATAAGGGGGTGCGGGAGACGTATCCTAATCCCCTATGTTTCCTGAGGGTGGCTGAGGAGGCTCATATATGTTGATACATCTCTTCCAGCGGCTGTGCATGAGCTTTTTATTTTTTTGCTGCGTGACGTCTGTTAACGTTCGATTCGATGGAAATCAGGAAGTGTTGACCGCCAATTTGTCACTGTGATAAAATATTTTGTTATAAATGAATCCTTATTGATAAACATTGTCTGCGCCATCTTGCCTTTTTTCCAATGCCACAATTTTGTCGTGCACGGCAGCCATTTTAGATGCCAGGCTGGTCCCAGGCTATCACCTACCCCTGCGGATGTAATTTATGGCCCCAGCTGTAGAGAATCCAGACATGCCAACCCTCCCGATTCAGGCGTGAGAATACTGATTTCAGTGCTAGTCTCCCGCCTCCCGATTTCTGCAAGCAAAAACCCGGGGGCATATTACCAACAACTAGCGTTAATTTTTGTCTCTAACTTGTTTAGAGACAAAAATTATCGCCGCACATCGGCGATTTTTATCGCAGATAAATCTTGCTATTAGCAAGGTTTATCGCAAATGCGATAAAAAACGGCCGCAATGCATGAATATCGCAGAAAAGTCAGCGATATTCATGTATTATCGAGCAAATGCTCTTAGCCATGTTATCCACCTCCCATTGGATAACATGGCTAAGAACTGCTCAGGTCAGGTGTTAGCTTTTGGAGATATTCGCGCTTAGCGCGAATATCTCCAAAAGTTGGTAATAGGAGATAGCGATGTTAGGGACTGTTTCCAGTCGCTAACATCTTGGCACGTCCACTTTGCATGTCATTAGTGATAAGTATCACTGACATGCAAAGCGGGGCCCAAGATGGTCGCTATCTCCTTTTAGCTGTCACTAACTGGTGTTAGCGACAGCTTGGTAATAGGGAGATAATTTTATCTCCGCTTTCTTGGCTTTTAAAGCCAAAAAAGCGGAGATAAACCCCCTTGATAATATGCCCCATGATTCCTCGGGGGTTTCAGCTGACAGGGCTTGGTATTGTGTTACGTGGTAATTCTTCCAGGAAACGTCAGAGGGTCGATGCAGGGGTTCTAGAAGGGGTGATAAACCATTTAAGCCTCATGAACAAGCGCATGGTCTTTTAAAGATCTGTGAAGTACTCGGGGCGGCGGTGTGTGTGTGTCCTCTTTCAGGAGCGGGCGGGGGGGGGGGCACTGCCAGCAACTTCCAGGCCAGGCAGTGTTCAACACTTGCATCACCCTTTCTCTGCCTGCTATTGCGCTCCATGCTTCGGAAAGGTAAGAAAAAGAACGTGCATTTGAGTTTGAAATGTCCGATCCTGTAGCAGTACACTTGCAAAGCCCACACATGACAATAACCCGATTCAAGGCCCCATTCACCCGTTTTTAAAAAAATATATAACACTCCAACAAAGTAGGATTATAAAACTTTATTAACTTTTAAATATAATGAACGGAACAAAAACTGTAAAAACATTTAAACATTTTTCACAAAAAAAAGCAACAATGGTCAGAAGCTGTCTTTTGTGCGAATAGTCCCAAGGCAGCACAACGTGCTGAGTTCTGGACGGCACCCAGGTGATGTCACCTGGGTGCCGCACTGGTTTTTGGGATCCTACAATGCAGCAAAGAAAAACAGCGTGGGGCGTCCAGGGTGGTGCGGAGGGAGGCCTCGTCAGTAGCGGTCTGTTGTGCGAATAGTCCCAAGGCAGCAGAACGCGCTGAGATGTTGATGGCACCCAGGTGATGTCCAGTAAACTGCCGCACTGGTTTTGGTATCCTACAATGCTGCTCCGAAAATTGGCGTGGGGCGGCCCGGGGGGGGGGGGGGGCGTGGGGGAGGCGGCGTGAACGGGCCTCCCCAGGTTGCGGCCATCCAGCTGAGTTGCGCCCGCTCTTGCGGCTACAGTGTCTCGCTCACCATGTTGTTGAGTTGCTCCCACTCTTGCAGTGCAGCGATAGGCGGCTGCCACATGACTCTTAAAATGGCGGAAGGCTCTTCAGTTTTGGGCCGGGTCCACTAAAATGGCCCTGGGACACCTTGGAACTCGGACGCTTGCCTGCTAGGGCTTGGGCTCCATTCTCGAAAAGCGTCCCCTCAGCCGTGAAGAATCTACAAAAGTCTTGGGGGCCCTCGACTCCTGCAGGCTTCCGGTGGGGAGCGGCTGCCATGATTGCTCGCGGAATGACCACGACGGAGCCATGAGATGGTGGTGCTCTCATGCTGACGCCAGCTTCAGTCTGAATCATCCAGAAACAAGGTGGGGCTTTCATCGTTTGGGAAAAAAAAATGTTCTAAACCAATGAAAAGTGTTATTTTTAGGTCATATGACCAAGCCTTCTATCTTTAGGAAACCAAAAGTAAAATGAACCAATGAAAAGTTTTATAAACAAGTCACATGACCTGTTATGCGGCATAGGGCTACAAAAAGCGTAGAAAATCCGTTGGCACGTGAGGCGGCGTCAGTAGCGGACCGATGTGCGAATAGGCCGAAGGCAGCACAACGCGCCGAGATCCGGATGGCACCGAGTTAGTGTCCAGCAAGTTGCTGCACTGGTGTGGCTATCCTACAATGCTGCGCCGAAAGTCGGCGTGGGGCGCCCCGTTGGCCTGTGAGGTCGCGTCAGTCAGTGGGGGCTGTGCGTCTCCCCCAAGATGGAGGCTCCTCGGCTGCAGTGCGGCGCCCCTTAGTGTTTCACTCGCCGTCCAACTGAGTTGCGTCCGCACTTGCGGCTACAGTAGGCCGAAGGCAGCACAACGCGCCGAGATCCGGATGGCACCGAGGTGGTGTCCAGCAAATTGCCGCACTGGTGTGGCCATCCTACAATGCTGCGCCGAAAGACGGCGTGTCCAGCTGAGTTGCGGTCACTCTTGCGGTACAGTGACTCGAACGCGCCGAGATCCGGATGGCACCGAGGTGGTGTCCAGCAAGTTGCCACACTGGTGTGGCCATCCTACAATGCTGCGCCGAAAGACGGCGTGTCCAGCTGAGTTCCGGTCACTCTTGCGGTACAGTGACTCGAACGCGCCGAGATCCGGATGGCACCGAGGTGGTGTCCAGCAAGTTGCCGCACTGGTGTGGCCATCCTACAATGCTGCGCCAAAAGTCGGCGTGGGGTGCCCCGTTGGCTTATGAGGTGATGTCAGTAGTGGACCGATGTGTGAATAGGTCGGAACCAGCACAAGGCGCCAAGATCCGAATGGCAAGTCCTGGATGTTGAGTGCCATAGTTGAGAGTTCTGAGCAGTGCTTGTAAGACTGTCTGAAGCTTATTTGCACCTGCTGCAGCTTCACTATTGCCCTGGTGTGGCCAAAGGTCGCACATGACATAGGCGGCCGGCTCCCGAGGTCCGGCGGAACTTTTTTCCTTTTCCTTTCTGCTTCTTGTCCTATAATCCGTTTCATCTGAAGACACGACCAGGTCCCTGAATGTGTGCAGGGGGACGCTATTGATTGAATGAAAATGGCGGCTTGACACAAAGCTGACTCAAGCGTTGCTGTTGATGCTATGCAGACAAAAATTGGTTTTCAGTTTGTACATTCTTCAGGATTTTTTTTTCCATCCAAGGCTGATTGAGAGTTTGTAGAAAAATGGCTTCAGATTTTCCACATACTACTCTTCAACATTCTTCCTAAATGTAACAATGTGAGACTCACAAGGAGAACGGCTGTTTATGTTTCCTTTCAAAATGCTGCCAACAATATTTTCTGAATGGAAGACACCATCTTGTAGCATAAAGGGCCGAAAGGGGTTCTGGTCTGGCCGATGGTTGGTGGAGACATTTTGACTATATCTTGGACCTGCCCGGCCTCGCCCAAAATGGCGCCGGTATAAATGGGACTCGTAACTCATTGTTGTGTACTAGTTGAACAACCTTGATATCACGAGATATGAATGCAGTTTTGATGCTCATGGCGGGCGGGGACGAGAATTGATTGAATATTTCGACATCCCTATTGATATTAAGTTCTGATGTGTTATTGATTACTGTACTATTGAAAGTTCGAATTAACGTCACCCATGGTACTTGCACGCAAATGTATATCTAGATAACTTTTTTGTAAGTGGCCCTGTCGTATTTTAATTACAAAATGTACGTCCACCGATTCCGCAACTGTTAGACACCTTAGTTCTTGCAACCTAATGGCTCGTTCGTTACGTTCCTCTATAATGTAAATGTCTCCTCATCATATACGATTCCAGTTTGCTCCGTGGCCGGCCCACGTGGTTATAGGCCCGTATTTGTATACTGACATTTTCACAATAAAGGTTTTTAAAACAAAACATGGTAGTAGTATTTACATTGGTAAAGTTTTTACTTTTAGTCACTGTTTTCGAATCAGTAAAAGGCAAGTGAAATAAAGTAGTCCAATTACATGACGGATAAAAGGTATAATATGTAGGAACGCAGTAAAGATAAATGGTCAAGGGCAGTTGTGTTTTCCACTTCTGCAACATAAAGTGATCGATAAGAATCTGATAATCAGGCGTATCGGCGACTAAGACAGCAGGCCGAGTCTCTTTTACTCAACGGCTCCGTCATGGAACGAAGAAACGCCCTTTTTCTCGAAAAAGGAATATATTTTACTTGCAGGACAGTTGTAAATTTTCCGGGAAAGTACATTAGCCTGGAATATTATAACATATATGTTTTTAAAAAAAAGTTCGAAATCAATAAAAAGCGTATTTTTTAGGTCATATGACCAAGCTTTTCATTATTAAAATAACAAAAGTAAAATGAACCAATAAAATTTTTTATTAACAAGTCACATGACCTGTTATGCTTACGTTGCGCGCTGCGCGCCGCGCCCCGGATTACTTCCGGGTGCGCTAACGCGGCGTGTCATATAAAGCATTACGCGACAACGTAGGTCAAGAATATAGTCAAAATGTCTCCACCAACCAGCGTTCGGAACACAACCCCTTTCAGCAGTCCAAAAAGTTCTGTAAAATAACAACAGAGGGGACAGGCAACAAGAACCATCAGTCAAAGAGGGGAGGGCAAGTTCTTCTCTACCGGGTCATGTTGGGGCGCTACCGGAACTGATCGAATTGGTAGTCTACAGTGTTTCTGGATGTTTCAGACTAAAGCTGGCGTCAGCATGAGAGCACTACCATCTCGTAGGTCCGTCGTGGCCATTCCACGAGCAAACATGACAGCCGCTCCCCACCAGAAGCCTGCGGGAGTCGGGGGCCCCCAAGACTTTTGTAGAATCTTCACGGCTGAGGGGACGCTATCGAGAATGGGACCCAAGCCCTATCAGGGAAGCGTCCGAGTTCCAAGGTGTCCCAGGGCCATTTTAGTGGACCACGCCCAAATCTGAAGAGCCGGCCGCCATTTTGAGAGTCCTGTGGCAGTCGCTTATCGTTGCATCGCAAGAGCGGGAGCAACTCAACTACATGGTGAGCGAGACGCTGTAGTTGCAAGAGCGGGCGGTAAACAGCTGAATGGCGGAAGAGGCACAGTGTAGCAAAAGCTAGCGGAATGGCAACTAAAACGGTAAAGGGGCGCCCCACTACAGCGTGTCTTCAGGTCAAACGGATTGTGGGACAAGGTCCAGAATAGAAGAGTCATCAAAAGGCAAAAAGTTCCGCCGGACCCCGGGAGCCGGCCGCCTATGTCGGGGGCGATCTCAGGCTACACCGGTGCTATAAGACTTGGGGAGGGGGTCGGAGCCAAGCGTCTTCTCCGAGTCCATGGCCATCACACCGCCCCTCGGGGGCCTCCGTCAAGCTGTTTAGGAAGGTAACATATCACATTGTTTTCAAATGCAGTCAGGTCCACAAACGACACTCACTTACTTTGAGAATAGTGAAGCTGCAGTAGGTGGAAATAAGCTTCAGACAGTGTTACAAGCGCTGCTCAGAACTCTGAACTATGGCACCCAACATCCAGAACTTATGCCATTTGAGAATGGCAGTGACATTGAAGCAACTCAGGGACCAAAACCATTAACGTACTTTCACGTATGAAAATCTTACTTGGGGAGGGGGCAGGAGCGAAGCGCCCCCTCCCAGTCCGCGCCACCACACCGTATGTTGAAAATCTGAAGCCATCGTTCTACAAAGTCAACCAACCTTGGATGGAAAAATCTAGAAAAATGTACAAACTGAAAACCAGTTTTGGTCTGCATAGCATCAGTAGCAACGCTTGCTATCAGAGTGCATGAGTTTCATGCTCGATCGATTGAGCTAGCCGGATCGGGCAATAAAAAGTATAAAATAGTTATGTAAATAGTTATTTAATAAAATGTTTTACCCTGTTTCTTTGCTGGTGTGTTGTCTATATTTTTAATATTTGCATAGGGTTTGTCGTTATTTTGGGCGGGGTGGGTGACGGAGTCGAGCTGTCTTGCAGCCCTCATGGTGTGGAGCTCAGTTCATCTCACTATTTTCATATTTCTCATGAAGGGTTGTTCCAAATATTTCTATTTTAGCGAGGTCAAAAAGAGATCCAATTAGTGGCCTACTGATTTTGCTCGATTACTTTTATTTTTTTACACGATTTTTCACTATCTGCAAAGACTAAACAGAGTATTGCGACTTTGTGCTTGTTTGTAAATAGAGAATGATCCAAAGAGAACCAATTCTAAAACAGTAAATGCTTGGATAACAATCAATCAAATGGAGAGACAAGCAGGCACGACGGATTACAACGGGGGTAAAGGTCTGCGTTAACTACCGTTCACTATCTGCAAAGAGAGAGTACTACTAAGAGAAAAGAGGGGAGGGGGGGGTGCAGCGTTCAAAGCACATCAGCGTGCATAAATACGAAAATGTTTTTATCTATCACGTACTTGATAAAGCTTTTCATATTTGCTATTAAAAAACCATTGAAATTCACTGAAAAAACCATAGGTTATAGTCGATATATAGTTAGGAATTTGCATTTACAAAACCTTGAAAATTCAATGAAAAAACCATTGGTTTTAGGCCATATATAGTTAGGGATTTGCATTTACAAAACCTTATTTTACTCCCATAAAACCATTGAAATTCCATATATAGTTAGATGCGCTAACTATATATCGCGCACCCGCAATCCACTGCTGATGATGTCACATATTACACATATCATCATTCATCATTCACACAGGTCCGGATAGTTGACCGGCTATCCGGACCCCCCACAAAACTCCTACCTAAAGGTCATGTTTTAACGTTTTTAACCAAGCCAAGAAGTCTCCTATGAGTAACTCATTCCCCACCCGTGACAAATGCACACCATCCCCCAAATACATACTGTCATCGTTAATACAACTATGCGAGATAGAATGCAGTGTCTTGGAACGGAACAACCTACTCACTTTGTTATTAAGTTTTCTAACAGAATGATTCAAAGCAGGAATCGAGATAGCCCCCCGCCACACTTTACGTGGGATCATATGAGACCACGCAATTATGCACCCCGGAACTCTCCTTGCTAACCAACTTACCGTGGAAAGCATTGCCTCTAGGAGAAGTCGTCTACCGGTGGTGACCAAATCATTGCCCCCTAAATGTACTATGACTACAGACGGCGGTGACCTCGTCCGCCCTAACAAACCCTCAAAGAATTCTTGAAACTGGTCAATACAGAGACCGCCCCTTCCGTAGAAGGACACTCTGTACCCGTATTCCCCAGGTACGTGAATCATGTCACCTGTTTCGAATACGTCTGCGGCACGCCTCACGTATGAGTGGCCCACGACCCACACCTCCTGTCTCACAGCCGGTGACGTCTGACCGCTGGCCTGGTGTTGGGTCGACTGCATAGTCCGCCTCGCCTCGTAGGCTTGCGTAACTGAAAACCAAACAAAAGACAAGAAGCGTGAGTACATTATTACGGCTTCACAACATGTGCAATCGCACATATCTCTTATAACAATTGGAGGACCACCGCCCCACTCGTTTCACTTGTTCAACATTAAGACCCCTGGCTGCAGCTTCGGTGGCAGCCCCTATTCGAAAGGAATGGGTCCCGAATTCGCCCGGGTCCAAGCCCGCTGCGGTAATGGACATTGCAAGCACCCGCTGAAACTGAAATTTCATCAGTGGGGTGGCGTCTGCGTGTCTCAACAATGTCCCCCCCCATGCTGCCACCCTTCGTGCTAGATAATCCTCTAAACACCGTACCGGACACATGGAGGACCCGGGGATCCTGCGAATGATCGTGCAGTCTCCTATCCCATCTTGGTCGGTCTTGGACCTGGCAAAGGAGACAATCATCGTTTCACCCCTGATCTGAACATGTTCCCGGCACAAACCCCCCACCACATCCTGTTTGTTCCTTGCAACCAGCTCACTTATCCTCATTGCCCCGTGAAATGCCAGCGTAAATGCAGCCCGGAACAAACACGTCTCGAAAGGAGACGAGCATGTGGTAGGGAGTGCGGCCAGCAACGGGGACAACCTATCCAGACCTATCGGTCGTCTCTCATCTACTCTGCGACCCTCCAGGCGTTGCCACCCACGCAGCGCCTTCTGTACCACAAAAGACGCTGTCGGGTCCTGGATGTTATGGGCCCTGGCAACAAAGGAAATGGCGGCACGATGCCTTTGGGCCGTAGCCACCGACTTCCCAGCCCTACGTAAGGACATCAGGAAATGTACTACCCACTCCTCCTGACCCCAAAGTCCCCCTCTCTCAGCCCCCAAATAGGCTAAATAGGCCCGAAACGCCCCTTCATATGCCTTCCTCGTCCTGGGTGCTAGACTCTCTCCCACGAGGTGACGAAGTTCGGGGCACCGAGAGACCAGAGAGCTTCGGGGAAGGGTGCCGGCTCTGGGTCCGCTGAGGGAAGGAAACCCGAGAAAGCCTGCATGTGAAAACGAGACAGTGCATCAGCAGCCTGATTCATCACCCCCGGGACATGCTTTGCTCTGAATATCACGTTCAGTTGCATACACAGTAAGACAATTTCTTTGAGTAGCCTCAAAATCAATTTACAACGGGCAGCCTGACTATTGATGCATTCTACAACGGTCATATTGTCAGACCAGAACACGACAGAATGATCTTTGAACCCTTCGGGCCAGGTTCTCAGGGCCACCAGAATGGGAAACAGTTCAAGGAAAGCAATATTACTCGTCAGCCCCTCCTCATGCCACCATGGGGGCCACCTTTGTGCCGACCATTTTGTGCCGAAGATGGCGCAAAAGCCTATGCTTCCCGCTGAATCTGTCCACAGACCAAGCTCTTCAGAGGACACGGCTGGCTTGTTCCAGACGACTCGACCATTGAAGTCCGCCAAAAATGCTAACCAAATACGCATGTCCTGGCGGACCTCGGCCGATAACCTCGTGCGATGATGACCCTCCTTAAGGCCAACCATCGCTTGAGCAATTGAACGGGAAAAAGGGCGGGCCATTGGGATCACCCTAAAGGCAAAGTTCAACTTCCCTACCAATTGTTGCAACTGATGCAGTGTAACCTTAGATGTATGTAAACATACTTGCAGGGCTGCCCTGAATTTCGACACTTTGCTAGCTGGTAGACGGAAACAGCCCTCACTAGAGTCCAACTCGATCCCCAAAAACTCGAGGCAAGTCGTGGGACCCACAGTTTTACCTGGTGCCAATGGCACGCCAAATTGACCCATCAACACACAGAATTCAGCCAAGGCCTGGGCACATTCGGGACTTCCGGGGGGTCCAAGAAACAGAAAGTCATCAAGGTAATGCATCACATTTCGGAAACCCGTTTTCTTCGTGAACACCCATTGCAAAAAAGTGCTGAATTTTTCAAAATATGCACACGATATAGAGCATCCCATTGGCATACACCTATCCATGTAATATGATCCCTGAAACATGAATCCCAGAAAACGCTGGTCATCAGGGTGTACCGGGAGCAACCGGAAAGCTGACTCGATATCTGATTTTGCCATCAACGTCCCGGGCCCCAGGCGATTCAAAATGGCTACTGCCTCATCAAATGATGCGTACCGCACCGAACATACTTCTGGATCAATTGCATCGTTTACCGAAATACCCCGTGGGGCTGACAGATTATGGATTAGTCGAAACTCACCTGGGTCCTTCTTGGGGACCACCCCTAACGGAGAACAGACAAAATACGGTACCGGGGGTACAATAAACGGCCCGGCGACCCTTCCCTTGCTAACCTCTTTCTGGATCTTATCCTGTACTACAGATGTATGATGCAAGACGGAAAGTTGATTTCTGCACGTCCCGGTACCCTGAAAGTCCCCCACCGGGATGCGGAAACCATATGAAAAACCGTTCCGCAGCACCCCAGCAGAGATACGATCTGGGTACTCACTGAGCCAAGGAGTCATCGCCAAAGTATCAATCGGGGTCGGTAAAGGCGCCCCTCGGCCTATATTAGGCTTGTTTGGCGCCTCCTTTACCCCCATTCTCACTTGTTTTGGCTCTACACAAGGACTCAGGATGGGACGACCCGCAGTTGCTGCATTTGTGTTTGAATTTACACGATCCCGGAGGCCTGGTACATTTTCCCTTGTTGAAATTGAAGCAGAAACCCCTTTTCCCCGTGTTGCCGGCAGGTCTCGGGTAATCGTCCGTGCTCGTACCTGACCGAAAGGGCGTCCCCACATTTTGGCGGGAGTAATCAACAACATTGCTCCCTACTAACGGCATTTTCAACATTCCTGACTCTTTCATTTTGTCCCATGTCACAGAATCGTAACAATCCCACGTTAAACCTTTGTTATGCTCCTTTTCTTTCCTAAACAAGTTGTCATAACAGAACCAATGGTTACCCTGATACGCTGTCGAGTAACTCATAATTCGTGACTGATAAATGGGAAACTCAGGAAGCAACTCGGGCCTACGTCCCCCCAAAATCGATGTAAAAATACCCGGCGCATTGCCCCAGTTGCCAATATTCTCATTTACCTTAAAGGCGGCCATTTTTGCGCGCCAAACACTCGGATGCATTAGGTCCTTCTGACTCTTAACATGCTCCACCTCATAATGATCAACAAGCAAGGAGAAAATATTCACATACTCTCCCGCCCAGATCTTTTCCTTTATTGCTAAAGGCACATGTTGTCCCAATCTCTCTCTACGAGAGGGTGCTGACTCGTCCCTTGCGATCGGCAATGGCCGCTTACCTGAACCGGACGCTGCTTCCGCCGCTTGCGGCTTGTCTATCCCCGCCAACGGCGCGGTCACTCTAGCTGCATCTCTCTTCTCACGCAGCCCTTTTATCAGCGCCTGTGCCTCGGCAGCCGTGGCGCCCTCACTACTATCCCCCAACCATGCTGCTAGCTGTGCTGCCAGCTCGGGGGGCATATCTTCATTGGATGTCGGAGTGACGACAACGGGGATTGGAGTCCCCTCCATCGGTACTGGGGTCGGCGCCTCGAGCGGGGCAGAGGGAACCGGGACGTCTCCACCGGCTGGAACCCTTCTCGGCCTCTTAGGTCTCCCTCCAGCCGGCGCAGGGCCCGAACCCTCCTCCCCGTCTCGCTCCGCCAACCGTTTCTTTATGTCGGACATCTCTTTAAAAAGGGCCCGCACCATCTGGTCGGTCGTCATTCTCTTTGCGCCTTTCTTGGGCATCTCTCCGACGAAGTATCTAGAAGACAAAGAAAAAGATCAAAACGCTCAAAATTGGCTCTTCGTTCTGTCCCGAGCTCACGTGTAGCGAGGAGGTGCAGCTTCAGAGCACAAGAACAAGAGGACGTCTTCTGGTCTTGCGTCCCTTTTTATCCGTCTTCAGGGCGGGCGAAAACCCGCCCCTGCCTGCCCCGAGGGCGTGGCTGGCTGCGTCGGTGTCTAGGCCAGCCCACTCTAGGGCGGGAAAAAGCGCGCCCCGGCTACGCCGCTTCGGGCATACCAGCCGAGACGCGCCTCCCGCCAAAAAATGGCTTCCCGGGGGGATCGAGGCACTCCGCCATACGTTCGGGGGGACCGAGTGGTCGCCCCTTTCCATATGGCCGAGATACCCGCCACCCCCTCTCAACACAATCCCCAGAAGGAGGGAAACCGGAAACAGTTCTTGAAGTTTTTGGAAGTGGGAGGGAGTGACCCTCCCGGCCGTATTTATTAAAAACAAATTAAAAACATTAAACGTTTCATGTTATGTACAATTTCATTACCACATTGCGATGTTTGGCTAACCTTAACAGATTCTCTAATACAGAGGTTCTCCTAGCCGAACTAGCATCCTACAAAACATTCTCTAAAATTACTGAAATTGTACATCCTAACGTTTAAGGGCCAACGGCAAGGTCATAACCGGTGTCAAGATCCCTAACCAGACTTACCCCTCCCACTTGGGAGGGGCGACAGCACAGAGGCTTACCTCAAGTGCAACTACTAACAATTTCCCTTGACTTGACGGGGGCACTTAAGAACTCGACGCCATTTAAAGGTCGTTCGAAGACTTGTGTGAGGTATCTAGAAGGTATCGTGGACCTCCCCCCACCCACACAACTTACAGCATCTGCCGTCGCAGATGTCACTGGCCCCGGGAAATTCACCAGGAGGGGGCTGTAACCCCTCCTACAAAGGAAGGGGCCTTGACCGCCTTTCCTTTACTTCCGGCGACCCATCCTTAGACGGGACCGCCTCCCCATTGAGGGGCCAATGGCCACCTCTCCCGAGCGCTCCCATCCGTGTTGGGTGACGCCCACTCATAGGGATCTACCAATTAGTGCTCACCGATCATGACCTTACCGCCTACCAAAAATAAATACGACAATGCTACTCAAACCTACAAAACATTGGTCGCTACGACCGAAAGAGCATGCTTAAAATTCCAACTCTATATCGAATCATTTTATTGAAAAAACCTTCACAACATAGACTCTTCTTCATTACGGTCAATCGTAAACATGATACCATCACAACCTGTAAACGAAAACAGCAAACATAATCATAGATTTTCTTTATTACAAAACAACTTGCTGTCCTCAGGGGCTGGTGGGTGGGTCAAAATTGGCTCTTCGTTCTGTCCCGAGCTCACGTGTAGCGAGGAGGTGCAGCTTCAGAGCACAAGAACAAGAGGACGTCTTCTGGTCTTGCGTCCCTTTTTATCCGTCTTCAGGGCGGGCGAAAACCCGCCCCTGCCTGCCCCGAGGGCGTGGCTGGCTGCGTCGGTGTCTAGGCCAGCCCACTCTAGGGCGGGAAAAAGCGCGCCCCGGCTACGCCGCTTCGGGCATACCAGCCGAGACGCGCCTCCCGCCAAAAAATGGCTTCCCGGGGGGATCGAGGCACTCCGCCATACGTTCGGGGGGACCGAGTGGTCGCCCCTTTCCATATGGCCGAGATACCCGCCACCCCCTCTCAACACAATCCCCAGAAGGAGGGAAACCGGAAACAGTTCTTGAAGTTTTTGGAAGTGGGAGGGAGTGACCCTCCCGGCCGTATTTATTAAAAACAAATTAAAAACATTAAACGTTTCATGTTATTTACAATTTCATTACCACATTGCGATGTTTGGCTAACCTTAACAGATTCTCTAATACAGAGGTTCTCCTAGCCGAACTAGCATCCTACAAAACATTCTCTAAAATTACTGAAATTGTACATCCTAACGTTTAAGGGCCAACGGCAAGGTCATAACCGGTGTCAAGATCCCTAACCAGACTTACCCCTCCCACTTGGGAGGGGCGACAGCACAGAGGCTTACCTCAAGTGCAACTACTAACAATTTCCCTTGACTTGACGGGGGCACTGAAGAACTCGACGCCATTTAAAGGTCGTTCGAAGACTTGTGTGAGGTATCTAGAAGGTATCGTGGACCTCCCCCCACCCACACAACTTACAGCATCTGCCGTCGCAGATGTCACTGGCCCCGGGAAATTCACCAGGAGGGGGCTGTAACCCCTCCTACAAAGGAAGGGGCCTTGACCGCCTTTCCTTTACTTCCGGCGACCCATCCTTAGACGGGACCGCCTCCCCATTGAGGGGCCAATGGCCACCTCTCCCGAGCGCTCCCATCCGTGTTGGGTGACGCCCACTCATAGGGATCTACCAATTAGTGCTCACCGATCATGACCTTACCGCCACAGGTCCGGATAGTTGACCGGCTATCCGGACCCCCCACAAAACTCCTACCTAAAGGTCATGTTTTAACGTTTTTAACCAAGCCAAGAAGTCTCCTATGAGTAACTCATTCCACACCCGTGACAAATGCACACCATCCCCCAAATACATACTGTCATCGTTAATACAACTATGCGAGATAGAATGCAGTGTCTTGGAACGGAACAACCTACTCACTTTGTTATTAAGTTTTCTAACAGAATGATTCAAAGCAGGAATCGAGATAGCCCCCCGCCACACTTTACGTGGGATCATATGAGACCACGCAATTATGCACCCCGGAACTCTCCTTGCTAACCAACTTACCGTGGAAAGCATTGCCTCTAGGAGAAGTCGTCTACCGGTGGTGACCAAATCATTGCCCCCTAAATGTACTATGACTACAGACGGCGGTGACCTCGTCCGCCCTAACAAACCCTCAAAGAATTCTTGAAACTGGTCAATACAGAGACCGCCCCTTCCGTAGAAGGACACTCTGTACCCGTATTCCCCAGGTACGTGAATCATGTCACCTGTTTCGAATACGTCTGCGGCACGCCTCACGTATGAGTGGCCCACGACCCACACCTCCTGTCTCACAGCCGGTGACGTCTGACCGCTGGCCTGGTGTTGGGTCGACTGCATAGTCCGCCTCGCCTCGTAGGCTTGCGTAACTGAAAACCAAACAAAAGACAAGAAGCGTGAGTACATTATTTCGGCTTCACAACATGTGCAATCGCACATATCTCTTATAACAATTGGAGGACCACCGCCCCACTCGTTTCACTTGTTCAACATTAAGACCCCTGGCTGCAGCTTCGGTGGCAGCCCCTATTCGAAAGGAATGGGTCCCGAATTCGCCCGGGTCCAAGCCCGCTGCGGTAATGGACATTGCAAGCACCCGCTGAAACTGAAATTTCGTCAGTGGGGTGGCGTCTGCGTGTCTCAACAATGTCCCCCCCCATGCTGCCACCCTTCGTGCTAGATAATCCTCTAAACACCGTACCGGACACATGGAGGACCCGGGGATCCTGCGAATGATCGTGCAGTCTCCTATCCCATCTTGGTCGGTCTTGGACCTGGCAAAGGAGACAATCATCGTTTCACCCCTGATCTGAACATGTTCCCGGCACAAACCCCCCACCACATCCTGTTTGTTCCTTGCAACCAGCTCACTTATCCTCATTGCCCCGTGAAATGCCAGCGTAAATGCAGCCCGGAACAAACACGTCTCGAAAGGAGACGAGCATGTGGTAGGGAGTGCGGCCAGCAACTGGGACAACCTATCCAGACCTATCGGTCGTCTCTCATCTACTCTGCGACCCTCCAGGCGTTGCCACCCACGCAGCGCCTTCTGTACCACAAAAGACGCTGTCGGGTCCTGGATGTTATGGGCCCTGGCAACAAAGGAAATGGCGGCACGATGCCTTTGGGCCGTAGCCACCGACTTCCCAGCCCTACGTAAGGACATCAGGAAATGTACTACCCACTCCTCCTGACCCCAAAGTCCCCCTCTCTCAGCCCCCAAATAGGCTAAATAGGCCCGAAACGCCCCTTCATATGCCTTCCTCGTCCTGGGTGCTAGACTCTCTCCCACGAGGTGACGAAGTTCGGGGCACCGAGAGACCAGAGAGCTTCGGGGAAGGGTGCCGGCTCTGGGTCCGCTGAGGGAAGGAAACCCGAGAAAGCCTGCATGTGAAAACGAGACAGTGCATCAGCAGCCTGATTCATCACCCCCGGGACATGCTTTGCTCTGAATATCACGTTCAGTTGCATACACAGTAAGACAATTTCTTTGAGTAGCCTCAAAATCAATTTACAACGGGCAGCCTGACTATTGATGCATTCTACAACGGTCATATTGTCAGACCAGAACACGACAGAATGATCTTTGAACCCTTCGGGCCAGGTTCTCAGGGCCACCAGAATGGGAAACAGTTCAAGGAAAGCAATATTACTCGTCAGCCCCTCCTCATGCCACCATGGGGGCCACCTTTGTGCCGACCATTTTGTGCCGAAGATGGCGCCAAAGCCTATGCTTCCCGCTGAATCTGTCCACAGACCAAGCTCTTCAGAGGACACGGCTGGCTTGTTCCAGACGACTCGACCATTGAAGTCCGCCAAAAATGCTAACCAAATACGCATGTCCTGGCGGACCTCGGCCGATAACCTCGTGCGATGATGACCCTCCTTAAGGCCAACCATCGCTTGAGCAATTGAACGGGAAAAAGGGCGGGCCATTGGGATCACCCTTAAGGCAAAGTTCAACTTCCCTACCAATTGTTGCAACTGATGCAGTGTAACCTTAGATGTATGTAAACATACTTGCAGGGCTGCCCTGAATTTCGACACTTTGCTAGCTGGTAGACGGAAACAGCCCTCACTAGAGTCCAACTCGATCCCCAAAAACTCGAGGCAAGTCGTGGGACCCACAGTTTTACCTGGTGCCAATGGCACGCCAAATTGACCCATCAACACACAGAATTCAGCCAAGGCCTGGGCACATTCGGGACTTCCGGGGGGTCCAAGAAACAGAAAGTCATCAAGGTAATGCGTCACATTTCGGAAACCCGTTTTCTTCGTGAACACCCATTGCAAAAAAGTGCTGAATTTTTCAAAATATGCACACGATATAGAGCATCCCATTGGCATACACCTATCCATGTAATATGATCCCTGAAACATGAATCCCAGAAAACGCTGGTCATCAGGGTGTACCGGGAGCAACCGGAAAGCTGACTCGATATCTGATTTTGCCATCAACGTCCCGGGCCCCAGGCGATTCAAAATGGCTACTGCCTCATCAAATGATGCGTACCGCACCGAACATACTTCTGGATCAATTGCATCGTTTACCGAAATACCCCGTGGGGCTGACAGATTATGGATTAGTCGAAACTCACCTGGGTCCTTCTTGGGGACCACCCCTAACGGAGAACAGACAAAATACGGTACCGGGGGTACAATAAACGGCCCGGCGACCCTTCCCTTGCTAACCTCTTTCTGGATCTTATCCTGTACTACAGATGTATGATGCAAGACGGAAAGTTGATTTCTGCACGTCCCGGTACCCTGAAAGTCCCCCACCGGGATGCGGAAACCATATGAAAAACCGTTCCGCAGCACCCCAGCAGAGATACGATCTGGGTACTCGCTGAGCCAAGGAGTCATCGCCAAAGTATCAATCGGGGTCGGTAAAGGCGCCCCTCGGCCTATATTAGGCTTGTTTGGCGCCTCCTTTACCCCCATTCTCACTTGTTTTGGCTCTACACAAGGACTCAGGATGGGACGACCCGCAGTTGCTGCATTCGTGTTTGAATTTACACGATCCCGGAGGCCTGGTACATTTTCCCTTGTTGAAATTGAAGCAGAAACCCCTTTTCCCCGTGTTGCCGGCAGGTCTCGGGTAATCGTCCGTGCTCGTACCTGACCGAAAGGGCGTCCCCACATTTTGGCGGGAGTAATCAACAACATTGCTCCCTACTAACGGCATTTTCAACATTCCTGACTCTTTCATTTTGTCCCATGTCACAGAATCGTAACAATCCCACGTTAAACCTTTGTTATGCTCCTTTTCTTTCCTAAACAAGTTGTCATAACAGAACCAATGGTTACCCTGATACGCTGTCGAGTAACTCATAATTCGTGACTGATAAATGGGAAACTCAGGAAGCAACTCGGGCCTACGTTCCCCCAAAATCGATGTAAAAATACCCCACGCATTGCCCCAGTTGCCAATATTCTCATTTACCTTAAAGGCGGCCATTTTTGCGCGCCAAACACTCGGATGCATTAGGTCCTTCTGACTCTTAACATGCTCCACCTCATAATGATCAACAAGCAAGGAGAAAATATTCACATACTCTCCCGCCCAGATCTTTTCCTTTATTGCTAAAGGCACATGTTGTCCCAATCTCTCTCTACGAGAGGGTGCTGACTCGTCCCTTGCGATCGGCAATGGCCGCTTACCTGAACCGGACGCTGCTTCCGCCGCTTGCGGCTTGTCTATCCCCGCCAACGGCGCGGTCACTCTAGCTGCATCTCTCTTCTCACGCAGCCCTTTTATCAGCGCCTGTGCCTCGGCAGCCGTGGCACCCTCACTACTATCCCCCAACCATGCTGCTAGCTGTGCTGCCAGCTCGGGGGGCATATCTTCATTGGATGTCGGAGTAACGACAACGGGGATTGGAGTCCCCTCCATCGGTACTGGGGTCGGCGCCTCGAGCGGGGCAGAGGGAACCGGGACGTCTCCACCGGCTGGAACCCTTCTCGGCCTCTTAGGTCTCCCTCCAGCCGGCGCAGGGCCCGAACCCTCCTCCCCGTCTCGCTCCGCCAACCGTTTCTTTATGTCGGACATCTCTTTAAAAAGGGGCCCGCACCATCTGGTCGGTCGTCATTCTCTTTGCGCCTTTCTTGGGCATCTCTCCGACGAAGTATCTAGAAGACAAAGAAAAAGATCAAAACGCTCAAAATTGGCTCTTCGTTCTGTCCCGAGCTCACGTGTAGCGAGGAGGTGCAGCTTCAGAGCACAAGAACAAGAGGACGTCTTCTGGTCTTGCGTCCCTTTTTATCCGTCTTCAGGGCGGGCGAAAACCCGCCCCTGCCTGCCCCGAGGGCGTGGCTGGCTGCGTCGGTGTCTAGGCCAGCCCACTCTAGGGCGGGAAAAAGCGCGCCCCGGCTACGCCGCTTCGGGCATACCAGCCGAGACGCGCCTCCCGCCAAAAAATGGCTTCCCGGGGGGATCGAGGCACTCCGCCATACGTTCGGGGGGACCGAGTGGTCGCCCCTTTCCAATTGCTTGCAAAGTGAAAGCCGTGTGTAAAAGCCACTTGTGCTCAATTTTCTACCACAAGCCCACTTTGAAATGAGCCTTTAGATTAGTATCAAATACATTTTTTGGCTTGTCAAGTGGAGGGGGGCGTGGAAGTTCCTTGAATCAGAAAATAAATGTCAAAAAGTTGTGCCTGTAACCACACGTATTTATTTTTCAATCTTGGTAGCCACCCAATGCAAACCCTTGTTGCATGAAGATTTAAACAAAATCAATTTTACACATTCACTATTTCTTTCTTAGCTGCTTTTTTTGTCTTGATAATCAAAATAATGCATTGATTACACGTTTCCAGTTTAGAGCTTCGTTAGCAAAACCAATCGATCCAGCTTGTGGAAAGTTGGAGTGATAGCTGTCTAAAAATGACGGCCATTTTTTGCAACCAAAAATGAACTAAACAGTGGAAAGAAAAAAATTACAAAGTACAGTACTGGCCCATCAGCCTTGCATTGAAGTCCACTTCTTTTCAAGCAGATGTGCACATGTGATGTGGTAAAAAGTCATCACTTACTGTGAAAGATGAAAATGGCTGAAGTAGTTAACACATTGCTCGATGAACTATACAGTGGCGGGTGGAAGCAGAGTGCTAATGGTAGCTAAACAGACCAATAGATGTACAGGTTTGACTTAAGACCTTCGACTATGTAAATATGTATGCATTGTTTATTTACATAGCTTGTTGATTCATTGAGGCTGGCGATATAGGAAAGCTGTCTCTAGGCTGTACATAAAATATCTGCTTGAAACCAGTCCCCAAATGCATTCATAAAAAATCTAACAAGGCATGGAAGTATTGAAAAAAAGATGGTTTACAGTCCTTCGTGCTCACCGGGTGCAATATTGCATGCTGACACTCATTTGATAAGTCATTGTATGTCTTCTTAGAATCTCTGACAGGCTATTTTAAAATAATGTATGATTCTAAATCTTGTGCCTATTAGAGCAAAGTTCTTTAAACCCTCAGCTGAAGGTAAAGTCTATATGGCTGAGATACCCGCCACCCCCTCTCAACACAATCCCCAAAGGAGGGAAACCGGAAACAGTTCTTGAAGTTTTTGGAAGTGGGAGGGAGTGACCCTCCCGGCCGTATTTATTAAAACAAAATTTAAAAAACATTAAACAGTTTCATATTAATGTACAATTTCATTACCACATTGCGATGTTTGGCTAACCTTAACAGATTCTCTAATACAGAGGTTCTCCTAGCCGAACTAACATCCTACAAAACATTTTCTTGAAATATTGAAATTGTACATCCTAACGTTTAAGGGCCAACGGCAAGGTCGTAACCGGTGTCAAGATCCCTAACCAGACATACCCCCCCCACTTGGGAGGGGCGACAGCACTGAGGCGTACTCGAGTGCAACTACTACCAATTTCCCTTGACTTGACGGGGGCACCTATAAACTCGACGCCAGTTAAAGGTCGTTCGAAGACTCGTGTGAGGTATCTAGAAGGTATCGTAGACCTCCCCCCAACCCCACACAACTTACCGCATCTGCCGTCGCAGATGTCACTGGCCCCGGGAAATTCCCCAGGAGGGGGCTGTAACCCCTCCTACACAGGAAGGGGCCTTGACCGCCTTTCCTTTTCTTTCGGCGACCCATCCTTAGAAGGGACCGCCTCCCCGTTGAGGGGCCAAAGGCCACCTCTCCCGAGCGCTCCCATCCGTGTTGGGTGACGCCCACTCATAGGGATCTTCCAATTAGTGCTCACCGATCATGACCTTACCGCCCGACCAAAATAAATACGACAAATGTTAACTAAACTAAAAACAAAACCTTGGCCACTATGACCGAAAAGCACATTTATAAATGGACGTTAAATCCGAATTTCTTTAATCACCAAACCTACAATATTAGACCAATCTTTATTACACATTCAACATCAACACGATACTAACACAACCTGTAAACGAAATAGAATTATCGATCACTTTTATTAAAACAACTGGCTGTCTTCAGGGGCTGGTGGGTGGGTCAAAATTGGCTCTTCGTTCCGTCTCGAGCTCACGGGCAGCGAGGAGGTGCAGCTTCAGAGCACAGGAACAAGAGGATGTCTTCTGGTCTTGCGTCCCTTTTTATCCATCTTCAGGGCGGGCGTAAACCCGCCCCTGCCTGCCCCGAGGTCGTGGCCGGCCGCGTCAGTGTCTAGGCCAGCCCACTCTAGGGCGGGAAAAGGCGCGCCCCGGCTACGCCACTTCGGGCATACCAGCCGAGACGCGCCTCCCGCCCAAAATGGCTTCCCGGGGGGATCGAGGCACTCTGCCATACGTTCGGGGGGACCGAGTGGTCGCCCCTTTCCATATGGCTGAGATACCCGCCACCCCCTCTCAACACAATCCCCAAAGGAGGGAAACCGGAAACAGTTCTTGAAGTTTTTGGAAGTGGGAGTGACCCTCCCGGCCGTATTTATTAAAACAAAATTTAAAAAACATTAAACAGTTTCATATTAATGTACAATTTCATTACCACATTGCGATGTTTGGCTAACCTTAACAGATTCTCTAATACAGAGGTTCTCCTAGCCGAACTAACATCCTACAAAACATTTTCTTGAAATATTGAAATTGTACATCCTAACGTTTAAGGGCCAACGGCAAGGTCGTAACCGGTGTCAAGATCCCTAACCAGACATACCCCCCCACTTGGGAGGGGCGACAGCACTGAGGCGTACTCGAGTGCAACTACTACCAATTTCCCTTGACTTGACGGGGGCACCTATAAACTCGACGCCAGTTAAAGGTCGTTTGAAGACTCGTGTGAGGTATCTAGAAGGTATCGTAGACCTCCCCCCAACCCCACACAACTTACCGCATCTGCCGTCGCAGATGTCACTGGCCCCGGGAAATTCCCCAGGAGGGGGCTGTAACCCCTCCTACACAGGAAGGGGCCTTGACCGCCTTTCCTTTTCTTTCGGCGACCCATCCTTAGAAGGGACCGCCTCCCCGTTGAGGGGCCAAAGGCCACCTCTCCCGAGCGCTCCCATCCGTGTTGGGTGACGCCCACTCATAGGGATCTTCCAATTAGTGCTCACCGATCATGACCTTACCGCCACAGGCCGGATAGTTGACCGGCTATCCGGACCCACAACAAAACTCCTACCTAAAGGTCATGTTTCAACGTTTTCAACCATGCTAAGAAGTCTCCTATGAGTAACTCATTCCCCACCCGAGACAAATGCACACCATCCCCCAAATACATACTGTCATCATTAATACAGCCATGAGAAATAGAATGCAATGTCCTGGAACGGAACAACCTACTCACTTTGTTGTTAAGCTTTCTAACAGAATGATTCAAAGCAGGAATAGAAATAGCCCCCCGCCACACCTTTCGTGGAATCAAATGGGACCACGCAATTGTGCACCCCGGAACTCTCCTCGCCAACCAACTTACAGTGGAAAGCATTGCCTCCAGGAGAAGTCGTCTACCGGTGGTGACCAAATCATTGCCCCCTACATGTACTATAACTATAGACGGCGGTGACCTCGTCCGCCCTAACAAACCCTCGAAAAATGTTTGAAACTGGTCAATACAGAGACCGCCTCTTCCGTAGAAGGACACCCTGTACCCGTATTCCCCAGCTACGTGAATCATGTCACCTGCTTTGAATACGTCTGCGGCGCGCCTCACGTATGAGTGGCCCACGACCCACACCTCCTTTTTCACAGTCGGTGATGTCTGACCGCTGGCCCGGTGTTGGGTCGACTGCATAGTCCGCCCCGCCTCGTAGGCTTGCGCAACTGAAAACCAAAGAAAAACAAGAAGCGTGAGTACATTATGACAGCTTCACAACATGTGCAACCGCACATATCTCTTATAACAATTAGAGGACCAACGCCCCACTCGTTTCACTTGTTCTACATTAAGACCCCTGGCTGTAGCTTCTGTAGCAGCCCCTATACGAAAGGAATGGGTCCCAAATTCGCCCGGGTTCAAGCCCGCAGCGGCTATTGACATCGCAAGCACCCGCTGAAACTGAAATTTCGTCAGTGGGGTGGCGTCCGCGTGTCTCAACAACGTCCCCCCCATGATGCCACCCTTCGTGCTAGGTAGTCTTCTAAACACGTTACCGGACACATGGAGGACCCGGGAATCCTGCGTATGATTATGCAGTCACCCATCCCATCTTGATCGGTCTTGGACCTGACAAAGGAGACAGTCATCGTCTCACCTCTGATCTGAACGTGTTCCTGGCACAAACCCCCCGCCACATCCAGCTTGTTCCTTGCTACCAGTTCGCTCACCCTCATCGCCCCGTGAAATGCAAGCGTAAAAGCGGCTCGGAACAATGCTGTCTCAAACTGAGATGAGCATGTGGCAGGGAGTGTGCCCAACAACTGGGCCAACCTATCCAAACCTATCGGGCGCCTCTCGTCTACTCTGGGACCCTCAAGGCGTTGCCACCCTCGCAGCGCTTTCTGTACCACGAAAGACGCTGTCGGGTCCTGGAAATTATGAGCCCTGGCAACAAAGGAAATGGCAGCACGATGCCTCTGGGCCGTAGCCACCGACTTCCCAGCCCTACGCAAGGACATCAGAAAATGCACCACCCATTCCTCGTGTCCCCAAAGCCCCTCTCTATCAGTCCCCAAAAAGGCTAAATAAGCCCGAAACGCCCCTTCGTATGCCTTCCTCGTCCTTGGTGCTAGACTCTCTCCCACGAGGTGACGAAGTTCGGGGCACCGAGAGACCAGAGAGCTTCGGGAAAGGGTGCCGGCTCTGGGTCCGCTGAGGGGAGGAAACCCGAGAAAGCCTGCATTTGAAAACGAGACAGTGCGTCAGCCGCCTGATTCATCACCCCTGGGACATGCTTTGCTCTGAATAGCACGTTCAATTGCATACACAGTAAAACAATTTCCTTGAGCAGTCTTAAAATCAATTTACAACGTGCTGCCTGACTATTGATACACTCGACCACGGTCATATTGTCAGACCAAAATATGACAGAGTGATCTTTGAACCCATCGGGCCATGTTCTCAAGGCCACCAAGATGGGAAACAGTTCCAGGAAAGCAATATTACTCGTCAGACCATTCTCATGCCACCATGTCGGCCATTTTTGTGCTGACCATTTTGTGCCGAAGATGGCGCCAAAACCTATGCTCCCTGCTGAATCTGTCCATAGCCCCAGCTCTACAGAGGACACGGCTGGTTTATTCCAGACGATTCGACCATTAAAGTCTGCCAGAAATGCTAACCAAATACGCATGTCCTGGCGGACCTCAGCCGATAGTCTCGTGCGATGATGGCCCTCTTTTAGGCCGACCATCGCTTGGGCAATTGAACGGGAAAAGGGGCGGGCCATTGGTATCACCCTCAGGGCAAAATTCAACTGTCCCACCAACTGTTGTAATTGTTGCAGCGTAACTTTAGATGCATTTATACACACTTGCAGTGCAGCCCTGAACTTCAACACTTTGTCAGCTGGCAAACGGAAACAACCCTCCCTGGAGTCCAACTCGATCCCCAGAAACTCGAGGCAAGTCGTAGGACCTACTGTTTTACCCGGCGCCAATGGCACACCAAACTGGTTCATTAACACACAAAATTCGGCCAAGGCTCGGCCACATTCTAGATCCCCGGCTGCCCCAAGAAACAGAAAGTCATCAAGGTAGTGCATTACATATTGAAAACCCGTTTTCTTTGTGAAGACCCATTGTAGAAAACTACTGAATTTCTCGAAATAGGCACAGGATATGGAGCACCCCATCGGCATACACCTATCCATGTAATAACAACCCTGAAACATGAATCCCAGGAGACGCTGGTCGTCTGGGTGTACCGGGAGCAATCGGAACGCTGACTCGATATCTGACTTCGCCATCAGCGCCCCGGGTCCCAGGCGATCAAAAATGGCTACGGCCTCATCGAAGGATGCGTACCGCACCGAACACATTTCTGGATCGATTGCATCGTTTACAGAAAGACCTTGTGGAGCTGACAAATTATGAATCAGCCGGAACTCACCTGGGTCTTTCTTGGGGACTACCCCTAAGGGAGAACAAACAAAATTCTGAACCGGGGGTACACTAAACGGGCCGGCGACCCGACCTCGGGCAACCTCTTTACGGATCTTATCCTGTACTACGTGCGTATGCTGCAGGACGGAAATTTGGTTTTTGCACTTCTCCACACCCTGAAAGTCCCCTACCGGGATGCGGAAACCATACGAAAAACCGTTCCGCAGCACCCCAGCAGAAGTACGATCCGGGTATTCACTGAGCCAGGGAATCATCGCCAGGGTATCAATCGGGGTTGGTAAAGGCGCCCCTCGGACTACGTTAGACCTGTTTGGCGCCTCCTCTCCCCCCATTATCACCCGTTCTGGCTCTGCACGTGGACTCAGGATGGGACGACCCGCAACCACTACATTCATGTTTGAATTTACACGATCCCTGGGGTCTAGTACATTTACCTTTGTTGAAATTAAAGCAGAAACCCCTTTTTCCAGTATTGCCGGCAGGTTTCGAGTAATCGTCGGCACCCGTACCTGATCGAAAGGGCGTCCCCGCATATTGCCGGGAGGATTCGCCAACATTACTTCCTACCAACGGCATTTTTAACATTCCTGTCTCCTTCATTTTATCCCAAGTCAAAGAATCATAACAATCCCAGGTTAAACTTTTATTATGCTCCTTTGCCTTTCTGAAAAGATTATCGTAACAGAACCAATGGTTACCCTGGTGCGATGTCGAGTACCCCATGATTCGCGATTGATAGATTGGAAACTCGGAAAGCAACTCAGGCCTACGTTCCCCCAAGATTGACGTAAAAATTCCCCAAGCATTGCCCCAATTGCCAATATTCTCATTCACTTTAAAGGCGGCCATTTTTGCGCGCCAAACACTCGGATGCATGAGATCCTTCTGACTCTTAACATGCTCTACCTCATAATGATCAACAAGCAATGAGAAAATGTTCACATATTCCCCCGCCCAAATTTTTTCCTTAATTGCCAAAGGAACATGTTGACCCAACTTTTCTCTACGAGAGGGTGTTGACTCATCCCTCGCAATCGGCAATGGCCGCTTACCTGCACCGGACGCTGCCTCTGTGGTCGCAATCGTCCCTGGTGTCTTGTCCACTACTGCAGCCGGCACGGACACCTTGGCTGCCTCCCGTTTCTCACGCAATTGCTTTATCAGCGCCTGCGCGTCGACAGCCGTGGCGCCCTCGTTACCTTTACCCAACCACGCTGCCAATTGTGCTGCCAGCTCGGGCGGCATATCATCCTCGGACACGGGGGTGACCACAACGGGAATCGGATTCCCCTCCTCCGGCACGGGAGTTGGTGCCTCGAGCGGGGCACTGGGACCCGGGATGTCTTCTCCCGCTACTCCCCTCCTGGGCCTCTTGTTTTTCCCTCCCGGGGCTGCTCCCGCCAAAGGACGTTTAGGTCCCCCTTCCTCGTTCTTATCCACCCGCTTCTTTAGTTCGGACATCTCCTTCATGAGAACACGCAGCATCTGTTCAGTAGTCATGCGTTTTCCCACCTTCTTCGGCATTCTCCAACAGAGTAACTGTAAAACAAACAAGAACGATTAAAACGCTCAAAATTGGCTCTTCGTTCCGTCTCGAGCTCACGGGCAGCGAGGAGGTGCAGCTTCAGAGCACAGGAACAAGAGGATGTCTTCTGGTCTTGCGTCCCTATTTATCCATCTTCAGGGCGGGCGTAAACCCGCCCCTGCCTGCCCCGAGGGCGTGGCCGGCCACGTCAGTGTCTAGGCCAGCCCACTCTAGGGCGGGAAAAGGCGCGCCCCGGCTACGCCACTTCGGGCATACCAGCCGAGATGCGCCTCCCGCCCAAAATGGCTTCCCGGGGGGATCGAGGCACTCTGCCATACGTTCGGGGGGACCGAGTGGTCGCCCCTTTCCAATATTGCTGTGGAAGAGTGTCACTGAGGTAGCTGTTTGCTTGAATTTACTTACAGTAGAGCAGGGTTCACCAAAGACGTTCCTGGAAGACCTGATCTATGCCAGATTTTTAGAACACTACACCCGGAAGTCGGTACGGACCAGACAACAGAACGGAACAAGACCAAACAGGAAAAGATACCGCAAACCTGAAAACAGAAAACCCAGCACTGGGAGGCTTGAACTGCACAGAATGGATGAAGATAATTAAGGGTGTACCATGATGTCCTACAGCCAAAGTACACAGCGCTGAGGAAGACCGCATATTGAAATCTTCTTTTGTCCTAAACTACTGACCGTCGAAACGTGTTGGCAACGACTAGTGGATTGGAGAACTTTATGCCCGTAGATTACCCTCTATGAGAACTACCGGATCAAATAATTAAATTCCCAGAAGAGCATAACTGTACAAAGCAATAATCTCCGACACTATTTAGGACTTGAAACATAGATTCAACTGAGGGCCAAAGAGGGCTTGGACCCCAGTTAGTTGACTTTGACAGCACAAGTAGGACCGAGTGGAGGAAAATAACGCTCCTTTGATTTAATCAATGAATGACGATTTAATCAATGAATGACAATGTGTATAACGATTTAATTAGTTGTATTTATAGTGTATATGTATATGGTGTACAGTCAATGTATTGTGTATATAGATGTTAAATGTTTTTTTCCCTCACAGGAATTTATGATTTGTAAAAAGGAGAGTAGATGAAAAAGATCTTTGAAATGAAGGTGGATACCAATATATAAAAGAAATATAAAGAATGCAAAAATCAAATGTGTAATAGCCCAGAGTCAATAAAAGGGACTATTGTGGCAAAAAGAAAAATTGTTATCTATGGTGTCAGAGGTATTGTTGTTGTTAAATTAGATTTTTAGCATAGGCACATTTAGATGAATGTAGTTATATTAAAAATATGGCAAGGATCCGGCCCTCCAGCACTGACTTTGGAAATCCCTGCACTAGAGGGCAGATGTAATTTCAAGATAGCACACCTGACATACAATGCAATACCCCTAAATTCCCCCATTTCATAGCACAAGAAAATACAGCACTTTGCAGGACAAAGCACCTCTCCACTAAGTTGAAGAAGGAAATGCCAATGAAAATATCTTTATCAGAATTGACTTTGTAAATTTCTCTCCTTGGATCTCTAGCAACCCCATGACATCCCTGACTCTGAAAGAGATTTGGAAAAGCTCTATTTCTGCTATCTGCACTGATTTCTTACAAATCCCTTCCCTAGTTTAATCACTTACCCTAATTAGCTCGTTTTGAATATTACACTTTTGTTGTACACCATTAATGTTAAAGTGGCTCTATCCCTACCTACTTCGTTCTCTGTAACATAGCCCTGGTGCACTGTGGTAGGTAGTTTTTGACATTCTCTTAGCATTACTTACTCAGCTCTCCTTTGATCACAAAACTATAGAACAACTTGCCTGCAAATTCTCCATAGGAATGATCTCTCTTCTCTCATCCATGCCTTACTCCAGTGCTCTCCTACATATACATTTTCCCTATAATCTGTTAGCTGTAGCTGTAAAAAAGGCACAAAGCTGAGACTCTCTAATTGTTAATAAGCACAACAGATAATCCTCATAATACCCAACTCGCACAGCACAATAAGTGCCAATTGTGTTTTATTCTAATTTTGGAAAATGTAGAAATGATCAACGGAAGTATTTGCCATCCTTTCCATTTGTTATAAACTAGGGTTATTGTTCACTCTTGAAATAGAAATGTGGTGAATTTCCAGTTTTTACTAAATGGAAGGGCCTGATTTTGATTATGATCATTAGTTCCGCCAACTTGAATGGACTACAGCTCACAATATTTTGAGCACTCCACTTGTCCTGCGGACATCTCAGTGCTTTCAGTGGTACCACAGCCACAGTGATTTTGGTAATCTTTATCAATATAGGACATCCCCAATTCAATACTAACTTATGACCAAACATTAGCTATGGTTACAGTGGTAAATTTTCAGCAGAAATCTCCATAAATTCACAGCCATTTTAACAATAACAGAATTCCAATGCCATTAATTACCTGTCAGTGAATACTAGGAACATTTTTGTAGGGTTCCATTCTAAAAAGGACCAAAAAAGAAGTACCATAGAATAACACTAACAAGAAGTGCTTATCTTTTTTAAATGAGGAAAGGACAACACAGATCTATAGAGTTTAAATGATATTTCCTTCCAGAAAAAAGAGGCAAGTATTATTTTTGAATACTAAAATACTGCACCCTGGGAATGTGGGCTCAAAAAGGCACACTGTTGTGATTAATTCAAATTTGATTTCCTCCAACGCTCTACTTTTATGGCCCCACTGCCAAGAAGCCATTTCAACACAAGGTCAAAACAAGAAATGAACACCGATTTTCTTGGTATTTCCTCAATGCGAACTAAAACCCAATTATATATCTGCTTAATATAACCCACTAATCAGATTCCTTGGGTGAAGCGTATACAATCCAGTACCATTGTTAAAGTATATGTCCAGAAAAAAAGGCCCTGACTGCTTTGAGTTGCCCAGCTTAAACACGTTTTTATCACTTTTCCACCAGTTCTAATGAGTTCTAATTTCTGTTGTTTGCAAATAAATTTGTGCCAGTCATGTGCCTCCTTTTGTTAAATTTCTTTGTAAATGTGAATCCATGTTTAGTGTCATTTGGCATAGGTCAAGGTTGTCTATTGTGCTTCAAAATTATGGTTCAAAAGACAGTTCTTCAATGCATTAAACCTCTGCTTCATCCTGTTAATCTGCTCAAGCACAGAACAAAACACTACACCATTGTTCAATGAAAATGAGTTTGATATAGCACACCCTAAACATAAAATTATGGGAGAAATATTTATGTTATCTACTGCATTTGTTTATTGCTCACCCTGCAATTCAGATCTCCCAAAGTGCTTTCCTGGGATTATGGGTTAGATCATACAACCAGTGCAGAGTTTGAGCCGAGTCTTGGAGGTGTTGGGCACCAGCACTTGTTTTTGGGGACCTGGATCTGTTTTTCATCATCAAACTTTGACAGAGGACAAGCATCATAAAGTCAGAAAAAGTCCGAAACGGGAGCAAGAATCAGGAAGTGAAAAATAGGAAACAGTGGTAAGGAATAAAACAGAACATACAGAGTCATAAAGAGGTATGCAGTGTAGGGTGATGGAAAAAGGAGGCATGAGATGGAATAAAAAAACAGGGATCTTTGGTATTTTTCAACCCTGGGAGTAGTACAAAAGGGGGTGGTGATGGACGGAGCATCTGAATCAATCAAACACTCACACCGAGTCAAAAGATCTGGGTTTAATCCATCACCGTTCTTTAGCCCACTCTGCCACCCCAGTTCAGACATGACTATATGCAAATCAGTCTGACCTGTGCCTCAGCCCGAACTGCCAAGCCATGTCTTCCCTGGACTGGAAACAAGCTTCCGAGGACTGGTTTCTGGCATTCCAGCCATCTTCCAGCCCGGCTTGCTTGAATCCAGTGGCAAAGTGAGCAAGGGACTCACGTCTGAGCATACCCTGTCACACTTATGGTGGCCAAAAGCGGTACAAAAGGGGGGTGGTGATGGACGGAGCATCTGAATCAATCAAAGACTCACACCCAGTTAAAAGATCTGGGTTTAATCCATCACTGTTCTTTAGCCCACTTTAGCCCTGGACCGGAAACAAGCTTCCGAGGACGGGTTTCTGGCATTCCAGCCGTCTTCAGCCCGGCTTGCTTGAATCCAGTGGCAAAGTGAGCAAGGGACTAGCGCCACTGGATTCAAGCAAGCATATACATATATATATATATATATTTTGCAAATTAAGCACTGTTACAGCAGTGTTTCAAAGTTAAACAGACCTATGCTGAGGTAGGTATTGCAAATCTGAGCTTTACATATGTTTGAGGTACTTTTTGAGCTAAAGTGTCAAAGAAAAGAAAGAATTGTAGTGGGTAGCGCCTTGTGAATACAGAGACCTTCACCTAAACCATTTGTATCTCTCAGAGTTGTGCAGGACTAGGTTCTGGAAGGCTGATCAGAGGCAATCTTAGCATATTGTATCATCTGAGTATTATGTATATAGCAGCTGTTTTTGACGGGGCACATTCCATAGCATCGAAGGCTATTTTGTAAGCAGTTATGCTTTTAGATATGCCTATTCCACTATGTTTGGTTTTTTGTTCCACATTCACAGGAGTTGATTGATGGGGCTCAAAATATACAGTCCCTTTCACAAGTAATGGAATGAATAGCTTGTACTGTAAAATACATTTCTTTCTTGATGAAATGCAAAGGGCTCTGGGTTTATCAGTTGCAACTCCACATCATAGGTGGATGTTGGTATTTTCTAGGCTGTGCTCCCAGCTTTTTGCTTTCCTTTCATTATGTGTCCAGCCATTTCTTCTTGTTTTATTTTTTCTGCTAATTATCCCACTGAGTGTACTTTATTATTTTAACATGTCTTTTCCTTATTGGATTTACTCTTTCATTTAATTGTGTTTGATTTTCCAGCAGCTGCTTATAAATTATTGGAGGACATTGTCCTCCATTTTTACTACCCCAACTCTTCTGCATTCATGCTAGCCACCAACCCTTTCTACTGTCTGGTTGCCTGAGAAATGTACGTCACTCCCTGTTCCAGCGCTTATGAGGTTAATGTGTGTTAGTTGGCATGCTATAGGTGCATAAAAGGCATGTCTAAGACAAGCTTGTCTGCATCTATCCAGACACCAGCCAGGTAAAGGGTAGGAGATGCTACTTCAACATGGCACGACTTACCTCTAATAATTCTTGAACATCTCTTTTCACTCCACTATGGTGCTGCTACTATCACTGGCCGTAAATGTCTTCAAATTAGATCTGCTCTTGAAGACATAAAAACTGTTGCATCCATGCTTCTAACACTGCCTCCCTACACCTAAAAGCAGGAGTAATCCTTGCACTAGCACTATTTTTACCTGCTTCGGAACTCCACCCTGTACAGACCCTACTACTAAAGAGCATGGCCATACATGCTTTGGAGCTTAACAACTTCGTAGCTGCGCACTGAATCAACATTGACATAATTATGGAAACTTGGTTAAAGGATTCCTCTGGTCCTGACAATGATAGGGCAGTCCCAGCTGGAAATGAATCATTGAATGTCTTGCTGTAATCATCAATACCAGAGCTAAGATTATGCCCTGGTCTTTGTGGTCAATTATATTTACTAATCTTCTCCTTATCAATATCTGTCAACACCATGACTAACATTCATGTCATTCTAGGATATCATTGGCCAAGCCCTCTTGACCCTTTGTAAACATTCAATTAGACTGTCTAAAATCTCTGATAATGAAATCCAACCATGTTCTGCTTTTAAAATATGATAACATATGGAGTGAAGATGACAGTTCCACAGAAGCCATGGATTTGAGTCAGTCCTGGGTTATGAGGGAGACAATTCCATTGACTAAGACTTTTTTAATGTTTTACTGGCAAATCTATTTCTACCCAGGATATAATCTGGTTGGATCATGAAGCAATTCTTTTTTCTTTTATTTCTCCCTCGTCATTGTTTGCTAAAAGCTCAAACAATAAAGCCATCATATGCTGCATACTGTGGTTTAAGATATAAACAACGGAAACATTAATCAAGTTCACAACTTCTAGTCTGAGCCGAGATGTTGATTTTGCTTCAGAAACCTCAAAGCCTGGATCATTAATGCCTTAAAATGTATCCTTCTTGTTGGAAATGGCCCTTTTTGCAGGGTTATCCCCAAACTTTTTGCTTTTTCCTCCTTTATTTTTCCTGATCTGTGGTTGTTGGCAATTGGACTCTGGGCACTGTAGCACTACTGAACAGTACGAAAGTGCATATTCTCTCTGTATAAACTATAATTGTGATTGGTTATCCATGATTGGCATATTTGTGTTATCAGGAAGTCTCTAGTAAAGTGCACTGGGTGTGACAGGGCTGGTGATTCAAATGCTACTAGTGGGCCTGCAGCACTGGTTGTGCCAGCCACAGACGCAGACTGTAAAAGTGTGTCTAAGGCCTGCCATTGCAGAGCCTGTGTGCAGTCTGGTACTGCCATGCTGGCTGGGCAAGTGCACCCACTTGCCAGTCTCTAAACCTTCCCTTTTCTTCATATCAGACACCCCTATGGTAGGCCCAAGGGCAGTGTGCATTGTAAGTATAAGGTAGGACATGCCCTGGTGTGTGTGGCATGTCCTAATAGTGAATTAAAGCCATTTTCATTGTTTCACTATTGCAAGGCTACCTGTTCTCCATAACCCAGAATGGGCAGTTAGATTATTATATTTTATAATCCTAACTGACTCAGGGAACATGGTAGAAATTTGAGTTTAGTATGCCTGAACTCGGAATGATAAAATACATATTTTAGTGAAGTTGATTTTAACATTCTGTGTTTGAAAATACCACTTTTAGAAAGTAGGTATTTTCTTGTCTAACTATCCAAACCTGCCTCTGCTTGGTTGTGTATTCCTCGTCTAGTGTTTGAGTGACTGGGCTGGGGGATTCCAGGAGACAGGGTGAGTCTGCCCAGTGGTGAATAGAGAGATCTGCATCTAGATGGGAGGGAGGAGTTGCGTTTGGGTCCTGAATAGGACTGTGCCTGCCACCCACAGTGCTGGCGCCACCCGCTGTGGTGCGTCTGATGTCTCTGCTCTGCACTGTGAAAGGAGAGAAGGAATCATGTCAACAAAGTGCTCCAGGGCTGTGCTTTCCCTCCACAATGCTGGCTCCACCTCCTGTGGGGCGTCTGATGTTTCTGTTCTGCACTATGAAAGGAAATAAAGAGTCATGTAAACAGAGTTCTCCAGACTTGCTTGGACTGGGAAAAGGCCCCTCCACCCTCAGAGGACAAAGGATTTTGGGGTATAAATATTGGGACCCTGATCCCAAGAAATTAGATCATCCTGGAATCAAGAAGGAACCTCTGCCAAGGAGAAAGCTGGAAGACTGAAGAGGAAGGACTGTTCTGCTGTGTACTTGTGGGCTAACCTGCAGTTGCTTTGCTGCCAAGGAGAGGGGAAGGACTTTGCTTTGTGCTGTGTCCCCTGCTTGGAGAGATCTCAAAGGGCCTGAGTTGAGCTGGATCCCTGTTAAGAAGTCCCAGGAACAAAAGGACTTCACCCCCAGCTTCCCCCTTAAACTCTATTGAGAGAGTTCTGTCCTTCCTAGAGTGGTAAGTAGACATAATATCGAGTTTTTAATTTCGACTGGACATAATATTGAGTTTTTAATTTTGACTAGACGTAATATCGACTAGACATAATATAGACTACAAAAATATCGACTAGAAAATGTAATATCGATAGAATAGCAATAAGATCGAATCCAAAATATAGAATGGACATAATATCGACTAGACATAATATAGACAACAAAAATATCGAATTTAAGGTTAGTTAATATTAATGTTTAATTTTTGTGTAATATAAATCTGTAGCGGGTTGTGGGTTTATAGGGGAATAGGGTGGGAAGTAAGGTGGTACCTGAAGACTTCCTTAAAAAATTGTTAATTAGCTGCCCAGAAAATTTTGAGATCTGTTTAGATGAGGATTCCGATAGTGAAAGTATATTAGTTAATTTTAATATTATTGCTTCCACTATCAAAGAGAACCTACTTTTAGTATCAAAAAATGGTTTAATGAAGGGTACAAGATGGTTCGATAAAACCTGCACTAAGGCTCTAACAGAGCTTAAACATGCATTACATAAGGATCCGCGTGATGCTGTAGAGATAAGATCCTTAAGGAAAGCTTATAATGAGGCCCTAAAAAACAGAAAAGAAGCAATTAAAAAAGGAGTATGGGAAGAACTTTGCACAGCCTCACAAACAAGGGATGCATCCGCCTTCTGGAGGGTGGTAAACGCCCCCCTACCATACGAAAATACCAAAGCACGGTTGGAAATTGCGATTAATGAGGATAGTTGGGTCACGCATTTTTCCACCTTGTATACGTCAGTAGATGAGTTAAGAAATACTGGGGTAAACACAGAAGGCGAATCATTTGAGGAGGAAAGTGAACTTAAAGTAACACTACCAGAGATTGTTGAAAGCCTGGGAGCTACCAAGGGCGGAAAAGCGGCGGGCCCAGATGGAATCCCAGCGGATTTGTACAAGTCAAATATCGAACTATGGGGCCCGATACTTGTACAACTCTTTAATGCAGCTCTTGTAAGGGGATTGAACCCTTCCTGGTTCACATCAATTATTGTACCCATTTACAAGAAGGGAAACAGACAAGATTGTGCCTGCTATAGGCCAATTTCCCTTCTGGATTCGTCAATAAAGATCCTTGGTAGAGTGATTTTAGTTAAACTGCAAAACTGGGCGGAGGAGGCGGGGGTAATCAGTGATTTACAATTTGGATTCCAAAAAGGCATAGGAACAATAGAGCAGGGATTAAATTTGTTCCTGATTCAGCAGAAACATACTGTGATAAAAAGGGAGCGCCTATATTGTGCATTTGTTGATCTTACATCAGCTTTCGATTGTGTGTCCCATAGTAAATTATGGGACGTGATGTCACAATTGGGCGTGGAAAAGCCGATAATCCAATTCTTAAGGGACCTATATGCAGGAGCATCAGCTGTTGTACGTTTTGGCAAGAAGGGGGAATGTACCAGATCTTTCGGAATAGGCCGAGGAGTGCGCCAGGGGTGCGTACTGGCGCCCTTCCTATTTCTTATTTATATAAATGGTCTGGAAAAGTGCCTGCTGCAAGAGTGTGTGGATATGCCTAAGATTGGAAAGAGATTTATTCCCACACTCCTGTATGCAGATGATGCCGTTCTGATGGCGCGCACCCCCATTGCCTTACAAAAAATGCTAACATCTTTTAACCAGTTTATGCTCGATCTTAATTTAAAAATAAACTGTAGTAAGACTTTTTCAATGAATTGTGGCACGCGCACCAAAAAACAAATGAAAACAATGTACATAAATAATGCCCCCTTAGAAAGAACATCTACCTTCCCATATCTTGGCATTTTGTTTCACGAAACTGGTACTTGGTCAAGTGCGGTGAAGGTACGAACGCTCTTGTTCTCTAAGACAATTATGGCACTAAAAAGTTTTACACGTAAATTGGGAATGAAACCAATCAGGGAAATTTTAACTGTCTACAATGCAACGTGTGTATCTGTGGCACTGTATGGAGCTGGCCTCTGGGGTTATACCAATATAAAGTCACTTCAGATAGTCGAAAATAAATTTTTAAAGAACATCCTATCACTTCCAGAGAGTACAGCGAACTCTATATGCCATGATGAGTTGGGGATTCCCTATATAACGGACACAATTAGAGTACAACCCATCTTACTATGGCACAGAGTATGGACAGTGAACGAATGTGTATTAAATCGAGCCATAATACAGGATGTCTTAAAAATGGGGAGAGCAAATGTTGTTGAATGGCTAAATTACATTAAAACGTTCCTTAATGAAATAGACCGTTCACTCTATTACAATGATCCGCCTTCCATGGCAAATATTCCTAGAAAAGACCTGAAGACACTATGTATGGAATTCCTCAGAAATAAAAGACAGCTTGATGAATCGAATAAAAATACTGTCACTTCTCATCAATTAATTTTAATAAGTGACAAATTACAGCCATACTTAAGTTTATATATGTGTAATTTTGATAGACTACTTTTAACACGTTTTAGAGCTAAATTTGTTTTTAGATTATTTACTTTCCCTGTAATGAATTCATGGTCCAAAGAACTCCCTCTATGTCCCTCTGATGAAATATCTATACAATCGAATATACATGTTCTATTTTTTTGTAAATTCTATACGCTGCCTCGTAGAAAACTGATTGTCCCCATTTTAAAGGAAATGAACGTGAACAGATGTCGCCTAGCATATTTAGTACTGCAAAAAATGGACAATGTTTTTACTGTGGCTTCATTAATTGAGTATTTTAAACTGGTTTTTAAATTTAGGAAGTCGCTTTGCTTGAATGAACTGTAATAGTGTAAACACTATGTACTGTTTTTTTTTTTTTTATAACCTCCTACACTGATGTAATATTGTGCAATGTAAATGAAATATGATTGTTGTTGCTTTTATGGTTATACCTTTTTAGCCGAATAAAGTACTTTTTGACTTTGACTTTGGGTGGGAAGTAATTTAATTATAATTAATTAAATATGCTAATTATTTAATTTTTATGTATTTAAAAATTATTGTTAATTAATCATTATTTGGTAATTAATTTAAATATAATTGGTAATTAATTTTAATTGATCAATTGATAAATATGTATTTTTTGTAATTTATTGTCTGTAGCGGGTTGTGGGTTTATAGGGGAATAAGGTGGGAAGTGATTTAAATATGTTATTTAATTAATTGGTAATTATTTCAAATTAATTGTTAATTAATCATTAATTGGTAATTAATTAAAATAATTGGTAATTAAATATAATTGATTAATTATTTATTTTTAGTAATTTATTTTCTGTAGCGGGATGTGGGTTTATAGGGGATTAGGGTGGGAAGTAATTTAATAATCATGAATTAAATATGTAATTTAATGTATTGGTATTTATTTCGAATTAATTGTTAATTAATTATTAATTGGGAATTAATTACAATATAATTGGTAAATACATTTAAATGATTAATTAATAAATATGTTAATTTAATCAATTCAATTTCTGTAGTGGGTTGTGTGTTTATAGAGGAATAGATTTTGAAGTCATTAAATTGTAAGTAATTACATTGTTTAAATAAATATATTGAGTTTATTTTGTAAAATATTTAAATTTTTTAAATTAATTGATTGTTAATAGGTAAATAATTAGTATTAGTAGGTAATTTATATTATTAAATAATTTTTATTTATCATTTTAATAGAATATGTAATATAATGTACAAAATTCTTAAATATTTAAATTAATTTGCAATAGATTTTACTATTTATGATATTTATATTTATATAAGAAGTATTTACTTTCCTTACTGTTGCACTCACTGGAGTTGGAATAGTAATTTTAACCCTTACGCTATCCTCGGCTTTCCCTACTGTTGCACTCTCTGGAGTTGGAATAGTGATTTTTACCCCTACGCTATCCAACGCTTTCTCTACTGTTGCACTCTTTGGAGTTGGAATAGTAATTTTAACCCCTACGTTATCCTACGCTTTCCCTACTGTTGCACTCTTTGGAGTTGGAATAGTAAATTTTACCCGTACGCTATCCAATGCTTACCCTACTGTTACACTCTCTGGAGTTGGGATAGTAAATTTTACCCCTATGCTATCCAATGCTTACACTACTGTTACACTCACTGGAGTTGGAATAGTAATTTAAACCCCTACACTATCCAACGCTTTCCCTACTGTTGCACTCTCTGGAGTTGGAATAGTAAATTTGACCCCTACGCTATCCAACGCTTTCCCTACTGTTGCACTTACTGGAGTTGTAATAGTAATTTTAACCCCTACGCTATCCAAAGCTTTCCCTACTGTTACACTCTCTGGAGTTGGAATAGTAATTTTTACCCTTACGCTATCCAATGCTTACTCTACGGTTACACTCACTGGAGTTGGAATAGTAATTTAAACCCCTAAACTATCCAATGCTTACCCTACTGTTGCACTCACTGGAGTTGGAATAGTAATTTTAACCCCTACGCTATCCAACGCTTTCCCTACTGTTACACTCTCTGGATTTGGAATAGTAAATTTTACCCCTACGCTATCCAACGCTTACCCTACTGTTACACTCTCTGGAGTTGGAATAGTACATTTTACCCCTACGCTATCCAATGTTTACCCTACTGTTACACTCACTGGAGTTGGAATAGTAATTTAAACCCCTCCGCTATCCAACGCTTTCCCTACTGTTGCACTCTCTGGAGTTGGAATAGTAATTTTGACCCCTACGCTATCCAACGCTTTCCCTACTGTTGCACTCACTGGAGGTGGAATAGTAATTTTAACCCCTACGCTATCCAAAGCTTTCCCTACTGTTACACTCTCTGGAGTTAGAATAGTAATTTTTAAACTTACGCTATCTAACGCTTAACCTACTCTTGCACTCACTGGAGTTGTTACAGTACATTTAACCCTCTTGCTATCGTACGGTAAAAATATTGTATATGTTTTGTTAATAATATGTATATATATATATACATATATATATATATATATATATATATATATATATATATATATATATATATATATATATATATATATATATATATATATATATATATATATATATGTGAAAACATTTTTTTAAGTTACATTAATTATTTCTTAATTTTACGTTTATTTAAGTATTTTAAATATTTTTATATTAATTTAATTTAATGTTATATTACTTTTAAATTACTTTTAACATATTTAAAAAAATCGATATTTTGACATTCTATATTTTTAACACTCGATATTTTGGAGTCGATATTTTTGTACTTACCTGTTTGAAGATAGGAAGTCGATATGCTGTCAGTCGATATTTTATCCTCGATATTTTGGCATCTCGATATTTTGTCAATCGATGTTCTGTCAGTGATCCCCTAGAGTGCTTGAGCCAGTTGTGGTGCCTCTGGAAGTAGTACCTGTTGGCTGGGAAGCTGGACAAGGAAAAACTAAAGACTTTCTGCAAAGTTTCACACATCGCTCACTTGCAGAGCGCATCCCCGTCAGCGCGAGGAAATTTCAGCCGCCGTGAAGATTGAGGTCGTTGCAGCGCCTTTTCCGCTGCAAGAACCGACGCATCCTTCGCTTGCGGAACGCATCACTCCGGTGCGGGAAGTACCATTGTTGCGAGTATCGTCCCAGAGCCTGTCGTCACTGGGTGAGATTGTCGCACTGCTTGCTTGCGGACCACATCACGTTGCTGCGAGAGTCGTCGCAGAGCCATGACATCGAGGGGCCGCGAGTGGAGAAGATCGGTGCTGCGCATCGCCATCGCACCTGAGATCGTCGTCGTCGCGAAGATCGTCGTATCGTACCTTTGCGAGATGCTTCCTACCAAACATGTGCACCGAATCCATACAAGTTATCGCAACCCTCCCATACAGAGCGGACTCACCGCAACACGCCCGCTGGGTCCAGCTGGGTTGTCGCATTGCCTCCCCAGGGTCTTAGGAGTGACGCATCAAATGTTTTTCAATGCTGCAGCTTTCCCTTGGAACATTTGTCGCATCTAAAGGAACTTTTGGCTAAAACCTGACGCAACTGCTGATTATTGCGACGCAACCTTAAGAACTCTTTTGAAACCATATTCTTGAACTGTGTATGTTGGATTTTTGTCTTTTTGGTCTTGTTTAGTTTAGATTAAATAACCCTATTTTTCTAAACTAGCGCGGAGTCTATTTGTGGTGTTTTCACTGTGTTACTGTGAGTGTTGGTACATCTACTTTACACATTGCCTTTGATAAGCCTGTCTGCTCATGCCAAGCTACCAAGGGGGTGAGCAGGGGTTATCTAAAGAGTGTATCCCCTTACCCTGACTAGAGGCCAGGGTCTCTATTTGTCACAGGTACCTACCTGTGCCAAATAGAGACCCCAAATTCTAACACTTCTCATCAAAATATCAGTCTCTCATAGAACCCATCATTTTGTGCCCTGGAACACTGTAGAATTAGTTGAAACTAAAAGATGTTGCATGAAATAGGAACACAACTGCCATTCCTCTTGTTCTGAAGGTGCTAATCTTGCTTACAATACTGGAAATGTTTAGTTAGATAAAAGCTATTTGACTTTCACTATCGCCAACTTTTTGCATAAGATTAAAAAATGCCCCTATACCTACAAAAACGTTTTTTCAAATTTTTTTAGCTAACCCACCAACTGGCAACTCAAATGCTGTACCTTCTTAACCACTGTGTTCTGATCTTTTGAATCTTTCAGACCTTAAACAATAATATTCTCAGTAATTCCAGGTAGCCGACAGATGTGAACATAACTACAAATACCTGTTTCTCCAATGGTCATCTTTATGCTTTTTTGTTAGCAGAGGAAGATATGATTGTTTCTGAAATCACTAAAAGGTCTATATAGAATTTCCTGTTTTCCACTGCTCCATGGAAGTAATCAAATCCTTAGCCACATATATCTCCTCTCGCTCCCTCACCCCCCCTCTCCATCCTTTTCCCTCCCCCCTCGTTTATCCAAACCTAGAGTACATCCCAATATCATGGGCAACTATGGACCTATTTCCCTCCTTCCCTTCCATACATAAATTTTGGAAAGTTTTGTAAACTGTCAATCCTCTGAATTTGTTGAAGGCTTGAATGTTCTTGATACAGCCCAGTGAGACTTTCAACCACCTTTTAGCACAGAAGCTATTCTTGCCTTGGCGGCAAATAATATTTGGCTGACTCTTGGTGAAGCATGAGAAGCTGCTCTGTCGGCAGCAGTAGAATCGTATCTCTTGCAGATCTACTGAAGCGACTTATTGTCATCGGCATACCATATCAAATTGGCTCGTCTTCATTCTGGCAAATCGATGGAATGCACTCTCTTATTCGCATTATGTGATGAATTTGATCATCTAGCAGGGGTGCTTCAGAGATCTGCCTTGTTTCCAACCATTTTAGTTTTTACATCACCTCACTAGCATCTATGATTCACTAATTTGACCTTAATTTATACTCATGCACAGATTATACTCAATTAATTCTACAGCTCAATGGCAATGCAGGAAGCTTTAAACTTTAAAGAGTGTACGTGCTCAGTGTAAACATGAATGAACTCCAACTGACTAAGATTGAAGAACAACAAGAAGGAGTTCCTAATCTTTGACAACCAATCTCTCTGCCCCATGGTTGGTGGCCCTTAAAATAGGGCCCTTCTTTCACCTCTACTACCTCTGTTCATAACTTAGATTCTCTTTTGAGTCACAGCTATCTTTCATGTGTCAGGATTCCTGCCACAGCTCACCTCTCTTGGCTATCACAATATACCAGCATGACTCATATTATTCTTCCCAACACTTATGAATGAACAAACATCTTGCACCCTGGCCTTTGACCATATTACATGCTGTTGGTAATAGCTAGCTGCAGCTGGTGGTCCCTGGTTTGTTTGAAAAGGATTAATAGCTTTCACAAATGTTTCATCATGCATATGCAAGGTCAGGTTTTAGACACCATGGAAACATCCATAAAATCCACCAGAATAAGCATCAAGCAACCGGCATAGATGACCTCAACGTCAACCTTCCGGAAGACAGTCCTCATCAAATGATTCCCCTGCACCTGTTCCTTGGTATAAGCAATTAGAACGCAACCTTCAAGAACATTCTAAAACACCTTCTAGAAGACAGCATTGTCAAATTAAACATCTGCACCTATTCCTTGCTATACGCAATCAGAACGCGACCTTTGTGAACATTCTAAAGCACATTCTGGAAGGCGGTCTCATCAAGTTCATTATCTGCCCCTTTTCCTTGCTACCAACAATTAGATTGCAAACTCTATGAACATTCTAAAACAGTCTTATTTAAAGACCTTCCACACTCCTCCCCTTCGCTTAACCTCTTTGCTTGCCACTTGCCCTTGTTCCTTCCACTACTTCAATCTCACTGCAAAGGACATCCCACATCAGTCTCACACCTGGATGAAAAAAACAAGAAGAAAAGGAGAGTCGCATTTACAGACTTGATTTTGCTATGCGCTGAGCTCATTCGCAACATTATGCTTGCAGAAAAGGTACCCAGTGTTTTTGTTCAATATGTACATTCTGTTGGCAGGGCTCTGCCAGAAAGGACTTGAGTGAACCTAAACTTGTCAAAATTAGCTCGTGAATTTGATGCTGGAATCATACAACCGTTTCAAAACTTTGATGAAGTAATCTCTATGGACTATCTAAAAACAGCCGACAACAAAACTAAAGGTTGGTTGAGAAATCCAATGCTTTTGTGAGGTGATACCTTAAAAGATATAGATAATACTAGAGTAATGCCTTGTTATTAGTTTGTTTACTGATAACATATCTGCCAATACCATTCATCGGACTGGTGTGAATGCCTGCTGCAGTGTTGCGGTTGAGGAGATGAGTCACAGTGTCTTTTTTGAGTACACATGCTCTCTCTTATCCAACCCCTTTCCCCCTGGGATTTGCCACAAGAGCAGGGTCTCCTTCTGTAAACCAAGGGCAAGTTTCGAGAGGATTCGGGAACTAGCGTCACCGCCCGACTGGAATCACCTGGAATCTAGTTAGGTGGCTTATGATATTGCTCAATTAGATAAACTTTTTCAAACCTAGCACCTGTTTTCCTACATGTGTTAGCAAGAAAATGATCCCTCTTCTACGTTCCGCCAACTAGAAAACGATTTTCCAGTCAATTTTACTTTTGCTACTGGACTATTTTAAATGTTCTAAATTTCTGTCTTCCAGTCTATGTTGCCAACAGACTACTGTGTATTCAAAATGTGGCAGCCCATCTTATCTTTGCTCTTAACAAATGAACAGGCATCTCTAGGCATCTAGGGTTTATTTACAATATTTTAATGCACCGCAGAAAAGCCAGCCTTCTTGCTACGCTGCCGTGCATCAAAAGAAAAGGGCAGGAATGTGACATATCTACAAGATACAGTGCATTCCTATCCTTTTCCCATGTGCTAGCGCACAATGGGCTGCCACGCGCCAACACAAGCACCCTTGCTCCATGGGACAAGGGTGTCTGTGTTTTAGCGGTGATTGTTTTTGTGCAGGTAGGGACACCTTCCTGCATAAAAAAAATAATGAGAGCTGTTTTCCTCTTTCTATGATTCCGCAACCCACATAGAAAACGGAAAAACTAAGAGAAATAAAGGTATTTCTCCTTGTTGCAGCTCCCTTTTGCCTTTCTTGGGGAGGTGCAGGAATATGACACATTTCCAGGTTCACAAAACCTTGTAAATCTGGGAATGTATCAGGTTCCATGGATGTTGCATGGGAACACCCACAGCAACACCCATGGAACGCCCCTTTCACACTTAGTAATGCGTGAAAGCGCCATATTTACAAGGCCATGAAAACCCACACAGGGTGGCTTTACGTGGCCTTATAAACATGGGCAGGCATACAGCTCCTCCGGTGAATCCAAAAAAGTGACACACCGGTGTCACAATGAGCTTGTAAATAAACCCCCTTGTCTCTCTCCATGGGGTACTGGTTTGCAAATGCTGCCTACTTAAGGCCCTTTGCTTATGCCGCTAAGGTTTTCATGAGTCTGCTTCTCTTCATCACTGCAAGAACCTTTTCGTTATACACCTGCTATTTCTTTTCCTAGTACCTCAGCAAACCAGGTCAACATTCCAATCTTTTGGGAAGAAGATCCCTCTAGATGATCTTAAGTCTGAAACTCTATCCTGTCTCACTCGAACGCTAATTCAGTCCTGTTCAGTTCCAGAAACCACCTGAAAACCTACATTTTTACTCGCACTATTTTTCTTCAAGACCACTCTTCCCTGATTTACGCTATGTTTGCCTGGGTGTACTGCCGGGCACCCTATTCCCAGGTAACAACACGCTTTATAAGTTATGGACATAAATAAATTAAATAGTCAGATGACTGACCAGTGACAGCTATTTATGGTCTTTATTTCTGGTGAGTGACCGACAGAAATTGAGGGCTAATTAGGGGCCGTTTTGATGAGCGGACCTACTTCACATTATTCCCTATCTTCATCCATTTTGATGACTGCTAGTCTGAAATAATAAAATGAAAAATTGGAGCCATGAAAAATATTGGTAAAGTGTCGTAAAACAAGTCCTCAAATTGACAATGCAAGTAGTTCTCTTGTCAATTACATTTTTAAAGTTCGATCCAAAATCCAAGCAGCCTTTTTACTCTAAAACAGAATATATGATGTTACCACGAATACAAGTTCCACGCATGGCAATACCACGCGAATTTTAGTTCGCAAGTGGCTTTACCACGCTGGAATTTGCAACGAAGGATCATACCACGCATTTTTACGTCCTAAACACAAACACAAATGCTAAAGATTATTTTCTTACCTGACACCTTCCTGTCTTTCACCAGCAGCCCGTACCTTCCATCCACCATCGAAACAAGCGTGAAAACACGTCTGCCAAAATTAAAAAAGGACTGCCGTAACGGCACGTCTTTGGGGGAGGCACTTTCCTTTTACCTCAGTGCTACTGAAGTGCGTTTTTTTTTTAAATGTAATTAACCCGCTCTGGAGGAAGCCGTCGACGCCTGCTCAATTAATTTAGGTTTTTCTTTGTCTAATTATCGTAAGCACTGGGAAAGGGAGCCGAGCTCAGGGCAGTAAACTGACACTCGGACGCCGTGTGTGGCATCCTCGTTGGTACTGAAGTGCGTTTTTTTTAATTTAATTAACCCGCTCCTTTTTTTATTTCTGGGGGGGAGACCCCCCCAGGCCCCCCCCCAGCCCCTCCCCCAGCCGACCCCCGCCAACCCCCCAATCCCCCTAGCCAGAACGTATATGCGTGGCAAAGACTGTCGTTGAAGGCATACGCGTGGAAAAGACGTTTGCGAGGTAAGTGCCTCGTAGTAAACGTCACGCGTAGAAAAGCCTTTGTTGAAAATGATGTTATACACCTGCACATGACACGGTCTCGGATTAATTGTACTGATCGGCACAGGAATAAATGCCTTACTTCCGTGACTCATCAGTGGCAAGTGAAGCAAAAACATCATTTAAACTTCTATTTGTAATGAACTTTGAATTGATGTCTTGGCGTAGGGATGCTAAAACTAGCAATATGATCTCAAGCAAGTACAGTACTTGTTTTTCTCTCAATTATTATAACAATTATATGAGTAACAGTCAAATGAACACATCGAATTAAAAAAAACCTTGCCTTTCTAATAATAAAATTGATAAATGTTTCATTACTATTTATTCCTTTATGACGCAAGCTATTAATCATAAGGTGCATTGGACCCAAGAGAGAGGCCCAATGTGTGAAACTTTCGGCAGGATAAAATAAAATCTCGCCTGCATCACGAGGTAGCTATACACTGTTAATAGAATTCTGAGGTGTTTTTAATCTCTGGGAGCCAAAATATAAACCCATTACAGGCGCAGCGAGGTTTTGACTGTTTGCTTTTGGAAATTTGTTTTACGGACAGAAGAAAAATGGAGATTGTTTGTATGAAATCATTGCCTCTTCAGAATTTTATTTATGCTACTTAACACCCGTTACACTTTTGAGCTAAAACACCCCGGTGTAAATAACATTTTCTTTAAGTCTCGGTTGGGTTTTTGTCCCTAGTTGTGACTTTGGAAAAAAAATGGACTAACGGCCAGAAATGCGGACTTTGACCCTGTAGAAGGGGATTTTAGTGCCAAATCGGTTTGACATCCGGTGATTCCTGGCAAAACACCTACTCTATCTGTGCTAAAAAAATTCATTCAACGCAGCCGCCAAAGATGCTGTTACCTTGTGTGACAGGGAGAGAGCAGGAGAACGTCATAGCTACAGAGATATGACACTCTCCTCCCATACCTAGTGTTAGTGCAGACTTTTGCTGCCGTGGCCCACGCAAACACTTTTGCGTCATAGTGCAAAGGTGTGTGCAAGAGTCTAGTATAGGTTTTATACTGGAAGGGCAGTGGTGCAACAGTAGCCCCTGCAGCCACCGCAGTGTGGGGGGCCCCTTCTGCATTTTGCTCATGTGGTGCACACCTGGACTGAGAGCTCCTTACTGGGTCTGGTGATTGGAGGGCCCCCTCCATATACTCTGTAGGGTGGCTCCCTCAAGTTTTGTTAATCCACTGTGGAAGGATTCCTTTCCAGTACAAAATACTATGCTTAGACTGAATTTAAAACATTTACTACTTTGTATGTGTGGTGTACGGTGCAGCAGAAATACAAAGTTGGAAAAGAAAGGAGAAATGAAAACATTTCTCCTTTTAAGGCCTCCTTTCAAATCGTGTTAATCATTGGTGCAAAATCCTCTCTACTGTTGTAAGTAGATAGGGTTTTGCGTCCAAGTCATGGGTGGTTGCATCAGACCACCAATGTACCGCCCATGTAATGCACCCTTGATGCTAAGAAATGCAAAGTAGTGCTGCGTGCGAACTGCTTTGTATTACTTCTAGGAACGTTTTAGTGCAAAACAAGTTTTGAGCTGGAAAGTAAATCAGAAAACAAACATTTTGTGCTGGTTTGCATCAATTGTGTGACACAAACCCAGCACAAAATCTTTTGAATCCACTCCATAATCTGACATTGTGTAATGTAATCTGGTGCTCGTGTAAAGTGCTCGAATTCCTTTGAGCCGAGTTCATGCTATATAAAAAAGTATGAGCGCAAAATTCATGCAAGCATTGTCTCTGCTTAAAATGAGAAAATATTGTTCTCTCCTCTTTTAACACTATCTCTGGTTTACATGACCAAATTTGTTTAGTCTCTAATCCTTTAAAATACACAAGTCAAGTTTAGGTCTGCACTTGTTGTAGAGGTTTTGCACTGTATTCTGGCACATATATTTGTCTGGACAAGGGGCACACACTCTTTCGGCCATTGGATGTACACTGAACCTCACTCTAGAGGCCCTACAAAGATGAGCCAGGCCTGGGGTTACTTTGGTCACTGTGTAGAGGAGATTTGGAATAGCAATTCTGGGTAGATAGGAGAAGTCACCATTATGGATTGTAAATAGCAGGTACTTGTCTGAAGTAGTACAGTGGCAAAACACTGATGGACTGGAATGTAGACAGACTAATTACCAGCGACTTAGGTTAAGACCAGTATTACACCTGTCATTTTAATTTTTAACTACATATTTTGTGAGGTTTCCTGCACATCTATTAGTGCACGTCCGGTTGCGGTGTAATCTTGATTGATGATTGGTAGGTATTCAGTTTACATCAGCATCGCTATAGTGTTATGGAATACGTCTTACTTTTTGTTGAGGAAGTGCAGTTGGTGGAGATGCTGTAACTCAGTGATATTCAAAGTACGGTTCGGGGTCCGCTTGCAGCCCGCTTGACCTTTACATGTGGCCCCCCTGGTAAACAGTAGCATAAGCTGCTGTTTAGACACTGAACACTAATTTTCAGGAAAAAAAACGTTAAATACAAGAGCAAGCAATTATTAACCTGCAAATAAATGCATACTCATTTATTTAACATTGTTTTGGACCTCCTTACACAATCCCTGACCCACCCTGACCCCCTGCCACCACAATGCTGGCATCAGTGTAGCTCTTGGTCACACCACAGACCGTACTTTGTGGACCCCGGTCAAATGTTTGTGAGTACCCATGCTGTGACTGAATACAAGTCCTCAGTATGGCAGCCCAGAAGCCTCCCTGATTTCTCAGACACTCCACCACAGCCTCCCTTGAACCATGTAATATAAACATCTCCCTGAAGGTGGTCTACAATTGTGTTGCCTTTAGGGTGACCTGCCAATATAGTTCACAAAGCGCTGCACAGTTTTCTGGCCTGCATAGTTAATGTTGTCATTAGCCTAAATTATTTCCCATAATAAATAATCAATACTTTCTATAAAGTTGTGATGCATACCAAGTGCTTTTCTCTTTCTGCGGAAACAAATATGTGTTGTGCCACATCTGATCTCAAAGTGACCATATTTATATGTACACCTTTTAATATGAAACATACCAGTTTTCACGCACCAACAACATTATGCTGCTAGTGTTTTGGGAAACAGCTAACAATTAAAGAGGTACAATGAATCACATGAATGAGAAAGAGTGTTGGTGACAAGCCCAAGTCAATTGAAATTCAATAGTGTACACACTTGAGGCAGTCCTCTAACCTGCAAAGTGGAGTCATTGTGACCCACTAAGACTACTCAGTAATGACGATCATGCAAAATAGGAAGGGGCAGGTATAGCTGGGATGACCATCTGCTATCACTCTAGGATGTGACAAGTGACAAGAGGATAAGTTACAGAATGGAGCCAGTACCAATCAGTTCAATTTGTGAGTGGTCAGAGAAGGCCCTAAGCTCAGTTTATAGAATGGGTGAGAGAGGTAGTTTATGTGGTCCCTAGCCTAAAGGACAAGATGAGGTCTGTGTCATAGATATGATCCTGATAAAGTACTACCCCATGTTGGTCAAAGGGATTATAATCGGAGAACTTTACTACAGCTGAATTTGGACCACAGATAATTTCTCAGCTGGTCGCATGTGCGACCACACCGTGTCTGGGTCCTTGGGTATGGTTTACCACTCTGTGTGTCTCCTGCCTGTTTATCTTCTCAATAAGTGTTTGGGGGCTGGCTGATCAAGAGTTCTCATCGGTACAGTATCTGAGGTGAGCTCCCATTACAAAAATCCAATCCAAAATGTTCATTTGAAGAGCAGGGGGCGAAACGTCAGGAATGTATTTCAGCTGGTGTTTGTATCTTGTAAGAAGATATATAAATCTTACAGCTTAGGGACTAAAACTTGCTATTTTTTATAGCAGCTTGTACACCCCGTCAAGTGTGTTGATGGTGAAGGAGGTTTGCAATGATAGGCTTCAATGTGTTTCAGGATCACACTCTGTGAGCCCTCTGACATTCCAAAGGTGGCATAAATATAATTTCCAGACTTTTGCGCGGGAAATGTGTGAAAAAAATAACATTGTGCTATCCCCCCGCACCAAACTATAAATCAGGTTGAATAACACAATATTGAGGTTGATTTACAACAGTTTTTGACCCACTAGATTGTAAGGTATGAATATATTTGGTATTCTTAACTCTACTCATACTCATACTTACCTTGGAAGGTAAGCATAAGTGAAATTAAAAAGAGTAATTATACACCTACCAGGCAATTTGAGAGTAGATTGATGTAGTGGATATGATATTATTGTCATGCAGTATATCGCAGGTGCTATAGAGGTCTAAGAGCATGGAGCCAACATTTTATTTTTTTGGCAGTATATTTAACAGACCCAATAAACTTTTTGATGTGTTTAGGTCAGACATCAGGGTTTTCAATGTGACCATCTCCATGACTTGGCTGAGTTTTCCGTTTGCCTATTATGATCTCCAAAACAGCAGTTGCCTTTAGGCTGTAGGGTTAGGCATGGTCAAGTGTGACAGAAGTGCGATAATGATAACCCACCACCTGTAGGGAAGCAAAATTCTAAGTTTGAAATGGTAGTCAGGGGGTACAAAATAGTCATGGTCAGGAGGAGGGTTCTGATTCTACAAGTGACCAAGGCACAGCCAGATATATGCTCAGAGGTAATCAACGCCTGCTAACATTTTAAGGACTGCTATCTAGTGATTGACTGACACTGAAGCTAGCATATTCAGGGATTTGACAGAAGTAGTTTGAGCACTCTGTAAAAATAACAAGAAAAGGTGGGCATTTGTACGGTCTAGCTGCCAGATGAGAAAACTGTTATCAAAAAAAGGTTGTGAATGCTTCCACTCACACTCAAATAAAGCTGTGAGAGTATACCAAGACTGGCATACCATCTGGAATGCAGATAATGTCTGAGTTAGAAATCTAGAATTCGCCGAAGCACTTCAAAATAAACTGGCTCCACGCACTACATCACCCGCCTGGTGTGCCTTCTGGTGGGACCTTCATCGTCAATGAACAAACATTCACTCACAACTGAGAGCATGAAGTTTGGGTCTGCAGACAGATTAAAAGTGTATTATAATAAGGCAGGTATTGTCCTCAACTTTTTTGTTCAGTAATTATTTTACACCATACCAGCACAAGAGACACGGTAGAGAGATGTTGTAGAAGTATTGTCGCAAAATGAGCTCTGTGTGGACATTTTAGGATGGCAGCCTTTATTCATAAGAATTTGGTTCAGGAAAGATCTTTACCAGACTCACCAGTGGTGGTGGATGTGATGTTGAGCATAGTCACCATAGCCATTTTCACACCCGCAGTGATAAAAGAGACCCATACTGACTTCATGTGACCAAGAGGGCACAATGCCATACACAATAGCTCCTGTGATCAGTGTAATTCCAGTTCACTGCTGTTGTGTGGTACAGGGAACACCATCACTGACTATCTCCTTCTGCCCCTCCCAGTATGCTTTGGTACTGCCAGTGCTACAATCTGCATTAGTCAGTACGCAGGTGAGAGCACAGTGAGGATCCAGGCACCCTTCTCCTCTGATGGTAGCAGTTGAATATTCTGCAGTAGGATGGATGTGGCAGCCCTTTTGCAGCCTCTTCCACCAACATTTATGTACACAACAACTTGACGCAGGCACTGAAAGAATCCTTAAAACTCACACAATTTAATCACAAATCATCTCCATCTCGCGCTCCCCTCTCCCTCCCCTTGGAATGTCAGTGTGCCTTGTTAAATACCAGATCCTTGGCGCGTCATTCCATGGAAATTTGGGACCTCCTTACGCTTTCGAAACTCTCCTGTCATTTTTTGACAGAGACTTGGTTGGGGGCTGGATCGGAACCGGACATCGCTAGTGCCCTTCCCCCCAACTTTACCATCTTAAGGAGGGATAGAATTGGAGGCAGAGGTGGTGGGGTGGCCTTAGTTGTCGACAAGTCCCTTGTTTGCACCTCTTATCCTGTTGATAATATCGCTGGTTGTGAAGCTCTGGGCTTTAGACTCCAGTTGTCGGCCTCACATACCTGCACAGGAATTTTGATCTATAGACCTCTAGGGCCTTTAGGCTCGTTTTTCGAGGATCTACAGGTGGCACTGTCAGTACCCTGTGTGCGCTCGGCACACTGTGTACTGCTGGGCGACTTAAATCTGCACATGGACCTGTCAACCGACGCCGATGCATCTAAATTACGGGACATTACAGAGATGCTCGGACTGACCTCTTTCATCGATAGTCCAACGCACGTGAAAGGGCATACATTGGATTTAATCTTTTCCACTGTGCCAATTAAGGTGTCCTCCCCTTTGCCGGTTCTATGGTCCGACCATTATTTAATTAATTTCGTGTTGTTAGCTGAGCTCCAGACGTGTCAAAGAGCTTATAAGGACGGGCCTCGTCAAGCGAGAGCCTTTCACCTGGTGTCAGCAGATATGCTCGCTGATGCACTCCATGCACATCCTTGCATTACGACTGGGAACTTAGAAGTCGACCTGCCGCTAGTTCAGGACTGGCTTCGGACAAGATTTGAGGAGCTTGCCCCTCGGAAACCGGTCAGGACAGCCCCCTGCCAGGATTCCGCTCCTTGGTTTACCGCTACTCTGCGAAAAGCGCGCCAGGACTGCAAAAGATCTGAAAGGCTCTGGCGGCGCAGATATGCGCCTGAAGAGAAACTGAAGTACAGGGGTGCGATAAAATCTTACCACAGACAGATTGCCGAAGCTAAAAAGATCTACTTCGAGCATAGAATAGACCAGGCTGATAACACGAGCCGGGAACTATTCCGAATTGTGAAGGAATTCACAGAACCGGTGGCGGCCGCTAGGGTTCACTCCCATACTGAGGAGAGGATTAAGCAGCTTGCTGACTTTTTTGTGGACAAGATCCGTAGGATTCAGGACTCTTTCGATCGGGTGGAGTCCCTGGAAGTGGCTGCAGCTGTGGAAAGTGATCTGAAGGTCCTTCCATCCGCTGCAGCCGAGCAGGTGCCCACTCTTTCGGCGTTCCCCCCGTTATCCTGCGAGTCCTCTCTGGAGCTGCTTTCCCGGTTGAAATCTGGATCCCCCTTGGATGCGTGTCCGGCCAAATGCCTGAGCTCGGTGGCACCAGCTATTAACAACTTGCTGAACCCCTTGCTCAACATGTCTCTGAGTTCTGGAGTGGTCCCTAAAGAATGGAAGCATGCTCTTATTCTCCCGCTCATTAAGAAACCTCTGCTCGACCCTTTACAGTGGGCCAACTATAGACCAATCTCCCTCCTCCCTGCTCTGGCGAAGGTTGCGGAGAAACATGTTCAGCATACTCTTACCACCTTTATAGAGAATAACAAACTGCTGCATGACTCCCAATCTGGTTTCCGTGCTAATTACAGTACGGAAACAGCTCTTGTGGAGGTGACCGACGCCATCAGGGAAACGCTTGATCTTGGGGGAAAGGCCATGTTGGTCTTGCTGGACCTGTCGGCGGCATTCGACACCGTCCCACACGCCGGCCTCCTCCGAAGACTCCGGGAGGTAGGTCTGCGGGGGACGGTGTTGGACTGGTTTCAATCCTTCTTAACCGACCGTCGGCAGGTGATCTGGGCTCCTCCGTTCTCTGCGGAAATGCCTTCGCTAGAGGTGGGGGTGCCTCAAGGATCCATCCTGAGCCCCACCATATTTAACATCTATGTGGCCCCTTTGGCGAAGGTCGCGGAGGCATTTGGAGCCCGGGTCATTTCATACGCTGACGACACCCAGCTCCTGTTCACCTGCAGGAAGGGAGAGGTTTTTAATGGCGACAGAATCAGAGACTGCCTGAGTGCTGTTTTTTCATGGTTTCAGCACCAGAACCTGAAATGTAACTCGGATAAGTCCGAGTTGCTCTTTTTTGGCTGCGCGGAGGACCCTGGCTGGAAATCGTGGTGGCCTTCCGACATGTTCCCCCCTGAGAAACCATCTGCCCAAGTAAAAAATCTGGGTGTGGTATTTGACGACAGTCTTTCTTTTCGTCCCCACATTACGGGCCTGGCGGGGAAATGTTTCGGTATCTTGAAGATGGTGAGGAAATTTCTCCCACTGCTTTCCCTTCAATATCGCAAGAACATCGTGCAAGCACTCGTGGGTTCGCGTTTAGATTACGCTAACGCACTTTTCTCTGGTCTGCCTAAATATCTGGTATCCAGATTGCAAGTTGTCCAAAACTCGGCGGCCAGAGCCATCTTTGGCCTTCCACGGAGAGCCAGTGCCTCTCTACTGCGCGGCAGGCTGCATTGGCTGTCTATCCCCAGCAGAATTAGTTTCAAGGTCCTCACGTTGGCGTTTAAAGCCCTCCACTGCATTGGCCCAGCTTACCTCAGGAAGCGGATTGTTCTCTACGTTCCCCGGAGGAGTTTGAGATCTGCTGACCTGGCTAAAGTGGAGATACCAGTGATCAAACGCGTGCGGATGGAAGGCCGGTCTTTCCAGTTTATGGCGGCCAGGTTGTGGAATGAGCTCCCTCTATCACTCCGCAAGGCTAATAATCTTCTGGCCTTTAGAAAGGAGCTCAAGACGCTCCTTTTCTCCGCCTAACCAGTGGGCCTACAGTGTCTCTGCCGCTGGGTTTTTCTTGGTTGTGTTCAGGACTCTCTGCCAAAGCGCCGGGACACCCGATCTGGGTAGCCGTGCGCTCAAGAAATACAGTTCTAACATAACATAACAAACCCCTGGTCACTATATCAGTATGTAGTTAGAACAAAGTTGTCATCAGGAAACCCCTGCAGGGCGAAATTCACAGATTTGCAGCCATCTTGATTGTGGCCTAGCTACACCTCCTCTCTCAACTGATTTCAACCTTTTCAGCCTCCTCAGTGAGATACAGCTCAAGTCCTATGGCACAGCAATCATGCAACATTATTGAGGCATATACCTTCCGGTTTGTGGGAATCACTTTGGCAGCAAACTAGTAATGGATAGAAATACATTAGTTAATCGACCATTAATTATTGCGACAGCCTTTTCATTATAAAAAAGCTGACAGAATTGGGTTTGCCAATGCTCTTTTACCAAACACTTAAGTCTACACCATGTTCTCTATAAAAAGGAAATATTATTGTTTGGTGGCTCTTGAAATGATATCTTTGCTCAATACATATTTAATTTTGTAAAGACCAATATATTGGCAAAGCGGATACAAGGATACCCATAACACATTGCTGAGTTATAGGAAATGTGAACAAGTTACAAAGGTTCAGAAGGAAACTTATTTTGTAAAGTTTCTTAGACACCTTTTATCCCGTTGCCTGTAATCTGCTCCATCCATGTCAACACATTCCTCCCAAAGAGAGCCTCACATGGTCTCATTAATCTATAATGATTGGAAATTACAGTTACAAAGGGCTGTAATGTGTGGTAACGTAGGGAGAGTAATATACTTGTCATTCCAAATAAAAGTTTGTATGTGCTTCACAAATTTATGGTTTTAAAAATGCATTTGTCAAGATAATAGAATTTGTGTCTCTCTTATTTATTTTGATTTTCCAGAATTGATTTGTCAACATCCTCATAAGGTATGTAATCAAATGCATTACATCAATGCACCATGATATAGCTTCAGACTGAAATATGGATCTGCAAGTCACCACATTTGTCCAATAGGAAGCTTGGTCCTACTTTTGTTAGTAAAGTTACACTGCAAAGTACAAGATGGCAGGTGTCTTCCACTTGAGTCACATGATCAAAAGACCATACCTTTCCTTAACAACATATGGGGTGATCTGGCGTGGGGAAAACATGGCGGCCAGCAAGTAGCTTGTCGCAGAAGCACCCTCAGAGTGCCAAGAGTCACGCTATGACCATCTGAGAAAAGAGCGCTAACTGGAGCGGACCTATGGATTGAATCCCTAACTGAATAAACTGTAAAAATAAATCTGAAATTTTGAAAACTTACACGATGTATGCTGCAATAGGAACCTACTGAGTCTTTTACACAAGAGCAGAGCGGTCTGAGCGGAGCGGTCTGAGCACAGCGCCCTTCAGAGTTGGAGCGAAGTTAGAGCGGAGGTTGTGACGAAGCGGCCATGAAGAAGGACGGCCCTGGAACTCCGTAGAGGGAGAGGTGCTGCAGCCAGGATCCCCTTCCGGTGGAAAGGAGGTCGTGGAGTTGGCGGGCTGAGTTGTCTTTCCGAGAGAGATTGCGACTTAGGTACTCGTTTGGAAGAGCTACCTGATTTCAGCGGGGAAGACTCGGCTGAGATCCAGAGCCGCCAGCTTCTTCAGGAACCGGCTTTGGAGTTTGAAACTGATCGGACTTCATTATGACCTACTGGTAAGAAGCAACATCCTCTACACCCTCAATCATAGAGTTATAAAGGAAGGAAGATTGCCTCAAAAGTAGAGCTATCCGTGTTATACCCCAGTATGCTCTCAGAAAGCTGAGACAAGGTAAGGGAGGCAAACAAAAGGTTGCAACAAGCTCTGACATAAAAGTAAAAGGGGTTGAAGTGGTGGTGGGGGGCAAAGTAACCAAAAGTAAGTCAAATAAGGCAAAAGTGAAAAAGAACCCAGTACAGAAGCAGATGGCAGCCCAGGAGATTAAGGTTACTCTCTCTCTCAAAACATACTTCAAAGTCGTGCCCCAAACAGTAATTCTAGCTGAGAGCAGGATGGAGGGGGAGAATAATGCAGAAAAGAAAACAAGTACAGAGTGGGCTAAACCCCCTTTAAAAATGATGTCCGGATGATGACATAGATTGGAATGAAAATGCATCTATCAATAGGTATCAAGTGTTAGTCATGCCTTCCGTTGAGGAAAATATGAGTAACCCCACTTTGGCAGAAAAGATCCAGCAGGAAGCTTCACCAGTAATTTCAGGCATAAGCCCTGTTGACTCAGGGAGTGAATACCTGTCATTAAGTGTGTTGTTAAGAGCCTTGACTGTGGAGATCAGATCTATATTCGAGACATCGGAAAGGAATCAGAGGGAAATAAGGCAGGCGTGTGACACCTTCGAAAGGAAGGTGGACGACCTCAGTAGTAGGACAACCATGCTGGAAGGGGAGGTAAAAGATCACAGAGAAAAGGTTAACACAAACTCAGCTGAGATACTTAGACAGAGTCGAACAATTCGAAAATTTCCAGAGGAGGAATAATACAAAAATCTTGAAGGTACCAGAAGGTAGGGAGGGAGAAGATATTAAAACCTTTGTAGTTCGCCTGATAAAAAAAAAGCTGCAGCTGGATGAATCCTTTTTTTTTTTTTTACATTTTTATTGTTATTGCAAGAGGAAAGTCAGACAGATACATTATAATTCATTACATAACAATAAAAGATCAAAAGAAGAGGTCAAAATGACGAATGCAGAGAAAAATATGAAGCAGAAAAATAAAAATAAACATACAGCTAAATGGATATTAAAGTGGTCTCATCAGCCTTTTGAAATTACCTTATGTTAATCTAATCAAAATAAAATTCCCCAAGTTTTTTCTCTTTTCCTCAAAGAGTTAGGTCCCCTTAGCCTTGCTAGTGCTATCTCCATTGTATGTATTTCATTTACCAAAGCCCACCATTCCATAACATGCGGAGAATCCGAAGATATCCACGACCTGGCTATAGTTAGTCTTGCACATGCGAATAAAATAGAGCTCAGATCTTTATTTGGACTATTCGTTTCCTGCAAGTCTAATAGAATCAACTGAGCTGAAAGGGACGGAAATATGATTTGCTTCCTGTTTAATACACCTTCTATATCCTTCCTGAACTCAGATAGCGCAGGGCATGAAAAGAGCATATGTCCTATATCAGCAGCCTCTGATTCACATTTAGGACATTTTGTACGCTCATTTAATCGATTATCTAATACCCAGCTGGAAATTCTTTGAGGAGTATAATATAATTGGCAGACGGTTCTGTAAAACTGTAATCTAATACTAGAAGACTGCACCACATGGTTAATTTGGGAGAGTGAAGCAGATATCTGCTTAGGGGTTATGTTTAATCCTAACCTATCCGATCATTTAGATGCTAATTTGCCGCAGTCATCCGCTTTCCCCTGAATTAGATAACAATAGCTTTCACTAATAAGTGATTTAGTCCGATCAGAGTACAAGCATTTTAGAGTATCTGAGTGTCGAATTTCTTTAATTTTCATTTTTCGGACAAAAAAATCTTGAATATGCATATACCTGGAATACATTCAGTCTTTCAATTTATATATAGATTTAAGTGATGTAAATCCTAATAATCCGTCAGGGCCATAAAGATCTCCCAAAGTATTAATACCGCAGCTAGACCAAATAGTCCCTGCACTATCTGAAAAAATTCCGGAAAGTCCTGGGTTCCCCCATAGCCGTAATTCTGCATTAAAAAATTATATTTTATTAAGAATCATAATCTGATTCCAAATTTGTATTATATGCCTAGCAGTCTTGAACTTAACTCATTTAAAGTAATTTGGATCGTTTACTCGGGCCAAAAATTGTTTGCAGTCATAACCTAACATAAACTGGTGAAAAAATAAGGAGTTTTCATTTCTCAGCAGCCTACGAATCCGACCAAAAAAAGAAGCAAAAAAGTGTAATCTGAAATCAGGGAAAGTTAAACCCTCTTTTTCAATTGGGAGTTTCAGTAGATTTATTGCTCTGCGAGCTTTTTTGTAACCCCATATATAACTACTACAGATTCCATCGAGTTTTTTAAAGAAAAAATTATTACGGCGCACAGGAATTGATCTGAATAAATAAAGAAATTTGGGTGCAATTTTCATCTTAATTAAATGTATGCATCCTACCAAACTTAGAGGTATCTTATGCCATTTTTTTAATGATGTAGTAACTTCCTTCAGTAGTGAGTCATAATTAAGTGCTATTATTTCATTGACCTTATCTGATATTTTAACCCCCAAATAGACCGCATTTGGACACAAACCTTGTACCGGAGCTGATGGGTTATAATTAACGATGAATTCTAGTGACACGGGGGTTTTTTAGAAAATAGGACTAGAAGGGCGCGCTGCCTGGGTTAATACGTTACAAAGTGTGTGAGAAGCAAAACAGTAGTTCATGTAGTGCGTGAAGAGCAGACGGCAAAACACCCTTAACCGTCCAAACAAGTCAAAAGACAAAACATTTGTACATAGCTAAGCTCTCGCAACTACATTTGTGTATGTTCCAACAAGGTACAATGACCAAAGTCAAAAGGAAGCGCAGAAGCAGGTTCTTTGATGTAAGTCTTCTTGTCACAGCAAGATGTTTATTTTCTCCAAATTTGAAATAATACAACCGCCGACACGTGTTTCGTCGTGTGCGGTTGAGTCACACGACTCATCAGGGCTGGTAATACAAAATAATGTATGCACTTGTTAACTAAACATGTTCAGCTGTATACTGCATATGGTGACATTTGTGCAACCGACATGCAGTTTGTGGCGTGCGAGGATATCGCACATGGTTGTTGAAATGTGGTAAAGAATACTTGCATGGTTGAGCAAGTGATTGGACTATGGTGCTAATGTGCACGTAGTGAGTGAGATGAAGTTAAGAGACCCAAGTGTGGTCATGTGTCACTCGTACACAGTGGTCCTATAATTAAGAGGGTGTTCATAGTGATGGTGAGTGAAACGTGAAATGTTAGAAACATTTAATTTAAAAGAATATATTATACGTGAGGAGGTCTGTGTATGACTTGGCCTATACGTGTTCAAGATCCAGAGAGCATAAAACATGCAAATCCTATTATTCAAAGGATAATAGATATTACCTTCCACTCCGATTCCAATATGTGGATGGAGTAAGTCTGGACCTCTGAAAGCTCTGTATCGAGCTAAAATACAGTGAGGAAAAAAATGCGGAAGAAAGAAAAAAGGGGACTCATAAGGAGGCTTGCAACGAAGGAAATGTTTACAGAACTAATTCGAGTTTGAGCAATGATGAAAAAACAAAAAACACAAAGTATCTCTTACCAATGGGTTTACTGGGAGATTATGCAACAGTCGATGCTGTGTAGCATAATATTCGGTTGCAGTATAAGGATAATAGTTGTCTTATCCCACTGGTAATTTTCTTATGTAGAATTAGCACTATGTATACAACAAAAAGGGGATGAGGGAATTTATGAGTCAACATTGCAAAGTGCTTCAAGAAAGCTAGAGCAAGGCAGCTAGTTCATAAGGATATAAAAACGCGTTTGCCCAAAAGGCTATTCTAGAATCATTGTTGTTTGCTAAATTGTGAAAATTTACCTGCTAGTTGCTTTGGTGTAAAGCGGAATGCCGGGAGGGGATTCTTTATTGCGCCAAAAGAGGAAACGGGTACGTGTCCTCCGCAGTGGTGTGCTAAAAGTAAATACGAAATATCCAATGAGAAAACGTTTCTAAGGACAGGTGTGTAGAGCATCGCATACCCGACGCTTGGACTGGAAAACGCGGGTATGCGGAGAGTTAAAACAGCGGTGGGGAGACATGACGCTTACCCACTGCTGGCAATCCCTCCTCTGTTGTTTCCCGGCGGTCGTCTCTCGTGTACGGACACGTGACCCCGGGAGAGGAGGGATTAAGTAGAGAAAAATCGAGATAGAAGAAGTACTATCGCAAAAGGGATAATAGAGGCGCCATTGTTGAATGGGGAAGCTTGTGGCAAAAGGAGGACGTTTTGGTCTAATCCCTATTATAAAGCCGTCCTTGTCTATAGTTAGTCGCCACATTTCGAGATAACGGAGAAGGAGTAAAAGTAAACTACTAACTTGTGTGAACAAGAAAGGGGGGGCGATTCCCACTTACTGTTCATATTTCCTCAATGGTTATTAATCCAATATGGGGAAAGAGTTACAGCGCTGTTGGGCAGTATAGAGATGAAAGACCCCCATGTCCATTGAGACGAAAAGTTCAAAATAAAGGGTGAAGTTGAGATATGCTGGGCAAAGCCTGGGTGTGGCCAGATTTTTTGGATGTATTGTGTAAAGGAGTGAAACGTGCAGAAATTAAAAGTGAAACAAAGGTGAGCGAAGATAGTGAGGAACCTCCTGTCCATATACATTTAGAATAATTAAAATCCTTAAATGCAAGATTGCGAAACCAGAACTTAGGATATGTAAATAGACAGTACGGATTACGAAATGGTAAACAATGTTTGTATTGTCACTCTTAATAATCAAAAACATATAAGCAATAATCTAAAAACATTAAACCTTTTTGGATGGTGTTATACACAAGGTTTGTATTACAAACACATACATGGAAGTAGAATACATTTATTCCCTAAAAAGAGGAAATCCAATGTGTTGTTATTTGCTTTCCTCATTTTAGGGCTCCTAGTGTTTGCGCAGTATGTTAATCTGTGTGCACCAAGGATCCCCCCAGTACATTATTAATTTCCAAGAAAATATTGGAGCTCAGAATCATAGTTAAGCCCGTGTTCTACGCTGCGTAAGCGCATGATCCACGTGGCCTCCCTACGCCTGAGCATCAGTTCGCGATTGCCCCCCCTGATGTTGAGGGGAATTTGATCGATCCCAAAAACACGTACTTTGATGTCATCCTCATTAGGTTGACATTCTGCTACATGAAGTGCTACTGGGTATCTGGGGTCCCTCTTTTGTATAGCTCTCATATGTTCAGCTACCCTCTCTTTAAGAGCTCTAATGGTGCTCCCCACATATTTTTTGCCGCAATGGCATTCGATGATGTACACCACAAACTTGCTAAGGCAAGTGATGTTATGTTTAATCCGATAAACCATACCATCATGTCCTGCAAAGTTTTTTGTACCGTGTTTCCCCCACATGCACATAGAACAAAATCCGCATCTGTAGAAACCAATGCCACGTGTAGAAAGCCAGTTCTGAGCTGTGGTATTGGTGGGAACGGTAGGACTAAGTTTATTTCTCAAGGTAAAACCTTTTTTGTAGGTGATGGACGGTCTCTCTGGGATAAATTCTTTCAGTGTGGGGTCCTCTAGTAAGAGTTTCCAATGTCTGTTCAGACTCTTTCTAGTGAGCTGATTTAGGGCATTAAATTCTGTAATGAACCTGACGTGTTTGTCAGTGGTTTTCATCTCAGTACGTGTTTTTAGACAATCAGGTCTAGTGATGGCTCTCGTTTTGGACTCTGCCTTTTTAAGGGAGGTTCTAGTATAACCCCTATTCTGAAATCTTCTCTTCATGGTTGTGATGCAGTTGTCAAGTTCACAGGCTTCACTACAGTTACGTTTAGCCCTAAGAAATTCACCATAGGGAATCGATCGTATCTGATGTTCAGGATGAAAACTTGAAGCATGCAAAATGGAATTGCATGCGGTGGGTTTCCTGTAAAGTCTCGAATGTAACTGCTCGTTTCTTACATAGAATTCCAGGTCTAAAAATTCAATGTGAGTCTGACTGTGTTGCATAGTGAAACTGATTTCCCAGTTGTTGGTGTTGAGGTATTCGAAGAAAGAGTTGAGGAGTTCCTCAGTCCCGGACCAAAGGAGAAAACAGTCATCTATGTATCGACCTCAAAACACTATGGAGTCAGTGTATTGTGTACCTTTATTGCCCCAGATGAGATCAGCCTCCAATGCTCCCATAAACAGATTTGCAAAGGAGGGTGAAAACTTGGAGCCCATCGCTACTCCTTTCTTCTGTCTGTACCATTTACGATCAAACATGAAGAAGTTGTTTTCCAAGATGATCTTCATCATTTGAATTAACATGTTTGTGTGTGCCCATAGTGAAGCCGGTCTGTTAGAGAGAACCTTTGTAATGGCTTCAATCCCTAGGTCTAGGTTGATGCTGGTATAAAGGGACACTACGTCCATCGTGACCAGTATGGTGTCTTTCTGCCAATCTATGTCAGTCATGATATTGAGTATATGTTTTGAATCTTGTATGTATGAGGGAAGGTTTCTCACTAATGGTCCCAAAAAGAGGTCCACGTATTCCGCGAGCCTCTACCTAGCAGGTAAATTTTCACAATTTAGCAAACAACAATGATTCTAGAATAGCCTTTTGGGCAAACGCGTTTTTATATCCTTATGAACTAGCTGCCTTGCTCTAGCTTTCTTGAAGCACTTTGCAATGTTGACTCATAAATTCCCTCATCCCCTTTTTGTTGTATACATAGTGCTAATTCTACATAAGAAAATTACCAGTGGGATAAGACAACTATTATCCTTATACTGCAACCGAATATTATGCTACACAGCATCGACTGTTGCATAATCTCCCAGTAAACCCATTGGTAAGAGATACTTTGTGTTTTTTGTTTTTTCATCATTGCTCAAACTCGAATTAGTTCTGTAAACATTTCCTTCGTTGCAAGCCTCCTTATGAGTCCCCTTTTTTCTTTCTTCCGCATTTTTTTCCTCACTGTATTTTAGCTCGATACAGAGCTTTCAGAGGTCCAGACTTACTCCATCCACATATTGGAATCGGAGTGGAAGGTAATATCTATTATCCTTTGAATAATAGGATTTGCATGTTTTATGCTCTCTGGATCTTGAACACGTATAGGCCAAGTCATACACAGACCTCCTCACGTATAATATATTCTTTTAAATTAAATGTTTCTACCATTTCACGTTTCACTCACCATCACTATGAACACCCTCTTAATTATAGGACCACTGTGTACGAGTGACACATGACCACACTTGGGTCTCTTAACTTCATCTCACTCACTACGTGCACATTAGCACCATAGTCCAATCACTTGCTCAACCATGCAAGTATTCTTTACCACATTTCAACAACCATGTGCGATATCCTCGCACGCCACAAACTGCATGTCGGTTGCACAAATGTCACCATATGCAGTATACAGCTGAACATGTTTAGTTAACAAGTGCATACATTATTTTGTATTACCAGCCCTGATGAGTCGTGTGACTCAACCGCACACGACGAAACACGTGTCGGCGTTTGTATTATTTCAAGTCTGGAGAAAATAAACATCTTGCTGTGACAAGAAGACTTACATCAAAGAACCTGCTTCTGCGCTTCCTTTTGACTTTGGTCATTGTACCTTGTTGGAACATACACAAATGTAGTTGCGAGAGCTTAGCTATGTACATATAATTAACGATGACATGAGTTTTATTTATGTTTAATTTATACCCAGATATGTCCCCAAATCCTTTTGCTTCATTTGTTACCGCTGGGATAGCCTTAACTACATCGGTAGTGAATATTGCGATGTCGTCCGCTGTTATTTTTAAACTATTCTCCATATGCTGAAATGGAATAATATCACCTTGTGAGAGAAGTGAATTAAGAAATGGCTCCAATGACAGGGCAAATAGCAAGGGTGACAAAGGGCACCCTTGCCTAGTTCCTCTTTCTATCGGAAAATTAGAAGAGTTCCTTGCTGCATAGCTAATCTTAGCCATTGGCTGATGGTATGATGACCGAATCCAACCAAGGTATCTACCCTTAATGCCATAAGCCTTAAGTACGGCCCATAAGTAGTGCCACCACACTCCGTCAAAAGCTTTTTTAGCATCTCGCATGACCATTCCGAGTGGGGTGGATTCAGTTGATGCTACGTCAAAAGACGTAATTGCCGTATTAATATGGGCGGTAGTGTCTCTCCCCATAACAAATCTGTGCTGTTGTGTGTTAACCAGTTCAAGCATAAGGGGTGCTAATCGATTTGCCAGTATTTTAGCAAAAGCATTTGCGTCGGCGTTAATCAATGAGATTGGTCTATATGACCCACATTCGTCTGCAGGCTTTTGTTTTTTAAGAAAAAATAGTATTTTAGCAATTCTCCAGGAAGAGGGGGCTTTCCCAGTTTCACCAATTGAATCTGCGACTAACTTAAATAGGGGGAGTAGTTCCTGAATACAGATCTTATAGAGTTCAATAGGGAGCAGATCTTCACCAGCTGCCTTGCCCAAAGGAAGAGATAAAAATGCAGACTTTATCTCGTCAGGAGTAATCTCTGAGCTAAACTGCATAACAGCTTCTTTATCTTGTTGCACATTCAAGTGGGTTCTGAGATATAATAATATATTATCATTAGTAGGAGAGTTTTCTGGAGGGTATAGCTTACGATAATAATTGGCAAATTGATCCAATATCTGTTCTGGCTGGTTGTAAGTGGCCATATCAATGCCTTTAACCCCTTCCATGCTCATGACGAGCTCAGCTCATCATGAGGCACAGTGGAGCTGTGCTTATGACGAGCTGAGCTCGTCATGAACAATGGGGATTCAAGGAGTTCAGCATCCAAGGAGAATTGCTGCAGTAGTCAAGGTGTTAATTACTTTAATGTTGGTTCTAGCTTTCTTATCAGCGACTTTGTAAGCTAACACTTTCCCGATTCTGTCACCACTCTCATACTGTGACAGATGGTACTTATGAAGTCTCACACTATTTTTCTCCCTCAGGATCTTCTTAGTGTCTGTCTGCAATTTCACTAATTCCATTCTTAGCATCTCAAGATTAGATTTTCCTTGCATGAGGGCTGTTGCTAATTTCTGTTCCAAAGACAAAATATTAGAAGTCATAAGTTTTGTCTCATTCCGGACCTCCGCATTCTTTTTGAATACATATTGTTGGGCAACGCCCCTAATGCTTGGTTTACATGCATCCCATACTGATATTACTGCTGCCGAGTTTAAATTAATCTCTATAAATTCAGTGATATGCCCTTTAAGTTGTAATATAAATGTTGAGTCTGAAAAATGATATTTAGGGAACGTGAATTGCCGACCCCTTGTTTCTTATTATAAATATTAAATTCCACAAGTATAGGATTGTGATCAGATGTTACTCTTGGGCATAGTTCTATAATACAGCCTTCCATAATTCTGTCCGTTGCCCATACCATATCAATCAGAGAACATAGTTTGTGAGGAGCTGAGTAGTAAGTAAACCCTGCTACTTTAGGATGTTTGGATCGCCAAACATCCTTCAAGTTATCCAGCCGGCTTAGTTCCAATATAGCGGCCCTAACCTTACACATCCGTTGTGAAGCACCTTGCCTTGTGGAATCCACTGCATAATTCATAACACAATTAAAATCGCCCATAATCAGTAGTTCTCCCTCCCAATCTAATAATTCAATATTTAGCAGATCGTACATTCTTGGTTCGTCAATATTGGGCCCATATACCACACAGAAAACATATTTGCAGTGTTCAAATTGCGCTTGAGCTATCACCCATCTTCCCCTAGGATCAGCAGCCATTCTAATAATTTCAATCAGGAAATGCTTCTGCCTCAATAATGCAACCCCTCTGATTGAAGCACCCAAAGTAGAACACACAATAAGCTCGTATCCAATCTGACCCAGTAATTTTCTGTCTTGAAACCCGAAATGAGTTTCGGAAATCATAGCCAAATGCGGTTTATACATGTTAAGTTCTTCCTGAACCAGTCTCCTCTTTTGCTTACTGTTGAGACTGGCTACATTCCATGCAAAACACCTAATCGAAAACATATTGTGAAATTAAATGATTAGTTTTCCTCTGCATTATTGAGCACCTCATAAAGAATACTTTGCTTTGTTTTCGTTGACCTTTTCTACCTCTTGCAATAAAAATGTTCACCCTACTAACCCCCCACCCTTCACCCCACAGACTCCCCTCCCACTCTCTAGTCCCAACAGGAAGAACACCCCTCTATACCCTGCTGCCGTTGGCATGGCAGCGCTACGAAGTAGCAGCCAGGAGGCTTCGGCCGACAGCCCCAGCCAACAGGAAAAGGGAAAAAAGGAAAGAGAAGAAGAAGAGACTCCTCTAAAAGATAAAGCATACATTATATCTGCCACCAATCATGTGTATATCTTTACTTCCTATAGAAACATTTCAAAATACATGTAAAACAACCATATCCCTTATCTCTAGTTCAAGTATTAAGTTTATCTAAGGCATGCTCTGCTTCTTTTATATCCGCAAAAAAGTACACCTGACCATTTTTAATCACTTTGAGACGAGCTGGTTCTTGTAAGTATACTGCATAGCCCATAGCCTTGAAAGAGTCAATTAATTTTTCGGAGTTTCCATCGCTTATCCATTGTACTTTTACTCAGATCTGAGCGTACAAAAAAATTTACACTATCTACCATTACAGGAGTGTTGGGCCTAGCTTTTAATGATACAGCTTGCCTCAAAAGAAAATTGCCAAAGTTAATCAGAAGAGGGCATGGAAACTTGCTTTCTTTATTCCTCTGAACTAAGGGTAGTCTATGTACCCGTTATAATTGCGAGTCCAAGTCCCAATCTGAAAGATCTGGGAAGGCTTTCTGGAACAGCTTGACCACATAACCCCTGGGGTGTGCGCCTTCAGCCCCCTTGGGAATTCCAAATAATCAAAGGTTTAGCCTTCTTGTGCGATTCTCCATGTCCTCCAATTTACTTTCCATGTTGTTTATGCTGTCTGTAGGCAGATGAGTTAAAGATTCGGTTTGGGTAGCTCATTCTTCTTCCTCAACTACTCTCTGTTTTAATTCCTCGATTTCTTGAGTGACACCACCGAGTTCTGCAGCTCAGTGTTATCTTCTCTCAATTGCAAAAAATTAAGTTGTCCCTCTTGCCTCTGATCCATGAGAGTTTTCCGGATTAAATCTACAGAAGAGGTAGGATAGTCTAATTCCTGTGCTTCTTCAGAAGCAGATGGCTCACTTACGCACATTGGCACTAAAGTTGCAGTAGTGACAATAGCAAGATCGGTAGTAGTGACCATATGTATTACAGAATCAACAGCTGGGTTTTGAGTAGTGACTACCTTACTACGGACTGATTCCGACATATAATCCCCCTTATCAAAGGAAGGAACTGGGGAGGTCAGACTCTCTGGGCTTGAGGAAGAATTCACCCCATTTCTTAAGTTATAGATATCCACCAGACTGGCCCCTGATAACCTCAGGGCCATTTTCTTGACCCCCCTTTGCTTGAATCCATTTTCGTAAGGGGCTTGTATCCCTGTTTAACTTTTTGCAAGTATTTGCCGGGAAGGGGGCCTTATTATCAGAACTGCCCTTTTAGAATTTTGATTTAGCGTTAGTTTTGCCTTTTTTGAGACCCAGAATTTTGGCAGTGCCTGTTCCAGTCTTAGCACTACACACCTCCTCCTCTTTATCAGGAATTTCGTCATACTCTGCGCTCAGACTCTCTTCTGCCTCAACTGCCCCTTCTTCCCCTTCAGAAAGTAACCCGCCAGTATCTAAAGTTTCAGTTGTCTCAATGATCTGGTCCTCCTTCTCGGGGCAAGTAGATCTCACCAGAGCAGGAGGCACATTTAATGTATCTAGCATTTTTTCAGCTTTGTCGACTACACCAAATAGATCGTGATTATCCAAATTCAAGGCCAGGTCTGTGTAGCCCTCAGCTCTGTCCTCAGCGATAAAGCCAATTTGATTACATATTTCTAAGTCGACATTGTGTTTCTCAGCCTCTTTAGCAGATTTAGCATTCCCAAGCTCTTCTACAATAGTAGGAGTAAGCGCCATTTCGCCGCTTTCAATTACACCGCCAGGGCCTGATGCACTAGCTGATCCGATAGCTTGAATAATTACAGGACCAGCCGGGGTAGACACAATATTACCCAAGCTCCCTTCATCAGATACAATGTTGCAGCCAGCTTTCTGGATGTTCGCGCTTGCGTTTACACCATGGTATGAATCTGCTGCAGAGCTGGCAACAAACAGCGGGGGTCGTATAAGCTGTTTCCCTGCTACCACGGCGGTCCCAAATCCTTTAGTCCCCACTATAGATTCGGCCAAGTCACCAGGAATTACCTTTGATATTAATGCCGGTGAATCCCCCGCAGCTGGATGAATCCTAAGAGGAATTAGGTAGGGCTATATAACATGTACATAGAGATCCGTACAGGTTAAATACATATAGGACACAGCCCAGAAAGATCCTGCTTAATTTCCTAACCTTTTCCTTAAGGGAGAAGATACTTTCAAAAGCTGTCAGTCTGAAAACAGTAGAAGTTGATGGGGCAAAATATGAATTCAGGTCAGATGTTTCAGCCGCCTCCTCGAACAGGCAATTGGAGCTTGGGAAGATGATGGACCAACTTAAAAGTTTAGGAGCAGTGGTTCAGCTGAGATTTCCAGCGTACTTGAAAGTGATGATCAACAACAAAATGTATATCTTTCAGTCATGTGAAAAGGTGGATGAGTTTATAAAGGATTTTCAAGCAAGTGGTTTGTAATTTCTTGTTACCCTGCTTAGCCGGCAAGTAAATGAAGATGCAACTTAATAATGTAGAGCATGATAAGACCACTAGTGAAAGGGAAAAAAGAGGAAAGGGAGAGAGGGGGAGGAGAAAGAAATAAAATAAAAGGAAATCAAATATATATAAGCACTAAATAACTTTATGGATCAGTCAGTTGGATAAATGAAAGAAAAGAAAAGGAAAAAAGGATTAAAAGAGGAAAATGTAAATGTAAAGTTAAATTTTGAATTAGAACTCGAATAACTAAAATTCTGACATGAATTACAATTTAATATAATCAAACTCTCCTAGTTATGTAATTTTTTTTTCTTTCTGACTTTCTGGTCCTAATTCTAAAAGGGTTTACTTGACGGCAGATTTATACTAGAAAGCAGTTTGCTTTGAGGGGAAATCCATATGGCCTCATGGCCTTGGAAAAGTTGGGGAGGGGTTCTATGGGAGGGAGGGTGCACAGAGTGGAGAGCAGTGGGAAAAAATCACCAAAAAATGTTCCTCAAGGGTCTCTTTTAATATTTCAGAAACAGAGTTTTTATTTAGCGGTTACCGATGATTGGCAGTAGGATGGAAGGCATCATACAAATCTTGTCTTGGATCCTAAATGGTCTTAGGGTTAGGGGTAGGAGGGTGAAAATTCTCCAGTATTTGAAAGATTCTCCATCCCAGATTATAATAGCACAGGAGACTCATTTAACGGAGAAGGAAGCAACAGAACCTTTTAAGGCAACAAAATGGGTGGTGCATGTTTCATGTACAGCCCAATCAGCAGTGACTAAAGGGATAGTAATTTTAATTAAATGAGGGTTACAAGTGAACCTGGATTCCTATGCATCTGACAAAGCTGGAAGATGGGTAGTAGCTAAAGTAAAAATCTTAGCTCAGTCCTACACGCTGGGTTGCTATTACGGTCCGAATCACAGCAAAGTAAGTCCTTTAAGAGAACTGATGGCTAAACTCTTAAATTCTTTTGATCCAATCATTCTGACTGGAGATTTTAAAGTTGTATTAAATCATGCATTAGATAGTTCCATGCATAGAAGAGCTCAGACTTATCCTAAAATGTTTGGATTATTCAAGCAAATGATGGAACAACTGGGCCTGCAGGATATATGGAGACAAAAAGTAGGTGAACAAAAAGGCTTTACTTTTTATAATAAGAAGTACAGGCATCAATCTAGGATAAACTACTTCCTTGTTGACTGTAAGCTAAAGGATTTAGTACAGCAGATTGACCAGGTAGGAGTCCACTTGTCCGACCACTCTGCAGCGATGTTTACATTGAAGGTTAGCAAGGTAGGCACCCAATCTAGATGGACCCTTTATCGTACAATACTGTTGGAAGAGGGAGTTGTTCAGGCTTTTAGAGTATAGGCACAATCATTTTTCAAGCACAATTGGGGATCCCCAGCCCCTCGGGTGACATTGGATGCCTACAAAGCTTTCCTTATGGGCAGATTTGAGGCATTGGCTCCAGAGAAGAGGAGAGGTTATCATAAAGAATTGTTGACACAGGAGGAAAGGTCCGCTCCTTGGAAGAAAAATTAATTGGTCCAAGGCCAAGAGAGGTGGATAGGATAGGGTGGCTGCAGGAATTGTCACAGGCAAAATCTAGCTTATCAATCATATTGCAAGATCGGGTGAGAAAAAGATGGAGGTCAGAGTGATGGCTCATTTTGAATACAGCGAATCATGTAGCAAATTGCTGGCTTGGAAGGTAAAGAAATAACTGAGAAATAGGATAAAATAGGTTATATGTGATCAAACAGGGACCCTAGTTGGTGACAGCAGAGGAAAAGAGCAAGCATTTCAAAGCTACTTCAGTAAAGTCTGTCAAGAAGACCTCAACCCTTCTAAAGATAATCTAAAAACATGGCTAGGTCAGGACATGGGAAGCTCACTGACACCAGAAAAAAATGATTTTTTAAATAGAGATATAGATGCCTCCGATGTTGAAAAGATAATTAGTCAGCTAAAGTATAGGAAAGCCCCAGGACCTGATGGTATCCATCAAGAGGTCTATAAAGTCTTGGCAGCTACCTTGTCCCCATCTTAATGAATCTTTTTAATGAATTGTATGTCAATCGTCTCGACCTGCCAGCCTCTTGGAAGGAAGCCACAATTTCTCTAATTCTGAAGCCTGGAAAATGCCCCAAAAAATGTGACTCGTATCGCCCTATTTCCTTGCTTAACAGCGATTACAAGATATATACAAAGATCTCCAAAAGCTGGTGTTAGCGACAGCTTGGTAATAGGGAGATAATTTTATCTCCGCTTTCTTGGCTTTTAAAGCCAAAAAAGCGGAGATAAACCCCCTTGATAATATGCCCCTGGATTTTTAGTATGGTCTATCTTGCTTAAGAAGATTCTCCAAGGACCTGAAATAGAGATTGCTCCTGTTAAGAAATCACAGGGACACAAAGACTTCACCAGCAGCATCCTTGAACTCCACTGCTGGGAGTTCTGTCTTGCCCTGTGGTGCCAATTCGAGTCCCGGGCTCTTGGAAGTTGTTGCTGCTGAAAAAAGCATCACAAAGACATAAAAAATGACACATCACCCTTCCAGCACCTGCTTTTTAGATTCAACACCACTGTGCAGGAGAGTGTACCATGCACAGCTGCCATGTGGCTAAAAAAATTGATGCATAACCGGTCAGCAGGCAAAGAAACAGCATCAGTCTGAGTTCAGAGCGCCGTGTCTCCGAAGTCCGAGACCCCTGCACTGACTCCGACGCAGAGCCTGATGTACAGCTGAAATAAATGACACATCGTGGGACCACGGCTGAAGAAACTAATGAAGTGCATTCTGCAGCATCGGTCTCCAGCGTGTCCAGATTTCCACGCATATCACCTTTGCAGCACTTTTTCCAATGCACCACCCTCAGACCAGAACCGTCTTGGATTTCAATGCATCTTTTCCCACCACAGTCCGGATTTGATGCTACACTTCTCCTGCATGTAGCAGAACTGATGCATCACCTCTCTAAGGACTTAGGAACCAACACATTGCTGTGTTTTTCAACACTTCTCTCCTCTGCACCTGTTTTGCTATGTGGAGTTTGACGCAATCTGTGGAACTTTGTATAAAATCACTGCTTCCATAGAGTTAGTTCTATAGACAGATTTGCTTGAAACATTTGAAAGTCATATTTTGAGTTGTGTGTGTTGGATGTTTGTCATTTTGGTCTTGTTAGGTTCAGATAAAGAAACTTTATTTTTCTAAACTGCTGTGGTGTCCATTTATACTGTTTCCACTGTGTTACTGTGTGTGTTATGTACACATACTTTACAGACTGCCTAAGAGATAGGCCTGACTGCTCATGCCATTCTACCATGGGGGTGAGCAAGGGCTATCTTGGGTGTGTAACTTCCTTACCCGGACTAGAAGGAAGGGCCCCTACTTGGACAGGGGGCATAACACTTGCAACTAGAGATCACTATTTCTAACACCCACTCCCAGCAGCACTGCTTGGGAGCTGGGGACAGAAGGACTCTCATGCTCTCCCCACCTGTAGGATATGAGCAAGGGCAGAAGAGCCTGAACAAAGTTGCCACCTCCAATGCAGCATTATGAGCTGCCCCTCGGGGGCTGGCAGTGTTGCAGGGGCCTTGGGGCTCCCCCTGGCACCCCCATCCAATGGTGACCAGTCTTGGGTGACCTATGTGGGACTGGGCACCCAACCACAATAAAATAAATCAAAAGGAGAACAGACACTTGGTGTGAAGCTGCACAGTGGGAGAACTCACTCATTACATATTTGTTTATTTTTGCTCGGAGCCCCCCATAATGCCCTGCAAGGGCTGTTTTGAATATGTTACTTTCCTTGTAGCATCCCAATGGAGAGGCAGGGGCACCACCAAAATAATTTTGAGGTGTTGTAACAATGTAATGTTCAAGTGTTGTGGGGGCTGCGGGAGGTGCTGCAGGTCCAACAACCCCTTACTTAAAAATAAACCTCACCCTCTGTCTCACAGGTCACTGGATGTGTGACTTGGAGAGACTATTTACATTATTTAAGTTTTTCTGAGGCTGGGGCTTGTTGCTATTCCGCTTGTGAGTGCAGGGATCCCTAGATGTTTGGGGTTAGGACTAGGGTTAAATTATGGGGCCCGAAGAGGTAAAAGAAAGACTCTAATACATGTCTACTAATATTTTGAAAATAAATGCTTTTTTGACAATGGTTTATTTAAAATGACATCCCTTATATTGTAATGTTGCATCTGGTTTAGGTGGGCGGGAATATTGAGGTTATAGGGCTCATGGCTCACTAGGGATCAAAGGTAATTTGGGAATGTCACCAAAGCTATTTTCATCTAACTGCTGTATGTATCTGTAATTTAATGCATAATATGTGGTAGTGTCTGTATGTGTATTAAATGTAATTTTCTGTTTTCAAAGAAAAAGTACTACCTGGATAATGTTTTTTTGAGTGTTGTAGTTGTGTGCCAGCTGAATGGAGATTACTAGCCCACACCACCTCCCCTGAGTAGACCGGCAACTTCTCTACTTCGCTACTCCGAAAGAGTCAATTGCAAACATGGGATAAATGACTCCCAGTAAGGAGACACTTGTGGACCTCTTACTTGTGCAGGACCCATATCCTGACCATAATAACCTAGTTTCTTCCATAGTATCCCTGCCTGGGATTGCTAACGCAAGGTAGGAGAATTACCGGTCACAACTGAGGGTATCTGGTAATGAGGCTCCATATGGCTTGTCCTGCCCCAGTTATATTCCCCAAAGCTTGAATGTGCTATTCAGACTTTAGATACACATCTCTCATCTCAATGTTAGTAATACATGTTATTTTTTGACTATATTGCTACTACAGTATTGAACACCTGGAGATAAGGAAATACTTCCATTAGAAACTGCAATTTTGCTGATTTAAACACCCATTTTTGTATTTTTATGAAATTTCTGCCCCAGTCGTACTAGGGAAAGAAACCATCACTTAAAGAATCAGTTGAAATGCATGCAGCCCACGCTCCCAATCGTGCATCTACGCTTCTCTACAGATAGAATCTGTTTCACTGAATTTCCTGAGATAATTGATCATGGATTCAGACACTAGACATTCATTGCCAAATAGTTAGCTGAACTGCATGTATATAAGCGTTAAATTGACACTTCTATTGGGGCTTGGGATCCCACAACATTTGTTACGATTCCTATTTTGTATTTCGACAGAAAACACTTAAGAAAATGATGTATTTTACAGTTTTGTTTTGCCCGCATAGTCCAAATTGCTGTTATATATTTTTTTCCTCTAAATGGTCACTTAAGGTTTCTAAAGAGTTCAATTCTTCTGAAGAATGCTAATAAGCATACTTTACGCTTACATGTGTACAGGTGAAATAGAACACATCTGGCCAGAAGTATGGTTCTTGTGTGCCAAACTCTGTTTGCTCTTGTCCTGCAAATAACACCGCAGCGCAGCAATCTGAAAAAAATGTATTATATATATATATATATATATATATATATATATATATATATATATATATATATATATATATATATATATATATATATATATATATTACCTACTGGCTATCGCCAGTAGGTATATATAGTTAGGATTTTTTCTCTATGGGACTTTTGAAAATTCTATGTCTAATAACTTTGGCGTTTGTGGACGGAATCGGCTGAAATTTTCAGGAAAATGGCACATTTTGTTTCTGAGCAGCCCCTGAAAATTTGGTGGGGTTTCGTCAAGGGGGGGCTGAGAAAAAAGGGGGGTCCCAAAACGCGTTTTTTGCATTGAGTTTTCCATAGGGCGGTTGGACTCACTTTTAGCTCGAACGGCTGAATGGATTTGCACGAAACTTGGCAAAATTGTAGGGACTGTTAGCCCGATGTGCCTTTGCTAGGTCTCAATATATGTGCTCCAGTAGTTTTTGAGAAATTAACGTTCAAACCAAGATATATATCTGTAACAGCGCTCTGGGCAGCGATCCGGTCCGCTTACTTTTCGCTTATCGGAACTTTGCGCGCAGAAAGCTGATTGGCTCTCCGGTGTCTGTCAACATTCTAAACAGTCCGGAGCGGCCGCCATCTTGTCTCTCGGTAGGATCGAGAGAGAAGAAGAGGTGGAAAACGAAAGGGGAATTTAATGAAAGGGGGCAAGGTATCCCCCTCTTGACCCCCTAGGAATGTTGTTGGGGTTATTAAAGGGTCCCGTGGGGAAAATAAAAAAAAATGATTTTTCACGGTAGAAGCGCGGCCGCGAACTGGTAGCGAAACGGGAATTCGCCATTTTCTGCTTCGTTAATTAAATTACTAGTTATAAGTGGGTGCGGGAGACGTATCCTAATCCCCTATGTTTTCTGAGGGTGGCTGAGGAGGCTGATATTTGTTGATACATCTCTTCCAGCGGCTGTGCGTGAGCTTTTTTTTTTTTTTGCTGCGTGACAGTCCGGAGCGGCCGCCATCTTGTCTCTCGGTAGGATCGAGAGAGAAGAAAAGGTGAAAAACTAAGGGGGAATTTAATGAAAGGGGGCAAGGTATCCCCCTCTTGACCCCCTAGGAATGTTGTTGGGGTTATTAAAGGGTCCCGTGGGGAAAATAAAAAAAAAATGATTTTTCACGGTAGAAGCGCTTCACGGGCCGCGAACTGGGCCGCAAACTGGTAGCGAAACGGGAATTCGCCATTTTGTGCTTCGTTAATTAAAGTACTAGGTATAAGGGGGTGCGGGAGACGTATCCTAATCCCCTATGTTTCCTGAGGGTGGCTGAGGAGGCTGATATATGTTGATACATCTCTTCCAGCGGCTGCGCCATCTTGCCTTTTTTCGAATGCCACAATTTTGTCGTGCACGGCAGCCATTTTAGATGCCAGGCTGGTCCCAGGCTATCACCTAACCCTGCGGATGTAGTTTATGGCCCCAGCTGTAGAGAATTCAGACATGCCAATCCTCCTGATTCAGGCGTGTGAGTACTGATTTCAGTGCTAGTCTCCCGCCTCCCGATTTCTGCAAGCAAAAACCCGGGGGCATATTATGAACAACTAGCGATAATTTTTGTCTCTAACTTGTTTAGAGACAAAAATTATCGCCGCACATCGGCGATTTTTATCGCAGATAAACCTTGCTATTATCGCAGAAAAGTCAGCGATATTCATGTATTATCGACCTAATGCTCTTAGCCATGTTATCCACCTCCCATTGGATAACATGGCTAAGAACTGCTCAGGGCAGGTGTTAGATTTTGAAGATATTCGCGCTTAGCGCGAATATCTCCAAAAGTTGGTAATAGAAGGTAGCGATGTTAGGGACTGTTTCCAGTCGCTAACATCTTGGCACGCCACTTTGCATGTCATTAGTGATAAGTATCACTGACATGCAAAGCGGGGCCCAAGATGGTCGCTATCTCCTTTTAGCTGTCACTAACTGGTGTTAGCGACAGCTTGGTAATAGGGAAATAATTTTATCTCCGCTTTCATGGCTTTTAAAGCCAAAAAAGCGGAGATAAACCCCCTTGATAATATGCCCCACGATTCCTTGGGGGTTTCAGCTGACAGGGCTTGGTATTGTGTTACAAGGTAATTTTTCCATGAAACGTCAGAGGGTCGATGCAGGGGTTCTAGAAGAGGTGATAAACCATTTAAGCCTCATGAACAAGCGCATGGTCTTTTAAAGATTTGTGAAGTACTCGGGGCGGCGGTGTGTGTGTGCCCTCTTTCAGGAGCGGGCGGGGGGGCACTGCCAGCAACTTGCCAGGTCAGGTAGTGTTCAACACGTGCATCACCCTTTCTCTGCCTGCTATTGCGCTCCATGCTTCGGAAAGGTAAGAAAAAGAACGTGCATTTGAGTTTGAAATGTCCGATCCTGCAGCAGCACACTTCCAAAGCCCACACATGACAATAACCCGATTCAAGGCCCCATTCACCCGTTTATAAAAAAATAGATAACACTCCAACATGGTAAGGTTATAAAACTTTATTAACTACTAACTTTAACGAACGGAACAAAAACTAAAAACATTTAAACATTTCTCAACACAAAAAGCAACAATGGTTAGAAGCTGTCTTTTGTGCGAATAGTCCCAAGGCAGCACAACGTGCAGAATTCTGGACGGCACCCAGGTGATGTCGCCTGGGTGCCGCACTGGTTTAGGCATCCTACAATGCTGCTCCGAAAATTGGCGTGGGGCGTCCCGGGTGGGGCGGGGGGAGGCCTCGTCAGTAGCGGTCTGTTGTGCGAATAGTCCCAAGGCAGCACAACGTGCAGAGTTCTGGACGGCACCCAGGTGATGTCGCCTGGGTGCCGCACTGGTTTAGGGATCCTACAATGCAGCACAGAAAAACAGCGTGGGGCGTCCCGGGTGGTGCGGGGGGAGGCCTCGTCAGTAGCGGTCTGTGTCCAGTGTCACATGGCTGACACAACATGTACGATAGGCACCCAGGTGATGTCCAGTAAACTGCCGCACTGGTTTTGGTATCCTACAATGCTACTCCGAAAATTGGCATGCGTCGGCCCGGGGGGGGCGTGGGGGAGGCGGCGTGAACGGGCCTCCCCAGGTGGCGGCCATCTAGCTGAGTTGCGCCCGCTCTTGCGGCTACAGCGTCTCGCTCACCATGTTGTTGAGTTGCTCCCACTCTTGCAGTGCAGCGATAGGCGGCTGCCACATGGCTCTTAAAATGGCGGACGGCTCCTCGGTTTTGGGCCTGGTCCACTGAAATAGCCCTGGGACACTTTGGAACTCGGACGCTTGCCTGCTAGGGCTTGGGCTCCATTCTCGAAAAGCGTCCCCTCAGCCGTGAAGATTGTACAAAAGTCTTGGGGGCCCCCGACTCCCGCAGGCTTCCGGTGGGGAGCGGCTGCCATGATTGCTCGCGGAATGACCACGACGGAGCCACGAGATGGTGGTGCTCTCATGCTGACGCCAGCTTCAGTCTGAATGATCCAGAAACAAGGTGGGGCTTTCATCGTTTGGGAAAAAAAAATGTTCTAAACCAATGAAAAGTGTTATTTTTAGGTCATATGACCAAGCCTTCCATCTTTAGGAAACCAAAAGTAAAATGAACCAATGAAAAGTTTTATAAAGAAGTCACATGACCTGTTATGCGGTATAGGGCTACAAAAACCGTAGAAAATCCGTTGGCACGTGAGGCGGCGTCAGTAGCGGACCGATGTGCGAATAGGCCGAAGGCAGCACAACGCGCTGAGATCCGGATGGCACCGAGGTGGTGTCAAGCAAATTGCCGTACTGGTGTGGCCATCCTACAATGCTGCGCCGAAAGACGGCGTGTCCAGCTGAGTTCCGGTCACTCTTGCGGTACAGTGAGTCGAACGCGCCGAGATCCGGATGGCAACGAGGTTGTGTCCAGCAAGTTGCTGCACTGGTGTGGCCATCCTACAATGCTGCGCCGAAAGACGGCGTGTCCAGCTGAGTTCCGGTCACTCTTGCGGTACAGTGAGTCGAACACGCCGAGATCCGGATGGCACCGAGGTTGTGTCCAGCAAGTTGCTGCACTGGTGTGGCCATCCTACAATGCTGTGCCGAAAGTCGGCGTGGGGTGCCCCGTTGGCTTATGAGGTGATGTCAGTAGTGGACCGATGTGTGAATAGGTCGGAACCAGCACAAGGCGCCAAGATCCGAATGGCAAGTCCTGGATATTGAGTGCCATAGTTGAGAGTTCTGAGCTGTGGTTGTAAGACTATCTGAAGCTTATTTGCACCTGCTGCAGTTTCACTGTTGCCCAAGGTGGTGTCCAGCAAATTGCTGCAGTGGTGTGGCCATCCTACAATGCTGCGCCGAAAGACGGCGGGTCCAGCAGAGTTCCGGTCACTCTTGCGGTACAGTGAGTCGAACGCGCCGAGATCCGGATGGCACCGAGGTTGTGTCCAGCAAGTTGCCGCACTGGTGTGGCCATCCTACAATGCTGCGCCGAAAGACGGCGTGACCAGCTGAGTTCCGGTCACTCTTGCGGTACAGTGACTCGAACGCTCCGAGATCCGGATGGCACCGAGGTGGTGTCCAGCAAGTTGCCGCACTGGTGTGGCCATCCTACAATGCTGCGCCGAAAGTCAGTGTGGGGTGCCCCGTTGGCTTATGAGGTGATGTCAGTAGTGGACCGATGTGTGAATAGGTCGGAAGCAGCACAAGGCGCCCTGCACTGTTGAGCTTTTTTCAATGCCTGTTTTTTGTTGTTTCCCCTCCATCAAAAACAAAAAAGAATATATAAAACTGTGCAAAAATACAAAAAAATGTTTAGAAAAGCAGTGCTTGTAAGACTGTCTGAAGCTCCTTTGCACCTGCTGCAGCTTCACTATTGGCCTGGTGTGGACAAAGATCGCCCATGACTTAGGCTGATTGAGAGTTTGTAGAAAAATGGCTTCAGATTTTCCACATATTATTCTTCAACATTCTTCCTAAATGTAACAATGTGAGACTCACTAGGAGAACGGCTGTTTATCTTTCCTTTCAAAATGCTGCCAACAATATTTTCTGAATGGAAGACACCATCTTGTAGCATAAAGGGCCGAAAGGGGTTCTGGTCTGGCCGATTGTTGGTGAAGACATTTTGACTATATCTTGGACCTGCCCGGCCTCGCCCAAAATGGCGCCGGTATAAATGGGACTCGTAACTCCTTGCCCGCAAATGTATATCTAGAAAATGTTATTGTAAGTGGCCCTGTCTTATTTTAATTACAAAATGTACGTCCACCGATTCCGCAACTGTTAGACACCTTAGTTCTTCCAACCTAATGGCCCGCTCGTTACGTTCCTCTACAGTGTAAATGTCTCCTCATCATATACGATTTCAGTTTGCTCCGTGGCCGGCCCACGTGGTTATAGGCCCGTATTTGTATACTGATATTTTCACAATAAAGGTTTTTAAAACAAAACACGGTAGTAGTATTTACATTGGTAAAGTTTTTACTTTTAGTCACTGTTTTCGAATCAGTAAAAGGCAAGTGAAATAAAGCAGTCCGATTACATGACGGATAAAAGGTATAATATGTAGGAACGCAGTAAAGATAAATGGTCAAGGGCAGTTGTGTTTTTCATTTCTGCAACATAAAGTGATCGATAAGAATCTGATAATCAGGCGTATCGGCGACTAAGACAGCAGGCCGAGTCTCTCTTACTCAACGGCTCCGTCATGGAATGAAGAAACGCCCTTTTTCTCGAAAAAGGAATATATTTTACTTGCAGGATAGTTGTAAATTTTCCGGGAAAGTACATTAGCCTGGAATATTATAACATATGTGTGAAAAAAAAAAAATGTTCGAAAAAAATAAAAAGCGTAATTTTTAGGTCATATGACCAAGCTTTTCATCATTAAAATAACAAAAGTAAAATGAACCAATGAAAAGTTTTATTAACAAGTCACATGACCTGTTATGCTTACGTTACGTGCTGCGCGCCGCGCCTCGGATCACTTCCAGGTGCGCTAACGCGGCGTGTCATAAAACGCATTACGCGACAACGTAGGTCAAGAATATAGTCTAAATGTCTCCACCAACCAGCGTTCAGAACACAACCCCTTTCAGCAGTCCAAAAAGTTCTGTTAAATGACAACAGAGGGGACAGGCAACAAGAACCATCAGTCAAAGAGGGGAGGGCAAATTCTTCTCTTCCGGGTCATGTTGGGGCGCTACCGGAACTGATCGAATTGGTAGTCTATAGTGTTTCTGGATGTTTCAGACTAAAGCTGGCGTCAGCATGAGACCACTACCATCTCGTAGCTCCGTCGTGGCCATTCCACGAGCAATCATGGCAGCCGCTCCCCACCAGAAGCCTGCGGGAGTCGGAGGCCCCCAAGACTTTTGTAGAATCTTCACGGCTGAGGGGACGCTTTTCGAGAATGGGACCCAAGCCTTATCAGGGAAGCGTCCGAGTTCCAAGGTGTCCCAGGGCCATTTTAGTGGACCAGGCCCAAAACCGAAGAGCCGGCCGCCATTTTGAGAGTCCTGTGGCAGCCGCCTATCGCTGCACCGCAAGAGCGGGAGCAACTTAACTACATGGTGAGCGAGACGCTGTAGTCGCAAGAGCGGGCGGTAAACAGCTGAATGGCGGAAGAGGCACAGTGTAGCAAAAGCGGGCGGAATGGCAACTAAAACGGTAAAGGGGCGCCCCACTACAGCGTGTCTTCAGGTCGAACGGATTGTGGGACAAAGTCCAGAATAGAAGAGTCATCAAAAGGTAAAAAGTTCCGCCGGACCCCGGGAGCCGGCCGCCTATGTCGGGGGCGATCTCAGGCTACACCAGTGCTATAAGACTTGGGGAGGGGGTCGGAGCCAAGCGTCTTCTCCGAGTCCGTGTCATCACACCGCCCCTCGGGGGCCTCCGTCAAGCGGTTTAGGGAGGTACCATATAACATTGTTTTCAAATGCAGTCAGGTCCACAAACGACCCTCACTTACTTTGGAATAGTGAAGCTGCAGTAGGTGGAAATAAGCTTCAGACAGTCTTACAAGCACTGCTTTTGTAAACATTTTTTTTTTTTTTTTTTTTTTTGCACAGTTTTATATATTTTTTTTGTTTTTGATGGAGGGGAAACAACAAAGCACAGGCATTGAAAAAGGCTCAAACTCAGAACTCTGAACTATGGCACCCAATATCCAGGACTTTCCATCCGGATCTTGGCGCCTTGTGCTGCTTCCGACCTATTCACACATCGGTCCACTACTGACATCATCTTATAAACCAACGTTATGTAAATAGTTATTTAATAAAATGTTTTACCCTGTTTCTTTGCCGGTGTGTTGTCTATATTTTTAATATTTGCATAGGGTTTGTCGTTATTTTGGCCGGGGTGGGTGACGGAGCCGAGCTGTCTTGCAGCCCTCATGGTGTGGAGCTCAGTTCATCTCACTATTTTCGTATTTCTCATGAAGGGTTGTTTATAATATTTCTATTTTAGCGAGGTCAAAAAGAGATCCAATTAGTGGCCTACTGATTTTGCTCGATTACTTTTATTTTTTTACACGATTTTTCACGATCTGCAAAGACTAAACAGAGGATTGCGACTTTGTGCTTGTTTGTAAATAGAGAATGAACCAAAGAGAATCAATTGAAAAACAGTAAATGCTTGGATAATAATCAATCAAATGGAGAGACAAGCAGGCACGACGGATTACAACGGGGGTAAAGGCCTGCGTTAACTACCCTTCAGTATCTGCAAAGAGAGAGTACTATTAAGACAAAAGAGGGGAGGGGGGGGGTGCAGCGTTCAAAGCACATCAGCGTGGATAAATACGAAAATGTTTTTATCTATCACGTACTTGACATTTTAAAGCTTTTCATATTTGCTATTAAAAAACCAATGAAATTCACAGAAAAAACCATAGGTTATAGTCCATATATAGTTAGGAATTTGCATTTACAAAACCTTGAAAATTCAATGAAAAAACCATAGGTTATAGTCCATATATAGTTAGGAATTAGCATTTACAAAACCTTATTTTACTCGCATAAAACCATTGAAATTCCATATATAGTTAGAAGCGCTAACTATATATCGCGCACCCGCAATCCACTGCTGATGATGTCACATATTACATCATTCATGACATGGTCAGTGACATCACTGATGACATCACTGATGACATCTCAAATGACATCACTGATGACATCACTGATGACAACTCAAATGACATCACTGATGACATCTCAAATGACATCACTGATGACATCACTGATGACAACTCAAATGACATCACTGATGACATCTCATTTGTCATCACTGATCACATCACTCATGTGATAATACAATGAACCTCTTCAGACTCTAATATAACCTTACATACACTCAGTATAAACAGACACTCACAGACTGTCACTCATCCATGGAGTTACTTACACACCTAGTCAGTCATGCAAAGAATCAATCACACCTCCATTTCCTCAACTATACAGTTATACACATCTTACTTATTCAAACATATAATAACACATATTTACTCTCTTATATAATCCCTGATACAAGCTCACAGTGATCGATACAGCCACTCACACATTCACTGGCTCTTATGTTCAGTTATTTATATATGTCAACTCTCACATGTATTGTGTTTTACATACGTACTTACTTGCACATGTAGCAATGAGAAATCCATTCACTCACCAACACACCCATGCACAGTCAACCGCCATATAGCTGTTTCCACATGCACTCTTGAACTCATACTCCTAGTGAATCAACTGCTTACACATCTATGCACAGAGTCACGCACCTCCCAGCCACCCACACACACACTCAGCCTCCCATTCAAATACTTGGGCAACCAATCAATAACCCATATGGCCACTCTTATAGCTACTGATCAACACATGCAGCAGCTTACACAACAACAAACATACTGATGCACAAATTAAGACAGTTTAGTCACTAACCCATGCACTCAGTGAGACACATTTAATCACTCTTTCATACAGTCAGTCATGCACCTACTAAATTCTTCATCGAGACACTTATACATCCACTCATTCTTCAATATGTAAAACATATTTAAACTTTACAGACACATACAATCACTGGATGTTGTGATCAGTGATGTCATCAGTGATGTCATTTGAGATGTCATCAGTGATGTCATCAGTGATGTCACTGACCATGTCATGAATGATGTAATATGTGACATCATCAGCAGTGGATTGCGGGTGCGCGATATATAGTTAGCGCTTCTAACTATATATGGAATTTCAATGGTTTTATGCGAGTAAAATAAGGTTTTGTAAATGCTAATTCCTAACTATATATGGACTATAACCTATGGTTTTTTCATTGAATTTTCAAGGTTTTGTAAATGCAAATTCCTAACTATATATGGACTATAACCTATGGTTTTTTCTGTGAATATATATATATATATATATATATATATATATATGTGTGTGTAGAAACTCCGCATACCACCTCCAATCCCCGCGGACCGGCGAAGCAGGAGGCAGACCACAGCTTTCAGGTAACTGTTTTTTTAATTGCAGGTCTCAGTGGAAACAACCAACCACGACGCGTTTCGGGCTGTGCAGCCCTTGTTCACATGCAGAGAGTAGCTGGATACAATGGAGTTTATAGTTCATGTAGCCCTGCCTGCCACCCGCCCCCTCAAATGTCATGTGACCTACAAACATAAACAACAGACTCATTTTGCCTGAGTTCAGTGTCTAAGAATATAATCATGTACATATTGCTGAAAAATCAATTAGAAAGTAATTATGTAAAACAGATTGAAATTATTGCACATTATATACTTTGCATGAATGCAAGTTGAATTTTAAGCACCATTTTGTACTTATGGAGTCATTTGGCCAATGTAACCGGGTCACATTTTAGCTTTGCAAAATAACTCGATAAATCCATTTTGTCGCAATACAGACCAACTCTATTCATTTACATAAGGTGACTGTGCTAATGATAACATCTTAACTTCTGCCATGTGGGACAGAGGAATGGAGGGCTCGGTGTGCAAATAGGCAAAAAAAGTCCTAAAGGGTCAACAACCACAAGCTAGGACAACCCTGCCTATAGTGGAAAGAGGCTTAGTATAAAGTGCATACAATCACACCTACAGACAATATTAAAATACATGATATACATCTTACTGATTAAAAAAGAATACACATATAAAACGTTACCCGTATTAAAATAAGGACAAAGCAATATTATTTGATCAAGGTAAGTATAAAATGCTATTCTAAAAACAGTAATTCATCATGATTTTAAAAGTGAAAAAATAAGTGCAGTGACCATATATATGGTGATAAAACTAAATAATGATAAATAGGGAGGATAAAGTAATGCCACTGTTGTAAAGTGGCCGGAAAACAGAGCTGAAAGGAAGAAAGAAGGGAAAAAAATAGTAAAACCCAATAGATAACAGGGAACCTGACTATCTATTGTACATCATAAATAGATCTAGTTAACCCTTCCTTCATATTCGAAAAAAGTGAATGGGTAACAGGGACCCTGACTACTCATTGAGACATTATGACATCACAAACCAACTAGTTTTGGCACCACTGCTGTTTGAGTTCCGTCCTGATATTAAGATAGGCACTAATATAGAAAAACAGGCAAAGCTACTTAGAAATTGTTGGGATGGGAAAACATGCTTCAGAGTAAAATTTTAGCTATAGGAAGTTATGGATATCTTCCGTATTGTTGAGGCCGTTGGGCCACTTGCTGTCGAACTCCAAAATGAAGCGTGTCTCCAGCTGCCTCAGTAGCAGCTCCCTATTGCCTCCTCTCCGGGAGGGTGGAACTGATCCCACCACAAAATACGTGAGGCACTCCTGATCTTTATTGTGCTTCAACGCAAAATGTCGTGCCACTTGATAGGTTGGATCATTATGTAGTATTGCCCTAAGGTGCTGTAGAATTCTGACGTGCACCTGGGCTTTTGTACTGCCTATGTAATTTAGTCCACAGGTGCACGTCAGAACATAGACTACAAAGTCAGTTTTGCAGTCATGCTTGCCCTTGATAGGAATATCAGTCGTGTCAAAGGGTGGGCGGTAATGTGTTTTGTTTATACCGAATTTGCACGCGCTACAATGTGTGCATTTATAGAATCCAGACTTAGATTTCAACCACGTGCCCTTTTGTTTCAGCTCAGGGCTGCTAACATCCAAATGAGCCCCCATATTTCTGGCCCTACGGAAACTAACCACGGGATTACGGGGCAAAGTAGAGTTGAGGATGTTATCTGTGAGAACTATTGGCCAATTTTTTTGAATTATTTTTTTGATGGCGTTCTCTTCACTGCTGTAAGCAGTGATTAATCTCGGGCAAGTGTTGCTTTCAAAGTCTGGACCTGCAGAAGCATCAGTGGTATTCGACTCTATACTTGGCTTTATCAGTAGACTGTCTCTGCTTCTTAACCTTGCTTTAGCCAAAGCTTGGTTAAAGATTTTGTCTGAGTAGCCGCGTTCCTCAGGTCAGTGATGCAATTCTCAAGGTCGGTTGGTGAGCTACAGATTCGCTTGATTCTTAGGATTTCTCCATAAGGAATGCTGCATATTGTATGCCTGGGGTGAAGACTGGAGGCATGTAGTGTAGTGTTGCCTGATGTGAGTTTACGGTATAAAGTGGATTCTAATTTGTTGGCACTCACATAGATTTTAACATCCAAAAATTCTATTTGTTTGGGACTGATGTGAGATGTAAAATGAAGATTGAGGGAGTTTGTATTAATTTCATCAACAAATAGATATGCCTCATCTTCGCTGCCTTGCCACAGAATAAATATGTCGTCAATATATCGTAGATACTTGATGAGCTTTTCTCTGACCCACACCTTATGTGTGACGCTGAGAACCTGCTCCTCCCACCATCCTACATGCAAGCATGCGTAGCTGGTGGAGAAGCAGGATCCCATTGCCACACCTCGAAGCTGTCTCCACAGTTCTTTACCAAAGGTAAAATAATTGTTGTTTAAACACCAATTCATCAATTCAAGAATAATTTTGTTGTGCTCATATAAGTCAGCGGATCTTTTACCCAGAAAATACTTAGTAGCCCTCAGTCCCTCTTTGTGTCCAATACTCGTATAAAGGGACTCCACATCCAGCGTGATAAGTAGCATGTCTTCTTGCCATTCTAGATCCATGATTTTTAGAAGAAAGTCACTAGTGTCACGCACGTAGCTAGGCAACTTGGTGACCAGATCTTGCAAAAAGTAGTCGATGTAACGTCCTACATTTTCTCCAGTGCTGTCTATTGCCGAAATAATCGGTCTGCCAGGAGAGGGCAATGTTCCCTTATGTATTTTGGGTATTAAGTAAAACACTGAGAGGACTGGAAATTCTTTATTCATGAATTTAAATTCCTCCCCGGAAATTAGTCCCTCTCGCCGGTATTTACCTAAATGTTTTTCCAAGCTGACTTTTGCAGCAGAATATATTCTTTGTTGTTAGATTTGGTGTAACATGAGGTATCATTCAGCTGTCTTAAAGCTTCTGTTACATAGTCACTTTTGGCCCAGATTACTAAATTGCCCCCTTTGTCTGCTGTTTTTACAACAATGTCAGGGTTAGCACTCAGCTTCTTCATTAAAGCAATGTAATCAGCCTGTTTATGATCATATCTCTTGCTTTTGCGGTTCCGTGACTTAGTATGCAGCTGCTTGATCTCATTAACTATGCAGTCTTTAAAAATGTCTGTGGCATCTTTTACCATCAAAGGGACCAATTTGGACTTTTTTTTAAATGGTGTAATGCCTGCTCCCTTTTGGATGATATTAATTTTAGATAGTCTAGTTTCAGTGTTATCATCACTGTCCTGAGCCATCGGTTGAGAATCTGTGGCTTGACATAAATCGTTTTAAGTCAAAAAGGTGGGTAAATCAGCAGCTCTTACCTCTGGCACTCCATCCGGGGTGCTGGAATCCTGGGATGAGGATTTGTCTGCATCTGCCTTTAGTTTTTGTGTGGCGAAGAATTTTTGTAGTTTTATTTATATCAAGTTAAGCCCCAAAGCGAGCAATTGTTCCTTCGCTTTGTTCAAGGTAACGCTTGACAAATTAATAACTGATCTGTTGTTATTTATTTCCTTTTTTGCCATTGTGCTCTTGTTTTCTTTGTTTGTGCGTTTTTGTTTGGCTTGTTTTCTTCGTTCCCGTCTCCTTTGGCTTTTGCCTTTACTATTTGTTTTTGATTGTTTGGGCGTGGACGCAGTGTCATTAGTCTTTCCTCCACTAAAAAATCTAATTCCTCTTCCAAGTTGAGGATGGGTGCTGCTTGCAGGTTCCTGTCAGGGTCGTCACTTGAACCACTTGACACAGAAATAGTGTCTCTGCTTATTGCCTCCTCAACCTTGTCGACATTTTCCCAGTGTAAATTCTGTGTTGTTGCAGGTCCAGCCTGCTTCTTAATTTTGCCGCTGTATTGCTGGAGCTTGGCCACTCTATATTTGCGAGCAAAAGTGAAGATCTGTCCATGGGCATAGTCAGCCTGATCACGCGCAAATTTGCGGTCCTTTCTTGCTTTTATTTTTTCCTCGTGTTTCTTGAGCCTGTCTTCCATCGCCTCTCTAAGAATCTTTATCTCATCCTTTTCTTTAAATTTGGCTATGTCATCATTCAGACTTTCAATACTTTTGAGGATTTCAGCCTGATTGATAGCTGCATACTTCATAATTATATGGACAAGATTCATTGATGCCGCCAAATTACTTTGACCCCACTCTTTCAACATCAGGGGATTAGGACGGTCAAAGCTCGGCGCAAGCATGATGCGTAGTCCTCTAGGAACGCGACCAGCGTCTGCATATTTGGATAAAGAATAGTGCTCCCACCATTTAGTAACCTCTAATCATTTTTGTTTTTCTAGGTTCCGATATAGCGTTTTAACGCCGCCATCACTGTTTCCCTCCGTCCCAGCCGGGAGATTTTGCGGTGTTTTCCAGTGAGGGAAATTTTTTCGAATAGTTGCTCCGCCTCCGCCTCCCTAGCACGGAAAGCCTCCGCAGACATGTTGGATGACCACTGAGCCTGAAGACTTGCTGCGGTGCACTCAAAAAGCCGCCCAAAAGTTGTTTATGCGGCTTCAGACTGAGGAGTGCTCGTAATATGCCTGAAAAAACTTCTCCACCTATGCGATGCCATATAAAAAATGCGGCGATGCCGTACTCCAATCCCAAGGCCGAATCAGCCGACCCTGCCAGCGAATGTTTCTCGCAATACGCCAACTTACTTGAAAGGCTGCGGCAGGGGGCACCTGTGGAAATTCCTCGCAGGATAGCTTGCGATTCGGTATTAAATCCTGGCGCCACTTACGGAGAGGGGGTCTGTTGACAGAAGCACACCGAACTTCTGTATTCACATGTGTAGAAACTCCGCATACCACCTCCAATCCCCCCGGACCGGCAAAGCAGGAGACAGACCACAGCTTTCAGGTAACTGATTTTTAATTGCAGGTCTCAGTGGAAACAACCAACCATGACGCGTTTCGGGCTGTGCAGCCCTTGTTTACATGCAGGGAGTAGCTGGATACAATGGAGTTTATAGTGCATTTAGCCCTGCCTGCCACCCGCCCCCTCAAAGGTCATGTGACTTACAAACATAAACAACAGACTCATTTTGCCTGAGTTCAGTGTCTAAGAATATAATCATGTACATATTGCTAAAAAATAAATTTGAAAGCAATTATGTAAAACAGATTGAAATTATTGCACAATATATACTATTTCTTTTGAGTGTTTATACATCTAAGCTGTTCTAACGCTCCTTTACACACATTGCATATGTTTAAATTGATGCAGCCTCTGATTACTCAGATTAGATTTAGTGAGGATTCCATACAAAATCTTGTGCTGGAAAGTAATTATTTGAAATAAAGTCCCTTGCTGGCATTCTCAACTATATACTGCTTATACTAGTGCAAGCCAGCAAGAGTAAATTTGGGTTTCCCCACTCCTCTGTCTGATTCTTGTGTATGACAGCAGCATTTGGTTCAACGATCGTTATTGGCTGGGGTATAAAACTAATGAACAGCAAAGCCTCAAGGAGTTTGCTTCCGCTGCCGTCCTCGTGTAAAACAGGCCGTCAAAGACGTTAATGTTTATGTCTGAGCTCTTACAGCCAATAAGGCATGTCATAACTGTAGAAAATCGGAACAGGATGAGCAGAATTGCACATGTTTTGCAGCTAAAGCAAAAAAAAGGCACACTTTCACATTGTATTTACTTGGGAATAAAACATTTAAAATAAAACCAAGAAAAATTCAGAATATATCACTGTAAACAAATACAGATTTACATATATGCCTCCTATAATTCAACATCGCTGCCTAAATATGTTTTTTCATTCCTTTTGTTCGTTGCTCACAGATCGATTTACCCATCCTGATGCAATTTCCAGAATGCTATTTATGTGTGTCTCCTGTTTCCCCATCTTTTTTTATCTGGAATAGATACCTATGTGTGGTTCAACCACTTTTTTTTTTAAGAAATGTCATTTCATATCGTTACATCACTTTTCAAAAACCGGCAAACTGTAAAAAAAAATGACGTGCCCTTTCACTCGCCTCCCTGTGCTGCCTCTCATCATAAGTCTTCACAGCCAACCTACCTCTATGCACATGTGTTTAACAACACCATTATTTTCCCTATGAGCGTGCCCTAATTGTAAGCTAGCTTCCTCCCTTTATGGCTGACATCATGGATGTCAAGCAAATTTGAATTCGAAATCTGTGTTTTAAAATTGTACTGTGCACTTTATTTTTTGTTATACACTAATTTCCGGCGCATGTCCTTATCAATTATACAGAACCTTCTTGCTCCATATGCTCAACATTTCTGAAGTGTATTAAGCTATTGAGTTGATGGGGTCATGTCACAAGTCCATTAACTAATTATCTATTAAATTCACTTTTTGATCTCATAGGTTCTGCACGTATTTGTTCAGTTGCTGATGTCTCTCCAAGATTGACAATCCTCTTTGCGTATTTTAACCGTTTCACCTGCTTTAACCTTTACACTCTCTTGTGCAGGAAAGGGCAGATAGTAAACATAATAGTAAGGTCGAATCTCAGGTCCTCAGAGTAGCGTACACCTTAACTGGAACCTGAAGCCATAGCATGGGAAAATGATGGACAAAAAGCAGTTCCAAACAGGATCGACTGTTTGCTGCTAAATGTGCTCTTCACACACAGTAGAAAGGGAAATGAAAGCCCTCTTTACATTTTAGATGGCTGCCAACAGCCTTTGCTTCACACATATTTATTCCAACAGTTCTGAACTAGGCTCACTCCAAAAATAGCATTTGAATGCAAGGGGAAGGTAAAAGGCAACTGTCCTAGTCAGAGGATATATTATTGGAAGTGTGAAAACATCACGTTGCTGTGCCTCTCCACCCTCCTATTGTTTTTCTCTGGGCATGTTGCGTTTTCCTCTGCTGTATAGAGGAGGTGCTGATCTGCTAATCTCAGCCACATGTGTCTGCTTGAAAAAAACAACCACAACTTCCCATGCCTGCCCCCTGCCAATTTAGTAAATCAACTGTCTATGTGCAATGTTTTTTCACAGTTGTGTATATTTTAGATATAGGATGTAAAAGTGTAAGGGGTGCTATTGCCTCTTTCAACTTAAAATGAAATGTGTTTTTGGAGCATGCATGTTTTGTGCATAACGGCTTCAGGCTACATCCCCATTGTATAAAATCGATAATAATTCGAAATGTGTAACATTTGGTAGAAAACCACTATTGAAACAAAATTAGCAGCTTATAGGTAATCTAGAATGAACAGACCATTCATTAGTTAAGATATGAATTACACATATGGATTCATATTTAATTAACTCAGCTGGCAAATAAAAACCATGGGACAGATTTACAAAAACTGGCGCATCCCCAGGAATGCGCCAGTTATTGTGCGCTGCAGCTCCGCCACCCATGGTGCGCCGCATTTACAATGCGGCGCACCATGGCGCAAAAACGGCACAGATGCGTGACGCATCTGTGCCGTAAAGGCGGCGCATTGCTGGAGTTGGGTCGCAAGCGCGAGGCAGCTCCAGCAGGGCTCGGGGTGCCCTATCTGTCCAATGCTGCGTCAAGCCTTACGCCTGCTTCAAGCAGGCGCAGGGTTTTGATGCAGCATTGGCCTAAAAGTGACTGAGTGAAATCTTGTAGATTTCACTCAGCGTTTTTAGGAGGCGTTCCTGCGCAGGAACGCTCCCCCTGCTCCGGAACGCCTCCTTATGGCGCAGGGCTTTACAACGTGACGCATCTCCCAGATGCGTCACGTGGTAAATACCCCACACAATGGCGCATCTTTTGCGCCGCCACTGTGTCACAAAAGTGACGCAGCGGCGGCGTAAAAGAGGCGCAAGGAGCTTGAAAATCTGCCCCCATGTATTTTTCAGGGTGAATATCATTCAGATCCACAGCTATGCCTTGACATACATAGAAAGGCATAATCGTCACTCAGAAAAACAAATGAAACTTAGATTATAGATAGAATAGACAACAGATTTTCTTTGATGCTTTGAAGGAGTAACTGGTCTTGCTAGTGGTGCATCACAACCGAACCAAGCAGATCAGAGCTTCTGTGGTTCACGAACAGTGGTATAGATTTCACCTGGAAGCACATCTCAGGAAAGTGGATAGGGTTACACGGCTGCCAATATTTAGACTCAGAAGCCCAAAAAGGTTAGTCCTATTTGTTGCATGATCTGGGGTCGGTATACTGAGAGGGCCAGGTGAAGCAGGCTCTCTCCTCCATGACCCGCATCAGCACGAAGATAGGGGCGGTTCCTCTGGGTATGAAAGAAAGCATCCACTCCCCCCCTCACTCTCTTTCTTAAGTGGCAGACACTTTACCAGATCAGCAGGCTCCTTCACATACAGGCAAAACCATGAATTACATAACTATAATATGTAATGTCATCACATGACGCAGGACAATTTTACAAAAACATCTCATTGCTTTACTCGCTTCCCCTTTACATTGTCTGTAGTAAACAGTGGACGTGTGAAAAGACTATGCTGTTTCATATACATGGTGGAACTGTGTCTGTAATACTCCACCTTTGTAAGACAAGGAGTGGGTCACAGTGGAGTAAATGTTTGATGGAGAACTTTAACAGCATTCACTTAGTGATTTTTAGCAATCACAGATGACCTCAATCATGAAGAACTGCTGCAATCTCACAGGGAGAAAAGAGCTCAGAAGGACAGTATAAGAGGAATGTATGACATTACAATGCATACATTTACAACACATGCCTTTACAACGCAGTTTTTACATTGCAACATCCTTTACAACGCATACATCTATATCGCATGACATTGCAACAAATATTCTAAAACTACACTTACAACGCATTCCATTACATCACATCAGCTGCGGTCGGTAGTAGGTGTACCTACAGGGCGGTGACGTTGGGAGGGGGAGGGGCAGGGTGGGGGGTAGTAAATTATGGATTACGGAACTTTACAGGTAAGTAAACATATAAATAAATTAAACGAATTTCATTGCGCGCACTGCATCGCATTTGGGGGTGCAGTGCATGCAACAAAATTCATTTTATTTATTTATATGTTTATTTACCTGTAAAGCTCCATAATATATGGATTACTACCCCCCACCCTGCCCCTGCCCCTCCCCACGTCACCGCCCTGCAGATACACCTACTACCGACCGCGGCTGCATCACGTTATACCTTTACAACGCATACCATTACAATGCATACCATTACATTGCCCTTAAGTTAAGTGAAAATTACTATTCTAACTACAGGAGGTGCAACAGTAGGGTAAGTGTTGGATAGTGTAGGGGTACTATGCGTTGTAATGGTATGCGTTGTAATGGTATGTGTTGTAATGCTCGCGTTGTAATGACATGCATTGTAAAGAATGCTGCGATGTAATGACTGCATTTTAAGGGGAAACAACCTTTACAATGCAACTTTTACAACGCACTACCATTACAATGAACTTTTACAATGCAACATTCATTACAATGCATGCCATTACAATGCAACCATTACAATGCATGACACTACAACGCATACCACTACAACACATGTCATTACAATGCAGTCATTAAAACGCATACCATTACAACACACACCATGACAACGCATAGTACCCTTACACTATCCAACACTTACCCTACTGTTGCACCCCCTGGAGTTAGAATAGTAATTTTTACCCCTACACTATCCAACACTTACCCTACTGTTGCACCCCCTGGAGTTAGAATAGTAAGTTTTACCCCTACACTATCCAACACTTACCCTACTGTTGCACCCCCCTGGAGTTAGAATAGTAATTTTTACCCCTACACTATCCAATACTTACCATACATGCAATGTAATGGTATGCGTTGTAAAGGTAGTATGCGCTGTAATGGAATGCGTAGTAAAGGTAGTTTTAAAAAATTTGTTGTAATGGCAGGCGTTGTAATGGAATGCGTTGTAAAGGATGTTGCGTTGTAAAAAATGCGTTGTAGTGGTATGCATTGTAAAGGTATGCGTTGGAACTTCATACACCCATTTTAAATGTAGTGCGATGTAATGACTGTGTTGTAAAGGTTTTTTCCCATATAATAGAAAGATGATGACCTGCTCTTCGAAAGTCTCATCTTTCTGGTAAAGGATTATGAAGAGGTATCTCGAGCTTGTACCAGAATCTCTGAGCTTGGAAGCTACACTATAGGATCTGCTAGCTAGCTTCTTGCAGACAAGAAAGGACATGGGGGTGAGTCCCTGATTAGGGACTGCATACAATGGAAGGATACCATGGGGCATTTGAAGGACAACATGCTCTGGAAACAGAAAATAGTAGAACAGTGGAAGCAAATGAGAATAACGCAACATGTCAGAGGTCAGTGGAGCATACAACAGCTGGTTAGAAACAATTTCATTCCATTGAATGAATTGTGTATCATTGAATGCTATTCACATTGAATCGGAATTAAAATGAATCTGGATGCGTATCATAGGCATCTTTTCTTGTGTGTGAGTCACTGAATGGAGTAAGCTGTAAAAGGAGACCTGACAGGTAACTTTACCATGCTCTACTAATTGAAAAGAAAATAGTGTTGTGTTGATTCATATTGGCACAACTATCTGTCACTATCCCTAATATAGTGTCAACTATCACGGATTACAAACTAAACTAGTAGCAACTGTGCCTTCAGGCTATGCAAAACAAAATTATTATTTCTTAAAGTAAGAAGCCAAATAATTTAAGTACTAAAACATGAGCAAGCCTAACAAAAGGACATAGATTTACTTCGGTAATGAAGGGGGTTGAATTGTTTCATGTTCTATGAATATGGTTGGCAGATTCATCAAGACAAATAGATTTGGACTCCTTAACTAGGAATTATTAAGCACAAGTCAATACAGAGTATTATCCAGGAGGTGCGACCAATACTATACCTTTAACAGTACTGTGTGACAGTTAAAGAGCAAAAAACAATTATAAATATTTTTTAGACAAAAGTGGTCAATGTCTGATAGTTAAAGAGACCATCACTGTATCATATGGATAGTGTTACCAAACAAATATTGCTACTCGTGTTTCCGTCCCTGTGGACTGGCTATGGGAGCTTGCCTAATGGAGTACTGCTCTCTAAGTGTGGCAATGATCCAAAAGACTGGGATCACTGCATCCACTCAGAAGAAAAACAAATAATCAGTGGGGAAGGACATTTTGTTATGGATCTGATCAAATAAAATCACGAGGAAGGCCATTACTTTGCTTTAGCGTGAAGAAAATGCAATTTTCGCCTCATATTTTATGTTTTTGGATTCATGGCTAGCTGTTTTCTTTAATTTTACTTCCAAAGATCATGTTTATTTCAATCCTCTTTACAATTAACTGTCATTCCATCACGCTTGCTGGCCACTTATAGAGTACTTCCGTTTTGTATCACTTTAATATTCAATGTTGTTTACAGACAATGTATGGGATTGGAATTTGTTTTTATATCTTAGCTATTATTTATTTTAGTATTGGTCTTCATGTACCACATGTTGTTTTCTCTCTGGAACGCCTTGTTGCTTTTCTGAGCTACCAACAATATCCTTGGGATTTTTTTATTGAAACTTGTTTACTTACTAGGACCTGATTCAGAGTTTGGTGTATGGGTCACTCTATCACAAATGTGGTAGCTATCGCATCTGCCTACTTACATGTTCATTGCATCCTGTGGCCGTTTCTATAAGGCAAATAGGGTATCCATTGTGTTGTGATAGGGTAACCCTCTGTCAAACACTAAGTCAGATTCCAAACTGTTTAGACTATATGGAAGCTTAGACGCTGCTCAAATCAGAACTACATTTTCATATTTTGTGGATTAAAAATATGATCTCCTACAATTCTTTTTAATACGCATATTAAAGCGTGAGGCCTTCTAAGAATGGCTCACAGACATTAGCAGTTTATTTCCTGATTCTTCAGTTTCAGGGACAACCAGTTGAAATCAAAAATCAGGGTGCTAATATTCTCCACAAAAAGGACAGGGATACCAGTCAAGGGGGGAGGGGGAGGTTGATATCCCAGATCTCCTTGACTTTCCGGATAGAGGTAGATGAACAAAGGCTTAATTCAAGCGCGGGTGTGTAGGGCTGAGTTAGGATAGCATACAACATGAGTATCACAGATACAATAAAAAGTTGAATATTCAGCCAAGGTTGTGAGTCTTCACAGATGCACAGCACCTAAGTAGTATCTTCAAATGTTCACATATATTTACTGAAGGAGTGGGAATCACGTATTAAAAAGCACACAAAATACAACACAATAAAATGGCAGTGCAAAACTATACAGTGATAACATGAGGGCCCTTCGCTAAAAACGTTTTGCTGCCTCTAAATGAATGAAAACATTAGAACCCTCCTGAAACAAGATGAATGAAGACTCTGAGGCCCTTATTCCAAGTTGGTCAGAGTTTTCTGACCTCTGAGCAAACTCTTGTTCAGCCAAGCGTCTGAATTCTAAGTTGGGTGGTATTTACCAAACATGCAAATTACTGAGGGCATTAATAACTCCAGGTAAATCGCATTTGAGCAGGTCAAAGCGACTGGATTTTAACGGTGGAAAACAATGCAGTATTTACAATGACATGAGGATTTTTGTGTGATACTTACCAAAATTAGCATGTTCTTCTCCAAAAAAAACAGAACAGGTACTAAATATAATACGCAATAAATTCTGAACCCAAGAAAGTTGGATTGGATTGGGAGTGATAATTAGCACCTAGTCATCCAACCAAACAGAAGCAGTAACTTAACATAGCTACTCATAAATGATGAAATGTGTCATGCATGTGTCAGTTTAAGACACAAAAGGTAGCAATTAAAAAGGCCTAATGGTTGCTGCATGAAAAGATAATGAAGGAAGTGTCAAGCAAGAGGACAACTCTCCACTTTGCTATTAGTTTAGGAGTTTTCCCCCCCTCATGCGACCAGCTAAAATGTAATGGTGCAGTAGCATCCATAATCCATATCAGTGACTTGCTACTCTGGAGTGGGATGAGGTGCTGGTGGATTTTACCGCCTCTCTCAATGTTGCATGCAATGAACTGAATCAGTGCTGCCATATACGTCTTCTGATTCTTTGGGTGCCTAGGGTATCATAAATTTGCGAGACTGCAATCAAATTTAGAGGGAGCGGAGATGCTTTGAGAAGGAGTAAAAGGTGTTATTGGTCTCAATGCTGCACAGAGGGTCCCCATCCAATGCCCTTGCCAACTTTCACTCTGCCGCAGATTAATCATTACATTGGGCAAACTTACCCTGAGCCGATGTGAGAGAAGAATAGGAGCTACTGTGATATTGAATACTAAAGAAATGGGACTGTTCCATTCATCTACTATCTATCAGGACCCCCTGGTTTCTCACTTGAGCAGGACCTGCCTGAAGGCCAATGTGTGTTGTGGTGCCAACATACCAAAACCATTGTGTCAGACACAACATTTGCCATTCCACTGTTGCTTACCTTCCAGGAGTAACATTGACCACTTGATAGCAGTTACAGCAGTGCCGGTATGCCAAAACAGAGCCCTCCTGCCCATACATGCATCACTGCTATCCTTCTGTTGTTACTCAAAGACCAGTGACCAGTGACCAAGAAAGCTGCGCCACAGACCAGTTTTGCACAAGTGAGGTAAGGGTTTACCATACACATGTGCTGGCTATTGGGCTGCAAATGTGGAGGGCACAGCATGGACCTCTGTGAAAGCGGTTGCTCCCACCACGCTCCCACCACGCTCCCTGCCTCAAGAGCTGTCTGATTCCCTGTGGTATCGTAGGCTGTCTTTCATGATAGAGCATTTTAGCGCTGAATCTCGCATTCAACTGTAGTCTGTTTCGAAGCGCTACTTTAGCTCATTGAATCTGCTGCCGCCTTTAGCATTTTTACATCGTGTGCTGCTTTGAACATTGTTTATTTAAGCTACCGCCGCCATTAGCATTTGACATTTGTGCTGCATTGTATGCTTTGCTTTTGATTGCATCTCCCTCAGCCCAGTTTCACTTTCCTAGGAGACATTTTGTTGTGCTTGTTTTTGCCTTCCTTTGGCCCACCTACCCTCCCCGATACCGCCTCCCAGCTGACCCACCCACCCACGAACACTAAACGCTCCCCCTCCTCCCTGCAGCTGTGACCGTCTGGACCTCTGTGAAAGCGGTTGCTCCCACCACGCTCCCTGCCTCAAGAGCTGTCTGATTCCCTGTGGTATCGTAGGCTGTCTTTCATGATAGAGCATTTTAGCGCTGAATCTCGCATTCAACTGTAGTCTGTTTCGAAGCGCTACTTTAGCTCATTGAATCTGCTGCCGCCTTTAGCATTTTTACATCGTGTGCTGCTTTGAACATTGTTTATTTAAGCTACCGCCGCCATTAGCATTTGACATTTGTGCTGCATTGTATGCTTTGCTTTTGATTGCATCTCCCTCAGCCCAGTTTCACTTTCCCAGGAGACATTTTGTTGTGCTTGTTTTTGCCTTCCTTTGGCCCGCCTACCCTCCCCGATACCGCCTCCCAGCTGACCCACCCACGCTCCGCCCCCTCCACCATCCATTTATGGCCAATGCCCCCACGCGCAGCGTCCACGCGCTACGGCCACGCCGAAGGTGCGCCAAAGGTAAGCCCGTCTACGCCCGTCTGCGCCTGGACCGCGCCCAGCGCCAGACCCCCTGGTCCTCGTAAAGTCAACCCCTCCCGCATTACTTACGATGCCACCACCCTCCTAGCCCTCAACCCCGGTCGCTCCCTCAACTGCATCCAAGCTGCTCCTGGACACACTCATGGACCCTTTTCCTGCTTCTCCTGCAAGTTCGACGGCACCAAGAACAACTCCTCATCTACGAACTCACAACAGATATCCGATCCCAACCACCTACAATGCATCCTGCTCAACACCCGCTCGGTCCACAGACACGCCATTGACCTCTGGAATCTACTCGACACCATCTCTCCGGACGTCGCCTTCCTAACAGAAACATGGATGAATGCCTCTTCAGCCCCAGACATCACCATTGCCATCCCGGAAGGCTACAAGATCATTCGCAAGGACCGTACCGGCCACACAGGAGGAGGCATCGCTATCGTCCATAAGAAATCCATCCGCATCTCAACCAGCTCAGACGTCAATCTCGCCAACTCTGAACACCTTCACTTCCAGATCCACATCGACCCCAAGACCACACTCAGAGGCACCCTCCTTTACAGGCCACCAGGACCCCGCGCACAATTTAGTGAAGACATCACGGACTTCATCACTCCACACGCGCTCCCCTCCGAGGACTACATCCTTTTGGGCGACCTCAACTTTCACCTTGAAAAGAACAACGACCGCAACACCACCACCCTTTTGGATAACCTCGTAAACCTCGGACTTAAACAACTTGTCACTACCCCCACCCACGTCGCAGGTCACACACTCGACCCTATCTTCACCTCCAGCAAACATGTTTCCTTCAGCCACACCACAGCTCTCATTTGGACTGACCACAGCTGCGTTCACTTCACCTACAACAAGCCCACATCCAACAACCACCCCCAACCCACTCTGCAAAGAAACTGGAACAAAATCACTATCGACCAGATCTCCTCATCGCTTCTTCAAAAGCCCCCCGCCCACTCCTCAAACCCAGACCAAGCAGCCACCAACCTCAACCAATGGTTATCCAACAGCGCCGACATCCTAGCACCACTGAAAAAACGACAAATCAAACTAGGCAGCAAGAAGGCCTCCTGGTTCAACGATGACCTTAAGAAATCCAAGAAACTCTGTCGCTCCCTCGAGAAGACCTGGAAAAAAGACCCAACCACCAGCACCAAGGACGCCTTCAAAAACGCCACCCGCACACACCACCAACTGATCCGGAATGCCAAGAAAGCAGCCTTCAAGGACCGTCTAGATAACAACGCCCACAACAGCAAGGAATTATTCAACATCGTCAAGGAATTCACCAACCCCTCAGCCAACTCCAACGACATCACCCCCTCTCAAGCCCTCTGCGACTCCCTAGCCTCATTGTTCCACAACAAAATTGCAGACATCCACAACAGCTTCGACAACCAACCCGGAGACCAACCCACCCAATCCCCTGCAGGACCCCCACCCCCCCTGAACATCCTCAATGACTGGAAGCCAATCTCCACTGAGGACACCATCCGTCTGGTGAACTCTATCCACTCAGGATCCCCCACTGACCCTTGCCCCCACCACATCTTTAACAAGGCAGACTTCATTATTGCACCGCACCTCCGAGACGTCATCAACTGCTCCCTCAACTCCGCAACCTTCCCGGAAAGCTGGAAACATGCCGAACTCAGCGCCCTCCTGAAGAAACCCACAGCTGACCCCACCGAACTCAAAAACTATCGCCCTATCTCACTCCTTCCATTCCCGGCCAAAGTCATCGAGAAAGCTGTCAACAACCAACTCGCCGCATTCCTCGAAACCAACAAATCCCTCGACTCCTCACAGTCCGGCTTCCGAGCCAAGCACAGCACCGAAACCACCCTCATCGCAGCAACAGACGACATTCGAACTCTACTGGACAATGGAGACACAGTCGCCCTCATCCTCCTCGACCTCTCCGCAGCTTTCGACACAGTCTGCCATAGCACCTTTCTACAGCGCCTTAAAAACATCGGAATCCAAGGAAAAGCACTGGAATGGATCACCTCGTTCCTCTCCGGAAGAACCCAGAGAGTCCGCCTTCCACCATTCAAGTCAGAGGCTACTAAAGTCATCTGCGGCGTACCTCAAGGGTCCTCTCTCAGTCCCACCCTCTTCAACGTTTACATGAGCCCCCTCGCGGCCATCGCACGCCAACATAACCTCAACATCATCTCCTACGCCGACGACACTCAACTGATCCTATCACTCACCAGAGACCCTAACACGGCCAAAACCAACCTACACGCAGGAATGAAAGAAGTAGCCGAATGGATGAAGCACAGCCGTCTGAAACTGAACTCAGACAAAACAGAAGTCCTCATCTTAGGTTCCTCCCCCTCCGCCTGGGACGACTCTTGGTGGCCAGAGGCCCTTGGAAATGCACCCATCCCGACGGACCACGCACGGAACCTGGGCGTCATCCTGGATTCCTCACTCTCGATGAACAGACAAGTCAACGCCGTTTCTTCATCTTGCTTCAACATTCTTCGCATGCTTAAAAAAACATTTCGCTGGATCCCTACCGAAACTAGAAAAACAGTCACCCACGCTGTGGTCACGAGCCGACTGGACTACGGAAACACCCTCTACGCCGGCACCACCGCAAAACTCCAGAAAAACTACAACGCATCCAGAACGCCTCAGCCAGGCTCATATTAGACATCCCGCGTAAAGAACACATCTCTGACCACCTGAAAAACCTCCACTGGCTCCCCGTCAATAAGAGGATCACTTTCCGGCTCCTAACCCACGCACACAAAGCACTCTACGAAATCGGACCCGAATGCCTCAACACGCGACTATCCTTCTACGCCCCCTCCCGCCAGCTACGATCCGCCAACCAAGCCCTTGCCACTGTACCTCGCATCAACAAAACCACCATGGGAGGTAGATCCTTCTCTTACCTAGCAGCTAAAACTTGAAACTCACTTCCCACTCACCTTCGCCTTACTCAGAACCACCTAGCATTCAGAAAGCAACTCAAAGCGTGGATATTCGACAAGTAACTCCCCACCCTTCTTCAAGCGCCTTGAGACCCTCTGGGTATGTAGCGCGCTATACAAATCTTTTGACTTGACTTGACTTGACACTGCCATGTCATGGATCTGAGACCACACCTTGCATGAGCTGCACTTTTGTGTAAACAAGTCCCATTTCATCACACATTCGCTGTACACTTAGGAATAGAGTGCATCTTAGCTTACCTTGGGATTAAGACACTGAAAGATTGTTTTATAGCCTGAGGGGAAAAATTACTCCGGAGACATATCCTGTGCCCTCCATCCATCTTTCAAGTTACTGATTTACTTTGCCTTACCCCCTTCTTATCTCTCATGCTCTTGTGTTATATTCCCTTGTTAGGCCCATGTAGCGAAGCAGCTTATTTCATTATTTGTCCCCACAATAACATATTCAGCTATTGACCTTTTGCACATATTTGCGTACATCGTACATGATAATGTTGAATTAGTTTCCCTGAAACTAAACTTGTTTACACATCTAGCTTCGCATAAAATGATCACAACACCCTGAACATCATGTACAAGTTCTTATTTCGTACTGTGTACAAATATTATCTCTATCTTCATCCACAGGGCGACATGCTATCTACATCTCATAACATCACCAATCTATACGCACATCGAAAGGCTGCTTTCTTTTATAAAAGATGAGCATCCCGATCGATTAGCGGAAGATGCACTTCCACTGACATGGGGTCCTTGCATGCTGAGTCTGGCATCTCATGAGGGATGTCCAGTTTGTGACCAATAGAGGTCCTTCATTCTATACCATCAGGTAATGGAGTTGGATCGTCCATTGGCTTTACACCTACACACACTCTAGGTACACTTAGAGTAGGGTTCGCATTTTAGGCGTATACATGATTACTGCCTTGTTTTATATGCCTGCTTATATACATTGCTTTAGCACCATGGTATAACTATGTCTACTATTTACGCTTTTAGTGCTTGTAATCTTGTTGATCTGCTTCTATCTATTATTCGTTGCTGCAGCACACTTACTGCAACCAAGAATAATGTTAGGTCAATAAATGTATTGAAAACTTTCCTCTGTGTATTCTCTGTATATTTCTCTGAAAATAAAAGAGCACGAGTGAATGAGCAAGAGTTCTGTACTTTTTCCATGATCCCTGAGTGGTCAGGGTTGCCATGTTCAGGAGTTGCAAAAAAACGTTCGCTCCCTGGTAGGTTAGAGAGGCTTACGGTGGCACTGTGAGCAAGGCTGGTCTATAGGCCAACATATCCTTCTGGGTGTCCGGAATAAGTCTTGGCACCAAGCCCCTAGTTTATGTTATTGTAACGGGGTGTACAAAAGGGTGCAGGGCAGGCAGGACTCAGAGTCTCCCGGTGATGGTCTACCTCGTGACAAGGGGAAGACCGAGGGGAGGTCCGAGCTAACTCTTGTTCCCACCCCTCCCCTCTCTCTGTCTCAAACACAGGACCCGTTAGCGAGCTGGACGGAGCCGAACGACCTGGACTGGCCCTTTAACCCTGAAGGACAAGCCGAGTGGGAGGAGCCGACTTACCTGCCCTGCCCCTCAAAAGGAGATCCCGACGAGACACAGGTGTGCTTGTTCACCTGGAGGACGGAAGGAGAGAGAGTGCGGAAGACGGAGATTCAGGAGGAGGAAGGTACCGAACGGAGGAGGATCGAAGTTCTGGAGGAGAGACCGGGAGAAGACACAGGAACCATCGAGAGCCGAGCAGCTGGAGAGAAACTCGGAAGTCGGACTCCAGGAGAGGAACCGTGTGCAGAGTCGGCGCCTGCCCAGGACGGAGGAAAGCCAGGAGGCCACCGTTCCCACGAGCCGCCCAGCCACTCACCCAGGGGAGGTGCGTGGCTTCTCCAGGTACGTGACCGTTTGAGGGGCTGGGTCGGAGGTCAACGTACGCTAGGTACAACTCCGCGGGACGTGTAGTTTTAACGGTGTCACTCAAGCACCCTTCACCGCCGTTCACGCGTTAATTGGAGCACCGGGAGTCCCCTCACTACCCTCCCCTTCACCACTTGGTATTTGAAGCAGACCCCTGACACTTTTCTTTCTTTTCTTTTCCTCTGGTTGGGTGTTCGCTGGAGAGCTACTCCTACAGTCGGGACGGACTCCGAGGCCGAAGAAACCCCTACCCGAAGACCGGACGGGACCCGCAAGAAGGAGAAGGTCATCCACCGCCGACGGAGTAGAAGCCGCTCACCGAGGAAGTTTCCTAACCGTAAAAGCTGTACTGATCAACTGTTTGCCGCAATAAAACCTAAGTTACCCAGAGCTCGCCTATTGCCCTTAACTTCAGCGCCGCAACCCGCACCCATTGTAACAGTTATCCAAACAATGTGCAGATCCTACAGATTAGTAGGAACTACACAACACTTGCAGACCTTTGAATCAGCCCAAGATCGCTTTAGCACTATAGAAGCACCAACATTCCATACCATCAGGATCAGTGCATCCATCTTTCTTATAATACCATTCCTCTTTCCTGTCTTTGCTTTTTCTTTTCCTTCTCCTGTCCTTTCTTCCTCTTCCTCTTATTACTTCCCCATCTCTTGTAACCCCCTTTGTTCTTATACCCTTTTCTCCTTTGCCTTGTGTCCTCCTTAACTTTCCTGTGCTCACAGCACTTGGAAGAGACCTAGGGGCTGGATAGGTGCTTTACGTCCCCAACATTGCATAAACTAACACATTTTCCATCCCTCTCTCATACTCCTTCCCTCGTTCCTCTCATGCCTCCAGTCCTCCTGACTGCTCCTTTACTCTCCTGTTCTTTTATTTTGATGTGGTAGAATGCCTGAAGAGCTTATGCACAGACTGGAAACATCTGTAGCGGGCTGTTTCCAAAAGGACATTGTGGAAGAAGGTCTTCCTTTCAAGCCAGTACAGAGGTAGGAAGGAGGCCCTCGATGGCACACCAGAGTGAGTCCTGTCGGCTGACATTTGTCACCGTGGACATTAAACACTTCCTTTCCAAATAGTCAGATTTTTGACAAGTTTAACAAATGGCGAAGGAGTCCAGTCATGACAATCGGATGATAAAATACATATAACCTGACATGAGCTATGCATGCATGCTATTTGAAGAAGAGGGTGCAAATGTCTGTAATGTGTATGTGAGTGTGAGAGAGACAAACCGCAAGAGTGTGATGAGTTTGTATATGTCGGTGTGGGAGGAAGAGCAACGTGCATATGGTGCCTGTGTGCAACAGAGTCGGAGAGTTAAATGTTACTCTTAGTTTGTACGTGCATGTGTGTGCTTGCATTATTCCGACTGTGTAAGGAAGAGTGATTGAAAATGTGTGTGTGTATATATGTGAGAGAAAGATAGTATGGGAGGATGATTGTACTTGTGTGATATGCTCTCTACCTAATGTCCCGTCTGTCTACCCACATGAAAGTGAAAGCTGCGTAGAAACATGCAGTAGGGAATTTCAAGCTTCGAAGTAAAGTAGATAGTTTTGCATTTGCTGTAAATCTTGAAATTCGATCAAAGTCCCACACTTAGCATTTACATTTGACTCGACATTGCTGGTTGCCTTATAAAGTGTGATCTCAAATTAAACGGGTATGATAACATTGTTCATCGGTAGGGTGTTAAAATATCGATAACAAAAATATAGCTGACATAAATATCGTTGCAAAAATATCGTTTACAAAAATATCGACACCCTATACTTAAACAGGTAAGTACATAAATATCGACTCCAAAATATCGTTGTAATTAATATAGATGTAAAAAATATCGACTTTTTAAAATAATTAAAATTACATTAAATATTAAATAAATATAAGTACTATTAACAAAATACATTACATTACTTTTATTTTTTAACTATTTCAAAAAAAATTACTACACTTTTTAATTATAAACTTAATAAATGTGGACATATAAATTGATTTTACACATTACTTTATATAACAACAATAATACATATATATAATTAAAATACCCCTTTACCCAAAAACCCAAAACTGACCCTGAACCCTAAAATTACCCTTTTACCCAAAAACTGAAAACTGACCCTGAACCCAAAAAATACCCCTTTACCCAAAAACTAAAAACTGACCCCGAACCCTAAAAATACCCCTTTACCCAAAAACTGAAAACTGACCCTGAACCCTAAAAATACCCCTTTACCCAAAAACTGAAAACTGACCCTGAACCCAAAAAATACCCCTTTACCCAAAAACTGAAAACTGACCCTGAACCCTAAAAATACCCCTTTACCCAAAAACTGAAAACTGACCCTGAACCCTAAAAATACCCCTTTACCCAAAAACTGAAAACTGACCCTGAACCCTAAAAATACCCCTTTACCCAAAAACTGAAAACTGACCCTGAACCCAAAAAATACCCCTTTACCCAAAAACTGAAAACTGACCCTGAACCCTAAAAATACCCCTTTACCCAAAAACTGAAAACTGACCCTGAACCCTAAAAATACCCCTTTACCCAAAAACATTTTCACTAAAAAATCCTGTACACACACCTAAAAATTATTAAAAAATTAACATAATTAATTACATAATTATTATTCAATTAACTAATTGAAATTAATTAACTATTATTTATTACACTATTTATATTCATTTAAAACATTAATTAATATATTATTTCATTATATTTAAATTACTTCCCACCCTACTCCCCTATAAACCCACAACCCGCTACGGAACTATTAATACTAAATTCAACTGAAAATACATTATTAAATAATAATATACTACTAAAAATACTACTTTGACTAAAAATAATCATTAAAAACACTACATTACTTATAATTATTTAAAAAACGATATTATTGTAAACTATGTTTTTGTAAACGATATTTATTACAACTATATTAATGTTAACGATATTACTTACCTGTCTGTCGATATTCTGGTCAGACGATATTTTTGTCATCGATATTTCTTCCTGTAGATATTTTTGCAGCGATATTTATGTTAGGCGATATTTTTGCGACGATATTCCTGCTCTGTACCTTGTTCATCATTCTAGTCAACCTTATTACACCAAAACATGTCAAAAACACAAATATCTGATGTAATACACACACACGTGACATTAATGACCCCACCAACTACCGTCCCATCTATTGACTTCCTCTCCCAGCAAAAATCGCTGTAAAGATTATCAATGCAGAATAATCAAAATTCATGTTCAACAATCATCAGTTAGACCCTAGTCAGTTTGGGTTTAGAGCGGACCACAGTATGGAAACTGCCTTGATAAAAACTACATATGAAATAAGAACTTCACTGGACAATGGGGGATCAGCGGCCCTTAGTTTGTTGTACTTATCAGCGGTGTTCGACACAGTGGAACATGAGCTTCAGCTCCACAGGTTGAATGCCATAGAGGTCGAAGAAAAGTCCCTCACACTACTTTCATCCTTCCTCTCTGAATTAGCTCAAATGCTAACTTTGGGCCATTATAACTCTTTACGTTTCACACTGCCTTGCAGGGTTGCTCAGGGCTTTTCACTGAGCGCAACCCTGTTTAATATATATGTTGCTGAATTAGCCTCCTTGATCAAAAGTTTCAACTTAAGTCCCACCTCCTATGCTGATGACACCCAGTTAGTAATATCAGCAGTGGCTAAAGAGTCTTTAGGCTCATCAACATTATATGAGTGTATGGTTGCCATAAGCTTCTTAATGAGTAAGCATTGTTTAAACCTAACTAAGGTAAAATTGAGGTAATACTCTTCAGGAATCTCTTTCCTGCATGGTCCACTGAAAGGTGGCCTGACAGCCTGGGTCCGCCTCCATTACCCGTGACGAAAGCCAACAACTTGGGTTTCATTATTAATGATGAGCTCAAATATGAAGCCTAAGAATCCAAGGTCACTTCCTCCTCTATCCACATAATAAGAATGTTAGGAAAAATCCTCCATTTTATTCCCAACAACACCAGGAAAACTGTGGTCTCAGCATGAGTTCTCTATAAACTGGACTACTGCAATGGATTGTATATGAACCTTCAGGAAAAACTGATTAGAAAGCCTCTATCAGTCCAAAATGCAGAAGCCTGATTGATTTTGAATCTTCCTAAATTCTATTCGATCTCCTCAGGTATTTGAAAACTACGCTGGCTCCCGGTCCAGAAACAAATCAATTTCAAAGCGCTGTGTGTGGTGCACAGAGCACTGCATAAGGCAGGACCAGAATTTTTATGGAAACATTTTGATTGGTACACCCCCAACCGCCACCTCCGTTCAGCTGGTACCAGAATGGTCGCCACAACTACATTTAGGAAAGTGAACTGAGGAGGAAAGAGCTTTGTTAATAGCATAATAGGACGGCTAGGCTCTGGAATAATCTCACCCCACATCTTAGTGCCATCTCTTCCCTGCTCACCTTTAGGAAAGAGCTAAAGACGTGGTTGTTCAACAACTAACGGTCTCCGTTTCAGCAAGTTCATGTTCAGCAAGTGCCAAGAAACTCACGGGTAGACGTGTGCTATATAAGGAGTTTTAACATAACATAACAAAACACACATCACCACACAGAAAGGACCATACACACAGATATAGGCACACATACATGTTCACACATACACTCACAGATGCAGATTACACATGTGCAAATTAATCACTGACAGAATATCCACTGCAGAAATACCGATGTCAAAAAAATTTCGGAGGTGAAATATCAATGTCAACAATATTGAAGTCCTATCTACATTATGTAAGTACAAAAATATTGAGAACGGAAATATCGTTGTCAAAAATAATGTTAAAAATTTCTTTTTTTTTAAATGTTGAAAAAAAGTAAAATAAAGTAAATAGTACATATAATTAAGGGAACCATAGTTAAAAATATTTGAAAATGTTAAATTTTAACTTATACATATAGGGGCTGATTCTGATTCGGTAAAATCCCTTTACAAATAGCTGTACAGAGCATATTTCCCGTACAAATCATACCCGTAAACGTCCCCGTACGTACGATGAAGTACAAAAATACGTGCGATTTGTATACGGAACACGCAGTACGCGACGTTCGTACGTAATTAAACAGCAGTTTCCGGCCCAGCAAGTACGATTCGTCTCTGCGACACTCCGTACGACTCTTTTTCTACGGGAGCTAAAGAAGACCGGAAAGGCAGAGTCCGATCCGAACCGCATCCCCTATACGTGACGTACACGCCATGAAAGCCAGGGTACGGTGCGTACACAAGCCATGAATGCCGGGGTACGGTGCGTACACGGGGTACGGTGCGTACACACGCCATGAATGCAGGGGTACGGTGCATTCACGGGGTACGGTAAGTACACATGCCATGAATGCTAGGGTACAGTGCGTACACGGGGGAAGGTGCGTACACACGCCAGGAATGCCAGAGTACAGTACGTACACGGGGTATGGTACGTACACAGGTCATGAATGATGGGTACGGTGCATACACACACCATGATTGCCGGGGTACAGTGCGTTACACATGCTAACATATGGCTCCATTACAATAGTGATAAGACTCGCTCATACGCGACGTTTTCCGTACGAATCGCATTCTGATTCCCCGGTCTAGATCGTACTTGTCGGGTCGTACAGCATGTTTGCAATTTGTACGGTTCACTTTGAGGGTCCGTGTCATACGGATTTTCCTTTGCTATTCGTACCTTTCGCAATGATTCGGTCGTATATTTTTCCTACGAATTGTACTACGGGATTTAGACTGTAATTGGACGAATCGTAGGGAAAGGGCTACAGATTCAATTCAGTCATACAGATTAGTTTACCGAATCGGAATCGGACCCATAATGTAAAATGTACTTACTTAATAATATTTATAAATAATTATTGTAATAACTTATAAATTGTTAAAAAACATTAGCTAAATTATAAATACATACATACAATAATAATATAAATACAAATATAAAAAGTATGTATAACAACTTAAAAAAATATTTAAAAAATAAGTTATACACTAAATGAACTAAAACAGTAAATATTAGATAGCGTAGGGGTAAAAATAACTATTCCCACTCCAGAGAGTGCAAAAGTAGGAAAAGTGTTGGATAGCGTAGGGGTAAAAATTACTATTTCCACTCCATAGAGTGCAACTGTAGGGAAAGTGTTGGATAGCTTAGAGGTAAAAAACTACTATTCCCACTCCTGAGAGTGCAATAGTAGGGCAAGTATTGGATAGCCTATTGGTAAAAATTACTATTCTCAATCCAAACAGTGCAAAAGTAGGGGAAGTGTTTCATAGCGTAGGGGTAAAAATTACTATTCCCACTCCAGAGAGTGCAAAAATAGGGAAAGTGTTGGATAGTGTAGGGGTAAGAATTACCCTTCCCACTCCGGAGAGTGCAACAGTAGGGAAAGTGTTGGATAGCATAGGGGTACACATTACTATTCCCACTCCAGAGAGTGCAACAGCAGGGAAAGTGTTGGATAGCGTAGGGGTAAAAATTACTATTCAAATTCCAGAGAGTGCAACAGTAGGGAAAGTGTTGGATAGCGTAGGGATTAAAATTACTATTCCCGCTCCAGTGAGTGCAACAGTAGGGTAGGTGTTGGATAGCCTAGGGCTAAAAATTACTATTCCCACTCCACTGAGTGCAACAGTAGGGAATGTCTTGGATAGCGTAGAAGTAAAAATTACTATTCACACTCCAGTGAGTGCTACAGTAGAGAAAGTGTTGGATAGCGTAGGGGTAAAGATTACTCTTCCGACTCCAGAGTGCAACAATAGGGAAAGTGTTAGATAGCGTAGGGGTAAATATTACTATTCTCACTCCAGTGAGTGCAACAGTACGGAATGTGTTGGAAAGCGTACGGATAATAATTAATATTCCCACTCCAGTGAGTGCAACATTCGGGAAAGTGTGGGATAGTGTAGGGGTAAAAATTACTATTCCCACTCCAGCGGTGTGTGCAACAGTAAGGAAAGTGTTGGATAGCATAGAGGTTAAAAATAACATATAAATAATTCAAAGAATTTTTTACCCATACACACAGATATATGCACACTTACTTGTTCAAACATACACTTACAGATGCAGACTTACACATGTGCAAATTAATCACTGACATATATCCACTACAGAAATATCGATGTCAACAAATTTTCGGATTCGAAATATCAATGTCAACAATATCGAAGTCCTATCTACATTATGGTAAGAACAAAAATATCGAGAAAGAAATATCGTTGTCAAAAATATTGTTAAAAATATCTTTTTTTTTAAATGTTTAAAAAATAATTTAAAATAAAGTAAATAATACATATAATTAAAAGAAACATAGTTGAAAATGTTTTAAAATGTTTAAAATGTTATCTAATACATATAACGTCAAAATAAATTTAACATATACACATAAAATATAATATTCACCGGCATCCATGTTTAGATAGAAATAGACAAATCGGATTGTGCCAAAAAGAAAAGTTTTATTCGCCTGCTCGTTCCTGACGGATTTTGGCTCGGGTGAGCCTTGATCACATAAAATACAATATATATACTTACTTAATAATATTTATAAATAATTATGGTAATAACATAAATTATTGGGAAAAAATTGATACATTATAAATACATACATACAACAATAATATAAATGAAAAAATATAAAAAGTATGTATAACAAATTCACAAAAATATTTTTTAAAGAAATTATACACTACATGAACTATAACAGTAAATATTGGATAGCTTAGGGGTAAAAATAACTATTCTCACTCCAGAGAGTGCAAAAGTACAAAAGTGTTGGATAGAGTAGGGGTAAAAATTACTATTCCCACTCCAGAGAGTGCAAAAGTAGGGAAAGTTTTGGATAGCGTAGGGGTAAAAATTACTATTCCAACTCCAGAGAGTGCAACAGTAGGGAGAGTGTTGGATAGCATAGGGGTACACATTACTATTCCCACTCCAGTGAGTGCAACAGTAGGGTAGGTGTTGGATAGGCTAGGGTAAAACTTACAATTCCAACTCCACTGAGTGCAACAGTAGGGAAAGTGTTCGATAGCGTAGAAGTAAAAATTGCAATTCCCACTCCAATGAGTGCTACTGGAGGGAAAGTGTTGGATAGAGTAGGGGTAAGAATTACTATTCCCACTCCACAGAGTGCAACAGTAGGGAAAGTGTTGGATAGCGTAGGGGTAAATATTACTATTCCCAATCCAGTGAGTGCAACAGTAGGGAACGTGTTGGATAGTGTTGGGGTAATAATTATATTCCCACTCCAGTGAGTGCAACTTTTGGAAAAGTGTGGGATAGCGTAGGGGTTAAAAATAGGATACAAATAATAAATAATTTTTTACAATAAATAATGATTTAATTATTAAATATCAATAATTTATTATTCAATACCAATTAATAAAAATGAAATTCCCAATTAATAATCAATTAACAAATACATTAATGATAAATACCAATAGGTAATAAATAATACACATTAATTACTAAGGAAAAATTAATTAACTAAAAATTAATTTTCACTACCAAAAAACATTAATTATTAAAACGTAATTGACAATTAATAATTAATTAACAATACTTTATTGACAAGTACAAGTAATTAATAATCAATAAAAATGAATTACCAATTAATAATGAATGAACAATGAAACTGCTAAACTCAAAAATATTAATCATTAAAAAGGTATTACTAATAAATAATTAACAATAAATTAATTATCAATACCCAACAATAAAATGAACAATTACTTAGGAGCCGATTAGGATGGCGGACGGATTGCCCCCACCGGGCTGGTGGTAGCCACCACCGGCCCGGCGGGAGCAATCCATCCTCCATCCTACTCGGAAATGACCCCCCGCCACATTAGGATGTCTGGGGGGTTTTCTTTGCTTACATATGGTGGCGGTGCGGTCCTATGCCTTTCCACAGCGGCATTGCCGCCGTGGAAGGGCATACGGTCTTTGCTTTGGGGCCCCTAGGGTGAAGTGGGGGATGGGGGTGCACATGGGGGGTACCTATGGTACCCCTCTGCGTTCCAAAGCACAACATGGCAGGCACCGCGCAGTGCCTGTCATGTTGTGCTTTGGAACGCACAACGTGCCTTTTTAGCATTGCGGCAGGCGGTGCTTTCAGCACCACCCGCCGCAATGTTAAAAATGCGGGATGCAACCGCCACTGTGGCGGGTGCATCCTAATTCGAAGCACGGGGCCTCCGCCCCATATGGCGGACGGTCCCTTCCTACAACAGGATGGCGGACGGACAAAGTCCGTCCGCCATCCTAATGACCCCCTTAATTAGAATGAAATTACTTCGCACCTTATTCCCCTATAAACTCACAACACAGTCCAATAATGAATCAATCCACTTAATATAATTAATAATTAATCAATCAATATAATTAATTACCAAGTAATAAAAAGTAATTACCGATTCATAATTATTTAACAATAAATTAATTATCAATACCAATAAATAAAAATAAATATTTACTTAATTACAATGAAATTACTTTCCACCCTATTCCCCTATAAACCCACGACCCGCTACAGAACTAAAACCCAAAATGTACTTAAAAATAATTACTAATTCCTAAAAATGTTTAATTAATTTACTATAATTACATTACTTCCCATCCTATACCCCTATAAACCCACAACCTGCTATGGTAGTAAAACGAATAATTTACTTAAAAAACATGACTAACTTCTGAAAATTGTATACACATATTCAAAAACCAGTACAATACTTAAAATATAAACACAAACATATAAAATACATATTAAAATACATAACACTAATATAAATATTGATATTAGTAACATCAATTTTTTTGCTATCAATATTACTAACTTCAATATCAACAAAAACTGTATTTATTACCTTCAGGTCGATATTCTGGTCGGCGATATTCTTGATTTTGATATTCTGTCCCTACGATATTTACAACTTGATATTACTGTAGGTCGATATTTAAAACTCGATCTTTACACTGCGCACTGTGCAAAGACCCACAAACACACATGCAGACTGAGACACTTTCAAAACCACATACCCACATACCAAGACAAACACACACTAACAGAAACACTAACACATGAATAAGTGCACAGTAGACCTTTGAAGGTTTTAACGCCAGTGATGCAACATGCCAGGTCTTGGGACACGCCAATGGAAGCATCTGTGAATATTTTCTTACAGGATAATGTGTCAGATGTCAAGGCTGTCTTTCCTTCACCCAGGTGGTGTCGCTTAGGTCCAGCTCATTACGTAAGAATCTGATCACAGGGTTTATAGGGGGTCAATGTGCTATTCAGGCTGACCTTGATTTGACCAGTTATATCTCTCTCTCTCTCTCTCTCTCTCTCTCTCTCTCTCTCTCTCTCTCTCTCTCTCTCTCTCTCTCTCTCTCTCAAGCACTGTAAGGGGCACTGTAACAATAAAATGCCTCACTCACCAGCTTAGACAATAGGCTGGCCGCATATACATCAGTGTGCCTTCTATAAATACAGACTGGTGGGTAGAAACCAGAGAGCATATTATCATGGTTTTGAGGCACCCTTGCTCCATGCAAGGGGGCTCAAGGGTGATGCAAAGCTTGAAGGACATTTGACAGGCACAGCAAGTCCACCATGCATGGCCCTGTGTAACTTGGTAAATGTGAGTATTGCTAGGCAAAGCAAGATGCTGCCTTGCGTTACTCTGCCCAAGGAGGTATCCCATGAGTGGAGCATGAGAGTTCCCAAGCATCCACCCATGGATGTTGGCTCATTCCTGGATTTACCATCAGTAGTAGACTTAGGAATGCGTCAAAATGCTACGCCTTCCCAGTGGAGGCATAACAAGGAGAAATGCGAAAGAAGGTGTCCCTTCCTGCACTAAAACAATCCTGTCTACAATGCAGCCACTCCTGTATCATGGTGCAAGCGTGCCTGCATTGGCGCTAGGCAGCAGTTTGACTGCCAGCACAGGCAGAGAGCAGGAATGCGCCAAATAATGTTAAATATGGCACATTCCTGCCCTCTCCCTTTCATGCAGTGCATCAAGGGGGCTTGCTGCATTGAATAGTGTGAATATTTGATAAATATGCCCTCATGTGATGTGCTATGCGACAAAGTGCACTGCACAGTTGCGCCTGTTCTTGATCAATGTTGTGTCAACATCAGGGGTCAGATTTATCAACATTTGGTGCAATGCAACACAGCAAGACAACTTGCTGCACAGCATCAAATAGAGAGAGCAGGAATGCATTCCTGTTCTCTCTCTGCGCTGTCGCACTTGTGGCTGCCAAGCACTAATGGAGGCATCCTTGCACCAAGGTGCAAGTGTGCCTGCTTTAAATGCATGATTGTTTTTGTACAGAAAGGGACACCTTCCTTCACAAAAACAGTCCTCATAGGCATTTTCCTATTTCTACGAATGCTGCACCTCACATATCGAAAGAGGCAATAACGAGGGGAAATAAACATATTTCTACTTATTATGCCTCATTTTCGAAGGCATAGCATTTTGACGCATTCCCAGGTTCATCAGTCTCCGTAAACCTGGGACTGCACCAAAACCCATAGGTGGATGCGTGGGAGCACCCACGCTTCACTCATGGAACGCGCTCCCAATGAAGAGTATTCGAGTAACACAAGACTGAGCCTTGCGTTACTAAAAATTTACCATGTCTCGCAGAGCAGCAAATAGAGTTTCTGCGTTGCATAGTAAATCAGATTCAACGTTTGTGTTGCCTATCATCGCCTTGAGTGATGCAGCAGCGACACAAACTTTTGATAAATCTGGGCCTGGGTTTTCACCAACAGCAACCATCCATGATTAGGGTCCAGGTATCTTCTCTAATTCCTTCATTGATAATTGCCTCATTTGGCAAAGTCAATAGGGCTGGCTTTTACAGGCTGACAAATGCCAACACAAGCTTGCAAACAGGCTGTTTTGAATGTGTTAGCTCATAAAAGTCAGACCTACTGGCTTTGCCAATTCTTGCTAAATTTTTATTTCTGTTGGCCTCGTGCATAGAATAAAGCTGCAAGTTGACAGAACCCACACATTAAAGATTAAAACCAGTGCAATGCCATCTCCTGAAGCATGGACACCTTGTGCACATCGAATATATTTAGGATTAAATCAGAGCAACACGTAAGAACACTCTTCAAAGCATTGAGCAAAATATACTACATTATTGAAAATTCATTCATGCAAAGTATAAAAATAGTATGTATTAAGCACAGCAAACATTGAAATAATCACTGTTTCTTAGAGTGAGTACTAGCGGTTTCACCTCATGAAAGATGGTTCCTCTTTTGACAGTGTTGTAATAGCATGATTCTCCACTTTCTGTTTTTTACGAGGTTTATGGGCCATAAACTTTAATAATCTTAACAGCTGAACAGTGGGCACACAGTTGGGCTGCTACTAGAAAATAGAGCAGAATTTACGTTACTCGAGGCAAGCGCGCCCTTCCCTAGTGAAAAGAATTCAAGAAAATTCTAGTGGGGTTTTTTTTTGTGTCAGGCGTTTTCTTTAACAACACAATTCAAGACATTTTATATTTTTAAAACAAATACGAATTTTACAAACAAATAACATGGATGGAGATGCATCACCACTTTGTCATTGTTCACCTATGACATTGATGTTCTATGGTTCACACATTTTGTTCATTACATCGACAACACTGGTTACATGTGGTGATAATGCAAATAGGTTTGGCTTTTCTTATAAGTCGAAGTCATTCTTAATTGGTGAGTATCTGTGTTTGTTTTTTTGTGTACAATTGTGATAATAAGCAAATCGGGCTGTGGATTTGTTAACGGACTAGTGAGGCATAAATTAATGGGTGAGTGACAGAAATCATGAACCGATGAATGATGCGTGACGGGGTGAGTTTAGGGCTGGATAAATATGTGGATAATTGGGTAAGTAAGTGCATAGGTGAATGGAAGGCTGACTGTGTGCTTGATGGATGAATAGGATAGTTACTTAAGTAAGTGCCTGGATGGATGAATGGCTGAGCGAATGGGTTAGTATGTGATTTGATGGATGAGTGGCTGAGTAACTAAAAAAGTGTTCTCCATCTTGAATTTAATATGTGGTATATTATTCAGTAGAATTACAGTGCTACACTATGTCCATATAGTAAGCAAGTATTTTTGAAATCACAAAATACACTTTGACTTAAGAGCTACTAAGAAGGATCGATTTCCATATGCACATTACATATTTCCGAATTATAAATGTTGTGCTATCGTATTATTTTAATTGAAGAAAATACTTAATTTGGAGTTTCTTTTACTAAATGCATTATACATGATATCTTTTATCTCAAATAGGTACCGCCTACACCATCAATATCATGTAATCTCACCTGTTTCTCCAGTCGTCAATTAGATGACGCCTGACAATTTAGACAATCTCAACCAGCTTACACTGAAATTATCACGTTCACAACATTAAATGTAATCCCAAGGAAATAAACAAGGAATTGTATTTATCAATAGATATTTTTTTCAATGAAATATCTTACACTTGAAAAAACGCAGCAGCAGGAAGTTCCTGCATAAATGTTTCAACCTTGAACGTGCTTAACCAGTGAAGACAACATGGCTTAGTAGTTGATGTGGGTTCAAGAGGTGCGGGGAATGTTGGGCCTGTCAGTATGGTGAAAAACATGACAGAATTCAAATCACCATTCATATCTCACACCAAGCGCTTCAAAGGAAACTACCACTGCCAAACCAAATACGCAGTGTACATTCTGCAGTGCCCATGTGGGTTATCTTACATAGGGAGAACCATAAACTACCCTTCCTGTTTCCTCCAGTAAGTCTCGTACAGCAGGATTGCTGGCACACTACTGGTTGAGGGATGAAGTCCATTTTACTCCTGAAGGACCTTGGGGGCCTAGAACCCTTCTAGTACCTTATGTAAGTCCTACACAGTGGGATTCATGGTAGCTGGTCAAAGGCTCAGCCCCTTGCTCCACCACTCTGCAAACACAACTACTACTTAAAAACCCATAGAAATTCACTGAAAAAACCCAAAGGTTACAGGGACATTATCGTTAGGAATTAGCATTTAAAAAACCTTAGAAATTCTTAGAAAAAAACACAAAAGTTACACGGACGTTATAGTTAGGAATTAGCATTAAAGAAAACCTTAGAAATTCCCTGAAAAAAACAAAGGTTACAGGAAATGTTATAGTTAGGCTCAGATTTCACTCATACAAAACCAGTGAAATTCAGCAATGTCCGTAGATGATGTCATCAGTAATGTCATTTGAGATGTCATCAGTGATGTAATTTGAGATGTCCATGTCATGAATGATGTAATGTGTGAGGTCATAAGCAGTGCATTGCGGGGTTGCAAGTTATACTTAGCTCAGATCACTATAACGGCTGAACTTCACTGGTTTTATACGAGTGAAATCTTAGCCTAACTAGAATATCCCTGTAACCTCTGTTTTTTTCAGTGAATTTCTAAGGTCAAAAGATGCAAAATCTGCATGCATATTTCATAGATTTATCTAAAAAGCTCTACCACAAAAACACCTTCACGGAATTACACCAAATTTGTCAGGAAGTTAGCTCTTGGTCCACAGATTATGCTTTTTGTAATTTGATGTTAATCTGTTTTTGTGAATCAGAGCAGTTGAGTGGTCGACTTCTACAAAGGGGCTACCCGAAAAGATTAGTCAAGAGAGCACTTAAAAGGGCGTGATTCAGCCCTAGAGAAACATTGCTGACCCCCAAAGAGGGAGAATGCGATTTGACACAGAGGATGATATGAGTCACCACTATGTCTACTCATAGCAACGCAATCAGAAAGGTGATCAACCAACATTGGGGCCTAATATCAGATGACCTGAAACAGCAGGATCTACCAATGCATTCCTTCAAAAAGGCCAAAAGTGTGAAGGACCATGTTGTACAGTCACTTCTAGATTCACCGGAGAAATCATCTCTTCAGTCATTATGGAGTTTACCTCCCACATTATGCCACTACAAGAGTGGACATTGTAAGGCCTGTAAAATGACAATTCAAACAAAACAGTTTGCACACAACAACACAAGATTGATCTTAAATCCTTTAGTAACTGTAACACTTCTAATGTCATCTATGGAATCATCTGTCCGTGCGACATGATATATGTCGGCCAAACACAGCAGAAGGTAAAAGCTCGCATTTTGCAGCACTGTAGCAGAATTTGCCATGGAGTCCAAGGTGCCCCCCCTGGTAGAGCACTTCAGAGATGCACAATGTTCGCCAGCTGATCTCAAATGGCTAATGTTGGAAAAGGCTACCCTTGGAGCCAGAGGGTGTAATATTGAAACCATCCTAAATGTAAGAGAGTGTGAATGGATGTACCGTCTGGACTCTATACGGAACAGCCATAATGAATTGGATTGCTAACCATGCAGAGTTGTCTTGCTTAGCATCTGAATAATCCTTGTTGCAATTTGTCTATTGCGACTGCCTGTACCAGTATTGTCACACATAAGATTATCACTCTAACCGATATGATGTATATAGTGAATGCCTTACGAGAGGATAGAGTGTGATAAGGGATGTGCCTCTATATATATTTTTTTCCAATATGCCTAATATGAATGTTTCTTTTTTATGTACCACCTATTGTGATACCCTCATACTTGGTAACATGCTTTTGTCCATTCATGAATATGTTTCTTTCAAAACGAACCACCTTTTACGATGCCATTACATTATGTATAATATGTCTGTGTATGTAGGTTATCCATGTCTAGTACAAACGATAACGAATTACTTTTATTACATTCGCTATGAGAAAGGCAATCGCACACAGCATGCTTCCAGTCAGAAATACACAGAGCTTTTAATGTAGGGCTTTTTCACATTGTTCACTTTTTACAGAAATTCGACCTTCGTGTTCCCATTTTCAATGCCATCAAGCTTCCCTTTTTTAGGGTTTCATTAAAATAGGCGCAGATTCTTTCTTAATGCAATGTTCTGCTCCGCTGGTAGAATGTATCCAGAATTTACCCAATCACTGCGAGCCTCAGTGGCGAAATAACCTTGAGTCAATCTTTCCGTATTTTAAAATATAACATATAGGGGCATATTATCAAGGGGGTTTATCTCTGCTTTTTTGGCTTTAAAAGCCAAGAAAGCGGAGATAAAATTATCTTCCTATTACCTAGCTGTCGCTAACACCAGTTAGCGACAGTTAGTAGGAGATAGCGACCATCTTGGGCCCCACTTTGCATGTCAGTGATATTTATCACTAATGACATGCAAAGTGGGCGTGCCAAGATGTTAGCGACTGAAAACAGTCGCTAAAATCGCAATCTCCAATTACCAACTTTCGGAGATATTCGCGCTAAGCGCGTATATCTCCAAAAGCTAACACCTGCCCTGAGCAGTTCTTAGCCATGTTATCCAATGGGAGGTGGATAACATGGCTAAGAGCATTAGCTCGGTAATGCATGAATATCGCTGACTTTTCAGCAATATTCATGCATTGCGGCGATTTTTATCGCATTTGCGATAAACCTTGGTAATATCAAGGTTTATTTGCAGTAAAAATCGCCGCAACTCAGCGGTAAATTTGTGTCTCTAACCAAGCAATAGCGATAATTATCGCTATTGCTTGGTAATATGCCCCATAGTTCCGGGCCTAGTTGGCAAGGTTTATTTCATATTTATATTAACTTCTATTCGCAAAATGTAAGTGTCATCCCATGTAGTCTTTTTACCATATAGAGGGCGCGATGACTTGCCAATTCTTGACAAGCATCCAGCGGCTGTCATGACGTGATTAGTGCGTGCACACGACGGCGACGAGCCTCTGCATTTAAACGGTATGCTTGTCAGTGCTCCTGTTTCCCTGGTCAGAGACGGACGCACTTTAAAGCGTCATGGTAAACATCTGTGTAACCACTCCCCGGTGACTCTGTTGGAACGCTTAGTGTGTGTTTTCCAGTTACGTACTTCGGACGTTGCTGGTTTACTACAACTAAGAGCAGTTTTATCCATTTTCAATTCTAGATTGGATGCACCCGGTAGGCTAATCTGAAGTTCGCAATGTGTTTCTCATCTTAAAGTAAACATGATCTCCTTTATTATTCAATGGGCCTGAATAATTTTTTCATACATATTTAGTGGTGGCTGACCTTTGGTTCCCCTTTTCTTTTTGTTTCTTTTAGATTCACATACAATCATTTGGAACCTTTAAGTTCATTTGGGCCTATGTAAATTAAATTAAAATATTAGCATGTTAACGTTCCTGTCATATGAGGCGATTTCCAGGGTAGAACCCTTTACAATCAATTTAAGTAAGTTGGAGAGAGTACGTTTTCCAAGAATTTTTGTCTTCACGAAGGATTTTTCCTGATAGCCCTCACCTTATATATTTTTTAGGTGACACCAATCCGCTCTCTGTACTTAGGTGCCTATGGGCCCGCTTAAGTTTTCACCATCCAGTTGAGGGTGGCACAAAGTCAATTTATTTCTAATGTTATCTATATTCTAGCTCTCTTTTTAAAATGTCCAATGCACTAGCTATTAAGGACTTCTTCTGTTAAATTTCCCAGGTGCCCCACACTCAGACCTGAGGAAGATCCCATTTTAAGGATCTAAGCAGTCTACTGTGTCATTGTTGTATGCCAGTTCCATCAACAGTGATTTTTAACTGTGACAGTTTATTCCTAAAAATGGCTATGTAATTGACATCCTTCAACTATGAGGCTTAAACAATCCGGTCATATTTTAAATAAAGGGGTGATAGATATAATGTCACTGCCTTTCCTTTTTACTTTACCAACCCTCACTTGATGCAAAATACCTTTTCCCCTTTTCATCCTCTCCCCCTTACTTGGGGCACTTGTTCTGTACACTTTTTCAAGTTTTTCATAACTATTTGCTGATTTGTAAGCATCTTGTGCTGTTCAATGTGATTAAATAACATTGAATAATGCTACTACGGTGTTCTAGTGTATTAATGTCTATTGATATTTAATTATCTGTGCTCTTTAAAATTTTCCTACTGGGACCCACTTTCTACTATACCGGAGTGGGCACAATTTCAATTTCAATTTTATTGGTACATGATTTGGAACTCGATTGAGGTCCACATTAAAGCAAAACATGTTAAAACAACAACAGTTACAGATACATAAAATCCTTAAAGATACACTCTATTGACACAGAAACTGGAAATATAGGAAACATGTCCATTAATATAGTTCTAAAAAACATTTTAAAAAGTTAAAAATTCTGTGGCAAAACATTTCATTGGGGGGGTTATGAATAGCATCGACTAAAGAGTTGGCAGACAAAATACTTAATTGTAAACAAATTGGTCTCACCCACTTAAGGCGATGAGCCATTAGGACAGGGCATACGAAGAGAACATGGGCAGTATCCTGGATCGAATTATTACACAGATTACATATGTCGGAGGAGCCATACCATCTATCTAATAATTTATTCAAAGGGAGGAGATTCTGCCTCAAGAGGAACCAAAAGCGGCGTAAGCTGTGAGGAAGGTTCCAAGAAGCATAGGGTTGCATATGTTTAAGTAAACAGGAATTAACAACATGAGTGACCCCTTTCTTTTAAATAAGGGAATCTCTGTCCCTCCTAAAACTTAAATTCCATGTTGCTAGTTTTAGGGTGGATTTTAGCTGATGTGTAGATAACAGAAAAAGAGTTGATTCTTCCAATTCAAGTAGTGTAACGGCCCTTCTGAAATTCTTTATAAGTAAGGATTATTCTTTTAGGGGGCCCAATAATTCTTTTTTGATGATGTATCTTAAAGTGGCCGGTTTTCCCTTTGCCAAACAAGAGACCCAACGTATTACACCCGCCAGGCCCTGAACCCAACTACTTCGTATGCCAAATTCAAGTCTAAGAGATGCTACCTTACAAGTATTATTAACAAAAGGTTAAATATCGCAAAAGTCTGCCCTCGACAATATCCAAAAAACCCCATTGCCCCAGGTCAATAAGTTCAGTGCCGTAAAGCAAAGAGGCTGGAATTTTTGCCCAGAAAGCCTCAAGCAGATGAACAAAATGTCTTTTGCCTGTGGCTTTATAAAGAGCACTTAGTCCTTTACCTTGCGTCATGGCCTTCCGAGTATTGTTATCTATGTGGGCCTTATCGCTCGAGTTACCACATACTATTTTCCCTAAGAAAACATAGGATTTTACAATTTCCAGCTTATGACCACCTAGAGACCAGCTATAATTCCCAGATTTCGATTTTTTCTTCCCCATCATACACATTACTTTACTTTTAGAAATATTAATCTTCAGATGATGGGACTCAGCAAATACATGTAATGCCTGCAGACGATTATTTAGTCCTTTCGGAGTGAGGTCTAGAAGTAGTATATCGTCTGCGTACATCAAACATGTAATTGGTTTGTCTCCCAGAAGAGGGGCAATTCCTTCGCTTGAAGATAGGGTCTGAGGGAGGTCACAAACATAAAGGGAAAACAATAGTGGGGCCAATAAACAGCCCTGTTTGAGACCATTTGCTGAGGGGATCGCTTGGGATAGGCCTCTCTCCCCTCCCAGGTATCAGAGTGGAGGTCCTAGACTAGATCTAAAAGCCGAGCTGGCATACCAAAAGCCAATAGTTTCTTCCACAGCAGGGGGTGATCAACTTTATCAAAAGCTGTGGAAAAATCTATAAAGGCTACATAAACTCTCCCCCCTCTGACCCTGATGTATTTATCGAATATTATTTGCAGGGCTGTTAAGTTATCCACGGTGCCATGGTTCTTTTGAAATCCCGTCTGCTCAAAGGGAAGTATATTGGTCTGGTCCACCCAATCATTAATTAATTTCAGAAGACATCTTGCGAAAACTTTGCCAATTGCATCCAAAAGAGCAATTTGACGATAGTTTTGGGGAGACAACCGGTCACCCTTTTTAAAAAGGGGAACCAAAATACTCCCCTTCCAAGATGTAAGAACCTTTCCGCTCAAAAAGCAAATGTTAAATACCGGGCATAGCAGTTTACTCCATTTTACACTCCTTTGCTTTAAAACAGAAATTGGAAGTTCGTCCGGTCCCATTGAGGTTCCGTGACGATTGTAAGTGGTGTTTTCGACTCGCACGAATATGGTCGAGTCTAGTATCTATGAACCGCAAATGACGAGTTTTGTAAGTGTGCGCAGTTTCGCTGTGCTAACTTAAACCGTTCGTTTGTTATGTGGGTTTGTCATCTGTACCCACGGGTTCCATCTTAGATACGGCATCCATTTTGTCTCTTGCCCTCAAGTAGCCAGCGAACGGACGCTGTCCGCTTCGCGACCCTGGGACTCCCAAGATATGGCGGAAGACGCATGTTCTTTGTAAGTGTCTTTATGACGAGGGGGATGCTACTGTAAGGCAGATGGCGCCGCTCGAGGCTCATCTTGCCGCACGGGCTTATTGTCTCAGTCGTGCATCTCATTAGGCACGTCCCTTTGATGCCTGTATCTCGTGCTTCTCGACACTCCCCTTTTACACCCTTTCCGATCTCCCTACTGTCTCCGTCTTCCTCTGCACCTGTCTTCGTTCCTATTTCGATCTACTTTACTGCTGATTGGAATTTGCTAATGGTGGGAAGATGGGTTTTTACAGTTGGGAATCGCCAAATGTTTCCGCACTTATGTTCCGGATCTTGTGTGTTTCAAAGTGATCTAAGCGACCCCTCTGAGAGCGACTTGTGGGAACCAGGTTGTAAAACTATTGTGTATCATGTTATCCTATGGGTAAAAACTGTATAAAAGGAGCGATCCACAAATACAATTTGAAGCAGTCTCCCCGAACTACACTCGATGTACTTCCTGTGACTTCTGTGTTCCCTGCAGTAAATAAACCTTGACTCTTTGACGCCGAAGGAAGTGTCCCGTGTCTCTGTGACTTGTACGCCGGAGCAGGTTACCCACGAAGGTTTCAGGTGTTGTGCCCTGGCACCGCTGGGTCCAAAGAACCCAGTCCTTCAGTTGGCGCCCAACGTGGGGCTGCATCAGTGGTACCGGTCCAAGCCCGACGATCGTGAGGAACTTCGTGTGAAATCTCCGAGGGAAGGTGCACCCCGCTTCATCGATCCTGTTGTCGAAATAAGTGGCCCGAAGACTTTTCCCGCGAAGATTCCCGCCTCCTAACGGCTGCGACGGACTGCTACCCTGACTGTAGACCTGTTTTGGCGCCTGGCGTAGACCTTGGTATAGCGAGACGATTGACGGGCCTTCCTGAGGACGCCATTGATCTTTGAGTTAAGTATTTGTGGGTCGCTCCCAGAGTTCTTGGTTGTAGACACTTTAGCGAGTGTCTTTGTTGTAAACACTTTAGCGAGTGTCTTTGTTGTAGACACTTTAGCGGGTGTCTTTGTTGTACACGCTGTGTGAGTGTTTTTGTCGGTGACACTTTGCTAGCGTACTTTGTTGTTGTTGTATTTGTTTGACGACTGCAGCCGCCAAAGACCGAGGGTTTAGTTCTTTGCTGGGACTTGGTAAATCCCGAAATCCCGTAACCCTTGAAGTTTGTGAAACTCGGCTAGTGTGCAAGATGCCTGGTCGCAGTACTTTGTTCAATTGCTTTAGACCTTGTGGTGCGGATTCCCTGCTGGAGGACTCGTGTCCGATACCTCCGGTTGGAACTCCTACATATGACTTATATAGCAAACATGGGCTAGGCCCGATTGCTTTTAACGATTATTGGATCAAATATACAAAGAAAGACGGCGATCTTCGTTGGCCACCTCACGGTAGCTTCGAAGCGTCGATCTTAGATAATTTGGAAATAAAGTTGTTCGAACGTAAATCAAGGCCGGCCATGTTTGATGCCTTTCGGTTCTGGCGCAAAGAAGCCCGACAGAAAGAGATCAGACAAAATAAACGTAGTCAGCGAGATACTGTTGCTACTATAGTGAAGAAAGCTGAGCAGTTTCAGCGTGATAAGGAGGATAAGGATAAGGAAGTGTTTGAGAGATTACAGCGTATGTCCATAGACAAATGCTATCCTGTTTTGCCTACGGAGTCGGATAAGAAGGAAGAGGCAGTTGAGGATTCTTTAATGTCCTATCTTATGAAGTCGCCACCTCCGTACGTACAGGGTACCGCAGCTCCTGTGGTCCCTGCCGTACCTGTTCTTCCACCTGTAATTCCTCCACCAGTTCCTCAACCTGCACCTGCTCTTCCGACTGTTCCTGCTCCTTTGCCTATTTCTATTCCTACTGCTCCTCCGCTTCCACATACTCCTGTTCCCGCTACTGCTCACGCTACTGCTCCTGTGTTGTTAACCCCTGTTGCTGCTAACGTCTCTACTCCTTCTCTTGTTAGTCCTGTGTCTTACTCTTCTCCCTCTACTCGTAATCGTGATTCTCCCCTTGCGACAAACTTCTTTCAGTCGCTCGGACCTGTTTTTGGGTCTGCAGGTTCTGATGGTCCACAGAGACGTAGCCAGCTTCCTGGTAATAGAGAACGTGTTGCGCTATACAATATGGCGATGGGTTGGATGATAAACCCTGTTAGAAATCCACCTCGTGTTGTCCTCGAAACGTTTGATCAATTCAACATACCTACTCAGAGATATGTGTTTGATGAAATGTGCAAGTTCTTACATGATCAGATAGCGGCCAATGCGCCTGACGAGGTGCTGACCGCCCTGTCTGAACTCCGGCTTCAGTTCGCAACTGGACTGATAGTCGACACTAATGTCCGACGTGCTATTGAGCGGTTGCTATCTCTTCGTCCCGCTCCTATTCCTCATGCATTGTTCGTTGAGGACATTGAACAACGAGATGGGTCTGGCCAATATCCTATGCGTGAAGTTCCGCCAGTTTGGGTACCCGCTGATAATACTAATGCTAATGCTCCAATACCAGCACATTTCCAGAGAGTGTGGATACACCTCCCTTGGAAACGATCGGAAGTGCTTCAGGTGAAACAAACTTTGCCTGATCCTCGCAAAAATCCTGCGGGGTATTACAAAGAATTATCGCAGCTCGTAGACGCTACGATAATGAATCTGGCCGATATCGACATGTTGTTTGGCAATGTCGTACCGCAACCGGTATGGGCCAAGATTCGTCACCAAGATCACGCGAATGAATTAGGTGGTGATTGGGCTGCCATTACAGCGGCAGACGCTGGACAAGTGGCTGCTACTAAACCCGATCAGTTGATTGAACTTCTTCCCCAGCGAATCATTACATTAATGAAAACGCTTATGCCAGCTATGAGGGTAAATTGGGACAAGTTGTCAGCCTGTAAGCAGAAGAAAGATGAGAGTGTTTCAGACTTCTTTACGAGGTTCGAGGAAACATTCGTCGATCATAGTGGGCAGGATATGGGTACTGAGGGTGGACAGAGGTTGTTTGTGGATAAATTCGTATCGAACTTATTGCCCGACTTGAGCCATAAATTGAAAAATTCAGAAAGTTCATGGGCCGTTTCTACCTCAGCTCAGATATTGGCTACGGCACAATATTACGAAAATAGAGAAAAAGAGGAAAATGACCGTGCCGATAAAAAGACGAAAGAGCTGAAAACTAAAGTGTTGTTACAACAAGCATATCCGCCGCGTTCTAATCAGAATGCGCCTCAGCAGAATAGATCGCAGTCGCAATCGAATCAATCGCAGCCGCGTAATGATTCATCTTTTCAGAGATCTTCATTAGGGTACAATCAATGTGCTTATTGTAGACAGGAGGGACACATTAAATTCAATTGTCCTGCTTTAAATGACCGTAGTGGTGGTAATTCGTCTAGAGGAGGTCGTGGTGGTGCACAGCACGCATCACGTGGTAGAGGTCGTGGTGCTCAGAATGATCGCTCTGACCATTCATCAAATTCTAATAACTGTTTCGATCAACGTGGATCATCGCAAGGACGATCTGCGCAGTACAATGTAGACGATTATTACGTCGATCAGGGACCTGACGATAGTAATTACTAGGACAGCCAAAGACAAGGAGAGGGAGTGGTATCAGTTCCGGTTGATCAGAGAGGGCCTTACGTCGCAGTTGCTACATCGGGCGTCGTTGAGCCTTTTCTGTTGGACACTGGTGCAGCGAAAAGTTCTATCATGCATTCGAAACTCCCTGGCGCACCTTTGTCTGGCTTAACAAATGTTTCCGTTGGATTCTCTGGCGCCCCCGTTAGCAATCCAGTTTCGCGCCCTTTGCCCCTTAAAATTGGGCCACGTGAGCTCGAAGCTCCATTGATTTTGTCTGCTGGTTGTGGCGAAAATCTTTTGGGTCTGGATTTGCTTAAACGCTTGTATGCGACTTTGTATTGTTCTCCTGCGGGTGTAAAGCTTACGTTAGGAGAGAGGGTAGTCTCTCCCATGTACTTGTCCCTCGATAAGCTTCCACCGGAATTGAGTTCTCCCCCTGCATCTTTGTGGGCGACGGGTCCAAATGACGTGGGCCTACTTGATATCTCCCCTTATGTTGTTCAGTTGAAATCGAATGTGCGATTGCCACGTATTCCCCAATATCGTATCTCCCTTGATGGTGAACGAGCTTTGTTAGCGATCATCTATGATTTGATCGAGAAAGATGTCATTGAAGAAACTCGGGGAAACGTGTGCAATAGTCCTGTACTGCCCATTCTTAAACGTACTGATCCTACCAAACCGCCTGTTTATCGTTTTGTTATCGATTTACGGGAGGTGAATAAAATTGTGGTTCCTCAATTCCCTGTTGTGCCTGACATTACGGCGCTACTGACTCTGATTCCAGCTACAGCTTCATGGTTTTCGGTGATTGATTTGAAAAATGCGTTTTTCAGCATCCCGATTGCCGAAGAGAGCAGGGACCTTTTCGGTTTCTCTCTTGGTGGACGTAGCTTCCGGTTCAAACGCGCTCCTCAGGGCTACTGTGAAAGTCCATCGATTTACAGTCAAGCTTTGAAGGGTCAACTAGATGCGTTTAGGTTGCCGGTTGGTGCGGCTTTAATCCAATACGTCGACGACTTATTGGTGGCTGCTGATACTCAGGACATTTGCAAAATTGCTACAGTGTCGTTGCTGCAACATCTCTGTGAGTTAAATCACAAGGTGTCACCTTCTAAACTCCAATATTGTTGTCAAGAAGTAACCTACCTAGGTCACTTATTGTCAAAGGAGGGAAGGAGATTGACCCCAGAGAGAATTGCAGCGATTGCGCGCATGGCTGTGCCACAAACCCAAAGAGATGTGCGTGCCTTTCTAGGTATCACATCGTACTGCAGGCAGTGGATTCCTAATTTTTCATTGCTGGCGAAACCATTGGTGGCTCTTACGTGCAAGGATGTTTCGACTCCTTTACCATGGACGGAAGAATGTCAGAAAAGTTTTTCTGAATTACGTGATTCATTGTGTTCGGCTCCTGTGTTAGGTACCCCTGATTACAGTAAACCGTTCACGTTATATGTTCACGAGAGGGAAGGTTGTGCTTTAAGCGTCTTAACGCAACCTTTTGGTGGTAAGCAACGTCCATGTGCATATTTTTCCTCGACCTTAGACCCAGTAGCTAGAGCATTGCCGAGTTGTTTGAGAGCAACTGCGGCAGCTGCGGTCTCCATCCGACAATCAGCAGGATTGGTCATGGATAATATGCTTACGGTGATGGTTCCGCATGCAGTCGATACTCTTTTGAACCGTACGAAAACTCAGCACTTGACGAGTGCGAGGTTATCTGGGTACGAATTGACGCTCTTGGCAAGCCACATTCAGATAAAACGTTGTAATGTCCTAAATCCGGCAACTTTGTTACCAATTAGTGCAGAGTCAGATGCAGTAACAGAACATGACTGTTACTTGCGGACAGAGGAGGAAACAAAAGGTCGTGTGGACCTTAAAAACACCCCATTGGAAGACCCGGATGGCATCCTGTATGTGGATGGGTCATGTTTTAAATTGCCGAATGGTGATGTGACTACTGCTTATGCTGTGGTGACATTGAATACTGTTGTTGAGACTGCGAGATTGAGTCAGAATTCTGCCCAAGCTGCAGAGCTGATCGCTCTTACTAGAGCATGTGTATTAGCAAAAGGTAAACGTGTGAATGTGTACACCGATAGTCAGTATGCTTTCGGTGTAGCGCATAGTTTCGGACGATTGTGGCGAGAACGTGGTTTCTTGACGTCACATGGCACGAAAATACAGCATGGCCAGCTTGTGAACGATCTTTTGGATGCATTGACTTTGCCTGCTCAAGTTGCAATTGTTAAATGTAGTGCGCATCGTAAAGTGACGGATGATGTTGGTCGTGGTAATGCGTTTGCAGATGAGATTGCTAAGGAGACTGCCCGGAACCTTAGCACTCGAATGTATGTGACGAATTCGGTTAGGTGGCCTACAGAATCAAGTATGTGTGAGAATACTATAGAGAGTGTGAAAGCAATTCAGAATGAGGCCACCGACACTGAAAAGATGAAGTGGAAAGAAAGTACGGGAAGGTTGGATGTGAATGGTTGCTGGATTGATTTGTCAGATCAGAAAAGATGGATGTTGCCTGATGCGTATGTACTGGCCGTTGTGCAAATGGCACATGGGTTAGCACATATTAGCGCGAAAGGTATTTGCAAGTTGTTGGCTGATGTGTGGAAGAATGATGGAATTACTAAGTGTGCTGAACGTTTGGTGAAGAATTGTATGGTGTGTATAATGTACAATCCTGGCAAAGGAACCCCAACTCCCCCTGGCAGTTTTGCTCCTCCTTTGTATCCCTTTGAGGTGATCCAATTGGACTTCATCCATATGGAGCGATGCAATAACCTGAAATACGTTTTGGTTGTGGTTTGCGCATTCTCCCGATGGATCGAGGCCTATCCCCTCAAAGACAATACTGCTTTGTCTACTGCGAAAATCCTACTGAAGGAATACTTTCCTCGGTATGGAATGCCTAGAGTCGTGTGGTCAGATAACGGAAGTGAGTTTGTTGGAAGTGTGATGAAGAGTGTGTGTAAGGGCCTTGGAATAAATCAGAAATTCCATAGCGCCAATCATCCCCAGTCAGCTGGATTGGTTGAAGGGTACAATGGCACCCTTAAACTAAAATTAGCGAAGATTCAAGCTACGACTGGACTTCCGTGGCCTGATGCTTTGCCTCTAGCATTACTGTCAACTAGGGCGACTGTACACTCCCGAATAGGGCTCAGTCCCTATGAAATAGTGTTCGGCCGTCCTGCGAATGTGTGGGGGGTTCCTAGGCCAGGAATATTCTCTGATCTTGAGTTTCCGATGTTGATTGATTACTTACATGACTTGACTGCTAAACTGAGGTTAATTCATCAACAGGTTTACGACGCCTTGCCGACGCAGACGGAGGGTCCAGGCCACCAGCTCCAGCCCGGAGATTGGGTGGTTACCCGAAATTTTTCACGAAAAAACAATCTGGACCCTCGCTTCACCGGACCTTACCAGGTGCTCCTGGCCACGAGGACTGCCGTTCGTCTTGAGGGGCGGAAAAATTGGGTACATGCTACCCATTGTAAGCGAGTCCCTATTCCTTTGTCGGCAGACCCGTGGGTAAGGAAAGGCATTGCGTCAACAGAAACAGAAACATTGCCGGCGTTTGTACCTTTTAGCGACGCACAGCTTGTTGGAGAACCCTCAGCGCAGCAGAAAGCCACTGTTGAACATTTGTCAGCAAGAGACTCAAGACCAGACCAACGAACTGATCAGCAGGACGCTGTCTCTTCGACAGATCCTTTGTTCGACGGGCAGACACGTCCCGGGAAACATCGATATTCTTTGCGATCTCACACTAAGGACAAATAAAAATTTGCTTGCTTTGCTGAAATTGATAACTGCAATATCTTCGTTTCCCATGATCAACTTTGAACATTCGTATCATTGAAAATTGTTTTGTATATATATATATATCAAGCTTCTTCCTTGTATCTTTTTCTTCCACAGCTGAGAAATATTGTGCTAATATATACATATTGTGTATTGAGGGCCGTAGGGCCGCACGCGTACTTCCTTCTGGACAGTAGGTCTTGACACTAGGTTAAAGACCGTCGGTTCCTAGGAACTCCTGGGGATTGACTATTGCTGCACAGAACGAAGTGCGTCAAGAAACGTTGCGGACGGTCGTAGGGAAATGGCATTTTCGAAGCTGAATGATTTGGAAGGAGCTCAGGCATATAGAGTCAAGCTGCAGAAACTTAGTCGTACGAAATGTTTTGTATCCCAGTTGTTTGTTTTGTTTTTAACTGCTTCTGCATTTTTGGCGGGTGGGGTGTATTACACTATGTCTTACTTCTTACTTCCTACCCCTACTCCTACTCCTTACCCTAACATTACTTCTACTGCTTCTCCTCATTCCTTTCATATGTTACCAGAACACGAACAGGCTAGACGTGTAGAATTCCGCAACAATTCCTTTATCCAGCTCCTCCATCAGCATCAGTTAGTGGTTAACACTACTAATTGTTGGGTGTGTGGGTTGATGCCACATACTACGGGTAAGGGAATTCCATATCTGGTGTTACCGTATAGTTCCCAAGGGTCAGCTCGAGCATTCCAAACAATGCTTCGAAGCGCACTAGGTTTCCACCCCTCTCCAGAACGTTCCCCCAAACCGGGTCCTACCTCGTGGCAGTGGGTGGTATCGATGATAATACAGGATTTGGAAGATGAGATCTATGATGCTTTTCTCATCCCTAAGGCAGAGGTACAAGCCTATAGGGCACCGGATAGAGGGGAATATGATTCGTTCACTAATGAAAAGCAGCTTAAAAGCTCGCCTCCGATATGGGTCGTACCCCACACTGGTAATTTTTGTATCGTGGGTCGTGGCTCGCAAGCCTCACTTGGAGTAAGTGCTTGCACTGAAAGTTACGTTCTGTCAATGTCCCCGATCCCTGTGCTTCTGGCTGCCAAGGGTACGTACTTCATCTGTCATGATCGTGCATACACATGGTTGCCCGCAGACTTCATGGGCTCATGTTTTGTTGCAAATCTGTTGCCTCCGACGTTTACTGTAGATGCCGATTATCATAAGACTAGAGTTGTACGAGGCGTAATTAGCGAAGAGGATACTGCCGGTCAAGAGGCAGGAGACTTTTTCAAGGGTTTCCTCCCGTTTTGGGGACCTATGGTTAATAGTAGGAACCTGAGACATTTGACTCGAGTGGTAGAATCGACAGCTAACATTACTGCCAGTGCCCTTGGTAATATCACCACAGAACTTCAGGCGGAGAGACTTATGACATTACAAAACCGTATGGTTTTAGATGTCGTCTTAGCAGATCGCGGTGGGGTATGTAAAGTGATCCATTCGAGCTGTTGCATTTTCATTCCAGATAATGCTCCTACTGTCTATCAAGCCATCTCGAAGTTGCACAAGATCTCCGAATCCATACACGTGGATGTAGGGGATTGGACGCTACTTGGTTGGTTTTGGGGCCTGATGTCGACTTGGGGTTGGAAGATTCTGACGATCATCGGGGTTGTGGTAGTGTTCCTGTTCACGTGTTGCCTTTGTGTGCAGTGTGGTCCTGCCTTATGTGGCCTCTGTGCTACAACGTGTATGAGACAACCATCTGTTACCAAGGGGACTCGGTTGGACAGAGCTATGCTACAACGACATCTTGATGGTCTGATGAATATCAAATATGATTCCGACTAGTGCTTGCCTACATGAGGGCAAAAGGAGCGTCTGAGGTTCCGTGACGATTGTAAGTGGTGTTTTCGACTCGCACGAATATGGTCGAGTCTAGTATCTATGAACCGCAAATGACGAGTTTTGTAAGTGTGCGCAGTTTCGCTGTGCTAACTTAAACCGTTCGTTTGTTATGTGGGTTTGTCATCTGTACCCACGGGTTCCATCTTAGATACGGCATCCATTTTGTCTCTTGCCCTCAAGTAGCCAGCGAACGGACGCTGTCCGCTTCGCGACCCTGGGACTCCCAAGATATGGCGGAAGACGCATGTTCTTTGTAAGTGTCTTTATGACGAGGGGGATGCTACTGTAAGGCAGATGGCGCCGCTCGAGGCTCATCTTGCCGCACGGGCTTATTGTCTCAGTCGTGCATCTCATTAGGCACGTCCCTTTGATGCCTGTATCTCGTGCTTCTCGACACTCCCCTTTTACACCCTTTCCGATCTCCCTACTGTCTCCGTCTTCCTCTGCACCTGTCTTCGTTCCTATTTCGATCTACTTTACTGCTGATTGGAATTTGCTAATGGTGGGAAGATGGGTTTTTACAGTTGGGAATCGCCAAATGTTTCCGCACTTATGTTCCGGATCTTGTGTGTTTCAAAGTGATCTAAGCGACCCCTCTGAGAGCGACTTGTGGGAACCAGGTTGTAAAACTATTGTGTATCATGTTATCCTATGGGTAAAAACTGTATAAAAGGAGCGATCCACAAATACAATTTGAAGCAGTCTCCCCGAACTACACTCGATGTACTTCCTGTGACTTCTGTGTTCCCTGCAGTAAATAAACCTTGACTCTTTGACGCCGAAGGAAGTGTCCCGTGTCTCTGTGACTTGTACGCCGGAGCAGGTTACCCACGAAGGTTTCAGGTGTTGTGCCCTGGCACCGCTGGGTCCAAAGAACCCAGTCCTTCACCATTGCCCCAAAAGAGCGCATTTCCCTAATAGCTAATTCAATATCCCTTTCAGAGAGTGGGACTAGAGGCTGACTATCCTCATTAAAACTTATGCGGGGGACCACTGTTCCATTACTTGCATAAAGGGCTGTGACATAGTCCACCCAAATTTGCTCTTCAATGGGGAAACTGTTTCATTTTTCCATTAAAGGCGGCCTCTCTTAGTTTTATCCAAATAATGTCCTCCCTTCTTTTCTTAATTTTGCCTTTAGCCTTGTCCTCCGTCTTTTTAATAGGGCTATTCTACGCGCTCCTTCAGTCGATTTACTCAAATATTGTTCCCTTACTAACCTATTTATTTCTATATTGAGTAGTCACAAGGGACTAAAGGGTATTGTATTATGTCTTTTCTTATTTGGGTTTTTAGCGACTAAGATCACCACCTTCATAAAATCTGAGAAACGCACAATTTCGGAGCCATGCCAATTAGCGAGGCCATTGATTGCTACATCGAGAAAACTTTCTAACTCTCGTTGGGCTTTTGTATTCCAGTAGCATCTCCCAGATTTAACACCAAAACTTACCAGATCACTGTTAAGTGACCACTGGTCAGCTTTGGGGGGATTTATATTCACAGAGGTTGAAAGTAATTTATGGTCGCTAAAAAGAGTTTCAGTAACCCTAAGGTCCTTCAATAGGGCAAAGGTGGAATTCTCCACTATTACATAATGTGGAATAGATTCTCCCTGATGAGATTTATGAGTAAAATTTGCAGGGGAATCGGAAGGGAGCCTTCCATTCGCAATGATCCCATCCATATCTGACAGTTCTTTAAGAAGAATCTTCCCTCGCTTGTTTGTTTTAATGTTCTCCGGGAAGAGAGCTTGGGGGATCTGTTGTGATTCTTCTTTGTATTTGTCACGAAACAGGCTCATACTTAAATTGGAGATTTTACAATTCAAGTCCCCTACTAGAATTATGTTAGGAGAAGGAGTTTTCTCCCTAATACTCTGTATATAGACAAAGACCTTTTTTAGAATTAGATTAAAACAAACTTCGGGGGGAATATAGGCGTTAATCAGAACTAGAGGTTTAGAAGCTACAACATTGTCGAAACTAAACAACGTTACAGCCTGAAAAAGATTACAAGGGTCCAGATAGTGAGAGAAATTCCATTTTATCTGGTTGGATAATAAACAGGCAATACCCCCGCTAGCCTGGCCTCTCCTGGAGGGGGAAGCGTAGCCCTCCAATACAAAGTAATCCTTTCCTACCTGAATTTTCACCGAACACCACATCTCTTGGAGACAGATCACGCTGGCTTCTAAAGATAAGAGGAATTGAATTTTTTCGGGACTATTCTTCAACCCAGCGGCATTCCAAGATAATATCAATATATTGCCGCTAAAGATGAGAATGAGGCGCGTACTTATTAGTCAATTTCCTCGAGAGAACACCAGGTAACCAGTTCCATCGGAGACTTTCATCCACAACATTGTCCTGGGGAGGGGGCATAGGAGGGTTAGTATATGACACTAAGCGAAGATCATTAGATATACAGATTTTTAAATCGACAAAACCACCAGACTGTTCTGTATTACCAGAGGCTGCCTGCAAAAGTGAAAAAGAAGAGCCTAAGGATTTTGAGGTCTTAAAGGGTCTACGAGAGAGGATATTACCTCCAAAAGGGCATAGCATCGATCCCTCTACTCTGGAAGTCTTCAGACCGTTGCAGGATTAAGTTTGCTACTAATTTGGAATAAAACTTTACCCTTGTTTGAGTTCCAGCCTCTGTCTTCAGAATCAATACTTTGTCTATATCTGCAGAAAGTAATAATTTCAAATTTGCGGATTCCTGAAAATATTTAAGGAGTAATGATCTATTTAAAATACAGTCAGCGTCAAATAGGGGGAAGAAATCGAGAGTAAGGGTGTCAATACTTTCCTCTTTGGGCATTTCAGGCAGTTTCTTACAGACCACTGCTCCTTCCCTCTTGTCAGAATATTCTCTGGCCAGAGGATTGAGAACTGTTAAAGCAGGGCCAGTAAATTTAATCTCATTCCCCTGTGGTACTCAGCTAGAAAAACCCACTTTGTCAATATTGTGCTCTCTAAATGAGCAAGGAGGGTTAGTAAGGGATATGACGGGAGTAGATGGTAAGGGGACCGGCCTTTATACTAAGGAGATAGAAGTGTCTATGTCTCCTTTTACATCCCCTCTTTCATGTTTTAATACCAACAGGGAAACCTGATATGGCTCTTTTTTAGAGGGCGTATCCAAATGTTCTCCAAAAAGGATTTTTCTCCGCCTATTTTTTTCAATTCTTCTAATTAATTTCCTCTTTTTCCTCCCATTCTTTTGAACTTTCCCTGATTTGCCCTTTTTTATATTGTCTTCTAGTTCTAAAACCTCCTTATCTCCATCACCCCGCTGCTTATTAAAAATCAGGAAAAGTTCCTTGCCTACCTTTGAAACAGTTACGTGAAGGGCCTCTATTGCTGGGTCAAGGTCAACTATACAGTTTGAGGTCAGAGCTCTCGATGGGGGATCTGGTTTTTCCCTATCATAAAATGGTTGGGAAATATTAGGAGCCCCATTCTCTGTCTTGGGGTCTTTCTGCAATGCAAGAACGTTCTGCACTACAGGATCTTGCCCTTTTGCCTCTAAAATAGGACTAATTTCTTTCTCATGTCGGTTGCTCAATAAGACCTTCAGTATTTGAGTTACTGTTACCAGTACACAATCAGAGCCCCCAACACATTTTTCTAATAATAGCAAAATGGAGGAAAGTAAATGTTCAAGAGAGGAGATGGAGTCTGAGACAGGTTTATCTAATCTAGGCGGGTGGATGGAATCTATGCCTGTTATATTAAGGTTAGGGCTCATCGAAGTATTTGACTGAGAGATATTTGAGGGGGTACTGCTATAAAGATGGAGGCCAGGGGGAACAGATACTGCTGGAGTTTTTATAAGATCCCAAACCTTACCAGTATCGTCCTCAATATATCTCCTGCAAAGCTCCATATCTAAATCAGAAGAGATTAAATCATTATTTTGCATTCCTTTAGAAAGAGAAGAGCTAAATAAATGATGTTTAGGTGGAAACTCGCTCGGATTAGAGAATGGAACATGTTCTATCGCCTCCACTACTTTTGGAATGGCTTCAGGCGGGGTTTGAAAAGGAAGGAAGGTTTGTACATTTGTATCCCTAGAAGTAAACAAGGGGGAAGACACACAATTGGCTAAAGAGGCCGAACCTTCCGTTAATGCAACTAATGTAGTAACTCCCTTTTTCTTGTTGTTCTGATCCACCAAACCCTCAGTACTCAATCCCAGAGTAAAGTGGTCTTTTATCACAAGGCCTTTTACATCCATGTCAACGGGAGTGGGCTCTACAATTGAAGCTCTATTCTTTCCCCTTTCCCAAAGGTTGAATAACTGGCAGGTGCCCTTGAGTTGTACAAATGGCTATCCTTATTTCAAAGGGGATTCAATGTAGTTTTGGAGCACGACCATCCCACTAATAATCTCCCAGACCTTAATTTTTTGGCCGTCATTTCGAAGAACCAGAGGGTAGCACAAAAGATCACTAATAACTATAACAAGTCACTATAATACGCACAATTAATTACAAATAGCAATTAGGAAAAATAAAAAACTTTTTTTTTAAAAATGGGATTGGCGCAGCACAGCCTGCTTCAGACTCCAAGGGCCCGCCCTTTGCCCGGGCTTAGCCCGGCGCACTCCTGCGCGCTCCCGCGCTGCGGGATAAATGAGCATCTAAAGTAAGGAGGAGGATGGGCGTCTAAAGTAAGGAGGAGGATGGGCGGGGGGCGTTTCCTGCAGGGAGAGTGGCCCAGGTGGAGGAGATTGGGCGCACACATACTCCTGAGAGATGGAGTCCCTGCTACAGTATTTGCAGCCCTGCTCCACCGTCACACAACCCACGGCGTTCCTCCTCAGGTGAGCAGCCTCTTAGACAATTTCCCGCTGTAGGCGATGCGCTGCGGGACCAGCGCAGCGGGTCCGGCGAGTGGAAAAGGCTTGAAGATGGTGTTTGAGGTGAGGCAGCAATCAGGGTCCAGCAACAAAGTTCGGATCAGCAAGGACTGTAACCCTCGTATGAGCTGCTTTGTAAGATTACTTTTCTTGGTTTCAGGCTGTATTCGTACAGATGACACGGGGGCTGTCAAGCCGCTAAAGCAGTTGCGGGGCAGTAAAAGCTGATCGTCACGGTAAGGGTGGTCCTGATGAGGGGCCAAACCCCACAACACTCAAAGCCCCACACTCTGTTATGACCCCAGGCTCCAAGGCTCCAGAGCATCAATGGCCGGGGAGGCTCTACTTAGTGGTAAAGCTGCCACACGCCGCAAACCATCCACCACCTCCCACTGCTTACCGCGTTCAGCTTATTGCTCTCTATCGGCTGCAAGCTGCCGGCTGCCCCGTGCCACTCCTGGCTCTGTTCCTGGCTCCTGGCTTTGCTGGTAGATTGGGAGGGTGGGGGGCAGGTACTGGCACTGGCGCTGGCACTGGGACACAAGCTGACAATGTCCTTTGGTCCTCCCCTGTTGGAGGCAACACGCGGCTCCTGCCGCTGCCTTTGATAGTTCGAGGCAATCCAGGGCCCTCTGGAAGGGGGGGGCGGTTTCTTCACGGTTTAGCACTTGCAACTCATGTCTTCCGCTGCCAAAAGAAACAACTTTACTCCTTTTATTTTATCTCAGCTGGTCCAGGGATCTAGCGGAGTCTAGCTGATCGGAGCGCTTTGCGGGGCTGAGACTCTTCACATTCGGTTTTGGCCGACCCGCAGCCCGGCTTCACTTTATTCTCCCCAGAGTTTGTATAGGGGGGCGGCTGGGCTGTAGCAGGAGACACCGTAGCGCAGAGGCTGCTGACCTCGACAGCTGTGTTGCAGGAGACGGTCCGCGTCCTTGGCGTCTTCTGCGCTGCTCCCCTTCCTCCTCTGCAAACGGTGATCGACTGGTCAGACTGCGACTAACTCTGGTAAAACATGAGCAATATCTTGACGCTTAGGTACTATGTAGTTACTAACTCCCAAAATTAAAAAACAAAAAATTGGTTCTGGCTGGCTACAGGAACTTTCTCTTCTGTCAGCTGTTTCAGTACAAGAAATCTAGGGATGGACCCGGTGTACAGAACTATGCAATTGCCTGGCTGAAATGTGAGATACAAATCTTGTGGATGCAATTGCATGACTTGGTGACTTGATCCTCGAGTCCTGAAAATTAGGATGAATGGGGATAAAATGAGGCAGGGTGATGACAACCAAAAACCTCAAAGATAAGGAGCCAAAGGAACCCTCTCTGAGATTGAAATTTTAAAAATGTATGTCTTGTCACATGTTATGTGGATCCTTCAGTTGGATCCGCATTACCCAGTCAGACTCTCCTGTGGGGTATAAGGCAGCACACATCAGGTTGTTTGGCTGCTCTTTGCTAGTTGGGCGCAGGACCAAATCAGAGGAGGACATACCCTGTCGCCAAAAGCGATGCATAATGGAGCTGTTGGCCACCCAGGAGAGGTTAGGTGCAGGTTTTTGGGCATAGGGCCATGGCCAAGGCACAATGTTTAGTAACTTAGGTAGACTATAGGTGGTGAATGTATTTTTTTATTTTTTATTTGCACATATAAACTTGTTGATACAAACAATCTCTCAGTGAACATTCCTTTTTTTCCTTTAAGACCCTCCCCCACCCCACCTCCCCCTCCCATCCTCCCACAGTGAAGTTACATACATATGAAAAAAAGAAGAAGAGCCCGGGTTTCACTAGTGACACAGTCTACAACACAGTTATATACAGAGCGCATAAAGAAAGAAATACCTGTGTATTTCATACAATATATCAGATTCAGTGCATTCTATAAAGTGCATGTGCAAGTTGAAAAAAGAGAAAAAGAAAGAGTTTAATTGGAAATCGGCTTCATGGTCGAGGAAGCCACAGGGCATAAAAAAGGCGATAATAAATACCAAGTTAAATGCTTATTGTATGCGATCGATCCTATAAAGTTCTTGTGCAATTATCCCTTATTTGATCAACCCAGTTGGACAAATGTTCCCATATTTTAAGGCCCTTTTTCCGTGCCCTGACACCCTTTCCGAGCATTGATGGATTTTTCCAGATTATAGATGGACAGCCATCGGGCCAGCCACTGTTGAAACACAGGAGTGCTGGATCCAGCCAAGCAGTAGAAACACAAAGCCTAAAAATAACCATCTAAATACATAATAATTCTCTTCCCTCAATAATACTCCCTTCCTCTTGGATGCCCAATAGGATTAATGTTGGCGTCATTACTGCATTCAGTCCTAGTTTATCTCTAAAGAATTCCCACATCTGATTAATAATTGTTGAAAGAGTCTCACGCAAGCATATGAACTACGTCTGATTTGTGAAGGGTACTACGTGGACAATGAGTTTTTTTCCCCCTACCCCACTTTGATATATGGTATGAAGTATAGTATAAGAAAAAACTCATTTTATAATATTGGACGTGTGATTTAGATGACACCAATGCTATCTGTGAGGTGGGAAAAGCTTGATGGAACAGGATACCTGTAATTCCAAGTTTAGCTTGCCACCTTTCTGAGTATTTCTATTTATCGTCCTCCATCATCTCATTTACTAGACAGTATAAGGTCCCGATACGAGGGGGTGCTCTATTTCTTAAGTTCTCCACCAATTCATTTTTTACCTTTGTCCGTGTCCCACCTCCTTACTTCTGTAAAAAATCCCTTATCTCGAGGAACTCTGTATGTGTTAGATTACATTTTGTTTTAAGTTCATCATACATGACAAAGCCTAAGAAGGAATGAAATTACCCTATTTTTGTGACCCCAGTCCTCAATCATCTAACCATGTATGTATCTGAAAATATCACTGGCAGGTGTGGGTTATTCTGGAGGGGAGTATACAAATTGAGCCTACCTAATCCCAGAAGTCGACGAATTGGTACCCATATTTTGTAGGCTGTCATGAGGGTCTTAAATCTAACTCATTTATAGTATCCCATTACTAGCTGATGCCATAGGCATCCCCAAGTCTCAACACCAACCAGCAATTGATATGGTGAGGGATAGAGTGGTGAATCATCACTGGACGAGTCTTTCAGCAGGATCGAAAAATGTTCTAGCGCAGTGGCCCAATAATATAGCTTTAGATTAGGTAAAGCCAACCCTCCGCATACTATTGGGAGTGTCACCCATTTGGCCGATCTTCTAGGTCTCCAGTAGGCCCATGTCAATTGAGAGATTATACTTTCAAATTATAACCAGTAGTTAGGAAGTAGAAGGGGGATGGCTCTCATCAGATACAGCAATTTGGGGAAATAATCTATTTTAATTAAGTTGTACCTGCCTACCAACATTAAATGCAGGTTATCCAGGTTCCTCAAATTCAGCTTAGTTTTTTCCACTACAGGTGTTAAATTCTCATCCAGGATAGTGTCCAAGTCTGCCTTAATAATTACCCCCACATAGTTAGTACTCTCACCCACCCTACTGTCCATTGTTGAGACATGTTCATTAAAAATTATCTGCATTTTCCCCCTGTTCAGGGAGTACCCTGAGAGTTCCCCAAAGATTGCTGATTCCTTCCCTATGGTTTGCATGGCTAGATCAGGAGCAGGGGTGACTACTGCCACGTCATTGTCGTGTGCCAGAACAGAATTATTGTGACCCTGCATTACATCGCGGGGTATATTTTGGTTACCTTCCAGTTTTTGGAGGAAGGGGTCTATATACAGTGAAAAAAGCAGTGGAGAGCAGGGGCAACCCTGCCGTGTCCCTCATGTAATGCTCAGGGGTCCAGATGATTCCCCTTTTATACTGACTCTGGCTACAGGACTTGTATACAAATACCTGACTGCCCTAATGAACTTTGGGCTGATGCCCTTCCTCCCCATAGTGAGCCATAGAAAGTGCCAGGAGACCCTATCAAAGGCTGTCTCTACGTCAAGCAGGATTGCTGCCTTAGGGTCTCCTGTCACCTGTGCCACATCAAATAAATATATTATCCTTCTGATGTGGTCGATGGTCCACCTTTCGGGAATAAATCTATGTTGGTAATTAACCGCTATTTTGTAAATTACTCTGGACAAACGGGATGCCAGTCCTTTCGAATAAGGTTTTGCATCGCAGTTACACAGTAAATCAAAGTAATAGGGTGGTAGGAGCCTAACTCTTTACATGTTTATTGTTCTTGGAAAAAACAACAATTTTAGCTTCTGTCCATGACCGTGGTGGAATAGTCCCATCAAAGTCTGAGTAAAGAGTTCTATCAGCATAACTTTTAACTGTTCTGCGAAAATCTTATAGAACTCAGAGGGTATTAGGTCTGGCCCTGCTGCTTTCCTTTCAGATAAGCTTGAGAGTGCCAGAAGTATCTCGTCCATTCCCAGAGGCTCTTCTAAGTCCTCTTTATCTTCCTCCGTCAATACAGTTGTAGGCATTAGATTTAAATAGTTATTAATTGAGTCAAGTTGCTGATGGTCCAGCCTCCCCGGTTCCTCGGTATAGAGATTTTGATAATATTTCTGAAAGGCTGCTTGAATCTCTTTAGGGTAAGTGACAATACTCATGTCAGGATCCCTGATGTTAGTAATCTCCCTACGTACATACTCCTGTTAGGTTCGTACCACCAATTGGTGACCTATCTTCTCGCTATTTTCACAAACCCTTTCTTGATGGTGTGTGGCCCTATAGATTGATTTTTTCATGATTACATCACTAGCCGCTGCTTTAGCTATCGCGACCTCCATTTGGGACTCAACTACCCCCTCCCCTATCTGTACAGCAGCCACAAGTTTTAATTCCATTTGAACAAGTCTTAGGTGGAGTTCCTGTAGCTTTCATTTATCATCTTTCCCTTTTTTTTTAAAGAAAATTGGACGGTCTTCCCATGAATGCCAGCTTTAAGAGAATCCCAGATTTTGACTAGGGAGGCTGTACCTTTATTGACCCTCAGGAATCCCGAAATTGAATTCCTCATGTGTTTCTTGTAATTCTCATCAAGAAGCAATGCCCTCTCAAAGGTCCAAGTTGGGGGGCTTGAACCTGTCCCCATCCCTGTCAGTTCCAGTACGAGCGGATTATGATCAGATAAGAGTCTGGGGTATCTATCTATCTTTCATTTTGACGGAATCACTGAAGGTACGAAAGAATTGTCCAATCGTGCATGTTTGTGATGGGGAGCAGAAAAAAAAGTAAACCCATCTTCTAACGGCCTCCCCGTTGTCCAGACATCCCTAAGGCCATGTGTACTACATAAAAGGGAGAGTGCTTAAAAATCTCCCGGTTTTCTCCCTGCATACTTAAAGGCAGACTCCCGGTTTTTTGGTAGATTGACATTAAAATCTCCATAGAGGATTAAAGGTAGAGGCCAGTGTGCCAGCTCATTAGTTAGCGAATTAAAGACCCCCAGAGTCATCCACTATTGACCCATAAACCAAACAGAGAGTAAAGATGTCTGTTCCTGCCAAGTTACACTTAGTGATCACCCCTCCCATTGAGTCCACCTGTGTCTTGGAAAACTGCATTTTATTGTGTCTGGCAAGGATAGCAACACCTTGTGTAAATGATTATTGTGCGGTCCCTCCTATCAGCCTATATCCCACATTTTTTAACAGGCCTACCCTTGACTCTTCTATGTGAGTTTCCTGCAGGGAGACATCGTTTGCGCGCAGTGATTGCCTTTTCTTAGCATTGTTTAGCCCACATATGTTAATCGTATCTATTCAAGCTTTCCAACACCCATCATCCGTTCCGCCATACTGTATTGTGTCGCCTTCGTTTACGCTTGTGCCTAGAGCTGCAAAAGTGTTTTTTTTATATATCCACTCATACTTCAATGCAAATTGATATATTTATAATGCATATTTAAATAACGAAGCAAACCACATTCACTGGATGATGTTATCAGTGATGTCATCATTGATGTCATTTGAGAAGTCATCAGTGATGTCACTGACCATGTCATGAATGATGTAAAATGTGACATCATCAGCAGTGGATTGCAGGTGCGCGAAATATAGTTAGTACAACTAACTATATAGGAGCAATTTCAATGTTTTTTTAAATGCTAATTCTTAACTATATAAGGCCTGAAACCTATGGTTTTTTCAGTGAATTTCAAAAGTTTTTTAAATGCTAATTCCTAACTATATATGACCTGAAACCTATGGTTTTTAAGTGAATTTGCAAGGTTTTTTAAATGCTAATTCTATTAGCGGATAACGTTTAAATATGTTAATATCCTTCTGGGACCACTTTTTAAATGCTAATTCCTAACTATGTCAGGCGTGAAACCTATAGTTTTTTTCAATAAATTTCAAAGGTTTTCTAAATGCTAATTCTATTAGCGGATAACGTTTAAATATGTAAATATCCTTCTGGGACCACCTGAGCAGCCCTAGGGGGTCAGGGTGTTTCTACCCTGCCCCCTTTTTGCGTTCTACACGTTTGTTTTTCTGCTTCTTTTGTGCCTCGGTCTACCTAGCACAAGATGAATGCCAACACTTCCTGTTTAGAAGTGTTGACAGCCAATGAGCATGCTGCTTTCCTGTGAAAGGCATGCTGATTGGCTGCCACTGTCTGTCAACACTCCAAACCAGGAAGTGTTGGCAGCCATCTTGTGCCTCGGTAGAACCAAGGCACAAGAAAGCAGTGAAACAAAGGTGCAAAAAACACAAAGGGGGCAGGGTAGAAGCACCTTGAACCCCTAGGCCTGCTCACAGGGTCCCACAAGGACCCCCCAGGTCCCCCCCAAATTTTTTGAAAAATTCCGGGATGCGCGCACTGTGCGCGGACCCTGCAATTTTTTGGGGGCCTTGGGGGTCCTTGTGGGACCCCCTGAGCAGGCCTAGGGGGTCAGGGTACTTCTACCCTGCCCCCTTTTTGAGTTCTACACATTTGTTTTTCTGATTTCCTGTGCCTCAGTCTACTGAGGCCCAAGATGGCTGCCAACAATTTCTGTTTTGGAGTGTTGACAGACATTGGCAGCCAATCAGCATGCAGCTCGCGCACGCTAAGGTCCGCGCACGTGCAAGGACAGTGCAAGGACGGTGCGCGCACGGGTGCGCACCGTGTCCCGCCCATAGATATATATTTTGAAAAAAGTCGATTTTCTCAACAATTACTGAAGCGATTTTCACCAACTATACAAAAGGCACTTCTGCATACCAGGCTCTACCATTTTGCCAAGTTTGCAGTAATTCCATTTAGCCATTCGGGCTGTAGCTGTGTCTAAAGGTCCTATGGAATATTGCATTGGACTCAATTTCACATTCAATTTTGTCATAAACTACTGGAGGGATTTACACCAAACATACAAATGGCACTGCTCCATACCAGTCCCTACCATTTTGCCAAATCTGGTGTAATTCCGTTCAGCCTTTCGAGCTGTAGCCTTGTCAGAATGTCCCTATGGAAATTAACATGGGGAAAACACGTTTTGAGACCTCCCCTTTTTTCTCGGCCCCCGCTGGACGAATCCCCCGCAACTTTCACGGAAGGAGCGGAGCACAGCGAGGCAAATTTAGGAACACTACAGACAGATCCCTCATTCGGCACCAAAGTTATTCTCAATAGAATGTTCGGCATTTCCTATGGTAACTAGGTCCTAACTATATATACCTACTGGCTATCGCCAGTAGGTAATATATATATATTCATTGAAAAAACTATAGGTTTCAGGGGTGTTATAGTTAGCTGGACATTTCACTCATACAAAACCATTGAAATTCCTCTGTTATAGTTAGTTGTACTAACTGTAACTCTCGCGCCCGCAATCCACTGGTGAGGATGCCACATATTACATCATTCATGACATGGTCAGTGACATCACTGATGACATCATAGATGACATCTCAAATGAGAAACTAGCAATGCGTTCGGCGGGAGCATGCAACCGAAAGGGACACAACACTACTGAACATCGACATTCCCATGACGAAGGCATTATATGCCGAAATGCATAGAGAAAAAAGCTAAACCTGTATGCAAGCAAGAGGCATTATGGGATTTAAAGTTCAACACGCAATGAATGAATTGATGTGAAACTCATGGAATAAACTTATGAACCATAAGTTAAATGAACTAATATTTCAATTTTTTGATTCAATAACAAGTATAAGATTTAGAGTGTAAATTAAGCTGTAGACACAGCACACAGTCCGGTGCCCAGAGAGACACGCTGCAGATGCAGTGAGGCTACTTCAGTTTATTTGACATCTCAAATGACATCACTGATGATATCACTAATGACATCATCCAGTGAATGTGGTTTGGTTTGTAATACTATGTATTATATATACACCAATCTGCATTGAAGAATCAGTGGATATATAAACATCTGGATAGAGGATTTAGTAGCAGTATGATTGATTGTTTACTTGAGAAATTTATAGTGTCTCACTAAATATATTGGATAGTGACTAAACTGTGTGAATATCTGTATTACTTGGTCAGTTGTTGTGTAAACTGCTGCACCAGTTGGTTACTAGCTACGTGAACGTCTATATTAGTTATTGATTAGTTAAAAGACTATTTGTATGGGAGAGTGAATGTGTGTGTGGTTCGGTGGGGGATCTGTGACTGCCTAAAGATATGTGAATAGTTAATTCAGCAGGTATATGACGTTAAGACTACATGTTATAATAGTTGTTTGGGCAAGTGCATATCTTTATGGGTGTGATGATGAGCAAATATATTTCTCAATGGTACATGTCCAACAAAGTAGAAAAAATAAAAAGCAGTGTTTGTGACAGTTGTATATAAATAAGTATACTTAAAACTCATGGATTGCTGAGTGACTGTATAGATAACTGAATACTTGTAATAGTGATTTAAAAACACACTAAGTATGAGTTACTATCTATATAAATCGATAAAGTGCTATTTATATAAGTGTGTAGCTGAGTAAATGTAAATAAGATACAAAAGTGAGTAGGATGACTGCATAACTGAATAGGATGTGTGCTGGTGTGTAATGTCAATATAGGTGTATAAGTATATTTGATAGTGTTCTATTGATCATAGACAACATGTATGAGTGAATCTATAGGTAATTGATTAGATGTGTGTGTTTAGATCTAGGAATCACTGAGTGGGTTTTTAGATACTTATATTGCTGTGTCAATGGATTCAAATATGGTACTCTGTATTTTACAGTGAGTGATGATAGGTTATAGTAGTGTATGATGAGGTGTATTTGATTGTCACGTGGATTATGTCATTGGTGATGTCATCAGTGATGTCATTTGAGATGTCATCAGTGATGTCATCAGTGATGTCACTGGCCAAAAGTGTTTTTTTATATATCCACTCATACTTCAATGCAAATTGCTATATATATAATGCATATTTAAATAACGAAGCAAACCACATTCACTGGATGATGTCATCAGTGATGTCATCATTGATGTCATTTGAGAAGTCATCAGTGATGTCACTGACCATGTCATGAATGATGTAATATGTGACATCATCACCAGTGGATTGCGGGCGCAAGAGTTACAGTTAGTACAACTAAATATAACTGAGGAATTTCAATGGTTTTGTATGAGTGAAATGACCAGCTAACTATAATACCCCTGAAACCTATGGTTTTTTCAGTGAATTTCAAAGGTTTTTTAAATGATAATTCCTAATTATAATGTTCATTAAGCATATCTCTTTTTTAATTATCATCCCAATCTCAGCCTAGAAAAAATTGCAAATATCACCACTCTTCAATTGATTCCTTCTGCTAACGAAATTGCCACAAACTACTAAAGAAACAGGTGATTGCTCCACTTACCAGTAACATATTAACATCAACATTTAAATGGTGTAAGGAGGTCCACTATCTACTGCGTGAATTACACCCAACTCACACCCATTTTTAAAGACGAATATGTGATAGAGGTACTAATCATGCACCTCCGACACCCAATAAAATCACAACACCCAGCGCCACCACCACAACCAACCCCCTGGATCCCTCCCCCCTACTACCATAGAGGCAGCGCAAAATAGGACAAAGGACCTTCCCAAAATAATATATCCCCTCAATAGCACACTAGCTCAATGTTCAGAGATGTGGCAATCAATTATGTATAAGGGAAGGAACTCGCACATCAACAATAATGTACACACTACTAATACTACTGGTGATATGCTATACACAACTCATTATACAAACCAAAAACGTTTCCGTGTGTACATATACCCCTTATACATGTAGTGTACTGCACAGTGGACGCAACCATATTATCTCAGAATCTGGGGAATATCTCAGTCATGTAGCTGTGTTGTCTACCCCCCTTGAAGCAGAAGCGGAGTGGGCTGATCCAACGTACGCAACTCCAGGGTAAGAGTATAAATAATTAGCCTGCACTTTGGGCATGGTTCACTTCTGCAAAGAGAAAAGATTCTGACACAGTGAAGGTCCTCACCCTGCCACATGGCTGCCGCCATGACCACGTGCCTCCTCGATACAGGCCCATTCCGAACTCAGCACAACAGCACCGCAGACTTATGTCTGTATTGACTACTACCTTCGATCTACACTGTGGACAGCAGGGTTCAAAACTTGAATACAGCTTTACATCTACACTACAGACAGTAAGAAATTCAGCCTTGATTTAGTTAAGGCATAGACAATTGTACTGTATGTATTTAAATTTTGTTAAAATAAGTGACAGTAGTCATTCATCGATATCTGTGCTGACTCCTGCCTTCCATCTACAGTGCGGTTTGCAGGGTTCACAACTTGAATTCAGTTTTGCATGTACACTACGGACAGTAGGGAATTCAACCTTGATTTATTTAATGCAGAGACGATTGTACTGAAAGTGTTCTGATTTTGTTAAAATAAGTGACAAAAATCATTTGTCGATATCTTTGCTGACTACTGCCTTCGATCTACAGTGCAGACAGCAGGGTTCACAACTTCAATTCAGCTTTGAATCTATACTATAGCCTTATTTACTCAGATGTCTTATTTAAAGAAAAACATATCATAGTTTTTGGAGATCTACTGCAACTTAGTCCCATAAAAGGCCAAAAAGTATTTATAAGAAAACTTGATTTTATTAACATTGTTGCTTCAGATGCCACTAAGTCTGTGTACCACTTATCATTGCTGGTTGCACACACGCTAAATTACCAATACTGTGCAGCTCTACTCAACGTCACGTGGCCGTGGGCTCTTGCTAACCGCTGCCTCCTGCCTACAATGCAGTCATCAGAACTCACAATTAAATAGACTATTGATTCATTATTTGCAGAGTACAATACCAAACTAAGTATAACACCTATCAAACCTATACAATATCCCTTTAGTATGCTTCTTTCTAAAACTTATTTTATATTAGTTATAGATTTAGTTGAATAATAAAATTCACGCTGCAAGTGCAAAAGCACACTTAATGGCAATCTACACTGCTGACAGCACAGATCACAATTTGAACCTCACTTTTTCTTCACTGGGAACCTGAATTTCTTTTTTCTAGACAAAAACAGCTACACCACTGGAAGAGTCATCTGATTCGATCATTTTGTTGCTAAAGAATTGATAACCATCGATGGTACCTTTTTTTCCCCCTCAAAGTACATGCAGTCTAGTATGAAACAGTCAATGCTTTGAGTGCAGGGCATCAGACCACGCATCATCGCAGGGTGAGCACATGCTAAACACCAGACGTACCACTAACTCAGTACACCATAAATAATAGCCACGAGGCTTTATTAAGGCAAAATTCTGTAGTAAAAAAACATTACCCCCAGTGCGGCCTGTCCGGACCACGCATCATCACAGGTTATGCACACGCTCAGTCCCAAAGGTACTACTAACTCAGTGCACCATAATTCATCGCCACATGACATTCAAGCAGAATTCAACTGACTATTCATTATTTCTAGAGTGCAGAACCAAACAAAGTATAACGTCCCTCAAACCTACACAATATCCCTTTAGTAGCCTTCATTCAAAAACATCTTTTATATCAGTCCTAGGTTCAGTTGAAAAACAAAATTCATGCTGCAAGTGCAAAGACACACTCAATGGTAGTCTACACTGCGGACACCACAGGTCACAACTTGAACTATAATGTCCCTGAAACATACATATTTCGACAATGTATTCCATACATGTTTCATCTTTTATTTCAAATGATGCAGTCCAATGGGCAACACGATGAGCACCATACGTACCACTAACTCAGTGCACCAAAAGTATTCACCAAGTGGCCTTATTAAGGCAAAATTCTGTTGCCAAAAGACATTCTTACCAGTGCGCTCTGCCTGAACCACGCATCATTGCAGGCTCCACACAAATCGCCCCTACCTCAGTGTACCACAACTCATGAACCCTTTACGATAGAATCTTCTGTGTATAATTTCACATATAGTGCTCCTACATTTGTACAGCAGAAGTCATAAACCGATTATGATTGAATATCTGTGTTTGATATCATGATTACTGTTCTACTTGTTACCAACAGCAACGTTATAAAATGGAGTTGAGCACACATGCCCGTACCCACTTCAACTATCTATCTGTGTCTGTGTACTTATTATGTTTGTAAAATTCTGCTCCTGCACCCTACCACATTATATTGTACTGTAAACAGTGTATGCAACCATCTTACCTCTGCCAATAACAAAAACTTTGATTATAAAACTTTCTCTCGCTTATTCTACAAATGCAAATGTACAAAGTGGATCATTACAATACTGCAAAGAAACTGTATAGTCAATTTATAAATGTGTATTATTTCTTGTTTTTTTAGCATATTTATATAGCGCAAAGTCGACCTAAAACTATATCATCAATTTACATGACCACCGTATTTACAGTACATTTTCAGGCACGCGTTGATAACGGTATTACTCTACAATAACAGGATGTGGACGCGACTCTGAGCCTTGAACAATGTTTTCCAGCACCAAGTTTGACATTATACCCGAATGACCACATACATATATATATTATCTGTCCTTCATGTGTCAAAAACTGCAACCTAAACCTTTCACAGCTCTGTATTACTACAGCTACAACACTACACTGAATGTATAACAAACACTCATATTCACAGAAATGCGTCATGTCCACCATCTATTATGTGTGTATCTATGGATGAGTTACTGATACCCTTTACGTTCCATGTTAGCCATATTGTGGAACTTCACAGACATAATGACACATTTGCGTGTAAGACCCAGTTGACGGCAGCACTACAACACGGACACCCAAATCAGTAGATTTTTCCTATAGCTCACGACGGAACCACGCCCATTGCTCCGGAGTCATCGTTAACAGCCTCGCGCAGTACTGCCATACGTCAGTCCAGCCCACTCTGCTTATGCTTCCAGGAAAATACAACAATGGTACGTACATGGCCCAGATTTCCATTGTAGTGATTTCTTACTTCTAGGTCAAGTTGTCAGAATGGCACACACACACTTCCTCATGGCTAATATATACCCACACCACACCCACCAGCACATACGTCACTACACACTTGACCCTACCAATAAAAAAGACGGGGTGCACGTGCTCTACACCATTTTAAAGTTGCTCCCATCGCAAGCGCTGTGATGTCCCGTCCTAGTGGTTCGAACACCTAATGTAGGCCCGAACCACAGAGCAGGGGGGCCAACCACTACGTGCCTGGCCTCGTTGGTCACTGAGTTAGTGGTACCGCAAGGACTGAGCGGGTAAGCAACCTGCGATGATGATGGGAGCACAAGTATGTCCTTAGCCATAGGGATATCAAGACTCAGCACCATATGTGAGACTTCTTGGTGGAAGAGCGGGACTGCATGATGTAGAAGGTGCCTGTCCAAAAAAGGTGAGAAGTCAGGCCTGGGTGCGCAGCGGAGGGAGTAAATGGGGTGCAGCAAACTGGATACAAAAAGGCTATGCAGCGATTTAGACGTATGCAGTCGTATATACCATATCCTATTGCTTTTGTACTTTTATTTCCAATAGCAGGAAAGTTTTTATAATCGGTCAAATGTCCGTCGCTTGTGATGTTCGAAACCACGTGTATCACTGCGCACCACTTGCTTTCACAACCGGATAAAAAACATTACTACTACGGTAATTGTACAAAAATCAAAGCCCATTAAACAAGTTGGAACTGTACAAATAGTTGTTTTTTAAATGCAGGAGGGAAGGTGGTGAAAGGGCGATGTAATTCTTCTCCACATTAAGATAGTAACTATTACCAATGATAACATCTTTCTTTTACTACTCTCCACGTGGTGAAAGACACACTGGTGACAGAAAGGTGAGCTGCGAATATTCTTTTCAGTCACTCTTTCACTTCCTCTCGCCTTTGATAAAGAAATGACACACAATGTTAACTTCCTTTTTGTCTTACAGGTTGTGTTTCACAAATTGGCGTCCCCCCAAAACCTCCAAAGCTCAACATTCGAGGATTCTGCGATGATGCGTGGCCATCGTAACAACGTCTGAAAAGGCTGCTTCGTCACATGGTGCACCCACTTTGAATCACGCCAATGGCACAAGTTGAGCAAAGAAGCTTGTTTCCGAAGCAATGACAAGTCACCTGTAAGTATGGGCGAATTTTGCGAATCTCGCGTTCGCGAATTTTGCGGATTAGCGAACTCGCAATCCGCAAAATCCGCGAATTCCCGCGAATTTGCAGATTTTTTTATTTTTTTATGTTTGCACAGGTTTCTGCAAGTTCGCGAGGGTTTCGTACAATTTCGCAAATTGCGAAATTGTACAAAACGCGTGCGAACTTGCAGAAACCCGTGCGAACACAATGTGCCCAATAGGGTATGTGCCTCTTGTGTGAATAAAAGGTCAGAGAAAGATCAGTTCAGCAGATGAAGAGAAAGAAGCTCCTGGTCACAGGAACAGCACGGGTATTGCGCTCGTGAAAGTCAAAGATGCAAAGCCTATCCAGCATCACAGCTGATTTTCCACGGTAGATTTGGGAGGAAGGCACACCTGTCCAGCCTCGACGACGCTCACGATTGTTTTTGGGCTAATGAATGAGTCACTGAATTTGAGCATCAACTAGTTTGAGCGACCATGTGTGTGTTACTATGCAATCGCCCCGAAGGGCGCAGGGGTCCCTTGAGTGAGCTGTCCATCATAGTGGGTGAATGGCGGGAAGACGGTGCAAACCGCGAGTGTGTGGGCGGGGCCAAACGGGCAGGGCTACCATGCGAGTTCACACATGCTTCTAGTGTGTATAAAAGGTCAGAGAAAGATCAGTTCAGCAGATGAAGAGAAATAAGCTCCTGGTCACAGAAACAGCACGGGTATTGCGCTCGTGAAAGTCACGGATGCAAAAGCCTCTATCCAGCATCACAGCTGATTTTCGACGGTAGATTTGTGAAGAAGGCACACCTGCCTCGACGACGCTCATGATTGTTTTTAGGCTGATGAATGAGTCACAGGAAGGGCATGGTAAATATTTTAGGATGGCGCCGGCAAGCTGCCAGCGCCATCCTAAAATACTTACTAAATTAGCTCCAACAGGAAGCTCTAAAAGATAAAATCGAGCACCTGCTTTATTTTATCTATTAGAGCTTCCTGTTGAAGCTAACTTAGTAACTATTTTAGGATGGCGCTGGCAGCTTGCCAGCGCCATCGTAAAATAGTTACAACAGGCCAGGCTTCAACTTTTGCCCCCGGAAAAATCCGCCGCTCGCGGATTTGCGAATTCTCGGTAAATTCGCGGGAGTTCGCGGATCTCGAATTTACCGAAAATTCGCAAAATCCGCGAGCAGAATGGATTTTCCGCTCATACTTAGTCACCTGTGGGCGGAGAGAGTGGGTAGTGTGCAGCAGCTTGACTGCGTAGGAATGTACAATTACCTCAGGGCAATGAGAATAGATAGGTTGCCTCACAAAGATCAGGAAGGAGGTATTTGCACAGCTGTATGTGATCCGTGGTTTAAACAGGTAACGATGTGTAGCGTGCAGCCAGGGATGAACGCTGTCTGCGCCGGTCAGCGTATGTTCAAAGACTACTACAAAGCCACCCCTGATGAGAGGTAGACTCCCCAGTGCACAGCTTCAAAATGACACAAGGTCTAAAGTTTTGAAACACCCTTCATGTAAAGTTCAATCCACAAGATTCAATGATGCTTCATCTTTTAATGAATATACATTATGCTCCATGTATGCTTCATCATATTCCAAATATTGGTACTGTATATCATCCACAACATAAGTTCTCAATATTCACTGATCCCAATGCATTTCGGGCTAAACCTTAGCCCTTCCTCAGGGGATAGCTCTACAAACAAAGGAAATGCCATCATCAGGTAATGCAGGTATGAAATGAATCATACTACAAATGTGTAAGTACTGAATAATCCCACTGTGTAAACAAACGAACTAAACACATAGCGTGAAAGAACCCAACTGACCAAAAAGTGTGTATCACCAAAAATAAAAATAATAGAAAGCCAGAACACTGAACATGTAAAAGTCGCTACATAAATCACCATTCTAGAAACTCCAAAAGGAGCCGTCTAAAGTCCAAACTTCCTCTGCACAGTATAACCCAAAAACGTGTGCAGCGCGTGTAAATAAAAGCGTGATGTTCAAACAGAAACGGAGCTGAAATACACCTCGGTGCAATTAGCGCGCGTTTAGTAAATAAAGTATAAACGTCTGTTAAACCACAGTCCCCACCAGGAGGTACTTACAGCGGAACGCCGTCAGCGTCAGACCACATTGAGTATCAGGTTCACGAATGTGGGCGCGCGAGTGTGCTACAGTTCAAACAACGTTCATAAACATAAAGGATGGACAATAGGGCGTCCCGAATGGGCGCCATCTTAAAGTGGTAAACGCACACCCAGGAGAATGAATGTGCCTACAAGTGTAACCAAACATTAAGTGAGGGAATCCCGGTCAAAGCAGATAAAGAGGTACAATGATAACATACACAAAACATAAAACATTAAATTAAAAAATGGGACTCCAGGATTAAGGCAGATAAAGAGATAAACTAACAACAAACAGATAAAGGATAAGTAACACAGGGGAAATTTCACAGATAACACAGAAACTCCATGCGATCATTGAGCCCGTGCGGCTGCATGGTCGCCATATACCGGATCCAAAAGTTCTCCCTTTTCAATAAAGTTTTTTTGTTATCATGGGTCAATGGTATTTGTTCTAGGACTTGATATTTCAACTGGGCAACTGTATGATTGTGGTCCAAAAAATGTGCTGCGACAGTGGATTTCAGGTTGCCAGTCCTGATGTTACTCTTGTGTTCCAACAAGCGTGTCCTGATTTTCCGTTCTGTGTGTCCAATATAGCATTTGCCACATGGACACTTGAGTAGATAGATGACATTAGCAGAGTTGCACGTGGCGTTAACACGTAATTTGATAGGGTGACCCTTCATGGGGTGATTTACAATATTCCCAGGAATACAATTGTGGCAATTGCTGCAGTTATAACAAGGGCGTAGGCCCTTGTAATTCTCTGGTGAACATTCAGATTTGGGTTTGCATAGTATCTCCTTTAAGTTTCTTCCCCTGGTGTATGCAAACAAAGGTTGTTGTGAGAAGGCTCCCTGAAAATCCGGTTCCAAGCTTAATAACGTCCAATGTTTAGAGATGATGTTCTTGAATCGTTTGCTCAACACTGTATACTTGGAAACTACAACCATTCTAGTATTTTCAGTTTTGGTGCGAGTCTTTAATAGTTCATCACGAGTCATGTTCCCACACCGGGTAACGGCCTTTTGAAGAGTTTGTTCTGGGTAACCACGAGACTTGAACCTCTCAACCATGTTGTTCATTTCAAGTTGGCAAATCTCATCAGATGTAACGATGCGTTTGACGCGCATCAGTTGGGAAAGAGGTAAGTTCTGTTTCAGCCCAAATCGATGAAAGCTTTGATAATGCAACATTGAGTTGCGGTCGGTGGGTTTTTGGAAAATGGTGGTAGTCACCGTGCCTGCATGCCTCTCAACTCTGACATCAAGGAAGTGAATGCTTGATTTATCAAAACACCAAGTGAACTGTATGCGGTCATTGACTTGGTTCCAAGTGTTCAGAAAATCCAAGAGAGCTTGTTCGGGGCCAGACCATAACATGAAAATGTCATCAATGAATCTCAAGTACAATTTCCCACAATTGATCCAAGGAGTCTGGTTCAGTATATGGGATTCCTCAAAAGATTTCATAAAAGTATTAGCGTACGAAGGCGCTGTACAATTGCCCATGGCAGTCCCGCAGAGCTGATGGAACCACTTCCCAGATACTGTGAAGTAACTATGGTACAAGGTGAAGACCAATAGTTCCATCAACAGTACCTGTAAATCAGCATCAAGATTGGAATGGGAAAGTTCATGTTCAACTGCCATTAAGCCTAGGTCATGGGGTATTGAGGTGTACAGTGAACATACGTCCACTGTACACAGAATGAGATCTTGATCTTCTAACTCAGTAACAGCTTGTTGAAGCTTAATCAGGAAGTCAGTTGTGTCCTTGACGTGAGATCTAGAGTTCAACACGAAAGGCTGGAGATATTTGTCCAAAAACTTCCCAGTATTCTCGTGAATGCTCCCTCTAGTCGAGACGATTGGTCTCATAGGTGGCTTGGTGGGGTGCTTGTGCACCTTAGGCAACATGTAAAGTACAGGTGGCTTCGGATTAGTAGGTGTCAAGTAACGTCTTGCTCTATCATTAATGGTGCCATTGTCAAATGCCTGACCTATGATTTTCACTAGGATTGCGGTGAATTCATTTGTAGGATCAGCAGGTAAAAGAGCATAAGTGTTCGGGTCTGACGTGTGTTTATCAATTTGATCTGCATAGTATGTCGCATCCATAATCACCAGGGCACCGCCCTTGTCAGCAGTTTGGCAGACGATCGAGGAATTATTGGCAATCTTCTGAATGATGTTTCTTTCAATTTTTGTTAAATTCTCACGTTTCACCTTGGATTGGAATGGTAATTTAGCAATGTCACATTTTACTAGATTCTCAAATGTGTCAATTATTTTATGACTAACAGGAGCCATGAAGGTACTGTGGGGACGTAGTCCTCTCAATATGTCATCATCACGTGAAGGGCTGGTCATCACATTCTGAAAATAGTGTCTCAAACGTACATTGCGTAAAAGTTTGAACACGCTCACTTCGAGCTCCAAAGTGTTAGTTCCAGTAGTGGGAACAAAAGATTGCCCCTTTTGTAACACTCGGATTTCTTCCTCATTGAGTTGGGTGGAAGAGATGTTGATAACCAGGTTCTCATGGTCACTCATTTGCGTCGATTGCCCCTCTTTGCTTTGGCCTGTTCTTTTGCGGCCTCTGCGGGTTTTGCCCCGCCTGGGTCGCTGGTTTGATCCTGATCCTGTTCTAAAAAATGAACCGCAGAATTCGAGGTGCCAGGTTGTTGATCCTGTTGTTCAGTGGTAGGCTTCTGGGTTTTGCGAGTTGTTGTGTCACCATCAGATGATGAAGTTTCGTTCTCAGAGTACGGATTATAAGGGCGATTTGGGCGTCGGCGGGCGTACACTTCTGCCCAAGTGTACACCTCGCCGAGCTTATAATCAATGGTGTCCCTCTTATATTTCCGAAATTTCCGTTCCTGTGTCTCCCGAGTGTGCTTGTCTAATTGGGCATTCACGTCTTCCAACATTTTAGTCAGCTCAGCTGGATCCATGGCATTGTCTAGCTCGGTTCGTACGGTCTTTATTTCTTGTGCCAAATCGTCCAGTGTTTTAGAAAGTTCCTCCACTATAAGTAGGATCAAATCCAACGAGCATTTGTTGAGGATAGCGTACCACCTCTCAACAAATCTCGTATTGTTTTTGCATAGTAGGGGTTTGAGGGGGACTCGCAGGCCCCTGGGGATCCGTTGGGCGCGATGGTACCGCACGAGGGTACATGCGTGTAATTTTTGATTCGTTTCCTTCTTCAGTAAGTAGAGCAGTTGCTTAATGTTACTCTCAGCGCTCCTGGAGCTGGTGGCAGTGGCAACATCCTCCTGGATCATGCCATAGATTTTGTCGGCATCCCCCGCCGTGAAAGCGAAGGTGTCGGCCTTGAGTTCTGTCATGTTAGATACCAAATCGTAATTCATTTTGCAGTTTAGAGTAGCGTGCCAAATCCTCAGGACAGGAAAATAGTGGACTCACAAAGATCAGGAAGGAGGTATGTGCACAGCTGTATGTGATCCGTGGTTTAAACAGGTAACGATGTGTAGCGTGCAGCCAGGGATGAACGCTGTCTGCGCCGGTCAGCGTATGTTCAAAGACTACTACAAAGCCACCCCTGATGAGAGGTAGACTCCCCAGTGCACAGCTTCAAAATGACACAAGGTCTAAAGTTTTGAAACACCCTTCATGTAAAGTTCAATCCACAAGATTCAATGATGCTTCATCTTTTAATGAATATACATTATGCTCCATGTATGCTTCATCATATTCCAAATATTGGTACTGTATATCATCCACAACATAAGTTCTCAATATTCACTGATCCCAATGCATTTCGGGCTAAACCTTAGCCCTTCCTCAGGGGATAGCTCTATATGACATATTGAGAGGACTACGTCCCCACAGTACCTTCATGGCTCCTGTTAGTCATAAAATAATTGACACATTTGAGAATCTAGTAAAATGTGACATTGCTAAATTACCATTCCAATCCAAGGTGAAACGTGAGAATTTAACAAAAATTGAAAGAAACATCATTCAGAAGATTGCCAATAATTCCTCGATCGTCTGCCAAACTGCTGACAAGGGCGGTGCCCTGGTGATTATGGATGCGACATACTATGCAGATCAAATTGATAAACACACGTCAGACCCGAACACTTATGCTCTTTTACCTGCTGATCCTACAAATGAATTCACCGCAATCCTAGTGAAAATCATAGGTCAGGCATTTGACAATGGCACCATTAATGATAGAGCAAGACGTTACTTGACACCTACTAATCCGAAGCCACCTGTACTTTACATGTTGCCTAAGGTGCACAAGCACCCCACCAAGCCACCTATGAGACCAATCGTCTCGACTAGAGGGAGCATTCACGAGAATACTGGGAAGTTTTTGGACAAATATCTCCAGCCTTTCGTGTTGAACTCTAGATCTCACGTCAAGGACACAACTGACTTCCTGATTAAGCTTCAACAAGCTGTTACTGAGTTAGAAGATCAAGATCTCATTCTGTGTACAGTGGACGTATGTTCACTGTACACCTCAATACCCCATGACCTAGGCTTAATGGCAGTTGAACATGAACTTTCCCATTCCAATCTTGATGCTGATTTACAGGTACTGTTGATGGAACTATTGGTCTTCACCTTGTACCATAGTTACTTCACAGTATCTGGGAAGTGGTTCCATCAGCTCTGCGGGACTGCCATGGGCAATTGTACAGCGCCTTCGTACGCTAATACTTTTATGAAATCTTTTGAGGAATCCCATATACTGAACCAGACTCCTTGGATCAATTGTGGGAAATTGTACTTGAGATTCATTGATGACATTTTCATGTTATGGTCTGGCCCCGAACAAGCTCTCTTGGATTTTCTGAACACTTGGAACCAAGTCAATGACCGCATACAGTTCACTTGGTGTTTTGATAAATCAAGCATTCACTTCCTTGATGTCAGAGTTGAGAGGCATGCAGGCACGGTGACTACCACCATTTTCCGAAAACCCACCGACCGCAACTCAATGTTGCATTATCAAAGCTTTCATCGATTTGGGCTGAAACAGAACTTACCTCTTTCCCAACTGATGCGCGTCAAACGCATCGTTACATCTGATGAGATTTGCCAACTTGAAATGAACAACATGGTTGAGAGGTTCAAGTCTCGTGGTTACCCAGAACAAACTCTTCAAAAGGCCGTTACCCGGTGTGGGAACATGACTCGTGATGAACTATTAAAGACTCGCACCAAAACTGAAAATACTAGAATGGTTGTAGTTTCCAAGTATACAGTGTTGAGCAAACGATTCAAGAACATCATCTCTAAACATTGGACGTTATTAAGCTTGGAACCGGATTTTCAGGGAGCCTTCTCACAACAACCTTTGTTTGCATACACCAGGGGAAGAAACTTAAAGGAGATACTATGCAAACCCAAATCTGAATGTTCACCAGAGAATTACAAGGGCCTACGCCCTTGTTATAACTGCAGCAATTGCCACAATTGTATTCCTGGGAATATTGTAAATCACCCCATGAAGGGTCACCCTATCAAATTACGTGTTAACGCCACGTGCAACTCTGCTAATGTCATCTATCTACTCAAGTGTCCATGTGGCAAATGCTATATTGGACACACAGAACGGAAAATCAGGACACGCTTGTTGGAACACAAGAGTAACATCAGGACTGGCAACCTGAAATCCACTGTCGCAGCACATTTTTTGGACCACAATCATACAGTTGCCCAGTTGAAATATCAAGTCCTAGAACAAATACCATTGACCCATGATAACAAAAAAACTTTATTGAAAAGGGAGAACTTTTGGATCCGGTATATGGCGACCATGCAGCCGCACGGGCTCAATGATCGCATGGAGTTTCTGTGTTATCTGTGAAATTTCCCCTGTGTTACTTATCCTTTATCTGTTTGTTGTTAGTTTATCTCTTTATCTGCCTTAATCCTGGAGTCCCATTTTTTAATTTAATGTTTTATGTTTTGTGTATGTTATCATTGTACCTCTTTATCTGCTTTGACCGGGATTCCCTCACTTAATGTTTGGTTACACTTGTAGGCACATTCATTCTCCTGGGTGTGCGTTTACCACTTTAAGATGGCGCCCATTCGGGACGCCCTATTGTCCATCCTTTATGTTTATGAACGTTGTTTGAACTGTAGCACACTCGCGCGCCCACATTCGTGAACCTGATACTCAATGTGGTCTGACGCTGACGGCGTTCCGCTGTAAGTACCTCCTGGTGGGGACTGTGGTTTAACAGACGTTTATACTTTATTTACTAAACGCGCGCTAATTGCACCGAGGTGTATTTCAGCTCCGTTTCTGTTTGAACATCACGCTTTTATTTACACGCGCTGCACACGTTTTTGGGTTATACTGTGCAGAGGAAGTTTGGACTTTAGACGGCTCCTTTTGGAGTTTCTAGAATGGTGATTTATGTAGCGACTTTTACATGTTCAGTGTTCTGGCTTTCTATTATTTTTATTTTTGGTGATACACACTTTTTGGTCAGTTGGGTTCTTTCACGCTATGTGTTTAGTTCGTTTGTTTACACAGTGGGATTATTCAGTACTTACACATTTGTAGTATGATTCATTTCATACCTGCATTACCTGATGATGGCATTTCCTTTGTTTGTAGAGCTATCCCCTGAGGAAGGGCTAAGGTTTAGCCCGAAATGCATTGGGATCAGTGAATATTGAGAACTTATGTTGTGGATGATATACAGTACCAATATTTGGAATATGATGAAGCATACATGGAGCATAATGTATATTCATTAAAAGATGAAGCATCATTGAATCTTGTGGATTGAACTTTACATGAAGGGTGTTTCAAAACTTTAGACCTTGTGTCATTTTGAAGCTGTGCACTGGGGAGTCTACCTCTCATCAGGGGTGGCTTTGTAATAGATAGGTTGCAACAGTCTGAGGGGCAGATTTACAAGCCCCTTGCACCACTTTTGCGTCACTTTTAACATGGGAAAAGTGACGCAAAAGTGGCGCAAGGAGCTTGGTAATCTGCCCCTGAGTGCGCAAGAAAAGGCACTCACCTCCGGACTCTGGGAGTCAATGGGGTGCAACAGTATGGGGAAGCAGTAATGAGAACTCACCGCTATGCAGTGGGAGTGCGTGGGGTATAGTACTTTGGGAGAAAAAGAGCGGACAGACAACTCCTTGCAGTGGAAGTTGATGAAATACAGTATCCTGAGTGTGTCAAGACATAAAGCTGAAATATACTTGTGCAGTTGTATTTACTCTGCTATTACTAACTCTATACTATCTTTCAGATCACTAAACTTGAGGGTGCATTATGAACCAGCACGTGCTTGGACACACAACAGAGGCAAAAAGGTGAGCTATGAAGATTTTCTCCAGTATTAACACTACCTCTCCTGCTCCATCTGTTACTTTCTCTCTCTCACACTTTTAATGTCGTTTTTTCTCTCTTTCTCTCTTTCACTCTCAATCACATTGTTTCTCTTTCTCTTTGAAAGTTATGGACCCTGCTGTCCACTCTGCCGATAAAAAAATCAAGGCTTAATTTAATACTATCTGCAGTGTAGAACCAAAGCAGAGTTCAAGTTGTGAACACACAGTGCCACAGTGTTAACACAAGGTAAGCAGAGCGGCCTAGATACACAATGCCTCCGATTAAATGCATTCAAATTAAACAATATTGTCCTGTATAATGACGTGATCTCTCACCTAATTCTGTCTTATCTCTGAATCATTTTAAAGACCTGTTGGTCCATACTCTAAATCTGACGCAGTAGGCACTTCCATACAGACACCTCTTCAACGCGGGCCTATAAGAGAGGTGGAATGTATCAGGCACACTGAAGACTTGCAAATTAACAAATATTGCCAAGTGTTACCTTAATTTGTGATCTTTGACCTCATTCAGTCACATCAATCTAATTTTAAAAACTTTTTTTCATTTTTGTTTTGCAGGTTACCTACCCTCCTTCTATAGGAGTCAATTTCACATTTTGTTTTTTATATTGTTATGTTAAAGTTATGTTTCTAGTTATTTATTATATTGTTATCTTAAAGTTACGTTTCTAGTTATTTATTGTTGTTTTAATAAAAGTTATTAAAAAAGTATATACGTCTTCTTTTTCTGTCAACATTTCACTATTATTTAGTGTGATAATCATATGCTTAGAAAACATTAAACAATTAAAAATAGAAATGATGTTTATAACTAGACGTATAATACTGTGGCTAACTCTTTACCAGCTCTTTACCAGAGTCTGTAGCTGCGATTAACGGTTCCTATGGAAACATTTTAAAACTCCAGCACAGTAACAGTTTGGATTAGCAACATTGTGCGGTTAACTTGTAACCTGTGTGCTCACTTAAGTTTTCCATGAACTGTTACTATGGGAACAGGCAGTAAGCAGTTTGGGGGTAGGTTTGAAAGGTACTGGCTGTACAGAAACCATTATAATTTCCCAGAATCCTCTACATGACAGAGAGGAAAGCAAACTAAGACAGAACACTGCGTAGCAGATTTACAAGCCCCTTGCGCCACTTTTGCGTGACTTTTCCCATGTTAAAAGTGATGCAATAGTGATGCAAAGAACTTGTAAATCTGCCCCTATTTACATTATGAGCAAAAGAAGTACACAACTCTTTGAATTCTTTGTCGAACACAATTAGACAGTGTTGCTTCACGACTCACAATGCACTTCACTAAATACTTCGTGCCTATTTAAATTGGAGACAGGATTGTCAACATTACAAAACTTAAGGGCATATTTACAAGGACAGCGGTAAAATTGTCGCCGCTTTAACTGCAGCAAACTACAACTAAAACGGCGATAATGGACTCCAAAATCCTTTGTTATCTTACTGGAAGATTTTTTCAACATTGATGTTTGCTATGCATGAGTGAGAGATGAGGCTCTCGCCCTGCCATAGCAAACTTGGGGGCATATTATCAAGGACAGCGTTAACATGTTCTGTTGTAAACCTGGGCTTCTATTGGAATTCTCACAAATTCTAAAAAGCCTATTATTAAGCCATTATGGCCAAGTTTAACTGCACTTTCCTAATGCTAAAGTGAACGATCATTTTACTGCTTTCCTTCTAAATATGCCCCCAATATCGCGAGAAATACAGCGATAATTTATGTTCGCAAGTGAAAAGCTTATTGATATAAGACTCTGGACTCAACATATCCATCCACCTCGCATATTAAACATGCTTAAGTCTACTTCAGAACAGCTGTTAGGATCCGACATAAACCGCAATTAGTGAGAGTGTTCCTATCGGTCCTCAAAGCCAGGGCCGACTTGTAAATACAACGCTATTGTCACACCTCCCTCTTCCTTTGTATATTCTCATAGAAATACCTATCTTGCCACTGAGAACACCTACATTGCAACTCATTGAAGATATGAGGCGAGCCCTTAGCAAACCGGCTGCTAACATGCATTAATGCATCCTAGCATCACCTAGTAAATAGGGCTATTTAATTTTCACAGCATTTTTGCCTTTTTTTTATTGTGGCAAAATGGCACTTGTTAATATGCCCTCAAGCTTGCTATGACACAGCGGGAACCTCGACTCCCGCCCTGCCATACCAAACAGCAGTGTCCCGGGGGTAGACACCCCGAGACACAGCAGGAGCCACTCCTTGGGGGTGGTGTTCCCCAAGGCTTTCGACTGCTCTAGAATGGAGACTACGCGGCCCCCTCTCATAATATAAAAATCCCCAGAGGGCTTAGACAGACCTATGAGCTCCCTCACCCATTTATTTTGTAGCAACGAGGAATGGTGGTCCCCGGGCTACAGGGCCCCTCTGGACCTCCATCAAATGTATATTTTAGACCCCGGGATTTGGCCCTCCCAGGTAACTAATTTTTAAACAAGCACAGGAGCCCCGCTTCGTTTTTATTTTTATTACGGAGGATCCATGCACCCAAAGCACATTTCTCAGTTTTTTCCCCCCCAAAAACATTTTTTTTGGACCCTGGGGTCCTTGTGGGACCCCCTAAGCAGTTCTAGATTATCAAAATATTTCTTACATGCCCCCTTTAAACGTGTTGAACACTTGTCCCACAATTTTCTAGATCCTCGCTTCTACTGAGGCACAAAATGGCTACCAACAATTCCTGGTTTTGAATATTAACAACCATTTGACAGCCAATTAGCATTCAGCGCCTGATCAGGACGGTGCGCTTAGAAAGCACGCAAGAAGCGCGGATCCACAGAGGTCATGGATATATATATATATTTTTTTAATTGTCATTTTCCCAGGAACTACTGAACGGATTTACACCATTTAAGCAAAAGGCACTCGTCTGAACCAAGGACTACCACTTTGCCAAATTTGGTGTAATTCCCTTCAGCCGTTCGGGCTGTAGCCATTATGAACGATTCCTATGGAAAATTGCATGGGGAAAATACGTTTTGGGACCCCCCTTTTTTCTCGGCCCCCGCTTCAAATGCAATATTTTAGACCCCGGGATTTCTCCTTCCCACGTAGCTAATTTTTAAACAAGCACAGGAGCCCATGCTTCGTTTTTATTTTTTTTATGGCGGATCCATGCACCCAGCGTACATTTCTCAGTTTAAAAAAAAATCAAAAATCATTTTTGGCTCTAAGCAGCTCTAGAGGGTCAAAATATTTCTTACCTGCCCCCTTTATACGTTTTAAACACTTGTTCCACTAATTTCCAGATCCTCACTTCTACCGAGGCACAAAATGGCTGCCAACACTTCCTGGTTTAAAATGTTGACAACAACCACTTCACAGCCAATCAGCATTCTGAGCGTGATCGGGACGGTGCGCTTATAATCCGCGCAAGATGCGCCGGTCCACCGAGGCCATAGATATATATGTACATTTAATTGTAATTATCTCAGGAACTACTGAAGAGATTTACACCATATAACCAAAAGGCATGAGTCTGAACCAAGGACTACAACTTTGCCAAATTTGGTGTAATTCCGTTCAGCCGTTCGGGCTGTAGCCGCGATGAACGGTAACTATGGAAAATTCCATGGGGAAAACATGTTTTGGGACCCCCTTTTTTCTCAGCCCCACTTCATAAATCACCCCAAGACTTTCAGGATAGGAGCAGACCAGAGCACCCTACCAGTTTTGAAAATTTTGTGAAGATTAATCAACCGGCGCTAAAGTTATTCCAAATAGAATGTTGAGGATTCCCTATGCAAAATAGGTCCTAACTATAACTACGTACTGGCGACCGCCAGTAGGTAATATATATATTTTTTAAACTAGTCCACCAGGTACCTCCAGTAAGCGCCATGGGACAGCGTTGTAGAGTGTTGTAAAAAGGGGGCGGGGCCTCTGAACACCTCTCTGCAATGCAGCTCCCTGGCGCATACTGAAGGTACATGGTAGGCTAGTTGGCTCACAGGAGACCTCAGGATTGAAGAGGAATTAATTCCCCAACCTAAAATGCGCCACATGGCGTGTTTGCACACATGTCACCTCAGGCCCCGCCCCCTTCCTTTACTATTGAGCAAAATATTCCTCTAAAATCCGCCGAACTACGAATTCCGATTTACTCACTTATTATCACAAGAGACGTCAGTGCTGCATCTTTGAGCCCAGTACAGACCCTGAAAAGTAAATCTAAGCATACTTGCCAGTAACTTGTATTTCCTTCCATAGGAATTTATTGTGTGTTTTTCACCAGAAAAGTTACTAAGTGTCTATTATTGAAACGTACAAATATTCCTCTAAAATCAGCCAAACTACGAATTCCGATTTACTCACCTGTTATCACTAGAGACCTCAGTGCTGCATCTTTCAGCCCACTACTGATCCTGAAAAGTAATTCTAACCATACTTACATTAACTTGAATTTCCTTCCATAGGCTAACATTGACTGGTTTCACTTGGAAATTCTTCTAAGTGTGGAGTTTTGGAACTTTGAAAAATTCCTCTAAAATCAGCTGAACTACGAATTCTGATTTACTCACCTGTTATCAGGAGAGACCTCAGTGCTGCATCTTTAAGCTCACTACTGATCCTGAAAAGTAATTCTAACCATACTTACAGTAAGTTAAATTTCCTTCCAGAGGCTAACATTGACTGGTTTCACTTGGAAATTCTTCTAAGTGTGGAATTTTGGAACTAACATTTGGAACTAACATTGCCTGCTATATAAAATATATATAAATTAAAAAATATAAAATTAAAAATAAATATTACAATTTCAATATTTAAAAAAAAATGTTTTTTACTTTATATTAAAAATATGTAATGTAATTTAAAAAATAAAATATCTAAAGATAAATACTTTAAAACAATGTAGTAAATCAGCATAAAAAATAACAATTAAAACATATACAAATTATCATTTACAAAACCTTTGAAATTCAATGAAAAAAACATAGGTTTCAGCCATGTTATAGTTAGCAATTAGCATTTAAAAAACCTTCCAAATTCACTGAAAAACCATAGGTTTCACACACGGTATGGTTAGGAATTAGCATTTAAAAAACCTTAGAAATTCACAGAAAAAAACATAGGTTTCACACATGTTATAGTTAGCTGGACATTTCACTCATACAAAACCATCTAAATTCCCCCGTTATAGTTAGTTCAGCTAACTATAACTCACATGCCCGCAATGCACTGCTGATGACGTCACATATTACATCACTCATGACATGGTCAGTGACATCCCTCATGACATCACTGATGACATCTCAAATTGTGAGCAAGGGCTTGCTTAGCCCGAAACGCGTTATGCACTTTTTACCAGCTGAACTGAAAATATTAAAGAAGAACCTGCAACTTGATCCAGTGGTCCGTCTCCTAGTTTTCGCTTCGCTGATCCAAGTGGGGATTAGAAGTGGCGTGGTGGAGTTTTGTGTGTATATATTTTAGAGTGGGTGTATGAAAGGTTTTATTAGGGTATGAGGAGGTGCATCAGATGATCACGTGCATGATGTCATCAGTGATGTCAGTTGAGATGTCATGAGTGATTTCACTGAGCATGTCATGAGTGATGTAATATGTGACATCATTAGCAGTGCATTGTGGTGCGCGAGTTATTGTTAGGTCTACTAACTATAATGCCTGAATTTCTATTTTTTAGTACGAGTGAAATGTCCGACTAACTATAACGTCCCTGAAACCTATGGTTTTTTCAGTGAATTTGTAAGGTTTTTCAACTGAAGATTTCTAACTATAACGTCCCTGAAACCTATGTTTTTTTTCAGTGAATTTCAAAGGTTTTTTATATGCTATTTCTAACAATACTTACAAAGGTAGGACATGTGAAGAAAGAGGAAGAAAAGTGCAGAAAGAAGCAAGACAAAAGCAGAAAGAGGCAACAGAAGTCCAGAATGATGAAGAAAAGTGCAGGAAGAAGAAAAGATGTGCAACAAGAACCAACAGAGGAGCATAAAGTCCCCCTGTGCACCCAACTTTTTGCTCATGGGGACTGGTGGTAACTGACTCTGACTAACAAGGCCTAGAGCCAATGCTAAAAGACACTTAGAATACAGTGAAAACACCTACTTACACTAGGGAACACTATGTTTTCGGGTACCCCTGTGATTAGCATGAGCTCCTCTGCATTTGTCATGAGTTAATGCCTGGGTCATTGCATGAGTACATGAGTAGTGACAGGATGATTAGAGTGCTACAAGGAGAGTGCATGGTGATTTTATAAATGCTTGGGTTTTGGTGGAGGGATTGGATAAGTACATGGTGCTAGCTGCGTGATTGAAGGAGTGCATGGGTACTGACAGGGAGATTGCTTGACTGCATGGGTAGTGGTCATGGTATTGTAGCAGTGCATGTGTTAGTGTAGGGGACATTGCATGAGTGCATGGGTACTGACTGGGTGATTAGAGTACTGCAAGGAGAGAGCATGGTGAATTTATAAGTCCTTGGGTTTTGGCAGAGCGATAGGATAAGTAAACACATGTCACATAAGTCCTGCCTCCTCCCTTCACCACTGTGCAAACGCGCCCCCCTGGCAGGTTTTAAGTTGGAGAATGAATTCCCCTTGAATGATGAGGGGCTCTGAAGGCCAGCTAGCCCACCAGGTTCCTCCAGTAGGCGCCACAGGGCTGTGTTGCAGAGAGGGGGTCCAAGGTCACACCCCTTTGTACACCTCTCTGTAATGCAGCCACAGAGGTGCATTGCAGATAGGTGTAAAAAAGGGTGTGGCCTTTGACCACCTCTCTGCAATGCAGCCCTGTGGCGCTTACTGGAGGTACCTGGTGGGCTACTTGGCTCCCAGGGACCCTCAGGATTCTAGGGGACTTAATCCCTCAACTTAAAATGCACCAAAGGGTGCATTTACACACTTGTTACATCAGTCCACAACCCCTCCTTGCACCACTGTGCAAAAACACTAAGTGTGAGCGCAAAATCCGTTCCACTCGCGGATTTTGCGGATTTTCGGTAAATCCGCAATCCGCGAACTCCCGTGAATTTACCGAAAATCCGTAAATCCGCAAGCGGCGGATCCGGGGGGCAAAAGTTCAAGCCTTCAAGCTTGAAGTTGTTGTAACTATTTTAGGATGGCGCCGGCAAGCTGCCAGCACCATCCTAAAATAGTTACTAAGTTAGCTTCAACAGGAAGCACTAATACAAAAAATAAAGCAGGTGCTCGACCACCTGCTTTATTTTATCTATTAGTGCTTCCTGATGAAGCTAATTTAGTAACTATTTTAGGATGGCGCTGGCAGCTTGCCGGCGCCATCCTAAAATAGTTACAGGATGATGGACAGCTGCAGCTCACTCAAGGGACCCCTGCGCACATTGGTGCGATTGCATAGTAACACACACATGGTCGCTGGAACTAGTTGAAGCTCAAATTCAGTGACTCATTCATCAGCCCAAAAACAATTGTGAGCATCGTCAAGGCTGGGCAGGTGTGCCTTCTTCCCAAATCTACCGTCAAAAATCAGCTGTGATGCTGGATAGAGGCCTTTGTATCCTTGACTTTCACGAGCGCAATCCTCGTGCTGTTCCTGTGACCAGGAGCTTCTTTCTCTTCATCTGCTGCTCTGATCGGTCTCTGACCATTTATACACACAAGAGACACTACTCGCACAGAAGAGCCCCCCATTAAAAAATTAGCAAAATCCGCGAATCCGCAAATTTGCGGATTTTGCGGATCCGCGAATATGCAAATCCGCAAATTCGCGGATCGTGGATCAGCGAAATCCGCCCATGCTTACAAAACACCCTGTGGCATATTTTAACTTGGTGGATTAAGTCCCCTTTGAGTCCTGAGGGTCCCTGGGGGCCAACAAACCCACCAGCTACCTTCAGTAAGCCCCACAGAGCTGCGTAGTGGTGAAAAAAGGGGGCGTGGCCTTGGAACAACTCTCTGCTGCTCAGCTCCCTGGTGCTTACTGGAGGTACCTGGTGGGTTAGTTGGCCCCCAGTGACCCTCAGGATTCAAGGCGACTGAATCCCCCAACTTTAAACATGCCACAAGACATTTTTGCACACATGTCACATCAGGCCCGCCCCTCCCTTCACCACTGTGCAAATGCACCCTATGGTGCGTTTTAGGTTGGGGGATATTGTCCCCTTGAATCCTGAGGGTTCCTGGAGTCCAGCTAGCCCACCAGGTACCTCCAGTAAGCGCCAAAGAGCTGTGTTGCAGAGACGTAAAAAAAGGGGCGTGGCCTTTGACCACCTCTCTGCAACACAGCCCTGTGGTGCTTACTGGAGGTACCTAGTGGGTTAGTTGGCTCCAAGGGACCCTCAGGACTTAAAGGTTATAGTTAGTTGGACATTTGACTCATACAAAACCATTGAAATTCCCCCGTTATAGTTAGTTGTACTAACTATAACTTGCGCGCCCGCAATCCACTGCAGATCATGTCACATATTACATCATTCATGACATGGTCAGTGACATCACTGATGACATCACTGATGACATCTCAAATGACATCACTGATGACATCATCCAGTGAATGTGGTTTGGTTCGATATCTAAATAAATATTATATATCCATATATTCACTGAAAAACCATGGGCTTCACACCAGTTATAGTTAGGAATTAGCATTTAAAAAACCTATTAAATTCACTAAAAAAAACATAGGTTTTACACCAGTTATAGTTAGCATGAAGTTTTACTCGCATAAAACCATTGAAATTCCCACGTTATAGTTAGTTGGACTCACTATAACTTGCGCGTGCAATGCACTGCTGATGACGTCACATATTACATCACTCATGACATGGTCAGTGACATCACTCATGACATCACTGATGACACCATCCAGTGAATGTGTGTCTTTCTGAAAAATAAATATGTTTTTTATTTGTATTTGTAAATGTCGATGGAAGAATAAATGTTTAAATAAGGGTGTAAATGGATGTTTTTTTAATAAAATATTGATTGATTAACTGGCTTATAAAGTGTATCTTAGTGAATACATATATTAGCGGGTAATTTTTAAATATTTAAATATATGTATCAGTGTTTCACTTTGTGTATAAGTGGCTGCATAGGCTGGTGACTGAATCACTGTTTGTATGTGTTTTGAAGACAGCATATGTGTAGGACTATATGGGTGGATGACTGTGTATATGTGTGTGTTAGTAAGTGAATGCCTGCCTCACTAGTGTCTTTATGACTAACTACATATGTTTTAATCTAGTATATGTGAGTATTGATGAATATAAGTGAGTATATGTGAGAGTGAGAGATTGAAAGAGTCCCTGTTTAAATAAGTATGTGTTTCTATAACTGATTTTTTAAGAGAGTAAGTATGTGTAAGTTTCCTTAGAAGTAATGTGCTAGTGTGTGTATAGCTGTATATGTACACATATACCTTTAGAAAATAGATTTACTCCACTGACAAATATGGAAACAAATGATTGACTAGTTTATTATGATTTAATTAATGTGGATAGTAGATCGAGGTCAGGTAGCAGATGCTCACGAAAGATTTTAAGTTGGAACATTGCAGGTTTAAAAAATAAATGTAATGATGCATCATGGATTAACTTCATTCAAGGCCATGAAATAATAGCCTTTCAAGAAACTTGGGGCTTAGATAATAGCTTTTGCTTAGATGGCTTCTCCTTTTTTGTGAAGGCTGTCCCAGGCTTGGGAGGTCGACCCAAGGGAGGACTGCTTTTGCTGACCTCATTGGACCTGGTAGGATCATTTAAAAAGCTTGACTTTGCCTCTGATAACCTATTAATTGTGGAATGGGGTGGCCCAAACCATACCACCATTTTGTTAATCAATTTTTACAATGTCTTAGAGAGAGAAACATGAAACTTTCATCTCATCACTGTAGAGTGTTTCTTAGACGAATATGAAAGTCTGCATAGCACTTCATTCGAAATGTTGTTAATGGGAGATTTTAATATTCACCCTTGCAGATGGGATTGTCTGGCGGAACAGCAGATGGGCCCTGTTGGGTCTTCCGCCATACATTTTGAACACACTCAACAGGGGGAAGCCCTAGAGGCACTGCTAGCCAGTTTTAAACTTTTTGAGGTAGATGGGTTTAGGGGTGAAAAGAGGATAGCGACATTCAAAGGGAGAGAGTCTGGTACCATCATTGATTATATATTTGTTTCAGTAGGCCTAATCCCTGTAGTTACCTCATACAAAGTTGAGGACTCAGTATATAGTGATCATAACCCCCTTATCCTGGAGTAGGATTTAGGGGATGTAATAATCAGACGAGATATCACTGGTATGACTACAAACACCCTGAAATTAAAAGATCAGTTCAGGAGGGTTAACTGGGCACAGGTAGTTCCTGACTCGTTTATGTCAGATCTACTTATCGAGGCAGATGCAGATTTTGCGGTCTGTCTTGATATTACGGCTTGTGGAACCAATATCATTGACTCCTTTATTTCCATCTGTAATAGGGTCAATCATGACTTAAAAATCAAATCCAAGGTTCAAGCATCCTACCACCCACGTTGGGTTTGATGGAAATTGGTCTAAAACGCATAAAGCACTATTACATGCCCTGAAACAGAAACCAAGGAATAGGGAGGATGTAATTAGCCTGAGGAACGCTTACAAGCAAGCAGTAGCTGCGAGGAAGAAGGCCATTAAAACTGAAGCATGGAACGATCTTAGCTCAATAGATACCCAGAAGGATAGCGGTAAATTCTGGGGTATAATTAACCATCCGTACTTCTCCAGTACAGAGAAAGCTGCCCTGGACTGTGTGATTGCAGATGATTTGTGGGTAGCTCAATTTAGTAAGATTTATGATAACGAGAATGTTAATACAATTATACCATCTGATCCCATACTCACACATAGTTCCCGACCTTTACAATTTGAATTGGCTAATGTTGAAAGGGCAATTTTGGACACATCCAAAAATAAAGCCGCGGGCCCTGATGGGGTGCCAGCAGACTTATACAGGACACAACCCACTTTATGGGCCAGGGTCCTTACAAATGTTTTCAACTCAGCTAGCACTAAAGGTTTCCCCCCATCCTGGTCTACATCAACCATAATACCGGTGTTCAAAAAAGGCCTGAGATGTGACCCCTCCTGTTACAGACCAATTTCCTTAATCGACTTTGCCGTCAAGATCCTGGGCAGAGTGATTTTTTCAAAACTGGAGTATTGTCTGAAAGATGGAGGGGTCCTCTCTAACCTTCAGTATGGGTTTCGGGCAAAAAGAGGCACACTAGACCAATGCCTCAATTTGCAGATGCTAATCAGTAAATATACTCAGACAAAGGATGGCATGCTCTATTTGGGGTTCATGGACCTGTCATCGGCCTTTGACCTGGTAAATCGGGGGAAACTTTGGGAAATTCTGAAGAATCTGGGAATTGATATATCCTTGGTGAATTTTCTAGATACGCTTCACCGGTGACTGAAGGCGAACATCCGTGTTAACAGGGAAGGGGGGTGTACCCGCAACTTTGACTCTAAGCGGGGGGTAAGGCAGGGGTGTATCCTGGCCCCTCTGCTTTTTACCCTCTACATAAATTCCCTAGATAAACATCTGGAAACGGCCACCCAGGATACCCCCCATGTGGGTAACTCTGCAGTTCCGGTCCTCCTCTATGCAGAGGATGCGGTACTGCTGGCCCGCACAGGACTGGGGCTGCAGAGACTTTTAGATTCTTTTGGTGGCTTTATGGAATCATTAGATCTGAGGGTGAATAGTAAGAAATCCCGTCATGGTGGTTGGAAAATGCCCAAAAACATACAAAACACTGCCCTTTTCCTGTAACGGTGTAGTTTTATCCATTGTTCCAGTATTTAGTATCTTGGAGTCATTTTTGACTTAAAGGGAAGCGGGGCCCCACAAATAAATGCGAAATGCTTAGCGGTTGCAAGATCGTCCTCTGCCCTAATGGACTTTGCAAGGCGGTTGGGATCTAGGCCTATGGAGGCACTTTTATCTATTTATAAATCTAAATGCCTTTCTATAGCGCTGTACGGGGCATCACTATGGGGTTATCTGCAACAGGATAAATTACAAAAAATTGAGAACAAGTTTTTAAGGATCCTGTTAGCTGTCCCTCAATCCACGCCTGTGTTTATAATACATACTGAGTTGGGACTGAGCTACATTTCCGATCTCATACGCTTAGCCCCAATAATGTGTTGGGCTAAAACTTGGATAAATAAGGAGATCTCATTGAATCATGCTATTTTAAAAGATGTAATGGCACTTGAAAAAGCACATAAAATACCCTGGTTATCTTATATTAGAGATGTCTTTGCTAAACTGGGGCGTCCAGAGCTTTATTATTCCCCGCATTTGTTGCAAAAAAGTGATCTGAAGTGGATAAAGATGAACATTATGAGGATGGTTGAGCAAGAGCGGGAATATGTGGAAATTAATAAACCTCTCGTCAGATCTAATTATGTTTTAAAGCCACACCTAGAACCGTACCTCAGAATTGTATCAATACCATATCATCGACATCTCTTAATCAGATTTTGATTAAATACAGTTCAGTATATCTTGAGTATTTCATATGTGTGGGGGAAACCAGACCTTACACCTCCCTGTAGTTGTGATAACATTTCTCCCCAAACCCTTCTCCATTTCATTATGTTTTGTCAGCACTATTCTGATATCAGGAAGCAACACCTAATGCCTCTGTTAAGAGAAGCAGGATTTACCCAAGTTAAACCAGCACTGATGTTTTTACAACTGTTAAGCACCCCGAAAGTGATGTTTGGGGTTGCTAGCATCCGGTGGCTGCTGTACGTAACAAGAACAAGAGAGTGGCACTTAGAGACTTGGAGAGGTGTTAATATCCCTCTGTTAATGAATTTTGGTATTTTTAACTTTCAGATATGCCCATTAACACCATTTTGCTTTTGTGTATCTTTTATACGTTATATGTATAATAGTGTATATTAATCATGATATTTTAATGCTTTTTAATATTTTTGTATAATGTACTTCTGTGACTGCTTTTATGATTTTAATTAATCGAAATGAAGTGCTATTGACTTGACTTGATTGACTGTATATGCAAATAAATCGATGTTCAATAGTTTATTTGCATGTGTGAGTATGTGTGTGAGTAACTTTTGGATGACTATCGGTGTGTAACAGGATGTATATGTGTATCACTACATATGATGAGTAAGTATATGTATGAGTGAATATATAGAACTGTTGCTGAATGAGAGGGTGTGTATATAGATGGTGGAATTACTGAATTGGTTGTTGTAACTGGTATGGGTATCTCCATTTTTTTGAAAATGTTAGTTTCTATTTTTGAATATGTGTTTCAAGGGTTACATTACACTGAAAGGAGGTCTGGCAGTCTGTCACAAGGATGGTGTCATGAGTGATGTCATGAGTGATGTCACTGACCATGTCATGAGTGATGTAATATGTGATGTCACCAGCAGTGCATTGCACGCGCAAGTTATAGTGAGTCCAACTAACTATAAAGTGGGAATTTCAAAGGTTTTATGCGAGTAAAACTTCATGCTTACTATAACTGGTGTGAAATCTATGTTTTTTTCAGTGAATTTAATAGGTTTTTTAAATGCTAATTCCTAACTGTAACTGGTGTGAAACCTATGTTTTTTTCAGTGAATTTCATAGGTTTTTTAAATGCTAATTCCTAACTATAACTGGTGTGAAACCTATGTTTTTTTCAGTGAATTTCATAGGTTTTTAAAATGCTAATTCCTAACTATAACTGGTCTGAAACCTATGGTTTTTTCGGTGAATTTGAAAGGTTTTTAAAAAGCTAATTCCTAACTATAACTGGTGTGAACCCTATGTTTTTTTCAGTGAATTTAATAGGTTTTTAAATGCTAATTCCTAACTATAACTGGTGTGAAACATATGGTTTTTTTCAGTGAATTTCATAGGTTTTTTAAATGATAACTCCTAACTATATATAGGGCCTCAAACCTCTGAAATGTAATATTTTTTATAATGAATCCTATATTGTATACTTATATAATAATATTATTTTTCTTTTTCCTTGGTGCGCTCCCGGTGCGCTCCCCGGTGTGTGCACCGGAAAGCGCAGTTTTTCGGCACACCCTGGGGCGCGCACCGGTTAGCGTCCCGTTAGCGCTATTGCCGTGAACGAAAACATCATGGTGACGTATCGCGTAGCCGCGTCCCCGTGATACGCACGGCGTAAGCGCACCCCGAAGCACTCGAGCGAATACAATCGCGCAACATAAACATCCGACGCGCTTACGCGACGCGACCCGGGGCTCATCGTGTAAGCGCGTCGGGTCATGTGACCTGAAAATAACACTTTTTATTGGTGCAGAACAGTTTTGGTTTCCAAATGATGAAAACCCAGGTCATGAGACCTGAAAATAACACTTTTCATTGGTTCAGGACAGTTTTTTTTTCCAAATGATGAAAGACCCCACCTTTTTTCTTTATTCTGACTTTGTCCTTTGACTGAGGAAGACCTGTTTGAACATCTTTGAGAAATATTTTGTACTTTAAAATGGCTACAGTAGCAGCAGCAGCTGGAGCATCCGCACCACCACCACCACCACCACCAAGAGGACCACCACAACATTACATTGGTGGTCAAGAAGAGGAGGAGGAGGAAGAGGAGGAGGAGGTGGGAAGAAGGTGGCTGCAAGAAGACAATACCCCATACAAGCCAAGGCAGCACATTGTATGGGAGTTTTTTTCTATACCAGAGGGTAAGAAGAAAGTCAATGCGCCCAAGGTGACTTGCCTAATCTGTGGCATGGAACTTTCAAGGGGGAACCCTAACAAAAAATATTTTTTGGGTTATAATACCATGATTAGACACATGCAGCGCAAGCATCCGAACAACTATTCTGCTGCAGAGATGAGAGAACTGGCCAGTAACCCTCCCCAATCTTCACCCACCACCTCCAAAAGAAAGCAACCCACTCCATCGGGACCAGAGACAAGGGAGACGATCCCTTGCGTACAACCACGGTTTGGGGAATTCAGAATTACATGTATTTTTTGTGGTAAGACCATCTTCTATGGTGAACAGAGCATAAAGCTCATCCTCCTTGCTAGTGACAACCACAATTGCCCCAAAACACCCTAATTTTTCCCGATTTTTTTTTTGCTGCAGGTGAGCCATTTTGAATTCCCTGTTTTTTGTTTCTCCCCATAAAAATAACAAAAAAATATGAAATAGTTCAAAAAAGCCAAAAAAGTACAAAATGTTAAAAAAACATAAAAAAAATATAAAACAACAAAAAGAAAAAAAAACAGTTCTTTTTAGAACTACCTCCAATTTATAAAAAAAGGCAACTTTTTTTAAAACTCTGTCATTCTTTTTTCCCCATGGTACGCTCCCCGGTCCGCTCCCCGGTGCGCGTACCGGGCGCTCCTCCCGCGCAAATCGAAAAAAACCCTATTTTTTTTGCCCCGCGGGGCCCTTTTATGGCCCCCACATCAAACCTAGGGGATCAGGGGGGTCTACTCTGCCCCCTTATGGTCATTTCCCCCTTTGTTTTTGCCTCCTCTTTTGTCTCGATCTTACCGAGACACAAGATGGCGGCCGCTCTGGACTGTTTAGAATGTTTACAGACACCCAAGAGCCAATCAGCTTTCCGCGCGCAAGTCGCGTAGCGCGCCCGGAGCGCTCCCCGGTGCGCGTTCCGGAGCGCGGCCATAGATATATATATTTTTTTGAACCTAAATTACTCAAAATCCAATGGAGCACATACCTTGAGACATAGCAAAGGCACATCGGGCTACCAGTCCCTACATTTTTACCAAGTTTGGTGGAAATCCATTCAGCCGTTCGGGCTAAAAGTGAGGTCAACCGCCCTATGGAAATTAACATGGGGAAAACACGTTTTGGGACCCCCCTTTTATCTTGGCCCCCGCTTGACGAATCCCCCCCAAACTTTCAGGGAAGGACCGAAGCGCCGCGAGGCAAATTTGAGGAACTTTTCAGGCAGATTCCTCAACCGGCGCCTTGTTTAGGATAGTGAATGAATGTGTGTATGGTTGGGTGGGAGGTGTGTGACTGTCCAAAAATGTGTAAATAGTTGATTTAGTAGGTATATGAGGTTAAGACTGTATGTGGAAACAGTTGTTTGGGTGAGTAAATCTCTTTATGGGTGTGGTTAAGAGTAAATATATTTCTCAATGATACATGTCCAAGAAACTAGAAATATAAAAAGCAGTGGATATGACAGTTGTTGTATATAAATAACTATACATAATACTCAGTGATTGTATGAGTGACGTATGGATAACTGTATACTTGTAATAGTGATGTTATAATACACTAAGTATGAGTTACTATCTATATCAATAAAGTGGTGTTTGTGTAAGTGTGTATTTTAGTAAATATAAGTATGATCGATTGTTTGCATAAGTGAATAGGATGACTGCATAAGTGAATAGGATGTGAGCTGATGGGTAATGTTGATGTAGGTGTATAAGTATATTTAATAGTGTTGTATTGATCTTTGGTAGCATGTATGAGTGAAGCTATAGGTAAGTGTTTAGGTGTGTTTGTAGATCTAGGAATCACTAAGTGGCTTTTTTGAAATTTCTATTGGTGTCTCAACGGTTTGATGTAGGTACATCATATTTTATAATGAGTGTTGGAAAGTTATACTAGTGTCTGATAAGATGTATCAGATTGTCATGTGGATGATGTCATCAGTGATGTCATTTGAGATGTCATCAGTGATGTCACTGAGCATGTCATGAATGATGTAATATGTGACATCATCAGCAGTGGATTGCGGTCTCGCGAGTTATAGTTAGTACAACTAACTATAACAGGGGAATTTCAATGGTTTTGTATTAGTGAAATGTCCAACTAACTATTACACCCTTCAAACCTGTGTTCTTTTCAGTGAATTTCTGAGGTTTTTAAATGCTAATTCCTAACTATAACATATCTGAAACCTATTGTTTTTTCAGTGAATTTCAAAGGTTTTTTAAATGCTACTTCCTCACTATAACATGTCTGAAACGTATGTTTTTTTCAGTGAATTTCAAAGCTTTTTAAAATGCTAATTCCTAACCATAACATGTCTGAAACCTATGGTTTTTTCAGTGAATTTTAAAGGTTTTGTAAATGACAATTTTTAAATATATTTATTGTTATATTTTATTATACTGATTTACAAAAAAAATGTTAAACTATTTATTTTTAGATATTTTATTTTTTTAATTATATTTCATTGTCTGGCCCCCCTTCTTTTTACCTCTTTTTGGGCCCTGGGGACACCATCCCCCGGGACCTGAGTCGCAAATCTAAATGTATTCATTTTTTTTTATAAGAAGGGGATTCCTATGGAAGGAAATGCAAGTTACTTGTAAGTATGCTTAGAATTATTTTTTAGGGTCAGTGCTGGGCTAAAAGATGCAGCACTGTGTTCTCTCCTGATAAAAGGTGAATAATTTGGAATTCGTTGTTCGGATTATTTTAGTTGAATATTTAAAAGTTCCAAAACTCCACACTTCGAAGAATTTCCAAGTGAAACCAGTCAATGTTAGCCTATGAAAGGAAATTCACTTAGCAGGTAAGTAGTGTTATTGTTACCTTTTCTTACTCAGTGGTGGATCCTGGATCCAGCACTACTGCATCTCCTCTAAACAGTTTGGAGAATGCAAATTGAAAAAGACCCTCGGAAGCCTGCGTTTTTTTAAAAAATATCGCTAGAATGCGTGGATCATATGCGCACCCCACGATTTAAAAAAAAAAATTGGGGCCCTGAGCGGACCTAGAGGGTCAAGGTGTGTCTACACTCCCCCTTTCACAGGCCTCTTCAGCCCCCCTTCTACAGAGCCATACAATGACTGCCAACAGTTTCTAGTTTCGAATGTTGACAACCACTTGACAGACAATTAGCATTCAGCGCGTGATCAGAAGGGTGCGCTTATGGTACGAAGACAATAAGTGGAGTATCTGTATTCATTTTTTTATGGGAAGGGAGCCGCGTGGCCCCCTCCCGTGGCCAATTACGGGCACCGGGGGTCCCCATCCCCTGTGGCATGGCTAATTATTTATTTTTATGAAGGAGGGCTGCATAGCCCCCCTCCTGAGGCCACTTCAAGGCCCAGGGCTGGCTTTTTTAAAAATGTATTTTGACAATCACCGTTGGGGAACATGGGAGGGTCTGCAATCCCCCATGGTCCCGCCGGCTCCCCGTCTCCTGAGGGAGCTGGTGTTCTATCGATATCCGAACGCCATCAGTGTGTGTACCCCCTAGGAGTTGCCTTCATTTTGCACATGCATGTTTGTGGTAGCGCATACGTGTTAATGTTACGCATGCGGACAATACATCCCACCGTCTGGCTGTGTCCCCCTAATGTATTTCATTTTATTTGTGCATGCTAAATTACAACATGCCCAATCACAGCTCTAACACCCAGTGACATCATGCTCAACCAATCATCGTTCTGCAAAGCATTTATAACCTTCCAACCTTCTCAGACTTTTCCTATTCCGCACACAGTACGTCATAGTGCTGCCAATATTGTTCACGCCTCGCATCGTGTCGCTGAACTCAAAGTTTTCCTATTCCGTAGTCACAGCCATTGATAGTGTTCATATCCACTTCTTCGTAGGTGAGCACTTTTTTTAAGGGTAATTAAGTACATTAATCTGAACGATCTTTAAGTACTGCATAAATGCACATTTTTGTTCGGTTTGGCAATGCTATTTTTAAGCACGCTTTCCTGCTTTTTCATATTGTTAAAGTTAACTTCGTAACCTTTGTTTCTGTGCAAATCACTTAATCACTGCTGCGTTTCTTTAATTTTCCAAGTGCCACGTGGCCGTTCCCGCAGCAGTGTGCTAAGTGCTGTTCAAGTTAATGTGATGTAGTTTTTCTCGTGTAAGTAGTGCTTTACGTGCCCCATGCATTGCAAAAGTAATGTTTTCAGCAATAGTGTATTTTAGCACGATTTCCAGCTCTTATATGTCGAATAACTTTCCTTGGTAGCCGTTGTTTCTGGGCAAATCAATGAATCCTGCGGCCTTTCATTATTTAAGTAGTGTGCCACGTGCTCCTTAATCCCAATGCAGGGCACATGTAATCAATTGGCCAATGTTGTATTTTAGCATGCTCCCCTTGTTTTTTAATAATGTTAAACCTAATTTGCTATCCTTTGTTCTGTGCAAATCACTTAATCCTACTGCGCTTCTTTAAATTGCTAAGCGCCACGTGGCCGTTCCCGCAGTGTGCTATGTGCTGTTCAAGTTAATGCAATGCAGATTATCTCGTGTAAGTAGTGCGTAGAATATTCTAAAAGTTGATAAGAGGAGTGAGAGGCGCTGCTCATGTTCCCTGTGGCTTATTGGTAAGTGCTGCGCCAGAGTGACAAGGTTCCCCATTTGTAGGGCAACTTTTATTCAAGGCTTAGAGTACTAAAGGTAATCATTGATATACAATTAACAAGCTAGTCAGCACTTTTTGATACCACCAACTTGAGAAAACCACAGTGCGTACGGCCGATCATTTTACAAACAGAGTCCAACCTCTGTGAATTTGCAAATCACTTAATCTCTCCGTGGCACTTAATATCTCCCACACTGATTGTGAAGCACTGCACCACGTGGCCATCCCACGCACAGGCCTCGTTGCTGAAGCGACTTGTTTTCACTAAGTTAGAACTTCACATCTTCATTAAACTGGCCTTTCCTTTGGGGCTGCCTTGTGGCCTCTGTTTCTGGGCATTTGGAACAACCACTTATTCTCCCCAGCCCTGATTGTGAGACAACATGATTGTGAAGTGCTGCACCACGTGGCCGTCCCTTCTTTTAAGTTTGTGAGCAGAGTGAGAGTTCAGGGGTGGGAGGGCAGCTGTTATATTATTGGTGTATTCACTCAGGTCATTTCCCTGGCCCTTGGAAGACAGCCTCTATTTTGCCGTTATTAAAAAAATCTTACTTGGACCCTACAGATCCGATTAATTACAGACACATCTCTCGTCTTCCCTTTTTGGGTAAAATGATTGAGAGGGCCATGAACTGTCAACGTTGTCGCTTCCTTCAGTCCAACTCCCTGCTTGACAACACGCAGTTTGGTTTTCGGTCCGAGCACAGCACAGAGCTGGCACTAATAAAATCTACCGACGAGATCAGACAGGCCTTGGATCAGGGTGGGGCAGCCATACTTATCATGCTGGACCTCTCGGCCGCTTTTGATACGGTCCATCATAATGTTTGGATGGACCGTTTATCAGCGGTTGAAGTCCATGACAAAGCTGGAGCCTCTCTTAAGTCTTTCCTGGCAAATAGAATACAAACAGTGGATTTGGGCGGGGATAGCTCTAAGCCTTTTTCTCTCCCTTGCTTAGCCCGACACTGTTGAATGTGAATGTGGCTCCATTGGCACCATTAATCAGATAGTTTGGCTTTCAGTTAACCTCAAATGCCGATGATACACAAATTGTGTTATCTATTAAAAAAGGCACTGAGGGAGAGATTGGTGTAAATTGTCACAACTGCTTGCAGGCCATTGCAGCTTGGATGACCTCAAACTGCCTTAAGCTTAATGCAGGGAAGACCGAGGTCATTATCTTTGGGAATTCGGCCCATTGTGGATACCTGATTGTTGCTTGCATCAAACAAGGGCTCCCTGTTTACATAAATAGAACATATACCCCTAGGTCAGGGAAATAAACACTGGAAGGTAACAACCTAGGCGGAGATTTTAACCAATTGCCTACCCAATGGACACAGGACAAAAATAGGGAAAGGTACAGTTTCCAATAAAAGTTGTACTATTTAAATATATACTAAATAAATTTTATTTTTAAGCAAAACAATGTAAAAGATACATAAATTTCAATACAATAAAATTACAATTCATGAACAACAAATTAACAGTAAAAATCACATAATATTTTCTTTTACAAATTACGAAATAAGGTGTGTCTAGTTGTATTTCTGATTGTTGGCCAGACACAATGGTTACACTTCTAATTCCAGTGGATAGGGCAAAAAACCTTGGGGTGATTGTTGATTCGAAACTGGCATACTGCGATCAAGTCAGTAGGGTCGTTTCCTCCTGTTTTTATGTTCTGCGCATTTTGCGCAGGATTAAAATTTTCCTTCGGGAAGACAGCATGAAAATAGCAGTCACTGCACTCATTCTCTCGCGTGTGGATTATTGCAATGCTCTCTTCATTAACATCCAGAAAGGACAGTTGGCAAGACTCCAGATGGTGCAGAATCCAGATGGTGCAGAATGCGGAAGCCAGACTGCTTGCTGGGATTCCCAAGTTCACCTCAGTTAGTCACTGGCTCCCTGTTGACTCTTGGATTCAGTTTAAGGCTTTGTGCCTGGTATTTAAAGCCCTAAATGGTATTGGTCCTGATTTTTTGAAGCATTCTTTTCAATGGTATGTTCCGATAAGGGCCCTTCGCTCCTTGCAAGCCAAACAAGTTTCTCTCCCCCGCGTTGTGAAACAGAGCTGGGGCGGAAGGAGCTGTTGCTTTTGTGCTGCTAAAGCATGGAATAGTCTTCCTTTTTCTTTAAGGAGCTCGACAGAACTGCTCCTGTTCCGTAAAGGATTAAAAACTTGGCTCTTCAGGTAAACCGCTCCTGCACACTGTGTTGTTCATAATTTCTTTCAGATGATGGTGTACAGCGCCAGGACACCTCTGGGTAGCAGAGCGCTTTAAAAATCTTATTAACATTTACATTAACATTAACATTAACTCACATATTTACTTATGTATGGTATTGTAATGTACTGTGAGCATGTGATGATATTATCTTAACCTTGTTTTTATGTTTATCCTCATTTTACATAGAAATGGATCCCACTAAGTACCAAGAGATTTTTGATTATATAACACACTAGCTCACCCGTCGCGCGTTGCTGCGATCTCAGAAGAAAGGAAATTCAAGGAAACTCGTTATGATAACATTCAATTTACATTGTGTCATTCTTATTGAAACGTATTCATTTTATTTTTGAAAACATTTCTAAGTGTTGCTTGAGCAATGCGTCCCCGATTGGCTTCCAATCTTCATTCTGGTTGCTTGTTCGTTTGAGAAGTATGGGCTTGAGCAGTGCGTACTCGATTGGCTTCCAATCTTGATTCTCGTTGCTCGGTCGTTTGAGAATTACGGGCTTGAGCAGTTTGTATTCAAACAGCTTCTAATCTTACTTCCCATTGCTCGTCTGTTTCTGAAGCTCATAATGCCTTTTTCTTTCATGTTTCTGATATAGATTGACCAATTGATTTCCGTTTGGGGTCATAACTGTCGACGATGCTCGCAAATTCGCTGTCTATTTCAGTGTTCGAAAGATTATGAGGGCCCTGGGGGGCCGATTTAAAAAAAGAAAATTGACAGACACCTTCATGGGAGTGTACTCAACAACTTCCCAAAGTTTCATGGCGATCGGATGAATGGTGTAGTAATGCATATAGGACACACAGACAGACAGACATACTTTCGTTTTTATATATATAGATAATGTGTATCTTGAAGATTTTAGTAAAGTCCAGAAGCATGGATTGCATAGACTGTCTAAAAAATTTACCATTGATGGTACTATAATTTTTTAATTCATGTTTTTTTTTAAATATATTTTTATTTTCCAATGTTTGCACACATTATATATTATTCATTGTTGCATTTGTTTCATATATTTCATCAAATCATAGCCTTTATGCATATACAGTACATATTCATTACACATCAACCTCAAGGCATTATAGTGCCAGAGAAACCATCTGAACCTAAACCACCACCACTCCAAGAGCCAACCTCACAAAATAAAATAAAAACATAAAATAAAATAAAATACAGTTTTATTACAAACATGTGATAATTTATCAAACTCTATGTAAACCCAGTCCCTCCTTCCATCTGGTTACGGGCTCCCATATTCTCAGACCTAAGATCCTCCCTCTCCTGCATTTCTGTGCATATATATTTTTCTCTAAATTATATGCAGCGAAAAGGTTAGCCAACCAAATTTGCATTACCGGGGGATTTTTATCCAGCCAAGCCCTAGCTATGGTTAGTCTTTACACTGCCATTGCTATAAACATAAATTCCCTCTGTGCGTTATCCCAAGCAGAATCCAGGACCGAGTGAGTGTTGTTTGTATACCCAATGATCTACCTAGAAAAACCTCTATATTTCTAATGAGTGTATGCAATTGGGGACAGGTAGCAAAAATATGAACACTATCTGCTTCAAGGTAATTACATCGGGGACAAGAGATACCCGTGGTGCCACCCCACCTTGCTATCCTGGCTGGGGTAAAATACACTGAATATAGAGTTTTATAGTGTTGGGACTGTAGGGGGATGAACACAGGACTGTACGGCCCAGATCCAATGATTCCTGAAACCAATCTGGTTCACCACCCAATTTCTCCACCCATTTATTAAAATATTTTTCCAAATCATCAGTTTTCCCTTTTACCAAACTTGCATAAAAGGATCGGATCGTACGGTCCCCAGAGAGCTTTTTTTTCTCCAAAATCTCATTCCTACCAAATCCAGCTAACCCACCCTGCTTACTACTTAAGAAACTCCGGATCTGGAGGTACTTAAAGAAGCCTCTATTATCAATACCATACTTATTTCTTAACTCTATAAACTGAATCACCCCCTCTGGACCAATACGATCACCAATCTCTGCAATCCCTCTATCCGCCCACCCTGCCATTGTTAGGTCTGCGAATACTGATGGAGGGAATGAGCTATTTTTATACAACCTAATGTACCGATTGTATCTCCCTAATCCTGATTTCTTCAAAAAGGCATTCCAAATTTTGACGGCTGCAGTGATCGTCTTGAACCTTGTTCTTTTAAAATATCAAAAATCAATGCACTTTAAAAAACTATTTTCCGCTTCTGCCCCTAGAACTGCTGTATAAACTTCCGTAGAAGAACTAGTAATTCTTTGATCAAGTCCACCCCCCCAATTAGCCCCTGCATATATTGTAAGGCTGCAGCCCAATAATAAAGTCTGAAATATGGGGCTCCCCACCCACCCCTCTCTCTCGGGAGGGAAATAAACCTTTAGGCCCTTCGCATCTTGCCCTGCGCCCAGATAAATCTATTCAAAATTGCCTCCGGTGCGTTGAACCATCTAGCTTCAAACAATAAAGGGATAGATCTAAAACGATAAAGAAACTTGGGGAGAATCAGCATCTTTATGACATTAGTGCAGCCCACCAGTGACAGATGCAGATTATTCATCCTTTCCAGATCTGCTCTTACCCGTGACATTAGTGGAGCCATGTTATTTTCTACCGCCATGTCAAGATTTGCCGAAATTGCCACTCCCAAGTAAATCGCTGAGCCAACAACCCTTGCGTTGTTGCATCTAGAATATCTATTTTCCACAATCTGTGTATTAGATCTATTTAGGCTGTATTCCGAGACCTGCCAAACTGATGAGCCTCATCTTCCACCTCCCTAATAGCCACTGTCGGGTTGGATGTCAGAATGGCCACATCGTCAGCGTAAGCCAAAGTTTTTATCAAGCAGCTATTTACCCTCATTGCCGGGATCTCTGGGTTTCTTTCTAATCTACGCAGGAACGGATCCAGATAAAGCGCAAACAACAGGGGAGATGAAGGGCAGCCTTGTCTAGTCCCCCTTCTGATCTTTACCGCTGTAGAGTGCCCCCTGTTGACCCTGATCTTAGCCATTGGATCTTTATGTAAAGTCTGTATAGCCTTCATGAAACCCTCACCTATGCCGCTCCACCTCATAACAGGCAATAAGTAGCCCCAGGAGACCCTATCGAACGCCTTCTCCGCGTCTAAGAACAACGCTGCCATAGGGTCTCTCAGGGTACCTGCCGCGTCAAACATAGTGACCACCTGCCTAACGTGCTGCGTTGTGCCTTTTCCTGGAATAAACCCATGTTGGGAGGGGCTTACCAGACACTCACTAACCCGCGATAATCTCTTTGCCAACAACTTTGAATACATTTTTGCGTCGACATTCATTAATGTGATCGGCCTGTATGGGCCTGGTGCCGACGAAGGTTTCCCTTTTGTTGCTATGACAATGATATCTGCACCCCCAGGACTCAGGAATTGATTCCCCCTTCTGTGCCAGCAACATAATATTAAACATATCAACTAATAGCGCTGTTTTGAACACTTAAAAAAATTCCACTAGGATCTGATCCGGGCCCGCTGCCTTCCCCGAGGGGAGGCTGTCCAGAGCCGAGATAAATTCCTCTAATTGAAATGAAACTTCTAGCCCCTCATTATCTTCCACTGTCACCAACGGGGGAGGTATATCCCTAAGATATCCTTCTATCTCCAACCCGCCCCCTATATTGTCAGAGGCATATAGATCCGTATAAAATTGTCTGAATACTTACCTCACCTGGTCAGCGTCAGTAACGGAGTTACCCTGAGCATTTGTAATCTCCTTGATTAATTCATGTTTTTTCATTGTAATATTTTAAGGCTGGTAAAGAAAAGGCATAGTCTCATTTCATGTAATTCTTTTTGACATGCATAGTTACTGTAACATTTTTCTTTTCTCTTTTTTCAATACATGGTAGCTTGTTCTACACTGGTAAAGAAAAGAACATTAAAGTTGTCATTGGTGCTAAAGCAGCCCAAAAGGTTTTTGGGGAATTCCATTTGTCTCTTATTAGTCGGCATAAAAGCGAAATATTTAACATACCCATACGTGTGTCTCTAAAAGGATTTCCTACAGATATTGAAGCGTCCCGAATACGACCAATGGCAGTTAGTGATAGAATCAAACCAAAAATAACAGGACAGCTACAACTGTGGTGTTTTTTGCATGCTGATAATGAAACTTCCATTATGGATGATTGCTTTTCAACCCCAATCCTATTGAGAACAAATGTCTTTATGTACATTAAAATTAAGTGGACATTTGTACAACATATACACATTTACCTCTTTTTTCAGTTTGCAGAACGTTACATAAGTCAGCAGCCAATTGTTGAGATTAAAGAAAGTATATCCCCCTGTTCTAGCTCATTATACAGATGTGTCAACCATGAGACGAACTGGTCGCCACAAGCTAAATGAAAATATCAATGGACCTAATGGAGTCATCAGGTTTGACTTTAACATTTAATGATTTCAAATCTTTAATACCCTAGTGGTCTCATAAACTTCGGATTACTTGGTCCTTTGTTTTGTCTTTGAATTTTTTTTATAAAAAGGCACAGTTTAAATTTTGAACATAGTATTTGATTGATTGAGCTTTTATTCGATATGCAAGATATCTTATAAGCGTACACAGAATACAGCCATTTACAAAACTAGAAAAAACATTATTTTAAAAAAAGCAATATTAAATGCACATTTAAAAGGATAAAAGACATGTAATGCCAGAATAAATTAGCTAAAAATGAATTAAACCGCTATTGACAATCTCTTGCATCGGATCAACCAAAACTGTTTAAAAAATTTGGCTATACCACAAACAATAGTTGAACATAGTATAATAAGATATTTCCATTATGTTTGTGAATTTAAAATTATGTTTGTTATCCTGCCTTTAGAAATAGTTTTGACTGTCCTATGTACTCTATCGGTAAACCCCCGGAAAAATTTACAAAATATTGCAAATTAAGTTTACAATTTTTATCATTGCTGTTATGATGCGCTAATATACATCTTCTTTACATTTAGAGTCTGATGAAACTTTCTCTATTATATGCAGACAAAAAGACTCACAAATTTGTAAGGATAACGTTAAGGTAAATACTCTCAATATAACTAGTTGACGAATTTCAAATGTAACAGATATAAGTACTTCAGGGGTTTTTCGTGGCAGATAATGTCCAATGCACACTTGTGCGGATGGGTCTGATACAGGGTGGATCTCATTATAACTAATGGATTTACAACAGGTCTTTTCTGAGTTGCATTCGCCATGTTGGTTCACTGGCTATACACCCTTCCTAGTAATAGAGTCATTAGCACTTTGCTAGTGTCTGGAGACAGTGCACTATATTTAGCATGTAAATAAATTTAAGTTAGCAAAACTAAAAACTATTGACCTGTCTATAATCCGAACAGAATAACAAATCAATTTTCATTTTCATCCCAACAGGCACTATGTCAAGAATACTGCAGATGAGTGCATATTTCATGCATAGAAACAAATGTAACATCCTAGTTACCTTATTCAGATTACAAATGTATGAATTGTATGTATTAATAAAAGTTTCTTTCTATGGTAAAGATGAGTTTGCATGCTAGTTGTAGATTTACATACTCTGCATACTCCTGCCATCTAGTGTTCTGTCCAGATTATAATAAGTAGTATTTCTTTGAAGAAGTCTTTAAAGTTGGGAGTAAACTCACTCCTCCTTTTGTAATTAGTCTGCTTGGGCATTGACTCCATTCTTACATTCTATTCAGACATGAGGTTCATAATGGAGTAAAAAAGTATAATATAGAGTTGTCAATGCGTATGTAAAATAAATAATAACATGAAACAACCACAGGTGTTGGTAGGTAGATAGGAGGGCATATGTGAATCAATATTTAACATTCCAAGATTAGAACCTGACACTGATAATGCCCTAGGTATTGACCCTGTTTGCAGATTCTTACATAAGTCAATAGCCGATGCTTTATCAGCCAATACTGTATTTTAGGATGCTCTCCATGTTTTTTAATAACAAAAAAGAACAAAGCTAAAGAAGTGCTTCAGAATCCCTACTGTAAGGCTGTTCTATGATGCAGGCAGACCATAACTGTGATTAATACGAACTTTAGAATGGCTACATGGTCAAACATGACACAAACATGACACATGTAACAAATTGCCCAAATTAAGTTTACACTTTGTACATTAGCAGTTAAGATGTGCTAATGTACATCTCTTTTACATTTACATTAACAATCCTGAAGGCTGAGCCAACCTTCACGAAGGAATGAAAGAGGTAGCCGAGTGGATGTCGACCAGCCGCCTGAAGCTGAACTCGGACAAGACGGAAGTCCTCATCCTGGGATCCTCGCCCTCCGCCTGGGACGACTCCTGGTGGCCCCCCGCCCTGGGCACCGCACCCAAACCGACAGACCACGCACGCAACCTGGCTTCATCCTGGACTCCTCCCTCTCCATGACCAAGCAAGTCAACGCCGTCTCCTCGTCATGCTTCAACACCCTGCGCATGCTACGAAAGATCTTCCGGTGGATCCCCACCGAGACCAGGAAGACTGTCACCCAGGCACTCGTCACCAGCCGACTGGACTACGGCAACGCCCTCTACGCCGGAACCACCGCCAAGCTCCAGAAGAGACTCCAACGGATCCAGAACGCCTCAGCCAGACTCATCCTCGACATCCCACGACACAGCCACATCTCCGGACACCTAAAAGACCTGCACTGGCTCCCGGTCAACAAGAGAATCACCTTCCGTCTCCTTACCCATGCACACAAAGCTCTTCACGACCAAGGCCCGAGCTACCTCAACAACCGCATCAACTTCTACGCTCCCAAACGACACCTCCGATCAGCCAGTCATGCCCTCGCCGCCGTCCCCCGCATCCGAAGAACGACAACAGGAGGAAGGTCCTTCTCCTACCTGGCCGCCAAGACCTGGAACTCCCTCCCGACCGACCTGCGCCTGACCCAAGACCACCTCGCCTTCAGGAAGAAGCTCAAGACCTGGCTGTTCGGGTAGCAGCAGCACCCCCCCCCCCCTAGCGCCTTGAGACCCTCCGGGTAAGTAGAGCGCTCTATAAATGCCTTTGATTGATTGATTGATTGACTGCTGGATTTTCTGTGAGAGGGTGCCTATGCATGAGCAAGAGCCCTCATTAGCTTTCAGAATCTATTCTCTCATGGTGTACTGTGATGTAGCCACACCATGAATACTCTTAAATTGTTATTCAAAGGAGCACGCAATGAACACGGTTTACTTCAGATTACTTGGTACTTTGTTTTGTTTTTGAATTTTTTTTAAAAAGGCACAGCTTAAATTTTGAACATAGGATATTTCCATTATGTTCTTCTGGCATTTTGTACAACAGCTTAGGAAAGTAAGGGTTTCCTGGCTGTCAAAGGTGTTTGGAATGGACAATTTTATATGCTTGATAATTTTATATACTTTATATACTCATCAGAGAAAAAATGTGTTCCTGAACCTCCACCAAAGGAAAAATATACTAGCATTGTCTGGAAATGTTTCACCTTTCCACCTGGCTTAAAAAAGGTGAATGCAACAAAAGTTACTTGCCGCATATGCAGGACTGTGCTTGCAAGAGGAGACCGCAAAAAAAAGTACTTGTGTGGAATGCAAATATACAGACGCACTTCCTGACCAAGCATCCAGTCAACTTTTCAAGGGAAGAGTTAAGGAGATTGAGAGAGACTCCTCCTGCTGCATCAGAAGGCCAGAGTATTAGTGGAGCAACACCGTTATCCTCTACCACACAACCTAATATTTGTTCCCAATTTGGAAAACTTAGAAATGATCTGTATAAAATATGGATGGCTGATAGCAGATGGAGAGCAGTCAGTGGATCTTTCCACCAGGCTTGAGAAAAGGCTGGTGTTCTATCCATCTGTGGACCCCTATGTATCTGTGTACCCCCCTATACCATGGGAGAGCTGATATAGACAGGTTCTGTCTGTCTACTGCTGCTCCCGTATCTGCTTGTGACGACTAGTACATTCCATATTTGAGACATCTGTGTAATGAACTGGGAAGCCGAAATATACTTGCCACCCCCCAGGGCTGGTGTTCTATCCATCTGTTTACCCTATGTATCTGTGTACCCCCCTATATTACGGGGGACCTGATATAGACAGGTTCTGTCTGTCTGCTGCTGCTCCCGTATCAACTTGTGACGACTAGTACATTCTATTGTTGACACATCTGTGTAATGAACTGGGAAGCAGATATATACTTGCCACCCCCCTGGGCTGGTGTTCTATCCTTCTGTGGACCCCTATGTATCTGTGTACCCCCCTATGTCACGGGAGAGCTGATATAGACAGTTTTTGTCTGTCTGCTGCTGCTTGCCGTATCTGCTTGTCACGACTAGTACATTACATAGTTGAGACATCTGTGTAATGAACTGGAAAGCAGAGATATACTTGCCACCCCCCAGGGCTGGTGTTTTATCCATCTGTGGACCCCTTTATATCTGTGTACCCCCCTATGTCATGGGGGAGCTGATATCAACAGGTTCTGCCTGTCTCTGCTGCTTCCGTATCCGCTTGTGACGACTAGTACATTCCATAGTTGAGACGTCTGTGTAATGAACTGGGAAGCCGAGATATACTTGCCACCCCCCAGGGCTGGTGTTTTATCCATCTGTGGACCCCTATGTATCTGTGTACCCCCCTATGTCAAGGGGGAGCTGATATAGACAGGTTCTGTCTGTCTGCTGCGCCTCCCGTATCTGCTTCTGACGACTAGTACATTCCATAGTTGAGACAAAAAGTACAGATATTTTGAAAAGGAATATGTTGGACACATATTACCCAAACAGAAGTCATCATATTGAGCACATGTGTCTCTAATTACACTTTTCAACGGAATACTACAGAGAACATCAATGATGGAAAATATGTAGTCATTGCTTCCGAAGGATGTTTGGTGAAACAAACAAAAGGAAATTTGATTATTCACAGGAAGCTGAGTTTTGACACTGCTGATAAAAGGGAATTTTACTATTTAGCTATTTTACAACTATTCAAACCATGGCATTCAGAGATGGAATTACTTGGAGATTTTCAGAGCTATGAAGATTCATTTAATGCTTATAAAGATAGCATACATTGCAGTGCTTTTTCAAATGATGTGAAAATGTTGAACAATGAAATTGATCAAGAAGCTACAATTGCAAGTGAGATTGCTAGAGACAGTTCCCCATACAGTCAAAGTTCTGCTGCGCTGAGTCAAGATCCACTAGGACAACCAATTGTTGAAAACGAATCAGCAATCACCATGAATAAGGTGGAAACAGCAATGTATCTAGTTCAAGAAGACATAACAAACTCAGGAAACTTAGATGAGATGAGCAAACTAATGCTACAATCTAAAGGTAGTACTAATTCTTCTTCTTTAAAAGTTTGTAAGTACTTGAAGGGTTTCTCTCATAGTGGTCTTATTGCATCTGTTGAGGGGCAGAAGGGTAATTATGGAGTGACAGAAGGAGTTGTGAGGAACATGGGAGGAGGGTAAGAAGTTGATGGGGTAGTAACAATTATGCTGAGGTACATTAAGGGATAAATACAAAGTCTATAACAAAACCCCATTATGAACAATTGGGATGGGTGAGATGCTGTTTGTATGACATTCAGTCAGGCAGCTCCCTGGTTTACCCCTCGCAATATTGAGACCCTTGCTCGGCCCAACTCACCCATGCACAAGGCCTGCACTGTATAGTAAGCAAGTTCCCCTATAGAATTTACTAACCTATATATATACACACATAGGCACCCTGCAGAAGCGAGGAAATAAAACACCCTCCCCATGGCGAACTAACAGAAGGAGCAAAACAGAATGACAAACACTAACGGGACTGCAGGTACCAGAATGCCGCGCTGTTACACGAAGGGTGGGTTCACCACGAAGCCAGCAATACTGAATAAAGCACACCTGTGTCCCACAGCGCACTCCTACAAACTGAGGTCACACCTCTGAAGAAGTTTGCAAGTCAAACGAAACGCGTCAGGTGCCTCTTACTGCTATTAAAGCTGCTGCTGCAACACTGTGTTTCGTGTGCATCTCTCCATCTCTCTAAACTGTCAGAGAACTTTTGTGAATATACACACATAGGTACAACTATATTATACTCTTAATTACTCCATTTTCACCATCTGCGTCCAAATAAACTAACAATAGAGTTGATTCCCATGCACAATATCATCAAATGGAGGAGACAGCCTAACCACGTGACAAGATAGACTACTTCAAAGAAAAACAACTTGCATACATCCCAATACAACACAAGAAGATAGGACTATGGAAACCATTTCAATCTACAGCACTACATGCCAAGAACAAACAATTACTGAGTAACATGTTCTCAGTGAAGTGAAATAAGTTATTCTGATACATTGAAACTATTATCATATCTTGTTTACTGTTCTATCAGTGTTTGTGGTCCTCACGTTTAATAATTTGAGCTACACTGAAACTGTTTTTACAACTTCTTTACTGTAATATCCACATTTGTGCTACTCACATAAAATATTTTGTGATACATTGAAACTATTTTAAAAACTTCTTTACTGTAATATCAGTGTTTGAGATGCTTACGAAAAAAAAATAAGATACATTGAATATATTTTTACAACCTCTTTGCTATAACATCAGCGTTTGTGGTGCTTACTATGAAATCTATTTAATATTTTGGAAATGAAGGAACAAAGTTTGTACTTGTGGAAACTGTTTTGAAAATATTCACTATTTTGTGATACATTGGAAGTATTTTAAAAACTTCTTTACTGTATTATTAGTGTTAGACGTGATCAGAAAAAAAATTAAGACACATTTAAAATATTTTTACAACTTATGTACTGTACTATCGGTGTTTGTGGTGCTTACTATAACATGTAGGTAATATTTATTTTGGAAATGAAGGAACAAAGTTTGCACTTGTACAAATTAATTTGAAAACATTCAATAAATATTTACAATAAATAAATACTGTGTCACTATGCGTTGTATCAAGCGCTTTATTAAAAATATGCAGAAAAAATGGTCCCTTTAATTGTCGTGATATGTTCAGAACACTAGATCAAGAACTGAAGAACAAAGGTCACACATAAAAGAAGTTACACAAAGGAAGGCTGCACAGGAAGGAAAGCAGATCTTGTACACAAACAGGTAAATCTGCAAAAGAACAACAAAAGAACAAGACTAAGAACACTGGAACGAACGGAAGCTGTGGAATAGATTACGATAAGAGGTAGAAAGTTACTGTAAAAAAAGCAGACATCAAATAAAGAAAAGTTCAAAAAGATGTCACACATGATGACAAAGACGCTGGGGTAACTCTGTTGTCCAACACTTTTATTAATGCCCCCGGGATTTGGCCCCCCTTGGTCAAATTAAAACAAAAATGCTTATAAAGGACATCTTTGGAGAATTGATATCACTTTTCCCCCAAAATGCCTTTGTATATTCTAACATATACCAAAGGCAGAAATGTAACTGGTCCAATCAATTTTGTCCACAGATTGAGAAAGCTAGGAAACATGTGAATAAATCTGTTTCTGCTTTTCTCCGAGACTATAGAATGGGGTCCATATACCACAACAATCTGCGTTTCAATATGCATGGCATCTATAGGAGAGATGGTGTACATTTTACAGATGAAGGGAACAGAGACTTCCTCATGAACTTTAGACTCTGCATCGGTACTTACTTGTAGGTACTAAAATTTCTCAATAAACACAAGGGCTCTTTTTAAAGCCACCCAATATCTAAACATATAAGCTTTATGTATATCTCAAAAATACATGCTTTGCTTTTTTCGGCGGCGAAATGCGCGGATCCTATGTGATTTTTTAAAAATTTTCTTACTTTTTTTGCCTTATGGAACACCTGAGCAGGCCTAGGGGGTCAGGGTGTGTCTACCCTGCCCACTTTTCACGCTTTGCACACATATTTCACAGACTTCTTCACCCTCGCTTCTACCGAGGCACAAAATGGCTGCCAACAGTTCCTAGTTTCGAATGTTTACAACCGCTTGACAGCCAATTAGCATTCAGCGTTTGATCGGGACAATGCGCTTATGCTACGATGCCAATCCTCACACAATCTGCGGATCCACCGCGCTGATAGATATATAAATTACTTTAACCGTATTTTTCTCAGAACCTACTGTACAGATTGACACCATATAAGCAAAAGGCACAAGTCGGAACTGAGAACTACCTCTCTGCCAAATTTGGTGTAATTCCGTTCAGCCGTTAAGGCTGTAGTTGTGTCTAAAAGTCCTATGGGAAATTGCATTGGGAAAACACGTTTTGGGACCCCCTTTTTTCTCAGCCCTGACTTGATCAATCACCCCCCAAACTTTCAGGGAAGGAGCGGAACTGAGCTGGCCAAAAGTTTGGAAAATTTCAAGACGATTCATCAATCAACGCCATAGGTATTGCCAATAGAATGTTGCGGATTTCCTATGGATAATAGGTCAGTAGTTTGATTATATATATATATATATACATACTCTGATTTGCTGTTTGACGTCTGTCAACATTCCAATTGGTCAAAATCAGGAAGTGTTGGCCGTCATTTTTTGTCCGAGGTAGAAGAGAGCCAAAAACAAAAGTGGAGAATGTGAAAAGGGGGTAGGGTAGAGACTCCCTGAACCCCTAGGCCTTCTCAGGGGGTCCCTGAAGGACCCTGAAGGCCCAAAAAAACAATTCTGGGGGGGGGGGGAATTTGTGAGGTGCGCACACGTTGCACGCACCCTTTAGCTGTCATTTTGTGTCTCCGAGGCAGAAGAGAGCCAAAAACAAAAGTGGAGAACTTGAAAAGGGGGCAGGGTAGAGACTCCCTGACCCCCTAGGTTTTGTCATGGGGTCCTTGAAGGACTCTGAAGGCCCCCAAATTATTAATATTATTTTTTTAAATCACGAGGTGCGCGCACGGTGCGCGTACCCTTTAGCCATCATTTTGTGTCTCCCAGGCAGAAGAGAGTCAAAAACAAAAGTGGAGAACGTGAAAGGGGGCAGGGTAGAGACTCCCTGGCCCCCTAGGCCTTCTCAGGGGTCCCTGAAAGACCCCAAAGGTAAAAAAAACATTTTTTTTAAGCGCGAGGTGCGCGCATGTTGCGCGCACGTCGGGAAAAAAAAGAAAATATATAGTTAAATAACAAGTTTGAGTGTTTAGATGTTGGTTGGCTCTAAAAAGAGCCGTTGTGTTCATTGAGTGTTTTTTGTACCTACAAGTAAGTACCGATGCAGAGTCTAAAGTACAAGAGGAAGACTCTGTTCCACTCATCTGTGAAATGTACACCGTCTCTTCTATAAATGCCTTGCATGTTGTAACGCAAGTTGTTATGGTATAAAGAACCCATACCATAGTCTCTGAGGAAAACAGAAACAGACTTATTCACATGTTTCCTTGCTTTCTCAATCTGCGGACAATATTGGTTGGACCAGTTCCATTTTTGCCTTTGGCATATATTAGAATATACAAAGGCAGTTTTTGGAAAAAGTGACATCAATTGCCAAAAGGTCTCCTTTAAAAGCATTTCCAGACCTACCCCAGTCAAAGTGCCTAGGTCATTGCCACCACAGTGCACAATTATGAGGTCAGGGTGTGGGAGATGCAAAAAGGATTTTACCAATGGCATCAATTGGTGACATCTCAAATCAATCCTCTCTGGCCAATCCACATAATATCCACATTTGGTAAATCAAGGTTGAGAAAGCATCTATTTGCTGCATACTTTTCAGTCCAGAAAATAAAGCTGTGTCCTACAATCCACACTCTAAGCATCTTGAAGGGAGATCTGGTTGTACTAAGATGGGCTCTGGAAATGAAATGGCAGTTTGAAAAGTAGGAGTTTAAAAAAAAATGAGATTCAGTGCACTTGAAAAAATAGAAGTGATTGGTGGTTTCTTAAAATTCAACATTGAAAATTAGGGTGCATGCTACTGTTTTTTTTTAAGGAGAAATGCGAATGGTTGAGAAAAAGTCATTGAAAGGAACATTGCACAGGATAGGTTGGTGTATTGAAAAGTCAAACACCCTTGCTGGTTTGGTTTGCAGATGAACTTGTCACCTTTGTGTTCTGTTAGGTGTTCTATGGAGTGTTACCATGGTAGCAGGCAGAGAGAGCAGTGGGGGAAGGTTGAATATTATGTGAGATTTAAAGTGTTGCAATGTAGAACCAATTAAAATGTTAGTTTGGTTTTGAATTTTTGTGGGAAGATATTTCATTGGTTATCCACAGGAATATGTGTGAGAAATGAGAGGGAAGCTATGTCATTCTATGATTCCAGTGACTGGTGCACAATTGAGAGATTCTGCTTCAGAAAATCTGGTGTGTGATTGTCACTGTTCTAAATCTACAAAAGCATTTTTAAAGGTGAGTTGTTAGGGGATCTATGTTGTGCATTTTAAGTTAATAAGAAAAATGTGTTCTAATGTGGAAGCAGGAGTTTATTTGCATAGAGTCTAATTCTGAATTTGTCTGCTTTGGGAAAAAACATTGTGATAGTTGCATTTGGTATGTTAATGTGTTTGAGGAGATTTTTTTTGCAGTACCGTGCTGTTGTTAAAAATGTAGAGTGTGTTCATGAAGTGGTCTAACCATTTACACACTTGTATATCAGGGTTATAATTCTCAGATAGTCTCCTTGTAGTCTAGTAAACATTCTGGGTGTGCTGCACAAATGCCATAGAATTTTTTTAGTAGCATGTGGCAGATTTATTTGCTTAGTTGATGTGTTTACAAATATGGCAATGCAAGTAGTCATGGATTAAGTCAGGCTTTAGGACATTTAGTGCCATTAAGTCCAAAGCAGCATGTGTGTCAGGCCTCTTAATTGCCAAATAATCTCCATGCTGTGTAATAAAGATCCTGGGTGTGCTGTACAAATGCCATAGCAACTCTCTGTAGCATGTAGTAATCATCTCAGTTTAATTCTCATTTTTACATTCTCAGTCCCACCTTGACCCCTTACACTGTCTGAACACTACTGCACTGTCCTAAACCCTGAAACAGCAGTCCCAGCAAGACTCTCTTTCACTGTAGTAATCATGTTACTGAATTGCAAGGCATATTGTCATGTGTCTAAGATCACAGTGTGAGTCAGTCTTCATTTCATAATATTGAGGCAGAATAATTTGCTTAGTTGATGTGTTTACAAATATGGGTATACATGTACTCATGGAGTGAGTTAGGCCTTAGGACATTTAGTGCTATAAAGTCCAAAGCAGCATGGGTGTCAGGCCTCTTAATTCCCAAATAGCCTCCATGCTGTGTCACTGCCCTTCTCTTATGACCACACTTCCTTTTGCTCACTCCCCTTCTTTTATTCCCTCCCTCACTCCCCTTTCCTCCATCTGTCTCTGTCTCTTCCTCTGTCTCAGTCACAATAACTGCCTCACTCTCTCACAGTCCCTCTCTCTCCCTCTCTTTCTCTCTTTTACTGTCTCCCTCTCTCTCCACCAATCTTCCTTTTCTTTCCTCTCTCTTTCCATAAATTCTTCTCTCTCCCTCATTACTTTTTCCCCTATCTTAATATGCTTCTTTTTCCCTCACTGTCACTGCCCTTCACTCAATCTCACTCCTCTTCTCATACTTCATATTCTTCTCTCTGTGCATCACTCCAATTCTCTTTTACCTGCTTCCATTCTCTCACTCCCCCTTACTCTCTTTCCCTCACTCCATCCGTCAATCCTCTTCCCTTACTTCCCTTACCTCATTCACTTTTGCTAACTCCCATTCGTTTAGTCCCCCACTCACCTTCACTCCATTTCTCACTCCCTCTCTTCCCCTGTCTCACTCAGTCTAACCGCCTCACTCCCTCAGTCACTTTCTCTCCCTCTCTTTCTCTCTCACTCGCTCTCTCTCTCTCCCTCACCCTTACTGTCTTTCTATTTCTGTTTCCTTCTCTCCTACTTTATACCTCAGTCCCCTTTCCTCTCTCTTAATGTCCTTTGTTCTCTCCCATTCCCCTTTCATCACCCTCATACCACCTTCTCTCACTGTTACTGCCTTTCACTCACCCTCTGTACTTTTCTTTTACTCACCTACCTTCACTCCCCTTCCTTCACTCCTCTTTGTTCCCTCCCTCACTTCATCTCACTTACTCCCGTTTGTTTATTCCTTCCCTCACTTTTTCATCCATGTTTCTCTCCCTCTCTCCCTCCCTCTCACTCACTCTAACTACCTCACTGCTTCTCAGTTCCTTGCTCTTCCTCTCTCTCCCTTACCCTTAAACTCCTTTCCCATCTCTTTACATCATTCCTCCTCTCTTCCTCACTCATTTTACCTCTCTCTTAATGTTGTTCCTTCTTTCTCATTCATCTTCCTTCACCCTCATACTCCTTCCCTAACTGTCACTGCCCTTCACTCACCGTCACTCCCTTTCCCCCTCTGCACTTTATCCTATCTATATTTCTCAACCCTTCACTTTCCTCACTCCCCCTTGCTCTGCTTCTCTCACTCTCCTTTCCTCACTCTCCTATCTTTACTCCTCTTTGTCACCTCCCTCACTTCATCTCACTTACTCCCGTTTGTTTATTCCTTCCCTCACTTTTTTCATCCATGTTCTCCCTGTCTCTCTCTGTCTCACTCACTCTAACTGCCTCACTCCTTTCAGTTCCTTGCTCTCCGTCTCTCTCATTCTGTCCCTCTCTCTCCCTTACCCGTAAACTCCTTTCTTCTCTCTTTATATCACTCCTCCTCTCTTCCTCACTCATTTTCCCACTCTCTTAATTTTCTTCCTTCTTTCTCATTCATCTTCCCTCACCCTCATACTCCTTCCCTAACTGTCACTGCCCTTCACTCACCGTCACTCCCTTCCCCCTCTCCACTTCCTCCTGTCTATATTTCTCACCCTTTCACTTTCCCATTCCCTTTTCCTCACTCCCCCTCGCTCTCCTTCTCTCACTCTATCCTTACCCCCCTTCTCTCACTTCCCTTTACTAACTCCCTCCATCCCCTCACTCCACTTCTCTCTCCCTCACTCCCCATCTCTCACTTTCCCTTACTCCCCTTTCCTCACTCATCATGCTCCCCTTTTCTCACTCATTCTCTCAGTCCTTTCCTCCCCTTCACTCATCATTGTAGTCATTCATTTATATACTACACATTCTTTCAAAAAAAGTATGACACAGTATATAAGAAATACAGCTCTTCTTGGAGAAGTGAAGTTAGTTTTTAAAAGAACTGATTTTTTGTCTTTCTGTTTTTAATAATTTTTTTCTTTTTTGAACAGTTTTATATATTTTTGGGGGGTTTTTTGTAACAAAAAACATAAACAGATAACGGAAAACTGTACAACAGGAACAAAAAAAAATGTTTGCGGGAGCATGAGTGCTGTTTAATTTTCATTTCAATCAAATTCAAACTCTGATCTCCATAGGTGAGGATCTCGTTGCAGAAATTGCAAAGAATATGTACATTAGCCAAAAATTGCCGGATATCCAAACTTGATGTTGAAGGAGATGCTCCTGCTGTAGAGGTGCTGGGGACAGCAGAAGGAGGATTGGAAGCAAGGGCTTTTGTAGAAACACGTGCAAAGTTGTTAGGATGCATATTTTTAACGTGCCGCATCATGGTGTGGATGCTAAACGAATAATGCTTGCTCGGATTTCCCCTCGAAAGCACACTTCCACATATTCTGCAGGTTACCTTGGGGGCAATAATTTTTTTCTGCCCCTCTGGATAAGGGAAGAATTTGCAGATAAAGGACTCCTTCGCCTTCTTAGCAACTGGTTGTTCTTCCACAAACTCCACATCTGAGTCAGATGATGTATCTTCTGAGTGGTGTTGCTCTGCCATTTTTCAAGGTGAAAACCAGGAACAAAACTCCAAAGATCCTTCTCTCAGGAAAGTCAAAGAGATAGTGAGGGAAGTGGGTCGGGTTTTTCAAGATTCTGGAATAGAAACTACTATAAACAAATCAAAAGTGTTGTTTTCAAGTCACATGACTTTACGTGCGCGCAACATGCGCGCACGCATGCGCGCACGTTATGCGACCGTCGCAGGGACCCCGAAGGGCAAAAAAGCTTTTTTTTTTTAAAACATAGCGAGGTGCGTTAGAAAAAAAGGAAAAAAAACAAATTTGAGTGCTTATATGTTGATTGAAGATGTAGACTATACTGTTCAACTTTATCCAAAACATAAAAAGTAGCAGTGCCGTTGCATATTACAGAATACAGTCAATGTATTACAACATACAAAGGCAGTTTGTGGAAAAATAAATATATAAAAAATATAAAAATTGATACAGAAATTAGCATTTTAAAAACCTTTGAAATTCACTTAAAAAACCATAGGTTTCACACACGTCATAGTTAGGAATTAGCATTTAAAAAACCTTGCAAATTCACTGAAAAAACCATAGATTTCACACACGATATAGTTAGGAATTAGCATTGAAAAAACCTTCAAAATTCACGGAAAAAAACATAGGTTTCACACATATCATAGTTAGGAATTAACATTTAAAAAACCTTGCAAATTCACTGAAAAAACCATAGGTTTCACACACGTTATAGTTAGGAATTAGCATTCAAAAAACCTTGCAAATTCACTGAAAAAACCATAGGTTTCACACACGTTATAGTTAGGAATTAGTATTTCAAAAACCTTGCAAATTCACTGAATAAACATAGGTTTTACACTGATGTCACTGACCATGTCATGCGTGATGTAATATGTGACATCATCAGCAGTGCATTGCGGTCGCGCGAGTTATAGTTAGCTGAACTAACTGTAACGGGGGAATTTCAAAGGTTTTGTATGAGTGAAAGGTCCAGCTAACTATAACATGTGTGAAACCTATGGTTTTTTCAGAGAATTTGCAAGGTTTTTTAAATACTAATTCCTAACTATAACGTGTGTGAAATATGTTACGGCCAGCCCGGCCGTGGGAGAGCCCAGCCGCATAGAAGCGGCATTGATGCGGCATCAAACGATGGACAGCATTTTGGGAAGGAGCTCGTGTTGGAGGTCATAATGTGCAGCATTGAGAACATTGAACTTCGAGCACACCCACTGGGGTTTCATCCACATCGACAATGCTGTGAGCAACTCACTTGAGGTATGAAGAGAACTACCGATATCAGAAGGCTCTGGGTGAGCCGACGCAGAAAAGGGCGGGTGTTGAAAACTTTAAACATGACGCTGTGCGCTGTGAGAAGTGTTTGCCTTTGAAAAAGTGTGTCCCCACACGAAACGCGTCAGGCAGTGAACTTTGTGCAAGATTTCCAGTGACCTTGCTGCAGCCTCCACAATAAAGCGGCAATTGTAACCTACCCGTTTGTGGCTCTCCTTTAGGGGCAACTCTCTACGTTGGAATATATATATGGCTCCCTTGCCAACGCCAGGGAGCGAGCTGCAAACAAAGTCCTTTTCCTGCCAGACGCGTTTCGGGCCAACGCCCTCTTCAGTGGCAGACCATGTGACATGACGGCAAGCTGCAAGCTCCAGTAAATACCCACAGCAATTATACACAGGTGTAACAGCTGAAGCAAAGCTTTCTGGGACTGGTGGTTTAGTTGAACCCAAGTGGGTCGCCGCCGCCATTCACATGCAAAAAGTATTAAAAGGATTGCCAATGTCCCCGCAAACACCCCGCAAGTAAAAGGCACCTCACGTACTACAGTAAGCTGCCCAAATGAGGTAGCTGTGGACCCGCAGTTTTTCCGTGGTAGTGCAAACCCGCAATCGGGCAGGCCGCTAACAAATAGAAGAAAAAGTTTGCACCTAGGTGGGAATGCACTTATAGGTAGGAATTGATGCTAATGCAATGGCACGAGCTGCGAACAAAGTCCTTTTCATGCCAGACGCGTTTCAGGCCAACACCCTCTTCAGTGGCAGACCATGTGACATGACGGCAAGCTGCAAGCACCAGTAAATACCCACAGTAATTATACATAGGTGTAACACCTGAAGCAAAGCTTTCTGGGACTGGTGGTTTAGTAGAACCCAAGTGGGTCGCCGTCGCCATTCACATGCAAAAAGTATTAAAAGGATTGCCAATATCCCCGCAAGCACCCCACAAGTAAAAGGCACCTCCCGTACCACAGTAAGCTGCCCTACTGAGGTAGCTGTGGACCCGCAGTTTGTCCGCGGTAGTGCAAACCCGCGACCGGGCCGGCCGCTAACAAATAAAAGAAAAATTTACCACCTAGGTGGGAATGCACTTACAGGTAGGAATTGATGCCAACGTAAGGGCGCGAACTGCGAACAAAGTCCTTTTCCTGCCAGACGCGTTTCGGACCAACGCCCTCTTCAGTGGCAGACCATGTTACATGACGGCAAGCTGCAAGCACCAGTAAATACCCACAGTAATTATACACAGGTGTAACACCTGAAGCAAAGCTTTCTGGGACTGGAGGTTTAGTAGAACACAAGTGGGTCGCCGCCGCCATTCACATGCAAAAAGTATTAAAAGGATTGCCAATGTCCCAGCAAGCACCCCTCAAGTCAAAGGCACCTCCCGTACCACAGTAAGCTGCCCAAATGAGTGTAGCGATTACAGCCAGCAGACATTGGTACGGGGCAATACGAGGTGGAAACTACTGCTGCACTACATCTCCCAGAATGCCCTGGGTCCTAGCAATCCGGAACTCGCATCCGGGTACAGCAATATAAGCACCTCCCTGACACTGCTGGGTGCTTGTCAATCCTTCCAGTAGCTTTGGTAGAGCCTGTTTAGTGTATGTGCGCCGACAGCTGGTTTCCGCGGACGCTTTCTTTCCTGCTTGGAGGACGCCGAGAGCTGGTTTCCGCAGATGCTTTCTTTCCCGCTTGGAGGACGCCGAGAGCTGGTTTCCGCGGACGCTTTCTTTCCCGATTGGAGGACGCCGCAGCTGGGTTCCGCGGATGCTTTCTTGCCCGCTTCGGAGGTAGGATTCAGAACAGTAGCACGGCCGTGCTGGTTAATCTGTTTTGCTACATTGCCTCATTGCTCACCTACTACGAACCTTTAAATGCGTCTCTTCCCTACCGTTCTTTTTGAACTCTGTTCTAAACTCTCCAGTAGTGACTGTAACTACCCGGGATACTGAGACGCCTCTCCCACCTGCCTTTCGTTCGTTTTGGGCTGTGACTGAACAGCTGCAGAAAGCGACAGAAGTTTACCCACTAAAAAACAGCAGAGACTGTTAGACATTCACCGAGTGGGCAATCCTGTGAGTATTCCCTGTGTTTCCATATTTGAGACATATCAGGTGAGCTTACAGTCCAGTCTAATCAGTTTGCCTTTGTGTTTTCATAGCGACGTTGTGCCCAGAAGAACTCCTTACGTTAGACCAGACCTAGAGGGGTGCCTTCTCAACAACTTCGTTCTTCTGTTATTCCCTTCCCTTTTCCCCGGAGTGCGACCTGTTCCTAGCGTGTGTCTCACACTGGGAGAGTTGGCGCTTGTGGGAACTGGGAGGCCTCTCATCGAGCTGTGTGATTCGCGCACGGGAAGCTGATTGGCTCACGGGTGTCTGTAAACATTCGAAACAGTCCGGAGCGGCCGCCATCTTGTGTCTCGGTAGGATCGAGACACAAGAGGTGGAAAAAAGAAAAAAAGGGGGGAAATGACCATAAGGGGGCAGGGTAGACCCCCTGACCCCCTAGGTTTGATGTGGGGGCTATAATAGGGTCCCGTGGGGCAAAAGAAAATAATAATAATTCGATTTGCGCGGGGGGAGCGCCCGGTACGCGCTCCGGGGAGCGTAGCATGGGGAAAACCCAGTTTATTCACTGTGTCACCTCTACGACCCTTTCTTGCGTCAATACGTCCCTTTTGCAAACATTACACCTGACGTAGGTATGATGTGGCGCAGGGGCTTACAAAGTGATGTATCTACCTAGATCCGTCACTTTGTAAATATGACTGAATACGGTGCATTTTTTACAGCACTGGTGCGTCACAAAACGTGACGCACCGGTGGCGTTAAAGTGTCGCATGGCCTCATAAATGAGGCCTTCAGTCTTCTAGTCATGCGTCATATTAAATGTCTGACGTATTATGTCGGAAGTACTTACAGATACGTCAGTATTTCAGACGTATCTGTAAGCGCAATAGTGATGCATTGCTGGAGTGTGTCACAAAAATGATGCAACTCCAGCAATGCATCCTTTCACATGGGGCCAGGCCCCATGTGAAAGGGCCTGCACGCCTGCTGTGAAACAGGTGTAAGATTTGGACGCAACAGCGTCATAAAAGTGACGCAGTGATATCTCATAGATTTCACTGCGTCACCTCTACGACCCTTTCTTGCGTCAATACGTCCCTTTTGCATACATTACACTTCACGTAGGTATAATGTGGCGCAGGGGCTTACAAAGTGACACATCTACCTAGATGCGTCACTTTGTAAATCTGACTGAATAAGGTGCATTTTTTACAGTACTGGTGCGTCACAAAAAGTGACGCACCGGTGGCGTTAAAGTGACGCATGGCCTCATAAATGAGGCCTTCAGTCTTCTAGTCATGCGTCATATTAAATATATGACGTATTATGTCGGAAGTACTTACAGATACGTCAGTATTTCAGACGTATCTGTAAGCGCAATAGTGATGCATTGCTGGAGTGTGTCACAAAAATGATGCAACTCCAGCAATGCATCCTTTCACAGGGGGCCAGGCCCCATGTGAAAGGGCCTGCACGCCTGCTGTGAAACAGGCGTAAGATTTGGACGCAACCGCGTCATAAAAGTGACGCAGTGATATCTCATTGATTTCACTGCGTCACCTCTACGAACCTTTCTTGCGTCAATACGTCCCTTTTGCATACATTACACTTCACGTAGGTATAATGTGGCGCAGGGGCTTACAAAGTGACACATCTACCTAGATGCGTCAATTTGTAAATATGAGTGAATAAGGTGCATTATTTACAGCACTGGTGCGTCAAAAAAAGTGACGCACCGGTGGCGTTAAAGTGACGCATGGCCTCATAAATGAGGCCTTCAGTCTTCTAGTCATGTGTCATATTAAATATATGAGGTATTATGTCGGAAGTACTTACAGATACGTCAGTATTTCAGAAGTATCTGTAAGCGCAAAAGTGATGCATTGCTGGAGTGTGTCACAAAAATGATGCAACTCCAGCAATGCATCCTTTCACATGGGGCCAGGCCCCATGTGAAAGAGCTTGCATCAGTCTTATGCCTGTTGTGATACAGGCACAAGATTTGGACGCAACAGCGTCATAAAAGTGACGCAGTGATATCTCATAGATTTCACTGCGTCACCTCTAGGACCCTTTCTTGCGTCAATATGTCCCTTTTGCATACATTACACCGGAGGTATAATGTGGCGCAGGGGCTTACAAAGTGACACATCTACCTAGATGCGTCACTTTGTAAATATGACTGAATAAGGTGCATTTTTTACAGTACTGGTGCGTCACAAAAAGTGACGCACCGGTGGCGTTAAAGTGACGCATGGCCTCATAAATGAGGCCTTCAGTCTTCTAGTCATGCGTCATATTAAATATATGACGTATTATGTCGGAAGTACTTCCATTTACGTCAGTATTTCAGACGTATCTGTAAGCGCAATAGTGATGCATTGCTGGAGTGTGTCACAAAAATGATGCAACTCCAGCAATGCATCCTTTCACATGGGGCCAGGCCCCATGTGAAAGGGCCTGCACGCCTGCTGTGAAACAGGCGTAATATTTGGACGCAACAGCGTCATAAAAGTGGCGCAGTGATATCTCATAGATTTCACTGCGTCACCTCTACGACCCTTTCTTGCGCCAATACGTCCCTTTTGCATACATTACACTTCACGTAGGTATAATGTGGCGCAGGGGCTTACAAAGTGACACATCTACCTAGGCCTTCAGTCTTCTAGTCATGCGTCATATTAAATATATGACATATTATGTCGGAAGTACTTACAGATACGTCAGTATTTCAGACGTATCTGTAAGCGCAAAAGTGATGCATTGCTGGAGTGTGTCACAAAAATGATGCAACTCCAGCAATACATCTTTTCTTACCCTTCCACACCCCCGTTCCTTTTCAACATTTTCTTTGAATATCCACATTCCCCATGTTCACTCTCCTTCTCCTTACTTTCCTTCCCAACACTCACCTTCTTTCAGTCCCCCTACTTCCCTTCCATTCTTCTCTTATACCTTTCTGTTCTTTCTTACTCATTTTCCTTTCCATTATCAATGCACTCCACTTCACTTACTCTTTTTCATTTTTTTAAGAATATAGCTCTTTGATGAGAATTGGAGGTAGTTCTGAAAATAACTTTTTTTTCCGTCTTTTTTCTTTTTTTAGAACAGAAACAAAAACAGGGAATGGAAACTGCTCAACAGAAGCAAAAAAACAAAAAAAAATTAGGGCTGGGAACGGCAGCGATGGTTCTCCAATGCTCGAACCATGAGCAGGTCACTTTGCTCCCCAAAGGTAAGTAGTTGATCGCATTATCTGCATTTCAGGACACCTTTGTTGAATGCAGGCTGAATGTTTGGAACCAGCTCCTGCGATCGCTCCCTCTCAGAAGTAGTTGCTCCTCCGGTGGATGTAGAGGCCCCATCACTGGGAACCTCTTGTGCCAGAGCCCTGACACTTTCCCGGGCAAAATTCTGGGGGTGCTTCCTCTCCACATGGCGAAGCATTGTGGAGTTCCCAAATAAATATTTCTTAGTGGGGTCACCCCGTGACAGGACTGTATGGCAGATCCTGCACTCCACTTTTGGAGCATTCACCTTTTTCTGTTCATCTGGTATGGAAAAAAAATTCCAGATGAAATGCTCTTTCACCTTTGGCTGAGGAGGCTCTTCATCAATGAATTCAGGCTCATCTTCACCGCTGGATGATCTGGCAGCCATGATTAACCAAGCAAGATCGAAAAGAAAAAAGGCAGGTCTTTCAGTCACAAAAGTGAAAGAAGAAGTGAAGGAAATGGGTGGGGATTTCATTCTTTGTAAAAAAAACTGTTAGCAACCAATGAAAAGTGTTATTTTTAAGGTCACATGACTTGACGCGCTGACGCTGCGCACACCGGAGCGCTTCCGGGGGCGCATACGCGGCGCGACCGTAGGCGCTTCCGGGAGCGCCTACGCGGCGCGAACGTAGGCGCTTCCGGGGGCGCTTACGCGGCGCGCTGAAGTGACGTTTTGATCGTTTCACGGAAATGCTAAATTATTTTCATTTCCTTATTCAAAAAAACTGCTTTTATATGTATGGTACTAAATGTCTTGCGTTATTATTTACTTTTCATTCATATTTTTTTACACAAACGCAAGTAGCGCTCTGGGTGCGCTCTCCGGAGAGCTTACCGGTGCGCGGACTCAGAGCGCTGCAAGAAAAACTAGTAAAAAAAATTAAAAAAGCACAAATATTATTATTAAAAAAAATAATACTAATTAATACTCACACAAAACAGCATATTAAAAATAATCATAGGTTACAAACTCGATATAGAAAGGAATTCGCATTTAATAAACCTATGAAATTCACTGAAAAAACCATAGGTTTCACACCAGTTACAGTTAGGAATTAGCATTTAAAAAACCTATTAAATTCACTGAAAAAAACATAGGTTTCACACCAGTTATAGTTACCTGGAAATTTTACTGACATAAAACCATTGAAATTCCCACGTTATAGTTAGTTGGACTCACTATAACTTGCGCGCCTGCAATGCACTGCTGATGATGTCACATATTACATCACTCATGACATGGTCAGTGACATCACTCATGACATCACTGATGACACCATCCTTGTGACAGAGTGACAGACCTCCTTTCAGTGTAATGTAACCCTTGAAACACATATTCAAAAATAGAACCTAACATTTTCAAAAACATAGAGATTTCCCTATAAGTTACAACAACCAATTCAGTAATTCCGCCATCTATATACACATCTACTCATTCACCAACAGTTCTATATAGTCACTCATACATACACTCACTCATCATATGTAGTGATACACCTATACATCCTGTTACACACCGACAGTCATCCAAAAGTTACTCACACACATACTCACACATGCAAATAAACTATTGAACATCCATTTATTTGCATATACAGCTATACACCCACTACCACCTTACTTCTAAGGAAACTTACACATACTTACTCTCTTAAACAATCACTTATAGAAACACATACTTATTTAAACAGGAACTCTTACAATCTCTCACTCTCACATTTACTCACTTATATACATCAATACTCCATATACTAGATTAAAACATATGTAATTACTGATAAAGACACTAGTGAGACAGTCATTCACTTACTAACACACACATATACACACTCATCCATCCATACAGTCCTGCACATATGCCGTCTTCCAAACACATAAACAGTGAGTCAGTCATTGATGCATCTATGTGCTAAGTAACACCCCCACCAAACCATACAGACACTCTTACTGATACTAAAAAAAACATCTAATAACCCATATACACACACGTAGCTACTCACCAACCCATGCAGCCACTTATACACAAAGTGAAACACTGATACAAACATTTAAATGTTTAAACATTACTCGCTAATATATGTATTCACTAAGATACACATAATAAGCCAGTTTAGTAGTAGTAGTATGAAAGCTTTATTCGATGTTGTTTTTTTTTTAAATCATAAAAGCGTACAAAAAAATGACAGTCATTAAAAATAAATATGTGCATTCAAGAATAACATAACTTCAATTTAAAAAAAGACATAACCTCAACCTCAGAGTTCGGTGGTGTGACATGTTATTCAAGGGGTTTATCCCTATCTGGAGTAAGATACACGGGTTTGTCCTTTACGGTGAGTAGGCTCAAAAATTACGACAGATGTACAATGGATCAAATCTGTTAAAAACAGAGAAACTAATACCACTGGGTACCTGAACTTCCCCACCCAACGGGTGGTGGTAGGCTATTGTTGGTCCTAACCGGGGGATATTTGGCATACAGGGATAAAAGTCAAGTAGATCCCAAATATGTATTGGGCCATCCCCTTCTTGGGGTGGACAAGATCTTAAGTATGGTGCGATGTTCCAGTTCCTGAATCTAACCAGTACCAAGTCCCTTGAAATGTTTTTTGGTAATGGGCCCAACCAGCCCACCCTTCTCACACTCAGAATTCCGCCGTCTTTGTCCGGTGGTAGGGGTCTATTTCTTCCCATCCAGAGTATAACTTTGTTCAATAGGTCCTGCTGTCTTTCAGCTTTTCCCATCGCAAGTGCTGGAACTCCTGAGAGGACGGACACATATGGCGTGGCTTCTGGCGGGAGGTGTATGTATGGTGCTTTGCGTACTGTCTTGACCTCTGAGGGCCTTGATATAACAGATTTCAAAGGAGCTTTGGAAGTAGTTGAATCTGGGATTGTAGGGGATTGTAGGGTGACTTGCATGCTTTTGTGGATGGCAGTTCGCTTAGCTGTTGGGACAGTGGTAGTTGGCTGGGGTCGGTTTAATGTTACTGGATTATCGATGGGTTTCAGGATAGCCGTGATTTTGTTCTCTAGACCCGAGAGCCTTTCCCCTATACCGTTGTTTTTTCTGTTAGTGGGGAAATGATGGTTTTAACAAGTTGTTCAATGTGAGTCAGAAGAGAGATCTGGGAATAAGATATTGAGTCATCCAGTTTGGCATCAGTCTCCATGGTGGTAGGGAGATTAGGAACAGACAATGCGGGACTTACAGATGGTTTATGGGATTTGGATTGAGTCCTTTCGGCATTGTCCTCATCATGCTTTCTATTGACGGGTAATAACCATGAGAGTACAGAGGCTTGTGTGTTGACTTTGTTCAATAAAAAGGGGGATTCCTGTGTACTGCCTTTAGTGTTTGTAGTACAGGTGCCTTTGGCGAGAGAGGGTGCATCCACACTAACATACTTTGTTTTGCATAGACTGTTTAGTTCATCCCACTGGGACAGGTTATGCATTCTTGGGGGGTTTAGTGGAGGAGATAGCGTACTAGATGGAGAGTAACAAGGACAGTTTATGTCTGTCACATGAACAGTAGGCAGGGAGCTTGTGGTAATCGTTTGCTGCATTTGCACCACTTGGCCTGGACACCCCTGCGCAGGTGAGCTTGTTCCCCCCTTACAGGGCATGATCAAGTGGAAATAGTGATGTTACAGAAAAAAAGTTAAAAATAATGTATGTACACTATACCTCCTTTAGCAGAAGTTACAAGGGGGGTGGCCATCCCGTCCTAATCGGCCCACTGAGGGCCACAGAGGGCCCGCCCTTTGCCCGGGCTTAGCCCGTCGTCCCGCGGAGCGGAGCGGAGCTCTCCCTTAAGGCGCCTCCTGGCGCTTCCCTGTTGTGTGTGGAGCAGCGCCGCCGCTAGGGCCGCCGGGATATGTAGTCCCGGAGCGGCGGCGCTGTAGGCTGGTCAAGTGGACTCCTGGCGGTGGCAGCACGAGTGAGGGCTTGCTCTCCTCCCCCCTCCTCGGTGCCGGTAAGTTTTTAGTGCCCCCGCGCTCCGTCGAGCGGAGCTCTCCCTTAAGGCGCCTCCTGGCGCTTCCCTGTTGCGTGTGGAGCAGCGCCGCCGCTAGGGCCGCCGGGATATGTAGTCCCGGAGCGGCGGCGCTGTAGGCTGGTCAAGTGGACTCCTGGCGGTGGCGGCACGAGTGAGGGCTTGCTCTCCTCCCCCCTCCTCGGTGCCGGTAAGTTTTTAGTGCCCCCGCGCTCCGCCGAGCGGAGCTCTCTCTTAAGGCGCCTCCTGGCGATTCCCTGTTGCATAATAAGCCAGTTAATCAATCATTTTTTTTAAAACATCCATTTAAACACTTATTTAAACATTTATTCTTCCATCGACCTTTACATATACATATATAAAACATATTTATATTTCAGAAAGACACACATTCACTGGATGGTGTCATCAGTGATGTCATGAGTGATGTCACTTACCATGTCATGAGTGATGTAATATGTGACATCATCAGCAGTGCATTGCAGGCGCGCAAGTTATAGTGAGTCCAACTAACTATAACGTGGGAATTTCAATGGTTTTATGTCAGTAAAATTTCCAGGTAACTATAACTGGTGTGAAACCTATGTTTTTTTCAGTGAATTTAATAGGTTTTTTAAATGCTAATTCCTAACTATAACTGGTGTGAAACCTATGGTTTTTTCAGTGAATATATAATTTTTTCCAGCACCCGCCCCCACACAAGAAGTACTTGATCAGTTGAGGTTTCTTACCTCTACAGTGGCAATCTGCATTCCGCAATTAGCCCGTAAAACTGGAACATTGGACTTTTTACTGTGGGGGAAGTGGCAGGTTCGAGGGGACCCGAGGAGAGGCTTTGGAACCAGGGGACAGCGGGTGGTTTCATTGTGTCCTGCATTACTCTGGGATTCCGCTGCCAACATCTACACTCCCCATTGTTTCACCTGCCTGGGATGTTGAATATTGTGGCATTCTGGGAGTTGCAGTTCGACAAGACTACAACGAACTGCAACAGGTGGTCGTCATGGCGGAAAGGGGAGGAGCGGACTCGAGCCATTTATTTAAATGGCAGCAGACATTAGCACACGTTGTTTTCTACTTCAGGTATTGGGCGCTGAGGAAGGAATGAATCCGAAATGCATTCGCCGCTGCCTGAGCTGTTCATTGGTGAATAAAGTCCTTTCTAACCGGTCTCCTCTGGGCTCCTGCTTCTTTGTTTGGGGAAGTTTTTTGCAATATATATATATATATATATATATATATATATATATATATATATATATATATATATATATATATATATATATATATATATATATTACCTACTGGCTATCGCCAGTAGGTATATATAGTTAGAATTTTTTCCCTATGGGACTTTTGAAAATTCTATGTCTAATAACTTTGGCGTTTGTGGACGGAATCGGCTGAAATTTTCAGGAAAATGGCACATTTTGTTTCTGAGCAGCCCCTGAAAAGTTGGTGGGGTTTCGTCAAGGGGGGGCTGAGAAAAAAGGGGGGTCCCAAAACGCGTTTTTTGCATTGAGTTTTCCATAGGGCGGTTGGACTCACTTTTAGCTCGAACGGCTGAATGGATTTGCACGAAACTTGGCAAAATTGTAGGGACTGTTAGCCCGATGTGCCTTTGCTAGGTCTCAATATATGTGCTCCAGTAGTTTTTGAGAAATTAACGTTCAAACCAAGATATATATCTGTAACAGCGCTCTGGGCAGCGATCCGGTCCGCTTACTTTTCGCTTATCGGAACTTTGCGCGCAGAAAGCTGATTGGCTCTCCGGTGTCTGTCAACATTCTAAACAGTCCGGAGCGGACGCCATCTTGTCTCTCGGTAGGATCGAGAGAGAAGAAGAGGTGGAAAACGAAGGGGGAATTTAATGAAAGGGGGCAAGGTATCCCCCTCTTGACCCCCTAGGAATGTTGTTGGGGTTATTAAAGGGTCCCGTGGGGAAAAAAAAAAAAAATGATTTTTCACGGTAGAAGCGCGGCCGCGAACTGGTAGCGAAACGGGAATTCGCCATTTTGTGCTTCGTAAATTAAATTACTAGTTATAAGTGGGTGCGGGAGACGTATCCTAATCCCCTATGTTTCCTGAGGGTGGCTGAGGAGGCTGATATATGTTGATACATCTCTTCCAGCGGCTGTGCGTGAGCTTTTTTTTTTTTTTTGCTGCGTGACAGTCCGGAGCGGCCGCCATCTTGTCTCTCGGTAGGATCGAGAGAGAAGAAAAGGTGAAAAACTAAGGGGGAATTTAATGAAAGGGGGCAAGGTATCCCCCTCTTGACCCCCTAGGAATGTTGTTGGGGTTATTAAAGGGTCCCGTGGGGAAAAAAAAAAAAAATGATTTTTCACGGTAGAAGCGCTTCACGGGCCGCGAACTGGGCCGCAAACTGGTAGCGAAACGGGAATTCGCCATTTTGTGCTTCGTTAATTAAAGTACTAGGTATAAGGGGGTGCGGGAGACATATCCTAATCCCCTATGTTTCCTGAGGGTGGCTGAGGAGGCTGATATATGTTGATACATCTCTTCCAGCGGCTGCGCCATCTTGCCTTTTTTCGAATGCCACAATTTTGTCGTGCACGGCAGCCATTTTAGATGCCAGGCTGGTTCCAGGCTATCACCTAACCCTGCGGATGTAGTTTATGGCCCCAGCTGTAGAGAATTCAGACATGCCAATCCTCCTGATTCAGGCGTGTGAGTACTGATTTCAGTGCTAGTCTCCCGCCTCCCGATTTCTGCAAGCAAAAACCCGGGGGCATATTACGAACAACTAGCGATAATTTTTGTCTCTAACTTGTTTAGAGAAAAAAATTATCGCCGCACATCGGCGATTTTTATCGCAGATAAACCTTGCTATTATCGCAGAAAAGTCCGCGATATTCATGTATTATCGACCTAATGCTCTTAGCCATGTTATCCACCTCCCATTGGATAACATGGCTAAGAACTGCTCAGGGCAGGTGTTAGATTTTGGAGATATTCGCGCTTAGCGCGAATATCTCCAAAAGTTGGTAATAGAAGGTAGCGATGTTAGGGACTGTTTCCAGTCGCTAACATCTTGGCACGCCACTTTGCATGTCATTAGTGATAAGTATCACTGACATGCAAAGCGGGGCCCAAGATGGTCGCTATCTCCTTTTAGCTGTCACTAACTGGTGTTAGCGACAGCTTGATAATAGGGAAATAATTTTATCTCCGCTTTCATGGTTTTTAAAGCCAAAAAAGCGGAGATAAACCCCCTTGATAATATGCCCCACGATTCCTTGGGGGTTTCAGCTGACAGGGCTTGGTATTGTGTTACATGGTAATTTTTCCAGGAAACGTCAGAGGGTCGATGCAGGGGTTCTAGAAGAGGTGATAAACCATTTAAGCCTCATGAACAAGCGCATGGTCTTTTAAAGATTTGTGAAGTACTCGGGGCGGCGGTGTGTGTGTGCCCTTTTTCAGGAGCGGGCGGGGGGGCACTGCCAGCAACTTGCCAGGTCAGGTAGTGTTCAACACGTGCATCACCCTTTCTCTGCCTGCTATTGCGCTCCATGCTTCGGAAAGGTAAGAAAAAGAACGTGCATTTGAGTTTGAAATGTCCGATCCTGCAGCAGCACACTTCCAAAGCCCACACATGACAATAACCCGATTTAAGGCCCCATTCACCCGTTTTTAAAAAAATAGATAACACTCCAACAAAGTAAGGTTATAAAACTTTATTAACTTTTAACGATAATGAACAGAACAAAAACTAAAAACATTTAAACATTTATTAACACAAAAAGCAACAATGGTTAGAAGCTGTCTTTTGTGCGAATAGTCCCAAGGCAGCACAACGTGCAGAGTTCTGGACGGCACCCAGGTGATGTCGCCTGGGTGCCGCACTGGTTTAGGGATCCTACAATGCTGCTCCGAAAATTGGCGTGGGGCGTCCCGGGTCCGGCGGGGGGAGGCCTCGTCAGTAGCGGTCTGTTGTGCGAATAGTCCCAAGGCAGCACAACGTGCAGAGTTCTGGACGGCACCCAGGTGATGTCGCCTGGGTGCCGCACTGGTTTAGGGATCCTACAATGCAGCACAGAAAAACAGCGTGGGGCGTCCCGGGTGGTGCGGGGGGAGGCCTCGTCAGTAGCGGTCTGTGTCCAGTGTCACATGGCTGACACAACATGTACGACAGGCACCCAGGTGATGTCCAGTAAACTGCCGCACTGGTTTTGGTATCCTACAATGCTGCTCCGAAAATTGGCGTGCGGCGGCCCGGGGGGGGGGCGTGGGGGAGCCGGCGTGAACGGGCCTCCCCAGGTGGCGGCCATCTAGCTGAGTTGCGCTCGCTCTTGCGGCCACAGCGTCTCGCTCACCATGTTGTTGAGTTGCTCCCACTCTTGCAGTGCAGCGATAGGCGGCTGCCACATGGCTCTTAAAATGGCGGACAGCTCCTCGGTTTTAGGCCTGGTCCACTGAAATGGTCCTGGGACACTTTGGAACTCGGACGCTTGCCTGCTAGGGCTTGGGTTCCATTCTCGAAAAGCGTCCCCTCAGCCGTGAAGATTGTATAAAAGTCTTGGGGGCCCCCGACTCCCGCAGGCTTCCGGTGGGGAGCGGCTGCCATGATTGCTCGCGGAATGACCACGACGGAGCCACGAGATGGTGGTGCTCTCATGCTGACGCCAGCTTCAGTCTGAATGATCCAGAAACAAGGTGGGGCTTTCATCGTTTGGGAAAAAAAAATGTTCTAAACCAATGAAAAGTGTTATTTTTAGGTCATATGACCAAGCCTTCCATCTTTAGGAAACCAAAAGTAAAATGAACCAATGAAAAGTTTTATAAACAAGTCACATGACCTGTTATGCGACATAGGGCTACAAAAATCGTAGAAAATCCGTTGGCACGTGAGGCGGCGTCAGTAGCGGACCGATGTGCGAATAGGCCGAAGGCAGCACAACGCGCCGAGATCTGGATGGCACCGAGGTGGTGTCCAGCAAATTGCCGCACTGGTGTGGCCATCCTACAATGCTGCGCCGAAAGACGGCGTGTCCAGCTGAGTTGCGGTCACTGTTGCGGTACAGTGACTCGAACGCGCCGAGATCCGGATGGCACCGAGGTGGTGTCCAGCAAATTGCCGCACTGGTGTGGCCATCCTACAATGCTGCGCCGAAAGACGGCGTGTCCAGCTGAGTTCCGGTCACTCTTGCGGCACAGTGACTCGAACGCGCCGAGATCCGGATGGCGCCGAGGTGGTGTCCAGCAAATTGCCGTACTGGTGTGGCCATCCTACAATGCTGCGCCGAAAGACGGCGTGTTCAGCTGAGTTCCGGTCACTCTTCCGGCACAGTGACTCGAACGCGCTGAGATCCGGATGGCACCGAGGTGGTGTCCAGCAAGTGGCTGCACTGGTGTGGCCATCCTACAATGCTGCGCCGAAAGTCGGCGTGGGGTGCCCCGTTGGCTTATGAGGTGATGTCAGTAGTGGACTGATGTGTGAATAGGTCGGAACCAGCACAAGGCGCCAAGATCCGAATGGCAAGTCCTGGATGTTGAGTGCCTCAGTTGAGATTTCTGAGCAGTGCTTGTAGGACTGTCTGAAGCTTATTTGCACCTGTTGCAGCTTCACTAGGTCCGGCGGAACTTTTTGCCTTTTCCTTTCTGCTTCTTTTCCTACAATGCGTTTCATCTGAAGACACGACCAGGTCCCTGAATGTGTGCAGGGGGACGCTATTGATCGAATGAACGCGCCGAGATCTGGATGGCACCGAGGTGGTGTCCAGAAAATTGCCGCACTGGTGTGGCCATCCTACAATGCTGCGCCGAAAGTCGGCGTGGGGTGCCCCGTTGGTTTATGAGGTGATGTCAGTAGTGGACCGATGTGTGAATAGGTCGGAACCAGCACAAGGCGCCCTGCACTGTTGAGCCTTTTTCAATGTCTCTTTTTTGTTGTTTCCCCTCCATCAAAAACAAAACAAAAATACAAGGCGCCAAGATCCGAATGGCAAGTCCTGGATGTTGAGTGCCTCAGTTGAGAGTTCTGAGCAGTGCTTGTAAGACTGTCTGAAGCTTATTTGCACCTGCTGCAGCTTCACTAGGTCCGGCGGAACTTTTTTCCTTTTCCTTTCTGCTTCTTTTCCTACAATGCGTTTCATCTGAAGACACGACCAGGTCCCTGAATGTGTGCAGGGGGACGCTATTGATTGAATGAAAATGGCGGCTTGACACAAAGCTGACTCAAGCGTTACTGTTGGTGCTATACAGACAAAAATTGGTTTTCAGTTTGTACATTCTTCAGGTTTTTTTTTCTCCATCCAAGTCTGATTGAGAGTTTGTAGAAAAATGGCTTCAGATTTTCCACATACTACTCTTCAACATTCTTCCTAAATGTAACAATGTGAAACTCACTAGGAGAACGGCTGTTTCTGTTTCCTTTCAAAATGCTGCCACCAATATTTTCTGAATGGAAGACACCATCTTGTAGCATAAAGGGCCGAAAGGGGTTCTGGTCTGGCCGATGGTTGGTGGAGACATTTTGACTATATCTTGGACCTGCCCGGCCTCGCCCAAAATGGCGCCGGTATAAATGGGACTCGTAACTCTTTGCCCGCAAATGTATATCTAGAAAATGTTATTGTAAGTGGCCCTGTCGTATTTTAATTACAAAATGTACGTCCACCGATTCCGCAACTGTTAGACACCTTTGTTCTTGTCACCTAATGGCCCGCTCGTTACGCTCGTTACGTTCTTCTACAGTGTAAATGTCTCCTCATCATATACGATTTCAGTTTGCTCCGTGGCCGGCCCACGTGGTTATAGGCCCGTATTTGTATACTGACATTTTCACAATAAAGGTTTTTAAAACAAAACACGGTAGTAGTATTTTCATTTGTAAAGTTTTTACTTTTAGTGACTGTTTTCGAATCAGTAAAAGGCAAGTGAAATAAAGCAGTCCAATTACATGACGGATAAAAGGTATAATATGTAGGAACGCAGTAAAGATAAATGGTGAAGGGCAGTTGTGTTTTTCATGTCTGCAACATAAAGTGATCGATAAGAATCTGATAATCAGGCGTATCGGCGACTAAGACAGCAGGCCGAATCTCTTTTACTCAACGGCTCCGTCATGGAAGGAAGAAACGCCCTCTTTCTCGAAAAAGGAATATATTTTACTTGCAAGACAGTTGTAAATTTTCCGGGAAAGTACATTAGCCTGGAATATTATAACATATGTTTGAAAAAAAAAATTGTTCGAAAATAATAAAAAGCGTAATTTTTAGGTCATATGACCAAGCTTTTCATCATTAAATTAACAAAAGTAAAATGAACCAATGAAAAGTTTTATTAACAAGTCACATGACCTGTTATGCTTACGTTACGCGCTGCGCGCCGCGCCTCGGATCACTTCCGGGTGCGCTAACGCGGCGTGTCATAAAACGCATTACGCGACAACGTAGGTCAAGAATATAGTCTAAATGTCTCCACCAACCAGCGTTCAGAACACAACCCCTTTCAGCAGTCCAAAAAGTTCTGTTAAATGACAACAGAGGGGACAGGCAACAAGAACCATCAGTCAAAGAGGGGAGGGCAAGTTCTTCTCTTCCGGGTCATGTTGGGGCGCTACCGGAACTGATCGAATTGGTAGTCTACAGTGTTTCTGGATGTTTCAGACTAAAGCTGGCGTCAGCATGAGACCACTACCATCTCGTAGCTCCGTCGTGGCCATTCCACGAGCAATCATGGCAGCCGCTCCCCACCAGAAGCCTGCGGGAGTCGGAGGCCCCCAAGACTTTTGTAGAATCTTCACGGCTGAGGGGACGCTTTTCGAGAATGGGACCCAAGCCCTAGCAGACAAGCGTCCGAGTTCCAAGGTGTCCCAGGGCCATTTTAGTGGACCAGGCCCAAAACCGAAGAGCCGGCCGCCATTTTGAGAGTCCTGTGGCAGCCGCCTATCGCTGCACCGCAAGAGCGGGCGCATCTCAACTACATGGTGAGCGAGACGCTGTAGTCGCAAGAGCGGGCGGAAAACAGCTGAATGGCGGAAGAGGCACAGTGTAGCAAAAGCGGGCGGAATAGCAACTAAAACGATAAAGGGGCGCACCACTACAGCTTGTCTTCAGGTCAAACGGATTGTGGGACAAGGTCCAGAATTGAAGAGTCATCAAAAGGCAAAAAGTTCCGCCGGACCCCGGGAGCCGGCCGCCTATGTCGGGGGCGATCTCAGGCTACACCAGTGCTATAAGACTTGGGGAGGGTGTCGGAGCCAAGCGTCTTCTCCGAGTCCATGGCCATCACACCGCCCCTCAGGGGCCTCCGTCAAGCTGTTTAGGAAGGTAACATATCACATTGTTTTCTAATGCAGTCAGGTCCACAAACGACACTCACTTACTTTGAGAATAGTGAAGCTGCAGTAGGTGGAAATAAGCTTCAGACAGTGTTACAAGCACTGCTCAGAACTCTTAACTATGGCACCCAACATCCAGAACTTATGCTATTTGAGAATGGTAGTGACATCGAAGCATCTCAGGGACCAAAACCATTAACGTACTTTCACGTATGAAAATCTTACTTGGGGAGGGGGCAGGAGCGAAGCGCCCCCTCCCAGTCAGCGCCACCACACCGTATGTTGAAAATCTGAAGCCATCGTTCTACAAAGTCAACCAAACTTGGATTGAAAAATCTAGAAAAATGTACAAACTGAAAACCAGTTTTGGTCTGCATAGCATCAGTAACAACGTTTGAGTTAGCTTTGTGTCAAGCCGCCATTTTGATTCAACAAAGCACAGGCATTGAAAAAGGCTGAAATTCAGAACTCTAAACTATGGCACCCAACATCCAGGAGCTTGCTATCCGGATCTTGGAGCCTTGTGCTGTTTTCGATCTATTCACACATCGGTCCACTACTGACATCATCTTATAGACCAACGTTATGTAAATAGTTTTTTAATAAAATGTTTTACCCTGTTTCTTTGCTGGTGTGTTGTCTATATTTTTAATATTTGCATAGGGTTTGTCGTTATTTTGTGCGGGATGGGTGATGGAGCCGAGCTGTCTTGCAGCCCTCATGGTGTGGAGCTCAGTTCATCTCACTATTTTCGTATTTCTCAAGAAGGGTTGTTCCTAATATTTCTATTTTAGCGAGGTCAAAAAGAGATCCAATTAGTGGCCTATTGATTTTGCTCGATTACTTTTATTTTTTTACACGATTTTTCACTATCTGCAAAGACTAAACAGAGTATTGCGACTTTGTGCTTGTTTGTAAATAGAGAATGATCCAAAGAGAACCAATTCTAAAACAGTAAATGCTTGGACAACAATCAATCAAATGGAGAGACAAGGAGGCACGACGGATTACAACGGGGGTAAAGGCCTGCGTTAACTACCCTTCAGTATCTGCAAAGAGAGAGTACTACTAAGGCAAAAGAGGGGAGGGGGGGGGGGCAGCGTTCAAAGCACATCAGCGTGCATAAATACGAAAATGTTTTTATCTATCACGTACTTGACATTTTAAAGCTTTTCATATTTGCTATTAAAAAACCAATGAAATTCACAGAAAAAACCATAGGTTATAGTGGATATATAGTTAGGAATTTGCATTTACAAAACCTTGAAAATTCAATGAAAAAACCATAGGTTATAGGCCATATATAGTTAGGAATTAGCATTTACAAAACCTTATTTTACTCGCATAAAACCATTGAAATTCCATATATAGTTAGCTAACTATAAGCGCTAACTATATATCGCGCACCCGCAATCCACTGCTGATGATGTCACATATTACATCATTCATGACATGGTCAGTGACATCACTGATGACATCATCAGCAGTGGATTTTCATTGAATTTTCAAGGTCTTGTAAATGCAAATTCCTAACTATATATCCACTATAACCTATGTTTTTTTCTGTGAATATATATATATATATATATATATATATATCAAACTAGCGCTCCTTCGTGCTGTTGTTGCACATGAGAGATACGGACATCTTGGATTTGCTTGTTGGCAAAGTCAGCGTTTATTTCACAGTATATATAGTGCAGTCGATCATGGCGCGCTTTAGCCAACACCATGGCCTTGTCGCACATATATATCACTATCATGCAAATGTATCTTCTGTATCTCGTCATTAAACTTTCCCCCTTACCACATCCAAGAGATTACATTTAATCAGTTCAGATTTTTCGGACCTCTAAAACACATTACTTCTACTGCTGCATGCTACCTGGAAACAAATGCAAATTATACAAAGTTTCAGTTTAGCGAACATTAATATTCTGAGAAACCATGGTTTCTTTTCTTAGAAACTGCTGGATGGAAGCGTGTATTTCCAGCGGTACAAACGAAAGACGTTCATACCTAAAGAAAACTCGCACAGTTTTTGCCCTGGGTCTCAGCGGAGAGCAGAGCTCGCGGTTTAACCGTGGCACACGGGTTACAGCCCAAGAGAGCTGACAGGAAAAACGTGGACGCCTGTGTCAAGTCTTTTGCTCTCGGTGTAGTTTTGGCCGGAGTATCAGAAGCACTCGCCAGGGATGCAATGATGCCCTGCAATATATAACATGCTGTCTGACATTTTGAAACGCCTTCACCCCTGGCACGCACTACCTTCTGCTCTGTAACCTTAGAACTGCTTCTCTTCCCGCAGAGCCCTAGATGAGTGAGGCGGATTGCTGGTGAATGCAAACTCCCGCCGTCCGCCCTTGAAAGGAATTAATCACTCCTGTATCTCGAGCGAATGATACTGCCATGGGAAATAGTTAGTGCAACGCCTTGGTTTCATCAAAGATGAAATGGGACGATTTTTTGATATCTCAATGCTTAATACACCAACTGAACTGCTGTTGATACGTTAACGTCAGGCACGCTCTAATCGCGTTTGCAGGGGTAAGCTTGCGCCTCCTGTCGGCGCGCATGGATTCAACTGCAGGCAGAATATCTCTGAAAGGACACATTTCTTTCAGTTCCAGCAAAGAGCTACCCTCACATTCAGGGGCAAAGGCCACTCGTTTTCACGAAGCCAAAAGCAGAGAAAAGAATAAGTGGGACACTATAATTGTGCCACTGCAGCGCTTAATTTGTACAGAAAAAAAGTGCCGGGGCCAAATCTCTGCTCAGAAGCCGCGAGCTGGAGCAATTAAACGCCCGCGTGCCCAATACCAAGACTAAGTAGTTTTAAAACCACGTTACGGGTCATTAATCTAGACACTCCTTGACTGCTTATCTTACTCCTGCAGGTTTCTGCTTTGACTCTGGTTGCAGGTTATTCCCGCTTTCATTTACCCCGTCTTTCCGATCAGTGGGTTTCCCTCTCTTGGGCTTGGAACACGTGATGTGGCGAAATTAGTGCCGTCTTCAATGGCGATGCACCCACTGCAACCACCGGCTCAAATTAAGCTCTGGTGACATGCCTCTGTAATTAATTGCCTGTTCATGGAATACACGCCACACAATTCGCTGTTTCTTATATTCAGGGCTTTAATTGGAATGACAAAAAGGGTGTGGGGTGTTCTGAAAAAGGGCGTGTCCTTTGTAATAAAGAGCTGTGGTTTAAACAAACGACATTGCTGTGATTCCCATAGTGTGCCACCCACACAACTAAAAAACACCCAGGACTATTGGCTTTCTATTTGGATGTTAACTGTTTAAGATAAGTGAGAAACCACAAAAGTTTGTCGTAAATAATATTGACAATGTTATAATTCTGAAATTGTGACACTGTGAATTAAACCTTACTGGGCCTGTGGATGGTCTAGTGGTTTTCAAAATGTCTCAGTAACTCCTGTTATGTTCACTTCATGTTGGACATGTACGCTCTTTTTCTCTTCAAATCTCCTCCATCTTCAAATCTTACACCACATCTCTTTCTTCTTTGGAGCCTTCTTTTCACTCTCTCATGAAAGCACTTCCTTGCATCTTCACTTCACTAGCTCTCAAACAGGATGTGGCCTAACGGCTAGAGAAGTCGACCTCAAAGCTGGGGAACCAGGTTTGAGTCTTGACAGCAACGATCAACATCCTGTGATTCTGGGTAAATCACTTAATCTCCCTGTGCCTAACACAAAAAATCAATGTGTCTGTAACACAACTACTGCTCATGTAAAGCACTCAGATACTTTTGGGACTAGTTTGCGCTATATAGAATACATTAAAAAAAACACACACACAACGCTTCCACTCACTAGTAGGCACTGCATTTTCTTTTACTTTTGCCTTGCCTATATAATGGAAATTGTGTGCATCCTCCACACTCAATTGCACAGAATCACCATTGTCTCCAGAATACCAGACCATTGTTTTGTACGAACCACAGAGAGGCCAAGGACTGGGTGACCATATATTCTGAACACTTTTGTAATCCACTGACAGGCACTCTGAGAACTTTGCACTGCCTTTAGGCTCAAATGGAGACCTCAGTCTTGGCCCGGCATAAACACCTACCGATAATTCAGTTTAAAGTATGTACTATGAGAGTATTATGCTGCACTAAATAAAATACAGAACCCAACATCCTAAAAATAGCTAACACTTGTATGCAAAGTAAGATTAACCCCTTAAGCGCTGCTGTCGTCCAACGGTCGTCGCGAGCACTACCTTGCCAGTGCTGCGCACGACCGTTTGCCACCGAGCCAGCGCTCGTTATTCGAACGTTCAGCACTGGGTGCTGAACGTTTGACGCAGAAAAGGAGTTAAGTAAAACAATCTGAAATATTAACAGTTACTTAAGCGAGGCATGGACTACCTTGTAAATGTAAATGTATAGGCATTTATATAGCGCACTACTTACCCGTAGGGTCCCAAGGCGCTTCGACCGCTGCGAAACCCTTCCTGGCTTCCCTGAGAGATGGTCCCTTAATGGGTATCTCCAGGGTGAGACCAGGCATCCCCGGCGGTCTGGTGGGGCCGTTAGTGAAGATGAGGCAAGCTAATGCCCAGAGTTGCCGAGTGTGATCGCTGATCAGAGTGGGCACCAAGGCGAGAGAATTATCGAGTCCTTGACATTTCTTACAATCATTGTTTAGAAATTGATCAATGTTTTTGCCAGTAAAGTTAAGGGCATCAACACAGAGTAATTTCAATGTCTGTTTTTAATTACTACTGGGCCTCAGACCCGGAGGGACCTGGCCCTTTTAAAGCCCTACTTATAGATTACATTTCAGGCATTTTAACCAAGAAAAGGAGGGCATGTGTTCGAGTCAGTTGTCTAAATTCTTTTATCACTACAAATATGTGATATCAGACATATTTTGGTAGAATCTGTGTTCCACAAAGAGTATGAATTGTACCATGTACTATCTAATACTGCCGCAGACCCATCTTCCAACTCCTACACCTACTCCAGCACATCACATTTTATTTTCTGTAATGAGGACCCCACACACCACACTATTTTATGCATAGCAAATCATGGCTGTAATGCTTTTGTATCGCTTTGTTCGCCCTAAGTTGGCAGGGTATGCTCAGACGTGAGTCCCTAGCTCACTTGGCCACTGGATTCAAGACAGCCTGGCTGTTGAGGATTATGAATCCGAAACCGGTCCCAGGATGCTTGTTTCCGGTCCAGGGCAGACATGGCTTGGCAGTTCGGGCTGGACTGTTCCCATGAGGCACAGGGTCAGACTGATTTGCATATGGCCATGTCTGAACTGGGGTGGCTGAGTGAGCTAAAGAATGGTGATGGATTAAACCCAGATCAGTTGACTGGGGGTGAGTGTTTGATTTGCTCGAACGCTCCGTCCATCATCCCCTTTTGGATCGCTTTGTTCGCCCTAAGTTGGCAGGGTATGCTCAGACGTGAGTCCCTTGCACACTTGGCCACTGGATTCAAGATAGCCTGGCTGATAAAGATTATGAATCCGAAACCGGTCCCAGGATACTTGTTTCCGGTCCAGGGCAGACATGGCTTGGCAGCTCGGGCTGGACTGTTCGCATGAGGCACAAGGTCAGACTGATTTGCATATGGCCATGTCTGAACTGGGATGGCTGAGTGAGCTAAAGAATGGTGATGGATTAAACCCAGATCAGTTGACTGGGGGTGAGTGTTTGATTTGCTCGAACGCTCCGTCCATCATCCCCTTTTGTATCGCTTTGTTCGCCCTAAGTTGGCAGGGTATGCTCAGAAGTGAGTCCCTTGCTCACTTGGCAACTGGATTCAAGATAGCCTGGCTGATGAGGATTATGAATCCGAAACCGGTCCCAGGATGCTTGTTTCCGGTCCAGGGCAGACATGGCTTGGCAGTTCGGGCTGAACTGTTCCCATGAGGCAGAAGGTCAGACTGATTTGCATATGGCTATGTCTGAACTGGGGTGGCTGAGTGAGCTAAAGAATGGTAATGGATTAAACCCAGATCAGTTGACTGGGGGTGAGTGTTTAATTTGCTCGAACGCTCCATCCATCATCCCCTTTTGTATCGCTTTGTTCGCCCTAAGTTGGCAGGGTATGCTCAGACGTGAGTCCCTTGCTCACTTGGCCACTGGATTCAAGATAGCCTGGCTGATGAGGATTATGAATCCGAAACCGGTCCCAGGATGCTTGTTTCCGCTCCAGGGCAGACATGGCTTGGCAGTTCGGGCTGGACTGTTCCCATGAGGCACAGGGTCAGATTGATTTGCATATGGCCTTGTCTGAACTGAGGTGGCTGAGTGAGCTAAAGAATGGTGATGGATTAAACCCAGATCAGTTGACTGGAGGTGAGTGTTTGATTTACTCGAACGCTCCGTCCATCACCCCTTTTTGTAATGCTTTTGCTACAACATAATTGTTCTACAGGTCTATGTATAGAATTCTGCTTCTCCTTATATAAATCACTTCCCTAATGTAAATACCTAAATAAAAAACGAACAGGTGTTATGGTCTGAGCCAATGCTTCTGAACAACTAAATTTAGTTTGGAGGGATTAAGTCCTATCTATTTTGTTGCACTGTGCCATTACAGAAGGAGTGCAACCACATGCAAACCACACCCAGCCACTTCCAAATAACCTGTCCAGTCTGAACTATTAATGCATATTCCCCTGCACAATAACACATCCAGTTATAGGCATGGTAATGTGTTGTTTGGCCTCATAGAACTGCAGATTCAGCCCTGCAGCATTGTACACCCAAATTCACAGATCTTTTGTCCATGAATGTGTTTTAGTCTATGAAGTTCATGAGTAAGTCATAGCTAAATCGGGTAAGGCACGGCTGCTCACAGAAAAAGCTCTGCGAATTGTGCTCTATTTGCTTCACACCAATATCTGGGTACACCTCCTCTCACTTAGGGAAATACACTAAGACACTGAAAAGGAGATGGATGGGAATGCTTGAGCCAACACTATTTACCTATTGAGTAACATGTTGGTTCTGACTTTATTAAAGAATAAAGACTGAGTTGAACGCAACAGGATACAGGCCTAAGATCTTGAGTTCACAAGAGATAATGTCCACGATCACATGGCCCTCTGAACTATTCCATTACATGATTGGTATGATTCAGATTTTTTGTGATCTAACATGGTTTCATCATGTCTCCACTATAACCGTGGGAAGAGGCGGAGTCCGAATGCTCACAGCACCTTTTATTATTTTTAACATGTAAGGTTTCCTTCTTTATTAAGTGCAGACTGAACACAGCTTTTTTTCTTTTTAAACAAAGCAGAAGGAAATGAGCGCTGAGTGGCAGTGGGGGCTTTAACCGGAAGGTTCCTATTTGCATTTTGATGGAGGTGCTCCTCCCCATTTTCTTTTGAAATTCACACACCTCTAGTCTTTGCTTAATTTGACCCCGTGGTGTATTGTGGGAGGTAACAGCATTCATTTTTTTGGAACTTGGGCTTAATTTTGAACGTCGGACAATGACCAGATCAAGAGGGAGATAGTCACAAAACAGGAAATGAAGGAGGACAAGAAAGTTAGCAAAATTGTATCACGTGGAGAAAGAAGCTATAAATAATAACCTGCAAATGTTCAATAAAGACACAGAAAGTGCAGGATGGTGGAAGTTGAGGCATGCAATGTAATCAAGTGCAGGCAGCTTTGGTATTAATCAGCCCTATCTTTGCCCAACGCCACTATGAGAAAAACCTTGGGGTCCTGCACATTCATTCATTCATTAATTAATTCATTCATTCATTCATGCATTCCCTTATTTTCTTTACGGAGTAAGCACTGCCCCTAGTTTCCACCTTTTCAATTCTTCCCAGTATCAGGCCACATGCAACTTGGGTTCAAATGTTTAATTAGAGCTTGTGAGTGGGAAAGATTTACACAAATGCCACTATAATATAATCAGTATCTATAAGTAGGCATGTATTCATTATTTGCCCATAGGCACCCTTACCCCAGGAATCAAAGGTCTTACTCAATTATATCACACAAGAGACATACTGAAAACATTGCCGGACTGGGATACAAAAGCAGCCCCTGCAGATCTGTTGAAATCAGCTCCACTCCACTCCTTTCCTCCTCTTTCTCTATTTCTCTAATTATATCTCGCTCACTTTTTCTCTCTCTCCTGAAGTCCCCTCTCTGCCCTCTGTAATTATCCCCAGGGAGCTGGAGAAAGTGACAGAGGTGCCTGCATTTGCCCCACCCTTTAAAACCCGGCCTTCAATAGCTCCAGTCCTCCGGGGAAATGCCCACTGGAATATATGGCCAATCTGGCACTCATAGATAATCATATAGTCATGGCAAACCAAAATGTAAAGGGAGACTATATACCTTTACACTGACACTACTTCCTACATGAAGCACATTTTATAGAACGTTGTTCACTCGAAGTCTTCCTTAACTAAAAATAAGAATTTATTTGTTACTGCTCAGAAGAAGGTGAAATGGACAAAATATATTTCACTGCTGAAAAAATTCAGGACAAAACAGGTGGAGCACATGAAAAATGGAAGCTGTGTAACACAGAACAATGGCTATGATTTGCCACGGATCAAGCAAAATAGATATTCTGATGTGAGGTGCAAAATAGCATCAATATTTCAACGAGGTTTTCAGCATGAAACCAGCGTTTGAGTGAACAGTTTCCGATTGCGGCTTTATCAAATTACTCTCAGTTGAAAGAGGCCTTGTGTGCGGCAAATCTCCATTTTGGCGAGCCAAAGAGGGAATATAAGCTTAAAGGCCTGAATTTAACAAACCTAATTATCAAGGCTTAATTAGTACCAAGGGTAAAGCTTCATGGAACACCTGCAGACTTAATTTATGTCCTGACAGAGAGGAACAAGTGTTAATGGGCTGTATTTATGTTAATACCTGAACCTTGGAGAGCCACCGGGATAAAACAGGCTATGTGCTCGTTTTGAGTTTCAGGCTACAGAACAAACATGAAAGATTTTAATCTTAATATTAGCTCACACATATATCCTTTGGGAGGGTATGGATTCGTTTTAACTTTAATGTTGGATACACAGAACCCCCAAAGTGGGAACATGCGATGAGGTAACCGGTGTCAGTATAAAAAGAAAATAAGCAGCCACCATTGCAAGCGAGCACTCTCTCGTTTCTCTGTTTTTTTTTATCGTGTTGAGCTCATTAAGGGCATTTCGCGGTGAAGTTAGCCTTGGAAACGTTAAATTAGGCTTTCCTTGTGGATACTGGTAATTAGCAATCAATGTCAGTATATATGCTGGGATAGTACATTCCTGCTGCTGAAGCTTGCGTATCAGCCACCCTGCTATACAAGCTGACTGGATATTTAAAATATGTAATTGGTTGCGTGGTTGCTCTGCCCTGGGGCTTTAAGTGGGCCGGGTCCTGCCGGTGCTCAGCACTGGTAGGTCTGCAGACCAGGTGCCGAGACGGGTCCCTATGGGGCTCTCCATTTTCGTCCTCATTCTAAGAATGGAAAAAATTCTTACCACTGCAACAGTTCAATGATTTTGATGTAGCATTTATTTTTTTGCAGTTCACTATTGCAAAACTCAAAGCACTTCACATGAGCACCAACAATGACATCTTCATTTATTTTTTGGTAGGCACGGGCGATTAAGTGGTTTGCCCAGAAACACAGGATGTTGAACCCAGTCTGAAACTCAAGCCTGCATCCTCAGCTCCAAAAATGGCAGTTCTGGCCAAAAAGCCACAACCTCTCGGGCAAGAACTAAAACATTTTCAATATTGTACACAAGGAAGCCATAGTTGTATATATGCATGTAGTATATTTATCTTATCCAACTAATAACCTTTAACAAAACCAATAGTCCCGGCTTGTTGTATGTGCAATGTTACGTGTTGTATAATATATGTGGAGGCAATAACAGAAGAAGCAAAATACCAGCTGGGCAGCACATTATGCTGAGCACATATTTTTAGCATAAATGCCCTTAATCATATCGCCGCGCCACCTTTGAGAGACCCCTCATTTTTTTTCATCCCACTTAAAGCCCTGCCTGGGGGTGAGGTGGTCCTCCTTTGGGGCGCCGTGGGGGGAGGTGGTGAAACAGTGGCAAAACGGGCTCCAAACCACTGATCTCATATGCAACCCTCAGAGGTTGCTGTGTAAAAGTAGAACAGAGACCCTCCCCCAGGGTTTGGGAGTTTACTTCCAATGAAATGCGACAGCAGGACATAATAGGTATAAGTGTCATTGAATATAATCGCAGATAAAAGTATAAAATAGAAAGAGGCATGCTTTAACTTTGAAAAGAAATGTACTGGAACAGGACAAATCCCTGGAAAATGTATTGAATTGTTTGAGAAAAATATCAAAGTGTTTCATGCCATGCTTTAAATGTACAAGCATTTATGATGAAGGAATACTAGTACTCTACTATATTAGTGCGCGCATGTGTACAATGTCATGGGCCCACACTTTACGCAATTGATTATAAAATGACTATACTTGACAACTTTGTTGTGTTCAATGGCAGGGAATAGTTAGGGTGTACTTCAAAGCCTTTCAGGAACCGTAGTGATACAAGTTGTACTGCTTGTTTTTCAACTACAATATATCTTACATGTGTTGACAATGGACATAATACTGGCATAACAATTCACACATACCATATTTACACCCCACATACAGGTTAGTGTCTATGGCCAAGAAACATATCAGTAGAGTTAATCAAGAAAACATATGAATTCCAGGTATATTTACAAAATCAGTAAACATGGAGCCAATTTATGCACCATTCATGCGGGACTGGGGAACCAAAAGCAGCCCTGGCAATAATGCTCAAACCAGCCCAGCTTCCTTTGTCTCTTCCCTTAATCTCCCTATTTCTATCCACAAATTCTCACTCTCTTTCCTGCTCTCCTCGCTCTCACTCTGATCACATTCTCTCTACCTTCCCCCTCCCTCCCTCTGTTTTTCTCTCTTTGAATTCTCTCGATGCCTGCTAAAATCAACTTTGGGAGCTGAGGAAAGTGACAGGGAACCCAGGAGCAGCCCTGGACCTTCAAACCCAGCCTCAAATGGCCCCAGGCCATGTGGAATGCACAGTGGAATAAAAGGCCTGTCCGGCCCTGTTGCAAAGTCATCCTGTGCCCTGGGCACCCCAAACTTTTTTTGCTGACTGGTATTGGTGATATCTGACTCTGACTGACCCTGGGCTCTGCCTAACCAGGCCCAGGGCCAGTGTTAAGCCGAAAACACACTAGGAATACAGTGAAAACCCCAACATACACTAGGGTACACTATGGGTTAGGGTACCCCTATGATTTACATGACCTTCCCTATCAGGCCCTAGTACATAATAGGGTAGGGGGATTAAAACTACCTTTCAGACCCTAGCATATAATGCATATAATAGGACATGGCCGTTTAAGGGACAGCAGCTTTTTTGCACTTGCATGTGTGCACTGCTAAAGCCTGAGGTCAGTTTAAAAGCAGCACTGTGTTGCGGGACTGCTTTTAAAATGGAAATTGTGCCCAAACTTGACTTTGGTGTTTTGAGGCACTTGAAAAGTAATAAACTACAATGTTTGGACATGTCAGGTAGCCCCAGGGTCTCTCCTAGATCTCCCAGGCCCAGCCTTGCTCAGGACACTTATTTTTGTCATATGTGCCTAGGAGGTCCCTTAGGTCATAGTCAGACCATCTCATAAAGGCGTTGAGGAGAAAAAGGTCAAGATGGGGAGGAAGTTAATTTGCATACCAGGATCTGAAGCTTTCGAATTCCATGTCCAGGGACCTGAGACTGCTGAAAGATGAACGCAGCTTCAGAAAAAAAGCTTAAGACATGTCTGTTCCCATGATGATTCTCTAAGTCTTCTCACTACAACCTCCTCCTCAACGCTGGGAAGCCCTTGGGCAGCCATGCACTCGATAAATCCCACAAACATAAGCATAACATTTGCTACCAAATTGCCTGGCACACTGTTGCTGAATAAGGGGTCTGGGTGGGTGGGTATTCATGTGGTACTTGTGGCCACTGTTCCTCTAGGGGACGAGGACAAGAGTGTTATTGGGGATGGAACTGGTTTTTAAAACCAATTTGTAATTATCCACAGGCACTGAGTAATTTTAGCCAGAAGAGACACATTGCAAGAGAAGGCCAACAGAGAAAGTAAAGAAGTCTTTTGCTCAGGGTTATGAGCCAATGGCCCCCTTCTCCATTGTATGGTATGGGTCAACTTTCCTCATGAGATGGGACTAAATAAAACGATTTGTGATTTATGGGAGTGAGTTGCTAATTTGTATATCCTTTTAAAGCACTGGTTTGAGGGGAAATATTTAAGACGTGGAAGTCAATTCCCATTAGTTTACACACATTCCAACCTTTGGTAGGCAGAATGAATACCTTTTCCCCCACTCATAGTCACACATTACAGTTATTTATAGCACACCAGTTAGTATATGGCCTTGCACGGCACATGCACTCGATAAATCCCACAAACATAAACATAACATTTGCTACCAAATCGCCTGGCACAATGTTGCTGAATAAGGGGTCTGGGTGGGTGGGTATTCATGTGGTACTTGTGGCCTCTGTTCCTCTAGGGGACGAGGACAAAAGTGTTATCGGGGATGGGACAGGTTTTGAAACCAACTTGTACTTATCCACAGGCACCAAATACTTTTAGCCAGGAGAGACACCATGCAAGAGAAGGCCAACAGAGAAAGAAAATAAGTCTTTTGTTCAGCGTTTTGAGCCAATGGCCCCCTTCTCCATTGTATGGTATGGGTCAACTTTCCTCCACGAGATGAGACTAAATAAACCGATTTGTGATTTATGGGAGTGAGTTGCTAAAATGTATATCCTTTTAAAGAACTGGTTTGAGGGGAAATATTTAAGACATGGAAGTCAATTCCCATTAGTTTACACATATTCCAACCTTTGGTAGGCAGAATGAATACCTTTTCCCTCACTCCTAGTCACACATTACAGTTATTTATAGCGCACCAGCAAAAATATGGCCTTGCAAGCACATTGAATGCAAAATATTTTTACCCAGTCTCCCAAAACAAACACCAAATGTAATCAATTTGTGCCGTCCCTTCATCCTTACCCCCAATCCCCACCACCCCCTAAAAAAAATAGCACTCAGGCATGGCCTGAACAATGTGCCCCCAGCCCGCTACCCAAGCCACCCACTCCATACAGTGAAATAGGAAAAGCTTTCTTTCCCCATCAGCCCTTTGCCACTACTTCTGGGTAATACAATTATGGATTAATATTATTTAACTTTGCTATTGCTATTCCCCGGGCTCAGTTCCGTCAAGTATTCCTAGGCTTGTAGCTCTGATATGAAGCTATGAGTATGTCCTCTTACAATGCCCTTTAACCTTGCTGGATTTAAAAGATTGACTTCTGCCCCTGCTTTCTGGAAGGGGTTGAATAAATGCCACAGACGCCATTTTCGCACTACAGTAGCATATGCGAAGTCCGGTTTAGCAAAAATTAAACCTCTTCAAAGAATTATTTTGCGTTCGGGCATGCCTTGTCATAGATATGTTGCTTCAATAGGAAATTACCAAAATAAACAAGCATTGCCCTAGGTTTTTCAGCTTCACTGTGCATGTTTCCTCACCACTAGTCGGAAACAATGGGCCAGTTGGACCTCTGCATTCCAGTCCCCTTTACCTTAGTCTGGGAAGTCTCCTCTCAGCAGATTAACCACATACTCTCTCGGATTACTGCCATGCACCCCTTCAGGAATCCCCAGTAGACATAAGTTATTCTGCTACTTGCAGTTCTCCTGATCCTCTAATTTGAGTTTTGCAACTTCTAAGCCATGCTCTGCAAAGAATTCTGGTCTTTCAGTGTTTCCATTTCTGTCTCTATGGACTCTGTTCAGCCCTCTGCTGTGGTCAGTCGATCTCCACAGACTTTGCTCAACTTTCGCATCCCAGCCTGTAATTTCTTTAAGGCAACCCTTGTCCAGTGGCTTTCGCTATGATTTTTTTCCTGTATTTGTTACAGGGACAGGAAAATAGTGGTAAGTGACGGTTCTTGTCCCCCACCAAGTGTTACAAAACACCAAACAAAGCACTCTCCAATAAGTATACATTTTGCAAATATAATGTAAAGACTGTATGGACTTCTTAACAAACACAGTTGTTCCATTTTATTTCAACACATAAATTAAATTGCTGTGGTACAATCCATACTGTCAAGATGAAGCACACCCTTAATTCATATTGTAGTGTCCAGATGAAGCACAGCCAACACGTTTCATCACTTTTTTAAAGTTGTAAAGTGTTTACAGAATAAGAAACGATTTGTTAAGTAAATTACTATTGGATAGTGTAGATAAATACAGAAGAAAAACAAATGAAATTAAGAAAAAGGATGGCTTAGCTTGTAACACCCGACAAGGTGAATAGAAAATACCTTACGATATACGAAAACCCAGTGAAATTTAAAAAAAAATTAAAATAGAGTGAACCCATTAAAAAGTTCCAGTGACACAAGTGGACAAAAAGATCATGGAAAAAAGTCCAAAAAACCCACCTCAAGAACCAGTCACATGGCAAGTAAAATCCAATTTTTCGGCCCAGCTCATAGCAGTAAGTACTTACTTAAAATCATAACAAAATGACGAAAAACTTTGAGTACCTGAGGTGCTCCAAAAAAAACAATAGAGAAAACAGGGATAAGCAAACAAAAGATAAACAACTGTGTGAAACCAAAAGATTGTACGAAAAGTAGTACTTACTATTGATTTCTAAAAGATAGTGTCCACTTAGAAGATGGGCAGTAGCACATTTAATATGATGCAAACAAGAAGAGGGTGTTACAAGCTTGTGGAACCGTTGGGGGTTCAGTCACCTAACATTACGTTCTTTTTCACCAATTTCTGGGCCATGTGTCTCTTTTTCTTCTCTTCATTCTTTTTTCTTCTGGATTTATCTACGCTATCCATTAGTCATTTACTTAACAAATGCTTTCTTATTCTGTAAACACTTTACAGGCTTAAAAACATTCACAAGATGACGAAACGTGTGTTGGCTGTGCTTCATCTAGACACTATGGATTATACAACAGCAATTTCATTTATGTGATGAAATAAAACAGAACAACTTTATTTGTTGAGAAGTCCATACCGTGTGGAAATTATATTTGCCAAATGTATACTTATTGGAGAGTGCTTTTTTGCTTTGTATGATTTGCTCAGCATCCATAATAGGGTGGCCCTAGAAACCAAAAGTAAAACTCCTAATCCCCAATGGTTGGGCCCAGTAGCTCTTCCTTGCACCATAGCCCTCTGAATGAGGTTCTGACAGGACCCACAGAAGGCTTCGCCTATTGTAAATAATGGCACCTCACCACTTTCAACAATGGTAAAATACCACAGATTACACTCTGTGCATGTGCACGTAAGCTACTTATGCTTGTCCTGCTAACTAGATGTAGATGCACACTTGGATGAATTATCGGTCACCACAACACTGAGTACAATGGTTGATAAAAAAAACCCCAGCCTCTCATTATGGATCTGTATACTGCTCACTTCTACTTTAACACAACATTTATTCTCAAATTGTTATTGTTGCTATAATTAAATAAATAAACTTCCATTTTTCTACCAACCCCTTCTATTCTCCAAGCTCAACTTCCCAGTCAGATTTCCCCTTTGGTATAGGAAATTGGGCTGAACTTCACCCTCTACCTGAAGCATATCACTTGGCTGAAAAAGACCCATGAGCAATTTACTGCCGTGTTTTCTTCATTAAAGGATTACATGCATTACTTTCCTTTACGATTATATGAAGAGCACATCCGGATGAAAGGAATACTAAGGACTTTATTTAGAATTTAGCAGACGGGTTCACTGCCACAAATGCGGCAGATGTCCTGTTCGCTGTATTATAAGTGCATTATTTCCTTTGGAAGTTGCAATAAAGCAGACAGGATACCCTCACGTTTTGATCAAATATCCCATCCTTCTAACTCTAAATATATCTAAAAACCCTTACAAACTAATGCATTGTCTAGGCTTCTGTTAATTTATATTCTCTATCCTCTGTAATGCTTGGCAGAGCGGTTTCTCATTTATTTAAAAAAAACAGTTTATTAAATTTCCCAGAATAGTACCCAGTGATATCCAAAGCAATAGGCATCTAAGATAATACTGGCATATTCATACCTACCAACAAGATATTAACAAATGCATGGTGCTTTATTAAATAATTTAGCTCTTCTTATGTTCAAGAAGGTGAACTTTGAATTCTGCTCCAGTGCCCAGAATCTTGATTTAAGCACTACAATGTACCTATGTGCTAGCCATTTTTAATAGAATATCAATTCCCTTAAATACATCTCATGAATAGATGCCAGCATATCCGAACCCCAATACAGGCAAATATTTCTTTAGCATTCTTAAATGAAAGGGAAAATATACAATGATTTTAACTCTCATTTATTAATACCATCCATGCAATAATAAGGAGTTTCAACTGTGAATGTTTTGTGTCAGTCTTATTCCTACATTCACCCAGACTGTCTTGCAATAACAGAGAATTTATCAACATGGGCCCTCCACCTTAAAACCTCTGGGCAAAGTCCCAGCTACAACAATGCTTGTCTGTAGCCAAAACATTTTACAGGGTAACTCTTTCCGTGACCATGGAGACGTAAGGAAGCAACCAAAAACAATATTGTGTCCTGTGCGTTTTTGGGGGTCAAACTATCACTTTGTTGTTGGCACCCAACACAACTTTATTTCTTCTGCAGAGTCCCTGCCTTCCCAGGGTCCCTTCTGCCAAATTTCCAAATTTGAAATATCCTCAGTGCCTAGTGGGCATGCCCTTAGCCTAAAGCCTTTCCTTTGGACAAGCTGTGCTATTAAATATTTGCATTTACTTCATTCCTATGCATGCTTGGTGCATTTATTTTTGAAATGTGGTGCCCTGCCCCACATTAGGGTCCTATACATACACAATTCTTCGCAAACTGCATGGAAGCTTTAGCCAGATAGGTCATGTCAGCTTCCGCCCGGACAGCACACTACTGCTCAGTCTCTGCAGGGAAGCTATCTCCTTCTCTCCTCCTCCCCACCTGCTCATTTTCCCTGGTGCTTCACTCCTCAGTGGGGGAGAGTCATGGAGAGGTGGCTCAAACCAAGTATCAGCACTGGGTGGGATCTAGGGTATCCTCAAGCCTCACACACCACTCCAGGCAGACTCCCCAGACTTGGTTTAGTGTGACTGCTTATCCTCTACCTGGAGTCAAGTTCTGAAATTCAAGTGAATGTGCTGTATGGTAATTGGAACCTCTTGGGACATACATGGCTACAGGTTCTCTGAGGCTGTTCCTTCACTACTATGGCGTGTTTCAGGCTTTCGGCACAAACAGCAAGGTGAAAGAATGCTGCAAATGAGCATCTTAATAAAAGACTCATATCCTCGACCTGGTGGGTTGTTTCACTCTGGGGTTTGTTGAGTGTGTTGTACTCTTCCTGTCATGCTCCAGCCTCCAGTAATGTAGTAAATCTTAAGGGGTGTTGTCTGGAAATCTAATTGTAAAATACTTGTCCTACACTGAAGGAAAGACTCAGGAACCTGTCCTCCTGCTACTAACCTCCCGATAGTCTCTTGGCTAAGGGTCTCTGAGCATCAGCATTGCATGGCCTCAGGGCCTCCTGATCACATCACATCCAGAGCCAGAAGTCACCTCGTTCAGAGTCTCCACAAAAAGACCAGTTCAAAGGAATCCAAAGCAACGTTCTCCTTTAGGCTTCCCAAGTCTGCCCAATATTGTCCTCCAGAAGGAGTGGTGAGCCTAATTCCACAGGTGCTGGAGAAAGAGTCTGCAGACTCCAAGATGTACAAGCCTGGAGTCCTCTCCAGGCTGACGTTTATGAGCAACTTTGTCCATCCTTAGTCTGTATCTATGTATGTATGTATGGAATTATATATGTGTTGGTATCTTTAGAGATCAATTCTAGCTCAAGGCTGACAGAGCACTGACCAAGGGTTGTAGCCCTCTGGAAGATACAATTATTGCTGTTGATGGTGTTATAAGCGATGCAGTTTGTCTTCAAGTTTATCCATGTTTGAGAATGGACCAAGAGTAGGTCTTTTATCGTGGAGGTGACGTGATGTAAAAATGTTAACTGTTTGGTGCTGGTGGCAAACAGGAGGAATTCATTCATCATGGAATTTAGCTTCAGGAAGTTAACTGAGATCCAAGAATAGATGAGTTTGAAGTAGGATTAGAAGTCTAATACCCTGCAAATGGGCCCATTGTCCAGGGGAGATTTTGAACTACCACCTAGCCAGCAGGGTAATGCTCTTGGCCCAACATGGTAGATACAGACCTGAATCTCATAAGCACTGGCTCCAGGAAATTAGGGGTGGATAGAACTCACAGAGTTTCACTCCATGGAATGCACGAAGTTCCACGAGTAGGTGGAATTCGGCACATCATGCTGCTTACACTTCTTGCTCTGCTTTTTAGCACTGGTGCTTGTTCGGGGCTGTAAAATCACTGTCAACAGCACCACACAGCGTGCCAGAGGGTGTGGTTTCTTTCTGCTGTTTGAGTAATTTTCTTATCCAGCGGCAGCTTTATAAATGTGAATGGTCACGACCCCCCACAGTCACCCACGTTGAGAAATCTCGCCAGCAAGCGTTCTAGGCCCCAAAAGTCATGCTAGAGGATGCACATTTTCACTCGCAAACTTAATACTGGCATGCAGCACACATGAAAAACCTCTTTTACACAATCATCTGGAGGAGTTTTGCCAGATCTTCACATTCCAAGTGGAACACAAAGTGGGCAAAACTCCCTGAACTCCGCTGGCAGAGCCGAATTTTCTTCCACCCCTGAAGGATATTTTATTAATGCCAAAGAACGTGAAAGAGCTTGAATATGAGCAAATTAGTATTTTAAAGTATTTTGGAAACATAGTCATGTCAATTGTTTTTCTATGTTGAGATTATCCAAAATTATGTTTTGGCCAATTTTCACCCAATTTGTAAATACAGTCAAGCACTACAGACTAAGGGCCTTGCTATGAGTTTGGCAGTCCAATGAACCATCGTATCAGCGCTGGAGGTCCAAGCATGAGAGCTGGGCAGTCTCACCGCCGTGCTATGAGTTGGGCGTATCACCTTTGCTAAGACCACCACTGGACTGCCGAGACTGCCAGCAGATCATCGACAGTCCAGTTAGCGATCGGGTAAAGGCAGGCACCATAGCTTGGTACAGGGAAGCTGCACCTCCATCAGTCTGTTGCCTGTTCTAAGAGCGAAGCATGGCGGTATAACCGCCTGCTTCAAGGAGAAAGAAATTGGGGCGCAAACTCACCCCTTCTTGTTCTTACAGGCACATTCCGACGTGGATTATTTTCCCCAAGTCACTCCTTCAAAGCAGGATCTTCAGGCCGTGCATTACAACCCTGTTTGGGGCGATGTACAGATAAGTCCTTTTCATACTATATACAAATTGCCAGGACTGCCCGCATATGGGCTGAACCCCGGATAATAGGTATGTAATATCTTTCCACATATATCAGGCATATGTGCATCCGGCACATCTGCAGTCGTAATGCACACACAGGCATGATATATTTGGGAAAAGCACTCACCACCAATGCAAGAACCCTGCCTCCACACGCCAGCCCTGGGGTCAACTCGGAATGTGGTGGTCTTTGGACCCCCGGCGCCACGGGCTGCTGGAGGGGACAGACGTGGTCCTACGGCAGTCAGACCGCAAACGTCGTAATAAGGCATTAGATTTTAGTCAAGAGGAAAGCGAACATTTCTTTTTGGATGGACAATTAAATAATAATAACTGCACAGTCGGAAACCATTTTGTTTAGGGTCCCATATGCAAAAGAACTACCTGTGTACAGATGCCAGGCTGAGTTAGACAGCAGTTTCCCTCCATCAGGTGCACACGTGTGCACATATATCAGCACACGTGTTTGCATGTAACCAGCATAGAACCAATTACCACTGCTACACAGTAGCAAGCCTTAATTTAAAAGGCAGACACTAATGGTTACAGCTCAAAAACATTTTGACAGAAGCATCCTGTGGGTAAGCTTCCATTGGGGGTCTCATTCAAGCAGCAATCCAATAATCGAGAAGTTCAAAACCCCAAAATCTTGGGGCTAAAGCAGATCAGAATTCACTTGCTTTACAACACAGTCACATCAGATGTTTCTCAGGTATAAAGCTCAGAATGATGCCATTTTTACCTGCACATATTCCACCATGGCCAGCCTAGCTAGGACAGGTCAGGGAAATTCCCATGAGGTGCTGAAAATATCACACATTTTTGGATCACAGTTTTGATGAAATCTCCTGTTTGCTCCTCAAAGGGGATGTCTAGCCCAATTGAAATGTGGGCTTGATGCACACCATACACTACAGATGCCCTTTAAAAAAACAGCAATGTGTGTCTACAAGTCAAAGAGGCACATTTAGTTTGCTAACAATCTGTAATCGTTTATTCGCCTCTCATATTCACACACAAAATTTCAAACCATTTTTCATTGGCACCAGGGGTAACTACTACACTCTAATTTCTGCTAATACTGTACATTTAGGAAATCACTTGCCTTAACCAATTTAAATTACTGATAACGTGTGATTAGAAAAGGGTCTCCAGGAAACAGGATATGGGTTTTGTGTAGAAGTCCACATTTACTGAACTATTATGATATAGCCAGGCACTAAATGTCACTATCATTGCCTTGAAAGTGCCAATCATTAGATTGTTAGATATCTTAAGACATTCTCTTTAAACATGGTTATAATTCAATGGATTTTCAGTAGAATATAAAGTGGGCCATACATTTCTTTCAGTTAATGTTTTTAATTCATTTGATTTCTGCATGCTCAACTATCTCTCATTTATGTGCACAAGCAGCTTTCCTGATGGTTTGAGACCCATGGGTTTGTCTGTAATGTTTCCATCGCTGAAGCTTTTTGGTGAGCTCTGTAGTAAGAGCCTGACCCAAGAATTACTTCTCTTGGCAAAAGTTTGCGTTGGGCTTGATTGTACAGCAGGTTACCTTAAGTTTACTTTTCTAATGCAGATTGTGCATCCAGCAAAGTGATCAGCTGGTACAGCAACTCCACTTGGACATGAAGGTGAAAATTGGCTGATCTAGATATTATGAACAGACTCCCTCAGCCCGCTGCTGGTGTCAGAAAGGATCTCCCTCGACGTATTCCCCTGGGAGTGTCAGTACAGGTACTAGGCTTCCATCAATGATTTCGGCTGAACAGCAGTCACAGTCTCACTGCTCTTCTCTCAGGTGATGACAGATGGTTAACCTTACGCTGATAAGATCGCTTCAGCCTTGGGCCACATTCTTGCACAGGTGCAGTGTACCTTTCCCTCTTTCAACAGGCAGAACATGCTTGCGGGGTCCCAAGGCACTTTAACAGCTCCTTCCATAAAGTTTGTGCAGACTTCAAGGTGATGTCCCCGCACCTCTGGGAGACTCATGATATTCTGAAGTAAATTGCAGAGTACCCCATCCTCTGATCAAGAGGAATCTGGAACCAAGTGGGAGAGCTTGAGTCCTACATCAATAGTAATTTTCCAGACAGGGTGTGAGATCCCACTGTCTGTGTACTGGAACTGGTTTAGATTGGTTCCTTTGCTTCAAGTATGCATCCTTGCAGATCAGACTAAGGGCTAGATTATGAGTTTGGCAGTGTGGCAGTAGTCCACCCCGCCAGTGCCCGGCTGCCACACCACCAAACCCGTAATCAGACTAACCACCGGATTATGAGTTTAATCCTGGTGGGTGGACCTGTGGCAGCTGTCCCACAGAAATGCCTTTCAAAGGTTCATATCTGAGCTTTAGAAAGGCACCGCAATGGGAGTGCCACAGCATGTTCCTGCACTGCATGGACAGGTAAGCCCATGCCATGCAGGAACTGGGGGTGCATGCATTCAGGGGGGCACAACATGTGCCCCTTGCATGCATCTCTTGGCCCTTCAGCAGCAGAGGGCCCTTTAGGGCCCACTCAGTTTCCACACCTTCACACTTTTCACAATTTTTAGGGCCCCCTCAGTTTCCACACAATCACACTTTTCAGCGCGGTCTAGGTGCAATAACATTAGGATTCTTGGCCTGTCAAAGACTACACCCATATCCAAGATGGAGCCTTTCATTGATGGCATGCTGCGCAAACTTTTTGGGACCACTTTGTCCAACGTGATGGTTGTGGAGAGGGCGCATAGATCGTTGGGGCCCAGACCTAAGCCAGGAGTGCCGCTGAGGCCGATCATTGCCCGATTGCTCAATTACGCTGACAGAGACACTATACTCAGGGAGGCGAGGGCAAAGGAACCAGTGGTGTACAAAGGCGACACACTATCCTTTTTCCTGGACTATACCCCGGCAGTTCAATCTGCGCACCAGGAGTTTGTCCCAGTGAAGAAGCTGATGAGAGAGGCAGCGGTGCCCTACGCTATGCTGTATCCAGCGAAGCTGAAAATCACTCATGAAGAACAGTCTCATTTCTTCACGGATGCAAAGTCTGCCTTGAAGTTTACGCAGCATATCTGCAAAAAACAAAGCCGGGGAGACGACGGGCAGATCTGGAGCAGACAGTGTCCGGTTTGGATGAGGCAGACTGATGGCCACTATGTTGATTTATTGGGTTAATGTTACTCTATTGTGCAAATGTGCCTTCTTTCTATTAATCTGAGTGGAGCATTATAGTGCCCAGCAGTTGTGGTGTTGGGGTGGGTGGGGCTGTTATTGTAATTGTTGCTCTTGTTGGGGACCTGGTCGGGGGCGTGTGGTGCTCCTCTAATAGTTAACTGACTCAGATTCGGCAGTCGTAAGTTGGACGCAGTTCCGGCGGCCAACCTTCGGTGTGAGTACACGCAGCCGTGCTTCTTCCCCCAGCGGGTATCACCCAAATGGTTGTTTCTTGGTGGGAGGGGGGAGCTGGTCTCGACTTGATTGGGAGGTTGGAGTGGGTGGGGGACGGGATGCCTTTGTAATTTTTGTGTGTTTTGAGTTATCTGTATACTGGTGTCAATCATAAGAGCGAGACGTGATATTTGTTGTATAATGAATCAGCGATGTGTGATAATTGCTGCATGTTTAACCAGAGGGCTTTCCGTCACGAATTGTCATCATTAAGACACTGTAGGGTTCATGGCTGACCACTGTGCGATGTTAACTTGGAATGTCCGGGGCCTCAACTCTCCCAAGAAGGGGCGACAGGTGTTAGCATATTGAAAGAGGCATGGAGTGCAGGTGGCGCTATTGCAGGAGACACATCTAGCTCCTAGGGCGACGTGTGGGGTGTTAGGCATATGGACGGGCTTTCAACTTGCTGCATCGTATTCCTCCTATGGTAGGGGTGTGCTGATTTTGGTTAAAAAGTGAGTGGACTTTTGAATGCTACACATGTATGCAGACGATGAGGGGCGATGCGCTATGGTATGCGGGAAGCTGTGTGGAACATTAGTCACTGTTATAAATATGTACGGTCCAATTGCAGACGACCCAGAGTGTGTGGCCCGCATGTGTGAACGACTGCGCGAGTGGCCAGTTGCGCCCGTTATTTGGGGGGGGGATCTTAACACGTACCTGGATGTTAAGTTGGATAAATCCAATCCAGAGACGCATCGCACCCCCAGAATCGCTGTAAGTGTGCTGTGGGCGATGGAAGAGTTCGGGCTGTGTGATGTATGGAGGATACGAAATCCGGGAAGACAAGAAGGTACGCATGCAACACCAATGCATGGGAGTTGGTCGAGACTTGACTATTGGCTGATTGACGATGAGCTAATCTAATGGGTGGTTGAGGTGGCGCCCCTCGCTCGCACGCTGTCAGATCATAACCCAGTGCGCCTGCTCTTGAGCATTCCGACGGGAGTACGACGTCCTTTCACGTGGCGATTGCGTGCCGAGGCACTGTTAGGTCCAGTGTATGACAGAACCATACGTGACGCCATTGAGCAATACTTCACGTTAAACAAAAGCACGGTAGATCAGGCTGCGACGCTATGGGAGGCTTTTAAGGTCACCATTCGGGGGGGGTGTATTAAGACGGTGGCAGGCATACTCAGAGATATAAGAACGCAATTGCAGAGAATTGAGTCTGAGCTACACAACCTGGAGCGCGAGTATGATAATTGTCCCGACTTGGCTAAACTAGCTAGGATACAAGAATTGATAGCTGAATATGACACACAGGCGGAGACTGAGATTAGGTACATGTCTCGCTGACACAAAGCCCGAAGATACGGGGAAGCAGGCATGCCGGGTCGAACGCTGGCGTTCAAGATTAAGGCGAGATCTGAGCAACAGCGAGTGGATAGAATAGTGGATGATACGGGAGTTGAACATTACACTCCGCAGGCTATAATGGAACAATTCCGTGTGTTTTACGTGGATTTATATAGCACACGAGGCTCGCTTCCGGCAGAGGAATTTGAGGCGTACTTGGATAACATTGCAAACACCTGGTTATCAGATGTACAGCATAAATACCTATGTCTCCCCATTGATGAGCAAGATATTAAATTGGCAATTGCGACGCTGTCTAATTGTAAAGCGCCGGGCCCGGATGGGCTCTTGTGGAATTTTATAAAAAATATGCAGATCTCATTGCGCCGCATTTGCTGGAAGTGTATGCCGAGGCATACGATGCCAAGACGCTTCCCCCATCATTGAGAGAGGCCCTTATTGTCATATTACTTAAGAAGGATAAGCCCCCAGAGCGATGTGATTCAGATCGCCCATTGTCATTTATTAATATCGATGCCAAGATCCTGGCGAAGATTTTGGCCACCAAGCTGCAGCCACTGATGTCAGGCTTGGTCCTACCGGATCAGTCGGGCTTTGTGCCGGGGCGGTCATTGTCGCACAACTTGCGTACGCTTTTCTCCATGTTCCACGTGTTGGAGCCCACTATGGAGGCGAATGCAGTACTGCTGGACGCAGCAAAAGCGTTCAACTCTGTGGAATGGCAGTATATGCATAGGGTCTTGCGACGTATGGGGTTCCCACAAATGTTTCTCCAATGGATAACGGTACTATACACGGAGCCATCGGCCAGAGTATACAATTGCCAGCCAAGGTACGATCTACATAGCCTTCATGGATTTTTCCTCTGCTTTTGACTGCGTTAATCAGGGGAAGCTGTGGCAATCCATGAGGGCCATGGGGGTGGAGGACAATCTGGGAAAATTTGCTGGAGGATTTACACAGGGCCACCAAGGCTAACATCAGATATGCTCAGGATCTCCGTGTATCAATGGATTTTAGCATTGAGAGAAGGGTTAGACAGGGATGATTTTTGGCCCCTTTTTTATTCAATCTATATATTAACGATTTGGATAAAACTGTGGTAAATACAGGGGTTGACTTCCCATATGTGGGGCGATGAGGTCTACCCGTTCCTGCTTTATGTGGACTATGCTGTCCTCATTGCCAGAACTGCAAGGGGACTTCAGTCTCTGCTCGACACCTTTCAGAGTGTTATGCAAGCCCTTGATTTGGCAATGAACAACTCCAAATCCTATATATTGCAGGTCGGGACTCAGTCTAACTTACAGTACCCTTTTAAAGTGGGTAAGGAGAAAGTGCCAATGACATCAATTTTCTCTTATCTGGGGGTTTTAGTAGATGATCGGCTGAGCTGGGGGTCCCTTATATAGAAAAAAAGGGGGAGGTTGCAAGGGTGAATGCTGCTATTTTCAACTGTGCTGCTAAGATGGGTACGCGCCCAATTGCGGCGATGTTGAAAATATACCAGGCTAAAAGTGTTGCTACTGCCAGCTATGGGAGTGAAATTTGGGGATATAAAGCCACAGATGTCCTGCAGGTGGTGGAGAACACCTCTTTAAAACGTTTCTTAGGGGTGCCCAGTGGCACACCAAATTTGGTCGTTCATGAAGAAACGGGGAAGCAGTATTTATGCAGTATACTGGCTTTGTGTTCCCTGGTGTTTTGGCTCAAGTGTTGGTTAAATAAAGACTGAGCTCTTAACCATCAGATCCTAAGGGAGAGCTTAAGTCTTGATTATATGCTACGTGTACCATGGCTGAAATATATCAAGGGGTGTTTTGAAGGGCTGGGGCATTCAGACCTCTTTTCAAGGCTTGATTCTATCACTCTGAAAGATGTGGAGTTTGTAAAGAAAACTTTTATTAGCTTGCAAAAGATCAAAAGATATGAGTTAGAAATTGGAAAATCGAGTGTCTGTAAATTTGTGATGCCCAAAACAACCCCGTCTATAGAGCCATATCTTTTGGGGCCATTGTCGACCTACGAGCATTTTTTATTGTCTATTGACTGGATTTATTTTCACTTACTACTTGCTGTTCCAAAAGGGAGCTGTAGAGGTCAGGTGTTAGCATCCTGTGGCTGCGACTGTATGTCTCCACAGGATTTGCAACACTTAATGTTTTTCTGTAAATTTTATGAAGTACCTCATAGATATTATTTAACACCACTTTAAAAAAAGTTGAATTTTATTCTGGTCCGCCCAGCTCTTTTTTATTTACAGCTGTTTAAACCAGATTGTATACTTTTTATAGTGGGTTTCTTGAAATCTACATTGAGACTAAGGACTTGTATGGATAGTTAATTCCCCCTCGACCATGATAGACATCCCCGTCACAATCTAATGTAGATGATTTTTAGCCATTGGGCATTTGTTTCCTCTTCTTTTTTGTGTATATATCTCTTTGTAATGGGCTATTTCCCTTGTATTGTATGTTTTATTTGTAATATGGAAATGTGTAACTTTTATGGTTTTATCTTAAAGCCGAATAAAGTTGTTTTTGATTTGATTTGAATAAGACACCTAAAAGATACAGCAACCTATTCATCTACTTATTTTATGAAAAAGATTCAGTGAGCATTTTTCTCAATAAAGGGACCTATTCACAAACTGTATTTTGTAGTATGTTTTGTAGTACTACAGTCGAACTACTAAAGTACTACAATATGCAATTCACAAGCCTACGAGTTTATATCTCCACTTCCACCTGTCTTATCTTTTCTATGGGAAGATCATCACACATGTAAGTTTATTACTTATTTGTGAATGTCAGAGAGACCAGCCGGTATGGCCGGACAAACGGGCATAACTACTAGTAAATGGGAGGTGTTTAGAGAGGAGTAAGGATCGGGTTTAAGGAAGGCTTAGAGAGGGGATCGGTGAGGGAAGTGCACACATCCGCAAAAGAGCTAGCCCCTTGCTAATCACACACTGCACTTCTAAAGTTACTACAGGCAAAAAAGGGACCCAAAACAGTGGTAAATTACTTCAGCAAAGTGATGGAGTAGGTCTGGCACCACACATGGCCCACCACTGCTACTGCAAAACCCTTCCAGAGAAAATAATCGAGGTAGGACCTTAAAAAAAAAGCCCCTTAGGAAATAATGTTAAATGCTATTATTTGAAACAGTTAACTATACACAAAATATAATGTAATATTAGTAAAATCTAGAATTAAAGCATATGTAATGTAATTATAAAATATACTTGCAACCTGTTTGAATTTATACATTAATGCAGCTTTATTTTCATTGAAATATAATAATGCAATTCAATTACTTTTTATTAGTCCTTTATATTACTTTTTATCATTATTAATGCATTATAAAAAAAATCATTTTTCTTTAGGTGAGAATTCATGAGTCAATTTAATCTTTGGAAAAATATTTTTATTTAATTTAAAATATTTGAGCCATATGAGATTTAATTCAAAATGAAGGTAATGTTGATGTAGATTTTTTTATTTTTGTTCATTATTTTCAATAAATCGAGACAAAATGTATAGTACTATTTGATAATAAAAAAAATTACGCATATTTTGCTTTAAAAAAATCTTTTACATTTTTCCCTACACTTTACCTTGGGGGGGCCCTACAGTTGGTGGTGGAGATTTCACTAAGGTAAACAAATGGAAAAATCAAAAAGAGTTTGATAATCTTGATAATAAATCAGCAAAGAGTTTTATGTTAAATATTAATGCAGATAATTTTTCTGAAGTTTAAATTATAAATTAATATCCCACCTAGAGTAAATACAATTATTATATTAATTATTAGAAGTGATGTATAGAATTTAAAAAAAGTAATATCATTATAATATAATACAAAAAAATGTTACATTCGTTTATAAATTCAAAAAGAGTTGGTTAAAACATTTAATAATTAAAAAATAACTTTTTGTTTATTTTTTTAACATTAAATTATATTTATTTATATTTTTTAACTGTTTTAAATAATGTAACTTAATTTACCATTATTTCCTCAGCGGTTAATGCTAGGCCTCTGCCTCCACTATTTTCACTAGGAGAGTATTAAATGATCTGTTGTTTACTGTGTGTGGTGCTGGACTTACAACTGTTTCTTTCTAACATTAGTAAAGTTACACTTCTAAATTTGTCTCCACTCATTCTCATTCAAATAACTTTATTTCGATTCCACAAGGAAATCATAAAAGTATACATCAATTTAAAAACATTTGAACTACCATAAAATCACAATACATATTTACATGATTCTATAATAAAACCACAATACATAATTACATAAATCTGATTTTCGAGAACGTTCAATATTGGTTTCTGATCACCAGAGCTGATCTAATAAAATTCAATACAGCATTACAGGTGTTTGCAGTTGACAGAGATAACAAAAATTCATAACCTTCTTTATAATAACACGTTCCAAGAGATAATAGTAATGGTCTAATAAAGGTATTTCTTGGGACCTTATACAAAGTGCAAAAAAGAATAAGGTGCAGAGTATTTTGCGAAACCTTATTATTACAGGGGCAACAAGGTAACTTCTCCCACCAACCCCCCTGCTTTGGAAAAGCAAAGAGGAAGTGTAAAGTGCCAAGGCGAAACCTTGTGAGATAAAAACGCCATTGCGTGTTCATAATATATTATAAATAAAAGGATCGAACTAGCCTTCCCCGAACACGTAATACATAATCATTCTTCTTTAAGGAAACCAGATTAACACTATAGGCATTTTTGATGATTTCCTTAGTATCCTTACTAAGCATGTCTGGATTTGTAAACATGTTGCCTAACCCTATCTTATAAAAGGTATCCCTGACATATCGAAGCCATGGGATTTCCCTGTAATGCTCAAGTTTAAGGCAATCTTGAAGGATATCTTTTGTCAATTTCAGTTCATCAGATTGCCAAACTTTAGACCATAATACTAAAGGTGCAACGTGAATAATATCACTTACAAACTCAATTCCAACCTCTCCGTGTGAGAATATATTTGATGTGCCCAATGGGACAGATAATAAGCGTTTTAGAAACTTATTCTCCATAATCTGTATTTTTTCACAATTTTGTGACCCCCAAACACCAGCACCATAGGTCAAAGCAGAAACACATTTAGCTTTATACAAAGATGTTATTTCAGCTATACGTCGTTGTCCTAATTTACTAGCAAAGCGAAAGAGAGCTTCAATTGACTGTGTAACCTTTTGAACCGGGCTGACATCAAAGGCTCCCAGTTCCATTTTTTATTAAAAAGGTTTCCCAGATAATTGAAGTGATCAACTTTCTCTATATTAGAATTCCTCACCCTGTATTTGCGGATTTTTACATTTTTCGAACCGCAAGTCATGGCAAAAGATTTAGTAAAGTTGACCCCCAGATCTAATTTTCCCATAAACATATCAAAGGCATTCAGACAAATCTGCATGCTATTGGGAGTAAGGGCCATTAGGACAGTGTCACCTGCATATGACAACATTGGAATTCTTTTACCATTTATCTTCGGAAAATCAGCACCAGTTTCTAATAGAAAACCCTCTAAACCATTCGTATAAACCAGAAATAAAAAAGGAGCTAAAATACATCCCTGACGGATGCCTTCAGTGGATAATATAGGTCTAGTTTTCTCTCCTCCCGGGCCATATCTAATTCTGACCATTGTGGCAGTCTGCAACCTGCGGAGGAGAGTGACCAAAGGCTCCTCGAACCCCATAGACTCCATCATACACCACAATTTGTCCCTACATACTGTATCAAAGGCGCGGGACAAGTCCATGAATGCCAAGTGAATAGAACTATTCTTGGCACCCATGTACTTGTTCATGATCAGTGCTAGGTTCAAGCACTGCTCGGTTGTTCCTTTCCCTCTTCTAAAACCATATTGGGATTCTACAATAACCCCCGCTGACTCTGCCCATGTTTCAAGACGAGCCAACTTCACCCTACCCAGTAATTTACATGACGCGTCTATTAATGATATTGGCCTATAGCAACGTGGGTCAGACTTGTCCCCCTTTTTAAAAATGGGCACCACAACTGCCTCTTTCCAGGAGGTCGGAATGGGCCCCAGCACTAATGCCTTAAAAACGTTCAAGAGTAATGGGGACCAGACCTCCAAATTATGTTTAAAAAGGTCTAAGGGTACTGCATCAGGGCCAGGGGCCTTTAGAGCCGCCCTCTTAGTCAAAGCTAGCTCCACTTCCGAAAGCGTTAATGAATCACTGAGTATCTTTGCTGATTCCATGTTAACATTACTATATTCATCCACTCCCGTGGTAGCAGTCTGTAGTTTCTCATTGGGATTGAAGATTTGACTATAATGAGCTACCCAGGAGGGATTGGTGTCGTTACAACGCAGGCTATTACAACGCCTGCTGTTACAACGCGGTTTTTACATCGCATACCACTACAACGCATAGTGCTTTTAAGCGCTGGATAGTGATTTATTTAATTTACTATTCCAACTCCAGTCCCCGTGGATAGTAGGGAAGGTGTTGGATAGTAAATTAAATATATTCCCTATCCTAGAGCGCCCCCCGGCGCAATGCGTTGTAATGGTTTGCGTTGTAATGGTTGCGTTGTAATGGTAGTGCGTTGTAATAAATGCGTTGTAAGTGATGTTTCCCACCCAGGAGTCTTCAGGTATATGCACTCGGATGGTATTATCATCCCCTGTTTTTAGAAAAGGCCTATTTATTATTTCCCCAAAAAGTCTATTATCCCTTAGATCAACCGCTTTATCCAGGTCTTCCCATGCTTTGGTCCTCAAATCATTTTTCCTCTTTCTAACTGCCTCCCTATATCTTTTCCTGGCCAACCTAACCATATCTCTGTCTCGTGGGTCTCGGCGTAGTGCCTTTGTTAAGTGTGTTTGAGCAGAAGAACATTCAGCATCAAACCATTTAGGCCCTCGATGTTGATTCCTCCCCCCTATCTTTACAAGAAGATGTGTGGCGACATTACCCATTAATATTTCGAAACTCTTAATTATGTAATCTGGATCGGATATAGGTGACAAACAAGTTTCTATCTGATCCGCATTTTCGTTAAAAATATCCATTTCCAGTTGCCTCATAGGTACTTTATCCCACCTTAAAGTGACACCCTGATTATGGCTGTATACTATAGGTTGTTCCGGACACAGTTTTCTTTCGAGAGCCATATTAAAACTCAGGATTAGGGGATTATGGTCACTAGCTGGGTTCGCCTCAATTTTAAAGTCTTTCAAGAAATGGAAAAACCCCTTAGATACCATGGCAAAATCGATTGTACTCATTCTGCCCCCTGTTCCTTGAAAGGTAGGTATATTCACTGCACCTGAAAAACTGGGCATATCCAAGATACATAGATCATTATTCATGACGATACTATTTAGAGCCTCCCCTTGTTTAGTATGGACAAAATGGGCCATAGGTTGGTCAGTTAGATCCATCAGACCACACACCCTGGACCCACTAAATTTACATAACTCGCAATTAAAGACTGGAGACGAGAAAAGTCACCACATTTGTGTAACTTTACATTCAAATATAGAAAATAGCCAATAAAATTAGTTACACAAAAGTATAAGACAAACTTACATATATAAATTAGTCACAACTGTAAAATACCTATGTGCATGCTCCTAAAGGTTTTTAAGACTGCAGAGAGTGTGGTTTGTGTAAGAAGTACCATTTCGGTAGTTGAGTTTTATTGCTTAGTTTTGAGACTCTGAAATCCTCGGCAAAAGAATTCCTTCAGGTGTTGAGTGAGCTCTGGCTTCTCCTGCTGCTGGGTACATTCCCATTCTCATTCCGCATAACATAGGTGGATGTGTAGCTGTACCGCTCACAGTAACATTTTTACTTCTGGTACATGTAGAAAGGAACTTGGGAAATGTTGATTTAAAATACACGAGGCCTGATTCCCAAAAAATATGTGTAAATTTACACCCCTGCACATACTCCTATGCAATGCTGTAGATTATTGAGATTTATGAATCAGTTGCATGTCTGAAAAGGCGCTAGGACTAGCCCTGGAATGTCATAAGACATTTGCAATTTTCTCAAATGCCCAGGTCTATGCATAGTATACGCATGCAGTAGAGTAAGTCCGCTGCAATGCAAATGCTTATTGTTTTTCTTTCTTTTCCGTAAGAAGAACCCCTTCTTCCCCATGCAGAAACCATTACTCTAAGCCTTCATGCACGATGGGGGGTTTGCATTCGCCTTTGGTATAGTTACACAATGCAAACTGCTGAAGTACATCACCACCAATTCCAAGGTAGTTCAAGGTCAGAGGGGAGTTTGTGAATGCCATAGAAATCACAGGCTTCTGAACATTCGATCCACACCCCATGGAGCGCTTTACACATGCCTAAATGTTTGTAGCCATAGCATACTATGTGAAATATTTTAAACATGCCATGTTGTATGCATGGCTGGCGTAATAGTGTCCGTTTTGTCTATAAGCGAGGGCATATAGCCACAATAAATTTCAGAATCAGGCCCACAGAAACCAAGTAAACTCAGTGGAATAAATGATTTATTGAGCTAGTCCAGCCATGGGTCCTTTACGTTTACGTCAAAGTTGTTTCTCTGATCATAACATAGTTCTTGTAAAAGGACACCCACACAGATTGATGGGAATGGCGGTACTGTGAATAGCGTGGGTAAGAAGCACGGCTCATTTTGTATTATTCCATTTGGTTTTAGTTGACATTATCTACATTTCATGAGATTAACGAACTATGGCTGGGAAACTAGCCCAGAAATAATAACAAAGGAACAGTCCTAGAGAACAAATAAATACATTCTGACTAACCCATTTGCTAACTAATTATAACCCTATTCACAGTGAGTCACCCTCTAGTGAAACCCTAGGTGACTTACAAACAACCAAACTTGTGGTGTAGAAAGATCATGCTGTCTTAGAGTGCGCACTAATAATGACCAGTAAGGCTCCTCATGGGCTGTGACGCTGTTTAATCTCTCTCTCTCTGTTACTTTCTTTAGCATGGCTTTTGTTCCCTCCCTCAAGCCGCCTCACAGAATCACTCAAGGAGAAGAAAATGCCCGAGTGGCTTCTGCAGCCATGACGTCCCTGCGGTACACGGAAGTGTAAACCAATTTGTTGCGCATAGGAAATGAAGTGCATTCCGGTTACACCGAGGGTTGCCATTGGCTTAAATTATAGCTGCAACAACATGGAATTACGGCGACTGTACAGGCATATCCAAGACACACGATTTTTTCTTGTTTATAAGAATGTTCCGTTCGAGTAGGAATAAAATAAAAGGATTTCTTCTGGTGTTGCCCTTGAATCACGTAATTCGGGGTCACATTTTATGCCTGCTACACAGACGCGAACACAGAGTGAGAACTTTTATTTTAAAATTGTTCATGCTCCTCATTTCAGCTTCTAAGCTTGTGCAGAAATCCTTCTCGATGGGCTCTGCCCTAGTCGATGACTGTATCGCTTTAATGCACAGGACTATGGGGCATATTACCAAGCAATAGCGATAATTATCGCTATTGCTTGGTTAGAGACAAAGATTTACCGCAGCGCTGCGGCGATTTTTACCGCAAATAAACCCAAGGTTTAACGCAAATGCGGTTAAAATCACCGCAAAGCATGAATATCGCTGAAAAGTCAGCGATATTCATGCATTAGCGAGCTAATGCTCTTAGCCATGTTATCCACCTCCCATTGGATAACATGGCTAAGAACTGCTCAGGGCAGGTGTTAGCTTTTGGAGATATTCCCGCTTAGCGCGAATATCTCCAAAAGTTGGTAATAGGAGATAGCGATGTTAGCGACTGTTTTCAGTCTCTAACATCTTGGCACGACCACTTTGCATCTCATTAGTGATAAATATCACTGACATGCAAAGTGGGGCCCAAGATGGTCGCTATCTCCTACTAGCTGTCGCTAACTGGTGTTAGCGGCAGCTAGGTAATAGGGAGATAATTTTATCTCCGCTTTCTTGGCTTTTAAAGCCAAAAAAGCGGAGCTAACCCCCTTGATAATATGCCCCTCGATTCACTGGGGTAGAAGAATACTCATAAAATATAGAGTTACATCTACCACTATGTTTTCAAAATGTAAGTTCTTTACATGAATGGGACGGATATGTAAAAGCAGGCCTATGTGAACTCACCCCTTTGCAACAATGAAAATCAAGGGAAATGTACATGTACACCTGTAACTACGGCTGCAACGCTACCACACGTAGCACCACTGTATTTGGATGTATGTATCATCGCATACCTAGATAGACGGCTACATCTGTCTGCATAACAATCCTGATAGAAACTGGGGGGCAGATTTACAAGCCCCTTTCAACACTTTTGTTCCGCCGGTGCTTCACTTTTGTGACGCAGCGGCGGCATAAAAAATGCAGCCATTATACCTGCAGGGTGGGCGTTCCCAGGAATGAAAGCCTCGTAAAAGTGACGCAGTATCATTTTCAAGATTTCACTGTGTCACTTCTAGGACGCCACTGCGTCAAAACCTTATGCCTGCTTGGAGCAGGCGTAAGAAGTAACACAATGTACTGGGAATAGGCCTCAAAATGCATCGTTGGAGTTGCGTAGTGCTTGCGATACGACTCCAGCAATGCGTGACTTTTGCCCCACAGATGCATCAGAATTTCTAACGCATTTGTCAATCTGTGTGCCATGGTGCGCCGTATTTAAAATACGGCGCATCAATGGTGGCACAAGGGTATCGCAGGCTGGCACCGAGAAAGTGATGCATTTCTACAGATGTGTCACTTTTTTGTTAGTCTGCCCCTGGGTTGTTGCTTGTCAAGGGTATGAGCCCAAGTCAGGCAGCAACCACAATCCCAGTCAGGGTAAGACACCAGCAATCCCCAAATTAACCTGTGCTCACCCCTTGGTAGCTTGGCACAGAGAAGTCAGGCATAGCTTGAAGGCAATGTGTATAGTATTTGTGCAACACTTCAAACTGTAAAAACTGTGAAAACACCACAAAAATAGATCCCACACTAGTTTAGAAAAATAGGCAATATTTAAATAAATAACACAAGACCCAAACAACATATTTCCAAGACGTAAAACAAAAGATATGATTTTTTTAAAGAATAAAGTGAAAATAGCTCCAAAAAGCATGAAGCACCAACAAGGGACATCTGGTTGCGATGGACCGGTACAAATTCCAATGTGCTAACATAGCGCTTACATCAACACACACAACACAAGACACACACACACACTCCAGACTGCTCATCTCTACCACGGCACATAAGCAACAAATGTTGAGATTCACTTATACTTTTCTCACCCCATGTGTGGGCACCGTTACATGAACCAGCATCACTGAAGGGCCTCTCTGTGTCAAGCTCATCACAAGAACTGACACAGCAACACATTACAATCACCTTGTAACGTACGTGCTAGAATAATCTCAGTCCTACCCACAGACTACAAACAAGTGCTTCAAGATATGTTTCCTGTCAATTCTAGGTCTCACTATCCACCAAATACGTCTATGCACCTCACAGTGTCCCAATACAAGAAGCCCTACACAAAAATATCCACACAACCTTATCACATCTGTCTCTGTTAAATTTTTTTGCCTTTGTTACCAGACATTCAGACACCTCTCATCACCTCCATTGCTCCTCTCCTTCCCGTGGCGTGGATCCATGAGAACATGTCCTTCAGAATGGACAGATGGCATAGCCTGGTAAGTCTAATTCAACATGGGCCACTAATGATGGAGGCAGATCTGGTCTTTTACATGTACCCCTCAATGTATCCTAATATCTAATATCACAGATGCTAATACAATGGATATCTTATAGAGCTATGATGTAGCTGTCTTAACAAGTCTCACATGTACATTGTTCACTCACACCATGCACACATCATTACTGCAGCTCGTGTCCCAAACATCTAGGTATGTAAACAACAAATTAGAGTGAGTCAGGTTTACATAATGTGTAACATGCCATATTGATATCCTGTGGTAGAATGATAAGAATATCTACAGACATAAAACTATCAAAATTCAGGAATGTTCGAATGCAAAGTCATAGACCAGGAATGTCTTATGGAGTGTACATCAGTAACAAACAACTGTATGATGGCTTGTAATGTGACTGCATGTGGAGTTAAGCCTGACAGTCTAAAGTCAATTAACATACGTCTGTGATCCATTACTTCCACCACAAGACAATGGTCTAGAATTTCCGGCTAGACTCTACCAGAATTGGTAAAGGTATGTGGTCTAGATAGAATCAGAGAATGACCTATTTACATCTAGAGACCACTTTGCAGTTTCACCTAGTTGTACATGCAGGCAGACATGCGAGTAACATACGACATTGCAGAGCACAAGGAGACTGTAAACCATAATGAGGTTATTGCATCTACCACCATGTCAGTGCTAGAAACCAGTCCCAATAATTAGGTAATATCGCAGATTGTAATTCTTCAAGTGTAAAAGTCAAATCAATGTAGCAGATGCTTGTTGCAGCTATACAGGGCTCACCCACCTCCACTATGCTTTGTGCAAGATGGATCACCAGTAAAACCCTTCAACATTGGTACAACTACAATGGTCTTTACAGCATCACATGCACAGGGGTCACCTTTTGAGAAAAATCTACAACATGTTGTGGTCCAAGAGCTATAAGCAACTCCTGCAGAACCAGCTCACGCAGAACACAAAATTGATTAGTAGAAGAATGCCAACAGGCACAGTTAGGTTCTATAATTTATTCAGATGCTGGTCAACATGCTACCAGTTGCTTCAGCATGGTGTGCTCATGCACCTGATGCATCTGGTGGGCACTGTCTACAGGCGGGGACCACGAACCCACCCACTTACCTGCTCTCTGTGCAGAACCAAACTTAGACCCTTTAGGAAATATCCAAAGATTTAGACACCATTTAGTTAGGCAGCTCTTTTCTCCTGTTTTGGCCTATTGTGATATGTTACCATGGACGATAAAAGGTCGTCAAGTTTTTGCAATTTTGGTGTAACCATCTGGCATCAGAATGGGTGTTCCTGCCCTTCTGGCCACCCAAAACAACCAAGGTGAGGACTGCACTGCGTACTCCATAGACACACAGTCTCCTTCCTTTCAAGTCAGGTCAATAATGTACTCTTGGCAGCCTGGCCGGAAGGTGCTCAATCACTTGATCTATTTCTCCTGTGTAGGATAGTTGGGAAATTATGTAAAAATTCATTCTGAAGGCCTGGGCTTGAACTCTCTTTACTGTAGCTCTGGTCTCAGGCTCCACGGGAGTCATAAATGTGCCTGCGATACCCCAACTCTCATTGGGGATAATTAAACAAAAGTGCAATAATAGCACCCATTGTCGCCTGGAAGACCCAATGCACCCAGTATCCCTTGGATATATGTAGATCCTCCTTGGTAACTGACAATGCAGCAAGGGCACCCAGGCCCTTGAACACTTTCCCTGGTGCGTTCAAGACCTCACCAGAGTGACAGGTATTTTGTAAGATAACTTGGGCCCCACTGATCTAGTCAAACAGGGTTGATGTCATTCTGCTCCTGATGGCATATTTCAGTCACCATGACTGTTCTTATGGGGCCTTAGGGCCTTCAGATTTAAAGTGGTATGTGTTGATGCTTGCAGATGCTTATTCACAGCTCTTTGGCACTGCTGCTTGCTTTTTTCAGGAGCTGCTGGGCTGAAAGAAAGTGGACCTCTTCTCCTCTCCAGCGGTCAGCAGTTTCCAAACCCGGGCATTTTCTTGCAGAAGCCTCACATGGTCCTCAAGGCAGGCCACTCTCCCTGCATATACTCCCTAGTTTCCCAAAGTCTTCCACCACTTGCAGGGTACCTGTCTGTCAAGCAGGAGCCTGTAGAACCAACTCCTAGGGTACCCACATACAGGCCCAATCCACAGATGTCCAAGGGGACCCCCTTTCTTCAGCAAGTTCAATCTTAATGGGCCCAAGAGAAAGGCAAGTGAAGGACTGGGTTCTTTAAGACCCAGCGGTGCCAGGGCACAACACCTGAAACCTTCGTGGGTAACCTGCTCCGGCGTACGAATGACAGAGACACGGGACACTTCCGTCGGCGTCAAAGATTCAAGGTTTATTTGCTGCAGGGAACACAGATATCACGACAAGTACAACTCGTGCAACTTGGGGAGACTGCTTCAAATTGGTTCTGTGGATCGCTCCTTTTATACAGTTTTTACCCATAGGACAACATGACACACAAAGGTTTACAACCCGGTTCCCACCATTATCCCCCAGAGGGGTCGGTTTGGTCACTTTGAAACACACAAGGTCCGGAACATAAGTGCGGAAACATTTGGCGGTTCCCAACTGTAAAAACCATCTTCCCAACATTAGTGCATTCCAATCGGCAGTAAAATCAGATCGAAATAGGAACAAAGACAGGTGAAAAGGAAGACGGAGACAGTGGGGAGATCGGAAAGGGTGTAAAAGGGGAGGTATCGGGAAACACGAGATACAGGCATCAAAGGGACGTGCCTAATGAGATGCACGGCTGAGACAATAAGTCCGTGCGGCAAGATGAGCCTCGAGCGGCACCATCTGCTTTACAGTAACATCCCCCTCGTCATAAAGACACTTACAAAGAACACGTGTCTTCCGCAAATACCTTGGGAGTCCCAGGGTCGCGAAGCGGACAGCGTCCGTTCGCTGGCTACTTGAGGGCAAGAGACAAAATGGATGCCGTATCTAAGATGGAACCCGTGGGTACAGATGAAAAACCCACCTAACAAACGAACGGTTTAAGTTAGCACAGCGAAACTGCGCACACTTACTAAACTCGTCATTTGCGGTTCATAGATACTAGACTCGACCATATTCGTGCGAGTCGAAAACACCACTTACAATTGTCACGGAACCTCAGACGCTCCTTTTGCCCTCATGTAGGCAAGCACTAGTCGGAATCATATTCGATATTCATCAGACCATCCAGATGTTGCTGTAGCATAGCTCTGTCCAACCGAGTCCCTTTGGTAACAGGTGGCTGTCTCATACACGTTGTAGCACAGAGACCACATAAGGCAGGACCACACTGCACACAAAGGCAACACGTGAACAGGAACACCACAACAACTCCGATGATCATCAGAATCTTCCAACCCCAAGTCGACATCAGGCCCGAAAACCATCCAAGTAGCGTCCAATCCCCTACATCCACGTGTATGGATTCGGAGATCTTATGCAACCTCGAGATGGCTTGATAGACAGTAGGAGCGTTATCTGGAATGAAAATGCAGCAGCTCGAATGGATCACCTTACATACCCCACCTCGATCTGCTAAGATGACATCTAAAACCATACGGTTTTGTAACGTCATAAGTCTATCCGCCTGAAGTTCAGTGGTGATATTACCAAGGGCACTGGCAGTAATATTAGCTGTCGTTTCTACCACTCGAGTCAACTGTCTCAGGTTCCTACTATTGACCATAGGTCCCCAAAACGGGAGGAAACCCTTGAAAAAGTCTCCTGCCTCTTGACCGGCAGTATCTTCTTCGCTAATTACGCCTCGCACAACTCTAGTCTTATGATAATCGGCATCTACAGTGAACGTCGGAGGCAACAAATTTGCAATGAAACATGAGCCCATGAAGTCAGCGGGCAACCATGCATATGCACGATCATAGCAAATAAAGTATGTACCCTTGGCAGCCAGAAACACAGGGGACGAGACCATCGGCAGAATGTAATTTTCAGTGCAAGCACTTGCTCCAAGTCGGGCTTGCGATCTTCGGCCACGACCCATAAGACAAAAATTACCAGTGTGGGGTACGACCCATATTGGAGGCGAGCTTTTAAGCTGCTTTTCACTGGTGAACACACTATATTCACCTCTACTTAGGACCCTATAGGCTTGTACCTCTTCCTCGGGAATAAGCGAGGGATCATAGATATCGCTATCTAAATCCTCTATTGCTATCGACAAAGGTTTTTGATACGAAGTAGGACCAGAGTAGGGGGAACGTGGTTCTCGAATGGGGTGGAAACCCAGTGCGCTTCGAAACATTGTCTGAAATGCTCGAGCTGACCCTTGGGAACTATACGGTAACACCAGATATGGAATCCCCTTATCCGTAGTATGTGGCATCAACCCACACACCCAACAATTAGTAGTGTTAACCACTAACTGATGCTGATGAAGGAGCTGAATAAAGGAATTGTTGCGGAATTCTACACGTCTAGCCTGTTCGTGTTCCGGTAACATGTGAAAAGAATGAGGAGAAACAGTGGAGGTAAGTTTAGGGTCAGGAGTAGGAGTGGGTGTAGCAGAAGGTAAGAAGTAAGACATCGTGTAATACACCCCACCCGCCAATAGTGCAGAAGCAGTCAAAAACAATACAAACAGTTGGAATATAAAACATTTGGTACGACTGAGTTGCTGCAACCTGAATCTATGTGCCTGCGCTCCTTCCAAATCATTCAGCTTCGAGAATGCCATTCCCTATGACCGTCCGCAACGTTTCTTGACGCACTTCGTTCTGTGTAGCAATAGTCAATCCCTAGGAGTTCCCAGGAACCGACGGCCTTTAACCTAGCGTCAAGACCTACTATCCAGAAGGAAGTACGCGCGCGGCCCTACGGCCTTTAATGCACAATATGTATATATGCAAAAACAAAGTCTCTCAGCTGTAAAAGCAAAAGTATAAGGAATGAAGCTCAATATATGTACAAGAATAATTACAATAATACAAAAGTTCAAAACTGATCACGGAAAACGGGATAATGCAGTTGTCAATACAGCAAGGCAAGATCTTTTTATTTGTCCTTAGTGCGAGATCGCAAAAAGTATCGGGTTTTCCCAGGACGTGTCTGCTCGTCAAACAAAGGATCCGTTGAAGAGACAGCGTCCTGCTGATCAGTTGAGTGTTCTGGTCTTGAGTCTTTTGATGCTAATTGTTCGACAGTGTCTCTCTGCTGCGCTGAGGATTCTCCAACAGGTTGTGCGTCGCTAAAAGGTACAAACGCCAGCAATCCTTCGGTTTCAGTTGACGCAATGCCTTTCCTCACCCACGAGTCTGCTGGCAACGGGATGGGGACTTTCTTTGTGTGGGTGGCGTGCACCCAATTCTTCCGCCCCTCAAGACGAACAGCAGTCCTCGTGGCAAGGAGAACTTGATAGGGTCCAGTAAACCTCGGGTCCAGGTTATTCTTGCGTGAAAAGTTTCTCGTCACCACCCAGTCTCCGGGCTGGAGCTGGTGGCCTGGACCCTCCGTCTGCGTCGGCAATGCGTCGTGAACCTGTTGGTGAATTAACCTCAGTTTAGCAGTCAAGTCATGTAGATAATCGATCAACATTGGGTACTCAAGATCACAGAACATACCTGGCCTAGGAACCCCCCACACATTTGCAGGACGACCGAACACTATTTCATAGGGACTAAGCCCTACTCGGGAGTGTACAGTCGCCCTAGTTGACAGTAATGCTAAAGGTAAAGCGTCAGGCCACGAAAGACCAGTCGTAGCCTGAATCTTCGCTAGCTTTAGTTTAAGGGTGCCGTTATACCCTTCAACCAAACCAGCTGACTGGGGATGATTGGCGCTGTGGAATTTCTGATTAATTCCAAGGCCCTTACACACACTCTTCATCACACTACCCACAAACTCACTTCCGTTATCTGACCACACGACTCTAGGCATTCCATACCGAGGAAAATATTCCTTCAGTAGGATTTTCGCAGTAGACAAAGCAGTATTGTCTTTGAGAGGATAGGCCTCGATCCATCGGGAGAAGGCGCAAACCACAACTAAGACGTATTTCAGGTTATTGCATCTCTCCATATGGATGAAGTCCAATTGAATCACCTCAAAGGGGCATGAAGGGGGAGCAAAACTGCCAGGAGGAGTTGGGGTTCCTTTGCCAGGATTATACATCATGCACACCATACAATTCTTCACCAGACGTTCAGCACATTTCGTGATACCATCATTCTTCCACACAGGAGACAATAATTTGCAAATACCTTTCGCGCTAATATGTGCTAACCCATGCGCCATTGTCACAACGGCCAGCACATACGCATCCGGTAACATCCATCTTTTCTGATCAGACAAATCAATCCAACAACCATTCGCATCCAACTTTCCCGTACTTTCTTTCCATTTCGCCTTTTCAGTCTCGGTGGCCTCATTCTGAATTGCTTTCACACTCTCGATAGTGTCTTCACACATGGTCGATTCTGTAGGCCACCTAACCGAACTCGTCACATACATTCGAGTGCTAAGGTTCCGGGCAGTCTCCTTAGCAATCTCATCCGCAAACGCATTACCACGACCAACATCATCCGTAACCTTACGATGCGCACTACATTTAACAATCGCAACTTGCTTAGGCAACGTCAGTGCATCCAAAAGATCATTCACAAGCTGGCCATGCTGAATCTTCGTACCATGCGACGTCAAGAAACCTCTCTCTCTCCACAATCGTCCAAAACTGTGAGCGACGCCAAATGCGTATTGGCTATCGGTAAACACATTCACACGTTTCCCTTTTGCTAACACACATGCTCTAGTAAGAGCGATCAGCTCTGCAGCTTGGGTAGAATTCTGATTCAATCTTGCAGTCTCAACAACAGTGTTCAACGTTACCACGGCATAAGCAGTAGTCACATCGCCATTCGGCAACTTAAAACATGACCCATCCACATACAATGTACCGTCCGGATCTTCCAATGGGGTGTTTTTAAGGTCCACTCGACCTTTTGTTTCCTCTTCAGTCCTCAAATAGCAATCATGTTCTGATTTTTCATCTGACTCTGAGCTAATTGGTAACAAAGTTGCCGGGTTCAGGACATTACAACGTTTTATTTGAATGTGGCTTGCCAACAGCATCAATTCGTACCCAGACAACCTCGCACTCGTCAAGTGCTGAGTTTTCGTCCGATTCAAAAGGGTATCGACTGCATGCGGAACCATCACCGTAAGCATATTATCCATGACCAGTCCTGCTGATTGTCGGATGGAGACCGCAGCTGCCGCTGTTGCTCGTAAACAACTCGGCAATGCTCTAGCTACTGGGTCCAAGGTCGAGGAAAAATATGCACATGGACGTTGCTTACCACCAAAAGGTTGCGTTAAGACACTCAAAGCACAACCTTCCCTTTCGTGAACATATAATGTAAACGGCTTGCTATAGTCAGGAGTACCCAACACAGGAGCCGAACACAATGAATCACGCAGTTCAGAAAAACTTTTCTGACATTCTTCCGTCCATGGTAAAGGAGTCGAAACATCCTTGCACGTAAGAGCCACTAATGGTTTCGCTAGCAATGAAAAATTTGGAATCCATTGCCTGCAGTACGACGTGATACCTAAAAAGGCACGCACATCTCTTTGGGTTGTTGGCACAGTCATGCGTGCAATTGCTGCAATTCTCTCCGGGGTCAACCTCCTTCCCTCCTTTGATAATAAGTGACCTAGATAGGTTACTTCTTGACAACAATATTGGAGTTTAGTAGGTGACACCTTGTGATTTAACTCACAGAGATGTTGCAGCAACGACACCGTAGCGATTTTGCAAATGTCCTGAGTATCAGCAGCTACCAATAAGTCGTCGACGTATTGGATTAAGGCCGCACCAGCCGGCAACCTAAACGCATCCAGTTGACCCTTCAAGGCTTGGCTGTAAATAGATGGACTTTCACAGTAGCCCTGAGGAGCGCGTTTGAACCGGAAGCTGCGTCCACCAAGAGAGAAACCGAAAAGGTCTCTGCTCTCCTCGGCAATCGGGATGCTGAAAAACGCATTTTTCAAGTCAATCACCGAAAACCACGATGCAGAAGCTGGAATCAGAGTCAGTAGCGCCGTGATGTCAGGCACAACGGGGAATTGAGGAACCACAATTTTATTCACCTCCCGTAAATCGATAACAAAGCGATAAACAGGCGGTTTTGAAGGATCTGTACGTTTTAGAATGGGCAGTACAGGGCTGTTGCACACGTTTCCCCTAGTCTCTTCAATGACATCCTTCTCGATCAGATCATAAATGATCGCTAACAGTGCTCGTTCACCATCAAGGGAGATACGATATTGGGGAATACGTGGCAATCGCACATTAGATTTCAACTGAACAACATATGGTGAGATATCAAGTAGGCCCACATCATTTGGACCCGTTGCCCACAAAGACGCAGGAAGAGAACTCAATTCCGGTGGGAGCTTATCAAGGGACAAGTACATGGGAGAGACAACCCTCTCTCCTAACGTAAGCTTTACACCCGCAGGAGAACAATACAAAGTCGCATACAAACGTTTAAGCAAATCCAGGCCCAAAAGATTTTCACCACAACCCGTAGTTAGAATCAACGGAGCTTCTAGCTCACGTGGCCCAATTTTAAGGGGCAAAGGGCGCGAAACTGGATTGCTAACGGGGGCGCCAGAGAATCCAACGGAAACATTTGTTAAGCCAGACAAAGGTGCGCCAGGGAGTTTCGAATGCTTAATGGAACTTTTCGCTGCACCAGTGTCCAACAGAAAAGGCTCAACGACGCCCGGTGTAGCAACTGCGACGTAAGGCCCTCTCTGATCAACCGGAACTGATACCACTCCCTCTCCTTGTCTGTGGCTGTCCTAGTAATTACTATCGTCAGTTCCCTGATCGACGTAATAATCGTCTACATTGTACTGCGCAGATCGTCCTTGCGATGATCCACGTTGATCGAAACAATTATCGGAATTTGAGGAGTTATCTGAACGATCATTTTGAGCTCCACGACCTCTACCACGTGGTGCCTGCTGCGAACCACCACGACCTCCTCTAGATGAGTTACCACTATTACGTTCATTCAAAACAGGACAATTGAATTTAATGTGACCCTCTTGTCTACAATAAGCACATTGATTGTACCCTAACGAGGATCTTTGGGAAGAGGAGTCATTACGAGTTTGGGATCGGTTCGATTGCGGCTGCGATCTATTCTGTTGCGAATTATTCTGATTTGAACGTGGAGGATACGCTTGCTGAAGCAACACTTTAGTTTTTAGCTCTTTGGTCTTTTTATCAGCACGGTCGCTCTCTTCTTTCTCTCTGTTCTCATAATATTGTGCCGTAGCCAATATCTGAGCTGAAGTAGAAACGGCCCATGCACTTTCCGAATTCCTCAATTTATTACTCAAATCGGGCAGTAAGTTTGAAACAAATTTATCCACGAACAACCTTTGACCGCCCTCAGTACCCATATCCTGTCCACTATGGTCAATGAATGCCTCCTCAAACCTCGTAAAGAAGTCGGAAACACTCTCATCTTTCTTCTGCTTACAGGCTGACAATTTGTCCCAATTTACCTTCATAGCTGGCATAAAAGTTTTCATTAACGTAATAATTCTTTGAGGAAGGTCAAGAATCAACTGATCGGGTTTTGTAGCAGCCATTTGTCCGGCATCTGCCGCTACAATAGCAGCCCAAGCACCACCTAATTCATTCGGATGGTTTTCATGGCGAATCATAGCCCATACCGGTTGCGGTACGACATTGCCGAACAACATATCGATATCGGCAAGATTCATTACCGTAGCATCTACGAGCTGCGATAATTCCTTGTAATACCCTGTAGGATTTTTACGTGGGTCAGGCAAAGATTGCTTCACCTGTAACACTTCCGAGCGTTTCCATGGGAGATGTATCCATATTCTCTGGAAGTGCGCCAACACCGGAGGTTGAGCATTAGGATTAGCTGGTATCCAAACCGGTGGAACTTCACGCATAGGGAATTGACCAGACTCATCTGGCAGTCTTTCGACGTCCTCAACAAACAAAGCTTGAGGTATAGGAGCGGGACGAAAAGACAGCAACCGCTCGACAGCACGTCGAACGTTGGTATCCACTATCAGTCCAGCTGAAAACTGAAGCTGTAGATCAGACAACGCGGTCAGCACCTCGTCAGGTGCGTCGGCCGATATCTGATCACGGAGGACCTTACACATTTCCTCGAACACAAATCTCTGGGTTGGTATATTTGAACTGACAAAACGTGTCGAGTACAACACGGGGTGGATTTCTAAGGGGGTGCGTCATCCAACCCATCGCCATATTGTATAACGAAGCACGCTCCCTTCCACCAGGAAGCTGACTACGTCTCTGAGGACCATCTGAACCAGCGGACCCAAGAACAGGTCCGAGTGAATGAAAGAAACTAGCCGCAAGAGGAGAATTGCGACTACGAGTAGAGGGAGAAGCATAGGACACAGGACTAACAAGGGAAGGAGTAGAAACAGAAACAACAGCAGGGGTTAACAAAGCAGGAGCAGTAGCGTGAGCAGGAGTATGTGGAAGCGGAGGAGCCGTAGGGATAGCAACAGACAAAGGAGCAGGAACAGTCGGAAGGGCAGGTGCAGGTTGAGGAACAGGCGGAGGAGGAATAGGCGGAAAAACAGGTACGGCAGGGACCACAGGAGCTGCGGTACCCTGTACGTACGGAGGTGGTAACTTCATAAGATAGGACATTAAAGGATCCTCTACTGACTCATCCTTCTTTTCCGGCTCCGTAGGCAAAGTAGGATAGCATTTATCTATAGTCATACGCTGTAATCTGTCAAACACTTCCTTTTCCCTAACCTCCTTATCATGCTGGAACTGCTCTGCTTTCTTTACAATGGTACCAGCACTATCTCGCTGATTTCGTTTAGTCTGTCTGATTTCTTTCTGTCGGGCTTCTTTACGCCACAACCGAAAGGCATCAAACATGGCCGGCCTTGACTTTTTCGCGAACAGTTTAACCTCTAGATTATCTAAGATCGGTGCCTCGAAGCTGCCATGTGGTGGCCAGCGAAGGTCACCATCTTTCTTTGTATATTTAATCCAGTATTCATTAAAAGTAATCGGGCCTAGCCCATGCTTGCTATATAATTCATACGTGGGAGTTCCAACCGGAGGTATCGGACACGAATCCTCCAGTCGGGAATCCATACCACAAGGCCTGAAACAACTAAACAAAGTACTGCGCCCAGGCATCTTGCACACTAGCCGAGTTTCACAAACTTCAAGGGTTACGGGATTTACCAAGTCCCAGCAAAGAACAAAACCCTCGGTTTTTGGCGGCTGCAGTCGTCAAATAACACAACAAAGCACGCTGGCAAAGTGTCACCGACAAAAACACTCACACAGCGTTAACAACAAAAACACCCGCTAAAGTGTCAACAACCAAGAACTCTGGGAGCGACCCACAAATACTTAACTCAAAGATCGATGGCGTCTCCAGGAAGGCCCGTCAATCGTCTCGCTATACCAAGGTCTACGCCAGGCGCCAAAACAGGTCTACAGTCAGGGCAGCAGTCCGTCGCAGCCGTCAGGAGGCGGGAATCTTCGCGGGAAAAGTCTTCGGGCCACTTATTTCGACAACAGGATCGATGAAGCGGAGTGCACCTTCCCTCGGAGATTTCACACGAAGTTCCTCACGATCGTCGGGCTTGGACCGGTACCACTGATGCAGCCCCACGTTGGGCGCCAACTGAAGGACTGGGTTCTTTAAGACCCAGCGGTGCCAGGGCACAACACCTGAAACCTTCGTGGGTAACCTGCTCCGGCGTACGAATGACAGAGACACGGGACACTTCCGTCGGCGTCAAAGATTCAAGGTTTATTTGCTGCAGGGAACACAGATATCACGACAAGTACAACTCGTGCAACTTGGGGAGACTGCTTCAAATTGGTTCTGTGGATCGCTCCTTTTATACAGTTTTTACCCATAGGACAACATGACACACAAAGGTTTACAACCCGGTTCCCACCATTATCCCCCAGAGGGGTCGGTTTGGTCACTTTGAAACACACAAGGTCCGGAACATAAGTGCGGAAACATTTGGCGGTTCCCAACTGTAAAAACCATCTTCCCAACATTAGTGCATTCCAATCGGCAGTAAAATCAGATCGAAATAGGAACAAAGACAGGTGAAAAGGAAGACGGAGACAGTGGGGAGATCGGAAAGGGTGTAAAAGGGGAGGTATCGGGAAACACGAGATACAGGCATCAAAGGGACGTGCCTAATGAGATGCACGGCTGAGACAATAAGTCCGTGCGGCAAGATGAGCCTCGAGCGGCACCATCTGCTTTACAGTAACATCCCCCTCGTCATAAAGACACTTACAAAGAACACGTGTCTTCCGCAAATACCTTGGGAGTCCCAGGGTCGCGAAGCGGACAGCGTCCGTTCGCTGGCTACTTGAGGGCAAGAGACAAAATGGATGCCGTATCTAAGATGGAACCCGTGGGTACAGATGAAAAACCCACCTAACAAACGAACGGTTTAAGTTAGCACAGCGAAACTGCGCACACTTACTAAACTCGTCATTTGCGGTTCATAGATACCAGACTCAACCATATTCGTGCGAGTCGAAAACACCACTTACAATTGTCACGGAACCTCACAAGTAGCAAGTGTCATTAGCTCTGAAGACTAATAGTCCAGACAGGTGTCCCTGCACCATGTGGGTCCATCTTTCTCATATTGCCCCAATTCTTCTTAAGTATTCCCTGTACATGGCTTAAAAATAGAGATGAAGCATTCTAGAAGATGGGAGTTCCTAGCAAATGTGTAGATGCCATGTGACCACTTTGCACCTGACTGGCACTTCCAGGTAGCAACCCAAGGGCTTTCCAAACTACTCCCACAGCATTCTGGGAAGAATAAAAAGGACAGCTTAGAGGGACACTGAACATATCCTTCTGTCTAAACCAAGATTTACCCACCCAGGTCTGGTGTTTTCCCTCCAAGCTTCACAGAAACACCCACGTGATGTCTGGGCACAAGAGTCAGCCTGCTCTCACTTTGTCCCCTGCAGGAGTAGGTTGCCTGTAATTGTCAAGCAAAAGTAGTGTATTATGTAATGGAGATTTCACCTTCACACTGTTTGTCATCTAGAAGAAGGCTAATCTCTCAGTATGGATTTGTTGTTCATAGAGCGATTTGATCAGCTAGCTAGTGGTTTGCAGAGCAATTTACTTGGCAAGCAAGGTAGGTCAAAGAGGAATTGCATTAATGCAACCTTCAGGAAATATGTGTAAGTTTAACTGTATATAATGGATGCATATAAAGTGAAAATAACCCTCTGCATGCATTCATGAACCAGGAATTTACAGGAAAGAGCATTTTGCTTGCCTTCTGACCTAAAGCCAAGCAAAAATTATAGTTTAAGCATACTTTATCCACTGTGCAAAAACAGTTTAAACAATACTAATTTTACATTTCTGCCAAAAAAGGTACCAATTCTTTTTAGATGTCTATTGAATTGTAGGGGCTTATCAAGCCATAACCAATTTAGTCTGGGTCTCATCTACCACAATGCTACCTATGCACAGATGTCATGCTAAGTCAATCTGCAGTCTTTCTTGGTCAGCCTTCCTACCTGTGAACATGTGTGTGTATACACGTTCAGACATAACATGTGCAATGTCTCTTACACCTACAGAGCACTGCTGTTCAAATATATGTTTAATAGAGACATACCCTGGGCGAAACTCAATTAGAGCATCTCACTCAGAGAAAAGGTCCAAAAAAACAGTGGTCGAAAAGCGAGTAAACAGGGATTCTTGTCAGTCAAAATCTCTTCCAGAACACCAAAGAAATACAATTCCAGCACAAAAATTTCCAAAATGAAAACCCAAAGTTCAGAAACCTCATCATCATTACAGTGAAAATAGGCTTCAGAAGCAAAGAAAAGGGACTCCCTTTTCACATATAATGTTGGTTTGAGGAACAAAATACCAGGTGTTCCATCTCTTGGCTCAATGAGGCTGTGTTCATCTCCACCTTCTCATATGTTAGCTAGTACAAACAGGCTGAAGATCAGATGGAAAAGGGGTGGCGGAAATGTTTTGCACTCACAAATACAGTGTTGCTGAGGTATTAGGGGTATATAAATGGCATGGATGCAGTCCAGGAGGAAATGGAAGCAGTAGGCCTTGAGTCAACCATATTATTGGTACCACTTGGGGGATGGGTTCTAACATGATTTATTGGCAAGTTATGGATGCCTAGGGATGGGAAATATGTGATAGTAAGCATTCGGGATAGCGTGATAGAATCATGGCTAAATTGTTTCTGAAATGTGGTACTAAAATATGCATGTGGGTCCTTGACATTCGGAATATAGCTTCAACTCATGTTGAAAATGTTTGTCGAGCTATGATAGATCTCCATACATTTACCGGATGCGACTCAGTAAGCACATTTGCGGGAAGATCACTTGGTTCGTCACATGAATGACTTGAGATATCACCTATTCTGCGCAAAGAAGGGTGAGATAGACAGTAATCAACTTCCACCTTGCAGGGACAGATGAAGAAACATGCCGAACATGCAAATTATCAAGTCGCTATAAGCAAGAGATGAATGATCCACAGATACCTAGTCTAATTGGGAGAGGGTGAAAGTTGGTAAAACACAGGGAAGCAGAGTAACTGGTAGTAGGGTCGATGAAGGGGCAGCCAGCACCTCAGGCTGTATTAGATATATTAGCTTGCAACTGCATTAGGAACTGCAAACTGCCAAAGGTATCTGCTGCCTAGATGACCTCAAGGGCAATGACATGTGCAAGCTTCCCACCTTTGAAAATCAAACAGATGCAGGGAATTATGGGGCATATTATCAAGGGGGTTTATCTCCGCTTTTTTGGCTTTAAAAGCCAAGAAAGCGGAGATAAAATTACCTCCCTATTACCTAGATGTCGCTAACACCAGTTAGCGACAGCTAGTAGGAGATAGCGACCATCTTGGGCCCCACTTTGCATGTCAGTGGTATTTATCACTAATGACATGCAAAGTGGGCGTGCCAAGATGTTAGCGACCGGAAACAGTCACTAACATCGTTATCTGCTATTACCAACTTTTGGAGATATTCGCGCTAAGCGCGAATATCTCCAAAAGCTAACACCTGCCCTGAACAGTTCTTAGCCTTGTTATCCAATGGGAGGTGGATAACATGGCTAAGAGCATTTGCTCACTAATGCATGAATATCACTGACTTTTCAGCGATATTCGTGGTAGGCTGGGTCTCCCCCTGCCTCACCGGGAATAGGCATGTTTTTGACCAATTTACTCTCAGGCCCGATATGTTTTCAAATTCTGAAAGTAAATTTCCAGCTCCCACCAGCGCTCTGCCAGCATCCTCAAGGAAGAGCAGCAGATCGTCTGCACACAACGATATGTACTGCTTGCCCTCCAAGCCCCTACAGTAGTCCCCCGTTCAGATCTTTGCTGCAAGGGGTTCTACCACCAAGGCGAACAGTAAAGGGTATAGCGAGCATTCTTGTCTCGTACCCTGACCAACTGGGTATTGCGACAATATCAGCGTACCCACTCTCACTCTGGCCACAGCTGACATATATAACACATTAGTCCATTGCAGGAAGTCCGTTCCCAGGCCAAAGCGTCTCATCACTTTGAATAAATACCCCCACTCTAAGCTATCGAACGCCTTCTCCATATCCACTGACAATATCATGGGTTGTTGCACCTCAGGATGGTCTTCCTCCAGTATTCGCACTAACGCCTAACGTTTGTAGTTGTATTTCACGTCGGTATAAAACCAGCCTGGTCAGCATGGATGAGTGTGGTCATATATTGTAAAAGTCGGGTTGCCAGTATTCTGCTCAGTATTTTGTAGTCGGTGGTTAACATTGACAGAGGACGATAAGAGGCCGTCTCCCTACTGTCCCATCCCGGTTTTAATAGTGGGATCACTAGCGCCTCCCGCATAGATTGGGGCAACTGTCTGAGCTCGTTTGCCTCCTTGTAGATCTCTTGTAGTCGTGGTGCTAGTATATCGACATATTTCGCGTAGAATTCTATAGGTAAGCCATCTATTCCCGGGGTCTTGTTACGGGCCATGCGCTTAATGTCACCTCGAATTTCTCCCAGCTCTATGTCTTTACCCAAGCTTTCCGCCTGTTCCTGTTCTAACTCAGGCAGTCGTAGTTCTTCTAAGAAGGCATCGATAGCAGATTCCCCGGCTATTAACGTGCTTTGATATAGTTCCGCGTAGTATCGCAAGAAACATTGCAGGATCTCATTTTGGGTGTTAACTATATTCCCTCCCTCTGTCTCTAGTGCCAGTATGGGGGAACTATTTTTTGTGGGATTGGCCAACCAAGCCAGCAGTGTCCCTGACTTGTCACCCTCCGCATGGACACTCATTGTGTACGCCTTATGGTCGAAGCTGCGCAAATGCTCCAATTCTGCTGCAACCGCCTCCTTCGCCGCGCTAATCTCCTCTTGCAGTTCAGGATGCCGGGACTTAACAATTCTACCCTGCGTAAATTAGCTTCAGCTATGGACAGGTCATTCAGTAGCACCTTGGGCACACCCGCATGTTTCCCTTTACAAATGCCCCTTACAACCACCTTGAAAGCATCCCATTCCGTTTCCCTCGTAGCCGTTGATCTAGCATTTTCTGCAAAATAGTGGGTAATCCCTTCTCTCAGTGACTCATAGAAAAGCGGGTCATCCAGCGTTTCGGCACGCAGTCTCCAAGTGGGGATGCAGGAGACTCCAGTCATCCAGTGCATGGTAATTAGAAAAGGAATATGATCAGAGATCGTCCTGGTCAAGTATTCGGACTGTACAATGGCGGGTATTACCGGGGGGAGCACAGCACCGCATCTAGCCTGACATGTAAGGCATGCATCCCAGAAAAATAGGAGTAATCCCGGTCTAGCGGGTGTTGCGTACGCCAAACGTCCACTAGCCCCCACCGTGATTGCCAATCTAGTCTACCCTTAGACAGTCTGTGAATAGGGGAATCGGCCAGTGGGGGATGCGATCTATCCAGAGATACCTCTGTGATGGAATTAAAGTCTCTGCCCATCACTAATGGACTCGCAAGATATTGCGCCAAGGACCCAGAAAGCCTCGCCAGGAAGCCCAACTGATCGACATTAGGTGCATATACACTACAGAAGGCTGTGTCCCTACCCTTAAGTTTCCCTTTGATGGCCACATATCTGCCTTCAGGGTCTATCATCTGACTAGTTACCTGGAAAGGGACTCCTGATCTGACTTATTTTTAGAAATGAGTCCACTCAACCTTGGAGAGAAGAGGGACTCTGATGCATGGATTCTCAGAGCTCAAGCTGGGAATCAGACAAGGAGCAATTAGGGGAGACTCATGTAGATCTGATCCAGGGCACAGCAGCAACTTCTGAACCCAGACTTCCCCTGGCCTTCAGGACCCCATCCGGGGCACTTTGCAACACATTTGGCCAAAAAAGGGAGCTCAAGGCCAGGAGATTCCACCTCTGGGCAAGCTGGACCTCTGATCTAGGGCCTGGACTGAGCTTCTGAACCCAATCAATCAGAGTACAATGCTGGCTTTTATCCCTACCTGGTCTCATAGGAAAGGCCCATCAGACAGTGTTGGAAGACCGCCAGAGACTCAGACCCCTGGAACCCAAGCTGGGCCAGTCTAGACCCTTGCAGCACCTGGGAAGAAAGGCTGTAGGACAATGGGGTTCCTCATACATTATCTCTAATAATTTTGAGAAAATATACCTGCCTTTTTTGCAATACATACACACCAGGTGGCCATCGGAGCAAACAGATCCGACCTTCCGCAGCCCTGACTATGTTTGCTGATTCATGGGAACAAATAAGCACAGATACTCATTAAAAATAAAATGAAGGGTGTGCAGAAGTCCATGGAACCTCACTGTTTTTATGTTCACGTAAAACTCAGGGTGTTCCACCTACCCCTACCTATTACACATATTTTTTGACCATGCATATTTGGCTCTTTTCTCTGGGCATGACCTAAAGTTACACTCAGCAAAGAAACCATGGGCGCAATTCACAGACCTAACTTAAGGCACAATCCTAAACTTACTACCTTTGGTATTCACAGAAGTTAGGATTTTGTCTTAAGATTGTCTTAAGACAGACTTAAAAAAAGAGTTAAGTTAGGATTTTGTCTTAAGTCTGTCTTAATACAAACTTAATTCAAAATCCTAACTTCTGTGAATACAAAAAGCAGTAAGTTTATGATTTTGTCTTACGTTAGTTCTGTGAATCGGGCCCCATAACTTTTTTTAATAAGCTATGCACAGTTTCACTGTACTGGTTTGCATGTACTTACACATGCATAGATCACTCTTTGAGACAAGTATATGCTACAGGCAGGATCAACCAGGTAGCTGCACATGGTAGATGAGAGGAGGAACTGCTTGCCTATTCTGGACCACCTTCTCACCCCTCGAGAGCCTGCTTTGGGTGTTCCTGCTTGCCTGCAGGGGCCCGGGGACTTATGGCCACCCTAATGAATGCTCATTCTGATCAGCGCTGGAAATGCATTGGGGGAAAAAGAGCAAAGGACAGGCATATGAAGCCAGACTACCGGGAATCATCTGGAACTAGTAGCATCCAATCCCATCCACTCTGGTCAGACGACTTTTTTAAAGCTGCCAAGCTCCTTGGCCTTCGCTCTGCTGAGTGGCCTCCACAAAAGTCTTACCCTCAAGTCAGACAGTCCAAGCAGGATGGAAGCTCTTTGCTTGAAACAACAGCTAAGTTTACCAAGTGTGTTCAATCAATAAGAGTACAGTGCTAGCCAAACCAGCCTGAACAGGAGTTAGCTTCCATCTTTGCCTGCTATCTGGAAAGCAAGGCTCAGAGGAGAAAGCCATTGGACAGGACTGGAAGGCAGCAGAGACACAGGCCCCTGGGACTCCAGGTTGGGCCAGCCATGGCCTTTCCAGCACCTGAGAAAAAAGACTGCAGGACAACAGGGTCCCTCATAATTTGTCCTTAATAGTCCAAAGAAAGTCTACCCTCCTCTCTTGTACTCCATGTACACCAAGTGAAAGGGACCCATTGGAGCATACACATCCAACCTCCTGTAGCCCTGGATAGGTTTGAAGAGTCAAATGAGCTTTCACCAGAACTTCCAGATCCGCCCAACTGGCATGACCAAAGCACAGTGATGGCTAAGTCACCCCAAGCAGGCTGCCCTGCAGAGGGATAACAGCTTTGTATTGCTGCCTGCTCTGTTGGAAGCAAGGCTCGAAGGAAATGCTCATCAGACTGGGTTGGAAGGCAGCTGCAGACCCAGACAGCAACTTGGTGAGAATTATCAGGCCGCAAGGCATTCCCAAGTACACTGTCCAAACTAAGAAGGATCAAGGCTACCCAACTTACTTCTAATCCGTGCACGAGTGACAGAGCTGGGCACTGCAGAAAACTCCCCAAACTTCCCGGAACCCTGGCTGAGATTGAAGAGTCACATGAGCCCTCGTCAGGGCTTCCAGGGCACCTTGGGCATCTGGGCACCCTATAGGAAAGCATGATGTGCAACCAGATGGCCGGACTCAAATGACGGCCATCTGGTCACGTTGTTTATTATTTTTCGAAATGAGTCCACTCAACCTTGGAGAGAAGAGGGACTCTGAGGCATGGATTCTCAGAGCTCAAGCTGGGAATCAGACAAGGAGCAATTAGGGGAGACTCCTGTAGATCTGATCCAGGGCACAGCGGCAGCTTCTGAACCCAGACTTCCCCTGGCCTTCAGGACCCCATCCGGGGCACTTTGCAACACATTTGGCCAAAAAAGGGAGCTCAGGGTCAGGAGATTCCACCTCTGGGCAAGCTGGACCTCTGATCCAGGGCCTGGACTGAGCTTCTTAACCCAATCAATCAGAGTACAATGCTGGCTTTTTATCCCTACCTGCTCTCCTAGAAGTAGGGCTAATAGGAAAGGCCCATCAGACAGTGCTGGAAGACCACCAGAGACTCAGACCCCTAGAACCAAGCTGGGCCAGCATAGACCCTTGCAGCACCTGTGAAGAAAGACTGTAGGACAATCGGGTTCCTCATACATTGACTCTAATAATCTTGAGAAATTATACCTGCCTTTCTTGCAATACATACACACCAGGTGGCCATCAGAGCAAACAGTTCCGACCTTCTGCAGCCCTGGCTAGATTTGCTGATTCATGGGAACAAATAGGCGCAGATACTCATTAAAAATAAAATCAAGGGTGTGCAGAAGTCCATGGAATCTCACTGTTTTTATGTTCATGTAAAACTCAGGGTGTTCCACCTACCCCTACCTATTACACAAATTTTTTGACCATGCATGTTTGGCTCTTTTCTCTGGGCATGACCTAAAGTTACACTCAGCAAAGACACCATGGGCACGATTCACAGACCTAACTTAAGACAAAATCCTAAACTTACTACTTTTGGTATTCACAGAAGTTTGGATGTTGTCTTAAGATTGTCTTAAGACAGACTTAAGACAGATTTAAGTTAGGATTTTGTCTTAAGTTCGTCTTAAGACAAACTTAATTCAAAATCCTAACTTCTGTGAATACAAAAAGTAGTAAGTTTATGATTTTGTCTTAAGTTAGTTCTGTGAATCGGGCCCCATAACTTTTTTAATAAGCTATGCACAGTTTCACTGTACTGGTTTGCATGTACTTACACATGCATAGATCACTCTTTGAGACAAGCATATGCTACAGGCAGGATCAACCAGGTAGCTGCACCTGGTAGATGAGAGGAGGAACTTCTTGCCTATTCTGGACCACCTTCTCACCCCTCGGGAGCCTGCTTTGGGTGTTCCTGCTTGCCTGCAGGGGCCTGGGGTTTTACGGCCACCCTAATGAATGCTCATTCTGATCAGCTCCAGAAATGCATTGGGGGGAAAAGAGCAAAGGACAGGCATACGAAGCCCAGACTACCAGGCATCATCTGGAACTATTAGCATCCAATCCCATCCACTCCGGTCAGACCACTTTACAAGCTGCCAAGCTCCTTGGCCTTCGCTCTGCTGAGTGGCCTCCACAAAAGTCTTACCCTCAAGTCAGACAGTCCAAGCAGGATGGAATCTCTTTGCTTGAAACAACAGCTAAGTGTACCAAGTGTGTTCAATCATTAAGAGTACAGTGCTAGCCAAACCAGCCCGAACAGGAGTTAGCTTCCATCTTTGCCTGCTCTCTGGAAAGCAAGGCTCAGAGGAGAAAGCCATTGGACAGTACTGGAAGGCAGCACAGACACAGGCCTCTAGGACTCCAGGTTGGGACAGCCCTGGCCTTTCCAGCACCTGAGAAAAAAGACTGCAGGACAACAGGGTCCCTCATACTTTGTCCTTAATAATCCAGAGAAAGTCTACCCTCCTCTTCTGTACTCCATGTACACCAAGTGAAAGGGACCCATTGGAGCATACACATCCAACCTCCTGTAGCCCTGGTTAGGTTTGAAGAGGCAAATGAGCTTTCACCAGGACTTCCAGATCCGCCCAACTGGCATGACCAAAGCACAGTGATGGCTAAGTCACCCCAAGTAGGCTGCCCTGCAGAGGGATACCAGCTTTGTATTGCTGTCTGCTCTGTTGGAAGCAAGTTTTGGAGGAAATGGTCATCAGACTGGGTTGGAAGGCAACTGCAGACCCAGACAGCAACTTGGTGAGAATTATCAGGCCGCAAGGGAGTCCCAAGTACACTGTCCCAACTAATAAGGATCAAGGCTACCCAACTTACTTGTAATCCGTGCACGAGTGACATAGCTGGGCACTGTAGAAAACTCACCAAACTTCCTGGAACCCTGGCTGAGATTGAAGAGTCACATGAGCCCTCGTCAGGGCTTCCAGGGCACCTTGGGCATCTGGGCACCCTATAGGAAAGCATGATGTGCAACCAGATGGCCGGACTCAAATAACGGCCATCTGGTCACGTTGTTTATTATTTTTAGAAATGAGTCCACTCAACCTTGGAGAGAAGAGGGACTCTGAGGCATGGATTCTCAGAGCTCAAGCTGGGAATCAGACAAGGAGCAATTAGGGGAGACTCCTGTAGATCTGATCCAGGGCACAGCGGCAGCTTCTGAACCCAGACTTCCCATGGCCTTCAGGACCCCATCCGGGGCACTTTGCAACACATTTGGCCAAAAAAGGGAGCTCAGGGCCAGGAGATTCCACCTCTGGGCAAGCTGGACCTCTGATCCAGGGCCTGGACTGAGCTTCTTAACCCAATCAATCAGAGTACAATGCTGGCTTTTTATCCCTACCTGCTCTCCTAGAAGTAGGGCTCATAGGAAAGGCCCATCAGACAGTGCTGGAAGACCGCCAGAGACTCAGACCCCTGGAACTCAAGCTGGGCCAGCCTAGACCCTTGCAGCACCTGGGAAGAAAGGCTGTAGGACAATGGGATCCTCATACATTATCTCTAATAATCTTGAGAAATTATACCTGCCTTTCTTGCAAAACATACACACCAGGTGGCCATCGGAGCAAACAGATCCGACCTTCCGCAGCCCTGACTAGATTTGCTGATTCATGGGAACAAATAAGCGCAGATACTCATTAAAAATAAAATCAAGGGTGTGCAGAAGTCCATGGAATCTCACTGTTTTTATGTTCACGTAAAACTCAGGGTGTTCCTCCTACCCCTACCTATTACACACATTTTTTGACCATGCATGTTTGGCTCTTTTCTCTGGGCATGACCTAAAGTTACACTCAGCAAAGACACCATGGGCACGATTCACAGACCTAACTTAAGACAAAATCCTAAACTTACTACTTTTGGTATTCACAGAAGTTTGGATTTTGTCTTAAGATTGTCTTAAGACAGACTTAAGACAGTTTTAAGTTAGGATTTTGTCTTAAGTCTGTCTTAAGACAAACTTAATTCAAAATCCTAACATCTGTGAATACAAAAAGTAGTAAGTTTATGATTTTGTCTTAAGTTAGTTCTGTGAATCGGGCCCCATAACTTTTTTAATAAGCTATGCACAGTTTCACTGTACTGGTTTGCATGTACTTACACATGCATAGATAACTCTTTGAGACAAGTATATGCTACAGGCAGGATCAACCAGGTAGCTGCACCTGGTAGATGAGAGGAGGAACTTCTTGCCTATTCTGGACCACCTTCTCACCCCTCGGGAGCCTGCTTTGGGTGTTCCTGCTTGCCTGCAGGGGCCTGGGGATTTACGGCCACCCTAATGAATGCTCATTCTGATCAGCTCCAGAAATGCATTGCGGGGAAAAGAGCAAAGGACAGGCATACGAAGCCCAGACTACCAGGCATCATCTGGAACTATTAGCATCCAATCCCATCCACTCCGGTCAGACCACTTTACAAGCTGCCAAGCTCCTTGGCCTTCGCTCTGCTGAGTGGCCTCCACAAAAGTCTTACCCTCAAGTCAGACAGTCCAAGCAGGATGGAATCTCTTTGCTTGAAACAACAGCTAAGTGTACCAAGTATGTTCAATCATTAAGAGTACAGTGCTAGCCAAACCAGCCCGAACAGGAGTTAGCTTCCATCTTTGCCTGCTCTCTGGAAAGCAAGGCTCAGAGGAGAAAGCCATTGGACAGGACTGGAAGGCAGCACAGACACAGGCCTCTAGGACTCCAGGTTGGGACAGCCCTGGCCTTTCCAGCACCTGAGAAAAAACAATGCAGGACAACAGGGTCCCTCATACTTTGTCCTTAATAATCCAGAGAAAGTCTACCCTCCTCTTCTGTACTCCATGTACACCAAGTGAAAGGGACCCATTGGAGCATACACATCCAACCTCCTGTAGCCCTGGTTAGGTTTGAAGAGGCAAATGAGCTTTCACCAGGACTTCCAGATCCGCCCAACTGGCATGACCAAAGCACAGTGATGGCTAAGTCGCCCCAAGCAGGCTGCCCTGGAGAGGGATACCAGCTTTGTATTGCTGTCTGCTCTGTTGGAAGCAAGTTTTGGAGGAAATGGTCATCAGACTTGGTTGGAAGGCAGCTGCAGACCCAGACAGCAACTTGGTGAGAATTATCAGGCAGCAAGGGAGTCCCAAGTACACTGTCCCAACTAATAAGGATCAAGGCTAACCAACTTTCTTGTAATCCGTGCACGAGTGACATAGCTGGGCACTGTAGAAAACTCACCAAACTTCCTGGAACCCTGGCTGAGATTGAAGAGTCACATGAGCCCTCGTCAGGGCTTCCAGGGCACCTTGGGCATCTGGGCACCCTATAGGAAAGCATGATGTGCAACCAGATGGCCGGACTCAAATGACGGCCATCTGGTCACGTTGTTTATTATTTTTAGAAATGAGTCCACTCAACCTTGGAGAGAAGAGGGACTCTGAGGCATGGATTCTCAGAGCTCAAGCTGGGAATCAGACAAGGAGCAATTAGGGGAGACTCCTGTAGATCTGATCCAGGGCACAGCGGCAGCTTCTGAACCCAGACTTCCCCTGGCCTTCAGGACCCCATCCGGGGCACTTTGCAACACATTTGGCCAAAAAAGGGAGCTCAGGGCCAGGAGATTCCACCTCTGGGCAAGCTGGACCTCTGATCCAGGGCCTGGACTGAGCTTCTTAACCCAATCAATCAGAGTACAATGCTGGCTTTTTATCCCTACCTGCTCTCCTAGAAGTAGGGCTCATAGGAAAGGCCCATCAGACAGTGCTGGAAGACCGCCAGAGACTCAGACCCCTGGAACCCAAGCTGGGCCAGCCTAGACCCTTGCAGCACCTGGGAAGAAAGACTGTAGGACAATGGGATCCTCATACATTATCTCTAATAATCTTGAGAAATTATACCTGCCTTTCTTGCAAAACATACACACCAGGTGGCCATCGGAGCAAACAGATCCGACCTTCCGCAGCCCTGACTAGATTTGCTGATTCATGGGAACAAATAAGCGCAGATACTCATTAAAAATAAAATCAAGGGTGTGCAGAAGTCCATGGAATCTCACAGTTTTTATGTTCACGTAAAACTCAGGGTGTTCCACCTACCCCTACCTATTACACAAATTTTTTGACCATGCATGTTTGGCTCTTTTCTCTGGGCATGACCTAAAGTTACACTCAGCAAAGACACCATGGGCACGATTCACAGACCTAACTTAAGACAAAATCCTAAACTTACTACTTTTGGTATTCACAGAAGTTTGGATTTTGTCTTAAGGTTGTCTTAAGTCAGACTTAAGACAGAGTTAAGTTAGGATTTTGTCTTAAGTCTGTCTTAAGACAAACTTAATTCAAAATCCTAACTTCTGTGCATACAAAAAGTAGTAAGTTTATGATTTTGTCTTAAGTTAGTTCTGTGAATCGGCCCCCATAACTTTTTTTAATAAGCTATGCACAGTTTCACTGTACTGGTTTGCATGTACTTACACATGCATAGATCACTCTTTGAGACAAGTATATGCTACAGGCAGGATCAACCAGGTAGCTGCACCTGGTAGATGAGAGGAGGAACTTCTTGCCTATTCTGGACCACCTTCTCACCCCTCGGGAGCCTGCTTTGGGTGTTCCTGCTTGCCTGCAGGGGCCTGGGGATTTACGGCCACCCTAATGAATGCTCATTCTGATCAGCTCCAGAAATGCATTGGGGGGAAACGAGCAAAGGACAGGCATACGAAGCCCAGACTACCAGGCATCATCTGGAACTATTAGCATCCAATCCCATCCACTCCGGTCAGACCACTTTACAAGCTGCCAAGCTCCTTGGCCTTCGCTCTGCTGAGTGGCCTCCACAAAAGTCTGACCCTCAAGTCAGACAGTCCAAGCAGGATGGAATCTCTTTGCTTGAAACAACAGCTAAGTGTACCAAGTGTGTTCAATCATTAAGAGTACAGTGCTAGCCAAACCAGCCCGAACAGGAGTAAGCTTCCATCTTTGCCTGCTCTCTGGAAAGCAAGGCTCAGAGGAGAAAGCCATTGGACAGGACTGGAAGGCAGCACAGACACAGGCCTCTAGGACTCCAGGTTGGGACAGCCCTGGCCTTTCCAGCACCTGAGAAAAAAGACTGCAGGACAACAGGGTCCCTCATACTTTGTCCTTAATAATCCAGAGAAAGTCTACCCTCCTCTTCTGTACTCCATGTACACCAATTGAAAGGGACCCATTGGAGCATACACATCCAACCTCCTGTAGCCCTGGTTAGGTTTGAAGAGGCAAATGAGCTTTCACCAGGACTTCCAGATCTGCCCAACTGGCATGACCAAAGCACAGTGATGGCTAAGTCACCCCAAGCAGGCTGCCCTGCAGAGAGATACCAGCTTTGTATTGCTGTCTGCTCTGTTGGAAGCAAGTTTTGGAGGAAATGGTCATCAGACTGGGTTGGAAGGCAACTGCAGACCCAGACAGCAACTTGGCGAGAATTATCAGGCCGCAAGGGAGTCCCAAGTACACTGTCCCAACTAATAAGGATCAAGGCTACCCAACTTACTTGTAATCCGTGCACGAGTGACATAGCTGGGCACTGTAGAAAACTCACCAAACTTCCTGGAACCCTGGCTGAGATTGAAGAGTCACATGAGCCCTCGTCAGGGCTTCCAGGGCACCTTGGGCATCTGGGCACCGTATAGGAAAGCATGATGTGCAACCAGATGGCCGGACTCAAATGACGGCCATCTGGTCACGTTTTTTATTATTTTTAGAAATGAGTCTACTCAACCTTGGAGAGAAGAGGGACTCTGAGGCATGGATTCTCAGAGCTCAAGCTGGGAATCAGACAAGGAGCAATTAGGGGAGACTCCTGTAGATCTGATACAGGGCACAGCGGCAGCTTCTGAACCCAGACTTCCCCTGGCCTTCAGGACCACATCTGGGGCCCTTTGCAACACATTTGGCCAAAAAAGGGAGCTCAGGGCCAGGAGATTCCACCTCTGGGCAAGCTGGACCTCTGATCCAGGGCCTGGACTGAGCTTCTTAACCCAATCAATCAGAGTACAATGCTGGCTTTTTATCCCTACCTGCTCTCCTAGAAGTAGGGCTCATAGGAAAGGCCCATCAGACAGTGCTGGAAGACCGCCAGAGACTCAGACCCCTGGAACCCAAGCTGGGACAGCCTAGACCCTTGCAGCACCTGGGAAGAAAGACTGTAGGACAATGGGATCCTCATACATTATCTCTAATAATCTTGAGAAATTATACCTGCCTTTCTTGCAAAACATACACACCAGGTGGCCATCGGAGCAAACAGATCCGACCTTCCGCAGCCCTGACTAGATTTGCTGATTCATGGGAACAAATAAGCGCAGATACTCATTAAAAATAAAATCAAGGGTGTGCAGAAGTCCATGGAATCTCACAGTTTTTATGTTCACGTAAAACTCAGGGTGTTCCACCTACCCCTACCTATTACACAAATTTTTTGACCATGCATGTTTGGCTCTTTTCTCTGGGCATGACCTAAAGTTACACTCAGCAAAGACACCATGGGCACGATTCACAGACCTAACTTAAGACAAAATCCTAAACTTACTACTTTTGGTATTCACAGAAGTTTGGATTTTGTCTTAAGGTTGTCTTAAGTCAGACTTAAGACAGAGTTAAGTTAGGATTTTGTCTTAAGTCTGTCTTAAGACAACCTTAATTCAAAATCCTAACTTCTGTGCATACAAAAAGTAGTAAGTTTATGATTTTGTCTTAAGTTAGTTCTGTGAATCGGGCCCCATAACTTTTTTTAATAAGCTATGCACAGTTTCACTGTACTGGTTTGCATGTACTTACACATGCATAGATCACTCTTTGAGACAAGTATATGCTACAGGCAGGATCAACCAGGTAGCTGCACCTGGTAGATGAGAGGAGGAACTTCTTGCCTATTCTGGACCACCTTCTCACCCCTCGGGAGCCTGCTTTGGGTGTTCCTGCTTGCCTGCAGGGGCCTGGGGATTTACGGCCATCCTAATGAATGCTCATTCTGATCAGCTCCAGAAATGCATTGGGGGGAAACGAGCAAAGGACAGGCATACGAAGCCCAGACTACCAGGCATCATCTGGAACTATTAGCATCCAATCCCATCCACTCCGGTCAGACCACTTTACAAGCTGCCAAGCTCCTTGGCCTTCGCTCTGCTGAGTGGCCTCCACAAAAGTCTTACCCTCAAGTCAGACAGTCCAAGCAGGATGGAATCTCTTTGCTTGAAACAACAGCTAAGTGTACCAAGTGTGTTCAATCATTAAGAGTACAGTGCTAGCCAAACCAGCCCAAACAGGAGTTAGCTTCCATCTTTGCCTGCTTTCTGGAAAGCAAGGCTCAGAGGAGAAAGCCATTGGACAGGACTGGAAGGCAGCACAGACACAGGCCTCTAGGACTCCAGGTTGGGACAGCCCTGGCCTTTCCAGCACCTGAGAAAAAAGACTGCAGGACAACAGGGTCCCTCATACTTTGTCCTTAATAATCCAGAGAAAGTCTACCCTCCTCTTTTGTACTACATGTACACCAAGTGAAAGGGACCCATTGGAGCATACACATCCAACCTCCTGTAGCCCTGGCTAGGTTTGAAGAGGCAAATGAGCTTTCACCAGGACTTCGAGATCCGCCCAACTGGCATGACCAAAGCACAGTGATGGCTAAGTCACCCCAAGCAGGCTGCCCTGCAGAGGGATAACAGCTTTGTATTGCTGTCTGCTCTGTTGGAAGCAAGTCTCGGAAGAAATGGTCATCAGACTGGGTTGGAAGGCTGCATCAGACCCAGACAGCAACTTGGTGAGAATTATCAGGCCGCAAGGGAGTCCCAAGTACACCGTCCCAACTAATTAGGATCAAGGCTACCCAACTTACTTGTAATCCGTGCACGAGTGACATAGCTGGGCACTGTAGAAAACTCACCAAACTTCCTGGAACCCTGGCTGAGATTGAAGAGTCACATGAGCCCTTGTCAGGGCTTCCAGGGCACCTTGGGCATCTGGGCACCCTATAGGAAAGCATGATGTGCAACCAGATGGCCGGACTCAAATGACGGCCATCTGGTCACGTTGTTTATTATTTTTAGAAATGAGTCTACTCAACCTTGGAGAGAAGAGGGATTCTCAGAGCTCAAGCTGGGAATCAGACAAGGAGCAATTAGGGGATACTCCTGTAGATCTGATCCAGGGCACAGCGGCAGCTTCTGAACCCAGACTTCCCCTGGCCTTCAGGACCCCAACCAGGGCACTTTGCAACACATTTGGCCAAAAAAAGGGAGCTCAGGGCCAGGAGATTCCACCTCTGGGCAAGCTGGACCTCTGATACAGGGCCTGGACTGAGCTTCTGAACCCAATCAATCAGAGTAAATGCTGGCTTGTTATCCTTACCTGCTCTCCTAGAAGTAGGGCTCATAGGAAAGGCCCATCAGACAGTGCTGGAAGACCACCAGAGACTCAGACCCCTAGAACCAAGCTGGGCCAGCCTAGACCCTTGCAGCACCTGTGAAGAAAGACTGTAGGACAATGGGGTTCCTCATACATTATCTCTAATAATCTTGAGAAATTATACCTGCCTTTCTTGCAATACATACACACCAGGTGGCCATCAGAGCAAACAGATCCGACCTTCCGCAGCCCTGACTAGATTTGCTGATTCATGGGAACAAATAAGCGCAGATACTCTTTAAAAATAACATTAAGGGTGTGCAGAAGTCCATGGAATCTCACAGAGTTTTTATGTTCACGCAAAACTCAGGGTGTTCCACCTACCCCTACCTATTACACATATTTTTTGACCATGCATATTTGGCTCTTTTCTCTGGGCATGACCTAAAGTTACACTCAGCAAAGAAACCATGTGCACGATTCACAGACCTAATTTAAGACAAAATCCTAAACTTACTACTTTTGGTATTCGCAGAAGTTAGGATTTTGTCTTAAGATTGTCTAAGACAGACTTAATTCAAAATCCTAACTTCTGTGAATACAAAAAGTAGTAAGTTTATGATTTTGTCTTAAGCTAGTTCTGTGAATCGGGCCCCATAACTTTTTTTAATAAGCTATGCACAGTTTCACTGTACTGGTTTGCATGTACTTACACATGCATAGATAACTCTTTGAGACAAGTATATGCTACAGGCAGGATCAACCAGGTAGCTGCACCTGGTAGATGAGAGGAGGAACTGCTTGCCTATTCTGGACCACCTTCTCACCCCTCGAGAGCCTGCTTTGGGTGTTCCTGCTTGCCTGCCAGGGCCTGGGGACTTACGGCCACCCTAATGAATGCTCATTCTGATCAGCTCCAGAAATGCATAGGGGGAAAAGAGCGAAGGACAGGCATACAAAGCCCAGACTACCGGGCATCATCTGGAACTAGTAGCATCCAATCCCATCCACTCCGGTCAGACCACTTTACAAGCTGCCAAGCTCCTTGGCCTTCGCTCTGCTGAGTGGCGTCCACAAAAGTCTTACACTCAAGTCAGACAGTCCAGGCAGGATGGAATCTCTTTGCTTGAAACAACAGCTAAGTGTACCAAGTGTGTTCAATCAATAAGAGTACAGTGCTAGCCAAACCAGCCCGAACAGGAGTTAGCTTCCATCTTTGCCTGCTCTCTGGAAGCAAGGCTCAGAGGAGAAAGCCATTGGACAGGACTGGAAGGCAGCACAGACACAGGCCTCTAGGACTCCAGGTTGGGACAGCCCTGGCCTTTCCAGCACCTGAGAAAAAAGACTGCAGGACAAAAGGGTCCCTCATACTTTGTCCTTAATAATACAGAGAAAGTCTACCCTCCTCTTTTGTACTCCATGTACACCAAGTGAAAGGGACCCATTGGAGCATACACACCCAGCCTCCTGTAGTCCTGGCTAGGTTTGAAGAGGCAAATGAGCTTTCACCAGAACTTCCAGATCCGCCCAACTGGCATGACCAAAGCACAGTGATGGCTAAGTCACCCCAAGCAGGCTGCCCTACAGAGGGATAACAGCTTTGTATTGCTGTCTGCTGTGTTGGAAGCAAGTCTCGGAGAAAATGGTCATCAGACTGGATTGGAAGGCAGCTGCAGACCCAGACAGCAACTTGGTGAGAATTATCAGGCCGCAAGGGAGTCCCAAGTACACTGTCCCAACTAATAAGGATCAAGGCTACCCAACTTACTTGTAATCCGTGCACGAGTGACAGGGCTGGGCACTGTAGAAAACTCACCAAACCTCCTGGAACCCTGGCTGATAATTGAAGAGTCACATGAGCCCTCGTCAGGGCTTCCAGGGCACCTTGGGCATCTGGGCACCCTATAGGAAAGCATGATGTGCAACCAGATGCCCAGACTCAAATGACGGCCCTCTGGTCACGTTGTTTATTATTTTTAGAAATGATTCCACTCAACCTTGGAGAGAAGAGGGACTCTGAGGCATGGATTCTCAGAGCTCAAGCTGGGAACCAGACAAGGAGCAATTAGGGGAGACTACTGTAGATCTGATCCAGGGCACAGCGGCTGCTTCTGAACCCAGACTTCCCCCGGCCTTCAAGACCCCATCCGGGGCACTTTGCGACACATTTGGCCAAAAAAGGGAGCTCAGGGCCAGGAGATTCCGCCTCTGGGCAAGCTGGACCTCTGATCCAGGACTGAGCTTCTGAACCCAATCAATCAGAGTACAATGCTGGCTTTTTATCCCTACCTGCTCTCCTAGAAGTAGGGCTCATAGGAAAGGCCCATCAGACAGTGCTGGAAGACCGCCAGAGACTCAGACCCCTGGAACCCAAGCTGGGCAAGCCTAGACCCTTGCAGCGCCTGGGAAGAAAGACTGTAGGACAATGGGGTTCCTCATACATTATCTCTAATAATCTTAAGAAATTATACCTGCCTTTCTTGCAATACATACACACCAGGTGGCCTTCGGAGCAAACAGATCCGACCTTCCGCAGCCCTGACTAGGTTTGCTGATTCAAATCAGCCATCATCAGGACTTCCAAGTCAGCCCAGTGATCACAATCACAGTACAGTGATGGCTAAGCCCCCTCCTTCCAATTGAGCAGGCCGGCCTGAACAAGAAGGCAAGCTTTGCATCCCTGCCTACTCTCTGGGTACTCCCTGGGAAGCAAGGCTTTGAAGAAACACCCATCAGACAGGGCTTGAAGGCTGCTGCAGACTCAGGCCCTTAGGGGCCCTTGGCCTCAGCTCAAGCCATGGCGGTTCCCTGGTGAGAATGGCTGGACAACCAGTGAATCCAAGAGACCCTGTCCCTACTAATCTGGAGCAAGGCTACCCACTTCTTTTGTAATCTCTGCACGGCAAGTGCCAAAGGGGGTCATCTGAGAAAGCACAGCTAAACTCATGGAGACCTTCCTGGACTTGATGACTCAAATAAGCCCACATTGGTATTTCCAGGGCAACCTGTCACCTGGGCGCACCATAGGAGCTCACTGAGCGCATCCAGGTGTCCGAGGTTAGGTGCAATCAGATGAGATGCCAGTCTCAGCGAATGGCCATCTGGTTGCATTGTGACATCTGAAAAAGGATTCCACTCACCATTGGAGGGGACGGGTCTCTAAGGCCTGGGTTTATGGAGCTCAATCTAGTTATCAGTAAATGGGCTATAGGGGGCCCAGTCAGAGCTTCTGAACCCTCCCCGGTCCTTTAGGACCCCGTCCTGTAAACTTTGCAACACAGCAGGTTGGAGAACATAGTCCAGGGCCAGGTGCATCCAACCCAGTGCCTACTGGAGCTCTGACCAAGGGCCCTGTTTGAGCTTTTTATCCTAGGAAAGTAGTAAAGGACCTCCCCCTGTGCCTGTGGGACCTTCTCCTGGGCACTCTTCAACGTGGAAAACCAGAGAAGAGAACCCTGGGCCTTGGGCCTCAACCCCAGGGCCCACAGGGGCTCTGACCCAGCGCCAAGTCAGAGCTTCTAAACACAAACAAGCAGGTGAGAACTTCCCAGGACTGCGGGCCCCTGTCCATGGCAGTTTGAGACATGGCAGACTAGGGGACGGAGCCCAAGGCCAAGGTTTCCCACCACAGGGCCTGTCTGAGCTTTGTCCCATGGTCCAGTCAGAGTGCCTTATCCCAGACAAGCATGGTAGGCCTCCTCGGGCCTGCAGGCCTCTGCTGGCAGCACTCTGAGACACAGTGAGTAAGGGAATGGAGGCCAGGGTCAACCACCCCTGTGCCTGGGCTCTGATTCAGAACCAGGTCAGAGCTTCTGAACCCAGACAAGCAGGTGAGGCCTCCCTGGACTTGTGGGACTCCATCTCAGGCACTTTGTGACACTGTGCGCCAGAGCAGGGAGCCAAGGGTCTTCCACCCCAGGGCCTGCCAGGGCGTTGATCCAGAGCCTGGACAGAGTTTCTAAATCCAGACAAGCCCTAGAGACCTTCCCAGGCCTGTGGGACCTGTATGGGGCACTTTGGGACACTAGAGGCAGGAGAAGGGAACACCGGGTATTGAGCTTCCCCCTCTGGGACTGCTGAGGCTCTGTCCAGTGGCCCAGTCAATGTTTCTGAACCCATACAGGCAGGGAAGACCTCCCCGGACCTGCGTGACGCCATGTATGGAACTTTGTGACCCGGCGGACCGGAAAAGGGAGCCCAGTGCCTGGTGCCTCTGCCCTTGGGTTTACTAGGGCTCCGTCACAGGGCTCTGTCAGAGCTTCAGAATCAGGACAAGCAGGGGGGCCTCCCCAGGCCTGTGAATCCCTGTCATCAGCATTCTGAGACACAGCAGGCAAGGGAAGGGAGCCCAGAGCCACAGTCTTCCTCCCTTGGCCCCTCCTGGGCACTGACTCTCTCAATATTTTGGTTACAATATTAAAGTATCTCAATATCACTTACTCGATATTCCTACACCAATCATGGCTACTTGCTTATCTTAAAGTAAGACATTTCCATTCAAAAATTTGGAGGAAGATTTTCATAAATTAATTGAATAGAAATTGACACTCAACGAAAGACAAAGGTCCAAAAACTCGCACTGAATCAATGGACAATGTTAATGACAGCTGTCAAACCTAAATAACTTTTGTTATACTGGCAATTACATTTTATTTAATGAGAGAGAACCGGAAGAAGCCTTTTTTGGGGTGAAAAGATTGCCAGACTTATCATCCACTAACATGGAAAAAATTGCCTTGCCTTTAAAGCTCCTGTAGGCTTAGACAGCACTGGTCCAAGACTACACGAGGCAAAATATGTTGCATCAAAATAGATTCATTTCATTTTCAAGACCTTTGTTCATAGCCAATTGTGGTAACATAATTTCATTGATATTGCACATTCCATTTCAGTGCACTGCAGGTCATTCATATCGAATTTTATATAGAGCAAGGTTCCAAAAAGCAGACAGGATGGTTGCTAATGACAAGCCATGGATCAATATTTTATGCCACCTTAAAAAAAAATTCAGCAGCTGAAGGTGTTCACACAATAATTCCTTAAATCAATTAATGACAAGGAAGGAAATTTAAATAAAACTAGTCTGTAACCTGGGGTACTTTCTAAATAATTGACAACTAGTTCTTGAGTGTAATAGCACAGATCTAGACACTGCGAGACACTCAGGGTGCTATGTGCTAAATATTGTTTTTCTTGTCTTATCACTTTTTACTTTTCATTCAGGCAAATCTTTAATAATGTTCAGATGTAGTAAAGCAAAAAACTACACAGAACGTGAATTGAAATGGAGTGCACAATTGAGTGGCAGGTTGGATCCCAAGTCATATACAGAGACGTTTTGGTATTGTTCTTCTTCAGTATCACAAATAATACAAAAGATTTAAACCTAAGCCATGTGAAGATAATTGCCAAGTAATCTCAAAATCAGAACTAATAACTTGTTGAATTTAGTGACTCAGCTACTTTTATCTTGTAAATATATTTTGTTTTCAGTTTAAATAAACACTTTGCAGTATGTCTTCATTTTTGTGAAATTCGTTCTCTTTGTTCATTTACTTGTTTGCTTAAAGTCCCTTCTTACTGATCATTTCACCTAAACTTTATTTAGAATATGATCACTAAATGTGATGTTAAGTTATGCTACGTTATGTTATGTGTATTTGTAAAACACACTACTATTCACGATGGTGTCCTGGCATTGAGCCCGTGTTTGTGTGTAAGCCTGCCGATAGTAGGCTGGTTAATTGATAAGCCAGGTCTTCAGCTTCTTGTGGAACACTTTAGGATCAATGTAAGAGAATGCCCTTCCTGCTGATCCGGTTATGTGCATGTCTTGCGAAGTTGAGGTGTCTGGGTGGTTAGTAGAGGGAGATATGACTTTTCAGGTAGGTGGGGCCAAATCTATAAAGTGATTTGAAGTTTTTTTAAAAAAAACTTTTTTTTAATCAACTTTAAATATAACAATTTGAATGTCTACTCGCTTTTGAAAAGCTATCAATTTCATTTCTTCATAGTCCCCCCTTATTAAATACATTTTTCTTCAAAACGTAGTGAGGTAAGTGCTGCTTTTGTTCAATTTTAAATAGTGAAACATAATATTGTCATCCAAATTCTCTCTGTCCCTGAGTCAACATTGTGCTAAAACTTTACTAAAGCTTTTCCTAAACCATTTCTTTTCTAATTCACAGCCATACTTTAATAGTTTTGGAAAATGAGAGGGCTGGGATGGATACCGGGAATGAAACACGCCAGACCCTATGGCTGCCAGGTGGTGCAGCAATTGTTTTAAATGAACATAAAGGGATGGCACAGTGCCTTCAAAGTAGCAGCCAAGGACCAGGGGGCATATTACCAAGCAATAGCGATAAATATCGCTATTGCTTGGTTAGAGACAAAAATTTACCTCTGAGCTGCGGAGATTTTTACCGCAAATAAACCTTGGTATTACCAAGGTTTATCGCAAATGCGATAAAAATCGCCGCAATGCATGAATATCGCTGAAAAGTCAGCGATATTCATGCATTACCGAGCTAATGCTCTTAGCCATGTTATCCACCTCCCATTGGATAACATGGCTAAGAACTGCTCAGGGCAGGTGTTAGCTTTTGGAGATATTCGCGCTTAGCGCGAATATCACCAAAAGTTGGTAATAGGAGATAGCGATGTTAGCGACTGTTTTCAGTTGCTAACATCTTGGCACGCCCACTTTGCATGTCATTAGTGATAAATATCACTGACATGCAAAGTGGGGCCCAAGATGGTCGGTATCTCCTACTAGCTGTCGCTAAATGGTGTTAGCGACAGCTAGGTAATAGGGAGATAATTTTATCTCCGCTTTCTTGGCTTTTAAATATAGAATATGATCACTAAATGTGATGTTAAGTTATGCTACGTTATGTTATGTGTATTTGTAAAACACACTATTATTCACGATGGTGTCCTGGCATTGAGCCCGTGTTTGTGTGTAAGCCTGCCGATAGTAGGCTGGTTAATTGATAAGCCAGGTCTTCAGCTTCTTGTGGAACACTTTAGGATCAATGTAAGAGAATGCCCTTCCTGCTGATCTGGTTATGTGCATGTCTTGCGAAGTTGAGGTGTCTGGGTGGTTAGTAGAGGGAGATATGACTTTTCAGGTAGGTGGGGCCTAAGTTATAAAGTGACTTGAATTTTTTTTTTTTTAACTTTTTTTTAATCAACTTAAAATATAACAATTTGAATGTCAACTCGCTTTTGAAAAGCTATCAATTTCATTTCTTCATAGTTCTCACTTATTAAATACATTTTTCTTCAAAACGTAGTGAGGTAAGTGCTGCTTTTGTTCAATTTTAAATAGTGAAACATAATATTGTCATCCAAATACTTTTTGTCCCTGAGTCAACATTGTGCTAAAACTTTACTGAAGCTTTTCCTAAACCATTTCTTTTCTAATTCACATTCATACTTTAATAGTTTTGGAAGATCAGAGGGCTGGGATGGATACCGGGAATGAAACACGCCAGACCCTATGGCTGCCAGGTGGTGCAGCAATTGTTTTAAATGAACATAAAGGGATGGCACAGTGCCTTCAAAGTAGCAGCCAAGGACCAGGGGGCATATTACCAAGCAATAGCAATAATTATCGCTATTGCTTGGTTAGAGACAAAAATTTACCGCTGAGCTGCGGCGATTTTTACCGCAAATAAACCTTGGTATTACCAAGGTTTATCGCAAATGCGATAAAAATCGCCGCAATGCATGAATATCGCTGAAAAGCCAGCGATATTCATGCATTACCGAGCTAATGCTCTTAGCCATGTTATCCACCTTCCATTGGATAACATGGCTAAGAACTGCTCAGGGCAGGTGTTAGCTTTTGGAGATATTCGCGCTTAGCGCGAATATCTCCAAAAGTTGGTAATAGGAGATAGCGATGTTAGCGACTGTTTTCAGTTGCTAACATCTTGGCACGCCCACTTTGCATGTCATTAGTGATAAATATCACTGACATGCAAAGTGGGGCCCAAGATGGTCGGTATCTCCTACTAGCTGTCGCTAACTGGTGTTAGCGACAGCTAGGTAATAGGGAGATAATTTTATCTCCGCTTTCTTGGCTTTTAAAGCCAAAAAAGCGGAGATAAACCCCCTTGATAATATGCCCCCAAATATGTGAAGGATCTCTAAACCATATTGAGTCACTTTTCGTAATTTGAAGTATGTAGATATCTATAGCTATCACACAACACTTCTACATCTCTTTGTGACAGCGTTAAATTTTGATGAGCATTTTCCTTTGTTCTTCAATCTATTTCTCCCCGCTCTCAAGCACATTTTATTGTGTTTGTTCTTTCACTTTTATTTTTAAACATATATGGTGCTAATATGTATGTTTGCATGACATTTATATTTATCATTGACTACATCTCTAATTCACCTGGCTGTATTTTCTCCTGTTGTTCTGAAACTAGTAGCCTTATCTCAAAATTACAGTCAACACCAATGTCATCAGAACAGTCCTCCATCGTCTTATCACATCGCATTTAATTTTCTGTATTTCCACTTTATGTTCTATTTAAGGCCCCTCAGAAAGCATGACTGGTCATTGTTTAGTTGTTTATTATTATATTTGGATATTAAACGGGTATATTTTCCCAGACAGTGTTACCATCTGTAAAAATGACAAAATAGTGAACTTATGCTATCACAAAATGTACAGCAATAAGGCACAAAGAGTTCCATGAGTTGCTGCATATTTAATTCAGTGAACCCTGTCTTCAAATTATTGTGGACCAAAACATGGTCCTTCAAGGATCGATGGAGGGTTGTCAGGAGCATCTGCGAGTTAGTTTGTCAAGCAGAGGAGCAAAAGTCAGCATGGCAAAGGGCCTGATTTAGGGTTTAGGGGACGGATTACTCTGTCACAAACAAGATGGATATCCCGTCTGACGTACCACAGGACATAATTGAATTGTAATATGATAGACAGAATATCCGCCATGTTTGTGATGGAGTAACCCCACCTGCCAAACTCTAAATCAGGGCCCAATTACTGCAGCAATTCTGTAGTTTGGTTAATAGACAGTTGATCAGACTTGCAGGACAAGTGCCATGAACATCTGGCTCAACAACCCAAAAACATGAAAGCAATCCCCTTCCACTACATCCAACAAGGATCTGTCCTACTTAGCGATCAAGATAGAGATAAAGGGCCATATGTATGAACACATTTTCCCATAGAGACAGAATGGGTAAAACGCTTTGATACATCTGGCCCAAAGTGGATAGCACTGAGACGACGCACAATCACACATTTATTACATTTCTATTGCTAACCTTCTATTCCACAACCTTACCAAACTTGATTCTCCGCAGAAAGTGATATATGCAAGTGTGCAGTGTAATTATACCACTGTTCACTTACTCCCCACACAATGTTTAAAAACACTCACACTTAAAATGCATTGGATATGTAGCATCTGCCACAGAATCCTTCCTCTTCTGCCACAATATGCAGATTTAAACAACAAAAAATTATTGCTTAAGTAGATCATAAATGACTAAAATCATGGCAACACATGTTCCTGCACAGTTGAAGACCATTTAGAAATGTTGACTGGTCATCTTTCGAATGTGCATTGCCATGGTGCAGTATTAGACTGGTGCTAATAAGTTGATATTGTTTCCTGGAAAGTGTTACTATGTGTAGAAATGACAAAATAATGAAGTAATACTATCACAAAATGTGCTGCATTAAAGCACATAATTTGCCTTTTCCTGCTGCATAATTGAGTGAACCCTGTTGCATAATTTGGCCAACCCCTCCTGCATAATTCCAGCGGTCCTATATTAGGGCAGAACTCTGAGAGGAAGATTTAATTTCCCAGCAAAATCAGTGGAACATTTACTAAACAGTCTTGACCCTGCTCCAGGAACGAAGCTATAACTGACTAATGTGCCCTAATAAGGGTGAACCCGGTCTTCGGTTGCTTGTGTTCTGTTTCACGGAGGACCTGGCCTGGTAGTTCAGGCTGGACTGTTCCCATTGGAGCAGGGACAAGAATGATTTACATATGGCTGGGTACTAACTCCGATGTCATGGGCTGCAAAATAATGAGGAACTGGGATTCAGCCCGGGCAATTTTCAGTGGCTGAGATTAGTTTAAGGATTCCATCCATTACATTTTTGTATACTTCTGTGCAATGCCCTATGTGGTACGGTTATGCCCAGACATGGATCTAATGCACACTGTGCCACTGGAACCAAGATATCTGACTGAAGAGCCATTAAATGGGTGAAACCAGTTTTGCATTGCTTGTGTTCTAGTTCATGGAGAACCTAGCCTGGTAGTTCGAGATGGACTGTTCCAACTGGACTATGGTGAAGGCTGATTTGGATATGGCTTGGTCAAAAGTAAGGTGGGATTGTGCGTAAAATGATGATGGTCTGGGATGCGTCCAGATTAGTTACCAGTGGCTGATATTAATTAAACCATTCTATACATCACTGTTTGATATTCTACAGGGTGATGCTCTATGTGGAACGGGTATGCCAGGGTGCCGATCCCATGCTCGCTGTGCCGCTGGAACTTAGCTATGCCCGACTGATGAGCCCTAATATGGGCAAAACCAGTTTTGGGTTCTTTGTGTTCCAGTTCAGGGATGACCTGGCCTGACAGATTGAGCTGAATTATTTCTATTGGAGCAGGGTCAAGACTGATTTGCATATGGCTGTGTCCAAACTGAGGTGGCATGGTTTGTAAAATACCGATGGTCTGATATGAGGCCCCAGTAATTATAAGTGACTGATATGAATTTAAGCATTACATCCATCACTTTTTTGTATACTTCAGTTCAGTGCTCTATGTGGGATGGCTATGATCAGACATGGGTTCTGTGCACACTATGCCACTGGAACCAAGCTATATCTGACGCATAGACCCAGATAATTACAAAACTAGTCTTGGGTTGCTTGTGTTATGATTCAAGTATAACCTGGCAGTTCAGGTTGGACAATTCCTATTGAAGTGAAGGTCAAGACTGATTTGCATATGGTTGGGTTCAAACTGAGGTTGCATGGTGTGCAAGATAACAATGGGAATAATTCAAGCATGCGGTCCATCACGTTTTTTTGTTGAATTCTACTGACGAATGTAAAAGAGTGAGGGTTCCAAAAAGGTCAACATCCAGTTCCATTCTGAACCCCCACAGGTGTATAGGAATCACTAAGAATGTTTTGTTACCTACGAGAAAGCCCCCTGCATAGGGTTAAAGGTGTCTATGGACTTCCAAATAGACCTGCATTTGGGAACAAGCTTCCCTCCTCAAGAATTTTTCTAGGAAGTAGAGGAGAGAAATGGTACATTTTTCCCTAAGTTAGTGCCATTTGGGGGAATATTTGCTAAAAAATGGAGAGATCACAGTGGGTTTGGGGAAATCGGGAATTATACCTAACTTCAGTGATCTATTAAAAAATTACAGAAGAAAAGGCTCTAGTTTTTCATTTGCAAAAGAACCTTTGAGGGTACTATTGGCCAGCAAAGTTTGTCAAATAAGGTACATAATTCAGTTGGTGTAGTGCTGTGTAACACAAGGTTGGCATCTGTTCTTGGCACACATTATCTTGTGATGGTTGATTTAAGGATGTCTTTTAAGCTCACATTTATCTGGAGAGTCATAGTATTATCATAATTTTCAATCTGCTCTGTGTGCTTTTAGTTTGATACAGTGTACCTTGATATATACCTGTCAAACATAAACTTGATTTAATCCAAAGATAATGGAAATGTTTATGTCCTGCAATTCTTTGGAGTAGTCATCTTCAGAGTTCGTAGTGAAGATTGTGAGAAAATAAGGGAAACAGTAGTGACTTTGTACAAATGGTTTTCTGAGTGTGGAATCACCATTCCCTTTTTAAGAGCATGCAAGGAAGTACTGATGGAAAAGGAATAGCTATATGATGTGAGCAGCCCAATGAAAGCTGAGCAGGAGGTGGGTCACCTTTTGCCTGAGAAGTTCAGGACATAAAAGAATATCTGGAGTGTAACCATGTAGTTGGGTAACCTGGGTCTCCATGTGATATACATTCAAAACTGTCTTAGTGTCAAGAAATGCTTGGCTCTGAGAAGGGAATTCATCTGCCCACCGGCTAAAGACTCTGAGAATCTGCAATCACCCAAATTTGATGTTGAATTGGCCAACATATTCCAGAAAAGAAGATACAAAGAAAGACTGGGAAGCCTGCTAGACCCTAATCCTTCACAATCTTACCCCTGTATAGTTGTGATCATAATACTCAATAAATAATAGGAAACAATCAGACCTATTGTTGGTGGGCTCCCCCCACTCCCCTCACCCCTTCTTCCATACTGATCTCCAATTTACGGTGAACTCACCTCCCTTTTTCCCCTCTTTCTGTCAGAGCTCTTCCTCCTATTCCTCGTTATTAGCTCAGCCTGTGAAAAGCAGCGAGGCTTCTAAGAACCCCAATACTGCCCGGTGCAGGGTTCACCTTTAATTCACCTTGGATTCGCTATCAAAATAATGAGGCAAGCGCTGGAAAACTGGAAGACAAGAAAAAAATGTATTTCTCGTGAGGAGACCACGTCAACTGCAGACACCGGGATGTCTGAAGGAGGTGTTCTGCTGGCATCTCTTGTGGCTCTTACTTTTATACAGGTTTTACACAATGCATTTGTTTCATCAACATGGTTACACAAGCTTGGAGTCCCCGCCCCGGGCAGGTTTCCACACAAGCCCAACAGTAATTCTCTTCCCACGCAGGTCAAACAGACAATCTTATCTTGCAGCTGGACCTTGCTTCAGGGTCTAAGACCGGCCAGATCTAAGAGTCTGTTCTGTTGATAAAAACAGGTCCCATTGTTGGTAAAAACAAGCCTTGCTGTTTGTAGTGCAATAAATCATGTTTGCAAGGGTCATTTTAGTGTCTGGAACCTGTTTGAGTAACTAGGTGCGGTGAGTGGTAGATTGTCCAAAGGTTTGACCGCAAACAGAGATGAAAGAAAAAACGAGTTTGTGGCAGCAAGTGGCGCTGAGGTTTGTCGGGACAATAGGGTTTATAGCCCCCAGCACACATATCCGGTTTGGTCAGAGGGTCAGATGGATGCTAGTAAGGGCAGGGTGAAACAAAGGTGACCATCAGAGTACAAAATGGCTGTGATGGATAAAATGGCTGCAGCTTATGTGCACATAGAAATTTCCACTAAACAAGATGGCGCAGGCAATGTTCACGATTGTCATTTTACTTTTAACAGTGGCCCCTTTGAACATGACTTAGCCAGCTTGTCAGTCTATTTTGATCTCCATAATGTCCTGTATCTCTTGATCATACATTACTCTCATTTTTGTTAGCTGAGTGTCCATAGTTTTAGGATGCAAGGAGTTATGCAAAGAGAACACAAAGGTGGTATACAGTGTATACACAAACAACAACCACATATTGTCAATACTGGAAACAAGAGAATCATTGATATTTTCCAACCCCACTCCTTCAAGATGCCCCAAAGCCAACTTCCAATTGTCCAAGTCTCTGATCCTCCATGAATTTCTGAAGATACTCTATGGAGATGTTTGATTGCTTCACAGACAGAAGGTGAATTATCAGGAATGTAAATGCGGCAGCTGGCACCGATGATGCGGCATGCTCCTCCATGGTCCGCTAGTACCACGTCCAGGACCATGCGATTTTGCAGGGCCACCAGATGGACCGCTTGGAGCTCAGCAGTGTTGTTGGTGAGGATACCAGCTGTGACATTCAGAGAGGTTTCTATAGCTTGAGACAGATGTCTGATGGCTCGGCTGTTTGCCATCGGACCCCATAGCGGGACGAGCCCTTTTGCTACGTCGAGTAACTGTGATGCGGCAGAGTCTGCTTGATCAGTGTCTTTAGAACGCTTTTCTCAATGATGCTCTGCAGGGGCTGTGTAGTTCGTGGTAAAACAAAGGCGATGTAGCACCTGCCCCCCCAGTTTCTTGGGCGCCAGGTGCAGGCTTTGGTTCCACAGACAAAGTACATATTGGGTGAAGCAACAAACGCTGGAGGGTTGGCAGTGTTTAAAGTCCTTACAATGCTAGAAGTGCTGTGACCCACATTCTTAGTCCCACGGCCTTCAATGCATACAAGGCCAGAGATGTTCACCACCGATAGGGCCACAGTGAACACTTGTATTTCCACTCGCTCTTTGGAGGGGACATTCATCTGGAATGTCGCATTGGAGGTGTGAGGGGAGAAGGGGGTGGCTGTTCTTCCTGTTTTGTTTAGCCATAACTCGTAGAACTGAGCGATTGTCCCATCAGTAGTGGCATTGTCATTGTAACTTTCTTGTAGGAGCATCATCCAGGCAAGGCAAGATCAGTGAATAGAAAAGGACAAAGGGATGAAAGGGATGGAATGTTCAGTGGCATGCAGTAACAGCCCACAGACCCAACAGTTGGTAGCATTGGTGGCAAGATTGTGCTGGTGCAGCATCTGCACAAAAGAATTATTCCAGAATTCTTTGCGTCGTTCTCGGAGATGTGGCTGTAGTGATAACAGGTAATGTTCTTGCTTGGTGGTTGGTTGCATGGTGGGTGACAATGTTCTGTATGCAGGAGTATTCTCTTCAATGATCAGGAATGCGACCATTAGTAGGAGACAGGTGAGAAATGCTGCTACAAGTGCAATTGTCTTTGTGCTGTGCAGGTTGGCAGTCTTGGTATCTTTGCGGCTTCTCTTTAGGTGCTCAGTTTCTTCCATCATCTTCGAGGGGCCAACGACTGTTAGGACCACAGACTTTTGTCTGGTGCTTTTCCTGGTAGCGTCGGCTGACTGTGCTATTGATCTGAGACCTTGACTCAGTTAGTGGCCTGGTCGTTGGAGCAACCTCCTTTCGTCGATCTTAAGTTGTACCCTTTCTTGGATGGCACTGTGGGGTCAGGAAATTCTGATAGTTCGAGGGTGTCTTCTTGTGGGTAGCAACTCAGAGCTGGTCGGTCCTTTGCGAGTATTTCCTCTTGCAACTCCACCTCTTCACAGGTTGCCAGTGTTGGAGGGACTCGCTTGCAGTGGTGAGAATGCAGCCAATTTCATTTTCCTTCTACTCGTAGGGCAGTTCGGGAGGTGATCAGGACTTGCCAGGGGCCCGTCCACCTAGGCTCCAGACTCTTCGTCCTTTGTAAATTTCGAATTAGGACGTAGTCTCCAGGTTTTATTTCATGTCCCGGACCCCTGGTCACATCAGGCAAGGCTTGCTGCACCTGTTGGTGGATAATTGTTAGCTTGTTTGTCAATTTATACAAATAAACAGCATTAATATGTTCGGGCCATTGTTAATGGAGGTGGGTCTTGGTGCCGCCCAAATGCTCATAGGCCTGCCGAAGATCACCTCATACGGGGTCAGTCTGTGTTTAGTTGGGGTGAAGCGCATCGATAGCAACGCCAATGGGAGGCCGTCGGGACATTTCAAGCCGGTTGTGGCAACTATTTTGGCTAGTTTTAGTTTCAATGTTGTATTGTGTCTTTCTACCAGGCCCGCTGATTGGGGGTGGAAGACGGCATGGAACTTTTGTTTTACCCCAAACCCTCTCAGTATGTTCTGTATCACCCCGGCTACGAAGTGAGGGCCTTTGTTGCTCCATAAAATTCTACAAAGGCCGTATCGGGGGAAGAATTCTTTCAGCAATACTTTTGCAGTGGCTAAGGCGGTATTGTCACGGGTGGGGTATACCTCCACCCATTTGCTAAAAGCACACACAACCACCAGGACATATTTTAGACAATGGCATCTTGCTAGTTGGATGTAATCCATTTGAAGGATTTCAAAGGGGTGGTCAGGGACTCCAAACACCCCCGTGGTACTACTGTCCCCTTCCCTGGGTTGTGTTGTAGGCAGACTATACATTGTTGTACCAGGTGTTTTGCAGATTTTGTTATCTATATATTATGCCATACTCTGGTGATTAGTTCAATCATGGGGGTGGAGCCTATGTGTGCTGGTAAATGTGCCAAGGTCAATATGAGGATGAGATAGGCATTGGGTAACAGCCATTTATTCCCGTCTTTAGTTCTCAAGCAATCTTCCTTGTCTTTTAGTCTCACCCTTTCCCACTCGGTCAATTCATCTTGTGTGCCTGTAGTCTGTATGTCCCTTACAGTGGTCCTGGCGTCAGTCCATTGTTCAGCTTGTGACCTGGTCACATACATTCGGGTTGTAGTTCTATCTTCTGCCGTGGCTCGGGCAGTAACGTCTGCTAGCTCATTTCCCTGTCCAATGAGATCAGTCACCTTCTTATGTGCCTGGCATTTTATCACTGCTAGCTTCTTGGGGAGGAGGACTGCTTGCGTCAAGGTGGAGACTAAATCTCCATGCAGGATGGGTGTACCGTGTGAAGTCAGGAAACCTCTTTCTTTCCATAGGATCCCAATATGGTGAACCACCCCGAAGGCATATTGGCTGTCGGTGTATATGCTAACTGTCGTGCCAGTTGCTAAAATACATGCTTGTGTGAGGGCAATGAGTTCTGCAGCCTGGGCTGAACGTTGGGCAATACGGGTTGTTTCTAGAATGGTTTGGGCTGTGGTGACAGCGTATGCAGCTGAGGTGGTGCCGTCGGGGAGTTTGATGCACGAACCATCCACCCATAGTTCTCCATCTGTTTTAAAAAGGCGGTGTCTCTGAGATCTTCTCTACTCTGTGTTTGTTCATCGGTTAGTGTCACACAGTCGTGTAGTGGAGTCACGCTAGGATCATTTTCGGGTATGGGTAAAAGTGTGGCTGGATTGAGGGTGGTGCATCGCTTTAGGGCAATGTGTGGTGCTAGCAGGGTCAACTCATATCCTGTCAGTCGGGCGCTAGTCAAGTGTTGGGTTTTGGTCTGGTTTTGTAGTGTGTCGAGTTGTTCCCAGGTATGATCGAATAGTTCTGTGTGGTATATTTTCCTAATCTGTTTCCACACATCTGCTAGCAAACATAACCCGAAGAACAAATCTATGTCGACAAGTATCAATATTGTTGATCACAAAGCGGTAGCTAGCTCGGTGTAAAAGGCGGTGGGGTTCTTTCGTAAATCCAGCAAAGATTTACAGAACGTCAAGATGTCCTGTCTGTCCCATGGCTGTTACACTTAATTGTAGACCACCCTTACTCTAGCGACTTGATGGTTTATATCGTGATGAGTACCTTGTCCGCTAGGAGAAACCCAATAAGGGGTAGCTTCTTTTATCGGCATCATGCTATCCGGTTTTTCTACTGGGAATCCTGCAATTTTAGATGTCCTGTCCTTATCTATCCATCCTTGTTCTATGAGGTGACGGAATACTTCTAGTGTGGATGAAAGGAGTTCTGTCACATTGTTTTTGCCTTCATCTCCAGTGTCTACCTTCCTATAGAGATCCACTAGACGCTCGGTCCCTACATCCTGCTACTTCTCTTTATATGCAGTAGGAGTGTGGTAACAGAGACGTACATTAAAGTGTTGTTTGTGGTTTTCGACATATGAGTTGCATATGTCAGTTACATACTCTTCTGTCTCCTTCCTATCCATGAGGGTTTTAACTATTTTATCAATGCCTGCTCGCTCATTTTTACTTAATCGCAGGACCCTGGGCACTCCTTTTCCCTTTGATCCTACTTCTACTACTGTATCCTTTGATTAGGTATTTGATGTGAGTGACTCAGTGGGAGCAGAGGCGGTGGAGACCGAGACGATCGTGCCATCTCTGGTTATATTTTGGGGTTCCTGGTGTTGTACTAAGGGATGAGTAGGGGCGTAAGGGGGTGGCATGTATATGATTGGGGGACCTAATAATAAATCATCATCTATTCTTTGTTTCGCCGGTAACTCGGGGTAAAGAGTCGAGGGCGTTCTAACAGGGAATTGACCTGATATTTTTGATTCCTGTTCCTTTTTATTGGTTTCTTTTTCTTTTAGTTCTTCTTCTAACTTTTTGCAGGCTTGGTAAGCCTATTTTCGCATTTCTTTATCTTGTCTAGCTTTGTCTCTTTTCTTTCTTTGAGCTGCCTCTTTTTGCCGTAGACCAAAACTGTCAAGCCTGGCTGGTGTAGTTTTCTTTTTGTGGAGAGCTAATTCTAACGTTTCTATTTTAGCGGGATTGAGCGGGCGGTATCTGGTCGTTAGAGGAGTCCTTTCACCACATATATTACTTGAAACTGACAGCTGATTTTTACGCATTAATGAGCTTCAATCATTCTCTCTGGGGCAGATCAGTTATCTTAAAGATGGACAACATGTCTGCGGTAGCACACATAAATCGGCTGGGAGGCACAAAATCAGCAGACCTCTCAAATTTAGCCAAAAAACTTTGGATGTTCTGCCTGGAACACGAGATTGCTCTCAGGGTGGAATTCCTCCCAGGAAAATCAAACATTTATGCAGATTGGAACTTGAGGTTCCTCTTAGACCACAGCCACTGGAAACTCAAAGTTTCCGTTTTCCAGTGTCCCAACAAAGTTTGGGGACCCTTAGAAATAGACCTCTTTGCAAGCAGGCTAACTTTCCAATTACAGAACTACTTCAGTTGGATGCCCGACCCGGGTGCTCTGGCAGTGAGCGCCTTCCTCCAACCCTGGAAAGATGTCAAGGCATAAGCTTTCCCACCGTTTGCCATGATCCAGAGAGTTCTACAGAAAGTCAGACTAGATCAATGCTGCCTTGTCCTAATAACCCCTTCCTGGCCTTCACAGGCATGGTTCTCAACCACTCTAGAACTAGCTTGCAACCCCCCTTCTTGATTCCTCTTCTGGAGAACCTTACAAACATAAATTGAGAAGATCACCCCCTAACTCAGAGCGGGAGTTTCAACCTACTTGCCTGGAGAGTGTCAGGAGATCCAATGAATTTTCAGGGCTTTCGTCAACAGCTGCAACACTCCTTGGGGAGTATTGGGCCCCAGGTACTCACTACAGATACAACAATATATGGAGAAACTGGGTACGTTGGTGCGTGGATAGGAACTTGGATTCCTTAGAAGCACCTATTGTTGACGTAGTGAGTTTCCTTGTTGAACAATTCGAGAGGGGTCTCAGCTATAGAACTATCAACTGCTATAGATCAGCTATCTCTGCTAGCCATATTCTTGTCAATGGTAAAACCGTAGATAAAAATCTTATTGTTTGTAGAGTAATGAAGAGTATTCGCTTACAGAGACCCCCTAAATCTAAATACGATTCTCTTTGGGTCATTAAATTAATTCTCGATCTCTTTTCTAGTTGGCCTGATAATTCCCAGATGAACAGAAAATTTCTGTCAATCAAAGTCGCAACTCTGCTTTGTTTAATCTCTTGTCGAAGAGCTTCTGACGTCAAGGCTCTTGATATCACTAACAGATCCTATAACATGTTTTGTGTCAAATTTGAACTAATTAGAAGAACCAAGACTATGTCTGATTCTATTTTTTAGCCACAGTTTGATTTATTTACAAAACTTAGGGGCTCATTAGGATTGCGGTTTTTCCGCATCCTCGGGGCCGGCGGAAGCCACCGCCGGCCCAGAGGATGCGGAAAAACGGCACCGGACTGACCAAAGACCCACCGCCACATTAGGATGGCTGGTGGGTCCTGGTTTCCGTCCGCAGCTTTTCCGCCGCGGCTGGATTACAACCGTGGCAGAAAACCTCTAATCTGGTGACGGTGTCTCTCAGACACCGTCAGGCAGATTAGGATGAGATGTAAAGCATGCTTTTCCGCGGCGGCTTTTCCGCCGTGGAAAAGCATGTGTAACTTCACTGCGGGAGCCCGTTGCGGGCCCCCTAGGAGAAGGGGGGGGGGGTGGGGGGTGCACATGGGTGGTACCTATGGTATCCCCCTGCATTTGTATGCAGAAAGCGGCAGGCACCGCGAGGTGCCTGCCTCTTTCTGCATGCAAATGCAATGACTGCATATTTAACATTGCCGCGGTGCAGCTTGAAGCCGCACCCGCCGCAATGTTAAAAATAGAGGATGTGACCGCCAGGGTGGCGGTCACATCCTAATCGCACAGGAGGGGACTCTGCAGGACATGCGGACGTCCCCTCCTCCTCAGTGATCGCGGACGAACGCAAGTCCGTCCGCGATCATAATCGGCCCCTATGTGTGGGGGACTACATGAGAAAATATGATCGCAGAATGATTGGTCTTTGTGCCCAGGGTGTAAATAAATTACTTATATCCTTTATTAAACCTCATAGAGCTAGTACTTCTACTTCCATTGCCAGATGGGTTAAAAATGTAATGAGTTTAGCAGGTATTCATTTAAGTAAGTTCCAGGCTCACTCACTCAGAGGTGCTATGGCCAGTAAATCTTTCTTGTCTGGTGGTAAGTTGGACGATATTCTCAAGGCTGCCAGCTGCTAGTACCTTTGCACGCCATTATTGTAAACCTGTTAAACACATGTCTGATGTAGTCTTACAATGCTAGCAACATGCATAATGTAGCCTCCATTCTTGTAATGAAATTGTGGTACTCCTATTACCATGACTAGTGAATCCGGATTTCATTAAAGACACAGAGGTTAACATTATCCCACCCATCCGTTCCCTTGGAAGACTAAGGTTTACTTTATAGTATTTTTTTTCTCTCTGTATACCTTTTATTAAAAATGTCTCGCTTTATCTCAAAGGATATCCGCTTTAATATTAATTTTTATTATATAATTGTATTTGCTTTGTGCTTTGCTTGTTCTATGCCTTCTGGAATTGTTTACATTTCTTTTTCTGGAATTGTTTAATTTCTTTCTTTATTCAGGTAACGTTTGATAATTTCAAGAAACTTGGACTTCCGTTTCCTCCTCGTTTTCCTTCATCCTTCATCTTGTGTTTCATTTTGAGAAAATTGTTTAGAAGACTAAAGTTTATGACTTATTTTCTCTTCTCCACATTTAAAAGAGGCATTAAAAGATTATGCATATTGTTAGCCTCAATGAAATCCAGATTCTCTAGTCATGGTAATAGCAACATCGCAATTTACAACCAACCACAAATTGACCTATAGGATGTTTTCCACCTATCATTAGAACTGAACATTTGGCTTTAAGAAAGCCATATACACACATACCTCATAGGATGAAACATCAGGGCAGAACTTGCAAAATGTTATTACAGGCCTATTTACTAGAAACACTAATAAAAATGTTATTACATCGTCTCTAATGCTATGCATTATGTTCTAGAGTAGACATTTTGATGCCGATGAATGCCATTGTCGTGTCCCACAACAGTAACACACGGACACGACTGGTATATCTTGAAGCCCTTTATTCTTGCTTCTACACAGGTCCCTGTCCCTACTCTAACTGGCCCCTTCCTGTCCTGTCCCCACCTCTTCCCCTCTGCCCACCTAGCTCCGCCCACCCCAACTACTGGACTGTCAACTCTATTACATCTCCCCCTTTCTTAACATAATAGCAGTGAACGTGGAAATTAATCCATTTCTACAATTAGTCTTTTTGGAGGCTGCACTTGACGTCTGGGTCGAGCCGGTGTAGACACAATGTTCTCCACTACTGGTTCCCGCACCATGGAGGGTGCAGAGTCGGGTGCGCCAGCCTCCGGGTCATCGTGATCCTCAAGTGTGGAAGCTGCTGGTATGCAGTCATGTTTTTCAGGAGGGCATTTCTTAAAGTGGAATGCATTGCGGGTGACTCGCCGATTTTCTGATTCTGCGGTCACCATGGTGCCCTTTTGTTGCACAATTGTGAGAGGCTCGTCCTTGAAGCGACAGTCGGTCTTCTGGCGCTGTTCTTGTTTGACGAAAACCTTGTCGCCTTCCTTGAGGGAGGGTGACCGTGCCCTCCGTTTGTGGTCAGCATGTCCCTTCATCTTCTCTTTGCGATACTGATCCGTTGCAGCCATGTCTTTGAGCTGCTGATCTGAGAGGGATTTCTTCAGCGCTCCTTCCCATGTTGGGATCCGGTTTCTCATTGTCCTCCCAAGCATGAGAGTGGCAGGGCATATGCCCGTCGTGGAGTGAGGAGTGGTTCTGTAGGCACAGAGGACTTCGTTCAGTGCCGACTGTAGATCCTTCTTCTCGGCTGTGGCCTGTTGGAAAGTTCTCTTGATGGTGGACATGAACCTTTCAACGGTGCCGTTGGCTTGCGGCCAGAGTGGGGTGACTCTGCGGTGTTGGAAATCCATTTGTTTCGCAAAGTCGCCAAATTCGTGCCCATTGAACGGGGGCCCATTGTCTGTTTTGATGATTTTGGGGACACCCCAGGTTGCGAAGACTTCCTCAAGTACCTTGAGGGTGCAGGTGGCACTAGTGGAAGAGATAAACTGAGCTACCGGGAACCGGGAGTACTCATCCACGATGACAACTAGGTATTTCCCTGATTGTAGGGGCCCATAGAAATCCATTGCAACTTCTTGCCACACCCCGTCGGGTAATGGGGTCATCTGTAGTGGTGCAGGCGGATTGTTGTGGCTGGTCAGTTGACAGGGGTGACAGTCTTTCAAAGTGTCCTCGACCAGCTGGTCTAGAGCTGGAAACCAAACACGCTCTCTTAGTGCTCTCTTGGTGGACACGACCCCTCGATGACCCTCATGTGCTAGGTCGACTACTCCTTGTCTCAGGATGGCTGGGATGACTATTCTGTGATCTCTTAGAAGGAGGCCGTCCTCGGTTATTGAGAGTTCGTCAGAGACGTGTCGGAAGGCCTGGAGTTCTTTCTTGGTGTCAGGATTCTCTTCTTCGTCTTGTGGGTGATGTCTCCACCTGTTGGATTGTATGCGTTTCATTACAATCTGTAGAGTGGCGTCTTGGTTGGTTGCTTCCCTGATGGTGTGCATGGGTATGGCTGGTGGGCGAGCGTGACTTGCCACGAAATGAATGTATTCCTCTGCGATGGAAGGAGTTGTCTCTGCAGAGTCCCGGGAGTGGCGGGACATGTAATCAGCAGGGTTCTCCCCCTTCCCCGGTTTGTGGACAATTGTAAACGAGTACTCCTGCAGGCGGAGGCCCCACCGCTCGATCCTGGGGGGCATCTTGCACTTCGGATTGCCATAAATCGTGACGAGCGCTTGGTGGTCGGTTATGAGCGTGAAGTGTTTCCCATAGATGAAGATGTGGAAGTGCTCGCACGCCCACACGACGGCCAGGCTCTCCTTCTCAGGCTGGGAATACTTCCTTTCTGGATCGGTGAGGCTTCGACTGGCGTAGGCGATGATTCTCCGTTGTTCCGAGTCGTCGTCATACTGAGCCAGGATCGCCCCTAAACCCACTGGACTGGCGTCTACAGTGATCTCCGTTTTCCTTCTGGGATTGAAGTACGAAAGGCAATCAGACGATTCCACGGCATGTTTGATATCTCTGAAGACGCGCTCGCATTCCGGGGTCCAGTCAAAAGGCTGGTTAGCCTTCGTGAGGAGTCTCAGTGGGTGGCTGATTGTGGCATAGTCACGAATGTAACGAGCGCAATAACTCGCCATTCCGAGAAAGGAACGCAGATCGTTCACGTCGGCCGGGCTCCTGGTGTTGTTGAGCACAGCTACCTTGTCGGGGTCTGGTTTCATACCACTCGATGAGAAGATGTGACCGAAGAATTTCAGTGTTGACTGATGAAATTCGCATTTGTTTTTGTTGAGAGTTAAGTTTGTGTCCATTAGAGCATGGCAGACACGGTCAAGGGCGATGTCGTGCTCTCGGAGGTCCGTACCATATACCAGAATGTCATCACTGTAGTTAAGGGAATTTGGAATGTGGTGGATGATCAAGCGTATCGCCTCTTGGAAGATTTCGGCGGCTGAGGAGACGCCAAAACTGAGCCGTTTATAGCGGAAGAGACCAAGGTGCGTGGCAAAGGTGGTGATGGGACGAGAGCTGTCATCCAGCTCGAGCTGATGGTAGCCCTTGTTGAGGTCCAGCTTGGAAAATACCGTAGCTCCATTGAGTGCCGTAATCATGTCGCTCAGGTGTGGACCGGGGTGTCTCTCCCTTTCGATTGCTGTGTTCGGCAGGCGCATGTCCACACAGAGACGGACCTTGTCGGGAGTCCCTTTTTTAGGGACAATAACCACCGGGGACACCCAGGGAGTGGGCCCTTCAGTGCGTTCGATGATGTCAGCGTCCAAGAGGTCCTGCAGTTCTTGGGCCACAGCGGATTGCAGATGAAAAGGCACTCGCCGCGGATGTTGAGCAACTGGCTTGACTCGTTCATTGATGTGCAGATGCACTTGCCGGCCTTTCAGTTTGCCCAGGCCCTGGAACAGTGATGGAAATTTCAAGGCATAGTTGGAACTGTCGTTCACGTTGAATAGGATATGTACCAGGCGCAGGCGTTCAGCAGTGGGGAGGCTCAGTAGGCAGTCAGCATCGGGCCCTTTGATGACATGGATGACTGCTGGGACAGTGATACCGCCATGCGTGAGGGTAGTGTCGAATTTGCCTAGGCACGGGAGTGGTTTTCTTGACATCCAGGTGTACACCCGGACGGGTGCAAAACGCAAATGAGGCTTGGGAACCATTCGATCGTGTTCGGCAACGGAGATGTAGTTGAGGGATGCGCCACTGTCCATTACGAATTTTGCTGCATGGTTACCCACCATGATGTCGAGCCGTGGGTAGCGCTTGAGCTGATCGTTGTCAGCGATATTGATGTATTCTGTGGTGTAGGAAGATCGCCTGGATGATGAAGATCTAGAGTCTCTTGAAGGAGAGCGACGATCCCATCTGGAACATCTAGATTCGTGACTGGAGTGGGAAGACGCAGGGGACCGAGCAGGTTCATCCTGAACGGCTCTGACATGGTGCCGTTTGGTTTCAGGTCTCGAGGGTCTTTGTTGGCTGGCACGCCGGTCATTGCTGCCGCGTTTCTCTCTGTGGTAATCACTGCACATAGCCTCAAAATGATTGGATCGTCCACATTTTCGGCAACGTTGGCCCATAGCGGGGCAAGAGTCAATGTGAGGGTAGTCGTACCCGCATCTGAAGCACCGCCTCGTGCGTTCAGGCCGTCGATCTCTCCTCTCCGAATCCTTTGGTCGGTGGTCCGTCCGACGTCTGGTTGAGAATCTGGATCTGCGTGACCTGTCACGCGGGTTGCCTCTGTATTCCTGTCTTCCATGTCGTCGGTCAGAGACACGGTTGGCATGTTCGCGGCTAGTGTTAGGCTTGACCTCGATATCCGCCGCATTTTCTTCGGCCTGGTCATACAGCCGGGAGTTCTCTTCAATTTCCGCAAGCTCTTGCGGTTTCCTCAACAGTCGTCCTCTCAGCGACTCCGAGTGGCATCCAGAGATTATTTGGGACTTGATGGCTGCATCCGGTGAGAAATTTGTAAAGTCACAGTATTGGGACTGACGTCGCAGTCGATGTATAAAGGAGGTTAGTGGCTCATCTTTGTCCTGGCGCTGTTGGTGGAACTTGTGTCGCTCGTAGTCAACATTTCTTTTGTGCAAGAAACGGTTGTTCAATACGTCTCTCACTTTGGCATAGGTGTCGCCGTCATCAGTTGGGATTTCTCGCACTATTTTGCTGATCTCACGCCCTCTGTCTGTTTCGATTCTGGAGCCTTCAATATAGTCCTCAAAGTCCTCTAGCCATTCTTGCCATTTTAGGCCCATGCTACTTCCTGTTGTGATCGTTAAGGGTTCCGGCGCTCGCAGGTGTGTGCCTCCTTTGACTTCCTTTTGCGCGGGAGGGTTTTGTGCGTTTTGCGCGGGAGGGTTGGACATCTTGGCGGTGGGCCTTCAGGGCTTGCGCTTGACTCTGGTCGCGGTTACTGACGTCTACTTCCACCACTGTTCACTGTAGCCACCAATGCTTGTTTGTTTCCTGTTACTAGCGCTCACTTGATAGCATTTGCTTGGTTATCAGGACACAGTACATCAGTTTAGTGTTGCCAGTGCTTGTTTTGGGTTTTCGCCTGACCCAAAGATGGCCGCCCTTCAATCGGATAGGGTTTGTCCTTCGGGCTGCCTGACCTTAAGATGGCCGCCCCCTCTGAAGCCCACGAGGTTTCTCTCTCCCCAGGCACACACACACTCGGTGCTGCCGGACTCACTTTTGTGCTGTGGCAGGTCTCCACTCTTCCGGCGGGGATTGGGTGAGTGCAGTCTATTCTGCGAGGATTGCTGGCCTCGCGCGCCACGTACCAGGCGGCTGGGCTTCACTCCTGCCGGCCGATTCAGCGCTGGCTTTGAACACTCTGCTACTCGCACTTGGGGCACTTCTCTCGCCTTCGCGGCGCTGCAGGCTCACTTGGGCAGCGTCAGAGTGGGCTTCCGGCCCTCACTCGGTCTCGACGCACTTCATGTTTTTTCCGCGCGTCCAGCGCGACCGGCGTTCCGGCGCTCTCGCTTGGCGCCTTTTCCTGCAGCGTTTCTGCGCTTTCACTCAGCGCTCCTTCATGTGGCGCTTCGGCGCTTGTCCACTGCGCTGTCGTCCTCTCTCGACCCTCTTCCGCTTGCGAGGGGAGATCAGGCCACTCCTGGGGGGCTCGCTACTGGCGCCGCAGGGTCAAGGTTGCAGCGGAGCTCTGGACGCTCCACGCTGCGGGACGGGGCACTCTCGGGTGGGTTTCTGCCTTATCCCACCCTCGTCGCCAGCTGTCGTGTCCCACAACAGTAACACACGGACACGACTGGTATATCTTGAAGCCCTTTATTCTTGCTTCTACACAGGTCCCCGTCCCTACTCTAACTGGCCCCTTCCTGTCCTGTCCCCACCTCTTCCCCTCTGCCCACCTAGCTCCGCCCACCCCAACTACTGGACTGTCAACTCTATTACAGCCATGTGCAAATATTTTTTGTGATGAACATACTCAAATACTGGTCTTTCAAGAATGGCCTGATGACTATGCTGTAGTAGAGCCTCTATAAAAATTGCAATCTAGTTCTTGTATATGTTAGCTATTGAAAAATGGAGCCTTGAATGTACCTTGTGGTCCCCTATGATCTTTTGTTCTTCGCACATTATGGCTTACATACACAATGCTTTATTTTATGCCCATCTTGGAAGCACAGAATAGATAAGTAGTTCACCAACAGTTCAACATTACCTGTAACTATTTTCTCAACTCCAGCTATAGTCCACTAACCCAACTAGTTGGTGTTGCCAATGCAGAGGGTATCTTCAACTGTCTTGTTTCTCATATTAAGGCAGTGCTTCCAGCCTCCAGCTCAGTCTTTATCTCTGCTGTATATGTCAAAGTTTGTAAGTCTATCAAGTGTTGGGATGGCCACTGCTTTCTACCATCACTATATCAGGTTATTGCTTCCTATGTCATTGTTAGGACTTTCGCATCAGGGTTAATTTGTGGTTTGAGACTATGACTTGGTCTTGTGGACTTTTTTTTACCATTGTAGGGTGATGTTTGGTAAGCTATATTCCTTCCGGTGAAGACCTGAGGGAAACCACTAAGGTTCGCAAATATTCTTTCTTGTTTAGTCTCTGTTTTATTTGCCTTTTAGGTGCTCTTGTGCACTATATCTAAAAAGACAGATTAGTACTGAGGTGATGTTGCAATAATGTCATTAGGACTCTGATAAGCACATTGTTTTTGTTATAATTAGAGCTTTTAAATGGTTTGCTGGTATTTTATACAAGGCTACTGAGTGATATGTGTTGTCATGGACTTTCGATTTTATATATATGCACACGACCTTCATACAAGGGTGGTCTCAACGTTTAACTCTTCAAGGTCTTGTCAGATCCAGGTAAGGGCAATGGTGGCCTGTATTATGGATGAGAAGTTGGGCGTGCAAGATGGCACATACATACTCATACTCCATCCACATGCACACTGACTCACACCTATCCATTCACAAGTGCCCCGGCATCTCATACTGTTCTCAAGCACTTATACACACCCACACCGATTCAATGCATACACTTGCAAATACACATACATTGATGCATGCACACAAGCAAACATTAAATAAAGCTGCAGCGTTGATGGCAGGTCCAGAGGGAAGGGAAACAAAAGGCATTAGAAAGACTAGTCACAAGAGGATCCCGCTGCCTCCTCTCATTGCCTGATTTTTTTCAAGGGTCAGCCAATTAGAAGAAGACCTTCCCTCATTTGTTATAGAGTGGGATGGAGTTATTGAGAGTTGCTGACCCCACCTCGCTCTTTAACGAGGTGTCACTGATTGACAGTCAGCCCTGGACACTGCAGGCTAAAAGCGGACGTGCCTATGTCTGAGACTATTAGTGATGCGCCCTCTTTTCATGAGTGGTACAACCACACAGGGTTTTGCAAGACTAAGGAGGTTACACCCTCAGTGGTGTAACATTTTCAGCCCGGCAAAGTTTGGCTCAGGCTGCTAGGACCCTGTACATTTACAGCATATCAAGCGCCTGTCTGCCTGACTCGATCATGAATAGGATCTGTCAAGCTGACCTTTGCTCAGCCCGACAGACAGACTTCATGCTTCGTAAGAGGGTGGAGAGGTGGGGCCCCTCCACTTCAACTGATGAAATGCACCTGGGCAAGGGAACATAAGTAACTCTCCTTTAGGCATGCAAAATGGTATCCTTTTCAAACAATGTGCAAATGTTGGATAACGTGTGGGTATTTTTGCGATATGATATATCCTATTCTAAGCAGTTACTATCTCTATTCCAACAACTACTGTATTCTGTCCCTTCCCCAACCCCTTCTCCTGCAGGTATGTTCTGGCCTTCCTCCTCCATTCTATAATGAATCTTTAGAACCTCGACAAGTGAAAGTATTATTTGTGCTGCTCCTTTAGATAGGATTGAGCTCTAAGGGTATGTCAGTGCCACTGCAAAAGATTGAAACAAATAAAGCTAATGATTTTTTTAAATAATTATGGGGAATAGATGTCCAGTATTTATTGGCCAACATACATTTATTACATTGTAGAAATTGGAAAATAGCCGAAATATTCAAAATATTTCAATGCTTTATGCGCTGCAGCACCGGGCATCAAGTTGGGGTAATTGTCAACCATAGGCTACAGAAATGTCTGACATCAGAATTTCACCTTGCCTTGACGTTTGTCATCTTTGTAGATTGAGGGTTTCCATAAAACTCTCAATACCTGCACCAGCTACCCTAGGGAGGCATCTGGTATTACCAAATATGGCAAAGTACATTCTAAATGACTTATCTCTGTCTCTTTCCGACCGTTAATTCAAACCAGCAAGTTTCCAGTCACAAAGTGTAAAAAGGATGATTACTTTTTCTTGATATTTGAATACAGTATAACAATATAGCCTTAGAGCCCGCTATAGCTGGCTCTCCTAGGCCATTAAAGGCCCGCTCCACCGTTCCGCTCGGACCTTTAATAAGGGAACAGGCCATTAATGGCCGGTAGAGCCACCCACAGAGGGCTCGAAGGCTATTACAACATTCCGCCCATAGAGTTAAGAATGTTCTTATTTGTAAAACATAGGCCTCATGGAGCCTGAGGAGGTTGAAAACCCATCGGGCTCCGTGAGGCCTTTATTCTCAGCAAGAGCTGTGACCAAACATTTGAATATTGATGCACTGGGCTTCTGCCAAACATAAGAATCCTGGAGCACTCCATTGTCTTCAAAGGAGTGCTCAACATTCCAATGTTCTAATAGAAATTAAACGGGTACTGTTCTTAAAAAGCTAAAGAATTTCCAATATTAATATGAAAGAGGAAAGTGTGCCTTAATGAATAAGTCAGTCATGTTAACCAGCTGTGTGCAATAATCCCAAATAATTTAACATTTAGAAAACAGATGTTAGGTCTGTATATGATACTATATCATGAATAGCACCTTCAGTAGGAGTTAATGCTAGTGCATGAGACTAAAGCTATTCCCACAACTTCAAGTTTGTCTGTATTTGCAGACGTGAACAGGCTCCACCACACTCCTTTCAAACCAGCTTTCTTTTAGGTTGTGTATTTACGGAGAAGGTGGAATCCTTATAGATTTCGCTATACATTTGTCTTATTGCCTCATCAGATTGACAATCCAATTTCAGAGTAAACAATCATGTTATATTTTTAAACAAACTACATATACTTATACAAAACACAATGAAAAAAGCTAAATTCGTTTTTACCATATGAGGTTACAAAAGTAAAGGAAACAATAAAATACCAGTAACTAATCAATACAATTAAAATGAATAACATATAGACACACACACACATATATAATAATGAATATATATATATATATATATATTGTGAGAGCAAGGGCACTCGGTGCTCGAAACGTATAACAGAGGAAATAAAGAAGAACTACCTGCCAAATCCGCTGGGTCCGTGTCTCATTTCGCCAGCCTGAGAAGTGATGAGATGCTGTTCAGTTGATATATATATATATATATATATATATATATATATATATATATATATATATATTGTGGCACTCCTGATTCACCGAAAATAAAAATAAACAGATTGCTGCAACTTATACCGGATTCAAGTGTCCGTTTTCTCCTGGAAGGTGCTGTGTATGCGCCGTGCTTTGGGAGCGTTGGTGTGTATTTGTAGTTTTTCATATTTGTGTTTTTATGTTATAGATCTAGAATTAGGGTTAGCAATATTCTTTAGACAATATTTTTGTGTTTTGATATTTTTTAACTTTGGTATGTCATAGCAGCTATCAGTAGAATGGGCCACGGGTAACACACTAAACAAGGGAGTGATGCACATGCAGACATTGCAGGTCAATAGGTAGAATTTTAAAAAAAATCAAGGCAATTAAATTGCATGCAAGGATATTTAAAATGGAGGCTATGGTCATATCATCGCTGTGTGTAATAGGCTGTTTCTATTGATGCCAATCTGATCCAGGTGCAAACATTTCATCTAAACTAGTTGGTGCAAACAATTCATCTAAACTAGTTGGGAAGATGCATGAATTCACAATGCATGTGAAAACATTGCAGGCCAATAAATGAAAGATGCTTGAGAATTAGTGTCAAGATTTGTTGCTGTAGGATAATGCATGGCAAAATTGCTATAATCATTGTGGGTGTGAGAGGAAAAAGGTATGGACATGATACTGTCAGATTGTTATTGTTTGCATTTATTACCTAATTTCTACTCCCTTACACATGTCTTTTTGTAAATCCAGAAGCTTATACACAGTCTGGTCTTGGTATACAATTTTCAAAAAGGACAGCTGCCAGACTATGAAACTTACAGTAACTCATTGGAACTGTTCAAAAGCACCAAAGAAGCACATCTTTGGAGGTAAGGAAAAAAGACTACAACTAAAGTGATGGAGGAATACGGATCACTATTCAGGCTAAATAAATAGGGACAAAACATGACATAATATTGAGGTCAGACAAATTGAGAAACAAAAGGTTGAAGCAATAATGACAAGGACCAAAAGACAGACATTATATATTTTGATTTCAAATTTAAAAAAATCAGTTCAAAAATAGTTTGGTAAAATATTGGCATTATATAAATACATATATGTATTTAGAATAATCTAACATTAAAATAACTTTAAAACCCACCTTAAAAATGTCATTAAAAAAGTAAATATTAACTTTAAAACAAATGTAAAAAATAACATGCTATATCTATTATATGATTTATTAAATACACATATAAAATAAAATAAATATCAGTGATAATTACATTTAAAATATATGCATATTAATCTCACTAAAAATTAAAATTACGAAATATAATTATCAAACAACTAAAAGTAAGTATTGAATGTACATTATTAAAACTGATACGAATTAAACAATGCATCAAATATTCAAAGTATATTAAAATATAAAAAATAAATCTATATTCTGAAAATAGAAAAGCACTAATGATCAAATACCTAGTTTCAAATAAAAAATAAGAAAGATAGAACAATACTACTAAGCAAAAAATCATTTATGACATTATGAAATAAGTATTTATTGTAATGATGTATAAACAATAAAATTATTCCAGAAAAAATTACTAATACTATAAACATTTAAAAAGTTACAGATAGAAATGCAATTCATAATGTTTTTATTTTATTGAGCAGTGCATGAAATTTAGCAATTTTATTATTTGAAAACTGAGAAAAAAAGAAATTTCAATCACCACAAACTCTTCAATCAAACTAAATTGCTCAAATACTTAACAGTACCAAATAATATGCAGTTAAAGTGCAAAGTCCAAATAAGGTGCATTGTACCAAATAAATGCAGAAAGTTTATACATCATTGATGCTAGCCAGTGAATTTCAAAAGTGCTGAGTATGTACAAAACAAAGGGAAAATATACTGTGACATGCTGAATAAAGTCCAATGAGTTACTAATGCATAACAACAGTATGACAGTTTGATTAAAGTGCCACTTCAAATAGATACGCACTTGCTTTCTAAAATCACCTAATCATTTGCAGCAATTATTCTACATACTGATCAAAAGTCTTCCAAATTGCATAACTTAGCTGACTCCTTTTGGTACACCAGTGTTTGATGGTTGGTAAAACCTTTGACTCTCTCTGCAGTAAAATCAGGGAATGAGCAAAAGACACAACAATAAAGATAAAAAACATTACAGATATATATATATATAATATTCTTGGCCTAACATTATTTGATAAATGCTATAAATGTCCCATGATATTTTGGAATGATATCAAGGTAGAAGAACTGCAGACAGATATACACTAGGTGTGGGCGTAATTAGCGTAATTCTGTGTAGCATAATTATTCAGAGTTATCTCAAAATTCAGGGAGATTACTTGAATTACGTGAAAAGAGTAATTCTGCCTTAAGTGCTCATTTCTTATCACAATAAAGCCCCCTCATGCCCAAAATGGATGCAATGAAGCAACAGAACATGAACAGCGAGCAACTTCTTGCACTGGCTAAATGTGCACTTTTATTGGTAATTCCGCATCACAGATTAACATGAATTTACTTGGATTACTCTGGCATAATTGAAAGTCCACCCAGGTCTAGTATATTCCTCAACCAGAGGCACAAGCAAGGTATTTCCTGCAGGGTATGAAAAACCAAATCATTTGGATAACCTTCATGCTTCAATGTTATATAATGGATACACCATTAGAGAGTCACCTCACTGCACCAGCCAGAGAAGCACATCCACGTCCCTGTCTTAGCCTGCAAGGCCAACTTACTTTGCATTAAAATATATAGGAAAGAGTTCCAAAACTTTGGCAAAATATCATTACCTGTGCTAAAGCCCACTGATATACAGTCATATATAAAGTGAACTTTGACATGTATGTTGTTTAAAAGGCTGAAGGATTGGCATGATCCTGGTCTTGGTGATTTGGAGGAGTCGCACATTTAAAACACAGTATAAACTGGAGAAGGTCAGGTCATCTAATGGCAGAACTCTACATGGTTAAGCCAAAGGGAAATCCCTGGTCTGTGTACTAATTACTTCGTATCTTCTGTCTTCATATACACACGTCAGTCAGACCAACCTTTTTCATACATTATCAAACCAACACGAAAATATGACCTTTACAGTCTTTATACTTTTAATTAAATATTTGTATACAAGATTTTCGTGTTGGTTTGATAATGTATGAAAAAGGTTGGTCTGACTGACGTGTGTATATGAAGACAGAAGATGCGAAGTAATTAGTACACAGTCCAGGGATTTCCATTTGGCTTAACATGTCTACAGTACCCTGTTCCCTGGAACTTAGTAGGGTCTTCTCTTTTTTGTGAAATCAAGAACTCTACATGGTGCAAGTCCAGATCAGGTGTATTGATTCCAAAACATTTCTAACTTCCTAGCCTTTTCCTCCCTTGCATCCTCCATCATCTATTATTTCCTCAATTACTTACTTACCTCTCCTCTAATGCTTCAAGTTGAGTATGAGAAATGATCATAACAAATTTACTGATTCAGATTAATCTTTGATGCTATGACCCAGTCCATAATGAATTAAATGTAGCTGTCTGCCTTCTTATACTTAGATAGTTCTGCCTTAACAAGAGAGCATGCAAACGTATCTGAAAGTATAAGAGATAGTGATTACATGTCAGGGCATATTCACGCACAGCAACTAAAGCTTACATGACTGCACAGCTAAGGACTTGGTTGACTGCTTAAGGCCGAAGTAGATTAAGGACCAGTTATGGGCGGAATGTGAATATCAAATCATAGCATGTTGTGAGCATTGCTATGCAATACTCCCACTCACCTTGTGTCAAACACAAGCCAGATGCTCTGGGTCACACCAGCACTGTCACTGCCTTTTCTCTATATTGTCTGCAGCACTGGATCAGCTACCCGAAGATGGCCACTGAAACTAGCAAAGGCATCCCCTTCTGTCAGGAGCATCAGAAATCACAATTGTGAATTGTGTGCCATGGGTCTCAGAATGTTAGGCATCATTTGAGGCAGGGTTCAGCAAATTTCATCAAAAACATATTGGAAGGAAGCAGAGAGCCACCGCTTCCAAGGGCACGATCCATACCAATATACCTGAATGTTGCTTTGGTGTCCTACCTGTGAAGGATTTGCCTGAAAACAGAAAGGGAAGAAAAAGTAAATGGTGACTAAACCTGAATCTAAATCGCACATCATGGGCATCATCACTTTTCTGCATACAATGGGCTCTATTCACAAAAAGGTAAGGAGCATATTTATTAAGATTTCCTGCAATTTAGGGCAGAAACAGAAGTTAGTACATATGGCACTCTTCAGCTCTCTCCCAGTGCTGGTGCACTTGTGGCTGCCAAGCGCCAAACAAGGAAGCCGTGTACAATGCTGCAAGGGTGCAGTGCCTCAGGCAGGATGTTTTTATGCAGGAAGGGAAATTTCCTACACAAAAACAATCCAGAAAGACATGTTCCTCTCTCTATCTGTGATTTAGAATACACCATGCATAGAAAGAGGAAATAGGGAGGAGAAATATGGAATTGTTTATTTATTACACTCATGGAAACCCTACCACTTAGAAATATTACGCAACACAGAGCAAGCTGCTGTGTTTTGTTGCATTTCTTTACAAAGCCATGTAAGGCCATGCAAATCAGGCCTTGCATGGCAATGTAGGTCCCAAATAAGCTGTTACGCTGTCCTGCGTCACCTTGCCTGAAGCAAGACAAGACAAAGGCTATGCAAATCTTCCCCTAAATCACCACCTGCAGAGTTACAACCCTGCATGAGTGTGGATATATAACTTTTAGCAATTAGCAAGAAGATGCCTTTGTCATGTAGAGGTTTCCAAGGGTACTTCAGGAATATATTTGTGAAATTATTTTAACATCTGTTGATTGACATTTGTGCCAGTATAACAATGTGTTCTACAATGGTACCTGCGGAAAATTCCACCACATGTATGGAATGGTCCTTTATTCCCCAGGAAGAATAATTTTCTCCTTGGTGAACACCCTTCCCCACCATCCACCAATATAGAGGGTGTAGGGTCCTAGACATTGGCAGAAACTGCTGGAATTATACCAGTGTGGATGAGATCTACAATCTCTGTACACTTAACTTATTGAATGACTGGTGTCGACCATGAACTCTTTGCTGCAATCATTTGGTCATTGATATGGAAAGAGGAAACTTTTGTTGAATGACTTGTTCTGATTATGATCTCAACCATTGTCAGGAGGACCACAAATTTTCTTGATGCTACTTGTGTTGCGTTGTATTTCTCATAGCCCTGAATTAGCAACTGCCTATTTTTACAGTCATGGGTTAGGTAACTAAATTATTATGAATATATTACATAAAAGTGTAGTAAAAGCTCTTTTATTGTTAATTACATTCTGAGTTTGATTTTCTTGGTTCTGCCAAATTTGATATTTCTCTGGAAAATCATTAGATAAATCCTCTGTAGATGTATATCTATATAAATGTTAATAATGATCAACTAAAAGTCAAAAGAATCTTCATTGTGGATTTACTTTTTACTTTGTGGGAGTTCAATGAGGATATTGTTTCTTTGTTCCTGACAGACAAAATGGGAGACAAAGCTTATTGTGTTTTCACCTGTGGAGATACATGTGGCTTGACTGTGCTTCTGCCACCTCTAGATTTTATGTTATCTCATCAAGATTAGCCTATTATTACCCAGGAGGGTATCAAGCTGGTGTGAGTCTAGCCCCATGGAGGGTCTAGTGGGACTACTCAAAAAGCCAGGTTTTCAGCTTCTTGTGGAATTCAAGAAGTGTGGAAGAGCAAGGGAGCTGAGAGGTTGGTGGACCGAGCATCAAACACATATCCAGATATATCATTAGCAGCAACCTCCAAAACAACACCTTTTATATGTCAACTGAATTGGAAAGTTGGTTATTTGTTCACTTTATGCCATATTGATAGCCATAAAATTCTTGACATAATTTAAGCTTAGTCATTTGTTGTGTATATATTTTTCTTGTGAAAACCTTGAACTGCTACAATGGTCAATATTGTCTGCCTGATTGTATAGTTTTTATTTAACAAGTTTATTTATTGCAGTTTTTAAATACTTACAGCAAGGTACATTAAGGTTAGAATTTACTTGGCCAATCATAAAGATATTTAGGCACAGTTCCACTGTTTGACTACTTCTTTCTAGTAAAGAACAGTAAATCACGTTGATGTTCTTTACAACCAAAGATTATCTAGGTGCGAACAAGAGAGATGGGCAGAAGAAGGAGGAGCATGTAGAATCAACATCTCAGCACGGGGTCACCAGTAATTTAGCAGGGAAGTAAGTGCAGTCTCTCCATCCTTGTCCTTAATTTCTGGCTTTGATGGGGGGAAAGGGTTAAGGCAATGAATGGAATTGTGTTTAAGGGCCTCCGGAAAGTAGAGACTTTCTCTGTGCAACCTGGAGAAAAAGCTAGGAGCCCCTGGCCATTTATTCCTGCGAATCTGAGGGAGAATCAAGTAAAGTCTCCTAACCCCGGCCATCGGGTGGCTTTGTAGGCCCCTGGCCTCCCTGCATTGCAAGGTCACTGCGCCTGCCCTCATCCACCATGTAAAATTACTCTGCCAGAGCTCTGGTTGGTGCTGCAAGTTTCTAGCAAGTTGAGACAAGTTTCTTGGCTACGATTAGTCACCATGAGTAAAAGCGGCTGACGATTACTATGTTAACCTTCCCTACTATCCACGGGGACTGGAGTTGGAATAGTAAATTAAACTATTCACTATCCAGTGCCTAAAATCATTATGCATTGTAATGGTATGCGTGGTAAAAACCGCGTTGTAAAGGTAGGCGTTGTAAAAGTATGCGTTGTAACGTCATACATCCTCAACAGTGCAATGCAGTAGGTACTTCGCTGTTGCCCATAATCATTTATGGTGCTTGTACATTGTTAATCTAGAGGTCTGTATTATTCCTTTACCCGCATGAGAGATTAGCCAATATTTGCCAACGGGAAAGGTAATGTATATTCAAATGTTATCAAAAACAACGTAGCCCCTTCTACCTGCAATTGACCACAAACGTATGCCACTCCAACAGGGAGGAACTCTGTTATAACTTAAGTTCACCAAATTATGTAACCGCACTGTCACATAAACCTATTCATTTTAGGTATCGAGCCACCATCTGCCCCCAATACGAGTATAATGAAATGTTCCTGATACTTCGGATATGTACTGCAAAGTCATTCGCTGTAACCCAGAGAGTCCTGCAAAAGGTGGTGCAACTGCACCCTTACCAGCCTCGGAATGGTTCTAGATGAACCAGGAAAGCTTCCAAGCTCACTGGAGCCAGGACTCTGAATAATCGGCAGCTTTGCAGGAGCCGGAAGCCTAATTAAACTCATTCTGGTTTCCTGCGACGTAGCCGCGTCCCATTAGGTGTTCTGGGAGCAGTAGTTCCTTCATACGTAAGAGCCTCCGCGCATGAAAGCAATGTTCCAGAAGTCCGTCAGTGTTCCTGAGTTGGAATCTCATGTACCCGTGGATTCCTGACAATATGTGTCAGGTCCACCCCAGATTTGCCACATCTGGTGCAGGTGTCAGCTGTTGTAGGGAATATGTGTTGCAAGTGTTCCAGGGAGAAGTATGCCCTTTGTAAAATTTAGACCTGGATTAATTTCACCTAGCTTTTTTAGAACCCTTCCATGGATATTCCAGGCCCTCTACCAATCTTTATCGTACAGAAGCCCATCAAAGTATGTTTCCCAGTCTTCCCTATGGGAATTTAGCAATGTCGGTGTGTATGCAATAAAAGCTCTACTAAGCCAACAGACCAGCGTGTGCATTCCCCATCATGTGTAGTGTTGGTGCATGTCTGTTCCATTTCCTGCACCACTCTCCTACAATTCCCTTCAGGGCAGTGTAAAGGGAGAACTGGCCATCTTAAAGGGCATGCTGTTCAGTCTGGGTATCAAATGGCATTAACTGTCCATTCTGTAAGAGGTCTTCCACAATGGTCATTCCCTTCTCCTCCCAACTCCATATTTGCAGACTGACAAGGTGGCCCCTTCAGGTTAGGAATCCAAGCAGTGGAATCTCAAGGGCATAGGCCAGTCCAGGGCCTGTAAGGTGAACCACCTTCAGAAAGCAAGAGAGAGCCAATCTCTGGAGATTATGGGCACAACTAGGGGGTCAAAGTTTGGGATGTAAATGCAGTGAGAGTGCCTTGCGAGTCGGTGATGGTACCGCTGCACCTCTATCCTTCAGGAACCTACCTGCCAGCAAGCATGAGAGCCATTGTAGCTGGGCAGCTAAGTAATGGTATTCGAAATAGGGAGCCCCGGAAATCATCCTGATCCAGTGGGACCTGGAGTTTATGCAGGGCAACCCGTCTCTGAAAATAGCTTCTGAAGGAAAGTTCGGGGGCGAATTGCCAGAAGATTCCCAAAAAGGTAGAGGAGGCGGGGAAGTATCACCATTTTAGCTACTGTTAATCGGCCCTCCACTAACTGTAGGAAGAACTTCTTAAATGACAGGAGTCCCCTAACTCCAGTGACCGCTGCCCCCATGTTACTCTCAAGGAGGTCTGGTTGAGCAAAACCGGGGGCCCCAAGTATCGGACCACAGAACCACTCTCACAGTGAATTGCCCCTCCCTCCAAGTCAACTACCCATGGGGCTCCCCCATGGTTTAAGTCCTGACACTGAGCCAAACTTTGTCATTAGAGAGACTATGGGCTTGAAGTCAGAGGTGATGTCAGTCAGCTATTAAAGTATGTCTCTGCATATCTCGGCATACAATCTGATGGCATGGGTGCCATCTAGCAAGGGGATTCCTCATCCCTCTCCCTTAGGCCAGGCCATAGCCACCAGTGACTCAATTGCCATAGCAAAGAGGAGGAGTGAAGGAGGGCAACCCTGCCAGGTACCCCACCCAACTGGCATAAAGTCGGCACCCACCAAAGAGAGTTCTTGTGGTAGGGAGGGGAACAGTAAATGGATCATTTTTGCAATGTAGAGGCCAAAACAAAATTTGGTCAGGACTATGAATAAATAGTTCCAATTGAGGGAATCAAAGGCGTTATGAATGTCAAGCGCCAGGGCCATGCAGTCTGTGCTGCTTCCATGATCTTGTACAAGCACTTAGTAAAAAACGATGTGCTCCTTCCCAGGATAAACCAATTTTTATCTTTATGGAATAGTTGTGGCAATATCTGTTGCATGTGCTGGATCAAGATAGTGCTTAAAATATTGCTGTCGAGATTCAGTATTGCAATAAGGTGATATGAAGCAATATTTAGGTGGTCCTTGCGTGGTCTAAGAAAGGATACCATGGAAGTCTACAGCATCGTAGTGGGGAGGCTGCTAGCTAACAGTGCAGTCTCATATAACTTGAGCAGGCTAGGAGCAAGTTCTCTCTAAAAGGCTTTATAAAATTCAGCAGGTAGGCCATCCTTCCCCAGAGATTTGCCAGTAGATAATGCTCATATTGTTGCTTTAACTTCCTGGATTGTGAGGGGGATATCGAGGTTTTCCCAGTCTGTCAGAGAGAGCCTCAGAAGAGGTATCTCCCGTAAAATTGTTTCCAAGTTGGAGGATGGGGTCTCTGCTTGGGGTCTGTAAATATTTGCATAGTAGGAGGTAAAGGCCTCATGTATTGGCTACTGCATGTGGAGTAGGACCCCATCGGGAGCTTGGAGCCTAGTGCCCGATGTGGGAGCCCTAATACCGGTCGGAAACGGCCGATTTCGGCCGTTTCCGACCGGTATTAGGGTTTTCTAATGTAGGAGCATGCTTTACAGAATCGGTATTTTACCGAATCTGTATTTACAGATTCGGTAAAATTACCGAATCGGTAAATACAGACTCGGTAAAAATACAGATTCTGTAAAAGCACATGTAGGTAGCACATCTTTGAGTGCCGCAGGCCTTTCAGATTCGGTATTTTACCACCCAATCCAATTGGGTGGTAAAATACCGAATCCAGGTGTGCATGCACATCTGTGCATGCACACCTGTGCAATGTGACACACAGACATGCCCATAGGGCATGTCTGTGTGCCACATGGCACACAAGTCCGGAATTGGGGTGCCAGAGGGTGTCAAAGTGACACCCCCTGCACCCTTGCAAAAATCGGAATTTACCGAATCGGTAAATACGGATTCGGTATTCACCATTGATTCCTATGGGCTTCAAGGCCCATGGGAATCAATGGGGGATATCGATTCTGTATTTACTGAATCGGTAAATACCGAATCTTACAGATTCGGTATTTACCGATTCTGAAATGCCTACATGTGCCCCCTTCTATTTTACCACTTCTTAAATACCGAATCAGTAAAATTCGTTTTTTTAGAAGTGGTAAAACAGAAATTACCTACATCTAGCCCATAGTCTCCAGAGGAAGCTTGGTCTCCCTACTGGCCAATCACACCCTCAATATACCAGACAGATCCCCTGATGTGTAGATCCTAGCTGAGTAGGTTGCATAATCTAGACAGTGGAGGTGCTCTAAAAGTTGTACCTCCTTCTCTCTGAGGGGTCTCAAAGTAGGTCGGAGCAGGGGGTCCAAAGCCTCCTGCTGTTTGGACGCTATGTACTCCCACTCAATGGCATCCAGCTCTCAAATGCATGTGGGTTTTACCCCAACCAATGTTTGTATGCATTCACCCCGGAACACCACCTTGAAGGCCTCCCACTATACCACAACGGAGGACCCTGTGCTCTCATTAAGCAAAAAAAGTCCTGGATTGTAAATGCTAAGGCATCCCTTAATGGTGGGTCCTTCAGGGCTGAAGACTGCAGACTCCTGGTTAGGAATGGAGAGGCCATTCTTCCCAACTGGAGGCTCAGTAGAAAGGGGTTCTGGTCAGAGAGCTCCCTTCCCAGATAATCCGGTGAGACAATAAGGGGAAAATAGAGTGTCAGCAGACCACTAAGGCATGCATAAACCTGGTGGACTGGAGAGTAAAATGGAGTAGAGCCTAACACCTGGGTGGAGGTGACATCATACATCAGTTAAGACCTCTGCTGTAGCCAGAACTATAGATCTCTGGTTGTGGTAACTGTACGGACCAAGAGGAGTAGCGGATGGGATCGGTCTAGTATTTGGTCGAAAACTGCATTGACATCCCCTCCCAGTAGCCAGCGAGGCTGAGGGAAAGCTGCTGCAGGAACTGAGACTGTTCAGTGTTAAGGGCATATATGGTCCCTATTAGTATGGGGTTTGCATTCAGGCTTGTTTTGAGGAGGACAAATCTGTCCTCCAGATCAAATTTCTTGTGACAATAACTTGACCAGGGTTCCCGCCTCATCCATATGAGTGCGACCTTAGTGTATGCTGAGTAGTTAGTCGTATATACCTGTCCCCTCCATCTTTTCTGAAGATGAGCCCCCTCTGCTTGTGTAATATTTGGCTCTTGGATCAAGGTGATGAGTACCCTCTTTTTGCTTGAGGAAGGAATGAAAGCTGGAGCGTTTCACCAGGGTGTGCATGCCACAAATGTTCCAGGATAATAGATTGACGTGCCATAGATACAGAATGGAAATCCCTCCTGCCTGGTCCCATGTAGAGGTGATTGTGGTGGGAAACCAGGGGTGGGGGGCTCAGAAAGTTGACCCTCTAACTGGGAACAGCAGGGGAGTAGGAGCAGCTGTGCCTTAAGTTCAAGCATCATTATAACATAACACAGAACAGAACATCAATACTGCAGGCAACTAGGCAGTAGCCTATCACCCAAACAGCTTTACCAGTCCATCTAAAGGAAGAGTGGAATGAGAGAAAAGGCATCTAGGCATGCGCCATGACCAGGCTCCTGTTAGAGTCTCATGGATAGAGAGAGTGTTCCCCACACCGTTCAGGGAAAGACCTGGTTCCGGATCCCCACCAGGTGGGCAGCAAAAGAGTGGGCTCCACCAGGGACCCAGCACAGGCTGTGGCCAACCCAGCTATATATTATTGTCTGCTGTCTGGGGAGCCATCCCCGGTTTCAAGCCCATGTCTAGTATAGAGAAAGCACATGAACTCCCAACTCGAGGAGGAATCTAAATGGATTCCTGGGGTGTCGCAAGGGTTAACTTCTACCTCCAGTGCAGACTGACAGCCAGTGTGGACTTTTTCTGGTGATGACAACTTTGGGGTTGTTTGACAACTGGGGCAGCGCTGCAGGGCCTGTCATAGGTGGTTGCTCCGGCGGTTCTGGGTCTCTTGTCTTTCCCCATCACTTTCTTTAGACACCTGATAATATTCACTATTTGCTCAGTCTCCCCCCCTTGTCAGGTTATTCATTCGAGCTGTGTGGCAGTTCAGCTCAGCTGCCCCATAATTAAGAGGGGATTTGCCAACATCTGAAAGAGCACCTCGCTCTGTGCCTCCCCTCTCTCCCATGGAGTAGGGTCCACTTGCCTTTCCCACCGGGGGAAGGGAGATTCACAGGTGTGGCAGCACAAGCAGCCACCAAGATGGGGCCAAGCAGTGACGACCCCTAGCAAACTTGTCCTTGGGAATTGCCCCCACGCCAATCTCTGGGTGGCCCCCACAGACAACAAGAGGGACAGTGAGTGTCTGCAGGGGCTCCAGGTGGGGCCAAGAGAAGTGTGTAGCTCACTGCTTATGGGCTCTCCACTGTTGGCTTCTGCCCCAGAGCCATCTCTATGCAGAAGTTTTCTCTGGCGAGGAGAGGGGTACTTGAGTGCTAGTGGCACCCATCCCTGTCATCACATTGATCACTGCAGTGACATTTTCTGCATGAGGCTGAAATTCCCCACCGTCTAAGCTGGTTTGGCTCAAGTGGTAAAAGCGGTGTTCTCATCATGGGGCCGCCACTGGCAAAATATCTGGGGGATCTCTGCAGCCCATTCCTGAACACTTCGGGCACTCAAGCGGTTCAAAGGAGGACCGGCTTCAAGGTTACCCAGCTCCACTACCTCTTTCCGCCAAGCTGGGCTCAGGCCACAGCCACTCTCTACATCAAGGATACCTCCCCCTCCTACACAAATCACTCTGGAGTCTCCGAGATTGTTATGGCTAATCTCTACCCGTAATATTTGGGCAGGGGTTGCTCAGTGTGTCAGGATTGGGCTGGATTATGGGGCCAATGTCGGGAGCTCTCCCCCTGTAACACCTATCTGATGTAGGGTAACTCAAGGCAGCAGAAAGTGCTGTGCTGTGTTACTCTGTGACCCAAAAGTGATGCAATGCCACACAATTTTCTTTTTGAGTGGCTTGTAAATGTCACTTCAGCACTTGTGTTACCTTATGCCAACTTGTGGTTTGTAAGAATAATGCAGGTGCATAGTAAATCTACACCCCAAAGTATGAGTAGTGCAGCAAGCAGCTCACCCTCACAATTTTCCTGAGGGAAATTTGGGCAACTCAAACCACCCGATATTTACCTGGGGAAAAAGACCTGGTAAATCATGTGATATCAGGATATGGTGTGGTAAGAACCAAAATACTAATATTATGCCTCACTTTTGTAGAAATAACTCGGAACAGGTGCTAACTATTGCACTTGATAAATTTTGAACAAGTCTGTCACAGATTTTATCACATATGATAATGATGAGGCCTGACACCTGAGCACTTGTAAGCAAGCAAACGTATCGCATTACACATGAAAGAGCTGGTCTAATCTCTGGTCTACACACAAGGGCTGTTTGGATGAGCAATCCACTACACCTATGGCAATATACCTGTTGAATTGTTTATTCACTTATATTTTTTTACATTAGACTGCCCTGTCCCTTACAATTTCTTGAAGTCTCGGAGGATACTGGAAAACCTGTATTCAGGCCACTCAGAATGAACATATAAGAAAATTGTCCAAACATGATTACATTTATCATAGTGTCCTTCAAAAGACAAAGGGGCCTATTATGATGGTGGGCAGACTATGTCCGCCCGCCATGGCATCGTAGCATGGAACCGACCACCCATGTTGCGGCTCTCCCGCCATTCAAATTAGGATGCGTCCACCACACTGGCAGGCTCATCCCGCATTTTTAACATTGCAGCACCCGCCGCAATGTTAAAAATGCATGTTGTGCATTTGCATGCACAACGTGACAGGCACCGCGCGGTGCCTGCCACCAAGTGCATGCAAATATGTACACCTCCCACCCCACCAACACCTTAGGGGCCCGTAACGGGCCCCCAACAGTAAGAACTGCCTGCCATGGAAAGGCTCCCCTCCGCCTGCATCGTAATATCGATGGCGGTGTCTTGCAGACACCGCCACCATGTTATGCCCCTTTTCCACCAGGTCAACGAGTCGACAGGCGGAAAAGCGGCAGACAGTCTTTCCATCCGCTGCGGACCCCTCAGCCATACTAATAAGGCAGGGGGTCAATCAGGCATGGATGGCGGGCGGAGCGCCCACGCCGGGCCAGTGGTGGCAACCCCCAGCCCGGCGGGGGAGATCCGCCCGCCATCGTAATTGGCCCTAAAGTATTTGGCCAAGCCACCATTTTTAAGAAGGGACTTGCAGCATGATACCAATTTCCGCATCAAATAAATAAAGATATCCCACCACACACTTCACTCAACTCTGTTACTTTTTCTTTCCTGCTTGTATATTTCTGCTACTTACATTGACTAGATAATCCATGTCTTTTTGCATATTTGTGTGTATTTAGTTGACATTTCTGTAGAGCAAAACCAAAAGGCAGCAGAGCACCGAACATGGCCAAAGTCCATCATAATGCCATCAAATTATAGCAGAGGTAGTTGTATTGTGAGGTAGTGTTTTAAAACTGTTTCCTAAACTGGAGCAACTTTGGGACTGTTCAAATGGATAGAAGGAAGTTGTTCCTGATCCTGGCTACATAGATATAAAGGGTCTGCTGTTTTATTTTTTTACTTTTCTTTTACACTTTTTAGTGTACAGAGTAATAGTGCCCTGGCTGCATGTGTACCAAGAACCACTAAATATGGCGAGCTTGCCTGCAAGATAAGCAGGAGTGCCAGTCATGATGGCTTTATAAATGATGCAATTGGTTTTGAACACAGTGTGGTCCAGCAAGGGGAGCCATCAGAGTTCCATCAGGAAATGGGTGATGTGACCAAATCTCTCCAGGACCTGCATGAGATGTACTATATTGTGTAGGATGCCATTTATGGTTGCCAGCGTGGAATCTGGGGGGGCATGGAGAGGAGCATTACCGCCATGCAGATGTGAGACTGTGAGGGATTGGACAGCAGTTCTGAAGTCGTTTTCGGAAAGAAGTGGATTCACTCTCTATTTTCCCGATTCAGTTGCCTCCATTTACCCACTTCATCTTATTCTTTTACTTAAATTTCATATTTCGTTTTTCTTCACTTGTATTTGAATCACACAAAGTCTTATTTGTGTGGCTGCAGTTGTTTCCAGTGCTTCAGAGGGCCGGGCTTGGCTCCGCCGATCTCCGTTGTGTGGCTGCAGTTGTTTCCAGTGCTTCAGAGGGCCAGGCTTGGCTCCGCCGATCTCCGCTGCACCAGCAGCTAAGGGCCGAGCCTTGCTCTGCCTGTTCCGCCGGCCGGGCTTGGCTCCGCCGGACCCCTCCAACCCCCGTGACCAGCAGTGGGCGTCAGAGGCAAGCGCCAGGAGGCGCATAAAGGCTCCCTCGGTGCTGAGTCCGAGGGGAGTCTTCCTTGTGTGGCTGCAGTTGTTTCCAGTGCTTCAGAGGGTCGGGTTGGCTCCGCCGATCTCCGCTGTGTGGCTGCAGTTGTTTCCAGTGCTTCAGAGGGCCGGGCTTGGCTCCGCCGATCTCCGCTGCACCAGCAGCTAAGGGCGGGGCCTTGCTCCCCCTGCTCCCCCGGCCGGGCTTGGCTCCGCTGGGCCCCTCCCACCCCCGTGACCAGCAGGGGCGTCAGAGGCAAGCGTCAAGAGGCGCATAAAGGCTCCCTCGGTCCCTCGGTCCCTCGTCCCATGGGACGCGCACGGGCGAGTGCCGGGAGAAGCCCGGGACAAGGGTGGGACCGTCTGTGGCCGTCAGGGGCTGCAGGAGGCTGGGCTGGGCCTACCCTCTAACATTTGGACATGGGCCTTATTCTGATCGTCTAGCTTCGATACAGTGAGTCTTTTTGGGTTCGATACTACTAACCGCCATTGCTAAAGGACTACCATACGTTTGTGACTTTTGCACGTTATTAACTATAGTAGTCAAATTCTATTTTTGATAAAAGCATGACTACATGTACACCACCTCCCTTACCCTCTACTGCAGGGGTTCCCATATTAGGACCCCTAGACAAATATTTTCTTAGGGCCACCCGAGAGATAGATAGAGAAATCGCACTGGCTGAGACACGCGCTGAGCGACGGTTATCTATCGAACATCTCAAAAACCTCCCAGAGAAGCGGTCGTCTTTGGGTTCCCTGGTGCCAGCTCCTTCGCCAGCACGCGTAATCGACCCCACAGTGAATGCCTCTCTTCCTATAGAACATCCACAGGTTATTGTTTTAAGGGACAGTTTGGGTAGTGTGGAGAATATGGCAGACTTAGCACCTGGTACACTAGATGATACTATGGATCTATGGCCCAGCGATACCTTTTTACCCTTGTCCCCTTCTAACATTCCCTCTAGCCATGGGGATACCCTTCCTCCACTATTGCCGGTATCGTTGGCTGTAAATAGATCTGTCCTCACCAAAAGGAAAAGAATTGTCAGCTCGCACAAAGGTTGTCATCCCAAACCCTATAAGAAACTCAGGAGACTTGGCACTGGGATGGGTGCAAGTCATGAGGGCGCAGGGGTGGTTGGGAGTTGTCTTCAGGGGGCCACGGGGAGCGAGTCGTCCAGGTCTATAGCAGTGAAGCCATGTGCTGATCTGCCTACTGACCTTGTCGGGCTCCTTCCCCATGATTTCCCCTCGATTTCCCACATAGAGAAAATGCTGAAATCTTTGTTGATTCCGGTATTAGAGAGAGTTAAAGGGCTGGCAGAGTGGTTGATAGGTTTGAGCAAGTGACCCTGGACAACTTTTTCTTCATAAAATCTCTTATTAAGCTTCATTCTAGAATCAGGGAGGATGGACCAGGGGGGATTCTGTTGTCCGGGTACCCCCTATATCCTCACAGGGCCCACCTATTGCACCTGGAACGACTAAGGGGGTGGCTGCGGCTAATATTTCTGCTGCGCACGATGTGGCCTCTAACAGGGGTGGTCGAAACCCAGGGATGGTAACAACGAACGGCACAGATCAACCAAACATACCAAAGGCCAGTACTCTCCCTGTTAAGACGCTTGTGCGTTGTGAGGTCCATGGTGGAAATGGCCCTGTTAGTGTAAAAAAATCAGGTACTAGCAAAGGTCATGATCTATTTCAGCCAAGAAGAACCAGTCCTAATCCCCCATCAGCTACCCAGCTTGATATGCTCCCTCGCAAAGAGGCCCCTAGAACACCACCCGTGAACTTACCCCCAGACTGTCAGCCCCATGTCTCCATCCTTACTAATGTACCACCCTTGAAGGCTGACCAGCAAGAATCCTACCAAATGTTTAAAAAAAAACATGCATTGGCTTAGGATAAACAGACCTCTTCCCAGGGAATTAGATGGTCTGATCTTAGGTGTCAGAAGGGTAGGGTGGGTAGGCTATGGGCAGAAGCAATTTGAGGGAGACTGTGTGGTGGTTAATTTTAAAGATGTTAGGGTTGCCCAAACAATCTGCAACCAGAATCCGGGATCTAGTGGTGCAGGTATTGGGGTAGTAGATTTGACCTACTTCTACCCGAGATCGGTAGGAACTTAACACGGTATTAATTGGGGTGGAGGTTGGAGGAAAAATCTTACACCTCGTGAGAATCATTTTATTCCCTTGCCATATCAGACAGTCGTATGGTCAGGGCCACATGGGAGGACGCCAGGGTACTGAAACGCGATTTCCCCTGGGGAGGTTCCCCTGTTTCTGAGCCCAGGTCATGTGTTAGAGCCCCATGCTCTAGGCCCAATTAATGTCAGTCCGCCACTTTCACCAGATGTACCCAGTCCCCTAGTTCAGGATTCTAACCAGGTTGTTGGGACTAAACAAGGAGTAAATGCAACTTGGACATCTTATGAGAGGGAAGGGGAACCCAGTATTGAACCACTCAGGGAGCATGCAGTGGGGGATTTAGACCTAAGGATTCTTAGTTGGAATGTTGCAGGCATATTGAGGAAGCTGGCTTTACCTGATTGGAACACCCTTGTGGAGGGCTACTCTATTTGTATCTTTCAAGAAACTTGGAGTAGGGAGCCTTGCCACAAGGTAGGTTATACATCCTTTTTTGTACCAGCAGTTACCCCCCCTTCGGGGAAGGGACGCTCCTCAGGAGGCCTCCATATCTGGGTTGCCATCTCACTTAGTTGCCAAATTACTCAGTATGTTTCAAACTCTCCTGATCTACTGAGTATATCCATTAAGGGACCTCAGAGAGGGCTGACCTTGGACATTTTTAATATCTATGCCAGGGGCATGAAGGGAGGCTCGCAGTCCACTACAGTATCAGGGTTGGAAACTTTGCTTAGGCAACATTCCACTAGTTCCCATGTCCTGGTTGCGGGGGACCTAAACTGTACATTTGAGCCCCTTGGAATGGAGGACACCCTGGGAACCGCTGATGAAGATACTAGGAGAGGGATACCCGTCCTAACTATACCTCCCATTAGGAGGTGGTCCCAAGTGGTGGTTCAAATTAACTCCTTAAATATGGAATTTAGCCTTAGTGCTGTTAACGGGAGGACGATGTCAGATCCGTCTGGAGCCCATACTTACAACAGGGCCAACCACACATCTAGGATAGACTATATTCTCCTAGACATTAAACTTTTAAGTTTCTTGCAGGACATGGAGGTAATCCCTTCAGTCGAGAGTGATCACAACCTCCTCTCTCTTGCCCTCTGTCCCTTTTGGACTGTGAAGAGAAGAAGGGTCCACACGGAAGGTATGTAGAAGGGATTTATTATAGGTCCAGCAACAGCAACTCCCCGGCAGCAACTGCCGAGAAGAGAATGAACACAGTGTTCCACGCAGGGAACATTCTAAGAATATACCATGGCAGGCAGGGCAGAAAGGTAAAACCCAACACACCTCCCTTTCTTCACAAGAAAAGGAAAGAAGAAGAGAAAAGAAGACAAAAACAAAATAAACCCCAAAAGCACAGAAAGGAAAGAAGAAAGCACGTTCAACAGAAGAAAATGAGACGAGGAACAGAAGAAGATGAGAAGAGGAACAGACCAAGGAGAAAACGAGGAGAAGACAGATCAAGATCAGAGTCAACCCAACATATAATCTTGGAACTTCACCGGGACAGACCTGACCCTGGAAGAAGTTGCCCTCCCGGGAACAGGGGTAGGAATGGGTGAACCAGGAGGAGAAATGGGTGAACTAACACCACCCACCCTGGGGGAAACCGGGAAAGCACCATCACCCAAACGCATACGGACACGTTCAACCATGGAATCAGGCACAACTGACACAAAAGACTTGTTCCAAATCCTTCCATCCTCCAGCACTATCACATAATCCTTCACCACAGACACTCTTTTGGGAGAAGAAAAACGCGACTCACCCTTGCGAATAAAACCAGGCCTCTTTACTCTTACCCAGTCACCAACCTTCACTTTGGAAGACAAGACACCAGATCGCGTACCATACTTTTCCTGGACAGAAGCCCTGACATCAGCAACACCAGCTAAACAACCAGCATCGACAGCTTTCCTAGCCATCCACTCTTTGTTCAACTTGGTTCCAGCAACCCTACCGCGTAGCAAGGTAAAAGGGGCAACGCCAGTAGACACATGCGGAGTGGTTCTCACAGCCCATAACATGTCCCCAACAACCTGACGCCAGTGCAAACCGTTCACTAAGGCCAGTTGAAGATGCTCCTTGACCACCCGGTTAAAACGCTCAACTAAGCCGTTGCTGCGGGGATGATAGAGGGAGGTGCAAATATGCCTGATGCCAGCCTCCTTGAAGAAAGTTGACATCTCAGCAGATACCAATTGCGTGCCATTGTCAGAAACAATCTCCTCGGGAAAACCTTCCCTGGAAAAGACATCACGCAAAAAAGCAATCACCACAGAAGAACTGACGGAATCAACAAACCTAACCTCAGGCCATTTGGTCATGTAATCAATCAACACCAAAATGAACTTAGGAGATGAGCCCACAAGACCATAGGGACCAGCAATGTCCAAAGCCAGCTTGGACCACGGAGAACTCTTCACAATGACAGGTTCAACAGGTAGAGGATGCGTGACTTGAGATTTGTCGCTCACGACACATTCACAACACTCACGAACAAAATGCTCCACATCCTTGTCCACACCCGGCCACCAAAAATCTTGTCTCACTCTACGCTTCATTGAACGGATGCCGGGATGGCCTTCATGAGCGAGACGAAGAATCTTACCTCGGATGGAAAAAGGAACCACAAGCAAACCACCTCTTCTCAAAATGCCATCCACAAGAGATAGTTCATCTCTAACTCTTAAGTAGGGAACAATTTCAGAAGGACAGTTCTTTTCGCACGGCCAAGATTTGGAGAGAAGGTCAATAACGACTTGCATATCACCATCAGAAGCAATGCCCTCCAACCACTCATACTCAGAAAGAGCACAACCAACTGAGTCACTCAAAGAACCAATTGCACAAACCACCTCCAAATCGTCATTTGCAAAACAGTCGTCACTATCAGAAAGGGGTAGCCTGGATAAGCAATCCGCAATCAAATTCTTTGCCCCAGCCACATACTCGAGCTGATACTGAAATTCCTGCAACCTGAACTGCCACTTAGAAATTCGTGGAGTTGCCCTTCCACCCCCTTTAGTTGTGAACAAATCGACCAGGGGCTTGTGATCAGTCCTTAAGATGAATCTGTTCCCCCAAAGAAAATTTTTGAAATGCATCACACCCCACCACATTGCCAAAGCCTCTTTTTCGATGGTCGAATACGTTCCCTCGGCACCCCTCAGAGTCCTGGAGGCAAAAGCAATGGTTTCTTCACGACCATTGCTCCTCTTCTGCATAAGAACAGCCCCCAAACCCACATTGCTGGCATCAGTGGAAAGGATACATAAGTCATTGATGTTAAACAATTTCAAAGGACGGGCACCAATAATCTCTCGCTTGATATCATTAAAATTCAGGTTACAAGCATCATCCCAAACAAACTTAGCATTCTTTTTCAAGAGACTACGCATGGCAGCAGTTTTTGAAGAAAAGTTTTTGACAAATTTGGAGTAATACTCCACCAGACCAAGGTACGAGCGTAATTGATCCTTGTTCTCGGGAACAGGAGCATTTTGGATAGCATCAATTATTTTTACTTTTGGTTCAACCCCATTCTGGGAAATGTGGTGACCAAGGTAGTCTACACCATCTTGAAGGAATTTGCACTTATCTTCCCTCAAAGTTAGACCACTGGAATTAAGGATGCTCAGAACAAGTTTAACACCCTCGTCATGTTCAAGTTTGTGTTGGGTTTTACCTTTCTGCCCTGCCTGCCATGGTATATTCTTAGAATGTTCCCTGCGTGGAACACTGTGTTCATTCTCTTCTCGGCAGTTGCTGCCGGGGAGTTGCTGTTGCTGGACCTATAATAAATCCCTTCTACATACCTTCCGTGTGGACCCTTCTTCTCTTCAGTGGCGACGATTGTCGAAGGTGCCAGCTTCCAGCCTCCCCAACTCCATGAGAGATCTACGTGCGAGTCCTGTTTCATGGCGAAAATTCGAGGAAATCCAATTCTCTTCGCGTAAAGTTGAATTCAACGTTGTCTTCCTTCCTGCCACTCCCGACGTTGTCCTGTTGATGCTGATCCTTCATTCCTTCGGATAATTAAGGTACTGTCAAACCTTTTTTCCCCTTCGCGATCGAGCTCTGCAGTGCTCTCGCGCTTCTACGTATTGCCTGACCTGCCTGACCAAGCGGACGTGACATTCAACGTTACGTGTGACGGCCATTTTTTTTGCCGTATCCTAGCAACCTTACAGCTATTCTGTTTTCCGCTGATGCGCACAGCTCTGCATTGCCGTTTTCAAGCGATCAGCTGTTTTGTGTAATTTACCGCTGATGCGCACAGCTTGTTTCTAGTTCGCCATCAACGCGCTCAGCATAATTCTTTCATGGTGAACTAAAGTCTATTTTTATGCTTATACTGATACAACGCATTTTGGCTCACTGTTAAATAAGGAAAAAAACTTTGGTAATTTTTTTTTTTTCAAGTACAAATTATTCTGAACCTACCTTTTATTGCATTTATGTTTTGGAGTAACTTTTTCCTTTGTGTGTACTGAGGCAGCAACTCACCCACGCAATGGATCGTATCTTGGCCCCTCCTTCTTTTTTACAAACTGCTGGCACTCCACCAGTACCTTGGGAACAGTGGAAGGACACGTTTGAAGCGTATTTAGAGGCCATAGAAGGTGAAACTTTTACTAGTAAAAAGAAAAAAGCCCTGCTTGTTTACAATCTCGGCAATGAAGGAAGGAACATTCTAAAGACTTTAACATTGGAAGTGGTGAACACTACTGTGAATGGCGATAATGGCGATGCTCTTCTTATTGATGATTATGCTTCTTTAATCAAAACCCTTGATAAAAGATTCTCTCCGAAAAGGAACGTTGTGCTAGAACGCCATAAGTTTTTACAACGCGCTCAATCACCCGGTGAATCTATTGACGATTTTGTGGCTGCACTCCGCATTTTAGCCATCAACTGTAACTATAGAGAATTTAGGGATGAGATCATACGTGATCAACTTATTGAAAGAACTTCCAATAAGAAAATTCAAGAAAAGCTACTAGCTTCAGGTGATCCCGACTTGGAGACCGCACTCACTCTGGCTAAAAGTATTGAGCATTCCCAATTTTGTGTAAGAGAAATGAGTCTTTCTTCATCATCCTCACCATCCACGTCTTCAATAGAAGTAAAACTCTTAAATTCCAAACCTGTACCTAAGCCCAAAGCTAGTGCTTTGCCAAATGTCATTCGTCCTGCTCCGACCAATGTTTCTTTGCAAAACAAGTCTACACAAAATGATTTGTTATGTTTTCGATGTGGTAGCAGATCTCATTTAGGTTCTGCCAAGTTTTGTTTTGCCCTCAATCAAACCTGCTACAAATGTGGAAACAAAGGTCATTATTCACGCATGTGCAAAGCTGTGGCCACTAACAAAGCCAATCGCTCTGTAAAAAACATTTCTGGAGAGTCTGATGAAGAAAGTTATGAACTATTAATGCTGTCTTCTGCTTCACAAGAGGCCGGAGTAGTTGAACTGTCTGCTTTGTCTGGGCTTCGGAAGAGGAAGTCTCCTTCGTGTCTTATAACTGTGAATGGTGTCGTCTGCAAGTTTCTTGCAGATTCTGGTTCTCCTTTCACCCTGTTGAATTTTACTGATTTTAGCAAACTATCTGGCTTATCAATAGAACCTTCTTGTATAAAAATCTTTGCTTATAACAGCAAAAGAGTTGAAGTTTTGGGAAAGTGTTCTGCCAAACTTGAATTTCACTCCAATCACACTACTGGTGTAGTATTCATAGTCAAGGAAGGCACCAACCTTTTGGGGTGGGATGAACAGGGTGACTTGAACATAGTTCTAGATCCTAACCATCCGGATATGGTGATATCTCGAAAAGAACTATGTGAGTTTTATGCCTCAACTTCTACACCTATTAAAGCGATTACTGTGTCTCTAGTGAATAACTCCAAGTGGGCACTTATGTTTCCAGAGGTATTCAGTGGGAAGCTGGGGAAACTCAAGGGTTTTCAGCATCGTATAATTTTAAAGGAGAGTGCCGTGCCTGTAGCGCATAAAGTGCGTAAAGTGCCTTTAAGCTTGCGGGAAGAGTTGAAAAAGGAATTGGAGCGGCTGTGTGTTGCTGGTGTGATCGAGCCAATTGAGGGTTCCGAATGGCTCGCCCCCATAGTTTTGGCCAGGAAATCCGACAAATGTTTGAGGATGTGTGTCGACCTACGCGATCTCAATGGCAACATTTGGATCGACCGCCAGCCTCTACCCAACATAAATGAGATGTTAGCGACCCTCGAGGGTGCCACATTTTTCACATCCCTCGATATTTCATCCGCTTATCACCAGATTGAACTGTGTCCCAATTCTAGACATCTTACCTCATTTGTCCGTATGCGTTTGGGTGATGGTGCTTTCCCGGTTTCCCCCAGGGTGGGTGGTGTTAGTTCACCCATTTCTCCTCCTGGTTCACCCATTCCTACCCCTGTTCCCGGGAGGGCAACTTCTTCCAGGGTCAGGTCTGTCCCGGTGAAGTTCCAAGATTATATGTTGGGTTGACTCTGATCTTGATCTGTCTTCTCCTCGTTTTCTCCTTGGTCTGTTCCTCTTCTCATCTTCTTCTGTTCCTCGTCTCATTTTCTTCTGTTGAACGTGCTTTCTTCTTTCCTTTCTGTGCTTTTGGGGTTTATTTTGTTTTTGTCTTCTTTTCTCTTCTTCTTTCCTTTTCTTGTGAAGAAAGGGAGGTGTGTTGGGTTTTACCTTTCTGCCCTGCCTGCCATGGTATATTCTTAGAATGTTCCCTGCGTGGAACACTGTGTTCATTCTCTTCTCGGCAGTTGCTGCCGGGGAGTTGCTGTTGCTGGACCTATAATAAATCCCTTCTACATACCTTCCGTGTGGACCCTTAGTATTCATAGTCAAGGAAGGCACCAACCTTTTGGGGTGGGATGAACAGGGTGACTTGAACATAGTTCTAGATCCTAACCATCCGGATATGGTGATATCTCGAAAAGAACTATGTGAGTTTTATGCCTCAACTTCTACACCTATTAAAGCGATTACTGTGTCTCTAGTGAATAACTCCAAGTGGGCACTTATGTTTCCAGAGGTATTCAGTGGGAAGCTGGGGAAACTCAAGGGTTTTCAGCATCGTATAATTTTAAAGGAGAGTGCCGTGCCTGTAGCGCATAAAGTGCGTAAAGTGCCTTTAAGCTTGCGGGAAGAGTTGAAAAAGGAATTGGAGCGGCTGTGTGTTGCTGGTGTGATCGAGCCAATTGAGGGTTCCGAATGGCTCGCCCCCATAGTTTTGGCCAGGAAATCCGACAAATGTTTGAGGATGTGTGTCGACCTACGCGATCTCAATGGCAACATTTGGATCGACCGCCAGCCTCTACCCAACATAAATGAGATGTTAGCGACCCTCGAGGGTGCCAAATTTTTCACATCCCTCGATATTTCATCCGCTTATCACCAGATTGAACTGTGTCCCAATTCTAGACATCTTACCTCATTTGTAACCCCAGAGGGAGCTTATCGCTACATCCGCATGCCTTTTGGGTTGGCTTCGGCTTCAGCCGTTTTTCAGAGACTAATGAACAATTTATTCAAAGACATTCCTGGGGTTGTGTTTTTCCAGGATGATATATTGGTCCATGGCAAGTCTGAACTTGAACATGACGAGCGTGTTAAACTTGTTCTGAGCATCCTTAATTCCAGTGGTCTAACTTTGAGGGAAGATAAGTGCAAATTCCTTCAAGATGGTGTAGACTACCTTGGTCACCACATTTCCCAGAATGGGGTTGAACCAAAAGTAAAAATAATTGATGCTATCCAAAATGCTCCTGTTCCCGAGAACAAGGATCAATTACGCTCGTACCTTGGTCTGGTGGAGTATTACTCCAAATTTGTCAAAAACTTTTCTTCAAAAACTGCTGCCATGCGTAGTCTCTTGAAAAAGAATGCTAAGTTTGTTTGGGATGATGCTTGTAACCTGAATTTTAATGATATCAAGCGAGAGATTATTGGTGCCCGTCCTTTGAAATTGTTTAACATCAATGACTTATGTATCCTTTCCACTGATGCCAGCAATGTGGGTTTGGGGGCTGTTCTTATGCAGAAGAGGAGCAATGGTCGTGAAGAAACCATTGCTTTTGCCTCCAGGACTCTGAGGGGTGCCGAGGGAACGTATTCGACCATCGAAAAAGAGGCTTTGGCAATGTGGTGGGGTGTGATGCATTTCAAAAATTTTCTTTGGGGGAACAGATTCATCTTAAGGACTGATCACAAGCCCCTGGTCGATTTGTTCACAACTAAAGGGGGTGGAAGGGCAACTCCACGAATTTCTAAGTGGCAGTTCAGGTTGCAGGAATTTCAGTATCAGCTCGAGTATGTGGCTGGGGCAAAGAATTTGATTGCGGATTGCTTATCCAGGCTACCCCTTTCTGATAGTGACGACTGTTTTGCAAATGACGATTTGGAGGTGGTTTGTGCAATTGGTTCTTTGAGTGACTCAGTTGGTTGTGCTCTTTCTGAGTATGAGTGGTTGGAGGGCATTGCTTCTGATGGTGATATGCAAGTCGTTATTGACCTTCTCTCCAAATCTTGGCCGTGCGAAAAGAACTGTCCTTCTGAAATTGTTCCCTACTTAAGAGTTAGAGATGAACTATCTCTTGTGGATGGCATTTTGAGAAGAGGTGGTTTGCTTGTGGTTCCTTTTTCCATCCGAGGTAAGATTCTTCGTCTCGCTCATGAAGGCCATCCCGGCATCCGTTCAATGAAGCGTAGAGTGAGACAAGATTTTTGGTGGCCGGGTGTGGACAAGGATGTGGAGCATTTTGTTCGTGAGTGTTGTGAATGTGTCGTGAGCGACAAATCTCAAGTCACGCATCCTCTACCTGTTGAACCTGTCATTGTGAAGAGTTCTCCGTGGTCCAAGCTGGCTTTGGACATTGCTGGTCCCTATGGTCTTGTGGGCTCATCTCCTAAGTTCATTTTGGTGTTGATTGATTACATGACCAAATGGCCTGAGGTTAGGTTTGTTGATTCCGTCAGTTCTTCTGTGGTGATTGCTTTTTTGCGTGATGTCTTTTCCAGGGAAGGTTTTCCCGAGGAGATTGTTTCTGACAATGGCACGCAATTGGTATCTGCTGAGATGTCAACTTTCTTCAAGGAGGCTGGCATCAGGCATATTTGCACCTCCCTCTATCATCCCCGCAGCAACGGCTTAGTTGAGCGTTTTAACCGGGTGGTCAAGGAGCATCTTCAACTGGCCTTAGTGAACGGTTTGCACTGGCGTCAGGTTGTTGGGGACATGTTATGGGCTGTGAGGACCACTCCGCATGTGTCTACTGGCGTTGCCCCTTTTACCTTGCTACGCGGTAGGGTTGCTGGAACCAAGTTGAACAAAGAGTGGATGGCTAGGAAAGCTGTCGATGCTGGTTGTTTAGCTGGTGTTGCTGATGTCAGGGCTTCTGTCCAGGAAAAGTATGGTACGCGATCTGGTGTCTTGTCTTCCAAAGTGAAGGTTGGTGACTGGGTAAGAGTAAAGAGGCCTGGTTTTATTCGCAAGGGTGAGTCGCGTTTTTCTTCTCCCAAAAGAGTGTCTGTGGTGAAGGATTATGTGATAGTGCTGGAGGATGGAAGGATTTGGAACAAGTCTTTTGTGTCAGTTGTGCCTGATTCCATGGTTGAACGTGTCCGTATGCGTTTGGGTGATGGTGCTTTCCCGGTTTCCACCCACCTCTTCAGTCGAGAGTGATCACAACCTCCTTTCTCTTGCCCTCTGTCCCTTTTGGACTGGGAATCAGGGGATGCACATGTCTCACTTAGCACCCAGCCCTCAGGAAGTATATCCTTCCAATTGCGGTAGACGCTTGAAATAGAGTAAGCTTACCCTTGACGAAGAAAAAGTGCTAGCTATTGGGGCACTCCTAGAAACAGCTCTGTCTAAATTGGACTCATTGACTCCTTTGTCTGGGGAAGTCTCAGCGCTTTTCTGTGACACAACCAAGGCCTTGAGTGACTTTTTCATTCTCCCAAGTAAGACTGTCAAGTGCAAGAATTTGCCTAAGCCGCCGGGGTGGTACACTAAAAAATGCAGGGAGAAGAAATACGCCTTGATAGGGGCTATCAAAAGCAAATCCCAGGCCCCAATCAGACTAGCTAGGAAAGAGTACTCCCAGACTACTATCACAGCAAAGAAAGAATGGGAGGACAAGTTCTGGGCGGATCTTATGGAAGCTAGCACGGGCAGGGATGCCAGAAGCTTCTGGAATCTTATAAGATCCAGGGACAGGCCAGTCAGTACTTTGATGACGTGCAACATCCCTGCCCAGAATTGGTTCAACCACTTCTTGTCCCTTTATACCCCTATTGAGGTGGCTCCCTACACCACATTTGCTCTGTCTGAGTGTTCAGGGGATACTGAAGGCGATCCCTTTACCGCTAGAGAGGTGGAAGTTGTAATTGAATCATTGGTGCCTCTAAAAGCAGCAGATTCAGAAAAGGGGGTGGTGATGAACAGAGTGTCTGAATTAAGCAGACCACTCTTACCCAGTCCAAAGATCAGGGCTTGATCCATCACCATTATTTATCTCACTGCACCATCCCAGTTCAGAACCTGGCTATAAGCAAATCAGTCTGTCCCTGGCCCAGTGCATCATGGGAACAGGGCAGACTAAACTACCAAGCCAATTCTTCACCAGAAAGGAGACAAGCTACCGGGGACCGGTTTCTGGCATTTCAGCCGTCTTCGGCCCGGCTTGCTTGAATCCTGATGGTGCAGTGAGAAAGGGACTCATGTCTGAGTATACCCTGCCACACCTATAGTGGCCAAAAACGATTCAGAAAAGGGGGTGGTGATGAACAGAGTGTCTGAATTAAGCAGACCACTCTTACCCAGTCCAAAGATCAGGGCTTGATCCATCACCGTTATTTATCTCACTGCACCATCCCAGTTCAGAACCTGGCTATATGCAAATCAGTCTTTCCCTGGCCCAGTGCATCATGGGAACAGGGCAGACTAAACTACCAAGCCAATTCTTCACCCGAAAGGAGACAAGCTACCGGGGACCGGTTTCTGGCATTTCAGCCGTCTTCGGCCCGGCTTGCTTGAATCCTGATGGTGCAGTGAGAAAGGGACTCATGTCTGAGTATACCCTGCGACACCTATAGTGGCCAAAAACGATTCAAAAAAGGGGGTGGTGATGAACAGAGTGTCTGAATTAAGCAGACCACTCTTACCCAGTCCAAAGATCAGGGCTTGATCCATCACCGTTATTTATCTCACTGCACCATCCCAGTTCAGAACCTGGCTATATGCAAATCAGTCTGTCCCTGGCCCAGTGCATCATGGGAACAGGGCAGACTAAACTACCAAGCCAATTCTTCACCAGAAAGGAGACAAGCTACCGGGGACCGGTTTCTGGCATTTCAGCCGTCTTCGGCCCGGCTTGCTTGAATCCTGATGGTGCAGTGAGAAAGAGACTCATGTCTGAGTATACCCTGCCACACCTATAGTGGCCAAAAACGATTCAGAAAAGGGGGTGGTGATGAACAGAGTGTCTGAATTAAGCAGACCACTCTTACCCAGTCCAAAGATCAGGGCTTGATCCATCACCGTTATTTATCTCACTGCACCATCCCAGTTCAGAACCTGGCTATATGCAAATCAGTCTGTCCCTGTCCCAGTGCATCATGGGAACAGGGCAGACTAAACTACCAAGCCAATTCTTCACCCGAAAGGAGACAAGCTACCGGGGACCGGTTTCTGGCATTTCAGCCGTCTTCGGCCCGGCTTGCTTGAATCCTGATGGTGCAGTGAGAAAGGGACTCATGTCTGAGTATACCCTGCGACACCTATAGTGGCCAAAAACGATTCAGAAAAGGGGGTGGTGATGAACAGAGTGTCTGAATTAAGCAGACCACTCTTACCCAGTCCAAAGATCATGGCTTGATCCATCACCGTTATTTATCTCACTGCACCATCCCAGTTCAGAACCTGGCTATATGCAAATCAGTCTGTCCCTGGCCCAGTGCATCATGGGAACAGGGCAGACTAAACTACCAAGCCAATTCTTCATCAGAAAGGATACAAGCTACCGGGGACCGGTTTCTGGCATTTCAGCCGTCTTCGGCCCGGCTTGCTTGAATCCTGATGGTGCAGTGAGAAAGGGACTCATGTCTGAGTATACCCTGCCACACCTATAGTGGCCAAAAACGATTCAGAAAAGGGGGTGGTGATGAACAGAGTGTCTGAATTGAGCAGACCACTCTTACCCAGTCCAAAAATCAGGGCTAGATCCATCACCGTTATTTATCTCACTGCACCATCCCAGTTCAGAACCTGGCTATATGCAAATCAGTCTGTCCCTGGCCCAGTGCATCATGGGAACAGGGCAGACTAAACTACCAAGCCAATTCTTCACCAGAAAGGAGACAAGCTACCGGGGACCGGTTTCTGGCATTTCAGCCGTCTTCGGCCCGGCTTGCTTGAATCCTGATGGTGCAGTGAGAAAGGGACTCATGTCTGAGTATACCCTGCCACACCTATAGTGGCCAAAAACGATTCAGAAAAGGGGGTGGTGATGAACAGAGTGTCTGAATTAAGCAGACCACTCTTACCCAGTCCAAAGATCAGGGCTTGATCCATCACCGTTATTTATCTCACTGCACCATCCCAGTTCAGAACCTGGCTATATGCAAATCAGTCTGTCCCTGGCCCAGTGCATCATGGGAACAGGGCAGACTAAACTACCAAGCCAATTCTTCACCAGAAAGGAGATAAGCTACCGGGGACCGGTTTCTGGCATTTCAGCCGTCTTCGGCCCGGCTTGCTTGAATCCTGATGGTGCAGTGAGAAAGGGACTCATGTCTGAGTATACCCTGCCACACCTATAGTGGCCAAAAACGATTCAGAAAAGGGGGTGGTGATGAACAGAGTGTCTGAATTAAGCAGACCACTCTTACCCAGTCCAAAGATCAGGGCTTGATCCATCACCGTTATTTATCTCACTGCACCATCCCAGTTCAGAACCTGGCTATATGCAAATCAGTCTGTCCCTGGCCCAGTGCATCATGGGAACTGGGCAGACCAAACTACCAAGCCAATTCTTCACCCGAAAGGAGACAAGCTACCGGGGACCGGTTTCTGGCATTTCAGCCGTCTTCGGCCCGGCTTGCTTGAATCCTGATGGTGCAGTGAGAAAGGGACTCATGTCTGAGTATACCCTGCGACACCTATAGTGGCCAAAAACGATTCAGAAAAGGGGGTGGTGATGAACAGAGTGTCTGAATTAAACAGACCACTCTTACCCAGTCCAAAGATCAGGGCTTGATCCATCACCGTTATTTATCTCACTGCACCATCCCAGTTCAGAACCTGGCTATATGCAAATCAGTCTGTCCCTGGCCCAGTGCATCATGGGAACAGGGCAGACTAAACTACCAAGCCAATTCTTCACCAGAAAGGAGACAAGCTACCGGGGACCGGTTTCTGGCATTTCAGCCGTCTTCGGCCCGGCTTGCTTGAATCCTGATGGTGCAGTGAGAAAGGGACTCATGTCTGAGTATACCCTGCCACACCTATAGTGGCCAAAAACGATTCCTTGTTGTTAAATATTTTGTCCACCCTAAGCGTGGAAGGGTATACTCAGATGTGAGTCCCTTGCTCATTGCACCATCAGGATTCAAGCAAGCCGGGCCGACGACGGCTGAAATGCCAGAAACCGATCCCCGGAAGCTTGTTTCCTTCCCAGTGTAAGAATTGGCTTGGTAGTTTAGTTTGCCCTGTTCCCATCATGCACTGGGACAGGAACAGACTAATTTGCATATAGCCAGGTTCTGAACTGGGATGGTGCAGTGAGCTAAAAAACGGTGTTGGATCTAGCCCTGATCTCTTGACTGGGTGAGAGTATTCTGCTTTATTCAGAAACTCTGTCCATCACCACCCCTTGTTGTTAAATATTTTGTCCACCCTAAGCGTGGAAGGGTATACTCAGATGTGAGTCCCTTGCTCATTGCACCATCAGGATTCAAGCAAGCCGGGCCGACGACGGCTGAAATGCCAGAAACCGGTCCCCGGAAGCTTGTTTCCTTCCCAGTGTAAGAATTGGCTTGGTAGTTTGGTTTGCCCTGTTCCCATCATGCACTGGGACAGGAACAGACTAAATTGCATATAGCCAGGTTCTGAACTGGGATGGTGCAGTGAGCTAAAAAACGGTGTTGGATCTAGCCCTAATCTCTTGACTGGGTGAGAGTATTCTGCTTTATTCAGAAACTCTGTCTATCACCACCCCTTGTTGTCTATAAGCAGCAGGGCCTGATGGGATTCGGGGTGACTTGCTAAGGGCTAACCCGAAGAAGTGGGGGAAGCTGATTTCAACATTGCTTATTGCTATCAATAGCGGTGCACCTGTACCTGACTCCTGGAAGGGGGCTGAGGTTGTCCCGATATTTAAAAAGGGGTGTCGGGATAACCCAGCCAACTACAGGCCAATAAGTCTCATCGACTCAACCCAAAAAGTGGCCGGGAAGGTGATTTTGGGAAGGGGGCTCCAGTTGCCGGACGACAATAATATCCTGTCGGACTTCCAAGCTGGATTTCGCTCTGGAACCGGGACTATTGAACATGCCTTCAGACTGGCTCTCTTGCACTGGAAGGTGGTGGTGCTGGGCAAAGGCAGTCTGTACTTGGCCTTTATAGACCTCAAGAACCTGGTACCAAGGGAGGAGTTATGGAAGGTTCTGTTGGAATTAGGGTTGCCTCATTGTATTCTATCCCTCATTGTGAGATTGCATGCTGGCAATTTCGGGCAGGTGCGATGGGGCACGAATGGAGAAAAAACTGATAGGATCCCTGTGGGAAGGGGTGTCCGTCAGGGATGTGTGCTAGCTCCCACTCTGTTCTCTCTTTATGTGAACAAAGTGGTTGAGCATTTGTCAAGGAATCCCTCGAATGCTCCTTCCCTGGCGGGTAAACAGATCCCAACACTGCTTTTTTCAGACGATACCCTTCTTATTTCAAAGTCCCCTATGGGTCTCCAAAGCCTTTTGAATAGTTTTCAGGAGTTTTGTTTACTGAGAGGATTGGTAATCAATGCAGACAAAACCAAGTATTTGATTATGAATCCTCCTAAGAAACCTGGGCGACCTCCGGTATTGAATTCTGTCCCACTAGAGAGGGTATCCGAGTTCGATTATTTGGGTATCCGCCTTAATGACGCATTTAGTTGGAACCCACATATCCAAAAAATGCTTTTGTGTCATAAAAGGGTGGGGGGAGTATTACTAAAGGAACAATGCTCGTCCACAAGTAAACCCATTGCCCCAGTCATTGAGATATATAAAGCTAGAGGGGTTAGCACTGCCCTCTACGGGGCGGAGTTGTGGGGTACTTGCAACCTGGATCCATTAGTAAAATCGGAGAGCAAATTTTCGAAAGACCTGATGGCTCTCCCGTTGAGTACTCCTACAGTACCCGTATTATTGGATCTAGGCTGCAGATCGATTAAGGACCAAGCGCTACTCCGCTCCTTGCTCCTGTGGGCGCGGTTGTGGCGGGTGCCCGAACTAGCCTCCTATGCAGAAGCACTATCAGAGGTCATGGCCATGAATGGCTGGTTCAGGATTAAATGGCTGAGGGATGTAAAATGGTTATTAGTGGAGTTAGTGCTGGGTGATGCGTTGGCCCAGAGAACTGCCCCACCTAAAGCCACGATTAAGAAATTGTATTGGAATTGGGTCTCTTCTAGATTAAATTTAGATCCACATCATTGTAACTCAACTGTAGCCTTTGTAAGGATTAAGGATGTGGTGGCATATGAACCTTACTTAGATATGATTTCTATCCCTTTCGACCGAGCCTTGTACTTCAAATTCAGAGTGGGGACCCTACCAGTAGGCGAACTAGTTGCCCGCTGGAAATCTTCTTTCCAGCGTTCCCCCTTCTGTGCAAGTTGTCCTACTCGAGTAGAGTCGGTAGCCCACATTCTCTTTGAATGTCCGGACTATTGTGCACCTAGGAGGCGCTGGCTTAAACCCTTATGCAGACTCTTAGGTACCCGCCAGCACAAAGTGGCGCTACGTATTTTAATGTCGGACACATCCACTTTGATTGTTTGTGCTGTGTCAAAAATTTTAAAATGGTCATGGTTGATTCGTGCAAGAAGGCTTTCTTTGTCGATTTAATTCTTTGTCTTAAATTGTTTTTAACAATTTCTTCCCCTTTACTCCCTTTGTATATTTATAAAATGATTGTCTTTAATGTTGAGTTTTATTCTTGTTGTACAAGCTTTTATGATATTTTATATCGAAATAAAGCCTATCAATCAATCAATCGAATCACACAAATAGTTTTCACTTTGAATAACTGGTTGGGTAAAAAGAGAGCTGCTGCTGGCTTCACAAGTTTGTAGAAAGCCATTTTCTGATTCTCAATAAAGCCAAAACGGAAGTTCAAAATGTATCCTCCCTTTCTCTACACTTCCTCTATCTGTGTGATCACATATTAACTTATACAGCCCAGAAGGAATTTCAATAGTGATCTGATATTTTCAGACTTCAGTGCTGCCACTACTAGATCTAAATATGAAGCTCTCTAAAACTCACAATCTCTTTGAAATTCTACCAGCACCGGCATTACGACCCTTATGTCCATCAGAGTACTACCAGTATTCTTTACTCTCTCATCTTTCTTTGTTTACTACTGTCTCCTATTTTTACGTTGCTATAAGGCTCTTGGCTAAGTCTCCGAAGCCTGCCATTTAAATTATTATTATTATTAAATTAAATGTATAAGGTGCACAGCTACCCGGAGGTTTCCAGGTGCACAGGACAGACTGCAGGTAAATATGACAAGCTTCATTACTGGTTGAAAAGCCAGGCCTTGAGGCCTTTACGGAAGCTTTCATGGCAAATTTTGTGACGAAGTGGGGAAGGTAGTGAGTTCCACAACATTGGGGCCAGGTACGAAAAGGAGCGTCCACCCATACGTGAAAGCTTGAATCTAGGAACTATGAAGTTAGCTTGGGATGCGGAGCAAAGTAGACAGGACGGAAGATATGTCTGAGCTAGGGAGCATAGGTAATGGGGTGCTGTACCTAGCTTAATCGTATGCTTGTAGCATAACGCCTTAAATTTAATCAGTTACTCAATCCTGAGCCAATGGAGATCACGCAAAGTGCCTGTGATGGAGGATGTTTTCAGGACTTGACGGAGTAGCCTGGCCACAGAATTCTGCACCACCTGCAGCTTGCGTACTAACTCCCTATTTACTCCTAGATAAAGGACGCTGCCATAATCAAGCCTTTACATGATTAGGGCCTGGATGACTGTTCTCTGAGTAGATTCAGGCATCATCCATAATATCTTATGGAGCCATTTGAGAATAGTGAAACAGATAGAAGTGGTCTTTGCTACTTGCTGTTTCATAGTCAGCTGATCGTCAATCACTATGCCCAAATTACGTACAGTTTATACCGGTTTAGGAAGTTCACCCATTTCAGGCGGCCAGTGATGCGGGCCTAAAGATCTTTATCTTTCCCCATGATCTAAACCTCCATCTTACCTTCGTTTAGCTTTAACCAGTTAGTGGGCATCCAGTTGGCGATTTTATACAGCCCTAGCTGTAGAAATAAAACTTTGGATTTGTCATTGGCGGATAGTTAGTTGCTATTAAATGAATGTGCACAACAGCCGTGGCCCGTGCAGGTAAGAGAGGTGGGCCAAGTTGGGGGGGGGGGGGGGGGGGGGATTCAACATATGACCTCGAGGAAAAATGAAATCATTATCTTATTTTCCCTCGTCATCGTCTGTTGAAATCCTCCACCGACCCCACACAACAACCCGGGCCACCGCTTCTGCCAGCAAGGGCGGCGGCTGCCCTCAAACGTTCACCCAAACTCATCACAAAATGGAGCACTGCTCCTTATTTCTCCTCCCACCTCGTTCCCCAGCAAATGATCCACTTAATTGATTTTTCTCTTCTACAAAATCCCACAAGCATAACTCTCTTTGTCTTAGCATTACAAGTTATATATTTTTTCAAATATTCATATAATAGCTATAGATGTACTTTCTAAGTAGTACATTGTATTCCTTTGTGCACATTTGGAAATATATTGGATTTTAAAATCTGTGTATGCGGCCCAATGCTCTCCTTAATCTATATCATACTGCCCTACAAGGTCCACGTATGGAATATTTTATTTATTTATTTCTATTAATTCATTTGTGTTACCTTTACCTCTAATGCTATCTGATTGCCTCATTTTGTGAATTCAATTAAGTAACTAGCATTATGGGAAAATAAGGAAAATCCAATTATTTAAAATACAAACAGACTAAACTTTTTTTTTACTGTGTTTGTATTACATGACCGTTCACACGTTCGTTTGAGACAATAGTGGAATAATAGTCCGGCTTACAACAAGCACAAGCCATTCATCCAGCGCCATGATACCTCTGGTGACAGTGCGCTATACAAAATTCCCTTAACATAACATAACATAACATCCATTCATTCATATCTTGTGCTACAGTTTGAAGACAGTGCATGCTAAAGGTGACAATATGCATGTGTCTTTCTGATTATTCGAGATTGAACTCATTAAAAAAGAGGACCAGATCACAATCAAGAAGTCAAATTCTACATATCATGCCAAGAATCATTTTCTCTGTTGAAAACCACCTAGTACTGACCTTCACAGTATTCATGTTTTTTTCAGTTGACTAAGGCATCTCATTTGCTGTCAGATCGTTCAATATCAGTAAAAAAACATCGTAGACCTCCCTATATTAAAATTAATCAATGTATTGTTTGAAAGCTTGATAAATGAAAACGTCATTTGATAGAAACTATATATAGGACATAGCTTGTGCCCTACCCTACTTTCTCCTTTTTTACGTGTAATTTTCACTTTTCTTTAAACAGAAAAAGTGGTATGCTCTGAACTGCTGTAATGTGAACAACTTTATTTTAATGCAGTCGAAATTGAAAACAAAGACTGCAACCTCATTTTGATTGACAGATACATATATATATAAACTTGAAAAAAACCTACAATGTCAGGGCGAGTTCTTCTATAAATATTGAGACCTCTAGATACCTATTGAATAACAGATTTTGCTGAGTGAGCTAGGGCACTGTCTTTTTAAGTGTTTAACAGTAATTGGTTGATGTCTTCGTGTTCACTGAAAATCCTAGACATTTCATGTAAAATCGTCTTAATGAGGGGATGAATTTTTCATTCACATTAGAAAGCTCACTCTGACAAACAATTGCTAAATAAAACTTCAGCGACATGACATCCCATATTGGACTTGACAAAGAGGACAGGTGCATTAGAATAAAACTCCATGGCGATCCTTCAAGCTGTCAGCCATGAATATTTTATTTCTTAATGAATCATCTTTGTGAAATGAACCTTCTTGTTGTAGTGTCAGTGCCATTTACAACAAAAACTACTCCTTTTAAAAGGTGAACTGTTTTAAAATGCTGATGTGTGCACAAAATCCTCCAACCTTACAGAGGTGTTCTGTGATGTTCAATAACTTTTCTATAAAAATAAATGTAAGTAGAGGCACACACCACTGGCTATGAATGCTTAGTTGAGACGTCCTGCCAAGGTCTGAAAGCTCGGCAGTGGATATCTGACCTGACACCATCCCCTTCTGCAGGCTGACACTTTCACCCTGCAACCCACCAGTCCCATATTTGTTGACATCATGTTCCAGACACTTGGGCTTTAATTACGAATGTCCCAGTAATTAGTCTGATGTTTACTGCACCTCTTAAAAGAGGACTCGCTTGAGTGAGAATGTATCTGGTGTGATGAAACCACCCAATTGCAAGTTCTTCGGAAATAACACTCAGGGGCCTCATTTATGAAAAGTGACGCATCGCTGCGTGAAAACAGCGAGGCATCACTTTTCACTGCACACTCCTTACGACATTCCTGATGCGTCATATTTAATGTATGACGCATCATGTCGCAAGGAGTTACAGATACGTCAGTATTTCTGACGTATCTGTAAGCGCAAAAGTGACGCATTGCTGGAGTGTGTCACAAAAGTGACGCAACTCCAGCAATGCGTCCTTTCACATGGGGAAAGCCCCATGTGAAAGGGCTTGCGTCAGTCTTACGCCTGCTGTGAGGCAGGCGCAAGATTTTGACGCAACAGCATCCTAAAAGTGACGCGGTGAAATCTCATAGATTTCACTGCGTCACTATTACGAGGCTTTTTGCGGGGGAACGCCCCCTTTGCAAACAATATACCTGACGCAGGCATAATGTGGCACAGGGGTTTAAAAAGTGACGCATCTACCTAGATGCGTCACTTTTTAAATATGGCGCAACGAGGGGCATTTTTTACACCGCTGGTGCGTCACAAAAAGTGACGCACCGGCAGCGCAAAGCTGACGCAAGGCCTTCATAAATAAGGCCCCAGATGTTTAGGGAAATATAACGGGCCTTTATAAATGTTCTCAAGTTTGATCTGTAGATATTTATCAAAAGACTCATAATTGTGCTGTAAGATGATTTGCTGCATATATTACAATTAACCACTTGTAATGAGAGCCATCGAGAGTTAACCTATAAAGGCCGGGCAGTCAAGCCACCTGTGTGATAGATAAAACACTCTTGACACACCAGTAGAAGAAGGTCTATCACATGTACAAATTGCTGCAATGAAGGCTGGGATTTTTTCCAAAGGTGCATATCATTCCTGAACCGCAATATGGAAATGCTATTGTGGCCAATGGAATGGTAGTTTATTTTCAATAGCCCCAATAAACGTTTTAGTTACATATTGGGAGTTTTGTTTCCTGCACGTCTGGGACATTTTGGTGTGGTTTTCTTGTGGGTCTTGCATGGAGTATGAACAGTTGAATAAAGTGGATGGCCAGCATGAATATAATGGTCTGCTGGCCAGACACAATTTCCAATGTGACAGTATCGATGGTGGAAACCTTGGAGATTCGCAAATGAGAAGGACACCTTCCCCTCACAGTAAATCATGGGAATGGAGAAACGACTGGACACAGCATTTTTTTTAATGTCTTTTTCCATCTACCTTCAAATCAGCTCTTTGAAAAGGTTGTATGTGGGAAAGAACCATTAGTCCCTGTGGTTGCATATTTAAAAATGTTTGGCCCTCACACCCTGCGTGTGGGAAAAAAGGAATCTATGATTTCTGGTGTAAATGCCCACTTGTAATTTTAAAACCAAAAGGTTTACCTGCCAGTGTCCAGCTGTTAATTGACCCCTGCTGGCTTCCCTTTAGTGAGATGTTTATTGTTCCTAGACAGTGGGCAAAGGGCCCTGGGAAGGGTTCGGAATACTCCCTTTCTTGAGCCTCAAAGAGTGCCTACCTTATCACTGGCAGATGAAACTCACATCTAGGCCTGCTTCCCCTTGTCTCTCAAGTCAGGCTGCCAAAAAATCCAGGTGGTGGAGGAACCGACTGGAACTGGTTTAGGAGTGAATAAAGGTTTTACCTCCACCCACAGGTTAGAACTGAGCATAAAAGTGTTCCTCATTTACTCTCCTCTGAACTCTTCTGGATCTGGGAAGAATCAGAAGAAGAACTGCCCTGCTGTTGGAAGAACCTGAAGTAAGACTGGATATACTTGCATTGAACCCAGGACTCCAGTAGTGGCGCTATTTAAAATTCAAAATAGAAAAATAAATATCTCTGGCTCCAGATTTTTTTCATTTTCTAAATTAGCTTGGGATTTTTCTTGTGTTTTCACCCTAATGCTGTTTAAATGCCGCATACATACTTTACACATTGCCTCTAAGTTAAGCCTGACTGTTTTTTGCCAAGCTACCAAAGGCTTAAACACAGGTTTATTTAATTACTTTTGTGGGTTACGCTGACAAGGATTGTGATTATTGTTTGAGGTGAGCTCTCAACCCTTACAACTAATACTCTAATATCGTACAGTTTACCATGCCCTATCAAGAGGACAGTGCCCATCACTGTGACCTAGTGGTCTCTGGGCAAGCAGGGCGCAAGGGTGAATTGCAGACCTGTGATTACCTCACTTTTTGGCAGTTGGCCACATCTGTTAAACTCTAAATGATAGCCTGAGTTTGTACTAGGCCAGGGAGGTAAACTCTGCTCTGCTTGTGAAGTTTGCAGAATTCAGGCACTCTGCGCTCTGTGGTGGAGTTCCTGGATTTCCCCTTCTAGACATGAATCAGAGGTTTTTTTTCCCATTTGCGCGAGTGAGATTTGGTTTGGTGCTCGCAACACAATATTCTTAGGCCACTAGCGAGCCAGCATAAGACTTCACGCCTGCTTGCATCGCTTCCAGCCATGACAGTACCAATGTAGTGCTGCTCGATGTCGAAACACACTTAGCTTTTGTGCTTGAGAAACAGCTCAAGAGGTCTTCAAGTGGATTTTCTTCTCCAACAGACCAATAATTTTTTTTAACCTGTATTTTCTAACAGGAAGGAAGATCCGCAGGGACTCCAACTTCCTGTTACTGTCCAGCAGGCTCCTCCCAGTGCTTTGTCCATCCCCTGGTCACGTTGATTTTGGATTTGGAGCTGGAAGGATCACTCTCCTTGTCTGCTGCATATATACTATTTGATTTAAGGACTTTGTATATGAGATTTCACAAGTAAGGTCAAAAAGTCTTGCATAAGGGTGTTATTTGTTCAATAAAGGGCATGCACCAGTATTTATTTGTACTTTTATTCTATTTTTTATAGTTATTGTGGAGGGTGGCCTGCATTTTCAGTTGGGCCCTAGTTATTTTTTGCATTTAATTTTTCTTCTTTTGTAAAGGAACACTGTTGCACAATTCAGTAATTGTTTTCCATGTTTGTTAAATTTTCAATATTTATTTATTTTACTTTGCGGCCTAGTCTGCCAAGGGGCCATCCAGTCATTAGGCCCAGCCCAGTGCTAGTAATGGGTACATGAAACAACTGTTTCTGTGGTATATGTTCTTTTAACCCGTTCGGTGCTGAGGATGGCCCCAGGCCATCCCACGTGATGGTGGGCATGTGCAGAGGAAGGCCTGGGGCTGTCCAAATCCCTCCCACTGATTAAATCGCCCGCACCGGGCTGAAATTCATGCTGTGGTCAACGGGTTCAGTTAAAAATGTTGTATTTGTTTTTGTATTTCATGTTTGTATTGTTTACAATAAGTGAATATATGGGGTAATATTTGATGCCTTGGGAGGATGTGTGTTGTTTTAAGTTTTTTATAGCTTTGTTTTTGGCATTGCTGAATTAATGGTATTGTTTTCTTCAGTGTTACCTTGCCTCCTTTGTCTGTCCAGAGTCTGTGTGCGTGTGTGCCATAGGCCATATTGATTTGTCATTGTTCTCCATGCCAGTAGCTGGGGACATTTTCTGGAGTCTGTGTCAATAGGCCAGAATGTGTTCTCTTTGTTCCCCATGCCTCCTTGCTCGCTGTTGTTGTTTGACCATGTGGTACTGCCTGGCAGCAATTTTGTGCATCCAGTGGTGGGCCTTTGCCATATGCGTGCTTGTGTTCTTTGTTAACAATGCCTCCTTGCTGGCTGTTGTTGTTTGGCTACGTGGCTGGCAGCCATTTTGTGTAATCAGACAGTGTGCCTTTGCCATATGCTTGAATGTGTTCTTTGTTCCCCATGCCTCCTTGCTTGCTGTTGTTGTTCGACTATGTGATACTGACTGGTAGCCATTTTGTGCATCCAGCAAGTTTGCATTTGCCATAGACTTGCATGTGTTCTTTGTCCCCCATGCCTCTTTGCTTGCTGTTGTTGTTTGGCCATGTGGCACTGCCTGGCAGCCATTTTGTGCATCCAGCAAGTGTGCCCTTGGTATAGGCTTGCATGTGTTCTTTTTCCCCATGCCTCCTTGCTTGCTTTTGTTGTTTGACCATGTGGCACTGCCTGGCAGCCATTTTGTACATCCAACCAGTGTTTATTTGCCACAGGCTTCCATGTGTTTTCTGTTCCCCATGCCTCCCTGCTTAATGTTGTTGTTTGACCATGTGTCCCTGGTTGGCAGCCGTTTTCTGCATCCAGCCAGTGTGCCTTTGCCGTAGGCTAGCCAGTGTTCTTTGTTCCCGATGCCTCCTTGCTCCCTGGTGTTGTTTGACCATGTAGCACTGGCTGGCCTTGCAGCCATATTGTGCATCCTTTGGCCTATGCTTGCATACATTCCTTGTTCAAGAGTTAACTAAAAGGGGGAAAAAGAGGTCCAGAGCACCCTGTCTTACATAAATAACCAAAGATAAGTCCACTCGTATTTCAAGTAACTACCCTTCCAGTGATCTTGATTAACTGAAGAAAAAACAATACATTTTCTTAAAATAACCCTCAACCACCAAAAGGTCCCTTTGGGGCATTCTTCATCATTAGGTTCTTACCACCCCCTGTGGGACAGGGTGTGCTATGACCGATGGAGTTGTGGTAGCACTTTTGGAGATGTGAGTTATAAAGTGATGTGGGAGTGGAAGGATCAGAGGAACTTTGTGAAATTTAAAAATTCCTGCCCACATGGAACCTAAACTTTATTAAATCATGTATCTGGTATTGTTAAAAAGGGGTGTGTCGGAGAAACACACTTTAATGAATGTGTGTCTCCCGGTCGACATGTTTAAAGCCTTACCCCTATGGCTTTTCATCAGGACCAAACAAAATGATCCCTTGTACCACTCCTTAGGGAACCGGATGGTCTTCTCAATTAATATTAAGGTAAGTTAAGGAAATTATCATGCTGATACAATAACCACTAGGTTTGTTTCTTCAATATGATCTGGAAAGATAATATATTACAAACAGTTTAATTTGTCAATGGGAAACTATTGTATAAACACATCTCCAATCTGTGGAACCAAAATGATATATTTTTCGCCAACCAAATTTCATCAACTACAAGTCCAATCATGATGGGAGGTGATGATGAGGAAGAAGAGGGTTACATCCTCACACAAAATAACCCTGTTGCCAGCAGTGCACTAGCTGAATCACCCACCTCAGGGACTTCAAAATAGCCCATGACTCAGAGTCATATGGATACACCACTGCATAATGTGACTGCCCTGCCATGCCACACACTGAGTCTGCCACCACATACTTCTAAAAAGTCTCCTGCATCAGTGGCCCCAGAAAATAAGACAAAAATATAGGTTACTATTATGGGCATTTTTAGGCAGGGGGGGGCCCTATGACTGCACCTACCCAGAGGCAAGTTTGTACAATGGGAATCTGCCAAAAATGTTAGTGCTGGACCTTCTCCCATTTTCTTTTGTGGAGGGAGTGGGATTCTTAGAATTTGTGGCAGCCATCTGCCCAAAATGGAAGGTTCTAAGTCAGACCTATTTTGACAGAGTTGCTATTCCAGCTCTGCATCACAATGTGCAATTGGTTGGACAAGCTTTACGGCAAAGTGTTGTTCACACTATCTACCTGATGACAGACATGTGGGCCAGTTGTCAGACGACTGATTATCACTGAACACTGCATCTCTTTTGCAGGGGTAAAGCAAAAAATAGCTACAGGTCTTGGTCTTGAGGAAAGTTTTGAGTGTGTTCAATGGCATGCAATAGTGGCCATGTTTGCCATGAAGAAATCACATATAGCTGCAAACATCTTAGACTATTTTAACAGCAAGGTGTCTGAATAGCTATGACCCAGAGGTCTCAGAATTGAATTTGTTGCCACAGATAATGGCAGTAATATAGTCAAGGACATGGCAGACAGGCTATATTTCAGGGTCCTGTGTTTGGCCCATTCCATCAACCTGGTGGTGCAAGACTTTTACAAACAAGACTAGCTATAGTGTCACAATTGCCTTCCAACTCATATCCAGAGAGTCAAGTGAATTGACACATCAGAACACAACACTTGAGACCCTCTAAGGGATCGCATTGACAAGACAATCCCCTTTCGCTCAAACATTCGTTCACGTCCACAATAAGATATGACAGAGACATAAAGAAAGCTTGAAATGTTTATTTAAACTATTGTACTCTAAATTGCAGTATACAGGCCACAATCAGGAAACAGCTGTCTAACAAAAATACCATTAGCATTGTCAATAGACTGTGTATTATGAAAAGCCCTGTCATATTAAAAGACTGTATAGCTTAACCCCCTCCCCTTCTACAAAAGCAAACTGATTATACAGCAAAGATCTCTGGGTTTAGTAGGGGACTTGTCCTTAGCATACACAGATGAATGTTCTGCATCTCAGATACAGCCGTGATCTTCTCCAAAAATATCTGTCTCTCTCTGCCTTTTACATTGCTGTGCATACCTATATTTAAAGGTTTACATGTTCATAAACAACAACTGCATTCCTGTGTTGTGTCAAGGTGTGAGTGTCTGACCAGAACAATAAAACAAGGGAAATTGTTGTTTGACTTTGCCTGCTCACACTAAATCCCGGAACAGAACAGAACGAGAATACAACTGTAGGTTCTATGTGAAAATATAATGTGGCACAAAAGCAAATATGTTTACATAGTAGTGGGTGCAAAGTGAATGCAGCCTGTGTCATGCACAGTTAAGGCTAACATATGGAGAATGAAAGTGGGCCCTGTATATAACACATCATAGGGCAGGCCTTAGTTGAGAGCTTAATTTTCGTTTAGCTTGTAATGAAAGGCTGCAAAATGACATCATCTCATCTAAACCGTATATCTGTGCCACACTACTTGCCAATGTACAAAGAAAATCTGCTCACTTTCATTCCTTTTTCTGAAGAGGATGTTTCAAAATACAAGAAGTGGAATGTTGAGCAAGCTGGAGACCTGGAAGAAGAACAGCTGGAACTTTGAGTCCCACCCCGCAGTCCTGGGGCCTGATGGATGATCATTTTTCCTGAAGGTGACTAGCCCTTTCACGTTTAACAAGATTTAATTGCATTGTCCAGTCCTTGTTACTGGTGCTTCAAAGATCAGATCAGCCACTTTTGTTAACATACGCAAACTTATACAAAAAACTGCAATTCAATTTCTCTAATTGTTCTTCAATAGCAGTGCACTACACGTCGTTCTTGCTCGGATCGGGACTGGGATGGAATTAATTGGTTTCAGGAGGAGGATGGATGGACTCAGGGCTGCACTACCTCATCAACAGCTATAAGAAAGGAGTTATTTACATCAAATGGAAACCATGACTCTGAGGCCTGGTACACAGCTATGTGTAATGGAGAGAGGTGTGTTGATTTGGGAAATTCTGCTGAGTGCGTGTGTTGCACTGGTAGAAAAAGTGAACCTCTGAGTCATGTTGTTTTTTGCTCTGCCTTCGAGGCTTCTTGGTATACTCCTCATGAAGTTTGCCTTCCTTCTGTTCTTCTCATTGACTCTGCAATACAGTTTCTGTTTTACAATATGCAGGCCTTCTTGTCTCCTCTTCTGCACGAACAAAGGGCAAAAACTGAGCTCGACACTTTTGTTTGCCTACCAGACTGGTCCAGACAGACAATGTAGTTGCCTATGATCCTTTTATTTATGTCTGCAGTTGGAGATCAACTAGGTAGGAAGTGGGACCTCGCTGTGATGTCTTCACTCTTAGCGCACTGCCACTACCATAAAAAAACACCTTGGGAAACCCTCCAAGTGTTAGGAGATTGACAGAAGGAGCAGCCGCCAGCCATCACATGAAAGAGATCTACGGGGTGAAGTGAACTACTTTATTCAGTAAGTAACTAATTTATACTGCAGCTGAGATAACTTAATTGTTTGTCTATTTTTCTGTAGGTAATATAGGGAATGGCAGCATATCCTCCTCAGCACGCAGCAATGGAGGATACGGTCTGAAAGGGGGCAGCACGGAGAGTGGGACGGGCAATGGTAGCTCTGAGCTGCCGACGACGCTGGTGTGGCCTGAATGCTGGAGGCGCAGGTGGTTGGCTGGTAGAACTGGGCCTAGGAACTGGAGCAGGGGCATGTGCCTGGCCCTCCTCGTCCACCAGCCAATGGTCGTGCTCCCTGGTGGGCTCCAGTCTCCGCCATTAGAGCTGGGCTGTTATCTCCAGCTGGGTCGATGGTCGTGGTAGCCCAGCAGGAGTAGCAAGAAAGAAATAAAAAATTGACCCATTTGTAAAAAATGCTGTTTGCAAACACCTGTTTTTTAATTATATAATGGTACAGTATAAGTATGTTTGCTTGCCCCCAAGGGCCATTGGAATTTATGATGTGATTAGGAAAATCAGTCACAGGGACCTGGTTTTAAAAACACATGCCTAACAAAAGCACTGACTGGCTGAAAGGAGGCAGCATAAGATTAAAAAAAACAGAGCGATTTTTTTCATGTTAAGGGTTTCCTTAAAAAGTAAACCACACAGACACTTTGTGTGGAAAAAAGGAAATACAAAATTTTGTTTAAGGAGTAAGGCATCATTCACTAAAGAGTACAAGTATTCTATTCTTATAGTGCTAAATGAATGGAAGCGTGCTACCTAGCACATCGAGTACAAATTCTCTGCAGCTGGGGCAGTTGCAATGTACAAAAAATTGTCTTTGATTCCAATGGCCTTGCTCTTCTCCAAATGCCTTACAATTCTCCACACTGACTTCAAAGAGACAGATGATTAATTATATGTCACACACATCATGTATAACATGCGGATAATAGATATCCTGTATGCAATAAGTAGACGGTGGAAAAACAATGCACTTCAGTACAGTGAAAGGAATGGGATATACAGATTTTATTGGGCACATGCCACAGAGTAGCTCATCTGCAAAACATGAAATCACAGATACTTAATCCCGCTTTACTTCCAGGCCTCACCCTCAAACACAAATTATTTATTTAAACTAAATGAATTCACTTGACAATATAGGGTGGAAACTTGACTTAAGCACTGATTTAGACTAGAGTTCGGCAGAGAGGTTGCCCCATCTCAAATGTTACAAATATCCCATCCGGCCGATTACGATTCATAATACAGTGGGCGAGATATAAGTTACGTTTGTGACAGAGTAACTCCCTCTGCCAATCTCTAAAAATCAGGTTCTTAGTCTGCTGCACTGAGGTAAGGTACAGGGAAAAGGCTGGGTAAGCGTGATAGAAGTTTTGCTATAAAATAGTGGAGGTGGGTTCACCAAAGTAGCTTAGGCTTAGTCAGTCACTGCAGTTGAAACTGAAAGTTGATGAATGCCAAAATTGGTGTAAATCCATTATGAAAGCAATATGAACCACTTGTCCCGTAGCATGTGGCATAGGCAATACATGTTTTTTCCAATGTTTCTGGGAGGCTGGAACAGAAGAACTTAGGAATGACTAAAGGAGTGCAGTATAGAAGGTGAGTGACTGAGTGGGCACTGGGAGGGGTGAGAAAGACATCTTCTTTCCAATTCGGTTTGACATCCATTGAAAGCTTTGTAAATCTACATTCACAGAAGCAGACACATTTTGCACAGCAAAAACTGCAGTGCCATATTGAACCATGCTGCATTTGGGTGGGGTTATGGCCCATGGGTCATGACTCGCAAAGTGCCATGGGCAGGGAGGTCATGGATGGATAGGTCATGATGATGGGTGGGATCTGTCTCACTTAAATACAGTGGGTATACTAGTAATTGTCAATAACCAAGCAATATAACTTACCATCACCCATACCTGCAGTCGCAGAGATTCCCCTTCAGCTGCTGCTGGCAGTGGTGCCCTGGTGCTGGCCCCGTCACTGGTGGTCTGTGGAAATAATATGCATTTTAGATACCAAATGCACCTCCCCCTTTATATTTCTTTAAACAAAATACAACCGCAGCACATGCCTACAGTTCAGTTTGCAGTATCTCCTCTCCGATCTAAAATATCACTTTGGGTATTTTGCTGGTTTACAATGCTAGAAAAGTCAGTAGTAAAACCAACTGTAAGGGGGGGCAGAGATATGATGACTGTGAGTCAATCAAAGAGAAATGAAGGGGTACAATGAATTGGTCAATAAAGGACATATGCTTTCGGTTGGCAATTGCAATGGGACCGTCCTCAGGCTCATTCCACTCTCCTGCCATGCTGCACTGTCATCAACACTGCTGGGATTCTAAATAATACATACAAAACAGCATTTGGGCGTCACCAACAACCATGGCCACTCTCTCGTCATTGAGCATGTGCAAGAAATAGAAAGTCTTCTCAACAATCAAACATAGAAGGGCTGGATAGGATCTGCAAACTCTGAAAACTTCCCAGTAGACTACCTAATCCAGTGTCTTAGTCTTCCAGTACCAGTCCACAGGGTATAAAGATAGCGGAGAAGGACAGCATAATCAAGCAGAAGAAAGCTTTAGCTACAGATTAGTACAGACAAATGAGGAAGGCAGCTACAATAAGAAGAAATACAGAACAAAGGATAATGCAGGGAGGGATAAGTAACAAGAACAGACATTAAGTAGAACACCGAGCATTTTTTTAAAAAGTGGCAGTATAAGAAAAAGGAGGAAAAATGTATCCAATAGCAAAGAGGTAAAAGTTATAGAAATAAATGATATTAACAAGAACTTACTGGGGCCAGCAGAGCAGTCTGCGGCAGTGCTGGTGGTGTTCCACCTGCCAAAGCCCAAAAGTTGGCACCCTTCTTGGCCTGACTCTCTAATGCCCTCTTCTTGCCCTTCAGTGCTGAAGAAATAAAGACGATAACAAAAGTAGATTAGTTGTACAGGTAATCTCCTAGAACAAATGCAGTAACATTTTTATATAGTACTTTTATACAACAGAATGTCTATATAAATCATGCAGCTGGAGTCAAGCTATCCTGGCTGATGAGGCGTGAAACCCCGAAACCAGCCCAAGGATGGTTGTTTCCAGTCCAGGGAGGACCTGGCCTGGCAGTTCGGGCTGGACTGTTCCCACTGGGTGCAGGGTCAAGACTGATTTGCATATGGCCGGGTTCAAACTGGAATGGCAAGGGGAGCAAAAAAACTATGGGCTTAAGTCCAGATCTCTGTACTGGGGTGAATGTATGATATTATTCTGCATTCTGTCCATCAATTGTTCTTTGTGCATTTGTCAACCCAAGTGGGACGGGTATGCCAAGATGTGAATCCCATGCTCTCCATGCCACTGGAGTCAAGCTATCCTGGCTGATGAGGGTTGAAACCTCGTAACCGGTTCTAGGATGCTTTTTTTCCAATCCAGGGAGGACCTGGCCTGGCAGTTCGGGTTGGACTGTTCTCATTGGGTGCAGGGTCAAAACCGATTTGCATAGGGTTGGGTTTAAACTGGAATGGCATGGGGAGCAAAAAACGATGGTTTAAGCCCAGATCTCTGTACTGGGATGAATGTATGATATTGTTCTGCATTCTGTCCATCAATTGTTCTTTTTTGCATTTATCACCCGAGTGAGATTGGTATGCCCAGACGTGGGTCCTGTGCTCTCCATGCCACTGGAGTCATGCTATCCTGTCTGATGAAGGGTGAAACCCAAAACCTGTCCTAGGATGCTTGTTTTCAGTCCAGGGAGGACCTGGCCTGACAGTTTGTGCTGGACTTCTTTTTGGAAACAAAATTAGCATTATAGAATAGGTCATAACAAATTAGTAATAATCAATTATGAGTACTCCCCAAGCCCCGCAATCTGGATATCCATTAGGTCGAGCAGGTCCCTCTCTCAGTCCAGGAGGTCAGCCCATCAGTGCATCAGCTCTGTACACCCTCCCCTACAGCAGTGGACACTCCCGCAAACCGTACTAACTCCTGGGCATTTTGGCTGCTGCTAGCATGGAGGGGAGGTGGCTCTGCACAAATAAAATAAGTGGGGCCACCTCCTCTTTGCTAAAAATGGCATGAGGCTGCTCCCCCTGGCAGAGCCTGTGCCCACAGGGTGTGCGGTTGCCTGCACTGATGCTGGATCATCCACGCTCTGGCATGCCAGTGGGTGAATAAGAAAAAAAGAAAGACAGGAGGAAGAGATGGAATAGTCTAGAGAGGGAGAAATTAGGAAGTTTGGGGAAGTTAGGGGAAAAGTAATAAAAGTCACTGAAAAGAAAAAAAAGAGACAAACATGTAAAATACACCAACACGAATACAAACATCAAAGAAATAAATGTAAAACAGGGGAGGATACCTTAATAAAATTTAGGCTGGCAAAGATATAATTAAGATTCAGAAGCATGTCCAGCACCATACACACAATAGAAAAAACGAAATGGCTGCATGTGTGGGCGACCATGTGGGGTCTTTTGCACGTGCATTGCTATGTGGACCTTGCAAATTGCACCAATCACTGCAAAAGTGGAGTTAGACGGAGTTCGTAGAGGTTTTTTTTCACTCTGCAGAATTCCACGGAGTGAACCTACGCAAACTTCTTCACCCCTAGTTTTTACTTTAACATTTTATATTATCGTGGTCTGTAACAAAATCGTGGAAAGGATAAACCACGAGGACCACATTGGAAGCATACAGTAATGGCAGAGAAACAGCATGAGAATGAAACAAGGACTAGGCAATGCACTCAACACATATACAGTGTCCCTGGGTGTTGGAAAGTAAGAACTGTAGAACATACTTGTCATAAACAAGGAGCTCAGTAATGCTCAACTGAATTCCCTCAGCAATTGAAATATGCCATCTGGCACAGGGCTCAACAAGCGATTTTTGCTATCTGTCACCATATTGGAATGGAAAAAAGATGGTTTAGTCATACCTCCAGATGTGGTCCTTTTAAGGTGAGATTAGCACCTACCTGCTTAACTGTTATTGATGTGTCACAACAGAAAAAAAGCAGAGGGTAACCTCCCTCCTTAAGATGGCAATCTGCTCCTAACCCATGGGAGTCCCTGCAATTCCCAAATCATTTCTCTGTAAAATGCAGCGGTTTTGTCTGCAATGTGTCAGAGTGACCACAGGCACCAATGACCAGTTTGTTGGCGCAATTAACATAAAGTCCAATGACCTGCTGCAGGACCACAAAAAAACAGTGGAAGTGGCCAGCCCCTGAGTGTTCTGTAATTGTATGGTTTTGTATGGGTGTCCTCAACATGATGATTTCTTTAGTTTCCTATGAGTTGCTGTGTTTGGTTTAGAGGAAAATCTCACAATACAACTGCCTCATACCAAGTTGAGAGGAAGGGTAGTGTGATGCAGTTGAGGGAGTATTGCAGTGGTTGGATTGGGTCTCAGAGTGCGGATCACAGAAGTACCACCTTAGGTTATTGGTCTGTGGAGCTGTAGATATCTTGCTAAGTATTAGGCACGTTGAGTTCTCTGAAAGTCATTGGGCTAGTAATTGGATAGACTAGGAAAAGTTGTGCCTATAATAATTCTTGTACGATGGTGTCTTTTGTTAAGGAGTCTGACGTGTGAGGGTGTCAGTGACAATGTGTGTGATAAGAAAGCTACGGCGGATTCTTTTAGAGGTGTTCTTACACTTGGGATGTTCATTCTCATGGGCATGTTTTCCTCCTTCTTGGGGTCTTAAACTTGGCTTTTATAGTTTCCTTGAAGCTGGGAAGTCTTGACAGCATTTGAACACTTCAATGGCGTATTGGGAGATGGCAAAAGGTTACTTATATAACTCTTGGAGATATTTGGTCATCATGCTTTTGTTAAGAGTGGCAGGGGAAGAACTATTTTTGCAGTTTGATTTGTCTAGAACATGTGTATGTGCTGGCACCTTGAGGGTACAAAGAGGTGTGGATTTGTTGTGGTTTATATGGAACTGAGACTGGCAGTGAATAAGTGAATATCAAAGATTAATTTATTGTATGTTGTCTGGCTGATTTAAATTCTCCTAGTGCTGTTTAAGTGAGCATCATGTGATGGTACCTATGTGTATTAGTTTGAGAAGATTGTTGAGAAATGGGGAGTAATATTTAATATGCTGAGAAATGTGTGGCCCTTGTGAGATTGAAGGTTTTGAGTGTGCAAAGCCTGTATTCAAACTCTACCATTAAATTATATTTTTCTTAGAATATTGCTTCCCCTTGTTGGCAATCGTGGATAAAGTAGTGGACTATATGACCTGATATTTGATTCTTTATGAAATTGATAATTGTTATCTAAGTTTTATTGTAAACATAGTCATCTAGCTTGCAAAATAAAGCGAGTCAATACTTAACATTCTTTCTTTCTGAAATGATGCACCCCGTTTAAAAGTTCTGCATTCTGGCTTTCTTGCTTTGATGACCAAGGTTGTCACTTACCAATTTCAACTCATGTCAGTCCACAGTTCTACTATTCATTACTGCAATTTGTACTACTCTTAAACCCAGCAATATGTCTTCCCTGTTTTCCTTTCTGGTTCAACATTGCTACAAACTGCTTAGTTGGGCAAGGATAATTAATGCTGCTCTGTTTTGGATAACATAATCAGCTACTGTTGGCTACTTTTGTACCAGAGGGTGTCTATCCATATTTCTTTTAGGGGTTTATATAAATGTAATTACGTACTTTGTGGTATTCCTTCCCATGGTTGTCTATTGATCATTCAGAGATTCAGTGAGTAGGGTACAGGTTGTTTGTGGGTGTGTGTGGGAGGAGTGAGTCATGTATCCCACATTTTATGATGTTGCATGTTAAAGTATGGATTCTGATATTCGTTTTATCAACAGGGCTTGTGAGGCCTCATTCCCTGATATTTTTGTTGTGCCCCAGTGTGGTGCTGAGGCTTATTTTTTCTCACTAGACAGTAATTATAAGAATATTGAAGTAAATGTAATTCTAGAAAGTTCCAAATTGCTTTAGCATGTCAATTTGACATTGATATGCATATGTGATCAGTGAATCAGTGCAGGGAATCAGTTTAAATCAGTGTGTAAATATTGAAATTACTGTGAACTAATTTGAAGTAAATCAGTTGGGAGCAAGAGCTGTCTGTTCGTCACTTGATACTGATAACATAAATGTAATTAAACAAATCTTAGCATGATTCCCAAATCCTTTAAAGATGAAGGGCAGTTCGGTGATTGTTTAGGTGGGCCACACACTTCTTTAAAGATGGCCTGCCAAGGAATTGTTTTTACTTTGAGTCTATTTCAAGATGCCACTATATACTGTTTTTTATGGAGAGTATCAATGCCATTTAAGGATGGACATCTGCATTTTGGCTGTCCTATCCACCACTGCTGTGGCTCCCTCTGTGCCTACAGTTTCATCTCACAAGACTTTTCAGTCAGACATGGTAGGAGACAGTTTGCTGCTGGAGATTCAGTAAGGATTTGCAGGAGAGAGATACTTATGGAAATGGTGACTCTTGCAAGACCTGTAGCCCAGAGGGACATGACTCCATCCTGTCATTGATGTTGCATGTTAGCATAACCATGTTGAGAAACAGACCTCAATTAAGACACCGTCATATTGAGCCAGAATAAGTGACACTTGTGTGGACTGAAGGAGCTTAGGAAGTGTCTTAAAATAGGCGTTCACACACCGTTACGTCCCTTTCTAGCGTACTTAACCACAGTGACAATGTTATTGCAATGTTGTACTGTTGCACACGTGCTTGCTCGAAGTACAATTTTATCCCATTTAAGTATTTTGTAATATTGTATAAAAGTGGAATTGTGAGAGCTGTTCCTAAATGTCTTTGGCATCACAGAGACCTAAAGTAATGCCAGCCATGTGGATAGATACCCACACATTATAGTTGGTGTGATTATCATTAAAATACGAATGGCACTAGAGATTAATAAATACACATATAGAGAAACAACTTTATTTGGCTGAGATAATCTATTTTAACCTCATGCTCAATCGTTTTCTGTTAAGAAATGTACTAGTAAACTAGGACTAGATGTACTATTTACTTTTTGCAAAATACTGATCACAATCTGCGACTAGTAAGTACTTTTCTGAACTGACCTAGGTACAAATAAGTCAGCTCAGAAAAATCAGATTCAGAGTGCATCGCAATCCTACCTACCTATTAATATTCATGAGGTATGTTGCAAATTGCGACTCATTCTGATTGGAGGACAACACAGGGATCGAAGCCTTCTGGTGTCAGCAGTTCACAATGTCTTTAATTGCCTTTCAATACTGTGATTTTTTTTTATACAGCCTGTTTCTCTTCAAGAGAACGGACCTGCTTTTAAAAAAGAAAAGTTCACTTTGTATTTGTTTGTTTGAGATTTGGCGCTGATCCAGTGGACCACTTTCTACTCATTCACATAGGGGAAGTGCCCCAAAGGGAGCCCTTCCCTTTCACAAATAGATTACTCCCCAACTTGGGGCTTGGTAGCTTTTCAATGGTTTATGACCAATACTTTAGTCATAAAGCAGTGATACATATAGATAAGAATTGCTATTTGGAAGAGAGGCCCACAACATGCCCTTTCTAAACAGCAATTCCATATCCATTTCTAAACCCATTTTAGGAATTTGAAAAAAGTTACAGACTCCCAAAATGGGTTAATTACATTGTAAAAAACATTTGTGTGGTTGCACGCTCCAAATTAGAGCTTTTGTCTCCACATCATGTTTTGTACATTTTATCTCTAGCCCTTCAAGCCATATAGAATCCTTAAGGAGCCTTCTGTTCTCATTTTCAATACTTATGGCATTATATTCACAGCAAGACACGACTTTTTCTAAAACTAGGCTGCGCTGCAAGCCCTGCATAAGTTCCAATTATGAACATACTCAATTGAATGAAATTCACATTTCTGGGCTGTTCAAACAAGCACATTTCTCACTCAAATAAACAACAAGCAATGCTGGTCAGGAAGTAAATACTGAAGTTTGACTTGCTAAAAATGAAAAAAATAAAAACGACATAAACCGTAGTTAATTGTATTGGACTGTACATGAAAAAGGCCAATTTCTCAGAATTCCTGCGTGAATTGATGTATATGATACACAGTAGACTCGCATTTTACAAAATCCTCTCATAATTAGTTTCACAGGGAACACTAAGATGAACCATACACCTACTTTTAGGTGCATAATTTCGCTTGAAGACTACAGTAAAAGGTGTGTAGACAAATTGAAAAGTATTTTTTAACAAATCAATCTTAATTTGTATTACTGCTCTAGTCTTGGGAGTTGCAAAGATTTCATCTAGCATGCAGACAGGAAAGATTGTTATCTGGACCAAATGTTATTCACATATTTATAAGGCTGGTTAATTTGCAGAGGAATGCTAGTACTAGATGGTCTCATGTAGACCATGATATTCTTCATTCATGACTTAAGTAGCAGAAATCTATGCAGAATCATCAGTCATTTTCACTTTTACACACTTTTTTGGCAGATTCATTGCTTGTTTTTGCGATTCATGCACTAGATAATGATGCAATATTTGGGTCATGACCACAGCTTCCTGCTCTTTTCTCAAAAAGAGCACACATTACTACACTGTTGCCAACAGTGCTATCCATAATAGAAAAATAAAGACTTGGCACGAACTGGAGTGATGCAATTATGCTCTACTTCTTCCTCATTACCCAAAATACATTTAGGTGGAACAGCCCCAGAGAGAGGAAGACGAAAGGCACTTCCAGACACCCTGTAGATATCAAACAGCAAATCCATATAGGACCTACTTTGTTCAATTTATAGTACTGTGAACAGTCAGGGGAAAAAAATCCTGATTACAGGTAGTTGCAGGAGATTTTTGCTTTTTTTCGGGCTACCAGCTGAATAGGTGTCACCCATTCCAAAGAACCAATTCCCTGCTTTAGGGTGTCCCTGTAAAGGGTAGAGCCTGACTGTATGAACTATGGAACAGACTGAAAATGAATGGCTCTGGTTTGCTCTCAATCAAGACTCCTTTTTCTGGGGAAGGCAAGAAAGAATGCCCTATTTTTTTATATTTGGTGCTGCTAGACTCCCGCAAAACTAACAGTCCAGCTATACCTATGTTTTTATTCTCTTCAAGCTAAACCCAATAATGGGTATATGGTAAGGACACTCACAGAAATTAAGAAAAGGCAAATTAGGCTCCACTATAGTGTCAATTTAAAACCTAAATGCAGAAATAATCAAAATAAAAGTGACCTGTCATTGGAAAGAAAAAGACCTTTGTTACCACAGTGCAAGAGGTACAATTACGGTTCATTACTAGAGTAAAGCAAAACTGGCAGAAAAAAAGCACTGTTTACTGCCTCACAGTTAGCAGCATATATTTGCTTCAATCATCAAAGCAGCTCTTCTAATTGTCTAAAGGCTTTTTCAATGTGACTTCAAATTACTGCACAAATTGAACCCCTTGTGTGCTGGTTTTGGTTGTGTCTTTTTCTAAAACAAAAACGCTAGAGAAAATGCCGTGTCGCAAACTATATATGCAGATACTATTTATTACCATTGTTGAGGGAGGGAAGGGCACTTTATTTATTTATTTATTTGCTGGTTTATAAAGCGCTATGAATAAACTCCCGTAGGAGTATCTCCGCGCTGGTGACACCCGGAAGAGAAACTGAGAGGCAGCCTCACGGATAAAATTGTTTCAAAAAACTACTAGGATCCAACAGGATACATAGTTAAAGTGAGCTAAACAGAAAGGTTTTCAAGCATTTCCTGAAATTAAGGTGATTCCGACATTGTCTCAATGAGAGAGGGAGTGAATTCCAGAGGTTAGGACCTACCACGGACAGAGCCCTACCACCTAACCTAGATTTAGTTATCTTGGGAATGCTCAACAACAGTTGTTCACTGGACCTAAGGGTGTGGGTGGGAACGTATGGAACAAATTTGCTGGCCAAATACTCTGGTCCCAGTTCATTAAGACCTTTATGGATAATACAGCAAGTCTTAAACTTCACTCGTTGCCGTATTGGCAACCAGTGTAGTTTGTGCAGTAATGGTTTAGAGGGGGATCTAGGTGGTGCATTAAGCACCAACCTAGCTGCTGTATTTTGTACCACCTGCAGGCGATCCAGAACCTCTTCGTTTGCTCCTGCCAGGAGGCCATTGCAATAATCAATGTGGCTGATAACAAGAGCCTGAACTAAGGTTTTCCTGTAGGAGTCTGGGAGGAAAGGAAAAATCCTACGGAGGAGACCTATTACGTGGAAACAAATTCCTACAGTACTGGTGACATGATGTTTCATGGTCAGCTCCGGTTCCAATCTAACTCCCAGATTCTTGATTATTGTTTTGGGCTCGGGAACTGGGCCCAAATCAAGAGGCCACCAGTCAGGAGACCATTGGACCCTCACATCTCCGAAAAGCATCACCTCCGTTTTTTCCAACGTTACATTGGGGGAAATTGGAGGACATCCACCTTGCAACTGCCTTCATCCCATCGGAGAAAGATTGTATAATCTCCGGGGTAAGATGTTTGAATGGGAAGAGCAGCTGCGTATCGTCAGCGTATGACACTGGATGGAATCCAAAAGCTCTGGTAACATCTGCCAGGGGAGCCACATATGTGTTAAATAGGGTCGGGCTCAGGCAGGAGCCCTGTGGGACCCCCTTGGTGATATTAACCTCCTCCGACCTGAAGTCACCCATGTTGACAGATTGGGTGCGGTTGGAGAGAAAGCTTTGGATCCATTCCAGTGCTCTACCGCCGATTCCACTCCCAGACAGGCGTTCGATAAGGATGTTATGGGAAATGGTATCGAACGCTGCCGATAAGTCTAGCAGCACCAGGACAACAGAATAACCTTTGTCCTGGTACAGCCGAAGATCGTCTGTTATCGACAGCAAGGCTGTTTCAGTGCTGTATTTTGGCCTAAAACCTGACTGAGAAGGATCAAGGCTGCCTGATTGTTCCAGGTAGATGCATAGATGTTTATTGGCATGCTTTTCGATGATTTTCCCTAGGAATGGCAACAGGGAGATGGGTCTAAGATTAGACAGATTGGTCCAGGGAAGTGATGTATTCTTCCTGATAGGTCTAACAAGGGCTTTTTTCCAGCATTGTGGGACAACTCCAGATGTAAGTGAGAGGTTCACTAGTCTCTGAACGTCAGGGCCCAGAGTTTTCCCTAATGGACCCATAAGTCTAGCAGGGAGCAAGTCTGCCGGGCTGCCACTTTTGATATCCGTGAATAGTTTTTGGACCTCGGTCAGTGAGATTTCTGGAAAATCATTAAAGGAGTGGGGATTAGTAGATGCTATCTGCACTGAATCAAAATTATCCTGACGATCTTTGTCAATGTTAAGTGTCTCTATTTTGTTATAGATAGCATCGATTTTTTCAGTAAAGAAACTTGAAATATCATCACAAAGATGTTGTGAAGCCATGTCTGCGCTTTCGCAAGCTATAGGCTTCAGAAATGTATTGACAATCTGGTAAAGAGTTTTCGAATCATTACCAGCGGCCTCTAACTGAGCGGTGACATGATTCTTGCGAGCAGATCGTATGGCTTTGTGATAGGTATTGAGAGCCCTCTTATAGTTTGTTTTATCTCCTTCCAAATGAGATTTTCTCCATGTCTTTTCCGACTTTCTAGCCATACGTTTAAGACTGCGCAATTCTTCCGAGTACCAAACCTCATATTTCCTAGCAAGGCTCGTTTTAAAAACCTTTATCGGGGCAATTTGTTGTACTGCATCACTGATTGCTAGATCCCACTTTGAGAGAGCGCTATTTATGTCATCTGTACATGCAGCAGGGGGGGGGAGATAGTTTTGTTCAAAGGTGTTGTTGGTAATTTTATGCCACTGCCTACGTTTAGAAGGAATATGGACATAGGGCATAGATCGAGGATCGTTTATCGGCATAAAAAACTCAAGCATGAAGTGATCTGTCCAGTGATATTGTTTGGGTACACTGCATTCAATGCCAGAGAAATTAGCAATTATCATATCCAAAGTGTGGCCTGCTTGATGTGTAGGTCCACTATTGTATTGCTTTAGTCCCAAAAGAGATATATCGGTCAAAAAAGATTGTACCTCACTGTTGTTTTCTTCCTCACTGTGAATATTAAAATCCCCGAGTAATAAAAAATCTTTATCTGGGCAAATATGTGGTGCTAATATTTCCACTAACTGTTTAGACATATTTTTTAAAGGGCCAGGAGGGCGGTAAACCAGAGCTCCTTTCCTACTGTTTTTAGTAGATGAGCCAATCCTAAATATCAACATCTCAAAATCAGGACCACAACATTGATCGAGAACTGAAACAGAGATGTCGTCTTTAAATACAATAGCTATTCCCCCACCGATTTTTTTGGGTCTATCCAATCTAACAATCTTATAACCCTCCGGTATACCAAGGGTGATAGCGGGGGTAGTGTGTGGTTTAAGCCAGGTCTCAGTTAAGAAACACATATCTGCTTTATAGGTGGAGATAAGATCCCAGACCTCAATAGCATGTTTGACTAAGGATCTGACATTGCACAGTAAGCTGCTTCCTCGAAGAGTCAGGGTAGTGGGGATGTTGTCAGTACATTGTTGGAGGGAAACATTTTGCGTCAGAAATTGTGAATGGCAAGATCTGCACGAGAATGGCCCTTCAGGAAAACAGTTTAGAGGTGGAATACATTTATGTGAAGACAGATTAGGGCGTAAGTACCGTAGGGTCTGTGACGAATATATCAGCCTAGATGCCTTGGTAACCCCCGACGATACTGCCATAGCCCCTAGCCACGTCCAGTTGCGGATGGGCGCAGACGGGCTTCTCTCTGGCGCGTCTCCGGCGCTTCGCTGCGCGCGACCGCTGCGCGTCTGCTGCGACGAGGGGGCTAAATACCTCCCAACGTGCAGCAACTAGAGCGCTAACCGCTCGGTGATTGCGGAAGTGACCTGGCTCTGCCTGACCCGCCCTCCGCTCAACGGCACTGGTTGCCGAGTTGGACCGGGGCGGGCAGGACAGGAGATCGAGCTCAGGCTGGGTAAAGTATGTATGTGCAAGTGTTACCATGTAGCGTGTAGCGCTTATACCATTCAGCAATGACTATATGCGTTTTTAAAACACGGCGCTCATTAAAATATTTCACAGTTCTAAATCACAATTTTCTATCACAATTAAAATCGTTTTTAGCATAAGTCAGAATGCTCTTGACCTGGGCGTCAGTGGGTCGGGGAGACACTGCCACCGTCCTCCCGACCGCAAATGCCGCCTGCTCCTCGCTGCCTAAATACCTCCCAACGTGCAGCAACTAGAGCGCTAACCGCTCGGTGATTGCGGAAGTGACCTGGCTCTGCCTGACCCGCCCTCCGCTCAACGGCACTGGTTGCCGAGTCGGACCGGGGCGGGCAGGACAGGAGATCGAGCTCAGGCTGGGTAAAGTATGTATGTGCAAGTGTTACCCTGTAGCGTGTAGCGCTTATACCATTCAGCAATGACTATATGCGTTTTTAAAACACGGCACTCATTAAAATATTTCACAGTTCTAAATCACAATTTTCTATCACAATTAAAATCGTTTTTAGCATAAGTCAGAATGCTCTTTGACCTTCTTGAAGCTTCACCTCTTGTGAGTTGTTGCCCCTCCCTAAACGCAATAATTTGATCAAATAGCATATAACACTCTACACATCTACATATATAAACCCTTCCTCAAACATAGCAATAAGTAGCATATTGCCCTATGTTCATCTGCATATTTTCATGTGTATTTATTTTTTAATGATATTTGACCAAAACCAGGATAGGAGTTACATTGAGTGAGAAAAAAAAAACACTGAATAGGTTTTGCGAATGTTAGGAGTTGTTTCACACTGGCACAAACAATATGAGAGGCATGAAATAAGCCTGGGCATAGTTCGCAGAGTTTTGCTATGTGGGAGTGTGCGAAGTTACATAAAAACTCAGCGAAGTTCCTCAAGTGGCGGAGTGATGTGCGAAATGCTGTTCGCGCTGGTCTTCCTGCTGCTCGAGTAGAAATTCTACCTGAGCGGTAGCTCATGCTCGCAAATTTACCATTCGTGAGCACGAATAGGGAAAAAACTCTGCTGGCACTATGCAAAGCAGAGTTTTCTGCACTCCGCGAGCTCCGCAGAATGGGAGTGCTGAAAACTCCGCAAATAGAGCAGAGTTCAACTCCCAGGCCTAGCATGAAACAGAGCTTTCTCATTTCCACTTTGCTGAACCGTCTTGATAACATGGAGTATGGCGTTTGCCTGTGTGTTTTTTAGTACAGTTGTTTTAAATTACTTGTTATTCAGGCACATATAATTTCAATTTTATGGCATAAATATATACATTAAAGGGTAAAATCGTTTGACTGTAACAGGACTTAATTAGCCTAGTAATTAGGTTTTTTGGTAAACTTCCAAAAGGAGTGGAATTCTGCCAAGATATGGATGTACCGAAGTATACAAAAAAGTGATGGATTGGGTGCTTGAATCAATCCCATCCTCTGGTAATTCCTCAGGCCACATCCTAGTTCATTGTTATTTTGCACACCATGCCATCTGAGTTTGGACCCAGCCATATGCATATCGAACTTGACCCTGCTACAATAGGAACAATCCAGCCTGAGCTGCCAGGTTAGGTCCTCCCTTAAATTAAACACAGGCAACTCAAGATCGGTTCAGCACTCATCAGTCGAGTACAGCTTGGTTCCAGTGGCACACTGTGCACAGGACCCAAGTCTAGGCATACCCATTTTTGTACATTTCGGTTAGGGATGCCAGCGAAATTTCCCAAAATTTGATAGGACAAAGTGGCACAGTAAGCACAGAACCATAGGACCCCCATTATATTGCAAAGTAGTCTCAATTGTCTGCCCGAAAACCTATTATAACTGGTACAGAAAAAAAATCACATGCCTATCATTATTACTCTTTCAATTCTTGCTTAATAACAATGTGTTCTAAGCTAGTTTATTTTAACTTCATGAATTTCCAGACTCCATGAGCCAGTGTGTCCGTGTTGAAAAAAAGAGTTGAATGCAGTTGTGTTATGAAAAATATCCATGGGTTCCATTCTTATTAACGAGAACTGTAATTAGCCTTGCATGTCATTTATTTCTCCCCTAGGTTGCTCATGCCCCAATACAAAAGATTTATGATAGCACAAATAATGTTGACATAAAAAATTCAAATTTCACTATCAATCCTCAACACTGTAAAATTGGAACTTATTGGAAGTAATTCAAAACGCCTAAAGGAATTCATACAGGGTACATATTAGTGTAAGCCAACAGTCTATATGTCCCTAGCTATACCAACATCAGGATGAAGGGCTAGTTACCTGTAGATTCTGTAACTTTGGAAAGATGTACTCTGTATGAATTCCTTTAGGCGTATTGAATTACTTCGATCCTTTAATGTCCGGATCCAATCGGAACTCACAAGGTAATTGAATGGGCCACCTCTCTCTCTTTTAAATTGACCGTCATACCTAATGGACCTTGATATATTCTGGTTTATTTAATTCCTTCCCCTTGTAGGCTATTGAGTCACCAGCTTGGTAAGGTGGACCCTTGAAACACTTACACCAGTCAGGGTAAGTGTATTGAATTAATGGGCAATTTTTTAGAATTAGTTAGGGCTAGATGACAGTGTAAACATGTACTTAATTCTCTTTGTAGGGACATCGACAATCCCTTGGTTGCCCCCAATGTCCTGATGAAGACTCGCATGGCCCAGGCATGATACACCGTATGGCCTAAAGACAAGTCGAAACGTTGACGCTATATACATATTACCTGGACCCGACCATATTCTCTACATTGTTGTGCTAAATTATTGATTTATTTCTGTACAATGCATGAGAGGTTTCTCGTTTTCTTCTTCTTTAAGTAATTTAGTGGTCAGGTTGTTGCAGGATGGGTGATTGATGATCCGGTACTGTGCTAGTAATTTACTTGAATATTTTGTGTCACCACTTAATTGATTCCTTTCCTTCTCCCAATCACATCCCTCTTTTTGCACCCTTTGCTTTGTTGCATGCTCCGTCGGGGCAACCGTTATGGACTGTAATGTTTTACAGTTAATAATTATTGTTATCTTGTGTAACTGTGGAGCAATGCATTAAAATACTGCTCTTCCTTTTGATACTGTTGTCTATCCCATGCCCAGATATATATTTTTGCTTTACAAACATAAGCATTTTTGCATAGAGCTGACTAATGTATATATGCTCCCAACTTAGTTTAATTAATGAATTACCTACTGATGCATTCAGCGTATAAATTATAGAGGTCTTGGACCACTGTTTTCTAATAACGTGCTATACCCAGGTCCTGTACCTTTCTGGGTTACCCCATTATCATAATGGCTACATGGAGAACATGGCCTTCCCGTAAGTCCCTTCTTGGGTGGCATCCCGACCAATCACAATGCTCCACTGGAGTGTTGTGATTGGCTTAGGGGAGGGGAGGAAGGCTACCTGCTTCCTGTTCCAGGATCATGAGCCGAGAAGACGCGGGACCCATCCGACGATGGGGTAGGTTTAAATATTTCTTAAATTATTAATTAAATGAACACCCCGCACAACTTGCCCCTGTGCCACCCCTCCCCATGTGACCCACCCTGCGACCCCTATTCGTGAGACATGCCGGCCGCGACTGACCTCCACATCAGATAATCCAACACTGAGTAACATTGGCTAGGAATTTTAGGAAACCAGGGCCAATAAAGCCTTACATATCCAACAGATCGTCAATGTTTAGCCCTGAGCTGGTTGCCCAAAAGAAAAGCTGGAAAAAACTAAAGAGAAGTTGGAGGAAAACATACGCCCCTAAGCTCAAGCTAGCATACAAGGCAGCCATCCGACTATACCATAAGAACATCAGGAAAGCACAAGCACTCTTCTATGAAGGTAGCATAGAGAGGGGCTCAAATTCCTCAAAGGGGCTGTTTAATATTCACTTACAACAGTTGACCCAGGTGCCCACCTCTCTCAACACTCAATAGAGAGGTGTAATGAGCTGGCCTTGTGTTTCAAGAATAAGGTTGAAATTATCTATAATTACCTTCAATCAAACACAAGGCAAAGCTCAGGTGTAACTAACGATCAGTAAAACAGCCAGGTACTTCTTATTAGCACCAAACTGACAACATTTCTTCCCCCCCTGCTATGTTTTCATTTCCTATGTTAGGAGAGGAATAGGCAGGCTCCCTTCTACGGAACATCAAATCAGGGTCCCCTATAGACCCTTCCTCAACCCCACATTCTCGTTCAAGGTGGGGGCTGTGTTTTAGCTCAAATTACCAGCCTTATCTCCCTCTCTCTAGAAAAGGGGATAGTACCTAAAGAGTGGAAGCACGCCATTGTAAAACCATGGCTAAAAAAACCTCAGCTTGACCCCATGGTCATGGCAAATTGTCGCCCAATTTAATTACTGCCCATCTTGGGAAACATTGCAAAGAAACATGTGAATAGTGTGATCTCACTGTTTCTGGAAGAGTACTGTCTTTTACATCAGACCCAGATGGGTTTTTGGCCACAGCATAATACGGAGTCAACTCTACTCCTCGTCACTGAAAAATCAAAGTGCATATTAGATCATGGAAGGACTGCTGCTATTGTGGTATTAGATCTAAGCACGGCATTTGGCACAGTAGACCACAAAATCCTTGTCAATAGACTCAAAAATATCGGAATCAAAGGCACATCCAACCACTGGGTGGTCTAATTTTTGAGCTATAGGTCCTTTCAGTGCATGGAGGCCGGCCTCCTGTCAGATACCCTCTCAGCTCCATGGGGAGTACCTCAGGGCTCTTTCCTGAGTCCGACTTTCTTTAATGTTTATTTGAGCCCATTAGCCCACATAGTCCAGAAGTTGGGACACTCCATTGTGTCATATGCCGATGACACCCAATTAGTTGTTTCAATAGCCGACTCCCTGAACTTCGACCATAAACAACTGACCCGGTGTCTGGAGAGGATAGGAACATGGATGGCGGACTGCAGCCTTAAGCTGAATGGGGACAAAACTGAGCTTATTAACCTGGGTGGCAATTCGAACCCTCAGGTAGAGATTCCTTGCCAGTCACCTGAGGTCTTCCCCCAACCTCTAAATGTGCCATAAAGAATCTGGGTATGTACCTCCATCAGAAATTGATGATGGATATGCAAGCCAATAAACTGGCGGGTACAGGCTTTGGCGTCCTTCGGATGATCAGGAAACTCCTTGGCCTGCTCCCAGAGTATTGGAGAAGGACACTGGTACATGCCTTGGTTGTATCAAGACTCGATTATGGAAACTCATTATATCTCGGATCACCCAAATATGTCAACAATCGGCTACAGGTTGTACAGAATGCAGCAGCTAGACTGCTTCTTAATATACCTAGGAATCAGTCAGCTAGAGCATACCTTAGAGAGCTACACAGGCTTCCTGTCCACTGCACGATCAAATGTAAGTCTCTTTGCCTTGCACATAGAGCCATGTATGGGAGAGGTTTGATCATGTTGCGGACCCTGATCTTCCACTACTCACCTCACCGCTGTCTTAGAACAGGGTCGAATTTTCTGATGAACACCACCAGAATTAAGAGGTCAAGGTGGGGAGGAAGATCATTCTTACATCTGGCACCCAAACTCTGGAACAGCATGGACCCAGAGCTACGATTGATCGAAAATGAACAGTCCTTTAAAAGAAACTTAAAACTTGGCTGTTCTCTTAACTCTTGTTCCAGATAGCTTCCCTTACCTGTTATAGCGCTGTGATGCCTGCAGGTTGCCATGCACTCTATAAATCCCTAAACCTAAACCTAATCTTGATCAGGAAGAACAGACATGAGAGAGTAAGAGTCTTACAAGGATCCTAAGAACTGAGAACAAGGAGAGTGAAGAGGTGAGATTTAACAGAAGAACATTAATTTCATAAGAACAAGGAGACTGTATTGACAATGCCTGTACTTACAAAGTCCTGGAGTAAGCCAGACACAGTTATGGAGAATTCTAAGTTAAAGACATTAATTATATATTCCCAGACATTATTTATAAATTACATGTTTGATAATCAGCTAACAAGAAGTATGCAAAATAGTCAAGATTCTCTCCCCGACAATGCTAAGCAAGATGCTTCAAAGTGTCAAATCCAGAAGTATAAGCAGGTGGAAATGGGTGAAGTAATGAAACACCAGATAAGTAGATAAAGCTCAATTAGATATTTTATGCATCCTAAAATATGCTGTAATTAGCTGGCTCGGAGAAACACCCCAATTGAGGTTCATGAGTTAACATCCCAGTCATCACAAGATCTAGGTAAAACATCTCTCATAAGGTGATCTCTAAACAAAACTTTTTGTGAATTAGAAGAAAATTACTTGTAAAAGCAACAACACATAAGAAGTGTACTGATGGAGGTTAATGAGGAGGCTGGAACTCTACAGGGGAAATATCCTCCTCTCTTTTCCCTAATAAACACATAGTCCAGGTGGAGAGCCATCCCCCTATTACTGTATACATAGTTATAGACAGTAGTAACAGTATGATATATTTGTCATTATCATCGTCACCCAAAAGCAAAGATTTTCCTTCTAGTGCACAGCCTCTGATGATAACATTAAGGTTAACAAGAACATTGAGCCAAATGTTATAGATCAGCTAGCATTTGTTAGACTTGAGGGACGTTCTGCATTAAGTAAGAAGCCAGTGTGTTGGAGACCAAGCAGGTCAAATTTAATTTATTAAGTGACGTTGATCTTGGAGAATATAGCAAATGCTGATGACATACCCTCAAAAGCTTTAGAGTAGGGGTGGGTGAAACTCGCAGGGTTTCACTTTGTGGATTTCCACTTAGCCCCATAAAAACTCTGTGAGCTTTCGTGGAGTTCTGCAAGTGGCGGAGATCAGCATGTCAAGATGCTATTATGATTTTTAGCATCAAGAGCTTTTTCAACGCTGTAAAATCAGGGGGACTCCAGCATGCAGCGCACAAGAGTGTGCTTCTTCTTTCTCCACTTGAGTAAATTTTCTACTAAAGTGGCAGCTTTCTCAACGTGAATGATAGCAATCTGCTGTGACCGCCCACTTGAGAAATCGATTCCAGGAGGTGTAGTTGCACTCAGTTTTCTTGCCTGCACTCATCAGCTTATTGTTGCTGAGCCAACCGTGAAAAAAACGACACCACGAGGCAGTTGGCAGAGCTGTTTCTGAACTTCGTGGAATGGGTAAAACTCTGCAAACTCTGCTGTCAGAGCAGAGTTTATCGCCCACCCATACTTTAGAGGATATGTCATTACGTTGCATGCTCTCAGGGAAACTAAGGTTATGGGAAACTAATCAGAACTCTCGTCCCCTATGAGCCATGAGGCATGAGGCACGAGGCACAATCAAGTGGAGGGGTAGACTCCTGCTTAAAACACATAACAATATTCCTCCCATATATGCAGGACCATTCACCTTTGTGTGATATTTGTGATCTTTTCTGTCAGAACAGTATACCAGCGAATAATGATGCACCCCTAGGAGACGAGAATACTGGATATAGAAAGGAAGGCAGTACAAGTGAAATAGTACATGCTATGGCTCTATTGGCCCCATTAAAAACAAACTTAGTTTGTTGACTACATTAGTGAATGACTTTGACCGTAATGTAGAATGCAAATCTTTGTCTATTACAGCATCTGCTAGAGTCCAGGACTAGAGATGAGAGGGTTATCATCCTGCACACCCAAAAGAATATGTTAAGGGGGCAAGTTCCTGAATTTTAGCAAGAGAACCTAATTCCAGCGATAGACATAATAAAATGTCTTTAACTGAAATGATTAGGACCAATACCCATAGGTGCTCTCTGAATGTGAGTAGAATAGGAGAAGAAGCTGGTGATACCCGTAAAACACCCAATGGAAGAAGTACCCCAAGTACTTAGCAAACAGGAAAGTCAGATATGGTACAACCCAAAAATTAGAATCTGAAGTAAAAAATGTAAATTGATACTTGTATAGCGCACTACTCACCCACAAGGATCTCAAGGCGCTTGTACGAATACCGCTGTGGAACTCATCCTGGCTTTCACTGTGAGGCGTCCACTCCTGGGCACCCCCAAGGTGGAGGCCAGGCATCCTTAAAAGTAGTTAAGGAAGTCTTTCCTATCTTTCAAACAGAAAAGCAAAAGAGGCTCTGTGTAAGATAAAAGAAATATAGAAAATCTCTAGGTAAGGTCGTATAGTAATAAGGTTCGCCTGTCATCTTTAAATTATGGTGAGGATCCAATTAATCTAGGTCAGGGGACAGTAACAGAGAATCTGGAAGTAGGTCATGAAGAAATAAAAGAGCACTGGATCCTACGGTTACCAAATTCTCTCCAGCACATACTGGGGAAATAAGAGATATTAGTGCTAAATTTTGGGAAAAATTTAGAAGCAGTTAGCCACTTAATAGATGTTGCATCATGAACCCTTAATTCAGTACCCACGAAATTAGAGCATTTACCTACCCTAGCCATCTCAGAAAGCATCAATGAAAGTAAAATATGGCCCACAAATATACCATCGGAAGTAGGGGCAAGTAAATTAAATCAGCAAACAAAGCCTACTAGTATACCCCAATTAATCAGTTGAATATCAAGGAGTGTTCATTAGGGGTATCTTTGTCAGTGGTGTTGGAATTTACAGGCAAATTAGAAAGTAGGAATCCTTTAGTATGTAATTTTACAGTGAGTCCTTCCATAGCAAATATCTTTGCAGGTTGGATTCATGACCCATACTTAAATAGATCATACTTATTGTAAATCTTTAAATTACTCCCAAAGCTCTCTAAAATATCTTTAAAAGATTTAAAATTGGTTTATCATCCACAAGAAAGCTAGCAATCTATTTCCTAGCCAAAAGCCTTAGTCTAGTTGTATTCAAGATCTTTTGCTAATGAGATATTAGCCTCAATAAATGACTTGAGATGTTCAGGTTATGATGTATATGTATATGAAAAGTATAAATATAGGGCAAGGCCTACCCCTGGTAAAGGATGAGAAAAGGGGGAAGTCTCAAGGCTTGAGGCATACTATTGATAAGAGACTAGGACAAGGTCAACCTTATTAGCAACTTGCTTCAGGTGAACAACTTATATTAATGAAAATTGGCATCTGGAGGACATATTTATACTAAGAAGATGCCTCAATGAATCTAGAAGATTGGTCCTGAGTAGCAGCAGCTATGAATCTGGACCATTCAGTCCCAAAGCCTTTATTATGGAAGCCAACATTTTTTTGCAAATACTTTCATGGAAAATAGCGGGTCTGATGAGAAATTGGAAGTCACTAACAGTATCACAGAAAGATAACACTACTTTGGTATTACAGGAAACACAGGAAACCGAAGGGTTTCGGATGAACAGTTATCTTACTTATTCCTTAAAAGCAATAAAGTGCGAATACAGCAGACCATTAGGTGGGCTCATGCTTTTAGAAGATGTTAGGAAATCACTGAGAAACATGAGAACAATGCAAGAATTCTCTGATTTTATTACCCTAATAATATCAGGAACATGGATCTCTAAGGGTAGCAGTCCGATAAGCAGCAGAATGAAGTTAATAATAGTGTGTGTATATTTCCCACTAAAAAATCCCAAGAAACATTATAAAGAGATCTAGCATATCTAGTAGAGAAAATTTGGAGACAGCCACACAAAGATCCCCATTTTACTGCTGAGAGATTTTAATGCAAATGTGCCAAGTGCTCTGTCTTTTGATGAGTTCTAGCAAGAAAAAGAGAGGGGACCCTTTTCCTAGGGCAGATCTTAACAGATTCATTGAGTGATCGTAGAGAGAACAAATTAAATATTGTGATCAACGCCAAATCTCACAATAATAAGTGGAAAAACAAATGGTAATCAACCTGGAAGACACACATCTGGTAATGGTAGAACTACATCCCTAATAGACTATGCAGCAATGTCAACTGAACATTTCAATTGTATATACAACAAGGAGATTGGAGAATCGCTAGGAAGTGGCCATAGTACTTGTGTCTAACCTTTTTCAAGACCCTGGAATTGAGGGAGAAATGGAGTAATAGTGTTAAAATACAATGTAAAAATAATTTAAGGGTCATATGGTATTCAGCAGTGAAAATGGCAGCAGCTACAATGATAGGCAACCTTTTGATCTACTTTAGGGAGATGAATAAAAAAACCCTCTTGGAAGAATACGGAAGTTAATATGTACCATTAGACAAATAGCGTCGCCATTAAACAAAGAAGGACATCATTTAAAGTATTGAAAGAGGTCTTTAAATGAAAAATTGCAGTTGAATAAGAACATAAGGGAGGCTTTTGAAAGTGAGGCAAACATGAGAGATCATCTAATCAAACAACACAGAAAAGACTATAAAAACAATCTTAAAAATATTGCATGGATGGAAAAAGAGAAAATATGGATTGAAGCAATAGCAGGCTTAGGCTCAGGAATACAAAAGGTTCTGGAATATTGTAAGTAAAACATTGTGGATATGGAAGTATATTGAAGCCCCTCCAGTTACTGATGAGGAATTGTGCAACTATATTCCAATAGAAAGATATGGTGGAGAAGTGTGACTCAATGGTTAGAGCGGCAGACCCTGATGCAGAGGTCTGGCTTGGGACCAGGGTTCAATTCCTGCCTCTGCAGGTCTTGGGCTCAATTTCCTCAGACCTGATAATTCTTGCCTTGGTGCCTATTCTAATCATGGGTCCCACTCTGCAACTCTGGGCAATAGCTTGCTTAATCTCCACAACAGCCCCAACAGTGCTGGGGTGCCTGGCTTCACCTTGGGGGTGCCCAGGAGTGGACATTTCACAGGGAAAAGCCAGGAAGGGTTCCACAGCGGTGTGCGTACAGCACCAGGACACCCCAGTTGGGGTATAAGTGTGCTTTATAAGTACAAATTACATTTACTTATTTACTCCTGAAAATGATAAATACCATCTAGGCAGAAATTTCCAACCAGGTGTAGGCAGAACATTAAAATGTGTAGAGATCTCTGTACATATATTTCTCTTTGTGAATTTGGTGTAAAATGTTGAGAGTTAGGGGAACTCATCCGGACAACAGGAATAATGCAGTACCAAAACAATTTGTTTGTAGTGAAGGAGAAAGAGAAAGGCAAGGAGAGAGAGAGAGAAAGAGAGAGAGGGAGAGAGAGAGAGAGAGAGAGAGAGAGAGAGTCTTTAATGCCCCTACCGCAGAGTGAAATAAATAGTGTTGAAAAAAATGTCTATAGTGAAAGAAATAGTGTGTCTGGCAAGAAATATTTTTTGACAAAAATAACTTGTTAGTAAAACACACAACTGTATCTGCTACAAGATTATATATTTCACCCCAGAAATGTATCCTCTTCCTGGAGTGTCTTCCCTCTATATTACTACTGAAACATTGGAACAGGACACTGTAAACCATAACATTTCCTTTTTAGGCCCATTCCACACTCTATCTATGGAATAATAATTAGTGATTGGTGGCTGGGTTAATATTGCGCAACACTGTTTACTTTTATCTTTTTTCACCTCAAATCAGTGGCTCTAGGGAACAAGGGAAAAACGGCCACTAGCGTCCCCACGGTTTCTCTGTAAATAGAGAGTACAAGAAAATTGATATTGTCCCCGAGCACAATCCAACAATACACAGTATATTGTAAAGAAAAAGAAGAAAATCAAAACCAAATATTCGCTTTTCAAGGTATTCAACAGTCCTTTTTTATTTTCTTTTTCTTTTTTCTCTTCAAAATGTCATCATTCCATAGGTCATAAGCAATGTAATGTACAACGAGCATAGCCAAAACCAAAGGCAACACCTTTTTCGTCACGGGAACAGTCTCCCAATGACGTTTACACCGGACGGACTTGATGAAAAGACGATGGGAGTACTCTCCCGATACATTGATAATTTATTTCTACTGTGAAAACTCTGACTTATGGAGCCTTTTTGAGTATTTTAAATTACCCTATGAAGGTAATGAAGAGTGATAATACACTGGATTGATGTTGAGATCATTTTGAGAAAACCGATTTCATTGCCCTGAGGAAGTCATTGGGAGACTGTGCCCGTGACGAAACACGTGTTGGCTTTGGTTTTGGCTACGCTCGTTGTACATTATGGATCGTTCAAAGTCTGAACGCCTTAAGTTTGTGTCGATGTTTTGCACAAAATCTAACCATCTTAAAAAAGAATATTAATCAAAATAGGCATTTGATTTCTAATCTAGATCAGTCTTAAATGAAACTACCATTTGCGCTCAAAATGGAGCACACTATAAGAATTCAAATTGCCATGCATATATACCACCACCTTCAGCAAAAAGCACTTTGAGGCAATTAAGTATAGCACAAATGTGGAATGTGCATCTGTTGTAACCAGACAATAGAGTGCCCTGAGTTCACGCAAAAAAATGTAGTTTGGAAACAAGAAATCTTCACTAAATGAAAATGAAAAATGTCATGTACGAGGCAATTTTGGCCTCGTGACAAATTATACATTGGAAAAACAAATCAAGAAGTGGGCCAAAGGATATCCAAACATAAATCAAGGATACATAAAAAAGTGTTTACAGCTCCATTGGTTAATCATAGGATCACTCAACAACATTTAGAAAATGATTACGTTGGACTATGTTGTCAGTTATCTGTCCTAATCATCGTAGCATCCATTTGGAAAGATGATTAGTACAGAGAGAAGCCCGTTTAATCGTCAAGTTTAATTGGCAATAGATGGACTAAACGAAAAGGCTGAGCTCCAAACATTTTAATTTCAGACACTAAGGTTATTATTCAGCTGGAACATTGATCTTTATAGGAAGATTAAAATACTACTGTTTTTCAAAAAGAGACTTTGCGACCAGATCAACAATTAACCGAAATATGGGTCAGCTATATTGTCTGCTATTCATTAACACATTGTAAAGGCCTTGTTCTGGAGCATTTTTTCAAATAAACTACAAATCCCACTATTCCATGCTTGAGCACCATCGTATATGGACCTACATGGTTGCGTATGTTTAGAAGAAAAAGCAATTAGTTTCAACCATTCATGCCGCTTCAATAATATTTTGTTGTTTGAACAACGTGTGATGAGGATTGTTGTACTTAGAACAACTTTTCTTTGGTGTACAATGGCCACACCTCCTTTCCCCGGTCAATTGACCAATAAGATTTCACAACATTAATAAGTGCTGTTCGCAACATGTTATTTGCAACCAGGTCAGCTGTCTTCCATCAGGGAAAGAATATATGGAAGGTATGGACTTAGTTATAAGTGAACTTGTAGCTTTTTTAACATTAATATCAAATACTACAGTGTATCGGTGTATGACGAATGACTCGTCCGTAATGAATAAATCACCAGTAGGCTATTCACGATCACGTTCTGGCTTTTGGTTACGAGAACCAGCGGTCTCTTGGCCATGCATCTTTGATGATTATAACATTTTGTATACATTATCCTTTTTTGTTTTTTGGTTATGAGAAATAGCCGTTGATTGGCTATGGGCCTTTGGCAATCATAACATTTGCAAAATCTGTATTGTCTTATCCAGATTTCTGATTGATAATAAAGTTGGCAAAGGTTGGATTCTGACTGTTGCAGTTCCAATGCAAGCTCATAACGGATTGGTCTCCTTCCTTCGTGGGTGTTTTATGCAAGATAATACTCCTGTTTAAAAAAGTGAATTGTTTGCAGTTTATGTGGAAAGACATTTTTTGGGTGATTTCCAGTTTAGCTCAAAATAATTAGGTATCATTCATGTTGTTGCAGGATGAACCCTGGCTGATTTATAGGTGTAAGAGTACCTACAGTTACGTTTTGCCCTGCTTTGGAAGTTGATATTTGAATGAGGCTACTCATCAGTGGTAACATGAGGTGTGGTTAGATGCACATTGTGTGTTGGATCGCTGCATGCTCGCATATTTCATTGTGTTATATAACATGCAAGTCTGCATTAATTACCGTCACAATGAGATTGCCTGCTAATATTGTAATAAATTACACCAAGAAAATTCCGAAATGCAATCTGCGCGCATGCTGCCAGTAAAGAATGTGTATTTTAAACACTTTTAAAGAAAATACTGCAGCATCAGGGTGCAATAACTTTATTGTGCACGAGTGTTGGCTGGGAAAAAGGACTGTGCCTTTAAAATCAAGTTTGAAAAACTACAGTAGCATGTTTCTGCAACACGTGTGGGCAGTATTTAAATGCACTGATGTCATTGCGCATTTTCAGGTTGACAAAGGCTGTAAAGACAGCTGAAACGCGTTCCTGCTTTTAAGTGCAAGTGCTGGTTAATAAAAGATGTCTTCCACATCTTGAGTGCAGATGCCTTTTGAATAGAAGGGGAGTGTTTATATATATATATATATATATATATATATATATATATATATATATATATATATATATATATATATATATATATATATATATATTCACCAAAAGCTATCAGCCGATAGCGCAAGTCAGCACTCAACACAGGAATTCTTTCCCAAATCGTCACGGTTTATTTATCAGGAAGCAGCATGCATAGCACAACACCAACGCGTTTCGCAACTCACTGTTGCTTGATCACGGTCTACTTAACCCATATATTCTCATGTTATTCAAAACAATCCTGGTCTTGTTATTCATGCTGCCAACTATACAAATACGCTGTTACAAGTTATTCCAACTACATTGTCCACTCACATCTATAAATTCCTAAAAATAAAATTCTATTAGACTCTGTATCCTGTTCCAAAGAAAAATAATTCAGTACACAAACAGTTCTCATATTGTTCACATCATCACAAATGTACATAAAGCTCCTCGCTCTGATTAAGACCCCAGGGGCTCATTGTTCGGAAATTGAGAATTTGTCTAGATTCTCTGCATCTAAGTTGTTTCTCTTGATCCCCGCCCCTTTCATGTGGTAAGACACATTCCAATGCATATGTCTTCAAGAGTTTCCAGTCACTATTGTGCATCAATTCCATGTGTTTAGCGACAGCGTTATTTTTGTCTTTATTCACTGTCGCTCTGATGTGCTCAAGGATACGTAGTTTAAATTGTTTCTTCGTACTCCGGATGTATTTCAAAGCACATGGGCACTCGATCACATATACTACGTGGGTGCTTGTACAATCTATCAACTGGTTAATCTTCCACAATTTTTTGTTGGGTAAGTTTACTTCTTTTTTATTTATGGCAATTTGGCAGACCTTACACCGTTGGCATTTGATAAAACCTTTCGTGTTCATCCATTGAATGCCCTTTTTCTTTTTAGATTTGTCCTGGAAATGGCTCTGTATCAACCTGTCTTTTAGGTTCTTGGCTCGGCGATATGTAACTAATGGATGATTGCCCATTATTTTGCCCACAGTTTGATCTAGTTGCAGTAATTTCCAGTTCTTTCTCAGAGAATTGACAATTTGTTTTGATTCTCTCGTGTAGTCCAGTATTAATCTCACTTTTCTTTCATTGGGTGCTCTGTTCTGGGTGGTATTTATTGCTGATTTTTTAGTTATCAAGGCATCTTCTCGTTTTTTCTGGTTCGCTCTTTGCCACCCTTTTTCAATGATAGCTTTATGGTATCCTCTGGTTGTGAACCTCTGCGCCATGTTATATATATATATATATACACTGAAAAAAACATAGGTTTCACACACGTTATAGTTAGGAATTAGCATTTAAAAAACCTTAGAAATTCACTGAAAAAACCATAGGTTTCACACGTTATAGTTTGCTGGACATTTCACTCATACAAAGTCATTGAAATTCCCCTGTTATAGTTAGTTCAGCTAACTATAACTCGCGAGCCCGCAATGCACTGCTGATGACGTCACATATTACATCCCTCATGACATGGTCAGTGACATCACTCGTGACATTTGTGATGACATCTCAAATGACATCACAGGGACAGTCAATAAAGTTGGAGGTTTCAAACAACCCACTAGGGCAGTGACGTTGAAAAGCGCGAGATAGAACTCACGTAAGATATCATCAGCGACAATGCTCCAAGACAAATAACCTTTATCTTTGCCGGGTCAAAAAGCGAGTATATATTCACCTGATTTAATTTTCAAGAATATCATTCTATGGCTGGAATGCGAAAATGAACTTTAAAGGCTTTGCGAGATACTTTTCCTTATGATTATAGCACTGTCTCTTTTTGTAAGATGTGTAACAGCGATAGTCTGTTTTCATGGTTTATGATTCTGTTTATCACATGTTTTATTTAAACCAATGACAATTCACTAAGTGCACTCATGACCAAGGGACTAGGTCCCAAAACGCACCGAGTGAATTTGCCGGTTAATTTTGCAGAATAAAATGCTGCTTTTCATGCAATTTCGAGTCCGTGGTTGCTGTGTTCCGGTGGGATCCATTGGAAAGCCTTGCAGCGTTTTATGCGAGTAAAATTTCCACCTAACTATAACTGGTGTGAAACCTATGGTTTTTTCAGTGAATTTAATAGGTTTTTTAAATGCTAATTCCTAACTATAACTGGTGTGAAACCTATGGTTTTTTCAGTGAATATATATATATTCACTGAAAAAACCATAGGTTTCACACCAGTTATAGTTAGCTGGAAATTTTACTGATATAAAACCATTGAAATTCCCACGTTATAGTTAGTTGGACTCACTATAACTTGCGCGTGCAATGCACTGCTGATGACATCACATATTACATCACTCATGACATGGTCAGTGACATCACTCATGACATCACTGATGACACCATCCTTGTAACACAGTGACAGACCTCCTTTCACTGTAAAGTAACCTTTGAAACACATATTCAAAAATAGAAACTAACATTAACAAAAAAGTGGATATACCCATACCAGTTACAACAACCAATTCAGTAATTTCACCATCTATATACAAATTCACACATTCACCAACAGTTTTATGTATTCACTCATACATATACTCACTCATCATATGTAGTGATACCCCTATTCATTCTGTTACACACTGACAGTCATCAAAAACTTACTCATACATATACTCACACATGCAAATAAACTAATAAACATCCATTCATTTGCATATACAACTATACACACATTAGCACATTACTTCTAAGGAAACTTACACATACTTACTCTCTTAAACAATCACTTATAGAAACACATACTTATTTAAACAGGAACTCTTTCAATCTCTCACTCTCACATATACTTACTTATAGACATCAATTCTCATATATACAAGATTTAAACATATGTAGTTACTCATAAAGACACTAGTGAGAGAGGCATTCACTCTCTAACACACACATATACACACTCATCCACCCATACAATCAAACACAAATGCTGTCTTCAAAACACATACAAACAGTGAGTCAGTCATTGATGCATCTATGTGCTAAGTAACAGCCCCACCAAACCATACAGACACTCATACTGATACTAAAAAAACATCTAATAACCCATATACACACACATGTAGCTACTCACCAACCCATGCAGCCACTTATACACAAAGTAAAACACTGATACATATATTTAAATATTTAAACATTACTCGCTAATATATGTATTCACTAAGATACACTTAATAAGCCAGTTAACCAATTAATTTTTTTTTAAAAAACATCCATTTAGACACTTATTTAAACATTTATTCTTCCATCGATCTTAACATATACATATATAAAATATATTTATTTTTCAGAAAGACACACATTCACTGGACGATGTCATCAGTGATGTCATTTGAGATGTCATCAGTGATGTCATGAGTGATGTCACTGACCATGTCATGAGTGATGTAATATGTGATGTCATCAGCAGTGCATTGCACGCGCAAGTTATAGTGAGTCCAACTAACTATAACGTGGGAATTTCAATGGTTTTATATCAGTAAAATTTCCAGCTAACTATAACTGGTGGGAAACCTATGGTTTTTTCAGTGAATTTAATAGGTTTTTTAAATGCTAATTCCTAACTATAACCGGTCTGAAACCTATGGTTTTTTCAGTGAATTTCATAGGTTTTTTAAATGCTAATTCCTAACTATAACTGGTGTGAAACTTATGGTTTTTTCAGTGAATTTCATAGGTTTTTTTAATGCTAATTCCTAACTATAAGTCTCACTTTATAAATAAGACTGTTAGCACTCTAGTTGTTCTTTAGAACACTCTGGTACATTCTGTCATTGGGCTACAGTTGGGCTACATCTAGTTGAAATTTGGGCTACATTTACATTTTTTGGTCTCTGGTGGCCATCTTTGGGCTACATTGGGCTACATTGGACTACATTTGGGTTACATTTTGGCATTTTGGCATATATATATAGCCCAATGTAGCACAATATATATTTTATCAAAGTTAATTTTCGTAAAAACCACTTAAGAATAGGGCTACCAGTCCCTACAATTTTTCCCATTTTTATTTTTTTTATTTTTTGCTTTGGAGCGCTCCCGGTGCGCTTCCCGGGGAGCGCCCCGAAAAGCGTACTTTTATAAAGCGCCCCCGGGCGCGCTCCGAGGAGCGTCCCGTAAGCGCCAATATCGCGAACGAAAACATGATCATGACGTATCGCGTAGCCGCACGGCGTAAGCGCACCCGGAAGTACTCGAGCAAATACGATCGCGCAACGTAAACATCCGACGCGCTTACGCTACGCGACCCGAAGCGCCCCCGGGCGCGCCCGGGGGCACGTAGCGTAAGCGTGTCGGGTCATGTGACCTGAAAATAACACTTTTCATTGGTTCATAACAGTTTTAGTTTCATAATGATGAAGCCCCTGGTCTTGTGACCTGAAAATAACACTTCTCATTGGTTCAGGACAGTTTTTTTTCTAAATGATGAAAGACCCCACCTTTTTTCCTTATTCTGACTTTGTCCTTTGACTGAGGAAGACCTGTTTGTACATCTCTGTACCTTTTTGATATTAATAATGGCTTCAGTAGCAGCAGCAGCTGGTACATCTGCCCCACCACCACCACCACAACCACCAAGAGGACCACCTCAAGATTATATTGGTGGTCAAGAACAGGAGGAGGAGGAAGAGGAAGAGGAGGAGGGGAGGAGAAGATGGCTGCCTGAAGAAAATACCCCATACAAACCCAAGCCACACATTGTATGGGAGTTTTTTTCAATCCCAGAGGGCAAGAAAAAAGTGAATGCGCCCAAGGTAACCTGCCTAATCTGCAATGAGGAACTTTCACGGGGCAACCCAAACAAAAAATATTCATTTGGTAACTATACCATGATTCGTCATATGACCAGAAAGCACCCAAACAACTACTCTCGTGCTGAGTTCAGGGAACTGGCCAGTAACCTCCCCCAGTCGTCAAGGACCACCTCCCAAACAAACCAACCCACTTCATCGGGACCAGAAACATCCGAGATGATGCCTTGCATTCAGCCAAGATTTGCTGATTTTAAAATCACTTGTTCTGCATGTGGCAAGCTTATCGCCTATGGTGAAAAAAGCGTTAAGCTCATCGTCCTTGCAGGTGATAATCACAAGTGCCCCAAAAAGAAGTAATTTTTGGGTTTTTTTTTTTTTGCTCCAGTTGAGCCAGTTTCAATTCCCTTTTTTTGTTTCTCCCCCTAAAAAAATACAAAAAAAATATAAAACTGTTTTGAAAAGCCAAAAAAAGTTCAAAAAGTTCAAAAAACACAAAAAAAATATAAAACAACAAAAAGAAGAAAAAAAAAAGTTCTTTTTAGAACTACCTCCAATTTCTAAATAAAAACTTCATTTTTTTAAAACTCTGTCATCTTTTTCCCTCATTTTACGCTCCCCGGTGCACTACCTGGTGCGCGTACCGGGCGCTTCCCCCACTTAAAACGAAAAAAAAAAATATTTTAAATGCCCCGCGGGGCCCTTTTATAGCCCCCACATCAAACCTAGGGGGTCAAGGGGGGGTCTACCCTGCCCCCTTATGGTCATTTCCCTCTTTGTTTTGCCCACCTCTCGTGTCTCGATCCTACCGAGACACAAGATGGCGGCCGCTCCGGACTGTTTAGAATGTTTACAGACAACTGAGAGCCAATCAGCTTTCTGCGCGCAAGTCGCGTGGCGCGCCTTGAGCGCTCTCCGGTGCGCGCACCGGAGAGCGCCTATAGATATATAAATTTTTTTGAACCTAAATTACTCAAAATCCACTGCAGCACATATCTTGAGACATAGCAAAGGCACATCGGGCTACCAGTCCCTACAATTTTGCCAAGTTTGGTGGAAATCCATTCAGCCGTTCGGGCTAAAAGTGAAATCGACCGCCCTATGGAAATTAACATGGGGAAAACGCGTTTTGGGACCCCCCTTTTATCTCGGCCCCCGCTTGACGTATCCCCCCCAAACTTTCAAGGAAGAACCGGAGCTCGACGAGGCCATTTTCAGGAAATTTTCAGGCAGATTCGTCAACCGGTGCCAAAGTTATTCCAAATAGAATTTTGAGATTTAACATTGAAAAAAAACCTAACTATAACTACCTACTGGCGACCGCCAGTAGGTTATATATATATATATATATATATATATATATATATATATATATATATATATATATATATATATATATATATATATATATATATATATATATATATATATATATATATATATATATATATATATATATATATATATATATATATTCAATGAAAAAAACATTGGTTTTAGGCCATATATAGTTAGGGATTTGCATTTACAAAACCTTATTTTACTCGCATAAAACCATTGAAATTCCATATATAGTTATAAGCGCTAACTATATATCGCGCACCCGCAATCCACTGCTGATGATGTCACATATTACATCATTCATGACATGGTTAGTGACATCACTGATGACATCACTGATGACATCTCAAATGACATCATCCAGTGACTGTATGTTTCTGTAAAGTTAAAATATCTCTTACATATTGAAGAATGAGTGGATATATAAGTGTCTGGATGAAGGATTTAGTAGGTGCATGACTGACTATATGAGTGAGTGATTAAATGTGTCTCACTGAGTGCATGGGTTAATGACTAAACTGTCTCAATTTGTGCATCATTATGTCTGTTGTTCTGTAAACTGTTCCATGTGTTGATAAGTAGCTATATGAGTAACTTTATGGGTTATTGATTGGTTGCCCAAGTATTTGTATGGGATACTGAGTGAGTGTGTGTGGGTAGCTGGGAGGTGTGTGACTCTGTGCATAGATGTGTGAGCAGTTGATTCACTAGATGTATGGTTTCAAAAGTGCATGTGGTAACAGCTGTATGGGCGGTTGACTGTGTGCATGAGTGTATTGGTGAGTGAATGGATATCTCAGTGCTACATGTCAAAGTAAGTACATATGTAAAACACAGTACATGTGAGAGTTGACATATATAAATAACTGTGCATAAGAGCCAGTGAATGTGTGAGTGGCTGTATGGATCATTGTGAACTTGTATCAGGGATTGTATAAGAGAGTAAATATGTGTTAGTATATGTTTGAATAAGTAAAGTTTGTATAACTGTATATTTGAGGAAATGGAGGTGTGATTGATTCTTTGCATGACTGACTAGGTGTGTGAGTAACTCCATGGATGAGTGACAGTCTGTGAGTGTCTGTTTACACTGATTGTATCTAAGGTTATATTAGAGTCTGAAGAGGTTCATCGTATTATCACATGAATGATATCATCAGTGATGTTATCAGTCATGTCAAATGAGATGTTTTCAGTGATGTCATCAGTGATGTCATTTGAGATGTCATCAGTGATGTCATCAGTGATGTCACTAACCATGTCATGAATGATGTAATATGTGACATCATCAGCAGTGGATTGCGGGTGCGCGATATATAGTTAGCGCTTATAACTATATATGGAATTTCAATGGTTTTATGCGAGTAAAATAAGGTTTTGTAAATGCAAATCCCTAACTATATATGGCCTAAAACCAATGTTTTTTTCATTGAATTTTCAAGGTTTTGTAAATGCAAATTCCTAACTATATATCCACTATAACCTATGGTTTTTTCTGTGAATTTCATTGGTTTTTTAATAGCAAATATGAAAAGCTTAAAAATGTCAAGTACGTGATAAATAAAAACATTTTCGTATTTATGCACGCTGATGTGCTTTGAACGCTGCACCCCCCCCCCCTCCCCTCTTTTGTCTTAGTAGTACTCTCTCTTTGCAGATACTGAAGGGTAGTTAACGCAGGCCTTTACCCCCGTTGTAATCCGTCGTGGCTGCTTGTCTCTCCATTTGATTGATTGTTGTCCAATCATTTACTGTTTTAGAATTGGTTCTCTTTGGATCATTCTCTATTTACAAACAAGCACAAAGTCGCAATACTCTGTTTAGTCTTTGCAGATAGTGAAAAAACGTGTAAAAAAAATAAAAGTAATCGAGCAAAATCAGTAGGCCACTAATTGGATCTCTTTTTGATCTCGCTAAAATAGAAATATTAGGAACAACCCTTCATGAGAAATACGAAAATAGTGAGATGAACTGAGCTCCACACCATGAGGGCTGCAAGACAGCTCGGCTCCATCACCCATCCCGCACAAAATAACGACAAACCCTATGCAAATATTAAAAATATAGACAACACACCAGCAAAGAAACAGGGTAAAACATTTTATTAAAAAACTATTTACATAACGTTGGTTTATAAGATGATGTCAGTAGTGGACCGATGTGTGAATAGATCGAAAGCAGCACAAGGCTCCAAGATCCGGATGGCAAGCTCCTGGATGTTGGGTGCCATAGTTTAGAGTTCTGAATTTGAGCCTTTTTCAATGTCTGTGCTTTGTTGAATCAAATTTGCGGCTTGACACAAAGCTGACTCAAGCGTTGCTACTGATGCTATGCAGACCAAAACTGGTTTTCAGTTTGTACATTTTTCTAGATTTTTAATCCAAGTTTGGTTGACTTTGTAGAACGATGGCTTCAAATTTTCAACATACGGTGTGGTGGCGCTGACTGGGAGGGGGCGCTTCGCTCCTGCCCCCTCCCCAAGTAAGATTTTCATACGTGAAAGTACGTTAATGGTTTTGGTCCCTGAGATGCTTCGATGTCACTGCCATTCTCAAATAGCATAAGTTCTGGATGTTGGGTGCCATAGTTAAGAGTTCTGAGCAGCGCTTGTAACACTGTCTGAAGCTTATTTCCACCTACTGCAGCTTCACTATTCTCAAAGTAAGTGAATGTCGTTTGTGGACCTGACTGCATTAGAAAACAATGTGATATGTTACCTTCCTAAACAGCTTGACGGAGGCCCCTGAGGGGCGGTGTGATGGCCATGGACTCGGAGAAGACGCTTGGCTCCGACACCCTCCCCAAGTCTTATAGCACTGGTGTAGCCTGAGATCGCCCCCGACATAGGCGGCCGGCTCCCGGGATCCGGCGGAACTTTTTGCCTTTTGATGACTCTTCAATTCTGAACCTTGTCCCATCCAGCTGAGTTGCGCCCACTCTTGCGGCTACAGCGTCTTGCCCACCATCCAGCTGAATTGCGCCCACTCTTGCGGTGCAGCGATAGGCGACTGCCACAGGACTCTCAAAATGGCGGCCGGCTCTTCGGTTTTGGGCCTGGTCCACTAAAATGGCCCTGGGACACCTTTGAACTCGGACGCTTCCCTGATAGGGCTTGGGTCCCATTCTTGAAAAGCGTCCCCTCAGCCGTGAAGATTCTAGAAAAGTCTTGGGGGCCTCCGACTCCCGCAGGCTTCTGGTGGGGAGCGGCTGCCATGATTGCTCGTGGAAGGGCCACGACGGAGCTACGAGATGGTAGTGGTCTCATGCTGACGCCAGCTTTAGTCTGAAACATCCAGAAACACTGTAGACTACCAATTCGATCAGTTCCGGTAGCGCCCCAACATGACCCGGAAGAGAAGAACTTGCCCTCCCCTCTTTGACTGATGGTTCTTGTTGCCTGTCCCCTCTGTTGTCATTTAACAGAACTTTTTGGACTGCTGAAAGGAGTTGTGTTCCGAACGCTGGTTGGTGGAGACATTTTGACTATATTCTTGACCTACGTTGTCGCGTAATGCGTTATATGACACGCCGCGTTACCGCACCCGGAAGTGGTCCGCGGCGCGGCGCGCAGCGCGCAACGTAAGCATAACAGGACATGTGACTTGTTAATAAAACTTTTCATTGGTTCATTTTACTTTTGTTAATTTAATGATGAAAAGCTTGGTCATATGACCTAAAAATTACGCTTTTTATTGTTTTCGAACAATATTTTTTTTTCAAACATATGTTATAATATTCCAGGCTAATGTACTTTCCCGGAAAATTTACAACTATCTTGTAAGTAAAATATATTCCTTTTTCGAGAAAAAGGGCGTTTCTTCATTCCATGACGGAGCCGTTGAGTAAAAGAGATTCGGCCTGCTATCTTAGTCGCCGATACGCCTGATTATCAGATTCTTATCGATCACTTTATATTGCAGACATGAAAAACACAACTGCTATTAAGCATTTATCTTTACTGCGTTCCTACATATTATACCTTTTATCCGTCATGTAATTGGACTGCTTTATTTCACTTGCCATTACTGATTCGAAAACAGTGACTAAAAGTAAAAACTTTACCAATGTAAATACTACTACCGTGTTTTGTTTTAAAAACCTTTATTGTGAAAATGTCAGTATACAAATACGGGCCTATAACCACGTGGGCCGGCCACGGAGCAAACTGTATTCGTATATGATGAGGAGACATTTACACTGTAGAGGAACGTAACGAGCGGGCCATTAGGTTGCAAGAACAAAGGTGTCTAACAGTTGCGGAATCGGTGGACGTACATTTTGTAATTAAAATACGACACGGCCACTTACAATAACATTTTCTAGATATACATTTGCGGGCAAGAAGTTACGACTCCCATTTATACCGGCGCCATTTTGGGCGAGGCCGGGCAGGTCCAAGATATAGTCAAAATGTCTCCACCAACCATCGGCCAGACCAGAACCCCTTTCGTCCCTTTATGCTACAAGATGGTGTCTTCCATTCAGAAAATATTGTTGGCAGCATTTTGAAAGGAAACAGAAACAGCCATTGTCCTAGTGAGTTTCACATTGTTACATTTAGGAAGAATGTTGAAGAGTAGTATGTGGAAAATCTGAAGCCATTTTTCTACAAACTCTCAATCAGACTTGGATGGAAAAAAAAATCCTGAAGAATGTACAAACTGAAAACCAATTTTTGTCTGTATAGCATCAACAGTAACGCTTGAGTCAGCTTTGTGTCAAGCCGCCATTTTCATTCAATCAATAGCGTCCCCCTGCACACATTCAGGGACCTGGTCTGTCTTCAGATGAAACGGATTGTAGGAAAAGAAGCAGAAAGGAAAAGGCAAAAAGTTCTGCCGGACCTCGGGAGCCGGCCGCCTATGTCATGTGCCACCTTTGGCCACACCAGGGCAATAGTGAAGCTGCAGCAGGTGCAAATAAGCTTCAGACAGTCTTACAAGCACTGCTCAGAACTCTCAACTGAGGCACTCAACATCCAGGACTTGCCATTCGGATCTTGGCGCCTTGTGCTGGTTCCGACCTATTCACACATCAGTCCACTACTGACATCACCTCATAAGCCAACGGGGCACCCCACGCCGACTTTCGGCGCAGCATTGTAGGATGGCCACACCAGTGCGGCCACTTGCTGGACACCACCTCGGTGCCATCCGGATCTCGGCGCGTTCGAGTCACTGTGCCGGAAGAGTGACCGGAACTCAGCTGAACACGCCGTCTTTCGGCGCAGCATTGTAGGATGGCCACACCAGTACGGCAATTTGCTGGACACCACCTCGGTGCCATCCGGATCTCGGCGCGTTCGAGTCACTGTACCGCAAGAGTGACCGCAACTCAGCTGGACACGCCATCTTTCGGCGCAGCATTGTAGGATGGCCACACCAGTGCGGCAATTTGCTGGACACCACCTCGGTGCCATCCGGATCTCGGCGCGTTCGAGTCACTGTACCGCAACAGTGACCGCAACTCAGCTGGACACGCCGTCTTTCGGCGCAGCATTGTAGGATGGCCACACCAGTGTGGCAATTTGCTGGACACCACCTCGGTGCCATCCGAATCTCGGCGCGTTCGAGTCACTGTACCGCAACAGTGACCGCAACTCAGCTGGACACGCCGTCTTTCGGCACAGCATTGTAGGATGGCCACACCAGTGCGGCAATTTGCTGGACACCACCTCGGTGCCATCCGGATCTCGGCGCGTTGTGCTGCCTTCGGCCTATTCGCACATCGGTCCGCTACTGATGCCGCCTCACGTGCCAACGGATTTTCTACGCTTTTTGTAGCCCTATGCCGCATAACAGGTCATGTGACTTGTTTATAAAACTTTTCATTGGTTCATTTTACTTTTGGTTTCCTAAAGATGGAAGGCTTGGTCATATGACCTAAAAATAACACTTTTCATTGGTTTAGAACATTTTTTTTTCCCAAACGATGAAAGCCCCACCTTGTTTCTGGATCATTCAGACTGAAGCTGGCGTCAGCATGAGAGCACCACCATCTCATGGCTCCGTCGTGGTCATTCCGCGAGCAATCATGGCAGCCGCTCCCCACCGGAAGCCTGCGGGAGTCGGGGGCCCCCAAGACTTTTGTAGAATCTTCACGGCTGAGGGGACGCTTTTCGAGAATGGAGCCCAAGCCCTAGCAGGCAAGCGTCCGAGTTCCAAGGTGTCCCAGGGCCATTTCAGTGGACCAGGCCCAAAACCGAGGAGCCGTCCGCCATTTTAAGAGCCATGTGGCAGCCGCCTATCGCTGCACTGCAAGAGTGGGAGCAACTCAACAACATGGTGAGCGAGACGCTGTAGCCGCAAGAGCGGGCGCAACTCAGCTAGATGGCCGCCACCTGGGGAGGCCCGTTCACGCCGCCTCCCCCACCCCCGGGCCGCCGCACGCCAATTTTCGGAGCAGCATTGTAGGATACCAAAACCAGTGCGGCAGTTTACTGGACATCACCTGGGTGCCTGTCGTACATGTTGTGTCAGCCATGTGACACTGGACACAGTCCCATCAACATCTCAACGCGTTCTACTGCCTTGGGACTATTCGCACAACAGACCGCTACTGACGAGGCCTCCCCCCGCACCACCCGGGACGCCCCACGCTGTTTTTCTGTGCTGCATTGTAGGATCCCAAAACCAGTGCGGCATCACCTGGGTGCCGTCCAGAACTCTGCACGTTGTGCTGCCTTGGGACTATTCGCACAAAAGACAGCTTCTAACCATTGTTGCTTTTTGTGTTGAAAAATGTTTAAATGTTTTTAGTTTTTGTTCCGTTCGTTATAGTTAATAGTTAATAAAGTTTTATAATCTTACTTTGTTGGAGTGTTATCTATTTTTTTAAAAACGGGTGAATGGGGCCTTGAATCGGGTTATTGTCATGTGTGGGCTTTGGAAGTGTGCTGCTGCAGGATCGGACATTTCAAACTCAAATGCACGTTCTTTTTCTTACCTTTCCGAAGCATGGAGCGCAATAGCAGGCAGAGAAAGGGTGATGCACGTGTTGAACACTACCTGACCTGGCAAGTTGCTGGCAGTGCCCCCCCGCCCGCTCCTAAAAGAGGGCACACACACACCGCCGCCCCGAGTACTTCACAAATCTTTAAAAGACCATGCGCTTGTTCATGAGGCTTAAATGGTTTATCACCTCTTCTAGAACCCCTGCATCGACCCTCTGACGTTTCCTGGAAAAATTACCATGTAACACAATACCAAGCCCTGTCAGCTGAAACCCCCAAGGAATCGTGGGGCATATTATCAAGGGGGTTTATCTCCGCTTTTTTGGCTTTAAAAGCCATGAAAGCGGAGATAAAATTATCTCCCTATTACCAAGCTGTCGCTAACACCAGTTAGTGACAGCTAAAAGGAGATAGCGACCATCTTGGGCCCCGCTTTGCATGTCAGTGATACTTATCACTAATGACATGCAAAGTGGCGTACCAAGATGTTAGCGACTGGAAACAGTCCCTAACATCGCTATCTTCTATTACCAACTTTTGGAGATATTCGCGCTAAGCGCGAATATCTCCAAAATCTAACACCTGCCCTGAGCAGTTCTTAGCCATGTTATCCAATGGGAGGTGGATAACATGGCTAAGAGCATTTGCTCGATAATACATGAATATCGCTGACTTTTCTGCGATAATAGCAAGGTTTATCTGCGATAAAAATCGCCGATGTGCGGCGATAATTTTTGTCTCTAAACAAGTTAGAGACAAAAATTATCGCTAGTTGTTCGTAATATGCCCCCGGGTTTTTGCTTGCAGAAATCGGGAGGCGGGAGACTAGCACTGAAATCAGTAGTCACACGCCTGAATCAGGAGGGTTGGCATGTCTGAATTCTCTACAGCTGGGGCCATAAACTACATCCGCAGGGGTAGGTGATAGCCTGGGACCAGCCTGGCATCTAAAATGGCTGCCGTGCACGACAAAATTGTGGCATTGGAAAAAAGGCAAGATGGCGCAGCCGCTGGAAGAGATGTATCAACATATACGAGCCTCCTCAGCCACCCTCAGGAAACATAGGGGATTAGGATACGTCTCCCGCACCCCCTTATACCTAGTAATTTAATTAACGAAGCACAAAATGGCGAATTCCCGTTTCGCTACCAGTTTGCGGCCCAGTTCGCGGCCCGTGAAGCGCTTCTACCGTGAAAAATCATTTTTTTTTCTTTTCCCCACGGGACCCTTTAATAACCCCAACAACATTCCTAGGGGGTCAAGAGGGGGATACCTTGCCCCCTTTCATTAAATTCCCCCTTAGTTTTTCACCTCTTCTTCTCTCTCGATCCTACCGAGAGACAAGATGGCGGCCGCTCCGGACTGTCACGCAGCAAAATAAAAAAAAGCTCACGCACAGCCGCTGGAAGAGATGTATCAACATATATCAGCCTCCTCAGCCACCCTCAGGAAACATAGGGGATTAGGATACGTCTCCCGCACCCCCTTATACCTAGTAATTTAATTAACGAAGCACAAAATGGCGAATTCCCGTTTCGCTACCAGTTTGCGGCCCAGTTCGCGGCCCGTGAAGCGCTTCTACCGTGAAAAATCATTTTTTTTTCCTTTTCCCCACGGGACCCTTTAATAACCCCAACAACATTCCTAGGGGGTCAAGAGGGGGATACCTTGCCCCCTTTCATTAAATTCCCCTTTCGTTTTTCACCTCTTCTTCTCTCTCGATCCTACCGAGAGACAAGTTGGCGGCCGCTCCGGACTGTTTAGAATGTTGACAGACACCGGAGAGCCAATCAGCTTTCTGCGCGCAAAGTTCCGATAAGCGAAAAGTAAGCGGACCGGATCGCTGCCCGGAGCGCTGTTACAGATATATATCTTGATTTAAACGTTAATTTCTCAAAATCCACTGAAGCACATATATTGAGACCTAGCAAAGGCACATCGGGCTACCAGTCCCTACAATTTTGCCAAGTTTCGTGCAAATCCATTCAGCCGTTCGAGCTAAAAGTGAGGCCAACCGCCCTATGGAAAACTCAATGTAAAAAACGCGTTTTGGGACCCCCCTTTTTTCTCAGCCCCCCCTTGACAAACCCCCCCCAAATTTTCAGGGGCTGCTCAGAAACAAAATGTGCCATTTTCCTGAAAATTTCAGCCGATTCCGTCCACAAACGCCAAAGTTATTAGACATAGAATTTTCAAAAGTCCCATAGACAAAAAATCCTAACTATATATACCTACTGGCGAGACGCCAGTAGGTAATATATATATATATATATATATATATATATATATATATATATATATATATATATATTCAATGAAAAAACCATTGGTTTTAGGCCATATATAGTTAGGGATTTGCATTTAGAAAACCTTATTTTACTCGCATAAAACCATTGAAATTCCATATATAGTTAGATGCGCTAACTATATATCGCGCACCCGCAATCCACTGCTGATGATGTCACATATTACATCATTCATGACATGGTTAGTGACATCACTGATGACATCACTGATGACATCTCAAATGACATCACTGATGACATCACTGATTACAACATCCAGTGACTGTATGTTTCTGTAAAGTTAAAATATGTCTTACATATTGAAGAATGAGTGGATGTATAAGTGTCTGGATGAAGGATTTAGTAGGTGCATGACTGACTGATTGAGTGAGTGATTAAATGTGTCTCACTGAGTGCATGGGTTAGTGACTAAACTGTCTTAATTTGTGCATCATTATGTCTGTTGTTCTGTAAACTGTTGCATGTGTTGATAAGTAGCTATATGAGTAACTATATGGGTTATTGATTGGTTGCCCAAGTATTTGTATGGGAGACTGAGTGTGTGTGGGTGGCTGGGAGGTGTATGACTCTGTGCATAGATGTGTGAGCAGTTGATTCACTAGATGTATGGTTTCAAAAGTGCATGTGGAAACAGCTGTATGGGCGGTTGACTGTGTGCATGAGTGTATTAGTGAGTGAATGGATATCTGAGTGCTACATGTCAAAGTAAGTACATATGTAAAACACAGTACATGTGAGAGTTGACATCTATAAATAACTGTGCATAAGAGCCAGTGAATGTGTGAGTGCCTGTATGGATCATTGTGAACATGTATCAGAGATTGTATAAGAGAGTAAAGTAAATATGTGTTAGTATATGTTTGAATAAGTAAGGTGTGTATAACTGTATAGTTGAGAAAATGGAGGTGTGATTGATTTTTGGCATAACTGACTAGGTGTGTGAGTAACTCCATGGATGAGTGACAGTCTGTGACTGTCTGTTTACACTGATTGTATCTAAGGTTATATTAGAGTCTGAAGAGGTTCATGGTATTATCACATGAATGATATCATCAGTGATGTGATCAGTCATGTCAAATGAGATGTTATCAGTGATTTTATCAGTGATGTCATTTGAGATGTCATCAGTGATGTCATCAGTGATGTCACTAACCATGTCATGAATGATGTAATATGTGACATCATCAGCAGTGGATTGCGGGTGCGCGATATATAGTTAGCGCATCTAACTATATATGGAATTTCAATGGTTTTATGCGAGTAAAATAAGGTTTTCTAAATGCAAATCCCTAACTATATATGGCCTAAAACCAATGGTTTTTTCATTGAATTTTCAAGGTTTTGTAAATGCAAATTCCTAACTATATATCGACTATAACCTATGGTTTTTTCTGTGAATTTCAATGGTTTTTTAATAGCAAATATCAAAAGCTGTCAAATGTCAAGTACGTGATAGGTAAAAACGTTTTCGTGTTTATGCACGCTGATGTGCTTTGAACGCTGCCCCCCCCCACTCCCCTCTTTTCTCTTAGTAGTACTCTCTCTTTGCAGATAGTGAACGGTAGTTAACGCAGACCTTTACCCCTGTTGTAATCCGTCGTACATGCTTGTCTCTCCATTTGCTTGATTATTATCCAAGCATTTACTGTTTTAGAATTGGTTCTCTTTGGATCATTCTCTATTTACAAACAAGCACAAAGTCGCAATACTCTGTTTAGTCTTTGCAGATAGTGAAAAATCATGTAAAAAAATAAAAGTAATCGAGCAAAATCAGTAGACCACTAATTCGATCTCTTTTTGACCTCGGTAAAATACAAACATTAGGAGCAACCCTTCATAAGAAATACGAAAATAGTGAAATGAACTGAGCTCCACACCATGAGGGCTGCAAGACAGCTCGACTCCGCCACCCACCCCGCCCAAAATAACGACAAACCCTATGCAAATATTATAAATATACACAACACACCAGCAAAGAAACAGGGTAAAACATTTTATTAAATAACTATTTACATAACTATTTTATACTTTTTATTGCCCGATCCGGCTAGCTCAATCGATCGAGCATGAAACTCATGCACTGATAGCAAGCGTTGAGAGTTTGTAGAACGATGGCTTCAGATTTTCCACATACGGTGTAGTGGCCCGAACTGGCACGGGGCGTTTGGATTCTACCCCTTCCCCAAATAAGATTTTCATACGTGAATGTTCGTTCATGCTTTTTGTCCCTGAGTTGCTTCCATGTCACTGCCTTAGACAAATGGCATAAGTCCTGGTTGTTGAGTGCCATACTTCAGAGTTCTAAGCAGCTCTTGTAACACTGTTTAAACCTTATTTGCACCTGCTGCAGCTTCACTATTCAAAGTAAGTGGGGTCCATTTGTGGACCTGACTGCATTGGAAAACAATGTGATACGGTGCCTCCCTAAACCGCTTGACGGAGGCCCCCGAGGGGCGGTGAGATGGCGCGGACTGAGAGGGGGCGCTTGGCTCCTGCCCCCTCCCCAAGTCGTGTTGCCCTGGTGTGGCCTGAGATCGCCCCCGGCATAGGCGGCCGGCTCCCGGGGTCCGGCGGAATTTTTTCCCTTTTGATGACTCTTCCATTCTGGACCTTGTCCCACAATCCGTTTGACCTGAAGACACGCTGTCGTGGGGCGCCCCTTTACCGTTTTAGTTGCCATTCCGCCCGCTTTTGGTACTCTGTGCCTCTTCCGCCATTCAGCTGTTTACCGCCCGCTCTTGCGACTACAACGTCTCGCTCACCATGTAGTTGAGTTGCTCCCGCTCTTAAGATTTAACCGAACTTTTTGGACTGCTGAAAGCGGTTGTATTCCGACCGCTGGTTGGTGGACACATTTTGACTATATTCTGGACCTGCATTGTCGCGTAATGCGTCATATGACGCGACGCGTTAGCGCACCCGGAAGTGCTCCGGTGCGCAAGGCGCAGCTTCCCGGAAACGATCCAGAGCGCGCCGCGCAGCGCGTAACGTAAGCATAACAGGTCATGTGACTTGTTAATAAAACTTTTCATTGGTTCATTTTACTTTTCTTTTCCTAATGATGTAAGACTAGGTCATGTGACCTAAAAATAACACTTTTCATTGGATTAAAACATTTTTTTTCCCAAACGATGAAAGCCCCACCTTGTTTCTGGATGTTTCAGACTGAAGCTGGCGTCACCATGAGAGCACCACCATCTCGTAGCTCCGTCGTGGCCATTCCGCAAGCAATCATGGCAGCCGCTCCCCACCGGAAGCCTGCGGGAGTCGACGGCCCCCAAGACTTTTGTACAATCTTCAAGGCTGAGGGGACGCTTTCGAGAATGGAACCCAAGCCCTGGCAGACAAGCGTCCGAGTTCCAAGGTGTCCCAGGGCCATTTTACTGGACCAGGCCCAAATCCGAAGAGCCGGCCGCCATTTTAAGAGTCCTGTGGAAGCCGCCTATCGCTGCACCGCAAGAGTGGGAGCAACTCAACTACATGGTGAGCGAGACGCTGTAGCCGTAAGAGCGGGCGCTAAACAGCTGAATGGCGGAAAAGGCACAGTGTAGCAAAAGCGGGCGGAATGGCGACTGAAACGATAAAGGGGCGCCCCACTACAGCAGACAAGCCTCCGCCATGTGCTTCAAAACTGCATATGTATCTCGTGATATCAAGGTTGGGCAACCAGTACACAACAAGCAGTTACGAGTCCCATTTACACCGGCACCATTTTGGGCGCGGCCGGGCAGGTCCAGGATCTACTGAAACATAACAAATGAGGCTGACGTCTCTGAAGCAGTTGACGAACAGCAGAACATAGCAAATAAACATGAACTCTCTAAAGCTGTTAACTCACTGCAGGACAAAACAAGTAAACCTGAAACCTCTGGAATAATTGTCGCTCAAAAGAACAACACACAAAACTCTGTAGAGCCTGAAGAAAAAAAAACAGAAGGGCACTGTAGTTTCAGACACACTTACCACTAATGACTAAACAAAGATATCGTCTGTTTATGAAGCAGTTATCATCTTCACAGAATTGACAAAGAAGTGTGCAGACACCAATGCTATTAAGAAACACAAGGAAATCCTAATGCATCAGCATTCTCGGAAGAGGTTGACACAGATAACATCTTAAGGAACAAAGAAAGACCTGTTCACTCTTGACACCCCAGGTGCTGTGTATGTTGCACTATAGTGCTGCATCGAGAAAACGGACAACCCTATTGATGTGGATTTTTCATTATTGATTATTGTAAAGAAATGGCGACTCCCCCCTTTAGCAGATTAGCTAAATGTTTGCGTAATTTAGGCATAAAAGTTATATTATTGTTGTTGTTGTTGTTATCGTTATAGTTCTGGTTAATTTCAAAAAATGGTTAAATATATTTACAGTTTTTGTTGCGTTCGTTATATTTAAAAGTTAATAAAGTTTTAAAATCTAACTTGGAGTGCTATATATGTTTAAAAAATCGGGTGAATGGGGCCTTGAATCGGGTTATTGTCATGTGTGGGCTTTGCAAGTGTACTGCTACAAGATCGGACATTTCAAACTCAAATGCACGTTCTTTTTCTTACCTTTCCGAAGCATGGAGCGCAATAGCAGGCAGAGAAAGGGTGATGCACGTGTTGAACACTGCCTGGCCTGGCAAGTTGCTGGCAGTGCCCCCCCGCCCGCTCCTGAAAGAGGGCACACACACACCGCCGCCCCGAGTACTTCACAAATCTTTAAAAGACCATGCGCTTGTTCATGAGCCTTAAATGGTTTATCACCCCTTCTAGAACCCCTGCATCGACCCTCTGACGTTTCCTGGAAGAATTAGCACGTAACACAATACCAAGCCCTGTCAGCTGAAACCCCCGAGAAATCATGGGGCATATTATCAAGGGGGTTTATTTCCGCTTTTTTGGCTTTAAAAGCCAAAAAAAAAAGAGATAAAATTATCTCCCTATTACCAAGCTGTCGCTAACACCAGTTAGTGACAGCTAAAAGGAGATAGCGACCATCTTGGACCCCGCTTTGCATATCAGTGATATTTATCACTAATGACATGCAAAGTGGGCGTGCCAAGATTTTAGCGACTGGAAACAGTCCCTAACCATCGCTATCTCCTATTACCAACTTTTGGAGATATTCGCGCTAAGCTAAGCGCGAATATCTCCAAAACCTAACACCTGCCCTGAGCAGTTTTTAGCCATGTTATCCAATGGGAAGTGGATAACATGGCTAAGAGCATTTGCTGGATAATGCATGAATATCGCTGACTTTTCAACGATATTCATGCATTGCGGCCGTTTTTTATCGCATTTGCGATAAACCTTGCTAATAGCAAGGTTTATGTGCGATAAAATTCGCCGATGTGCGGCGATAATTTTTGTCTCTAAACAAGTTAGAGACAAAAATTATCGCTAGTTGATGGTAATATGCCCCCGGATTTTTCCTTGCAGGAATCGGGAGGCGAAAGACTAGCACTGAAATCAGTAGTCTCACGCCTGAATCGGGAGGGTTGGCATGTCTGGATACTCTACAGCTGGGGCCATAAACTACATCCGCAGGGCTAGGTGATAGCCTGGGTCCGGCCTGGACAATCGGACACAGAGGAAGAGGAGTGTCAGAGGGTGCGTTAGTGAATAGGGTGAAAGGGAGGTGTCGGGCGGGCACAGGGTGTGATTCTCAGAGAAGAGCAGCGCAGATGGGGGGAAGTATATGGCCCATGCATGAGAGAGAGAGCGGGGGTGACCAGTGCGTGGGGGAGGTGCTTGCGAGGGTGGGGAGCCATGCTGAGGATCGGCGGCGTGCAGAGAGTGGGCCTGGTCAAGGCATCTAAAATGGCTGCCGTGCACGACAAAATTGTGGCATTGGACAAAAACGCAAGATGGCGCAGACAATGTTTATCAATAAGGATTCATTTATAAAAAAATATTTACTCGCAGTGACAAAATGGTGGTCAACACTTCCTGATTTCCATCGAATCGAACGTTAACAAACGTCACGCAGCAAAAAAAAAAAAAAAAGCTCACGCACAGAGCAGTTTTTAGCCATGTTATCCAATGGAAGGTGGATAACATGGCTAAGAGCATTTGCTGGATAATGCATGAATATCGCTGACTTTTCAGCGATATTCATGCATTGTGGTCGATGTGCGGCGATAATTTTTGTCTCTAAACAATTAAAACGAAGCACAAAATGGCGAATTCCCGTTTCGCTACCAGTTTGCGGCCCAGTTCGCGGCCCAGTTCGCGGCCCGTGAAGCGCTTCTACCGTGAAAAATCATTTTTTTTTTATTTTCCCCACGGGACCCTTTAATAACCCCAACAACATTCCTAGGGGGTCAAGAGGGGTATACCTTGCCCCCTTTCAATAAATTCCCCCTTCGTTTTTCACCTCTTCTTCTCTCTCGATCCTACCGAGAGATAAGATGGCGGCCGCTCCGGACTGTTTAGAATGTTGACAGACACCGGAGAGCCAATCAGCTTTCTGCGCGCAAAGTTCAGTTTCGCGAAATGTAAGTGAACCGGACCGCAGCCCGGAGCGCTGTGAGGAAATATAAATTTTATGGTCAAGTTGTGTTCCCTAGCGCGTACCCCACCGACTCCATGTACCAGCTTAAAGTGCATGTAACTTCCCTCCTGTGTCAGTTATGAAGACGCAAATACATTTGCATCCAACGTTAACTTGTCCTCTTTCAGATCCACCCTGAATGGATTAATTAGTCCGTCCCTAAGTATGCTATGCCAACGTCTTTTTGTAGTATACTTTATATGTTTTCCTGCTCTAGGCAAAGTAGGCCCTGAATTTCTGCCGTCGAGCCTCTTTTCTGGCTTCTGACTCTGACAGCCTCAGCCCAGGCTGCCTCTGTATCCGTGAACTCTGACTTACTTCCAGTGCGGCCCCTCGCGCTCAGCTCAGCCTGCTTTCTGCCAAGACTGACTATAACCTTCGAGTTATCTGTTCCGCTCTTCGAAAATGCATTCCTGCCTACTAGCTTCAGTAAACATCCTCCCCAGCTGCAGAGCCAAAGGGCCGACCTGTCTCAGTGCAAGTAATTCATAGCCTCTGTTGCCATGCTTCCATGGAAGGCCCCTTGCCCCCACGCTTCTCATGCAGACACTTAGGCGCTTATACACGCATCCACAGTTAGTATAGAATGGCTTCTACCCTAGAGACCTTTCCGTCCAGATAATATGGTTCCTAAACATCAGATACCAGATATGATAGAAGTACAAGTTGATCTGACATGCCAGACTTCTGTCTCTTTCCGTCAGTGTAAATGTCAAGTCCCCTGCACCCCTCCAGTTTCACGTCTATCACACGTCATGCAGCTGCGCGCGCATCCAAGCTTCCGATTTCTGCTGACATTGCAACATTTCTGTTAGTGCCACCCCTTTATGACACCCATCTGTGACGTTTCTAGCACACACCTCCAGTTCACGCCTAGTCCACGCCTTCTGATTACGTACTAGTAACACGTGTATACTGTTATCTTGTCTTATCTTGTCTTCTCTCAGCTGTTACGCCTACTATACTGTTTCTTATGACCTGAATTAAGTATATAAGCTATGTACTGTCAATAAAATGTAGCGCGCTCTATCCCTTCTTCTACCCCTGCGGTAGGAAGAACATGATATTATGGTCCTGACCATTCCTTTTTGAGGAATAAAACCCCTAAGAACTCTAACACCACGGACTCTGGTTCTTTCTTTCCGATTTGAGTTATTATTTATTAAGTACTTACCTGCATAGAAATTAAGAGAGTAAATTATATATTTACGTCATTTTGGCGCCCGAATAGGGACCCCTCCCCCACCTCACGCGCCGGTTGGTGCGTTGCAAGCTATGTCCCCTGCCATCAGTTAGATGGAAACTACGCGTACCGGCAGGATTTCCTGCATCTCCCTCTGACCCACGGAGGTGACGAAGACTGCGATCAGTGCCCAGACGAGGCGGTGAGGAGTGCGGAGGATCCCGACCAGAGCCTAGCCGAAAGAAGCAAGGTCCGAGGTGTCAAGAGGCCCACCAGGTTTCCGAAGTTTTCCGAGGTTTTCCGAAGTCGAGCGAGTCGAGTTGAGTCCAGTCGAGTTTTCCGAGGCCTTCTGTTTCTGTGCTTCCCGGTGAGTACCATTGCTGGGACGTATCTAGACGGGTTTGGGTACACAAGTCCGGTCTGCACTGTTTCTAGGCAGTGTATCTGTACTGTTTAGCAGTATATCTAGTATTCTGAATTTCTGAATTTCTGCACTGATTACACCAGTGTATCTGTACTGTTTAGCAGTACAACCAGTATAGGGGGTAGTCATCTATGTCTCAAATGTCTTTTCATGTAATTAATGTCGTGGTATGAATGTGACCGTTTTAATGTGCATTATTGTGTTTCCTTGTGTAAACTAGCTGTATCCAGTATTAAACAGTAAGGATTGAGTATTCAGTAATAAGTAAACAAGATGCCGTTTTTCAACAAGCTAAAGCAGATAGGAACTAGGAAAGGGATACTGGAGGAAGAAATTCCTATTCCCCCTAGGGACACTCCAGGTAACTTTATGTATCACAAACATGGCATAGACGCCATACTGTATCTAGAATTATGGGCCGACTATACCAAGCATCTAGACGAAAGACACAGATGGCCTGTTACCGGAACATGGGATGCCGAGTGCATCATGAAGGTAGAAGAAGCATTATGGAAAAAGAAAGCTAGACAATCTCAGAAAGACGCCATAGAATTTTGGCGTAAGGAATCACACAAGCGTGCTGAGAAAGCACTCCGTAGAGAGGACAGACTTAAAGAATCCGAAAAAGCCCAAGAAAATGAATTAGTTACTGAAGGGATCCGAGTAAAAACAGAACAAATAGATCGTGCCCGAAACAATCTCGTGAACGGTATGTATCTCGCGGCCGAGGGTATACCTGAGGCCCTATCAGAAATACCGAAAAACTTACCGCCGCCATTAGTTCCAACTAAAGTAATGCATAAGACTACTAAAGACATATTCCTAAATTCTTATCTAGAGGACGTAGCACCGGCTTACACCAATCTGCCTGTTCGTACCTTGCCTACTGACAGAGACGGGGGTGGCAACACGCCCCCAGATCATGTTCCGCCGGTACCGCGACAGACCTCCCCCGTTCCGCCAGCCCCACCACTTCCCGCCAAAATTGACCTACCGAAACCACGTCTACCTGATCCTACTAAACGACAAATTCAAGTTCAGATACAGACTCCACAGGGAGATAATGCCCAAGCATCCGCTTCAGGAGGTGCGACCGCGGGTCTACGGACCCCGCCATTAACACACAGATTCAATCTCAGGGATATGCAGAGTCCTCTCACGTTCAGGTCACACCGCCTTGACGCATTAAAAGAAAACATTTCAGTTTGCAGATATGATCCAGTACCCGGAAAAGACGATCTAATGATATTGGCATCACTACGGTTAAGATCTGCTACTGATATCTTGCTATGCTATGTAGGAATGAAGGACTGTCTAGATAGAATATATGAGTTTGTTCAGACAGGGAAAGACCCTGACAGTATCAAGGATGCCATGGAGAAACAGAAAGTTGATGTTCAAGCACAGTTACTACGATTTTTCATAAATTGTCTAATAAGAGAACGAGACAGGCCTGGAACAGATCAGAGTGAATTAGATGCACTGAACAAGTGGGGTCAGAATATAGCTGAAGGAAAACATGACAAGGGGACTTGCATAGCCAGTATGTACAAGAAAATTAGAAAAGCAGTGATAGCAGTACACCAAAAAGAGAAAGAACAAGCTTCCTCCGAGGAGGAAGAAGAACTTGAAGAACCAGAAAGGACTACAGATACTATAGCGTATGTAGGTAAGGGAACTTACCTTAGGAAAGGTATCCGTCCAGAAAGCAAGAGAGTTTTTCTCTCTGCTTTAACAAACCCGAATTCTTCTGAACATCAGTTCCAGGAGACTGATAAAAGACTACGAGAAAGAATGGGGTACCACGTACTCAATTCGATGGATGAACAAGAACTAGCCCGGTCAGCCATATTATGGGCCGAAAATCCAGACATATATAATGATGACACTTTAGCACAGACGTTTCTGAACCTTTCCCCAGACGAACAGAAATTAGCAGGTGTATACATGATTCAGCACCTCCTCACGAAATACAGAAACCAACATTCCGATCCAGGTCCCTTACACGAAACATTAGAAGCACTACTCATGGACAGATGGAGAGGTTTCAGTACCAAGTTAATACAAATAATTCTAGAACAACGACATAAATATAACACTTTCGTAAGCTCTGAATATGTTCCAGCCCCGCCTCCAGAAAGGAAAATGTACCACATGCAATGCGGGAGTGGCATTGAAAGCCAGAACCCCTTACGAGAAGTACACCCAGTTATGGGTGCGGATCACCTCTTGAAACGTGTATATGTACACACGCCACTGACTAAGTTAGAACTGTTAGAAATGAAGAAACTAGTCCCGTGTCATGATAAAGACCCTGCAGGTTTTCACAGAGAGCTTAAAGACATGTTACTGATGGGGGATTACACGTATGAGGATATCATGAAAATGTTAAAGGTACTGCTGCCCACGGGCATCTACGAGAAATTAAAGGAAAAAGAATGGGAGGTGGGAGAGAAAAAGATTGTATGGGCAGAAATAGAAGACGAAGAAAGCAAACGTGTCCCAGGGGTAGGCCTTGGGGATAAGACTAAAGCATTACCCGGTTTAATAGTACAGGTCCTGCCAAGATTATTGACAACTAGAAAGGAAGATTGGGACGCCATCTCGTCCTGTAAACAGAAACATGATGAAGATACTAGTGACTTCTATTCAAGATTCAAGAAATGTTTCATTATTATTAGTGGCCTAAAACCAAGTAGCGAGTCATATCCACACCTTTTTGTATCAAAATTAGTCGAGAACTCCCTACCATTAGTTAAAAACAGAGTGTACAAAGTTGAAAGTACTTGGCAGGCAAATACGCCATCCCAGATGTTACAGATGCTCCAATATCATCAGAACAGAATTAGAGAAGAACAAGATCAGGAACAAAAACGCATGAAAGACACAAAGATGAAAATGTTAGTAGCTCAGACGGTCCCAGCCGACGGTCAAAGGAAGGGTGGGACCCAGACAAGTCACACTACAGCTCCCGTTAAAGGGACATGCAATTACTGCAAACAGCCAGGTCACTACGTACATGAATGTCCAGTTCTGAAACATAACATAGCAACAGGTAAAACTAAAGAAAGACCGCATCCACCTAGACAAGATCAGGTTCAGCATCAGACCTCACAGAATGTACAGCCCATGCAGAACACACAGCCTATGCATGCTTCCTCTCATACAGCACAGACAGTAGCGGTACCACAGCCCATTGCCGCGACTCAGCAAGTTTCACAACAGATGTACCAGTATGCCCAATCTGCATATCCAGATTACCCACGATATACATGAAACAGCCTAGAGAGGGAAGGTGGCTTGCCTCTTATTGAAATTCCTGTAGATCAAGAAGGTCCTTATGTACACAGTCATGTATTGGGAAAAGACAGAAAGTTTTTAATTGATACGGGGGCAAGTCGCACCACAATCAGCCATAATGAAGTCCCAGGGGCACCCCTCTCAGGCTCACAGAATGTTTCCCTTGGTTTTTCAGGACAGCCTATTGTAAATGAAGTATCGGAACCAGTACCCTTGGCTGTGGGTCCATTATCGCGAGTTACAGATTTGTTACTTACGAACTCATGCCCAGAAAATCTGTTAGGAATCAAAACATTGAAGGCTCTAGGAGCTATAATCTGCTGTTCCCTGGAGGGAGTTAGACTCTTTCTACGGGATTTCAAGGGTCACTATGTGTTGCGAGAATTCGATGTCAGATTGAAAAATGTACCAGATCACCTATGGGCAAAAGGCCCAACTGATGTAGGTTATATGCATATCACACCATACCGTGTTACACTCAAGACAGGAGTTGTTCTACCATGAATCAGACAATACAAGTTACCACCCGATGCTGTAGTGGCTTTACTGGAAATCATTGAAGAACTGATAGCACAAGGAGTGGTCGTAGAGACTGGCTCCAATATCTGTAATTCACCTATCATTCCAATTCTTAAACGTACTGACTCCAATGCACCGCCAGTATATCGGCTGGTGATTGATCTTCGAGAACTGAACAAATGTATTGTACCACAGTACCCTGTGGTCCCCGATATCTCTTCCCTATTGACTGCTATTGATTCAGAAGCAACGTTCTTTACTGTAATTGATCTCAAGAACGCTTTCTTCAGTGTACCTATTGATCCGGAGAGCCAATATCTCTTCGGATTCAGTTTAAATGGACGAAGTTTCAAATTTTCCCGCGCACCTCAAGGATTCACAGAAAGCCCCAGCATCTATAGTCAAGCACTGAAAAGGCAACTAGATTGTATTCAAATGCCAGTTAACACAGCCTTACTGCAATACGTCGATGATCTGTTGATCACCGCACGAAGTGAGCCCGAATGTGAACAAGCATCGCTGACAGTTCTACATTTTCTGGCAGACAAGGGACACAAGGTGTCTCCTTCAAAGCTGCAATTCTGTGTTCAGCAAGTTGTGTACTTGGGTCACTTGCTGTCCAAAGTGGGGAGACAGCTCACTCCCGATCGCATTCAGTTAATTGTAAATATGCCACGACCCCAGACACAAAAGGAAGTGCGGGCCTTCATAGGCCTCACCTCGTACTGCAGACAATGGATTCCTCAATATGCATTTCTAGCTAAACCACTCATCCAGTTAACGACGCAGGAGGCAGCAACCTCGACTGCCCTCCCTTGGACTCAGGAACATACACAAGCCTTTGAGGAATTAAAGAAAGCATTATGCCAAGCACCAGTTTTAGCGACACCATGTTACAGTAAACCGTTTACACTTTTTGTTACAGAACGTGATGGTACAGCATTGTCTGTCCTCACTCAAGATCAAGCAGGTTCACATAAGCCTTGCGCTTATTTTTCAAGTACATTGGATTCAGTAGCCCAGGCACTGCCTGCATGCTTAAAGTCAGTAGCAGCAACAGCATTAGCAATAAGACAGAGCGATTCAATTGTTTTAGGCCATCAGTTAACAGTACAAGTTCCACACTCTGTAGAGGTTCTTTTAAATAGAACCCAGACTCAGCACTTGACCATAGCACGACTGATAGGTTACGAATTAACACTATTCCAGCCGCACATAGAAATCAGACGCTGCAGCATTCTGAACCCCGCAACACTGCTACCTACAATTATGACAGATCCAGCCCCGCATGATTGCATAGAGATCATTAATGCAGTAACGAAGCCCAGACGAGACTTAACAGATGTTCCATTGACAAATCCAGACCTGACACTTTATGTGGATGGTTCATGCATGCGAACAAGTACAGGAGAATTAGTGGCCGCATATGCCGTGACCACTGAAACCGAAATTAAAGAAACACATCGTATCGATACACTGTCCGCTCAAGCGGCAGAGCTTATTGCTCTGACCCGAGCCTGTATTCTAGCCAAGAACAGAAATGTCAACATATACACAGATTCACGTTATGCGTTCGGAGTTGTACACGACTTCGGCATGTTATGGCAAGAACGAGGTTTTCTGACCTCTCACGGTGCCAAGATTCAACATGGTCCCCTCATTCAAGCACTGTTAGAAGCAATACATCTGCCTTCAGGAATATCTGTCATGAAGTGTAAAGCACATACTAAAGTCACAGATTCTGTTTCCCAGGGTAACGACCTGGCAGATCAGACAGCAAAACATACAGCATTGACTCACACTCAGACAACTGACATGACAAAGACAACAGGACCGACACATTGTATGACAGTCAGAGATCCCACACTAGATGTTATTGATATTCAGACACATGCTACCCCAGAAGAAATAAAGAAATGGATTGAACTAGGAGGGATCCAGACAGATCAAGGTTGGATGACGAAGGGAAAATCTACATGGTTTCTCCCTGACTCTATGGTTCAAGTCATGATTAATACAGCACATAGTCCAGCACATCTAGGAGAGAAAGCGATGTTAGACAGTTTACAAAATCTTTGGAACAATAAACACTTACGAGCAGCAGCGAAACAGAAAGTGCGTACTTGCATGATCTGTTGTCAGTTCAATCCAGGTAAAAGCGTCCCTGTAGAGCAAGGTGGATTTCATCCTCCCGATCACCCTTTTGAAGTCCTCCAGATGGATTATATCCAGATGGACCGTTGTCGAGGATTTAAATATGTTCTCGTAGTTGTTTGTGCTCTGTCCCGCTGGACCGAAGCATACCCAGTCCCAGATTACACTGCTCCGACCACTGCCAGGCAGTTGGTTCGTGAATTTTTCCCACGGTACGGCTTGCCTCGTGTCGTGTACTCAGATAACGGTCAGCCATTCTCATCCGCACTAATGAAAGAAGTTTCTTTATTGCTAGGATACCAGTGGAAATTCCATTGTGTCCGACACCCCGAAGCCGCAGGCCTTGTAGAGAGGCATAATCAGACATTGAAAATACGACTTGCTAAAATATGTAAAGAGAAAGGGGTCGACTGGATAGTCGCCCTGCCAGTGGCCCTATTCTATATGAGAATGGTTGCCCATTCGAGATCAGGGCTATCCCCGTACGAAGTGGTTTTTGGCAGACCACCGAATATGTGGGGGACGCCCATTCCGAAAAGAATTACTGATGTTGATTGCAATATGTTGACAGATTACCTTGCCTCCTTGATGTCTGCACTCCAATCATGTCGTTCACAGGTTGCCGCAGCCTTCCCTGACAACACTGATGTAAAGCCACATGATGTCCGTCCTGGGGACCTAGTATTGGTGCGCAATTTTGATAGAAAGAGTCCGCTGGAGCCCCGCTGGAAATCACCGAAGACCGTCCTTCTCACCACGAGGACCGCCGTGAAGATCGAAGGGAGAAAGGGGTGGGTTCATTCGAGTCATGTGAAAAAATTCCATGAACTGAAACCAGACCGAGACTCGTCCACCCCCACCAAAGACTGTGTTGAGCCAAAAGACTTTACAGCATCTGAACGAGAAAAAACTCCCCAAGAGGAGTATCGGTCGAAACTCCGATCTAGCAAGTCAGACAGTTTAATTGTTTAAGTCCTCCCCTAGGTGAATCGGTTAAATAGTTTCTGACATGTATCCCCTAGATCGAGATAGAGAGAGAGAATTCAAGAAACGTACATACTGTAAATCACTGCGTAGTCACTGTATAGTGACATTGTTAATAATGTTTTTTCTAAGTCTTCTGATCATAGTTGCCAGTATACTTCTCCCTATCTACTACCCTATTTTCAGGCGTGAACAATCTGTTTACAATGTTTCTGCTGAACACACTTTTAGCGAGTTACCTCCTCATGAACTCTCCTACAGACTTGCGCTGCGCAACAACACTTTCATTAGTATGCTACATCATTCTCATCAAACTAACAATGCTACAGACTGCTGGATATGTGGCCGACTCCCTCCCTACCAGAATTACAAGGGAGCTCTGCCCCTCTTTCCGTACCCGTTCACTCACAATGGCTCCTGTGGTGCATGGTTTAAAATAATTAATTCCTTAGATCCTGATATTGCTGTTTTCGACGGGGGTTGGGTTTGGGGAAACCTGAACTTGGTCCTGCTCGACGTCTGTTACCCTGATAAGGAGGGACTCCCCACTAGAATAGGAACTGACCTAGAAAATGAAGTGTATGGATTAGGTAATTATACAATTAGCCTTATGATTCTTACTGTTGAATCCGAAGCCGCACCTGTTATACCCACTATGTCAGTATTGCCAGTCACTGGCGAATTATGTATCAGGAAGAAAGGTTCAGTACATTTAGGTCATAGTAAATGCACTACTGTGATCGAATTCAGTGATCATGGAAAATCGTCCTTTAAAGCTATCAGTCATTCTTACTTTGTTTGTGGTCATACCGCATACATACGCCTACCTCCAGATTGGGATGGTACCTGTTACATTGCATTCCTTCTGCCACCTGTTTTCCTAGCTCCTCCTGATTACCACAGAAATACAAATCTAGTAAAGAATAGACCCAGAAGAGATATCCCACTTGTCGACTACACAGAAACGGCATGGGAACAATACACCGATTTTAATAAAGGATTCTTTTTCTTTTTAGGACCTGTTCAGAATAGTAAATTAATACGCAGATTAACTAGAACACTTGAAGCAGTAGTGAATGAAACTGCCTCCGCCCTAGGTAACTTAACAGAAGAACAGTCCGCTATGCGGGTTGTTGTCCTCCAGAATCGTCTTGTTATTGACGTCATCTTGGCAGATAGAGGTGGAGCCTGTAAGGTCATCGGGTCAAGTTGCTGTGTTTTCATACCACAAAACGCACCATCTGTATATCAAGCTATTACACGTCTCCATAAAATTGCAAATCAGATACATCAGAATCCAGGCACCTGGACTTGGTCCGGTTGGTTCTGGACAACGTTAACCGCTTGGGGATGGAAGATCCTATCCTTCCTAGGCATTGGCCTAGTCCTAGTATTCGGTTGCTGCCTGTGCCTGCAGTGCGGGCCAGCGATTTGTGGACTGTGTGCCACCTCTTGTATTGAACATTCCAGTTTTCTCTCAAAACGTAAACGAAAGAAAGAAGAACAAATGATGTTACAAGAACAAACTGATCGATTCATGAGGATTGATATATCATGAAGGGTCCGTAGGGAACAAGGAGGGAATGAGGAAATATAAATTTTATGGTCAAGTTGTGTTCCCTAGCGCGTACCCCACCGACTCCATGTACCAGCTTAAAGTGCATGTAACTTCCCTCCTGTGTCAGTTATGAAGACGCAAATACATTTGCGTCCAACGTTAACTTGTCCTCTTTCAGATCCACCCCGAATGGATTAATTAGTCCGTCCCTAAGTATGCTATGCCAACGTCTTTTTGTAGTATACTTTATATGTTTTCCTGCTCTAGGCAAAGTAGGCCCTGAATTTCTGCCGTCGAGCCTCTTTTCTGGCTTCTGACTCTGACAGCCTCAGCCCAGGCTGCCTCTGTATCCGTGAACTCTGACTTACTTCCAGTGCGGCCCCTCGCGCTCAGCTCAGCCTGCTTTCTGCCAAGACTGACTATAACCTTCGAGTTATCTGTTCCGCTCTTCGAAAATGCATTCCTGCCTACTAGCTTCAGTAAACATCCTCCCCAGCTGCAGAGCCAAAGGGCCGACCTGTCTCAGTGCAAGTAATTCATAGCCTCTGTTGCCATGCTTCCATGGAAGGCCCCTTGCCCCCACGCTTCTCATGCAGACACTTAGGCGCTTATACACGCATCCACAGTTAGTATAGAATGGCTTCTACCCTAGAGACCTTTCCGTCCAGATAATATGGTTCCTAAACATCAGATACCAGATATGATAGAAGTACAAGTTGATCTGACATGCCAGACTTCTGTCTCTTTCCGTCAGTGTAAATGTCAAGTCCCCTGCACCCCTCCAGTTTCACGTCTATCACACGTCATGCAGCTGCGCGCGCATCCAAGCTTCCGATTTCTGCTGACATTGCAACATTTCTGTTAGTGCCACCCCTTTATGACACCCATCTGTGACGTTTCTAGCACACACCTCCAGTTCACGCCTAGTCCACGCCTTCTGATTACGTACTAGTAACACGTGTATACTGTTATCTTGTCTTATCTTGTCTTCTCTCAGCTGTTACGCCTACTATACTGTTTCTTATGACCTGAATTAAGTATATAAGCTATGTACTGTCAATAAAATGTAGCGCGCTCTATCCCTTCTTCTACCCCTGCGGTAGGAAGAACATGATATTATGGTCCTGACCATTCCTTTTTGAGGAATAAAACCCCTAAGAACTCTAACACCACGGACTCTGGTTCTTTCTTTCCGATTTGAGTTATTATTGATTAAGTACTTACCTGCATAGAAATTAAGAGAGTAAATTATATATTTACGACAGCTGTTACAGATATATATCTTGTTTTGAACGTTAATTTCTCAAAAACTACTGGAGCACATATCTTGAGACCTAGCAAAGGCACATCGGGCTAACAGTCCCTACAATTTTGCCAAGTTTCGTGCAAATCCATTCAGCCGTTCGAGCTAAAAGTGAGTCCAACCGCCCTATGGAAATTAACATGGGAAAAACGTGTTTTGGGACCCCCCTTTTTTCTCGGCCCCCCCTCGACAAAACCCCCCCAAATTTTCAAGGGCTGCTCAGAAACAAAATGTGCCATTTTCCTGAAAATTTCAGCCGATTCCGTCCACAAACGCCAAAGTTATTAGACATAGAATTTTCAAAAATCCCATAGGGAATAAATCCTAACTATATATACCTACTGGCGAGACGCCAGTAGGTAATATATATATATATATATATATATATATATATATATATATATATATATATATATTACCTACTGGCGGTCGCCAGTAGGTAGTTATAGTTAGGATTATTTTCAATGCAAAATCTCAACATTCTATTGTGAATAATTTTGGCGATGGTTGAGGAATCTGCCTGAAAATTTCCTCAAAGTTGCCTCGCGGCGCCCCGGTCCTACCCTGAAAGTTTGGGGGGGATTTGTCAAGCGGGGGCCGAGATAAAAGGGGGGTCCCAAAACGTGTTTTCCCCATGTTAATTTCCATAGGGCGGTCGATCTCACTTTTAGCCCGAATGGATTTCCACCAAACTTGACAAAATTGTAGGGACTGGTAGCCCAATGTGCCTTTGCTATGTCTCAAGATATGTGCTCCAGTGAATTTTGAGTAATTTAGGTTAAAAAAAATATATATATCTATAAGCGCTCCCCGGTACGCGCACCGGGGCGCTAACCGGCGCGCTACGCGAGTTCGCGCGCGGAAAGCTGATTGGCTCTCGGGTGTCTGTAAACATTCCAAACAGTCCTGAGCGGCCGCCATCTTATGTCTCGGTAGGATCGAGACACAAGAGGTGGCAAAAACAAAGGGGGAAATGAACATAAGGGGGCAGAGTAGACCCCCCCTGACCCCCTAGGTTTGATGTGGGGGATATAAAAGGGCCCCGCCGGGCAAAAAAAAATTTAAAAACATTTGATTTGCGCGGGGGGAGCGCCCGGTACGCGCACCGCGGAGCGTACCGGGAAGCGTTCCATGGGAAAAAAGAATGATAGAGTTTTAAAAAAAATGTAGCCTTTTTTTAAAAATTGGAGGTAGTTCTAAAAAGAACTGTTTTTTTTCTTCTTTTTGTTGTTTTATTTTTTTAATGTTTTTTGAACATTTTGTACTTTTTTTGGCTATTCTGAACTATTTTATTTATTTTTTGTTATTTTTATGGGGAGAAACAAAAAACAGGGAATTGAAAATGGCACAACTGGAGCAAAAAAAAATCAGGAAAAAATTAGGGTTTTTTGGGGCAATTGTGGTTGTCACCAGCAAGGAGGATGAGCTTTATGCTCTGTTAACCATAGGAGATGGTCTTACCACAAAAAATACATGTAATTCTGAATTCCCCAAACCGTGGTTGTATGCAAGGGATCTCCATTTTTAAAAAAATGTTAGTTTCTATTTTTGAATATCTATTTTAAGGGTTACATTACTCTAAAAGGAGGTCCGTCACTCTGTCACAAGGATGGTGTCATCAGTGATGTCATGAGTGATGTCACTGACGATGTCATGAGTGATGTAATATGTGACGTCATCAGCAGTGCATTGCAGGCGCTTGTTATAGTGAGTCCAACTCACTATAACGTTGGAATTTCTATGGCTTTATGTCAGTAAAATTTCCAGCTAACTATAACTGGTGTGAAACCTACGTTTTTTTCAGTGAATTTAATAGGTTTTTTAAATGCTAATTCCTAACTATAACTGGTGTGAAACCTATGTTTTTTTCAGTGAATATATATATATATATATATATATATATATAAAGCAGATGAATTACACTGATTCTTTTAATAAAAGGAAATAGGCATTTTCATTCAGATGCATTTTATTGCCTTACGTGTTTCAGAGCAGGAAGCTCCTTGGTCACAGGCTCCATGCTACTGTACAGAAATGGTGAACAGGCACTCCACTCTGCATGTCCATTTAATTAGCCCTCCCTGGGCCTCACAGGTTAGTTCAACTTTGTGTTGGATGCTGGGATCAGTAGTGCACTTTCGAAATTCCTTTATCTTTAGTAGGTTTCTGTGCTTTACCAAAATGTTAATTTTAATTTAAAAGCCCTCCTGTGGGCCTCTGAGATGAAAATGTACAGTTTATTTTTTCTTTACTGCTTTTCCACTAAGGAAGACTTGGAGTAGTTCCATGTCCTTGTGGCCCCCTAACCTTGACCTTAAGGGTTGGTACAGTCTTCCGCGCCGGACTGCTGGCCATAAATATATATGTATTACCTATTGGCAGTCGCCAGTAGGTAATTATAGTTAGGACTTTGTTTCTATTCAAAAAGCGTTTTTTCTTTTGCCAATATCTTTGGCGCCATTCAATAAATCTTTGTGCCATTTTTAAAACTAATGCCCCGTTTAGGTCTGCTCCTGTCTCCACAGTTTTGAGGTAATTCATCAAGTGGGGGCAGAGAAAAAGGGGGGTCTTAAAACACAGTTTCTCCATGTTCATTTCCATAGGAAAATTTAGACAAGGCTACAGCCCAAACTGCTGAACGGAATAACACTAAATTTGGCAAAAAGATAGCTCTTGGTTCAGAAAGCGACCTTTTTTAAATGGTGTAAATCCGTTCAGCAGTTTATGAGAAATTCATATATTTAGAAATATTAGTATCTGGTGACCACTGTGGATCCCCAAACCCTCCCAATCTCGTGCTTGACCCTGATTGGCTGCCGAACACTTCAAACCAGGAAGTAATAGCAGCCATCTTGTGAATCCGTTGAAGTGAGTTACAAGAAAAAAGTATTATAATTGATCCAGCGCTGCTCTAAAACAAACCTCCAAACCATCACTATATATCATAGGAACTATCACACTTTACTCGTCGGTGAGGCCCATAAGACTGTGAGTCATTCATTCACACAAATCACCCTGCTCCCCAGATCAGTGAAAAACCAGAGGATGAGCTGCTGGAATAGCGAAGTGTCCTACTTCATCTATTTAATCTAAATTCTATACATTCTATACATTATATACATATGCATTTTATTAGATCCTACCATGGTTTTAATTCTCGAGAAAACATTTAAGACACCCCACATTTGGTCAATGGATCAGCTAGTAAAAGTTAACTAATGGACAACAAGATAAGCTTAATTCTCCATGTATTTAATTTTTTATTTACATTTTTTTAGATCTCCTAGCATGACTGTAGGAAGGGGGAGGCTCTAGTTGGCGCAGTGCAGCACTAGCGACAAGCAGGGACTCTCTCTTCCTCGTCAGGGCTGAGGGTTACCTTCCAGACAACCTCTGCTTACCCTCTAGGTAGTGTGGCTTAAGCAGTCGTAGGCTAATCTTTGGGGCACATAGGGTTAAACACTTGCAACAGTACACCTTTACAACCAACCCACCACACAACGAGACCAGACTGTATTCTTGTAAAAATATATATCTTTATATAGATTTTAAGCAGGCTTGTGAATACAGTCAATAACTTTACGAAGACGGTTGCAAGTTACGTAATTCGGGTTACCACAGTTCTTATGGAAGTTCTCTTGAGGTCCGTAGACCGGTGTTATTCAAAGTTCTTGTGGAGCCGGCGGCTTCCAAGGGATCTGTCCCACGTCGCGTTGCCTTCCCGGGGTCGCTGATCGTTGTGGCTCTTCGGCCGAGCAGGTCACTGGTCGTCCGGGGCAGCGGTGTTCTGTGGCGGCAGGGTCCTTTCCTCGTCGTCCGCTCCGACCCTGGAGGCGGCGGCTGTGCGGTGGTGACAAGTGGCAGTACGGTCCCCAAGTGCAGGACGTACCCAGCCAAATGTCGGTGCAGCTGTGGGCTCACAGCTGGGCTGTCGGGCAGGCTTACCGACTGGGCGGATTCTCGTAGGGCAGTTGTCCGTCTTTGCAGGTGGGTGAGGGCTTGCTATGCCTTCGCCTCGATAGCTTGGACCGGACGGGTCCTCCTTTGCTTTGCTCTCGGGCTCCCGGTGCAGTTGCGGTCACGGTGTTCGGGCCAGCGGCGGCTGGTCCTCACTTTGCTTCTGCTGTTGCTCTGGGCCCCGGTCACGGTGGTCGGGAGGATGTTGATGCCTTAGAGGAGATTCCTCCGTCAGTGCTGCGGCGATGGTCAGCACCCGCAGTCGCTTTCCAAGGGGGTAGCGTCCACTGGTCCTGGGACGCTGGTCAGGGGGCAAGTTCAGTTGCAAGCCCTTGGAGATCTCTTTGCAGAGTTTGGCACAAGTAGCACAATAGTCTTTTCGTAGTCTTATTGTCTTCCTCTCCTTCAGCAGCAAGGCACCAGACACAGGCAAGAGTCAGCACCCTTCCTTGTCTCTCACGGTCCTTCTTGTAGGGCAGAGTCTTTCTGTGGCCCAAACCGGATCTAATTTTCAAGGAGCAGGGCTCCGTCTTTTATAGGCCAATTCTTTTGTTCTCGCAGGCCAGGGGGGCCTTTGCGCAGCCACTCTCAGTTCTGGAGTACCCCCGCGGGTGTACTCCGGCTTCTGCTTTCAGTGTGAGGGGCAGGCGCATCAGACGCCCCACAGGAGGTGGAGCCAGCATTGTCCGGACAGGAGTGGCCAGAGTACCTTGTTGATGGGGGCTTCGCCCTTCCTGGGCCAGGTGCCGGCAGAGTCATCCGCCGCTCCCCAGGAGGGTGGAGCCAGCATTGTGGAGGTCGAGCACAGTGACAGCTCGAGTCAAGAGGCACTCCTACCTCCCACTAAGGTGTAATCTGCGCATTCACCACCTGTCATCCCTCCAGCCCTGTCACTCACACATCCCAGACAGTCAGATACACACCAGCAGAGGCGGCTGAAATGGTTAAGCAAGCAAATGCTAACTTTCTAAAAGTAGCATTTGCAAACCCAGGATACTGAAATAAACTTGACTACAAGAAATATCTCCTTATCCTGAGTTCAGGCATACTAAACATGACTCACTACCATGCTCCTTGAGCCTGCGGGGGTTATAGGGTGTAATAACCCTCGCAGCCCAGTCTGGCCTAATGGAGCAGGTAGCCTTCAGTAGTGAAATACGGTCTTCGTTGTAAGTCACTACTAGGACATGCCACGCACATCAGGGCTTGTCCTACCTTGCACCTACAACGCACCCGGCCCGTAGGCCTACCATAGGGGTGACTAATATGTAGCCAAGGGAAGGGTCGGTGCGGGCAAGTGGGGACACTTGCCCAGCTAGCGTGACAGTACGAGACCGCACGCGGGTTCTGCGGTCGCAGTTCCCAGACACATCTTTACGGCTGCTTCGGTGGGTGGCGCAACCAGCGCTGCAGGCCCACCAGCAGTATTGGCATCTACAAGCCCCGGCACTCTCTTGTGCGCTTTACTGGGGACTAACAGTAAATCCAATGCACCAATCATGGATACCAATCGTATGTACAATTTACAGTAGGGAGCACTTGCACTGCGGCACGGATCAGCCGTGGCGCAGTGCCCTGAGTATCGGAAAACCAGCAAAAAATCGGAGGCACATCAGCAAAAAGTGGAAGGGAGACTCACGCCAAGGTGCCAGGTCTAACATGTGTCCCCTCCAGCTGAAATGTGGGGGGAACTACCCTTCCCCAGGGAGTTCCACATCACTAAGGCGGAAAAATCTGGACAGACCGTCAGCGTTGGCGTGATCGGTGCCAGGGCGGTGTTCCACCGTAAAGTCCATACTCTGTAGAGAAATGGACCACCTCAACAGTTTCGGGTTCTCACCCCTCATTTGCATCAACCATCTGAGGGGCCTGTGGTCCGTCTGAACTCGGAAGTGAGACCCAAACAAGTAGGGTCTTAGCTTCTTCAGCGCCCAGACCACAGCAAATGCTTCACGCTCTATTGCACTCCACCTACTTTCCCGTGGAAGTAACCTCCGACTTATGAAGGCTACGGGTTGGTCAAAGCCCTCCTCAGTCATCTGTGAAAGAACAGCCCCTACACCATGCTCTGAAGCGTCTGTTAGCACAATGAACTCCTTGGAGAAATCTGGGGCCAGGAGCACGGGTGCCGTGCACATGGCAGTCTTCAGGGTGTCGAAAGCTTTCTGACAGGTGTCAGTCCAAATCACATTCCTGGGCTGCTTTTTCGAAGTCAGCTCTGTCAAGGGGGTCACGATCGTGCCATAGCCCTTGACAAACCTCCTGTAATACCCAGTGAGCCCCAGGAAGGCTCTCACTGCAGTCTGGGTCTTGGGGGGTTCCCAAGCCAGGATGGTTTCGATTTTGGGCTGCAAGGGGGCTACCTTGCCGCTCCCAACTTGGTGTCCCAAGTACACCACTGAACCCTGCCCAATCTGGCACTTGCTTGCCTTGATTGTGAGGCCTGCTCTGCGCAGGGCCATCAACACTTCCCAGAGGTGTCGCAGGTGTTCGGGCCAGGTGCCGCTGAACACCGCAATGTCATCCAGGTAGGCGGCACTGAACTCGTCCAGTCCAGCCAACACCTGGTTGACCAATCTCTGAAAGGTGGCAGGGGCATTCTTCATCCCAAATGGCATAACCCGGAACTGGAAATGCCCATCTGGGGTAGAGAATGCCGACCTCTCCTTTGCCCCATCGGTCAAGGCGATCTGCCAGTACCCAGACGTTAAATCAAACGTGCTGAGAAACCGGGCAGCCCCTAGCCGATCCATGAGCTCGTCAGCTCTGGGGATGGGGTGCGCGTCAGTCTTCGTGACTGAATTGAGTCCTCTGTAGTCCACACAGAACCGGAGTTCGGGTGTGGCTCCCGGCGCAGCAGCCTTCGGAACCAAGACCACGGGGCTGGACCAAGGACTGCTGGAAGACTCAACCACCCCGAGGGCAAGCATCTTGGAGACCTCCTCCTTAATGCAGGCCCGGACCCTGTCAGTTACCCGGTAAGCCTTGTGCTTCACCGGTAAGCTGTCTCCAGTGTCCACATCATGGACGCACCAATCTGTGACACTCGGAACCAGGGAGAACAGGTCTGGAAACTGTCCCAGCAACTGGCGGCAGTCCTCCTGTTGTTCGGCGGTCAGGGAGGGTGAGAGGTTAACTCCATCCACTGACCCATCCTTCTCACAGGCCACCAAGAGGTCAGGAAGAGGCTCCGACTCCTCCTCCATCCCGTCATCGGTTGCCAACAACATGCCCACTTCGGACCTTCGCAAGTGGGGCTTGAGGCGGTTGACATGTAGGACCCGTAAAGGGTTCCTAGGCGTCTTCATGTCCACCAAGTATGTCACGGGGCTCTTGCGCTCCACAACCTCAAATGGTCCTGCCCACTTATCTTGAAGGGCACAGGGCTCCACTGGGGCCAAGACATACACCTCTTGTCCAGGCTGAAGCTCGACCAGAGTGGCATTCTGATCGTACCATCGCTTCATTTCTTCCTGGCTCGCTTCCAGATTTGCCTCGGCACGTTGTCTGAAGCGCCTGGTCTGGTTTCTGAAGGCCAGCATGTAGCTATATACATTCTGGGGAGGTTTCCTGGGAGATTGCTCCCAGCCTTCCTTTACCAAACTCAGTGGTCCTCTCACGGGGTGACCGTACAGCAGTTCAAAGGGGCTGAACCCTAGGGACTTCTGTGGTACCTCGCGATATGCAAACAGCAGGCATGGCAAGAGGACGTCCCACTTACGCCTCATCGGACCTTCCAGGCCCATTATCATGCCTTTGAGGGTTCGGTTGAATCTTTCAACCAACCCGTTACCTTGGGGATGGTAGGGTGTGGTGAACTTGTACGTTACGCCACACTCCTGCCAAAGGGACTTCATATATTTCGATATGAAATTGGTCCCCCTGTCGCTCACCACCTCTAGAGGGAATCCTACTCGTGAGAAAATTCCCATCAGTGCACGCCCCACCACGGGAGCCGTCACTGTCCTCAGAGGGATGGCTTCAGGGTACCGGGTGGCATGGTCCACCAAGACCAGGATGAACCTGTTGCCCATGGCTGTCTTGAGGTCCAGAGGCCCAACGATGTCAATACCCACTCGCTGGAATGGCGTACCGACCACAGGGAAGGGTTGGAGGGGAGCCTTGTTCTTCCCTCCCGTCTTCCCACTTGCCTGGCAAGTCGGACAGGTTCTGCAATGAGCGTCTGAGCTTTTAAGCATTTGGGGCCAGTAGAAGTGGGTGACAAGCCTGTCATAGGTCTTGTCCATCCCTAGATGTCCTGCTAAAGGCACATCGTGAGCCAGACCCAGTAGGAAGGCTCTGAACTTCTGGGGTACCACCAGCACACGGGCTGACCCAGGTTCAGCAGCTTTAGGCTCCGAATACAGGAGGTCGTTCTCCCAGTACACGTAATGTGTTTTGGCCTGAACACCATTGGCCTGGTCTGCAGCCTGTTGCCGCATACCCACGAGAGAAGGGCATTCTTTCTGCTCCCTGCAGAATTCCTCCCTGGAGGGTCCTCCTTCTTGCTGCCAATGGGTCAGCTCAGGCAGGTCCCCCAGTTCGGCGATCTGTTCCCCTGTAGGCTCCAGGGCATCCCCCTTAAGGTCTGCCTCCTCCTGGACCGTAGGAACTTCAGGGGCCGGTTTCCCGCGCCCCCTGCGCCTTCTCCCTAAAGCCGGTTCCTGGGCCTCTCCATCAGGCCCCAGGACCTCTCGGTCACCCTTACTGGCTGCCATCGACCGGGTGGTCACGCACGCCCAGTCAGGCAGACCCACCATCCGCAGGTGAGTCGCTTTCTCCACCTTTTCCCAAGGGGAGTGCTCCAAGTCGTTCCCTAGCAAACAGTCAACAGGCATGGTTTTTCTCACACAGACCTGCAGAGTACCAGAGACCCCCCCCACTCGAAGGGAACTTGAGCCATCGGACACTGACTCTCAGAATTATCAGCGTTGATAACCCTACAGTAGGCATGGGGTACAACCTGCTCTTGAGACACCAGGTGCTGCCTCACTGCAGTCACACTGGCTCCTGTGTCTCTAAGAGCCTCAGCTTCCTTACCATTGATGATCACTACCTGCCCATATTTCTTAGTGTTAGAGGGCAGGTAGTTCGTAGGGATCATCTCGCTGTCTCCTAACGAGACCAGGGTCATGTGAACGGGATCTCCACCCCCCGGGACCATCATTTCTTCTCCCAGGTGAACGCTAGTCACTTGTCGGGGCGGAGCACCAGTGGGTGCAGGTTTTCCAAATAGGCGACACTTGGGGTCACTGGATATGTGCCCAGGCTCGCCACATTTGAAACAATTGAAGGGCCCCTTTGGAACAGGTTTACCTGTCGGGGCCCCATTCTGCTTCGGGGGTGGGGGAGGCTGAGAACCCTGCTGCGGATTCCCCTGGGAACTACTTTGGGGGCCTTTTTGGAACCCTTTCTGTTTTCCCCCTTTGTCCCCCCCACTCTTCTGCTGGGGACCCTGCCCACTCTTGGCGGAATCTCCCACGGGACCCTTGTGGACCCTGGTGCTGAGCCAGCGGTCCGCCTCCTCAGCAAGCTTCCTCGGGTTGGACAGCTTGCTATCGATCAGGTGTTGGCGTAACTCAGGAAAACAGTGATCAGCCAAGTGCTCCCATGCAATTAAATCAAAGAGACCTTGAAAATCATTAACTTTGTTACCTTTCACCCAACCATCCAGTGCTCTGCAAAAGTAAGTCACATACTCCACATACGTATTCCCAGGCCGCTTAGTACATCCCCTAAACTTCTGTCTATACATTTCAGGGGTAAGCCCGTACCTGTTTAATAAAGCTTCTTTCATGTGGGCATAGGATCTCTGATTCTCAACGGGCAAATCTAGCAAGGTATCTCTCCCTTCGCTAAGGAACCTTCCCCACAACCCCGCTCCCCAATCCTTGTCAGGGACCCGGTGGGAGGACATGGCTACCTCGTATGCCCTAAACCACTGTCCTATGTCATCCCCCTTAAAGAACTCCTTAACTACGTCCTTCGGGATGTGCACTCTTGACTCTACCTGCACTGGCGATGTGCTGCCACCAGAGGGAGGCCGATCCAAGCCTCTCTCCTTGAGACTTATCTCCCTCATCTTGATTTCATAATCCATCTGATGCTTTCGCTCTTCCAGCGCCATTCTTTTGGTTTCCAGCTCCAGCTGGATTTTCAATTCTGCCAATTTCCTCTCGTGATTCCGGGTTTCCTTCCTGTCCGCCAGCTCCTCTGGCGACAGGCCTTTACCAAAGCTATGCTCGCTGTCTTGCCTCTCGAGATCGATCAGATCCCCAGGTGCATTCTGCTCCGTCGTTGCATTCTGCTCGGCGAGGACGTCTTGCTCCTCCGGGGTCTTTCTGGACTCCACCCAGGCTTTCAGGGCCTTGTAGAGCTCCGGTTTGTTTTTGCAGCCAGCGTGCGGAACTTTGAGTTTCCTACAGAAAAACTTCAGTTCAACTCTGGTGTACTTATCCAGCTTTGCGGCGTCCCACTCCACCTCCAACACCTCAGAGGTCGTGGACTCCGCTCCATCCAGGCTCTTTGTGCCCGGCATGGTTTCTGCACGCGGAATCTTCTTTCAAAAAGCAAAGTCTGTGGTTTAGTAACTGCACCGTAATCCTTGTGTAGTGGTCAGAAGCTCAGGTATAACTATCGCAAGTGTAAATTCGAAATCCCCACCGCTGCGTCCAATGTAGGAAGGGGGAGGCTCTAGTTGGCGCAGTGCAGCACTAGCGACAAGCAGGGACTCTCTCTTCCTCGTCAGGGCTGAGGGTTACCTTCCAGACAACCTCTGCTTACCCTCTAGGTAGTGTGGCTTAAGCAGTCGTAGGCTAATCTTTGGGGCACATAGGGTTAAACACTTGCAACAGTACACCTTTACAACCAACCCACCACACAACGAGACCAGACTGTATTCTTGTAAAAATATATATCTTTATATAGATTTTAAGCAGGCTTGTGAATACAGTCAATAACTTTACGAAGACGGTTGCAAGTTACGTAATTCGGGTTACCACAGTTCTTATGGAAGTTCTCTTGAGGTCCGTAGACCGGTGTTATTCAAAGTTCTTGTGGAGCCGGCGGCTCCCAAGGGATCTGTCCCACGTCGCGTTGCCTTCCCGGGGTCGCTGATCGTTGCGGCTCTTCGGCCGAGCAGGTCACTGGTCGTCCGGGGCAGCGGTGTTCTGTGGCGGCAGGGTCCTTTCCTCGTCGTCCGCTCCGACCCTGGAGGCGGCGGCTGTGCGGTGGTGACAAGTGGCAGTACGGTCCCCAAGTGCAGGACGTACCCAGCCAAATGTCGGTGCAGCTGTGGGCTCACAGCTGGGCTGTCGGGCAGGCTTACCGACTGGGCGGATTCTCGTAGGGCAGTTGTCCGTCTTTGCAGGTGGGTGAGGGCTTGCTATGCCTTCGCCTCGATAGCTTGGACCGGACGGGTCCTCCTTTGCTTTGCTCTCGGGCTCCCGGTGCAGTTGCGGTCACGGTGTTCGGGCCAGCGGCGGCTGGTCCTCACTTTGCTTCTGCTGTTGCTCTGGGCCCCGGTCACGGTGGTCGGGAGGATGTTGATGCCTTAGAGGAGATTCCTCCGTCAGTGCTGCGGCGATGGTCAGCACCCGCAGTCGCTTTCCAAGGGGGTAGCGTCCACTGGTCCTGGGACGCTGGTCAGGGGGCAAGTTCAGTTGCAAGCCCTTGGAGATCTCTTTGCAGAGTTTGGCACAAGTAGCACAATAGTCTTTTCGTAGTCTTATTGTCTTCCTCTCCTTCAGCAGCAAGGCACCAGACACAGGCAAGAGTCAGCACCCTTCCTTGTCTCTCACGGTCCTTCTCGTAGGGCAGAGTCTTTCTGTGGCCCAAACCGGATCTAATTTTCAAGGAGCAGGGCTCCGTCTTTTATAGGCCAATTCTTTTGTTCTCGCAGGCCAGGGGGGCCTTTGCGCAGCCACTCTCAGTTCTGGAGTACCCCCGCGGGTGTACTCCGGCTTCTGCTTTCAGTGTGAGGGGCAGGCGCATCAGACGCCCCACAGGAGGTGGAGCCAGCATTGTCCGGACAGGAGTGGCCAGAGTACCTTGTTGATGGGGGCTTCGCCCTTCCTGGGCCAGGTGCCGGCAGAGTCATCCGCCGCTCCCCAGGAGGGTGGAGCCAGCATTGTGGAGGTCGAGCACAGTGACAGCTCGAGTCAAGAGGCACTCCTACCTCCCACTAAGGTGTAATCTGCGCATTCACCACCTGTCATCCCTCCAGCCCTGTCACTCACACATCCCAGACAGTCAGATACACACCAGCAGAGGCGGCTGAAATGGTTAAGCAAGCAAATGCTAACTTTCTAAAAGTAGCATTTGCAAACCCAGGATACTGAAATAAACTTGACTACAAGAAATATCTCCTTATCCTGAGTTCAGGCATACTAAACATGACTCACTACCATGCTCCTTGAGCCTGCGGGGGTTATAGGGTGTAATAACCCTCGCAGCCCAGTCTGGCCTAATGGAGCAGGTAGCCTTCAGTAGTGAAATACGGTCTTCGTTGTAAGTCACTACTAGGACATGCCACGCACATCAGGGCTTGTCCTACCTTGCACCTACAACGCATCCGGCCCGTAGGCCTACCATAGGGGTGACTAATATGTAGCCAAGGGAAGGGTCGGTGCGGGCAAGTGGGGACACTTGCCCAGCTAGCGTGACAGTACGAGACCGCACGCGGGTTCTGCGGTCGCAGTTCCCAGACACATCTTTACGGCTGCTTCGGTGGGTGGCGCAACAAGCGCTGCAGGCCCACCAGCAGTATTGGCATCTACAAGCCCCGGCACTCTCTCGTGCGCTTTACTAGGGACTAACAGTAAATCCAATGCACCAATCATGGATACCAATCGTATGTACAATTTACAGTAGGGAGCACTTGCACTGCGGCACGGATCAGCCGTGGCGCAGTGCCCTGAGTATCGGAAAACCAGCAAAACATCGGAGGCACATCAGCAAAAAGTGGAAGGGAGACTCACGCCAAGGTGCCAGGTCTAACAATGACTTTACTTTATTAAACTTTAGTTCGAATTCAATTAAACATTTTATTAATCACCTAAAAAAAGAGAAAAATTAATTCAAACAGTTTACATTTATTAACAGAATAGTTCAGAAAAATAAATCAGAGACACATTACCAATCTTTTCGGCAATAGAAATCAGGATTAGAACAGCAGCTTTCCCAAAAACATCCTCTCTATTCTTTCTCGATGTTCACCACCCATCAGGACTCTGACCCCGTCAAAAGTTAAAGTCAGGATAAATGTCAAAGTCTTTGCACGAAGGAAAAATTGATCAGTCCGACAGCATGTCGTGGTGCAAAAAGTAATTCAAAAGCGAGCTTTTTTCTCTCTTCCAAATTACCTCTTTTGTACCCTTTTCCCTAACTAGCTAACTAAAATTTGAAACTTTTAGGGTCCGCACTCAATTCTCATTGGTCCATTCAAGAGGTGGATGAGGATAACCTCTTCTCCTCATTGTCCATATTTCCGCCTAGTCATAGTTCAAAGCACAATAAAATTATGATTGTTTGTTATTGTATTCTTTCACCCTTGTCCTTTAACTTGTCACTTTGCTGAACTTTCCCAGGCTCACAACACGGACAACTTAACTTGGCACCATTCTGCTTGTCAGGCCACGCTGACCTTGACACCTGCTGCACAGGCACAGACTTCTTGCACTCTCTCGAATACAGTCCTGCATGCGTGTAAAGACATTCTCTTGGAGTCTCGCAAACCCTCCATGTTTTACTAGGCCGCATGGGCCATAACGGGAACCATCATAGAAAAAATACACAATTAAACGTTAGATTTTGAAGTAAAGCCCTTCTGTTTACCTCCCCCCATTCTAAGTTCACCCTGTTAGTGGTTACCTAGCTCAAAAGCAACATATATGCGTTGTTTTCTTACCATTCTCCGTCATTTCTGCCACAATTACTCTTTAAAGAAGCATACATGCATAGCCTTTCATTAGATTATAGCATTTCCACACTATATTAGTAAGACAGTTTCACATAATTAATGTATTACGGTTTGCAACCCAAGCAAATTAGTATCCCACATGTATTTGTGTGTGTTCTTTCTATTCTACGTTGGTTAATTTGAAACCATACGAATAATACATATGACGGTTATGGGAAGGTGACTTCATGAGGGGTATACAAAAAATGTTGCTTTCACCCTCACTCCATCACAATCAAGAAAAGGGGGCAGGGTAGAGACACCCCCTGCTCAGGGAGTCCCATAGGGAACCCAAGGCCTCCAAAAAGCATTTAAAGAAAAAAAGAAAATTTGAGAGATTCACGTATTGTCGCATAGGGTCTCCTGAGCTTTGTTTCCTTGAAGCCCCCGGGTGGGCCAGGTCCCAGGGGTAATGGTAAATTATGGTGCAGAGGCCCCTGCAACCCCGGGGACCGCAACTATCCCGGGACTATGCTAATGGTATGGGGAGGTCACACGGGCTCCTGCCCCCCAATCTCTCCCAAGAACCTCCACTTCCCTAGGGCTTGAATTAATTGTGTGTGGGGGGCCTCGCAGGCCCTCCCAAGCCCCGGGACCGCAAACTTCCCAGGGCATTTTCAAATTAACTGGAGTGTGGGGGGCTCCTGCCCCCCATATTGCTCCGGGGACCACCACCTCCCTTGGAATATATGCTTTAAATGCAGGGGGATCATGTAGCCCCCCCGCAGCCACAGGGACTGTCACCTCCCCGGTGCTACCTTTAAAAATTAAGTGTGGGGGCTTGCGTCCCCCACACTGCCCTGGGACCACCTCCTCCCTGGGGCACACTTTATTCAAATATGGGGGTCGGTTGTGGCCCCCTGGCTCTGGGGACAACAATCTCCCCAGGGCTTTAAACCTGTTGGGGGAGGCGTGACTTGCCGAGCAGCAAGATGGCCGCTCACTGAGAGGGCTCTGCTGGATGCAAAATAATCCTATATCACCCTACAGTCTAAAGAGCTTGAATTTACATATAAAGAGCGGTAAACTGGTGCTGTAGTGGCCGGAATAAGCGGTGGGGCAGAGCCCTGTGCAGAGCCCCGAGATCCAGACAGAAACATACTATAGCCAGTGCGTCGACCTGTTCCCTGCTGCGTGGCTGGAGAGCGCTGGCCTGCTTGCGCGCTGTGACTGGCACATCAAGCAAACACGTACAGAGCTGTGAGAGGAAGGCACACGATCTGACCAAAGGAGATACCTAGAGCTGACTCTGCTATACTGGGAGAGGTGCCGGTGGTCTGGGGGCTTGGTCCTGGAGCCGCCCGGTCGACGTGTGCGGCCCACCTGTGGTCGACAGCGGACTGCAACAAAAAACACTGTGCATGGCTGTGGCAAGCATACTGAAGCTCCAACATTGATGCCCAAAGGAATTGGACATAGGCGATGATGCTGGGAGGCTAAAACCGTGCATTTGGGAATCTGTTGGTCAGTGGGGCCCGCGGCTAGATGCTGTGGCCCATGCTGTTTGGACAAGACCCCAGGGCCTGGTATCACTGAACAAAAGTCTGGATACGGGCTGGTCTGGGTAGACCAATCACAGCTCTGCACTGAATATACAAATTAGCAGGCAAGCAGTGGCTGAGCCAGGGAAAACGACTGCGGGCCTTGGGGGCAGGGATCTCCGATCTTTCAAGCGGGAATAATCGTATTGCAAAACCAGAACTATTACAAGATACGCACAGTGGTGGACACAGAATCTAGAATTGCTGTGGGACGGGGAGCCAGGTTGCCTCAAAACAATACTGCATAGCGCACAGACTGCCCTTCTTGCACAAGTGGGACCGAATTAGGCATTTGAGGAGCTATGGGGAAACATGATACCAAACAGATGAAGCTCCCCCTTCAAAAATAAAAGACTTATGCACCAAATGGAAAAGGAGACAGACATTGATCCAGAGCTGAGCACGCAAGACTGAGCCGATACGAGCAGTGATGATCTCCGTTCCCTGTTTCTAGATATGAAATACAGCACAAAAACCATAGACAATAAGCTAGACCTTCTCACCTCTGAGCTGTACCAGGTCAAGAAGCAAGTAGATACCCATGAGACCCGATTAGACCAGCTGCACAACCAATCCACAAAAGCACACAAGTTTCAAATAAAAACTAAACAGCAGCTGCTCCATATAGACAAATTACTCAACATCATCAGGGCCAAGAACAACGATTTGGAAGCTAGGTCATGCAAAAACAACCTCTGCATTACTGGCATTCCATAAGCTGCAGCGATTTCCAAGTTGGAAACATTTGTTGAAGATCTGCTGCACAATCTGTATGGCCCGGAGCTCTCCACAATGTTCATAATTGAAAGGGCCCATAGAGCACTTGGGCCCAGACCTGCGGTCAGGGTTACGCCAAGATCAATCCTGGCACATTTATTATATTATCGTGATTGGGACACTATCATGTGCCAGGCTAGATAAAGAGGAAGCATAATCTACAAGGATAACAACATCTCCTTATATCCAGACTTTACTCCTGTGGTCCAGGCAGCTAGGCGGCAATTTGTGCCAATAAAACAGATCCTGAGGCAAGCAGAAATACCGTATGCACTATTATCTCCACCCAAATTGAAGATAACCCATGAAGGATCAGTGCACCAGAAACAAACAGTCAATTCGACCGCATGTGTCCCCTCAGATGCTGGTCTCCATGACAATGATTGAACTGCTGTGCCATGCACTGCCAGGTATTGTTAAGAACATACTAACTGATACTGTTTGCGGTCGTTTGTTTTTAGGTAACAGCAACTTCACTGTCATGACCATGTGGTCATAAGCCAAGACTGCCTCTAAGGTACCACTTATGTTGTAATGTTGTTTCAGCTCCCGCACACTTGTGCGGTCAACCCGCCGTAAGACAGGGCTGTATGCTGGTGTAGTCATGCACCCAGGGAGAACTCCCACCACTTGTCCCAAAGCAGGTGACTGAAACGTAACACTGAGTTTGTTTGTTGGGGAGGGATTTTCCGCTCAACCTAATTGGGGAGTTGGTGTGGGTGGAGGCGGGAAAGGATTGTTAATTTTGTTATGCAGGACAGCAAGAAACTATGTCAGTCGAATACTGGAAGTAGCTGGATTAGATCACCTAAGTGTCTTACCCAGAGACTATGCTCACAATACCATATGCAGTCAGCACATATAAGTACGCACCTCTACTTTAGCAACCTAGAGACACAAAGCCTGCTTTCAAAATGTCTAGACATTAAAGCCACCTTGACATGACACCCTACAAGCTCCCTACTTGGAATATTAGGGGGCTAAACAACCACTGTAAGACCAAACTCGTACACGCCTATCTAGCTAGACACTATAACGACATGTGTCTCATGCAGGAAACACACCTGAATAGCACCTAGCTGTCCTGATCCTATTGGATCTATCTGCTGTCTTTGACACGGTGTCCCAAGCTATTTTACTACATCGCCTGACTAGTGCAGGCATAGCGGGCACCGTGTTAAAATGGTTCAAAAATGTTCTGACGTATAGACGGCAGGTTATTATGCTGGGCTATTTCTGTTCCGAAGAGAAGGAGGTTCGGTCAGGGGTCCCCTTGATTGAACTAATTTCCTCCTTCAACATCAGCACAATAGCATATGCTGATGACACACAATTGGTCCTAGTCCTAGATGAGGACTAGACAAACGCCGAACAGACCCTGAAAGAGTGTCTGGCTGCAACTTTTGCATGGATGACTAATAACCACCTTAAATAAAATTCTACCGTTTGGAAAAAATAATCTTTTTTCCCCCCAGATGTGCTGGCCAAAAGAGGCAGAAGCTCCGCCTAACACCATCCTAGCAGCACGAAATTTAGGGATTAAATTCGATGAGACCCTTTCGTTCAAACAACAGGCAAGGGAAGTTGCTGGCTCATGTTTTAACATCATAAAGGGCCTTAGGAAATTTTTCAATCTCCTGCCTTTGTCAGCCAGACGCACTGTCGCAGTGGCGCTGATTACATCTAGATTGGATTATTGCAATAGTCTGTATGTGGGGGCAAATAAATCTGCCCTGCACAGACTGCAGATGGTCCAGCATGCGGCAGCAAGACTGGTCCTGAGATGGCCAAGAAAATCCTCGGCCTATGCTGCGCTGGATGCTCTTCACTGGCTTCCTATTCAGAAGCGCATCTTGTTTAAGGTTCTGACGATTGCTTTTAGGGCCTTTCACAAGCATGGTCCATGGTACCTGTATAAAAACCTCAGGCGATACAATCCCATTCGAGAACTCTGATCCGCAATAGCCAATCTGATGATTGTCCCTAAATTCAGATTGGCAACTAAGGGAGGAAAAACCCTGGCAGTAATAGGTGCAAAGGCATGGAATAAACTGCCCCAGCAACTCCACGCAATCACTTCTGAACAGAAGTTTAGGAAATCTCTTAAAACTTGGATCTATAGCCTGGCGGACTCAGTCTGTAAAACACTTGTTTAACTTCTGCCTGCTGATTGAAGACAGTTAAGCTGTGACCATCTTTCAGCTGTACGAGTCAAAGCGACAAGATGCTCCTTGGAGTGGTAGTTCACTATATAAATGATCCTCACATAACATCACATCACCTCACACGCTAAGCTAAACAGTAAGCGCCGGGGCTCCATTTATTCCTCCATATACTCCAACCTTGCTAGATGGGTGTCTATACTAATCAGACGAGGTGTGGCCTGGTCAACAGCTACATCACATTTTGATCCAGAGCGGAGATTTGTGATACTAGGCGGCAGGCTGGGCACAGTGAATGTTACTTTGGTGGAAATTTATGGACCGAATGTTGACATGCCTGATTTCTTCCACACAGTATGGGCCAAATTTAACACAGTGGGACATGATACTATCATATGAGGTTGTGATTTCAACATGCTAGTCTATGAAGCCATCGATAGGAAAGGTGGGTCCCGCAAACAACACCAGAGATCTAACACAGCACTCAACGCCATCATAGCAGAGGGTAAATTGACAGACATCTGGTGACAATGGCACCCTGATACGACTGAAGACATTTGTATCACAGCTCACCACAATACCTGGTCAAGATTAGATTATTGCTTAGTGTCCCCAGATATAGCGGCCTGGGCAACAGATGTTAAACATCTACCCTGGACCACGCTCCTGTCTTACTACAGCTGTCCGTACCAGAGGGGCCACCGAAAGTAACTAGCTGGGGGCTCCCCCATACGCCCTCACGGACACGAACTTTCAGGAGGAAATCAGAGGACATATAGAAAAATTATTTTCTACCAACACAGGCACAGTGCAAACACAAGCTACTCTATGGGAAGCCTTTAAGTCTGTCATCTCAGGGAAATGCATATGCAGACAGGCAGGGGTATTGAAAACCATTAGGCAATCCCTCGAAAAATTGGAAACCAATATCCGAGCCCTGGAACTACAATGTTATTGAACTAAGGATACATAACTACTGGGAGCAATAAGGGACCAACTCTCAGAATATGAAGAGGGGGCACTGAGGGAGGTGAAATTTATGGGGAAATATATCCAAGCCAGATGGTATAGAGAGGGGGAAAGGCCGAGCAAAGCCCTGGGTCACACGCTACGCCCATTAAACAATGCTGCATTCATTTAAGATATCTTAGATGATAATCAGGAAGTGGTCAGGGGAACTATTGGACCAATTCACAAAATTCTACACTACACTTTACACTTCCTCTTTGTGCACAATATCAGCTGACTTGCAGGCCTATCTAGATTCCATTGAGCTATTGTGGCCAGGCAGGGGACATAGAGCCTATCTAGATAAACCCTATACTGTAGAAGACATCACACAAGTAATAAACGGCCTACCCTTGGTCAAAGCCACGGGTTTAGATGGACTCACAGCTGCTTTTTACAAAGGTTATGCTAATCTGTTAGCGCCCCAACTCCTGGCACTGCATGGGGAGGCACAGGAAACTGGAATTTTCCCTTCTACAATGCGAGAAGCAATCATATTGTCCTTACTCAAGCCAGGGAAACCACCCAATGAGAGGGACTCGTAGCACCCCTCTCATTGATAAATACTGATACAAAAATGTGTGCCAAATTACTGGCAAACAGAATGCAGAATGCAGCCCCTACTCCCCCTGATTGCTAGACCTGACTAGTCCAGCTTTGTTCTGGGTAGGTCCACGGCACACAACTTACGCACCTTCTTCATGGTGGTCCATTTTTTAGACCCCCACTTGCATGCCCTGGTGGTGCTTTTAGGTACCACCAAGGCCTTTGATTCACTAGAGTTGCAATACCTGTTCACCATATTGGCAAGATTGGGATTTAGCCTGACCTACATAAATCAGATAACATTGCTGGACACACCGCCCATTGCCAGACTTAGATGAAATGGTTTGGTCTCCCTTGCAGCTACTAATTACCCATGGCACAAGGCAAGGGTGTCCCCTATCCCCCTGATCTTTGCTATTGGTATGGAGCCACTGGCCTCACGACTTTGGCAGCACCATGAAGCCAGGGGACTGGGTTTCTGTACCAGAGGGCTCATTATATCGCTATACGCGGATGATTTAACCTTATACATTAATAATCCTGTGGACAACTTGAACCCAATGCTGCGGGTAATCCTGAAATTTGGAGGGCTGTCTGGTATACAGATCAACTGGGCAAAATCAGTCCTGTTCCCAATAATGATAGACAGTACCCCCTGCCAGCTGGAGTTCCCTCTTAATTGAGATGACAGCCCAAGTGTGCTACTTAGGAATCTGGTTGAGCTGCAATATACAGGAACAGTGGGATATGAACTTTGGCAAGGTGGTGACATGGCTGGAGGGCAAAGTAGAGACTTGGTCGAGGTTACCACTGTCCCTGGCAGGATGAATTGCAATAGCCAAAATGATAATTCTGCCTACATTTCTATATATGTTCATAAATCTTCCACTCCCACTTACACAAGCCTTCTTTAAAACAATGCACCCCTTGTTGGTATCCATGGTGTGGGCAGGTAACAAGCCCATGTATCATGGGAACTTCTAACACTTCCCCTATCACAAGGAGGGTTGGGCACACCGGATATCCCACTGTAAGCATACTGTGCACATGCCCAGTCCTACACTACTGGGTTCACCCTGTTCCATCTCAGGCACATGTAGCGGTGGAGTCGGACAAGGCTGCGCTGACTCCACTCCAAGTTGCACTATATCAGCTATATAAACACCCCCGAAACAAGATTGATGCAGTGGAGACATTGCGTAGGGGTTGGGAAGGCTTGTGGCACAGAGCCAAACTAGAGGTCCTAAATGACTCTTCTGTCCCACTGGCACACAACCCTCACATTTCCCCCCAGGAAGACAAAGGGAAAGTAGTGCTGGCATGTGGGCTAGAAATGAACACATTTGCCGATTTATATCCCCTGAACAACTTCCATCCCCCTCCAACAGAGCAAGCTGGGGCAGTGCCTATGTTCTCAGTTGTTCTTATCTTATCGTGTACGAGTGGCATGTCGACAGGTGCATACTACATATCCCAGTCCCCTGCCCACACTACCGGCCCTTGAACATATAGTGTCTGGTCCGTTGCCGCACCAGCTCATCACACGATTACACAGCACCATTCAAAATATGTTCCAGGTGACGATACCCAAAGCATTACTTGATTGGAACACTGAAATTAATCCCTCACTCTCTGACGAGCAATGGAAGTTCTGCTAAGGCTAATTACACATGCTGTCTCCAAACTACAATCTAAGAGTGATCCATTTCAAATTACTGCACTGATTCTACTGAACCCCCACTCAGCTACACCGCATTGGACTAAGACCCGATGCTAGCTGCTGGAGATGCAGGGCGACACCAGCAACATTCTTACACCTAGCTTTGAATTTTCCTCCCATAGCGAAATACTGGACAGACGTATTCAGCACAATTGGGGAGGTTCTGGGGCATCAGTTGAGCCCACACCACTGGTAGGAATATTAGGTTATTTGAAGGAGACCCCAGTGGGCAAACGGAAACTACATGCCATGCTACTACAACAAGTGAAGAGTGGCTATGCATTGGGGGAAACCTAACACTCTGTCCATTAAGGGCTGGTTACAGGATGTTATTTATTGCCAGACCCAGCTCTCAACCTTTTGGGAACTAATGCCTATATCCTCCAGGCCCAAAAGACATCTGGGGTCTGATACTAGAATGGATATGCACAAATCATCCTGGGGATGCTTGTGCACCTAGTCCCGGAACAGTAGAGTCTCGCACCTAGCCTTACTCTGCTGTACATATGTGCCTTGAGAAATGTGTTGTACAACTAGACTCTAGATGGGGTAGTTGAATGGGAAGAATGTAACAGTAATACTACAAGGCAAGAACACACTGTTAATGCAACTATGTGTAGATGCTTCTAAGTAATCCTTTAAGCCATGCTGTCATGTGTTTTAATTGTTAAGTTTGTTGCAAAGCTGTAACCACAGTGCACGCTGCCCACTGGTGTCAAGCAAAATATGTAATTTGATATTGTATGTGGAAAAATGCCAATAAGCAAAATGAAAAAATAAATAAAATGGTTTGGAGTGGGAACTCAAAGCCCCCCTCCAGGAGCCCTCCTTGGCCCTGGGGACCGCCACCACCCAGGACCGGCTCCAGCAATGTCTCGGGTCTCGGGGTGTCCACCCCTGGGACATTGCAGTTTGCTATGGCTCTCACCCTGCCATACCAAACAATGCTTCGCCTCATGGAAATGAGAGCAGTAAAACTGGTCTTCTATGAAGTGAAGCAGTATTGTTTTTGGGCAAAGGGACCAGCATGTTAGCAGCTTCCTCTGCCCAAAAGCAATACAGGCTGCAGTAGGAGGCGTGGAGCCAGAAGCGGCTGTGGGGGATTGGGTCCCCGGGGTTAAAATCGGCTTGTGGAGGGGTGCAGTGTGGCCCCCCTTCCTGAAAATAAATATAGAAAATTGGCCAAGCCCCGGGGACAGGGTCCCTAGGGTAAAAAATGGCCCAGGGAGGGGGCACCGCATGGCACTTCTCCCATTAAAAAAACCAAAAATAGAAAGGAAGAAAGGACCAGCCCTGGGGTATATCGGCCTTGGGAAGGGGGACCCCACATCCCCCCTCCCATTTTAATATTTTTTATTTTTTAAATGGGTCAGGCCCCGGGGACTGGGGTCCCTGGGCAAAAAAATGCTATGGGAAGGGGGGCTACACAGCCCCCTTCCTACGTTTTTTAAAATAAAAATAGACAAACCGGCACATTGCCGGAAACCCCGCCTCCTTTCACCAGTACACTGGAAATGCGCCTCCTGGTGCGATCTTGGTTGGGGAATGAAGTCCCCATTACTACTGATGGTCCTTAGGGGCCAAATAGCCCACCAAGTACCACCAGTAAGTCCTACACAGCTGGTAGGAGACCATGCCCCTTTTTACACCACTCTGCAAACGCTGCTCTTGGCGCACTGGTGGTGGGCGATGAGGTCCCCTTATGTCCTGAGGACCTCAGGACTGAACTGGACTTCATCCCCCAAGCAGCAGTAAGCCAGGAGCCACGTTTGCAGAGTGGTGTAAAAAGGGGGCATGGCCTCTGACTACCTCTCAGCAATCCAGCTGTATGGGGCGTACTGGAGGCAACAGGAAGGCTAGTTGGCCCCTCAGATACCCTCAAGAGGTATGGGGACTTCATCCCCCAACCCAGAGCGCGTCAGGAGGTGTGTTTACCGAGTGGTGGAGAAAGGGGGCGTGGCCTGCCACAACCTTTTAGCAATCCCACTGAGTGGGGATTACTGCTGTTAACAGGGAGGCTAGTTGGCCCCTAAGGACACCCAGCAGCAAATGGGATTTTATTCCCTAGGTGTGGCCTGCTATCAGAAATTAGCATTCCTGCTGTGTGAGACTTACTGGAGGTAATAGGAGGTGTTTTCATGGGGGCCAAATACCCCACCTGTTACTTCCAGTAAGTCCCACACAGTGGGATTGCTACGAGGTGTTTGGAGGCCATGCCTCCCTTTGTCCATCACTCTGCAAACGTGCCTCCTGGCACACTACTGGTTGGGGGATGAAGTCCACTTTATTCGTGAGGGACTTTGGGGGCCAAGAATCCCTCCTGGTGCCCCCTGTAAATCCTACTCTGTGGAATTCCTGACCACTGGTCTGTGGCCTAGCCCAATTTCTCCAACACTCAGCAAACTCGACCAATAGTTAAAGAAGCCCTTGCAATGCTATAGGTCTCTCATTTGTGAGAGTTAGAGCTATTGGCATTGTAAATATAAAAGTATTTTCCTAATGTTTTTTTTGAGTGGAGTGGATGCACGTTGTGTGTAGTGGAATTATGTGGTATGTTGTGCAGTGAAATTATGTCGATAGAAATTATGTGGCATTTAGTTATAGGAATTATGTATAGTGGGATTATGTGGTATGGAGAGTAATTATGTGTCGGTGTTGTGGAGTGGTGACCTCAGGTTTAGTCTTCCTAGTTTCCCTAGAAGCTATAAACTCCTGAGGCGGAAAGCCGGGAGCGCTAGGAATTGATTTTAATAACTTCTTGTGATACTGTGTTCTTAAATTATATTCACTTACTGCACTCTTGGCACTTTGAACAGCGGAATCGCTGCAACGACACCCTCATCTTGATCGCCATTTCTCGAGGGTGAGGCGCGTCCCGAGACACGCCCCCTCTGCTGGCCACACCCCCTTCTACGCCCTGACCCTTCACCATATATCATGTGTGTTGGCAGGAAGCGCAGCGGACGAGCGCAGCGGGAGCGCCGTTTGCGCGCCGAAGGCGCGCCTAAGGCAAGCCCGTCTGCGCCCGTCCGCGGCCGGACGGGGCTAGGGGCACGACACCATGCCAAAATGATGTCTTATTCCTCCAAGGAACTTATCGCCCTCCAAGGCCATTGGCCACTTCCGGACCCCGTCCACAGGCTCGTCTCCTCATTAGGCCTCGCTCCTTCCTCCCCTACAACACCACACCCTCCTTTGCGTGCCCCCCCGTCACCTTGTCCCCCCCCACTCGACCCTCACCCCATCAATCCGTCTTTGTCTGTCTGCCTACTCAACACCAGGTCAGCGGTCAAGCACCACCACAAGCTGTTTGTCCTACTCGACTCAGAGAAGCCTGACCTACTGCTCGTGACCGAAACCTGGTATTGTGATTCCTCCCTCCCTGTTCTCGTGGCTACCCTAACCCCCTCCTATGTGGCCTTACGTGCCGATCGCCCAGCAGGCAGGGTTGGTGGTGGGGTCGCCTTAATCGCTCGGTCGGAATTGAATTTTCAATCACTTCCCTTTCCCCCCATCCCCCCTGCTGACTTTCTGGTAGCCCGTTCTCTTTTATCCTCCCCCCCCATTACTTGCCTCTTAATGTACCGCCCCCCTCAGTCTTCGCCCTCATTCCTACCGGCATTTCAAGACCTGTTGGCCAACTTGGTGGTCAACTACGCCTCGGTCTTGGTGCTAGGAGACTTCAATTACTGGCCCTCAGACCCACACGAGTGTACGGCCTCAAAAGAATTCACAGAATCTCTTTTGTCTCTCAACTTTGTATCGCATATAACTGTCCCCACTCACTCTCACGGGCACATACTCGACCAGGTCTGGTCCCTCAACCTCCCAGTGGCTTCGGCGGCTGTTTCTCCCTGCCCCTGGTCCGACCATGCCCTCATCTCCCTCTCTATTCCCCGCAACCCGGTATCCAAAACTCCGCATGCCAAAAATACCTGGGCGCGAAATTGGAACAGACTGGATTTTCCCTCCTTGACCTCCCTGCTTCGAAACTCCACTCCCACCCTTTCTGGCTTATCATCTGCCTCTCAAGCCAAGGCCATTAACACCTGGCTGGCTGGAGGCTGTGATTCAGTGGCTCCCCTACGTCGCATTTCCATCCGCCGACCTAAGGATTCCAACAGATGGTTTAACGACCACCTGAAAGAGCTTAAACTGAGCGCCCGACGGGCGGAGAGGCAATGGAGGAAAAATTACTGTCCCTTATCAAAAACCCACTTTCTCACATCACTGGCCAAATACAAAACAGCAATCCTCGCCGCAAAAACCACCCACTTCTCAACAAAAATAACGTCTGCTGAAAATAAACCCAGGGAAATCTTTGGCATAGTGAATGACCTGGCATTCTCGGACCGAACCTCACCCCAAATCCCTCCCTCCCAGCTTCTTTGTGATCAACTCAACACCTATTTCTTGGACAAGATCGTTACCATCAAGGCCAACATCCCACCACCCTCGCCTGCTTTTGTTGATCCCTCCCCCCCACCGTTCAATGCCTTCTCACCTCCATTCCCGCCCTCACTCAGGAATCATTTCTGGAGATTCTTCCCAAAGTGAAGTCGGGGTCTCCGGCGGATGTCTGCCCGGCACGTATCCTGCAGCAAATTTACTCCTGCTGTTCTGAACCCCCCATCGCCTTCCTCAATAGCTCCCTAGCACAGGGTGTAGTGACCCCTGCGCTAAAGGCAGCCACTATAGTACCCATCTTGAAGAAACCTGGCGCGGACCCTTCCATCTCGGCCAACTACCGCCCCATCTCCCTGCTGCCCTTTCTGGGCAAGGTGATGGAACGCCACGTCACTGCGGTACTTAGCGCCCATATTGAGGCTAATGGGGGGCTGGCATCCCGCCAGGCCGGCTTCCGTCCCAGACATTCGACCAAATCGGTTGTGGTCTCAGTCCTAGACAACCTCAGAAAGGGTATGGATGATAACAAACACCAGGCACTGGTCCTCCTTGACCTGTCCGCCGCCTTCGACACGGTGGACCATACCATCTTACTTTCCCGTGTCAAGGCGGCTGGAATCGGGGGATCAGCTCTGGTTTGGCTCTCCTCCTTTCTGAGGGACCGCACCCAGGCGGTCCGGCTAGGCGACTTCTCTACCACTCCTCTCCCTGTCACTTGCGGTGTTCCCCAGGGATCCTCCCTCTCTCCCCTACTTTTCAATCTTTATATCTTCCCTCTTACCTTCGCGCTCCAGCAGCTGGAGGTCACCGTGTACAATTACGCGGATGATCTCCAGCTCATCTTCGATCTGTCCTCTTCTTCCCTCTCTGTCTTTAACTTCCAGTCAACAATGACATTCATCAGGGACTGGATGAACCACAACCACCTTAAGCTGAACCCGGATAAAACCGAATTGGTTCTCACCAGTGGTTCATCCAGCCCCTGGAACTCCCTCTTCTGGCCCCCCTCTCTTGGTCCCGCACCTTCCCCCTCAACCACGGTCAAAACACTGGGTGTCAAAATGAATAATCAGCTCACCCTCCATTCACAAATCAGCTCCGTGGTCTCCTCTTGTTTCCTCACTCTCCGAACAATCCGCTCTGTCTCCCGCTTCTTCTCCCCTCAGGCACTTAAGATTATCATGGCCGCCCTGGTGATATCAAGGCTGGACTATGTCAACGCTCTCTATCATGGCATTCCAGCATACAGCCTGCGAAGACTCCAGTCGATCCAGAATCAGGCGGCCCGGCTGGTCTATGGCCTCCCACGCTATAACCACTCCACGCCCCTTCTTAGGGAGCTTCACTGGCTTCCCGTAAAGGAATGCTCCCTTTTCAAGACCGGCTGTATGGTCTTCCAGGCCCGCCAGGGCACTGCCCCCGCCTTCATCTCTTCATTAATAAAACCTTATGTTCCCGCAAGAGAGCTCCGGTCTTCCTCTAAGTCCCTTCTTCAGATCCCACGCTTCACACGCAAAAAGTGGGGTGGGGCCAACTTTTCCACCCTGGCTCCAACATTTTGGAACTCCCTCCCTGACCATCTCCGTTCTGCTACCCAGTATCTCTCCTTTCGTAAAGATCTAAAAACTTTCTTCTTCAATCAGGCCTTCCCCGCTTAGCTCTTCATTCCTTTCCCTCTTGTCTTTTCCCTCAGTTGCCGAACCGCCCACTAGCGCCAAGAAACCGCATGGTGTACGCTGCGCTCTAGAAATGTTTTAAATTAGAAATTAAATTAGAAATTAAACTATAAACCCAATGAGACACAAAAAAGAAGGAACCATTGAGTAGCACTTCTGGACCTAGTCAGAGGTATGAGCAGGGCCACCGAAATTATGCAACTGTTCATCTGTATCGATTTTCGCATAGTTATATATATTCTGCATTTGCCACATGATCCATCATCTGCCACATAATCTGCAGATTTGAAGAGAAAAAACATTTTTCTACCTCAAACAGCTCAAACGTTACAAAAAATGCAGTGACAAGTGTTGCAGCGTGGTGGAAGGCCCTTTGCAAAGCTGGAATGGTCACCTGTTACTTATTACTAAATGTGGTTCCTAAATTGGTACTAATGGTTGTTGTAAATATATAATTTACCGTCTTAATTTCTATGCAGGTAAGTACTTAATCAATAATAACTCAATCGGAAAGAAAGAACCAGAGTCCGTAGTGTTAGAGTTCTTAGGGGTTTTATTCCTTAAAAAGGAATCGTTCCGGAACTGGATATCGGATTCCTGGCACCACACAGGGTCCAGGAAGGGATAGAGCATATTTTATTGACAATACATAGCTTATATACTTAATCTACACCATAGAAAGCAATATAAGAGGCGTAACAGCTGAGAGAAGACAAGATAACAGCATCCACGTGTTACTAGTACGTAATCAGAAGGCGTGGACTAGAGGTGAACTAGAGGTGTGTGCTAGAAACGTCACAGGTAGGTGTCACATGGGGGTGGCACTAAACAGAAATGTTGCAATGTCAGCAGAAATCGGAGACTTGGATGCGCGCGCAGCTGCATGACGTGTGATTGACGTGAGACTGGAGGGTGCAGGGGACTTGACATTTACACTGGCGGAAAGAGACAGAAGTCTGGCATGTCAGATCAACTTGTACTTCTATCATATCTAATATCTGATGTTTGGGAACCATATTATCTGAACGGAAAAGGTCTCTGGGGCAGAAGCTATTCTATACTGACTGTGAGTGCGTGTATAAGCGCCTGAGTGTCTGCATGAGAAGCGTGGGGGCATGGGCCTTCCATGGGAGCATGGTAACAGAGGCTATGAATTACTTGCACGGAGACAGGCCGGCCCTTTGGCTCTGCAGCTGGGGAATGTTTACTTAAACTAGTAGGCAGGAATGTATTTTCGAGGAGCGGAACAGATAATTTGAAGGTTGTAGTCAGTCTTGGCAGGCAGCAGGCTGAGCTAAGCGCGGTGGGCCGTGCTGGAAGTAAGTCAGAGTTCACGGGTACAGGGGCAGCCTGGGCTGAGGCTTTCAGAGTCAGAAGCCAGAAAAAAGGCTCGATGGCAGAAATTCAGGGCCTACTTTGCCAGAGCTGAAAAACGTGTAAGGTACACTACAAAAAGACGTTGGCATAGCATACTTAGGAACGGACTATTCAACCCATTCAGGGTGGGTCTGAAAGAGGACATGTTAACGTTGGACGCAAATGTATTTGCGTCTTCATAGCTGGCACAGGAGGGAAGTTACATGCACTTTAAGCTGGTACATGGAGACGGTGGGGTACACGCTAGGGAACACAACTTGACCATAAAATTTATATTTCCTCATTCCCTCCTTGTTCCCTACGGACCCTTCATGATATATCGATCCTCATGAATCGATCAGTTTGTTCTTGTAACATCATTTGCTCTTCTTTCTTTTTTTCACGTCTTGAAAGAAAACTGGAATGTTCAATGCATGATGTGGCACACAGTCCACAAATCGCTGGCCCACACTGTAAGCACAGGCAGCAACTGAATACTAGGACTAGGCCAATGCCTAGGAAGGATAGGATCTTCCATCCCCAAGCGGTTAACGTTGTCCAGAACCAACCGGACCACGTCCAGGTGCCTGGATTCTGATGTATCAGATTTGCAATTTTATGAAGACGTGTAATAGCTTTGTATACAGATGGCGCGTTTTCTGGAATGAAAACACAGCAACTTGACCCGATGACCTTACAGGCTCCACCTCTATCTGCCAAGATGACGTCAAATAACAAGACGATTCTGAAGGACAACAACCCGCATGGCGGACTGCTCTTCGGTTAAGTTACCTAGGGCGGAGGCAGTTTCATTCACTACTGCTTCAAGTGTTCTAGTTAATCTGCGTATTAGTTTACTATTTTGGACGGGGCCTAAAAAGAAAAAGAATCCTTTATTAAAATCGGTGTATTGTTCCCATGCCGTTTCTGTGTAGTCGACAAGCGAGATATCTCTTCTGAGTCTATTCTTTACTAGATTCGTATTTCTGTGATAATCAGGAGGAGCTAGAAAAACAGGTGGCAGAAGGAATGCAATATAACAGGTACCATCCCAATCTGGAGGTAAGTGTATGTATGCGGTATGACCACAAACAAAATAGGAATGACGGATAGCTTTAAAGGACGATTTACCATGATCACTGAATTCGACCACAGTAGTACATTCACTATGACCTAAGTGTACTGAACCTTTCTTTCTGACACATAATTCACCAGTGACTGGCAATACTGACATAGCGGGCAGAACTGGTGCAGCTTCGGATTCAACAGTAAGAATCATAAGGTTAATTGTGTAGTTACTTAATCCATATACTTCATTTTCTAGATCAGTTCCTATTCTAGTGGGGAGTCCCTCCTTATCAGGGTAACAGACGTCGAGCAGAACTAAGTTCAAGTTTCCCCAAACCCAGCTCCCTTCGAAAACAGCAATATCAGGATCTAAGGAATTAATTATTTTGAACCATGCACCACAGGAGCCATTGTGAGTGAACGGGTACGGAAAGAGGGGCAGAGCTCCCTTGTAATTCTGGTAGGGAGGGAGTCGGCCACATATCCAGCAGTTTGTAGCATTGTTAGTCTGATGGGAATGATGTAACATACTAATGAAGGTGTTGTTGCGCAGCGCAAGTCTGTAAGAAAGTTCATGTGGAGGTAACTCACTAAAAGAATGTTCAGCAGAAACATTGTAAGCAGATTGTTCACGCTTGAAAATAGGGCAATAGATAGGAAGGAGTATACTTGCAACAATAATCAGAAGACTTAGAAAAAACATTATTAACAATGTCACTATACAGTGACTACGCAGTGATTTGCAGTATGTACGTTTCTTGAATTGTCTCTCTCTCTCTCTATCTCGATCTAGGGGATACATGTCAGAAACTATTTAACCGATTCACCTAGGAGAGGACTTAAACAATTAAACTGTCTGACTTGCTAGATCGAAGCTTGAGTTTATACTCCTCTTGGGGAGTTTTCTCTCGTTCGGAAACTTTAAAGTCACTGGGCTCGATACAGTCTTTGGAAGGGGTGGACGAGCCTGGGTCTGGTTTCAGTTCATTGCATAGTTTGATATGGCTCGTGTGGATCCACCCCTTTCTGCCCTCCACTTTCACCGCTGTCCTCGTAGTAAGTAGAACGGTCTTCGGCGCTTTCCAGCGGGGCTCCAGCGGACTTTTCCTGTCAAAGTTCCTTATTAACACCAGGTCGCCTGGACGGACATCATGCGGCTTTACATCAGTGTTGTCAGGGAAGGCTGCGGCAACCTGTGAACGACATGATTGGAGTGCAGACATCAAGGAGGCAAGGTAATCTGTCAACATATTGCAATCAACATCAGTAATTTTCTTAGGAATGGGCGTCCCCCACATATTCGGTGGTCTACCAAAGACCACTTCGTACGGTGATAGTCCTGATCTCGAGTGGGCAACCATTCTCATATAGAACAGTGCCACTGGCAGGGCGACTATCCAGTCGACCCCTTTCTCTTGACATATTTTACCAAGGCGGGTCTTTAATGTCTGATTATGCCTCTCTACAAGGCCTGCGGCTTCGGGATGTCGGACACAATGGAATTTCCATTGATATCCTAGCAGCAAGGAAACTTGCTTCATTAATTCGGATGAGAATGGCTGACCGTTATCTGAGTACACGACACGAGGCATGCCGTACCGTGGGAAGAATTCACGAACCAGCTGCTTGGCAGTGGTCGGAGCAGTATAATCTGGGACTGGATATGCTTCGGTCCAACGGGACAGTGCACAAACAATTACGAGGACATATTTGAATCCCCGACAACGGTTCATCTGGATATAATCCATCTGGAGGACTTCAAAAGGGTGATCGGGAGGATGAAATCCACCTTGCTCTACAGGAACGCTTTTACCTGGATTGAACTGACAACAGATCATGCAAGTACGCACTTTCTGTTTTGCTGCTGCTCGTAAGTGTTTGTTGCTCCAAAGATTTTGTAAACTGTCTAACATCGCTTTCTCTCCTAGATGTGCTGGACTATGTGCTGTATTGATCATGACTTGAACCATAGAATCAGGGAGAAACCATGTAGATTTTCCCTTCGTCATCCAACCTTGATCTGTCTGGATCCCTCCTAGTTCAATCCATTTCTTTATTTCATCTGGGGTAGCATGTGTCTGAATATCAATAACATCTAGTGTGGGATCCCTGACTGTCATACAATTTGTCGGCCCTATTGTCTTTGTCATATCAGTTGTCTGAGTGTGCGTCAGTGCTGTATGTTTTGCTGTCTGGTCTGCCAGGTCGTTACCCTGGGAAACAGAATCTGTAACTTTAGTATGTGCTTTACACTTCATGACGGATATGCCTGAAGGCAGATGTATTGCTTCTAACAGTGCTTGAATGAGGGGACCGTGTTGGATCTTGGCACCATGAGAGGTCAGAAAACCTCGTTCTTGCCATAACATTCCGAAGTCGTGTACAACTCCGAACGCATAACGGGAATCAGTGTATATGTTGACATTTCTGTTCTTGGCTAGTATACAGGCTCGGGTCAGAGCAATAAGCTCTGCTGCTTGAGCAGACAGTGTGTCAATACGATGTGTTTCCTTAACTTCGGTTTCAGTGGTCACTGCATATGCGGCCACTAATTCTCCTGTACTTGTTCTCATACATGAACCATCCACATAAAGTGTTAGGTCTGGATTTGTCAGTGGAACATCTGTTAAGTCTCGTCGGGGCTTTGTTACTGCATTAATGATCTCTATACAATCATGCGGGGCTGGATCTGTCATACTTGTAGGTAACAGTGTTGCGGGGTTCAGAATGCTGCAGCGTCTGATTTCTATGTGTGGCTGGAACAGCGTTAATTCGTAACCTGTCAGTCGTGCTATAGTCAAGTGTTGAGTCTGGGTTCTGTTTAAAAGAACCTCTACAGAATGTGGAACTTGTACTGTTAACTGATGGCCTAAAACAATTGAATCGCTCTGTCTGATTGCTAATGCTGTTGCTGCTACTGACTTTAAGCACGCAGGGAGTGCCTGGGCTACTGAATCCAATGTACTTGAAAAATAAGCGCAAGGCTTATATGATCCTGCTTGGTCTTGAGTGAGGACAGACAACGCTGTACCATCACGTTCTGTAACAAAAAGTGTAAACGGTTTGCTGTAACATGGTGTCGCTAAAACTGGTGCTCGACATAATGCTTTCTTTAATTCCTCAAAGGCTTGTGTGTGTTCCTGAGTCCAAGGGAGGACAGTCGAAGTCGCTGCCTCCTGTGTCGTTAACTGGATGAGTGGTTTAGCTAGAAATGCATATTGAGGAATCCATTGTCTGCAGTACGAGGTGAGGCCTATAAAGGCCCGCACTTCCTTTTGTGTCTGGGGTTGTGGCATATTTACAATTAACTGAATGCGATCGGGAGTGAGCTGTCTCCCCACTTTGGACAGCAAGTGACCCAAGTACACAACTTGCTGAACACAGAATTGTAGCTTCGAAGGAGACACCTTGTGTCCCTTGTCGGCCAGAAAATGTAAAACTGTCAGTGATGCTTGTTCACATTCGGGCTCACTTCGTGCGGTGATCAGCAGATCATCGACGTATTGCAGTAAAGCGGTGTTAACTGGCATTTGAATACAATCTAGTTGTCTTTTCAGTGCTTGACTATAGATGCTGGGGCTTTCTGTGAATCCTTGAGGTGCGCGGGAAAATTTGAAACTTCGTCCATTTAAACTGAATCCGAAGAGATATTGGCTCTCTGGATCAATGGGTACACTAAAGAAAGCGTTCTTGAGGTCAATTACAGTGAAGAACGTTGCTTCTGAATCAATAGCAGTCAATAGGGAAGAGATATCAGGGACCACAGGGTACTGTGGTACAATGCATTTATTCAGCTCTCTCAGATCAATCACCAGCCGATATACTGGCGGTGCATTGGGATCAGTACGTTTAAGAATCGGAATGATGGGTGAATTACAGATATTGGAGTCGGTCTCTACGACCACTCCTTGGGCAATGAGCTCTTCAATGATTTCCAGTAAAGCCACTACAGCATCGGGTGGTAACTTGTATTGTCTGATTCGGGGTAATACAACTCCTGTCTTGAGTGTAACACGGTATGGTGTGATATGCATACAACCTACATCAGTTGGGCCTTTTGCCCACAAGTGATCTGGTACATTTTTCGATCTGACGTCAAACTCTCGTAAAACGTAATGACCCTTGAAATCCCGCAGAAAGAGTCTAACTCCCTCCGGGGAACAGCAAATTATGGCTCCTAGAGCCTTCAACGTTTTTATTCCTAACAGATTTTCTGGACATGATTTCGTAAGTAACAAGTCTGTAACTCGCGATAATGGACCCACAGCCAGGGGGACTGGTTCTGATACTTCATTTACAATGGGCTGTCCTGAAAAACCAAGGGAAACATTCTGTGAGCCTGAGAGGGGTGCCCCTGGGACTTCGTCATGGCTTATTGTGGTGCGGCTTGCCCCTGTGTCAATTAAAAACTTTCTGTCTTTTCCCAATACTTGACTGTGTACATAAGGACCTTCTTGATCTACAGGAATTTCAATAAGAGGCAAACCCATCTCCCTCTCTAGGCTGTTTCATGCATATCGTTGGTAATCGGGGTAAGCAGCTTGGGCATACTGGTACATCTGTTGGGAAACTTGTTGAGTCGCGGCAATGGGCTGTGGCTGTGATACCGCTACTGTCTGTGCTGTATGGGACGAAGCATGCATAGGTTGCGTGTTCTGCATGGGCTGTACATTCTGTGAGGTCTGTTGCTGGGCCTGATCTTGTCTTGGTGGATGCGGTCTCTCTTTAGTTTTACCTGTTGATATGTTATGTTTCAGAACTGGACATTCATGTACGTAGTGACCTGGCTGCTTGCAGTAATTGCATGTCCCTTTAACGGGAGCTGCGGCGTGACCTGTCTGGGTCGTACCCTTTCTGTGGCCGTCGGTTGGGACCGACTGGGCTACTAACATTTTCATTTTCGTGTCTTTCATACGTTTCTGTTCCTGATCCTGTTCTTCTCTAATTCTGTTCTGATGGTATTGTAACATTTGTAACATCTGTGATGGCGTATTTGCTTGCCATGTACTCTCAACCTTGTATACACTATTTTTAACTGCTAACAGGGAATTCTCGACTAACTTTGATACAAAAAGATGCGGGTACGACTCGCTACTTGGTTTAAGACCACTATTAATAATAAAACATTTCTCGAATCTTGAATAGAAGTCACTAGTATCTTCGTCGGGTTTCTGTTTACATGCTGAGATTGCATCCCAGTCTTCCTTTCTAGTTGTCAGTAATCTTGGCAGAACCTGTACTATCAAACCTGGTAATGCTTTAGTTTTGTCCCCAAGGCCTACCCCTGGGACACGTTTGTTCTCTTCGTCTTCTATTTCTGCCCATACAATCTTTTTGTCTCCCACCTCCCACTCCTTTTCCTTTAATTTCTCGTAGATGCCCGTGGGCAGCAGTACCTTTAACATTTTCATGATATCTTCATATGTGTAATCCCCCATCAGTAACATGTCCTTAAGCTCTCTGTGAAAACCTGCAGGGTCTTTATCATGGCACGGGACTAGTTTCTTCATTTCTAACAGTTCTAACTTAGTCAATGGCGTGTGTACACATACACACGTTTCAAGTTATGATCCTCACCCATAACTGGGTGCACTTCTCGTAAGGGGTTCTGACTTTCAATGCCACTCAGACGTTCCATATGATACATTTTTCTTTCTGGGGGTGGAGCGGGAACATATTCGGAGCTTATAAAAGTGTTATATCTATGTCTTTGTTCTAGAATTATTTGTATTAACTTGGTACTTAGACCTCTCCATCTATCCATCAGTAATGCTTCTAATGTTTCGTGTAAGGGACCTGGATCAGAATGTTGGTTTCTGTATTTCGTGAGGAGGTGCTGAATCATGTATACACCTGCTAATTTCTGCTCGTCTGGGGAAAGGTTCAGGAATGTCTGCGCTACGGTGTCATCATTGTATATATCCGGATTTTCAGTCCATAATATGGCTGACCGGGCTAGTTCTTGTTCATCCATAGAATTGAGTACATGGTACCCCATTCTCTCTCGGAGCCTTTTATCAGTCTCCTGAAACTGATGTTCAGAAGAATTCGGGTTTGTTAAGGCAGAGAGAAAAACTCTCTTGCTTTCTGGACGAATACCTTTCCTAAGGTAAGTTCCCTTACCTACATACGCTATAGTGTCTGTAGTCTTTTCTGGTTCTTCAGATTCTTCTTCCTCCTCAGAGGAAGCCTTTTCTTTCTCTTGTTTGTGTATCTCTATCACTTCTTTTCTTATTTTCCTGTACATACTGGCTATGCAAGTCCCCTTGTCGTGTTTTCCTTCAGATATATTTTGACCCCACTTGTTCAGTGCATCTAATTCACTCTGATCTGTCCCAGGCCTGTCTCGTTCTCTTATTAGGCAATTTATGAAAAAACGTAGTATCTGTGCTTGAACGTCAACTTTCTGATGCTCCATGGCATCCTTAATACTGTCAGGGTCTCTCCCAGTCTGCACAAACTGATATATTCTATCTAGACGTTCCTTCATTCCTGCAACGTACAGCAGGAAATCAGTAGCAGATCTTAACCGTAGTGATGCCATCATCATTCTATCGTCTTTGCCGGGTACTGGATCATATCTGCAAACTGAAAGGTTTTCTTTGAGTATGTCGAGACGGGGTGACTTGAAAGTGAAAGGACTCTGCATATCCCTAAGGTTTACTCTGTGTGTTAATGGCGGGGTCCTGAGACCCCCCATCGCACCTCCTGAGGCGGAAGCTTGGACATTATCTCTCTGTGGAGTCTGTATCTGAACTTGAATTTGTCTTTTAGTAGGGTCAGGTAGACGTGGTTTCGGTAAATCAACTTTAGGTACGGGAAGTGGTGGAGGTGGTGGAACAGGAGGAATCTGTTGTGGTACTGGCGGAATATGATCTTGGGGCGGGTTACCACCCCCGTCCCTGTCGTTAGGCAGGGCGCGGACAGGCAGATTGGTGTAAGCGGGTGCTACATCCTCTAGATAGGAATTCAGGAATATGTCTTTAGTGGTCCTGTGACTTACTTTAGTTGGAACCAATGGTGGCGGCAGATTTTTCGGTATTTCTGAAATGGCCTCAGGCGAACCCTCGGCCGCGAGATACATGCCGTTTACGAGATTGTTTTGTGCGTGGTCTACTTGCTCTGATTTTACTCGGATCCCTTCAGTAACTAATTCGTTTTCTTGTGCTTTATCGGATTCTCTAAGTCTGTCTTCTCTACGTAGTTCTTTTTCAGCACGCTTATGTGATTCCTTACGCCAAAACTCTATGGCGTCTTTCTGAGATTGTCTGGCTTTCTTTTTCCATAGTGCTTCCTCTACCTTCATGATGCACTCGGCATCCCATGTTCCGGTAACAGGCCACCTGTGTCTCTCGTCTAGATGCTTAGTATACTCGGCCCATAAATCTAGATACAATATGGCATCTATGCCATGCTTGTGGTACATAAAATTTCCTGGAGTGTCCCTAGGGGGGATAGGAATTTCTTCCTCTAGTATCCCTTTCCTAGTTCCTATCTGCTTTAACTTGTTGAAAAACGGCATCTTGTTTACTCAGTACGGAATGCTCAATCCTTGCTACTTAATACTGGATACAGCTAGTTATACAAGAACACAATAATACACATTAAAACAGTCTCACTCATACCACGACATTAATCACATGAAAAGACATTTGAGACATATATCACTACCCTCTATAACGGATGTACTGCTAAACAGCACAGATACACTGCTAAAACAGTGCAGAAACTTGAATAACGGATGTACTGCTAAACAGTACAGATACACTGTCTAAAAACAGTGCAGACCGGACTTGTGTACCCAAACCCGTCTAGATACGTCCCAGCAATGGTACTCACCGGGAAGCACGGAAACTGAAGGCCTCGGAAAACTCGACTGGACTGGACTCGACTCGACACGTGGATACTTCGGAAAACTTCGGAAAACTTCGGAAAACTGGTGGGCCTCTTGACACCTCGGACCTTGCTTCTTTCGGCTAGGCTCTGGTTGGGATCCTCCGCACTCCTCACCGCCTCGTCTGGGTACTGATCGCAGTCTTCGTCACCTCCGTGGGCCAGAGGGAGATGCAGGAAATCCTGCCGGTATGCGTAGTTTCCTTCTAACTGATGGCAGGGGACAGAGCTTGCAACGCACCAACCGGCGCGTGAGGTGGGGGAGGGGTCCCTATTCGGGCGCCAAAATGTTGTAAATATATAATTTACCGTCTTAATTTCTATGCAGGTAAGTACTTAATCAATAATAACTCAATCGGAAAGAAAGAACCAGAGTCCGTGGTGTTAGAGTTCTTAGGGGTTTTATTCCTTAAAAAGGAATCGTTCCGGAACTGGATATCGGATTCCTGGCACCACACAGGGTCCAGGAAGGGATAGAGCATATTTTATTGACAATACATAGCTTATATACTTAATCTACACCATAGAAAGCAATATAAGAGGCGTAACAGCTGAGAGAAGACAAGATAACAGCATCCACGTGTTACTAGTACGTAATCAGAAGGCGTGGACTAGAGGTGAACTAGAGGTGTGTGCTAGAAACGTCACAGGTAGGTGTCACATGGGGGTGGCACTAAACAGAAATGTTGCAATGTCAGCAGAAATCGGAGACTTGGATGCGCGCGCAGCTGCATGACGTGTGATTGACGTGAGACTGGAGGGTGCAGGGGACTTGACATTTACACTGGCGGAAAGAGACAGAAGTCTGGCATGTCAGATCAACTTGTACTTCTATCATATCTAATATCTGATGTTTGGGAACCATATTATCTGAACGGAAAAGGTCTCTGGGGCAGAAGCTATTCTATACTGACTGTGAGTGCGTGTATAAGCGCCTGAGTGTCTGCATGAGAAGCGTGGGGGCATGGGCCTTCCATGGGAGCATGGTAACAGAGGCTATGAATTACTTGCACGGAGACAGGCCGGCCCTTTGGCTCTGCAGCTGGGGAATGTTTACTTAAACTAGTAGGCAGGAATGTATTTTCGAGGAGCGGAACAGATAATTTGAAGGTTGTAGTCAGTCTTGGCAGGCAGCAGGCTGAGCTAAGCGCGGTGGGCCGCGCTGGAAGTAAGTCAGAGTTCACGGGTACAGGGGCAGCCTGGGCTGAGGCTTTCAGAGTCAGAAGCCAGAAAAAAGGCTTGATGGCAGAAATTCAGGGCCTACTTTGCCAGAGCTGAAAAACGTGTAAGGTACACTACAAAAAGACGTTGGCATAGCATACTTAGGAACGGACTATTCAACCCATTCAGGGTGGGTCTGAAAGAGGACATGTTAACGTTGGACGCAAATGTATTTGCGTCTTCATAGCTGGCACAGGAGGGAAGTTACATGCACTTTAAGCTGGTACATGGAGACGGTGGGGTACACGCTAGGGAACACAACTTGACCATAACATTTATATTTCCTCATGGTGTGCAAGCCACTCTTGCTTCTTTATGCACCTCTCTTGCCTCTTTCTATACTTCTCTTGCCTCTTTCTGCACATCTCTCCGCTTTCTACACCGCCCTTCCTTCTGTACCTCTCTTGCTTCTTTCTGCACCTCTCTTGCTTCTTTCTTCTGTACCTCTCTTGCCTCTTTCTGTACCTCTGTTGCTTCTTTCTGTACATCTCTTGCCTTTTTATGCACCTCTCTTGCCTCTCCCTGAAATTCTCCTGCGTCTTTCTATACCTCGCTTGCTTCTTTCTGCACATCCCTTGCTTCTTTCTGCACTTCTGCTGCTTCTTTCTGCACCCATATTGCCTCTTTCTGTACCTCACTTGCCTCTTTCTGCACCTCTGTTGCTTCTTTCTGCACTTCTCCTGCTTCTTTCTACACCCATCTTGCTTCTTTCTGTAGCCCACTTGCCTCTTACTGTAACCCTTTGATTCTTTCTGCACACATCTTGCCTCTTTCTGTACCTCTGTTGCTTCTTTTTGTACTTCTCTTCCCTCTTTCGGTACTTCTCTTCCCTCTTTCTGCACCTGTCTTGCCTTTTCTACACCTCTTATGACTCTTTCTGCAATTATCTTGTTTGTTTCTGTACCTCTGTTGCTTCTTTCTGCACTTCTGTTGCTTCATCTGCACTTCTCTTCCCTCTTTCTTCACATGTTCTGCTTCTTTCTGCACCTCTCTTGTCTTATTCTGCAGTTCTCTTGCATCGTTCTGCACCTATATTGCTTCTTTCTGTACTTCTCCTGCCTCTATCTGTACTCCACGTGCCTCTTTGTGCACCTCTGTTGCTTCTTTCTGTACTTTTCTTGCTTCTTTCTGCACATCTTTTCCTTCTTTCACTTGTCTTGACTCTTTCTGAAGGCCTCTCCCCTCTTTATGCATCACTCTTGCTTCTTTCTGCACCCCTCTTGCCTTTTTCTGCACCTTTGTTGCTTCTTTCTGCACTTCTCTTCTCTCTTTCTGCACCTGTCCTGACTCTTTCTGTACCTCTCATGCCTCATTCTGCAGTTCGCTTGCCTCTTTCTGCAACTCTGTTGATTCTCTCTGCACTTCTCTTGCTTCTTTCTGCACCTCTCTTGCTTCTCTCTGTATCCCTCTTGCCTCCTTCTGCAACTATTTTCCCTCTTTCTGCACCTGTCCTGCACCTCATCATGCCTCTTTCTGCAGTTCTCTTGCCTCTTTCTGCACCTCTGTTCCTTCTTTATGCACTTTTCTTGCTTCTTTCTGCACCTCTCTTGCTTCATTCTGCACCCTCTTGCCTCTTTCTATACCCCTCTTTCCTCTTTCCTGAGCCTGTCCTGTCACTTCCTGCACCTCTCTTGCATCTTTTTGCAGTACTTTTGCCTCTTTCTGCACCTCTGTTTCTTTTTTCTGCACCTCTCTTGCCTCTTTCTTCACCTATTGTCTCTATTTCTGCATATGTGTTGCCTCTTTCGGCACCTCTCTTGGCTCTTCCGGCACCTCTCTTGGCTCTTCCTGAAGTTCTCTTGCCTCTTTCTGTACCTCTGTTGCTTTTTTATGTACCTCTCTTGCTTCTTTCTGCACAGTTATTTCCTCTTTCTGCACGTGTTGCCTCTTTCTACACCCGTCCTGCCTCTTTTTGCACCTCGCTTGCCTCTTTCTGTTGTTCTCTTACTTCTTTCTTAACCTCTGTTGCTTCTGTCTGCACTTCTCTTGCTTCTTTCTGCACCTCTCTTACTTCATCGTACACTCCTCTTGACTCTTTCTGTACCCCTCTTCCTTTTTTCTACACCTGTCCTGCCTCTTTCTGCACCTCTCTTGCCTCTTTCTGCTGTTCTCTTACTTCTTTCTGCACCTCTGTTGCTTCTTCCTGCACCTCTCTTGCATCTTTCTGCAGTTCTCTTGCCTCTTTCTGTACCTCTGTTGGTTGTTTTTGCATTTCTCTTGCCACTTTCGGTACCTCTGTTGCTTCTTTCTGCATTATTCCTGCCTCTTTCTGCATACCTCTTCCCACTTTCTGCACATGTGGTGCCTCGTTCTACACGTGTCCTGCTTCTTTCTGCACCTCTCTTGCCTCTTTCTGCTGTTATCTTACCTCTTTCTGCACCTCTGTTGCTTCTTTCTGCACTTGTCTTGTTTTTTTCTTTACCTCTCTTACTTCATCGTGACCTCCTCTTGACTCTTTCTATTCCCCTCTTCCCTCTGTCTGCATCTGTCCTGCCACTTCCTGCACCTCTCTTGCATTTTTTGGCAGTTCTCTTGCCTCTTTCTGCACCTCTGACGCTTCTTTCTGTATTTCTCTTGCTACTTTCTGCACCTCTGTTGCTTCTTTCTGCACTTTTCTTGCCTCTTTCTGAACCCCTCTTTCTGCACCTGTCTTGTTTCTTTCTGCACCTCTCTTGTCTGTTTCTGCAGCTCTCTTTCCTCTTTCTGTACCTCTATTGCTTTTTCTACACTCCTCTTGCCTCTTTCTGTACCCCTGTTCCCTCATTCTGCACCTCTGTTGCTTCTTTCTGTACTTCTCTGGCTTTTTTCGGCACATCTTTTGCTTCTTTCTGCACCTCTCTTGCATCTTTCTGCACCCTCTTCCCTCATACTGTACATGTGGTAACTCTTTCTGTACCTCTCCTGCCTCATACTGCAGTTCCTTTGCCTCTTTCTGTTCCTCTTTTGCTTCTTTTAACATTTCTCTTTCTGTTTTCTGCACCTCTGATGCTTCTTTCTTTACTTCTCTTGCATCTTTCTGCACCTCTCAAAATATACACAACATGATTGATGATGTTTATTGTGGTAAAGATCAATAATCAGGTTGAACCTTTATTGAGATGGTATGACATTTTATTTTGAGTAGTTGAAGCCTGTCTTTATTGTTTATGTCACATGATTTTGCACTTCATTAGCACCCACGGAAACACGGTCTTTTGCCCGTGAAGAAGGAGTATGTTTAACTCCAAAACGCGTCGGATGATTGTGTCGACTCAATAAACTGCATTTTGAATAGAGGCCATGGCTCCAGTGTTGTTTATATCCTAGCATCGAAGGTTACACGCATTGGTAACTGTTTGTTGATGTTACGGAGCTGTCTACCCCTGCCGTGAACCTGCTGTACAAGAGGCTCTGGCAGAAGCCTATGTTGGTGTTTGGATTTATTTGTAAGCCCCTGCCCGTCCCCAAGCGCTAAGGTGTAACGGACACCCTAAACTGTGCAAATCCTGCCTCCGGTTTGAGTAAGGAAGAGGAGAATTGTCTTTCAGCACCTTCGGATTCCGGATCTCACCGGACTGACGGTAAGTCACAGCACATGGGCTGAGTTCTCTGTAGCTCACGCTTATCATTTTGGGGAGCTTACGGTTGTACACAGGAGTAAAAGATAACTATCTCCCGTTTATTTTACGTGCGGCAACAACAGCAAAGCTTTTGCTAGAAAACGTCTGCTCAGACTGAGCAGAATATCACTATGTCGGACACAAGAAACAGCAAACGAAGGGAGGCAGCATCTAAGCTTTTCGTTAAATCAGCAGAACCTGCAAGTGGCACAAGTGGACAACCTCTTGCAACTAGCACTAATACAGATAAAAAGAAATTGTGGGATACCTTATGGTAAATTCCTAAAAAGGAGCAATCCAACTGGTGGGAACCAACAGCTCTGCAACAATATGTAGATTGTAATAGAGTGCCACGGGGATTACGTATTTTCATTACTTCTGTACTACAACAACCTGATACGGTTATGATCGAGGAGTGGATGGAGAATAACCACTCTTGCTCTATGAACATGTTGAAAATATTGATTACATTTGCAGAAAAAGAGAGCGAACAAATCATTACACAACTCAAAGAACTGTATAACAAAGATGATTTTGATATTAAAATGGAGAAAATGGAGAACAAATTGAAAAAAATGAAGATGATATTAAAATGAAAACACTTAGTAAGTTTGAACGTGATGGAATCGACTATAGTAAGGGGCAGATCCTTACTTTTGGCAAGAAATTTGATACATTGCGCAGTGAAACTAATGACCAGAGCGAGTCAAGTAAATTGCAACCCCAACCTACTACATCAGGGTCTAACTTCACGACTGAGCAAAATGTAATTCCATCTGTCACTGCACAAATACTTGACAGTGACAAAGATGACAATGCCAATGGAAGCATTGATGAATCAGAACCAGCAAAAGCCCGCTTTTTAAAGGAGTATACGTTGATGGCCAAAGAGAGAACAAATGTACAGGCACACAAAGACAGCCCAGGAAGAGGTTGTGGGCGAGGCGGAATAGGAGGAAACAGGCCAAAGTATTCAAATTCAACAGACAGCCGTGTGGGAACTCGAACAAGGGGCAGATTTGCAAAGAAACAATGAACGCCATGACTGTGGTAAATCTTTCTGACTTTGAACTTACTAAAGATCAATTTGAAGTACTCTCATTAGGTTAGTCCTTCTGTCCCACTTCTGCATTTAGTTACACAGAGGCACGGATTGATCTATTTCATTTTGTGAGAAAACTAAAACTCAAAAAATGGTTTGCAAACAAAATGGTTAGATCTATAAGTGATGTAGTTGTTAATCAAGCTACTCTGGCCATAAGCGACATTGAACCCTTACAAACATTACATGAGTTAGCAGATGCCAGGGGTTACTCCACTGACCCTGATTTAAATCTAGCTGATACAGATATCTAACTTGACAAAATGGCGAAAACTAATTTTAAACCTAAATTGGTGTTTTTGCCAGAAATCAATAGTGAGGCAATAAATTGCTTTGAGAAAGGGGTAATTAATGAGCTCAAGAAATTGAACACACATAGATCACACAACATACATAACATGAAACAGACTCACAGGACTGCCCTGTGTGACTTAGAATCAAATAAAAGCTTTGTAATTAAAAAAAGTGACAAGGGGGGAAATGTAGTGATATGGCCTCTAGACATGTATCAGAAAGAAGGGAACGATCAGCTAGCTGACACTAATAGGTACTGCATCTCTTCGAAAGTGGAGTATAAAAAATCCATCGTAACTATTGCCAACAAACTTACGGGTTGGAGGGATGAGGGTTTGTTAAGTCATGATGAATTCTCATTTTTAGCTTGTAAATATCCCAAAATTCCTGTGCTTTACCTCCTCCCTAAGCTCCATAAAAATACCACTAAACCACCAGGGAGACCAATTGTTTCTTCCTGTGAGAGTGCATTGGAGAATATATCGAAATACGTTGATTTCTTTTTACAGCCCCTGCTCACCTCAAATGTCTGCTTTTTTATCAAAGTTTTTAAGCATAGGATCCACACCGAGATAGAAAGGGACAAAGTATTTTGCCATTACTACAGCAAAGTCTTTGATCAAAGGACAAGCACAGTGCTGTCCATGCGAAATGTAAAATGACAAAAGCCAATTACCACTCCAAAGAAACAGAGAACTCTGTGTAATTCCCAAGTTTAGGTGGAGACAAGCTCCTGTGAAGAGCACCCTACAACACCAGTGACACTCTAAATGTGCACACCTCAAAGGTCTGCTTTTCTATCAAACTATTTAAGTGCCATTTGCAGTGTGGAGGAGATACCCTCTCAGCAATCTGCTTGTGTGGGACTTACTGGATGTAACAGGAGGTCTTGTTGGCCCCTAAGAATCCTCAGCAGCCAAAGGGACTTCATCCCCCAACAAGCAGCAATTGCAGACTGATGCAGAAAGGATGCAGGGTCTCTGGCCTTTGTGCAGGTAGAATTTCCTTTCCTTTTTAAATTATAAAGGAAGGGGGTGCCATGTGTCCCCCTTACCTGGGCCCTATTTGGCCCCAGGTTCCCCATCCCAAGGGCCAGGCATTTATATAATGGAGAGGGGGGCAATGCAGCCTCCTTCCCTGGGATGTTTACAGCCCCAAGGACCCCACCCCTTGGGGCTGGCAGTTCTTTTTGGGATAAAAATAGTTTAATTAAAGGAAGAGGGGGTGATGTGGCTAAATCTGGTCCTAGGTACCCCATCCCCAGGGCCTGCTGTTTACTTATTTGTTTGCATTTGTTTTAAAAAACAAGGGAGAGGTGCAGCACAGCCCCACTCCTGGGTTGATTTGAGCCTCCGGGACCCAGTTTCTCACTTAGGGGACAGCAGGGGAGCTTCAAGATCCCCACCATCCCTGCTGGCACCCTGCCTCCTGCAGGAGATGGAATTGATTTTGGACAGAGAAAGCTAACATACAGATCTCTCTATCCAAACGCAATTCTGCTCTGCTTTAAGTAAGCAAGAAAATTTTCTGTTCTCACGTACTCGAAGCAGAGCAGAGTTTGCTATGGCTTGGCAGGACCAGTGCTCCCCCAAGCCATAGCTAACTTCAATGTTCCAGGGGTGGGCACCTCGTTTTATAAAGCAGGATACAGAGAATACCATAGGAAGGCGAGCAACGTGCAGAATCCTTGTTCTTCATTGTCAGGCTACTGTCCACAATGATCCCCAGATTTATAGTGGCCATGGCTGGGAAAGGGGACATACCTAGCTCTAATGACCACCTGTCATTGGTCCATACAGGGTTGGATGTGCCAAAAATAATGACTTGACTTTTTCCCTGTTGAGTTTTAGGCAATTACCCTTCATTACTCAGCTACCACTTGTATACAGTCCAGGAATTTGGTCCAAGTTTCTTCAACATCCTCAGTGATGGACTTAAAACTGAGGGTCATCAGCATGTGAGATGAGTCAAAACAAAAGGATGTGATGACAAAGTTCATGGGGTCATAGAAATGTTGAAGTGTGTCGGGCTGAGAGAAGATCCCTGGGGAACTCAGTAAGAGATGGCAATTGTTTCCAAACTTTTAGGTGAGCGCCTGATGGTTTGAGATCTGTTTGTCAAAAAAACCTGAAACCATTTTGGAGACTTAGGGTAGAACCATGGTTTATGTAGCCATTTGATCAGTATGTAATTTACTGTATTAAATGCAGCCAAGAGATCAAGCAGGATGATGCCAGCTCATCTGTCCTCACCCAGACTGCACTTAATTTCACTTGTAGCTATTAAAACAGTGGCTCAGTACTGTGAGCAATGCTAAAGCCTGACTGGATGAATTCGAGTAGATTGCTTTCTTCCAGGTGGACTATATGTTATGTATTAATGAGTTTCTCCAAAACATTGAGCAGGAAGAACAAGCGCAAAATTGGTTTATAATTATCTAGTGTGTTGGAATCTCCAGAAGGTTTCTTTAGAAGGGGGTGAACATTTGGATATTTTCACACTCTAGGAAATTCAGAAGTAGTGAGTGAAACATTAAAAATATCAGTGAAAGGGAAAAGGAAAATGATCCCCATTCCAGGGAAAGAAAAAATGAAGGCATGGATCATCTGGCATTTTGGATTTGGTAGAGCATCTTGCTTTAGACACCTCTTTCTTATTGAGAGGAGTGAATCAGGAAAGAGAGTGAGTGGTAACCGACCGGTGCCTGTTCTAAAAACTTTTCAGCGATTCAGGAAGTTGTTGGTGAGTGATGTCCTCATTGATTTTGTTTATCTTGTCAGGACAAAATGAAGCAAGTGGCAAGTAGAGATATTGGGATCCTTGGATGGCTTGAGAACAGGTGTCAGGGTGGGAAAACGTGTTTACTATTTTGGAGATTTCACGTCATTAATATTTCTTTCCTCAACACGTGTGTTAAGATTTTTTTAGCGGGTCTATGATAGAAATGAAGAGTTGAATTGTAGGACAGTTTGTCAAATTTAAATTTGGAATAGCATCAAATGCCCTGTAGGCATTCACAGGCACCCAAATTCCATTCATTCAGTAGAGCACTAACTGGCTGGAGGACCTTTCTTAAAATTCTTCCAAGAAAGGCAATGGAATTCAAGACTTTAATGATAGCAGTATTGATCTGAATGATTTCACAGGTAATATTCACTGATCTTCTAATAGATGGACATTGAAGGGTCCTAATATTATTGTGCTAATTTATTTGTTTCCATGTCCTTACTGTACATATGAAAGGGCTAGCAGACGAGGGGAGAATAATAGTAGTGAGACTTGGAAGCTGCAAAGATAAGGGTCAGTCCAAGTCAAGAGCTTTGGTTCTTCCAATACAATATTGTTAGAGTGAAGGACTGGGTTATTTAAGACCCAGCGGTGCCAGGGGACAACACCTGAAACCTTCGTGGGTTACCTGTTCCGGCGTACAAATGACAGAGACACGGGACACTTCCTTCGGCGTCAAAGATTCGAGGTTTATTTACTGCAGGGAACACAGAAGTCACGTGAAGTACACAGCGGGTATGTTCGCGGGATCTGCTTCAATTTGCTACTGTGGATCGCTCCTTTTATACACATTTCTCTCATAGGTTAACATGGTACACAAAGGTTTACAACTTGGTTCCCATAATTATCCCCAAGAGGGGTCGCTTTGATGTGTTCAAGGTCCGGAACATAAGTACAGAAACATTTGTCGGTTCCCAACTGTAAAAACCCATCTTCCCACCATTAGTACATTTCAATCGGCAGTAAACAGATAGAAGATGGAACAAGGACAGGTGCAGAGGAAGGCAGAAACAGTGGGGAGATCGGAAAGGGTGTAAAAGGGGGTGGTATCGGGAAACACGAGCTGCAGGCATCAAAGGGACGTGCCTAATGAGATGCACGGCTGAGACAATAGACCAGCACGGCAAGATGAGCCTCGAGCGGGGCCATCTGCCTTACAGTATCATCCCCCTCATCATAAAGACACTTTCAAAGGAAGTGTGTCTTCCACAAGAGTCTTGGGAATCCCAGGGTCGCGAAGCGGACAGCGTCCGTTCGCTGGCTACTTGAGGGCAAGAGACAAAATGGATGCCATATCTAAGATGGAACCCGTGGGTACAGATAGAGAACCCACAAAACAAACGAACGGTTCAGGTTAGCACAGCGAAACTGCGCACACCCACTAAACTCGTCATTTGCGGTTCATAGATACCAGACTCGACCATATTCGTGCGAGTCGAAAACATCACTTACGATCGTCACGGAACCTCAGACGCTCCTTTTGCCCTCATGTAGGCAAGCACTAGTCAGAATCATACTCGATATTCATCAGACCGTCTAGATGTTGCTGCAACATAACTCTATCCAACTGAGCTCCTTTGGTAACAGGCGGCTGTCTTATACACGTCGTAGCACAGAGGCCACATAAGGCAGGACCACACTGCACACAAAGGCAACACGTGAACAGAAACGCTACACCAACTCCAATGATCATCAGAATCTTCCAACCCCAAGTCGACATCAGGCCCCAAAACCACCCAAGCAGCATCCAATCCCCTACGTCCACGTGTATGGACTCAGAGATCTTATGCAACTTTGAGATGGCTTGATAAACAGTCGGAGCGTTATCTGGAATGAAAATGCAGCAGCTCGAATGGATCACCTTACATACTCCACCTCGATCTGCTAAGATCACGTCTAAAACCATACGGTTTTGTAACGTCATAAGCCTATCCGCCTGAAGTTCTGAGGTGATATTACCAAGGGCACTGGCAGTGATATTAGCTGTCGATTCCACTACTCGAGTCAACTGTCTCAGGTTCCTACTATTGACCATAGGTCCCCAAAACGGGAGGAAACCCTTGAAAAAGTCTCCTGCCTCTTGACCGGCAGTGTCCTCTTCGCTAATCACGCCTCTCACAACTCTAGTCTTGTGATAGTCTGCATCTACAGTGAACGTCGGAGGCAACAGATTTGCGATAAAACATGAGCCCACAAAGTCGGAGGGCAACCATGCATACGCACGATCATGGCAGACAAAGTATGTACCCTTGGCAGCCAGAAACACAGGGGACGAGACCATCGGCAGGATATAAGTCTCGGAGCAAGCACTCTCTCCAAGACGAGCTTTCGATCTTCGGCCACGACCCATTAGACAGAAATTACCAAGGTGGGGTACGACCCATATCGGAGGCGAGCTTCTAAGCTGTTTTTCACTCGTGAGCACACTATACTCGACCTTACTCAGGACCCTATAGGCTTGTACCTCTTCCTCTGGGATGAGCGACGGCTCATAGATATCTCTATCTAAATCCTCTATCGCTATAGACAAAGGCTTATGATACGAACCGGGACCAGAGTAGGGAGAACGTGGCTCTCGACTGGGGTAAGAATCTAGTGCACTTCGAAACATTGTTTGGAATGCTCGAGCTGAACCCTGGGAACTATAAGGTAGGACCAGATATGGAATTCCCTTATCCGTGGTATGTGGCATTAACCCACACACCCAACAATTAGTAGTGTTAACCACTAACTGATGCTGATGAAGGAGCTGAATAAAGGAATTATTTCTGAATTCCGCACGTCTAGTCTGTTCGTGTTCGGGTAAGATATGGAAAGAATGAGGGGATGCAGTGGAGGTAGATTTAGGTTCAGAAGTAGGAGTAGGTATGGCAGAGGGTAAGAAGTACGACATCATGTAATACACCCCACCCGCCAATAGCGAAGAAACAGTCAGAAACAGTAAGAACACTTGAAACATAAAACATTTGGTACGAATAATATGTTGCAGTTTGAATCTTTGCGCCCGAGCTTCTTCCAAGTCCATCAGCTTCGAAAACGCCATCCCCTACAACCGTCCGCAACGTTTCTTGACGCACTTCGTTCTGTGTAGCAGTAGTCAATCCCTAGGAGTTCCCAGGAACCGACGGTCTTTGACCTAGCGCCAAGACCTACTAACCAGAAGGAAGTACACGCGCGGCCCTACGGTACACCTGGATGCAAGGTATCTTACTCACAATGTATGTACAAAAAGTCTCTTAGCTGTGGAAGTAAAAACACATAGATGGAACGAAACTCAATATTTACAAAAATAATCACAATTATACGGGTGTTTTAGACTGATCGTGGCGAATGGGACAATGCAGTTGCCAAGGGACAGAACGGAAATTCTTTATTTGTCTCTGGTGTTGGATCGCAAAAAGTATCGAGTTTTCCCAGGACGTGTCTGTTCATCAAACAATGGATCCGATGAAGGAACAGAGTTCTGCTGATCAGTCGATTGTTCAAATCTTGAGTCTTGTGATGGCAAATGTTCAACAATGTCTTTCTGCTGCACTGAGGATTCTCCGACAGGCTGTGCGTCGCTAAAGGGTACAAAGGTCTGTAGTCCTTCGGTTTCAGATGAAGCAATGCCCTTCCTCACCCACGAGTCTGCCGGTAAAGGTATAGGAACCTTCTTCATATGGGTGGCGTGCACCCAATTTTTGCACCCTTCCAAACGGACGGCAGTTCTCGTGGCAAGGAGGACCTGAAAGGGTCCAGTAAAGCGGGGTTCCAAATTCTTTTTGCGAGCAAAATTGCGAGTAACCACCCAGTCTCCAGGTTGGAGCTGGTGGCCTGGACCCTCCGTCTGCATCGGCAGTGCTTCGTAAAGCTGTTGGTGAATTAACCTCAGTTTAGCAGTCAGATCATGAAGATAATCAATCAACATTGGGTACTCAAGAATAGAAAACATACTTGGTCTAGGGACCCCCCAAACATTCGCAGGACGGCCGAACACTATTTCATAGGGACTGAGCCCTACTCGGGAGTGTACTGTCACCCTTGTTGACAACAAGGCAAGGGGCAAAGCGTCAGGCCACGAAAGACCAGTTGTAGCCTGAATCTTAGCCAGTTTGAGTTTAAGGGTGCCATTATACCCCTCAACCAAACCTGCTGACTGGGGATGATTGGCGCTATGGAATTTTTGATTAATTCCAAGGCCCTTACACACACTCTTCATCACACTCCCTACAAACTCACTTCCGTTATCAGACCATACAATTCGGGGCATTCCATACCGAGGAAAATATTCCTTCAGCAGGATTTTCGCAGTGGACAGGGCTGTATTATCTTTAAGAGGATAGGCTTCGATCCATCGGGAGAATGCGCAAACCACAACTAAAACGTGTTTCAGGTTATTGCATTGCTCCATATGGATGAAGTCTAACTGGATTACTTCAAAGGGATATGAAGGGGGAGCAAAATGGCCAGGAGGTGTGGGGGTCCCCTTACCAGGATTATATAACATACATATCATGCAATTCTTCACCAATCTCTCAGCACATTTCGTAATACCATCATTCTTCCATACGGGAGACAACAACTTACAAATTCCTTTCGCACTAATATGTGCTAACCCGTGTGCCATTGTCACAACAGCCAGCACATACGCATCTGGTAACATCCACCTCTTGTGCTCCGACAAATCAACCCAGCAACCATTCGCATCCAACTTTCCCGTACTCTCTTTCCACTTCATCTTTTCAGTGTCAGTGGCCTCATTCTGAATTGCTCTCACACTCTCGATAGTATCCTCACACATACTAGTCTCTGTAGGCCACCTAACCGAACTCGTCACATACATTCTAGTGCTAAGGTTCCGGGCAGTCTCCTTAGCAGTCTCATCCGCAAACGCATTACCACGGCCAACATCATCCGTCACCTTACGATGCGCACTACATTTAACAATCGCTACCTGCGTAGGCAACGTAAGTGCATCCAAAAGATCAATCACAAGCTGTCCATGCTGAATCTTCGTACCATGCGACGTCATAAAACCTCTCTCTCTCCACAATCGTCCAAAGCTATGAGCGACGCCAAAAGCTTATTGGCTGTCGGTAAACACATTCACTCGTTTCCCTTTCGCCAACACACACGCTCTAGTTAGAGCGATCAGCTCTGCAGCCTGGGCAGAGTTCTGATTCAATCTTGCAGCTTCCACAACAGTATTCAACGTTACCCCAGCATAAGCAGTCGTCACATCACCATTCGGCAATTTAAAACATGATCCATCCACATACAAAGTCCCATCGGGATCTTCCAAAGGAGTGTTTTTAAGGTCCACTCGACCTTTTGTTTCCTCCTCAGTCCTTAAGTAACAGTCATGCGCTGCTACTTCATCTGACTCTGCACTAATTGGCAATAAAGTCGCCGGGTTCAGAACATTGCAATGTTTTATCTGAATATGACTTGCCAACAACGTCAACTCGTACCCTGACAACCTCGCACTCGTCAAGTGCTGAGTTTTCGTACGATTCAAAAGAGTGTCAACTGCATGCGGAACCATCACCGTAAGCATATTATCCATGACCAATCCTGCTGATTGTCGGATGGACACCGCAGCTGCCGCTGTTGCTCTCAAACAACTCGGCAATGCTCTAGCTACCGGGTCCAAGGTCGAGGAAAAATATGCACATGGACGTTGCTTATCACCGAAAGGTTGCGTTAAGACACTCAACGCACAACCTTCCCTCTCGTGAACGTATAGTGTAAACGGCTTACTGTAGTCAGGAGTACCTAACACAGGAGCCGAACACAATGCATCACGCAGTTCAGAAAAACTTTTTTGACATTCTTCCGTCCATGGTAAAGGAGTTGAAACATCCTTGCACGTAAGAGCCACCAATGGTTTCGCTAACAATGAAAAATTCGGAATCCACTGCCTGCAGTATGACGTGATACCTAGAAAGGCACGCACATCTCTTTGGGTTGTTGGCACAGATATTCGCGCAATTGCTGCAATTCTCTCTGGGGTCAACCTTCTTCCCTCCTTTGACAATAAGTGACCTAGGTAGGTTACTTCTTGACAACAATATTGAAGTTTAGAGGGAGACACCTTGTGATGCAAATCACAGAGATGTTGCAACAACGACACCGTGGCAATTTTACAAATGTCCTGAGTATCTGCAGCCACCAATAAGTCGTCAACGTATTGGATTAAAGCCGCACCAGCCGGCAACATAAACGCATCCAGTTGACCCTTCAAGGCTTGACTGTAAATCGATGGACTCTCACAGTAGCCCTGAGGAGCACGTTTAAACCGGAAGCTACGACCACCAAGAGAGAAACCGAAAAGGTCTCTGCTTTCCTCAGCAATCGGGATGCTGAAGAACGCATTCTTCAGATCAATCACCGAAAACCAAGATGCAGAAGCTGGAATCAGAGTCAGTAGCGCCATGATGTCAGGCACAACAGGGAACTGAGGAATCACAATCTTACTTACCTCCCGTAAATCAATAACAAAACGATAAACAGGCGGTTTCGAAGGATCGGTACGTTTCAGAATAGGCAATACAGGGCTATTGCACACGTTTCCCCGAGTCTCCTCGATAACATCTTTCTCGATCAAATCATAGATGATCGCTAACAGTGCTCGCTCACCATCAAGGGAGATACGATACTGGGGAATACGTGGCAATCGCACATTAGATTTCAAATGGACAACATAAGGGGAGATATCAAGCAGGCCCACGTCATTGGGACCTGTTGCCCACAAAGATGCAGGAAGAGAGCTCAATTCCGGTGGAAGCTTATCAAGAGACAAATACATTGGAGAGACAACTTTCTCACCCAACGTAAGCTTTACTCCCGCAGGAGAACAGTACAAGGTCGCATACAAACGTTTTAGCAAATCCAGGCCCAAAAGATTTTCACCACACCCAGTGGTCAAAATCAACGGAGCTTTTAGCTCACGAGGCCCAATGGTAAGAGACAAAGGGCACGAAACTGGATTGCTAACAGGGGCGCCAGAGAATCCAACGGAAACATTTGTTAAGCCAGACAAAGGTGCGCCAGGGAGTTTCGAAGGCATTATGGAACTTTTCGCTGCACCAGTGTCCAACAGAAAAGGCTCAACGACGCCCGAGGTGGCAACTGCGACGTAAGGCCCTCTCTGATCAACCGGAACTGATACCACTCCCTCTCCTTGTCTATGGCTGTCCTAGTAATTACCGTTGTCAGTTCCCTGATCGACGTAATAGTCATCTACATTATACTGAGCAGATCGCCCTTGTGACGATCCACACTGATCAAAACAATTATTGGAGTCAGAAGTATTAGTGGAACGATCATTCTGAGCACCGCGACCTCTACCACGTGATGTCTGTTGGGAACCACCACGACCTCCTCTAGACAAATTACCACTGTTACGCTCATTCAAAACAGGACAGTTGAATTTTAAATGTCCCTCCTGTCTACAATAGGCACACTGATTGTACCCTAACGATGATCTCTGCGAAGAGGAGTCATTTCGAGATTGCGACCAACTTGATTGCTGCTGCAATCAATTACGTTGTTGCGAATTATTCTGATTCTAACGCGGAGGATACGCCTGCTGCAACAACACTTTAGTTTTAAGTTCTTTTGTTTTCTTGTCAGCACGATCGTTCTCTTCTTTCTCCCTGTTCTCGTAATATTGCGCCGTGGCCAATTTTTGAGCAGATGTAGAGACGGGCCACGCACTCTCAGAATTTTTTAATTTATTGCTCAAGTCGGGCAATAAGTTTGAAACAAATTTATCCACAAACAACCGCTGACCACCCTCAGTACTCATATCCTGACCACTGTGGTCGATAAATGCCTCCTCAAATCTCGTAAAGAAATCAGAGACACTCTCGTCCTTCTTCTGTCGACAAGCTGACAACTTGTCCCAGTTCACCCTCATAGCTGGCATAAGCGTTTTCATCAGGGTAATGATTCTCTGAGGGAGAGCAGTAATGAGCTGTTCAGGCTTAGCCCCACCAGTTTGTCGCGTAACTGCCGCAGTGAGGGCAGCCCAATCACCACCTAATCATTTGCGTGATCTTCCTGACGAATCCTGGCCCATACCGGTTGCGGTACGACATTGCCAAACAGCATATCGATATCGGCAAGATTCATTATTGTAACATCTACAAGCTGCGACAATTCCTTATAATACCCTGCAGGATTTTTGCGAGGGTCAGGCAAAGATTGCTTCACCTGTAACACTTCTGATCGTTTCCATGGGAGATGTATCCACACTCTCTGGAAATGTGCCAATACCGGAGGTTGAGCCTAAGGATTAGCTGGCATCCATACTGGAGGAACCTCGCGCATGGGATACTGACCAGACGCATCTAACTGTCTCTCAACGTCCTCAACGAACAAGGCTTGAGGTATCGGAGAGGGACGGAGGGCCAATAATTGCTCGATGGCACGTCGAACATTGGTACCCACCACCATTCCGCTCGAAAACTGAAGCTGTAAGTTAGTCAAAGCAGTTAATACATCTTCCGATGCATCTGCCGATATTTGATCGCGCAAAACCTTGCACATTTCTTCAAAAACATATCTCTGTGTCGGTATATTGAATTGACTAAACGTATTCAATACCGAACGCGGAGGATTTCTATAGGGATGCAGCATCCATGACATCGCCATATTGTACAACGCAGCACGTTCCCTATTACCAGGAAGCTGACTACGTCTTTGTGGACCGTCCGAATCAGCGGACTCAAGAATAGGTCCAAGAGAATTAGCAAAATTTGCAGCCATTGAAGGGGTACGACGTCGAGTAGTTGGAGAAGTATACGATAGAGTAGTAACAAGAGAAGGAGTAGGAACAGAAGAAGCAGTAGGAGTAAGTAGAATAGGAGCAGTAGCGGGAGCAGGAGTATGTGGAAGTACAAGCGGAGGAGCAGTGGGGACAGCAATAAGCAAGGGAGCAGGAACAGTCGGAAGAACAGGTTGAGGAGCAGGTACAGGAGCAGGTACAGGAGGAATCGCAGGAGCTGCGGCATCCTGTGCGTATGGAGGTGGTGACTTCATAAGATAGGACATTAAGGGATCCTCAACTAATTCCTCCTTCTTATCCGACTCCGTTGGCAAAGCAGGATAACATTTATCTATAGTCATACGCTGAAGCCTGTCAAAAACTTCCTTTTCCTTTTCCTCCTTATCATGCTGAAACTGCTCTGCTTTCTTTACAATGGTAGCAACACCATCTCTCTGATTACGTTTTGTCTGTCTGATCTCTTTCTGTCTGGCTTCTTTGCGCCATAACCGAAAGGCATCAAACATGGCCGGCCTTGACTTTTTCTTAAACAATTTAGCCTCAAGGTTATCTAAAATCGGGGTCTCAAAACTACCATGAGGTGGCCAACTAAGGACACCATCTTTTTTGGTGTAACGAATCCAATATTCAATAAAGGTAATCGGACCTAAACCATGCTTGCTGTAAAGCTCATAAGTTGGAGTTCCAACCGGAGGTATCGGACACGAGTCCTCCAGCCGGGAATCCGTACCACAACGTCTGAAACAACTGAACAAAGTACTACGACCAGGCATCTTGCACACTAGCCGAGTTTCACAAACTTCAAGGGTTACGGGATTTGCCAAGTCCCAGCAAAGAGCAAAAACCCTCGGTTTTTGGCGGCTGCAGTCGTCAAATATCACAACGAAGAACCAAGTACGAAGAACCACAAATGCAATGGAACCATGCAACCACTAAGCAACCACAACCAAGGATTCTGGGAGCGACCCACAAATGCTTAACTCAAAGATCGATGGCGTCACCAGGAAGGCCCGTCAATCGTCTCGCAGTACCAAGGTCTACGCCAGGCGCCAAAACAGGTCTACAGTCAGGGCAGCAGTCCGTCGCAGCTGTCAGGAGGCGGGAATCTTCGCGGAAAAGTCGTCGGGCCACTTATTTCGACAACAGGATCGATGAAGCGGGGTGCACCTTCCCTCGGAGATTTCACACGAAGTTCCTCACGATCGTCGGGCTTGGACCGGTACCACTGATGCAGCCCCACGTTGGGCGCCAACTGAAGGACTGGGTTATTTAAGACCCAGCGGTGCCAGGGGACAACACCTGAAACCTTCGTGGGTTACCTGTTCCGGCGTACAAATGACAGAGACACGGGACACTTCCTTCGGCGTCAAAGATTCGAGGTTTATTTACTGCAGGGAACACAGAAGTCACGTGAAGTACACAGCGGGTATGTTCGCGGGATCTGCTTCAATTTGCTACTGTGGATCGCTCCTTTTATACACATTTCTCTCATAGGTTAACATGGTACACAAAGGTTTACAACTTGGTTCCCATAATTATCCCCAAGAGGGGTCGCTTTGATGTGTTCAAGGTCCGGAACATAAGTACAGAAACATTTGTCGGTTCCCAACTGTAAAAACCCATCTTCCCACCATTAGTACATTTCAATCGGCAGTAAACAGATCGAAGATGGAACAAGGACAGGTGCAGAGGAAGGCAGAAACAGTGGGGAGATCGGAAAGGGTGTAAAAGGGGGTGGTATCCGGAAACACGAGCAGCAGGCATCAAAGGGACGTGCCTAATGAGATGCACGGCTGAGACAATAGACCAGCACGGCAAGATGAGCCTCGAGCGGGGCCATCTGCCTTACAGTATCATCCCCCTCATCATAAAGACACTTTCAAAGGAAGTGTGTCTTCCACAAGAGTCTTGGGAATCCCAGGGTCGCGAAGCGGACAGCGTCCGTTCGCTGGCTACTTGAGGGCAAGAGACAAAATGGATGCCATATCTAAGATGGAACCCGTGGGTACAGATAGAGAACCCACAAAACAAACGAACGGTTCAGGTTAGCACAGCGAAACTGCGCACACCCACTAAACTCGTCATTTGCGGTTCATAGATACCAGACTCGACCATATTCGTGCGAGTCGAAAACATCACTTACGATCGTCACGGAACCTCAAGAGTTGAGAAAGATCTGCTACAGACTGTGCACGGCAGCATGGGTGTGTCTCGATATTCTGTGAATTAACCACCGGACTCTAAGGTCCACCTTAATGAGTTCAAACAAGAGTCTTTGTTTCATCGCAATGTAGGTTGAAGTACTTCAGGAATACCATTTTATCAGATTTGATAAGGCAGAGGTCAGAATATATATAAATGAATGATTTGAATCTATTTTTGGGCCATGTGGTGTGTAGATTACCACCCCGGACAGGGTTAGAAATGTGTTTGAGGTGATCTGAAAGATCAAGATTTCGAGGCTGTCACAATTGGAAAACTCTAAAATGGAGCATTGTAGTATTGTATAATTTATTCACACTATGTAAATACTCAGACTTATTCAGGGAAATGTAGCTAGATATTATATATATAATACAGTATTTATATTTAACGTATTTCTGGAAAAGACATTTTTTAGAAGATTTAAATAGTTAAAAAAAGGAAAATAAGAGGACATTTCTAAATACTATTTTTTAACTCTGATTTATTTATCTAAAAACAATAAGACATAATAAAATGTACATTAGAATCTTAAAACACACACTTCCATTTCCGTACTGAGGACCGATTTATGATCCAAACTTAAATCAGTCATTTGGGATTCGTTTGTCACATCATGTTAATGATTTCAAATCAGAATCTTTGTCATCATCGAAAAAGTGGGTTGAAGTTCTTCAGGAGTAACATTTTATCGAATTTGATAAAACAGAGGTAAGCGTATATATAAATAAATGGTTTAAATCTGTTTTTAGGCCACTTGGTCCGTAGATTAATGTCCCAGACAGGGTTGGAAATGTGTTTGAGGTGATCTGAAAGGTCAAGTTTTCGAGGCCGTCACAACTGGAAAACTCTAAAACGGAGCATTGTAGTATTGCATTATTTATTCACACTGTATAAATACTCAGAATTATTCAGGGAAGCATAGCAAGATATTACAAACATAATACAATATTTATATTTAACGTATTTCAGGAAAGCACATTTTTTAAAAGATTTAAATAGTTAAAAAAGGGAAAATAAGAGTTACTTTCTAAATACTATTTTTTAGGTCGAGCCTGGGCAGTGCATTCGCTGCTGCGAGGCATACAGTAGTGGAGTATCGCTTTGAAGCCCCGCCCACTCTCCGCCCATATTTTTTAATTGGCCTGTGCCATTGTCCTTTGTAAACATTGGGTTGGCTTCCTAGTCCTTACTAGGCTTGTTAGTCCCTCCTTGGTACCGCCTTGTCTGCATTTGTTACCTACCATGGCGACTGGTACTTTTGCTTCTGTTGCAACGCTGTATACTTTATTTAGTCTGTAAGCACTGTTTTCTTTAACGAGTTTCTCCTACTGCAGGCACGACGTGCTTTCCTCGCCATGCCCGCTTTCACTTTCAAGCAGCCCCGGACAATGCCAGCCGCTTCTTTGATGTGAAATAGGTCTTGCATTTACAAGAGTTTGGACTATTGCCATTAAACTTTCGTAAATGCAAGACCTATTGCATTGCAAATGCTTGTTAACTCTGATTTCTTTTTCTAAAAACAGTAAGACATAATAAAAATTTACATTAGAATGTTAAAACACACACTTCTGTTTCCGTACTGAGGACACATTTATTAAATCCGGGCTTAAATCAGTCATTTGGGGTGGGTTTGTGACATCATATTCCTCCAGACCTGTTTATTTCTCTTGTGGCATAGATGCGAACACTGGCATTGACCAGAAATAGGCAATGCATCAAGAATACATTTCTTCTTAGGGAGGAGCTTCTCGGGCAACCAAGATGGCCGCGTGAGCTCGGAGCTCCGAAGACCTCCCGATCCTCCGCAACTATCCTGCCACCCATCCTGTCCCACGATTGTGGGAATCTATTGCTGAAGCGGCGCCCGCTTTCGGAATGAAAATCCGACATTCCTGGACTTAGCTAGCTCGTCGGCACTCTGGTGGCTCCGCCTGCGTCACTGGTGAACGTCGAGGGGTACAGCGGTGTCTTCCTGTGGACCTCCCTGCCCGCGCTTCATCTCCCCGGCAACTATCACCGGAACCTGAATTCTAATACTGGGTGCCTTCCTCGGTGACCTTCGGGGTCCCTATCACGCTGACTGAGTGCACACCACACGGCTCCTTCACCCCTTTGGACCACCCTGCCCGGGCGTGCCAACATGGCGGGCAGAGGGGACTCGGACAAAGGCAAGCCCCCGAGAGTCAGTAGGAAGCCGACCCAGTCCCAATCCACCATTCCAGAACGATTCTCCCAGTCTAAGGGATCACCGGGACTGGCGGGCCGCACTAAGGACCCGAGAAGGGACGAATCCCCTGATGACTCCGAAATCACGCTTCGGGACGTGATGGGTGCGATAACGGGGGTGAAGACGGAGATGCACACTCTCCACGAGGCACTGTCTAGCAAGGTCGACTCTCTGAAGATCGAGCTGAACCACATCAGGACTGACCTCGGAAAGACCAATGACCGGGTGAAATCATTGGACCTCAAGACATCGAGCCTGGTCAATGATATGTCCGACATTCAAACCGAGGACTTGAAGATGGCGAACGGACTGCTGGCATGCCGACTGGACGAGTTCGAGGGTCGTGCGCGACGCCAAAACGTCCGCATCACTGGAGTACCGGAGAAGGCCGAGGAGGACTCGGCTGAACTTTTTGTCGAGGAACTTGTGGTCAAGAATCTAGCACCGGGGGGCCTGAGCAAGTTCTTCTCGGTGGAGAGGGCCCACAGAATACCGGGTGGGCCGCCAAAGTTGGGCGCTTCCCCTCGCCCCATCATTGCAAGACTTTTTAATTATAGGGACCGGGACGCCATCCTGCAGGCATCGAGGACCGCAGGCCCGCTGCGCTTCCAGAACTCAGACGTCAATTTCTTCCCTGACTTTACCCAGGCTGTACAGAAACGTCGCCAGAGCTTTGCTGGGGTAAAACGAAGGCTAAGAGACTTGGGACTGCGCTATTCTATGCTTTATCCGGCCAAACTTCGCATTGAACACAATCATCGGACTCTGTTCTTCGACTTTCCGGACGCGGCAGGAGATTGGCTTGATACTTAATCTCAAGAACGACCCGACCCGGCAGACCAGACGGAGGAGACCACCGGCGGAGCGGACTCTCAGGAATGACTACTTAGACTTTAGACTTTCTGCAGGGGTATCGGCTGGAGATACTACCACAATTGGTTTGGATATCCTTGTTAGTTATATGGAGGGTGACGGGAGGGGATAGGATGCCTCCTTTCTCCTCTGTGGGACTTTCTGTAGATTAGTTAAGGGGCGACAGGCACACTGCTAGTTGGGGTGGCTATTAGTCTAATGCAGGGGTGCAGGATGGTGGGGAGTTGGGGTGTGTTTTTTCTACTTTCTTTCTTGTTTCCTTCTCTGTTCTGGCTGAGGTCTCATTGGAATGATGTGATTGCTTTGCGGGCACCATTGCGGGTGGGGGGGAGGGGGCGGAGCGTCCTTGATGATGGGGGGTAAATCTCTTAATTTGCTGAGTTGGAACGTGAACGGGTTGGGTGACCGAATTAAAAGGGGGGTTGTACTGCAACTGCTCAAACGTTGTTCGCCTGATGTTGTTTTCCTGCAGGAGACCCATCTTGTGGGAAATACGTGTAAGGCATTGAATAGACGGGGGTTCAAGATGGTGGCTCATTCGGGGTTCTCCACGGGATCCAGGGGGGTGGGCATCATGGTGCGCATGTCCCTCCCGTTGGAGGTGGAGTCTACACTTGTTGATGAGAGGGGCCGATATGTGGCGGTGGTGGGTAAATGGGAGGGACGCACTCTAGTTTTGGTTTCTGTTTATGTTCCCCCGGGGCTGCAGGAGACTACTTTTCGAGATCTGGGTAGCGCCATTTTAAATCTCCCTGAGGGATTGCTGATCGTGGGTGGGGACTTTAACTCTGTGGTATCGGGGGACTTAGATCGCTTCCCATCCAGAGACCTACGCGCCTCCCAGTCCTGGCTCCCAGACTTCCTGAGCTCCATGGGGCTAATTGATTGCTGGCGTCTGCTACACCCTGCCCTGCGACAGTATACCTTTCTCTCGGGTGCCCACGGCAGCCTGTCTCGTATCGACTACGTCCTCACCCCCGCGGCCCAGGCGCAGTCAGTTTCCACCGCCCGTCTACTGGCCAGGGGCATTTCAGATCACTCCCCGGTTTGGGTGTCCTTCGATTTTCAGATACCCGCGACCTCGCGAGTGGCTCCTATTAATCCGTGGTATTTTCGGGACCCAAAGACTAGGGATCTCCTAGCTAAATCTATAGAGCGGTATTTCACTGAGAATACCGGTTCGGTCGATTCTGCTGTCTCCCTATGGGAGGCCTTTAAAACTGTGCTCCGCGGCGAGGCCTTCTCCCTGATCGCGGAGGCCCGCAGAAGGCGGGATGAGGACGTGGTGCAGCTAGAGTCCGAACTCGCTGACTTGAACTCCCAGCTGGCTCTGGGGCCGACTCCTGAGCTACTCCATGCCCTCTCCCTCAAACAATCCGAACTCCGGGCCACTGCAACCGACGCGGCGAAGGCCTTGAGCAGGGAACAGCAGGGCAGGATTTATGATTCGGGAGACAAGGCCGGTAAGCTTTTGGCTTGGCTGGACAGACGAGAGCTCGCGTCTCGTGTGGTCCCGGAGATACTGGGTGACGATGGCCTGGTCCTTACGGATCCGGCCGCCATAGTTGGGTCCTTCGCGGAGTACTTTGAGGCGGTTTACACGTCTGCGACTTCCCTACCGGAATCTGCTTCGACTTCCCTTTTGGAGGGTATCGAGCTTCCCTGCCTCTCAGATGTCGAGCAGGAGGACATGGATCGAGACCTGACGGTGGATGAGGTGGCGCTGGCGATTCGATCGTTGCGCTCCGGCAAAGCGCCGGGGCCCAACGGCATTCCTGTTGAACTGTACAAGCTCAAGGCCGACACGGTGGCCGCGCCCCTGCTAGACATGTTTCTTGAGGCCCGCGAGGCCCGAGAGCTCCCGCTCGACCAAAGGCTCGCCACCATAGTGGTGATACACAAGGAGGGGAAGCCACGTGATCTTTGCCGTTCGTACCGACCCATCTCACTTTTAAACGCCGAACCCAAGATTCTGGCCAAATTATTGGCCAATCGACTGGTGGGGGTGATCTCGGACTTGGTTCATCCGGACCAGTCTGGATTCATACCACACCGCAACACGGCCCTCAATCTTCGACGACTTCACGCGGTTATGGCGCGAGCGCACCTACTTACTGAACCCACGGTACTCGCTTCGCTCGATGCCACCATGGCATTCGACTCGCTGGAGTGGAACTACCTATGGGCAGTGCTAGCCAAAATGGGGTTTGGACCCGCTTACATCGGCTGGGTCCAGCTCCTGTATTCGGCCCCGCTGGCTAATGTGACTGTTAATGGTCGGTTGTCGGCCTCCTTCGAATTGCGCAGAGGCACCAGACAGGGATGCCCGTTGTCACCACTCCTGTTCGCCTTGGCTCTTGAGCCCTTGGCGGCGTGGATCAGGGTACATCCCGATGTCGCTGGGATAACATGGTCTCCGGGATTTGAGGACCGGGTGTCGCTATACGCGGACGATATCCTCCTGTACCTCACCTCCCCCTGCCGCTCGCTCATAGTAGTGTTTGATCTGCTGGGCACCTTTGGAACCTATTCGGGCCTGGTTATCAACTGGTCCAAGTCCTCACTGTACACACTGTGTGGGGACACTCCGCGCCTTCCCCGTGGCTGCTCAATACAGATTGCCCAACAGGGCTTTAGGTACTTGGGTATCTACGTGTCGCGGGATTCCCGAGCACGGTACTCGCACAACCTGCTTCCACCTCTGGCGAGGTTGCGTCGAGATGTGGAGGGCTGGAAAAAACTGCCGATTTCCTTGATGGGCAGGGCGGCGCTGTTCAAAATGATGGCGTTGCCACGGTTCCTCTATGCACTGCAAAACACCCAGGATCCTGTGCCCGCTAAATATTTTGGGGAGGTCGAGTCCTTGCAGCGAGCTTTACTGTGGGACGGTAGACCACGGATCTCCCTGGCTAAACTGACCATACCGTGCTACGACGGCGGCATAGCCCTACCTGACATACGGCGTTACTACTGGGCGTCCCAGCTCGCGGCTATCAATCATGGCCTCTACGGCCCGGCAGTCAGCCCAGGCTACGCCATGGACCGGTGGCTCATGAACGACGGGAACTATTACAGGGCGCTATATTCCAAGTCTCTGGATCGGAAGTTGACAGGTCCCACTAAGACGGCGGTACATTTGTGGCGGGCGGTTACCAAAACTCTGGGCTGGCAGGGTAGGCTTTCCATGGCCACTCCACTGTATGATTCTGACCTGTTGGGGAAGCTGTGGCACACCAAAGGCTTTGACAGGTGGGACACCATTGGTATATCGAAGGTGGGGGATGTGATGGCCGGGGGAGGGATCAAGTCACTTGATGCGCTGCAGTCTGAGTTCCAACTGGGGGCGACGGAATATTTCCGATATGCACAGCTTAGGCATGCTCTCTCTTCCCGCATAACGGCGGGGGAGACGGTGCCCGAATCGTCTCCACTGGAAGACAGGGTGCTGGACGGCCATATGCCGGACAGCGCCATCTCCCTAACCTACAAGAAGCTTATTAACACACGTGCTGACCTGCTGCAACGGTTGAGGGAGCTCTGGGTGAACGATGGCATTGAGGTGGATGATGAGGAGTGGCAGTCGGCGGTCTCTTCCCCTAGGGAGGTGGCCATATCGGCGCGACTCCGCCTTGTCAAGCTGAAGATATTACACAGAGTTTATGTCACGGGCCCCAGACTCATACACATGGGGCTTTCGCTGGATGGCGCATGCCGGAGAGGATGTGGGATGATTGCGACCTTCCTGCATATTATCTGGGAATGTCCTGAAGTGGCTCGATTCTGGGTGCGTGTGCACGAGGTGATGAAGGATGTGACTGGTGTGGCTTTACCCGCGGAGGCCCGGCACTGCTTACTCAACATTTGGGGCCCGAATGACTATAACGTTGCCCAGACCCGTTGGGTCACTCTGGGCAACATGGTAGCCAAGAGAGACATTGCTCAGAGATGGGGTGCACCAGCTCCTCCCACGATTGGCTTGTGGGAGACCAACATGGACTGGTGCATGCTACGCGAGAAAACAGTATACGTAGCCAGGGGCAAACCGAGAATGTGGAGGTCTGTGTGGGGTGCTTGGAACTCGTATCGAGGTGACATTTGTATGCCCCCTGTGGAGGTAGAACCCGATGTCCATCTGTCTCCGTAGCGTCCCTTACCCGTGGTTCCATGACTGTTATCCTGCTGTGCTACTCCCCACATGACCTGTTGTCGCTAATTGCATTGCAAACTGCATAGGGTGTGCGGCCCCCGATCTCTCCCTGTGGTGTAAGCCCAACGTCTGTGATATGTCCTCAGCCTAATTTCCTCTTTCCCTTTCTCCTTCTTCTCTCGTTCTTTCTCTCTTCCTTACTTTATTCCTTGCGGCTCTTGTTGTTTTTTTGGTTTATTTATTCTAATGTTCTCATATATTTAAAATTAAACCTGACTGCTCCTGTCTACCGTTTGGTGCACGAATAGAACTGCTACCTCAATGCTGCCTGGCCTCCGGGATGTATGGCTGAATAGCGGTGTACTTTTTTCTACAAATAAAGGTTTTCCAAAAAAAAAAAAAAAGAATACATTTCTTGGTTAGAGTGTCTTGAATGACATCTCTGCAATTAACTACACTCACCAATCACCAAGAGGTGTTCACTCAAAAACATCCTCTTCTTTAATGGAATAATACGCACAAGGCAGTTTCTAACTTCGCTCTCAGTTTTTAAAAGAACATTGTGAATCCGACCAATTATTTAAACAATAATCGTTTGGTATTCGGAGCCTTGTTATAAGGGTTTTGGCGACGTTTCTGAATGCAATAACATGGCTGGCCTTTCATGTCACCGACAATTAAATTAACTGTAGTTGTCTTTAAACAAAAGATATATTTGATCAGTCTGCAACATACAATTTTAGTCAGCTAACAATGAATTAGACACCCACTCAGATTTATTATGATAAGAAGATTCAGTAAGCTAATTTCAGCATGATGACTCCTATAAATTCTTATAATTTATTATTTAGTACTCTGGTTTTTAATCATTAAGTACGTGAAGACTTTGTAGGTCAAACCTGTATTAATGAAGACAGTAATCTATTTTTCAAACTCTGCTCTTCACCCACCTTTGAAATATTAAATTAACAGAAATATATTTAAATACACTTTAGGCAGACATGCACGGAAATGCCAATCGAGAGACGGATGTTTAACTCCTCGAGCTCCAATCGGATGTAATGAGATATAAACCACTGATTTATTTAAAATATGATTTCAAACTACGATTAACCCTTGTGTAAAGCCATTGCTGGACGGCATGTCCTTTCGATCAAACCATGCAGTCTAACAATATGCCTCGTAACAGTATCTTGTTCCGTTTGGTCCCCTTTTATATGCGGTCATGTATTTTTTCAAAGAAAGGTTAAAGCAGCTCTTAAATAAGAGAAAAATGTTTACTTTACTCTCTCATTGACCAAAACATAATTAGAGCAACAGTGCGCGAATATGGCATTGTTACTTTAATACTATTATTTTATTGCTGTTAATATTGATACGTTGTTACTCTTTTTTGCAGGTTTATGATTCTATGCTGCGATTGTGTGTTTTTTACACGTTTTGAACATAAAATAAATTGAAGATTGCCAGCTATAGATTAACGCCCTCATTACGAGTTGCCCGATTGGTAAGGCGACTATTATCGCGCCTTTTAAAATACAAAACCACAGTGATTTAAATTTAAAAGTACCAATAATTATCGTCTATTACAAGTTGTGCTCTTTAAAATGGGGCATAACATGCAGATTTAGGTGGCTTACAGGTATTCACTACGTAATTCTCCCCAGTAAAATTCAGCAGGTTTCACCTCCCGAAATTTACCAGGGGAAATTGTGAGGCATGTGATAACTACCACAAAAACTGCAATTCCGATTCCTGGCAAACAGTAAACTCTACACTGGGATCAGAAAAGAATAGGCCACTCACAATAAGGGCCTAAGTTGATAATTTTTGATCAGATGGCAATGCTCTACAGAGGCTAACATGGTGCGTGACCAAGATTGGGATGTAGTAGGAGCACCTCTCCTCCGCTTTGCGCTTGGCCTCCCGATTCCTGCACCAATATGACCTTTCCACTGCCTGCACAAGATCAACCAGGTGGTGGTGGGTTGGGCAGTGACAGCAAGTACCCCGCAGTCCCATAGAAGGTGGGGATGATGCCATAATCGTGGGCGGCCAACAGAGACCGGGTGAGCGGGACTGGCTTGGGAGCGCAGCAGCCGTGGGATTATCCCTGCCAGGGTTTTGACGTGTGGCTCCTGCCCTCTGCGGCCTCTTCCTTGACAAGACACCCCAGGACACGGAGCCGGGGGAAGAGAAGGACTAGGCCCAATTGCAGGCCTGCGCTGCTACCTCCTCTTGGGCATGCAGTGGGAGTGCATGGCCTGGCCTATGTAGTGTGCGTGGTGGACCCTTTAGTTGGGGGGAGGGAGGTGGGCCACATGCTATTGCACAGGCCTCATTGATGGGATAAGGACACGCCCAGTGCTGTGTTTATTCGGAATGGGCCTACATGATTGGGGCCCTGTTTAGCATTGGACACCACTTGATTTAATGAGTGGTACAGACTGAGGTCTGCGGATTTCCCTGGGGTGAGGAGACTGCTAACAGGCTCTACCTATTAAACTGATTTGGTATAGGATCTGGGCTACATATCAATTGCCAGAAATCTCCCTTGTTTTTACTTCGCAGAGATGCCGCACAACTCCTGAATTTACATGATCTCAATTGTAGCCCTACCTGCAATAAATATTTGTATGGAAAAAGATATCATAGCTAGCAATATATATTAGATGAAAATATTGGAGCAGCTGTTAGAACACTATCAGCCTGATTCATCATAGACCCGTTTTGCGAGTCTATAATAGCGATTCATAAGGAATCACTATTACAGACTCGCCAAACGGGATTCATGTAGGAATCGCAAAAAGATTTGCGATTCCTACACAATCCTTATTTGTGATTAGCAAATTGCTAATCGCAAATAAGGAATAACTCCCCATTCATTCCCATGGGCCAAAAGGCCCATAGGAATGAATGGGGAGTATTCCTTATTTGCGATTAGCAATTAGCTAATCGCAAATAGGATAGCGATTTAAAGGGTGCCCGGGGTGTCCAAAGGACACCCTGTAGAACCCCTTAAATGTAAATTGAAACAGGTGTTGCGCACACACATGTCCAAAGGACATGTGTGTGTGTAATATGCAAAAGAAAAAAATGCACTAAAGTGCTTTTTACTCTTTTTTCGCAATTTACCACCAAGTGAGACTTGGTGGTAAATTGCGACCAAATATTGCGATTTCGCAATTTCTAATTGGTTGATGAATTGCATTTAAGGAATCTCTATTAGGGATTCCTTAAATCCAATTCCTCGCAAATATGCGATTTCGGTAATAGCGATTTTTGCATTTGGGATGATGAATCCCAAATGCAAAAATCGCACTCTCAAAGGGCCAGATTCTCAGAATCTGGCCCTTTGCGAGCGCAATTACCTTTGATGAATCAGGCTGTTAGAACTTGTATTCATTTTTAGACCAGCTTGCCATTATCTGTGGCTGGTAGAATAGCAGTAGCTAAGATGATGGCTCTACCAAGATTGCTCGATTTCTTCAACACATTGCTGTTGGTGGTGCCTTGCAAATTATTTAGGGAATTGCAATCACTACTTCTGAAATTGTTGTGCCGAACTGGTAGGAGAAGAATAGCACTAACAAAACTATAAAACCCTGTAACTGAGGAACTGTTGGCTTCTCCTGATCTTGAATCTTATTATCAGGCGGCTCAACTGCAATGGTTAAATAGTGGTTTTACTGTCAAATGAACCCTCGGAGGGTGTTATTGGCTCACTTCCTGATTTCAGGACTTACTGAAAGTCTTCTTGCTTCCTTGGCGGAGACTGCCTGTAATTTCTAAAGAGCTGCTAGTGATACAGACGTGCTTGCAACGTTGCCTGCAGCAAACTTCAGTCCAGGTACCCAATTTGCATGATATGCCATTAAAATGGCTGAAGATAGTGGCCCAGGTCGGAGCATTAGAAGGGCTTGAAAGATGAACTACCTTTGGGGTTAACCGTGTTGGAGACCTATATCGGGATGGACTATTGCTTAGTTTGAAGAATTTTATATACATAGAGGACAATTTTTAGCACAGAGGTCATTGGTTTCTACAGTAAGGAATTATTGGAGAAATGGAGATGTTGAACTTACCCCACATCAGGTATGTCAACAGCTCTGTACAACAACAGGGTGTGTAAGAGCGGTCTTGTATCTATATTGTGAGATTTGTGCAAATATTCTTTGTCCTCTTACTGAGTTGAATATAAAATGGGAGAGAGACTTGGAGCTCCAAATTAATTATTTGGACTGGGATAGGATTATAGCGCATATACCAGCTGTTTCTAGAAATGCTAGGTTCAAATTACTTAATTTCTATATCCTGCAAAGAGCTTATTTTACACCTGGCAGGATTAACAAGTTCTATTTCAGCTCTGCTAAAATGCCCTGGATGTGGGATATGGGGGCAGAAATTTTCCATATGGTATGGTCCTACCCTTCATTGGCGGGATTGTGGGAGGAAGTAATAGAATATATTAATGGAATACCCTTGCGAGATATCTCATGTACATCCTTGTTCTGCCTCCTAGGGTGATACCTTCATCCTAAAAATAAGAAAACTACTACTAGATTTACTGGCTTAGATTTGGTTTCAGCATAAAGAGAATCGACTATGCACTGGAAATCCTCAAATGACTAGATGACGAAAGAAATGATTATAGGGGCAAGTTTGGAAAGTGCTGTGTTATTTCCTGAGATTAAAAGAGAATGAGGGAAAATTGAAAGGGTAAAAGTGTCGGAACACCTGGTGGATAGCTTGATGGCCTTGGAAGCAGACACAGATTCAACAAAAAGCTCCCTGAGTCCTTGCGGGTAAGGGAAGGGAAATCTAGTTTAATATTGCTAAATTGGGTGATAATGGGTACTAGTGTGATATGCTTGTGCGTGTGGAATATGTTGACACTTTATTTCTGACTGCTTTTCTTGATTGGGGTAATTGTGGGATGAGGAATTGATGTTAAAGAATTATTGTACTAATTTTAATAGACTTAATATATGTATGGAATGTACAGTAGTTGGAATGTGATTGAATGCTTGTGAATACATGTCATATGAGATATTTTGATATCACTTTTAATCTGTAAATTATAGTTAGCTGGGTATTTCTCCTATTTAACCTGTATTTTAATCAATTTATTATAATTATCTGTGCACCTTTTTAAAGCAAATTACTGTATATGTAGTGCACACAATTTATAATCTGTATTTTATTCCTGTTAATATAGCACTAAGTTCTATTTAATGAAACTAATACAAATTATTTAAACTAACAGGCTCTACCTTGCTTCTATGTGGTGCATGCTTGGGCCCCTCCTGCATAGAACACAGAGAGGTCCCTAAGATCATCACTTTCTGCTGGACCCACCCGACCTGTGCCTTGGACCCCAGAGGCATGCCTGCCAGGCAGTTGTGTATGTGGGTGCTGTGATGAACTGGGCCCAGTGGAGTCCTTGCTGACCCCTGTCATGGACGAGGTGACAATGCACAAGGCACGAAAAGACTACTCCCTTAAAGAAATGCTTGTAAACGCCTCCTCTAAGAGAACCAAACCACCGCATGAGCAGTCTCCAGATCAAGGTGGCAACTGTGGCCCCTTCCCACAGAAATAGCCTCCCCCATGAGCGGAGCCCACACTGACCAGAGCCTTCAGGGAAGACCTATTCGTTCGGCAGGCACTCCTACAGGAACAGGTTGTGAAGGACATGAAGGATGTGAAGCATTAACTGGGGGACTTGGCCAGAGAGTCGCCACACTAGAAAACACCACAGTTGGAGGAGGAGGAAGTGGAGGCTTAGAGGAGGGAGCTACTTGACACAAGAGATCATAACCTTGCTCTGAAGGCTCACCTCAATGACTTGGAAAACAGTTCACACAGCTCAAACTTACAGACCCGGAAAGTGACTTGGGAAGCAGAAAAACTGAGACATAGAAGTCTACGTAAAGTAGTTGCTCAATCACTTTCTGCCTGATCTGGCCCTGACCGACATAACCCTAGACAGAACCTATAGGGTTAACGGAACTGCCATTGACGGAAACTCTCAGCCAGACATTCTGACTTGCCTACACTATTATCACCAGAAGGAGGCGATCATGGCCGCAGCTCGCCATATGGGCACTATACAATACGAGGGTCCTGCGATATACGTGTGCCAGGATCTCTCCTAAGGCACCCAACAGTGTCATAGGCAGTTGACATCAGTCACCTCCTTCCTACAAAGTAAAGCAGTAAAAATATTGCTGTGCTCACCCCTTTATATTACTCTTCACCTGCCAAAATGAAGCTCTGCAGTGCGCTCACTTCACGGAAGGGGCCACAGTTCTGGAACTGCCACAGCTGGCACAGATCCCATCCCAGCCAGAACCTTCATCTGTGGCTGATCATATATGGAGCTGGTTGGAGGACAAAGGTGAAGGCGAGGAGGCAGCCAAAAGTATAGCCTTTGGCGGCCAAGATTAAGCAAGAGTGGCAGGCAGTTGTGAAGAAACTTCAAGCTGACCATCTGGATTCCTAGGTATGTGACTCTGGTCAAACTGAGAGGCAACTGAGGGTGGGGAGGGATGTCAGCTTGAGGGGAAAGCTATATATTGTGCAGGAGGCCAGTTTGGAGGGTGTCAGATGGACTAATACATGTATGATGGGCCATCGCCCTGACGGGAATTTCCTCAATCAATCAATCAGGGATTTATAAAGTGTGCTACTCACTCATGAGTTTCTCAAGGCTCTGAGGGGGGCATGCAGCCAGGGCAGTCAAAGAGCTAGGTCTTGAGGCTCTTCCTGAAGGTGTGCAGAGTGGAGGAACATCTGATGTTCAGCTGGAGCTCGTTCCAGGTCTTTGCTGTGATGTAGCAAAGGCTCCTCCACCCATTCTGGCTTTGTGGATGCGAGAGTGTCGGTGAGGGTGAGGTCGGTGGAGTGGAGGTCTCTCTTGGGTAGGAGAATTGAGACTTTTTTGTTGAGGTATTGGGGTCCGGTGTTGTGGAGGGGTTTGTAGACCTGAGTGTGTCGCTTGAAGGTTACTCACTTCTACACTGGGATCCAGTGGAGGTCTCGAAGGTGCTGGGTGATGTATTCATGTTGTGTGAAGCCGAGGACGAGTCTGGCTGCAGTGTTCTGGATGGTCTCGAGTTTGCAGAGCAGGGATTTGTTGATTCCGGAATAGCAGGCGTTTCCGTATTCCAGTCTGCTTGTTATGAGTGAGTGGGTGGCTATCTTTCTGGATTCAGGGAGATCCACTTGAAAGTCTTGCTAAGGATGCGGAGGGTGTTAAAGCAAGTGGTGGTGATGACGTTGATCTGTTGGGTCATGGTGAGGGAGAAGTCGTGTATGATGCCCAGGTTCCGAGTATGGTCTATGGGAGTGGGGCGGTTGCCAAGGGCAGTGGGTCACCAGGTGTTGTCCCATGCTGAGGGGGTGGTTCTTAGGATGCAGACTCCTGTCTTCTCTGAGTTGACCTTAAGACAGGTGCTACTCATCCAGGATGCAACGTCTTTCATTCCATCCTGGAAGCTGAGTATGTTGGTGAGGGGATGGTTCGTTAGGGGGAGGATGAGCTGGGTTTCATCGGTGTATGATACTATGCTGAGTCCATGCTGTCTGGCAACGGCAGCGAGGGGGTCTATGTAAATGTTGAAGAGCATGGGGCTGAGCAGTGATCCTTTGGGGACTCCGCAGTTGATCTCTGTGGGTTCGCAGATGAAAGGTTGGAGTCTGAATATTTGGGTTCGGCCGGTGAGGATGGAGCAGATCCAGTCGAGGGCGGTTCCCTGTATGCCAGCGTAATGGATTCTGTCAGTTAGGGTGCAGTGGGAGATGGTGACGAAGGCTGCAGAGATGTCTAGTAGGATGAGAGCCACGGTGTGGCCCTGGTCGAGGAGAGTGCGAATGTCGTCTGTGGTGGCAAGGAGGGCAGTCTCGGTGCTGTGGTTGCTACAGAATCCAGATTGGGAAGGGTCGAGGATTGAGTTGTCTTTGATGACGTTCGTTAGTTGGATGTTGACAATCTTTTTGGTAACTTTAGCCACGAAGGAGAAGAGAGAGTTAGGTCTGTAGTATTTTAGGTCCGTCAGGTCTGCATAGGGCTTCTTGAGGAGGGGCTTAACGTCTGCCCATTTCCAGTCATCGGGTAATGGGCTGAATTTGAAGATGGCGTTGATGGTGCATCGTAGCTTGGATGCAATGGTGGCGGCTGCTCTGTGGAAGATGTGTGGTGGGCAGAGGTCTGTGAGGGCTCCTGAGTGGATGCTCTTCATGATCATGGTGGTGTCTCTGGTGGGGACCGGGGTCCTGGCAGAGTTTGTATGCTGGCTGGAGTTGCTGGAGGAAGGAGTGGTTTTGGTGACTGGTGTCTGTTCATTGAAGTTGTCATAAAGGAACTTGATTTTCAATTGGAAGTAGGAGCTGAGTTTGTTGCATAGGTCCTGGGAGGGTGTGACTTCCTAGGGTTCGCTGGGGGTTTGGTGAATTCCTGAATGATGCTGAAGTGTTCCTTTAAGTTGCTTGAGTTGGCAAGGATTTTGTTCTGAATGAAGGTCCTTTTGGTGGATTTGATGCGTTTGTAGTATTCTGCCATGGCCTTCTTGTAGGTGATCCGATATTCCAAGGTTTTGCTGTTTCTCCATAATTTCTCGAGACATCTGCAGGTGTGTCTGGATTCTCAGAGGTCAGTGGTGAACTAGGTGACTTTCATGGGGCGCTGTCTTTCGGGGTCACAGAGGGAGGCAAGCTTGTCTGCACATTGGTGATCTATCTGTGTAGTTCGATGGCTGAAGAGTTGACGATGGTCATGTTGGGAGGGGGATCATGGTTGAGGGTGGAGTTGAGGTGCAACTTGTTGACCTTGCTCCAGAACTTTCGTGGAGGCTGTGGTGCAGGTTTGTGAGCAGTGGCTTTGAGGAAACAGAAGTGTACGCAGTGGTGGTCCATCCAAGGGGGTTGCATGGTGTGGCTGAAGTGGATGTTGTTCCCTCCTGCGAAGATGGGGTTGAGGGTTTGTCACACCATGTGGGTAGGGGTGGTGATGAACTGTTTCAGTCCCATATTGACATCAAAGTCAAAGGGGAATCCTTGGAATTACTACCTTTTTACTCACTCTCTCATTTATTATATTTCACATACATACAGTAAAACCTTAATGTAAAGGTAGATATCGATTTTCCACACTAGAATATACAGTTTAAAGTCTTCTTTATTTGATCATATAAAATGGAAGAGAAACGTTATCTTCCCTATTTAAAATTCAGAGAAACTTCCTAAAAACATACATATTTAAAACATCATCAAGAAAACAATACATGACATTATAAGTGCAAACATAAGAAACTTCTTCTTTCTTAAGAAAATTTTAACATTTCGTTTGGCAATGTACATGAACATGATAATCAATAGGGGTGAAATAAATAATATGTGGTATACAATGATAAGAAAAGTCACTTTAACATGTTACCCCCTCTGATATTTATCTTTCTATATATACAGAAGGATATCCTAAATGTTGGAAACAATGACCCCAAGATTGATCCTGTCCTGAAGTAGGTGTTACAATATCCATGTGTTTGACACTGAAAAGCGTCGACCCACTGTTCTGTAAATAGAATCCAAGTAGAGCCTAGGGAACAACAGATGTTCATAAATTATTGGTACTGTACCCCCTACAACTAGATATAGAAAGGCTTCTTTGGATCATGTAAATGCGTAGTAAGAATATCTTAAGCTACTGAGAGAAAGGGGCTTTTTAATTTATTTTTTATTTTTCATTTTAATCTACTAATGTACTGTGATTTTGTGATGATTAGAATTTTTCTAAAGTTTTAAACTGTGATTAATTGTTATACTGTGTTGCTGTAACGAATTGTTCTCTTTTTATTTTTTATTTTTAATTCAATTTGTATACAATTGATGAGATATTGTGAATACTTGTTTATAATGTCATGTATTGTTTTCTTGATGATGTTTTAATTATGTATGTTTTCAGGAAGTTTCTCTGAATCTTAAATAGGGAAGATAACGTTTCTCCTTCATTTTTTATGATCAAATAAAGAAGACTGTAAACATTATATTCTAGTGTGGAAAATCGATATCTACATTTACATTAAGGTTTTACTGTATGTATGTGATATATAATTAATGAGAGAGTGAGTAAAAAGGTAGTAATTCCAGGGATTCCCCTTTGAATTTGTTGTCTATTGTACCCTGTTCCCTGGAACCAGTGGGGCCTTCTCTCTTTCCTCAACTCAGTCCCAAATTGGCAAGGTTGTCCAGGAGGGCAGTGGAGTTGGTGTAGCTGAGGTTGTCAAGGTGGAAGTTAAGGTCTCCGCATAGTATGTAGTCCATGGAGGCAATGGTGTGGGGCATGATGAGGTCATTGATGGTTGTGGTGAGTGTGGTTTGTGGTCTGGGAGGTCTGTAGGCAAGGATGCTATTTAGGGTCATTCTGGGATTGGTCTGGATCTGGAATTGAAGGTGTTCTGTGAGGGATGTGCAGTAGTTTGTGTTGCAGGTGGTTAATCGGAGGGGATTCTTTTGCGCGATGGCGAGTCCTCTGCATGGGTTGGGGTGGTCCTTCCATTGGATCTTCTATCTGCCAGGATGGCGTTGGCAATGTCAGGGGCAGAGATGGGGTTGATCCAGGTTTCTGTGAAGAAGGTGACATCTGGCGAGAGGGTGTCGAGGAGGTCCCAGATCTTTATTGGGTGTCTGTGCAGAGAGTGTACATTGAGGAGGATGCACCTTAGGGCTTTAGGAGCTCTGACATCCAACGGGAGGGCAGTGGCTGTGGGTGTGTGGAGATTGGTGAAGCTTTGTCGGCAGTGTCGTAGGTGGTGTTTAACGTGGACAGCTGTCAGTTGTTCCTTCCGGGGTTGAGCATGTGGAGGGCAGCTGATATGTAGCAGTGGGTGGTCGGAGAGCCAGGGTCTCTGCCACTGGTCGCGGTTGGGACGCGGACAGGCACAGATGGTCAATGGCCACCATTAAATAGGGAACAGGGGAGGGAAATACAGCTGCCAGCTGGGAACAGGAACCGTCAGGGTGGAGGGGCTGCTTTGGCAGCAGTGGCGTGAAAGGGTAGCGAAAACTGCCACAATACAAGTAAAACAAAACAGAGGACACAAAAAGTTACAGTAACAGCGAAAATAAAAAACAGAAAAACATACACAAAAACAGTAAAGACTGAAAAGACAGACAAAGGACAGACAAACAGAGAAGGCTGGCTCAGCGGACCAGCAGAAGAGCATGGCTCTCCCACTGGACCACCAGGGATGAGGCACAGGCAGGAGCCTGCAGATGGAGGAGGGCCTCAAACACCTACCTGGACAGAGAAGTGCAGGGCGCAGCGGTAGCGGCACAACAAAAGAGCTGCTAGAACGGAGAGCAGAGTTCCCTGACCAATAGGTCAGAGGTCTAGCACCCTAGCCCTAGTCCTATATCTGAATTGGTATACTCAAGTTGGGGGAGTGGTAGTTTCATAAGTTTGATTGTTCAGTTCCTGAAGACCCTTGGGAGCCACACCACAGTAACACCATACATCACCCCCATCTCTGGCATCCACATGATTACCGCCCTAGAGACACACTCCTCTGCAACATACACTAAGGGACCACATGGCAGGACACCCCAAGCACATGAATTAAGGTCCTTATTTTGTAAACACTGGGGCCTCAATGCCCCGGCGATACGTGGCTCAGTGCTTCACTTACTCAGCGATTCCGGTTCTGACATCTGTCTCCTCCAGGAGACTCGCCTACTCTGGAAGGACTGGGGTCACCTCTGGTTTTGCTGGTTCACCCGTCAATTTTTGTCACTTGCCATGGACATCTCGCCAGTTCACCCGTCAATTTTTATCACTTGCCATGGACAAGCAAGTAGGCATTGCAATTTTACTAACCAATAAATGTCAAGGCAAAATACTAACTATTAAAGATACACTATCAATACTGAGTCGACTAGATCTCAAAGTGTGTACATCACAAAGATAGTGAAAAATGACGAAAAGAATAAAGAGGAGTGGACTCAACATGGATAGAAGATCGATACATTATAGAATATTCATACGTGGCTGACCAGTCCAAAACCGATGATGTAGGGTTTCCATCAAAAGAGACTTAATGATCAGTCATATCATCTGGCCAAACCCTGGTGTGTGGAAGGCTGGTCCTCTGATCATAGGGACTTAACCGCACAGTGTTGATGTCCTAGGATTTGGTCCACCAACATTAATGAAACATCCATAATGACTGATCTTTGATGGTAGGAAAAAAGGTGCAACAAAACAAAAAGTGACTTAAAATAGGATGGAATGCCCTCCTTTTGACAACTTTATTCTATGGACATGACATGCCTCCTAATTAAAAACAGAACAGTGCAAGAAGACAGTAACAAATATCTGCCTGTAAATGGGCCAACATGTTTCTGCCTAGTGGGTATCCAATCCCTCGGCATTCATCAGGGCCTCTGCTCTTATACTAGTTGCACTCTTACTAGTGAAATGAAAGGTTAACCACCTTCACCATAAAAAGAATAAATGTTAAATGACCGAAATGGAATGGTTCAATACGGTACAACCTGTAATAACCATGAACTGTCACCCTCCGACTCACTTGCGCTACAGTGAATCCTGCGAAGGAAAGCATGACAAAATTAACATTATATTTAAATGTATCAATTCTCAATACCACGTGTCCACCCAAATCTGCCAACAATGTGTGTAAGAATAACATATTCAATGCTCACCCTGACTGATGGGTGAAGCTACCTCACCTCACCTGGACTCTGCTCAGGTATAGGAGGCTCCGCACTGGTATAGGGAAGAAAAGAGGAATGTCGCATAATCAAACTAAGAGTTCTTAGCCTATCACTATGCATCAGACTCATTTCTATATGTATTGCCCTATTTCCCAGACTCTCATACTGGAGTGAGTCAATTTCAGACCCAGTGGACCAAGCCCTGTAGTACCCCAAAATTATGACTCTGACATCAACTGGTATGTATCCCAGAAATGCTCTTATTCAAAGATGGTTTTATGCTCATTACAAAACCAACCATATAGTGTAATGGCAGTCAATGTTCTCATGCTCACTCACCTATCCGTCGGTGCCTCAAGCTGTCATCTGAAGCTTGGGGGAGGCACCGACCTATGTGTGGACTCAGTATAAGTAGGCTGTAGAGGATGATGAGTTGTGTAGTAACCCTACGCCTGACTGGTATACTGCTTCCATAATCCGAATTGCATTGTTAAGTGTCTTGTGCTTACTTAAGCATTCCCATAATGTGCGGGACAGTGCATTCCTTAATGTCATATTATAAGAAGTGCTTGTAATATTATCTATTTCATCTGATGCCTCGCGCACTACTTTACGTTCGAAATAACGCGTGAACATGCGTTGAAAACTACCAGACAGCATCATAGCGGCCATTTTAGTAGTTTTTTCAGAATCGTCCTTCGAGGTGTATGCTCGAGTGTAGGATTAGAGTTGCCCATGAAGGAAAAAGACACCCGTATGTGTGTAATTTCGTGCTCTCCGGGCCCCAACAATAACAGTTAAACATGGAATTGAGGAGTAGAGAAAGATACCAATATACTCCTATGTATAGCGAGATATCGCGAGATCTCGCGAGGTCTCGCACTACAGAACTACTGAATGACGTCACTCCGGCCATATTTGTAGTTCTAAATACCGCGAATCTCACGCAGTAGTAGCCGAATCTGTAACCACAAAAGGAGGTTGATGATTACTAGGCTTACCCGACTAATACAGCCAACCTGCACTGTGCAACACAACAGAACCATCCATCCCTGTACGAGATTAATATTTCAAAATAATAGATACAGTATACAGAGATTAAGAGATGGTGTAGTATATACAAATGGCCAGTATTGCCTTAAGTATTCCTATGAACGACAGCAGAGTGGCCTCAAGGGCTAAATTAGTGCAATGCATTCAAACCTCATGTATTGTGCACAGTGTTCCTAAAGAACCTCTCAGTGTGAATAGCTCGGTGCATGTAAATGTGACCACCACTATATAGGGATAGAAGCACTACTGTGTGGCGATGGAACCATATATTGTGGTCCATCAAGTCTCATCATTTACATAGGCCTATTCTGGTAGTGCTGTCTGATGATCGCACCTGTTCTATGAGGATAAATTGTTATAACAGGGTCCAAGGAATCTCGTCATTTAATCCCCTTTTGTCCGACTGAAGCTTGTAAATCCATTGCTGTTCTTTTCTGAATAAGTATCCAGACACATCACTTATATGGCTGGGTATGTACGGCTTGTCTAACACTGTCCATTGAAAATCCGTTTCATGGTGTGCCTGTTCCAAAAAGTGTCTGGTGAGCCTAGTTAGGCTTTTCTTGCAGCGGAATGAGCTCTTATGTTCCAGTATTCTTGTCCGAACACTCCGAGTGGTCATTCCTACCTACCGTATGGAACAAGGGCATGTCAGCATGTAAATCAAGTTGGTACTATTACAGTTACTGAAATTATTCTGCAACCAAGGTCTATTAGTCCCTATGTCAATCTCCCTTGTATGTCTGGTCTGTGGACAAACGAGCACGTGCCACATGGGTGGTGCCCAACCACCGGAGGGAGGTCCCAAAGGGTTTCACCTAGTTTTTTAGGAGTCTCTCTTGGGCGTGTGTGAACCAAGCGATCCCGGATGCTACTCGCCCTTTTGAATGCAAACAGAGGTTGTGCAATTTTCTCTTTCCCGTGGTTCAAAAGGCGCCAGTGTCTTTTCACAATCTTTTGGATAATGTTGCTTCTGGTATTGAAGGTGCTCACAAAAGTGAGTCTTTCCAATTGTGGTTTAACAATTGGGGCTTCGAGGAGAGCCTCTCTGTTATTATTAAGAGCTCTTTTTCTTGATTTTTTGATGAGCGGCTTGGGATAATGTCTATCCCTCAGTTGTGCACCCAGGTTATTAGCATGTACCTCAAAGTCCTCTCTATTAGAGCAATTTCTACGGACACGTAGGAATTGTCCGTACGGTAAATTTTGGCGCAGGGACTTTGGGTGGTAGCTCTCATACAGGAGGAGTGAGTTTCGCGCCATTGGTTTCCTGTAGAGTTCACTCTGCAGGCCTGCAGGAGTGACATAGATCAACAAGTCCAGGAAAGCTATTCTGTCTCTGTTGGCTTCCATAGTGAATTTCAGGAACTGGTTTTTGCTATTTAGCCATTGATGGAATTTGTTGGCTGAGTCCAGCGTTCCCCTCCACACCACCAAAACGTCATCAATATAACGCTTCCACCACCTGATGGAGGTGTGAAAGGGGTTGGTGGGGGTTAACACGTGTTGTTGTTCGAACTGGTGCACGTAAAGGTTCGCCAGGCTCGGCGCAAAAACGCTGCCCATACTTGTTCCAGAGGTCTGGAGAAACAGCTTGTCTTCGTGTTTGAAAAAATTGCTTTTCATGGCCAGAATCGCTAAGGCCATAATAAAGGGTACTGGTGTAATGGTGTCCCCTATACTATCGCTCAGGATGGATGTTACAACTTCTAGAGTCTCATCCTGAGGGATAGAGGTGTACAGAGATTCTACGTCTAAAGAGACCAACAGGTCTCTTTCGCTGTCAAAGTCTATTTGTGGTAAGACTCGCAGCACATCTTTGGTATCCTGCAAGTATGTAGGCATTTGTTGTACGATTGGCCGCAGAAAGTGGTCAACGAAAGTTGACAGCGGCTCCAATACCGACCCTATGACAGATATAATGGGCCTACCGGGCGGTGGCCGCTGTGGCTTGTGTACCTTTGGCAGCACGTAAAAATAAGGTGTTATTGGATGTTTGGAGACCAAATATGTTGCCTCACTCTGAGTGATCCAACCCTCAGAGAGTGCCTCTTCAACCAGATCCTGTATCTGTTTAGTAATGTCCTCAGTAGGATCTGTGGACAGAGGGGAGTACGCTTGTCTATTATTAAGTTGTCTGTAACACTCATTCTGATAGTCCGTAGTGTTCAAGATAACTATAGAGCCGCCCTTGTCTGCGGGCTTTATGGTTATTGACTGGTCTTCAGACAGTGTTTTCAGTGTGATTTGTTCTGATTTGGTCAGATTATTAAATGACCTGATTTTTTTATCCCATAGTCCAGCAATGTCGTCAGCTACAGCTTGTTCAAATGCCAGAACCTGAGGTGGAACAGTGTGTAAAGGTGGTTGAAATCTAGATTTGATTTTCAGTCCAATATTGGTAACTGTCATCTGGCTTGCCTCGTTGTTCTTATCTTTAAAGAGATAATGAAGTCTCAGTTTTCTAAAAAACTGGCTGAGTTCGCATTGAAAAGTGAATGGGTCCCCATGATTCATCATGACGAAACCCAGACCTTTATTCAATACTTCTTCCTCAAGTGTGGTTAGTGTCTTAGAGGATAAGTTCACTACGAGGGATTGGTCCCTGATGGGCCTGCTTTCTAGTTCTTGGCAGTCTGACTCCGTGTCCCCGTACGTGGGCCTGTCTGACCCGGAGAGCACGAAAATTGTCTTTTTCCTTCATGGGCAACTCTAATCCTACACTCGAGCATACACCTCGAAGGACGATTCTGAATAAACTACTAAAATGGCCGCTATGATGCTGTCTGGTAGTTTTCAACGCATGTTCACGCGTTATTTCGAACGTAAAGTAGTGCGCGAGGCATCAGATGAAATAGATAAGATTACAAGCACTTCTTATAATATGACATTAAGGAATGCACTGTCCCGCACATTATGGGAATGCTTAAGTAAGCACAAGACACTTCACAATGCAATTCGGATTATAGAAGCAGTATGCCAGTCAGGCGTAGGGTTACTACACAACTCATCATCCTCTACAGCCTACTTATACTGAGTCCACACATAGGTCGGTGCCTCCCCCAAGCTTCAGATGACAGCTTGAGGCACCGACGGATAGGTGAGTGAGCATGAGAACATTGACTGCCATTACACTATATGGTTTGTTTTGTAATGAGCATAAAAACATCTTTGAATAAGAGCATTTCTGGGATACATACCAGTTGATGTCAGAGTCATAATTTTGGGGTACTACAAGGCTTGGTCCACTGGGTCTGAAATTGACTCAATCCAGTATGAGAGTCTGGGAAATAGGGCAATACATATAGAAATGAGTCTGATGCATAGTGATAGGCTAAGAACTCTTAGTTTGATAATGCGACATTCCTCTTTTCTTCCCTATACCAGTGCGGGCCTCCTATACCTGAGCAGAGTCCAGGTGAGGTGAGGTAGCTTCACCCATCAGTCAGGGTGAGCATCGAATATGTTATTCTTACACACATTGTTGGTAGATTTGGGTGGACACAAGGTATTGAGAATTGATACTTTTAAATATAATGTTAATTTTGTCGTGCTTTCCTTCGCAGGATTCACTGTAGCGCAAGTGAGTCGGAGGGTGACAGTTCATGGTTAATACAGGTTGTACCGTATTGAACCATTCCATTTCAGTCATTTAACATTTATTCTTTTTATGGTGAAGGTGGTTAACCTTTCATTTCACTAGTAAGAGTGCAACTAGTATAAGAGCAGAGGCCCTGATGAATGCCAAGGGATTGGATACCCACTAGGCAGAAACATGTTGGCCCATTTAAAGGCAGATATTGGTTACTGTCTTCTTGCACTGTTCTGTTTTTAATTAGGAGGCATGTCATGTCCATAGAATAAAGTTGTCAAAAGGAGGGCATTCCATCCTATTTTAAGTCACTTTTTTTGTTTTGTTGCATCTTTTTTCCTACCATCAAAGATCAGTCATTATGGATGTTTCATTAATGTTGGTGGACCAAATCCTAAGACATCAACACTGTGCGGTTAAGTCCCTATGATCAGGAGACCAGCCTTCCACACACCAGGGTTTGGCCAGATGATATGACTGATCATTAAGTCTCTTTTGATGGAAACCCTACATCATCGGTTTTGGACTGGTCAGCCACTTATGAATATTCTATAATGTATCGATCTTCTATGCATGTTGAGCCCACTCCTCTTTATTCTTTTCGTAATTTTTCACTATCTTTGTGATGTACACACTTTGAGATCTAGTCGACTCAGTATTGATAGTGTAGCTTTAACAGTTAGCTAATAGACCCCTGAGTTTCTTATGTTATACATTGAGTTGGAGCTGGGGATAAAACCAGGTGTGGGTCTCTAAACTCCATATCCCTTGGACCCTTTTGAAACTTCTGTCGTATTTACCAGTATCGAGCAGCTGTTCGGCTGCGGGTCCGTGCTGTACTACCATACTAATGATGGTTTAGAGACAGTTACTAGATCATAGGACTGTTAATTGACACTGAGAGTGGGTTGACCACGGATTTCGGTGTTGACTAAGTTTTGGTTTCCATGATATTTCTCTGACATAATTCTTTACAAACAACCATGGCAGAAATCAGTGGCCTCGTGTATGATGATGCCACATACAAATCTATTTTGGATAGTATGCCGAGTGTCTTGGATACACCTTCTACAGTCACTACGAGTATAGGAGATGATTGGGCCAAAGTTCTGGTTTTAAAAAAATCACATGCCCGGACTTTGGTCCATGGTATAGCCATGGCAGAATATTTGAGAGCTAGCTGTGCCCCACCCGGGCTAGTGGTCTCTAATGCTCCCCGACTTTTCCTACAAGATAAGGATTTTCTGTAGGACTGGTCGTTAATAGCATGGAGATGCACTAGAGATTGGCTCATTTTGATCATTAGCACAGCAAAAAGAATAGCTGACACCATTCTTGTAGAAATACAGGTTCTAGAAGCAGCTATAAGAACAACAATAACCCCAATCCTGTTAAAAAAAACAGCAGGATGAATCGAACAAATCTTCGTGTGAGTTCCAGGATACTATCCTGCAAACTAAATTGGACAAATTTAAGAAAGACCTAGGTAAATGGAAGCATGAACGCGTGTATCCCTACACAAGTGACACTTATACACCTCCTGTGTTCAGGAACAATGGCAGATGATATGGGTCAAATTATTCGAGCTCAGGGTCCGACAGTAGTGATCCAGACAACACCTATATGGGTGCACCAAGTTTCCCACAACGTAGGAGGGGCAGGGGCAGTAGACCCTGCTCATATGGCAACCAACAATACCAGCAGTGGTGGCCACCTAATCCTTGGGGTTTCCCACCTAACCAACATCCCTATCCCGGAGTACCACCACCACCTCCAAATTTTCAAGGGTTTCCAAATGCCTATAACTCGCAACATTTTTTAGGGTTTGGACCTCGCCGACCCAGAGGAAAAAGGCGAGCGGCACAGAATACGGGGGTACAATGGGAAGACCAGACAGGCCCACATACGGGGACACGGAGTCAGACTGCCAAGAACCAGAAAGCAGGCCCATCAGGGAACAGTCCCTCGTAGTGAACTTATCCTCTAAGACACTAACCACACTTGAGGAAGAAGTATTGAATAAAGGTCTGGGTTTCGTCATGACAAATCATGGGGTCCCATTCACTTTTCAATGCGAACTCAGCCAGTTTTTTAGAAAACTTAGACTTCATTATCTCTTTAAAGATAAGAACAACGAGGCAAGCCAGATGACAGTTACCAATACTGGACTGAAAATCAAATCCAGATTTCAACCACCTTTACACACTGTTCCACCTCAGGTTCTGGCGTTTGAACAAGCTGTAGCTGACGACATTGCTGGACTATGGGATAAAAAAATCAGGTCATATAATAATCTGACCAAATCAGAACAAATCACACTGAAAACACTGTCTGAAGACCAGTCAATAACCATAAAGCCCACAGACAAGGGTGGCTCTATAGTTATCTTGAACACTACGGACTATCAGAATGAGTGTTACAGACAACTTAATAATAGACAAGCGTACTCCCCTCTGTCCACAGATCCTACTGAAGACATTACTAAACAGATACAGGATCTGGTTGAAGAGGCACTCTCTGAAGGTTGGATCACTCAGAGTGAGGCAACATATTTGGTCTCCAAACATCCAGTAACACCTTATTTTGACCTGCTGCCAAAGGTACACAAGCCACAGAGGCCACCGCCCGGTAGGCCCATTATATCTGGCATAGGGTCGGTATTGGAGCCGCTGTCAACTTTCGTTGACCACTTTCTGCGGCCAATCGTACAACAAATGCCCACATACTTGCAGGATACCAAAGATGTGCTGCGAGTCTTACCACAAATAGACTTTGACAGCGAAAGAGACCTGTTGGTCTCTTTAGATGTAGAATCTCTGTACACCTCTATCCCTCAGGATGAGACTCTAGAAGTTGTAACATCCATCCTGAGGGATAGTATAGGGGACAACATTACACCAGTACCCTTCATTATGGCCTTAGCGACTCTGGCCATGAAAAGCAATTTTTTCAAACACGAAGACAAGCTGTTTCTCCAGACCTCTGGAACAAGTATGGGCAGCGTTTTTGCGCCGAGCCTGGCGAACCTTTACGTGCACCAGTTCGAACAAAAACATGTGTTAACCCCCACCAACCCCTTCCACACCTCCATCAGGTGGTGGAAGCGTTATAATGATGACGTTTTGGTGGTGTGGAGGGCAACGCTGGACTCAGCCAACAAATTCCATCAATGGCTAAATAGCAAAAAACAGTTCCTGAAATTCACTATGGAAGCCAACAGAGACAGAATAGGTTTCCTGGACTTGTCGATCTATGTCACTCCTGCAGGCCTGCAGAGTGAACTCTACAGGAAACCAATGGCGCAAAACTCACTTCTCCTGTATGAGAGCTACCACCCAAAGTCCCTGCGCCAAAATTTACCGTACAGACAATTCCTACGTGTCCGTAGAAATTGCTCTAATAGAGAGGACTTTGAGGTACATGCTAATAACCTGGGTGCACAACTGAGGGATAGACATTATCCCAAGCCGCTCATCAAAAAATCAAGAAAAAGAGCTCTTAATAATAACAGAGAGGCTCTCCTCGAAGCCCCAATTGTTAAACCACCATTGGAAAGACTCACTTTTGTGAGCACCTTCAATACCAGAAGCAACGTTATCCAAAAGATTGTGAAAAGACACTGGCGCCTTTTGAACCACGGGAAAGAGAAAATTGCACAACCTCTGTTTGCATTCAAAAGGGCGAGTAGCATCCGGGATCGCTTGGTTCACACACGCCCAAGAGAGACTCCTAAAAAACTAGGTGAAACCCTTTGGGACCTCCCTCCGGTGGTTGGGCACCACCCATGTGGCACGTGCTTGGTTTGTCCACAGACCAGACATACAAGGGAGATTGACATAGTGACTAATTGACCTTGGTTGCAGAATAATTTCAGTAACTGTAATAGTACCAACTTGATTTACATGCTGACATGCCCTTGTTCCATACGGTATGTAGGAATGACCACTCGGCGTGTTCGGAATAGAATACTGGAACATAACAGCTCATTCCGCTGCAAGAAAAGCCACACTAGGCTCACCAGACACTTTTTGGAACAGGCACACCATGAAACGGATTTTCAATGGACAGTGTTAGACAAGCCGTACATACCCAGCCATATAAGTGATGTGTCTGGATACTTATTCAGAAAAGAACAGCAATGGATTTACAAGCTTCAGTCGGACAAAAGGGGATTAAATGACGAGATTCCTTGGACCCTGTTATAACAATTTATCCTCATAGAACAGGTGCGATCATCAGACAGCACTACCAGAATAGGCCTATGTAAATGATGAGACTTGATGGACCACAATATATGGTTCCATCGCAACACAGTAGTGCTTCTATCCCTATATAGTGGTGGTCACATTTACATGCACCGAGCTATTCACACTGAGAGGTTCTGTAGGAACACTGTGCACAATACATGAGGTTTGAATGCATTGCACTAATTTAGCCCTTGGGGCCACTCTGCTGTCGTTCATAGGAATACTTAAGGCAATACTGGCCATTTGTATATACTACACCATCTCTTAATCTCTGTATACAGTATCTATTATTTTGAAATATTAATCTCGTACAGGGATGGATGGTTCTGTTGTGTTGCACAGTGCAGGTTGGCTGTATTAGTCGGGCAAGCCTAGTAATCATCAACCCCCTTTTGTGGTTACAGATTCGGCTACTACTGCGTGAGATTTGCGGTATTTAGAACTACAAATATGGCCAGAATGACGTCATTCAGTGGTTCTGTAGTGCGAGACCTCGCGAGATCTCGCGATATCTCGCTATACATAGGAGTATATTGGTATCTTTCTCTACTCCTCAATTCCATGTTTAACTGTTATTGTTGGGGCCCGGAGAGCACGAAATTACACACATACGGGTGTCTTTTTCCTTCATGGGCAACTCTAATCCTACACTCGAGCATACACCTCGAAGGACGATTCTGAATAAACTACTAAAATGGCCGCTATGATGCTGTCTGGTGGTTTTGAACGCGTGTTCACGCGTTATTTCGAACGTAAAGTTGTGCGCGAGGCATCAGATAAAATAGATAAGATTACAAGCACTTCTTATAATATGACATTAAGGAATGCACTGTCCCGCACATTATGGGAATGCTTAAGTAAGCACAAGACACTTAACAATGCAATTCAGATTATAGAAGCAGTATACCAGTCAGGCGTAGGGTTACTATGAGGAAATATAAATTTTATGGTCAAGTAATGTTCCCTAACGTGTACCCCACCGTCTCCATGTACCAGCTTAAAGTACATGTAACTTCCCTCCTGTGCCAGCTATGAAGACGCAAATACATTTGCGTCCAACGTTAACATGTCCTCTTTCAGACCCACCCTGAATGGGTTGAATATTCCGTTTCTAAGTATGCTATGCCAACGTCTTTTTATGGTGTACTTTACACGTTTTTCAGCTCTGGCGAAGTAGGCCCTGAATTCTGCCATCGAGCCTTTTTTCTGCCTTCTGATTCTGAAAGCCTCAGCCCAGGCTGTCTCTGTACCCGTGACCTCTGCCTTACTCCCTGTGCGGCTAACGGCGCTTAGCTCAGCCTGCTGCCTGCCAAGACTGTATTCAACCTTCGAATTATCTGTTCCGCTCCTCGAAAATGCATTCCTGCCTACTAGTTTAAGTAAACATCCCCCCAGCTGCAGAGCAAAGGGCCCGGCCTCACTGTCTCCGTGCAAGTAATTCATAGCCTCTGTTACCATGTAAGGCCCATGCCCCTCGCAGCTCATGCAGACACTTAGGCGCTTATACACGCACTCACAGTCAGTATAGAATAGCTTCTGCCCCAGAGACCTTTTCCTTTCAGATAATATAGTTCTTAAACATCAGATACCAGATATGATAGAGGTACAAGTTGATCTGACATGCCAGACTTCTGTCTCTTTCCGCCAGTGTAAATGTCAAGCTCCCTGCACCCTCCAGTTTCACGTCAATTACACGTCATGCAGCTGCACGCGCATCCAGGCCTCAGATTTCTGCTGACATTACAAGATTCTGCTTTTGTTGCCACCCACTTGTGACACCTACCTGTGACGTTTCTAGCACACACCTCTGTGTTCACGCCCAGTTCACGCCTTCTAATTACGTATTACTAACACGTGGATGCTGTTATCTTGTTTCTCTCAGCTGTTACGCCTACTGTATTGGTTTCTATAATGGGACTTAAGTATATAAGCTATGTATTGTCAATAAAATATTGCTCTATCCCTTCCTACACCCCAGTGGTGGTAGGAACATGATATCCGGTCTGACCATTCCTTTTTAAGGAATAAAACCCCTAAGAACTCTAACACCACGGACTCTGCCTCTTTCTTTCCCATTGAGTTATTATTGATTAAGTACTTACCTGCATAGAAATTAGGACGGTAAATCAAATATTTACCACATTATTCTGGCGCCCGAATAGGAACCCCTCCCCCACCCCACGCGCCGGTTGGTGCGTTGCAAGCTCTGTCCCCTGCCATCAGTTAGACGGAACTACGCGTACTGGCAGGATTTCCTGTATCTCCCTCTGGCCCACGGAGGTGACGAAGACTGCGATCAGCACCCAGACGAGGCGGTGAGGAGTGCGGAGGATCCCGACCAGAGCCTAGCCGAAAGAAGCAAGGTCCGAGGTGTCAAGAGGCCCACCAGTTTCCGAAGTATCCACGTGTCGAGTCGAGTCGAGCCCGGTCCAGTCCAGTCGAGTTTTCTGAGGCCTTCTGTTTCCGTGCTTCCCGGTGAGTACCATTGCTGGGACGTATCTAGACGGGTGCATTATTATGTATCCGGTAAAGACGGGTTTGGGTACACAAATTCGGTCTGCACTGTTTTAGACAGTGTATCTGTACTGTTTAGCAGTATATCCGTTATTCCAGTTCTTGCACTGTTCTTAGCAGTGTATCTGTGCTGTTTAGCAGTACATCCAGTATAGGGGGGTAGTCATATATGTCTCAAATGTCTTTCATGTGATAAATGTCGTGGTATGAGTGACTGTTTTTAATGTGCATTATTGTGTGTTTATGTAACTAGCTGTGTTCAGAATTAAGTAGCAAGGATTGAGCATTCAGTACTGAGTAAACAAGATGCCGTTTTTCAATAAGTTAAAGCAGATAGGAACTAGGAAAGGGATACTAGAGGAAGAAATTCCGATTCCCCCTAGGGACACTCCTGGAAATTTCATGTACCACAAGCACGGCTTAGATGCCATATTGTATCTAGATTTATGGGCCGATTACACTAAGCATCTAGACGAGAGACACAGATGGCCTGTTACCGGAACATGGGATGCCGAGTGCATCATGAAGGTAGAAGAAGCACTATGGAAAAAGAAAGCCAGACAATCTCAGAAAGACGCCATAGAATTTTGGCGTAAGGAATCACATAAACGTGCTGAAAAAGCACTCCGTAGAGAAGACAGACATAGAGAAGAGTCAGATAAAGCCCGAGAAAACAAATTAGTTACTGAAGGGATCCGAGTAAAATCAGAACAAGTAGACCGCGCACGAAACAATCTTGTAAATGGCATGTACTTAATGGCCGAGGGTTCGCCTAAAGCCACTTCAGAAATACTGAAAGATCTGCCGTCACCATTGGTTCCAACTAAAGTAAATCACAGGACCACTAAAGACATATTTCAGAACTCCTATCTAAACGATGTAGCACCCGCTTACACCAATCCACGTGCCCACGTCCCGACTCCCGCCTACTGACGGTGACGGAGATGGCAACCCGCCTCCAGACCATATCCCGCCATTACCGCAACAAAGTTCCCCCATCCGACAGCCTGTCGTTCCTCCTCCAGCTCCACCACTTCTCACACCTAAGGTTAAGATACCAAATCCGTTTCTGCCTGATCCTACTAAGAGACAGGTTCAAGTACACATACAGACTCCACAGAGAGATAATGCCCAAGCCTCCGTCTCAGGAGGTGCGACCGGGGGTTACCAGACCCCACCAGCAACACACAGATTACAGCTTAGGGACATGCAGAACCACCCTACGCTCCAATCACCCCGTCTCGACATACTCAAAGAACAGCTTCCAGTTTGCAGATACGATCCAGTACCCGGCAAAGACGATAGAATGTTGATAGCATCAATACGCTTGCGACAAGCTACAGATTACCTAGTATTATTCTCAGGAATGAAAGAGCACCTAGATAGAATATATCATTTTGTCCAGACTGGGGAAGATCCTGAAAGTATTAAGGAGGCCCTGGCACATCAGAAAGTTGACACTCAAGCATATATATTACGTTTTTTCATAAATTGCTTAATAAGAGAACGAGATAGACCTGAGACAGAACAGGATGAAATGGAAGCACTAAACAGGTGGGGACAAAATATATCTGAAGGAAAGCATGATAGACAGAATTGTATATCTAGTATGTACAAGAAAATAAGAAAAGCAGTAATAGACATACACGAAAAAGAAAGAGAGAATGACTCCTCCGAGGAGGAGGAAGCACCTGAAGAACCAGAAAAGACTACAGATACGATAGCGTATGTAGGTAAGGGAACTTACCTTAGGAAAGGCATTCGTCCAGAAAGCAAGAGAGTTTTTCTCTCTGGCATATCAAAACCGAATTCTCCTGAACATCAGTTCCAAGAGACTGATAAAATGCTTCGAGAACGAATGGGGTACCATGTACTCAATTCTATGGATGAACAAGAACTAGCCCGGTCAGCAGTACTATAGGCTGACAATCCTAACATATACAATGATGACACAGTAGTGCAGACCTTTCTGAACCTATCCCCAGACGAGCAGAAATTAGCAGGTACATATATGATTCAGCACCTCCTCACGTTATACAGAAATCAACATTCTGATCCAGGTCCCTTACACGATACATTAGAAGCACTACTCATGGATAGATGGAGAGGCCTAAGTACCAAGTTAATACAAATAATTCTAGAACAACGGCACAGATATAACACTTTCTTAAGCTCACAATATGTTCCCGCTCCGCCCCCAGAAAGAAAAATGTACCATATGGAGCGTCTACATGGTATTGAAAGTCAGAACCCCTTACGAGAAGTACATCCAGTTATGGGTACCGATCATACCTTGAAACGTGTGTATGTACACACACCTCTGACCAAGTTAGAACTATTGGAAATGAAGAAACTAGTACCCTGTCATGATAAAGACCCTGCAGGTTTTCACAGAGAACTTAAAGACATGTTACTGATGGGAGATTACACATATGCAGATATCATGAAAATGTTAAAGGTACTGCTGCCCACCGGCATCTACGAGAAACTTAAGGAACGAGAATGGGAGGTGGGAGACAAAAAGATTATATGGGCAGAAATAGAAGACGAAGAGAAACGCCGTACCCCAGGGCTAGGCCTTGGGGAGAAAACTAAGGCATTACCAGGATTAATAGTACAGGTTCTGCCAAGATTACTGACAACTAGAAAGGAAGACTGGGACGCAATCTCAGCCTGTAAACAGAAACACGACGAAGATACTAGTGACTTCTATTCAAGATTCGAGAAATGTTTCATTATTAATAGTGGCCTTAAACCAAGTAGCGAGTCGTACCCGCATCTTTTTGTATCAAAGTTAGTAGAGAATTCCCTGATAGCAGTCAAGAACCGTGTATATAAAGTTGAAAGTACATGGCAAGCAAATACGCCATCCCAGATGTTACAGATGTTACAATATCATCAGAACAGAATCAGAGAAGAACAGGATCATGAACAGAAACGCATGAAAGACACGAAAATGAAAATGTTAGTGGCCCAGTCGGTTCCAGCCGACAGCCAGAGAAAGGGTACGGCCCAGACAGGAAATGCAGCAGCTCCCGTTAAAGGGACATGCAACTATTGCAAGCAGCCAGGTCACTACGTACATGAATGCCCAGTCCTGAAACATAATATAGCAACAGGTAAAACTAAGGAAAGACCGCATCCGCCTAGACAAGACCAGACCCAGCAACAGACTTCACAGAATATACAGCCCATGCAGAATGCACAGCCTAGGCATGTTTCACCACATACAGCACAGACAGTAGCGGTACCACAGCCACAGCCCATTGCCGCGACTCAGCAAGTTTCACAACAGATGTACCAGTATGCCCAATCTGATTACCCCGATTATCCATGATACACATGAAACAGCCTAGAGAGGGAAGTTGGCTTGCCTCTTATTGAGATTCCTGTAGATCAAGAGGGTCCTTATGTACACAGTCAAGTATTGGGAAAAGACAGAAAGTTCTTAATTGACACAGGGGCAAGTCGCACAACAATCAGCCATGATGAAGTTCCAGGGGCACCCCTCTCAGGCTCACAGAATGTTTCCCTTGGTTTTTCAGGACAACCTATTGTAAATGAGGTATCGCAACCCGTCCCCCTGGCTGTAGGTCCATTATCACGTGTTACAGACCTGTTACTCACGAAATCATGTCCAGAAAACTTGTTAGGAATAAAGACATTGAAGGCTCTAGGAGCAGTGATATGTTGTTCTCCGGAAGGAGTTAGACTCTTTTTGCGAGATTTTAAGGGTCACTATGTATTACGAGAGTTTAATGTCAGATTGAAAAATGTACCGGATCACTTGTGGGCACAAGGCCCAACCGATGTAGGCTGCATGCACATTACGCCATACCGTGTTACACTGAAGCCAGGTGTTGTTTTACCACGAATCAGACAATACAAGTTACCACCCGATGCTGTAGTGGCTTTACTGGAAATCATTGAAGAGCTCATTGCCCAAGGAGTGGTCGTAGAGACCGACTCTAATATCTGTAATTCCCCTATCATTCCGATTCTTAAACGTACTGATCCCAATGCACCGCCAGTATATCGGCTGGTGATTGATTTACGAGAACTGAATAAATGCATCATACCACAGTACCCTGTGGTCCCCGACATCTCATCCCTATTGACTGCCATTGATTCAGAAGCAACGTTCTTTACTGTAATTGATCTCAAGAACGCCTTCTTTAGTGTGCCTATTGATCCAGAGAGCCAATATCTCTTCGGATTCAGTTTAAATGGACGAAGTTTCAAATTTTCACGCGCACCTCAAGGATTCACAGAAAGCCCCAGCATCTATAGTCAAGCACTGAAAAGACAACTTGATTGTATTCAAATGCCAGTTAACACTGCTTTACTGCAATACGTCGATGATCTGCTGATCACCGCCCGAAGTGAACCCGAATGCGAACAAGCATCATTGACAGTTTTACATTTTCTGGCCGACAAGGGACACAAGGTGCCTCCTTCGAAGCTACAATTCTGTGTTCAGCAAGTTGTGTACTTGGGTCACTTGCTGTCCAAAGTGGGGAGACAGCTCACTCCTGACCGTATCCAGTTAATTGTAAATATGCCACAACCCCAGACACAAAAGGAAGTGCGGGCCTTTATAGGCCTCACCTCGTACTGCAGACAATGGATTCCTCAGTATGCATTTCTAGCTAAACCACTCATTCAGTTGACAACACAGGAGGCAGCGACTTCGACTGTCCTTCCTTGGACTCAGGAACATACACAGGCCTTTGAAGAATTAAAGAAAGCTCTATGCCAAGCACCAGTTTTAGCGACACCATGTTACAGCAAACCTTTTACACTTTTTGTTACAGAACGTGATGGTACAGCGTTGTCTGTCCTCACGCAAGACCAGGCAGGTTCACATAAGCTTGCGCTTATTTTTCAAGTACATTGGACTCAGTAGCCCAGGCACTCCCTGCGTGCTTGAAGTCAGTAGCTGCAACAGCACTAGCAATCAGACAGAGCGACTCAATTGTTTTAGGACATCAATTAACAGTTCAAGTCCCACATTCTGTAGAGGTTCTTTTAAACAGAACACAGACTCAACACTTGACTATAGCACGACTGACAGGTTATGAATTAACGCTATTCCAGCCACACATAGAAATCAGACGCTGCAGCATTCTAAACCCCGCAACATTGTTACCTTCGATTATGACAGATCCAGCCCCGCATGATTGTATAGAGATCATTAATGCAGTGACGAAGCCCCGACGAGACTTAACAGATGTTCCATTGACAAATCCAGACCTGACACTTTACGTGGATGGTTCATGTATGAGAACAAGTACAGGAGAATTAGTGGCCGCATATGCAGTGACCACTGAAACTGAAGTTAAAGAAACATATCGTATTGACACGCTGTCCGCTCAAGCGGCAGAGCTTATTGCTCTGACTCGAGCCTGTATACTAGCCAAGAACAGAAATGTTAACATATACACTGATTCCCGTTATGCTTTCGGAGTCGTACACGACTTCGGAGTGTTGTGGCAAGAACGAGGTTTCTTGACCTCTCACGGTGCCAAGATTCAACACGGTCCCCTCATTCAAGCACTATTAGAAGCAATACATCTGCCTTCAGGCATATCCGTCATGAAGTGTAAAGCACATACTAAAGTTACAGATTCTGTTTCCCAGGGTAACGACCTGGCAGACCAAACTGCAAAACATACAGCATTGACTCACACCCAGACAACTGATGTGACAAAGACAATAGTACCGACACATTGTATGACAGTTAGGGATCCCACACTAGATGTAATCGATATTCAGACACATGCTACTCCAGATGAAATCAAGAAATGGACTGAACTAGGAGGGATCCAGACAGATCAAGGTTGGATGACGAAGGGAAAATCTACATGGTTTCTCCCCGACTCTATGGTTCAAGTCATAATCAATACAGCACATAGTCCAGCACATCTAGGAGAGAAAGCGATGTTAGACAGTTTACAGAATCTCTGGTACAACAAACACTTACGAGCAGCAGCAAAACAGAAAGTGCGTACTTGCATGATCTGTTGTCAGTTCAATCCAGGTAAAAGCGTCCCTGTAGAGCAAGGTGGATTTCATCCTCCCGATCACCCTTTTGAAGTACTCCAGATGGATTATATCCAGATGGACCGTTGTCGAGGATTCAAATATGTCCTCGTAATTGTTTGTGCACTTTCCCGTTGGACCGAAGCATATCCAGTCCCAGATTACACTGCTCCGTCCACTGCCAGGCAGCTGGTTCGAGAATTCTTCCCACGATACGGCTTGCCTCGTGTCGTGTACTCAGATAACGGACAGCCATTCTCATCCGAACTCATGAAACAGGTTTCCCTGCTGCTAGGATATCAGTGGAGATTCCATTGTGTCCGACATCCCGAAGCCGCTGGCCTTGTAGAAAGGCATAACCAGACACTAAAGACCCGCCTTGCTAAAGTCTGTAAAGAGAAAGGGGTCGACTGGATAGTCGCCCTGCCCGTGGCACTGTTCTATATGAGAATGGTCGCCCATTCGAGATCAGGACTATCCCCGTATGAAGTGGTCTTTGGCAGACCACCGAATATGTGGGGGACGCCCATACATAAGAAAATTACCGATGTTGATTGTAATATGCTGACAGATTACCTTGCCTCCTTGATGTCTGCACTCCAATCATGTCGTTCACAGGTTGCCGCAGCCTTCCCGGACAACACTGACGTAAAGCCGCATGATGTCCGTCCCGGTGACACAGTCCTAATTAGGAACTTCGACAGGAAAAGTCCGCTGGAGCCCCGCTGGAAAGAACCGAAGACCGTCCTTCTTACAACACGGACCGCTATCAAGGTGGAAGGACGAAAGGGGTGGATCCATACGAGCCATATAAAAAAATTTAACGAACTGATGCCAGAAACAGACTCGTCCACCCCCTCCAAAGACTGCATCGAACCTAGTGACTTTAAAGTTCCGAAACAAGAGAAAACTCCCCAAGAGGAGTACCGCATGAAACTTCGATCTAGCAAGTCAGACAGTTTAATTGTTTAAGTCCTCCCCTAGGTGAATCGGTTAAATAGTTTCTGACATGTATCCCCTAGATCGAGATAGAGAGAGAGAGAGAGAACTCAAGAAACGTACATATTGCAAATCACTCCGTAGTCACTGTATAGTGACCTTATTGATTATGTTTTTTCTAAGTCTTCTGATTATTGTTGCAAGTATATTGCTTCCTATATATTACCCTATCTTCAAGCGTGAACAATCTGCTTACAATGTCACTGCCGAACATTCTTTTAGTGAATTACCTCCCCACGAACTATCTTACAGACTCGCGCTGCGCAACAACACATTCATTAGTATGTTACATCACTCCCATCAGACTAACAATGCTACAAACTGTTGGATATGTGCCGACTCCCTCCCTACCAGAAATACAAGGGAGTTCTGCCCCTCTTTCCATACCCGTTCACTCACAATGGCTCCTGTGGTGCATGGTTTAGAATAATTAATTCCTTAGATCCTGATATTGCTGTTTTTAAAGGGAGCTGGGTTTGGGGAAACTTGAACTTAGTTCTGCTTAATGCCTGTTTCCCTGACAAGAAGGGACTTCCCATTAGAATAGGAACTGATCTAGAAAATGAAGTATATGGATTAGGTAATTATACAATTAACCTTATGATTCTTACTGTCGAATCCGAAGCTGCACCAGTTCTCCCTGCTATGTCAGTATTACCAGTCACTGGTGAATTATGTGTCAGTAAGAAGGGTTCAGTACACTTAGGTCATAGTAAATGTACTACTGTGGTCGAATTCAGTGACCAAGGCAAATCTTCCTTTAGAGCTACTCGTCATTCCTACTTTGTCTGTGGCCACACCGCATACATACGCTTACCTCCAGATTGGGATGGTACCTGTTACATTGCATTCCTCCTGCCACCTGTTTTTCTAGCTCCTCCTGATTATCACAGAAATACAAATCTAGTAAAGAATAGACTCCGAAGAGATCTCCCGATTGTCGACTATACTGAAACGGCATGGGAGCAATACACAGATTTCAATAAAGGATTCTTTTTCTTCACAGGCCCCGTCCAAAATAGTAAACTAATCCGCAGATTAACTAGAACACTTGAAGCTGTAGTGAATGAAACTGCCTCCGCCCTAGGTAACTTAACAGAGGAGCAGTCCGCCATGCGGGTTGTTGTTCTTCAGAATCGTCTTGTTATTGACGTCATCTTGGCAGATAGAGGCGGAGCTTGTAAGGTCATCGGGTCAAGTTGCTGTGTTTTCATCCCAGAAAACGCGCCGACGGTATACCAAGCTATTACACGTCTTCATAAAATTGCAAATCTGATACATCAGAATCCAGGCACCTGGACTTGGTCCGGTTGGTTCTGGACAACGTTGACCGCTTGGGGATGGAAGATCCTATCCTTCCTAGGCATTGCCCTTGTCATAGTATTCAGTTGCTGCCTGTGCCTACAGTGTGGGCCAGCGATTTGTGGACTGTGTGCCACATCGTGCATTGAACATTCCAGTTTTCTCTCAGAACGTGAAAGGAAGAAAGATGAGCAAATGATGTTACAAGAACAGACTGATCGATTCATGAGGATCGATATATCATGAAGGGTCCGTAGGGAACAAGGAGGGAATGAGGAAATATAAATTTTATGGTCAAGTAATGTTCCCTAACGTGTACCCCACCGTCTCCATGTACCAGCTTAAAGTACATGTAACTTCCCTCCTGTGCCAGCTATGAAGACGCAAATACATTTGCGTCCAACGTTAACATGTCCTCTTTCAGACCCACCCTGAATGGGTTGAATATTCCGTTTCTAAGTATGCTATGCCAACGTCTTTTTATGGTGTACTTTACACGTTTTTCAGCTCTGGCGAAGTAGGCCCTGAATTCTGCCATCGAGCCTTTTTTCTGCCTTCTGATTCTGAAAGCCTCAGCCCAGGCTGTCTCTGTACCCGTGACCTCTGCCTTACTCCCTGTGCGGCTAACAGCGCTTAGCTCAGCCTGCTGCCTGCCAAGACTGTATTCAACCTTCAAATTATCTGTTCCGCTCCTCGAAAATGCATTCCTGCCTACTAGTTTAAGTAAACATCCCCCCAGCTGCAGAGCAAAGGGCCCGGCCTCACTGTCTCCGTGCAAGTAATTCATAGCCTCTGTTACCATGTAAGGCCCATGCCCCTCGCATCTCATGCAGACACTTAGGCGCTTATACACGCACTCACAGTCAGTATAGAATAGCTTCTGCCCCAGAGACCTTTTCCTTTCAGATAATATAGTTCTTAAACATCAGATACCAGATATGATAGAGGTACAAGTTGATCTGACATGCCAGACTTCTGTCTCTTTCCGCCAGTGTAAATGTCAAGCTCTCTGCACCCTCCAGTTTCACGTCAATTACACGTCATGCAGCTGCGCGCGCATCCAGGCCTCAGATTTCTGCTGACATTACAAGATTCTGCTTTTGTTGCCACCCACTTGTGACACCTACCTGTGACGTTTCTAGCACACACCTCTGTGTTCACGCCCAGTTCACGCCTTCTAATTACGTATTACTAACACGTGGATGCTGTTATCTTGTTTCTCTCAGCTGTTACGCCTACTGTATTGGTTTCTATAATGGGACTTAAGTATATAAGCTATGTATTGTCAATAAAATATTGCTCTATCCCTTCCTACACCCCAGTGGTGGTAGGAACATGATATCCGGTCTGACCATTCCTTTTTAAGGAATAAAACCCCTAAGAACTCTAACACCACGGACTCTGCCTCTTTCTTTCCGATTGAGTTATTATTGATTAAGTACTTACCTGCATAGAAATTAGGATGGTAAATCAAATATTTACCACAACTACACAACTCATCATCCTCTACAGCCTACTTATACTGAGTCCACACATAGGTCGGTGCCTCCCCCAGACTTCAGATGACAGCTTGAGGCACCGACGGATAGGTGAGTGAGCATGAGAACATTGACTGCCATTACACTATATGGTTGGTTTTGTAATGAGCATAAAACCATCTTTGAATAAGAGCATTTCTGGGATACATACCAGTTGATGTCAGAGTCATAATTTTGGGGTACTACAGGGCTTGGTCCACTGGGTCTGAAATTGACTCACTCCAGTATGAGAGTCTGGGAAATAGGGCAATACATATAGAAATGAGTCTGATGCATAGTGATAGGCTAAGAACTCTTAGTTTGATTATGCGACATTCCTCTTTTCTTCCCTATACCAGTGCGGGGCCTCCTATACCTGAGCAGAGTCCAGGTGAGGTGAGGAAGCTTCACCCATCAGTCAGGGTGAGCATTGAATATGTTATTCTTACACACATTGTTGGTAGATTTGGGTGGATACATGGCATTGAGAATTGATACATTTAAATATAATGTTAATTTTGTCGTGCTTTCCTTCGCAGGATTCACTGTAGCGCAAGTGACTCGGAGGGTGACAGTTCATGGTTATTACAGGTTGTACCGTATTGAACCATTCCATTTCAGTCATTTAACATTTATTCTTTTTATGGTGAAGGTGGTTAACCTTTCATTTGACTAGTAAGAGTGCAACTAGTATAAGAGCAGAGGCCTTGATGAATGCCGAGGGGTTGGATACCCACTAGGCAGAAGCATGTTGGCCCATTTACAGGCAGATATTTGTTACTGTCTTCTTGCACTGTTCTGTTTTTAATTAGGAGGCATGTCATGTCCATATAATAAAGTTGTCAAAAGGAGGGCATTCCATCCTATTTTAAGTCACTTTTTTTGTTTTGTTGCACCTTTTTTCCTACCATCAAACATCAGTCATTATAGATGTTTCATTAATGTTGATGGACCAAATCCTAAGACATCAACACTGTGCGGTTAAGTCCCTATGATCAGGGGACCAGCCTTCCACACACCAGGGTGTGGCCATATGATATGACTGATCATTAAGTCTCTTTTGATGGAAACCCTACATCATCGGTTTTGGACTGGTCAGCCACTTATGAATATTCTATAATGTATCGATCTTCTATGCATGTTGAGTCCACTCCTCTTTATTATTTTCGTCATTTTTCACTATCTTTGTGATGTACACACTTTGAGATCTAGTCGACTCAGTATTGATAGTGTAGCTTTAATAGTTAGCTAATAGACCCCCTGTGTTTCTTATGTTATACATTGAGTTGGAGCTGGGGATAAAACCAGGTGTGGGTCTCTAAACTCCATATCCCTTGGACCCTTTTGAAACTTCTGTTGTATTTACCAGTATCGAGCATCTGTTCGGCTGCGGGTCCGTGCTGTACTACCATACTAATGATGGTTTAGAGACGGTTACTAGATCATAGGACTGTTAATTGACACTGAGAGTGGGTTGACCACGGATTTCGGTGTTGACTAAGTTTTGGTTTCCCTGATATTTCTCTGACATAATTCTTTACAAACAATCATGGCAGAAATCAGTGGCCTCGCGTATGATGATGCCACATACAAATCTATTTTGGATAGTATGCCAAGTGTCTTGGATACACCTTCTACAGTCACCACAAGCATAGGAGATGATTGGGCCAAAGTTCTGGTTTTAAAAAAATCACATGCCCGGACTTTGGTCCATGGTATAGCCATGGCAGAATATTTGAGAGCTAGCTGTGCCCCACCCGGGCTACTGGTCTCTAATGCTCCCCGACTTTTCCTACAAGATAAGGATTTTCTGAAGGACTGGTCGTTAATAGCATGGAGATGCACTAGAGATTGGCTAATTTTGATCATTAGCACAGCAAAAAGAATAGCTGACACCATTCTTGTAGAAATACAGGTTCTAGAAGCAGCTATAAGAACAACAATAACCCCAATCCTGTTAAAAAAACAGCAGGATAAATCGAACAAATCTTCGTGTGAGTTCCAGGATACTATCCTGCAAACTAAATTGGACAAATTTAAGAAAGACCTAGGTAAATGGAAGCATGAACGCGTGTATCCCTACACAAGTGACACTTATACACCTCCTGTGTTCAGGAACAATGGCAGACGATATGGGTCAAATTATTCGAGCTCAGGGTCCGACAGTAGTGATCCAGACAACACCTATATGGGTACACCAAGTTTCCCACAACGTGGGAGGGATAGGGGCAGTAGACCCTACTCATATGGCAACCAACAATACCAGCAGTGGTGGCCACCTAATCCTTGGGGTTTCCCACCTAACCAACATCCCTATCCCGGACTACCACCACCGCCTCCAAATTTTCAAGGGTTTCCAAATGCCTATAACTCGCAACATTTGTTAGGGTTTGGACCTCGCCGACCCAGAGGAAATAGGCGAGCGGCACAGAATACGGGGGTACAATGGGAAGACCAGACAGGCCCACATACGGGGACACGGAGTCTGACTGCCAAGAACCAGAAAGCAGGCCCATCAGGGAACAATCCCTCGTAGTGAACTTATCGTCTAAGACACTAACCACACTTGAGGAAGAAGTATTGAATAAAGGTCTGGGTTTCGTCATGACAAATCATGGGGACCCATTCACTTTTCAATGCGAACTCAGCCAGTTTTTTAGAAAACTGAGACTTCATTATCTCTTTAAAGATAAGAACAATGAGGCAAGCCAGATGACAGTTACCAATACTGGACTGAAAATCAAATCCAGATTTCAACCACCTTTACACACTGTTCCACCTCAGGTTCTGGCGTTTGAACAAGCTGTAGCTGACGACATTGCTGTACTATGGGATAAAAAAATCAGGTCATATAATAATCTGACCAAATCAGAACAAATCACACTGAAAACACTGTCTGAAGACCAGTCAATAACCATAACTCTATAGTTATCTTGAACACTACGGACTATCAGAATGAGTGTTACAGACAACTTAATAATAGACAAGCGTACTCCCCTCTGTCCACAGATCCTACTGAGGACATTACTAAACAGATACAGGATCTGGTTGAAGAGGCACTCTCTGAGGGTTGGATCACTCAGAGTGAGGCAACATATTTGGTCTCCAAACATCCAATAACACCTTATTTTTACCTGCTGCCAAAGGTACACAAGCCACAGAGGCCACCGCCCGGTAGGCCCGGTAGGCCCATTATATCTGGCATAGGGTCGGTATTGAAGCCGCTGTCAACTTTCGTTGACCACTTTCTGCGGCCAATCGTACAACAAATGCCTACATACTTGCAGGATACCAAAGATGTGCTGCGAGTCTGACCACATATAGACTTTGACAGCGAAAGATACCTGTTGGTCTCTTTAGACGTAGAATCTCTGTACACCTCTATCCCTCAGGATGAGACTCTAGAATTTGAAACATCCATCCTGAGGGATAGTATAGGGGACACTATTACACCTGTACCCATCATTATGGCCTTAGCGACTCTGGCCATGAAAAGCAATTTTATCAAACACGAAGACAAGCTGTTTCTCCAGACCTCTGGAACAAGTATGGGCAGCGTTTTTGCGCCGAGCCTGGCGAACCTTTACGTGCACCAGTTCGAACAACAACACGTGTTAACCCCCAGCAACCCCTTCCACACCTCCATCAGGTGGTGGAAGCGTTATATTGATGACGTTTTGGTGGTGTGGAGGGGAACGCTGGACTCAGCCTACAAATTCCATCAATGGCTAAATAGCAAAAACCAGTTCCTGAAATTCACTATGGAAGCCAACAGAGACAGAATAGCTTTCCTGAACTTGTCGATCTATGTCACTCCTGCAGGCCTGCAGAGTGAACTCTACAGGAATCCAATTGCGCGAAACTCACTTCTCCTGTATGAGAGCTACCACCCAAAGTCCCTGCGCCAAAATTTACCGTACGGACAATTCCTACGTGTCCGTAGAAATTTCTCTAATAGAGAGGACTTTGAGGTACATGCTAATAACCTGGGTGCACAACTGAGGGATAGACATTATCCCAAGCCGCTCATCAAAAAATCAAGAAAAAGAGCTCTTAATAATAACAGAGAGGCTCTCCTCGAAATCCCAAGTGTTAAACCACCATTGGAAAGACTCACTTATGTGAGCACCTTCAATACCAGAAGCAACGTTATCCAAAAGATTGTGAAAAGACACTGGCGCCTTTTGAACCACGGGAAAGAGCAAATTGCACAACCTCTGTTTGCATTCAAAAGGGCGAGTAGCATCCGGGATCGCTTGGTTCACACATGCCCAAGAGAGACTCCTAAAAAACTAGGTGAAACCCTTTGGGACCTCTCTCCGGTGGTTGGGCACCACCCATGTGGCTCGTGCTCGGCTTGTCCGCAGACCAGACATACAAGGGAGATTGACATAGGGACTAATAGACCTTGGTTGCAGAATAATTTCAGTAACTGTAATAGTACCAACTTGATTTACATGCTGACATGCCCTTGTTCCATACGGTATGTAGGAATGACCACTCGGCGTGTTCGGACAAGAATACTGGAACATAAGAGCTCATTCCGCTGCAAGAAAAGCCACACTAGGCTCACCAGACACTTTTTGGAACAGGCACACCATGAAACGGATTTTCAATGGACAGTCTTAGACAAGCCGTACATACCCAGCCATATAAGTGATGTGTCTGGATACTTATTCAGAAAAGAACAGCAATGGATTTACAAGGTTCAGTCGGACAAAAGGGGATTAAATGACGAGATTCCTTGGACCCTGTTATAACAATTTATCCTCATAGAACAGGTGCGATCATCAGACAGCACTACCAGAATAGGCCTATGTAAATGATGAGACTTGATGGACCACAATATATGGTTCCATCGCCACACAGTAGTGCTTCTATCCCTATATAGTGGTGGTCACATTTACATGCACCGAGCTATTCACACTGAGAGGTTCTTTAGGAACACTGTGCAAAATACATGAGGTTTGATAGCATTGCACAAATTTAGCCCTTGAGGCCACTCTGCTATCGTTCATAGGAATACTTAAGGCAATACTGGCCATTTGTATATACTACACCATCTCTTAATCTCTGTATACTGTATCTATTATTTTGAAATATTAATCTCGTACAGGGATGGATGGTTCTGTTGTGTTGCACAGTACAGGTTGGCTGTATTAGTCGGGCAAGCCTAGTAATCATCAACCCCCTTTTGTGGTTACAGATTCGGCTACTACTGCGTGAGATTCGCGGTATTTAGAACTACAAATATGGCCGGAGTCCAGTAGTTCTGTAGTGCGAGACCTCGCGAGATCTCACGATATCTCGCTATACATAGGAATATATTGGTATCTTTCTCTACTTCTCAATTCCATGTTTAACTATTATTGTTGGGGCCCGGAGAGCACGAAATTACACACATACGGGTGTCTTTTTCCTTCATGGGCAACTCTAATCCTATACTCGAGCATACACCTCGAAGGACGATTCTGAATAAACTACTAAAATGGCCCTTATGATGCTGTCTGGTAGTTTTCAACGCGTGTTCACGCGTTATTTCGAACGTAAAGTAGTGCGCGAGGCATCAGATGAAATAGATAAGATTACAAGCACTTCTTATAATATGACATTAAGGAATGCACTGTCCGGCACATTATGGGAATGCTTAAGTAAGCACAAGACACTTCACAATGCAATTCGGATTATAGAAGCAGTATACCAGTCAGGCGTAGGGTTACTACATAACTCAACATCCTCTACAGCCTACTTATACTGAGTCCACACATAGGTCGGTGCCTCCCCCAAGCTTCAGATGACAGTTTGAGGCACGGACAGAAAGGTGAGTGAGCATGAGAACATTGACTGCCATTACACTATATGGTTGGTTTTGTAATGAGCATAAAACCATATTTGAATAATAGCATTTCTGGGATACATACCAGTTGATGTCAGAGTCATAATTTTGGGGTACTACAGGGCTTGGCCCACTGGGTCTGAAATTGACTCACTCCAGTATGAGAGTCTGGGAAATAGGGCAATACATATAGAAATGAGTCTGATGCATAGTGATAGGCTAAGAACTCTTAGTTTGAATATGCGACATTCCTCTTTTCTTCCCTATACCAGTGCGGGGCCTCCTATACCTGAGCAGAGTCCAGGTGAGGTGAGGCATTCCTTCCTATTTTAAGTCACTTTTTGTTTTGTTGCACCTTTTTTCCTACCATCAAAGATCAGTCATTATGGATGTTTCATTAATGTTGGTGGACCACATCCTAAGACATCAACACTGTGCGGTTAAGTCCCTATGATCAGGGGACCAGCCTTCCACACACCAGGGTTTGGCCAGATGATATGACTGATCATTAAGTCTCTTTTGATGGAAACCCTACATCATCGGTTTTGGACTGGTCAGCCACTTATGAATATTCTATGATGTATCGATCTTCTATGCATGTTGAGTCCACTCCTCTTTATTCTTTTCGTCATTTTTCACTATCTTTGTGATGTACACACTTTGAGATCTAGTCTACTCAGTATTGATAGTGTAGCTTTAATAGTTAGCTAATAGACCCCCTGTGTTTCTTATGTTATACATTGAGTTGGAGCTGGGGATAAAACCAGGTGTGGGTCTCTAAACTCCATATCCCTTGGACCCTTTTGAAACTTCTGTTGTATTTACAAGGCAAAATACTATCCATAGTCGCTGAGAATGTGGATAGGACTCTGACCCTGAGACTAACACAACAGACACACACATTTAGACTCTGCAACGTAATAATAATAATAAAAATAGGCACGCTTGTAAAGCACCTGGTTACACCCACTGGTGTGTCACCGTGCTGAGGTACAGACTTTACAGTTGTAAGGGAAGCGTAGGGGAGAGACCTATGCACTAAAGAGCCAGGTCTTCAGTTTCTTCCGAAAGAGTGATTCCCATGGTTCAGCATGGAGGGAGTTAGGGAGGGCATTCCAATTGTTGAAAGTCAGATAGCTGAAAGACCGAGCTCCCATTCTGGCTTTTTTAACTTTAGCAACCTTAACCAGATAGGTTCCAGATGATCTGAGTTAGCGAGTAGGATTGTAAGGAGTCAGCAGATTGTGTAAGTAACTAGGACCTTTCCCCTGCAGGATGCGATGGCTGATGCACAGGGATTTGAAGGGAATTCTCTCCTTAATTGGTAACAAATGTAGGTCCGCAAGAGCCATACCAGAGGAGGTTCTCCTGGGGAGCATCAAAACAAGGCTAGCAGCTGCATTTTGAATGCATTGAAGCCTATGAAGGTCTTTCTTTGTTGCTCCCAGGTAGAGAACATTTCCGTAGTCCAGTTGGGAAGTTACCAGCGCATCGACTAAGGTCTTCCTGGCCGAGGTGGGAAGCACATCTAGGGTTTTCCGAAGTACACTCATAGTTCCAAAGCACTTCCCAGTCACCTGTTTGGTGTGAGCCTCAAAAGAGAGATTGGAGTCCAACCACACACCCAAGTTTTTAACCTGATTACTTGGGGAGGGAGTGGGACCCAATATTTGAGGCCACCATGCCGATGACCAGATGGAGGGAACTTTTACCACCACTAGGATTTCTTTTTTGCTGCCATTGAGTGTTAGGCAGTTATTTGTCATCAAAGAGGACAGGTCCTGCAGGCAATCTGAGAAGTTAGTGGCTGCTATATCGCAGGCCTGAAATAACGAAACAACTAATTGGTGACTCTCTGTCATTCTCTAATCTCTGCCAAAGGTGCAATATAGGGATTAAAAAGAGTGTGGCTAAATATGAAGCCTTGAGGGCCCCCTTGGGACAGGTCAATGATATTGGTGATATGTGGTCGTTGAGCCACCTTAAAACTACACTCCTGCAAGAATGCTGTCATCCATTTCACTGCCACTATGTCCAGCCCACCAGCCCTGAGACACTGAAGAAGCAGTTTGTGGGAGAATGTGTCAAAGGCCGCACTGAGGTCCAAAAGGACCAGGGCCACTGTCTGGCCTTCATCCACCAGTCTGCGTATTGTCTCAGTTGTAAGGAGCAGTGTGGACTCTGTGGAGTATGTGGCTCTGAAGCCCGATTGTGTAGGGTGAAGTAAGCTACCCCTATTAATATGAGCCGTTAATTGAGTGTTGACCATCTTTCTGCTATTTTAGCCAAATAGGGTAGGAGTGAGATTCGGCAGAAGTTCTCCAACTAACTCATTTTGGCACCTGTTTTTTTTGTAATGAGAGGACAACTGCTTGCTTCTACCGCTTTGGGACCGCACCATTAGTGAAGGAAAATTCAAGAAGCCTTTTTAATGTAGGGCGTTATAATCTCTAGGCCTTCTCTCATAATTTTGAGTGTCGTTGGGTCTGCGGGAGAGCCGAATTTGATACTTAAGGCAATGCTTTTGAGATCTTCACAGGAGGGATTATCAAATTTGGAGAGGCAGAATGCCTCCTCCACATTGATCCTCCCCATTGGGCAGAGAATCCCCTCGCGAGCCTTATCCGGAAAGGTGGTGTCAATTTCCATTGGGTTGACAGTGGGAGTTACAGTTCTCGCAAGTGAAGATATATGCTTGAGTATGGTGAATAGTTCTTTGGATGAGCTCTCAGCTTGCTCTATTCTTGCATTCTAATAGGCTGCACATGTTTTTTATAAGTGTTTGATAGTGCTTTAAGTTTGTCTTGTATACAGTTGTATACGCCCCAAATGACAACCAAGAGAAATTCCTTTGGAAATTGATATTGTTAATCATGGCTAAAGGAGCCCTTTCAGCATGTGGGAAAGCATAGCTGAGGGATTTTGGCCTAACAGACATCTGACTCATGCAGCAGCCCATTATGTAGGGACTACACCTTTTACTCCACAGCACATCATAGAACTCTGAACACAAGTTCAAAAGGTGTAAATTGGAGTCACTGCTCTGTCTGACGAAGCCCCAGTCCTACTCACCTTACATGACAAACTGGTCTCTCCACGTCAGGTACACTGGAGGCTGAATGATAATCTTCTGAAACAGCCAGAGGTTTTTGCATCCACTCGCACTAGGGTTATAAACTTCCTGGCAGAGAATGAGGGTTTGGTCACCTTGATCAGGGTGTGGGGCACCCTTAAAGCAGTTTTGAGGGAGGGGTTTATAGCTATTTCCACGACCCTAGCATAGGGAGATGTACATACTGCCTTTATGAAGCTCCCCCTCCCAATTTAATTGCAGGAGGACCTTCCGTTTGGCCTTGGCGGAGACTACTCTATCTCCAACATTGCCAAACTTCCTCAAGCCCTGGGGAGTAATGGCCATCAGAGAAATGGCTGCATGTCCACCTGCCCAATTTAGATGGGTAGACATGTAATCATTTTATACTGTTCCTTACCACCAGGTAAAACCTGGTGGTAAGGAACAGTAAAATCATTATAATACCCTCTCCCCCACCAGGGTAGGAGACTCCGATGGCGAAGGGGGCATTATATTTTTTATTTTCAAAGAGAAAATTCAATTTTGGGATTTTTTTTAAAAAAAGAAAAAAGTCCCTTCTGGTACAGGGCTGCGTTGTTCTGATGTAGCCCTGTAGCAAAGTTCTCAAACAGGTTTTCACCCACAGAGAATGGTGCCATCCTGGCTAACTGGACAATGGAAAGGCTAGGCCTCATTGTCAGTTAGATCTGCATGTGACAAGGGATGCCCCTCATAAGCTTGTGCAATTGGTGGGCACATCACCTAGGCCATCCTGTTAGCAGGAGGTCACATCTCCTTACCATAAATGCCTTTTTTCCCCCATCCTGGGAGCATCCATACCACATTTCATGGGGCCAGTAGGCTGCCAGATGACAGTTGGGTATTAACTCTGAAAAACCGAGGCTTTAGGTAGGAAAAAAGTTACTATCTAAAGTGACTATTTCTGAAATAGCTAATTAAAGTTCCACTTAGCTATTAAGATTGATTTATACAAATGAGTGTTTGAAGTATCAGTTATCAGTATCAACTAGTTTTCTAGCTAGGGCCAATCTGAAGTTAGATTTATGAGGTTTAATAAAGTAAACCAGTGCTTTCTACATTACAGCCAGCCTTGGTACAGTGAAAATGCACTGGGACCTTTTTCACCTTAAGGACATATAAACACATTAAATAGATATGCCCTACTCTAAATACCAAACACTCAGCCTTAGGGCTGCTAAGGTGTATTTTAGGGGTGATTCACTACTATTTTACTATGCAAAAGGTATGTTTAGGTCAGCAAAAATGTGAATTTGACATGTCGAAACTGAATATTTAAAACTGCTGTGGCAGGCCTAGAGTTGTGTTTTACATGGTCGCTTAAGTGGAGGCACAATAAGTGCTGCAGTCCACTAAATCTAAATGACAGATGCTGGGCACACTAGGAACTCATAAGTAAGTTAAATGTGCCATCCAGGGATTTTAACCAATTCAACAAGTTTTTGGTGGTCAGGGCACATGCACTGTTGCCTGGTTAAGGGTGTCCCAGAGAAAAGAGTTTAAAAAAAACAACGGTAGTCCAAACATATTGGGGTGATCATACAAAAAAGAGACATTTTCTTAAATGTATTATACTTGCTCTGAGTCATAAATGAAATTTGATGCAATAAACTGCAACAGCCTTTGGCTCTAGTGTGCAATACTGATGTGCCTTAATGAGTGAACATCATTTTGTCATTATATGATCATGCATACTTCAGATGCATTCAGAAGAACATTCCATAGTGTCAGAGAAAAGTAAAGCAAGCACTTGGAAAACCAGTGGATCGGACTTTAACGCATGCTAACGATTTCAATCATACATTATCCATGACTGTTTGATTTGCCTGTAATTGTTAGTGATAGTTTTTCGGAAATTGGATTCACTCTCATGCTACTGCTTACATTTTTTTAATTGACTTCTGTGATTTCATTAAAGTTTAGATTTTTCTTCAGATTAGTTATCATTTTTCTTGCATTGCTCGTGATAACTCAACTCTAACTTACTTTACCAAAATCTAGTAAGAACAATTTAAGTGTTTTCTAATTTTTGTTTACTCTCTCATCCCTTCTAACAAACGAGCATATTTAGTTACATTAGTGCATGTGTTCTGAAACAAGAGGATACGAACCATTTCAATTGTTTAAGAGAAGTTTAGAATAATTAAAGTCAGAGAAGAGTAATTTCACTAAAAACGAAATACTGGGTCAAAGCCTTTGGTTCTTATACCTCTATTAGTCTTGTTCCTATCAATAAAAAAGCGGAGGAGATTTTTCAGCGCGGATATTTGCGTAAAACGTACAGCACATCCAATAAGTATGATTCCCTGGAACATACTAAAATAAATTAATGGAGAGAAAAACCAAATAAACTTCTTCCTTGAAGATTATTCACCCTGCAATTCTTATTTATGTGAGAAAACGTCACTTTGTGAGCTGCATGTTAGACAACCCTCATCCATCATACGGTCGATGATGCACAATTTGATTGGTGTAAAGTGTAGCTTATGCAAGAACTCGAAATGAATATGTTTGCAATGAGCAAGGATAGATGTCCTTTTAATAAACCCACATATTCCAAAGCAGTTCTTGTCTTACATCTCAATGCCCAGATCTATAGACCATTTCTCATGAATAAGGAAATTGGCGCATCTGGTTGGCAGCATCATAGATCTAATGATTTTCTTTCTAAGAACAATTATACCATCCATATCTTACTTTTTTTTTTTTTTAGAAGAGCAGGGGGCATATTACCAAGCAATAGCGATAATTATCGCTATTGCTTGGTTAGAGACAAAAATTTACAGCTGAGCTGCGGCGATTTTTACCGCAAATAAACCTTGGTATTACCAAGGTTTATCGCAGATGCGATAAAAATCGCCGCAATGCATGAATATCGCTGAAAAGTCAGCGATATTCATGCATTACCGAGCTAATGCTCTTAGCCATGTTATCCACCTCCCATTGGATAACATGGCTAAGAACTGCTCAGGGCAGGTGTTAGCTTTTGGAGATATTCGCGCTTAGCGCGAATATCTCCAAAAGTTGGTAATAGGAGATATCGATGTTAGCAACCGTTTTCAGTCGCTAATATCTTGGCACGCCCACTTTGCATGTCATTAGTGATAAATATCACTGACATGCAAAGTGGGGCCCAAGATGGTCGCTATCTCCTACTAGCTGTCGCTAACTGGTGTTAGAGACAGCTAGGTAATAGGGAGATAATTTTATCTCCGCTTTCTTGGCTTTTAAAGCCAAAAAACGGAGATAAACCCCCTTGATAATATGCCCCCAAGTTATTCAGAGAATTTCTTCCAAATACCGAACGAATACAAGTGTCACGAGTAGAAATTGTTCAATCTGATGTCTCTATTTGGAGAGAGTCATTAATAGCATTTTATATGATGATGTTGAAAAAATGTGGGACAGATTTATCAAAACTTTGCAATATTGCAAAGTCCACAAAGCTTCCCGAAGTCTTGATGAAGTGATTACTTTCCATGCGAAGTTTTTTGTGTGTTGGAAAATTGCCCTTAAAGTAGCACACAAAGTGGTTTGTGGTACATTGTGTTGCTTTGCATCAAGGGTGTGGTCAATGGGCGGTACTTATGCGTTGCAAGGCTGGCACTCATAGTTTTTGACAGAACCTATATCTACAAAGAATTTCAGGCACAGCTTTGATTAAAAAAAAAATAGTGCCTCTTCGATTGCGCCAGGCGCAAAGGAGGAGAAATGTTTTAATTTCTCCAAACATTTTACTCATTGGGTGTGGCTAAACTGTACATTGTAAAACCAAAGTAAGTAATGTTTAAAAAAATTGTGTAACAATAAGATTTTGCATTGAATGTATGCCCTGCCAGTACAAACCAATTCTAGGGATTACACACACAGCTTTGCGCTGTGCTGCACAGGACGTGCACAGCACTAGGTTGCCTGTTTGTGCACTAGCACTGGGGAAGGGAGTAGAACCTCCAGCTAGTGCAACGCAGCTCTGCAACTTTTGTTGTTGATCTGTTACAATAATTATTATTACAGCTGCCCCTTTGTTTCAAAATGAATAGTACTCTTTTCTGTGTGGTGTAGCACTTTATGTGCATTTCAGTGGAACACATAACAAAACGATTGTACTTTAATCGTTCTGTATTTGAGTGCTGAAACGTGCAAGGTATTTGCTTTTAAGCCAATTCAGATGGTGATGCACATATGCAGAAATGTACAGGGATCAGTGCTCTTCTTTTAACAGTGAAGTTGCAGTATACATTATCCCTAGATCATGGACATAAGTCCACTCTCCAGGGAATCTCAAGGGAATTTTACAAAAATGAACAGGATGGCTCACCAAAGTCCTTCTCGCAACTGAATATTGTGTGATATACAATTCATAAGCTTCAAATCCTGCTGTGGCTGTTTCAGGCTTCCATCCTTCTGAGTGAGGTACATGAAGACATTAAGGGGCATATTTGTTAACCCATTGCACCGCCGGAGCACCGCTTTATATGACGCTCCAGTGACGCAAACTACAAAATTATATCTATGAGGTCACACAAAGCCACTTTGCTTTGCTTTGAAAGGCCTCATAGATATGGAGTAAGGCAAGGCAGCGCAAATCGCTGCGTTGCCTTACTCTGTGCTCAGGAGATGTTCTATGGGCGTTGCAGTAGCTGATAGGCCTCTATCTGACCACTCTGTGATCAACAGAATGGTAAATGCACCTCAATTTAAATAATAAATGCCTCCAATATTGTTAGTTCACACCGCGTAGCCAGCTAAATGTTCACAAAGTGTATCTGCATCTCTGTAGGGGTTGAGAGTGCTGAAAAATTGCCACTTCGATAAAAGAAAATACACTACAAAATGGAATAGGAAAGGGTAACAATAGTGATTTCGAAGTCAATAAACAGCTTTATACAGAAATGTGCAAAATAGTTCTGGACAAAAAGGTGCCCCTTCCTGCACAAAAGCAATCCTACCTGCAACGGGCGTCTATGTTGACGCTAGGCTGCCGAAACGGTGCCGACATAGGCAGAAAGCACAGGAATGCACCGTATTGCTTAAATATGGTGCATTCCTGCCCTTTCACTTTGGCGTAGGACAGTGCAGCCAGGTGCCTTGCTGCGCTGCCCTATGCCGAAATGCCAAAAGACTCCTTCGACCACTGCAGAGAACATGTCTGGCGACCCATATTTGTAGCCCACCACTTGTGAATGTGTGCTGATCTGCGGTACAGGAAGCCATATCAAAACTCTGTCTCTTAGAGGTAATGACTGTTTTAACAGGTTTCAATGCATAATGATTTCTTCCTGTTGTGGTGGAAAAACTGGGTTTCCGCTTTGCTCTGAAACCTGTCTTTTTAATAATACCGTCTCATTTCAGAAACAATGTAGAACAAGCAATCTGCTAACAACTAAGAGCAATGTCATAGTGAAGTTAAAAACCATTGCCATGGTTTAACTATCCATGGTTTAACTATTGTACATTTGTCTTAATCGTTTGACAGATATTGCTCCTTTAATGTGCTGGTTCAATTTCTCTTAAATTTGTAAATTGAAATAAGTTTAAAAAAATCCATCGCACAGATCTCCAAATCGAACAATACAAGTAACAAAAAGAGAGATCTGAAGCTGATTTTAAGTTGTCAAGGTGGCTCAGTGAGTTAATGCTCACTGCTAACATATATAGCTATCAGAAGAACATGAGCATGAATCACAGCAAGACATACTCACACTGCCATAAACCTGAAGTCAGTAAATTAAGTACTCCTGAATTGGGTTATTGCATTACATGCTGTTCATTGCATTTAGATAATTACACGTGTTATGAAGCACTATATAAGAACAAGGCTTTGTTACATCGTGAGGCCTCCTTGGTTAGGTAAGTGTACATGTTCATTTCCAGCAGAGCCTTTGCCTGTGACCCACCTGGCCGCCATCTTATGGGGATGAGTGTCCTCTTCTCTAAAAGCTATCTTAATGCAGAAGGAGCTGTTGCGTGCTTATCTAGGTTCCTGATCGATACTGTGACCTTATGCCCCTATTCGGCTATAAATCCATTTATTCCCTATATTGGCATAACCGTTCAAGTGCGATTTTCTGAAAAGTCATCTCTGGCCTCACACGAACAGAGCCACATTCCAGCATGACTCTCTGCTACTTCCTTTGCGACCAATTAGTGCAATGACAGAGCAGCAGCCACTATCTGATATTCCTAGATAACACTCCGAGTTCTTCAACAAGATAAAAACTTAGCAAACCTGGAAATCCCCGCTTGCTATGTTTTGATTAGTAATGGAACTCTAATGAGCAACTGATAACTGTCACTTCCTAGTGACATCTTTAATTGACGTCTTATGTCCAGCAAACTTGCGTCAAACCCGGCACCTGTCAGGTATAAATATTACCAACGTTGCCTTAAGCAATGCGAAGCTGTGAGCTGTTAGCTGTGAGCGAACCTGTTGCTGATGCCAGCTGCCTGCATGACCCCGTGTTGGTAACAACTAGCACTCTGTCGCTGCAGCCTGCTATCCTGTGGTGGTGAAGCTACTGATTACCATTATCGCCGCTACAGCGCGAACTGTGGTTCAGTACGCTTGAGGAGCCGAGCAGCCGTCCTCTGCGAAGACATCCAGCCCAGCTGCCCGCGGACGCTGTCCCCCCTCCTTCCTCGACGCGCTGAGAGAAGCCGCTGCATTTCTCGTGCAGAGAAATCCAGTCCCGGCGCTTCCAGTTTACCCTCGCGGGTGACTGGGATATCGAGAGAGACCCCTGAAGGAGATACCAATCCTCCATCATTCTATTCAGAGGTATGGTGTTGACTAAACCCTTAGACGAGAATTCTTGAAACAAACCTTGGCAAAACCAACTTAACTTAAGCTACTTACTTACTCCCCTTCTCACGTGTTAGGCTTAGGTCAGGCACACTGGGGTAGGCTTAGTTAGAAGCACCAGTTGAGTATGTTAGCCTAATGTATATATGACTGTATATATGTTTTATTACTTCTAAACCATTGTATGGCTAAGAAACCATATCAATGCTTTTACAGTTCTATTTCGCAATACTTATCTTACTGTACGTACTTTTTATAATAACAGTTATTGCAATTGTGGCAATACATTTCTCTTGTACGAGAAGAAAGACTGTTCAATAAATGTTAACCCTTTTTTGATAAACGCCCGTCTCTCTATTCTCTACATACTGTGAAAGTAAACTGCACTAGACTGACTGAGTGAAATCTGTGTCTATTGTTTCACACGACCCTAGAGATCGACTCTTGATCTGAGGAGCAAAGTTGTCATGTTGCACGGTTGTTGGAAAGCTGAATCCCTTCTTGTCTGTGCCAAGGAAGCTGATCACTTCCTATGCAGAGAAGAAAGTTTCCAGTGACCTCTGAGCTAGTTGGTAACACAACCCAATTAAGTTTAGCATAGTCAGTGGAGGCCTGGAATATAAGCAGTTCCACGTCGATACTACTGTTTATGTTATTCCAATGCGCAGGGCCTAGTGGGAAACTAGGAACTACACTACATGGCGCCCAAACGTTTGGAAAGGCGATAAACTAACGTAAGACTTGTAGAGTAACTCAGTCGTGCATATTTCACACCCCTTTCGCCCGTAAATACTCCAATAGACGTCTGGAGTGGGTGAAAGGTTAAAATCCGCCCGACCTTAGTAGGAAGAGATTCCTATGTAAAGCTCTGGTTTATTCAACGTTGAAGGATACAGTGTTCCAAAATATTGTGCATCTAATCTTTGTCTCCTTGGAGACCTACTCCGCAAAACTCGCATTTTTACAATGCCAGAAAACGGAGCCCCTGGGGCCGCAGTAGATGCGACTCAGCAAGGTCCCGAATACACAGACCCGGGTGCTATTATCATCCCGGTCCAGTTAAGAAGATCTATAACTTTAAAACTTATAGAAAACGGACTGCCACCTCAAGGTGGTACAGTAATTTTCGTGATAGAGGCTCACGAGTATCGGCAGACAGAGGTATTCTATTCATGGATAAACTTTCCAGCGGTAAACGCTATAACACAAGAGTTTCACTATTACAAAATAGAGGAACCTCCGGGAGAGTACGCTCCTTTCGAGGAGGTTGAAATCCCACTTAAATTTCAAGAGCACCTGCTCTGGTTTAATGGCGCCCTAAAACACAATGATCACATAACTAGGCTCGGTCCACTAGGTAGACCAGGAGCCACGTGGCCGGTTCTAGCCAGCTACACACCACATCCTGACATTGCAAAAATGTCTAAGGAAGAGCTGTTAGAACAGCTAAACACATTAATAAAAATACATAGGCAATTAGTCCAATATGTAATGCGGACTGCAACAGTCCAGCCAGCTGTTAGTTCACCACAGCTGACCCCTCATCAGGGGAACACAAATAAAATTACACCACAGAACATACAGTCATGTCTTGGTAAAACACCCGTAAAACGGGAACAAATTCCTTTCTGGTTAGCCCAGAAAATCACTCAAATAGAGGCAGTATTTCCTGATACTACCCCTATTGAGAAACACAGAATCTTGACCATCTGCCTTCCTATGGGAATCGCACCACACGTGGAGGACTGCGACACTTGGGGTACAGTCTTTGCTTCCATTTACACAAAAACACACGGTGTTCCGTCTATGGCGGTAATACCAGACGTGCTAAAACAGATTCAAAATGAATTCGGTCCAGAGCCCGCTTTAAATCTAGGTATGAAATTACTGAAAGACTTCAAGCAGGTCACGGCTATATTATTAGCCAACGTAAAGGGAGTAGCGGCATCTGTGGCGATTCGCCAGAAGGTGAGGGAAACAGATATAAAAGATCCTGTTGAACTTGCAAAAATCATAGAAAAATGCTATGAAGAATTAGGTAGAGACAGCTTGGGTGGGAAACCAGTTAAGCCCCAACTGCTCGAAAATCCTGAAAAATTATTTATTAAAAATAATTCAAATACTCCTAAAAAGAGCTGGGATGGAAATAAACAATCCAGTCCCAAGGAAAAAGTTTTCCAGTCCAGAGGAAGGTCTCCTCGACGGAGGGAAAGAACTCCGACTCGAGAACGCCAGTCTCCCCAACGGGAGCCCTCTGAGAAAAGATATAACCTTAGAAATAGGGATAATATAAAAAAACCTGACAGATATCAAAGTATTGATACACGTCCCTCTCGATCTTTTCCACAGAATTCGGAAAGAAGAGGACGGTCAGACCCAGGAGAGCACACCAAGTCCAAAGACAAGGAACCTGCTCAAAATAAGAAATCTCAATTTCAGAAAAAGAAGGTAGCCAGTATTAGAGTAATCAACCATGCCGAAAATACTGAGGACACAGTTGAAAAACGGGGAGTGGGCATTGACAATGTTGGACAGTGCAGCAGAAAGCAGTATAGCGCGCAAGATCTTGATGAGTCATCTGGAGACAGTGGACACGAATGAATACATTCAGGTTGAAACTGCCGATGCCAGGCTTAGCGAGCCCCATAAAATATACGAAATAACACTGCGTATAGAGGGGGATAAGACTAGGAAAATTAAGGGTCTATTTTGGGATAAGCTCTCAAAAGGCTATGATATTCTGTTAGCTGAAAAAGATTGGCCCCCGGAGTTTGTCAGGGAGTGCCCTCGTGGCGAAGAAGTGATTATGCCTGCCTTCTCGAATCACATACCGATTCACAAAAAATACACATATGCAAGGAAATGGGCAGTAGCCCAGGCACCTGCATTGTATAAAAATCATGTAGGATGGGATGAGGATTCACCGCCTCACAAAATCCAACTAAAAAGTGAACCAACTGCCCAACGGCAGTATCCCATAAAGCAAGAAGCTAAAAAACAAGTCAGGGAGATCTTAGATCAACTTGAGTACCAGGGGGTGATTGAAACATGCACCTCTCAAATGAACAATCCTTTGTTTCCTGTCTCCAAGCCAGACAATTCATATCGTCTAGTTTTGGACTACAGACACCTTAATACATGTTGCAAAACTTTTGCAGTACAAAACTCGCATAGTGCAGCCCTAATGAATAACATAGTTAGGAAAAAATATAAAACGACATTAGACATTTCTAATGGTTTCTTTTGTCAAAACATTGCACCAGAAAGCAGATACTTGACCGCTTTCTCCGCATTTGGGTCGCAGAAAAAATTCTGTCGACTCCCACAGGGGTTCAAGAACAGCCCAGGACTATTCTCAGCTAGGGTAACAGAGTTACTACAAATCTATGATGATGAAGCATTATCTTACGTAGATGATATTTATCTCACAGACGACGACTTGGATACTCACTTGAAAAGAGTGAACACCATTATACTTGGGTTCGCAGCAGAGGGTTACAAATTCAACTTTAAAAAGTCTCGAATTGCCCATCTGACAGTACTGTTCTTAGGGTACGAATTATCAAGTGAAGGGAAAAGCCTGGCGGACAACTTCTTAGAGAAGTGCGCTGTACTCCAAGCTCCAAAAACGCTGAAGAATTTACAATCAATACTAGGTTTTCTGAATTTCGGAAGAACTTACATACTAAATTACGCAGAGAGGGTTAAACCTCTCTACGAACTAATAAAACCTGATTTAAAACAAATCAATTGGACTCAAAAACACACAGAAATTTTGAGATCACTGCAAACAGACATGTTAGCAAAAACAAAATTAGATACACGTGACAACACGATCGATCTTGTAATCCGAGTCATCTCAGGAAGATGCGGATTCACGTACCTAACCTCTAATGAGGGAGAAAAGGTACCAATTTCAATTAAATCTCACTTGTACACACAAGCAGAAAAAACATTCAGTCGCACAGAAAGAACTGTGAACGCAGTGCAAATCGCATTAGCAAATGAAAGAGAACTAGCACACGGTAAACGGATTAATATCCTTACAGCGGAATCCGCCTTCGAGGCGCTATTCAGCCCAGTAAACCTGCCTACAGTGTCACTGGATCCAAAATGGATACAGTGCATAGATTCTCTAGGAGCGGAAGATGTGAAATACTATTTCGCCCCGCGATACGAAGAACTGAATGATTTAGAATATGAAGAAGAATATCCTCTGCCAATCGAAATCCTGCCTCTCCCACAATACGCCTGTATAATCTATACAGATAGCTTTGTACAGCATTTTAATGTAGAGAGTAAATCCTACAATGCAGCATGTGCGATCATTAAAGGTCGTTGGCTGTGCGGTAAATTCAGACCGAAAGTAACAAAAACTGAATCTGTAAGAAACTGTTCGGTTCAGAGAACTGAAATCAGATCTTTAAAGATGGCGCTCGAAAATGCAGAACGCGAATTCCCCACACTTATCGTGTGCGATTCTCATTTTTGCGTCAACTCTTACAACAATAAACTGCATAGTTGGATCGAAAACGACTACAAAGATGACACAGGTGCCACAATAAAGCATAAATTGCTCTGGAACGAGGTAGCTCTTTTACACAAAGAACTACAAAAGACTCACGTGATTCACGCACAGAGTCTTCAACGTGATGGCGTTCACGTTGCAGGGAATTCATTGGCTAATACAGCCACCGCGGAAGCAACTAACCCGGCTTCCGTAGCCACAAAAAAGCGTACAGATAAGTACATAGACGGGGAAACCATGCTAGCAGTAAAAACGACCGTAAAAGGCGACTGTGCAGCATTACCCGTAAACTATCCACTCAATTATGCATACATAATCGATGCAAACTCCGTTCCTTTTGCTTGAATCCCTGGAGTGGGGGATAGAGTAATTCCAAACACGAACAGGAGAATATTTTTAATAGCAGACGCACACATGGGTTTGGGTCTACGGCACAGAGAAATCAAGGAATCACTGACTGAATTACAATCAGTATTCTGGTGGCCGGGAATGAGTGTAGAACACCAAATATATGCAAACAACTGTGAAAACTGTAATAGGGATCGCAGTAAGGAACCTTGCTACCGGCTACCAGTAAGAAAGAGCGTAACGCTGCCTACACCCAACCCTGCGTCCTATTAACAGTTAAGGCGAAAAGCACTTAAAAAAATGAGGTCTCCAGCGCTCGGCTGACGCTAGAACGGTTATAAAAGATTTGCGAGTCCATATCGGCATATGCGCAATTACCACGTTCCATTCTGACCAGGGTCCTGCTTTCAGCCCTCAAGCTTATAGGGAGGCCATGGCCAGCATGGGAATTGGGTTGCGGTATTCTTGTCCGTCGCACAAGTGTGGTAGAAAGAAAAAGCCGGGATATAAAGCAATCTATAACAGCGAAGGTATTAGGTTCAGGCGCTGGGTGGGTCAAACATTTAATAAGTGTCCAGACTAGTCTTAACAACATGCCAAGAAATTCTCTAAAAGGTTTCAGCCCATACGAACTATTGTTCGGAATTAGAATGAATGTTCAGGACCTCGATAGTCAGATGTCAGTGGTACAAGAAGAAACAAAACAGTTTGAAGTAAAAGACCGTTTGGCTGTTTTACAGGAACTGAATGAAACAAGAAAATCATTAAGCAACATAAAGTTAAAGCAACAGCCAAGTACCACTGACGAGGCACCACCCGCAACAGCCCCAGCAAGGCCTGTCTGGATTCCAAAGATTGGGGATCTAGTCAGAGAAAAGATCGCGGTGAAGAAGGAATTTGGGCCTTCTTACAGAAAAGCAGTACCTGTCTTAGCAGTCACCGGAACAAGATCAGTTGTGCTACCGCCCCTTGCTGGTAAAAAGGAGAACAGAGTCGTGTCTATCGATCTGGTAAAACCACAAGCATGTGGCCTATAATCAACAGTAGGCCCAGTGGACTCCCAAGAAACAACAGAATACCCAAACTTGCAACAATCCAAGAGGTTCAAACTGAAAGACTAATCACATTCGATCAGCCTGCAGTGCACAATGAAGGACTATGCAATAATGCCATGGAACTCGTGCCTCTTGAAACACAGATTGAAACAGTTCGTCAAGAAACAACACCAGTCTACACTAATGTGGCATCAGAAAGTGCTACCGAGAGACAGATTGAAAGAACAATCCCATCAATTGACAGAACTGCCTCTGGTTATTTCATCAACTTCGACAACTTCTCTGAAGATTTAAATGATCCCGAAGTGATGCCAGAAACAAAAAAGATTTCTAAAGAAAATGAAACAGGACTCCTTCAACAAATCAAAGAACTATATCTGGATTCACCGTTGATTGAGCATTGGATTATCTCGGGGGTATTCATACTCCTACTATGCCTAATTTTAGTTTTAATTTTAGGAAAGTTCATTACAATTGAATGGACACAGCAAGTCAGAACATCCACCTAGTCCTGAAACCACACAGATCATCCCACGTGAAGAAAAGAGAACTGTCAACAGTAAATGTCACAGCAATTCCAATACCTGGTGGGGTAGTATGGGAGAAAACAGACTATGAGATCTATGGTCCGGTCGAAATCCTGAAGTATCCTCATCAACTAAAGGTTTCCTTAAGTGACTTTGTGACACCAAGTACATTCTCTGATGATTGGGACTTTAACAGTATTAATGACATGATGTCTGATTTAGTAATGTCAGCTAGATTCACAGATCATGATTATTTACAAGGTTCATCTAGTTATGAGCAGTTATTCTGTTATACCCACTATGGGGATCATTACTTGCATACATCTGCACAGCCTAGAAATGTTTTTATGTATAATCAATGGGAACATTGTGCTACACCACCTAAAAGCAGTTCTAAAGCATTTTTTGAGAAATTCAAATACTTCTCAGGGTTTAACACCAGTGATGCAGAAACGTTTTATTACAAACTGTTAGATAAAACAGAAATGAAAACAATGCTGACAAATTCTAAATTGATATATTCAGAAGCATTTTATGACAAAATGATGACATTTGGTTTTGATTATTGGAAAAATAATATTGAAACGAAAACAATTTGGGGTACAAAAGATTGGCAGGTGCAAGGCATAGAAGCACTGTTTAGAACCTGCATGATACCAGAACAAATGTTATTTTTAAATGACACTGTACACCAAACATCTTGTCTTGGCCTAGCCAAGAACAAAGAAATGAAAACACCGTCTATACCAAAGCCAATACCTGAAAATACAACAGCTGATATTGAATTAGACGTGTCACAAATTTTACATTTCAACAGAACACATCCTGATTGGAAAAAGTGGTTAATCTGGCCTACAGACACAAATAGCTGTCAAGATAGGTTCCTGAATAAAACACAGGGGTTAAAAATGACCAGATTAGACTCTAGATACTCCCAGAGACAACATCCAGGGATTATAACCACATACAGTGTAGGGAAACTCTGCCTTGAATGGCTAACTACATCCACACTGGCTGAAATTAAGCAACACTTGTCTTTATTAAAAGATGGTGCTGATTTGCGCGATTTCATTCTTGGACCACGCAAACAGCGTCAAAAGCGTTTCATAGCGACCAGTATCTATGCTGCTTACAACGAGGCTTGGAAAGTAAAGCAAATTGAAACTGCTGAAAAAATACGAGAAATTGATCGTATTAATTTGGAGAAATCACTTTCTGTGGTAGACAATGGGTTAATGACTCTGTCTTCCAGAATATATTCTTTGGACAATATTGTGTCCTCTGCCTTTGATGTGATAGACAGAGATTTGCTAATGTTACAACATGGCCAGTCTCAATTACGCTCTATTATAGAACTAGGCTGGACGTTGCAAAATCTTCGTTCAGGCTATGTGCCTTGGCGTTTAATCAACACGACGTCATTATTTTCCATTTTTAACCTTACTGATAAACAGATCAGTTTGGCACAGAAAGGAGCAGACTATACAATCTTGAGCATCGAGAAACTCGAGAGATTACCATTGACAATGTCAGAGAGTCCTGTCATTGAATGGATAATACACGGAATTATCACAATTCCGATAACAACTTTCCGATTTCATAAATGCCTTGAGTACATACCTGCTGGCCAGTATGAACAATTGGGTAAGGGATATGTTAAATCCGAATGGAAATTACCATACACTCATTCTTGCTATAGTGACAGTGACAAAAATGTATTTCTTAGTGGTGACAACTGTAAACACTCACTAAGCGGTATACTTTTGTGTCAGGGTATTAATTTACACGGAGCATGTGATGGAAATTCAAACAACCTCTCATGCCACCAGCTAGTCACACCTGCAACTCAGATAGAGCCCTTCTTTATGCAACTCGCAAACGGGAGTTACATTCTTAGAACGGATCACAGGTGCTGTGGCCTCGCGCCAGGGAAAAGTTATCTAGTACAAGTAACGTCCATGGTCAAATGTTGCATGCAAGCATTGTTCCCGAGCGGGCCTCCAGACATAGTGACTCCCCTCTGGCCTCGTCTGAATCTCTATTCTATACGAATTGATACATTAAGCAAAATGAAATCTGTACTTTTACAGACAACAGTGCCTATAACGTCATCTAAAGAGACGTATGATCTTCTAGTCGCAAGGACGGCTACTGAGGTCCATGACCTTTTATCAACAAATTGCCCCGTGCATTTCGTAGAAATGTTCAGTCAACTCCTTAACATGTCTAGTGCTACAAGCATCCCAGGCATATTTAAGACAGTCTTTACGGGACTGCTAACACCCTTCCAGGCAATTTTGGGAATCTTTCCTAATTTTGTGCACTCCATCTTTGGTGGTATTCCACTATTTTTGGGACTCATCGCAGGGATTCTATTTTTGACCATCCTGCTACGTTATGGCAAGCCTCGGCTCAGACATAGCTCCCATGGGAATGGAAGAAACAATCCTAGCAATGCGCTACAGGGACAGGATAACTAACGTCCTCGGATTGGCCAGGCTGAGAGATCTAAACATGACCTGGTTCCTTTCATTCAGACCGATATGGCAAAATTGCATTTAACCTGTGCTACGGTGTATGCTTTGCGGCGATGAATGCGTGTTGGACATCTGTCTTTCACTTCCATCAGCAGTACCAATGGACGTCGATACTTTGCTAAGTCCAATAACGGCTCACGCATTGTGTTGTCCCCAGCGGCTACCAATCCTGATGACGGCATTCGTGGAGACTCCTGTACTACAGCCAAGTGGTAACAGTGGAGCGAGTGACAAAAGCAACATCATCCAGGTACAACGTTCTGTGAGCATTGCTGGTCCTGACTTCGATGACAGCAATCATTCTCACACCTGCCAAGTTACAGCGCTATCTAATTTGGTTGAACTATCACCTGATTTTGTAGACCAATTCTTTGCGAGCCTGTCTGATACGATGTTCTCACCCATAGAGAAACAATAACTTTTGAGAAGCCTTCCGACACACAGCGTTCCCATGAACTCTGAATTCGGCCTTCAGTTTTGATCAACAAAAACTGCCAGGAGCTTTGGAAATATATTTTTCTTTGAATTGGACAATTTTTTAAAAAATATTGACCCTCTCTTTTTGGCACGAATAATTCTTTGCTTAACGTAAAAACTATTCTTAGAGAACAGAAGCTTCACACTTCTATTTCTAAACACATCTAGAGACATAACAACATAACACCAGCCTCTAGCACACATGTTATTACAATGCATTTTTTTGTGATGATTTATCTCGCATTTCTTCTGTCAGAGATACTTCATGTGTAATTCTTTTTGCATAATCGTTCATTTATTTCAAATGCAATAACTTTTGAATGATTACTATGCTTTAAAAAACGTACAGTACCTAAATTCCATGTATTGCAAGTACGCCTATTTCGAATGCATTTATGTATTTTGGGGTGGGCAATGTTACACATACATCTAATTGCTTAGTTAGTAATTTTGATGGACATGTATACGTGGAGTGGGTGTTGCGTGCTTATCTAGGTTCCTGATCGATACTGTGACCTTATGCCCCTATTCGGCTATAAATCCATTTATTCCCTATATTGGCATAACCGTTCAAGTGCGATTTTCTGAAAAGTCATCTCTGGCCTCACACGAACAGAGCCACATTCCAGCATGACTCTCTGCTACTTCCTTTGCGACCAATTAGTGCAATGACAGAGCAGCAGCCACTATCTGATATTCCTAGATAACACTCCGAGTTCTTCAACAAGATAAAAACTTAGCAAACCTGGAAATCCCCGCTTGCTATGTTTTGATTAGTAATGGAACTCTAATGAGCAACTGATAACTGTCACTTCCTAGTGACATCTTTAATTGACGTCTTATGTCCAGCAAACTTGCGTCAAACCCGGCACCTGTCAGGTATAAATATTACCAACGTTGCCTTAAGCAATGCGAAGCTGTGAGCTGTTAGCTGTGAGCGAACCTGTTGCTGATGCCAGCTGCCTGCATGACCCCGTGTTGGTAACAACTAGCACTCTGTCGCTGCAGCCTGCTATCCTGTGGTGGTGAAGCTACTGATTACCATTATCGCCGCTACAGCGCGAACTGTGGTTCAGTACGCTTGAGGAGCCGAGCAGCCGTCCTCTGCGAAGACATCCAGCCCAGCTGCCCGCGGACGCTGTCCCCCCTCCTTCCTCGACGCGCTGAGAGAAGCCGCTGCATTTCTCGTGCAGAGAAATCCAGTCCCGGCGCTTCCAGTTTACCCTCGCGGGTGACTGGGATATCGAGAGAGACCCCTGAAGGAGATACCAATCCTCCATCATTCTATTCAGAGGTATGGTGTTGACTAAACCCTTAGATGAGAATTCTTGAAACAAACCTTGGCAAAACCAACTTAACTTAAGCTACTTACTTACTCCCCTTCTCACGTGTTAGGCTTAGGTCAGGCACACTGGGGTAGGCTTAGTTAGAAGCACCAGTTGAGTATGTTAGCCTAATGTATATATGACTGTATATATGTTTTATTACTTCTAAACCATTGTATGGCTAAGAAACCATATCAATGCTTTTACAGTTCTATTTCGCAATACTTATCTTACTGTACGTACTTTTTATAATAACAGTTATTGCAATTGTGGCAATACATTTCTCTTGTACGAGAAGAAAGACTGTTCAATAAATGTTAACCCTTTATTGATAAACGCCCGTCTCTCTATTCTCTACATACTGTGAAAGTAAACTGCACTAGACTGACTGAGTGAAATCTGTGTCTATTGTTTCACACGACCCTAGAGATCGACTCTTGATCTGAGGAGCAAAGTTGTCATGTTGCACGGTTGTTGGAAAGCTGAATCCCTTCTTGTCTGTGCCAAGGAAGCTGATCACTTCCTATGCAGAGAAGAAAGTTTCCAGTGACCTCTGAGCTAGTTGGTAACACAACCCAATTAAGTTTAGCATAGTCAGTGGAGGCCTGGAATATAAGCAGTTCCACGTCGATACTACTGTTTATGTTATTCCAATGCGCAGGGCCTAGTGGGAAACTAGGAACTACACTACAGAGCGAAGAGATTGTACGAGAGCCTATAAAGATCCCGTCATGCATTCGGCCCCATCTACCTAAAAATTCTTCCATCAAATGAAAACAATTGCCCAAAAGCAAGGTTTGCACATTTCCTCCCACGGTGCATCTAGACTAGTGAGAATATAGGCACTCTTTCATTGAAATAGAACCTCTGTATCTAGTCTTGTGTCTCGCAAGCAAGAAGACTGCAAAGTGAAGTCAGCTGTACGATAAAATGACAGTTCTGCCTGGACCCTTTCCAACACAAGCTGTAACAAGGCCAATGTTCTTTACTGCAGGGCACAGACACACTGTGCTCAGACCACCTATAGGTTATAAGTGGAACAAAGAGTCTATCTGGGCTTCTCTTGTCACGCGGCATCTACTCCCAGCCAAGTTTTCAATTAAATCATAGGATCTATGTTCAGCCCTTTCTAGCCCTGCATGTGTAGCAAGACCCAGGTAGGGAATTTGAGCCTATAACCCCCTTGTCTATCTTTGTGCTGATGTTGCATTTGTAATTAGACGCGTTAGCTAGTGTGTCCCTCCCACGGTTGCTACAGTGCGCGTCCTGGTACCCATTTCTTCCTGATGCCTCTACCACTATCCAGACCTGCTCCCTACCGCCTGCCCCGTGCAGCCCCTGGGTACCCACTTCTTCCTGATGCCTTTACCTTTATCCTGACCTGCTTCCTACCGCCTTCCCCGTGCAGCTCTGGATCACAGCTTCTGGACTTACTGCTCTCACCCTATCTCCCTGTACTGCTTGCTCCCCGTTTAGTTCTTGCCCACTACATCTACATCACTAGGCCCTCCCTGCCCATCCCCCAAAATGGGGGGATCTGACCTGTTTTCTACTGAGTGCAACTCCTTCACCATCGCTTACCCTCTCAGCCTTTCCAAGTCCGCTGTTAAATCCTATAAACACTCCCTCTTGAGAAGACACCCTGAGACCCTAATCTCTTACCTGTACTTCAACGCTGACCAGAGCATCATCACCAATGACCTCATCTCCTACACTAGGAAAACTGCACTTTGGCGCACTACCTTATTTAACGTGCTTAACGTACACAATGCCAGGAACATCCCCCATGGTTTTAAACTTAGAATTGTGCCATCCATACCCTTACAGCCAACATCACCATTACCGCTTATAAAAACTGCATTGTCATGATCCAAGCTTCAGACTCTGATCTCAATAAATTCCCTGACTTTTTCGTCACTCTTAAGAATCTAGTTCTGAATTCCTCTAAGCACCCCCTGGACCTGCTGTCACCCCCTTGACTCCCCTCTTAGTGCCGGTCCACTCAACCCCAAGAGTAAGGGTCTCCCACCTAGACCTACTAATTCTGCCCCTTCTCCCTCCTCCTCATCCTCTCTCCCTCCCTCTGGTCAGATCGGCACGAACCCTCCCATTGCGCTCCCTACTCAGTCCAAATCCAGAGACAGTATATCCCCTAGTGTGTTCAGAGTTCTTCCCTCCTCCCCCAACCTCTAGCTTCAGCCACTAGGTTTTTGCCTCCTCCTTCCGCTAGCCTACTTCGCTCCTTGCCCTCTCGCTTAGTAACTAACAATCACCTCACCCTCAGCTCACTGACCTTTCCCCGCAACAGTCCCGGATCGCCCTCCTCTTGGAGATTGCCTAGCCCTCCTCTCTTCCTGCCTCCCTGTACCCTAACCTTCGGGGGGTCGAACCCCCTCACCGGACCTCCCGCACCTGCCAATAGACCCTGTCCTGACCCCAGGGTCAACTGCACACAAGCTCAACCCATACCCTTGGACTTTGAAACCCTGAACATCAGAGCTTCCATAATAGTTCAGAGAATCCAGAAATCCCCATCTGATCTGAAGAACATCCTTCTCCTCACTGAACACTCTATCGCCACCTCCTAGCCCTCTCTTAACTCTGTCCCCCACCTGCTCAACATACCCACTCTCCAGCCCATGACGTTGGCCAGCCGACACCTTTGCCCTCGCAGTCTTCCAAATCACCTCTCTGAGGAGGAGACCTTAACCTTCCTTTTACCCTACATGAACCCCCCGACTCCTCCTGTCCTACCGACAAGGAAGTAAATTGCCTGATTCTCACTATCGCAATCAACACACCCAGATTATCATCCCCCGTAACAGAGGGGTAAACAGGAACAACTTAACCAAAGTACCGTTAACTTCCCCTTCTGATAACATTCGTTCTGATGCCACACTTTCTGGCCTCCTTCTTAACTACTGGCCAGCTGTGAGACACGCCTCGGACATTGACGCTCTCATCCTTAACCATAACACCGATGTAGCTATCCTAACCGAGTTGTGACTCAATGGATCATCATCTCCTTACCTTGACCTACTGGTCCCACCCAACTATAACATCACCAGACTCAACATACAAACTAAGAAGGGGGGAGGCATTGCCTGCATCTTCTGCTCAGACCTCTTCGTCACAGAACTCCACACTGAACCTATGGACTCTTGTGAATATCTTGCCCTCTCCATTAGTAGTAACACTTCTCAGCTATGCAAATTGCACATCTTCTACCACCCTCCAGGTAGGAACAACACTTTCTCGGACCTCCTCATGGAAATCATAACTGCTAAGCACTCCAATTACATTTTCCTCACTGACTTTAATATGCACTGGAATGACCCAAAAAACTCCCAGGTCAATGGCGTCAAAGATTTCCTCGCCGATCAATCACTCACCCAGGCTTGCACCCTGCCTACCCACACAAAAGGCTCTACTCTGGACTGGATTATCGCTAAGGCTTCGGTGATCAGGTTGAATTCAATGGAGCCATGTGACTGGTCAGACCACCACATCATCACCTTCACTATACCCGACCACCACCTGAAAAGCCTTGGGCAACTAGTAAAACCAGAACGCTGGCTCAGAGACTCTAAGAGCCTGGTCCTCGGGAAGCTGACAGCCCGCTGCGAGAATGAGCTTCTCCCCCCCCAAATCTATCTAAGGTCAACAACCTCACAGATCATCACAACTCGACTATGACTAAAATTTTGGACGATCTGGCCCTGCTTAAGCTCAAAAGGTCCCAAATCAAAGACAAAAACCCTTGGTTCAGCGGACCCCTCAATGACGAAAGGAGAGCGCTCCGTCTGAAAAGAAGGAACTGGAGTCAACACCCCTCAGCCTCCCATCTTAAACTTCTCAGTCTGGCCTGAAATACGTTCAACAAGAATATCCATTTGTCCAAAAAAGAGTTCTTCAAATCAGAGCTGGAAAATGCCAAGAACAGACCACTCAAACTTTTGGAAATAGTCGAACTTTTATTAAACAAACTAGCGAAATCATCAAAAGAAACCACTAAATCCCCATAACCTGCAATTAGTTTTCCTCCTTCTTCACAACCAAAATCAATTTGCTTGGCATCGAACTTAACCCTTTCCGTGCTCATGACGAGTCCAGCTCATCATGCTGCATGGTGGTCGTGTGCTCATGACGAGGTGGACTCGTCATGCTGCAGCAGTGCCTCCAAAGCGCAGCATATTCCCCGCCTGTGTGGGCATTCTAAAGGAGAGGGCGGAGTCATGAAGAGTCCTGCTCGTCATGAGCACAGCTCCACTGTGCAGCAAGACGAGCTGGACTCGTCATGAGCCCCGCCGCTCCGTGTGTGGCCCCTCCCTCCCCGCACCATGGGGGAATTAGCCCAGCTTGGAAGGGGTTAATGCCTCCTCAAACTTCCCTCATTCTCCTTCTGGGACCCTTCTCTCCTCTCGTCCCCACCAAGCAACCCCCTAAAACATGGCTCACTGGTCCAAATTCGAACTTTATGATGACCATTCCAACTCAAAAATGGTATCCTTCGTAAAACTGAACACCCACTTTAACAACCCCATCCCCGCCAACTGCTTGGCAGCGACCGCCTCACTCATCGCTCCCATCTGGACTATCATTATCAATGCTTCTCTTCTCCGAGGGACCATATCAGACTCCCTGAAAACCGGGCAAGTCATCCCCACTGTAAAAAAACCCACTCTGAATCCGGAAATTCCAGATAACTTCAGACCTATCTTGAATATCCCTCTTCTCGCGAAAGTACTTTAGAAATGTGTGCAGCTACAGCTAAGCCAACACATCACCAATTTCAATCTTCTTGATGAATTTCAATCTGGGTTCACGCCTGGGCACAGCACTGAAACTACCATTTTTCACATTGTTGACGATGCTCTCCTTGCCCTCGACCACGGCAAAACCTGTCTTTTGATCCTTCTGGATCTCTCCTCGGCATTCGACACAGTCAACCATGAGAAACTTCTTTTACGCCTCGAACACAGGATAGGTGTAAGGGGTACCGTCATCAAATGGTTTGGTTCTTTCCTCCAGAACTGCACCCAGAGATTCTTTGTCAACAACAATCTATCTGCACCCTCCCCGATCTCCATCTGTGTCCCGCAATGCTCCACTCTGTCTCCTACCCTCTTCAATCTTTACCTCGAACCCTTAGCTGAAATTCTCCACTCAGCCAAAATCTCCTTCACATGTATTCCGATGATATTCAGATCTACATTAAAATTTCCTCTCTTGAGAAGATCACCTATCAAAATGATGGCCTGAAACTGACTGTCCATTGGCTCGCCAACAACCAGCTGAAACTGAATGCCCAAAAAACTGAGTTTCTTCTCATCCCCCTCCCAAAAAATCTAATGACATCCTGGAATGGACTAACTCCATCACAGCACTCAAGTGCTCCCCTACCGTAGTGGATTCTTCCAAATCTCTCGGGATTACTTTAGACCGCAACCTGAATATGACTGAACATATCAACGTGATAGCCAAAACTGCCAGATTCCATCTGAGCTACTTGAGAAAACTATAACCCTTCCTTGGAATTGCTGACTTACAAACTGCTGTGCAGGCTTTAGCTATCTCCAGAATTGAATACGGCTGCTCCACACTATCTGGCTTACCTAAGACTTCAACAGCCCCTCTTAAAGGTTGCCTCAATGCTGCAGCTAAGCTTGTATCTGGCTCAAGAAAATTTGACCATATCTCACCACAACTGAAGGCCTTGAACTGGCTTCCCCTTGAAGGCAGAATTCAACTCAAGCTGGCCTGCATCACTCAACAAACCTTGTACACGAACTCCCCAGTATATATCCCCCGGAAAATTGTGTTATCTGGGAGATCCAGAAACTCACGATCCTCCAGAGACCTTGTGCTCCAGCCACCCCACTTCCGCAAGGTAAAAACATACAACCGTGCATTCTCTGGGGCTGCACCAAGAATCTGGAACACGCTTCCCTCCTCCATCAGAAGATTACCTTCTCTGGCGCTCTTCAAAAAAGAAGATAAAACATTCTTAATGAACAAATTCCTCCAATAACGCTCCCATGGTGCACATACCGCCTTTTCATGATTTATCTCGGCACTTAATCTCCTTTTTTGTTTGACCTGCCACATGTTACTTCCTTCACTCCTTCCAATGCTCCCTGCACCTTTTTTGTACATATCTCTTCTTTGTCCTATCGTAATCAAGTTGCTCGCTAATTTTGGAACTGTATTTACTTGTGTATATATCCATGGCTTTGTCCCACTATTATTATTTCCCTAGCCCTGTTCCTTGTATTTTGCCCAGGCAACCCTGTACTTGGCACTGTACCATTTAATGTAAATATCCCTTTCCTGTGTCCTATTGCATTCATTCACTGTTTTTGGAACTGTATTGACTCTTCTATATATCCATGGCTTTGTCCCACTATTGACATTTCCCTAACCCCCAACCTGTTGTTTTTGCCTGTGCCATTTTGTGCGTAATGTATCTTTCCTTGTAAAGCGCTCTGATACCTTAACGGGTCATGTTCGTGCTATATAAAACTTCAAATAAAATAAGGCATGATTTGCAAAGCTCTTTTTGTGAATGGTTGTGTTTTACTCCCAATTAAATTTTGACTCACCTCTGATTCCCCAGAGTAGGGCACAGTTCTTTATTCATACGAGTACACCATGTGTCGATGCTAATATAAGATCTATATTTATCCTTATGGCTGCATCAGGCATGCTTTCAATTACAAAGAGTTTAAAATAAATACATTAAATTAAACCAAGCAGCTTGTATAGAGTGTATCTAAAATCTCATATTTAAGTTTAGCATAGAAAATGTATTTTAATTTTAGGAGCGAATTTCTAGAACTCTATTGAATATACTAAGGCACCAACACTAAAAAAAGGCAATTTCCTCATCTCGATTTCCATTTAGTTTCCTTTTTCACATGGGGTATGGACCTCAGTGATGGCATCTCATTTAAAAATGTGAAGATATTCTACTGATTCAACAGCTTTTTGCAGTGATGGCCACATACTACTTATTCATGCGTAAGGGTGTCATTTAAAGGGTGGTAGATGCAGGGCATCTAACTCAAAACAGCAGCAATCCAGTTCACAATCTTGATAGAAGAAATCCAAGACCCTGCAGTCTGTCCAACACAGCTGGCATTTCCTGCCTGTGACCTCTTGGCTATTCGATGTGGCTCTGGGCTAGGAATTCAATCAATTTCAGTAACTCCCATGAAAAAAAACTCCCAGTACATCAGGGTCATTGATTCTTTTGTGTTTCAGAAACTCTCAGTTTGTAAAACACAACACAAACATGCCATAGAGGTAACTGAAGCAAGGCCCCATCTCAAAATTTAGCTTTAAGCGCATTCGCCAAACAATTAAAGCAGATAGATCCCCACCAGGCAGTAAGGAATCTCTTGATATGCTAAGTAGTCCTTCACCTGGGATTCCACTAGACAGGGACTATCTTGACCTGGCAGGCTGGCGGGTAACTTGCAGGGTAGAAATATCCATCCATATTGGGGGCTAAGGGTTTGCTCGTGTGTACATGTGAATTTGTTAGGTCAATTTCCACTGACTTTTAGGTATAGCCCTGACTATCTTTATCGTCGTCCTTATCCCTGCCCACTTTCCTTTGTTCTGAGATGGGCTGTGACCTGGATAAAATAGGTATCAGTGTGTTCCACGTATGCCACTGGTAGCAGAAGCCTGCTCCACTTGCATCCTACCCCATTCTGTATGGCTGAATTATGAACTACGTTTAAGGAAAGGTGAGCAACCCAATATACCCTCGCGGGCTTGGGCAGAGTAATAACTTATGAATTAGGCCAGCAAGGGATTTTATTTGTATTGTGCAAAAACAACTTATGTACAACTAGACTTAATCTCGTACTCAAATTACTTATGAGCAGTGAATGGACAGAAAATGATTGTTCTGTATAGATAATGTTACCACACTAACATTAAACTATTGAGTTTTTTGTAATAATACAACAACCAGGTATATTGATGTCAAAAATACATTTGTTATTTTATTAGAAAATGAAAAATTAATCATTGGTTAAAAGTAGGGTACTGAAATTGCAAGGAAAGATATATTGGGAAAAGATTACATATTCCTCTGATATATCAAACAAGGTCTAAGCTGCTGAAACAATTTTTCAGTATTGATTCCAACGGAGAAAATAGAAGAAAATCAATAACAATGAGTCAATCAAATACAGGTTTAGACACTGTGGTCGACGTTTTGGTCTTTAGATATTTCTTTCATAAGACCATATTCAGGACACAGAATAAATGCAAAGGTTGAAGACCCTCTGAAAAAAACATAATATAATAATATAATGTTATAACCTGGTATGTGTCGTTTATACATTTTCATATAAAAACATGGAACATTACCCAACAGTAGTTCCTGTGTTATTTACAAATATTTACAAGTGTTAACCCAAAGTCGGTGTGGCGGCTAAGGGCAAAACATCAAAACAATGATTCTATTGACATTTCTGTTATTACGTCAAAGAAAGACAATTTATTATGTCAAAAAATCTCAAGACACTGGTTCTATTGACCTTTCTGATACTGCGTCACAAAAAGACAATTTATTAGAATTTCTTGGTTTCTTGGCGGTTTATCCGTATTACTGAATGCCACTTACATGTAGAATAAATATACACTTCCTTGTCCGGTAAGTGCTTTCAATTTGTAACTGACTTGTACTTGATTCACTGGCTTCAAATTCCTGCAGGTGCTATAAGAAATGATAGCTGGATAAGTCTAAAATATTGAATATTTTGTTTACTGAAGGATAATTGCCTCTGGCTATAATTTACCTTTTTATTTAGACTCAATGGTGTTAATTCGGGGTTCTGATTGTTTCCATTGTCATAGTCAGGATTAGGTATAAATTAGGCGAAGCCTGTGTTGCGAGTGGAAATTAATTCTCACGTTCTGAAAAGAATGAGAGTTTTTAAGTATTATCTCATGTTTAGATCACTATTTAGTCGTTAAATCAAAAGAGAGACTTTTCACTTTTTGGTGAAAAACTGTTTCAAAGATTAACTCAAAAAAAGTCTTAAGTTTCTAAAGTCATATGCGTGTTTAAAAGCTGCATAGTGACATATTAAAACTCGGTGGAATTCATTCCATTCGGCTTTTTTTTAAATATGGTACCGTTTCAATGATAGAAACCAGAAAGGGTTTTTAAACAGTGCTACTAAAACGCCCTTTGGGATTAGGCTTAGTTGGAGTGGAGACTTCGGCTATACGAAAGCGGTTTTGTTAAGGACGAGCCTATCGGGGCATAACACTTACTTGAGAGTCAGCAACAACGCGTCTGAATTTCTCTCGAGTCGGACGTGGCCGCGGGTTCACCGAAAAACAGCTGATAATCGGTGTTTGGATAGTCCATACATACCTGCATTTTGCCGCCACCGCCAAGAGAGTCATTTGGGCAGACAGCAGCAGGCGAGAAAGGAACGCTGACATCTCCGCCGCCACCGCCAAGAGTCCCTGGACACCGGACTCCGCGCCGCCGCTCCGGGAGACCACAAATCCCGGCAGGCCTCGCGGCGGCGCGTGTGCAGTGACGCGGTCGTCGCGCTGCTGAGGGCGCCAGAGCCCTACAAAGGGAGGAGAGCCCCGGCAGAGCGGGGGGAAGCCATACATACCTGCATTTTGCCGCCACCGCCAAGAGAGTCATTTGGGCAGACAGCAGCAGGCGAGAAAGGAACGCTGACATCTCCGCCGCCACCGCCAAGAGTCCCTGGACACCGGACTCCGCGCCGCCGCTCCGGGAGACCACAAATCCCGGCAGGCCTCGCGGCGGCACGTGTGCAGTGACGCGGTCGTCGCGCTGCTGAGGGCGCCAGAGCCCTACAAAGGGAGGAGAGCCCCGGCAGAGCGGGGGGAAGCCATACATACCTGCATTTTGCCGCCACCGCCAAGAGAGTCATTTGGGCAGACAGCAGCAGGCGAGAAAGGAACGCTGACATCTCCGCCGCCACCGCCAAGAGTCCCTGGACACCGGACTCCGCGCCGCCGCTCCGGGAGACCACAAATCCCGGCAGGCCTCGCGGCGGCGCGTGTGCAGTGACGCGGTCGTCGCGCTGCTGAGGGCGCCAGAGCCCTACAAAGGGAGGAGAGCCCCGGCAGAGCGGGGGGAAGCCATACATACCTGCATTTTGCCGCCACCGCCAAGAGAGTCATTTGGGCAGACAGCAGCAGGCGAGAAAGGAACGCTGACATCTCCGCCGCCACCGCCAAGAGTCCCTGGACACCGGACTCCGCGCCGCCGCTCCGGGAGACCACAAATCCCGGCAGGCCTCGCGGCGGCGCGTGTGCAGTGACGCGGTCGTCGCGCTGCTGAGGGCGCCAGAGCCCTACAAAGGGAGGAGAGCCCCGGCAGAGCGGGGGGAAGCCATACATACCTGCATTTTGCCGCCACCGCCAAGAGAGTCATTTGGGCAGACAGCAGCAGGCGAGAAAGGAACGCTGACATCTCCGCCGCCACCGCCAAGAGTCCCTGGACACCGGACTCCGTGCCGCCGCTCCGGGAGACCACAAATCCCGGCAGGCCTCGCGGCGGCGCGTGTGCAGTGACGCGGTCGTCGCGCTGCTGAGGGCGCCAGAGCCCTACAAAGGGAGGAGAGCCCCCGCGTCGCGGGACGCGAGCGGGACGCCCGGGGCGAAGCCCGGGCAAAGGGCGGGCCCTCTGAGGCCCTCTGAGGTCAACAGTGGTCGGGCGGGCCACCCCACCAACATTTCTCTATAAGGTTAGTCCCCTATTAGGTTTACTACAATGGCTGATTGCACCGCTACAAGTAATAATGTTGACATCCCTAACCAGGGCGCAGAGTCCCCTGTAACATTGCTAACGTCATTTGAGGCATTGATAGACACTGCATTCAATGAGATTGTTGAGACTGAAAGAAGATTTTCAATGGGTCCTATGAGCATTAATCAACCACAGTCCATGAGCAGTGTTAATGGAAATACTCATATAAACCCTGAAATAATTGTGGTAAAACCCTCACATCCCGTTGTTGATGTACCAATTGTCTTAGACGATGATGATACTGTCACGTACATAGCACCAGACGTGGCTCTTGGCCATGCCCCTGTAATAACATCCACAGAGGCCATTAATAAGGTACCTGATAACGTTACAGCGAAGAGAAAGAGGGGCCCTGCTAAAACAACTCACAACAAACGGAGGCAGCCACCAAGGACTGTAAATCAACCTACCCCACAAAGTATGTGGAATAAGGGGAAGAGACAGAAGCTGGACCAACATATAGTACCTATACAGGAACAACCACATCTGGGTGACGTCGTTGTCATAAACAACGAGGGGTCGAATTACATATCTATCTCCACCCAGACTGAATCCCCCTACGGAACTGATAAACCCAGTTATTATTCTAAGTCAGAGGGGAACCTTATTGAGACTATTGCAGATACTATTTTTAATAATTTGGAAGGTCAAATGATCAAACAATTTAATAATATTTTTAAAAGACTTGACAAATTGGAGAATCTAATTAAAAATGAGGACGCAAAGAGAAAAGGTATAGCGAACCTGGACAAGATGAGAGTAGAACGTCTGCTTAAAGACCTTGAATCCACTACCCGTGTCTCCACTACTGGCGACCATGGCATCAACAGGGCTGTGGAACAACAAGCCACTATTAATTTAACGCAGTCTGTTACACCCAAGGTGACTAAAAGTAAAGGCACAACAGGCAGCAACCCGCCTGACCATTCAACTAACACCCCCTTACTCCCACGCAATCCTACACATGGACCTGTCACTTCAACCAAACCCTCTGTTTCTGCTAACGCTGCAAGCGGGTCATCAACTAATTCTATTAAAAAGAGCAATATAGCGACGCAGCCCACCTTAGCACAGAAGGGTCTTGCTAACTCCAGCCAGCGCGACAAAAAGACCATGCATGAGGACAACAGGCCTATTATACATCAAGGCCCCGCCCTACACCTTCCACCTGAGGCTTGTCCGTATGTTCTTGTTCTGGCTGGAATCCCACCGCTTAGGGAAGGACAAGGAGAATCATGGGTTCAATTGCACAACAAGTGTATAGATTGGTTAACAAAACATAAGGGGGTGGGTTATGATATCTCAAAAGAGATCATAACCACACGGCGAGTTACTTGGGTCGGTCCCCTTTACAAAAACATCAATGGGGACTGTATTGTAATTAACTTTAGAAACCCGGGCACTGCAAAATTCTTGTTGAACTACAACTCTGGTCGACATGGCCCATCTACTGTGGTGACCCCTCTACCGTTAAAATATTTCTACCGTCCTCCCCACAAGATGATGCAAACCCCTCCAGTTTTTCCATTACAGAATAGGTTCGGAATATTCCAGGATCTGGACACATTGGACTGACTGCCCTCGGAAAACACCGAACGGCCTTCTGTGTGTTTTGAGGCAGTTCATTTAGTGGAATCATCTCCAGAGGCGAGCCCGTTAACATTGGAGATTTCCACACCCAGTACACTATGTGATCAACAGGGGCATGTTACAACTAAATCCGCCTCAAGAATTAACCAGGGTCCTAGTTTGAGGGATAATAACAACAATAACCTAATAATTCTCAGCTGGAACATTGCGGGCCTGAAGTCCAAGATGGGAATTCCTTCATGGAGGGACTGTGTCAATTGCTACGATATATTAATGTTTCAAGAAACCTGGTGTGTCGAGGACCTGTTGCTCGAGGGGTTTAGCTGCCACAACAGGACTGTTTCGGCCCCTTTGTCGGGTCGCCCAAGTGGTGGTTTATCCATTTGGATAAAAATTTCTGCAGAAGCAAAAATTGACGAACTACAAACTAATTGTCCTAGTTTCATGGCACTCTCATATACCCAGAGGATAAAACTGTGTTTAATCAACTTCTATAACAATGATTTTTTGTCCCAACCTAACCCAAATTTTATTCTTTTATTTGATTTTATTAATGAAATTATGGATGGACAGGTACACGGGAATTTTGATGGCATTTGTTTGGGGGGGGATTTTAACGCACATGTACATCCAAGAAATCCCCCATGTAAAAGAGGTATAGAACTGTTAGATCATCTTGCTACTAGCGAACTTGTTAATTGCATGGAACACGTAGGCAAGGAAAACCGCGCATCCCCATTCCCCACCTTTATTGGTCATGGGGGAGGCACAACAATTGACTATGTTTTCGTTTCACACGCTGTTGCAAAGGCATTAATAAGGGCAGAAGTAGTATGTGAAATTTACAGCGATCACTACCCAATTGCCATCCACTTATCGTTGCCGAGGGGTAAGTGTCCAAAACATGAAATAGGCCCAAGGGGGCTGGAAGTCTCGACAGACAAGTTGAGAGTAATCTGGAAGGGAGCAGACAATAAGGGAATCCTGGCAGGAATTTGTAAAAAATACCCAATTTTGATCAAAGATTGTCTTACCACCAAGGACGATGGGGCTAACGTGATAAAATCTTTTTCTGAACTTTGTACCATAATCAAAGGTGAGATTTCCAGACCAGCCTCTAGTAAGGCTGAGGAAATGCCTAGATGGTTTGATGCCCCATGCTCCAAAGCAAATAGGATGCTTAGAGCAGCCCTTAAAGCTGAACCGAGGGATATCCCACGAGTAAGGTTGCTCAGAGCAGAGTATAAGCGTGCTTTACGCACCAGATCAAATGATTTACTTAAAACCCACTGGGATTCCCTGGCACGATCTGCTGACCTGAAAGATACCACTGGGTTCTGGAAGGAGGTAAAGGAAATAAGATCTATTGGTTCTAACTTGACCGAAATCAATTGTAACATCACTGGTCCTACCTGGGTTGCACATTTTGGAAAAATCTATGCAACACCAGATAACCCTCCTTTGTTGTTGCCCCCCCCACACTCATTGTCTATTTCTACAACTGAGGTATTTGATGCCATTTTAGAAAGCGCCGGGAATAAAGCGCCCGGATCCGATGGGCTCTCTATAGACCAGTTAAAATGTGAGCCCGATTTTTGGGCTCCATTGCTATGCAATGTTTTTAACAACTTAACTGACGGGCAAATCCCGGAAACATGGTCACGTAGCATTATTGTTCCCATTTTTAAAAAGGGTGACAGGCTGGATCCTGGGTGTTACCGCCCAATTTCCTTAATAGACAACACCTTGAAAGTTTTGGGACGGATCATATTTAAAAGGATTAGAACTTGGACTGACGAGAATAATATCCTACACCCTAGGCAGCTTGGGTTCCGCAGTAGTGTCGGAACGGTGGAACAATGCTTGAACTTGAATTTGATCATGGCAAAATATAACATCGCTAAGAAATCCCCTTTATACTTTGGTTTTATGGACCTGAGCTCGGCTTTTGATTTCGTTAACCGTTCCCGCCTCTGGTCTACCCTTCTTGAATACGGCCTAGATGACTATCTGGTACACTTTTTAGCTTTTTTACATCGTGACCTTAAGGCATGTGTACGTGTGAATCAATTGGGTGAAGTCTCTGATGATATCAGCATTGATAGGGGGGTCAGACAAGGGTGTGTGCTGGCTCCTCTCTTATTCATTCTGTATATTAATAAGTTAAGTGGCTCTCTGAGCACCCTAACTAGTGATGTGCCTCACATTAACGGAGTCCCTATACCCACCCTCCTTTATGCAGACGATGCGGTCCTGATGGGCCGCACTCCTAAGGCACTCCGTATTTTAATCTCAGGTTTTGTTCTTTTTATGGCCGACTTAGACCTAACAACTAATTTTAAAAAATCACTGATCATGAGTTGTGGTCCAAAAAATCATAAAATCCCCCAGATCATTTCAGGGTCAAATGTCTTAAAAAGCACCAGCACTTTCCCCTACCTAGGGCTGCTTTTCTCAAACAGTGGTACGTGGCATGCACATGTATCTTATGCCAGAAACAAGTTGGGTAAGGCTATTAATTGTGTAACCTCTTTGAGACAACCCAACCAAGCTGATGTAATAACTCCCCTGGTTAAGATATATCAAACCCAATGTATGCCAACTGGCACTTACGGCGCTGAAGTTTGGGGTTATACCAACTGTTCCCTTCTTCAAATAGAAGAAAATAGATTTTGTCGTAAGGTATTGGGGGGGGGGTTATCTGTTCTCCTACCTATGTATGTCATAATGAATTGAATATTCCTTACATAGAGGATTTTGTAAGATCGAGACCAGCATTATTCTGGATAAAGATATGGAACAACTCGGCTGCTACCCTGACCCGTGAAATTATTTTAGACTGTCTGAAGTGTGACAGGGGACACCATATACCATGGTTGAAAGCAGTAAAAGAGTGCCTTGTAAGTGTGGGGTTGGGCTCTCTGTTTACATCACCTAACCTAATCAATCGCTCCCACAAGACCATCATTTTAAGGGCATTGTATGACTTATACAGCGAAGAGCGTGATAGAAAGAACTTGGTTAAATGCACGGTTGTAAAATATTTGGGCCATTCTGAACCACACACTAAAAAACCTGGCCCACCGTACAGATATCTACGCTTGCATCTTGGTAGATGGGCTAGGGGTTTACTGTTTCGCTTCCGAGATGGGAGTATAGTTAACTTACTGAACTTCCCGCTGGGATATAACAAGCATCTCGAAACTTTAAATTGCCCCTGTAACCCTGACATGAAGCAAAATCTTATGCATTTCCTGTTCTTTTGTGGTTTCTATAAAAAGCTCACTGGACATTATCTTATGCCCTATTGTAGGAAAAACGGATTGACTAATTTTAAATCAGCACTTCGGTCCTTCCTGGTATTGGGATCAGACGAAGTCATTTTTAGAATGAGCTGTTTTCTCAAAGCTGCTGTCAGATCGAGAATCACTCTTAACATTGAGGTATAATCATTGCACACTGCACTTTCTATTTCGCATTTTTAGAGAAATTTTTCTATCTATCTTATCTTCTTGTGATAAAGAATTTCATGTGTATACAGCTAAAATTATGACAATGTGCTGCCCATCCCTTTTAAACATGGTTTTTAAATAACGTTTTTAATAGTGTTCTTAAACAACTTCTTTTGAATGGTGTTGTAAAAAATTCTCTTCTTTTAAAAACTCTTTCCACATGAAGGGACAAAATCTTGTATAGTTTGTGAAATTACACATGGACTTTGATAATGCTTGTTTGTCCTCGTACTATTCTCCAATTGTCATTATTGAATTGAATGTTTTTAAAATGTATTTTGTATGTACTTTTATGGATGTTTTTTAAAATTCCGAATAAAGATCTTTTGACTTGACTTGACTTGTTAAGCAACATTGTGCAGTCCTGTCCTTTCTTCTTGCGCTGGCACCAATTTGGCACTCTAGCCCCAACGTCAACACGGGTGCCTCCATTGCAGTCGGGATTATGTTTGTGCATGAAGGGGCATTTTCCTGCACAAAAACAATGCTATGAGGCATTTTCCTCTTTCTATGTGTGCTGCAAAATTAACCACACAGAGGAAAAAATAAGGAGAAATTAACATATTTCTCCACATTACATCTCACCTCTGGAGGCCTACGGATTTGACCCTATCCCAGGATTACATTACTGTGTAAATCTGCGGCTGTGTCAAATTCCATGGGTGTTGCATCGGAAAACCCATCGCAATGACCATGGAATGCCTCCCAGACATACTCATGATTTAAGAGGCCACTCAAAGCCATGCAGGGTGGCTTCAAAAATCTTTATGAGAGCCCTGCGTCACACGTATCACTTTGGTGCAAAAGTGACACAGGGCTCTCATAAATAAGCCCCTTGGTCTGGATCACTGACCCGACCAACTCCCTGACAAGGTGGGAAATCGCAGAGTAAAGGAGCAAACTGTGACGGCCACTGCGTCTAACCCACCCGGGCTCTTCTTTGGTAAGAAGATGACAGAAGAGATAGACCAATCTGTGGTTTTGCACTAAGGATGTGGCTGATAAGTTAAAGTTTAGGCTATACTTTGTGCATGTAATTGAATTTCAAGAGTCACAACTTTCAAGTTATCACATTTCATTACCGCAGTGTTATGTCAAACATGCACAGAGCAAATGTAGTCAAAAGAGCAAAGCACAAAACCCACATTAGACACCTGATAATGGGCTGCCAATCAGGTGAATTTTGCATCTTTTTTACTTTTATTTTTGTTTTATTAGCAATGGTGCATTGCTTGCAAATTCGTAATTTACATGGATTCCTTTATTACAGTAACATATTACCCTTCTCTGCCCATGTGCACTTAAGTATCTTGTGTTATTGCAAAGTAGCCTAGGATAATTGGTCCTCCAGTAAGTAATGATCCATTTTTTACGATATATAGATAAGGTACTTTTACCTACTGGCTGTCTGAAGCATTAACTTTGAGTCCAAATTTAGTTAATTCGCTAACAACCATAAGCTTCAATATTTCTTACATATTTTATTCTATGTAACTCACTACCATGCAATCCCTTATAATATTTATCAGTGTTCAGGGAATATAGGATCAGTGCCTGTGGTCTGGTTACTTCACTTCTTTTTCTATTCAGCGTTCACCACATGTGTGGTGCTCACATTTCAATTCTATGTAACATTTCCAAGGAGAAAGCTGTGCGTCTCATCAGCGTGCCTATAGTATAAACTTAGGGGCATATTACCAAGCAATAGCGATAATTATCGCTATTGCTTGGTTAGTGACAAAAATTTACCGCTGAGCTGCGGCAATTTTTATCGCAGATAAACCTTGGTATTACGAAGGTTTATCTCAAATGCGATAAAAATCGGCTGCAATGCATGAATATCGCTGAAAAATCAGCGATATTCATGCATTACCGAGCTAATGCTCTTAGCCTTGTTATCCACCTCCCATTGGATAACATGGCTAAGAACTGCTCAGGGCAGGTGTTAGCTTTTGGAGATATTCGCGCTTAGCGCGAATATCTCTAAAAGTTGGTAATAGGAGATAGCGATGTTAGCGACTGTTTCCATTCGCTAACATCTTGGCACGCCCACTTTGCATGTCATTAGTGATAAATATCACTGACATGCAAAGTGGGGCCCAAAATGGTGGCTATCTCCTACTAGCTGTCGCTAACTGGTGTTAGCGACAGCTAGGTAATAGGGAGATAATTTTATAATTTTATCTCCGCTTTCTTGGCTTTTAAAGCCAAAAAAGCGGAGATAAACCCCCTTGATAATATGCCCCTTTGTTATTGCCTCTATTGTCCTGTATCTCAGCCTACATTTACCTTAAAATGGATTTACTCTCAGAGCTGTTTCTCTACACAGCCTAGCATAGGGCAGCATGAGTTTGTCCATCATGCTAAAAGTGGGTAAAGTGTGCTCACTGGAATGTTTGAAATTGACTTATCATAGGTACTGATGGTCATTGATCCAGTCCCTTCTAGCCCCATACAGTGGGATGTTTCTCGAATCATCTTTCTGTTCAGATCTTGCCCAGTAAGTGTCCACAGACAGACTGCATGATCAGGTTACAAACTTGTGCAGGTAGAAGCAATCTGCAGAATCACAGGTGACTGACACCTATCTGCAGCATTGGAATCTGTTATATCAGTACTCCTGTCACCATCATTTTGAGGGCTCTGGTGTCTCTTAGAAGAAGGGATTTGAGAAAATCGTGCTCTCTGGACATCTCAGGTTTCTCCTTCGAGGAGCTCTGTTTTGTTTGAAGATGTTACTCGTTTGGTGGGACATGCAAAAGAGAAAACCCATGCTCATGTCTCACTATTCACAAATGCTGGCAGAGATTCAAGTGAGTTAGTTTGTTACGTAATTCTAATTTATTTTTTATTTTGTTGCTATTTGTCCTTGACTGTATTAAAAAAGCATCATTCTGTATCTTATGTAATTATGATAATGATGGGTTTCCATGAATTGTTTGTTATGAAAAAATATGTATCACTAACAAATATTTGGGGAAAATTTTGTATGACTGGTAAATGTCAGTGATTTGCATCCTCAAGTCTAAAGCTGTGGAAAACATCTCCACTGGGAGTAGAGTAGCAAGTTTGATGAATTACAGTTTTTTTGTGGCAACAGAAAAACAGATTTTTCCCTTTAACAGCAAAGTGACAAAGGGAATGCAAAATTGACCATTATTGCACATTCGTTATTGTCATTGAATTGCTTTTTCTGACAGTCCAATTATGAATTTATAAGATTGGGTGAGGAGCAGATGCAGAGTTCTCTAAACATTAGAACAGCATTTCTAAATTTGGGAACATAAAATGTTGTGCACCATTTTATTTCAATTGAATTTGGGTTATTTTATAGCACAGACCCAACCAAAGAGAGCAAAAGAAACAGCTGTGCCTGTCAATGTGGGCTGAGGGGCCACACCTCCCACATTTTTCCCAGCAAGAAGAGTGTCTGTCTGTCAGACTAAGCAAAGGTCAACCTGAGAGGCAGGCTTACGTCTCCTTGAGATGAACTCTGCCAGACTGAGGATTTCACAGCCCAGTGAGCATGACCTCCTCACCCTGGCAATAGTGCCTTGAAGCCCTCCCCCTCATGATAAGGAAAAGGGTCATTGATTGCCTGGGACCTTGGTACTTCAGTTTTAAGCTCCGAAGTGAGCAGGGCCGAGTGACAATCAGTGATTCCTTGTCACCGAGTGGGGTGGAGTCAGCAGTCTCACTGACCCCATCCCATTCTGTGACGATTGAGGGACTGCTGCCTTCACTCATTGGCTGAACATAGCCACCATAGGTCAGCCAGTGAGGGAAGGCATCAGTCCCAACCCTCCTGGGAACAGTGAGGCTTCTCTCTCTACCCTGAAGGTAAGTTTATGTTTTTTTTATGTTTGATGTCTACATAAATGTATGAATGCATGTTTATTTGTGATTGAGTGTTGTGAATGGGTCTGTGTGTGTGCGCATGTGTAAATGTATGTGTGCTTGTGTGGCTGCCTCCCTGCTAAAATTACCAGCCACCACTGAAAAGAGCTCTTTATATATGTGTATGTGTCTTATCTATGAAAAGGCAAGAAATAACAGTTCTTCCTTCAGACTCCATGGCACTCTATCAATATATGAGGATGTATGAATATCTCAATTGTACTTTGATAAAGGTCATTTGCAGAAAACTACATCAGAATTTCACACAGCAGCTTCTGCGATCAAATGTGCACAGATATTTTAGCAAAATGGGCTAAGTGGCTTCTTGACACTGGAAATATATATTCTACTTTAATCAAATGCATACTTCATTTCTGTGAGGATCTATACATTTACTTTGGGTATTTAACTGAGGGAACACTGAAAACAGGATCACTCATCTGCATCCTTGAGGCATTCCACACTTGGAGGCGAAAGGTATTCATTTAATGAACAAAAAATTCCCAATTATAGACTTTGCACAAGGGATGTCATCAAAGTATAACTACATTTCTGTTTTGTCATAATTGTTTATACATATGAGCAGTCTCTAGAACTTTTTGCAATTAGGTGATACATGCCCGTCCGACCATCCATCCCTCTGCTTGTTTGTCTGTCTGTCTATCTATCTATCTATCTATCTATCTATCTATCTATCTATCTATCTATCTATCTATCTATCTATCTATCTATCTATCTATCTATCTATCTATCTATCTATCTATCTATCTATCTATCTATCTATCTATCTATCTGTCTATCTGTCTATCTATGTATCCTTATGTCTTATTTTTATTGATACACTTTACTTGTAAAAAAATGTCTTCAAATTATTGATGCACTTTACATGTGCCGAAAGTAGGCTAATAACCAGGCAATATTGTTATTGATTTGTGGTAAATAAAGTATTACCCTGTCATAATTTCTATAAATAAACAAAGGGTCATGCATAAAATGAGAGGCAAAGTCCGTGATTTCCGATTCAAAAGGGCTTTATTTCAATAACTCGAGTTAGGGGAGAATCGGTTCCATCACCATTAAGGTTCAGGAAGGGTCTTCTAAACTTTATGCTCAGAGTACAATATTTATACATTCAATTTCGTACATAGGGAGGAGCGCTCCAGGCAGAGCAAGAGAAAGAGAGATAAGAACATGTGGGCGTTCACTTGAGGAGTCATAGGTGAGTCATAGGTAGGTGGATACATGGAGGGGGGTTGCATGGCCAGCTGGAACTTTGCCCTACTTGTGTGCGCAACTTGATCATGACGTGCAACTGATGTGTAACTGGGGGGAGCTGACTTTCGGTCTGGTAGGGAGGCCTTCAGTGTCAGGGCGACCAGCACGTCTGGTATTATCTGATATCTTAAGTCCGGGGATGTATTATCTGAAGCAAAGGTCGCTCATCACCAAGAGCCAGTGTGGGCATCTATTTCTTCGTTCATTGCGTGGGGGCCTTGAGCTTTCTACGGACGCGATCTCTGCAAATCACTTAAACGGAGACAGAAAAGCTAGGCCCTATCTCTGCAGATGGGTTCTGTTTACCTCCTTCACCAGGCAGGAATGTGATTCTGTAGAGCAAGCAGATAACTGTTGTGCACAATACTGTCTTGGCACCCCGTGCTGGGCCTCTCTCGGCTTTGCCAAAAGTATGCGAGGTCAGGGATACGTAGCTGCAGCCCTCAGAGTGTCTGGTGGCATGAAACCTCAATTCGGGACTGGCTGAGCCAAAGAAATGGAGAAATGGATTCTTCGCGATATATTAAAAGTGCACAATGCAAACACATGGGCCACATGGGACTCAGTGCAAAATTAACGTTTCTTTTATGGGAGACTTGGTGATGAGGGACGTAAATGCAGAGGCATCATTATTGCAGGCCACAGAGGGAAAATGCATGGGTGACATGCACGTACACTAAACGTTGGGGTACACGTAGGGGACATATTGGCCCTGTAAAATTGTTATTGATTCCCAATCAAAATTAAAGTAGATTTTTAAATATTTGTAGGGATTCAATACTTGAAGAAAAATAATACCCTTTCAGCTGACAAGCACAAACATATTTCAGACCGCTTAGAGCCATTCTCTTGCACAGAACGCTGAATGTGGGTAGCATGTTATGTGCCCTACTCTGTTGGCAGAGAGGTGAAAGAGGTTTGTGAGTGGTGGATGATACAAAATGCCTTGCTCGGTGGTGATTGTAGGTTGTGAGTGGGAGAATGGAGAAGCTGTTGGCAGCAAGAACATTAAGCGTGAGTTTGCTCCGGAGGTAAATTCTGGCTGCCAATATGATGCACCATATAGAATGTAAGGTTGAATCCTGATGTGGTCAGTACAAAGCAATGTGGGGTTTAAGGAAATAAAGAAAAATATCCTAAGGCCCTGTAATGTTGCTGTCCACCAGGTTAATAACTCATATTAGCATACAAATTTTCATAAACATAATACACAAATCTGTTGATAATGGTTGAGCGTAACAACAATTAACATGAAACTACTCAAACAGAAGAACATATACATATAAGATGTATATTCACTTATATCAAATAATGTACTACCGAACAATATCCAAAGTTTCTATTTGTGTTGTCCAGATGTTTATCTGCTGACAACCAGCCAATATAGCCTTATATCCCACTGTCGAGGGTTATACCGGTTGTTAAAAGCCTTGAACCTGAGTAATAGAGACAAGACGCAGGCGAGGGCCTATAACGAGGGAGAGGGCCTTTACCAACCGGTGTAGCCTGAGGCAGAAGGGTTACAATGCTATTAGATCATTCAACCCACTGGGGTTAGAATGTTCTAAGTTTAAATGGCAATAACACAAAGGCAGACATTGGAATGTTGGAGCAGAAAGTTTATACGGGTCATTATAAGCCCGGAGCAACTCCATTGTCTTCAGTTCAGTTCGATGTTCTAAGAAGTGGTTCACACCCGGTGTATTTTGCTTCTTCACCTTTCCATCCCTCTGAGGATGGTAACTTGATTATCATTTGGCTGAGTAATAATAATACCTGTTTTCGCAGAGCTCAGAAACAGCAAACCTGCAATATGAAGTTCAGGATGAGAACAAGTTATATTTATGTGTAACACCTTAGTATAATGGTTAAATCATTTAGTCAGTAATGCAAATGATATGGTCAAACTAATATCTGGAGAGCTGTATTTGTATCATCTCATACACCACCGTTTATCTCAGACCCTCATGATTCTGACAATCAAAAAGCTGTGCTATCAAAATTATAAAGTCTAATGTGGCCTATTTGCTAGGCATTAATTAAAAAAGTTTGTACAGACAGAGATGACCAAAATGTGTTGACATGTGGGGATTATACAGCTTTTGGGTTATTGCATTATGATGGTAGCTGTAACAAACAAGGATTTGCAATGCAATAGGTTTAGCATTTGCAAAAGTTTGAGCCATTGGCATTGTAAATGACAAACCCTTCATCCATGTGTTGGTTTCGAAAACAGATAAATAAATGGCATTGTCATTTAAAATGCCAATAGCTTAAACTTTGGCATTGTAAATGACAATGGGCCCGATGTAGGTACCAAATACCGGTCGGAAACGGCCGATTTCGGCCGTTTCCGACCGGTATTTGGCCTACTGAGATGTAGGGGACCTTTTTTTGTCCGCTTCGGTATTTTACCGATTCGGTAAAATTACCGAATCGCAAAAATACCGAATCGGTAATTTTACCGATTTTTTTAAATTTGGGATGTAGGTGGGACTACTTTCAGTCCCACAGGCCCTTCAGATTCGGTATTTTAACACCCAATCCAATTGGGTGTTAAAATACCGAATCCAGGTGTGCATGCACATGTGTGCATGCACACCTATGCCATGTGACAGACAGACATGCCCTTAGGGCATGTCTGTGTGCCACATGGCTCACATGCCTTTTTTTGGGGTGCTGGAGGGTGTCAAAGTGACACCCCCTGCACCCTTGCACAAATCGGTAAATACCGAATCGGTAATTACCGATTCGGTAATGCCCATTGATTCCTATGGGCTTCAAGGCCCATAGGAAGCAATGGGGGATACCGAATCGGTATTTACAGAATCGGTAAATACCGAATCTTACAGATTCGGTATTTACCGAATCTGAAATACCTACATCTCCCCCCCTCTAATTTACCACTTCATAAATACCGATTCGGTATGATTCGGTATTTATGAAGTGGTAAATGTAGATTTACCTACATCGGGCCCAATGTCATTTATGCATGTTTTAAAAAAAGAAACATAAATAAAACGCATTGGTATTTACAATACCAATAGCTCAAACTCGTAAATACCAAAAATACTCGATCTCTGAACAGCAATTGATGCTTCTGCTTTTCAAACTTAAAAACATATGTTGTATTAGAAACACCTTAAACACCTTAAACAAATGTAATGCAAAAATGTCCCTTTTGAAAATATGTCGTCCATTCATAAATAGTATTTTATAGGATAAGCAATTAATGCACACATATATGCACAGTCTGTGAAGCAATAGATATAAAGGGGCTTCCAGTGCAGAGAAAAACACTCTGCCCTGTTTCCCTAGTTCGCAACCTCTAACAACCAACAACAACAGACATAGTAGAAGTATTTTGTGATGTCTGCTGCAGCTTTGAACTGCTCAGTAAAATATCTCACTGGATTAGGTAGGTCACTAAACAAGTGCCCCCTTTAAAAGTCCTGTAATTTACATGCATGGATACAGCTGAATTACTGTCCCGCTCTACAGAACCACTGGTCCTCAAGCTGTGGCAAGTAGAATGTGTGCATTTTTATATAGCACCAACTTTAAATGGGCACGCATGAAAGATTATGAGTGACACTATCCTATGAGCAAAATCAAGCAATATAGACAACAGGAACATATATCAATAATAGAAATTACACCTATATGAGCAACAAGAAACTCTAAGATATTAAAACTGCTGTAAACAAGCACCAGAAATGCAAGGGCACTAACCTTGGCTGCTGCTCCGAGGCTGTGCGTCATTACAGCCAGGCCCCACTGGATCTTACTGATGAATTTCTCGAGCAACTCCACTGTGGCGTTGACTAGCTGCACAACGATCTTAGAGCATTGGGTGCATATGGCGGATGCAATCGGGCGGGCACCGGTAAAGATCAGCACTGCGGCCAGGCAAAAAAAATACTCTTCTGTTACAGTCGGGCTGGCATGTCCTGAAAGTGCTGTGTTGCGTGGCTCCACTTGTTTGGGCAGTAAACTGCTGGTTATTGTTATGATCAGGTTATGCTGCCCATTGCAGTCCGCCTGGCCCAATCATGTCAGCCTGCCATGTGGTGCTCGAACGCAACAAAAAATGTTAGATGTTGCTGTGCATTCACGATAGGTCAGGCGCAGGACAGCAGAAATGAAAAACAGATTTAGAACCTGGAGAAGAAAGGAGAATGCTGCATGTGGGCAGTGACCGTGCACAGAGGCTGTGCATGGAGGAGTGGGCACGTAGAGATGCTGCTCCCACCCAGGGAGTACGGCACAGGGGTGGTATGGTTAATGCACCAGCACTTCCAGAGACCAGGAGGAAGTAACTACTGCACTTATTGAAAAAAAACAATGCTATGGAGGCCAACACAGCCGCGTGTGACGTCATTAACACGCGCAGCGCGGTGTCTTTCCAAAAAGTGTTGCGTTTAAAAACACCTACCTTCTTTCTGCTTCCAAAAAAAAAAGTTTTTCTAGTTGATTTTCAATGGTGAACCTGAGCATGTCTCGTTCTAACTCAGCTATCAACCAATAAAGTTTATTCGCACCAAGCCTCATACCTGACTGTGGCACTGCTGCTTCTGGCTTCTGCTGCCGAGTAGTGGGGGCGGGGTCAGGGGGTGTTATCTGAGTCCGGGGACGCAGCAGTGCTGGAAGGCACACAGCGCTTCCAATACCAAGAAAGGTGTTCTCGCTCGTGAAAGTGAAAGCGCGGGGGAGCACGAGAAGAGACGTGCGCGTTCACAGCCAATGTCTCCAAAACCGTGCGGTCACTCCCATTGTCTCCAATGTGTTTTACAAGCTCGTGCACCTCTCCTGTCCCACTTCGCTAAGCTACCCGGCAACAATAAGCCTCGCTTACACGAGCAGCGCATGGCGCTGCATTGGTAGGCGAGACCTAATAAAGGAGATTCTGTTCTTATGAAGCACATGAATGTCTGTCTTTCAGATAATGATTGTAAGTACTGAAGTGCTTTAATAGAAAACTGTTACCTTAAATTGACTAAATATTGTAGCCATTGTGAATTTTCGTATACCTGTTAGATCATGTCTATAGAAGTTTCCAATAAAGTTTCACCAACCACCAAAAGCATTCCAAAGTGGACAAAGACACACTTTAATACCGTGCCCATTCCATCCATGGTTCCCCTCTTTATCCTTCCAGCAACAGTTGCAATAAAGATTGGACTGTCGTAGTGGAAAAAAAGCCACCTTCCTATTCATTTTTCATACTTAAAGAACTTAAAGAGGGGGTACAATTTTTCAAATCTCACCAGGGCAGGCTGGATTGGATCCAAATCACTGGTAAAAGGTAAAACATGTGAATTTTTGCCAAGTCAGAGACATTGATAGCCATTCTTAACAGTATCCCTGCAAACTAATTATCTATGCCGGAACACTGATATTATTTACCCTATAATGCAGGGTATGTAAACTTGAACATTTTAATCACTAGAAATCATTCACCCATTTCTCAATGTAGATTACAAGAAAGATTAAACTTTATCCTTTGAACTTATTAATCATACACTCCTAAGTGGAATGACAGACAAGACTCCGGGTGAGCACTGCCAAAGTCTTTGCATTACGTATCAGAAAGAAATCTTGTAATATTAGAAGAGTGTTCCAGCTTGGAGCAAAGTCATGCAGGCTCAAAGTAAAGGTCTTTGAGCAAGCGTTTGAAATGACATCCATTTTTGGACATTTGACTTAATTGCTTTTGGTTCAAATGCATGCAGCATGGAATTGCCCTGATGCAATGTCACAGGAAATGATATTGTGTGCAGACAAAAGAGAAGCTGCTGCCAGGGATAAGGACACAAAAGTGTCATTTCCCTCGTTAACAGCACCAAAAGATAAGATATAAAATAAACCATTTTATCAAATAATACCCAGTTTAAAAGGCAATATTTCTGAAAATTGCATGCATTTTTTCAAATACTAACTTGTTTACTTGCATCCAACCTCTTTCAACTGGATATTTTGTTTTAATTAAATTGCAGATTACATTGTCATTTGTAACTAATAACAAAAAAAGCGAATAATAGCTTATGTGTGCAGAAGTTCTATCACATTCATGGGAAAAGCACCTTCTTTCATTCAATGTTGGTCTTTTAAGTTGCTGGTTTGAATCCTAGGTTCTGTAGATTCACATTGAAATAGTAAGTGAACACAGAGGATATGATTTAGAGCTAGGCAGACTGGGCAATCTGTCACAAATATGACAGAGTGTCCTGTCTGCCAAACTCTCGGTCCACCTGTATTATTCAGAGATGGGTGGAGTGTGAGGTTTTAATTGATGGAGCTCCTGTTGGCTCTATCAATGAAGAACCTTCTCCGGTGGCCTGATGGAGTAGAGGCCATTAGAGTAAGGACATTATACATCTGGCCATACTTAGGGTGGATGGTGTAAGGTCCTTTTTTCCAGCTTTTTCCTTTTCTGTTTGTCGGACAAATCCTAGGAAGGAGGGGCAAAGAATCAATAATTAACCCCACACTCTTGGAGACAACTTTGAAGGTGTGGGGTTCATTAATTTGTTTTAGTGAGTTTGTTTTAAAAAACATTTTTATTTTTATTTTTGGTGGTCTGCAGTCAAAACTGATGGTGGCAGCCCACTAAACTTTTGATACCTTCACTGGAACCACAGTGATGGTGGTTTCCTTCAAGGTACAGAAATGACCACTTGACCAGTACTCACCTCTAAATTTGATGGATGGTAATCTTCCAGAATGTCAGAGGTAATGTCCTCCACCACCCTGACAGATGGATTACAATTCGTCAAATTTGAAATCAGCCATAGAATTTGAAATCTGCTGAGGTTGTATCTCTGTCCTGTTTGTGCAAATGCTTAATTTGAAAAATAAATTCCTGGAACACAAAATTTGTCATAGCAGACTGACACTCACTGCCAAAATTGACATGGCCCACTTCCATTACAGGGACAGTCAATTTCCAGCACTAGCACAACCTACTTCCACCATTGTTGCCAACGCTACCCATTGCTTGCACTAACAATGCTCAAAGTCTTTGGTGTTCTCATTACCCCTTAGGCAAGTTGTTCAGTTGGGATGTGTGTGAAGTGCTTTCACTTTTAGCTTTGAGTTTTAAACATTATTTGGCTTGCTCATATAACATATTAATCGCCTACGTATCTAATCAATAAGAGAGAAATTCAAATTTCAACTGCAATATTTTCTCTGCTTAGTTAATAAAAACCATTGCATATACCAAACCACAGGTAGCTGAATATTGGAAGTGGTGTGAGGTAATACATGACCTGAATTTATGCTAGTGAGTGAAACAGGAATGCATAATTGCTTAAATGGAGTTTGGGGCCTCTCAATTATGTTTTGAGAAAACGGGGTCAAAGTTTGCATTTTAAAGCACAACGATCACATTAATTAGCTAAAAGATATACAGTCTGAAAGGACATGCATGATATAGTTCGAGTACTTTAGTGGTGTGCCAAGCAAGCCTAACTCTTTTCTGGAGGGAAGCAGGTTCCCTTACCTGAAGACAATTTTCAGAAAATGGTAGGAAATAATGCATTTCTCTCCACAACTTTTTTTTAAAAAAAGTCCTAAAATCCATAGGTGATAGAAGCAGTGGGCATTTCTCATTGCATTTATCTACTCATTTACTTTTCACTACCTTTCTTTGTTCCATCCTGTCCCTTACTCGTGGAAATACAATATGATATAATATGATAATCTTCTTCAAATAAACTAGGTGAAAAAAATAACTCACTTCTTGCTATCTGAGGCAGTATGAAGTTAGAGAGATTTCATGGGCACATAGGTTATACAGTCCTTATAGGTTTGAATAGCAGGCATATTTCACCATGTAGCAAAATTGGTTTTGCCAATTTAATCCGCCTGGATTTTTTTGTGTTTTTTGATCACCCGCTTTTCAGACTTTTTACAGTGGATGTGTCTCGTTACTTGTATCTCACCCACGGTAAATGAACTGCGTGTTTACTGCCTGTGTCAACCTTTTAAAATAAGGGTTCTCTGGTGCAGCTAAGGAAAGAGGTACTGGGTTCAAGTGAAAATATATGCATACGCTTTTGCACACGTGGAAGGGCTATGAATGTAAGACTACTGTCCATGTAGAGACAGGTAACTGTGCACAGGGAGCCTGGTGCAGAGAGTGCTCTGCAAGGTTACAGGTTGACCTGTGCTAGGCCTTATAATACTAGTGGGCACTCATAGGTAAGGCCAGCAGGGGTAACTGATTTGTACACAGTGTCACTATATTATACAAATGGGTGGAATCTGTCTTAAAGTGCAGTTTAGCTTCCCCTAAACCTACAAATTCCAGTAAGGTATCAAACAGGGGTGAAAGATATATGGCAAGTTTCAATATGCAAGTCCCAAGAAAGTACTTGTACACCTTATGGACCAAGTCTTTTGTAACCCTGCTGGGACAAGGTAATAACTCTGCTCTCCAGCAGGTGGAACAAAGTCATCCCAAAACAAAAGGAGTAATTAACTGTGCTTCACTTAGCTCCTGAGGAGGAAGGGGTGGGAATACAAATCTTGATCTTTTAATTAGCTGTCACACTGAGCCAGGGTTGGGATAGGACAGGCCCACAGAACAAAGGAGGAAGACCAGACGTGTGGAGGCAACACATGAGGGGGCTCCCCTTCGAGGTTTTCGAGGTAAAGTCCTTGGTATTTTTATCAGCTAGGGGTGGAGCTGAGCTTCCCACAGGACTAAAAATCCCACTGACATTTACATATGCATTTGAGTACACTGCTATTGGTAAATTAACATTGTTGAACCTATAGGAAGTACCTCTGAAGATAAATGAGAGTATGCTAAGCGATTTCCTGTCTAGGTGCTGCATTTGTATCTTGCCTTACCAACTATTTTGCCATTGCAATGGTAAATATAGTTTGCTGGGCTACAGTTTACTCCATGTATCAGAAGGTGCACTCTGAGACCTATTGAAGCAGGAATAATTTGCAGCACCTAAGACAAATTATACTTTTACTGAAAGTCTGTTTTAGAAAAATTGGACTGCAGGATCAAATGCTTGCAATCAGGGAGTCCTTCGCAAATAAGAATATCTAAAAAATTAAATCAAGATTAAGCTATTTTTGGAGGGGCGTGGCCAGCCAGCACCCAAGAAGGCTGCATGGAGTAGAGCTCCGAACGGTGAAAATCTACACCCCTAAACTCTGTACACTGATCCGGTTCTTGTCCATAATTGACACCTTCCCATTGCTACCTGACTCTTGGGGGAAACTCAGATTGAAAACTGCAATTTCCCGGTGCCATCTGGCGGCATAACAGCTCTGTGGAATTTTCTGCGCTGAGAGAAGAGAAGAGCCCCAAGACATTGAAAGCGGAGGAAGCATCAGGCTGCTGGAAACCTCTGAGGTGGGGCCCGCTCGAGACAGGAGACGGCCTTCCTGCACATCCCCTCCTGACCTGATTGACAGTGACCGCTGCCTCTGGGACTGGCCAGGCACCTTTTGGAAATCAGTTTGAGACTTCGGGACGGCATTACCAGAGGCTGGTGAGAGCGCTGGGCCCTGTGGCGTCCTTCACGGAGCTCCGAGGTGAGCCTGGGCCTGGGAGTTGACAGGGGTGCTGAGGGAGTTATTGTGGGGAGAGTACAATCTTTCCCCCCAGGATCCCTCCCACCGCACCTCATTAACTATGTGCTGGGCCAGATGAGCAGTTGGGACAAGGCCCAGAGTAGATGAGAGATGGCCTCTGCCTTGCTTCCCCTACTCCCTCTGCTCTAATAATGGAGCAGCATCTACCATCCGGTGCTGTGTAAATGGCAGAGAGGAGCTGAATTTAAAATTGGCATGGGCACTCCCTCCCACCATCCGTGCCCACAAGAAGGAGAAAGAACTTGACTCCCAGCACTAGTCAATCCGGCGCAGAGTGTAAGGGACACAAAATATCGATATGCTCCAGGAGAAGCTTTGTGGTTCTTTTACAACGTGCAGTGGGACATAAAGTGTGGTAACAGCAATAAGTAATAAAGTAATTCTGGATGGAGGAGGGCGCAGGAAGAACTTGAATGATCCCCATAGGTTTGGTGCACTCCAGTGGAGTAGTGTGGCTCAGGGGTTAGAGGCGGCAGACCCGGAAGCTGAGATCGGCCCTGGACCAGGGTTTAATTCCCCGCCTCGGCGGGTCTTGGGCTAAAAATTCCACGGACTCGATAATTCTCGCTCCGGTGCCTTCTCGACTCACGGGTTCACACTCTGCGACTCTGGGCAATAGCTTGCTTAATCTCCACCACGGCCCCTCGCGGTGGGATGCCTGGCTTTCACCTTGTGGACACCCTGTCGGGGTTATCTCACAGGGGAATACCAGGACGGGTTCCCTAAGCAAGCGCCGGGAAACCCACTGCGGGTAGCTGTGCGCTATATAAGCTCAAATACATTTACATTTACTCCGATAACAATAGGGGGCCGTCATTTTAGGGGCACTGAGTGAAAGGATAGTACTCCTGGAGGTGGGACTGGCTCCGATGTCGCAGATGCGCCTGAGCCGCAGTCTATCTGTTGCAACACATTGAGTCCTTTATGAACATATGCAGGGCTGAAATAAAGGGGGCATCTTATATCAGCGATTCTGTTAAAATGTTGACAGCAAGAGGGCCCAAGCAAATCCATCAAATGAAGTTGGATAAATTCACCCAGTCTAGAGCGGAAATTACAAAGGAGAAAAATGAAGTGCAGAACACAAAGCAGCAATCAGAAGAGTGCACCCCAACATTAGTGGATATCATGGAGGCCATAAAAGGGGTAAGCTCAACACTTGAGCGCAACATAGACACAGTAAGAGCGGAGGTGACACTCATGCACGAAAATTTGGGGGAGAGGGTGGAAGCTTCCAAAGATTCGGTCTCAGCGCTCCAGAACTCTACCAAAACACTGGAAACAACAGTCAAGAGGCTCCAGATGACAATGGCAGACCTGGAAGCGAAGCTAGAAGACTATGTGGGGCCTGCACGTAGGAATAATGTGCTGATTTTGTGTATGCCAAAGAGATCGGAGGGGCAGGCCACAGATCTGTTTGTAGAGGACTTGATTCAGAACCACTTACAGCCCCAAACTCTCTCCCAATACTTTTCAGTCAAGCGCGCACATAGAGTGCCTGGAAGACCTCAGAAACCGGGCGCACCCCAATGCCCTATCTTGGCCAGAAAATTTCAGCTAAAGAGACAGGGAAACTATCCTTAAGACAGCACGCACAGCCCTCCACTCAAGTTTGAAAATTTGACAATCAGCTTCTTCCCAGACTTTACAGTAAAGATACAAAAGATGCGGACATCCTTCCAAGAGGTGAAGCAAGCGCTCCAGGAAAAAAATGTTAAGTATGAGATGCTCTTTCCGGCCAAGCTGCGGGTGATATCAGAGCGGAAGTCTTGGTTCTTTCAGACCCCGGTGGAGACCTGGGAATGGCTAGATGTATGGAGAACCCTGGAGCTTAAAGATCTAACTCTCAAAGAAGCATGCAGGGACCTGAGAATCAACAAGAATGCTCAGGCCCTAATGAGGGCATTTGAAAGGAACTGGGCACAGATGACCGGTTTGAGCAGAGTCACTGGTCTTTGGACAATCACTGAAGTGGGACCGGTCAAACTGAACGTGGTCGATGATGGATTGCTGGTCGATGGACATGTTGAAGACTGTTAAGTATAAAGGGACTTACTTACAAGTACCCTGGGTTGCTGGTGCGCCACTTTTAACATGGGAAAAAGTGGCACACTGGCGGCACAAAGGACTTGTAAATAGCCCCATAGTTTTGTTGGAACATGGCAAATACGTCTAAGCCAGATTGTCCAGCCCTCTGCTCCTAATGGGGAGGTGAGACAGTGAACAGACATTACATAGTTGGTATTATGTACAGACCCTGCTTACAAAATTTCACATGAAGGGCTTAAAAGGCCTTGGTTATGGGGGAATAGTGATTCTTGGATGAATTCTGTAAGTGCTGCGTTCTCCTTCACAAGGTTTAATGAGCAAAGGTATACAAGCACTCTGCACAGTTGGGGGGTGGGCTGTTTTAAGTCCATGCTGCAGGAAGGCAGGGATGGGGATTGGGGAGTTATGAGTGGGATTGTTATAGAACTGTTCAAATTTCATTGTGCAACTTTATAAAACGTGGCTGCAGTGCATGGGTGGTACACAATCAAGCAGTAGGATGAACATTATTGATATGATTCATGGTGTTGATGGCCTTGTCACTGGTTATGTGCGGGAGGGTGGAAACACAGTAGTACATTCATATTGTTCTCAGCCTAAGTAGACCCCCTATTTACAACTACCAAATGCACGACGACCCGAAGGTGGCTCCATGATTAGGGCAATTTAAAATACTCTCTTGGAAAGGTAATGGATTGGGTGACACAATTAAGCATGGAGTAGTTCTGCAATATTTGAAGCAACAAGCCCCCAATGTGGTCTTACTGTAGGAAATCCATATACAAGGGACCCCCTATTGCTCATGCAATAGATGGGGTTATAATTTGGTGGCTCATGCTGGTTATGCTAGAGTGTCAAGAGGAGTAGGTGTTCTTCTGTGTAACTCATTCCCCTTCCATGTCCAAACTGTTACACGTGATACATTGGGAAGGTTTATGACCTTGTCTGGTTATTGGAATGGCAGGCTACTCATTCTAACGTCGCTCCTCGTGCCACCCGGACTGCTCTCTGTGACAAAGGCCAACCTAGGATCACACATACTAAATCTACCCGAGGGTGACTTGTTGATAGAGGGAAATTGAAATGTAGCCCTTAATGGAGACCTGGATAGCAAACCGCCCAGACAGAGAGAAGCGTCCAGGAAGATACTAGCAAACCTTTTGTGGGCTATGTGATTGATGGATGTTTGGAGAGCATGTAATCCCTCATCCCTTCAGTATACCTTTCTATCAGGAGTACATGGGAGCTTGTCCCAGATTGAAGATCTTTTTGGCAGAACTATGTTTGGGGCAGTGACACATCTCCCTCGGGCATCTCTGACCATTCCCCGATAATAGCAAATTATGGAGGCACTCCCTTTGTCACACGCTATGAGATGGCACTTAACCCCTGGAACTTAAAGTGCCGACAATACGGGAGGAGCTCACGGAGGCTACCAATAACAATTTCAAAGAAAATGACGGGTCGGTAGATTCGGCCACAGTGTTGTGGGAGGCATGCAAGAGGTTTGTGAGAGGACGGGGTGTTTCAGCGATTGCGGGACATAGGAAGGAAAATAGAAAGCAACTACAAGAAATAGAGGGTGGGATTGACCAATTTGGATGCAACTTAACGATAGCAAATGCCCCTGATACCAAACATAGATTGCTTATGAAGCAAAAAGAATATAGAGATATTGCAGAGGACGTGGCTAAAGCTCAATACCTCGCCACTCAACACCGCATATACAAAATCGGTGATAAGGTGGCCAAATTGCTAGCTTGGCGGAACAAGCGAGAAAAAGCCAATAGATGGGTGTTTGAGATTGAAAACCAAGATGGCACACGGATACAGATTAGAACCAGGATAGCAGAGGCTTTTGCAGACAACTAAACAGATTCATACGTGTACAGAGGCCTCCACTTACAACGAGGACCAGGATTGCTGGCCACCCTCAAACGACATGTTCTTGAAACCATAGATGTTGAGGAGTTAGATTCAACCTTGACTAATGAGGACGTGACCAAGGCAATTGGGGCACTAAAATCCGGGAAGGCCATGGGTCCAAGTGGTCTTCTAATTAAACTTTATAAAACAAATGCATCCACAATCGCCCCATATCTTATTAAAATGTATGAAGAAAGCCTGATAAATGGTACCCTGTCCGAAGCGCAGAGACTGTCCAATATTGTAGGAATACACACAAAAATGGAGGCCCCTCGAGCAATGTGGCTCTTATAGGCCTATCTCCCCCCTAGACCCGGAAGTTAACATACTAGCCAATATACTTGCTACGCGTTTGTCGCCGCTGCTCCACAAGCTGATCAATCTGGTTTTATGCCAGGCAGGAATACTGTTCTCAAATGATGGCGTCTTCACAGTGTCATGGGCAGGACAGAGATGATCAGAGAGGAGGCAGTGATTATGTCTCGATGCAAAAATGGCATTCTACATGATCGAATGGCCTTTTTTATTCACTGCTCTTGAATTATTTGGGTTTGGAGAGAGATTCCTATCTTGGGTACGACTCCTCCACTCGGAACCCCTGGCCTGAGTCACAGTAAAAGGATTTACAAAAAGGGGGCGGTGATGAACAGAGTGTCTGAGTTAAACAGACCACTCTTACCCAGTCCAAAGATCAGGGGTTGATCCATCACCGTTATTTATCTCACTGCCCCATCCCAGCTCAGAACCTGGCTATATGCAAATCAGTCTGTCCCTGGCCCAGTGCATCATGGGAACAGGGCAGACTAAACTACCAAGCCAATTCTTCACCAGAAAGGAGACAAGCTACCGGGGACCGGTTTCTGGCATTTCAGCCTTCTTCGGCCCGGCTTGCTTGAATCCTGATGGAGCAGTGAGAAAGGGACTCATATCTGAGTATACACTGCCACACCTATAGTGGCCAAAAACGATTTACAAAAAGGGGGTGGTGATGAACAGAGTGTCTGAGTTAAACAGACCACTCTTACCCAGTCCAAAGATCAGGGCTTGATCCATCACCGTTATTTATCTCACTGCCCCATCCCAGCTCAGAACCTGGTTATATGCAAATCAGTCTGTCCCTGGCCCAGTGCATCATGGGAACAGGGCAGACTAAACTACCAAGCCAATTCTTCACCAGAAAGGAGACAAGCTACCGGGGACCGGTTTCTGGCATTTCAGCCTTCTTCGGCCCGGCTTGCTTGAATCCTGATGGAGCAGTGAGAAAGGGACTCATGTCTGAGTATACCCTGCCACACCTATAGTGGCCAAAAACGATTTACAAAAAGGGGGTGGTGATGAACAGAGTGTCTGAGTTAAACAGACCACTCTTACCCAGTCCAAAGATCAGGGCTTGATCCATCACCGTTATTTATCTCACTGCCCCATCCCAGCTCAGAACCTGGCTATATGCAAATCAGTCTGTCCCTGGCCCAGTGCATCATGGGAACAGGGCAGACTAAACTACCAAGCCAATTCTTCACCAGAAAGGAGACAAGCTACCGGGGACCGGTTTCTGGCATTTCAGCCTTCATCGGCCCGGCTTGCTTGAATCCTGATGGAGCAGTGAGAAAGGGACTCATGTCTGAGTATACCCTGCCACACCTATAGTGGCCAAAAACGATTTACAAAAAGGGGGTGGTGATTAACAGAGTGTCTGAGTTAAACAGACCACTCTTACCCAGTCCAAAGATCAGGGCTTGATCCATCACCGTTATTTATCTCACTGCCCCATCCCAGCTCAGAACCTGGCTATATGCAAATCAGTCTGTCCCTGGCCCAGTGCATCATGGGAACAGGGCAGACTAAACTACCAAGCCAATTCTTCACCAGAAAGGAGACAAGCTACCGGGGACCGGTTTCTGGCATTTCAGCCTTCTTCGGCCCGGCTTGCTTGAATCCTGATGGAGCAGTGAGAAAGGGACTCATGTCTGAGTATACCCTGCCACACCTATAGTGGCCAAAAACGATTTACAAAAAGGGGGTGTAGAGCTTTCTGCTTAATTCAGAGACTCTGTCCCTCACCACCCCTTGTTGTAAATATTTTTGTCCACCCTAAGCGTGGAAGGGTATTCTCAGATGTGAGACCCTTGCTCATTGCACCATCAGGATTCAAGCAAACCGGGCCGAAGACGGCTGTAATGCCAGAAACCGGTCCCCGGGAGCTTGTTTCCTTCCCAGTGTAAGAATTGGCTTTTGTAGTTTGGTTTGCCCTGTTCCCATCATGCACTGGGACAGGAACAGACTAATTTGCATACAGCCAGGTTCTGAAACTGGGATGGTGCAGTGAGCTAAAAAACGGTGTTGGTCTAGCCCTGATCTCTTGACTGGGTGAGAGCTTTCTGCTTAATTCAGAGACTCTGTCCCTCACCACCCCTTGTTGTAAATATTTTTGTCCACCCTAAGCGTGGAAGGGTATTCTCAGATGTGAGACCCTTGCTCATTGCACCATCAGGATTCAAGCAAACCGGGCCGAAGACGGCTGTAATGCCAGAAACCGGTCCCCGGGAGCTTGTTTCCTTCCCAGTGTAAGAATTGGCTTTTGTAGTTTGGTTTGCCCTGTTCCCATCATGCACTGGGACAGGAACAGACTAATTTGCATACAGCCAGGTTCTGAAACTGGGATGGTGCAGTGAGCTAAAAAACGGTGTTGGATCTAGCCCTGATCTCTTGACTGGGTGAGAGCTTTCTGCTTAATTCAGAGACTCTGTCCCTCACCACCCCTTGTTGTAAATATTTTTGTCCACCCTAAGCGTGGAAGGGTATTCTCAGATGTGAGACCCTTGCTCATTGCACCATCAGGATTCAAGCAAACCGGGCCGAAGACGGCTGTAATGCCAGAAACCGGTCCCCGGGAGCTTGTTTCCTTCCCAGTGTAAGAATTGGCTTTTGTAGTTTGGTTTGCCCTGTTCCCATCATGCACTGGGACAGGAACAGACTAATTTGCATACAGCCAGGTTCTGAAACTGGGATGGTTCAGTGAGCTAAAAAACGGTGTTGGATCTAGCCCTGATCTCTTGACTGGGTGAGAGCTTTCTGCTTAATTCAGAGACTCTGTCCCTCACCACCCCTTGTTGTAAATATTTTTGTCCACCCTAAGCGTGGAAGGGTATTCTCAGATGTGAGACCCTTGCTCATTGCACCATCAGGATTCAAGCAAACCGGGCCGAAGACGGCTGTAATGCCAGAAACCGGTCCCCGGGAGCTTGTTTCCTTCCCAGTGTAAGAATTGGCTTTTGTAGTTTGGTTTGCCCTGTTCCCATCATGCACTGGGACAGGAACAGACTAATTTGCATACAGCCAGGTTCTGAAACTGGGATGGTGCAGTGAGCTAAAAAACGGTGTTGGATCTAGCCCTGATCTCTTGACTGGGTGAGAGCTTTCTGCTTAATTCAGAGACTCTGTCCCTCACCACCCCTTGTTGTAAATATTTTTTTCCACCCTAAGCGTGGAAGGGTATTCTCAGATGTGAGACCCTTGCTCATTGCACCATCAGGATTCAAGCAAACCGGGCCGAAGACGGCTGTAATGCCAGAAACCGGTCCCCGGGAGCTTGTTTCCTTCCCAGTGTAAGAATTGGCTTTTGTAGTTTGGTTTGCCCTGTTCCCATCATGCACTGGGACAGGAACAGACTAATTTGCATACAGCCAGGTTCTGAAACTGGGATGGTGCAGTGAGCTAAAAAACGGTGTTGGATCTAGCCCTGATCTCTTGACTGGGTGAGAGCTTTCTGCTTAATTCAGAGACTCTGTCCCTCACCACCCCTTGTTGTAAATATTTTTGTCCACCCTAAGCGTGGAAGGGTATTCTCAGATGTGAGACCCTTGCTCATTGCACCATCAGGATTCAAGCAAACCGGGCCGAAGACGGCTGTAATGCCAGAAACCGGTCCCCGGGAGCTTGTTTCCTTCCCAGTGTAAGAATTGGCTTTTGTAGTTTGGTTTGCCCTGTTCCCATCATGCACTGGGACAGGAACAGACTAATTTGCATACAGCCAGGTTCTGAAACTGGGATGGTGCAGTGAGCTAAAAAACGGTGTTGGATCTAGCCCTGATCTCTTGACTGGGTGAGAGCTTTCTGCTTAATTCAGAGACTCTGTCCCTCACCACCCCTTGTTGTAAATATTTTTGTCCACCCTAAGCGTGGAAGGGTATTCTCAGATGTGAGACCCTTGCTCATTGCACCATCAGGATTCAAGCAAACCGGGCCGAAGACGGCTGTAATGCCAGTAACCGGTCCCCGGGAGCTTGTTTCCTTCCCAGTGTAAGAATTGGCTTTTGTAGTTTGGTTTGCCCTGTTCCCATCATGCACTGGGACAGGAACAGACTAATTTGCATACAGCCAGGTTCTGAAACTGGGATGGTGCAGTGAGCTAAAAAACGGTGTTGGATCTAGCCCTGATCTCTTGACTGGGTGAGAGCTTTCTGCTTAATTCAGAGACTCTGTCCCTCACCACCCCTTGTTGTAAATATTTTTGTCCACCCTAAGCGTGGAAGGGTATTCTCAGATGTGAGACCCTTGCTCATTGCACCATCAGGATTCAAGCAAACCGGGCCGAAGACGGCTGTAATGCCAGAAACCGGTCCCCGGGAGCTTGTTTCCTTCCCAGTGTAAGAATTGGCTTTTGTAGTTTGGTTTGCCCTGTTCCCATCATGCACTGGGACAGGAACAGACTAATTTGCATACAGCCAGGTTCTGAAACTGGGATGGTGCAGTGAGCTAAAAAACGGTGTTGGATCTAGCCCTGATCTCTTGACTGGGTGAGAGCTTTCTGCTTAATTCAGAGACTCTGTCCCTCATCACCCCTTGTTGTAAATATTTTTGTCCACCCTAAGCGTGGAAGGGTATTCTCAGATGTGAGACCCTTGCTCATTGCACCATCAGGATTCAAGCAAACCGGGCCGAAGACGGCTGTAATGCCAGAAACCGGTCCCCGGGAGCTTGTTTCCTTCCCAGTGTAAGAATTGGCTTTTGTAGTTTGGTTTGCCCTGTTCCCATCATGCACTGGGACAGTAACAGACTAATTTGCATACAGCCAGGTTCTGAAACTGGGATGGTGCAGTGAGCTAAAAAACGGTGTTGGATCTAGCCCTGATCTCTTGACTGGGTGAGAGCTGTCTGCTTAATTCAGAGACTCTGTCCCTCACCACCCCTTGTTGTAAATATTTTTGTCCACCCTAAGCGTGGAAGGGTATTCTCAGATGTGAGACCCTTGCTCATTGCACCATCAGGATTCAAGCAAACCGGGCCGAAGACGGCTGTAATGCCAGAAACCGGTCCCCGGGAGCTTGTTTCCTTCCCAGTGTAAGAATTGGCTTTTGTAGTTTGGTTTGCCCTGTTCCCATCATGCACTGGGACAGGAACAGACTAATTTGCATACAGCCAGGTTCTGAAACTGGGATGGTGCAGTGAGCTAAAAAACGGTGTTGGATCTAGCCCTGATCTCTTGACTGGGTGAGAGCTTTCTGCTTAATTCAGAGACTCTGTCCCTCACCACCCCTTGTTGTAAATATTTTTGTCCACCCTAAGCGTGGAAGGGTATTCTCAGATGTGAGACCCTTGCTCATTGCACCATCAGGATTCAAGCAAACCGGGCCGAAGACGGCTGTAATGCCAGAAACCGGTCCCCGGGAGCTTGTTTCCTTCCCAGTGTAAGAATTGGCTTTTGTAGTTTGGTTTGCCCTGTTCCCATCATGCACTGGGACAGGAACAGACTAATTTGCATACAGCCAGGTTCTGAAACTGGGATGGTGCAGTGAGCTAAAAAACGGTGTTGGATCTAGCCCTGATCTCTTGACTGGGTGAGAGCTTTCTGCTTAATTCAGAGACTCTGTCCCTCACCACCCCTTGTTGTAAATATTTTTGTCCACCCTAAGCGTGGAAGGGTATTCTCAGATGTGAGACCCTTGCTCATTGCACCATCAGGATTCAAGCAAACCGGGCCGAAGACGGCTGTAATGCCAGAAACCGGTCCCCGGGAGCTTGTTTCCTTCCCAGTGTAAGAATTGGCTTTTGTAGTTTGGTTTGCCCTGTTCCCATCATGCACTGGGACAGGAACAGACTAATTTGCATACAGCCAGGTTCTGAAACTGGGATGGTGCAGTGAGCTAAAAAACGGTGTTGGATCTAGCCCTGATCTCTTGACTGGGTGAGAGCTTTCTGCTTAATTCAGAGACTCTGTCCCTCACCACCCCTTGTTGTAAATATTTTTGTCCACCTTAAGCGTGGAAGGGTATTCTCAGATGTGAGACCCTTGCTCATTGCACCATCAGGATTCAAGCAAACCGGGCCGAAGACGGCTGTAATGCCAGAAACCGGTCCCCGGGAGCTTGTTTCCTTCCCAGTGTAAGAATTGGCTTTTGTAGTTTGGTTTGCCCTGTTCCCATCATGCACTGGGACAGGAACAGACTAATTTGCATACAGCCAGGTTCTGAAACTGGGATGGTGCAGTGAGCTAAAAAACGGTGTTGGATCTAGCCCTGATCTCTTGACTGGGTGAGAGCTTTCTGCTTAATTCAGAGACTCTGTCCCTCACCACCCCTTGTTGTAAATATTTTTGTCCACCCTAAGCGTGGAAGGGTATTCTCAGATGTGAGACCCTTGCTCATTGCACCATCAGGATTCAAGCAAACCGGGCCGAAGACGGCTGTAATGCCAGAAACCGGTCCCCGGGAGATTGTTTCCTTCCCAGTGTAAGAATTGGCTTTTGTAGTTTGGTTTGCCCTGTTCCCATCATGCACTGGGACAGGAACAGACTAATTTGCATACAGCCAGGTTCTGAAACTGGGATGGTGCAGTGAGCTAAAAAACGGTGTTGGATCTAGCCCTGATCTCTTGACTGGGTGAGAGCTTTCTGCTTAATTCAGAGACTCTGTCCCTCACCACCCCTTGTTGTAAATATTTTTTTCCACCCTAAGCGTGGAAGGGTATTCTCAGATGTGAGACCCTTGCTCATTGCACCATCAGGATTCAAGCAAACCGGGCCGAAGACGGCTGTAATGCCAGAAACCGGTCCCCGGGAGCTTGTTTCCTTCCCAGTGTAAGAATTGGCTTTTGTAGTTTGGTTTGCCCTGTTCCCATCATGCACTGGGACAGGAACAGACTAATTTGCATACAGCCAGGTTCTGAAACTGGGATGGTGCAGTGAGCTAAAAAACGGTGTTGGATCTAGCCCTGATCTCTTGACTGGGTGAGAGCTTTCTGCTTAATTCAGAGACTCTGTCCCTCACCACCCCTTGTTGTAAATATTTTTGTCCACCCTAAGCGTGGAAGGGTATTCTCAGATGTGAGACCCTTGCTCATTGCACCATCAGGATTCAAGCAAACCGGGCCGAAGACGGCTGTAATGCCAGAAACTGGTCCCCGGGAGCTTGTTTCCTTCCCAGTGTAAGAATTGGCTTTTGTAGTTTGGTTTGCCCTGTTCCCATCATGCACTGGGACAGGAACAGACTAATTTGCATACAGCCAGGTTCTGAAACTGGGATGGTGCAGTGAGCTAAAAAACGGTGTTGGATCTAGCTCTGATCTCTTGACTGGGTGAGAGCTTTCTGCTTAATTCAGAGACTCTGTCCCTCACCACCCCTTGTTGTAAATATTTTTGTCCACCCTAAGCGTGGAAGGGTATTCTCAGATGTGAGACCCTTGCTCATTGCACCATCAGGATTCAAGCAAACCGGGCCGAAGACGGCTGTAATGCCAGAAACCGGTCCCCGGGAGCTTGTTTCCTTCCCAGTGTAAGAATTGGCTTTTGTAGTTTGGTTTGCCCTGTTCCCATCATGCACTGGGACAGGAACAGACTAATTTGCATACAGCCAGGTTCTGAAACTGGGATGGTGCAGTGAGCTAAAAAACGGTGTTGGATCTAGCCCTGATCTCTTGACTGGGTGAGAGCTTTCTGCTTAATTCAGAGACTCTGTCCCTCACCACCCCTTGTTGTAAATATTTTTTTCCACCCTAAGCGTGGAAGGGTATTCTCAGATGTGAGACCCTTGCTCATTGCACCATCAGGATTCAAGCAAACCGGGCCGAAGACGGCTGTAATGCCAGAAACCGGTCCCCGGGAGCTTGTTTCCTTCCCAGTGTAAGAATTGGCTTTTGTAGTTTGGTTTGCCCTGTTCCCATCATGCACTGGGACAGGAACAGACTAATTTGCATACAGCCAGGTTCTGAAACTGGGATGGTGCAGTGAGCTAAAAAACGGTGTTGGATCTAGCCCTGATCTCTTGACTGGGTGAGAGCTTTCTGCTTAATTCAGAGACTCTGTCCCTCACCACCCCTTGTTGTAAATATTTTTGTCCACCCTAAGCGTGGAAGGGTATTCTCAGATGTGAGACCCTTGCTCATTGCACCATCAGGATTCAAGCAAACCGGGCCGAAGACGGCTGTAATGCCAGAAACCGGTCCCCGGGAGCTTGTTTCCTTCCCAGTGTAAGAATTGGCTTTTGTAGTTTGGTTTGCCCTGTTCCCATCATGCACTGGGACAGGAACAGACTAATTTGCATACAGCCAGGTTCTGAAACTGGGATGGTGCAGTGAGCTAAAAAACGGTGTTGGATCTAGCCCTGATCTCTTGACTGGGTGAGAGCTTTCTGCTTAATTCAGAGACTCTGTCCCTCACCACCCCTTGTTGTAAATATTTTTGTCCACCCTAAGCGTGGAAGGGTATTCTCAGATGTGAGACCCTTGCTCATTGTACCATCAGGATTCAAGCAAACCGGGCCGAAGACGGCTGTAATGCCAGAAACCGGTCCCCGGGAGCTTGTTTCCTTCCCAGTGTAAGAATTGGCTTTTGTAGTTTGGTTTGCCCTGTTCCCATCATGCACTGGGACAGGAACAGACTAATTTGCATACAGCCAGGTTCTGAAACTGGGATGGTGCAGTGAGCTAAAAAACGGTGTTGGATCTAGCCCTGATCTCTTGACTGGGTGAGAGCTTTCTGCTTAATTCAGAGACTCTGTCCCTCACCACCCCTTGTTGTAAATATTTTTGTCCACCCTAAGCGTGGAAGGGTATTCTCAGATGTGAGACCCTTGCTCATTGCACCATCAGGATTCAAGCAAACCGGGCCGAAGACGGCTGTAATGCCAGAAACCGGTCCCCGGGAGCTTGTTTCCTTCCCAGTGTAAGAATTGGCTTTTGTAGTTTGGTTTGCCCTGTTCCCATCATGCACTGGGACAGGAACAGACTAATTTGCATACAGCCAGGTTCTGAAACTGGGATGGTGCAGTGAGCTAAAAAACGGTGTTGGATCTAGCCCTGATCTCTTGACTGGGTGAGAGCTGTCTGCTTAATTCAGAGACTCTGTCCCTCACCACCCCTTGTTGTAAATATTTTTGTCCACCCTAAGCGTGGAAGGGTATTCTCAGATGTGAGACCCTTGCTCATTGCACCATCAGGATTCAAGCAAACCGGGCCGAAGACGGCTGTAATGCCAGAAACCGGTCCCCGGGAGCTTGTTTCCTTCCCAGTGTAAGAATTGGCTTTTGTAGTTTGGTTTGCCCTGTTCCCATCATGCACTGGGACAGGAACAGACTAATTTGCATACAGCCAGGTTCTGAAACTGGGATGGTGCAGTGAGCTAAAAAACGGTGTTGGATCTAGCCCTGATCTCTTGACTGGGTGAGAGCTTTCTGCTTAATTCAGAGACTCTGTCCCTCACCACCCCTTGTTGTAAATATTTTTGTCCACCCTAAGCGTGGAAGGGTATTCTCAGATGTGAGACCCTTGCTCATTGCACCATCAGGATTCAAGCAAACCGGGCCGAAGACGGCTGTAATGCCAGAAACCGGTCCCCGGGAGCTTGTTTCCTTCCCAGTGTAAGAATTGGCTTTTGTAGTTTGGTTTGCCCTGTTCCCATCATGCACTGGGACAGGAACAGACTAATTTGCATACAGCCAGGTTCTGAAACTGGGATGGTGCAGTGAGCTAAAAAACGGTGTTGGATCTAGCCCTAATCTCTTGACAGGGTGAGAGCTTTCTGCTTAATTCAGAGACTCTGTCCCTCACCACCCCTTGTTGTAAATATTTTTGTCCACCCTAAGCGTGGAAGGGTATTCTCAGATGTGAGACCCTTGCTCATTGCACCATCAGGATTCAAGCAAACCGGGCCGAAGACGGCTGTAATGCCAGAAACCGGTCCCCGGGAGCTTGTTTCCTTCCCAGTGTAAGAATTGGCTTTTGTAGTTTGGTTTGCCCTGTTCCCATCATGCACTGGGACAGGAACAGACTAATTTGCATACAGCCAGGTTCTGAAACTGGGATGGTGCAGTGAGCTAAAAAAACGGTGTTGGATCTAGCCCTGATCTCTTGACTGGGTGAGAGCTTTCTGCTTAATTCAGAGACTCTGTCCCTCACCACCCCTTGTTGTAAATATTTTTGTCCACCTTAAGCGTGGAAGGGTATTCTCAGATGTGAGACCCTTGCTCATTGCACCATCAGGATTCAAGCAAACCGGGCCGAAGACGGCTGTAATGCCAGAAACCGGTCCCCGGGAGCTTGTTTCCTTCCCAGTGTAAGAATTGGCTTTTGTAGTTTGGTTTGCCCTGTTCCCATCATGCACTGGGACAGGAACAGACTAATTTGCATACAGCCAGGTTCTGAAACTGGGATGGTGCAGTGAGCTAAAAAACGGTGTTGGATCTAGCCCTGATCTCTTGACTGGGTGAGAGCTTTCTGCTTAATTCAGAGACTCTGTCCCTCACCACCCCTTGTTGTAAATATTTTTGTCCACCCTAAGCGTGGAAGGGTATTCTCAGATGTGAGACCCTTGCTCATTGCACCATCAGGATTCAAGCAAACCGGGCCGAAGACGGCTGTAATGCCAGAAACCGGTCCCCGGGAGATTGTTTCCTTCCCAGTGTAAGAATTGGCTTTTGTAGTTTGGTTTGCCCTGTTCCCATCATGCACTGGGACAGGAACAGACTAATTTGCATACAGCCAGGTTCTGAAACTGGGATGGTGCAGTGAGCTAAAAAACGGTGTTGGATCTAGCCCTGATCTCTTGACTGGGTGAGAGCTTTCTGCTTAATTCAGAGACTCTGTCCCTCACCACCCCTTGTTGTAAATATTTTTTTCCACCCTAAGCGTGGAAGGGTATTCTCAGATGTGAGACCCTTGCTCATTGCACCATCAGGATTCAAGCAAACCGGGCCGAAGACGGCTGTAATGCCAGAAACCGGTCCCCGGGAGCTTGTTTCCTTCCCAGTGTAAGAATTGGCTTTTGTAGTTTGGTTTGCCCTGTTCCCATCATGCACTGGGACAGGAACAGACTAATTTGCATACAGCCAGGTTCTGAAACTGGGATGGTGCAGTGAGCTAAAAAACGGTGTTGGATCTAGCCCTGATCTCTTGACTGGGTGAGAGCTTTCTGCTTAATTCAGAGACTCTGTCCCTCACCACCCCTTGTTGTAAATATTTTTGTCCACCCTAAGCGTGGAAGGGTATTCTCAGATGTGAGACCCTTGCTCATTGCACCATCAGGATTCAAGCAAACCGGGCCGAAGACGGCTGTAATGCCAGAAACCGGTCCCCGGGAGCTTGTTTCCTTCCCAGTGTAAGAATTGGCTTTTGTAGTTTGGTTTGCCCTGTTCCCATCATGCACTGGGACAGGAACAGACTAATTTGCATACAGCCAGGTTCTGAAACTGGGATGGTGCAGTGAGCTAAAAAACGGTGTTGGATCTAGCCCTGATCTCTTGACTGGGTGAGAGCTTTCTGCTTAATTCAGAGACTCTGTCCCTCACCACCCCTTGTTGTAAATATTTTTGTCCACCCTAAGCGTGGAAGGGTATTCTCAGATGTGAGACCCTTGCTCATTGCACCATCAGGATTCAAGCAAACCGGGCCGAAGACGGCTGTAATGCCAGAAACCGGTCCCCGGGAGCTTGTTTCCTTCCCAGTGTAAGAATTGGCTTTTGTAGTTTGGTTTGCCCTGTTCCCATCATGCACTGGGACAGGAACAGACTAATTTGCATACAGCCAGGTTCTGAAACTGGGATGGTGCAGTGAGCTAAAAAACGGTGTTGGATCTAGCCCTGATCTCTTGACTGGGTGAGAGCTTTCTGCTTAATTCAGAGACTCTGTCCCTCACCACCCCTTGTTGTAAATATTTTTGTCCACCCTAAGCGTGGAAGGGTATTCTCAGATGTGAGACCCTTGCTCATTGCACCATCAGGATTCAAGCAAACCGGGCCGAAGACGGCTGTAATGCCAGAAACCGGTCCCCGGGAGCTTGTTTCCTTCCCAGTGTAAGAATTGGCTTTTGTAGTTTGGTTTGCCCTGTTCCCATCATGCACTGGGACAGGAACAGACTAATTTGCATACAGCCAGGTTCTGAAACTGGGATGGTGCAGTGAGCTAAAAAACGGTGTTGGATCTAGCCCTGATCTCTTGACTGGGTGAGAGCTGTCTGCTTAATTCAGAGACTCTGTCCCTCACCACCCCTTGTTGTAAATATTTTTGTCCACCCTAAGCGTGGAAGGGTATTCTCAGATGTGAGACCCTTGCTCATTGCACCATCAGGATTCAAGCAAACCGGGCCGAAGACGGCTGTAATGCCAGAAACCGGTCCCCGGGAGCTTGTTTCCTTCCCAGTGTAAGAATTGGCTTTTGTAGTTTGGTTTGCCCTGTTCCCATCATGCACTGGGACAGGAACAGACTAATTTGCATACAGCCAGGTTCTGAAACTGGGATGGTGCAGTGAGCTAAAAAACGGTGTTGGATCTAGCCCTGATCTCTTGACTGGGTGAGAGCTTTCTGCTTAATTCAGAGACTCTGTCCCTCACCACCCCTTGTTGTAAATATTTTTGTCCACCCTAAGCGTGGAAGGGTATTCTCAGATGTGAGACCCTTGCTCATTGCACCATCAGGATTCAAGCAAACCGGGCCGAAGACGGCTGTAATGCCAGAAACCGGTCCCCGGGAGCTTGTTTCCTTCCCAGTGTAAGAATTGGCTTTTGTAGTTTGGTTTGCCCTGTTCCCATCATGCACTGGGACAGGAACAGACTAATTTGCATACAGCCAGGTTCTGAAACTGGGATGGTGCAGTGAGCTAAAAAACGGTGTTGGATCTAGCCCTAATCTCTTGACAGGGTGAGAGCTTTCTGCTTAATTCAGAGACTCTGTCCCTCACCACCCCTTGTTGTAAATATTTTTGTCCACCCTAAGCGTGGAAGGGTATTCTCAGATGTGAGACCCTTGCTCATTGCACCATCAGGATTCAAGCAAACCGGGCCGAAGACGGCTGTAATGCCAGAAACCGGTCCCCGGGAGCTTGTTTCCTTCCCAGTGTAAGAATTGGCTTTTGTAGTTTGGTTTGCCCTGTTCCCATCATGCACTGGGACAGGAACAGACTAATTTGCATACAGCCAGGTTCTGAAACTGGGATGGTGCAGTGAGCTAAAAAAACGGTGTTGGATCTAGCCCTGATCTCTTGACTGGGTGAGAGCTTTCTGCTTAATTCAGAGACTCTGTCCCTCACCACCCCTTGTTGTAAATATTTTTGTCCACCTTAAGCGTGGAAGGGTATTCTCAGATGTGAGACCCTTGCTCATTGCACCATCAGGATTCAAGCAAACCGGGCCGAAGACGGCTGTAATGCCAGAAACCGGTCCCCGGGAGCTTGTTTCCTTCCCAGTGTAAGAATTGGCTTTTGTAGTTTGGTTTGCCCTGTTCCCATCATGCACTGGGACAGGAACAGACTAATTTGCATACAGCCAGGTTCTGAAACTGGGATGGTGCAGTGAGCTAAAAAACGGTGTTGGATCTAGCCCTGATCTCTTGACTGGGTGAGAGCTTTCTGCTTAATTCAGAGACTCTGTCCCTCACCACCCCTTGTTGTAAATATTTTTGTCCACCCTAAGCGTGGAAGGGTATTCTCAGATGTGAGACCCTTGCTCATTGCACCATCAGGATTCAAGCAAACCGGGCCGAAGACGGCTGTAATGCCAGAAACCGGTCCCCGGGAGATTGTTTCCTTCCCAGTGTAAGAATTGGCTTTTGTAGTTTGGTTTGCCCTGTTCCCATCATGCACTGGGACAGGAACAGACTAATTTGCATACAGCCAGGTTCTGAAACTGGGATGGTGCAGTGAGCTAAAAAACGGTGTTGGATCTAGCCCTGATCTCTTGACTGGGTGAGAGCTTTCTGCTTAATTCAGAGACTCTGTCCCTCACCACCCCTTGTTGTAAATATGAGTCACAGTAAAAGGTTGGCGGTCAGCAACGCTTACAGTGCAGAAAGGTACGAGGCATGGCTGTTCACTTTCTACCTTAATTTTCACAATGGTCCTTGAACCTCTGGCGATCTGGATCAGGGGAGACACTCTTATCAGAGGACTCAACTGGACGGCAGAGTGGGAGAATAGAATCTCCCTCTATGCCGATGATATTTGGCTTTACTTGGCCAGACCATACTTTTCAATACATAGAATATTACATATATTTACCCTCTTTCAAAAGTATTCATTGTACACTATCAACTGAGACAAGTTGCTGGTATACGTTATGTGTGGGGAGTGCCCCACACTGCCAAGAGACTGTGGAGCTAGAAAAGTCACTGACGGTTTTCAATGTTTAAGGATCTATGTCACGGCTAACCCAATTGTATTTTATGAACAAAATTTGCCTCCTCCTCTACTACCGTCAATTTATGGCATATGGCAATGACCATTCTGGGATGGAAAAATAAGATCACACAGATCACCCCTTTGTTAAAGACATTCCGACTGGGGTGTTAGCAAAATAACCAGGATTTAACAAATGGAACTTGATAGGTCTTTCAAGAGTTGGCGATATGTGGGCAGGGGGAAGGTGGCCCTTTTTAGAGACCTCCAACAGGACTACAAATTGAGTGTTGGGGAAACCTTGAGATACCTACAAGTCTGCAATACACTACACATGGCGATAGCCAGAGGTACTGATCTTCCGGCCTCCCCGCCCCTAGAAGATCGACTCCTTGACGACTACCTTCAGGAAAAGGTGATTTCTCTGACATACAGGAAAATACTAAACAACATACCAGACACAAAAATGGGGAAAGCACAAGCAAAATGGGTAGAGGATATGGGAGATATTAGCGACGGAAAATGGCAGGAGGCATTGGCGTCCCCCGGGAGGTGGCGATTTGATCCCGATTTACATATATCCAACTTAAAATCCTGCATAGTGCACGCTATACAAGTTCAGCACTGTTTAAAATGGGTACCCTGAATTCCTCGGTATGTCCTAGAGGGTGTGGTCAGATAGGGACCGGCATTCCCACATACATCAGTGGTGGGAATGCCGGATACTCCAGATATATGAGGGAAAGGTAACAGCGGCACTGTTGGTAACTTGTCAAAAACAAATGGAGGTCTCGCCCCGATGGTTCCTTCTTAACATATGGGACGCAACAGACCTTTTGAGAGCTGAGAGAATGTGGGTCTCCTTCGGATGTGTGGTAGCGAAGCGTAACATAGAAGGAACTTGGAAAGAAGTTACCAGGCTCAAATTCAGGGATTGGGAGACAGATATGGATTGGTGCATAGTTATACATGAGGGTCTCTAGTTGGAAAGGGCGTGCACCTTTGTCCAAGTAGGGACCCTTCTTACTAGTCAGGATAAGGGAGTTACACTCCTAAAATAACCCCTGCTCACCACCTTGGTAGCTTTACACGAGCAGTCTGGCTTATCTTAGAGGCAGTGTGTAAAGCATTTGCACATAACCAACAGTAATACAGTGTAAGCACTACAAAAAGACACCACATCAGTTTAGAAAAATATCCAATATTTTAATATACTTAAAACAAGACCAAATATAATAAAAATCCACAATACAGTATTTTAAAAATAGATAGAACCCAAGATGGCTTTAAATTGCACAAACACGTTGAAAACACAGTTTGTACGAGTCTGTAGCTCGGTCCGAGTCTACCGCAATGCTGAAAACAGCACAGTCTTGCAGTTCTAGCTGACCACATCAGTACAGGCCAGCAACAGTGTGAACAGAATTGTTAACAGTACCTTTCCTAGTGCGACTCACACAGAGGTGCAAGTCGGTCTTGGCATCCGTCGCGGTTGCGATGCAAAGTGGAAGTGGTGCAAGGTGCGGCGTCCTCTCGATGCAGTGCGAGCAGTGGCTCATTGATGATCGTCCAAACGGCGTCGCTGAGACCAAGGCTTGTGGTGCTCGATGTGGTGCTGGCAGGTAGCGGTGCATGTGATAGATCCGGTTATGGCATCCATCTCAGTTATGGTGCAATGTGGAAGCGGTGCAGGGTGCGGTGTCCTCTCGATGCGGTTCAGGTGGCGGCTCGGTGACGATCATCCAGATGGCGTTGGTGAGACTAAGGCATGCGATGCATGCTGAGACGGTGCTGGCAGGTTGCGGTGCGGGCGACAGAGCCGGTTGGTGGGAATTGGCTCTGGCCGAACCGGACAGCTGTGCGTGACAAGGTGGTCACAGGTGTTGAGCCAGCAGCGATTGTGTCGATGAGACCAGGCCAGTGAACTGAAGAAAGCCCGTGCGGGCTGCGGTGCCTCTCGATGCTCTGCAGGAGCGGCTCGGTGACGATTGTGCAGGCGGCATCGGTGAGACCAAGGCTTGTAATGCAGGGCGAGATGGTGCAGCCTGCAGTACCTTCAGGACACAAGGTCAGTGACGGAGTCAGTGATAGAGTCGGTCGCGGTTCCCTCTTCTTTGTGGCAACTGAAACAGCAGTTCCAGGAGTGGTACCTAGAGGTTGCAGACCCTGAGACTTCTTAACAGGAGGCCAGCTCCATTTCAGGCTCTTGGAGATACTCAGCACAAGTAGAGAAAGCTCAGTCTAGTCCTTTCACTGCCCAAGGCAGAAGAAGCAGCTGCAGGCCAACCCAACAAAGCAACAACACAGCAAAGGGGCAATATTCTTCCTGGCAGCTCTTCTTCTTGAAAGGTTCCTTGATTCCAGCAAGTTCTAAAGTCTTGGGGTTTGGGCCCCAATATTTATACTAGCAAATCCTTTGTCCTCTGAAGACAGAGGGGCCTGTACCTAGTTCAAACCAGTTTTGGGTGCATTCTGCCAGTGTGCACCTTCTTCCTTTGTCAGTGTGGACCAGGGTCATCAGACACACCACAGGAGGTGGAGCTAGCATTGTGGAAGGCAGGCACAGCGATATTTAGACCCAGGTGCGACTCCTCTCACCCATCTATGTACAGATAGGTCTATTCTGCCCGCTGCTGACTCACCATATCTCCTGGAGTCTCCCCCAGCCCATGTCACTCACAAACCAGACAGCTAATACACAAACTAGCAGAGGCAGGCTGGATTGTTAGGTCAGAAAATACCTACTTTCTAAAAGTGGTATTTTCAAACACAGAATGTTAACATCAACTTCACCCACAGATGTATTTTATCATTCTGAGTTCAGGCATACTAAACTCGAATTTCTACCATGTTCCCTGGGTCAGTTAGGATTATAGGATGGTATAATCAAACTGCCCACTCTGGCCTATGGGGAACAGGTAGCCTTGCAATAGTGAAAAATGAATTATGCTGTAATTCACTATCAGAACATGTCACACACACCAGGGCATGTCTTACCTTCCACATACAATGCACCCTGCCCATGGGGGTACCTTGGGCCTACCTTAGGGGTGATTCACATGTAGAGAAGAGAAGGTTTTGGGACTTGCAAGGGTGTGCCCTTGCCAAGTCGACATGGCATCCCCAGGCTGCACACAGGCTCTGCAATGGCAGGCCACTTTACGGGCTGTTTGCGTGGGTGGCACAATCCAGTGCTGCAGCCCACCAACAGCATTTGATTTATAGGCCCTGGCACTCGCAGTTATGTTATGTTATGTTATATTATTCTCCATTTATAGCACGCACGGCTACTCAGAAGTGTCCCGGCGTGGAGCCAAATGGAAGACTTCACAGACTGAGAGCTGACACCTAAATGAAATAAGCCAATCATGAAAATACAAATCCATAACACATTTTGCAACAGGAACACTTGCACTTTACCACTGATCAGCAGTGAGGAAAGTATACAGAATCATTACACCAGCAAAAATAGAGTCAAAACCGGGAGGTAAAAAAGCAAAAAGTCAGGGGAAACACGCCAATATATGCCAAGTCTAAAATGCATGCAGGCAGAGAGGGTGATATATGAAGGGAGAAGATGCCTCCAAAAATGGTCCTGAATCTGGTGAGCGTGGAACAAAAATAGAGTGATGATATGGACACTATTTAATGACTCTACCTCACAGGAAAGAGAACACTTGGGAGATTAAAGTCCAAAATGAGGAGGAGTTAATAAGTCACGATGTAAAGAAATTGGTCCTATGTAACGTTATGATTGATACTGTTCGAATGCACTGTGCTCGTTCGACCTTAATGATGTTGCACTGTATTTTGTTATTGTTTTTTGTTTATTCAATAAAAAGATATTTTTTTAAAGATTAAGCTATTCTTATGATATACTCATTGTATGAATTTAAAACTGTACACATCTTTCCCAGATATTGTTGACTATGATCAACTACAAAAATATTTATTATTTACATTAGACTACCTTGTTAGATAAGTTATACTAATATTCAGTTTGTGTTTTTTACCACTGAATGCTTATAAAAGTAATTGGTTCAGTGTAAAAATGAGAGGTTTAAGGTTTAAGACATGCACTTTATGTATGTCTTGCTGTGGCAGCAGCACACAGTTGTTATCCATTTCCTTTATATTTCAAATATAATAACACAAGTTGATGAATTGATCAATTTGATAATGTTTCCTACAAATAAGTATGTATGGTTTTATATTTTTATGTTGTTTAAATCTTTTCTGAAACTTTTTAATATTCTTATCAGTGAGGAGGTTTTGAGTTTGGTTAAGGAAATATTTTCTTGTTTTAAATTGTTGATCTTAGTTGAGGTCTAAATCAATAAACTTGAATTTTCTTTTCTTTCTCTATGCAGGCAGCAGTCAAAAGGCTAGCCATTATTGTGTATTTTCCTTCTTCATCCAGTTCACAAATAGTTGTTCCAAACTGAGCTAGTTTACATCCTGAGGCTGCTCTCTATTTTTCATGCTTGGGTAAGGAGAAAGACTTATATTACCCCAGTGATTTTAGAAGGATTAGCTACAATCAAATAATTGTAACAGAATCAACACGCCTTTGACGCAGCAGCAGATTCTTGTATTAACATACAATTGTAACATGTGGTGTAAGTCTTACAACATAGTCCAATGTCAGAATAGGTAAAGTATTATCACAACAACAAGGGAGATCAGCTCTTGCACTGGGGAAATGCAATAGCTTATGAGATGCTCTTGAATAAAGAAAGTAAACCTGGAGTACTGGCATTGTTAGATTTGGCATCTGTGACATGGTTTCTCCTAACATTTTGCCTCTACGCCCTGTGTTTTTGATGCTGTGCTGAAGTTATTTTTTGCGGGCTTAGATGCTTTGGGCACTTGCCACTGCTGATCAGTGTCAAAGTGCAAATGCTCCCTGTGTAAATTGTGATTACAATTGGATTTCCCTGATTGTCATATTTGAATTACTGGTAAGTGCCTAGTAAAGTGCACTAAGTGTACCAGGACCTGTAAATCAAATGCTACTAGTGGGCCTGCAGCACTGATTGCGCTACCCACATGAGGAGCCCTGAAAAGATATCTCAGACCTGCAATGCAGTGTCTGTGCGCAGTCCTAAACTGCCATGTCGACCTGGCAAGTACTTGCCATGCCCTAACCTTCCCTTTTCTTACATGTAAGCATGGGCTTCCGCAGAAATGTTTCCAGGGGGGGGGGCAAAATGTTAACGTCATCACCATCCTCCGACATGATGTGTGCCAGGTGTTTCTTGTGCCCACAAGAAACACTGGAGCGCCGGAGGAGCCATGGGGGGCAGGAAGCAGGCTGCATATGATCTGATACATCATAGGGTTGTTGTGCCACAGCCATCTCTTTCTTTTGTGGCACCCTATAATCCATACCTGCCCTGGACCCTAAAATTACCCCCTAGCACCCCAAAACCCATACCCACCCTGAACCCTGAAATTACCCCATCCCCCCAAAACACATCCCCTACCTGAAACCTAAAATTACGCCCCTGCCACCGCAAAACCCACACACACCCTGAACCCTAAAATTATCCCCTAGCACCCCAAAACCCATACCCACCCTGAACCCTAATATTACCCCTGCCCCCCAAAACTCATACCCACCCTGAACCCTAAAATCACCCCCCTGGCCCCCATACCCACCCTGGCCCCTAAAATTGTCCCCCTGGCACCCTAAAAGCCATACCCGCCCTGAACCCTAAAATTTCCCCCTTGCACCTCAAAACCCCGTACCCGCCCTGAACCCTAAAATTACCCCCCCCGGTACCCCAAACCCCATACCCACCCTGAACCCTGAAATTATCCCCCTGGCACCCCAATTCTTAACCTACTGTGAACCTTAAAATTACTCACTGGCACCAACCCACAACCACCCTGAACCCTAAAGTTACCCCGGCACCCCAAAAGCTGAACACTACATTCTGATTGTGTATCGCGCTGTCTCCCTGCTCAGGGAGGATCAGCTGGTCCGGATTTTCTCACCCTGGTCCGGTTCTGCTCGCCCTTCTCTGGAGCTATTCTGCCTGCCCTGTCCCTCTTTAGGACCCACCGAGCCTGCCTCCATGCACACTGCCTGGACCTACTCTGTCTGGCCTGGTTCTTTCTCCTTTGGACCCGCTGTCTTCACTGGCGGAGCTAGGACACAGGTCTCACTTCTCTGAAGGTGCTCTCCCTCACCCAGACCTCCCACTCCCCCTCCACTTGCTCTCTCATCTTCCTTCCTCCCTACTTTTCAGTCTCTCTTTCCCCACTGCTTCTCTCTCTCTATCTCTCCCCCCTCTTCGTTCACTCTCACCCCCCACCGTATCCATCTCCCCGACCCCACCAAGTCTTCCTCTGTCACCCCTCTCTCTTCCTCTGCCTCATGTCAGTGATAGGGAGCCCGGGGTCCTCTTTGAAAGTGCGAGCTGGAGGTGACGTTCAGTGTGAAAGAACCAAGGTGTGAACTGGGAGAAGAGACGGGGGAGAGAGTGGGCGGCAGGTAGAGGGTCAAAGGGGGCACTGGTTCTCAGAGAGGTGAGAAGGGGCGTGGAGCAGCCTGAGGACAAAAACAACACCAGAGAAAGAGGCAGACGCTCCGCAAGGAGCCTGGTGTAAACTGAAGAAACGTACACTTCTTACCACTTCAAAGCAGCCGAAGGGTGCCTTTCACTAGAGCCAAGAACCTGACCCATCGTGAACAAACAGCAACCACCATAGAAACCAGCGGTGTCATGAAAACAACAAAGGACAGAGAGACAGACGAGTGCCTCCAAATCCCGGAAGTACAATTTTCACCTTTAACAAAAGGCAATTCCTGATGCAAGCACCACACGCCAGAACACTATAAATATATAAATATCCCATCAATGCACACCTGAGAGTGAATAAAAAGATGAGCAGCAAACTAAGGCAGTGACTGACAGACACTATGCTGGTCCTCTCGTATTTTGCCCTATTGATACTCACTATGTCACCAGTTACTCCAGCGCGGAAGAATTCCTTATTGATTGCTAATCTGACTGCCCCCATGTACCTCACTGTCTTGCGTAGTCTAGTATATTTTGTCGGACAAAATGACATATTTTTTTTTTTAATCTGTGTTTTACGTTATGCAGCTATTGTCCTCGTAAGTTTCTTCCAGAGAAAAAGGGTGGTTTCCTTCCACAAGGATGATATGGACTGTTCCATGTCAACCCGGCAACCACCAGTGCTCCAGTATGCAACAGCCATTTTACATGTTGTAATCAGCTGGTTCCTTGGTTTCCAGCTACACTGAGAAATGGTTGTTGTGCACAACGCTGACCCTGGAACATCTGATTGGTTCCCTTCACAGACCTGAGGTACTTGAAGCACCTGCTGCGCTTTTAGGTTAACCTAATGTTGGATTTGACAAGCAGAAGGCAGCAGAGGGGCCAGTGGAAGCAGGGAAGCCCCTGAGAAGCGCATATTTCCCAACCAGGGCATTTCAAGTGGTGAAGGAACAGGCTGACTATTAAGCGCTACAAACCGACTAGCTTGCCAGAGGTTTCTAACAGGGATCAAGGCACAACATTTCCTATCCTCAGGGCACCAACGTAGTTTTAATAGGTTGTCCATTGTGCTGCTCTTTACTTCGGGTACTGGACCAGTACCCGAAGTATCCTAGAAATCTTCCTGTCCTGAGGTTTGGGGTGTTAGTTACAGCTTGTGGTGCCCCCTGCTTAGAAGGTCTATGTATGCGAAGGATCTCGGAATAGGAGTCCTCAATTATGCAAATCTCACAATCACTACATTTAGACCTTACATTCTTCTAAGCACCTACTGCCTATTTAGTTGGCTGCCTGTGTCAAATGTGTACAAAAATAAAAACACCTGTTATGGCCATTTACAATGCTTTACTGTGAATAAGAACAACCGTGAACAGATGGACAGAAAAAGAGATTCAGCCCAAAGTTGAAAAAGGATGGATGGATGGCCATTTTTGTCGCTTTACAATGTACCTAATTATGAATTCTCGACCTTTTGTACTGTATTTTTGGTAATTAGGGAAGGGGATTATACATGAAAATGAAACAGATGTTTCTACAACCATTTTTAATATATACCTCACAAATTACATTTACCCCTAGTACTGGTGTTACTTAACTTGGTTACCTTTATCAAGCTCAAGCAGTCTTGGAGCACGTATTGCAATTCTAACATTAGGTCAGAGTGGAAGTTCGAACTGCGTGGTCATCACTGCCCCGCTAACCCCTTGTTTCTGACGTCACCAGATAGTAACTTAGTGCAGATGAGGAATGTAGATATCTTTTTGGCAGGATGCCTACGGAAATATCTTCCCCAGTCTACTCAGGAGCACCTGCTACGCTGAGTTTGTGTTATGTTTTCATACTCATTTCTGTGTCATTGCATGACTCCCTGTGTTTTACTGTTTTCTCTCTCTGACCGTCTCATTTTGACGACAGTGCGGGCTCAGACTGTAGTGCACAGGTTGGGAGACCCTTAAGTGTGCATGAGGCACTGCCCTCGTTTTGGGGCCCGCCAGTGGAGAGAGGTAGCTGTGAAAAGTGGCTCTGCCGTCGGCAGCCATATGCTTTCCTCACTTTGTCTGTCTACGGTCCTCGCAGAGGTCTGAACTCCCTGAGGCCACATTCACCACACAGAGGGTAAGGAAGGCCCAGCCTGACTCCACCAATCACACTGTACACTGTGAATAGAATATGTAGCACTCAGCAGGGATACCCTAATAGCAGGGCCACTGTAATTATGAGGCAGGGAGGGTCACATAAAGCGGCAGGGTTGAGTGAATTATGCGTCAAGAAAAAGCAAATAATGTGGAACATTTTGTTATGTTATGTTATGTTATGTTACGTGAATTTGTACTGCGCACAGCTGCCCCAGCTAAGGGGCGTCCTGGCGCATGGCAAGGTAACACTCAACAGCCACAGGGTACACAACAGCTAAAGAGAAGCAACCAGGTTAAAATAAGAAAGTTTTAATAGCCTTACGAAAGGAGAAAAAATCCTCCAGCAGCCGAATCTCCACCGGGAGGGAGTTCCACAGTTCGGCTGCTTTAACCCGGAAGGAACGACCACCAAAACGGCACAACTTATACCGAGGGGTGATAGTAAGGGCTTGGCCCAAAGATCTCAGAGGCCGAGTGGGGACGTACCAGGACAGGAGGTCCGTAAGAATTTGAGGAGCCGTACCCTTTAGGATCTTAAAGGCCAGGCACAGTACCTTGAATTCGATTCTGGCCCTGACTGGCAGCCAGCGCAATGCTTACAAAGTACTGGAAACGGGGCAGGATCTAGGAAAACCAACAATTGCTCTAGCGGCAGCGTTCTGCACGCGTTGGAGGCGGGTGACTTCAGCCAGGTTAGCTCCCACCAGAAGAGAGCTGGCATAATCCAGGCGCGATATAACAGTCGCCTGTATTACCAACTGCTGAGTGCGGGGGTCGAAGAACTTCAGGACTGGTCGCAGAGCCCGGAGGATTCCAAAACAGCAGGCAGCCATTTTCTTCATGTGCCCCACAAAGCTGAGGGTAGGATCCATCCACACTCCCAGGTTTTTTAATTCCGTCACCGGAAGAGGGGCCGACCCAAGCTCCGAAGGCCACCACCTGTCCCCCCAGAGGTCCGCCCTTCTACCGACGATCATGATCTCGGCCTTCTTCGCATTGAGCTGGAGACAGTTGGCCTTCATCCAGCTTGCCACCGCCCTAAGTCCGCTCTGAAACCTGGGGGCATCCTGGTCCGCATCCCCACTGATCGTAACCGCTAGCTGGGTGTCATCGGCATATGACACCATGGTCATGCCCCACTGCCTGACGACCTCAGCCAGCGGTCTCACGTATAGATTGAACAACGTGGGACTCAGCGAGGATCCCTGCGGCACTCCATGTTTCAGAGGATGGAACTTGGACTGGAACGGTGGCACGCAACGCTGAAGAAGCGACCATCGAGGAAGGACCGAAACCGCTGGAGGGCAGACCCCCCACTCCAATCTCCTCCAGGCGGTGCAACAGGATGGAATGAGAGACAGTATCAAAGGCGGCGCTTAGATCTAATAATACAAGCGCCGCCGTCTGTCCTGCATCCATCACTGTGCGAAGATGTTCAGCCATGGTGAGAAGGGCGGTCTCCGTGCTGTGACCAGCACGGAACCCGTTCTGGGTGGGGTCTAAGATGTTGGCTCGAGTAAGGTGGTCGGAAAGAACCTTGTTCACATGGGCCTCCACGACTTTGGTCGGCCAAGGGAGCAGGGAAATAGGCCGGTAATTTTCTGGCTTTTCCGGGTCCAGAGAGGGTTTCTTTAAAATAGGAGAAACCACCACCCGCTTCCAACTTGCTGGAACCGTACCCGAGGCCAGCGAGATGTTAATCAGGGAAAGTACCGAGGTACGACCCACAAACAGCTGGTCTCTGAAAAGGGCTGGTTTAAGCGGATCAGCGGGCGACCCGGATTTCACCTGCTGAGCCAGGGTGTCAAATCCCTCAGATGTCAACGGGGGCAACACATGAAGCAGAAAATCTCCATAGATGTTACATAGAGTACCTTGCGGTGGCCTAGTATCAGGGAATGTTAAGTAGATGTTCTGAACTTTTTCTAAAAAGAACGAGGCAAGACCCTCACAATGCGCTGTGACGCTCGTTGTTATAGCCGAGGCCCGCTTTGCCACAAGGTCCTTTACCACTTTGAAGATGGTTTTTGATGGATTAGGGCTATTGCCGAACTCCGCAGCGTAAAAGGCTGCCCGGGCCCGGCATATAGCGCAATGGTACGTTTTAATGGCAGCGAGATAGACAACCTTCTTCCCGCTGTCGTACACCTTCCGCCATTCCCTCTCTGCTCGCCTACAACTGCCCTTGAGTGCGCGTAAGGCCCTGTCATACCAAGGGCTTGACTCCCTGGAGCTAATTTTCCTAGCCGAGATGGGAATCAGGGAATCAAGTGCCTTAGTAACCCACGAGCAGAACCGGTCGTAACCTGCATCCACGTCCTCCAGAGGTCCCAACGGCTCTGCTGCGAGGGCTCGATGAAGGTCCTCAAGTCTCAGTTTACTCCAGTGCCGTGTGGAGATCATCCTTACGGGAGCAGAAGAAGAGATTCCCGGCAGGGGGACATTATAACATTGTGACAGTATAACTTCATTTTGTCATTTTTAAACTTGTTAACACTGTTTGGGTATTAGTTGCACCTCATTAGTACTAGTTAAACACCCAAATATAGCATCAAGCTACAGAAAGTTGATCAGTCAACGTTTGCAAAGGACTTTCAACTGCCTGGCAACATGTGTTGCTGCATTTTTACTAACTTTTGAACCGTTTGGAATAGAACCAATTTTTTTCTTAAACTCTGCAGATTATGTGGCAAATGTTGGATTATGCAACAAATGCAGCAAATATACAATTATGCAAAAATGGCCGTACAATTGCATCATTCCAGTGGCCCTGCCTATCAGTCACATGGATATAAACTTTCTGCTCTATGGCTATCTATACCATTGGGCGGAAGAAAACGTTAAGGGACACAGTTTTTTTTTTAAAGAATACATCCCTGATTTGCATGAGAAATATGTAATGTTTCGGCAATGCAGGCAAGTGCCCAGAACAAGTTGCTCCTACCCTCAATGAGTAAGACTCAGAAGGGCTGTACGATCATTTCTACTCATGGGTACATCTTAGATATACCTGCTCTGGACTACAGCGGTGACTACACATGGACTCAGCCCCTCTCCTCTTATCATCCATGCTTCCTAGCCCATCTGGATACCCCCCTCTGTATTGGCTTATGCCTAACACTTCATTTCCATTCGTTTTCTGTTTGCGTTATCTTTCTTGATAAATGCAAATTATTAAATCAAAAATCATCCATTGATGTCCACCATTTTATGTCAGAGCGGTGCTTACGTTAAAATATACTCTTTTATTCAAATGTGACTATTCTTTCTGTTTAGTAATTTACTTAACAGCAACTGTTCTAGACAGTCCATCACTATAATCCAATAATTATTTGAAAAGACTTTGCCTCAACCTTGTTATTGTGTCTGAGCACGCTATAAAGTCTGAGGTCTCCTGGCGCTTCTGACTAAATTATAAGATGGAGGGGAGGGTGGGCAGAGGGTACTCAGAAGGATCTAGAAAAGAGCAGAGTCTTCAGGTGTTGTCTAGATGTGACGTGCGATGAGATGCACAGGAGTTCACCTAGAAGAGAGTGCCAAAGAGACGGTGCAGGAAAATGAAGCCCGTGTCTTGTCCTACTGAGCTCTGGGATGCAGAGGAGCTTCAGACTAGACAGAGAGTGCAATCTGGAGAGGAGCAGTGGCTGGAGCACCATGTGTAATGCATAGTGGCATGGGGATCCCCAGGGGGCAGGACCAGCTTTATTGCTGGTGGCACCCAGTACGACAATGGTAGTTGGCGCCCCCAATGACCACCTCCACCACAGATTCTCTCCCTAGCACCCTTTAACAGTGACCAAGTCTCCATAACCACTCTCTCTCAGATGCATTGAATTAGTTATATAGCGCTACTCATACCATGTATGTCAGAGCACTTTGGATCACACACACATTACACAGACAACCAATCATACTTGTGTAAATCAGTGTATAGGAAATGTTACATAAGCCAAAGGACTAAAAGTGTAGGAGTCACATGTCATCCATACTGGTAGGCAGTATAGTTTAGCAGTGCTTGGAGTGGAGAAGCACAAACTCAGAGTCGAAAAAGAAATAGCATAGTTGGGAGTTTTCTTTAATAATAAGAATCCATTTCCACCCAAATGAACCCTTTTTGCAACATTAATCAATGTTCTATACTTAGCAGACTGTATGCACTCCAATGATGAAAGTTAATACCTCACTATTCTGGATTAGGACTTTAAGTTATAAATTGCAAGTAACAAAAGGATGGCTCTTTTTAAAAGCAGTAACCCGCAGATCTATTTACATTAAATGCACTCTGTAATCTACTTGGAACACGTTCTTTGCAGTAGGCACATTAACCCTCTGTACTACCTTCACATAAGTCAAAAACCTCAACTACACAAAACTCTGATCTCTGGCCAGAAAGAACATTAATCCCAGGACTTATCTTGACATTTTTGTGAGGCCTGTTAATTGCAGGAGGAAAGGAACGTGCAAATGTACATAAACAAAAAGAATCCACTCCTTGAGTGTAGAGCGTGTCCTCCAAATGTGGGGAACACCCTTGTTGTTTTTGGTCCCCTCACACACCAACAGGCTCCTTGGTGTCATGCTTCATCATCAGGGTCATTGTACCCCTCTACGGGGTAAGGCGTGCTGCGACCTACGAATACGCGGGAGCACTTAAGATGACTATGTGTGGTGTGGGTGGGGTATTTAAATGTGAGTGTATGGTGGGGATTAGATCTAAGTGAGCGAAGTTTAAAAAGAACCTGGCCCGTGGGGTGGCAAAAAAACTTTTAATGGGCCCCCAGGCTGGTGCTATTAAAATAGAGTGTGGAAGGTTAATAACGCAAACAATGTGCACTACCTCCTCTCTGTGGACGCACACAAGTGTGTTACCTCATGCCATTCACCCTTTATTGTCCGGGGTTTTTTCCGCACTTTAAAATCAATGCAAACTGCATCCTACTGTGCACAAGAGGGCGCTGCTTCTTTATGCAGTAGAAGTTCTACTTGAGCCGCAGCTTCCTCAATGCAAATGGAAGGTTGCTCAACGCGAGCGGTTGTGACCATCTGCGACCGCCAGCGTTGAGAAATCTCGCTGGGAAGCAGGCTATCATTGGATTTTCATTTTTTTTTAACTCAGTGAGCTCCTCAGAGCGCGGAGTGTGTAAAACTCCACAAACGGGACAGAGTACACACACCATTCAGACCTACTTCCAAGCTTCTGTCTCTACACTCTATTGACGATTTTTCCTCTTCTTTTTATCTTTCTTACTTTAACCTGGTTAGTTCCTTTCCATCCATCCTCAATTATATTTTCTTCTGAACTCTGATCTTTTACTCCTACCTGTGCCCTAGGTTTTCTACCCATGCTTTTACACTTGTGGAACTAACCATATCTTCACCATTGTACTTCTACTCAAGCATAATCAATAGTAGGTCTCCTTATTCTCTAGTATTGTTAACTCTTCCTAGACTCTAGTACCCCCCTACTGCCCATACTGTTACGTTTCTACTCTATCCATTTTAGTCCACCTATCTAAACCACAGGCCCACTAACCCTTACCACACCACCTCAAACCTACCCGCGCCATGGTGCCGCTGTTCCAGCATAAACTACCTCTGACCATATCCTTAACCTCTGTCTGTACCTAACCACATCCCTAGTTATACCCTAGTACCTCAACACCTGTCAATGCCCTAATACAGGTACTCCTTTCTCTGCCCCTGTACATGTATACCTACTTATATGTGCCTTTTCGTACACCATAAGAATTATTTATTTTCCTATAACCTAGCCTCTCTGCCACCGCCTCCCCTTGAAATACTCCTGCTGTTTTCCTTGATGTTTCCTCATTTGGAAAATTCACCAAAGTTGAGTTTGTCAAGTATGCAACACAATTTTCTTTTTTTTTTCTATGATGTGAGCTAGAACACTTTTTCACACATCTGCACAACTTACGAATGTTGGTTGATCATTTGGCTTCCGGTTTCTGTGAACAGAGTTCTCTTGCATTTTTTTAAACTTTATAGTAAAAGTACCTAATTTCATAATCCCCACAACTCGATACAGCTACGGTTGCTTTTAGTGGTGGAGGTACAGCTCCGTTGTAGTTTTCCAAATAATGTATTTAAGCAAGCAGTTCAGAAAGTACATGCAGTGGAATACAGTGAATCTAAGCTTGCATCGCAACTGCAATCTTAAATGTCATTGTTAGAAGGCCAAAGAGACAAATAATGTCTGCCTATCATATCACTGGTCAATGATGTAAGTCCGTCATGGAAAATGCGGTTACAGAATTTGTGTAATATTATACCATGTTTCAAAGAAGAAAATCAAATGTGGAGAATGTAATCAATGCAAACTTTCTTTCTAGAATCAGCCTTTATATGTGATGTTACAAGCAATAATGCTAGCATGTTTTTAAACTACAAGTCATTTACTTTGTAAGACTAGTTCTTACAGCATAATTTTAACTTTCTCTATTTTTACGTTTAACGTTGTCTCTTGATTGGTCTTCCATTTAGTATTGACAATTACCTTTAATTTACCTTTAGTATAACAATCCTGGCATTCTACATGCACATCATATTTTTTTGAGGATGCTTGCATCTATGTGCTTGCCGACTGCTATGAGAGTTTAAAAGAAATAGATTATATGTTCCTTTTGTAAGAAATGGAAATATCTCTTATATTTTTAGAAGCAATGTTAGCACCCAAAAGCCTTGTTTTTTCCCCAAGATTAATGTTTTACGGCCACATGGGCATCTCAGTTTCCATGGTCTCCTGCAAGGTCATTTTTTTCAATAATCAATAGTGAAATACGAAGACGCAATTTATACTTCAATGTGTATTTTCGTAATGCTACAAGAATAACAGCACTTCAGTACGTCAAATGGAATAGGTATTCTGAACGGATATTAACACTGTAAGTACACAGCATGTTGACGATACATTGCTTTATAGATTCAGAGTAATGTTTGTGGGAGAAGGGAGGCTAATTTCACTTCACCTGGTTTAAAAATACTTTTTTGCCAAATTAAACTTTGTTAAGAACCTTTCTGGTTGCTTTAATGTGGGTGAATATACCAGACCAGACACAATGGTGTAATTGTTATCTGCTACACTGTTGTAATTGTCACTGCAACATGTGTTTGGATTATCAGATTGTAAAAGGGAACAATTTCCTGAAAATCTCTACTGCCACATTAATTTTATTAGGTAGCAAATTTGCAAGTATCATTTCAGCACTTTCCATCAGATTTTCATCCAATCTTAGTGCACACATTTTTCAAATCCGTCTCACGCAGATTTCACCACAACTTTCTCTGTTCATAATAAGCACCAGTTTTTGCTTTCATACACACATTTTCTTTTAATTCATGTACTATTTGTGAAGGTGTATTGCGTACATTACATAGTACCTCCTAAATGACACAGACCACTACAAGTACGGCAAAATAACGTGGTAAAAAGATCCCTGAATCTTCACAGGTGGCTTCCAACTATACCCTTGAAATCTCTGCCGCGGCTGCCAGTAGGGTCAAGGGTCATTCCTTTGAACCATACACAAGGCATATTGGAACAAAGGATATTGTTACCTTCAAAATCTGCCCCTCACTATATACAAGCTCAGAACCATTGTTTGGCCAACTTGCATGGACATTATCAACCAATTGACCCTTGCTGGAAATTGGGGTCTCGAGTTGTAAATGGCTTTCACCCTGTCCAAGTAGGGACCCTTCTTTCTAGTCAGGATGAGTAAAGTACAATTCATCGGCTGTACGGGACGTGCGGCGGAATTTTCTCCCACACGCCGTTGGTGCAGCATCGAATACAACAGCTACAAGTAGGGTAAAGCATAGATTTTGATGGTTTCTTCAGTTCTTTACTGATTTCTGTTACAGGAACAACCTTCAGGGGCTCAGAACTAAATATGGGTGGATTCGCGGTCGGCGAATTCGCGCGAAATGGCAAACGAATCCGCGAGTTTGTTGATTTTTCCGCTAACTCGCAGATTTTTTTGCCATTTGCACAAATAATGTGACATGTGTGTCTGTAACTTTGCCACTGCACCGAAAGGCACCGAGGTCCCTCGAGTGAGCTGTCCATCATAGTGAGGAAAGGGCGGGAAGACGTTGCATACCCTGGTGGTGTGTGTGTGGCGGGCCCAAACGGGTGGGGCTTCTATACGAGTTCACATGCCTCTTGATTATAAAGGGTCAGAGACCGATCAGAGCAGCAGATGAGAAGAAAGCAGCTTTCTGGTCACAGTAAGTACACGGGGATTGCACTCGAGAAACTTATGGATGCAAAGACCTCCATCAAGGATTACATCTAATTGTAGGCGGTAGATATGGGGAGGAAGCACACCTGGACCGTGCTCACTAGTTGTTTGCGCTGATTATAATGCACGACTGAATTAGAACTTCAACTCGGGCACCTGCTCATATCTGTAAGTGCTTCCTGTTCAGGTTTAATTTTTGTGACAGAAGCATCGTGCCAGAATGAATCCTGCCTGCATATTTATCCACGATGATGCCACCGGTTGTGCCATACCTCTACTCGACTGGAGTACTTTCCACTGGCTAATCAGTAGGTGCTCCCTAGTTGGGTAAATGTATAGTGCTTTTGCTACACTATGGCTGCGTAAAGGCCAAGAAGAGTTGTCTCTAGTGACGTGTGTCTGTAACTTTGCCACCGCACCGACAGGCGCCGAGGTCTATGTAGAGTTAATGTAACTACAATATTCTGTATATACTTAATGCATGTATTAGTATGCGAACTGGAATGCCAGGCAGAGTATAGAATTATTATTATTATTAAGACAGTCTTGTATAGCGCGTGGTTACCCTGGAGCATCCCAGCGCTTAACCAAACAGAATAATGCTTAAGTGAGTAGGAGGAACAACGGTTAACAGAAGAGAAACGTTTTCAGGTGTTTACGAAAACGCAAAAGGCATGGCTCAGAGCGCAAACTTAAAGGGAGTGAGTTCCAAAGGGTTGCGACCTTTACGGAGAATCTCCTAACTCCTGAATGGGCCTTTTTAACCCTAGGGATCTTGAGTAGATGTTTTTGGTCTGAGCGGAGTGTTATACTTGCCTTGTAGGGGGTCACCAGCTTTTGTAGGGCGGGGGGGCCTTTACCTAGCAAGATGTTATGTGCAAGGCAGAGAGATTTAAATGTCACCCTTTCTCGCACCGGTAACCAATGCAAAGCCCTCAATGTGGGTTTAGCCAACCGTGACATAGAGATGTTGTTAAGCATTCGTGCCGCCGCACTCCGAAATTGCTGTAGTTTGTTCAGAGTGGCCTCAGGGGCGCCCAGATAGATTGCATTGCTGAAATCCAATCTTGATATAATCAGGCCCTGGATCAGAAGCTTCCGAGATGGAAATGGAAGCAGGGGCAGCACTTTGCGCACAGATCGGAGAAGGCCGAAACAGACACCTGCCAGTTTAGTAGCTTGGGTCCTAAAGGAGAGATCTTGCTCCAGCCAAATACCGAGGCTCTTGATCTCAGCCTTGGGTTTGGGAGGGGATCCCAGACAACTAGGCTAGACAGACAGGGGGAGTGAGGGACTTTTCTTCCCCATCAGCATTATTTCGGTCTTTGAACCGTTCAGCTTTAGTGCTGATTCCCCCATCCAAGTATGGACTTTGGATAGGCAGGAGTGCAGCACCAGGGGATTTTCCGTGGCCTGGGAAAGGACAAACACCAACTGGGTGTCATCGGCATAGCTCACGATTTTGATGTTAAATGGAGCCACCACATCCTCCAAGGGGGCCATGTACACATTAAATAATGTAGGGCTCAAGGAGGAGCCCTGCGGCACTCCACAATGGAGGTGGGTGGATGCCGATCGTGCGCCACCTTCCCAGACCTGAAAAGTCCGATCGCTAAGAAATGACCTCAGCCATTTCAGCGCAATCCCCCGCACTCCGACGTCTGACAGCCGTTGAAGTAACACTTGATGGTTAACAGTGTCAAAAGCTGCACTAGGGTCCAGGAGGATCACTGCCACTGATCCTCCTGAATCCAAAATGCATCTTGCTTCTTCAACGACTGCCAGCAAGGCCTTGTCAGTGCCTTGACCCGGGCGAAAGCCCGTTTGAGAACTCCTCAATAAGCCGTTGGACTCAAGGAAATTGGATAGCTGGAAATTAACCAATTTTTCTGTGATTTTACTGAGTCCCGGAAGTAAAGAAATGGGCCTGTAGTTCGCCATGTCGAGGGGATCAAGGCTAGGTTTTTTTAGGAGGGCTTTTACTATTGCTCCCTTCCAGTTAGGTGGCACCACACCGGAACCCAACGAGGCATTGATGACCTGGGTTATTGGTTCCGCAATGGAAGGGGCGACCAGTTTGAGAATCCTCATGGGGACTACATCAAGGGGAGAACCACTCTTAACGGTCACCAGGACCTTAAGAACCTCATCCTCAGATACTGGTCCGAGAGACTCGAGGGTCTCCAGGGGTCTCCCTTCGTCCTCAATGGGCTCAACTCATATGCTGATTTGGGGCAGGGTAATCAAAAATTTTTCGATTTTAGTATGGAAGTACTCTGCTAGGTCATTACATTTTTCTTCCAAGTTATCAATGGAGGCAGGCGGTGCCGGGACCCTCAGAAGTTCCTTGACCACTATGATGGTAGAATGTAATGTTCATAAAGTTCCAGAGGTGACCTTACTGTTAGGCAGCTCTAAGGAGAAGACTGCTGTGCTGAGGATCTCCATGTATCCAGAAAAAAAACAACTTTGAATCATCTGTTCTGGAGGTGTGATTTCTACAGTCCCTCGAGTGAGCTGTCCATCATAGTGAGGAAACGGCGGGAAAACGTTGCATACACTAGTGTGTGTGTAGCGGGGCCAAACAGGCGGGGCTTCGATGCGAGTTCACATGCCTCTTGTTTATAAAGGGTCAGAGACCGATCAGAGCAGCAGATAAGAAGAAAGCAGCATCCTGGTCACAGTAAGTACACGTGGATTGCGCTTGAGAAACTCGTGGATGCAAAGACCTCTATCAAGGATCACATCTAATTTTTAGGAGGTAGATATGGGAAGGAAGCACACCTGGACCGTGCTCACTAGTTGTTTGGGCTGATTATAATGCGCAACTGAATTAGAGCTTCAACTCGGGCACCTGCTAATCTCTGTAAGTGCTTCCTGTTGAGGTTTAATTTTTGTGACAGAAGCATTGTGCCAGAATGAATCCTGCCTGCATATTTATCCACGATGATGCCACCGGTTGTGCCATACCTCTACTCAACTGGAGTACTTTCTACTGGCTAATCAGTAAGTGCTACCTCGTTGGGTAAATGTATAGTGATTTGCTACCATGCAGCTGCGTAAAGAGCCAGAAGAACCCAGCAAAGCAACACACAGCAAAGTGGCAGTACTCCTCCTTACAGCTCTTCAGCTCTTCTTCCTTGGCAGAGATTCATCTTGATTCCAGAAGTAATCTAAAGTTCTGCAGTTTTAGGTCTAATATGTATACCCTTTTTCCCTTTGAAGTCTTTGTTTAGAAATTCTCTTTTGCTCAGTAAAACCAGGTCCAGTTTCACTACCGAAGGTCGAGACAGCATTGTGCAGAGCAGACACAGGCTATTCAGGTGTCAGTGACAACTCCTCCCACCACTCTGGCCCAGGATAGCACATCAGCATATGCAGGGCACACCTTAGCTCGCTGTGTGTGAGTGTCTTGACTGAATGCACAAACAGCCCCTGTTATCCTAAAACCAGACAGTGAACCCAAAAGCTGGCAGAGGCACACAGAATGGTTAAAAAAGAAAATGCCCATTTTCTAAAAGTTGCATTTTCAAAAACACAATTTAATGGTGTGCTATTACATTCTGAGTTCAGAGAATCTAAACTCCGAATTTCTAGCTATTCTCAATTGAACCTGTAAAAAATTACAAGGCATCGCCAAAGATCGCCTTTGCAATAGGGAAAAATAAATACACAGTATTTCACTGTCACAACATGTAAAAAAACACCAGTACATGTCCTACATTTAACATAAACTGCACCCTACTCTTGGGGGTACCTTGGGACTACCATAGGGGTGACTTACATTTAATAAACGGAATGGGTAGAGCATGGCACTTGGGTGCACTTGCCAGGTCGATATGGTAGTTAAAAACTGTGTACACAGACACTACAGTGGCAGGTCTGAGACCCATTTGAAGGCTACTGATGTGCATAGCACAATCTCTGCTGTAGGCCCAATAGTACCATTTGATTTACAGGCCCTGGGTACTCACAGTGTACTTTATTAGGGACTTTCCACTGAATTAGATATGCCAATACGGATAAAAATCATATTCACAATATACACAGGGAGCTCTTGCACTTTTGCACTGATCAGCTATGGCTAAGTGCCCAGAGTGTATGGAGGTGAGGGTAATGCACTCAGTTTTTGCAAGTCTCTTTTACATTTATTCGGTATGTGTGCAGCACCAGATTAGTGCCTGCTGAACTCTTAATGAACTGTGAATGTGGCCTGGGATCGCTAGATCTCCAGGACTCCGGTGCGCACTACTATTATTAGTTATAACCAATGAAAACAATAGTCCATGTTAGTCTTTGTTTTTACAACAAACAAGTTTAGTCAATGAGAATCCATTCATATCATTTTTAACATTGCATCAAAAAAATTGCATCAAGAAAATCCAAGATTCATATACAATTATAAAACACAAATCAATACAACACAATTACACTTGTAACCCAATGCATTTCGGGGTCAACGCCCCTTCGTCAGGGGTCTAAAGAAAAAGAAAAAAGAAGAAGAAGAAGAAATAGGAAGCTCAATTAGTATTGATGTTTTTACATAAAGGAAATCTGCTATTTACGTTTAAAGTGATGTATTGATCACCTTACCCTGGTAACTGGTTGTCTTTGGTGTATCAGTGTTGTGGATTGAAAAAAATAAAATCTGGAAGATCAGAGAAACGAAAAGAGAGAGTAAGAGTGTATTTTAAAACAAAATATACCAGCATGTTATGTTGAGATGTAGTTCGCAATAAGTACCTGTATTTCCGGATAGAACCAGATTATCTGTAAATGAGTCGAAGGCATATATGTAAGAAAACATTCCTCTTTATGCTCATTTTTTGCGTTTTTGCGTAAAAACACGTGGCTCACCTGTTTGGTTTAAGTCACGAAGCCAAAATGATGGATTCTATTGGGTTTAAGCGGATGAGAATAGTGTCATAAACTATTTAACACATAGATTGTTTACAACTGAATTGTACTATGTAGAATCAGCATTTACCTGCGAGTTCAGGGTTTTGTTCCTAGTAGCTCGCTAGCGTCTTTTTAATTCTTCTCACGCTAAAAGAGAAGTGTATGGCGCAATCGTTAATGTGATGGATGGCCGACAAAGAAGACCAACAACCTGGTTTTTAGAAATGGATCAGTCTGGGAACAGCGAAACTTAACAACGTGCAACAGTTGCAACGTAGTGTACCTCATCACGTGCCCCTGCCGCCTCGAATATGTGGGAATGACGAGCAGGGCAATCAAGACCAGGATAGGGGAACACAAGAGCACAATCAGATGCAAAAGAGCTAGTACTAAGCTGACCGCTCACTTTTTGGAGAAAGGACACAAGCCTGATGATATCTCATGGACGGTGATTGAGCAGGTATCCAGGGAACATATGCTCTTGGAGAAAGAACAAAGGTAGGTGTTCCGCTTGGACACTAACAACTACGGCCCTAATGATGATATTCCATGGGGCCAACTCTGACGTTTGGAACGGTCATCCATCACATTAACGATTGCGCCATACACCCATCGCATGGCATGCCACAGCAACAGTAATCATGATGACACGAGAACAATGAGACCTTGAGATCTTAAACCATTAGGCTATCCTTATGAAAGTTTCAGCAGACAGAATAAAACAATAAGAACATGGGCTAATGTGAGACTTAGCATAATATTGACGAACATAGTGCAACATGTCTTGTGGAAGGACCCACGAATAGCTCCCCATTTCCAATAAAGACAATGCATAGACTCTGACCACGCTGGGAATATGGTTCATACATTCAATATGACACCTTTCACTTTTAAGAAAGTTCGAGCCTGCCTATCACATTCAGGGAGCCTCCTGGCAAGCTAACTAAATTAAAAATAAAATAAAAATCGCTTCCAAATTAATTTAATATGTTGCGGCATAAATAAGATTTATATAGAAAAGTACTGCGCAGATTTTTCAAAAAACGCGATCAAGAGAAGAAAAGATAGACAACAGACTACAGACCAGCAGTGTCCCGATGGGCACCACCATTTTGGGTCAGCTCTCTAGTCTTTTTTCAAAGGCAATCATGACTAGGCTTTTTTTCCGGTATAAGAACACAAGCCGAGGCAGGACTCCGGTCACATCCACGGAGCTGTTGAAGGGTATGGAATAAAGCCAGATTAGGCATGCGGTCACGTAAGTGAGACCCTGACCATGGGTCTTTAAAAACTTGGTCTTGTGATAGCGGAGGGGTGAGTCTCTGACAGTGAGATTCTGCCGCACAAAACAGCGTGAGTGACTGTGTTTTAAACTTTCCTCCATAGTAACCAGTCAACTAATCACCCTAAGACGCAGGCTCATGAGGCCCTATCACCACGCTTCAAATGTATGTATCAATTGTAGCATGCTTGCACATTTGGAGGCATTTGCCATCATTTGCTGTCGTTCGTTTTCACGATCATTATTTCAACCAGCATGTTTGACTATGACACATTTGGGAGCTTAATAGGTTGATGTCTGGGAGTCATTAAGCCATCATTTGCCGTTTAATTCGCGAATAATACATCAACCGGCATGTGTGATAATGACCCATTTATCAGTATGATGAGTGGATGTTTTTGATGTCATGCTGCTAGTGAGACGTTTTTTCTTGACTAGACACTTGTCCTGGAACTGCAAGGAGGCCCACACCCTTGCTTGTTTAAAAACCCACCACCAGATGGGTCGTTTTGGATTGTGAATATGTGTTTTTGTTTGAAGTGTGTATCACGCTTTGTTGAAGTTTTCCAAGGGTCCATACCCTTTGGCCACGATGGCGAATGGCAGTTCATCGGGTCATATACATAATTAATGTTGAGAATACTTTGGGATACTAGGCTACATTGTGACTCACTCAACAATGAGCCATGTATGAATTGTGCTTTACATATTGTAATTCTACAACCATGTACCCTTTCTCTCTTTTTCTTTCCACTGAGACCATATTAGGTCATTTTTCATGATAATGCCTCACTAAGGGCCAACTCAAGCCCCGAGGCTAAACCTAGCAGCCAATTTTTGCTGTTAAGTTTTAAGACCATAGGCATTTAACATTTAGTTTAGAATTTAGTTTTTTGTAGGGATCAACAGAGGTCCCAATGAGTAGGCAGGAGGGGTCTGCCTATGAAACATGTCATGTCGACAAAGTAGACCACAGTTGTAATTCTACTTACTAACCCCCTTTTTAATGTTCCCAGCTTGTGAAGCCATTAAAGTGAATTTTTTTGACTAGCCAGGGAATTTTTACCCTATTTGTACACTACCATTCACGTAAATAGGTCCCTACACTCCCCAACACATATCACTATCCTCATCACATCACATAGCCTATTGTCAAAAATATAAGTGCTCCCGCGTCACTCGTAGGTCGAAGCACGCCCCACCCCGTAGAGGGACGGGAACACCCCAATGATGGGAGAATGACACTATGGGATTCATAGTGTGTGAGGGATATTTTAAAAACACACAGTGCCCTCATTCTGCCACTCGCCGAGAGGCCTGATTTTCAAATTGCAGTGTATCCACGAGTTTAGAGAAAATACAAAATCATATAAAATTAGTCACCACTCGCATTGAGAGAATCCCATTGTTTACAAGTCTAGTTCAGGAGGGTGATTCTATCATCTCCTCTACACTTCCCCAATTGATTGTTTGGCATCCTGCCTATAGGACAGAATGGGGGAGGCTGGGTATTGTATAGGTTAGCCTAGTTTCAAATAAGTTTAAAATGGAGAGGTGAAGTTTAGTATGTATGAACTCACAGTATCATAACATCTTTCTATGAAAGTGGTTTTGTCACTGTGTGTTCAGAAACCACTCTTATAGAAAGTGGCTGAGTTTTGCACTTCAAGCATTTCTGTGTGTCTCTGCTGAATGTGGATTGAATGTCTGGATCTGAGAGGTGAGAGGAGCTGGGAGAGGTCTTGACCCAGGGAGGGGTTAAGATTGTACCATCTGGAGAGTAGGCGGAGGAGAAGCCCCAGGAGGTAAAGAGGACTGGGTATCTGCTATAAAACAATTGACCCATCTCCTACTGACTGATTAAGGATACAGACCCACTGTATCAAAGGGAGAAAGGTGACACTGGGAGGGAGACACCCAGAACTGATTTAGGCAAGGGTCAGGAACCCCTAAGCACAACAAACTTCAAAGACATTTAGTAATATAACTATGATAGCTGAGACCCCTGAATGTTGGAATAGAACTGGATTGAGACTGAAAAGGCTTGGACCTATTGTGTGGTCAAGAGTAACCTCTGCTAAGGAAAGAACAACTGAAGAGACTGCTGGGAAGGACCGACCCTTGCTTCATGATCTCGGACTGGTCTGCAGTTTGCTGTTTTAACCAAGGAGGAGACTGTTGGGACTGTGCTTTGTGCGCTGGGTCCCCCTGCTTGAAGAAGACTTTGCTTTATGCTGTGTCTTGTTACCCCAAGGGTCCGAGGTGAGCTGGCTCCCCATTTGCAAACACAGGAACATAAAAGTTTCTGGAGAAGTTTCAAGCAATGCAGTGGGAGCGTGTTGTGGCAGCTTGAGACCCTCGGAAGGGGTGCCCAGTGGTCTTGGACACACGGAGGAGAAGTGAGACTTGGATGCGCTGGGTGCATGTCGTGGTGCACAGGAGGCATTGGTGAAGAGCACCTGGTCAACGTGTGCATCGAAAGTAAAGTAAGTCTCGGACGCGCTGAGTGCTGTTGTGGTGCACCGCAGGCATTGGTGAAGAGCGCCTGGTCAGTGTGTGAATCGGAGGTGAAGTGAGACTCGGACTTGCAGGGTGCGTGTCATGGTGCACCGGAGGTGATGTTGAAGAGCGCCTGGTCAGCGTGTGCATCACTGGTGAAGGGAGTCTTGGACTCGTAAGATGTGTGTTGTGGTGCACAGAAGGAGTTGGTGAGGAGCGCCTAGTCAACGTGTGCATCGGAAGTGGAGTGAGTCTTGAACGTGCAGGGTGTGTGTCGGGGTGCAACGGACGAGCTGGTGAAAAGCGCCAGGTCATAGAGTACACTGGAGTAGAAGTAAGGCTCGGGCACTGTGAGCGTGTCGGGTGAGGCCGAAGGCGTTCGTGAAAAGCGCCTGGATATCAGAGCACCGGAGTTGGAGTAAGTCTCAGTGAAGCAGTGTGCGTGCTTTGGTGCAACCTGGGACTGTGGAGGTGATCGGCTGATCATCTTGTGCACCAGAAGAAAGTGAGTCTCTGCAGCGCAGTGTGCGTGTCTTGGTGCCAACTGAGACCGCAGGAAGGAGTGCCTGGTGAATGTGCACTGGGATTCAACGTGAAGTCTCATCAGCATTGTATGTGTGGCTTCATGCCAGAGGCGACCCGGAGGGTGCCGGGGTGAACATGCACCCGAAGGAGCTGAGCTGCCAGGCTGAGCTGCTGAAGCCCACTGAGAAAGTTCTACATGAAAGGCCCAGTTCTCTGAAGGAGGAGAGTGAGGTCACCCCCCCATGTAACGTGGATCACTGTCTGGGCGGGGTGCAAGCTCAGAGGCACACTCTCTCTGCCTCTCAGTCCTTCTGGCGATGTGAGCCTTTGCTTCGGCTCAGATTGGGGCCCGTACTGAATAAAGGAGTGGCATTACTGGGGCCAGAGTGAGAAGCTGTACTTTATGTCATTGTTGATACGAGTGGGGGTAACTGTTATTGAAGAGGCTGACTTTCGTAGTACACAATGCCAATATTGCTGCTTATGACGCCTGACATTATTTCTGCATAACGAAGTACACGATTGTAGTGCTATGCATTGCATTATTTCTCAATTGCAAAGTACAGGATTGTAGCCGCCCGCATGGCATTATTTCTTCATTACAAGTACATGATTGTAGCAGGGCGCATTGCATTATTTCTTCATTGTAAAGTACGTGATTGTAGCAGTACGTATTGCATTATTTCACCCATTGCAAGGTACTGGGGTGTATTGTTACGCATTGTATTATTTCTCCTTTGCCCAGCACAGGATTGTATTGTTACGCAGCGCACTATTGTTTGTCAACATTGCAACGTGTGTGATTCTAGCATTGCGATCACCATAGCATTTTGAAAGCGGCGGTTGGGATTTGAATCTACCAACCAGCCAGAATGCATATTACCATTTAGCATATGTTGGCTTTTGTATCCTGTGGTCTGATCATATAACTTTTTATATAAAGTTTATACTCATTTTATCAAACTCGTGTAAAGTCCATTTGTGCTGTCACTAGTGAGTTATTGTGAGTGTGGTTGCACATACTGTACACTCGTGCCTTGGAGATAGGCCTGGCTGCTCGTGCCAAGCTACTAAGGGGGTGAGCAGGGCTATCTCAAACGGTGTCCTTACTTGACCTAACTTTGATTGAGGATTCACGGGTGGCACATTTGGTGACAGTGGTGTGGGACTGGGACTCCAGCTTTCAACATATGCCTATAAAACAATAAATACACACATACGCAATATAAAAAAATACAGACATATACAATATTATAAAAGATAAACCCCATACCCCACCCTCCCAAACCCTTCTACACATTCTTCAACTCAACCTATTCATCGGATGCCACACTACCATCTTATTTATTTATACATCTATGCATGAAGGTTTGCCACTCTGGCCCTTCTCTTGAACAGTCTAACATGGAGGTTGAAATATATTATCTAATATCAAAAGTCAATAAACATCTCTAACCCAAGAACATTTTTAATAATTTTGTTAGGGCACAAGTCCCAACTAAAAACTCCATACTCAAAAGTAATAAGACTGCTTCATTACCGTGATGTACATTATACTTTTGAAAACGCGTTTTTTAGACTTTGGTAGTGATTTCTGTAAAAATGCAGGCAATCTAATAAAAGATGCACATTAAGTTTAGTATACCTTAATCCACAAGTGTAATTAATCTCAATGTCAAAGAGTGCAGAGAGTTTCTCATGCTTTAGGAATTGGACATTTAAAGTAACTCAAAATTTCAATTACAGCAACCGGGGCTTGGGTTACTCCAGGACTCCAATACATACCTTGCAAATGGTCTAATTGATACATAGCGTAGATCCACAAATCTACGTTCTGTCTTGCAGGCCTCTTTCTACTAGGAGAGAGGGCACCATGACCTTAAAATTAGGTCCTGGCGGTATACACTGCTCTGCTCATGGAGTTTGCAGAATTCGGGCACTCCGCGGCAGAGCACAGAGTTCCTGGATTCCGCAATCCGGGTGCAAAGTGGAGGGTATTTTTTCCATTCACATGCTCAAGATTTGTTTTAGTGCTCGAGAGAGTTCAGTCTATTTTCTCCATGTTTGATAAATTCACAATATTTATTTATTTTGCTATGTGGACTAGCCAGCCAAGGGTACATCCAGTAGGCCAAAGTCTATGCTATTCATGGGCGCATGAAACAACTGTTTCTGCAGTATATGTTGTTTTTATAAAACATTTAGCGCTGGAATGGCATTGGATTAAATAAATTTTTTTTTACATTTCACTTTTTTGTGTACAAAAAGTGCATATGTGGAGTAATATTGGGTGCCTCGGGAGGATGTGTGTTGTAAAGTTTCTGCAGCTCAGTTAATTTTCGTTTTTGGCATTGCTGAATTAATTGGTGTGTTTTTTCAATATTACCATACCTCCTTTATCTAACCAGTGTATGTGTGTGTTTGCCATAGGCCACCATTGATTTGTGTTTGTTCTCAATTCCTTGTGGCCAGGGGCCATTTTGTGGAATCTGTGTCCATAGGCCTGAATGTGGCCTCCTTGCTCACTGTTGTAAGCAGGGTCCGATGCACACAAGTAAGTGTGATATGAATGATCACTAACAAGTGACAAGGATGGAGTCGCACAGATGTGTTCTTTTTGTGTTGTTTTTTTGGAATACATATATTAGGAACATGAGACCAGCCGACACGTGTTTCATCAAGAAGGGTGTTAACCCGTGACTCTTCAGGGCTGTTGAATGGTCATGAAGGGCGGGGTCGGGGGAACGGTGATATTTCCAATCCGGTCCTGATTGGGTGTTTCACAAAATTGTGAACGTACTTTAGGGTACGTGTTATGTGTTCCAATTTGGAAATGTCGGAAACAATCCAGAAAGCTGTACTGGCGGCGTATAATGCCGTCTTTGGTTGCCGCAGTATTTTAAACTGGGGTTCGCAGGAGGTACGGGTATTCTTGATGGCGGGTCTCGCCGGGTACGGAGAAGACCTTGCTTACAATTAACTACAGGGAAGGAATTCCCCCACCCCTGGTTTTCAGAGTTTAGGGTTCTCTCTAATCCAGTTGCACCAACCACAAACTAACATTTCTTTTGACCCAACCACTACCTGTTTTGCGCCAATATATTTCTGAATACTCACAAACCCCTTGCAGAACTTTAATCCTTGCTCACTGTTGTTTGGCTATGTGACAGCCAGCCATTTTGTGCATCTAGCTAGTGTGACTGTGCCATAGACATGCATGTGTTCTTTGTTCCCCATGCCTCCTTGATTGGTGTTTTTGTTTGACCATGTGGCTGTCAGCCATGTTGTGCATTCAGTCAGTGTGCCTTCACCATAGGCATGCATGTGTTCTTTATTCCTCATTCCTCCTTTCTTGCTGTTGTTGCTTGGCCATGTGCCTGGCAGCCATTTTGTGCATCTAGCCAGTGTACCTTTGCCATTGGCTTGCATGTGCTCTTTATTCCCCATGCCTCCTTGCTTGCTGCTGTTGCTTGACCATGTGATGCGTTGGTGGAGTGAGCTAAAGAATGACGATGGATTAAACCCAGATCAGTTGACTGGGGGTGAGTGTTTGATTTGCCTAAGTGCTCCGTCCATTATCCCCTTTGGTATCGCGTTGCTTGACCATGTGGCACTGGTTGGCAGCCAGTTTGTGCATCCAGCCAGTGTTCTTTTGCCATAGGCTCGCATGAAACGGTGTGATATCAGTTTAAAAATATGCTTGAGCATTTTCTTTATTTTGCACCTCCTTGCCTCACAATAGGTTTCCTCTCATCCTCTTATACAAACATTGGCAATTATTGATTTTTGTAAATTGTAATTTTTTTTTAAATTCAAAAATATTTTAATAATTTTTTGATGATTTTCTTAATTTTTGTATTATTTTTATTAGATTTCTTTGAAATTAAACATATATTTTTTATATTTTTCAATTTTTTTATACTTTTATTTTTATTTTTTGTTATTTTTTTTTTTTCATTTTGCCTTGGTCAATCCATACATCCACTTATCTATCAACAAAAGTTGCAAAGTCGCACAACAGCATTCTGTTTTTAGGTATAATTCAATTTTTTCCGAAACACCCTGGTTGCGGTGCTTTGCCGACACATGTTATGTTATGTTATGTTATATATAGATTTATTACGTGCTCCGTTAGTCAAGACTGTCCTGGCACGGGTAAGAAACTGAATCAGAGTAATTAGGGAATCAGCTATTCATGATCTATAAAAAGGTGGGTTTTTAGCAGTTTTTTAAAATTGATCAGGTTGGGAACATTTCTAAGAGCATCAGGCAGGGCCTTCCACATCTGAGCTCCCTTTACCGTCAGAGATTGTCCCCTGAGGCGAACTCTTTTGAATCTGGGGACGACCACCTGCTTTCTAGAGGTAGATCGCAGCTGTCGGGTCGAGAGGTAGAAGGTAAATCTTTTGGCAAGGTAGGGAGGGCATGGTCCATGCAGGGCTTTATAGACGAGGACCAGAGTTTTAAAGCGCACTCTTTGGGCCACTGGAAGCCAGTGAAGCTCCTTCAGTTGTTTGCGAACGCTGAGTCTCCTCGGGATGTTATAGATGAGTCTCACCGTTGCATTCTGGACTACCTGTAGCTTTCTAATCAGAAAGTCAGGTGCCCCGATGTAAAGGGCGTTCGAGTAGTCCAGACGGGAGAGCATCAGTGCTCTGGCTACCGTTTCTTTGGCCGTTTGGGGGAGAAGGGGAAAGAATCTGCGAAGAGTGGTCAGGGTTCCAAAGCAAGTCCCCGCCAGTCTTGAGATCTGGTCACGAAAACACAAGTCGGCTCCAAACCAGATGCCCAGATTCTTGGCTATCCCACTCTCTCCTGTGGGGCATGTTGATTCGCTGGGCCAAATGGACTCCTTAAAGTCAGTGGGAAATTGGCCGTAGAGCAGGATTTCTGATTTGTCCTCGTTGCATTTGAGGCCAGCTCTAGCTAGCCAGGCAAATACAGAGGATAGGCATTGGCGGACTCCTGAAGTACAGATGTTCTCTTTATTCCAGGTGAAGAGAAGTTGGGTGTCGTCGGCGTATGCCATAATCTTTGCTCCCAAGTTCTCTGCCAGTCGGATCAGAGGTGTTAAATAAACATTGAATAGAAGGGGACTCAAGGTCGACCCTTGTGGTACTCCAGTCTCTACCCTTCGGTTAGAAGAGTGATAGGGGGGTAGCCAGATCTGTTGGGACCGTTCAGATAAAAAAAGACCTGATCCATCCTAGTGCCGTGCCAGAGATGCCAATATACTCCAGCCTAGATAGAAGCTGGAGGTGGGGCACCGTATCGAATGCGGCAGAGAGGTCCAATAAAATTAGGGCTGCTCTGCCGCCTCCGTCTAAGCACTCCCTGATGGCCTCAGCCATCTCCACAAGTGCAGTCTCCGTACTAAAAGAGGTACGGAACCCTGATTGGGCTGGGTGAAGTGCCTCTGAGGATTCCACGAACCTCTCCAGTTGCCGGAATGCAGCTTTCCCGCAAACTTTGGCAAGGGCTGGGAGAAAGGATATGGGCCTGTAATTAGATGTGATCAATGGATCTGCGGTGGTTTTTTTTATCAAAGGGAGGAGTTTGGCTTGTTTCCACTTGGAGGGCACCATTCCTGAAGCTAGGAACTCATTAACCAGGGCAGTGACCATGGGGGTAATTACTTCGGCCACTCCACTCAGGACTCTCACGGGGCAAGGATCTGCAGGGGACCCCGACTTCAGAGTTTTTATTTGGTCATCACATCCATCTCTTCAACGTAAGTAAATTTGGTCAACTCAGCTTTAACCTTTGTTACTTGGCATAGTGAAGGTAAAGGTGGTTGATTAATTAAAAATTGATCGTTTTGCAGGGAAGATGGCTGATCATAGGTATTCAAACTATCTTGAATTTTTTGAATTTTCTCAATGAAAAAAGTGGATAGTTGCTCACACCAGTCTGTGGAGATCGGGGCTGGTATCTTCTCTGCTACCGGGGCTGTGAAGCTTTTTACTATGGAGAACATTTCTCGGCTGTTGTTCTTAGCTTTAAGAATTCTAGCCGCGTAGAATTCCCCCTTAGCTGTTTTCACCGCTGCGTAGTAGTTTTTTTAGGCAGCACAGAGTTCCGATTTAGCAGTGGGACAATAACTCTTTCTCCATATTCGCTCTCGCGCCTTACATCCTATTTTTAAAATCTTTAATTGTTCAGTATACCAGGGGAATGTGGGGGTGGCCCTATGGTTGTTTTTTCCTTTGCTCTCTAGTAGTGACCTAATGGAAGAGTCTATCCAGGATGAAAAATTGTCCACGGCTTCATCCAAATTTTGTGCTTTCATTGGGGTGGAGTGGGTGAGGGCCTCCACCAAATCCGGAATATTGATTCTTCTAGGGAGTTCCCCAGGCTTGGGTGTGGGTAACACACGGGTGTTGTTAATATCCCAAGAAAAGTGAACTGGATAGTGGTCTGACCATGTGATAGGGTAGGGTGGATCAGCAGAGATGTTAAAGTTAGAGTATACCAGATCTAGACAATGACCCCTACATGAGTGGCAGATCGCACCTGTTGAACCATCTGGGCCAGACTACAAATCTCTTTCAGTTCTTTTACTCCGGGAGCAAGGCTCGTATCCATATGTAAGTTAAAGTCTCCCAACATTAGGAAGTGTGGGAATCTAAGCGCTCGTTGGATAGCGACCTCCTCCAGGGATTTGATAAAAGTGTCCAGAGGGCCCGGTGGGCGATAAATCAGCAGACCCCCTAAAGTAAATTGGGGGGACAGTGCTAGGGAGAATTCCAAAGCTTCTCCATCCTCAATCCTCCCTGTGCATTCTTTCCTCAGTGACCACTTCTCCTTATAAATCACGGCTAAACCTCCTCCCCTACCTTTATCACGGTCCAGTCTGGTGATCTTAAACCCTCTGGGGACAGCCAGCTCGACCACTGGGGCGCAGCTCTCGTTCAGCCACGTCTCCGTGATAAATAGGATATCAAGGTCTTTGTCAATGATAAAGTCATGTACTTCCTCTGAATGCTTTGATAGGGAGCGGGCATTGATAAGAGCAGCCTGAATAGGTGACTCACCCGCTATATTAAACTGGGGGAAGGAAGGAACAGAGGGATTACATTTAAAATTACAACTCGGACAGGTTCGTGAAGTGGAGTCTAAAACATTCCAATGGGCGCCGTTGCATAAGGGGTTGTGATTAAAGGCTCTCAGTTTGTCTGTGTTGTACGTGATAGGGGGGCTAGCCCCATACAGTGCGGGTTCGGCAGGGTGCCTGGCCCTGTGCGCTGCCGGGGCACGGACGGGCGCAGACGGGCTTGCCTTAGGCACTCCAGCTGCGCTCGTCCGCTTCGCTTCCTGCCTATGCACATATTTAAAAGTGAGAGGGGGGGTTTGGCCTCAAGGGAGCGTGGTCAGCGAGCACGCCTGTGATGGCGGCCGCTACACAAACAATTACCGCTGCAGCGTTTAAGTCGGCTGAGTGGTATGCGGGCAGTGGCTTTCCACCCCAAGTGAAGTCAGGTAGGCTTTGTTTTTAAAAAGATCACAATAAAGCTAGTGAAACACACAATTTAAAAATGCAATCGTACCGTACCGCCAGCTCCCGGCTTCCACCTCAGGACTGGGATTCTGTTTCTAAGGACGCTTGTAGTTCAGCGCCTTTTATCAGGGTGGGGGGCGTGGCCTCAAGGGGGCGTGGTCAGCGAGCACGCCTGCGATGGCGGCCGCTAAACAAACAATTACCGCTGCAGCGTTTAAGTCGGCTGAGTGGTATGCGGGCAGTGGGTTTCCACCCCAAGTGAAGTCAGGTAGGCTTTGTTTTTAAAAAGATCACAATAAAGCTAGTGAAACACACAATTTAAAAATGCAATCATAGCGTACCGCCAGCTCCCGGCTTCCGCCTCAGGACTGGGATTCTGTTTCTAAGGACGCTTGTAGTTCAGCGCCTTTTATCAGGGCGGGGGGCGTGGCCTCAAGGGTGTGTGGTCAGCGAGCACGCCTGCGATGGCGGCCACTAAACAAACAATTCCCGCTGCAGCGTTTAAGTCGGCTGAGTGGTATGCGGGCAGTGGGTTTCCACCCCAAGTGAAGTCAGGTAGGCTTTGTTTTTAAAAAGATCACAATAAAGCTAGTGAAACACACAATTTAAAAATGCTATCGTAGCGTACCGCCAGCTCCCGGCTTCCGCCTCAGGACTGGGATTCTGTTTCTAAGGACGCTTGTAGTTCAGCGCCTTTTATCAGGGGGGGGGGCGTGGCCTCAAGGGGGCGTGGTCAGCGAGCATGCCTGCGATGGCGGCCGCTAAACAAACAATTACCGCTGCAGCGTTTAAGTTGGCTGAGTGGTATGCGGGCAGTGGGTTTCCACCCCAAGTGAAGTCAGGTAGCCTTTGTTTTTAAAAAGATCACAATAAAGATAGTGAAACACACAATTTAAAAATGCGATCGTAGCGTACCGCCAGCTCCCGGCTTCCGCCTCAGGACTGGGATTCTGTTTCTAAGGACGCTTGAAGTTCAGCGCCTTTTATCAGGGTGGGGGGCATGGCCTCAAGGGGGCGTGGTCAGCGAGCACGCCTGCGATGGCGGCCGCTAAACAAACAATTACCGCTGCAGTGTTTAAGTCGGCTGAGTGGTATGCGGGCAGTGGGTTTCAACCCCAAGTGAAGTCAGGTAGGCTTTGTTTTTAAAAAGATCACAATAAAGCTAGTGAAACACACAATTTAAAAATGAGATCACAATAAAGCTAGTGAAACACACAATTTAAAAATGCATCTGCATCATTCACTTTTTAATGATTATTCCATTTCTCCTTGGGCCACATTGTGTGCCATATTTTTGAAGATTATTATTTCATTTACCCATGCAGTTCCTGGAGTCTCATAGGTGTCTCCTTTTGAATATATGGACATAAAGGAATGCGATCTATCTGTATATTGTGTGTTATCCTGATGGGGAATTAAATGTTATGATATGATGCTGTGGTTTGACTTTAAAGTGGTTATTACTTAAGTAACCAACCATAATAATATTGTGTTTGTCTGTACTAATTCAAACTACAAATATGCCACGTTTCACTAAATGTTATTCTAGCTTGTTTGCTTTCAGGTGCACAAGAGAAGAAGAGACAGTACCCGTAGTGCAGCCAAACAGAAGGCCTGTACAATGACATCACACATCAGTCCTCCATTATCTTCTGCTTCTGTAGCTTAGTGCCATTGCCAACTGAGAGCTTTAAGATGGCACCAAAGAAAGGTGCTGCCAAAAAAGTGGTCAGTGAGAAGAAGCAGCTTTCCACCAGTGGCATGTCGGCCCAAACCTTTTACGGACAATGTTGTGTGCTGCCGTACCGGCCTCTGGGGAGCAAGATGTGTGCAGCACACCCACATCAACAGCACCACCACAACCTAAGCCAAAGACCATGACTGTCAGCGAGGCAGCCACTGCAATTATGGTGATGCTGATGAGAAGTGACTTTCAATTGGATTTGTCCCTTTTTCATAGTAGTACCCAATAATTTCAGGACACAGAGCAAAGTGGACAGCAGCCACAGCCAACAATAGTACATCTTACTGATGTTAGAGTAGAAGTGGAGATTGAGCGTTCTGCCCAGCAAGAACGTTTTCTTTTAGAATCATTGGCTCTCAGACCTCCAACACAGAAAAGGAAGGGTACTACTCCACCATCTTCTCGAAGCACTACCTCCGATGATGATGATTATGATGTGGCGTGGACCCCACCAAGGTCCACGAGATGCCAAGGGAGGTGAGGGAAACAAAAAGTTCTGAAAGCCATAGACTTATGTAAGGCAGTGATGAGGAGGATGACGAGCTAGTCATTGTGAAAGGTGACACACATGAGTCCAACATTGCTATTTAAGCTACTCTGATGGATGGAGTACAGATAGCAACACCAGCTCCCATATTTACAAAACTAGCTGAGACCTATGCTGACCACAAGGCACTGCAGAAAGGCAATCAACAACATGACCACCTACCTGAATTCTTCTTTAGGCTTTGACAGTGGCCCAGTAAAAAAGTACTTCACCTCAGTTTGGGACATTTTTTATGGCAGGCACACAGGGGGAGCACATAGCAGAATGCAGCATTTGCAACACACGTTTGTTGAGGTAAACCTGGTTCACATTATGGTACTAGAGGTCAAATGACTCATTTGACCAAATGCCTGCAATCAGTGGGCGGAGCACCTTAAAATAATTTGCTCAACGTGGTTGTGGTGGTAAGGGTGAGGCGAGCCGGGAACATCAGCTACAAGTCCAATCACAGTGGGAAATGATGATAAGGAAGAAGAGGGTGATATCCTCGCACAAAGCAGCCCTGCCACCAGCAGTACACCAGCAGAATCACCCACCTCAGTTACTTCACAGTGGTACAAGACTCAGTGTTAGATGGAGACACCATGGCATACAGTGACTGCCCCACACATAGGCTACCACCAGCTACTTGTCAAAAGCCACCTGCATCAGTGGCCCCAGAAAAGAATAAATATATACAAGCTACTCTTAGTGATAGTGATAGTAATAGTGGGAAGATTTATAGAGCGCACCGGCCAAGCAAGAGTGTACCAGCGGTATATGGTCTAGGAAAAAGAAGCAGCTGAAGATGGCAATTACTGAGAGAAAAGCCAGGTCTTAACTTTTTTCTTAAAAACAGCTTCCGCCTTTATTTGACGCAAGATAAAAGAGAGCTTTGTTCCACCCTACAGGGCCCAGCAGGGTAAAGGAGCGGCTGCCTGCTGTAGCCAGATGAATCGTCAGGACCTTGGATAGAAGATTACCAGATGAGCATAAGACTCTCTTAGGGCTGTAAAAGACAATACTAGCTGAAAGAGAGTCTAGTAAAACTGGGGGTGCTCTATACATCAAGAAAGATGATTTAAAAAAAATCTAATTTTCAATAGGGAGCCAGTGCAGATATGCAAATGAAAGGAAATATGTTCCCATGCCGGAAGACCCAGAACCAGTGAAGTTGCTGCTTTCTGAATGATCATGAGTCTAGTGAAAAACACAAGACTCCCCTAGAGCTTTGTATACAAATACTACTGTCCTTGCATTCATCAGATAAACATCTCACACCCCTTTCTACATTCAACCTTAGGTGTATTGCTATTCCTTAAAGACAAACCCTCCTAAAGACTTTAAAAATAGTCACGCAAGATAAACCAACTAGGATTCAGATATAGCGCTTACAAAACTGTGATTTTATTAAAATGACAAATAAAAGTGATTAAAAAAACGAGGACCACTCCTCCAGCTCATAGAGTCGGTGTCAGTACAGTTCCTTATCCTTTGTTGTTTAAAAACCACGATCAACATAGAATACAAAACATATAATAACATAACAAAATGACAAAAACATCAATTCGATATACAAGAGGAAACCCTATTGACACAGATGTAAATTCCGTTCTCTGAAAAGGTCCAATTCTATTACTAAAGGGCGATAACCAGGTGAGAGCCCTGCTCTTATCCTTATGGTTACTCCCTGTTGGATTCCTTGTAAAAAGTAGTGTTGGCGCGTTTCGGTCGTACAAAGAAAAGATACCACCACCTTCTTCAGTACTAAAAGTTAAGGGATATTAATCCTCCATCTAAGAAAAAAAAAGATATATATATATATACACAACATTTAGTAATTGACCACAAACATATACAAAAACATAGAAACACAATATGCACTCTCGTTGCAGTTTAACTACATCTCTGAATTATCTAATAGGCAGAAGCATTGAATTATTTCAAAATTATTACATTATTCTACATTTCACCTCCTGATGATCCAATTGTTCATTATATTAGTTCAACCAATCATAAGCGCTATATAGCTCAATGCCTAGGCACCAGAGAGCCTCCCCCTTCAACCCTTATGGGAACCAAACCCCCTTTGGTCATGAGTCTCTTCAGAAGATATTTTGGCAGGGCTCACTGTAATGACCTGGTATGGTCCAATCTGGATATCACAAGGGCCAATAGTATGGGCATGTTTAGGCAATAGGGACCCTATTACCACAATCACTCAACAGCATGTTTGTACAATGGGAAGTTGGCAAAATTATTAGTGCTGGACCTTCTCCCCTTTTCTTTTAGAGAAGAAGTAGAATTCTCAAAATTTGTGGCAGCTATCTGCCCAAATTTGAAGGTTCAAGTCAGACTTATTTTGCCAGAGTTGCTGTTCCAGCACTGCATTACAATGTAAAGCACTTGATTGGACAAGTTTTGCAGCAAATTGTTGTTCATAGTATCCACCTTTTGATAAACATGTGGACTGGTTGTCAGGCGACAATGGATCTCATTTGTGGGCGGGTAAAGCAAAGGATAACTACAGGTCTTGACATGAACAATGTTACAAGAGTGTTAGTGGCATGCAACAGTGGCTGTGTTTGCCATGGAGAAATCACATACAGCTGCAAACATCTCGTACAAATTTAATAACAAGGTGTATGAATGGCTGTGACCCAAAGGTCTCAGAATAATATTTTCTGCCACAGACAATGGCAGTAACATTGTCAAGGTCATGGCAGATGGTGGGTATTTCAGGATTGTGTTAGGCCCATTGGATCAACCTGGTGGTGAAAGACTTTATAAAAAAAGAAGACATAGTCAGCACCATACAGACCACCTGCAGAAGAATCTACACTCAATTCAGTCATTCTTTTAAGGCCCGGAAGCAATTATGGATTATTCAGCATGCTAATAAAGTTCCAGTTAAAGCCCTGATACAGGAGGTGCCAACATGTTAGAACTTGACTTATTACAGATTAATGACTGTGTAATTAAAAGAGGAGAGAATGCAATTCGGAAAGCTATGACCATGGATGTGGACAAATGGGACGTAGTCAAATTCATGACACAGATACTACTCCTTTTTTAGATTTTTGCATTGGAAGTTATCAAGGAGGATAGCACGATTGGCCAAGCTATCCTGTTTCTGCAGCTGCTACAGGAACCGCTAAAGAAGGTGTCTGAAAGGTTAACAGTCACAGGTGTCAACGAAAACAAAGAAGCGCATGCCTTAGTTCAGAGCTTAGTCTTTCGCTTGGCTTATAATCGAATACTGTAAAATGACTTAATCTCTCCCAAAGAGTACATCTGTGCCACACTACTTGATCCATGGTACAATAACAATCTGCCCACTTTCATTCCTTTTTCTGAAGAGGAGGTTTAAAAATACAAGAGGTGGATTGTTGAACAAGCCAGAGACAGGGAAGAGAAATGGCTGGAACATAGAGGCCCACTCAACAGTTCTGGTTTGTAGCATTCAACTTTGAGGGAGGGCAGGGTTGTCTCACAACAGTCAACAACAGGACCCAAACAACAATAACAGAAGAATCATCCCCAACCTCTGCATTGTATTGGTATCAATTGGGAGGGCTTAAGTCCAGTGCAGAGGAAATGGCAGGAGGTCGAGCAAGTGGCTGTACCAATAGCCATCCAGAGGATGTTCTAGGAGCATCGGAATCATTAAAAAGAGATCTATGTAGATCAAAACTCATTGATGTATTGGTATGGGAAGATGCACCAGTGGCCAGAGCTAAGCAGACTGGCAATAACGTTTCTAGATTATCCTGTAACCAGTGTGTCTGCTCAGCATGTGTTCAGTGCAGATGGTACAGTTGTTAAAGTGGGAATGACCACTCCCTCATGTCAAAGTGTGGAGAGATTGACCATGATCAAAAAGAACCAACATTTCATACCACACAATCTTTCCTGAAACAGCAAAGGAGTTGGAGGATTCATCAGAATCAAGTGTGTTAAATGACCAGTTTCTGAATAACCACATGATTTTGAGTACAAACTCTACTTCCAGAACTGAGTATGCCAGTGCCTCCATAAAACATTTTTTTCTTATTTCTCGTTAAACTTCTTTCTTTGCAATAAAATGGTTGCTAGCGGGACATTGTTTGTGTCAGATTTCTGCTACACCACCATTTTTAGTCACATATATGTACAGATTGCAGTTGGACCAGTGTGCAGTGAAGAAGCCTCTACAATTCCTTGAAGAGATTGGAGACAATGCCTGCCTCCCTCACATGCCTTTCTCTTTTGCCTCTGTGACGTGGGGGACCCGGATGCGGGGCCCCCGGGCCTGCCTATTCATGTGTCTCCTCTTTCCATGCTTACAACAAGGGGTGGTGAGGGACAGAGTCTCTGAATTAAGCAGAAAGCTCTCACCCAGTCAAGAGATCAGGGCTAGATCCAACATCGTTTTTTAGCTCACTGCACCATCCCAGTTTCAGAACCTGGCTGTATGCAAATTAGTCTGTTCCTGTCCCAGTGCATGATGGGAACAGGGCAAACCAAACTACAAAAGCCAATTCTTACACTGGGAATATAGCATATAGCCAGGTTCTGAGCTGGGATGGGGCAGTGAGATAAATAACGGTGATGGACCAAGCCCTGATCTTTGGACTGGGTAAGAGTGGTCTGTTTAACTCAGACACTCTGTTCATCACCACCCCCCTTTTTGTAAATCGTTTTTGGCCACTATAGGTGTGGCAGGGTATACTCAGACATGAGTCCCTTTCTCACTGCTCCATCAGGATTCAAGCAAGCAAGTAGCTTGTCTCCTTTCTGGTGAAGAATTGGCTTGGTAGTTTAGTCTGCCCTGTTCCCACTTCATATTATCTTTAAACTCAGGTTTGGATGGAAATATACTTTCAGCTGGGGAAGTCCACAAGTGGCTCAACCCCATATCTGAAAGTATATTTTTAACACTCCTGAACCACCCCAGTTTCCTGTTTAGATCCAAATCCCTGACTTCCATCAAAGCCAGGGCGTAATGTGCGAATTCTGGGGTCACTCATAATCTTCTCCAATAGACAACCAACCTGTAGTGCCCCATAAAGTAACAAGGCACTAATTTTAGAGTTATGGAGCTGAAACACCGTAGCTATAGGTTTTGTATGGGACTGTCTATGCTCCTTCAGCAAAGCCCCCGCAAGTTGGGCATGCCTATCAGCTTGGCAGCCTACCTGCGGCTTCCAGCTTACCCTTCTGTCGATTAAAACACCCCGATAAGAAAAAGTCTCAGTTTGTTCAAGAATTCCCTCCTTCATCCGGACGACACCAATAGCCTTTGGGGTGTTAGTCAGGACCATGTACTTGGTCTTGTCAACATTGACAACAAGATCATGGTCCTGATAAAACTCCTCAAATCTGGACAGGGCACACTGAAGGCCCTGTCTGGTTTTAGAAAAAATAAGGGTGTTGTCTGCGAACATTAGTAGCGGGATCCTGGTCCCCGCTAGGGTTGGAGCATCCGTGGGGAAACAACCCCATGATGGTTACAATATACAACAAATAATTAATACTCACCGGGTCCCATAATATAGAAGCTTAGCAGTTTGAGCAGGTCCTGCTCCTGGTCTAGGATATCCACCCAATGGCATGTTAGCTGCTCAGTGGTGCGCTGGACTTGGCTGGCTTACCGCACACACCTGTGTACCCTCCCTCAATACAGCTGATGCTCCCACGGGGGGTACCCACTGACAGGTCTTCTGCCTGCTGCCAGCATGGAAAAGAGCTGGCGCTGCAGGAAAAAACTTGTGCTGTCACCTCCAACTCATAAAAGATTGCCCAGGGCTGCAAGCCTTGGTGATGTTGCCATCCTCAGGGTTGGCAACTACTTCTGCTTGCAATTGGGGTGCCGCTCACTTGTTCACCCTGCTCTGACATGGTGCTGGGTGGGGAGATAAATAAGGAAGGAAGGAAAAATACAAAGGTAGATTAATTAGGAGGGTGGAGGATTGAAAAGAATAAGAAAGAATTCAAAAACAGGCCTAACAGGATGAACAGCGTAAGAAAACAAGATGGCAGCACCCGTGAGAACCGCATGGTGCCATTCGCACCTGATTTTTGACGCAAGGTTATACTATGTGCTGCATGTGACAAAAAAACGCAACAGTAACGCATGCACACTGCAAAACTCCCCTCAGCCAAAGAACTCCGTGTAGCGCAGCAACGTTTTTAAAAACTTTTTGCAGAGTTTCGCGTAGCGCAACCTCCACCCAGGCCTACTTAAAATTCCCAACATTCAGTTTTGCAGCAATTTTCATTAATCTAATCCTAACATGTGCCACTCATTTAAATTTACTCATCACTATTTCACTAGCACAAAAGGACTGAAACCTTTTGAATCTCCAGAGACCAAAGGTTATTCCAGAAGCGCAAAGTAGCTTTATAGGCTAAAATGAATCCAGGCCTGAATGTCACCTTCCATCTTATTGCCAGAAACATTGGGCTTTTTGGTAGTCCCAACATTTTTCCCAAATATTTACCCTTACACTTCTTCCAGTATTCGAGCTAAGGGTCAACACTAACGCCCCACATAATTATTGTGAAGGCACCATAGCATAATAAGCAGATAATACAGGAGACACGGATAGTCCTCCGAACATATTTTTAAATGTTATTAGTCCTCCTATAGTGGATAGGGCCTGATCCTCTGCAATTCCTTTATGTAAGGCCCAATCAGGTTTATTACTAAAAATCATTCATAAGTATTCATACGATGTATCCACCTCCACAATCTTATTCCCCAAAAGCCACTTATACGTGTTTGCCTTTTTCCCAAAAGTATTCTTTTTTTTTCTCCAGATTAATCTTTAGGTTAGTGGCTGCACAATACATATTGAGCCTTTCCATTTCCCTCTGGAGTCACACCTGGGTAAAATAAAAAATAGCCATATCATCCCCATAGAGGAGACACAGAATATGTCTTGCTCCCATTTCTGGCGAAAAAAGAGTCAGTTTCAGAGAGGACCTGAAGCAGGTCACATTGGAGAGGTAATTTTGTTCCACTTTCTTTGTTTCTCATTTTCCTTTGATGCATTTGGAATATATTTCTGAAATATGTTCTACTAAGTAACATAGTACATACAGTAAGTGATCTTACTTAATTTCATTTTGTTACAAGCAGTCCTGTTTCATAGCAGCACGACTGAACCTGATATCTGAGTAATGAGGAATTGTGCTGCTGTAAAGCAAGGAGGATTTGCGCAGTAAAGAAATTGGAGTAAAATAGGTGGCACTACCAGTATCGTCTATGATACTAAATAGCAATTTTGTGCAAATTAGCATTGTTCAGACAGTTTCGGTAACGCAGCCCATTTGTAGGGTTATGTCTAACATATTTCAAATGGCTATAGCAATAAGTACCTTTTTTAAATTAAGATTTTGGTAAGTTAAATGTTGAAGTGAACATTTTTATCCCCACTACAGGCGTGATGGGGAAATTTGGGGCAAAATCCAACAAGCAGAAATACAATTACTGCAGGAGAATGGTATTTCCTAAGGTATTACCACTGGAAAGGGGAATAACATATAGAAGCAGACTTGGTGACCAGTTTAACCAGATGGAGATGGACAAGACCAACAGGAAAATACCCTCGGACGAACTTCACCTGGTTGAAGTCACAAAGATTAAAAGGACCAGAATAGGCGGCCAACTCTTTTCTCATAATGCGGTCAAACTCTGGAACGTACTGCCACTGTATCTCGGCAGGGAATCTAGCCATCATCTTCCCTAAGTTTCTCTGCTATTGTTACCTAGTCTTGCCCAGCGCTGGGATGCCCCGGGTAGCAATGTGCTATATAAATGTATTTTTCATTTAATTTGATGGTGGACTGAGTGCCTGTTTTTTGCATATGACATGTTTAAAGTTAAAATATATTACTCTGAATTTCTCAAATTTAATGCATGAACTTCAGACAGAAGAACTTTGGAAATCTCCGTCACTGGTTCTGATTTGAGGCCATACCATGATGGGTTTTTCTGGGGTAGGGCAGAACGTAGCACCTGATTTTTTGTGGCTACAGTGTGTGAAGTGAATTAATTTAACTCAATATTTATCTGAGTTTGTGTTTTATTTTCAGATAATACAGCTTTGAAAAAGTGCGCAAGGTATGCCTCTTTCCTTTTCTGAGTGGTGCTGTCTGAAAATCAAAGAACTTTGGTTCCAATTCACACAGGGACTTACAACTTGTAACGTTATGAGTGCAGAGTCTATGAACTTGTAATTTTACAAGTCTTCAGTCCCTTTGGGAATTGGGACCTAAGTCAGAGAAATATTGGGTTTAATGAATTCGCGTTACGCATTCCAAGTGCATGAAACAGGTATTCATCTCTGAAAAGCACCTCCAAAGCCCATATGATTAGACCCTTGTTCTGTTTAAATTTCATGCCCTAAATTAAAGAAATTTTGAGTACTATTATTGAACTTTAGACACCTCACACTCTCACACTGAGAAAAATAGGTGCGTTGCCCATCATGATACGGCTTTACAGTATTCCTGTTTCTGTGCTATTTTGCCTGTAATAGTGCCTGCAAGAACTAAGGTGCAATGCAAACTTTGCATAAAAACCTTCCTTTCAAATCTGACACAAACACTGTTTCCCCTGATTAGGAATTTACCAGGGAATTCATAATAAAGCTGTTTGTATCACTAATCAAAACACATCAAGATCATGTCTGTTTTATGTGACCGAAATCAATTCGGATCTTTTTTTGTGTTTATTTTAAAAAAATATATTATTATTCACAATATCTTTTTTTAAAAATGTTCTCCCCCCCCCCACCCCCGCCCCCCTTGTGATGGACAGATAACCATTCTGCACATTAACGCCATGAGCATTACATTGGGTTTTACATAATTATATAACCATTATAGAACGTTTTCATAATACCATTACTAGCATCACTTGAAGTAGACTAAGAACAAAATCTTTAATACATTTCCACATCACTAGAATATTAATTTTGTGAGTCCCGCCATTGTGTGAGAGGAGTCCAGATTTTCAGACCCCTTTTGCGGCGCTGTCTACCTTTCCATTTGTAAATGGCTATCTCGATATTGTGTACATCTAACAGCCTACCTAGCCACTGTTGAAACGAAGGTGCTGATTAATCGAGCCACGCGGAGGCTAGGCATAGTTGCAAGACAGCCATAGCGACAAATATGAACTCCCAAGGTTGTCTGGATCATCTGCCCCCGTACAATTGCCTCATTTGACAAAGTAACCTTTCTATGTCAAGTCAAGTCAAGTCATAGAATTTATATAGCGCACTACATACCCAGAGGGTCTCAAGGCGCTTATGTCTTGTATTAGAGGAGTTAGCTCAGGGCAAGAGGCGAAGATATGAATGGAATCGGCTTTAAGGAAATTTACCTCTTGGGCAGCAGGTCCCTTCACCAGTTGTGTTTACATATTTTAAAACAATAATATTTTTTTATCTTGAAACCGTCCAATCTCAAGATCTATTTTGTGGTTTACAATCACTTTTAAATGAAAAGAAGTGAAAAATGTATTCCCTTGTTTCAATATTTATCACCTCATGCTACTCTACTGTTCTTCTGCACTGTGGAGAAGCTGCATAGCGGAGATTTGTCCATTCAGAGTTGCTGACTTTGCAATTGTGGAACCAGGTTTTAAGTCTCAGCGCCGGATTAACATCCTGTGATTCTGTGCAAATCCTTTAGGACCATATGTATCCAGGCTTTGCATCACCCCTTGCTCCATGCAAGGGAATGCAATGGATAAGCAACACCTAAACTTGATTAACCAAGACACGCGTGGCTTGATAAATCTAGAGTAACACAAGGCAGCACAAACAGCTGCCTTGCATTACTCTGCGGCAGGGAGGGGTGCCATGAGTGGAGTGTGGTTGTTCCCGCGCATCCACCCATGTATTCTCACACATTCCCAGATTTACCAACACTGGTTGACCTGGGAAATGTGTCAGAATTGTTTGCGTCCCCACCATCGGCGCAACTAGGAGAAATATCTTTATTTCTCCTGGTTGTTTCCTCTGAGAATTGTTTTTGTGCAGGAAGGTGTCCCTTATGTGCCAGAGCAGGCAGATGGCAGGAATGCGCCGTACAATGTTAAATACAGCGCATCCTGCCCTCTCCTTTTCATGCAGTGCAGAGCAGCAAGGCTGCCTGCAGCGTTGCCTGAAGTATTGATACATATGGACCTTAAATTCCCGTGCCTTAAAAAAAAATCAGCTGGTGCTCATGGAAAGTGTTGTAATGCTCGTTCTTACTAAATAAATCTGAAAAAACAGCAGTCGTGCCCATCATTCTGTGTCGAAAGCAGAAACAGCAGCTAAACTCGTTCCAATGACTCGCTCAGTGCACATTTGTAGGAAAAGTACTGCAGTTTGACAAGAGACGCTTGGTTCACCGAATCCATGTCAGAGCATCAGACACAAATCAGCGGCATGAACGAACACGAGCCTCGAGATCCCCAGAGACCAGAAAAGGCTCAGATGTTACCTCCAATCCACACTGATGACATCCCACACTGTCCAATAAAACCGAAAAACACAATACAGATATGTGACCAAAACTGTCAGCACCGATACATGCAAGGGGAAATTGAATTAGGACGAAAAATATGCCGGGGAATTCAATTTTTAGATTGTGGAAAGGAATAATATAGTGACCTTGTAGCTCTGACTCTAAGGGTAAAAGAGAAAAGAAAGGAAATAGTAAGGGAGACTGTTACAGTCATTGGGAATGTCTTTGCTTAAAATAAACTGAGTTTGGAACTCCTCTATGTGGCGATGCAACATTGTGTTTAAAAAGAAGGCTGATTCTTAGAACCAGTGTTGGAGCCTGGCCCAGTTTGTTGTACTGTGAACTAATCTACACATTTTGAAGTCACACTGAGAAGTTTAGAGGACACGGAGCACCTGGCTACATTTCTTGAACTCCTTCCAACCTGCTTACAAAATTGGATTACATTTTATTTCAATTTTCATGACTTGCGCAGGGTTAATGAGCAGGTGCTTTATAATCTGTGCCATACTCACAGCTTCTTAGAGACATAACAAAAAAGGCACAGTATAAAAAAGTTGAAGACTTATCGGCTTTGCATACAACCCCACAAGTTTGCTGGACGGGGACCATGTATTGGAACAACCGAGAACTAGGGCAACAATGTTTGTGCCTTAAGAAAATGTGGTGCATATTACCAAGCAATAGCGATAATTAACGCTGAGCTGCGGCGATTTTTATCGCAGATAAACCTTGGTATTACCAAGTTTTATCGCAAATGCGATAAAAATCGGCCGCAATGCATGAATATCGCTGAAAAGTCAGCGATATTCATGCATTAGCGAGCTAATGCTCTTAGCCATGTTATCCACCTCCCATTGGCTAACATGACTAAGAACTGCTCAGGGCAGGTGTTAGCTTTTGGAGATATTCGCGCTTAGCGCGAATATCTCCAAAAGTTGGTAATAGGAGATAACGATGTTAGCAACTGTTTCCAGTCGCTAACATCTTGGCACGCCCACTTTGCATGTCATTAGTGATAAATATCACTGACATGCAAAGCGGGGCCCAAGATGGTAGCCATCTCCTACTAGCTGTCGCTAACTGGTGTTAGCGACAGCTAGGTAATAGGGAGATAATTTTATCTCCCCTTTCTTGGCTTTTAAAGCCAAAAAAGCTGAGATAAACCCCCTTGATAATACGCCCCTGTATTTTTAGGGCCGCTCGTTGAATGACCACTGTCTGTGTTTGACCTTAGTTCCGTCACAGCAACTGGACTGGCATCACAAGAAGTGACATCACAAGCAGTTTCAACTCACACGTTGAAATGAACAAAAATTAAGCATTCCTGTTTTTAATGCAGCTGGTTTGGGATATTCAGAGATTCTTCGTTTCGAAAATTCTTGAACATTTGATAAATAAATTACTTTCTTGTGTTTGTGGTGATGACTAGGGTGTTCAATTAGACAGGATTGATGAAACTTGTTAGAGATTTTCTGCGGTCAGGAAAATATTGACAAATGGGTGCCTATATTTTCTGGTGCATCAATGTTTCTTACTTGCAACAATGTGATTTTTAAGCATAGTAATACGATCTTTGATTAAATATATTAACAAGCTTTTAATTTATGGTAGTATACTTCACTATATGAAATGTTTATGTTTTATATTGTACAGATATGATTATTATAGATTAATTATAAGAAACCATATTTTAAGACCTATCTTCAGTAGTAGATGAGGTTTTAAACCGCCCATGATAAATTCAAACACGTCACCTGGATGTTTCATACAGCTCTTTGTATTGTACACAATCATAACCAACTGAGCTGACTTAACAGTCAAAAGATCATGTGTATGAGGAGAGTTGCCATTTTATAGCACACACACTATCTCCTGAACTCCATTGGAGTGCGTTAACAATACGAAAATGGCAGTTTGTTTAACTATGGACAGATGGAAGACTGAATCATCGTATCTGAATTTCAGCCAGTCATCTACAAGGTAAACCTGTATCTCTCTCTGTTATGTTATGTTATGTTATGTTATGTTATGTTATGTTATGTTATGTTATGTTATGTTATGTTATGTTATGTTATTTTATGGTATGGTACGTTATGGTGTGGTGTGTTATGTTACGTTACTTTAACTTATTGTTAGACCTGGTCCTTTCTGCAGGGTCATCCCGAAACTTTTTTGCCTTCTCCCTCCTTCTTCCTGAGCCCGTTTTTGTTGGCTTTTAATATTCTGCACAGGCTACCACTGATAACCAGTGCTAAAATGCTTGTGTTAACTCCACAAAACATGGAAAGATTGGCTTACACCCAATTGGAATATTTAATTTCCTTGTAAGTCCCTAGTTAAGTGGAACTACCTGTGTCCAGGGCATGTAAATTGAATGCTGCTAGTGGGCCTTAAGCACTGATTGTGCCACCCATTTAAGTAGCATTGTAAACATGTCTCATGCCTGCAATTTCAGCCTGTGTGTGTGTGTGTGTGTAGCTTTAAACGGCCACTCCAACCTGGTAAAGTAAACCTTTTTCCCGGCCCAAACCTTCTTTTTCAATACATAAAAGTCACCCCAGGGTAGACCTTGGACAGCCCAGTAGGCAGGGTTCAATGCATTTAAAAATTCTGTATTGATTGATTATTTAAAATCTTACAATATTGCAAATACATAAAATTTTACTATAATAAATATGACCAATAAGAAAAACGTTGCAGGATAAAATTCATTAGATTTCATTAAAAGTACTTTGGTTTAAAATCTTACTCTTCTGATTTTGTTTTCGCTATTAGTAGGAATCTTACAAAGGTAGCGTTCATACTTATATCATTTGATTGGAGACAACATTTCAGAGCGTGCCTACATGTCCTTATTCCACATACATTAAAGGCTAATTTAAGTAAAGACCTTCTTTTGTTTTGGAGTCCAGGACAAATAGCTAGAAGGTGGACCATGTTCTCCTCTCCGTTTTTACAGAGTGTGCTGGTTTCCATATTTTTCCAAATGGGGAGGTGACAAAGTCCCGGGAGAATTCCAAATCTTGCTTTAAGAAGAACTTGTTTATTTTTTTCTGTCCACTGTGTTTCCAAGTATTCCTGTACCTTCTTTTTTTTGTATCCATTTATTACTGTCCAAGCATGTTTTCTTTTTATCAGATTATTTTTGTCATTTACAAGGGATAGTTGGTTTGTAGTTCTATTAATTATTTTTTAAAGGATACGTTACTTATCGTGTTATTCCAAATTGTAATAGCCGCAAACTCATCTATCGCTTCCTTAAGATATTTCCATGCCGTTGACTTTACATTATTATTTATTTATTTACATAATAACTGTGATATCTGGTTATCATGATCATTTTTTATCCGATTCCAGGTCTTAATAAATTGACCCTTTCTCGCATAGTATTGGTTGCTTAAACCGAACTCCGGTCTGATTTGAGCGGGCGAGGCATTAGTTGGGAGGCGAAATAGTGACTTGTATGTTTTAGATATAGCATTATTTATTATTTCAGTATCCTTTCCCATTAAGGCTTAACTGCCATTTGTAATGGTTGGTAGCAGTCTTGCCCCTATAATCTTGAAAAGCGGCCCATATGTGAGGTTGCCAAGTGATTTTTTTAAGATTCTGAATGCTGCTATCAAGGCATTTGTCTTCCTTTGAATATCCCTTTTTTGTGTCTGATAATTGCCCTTCTCATCAAAAATTCACCCAGATACTTGTATGTTTCAACTTGCTCCAGTTTGGTGTTCTCCAAGTACCATTTGTTTTTATGTCTTAGGGTTATGTTCTTGATGACTACCATTATTTTTGTTTTTGTTTCATTTATCACCATCCCGTTTTCCTTTGCGTACATGAGAGTTCGATTGATTAACCGCTGTAATCCGACTTTCGTGTGGCTTAAAAGGATTGCATCGTCTGCATACAGCAAATTAGAAATTTGCTTTCCAGCTAATTTCGGAGGGTGAGCGAATAATTCATCCAGGTTCTCGGTTAAATCTGCCAAGAATTAGTTGAAAAGAAGTGGAGCCAGTACACAACCTTGTTTAAGGCCTTCGTTTGCTGGTATTTCCTTTGATAGCATTTGCCCATCCCCCATCCTCATCCTAACCCAGGTTTTACTATACAAGAGCTGAATCAGTTTCAACAGGACCATTGGAATATTTTTTGCCTGGAGCTTTTTCCATAATAAATTTCTTTGGACAGAATCAAAAGCTGATGTGAAATCTACAAAGCATAGATACAAGGATTGTTTGACTATGATTGACTTATCCATTAGAAGCGATAATCCTAAGATAGTTGTCGTTGTCCCCAGCCCTTTAATAAAGCCAGTTTGATTCAGTGGCAGTATCTTATTTTTTATTGCCCATTCATCTAAGTTTGTAAGTAAGATCCAAGCAAACAGCTTGGCATCTGTATCCTGTAGGGTAATGATCCTGTAATTTTCCGGAAGTGCCAGTTTCCTTTTTTTAAAATTGGCGTGATTAGAGACCCTCGCCATGACTCAGGGATGATGCTTTTCTGTATAATTTCTTGAAATAGCTTTCTAGATATACTGCCCATAGTTCTGGTTTTTCTTTGTAGAGAGTAAACGGAATACCATTTGGTCCAGGAGCTCCATCTTTCTGTTTTCTGATTAATTTTATTAGTTGATCTTTCGTTATTACAATAGGTACTTTCGTATCACAGGCATAGGTGTCTGTAGGTTGTATTTCAGTATTTGTCTTTACTGTACCATTATTGTTTAGATGTTTTCTAAGAAATGAGATCCATTCTTGCTCAGTTAGTGCAGATGAGACCACCCTTTTGTTTGGTCGAACCAATCCATTTATGATTTTCCAGAACTCTCTTGCATTTTTTGTTTGCTTGCATGGAATACTTTTGCCCATAATACTTGCATTGCGTGATTTGTTTCGTTCCATATTAATTTCCTCAAGTTTTGGTTGAGAGATTTCAATTCACCTACTACTTCGTTGTTAGCGACGGAATTCTTGATTTGCCTTCTTATCCTATTTCGAGCTCTTTTTAATTTCATAATTGTATATGGAAGGTTTAGATATGTTCCCTTGTCCTTTCTTTCCTCGTTTTTGGTTGGTTTTGTTCAATCTCAGTTGAGTTGGGATTGGGGTTTAACCAGTTTTTTAGTGAACTGTACCCACTGTTCTACCGTTGTTTCCAGTGATTTATCATTGAAGTAAGTCTCTATAATTCTCTCAACTTGTTCATTCATTGCTTCCTTATTCTCGACGGTCCAAAATAGTATTTTATAGTTTACCGTTCCAATGCACCCCTGGGCAGTTTGGTACACTTGATTTGTATTACTCCTAATATTGATTGTTATTATCTGCTGGGAGTGATCACTATCCGTAACTTTTTCTAGCTGATATGAGATAATGTTATGAAAAATATTAAGTAATGTCATAGTGTAATCAATCCTTGACCTTGAATTATGCATAAAGTATGTATATGCTGGTGGCATATCTGCTTTAAACCGGCCATTAAGAATTCTCAGACCCATCGCTTTCATGTCTTTTATAAATTGTGTGCCAATTTTATTACAGAGGGAGTTAATCTCTTTTCCTAGGTCCTGCATGGGTATTGACCATTGGTGAACTTGTGACTGTGAACTATCATCCCTTATATGGGCTGACATTAAGTTTAGGTTAAAGTCCCCAGTCATCATATAATCTGCTAATGAATATTCCAGCATTTGTTCCAATAGAAAATTACTAAATGTTGCATACGTTGATTCCCTGCTAGTGCATATTGGCTGTATATATATATGTTAATCAGATATAGTGACTTAGTTTTTTGATTACTTGTTATATATTTCAATTTGATCATTAGAATGTTCTTACTATTTATATCCAATCGTTCATGCTCAACCTGTAGGTCGTTTGAAATAAATGTTGCTAGACCCCCGCTTGGACGCCCGAATTTGTGGATTTTGTTTGCATTTTCATAGTGACCTGTATATCCGTATAACATATATGGTTTGATTTCCCACGTTTCCTGTAAGAAAATAATCTGACATGGGAGCCCTATAGCACCTATGTGTGCGTTGTGAATCTTTGTTCCCAATCCAGTTATGTTCCATGAGCACATTGTCACTTGTCCTGTCTCTTTTACATTACCTAAAATGAACTTAGCCCTGTCGGCTTATTGTTCCTTGTTACTATGTAATGTCATGGTAATCCATTTTTCATTTATTTCAGAGTTCTTTTCTAATTTCCTTTGCGGTAGTGTTCCTCCTGCTTTATTAGAGGATCTGCTGCGTGCATATTTTAGTACTGGAACTATTTGCCTATCAATTTTTGCCTGCTGTACCTGATTTTCTTCACTAATAAGCGGTGTCGGATAGAGCTTTGGGATTTGTTTGACAATTGATATGCCCCAGGCTTTAAATGTCTTTTGTTCAGTTAGGATCTGTTCTGCAATTGCCGTGGAATTTAATGTGACTAGTGTGGGAGGCTGGAGAGAGTGTTTTCCTGTCATAAATTCAATAGATTCGATATCCTCACTTACAATTTTAAATAAGGATGGAATTGACTTAAATAATCTGAGTATATTACCTCGATTTAGTGTGTCTTGCCTACCTCTGGACTCAAATTCCGGTGTAAAAGTAAGTTGTACTTTGTTAATTGATAAATGTTTATTAAAGGCATCTGTTTCATTGACTTGGTTATGTTTATAAGTAATTCTTTTTACCCCTTCCCTGTTTTCGATAAACAGGTGATCCCAGTCTGCCAGTGTTATATTCGTTTTGACTATCTCACTCACTTTAGGGTTAAGATATTTTTCTGTTTTTTCATCAGCGTACTGATTTTGATCATATGTGATTTTTGGCGTTCGTTTTATAGGAGTGCTATCCTTCCTTTTTTTGAAAACTAGGGCTGTTCGGGCAGCTAACCTCTTCTTCTTCTCATTTTATTAGCTTGTCCTCAACTTGAGGTGGGCCAACTACAGTCCTTATGTCTTCCTCATGCTCTATTGATCTTCTCCTTCGTCCATTAGTGGTTCTCGGTCTATATTCATCCTTTCACCCTTAAGCTTTAGTTTCCTCATGTTAGTGCATTCCTTACGATTATTTTGTCCCATCCCTATTCGCTTTGTTTTAGTACATTTTGTTGGTATATTTTCCCTAGTTGTTTTTTGTTCAAATATACCAAAGTATTTGTTTTTTCCATTCCTAATGTGTGACGTGTTCTTTTTGTTCTCTCTTGGTAAATCTTTTCCTATATCCTGCTCATTCAGATTTATGGTTGTTATCTGATCTTCATCTGATTGCATTGCAGCACAGTGTTTGTTTTTTACATTTTTCCTTGCTTTACGTAGTTTTTTTTCTTTGGCGATTTGACAACATAGTGTAGCCATCAGTGTCCTGTTCATTAAATTCTTGTTCTACACTTGTGTTTCAATACTAGTAGTTACATCCCTTATTTGCTCAGATAAATGTAAATCTAGTGATGGTATATTTTCTCCTTGTACATTAGGTTTTTTCTGCAGCTTTTTTATTGATGTTACTTCTGGGCCCTCAAGGCTTTCAATCCTGCTCATATATTCCTAGTCAGTCTTATCAATCATTTTTATGTATTTAGTACCGTCTTCAACCTTTTCATCGATATTTCCATTTTTCTTTCGGATGTTCCTTTTATTATCCTCTATTATGCTATGTAAGACCTCTGGTATTGTTGCTAGTTTGTCTATAATTGGTGAGTATATACATTCCATGGTCATTTTTTCATTATCTTTCTTTGCTCTAACATTCAGGCCATTAAGCTGAGCAAGTTTATTGTCAATCCCCACAACTGTGTTTGCCATCATTTTTAGGAGATCAATTTGAATATCCAATTTATTGGATTGATATTGTAATGCTTCTAATGTGAGAGTTGAAGTTTGGTAAAAAATATCCCAACTTATACCCATCTCTTTGTTTTTTCTTCCCTTTGATTGATTTGTGTTGTATTGCCACTTTGGTATTTATTATCCAAGGAGGATGCATATTCATTCGTTTTTGAGTCATAAACATTAATTTCTTTATTCCCTGACTCTTCTTCCCCATTTGTAGTGTCTTGTCTTATTTCCTGAAGTTCATTAACTTCTTGGATATCTTCCCCAATTTTACCAGTGTGGTTGTGTAGTGTAGTTCCTAGTTTCCCACTAGGCCCTGCGCATTGGAATAACATAAACAGTAGTATCGACGTGGAACTGCGGATATTCCAGGCCTCCACTGACTATGCTAAACTTAATTGGGTGTGTTACCAACTAGCTCAGAGGTCACTGGAAACTTTCTTCTCTGCATGGGAAGTGATCAGCTTCCCTGGCACAGACAAGAAGGGATTCAGCTTTCCAACAACCGTGCAACATGACAACTTTGCTCCTCAGATCAAGAGTCAATCTCTAGGGTCGTGTGAAACAATAGACATGTATTTCACTCAGTCAGTTTAGTGCAGTTTACTTTCACGAGATGTAGAGAATAGAGAGACGGGCGTTTGTCAATAAAGGGTTAACATTTATTGAACAGTCTTTCTTCTCGTACAAGAGAAATGTATTGCCACAATTGCAAGACTTGTTATTATAAAAAGTACGTACAGTAAGATAAGGATTGCGAAATAGAACTGTAAAAGCATTGATATGGTTTCTTAGCCATACAATGGTTTAAAAGTAATAAAACATATATACAGTCATATATACATTAGGCTAAAATACTCAACTGGTGCTTCTAACTACGCCTACCCCAGTGTGCCTGACCTAAGCCTAACACGTGGAAGGGGAGTAAGTAAGTAGCTTTAAGTTAAGTTGGTTTTGCCAAGGTTTGCTTCAAGAATTCTCATCTAAGGGTTTAGTCAACACCATACCTCTGAATAGAATGATGGAAGTCTGGTATTTCCTTCAGGGGGCACTCAATATCCCAGTCACCCGCGAGGGCAGACCGGAAACGCTGGAGCTGGATTTCTCTGCAGGAGAAAGGCAGCGGCTCTTCTTCAGCGCGTCGGGAGGAGGAGGCGGGGGACAGCGTCCGCGGCAGCTGGAATCTGCTGGGCTTCTTTCGCAGAGGGACGGCTGTTCAGCTCCTAAGCGTACTGCACCATCGTTCGCGCTTTAGCAGCGATAATGGTATCAGTAGCTTCACCACCAAGGGACAACAGCAGCAGCGTACTGCCTGCAGCAGCAATGGGATGCACAACAGGGTGCACGGCAGCTTACAACAGCACAACAGCTTTCAGCTCACATTGCTTAAGGCAACGTTGGTAATATTTATACCTGACAGGTGCCGGGTTTGACGCAAGTTTGCTGGACATAAGACGTCAATTAAAGATGTCACTAGGAAGTGATAGTTATCAGTTGCTCATTAGAGTTCCATTACTAATCAAAACACAGCAAGCAGGGATTTCCAGGTTTGCTGAGTTTTTATCTTGTTGAAGAACTCGGAGTGTTATTCTAGGAATATCAGATAGTGACTTCTGCTCTGTCATTGCACTAATTGGTTGCAAAGGAAGTGGCAGATAACTATGCTGGAATGTGGCTCTGTTCGTGTGAGGCCAGAGATGACTTTTCTGAAAATCGCACTTGAACGGTTATGCCAATATAGGGAATAAATGGATTTATAGCCGAATAGGGGCATAAGGTCGCAGTATCGATCAGGAACCTAGATAAACACGCAACACCCACTCCACGTTTTCATGTCCATCAAATTACTAAAACTAGAGCAATTAGATGCATGTGTAACATTGCCCACCCCAAAATACATAAATGCATTCGAAATAGGCGTATATTGTAATACGTGAAATTTAGGTACTGTACGTTTTTGAAGCATAGAAATCATTCAAAAATTATTACATATGAAATCAATGAACGATTATGCAAAAAAGAATTACACATGAAGTATCTCTGACAGAAGAAGGGCGAGATAAATCATCACATAAAAATGCATTGTAATAACATGTGCTAGAGGCTGATGTAATGTTGTTATGTCTCTAGATGTGATTAAAAATAGAAGTGTGAAGCTTCTGTTCTCTAAGAATAGTTTTTACGGTAAGCAAAGAATTGTTCGTGCCAAAAAAAAGGTGAATATTAAAAAATGTCCAATTCAAAAGAATTATTGCTTGAACGGGGAAATAGAGTTCCAACGCATTTAGCAGTTTTTGTTGATCAAAACTGAAGGCCGAATTCAGAGTTCATGGGAACGCTGTGTGTCGGAAAGCTTCTCCAAAGTTATTGTTTCTGTATGGGTGAGAACATCGTATCAGACAGGCTCTCAAAGAATTGGTCTACAAATTCAGGTGACAGTTCAACCAAATTCGATAGTGCTGTAACTTGGCAGGTGTGAGAATGATTGCTGTCATCATAGTCGGGAGCAGCAATGCTCACAGAAGGTCGTACCTGGGTGATGTTGCTTTTGTCACTCGCTCTCAACGAATGCCGTCATCAGGATTGGTAGCCGCTGGGGACAACACAATGCGTGAGCCGTTATTGGACTGAGCAAAGTATCGACGTCCATTGGTACTGCTGATGGAAGTGAAAGACAGATGTCCAACACGCATTCATCGCCGCAAAGCATACATCTTAGTACCGGTAAGATACAGTTCTGCAATATAGGTCTGAATGAAAGGAACCAGGTCATGTTTAGATCTCTCAGCCTGGCCAATCCAAGGACGTTAGTTATCCTGTCCCGGTAGCGCATTGCTAGGATTGTCTCTTCCATTCCCATGGGAGCTATGTCTGAGCCGAGGCTTGCCATAACGAAGCAGGAGGGTCAAAAATAAAATCCCTGCGACGAGTCCCAAAAATAATGGTATGCCGCCAAAAACAGAGTGTACAAAATTAGGAATGATTCCCAAAATTGCCTGAAAAGGTGTTAGCAGTCCCGTAAAGACTGTCTTAAATATGCCTGGGATGCTTGTTGCACTAGACATGTTAAGGAGTTGGCTCAACATTTCTACGAAATGCACGGGGCAATTTGTTGATAAAAGGTCATGAACTTCAGTAGCTGTCCTTGCAACTAGAAGATCATACGTCTCTTTTGATGACGTTATAGGCACTGTTGTCTGTAAAAGTACAGATTTCATTTTGCTTAATGTATCAATTCGTATAGAATAGAGATTCAGACGAGGCCAGATGGGAGTCACTGTGTCTGCAGGCCCACTCGGATGTTACTCTTACTAGATAACTTTTCCCTGGCACGAGGCCACAACATCTGTGATCCGTTCTAAGAATGTAACTCCCGTTTGTGAGTTGCATAAAGAAGGGCTCTATCTGAGTTGCAGGTGTGACTAGCTGGTGGCATGAAAGGTTGTTTGAATTTCCATCACATGCTCCGTGTAAATTAATACCCTGACACAAAAGTATACCGCTTAGTGAATGTTTACAATTTTCACCACTAAGAAATACATTTTTGTCGCTGTCACTATAGCAAGAATGTGTGTATGGTAATTTCCATTCAGATTTTACATATCCTTTACTCATTTGTTCATACTGGCCAGCAGGTATGTACTCAAGGCACTTTTTAAATCGGAAAGTTGTTATCGGAATTGTGATAATTCTGTGTATTATCCATTCAATGACAGGACTCTCTGACATTGTCAATGGTAATCTCTCAAGTTTTTTGATGCTCAGGATTGTATAGTCTGCTCCTTTCTGTGCCAAACTGATCTGTTTATCAGTAAGGTTAAAAATGGAAAATAATGACGTTGTGTTGATTAAACGCCAAGGCACATAGCCTGAACGAAGATTTTGCAGCGTCCAGCCTAATTCTATAATAGAGCGTAATTGAGACTGGCCATGTTGTAACATTAGCAAGTCTCTGTCTATCACATCAAAGGCAGAGGATACAATAGTGTCCAACGAATATATTCTGGAAGACAGAGTCATTAACCCATTGTCTACCACAGAAAGTGATTTCTCCAAATTAATACGATCAATTTCTCGTATTTTTTCAGCAGTTTCAATTTGTTTGACTTTCCAAGCCTCGTTGTAAGCAGCATAGATACTGGTCGCTATGAAACGCTTTTGACGCTGTTTGCGTGGTCCAAGAATGAAATCGCGCAAATCAGCACCATCTTTTAGTAAAGACAAGTGTTGCTTAATTTCAGCCAGTGTGGATGTTGTTAGCCATTCAAGGCAGAGTTTCCCTACACTGTATGTTGTTATTATCCCTGGATGTTGTCTCTGGGAATATCTCGAGTCTAATCTGGTCATTTTTGACCCCTGTGTTTTATTCAGGAATCTATCTTGACAGCTGTTTGTGTCAGTAGGCCAGATTAACCACTTTTTCCAATCAGGAAGTGTTCTGTTAAAATGTAAAATTTGTGACACGTCTAACTCAATATCTGCAGTTGCATTTTCCGGTATTGGCTTCGGTATAGATGGTGTTTTAAGGTCTTTGATCTTAGCTAGGCCAAGACAAGATGTTTGGTGTATTGTGTCATTTAAAAATAACATTTGTTCTGGTATCATGCAAGTTCTAAATAGTGCTTCAATGCCCTGTACCTGCCAATCTTTTGTACCCCAAATTGTTTTCATTTCAATATTATCTTTCCAATAATCAAAACCAAATGTCATCATTTTGTCATAAAATGCTTCTGAATATATCAATTTAGAATTTGTCAGCATTGTTTTCATTCCTGTTTTATCTAACAGTTTGTAATAAAACGTTTCTGCATCACTGGTGTTAAACCCTGAGAAGTATTTGAATTTCTCAAAAAATGCTTTAGAACTGCTTTTAGGTAGTGTAGAACAATGTTCCCATTGATTATACATAAAAACATTTCTAGGCTGTGCAGATTTATGCAAGTAATGATCACCATAGTGTGTGTAACAGAATAACTGCTCATAACTAGATGAACCTTGTAAATAATCATGATCTGTGAATCTAGCTGACATTACTAAATCAGACATCATGTCATTAATACTGTTAAAGTCCCAATCATCAGAGAATGTACTTGGTGTTACAAAGTCACTTAAGGAAACCTTCAGTTGATGAGGATACTTCAGGATTTCGACCGGACCATAGATCTCATAGTCTGTTTTCTCCCATACTACCCCACCAGGTATTGGAATTGCTGTGACATTTACTGTTGACAGTTCTCTTTTCTTCACATGGGATGATCTGTGTGGTTTCAGGACTAGGTTGATGTTCTGACTTGCTGTGTCCATTGTAATATATTTTCCTTCAATGAATTTTCTCAAGCAAAGTACCATGATGAGCCAAAGCAGGAGGAAAAATACACCTAGACCGAACCAGAACTCTAACCAAGGTGAAACAAGGTAGATTTTCTTCAGTTGATTAAAGAGTTCCGTTGCTTTTTCTTTAAAAGTCTTTTTTGTTTCTGGCATCACTTCGGGGTCGTTCTGATCTTCAAAGAAGTTGTCGAAGTTGATGAAATAACCAGAGGCAGTTCTGTCAATTGTTGGGATTGTTCTTTCAATCTGTCTCTCTGTAGCACTTTTTGATGCCATATCATTGTAGACTGGTGTTGTTTCTTGACGAACTGTTTCAATCTGTGTCTCAAGAGGCACGAGTTCCATGGCATTATTGCATAGTCCTTCATTGTGCACTGTAGGCTGATCGAATGTGATTAGTCTTTCAGTTTGAACCTCTTGGATTGTTGCAAGTTTGGGTATTCTGTTGTTTCTTGGGAGTCCACTGGGCCTACTGTTGATTATAGGCCACATGCTTGTGGTTTCACCAGGTCGATGGACACGACTCTGTTCTCCTTTTTACCAGCAAGGGGCGGTAGCACAACTGATCTTGTTCCGGTGACTGCCAAGACAGGTACTGCTTTTCTGTAAGAAGGCCCAAATTCCTTCTTAACCGCGATCTTTTCTCTGACTAGATCCCCAATCTTTGGAATCCAGACAGGCCTTGCTGGGGCTATTGCTGGTGGTGCCTCGTCAGTGGTACTTGGCTGTTGCTTTAACTTTATGTTGCTTAAGGATTTTCTTGTTTCATTCAGTTCCTGTAAAACAGCCAAACGATCCTTTACATCAAAGTGCGTTGTTTCTTCTTGTACCACTGACATCTGACTATCGAGGTCCTGAATACGCATTCTAATTCCGAACAATAGTTCGTATGGGCTGAAACCTTTTAGAGAATTTCTTGGCATGTTGTTAAGACTAGTCTGGACACTTATTAAATGTTTGACCCACCCAGCGCCTGAACCTAATACCTTCGCTGTTATAGATTGCTTTATGTCACGGTTTTTTCTTTCTACCACACTGTTCCCCTCCGGGGTATGACGGACAAGAATACCGCAACCCAATTCCCATGCTGGCCATGGCCTCCCTATAGGCTCGAGAGCTGAAAGCAGGACCCTGGTCAGAATGGAACGTGGTAATTGCGTATGTGCCGATAAAGACTCGCAAATCTTTTATAACCGTTCTAGCGTCAGCCGAGCGCTGGGGCCCACATTTTTAAGTGTGTTTAGCCTTAACTGTTAATAGGACGCAGGATGGGGTGTAGGCAGCGTTACGCTCTTTCTGACTGGTACCCGGTAGCATGGTTCCTTACTGCGATCCCTATTGCAGTTTTCACAGTTGTTTGCATATATTTGGTGTTCTACACTCATTCCCGGCCACCAGTATACTGATTGTAATTCAGTCAGTGATTCCTTGATCTCTCTGTGCCTAGGACCCAAACCCATGTGTGCGTCTGCTATTAAAAATATTCTCCTGTTCGTGTTTGGAATCACTCTGTCCCCCACTCCAGGGATTCGAGCAAAAGGAACGGAGTTTGCATCGATTATGTATGCATAATTGAGTGGATAGTTTACGGGTAGCGCTGCACAGTCGCCTTTTACGGTCGTTTTTACTGCCAGCATGGTTTCCCCCTCTATGTATTTTTCTGTACGCTTTTTTGTGGCTACGGAAGCCGGTTTAGTTGCTTCCGCTGTGGCTGTATTAGCCAATGAATTCCCTGCAACGTGAACGCCATCACGTTGAAGACTCTGTGCGTGAATCACGTGAGTCTTTTGTAGTTCTTTGTGTAAAAGAACTACCTGTTCCCATAGCAGTTTATGCTTTATTGTGGCACCTGTGTCATCTTTGTAATCGTTTTCAATCCAACTCTGCAGTTTATTGTTGTAAGAGTTGACGCAAAAATGAGAATCGCACACTATAAGTGTCGGGAATTCACGTTCTGCATTTTCGAGCGCCATCTTTAAACATCTGATTTCAGTTCTCTGAACCGAACAGTTTCTTACAGATTCAGTTTTTGTTATTTTCGGTCTGAATTTACCGCACAGCCAACGACCTTTAATGATCGCACATGCTGCATTGTAGGATTTTCTCTCTACGTTGAAATGCTGTACAAAACTATCTGTATAGATTATACATGCGTATTGTGGGAGAGGCAGAATTTCGATTGGCAGAGGATATTCTTCTTCATATTCTAAATCATTCAGTTCTTTGAATTGCGGGGCGAAATAGTATTTCACATCTTCCGCTCCTAGAGAATCTATACACTGTATCCATTTCGGATCCAGTGACACTGTAGGCAGGTTTACTGGGCTGAATAGCGCCTCGAAGGCGGATTCCGCTGTAAGGATATTAATCCGTTTGCCGTGTGCTAGTTCTCCTTCATTTGCTAATGCGATTTGCACTGTGTTCACAGTTCTTTCTGTGTGACTGAATGTTTTTTCTGCTTGTGTGTACAAGTGAGATTTAATTGAAATTGGTACCTTTTCTCCCTCATTAGAGGTTAGGTAAGTGAATCCGCATCTTCCTTGGATGACTCGGATTACAAGATCGATCGTGTTGTCACGTGTATCTAATTTTGTTTTTTCTAACATGTCTGTTTGCAGTGATCTCAAAATTTCTGTGTGTTTTTGAGTCCAATTGATTTGTTTAAAATCAGGTTTAATTAGTTCATAGAGAGGTTTAACCCTCTCTGCGTAATTTAGTATGTATGTTCTTCCGAAATTCAGAAAACCTAGAATGGATTGTAAATTCTTCAGCGTTTTTGGAGCTTGGAGTACAGCGCACTTCTTTAAGAAGTTGTCCGCTAGGCTTTTCCCTTCACTTGATAATTCGTACCCTAAAAATAGTACCGTCAGATGGGCAATTCGAGACTTTTTAAAGTTGAATTTGTAACCCTCTGCTGCGAACCCAAGTATAATGGTGTTCACTCTTTTCAAGTGAGTATCCAAGTCGTCGTCTGTGAGATAGATATCATCTACGTAAGATAATGCCTCATCATCATAGATTTGTAGTAACTCTGTTACCCTAGCTGAGAATAGTCCTGGGCTGTTCTTGACACCCTGTGGGAGTCGACAGAATTTTTTCTGTGACCCAAATGCAGAGAAAGCGGTCAAATATCTGCTTTCTGGTGCAATGTTTTGACAAAAGAAACCATTAGATATGTCTAATGTCGTTTTATATTTTTTCCTAACTATGTTATTCATTAGGGCTGCACTATGCGAGTTTTGTACTGCAAAAGTTTTGCAACATGTATTAAGGTGTCTGTAGTCCAAAACTAGACGATATGAATTGTCTGGCTTGGAGACAGGAAACAAAGGATTGTTCATTTGAGAGGTGCATGTCTCAATTACCCCCTGGTATTCAAGTTGATCTAAGATCTCCCTGACCTGTTTTTTAGCTTCTTGCTTTATGGGATACTGCCGTTGGGCAGTTGGTTCACTTTTTAATTGGATTTTGTGAGGAGGAGAGTCCTCATCCCATCCTACATGTTTTTTATATAATGCAGGTGCCTGGGCTACTGCCCATTTCCTTGCATATGTATATTTTTTGTGAATCGGAATGTGATTCGAGAAGGCAGGCATAATCACTTCTTCGCCACGAGGGCACTCCCTGACAAACTCCGGGGGCCAATCTTTTTCAGCTAACAGAATATCATAGCCTTTTGAGAGCTTATCCCAAAATAGACCTCTTATTTTCCTAGTCTTATCACCCTCTATACGCAATGTTATTTCGTATATTTTATGGGGCTCGCTAAGTCTGGTGTCGGCAGTTTCAACCTGAATGTATTCATTCGTGTCCACTGTCTCCAGATGACTCATCAAGATCTTGCGCGCTATACTGATTTCTGCTGCACTGTCCAACATTGTCAATGCCCACTCCCCGTTTTTCAACTGTGTCCTCAGTATTCTCGGCATGGTTGATTACTCTAATACTGGCTACCTTCTTTTTCTGAAATTGAGATTTTTTACTCTGAGCAGGTTCCTTGTCTTTGGACTTGGTGTGCTCTCCTGGGTCTGACCGTCCTCTTCTTTCCGAATTCTGTGGAAAAGATCGAGAGGGACGTGTGTCAATGCTTTGATATCTATCAGGTTTTTTCAGATTATCCCTATTTCTAAGGTTATATCTTTTCTCAGAGGGCTCCCTCTGGGGAGACTGGCGTTCTCGAGTCGGAGTTCTTTCCCTCCGTCGAGGAGACCTTCCTCTGGACTGGAAAACTTTTTCCTTGGGAGTGGATTGTTTATTTCCATCCCAGCTCTTTTTAGGAGTGTTTGAATTATTTTTAATAAATCATTTTTCAGGATTTTCGAGCAGTTGGGGCTTTACTGGTTTCCCACCCAAGCTGTCTCTACCTAATTCTTCATAGCATTTTTCTATGATTTTTGCAAGCTCAACAGGATCTTTTATATCTGTTTCCTTCAACTTCTGGCGAATCGCCACAGATGCTGCTTCTCCTTTTATGTTGGCTAATAATATAGCCGAGACCTGCTTGAAGTCTTTCAGTAATTTCATACCTAGATTTAAAGCGGGCTCTGGACCGTATTCATTTTGAATCTGTTTTAGCACTTCTGGTATTACCGCCATAGACGGAACACCGTGTGTTTTTGTGTAAATGGAAGCAAAGACTGTACCCCAAGTGTCGCAGTCCTCCACGTGTGGTGCGATTCCCATAGGAAGGCAGATGGTCAAGATTCTGTGTTTCTCTATAGGGGTAGTATCAGGAAATACTGCCTCTATTTGAGTGATTTTCTGTGCTAACCAGAAAGGAATTTGTTCCCGTTTTACGGGTGTTTTACCAAGACATGACTGTATGTTCTGTGGTGTAATTTTATTAGTGTTCCCCTGATGAGGGGTCAGCTGTGGTACATTAACAGCTGGTTGGACTGTTGCAGTCCGCATTACATATTGGACTAATTGCCTATGTATTTTAATTAGTGTTTTTAGCTGTACTAACAGCTCTTCCTTTGACATTTTTACAATGTCAGGATGTGGTGTGTAGCTGGCTAGAACCGGCCACGTTGCTCCTGGTCTACCTAGTGGACCGAGCCTGGTAATGTGATCATTATGTTTTAGGGCGCCATTAAACCAGAGCAGGTGCTCTTGAAATTTAAGTGGAATTTCAATCTCCTCGAAAGGAGCGTACTCTTCCGGAGGTTCCTCTATTTTGTAATAGTGAAACTCTTTTGTTGTAGCGTTTGCCGCTGGAAAGTTTATCCATGAATAGAATACCTCTGTCTGCCGATATTCGTGAGCCTCTATCACGAAAATTACTGTACCACCTTGAGGTGTCAGTCCGTTTTCTATAAGTTTTAAAGTTATAGATTTTCTTAAGTGGACCGGGATGATAATAGCATCCGGGTCAGTCTGTAGGAGACTCGAGCCCTCCTCTATTAGTAAGGATGCCAGTCTAACTGCTTCCCTTTCTTCTTCACTGTCTGTCATTTTATATAAATGCAGGCTTTGCAGAGTAGGTCTCCAAGGAGACAAAGATTAGGTGCACAATATTTTGGAACACTGTATCCTTCAACGTTGAATAAACCAGAGCTTTACATAGGAATCTCTTCCTACTGAGTTCGGGCGGATTTTAACCTTTCACCCACTCCAGACGTCTATTGGAGTATTTACGGGAGAAAGGGGTCTGTGTGAAATATGCACAACTGAGTTACTCTAACGTCTTGCGTTAGTTTATCGCCTTACTAAACGTTGGGCGCCATGTAGTGTAGTTCCTAGTTTCCCACTAGGCCCTGCGCATGGGAATAACATAAACAGTAGTATCGACGTGGAACTGCGGATATTCCAGGCCTCCACTGACTATGCTAAACTTAATTGGGTGTGTTACCAACTAGCTCAGAGGTCACTGGAAACTTTCTTCTCTGCATGGGAAGTGATCAGCTTCCCTGGCACAGACAAGAAGGGATTCAGCTTTCCAACAACCGTGCAACATGACAACTTTGCTCCTCAGATCAAGAGTCAATCTCTAGGGTCGTGTGAAACAATAGACATGTATTTCACTCAGTCAGTTTAGTGCAGTTTACTTTCACGAGATGTAGAGAATAGAGAGACGGGCGTTTGTCAATAAAGGGTCAACATTTATTGAACAGTCTTTCTTCTCGTACAAGAGAAATGTATTGCCACAATTGCAAGACTTGTTATTATAAAAAGTACGTACAGTAAGATAAGGATTGCGAAATAGAACTGTAAAAGCATTGATATGGTTTCTTAGCCATACAATGGTTTAAAAGTAATAAAACATATATACAGTCATATATACATTAGGCTAAAATACTCAACTGGTGCTTCTAACTACGCCTACCCCAGTGTGCCTGACCTAAGCCTAACACGTGGAAGGGGAGTAAGTAAGTAGCTTTAAGTTAAGTTGGTTTTGCCAAGGTTTGCTTCAAGAATTCTCATCTAAGGGTTTAGTCAACACCATACCTCTGAATAGAATGATGGAAGTCTGGTATTTCCTTCAGGGGGCACTCAATATCCCAGTCACCCGCGAGGGCAGACCGGAAACGCTGGAGCTGGATTTCTCTGCAGGAGAAAGGCAGCGGCTCTTCTTCAGCGCGTCGGGAGGAGGAGGCGGGGGACAGCGTCCGCGGCAGCTGGAATCTGCTGGGCTTCTTTCGCAAAGGGACGGCTGTTCAGCTCCTAAGCGTACTGCACCATCGTTCGCGCTTTAGCAGCGATAATGGTATCAGTAGCTTCCCCACCAAGGGACAACAGCAGCAGCGTACTGCCTGCAGCAGCAATGGGATGCACAACAGGGTGCACGGCAGCTTACAACAGCACGACAGCTTTCAGCTCACATTGCTTAAGGCAACGTTGGTAATATTTATACCTGACAGGTGCCGGGTTTGACGCAAGTTTGCTGGACATAAGACGTCAATTAAAGATGTCACTAGGAAGTGATAGTTATCAGTTGCTCATTAGAGTTCCATTACTAATCAAAACACAGCAAGCGGGGATTTCCAGGTTTGCTGAGTTTTTATCTTGTTGAAGAACTCGGAGTGTTAATCTAGGAATATCAGATAGTGACTTCTGCTCTGTCATTGCACTAATTGGTTGCAAAGGAAGTGGCAGAGAACTATGCTGGAATGTGGCTCTGTTCGTGTGAGGCCAGAGATGACTTTTCTGAAAATCGCACTTGAACGGTTATGCCAATATAGGGAATAAATGGATTTATAGCCGAATAGGGGCATAAGGTCGCAGTATCGATCAGGAACCTAGATAAACACGCAACAGTTGCTTGATTGTTTGGGCAATATTTCCTCAGGAGCTATAAGCAACTTTTTCTTGATTTCTACATTTACCTCTATAGGCATCATTAAATGTTTTTGTTCAATCCTGCCTTCCTGACATACTTTATTAACTTCAGGAAATTTAAATTCAGAGTTGTTTATAAGGAAATTTGTGTCCTTAGTCGCTACATCTGTTACACTTGTTGGGTGTGATATTTCCGTTTCATTTGATTTTTCTTGATTAATTGGCCCTAGAGGTAAAGTTTTGTTTAATATTTCTTGGTCTGTGATTTGAAATTCGTTGTTCTTTTGTTCATTTATTTTGCTTTGAGAGTTACACATTCAGTTTTGCGGGGTATTTTGTGTGAGTTGCATATTGATTTTTTCACTACTTATAGGTTTGATGGGGGTCTGTAATTTGTTATTTTCCACATCTGTTTGCATTGTCATCAATGCCCCAGTTGGATCCTTCATGAAATGAAATGTATCTGGTATTTTACTTGATTTCTCAAACATCCTTGCAATTTGGGAAATTTGAGTTTGATTCAGTCCAGCAGTGTTTGATTTAACCTTCTTCTGCACCCTAGATTGTTTTATTTTCTTTGTCCGTTTTGTAATTGGTCCTGATGCCCTCTCCTTGCCGGAACGCATATTTCACTTTTATGGTCACCTTTGTGATTACTATTGATTACTATTTACCCCCCTTGACAGCTCAAGCCGCTGTTACCAGCCATTGCTATTATCCAACACACCAGTTCACCCGCTTATTCTGTTAACGCGAGTTATCTGGTCTGAGTACAGGCAAGTATCATCTGCTTACCTCCTTCATACCTCTGATTCCACTTGCAGTGTTCCATATTAAACTAGAAAGGAGCAAACCAGAGGGAACAGATGGACCACTTACTCCCTTTGCCCCTACACCCGTACACCCATAGCAGAGCCTTAACAGGTCGGCTCCACCACCCCAGCCTGTGTGCTCGTTTTCACTACAGACCCAGACCCAGTCACAAAAATATATCTCTAGCCGCCAACGCCTACTCCAACACCAATATGCTGATATCGCCGAGCCCCCCAACACCAAACACAAGGGCAGCACAGCACGGTGCAAGTAATGGCAGTGTAATATTCAAATGGCAAGGCACCGGGCCACTGCAGGATCCTGGAGCACCTGTCCTCGGGGTCTAACAGTGGACATCTGTAGGGGTCATGCAGGTGGGTGGAAAGGCAATCCCAGTCCAAAAATTCAATTAATCTCTGCTCCCACTCCTGCTCTCCAGGAGCGAAAGCCTCCTCAAGTTGCAACTACTCCAAGTGTTTCCGTTTCCCTGTACAACAGCGTTAGGTCAGTGTGTATGAGACTGAGTGTGGTGTTCAATACCAATATGCAAGATTTAGACCTTCTTAACTGAATACCCCCCACAGCTCCAGAGTCACCAGAGTCTTTTATACTATACGGGGGGTATACTGGTCTACTATGCAGCCGTTCCTCCTCTTTTGGCCTGTAAGAAACCTGTAAGAATCCCCACAGCACGAGAGACTGATCGCTCACCTCTGCTGGGATGTGACCAATGGGGCTTGGTTTTACTGTCCGCCACCGCCGCTGTCTGCTGCTCTCTGCTGCTGTCTGCCGCTGGTTGCAGCTCACATGTGCCGGCACAAGAGCGGAGGACAAGGGGCAAGGGGCAGTGGCAAGTGGCGAGCCTGGTTCGCTGTTCTGCTACCTCCCGCAGCCTTTAGGTGGTGCATACAGCAGGGCCAAGCCTCACAACAGCCTCACAACACCCAGCTGCTCCGACTCCTCATTGGGAGCTCAGCGCTTCCGCCTCTCCGACGAAACCCGTATCCCCAGCGGGGCCGGGGTTGGGGCACAAGCGGGGGCCAAGCGGTGGTGGTGTTGGCTTCGGGCTCCTCGCGCCTCAGCACAGCGCTCTAAGGTTGCCCCAGGTACGGGGTCGCGCACTTTTGCCATTCGCCGCTCTGCTACGGCCGGCGTACAATGCTCCCTCGTGTCTCGCGTCTCTCGTCCGGAACCGGAAGTGCAACCACATAGTAGTGGATCTGTCCCTTGATGTACTTTTAGAAAGTTGGCATTTTCTTGTCATAAACATTTGGTGCATGCTGCCTGTCTCTGTGTCACATGACTGGGCGTAGTTGTCAGCTGGGCTTCGTGTATTCCTCCTATACAGCCACAAACAATGGGGGGCTTTGGTGTGGCTGGATGGGCCCTCACTGGCAGAATGGGAGAGTAGAACTGGACCCAGCACCACTTACACTTAAATAGGCTGTGTCCTGCCTTCATACAAAGGGCTTCATACCGCCTGTAGTTACTCTGGAGGCAGGGCCAGGAAGACAGGAAATGGTAAGAGTGAGATGGGCTTGTAATTTGCTATTGTTATCGTGTTAGCTAAGGATATCTTGAGGCTTGGTACTATAGTGGCATGTTTCTAGATATCTAGGAATACAGAGGTGGAGAGAGATGTTAAGAATGTAAGTAAGTGGTGAGCAGACCTTTTGAGGAGCTCTAGTAGGGGCAAGGGTGAAATGGAACTTCGAATTTGATAGATTGAATGGTGTTGGTGGTTTCTGTGAAAGTGATTTCTGACCAGCATGAGAGCTGTGGGACTAGCATGGTTACAGAGCTCTGTTGTGGAGGCCCAGGGATGCAGGATCCAGTTTGGGGGAAAAGTAATGATAAATGGTCTTGATTTTCTATTAGAGGGCATGGAGAGTTTATTACATAGATCCTGCGAGGGGGTGATTGCTGTGAAGATAAGGGGTGGTCACACACACTCTTTGACAATGGTGAAGATCTCATTGGTGGAGTTCTTGCTGCTTCATATGTGAGATGAATGGGCTAGGCATTTGGTGGTTTTGAACTGTTGGTGTTATGTCCTGAGTGCTGACTTGAAATAGCCTGTGTCTGTGGTGTTGCGTGTGCGGCATTCTAGTTGTTTAAAGTGGCTTTTTGGCAATCCAAGGTCTTTGAATAATTTTCAGCAAGTCTGAGGTGTCATCTGGGGTTTAGAACCTCGAGCGAAACCGACACATCGCTTAAGATGAGAGGATTCTCCCAGGGCAGGGACTCCACATCAGTTTTGCAGCCCGCATTAGAACTACTGTTGTACGATGCATCTCCAACACAAACCCTTGCATCGCAAAACTCTTCTTGACGGCAACCTCAACGATGATGCAGGGTCTTGCATCACAGCCTCACAGCTCCTTGGAACCAATGCATTGCCTCAGCTGCGCAACGCATTATTTACACCAGACTTCACATCGCAAGCCATTTTTCCATCGGATCCTCAACGACAATGCAAGACCTCACTTCGCAGCCACTTGGAACGGACACATTGCTTTGACTGTGAAACATTCTCGACACATGACCTTGCAAGTTGCAATGTGTCTGTATAACAAGTATGTAATGTGCTATACTACTCTGCAGGGCTGTTTTCACTTGAACAATACTATTCCAGTTTTACATGAAGAGCATGTAAACCCAAGATAAAGACTAGTTCAAACATTTTTGTGGTGAAAAGACAACAATAGCCACCTGTTGTATAACAAGACGTGCACATACAGGCTTTTGCTCTGCTAAACACAATGCTAAATAGCATTTACACAAACCATTTTAGTCTGGAAAATAGAGTAGACTGATTAAGTCAAATGGTTTTGATGTGATCTGTTTGAGGGAAAACGTTAATTGTAGGTTCCTACATTTTAAAAGGATCTGGTTAAACTGTAGAGTTTTGTTTCTCAAGAAACCTACGAATTGTATATTATTGGGATCATTTGTACCAATGTGTTTTAAATTCCAAAATCGTCCGAAACTAAGTCAGCCTACTTAAACCACAGGTTAACTTTAATTTGAGTGACTGTTTTTTTTGCTCTCTCACCAGAAGCACATCCATACACAAGCTAGTTCCCATCAATGCCAGTGTTTTTTATTTTACTTATAACTACTTTAGTGTTGCCTTTGTCCTTAGAGCCTGATGGGTTACCAGAATTTTTCTGGTGCATATTCCAGCTTTATCTGATCCACTCTCCCTGCAATGCTGTTGTAAATTCCTTCTGGAGTGTTTTGCTTTTCTGACTGCTGCTATTTAATAGCATGCCAGATCAGATTGTGTCCATTTGAAAATGTTTTGTACTAAATCATCCTCATTTTACTTTTACTTTCCCTCCTCCTTCCTTCCTTCATTCATTCCCCCTTCCTCCTTTCCTTCATTCCTTCTATCTTGCCTTCTTTCATTCTTTTTTATTTTCTCCCTTTCTTACCCTCTTTCTCCTTCTCCTTTTCTTTCATTCTTTCTTGCCATCCTACTTTTATCTTTCTTTCAATTTTTGCTATCTTAGTTTCTTTCTTTCTTTCTTTCTTTCTTTCTTTCTTTCTTTCTTTCTTTCTTTCTTTCTTTCTTTCTTTCTTTCTTTCTTTCTTTCTTTCTTTCTTTCTCCTTCCCTTCTTTCATACCTTCTCTCTTACTTTATCTTTCCTTTTCTTTCTTTCATACCCCTTCGTTCCTTCATTCTTACTGTCTTTCCTTACTTCTTTCCATCTTCCTTTCCTTCTTTCTTTCTCAAAGGCAAGAGGCTTGCACCCAATGCCAGAGTGATTGACTTTTTCAGTTCTGTGTTAGCCAAGACCTTTTTTTATTTTTTTATTGTGTGTATAATATAGTTACTTTTAAGGAAGGGTTTTGGCCAGGCTTCTTTCATTAGTATGTGGTTGGTGTCATTAAGTTAACCCTTCCACCCACTTCAGCATGCATTGAGGTCCAATGTATCAGCCATTGTTTGACTTTACTATGAACTATGGCATGCCACCCTTTCAGAAGGAACACATAACCAATCAAAATAGTTATCTTCAGTGCCAGAGAGTGCTATGGTAGGGGTTATTTTTTTGACCCCCTCCCAAGAATTCTTTTTTTTTAGTAACAATTGCTGTTTTTTAGGTTTCTGAGGGCCGACATATTTCCAAACAATAACGTTTTGCAAAAAAACGACAAAACAAAAACAAGAATTGCCAGAAGGCTGGTGGCCAACACCAGACCTATTGGTGTTGCCAATGCTTGTTTGTACAGTTACAAAAAGCTGCCATTAAATCAGTATCGAAGGCTATACAAGTTACTAACTTTTGTAAAAAAATCCATATTTATTTGAAATGGATCAGGCAGGCATTTACCCCATATCCGAAACACTCCACGGTATTAATCACACACTCTTTCTCTTTCTGTACTACAGTGCAAGCTTAACACCAGCTTTGATCAACAAGGGCCAATATCTTGTTTTGGCTCTGTAAACTTGGGGTCACTCGGTCAAGCCTCATTTTTAGAAACAAACAGTTCTACCAGTGCAGGTGCATCTAATCCAGAGCGTTACCTAGCTGTTCAAACTTACCTCCAGTACATCCAAACATAAAGCCCTTTTCCAGTGCCAACTAAGGTCCTCAGCGTGCGTCTATGCTAGTTAGTCGCCCATTGTGAATTTTATTACGGAGTAGCAGCTTTTGCTACAGAAACTGTTGTACTGTACGCTTCTTACCTTCACTTCAGTATGCACACTAACAGTAAGAAATCTGGCCTCAGCAGCAGAGCCAGCTCAATGACTGGTAGCTGAGGAAATTGACTGTCTTCGGTTCTAGTGCCATCGGGCCATAAAGCAGACCCTGCAGTCGCGCCATCTGTGGGTACTTCCAAGGCTGGTAGTAGCACCAAGCAGCAGCCGCTACCAGAACAGATATGATCACAGTCTGGCACAAAACACAGCTAACAGACCTCATTTGCTGCATGCATTTACAAAATATTGCACTTTTGTACCTCAAAAGCTAAAAAAATGTTAACGCTTCACCAATATAAATGTTTTGTCTTTTTTTACACAAACTTCAGAAAACTGTTTCAGAGTGAATGTTCGCAAGACGCTGCCGGTATTCCAACGGCAATTCATGTGCGCCATTTCACAAATTCAAAAGAACTCATTAGCCCTCTGGAAACTAGTAAAACGCACATAACCTTTGAGAAGAAATAGTAGGAGATGCAGAAAAAGTGCAAAAGTTAACCAACGAAACATTCCCTGTCTTCCATTCTAAACATTATTATAAAATTTACGAAACGAAAATTCTTGGAAAGAGATTTTTTTTTAATTTGTTTAATGTTTGCACCAGACAGGGCCGGCTTTATCACTGGCTGTGGCCAGTGTGACAGTGATTGTTGGCGCCCCTCAATGACCTCCTTCTTCATGGATTCCCTCACTAGCCCCCTCCAGGAGTGTCCCTCATCTCTCGATAGCTCGTCTCTCACATGTATTTAATTTATTTTATGGGTGTAAGAGCACTTTATATCACACACCCAATATGCAGAGACAGTGCAAGTGTGTAAATCAATGTATAGGAAAGCAACATAAGGCAATAAGGACTACGAGGTGTTGGAGTTGCTTGTCATCCATATTGATAGACAGTGTATTTTAAGAGTGCTTGGTCTGGAGAAGCAGAAACTCATGATTTAGGGTGTGACTTTAATAATAAGAATGGATTTCTCCCCAAACAAACCTTTTTTTTAACTCTAAAATACTAGGGTAATACATAAGGTGCTAAGCTTATGCCTTGAAGTTTGCATTCAGCACTTTGATGCCAGTACGTAGCTCGCTGGCTATATTGGAAGGATTCTAAAGTATAAACTGCAAGTAACAAAAGGATCTCTGTGACAAAAGCGGTACCACCCTGGCCAATCTACAAGAAATACAATTCTTTGATCTGCATTTTACATGTACTTTGCAACAGACACATTAACCCTCTGCACTAATTTATGATGAGTCAAAACTTCCCCAGACACAACTCAGATCACTACAGCAGGTACATTAATCACCAGAGTTATCGTGACATTTTTATTAATTTCTGAAAATTGCTGGACACATAAGGAACTATCCAGCAAGTGCTTTTAATTCCATAAAATATTTCAGAATGCATCGCCCCTCAACTTCTGTGCCTAGGGCACCAGCCGACCCAGGCCCCAGATCATCAGTGTATTGAAATTAGACATGGTATGCATGATATCAGTAGTTTGGAGATTGCTGTTAGCTTATGACTTGTCACATTATTGTCATCTAAGACTGGATCACAAAGCATTTTTGTCTGGTGCTAATATAGGTACATGATATTTGTTGTGTGGCATTTTGGTGGGGTGGTGATGTGTTCTCGGACAATCCCCTTCCACCTGGGATGACTCCTGGTATCCCACCACGCTGGGCTCCGCACCAAAACCCACGGACCACGCACGCAACCTGGGATTCATCCTGGACTCCTCCCTCACAATGACCAAGCAAGTCAACGCCGTCTCGTCATCTTGTTTCAACACCCTGCGCATGCTCCATAAGATCTTTCGGTGGATCCCCACCGAAACCAGAAAAACTGTCACCCAGGCCCTCGTCACCAGCCGACTGGACTACGGAAACGCTCTATACGCAGGAACCACAGCCAAACTTCTGAAACGACTCCAGCGCATACAGAACGCCTTTGCACGATTCATCCTCGACATCCCCTGCCACAGCCACATATCTGCTCACCTGAGAAACCTGCACTGGCTCCCCGTCAACAAGAGGATCACGTTCAGGCTCCTCACCCACGCACACAAAGCACTCCACGACAATGGCCCCGAATACCTCAACAACCGCCTCTCGTTCTACACCCCCACCCGCCAGCTACGCTCTGCCAGCCTCGCCCTCGCCACCGTCCCACAGATCCGCAGAACCACCACCGGAAGAAGATCGTTCTCGTACCTGGCAACCAAAACATGGAACTCCCTCCCCGTACACCTACGACTGACCAAGGACCATCTTACCTTCAGGAAACACCTCAAGACCTGGCTCTTTGAGCAGTAGCAACACCCCCCCCCCCCTCCCCAGCACCTTGAGACCCTCACGGGTGAGTAGCGCGCTCTACTATTGTACTGATTGATTGATTGATTGATTCTGTTGTTTTATTGGGTTTCTGTGTGGTCGTGCTATGTAATTACAATGTGATTTTTTAGTTATGATGTGCTTCATTTGTTTTGTGGTCTGTTTTCATTGTTTTGTTGTGATGTTCCCAATTGCATTTTGTGCTGTTATGTTGTCTTCTAGATACTAATTTGTTATGATCTGTTGTTTACATTATATATATCAAGAAATGTTGCTACATTTCTAGCCAAAAGCAGCAATCACCTTAAATGTTCCATTGACAAGCAACCATTTACGACTGTCTATGGGTGGAAAGTAGGCCTGCTCCAGCAGTTCAGCTATTTTAGCGAAAAATCAGCCCAAACCTGTGGTGCTCCCAGAACTCGCTTTAAGTTTTTAGGCCGCTCATGTGCTTTCGGTTATGACATATTCGTAAAGCAGACATTGGCACTGGTGTGATAATTTTCGTCACCTGTATGGTCAGAGACAAACTTGCAAATGTAATACGAAATTAGTAAGACGTGAAATAGAGAAGAAAGCAACAACCCTGCAGAAATTGTAATTCTTCAGAAAGCTAGTGCAAATTAATGTATTGTAATCTGCCCACAGCTGAAAAGTAGAACTTTAAGAAGATGGGTGGATGCAAGCATTGCACTACTCAGTGGCGGTTGGTGGATAGGAATAGTGGTAAGACAGAACTTCAAGATGTGAGCTGGATCACACAAGCGAGCATAGCCAAAGCTGAAAGAGGAAGGTCTTGGGCTAGAGTTTCAAGAAAATGTACAAGAAACAAGATAAAAGATGTCCCAGAAATAAATATTTATTCTGTTTTGTAAATGACTAACAACACTCGAACCACATTGTGATACCCTAACACACAATTGGTTTCCTACATGTAATGCATCGATGCTTACTACATCATTCAATCAACAATGATACAAGCTGGGTCAGTGTACAAGTAAAACTAATACTGATAGCTAAGGATAGAGACATTCATATCTCCCTTCTGCCATTTGGGAGCAACCTTTGGTGGGATGAAATGCTGAGACTGTCTTACCAGGAATTGAACTCTTGATCTCCAAATCATTGCAAATGTCAGGGGCAAGGGTTAATTGGCTAAGCCATCTTGCTTCTTTGGCTTAAAAAGACTCAACATTCAAAACTCCATTTTGTTATTGTGTAATTCCCCAAACATTCCGTTTAAAATGGTAAATATAACCAATTTTAAATGTGCTTGACACAACAACTTAAAACAAGGGTGAACTGAGACAACCGCTCCTCAATCAGAGTATAAACAAAGAGTATAGTCCCGTGCACTACTAATCTGCTACTTGCCCTTGTTTGGTACTACTGTCCAGCAGTTGACAAAGAGGCTAGCAAATGGAGGGATGCACAGTTTGTAGTCCAAATAAGCATTCAGTGTGTTTATTCTTTCTCTTCCTATATCCAAATTACAACAACAACCAGCCAATGCATTTCACTCCAATTGAATTTAAATCTTCATCAGGACTTAATATTGTAGAGCACTAATGTGTCTGTTTATGTGCATAACGAATGTATAAGTTTCCATCTAAGTCATAAGGTTTTTTTATGAACTGATTTAAATTATATCATCATCTGCCAGCATATTTAGGATCCATATATGTGATATAATGTTTTCCAGTAGGTACTTTGATAAGTATCTGTACTGCCATGTAAACGTTACTGTTGCAATATTACATTACCATCAGGCTCTGTTGTCTGACCACCTCCTAACAACTACTCCTCTCCTTACCCCACACCCACCTGGCAGACATCTCCTCCCAGCTTCACCCCACAGGAAGGTAACCCTTTTCAAAGTGAGGGCAGGGAGAGGGAGTCAGGACTGCAACACCCATCATGCCCTGTTTTCTGACAGCCTCTCCAAAACTACTCTTCTCCCTTCCCCATAGCTACCTGGCAGACTACTCATCCACTCAGCGTTTCCTCACAGGTAGTTAGCCATTTTACAAGTGTGGGCTGGGAGAGGGAGTCAGAACTACCATCAGGCTCCGTTGTTTGATCACCTTCACACATCTACGTCTCTCCATACCCCACACCCACCTGGCAGCCATCTCATCCACTCAGCTACACCTCACAGGTAGGTAGGCATTTTTGAAGGGTGGGCTGGCAGAGGAAGTCAGGACTGCAATTCCCATCAGGCCCTGTAACCTCGGCACCTCCCTACATCTACTTCTCTCTGTTCCTCACAACCACCTGCATCCATCTCATCCACTCAGCTTCCCCTCACAGATTGGTAGCCATTTTACAAATGTGGGATGGAAGAGGGAGTCAGCAGCAAAACTACAATCAGACCCTGTTGTCTGACCACCTCCCCACATCTACATCTCTCCTTACCCCACAACCACCTGGCAGGCATCTCATCCACTCAGCTTCACCTCACAGGTAGGTAGCCATTTTACACGTGTGGTCTGGGAGAGAGAGTCAGGATTGCAATTACCATCAGGCCCTGTTGTCTGACCATCTCCCCACATCTACTCCACTCCTTACCCCACATCAACCTGGCAGACATCTCATCCATTTAGCTTCATCTCGCAGGTAGGTAGCCATTTTACAAGTGTGGGCTGTGAGAGTGAGTCAGGACTGCAACTACTATCAGGCTCTGCTGTCTGCCCATCTCCCTCCATCTAGTCATCTCCTTACCACATAGCTACTTGGCAGACATATCATCCACTCCGCTTCACCTCAATGGTAGGTAGCCATTTTACAAGTGTTAGCTAGGAGAGGGGGTCAGGATTACAACTACCATCAGGCTCTGTTGGTTGACCACCTCCCCACATCTACTTCTCTCCTTTCCCCACATCCATCTGGCAGCCATCTCATCCACTTAGCTTCCCCTCACAGATAGGTAGCCATTTTACAAGGGTGGGTTAGCAGAGGGAGTCAGCATTGCAACTACCATCAGGCTCTGTTGTTAGACTACCTCTCCACATCGACTTCTCTCTTTACCCCTTAGCCACCTGAAGGAAGTGACCCGCTAAGGCCACCCGGGTCACCACTGACCTCCTCTCAGCCTTCTGTACCAAATGAAGAGTCTGTCAGACAGAGGAGAATACAAACCAATAACAGATTATTCATATACACTCAGAGTGGAGCCCCATTTGTACAGTCGCTAGGAGTGCTACAGAGGGAACTGAAAACAGCAAGCATAAAGATACATTATGTACGTTTCATAGCTGGGCAAAGTCACACCCATAATGGAAGTTTCCAAGCAGATGCAGCTGAACAGTGAAATACAAAAAAGGTTTTAGTATGTGTATCTTAAACAACCCAACACAATACAAGGCCGTTTCACCCTGGGCCCACCACCATGCGCTGACATGAACAGTTTACTCATTACTGAATCAGAACTTAGTATTTCAGAAACAAAACTTTGAAGAGGGCATTTCTCAGAAATGAACGAGATCAGTTTTGAATAGCCCAAAATGGCACCTGAAACAGAAAATGGCGCAGCAAATGCTAATTAAAACATAACATTACTTAAGCATTTGTGGGCCTAACCTAACAAACCCTCCTTTAGCATGAGCTAAGAACATTTTCTAATAATCAGAAATAAATAAAACTATGTGTATGCAATAATATTAAAACAATAACAAGATATCGAAAAACCAATGAAATATATTAAGCAAACTGCATATAAAATGGAATTATGAACATTCCATACACTCATTATTAGATTGGGGTACAGCAAGCAGAGAGGAATTGTCAGATATTCCATCATCAATATGCATTAGATCATTAATATCGTTCTGCAACATCATGGCGGCATCTGTACCATGTGCTGATATTTTCTGCTTGGGCATGAAGACAGAAGCACAGTAAGAACAGCAAAGAGGAATACATTGAATAAGGATGCAGCATAGTACCAACACCACTACGAGATAAATCAGCTGCTGAAGAATCCAACTCCAATTACCAAAAAGAGACCAACTTTAATTTCCACTTTCCATGCCCCTGACATTTTCGATGATGTCTAGAATGTGTTCTGTTCTGTTTTCTCCAAATTTTCTATCCCCATAGCACACTGATCACCAATTAAAGCGCAAACGTCACCCCACTTAGCCGATATAAAATCTACAGCATATCTAATCTGTTCAGAATACACCTGCATACTTTCCGATTGGGTAGTAATATCTCTCACAGCTGCTACTGTAGTATTGGACAGAATTTGTAATTTACATCCAAAATATTCCCTGGCCTTTTCTTCCCTGGCCATAGCTGTACCACCCAAGGTAAATAAGGAAGACAAGATGTACCCAAATGTGATTTTGCAATAGCTATTCACTTCTAAATCTTTGACTACTTCACAAAACTCTATTGTTAATGTTCCCTTCGTCCATCTCTTTTTCAGCTCAATATCCTTACATGGGACACCTAAAGGCAACACCATCCCAAGAATCACATTGTCAGTCCTATTCTAAACATTGGAATGAGTGACATTGGACAAAAAAAAACAGGGTGTGCAATGTCGGCCCCTCATAATTTACTGCAGAATACCTCGAATTCATTCCAAGTGTATTTGGATCAGATTTGTGATCAAGGGAAAACATCTGCTTGTATAATATTGTTCCTGCACAATTAATGTACAAAGAGGTATCTGTAAAATTCACTATGGGACAACAAACAGCATAGTAACCAGCTTTTTCGAGGTACAGTTATCTCTTTCTAGTGCCAACCCACAAGTGTTATATTTTGTTCTTCCATATCAAAGTTGTCAGAATATGTACTGTTGTCACACCCGGGCTTGCCCTCACCCTGTGGATTTCTGTGATATAAACATGTTCTGGGATAACCAAGTCCACATATACTCTTGACTTCTGCCAAATCTGGTGGCCATGTGTACCTGTAATTAACAAGCAACAGGGACAGGGAGTATGCTGCTCAGGGGCTGGCAACGGAACCAATAGGATAACAAGCAGTACCATTCCCAAAGAACATCTTATGCTCTGCCACAAACACATTATTTGTCATAGGCCTCTTGTCCCTTCCCAAAGAGTTGGATCAGATCAAGCATCGGTGCATCATACACATCCTTCAAAAACCATAACACCTCCACACTGTTATCATCACCATTACCAAAGCAATGACACATATAATTTTACTTTGAATACACCAGATTACACGACTTTGGCTTGGAATTATTGGCTGCTCTTCCTCATCAACTGAACTACCAAAAGGATGCATTATGAAATAAGTAAAGAGACACAGAATAATAAAGAACATAAATGTTCCCAGTGTCCATCAGAGCCTCACTGGTACAGGCTCCTGTTGCCCATCAATCATCTGGCGCTCTTGAGCACCGGCGGTGGAGTTTGCTCCAGCCTAAGATCTTTCTTAATCTATCCCACATCGATAAAGATAATATACCCTCAGAGTATACATTTCTAACTAATGTTCAAACAACACAACAAAACAGATACAAAATGTCAGGTACTTGTGATCTGACGTTGGTGCTGCTACTCAACACATTCCTACCTTGCAAAGTCCATCCCTAATCTTCTTTCTCCTTAGGCTTGGTGGTCCTTGTCCAAGGACGTAAATCATACCTGGCAGCCCCAGCCACTGTATGATCAGAGAACAAAGGCTCCTTTATAGCTCGTATTTCAGGTAGAAAAACCTTGATTAAAACATCATCATTCTCTTTATCCATTCGAGTCCAGATCAACTGGGCATTGTTAAAGGGCACAAACCTAGGTACGTGTTCACATTTGTTGTCCCTACTCCCAACCTTGTCCCACTGGTCATAAGGCAACGGCAGAGGTATCTTCTTACAATGGGCAGCGTGTACCCAATTCTTCCTCCTTGCAACTTTCACAGCTGTTTGAGTGCCAAGTAGAACCTGCTCAGGACCTTTCCACCTTGGCTCCAGGCTTTTCTTCCTCTGAAAATGTTGTATAAAGATTAAATTGACAGGCTGGATGTTGTGGCAGGTCCCTCCAGTTTCAGAGGTGGGGAATCACAAACCGGTTGGTGAATAGAAGGCAGACTTTCTGTTAACTGGCCAAGATAATCAAGCAACACAGGATATTAAATCTCAGAGAAGTGTTTTGGTCGGGGGACAACCCAAACACTCTTATAAGGGCAGCCAGCTTAGCGGCTTGGGCCGACTGATAGGGACCCGTGATGTCTCTACCACTGTACGCAACATACTGATAGCATAAGCTGCAGTGGAGTGCCTTCTGGTAATTTAAAATAAGAGCCAGAGACATATAGTTCTCCTTGGGGGTCAGGTAAGGGAACATCAGTCAGGTATACCCATCCTTTCATCTCTGCAGTCATGTTTGTCAACTGCATCATTCTCAGAAGGGAGGGGCATTAACGTGTCTGGGTTCAGAGTGGCATATCTTTTAATCATAATATGCTTAGCAAACAATGCCAATTCATAGCTAGTAAGATGTGCACTGGTGAAGTGCTGTGTCTTTGTCTTATTCAAAAGTGTATCACAGCATGGGGTACCATAACTGTGAAATTTGTATCAAGTACAAGTCCAGCCGATTGCCTGATTGAAGTGGCCACAGCAGCGACCGATTACACAGGCTGCTCAGAAGGACCCTAGCAAATGGGTCCAGCACAGCAGAAAAAAAGCACAAGGTTTCTGTCTATTCCCAAACTTTTGAGTCAAGACCGAAAGCACGCAGCCAGCCATCTCATGAACATAAAGCACAAACTGTTTTCTATAGTTAAGTGTACGAAGCACTGGAACTGAGCAAAGCGCAATTTTTAATTGCTCAAAGGATTGCTGACATTCTGATGTCCAAGGCAAAGGCTCATGCATTGCTTTCGTTGTTAATTCAAGTAAAGCTTTGATTAGTAAGGATTAATTGGGAATCTACTGACGACAGTAGGAAGTGATGCCTATAAAAGCACGCACATACCTTTGAGTCTGTGGTGGGGGCATTTGAACAATGGTACTGATATGTTCAGGGGTCAACTTCCTACCCTCCTTCGACAGTAGGTGACGTAAATAGGTAACCTCCTGTCGACAATATTGAAACTTCGAAAGAGAGAACTTATGTCCATGATGTGCAAAATGTGGCAGTAATTTCACAGTACTATCCTTACAACCTTGTTCCTTATCAGAAGCAATTAAAAAATCATCAACATACTACACTAATACATTACCTGCAGGGAGTGACAGTGAATCCAACTGACTTTTAATGCTGGACTATAGATGCTAGGACTTTCTGTATAGCCTTGAAGTGCGCAACAGAATTGAGAACTCCTGCCGGTCAGTGTAAATCCACACAAATACCTACTATCTGGGTGTATGGGAATAATGAACAATGCATTCTTCTAATCAATAACAGAAAAACTGAGCAGTGGATGGGATCATTTTTAAAAGGGTGGTGATATCGGGAACCACTGGAAATTGCGGAGCCACTATTTTATTAACCTCTCGCAAATCAATCACAAAACGATACACATCATCAATAACATCAAGCGAGCCCGAGGGTGTTCTCTTAAGGACCGGAAGAATGGGACTACTACAAATGTTAGTAGACATTTCTTCAATCGCTCCCTTTCATATCAAATCCTGAATAATCCAAAGAAGGGCCCATTCCCCTTCCTATGGTATTTTATAGAGGGGAATATGGGGCAGAATACCATTATCTTTAACTTGTATAGAAACTTGTGGTATATGCAACAGACCCACGTCTGTATCACCTGTGTCCCATAGTGTGGGTACCGGAGCAAACTCAACTGGAAGGGGCGCAGCCAGAGACAAACACTGTCTAGTACTCGCATCTGGACCCATAGTATTATAAACACCATCAGGAGAACGGTAAATAGTAGCATGCAAGTTCTTCAACAAGTCCAACCCCATCAAATTGTCACAACAAATAGGTGTTATCAAGAATGGAGACTCCACAGTGAAAGGACCAACAGTAAGTGCAAGGGGTCGTGAAATGGGGCTGACAACCGGTACACCGGAAAAACTTACCAAAAGATTATTTTGGCCAGACAGGGCCACCCCGGGGACCATATGTCGAGAAACAGAACGTTTTGTCACATCTGTGTCCACCAGAAATTTCTTAGTCTAGCCTTGCAAATCTGCTGTGATAAAAAGACCATGCTGATCTACAGGTATCTAAGCTGGTCCCTCACCCGGTCTATGGCTGGCCTAACTGTAATATATAGAAAAACAATGTCCCACTGGGTATCAATGACAGAGACAATTTAAACTATTGCATACAGTACGTATTGCAGACAAGGAACACCAAGGAGTCTCAGTACATTGTGTAAGAAGGTTTGTTAATCACCAATTACATTAGACCTGGGAAGCACAGTTAAAAAGCAGCACTGTACATGAAAAGCAATCATGAAGCAACCCAAATAACACTTGGTGACAATGTGATGACGCAGTGATAGTGACGACGCAAGTGAAGGTGAAAGACAGCGTGGTCGGCGCAAAGTGATGGAAACAATCAGTTAAAGGCTTTCACATTGAGTATATACAAATAAACAAGTTCAATTTGGCATGGTGATAAGCCTATTGGTAGTGCGCCGTGAAAGAATACTCTGCGCGGGACGTTACCGCTGTGGATTCAATCGGCCCCCACGCGCCAGACTAATCCAGGCGCCTATCCGGCACAAACAAAGGAGAATAAAACCGCCCCCACTGCGATCTGTTGATGCGCCACCGTTGACATTCAGTGTCTAACGATACAGGCGCCCTACCAACGCCACGAGTGGATACCTGAATCAGTACTCCTTAATTGCCCACGAGTACCCGGACCAACTACCCTGCGGACGACTGACCTCTGCAGTCTGTCAGCGCTCCATTACTCCAGCACCCCAATTCAACGCCAACCCTGTCCTGAAGAGGATCCCGAATCATAGAGGATCGAAACGCCGTCGACAACAACAGCGCGATTTCACGGCGCACTACCAATAGGCTTATCACCATGCCAAATTGAACTTGTTTATTTGTATATACTCAATGTGAAAGCCTTTAACTGATTGTTTCCATCACTTTGCGCCGACCACGCTGTCTTTCACCTTCACTTGCGTCGTCACTATCACTGCGTCATCACATTGTCACCAAGTGTTATTTGGGTTGCTTCATGATTGCTTTTCATGTACAGTGCTGCTTTTTAACTGTGCTTCCCAGGTCTAATGTAATTGGTGATTAACAAACCTTCTTACACAATGTACTGAGACTCCTTGGTGTTCCTTGTCTGCAATACGTACTGTATGCAATAGTTTAAATTGTCTCTGTCATTGATACCCAGTGGGACATTGTTTTTCTATATATTCCACGTACCCAGTCCCATTTAGGTCTATGGGTTATACTCCTGTTTTCTCCACTTGGCCTAACTGTAAGACATACCCGTCACATCATCAAAATCATAATCATCATGATAATACTGTCCGTCTCTAGGGTCATCAAAATAATTATTATCAGCACGGCCCCCTGGAGCCGCAGCATTCTGATTATGGTAGTCCCACGGTCTCTTCCACCAGAACTGCATCCTCTAGGGGACAAAACCTTCTGTAAAAGCACAGAGCACTGACTGCGCTAGTGTCCTTCCTCCTTACAATAGGCACACTTATTCTGCCCCAGAGGTGTCGTAGAAGGCTGCTTAGTACATTGGAGTTGTCGGGAAGGACCGCCCTGTCCTCTGGTGTTACCCCGAAATGACTGCTGCAAAAACACCATTGTCTTTAAAACCTTTTGTTTTTGTCAGTTTTATCCTTTTCCTCCTGATCTCGAAACTCATATTATTAAGCCATATTCAAAATACCACAAGGAGAAGACATTGACCAAGTACTCCCAGATACCTGCAAATGAGTCATTATTTCAGGAGAAGGTTAGTGACAAACCTATCAACAAACAAACAAACTCCCCCTTCCGTGGACATATTCCGCCCACTATAATCCAAAAAATATCTTCAAACCTTGTAAAGAAATCCAACGTCACACATTCAGCAGGGCACCTGTTTGATCCTGTATTTTCCAACCTGGCTTCCATAAATATCTCCCCCCTCTCCCCATGGCCTTGTCAGATCATTTTCTTGTCCCTTTTTCCCTGAGATGGCTAGGAAATCCACTACAGAATTGTCCACAGCCTGCCCTAAAAATGACCTTGGTAAATATTAGATGTAAATCACTTCTCTGATCTACTGCTAAGTCATAAACACCAGCTACCCGAAAACAGCTGCAGCAAACACCCTCTTGCAGGACTGGCTGACACATGCCTTGGATAGCTATTTTCCGGCTAAACTGAGATATAAAAAAAGAGCGCAGTCTAACCCCTGGTTCAATGAGTCCTTCACCAATGCAAATAAAAAATTGCAAGCATCTTGAGCATGCTTGGAGACGCGCCCATGACCTAGAAGCAAAAAAACAGTACAGCGAATCTATCAAGATATATCACAAACTTGCTCAGAGAGCCAGGGCAGAGTACACTGCTGCAGAAGTTACAGAGCGCAATAACCCCTCAAAAACGATTTTTACCCTTTTTAAGGATATGAAGAGTACATATTTGAAGACAAATTCATCCATCACCTCGAACAACCAGTGTGACGAGTTGGCTTGATATTTTGTGAATAAGGTGGAGAAGATTTACAGTAGTTTTCCAGCCATAAATGCAAATGTGGACTACATGGGAGGGCAGAGTGATAGAGGAATTAATGTGGAAGAACACTCTTCTCCTTCCCTATACTATCGCTCACTGAGGTCGAGTATCTCTGTAGTAAAATCAAATCTGGCTCCCCAGCTTATCCTATGAAACCAGACCAACTCTGAAAGTTTCACAACCATATTCTACCAGTTTGTAGTGAGTTGAATAACGTATCCCCAACCTCAGCATCCGTGCCACCTGCATGAAAGCATGCTAAAGTAACACCACTACTGAAGATGCTGTCTTTGAAGCCATCCAAGTCAGAAAATTATTGCCCTATATCCCAGCTCCCTTTCCCTGCCAAAGCTACTGAATCCCATGTGAATGCCATCCTCACAGAGTTTGTAGAACTCAATGAAATACTGGACCCCTCACAAAATGGCTTCAGATCACGCCATAGATCCGAATCCGCTTTGTTGGCAGTGACTGAGCAAATGCATAGTAGCTTGGACGAGGGAAACTCCACAGCTCTAATTCTCCTTGATTTAAGCGCTGCTTTTGATACAGTATCACATGAGATACTATTACGCCGCTTTCAGGAATAGGGATTTGGGGTGTGGCCCTGGCCTCATTCAGATCATTTCAGGATGGTAGAACTTTCCAGGTCACTGTATCACCTTAAAGCTCACAGGAGTATGCCATAGCAGTGTTAGCAAAAATCAGAGGGTTGTCATTGGTGTCTATGCTGTTTCTAAGAACTGCAAAATAACTGTGTTAAATTTAAGGAGGATATGCTGGTCATTGCGGATTGGATGACAGCAAATTGCTTGTGATTAAATGCCAGCAAATCTGAAATACTACTATTTGGGAGAGGCAGTAATTTGTGGTCGAAGCAATGGTGGCCAGACAAGCTGAAGCCAGCACCCCTGCTAAGGGTGCACTGAAAAATTTGGGAATATGGATTGATAGATCCGCATTGCCAATTTCTCCTCCAAAAAATGAAATTGACTTATGGAGTTCCTCAGAGCTCTTCCCTCTTGCCTCTTCTTTTTAATTTGTATTTGCTACCCTTAATTTGGTCTCTGCGTACAAGAATGGTCGCAACCTTTAACTACGCAGATGACCTCCAGCTGGTATTCAACATTGATTCTTCCACTTCCTCAGTGCTCAATTTCCAATCTATCATGAGCTTTATCCGCGAATCGATGTAAGCAAATCAACTGAAATTAAATCCCAATAAAACTGAGTTGATTCTCATTGGAGGAACTGCTAACGCAAGGAACTCCTCCAATTTCTGGCCTCCATCTTTGGGCAGTCTCCCATGCGCAGCAGAATCCGTCAAGATACTAGGATTCATAATTAGCAACAATCTGTCCATGAAAGCCCAAATCGGCTTAGTGGTCTCTGCTTGTTTTTTCCATCTATGCAGAATCTGTAAGATCAGTAGATTCTTGACCACTGAGGCATTAACCCTGGCCACTTTGGCCTTGGTAATCTCCCGACTTGATTGTGCCAACTCACTATTTGTTGGCATCCCAGCATATCAACTACACTGCCTGCAGTTGGTACAAAACCAATCGGCCAGGCAAATCTATCTTTAACCTAGACACCATCACGCGAGTACCCTGATGAAGAGTCTTCATTGGCTTTCGAAGGCTAAACGCTGTGCCTTCAAGCTGGGCTGTACTATCTTTAAAGCCCTTGCTGACACTGGCCCAGCATTCATCTCCTTAAGGATTTAGTGCTGCATCCCTTCCAGGGAGCTGCGCTCTTCTTATCTTAACCTATTGCCTACCCATGCCTTCAAGTGTAAAAATCACAGGGGTCTCAGATTTGCGTCCTGGCCCCACAATTTTGGAACTCACTTCCTTTGGAACCGAGGTCTGCGCAGTTTTATGTTCAGTTCAGAAAACTACTCAAGACCATGTTGTTTTATCAAGCTTATGAGTAAGCCACTGTCCTGTTGATGTCGCCACCCCTATTATTCTCAGCGCCATGAAACCGCTTGGTGTACGTGCGCTTAACAAGTATTTTTAACATAACATAATACTTAAGAGATAGAGAATGATCCTTCGAAACACAATCACAATTGGTTGCAGTGACTTGTTTAGGGCTTTTGTGAGGTTGAAAGCCCCTTCTTGGCTTATTTGACTCAAAAACTCATCAAACTATTATCCAGGCCATGATTTTACCCAGGCTAGATTATGGTAATTCCCTATTTTTAGGCACTAATAAATCCAGTATTCAGCACCTTCAAAGAGCACAAAATTCGGCAGCTCGCACTCTTCTGGCTCTCCCTAATCCTGCTCAGTGTCCAAGCTTTTACCTAAGCTACACTGGTTGCCTGTGGAAAAAAGAATCCATTTTAAGACCCTGTGCATTGCTCATAAAATTCAGACCCAGCAGGCACCCCCTATCCTAGCGGATTTGCTATCGCTGTACTTTCTGAGTTGTACCCTGCATTCAGCTGACCAGTTGTTAGCCTGTACCCCCGAGTCCAACAAGCTAGAGCCAGGGGACATATTTTTAAGGCTCTGGCATCCAGACTCTGGAACTCTCTCCCTGTATCTAATATAGGTATTCAGAATCACCTGACCTTCCGAACAGCCATAAAGGCCTGGTTATTCCCGGCGTAACCCTCTCTCTTTCTGCTGTCTTTTGCAACATATACCTGGGTAGCGCTGGGATGCCCCGTCGCAGGGGCAGCCATGCGCTGTATAAATCCTTTAATGTAACATGACAGAACACACTTTCAACTTTCTTCTGTCGACATGCCATCAATCTATCCCAGCTTACTTTCTTAGGTGGAATAAGGGTATACATATATGTAATATTAGGACCAGGCAAAGCGAGTATCTCAGCACGGAGTTTATCTCCTGGCTTTCTTTCTTGATCCCATCCCTTAATCACAGCCCATGTACCACCCAACTCAGCGACATGATCTTGAGTATGCACCTGCCACTAAATATCAACTGGAACAAGGAGATCAAAGAATATCTCAATATCAGCAAGAGTCATGACGGTAGAAGATTCAGCTTCTGTTAATTCCTTATAATAAGCTGTTGGATTTTTCCTAGGATTGGGCCAAGTTGTCTTTAGGGCTAAAACCTCACTCCTTTTCCATGGAGTGTAAACCTATTGTTCCTGAAAGCGGGCAGCCACAGCTGGTCTAGTGACCGTACCCTGCTGGTCCATCAACTCACTTATTTCTGGATTGTAAATTGGGTGGACTTCATGCATGGGGAACTGAGTTATTTGAGTAGGAATCTTTTCATACAACCAGCCTCCATAAATGACTATGGTAGAGATATTACCAAACACTTGTACGGGCGCTAAGTCAGAAAAATAAACGTGGTCTCTAATATCAAATAAGATTTGCGGAGTCTCCGATTCAATGTGTGTGTGCCAAAGGTCAATCAATATAGCAGAAATATGTTGAAGGGCATGCTGTTCTAAAAAGGTTTCAAAATCAAGTGTAAGCGCCAAATATCCTCAACGATATAAACTGCATTACGAGCCCATCACATTGCCTGCCTCGCTATTACCCTCTTCTGATCCATCACTAGTCCAGAACGCCTCAACTGACCTGTTTGTTACCTAAATCTCATCATATCCCTGGCTTCAAACCCATGTATAGGTGTATCAATACTCAAAGATAAGGGGGGAAAAATAACAGGAGTAGTGGGAAGGACTGTAGCCAAAGACTGTACCGGAGAACAAGGAACAGAGCGCACAAAAGTTGGAACAGTAGAAGTAACTGATGTCACTGTCGTCAAAGATGGTGCGGGAAGAGAAAGAGTAGGTAGCGTAGTGACCGAAGTGGTAGGTACAACAGCCATAGAAACGGGGGCACGTTGGGCAGGCTGTTGCTGCTGAGGGGGAACCACTGGGTATATCCTTTGCGGAGCATAGAGGGATGGGGGTCGAGTATCTAACAGAGCTTCCATTAAAGTACCCTCTTCCTCTTTAGCCATGTAAGAGTTATTAATAGACAAACCAAATCTCCTGTCCTCACACTCTATTCCTGTCTCCTGTTTTTCCCTATCATACGCTACCGCTTTTTGTGTAAGAGTCTGCACCCTACCTTTCCATGCATCTTTCTCCGTCTTTATCCACCTTTGTTTGGCCTCCTCCTGCCAAGTTCGAAAGGAGTCAAACATCGACTGCCTACTGCTTATTTTAAACAACTGTTCCTGAAGAAACCCAATCTTCTGTTCATCAAAATAGCCTGTTAAAGGCCACTGTAACTCTGCATTGTCCCTCGTATATTTGTGCCATAACGTACTAAACATAATAGGGCCATGGCCATGTTTTACATACATATCAAAATTAGGGCTACCTAACAACACAAATTCCAAATTTTGCTAAAACTAGGCATTGCAAAAGAAGAACAACATTTTTATTTTTACCTGGCAAAGTATTTGCAAACACTTTTCACCAAAACAGTCCTGAGACTGAATCAAGCTCAAACCACAATGATACCATATCCACATAGAGCCAAAACAGACTCACCTGATATCAGAAGTACAACAAACCAGTTCTCCACAGCCGACTCTTCGGACCAAACAGTCAGATCAAAGGTTTCACCATCCAGGACTCCAGTCGGGATGAACGCTGGGCGTGTCACCCTCCGGTGAGACAAAGGCTGCAGCTGCGAGTAACAGCAACTCTTCTTGCAGGGATCCCTGAGCTGTCCGTCTTACCTGATGATGTCTTCATCCTCCCCTCCGGCCGACAAAAGGGATAGGTCAACACTGAAGGAGTACCTGTTAAACTTAAGGGGGTACGAAGTTCTGTCCTGTTCCTCGCAGACATCAATGATAAGGGGGGTAGCAATCATCGGCAGGGTAGGCTTGGGGGGAGCAAAAAGATGTAAGGCCGATGTACTGGGAAGATGGGCAATATGTGAAATGAATCTAGGTATTACTGTATGCTCAATATACGGTTCTAATCTGGATGACCCGGGGGTGATGGATCACATAGAGGGGGAATTAACTAACTGGCCAGCCCCTATAGTAATCTGCGGCGATCTCAATATTTCAGCAAATTTAGTAAGTTGCACCCCATACACAGGTCGGTAGCCTCGGGTATTCAGAGCAGTGTCTTCCATAATGCAATCTCATGGGTTGAGGGATGTGTGGGGAAGTTTAAAGAAAGATGACCCCGGGTTCACATATTTCTCACACCCATTTAATTAGTATACAAAATTGGATTATTTTATGATATCGGCTACCTACCTTTCCAATGTGGAAATTGTAATGCTCCCTATGATAATATCAGATCATAACCCCCTTGTTCTAACAATGGTCATCAACAAACAATTGAAAAAAGCCAGACCCTGGACCTTTGACAGAAAGCTGCTAGTGGATAGCAATTATATAGCACACATGAAGGACTGGTCTCAGTCATTCTTTGATGCGAATAGGTACAGCGCCTCCCGTGTTGCTGTCTGGGATAGTTTTAAAGCAGGTCTGAGGGGGGAGACAATTAGCTACACGGGCCGAATGTGGAAGAGGGCTAAGGAAGAGAGAGAACGCCTGTTGGGAAATCTGGCAGAGGCAGAGGAACAACATAGGAGGGATGTATGTCAAGCGAGTCAGGGTATTTCGAGTTTAGAACGGCTGAATATTATGAAGGCTGAAATCCAGAGGCAATTGGCTAAAAAAGCTGCAGCAGAATACCAAACCCAGAGAGCCAGGCTATACGAAACAGGGGAACAGGCAGGCAGGGCATTGGCTTTACGGATAAGGCAAGCCACATCCAAGAATATCATTACTGAAATTAAAGAAGGGGGCTGAACCTTCAACAAACCAACTGAAATCCTCGATGTTTTCAGGAGATTCTATCAAGATCTATATAAGGAAGAGTCGGGTATTGACGACTTGAGTATAAATTTGCCAGAAATGGGTATTAAACTCGCCTCCAGTGAGAGGGAAGTCTTGGAACAGGGTATTACTATGGATGAATTATCCGAGGCACTACAGGATTTAGCAGCTGGCAAGGCAGCAGGGCCCGATGCCATACCCCTGGAGGTTTAGAAATGCTTGAGGGAAGAAACGTCACCTCTACTTTTGGATCTATTTAAAGGGGTCATGAATACCGGAGTTATACCGGAATCTTGGACTAAAACCAATATTGTGGTATTCCACAAAAAAGGCAAACCTAAGGAAAGCCCGGGCTCTTACAGGCCAATATCGTTAATAAATAGCGATAATAAACTATATGCAAAGATCATGGCGACGCGGTTGGAGAGGATCATTGGGACTTTGGTTTCTCCCTGGCAGCATGGTTTTGTCCCGGGCAGAGGTACGACTGGCCATATAAGAAGAACTATTACACTGTTCGACATCCATGCTGCCGGGGGGGGTCGCAATGATCCTCCTCGATGCGGAAAAAGCTTTTGACCGCGTTAGGTGGAGCTTTCTGTGGAGAGTGATGGAAGATAGAGGATTTGGTCCCAGATTCCGGCAGGCAATTCAGGCTATGTATCTCAATCCTACTGCGAGTATTCAGCTTATGGGTGAGAGTTCTGGGCAGATTCATATAACGAGGGGCACGAGACAGGGGTGCCCGTGCTCACCCATCCTTTTCGCGCTATATATAGACCCCCTAATAACTCTCATAATGAATAGCATCAGTATCAAGCCAGTTGTCACTAATGGATTCCATACCAAGGTCCTCGCATACGCGGATGACCTAGCCATAACCACCACGGATCCCGACAGTGCTATGAGGGGAATAGTTAGTATCACTACTGACTTTGGGAGGCTATCTGGATACCGTTTAAATGTGGTGAAGACGCAGGTACTATGTTCCAGAAATATAGTTAAACAGGATGACAGATATGTGGATTCAGTAGTGTACTTAGGGATAACAATCAATGCTCAGCCAAGGGATATTATTAAAGATAACTTTGTACCGCTATTGAAAACGATGGAACAGGATCTAAAAAGAATATATACACTCCACTTGTCAATCATAGGCAGGGCCAATGTTATTAAAATGACGATGTTTCCGAAGATTTTATATAAATTTAGGTCTATTCCCTTTAAAATAGACGTTACATTGATTAAGGAAATGGAAGCTATTTTCATGAATTTCGTCTGGCAATACGGCAAGGTGAGGAGATCAAGCAAATTCATGTCTCTTCCCCAGGAAAGGGGTGGGTTGGGAATACCAAACCTTAGGTTTTATAACTGGTCTTGTCTGCTCACAGAAATGGCTATACTCTTTTTTCCAGAGGACTCCAGTTACAGCCAGGGAGATATCCCTTCTATTTTCCAGTTGGCCCTTGGGAGTGAAGTATATGGGGTACTACTGAGGAAATTCGATAAACGATACTTTAAGGCATCAGGGTATAAAATATTGGAAGACATCTGGGGGTTATGGTCATCTGTTCAGAAAAATCTGGGTATTCCAAGGTACAATCAACATACTTTACTCTGGAATTCAGGGCTATTCCCGTATTTAAGTAGCGATGGCCCTTGGAGACACTGGGAAAGACAGGGAATTATTACACTGGGTCAAGTAATGGTAAAGGATGTATGCAGGCCCCTGGAACTTTTGAGGTCACGGTATTCACTACAAGGGAGTCAAGAGCTCAAGTATATACAGCTGGTAAATACAATTAAATCAAAAAGGCCCTGTATAAATGTGTCCAAAGGATGTGCATTACTGGATTACATGAAGGGGGGTGGCTGTAGAATCAGGGAAATATACAGGCTATTCTTGGAAGTGCTCCCTGACGATATGGTTAAGACAGAGTCAGCTTGGGCCTCAAAACTGGGGGATCCAGATATAGACTTGGATAGAGCCATTTTAATGGATAAACGGTTCTTGCGATCTTCAAACCTAAGAGCGCAGCACTTTAAGACCCTATTTAATCTATATTACACACCGGCGAAATTATTCGATTGGGGTAAGAGGGCTGATAACAACTGCCCTAGGTGTGGGAATGGGCCAGCTGATGTTATGCACATGTTTTGTAGTTGTGAAAAACTAGTGCCCATCAAAAAGAAGATTGAAGCGTTTTTAGAGGGGCTGCTAGATGTCAGAATAGATCTATCCCCGACACTTTTAATAATAGGTTGTGATGCTAAACTGGGTTTAAGTACAGAGATGGAGGCGCTCCTTTTTATATTAGTTGCTGTTTTTAGAATATTAATTGCTGCTGCCTGGAAGGATGTCGAGGCCCCAACCTTCCAAATGTGGATTTGCAGGATGCTAGGGATCCACAACATCGAGTCAGAACTGTATGCATTAAAGGGAGTTAAATCTAGAGAAATCGGGCTACGGATTTGGGCACCAGTGGTTACATGGAGGTTGTCGAGGGGTGGGGTCCCATAATGTTTTCAGGTGCCAGATTCCGATATGATTGCCACTCTCTTAATCTTTGTTCCGTTTCTTACAATATTTTTTGCTACATTAATTGTTCTTGCCTATATATCATGCATATTTATTCCTATATTTATATATATTGTCTCGTCTAGTGTATATTGTATTGCTATGAACTTTCAATAAAAAAAAAATAAAAAAAGAAGGAGTACCTGTTCGGTTGCCAATTTAAGCAAGTAAATTGCTAGGACCACCCGGGTCACCACTGACCTCCTCTCAGCCTCCCGTACCAAATGAAGAGTCGGTCAGACATTGGCAAATACAAACCAATAACTGTTTATTCGTATACACTCAGAGTGGAGCCCAATCTGTACAGTCGCTAGGAGTGCTACAGAGGGAACTGAAGACAGCAAACATAAAGATACTTTATGTATGTTTCATGGCTGGGCAAAGTCACCCCCATAGTGGAATTTTCCAAGCGGATGCAGCTGAACAGTGAAATACAAAAAAGGTTTTGGTTCTTGTTACTTACACATCCCAACACAATCCAAGGACGTTTCACCCTGGGCTCGCCATCAGGCAAGTGGGAGAGGGCTTCTATCTATTGAAAAAAGTATGAGCTGACATCAACAGTGATGGAGCAAGGTTTCGTACGTAAGAAACTTGCTCAGATGCAATCCTCTCGAACAACATGTAATACTGTAACCAATATGTTTCGTGAATACTAATAATTGCATTACACTTCTTTTACACAATATAGGGGAAGCTTGCCTACATATTTTACTAACAAGCACTTAAAATGGTTGCCGGAAAACACGGGAATATTCTGCGCATGCATCTACTGCATCTATGTGGTATGACGTATTTCGCTTTGGTGGGAAATCTTTGCAGCTGAGCAGTAGTATTTAAGATGGCCGCTTGAACATCCCATGCTAATGTACATGCTATGCTTAAACTAAACCTTGCACATCTTACTAAACTGCTAATGCAATAGTTAAAATGAATTAAAGGGTTTAGAGTAGGACTAAGTGGTATACAGTGCATTCATTCATTTCCATATTCTAACATGTTTTTCTTTAACTTTGTTATTAGTTCGTATTTGGACCTGGAGGGTGACTGAAAGCTTCATCTTGCCTGATTATGCGCAACCGCACTGGACTCTGTCAAACTTTGTGCTGTGACATTGAACCCTAGCCAAGGACACTTTAACCACAGAAGCGATTGGGAACACCACCTCTTGACCCGGAGAGGGGAAGGAGTAGAAATCAAAATTTGTATACATTGTAGATGAAATCAATATGAAATGTGGTTGGGAATAAAGCATGGGAAAGCAAAATGAAGGGGCAGGAATATTGAACAATAAGCTTAAGAAATGATATTACATTAGTATGATGTGATGACCTCTCCCCATCCATTGTCAAATCATAAGTAGAGGATAGATATACGAATACTGAAACATTGGGGGGGTGGTACATGCACTTAGAATAGTTTAACTAAGGTAGGCTTAGTCAGTTAGATGTCACAGACCGACAGACCGTCAGACTTGTCACCGACCTGTCACAGACCCATCACTGAAACAGATGACAGCGGATGCCACAGAGGTCAGAGACGCTGCTTGAGCACTCTGAAAGAAGAATCGAGAGAGGAGAAAAGGAGAGAAAAAAGAGTCAGAGATATCGCTGAAGGAGAAGAATCTGTCCATTCAGAAGGGGGAAGAATCAAGGTGAGTAGTACCAGAGGGGGTGCAGCACTGGCATTGCACTTAGAAGAGGTCACCTGTCCTGAACCTGTCCTGAACTGTTGGCTCCTGACTACTCGGGAGTCCTTTTTCCAGCTCCTTGGCCAGGGGTTGGTCCTCACAACATTCTAGGTAAATATAATTCTGTGTGGTATGTCCTTGTACCGTTTTCGTTTTCCCACCCTTCCCAGGTACCAACGTTATGAGATTTTACTATGTCTATATATTTTACTTTGAACTTTCCTTAAAGAAGTTGGTGCATGACATGTATTGGTATTTGACTCACAAAAGTATTGCATAGATACATTTTTAAAACCTCTCTCTCGAGTCTGTGGTCATTCAAAAAATGAAGGTAAATGTTGTTTCTAACTATACTGCTAACAACCTGATCTATTGACCAGAAGAAATTGAAAACTAAAGTGATAAGGTCTGGTAAGAAATGGTGTAAGATACATTTTATCACCAGGTAAATATAAGTCCTGATCACCAGCGGTGATCATCAGCTTATGTATGCGTGTTTTATGGGTCACGGTGAGTATGCTGTTTGTAGAGTAACCCAAGCTGGCAATCACGTTGCATCATTTTTGCCTGGGCATTCATGCAGTCAGAGCCCAATGATATTGGTGAGGGCGAAGCCCTGGACTTCTCCCTCACCCTATCTCCTCACTGCATGCTCGGGGCACTCTGATCTATCATCCCCCTGCCCCCGGTACCTTTTGAAGATTTTAGATGAAGCCATCATGCCTGGAGTTCTGCATTATATGAGTTCTTACTCTTGGGGGACTTTAACATCCATTTAGATTGTGCTGAGAACCCAGACAAAAGATAATGTAGTGATTTGCTGAATGTGGCCCACCTGACCCAATGGGTTAACTCTCCATCTCATAGATGAGGACATATCCTTGATGCAGTATGCTCCAACTTCCCTTCAGCTATCCAGGATCCACTTCCTGTCTCCTGGTCTGACCATTTTTGAATTCACTTTTCCTGGTCCATACATATTTCTTAGCAGACCCTGAGGTGACCTGAGAATAGCTGTTCTTATAGAATAGAGCCAGCTGCCCTGGATAGAATCCTGTCAGACACCCGCCCACCCATTTCCAAAGATTTGGCTGACGCATTGGGGGACTTTAACAATGGGATCTAACAGGCTGTAGAGCATCTTTCTTTACCTCCAGGGACTAGGAGAGTAAGAATCACTCCGTCTAAACCATGTTTCTCGCAAGAGCTTAAAAAGCTAAAACAAGCATGTAAAAAGCTAGAGTGTAGTTGGAGACAAGCCTACTGCCCACTGGCTCAAACAGTATTAAGGAGCTCCCAAAAAGATTACTACGTGGCTATCAAAAAAGCCAAAGGCAATTTCTATGCAGAGCATATTGCTCAGTCAAAAAATAACTCTAAAGAAATTTTCTCCATTGTCAAGAGTTTCCTAAAACCCTCTGCTGAACAAATTCTCAATCCTGCTTCTAATTCTTGGTGCGAGGAGCTGTCCGGGTTCATATCTCTCTGTTAGATACATTGGCCATTCTGAAACCCCTTAAATATGGTTCACCAGCTGACCCCTGTCTTGCAGGCAGCTAGCAGCAGTGGCGGAAACGGTTAATCCTGAAGTAAATAATATAATTAATCTATCGCTTCAGACAGCCATGGTGCTTTCAGAATGGAAACAGGCCAAACTATTCCCCTTGTTAAAAAAGCTGTCCCTAAACCCTGGCACACTAGCTAGTTACCGTCCTATCTCACTACTCCCGGCTGTGGTGAAGGTGTGTGAGAAGGCAGTACATAAAGAACTCTCCAAGTTTGTGGAGGATTCTGGTGCCCTCCACCCAGCCCAATCGGGATTTAGGGCCACATATAGTTCAGAAACAGCCCTGGTTGAGATGTCAGAGGCCATTAGGGAATGTTTAGATTCAGGCGGCAGAGCGGCCCTGATTTTATTGGACCTCTCTGCTGCGTTCGATACGGTGCCACCCTCCCAACTTCTGGCCCGTCTTTCCAATATTGGAATTTCTGGGGGGGGGCATGGACTGGATTAAATCCTTCTTAGAGAACAGGACACAGCAGGTATGGTTGTCTCCGTTCTCTTCAGCACCAAGAAAGTGAGGACCGGAGTACAGCAGGGCTCAACTTGAAGCCCGCTTCTTTTCAATGAATATGTTGCACCTCTCAATCATCTGGCAGAGGAGCTGGGTGCGAAGATCTTAGATTATGCAGATGATACCCAGATCCTCTTTACATGGAAGGATAACAACCTGTCCCCTGTTCCAACAAAACAGTTGCAGTTTTTAAATGGCTGGCGGAAGCCGAACTCAAATGCAACGAGGAAATGTCTGAGATCCTCCCCTGCGGGTCTTTTCCCCCCATTTTAGGGACGTCCTCTAACCCACGGGTTACCCCATGCCTAAGTCTACGGGGAGCCCAGTGAAGAACCTCCTTTTCGCACCTCAGATAAAGAAACTGGCCAGTGTGTGTTTTGGTACTTTGAAATCTCTCAGAAAATTCCTGCCATTACTGCCCAGGTCTGCAAAAGAAATGGTGACCCGTGCCCTCATCTTATCTCACTTAGATTGCGCCAATGTTTTATATATTGGTCTTCCCGACTATCAGTTAAAAAAAAGCTACAGACCCTCCAGAACGCAGCAGCTAGAGTACTGCTTGGCATTCCTGGTAGGTCAGCACAAAACATCTTTGGGACCTGCATTGGCTCCCAGTGAAACAACGTGTCCTGTTCAAGGTGCTCACACTGGTCGATGGTGCTCTCTATAAACCGGGGCCCTCTACCTTAGAAGGGATTTGATTTATATGTGCCTCATAGACATCTGCGTTCCGCTGGGCAATGTCTTGCTGTTATACCACGCTTCTGCCTTGCTAGGACTGGGGGGAGCTCTCTCTCATTTAGGGCAGCCAAGGCCTTGAATACCCTCCCTTACGAACTATGCAACACCAAAGACCTCAGGCTGTAAAGAAGCAGTTAAAAACCTTGCTCTTTAATTAACACCATTCCATGGTACACGTCCTTCAGTTTCCCTCACACTGGTTCTCGCACCGGGAAACTCCAGAGTATCTGTGCGCGTTATAAATCTTTAATAAAATAACAATAAATAACATAACATAACAGAGCTATGGTCAGGTTTTAGTTAAGTTAGGTAGAAAAATTGTGTATTGAAATATTGATTTATGTATTAACCAAAACCCGTTCGTATTCTTTTATGTCGTCCAGAAATTCCAGGGAATAATAAATAGCGGGTGGTAAATGGAAGCCACACTGCAGTGAGGTTACTTGCCTTGATGAAGAAAGTGTGAAAAGTTAAGAAGAACTTGAAGAACTGGTTAGAGATTATTCTTGTATAAAAGTGAGAGTGATTGGTAGCAAAGGAGTTCGCTGGTGAAACTTTTTTTCTTATATCACCTGGAAAGGGTTATACTGAAGGAGTAGCAGGTTCTTTGATGCTTGAGTGAAGAGTAAGCTGAAGAGGTTTTACTTGTAGCATGTCCCCACCCCATATTGATAATGAGCCAGCTTGCTTGCTTCCCACCTCTTTCACAGTTTTGAAGATACTCCTGGTGCTGTTGGGAACCCTCAGAATTGCATCTGCAAAATACTCTGCTTTTGTAGTACTTATTTCTTTTTTATAATTAACAATTGTTGCCTTCCAGGTGACCTTGTCTTCATCTACAAACGCCTTTCTCCATTTCCGTTCTGCCTGTTTGCAGCCCTTTTTTAGGTCCCTCAGTTTTTTATTGCACCAAGGGGCTGAAATTATACTTAATTCTTGTTTCATTTTTCAAAGGGGCTATCTGATCAAGCCTAGTGCTTATCTGTTCACAAAAGGCCACATACTTTTCATCCACCTGTTTGTCCACATCAAGGGACCTATCCATAGAGAATTTTGGAGATGCCCGTTCCAGGATACCACTCCATTCTCTGCCTTAATGATTTTTTATAACATTAATGATTGATCCCTTTGTTTTTTGGATGTATACTCGGAATTTAACCAAGTAATGGTCAGTCCAAGCCTTAGGTAGGATATTTTCCAGTCCTATGGCATTATTTCCTTCAACAATTAGGTCCAGTGCATGCCCTCCTCTGTGCGTTGGTTCTGTGACCCATTGTTGCAGGTTCAGATTTTCACAGGACTGAAGAAGATTTCTATAGCCTAACTCCATGCTCCCATTAGGCTATAGTGAATGTTGTGTACCTCAACCCCTTTTGTCCCTTCCACGTCTTCACTCACTGTGCAACAAAGAATGGTGAATGTATATACCAGACTTACGACTATGACAATCTACTATATTTCAACAGGTGGATCATGCACAACATCTGCTGGGATGCAAGATGATGACCAGACTCCAGGTCAACCACAGGATCATGCCCACAGTGATGCTGAATCTCCTGTACAGATGGATGTGGAGGACCAACCTTTCCCTTTGGACAGCCTTGGCAGACAAAGCCAGTGATTCTCACTGGGAGCATGACCAAACCTTCCGCCTCAAAAGCAACACTTCAGCTGACAGCTGGCTCAATAACCTGTTTGCTGTGCCCCCGCACCAACATGACCTGCACCCCAGTCCGTGGCCCGGCTCCAGAGGTGAGCACTGACACCACTCACACTTAGGATGGAGGAACCAGTGGGTGGGTGAAACCTAGGTCAAGGCCACATGGCCAATACAGACTAGAAAAAAAGAGTATTCTAGTTATTATCCAGAGCTGTAGCCATGGTGAGACTGGGCAAGACTTTTTCAGAAAAGGTAGAAATCATGAAGTTGTTGCTTTTGGGAAACTGGAGCTGGTGGTGATTCAGGTTCACTGGGATCAAGAGAGAAGGTATAATCGATGAAGTAGCCAGATGCAGTATAATCTATCTTTGGTAGCTCAGCAGGTTTTGTTGAACTGGCAGATATCTCTTGTAGAGGCATATTGATGTAGATATCCATGGGGCTGGTGGGAGGGTCACTGTGGGTCAGTGAAGTGAGGCCAGGGTCCCACTCAATCCCAGGCTAACATTACCCGATTATGGGGACAAACGAGGAAAATCAAGGGCAGATGGGCCAGGTATTGGAAGAATTCCAGGAAATGAAACATCTTCAGCAGTGTTTAGATTAGTGTCTTGAGGCCCACAATGACAACATGTGGCAGCTCATTAGGGTGATGGGGGCCAACAAAACCACCCTCAGCAGGGCTCCTCCCATCGACCCACTCTTGTGGCCAACCAACATCTAGGCCATCAACATCAGTGCCTGCCATAGGAATGGAGGCCCTACCAGAGGCAGAGTCCTCAGACACCTTAGAGCCTGCTACAGTGGATGCCCCTCAAACGTAAGCAGGGATGTCACACAGAGGATGCAGGAGATTCGGGTGGCTAGGTACCAAACCGACCCCAGGAAGAAGACTTGCCCCTGATGTTTCCTTTATGTGCAATACATTGACTTTGTTGACTTTTCTTATCCACTTGTCATTTGGGAAGGCAGAAGTTTTTTGGACTCAGGACTTCGAATACTGTGGCTGCTACTACAATGATTTCAACCACCACCACAGTGCCAGCTGTTCCACTAAGGTGGAGGAGCATCACCCCACTGCTTTTCAGCAGTGAAGTTAAGGTAAAATAAAAATATAATACCTTGCGGTATTATCATTTTAATTTGTCCTGGTGTCTGGCAGCTTTGTGGGGCAAGCTGCTCTCACTTCAGGAGCAGGGGAAGTGGTGAGCACACTGAAAGTGCACAAGAATTTTTGGCCGGCTGGCTAAACATTCATGCACACTTTGCATGTTCTATACACAGGCTGCATTACAATTCATTGAGTGTTATTTCATATAACGGTTGTGGGACACTTAACCTAGTATCAGGTGTCTGGACCATGATATGTTCATCCAACTCCTCTGTCACCAGCTATTGAGCTATTGTTACTTCTGCTGAGCTGTCTAGCACCGTCAGAGCCCATTCCCATCCAGAACTTAAGCCCACTGAATTCTGGGCATGTCTAACTTTAGGACCTGCTACTTTCTTCTTTTTTAAATGAGGTTTTGTTTTTGTTTTTGTTTCTTTTTTGGAAGGATAGTCTGAAGAACGTTGCATTTCTCTGGTTTTTGTACGCTCTTTTTGTCTGTGTTCTGACTGTCCTTCCCTCTCTGAGTTTTTTTATGAACCCTGAAAGGAATGAGAGGAACGTGTAGCAGTATCCTGATATCTGTCAGGTTTTTTAATGTTATCTCAATTTCGAAAATTATACCTTCTGTTGGAATGTTCCTGTTGAAGAGACCCACTCCTTGATTGTTCTCTATTCTTTCTATTCTTTTCTGTTTGATTATTATTATCCCATTTCTTTTTTAAAGAATCAGGTGCTTGCTTGGTGTTATCCTTTTCAGGACCACCTATTAGTTATGTTTTTGTTGCTCTAGCCCCCAAATTTTCTCTACCATTAGTGTCTACAATAATTTTAGGTAATTCCTGCTCCTGCTGTGCAGGAGTGAAATCTCTCAAACTTTGGTGTATAGCCACCGCAGCTGCATCCCCTTTTATTTTTGCTAACATAATTGCAGATACCGGGGCAAAATTGCCTAACAATTTCATCCCGAAGTTCAGAGCAGGTTCTGCTCCAAACTCATTCTCTATCTATCTTAATACGTCTGGTATCACAGCTATTGCGGGAATACCATGTGTTCTGGTATATGTAAGCAAAAACTGTACCCCATGGGGTACATTCCTCTATCAGGGAGCTATCCCCATTGGTAAGCAAATTGTTAGCATTCTGTGTTTTTCTTGTGTGCCTGTGTGTGGAAAACCTTGCTCCAGCTGTGTTATTTTTTGAGCTATCTATAATGGCATTTGTTCATGCTTAGTGGGCATTTTACCCATAACTCAGTTAAGTCTTTGTGGTGTTATTGTTGTTGCAGTACCTTTGATTTGTCCTGTAGGTGTAGCCCTTGTAGGTTGAACTGTGAGAGTTCTCATAACGAACAGTGCTAAATTTCTGTATAATTCTATTATTTATTTATTATTTGGACGTAAGTCTGCCACTGGCATTATATCAATGTCTGTATCGTATAAGGCACTAGGACTGGCCAAGTTGCTCTATCTCTTCCGAGCCGACAAAATCTAACTTTTTCTTTTGTATGTGGGAAGGCGCCTTTAAACCACTTTATGTGCCCCTGGTAGGTGAGTGGAACTTCAATGCCCTCGTATGGACAATATTACTCTGGTATTTAATCTTCAGTGTAAAAAAGAAATGTATTTGTGTGTGCATCCACTGGTGTGAATTTGACGCATGAATAGTATACCTCTATTCTGTATGACTCATGCCCCTCAATCACGAAAGTTACTTTCCCACCCCTAGCTGTGACTCCATATTCTGCTCATTTTAAAGTGAGTGCAGTTCTGACATTTTCTAAAATGTTTATAGCATCTTCCTGCCCTTCCTCCCTTGCAGCATTCGCACGTAATTAACCCTGGGCGTAGTACACGTAGTAGCACTAAGCGTAGCTACGCTAAGAGCACTTCACACTACGCGAGCTGCGCGTAGCTTTGTGAACTGGGCAGTGCACTGTGCAAAATGCTGTTCGCACTGATTGCACAGCTCCGGATGCTTGTCCGCACTGTGCAATCAGTGCAAACCGCATCTTGCACAGTGCAAGCGGTCGTTTTCTGCCGCTCAAGTAGTTTTCTACTAGAGCAGCAGCTTTTTCAACTCAGACTGGTAGTTTCTCATCGCAAGGGTTCGTGAGCATATGTGACCACTCGCAATGAGAAACCTGACAGCCCGCGGTGAGAATCTCGTCGGGAGGTTTATTTTCCATGCTCGCGATCGGCAAATTGATATTGCTGATCGCGAACGAGGAAAAAGCCTCGTCGGGATGTCATTTTGCTCGCTCGCGGTCGCCAACTTGACATTGAGGACCACGAGCAAGCAAAAAATGACCGCTACGCTACATTACGTGTGTTTGCACTGTGCTACCTGCAATTCACGTAGTGTGAAGTAGCGCAAACTTCGCAAACTATGCGAGCGTAGCTTAGTAATTCACCCAGGGTTATAAGTGATGCTGGTGCAGCGTCTTCTTCAGTCTTTGCTGAAAATGTTTCATGGAAACAGAGATAAGGTTTTATGCATAACAGGGAACTATTTATCCTTCAAGCTTGATAAACCTACAGCCAATACATAGGATATGCCTACTCAGCTGTGGCGGGTTGTTCCCTTCCTACTCCACAGGTCTCTGGAAAAATTGTGAGTAGGGGTTTTCGGGAACAGCATGACTGAACTACTCAGATTGGACTGTTAAATAAGAACCAAACCAAAGTTGAGCGCCATGTTCTGTAGTTCCTGTAAATCTATATAGGATCTGCGCATTTAGACAACGTAAACTATGGGATTGGTGGCCAAACTGATTACAGATACCCTCACAGGATAGGTTAGTCTGCATTCCTGCTAGCTCACAGTGGCTCTTTGTGCCCCTCTTACCAATGAGTGAATCGTCTCTGGCAACTAACGAACATGATATCCCTAATCCCTTAAAATCGTGGAAAGAGTACACTACTTTTCGCTCAATCACTCATACTCACTTTGTCTCAGATAAATACACAGATTAAACGGTGGGGGCATTTTCCAATGAGCATTTATTGAACCAGCGACATTTGAATGTAAAATAGGTGTTCTGAAACAACCATAAGACAGAAACAGATATAAATTATTGTACGCACCAATAGAGTAAGAGGATTGTAGATCTCTACCATAGTGCTAAATCAGTGAATACTGACAGGTATAAAAATACATGACAACAATATGGCATACTCCTACAATGCAACCCTACCTGGATATACCTACATGTGCCTAGCATGTATGTGGGTGTAGAGCCAAGAAACCAGCTAGGATATAGCCAACCCCATTACCTGAAGTGAGTGACTGTGGGACCCCGTCTTGGTCTCAAGATGGACACAACGCGAGGGATGTTAGACCACTGCGAGCTGGAGTGTCTGCATGCAGGAACGCCAGTGTCTCGTGTCAGTGTGTCAGCATGGAAGTCCTTCTTCTCCTCTCTCTACCTCAGCAAAGATATGTTGTTTATATACTCAAAGTGATTCCCTCAGGGGATCTACCTTGATGTCATGTCATACTAGGATGACAGAAGGAATTAACCTTATACATAGTTAATAGTCAGGAGATGGTAGTCCTGCTGAGATTCCAAGAATCCTCATGCATAAAGAATGAGGCTTGTTTAGGAGAAAACTCCACGTCATTTAAGCAGTACCGTAACTAGGTAAAAGGTCAGTACCACGAACTGTTATGTAGTGTAATGGTATGGAAAATATAGGAGAAAGGTTTACTTACTACCTGAGCCTATATCGGGGGATCTGTATGAAACATAACAAGAGCTCCTGCAATACATATCTGTACACCTGGATTCTAATTCTAATTCACGAATAGGTGAGTAAGTCTGAATCTAAAACAAGCATTTGCAATCCAATATGTCTCGCATTATGAAAGTTTGAGCTATTGGTCTTGTAAATGACAATATTTTTATTGATGTGTCGGTTTTGAAAATAGCTAAATTAATAGCTTGTCATTTACAATGCCAATAGTTATAACTTTCGCAAATGTGACACCTATAGCATTTGTAATGCAACATGTTTTGTATTTACGTGACTTAGATGTATGGATATTACAAATAACAATGGCTTTTAATTTTTTTTAATATTTAATACTTAAATAAAAGTGATTGTAATTTATAATGGCAATAGCTTAAACTTTTGTAAATAACTTTGGTGAAGATTATGTTTAGTGTATTTTATTGTGATGAAAATCCAAGAACAGAAGTGAAATATTAACATCTTTTTGTGACATTTGTAATAAAGCTTGAAACATTGAGAGAACATACTTGACCCAGTTGTTGTTGAATTGTTGCACAGATTGATGCTGTGATGGAGCGGAGTGATGTTGTGGTGCCGACGAGTGATGCTGTGGCATTCAGTGATGCTGTGGTAGCGCACAGTGATGTTGTGGTGCCCCTGAGTGATGCTGTGGTGGCCCTGAGTGATGCTGTGGAGGCCGTGAGTGATGCAGTGGAGGCCGTGAGTGATGCTGTGGAGGCCGTGAGTGATGCTGTGGAGGCCGTGAGTGGTGCTGTGGTTGTGCTGAGTGGTGCTGTGGTGGTGCTGAGTGGTGCTGTAGTGGTGCTGAGTGATACTGTGGTGGTGCTGTGGTGGTGCTGAGTGATGCCGTGGTGGTGCTGTGGTGGGCTGGGTGGTTCTGTGGTGGTGCTGAATGGTGCTGTTGTGGTGCTGTGGTTGTGCTGAGTGATGCTGTGGTGGTGCTGAGTGATGCTGTGGTGGTGCTGAGTGGTGCTGTGGTGATGCTGAGGGATAATGTGGTGGTGCTGAGTGATGATGTGGTGGTGCTGAGTGGTGCTGTGGTGGTGCTGAGTGGTGCTGAATGATGCTGTGGTGGTGCTGAGTGGTGCTGTGGTGGTGCTGAGTGATAATGTGGTTGTGCTGAGTGATAATGTGGTGGTGCTGAGTGATAATGTGGTGGGGCTGAGTGGTGCTGTGGTGGTGCTGTGGTGGTGCTGAGTGATAATGTGGTGGTGCTGAGTGATGTGGCGGTGCTGAGTGGTGCTGTGGTGGTGCTGAGTGATAATGTGGTGGTGCTGAGTGATGCTTTGGTGGTGCTGAGGGGTGCTGTGGTGGTGTTGAGTGATAATGTTATGGTGCTGAGTGATAATGTGGTGGTGCTGAGTGATGCTTTGGTGGTGCTGAGTGGTGCTGTGGTGGTGTTGAGTGATAATGTTATGGTGCTGAGTGATAATGTGGTGGTGCTGAGTGGTAGTGTGGTGGTGCTGAGTGGCACTGTGGTTGTGCTGAGTGGTGCTGTGGTGGTGCTGAGTGGTGGTGCTGAGTGATAATGTGGTGGTGCTGAGTGATAATGTGGTGGTGCTGAGTGATGTGGCGGTGCTGAGTGGTGCTGTGGTGGTGCTGAGTGATAATGTGGTGGTGCTGAGTGATGCTTTGGTGGTGCTGAGGGGTGCTGTGGTGGTGTTGAGTGATAATGTTATGGTGCTGAGTGATAATGTGGTGGTGCTGAGTGATGCTTTGGTGGTGCTGAGTGGTGCTGTGGTGGTGTTGAGTGATAATGTTATGGTGCTGAGTGATAATGTGGTGGTGCTGAGTGGTAGTGTGGTGGTGCTGAGTGGCACTGTGGTGGTGCTGAGTGGTGCTGTGGTGGTGCTGAGTGGTGGTGCTGAGTGATAATGTGGTGGTGCTGAGTGATAATGTGGTGGTGCTGAGTGGTGCTGTGGTGGTGCTGAGTAGTGCTGTGGTGGTGCTGAATGATGCTGTGGTGGTGCTGAGTGGTGCTGTGGTAGTGCTGAGTGATAATGTGGTGGTGCTGAGTGATAATGTGGTGGTGCTGAGTGGTGCTGTGGTGGTGCTGAGTGGTGCTGTGGTGGTGCTGAGTGATAATGTGGTTGTGCTTAGTGGTGCTGTGGTGGTGCTGAGTGGTGCTGTGGTGGTGCTGAATGATGCTGTTGTGGTGCTCAGTGGTGCTGTGGTGGAGCTGAGTGATAATGTGGTGGTGCTGAGTAATAATGTGGTGGTGCTGAGTGGTGCTGTGGTGGTGCTGAGTCGTGCCGTGGTGGTGCTGAGTGATAATGTGGTGGTGCTGAGTGGTGCTGTGGTGGTGCTGAGTGATAATGTGGTGGTGCTTAGTGATGCTGTGGTGGTGCTGAGTGGTGCTGTGGTGGTGTTGAGTGATATTGTGGTGGTGCTGAGTGATAATGTGTTGGTGCTGAGTGGCACTGTGGAGGTGCTGAGTGGTGCTGTGGTGGTGCTGAGTGGTGCTGTGGTGGTGCTGAGTGGTGCAGTGGTGGTGCTGAGTGATAATGTGGTGGCGCTGAGTGGTGTTGTGGTAGTGTTGAGTGATAATGTGGTGGTGCTGATTGGTGCTGTGGTGGTGCTGAGTGGTGCTGTGGTGGTGCTGAGTGGTGCTGTGGTGGTGTTGAGTGATATTGTGGTGGTGCTGAGTGATAATGTGGTGGTGCTGAGTGGCACTGTGGAGGTGCTGAGTGGTGCTGTGGTGGTGCTGAGTGGTGCTGTGGTTGTGCTGAGTGGTGCAGTGGTGGTGCTGAGTGATAATGTTGTGGCGCTGAGTGGTGCTGTGGTAGTGTTGAGTGATAATGTGGTGGTGCTGATTGGTGCTGTGGTGGTGCTGAGTGGTGCTGTGGTGGTGCTGAGTGATGCTGTGGTGGTGCTGAGTGACACTGTTGTGGTACTGAGTGATGCTGTGGTGGTGCTGAGTGGTGCTGTGGTGGTGTTGAGTGGTGCTGTGGTGGTGCTGAGTGATAATGTGGTTGTGCTGAGTGATAATGTGGTGGTGCTGAGTGATAATGTGGTGGGGCTGAGTGGTGCTGTGGTGGTGCTGAGTGATAATGTGGTGGTGCTGAGTAATGCTTTGGTGGTGCTGAGTGGTGCTGTGGTGGTGTTGAGTGATAATGTTATGGTGCTGAGTGATAATGTGGTGGTGCTGAGTGATGCTTTGGTGGTGCTGAGTGGTGCTGTGGTGGTGTTGAGTGATAATGTTATGGTGCTGAGTGATAATGTGGTGGTGCTGAGTGGTAGTGTGGTGGTGCTGAGTGGCACTGTGGTGGTGCTGAGTGGTGCTGTGGTGGTGCTGAGTGGTGGTGCTGAGTGATAATGTGGTGGTGCTGAGTGATAATGTGGTGGTGCTGAGTGGTGCTGTGGTGGTGCTGAGTGGTGCTGTGGTGATGCTGAATGATGCTGTGGTGGTGCTGAGTGGTGCTGTGGTAGTGCTGAGTGATAATGTGGTGGTGCTGAGTGATAATGTGGTGGTGCTGTGGTGGTGCTGAGTGGTGCTGTGGTGGTGCTGAGTGATAATGTGGTTGTGCTTAGTGGTGCTGTGGTGGTGCTGAGTGGTGCTGTGGTGGTGCTGAATGATGCTGTTGTGGTGCCTAGTGGTGCTGTGGTGGTGCTGAGTGATAATGTGGTGGTGCTGAGTGATAATGTGGTGGTGCTGAGTGGTGCTGTGGTGGTGCTGAGTCGTGCCGTGGTGGTGCTGAGTGATAATGTTGTGGTGCTGAGTGGTGCTGTGGTGGTGCTGAGTGGTGCTGTGGTGGTGTTGAGTGATATTGTGGTGGTGCTGAGTGATAATGTGGTGGTGGTGAGTGGCACTGTGGAGGTGCTGAGTGGTGCTGTGGTGGTGCTGAGTGGTGCTGTGGTGGTGCTGAGTGGTGCAGTGGTGGTGCTGAGTGATAATGTGGTGGTGCTTAGTGATGCTGTGGTGGTGCTGAGTGGTGCTGTGGTGGTGTTGAGTGATATTGTGGTGGTGCTGAGTGATAATGTGGTGGTGCTGAGTGGCACTGTGGAGGTGCTGAGTGGTGCTGTGGTGGTGCTGAGTGGTGCTGTGGTGGTGCTGAGTGGTGCAGTGGTGGTGCTGAGTGATAATGTGGTGGTGCTGAGTGACGCTGTTGTGGTGCTGAGTGATGCTGTGGTGGTGCTGAGTGATGCTGGGGTGGTTCTGAATGACGCTGTGGTGGTGCTGAGTAACGCTGTGGTGGTGCTGAGTGATGCTGTGGTGGTGCTGAGTGGTGCTGTGGTGGTGCTGAGTGATAATGTGGTGGCGCTGAGTGGTGCTGTGGTAGTGTTGAGTGATAATGTGGTGGTGCTGATTGGTGCTGTGGTGGTGCTGAGTGGTGCTGTGGTGGTGCTGAGTGATGCTGTGGTGGTGCTGAGTGACGCTGTTGTGGTGCTGAGTGATGCTGTGGTGGTGCTGAGTGATGCTGGGGTGGTTCTGAATGACGCTGTGGTGGTGCTGAGTGACGCTGTGGTGGTGCTGAGTGGTGCTGTGGTGGTGCTGAGTGATAATGTGGTGGCGCTGAGTGGTGCTGTGGTAGTGTTGAGTGATAATGTGGTGGTGCTGATTGGTGCTGTGGTGGTGCTGAGTGGTGCTGTGGTGGTGCTGAGTGATGCTGTGGTGGTGCTGAGTGACACTGTTGTGGTGCTGAGTGATGCTGTGGTGGTGCTGAGTGATGCTGGGGTGGTTCTGAATGACGCTGTGATGGTGCTGAGGGACGCTGTGGTGGTGCTGAGTGATGCTGTGGTGGTGCTGAGTGGTGCTGTGTAGTGGTGCTGTGGTGGTGCTGAGTGATGCTGTGGTGGTGCTGAGTGGTGCTGTGGTGGTGCTGAGTGATAATGTGGTGGTGCTGAGTGATGCTGGGGTAGCGCTGAGTGATGATGTGGTGATGCAGAGGGCAGAAAGGCACAAAAACGAGTCTAACAGAGGGTAGAAGGGCACAGAAACAAGGGAAAAACGAGTCTAACAGAGGGCAAAAGGGCGCAAAAAACGAGCCTAACAGGGGGCAGAAAGGCACAAAAAACAAGTCTAACAGAGGGCAGAAAGGCACAACGAGAGTTTGAGCTATTGCCACTGTAAATGACAATGCTTTTATTTATCTGTTTTGAAATGCTGCAAGTGGTGCATCGACACCCAAATTGCTTACTTATAGTCCTGTAAGTACAAAGTGCGTGTTTATGCACCACTTGCAGGTTTTTAAAATACGTAAAACGCTTGCAAATGCGAGACCTATTGCATTGCAAACTCTTTTTTTGATCTTAAAATGTGGTCTCTAATAAGTTTTAATGCATGCACTGCTCTATACGAGACCTAAACATGAAGATCCGCCCCTTCCAGATACAGCTGGTGCATGCAATCAATAGTGCATTCATGCTTGGTTGAGAGGCTTAATGGTACATGCTACACGTATGAATTAATGACAGACATTAATGATGTAGGATGGCCCCGTGAGTGACATCATCAGGCTGAGGCTGCCGGAGAGGCTCGTGCAGACAGTGCCATTTACCACCAGTGGTTGGCACCGGAAGGGCTGTTAGAGACAGATATTATGTAGAGGCCCTCCACACGTAAACTCAACCCGTAGGTATCAGAGCGCTTTAGGTGAGCACCAGTTACATTACAGACAGACACATTCATTTTTAGGCACGGGGAAAATAAGTGATTTGTCCAGAATCAGAAGATGTTTGAGTCTCCCGCCGGGATCGAACTCGCTTCCCCATTTTCAAAGTCGTCCGCTCTAGCTGTGGAGCCACATCCTGATCAAGTGAGCCTCCGACCCTGCATGGATGTCGCAGTCAGCTTGCCGGGATCATCATGTCAGGCGGCCTCTGCAGGCAGATACAGTGGGGTGTCTGATAGAAAGCACGACAGCCAGACATCCATCTATCCTACTTTGTGGCTCTAGGTATGTGTCACACGGTTAATGAGAAGGCCACCCGACGCATGCGCAATAGAGGCGTTCCTGCATTTCAGACCCAGCGGCAAGTTGGACCATGAAGCAAAGAAATAGAAGCCTGTATGTGTGAATGTTTGTATATTTTTTATTTAGATGACCTAATGCACGTCTTCCCAATGATGTGCGGCCCCTGCATCTATTTATTACTAAAGTGGATGTGTGTATACAGACGGACACATTCATTTTTAGGCACGGAGAAAATAAGTGATTTGTCCAGAATCACAAGATGTTTGACTTTCCCTCAGGGATCAAACCAGGTTCCCCATCTTCAAGGTCGTACCCTCTAGCCGTTAAGCCACATCTTGATCAAGTAAGTCTCTGACCCTGCATGGATGTCGCAGTCAGCTTGAGCGAGTTCATCATGTCAGGCGGCCTCTGCAGGCAGATACACTAGGGTGTCTGATAGAAAGCACAACAGCCAGACATCCATCCATCCTACTTTGTGGCTGTAGGTATGTGTCACACGGTTAATGAGAAGGCCACCCGACGCATGCGCAAAAGAGGCGTTCCTGCATTTCAGACCCAGCGGCAAGTTGGACAACAAAGCAAAGAAATAAAAGCTTGAATGTTTGTATATTTTTTATTTAGATGACCTAATGCACGTCTTCACAATGATGTGCGGACCCTGCATCTATTTATTATTAAAGTGGATGTGTGTATACAGACGGACACATTCATTTCTAGGCACTGGGAAAACAAGTGATTTGTCCAGAATCAAAAGATGTTTGAGCCTCCCACCGGGAACAAACCCGGTTCCCCATCTTCAAGGTCATCCGCTCTAGCTGTTGAGCCACATCCTGATCAAGTAAGCCCCCAACCCTGCATGGATGTCGCAGTCAGCTTGCTGGGATCATCATGTCAGGCGGCCTCAGCAGGCAGATACAGTGGGGTGTCTGATAGAAAGCACGACAGCCAGACATCCATCCATCCTACTTTGTGGCTGAAGGTATGTGTCACATGGTTTATGAGAAGGCCACCCGGCACATGCGCAATAGAGGCGTTCCTGCATTTCAGACCCAGCGGCAAGTTGGACTTCGAAGCGAAGAAATAAAAGCCTGTATGTTTGAATGTTTGTATATTTTTGATTTAGATGACCTAATGCATGTCTTACCAATGATGTGCGGACCCTGCATCTATTTAATATTAAAGTGGATGTGTGTATAATCTAAGTTTGGCCTGGTCGGTAGGCCTATCCGATGACATGCAATGACTGTGTGTACGGATATTGGATTGTTACAGCAAAGGCCTTCATTTCAGTAGTTACAGAGCAGTGGGCCAGGAATAAGTTTTATGCTGCCATCGGCTGTGTTGTCAATGCCACTGTGTCAACAGAGAGGGGCTGTGAAGGACGGAGAGGCGACAGGCTGATCAAAGGAAGGGTGGGAGGGGAAAAAACGCATTAGCGAGCGAGGAAAGGCAGAAGCACCAGGGGGGAGGGGAAGCAGATTGTCTTCAAGCTTTCAAGCGAGTGGGAGGGATTCTGTGAGATTAGCTTCTGAGCTCCTGTTACAAATGAATATTAAGCAGCGGCTAGAAAATGGTGCAGACACTTTGGGGAAAATGGCTTCTCACATGTACATGGGCAATGTTATTATCCTTTATGGCCAAATCCATATAGATGTCAAGTTTATTTATATTGATAAATGGAGTAGCTACCCTTGCCTCATGCCACTTGTGTGTTTCAATACATCTATCAATTCATCATTGTTCTCATTTCTAATTAAAGTTGCAGGTCAGTGTGTGCTCTGATACAAATACGTTGTAACAATGGTAACATTCCCATTGCAGCATTTTCACGCTAGAACAGCTCACACTTTAACCCGGTTTACTCAATCAAATTCAGACCCGAGGTTCACGAGCCCAGGATGCATTGTCCACTTGCTATTCCTAGTAAGTTTGTTTATTCATTTGAAGCTCTCTAAGCCCAGGCCAAACCAGGAGGATGACAGCGCAATTTAAAGTTTGACAGGGTGAACAGAGCTATTGTGTGCTATTAACGATGCTACTGTGTGCACTGCATGTATTCCTATCCTATTATTAACACATGTATGCACCTTCCATGCAATGTGAAATATAGTTGATGGACGTAATGAAACGAGCTTGTAGTCAGATAAAATGTGTATACCGGCATGAACACTTGTGCAAGTATACACTGCGAATTTCGAATATATAATAAACAGTCTTTGCTGTCACCTACGAAGGGATAGAAGAGAATGAAAGACCACGATAGTGAATCCACAGATGCAACAGAACAAAAAAAGCACCGAAAGAAGCTTTTACTTAAAGCAGGGGGCGGGAAGCGAATCCCTTTGAAGCACGGCCTCGCGGCCGTGAAAGAAGTGAAAAAACAGCAGGGATGTAATCAGGCGAGAGGAGACGTGAAGCCGAGCCCGCGCTGGGGTGAATGCCTGAGGCCGAGCTGCCTGTGGGAGGGAGGCTGATGGCTTTGATGTGGACACGCGTTCCGCACCATTGCACCACACGAACTGTCCGAAATCCGCGATGGTTTCAGACCTTGGTTTGCCCTCAATACTCTTGTCTACTAACCCTTGTGGGGTTAATAGGCGAGACCTAAAAATGACTAGGAGTAATGCATTCACTGGGAGTTGGCCTTACATTGGAACTGTCTTCCATTTACTTGCTACTTGAACTTCGCAGAGATGTTGATCAAGTTGAGCCTGGCCTCTCAGACTGTATAAAGGTACAATTCTGTCTGTAAACAAACCATAGATTGTATCAGACTCGATGCCCTTGTCAGTCAGACGCAAGGCATATTTAGGTTTTAGTACATTTTATGGTGGACACTCTCAGACATTGGACTGTTTTTCAAATTTTCCAATAACCCGAATGAAAAGGTTTGCCACATATATATATTCTGAATCTCATAGCACCTTTTGGTTCTTCTTTTTATTAAGTAGAAGAGTAATTGCATATAAATAACAATTGATTACTCATGTATGGATATTAAAGGCTGTATAAAATGCATTATGAGTGCAAAAAACCTGACAGTCCCTTCTCATGTCAACATTATGAATTCAAATTCATTATGAAATCGAACAGAGAACAGGATATGCAATGCATAAACCTTATGCCTTCAAAATACGAAAATTGATCTACTGTATTGGACACAAATCTCCATATCTCTAACAGTGTTAGAGTGGAGCCAGTTCTGGCTGCATACAAGCTCTCGAATACCTTCACCTTTGGTGAACCATTGAACAAAAGGAGGTACAACCCTTGATTTCCATTTTTGCAATACTAATGATCTAAAGATCAGCAGGGCAATGAATCCTAACTGCTGCTGCCGTGTTGTGGAATGAATCCAAATACCACCCCATACGGATATGGGTGTAGGGTAATCTCAAGCTGTTGGCTTAAGTACCGAAACACCTGCCTCCAATAATGTTAGGGTCAAGGCCTGGTGAAGCACATGTGCAGCCAATCACCCTTAGCATTTGCATACCTAAAACAACCAGCAGAGACTGCAGGGTACATCTCATGAATAAGATCCAGAGTATCATACAACATCCACTTGCTAAAAAAGAGCAATTTTTCTTAAATTTGCAACATGAATAGCTCTACCACAAATGTTCCTATTGAAACACCGGAGGTTTTGATCGATCTTACTGTTGGAGATAGTCATAATAGCACCAAGCAAGGGAACTATTACCTCTTCTACCAGCTTGGAATGCAATACGCAGTACCAGTTACCTATGCCTTTGCGACAGGATAGAAAGAATGCCTTACCCATATTTTGTGCTATTTGAATGAAATCTTGGACATACTCACGAATAAAACTTTTAATTTGAATGCAACTTAACCATAGGTTGGGGCCTATCCGTGGATAATTCTTCAATAATTGTGTCCAAGGTATCACCGACTTTGCTTTTGAACACAATTTGCCAACAAAGGGCATCCAACCCTTTCCCAACTAAATATGTTGAATTTATATAGTCACAAACCTAAATGGCAAGCATTTTTTAAACATATAGATAAGTGACTCCAAGATACCTTGTACTCCTGGTAGATTTGATAAAATCTGAAGATTAGACTATGGAGTGTCTTATACCTGGTACACTTCAGGAACATAGATATTATCAAAAACCACATTGCCTCCACCCAAACTTCTCTAAGCATCATATTAAGAAAAACATAACCGGAGAGATTTCGGGCAATAGTCATTCGAGTTAACCAATCAACTACAGTGGCTTGATAATATATTTTAATTCTTGGTAGTGCCAGCCCGCCTTCTTCTATATCTAATTGAAGTACATTTAGGTTTGTACAAGCTTGTTTGCCCTGACAAAACAAAGTATCTTAGCATTTGATCAAATTTATCAATGAAAGATTGTGGAACCTTGATCACAACGTTAGAAAACATGAAGATCAACTAGGGAAGTATGACCATTTTGACTACAGCGACTCGTACAAAAATGGCTATGGCTAGAGACTGCCACTGATTATTTGCCCCCACATTTTACTCACGGTAGAAGTGTAGTTCAACTGAAATGAATCAGTGTGATTAGAAGTGAAATAAACACCTAGATATCTAATCAGGTGATTTAATGAGCAATGATCGCTCTTTTCCAAAGACAAGCTGGAAGGGAAGCTATTGAACAATAAAGCGTCTGATTTGGAGTGGTTGAATTTGCAGACACTGATGTGTGTAAATTCCTCGAAGTTGGCAAATGCATTTTGAATGTTACCTTCATCTTCTCAGCCAAATATAATATCATATCATCGGCAAATAATTTCAGTTTTGCCACACCATCAATCGAAGGCAAAATCGAAGGATCTTATCTTAAAGCATAAGCTAAAGGATTGATAAATGTTGAACTAAGAACCGGGAACATGGGACAGCCCTGCCTCATGCCATGTCTGGCAGTAACATGACCTGCTATTTTATGATTAAATACAATTTGGAATTCAGCTCTATTTTAAAGACCATGCAAAAGATTAACAAAACGCTATGAGAGCTAGGTTATTAGGCCTGCAAATTAATGAGTACGTTGCACATCCTGAATTTTAATTGAGTTGCTTACTATTTAGTCATTCACAAATGTTCCGAGCAGCAGCATTGTGGTGTCCCTTGCATGTGGTTCTAAGAGTAGAACCAGATGTAGATTAGTAGAATAAGGAATGTTCTATCAAAGTGTTCCATGTTCATTGTATGTGTGGTCATCTTGATGTTTGGTAAGAATTCTTTACACATAGTTAGGTACATAAGAGGTTTGTTATAAGTAAACCTAATCCATTGCCAGCTGACAGCAACTGACTCATGATGACCTCTCATATAAAGATCATGGACAACTTTGATAGAACATTCCTAATTCTACTAATCTACATGAGGTTCTCCTCTTAGATGTGCATGCAGGACACTATACAATACATATGAAGAACCGGGGGCCAGATGTAGGTCACCAAATACCGGTCGGTAACGGCCGATTTCGGCCGTTGCCGACCGGTATTTGGTGATTGAGATGTAGGGGGCCAAAATTTTACAGAATCGGTAAATTTACAGATTCGGTACATTTACCGATTCTGTAAAGTACTGATTCGGTAAATTTACTGAATCGGTAAATCTATATGTAGGGGGCACTGCAAACAGTGCCACAGGCCCCTAAGAATTTGTTATTTACCATGTAATACTATTGCATGGTAAATAACGAATTCCTGTGTACATGCACATATGTGCATGTACACCTGTGCCATGTGGCACACAGACATGCCCTAAGGGCATGTATGTGTGTCACATAGCACACAAGCCAGAATCAGGGGTGCAACAGGGTGTCAAAGTGACACCCTGTCCCCCTTGTCAATTCGGTAATTTTACCGAATCGGTATTTACCGATTAGGTAATTGCCATAGGTTCCTATGGGCCTCAAGGCCCATAGGAATCAATGGCAATTACCGAATCGGTACATACGGATTCAGTAATTACTGAATCATTCCGATTCGGTAAAAATGACCGAATAATTACCTAGATCTTATTTACTGAATCTAAAATACCGAATCGGTAAAATTCAGTATTTTAGAGTCGGTAAATAAGATTTACCTACATCTGTCCCGGGAGTCTTGTCAAAAAGCCAAATGTACTAAACTATAAGGCAGGCGCAACTGTTATCAAACCAGTCGAGGATATAGAATTCCTATGAAGCCTTTATATGAGAAACGCAACAGTGAACCATAATCAGACACACAAGTGATTGTTAGTAAGACTCAAAGAATATAACTAAGTGAAGAATGGATTCCCATCAAATGTCAAATAATGATCTTATTTTCTCATTTGGTCATCCAGGATATTGGGGTGACCTGTCTCTAGATCATCGAGACCGTTTTCACGCCCAAGCTATAGGATATTCAATGAGTCCAAGCCCACAAACACTGTGCTGACCATGAGGAAGATAAAGTCATATGGGAATCTGTACAGTGCAAAAATATAGAAAATGAGAAAGTGAAATAGAGTGGAGAGACAAAGAACAGGTGTTTTATTCGGGATACTGTCTTTCCCTCTAATTAAAAACAAGAACAGTGCAATAAGGCAGTCTCAAACAAATATTCAACTGTCATAAAAGGGGCCAACATGTTTCAGCCAATAGGGAAAGGGGTCCTTGGCTTTCTTCAGGGCCTCTGTTTTTATAAATTGCTACAGCTGGTGTAAACACTAAAGAAAATTGTATATAAAATGTGTATAAACAACTGTGAAAAAGGATATAAGTAGACAATATTAGTCCATGTTCATATTCCTCCATGTCTGACTGGTGTGTCTTACATCCATATCGACCGGGGATTAGACCTCACCTCTCCTGGACCCAGCTCAGGAAGATGGAGGCCCCGCTCTGTCTGTCGTTGCCCTTGTGCAAGACCCGAGTCAGGGAGGAGGCCCATGCAGGACACTACACACATCTCACTTCCATATGCTTACATGCATAATAACATTTTAAACTAACAACAAACGATTCATGTTTAAGAAAGTACAGAATACAACATAAGGTCCACCACAATCTCTTTATGCAGTGACAAAATCTTTAAGATAACGTGGTGGCACTTTCCCCCAATAAGTCATTCTTATTCTCTACTTATTACCATTCTGATCATCCCAAGATCTCCCACCTGATATAGCTGTCGCCCGCTCTCCTTTGTCACTTCTCCTCACATCACTGCAACTTCCTTCACCTCAACAACCACTCAATCTCCACATCCATCCCTGGCCACCAAAAATTAGCCTCAGTGTTGTTCAATATCTTGGAAGCACAAGCTATGAATATTTCCTGCCATCTGCTCTTCTGGGTCAACACAACTCTGAAACCCATGGAACTGGCATTCATATGTATGTCTCTTTTTTGTCTTGGACAAATGCCGGTAAACACAGTGTCTTTTTCCAATCCTCCTTGATCGATTGTATTCCAAACCACATGTAGATTAGTAGAATTAGGAATGTTCTGTCAAAATGTTCCATGACTGTTATATGTGTGGTCATCTTGAGTCAGTTGCTGTCAGCTGGCAATGGATGAGTTGTAGTTATAACAAACTTCTTAAGTACCTAAGTACATGTAAGGAAATCTTACTAAACATTACAGAAGCAGGCTGCCAAATGCAAAACTTACCTTTACACAGCAAAAAGCTTCTTAATCCTTTTGCAGTGAAATACAGTAAAGTTTTGCAGGAGGGGTGCCATTTGGCAGTCATTTTCAGAGCATCAAGTTGTTGTAATATTTCAGCAGACTGTGATGGCTAAACACTCTAGGAGTGTCCAGTTTGGAATACAGCACTGTTGTCAATAGAAGTCATCCCACCTTAAAAGAAAGAGCTAATTTACCACTTACATATGCATATAGCCCACTAAATTTCAGTATGCTGAGTCCTATGAGGTGTGTCAAACGATTAACATCTATTAGCACTCAGAACTATTTCAGCACTTGTGAAATTGTACTGTTGTTAAAAATGTTGATGAGGTCAGTGCTGGCATGCGTTATTAGGATGATAACATTCCTTGATATTTTTAATATTTAATGCATATGGTCAAGCTGGTGGTTCCTCAAGGAAGACTGAGGGCCAGTGTTCTTATATCTGCAGCCCAAAGATATCTGAGGGGCAAGCTGAAGGACTTGCTGGAGCTCTCTGAGGACTTTATGTGGGTGTCTGAAAGCAGACAGGTGGACTGTGAGGGACATTTGATGGTCTTAGTGGCTGGATAGTACAGGCAGAGACACATAGAAGGACTGAAATAGTAGCAAAGGGGCAAAAAAATGCAATGAAACATTGGAGGACTAATGCACTACGACTACTTTATCTATTTTGAATACCTGCTATACAGATGCTTCTAACAATCACAGGAAAATACTCTACTACATCGTGGACTGGGAATCTCAGATCACATCCAATGACAAACCATCACATTAAAAAGGAATTTTTAGAAGTTTTGTTCACACCCCTTTTCTGGAATTCATAGAATTCATATAGGTAGAGAAGAAGACCAAGTTTGACATCAAGTGTGCTGCACACTTAACTTAATTCTGCAGTTCAAAACCCCCTTTATGCTCTATGCAACTCATGGGAAAACACTCTGGATAAATGGGAGTAAGGATATCCTGGAACAATTGAGGCTGCTAGAGCACCTAAACCCTGAGCAGTTGCAGTGTTCAACAATGCACCGCCGGGCAGTGCATGGCACATTCCTTCCTCCTCTTAATGCGTGAAGTCTCTGATAAGGTCTTGGTACTGCTCTAAGTGCTGCTGTCTGGATAGATCTTGCCACAGATGTAGCAGAATCCAATTTTCTGCTATTGTATGGTAGGTTAAAAAACAAACTTAATATGGGAACTCCTTGAGGTCTCCTGTTGATTCCGTTATGCCACGTTTTTCTGTGATTCCTGTTTTTAATGCACCATGCTTTATAGGGAGATGTTATGCACCTCTGACAGGTAGTAAATATAAATCAGCTCAGCAGAAGTAAATGAAACTGTGTGTGTGATGCTTATTAGTCCTCAGAGCAAGAAGAAGCTCCTTGATGTTCCTGCCACTCATAGCCTGGACTGGGTTCAGCACAATGCCCAACTGTGAGACATAGTAACAAGGGACTGTAGATTGGATCAAGTAGAAGTTACTCACTTTATTTACCTCAATTGCCCATGCTGGAGCAAGGTACGTTTTGCCCCTGGGTGAAAACACAAACTTTTACCCACAGTTCCCATCCTGTGTAGAAGGTCTTTCTCTATATATAGTGTAGATGGGTGTCTGCTAAGATGTCCAGTCGACCATCACCAACATTACCTAAAATGACATCAGTAATTTCAACAAATGAGTGAAAATTCAATTTCAAGAGACACCTGATCTGTTCGGTGGTCCTACTGTCATTTGAATGTGAACGCAGCATACACTGCTGCTTTGGTTTTGATGGAGAGCTCTGCTTTCTCTTCAAATGAGTGTTCTTCTCTCTGATACCATGACACAAATGCCAGGGAATTTGTTTGCTGACACAGTTAACACTATGGTGTTGATTCTGATCCCATAAGGAAAGCATCCAGACCGAATTGGACCCAGAATGCTTTCCATACGGCTCGGAGCACTGGAGTCGACCGAGCGAATATTATGCATCTATATGCTGATGGACTCGGTGCGCTCACTGTCCCATTGTACTCTATGGGAGCCTGAATACTGAACGTGTACACAGCCACCATAGCAAAAAGGGGTGGGTGGGGAAAAGCGTGCACTCTGTGGCATGCACCCCATTGTGCCCGCCACACTGTGCATGCTTGGATCGGGAGGACCCATGGGCACCCCCTGTGACCAATTCGGAGGGCCCTGGGTGAAGGGGGGCCTACTACTTCCGTCCGAAGTCCGATTCTAAAAGCCATTTCATCTTGCTGAGACTGAGTCGATATGGCTGTCCAAATTATTTATCGTACTCGCTAATTCAGAATCCGGCTCCATTGCGTGGCACGATTCGGCTACGAATGAGTCGTATGGACAGGATCGGGTTCAGAAATTATTCAGTCGACGCAGATGATATCTTCGCATCATACTTGGTTGTTCGGAACTGTGTACAATTCGGTTGGAAACAAGGGCTACGAATCGGATCGGGGAAAGCCAAATATGATTGGGAGGCCTTCTGAACGAATTCGAAATCAGGCCCTATGTGTAAAGCCTGTCTGATCTGATATGTTTTGTTTTAATTAATTATTTTACAGAAAAGGTCAAACCCTCCACACACTGAGTAATTGCTGTGGTGAGAGGGGCTACAGGAGGGAGATATCTTTTAAAAGATATTGGAATAGAGGAGGCTTGTGTTTGCGGGAGAAATACATGCACAGCTAATTGAGCTGTCGCCACAAAAGGAAGGAGTCAGTATGGAAGGGCATTAGGAGAAAGAGTGATGCCAAGCAGTTAAACTCTGAATTAGACTCCAGGAGTAGTATCTCCTGACATAAGGCCGTATACTGGAGATGGAAGGGTAAGAAAACAAAGTAATGTAGGAGGGATGGAGCTGCAAGATGGACATTGAACTAATTAGGGGAGAGGATGTTGAAAAGCATAGAGTTGTTTTGCTACGGGACTAAGAGAGTAAAACGCTGTAGAGTGGAGTGCAATGTAAGTAAGTGTATGTGTGCAAGGCAGGCAGGGTGCAAAAGAAGAAACAACATTGATTTATAAATGGTAGGCATCAGTCTGCAGGAGGGATGAGGATGTAAGAAAGAAGATTAATTCAGAAGGATGCAGGCAGGAAGAGGCAGTAGAGTGGAGGGAGGGAGATAGGTGCATTAGACTGAAGAGCTTTCAGTAGGGAGAGCAGCATCAGAAGACTGAACCATGGTGCTCCAAGCAGGAGAGTGTCACAAGAGAAGGAGAAACCGTATGTAGATGAATTAGGTATCGAGGACACAAGGAAAGGTATGGCAGTAATCAAGCAAAGAAATTAAGAAAGGAAAGGTGCTTGAGGAAGAGCACGGTTGCAGGATATTTGTCCCAGAGGAGGAAATATTTTTAGGAAGCTGCAGTAAGAGGGTAGCTACAGTGGTTGCAAAACATGGGGATTCAATTGTTGTTGGAAGGACAGGCAGGGTGTCAGAGGATATAAGGAACTGCAGCATGGCAAGAAACCTAGGGTAGGGAAATACACTATAGAAGCAGATGAAAATGGTGGCTTGAGGAGAGAGTATGGAGGTGTGCAGAAACAGGGTCAAATAATCCACAAAACGAACCTAATATTATACCAGAGCAAATTATGAACTCCATATGCCAGAATACAATAATATCAGTGTGACATCAAGGCTAATGGACAGTGAGGCCATGGTTCAAGGAGTGAAATGCATATTCAGTGAAGAAGACTTGATGAGCCTGGGAGCAGCAGGACGAGAGAGGGGCAGAGCGTGCATTTGAGAATCATGGAAGCACACCGGTGACACTTTGTAAGCTCTAAGAAAAAGTGACGTTTTGGAATGAAGAAGAAGGCATGAAGCAATTTGTAGCTTGATAGATGTTCTGCTTTTTAAGGTCTGAGATTGCCATCCTTGCAACCTAACAGATAGCCTAGATATGTGAGGTCAGAGTCTGCAAATGATATGCAGAATGAGAAAAAGCTAAGCTGCTTAATGCCAAATCTGCATATGTGTATGCAGAGAGATACTTCAGTGGTCACAGTTCCAGTCACCTAAGATACTTTTACCCGATAAATAGCTCAGCGAACTATGAATAATAATAACATAACGAGATCCATCTGTTTTAAAGTAAATGGCAGCTCTCAATACCCATGTATTCCCATGAATGTCCATGCCCCCTTGCAGACAACATGTGAGCATCTAGATTGCTACGAAAATATCCTCAGTAACTCAATCAATTAACAAGCATCAGGAATATCATCAATGCTCTTTGAGTCTTGAAAATGTACATGCTTGTATCTGAAGGATAGCAGTTTTGTCTGAAGTTTAAACCCGAGAGATCCATTTAACCTGGTGAATTGTTTCCCATTTGGAGCCTGGACCTGTAAAATCTGTTTAACCAGAGGAGGATCCCAGCTGTGAAACCTGAGCAAATCTTGACTCTTTTGACTTTCTATAACTTCTGCTAACTTAAATTTTATCAGTTGTCCAACCCAAAAGCTTTTCCTGATGTCTGATGTCAGAACAATCGTGAGCTGCATAACATTATTTTAGTTCTAACGCCTGAGACTGCAAAATCTATATCCTGGGGTAATGTGTTCACTACAAGTTCCATAGAACAATTAATAGGCCCCACTGATTCAAAAATCTTAGACCAGCCTAGCAGCCTATTTGACTAGAATCCTTGCCTCTTTAAAAAGTGCCCATTTGTTGACTATCATATTGAATCAATTTTGCTCAACACCTATTTAAGTAGTAATTTCTGGACATTGGCAGCAGCTTTTCAATAAAAATCTAAAGTTAAATCATGATCCCTGTCCCTACTATATGACTGAAACACCCTGTCATAAAATAGCAGTGATTCTAATTAAACTTAATTTACTTGATCTCGATGTTTGATGGACTCTAAAATGCCGCAGATGTTATGATGGACAGTATTCCACCGACACAATATTTTTACCAAATATTTTTTAAGACATAGAATTCAAAGACACCATTTTGAGAGTGTGAAATGTAATCATATAAGCATTGCTTCCCATGTGTGAAAGAACTGCAGCCTGATTTGCATCAAATGGTTTATTTAGCACACCATTTACTGGTTTGTTGCGATGGAGAAATACAGTTCATGTAAACTGTGGTGCACAGATATTTCAATATCATTTTGTATTCCCATTCGGAGCTACTGTGCAGGCCAACCACTTTAAGTAAATGTCTTCGACAAATTCTGCTTCAGTATAAGTTTTGCTAAACTTTTTTCAAACATTTAATCCTGTGAAACAAACCCAAACCTCCATGAGCTGAGCAGAACATGCTCAATACAGACTGTGTAGTTTAAACATTTGTTCCCAATGAATAGGTAAACATGAAAAAAAAATTAATTACATATACATACACTTCATGAATGTTGCGGTAGTAGAATAAGTTCAGTCAAACAGAAGGGAAAATAACCACCTTTTTTACCTTGTATAGTCCCCTGAACATGTACTGCACCTGTCATGCTAGGACTAACATAAAACACACCTAAGGTAAATTCATCAGTGTGTGCACCCCTTTGATAATTTTGGATAGACACAAAATTCTAGGCTAGTCCACAACCACATGAATCTGTAAATCCGACACTTGGGTCACATGTATGTGTGTGATCAGTTGGTGTCCACAGTTTGACTAGTTGTGGAATGGAAATCATCTCATTTGGCCCATTCTGATATGTCAGTTGGCTTGCTTTAAGCGTGACATGCACGTTTATTCTGATCATTTCCCCACATGCAGCAATTTGAGTATCAGGAAGGACAGCATTAAGCCAGCCAGCAAAGCTACCCATTGTGTCCACTAGCACCAGCTGCATGTCACCCTACACTTCAACAAGAAACAGCTTAGTAAAAAGTGAATAACTAAAAAAGAGAGAAGTTCTGCTACACAATAGAAGACAACCACCCTGCCCCCTATTGCCTTGGATGCACAATTAGCTTCAAGACCGTCACTAACACGGGTACCATGTTCTCCTTGTGATGACTACATTTAGATAATGCAAATTGGATCTGAACACTCACAGCAATGAACAAATCAGAGCACTATTTTAATCCAGGCAAAGTATATGTATAATGCATCCCGCTATTTGCTGCTAAAGGAGTCCACCGTTTAAAGGAATATCCACTAATGTTTTCTCCTAGTGGTGTTTGTGGGTCACTATGCCAAAACGTAGAGTACACAACAACACGTTTTATTTCAGTAAACTAATGGAAGCATAAACTGCACATAATTTATGTTTGAGGCATTGGGAAAGGCAACATGCTGGCCATTTGCTGCCAGCCTCTTATCTTTTGTAATGCTTGTTTTAAAAAAATATATATTGTTTAGGGGGCCGCCGGTCCCCCACCAATATAAGAAAGCATCCTCAAAGAAAAAAAAAAAGAACATTTGATCAATCGCAAAAAAGCACACAAGGTGATAGCTGGCTCTAACGGAGCTACTCCAAAGGATGAAAATAGTGGACCGAATTCCTCTTTAAGTAACAATTTTAGAAAAATCAATAGTCTTGGTTAAAGCCAAACGTATAAAAATGTGCTAAAACTTAGGTTATTCGACTGCAGTGCGACAAACATAAAGTTGCATGGCCATTTTAATATGCTGAAGGGAAGTGCCTGTATTAAGGAACCTGAATTCTCTCACTGTCGATCTTTCCATTTGTAGAAATAAGGAACTTCCCCTCTGCTCATAAAAGCATCCAATTCCGAAATGAAACCAGGAAGCACCACATTGGTTATTCTTTTCATACACTGCTTGTTTCCTGAATATCAAAAACAGGCTAATTGACATGAAACAGCAAATTACTTGAAGTATCTGCCCATTCATCTGACACACAGCCCTCTTTAGCATTCACTTTGCTTCCACTCGCCACAATAAATTCAGATGAGAGATTGTAGAGTGGAGATGTACAGCTGAGACATATTTTCTCTCCTGTGTTTACACTGTGGAAGCTCACGTACGTTTGACACATTTTGAAAGTTGTCATTAATCAAATTAAAGAAAAAGCCTTCTTAACATTTGATGCCAAAACCTTCACATCCTATCATATTGGCTATAAATTTAGTACTGTATCTTCCTAACAACACCTTTTTTAGCTATCTGTGTTACAATGATAGTTATTTATTAGTATATATATATATATATATATATATATATATATTCAATGAAAAAACCATTGGTTTTAGGCCATATATAGTTAGGGATTTGCATTTACAAAACCTTATTTTACTCGCATAAAACCATTGAAATTCCATATATAGTTAGATGCGCTAACTATATATCGCGCACCCGCAATCCACTGCTGATGATGTCATCATGGTGACATCATCAGCAGTGGATTGCGGGTGCGCGATATATAGTTAGCGCATCTAACTATATATGGAATTTCAATGGTTTTATGCGAGTAAAATAAGGTTTTGTAAATGCAAATCCCTAACTATATATGGCCTAAAACCAATGGTTTTTTCATTGAATTTTCAAGGTTTTGTAAATGCAAATTCCTAACTATATATCGACTATAACCTATGGTTTTTTCAGTGAATTTCAATGGTTTTTTAATAGCAAATATGAAAAGCTTTAAAATGTCAAGTACGTGATAGATAAAAACTTTTTCGTGTTTATGCACGCTGATGTGCTTTGAACGCTGCCCCCCTCCCCTCTTTTCTCTTAGTAGTACTCTCTCTTTGCAGATACTGAAGAGTAGTTAACGCAGGCCTTTACCCCCGTTGTAATCTGTCCTGCCTGCTTGTCTCTCCATTTGATTGAATATTATCCAAGCATTTACTGTTTTACAATTGATTCTCTTTGGTTCATTCTCTATTTACAAACAAGCACAAAGTCGCAATACTCTGTTTAGTCTTTGCAGATCGGGAAAAATCGTGTAAAAAAATAAAAGTAATCGAGCAAAATCAGTACGCCACTAATTGGATCTTTTTTTGACCTCGCTAAAATAGAAATATTATAAACAACCCTTCATGAGAAATACGAAAATAGTGAGATGAACTGAGCTCCACACCATGAGGGCTGCAAGACAGCTCGGCTCCATCACCCATCCCGCCCAAAATAACGACAAACCCTATGCAAATATTAAAAATATAGACAACACACCAGCAAAGAAACAGGGTAAAACATTTTATTAAATAACTATTTACATAACGTTGGTTTATAAGATGATGTCAGTAGTGGACCGATGTGTGAATAGGTCGAAAGCAGCACAAGGCGCCAAGATCCGGATGGCAAGTCCTGGATGTTGGGTGCCATAGTTCAGAGTTCTGAGTTTGAGCCTTTTTCAATGCCTATGCTTTGTTGTTTCCCCTCCATCAAAAACAAAAAAAATATATAAAACTGTGCAAAAATACCAAAAAAACAAAAAATGTTTACAAAAGCAGTGCTTGTAAGACTGTCTGAAGCTTATTTCCACCTACTGCAGCTTCACTATTCTCAAAGTAAGTGAGGGTCGTTTGTGGACCTGACTGCATTTGAAAACAATGTTATATGGTACCTCCCTAAACCGCTTGACGGAGGCCCCCGAGGGACGGTGTGATGGCACGGACTCGGAGAAGACGCTTGGCTCCGACCCCCTCCCCAAGTCTTATAGCACTGGTGTAGCCTGAGATCGCCCCCGACATAGGCGGCCGGCTCCCGGGGTCCGGCGGAACTTTTTGCCTTTTGATGACTCTTCTATTCTGGACTTTGTCCCACAATCCGTTTCACCTGAAGACACGCTGTAGTGGGGCGCCCCTTTACCGTTTTAGTTGCCATTCCGCCCGCTTTTGCTACACTGTGCATCTTCCGCCATTCAGCTGTTTACCGCCCGCTCTTGCTACTACAGCGTCTCGCTCACCATGTAGTTAAGTTGCTCCCGCTCTTGCGGTGCAGCGATAGGCGGCTGCCACAGTACTCTCAAAATGGCGGCCGGCTCTTCGGTTTTGGGCCTGGTCCACTAAAATGGCCCTGGGACACCTTGGAACTCGGACGCTTCCCTGATAGGGCTTGGGTCCCATTCTCGAAAGCGTCCCCTCAGCCGTGAAGATTCTACAAAAGTCTTGGGGGCCCCCGACTCCCGCAGGCTTCTGGTGGGGAGCGGCTGCCATGTCTGCTCGTGGAATGGCCACGACGGAGCTACGAGATGGTAGTGCTCTCATGCTGACGCCAGCTTTAGTCTGAAACATCCAGAAACACTGTAGACTACCAATTCGATCAGTTCCGGTAGCGCCCCAACATGACCCGGAAGAGAAGAACTTGCCCTCCCCTCTTTGACTGATGGTTCTTGTTGCCTGTCCCCTCTGTTCTCATTTAACAGAACTTTTTGGACTGCTGAAAGGGGTTGTGTTCCGAACGCTGGTTGGTGGAGACATTTTGACTATATTCTTGACGTACGTTGTCGCGTAATGCGTTATATGACACGCCGCGTTAGCGCACCCGGAAGTGATCCGGGGCGCGGCGCGCAGCGCGCAACGTAAGCATAACAGGTCATGTGACTTGTTAATAAAACTTTTCATTGGTTCATTTTACTTTTGTTATTTTAATGATGAAAAGCTTGGTCATATGACCTAAAAATTACGCTTTTTATTGGTTTCGAACATTATTTTTTTAAAACATATAGGTTATAATATTCCAGGCTAATGTACTTTCCCGGAAAATTTACAACTGTCCTGCAAGTAAAATATATTCCTTTTTCGAGAAAAAGGGCATTTCTTCGTCCCATGACGGAGCCGTTGAGCAAAAGACGCTCGGCCTGCTGTCTTAGTCGCTGAAACGCCTGAATATCAGATTCTTATCGATCACTTTATGTTGCAGGAGTGAAAAACACAACTGCCCTTGACCATTTATCTTTACTGCGTTCCTACATATTATACCTTTTATCCGTCATGTAATTGGACTACTTTATTTCACTTGCCTTTTACTGATTCGAAAACAGTGACTAAAAGTAAAAACTTTACCAATGTAAATACTACTACCATGTTTTGTTTTAAAAACCTTTATTGTGAAAATGTCAGTATACAAATACGGGCCTATAACCACGTGGGCCGGCCACGGAGCAAACTGGAATCGTATATGATGAGGAGACATTTACATTGTAGAGGAACGTAACGAGCGGGCCATTAGGTTGCAAGAACTAAGGTGTCTAACAGTTGCGGAATCGGTGGACGTACATTTTGTAATTAAAATACGACAGGGCCACTTACAAAAAAGTTATCTAGATATACATTTGCGTGCAAGTACCATGGGGGACGTTAATTCGAACTTTCAATAGTACAGTAATCAATAACACATCAGAACTTAATATCAATAGGGATGTCGAAATATTCAATCAATTCTCGTCCCCGCCCGCCATGAGCATCAAAACTGCATTCATATCTCATGATATCAAGGTTGTTCAACTAGTACACAACAATGAGTTACGAGTCCCATTTATACCGGCGCCATTTTGGGCGAGTCCGGGCAGGTCCAAGATATAGTCAAAATGTCTCCACCAACCATCGGCCAGACCAGAACCCCTTTCGGCCCTTTATGCTACAAGATGGTGTCTTCCATTCAGAAAATATTGTTGGCAGCATTTTGAAAGGAAACAGAAACAGCCGTTCTCCTAGTGAGTTTCACATTGTTACATTTAGGAAGAATGTTGAAGAGTAGTATGTGGAAAATCTGAAGCCATTTTTCTACAAAATCTCAATCAGACTTGGATGGAAAAAAAATCCTGAAGAATGTACAAACTGAAAACCAATTTTTGGCTGTATAGCATCAACAGCAACGCTTGAGTCAGCTTTGTGTCAAGCCGCCATTTTCATTCAATCAATAGCGTCCCCCTGCACACATTCAGGGACCTGGTCGTGTCTTCAGATGAAACGGATTGTAGGAAAAGAAGCAGAAAGGAAAAGGAAAAAAGTTCAGCCGGACCTCGGGAGCCGGCCGCCTATGTCATGTGCGACCTTTGGCCACACCAGGGCAATAGTGAAGCTGCAGCAGGTGCAAATAAGCTTCAGACAGTCTTACAAGCACTGCTCAGAACTCTCAACTATGGCACTCAACATCCAGGACTTGCCATTCGGATCTTGGCGCCTTGTGCTGGTTCCGACCTATTCACACATCGGTCCACTACTGACATCACCTCATAAGCCAACGGGGCACCCCACGCCGACTTTCGGCGCAGCATTGTAGGATGGCCACACCAGTGCAGCAACTTGCTGGACACAACCTCGGTGCCATCCGGATCTCGGCGCGTTCGACTCACTGTACCGCAAGAGTGACCGGAACTCAGCTGGACACGCCGTCTTTCGGCGCAGCATTGTAGGATGGCCACACCAGTGCGGCAACTTGCTGGACACCACCTCGGTGCCATCCGGATCTCGGCGCGTTCGAGTCACTGTACCGCAAGAGTGACCGCAACTCAGCTGGAAACGCCGTCTTTCGGCGCAGCATTGTAGGATGGCCACACCAGTGCGGCAATTTGCTGGACACCACCTCGGTGCCATCCGGATCTCGACGCGTTGTGCTGCCTTCGGCCTATTCGCACATCGGTCCGCTACTGACGCCGCCTCACGTGCCAACGGATTTTCTACGCTTTTTGTAGCCCTATGCCGCATAACAGGTCATGTGACTTGTTTATAAAACTTTTCATTGGTTCATTTTACTTTTGGTTTCCTAAAGATGGAAGGCTTGGTCATATGACCTAAAAATAACACTTTTCATTGGTTTAGAACATTTTTTTTTTCCCAAACGATGAAAGCCCCACCTTGTTTCTGGAACATTCAGACTGAAGCTGGCGTCAGCATGAGAGCACCACCATCTCGTGGCTCCGTCGTGGTCATTCCGCGAGCAATCATGGCAGCCGCTCCCCACCGGAAGCCTGCGGGAGTCGGGGGCCCCCAAGACTTTTGAAGAATCTTCACGGCTGAGGGGACGCTTTTCGAGAATGGAGCCCAAGCCCTAGCAGGCAAGCGTCCGAGTTCCAAGGTGTCCCAGGGCCATTTCAGTGGACCAGGCCCAAAACCGAAGAGCCGTCCGCCATTTTAAGAGTCATGTGGCAGCCGCCTATCGCTGCACTGCAAGAGTGGGAGCAACTCAACAACATGGTGAGCGAGACGCTGTAGCCGCAAGAGCGGGCGCAACTCAGCTGGATGGCCGCCACCTGGGGAGGCCCGTTCACGCCGCCTCCCCCACGCCCCCCCCCCCCCCCGGGCCGCCCCACGCCAATTTTCGGAGCAGCATTGTAGGATACCAAAACCAGTGCGGCAGTTTACTGGACATCACCTGGGTGCCATCAACATCTCAGCACGTTCTGCTGCCTTGGGACTATTCGCACAACAGACCGCTACTGACGAGGCCTCCCCCCGCACCACCAGGGACGCCCCACGGCAATTTTCGGAGCAGCATTGTAGGATCCCAAAACCAGTGCGGCACCCAGGCGACATCACCTGGGTGCCGTCCAGAACTCAGCACGTTGTGCTGCCTTGGGACTATTCGCACAAAAAACAGCTTCTGACCATTGTTGCTTTTTTGGGTGAAAAATGTTTAAATGTTTTTACAGTTTTTGTTCCGTTCATTATATTTAAAAGTTAATAAAGTTTTATAATCTTACTTTGTTGGAGTGTTATTTATTTATTTTTTTAAACGGGTGAATGGGGCCTTGAATCAGGTTATTGTCATGTGTGGGCTTTGGAAGTGTGCTGCTGCAGGATCGGACATTTCAAACTCAAATGCACGTTCTTTTTCTTACCTTTCCGAAGCATGGAGCGCAATAGCAGGCAGAGAAAGGGTGATGCACGTGTTGAACACTACCTGACCTGGCAAGTTGCTGGCAGTGCCCCCCCGCCCGCTCCTGAAAGAGAGCACACACACACCGCCGCCCCGAGTACTTCACAAATCTTTAAAAGACCATGTGCTTGTTCATGAGGCTTAAATGGTTTATCACCTCTTCTAGAACCCCTGCATCGACCCTCTGACGTTTCCTGGAAAAATTACCACGTAACACAATACCAAGCCCTGTCAGCTGAAACCCCCGAGGAATAGTGGGGCATATTATCAAGGGGGTTTATCTCCGCTTTTTTGGCTTTAAAAGCCATGAAAGCGGAGATAAAATTATCTCCCTATTACCAAGCTGTCGCTAACACCAGTTAGTGACAGCTAAAAGGAGATAGCGACCATCTTGGGCCCCGCTTTGCATGTCAGTGATACTTATCACTAATGACATGCAAAGTGGGCGTGCCAAGATGTTAGCGACTGGAAACAGTCCCTAACATCGCTATCTCCTATTAACAACTTTTGGAGATATTCGCGCTAAGCGCGAATATCTCCAAAAGCTAACACCTGCCCTGAGCAGTTCTTAGCCATGTTATCCAATGGGAGGTGGATAACATGGCTAAGAGCATTTGCTCGATAATACATGAATATCGCTGACTTTTCTGCGATAATAGCAAGGTTTATCTGCGATAAAAATCGCCGATGTGCGGCGATAATTTTTGTCTCTAAACAAGTTATAGACAAAAATTATCGCTAGTTGTTCGTAATATGCCCCCGGGTTTTTGCTTGCAGAAATCGGGAGGCGGGAGACTAGCACTGAAATCAGTAGTCTCACGCCTGAATCGGGAGGGTTGGCATGTCTGGATTCTATACAGCTGGGGCCATAAACTACATCCGCAAGGGTAGGTGATAGCCTGGGACCAGCCTGGCATCTAAAATGGCTGCCGTGCACGACAAAATTGTGGCATTGGAAAAAAGGCAAGATGGCGCAGCCGCTGGAAGACATGTATCAACATATATGAGCCTCCTCAGCCACCCTCAGGAAACATAGGGGATTAGGATACGTCTCCCGCACCCCCTTATACCTAGTAATTTAATTAACGAAGCACAAAATGGCGAATTCCCGTTTCGCTACCAGTTTGCGGCCCAGTTCGCGGCCCGTGAAGGGCTTCTACCGTGAAAAATCTTTTTTTTTTTTATTTTCCCCACGGGACCCTTTAATAACCCCAACAACATTCCTAGGGGGTCAAGAGGGGTATACCTTGCCCCCTTTCATTAAATTCCCCCTTCGTTTTTCACCTCTTCTTCTCTCTCGATCCTACCGAGAGATAAGATGGCGGCCGCTCCGGACTGTCACGCAGCAAAAAAAAAAGCTCACGCACAGCCGCTGGAAGAGATGTATCAACATATATGAGCCTCCTCAGCCACCCTCAGGAAACATAGGGGATTAGGATACGTCTCCCGCACCCCCTTATACCTAGTAATTTAATTAACGAAGCACAAAATGGCGAATTCCCGTTTCGCTACCAGTTTGCGGCCCAGTTCGCAGCCCTTGAAGCGCTTCTACCGTGAAAAATCATTTTTTTTTTATTTTCCCCACGGGACCCTTTAATAACCCCAACAACATTCCTAGGGGGTCAAGAGGGGTATACCTTGCCCCCTTTCATTAAATTCCCCCTTCGTTTTTCACCTCTTCTTCTCTCTCGATCCTACCGAGAGATAAGATGGCGGCCGCTCCGGACTGTTTAGAATGTTGACAGACACCGGAGAGCCAATCAGCTTTCTGCACGCAAAGTTCAGTTTCGCGAAAAGTAAGCGAACCGGTGCGCAGCCTGGAGCGCTGTTACCGATATATATCTTGTTTTGAACGTTAATTTCTCAAAAACTACTGGAGCACATATATTGAGACCTAGCAAAGGCACATCGGGCTAACAGTCCCTACAATTTTGCCAAGTTTTGTGCAAATCCATTCAGCCGTTCGAGCTAAAAGTGAGTCCAACCGCCCTATGGAAATTAACATGGGAAAAACGCGTTTTGGGACCCCCCTTTTTGCTCGGCCCCCCCTTGATGAAACCCCCCCAAATTTTCAAGGGCTGCTCAGAAACAAAATGTGCCATTTTCCTGAAAATTTCAGCCGATTCCGTCCACAAACGCCAAAGTTATTAGACATAGAATTTTCAAAAATCCCATAGGGAATAAATCCTAACTATATATACCTACTGGCGATAGCCAGTAGGTAATATATATATATATATATATATATATATATATATATATATATATATATATATATATATATATATATATATATATATATATATATCTCTCCTCCAGTGCCGGTAGGTGCGTGGGGTTGTCCCGGCGCGGTCCTGGTTAGGCCACCGACAGGCCTCAAATGTACATCAATCCCCTCCAAATACTGAAGGAAGCCAGGACACTCAGAGTTCGTTGCAGAATATTTTAATGGCAGTAGAATACGGTGCGACGCGTTTCGCCGATAAGGCTTGCTCACGCTCGTCAACAACACATAGTCAGCCATTTTTAAATGCTGAAAAACACACCCCCAGTGTACTACAGTGTAATCAGACGTTAACACAAAGTCGCCATCTTGTAACATATAAAATACATAGGCAGAATTATCCCACAGTGTGATTTATACATAACAAAGCATCGTATGCGTAAGGGGTTAAATATAATTCATGCATAATATATGCTAGGTAAAATACAGCCACAGATAAGATATTCGGTTGTTATTTCCTCATGCGCTAGTAAAACCACCTGGTCCAGTAAAGAATTGTTATCAAATATCTTTCAATCATTATACGCTAATATATTAAAGATCTTGTGAAAGCGAGAGGTCGCGATCACGTGGTTTACAAAGAAACAATATACCCGCGCTCATTGGCTGCTGAGATTGTGTGTGAAATGAAACCCCATGCGATTGGATATCGTCGCTAGGTAACAAGGGAAACAACGATTGTCACGGAAAGGACATGTAGCAATAAAATAACAGTGCAAGCATTGCCCAAGTGGGCAAATCAATAATAGTGCTAGATTGCAACGTATTATACTATAACCAATGAAGTTGTGAGGTAAAGTCCAAATGCGCCGTAAATGATCATAGATCGCGCCATTTTAGTGACAGTTCAAGGTCCTTGCCCCAGTGGGCATTAATGTGGTGATTCCACAATTGTTTCCAAACGAACTAGTATCCAAATCCAATCCACTCATGCTATTACGCAATGCCAGATAACGTCTGTGAAAGAAAAGGTTTCTTGTGTAAGTGAATGAAATAAAATAGAAGGATTTAAAATACAGACAGCATATATACAGTACAGTTCATTGTAAAATGTGTATCATTCTTCATGTAAATGTATGGCCAGTTCCTCACTGGTATTCAATCCTACAGGGGCCAGACATTGAAAATCTATAATATATCTCGATTCAAGTTTTCTCATGGAGAGCTCACAGTTACCACCCCGTACCCCCAAATCCACACAATCAATAACCACCATGCGTAACTTAGTATCATCCTGCATGTGGTGGTCAAAAAAGTGCCTGGCGACGGGATATTGCTTGGTATGATTTCGAATCGCTCTCAGATGTTCTAACACCCTCTTTTTTGCCTCATGTTTGGTACTGCCCACATACCACTTGTTACATGGGCAGATTAACAGGTAAATGCTGTAGGGGGTGTTGCAGGATAAACTCTTTTTAATGGTAAACACCCTCGATGTACCAGGTATGGTGAGAGATTTACAATTGGTACTAAACCTACAGGCCTTACATCTCCTACAGCATGTAAATCCATTGGATGTGGCTTGGGTGGGGGGATTGGTGTCTGTCACATAATTACTGCTGAGCTCATCACGTAATGATCTGCCCTTTCTAAACGTTATCTGGGGGTTATCTCCTAGATATTTTTTGAGGTGATCATCCGTATTTAAGACATGCCAGTGTTTCTTAAGTACTTGTCTGACATCATGGGATTGACCAGAAAAGGTAGTGATGAATCTGATGGTTTCAGTTTGTTCTTGTGATGGTTTAGGAACTAACAGTTCCTCACGGGATTTGCTGCTACTTCGTTCTATGGCTTTGGCAATGATTTTGTTGCCATAACCTCTTTGTCTGAACCTTTGGCACATGATTGTTTCTTCAGCTTTATAACTCTCTTGTGTGCTACAGTTTCTCCTAGCACGCAAAAGTTCTCCATAGGGGATACTGTACACAAGGCTTTTGGGATGGCAACTGGATGCTTTCAGAAGGCTGTTCCCTGCTGTACTTTTTCTAAACAGTTTAGTGGTCAAGGTGTTGTCAATCACTTCTACTTCTACATCCAAAAACTCCATCTTCTTCTTACTGATGTGTTCAGTCAGAGTTAGATTGAGTGTGTTGATGTTAAGTTTGTCAACAAAATGTTTCGCCGACTTCTCATCACCATTCCAAATGAAAAAAATATCATCAATGTATCGCAGCCACAGGGACACATTGGTGAATTCCGCCATCTCTTGGACAACCTGCTCCTCCCACCAGCCCATGAAAAGATTCGCATAGCTGGGGGCGAAGCAGGTTCCCATGGCCGTGCCCTGCGACTGGCGATACATGATGTCATTGAAATAAAAAAAATTATTGTTCAGGCAAAAGTCTATCATAGATAGAAGCATCTTAGAATGCAATAGTAGGGAAATGGACCTGGAGTTCAGATAGTGTCTAACCGCTTGTAGCCCATATTCATGCTGAATACTTGTGTACAAACTGCACACATCTAAAGTGACCAAAGTAAAGTCACGTTCCCAGTGAATGCCATTGATTATGCTCAGGAATTGAGTGGTGTCTTTGACATAGGATGGTAATCCTACCACAAAAGTTCTTAGATAGTGGTCGATGTACTTAGATGTATGTTCAAGGCAGGATCCTATAGAGGAAACGATCGGACGACCAGGTGGATTATCTGGGTCCTTGTGAAGTTTGGGGAGAAGATATAATATAGGGACTTTGGGATGGGCACAATATAAATACTGGTATTCTTCCATCTCAATTAAACCCTTGTCTCTCCATTCCAATAATAGATCTCTGAACTTCCCTGTTGATCTTAAAACATCATCCCTGTCACAGATGCAGTAACAGGTCATATCCTGTAATTGTCTAAGGCCTTCCTTGATGTAATTTTGTTTATCTAGTACCACCACATTGCCCCCTTTATCAGACTGTCTTATAACAATCTCCTTGTCTGATTTGAGGGAATCAATGGCTAATAATTGTGTCTGGGTTAGATTCTTATTGTTGTAAGGAATTTTCTTGTATCTCAACTTCACAAGATCTTTCAGTACACCCCGTTCAAATACATCAATAGAATCACATTGAATAGTCGGTAAAAATATGCTCTTGGGCTTAAAGGTTGACCCCGGATTGTTATCTAAGTCCAAACCCCAACTTTCCCATTCAGGTTCATCAGACGTATTGTCATTATTACCATACATTTCTTCAAGAAAAAGAATGTCATTAACATCAAGGTTACTCAATGAGCTACTTGCTCCTGTGACCGGTGGGTCCTTCACTTTGGTACAGAACCACTTTTTTAATTTAAGTTTTCTGGAAAATAAAAACAAGTCTATGCGGGTCTGGGCAAAGTTCATATTCTGTGATGGACAGAAAGAAAGGCCAAGTGCCAAGATCTCTTTCTCACCTTCAGTTAGCACATGGCGTGAGAGGTTCACCACTGTTTTGTTCATTTGGTGTTCTTGCTCCTTGTAGCCATTCCCATTGGAGCTTCTGTTCCGTTTGATCCTCCTCCTCTTTGCTTTCTTGTTCCTCCTGTTCCTCCTCTGCTTCCACGTCCTCGACCTCTTTGATTCCCCTTGTCCCCCTGAAAAGTCTCTGTCCGGTTCTGACTCATCATCTGATATTGAGCTAAAAAATTCACCCTTTTCTTTATGGCCGCTGCGGGTTCTTGAGGGATTCCAGAATTAGAGGCGTCGGATAAGTTACCGTCAAATGCGTCACTTTCCACGACCTCCGCACTTGGTCCAGATTTTTGTTGACCTGGAAGAGCTAGTCCCGTGTTCTTATCGAATAAGTGATCGTATTTCTTTTGGAAAGTCAAGGTGCGCCCAGACTGGTAATCTTTAAAATCCCTTATGAACTTCCTTTGTTTTTTGGCAGTAATTTCTTCTTCTAATTTGTCCATTTTCCCTTTCAGCTTTTTGAGATGGTCTTCCAATGCTTCCTTGGTCATCAGGGGTTCAATTTCTGCCATAAGTTTTTCTATGTCTTCAAGGAGCTTGGCGCGGTCCTTCAGGGCGTATTTCACCAATATTCTCATCATTATTATCGAACAGGAAGATGTGTTGTCCGACCATTCATTGATCATATCAGGGTCCGGGTCCTCATAGGTGGGGATGGTGAAGATTCTGAGGCCCCTAGGTACTCTTTTGACCTCAATATATCTGGATAGGGACTCCGCCTCCCACCACTTCGATAGTTCCTTTTTGTGCAGTTTCTCAAGTAGACTCAATTTGGTTTGTAGAGTGATTTCTTGGCCAATGCTGGTCGGGGTCATGGTTGGTTCTGCTGTGGTACTGGCCATATTGAAGAATAGTTTGTCAGCTGTCTGTTTGCGACGAGAGTCCAAATCTCCTGCCATGCTTGTGTTGTTAGGGCAACAAACTCTGTGCGTGTCGTGTAGCTTTTGGTCTCCTTGATAAGCTACGACACGCTCGCCTACTTCAGTGTAGTTCCGTTGGTTAGGTAGAGAGCCCGTACTCCACACGCCAGCAAGCGAGCCCCTGGATGTTCCCAACCAGTCGCTTGCCGCTGGCACGTTTTTCCCGGTCCTACTCTGCTGCTCCAAGGTTTCGGGTACCTTACAAATCGCCGTTGGGCATTTACGTTACCTCCGTAATGCAATGTTCAAAGGTAGTATCCTCACTGCTGTACGTTACAGCGGGATCCACACGGCGTATAAACACAGAAGGTCAACCCCTGCACTTCGTCAATTTCTGTCTCTCCTCCAGTGCCGGTAGGTGCGTGGGGTTGTCCCGGCGCGGTCCTGGTTAGGCCACCGACAGGCCTCAAATGTACATCAATCCCCTCCAAATACTGAAGGAAGCCAGGACACTCAGAGTTCGTTGCAGAATATTTTAATGGCAGTAGAATACGGTGCGACGCGTTTCGCCGATAAGGCTTGCTCACGCTCGTCAACAACACATAGTCAGCCATTTTTAAATGCTGAAAAACACACCCCCAGTGTACTACAGTGTAATCAGACGTTAACACAAAGTCGCCATCTTGTAACATATAAAATACATAGGCAGAATTATCCCACAGTGTGATTTATACATAACAAAGCATCGTATGCGTAAGGGGTTAAATATAATTCATGCATAATATATGCTAGGTAAAATACAGCCACAGATAAGATATTCGGTTGTTATTTCCTCATGCGCTAGTAAAACCACCTGGTCCAGTAAAGAATTGTTATCAAATATCTTTCAATCATTATACGCTAATATATTAAAGATCTTGTGAAAGCGAGAGGTCGCGATCACGTGGTTTACAAAGAAACAATATACCCGCGCTCATTGGCTGCTGAGATTGTGTGTGAAATGAAACCCCATGCGATTGGATATCGTCGCTAGGTAACAAGGGAAACAACGATTGTCACGGAAAGGACATGTAGCAATAAAATAACAGTGCAAGCATTGCCCAAGTTCAAGGTCCTTGAACTGTCACTAAAATGGCGCGATCTATGATCATTTACGGCGCATTTGGACTTTACCTCACAACTTCATTGGTTATAGTATAATACGTTGCAATCTAGCACTATTATTGATTTGCCCACTTGGGCAATGCTTGCACTGTTATTTTATTGCTACATGTCCTTTCCGTGACAATCGTTGTTTCCCTTGTTACCTAGCGACGATATCCAATCGCATGGGGTTTCATTTCACACACAATCTCAGCAGCCAATGAGCGCGGGTATATTGTTTCTTTGTAAACCACGTGATCGCGACCTCTCGCTTTCACAAGATCTTTAATATATTAGCGTATAATGATTGAAAGATATTTGATAACAATTCTTTACTGGACCAGGTGGTTTTACTAGCGCATGAGGAAATAACAACCGAATATCTTATCTGTGGCTGTATTTTACCTAGCATATATTATGCATGAATTATATTTAACCCCTTACGCATACGATGCTTTGTTATGTATAAATCACACTGTGGGATAATTCTGCCTATGTATTTTATATGTTACAAGATGGCGACTTTGTGTTAACGTCTGATTACACTGTAGTACACTGGGGGTGTGTTTTTCAGCATTTAAAAATGGCTGACTATGTGTTGTTGACGAGCGTGAGCAAGCCTTATCGGCGAAACGCGTCGCACCGTATTCTACTGCCATTAAAATATTCTGCAACGAACTCTGAGTGTCCTGGCTTCCTTCAGTATTTGGAGGGGATTGATGTACATTTGAGGCCTGTCGGTGGCCTAACCAGGACCGCGCCGGGACAACCCCACGCACCTACCGGCACTGGAGGAGAGACAGAAATTGACGAAGTGCAGGGGTTGACCTTCTGTGTTTATACGCCGTGTGGATCCCGCTGTAACGTACAGCAGTGAGGATACTACCTTTGAACATTGCATTACGGAGGTAACGTAAATGCCCAACGGCGATTTGTAAGGTACCCGAAACCTTGGAGCAGCAGAGTAGGACCGGGAAAAACGTGCCGGCGGCAAGCGACTGGTTGGGAACATCCAGGGGCTCGCTTGCTGGCGTGTGGAGTACGGGCTCTCTACCTAACCAACGGAACTACACTGAAGTAGGCGAGCGTGTCGTAGCTTATCAAGGAGACCAAAAGCTACACGACACGCACAGAGTTTGTTGCCCTAACAACACAAGCATGGCAGGAGATTTGGACTCTCGTCGCAAACAGACAGCTGACAAACTATTCTTCAATATGGCCAGTACCACAGCAGAACCAACCATGACCCCGACCAGCATTGGCCAAGAAATCACTCTACAAACCAAATTGAGTCTACTTGAGAAACTGCACAAAAAGGAACTATCGAAGTGGTGGGAGGCGGAGTCCCTATCCAGATATATTGAGGTCAAAAGAGTACCTAGGGGCCTCAGAATCTTCACCATCCCCACCTATGAGGACCCGGACCCTGATATGATCAATGAATGGTCGGACAACACATCTTCCTGTTCGATAATAATGATGAGAATATTGGTGAAATACGCCCTGAAGGACCGCGCCAAGCTCCTTGAAGACATAGAAAAACTTATGGCAGAAATTGAACCCCTGATGACCAAGGAAGCATTGGAAGACCATCTCAAAAAGCTGAAAGGGAAAATGGACAAATTAGAAGAAGAAATTACTGCCAAAAAACAAAGGAAGTTCATAAGGGATTTTAAAGATTACCAGTCTGGGCGCACCTTGACTTTCCAAAAGAAATACGATCACTTATTCGATAAGAACACGGGACTAGCTCTTCCAGGTCAACAAAAATCTGGACCAAGTGCGGAGGTCGTGGAAAGTGACGCATTTGACGGTAACTTATCCGACGCCTCTAATTCTGGAATCCCTCAAGAACCCGCAGCGGCCATAAAGAAAAGGGTGAATTTTTTAGCTCAATATCAGATGATGAGTCAGAACCGGACAGAGACTTTTCAGGGGGACAAGGGGAATCAAAGAGGTCGAGGACGTGGAAGCAGAGGAGGAACAGGAGGAACAAGAAAGCAAAGAGGAGGAGGATCAAACGGAACAGAAGCTCCAATGGGAATGGCTACAAGGAGCAAGAACACCAAATGAACAAAACAGTGGTGAACCTCTCACGCCATGTGCTAACTGAAGGTGAGAAAGAGATCTTGGCACTTGGCCTTTCTTTCTGTCCATCACAGAATATGAACTTTGCCCAGACCCGCATAGACTTGTTTTTATTTTCCAGAAAACTTAAATTAAAAAAGTGGTTCTGTACCAAAGTGAAGGACCCACCGGTCACAGGAGCAAGTAGCTCATTGAGTAACCTTGATGTTAATGACATTCTTTTTCTTGAAGAAATGTATGGTAATAATGACAATACGTCTGATGAACCTGAATGGGAAAGTTGGGGTTTGGACTTAGATAACAATCCGGGGTCAACCTTTAAGCCCAAGAGCATATTTTTACCGACTATTCAATGTGATTCTATTGATGTATTTGAACGGGGTGTACTGAAAGATCTTGTGAAGTTGAGATACAAGAAAATTCCTTACAACAATAAGAATCTAACCCAGACACAATTATTAGCCATTGATTCCCTCAAATCAGACAAGGAGATTGTTATAAGACAGTCTGATAAAGGGGGCAATGTGGTGGTACTAGATAAACAAAATTACATCAAGGAAGGCCTTAGACAATTACAGGATATGACCTGTTACTGCATCTGTGACAGGGATGATGTTTTAAGATCAACAGGGAAGTTCAGAGATCTATTATTGGAATGGAGAGACAAGGGTTTAATTGAGATGGAAGAATACCAGTATTTATATTGTGCCCATCCCAAAGTCCCTATATTATATCTTCTCCCCAAACTTCACAAGGACCCAGATAATCCACCTGGTCGTCCGATCGTTTCCTCTATAGGATCCTGCCTTGAACATACATCTAAGTACATCGACCACTATCTAAGAACTTTTGTGGTAGGATTACCATCCTATGTCAAAGACACCACTCAATTCCTGAGCATAATCAATGGCATTCACTGGGAACGTGACTTTACTTTGGTCACTTTAGATGTGTGCAGTTTGTACACAAGTATTCAGCATGAATATGGGCTACAAGCGGTTAGACACTATCTGAACTCCAGGTCCATTTCCCTACTATTGCATTCTAAGATGCTTCTATCTATGATAGACTTTTGCCTGAACAATAATTTTTTTTATTTCAATGACATCATGTATCGCCAGTCGCAGGGCACGGCCATGGGAACCTGCTTCGCCCCCAGCTATGCGAATCTTTTCATGGGCTGGTGGGAGGAGCAGGTTGTCCAAGAGATGGCGGAATTCACCAATGTGTCCCTGTGGCTGCGATACATTGATGATATTTTTTTCATTTGGAATGGTGATGAGAAGTCGGCGAAACATTTTGTTGACAAACTTAACATCAACACACTCAATCTAACTCTGACTGAACACATCAGTAAGAAGAAGATGGAGTTTTTGGATGTAGAAGTAGAAGTGATTGACAACACCTTGACCACTAAACTGTTTAGAAAAAGTACAGCAGGGAACAGCCTTCTGAAAGCATCCAGTTGCCATCCCAAAAGCCTTGTGTACAGTATCCCCTATGGAGAACTTTTGCGTGCTAGGAGAAACTGTAGCACACAAGAGAGTTATAAAGCTGAAGAAACAATCATGTACCAAAGGTTCAGACAAAGAGGTTATGGCAACAAAATCATTGCCAAAGCCATAGAACGAAGTAGCAGCAAATCCCGTGAGGAACTGTTAGTTCCTAAACCATCACAAGAACAAACTGAAACCATCAGATTCATCACTACCTTTTCTGGTCAATCCCATGATGTCAGACAAGTACTTAAGAAACACTGGCATGTCTTAAATACGGATGATCACCTCAAAAAATATCTAGGAGATAACCCCCAGATAACGTTTAGAAAGGGCAGATCATTACGTGATGAGCTCAGCAGTAATTATGTGACAGACACCAATCCCCCCACCCAAGCCACATCCAATGGATTTACATGCTGTAGGAGATGTAAGGCCTGTAGGTTTAGTACCAATTGTAAATCTCTCACCATACCTGGTACATCGAGGGTGTTTACCATTAAAAAGAGTTTATCCTGCAACACCCCCTACAGCATTTACCTGTTAATCTGCCCATGTAACAAGTGGTATGTGGGCAGTACCAAACATGAGGCAAAAAAGAGGGTGTTAGAACATCTGAGAGCGATTCGAAATCATACCAAGCAATATCCCGTCGCCAGGCACTTTTTTGACCACCACATGCAGGATGATACTAAGTTACGCATGGTGGTTATTGATTGTGTGGATTTGGGGGTACGGGGTGGTAACTGTGAGCTCTCCATGAGAAAACTTGAATCGAGATATATTATAGATTTTCAATGTCTGGCCCCTGTAGGATTGAATACCAGTGAGGAACTGGCCATACATTTACATGAAGAATGATACACATTTTACAATGAACTGTACTGTATATATGCTGTCTGTATTTTAAATCCTTCTATTTTATTTCATTCACTTACACAAGAAACCTTTTCTTTCACAGACGTTATCTGGCATTGCGTAATAGCATGAGTGGATTGGATTTGGATACTAGTTCGTTTGGAAACAATTGTGGAATCACCACATTAATGCCCACTGGGGCAAGGACCTTGAACTGTCACTAAAATGGCGCGATCTATGATCATTTACGGCGCATTTGGACTTTACCTCACAACTTCATTGGTTATAGTATAATACGTTGCAATCTAGCACTATTATTGATTTGCCCACTTGGGCAATGCTTGCACTGTTATTTTATTGCTACATGTCCTTTCCGTGACAATCGTTGTTTCCCTTGTTACCTAGCGACGATATCCAATCGCATGGGGTTTCATTTCACACACAATCTCAGCAGCCAATGAGCGCGGGTATATTGTTTCTTTGTAAACCACGTGATCGCGACCTCTCGCTTTCACAAGATCTTTAATATATTAGCGTATAATGATTGAAAGATATTTGATAACAATTCTTTACTGGACCAGGTGGTTTTACTAGCGCATGAGGAAATAACAACCGAATATCTTATCTGTGGCTGTATTTTACCTAGCATATATTATGCATGAATTATATTTAACCCCTTACGCATACGATGCTTTGTTATGTATAAATCACACTGTGGGATAATTCTGCCTATGTATTTTATATGTTACAAGATGGCGACTTTGTGTTAACGTCTGATTACACTGTAGTACACTGGGGGTGTGTTTTTCAGCATTTAAAAATGGCTGACTATGTGTTGTTGACGAGCGTGAGCAAGCCTTATCGGCGAAACGCGTCGCACCGTATTCTACTGCCATTAAAATATTCTGCAACGAACTCTGAGTGTCCTGGCTTCCTTCAGTATTTGGAGGGGATTGATGTATATATATATATATATATATATTCACTCATGGTTTCAGGGTCATTATAGTTAGTTGGACATTTCACTCCTACAAAACCAGGGAAATTCCACTGATATAATTAGTTCAGCTAACTATAACTCACGCCCCCACAATGCACTGCTGATGACGTCACATATTAAATCATTCATGACATGGTTAGTGACATCTTAAATTACATCACTGATGAGATCATCCAGTGACTGTTTGTTTCTTTAAATTTTAAATATGTATTATATATATGCCACGGTGTATTGAAGAATGAGTTGGTGTATAAGTGTCTGGATGTTGTATTTACTAGTTGTGTGACTGACTGTTTAAGTGAGTAATTACATGTGTCTGACTGAATGTATGAGTTAGTGACTCAGCTGTGTGAATGTCTGTATCAGTCTGTCTGTTGATGTATAAGCTGCTGCATGGGTCGGTCAGTAGCTACATGAGTGTCTATATGGGTTATCTATTGGTTGCCTTAGTATTTGTATGGGTGCCTGAGCGTGTGTGTGTTTGTTGTGTAACTGTGCATAGATGTTTGAATGGTTGATTCACTAGGTGTATGGGTTCAAGAGTGCATGTGGAAACAGCTGTATGGGATGGTGAGTGTTATGTTATGTTATGTTATTTGTTTCTTTTATAGCGCTCGGCTACTCCATAGAGTGTCCCGGCGCTTTTATTGACGAACCAGTATAGGATAAAAACACAACACAGTAAAAAACAGACCAAGGATAAGAAGAACAAGACCCACCTAAAGGGCAAAAAGCCAAGTTTTAAGGCCCTTCCTAAAGTTTAACAGATTAGAGGTAGAGCGCAATGCAAGGGGCAAAGTATTCCAAAGCTGTGGCGCCAGCAGCCTAAAAGAGCGACCTCCAATCCGGGCCCTCTTAACTCGTGGGACCACAGCAAAGAACAATGCTTCAGACCTCAAAGGTCTGGCCGGATGGTAAAAGGCAAGCCTCTTTTGGAAATATTTAGCTCCTGAGGCATAAAGTGCCTTATGGGCCAAAGTCAGAGCTTTAAACATTATCTGCTTACGGATAGGCAGCCAATGCAGCGACTGCAGCAAGCCAGAGGCCCTGGCACGCCTGTATAGACCAAAAATGGCCCTTGCTGTCGCGTTCTGGACCACCTGCATCCGCTGCAAGAGATATTCCGGCAGACCAAGATACAGGACGTTGGAGTAATCCAATCTTGAGCCTATTAAGGCCTGCACCGTCGTCTTCCTGTGCTCCTCAGAGAGCAGCGGTAGGAACTTATGGAGCATCCTGAGGAGGCCAAAGCATGTTCTGGTAAGGCCAAGGATCTGAGATCTTAACATCAGGCCGTTGTCAATCTTGACCCCCAGATTCTTTGCCAGCTGGAACGAACTCGCTGGAGGGAACATGTTGACCGGCCACCACTCCTGCCACTCAGGATCAGATGGACAACCGAAAAAGAGTACCTCAGATTTATCTGAGTTGCACTTGAGGCAGTTAAGCTGGAACCATTTGAAAACCGCCTCAAGGCACTCACGGATACTCTCTCCATCAAAATCTTCGCCTTTCCTGCACGTAAAGAGGAGCTGGGTGTCATCGGTGTAGGAAACGATCTGGGCCCCAAAAGACTCCGCCAGTGCCGCCAGAGGGGTCATAAAGATGTTAAAAAGAGTCGGGCTCAACACAGAGCCCTGCGGAACTCCGACTCCCAAAGGCAGCATCATGGCAGAGCTAGGCGGGACCCAGACCGTTTGACGACGGTCAGCCAAAAAAGATTTAAACCAGCTGAGCACCGTCCCCTCAGACCGATCTCATAAAGTCTGGCGAGGAGACCCTCATGGGGGACGGTGTTGAACGCCGCCGACAGGTCTAGCATTACAAGCATAGCCTTACCACCCTCGTCCAGTGCCTCTTTAATGGCTTCAGATACCTCCAAAAGCACCGTCTCGGTGCTTAAATTGGGGCGGAAGCCAGATTGCGAGGGGTGCAGGAGATTGTGCGATTACAAAAAATTGGAGAGCACGGTGTGTACATGCTTCTCCATGATCTTGACCAACGCCGGGAGAAGAGAGATAGGCCTATAGTTGGCCAAAGTCTCAGGATCAAGGCCAGGTTTTTTGAGGAGGGGGATAACATTCGCCTGTTTCCAAACCTGTGGTACCACTCCCTGACTCAAGGAAAGATTCAAAAGCGGATTTGCCAGCGGGTTCACCACTTCCGCCATTTTAGCCAAAAATTTGGCCGGACAAGGGTCAAGAGGCGACCCAGATTTAAGATTAGCCATCAGTGCCAATGAAGACGTGGCTGAGATCAGCGGAAAATGCGCTAGAACAGGACCCGCCGGGGCCACCAAAGCGGGGTCGTCCTCAAAACTAGGATGTACTTCAACCAACTTCACGGGAAAGGAATCCTGGATCAGTTTGATCTTGGTGGTGAAGAAATCAGCAAGGGCAGAGACCCACAGCTCGGAGAGAGTGACCTGGGTAGAATTGGAGCGAGGGTCAGTAAACTCCCTAACAATCGTAAAAATTTCTTTACAAGAGTTTGATGCGGCCTCTATCCTCCTTGCCAAATAATCTTTCTTTCCAAGGAGAATATCCCGGTGGTAGGCTTTGACCGCTGCCCTATAGGTGAGCTTGGCCAAAGTGTGTGTAGGGGTGTTGGTGAGTGAATCGATGTCTCAGTGGTACATGTCCAAGTAACTACATATGTAAAAGGCATTGTATGTGAGAGTTGGAGTATATAAATGACTATACGTGAGATTCAGTGATTGTGAGAGGGGCTGTATGGAGGAGTGTGCACTTGTTTCAGTGATTGTATAAGAGAATAAGTATGCATGTTTCTGTTTGAATAAGTGATGTGTTGTATGTATAATTGTTTAGGTCAGTAGAAGGAAGTGTGTTTGAATCTTTGCATGACTGACTAGGTGTGTGAGTAACTCTGGATGAGTGGTGGTGTGTGAGTGTCTGTATAGGTGTATGAGTGCATATGATAGTTTTGTACTGATGAGTGACTGCATGTATGAGTGACTACATGGGGGAATGAGTGGATGTGTGTGTGTAGACCTAGGAATCTGTGAGTGCATATGTAGTAACTGGTATTGGTGTGTCGATGGTTTAGAAAATGGTAGTCTGTATTTTACAGTGGGTGTATCAAAGGTCATATTAGAGTGTGAGGAGGTGCATCAGATTTTTATGTGAATGATGTCATCAGTGATATCATCAGTGATGTCATCAGTGATGTCACTGACCATGTCATAAATGATGTAAGATGTGTAGTCATCAGCAGTGCATTGCGGGGACACAAGTTATAGTTAGCTGAACTAACTACAACAGCGGAATTTCTATGGTTTTGTACAAGTGAAATGTCCAACTAACTATAATGTCCGTGAAACCGATTCCTTTTTCGGTGAATTTGTAAGGTTTTTAAAATGCTAATTTCTAACTACAACATGCCTGAAACCTATGTTTTTTTCTGTGAATTTCAATGTTTTTTTTAAATGTTAATTTCTAACTATAATGTCTCTGAAACCTACGGCTTTTTCAGTGAATTTCAATGTTTTTTTAAATGAAAATTTCTAATTATAATGTGCCTCAATCCTATGGTTTTTTTCAGTGAATTTCTAAGGTTTTTTAAATGCTAATTTCTAACTATAACCTCCCTATTAAGTCCCCTTGAATCCTGATGGTCCCTGGTGGCCAAGTAGCCCACCAGGTACCTCTAGTAAGCGCCACAGAGCTGCGCTGCAGAGAGGTGTTCTAAGGCCACGCCCCTTTTTACACCACGCTGCAAACGTGGTTTCTGGTGCACTGCTGCTCGGAGAATGAACTCCACTTGTGTCCTGAGATCCTCAGGACACAAGAGGATCTCATCGCCCCACCAGCAGTGCACCAGAAGCCACTTTTGCAGAGTGGTGTAAAAAGGGGCGTGGCATGGGACCACCTTGTTTGCAACACAGCTCTGTGGTGCTTACTGGAGGTTCTTGGTGGGTTTGTTGCCCCCCAGGGACCCTCAGGATTCAAGGGGACTTAATCCCCCAATTTACAATGAGCCAGGGGGTGCAAATGTTTGCATACTGTCTTAATTTACATTACAGCATCTAACAAATGTTGTTATGTCTGCAACTTTGATATGATGCGATCCCATTATCATATTGCCTGTCACTAGACAAGTTTACTCCGTTACCTTGGGGCTTAGAAGCGACTCTCAGGGGAGAAGTATGACTTATATTGATATTAAAACACACAAGATGATGGACGGAATGTTGCACAATGGCCAAACATTCACCCCCAGTCACAGATCTGAGTTTAATCCATAGTTATTTTGCTCACCAAGCCACGCCAGTTTAGACATGGCCATATGCAAATCAGTCTTGACCCTGTGCCTCATAGAAATAGTCTGAACTGCCAAGCCATGTCTTCCCTGGACCGTAATCAAGCATCTTAGGACCAGTTTCTGGCTATCACCAGTCTTCAGCCAGGATAACTGTTGTTTTTGCATTTGTCAACCTGAGTGGGACGGGTATGCTCAGACGTGAGTCCTGTGCTCTCCATGCCACTGGAATCAAGCTATCCTGGCTGATGAGAGCTGAAAGCCAGAAACCGGTCCTAGGATGCTTGTTTCCAGTCCAGGGAGGACCTGGATTGGCAGTTCAGGCTGGACTGTTCCCATGAGGCACAGGGTCAAGACTGATTTGCATATGGCTGGGTTCAAACTGGAATGGCATGGTGAGCAAAAAAACGATGGCCTTAGGCCCAGATCTCTGTACTGGGGTGAATGTATGACATTGTTCTGCATTCTGTCCATCAAATGTTATTTTTGCAATATATTGATAATAGCCAGAACTTTATTGGTCCTAGGCCAGACACAAAGTAACATTATTTCATGAGTCCTTCCTGCCCGCATGTGGGCCTGCATTCGGAACCCTATGATGACCCACAATGTGTGCCTTATCAGTTTTTATAGATATTGATGTTATTTTACGTAGTTGAACACTCTTGTGCATTATGTCTTCTGAACATCCAACAAGACAGAGACTGTCAGTTGATTCCTTTGTGTTCTACTGCAGCCTCCTAGAGTGTTCCAAAGAACAACTAGAGCGCTAACAGTCCTACTTATTACAAAGGTATGGCACACCTGAAGTCATCTTGATTGGAATAAAGTGGTAACTCTTAAAACATTTAATTTAAAAAGGAACAAAATGAGGGGGTATATTTTGCCATAGAAAGTATGATTAGTGCTGCAGAAAGAAAAATTCGGGCACATTTTGAGTGACTTCTCAAATCCTCTTCTATTTCATTAAAAAATTCTGACATGCAGTCTCCCAAGATGGCCACCAGAGACAAAAGAGCCCAAATGTAGCCCAAATATCACCCAGATGTAGCCCAAGTATAGCCCAATGACAGAATGTCCCAGAGTGTTCTGAAGAACAGCTAGAGCGCTAACAGTCCTACTTATTAAAAAGGTATGGCACACCTGAAGCCATCTTGATTGGAATAAAGTGGTAACTCTTAAAACATTTAATTTAAAAAGGAGCAAAATGAGGGGGTACATTTTGCCATAGAAAGTATGATTAGAGCTGCAGAAAGAAAAATGAGGGCAGGTTTTGAGTGACTTCTCAAATCCTCTTCAATTTCATTAAAAAATTCTGACATGCAGTCTCCCAAGATGGCCACCAGAGACAAAAGAGCCCAAATGTAGCCCAAATATCACCCAGATGTAGCCCGAGTATAGCCCAATGACAGAATGTCCCAGAGTGTTCTAAAGAACAACTAGAGCGCTAACAGTCTTACTTATGACAAACGTATGGCACACCAGAAGCCATCTTGATTGGAATGAAGTGGTAAGTCTGAAAACATTTAATTGAAAAAGGAACAAAATGAGGGGGTTAATTTTGCCATAGAAAGTATGATTAGTGCTCCAGAAAGAAAAATTAGGGCACATTTTGAATGACTTCTACGAATCCTCTTCTATTTCATTAAAATAATTCTGACATGCAGACTGAAACATGCACTTTGAATACCAGCAGCAGACTTCCCTGGTGAACAGCAGCTTTACTACAATGACCAATGAGCAACTAGAGTACTAACATTCAGAATTTATGGCAAATGTGTGACACATCTGAATGCCTTCTTGATGGAACCAAAGTAAACAAGCATTGAAAATGCAATAGATCTCGCCCTCCTTTAAGTTAAAGCCATTCTGTTTGTAATGAGGTGGCTTTTTAGCTTTGCTTTTATTAGTTTTTTTTAAACTTTCGTGTAAATAACATGCATATGTATGCATATATGTATATGTATGCATGCATTTATATTTGTATTTATATAGATATGCAGATTATATATGTTTCTATATGTATGTATATATATATACACATACATATATATAACACCTGAAATCTTTTCAACGAAAAGATGAGAGGCCACAAGGGGAGTGGGGAACAAGCTTGCCATTTTATTCAGAAATTCCAGCAAATGGCGAATGCATTTCGGCGTTGGCCTTCTTCAGCGCCTTCCTCTTGAACGACCCATTCCCTAATGAGTTCCTCCTGTGTGGAAATACCTGTAGGCACTGAGTTCCCTCCCCCTAATGCAGTCAGCACAGCGATGGTAGTCCGTGTTGATTGTTGCGGACTCCAATTCCCAGCATGCACAGTCTTGGCAAAGTTAGGTGGCTGGTATAGGGGAGTGGAAAAAACGTAGTTTTGTGCCCGTGGCAGGAGGGCGGGGTGGTCGAAGAACAACGAACATCGCGGTGCCAGCTCCTCTGTCCCCTCTGACTGCAGCGCCCGTTCTCCCAGGTCAGTCATGAAACAGGGGCGGTCAAATGAGAGACGAATTGCCCTGTTGAGGTAGAATATCTCAGTCTGTTTCATCCGGTCTGGGATGCTTGGCGGACTCCTGGGGAATATCGATCCCTCGATTTTGAAAATGAGCTGCAAGCAGCGTAGTGCCAGTAATTCCCCGAGTCTCTTGATGCCGCAGGGCCAACTCTTCTGCGCGTCTGGCTGTGCAGTACATTTCACCTGCAATCTTTTCAACGAAAAGATGAGAGGCCACAAGGGGAGTGGGAAACAAGCTTGCCGTTTTATTCAGAAATTCCAGCAAATGGCGAATGCATTTCGGCGTTGGCCTTCTTCAGCGCCTTCCTCTTGAACGACCCATTCCCTAATGAGTTCCTCCTGTGTGGAAATACCTGTAGGCACTGAGGTCCCTCCCCCTAATGCAGTCAGCACAGCGATGGTAGTCCGTGTTGATTGTTGCGGACTCCAATTCCCAGCATGCACAGTCTTGGCAAAGTTAGGTGGCTGGTATAGGGGAGTGGAAAAAACGTCGTTTTGTGCCCGTGGCAGGAAGGCGGGGTGGTCAAAGAACAATGAACATCGCGGTGCCAGCTCCTGTGTCCCCTCTGACTGCAGCGCCCGTTCTCCCAGGTCAGTCATGAAACAGGGGCGTTCAAATGAGAGACGAATTGCCCTGTCGAGGTAGAATATCTCAGTCTGTTTCCTCCGGTCTGGGATGCTTGGCGGACTCCTGGGGAATATCGATCCCTCGATTTTGAAAATGAGCTGCAAGCAGCGTAGTGCCAGTAATTCCCCGAGTCTCTTGATGCCGCAGGGCCAACTCTTCTGCGCGTCTGGCTGCGCAGTACATATCACCTGCAATCTTTTCAACGAAAAGATGAGAGGCCACAAGGGGAGTGGGGAACAAGCTTGCCGTTTTATTCAGAAATTCCAGCAAATGGCGAATGCATTTCGGCGTTGGCCTTCTTCAGCGCCTTCCTCTTGAGCGACCCATTCCCTAATGAGTTCCTCCTGTGTGGAAATACCTGTAGGCACTGAGTTCCCTCCCCCTAATGTATATGTATGCATGCATTTATATTTGTATTTATATAGATATGCAGATTATATATGTTTCTGTATGTATGTATATATATACACATACATATATATATATATGCATATGCATTTATATATGTGTATATGTGTGCGTGTAGAGAGAGGTAGAGAGGTAGAGGTAGAGCGGTAGAGGTAGAGAGGTAGAGGTAGAGAGTGAGTAGTAGAGAGTGAGTAGTAGAGAGTAGTAGAGAGTAAGTAGTAGAGTTAGTAGTAGAGAGCAGTAGAGAGTGAGTAGTAGAGAGTATTAAAGAGTGAGTAGTAGAGAGTAGTAGAGAGTGAGTAGTAGAGAGTTAGTAGAGAGTAGTAGAGAGTGAGTAGCAGAGAGAAGAATAGTAGAGAGTAGTAGAGAGTGAGTAGTAGAGAGTAGTAGAGAGAGTAGTAGAGAGTGAGTAGTAGAGAGTAGTAGAGAGTGAGTAGTAGAGTGAGCAGTAGAAAGTGAGTAGTAGAGAGTAGTAGAGAGAGAGTTGTAGAGAGTGAGCAGTAGAGAGTAGTAGAGAATGAGAAGTAGAGAGTGAGTAGTAGAGAGTAGAAGAAAGTGAGTAGTAAAGAGTGAGTAGTAGAGAGAGAGTAGTAGAGAGTGAGTATTAGAGAGTAGAGAGTAGTAGAGAGTGAGTAGTAGAGAGTAGTAGATAGTGAGTAGTAGGGAGTGAGTAGTAGAGAGAGAGTAGTAGAGAGTAGTAGAGTAGTAGAGAATGAGTAGTAGAGAGTGAGTATTAGAGAGTAGTGGAGTAGTAGAGAGTAAGTAGTAGAGATTAGTGGAGAATATTCCAAAGTTTGGCACAGCACCACTTGCACAATAAGTCCAATCAAATCATATCACTTATAGTCCTTATTGAAGCGCTGAATCTTGGTGTATATTCAAATGCTTTGATTTTCCTTACGTTTATGTACTACAGCCAGCCGACGCGTTTCGTTCTGTACAACAGAACTTCTTTAGGGCGTTCTTATTTCCTTCAAGTTATGTTGGTATCCTGTTGTCATATAACTAGATATTTCTTCCAAATGTTAGACGAGACGTAAGTACATTCTTATTCAAAGTGACTAGGTATCAATTTTACCCACAGAATTCGGGCAGACTTGAGTAATTTATAGCATCCTCAAAGTCAGTCTTTCAAAAATTCCAAAGTATAGGACATGATAATCCAAATCCAAATGTTTCTCAAGAAAAGTCATTTTTAATCATTCGGAATATCGGCGTTTGGGCAGATATGACCCAGGGACCCCCAGAATGCAAGGGGAATTAGTCCCACCTCTCCAAACGTGCCAGTGGCCTGCGTTGCAGAGAGGTGTAAAAAGGGGCATAGCCTCATTACACCTCTGTGAAATGCAGCCCCCTGGTGCATACTGGAGGTTCCAGGTGGGCTAGTTGGCCCCCAGGGACCCCTAGTATGCAAGGGGAATTAGTTCCCCCTCTTCAAACATGCACGGGGCTGCGTTGCAGAGAGGTGTAACAAAGGGTGTGGCCTCATTACACCTCTCTTCAATGCAGCCCCCTGGCGCATACTGGAGGCTCCTGGTGGGCTAGTTGGCCCCCAGGGACCCCCAGTATGCAACGGGAATTAGTTCCCCCTCTGCAAACGCACCAGGGGGCTGCATTGCAGAGAAGTGTAACAAGGGGCATAGCCTCATTACACCTCTGCAATGCAGCCCCCTGGCGCATACTGGAGGTTCCAGGTGGGCTAGTTGGCCCCCAGGGGCCCCCAGTATGCAAGGGGAATTAGTTCCTACTCTTCAAACATGCACGGGGCTGCGCTGCAGAGAGGTGTAAAAAGGGGCGTGGCTTCATCACACCTCTCTGCAATGCAGTCCCCTGGCGCATACTGGAGATTCCTGGTGGGCTTTCAGGTCTTATATAGTTAGGAATTAGCATTAAAAAAAGTTTACAATTCACTGAAAAAAACATGGATTTCAGGCCTTATATAGTTAGGAATTAGCATTTAAAAAACCTTTGAAATTCACTGAAAAAACCATAGGTTTTAGGCCTTATATAGTTAGGAATTAGCATTTAAAAAACCTTTAAAATTCACTCAAAAAACTATAAGTTTTAGGGGTTTTAGAGTTAGCTGGACATTTCACTCATACAAAACCATTGAAATTGCTCCTATATAGTTAGTTGTACTAACTATATTTCAATTTCAATGGTTGTGTATGAGTGAAATGTCCAGCTAACTCTAAGACCTCTAAAACTTATTGTTTTTTGGGTGAATTTTAAAGGTTTTTTAAATGCTAATTCCTAACTATATAAGGCCTGAAACCTATGTGTTTTTCAGTGAATATATATATATATATATATATATATATATATATATATATATATATATATATATATATATATATATATATATATGTACAAACAATAGCAGTCGCTGCAACTCGAGCCTCTTGAAGACGGCGGGCAGTGGCGGGTTAGCTGGATCCAAAACATCCAAAACTCACTCCGTTCAATAAACTTTACCAGAACAAAGAGCCACGGCACTAAAATGCTGTAAGGTGAAATTTAATGGCAGTAGCATTCTAAGTTTTTCAGAAAACAGGGTTTCCTTGATCACGAGTAATGAGGTTGTGTAAAGTGAAAGTTTAAATTCACGTGATGTGTGATAGACATGGAACACAAAAACAAACTTCACGCTGTTGCACTTTAAATGAAAACAGTATTTTAACATACAATGCCTTTACAAAATAAATCAGTGCAATCAGAAATGTATCAATGATACATAAACGATTCCATGGGTGCATAATCACAATAAGTATCATTTTTCAAACGTTCGTGGAAGACTCGAATATTGTCTTCACTGAACTTTATTGTTCCCTTTGAAATGAACAGGCAGCCTTCTAAACCAATGGTTAATACGATACATTCACCACAGCTATACGATAACATGCCATCATTCAAAAGTACTTAATGAGTTACATCAACCGAGCGTTGTACTAGCCAGTAAATAAAAGAAAACGCTCTAACAGGCTCTAGGCTGCAGCTATCAAATGCTAGTCTGCAACATGCCTTCAAAATAGATAAAGTCAGTAATGAACAATTACGCCCCACTGTGCAACAATGAAAGTGGCAAACAATTACGTATAATCTGTAAATAAAGAATAGTAATGAAAAGAAGGAACTATCTTGGCCAAGAGAGATATAGTGGGACAACAGTTCTAGAGATCAGTTTACTCTTGTCATTCCGCTGTAATAATCGCTTGACATAGTGATTCCAGCTTATTAACCCCTTTCAATTGTGGAAAATCTGAAAGAAATACATTAGCACCATGTCACAAAAGTGAAATAAAAACAACATATACAAGCAGCGCATAACGAGGCAGCAATATAACAGAAGCCTTGAAAATAATGCGTCCTGAATATCTAGAGTCTAAAAGGAGTCTAAAAAGAGGGAGGGTCCCTTTAGAGGTTAGTCACCTAAATGGACTGACAATTCTTCATCAATGTTATGCCCTGACGGCTGCACTGTGTAGTATTGTACTATCATTCTGGAATCAAGGCGTCTTAATTTAGGAACTCTATTGCCTCCCCTTTCTCTAACTGGAATAGTGTCAAGAACGCAAAAAGACAGGAAGCTTATGTTTTGTTTATGTGATTCTTTAAAATGTCGCGCTAGTGGATATTGCTTGTCGTCTTTTGTGATTGCCCTTAGGTGTTAAAGAATTCTTTTTTTGGCAGGATGAATCGTACTACCGATATAATGTTTTTCACATGGAAACCTAAGGGCATACACAGCATAATCTGTATTGCATGTGACATGTTTGGTTATAACAAAAGGTTTGCAGTCGGCTGATAGTTTCACCTGTTTGCAGTTCCTACTGATTTTGCCGGCTTTACAGTTATTGCAAGTGTAAAAGCCACGTACTGGATTTCCCCCTTGTTTGGAGATCGGTGTCACCGTACTTTGACATATGATATCTCTCAAAGATTTTGCCTTTCTATATGTAACCTGTGGGAAGTGTTCCACTGCAGTAGAAAGATCTTTGTCTGTTTTAGGGACTCTCCAGAATTTATTTAGACCTTCCCTGACTTCCTGTGCCTGGTTAAAATAGGTGGTAATAAATCTAATCTTGGTCACGGACCCATTAGAGATCTGTTCAGCTGATTTGATTTTTAAAAGATCATTTCTCTCTCTTTTTATCAGCTTCAACAAATGCTTTATTGATATCAGCCTGAGTGTAGCCCCTTTAAAGAAAGCGTTTTGTCATGCATCCTTTTTCAAGTTCATATCCCAAGGTATTGCTGCAATTTCTCCTTGCTCGTAGCACCTCTCCCAGGGGAATGCTGCGTATAAGATTGGTAGGATGGCAGTTTTCAACGTGCAACAGACTGTTGCCTGCCATATCTTTTCTGAATAAATAGCTCTCCTGCTACTACTACCTTTAGGTCCAAGAATTTGATTGACTCTTTCTCAATCCGGCTGCTGAATTTCAGATTTAAAGTGTTGTTATTGAGGGTACCAACAAACTGGGTAGCCTGTTCAAATGTATCTTTCCAGACACTGAAAATGTCATTAATATATCTTGCCCACGCAACAAAATTTTCTTGGTACGTGGGCATTGCGGTGGTTACCTGCTTCTCCCACCAGCCTAGGTAAAGACCCGCAAAGCTGGGGGCGAAGGAGGTCTCTATCGCCGTTCCAAGGACCTGGCGGTAGATCACCCTATCAAAGACAAAGACATTTTGGGTAAGGGATTTATACATCATGTCAAGTATCATCTCTGTATGAAATAGATACGCAATTGAACAACTTTTGAGAAAATGACGACAGGCCTTTATACCTGTGTCATGGGGGATGCAGGTATAGAGGCTCGTCTTATCGAGGCACATCAATAAGTATTGATCTTTCCATTCAATCTGATCAATAACTCTCAGAAAGTCACTAGTATCTTTTATAAAGGACGTCCCTGAACTAGTGGTTGCAAATATTAATCAACGTATCGTGAAGTGTTCTCGAGGCAACTGCCTCTTGACGACTCGATCGGCTTACCTGGGGGTTATTCTAATTCTTGTTTAGTTTTGGAAGTAGGTAGAGTGCAGGGAGCTTAGGGCATCTGCATTTGAGAAATTCAATTTCCTCCCATTCCAACAGTCCACGCTCTCTTCACTCCACCAATTGTTCCTGATATTCTTTGTTGGCCTGTTCGTACTTTGCCCTAGAAGTAACTTCATAGTTGTCCTTATCGTTAAGTTGGCATTGGCCCTCTATTAGATACATAATTCTTGACATAACAACAACATTTCTCGCTTTGTCAGATTTTTTTACTACTATACTTGTGTCTTTTCTGATAGATTGTATGGCTTCAAAGTGATCTTAACTGAGGTTGCGCCTCTTACAGTGTGTCTTTCTGTGTATTTTATCAATTTTTTTTATGACTCCATTTTCGAAAACATCAATGGCATCATTAGTTATTCGAGGGAGAAAGATTGACTTAGGTTTAAACCCACTAGCATGGCACAGGTCAAGGTGAATATTATCATCAATTAAATTCAGATAGGGGTTATCAATGACGTGTTCTTCACCTTCCAATTGATGCATAGTATGTAACAATTCTACATCCTCTATACTAATATTACTAGGGGCCATCGGTATCTTACTATTAGAGTCAGTGACCGTCTACTCTGTCTACTCTACATACACCTATGCTATCTATGAGGAAGATACCATCCAGGCATCCATACATTCAAATTAAATGTCAATCATTCTTCTTAATGTCTCAACTGGACAAACCTTACTTTTTCTCACCGACAAACACCCTTTTTATTTTATTTTGTAAACCACCTCCCATGCATCCTTGCTTGACTTGCATTTGAATTTGACCCAAATGATATATTGCACACACATACAGTTTCTGTTTCACCCATCCAGGCAGTCCTCTTTTCTTTCTGCTTCCACCCATCCTCGCTTCAACCGGCCATGCATCAGATTCCTACCAGCCACCTCTGCCTGCATTCAAAAACACATATCATTCTTTGCCAGTCATTAATTTAACTCACTCATCCTTCCTCCTTCCTTACACCCTTCTTTCCCTTTTTGTTCATCCCATCCATCAAGTTCATCTCTGATCTGAATTGGCTTCTCGATAAAACTTTCACAGCTGAGTTGAAGTCAAATTTAGAGGAGGCCATTGGTTACTCGTCAACTCCCGCCGCTAATGCTATTGCTAATCCGAAGTCAAGGGTGACTGTCTTCTGCCTGGTTGACAAAAACTTAGTTTTAACTTTGTAAGTCTTCTTAACAGTAAAGTATACTTGTACTGTACAACATACACCACTGCAGCAAGCCTACTCTGCAATCTCAATAAGTAAGAAATATAATAGCTTACCACTGCCCGCCGCTACCGAGACATCCCCCACAGCAGTTCCTGCTGGCACTGGTGGTACCGAATCCACCCCTGGAGTGACCACCTCTGCGCTGGCCCCGGCACTGGTGGTTGTCTCCTGTGCCGATGGTGTTCAGCCTAAAAAAAACATTTCATATTTTTAGATGCCATATACACCACTCCCTATTTTTTCTAGGAAGAAAAAAAAATGTTACTACATAAACAAATTTTATTATTTGTGGCTCTCTATTCTAAACTATAAATTCCCCTTTTGGAATGGGAGGGTGTTTTTATTTATGCTTAGCCATAACATGCTACACTTTTTGGCACAATTGATGAATGCTTGCTTTTTAACGCACACCATTTTTCTCATTACAGACAGAAGATTCCCTTCCACGAACAAGAGGAATATGTTACTCATCATCATCACCACCAGTACTTTAGGTTCCAACCAGGTGAGGGGTCTACCACAATTAATGTGTAAATCAGCCACTGTTCAGTTTCCATGAGTTCACTGTTTCTCTTCTATGAAGTTGATTTTAATAAATGTTTTTATATAATGCACAATTGAAAATTAATATACAGAGTACACACAGAGCTAGTTGTTTTACTTTTAATAAAGCTTTAAAACTTACATAGACTCAGTGGTTTTTGGTCATGAGTGATGAGCGAAAGGTTTTGCAATTTGCAAGCATGATTTCGTGACTCTGAGAGGTCAGGACTCTGACTCCGTAGTCTTATTTTCTGGGTTGTATAATCATTGGGGATCATCGCTGCGTTCAGGAGCTAAGTAATGACTCTGACACACTAGCTAGTCAGTAAGGAGATTGGGGGGGTTCAACTTCTGTTATGACTGAGGTATGTGGAAAGTCTAACTGCGCTATTATCACCAATGCCCTATTTCTTGTCCATAGTTCTGTGTGTGCAGAATAGTCCCTGCAACAGTAGTAGTATGTCCTCCTATCCAATCAAAAAGTAAACTAGTATCTTATTCTTGGTGGCCATCGAGATTTTATTGTTGGGAATTGTCAAAGCATAAACATTAAGAAGACTTCAATAGACATTATGGTCAACCCATAGGACTGCACTCAGTGCGTAGAGCTATTTCTGAATAGGAGTTTTGTTTAACACCTTTTGCCAACTGTGCAAGCTTAGCTAGCTACACAGACAGATTAATAATAATAAATAGTAGTAGCACAGAGAGTCATAGTAGAGGCAGGATAAGAATTTAGAAACAGTCTACAAGAAGATCAAAGACAATTTAGGAAAAAATCGAATTATGATGAACGTTTGGAATAAATAGGTTCTGTAAAAGTTAGGGAAGTATAATTATTAATATTAACAGGAAAACGTACTGGGGCCAGCAGAAGAGCCCTCGGTGGACCGATCCTGGCCTTCCTGCTCAACCGGCACCGCTACCTCTGTCCTCTTGCCCATGGGAGGTGCTGAATGTACATGAAAGAAAGACACAAACATGGATGATTGTTGTAAACAAAATCAAACATTTAAAAAAAACAATAACAAATTATTGCGGGGAAATAAACAACAAGTGCACTAAATTTATTGACCTATCTGATGTGGTCTACTAAGATATTAGTATTGCTGGATTCGCGGACCGTCTACTTGGAAAGTTATGTAACTCGTTAAACCAACTACAAAAAGGTTCTACTAGGACGGGCAGCACTCAGCAGCACGCAAAGTGACAGACATAGTCCGTCATGATTGCAGACCAATAAAAAATGTCTTACTTAATAACAAGTCACAATATACTCAACCTATCAATCCACTACCACTATCTCTTCTTTTTGGCAGGAGTACAAAGGAAGGACTGGACTTGAGTCTCTAGTCTCTAGCATTACGCAGTTCTGTAAAGTACACTCATACTCAGGCCAAATGAGCACAAAATTGAAAACAAGTAAGCATAGTAGCATGCCACTGAGCAGGCAAGCACCTGCAATCACAGAAGCTTTTGAAACATAATTTACCTGCAATGTAATCGACAGCATTCTTGCTCTTCGGAAAAAACATATATTTTCAATATAACACCAAGCAGAAGAAAAAAAAGTAGTTATTAAATAGCTACTAGTACTCACCAAGCCCAGGGATCTCGACAGCAAGCAGGTCGAGCAAGTCTTGTTCCTGGTCCAGTATGTCGGATCACCGGTGCATCACCTGGTTGTAGGTGCGCCGGACCCCTGACTCCCGATACATGGCCCTGCAAACCTTACCCCATAGCTGGTGATGCTCCCGGAGGCCGTACCCGATACCGGGCCTGCCGCCTGCTGCGATGGTCTTGGGGAGATGGCGCTGCAGAAAGAAGACCAGTGCGGCCACCTCCACCGCACTGAAGATCTCCCTGTGACTTACAGACGCCCCCCTTAAACGTCCGCAAGGGAGCCGGCTGCAGGGTGCGGGACTCTTCCCCTTCGAGTTCTTGCCGGCTCCCTTTGCCATGGTCCTGGGTTAAAGGAAAAATAAATAGCAAAAGAATAGGGAAAAAGTAAATAAAAGAAAAGAGAGAGTTAAAAAAAGTAGTTATTAGAGTAACGAAAAGTAGAAAAAAATACAAAATTTAGATGTACAAAAATAGAGAGATAGATAATGAGTAAAAAAGATCAAAAAAAGTTCAAACAAACAAAGTGGGTAAGTTTGCACGATATTTTCCTTGCGAGCATGCAAAAACAGACGTGAACACGCAACTGTGACCCAGAACAAGAAATGCGCAATGCGAGCATGCAACTCACAGCCGGAAACAGAAATACGCAACACGAACAGTGAAAAACAAGATGGCCGCGCACATATACGACCGCATGGGTAACTTTGCGGTAGCGGTGGTGAAAAAAATCCTGCAAACTCGCAAAAATAAAAATATATGAAATCTCACGAAAGTTTGCATATTTTGCGAACCGCGGGTACGCTTTCGCGCGAATTTGTGTACTGCCAATATGCAAAATTCACCCATACTTAATCAGCCTTTCCATTCTTTTTCCCTGCTTGAAACTCTATAATAAAGTCATAATCACTAAAGAATTGAGTCCATCTTAGCTGCCTCGTGGATAATGCTCTTGCAGATTTCAGAAATTGGAAATTGCGGTGGTCCGTCAATCCAGTTATAGTGTGAATTGCCCCCAATAAATAATGCCTCCATTGTTCGAATACTCTCTTTATGGCTAATAGCTCCTTATCTCTTACAGGGTAAGTAATTTCAGATGTTATCAATTTCTTTAGGAAAAACACCACCGGATGGAGCACTCCTGTGTCACGATCTACCTGTGAGAGAACACCCCCCCAACCGGTGCATGAGTCGGGAGGGTCTACCACTTGAGCCAATGCGTCCTTTAAGTCATCTCTTAAACCCTTTTTAAAATAGAGCTTTCCGCTTTTCCTCAGGTCACCCTGCCTCTGCTACCAGCATATGGAATGTAGAAATGTACGTAGGACGGTCTTTAGTCCCTTGCTTTAGCCTTAAAAGATGTTGTGTCTGCTATGTGAGTGAAGGTGTGCTTATCAAATAGCTTCCTGAGTTCTTGTTTGAAGGCGTTATAGTCTTGAAGCAAAGGGTAATTTCTTTCTATCAATAGTACAGTCCAAGTAGCTACAGACCATCCAAGATAAGAGATAACAAAAACCACCTTAGCTTGATCAGTAGGGAAACAAGTGGCTTTACACATATAATGGAAATGGCACTGGATAATGAAGGTAGCAAATTTGTTAGTATCCCCTAAAAAACGATCACGGGGTGCCAAATGAATGGATGAGGAGTAGGTACCTGTATTACAGGAGTATGAGTGCTAGAACTAGGTGTCCCTATTCTGGCCTCAGTTATTCTTTCTTGCTGTAAGGCGTCTACCCTAGCAGACAGGAATTGAGTTTCAGCCAGCAGATTCCCCAACATGTGGGCTAAATTAGCTAACGTTACTTGATTGAGTTCCATGGCGTTAGGGTAGAAAGAAATGCTATTCTTTTTGGGCTTCACATTCCTTCAAGTCCTTATCTGTGTTTTCTACAGGATCATCAGGGAATTGAAGAATAGTCTGCAGCCTCCCCAAACCACCTATTGTGCTTGTATTAGGTAAGCAACAAAAGGTAATAGGGGGAAGAAGGGAAACAAAACAAGGAAAGATGGGAAGACAGTCCGCCGTTACCACCCAGGAACTGCAGGAGTACATCACAACCCAGGGACTGCCGGAATACATCAGGGCACATGATAAAAGGCTGTAGATGAAAGGGAACATAATCTTGGTAAATAAATACAACACACTATAAACACTCAATATCTTAGTTAACGAATATCGTTACCTAATTTCCCTTCTTTAAATCGGGAACATAAGTGACGATAATAATATAGCGACATCAGTTTAATGCCGCAATACAAGGTAATATATTAATTGGGATATGGGTATACTAAGAACTTTATGTATCCTTTTATCCCTTTGGTTGCCTGTATTAAATCTTGTGGCTGCCTCTGCTCTCTTAAAAAAGTAAATATCTGCAAAACAGTAGATTAATGCTCCCTTTCCTTTGGTTAGTAAATTTCCAGTACCACTATCAGAAGAGCACCCGGTATCCCAGAGAGTGTATTAAAAAAAAGGTAAGAGAAAGTAAATACAAATACTAAATAAATAGGCAGTGCATCGCGCTGATTACCGTAACCACGGATAGAAATAAAGTCCCTTTTTTTCTTTATTTCTTTCTTTCCTCCAACAGGTTTCCAAGCTCCAGAGAAAGGCGTCACAAGGAGCCAGGGACAAGACGCCCTGACGAGGAACCACGGATGCCCACAACGCTGACGTGAGGGGGCCGCAACGCACTGGAAGTGATGAAATCAGGTAGGGGAAAGCTGGAACGCAAAGCTTAATCACTCGGGAAAGGCAGGGCTTTAACATGCCTTGCCTATCCCTGTGCATACGTCCCCTTCGGAGGCCATCTTTGTAGTTCGCGAGCCTCCGAGCCGGTCTCCGTGCCGGCAATCATGACGCCACTGGGTACAAGAAATCTGCCTTTCTAATAGCGCACTGGGAAGATGGTACTTCCCACAAACATAAGGGAGCAGGGGCAATGTAGCACATACGCTGTGATCAGTGTTGCAATTAAGGAAGTTATTTATTTTCCTTCTTTTACTATCTGAGGTCGAATATTCAGAAGTATTAGAGATAAACCTACAGGCCTTACAATGGCCACATTTGAAAAATCCACTAGTCTTCAGCCACGTATACTTTAAGGGGGCCTTAGTGTAAGAACTCCTTGTTAGGATGTCCCCAAAGTTTTCCCCTTTCTGTAGGTATTTTAAGGTTTCTGGGTTAAATCTCGACCAATGATGAGATCTACTCTATGCTATGTTCCAGTGCTTACATGTCAATTTTTTGACTCTGTAAGATGTAGAATTATATGTCATAATCAATTTCATGATGTTATCTTGTTTTTTGTCCTTATCTTTAGGATATACAACTTGTCCTTAGTGACTATGTCATTAGTGATGTAATATGTGGGGTCATAAGCAGAGCATTGTGGGGGCGTAAGTTAAAGTTAGCTTGGGTAACTATAACTGCTGAATTTCACTGGGTTTGTACAAGTGAAATCTGAGCCTAACTAAAACGTTGTTGAAACCTTTGGTTTTTTTCAGTGAATTTCTATGTATTTTTTTAATTCTATTTCCGAAAAATTACGCCCCTCTAACTTTTGGCTTTTTAATTGAATTTCTAAGATTCTTTAAATTCTATTTCCTAATTGTAACGTCCTTGTACTTTAAGTGAATTTCAGTTTTTTTAACGAGTAGTCGCATTTGCAGAGTGCTGGAGAAAGGGGGTGAGGCCTCCGAAGACCTCTCGACAATGCTGCTGTATTGGAATTACTGGCGTTAACAGGAGGGGTTCCTGGCCCTCAAGGACCTTCAGTATTGATGTGACGTTCATCCCCCTTTCAGTAGTGCACCAGGAGGTGCATTTTCATTGTGGTGGAGAAAGGGGGAGGTGCTTCCAATTACCTATCAGTATTCCAGGGATATCAGGTGCAGGGATGCACCGTATTTACAAGATACAGTGCATTCCTGTCCTTTTAGCAGCACCTGGGGTGAAAATTGCAAAAACCACAGTTGATGGACAGAATGTAGAACAATGTCATACATTCACCCCAGTACAAGGATCTGGGCCTAAATCCATCATTTTTTTGCACTCCACACCACCCTGGGTTAGACACTGGCTATATGCAAATCAGCTCTGACCCTGTGCCTCATGGGAACACACCAGTCCGAACTACCGAGCCATGTCTTGCCCAGACCGGAATCAAGCATCCAAGGACCGGTTTCTGGCTATCAGCCTTCATCAGCCTGAATAGCTTGACTCCAGTGGTGTGGAGAGCCTGGGACTCACGTCTGAGTATACCCAGCACACTCGGGGTGAAAATTGCAAAAAACACAGTTGATGGACAGAATGTAGAACAATGTCATACATTCACCCCAGTACAAGGATCTGGGCCTAAATCCATCGTTTTTTTGCACTCCACACCACCCTGGGTTAGACACTGGCTATATGCAAATCAGCTCTGACCCTGTGCCTCATGGGAACAGTCCAGTCCGAACTACCAAGCCATGTCTTTCCCAGACCGGAATCAAGCATCCAAGGACCGGTTTCTGGCTATCAGCCTTCATCAGCCTGAATAGCTTGACTCCAGTGCTGTGGAGAGCCTGGGACTCACGTCTGAGTATACCCAGCACACTCGGGGTAAAAATTGCAAAAAACACAGTTGATGGACCGAATGTAGAACAATGTCATACATTCACCCCAGTGCAAGGATCTGGGCCTAAATCCATCGTTTTTTTGCACTCCACACCACCCTGGGTTAGACACTGGCTATATGCAAATCAGCTCTGACCCTGTGCCTCATGGGAACAGTCCAGTCCGAACTACCAAGCCATGTCTTTCCCAGACCGGAATCAAGCATCCAAGGACCGGTTTCTGGCTATCAGCCTTCATCAGCCTGAATAGCTTGACTCCAGTGGTGTGGAGAGCCTGGGACTCACGTCTGAGTATGCTCAGCACACTCGGGGTGAAAATTGCAAAAAACGCAGTTGATGGACAGAATGTAGAACAATGTCATACATTCACCCCAGTACAAGGATCTGGGCCTAAATCCATCGTTTTTTTGCACTCCACACCACCCTGGGTTAGACACTGGCTATATGCAAATCAGCTCTGACCCTGTGCCTCATGGGAACAGTCCAGTCCGAACTACCAAGCCATGTCTTTCCCAGACCGGAATCAAGCATCCAAGGACCGGTTTCTGGCTAACAGCCTTCATCAGCCTGGATAGCTTGACTCCAGTGGTATGGAGAGCCTGGGACTCACGTCTGAGTCTCCACAGCAGCGTTGCCACAACGGAAAGGCAAAACCCTACATGCATCATAATATGGATGGCGTTGTCTACCAAACACCGCCACCATATTAACAGCTTTTCCGTCCGGTAGGCAATTGGGTGGATTCCCTACTGGCCGAAAACCAGTGGACGGTCTTTCTGTCCGCCCGGGTCCCCCTGCCCTAGTAATATGGCCGGGGAATTGGCATGCAGGCGCGCACAAATGTCGGGTGGATCGCCACTGCCATGCGGGCGGTGGCGATCCACCCGGTATAATGATGGGCCCCTATATTTTTACAAACGATTTTCAAATCTTCAATACTTTTTACATCAATATTACTTACTTAAAATCTATATTCTTGACCATAATATTTTCTCTGACAATATTTCTGTCCCACAATATTTTTAACTCGATATTTGTGCAATTCGATATTTTTATATCAATATTCTTACTCGACATCCCCCCGTACAGCACAAAGGCACACAGGACTATGCCCCTCAGTGTCTCATTACACCAATGGGCGAAAGTGAGAGAGAACAAAGTAAATATTAGAAACAATATGAAATAATTAAAGAAACTCAGAGCAAGTGAAGAGAGAAAGGGTGAGGAGATAATGATGATAAAGAAACAGAGGTTATGGCTGGGAATTAAGGCTGGAAAAAGGAGATGAGGTGATAAAGAGAGAAAGACTCACAGGGACAACCTGAGGTACAAGGCCGAGTAAGATATAACTCAAGATATGAAGATACCTGAAAGGAGAATGAGATTGATACAAAGGACGTGTGTGAGGAAGGTAGTAAGTATGTGGCAGAGGGGAATTAAAAGAAAGAGAATTAGGTAGTGGTTAGGTGTGATAACATTCCACAGACAGAGAGAAGAAAAAATAGAGGTGTGGAAGGATTTATTGTGAAGTAGAGACTTACATAAAAAAAGTGAAGAGTCTTGAGACAAAGACATTTTGAAAGATAGAGGGGGGATAACATCTGAAAAGAGAGACCATGAGAGTGAAACTTTTCAGAGAATACCTAGATAGTGGAGGATAGAAACAGAGGGACTGAGAGGCATTGAATGAAGGATCCTGAGACAGAGAGATAGTCCAATAATGTATGAAGAGAGAGTAAGAACCTGAAATAGAGAGAGTGAAAATGAATCAATAGAACAAAAGAGAGACTGTGAAAAAGAGCCTGATTGATGGGTAAGGGTGAAGTGCTGCAGATAAAGAAAATACTTTAGAGAGTAGGAAACCGTGAATGAATAGTGCAAACAGACAAGGAAGACAAAGTGAGCACACAAAGAGTGAGAGGGAGTCAAAGAAAGACTAAAAGATGGAACACGAGAGAGAAAGAAATTACCCAAAGACAAAGAGACTGCAAATAATTAGAAACATCCACAGAGAGAGAGAGAAAATGAGACTGAGAGCTAAAGAGAAATCTATAGAAATAGGAGATGGGAGTCTCACAGAAAGAAAATGAATAAAAAAGAGACTTAGTGATAGTGAATGAGCCAGAACAAACTATTCTTTTGCTGTGCCTTTTTTCAAAGCTGAGTAGGACATACTATTATTATTATTATTATTAAAACAGTTTTGTATAGCGCGTGGTTACCCTGGAGCATCCCAGCGCTTGACCAAACAGGGTAAAGTTTAAGTGAGAGAGAGGCACAGCGGTTTAACAAAAGAGAAAAATTTTCAGTTGTTTACGAAAACGCAAAAGGCATGGCTCAGAGCGCAAACCTAGAGGGAGTGAGTTCCAGAGGGTTGCAACCTTTACGGAGAATCTCCTCCCTCCTGAGCGGGCCTTTTTAACCCTAGGAATTTTAAGTAGGTGTTGTTGGTCTGAGCGTAGTTTTCTACTTGCCTTATAGGAAGTCACTAGCTTTTGTAGGGCGGGAGGGCCTTTACCTTGCAAGATTTTATGTGCAAGGCAGAGAGATTTAAATTTCACCCTTTCTCGCACTGGCAGCCAATGCAGAGCCCTCAATGCGGGTTTGGCCGATCGTGACATAGGAATGTTATAAAGCATTCGTGCCGCCGCATTCTGAACTTGCTGTAATTTGTTCAGAGTGATCTCAGGGGCACCCAGATAGATTGCATTACTGAAATCTAATCTTGATATAATCAGGCCCTGGATCAGAAGCTTCCGAGATGGAAATGGAAGCAGAGGCAGCACTTTGCGCACCAATCGGAGGAGGCCGAAACAGACGCCTGCCAGTTTGGTAGCCTGGGTCCTGAAGGAGGAGATCCCAGACAGCTAGGCCAGACAGACCGGGGGGTGAGGGACTTTTCTTCCCCATCAGCATTATCTCGGTCTTTGAACCGTTCAGCTTTAGTGCTGATTCCCCTATCCAGCTATGGACTTTGGATAGGCAGGAATGCAGCACCTGGGGATTTTCCGTGGCCTGGGAAAGGGCAAACACCAGCTGGGTATCATCGGCATAGCTCACGATTTTGATGTTAAATGGACCCACCACATCCTCCAAGGGGCCATGTACACATTAAATAATGTGGGGCTCAAAGAGGAGCCCTGAGGCACTCCGCAGTGGAGGTGGGTGGATGCCGATCGTGCGCCCCCTTCCCAGACCTGAAAGGTCCGGTCGCTGAGAAATGACCTAAGCCATTTCAGCGCCATCCCCCTCTCTCCGGCATCTGACAGCCGTTGAAGTAACACTTGATGGTTAACAGTGTCATACGCTGCACTAAGTTCCAAGAGGATCACTTCCACTGATCCTCCTGAATCCAAAATGCAACGTGCCTCTTCAACGACTGCCAGCCAGGCGGTGTCAGTGCCTTGACCCGGGGAAAGCCCGTTTGAGAACTTCTCAGTACACCGTTGGACTCAAGGAAATTGGATAGCTGGAAGTTAACCAATTTTTCCGTGATTTTACTGAGTCCCGGAAGTAACGACATACCCAATTTTCTTTTTCAAGTTCAATCCCAGTGTAAAAGGGAAAAGTGAATGTGGAGCTACTTCTTGTTACTGGACTTGCAGTTCCGTGTTTTTTCAAAATGGTTGTCAGTTTAGTGCATGTGAACGTGCTCGATAGTGACAGCTGGATTCTGATGATTCCACTGCAGAGCCAACATCTCACCCTGTCCAGCTGCACCATTTGTTAATACTGTCCAAGTGTGAGCCCTACTTTCATCGTCCGCCAGTGTTCATTTCTGTCACCTCAATGGTAGTTTCACAGACTGCTCCTTTATGTGAATTCCTTAAAACAATGACCATTCTATCCATTTGTGATCCCTTCTCACAACCCAACTAAGTAAGTCTATTCATCTCTCAAACAGCGTAGGCTTCTGAAATTGCTCATCGATCCAAGGATCTCACATTGCCCATCAGAGTAGCCTATTACATTGTTCTCTGGTTTAAAACCAGTCCATTTCTTAGGCTACCTACCAACTTCTAAAACTTACTGGGGTATATTCACAAGGACATAACTCTGATTTATCCCCACCATACTGCATAAAAAGAGGAGATAGATTTACCAGCCCGTTCACAAGCTGGTGCAAAATGCAGATATCGCCAGTATTCCCGAGATAAAATGCCCCCTAAATTTACCTCCGCAGTGAACACCACCAACTAACCCTAATGAGATGCAGAGTAGGCGTTCCCATGAAAAAACCACAACACCACTTAAACAACAAAATGCCAGATCCACGATGCGCCACAAAAACAGGCGATAAGTCTCGGTAGCAGCAGGGATTAAAAACCTGCCTTTTGCTGGTGCTAAGCAGGACGACCACCCACAGCATGAAAGGGGGCCCAGCCAAGAGCCACACCTAAAGACCCACAGATGCCATGGAGACAACGATCGTGCAGTTTAGAGCCCCAAGAGAGCCACAACATCCACCGCCACCACCCCAGGACACAGATATGCCACATCAACTACATCCAAACATATACCAAATAATCTGCATGATGTCTCACAATCACATCTGGTGACATGCATATGTCTTTTTGAAGAATCAATGAGAGAGCAAGGGTATGAAGAGCGCGTCCTGTTTCCCAGGAGTGTAATATGTTTAAACAATGTGGACTGGCCCACTATGTGTGTGTAATTATTTTAGTCTCTGTTTTTGTGGCATGAATTAGTACCCACTAGGTGCTATTAAAAGGTATTTTAATAGCACCTAGTGGGTCCTAATTCAGGCCACAAAAACAGTGACTAAAATAATTACACACACATAGTGGGCCAGTCCACATTGCTTAAACATGACATGCATATGTCGACACAAAATGAGCAGCACACATTCACCTATGAAGCAACAATTGAAAATGTATTAATATAAACACTGAGCAGAAATGAAGACACATATTGGCTCCCCTCTGGACCATCTGTACGACACAGCCTGCAAGACAAAAACCATGATGAGAAGGGGTGTCCTGGGCACATCAAGGGACCGAGAGAGAGTGAAGGAGAGAGAGAGAGGAAGAGAGGGAGAGACAAGAAGAGAGGGGAGGGAGAGAGAAGAAGAGAGGGGAAGAGAGAGAGAGAGAAGAAGAGGGGGGAGAGAGAAGAAGATGGGGGAGAGAGAGTAGAAGAGAGATAGAGAGAGACAAGAGAAGGAAAGAGAGATAGTGCCGCCCCTGTGCACCAAGGGCACACTGCTCACCTTCTGCCACCGGCGTTTATAAAAGATGTCCCACCACGTGCCGCTGCAAGCCACAAGCCCGGGCCCCACGGACATGGCACCCTCTATATCATGCAGCCCCGCTTCGCAGGCCACCAGGTCCCGCATTTTATGCTGGGTTTTGATTATGCCTTGGCAGAGGACATGCCAGTGCACAGGGCATCATCGCAGGCTGTACACCCACTCAGCACAACAGGTGCCACGGACTCTGTGATCACAAATGCATTGCCACATGGCAGTAGGCCCATGCTGCCCGTTGGCTCTGGCCTACACTGTGGACCAGCAGGGCACTCATATGACGCTGAGTCCTGAGTCCTCAATGGTGGAGACCACATCAGTGCACACGTCATCATCGCAGGATGCACACCAGCTCAGCTAGTCCGGTTAACCCTGTGCAACCCAAGTCAGTGCCACATGGTGGCAGGCCCGTGATGGCCGCAAGTCCTCGAGTGCCACTAACCCTGTGCAACCCAAGTCAGCGCCACGTGGTGGCAGGCCCATGTTGGCCGCAAGGCCTCGAGTGCCACTAACCCTGTGCAACCAAAGTCAGAGCCATGTAGTGGCAGGCCTGTGTTGGTCACAAGGCCTCGAGTGCCACTAACCCTGCGCGCAACATCTCATAGGGCCTTTATGACTGAGCATCGTGGAGCGTCCATCATCCAGTCGCCTCCGGTAGAGGGGAATGTGACTTCGTCGGCCCCTTATATTTGTGTGGTCACATGGCCAATGACGCCTGTGCTGGATGGGTGTGGTGTGTGTAAACCTGTCCTCAGGGAGTGGCCGTGACATGCCGAAACCTAGACCAGTGACCTGCACAGCACCAGTGTGAATGCCTGCAAAAGGTAGCTATGTGAGCCCTCCTCAGAGCATGAGCGGAGTGGTCTGGCCTGGCGTACGCCGTGCCAGCGCAGGGCTTGCAACAATGACTCGGGGGCTCTGGGCGTGGTTCAGTCAATGTCCGGACCAGGAAAAAAATTGAAGCGTATGTCCCTGTTGCAGTGTCCATGGCACATGGTTCAAAATAGGCAATGTAGCACACTGTGACTGGCATCCCACTAGATGGGCATCATTGACATGAGGGGAATCACTGTCCCTACATTCATCCACACATGCATACATGGATGATGAAGGATATAACACAGCAGTCCATAACTGGATGTTTCTTGCACATACAGTGGAGTTATAAAGCTGGAGCGGTACAGGGCAATGCTTAGCACACCACACATTATGGGTCCGTGGAGGACCAGCCAGAGTCCATCCAGGGATGACAAGTACTGCTGAAGAGGGTACAGTCCACAGTTTGGTCGCTGTGTCATTGTTCATCAAACAGGATATGGTAGTCCATGTAGTGGTCCAAGGTGAGTGCAGCGGAGTGTATCGGGGACCAGTGGAAGGCTATGAGGCCATGTGCGGCACCAAGCAAAAACTGGCAGAGGTGGGGGAAATTAATGCTATTACCTTCTTCTGACAACAATCTCCAGCCACGTCCTTGTCCTCGGATGTGCGCTCTGCCCCACCTGTGGGTGTTGCAGTACCGGCTGTGGCACTGTGTGCCACTGACATGTCAGGAGCCTGTGGAGGATTGTGGGCCGCACTGTGTGGCAGTGACAAATCAGGTACCAGAGTGAATACGCCTGCTGCACTGTGAGGCAGTACCACACCAGGTTGTGGGGATGTGGACAGTGTGGGGCCAGCAGCATACATCAGCGCCATGCCTTGTGGCAGTAATGCCATGTGGAGGATCTGCAGGGTATGGTAGATCCCAGCTACATCTCGCTGATGTGCAGTGGTGGCTCCCATCCTTTATGCCTCCATCCGCACCAGGTCCTCCATGAGCCTCCGCATGTGTGCCAGCTCACGGCGGATATCGCTGGAGCCACTCTGAGCAAACAGGTGTTCTTCTCCCCACATCATGACTCCAACGATGTCAGTCAAGGCTCGTTGGACACCATGGAGCGGGCAGTGGGTGTCTGTTAGACACTGGAGGTGGTCCCTCATGGGACCTAGGCACCCATGGATGGAGTCCAGTTTGGTAGCCATGAGGCCAGACCCCCACCCGCACCTGCTCAGCCATCTCCCTCTGGCCCTCCAGCGCATGGTGTTGGAAGGCCATGGTTTCTTCCTGGGGGTCTTGGGAGACTTCCAGGGATGTGGGTGCCTACTGCTGGGTGGTTTGGGCAGTGGGCGGGGTCTCCTCAATGCAGCTGGGCTGCCCTGATCCTGGAGTTGAGTCGCAGCTGATGTCCATGATGTTTTGGAGGGCTTGGGTGTCGATGCTGGTGGTGTCCTCCTCATAAACAGTGAACAGTAGCTGGGACTGCTGTGAAGGGGGTCTTGACAATGCCCCTGCAATTTGAAGGGGAGATGGCAATGTACATTGTGACTGTGTGTACATCAGGGCCATGGCCCAGAATCATTTTGGGTGATTGTGCATGGGTGCCATTGTAGCCATCTCCACCTGTCCCCCCAGTACCTGGTGGTCACTCACCCTGTTGCGATTGTGTTGTGTCCTGTCTTGCAGTGTCCGTTCCCCCAACTCCGGCCACAGTCTCCACACTGATGACTGTCGACACCAGCTCCTCCAAGTCATCCAGCTCCTGCTGTGGCACTGGGCTCCCATCTCCCGTCTGCATTGCTGCCTTCTGGTTGGCTGCAAGTTTCTGCTTGGTCTTCCGCTTGATGGCAATCCATTGCCTCTTGGCCTCATCCACTGACCCCTTGTGCTCCCTGACGGCATTCACCTTGTCCACGATGCTCCACCATATGCCATTTTTGTTGCCCAATGACACGTTGGAGGTGACGAACAGTTATTGATGGTATTCCATCACCTCCGTAATCAGGACCCTGTTTTCCTGCAGACTGAACTTCGTCTTCCTCTTCTTCTTGTCCTTGCCCTTCCCTGTCCCTGAGGTCTCGGAGTGGTCATCCGGGGTGCTTGTAGGATTGCTGTCGTCCTCTGTGCCTGATCCGGCTGTCTCCATGTTGTTTGGGTGCTGGTCAGTTTGTGTTTGTGTTTTTTTTATACTTTTATAGTGATTTTTCCCACCTGCCATGTGTATTGCAGGCCTGGCACAGATTATCGCTGATTTTCTCATTGCGCTTTGGCCCATCGCGTTTTTTTCCACGCTGGGGCTTGTGTTTTTATCTCCATCGCGGTAGTTGTATCGCGGATATTCTCTGCGAACTATCGCATGGTACCTCGGTGTTGTGACTTCCACGTTAACATGGGGTTATTTTCCAGAGATGGGCTGCGATGTGTAAAGGTGCGTTAGCTTTTTTGGTGATATTTAGCACACGTTCCTGTGGATATACCCTACAGTGGCTCCAAAGGCCCTCTTTATTTACATCCCACTAGAGAAGTTTCATAAATTACATAAATTGTAGCTACTCACACTAATACACTTGCATCTTCCTTCTTACATGGTCCAATTACAGTGATGACACAAAAAGGATCACTGACATAATAACAATCAATACATTATCGAAACACATACATAGTGGAAATTAAATATTGCTAACAAAATTATTGACTTCCTTTACTTAACTATAAAAACCACAAATATTGAGAACACAAATATTGTTGTTAAAAATTAGGATGGTTACCAATATTGTTAAAATATATTGCTACCTTTAACCCCTTCTGTGCGGCCGCGATTTTTCCCGTGTGCGGCCGCCGGACGAACACGGGCGGGCCATGACGAACCCCAGCCGTCATCAGCACACGAGCACCGTAGTGCATGACGGCTGGGGTTTGTCACCAGCATGGAAAGGGTTAAATAAACATATCAAATTTCAAAGATATAAATTAACACAATATCAACTACAATATTATTGCCCAAAAAAACGAAATAATCATTAATAAATAGATAAAAAATACACTTTTTACGTAAAACAATTATTTCAAATAAACCCCAAACGTGTTATACATACATTTAAAGTAAGAGAAATAGATTATCAACACATCAACACATTTACCATTCACCCCATAAAATTATGTATCTAAAATATTAACAATATAACCCCACACCAAATGTGCATTAACCACAAACATTTAAACACCAACCTAACTAATATTAAAAATATGTAGACATAACTGCATGTCCAAATATATCAAACTATATATCATACATCATGTATAAAACCTAAATTAGCATTTACCATAGTCGGACTCAACTAATAATCTAAATTCAAACTAAACTAAACCAATCAATACAATAAAACTATAAACAATGTAAACCAATAAAAACAAACAAATCAACAATATAAAAGGCACACTAATTTAAACCACTAAATACTAAAGAAGGACAAATGGTGAAAGATGTGGAAACTCTGCAGGATGTTTTCTGTAAACCATTAAAGAAGAAACATATACACCTCAACAACTACCTAACCGAGTAAGTACAATTTATATTTAAACTAAAATGTTACTGTTATTAAATTAAAAAACATAACATAGCAAATAAATATTAACATACTCTCCAACTTCTATCCCTTTACATAGACTTACTAACAGAAGAAATCTATGACTTTGAAAGCCAATACACTGCCTGAAAATAACAACTATAAATAACCAGAAAAAAGTAAGTATACATAAATCAATAAAAAAATATAAACTCACCCAAATAGCAAGCAAAAAGAAACCTAACAACCTCAACCTCTACAAGCTAACAGCAAATTAACATTTAAAATGAAACACATTAATTTTATCAAAAAGAAAGCACCTCCTCCACATCAAAACAGTGTGAAACATCTGAACAGAACACACATGTAACTATACAAAATAGAAGCTGTTTCATTTTTGACATGTTAATACCAAATGTTAAAAAGTTAAAATATAATATATATGTATACTATTTTTCATCAAAAAGAAGGCACCTCCTCCACATTATAACAACCCAAACGGAAAAGCTTCAAAACAGTGTGAAACATCTGAACAGAACACACATGTAACTATACAAAATAGAAGCAGTTTCATTTTTTGACATGTTAATAACAAATGTTAAAAAGTTAAAATATAATATATATGTATACTATCACACTTCTTTTAGATACAATGACAAAGGTCTCCCAAAAGTATCACTTCACATAAACGAAAGCAGCAACTAAATCGTATGAATGAATGAATGAATGGAGTAGCATTTATAAAGCGCATAGTCACCCGAGGGCATCCCAGTGCTAATAATGCTAATAATTAACGCAGATACCGATGACGAACATATCAAGGGAAAAGGAGAGTTTTCAATTCTTTACTTAAGTTCAAGTAGTTTGATTGTATATGAATATGGAGGGCGAGGTATATGGGTACACCTAGAGCCAAGAAAGTGCACAATCAGAAAATATAAACTGGAAATGTACTAAATATTATTCCAATGAATGCTATGGGAGGGCAACTATTAAAGATAATGTTGGAATTTATGTAAGAGAGCACAATCACCCCCCTAATGTAGCAGAAATTGAAGAAAGAGAAAAGTTGAAGGATATAAGAGAGGCAAGCACTAGCTCCCAGGCGCCCAGAAGCAAAATCCTAAAAGATATAGGCCCTGATTACATGTTTGGGGGGGTACACAGTCAAAATATCGAGTTAGAAATATCGATGTACCAAAATATCGTGTCAATAATATCGAAGGTGCAGAATATCGAAGACAAGAATATCGTTGGACAGTATATCGACCCTAAGGTAAGTAATATCGAAATACTTAGGGGTCCATTAGGATAGCGGGCGGTGGCACCACCGTGGTGGTGGCGGGGCGGAAAAACAGCTTTTACCGCCCGCGAGCTGCGGAACTCACGTCCGCAACATTAGGATAGGTAAACACACGTCATTTCCCGTCCGCCGCGGCGCGCCGCGCACCGCCATCAAAGTGCGCCCGCCACCGCGGCGGAGGGAGCCTATCGAATCCCTCCGCCGCGCGCGATGACGTCCGCCCCATCCGATAAATTAGGATGGGCAAAACAAGCCGACGCACCGCAGCGGAGACACCGCACAGCTGAAGCAGGCGGAAAGTCGACAGCGGAGCACGAACGCCGAGAGCCGATATGAACCCCATGGACCCAGCCCTCCACATGTATCCGGTCATGTACCTGCTGCAACACTATCGCCAGATGGGCCGCCGCGGACGCCGCCGCAGGTACGCCACTACACATATGCACCGCACAACACACATGCAGACACAGGGCCCCAGCAACACACTGGCAGCCTGCTAGGGGACACTACACATCCACATGGGCACCCACACATCACCTACCCCAGTACAATGCAAGCCACACCATCCGGAACACTGCACGTCCGCCAACCAGCAGGAACGTCCAGGTCCTGGTCACGTCACCGCCGAGGTCGACACATGTGCATAATGCAGAAGGCAGGGCCACCCAAAGGCATGGCCAGGGCACCCACATCACAGAAACACACCACCCCAAACCACACTGCACACCACTCGAGCTAGCCACAGGCCAGATGCTAATCCTGTACACCCACATGCTCACCAACAAGCACAGCAACATGATGCACAATACACACACACACTGCAACACACAACACACAACCAGGGACACAGGCAATGCAAGAGTGGCTGAGAATCAACACACAACACCACTACACTCCCCATAGCCCACACAAGTGAAAACATAAATCCACACAGGGCAAGAGAAAACCAAAAACAGACATACAACTCCTGGCTCACACATGTGTGTCACACACCATACAGGGGCACACATACATACTCCACAAACCAAGACCCTTCACACTGCACACCTCTGCCACACCCAACACCACACATGCCATGTAAGCCATGCCACCTGGACTAAGGGCCAACACAAGATGACCATACACATACAAGCCTGGACACACAGAAAGGACAACACACACATACCCAATAGCAACACACACAGATACAAAACCAATCTACAGCTGCACACCCTGTGCTGACAGTGTCCTCCCAAGGTGACCTGTGAACAGTGTATGCAGCAAAAGCTAATCCCCAAATGGAAAATAGCATTGCCTGTGAAATAGCCATTACAGACTACAACATCAGCTGGCCCAGAATGGACTGAAGATCCTGTCACCCCGTCCAAAAATAAGATGCCCACAAACAGCCTAGCAATGTTGAGCAGAAACATATAGCATGTTAAACACTCAAGCAAATGCAAACAAGAAAAGAAAGTCAAACAGCAACGAGAATGAGAAAACACACGCCAGAAGTTTCAGATTTTATTCATATATTGCACAGATGTAGCAATACAACAGAAATAGACAACAGCAATCCACACAACCATGTACAAATGGCAGAGACCATGCAGAGGACATACATTAACAGGAATGGCACAGTCCATGGCAGGGGAGAGTACAGCACAGCAGAGCAACATGCCCAGAGTCCTTGGCAGGGGAGACAGCAAGTACATGAGAGGCTGCACAGGGGAGAGTACAGCACATCAGAGCAACAGGCCCAGAGTCCTTGGCAGGGGAGAGTACAGCACATCAGAGCAACAGGCCCAGAGTCCTTTGCAGGGGAGACAGCAAGTACATGAGAGGCTGTACAGGGGAGAGTACAGCACAGCAGAGCAACAGGCCCAGAGTCCTTGGCAGGGGAGACAGCAAGTACATGAGAGGCTGCACAGGGGAGAGTACAGCACATCAGAGCAACAGGCCCAGAGTCCTTGGCAGGGGAGAGTACAGCACATCAGAGCAACAGGCCCTGAGTCCTTGGCAGGGGAGAGTACAGCAAATCAGAGCAACAGGCCCAGCGTCCTTGGCAGGGGAGAGTACAGCACATCAGAGCAACAGGCCCAGTGTCCTTGGCAGGGGAGAGTACAGCACATCAGAGCAACAGGCCCAGAGTCCTTTGCAGGGGAGACAGCAAGTACATGAGAGGCTGCACAGGGGAGAGTACAGCACAGCAGAGCAACAGGCCCAGAGTCCTTGGCAGGGGAGACAGCAAGTACATGAGAGGCTGCACAGGGGAGAGTACAGCACATCAGAGCAACAGGCCCAGAGTCCTTGGCAGGGGAGAGTACAGCACATCAGAGCAACAGGCCCAGAGTCCTTGGCAGGGGAGAGTACAGCACATCAGAGCAACAGGCCCAGAGTCCTTTGCAGGGGAGACAGCAAGTACATGAGAGGCTGCACAGGGGAGAGTACAGCACATCAGAGCAACAGGCCCAGAGTCCTTGGCAGGGGAGAGTACAGCACATCAGAGCAACAGGCCCAGAGTCCTTTGCAGGGGAGACAGCAAGTACATGAGAGGCTGCACAGGGGAGAGTACAGCACAGCAGAGCAACAGGCCCAGAGTCCTTGGCAGGGGAGACAGCAAGTACATGAGAGGCTGCACAGGGGAGAGTACAGCACATCAGAGCAACAGGCCCAGAGTCCTTGGCAGGGGAGAGTACAGCACATCAGAGCAACAGGCCCAGAGTCCTTGGCAGGGGAGAGTACAGCACATCAGAGCAACAGGCCCAGAGTCCTTGGCAGGGGAGAGTACAGCACATCAGAGCAACAGGCCCAGAGTCCTTGGCAGGGGAGAGTACAGCACATCAGAGCAACAGGCCCAGAGTCCTTGGCAGGGGAGAGTACAGCACATCAGAGCAACAGGCTCAGAGTCCTTGGCAGGGGAGAGTACAGCACATCAGAGCAACAGGCCCAGAGTCCTTTGCAGGGGAGAGTACAGCACATCAGAGCAACAGGCCCAGAGTCCTTTGCAGGGGAGACAGCAAGTACATGAGAGGCTGCACAGGGGAGAGTACAGCACAACAGAGCAACAGGCCCAGAGTCCTTGGCAGGGGAGAGTACAGCACATCAGAGCAACAGGCCCAGAGTCCTTTGCAGGGGAGACAGCAAGTACATGAGAGGCTGCACAGGGGAGAGTACAGCACAGCAGAGCAACAGGCCCAGAGTCCTTGGCAGGGGAGAGTACAGCACATCAGAGCAACAGGCCCAGAGTCCTTTGCAGGGGAGATAGCAAGTACATGAGAGGCTGCACAGGGGAGAGTACAGCACAGCAGAGCAACAGGCCCAGAGTCCTTGGCAGGGGAGACAGCAAGTAAATGAGAGGCTGCACAGGGGAGAGTACAGCACATCAGAGCAACAGGCCCAGAGTCCTTGGCAGGGGAGAGTACAGCACATCAGAGCAACAGGCCCAGAGTCCCTTGGCAGGGGAGAGTACAGCACATCAGAGCAACAGGCCCAGAGTCCTTGGCAGGGGAGAGTACAGCACATCAGAGCAACAGGCCCAGAGTCCTTGGCAGGGGAGAGTACAGCACATCAGAGCAACAGGCCCAGAGTCCTTGGCAGGGGAGACAGCAAGTACATGAGAGGCTGCACAGGGGAAAGTACAGCACATCAGAGCAACAGGCCCAGAGTCCTTGGCAGGGGAGAGTACAGCACATCAGAGCAACAGGCCCAGAGTCCTTTGCAGGGGAGACAGCAAGTACATGAGAGGCTGCACAGGGGAGAGTACAGCACAGCAGAGCAACAGGGTTGGCAACACACCCAGGTTGCAAACAATGGTCCTGACTAGCACACCTGTGTGTGGAACAAGCGTATGAGGGTGTTGTGGACTCACTCCAGGCTGTCATGCGGACTGTGATCTGGCTGCGTGTCATGGACAGCAGGACTACTTGACTGGTGTGACAGAGGGCCATGTGATGTGGCAATAACAGTGGGCCTGCAAGGCGGAGGGCTGTGTGGACCAGGTGGCACTGTGGCACATGGAGGTGAAGTCATGCACACCCTTGACACAGTGTGGGTGGGAGAGGTTGGAGGGGTGCCCTTCCACTTTTTCGGTACATGAAATGGCTTGCCTGTCTTGGGGTTGATGGGAAGTGGAGATGGCAGAATAGGCATACACACCAACTGTCCCACATCAGGGGCAGACACTGGCACTCCCTCAGGTGATGTGCCTGATCCTGCATCACGCTTTGGCTGACTACGCCTCCGGACCACCCTACCCTCTCCGGAAGGTGTACCCCTCACAGTGACCTCCTTACCACTAACCCCAGGGGTGGTGTCCACAGTGCCCTCTTGTCCCTCATTGCCAGGGCTGGTCACAACAATGGGCTTCCCTGCTTCAACCAATGGCCTGGTCCCAACAGGGCCCTCCTCAACCTGCCTCAATGTCCTTTTTTTTGGTGTTGATGTGGTGGGTGGTTGTGTCCCTGTGCTCTCCCCAGGTGTAGCCATGACGTGCCACACATCCTCTGTGGTCATCGCTGAGTCATTATCTGGTGATGCCTCTGCAGCATGTGAGCCAGATTGTTTGGTCAATGATCTTGTGGCCTTACTTTTCTGTGACTTCCCCTTGTCCGTGCACTTTGGGGGGGCCCTGTTCTTCTTCGGAGATGGCGACTGTGGATAGGATTGTTTGCTCAGTGTGTGACCTGTGCTCCTAGTGTTGTACCGTTTAGTAGATGTAGGTCCCAAGTGGACAATGTCATCTGATGTGTCCCCTGAATGTGTGTACGTCACTGGCACCTGAGCTGCAATGGGACCATGTGCCTGTTGGAGGCCTGTTGTGACTGTGGCTGACAATGACTGGACTGTGCGGTGTAGCCCACCCACGTCAGAGTGTATGCCCTCCATGAAAGACAGAACCTGGGCTAATTTGTTATTGTGGGCACTGAAGGCATTGAGCAGGGCGGACTGGCCCACGCAAATTTGGCGCAGGAGCTCTACGCACTCTGCACTGAGGGCAGCAGGGGGAACAGGTGCAGGGGCAGCGGTGCCATGTGTGAATGTCACATGTCCCCTCTTAGTTACACGGATACGGGCAGCACCAGAGGAAGTGGATGGGAGGCTGGGCACTGGCCGCTGGGTGTCAGATGTCGTGGCACACTCCACATCCCCTGTGCTTGCAGACAGGGATGCATCCCTGCCGGCATCCGATGAAGTGGTACTTTGGGTCTCAGCGACAGATTCCTCATGCATACTCCTGTCACCCTCAGGAGCGCTGGTGTTGTCAATGTCACTTGGCTCAGTCTCACTTGCCTCCGCTGCCGCTGTCGTGCTGGTCTTGCAAACACTTGTCTCAGGATCATGTACTGCTGTGTTGTCTTGCAAATCTGCATTAGTGAGACAAACAGGTGTGTGTAAGTGTCATCATCTGTGCACACCATAGCAGATCAATCATGCGTAGTAGAGGCCTACAGCTACAAGAGAACCAACACACCCTGCAAATACTGTGCATCTTCACAAGATATAGACCACAACAGTGCCTGTCATGCAGACAATCTTCCTTGAGTGCGGCATGTCGATGCCACACAGCACCACACCCTGCCCATTGATGGTCTTCCCCCAGCCCACATTGACCATCCCCATGGACATGATGCAGCCACAACACACATCACCACTCACACCCCTACAGGGAATCAGAGGGGACCACACACACACGTATTGACTACACATGCCACAATGCCAACTAGCCCATATCAAACACCATGTCGCAATCAGGCTACACATAATCGTCAGATGAGTGGGACTCAAACATCATGGATGCATGCAAAGTACACAGACATGGTGTGAGACTCATCAAATGGACACTGCAGTTCGGCACAATATGGACTCCCCACACCATCACAGACCAGAGAGACCATGTGGACACATAAAATCTGTCAAGGACTGAGAACTGCATGCATGGGCAGAACAGTAAGGCCATTGTGGCGCTATGCCTCATACAGGCACACATCACAGCCGCCACTCACATCAGATGACACAGCATGCCAACACACGCACATCACATGTGTCACCGCTGGCACAGGCCCTGTACATATGCATCCACTCCCAGACAAACTCTCCCTCCCCAGATACTCACCTTCTCTGTCTTGCTGCTGATGCCCCTTCAGACGTGCATCCAGGTCTGAATTGGTCACTGCCAGTATGCGTGCCATCAGCGGAGTCATGGTGCGACGTTCCAAACGTCCTGTGCGTGGTAGCATACCCAAGGTCATCTCTGCCACTTGCTTTGCCAGTCGGCTGATGTCGTCCCACCTCTTGTGACAGTGTGTGTGTCGTCTGTTTGATACCCCCAGGGCTCGCACCTTTGCTGCAATGGCCCTCCACACGGCCTTACGTTGGTGCACCTTGAGCTGCAGGCATGAGAGTAAAGAAGGGCAATACAAAAATTACACAATGTAAGATGCCAGCATCTATCATTACTGCAGCCAGACACAGACTCTGGGCTCACAGTGACCTCCCTCCCTCCAGAACAGTGCGTACCCTCTGCATGGCATAAATATTGGTGTATGCATGCACACATTGTGGTCCCTAGTCTCCATGATATGCACACAAAGGCATAATGCCTCAACACAAATGCATCTACAGCAGTGTGTAAAGCAGAAATTGCACAGGCCACCGATGGGGTATATCCACTAATGAGTGTGTAGCAACTGTAGCATGTAAGTTTGCTGATGTTCTACTTTTGGGTATGCTGCCACTGAACCCACTCTGTGGCTCACACTGACTCTGACTACAGGGGCACCCTCAAATTCCCTCACAAGCGTTCACTGTCCTGGCATCTAAAAGGCTAACAACCCTTGGTTCTGTATGGGCGGCAATGTAACACCCCCCACTCACACATACGAGTACAGGCCCAGGTGAGACTCTCAGTGCAACACACACACTACTGCGAGCAGGAAACAGCCTGTCTGTCAGTGTAAGCCATCACACCACATCCCCAAGCATGTACTGCAGCATCACGACTACACGTCTGACACCACCCTGCCCTGCAGCTCCCTTCATGGTGACTTACCACAACATTGGGACCACCAAACAGCCGTGGGTACTGTGCCAGCACCCCGTCCACAAGGACATCCAGCTCCTCACTCGTGAATGGAGTGGCACGGACCTTCTCTGTTCTTGACATTACTGTGGATATGGCAGACCTGTGGTGGAAGTGAGTTGTGAGGGGTCCCAGGCAGCAGGACAGGGTCTCAGGCAGCAGGACAGGGTCTCAGGTAGCAGGACAGGGTCCCAGGCAGCAGGACAGGGTCTCAGGCAGCAGGACAGGGTCCCAGGCAGCAGGACAGGGTCCCAGGCAGCAGGACAGGGTCCCAGGCAGCAGAACAGGGTCTCAGGCAGCAGGACAGGGTGTCAGGCAGCAGGAGATAGTCGCAGGCAGCAGGCTCTTGGAGCAGTGGGAATGTGAGCCTCACTCCCACAGATTTATAGCCCCCTATGGTCGGTAGGAAGGCCGAAAGCTGCTTCAATTGGTTGTCCGGGTCTGCCTCATTCAAAAGTATCCAATGACCGCCTCCGCGGTAGCGGAGCACCCCTCCCGCGACTTTCAAATGTGCATCATGGCAACGCCATCATCGATGCCATTGGCTGGATGCAATGCTCCACGGCGGTGATGCACCGCCGGGGCCCGGAGTGCGCTTCCGCGATGGTGCATCATTTAGAAGTATCCAATGACCTCCTCCGCGGTAGCGGAGCACCCCTCCCGCGACTTTCAAATGTGCATCATGGCAACGCCATCATCGATGCCATTGGCTGGATGCAATGCTCCACGGCGGTGATGCACCGCCGGGGCCCGGAGTGCGCTTCCGCGATGGTGCATCATTTAGAAGTATCCAATGACCGCCTCCGCGGTAGCGGAGCACCCCTTCCGCGACTTTCAAATGTGCATCATGGCAACGCCATCATCGATGCCTTTGGCTGGATGCAATGCTCCACGGCACCGGCGGTAGGTTCCGCGATTCATGCGGCGGAGCATACTGGCGCCATATGCACACGTCCATATGCCAATAGCTGAGACACACCTGAAGGGGGTGGTGCTGGGGTCACCCCGCCGGCCACCGGCGGTAGGTTCCGCGATTCATGCGGCGGAGCATACCGGCACCATATGCACACGTCCATATGCCAGTGGCTGAGACACACCTGAAGGGGGTGGTGCTGGGGTCACCCCGCCGGCCACCGGCGGTAGGTTCCGGGATTCATGCGGCGGAGCATACCGGCGCCATATGCACACGTCCATATGCCAATGGCTGAGACACACCTGAAGGGGGTGGTGCTGGGGTCACCTCGCCGGCCACCGGCAGTAGGTTCCGCGATTCATGCGGCGGAGCATACCGGCGCCATATGCACACGTCCATATGCCAATGGCTGAGACACACCTGAAGGGGGTGGTGCTGGGGTCACCCCGCCGGCGGTAGGTTCCGCCATGGTCTTACACATTGCTGTGTATCACAATCAGGGTCACTGTATCAGCACCCAGCATCAACATGGTGAAGGGCACATCATTGTGCACACGATGCCACACAGCCAGGTCATCCACAGGTGGACTCACGTTCAGTGTCAGACACTTTGGCCTGTTGTTTATCCATATTAGTGTGGAATTTCATGGATGTTGATGATTGACAGACTCCAGCTGGTGTAAATGGTGTAGTGACTGGTAATGTGTTGTGGCTCATTTCAGACCTTCACCTGGATGTTGTCACTGCATTGTATCCATGTGCGTCCACAGGGGGGGGGGGCAAGGAGGGGCACTTGCCCCCCCCCTGGATCACAAGTACGTCCTGTGGGCAGCGCCCTCCCTTGGGGTGTTCAGTCGAGGTGCAGCTACAAGGCCCGAGGTGGGCCTCCCTCTCCTGGGCCATGCTGCCATTGGCTGAAAGTGAAATATGACCCTCCGGATTCCTTGCAGCACTGGCAGACTGGCCAGGGCTGGTTTTGTGGGCGTGATCAGCAACTCTCTTATCCTAATCGCTGCATCGGCGTAGAGGGTGTTCCCATTGTCCAGTTGGCTTGTGACAAGTGCTTGGGTGACCGTCTTTCTTGTTTCAGTGGGGATCCATCAGAAGTTTTTATTGAGCATACCTATGATGTTTCAGCATGATGATGAGATGGCGTTGACTTGTCTGGTCATCGAGAGGGAGGAGTCTAGAATGAACCCCAGGTTGCAAGCATGGTCCGTTGGTAAGGGTGCGCTGCTCAGGGCCGGTGGACACCTTGAGTCGTCCCATGCAGAGGGGGATGATCCTAGGATGAGGACTTCCGTCTTGTCTGAATTCAGTTTTACGCGACTGTCCTTCATCCACTCGGCTACGTCTTTCATCCCTTCGTGTAGGTTGGTATTGGCGGTGTTTGGGTCTTTGGTGAGGGAGAGGATCAGCTGTGTGTCGTCAGCGTAGGAGATGATGTTGAGGTTGTGGTGGCGTGCGATGGATGGGAGGGAGCTCATGTAGACGTTGAAGAGGGTGGGGCTGAGCAATGATCCTTGTGTTACACCGCAGATGACTTTGGTGGCCTCTGATCTGAAAGGGGGGCGGTGGACTCTCTGGGTTCTGCGGGCGAGGAACGAGATAATTCAATCCAATGCTTTTCCTTGTATCCCAACGTTGCTGAGGCGTTGTACAAGGGTGCCATGACAGACCGTGCCAAACGCTGTGGAGAGGTCCAGGACGATGAGGGCAGCTGTTTCCCCATTGTCGAGTACTGTTCGGATGCCGTCTGTGGCTGCGATGAGGGAGGTCTCTGTGCTGTGTTTGGCTCGGAATCCGGAGTGTGAGGGGTCGAGGGAGCCGTTCGACTCGAGGACGGCGGCAAGCTGACTGTTGTCGGTCTTTACTATGACTATTGCAGGAAAAGGGAGGAGCCAGATGGGGCGGTAGTTCTTCGGTTTGGTGGGGTCTGCTGTACGTTTCTTCAGGAGGGCACAGAGTTCGGCATGTTTCCAGCTTACCGGGAAGGTAGCGGAGTTGAGGGAGCAGTTCATGATATCCGTGAGATGGGGTGCGATGATGGAGTCGGCCTCGTAGAAGATCTGGTGGGGGCATGGGTCGGTTGGTGATCCAGAGTGAATGGAGTTCATGAAGCGGATGGTGTCTTCGGTGCTGATCGGGTTCCAGGTGCAAAGGGTGGTGGTGGGGGGCTTCAGTTCGGTGGTAACGGGGGGTGGACTGTTCACCGAAGCTATTATGTATGTCAGCAATTTTGCTATGGAAGAACGAGGCTAGAGAGTCGCAGAGGTCTTGAGAGGGAGTGATGTCGTTGGTGCCGGCGCTGGGGTTGGTAAGCTATTTGACGATGTTGAAGAGTTCCTTGCTGTTGTGGGCGTTGTTGTCCAGTCGATCCTTGAATGCTGATTTCTTGTTGGATTGGATCAGCTGGTGGTGTTTGCGGGTGGCGTCCTTGAGGGCGGTCATGTTGTCTGTGAATGTTTTTTTTAGCCAGGCTTTCTCGAGGGTGTGGCAGTTCTTTTTATAGTTCTTGAGGTCGTCATTGAACCAGGTGGCTTTTTTGCTACCTGGTTTGTTGTGATGGTTTTTCAAGGGTGCTACTTCGTCAGCGCAGTGGGTGATCCATTGTGCTAAATTGATGGCTCCTTGTTTTGGGTCCAATGATTTGGCGGGAGGCTTTTGGTTTAGCGATGTGGTGAGCTGGTCGGTGGTAATTTTGGTCCAGTATCTGCGGGGGACTTGTTGTGGATGGTGGTGGCTCGGTGTGTTCTTGAAGTTGAAGAGGACGAAGCTGTGGTCCGTCCAGTGGAGTCCTGTGGCATGAATGAAGGAGACGTCCTTGCTGGAGGAGAAGATCGGGTCAAGCGTGTGTCCAGCGTAGTGGGTGGGGGTGTTTACCAGTTGTTTGAGTCCGAGATTGGCGAGGTTGTCCAGAAGGGTAGTGGTGTTGGTGTCGTTTTCTTTTCCAGGTGGAGGTTGAGGTCCCTAGGAGAATGTAGTTATCGGAGGGGAGGGCGTGTGGGCTGATAAAGTCAGTGATGTCTTTGCTGGATTGTGTGCGGGGTCCTGGTGGTCTGTAGATGATGGTGCCTCTAAGTGTGGTCTTGGGGTCGGTGTGTATCTGGAAGTGAAGGTGTTTGGCGGCTGTGAGGGTGTCGTCGGAGCTGGTTGTGACGTGGATGGTGTTCTTGTGGACGATGGCGATGCCTCCTCCAGATTTGTTGATGCGGTCATTTCGGATGATCTTGTCACCGTCCGGGATGGCTATGGCGATGTTGGGCGCTGATGAGGCGTTCATCCAGGTTTCTGTTAGTAAGGCAACGTCCAGCGTTGTGGTGTCTAGTGGGTTCCATAGTTCAATGGCGTGTGTGTGGACCGAGCGGGTGTTGTGCAGGAGTCACTTCAGGTGGTTATTGTCGGAGATCAGTTTGGCATTTATGGATGTAGTGTGGGCCCTGATGCAGGTGAAGTTGCAGGATTGGCAGGTGAAGGGTCCATGGGTGCGTCCTGGGGCGGCTTGGTGGCAGTCGGGGAGATGGCCGGTGTTGAGTGCAAAGAGGGATGCGGCGTCGTATGTTAGGCGGGTGGAGTGGATTTTGCGGGGGCTCTGGCGCTGGGCGCGGTCTGGGCGGGAACGTGCATAGAGGGGCTTACCTTTGGCGCACCTTCGGTGCGTATAGGGCGTGCCCGCTGCGCGTAGGTGACTCAGTCGTAAGTGGAGGGGGGTGGAGCGAGGGAGGAGCAGCTGGGAGGCGGGAGCGGGGTGTCAAGGGCGGAGGTTCTGTAGAAGCTGGAGGGAATGGGGGTGGGGCCGTGGGGGAGCAGCGGCAGGGACGGGCTAAGGGCACAACAAGCTCGCAAAATAATGCTGGGCGATATCAGGCACAGAGGAGCTCGCGGTCACAAGAGCAAAACAATGGTACACAATGCAGGTCTTCGGCACACACCACACCGATGGCGCAAATAGCTGGCACAATCCACAAGCAAACCAAAGCAGGAGATAATAACATTACCAGGCAGCAAGGCAGGGTAACAGCGATACCAGGCAGCAAGGCAGGGAGGGGTGAGCTGCGAGTTGAGCGACCGGTTCTGGCCAGGCCTGACCAGGCCGAGCATCCTGCAGGGCTCACAACAAAAGTAAAAAACGAGTCACCTTTTACTGTCACAATCGGCGCTGCTCAGTGTTGGTATGATAAATTGTTTATATAATTGGGGAAGATGCCGAATTGTGAAAAAGTACATCTTGGGCTCTGTGTAATATAGGTACATAGAGTAATGCAATGGTATGTGTTGTGGGTCAGGGTTTCAGTTGGGTACGCAAAACTTGAGAGGAGGTGCATTGTGTGTTTGTGATGCTACTTTATTTAATAGTTGTGCTTAATCATGTCTGAGGATGGTGATGAAGTGAAATGTTGCCCCCCCTAGAAACATTTCTGCGGACGCCCATGATTGTATCGGACAAGGCTTCTGCTTTCACAACTGCTCATGCACACAACCGGATGTGGCCCTGCTACTGTGATCATTGTGTTGATGAATGTGTACCGACGTCACATGATGCTTTGAGGTGTGGCAGTTACACCAGATGGGTATGATAGACATGGTGATTCAACATAACATGGTGGCTCTTGCTGCACCTTGTATGCACATGTGATTCGTTCTCCCATTGTTTCAACTTCCACTGTCCCAGATGTGTTTGTGGCACTTGTGTATTGTCACTGGAGAGGCATGCCCTCTGTGTGTAGCTATTGGCCAGCCAAGTCACCTGAAGTGCCATGCATCTCTCTGGTACTCCTTAGTTTCACATTACATCCTTTATGCTCTGTGCCATGCTCATCACATGTTGCTTGTCATTAACAGTTTATTTTCACTCCTTGACTAGGAGGAGGCCGAATCTACTCTGTCACCTGACAGTGCTGCAGGACATGGAGGATGAGGCAATCATCCGAAAATTCAGGCTTGACAGAGATACACTGAAGATCGTCTGTGATCTATTGGAGCCCCACCTGCAGCCTCGCCGTCATTATCCTACGGCATTCACACCCACCTACAAGGTGATGGCGGCACTCCACTTTTTTGCGACTGGTTCCTTCCAGGAGACCGTGGCAAACGCTGGGGGGATGTCGCAGCCAATGTTCAGCATGGTGCTGAGAGACGTTCTTGCGGCTATGATGCTATTTCGCAATCAATACATACATTTCCCCAGGGGACGTGAATTGGCTGCTGTGAAGGGTGACTTCTATGCCCTTGGGGGCATCCCACATGTGGTCGGTGCCATCGATGGCACACATGTAGCTCTGTTGCCACCGCATGCAACGGAGCACATTTATCGTAATCGGAAACACTACCACTCCATGAATGTGCAGGTGGTGTGCCTTGCAGACATGACAATTTCTCATGTGTGTGCTAAGTTTCCCGGTTCAGCCCATGATTCGTACATCATGAGGAACAGCATGGTGCCAAAGATGATGGAGAATCTGCATCCCGAACGTGCATGGATTGTGGGTGAGTTACACTACTGCAATGGCGTGCTGTGTGTCACTTGCTGCACTCTGGCTGTACAACATTGCAATGTGTGTTTTCCTTTCACAGGTGACTCAGCATATCCCAGTCGCCCATGGCTGTTGAGCCCACTACGGAATCCCCAGACACCAGCAGACATCCGCTACAATGATGCCCATGGCAGGACCCGACGGGTGATTGAGCGGACTTTCGGACTGCTTAAGTCAAGGTTCCGGTGCTTTGACAAGACCGGAGGCGCACTGGCATATTCGCCTGTGAAGGTGAAGATGGCTACCAACCTGTAAGTCTGTTTGTCAAACAGTGCAATGGCTGACACATGCTGCTTGGGTGGGGGAGTCCTCCATGATGCTGGGGTGTGGGCCAGGGGGAATGGTGGGAGTAGTAGTGCAGGCCTCCCTCCCTCCCTCCCTCCAACACCCTTTGAGTGAAGATGGCTACCAACCTGTAAGTCTGTTTGTCAAACAGTGCAATGGCTGACACATGCTGCTTGGGTGGGGGAGTCCTCCATGATGCTGGGGTGTGGGCCAGGGGGAATGGTGGGAGTAGTAGTGCAGGCCTCCCTCCATCCCTCCCTCCAACACCCTTTGAGTGAAGATGGCTGGCAACCTGTAAGTCTGTTTGTCAAACAGTGTAATGGCTGACACATGCTGCTGGGTGGGGGAGTCTTCCATGATGCTGGGGTGTGGGCCAGGGGGAATGGTGGGAGTTGTAGTGCAGGCCTCCCTCCCTCCCTCCCTCCAACACCCTTTGAGTGACGATGGCTGGCAACCTGTAAGTCTGTTTGTTAAACAGTGCAATGGCTGACACATGCTGCTTGGGTGGGGGAGTCCTCCATGATGCTGGGGTGTGGGCCAGGGGGAATGGTGGGAGTAGTAGTGCAGGCCTCCCTCCCTCCAACACCCTTTGAGTGAAGATGGCTACCAACCTGTAAGTCGGTTTGTCAAACAGTGTAATGGCTGACACATGCTGCTGGGTGGGGGAGTCCTCCATGATGCTGGGGTGTGGGCCAGGGGGAATGGTGGGAGTAGTAGTGCAGGCCTCCCTCCCTCCAACACCCTTTGAGTGAAGATGACTACCAACCTGTAAGTCTGTTTGTCAAACAGTGCAATGGCTGACACATGCTGCTGGGTGGGGGAGTCCTCCATGATGCTGGGGTGTGGGCCAGGGGGAATGGTGGGAGTAGTAGTGCAGGCCTCCCTCCCTCCAACACCCTTTGAGTGAAGATGGCTACCAACCTGTAAGTCTGTTTGTCAAACAGTGTAATGGCTGACACATGCTACTGGGTGGGGGAGTCCTCCATGATGCTGGGGTGTGGGCCAGGGGGAATGGTGGGAGTTGTAGTGCAGGCCTCCCTCCCTCCCTCCCTCCAACACCCTTTGAGTGAAGATGGCTGGCAACCTGTAAGTCTGTTTGTTAAACAGTGCAATGGCTGACACATGCTGCTTGGGTGGGGGAGTCCTCCATGATGCTGGGGTGTGGGCCAGGGGGAATGGTGGGAGTAGTAGTGCAGGCCTCCCTCCCTCCAACACCCTTTGAGTGAAGATGGCTGGCAACCTGTAAGTCGGTTTGTCAAACAGTGTAATGGCTGACACATGCTGCTGGGTGGGGGAGTCCTCCATGATGCTGGGGTGTGGGCCAGGGGGAATGGTGGGAGTTGTAGTGCAGGCCTCCCTCCCTCCCTCCCTCCAACACCCTTTGAGTGAAGATGGCTGGCAACCTGTAAGTCTGTTTGTTAAACAGTGCAATGGCTGACACATGCTGCTTGGGTGGGGGAGTCCTCCATGATGCTGGGGTGTGGGCCAGGGGGAATGGTGGGAGTAGTAGTGCAGGCCTCCCTCCCTCCAACACCCTTTGAGTGAAGATGGCTACCAACCTGTAAGTCGGTTTGTCAAACAGTGTAATGGCTGACACATGCTGCTGGGTGGGGGAGTCCTCCATGATGCTGGGGTGTGGGCCAGGGGGAATGGTGGGAGTAGTAGTGCAGGCCTCCCTCCCTCCAACACCCTTTGAGTGAAGATGGCTACCAACCTGTAAGTCTGTTTGTCAAACAGTGTAATGGCTGACACATGCTGCTTGGGTGGGGGAGTCCTCCATGATGCTCAGCTTTCATACAGGGGGTATGGTGTGAGTTGTTGTACAGACCTCACTCGGCCATATAGGCCTCCTATGCAGGGTGGCTGACTACATGTTGGGCGGGATGGTCATTACAATGGTGTTTGGGTATTGCAAGGAGGTACTTGTCATAGTGGTGTGGGACATTTGTCTGTACTTACCAGCCTCCACTCCCTCGGTTACTCCTGTGAAACTCTCCGGTAGCAGGATGGCAAGCACCTTCTCCTCCCATGGTGTGAATGTCTTTAGTGGGAGGGGAGGGCCACTGCCAGTCATGTTTGCCAGCGTCCAGTTCTTGCTCTTCTTCTCCTTGACCACCCTCTTGAGATCATTCCACCGTTTCTGGATCTCCTTCTTTGATCTTGGGGTGGCCCCTACCGCATTCACCCTTTGGACTATCCTTTGCCACATTTGTGTCCTGGTGGCTAATGGTGTCTGTTGGACCAGGCTACCAAATATTTGCGGCTCTACTCTTACAATCTCATCGACCATGACTGTCAACTCACTCTCAGTGAATTTTGGCATTTTTTGTGCAGTCATGGTGTGGGGGGTTGAGGTGTGTGTGTGTGCAGTGGTGTCTGGGTGCAGGGGTGTGGTGATGATGTGTGTGGGGTGTTGTGTGGTGGTGTTTGTTAGTGATGGTGGTTGTTGTGGTGGTGGTTGGTGGATGGATGGGTGTGCTGTGCTGTTTTGCCTCTCCTGTCAGATGTGGTGTATGCCTTGTCTTCTGGAGTGTAGCAATGGATTGTGGTCAGTGCAGGGGGTGGCTTTATACTCTGCTGTGTGGGTGCGTCCAAACGGATTTAGGTGGTCATTAGTGTTGTGGGAGTGGTTCAGTGTATTAATATATTATTTTGTGTTTCTGTGTATGTGTTGTATGTTTTGGGTGCAGGGCTACTTTGTTTATGCAGTTTTGGGCATCACTGCGGTCTTTTCACATCATCCGCCATGTTTATTATGTTTGTCCGGTGCGGTGGCTTCGCTGCTGCCTGGCCGCCATTTCTTCGATTCACTTCTGGGTGCGTCCGTGGCGGTCGGTAACAGCGGTCCCGACCGCGACACCCTCGGCATTGTCCTAATTGCTCGTGCGGTATCTCCGATGGACCTGTGGACAGTCTTGTATTATCCGCTGCATTCCCGGCCACCGTGGTCGGAGTTTTGCCATTACCGCACGCGTCGGGCGGTTTCATTTCGGCAGCTACCGCCGCGGTCGGATTTTTTCGGCGGTTGTTACTAATTCGCATGCCGGTATTTCCGCGGTCATGGCGGGCGGTAGATTCCCGCCACCATGGCGGTCGTGGACGTTTTCCGCCCGCCATCCTAATGTGCCCCTTAATATTGATGTAAGTAATATCGAAGTTAGTAATATCGATAGCATATATATCGATGTTACTAATTTCGTTTACACTAATATCGATATTTGTATTATTTCTGTTGTTTTTTATTATGTATGTGTTATATGTTTTAGTTAAGTAATTAAAATAAGTACTATTATATGTGTATTATATATATATATTAATACATTTATTTGTAAGTTAATTATATGTTTTAGTACCGGAGCGGGTTGTGGATTTATAGGGGAATAGGGTGGGAAGTAATTTAATTATGTTAAATTGATTAATAATTAGTAGTTAATATTAATTAATTAGAAATAATTGGTAATTGCATTTAATTAATTTGTTAATCATTTTAATTAATTGATTAATTGATAAATATGTTTTATAGCGGGTTGTGGGTTTATAGGGGAATAGGGTGGGAAGTAATTTAACTATGTTAAATTGATTAATAATTAGTAGTTAATATCAATTAATTATAATTCATTGGTAATTAAATGTAATTAATTGGTTAATCATTTTAATTTATTGATTAATTGATAAATATGTTTTATAGCAGGTTGTGGGTTTATAGGGGAATAGGGTGGGAAGGTATTTAATTATGTATAATTAATTATTCATTAGTAGGAATTATAAATAAAATTCAAATAATTGGTAATTATTTTTAATTAATTGGTAATACATTTTAATTGATTGGTAAATAATTTTAATTAATTCATAAATAGATAAATGTGTTCTGTTGTGGGTAGTGGGTTTATAGGGGAATATGGTGGAAGTAATGTAAATGTAATGAAGTAATAATTTTTTTTTAATGATTGTTTTGTAAATAATATAATTGTTAAATATTTAGTAATTGGAAATTAAAGATAAAAAAATGGTATTTTTAAATATTTATTTTTGCTTAAATATATTTAGGTAATCGTGTTTTTTATAATTATGTATAGGTATTGTATATGGTTTAAATTTTTTCAATACTTAATATCATTATTTAAATAAAAAGATTTTATTTATAAGTATGTTATTTTAACCCCTACGCTATCCAACAGTTTCCCTACTGTTGCATTCTCTGGAGTTAGAATAGTAATTGTTACCCCTACGCTATCCAACAATTTCCCTACTGTTGTACTCTCTGGAGTGGGAATAGTAATTGTTACCCCTACGCTATCCAACGCTTTCCCTACTGTTGCACTCCCAGGTGTTGGAATAGTAATTTTTACTCCTACGCTATCCAACGCTTTCTCTACTGATGCACTCTCTGGAGTGGGAATAGTAATTTTTATTCCTATGCTATCCAACGCTTTCCCTACTGTTGCACTGTCTAGAGTGGGAATAGTAATTTTTACCTCTACCCTATCCAACGCTTTCCCTACTGTTGCACTCTCTGGAGTGGGAATAGTAATTTTTACCCCTACGCTATCCAACACTTTCCCTACTGTTGCACTCTCTGGAGTGGGAATAGTAATTTATACTCCTACGCTATCCAACGCTTTCCCTACTGTTGCACTCTCTGGAGTTGGAATAGTAATTGTTACCCCTACGCTATCCAATGCTTTCCCTACTGTTGTACTCTCTGGAGTGGGGATAGTAAATTTTACCCCTACGCTATCCAACGCTTTCCCTACTGTTGCACTCTCTGGAGTGGGAATAGTAATTTTTACCCCTACGCTATCCAACACTTTCCCTACTGTTGCACTCTCTGGAGTGGGAATAGTAATTTATACTCCTACGCTATCCAACGCTTTCCCTACTGTTGTACTCTCTGGAGTTGGAATAGTAATTGTTACCCCTACGCTATCCATCGCTTTCCCTACTGTTGTACTCTCTGGAGTGGGAATAGTAAATTTTACCCCTACACTATCCAACGCTTTCCCTACTGTTGCACTCTCTGGAGTGGGAATAGTCATTTTTACTCCTACGCTATCCAACGCTTTCCCTACTGATGCACTCCCTGGAGTGGGAATAGTAATTTTTACTCCTACGCTATCCAACGCTTTCCCTACTGTTGCACTCTCTGGAGTGGGAATAGTAATTTTTACCTCTAGCCTATCCAGCGCTTTCCCTACTATTGCACTTCCTGGAGTGGGAATAGTAATTTTTACTGCTATCCAATGCTTTCCCTACTGTTGCACTCTCTGGAGTTGGAATAGTAATTTTTACCCCTACACTATCCTTTTTTTTTATTTTTTTATTTTTTTATTAAAGTATTTTGCAGTTATATACAAGGCACGGCATCATTAATACAGAAAGAGCGATGGAAAAAATAAAGTATATACAAAACATTCATAGATCAAAGTGAACATCAACAGGCGAGGTAAATATTACAGAAAACAAATAATGCCTCAAAAATAATATATAAATTGGGGCCTAGTGTACTTTTATGTTGTATGCTATAAGTATTTAAACTACACCAAGTTATTATTCCTTATCTTTAGGCAAGCCTACAATTCCCGCATTATTCCTCCTTCCATCGTGTTATGGGATCCCATATTAAATTACCTAACTTCCTTCCTCTTTTTCCCTTCCTTGCATATATCTCTTTCTCCATTTTATGTGTTATTAATAACTTAGCCAACCATTTGTGAAAAGTAGGTGGTACAGGGTCTATCCATGCAGAGGCTATACATAATCTCATGATAGACATAGCAACAAACAAGAATTCCCTCCCACGGAAAGGCCGTACATCTTCAACATTAACTCCTAGTAAGATAGTTCCAGGGGTTAATACAATTTCGCTTTCTAGGATTTTGTTTATAAAGCATTCAATTTCTTTTTTCAATAAATCTAAACGGGGGCATATGGCAAATACATGTTGCAAATCAGCATCCAAGCTTCCACACCTGTAGCACGTGGTACCCGCTAACCCTCCCCATTGTGCTATTTTAGCCGGTGTATGATACAAATGATAAAGTGTTTTGTAGTGTTGAGCTTGTAAAGGTGCTGAACATAGTAATGAATTCCCCTTTTCTAGGGAGATACCAAAACTATCGGAGCTGATTTTGAGCTTATCCTTCCATTTTTCGCTCCATTTTTGAGGGTCATCTTGTTTTACTTTAATCAATTCAGCATATAATCTTTTGATTGTACAATCCTGCCCCCTTTGGATAATTTCCATAATAACGTTACGCCTAAATCCCAGAGCGCCACCTTTTTTTTCCAGAAGAAAACTCCTAACTTGGAGATATTTAAAAAATTGTCTAGTTTCTAGGTTAAATCTGTCTTGTAGATCTTTAAATTGGAGAACACCCTGATCCCCCTTTATATCTCCAATAGTTCTGATTCCCCTATTTTCCCACTCTGCAATTATAGGTCCCGAAAAGATATCTTGTGGAAGGTTTTGGTTGTGTAACAATCTTGTATATGAATTATATTTTCCTAAACCAATTTTTTTCGCAAAACTTTTCCAAATTTCAAATGCTGCTATTATTGTCTTAAACTTTGTCTTCTTGTAATAACTGGCCTCTGTAGATTTCAAGAAAACATCCTTCGCTTCCCTTCCCAAAGTTAGTCCATAAATTGCTAATGATCCCAGTTTACTCCACTCCTCTGCCACACGGTACTGTTCACCTCCCATTAAACCAGTCATATTCTGTAGAGCCGCCGCCAGATAATAAGATTTTAAATCAGGGACTCCCCAGCCTCCCCTTTCTCTCGGCAATGTCATATATCTAAGGGCCCTTCTCGTTTTCCCTTTTGCCCAAATGAATCTATTCAGTATACTCTCAAGTTTTTTAAATATTTTGTTATCAAAAAATAGCGGTATTGCCCTAAATAGATACAAAAATTTCGGGAGAATAATCATTTTTACTATGTTAGATCTTCCCACTATTGACAGATGCAAATGATCCCATCTATCCAAATCTTTCTCCACTTTCTTTATTAAAGGGGTAATATTCCTTTCCACTAAGATTTCCAGATCTGACATTATGATCACCCCTAGATACATGCCTTCTTGTACCACTCGGTTGTCTAAACATGGGGTATGTGAATTTTTTATTATTTGTGTTTTTGATGTATTTAATTTATATCCCGATATCTTTCCAAATTTAAATGCCTCTAACTCAAGATGTTCTATGGTTTCAGATGGGTTTGGAGAGATAACAGCAATGTCATCTGCATAGGCTAAGATTTTACACTGCCCGATGACTGTTGTTACCGGAGTTATCAACTCAGATGCCTCTATTCTGCGTATGAGTGGGTCCAGATATATAGCAAACAGTAAAGGTGAGCAGGGGCACCCCTGTCTAGTCCCTCTTTTTATATTGAATTGACCCGTATTTCCGCCATTCACTCGTAGGGTCGCGACTGGTTCTGAATAAAGAGTTTGTAAAGCTTTAATAAAGCCTTGTTTAATTCCTGTTCTAGCTAAAGCGTACCAAAGGTAGCCCCAGGAGACCCGATCAAATGCTTTTTCTGCATCAAGTAAGATCACTGGAATCGGGTCTCCGGTGACTGACGAGACGTCAAGTAGTGTTATTGCTTTCCGTATGTGATGTGTGGTTCCTCTCCCTGGTATAAAGCCGTGTTGGCAGCTACTGACAATTTTGTCTATGATTTTTGCCAGCCTTGATGCCAATGCTTTAGAGAAGACTTTTACGTCTGCATTAAGTAAAGTTATAGGTCTATACGAACCTGGTTCTTCCGGATTTTTACCTTTTTTTAATATTACAACCACCTCTGCGCCCCCCCCATGATTTAGGTGATGTTTTGCCCAGCTGTGCCCCTTGCATCACTTTTACTATTTCTTCTCTCAAACAATCCCAAAATGTTTTATAAAATTCTATGGGTATCTGATCAGGGCCTGCTGCTTTACCAGAAGGTAGGTTCCATATTGCCTCCTTAATTTCTTCTACCTGCAGCTCACCCTCTAACCCATTTGCTTCCTCTTCCTCTATTATATCTATAGAAGTCTCTCGGAGATACTCCATCATTTCTTCCTTATCTTTCAGAGGATCACGGCCCGTAGTTCATCATCGTATAACTTCTCATAAAATACCCTAAAGACTTATCTTATTTTATTCGACTCTGAATGAACCGTTCCCGAGCTGTCCCTGATTTCCCTCACTATGCCTACAGCTTCTTGTTGCCTTGTTCGCGTAGCCAGTATCCTGCCAACCGACTCACTCAACTCATAGCACTTCTCTCTTTTAGTATTATAAATTTTCGCTGCTTTACTAGCGATTTCACCCTCTGCCTCACCTTTAGCTTTGACTAACTCTATCCAAGCTTTTTCCAAGTCCCGTCCCGACATCACGCTATTTTCTAATCTTTCTTCTGCCATTGAAACCTTCAGGGCTAATTCTGAGTTCCTCAGCTGAGTTTGTTTCCTTTTATAAGAATTGTAACTCTTTGTTTCCCCTCTTACTCCAGCTTTAAAAGTATCCCAAACCACTCCCATTCCTGCTGTATCTCTATTAAAGGAAAAAAAATCAATAATCCATTTATTCATGTGTTCTATATACTTTTCATCTTTCAATAGCTCTCTTTCAAAGGTCCAGTTTGTTTGCTGTCTAGTACTTGTTTTTGTTATTATAGTGAGTACTAGAGGGTTATGATCACTAAGGATCCGTGGCAGCCTTTCAATTCTTGCATCAGAAATATTAGAACTTGAAATAAAAAAATAATCTAGTCTTACACATGTTTGATGCGGAGCAGAATAGTATGTGTAACCTTTATTGTCCATTCTCTTTTTCCCCCATACATCTGAGAGAGCATTGTTTAACACCAGACTATGTAGGGCGTGAAATACTTTTTTTTTCCTGCCGTTATACTTTCCAAAAGAGCCCAATCCTAATATGTCTGCTCCATTAATATTGAGATCGCCTCCCAGTATAATTTTTGGTGCCCATGTTGCTAATTCAACATCTAGGAATTGAAAAATATCAGGGTCGTCCTCTGTTGAACCATATACATTTACCAATGTTACCCACTCTCCGTCTATAAAACACTCAACCATCGCCCATCTTCCCCATTTGTCTTGTGCTTTCTTTCTGATTAGAATATTATTATTTCTAGCTAAAATAGCTACCCCTCTTTTTTTAACCCCTTGACTTGAGTGAACTAGCACTTTGAATCCTAACTGTGACAGAGCATAAGCTTGTGATGTAATAATATGAGTTTCCTGAATATATGCAAAATCCAGATTCATTTGTTTCAACATTAATGCTATTTTCGCTCTTTTTTGGGGATCGTTTAGCCCACAGACATTCCACGTCACAACTCTAACCCCCATTGTCCTCATTCTCAAGTCTCCTTTCCCTCCTACTCTCTCTTTCGTAAATTAACCATTTAGTGATCCAGAATTTCATTATCACTAACTTAGCGTTACTTATTACATTACATCCTTTGCTTATCCTCAACCCCACCTGTTCCCTTTGACTAGAAAATGATTTTTTTAAGCTCCATCTCTCTGTTTTTTTTCGTGCCGTGCCCTGTTCCCCCTGTACTTCCCACCCCACACCCCCTTCTCTTTCCCCTCCCTCCCCACCCTTTCCCTTACTGGCAAATAGGTCAATCCTGACCTATGTGTGACAGCCGTGCCCTACCAGGGGGGTTTCCCCCAGCCACTCCCCGTGCCACAACATTGGGGTGTTGTGTGGTGGTGTTTGTTAGTGATGGTGGTTGTTGTGGTGGTGGTTGGTGGATGGATGGGTGTGCTGTGCTGTTTTGCCTCTCCTGTCAGATGTGGTGTATGCCTTGTCTTCTGGAGTGTAGCAATGGATTGTGGTCAGTGCAGGGGGTGGCTTTATACTCTGCTGTGTGGGTGCGTCCAAACGGATTTAGGTGGTCATTAGTGTTGTGGGAGTGGTTCAGTGTATTATTATATTATTTTGTGTTTCTGTGTATGTGTTGTATGTTTTGGGTGCAGGGCTACTTTGTTTATGCAGTTTTGGGCATCACTGCGGTCTTTTCACATCATCCGCCATGTTTATTATGTTTGTCCGGTGCGGTGGCTTCGCTGCTGCCTGGCCGCCATTTCTTCGATTCACTCCTGGGTGCGTCCGTGGCGGTCGGTAACAGCGGTCCCGACCGCGACACCCTCGGCATTGTCCTAATTGCTCGTGCGGTATCTCCGATGGACCTGTGGACAGTCTTGTATTATCCGCTGCATTTCCGGCCACCGTGGTCGGAGTTTTGCCATTACCGCACGCGTCGGGCGGTTTCATTTCGGCAGCTACCGCCGCGGTCGGATTTTTTCGGCGGTTGTTACTAATTCGCATTCCGGTATTTCCGCGGTCATGGCGGGCGGTAGATTCCCGCCACCATGGCGGTCATGGACGTTTTCCGCCCGCCATCCTAATGTGCCCCTTAATATTGATGTAAGTAATATCGAAGTTAGTAATATCGATAGCATATATATCGATGTTACTAATTTCGTTTACACTAATATCGATATTTGTATTATTTCTGTTGTTTTTTATTATGTATGTGTTATATGTTTTAGTTAAGTAATTAAAATAAGTACTATTATATGTGTATTATATATATATATATTAATACATTTATTTGTAAGTTAATTATATATTTTAGTACCGGAGCGGGTTGTGGATTTATAGGGGAATAGGGTGGGAAGTAATTTAATTATGTTAAATTGATTAATAATTAGTAGTTAATATTAATTAATTAGAAATAATTGGTAATTGCATTTAATTAATTTGTTAATCATTTTAATTAATTGATTAATTGATAAATATGTTTTATAGCGGGTTGTGGGTTTATAGGGGAATAGGGTGGGAAGTAATTTAACTATGTTAAATTGATTAATAATTAGTAGTTAATATCAATTAATTATAATTCATTGGTAATTAAATTTAATTAATTGGTTAATCATTTTAATTTATTGATTAATTGATAAATATGTTTTATAGCAGGTTGTGGGTTTATAGGGGAATAGGGTGGGAAGTTATTTAATTATGTATAATTAATTATTCATTAGTAGGAATTATAAATAAAATTCAAATAATTGGTAATTATTTTTAATTAATTGGTAATACATTTTAATTGATTGGTAAATAATTTTAATTAATTCATAAATAGATAAATGTGTTCTGTTGTGGGTAGTGGGTTTATAGGGGAATATGGTGGAAGTAATGTAAATGTAATGAAGTAATAATTTTTTTTAATGATTGTTTTGTAAATAATATATTTGTTAAATATTTAGTAATTGGAAATTAAAGATAAAAAAATGGTATTTTTAAATATTTATTTTTGCTTAAATATATTTAGGTAATCGTGTTTTTTATAATTATGTATAGGTATTGTATATGGTTTATATTTTTTCAATACTTAATATCATTATTTAAATAAAAAGATTTTATTTATAAGTATGTTATTTTAACCCCTACGCTATCCAACAGTTTCCCTACTGTTGCATTCTCTGGAGTTAGAATAGTAATTGTTACCCCTACGCTATCCAACAATTTCCCTACTGTTGTACTCTCTGGAGTGGGAATAGTAATTGTTACCCCTACGCTATCCAACGCTTTCCCTACTGTTGCACTCCCAGGTGTTGGAATAGTAATTTTTACTCCTACGCTATCCAACGCTTTCTCTACTGATGCACTCTCTGGAGTGGGAATAGTAATTTTTATTCCTATGCTATCCAACGCTTTCCCTACTGTTGCACTGTCTAGAGTGGGAATAGTAATTTTTACCTCTACCCTATCCAACGCTTTCCCTACTGTTGCACTCTCTGGAGTGGGAATAGTAATTTTTACCCCTACGCTATCCAATGCTTTCCCTACTGTTGTACTCTCTGGAGTGGGGATAGTAAATTTTACCCCTACGCTATCCAATGCTTTCCCTACTGTTGCACTCTCTGGAGTGGGAATAGTAATTTATACTCCTACGCTATCCAACGCTTTCCCTACTGTTGCACTCTCTGGAGTTGGAATAGTAATTGTTACCCCTACGCTATCCAATGCTTTCCCTACTGTTGTACTCTCTGGAGTGGGGATAGTAAATTTTACCCCTACGCTATCCAATGCTTTCCCTACTGTTGCACTCTCTGGAGTGGGAATAGTAATTTTTACCTCTACGCTATCCAACACTTTCCCTACTGTTGCACTCTCTGGAGTGGGAATAGTAATTTATACTCCTACGCTATCCAACGCTTTCCCTACTGTTGTACTCTCTGGAGTTGGAATAGTAATTGTTACCCCTACGCTATCCAACGCTTTCCCTACTGTTGTACTCTCTGGAGTGGGAATAGTAAATTTTACCCCTACACTATCCAACGCTTTCCCTACTGTTGCACTCTCTGGAGTGGGAATAGTCATTTTTACTCCTACGCTATCCAACGCTTTCCCTACTGATGCACTCCCTGGAGTGGGAATAGTAATTTTTACTCCTACGCTATCCAACGCTTTCCCTACTGTTGTACTCTCTGGAGTGGTAATAGTAATTTTTACCTCTACCCTATCCAGCGCTTTCCCTACTATTGCACTTCCTGGAGTGGGAATAGTAATTTTTACTGCTATCCAATGCTTTCCCTACTGTTGCACTCTCTGGAGTTGGAATAGTAATTTTTACCCCTACACTATCCAATGCTTTCCCTACTGTTGCACTCTCTGGAGTGGGAATAGTAATTTTGACCACTACGCTATCCAACAATTTATATAATTAATTGTAAAAATATTAAAAGTATATTTAATTTTTTATGTTTTGTACATTTTATTTATGTTATTGTTTTATGTTTGTAAATGTATTAGTAAATTAGAATATATTTTAATAATTTATAAGTTAGTAAAATAATTAGTAGAACTTATTGTTCAGTACATATATATTATATATTTACTGTATATATTTAATTATTGTATTATTATTATATATGTATTATTTATTAATTTTAAACATTATTAGATACTTTTAACTATGTAGATTTTATTTATTAGTGTAATATACTTTATTTTACATTTATATTTTAAAAGAAAAAAAAACGATATTTTTAACATCGATATTTTTAACATCTATATTTTTTTTCGATATTTTTGTACTTACTATGTTGGAGATAGGATGTCAATATTCTTGCCCTCGATATTTGTGACTCGATATTCCTGTAGGTCGATATTTTGGAGGTCGATATTCTGTCAGTGATCCGTTTGGGGGTGCAGGAGTGGGGCGGAACACCACCACCCCCCTCCCACGTGGCCAAACTCCAGTGCCGGCTACCTGGCAGATAACAAGTTTCCTCATGGTCTGGGGGTGTGGTCCTTTGGCGTTCCCACTGTGGGGCCTTTCAAAAAGGAACCGCAATGGGAATGCCAAAGCAAGTTCCAGCTAGGTCATGCAGGAACTGGGTGTGCATGCAAACATGAGGCCCATCATGTGCCCCCTTGCATGCATGCCATGAGGCACTAGGGGGTCTGTAGGGCTCCCTTTGTTTCCTCACTGCCACCCTAACAAATGCTGTCTCACTGCCATGGTTAAGGTCACGGTGAGGAAACTTGTAATATGTTTGCCGGGGCCACAGCAGCACTGCCAAGCATATTGCTGCCTCAAGACCTCTACACCAGTGATCACGGATCCCTGGGCAGTCCACTCATGGCCCAACAGCCATACTTGTTATACAGTGGTTGGACCACTGTTGTGGGGGTTCCCGACCGCCACCGCACCCCCACCATGGATGCGGCAGTCTAGAGCTCCTAATTAGACCCATACTACATAAAGTCCCCCAACACACAACCGGCAACTACCACCTAAACCCACTTAATTACATTTAATTGCACATACTAAAAAAACACCAGTGATGCCCCAGCTGCCCTTAGAAGATACCAAGACATAAACATACCTGAACATTTAACAAAAGCACAAAATGAGGGATATTTCCTTTTACATGACAACGTAAAATAATGATAAAGGAATCCTAATATTCTCTACAGCATAAGACTTAACAAAACTTAGCCAATGTCAAACCTAGATGATGGATGGAACCTTCAAAATGTGTCCCAAGCCATTCACTCAAATATACATCATACATGGTGAATATCAAAACACAAATATCACTTTTATATGTACCCTACAACCAAATTAACAAAGCAGAACTTACTGTGATCTCTTAAACCATATGAAAACATAAAGCAAATTACTGCTATCCCAAAAAAATTATCATAAACATGATTTGAACCATTCTAAAAATGTACCCCCGAAACCATACAAGGCTGTTACTATCATTTCAATCAAAGTATATGGAGACACCTCCAAAAATCTGCACTGTGTAGAATATTCTAGAAACTGACAATTAGCTTTTGAATTTAAGAAAATGATAGCAGTAGCCTATGTCCCTGTCTTAGAAGCATCCAACCACTATTATTTTCTAATAGGAAGCCCCTTCTGTAAACAAAATGAAGACATACTTAGTCCCGTAATAGGCTATTTTGAAAAGACACTTGGGTTGGCAGACTGCATCGTTCCTGACACAGACACCATTCTAAATTCCAAATACCATGGTGATATGTCCATGACAGCACTTTGGCATAGGAAGCCAAAACAAACAATGTAGTGGAAAGATGGCACAATGATTTCCAATTCACACCAGGAAGAACTCAACCTACACTCTACAAATTTATAGTAGCATTACAAAAATAGCAAAGGATCCAAGAAATATGAATAGAACATTCTGTTACTCAAATTTCCCATACATTTAGCAAACAAACTAAAATAAGGCACAACATGCTACAGTTTAATCATAGCCAGAAGGATATTATAAAATAAATAGCCTACCAAAGTCCTCCAAAACCTTTTTTAAATGATAAATATATATATATTTTTAATTATTTATGTATTTCCAGAAACAAAAATGAAGAACAACATGCAATTGTCCAGAGTAGAGCCTTGGTACAGCATGAACATTGCATAGTACACATTACATAGGTAACAGTGTTGTATAATTTTTTTCCCCCCAAAAGTACAAGTACATACAGACATGGCATAAGTCGAAAGTGCACTGTGCAGCAGTTATATACAAGACAGTCTTACAGATAGCGTTCAGGCTTCAGATGTCGGTTATGGATAGTAGATAGGATGTGATTGGCCGCTATATGTCCCGTGGTTTGGAAGTAGCTGGCAGTTCCTCCGCATAGCATGTGAGCTGATCCTGGCAGTAAGCCAGATCTTGTAACTACAGTTTAGTAGTGGGCACAATCCTGCCCCCCAGCAGATGGAGACTCTACGCTTAGCCATCAATAATGCTATGGTCACTAACTTCTTGTTAGACGCTTTAACCTTATAGCCGACCCCCAGCATACACACCCGTGGGTCACACTCAACAGACTCCTCAACCATCAGATGTAAAATGTGTGTGACTGAGCTCCAGTATTCATATACTTTAGGACACTCCCAAGCCAAATGATAGAAGTTAGCCCCGGGTGCGCTGTAATGTGTGCAAGTGTCAGCATCTCACAACCCATAATGATGAAGTTGAGCAGGAGTGTAGTACAGCTGATGTAGATACTTGAAGTGTACTAACTATAGATTGCCATTCGCCGTCATCCGTCCCGTTAGGTGGCAACTGTTTAACCAGTCATCCTCAGACAGTGGGTCAGGCAGCACTTCATTCTACTTAGCCAACGCAACTGTGTCTCTAGTTGGTGTATCCCTCTGTGACGTCTGGTATAGTCTAGTGACTAGTTTGGTTTTAGATGTAGCAATATATAGGAATTGCATCTCTTAAAGTGCCGGTGGCTCTGTAGGGAAGTGTGGATAGAGCGCACGCATAGCGGATCGTAGCCTAGTGTAGACAAAAAGGTGCATGGCAAAGACAGTACCCCGGGGGCTTATGCTTTCCACAATTGATTTAGGCCAATTAAGACCCAGGCCTGAGAAGGGTACAAACAGGACATATTCCTGTATAAGTTGTGTAAGATAACTTGGAGGTTCGCAAACATACAACACCATGTCATCCGCATACATTGAAACTGCAAGTGGACGCTGCAAGAATCTTAGGGCCGTTTGTGCATGGCACTGTCTTAAGATGCAAGCTAGAGGCTCAAGCACAGGAGCAAATAAAAAAAGTGACAGCAGACAGCCTAGTCGCGTGACACGTTGGATCGGAATCTTCTCCGACAGCTGCCCATTGACTCTAACCCTAGCTACAGGATTGGTACATAACAGTTTTATACAGTTAGAGAATGCAATAGGGACGCCCATGTAGTGCAGGACTGTGACCATATATGACCAGGATATTGAATCGAATGCTTTTGCAGCCTCGAGCAGAACTGCCACTGCCAGTAGTGTGGGCTCCAGTACATGCATTGTTGCAAACACTGTAGGCAAATTATGTGATGTAGATCGGGTGGGGACAAAACCCGGTCGGGGAGCACCATAACTGGAAGAAATAGCTGCAGCCTGGTTGCTAATACTTTCTCCAATATTTTTACGTCCGTATTTAGTGGAGACAAGGGACTTCTCAGGCTTTAAGAGTGCGACCACTAGTGCCTCGTGTAGGTTTGGTGGTAGACATTGTGTCTCGAATGCCTCTTCATATAATTGAAGGAGGCATTGGGCCGGTTGGTCAATATATTTGTTTATAAAACTCGGCCGGCAATGCATCGGTGCCTGCAGATTTCCCATTAGGCATGCAGCAATAGCATCTCGCACTTCACCCAATGTGAGTGGATGCATCAAAAAGTCTGCTGTCCCCGAGACAACCATACCAACGGAATATCATCAATGTATTGCTCGAGCTCATCCGTGTTTGCCATGCGCCGTTGAGCGTACATCCTGGAGTAATACTCTGAAAATGCATTCAGGATAGTCGGCGTGTCATGGTGTGTGCCATCATCGTTAGTGATCACCTGTATTTTGTACGCTCTAGCATGGGGTTCCAGTATGCAACTAGCTAATTTTCTACCCGGTCGGCCACCTTCCCCATAATAACACTCTTTGTGCCGGAGTGGTAAATGATTTATCTCCTGATCAGCCACTTCATTGTATTCTGTGACTTTCCCTTTAAAAAGCGCCATTATAGTGGGATCCGCTCGTTCACCATACCTGCGCTCCAAGTCGCTCAACTCACGTTCCATCCCCGCCATGGAGCAATGCAGAGATTTTAGAACCCCGACTTGAAGACCTATACATGTCCCTTGGATTGTCACCTTAAAGGCTTCCCACAATGTCTCCATAGTTTAGACAGACCCAGTGTTAAGTGAGAAGTAGTCAGATAAAGCCTTCTGAATCCACTTTTTAAAGACCTGGTCCAGCAGCGAGGAAGGTTGTAGGCGCCATTGGAAGGGAGTAGGCATGTGTAATGGTAGAATCATGTAAAGAACTACCGGAGAGTGATCCGACAATGTTCGAGGTAAGTTCTTATCTGGGTAGTCTGTGTAAAGTTTTCCTGTGTACCCAGCCAGTACTCTATGTGGGACCAGGAATGTCATGAATATCAGTGACATATACCCTCTTTAGTGTGTGGGTGCCTTAATCGCCAGATATTTGTGAGGCCCAGCGACCACATCCCATCCCGCACGGATAGGGCAGCATTCCGGGGAGGGGGGTCTGCCGCAGTCACCAGATCCATAGCAGGATTCAAAACCACATTAAAATCACCCCCACAAATAAGTGGTGTATAAGATAGCTTGTAAAGTTTACACCACAATGCATCGAAAAACATGGGGTCGTCTACATTAGGACTATATAAGTTTACAATAGTCAGCCACGTGTTATAGAGCCTTCCATGCACTATTATGTATCACCCCGCTTGGTCTTCATCTACATGTGTTAGTACAAATGGAATACCTCTCTTCACAAGAATCATAACTCTTCGTGCAATGAGGAATATGAAGCAGCCAACCTTACCCCCACCCATCTAGTGGCAATGTGCGAAACTGCCTGCTTAGTAAGATGTGTCTCCTGTAGCAGAGAAATTTGAACATGGTACCAGTCAAGATAAGATAGCACCTGCCACACTTTCTTAGCATTATTAAGCCCCCTCACATTCCAGCTAATCCAGGAGATGGTACCGAGTGTGGAATCAGCCATGTTTGTAAATTCTAGGTATAAAGTCTGCAGTACTGTTCAATAGATGCGAGTCATATAATTCAAGTCTTGTAAACATACCCTAACTAATGCAATTATAATATAAAAGTGGTCCCCAACCACCCCACCCACCCACTTTGGCATTAGAACAATGCCACGAGCAGACCCCCCAATGAACATAACAAAAAATAAGCAATAGTAACCACAAGTTACATAACATTAGAAGTATTAAGAGAAACAATAATCCCTTAGAGGACCAAAGTAGGCCCAACAAAAAAACAGAACATTTTGGGGAATTCCCATACTGTAGGTTGCTAGCAGCCCATGGCCCCCTGTATAAACAGGGTGGGTCGAGATAGGTAGAAAGAGGCTAACCAGCCCATGGCCTACTGTAAATCAGCAGAAACATACAGCAACAACCCCTCTATAATTCGATACCTGTCATGAAGTGCCCCCCAGCTGGAAATTAATGTAACTGACAGTTATCCCACAAACAAACCTTAGCAAACTAGAGAGTCATGGAAATATCTACCATAATGCAAAGGCTACTCCCTGATCTGAGATAAGCCAAACATAGCATATGCAATAGCCCTGGAAAGCAGGACGGATGTGTTAGCCAGGTACAGATAACAGCAAAGTCTCACTTGCTCATCCCTCAGAGTCGGAGTCCACACCCCTCTCATGTAGAGTCTCCTGTCGTTCGCGTCGTGGGGTATATTGAAGCGCTTCCTTAGGCGTCGTGAAAATACGTGCCTTCCCATTATGTTGAATCCGCAGACTGGGGGGATAGAGCATTGTATATTGAATATGGAGAGCTTGCAATTTCTACTTGACTGCTTGAAATTCTCAGCGAGCTTGCTGTACTGCAACGGTGAAGTCAGGAAAGAATTCCACCTTGATATTCGAGCTTTCCCTTTTCTCTAGCGAGAAGAAGTGCTGTATCTCTATCACAATAGTTATAGGACATTGAGGGGCACCAGGTACTGGCTGAGCAGCTAATGAACGATGGGCCCTCTCAACGATTAGCACCTTTGAGAAGTGTTCTGCACCCAGCAGTGTTGTGAGCAATGTTTCGATGTATCCCTCCATGGGCCTTGTGTCAGTGGTTTCCAAGATTCCAGTTATATGGAGGTTGTTTCTGTGGAAGCGGGCTTCTATGTCTCTGTTCTTTGCTCTGATTACCTCCAGCAGCTTCTCCATGCTGGCACACAATGCGCTGACGACCTCCGTGTGATCCTCTGTGGTCGAGATACGCTGCTCCGCCTCCGCAATTTGCGATCCATGTTTGTAAATCTTAGAGGCCATGGTGTCCATATGTAGATTGAGGTGATCAATTTTGGCATCAATTGATTGCAAGACTTGCTGCATAGTTAGCATCATATGTTCCAGCTATGTAGTTGCACCAGCCTCAGGATCGGGATCTGTATCTGAAGCGTTAGGCATCTGGGACTTAGTGTGCTTCTTAGCCTCGAAGTGCAACTTACTCTGTTGTTTATCCATCCTCCCCATGATAACATGCTGTCAGTCCCCAGAGTAGCAAATAGGGGTGCCACATGGAGAGTAGAGCACAGTGGATAGTTTTGCTTCAAGGCACGTCAACAACAGTGCATGTGGTTGTGGTCAAGCGTTTTGCGCCCGCCTCGCGCCAGCGAGTGTACGAGATGTGGATCCCAAGAGCCAGCCACGTGTTCGATATGATTGTGTCAGTGGCAGATAGATCACAGTGGTACTATGCGTTGGTGCTACAGGGTAAGCTTCGTAGTTTGCGTGTGGGGTGGGTCGAGCCGTCAAACACTATGTAGAGTCCAGCTTCCTCAGTCACTAAAGGTCCAGCCTGTAGCAAGCCAGGGCAGTTAGCGAGCACTGTGGGTGGCTGCCCAGTGCATCACAAGACTAGCCAAGCACAGCACAAAGCCGTCCACAGCACACCGAGGGCCAGGCAGGCCAGTAGGGAAGTTGGTGTCGCCAGGCAGGTCCCCGGTAAAAGAGTCAGAGTGCCAGGGATAGGGGATCAGCAGCTCGCAGCTCCCGGAGCTGCCACCTTGCAATGAGCAAGGCTTGGCGAATTTCAAGCTGTTAGAGGCAGCTGATTTCCAAAGCAAAGATCGTGGAGCAGTCCTCTGCACTACAAAAATGGTCACTGCCCGATATCACCCATAGATGGTGCCAGGATATGCGGATGATAGATGAATAGTAATCCCGACCAGCAGAGCAGCACTAAAGTGTGGCTATCTTGCTCCGGGCTTCCCTTTAAAATGATAAATATAATAGTTTATTAGATCAGTACACCAATTATTTAAAATCCCAATGTTAATAAAGACTGATATCATAAATACCATTTAAATTATTTTAAACTAAATTTGACCATCACCCTCCAAGATAGTTGAAAATGAACTCAATTCATCACATTAATTAATTACAACACATAAACTAAACAATTCCACCTAACAATCACATGATTTGGACATAAATAATATAATACCACCTTTCATATAATACCATTTTTCCCGCCCTAAAGAAAAAAGTAAACCTTACTGTTCTGTAGCTGCAGATGTTTCTCTGTATCCATGCTACAAAAAATAGTAATCCACCAAAAATTAGATTAATAATATCCAAACCACCCCCAAAATGCAAAAATATAACTAATCCAATAGAAAACCCTCAAAGCAATCCAAAGTATCTAGAATTCATTTAAAAAAAGATAAAACATGTTTTAAAAAAAGAAAATCTCCAGTAAACCCCAAAAAAGAAATCAAAGTAAAAACCATTAGTTCATCACATCCCAAAACGAATTTCCTTAAAAAATATAATCTTCAAATGCCCATAGCACACATTCGTAGACAAAAACCTTGAAAGTGAATTTAAAAAAAACAGTTGCAAAACACATTACATTCCCAAAAATATTCCAACATACCAGTTAGTCATCAACATTTAACCAACATACCACAATTTTACATAACATAGTAATAAGTTACGAAAATAGTGTACCAAAAAGCAAGACTACAAACTAGTGAAAAAAACCTATGACCTGATTAGGAGTTTGGTGGTCCAGGAACCGCCGTACTTGGGGTTGCTGTCCGACCACTGCAAGCTCAGTGGTCTGACCACCGTATTCCAAGATTGTTGGATTGCCTTTGCAAAGACCGCCGGTGAACTGCCGCCAGCTATCCGCAAACTGCTGTGGCTGCAGTTGGGGAAAAGCAGCTGCCAAAGAGTGGTACTGAGGAGTTCTACCACCGTTCATATTATAAGTTGGCTTTCCAATGAGCCGGCAAAGGTGATGGAACTGCCATCTTCAAGTCAGCAGAACCTAAGGATTTTGGGTGAATACTCACCCCTATCCTGTTCTTCCCTTCAGAGTTTGGCGTGGATCACTTTTTCCAGGTCCCCCTTCACAGCAGCATTCTACCTGAAGAATACGACCCTACTTGTGGCAAAATACAGGTAAGTCCTTTTTATACCATATACCCATTCCTTGGACTGTCCACATATGGGCCAGACTGGGTAGGTGGTATTTTTCCACATGCATCATGCATATGTGTGCATTCAACAGATGTGCAGGAGAAATGCTCAGACAGGCATCAATATATATGGAAAGCCATTCACCAGCACTGCAAGACTGCTGCAGACACACCCCGCGGGCACCACAGTCAACTCGTAATACAGCAGTCGGAAGATTGCTGACACTGCAGTCTTCTAGAGGCTGCGATGGTCAGCTGAGCTCATAAGCAAGCCCTAGCAGTAATAAATCACAATGTAAAATAAAAACACAAATAACACTATAACTAACTTCTAGAACTCACTCCTAAATCCCCCCACCCTCAAACCCTTAAAACAAAAAAGACTATCTCCCCTAAGAAATGAATGGGAAACATTGTAATATAATTAATAATAATTTTAAAAAATGCAAAAGAAAATTAAACATGTAAAATATATTAAACAATGTTATAAACTATCTGTAAAAATTGTAAAGTATGAATCAAATATTAGTATAAAATATATCCAATGATTTAATATACATAAAAATATATATTAAAATAATGTTGAAAATATATATATAAACAGTTATGGAATATTAAACATTTGTTCAACAATGCAAAAAAATATGTTGAAAATGTACAACATGCAAATGTACATAAATATAATTTACATGTTTGCTTATTAATAAAAAAGAATGAAAAAATGTGTTATTTACTTAAAATTTAAAACATAAATAATAGTAGAAAATGTGTGATGTCTTTTGTTTACTAAACAATGTAATTGATAATATAAGTGGTACTTACATACAATTAACTAAATAAATGCTCTTGAATAAAACATTTAAAAAAACTTGTTAGTCACTAAATTGACCGTTATTCTTCCCTCTTTAATCTGAACCAATTTGGGCAATGTAAAGGTAAAGGGATGACATTTACTATTCCCACTCCAGTCTAATCATATTGGGGGATGGTGTTGGAAACTAACAGGATGACATTTAGTATTTCCACTTCAATCTAAACCAACTTGAGAAAGGTGTTGGGCACGAAAAGGGTGACATTAACTATTCCCACTCCAATCTAAACCAATCTGGGGACGGTGTTCGACACTGAATGGGTGAAAACTACTACTCCCGCTCCTATCTATCCATATTGGAGGAAGGTGTTTAAGAATAAAAGGATGACATTTACTATTCCCAATTCAATCTAAAGCAATTTGGGGAAGAGGTTGGACACTGAAGGTGTGCCATTTATTATTCCCCCTCAAACAACCATATTGGGAGAAGGTGATGGACACTAAAGATGTTACATTTACTCTTCCCACTCCAATCTATCCATATTGGGGGTAGGTGTTGGACACTATAGAGGAGACATTTACTATCCCCACTCCAATCTAAACCAATTTCGGAAGGTGTTGGACACTAAAGGGGTACATTTATTAATACAACGACAATCTAAACCAATTTGGGGAGGGTGTTGGACACTAAAACGCTGACCTTTTGCATTCCTACTCCAATCTAAACCAATTTGGAAAAATGCACCAGACAAGAAAGGGGAGAAATTTACTATTCCCACTCCAATATAACCATATTGGTAGGAAGGTTTTGGATACTAAAGGGATGACACTTACTATTCCCATTTCAACTTAAAGAAATTAAGGAGAAGGTGTTGGACACTAAAAGGGTGACATTTCCGATTCCCTCTCCAATCTAACCAAATTGGAGGAAGGAGCTGGTCATGATGAAGCTGACATTCACTATCTGTTGGACCTGGGGTCTCCAGACCACATAGGGTAGCTTGGCACAGAGTAGGTAAGGTCTAATCCAAAGGCAAAAATGTTAAGCTTGCGTCACACCCTTATAGTAACTCAGCGTCCATCCATTCAAAAATTACACTATACCAGTTTTAGAAAAAGTGGAAAGCTTTATCTTTCCTTTCTATTAGGTTTCCAGTTGCTTCACTGTTTGATAAATTTACATATTATACATTGTCAATAAATTACATTCTTTTGTTACTCCATAAGTACAGCATAAAATCTAATAAAATTAGCTGACTTTAAAAAATCATATCAGTCATGAGCAGACAGGTGTAGGAATTAAATTTCTGTTAAAGCACACATTTGCATCACACATGAGAGAAGTACAGGATCTAAAAGCAGCCCTGCCGTTATTCCACTTTTGACTGCCTAGACTGACAAAGATAGATCAAAACAAGAGATTATCAAAGCATTGGTTCCATATAACATGTGTCTCAGGAAATCAAGCCCTTACTTTGAAGTAAACAAGCTTTAAGTGGACTGTATTCACTTTCCCTTAAGGTAAATAGGACTCAGTTTCCAGCATCAATGTGAGGTTCCTGTTCCTTGTCAGGCATGGTTATCTATTTCCTGCATCAAGCAACCATGTTCTCAATCTATCCCTGGCTTGTGGCTTCGCTTATGATTGCAATTAATAACTGTACACTCCCTTGCTGTAATTTTACCAGCCGATCGTGCTGTAGATCGGTTGGGTTTGTTTTTCAGTCACTCCAGTCATGATTTCTACAGGGCCAGACAACTGCTCAGAGAACCGGCCCGACAAAGGTTATGGTGTACGGAGTCTCCTCCCTCCCCCTCACAATCCCTGCTTACGTTAATGATGGTAGGACTGACAGATATTCCCCGCAGTACATGCAGCGCACTTGACAGAGTCTCGGGACTTCCGTTATCGTTTCTGCGTCGTCCGTAGGACTTCAGAGGCCAATCCCACACTGATGCCCTGTCAGGGGGAGGGGGGTCGATTCTAGACTTCCCTCCCCTTCTTCCACGACTCTCTCCCTCCACTTGTTAACTCGGGAAGTGCTCCGATTAGGCCCGGCCCCCTCACTGCCCGCCCCTCACCTTCTGGCGCCTCGCCTCTTCCTGGATCGTCGGGCGGAGCTTCGCTGGGCCTCTGTTACCAGGCAACCATCGTGGAAGCAGCTCTCACTCTTCACGCCGATGCCGGTCGCCTCACAGAACAGGCAGGCCCAGACTGCGCACTCCCCCAGCAGCTGTTGAACAAGAGGCGGTGAGTTCAACCAAGCGCGGGAAGCGCTACACAGCCCGGGGTCAATCTTGATGAGACTTCTGCGATGCCTCTACAATAGTAGGCTTACAAGTACAGTCTCAGGGTAGTCCCTTCAGGGTTCTGGTAGGCAGCCAGGAGGGGGAAAATTAAGGCAAGGACTTAGACCCCTATCGTGGCAACTTCTCACATCCTCCAACTCCCGGCTCAGGGGTCTTCACCCACTAGGGCTGGATTAAGGCTCCTTTTTGAGGGGGTACACAAGAGGACACTGGACCCGGGGTGAAGGATGAAGACAGGGCCAGGTCATCAGGTGGGGGGCGTCAGCAAAGAAGGATAGCAGGCCCGAAGACTGTCAAATCCTCCCTTAGCGTGCCAACCTCTCCACCTAGAAGCCTTAACTCCTGACTAGCCCCACTCCTCACTGTACAAAATGGCCGCCCAACAGTTGGCCCTTATATACCCCTAGTTCCAAGTGTCCAGAACAGGCCAGAAGGTTCTAGATCCCATATATAAGTCGATGGGCCAGTCCCTGAGGTTATCAATTGTGGGAGTTACTGGCCACCATTTTGTGTAGCTAAACTTGCCCTAGAAAAGGAGGGATTTCAAGGCCTATGAGGAACTATAGGGTCAAGGAGTACCTAACCCCCAGGACAACACCTAAAAATTCCAGTGGACATAAAAATGAAAGGAATTGAGGCCAAAAAGGGGACACAAATAAATAAATAATAGGAGGGACCACCCAAAGGGCTGACAGGTCTAATACGCGTCCCGCCCAGCTGAAAGTGGGGAGAGCTACCCAACCCCTTGGGAGTCCTCATCACTAAGGCGGCAATACCTTGAGAGACCGTCTGCATTGGGGTGGTCCACTCCAGGCCGATGTTCCACCCGGAAGTCCATTCCCTGTAGGGAGATGGACCATCTCAACAGCTTGGGATTCTCCCCCTTCATTTACATCAGCCAACGAAGGGGTTGATGGTCGGTCTGAACCAGGAAGTGCGAGCCAAACAGGTATGGCCGCAACTTCTTCAGAGCCCAAACCACTGCAAAGGCTTCCCGCTCAATTGCACTCTACTTCTGTTCCCGGGGAAGCAGTCTCCTGGACAGGAAGACCACAGGTTGATCCAGACCCTCTTCATTGAGTTGCGATAACACTGCCCCAATGCCATGCTCTGATGCGTCTTTCTGGACAATGAACTCTTTAGAAAAATCCGGGGCCCTCAGGACCGGTGTGCACACATTGCTTGTTTCAACTTCTCAAAGGCTTGCTGACAAGCCTCCGTCCAGACTACCCGTCGAGGTTGCTTCTTAGATGTGAGCTCAGTGAGGGGTGCCACTATAGTGCCATACCCCTTCACAAAGCGACGGTAGTAACCTGTGAGGCCCAGGAAGGCTCGGACCTCAGTTTGGGTCTTGGGGGGCTCCCAGGCCATGATAGCCTCAATATTTGCCTGGAGGGGCTGCATCGTTCCCCTACCCACCAAGTGGCCTAGGTACACAACCGACCCCTGTCCGATCTGACATTTACTGGCCTTGATTGTCAAGCCAGCCTGTTTCAGGGCCTGGAGACCAGCTTGTAAGTGACACAAATGGTCCTCCCTTACTGCTGCTGAAGACGGCAATGCCATCCAGATAAGCAGTGGAGAAAGCCTCCATCCCAGAGAGGACCTGGTTCACCAGCCGCTGAAAGGTGGCAGGAGCGTTCTTGAGCCCAAAGGGCATTATTTATTTATTTATTTATTTAATTAGTGTATTTGTAGAGCGCAAAACCTGTCACCCTTGATCAAGAAACCATACACTTTAACAGCTCAGGCCATTTATGGAAACAAGTGGGTTTTTAACGCTTTTCGAAATGGAAAGTAGTCCTTGTGGCTTCTCAAAGAGAGTGGCAGGGAGTTCCAAAGTTTGGCCGCTGCAACACTAAAGGAGCGGCCACCCATCCTCACTCTGTGAAACCTCGGAACTACAAGAAGATGCGCCGAAGAAGAGCGGAGGGGCCGCGAAGCGGAATACCATGTGAACATCTTTTGCAAAGGAATAGGGCCCTGTTGGTGAACAGCTTTAAACACCAGACACGCAGCTTTATACTGAACCCGCAAATGTACCGGGAGCCAGTGTAGGTCTCTTAATGCAAGAGTGGAGGAGCTGGACCTAGGGCGGGAGAGAGCCAGCTTGGCGGCCATGTTCTGCACCCGCTGTAGCTTCCCGGTCAGGTTTTTTGGGGCCTCCAAAAGAAGCCTATTACAGTAGTCGAGGCGACTTAATATGTTCCCACAAACTACTTCCAGCCTAGCTTGAGCGGGGAGAAGAGGCAGAACCTTGCGCAACATGCGCAGCAGCATCATACACGTAGAAGTGGTTTTATTGACGTGTATGTCAAGCTGTAGGTTGGGGCCAAAAATCACCCCCCAAGTTACGGGCTGGTTCTGCCGCCAGTACTGGCTCGAGGAAAGTACTAGGCCAAAAGTTCTCTGGGAGTGCCCGCGGAATCCGGTCGATGGAACAGTGGAGCACCTCCGTCTTGGAGCTATTAAATTGTAGGGAGTTAGCTCGTAACCAGTCCGCTGTGGCTGCCATGCAGCGATGGAAAGTATCCAGCGAAACCGCATTATTCCCTTCCAGAGAAAAGACCAGCTGGGTGTCATCGGCATAATTAAATGCCGAGACACCAAAAGATTTTATTAGCTGGACTAGAGGGCGGAGGTACAGGTTAAAAAGTATAGGGCTGATGGCCGAGCCCTGTGGAACCCCCTGTCCTACACTCCTTGGCTTAGAGCTAAATGGTGGAAGTGAAACCAACTGTTGCCTGCCACCAAGATAGGATGTCAGCCACTCTCTTGCCCCCTCAGTGACCCCACACTCCTCCAGTCTCCTGACAAGGGTCCGATGGCAAACCGTGTCGAACGCGGCCGACATGTCGAGCAGCACTAAAAAGGCTGCCCGGCCACTGTTGACGCGCGAACGAAGATTGTCCAACACGGTCACTAGCGCGGACTCCGTCCCGTGTCCGGGGCGGAAGCCAAACTGGTCCTCATCGAACCAACCAATGTTCTCCAGGAAACCTGAGAGTGAGCGAGTCACCCATTTTTCCAGAATCTTAATCGGAAAAGGGAGCAAGGAAATAGGCCTACAGTTGGAAAGACAGGCCGGGTCCAAAGTTGGCTTTTTAAGCAGAGGTGACACTACTGCTAATTTCCAGCATTCTGGCACCGATGCCAACTCCAAAGATTGGAGACAGATCGAAAACAAAGGCAAGAAGAGATCTGCGTGGAAAGCCTTCCAAAATTTGGGGGCCAGTGGGTCAAGCGGGGACCCCGAGGACACCGTATGTGCCACGTTACAGAATTCCTCGAAGGAAGGGGAAGGAAAAAACCTTAGTTGGGGTCGACTGGAGGGGGTGACCGGAGCTCCCAAACCGAGGTCAGGGACGTTCAGCTGGGGTCGACTGGATGAGCTGCCCGGAGCTCCCAGACCCAGGTCAGCGCCACCCGTCTGGAGTCGACTGGGCAGACCCACCGGAGCTCCCGCGCTCAGGGCTCCCAATATGCAAGCAGAGCCGGTCAGCTGGGGTAGACTGGGTGAGCTGCACGGAGCTCCCAGACTCGGGCCAGAGGCATCGGTCCGGGGTCGGCTGGGCAGATCAACCGGAGTTCCCATACCAGACACTCCTGGAAGAAGGGCAGGGACAGTCGACCGGGGTCGACTGGGTGGCACGGTCGGAGCTCCCAAGCCAGTGCTAGAAGCAGTTGGCTGGGGTCAACTGAGCGAGCCAACCGGAGCTCCCGGGCCGAAGGCAGTAGGTAAAGGGTGCGTTAGGCCCTCTAAGATCTTAGCAGTCTTCTCCTCAAAAGCAATCGCCAGCGAGTCACAAAGTGCCTGCGACGCACGGACCGTGTTAGCCGCACAAACAGGGTGGGACAGGTCCCTGACAATTTTGAACAGGGCTTGGGATTTATTGGACGCCTGAGTCAAGGAAGCTTCTAAGAAGGCCGCCTTGGCCCTCTTAATCTGTACCTTGTAACCTTGCAGTGCGAGCCTGTACGAGATTTTTGCCGAGGCGGAGTACTGCTTCCTCCACACTCTCTCAGCACGTTTGCAGCTCAGCTTCAATTGTCGTAACTCTTCCGTGTACCAGGGAAAAGCCCTGTTCACTCTCCCTCTAGATTTACGGAGGGGCACCACCATGTCAAGCGTATCAGTAATCGACCGGCACAAAGAGGAATAACTTTCCTCCACCGAATTACTCAAGCGGAAGTTAGCAGGTATTAGGGAGGGCACAGGAGATGAGCTGAGCAATCGGGACCAAGGTCTGCCCAATTTCGAAAGTCCTACCCCGGCGCCTTCAGAGGAATAATCCCCTAAACATAGAGAAAACGCCACAAGCGCATGATCAGTCCAGCATTGGGCTAGGATGTCGTTAATCACTGCCGATTGACCGTCAGCGAAAATCAAGTCCAAGACATGACCACCCTTATGTGTCGCCGAGCGGACAAGTTGCTGCAGTTGGATGTCAGCAAGAGCTTGGCAAAGAGACGTGAACGCTCCGTCTGCTGGACCCCCCTGCCATAGGTTGAAGTCGCCCAGGACTAACAGCTTCGAGTGGGTGTTAGATAATTCATACACTAGGTCGAGGAACTCTGATAGAGCGGAAGCCGAGCCCGGCGGCCGATAACACAGCACACCCGAAATCAGTGCTTTCTCCATATCTTTAATGGAGAACCCCATCAATTCAAAGCCCGATACCTCGCTGATTTTAAGCTGGAAAAGACCCAGCCATTCACGATAGATAATACCAATCCCACCACCACGGTTCTTCGGCCGAGGGGTGTGGATGATTTTAAAACCTGGGGGGCAAGCCAAACCCAGTTCAACTAAACAGTCCTCCCGAGTCCAAGTTTCGGTTAGGAACAGCACGTCCAACCCTGAAGATTCGATCAAAAAGGCAATCTCAGTGTGGTGCTTGCAGAGCGACCGAACATTGAGCAGCCCACAAGACAAGGATTGAGACGGAGATAGAACGGCGGCCCTCTGTGTCACGGGAGCCTGAGACGGTCTTAGTTCCAACAGATCCGTCCGAGAGTAGACCAAGCGAGGAGAGTGCGGATAGCCAGAGGTGTCGGCCCTAGGCGTGCCCGTAACGCGAACAGGCGCAAACGGGCTTACCTCTGGCGCACCTCCGGCGCGCCTACGTCGTGCCCGCTGCGCGTGACCGCTGCGCGCCTGGTCTTCCATCTTTATGAGATATTCAACCAAGCGGAAGTCCGCCTCCAGCGTCCCTTGCCTTCAGCAAGATGGCGCCCGGAGTTCTCCTCGCCTTCGCCCCAACCCAAGATGGTGGTCGGACCCACTAGACTAACTGTATCCCGCCAAGTGCGGGTGAAAATACCATTTATATGCAAGTAAGCCTGAGCTGATTCCCCGGCCTAAGAATCCGGCCCTAAACGGTAAGAGATAGCAGCGCAATCAATTCAGCCCTTTAGTAGCTCTATAGCATAATGCCAGCGGCGCAAGTAAAATTTAAAACCAACACAGTAAAAAGCCACAGCAGTTTCAAGCGCGCTGGTGCAAGATCTAACCTGTGCAGCAGTCTGGCAGCTCTTATAAGCTTACCAAAATGCGGAAGTCCGCCTCCAGCGTCCCTTGCCTTCAGCAAGATGGCGCCCGGAGTGCTCCTCGCCTTCGCCCCAACCCAAGATGGCGGTCGGACCCGCTAGACTAACTGTAGCCCGCCAAGTGCGGGTGAAAATACCATTTATATGCAAGTAAGCCTGAGCTGATTCCCCGGCCTAAGAATCCGGCCCTAAACGGTAAGAGATAGCAGCGTAATCAATTGAGCCCTTTAGTAGCTCTATAGCATAATGCCAGCGGCGCAAGTAAAATTCAAAACCAACACAGTAAAAAAGCCACAGCAGTTTCAAGCGCGCTGGTGCAAGATCTAACCTGTGCAGCAGTCTGGCAGCTCTTATAAGCTTACAAAAATGCGGAAGTCCGCCTCCAGCGTCCCTTGCCTTCAGCAAGATGGCGCCCGGAGTGCTCCTCGCCTTCGCCCCAACCCAAGATGGCGGTCGGACCCGCTAGACTAACTGTATCCCGCCAAGTGCGGGTGAAAATACCATTTATATGCAAGTAAGCCTGAGCTGATTACCCGGCCTAAGAATCCGGCCCTAAACGGTGAGAGATAGCAGCGCAATCAATTGAGCCCTTAGTAGCTCTATAGCATAATGCCAGCGGCGCAAGTAAAATTTAAAACCAACACAGTAAAAAAGCCACAGCAGTTTCAAGCGCGCTGGTGCAAGATGGTGCATTACACAGAACTGGTAGTGGCCCTCAGGCATGGAGAAGGCTGACCTTTCCTTTGCTCCATCTGTAAGGGAGATCTGCCAGTACCCTGAAGTAAGGTCAAAGGTACTCAAGTATTGGGCAGCTCCCAGCCGGTCAATCAGTTCATCCGCCCTAGGGATCAGATGCGCATCAGTTTTGGTCACTGAATTCAGTCCCCGGTAGTCCAAACAGAACATCAGTTCTGGAGTGGTGCCCGGTGGGGCAGCTATTGGTACCAGAACCACCAGACTGGACCAGGGGCTACTAGAAGGTTCAATTACTCCTAGCTCCAGCATCTTGGTAACTTCACTGTGGATGCTGGCCTTCACCTTGTCTGACAGCCGGTAGGTCTTAGATTTCACAGGTGGGCTGTCTCCTGGGTCCACATCATGGGTACACAGGTGGGTCCGTTCCGGGACAAGGGAGAACAGCGAGAAGTACTGCTCCAAGACTTGGCGGCAGTCTGCTTGCTGCTCAGGAGTTAGGGATAGTGAGAGATACACTCCCTCCACCGACCCATCCTTTTCCTGAGACGAAAAGAGATCAGGGAGAGGCTCGCTTTCAGCTTCCTCTGCTCCATCAGTCACCATCATTAAGATGACCTCGGGCCTCTCATGGTGGGGTTTGAGACGATTGGCATGCAGCACCCGTAGGGGCTGTCGAGGGGTCTTAAGATCCACCAGATAAGTGGCCTTCCCCTTCTTCTCCATCACCTCAAAGGGGCCTGTCCAGTGATCCTGGAGGGCACTAAGCTCTCCAGGCTCCATCACCCACACTTTCTGGCCAGGCTCCAACTCCACAGGGTGAGCGTTGTGGTCATACCACTCTGTCATCACTGCTTGGCTGGCTTCCAAGTTGTCTGAAGCTTGCTTCCACAACTTAGCCATTTCGCTCCGGAAGGCCAGCATGTAGCTCACCACATCCTGGGGAAGCTTTCTGGGAGACTTTTCCCACCCGTCTTTCACCAGGCTGAGAGGTCCACGCACAAAGTGCCCATACAGAAGCTCGAAGTGGCTGAAGCCCACTCCCTTCTGTGGAACTTACCTGTAGGAAAACAACAGACAGGGTAGGAGGACGTCCCATTTCCTCCGCAGGCTCTCAGGCAGACTTCTTATCATGCCTTTCAAGCTCTTGTTGAACCTTTCCACTAGACCATTGGTCTGTGGGTGATAAGGAGTGGTAAACCGGTAGGTAACTCCACACTCCTTCCACATAGCCCGCATGTATTCTGACATAAAGTTGGACCGCCTGTCGGACACAACCTCCTTGGGGAAACCCACTCGGGTAAAGATCTCCATCAGGGCCCAAGCCACTGCAGGTGCAGTAATGGTCCTCAGAGGAATTGCCTCTGGGGACCGTGTGGCGTGATCCACCAGAACAAGGATAAACCTGTGACCAGCTGTAGTTGGTGGATCCAATGGCCCCACAATGTCGATGCCCACCCTTTCAAAGGGGGTGCTAACGACAGGAAGTGGTTCCAGGGGCGCTTTCAGCTTCAGCCCTGTTTTCCCACCGGCTTGGCAAGACACACATGTCCAACAGTATGTGTCGGATGCCACCCTCATCTGAGGCCAATAAAAGTGGGGGACAAGCCGGGCAAAGGTCTTGTCCTGTCCTAGGTGTCCTGCCAAGGGTATCTCATGAGCCAGTTCTAAAAGAAAGGCTCGATAACGTTAAGGGACAACCAAGGCCCGTGATGAACCGTGCACGGGTGCCTTAGGTTCCCTGTAGAGGAGTCCATCCTCCCAGTAAATATGGTAATTCCCAGTAACGTTCCCTGCTGTCTGGGCTTCGGCCTGTCGCCTCAGTCACTAAAGGGTAGGGCATTCCTTCTGGCCCTTACAAAACTCCTCTCTGGTTGGCCCTCCTTCCACATGCCACTCAGCAGGGATAGGTAAGTTCTCCAGGGAGACAACTTTCCCCTCCACGTACTCCTGGTCCACCACCGCAGGTGGCCTATCTGTCTCATGGGGCGTGGAAGCCGAGGCAGGCTTCTCCTGTCCTCGGTTCTTTCTCTTTTTGGCAGCTGGCTGGGCCCTTTTTCCAGGCTCCAGCCCAAGCGAACTCCTCCTCGGGTAGTCGCGGACCTTGTGCTAGCAAAGGCCCAGTCAGGTGTACCCAGCATCTCAGAATGAGTCCGGTATTCCACCTCCTTCCAAGCATTGTGCTCCATATAATTCCCCAACAGACAATTGACTGGCATGGCAGGGCTTACGGCAACTCGAAGTGAACCTGCAACCCCTTCCCACTCAAATGGAACCTCGGCCACAGTGTAGTGGCCCAATCTGCCGTCAGCCATCGCGGCGGGGTGGAGTACATGTGGAATCACCTGCTCTGGAGACACCAGTTGACTCCTTACCATAGTCATACTGGCTCCTGTGTCTCTCAGAGCCTCCCCTCTTTGGCCATTGATGGTGACCCACTGCCCATAATTTGTAGTATTGGAGGGCACCTGGATCTTAGGAACCATCTCCCGATCTCCCAGGGACACTAAGGTGACACCCGCCCACTCTCCCCCCTTATCCAAGGGCAACTCCTCCCCGAGCACTACACTAGCTACTCCCGGGGCTTTCCCTCCAGTGGGAGGGGGTGGTCTCTTCGGGCACTTGACATCTCCCTTATAGTGTCCAATGCCACCACACTCAAAGCAGTGGACAACCCTTGGCTGCTGACTTTGGCCAGGGTGAGGGTTTCAGGGCGGGTTAGCCTTAGGGGTGAAACCTGTTCCCTTTCCCTGGAAACTGTTTTGGGGGCCTGTTGAGAACTCCCTCTTTTTATCTCCCCCCTCTTTATTTTGGGGGCACCCTGTCCGGTCCTTTGGGAATCCCCTCCAGTCCCCTTTGAGGACACCCGGGTACTAGCCCAGATGTCCGCCTCCTCAGCAAGCTTCCGGGGGCTGGTCAGCTTGCTGTCCACCAGGTGTTGTCGCAGCTCGGGAAACATTTCTCGAGTAGGTGCTCCTTGAGAATAAGGTCATATGACCCCTCATAGTCCCTCACCTCGCTGCCTTGTAGCCAACCCTCTAATGCCTTCTTTGCGTAGTCCAAGAAATCCACCCAATTCTGTGTGCCTAGTTTGTGACTACCCCTAAACTTCTGCCGATACTTCTCTGGAGTCAGTCCAAACTTCTTGATCAGCGCCAATTTCATGGTGGGGTAGTGGGTCTGCTCTCCCTGCTCTAGGGCCAAAAGTGTATCCCTTCCTGCAGGAGGCCTGTATTTATACAAGCCACCCCCCCCCCATTGTTTCTCCAGTATCCCATGGGCTCTTAAGGAGACCTCATAGGCAGCCAGCCACTTGGGGATGTCATCCCCTGTGCTGTAGCTGGTGACTACGTCCTTTGGTAAATAGGGTCTGGGTTCCCTGGTCAAGTCCTTAGATTCGCTGCCACCATTTGGAGAACTGGAAGTCCCTACTTGCAGGGCCTTAAAGTCCAATTCTCTGAGGCTCAACTCATGAGCTAGCCTACTCTCTTCTCTTGCCTTCTCTAATTTCGCCAACTCCCATTTTAGCTGTCTCTCCACCCTCCTTTCCGCTAGTTCGGCTTCAGTCATACTTCTCACGGAAACACTGCTGCCCCCCCTTGAGAGTGTTCTGGGACCTGGCAGTAGGTTCTCCCTCTCAGGTTGGTACAACACATCTACCCTATGACAGTATCCCGGTTTGCCTCCTCCTTCCCATCTGGGTGAGCTGCCACCCACGCCCTCAAGCTGGTTTAGAGTTCCCCCTTTTTAGCACCACGCTTGAAGAACACTACTATGTTTTGACAAAATTCTCGGAGTTGAACCACAGTATAGGTCTCTAATTCTTCCAGAGCAAATTCCATTTTGCCAATGAGAGTTCGGGACAGCCACCTGGAAGGAATTAGTTTAGAAGGTAATTAGAAGCTACCTCTACCCACCACCAGGAGTAAATTTGGAAAAACAAAAATATAATTAGGGAGTCCGCTAGGAGAAAACTCCAGGTGTAGGTCTGTGGAGTACACTAGGTTACTATTGAGTAGACGCAAGCACAATTCTCATCCCACCGCTAGACACCAATTATGTTGGACCTGGGGTCTCCAGACCACATAGGGTAGCTTGGCACAGAGTAGGTAAGGTCTAATCCAACAGCAAAAGTGTTAAGCTTGCGTCACACCCTTATAGTAACTCAGCGTCCATCCATTTAAAAATGACACTACATCAGTTTTAGAAAAAGTGGAAAGCTTTATCTTTCCTTTCTATAAGGTTTCCAGTTGCTTCACCGTTTGATAAATTTACATATTATACATTGTCAATAAATTACATTCTTTTGTTACTCCATAAATACAGCATAAAATCTAATTAAATTAGCTGACCTCAAATAATCATATCAGTCATGAGCAGACAGGTGTAGGAATTGCATTTCTGATAAAGCACACATTTGCATCACACATGAGAGAAGTACAGGATCTAAAAGCAGCCCTGCCGTTATTCCACTTTTGACTGCCTGGACTGACAAAGATAGATCAAAACGATAGATTATCCAAGCATCGGTTCCATATAACATGTGTCTCAGGAAATCAAGCCCCTACTTTGAAGTAAACAAGCTTTAAGTGGACTGTATTCACTTTCCCTTAAGGTAAATAGGACTCAGTTTCCAGCATCAATGTGAGGTTCCTGTTCCTTATCAGGCATGGTTATCTATTTCCTGCATCAAGCAACCATGTTCTCAATCTATCCCTGGCTTGTGGCTTCGCTTATGATTGCAATTAATAACTGTACACTCCCTTGCTGTAATTTTACCAGCCGATCGTGCTGTAGATCGGTTGGGTTTGTTTTTCAGTCACTCCAGTCATGATTTCTACAGGGCCAGACAACTGCTCAGAGAACCGGCCCGACACAAGATATGGTGTACCGAGTCTCCTCCCTCCACCTCACAATCCCTGCTTACGTTAATGATGGTAGGACTGACAGATATTCCCCGCAGTGCATGCAGCGCACTTGACAGAGTCTCGGGACTTCCGTTATCGTTTCTGCGTCGTCCGTATGACTTCAGAGGCCGATCCCGCACTGATGCCCTGTCAGGGGGAGGGGGGGTCGATTCTAGACTTCCCGCCCCTTCTTCCACGACTCTCTCACTCCACTTGTAAACTCGGAAAGTGCTCCGATTAGGCCCGGCCCCCTCACTGCCCGCCCCTAACCTTCTGGCGCCTCGCCTCTTCCTGGATCGTCGGGCAGAGCATCGCTGGGCCTCTGTTACCAGACAACCATCGTGGAAGCAGCTCTCACTCTTCACGCCGATGCCGGTCGCCTCACAGAACAGGCAGGCCCAGACTGCGCACTCCCCCAGCAGCTGTTGAAGAAGAGGCTGTGAGTTCAACCAAGTGCGGGAAGCGCTACACAGCCCGGGGTCAATCTTGATGAGACTTCTGCGATGCCTCTACAATAGTAGGCTTAAAAGTACAGTCTCAGGGTAGTCCCTTCAGGGTTCTGGTTGGCAGCCAGGAGGGGGAAAATTAAGGCAAGGACTTAGGCCCCTATCGTGGCAACTTCTCACACCCTCCAACTCCCGGCTCAGGGGTCTTCACCCCTAGGGCTGGATTAAGGCTACTTTTAGAGGGGGTACAAGAGGACACTGGGCCCGGGGTGAAGGATGAAGACAGGGCCAGGTCATCAGGTGGGGGGGCGTCAGCAAAGAAGGATAGCAGGCCCGAAGACTGTCAAATCCTCCCTTACCGCGCCAACCTCTCCACCTAGAAGCCTTAACTCCTGACTAACCCCACTCCTCACTGTACAAAATGGCCACCCAACAGTTGGCCCTTATATACCCCTAGTTCCAAGTGTCCAGAACAGGCCAGAAGGTTCTAGATCCCCCATATAAGTGTATGGGCCAGTCCCTGAGGTAATCAGTTGTAGTAGTTACTGTCCACCATTTTGTGTAGCTAAACTTGCCCTAGAAAAGGAGGGATTTCAAGGCCTATGAGGAGCTATAGGGTCAAGGAGTACCTAAACCCCAGGACAACACCTACAAATTCCAGTGGACATAAAATTGAAAGGAATTGAGGGGCAAAAAGGGGCTGAAAATAAATAAATATTAGGAGGGACCACCCAAAGGGGTGACAGGTCTAACAGGCGTCCCCCCAGATGAAAGTGGGAAGAGCTACCCAACCCTTTGGGAGTCCTCATCACTAAGGCGGAAATACCTAGAGAGACCGTCTGCATTTGCGTGGTCCACTCCAGGCCGATGTTCCACCCGGAAGTCCATTCCCTGTAGGGAGATGGAGCATCTCAACGGCTTGGGATTCACCCCCTTCATTTGCATCAGCCAACGAAAGGGTCGATGGTCGGTCTGAACCAGGAAGTGCGAGCCAAACAGGTATGGCCGCAACTTCTTCAGAGCCCAAACCACTGCAAAGGCTTCCTGCTCAATTGCACTCCACTTCTGTTCCCGGGGAAGCAGTCTCCTGGACAGGAAGACCACAGGTTGATCCAGACCCTCTTCATTGAGTTGCGATAACACTGCCCCAATGCCATGCTCTGATGTGTCTTTCTGGACAATGAACTCTTTAGAAAAATCCGGGGCCCTCAGGACCGGTGTGCACACATTGCTTGTTTCAACTTCTCAAAGGCTTGCTGACAAGCCTCCGTCCAGACTACCCGTTGAGGTTGCTTCTTAGATGTGAGCTCAGTGAGGGGTGCCACAATAGTGCCATACCCCTTCACAAAGCGACGGTAGTAACCTGTGAGGCCCAGGAAGGCTCGAACCTCAGTTTGGGTCTTGGGGGGCTCCCAGGCCATGATAGCCTCAATCTTTGCCTGGAGGGGCTGCACCGTTCCCCTACCCACCAAGTGGCCTAGGTACACAACCGACCCCTGCCCGATCTGACATTTACTGGCCTTGATTGTCAAGCCAGCCTGTTTCAGGGCCTGGAGAACAGCTTGTAAGTGACACTAATGGTCCTCCCTTACTGCTGCTGAAGACGGCAATGTCATCCAGATAAGCAGCGGAGAAAGCCTCCATCCCAGAGAGGACCTGGTTCACCAGCCCCTGAAAGGTGGCAGGGGCGTTCTTGAGCCCAAAGGGCATTACACAGAACTGGTAGTGGCCCTCAGGCGTGGAGACGGCTGACCTTTCCTTTGCTCCATCTGTAAGGGAGATCTGCCAGCACCCTGAAGTAAGGTCAAAGGTACTCAAGTATTGGGCTGCTCCCAGCCAGTCAATCAGTTCATCCGCCCTAGGGATCGGATGCGCATCAGTTTTGGTCACTGAATTCAGTCCCCGGTAGTCCACACAGAACATCAGTTCTGGAGTGGTGCCCGGTGGGGCAGCTTTTGGTACCAGAACCACCGGACTGGACCAGGGGCTACTAGAAGGTTCAATTACTCCTAGCTCCAGCATCTTGGTAACTTCACTGTGGATGCTGGCCTTCACCTTGTCTGACAGCCAGTAGGTTTTAGACTTCACAGGTGGGCTGTCTCCTGGGTCCACATCATGGGTACACAGGTGGGTCCTTCCCGGGACAAGGGAGAACAGCGAGGAGTACTGCTCCAAGACCGGGCGGCAGTCTGCTCGCTGCTCAGGAGTTAGGGATGGTGAGAGAATCACTCCCTCCACCGACCCATCCTTTTCCTGAGACGAAAAGAGATCAGGGAGAGGCTCGCTTTCAGCTTCCTCTGCTCCATCAGTCACCATCATTAAGATGACCTCGGGCCTCTCATGGTGGGGTTTGAGACGATTGGCATGCAGCACCCGTAGGGGCTGTCGAGGGGTCTTAAGATCCACCAGATAAGTGGCCTTCCCCTTCTTCTCCATCACCTCAAAGGGGCCTGTCCAGTGATCCTGGAGGGCACTAAGCTCTCCAGGTTCCATCACCCTCACTTTCTGGCCAGCCTCCAACTCCACAGGGTGAGCGTTGTGGTCATACCACTCTTTCATCACTGCTTGGCTGGCTTCCAAGTTGTGTGAAGCTTGCTTCCGCAACTTAGCCATTTGGCTCCGGAAGGCCAGCATGTAGCTCACCTCATCCTGGGAAAGCTTCCTGGGAGACTTTTCCCATCCGTCTTTCACCAGGCTGAGAGGTCCACGCACAGGGTGCCCATACAGAAGCTCGAAGGGGCTGAAGCCCACTCCCTTTTGTGGAACTTCCCTGTAGGAAAACAATAGACAGGGTAGGAGGACGTCCCATTTCCTCCGCAGGCTCTCAGGCAGACTTCTTATCATGCCTTTCAAGGTCTTGTTGAACGTTTCCACTAGACCATTTGTCTGTGTGTGATTAGGAGTGGTAAACCGGTAGGTAACTCCACACTCCTTCCACATAGCCCGCATGTATTCTGACATAAAGTTGGTCCCCCTGTAGGACACAACCTCCTTGGGGAAACCCACTCGGGTAAAGATTCCCATCAGGGCCCTAGCCACTGTAGGTGCAGTAATGGTCCTCAGAGGAATTGCCTCTGGGTACCGTGTGGCGTGATCCACCAGAACCAGGATAAACCTGTGACCAGCTGTAGTTGGTGGATCCAATGGCCCGACAATGTCGATGCCCACCCTTTCAAAGGGGGTGCTAACGACAGGAAGTGGGTCCAGGGGAGCTTTCAGCTTCACCCCTGTTTTCCCACTTGCTTGGCAAGACACACATGTCCGACAGTACGTGTCAGATGCCACCCTCATCTGAGGCCAATAAAAGTGGGGGACAAGCCCGGCAAAGGTCTTGTCCTGTCCTAGGTGTCCTGTCAAGGGTATCTCATGAGCCAGTTCTAAAAGAAAGGCTCAATAACGTTGAGGGACAACCAAGGCCCGTGATGAACCGTGCACGGGTGCCTTATGTTCACTGTAGAGGAGTCCATCCTCCCAGTAAATATGGTAATTCCCAGTAACGTTCCCTGCTGCCTGGGCTTCGGCCTGTCGCTTCAGTCCCTCAGGGGTAGGGCACTCCTTCTGGCCCTTACAAAACTCCTCTCTGGTAGGCCCTCCTTCCACATGCCACTCAGCAGGGATAGGTAAGTTCTCCAGGGAGACAACTTCCCCCTCCACGTACTCCTGGTCGACCATCGCAGGTGGCCTATCTGTCTCATGGGGCGTGGAAGCCGAGGCAGGCTTCTCCTGTCCTCGTTTCTTTCTCTTTTTGGCAGCTGGCTGGGCCCTTGTTCCAGGCTCCAGCCCAAGCGAATTCCCCCTCCGGGTAGTCGCGGACCTTGTGCTAGCAAAGGCCCAGTCAGGTGTACCCAGCATCTCAGAATGAGTCCGGTATTCCACCTCCTTCCATGGATTGTGCTCCATATAATTCCCCAACACACAATTGACTGGCACGGCAGGGCTTACGGCAACTATAAGTGAACCTGCAACCCCTTCCCACTCAATTGGTACCTTGGCCACAGGGTAGTGGCCCAATCTGCCGCCAGCCATCGCGGCGGGTGGAGTACATGTGGAATCACCTGCTCTGGAGACACCAGTTGACTCCTTACTGGCATACTGGCTCCTGTGTCTCTCAGAGCCTCCCCTCTTTGGCCATTGATGGTGACCCACTGCCCATACTTTGTAGTATTGGAGGGTACCTGGATCTTAGGAACCATCTCCCGATCTCCCAGGTACACTAAGGTGACACCCGCCCAATCTCTCCCCTTATCCAAGGGCAACTCCTCCCCGAGCACTACACTAGCTACTCCCGGGGCTTTCCCTCCAGTGGGAGGGGGTGGTCTCTTCGGGCACTTGACATCTCCCTTATAGTGTCCAACACCACCGCACTCAAAGCAGTGGACAACCCTTGGCTGCTGACTTTGGCCAGGATGAGGGTTTCAGGGCGGGTTAGCCTTAGGGGTGAAACCTGTTCCCTTTCCCTGGAAACTGTTTTGAGGGCCTGTTGAGAACTCCCTCTTTTTATCTCCCCCGCTTTATTCTGGGGGGCGCCCTGTCTGGTCCTTTGGGAATCCCCTCCAGTCCCCTTTGAGGAAACCCGGGTACTAGCCCAGATGTCCGCCTCCTCAGCAAGCTTCCGGGGGCTGGTCAGCTTGCTGTCCACCAGGTGTTGTCGCAGCTCGGGAAAACATTTCTCGAGTAGGTGCTCCTTGAGAATAAGGTCATACAACCCCTCATAGTCCCTCACCTCGCTGCCTTGTACCAACCCTCTAATGCCTTCTTTGCGTAGTCCAAGAAATCCACCCAATTCTGTGTGCCTAGTTTGTGACTACCCCTAGACTTCTGCAGATTCTTCTCTGGAGTCAGTCCAAACTTCTTGATCAGCGCCACTTTCATGGTGGGGTAGTGGGTCTGCTCTCCCTGCTCTAGGGCCAAAAGTGTATCCTTTCCTGCGGGAGGCATGTATTTATACAAGCCACCCCCCGTTGTGTCTCCAGTATCCCATGGGCTCTTAAGGAGACCTGATAGGCAGCCAGCCACTTGGGGATGTCATCCCCTGCGCTGTAGCTGGTGACTACGTCCTTTGGTAACTACGTCCTTTGGTAAATAGGGTCTGGGTTCCCTGGTCAAGTCCTTAGATTCGCTGCCACCATTTGGAGAACTGGAAGTCCCTACTTGCAGGGCCTTAAAGTCCAATTCTCTGAGGCTCAACTCATGAGCTAGCCTACTCTCTTCTCTTGCCTTCTCTAATTTCGCCAACTCCCATTTTAGCTGTCTCTCCAACCTCCTGTCCGCTAATTCAGCTTCAGTCATACTTCTCACGGAAACACTGCTGCCCCCCCTTGAGAATGTTCTAGGACCTGGCAGTAGGTTCTCCCTCTCAGGTTGGTACAACACATCTACCCCGATGACAGTGTCCCGGTTTGCCTCCTCCTCCTCCTTCCCATCTGGGTGAGCTGCCACCCACGCCCTCAAGCTGGTTTAGAGTTCCCCCTTTTTAGCACCACGCTTGAAGAACACTCCCATGTTTTGACAAAATTCTTGGAGTTGAGCCACAGTATAGGTCTCTAACTCTTCCAGAGGAAATTCCATTTTGCCAATGAGAGTTTGGGACAGCCACCTGGAAGGAATTAGTTTAGAGGGTAATTAGAAGCTACCTCCACCCACCACCAGGAGTAAATTTGGAAAAACAAAAATATAAATAGGGAGTCCGCTAGTAGAAAACTCCAGGTGTAGGTCTGTGGAGTACACTAGGTTACTATTGAGTGGACCCAAGCACAATTCTCATCCCACCGCTAGACACCAATTATGTTGGACCTGGGGTCTCCAGACCACATAGGGTAGCTTGGCACAGAGTAGGTAAGGTCTAATCCAACGGCAAAAGTATTAAGCTTGCGTCACACCCTTATAGTAACTCAGCGTCCATCCATTTAAAAATGACACTACACCAGTTTTAGAAAAGTGGAAAGCTTTATCTTTCCTTTCTATTAGGTTTCCAGTTGCTTCACCGTTTGATAAATTTACATATTATACATTGTCAATAAATTGCATTATTTTGTTACTCCATAAGTACAGCATAACATCTAATTAAATTAGCTGACCTTAAATAATCATATCAGTCATGAGCAGACAGGTGTAGGAATTACATTTCTGTTAAAGCACACATTGCATCACACATGAGAGAAGTACAGGATCTAAAAGCAGCCCTGCCGTTATTCCACTTTTGACTGCCTAGACTGACAAAGATAGATCAAAACAATAGATTATCCAAGCATTGGTTCCATATAACATGTGTCTCAGGAAATCAAGCCCCTACTTTGAAGTAAACAAGCTTTAAGTGGACTGTATTCACTTTCCCTTAAGGTACATAGGACTCAGTTTCCAGCATCAATGTGAGGTTCCTGTTCCTTGTCAGGCATGGTTATCTATTTCCTGCATCAAGCAACCATGTTCTCAATCTATCTCTGGCTTGTAGCTTCGCTTATGATTGCAATTTTTAACTGTACACTCCCTTGCTGTAATTTTACCAGCCAATCGTGCTGTAGATCGGTTGGGTTGTTTTTCAGTCACTCCAGTCACGATTTCCACAGGGCCAGACAACTGCTCAGAGAACCGGCCCGACAAAGGTTATGGTGTACCGAGTCTCCTCCCTCCACCTCATAATCCCTGTTTACGTTAATGATGGTAGGACTGACAGATATTCCCCGCAGTACATGCAGCGCACTTGACAGAGTCTCGGACGTTCCGTTTCTGCGTCGTCTGTAGGATTTCAGAGGCCAATCCCGCACTGATGCCCTGTCAGGGGGAGGGGGGGGGTCGATTCTGGACTTCCCTCCCCTTCTTCCATGACTCTCTCCCTCCACTTGTTAACTCGGGTAGTGCTCCGATTAGGCCCGACCCCCACACTGCCCGCCCCTCACCTTCTGGCGCCTCGCCTCTTCCTGGATCGTCGGGCGAGCTTCGCTGGGCCTCTGCTACCAGGCAACCATCACGGAAGCAGCTCTCACGCTTCACATCGATGCCGGTCGCCTCACAGAACAGGCAGACCCAGACTGCGCACCCCCCCAGCAGCTGTTGAACAAGAGGTGGTGAGTTCAACCAAGCGCGGGAAGCGCTACACAGCCGGGGTCAATCTTGATGAGACTTCTGCGATGCCTCTACAATAGTAGGCTTAAAAGTACAGTCTCAGGGTAGTCCCTTCAGGGTTCTGGTTGGCAGCCAGGAGGGGGAAAATTAAGGCAAGGACTTAGGCCCCTATCGTGGCAACTTCTCACACCCTCCAACTCCCGGCTCAGGGGTCTTCACCCACTAGGGCTGGATTAAGGCTCCTTTTTGAGGGGGTACACAAGAGGACGCTGGACCCGGGGTAAAGGATGAAGACAGGGCCAGGTCATCAGGTAGGGGGGGTGACAGCAAAGAAGGATAGCAGGCCCGAAGATTGTCAAACCCTCCCTTAGCGGGCCAACCTCTCCACCTAGAAGCCTTAACTCCTGACTAATCCCACTCCTCACTGTACAGAATGGCCACCCAACAGTTGGCCCTTATATACCCCTAGTTCCAAGTGTCCAGAACAGGCCAGAAGGTTCTAGATCCCCCATATAAGTCTATGGGCCAGTCTCTGAGGTAATCAGTTGTGGCAGTTACTGGCCACCATTTTGTGTAGCTAAACTTGCCCTAGAAAAGGAGGGATTTCAAGGCCTATGAGGAACTATAGGGTCAAGGAGTACCTAACCCCCAGGACAACACCTAAAAATTCCAGTGGACATAAAAATGAAAGGAATTGAGGGGCAAAAAGGGGAAAAAATAAATAAATAATAGGAGGGACCACCCAAAGGGCTGACAGGTCTAACACTATCCAACTCCAATCTAAACCAACTTGGGGAAAGTGCTAGACACCGAAAGGGTGACATTTACTATTCTGTCTCCAATTTAAATCAATTTGGGGGAGGCACTGGACAATAAAGGGGTGAATTTACTATTCCCAACCCAATCTAACAATACTGGCGGAAGGTGTTGGACACTGATGGGGTGACACTTACTAATCCCACTCTCATCTAAACCAATTTGGGGAAGGTGTTGGACCCTAAAGGAGTCAAATTTACAATTCCAACTCCAAACTAAACCAATTTTGGGAAGGAGTTGGACACTAAAGTGGTGACATTTACTAACCCCACTCCAACCTAAACCAATTTGGGGAAAGTGTTGGACGGTAAAGGGGTGACATTTTCTATTGCCACTCCAATCTAAAGCATTTTAAGGTGGCATTTACTCCTCCCACTCCAATTTAAGGCTATTTGAATAAGGAGTTGTATGCTAAAGAGGAGACATATACAATAGCCACTTCAAAATAACATATTTTACACGAGGTATTACCTCTCTAATCTAACCATATTGGGGAAAGGTGTTGGCTTTAAAAGGGTTGACATTTACTATTCCCACTCAAATTTGAAGCAATTTGAGGAAGGTGTTGGACACTAAACAGTTGACATTTACTATTCCCACTCCAATTTAAGGCTATTTGTAGAAGGAGTTGGATGTTAAAGAGGTGAAATTTACAATATACACTTCATAATACCACATTTTACACAAGGTAATACAAACTAGAAATTTAACATACACAGTCAATCAATCATAATTACTTTATTCGTAATCCTTTTTTTAGATCCATAAAAGTACATTACAAAAACATTATGACATAAAATATGAATCATAGTAAAATCCGTCACATGCACATTCCACACTCCATATTAAAAAATGTTTTATTTAAAATTAACTGGAATGCTATCTAAAACACACTAATCTAAACTACACACAATCATATGCATATTTAAATTTTAACATGTAAAATGTACACTTTAATGTTTATTAAATATTATTATATTGTTGAAAATATTTACCACCATTCACAAACTTCACACAATAAACTGAAATTAAGGCCCCGATTATGAGTTTGGCGGCAGCAGCCAACTTCCGCTGTCATATTACAATGTCACCGCTGGCCCAGCAGCCGTGTTTCTCATGGCAGGGAAAATGTTTTCATATGTGTCCATGCAGGTGTGTATATTTTAACTGCACAAGTGTTAGATGTACACATATGCATGACATGGGAAAAAATACCTACTACAAGTACTTTCCCATTGCTGGAGCCTGGACCATTGTGCCTAGTTCAGTCAATGGGTAAATACTGCAAAGTGGTCTTACCTGGATTTCAGCGCAAACAGGATCATTTTCTTTGGGGTCAAGATGCTGCAGTGATGGGAGCCTGGAGGACAGGATCCATGTGGGAGTCTGAAGGGAAGAAAAGGAAAGGGTTGAGTATACACCCCAAATCCATTGATTCCATCAACTCAAAGCAAGCAGTCTTCCCGTAAGGGTTGGCTCATCAGAAAGCCAACTCATAATTCAGACAATGGTGAACTTGTCTGTGCCGCCCTCTGACAGCTGCTTTCCCCCTACTGCCAGTGGGGGAGTGGCTCGCAGTGGCAGCAGAGCCCTGGCGGTCTTTCCTTCAGCAAATTGCCAACATCGTAATACGTCAGGTGGACTGCTGACTAAGTAGCGGGGTTTCTTACGCCGCTTTGATGTCAGTTCCCTTACTGCCAAACTCTTAATAAGGTCCTTAATCATAATACTAAATTAGCAATCATAACTTGAAAACATATTAAATTAAATGTTATGTTTCATTTTTTTATGAATATTTAAAATTAAATTTTCATCTAAAAAATAAAAAAGAATACAATTTTAAATATGTTTTAAAATAAAATGTTACATTTAATCATAAACTTATTTCTAAATACTGAGCTTTATTAAAATATAAATGCTTTAACATTTTACATTTAATTATTTTGAATGAAAAAATATTTAATATCATTAATATATATCCAAATTGACATCAAATAAACTATGTTACAACTAATAATAAAATAAAACACATTTAAAATGTCAACTTTATTAATTTGCACATCTTTGAAATTACTAACTTAACATTTACGTTAACACATTAACATATACATTTTTTTATAAATTTCCCCACCCTCATCCCTTAAAAACAAATATTCTGTTACTTAAAAAAGCATTTACCAAATAGTACAACTAAAAAAAATTTGAACAATTTCAAAACTAAAAACACAAATAAAAAAGTACACTTATGCAATCAAATACATTACAATAAACAACATACTAATTAACACTTGCAAATGATATTACATACAGCAATATTTTCTACACTGATATTGTTTAAACTATATTAAAAACAACCCTAAAAACTCTGGGGCATCGCTGCGGGAATGGGACCGACCGTCAGGTAGTTGATGATCCCGCCCGCCACATTAGGATCCGACCACTGTATAGGCGGTCGAAAACATGCCCCTTTGTATTGAGGTATGTGCTCAATCAATCAATCACGAAATTTGTATAGCGCGCTACTCACCCGGAGGGTCTCAAGGCGCTTGGGGGAAGGGGGTCCGCTACTGCTCGAACAGCCAGGTCTTGAGTTGCTTCCTGAAGGAGAGGTGGTCCTGGGTCAGGCGGAGGTGGATGGGGAGGGAGTTCCATGTCTTGGCCGCCAGGTAGGAGAACGATCTTCCTCCCATGGCTCTTCAGATGCGTGGAACAGCGGCGAGGTCGTGGCTGGTCGATCGTAGCTGGTGGGTGGGAATGTAGAAGGTCAGGCGGTTGTTGAGGTACCTGGGGCCCAGGTCGTGGAGGGCCTTGTGTGCGTGGGTGAGGAGTCGGAACGTGATTCTCTTGCTGACGGGGTGCCAGTGCAAGTCTCTCAGGTGTCCGGAGATGTGGCTGTGTCGCGGGATGTCCAGGATGAGTCGTGCGGAGGCGTTCTGGATTCGTTGGAGTCTTTTCTGAAGTTTGGCTGTGGTTCCGGTGTAGAGGGTGTTCCTGTAGTCCAGTCGGCTGGTGACGAGTGCCTGGGTGACCGTCTTTCTGGTTTCGGTGGGGATCCATCAGAAGACCTTTCGGAGCATGCGTAGGATGTTAAAGCATGATGATGAGACGCCGTTGACTTGTCTGGTCATTGAGAAGGAGGAGTCCAGGATGAAGCCCAAGTTGCGTGCGTGGTACGTTGGTTTGGGTGCGCTGCCCAGGGCGGAGGGCCACCAGGAGTCGTCCCAGGCAGAGGGTGAAGATCCCAGGATGAGGACTTCCGTCTTGTCTGAGTTGAGTTTCAGGCGGCTGTTCATCATCCACTCGGCTACGTCTTTCATCCCTTCGTGAAGGTTGGTTCTGGCGGTGGTTGGGTCGTTGGTGAGGGAGAGGATCAGCTGGGTGTCGTCGGAGTAGGAGATGATGTTGAGGTTGTGTTGGCGTGCGATGGCTGCGAGGGGGCTAATGTAAACGTTGAAGAGGGTGGGGCTGAGTGATGATCCTTGTGGTACGCCACAGATGACCTCGGTGGCCTCGGATCGGAACGGGGGAGGCGTACTCTCTGGGTTCTTCCGGCGAGGAACGAGATGATCCACTCTAGAGCCTTCTCTTGGATTCCGATGTTCTTTAGGCGCTGTACTAGGGTGCGGTGGCAGACAGTGTGGAACGCTGCGGAGAGATCCAGGAGGATGAGGGCCGCTGTTTCCCCGTTGTCGAGCAGGGTACGGATGTCGTCAGTGGCTGCGATGAGGGCGGTCTCGGTGCTGTGGTTGGCCCGGAAGCCGGACTGCGAGTGGTCGAGGGATCCGTTTGTCTCAAGGAAGGCGCCAAGCTGTCTGTTTACGGTCTTCTCGATGACTTTGGCAGGAAAAGGGAGGAGCGAGATGGGGCGGTAGTTTTTGAGGTTGGTGGGGTCTGCTGAAGGTTTCTTCAAGAGGGGGCTGATTTCGGCATGCTTCCAGCACTCCGGGAAGGTGGCGGTGTCGAAGGAGCAGTTGATGATGTCCCGGAGTTGGGGTGCGATGACAGAGTCGGCCTTGTTGAAGACATGGTGGGGGCATGGGTCGGTTGGAGATCCGGAGTGGATGGTGTTCATCGTGTGGATGGTCTCTTCGGTGCTGATCAGAGTCCAGGCGCGGAGGGTGGTGGTGGCGTCGGTTCGGGGGTTGGGTGCGTGGTCTGTGCGCCGAAGCTGTTGAGTATGTCGGCGATCTTGCTGTGGAAGAACGAGGCGAGTGAGTCGCAGAGGTCTTGTGATGGGGTGATGTCGTTCTATCCGGCGCTGGGATTGGAGAGCTCTTTGACGATGCTGAAGAGTTCCTTGCTGTTGTGTGCGTTGTTGTCTAGTCGTTCCTTGAATGCTGTCTTCTTGGTGGTGCGGATCAGCTGGTGGTGTTTGCGGGAGGCGTGCTTGAGGGTGGTCATGTTGTCTGTAGTCGGGTCTTTGCGCCAGGCTTTCTCGAGGTTGCGGCAGTTCTTTATGGAGGTCTTGAGGTCGGTGTTGAATCAGGAGGCTTTCTTGCTGCTGGTCCTGCTGGGATGGTTTTTCAGAGGTGCGAGGTCGTGGGCGCAGTTGGTGATCCACTGTGTCAGGTTGTTGGCTGCTTGGTTGGGGTCCGTTGAGCTGGCGGGAGGGTTCTGGATCAGGGATGTGGTGAGCTGGTCGGTGGTGATCTTGTTCCAGCTCCTGCGGGGAGCCTGATGCGGGTGGCGGTGGGTCGTGTTTCTTCTGAAGATGAAGTGGACGCAGCTGTGGTCTGTCCAGTGGAGTCCGGTGGAGTGGCTGAAAGAGATGTGCTTGCTGGAGGAGAAGACTGGGTCCAGCGTGTGTCCGGCGTAGTGGGTGGGGGTGTTCACTAGTTATTTGAGTCCTAGGTTGGCAAGCTTGTCCAGCAGGGCGGTGGTGTTGTTGTCGCTCTTGTTCTCCAGGTGGAAGTTGAGGTCCCCTAGGAGGATGTAGTCAGCGGAGGCGAGGGCATGTGGGCTGATGAAGTCTGCGATGTCATCGCTGAATTGTGTGCGAGGTCCTGGGGGTCTGTAGATGAGTGTGCCTCTGAGTGTGGTCTTGGGGTCGGTGTGTATTTGGAAGTGAAGATGTTCGGCGGCTGTGAGGGTGTCGTCAGAGTTGGTCGTGATGCGGATGGTGTTCTTGTGGACGATGGCGATGCCTCCTCCTGTCTGGTTGAAACGGTCCCTCCGGGTGATCTTGTATCCGTCCGGATGGCGATGGCGATGTCGGGCGCTGAGGAGGCGTTCATCCATGTTACCGTGAGGAAAGCGGCGTCTGGAGATGTGGTGTCGAGTAGGTTCCAGAGTTCAACGGCGTGTCTGTGGAAAGAGCGGGTGTTGAGCAGGATGCGCTTTAGGTGATTGTTGCTGTTGCTCGGCTTGGCAGGTGCAGTATAGGTCCGGATGCAGGAGAATTTGCGGGATCGGCAGGTGAAGGGTCCGTGGGTGCGTCTTGGGGTGGCTCGGTAGCAGCCGGGGATCCGGCCAGTGTTGAGTGCGTTGAGGGTGGCATCGTCATAAGTCTGGCGGGAGGGCTGGCCTCCGCGGGGGCCAGGGGTTCTGGCACTGGGCGCGGTCCAGGCACGGACGGGCGCAGACGGGCTTGCCTTTGGCGCGCCTCCAGCGCGCATAGGGCACGCCCACTGCACGTTGACGCTGCGCGTACGCGCGGACTCTGCCATAAATAGAGAGTGGGGGGCGGAGCGAGGGAGGAGCAGCTGGGAGGCGGGAGCGGGGTGGCCAATGGGCGGGTAATAGAAGCGAAAAGGGGCGGGCAGCAGGGGAGCAGCGGCGGGGAGCAGGGAGGGGGAGAAGCGGCGGGAAGGACACTAGGACGGCGAATACTGGGGCACAGAAGGGACAGCAAAAACACAATCAGGGGCACAGAAGTTAAACACAGCAAACAATGGAGAAAACACAGCAAAATACACGATCAGGGGCACAGGCAAAGGAGACAGGAAAAGAACCGGCAGAACAGCAGTCCAGGCACACGGCTGTGTGAGGCAGCGGCGGAAGGGTCAGGGGTCCCGGCACTCAAGGATGGAGCCGCGCGGTGTGTGGAGCGACCGGCCTTGCAGGCAGGGGCAAGGGTCACAGCTCACCACAACGCGGCAACCTCCCTAAATGATCCGTGGGAGGGAGGAGCAGCTGGGAGGCGGGAGCGGGGTGGCCAATGGGCGGGTAACAGAAGCAAAAAGGGGCGGGGCCGCAAGTGGAGTTCTGGACTTTTTGGTTCCGTCCAGAGGTGTCAGGGATAACACCCGAAGACCCCGGAGTTCCACCTGTCTCGGTGCACAAATAAACAGAAACACGGGCTTCTCGATGGTGGCGTCAAAGACCAAAGGTTTATTACTGCAGGGACACAGAAGTCACAGAAACTACACACGGGCAGTATCTAGGAGCCTGTTCGATTTGTACAAAAAGGGTTGCTCCTTATATACAAAAATTTGAGCTTGAGGCAAATTCTTTACATGTAATACATTCCCAAACCTTTGTATCTTAAACAATAAATATTTGGCGTTGCACAGGAATCGTCGACAATATCTGATGTCAAAACATTACGAACGAGGGGTTCCCACTTTTCCATCATAATCTCATGTCAACTTTTCATTCAAGACCCGGACCGCCTCATCGTAAATTTCGTTACCTCCCCCTAATAAAGGCCCAGAAGGAAAGGAGCAGAGCCAGGTGCAGAAGATAGAAAAGCAGGATAAGGGATGTTTGTGGGTTGTAAATGGGCAAGGCTACCGGCTTCGGCCGCCTAATCATGATCAGGCCAACGAACACAAGAACCAGTATAGCAGGACTGGCCTCGGGCAGAGGAGACAGCCTTTGTCGAGTCATGCAGCTACAGCGTGTTCTGTTCTAAGGTGCACGTGTCACTGGAAAGGTGAATCGCCGGCTAAGCCTACGTGTCCTTAATCGAAATGAAGTAATCAGAGGTTATTGCGTATGTGAGGGCAAGAAACACAAAATGGCTGCCATGATCTAAGATGGATGCCATGGGTAGATCGGAAATGTGTTTGTAACAGGAGTACTCTTGCTCGTAGCATAGCGAAAACACCAGGATATGCTAAATGGATCATTTGCGGTTCGCTGATACCAATATTATGTATTTCCGACAATACTGAAAACACGGGTTCAAACCGTCACGGAACCTCAGTCCCTCCTTTTGCCCTTACATAGGCAATTACTCAGTCTATGTCAGAGTCTAATTCTATGCTCATTAGGTCAGTGACATGCTGTTGTATCATCATCCTTTCTCGTGCCTTTTCTCCAAACGCAGGTGGTTTTCTAAAACAGGTTGCAGCACAGAGACTACACAAAGCAGAACCACACTGGATAATCAGGCAGCATGAGAATAGGAATACTAAGATGACACCAATGACCATCAGAACCTTCCATCCCCACGCTGATATCAGAGTCCACAACCACTCCATGAAGGACCAGTTTCCCTTGTCTACATGTATAGAGTCGGAAATCTTGTGTAGCTTAGAGATCGCCTCATAGACTGTTGGAGCATTATTGGGAATAAAGACACAGCAGCTCGATTGGATCATTCTGCATACCCCACCTCGATCTGCAAGTATTACGTCTAGAACCATACGGTTCTGCAACGTCATGAGTCTATCCGCCTGAAGCTCAGCTGTCAAGTTGCTAAGGGCACCAGCAGTTTCGGTAATAGTAGATTCAACTACCCGTGTTAGCTGACGTATGTTTCTACTATTGGCCATAGGCCCCCAGAACGGAAGGAAACCTTTGAAGAAGTCTCCAGCTTCCTGACCAGCGGTATCTTCCTTGCTGAAAACACCTCTTGCTACTCTGGTCTTGTGATAGTCAGATGAAGCAGTGTATGTCGGAGGCAACAATCGAGCAATATAACATGAACCTGAAAAGTCAGCAGGCAACCATGTATACGCTCTGTTTTGACAGATGAAGTAGGTACCCCTAGCAGTAAGAAAAGCAGGGGAAGAGTTAGACGGAAACACGTAAGTCTCAACGCACTCACTCCTCCCTAGCTGAGCTCTCGGATTTCTCCCATTACCTTGCAAACAGACCTGACCTCGGTGAGGTACGACCCATATTGGAGTGGAGCTTTTACGCTTGCTTTCTCCCAAACTAAGGCGATACTCTGTAGAGTTCCAACTCAAATATACTCGCAATTCGTCTCTAGGGTAAGATGGAGTATTATTGACGTCCTTGATCATGTCAATAATTCCCTGGACTAAAGCTTTATTGGCAGAGTTATATTTAGTGGAACGTGGTGGACGCGGAGGATAGGTTTCAAGGGCATAAGCAAAAATGGTCTGAAGGGTCTGAAATGATCCATTATAGCTAAAAGGCAAAACCAGATAGGGAATGCCTTTATCCATAGTGTGGGGTATCAAGCCACACACCCAGCAGTCTGTAGTGTTAACTACCAGTTGGTGTTGGTGCAAGAGCTGTACGAAAGTGTTATTGATAAATTCTGAGCGTCGAGCTTGCTCATGTTCAGGAAACGAGTGAAAAGAGTGTATAGAAGAAACAGTAGAGGTAGTAGGATCAAGGGGAGGTACTGTAGTTACTGGCACAAAGATTAAATTTATACCAAAAACGATTCCACCCACCAACGTTATTAAAACAATTAAAAATGTAATAGCACATTGCATCAGAAAACATTTGCTATGAAGGATTCTGTAAAGTCTGTTTCTGCGAACATAGATCACATTTTCTCGTTGCAGCGCAGGAAGCTCCATCTTCTACAATCCGCTCGCGACCACTGATGATGTGTACGTAGATGAAAATGCCTCTGTCAGCCCTGGGAGTTCCCAGAACCAACAGAAAGATCGACCTTGTGTCTGACCCCTGCAGATTCAACTAGGCACACAGCCACGACCCTACGGCTACCCAGACGGCAAGGCAATTTTTTTTAAAAAACAATAAAACAATAGCAAACTTCCTGGCTGAAGGCAAAAGTTCAAAATTTCAAATATCACAATAGGCAGTTTCCTGCTTTATTTGTCCATATTACGAGATCGTAAGTTGTATCTTAGTTTTGCAGGAACTGTTTGATCAGGAAACAATGTGTTGTCAGTAGAGGTTGCAATGTTCAAGTTCGCAGATGGCAAAGTTCCTTCTGATGCAGAGGGCAAGTGTTCAGGAGTCAAAGAAGTAGTTTCAGGAGGAGAGTCAGAGTTCGAAGTGTCAGTTATCAATTCGGCATCGCTGAAAGGGACAAACTTGGGTGTTCGCTCAAACTCAGAGGCACCAAATCCCTTCTTCACCCAGTTGTCATAAGGAAGTGGCAAGGGCACACGTTTGACGTGTGTCGCATGGATCCAATGCTTGCGACCAGCCACACGAACAGCAGTTCTCGTTGTTAGCAGTACTTGGTAGGGGCCAACAAATCTGGGCTGAAGGTTCTTCGTCCTCGCAAAGTTCCGCACCACAACGTGGTCACCTGGTTTCAGCTGATGACCTGGACTCTCCGGAGGCTTTGGCAATGCATCGAAAACCTGTTGGTGAATAAGACTCAATTTAGCAGTCAAGTCGTAAAGGTAATCAATCAACATTGGATATTCCAGAGAACAAAATTCCTTTGGCCTTGGCACTCCCCAAATATTAGCAGGACGGCCAAAGACAATTTCATATGGACTAAGCCCTACTCTAGAATGTACAGTCGCTCTCGTGGATAACAAAGCCAAGGGTAGTGCGTCTGGCCAAGATAAACCCGTGGATGCCTGTATTTTAGCGAGTTTTAGTTTGAGGGTGCCATTGTAACCCTCAACTAAACCAGCAGACTGGGGATGGTTTGCACTGTGGAATTTTTGTTTTATTCCTAAACCGGCACACACACTCTGCATAACTTTCCCTATAAACTCACTTCCGTTATCTGACCATACAATCCGTGGCATTCCGTATCTAGGGAAATATTCTTTGAGAAGAATTTTGGCAGTTGATAGGGCAGTGTTGTCCTTTAGTGGATATGCTTCAATCCATCTGGAGAAAGCACAAACTACCACCAGGACGTACTTTAAGTTATTGCACCGATCCATGTGAATGAAGTCTAACTGAATCACTTCAAAGGGGCAAGAGGGTGGAGCGAAGTGACCAGCAGGTGTAGGGATTCCCTTGCCAGAATTATGCATCAGGCATACCATACAATTTTTCACCACTCTTTCTGCACATTTACTAATCCCATCATTCTTCCAGACTGGAGCCAACATCTTACATATCCCTTTAGAACTTATATGTGCTACTCCATGTGCCATTGTCACCACTGCAAGCACATACGCATCAGGCAACATCCAACGCTGTTGTTCCGACAAGTCAATCCAACACCCACTCGAATCCAACTTGCCCGTACTTTCTTTCCATGCTCGCTTTTCCTCCTCAGTTGCCTCTTTCTGAATCTCTTTCACACTTTCCACTGTATCCTCACACATTCCAGACTCAGAAATCCATCTTGCAGACGTTGCAACATACATTCTACTCATCATATTTCTAGCTGTCTGTTTAGCGGTCTCGTCAGCAAAAGCATTCCCACGACCAACATCATCCGTGATTGCTTTATGCGCACTGCATTTCACAATCGCAACTTCAATCGGCAAGGTTAGAGATTCCAACAAGTCGTTAACTAGCTGACCATGTTGAATCTTAGTCCCATGGGACGTAATGAAACCTCTTTCTTTCCACAAACGGCCAAAATTATGGGCCACGCCGAACGCGTACTGACTATCTGTGAACACATTCACTCTCTTTCCCTTAGCTAAAACACACGCTCTCATTAGAGCGATTCATTCTGCAGCTTGGGCAGAATTCTGACTCACTCTTGCAGTCTCCACAATCGTACTCAAAGTCGTTACTGCATAGGCAGCAGTCACATCACCATTCTCCAATTTAAAGCATGACCCATCAACATACAACGTGCCATCTGGATCTGACAATGGGGTGTCTTTTAAATCAATTCGTCCTTTTGTCTCTTCCTCGGTTCTGAAACAACAATCATGGGGTTCGGAATCACTCGACTCTTGATTAGCCGGCAACAGTGTTGCTGGATTCAATACATTGCATCTTTTGATCTGAATATGACTCGATAGCAGTGTCAGCTCGTAGCCAGATAATCTAGCACTGGTAAGGTGTTGCGTCTTGGTTCTGTTCATGAGTGTATCCACAGCATGAGGAACCATGACCACTAGCATGTTATTCATCACCAAACCAGCAGATTGTCGAATGGAAGCCGCAGCTGCCGCTGTAGCTCTCAAACAACTAGGTAACGCTCTAGCTACCGGATCTAATGTTGATGAAAAGTACGCACAAGGGCGTTGTTTATCACCGAATCTCTGTGTCAGGACACTCAACGCACAACCTTCTCTCTCGTGAACATAGAGCGTGAATGGCTTGCTGTAATCGGGTGTACCTAATACAGGAGCTGAACATAGTGCATTTCGTAACTCAGAAAAACTCTCCTGACATTCAGCAGACCATGGCACCGGACTCGGAACATTTTTCCCAGTCAAAGCTACCAACGGTTTTGCTAAAAGAGAAAAATTTGAGATCCACTGCCTACAGTAAGAGGTAATACCTAGAAAGGCACGTACTTCTCTCTGTGTGCGAGGAACACTCATCTGCGTAATTGCTTTTATTCTCTCTGGGGTCAACTTCCTTCCCTCCTTTGACAAGAGATGACCTAGGTAGGTCACTTCTTGGCAGCAGTATTGCATTTTCGAAGGTGACACCTTGTGATTCAAATTAGACAAATGATGCAATAACGAAATCGTAGCTGCTTTGCAAGTTTCCTTGTCATCGGCAGCCACTAGAAGGTCATCTACATACTGCACTAGAGCAGAACCTGGAGGAAGTACAAAGGAATCTAACTGACTTTTTAATGCCTGACTGTAAATGGATGGGCTCTCACAATAGCCTTGTGGAGCGCGTTTAAACCTGAAGCTTCGACCTCCTAGACAGAAGCCAAAAATATCTCTGCTTTCCTCGGCTATTGGAATGCTGAAAAAGGCATTCTTCAAGGCGATGACTGAAAACCATGTAGCTGTTGCAGGAATCAATGTTAACAATGCAGTAATGTCTGGAACTACAGGAAACTGCGGAACCACAATTTTATTAACCTCTCTGAGATCGATAACAAATCTATATACTGGAGGCTTTGAAGGATCAGTACGTTTCAAAATTGGCAATACAGGACTATTACAGACATTTCCTCTAGTTTCTTCAACCACCCCTTTCTTAATCAAATCTTGCACGATTAATAAAAGTGTACGTTCGCCTTCACTAGAAATTCTGTATTGAGGAATTCGTGGAAATTTGACATTTGCTTTTAAAGTGACTACATAGGGTGGTATTTCTAAAAGGCCTACATCGTTAGGACCAGTCTCCCAAAGAGTATTAGGGAGTGAACGCAGCTCTGGTGGAAGTGCATCCATTGACAAGTACATCGGAGAGGTGATTCGTTTACCCAACGTAAGCTGTACTCCTTCCGGAGAACAGTACAATGTCGCATGTAGGCGTTTTAACAAGTCTAAACCAAGCAGATTTTCATTACAACCTGTCGTCAAAATCAGGGGTGCTTTCAATTGACACGGTCCAACAGAAATAGACAAAGGACCAGATACAGGGTTGTAAACAGGGGCGCCTGAAAAACCTACAGAAACATTTGTTAAGCCGGACAAAGGTGCGCCAGGGAGTTTCGCATGAATGATAGAACTTTTTGCGGCACCAGTATCCAACAGAAACGGTTCGACTACACCTGATGTTGCTACCGCGACATAAGGCCCACTCTGATCCACTGGAACTGATACTACCCCCTCTCTCTGTCCATGGCTGTCCTAGTACTCATTTTGTTGAAATCCCTCATCAACTTCACAATAATCCTCAACATGATACTGTTGAGATCTATTTTGTTGAGCAGACTGTCCATTCCGCTGATCAAAGTGATTGGAAGGGCGATCATTTGTTTGTGGAGGCATAGCACCTCGTCCTCGACCTCTAGAATTTTGCACAAAACCACCACGACCTCTCTGAGCTGCTGCTGCGTTATTTTGCGCTAAGACTGGACACTCATTCTTATAATGTCCTTCTTTCTTACAATATGCACATTGATTCCATTGGTATTGTGGTCTCTGAGAACCATAATCTGTCCTTTGATACGACCCTTGCTGTGTATTATTCTGATTCATGCGAGGCGGATATGCTTGTTGCAGAAGAACTTTAGTTTTTAAGTCTTTCGTTTTCTTATCTGATTTCTCTTTCTCCTCTTTATCCCTATTTTCATAATACTGTGCAGTTGCAAGTATTTGCGCAGTTGTAGAGACAGCCCACGCACTCTCGGAATCTTTTAATTTATTGCATAGCTCAGGTAGCAAATTATGTACAAATTTGTCTACAAACAATCTCTGACCTCCTTCTGTGCTCATATCCTGACCACTGTGATCTACAAAAGTCTCTTCGAACCTCGTGAAAAAGTCGGAGACACTTTCGTCTTTCTTTTGCCTGCATGCGGACAACTTGTCCCAGTTAACACGCAATGCTGGCATCAGAGTTTTCATTAGGTCGATTATCCTACCTGGAAGATTAGCAATTAGAGGTTTGGGTTTGGAACCACCTATTTGCTGACCATCCGCTGCAATTATAGCTGCCCAATCACCACCTAGAGCAACTGGATGATTCTCTTTGCAAATTTTAGCCCAAATTGGTTGTGGAACTACATTCCCAAATAACATGTCAATGTCCGCTAGATTCATCACACAAGCCTCAACTGTCTGTGCTAACTCCTTATAATATCCGGCTGGATTTTTACGCGGATCTGGCAAGGCCTGTTTCACTGCTAACACTTCGGCTCGCTTCCACGGAATGTGTATCCACACTCTCTGGAATTGCCCCGGAGCGGCTGCAATACCAAGGACTGCATCAGCTTGTATAGCTTCGCGCCAAATTGGAGGAACCTCTCTCATTGGATATTGGCGATTCTGCTTCGTACTATTTTTCTCTAAGTCCCTCGGTGAACGAAGTGATGGATCATTCCTATAACTTCAAATCAGTTCCATCGCTTCTTTTATATTTTGACCTACTATCATACCTGCAGCAAACTCTTTCTGAACCTTAATTAAGTCTTCTAAATTCAATTCAGAGTCATCTTCTTCTAGTTCCTCACGTAAAAGAGAGCACATCTCGTCAAAGACATATCGTTGTGTTGGTTCATTCCATTGCATAAATGTATCCAATACATCTCTAGTACTGTATCTTCTACTCTTCGAAATCCATCTGAGAGCCGTGGAATCTAATATTCCCCGTTCCTCAGTACTTGGGAGCTGACTACGTCTTTGTACAGAGTCAGAAGTAGGTGTCTTAATTAAAGATTTATAAAAGGGAGACAGAATGTTAGAGACAGAATCAGTGATTCTTCGACGAACAGAAAGCGGAGTCATAATACTAGCAGATGTAGAAAACACAGTAGCAGTTGGAACAGATTGTACAGGGACAGTAGAAGCATCAAGTAAGGTAGCTTGTGAAGTAGTAGGTGTAAGCAACACAGGTATAGGTAAAGAAGAAGTCGGCAACCCAGGAAGAGGGGGTGCCGAAGGAACATTCACATTAACCACAGGAAATACAGGGGCTTGATTCTGAGGGGCAGGAGCAGGAATACCAGGTTGTCCAGCAACCGGCAATTGAACATTCGGTACAGGTGGAGCCGTAGCACCCTGTGCATACGGTGGTGGTGACCGTAACAAGTAAGACAACAGAGGATCGTTTTCGGGGTCCTCTACTATCTTAGTTGTACCCGATGGCAAGGCTGGGTAGAACTTATCTATCGCTAAGTTATGCTCTCTAGTAGCTATCTCCATTGCTTTCTCAGACTCGTTATCTTGCAGCTGCTTAGCCGCTTGTTCTAAAGTTAACTCTTGCTCTTTCTGTTCTTTTTTCAACCTTTTAATTTCTCTCTGTTTAGATTCTTTTCGCCAGTAACGGAAAGAATCAAACATTGCCGGCCGGGCTTTCTTCTTAAACAATTTTATTTCTAAATTGTCAAGAACTTCAGGTTCAAAACTACCATGTAGTGGCCAACTAAGGACACCATCTTTTTCAGTGTATCGGATCCACACCTCATTATAATATATAGGACCCACTCCAAACTTACAATATAGATCATATAGAGGAGTTCCGATCGGAGGAACCAGACATGAGTCTTCCAACCGGGAATCACTGTTGCAACCAAAACACGACAACATACAATTTTTCCGACTTACCATTTTATAATCCGGAACACAGAACAAACAAACAAAACAGGAATGTGCACTCGAACCAAGAACTTAGGCCTACCAAAAGCGAACAAATGTATCGATACCCAAACTAAACCAATAGATTATCGTAACTAGAACAACCAGTGATAATCTTACGAAACCAAACCAAACCAAGAACTAAAAGGATCTTATCCAAACAGGAACAACCCTTACGAAGTAACCAACTAGCAACCACTTAATACTTAACTGAGGCACTGAAGACGTCACCAAGGAGAAACCCGTCACGTTTCGCCGTACTAAGGACTGCACCTCGGGTCCAAGACAGGGCGACGGTCAAGGCAACGGACCACTGCAGCCGTCCTGAACGGGAACCCTCGTGGAAGAGAACGTCGGGCCACTTTTGCGATATGCCGGGATCGATGAAGTGGGGCGCCTCCCTCAGGAATCTTCACACGAAGCTTCTCGAACTCTTCAGGCTTTTGGACCGGTACCGAATGACGTCGCCCCACGTTGGGCGGCAATTGGAGTTCTGGACTTTTTGGTTCCGTCCAGAGGTGTCAGGGATAACACCCGAAGACCCCGGAGTTCCACCTGTCTCGGTGCACAAATAAACAGAAACACGGGCTTCTCGATGGTGGCGTCAAAGACCAAAGGTTTATTACTGCAGGGACACAGAAGTCACAGAAACTACACACGGGCAGTATCTAGGAGCCTGTTCGATTTGTACAAAAAGGGTTGCTCCTTATATACTAAAATTTGAGCTTGAGGCAAATTCTTTACATGTAATACATTCCCAAACCTTTGTGTCCTAAACAATAAATATTTGGCGTTGCACAGGAATCGTCGACAATATCTGATGTCAAAACATTACGAACGAGGGGTTCCCACTTTTCCATCATAATCTCATGTCAACTTTTCATTCAAGACCCGGACCGCCTCATCGTAAATTTCGTTACCTCCCCCTAATAAAGGCCCAGAAGGAAAGGAGCAGAGCCAGGTGCAGAAGATAGAAAAGCAGGATAAGGGATGTTTGTGGGTTGTAAATGGCAAGGCTACCGGCTTCGGCCGCCTAATCATGATCAGGCCAACGAACACAAGAACCAGTATAGCAGGACTGGCCTCGGGCAGAGGAGACAGCCTTTGTCGAGTCATGCAGCTACAGCGTGTTCTGTTCTAAGGTGCACGTGTCACTGGAAAGGTGAATCGCCGGCTAAGCCTACGTGTCCTTAATCGAAATGAAGTAATCAGAGGTTATTGCGTATGTGAGGGCAAGAAACACAAAATGGCTGCCATGATCTAAGATGGATGCCATGGGTAGATCGGAAATGTGTTTGTAACAGGAGTACTCTTGCTCGTAGCATAGCGAAAACACCAGGATATGCTAAATGGATCATTTGCGGTTCGCTGATACCAATATTATGTATTTCCGACAATACTGAAAACACGGGTTCAAACCGTCACGGAACCTCACAAGGGAGCAGCGGCGGGGAGCGGGGAGGTGGAGAAGCGGCGGGAAGGACACTAGGACTGCGAATACAGGGGCACAGAAGGCACAGCAAAAACACAATCAGGGGCACAGAAGTTAAACACAGCAAACAATGGAGAAAACACAGCAAAATACACGATCAGGGGCACAGGCAAAGGAGACAGGAAAAGAACCGGCAGAACAGCAGTCCAGGCACATGGCTGTGCGAGGCAGTGGCGGAGGGGTCAGGGGTCCCGGCACTCAAGGAGGGAGCTGCGCGGTGTGTGGAGCTACCGGCCCTGCGGGCAGGGGCTGCGGCCCGAAAAGTGACGCAGCACAAGCCCCAATGCAAACAGGCATGTTTTCAAACATCCCTGCACCAGTTGGCAGGCACAATGCGGTGCCTGCCACACGATGCATTGATGCTAAGGGGGGCACCACAGGTGCCCTCTAAGGCCCATAGCAGAGGGACATGGTTGACAGGGGCCCTTCTAGGGGCCCCAAAAATTTCTATCCACCTGGCTTTTCATGCCAGAAGATGCAATGTGAAATGGCTGGCAGAAAATTGGATCATAATCCCCATGGTGGTGCCTGAGAGGGTGCCTCCTCCACTGTGGGGAATGCGATTAGACCTACCGCCCATCGGGCTCCTTGGGCCCATCGGAAACTGTTGGTTGGTCCCTTGGACAATGTGGACATGGTAGCCCGTAGCTTCTGTTCTCCTTGTTTTTGAGTTCGAGCATTATAAAAATCATACTCCATGTGAAACTTTGAACAGTCTTTTTACTAACCTTAAAAATTGCACTAAAGTAGATGTTACTGTCACTATGTTGATGTAATGCCTAACACTTTCCATTGTACTGAAAAACACAAATGTACTGTTGTCTCAACCTCAGTGGCGGCTGGTGACATTTAAAATTAGTGGGGCGTAAAAGTTTGTGGTGAGTATGGGGTGCTGAGCAGAGTGAATGAAGCTGACTATCTTTTTAAAAGAGAGGGCAAATGATGCATTTTCATTTTTTGAGAATATTTGAGAAAGCAAGAAGATTAATAAAACGATTGTACGGTGTATTTATGACATCAATAAAGAGATTTCATAAGATAATGATGTAGGTAGATGCTTATTGCACTCACAGAACTAAGGATTTCAGGGGTTTAGAACCAAGCACTAAAATTGGTTAAAATATCCTGACAAATTGAAGAAGCTAATTTTGTAGTTTAAAACGTTTCACATTGCGGGGTATATTTTTCCCCTTCCCCTTCAGCTTCAAGGTTATCATGTGGTGGGTCCAAGTCTTTAACTTCAGTAAATCTATGTCACATTTCGAGGTGTTTATATTCTTTTAAAAATGACAAATTAATCCAAATGATTAACACTTAAAGCAAGGCTGTAAAATGTCCTGAAAGATCCAAAGATCAAATGACTGCATTCTCCACTCATCATGAGTCCTGTATTCATCCCCTATAATATGTTATTGTTTTAATGTATTTAGGTAGGGGTGCCGTTCGTGTATTAGCGCCTACATTTCGGCTTTCCTACTCGCCATACCTGCACATCCTGCCACTCAAGAACATGCACCCGCAGAGTGAAACCCCCATGTATTCTGGTCATTCTAGTCTCTGACCATGACGCTATGAAAACGACAGATATCACCAGATTAGTATCAGATTTAGTATGTGGGTTGCTAACCTCTGTGGCCCTCAAGTCAGGATGTGTGATGCATAGCAAATTACCAGGGTTGCCACTCTAGCTGACAAGCATGTCATCAGCAGTAGCGAAAAGCTTCCTATGGTAAGTCACGTGCGGGGCACATTACTGAAGCCAGTGGTTTCTCATACAAAGCCGGCACATTTAAAACATAAAAAACAATGTGAGATAGTCACAATAGTCTAGCCAGAGCAATGGCCTCATTCTTCAGTCAGTCTGTGGCATTGCTCGCAAATGCTGAAGCTGTTTCAGCGTGCCCTTATACCACTAGCCAGAAATGGAGTCATTGTGTGTCATTGTGCTTTGTGTTGCACCATTGCTCACTATTTGTAGACATTTCCAAAGGGGTAGAACCCCATCTACCTTGTAAAGTGAACTACGAGACACTTGTGAGAAATTGACAAAGATAGCACAGGTGCACGTAGTTGTAGAATAAAATAGAAGTGTTCTCTCACCCGAGTCTCTGTTAAGACTACTGCAGTACATTATTTGCCCGCCAGTGCTGGTTCCCCTCCTGAATGATAACAGCCGGCTGTGTGCTGATTATCATGAAAATGAAATGGGAGATACTTAGACGAACTCTTCCTCAGCCCACTCCCCCAGCTGCCATTGTCCAATCAGGAGGCTTAAATGGTAGTGCAAACATGAAGTGCGTGAATCCGTTGTTGCCACCCACTTCACTTTGTCGATGACGCCCAGCCCTGCCCCTTATCATTTACTTCAATGGCGCTCTTCTGAAAATGCCTGGGCTACTGCAGAAGCGCCCTATTTAAAAGTAAATTATTGCCGGTTCCTCTGACCACTCCCATCATGCTGACATCACTCTCCTCATGTGTGCCTCAAGGGCGTGCAACAACCCTCGCTGCGCGGCCAGCACATGCGCAGGAGGACTCGTCTCTACCCTCACGCCCCTTTGTTTAAAAAGAAAAATCTAAAATTTGTTTTGGAGTTAGAACGAACGAAGGATTGAGCACTTCATGTAAAGCTGCTCCACAGGGTTTACATTTTCTATCTGTCTTCTTCCGGATGCTGGTAGGGCAACGCCCCGTTCGCCCATTAGAACCAGCCGCAGCTGCTCAACCTCTTGCAGTTAAAAACATGCCTTTGTTTATAAATTAAAAAAGTTTTAAATAAAAAAAAAGAAATAGGGCTATCTGGCGTTATTTTGTTGTTTGCTATAGGCATATTTTTGCACAACATATTTTCATTCAAAGCCATCATTAACAAAGGCTGTTTCCAAATGTATTTGCCACAGTAACATATTTTATTTAAAGTTTTATTTTTTTAACAATAAATATTATGCAATCTCCCCAGTCTTTTTCAAGGGGGGGGACCTAGTCTGTGAAACTCTAAATGAGGCCCAAAGTATTTGGAGAATAATGATTTGGGCTGATTGGTTTGGAAATGAAACTCCTAATGCGAGTTAAAAGGGGAAACATTTTCAGTTTGGAGCGTGAGGTTACAGTGGGCCCACTAGGTATTATTTTGTTATGTATCTGAAAAGCTATTCAGAGGTGTGCAACGTTGTCATTGTAGGAGCTTAGGACCAGATGTACGTAGCACTGGATGCAAAATACTGTTCACAATTTCCGACTAGTATTTTTGTTACCAGTTTTCTACAGAGATTTTACAGTAGGTCACAATTAACCTTCCTAATATATATTAATAAGGTAGGTCGCAAACTGTGACCCACTAGGAATCACAGCCATCACAGGCCAACATGTCTGTGACTGCCTTTAAATAAACTCCATTTTTGTTTTTTAACTGCAGACGGTTTTCCTTAAGGAAAACCTGATACATTTGGAAAACAAAATGTCACTAAACATTTTTTAAGAGTAGGCAGTGCTCCTTGGGACCACAGCCTACTCTTAAAAATTATTTTGGTCAACATTCACTCAGGGGAAGAGGTCCCATGGAACCCCTTCCAATTTGCGAATAACTTACCACTACCTTTCAGTAGTGGGTAAAAGATTATTTTTTTGCAACCGGAAATATGGCTGTAAAACATGAACATATACTACTTTGAATTGGTTTTTGGGGGTTGACATCCTAAACACGCCCCTTTCAAATACCAATTGGGACTTTGGTTGCAAACCCAAATTTCTTTGTTGATCGTGAGTCTTGCGTGGATGCCAATCGTTAGTCAGCTCGTTATTCGCAAAGTTTTTTTCTCTTTTCCTTAGTATACACAATCGGCCAGATTCATCATTGTGAAGTTTTGCGAGTCTGAAATAGCGATTCATAAGGAATCGCTATTCCAGACTCGCAAAACGAGATTCATGTAGGATTCGCAATATTTATTGCGATTCCTACAGATTCCTTATTTGTGATTAGCTAATTGTTAATCGCAAATAAGGAATAACTCCCCATTCATTCCTATCATTCCTTATTTGCGATTAGCAATTAGCTAATCGCAAATGAGATTGCGATTTCAAGGGTGCAGGGGTGTCCAAAGGACACCCTGTAACACCCCTGAAATGTCAAATTACACAGATGTTACACACACACATGTCCAAAAGACATGTGTGTGTGTAACATGCAACTTAGAAAAATGCTTTTAAAAGCATTTTTCTAAGTTTTCGCTATTTACCACGAGGTTTGACCTCGCGGTAAATAGCGGCCCAAAATTGCGAATTCGCAATTTTTAAATGTTTCAAGAATAGCATTTAAGGAATCTCTAATAGAGATTCCTTAAATGCTATTCCTCGCAAATTTGCGAGTTCTGAAATAGCGAAATTTGCATTTGGGATGATGAATCCGAAATGCAAAAATTGCACTCGCAAAGGGCCAGATTCTCAGAATCTGGCCCTTTGCGAGCGCAATTATCTTTCATGCATCAGGCTGAATGTTGTAGCCTTTCCACGCTATCTGGCAATACTTGCTCACAAGTACTACTTGCCATTGAAAATGGGGATGTGTAAAGTAATGCTTAAACTACAATCCTGATGTCTTTTAACCTTGCTGGATGTTGGTGATTATTTATTTCATATGAACTTAAAAAAGATGCAAAATTTCAGATTGCAACACGAGATCATATATGCAGAAATCTTTGCACATTGTGGGAAGTAATCTTAGTATTTGCAAGAATCACAGAAAGTATGTGAGATTAAAAAAAAAAATAGCAACCACTTATTCGGCAACGTAGTATAGCAATTTCTCTTCACAGAAATTTCTAAGATCACAAAAAGAATGTTGTATTTACCATCAAGGCAAAATACAATGCGCACAAAGAGAAATATGAACATAAAATAAATAGGGACCGTTTGTTCGGACTTTCCTACAATGCTAGTTAATACCGTTTTTTTTGCTTCATCTGCTTTATTTCAACAGCGGCGACATTACATTTTTCACCTGTGCATTCTCATTTATTTTTCAGTTGTAGAAATATGAAAACGAAGTCTTGTTTCTTGAGTCCTCTTTCTAAATCAGTCTATTTCATAAGCTGCTCAAACGGTGGGGGCGGTTATTCTAGCGCAGGACATAGATTTATCACAGCGTACCTTCCAAACCACAGATGGAACCGCTGTGTTCGTTGTACAAAGCCGGCCCTTTCCACTCCCACACAGTCTGATGCACCTGGATAACAGCACTACCTGTTTACAAATGACCCCAATTTTCTGCTTGGTTCAGCAGCAACTGTTTACCCTCCCTCGTGATGTAATTAGGCCTTCAGAGTTCATGTGTGCCTATTATGTTCTCTCTTGTGTTTTGTGTCGAGTTCTTTTTGTAGCAGTAATCATATATATATATTAAATTATTGTATCAATTGGTTGGCTAAATTATGCACAGTGGGCCTAACTGGCCCTCCATTAACATAAAGTCTGCTAAACAATGTGTTTTTTTCTGATAATTATACTCTAAAGCTTCAAATGCTTATCCTGGTAAATTTGCCTTACTTCTGTATTTTTCTCATTTCTGCTAACTTTTTAATAACACACACGTCTGTCCCTATGCAGCGTGTAGCTTCTATTGTCTGTGGAATAGTGAAGTAAATATATTTTCATTTGTTTTTTAAATATATTCAGTTCCTCAAACCACTCAAGAGTTCTACAAAATTACTGAAAAAATGAATTTGGCTTGTAAACCATTCAATTTCATAATCTTCTTTCACCCATGCCGCTACCTTGAATCCAGTGGCACAGTGAGCAAGGGACCCCTGTTCAGGCATACCCATCCCACTTTTTGACGAAACGTGTTACTGCAAACAAATGATGGACGGAATGCTGACAATGCAAACACTCTCCCCCAGTGAAAAGATATGGGTTAAATTCATTGTTCTTTTTCCCACTACTCGTGGTTGGTGACACCTAGTGTAGATGTCAGCTCCCTGAGCACAACCTAAATGAAACAAGCAAGGTTTCTATATCATATGGTCCAAAATATCGCCAAAAAATTAAACCAAAATTGTTGTCATGTTTCTCATGTTTAATTCACATGAATCTCATCAATATCCACGAAGTTCCAATACATTTATGCTTCCAAATCCATTGTACAGGTAATCATATCCCAATGCATTTCGGACACATGGTCCTTCGTCAGGGGAATCCTAGACAAATGATAAATAAAGCAATCTAAGTATAATCCACCGAGTAACAAGTTAAAAAGTACAGTTGTGCTCTAACGATTATGCATGCGTTTTGCGGATAGTGATGAATATTGAGTCTGACGTAAAGCAGAAAAGTGCACGAGAACAAGTTAGTCCCAATGTCCCCAGACGTGAAAAATAAATTAAACGAGCCGAGATTCTGGCAAATATAAAGAGCTAAACAAGACCAAAGCAGGTAAGGTGTTACCGGAGAAAAGGACAAGGTAAAGTAATCACCGTGAACGGGGAAACGTCACCCTAGTAAAAAAGTCTGCGAGTTATTAGCCAAGTGAGAACGCATAAGGTGGTGTATTAGTACTTACGGAGTGTTCAAAGCAAGAGCATGCGTCCTGCCAGTGCGCCCTTCGCCATGATGTGTGAAACAAGCGTTCCGTGTGTGCGGAAATAAATGAAAAAAACAGTGTGTATGGAAAGAGGACTGTGAATTTAGCGGCCATGTTGGAATGGTGCCACAAAGCGGCCAGAATAAGTAAACAATCAGTGAGTTGTGTAGGAAAGAAGTGAAAAGTGCAACAAAAAATAGAAGTAGACGGGAGACGGTTAAAGTAATGTTATGGTTGCGTGTCAATAAACAAATAGCTAAAACGATGCATGTCAAAGTCACATTTCCACAAAAATAAAGAAGTTCTCTACAAATAACATTGAAATTCCATCCGATCATTGAGACCAGAAGGTTTCATAGATTGAAGGAATTTGATCCAATGGTTTTCACGCTGTAATAAAAAGTTATTGTTGTCTCTGTCGTCACGCTTGTTGACCACTTCCACTGCAGCGAACCTGAGCTGGCTGATGTTGTGTCTGCTTTCTTTAAAGTGTATTGCCAAATTCGATTTCATGTTAACAGTTCTTATATTGCTCTTGTGTTCATTTATTCTCTGCTTCAGTTTGCGTGTGGTTTTCCCAGTATATATCAGTCCACAGGGGCATTTAACAATATATACGACATTTTCAGTGTCACATGTGGCATTCAATTTCAACTTGATATCAGGTTCCTTCATGGGGTGTTTGATTACCGGACCTTTGATCATGTTATTGCAGTTTTGACAATTGAGACAAGGTTGATTGCCTTTGTATTTGATCGTGGATGTGGGTTTGGGGTTTTTTATGAGTTCTTTGAGATTGTTACCTCTTTTATAGGCAAATAGTGGTTGCTCATTGAAGATACCATTGAAATCCTGTTCTCGACAGATTATTGGCCAGTGTCTCAGGATGGCAGTTTTGTATGCCCTTGAGGCCTCAGAATACTTGGATACGACCACTGGTCTGTTCTTGTTGTCCTTAGGTTTAGTAATCAGCGCCTCTTGTCGAGTGATTCTGTCACAACGTTCTTTGGCATGAGCCAGAATAGTTTGAGGGTATCCTCTCTTTGCAAAGCGTTCCAGCATATTGGCAGCTTGTTCCTCATATTTGGTAGTGTCAGATGTGATTCGTTTCACCCGAAGCAGTTGTGAAAAAGGCAGATGATTTTTCAATGGTTTTTGGTGATAGGAGCTATAGTGAAGGGTGTTGTTTTTATCAGTGGTTTTTCTATGAAGATCGGTCTCTAGGTGATCTTGAAGCCTTGTCACTCTCACATCCAAAAAGGTGATGGATTGCTGACTCATTTCTGATGTGAATTGAATGCGATTGTTTATTTGATTAAGGTCAGTTACTGCTTTGTGTAGGGAGTCATAGTCTCCTCGCCATAGAACAAAAATGTCGTCTATGTAACGCAAGAATGTCGTGGCATGTGTAGTCCAAGGTGTCTGGTTCAGGATGTTGATTTCCTCAAAATATATCATGAATGCGTTAGCATAGACAGGTGCCGCACAATTGCCCATGGAAGTCCCGGACAACTGTGCAAAGAATTGGTCATCCCAAGAAAAATAACTCTGATACAGAGTGAAATGCATAAGTTGCATTAGAAAAATTTGAAGGTCTTGTGAGAGATCAGAGTGTACCAAAATATTCTCAATTGCTTCCATGCCTAAATCATGAGGGATGCTCGTGTATAAAGATTTCACATCTATTGAACATAACCAGATTGTTTCATCCTCTCCAAAACTGATCCCACTCAGTATCTGTAAAAAATGTGTAGTGTCCTTTATGTAGGTACGAGATTGTTGGATTAATGGCTGAAGATATCTGTCAATGAGTTTGCCCGTATTCTCATGGATGCTGCCACGTGTAGACACAATTGGTCTAAATGGAGCCTGGTTATACTCTTATGAACCTTAGGTAGCATGTACATGCTGGGTGTTCTGGGGTTGATCGGTGTCAAGAATCTCTTGGTTTTAGGATCTATTGTTCCATTATCTTCCGCCATGGTTAAAATGTTCATCAATACTTCTTTGTATGTGTTGGTAGGATTGAAGTGGATGAGGTCATAGGTGTTCTTGTCTGATAGATGTTCTCGAACTTGATCTTTATAGAATGTCGTATCCATGAGGACCAACGCGCCCCCTTTGTCAGCAGTTTGATATGTGATGTCCACCTTTTTAGCCAGATTGTTGAGCAATGAGTATTCCTTTTTGGTTAAGTTCAGGTGTTTATTCTTCCTGGTATAGTTGATGTTGTTGATGTCATTCTTAACTAAGCTTTCAAAAATATCAAAGGATTTGTGACTTGTAGGTGCCATAAATGTGCTTCTGGCCCGTAATCCTCTCAATTGATCTTCCTGTTCCTTATTTTGTGGAGGTGAGATATTTTCAAAGAAGTGTCTTAAACGTAGGTTACGCATAAATTTGAATAAGCTACAGCACACCACAACTTGTCTATCCGAACTTCACTGAGGAGTGCGTGACCCACACCCGAACATTACTTTTTCCCACTACGCCACCCCAGTTTAGACCCAGCCATATGCAAATCAGTCTGGACCCTCTGCCTCATGGGAACAGTCCAGACCGAACTGCCAGGGCAGGTCCTCCCTGGACCGGAAACAAGCATCCTGTAACCGGTTTCAGGGTAAGTCTCCCTTCTTCAGCCAGGTTAGCTTGAATCCAGTGGCACAGTGAGCAAGGGACCCCTGTCTGTGCATACTTGTCCCACTTTGGATTAAACGTGTTACTGCAAACAAATGATGGACGGAATGCTGACAATTCAAACATTGTCCACCAGTCGAAAGATCTGGGATAAATTCCTTGTTCATTTGCCCACTCACCCTTCTTCAGCTAGGCTAGCTTGAATCCAGTGGCACAGTGAGCAAGGGACCCATGTCTGGGCATACCCATCCCACTTTTGGGCTAAAAGTCTTACAGCAAACAAATCATAGACGTAATGCTGACAATGCAAACATTCTCCCCCAGTAAAAAGATCTGGGTTAAATTCATTGTTCTTTTGCCCACTACGTGACCCCAGTTTGGACCCAGCATATGCAAATCAGTCTTGAGCCTGTGCCTCATGGGAGCAGTCCAGACCGAACTGCCAGGCCAGGTCCTCCCTGGACCGGAACCAAGTATACTGGGACCAGTTTCACGTTAAGTCTTCCTTCTTCAGTTAGGCTAGCTTTAATCCAGAGGCACAGTGAGCAACAACCCACTTCTGGGTATACCCATCCCACTTTGGGCGAAACATTTTACTGCAAACAAATGATGGATGGAATGCTGACAATGCACATTTTCTCCCCAGTCAAAAAATCTGGGTTAAATCCATAGTTCTTTTGCCCACTACGTCACCCCAGTTTGGACCCAGCCATATGCAAATCAGTCTTGACCCTGTGCCTCATGGGAACAGTCCAGACTGAACTGCCAGGCCAGGTCCTCTCTGGACCGCAAACAAGTATTCTGGGACCAGTTTTAGGGTATTTCACCCTTCTTCAGCCATGCTAGCTTGTTTCCAGTGGCACAGTGAGCAAGGGACCCACGTCTGAGCATACCCATCCCACTTAGGGTGAAAGAGAAACAGCAAACAAATGATGGACGGAATGCTGACAACGTAAACCTTCTCCCCCAGCCAAGAGATCTGGGTTCAATCCATCGCTCTTTTGCCCACTACGCCACCCCAGTTTGGACCCACCCAGATGCAAATCAGTCTGAATCCTGTGCCTCATGGGAACAGTCCAGACGGAACTGCCAGGCCAGGTTCTCGCTGGATCGGAAACAAGCATCCTGGGACCGGTTCAGGGTAAGTCACCCTTCTTGAGCCAGTCTAGCTTCAATCCAGTGGCACAGTGAGGAAGGGACCCATGTCTGGGCATATCCATCCCACTTAGGGCAAAAAGTGTTACAGCAAACAAATGATGGATGAAATGCTGACAACTCAAACATTCGCCCCCAGTTAAAAGATCTGGGTTAAATCCATTGTTCTTTTGCCCACTACAACACCCCAGTTTGGACCAAGCCACATGCAAATCAGTCTTAACCCTGTGCCTCATGGGAACAGTTCAGTCCGAACTGCTAAACCAGGTCCTCCCTGGACCGGAAACAAGAATCCTGGGACTGGTTTCAGGGTATGTCACCCTTCTTCAGCCAGGCTAGCTTGAATCCAGTGGCACAGTGAGGGACTCAAGTCTGGGCATAGCCATCGGACTTAGGGCGAAAAGAGTTACAGCAAACAAATGATGGACAGAATGCTGACATTGCAAATATTCTCCCCCAGTCAAAAGATCTGGGTTAAATCAATCCTTCTTTTGCCCACTACACCACCCCAGTTTGGACCCAGCTATATGCAAATCATTCTAGACACTGTGTCTCAAGGGAACAGTCCAGACCGAACTGCCAGGCCAGGTCGTCCCTGGTCCAGAAACAAGCATCCTGGGACCAGTTTCACTGTAAGTCTCCCTTCTTCAGCCAGGCTAGCTTGAATCTAGTGGCACAGTGAGCAAGGGACCCCTGTCTGGGCATAGCCATCCCACTTTGGACGAAACGCGTTGCTGCAAACAAATGATGGACGTAATGCTGACAATGCAAAGATTCTCCCAGAGGCAAAAGAACTGGGTTAAAACTATCGGCCTTTTGCCCAATATGCCACCACAGTTTGGACCAAGCCATATGCAAATCAGTCTTGACCCCGTGCCTCATAGGAAGAGTTGAGACCTAACTGCCAGGCCAGGTCCTCCCTGGACTGGGTACAAGCATCCTGGGACCGGTTTCATGGTATGTCACCCTTCTTTAGCTAGGCTAGCTTGAATACAGTGGCACAGTGAGCAAGGGACCGACGTCTGGGCATACCCATCCCACTTTGTAGGCGAAAAGTGTTACAGCAAACAAATCATAGACGGAATGCTGACAATGCAAACATTCTCACCCAGTCAAAAGATCTGGGTTAAATTCATTGTCCTTTTGCCCACTACGTGACCTCTGTTTGGACCCAGCATATTCAAATCAGTCTTGAGCATGTGCCTTATGGGAACAGTCCAGACTGAACTGCCAGGCCAGGTCCTCCCTGGACCGGAAAAAAGCATCCTTGGACTGGTTTCAGGGTATATCACCCTTCTTCAGCCAGGCTAGCTTGAATTCAGCGGTACAGTGAGCAAGGGACCCACGTCTGGGCAAACCCATAACACCTAGGATGAAAAGTGTTACAGCAAACAAATGATGGACGGAATGCTGATAATGCAGACATTCTCCCCAGTCAAATGATCTCAGTTATATTATTGTTCTTTTGCCCACTACGCCACCCCACTGTTAGCCCAGCCATGTGCAAATCAGTCTACAACCTGTGCCTCATGGGAATAGTCCAGACCGAACTGCCAGACCAGGTCCTCCCTGGACCGGAAACAAGCATCCTGGGACCAGTTTCATGGTAAGCCTTCCTTCTTCAGTCAGGGTAGCTTGAATGCAGAGGCACAATGAGCAAGGGACCCACATATGGGCATACCCATCCCACTTTGGGTGAACCGTTTTAATGCAAACAAATGATGGATGGAATGTTGACAAATCAAACATTCTCCCCAGTCAAAAGATCTGGGTTAAATCCATAGTTCTTTTGCCCACTACGTCACCCCAGTTTGGACACAGCCATATGCAAATCAGTCTTGATCCTGTGCCTCATGGAAACAGTCCGGACTGAATTGTCAGGCCAGGTCCTCCCTTTTTCCAGGAGGTACTCACTCATATTTCTCTCTAGTGGATTAATGGGTTATTAAGTGTGATACATAGATATACTTTGGTCCACTATATGAGCATACGCTAATTACTTAGTGAGAAGGCTTCACCTATATACGAGCAATGTTAAATATGGAAGTATGTACTATTTACATCGTATGTTAGAAGCTACTGTATTTTAGTATAGTGTGCGATTTGACTTTTTTGTTGGTCATGACAATATGAAGAAATATAATATCTATTAATTGTGTTAAAATTTGATGAAATGTTCCTAGATGTCTCTGATTGTATAGTTTCATATCTGTCTTTGTAAAAATGTTCTATGTGTATGTAATACTGTTGTTGTAAATCTGAGGCAATGTAACGATGTCATTATGAGATTTTTTGTACTTATGTTTTTTTAACTGTACTGATAGTGTTGTAAGTTGGAAAAACGCTAATCATACGAAATGCTGTTTCTAAAGATAATTTTTCTTATTTTCAGAAATTCTGGGGAAGAATTTATGTATAAACCTGATGAAGGTGGTCTGACCATATGATCCACCGAAACGCGTCGCTTGACAAAAGGAGAATTGTATAATATAGGTTCTAGAAAATAATTCTGACGTCTTCGCAGAATTAAATTTTCTGTTTACAACTCCTTTTTTTACTAATAGGATTCTATGTTTCCTTTTTTTAATACTCTTCCCCGTTATTTTTATTGTTGAAATATTATGTTTTAATATTGCACCGTGTAATAAATTGTTCAGGATTTTTCATAATTTCGTTCGTGTTCTGCCTCATGAGTACAGTATTGTGTAATTTTATTTGTCTTTGTATTTACTGTTTGTTGAACGTTGTGTCACTAGAAAAAGGTGTCCCAAAGGGATTTCTTGTCTGACCTAACAGTCTATTTGGCACCCCATCCCTTTGGTAGTGGGGTCCCTCTTTCTTTTACTAGACCTCACTGGACCGGAAACAAGTGTCCTGGGACCGGTTTCAGGGTCTATCACCGCTCTTGCTAGGATGTTTCCAGTGGCACAGTGAGCAAGGGACCCACGTCTGGGCATACCCATCCCACTTAGGGTGGAAGTGTTACAGCAAACAAATGATGAACGGAATGCTGACAATTCAAACATTCTCCCCCAGTCAGAAGATCTGGGTTAAATCCATTGCTCTTTTGCCACTACGCCACCCCAATTTGAACCCACCCAGATGCAAATCAGTCTGGACCCTGTGCCTCATGGGAACAGTAGAGACCCAACTGCCAGCCAAACGAGACAACACACTTTGTCTTGTTATGCAGTTTATTCAGATTGTTTGTTGGCAGCAATGGGGAGGCTTTCCCTTCCTATACCCAATACTCTGTTGACAACTTAGAATTTTAACCCTTCTGTAATGCGTTGACGCGTTTCGGAAGCTTTAGATGATTATGGCTTCCTTCTTCAGGACAATTTCATTGTAATATATTGAAAGTGTGTTGTCTCGTTTTCTTTTCTCCACCTTTCACAATAGGTGTCTCTTTTGAGTTTTTAATGATTTTAATGTTTTTGTGTATGAATTCATGTTTTTAATCATAAATAAATGTACATTATATGACCCCACGTGGGTTTTTCCTTGTTAAGTGCTTGCCAAACTTTCAATATATGGGTTATGAGTGTGATGAATGAAAGAGTCTAGTGAACGTGCGAAATCTGTGACGTATTGTCCTCTCAACGGAAAAACTTTTTTACCTAACAGTATACTGGAGCTCCATTTCCCTTGGGTTATATCGAGCCCCTCTCTTTTTGTTAAAGAAAAGTGTTACAGCAAACAAATGATGGACAGAATGCTGACAACGCAAACATTCTCCCCCAGTTAAAAGATCTTGGTTAAATCCATCGTTCTTTTGCCCACTACGACACCCCAGTTTGGACCAAGCCATATGCAAATCAGTCTTAACCCTGTGCACCATGGGAAAAGTCGAGACCGAACTGCCAGACCAGGTCCTCCCTGGAGCGGAAACAAGCATCCTGGGACTGGATTCAGGGTATGTCACCCTTCTTCAGCCAGGCTACATTGAATCCAATGGCACACTGAGCAAGGGACCCAAGTCTGGGCATACCCATCGGACTTAGGGCATAAAGTGTTACAGCAAACAAATGATGGACAGAATGCTGACAATGCAAATATTCTCCCCCAGTCAAAAGATCTGGGTTAAATCAATTGTTCTTTTGCCCACTACGCCACCCCAGTTTAGACCCAGCCATATGCAAATCAGTCTGGACCATGTGCCTCATGGGAACAGTCCAGACTGGACTGCCAGGCCAGGGAATCCCTGGACTAGAAACAAGCCTCCTGGGACTGGTTTCAGGCTAAGTCATACTTCTTCAGCCAGGCTAGCTTGAATTCAGTGGCACAGTGAGCAAGGGACCCCTGTCTGGGCATACCCATCCCACTTTGGACGAAACGTGTTACTGCAAACAAATGATGGACGAAATGCTGACAATGCAAATATTCTCCCCCAGTCAAAAGATCTGTGTTAAATTCATTGTTCATTTGCCCACTTTGCCACCCCAGTTTAGACCCAGCCATATGCAAATCAGTCTGGACCTTGTGCCTCCTGGGAACAGTCAAGACCAAACTGCCAGGCCAGGTCCTCACTGGACCAGGAAACAAGCATCCTGGGACCGGTTTCAGGGTAAGTCACCCTTCCTCAGCCAGGCTAGCTTGAATCCAGTGGCACAGGGAGCAAGGGACCCACGTATGGGCATACCCATACCACTTAGGGCGAAAAGTGTTAGAGCAAACAAATCATAGACGGAATGCTGACAATGCAAACATTCTCCCCACTCAAATATTCTGGGTTAAATTCATTGTCCTTTTGCCCACTGCGCCACCCCAGTGTGGACCCAGCCATAGGCAAATCAGTCTAGAACCTGTGTCTCATGGGAATAGTCCAAACCGAACTGCCAGACCAGGTCCTCCCTGGACCGGAAACAAGCATCCAGGGACCAGTTTCATGGTAAGCCTTTCTTCTTAAGTCAGGCTAGCTTGAATCCAGAGGCACAGTGAGCAAGGGACCCACATCTGGGCATACCTATCGCACTTTGGGTGAAACGTTTTACTGCAAACAAATAATGGATGGAATACTGACAATGCAAACATTCTCCTCAGTCAAAAGATCTGGGTTACATCCATAGTTTTTTTGCCCACTACGTCACCCCAGTTTGGACCCAGGCATATGCAAATCAGTCTTGACCCTGTACCTCATGGGAACAGTCCAGACTGAACTGCCAGGCCAGGTCCTCCCTGGACCGGAAACAAGTGTCCTGGGACCGGTTTCAGGGTTTTTCATCCTTCTTCAGCCATGCTAGCTTGTTTCCAGGGGAACGGTGAGCAAGGGACCCACGTCTGGGCATACCCATCCCACTTAGGGTTAAAGTGTTACAGCAAACAAATGATGGACGGGATGCTGACAATGCAAACATTCTCCCTCAGTCAGAAGATCTGGGTTAAGTCCATTGCTCTTTTGCCCGCTACGCCACCCCAGTTTGGACCCACCCAGATGCAAATCAGCCTGGACCCTGTACTTCATGGGAACAGTCCAGACCAAACTGCCAGTCCAGGTCCTCACTGTATCGGAAACAAGCATCCTGGGACCAGTTTCAGGGTAAGTCACCTTTCTTCAGCCAGTCTAGCTTGAATCCAGTCGCACAGTGAGCAAGAGACCCATGTCTGGACATATCTATCCCACTTAGGGGGAAAAGTGTTGGAGCAAACAATTGATGGATGGAATGCTGACAAAGCATACATTCTCCTCCAGTTGAAAGATCTTGGTTAAATCCATTGTTCTTTTGTCCACTACGACACCCCAGTTTGGACCAAGCCATATGCAAATCAGTCTTAACCCTGTGCCTCATGGGAACAATCCAGACCGAACGGCCAGACCAGGTCCTCCATGGACTGGAAACAAGTATCCTGGGACTGGATTCAGGGTATGTCACCCTTCTTCAGCCAGGCTAGCTTGAATCCAGTGGCACACTGAGCAAGGGACCCAAGTCTAGGCATACCCATCAGACTTACGGCGTAAAGTGTTACAGCAAACCAATGATGGACAGAATGCTGACAATGCATATATTCTCCCCCAGTCAAAACATCTAGGTTAAATCAATCGTTCTTTTGCCCACTACGCCACCCCAGTTTAGACCCTGCCGTATGAAAAATCAGTCTGGACCCTGTGCCTCATGAGAACAGTCCAGACCGAACTGCCAGGCCAGGTCCTCCCTGGACCAGAAACAAGCATCCTGGGACTGGTTTTAGGGTATGTCACCCTTCTTCAGCCAGGGTAACTTGAATGCAGTGGCAGAGTGAGCAAGGGACCCACGCCAGGACATACCCAACAACTATGGTTTTAGGCCTAGATCTCTGCACTGGGGTGAATTTATGATATTGCTCTGCATTCTGTCCATCAATTGTTCTTTTTGCTTTTGTCACCCCGAGAGGGACGGGTATGCCAAGACGTGGGTCCCGTGCTCTCCATGCCACTGGAGTCAAGCTATCCTGGCTGATGAGGATTGAAAGCCCGAAACCGGTCCAAGGATACTTGTTTCCAGTTCAGGGAGACCTGGATGGTAGTTCGGGCTGGCCTGTTCCCATGGAGCGCAGGTTCAAGATTGATTTGCATATGACTGGATCCAAATTGGAATGGCATGGTGAGCAAAAAAAACATTGGATTTAGGCTCAGATCTCTGTACTGAGGTGAATGAGGACACTGTTCTGCATTCTGTCCGTCAAGTTCTCTTTTTGCATTTGTCACCCCAAGTGGGACGGGTATGCCCAGACTTGGGCCCGTGCTCTCCATGCCACTGGAGTCAAGCTATCCTGGCTGAAGAGGGCTAATAGCCCGAAACCAGTCCTAGGACACATGTTTCCAGTCCAGGGAGGACATGACAGGCAGTTCTGGCTGGACTGTTCCCATTGGGCGCAGGGTTAATACTGATTTGCATATGGCTGGGTCCAAACTGGAATGGCATGGTGAGCAAAAGAAACAATGGATTTAGGCCCAGGTCTCTGTACTGGGGTGAATGTATGACATTGTTCTGCATTCCGGTCATCAATTGTTCTTTTTGCAAAACATATGGAAAAGCAGTTTTATCAAGGTATAAACTGTATTGAATGCTTGATGGATACATGTAATACATTTGTACTTCTTTGAAATTATACTCAGTTATTCCATATATTTACTTTGTCACTTTTTAGAAATATCTGTGAAAGCCTTTTGTACAGTTGAAACGATTATGATGAACCTGCTGTAGCCTACGTACCTGCTTAATAAAAAAATAGAATAAAATATAAATTGGTAAAGCTTTAGGCCATGCGCTCTTGCATGACAATATGTTCTTAGCTGCCTAAACCACATCAAGACCTTAAGCTAACATTTAGAGAATGTGTCATAAAATTGACTGTTGTTTCACCATTTTTTAAAATGTGTTCTGGGTAGGGTAAACCCCCCTGTCTCTGGAAAGCTAAGGCCTCCCTGGCATACCACAAAAGTGTTAAAATGTTTAATTAGTGCCCCTACAGAGCATCTGGAGTTTTACTCAATTTGTGCAGAAACATGTCATAACATTCGCAAATTACCCTTTAAACCCGCCGGGTACATTAGAGGAAGGAATTTATGCTCTACCCCATACAAATTTCACCACTCTCCTCTGGACCTTACATGAAATCAATACTTAATTCACTAATCTAGAAATGTCTCCTCTTGGCTTTTCAAAGTCTTGATGTGCCTCAATTTCATCCTACACTGTACTAGCATTTTACCCCTTTCGAGTGACTTTTCCAGCAGTCAGCACAACACCTTACTGTGGACTCAAAGCCCACCCATTGCTTACATTGCTTGGCATTATTGTCACTCTCTTTTGCTGGCTTCTTATTTAGTGGCTTGCCTTCCTCTTGGTTTTTTTGGTCTTTTTTTGTCCTCATTTGCCATACTTGCTTCCAGCTGAACCTTCTAAGCTTTCCCTCTGCCACTGTAGTCTGCCCTTGGAGGAAACCTTCAAGAAAACAGCATTATGGAAAGGGGGTCTTGAATACCATGTCATTTCCTCTGATGGATCATAGGACCTAATCGAAAGTGGACCAATTTAATCCCTTCCTAATTGATCTTGCAAATTATCCTCCATCGTTCCTTTCCAACTAAAAAGTCAAAGGGGACTGATTGTGGTTCTTAGAAGAATGGAAAACATTTTTGAAACCCCTTTTTATTGTCTATGAAATTTTTAGTAGGGATCAAGCGCTTAGCTTGTTGATAAATATGAGATTTTTAAATGTAACATGTGCAATGGGAAGATTTTTAATTGCCATACAGGAGTCACTGAAGAACCTGGTTATATAATTTATAAGGAGTGGGGTTGAAACGTGACGTTACCTATGCTAGGGGATATTCCGTGACCCTGTTTCCTATGGCGGATGCACAAACGTATATCCAATATAAGTGATCCCCTCGCCGATGATGAATTAGGTACCACGTACGGTTTGCATGTGATTCTTTGTTCAATGTTATCTGGATTTTATTGTGTTTTATACCTTTTTAACGCTATAGGGCTTGTACAAAGCAGATTTTAATAGTATGTATTGTAGTTCTTTCTTTTTATGGCTATATATGCCAAATAAAAATATAATAAACAAACGAATAAAGGGGCCCATAGCTTAACTACTTTTTTTGAAGAGATGGTATTCAAATCCATCCTATGAGCATATACTAGTGAAACAATCCACTCTGCTTTTGTAAGGGACATCGACTGGATTCAATGCTTACACATCTGTCTTCTTCCCAATTAAAGGTAATACAACACTAATTTGTTGCCATAACCCAAAGGGTCTCCAAACTCTGGTGATATCCCAAAAATAATTAATTGAGGGGGTTACCTGAAATTGAGTATGTAAGAGGCCTTTCAAAAACTTACAAATATCCTCCCAAAAGTCCTGGATATTGGGACAGAGTACGAACATATGGACATAGTCCGCATTCTTTATGCCACATTTCTTGCAATATGCCTCTTCAGAACCCGGTTTTGCTAATCTTTTTGGTGACCAGTAGGCTCTGTGTAGAGAGAAAAGATGGTTCCATCTGAAATATGCCGGTCTAACCACCTTATATATTAACAGGAAAGATAGTTTTTATTGAGAGTTCATTGCGGTGACTCGTATACAAAAGTGCTTATGAGATTCTATTTTTTATTGACACATATCATCCATTTTACATGTTCCATAAATACAGTGTACTCATGTACGCCTGTATAAAAAGAGGCTATTACTTAAAATGAAATATAAAAAAACACATATTGCACGTTTCCCCATAAGAGATAGTAAAAATTAAATAGTGACCACATTGTGTTTAATCTTGATTCTCTGTTGGCTAACTTCCTATAGACTTCCAGCACGTCTTAAACTTTGCATTTGAGCCCGACCAGAAGGCATATTGTTTTTCCAATTCTCTGACTTTATGCAATTTGGACTGGCAGCAGTAAACTGTATATATGTTCTCACTATGCCAATTCTGAAGTATTAGTGATCTCGCCACTAAGGCCAAGGTATATAGACTACTGCTTGTGCAGTACTAACAATTATGTTTGGGGAACACCCAAGCATTGCAATATACCTATCAATACCTATTGTAGAACCTAGCTTATGTCTACAATATTTCTCAATTTCTTCCCAGAGTTGTTTAATCTTTGGACAGTTCCAAACAATGTGAGTCCATGTGCCCCCTCTTCTGCTGAACACCAAAAGCATTTATCCTCTATCTGTGGATATATACTATGCAAAAAGTTTGGAGTTCTGTATAGTAGCCATTTGGTGTAAAATTGCATTTTCCTAAAATTGGCCCCTCAAGGTAGTGTTATTTTGAATTTATTAATTATGTTCCACACCACCCTTAAAATCTGTAGGCCTTCTTTTGCTTGCCATTTATCTCGAGCTTTTTCATACACCTTCTTAACCTTATGCTCATTGAGAGTTTGCAGCCAATTGCTTATTGATCTACATCTAGATGTTTCCAAAAGAGCCTCACTAAGTTCTAATTTTGCACAAATTATGATTGGGTCTATATTTTCTAAAAAGTGCTTGATTTGAAGGAAAGACCATTTAAGTGTATCTTTAAAACGTCTCAGGCCACATTCTATCCCTGCCAATTTTTTCCAAGTATCAATGCTAACAAAATCTCCTGTGAGAAGTTGGCCTGGCATATGATGTCCACTATTCTAGTGGGCACTTGCACCAGTCCAAACGACCCTTATTGATGGTAGGTTTAAAGTCAACCTTTATAGAAACCTATCCTAGTGGTAGCGGTGAAGCGCAGCCTTCAGGCTAAGACTTAGAGGCGAGTTAAGCTAGTTGTTTTACCAACTATATTCTCTTGAATGATCAAATGAAAACACACCACACAAGGTATATATCAAATATATATGTATTTATTCTAAACACAACCCCTCTGGACTCTTTATGAGGTCAGAGGTAAAGGTACAATACAATGAACTTAATTAGCATACAATAACTTGCACAGTATACGTTATGCCCTAGGGGCCTCACAAACCATAAACTACAATAGTGGTATAAGAACCACGTGAGGGTTAGAAAGCAGGTCTAGGGCCTGTAGAACCGCTGGGTCTACCAGGAACCACCCATGGTAGGGACACAGGAGGCCCACGGGGAACGCGTACAGTGTCTAAGCACAGCCGCGGATCACCATTCACATTCTGCGGAAAACGAAGAAGTTACAATTTTAGAGATTAAGGGCACTTAGAGGTGAACTACGATGGACTAGGACACTTCAAGAGTCAAGACCCATGGGAGCATCGGAGTACTTGTGTTACCTCACCCAGGGAAGCCGAGTGCATAGGTGTCTTTTGGTGTCGGGTTTCATCGTCGATTCCTATGGAGATCTGCGAAGAAATGCTGCAGGGACCAGAGGAAAAGTGTCCGGGTGGATCCAAGGGTGGATCGGAGATGTGAAGAACCTGAAAGCAGAGGAGGCAGTGTCTGGGTCACAAGCCAGTGACCAGGCTGGCGAGGAAAAGATGCCAGCTTGACTCTTCAGTCACGAGGACCAGGAGGTGTTGATGATGACCAGAATGGGATTCGAGCTATCCCACGAAGGATCTAGCTTGCTGCAGCGTCAGAATCCAGATTGGACCTAACAAGCCTTGGCAACAGCAATCCACACAAGATGACAAGATTGGCTTCGGTGCAGACCAGCAAGGTCTGAGGGACTCCTCCTTTGGAGAGGAGTGGGAGCACATCTGGAGCAACCACAAAAGCGCAAGAAACAAAGGATTGGCTTTGATGGGAGCTCACTAGCCAACAGACTAGGGCCCACAAAGGCACCTCGAGCTACAGTGAAAAAAGGGGACTCATGGGTCTCTCGTCTACTTCGGTGCAAAAGGTGCTCGGGGCAGGGGCTTCAAATACCCCAATGCACAACTTCGGAATACCTCGGGAAGTAGTACAGTTGCAAAGATGCAGGATATCCAGGAGTTACGGTCCCACATCTCTCGTGTCAGCTACAGGCTCAGCTTTGCTGGGAGCTCAGGTCAGCTTCAGAGATGTCTGGAAGTCCATGTCCTGTGTTGCAGAGTCTTCGGGATCTGGCGGGAACCTCGAAAATGCAGACCAAAAGAGATGCAGTTGGCACCTGTTTGAACAGGGTGTTCACTCCTTGACCACAAGAGAGTTCTTCCATCTTCCAGTAGATATGGAATGTCGAAGGTCCAAGATATCTGTGTCAGAGTTTCATCCAGGGTAATCTAAAGTCCTAGTGACTGGGATCCTATTCTTATAGCAAGTTTAGGTGTTGGACTAACTCTAAGGTCCCACCTATGGGTGGACCAGGGGAGCAGGTGGTTACACCCCTTCCCCTTTGTCCAGTTTTGCGCCAGAGCTGGGACTGAGTGCCCCAGCAACCAGTTTGAACTAAGAAATGCATGGAGCACCTTGTGTGCCCCAGGCAGTGTCTGAAAAGCATTCACTGATTGCAACCCACCCTGCCCCAATACACTAAAGCCTGTCTGGGTCAGTGCTAGCACCTCCCTGGATAGGAAACCTATTGTCCATTCCTCCCTTGCTGGAGTTTCCTCCAGCAGCAGGAGGACAGACTTGTGTCTGTGGCAGCAGCATCCAATTTGTGATGCTGCGGCTCGGTTTAACTTTAACCGGGTTTACCAGTATGCACATGTTTTTCTCCCTCTAGAAGGGTGGAATGCTACCCCCATGTCCAGGACTGGTGGGGGGGGGGGGGTAGTATTCCAAAGTGTTTGACACCTTACATGACATGTTTTGATAACACCAAACCAAAGTTAGCATTAACCGCGAGGATTATAATGCACTTAAGAGTATATGGTGTGACTATATCATAGAACAGCTATAAGAAGATGGTTCCGAAAGCTGCAGAGGGGCTCAGCTCATGCTAGGGCACCCTCTCACACAAAACCAAGCACTCTGCCTTCAGGATTGTCAAGGCCTGCCATATGAGGGACTTATAGGTTACTATGTGTCTATATATAAAGGTAGATATGGGTATACTATATCTAAGTAAGGGGTGCTGACACCACCTTACCCAGGCTGCAAGTGTAGACCTGTGTTGTCAGTTTAGAAGGCTAACCAGGGGCGGCACAATACATGCTCCAGCCCCTGGTAGGCCTCTGGGGTCCCTATGCCCTGGGTATCTAAGGTACCATATACAGGGACTCATAAGGGTGACCTAGTAACTAATCTGGTATGTACCTAAAGTAGATGAAGTAGATGGTATCTATTTAGAGAGAGTACAGCTAGGCTGTGGGCCTGATTAGCAGGGCCACAGCCATACTAAAGTCGAAAAACCAGTGAAACACAGCAAAAAGTGGGGGTAACCATAGGAAGCAGACCCTACTCTCCTACATCTCCTACACAGGTATATCCGCTATCCTCCAATTCCCAAATATATTAAATTGGATCAGCCGATGTTGCCCAATGTAGTGGTCACCCAGGCATGTGGATCCATTTATCAAAGGTATATCTTAATACTTAAATAGGTGGGATTTTTGCTTTACAAATCACTGGAAGACCTTATAATGTACTTTTTGGGATTTTTCACAAGCTTCGTGACATCTAAGATCCTCAGAGATATCCATAATTACCCCATAATAGGTTGCCAACTTTGTGGGCTGTTAATCAAGTGCTTCGCCAATTTGTTGGTGCCAGCTTGATCTCCTTCCATGGCTCAGGATCAACTTTGTAGTTGGATACATTGAAACTTGGTCACAATCCAATTGGTTACATGCTGAAACTGCTCCCATGATCAGGATCTGGCCCCACTCAATAATACTATCATTCCTTAGATTCAGAGCCAGCCTGTCTTCCAAACAATCCAGAAGGCCCGTGGAATAGCACATTGGGCCATACCTACTACAGTAGGAAAAGTTTGATATTCGCTGAATCAGGGCCCACAATCAGGCTTCAGCCTGCAATACTTTTAGCCTTACTTTTTTGAAGTAGTTCTGGTCCCCAAATGTATACATACATTTTGACTCACCACTTTCCACTTCATCTAACAAGGCCTCTCATAGTTGGTCACTCCCTTACCCTCCCTTCTCTGATAAAAAAACCGTAAAGTTTTTTAATTGGAAATCCCATGCATATAATTGAAAATCGAGCAGTGTAATGCCCCCTTTATCGTATTTCATCTGCTGCTTTCTTCTTGCAATTCTCACACTCTTTGAGGCCCATATAAATGAGTCTATTCTACCATGAGGTTTTTGCAGCCATATGCTCTTAAAATGAAGGGATATCACATCGAAAAGAAAGGTACATTTTAGAAGTATTGACGTTTTTATTAAATTTGTCCACCCAAATATCGTTAATGGAAGATGGAACCAACTAAGTAATAACCTGTTCATTTCGGCCATTGTTTTGTGCAAGTTTATTTCTGCCAATTTTAGAAAGGAGTGACAGATCATTTTGTCCAAGTATTTTATTTCCCTCTTTATTAGCCTATGGCTCTCATCTATTTTCCACACCATAACCTCTGTCTTGGAAGAGTTGGCCTCATACACATCCACTTTCACAAAGTTTGTTATCAGGTGGACTAGGCTTTCTAAAAAAGCAGCTAAACCTTGCATAAATACCAATACATCATCCGCATATAGGCATACTTTCTTCGACCATATACCATACAGAAAGGGTGTAATCCCCTGATCCAGCCTGATCTTTTCGGGAAATAACTCAATATATAGATTACAAAGAAATGGGGAAAGAAGGCAGCCCTGCCTGGTCTCTCTTGTTATCTTAAAGCTTGATCTAAGGTTGCCATGCAGCAACACTTTTGCTGAAGGTGACCTATAAATACCCCATATGTTTCTGCAGGACTTGTTACCCATATTATAATGGACTAAATGGGTGTAAAGATAATGTCTATTCACCCTATCAAATACCTTTGTGGCATTGAGCGTAATAATTCCCAGTGGTACTTTGTTTGCAGTTGCCAAATCGATACTCCATATTAGCTCATGTGTTAGAAAATGCAAAGATCTCCCTTTCACAAAGCTTTTTTGGTCATCTGCTATCAAGCGTCCAATTACATTACTCAACCTATTAGCCAAGATACTTTCAAAAAGCTTATAGTCACAATTCAGTAGTGAGATTGATCTGTAAGATTCACCGGACCTTGTGTATTTTCCTGGTTTTAAAATGAAGGTAACCAAAGCAGAGCTCCTTCCTCCCAAATATCTGCAAACAGCTGTTGTCATTAGCGGGCATATTATATCACCTAATTCTAAGTAGAATTCATTAGGAAGCCCATCTGGCCCAGCTGCCTACCCTCTCTTACATTCATTAATCAGCAACAGTACCTCTCTATGAGTTATCTCCTTCTCGGGGGTCTCCTTCTCTTCCACTAAGAGTTTCCAAAAAGTCTGCCCTCCCAACCAATTTTTGACCTGATCTTCCTACCTGCTTAATTCTTCTTATACAGAGTTAAAAAAAATAACAAATACTTGCTCCACTTCCTGAGCTTCTATTGGTCTGCGACCTATTTTTTACATTGTATTGCTCTCATCTTAATTCTAGCCAGTTCTGTCTTAGTCCTCCATGCCAGGAGTTTTCTTGCATTCTCACTATATAAAAAATGTGTTCGTTTGCTGGCTTCTTAGAGTGCACGGACGCTCTCCTCTAGAATGTTACCAATGCTAGATTTCTGCCCCTGAGTTTCTTGCAACGGCCTTTGAATAGAATCTTCATCATCTGCTTTCTCCCAGCACTTTTTATCCAGCACCCCAATCTCATGCTCCAAATCTTCGACCACTTTCCTATATTGCTTAGTATTTTGAGCAGAAAGACTAATCAAAATACACATTATGTAGGCATTATAAGCATCCCAAACTATGGGGCCGATTATGATGGCGGACGGACCTGAGTCCGTCCGCCACCATAGAGTAGGAGGGAACCTCCGCATTGCCTGCGGAGTTCCCTCCTGTGCAATTAGGATGTGACCGCCACCCTGGCGGTCACATCCTCAATCTTTAACATTGCGGTGGGTGCAGCTTCAAGCTGCACCAGCCGCAATGTTAAAAATGCATGCACGGCATTTGCGTGCACAAAGCAGCTGGCACCGTGCGGAGCCTGCCGCTTTGTCCACACAAATGCAGGGGGGGTACCAGAGGTACCCCCCATGTGCACCCCCCAACCCCCTTCACCCAGGGGGCCCGCAACGGTCCCCCGAAGTGAAGCTCCGTATGCTTTTCCACGGCGGAAAAGCCGCCATGGAAAAGCATACTTTGTACTCCATCCTAATATGGATGGCGGTGTCTGATAGACACCGCCAGCCATGTTAATGCTTTTCCGCCGTGGACGCCTTCCGACCGCGGCGGAAAAGCGGAGGACAGATTGTGAGACCACCAGCCATCCAAATTTGGCGGTGGGTCTTTCAAGCCTCTGCGGCGGATTTCCCGCATCCTCTGGCCCGGCGGTGGCTTCCGCCGGCCCGGAGGATGTGGGAAATCCACCATCGTAATGACCCCCTATATGTATGGCTTCTGACTTACTATTGCTCTACAAAAATTCAACTGTCCTTGCTCTTATAATATCTATTACTCTTTGATTGTTTAATAGGGAAAAATAAAATGTCCATCTTCTCATCTTTCTACCTGTGTCAACTTTTATCTCTAAAGCCATTGCAGCATGGTCAGGCAATGTGCAACTAAATGCCAAACATCTTTGACATCTGCTCTAAGTTACTTATCTAACAAAAAACAGTCTATCCTAGAACGGTGATTTAATTTCTTACTGTGATAGTTGTACCCCTTTTCAACACCATTCCTCTCTCTCCAGATGTCATAAAGACCTAGTTGTTTCATCAGGGATCTAATGTAGGCATGCATTTTTGGAGCAAAATATTGATCTACTATTGCTAGACCTAGCCAAATGTTAATCCATTTCCATGTTAAAATCTCCAGACATAATAATCGGGTACTGGGATTCAACCAACTCTAGACACACAGTTTGTAGGGGCTCTAGGTCGTCTATATTAGAGCCATAGTATCCCACCAACGTATAGATTATATTAAATATTTTCATAGTCACAATAGCACATCTACCCTTGTTATCTACTTTCCAACCTAAAACAGAAACCTCTGCTAGTTTTTTGGTCACATTGATCACCCTTTTTGTATGACAAGTTTGGCCCGTATAATCCAGTTGCGATACCCACTTCTGTTTTTTTAAAAACATCTAAGCACTCAGCTTTGGTCATGTGTGATTCTTGAAGCATGATAAACTGGACCAGGGCATCCCTCAACTTTCCTACTCCTAGCTCACAAACCATTGTATTCCAAGATAGATATTGAATCCCCTTACTGCCTGTCATCGTGTAGCCATCTGTGGTGACTCACTACCTTGCAAAACTATCATAGCTCCCACTATGTTCCCCACCTGGTGCCCCCAAATTTCCCCCTTCCCTCCACACCCTAGAGGACCCACCTTCATCATTCCTTCACTACCATATTTGTTTCTACAGGGATGTCCCCAACAGGAATCTACGGTCGAGTCAATCAGCCCTGGCCAATACCAAAACGAATCTACAAAGCCAGAACAGGTGGTCGTGCCTTTTTCCTACCTGGCAGCAAAAAGGTGGAATGATCTACCTACCGACCTAAGACACACCACAAACTACTTTCAGTTCCGAAAAAAACTGAAAACACATCTCTTTCCCAAAACTTAACCTTCCAGCTCATGCCTTCAGTAGTTTTCTTGGTTCACAGCGGCATGATATCCCCTGGGATGAGTGTCGCGCTCTATAAATACCGCAAATAAATAAATAAATAAATGTTGAGGTAAATACAGCTAATACAAACAAAAAGTAGGAAGGAAAGAATAAAGGCACCATATGAGAATACAAAGGTGGAAATATCTACAAATAACTGCTACTTCTCAAAAGGAGCTATCTGATTTGAACCTGTGCCTTTTTTGTAGGAAACCGTGTCTCCTAATCCTATATTCATACTTGGTTTGATCTAAGTTTCTCAAGTAAGGCATCTGTTTCTTCATAATCTTTCAGATTGTGCATCTTATTAATAACCATCACATGTAGAGTGGCTGGGAATTATTACCCATCACATGTAGAGTGGCTGGGAATTTTAACTGGACAGACTCTCCCAGTTTCTTAAATTCATTCCTAGTTCCCACTACTTCTTCAGAGTAGTTTGGGAGATATCAGATGGATTTCAAAGTCGAATCCCTTATCAGTACGGGAACCTGCCTTCAGTGCTGCATGCAAGATGTTATCTTTAATAGCATATGTAGGAAAATTTACTAAGATTCTCTGTGGCTTAACTCTGTTCACACTCTTCCTGAAGGGGTCCCAATGAACCCTCTGATTGTCCTGAATCAGAATTTCTTCAGACCCTTCCCAAGTGCCACTGGACCTCAGTAAGTCAACTATAAAGGCTTTTATGTCCTCCGTCTCGCTTCCCTCTGGCACATTCAGCAGCCTAATGTTATTTCTCCTTGCATTGTTCTCCAAAGACTCCAGTTCATCTTGCTTTCCTTGAATTTCACCTTCAACCTATTCAACTCTTGCCTGTCTTGTGTTGTGCTTTCTTTTAGTTCTGCCACTGAAGCTTGCAATGCAGATGTTCTTTGAGATAGGGATTCACATTTCTCAGCGAACCCCTTGCAAGCACCCTGAATCTCATTTTGATTGGCTTGAGAAGTAGCAAACCCACTTCTGACCTCCTCCACAAGAGATTTCATTAGCTGTCCAAAAGAACAGTCCTGAGATTGAAACTTTGACTCTATACGGGTTTGAAGGGAGTGACATGAGGAGGGACTTCCCCTCCAGGGGGATCATAGGAATATCATGATTATGTTCTCGTCCTACTTCTCCTGGTCTCACAGACGCATTGTTGGGTTTTGGCCTTAGTGAGGTCTCTTGCCTGCACTCCCTATCGCGTCCTTGTCTGCTAAACACTGATACTGATTTGGACCAGCCAGAATTAGAGGCACTTTCCCTGCCTTCATGCTGTAGTCTTCACACAGCTCTTCCAATGTATCCTTGGGCCCTTTATCCATTATAGCGGTTGTTGCCTCAGACCTTGAGTCTGAGACCTCTGCAGAGAGAGCTTGTGGGGTGGCGGAGGAAAGGGAGACCTTCCTGGATTCTGTGCTTTTCCCACATAGTTTGGATTAAGACCTAGGAGAAAGGGTAATCTTTAAGGTCTTACTTTTAGGGGGCGGTATTGCTTTACCCAACCTCTGCAATAAAGGTTACCAAAGTGCCCCTTGATGCTCCTCTTCTCGTGTCTGTTCTTCCCCTGGGGTATAACCTCTTTACCATTCTAGTAACTGTCCGTCTTATATACTTCACTACTCACTTTAGGGAACTACTTTTTGGTTAAGCACTCTATGCGAGTGCATATGTTTTGCAGCATTCTCCGTTGTTTGCTTCTTCACTGCCACATATCCATGGATGGGCCCTCCATAATGGCAGAGGAGCGTCACCCCAGTTGTCTGAGTCAGTAACAGAAAAGTAAAATGATAAGGAAACAACATAATTCTATTTTTCTGTGATTTGCTGTGACATGTGCAGGGCGGGGCAAGGCTGGACCATGAATGGCAGGTGGTGGACACTTAGAAGTGCGCCAGTATGTTTGGCTGGCCAGCCAAACATACATGCGTACTTCTGTTGGTCCAACCCAGATGTAATCACAGCCAGGTTAGAGAAAAGCTGCAGGCTACACAGCAGTGTCTGAGCAGCAGAGCCGGCTGCTCAGACCAATCCTGGCATTGCTCTCCCAACAGGAGAGCAGCGCCAGGATTGGCTGAGCAACCTCTGCCTTCCCAGAGACTGCTGGGAGAGCTCTGAGTCGGCCATCGACATCAAAGGCTGTAGTGAAAGGTACGTTTTTAAAAATTATTTTCCTTTCCGTCCCCCGCGGCCCGCCTGTCTGCCCCCTACCTTCATGTTGTGGTGGCCGCCACTGCATATAACTATCCCCACACCAGGTAATAACCTCTTCCTCTTGTGCTGATTGTTCTCTCTCTCATGTGCTTCTCCCACCATGCTCCCCATGCTCCATGTTGCTCTCTCTCTCGTGCACTTCTCCCCCATGTTGCTCTGTCTCATGTGCTTTTCCATACAACATTCCCCTAACTCATGCCCATGTTGTCACTACCTTGAATGATGCTGCTCTCCCCTCCCCATGCACTACTTTGTTGTCTCCCTCAACCCATGGCACTCTTTTTATTTTTAGTTTGTGCTTTAATGCTACAACAAATATTTTTTTTTAAGTTTACCAATCCAAGTGACATTCTCCATCTTAATTTGTTAAATAAACAAAAGGAAAATGGTACCGTCATTTTTCTGTAGGCACATCCCTTGATTGTGTCATCATTCCTTTTTTTCTTATTCATTTTGCTGATGTACTATATTGACAAAAGGGAAGACCTCTTGGCTTTGCTATTGCCTGTAAAATCATGAAATATTTCATTATAAAAGGTATTAGTTCCTCTTACTCTCTAACACTATGGAAGCGAAAGAGGACTAAACATGATTCAGTCTCCCAAGATGAAACAGACACAATCATAAAAGTCATCACATATTTCTGTTGTTTGCTTTTTGCCCTCACTACTCCACCTTTGAATTCTTTACCTGAGCTGTGAAGTCCCTAGCAGATAACACTAATGCTCCAATTACACTGGTGTTCGATAGAACTTATTCATACATTTCTAACACTATTTTCATTAAAAAACTTCATATACCAATTTAAAGACATTGGTACATCATCATGACATTTAATCTAGAATGTAAAATTAATTTGCCTTACAACATATAATTAGGAATAAAATGTTGTTTTTTATTCACTTTTTATTTTAAAATCAGTTTTCCACCCTGTAAGTGTTTTTCACACTTCTGGGGAAATTTAACCCTGATAAAAAAGTATTCAGCATTGTTTTGAGAGTAACTTCCCATTTCTACAATGGGACCAAGCATACACTTCAGCACATTAACATTTCCTAAGAAGTGAGCACAGAGTAAATAGTGCCCTTGACTGTTGATGCTACACCTGGACACCCATTTAAATTACAGCTTGGGTCCATGACCCCTGTTCCCCACGAATATGATTTTCTATTTTATATAAACTATTTCATGCATTTCCTGATTTTGAATTCAAATGTATTCAAATTCTGAACATCTAATGTGAAGGGGCTCCCCTTGCAAAAAGAATATTTTCTTTTTCATATATTTAGAGAAAATCTGAAAATATTCCTATCACGGAGGGTGAGGACTAACAACTTTTAATAGGTGGTTTTATCTCTGAGAGCATTAACTGAATGAATTACTTGCATGGACACTCTAAAGGCAAGCCTGAGACATACAGTTGTGTAATAAACAAATACATGAGCTAGTGATAAGCAAGCACAAGGAGAGGAGTCAAACTTTCTCTAATTCACACTGGCCATATATCTGTCATGTAAGATTCACTATTCTTCAGCAGCTGCACTCCTAACTAAATAACATTGCTATGTCCCACTATAGATTGCTTATGTGCTATGGGTTCAAACATCAGTTTCTCACCCACCATTTGTAATCTTAAGAGAAATTCTTCAACAAGGCCCCCTATTTTTCCCAAAATTCATCTTTATATACCTAAAATACGACACCAGTTGCATAGAAATATAATGACTAGACAAATGTTATCATCACTATTGTTAGACTTGGCATCATTGGCCTGGTTTCCCCTGTATTTTTTTTCTCTACCTCCTGCATTTTCGACTGTGCGATGGATTTCATTTTTGTTGGCTTAGATGTTTTAGGCACTTTGCTACTGCTAATCAGTGTCAAAGTGCAAGTGCTCCCTGTGTACATTGTGATTATGATTGGTTATCCTTGATTGGCATATTCGATTTCATGGTAAGTCCCTAATAAAGTACACTGAGTGTGCCAGGGCCTGTAGATCAAATGCAACTTGTGGGCCTGCAGCACTGGTTGTGCCACCCACATGAGCAGCCCTGAAAATGTGTCTCAGACCTGCCATTGTAGTGTCTGCAAGTGCAGTTTGTAACTGCTATGTTGATCTGTCAAGTGCACCCACTTGCCAGGCCCTAACCCTCCTTTTCTTACACGTAATTTACCCTAAAGTAGGACCAAGGTCCCCTATGGGCAGGGTGCAGTGTATGTGACATATACTGTTGTGTTCAACATGTCCAGGTAGTGAAATACTGTATATTTTGTTTTTCGCTATTGAGAGGCTGTCTGTCCAATAGGATAACATTGGAGCTGCACAGTAACATCGTACAAGGGTAACTTTCCACTGGGACAAGATGGAGAAATGGAGTTTAGGCTTTCTGAATTTACTAACACATATTTTAGTAAAGGTGTTTTTAAGTTGTGTGTTTGGAAATCCCACTATTAGATATTAGTTGTTGTTTTGTTCAACCATTCTGTGTTCCTCTGCCTGCTTGTGTATTCACTGTCTGGTTTTGAAGTGAGAGGAGCTGGAGATGTGCATACACTTTAGACAGTCATAGGGGGGGTTGAGGTATGTCTTGCCTTTCCTGTGTGACTCATAGCTCAGCTGAATAGATCTGGTCTGCATTTAGAGTAGTTGGAGGAGTTTCACTAGTACCTGAATAGGCTCCTTTTACACAATGCTGTCTCCACCTCCTGTAGGAAAGCTGGATCAGAGAGGACAGAATTGGTTTGGACTGGGCTCAGAGACTCTTGCCACAAAGAGAACAAAGAGACAATGGTGTGTAAGTATTAGACCTCAAAGCCCGGAGAATTAGATCACTTCTGGATTCAAGAGGAACCTCTGCTAAGGAGAAGAGCTGGAGAGCTGTAAGGGTGAGTAATTCCCCTTTGCTGTGTGTGCTTTGCTGGGTTGGCCTGCAGTTGCAGTTACTGCTTCTGCCAAGGAGAGGACAATGACTGGAAATTTTTTGTGAACCTGCTTGAAGAAAAACCTCCAAGGACTTGTGTGTGCTTGCCTCCAGTTCTGTAGTCTCAGGGCCACAAAGATGGTTCATTGATAGAATATCGATGTAACAAGCATTGATGTTCTGAATATCGAAGAAAAATTATAAAAATCAAAAATATTGACTCCCTATGATTGAACATATTAATATGAATTCAAAAAGATCTAACTAAAAAGTGTAGATGTGAAAAATATTGAATTAAAAATATATATAAAATAAAGTAAAATATATTAAGTAATATTATTTTTAACTAAATAAAAATTAATACACATTTTCACAAAATATTACAAATAAACTTACATTAAAAAATATAAACACAGGAACATAATATTTTATGTATCTATATATTGAAATATTATCTTTATTTAATGTGTAAACTTTAAAATTATATAAAAATAACATGTATATATATATATATATATATATATATATATATATATATATATATATATATATATATATATATATATATGTATATATCAATATTTTAAAACAAAATAAAACATTCTATAATAATTTAAAACATTAAATTATTTAAAAAAATTAAAACATACAACAAATGTAACAGTAGGGAAAATGTTGGATTGCAAAGGGGTAAAAATTACTAATCCCACTCCAGTGAGTGCAACAGTAGGGAAAGTGCCGGATTGCAGAGGGGAACAAATTACTATTCACACTGCAGTAAAAGAAACAGTAGAGAAAGTGTTGGATAGCGGGAAGGAAAACATTACGATTCCCACTCCAATGAGTGCAACAGTAGGGAAAGTACTGGATAGCGGAGGGGTAAAAAATACTATTCCCATTCCAGTGAGTGCAAAAGTAGAAAAAGTGCTGGATAGCAGAGAGGTAGAAATTACTATTCCCACTCCAGTGAGTGCAACAGTAGGGAAAGTGCTGGATAGCGAAAGGGTAACAATCACTATTCCCACTCCAGTGAGTGCAACAGTAGGGAAAGTGCTGGATAGCGGAAGGGGGAAATTACTATTCCCACTCCAGTAGGAAAAACAGTAGGGAAAGTGCTGGATTGCAAAGAAACAAAAATTACGAATACATTTTTTTATCATAAAAAAACAATATTTAAAAAATATACAGTTAAATATATTACACATATAAAACAAACACATATTATAATATAAATTACATATAACAAAAAGCTACAAATAAATAAAAAGAAATAGTAAATACATTTTAAAACAATTATTATTTCAAAGGAGCAAATACTAACAGAATTATGTTAAACATAAATGTATTTATTTTCTTTTCTACCCTAGAACACCACACTAATAAAAAAACTTAAAACTTTGTATTTAAATTTATTTCTATAATTAACATAATTAATAATCAAATAAAATGTGATAATTAAAAAAAAACAGTCATTAAATGCACATGCTATAATATCCACCACACAAACCTAAAACTAATTACACAATTGCCATATTTAATTTCTAATTATTTAAGTAACTAATTATTAATTTATCAATTAAAATAAATTACTTCATACCCTTCCCACCATTTACACTTATAAACACTACAAGACACACCTAAACCCATTTCCAAAATGAAGATAATGATTGACTAATTATTTATTTAAAATTAATTAACAACTAATTATTAAATCATCAATTAAAAAGAGATTACTTCCCACCATTTACACCTATACATATCACAACACACACCTAAAACTAATTTCACAATTACCATAATGAATTTCTAATAAATTATTCAAAATGAATTAACAACGAATTATTAAATCATCAATTAAAAATGAATTACTTCGCACACTTCCCACCCTTCCCACCTATACCTACCACAATACACAACTAAAACAAAGTACACAATTATCATAATTATTATTATTTAAAATTAATTAACAACTAATTATTAAATCATCAATTAAAAATACATTACTTCCCACCCTTCCCACCATTTACACCTATATGTACCACAACACACACCTAACATTAATTACACAATTATCATAATTAATTGCCAATTAATGCATTAAACATTATTAACAAACAAATGAATTCATAAAGAAATTACTTTCCACATCTAACCCTATAACATCTCAATTAAACGAATATTATTACATAAAAAATATTTAATACAAGTTATATTAATAAATTACTTCCCACCATACTCCCCTATAAACTCACAACCCGCTACAGTTCTAAAACCGAAAAATTCAAATAAAATAATTAATAACTACTAAAAATAATCAATACATTTAATATAATTAAATGACTTCTCACCCTATTCCCCTATAAACTCTCAACCTGCTAAAGTTCTAAAAAAGCAAAATACAAATACATTTGTTTTATATCTACAAACGTTTTTAAACATAATAAAAAATCTAGCAATTCTTATGCAAAAAACACATCACATACATATTAAATATATACTAAAATACATAACATTAATAAAAATGTGTTAATTTTAACATCTATATTTTTGCAAACGATATTAAACACTTCAATATTTTAAACAACAATATTTTTACAAACGATATTAAAAACTTTATACATCTATATACTCCCACAAAGACTTCACCTGCACCCATGACCAGCACCTGGACTCCTCTGTGGACTCCTGAATTCAAAAGGATGCTATTTCCAGTTCTTAGGCCCTGAGAATTGTGTGGTTGGTACTGCAAAGCAAGAAAAACAACTCCAATGCCGACAGTGATACTTCCAGTGATGCAGCGACCTGCACTAAGGTTGGGGGCACCATTCGTGACATGCAAGATGCACCACCCTGCCTGCACCACAGCTCCGATGCCTGTCGACACCTGCCAATGCCTGCAGACGTCGGACTTCCCCACACAAGTGCTTGCAATGATGTCATCACAGTCAGCATCACGTTATCACAGAGTCAATAACCGACAAGTGTTGCTTCACAAACTCTTCGACGTCGCACTGCCTCACCGGAGCGGATGCCTCATCACAGACGCTGCCTAACTTTCCCAGTCCTGGATTCGATGCCTCGCCTCCTCATGGACTCAATCCCTCACCTCCCCCGTGGCTGAAAGGAACCGGCTTTGACTTGGCACCGACGCCCCCTCCCCAGGATGCCGCCCATCTTCTGTTGACCTCATTTCCAAGGTACTGTTCTGTTGGGGGGATCCGTGTGACTCCGTGTCCGGACCACGCACCTCACAGTTGGCGCTGTACTTTGGATTTGTGCCTGTCACAATGTCGTATTAGCACCAGGTGCAGCTCTTTTGTTTCTACAGTTCTATATTTTTAAGTAACCATTTAAAAGAGATATCTTGTTACATGTATGTTGGATTTTTTCCATTTTGGTCTTGTTTGGTTCAGATAAAGATACCTTATTTTTTAAAACTGGTGTCATGTCCATTTGTGATGTTTTTGCTGTGTAACTGTGTGTTTGGGTACAAATAGTTCACACATTGCCTTTGGCATAAGCATGTCCGCTCATGCCAAGCTACCAAGGGGATGAGCATGGGTTATCTGAAGTGTGTAATTCCTTTACCTTGACTAGAAGGAAGGGTCCCCACTTGGACAAAGGTGCATACCTCTGCCAATTTGAGACCCCCATTTCTATCAACTATGTGTGCAATTTTTATTTCAGGTATTTTCCTGTCTCTCTTTTTGCAGCATGAATCTGGAATCCGAGTTGACTCTCAGTGTTCAAAATTGCTAAAGTAAGACAGTAATTCATGTGTGAAATGTTATGCTCAGCTGTGGCATGGTGTCTCTGGCTGTAGGTTTGATGACTCCTGGTGGTACAGATATTACATGCTGTGGTTTTATGCATTATTAGTGACACAAGAAAACATTTGGGCTTGCTTCATGATCCAGTTTGGGATCTGCCTTGTTAGCTGGAATAGTGATTTCTGACTTGTGGGATTTGGCAGATTTTTAATATCTTTCAAGCTCACTTTAATTTCATTGGTGAGATTTGCTGGTAAGTTTGACAGTGAGGTATGGGGCTGAAAGGCTATTTTTTTAATTTCCGCCACTAACTCCACAATGATGACTATTTCTAAAGACCATAATTTGAGTGTCATAGTGACTTTTATGTAATAACATTTGATTACAGACATACATTGAAGATCAGTAGCTGATCCTGTTGATTGCCCACCTTGGATACAGACTTCCACTTTTTTGAGTTGTCATGACTGCTCAATCTCTTGTAGAGCTTCTGTTTCAGAATACAGTCTTTAATATTTGGAGTCCTTCGTTTCTCTGGTTTTTATAATAGATCAGACATCTCACACTGAGGTGGAGAACTGTCGAGATGGGGCTAAATGTTCGATTTTAGCCTGAAAGTTGGGTTTATCGTCTCTGACTACTCCTTATTTGATCTGATAAATGGTACCTGACTGTATTTTCAGTGGATCAAAAGAGCGGTTGCATGAAAGGTTCCTCTATGAACTGCTTCGGACGAATCTAGACCCAGAGACTTTACCTGCACTGCTTTTGACAAATTACATTGCATGTTGACAAGAGATCATATATTAAAGTCATGAAGCAAGTTAACAATATCCACTTAGGATCCATGTTCTCCATTGGAATTACGTCCCAGGCATACTATGAGATTCAACTGTTCCATATTTTGAAATTGCCACCTCATTCCTGATGAAGAAGTAGTAGAATTGTTTCCTCTCCTATATATGATTCTGAATCGCAAGAACCCGGGAAGGAGCCATGTATTATATGCTGCCTACCCTTAAATTCTCTTTTGTTGTTGGGTAGGAACATTTGTTTATTTAAGTCTCCAAGAAGAGTATTGCTAAGTTCAAAACACTTTTTTACCTCTTTGGAGATCAGAGGAATTACTTCAAATCCCTTCTTCAATATTTTATTTTTGCAAGAGTACTTTCATTCAAGACACCATATGATGCGAAGCAGCTCAGTAAAAGACTAGAACTGCAGCACAGTGCCACTTACTTGTCTCACCTGAGTCTGAAAAAAAAATAGCCCTCAGTCTACTTTGTGCCAAAATCTAAATTTATACAGGTGCACATGTGCTCAACAAGTAAAGCACACTTCCCAAGGATTCTCAACGCATACTCCAGACAACATGGACATGCATAGTGTCCCCAAAGTATTACCCTCTACCAGAATACTGACCTTCCCTATGGCTAGAGCTGATTCTTGCACCACCTATCAAGAGCCTGGAATATGTCTTATCTCTTAGCTGAATAATCTCAGAGGACATGCTCTTCTAATGACACTGAAGAAAGTGACCTATGCAAGATTAAATTGGTTCAGCTTGAGTGTCTACTTTCTCGCTTAATTTCAATGAGTATATTATATTGTGCAGTCATGGCGTTCTGCCAAACACATGGGATTTGATGCCCTCAATATTTATTGGGACAACAGGCACTGTTGGCCCCAATTCACCCCTGCTCTAGTATTATAACTGTTTGCAATGATCCTTACAAGACGTTTAGGAGTGTATACGTTACATTTCTCACTATATACTGAAAGTTTGCTACTACAGATTTACAATCCGGCTTATATATTCCTGGAGGTATATAGTGTTGCTTCAGGTATGGCAGTCAGCTGATCAAAAGTCAATCCTGTTCCCATTGCCTGACTCTAAACTTGTTGAATTGATTGATACTTTGATAAAGTGTCTAATTGTGTTCGTCAATATCTGAGCATGATAATATATGTAGACCAACTGCACCTATATATTTAAAGTATACTCAGATTGGTAAATCAGATCCAGCAATGCTGGAGTTCTGGATTACTCCAAGAACATATATAATTTAAGTTGTGTGGTTGTGAGTGTATGTGTGTACTTCTGCTTTAAACTGAACTTTATTTTTCCGACATTCCCCCCTAACTTACTGTAATTATTCCTTCATCCTAGACAAGTCTATAATGTTCTATGCTGTTAAACATTAAAGATTCCACAGAGATGCAGTTTAATATTACAATCAAATATCTGTTGGAAGGCATTTCTACTAAGGGCAAAGAATAGATGTTTTTCTTTTGGAATTAGATTATTTTATTAATTTGACATCAGAACATTACATTTTTCTCCAAAAGATTTACCCAGAGGTTGCATACTTGCCAATTAGAAAAATATGGGACAATTGTAATATAATTTGTGTTTTGCAGTGCTGCTGACTGTATATGCGTCCGCATTAGAAAACATTGTTGCAGGGAATTTTAAGTACCTTAATTTGAGATTTTGAATAAATATCCAATTGAATTTTCATGAAACTTCAGATTAATTAGTTTTATAATTTGCACAGTAAGGTAATGTAAATGTTTAGCTGCTGCTTGACTTTTTCTCTAATCCTTTGAGTGGATATTTAATCTTTTTTATATTAAAATTAGGTAACGTGGAAGATGTGAATATTAATCTAATTATATGCATATCGCTTTAATTTCTTTAATGTTTTATGTCAAAAAAACAAATTTACAAATTGGTTTAAGTTGAGGAAGCCTTTTAGAGGATTTTCTGTTTCATCAGTAAGTGCACTTTAGCGGACACGAGATCTGAAAAGTGTTACATTAAGTTTACAGTTATGCAAATGGGGCTGTTAATCCTGACTCTTTTGTGACCAGATCTTCAAGGTGTGCTCTGAGAGGCTGGCACGTTGTGTTATTGAAGAGTCATTCTGTCAGCATGACAACAGCTTTAACCTAGCAGTTTCGTGCTAAATAACTGCTCTGAAAGTAAGAAGTGCAAAAGCCAAGGAATGAAATAATCTGCAACGATCCAGAAAAGAGTCATACAGGGAAAAAAGCACAAATATTGCCACAGTAAAATGTCTATTTATTACATTTACATTCGGTACGTGTGCCTATGCAACTGGAACCTTTTAATGCAGTGAAATATAAGAAGAACTTCTTTGAAAATCATAGTGCTAATTTTGTGCCGGTGGATGCAGGTGGGAAGTCAAACTCATGTTTGGGGGCTGACATTTTTTGCGATAAGATTTTTTTCCGGATCTAGAGCAAAACAGGCAGAAAAGGGGAAACGGGGAAAAGACAGGTCCGAAAACAGTGAAGAGGAGCCTGAAAGTGTCAGATACAGAGACAGAAAGTGTGGGGCTAAGCATTGCCTACATTGAACTGGTGGGTGCAGGTGGGGCCCACTGTCACTTATTTTTCCTCATCCGATTTTTACCCTAAGAAAGAGGGTGAAAAACACACTATGGAGAAAGAAGGTGGAAGAGAAAAACAGAAATAAATATGACAAATGGAAGAATCAAGTAATGGTCAAGGGTGAACTAAAGGTGCAAGGACTGTCTGGTCATGGATAGAAACGGTATACAGCCCAAGCAAGACTGTGCAGCCTTGGTATTCAGCAAACCCTCGTAACATATTAGGCTTCTCACCAAAACTTTGAGCTGCAACACTTAGAGGCAGATTTTTCAAAATGACATGGAAAAGACACCTTGCTCGCCTGCATTGCATGACAGAGAGAGGGTTGGAATGCTCCGTATTTAACATTATATGGGGCATTCCTGTCTTCTCCTTGTACCGACACCCTATGTGCTGCCTAGCGCAAATGCAGGCACTCTTGCACCATGTTGCAAGGGTGCCTGTGTTCCAGACAGGATTCGTTTTTTTTCCTTGACAGAATGCAGCACACTTAGAAAGAGGAAAAGCAAGGAGAAATAAACGTATTTATCCTTTTTATACCTCCCTTAGAAAGGCATAGCTTGTTGACGCATTTCCAGGTGTACCACTCATGGTAAATCTGGGAATGCGCCACAATTTATGGGTGGATTTGTGGGAACACCCACAATCCACCTATGGAGCACCTCCGTAGGGCAGAGTAATTCAAGGCAGCAACTTGTGCTGTCCTGCGTTACTTCGGGTTTACCAAGCAATGCAGGCCACATAAAGTGGCATTGCGTGGCCTGGTAAATCTCAGTCTACGTTTTGCATCGTCCTGTGTGCCCCTACATGGATCAAGGGTGGTGCACAACCTTTGATCAATATGTCCATGTTGGTTTTACAAACTAAACACTGGGGGGAATAAAGAGAGATGATATGGAATCAAAATGGACCTTGACATTCAACAACGCCAGCATTTGCCAGTGCAAAGGCAGGCTCCAGAAAAAAATCTTTCAGCACTTACTTGTTTTTAAAGTCCCAGAATGCTGTGTTTCTTTATTAATTATCTCACTTCCATACTAAAAAGTTATCAATGAAGTCAATAAACTGAAGTGGGTAAAACCAACTGAAAACACAAAAAAATACATACAGTAAATACTTTTGGTAACACTAACACAACCTTTTGGCATTAAAGGTTTAAATAGGTCAACATGGTTTTAAGAAGCTGGCTCTCTTTTTGTGGCAGTGTTGGCTAGCAATTAGGCTTATCAGAGGGTAGTGCTAAGCATGTGTTGTCACATACAGAAGCAATGAATGAAAAAGACACTCGAGAATAAATCCGAGACCAATTTGTAAAAGAGTAAAATTGTATCTTTATATATATTTTTAGAAACTAAGAACTTCATTAATCGGTTAATAAATTCTTTGTATGTCGATGTTTGACCTAATACAGTTCAAGATACAAATTCTTACAGGTTTTAAGCAACAGCAGTCACTACCGTGAGGCAGAGACTGTCGCGGTCAGGGGGAAGAAAAGCATAGGGTTAGTTAGCAGAGTACCACAAACCCATCTACTGTTGTGGTTGATGGAAGCAACACTGTACCTCTGAGTTTTGGGGCACAATGGTCACCCAGAGTTCAGGGGAAGTTCTACTCCAGGGGAGTCAGAGTTTTGTAAGTCCCAGGACTCGGGCACAAGAGGCTTTTCTGGGTAACTTGGATAAGAGGTGCTGGAGGTCTTGCAATGCAGAATCTGTTCTTCACTGGTGGCGTTCATCAATAGGTGCGTTCAGGGCAGTCCATTGCGGTTGGGGTAGTTGTGCCCAAGTTGCTACTTTCATGAAGTTATCACCACCAAAAAGCAGGTACAGGCTCCCAGGAGTGGGGTTGTTTCCAGCATCAGTCATAGGTACAGTGAGGTCCCCTCTGGCTGGTGGATGCATTGAAGGGGTCAGTTACCGGATTAGTGACCAACAAGCCTTGGCTGTTGCAACTTTTGGTTGACAAGGCAAATCGCGTCGACACTGTCCATGCCAGTTTTCATCTCATGGTGGTCGTTACCTGCAGCATGCCGGAAACTTTTACCACTACTCCATAGAGAAGTCCTAGGCAATTGCCAAAGGCTGGGAGGGCACCAGGGTTTTTGGAGGCTGCACAAGTTTCATGTAAGGATGGCAGATCACAGTTGTCAAGTCCTTTCACAGTTGGTAAGGTTTGGTGCCGGTTTCTTCTGCAGAAGGGCTCCGTTCATGGATCAGCAGCACATCTTCTTCAGTTGTCTTCTTTTAGGTCTGTGGAATCTCAAGTCAAGTTCTTGGGAGCCACCTAAATACTAAATTTAGAGGGAGTTGAAGGTTGAAGGGGAGCCAGGTAGCAGCTAATGGGCTGCTTCCCTGTAGGGTAACTACACCCTCTATATGATTGCCCCACATTGGGGTGGGCATATCCCTGAACCTAATAGGCTATTTTCCCTGTATTCAAGATCAAGTCAAAAATAGGGGCCACCTCTCCTGCCCGCTCCTTAGGGGTGGGGCAGGCTGGAGGTGGGCACACCTCCTAGTCTCACTAGTTTTCCTTCTTTTCTCCCCCCAAATGTGGTGCAGGAAAGGGGTGGTGTGTTATTCTATTTGTTTATGTAGGTGCAAGGGGGAGGAGATGGGTTCTCTGCACATTGAAAAGATTGTTCAGTAACATCTTCCTTTGTGACTAATGAAAAGTAATTAGCAGCCATTTTCATTCCATGAAAACACGCATAAAAATACTCAAGTGAAAGGTACAATTAGAGGCTTTCCAGTAAGGTGAGGGAACCATTCAAACAAAAATAAATACAATGTTGGAATATATGTTAAAAATAGTGCTAACAATAAAATATTATCTTAACAATATCCATATACCAAAACATTTTTTACCATTGTCATAAAAGAAGTCAAATTATAAAAGTTGATAAAAGGGGAACAAACAAGGCTACTTCTCAAAGCAGTAGTTATACATAACTGTTAACCAAAGCAATTAGTGTTATTCTAGAAACACATTTTAACATAATCCTCAATCGGTTTCCATAACTGTTGAAAAGATGAAGAATTTTTAAATGGTCCCTCGTAAGATAATTAAGCACCAGATCTAATAAAAATAACATATGACCACCATACATGGATTGATATTGTTACTGATGATTTCCAATTGGAAGTACTGGATTTAATAGTACTAGAGATAAGGAGAATAAAAAGTTTAGACTGGGGTTCCAATAAGGTGAATGATAGAACATAAGATTTAACAACAAGTATGCTATAAGTGAGTGTCTCGGAAATGGGAAGTGTGAGACCTGTCTGCTTTTGGGGGTCCTCTCACAACTATGATTTATTTTGTCCCCTTTGGCCTCCGAGTGTTATTAGTTTTTTTATGTCCACCCAGATTGTTTTGGTTGTCAGCATTGACTGTGGGGCTAGGTGTTCCTTGAGTAGGACGTTGTGCCTTACCCTTGAGGCCTAGTCATCTACATGAAAATTTAGTGAGATCCCCGAAACCTAAAATGGAGTCCATCAACTGACATAACGGTCATCACAACCAAGCCGACCCATTGAGTTGCCTGAGGAAGGTTCTGGAACCAACTGGCAAGTTCCAACGGACTAGGGTCAGCCTATAAATGGCCAGTTCTCAGGTGGCCATTTTGTGTAAGCCTGTGACCAGAGAGGTAGCAGTGACCAGTGTGGAGAGAGGCGAATTACAGAGGAGAGCGTTGCACCAGTAGGGGCCCAATTGTCCTGTGGCCGACTGCGTCCTACTTGGATGTGACCCCCCTTGGATCTGACCGAACCCCACTGAGTCTGAGTATCATCTTCGCACCTGGACTTTCACCTCAAAGGCACCGGAAATCCCCTTGGTGTACTTTGATCTTAGCGGGGGTTCATACACCCCTGGGTCGCTCCTGTCAACATTCAACTTAATTGCCCCTTTTGAAATGGCATTAACGTGAAGAAGGAAGAGGAGCTGAAATTACAACCGCTGTGTCTGTCCTCACAACAGGCGAGGCACACTTACCGAGTCAAAGGAAGAGTAGCCTGTGGCAGCGGTTGAGGAAGAGATCATCCGTCCCACTCGGAATCACCTGAAGCGGCATTGGTGTATCTGAGGGCCGGAACTTCCGCAATACTGTAGTGGTGGAAGACGGACCAACGCCAGCGAAGGCGGGGCCAAGGAAGAGCTTCTGAAGGAGAGCCGAGCGACATCTGTGAGGGCGGTCCTACGCCGAGGAAGGTACAGCGCTCGCACAGGTGAGGAAAGCTGGAGGAGTGGTGACGCGCTCAGTCAACACCGCCGGTGGGCGTCCTGCCCTTGACCTGGTCGCTGTGGAGAAGTATCGTATGCCGACCCCCTGACCTCTGAGGTGAGGTGGTTCCGAGACTGTTTCATCCAAGCTGACGAACTCCGGCAGTGTCGAAAGTAAGCTGGGGCATTGCTGGGAGAAGGGTGGAATCGGTTCTTGGAGGAGCAGTGCTTGAAAGGGGTGACAGGCGATTCCCGTAAGAACTAGAAGCCGGCCAGAGTATTTCCCTGAACTTGACTTTCACAATACGAGTAAGCCAGTAGAGGACCAAGCCTTATAAACACGAGGAGAGTGAGAGGGTCGAGTGGAACTCATAGGGGGCTGTGGGTTAGAAAACAAGGAGTTGTGGGGAGATAGGCACAATCTCTATCATAAGGAAGAGTGTAGATACCGTCCTCCAATCTGAGGTAACAGTGTAATCAGAACCTACTAAGCTGCCTATATGTCAGCGGGGGTGATGTTACTGGGACCGAAGTGAAATGTGATGTTAATTTGCCTATTCTTTCCTAGTGTAACAGCCGTGCCAACCCTTGTGAAGTATTGTGTACAGTGAATGTTAAAAGTGATCTGAACCTGAAGCAGCGGGGGTGAAGTATACTCTGGTTCCTTCTTGGGAATCGTTTATTAATCTTTCTGGAAACAACTGAATTGTATTGATTTCTCTAACCAAAAGAAGGAGGGTCATGTAAACTGAAATTGTAACGTGTAATGTAAAGAAACGTAAGAAGTGATAAGAATTGCAGTCATTTGAAAGGTGATGTACTAATGTAATAAGAAAGCTATCTAACCAAAGAGAACAGAGTCTATTTTTATAAAGTACGAACCTTATTTTCCTAACAAGGTGTAGCGTCATTTTTGGAATGGATGGGCGCTGAGTTCCTGAGAGGTTTTACGCAAGCTTACACATTTAGCCTTTGGAATTAGTCTTCCCCTCTGTGCCACACTACCCACGTGTTGGCTAGGAAATCCCTAGGTCTAACAGGAAGTATTTGAAAAATGATATCCCAAACTTTTTTCCAGAATCAAGCTATTATATTACGTTTGAAAAGCAAACGTTTCAAGGTGCCATCATAACATTTGCTGTTCCAACAAAGCGGGGAGTCTATTACTTTAGGCTTAAATAATTTATAGGAAGTCCATAGACAATTGAACAAAATAACGGAGTTGGTTTGGGATAACAATACAGGAAATCATCCTGAGATATTGATGGACCAAATTTGTCTCCATTCTTTTAACGAAAGATTGAAGGAAAGTTCTGCATTCCAAAAAGTGGATAAAAAGGTAGAGTTAGAAGCATTTGTACAATTACATTGTTTATAAAATCTGGAGATAGTATGTTGGGAAGCACAAAAAGCTTTAATACAACTTATCAAATCTGGAGTTTTAATTTGGGGGAGCACAATTGGAAAGGTGTTAAGCAGTGTGTTACAATGAAGTTCATATTTAGTTGCTTCGGTATTGGGTAACATTGATCTGGCTTGTAGTTCAGAAAGAAAAAGATAATAAAGCAGTATTTTCATAAATGTCCTGGAAAAAGAAAATACCAGCTGAAATCCATAATTCTCAGAATGCAATTGTACGATTATATATTAATGCAGGATTATGCCAAATGGAGATCATCGAAGAATCTGATATACGTGATGGAAAGGAAGCATCAAAAGCATCAAAAGCATTAATAATCGGTTTAGTGGATGCAATGATGGGGAGGATGGGAAAAGTATATTTGAATCAGACATGGACATAAGTGATGGAAGAGGAAATGGTGATATTAAATTGTGCTCAATCATTAACCATTTAGAGGAATAGTTAGGGTCCAAGCACGAGAACCAAAGTGAGCCCTGTTTTCAAATAAAATGCTTTATGGCACTTGAAAAAAATCATTTAAAATGTTGTTCTTCCATGGTAAACTTATCAACTTTAAGAGCATGAGATGGAATGTGAAATGTGGGATTCACTCTCACCATTGCGCCGCTCCTCAATCGCCTATTTTTCCACCCTAGCCAGCACTGTTCTACCCACTCCACAATTAGTCAGTCACAAATCACATGTCTGCCACATGCCTGGACACATGCACTCAACCCCACTCGCCGCTCTCACTTGGTCAGAGGTTGACCTTATTAGTAACTACTGCACAAAGTCACGATCTTTTATATGTACAAAACTTAATGTTTTCCTTTTCCCCCCCCTTCTCCCTGTAGGCTAAAAGAGGCTTATAATCTTTAAGGCAATTAATTGTTTGTCCTGATGATGGACCCCATCATTTAATAAGGGGGTCCGAAACGTCGTCGACCTACTGTGTACCATATACCTCTAGAAATGATTGACTATACAATACTGTGTGATGGTACCTATAAGAAATTCTCTGTGTGAAATTGGAATTTTTCAGAGATTGTTTTTGCCTTGCAAGCCCTTTATGTATGTCCTTGTCTGTATATTTGTGTGGCTGGGTACAGGCTTGTGCCCCCCGTGTGTGAATTGTTGAAGGTGTTACTGTTTTGTATATACCTTGATCTGAATATAAACTTTGAGGACCACTGCCCGGCTGGGCATGTCTTCTACAATATAGAACGGACTGAGTCTATATTTATTCTGCTTTCATGTGTTTCCCTGCCAGGGACCATTGTTGTTTCTTTATACTTGAAAAAAATCAGGCATACAAAATCCTCCATTCAGTTTAGATAGTTCAAGTTTAGTGTAAGCAATAAGAGGGGGTCTGCTATTCCATATAAATTTAGAAATAAGCTTGTCAAATTTTTTGTAGACTGAGAGGGGCAATTGTATAGGGATGATGGACAAGGAAAAAAAATAATTGGATCTAATACCATTTAATGGTTTAAAGTTTCCCCCACCATGATAAGTACAGATGGGCCGCTGACACATTTTTCTGTGATTTTGGTAAATAAAGATTCACAATTGAGTGTAACGGAGTTTTTTAAAGGAAGTGAAAAAAGTATACCTGAATATTTCATTTTCTCTTTTTGCCAAATAATGTCAGTATTGTCTAGTACTGAGGGTGCACAATGCACATTTTATGGGGAAAATTATGTTTTATGAGTATTCAAAGTATAACCAGAAAAGTGGAATGATTATGTATAATATCTAAAACCATCAGTAGATATGTAGTTGGATTGCTAAGATATAATAAGACTTCATCTGCATAGGCAGACGTTATAAGGTTAGCATTAGCTAACATAATTCCTTCAATATCAACAGAATTCCAAATGTGGCAGAAAAAAGGTTCAATTGCCAATAAAAAAAGAAGAGGTGACAATGGGCAGCCTGGTCGGGTTCCTCTAGAAAGAGAAAAGGGATTTGAAAATTGACCATTAATAAAGAGTCGGGCAGAAGGGGAGCCATATAAAGACGATATCATTTTCATAAAACTATTAACAAAATTAAAAGAAGAGAGCCTTCAGAAAAGAAATTGCCAGTGAACCTTAACAAATGCTTTCTCCGCATCTAAAGCTAGTAAACCAGCAGGAGAGGTAAGAGTAAAGGCCTTATCAATGACATGAAAATGGAGTCTGGTGTTATTGACAGAGAAACGTTTTGACATAAATCCGGATTGATCTATATGAATAAGGGACAACAAAACTCTAGCTAATCTGGTGGCAAGGATTTTTGCACACATTTTACAATACTGGTTGATCAAAGAAATAGGACCATAATTTGAAACTTTTGTGTGATCTTTATCTGGTTTAGGTAAGACCATAATTAATGCCTCCATAAAAGCCACTGAGCAAACCAGATTGAGCAAATGTAGTGAATAGATGATGTAGGTGAGGAATGAGAGTGTCAGCAAAGGGTTTTATAACATTCTGCAGGAATACCATCAGGGCTAGGGGATTTTTTAGGTTTAAGTGATTGGATAGCTAATAAAAGTTCATCTGCTGTGATAGGGTTACCTACTTTGATTTTATCAAGTTGGGAACATTGGCCGAGGTTAAAATGTATCAATAATTTGAGAATCTAGAAGGTTCTGGTTATTATACAAAGAAGAGTAGAATTTTAGAAATTCATCTATAATGTCTGGGGTAGATACAGCAATGGTACCATTGTGCCTATGGATAGCATGAATTTGTTTTTTATCTTCCTTGATATGGAGATAATTAGCTTAGAGTGTTTCTGACTTGTTGATATTAAAAGCAAATGTAGCTTTCTGGTTTGCAATCTGTATACCAACTCTCTAACTCAACATGGAATTATACTCGTATCTAAATTTTTGCAGTGTGGTTTTCAAAGCAAGAGTCTGTAAAGAGATACACAGTTGTTCAAATTTCGCAATCTGCTTTTAAAGGTGTAACAATTTGGTGTTAAACTATTTAGTTTCATGTGCCATTATAGAAATAACAATTCTTCTTAAATAAGCTTTAAAAAGCATCTCATTTGACAACAGGGGAGGTAACATCATTGAGGTTATGCAAAAAATATTCATGAATATCTTTTAACATTATATCTTTATGAGTATCATGTAGAACAACATCAACAATCATGCGCCAACGCAAATGAGAAACTTAAAAAATTTCAAAACTACCAATAGCAAGTCGGGTTATAGTTTTCACTAAATCTCTAGACAACAATAAATAATCTAATCGTGAATGAGAGCTATGTGGATTGGAGAAAACTGTGAATTCTTTCTCAGTGGGGAAATGTAGTCTCCAGATGTCAACCAATTTAGTGTTTTTAAATAAGGTTCTGAGAGAATAAAACGCTTTAGGAGGAGCATATTTGGTGAAGGATAGTCTTTCTAAAAGAGGGTCACTAATCAAATTAAAAGCCCCCCCAAAATTCAGGAAACTTTTCCAAGTTGAAGAATCTCAAAAATAATACAAGACCAAAAACTAGGGTCATCTGCTGTTGGTCCATAGATATTAATTAGGTGTAAAATCATATCCCCAATGTTAACTTTGACCAAAAGAATCTACCATCTGAATCAGAGTTTTTGTCTAGAACTTGTAGCTGAAGAGTTTTTGAGAATAGAATAGCCACACCATTGTTTTTACCTTGCACTGGGGAGGAGATAATCTGACCAACCCATTTCCTTTGCATGTATGGTAAAATGGTGTCATCAACGTGGGTTTCTTGTAGCAAACAAATATCAGCTTTTTGCCTATGTAAATAATCTAAAATCTTTAATCTTTTAACTGAATGATGCACGCATTTTACATTGAGTGAAACAACTTTAACTTTAGGGGAACTATTCATAGTTTATGAGGTGAAAAAGCAAGAAGATAGAAAAAGAGTGGAGAAATTACATATACAACAGAAGTAGTAGAAGAAACCAGAGGAGTAGCCAATAGACATGGAGGACATAAAAACAAAAAGACAGATGTATATACAAAATAGGAAGGAACATACATATACAATGAAGAGACACACATGTGCATCCAAGAAGAGAGTTAAAGGATGAGGATTGTCCACCCATACAAATAGGACTATCATAATAACAACAGGAGTATTACTGGCTGAACAATACATATACCTGCAAATTATCATAACAGTAATAAATCATAAAGTGGTAGTACTAATGAAATAACTTCAGGTTGGGGGGTCATGTGTATCCATTGAATGAGGAGAGTGGCTGTCTAGAAACACTTAAAGGTCTTCTGGACGATGAAAGGATTTGGAGATGTCGCCTTTCCAAATACGCATTGTGGATGGATTGAAGAGTCTATATTTGAAGCCGGAGTCTCTTAGTCGGGGTCTCATAGCTGCAAAATCTCTTCACATCACAACCGTCTCTTTGTCGAAGTCTTGATGGGTGAAAATATTCAAGCCATTAACGAGGGGAGAAGGAATCTCACAAGCTGCCTTCCTGATAAAAATGAGGTGATGGTGGCGTAAAACCTTGAAGATGACATGCCTGGGTTTAGTTTGACCTGGTTTACAGTGAGATGGAATACGATGTGCTTTATCAATCTCATATTTTTCCGAGAACTTCACAGTCAATAAATAAGTTAGCAGATTCTCTAAATATCGCCTGCAATCATTGCCTTCAATATCTTCATGCAGATTAAAAATGTGTACGTTTTATTGCCTATTCCTGTTCTCTTACTCAAGTAATCTGGTATTTATGAAGGTTTTTTTTTAACCATTGGCAATATGTTATCCGTTTTGGTTATAACATCATGCAGCTTGATCTCATTATCTGCAACCTTCATTGAAAGACTGGCCATGTCTTTCTGTTAATTTTAAACTTCCATGGCAAGATTGTCAGTATTTGATCCGACAGCTTTTAATTCCGCCAGGATAGTAATAAAGGAGGATTCCGATGAGTCAACCCTTTTTGTCTTCAGAGGAGGAGGAGAAACAGTTTTTTTATGCTTATTTCCTGTAGATTTATTTTCCATTCTCAATAAAATAAATAAACCCAGCAAAAGTTGTCAAAATTACAGTAAAAGTAAAGAAAAGTAATTCAAACTGGTGCAGCGGCTAAAACTAACTGTGGGAGGAAACTGTGGTCGAAGTTGAGCCCTCTCTTGGTGCACAACTCCGCCTCTCTGACAGGAACCTTGGAGCAGGCTGTGGGAAGTCTCAGTGAAAAGGAAACTGCAGCCTGAGCTCATCCAGAGTCGATGAAATAGTTGGAAAAGCTTGTGAAATGCTTTCCTTAGGACAGGTGAGTGATGTTGGTAGCAGGATATTTCCAAATCCAGTATTTTCGGCTTAATTTACCACGTCGTTTAGACGGGTGAGCTGGAGCTGACTAGCAAACCTTCATCTTGGCTCGCACGTCTCCTCATGTGTAGACCATTTCGACACCAGTCTGAAAGTGACAAATATCTGTTGTCTCACGAAGAGGTGTCCTCCTGACAGATGATGATATCAAGCTTTATCAGTAACACATGGTATCCATCTCTACCCAAAGGTCTGTTTGGAGGGAATCAGAAATATTACTCACAACCATTCAAGAATGGAAAACAAAAGCCTAATTGAGGCTTACCCACCAGGCACAGCAACAAGTACAACTAAAAGGTTAGTTTTTTGCAATGAACTGTGAAAGCCCACTGTCATTATCACTTAAATATAAAGTCTGTGGATCCAATGATCCTCTACGCCTGGCAGAGTCAAGGCTTCCCTTCCAGTATCAGTATTCAGAAGGGCTATCACTTGTCAGTGAGTGTATTGCCCTATTGGTTGGTACACCAGAGTTCCATTTCATGCACTAGAAAAGTATCCTTCATGCTGCTTGTGCTCTGATCAAAGACCTGAAATAGTTTACAGGTTCTCCACCACTCAGTTCTTCACTAGCTCTGGCCACTGTCTGTGTCATCTTCAATGCCTGATGTATCATCTTCAAGATGAACGACTTAAACGCCTCACCATACCATGCAATTATGTTCTAAGCTTGTCTACCCAATGCCACCAGAATGGAAGCAAGAAGGTTTAAAAGAAGGATATTACAAAACATGAATAACCTTTTCCACCCATATCCCACATACCCACCCCCACAGTTCTGAAGAGCACCAGTACAAGCAACAACTCATCCTAGTCCATCCTAATGCAACAGCCTCACCCAGATGTCAAAAGGCACACAATTGATTAACAGAATGCAGAACAAATCTAAACATTCACCCCAGGTCAAGAGATCTGGGTTAAATCCATCATTCTTTTGCTCACCGTGCCACCCCAGTTTAGACATATGTAAATCAGTTTTGACCCTGTGCCTTACGGGAACAGTCAAGCCCGAATTGCCAAGCCAGGCCCTCCCTGGACCGGAAACAAGCATTCTAGGACCAGTTTCGGGGTTTCACCCCTCTTCAGCCAGGATAGCTTGATTCCAGTGGCACAGTGAGCCCAGGACCCACGTCTGGGCATACCTGGCGCACTTAGGGCGAGAAAGCAAAAGACAAAAAATTGATGGACGGAATGCAGAACAAATCTAAACATTCACCCCCAGTCAAGAGATCTGGGTTAAATCCATCATTCTTTTGCCAATGGATTCAACCCGGATCTGTGACTGGGGGTGAGTGTCTGAAAAGTTTCAGTGCTCATCCCATTATCTCCTTGTTTTTGTGTTGTGTTGGATTTAACACAGTATTGTCTTTTTCGATATATTTTGGTGTTGAGGGGGGGTGTTTGAGTTGGAGCTGGAGGCAAGGCAGAAGCAGAACGCCTATTCTAATTTGGATGCATGCAGCAGTGAGTTCTACCCTTTTGTTTCGTTATGCACTGGTCTTCTCCTCTCTCTTGGATGGTGACTACTTAGTCTAGTAAGGAAGACCACTTGATACTCAATATGGAGCTGTGCCCACCAAATGGTAATAAAGGAACTGTGTCCTATGGGGCCTTCCTTCTGGGGCAAAAGTTGTAGGGTGGATTATGGTCTATGTATTATGCTGTACGCATTACCTTCTACTTATCATGCATTCATTAAAGTGGTGTGACATGTATACATCTACACAGATTAAATACCTATACCAAGTTACATAAAGTGAAAGTTGTAGCTCAATAAAACTTTGAAGGTTTCCCCCCTCATTGGAGGGACACTTAGAAATTGAAAACATCATCAGGCAATCAAAGCAAATGATGTGTTCTTCCAATCTTCCTAAAAAATAAATCATATATGTAGAAAACAGGGTGACCCTGCCATACCCATTAGAACCTGGGTACCATATGTGAACAATTGTTCCAAAGGAGTCATTGATAAAGAAAGCTTAAAGTTTGTTCTAAGATATATTGTAGCAATCAATACAAAAGATAATCTAGTTTGCACAAGATCTAAACGCATGAACCGAGCTCAGAAAAATGTAGTTTTGCAAACTTTGTTAATTATAATCAAGTGTATAAAACAAACTTATATACACAAATAATTGAAAGCATTCATTGCAAAGATCTTCATGACATACGTGCTTGAGTGGATACATGTCAAAAGTGCAACACAAGAGAACAGTAGCATACATTTAAGTGAAAGGAAGCTTAAATGTCACTCAAACAAGATTTTTCAAGAACGGTCACCCAGATTCTGGATCACTCTATTACTCCCTATGAGAAAAGCTACTACTTAAAAACATTTTCAAGAAGGGACTCAAAAATTGCTCAGTGGGATGAAACCAAAGTGCTGAACTGTAGCCACAATATAATGCCACATTGGGGAGAGCAAGCGCCTTTGTGAAATTGCACGATTTTCTCATATTATTTCTCCACGAGGAAAACATTCTTCCTGGTGGAGAAAACCACCTCCACCAAGTTTAGGGTCATTTCATTGGCCTTCCCATCGAAGAGGAGTTTATGAATGATCAGAAAATCTTAAGTATGTGGGCATTCACAAACTCACACTTTGCACGTGATTTACTACTACAGAGTTGTTGAGGTATGAATGTACCTTGCACAGTAAACTGAAATGCACACCAACCCTGAGTAACACGGCTGTATGTGAAACCGGTGTCCTGATTTTCTTTTTGCGCCAGCACACGCAAAATCCTACATGTGTGCTGAGGCCTAGACTCGACATTGAGCATGATATCCAGTGCCTAGCTCTGATGCTAGTGGACAAGAGAATACCATCAAGTGGGGCATGGACTATGAGGGGAGGTGGCAGCACACAACATGTACCTGTGTAAATCTGAGTGAGAACCCGAAACGGCTGGATTTACAACTGCGACGCTTTCACTAAAGAGGTACTTGCAAGAGTAAATCAATTTATGTTGCTGCACTATTACCCCACGTGTGTCTAACATTGCACCTGAGTACATGACACACAAAGGGTAGGAAGGTGGAGTTGCCGAAAGTAATTTCCATGGAAAGTTTGAGACCTCCCACAAACTCGAGCATTTGAAGGTAACCCTCCCCTCTAACCCTCCCAGCTCCTAAGAAGCAGTAAAAAAAAAGCTATATTTTTAAACGATATCTTGTTTCTATATGACTGTTGTTTCCTTCCAACAAAAAGCAATCCTCAGGGGCTAAATTGTGTGTGGGACTAGGATGTTCTGCAGAGGTTTCACATAAACGTGAACTTGATGTTTTCCTGTGCATCTCAGCACGCTTCTTCGTAGAATCTTACAAACAGCTGTAAAACTGTACACGTGAAAAGTTAATATAAATAAAGGTGACTTTTCTTACCTGATATTCCGCAGGAGGAGAAAGGGGGATCAATGTCTCGGGTATACTATGGGGCAGATTTATGTTAACTGGCACATCCCCAGGGATGCGCTAGTTAACATGCGCCACAGTGCGCCACAGCTCCGCCACCCATGGTGCGCCGCATTTATAATGCGGCGCACCATGGTGCAAAAACGGCACAGATGCGTGACGCATCTGTGCCGGAAATGTGGCGCATTGCTGGAGTTGCGTCGCAAGCGCGACGCAGCTCCAGCAAGACTGGGGGGTACACCATGTGCACAATGCAAGCAGGCGCATGGTTTTGACGCAGCATTGCCCTGAAAGTGACTGAGTGAAATCTCATAGATTTCACTCAGCCACTTTCAGGAGGCGTTCCTGCGCAGGAACGCCCCCCCCCCCTGCGCAGGAACGCCTCCTTATGGCGCAGTGCTTTACAACGTGACGCATCTCCTAGATGCGTCACGTTGTAAATAGGGCGCTTTATTTGTGCCACAGTTGCGTCAAATAAAGTGACGCAATTGCGGTGCAAAGAGGCGCAACGGCCTCATAAATCTGCCCCTATATGTGGAGTAGTACTTAGGGGGGCAGATTTATGAAGGACTTGCGCCGCTTTTTCCCATGTTAAAAATGACGCACCGGCGGCGCAAGGCCTTCATAAATCTGCCCCTTAGTGTAGTAGCATTGCAGTGTATATTTGTTGGGTTGTCTCCCATTACACAATTGCACAGCAGGTATGTGGCTTATGCAACTTGTGGTTTAAACTGCACAGAATCTACTTCCAGTCCGGACTGGAAATGGCTAACTGGTGAAAGGGATGGATTTGGCAAACTACTGAGGTTTTGTTTATATAAAACAAAGGGCACCAGCTACTCTGGGAGAGCCATACCTTTTCAGATTTTAGGACACTGCGATTGCCACACACTACTGCCACACATTGCATTGTAAATCACAGTGCAAACTGTGTGATTACACCCTGCAGGGAAATAGACCGTGTGTTTATGGGGCACTTTTCCAAACACTTAGGAGTAATATGATGTAAAGCAGCAGGGGAGAAGAGTAATGACAACTTCAAATTAGTTTAATGAATGTTTAGTTCAAGAAAAGCTTTTCTACAAACTCTCGAAACACGGAGACATTTTTTCGGCTGCAATTTTCTATAGACGAAAAAGCTTTTCATTTTATTGAACAAATAACTTGAACAATCATTTTAGATTTAACCGTTGAGTTGCTGGAGAATTGTTATAGACACGATTAGATTAAAGCAACCGTTGTCTTTGTTTTTTTTGCCAGTGACTCTTCTATACACTTTTGGGACGATATTAAGTAGGTGTTATTTTTGGAATTTTATTTTTTCAACAAAAAAAATATATTTGTCTCGTCAAACATTGTTCTCGAAGTTTCTTCAGTCAAACATGTATGTTGTTTTAGTGCCACTTCCATTTAACAGCAGCACAATCACCCAATGTTGATTCTGTCGCACTTGCTCATCAACAAACATTACATATGGCCGGGATGCCCGCCACCCCCTCCCAACACGATCCCCAAGGATGGGAGAAGTCGGACACAGGTTTGAACTTTTGGAAGGCGGGAGGGAGTCACCCTCCCGGCCGTATTTATTAAAATATGAAACAAAATTTAAAACATTAAATTAAAGTTTCATAATTATGTACAATTTTACATTTATTACATTTCGATGAAGACATGTTCTTTGGCTAACCTTAACAGATCTCTAATACAAAGGTTTCCTAGCCGAGTCTAACATCCTGCAAATGCATCCATTCTAAATTAAAATTGTACATCCTAGCATTAAGGGCCAACGGCAAGGTCTTAACCGGTGTCAGATCCCTACTACCAAAACTCTCGCTCTCATGGTGTGAGTGGCGCATGCGCAGAGGACTCTACCCTCGTTGCCAACTGTAACTTCCCTTGTCGTGGTGGGGGCCCCCTTTCCACTCGACGCCATCTTAAAGGTCGTCCGAGTTCCCGTGTGAGGTATCTGTAGGAAGGACAGCGTGGACTCCCCCCCATCCCCACACTCTCTATCCGCCGTCGCGGATATCCGGCCCCCGGGAAATTAGTAGGAGGGGCATCTAGCCGCCTCCCCCCTGGGAGGGGCCTATGGCCGTCTCCCCCTAGGCGACCCATCCTTAGTGGGTGCCGCCTCCCCGTGGGAGGGGCCAATGGCCGCCTCCCCCCGGGCGCTCCCATCCATTCTGGGTGGCGCCCCCCTCTAGGGACCTTGAAATTACTGCTCACCGATCATGACCTTACCGCCACAGGCCGGATAGTTGACCGACTATCCGGCCCCCCCTACTCCTCCTAAAGGTCATGCTTCCTCAAACCCCTTAGCCATGCTATGAAGTCTCCTATGAGCAAATCATTCCCCTCCCTGGACAGGTGGACCCCATCATTCAGATACATGAGATCACCCCGAATACACCCGTGAGGAATGCTATGCAACTGCGAAGAGCGAAGCAATTTAACAATTTTATTGTTAACCCTTTTCACCGAATGGTTCACTGCTGACACCGACAGGCCCCCCCGCCATACCTTCCTGGGAATCATGTGGGACCAGGCAATCGTGCACCCCGGGATTCTTTTAGCCAACCAGCTAACAGCAGACAAAATTTGTTCAAACAACACTCGTCTACCCAGTGTCACCAAGTCATTGCCCCCCAGGTGTACTATGACTACAGATGGCGGTGACCTTTGCCGCCCTAAGAGACCCTCAAAAAACGATTCGAATTGGTCAAAACAGAGCCCGCCCTTCCCATGGAAGGCCACTCTGTACCCGTATTCCCCAGCTGCGTGAGTCGCGTCACCTGCTTTGAATACGTCCCCGGCGCGCCTCACATATGAGTGGCCCACGACCCATACCACTCTCCTTCCAGACGGTGATACTTGACTGCTGGTTTCCTGGTGCTGGGTCGACTGCAAATTCCGCCCCGCGTGACAGGCTCGCGAAACTGTAATTCAAACAAAAGACAAGAAGCGTGAGTGCATGTCAATTGATCTTTACAACATGTGCAATCGCACATACCTTTTGAAGCAATTCGAGGACCATCGTCCCAACTGTTTCACTTCCTCCGCACTCTGACCCCTGGCTGTAGCCTCAGTAGCAGCCCCTATCCTAAAGGAGTGGGTCCCAAAATCGCGCGGGTCCATGCCCGCAGCAGCGATTGTCAGTGCTAGCACCCTCTGGAACTGAAACCTCGTCAGTGGGGTGCCATCCTTGTGCCTTAGCAAACTCCCCCCCATGTAGCCGCCCTTAGTGCCAAGTATTCCTCTATACACTTTATCGGGCACGTGGGGGACCCTCGCGCGCGCTGCACGACAACACTATTTCCCATAGCCCCCTGGTCGGTCTTGGACCTGGCTATCGAGACCACCATCGAATCACCCCTAATTTGGACGTGATCCCTGCACAAGCCTCCCTCAACGTCTTTCTTATTTCTTGCGACCAGTTCGCTCACCCGCATAGCCCCATGGAATGCTAATGCGAAAGCTGCCCGGAACAGACCTGCTTCGAAATAGGAGGAGCACGTCTCGTCTAGTTTCGCTACGAGTAGAGACAACCTGTGTAAGCCAATCGGGCGCCTCGCATCTTGCTTGCGACCCTCGAGGCGCTGCCAGCCGCGAAGGGCCTTCTTAACCAAAAAGGAACCCATTGGGTCTTCTATGCCATGCACCCGCGCCACGAATGAAATGGCCGCCCTATGCCTGCTGGCAGTTGCCGCTGATCGGCCTTCTCTATGCAGCGCTACCAGGAACCCCAGAAAGGATTCCTCCTGACCCCAGCTCTGACTCCCTGTGGGACCCAGAAATGTGCAATAGGAACGAAACGCTCCTTCGTATGCCTTCCTTGTCCTGGGGGCTAAGCTTGCTGCCACAAGGTCATGTAATCTGGGGCACCGATTAGCCATAGTGCTTCGGGGAATGGTGCCGCCACTAGGTCCGCTGTAGGTAGATAACCCCTGAACGCCTGCATATGTGAACAAGAGAGTGAATCAGCTGCATGATTCAGTACGCCTGGCACATGTTTCGCCCTGAACTGTACATTCAGTCTCATGCAAAGCAGCATAACTTCTTTCAACAATCTCAAGATCCATTTGCAGCGTGCTGCCTGTTGGTTAATGCATTCGACAACAGTCATATTATCAGACCAAAACACCACTGAGCGGTCCCTGAAGTCGTCAGGCCATGCCATCAGAGCAACCCAAATGGGGAATAATTCCAAGAACCCAATGTTACCTGTGAGACCGCTGGAGTGCCACCACGTCGGCCATGTTTGCGCCGACCATCGATTACCTAAGATGGCGCCAAATCCCACGCTCCCCGCTGAGTCAGTCCACAGCCCTAGTTCATCTGAAGACGCTGGCGGCTTGTTCCACACGACTCGACCGTTGAAGTCCGCAAGAAATTCCAACCAAATGCGCATATCCTGGTGAACCTCTGCCGACAGTCTCGTACGGTGGTGCCCCTCTTTGAGACCAACCATAGCTTGTGCAATAGAGCGTGAGAAGGGGCGGGCCATTGGTATCACCCTCAAAGCAAAGTTAAGCTGACCCACTGTTTGTTGTAACTGGTGCAGGGTCACTTTCTCCTTGCCCAGGCATTGCGTCAAGGAAGCCCTAAACTTGGCCACCATTTCCATCGGTAAACGGAAACATCCCTCCACAGAATCGAGCTCAATTCCCAGAAACTCCAGTGAAGTAGATGGTCCAACCGTCTTACCTGGTGCCAATGGGACTCCAAACTCCCTCATGAGGATGCAGAAGTTGTGCAGCGCCTGCGCACATTTCGTATCGCCTGCTACTCCCAAGAACAGGAAGTCATCAAGATAGTGCATAACATGCTTATGCCCTGTGGCCTCGGTGAATGCCCACTCTAAAAAACAGCTGAACATTTCAAAATAGGCACAAGAAATGGAGCAACCCATAGGCATGCATTTATCTATGTAATAACTCCCTTGGAATGCAAAACCTAGCAAGCGCTGATCCTGTGGGTGTACCGGGAGCAACCGGAACGCCGATTCGATATCTGAATTCGCCATCAGCGCCCCGGGGCCCAGGTGATTTAACATGGCCACGGCATCATCGAACGATGCATACCGCACTGAACAAACTTCAGGGTCAATGGCCTCGTTCACCGAGGAACCCCTTGGAGCAGATAGGTTATGAATAAGTCTAAACTCCCTTGGGTCTTTCTTCGGGACAACCCCCAACGGGGAACAGATGTACTCCGCCACCGGCGGGCGATGAAAAGGCCCTGCCACTCGCCCTAAGCTGACTTCTTTTGCTATTTTCTTCTCTGCCACGCTTGGGTTGTGCTGTACCAATAACTGGTTTCTACAAAAGGAGTCCCCCCGAAAATCCCCCGCCGGGATGTGGGTGCCATGTAAGAATTCCTTCCTCAACACCCCAGCGGATACATGATCAGGGTATTTGCTCAACCAAGGAGTCATAGCCATGAGATCAACGGGTGTAGGCAATCGGTCACAACGTTCTACCTCACTCCTGCTTAGAACCTCCTTTTCCTCCCGTCCCGCTATTTTTAGATCTACATGAACTTTCCGGGTGTGAGGAATTCCCACAGCCCGCACACACATGCTTGAACCTACATGTTTCCTGCGGTCTGTTACAGTTGCCTCGATTGAAGCCCCAACAGACCCCATGCTTGCCGCCATTCCCGCCGGTCTTAGGCTGGTAATCCCCACCGCGCCCGCTCGAAAGGGCACCGCGGGCTTTTGGCGGACGACTCCTGACCCACTCCCGCCTGGCGAGGACGTACCTGCCGCGCCTGGCCGGAGCTGCTTGTGCCATGACACCGAGTCCAGGCAATCCCAAGTCAAAGTAGCATCATATTCTTTCGCTTTCCGGAATTTCATGTCATAACCTTTATATTCCTCCCCCTCATACATTGAATAAAAATCCATAATACGATTTTGATAGCAAGTCAACTCAGTCATCACCTCGGGTTTACGTTCCCCCATAACTGCAGTAAATATAGAAAAGGCCTTAACCCAGTTCGTTACTGTCTCATCCACCCTAAATTACGCCATCTTGGCGAGCCAGACGCTCGGGTGCCACAAATCCTTTTGGGTTTTAGCATATTCCATCTCGCGATGGTCAGTTAATAATGAAAACATGTTAACATATTTATCTCCCCATATTAACTCTTTCGTGGCCATAGGGATGTGCTGTGCCACCTTCTCCCGCCTCAAGGGTATTGAACCCTCCCCCGCCATTGGCAATGCGAGCTTACCCGGTTCGGCCGATGTTCCCGCCGTCTTCTCGTGACCAACTGCAGGTCCAACCGGTGCCACCTGTGGGGGAACAAGAGGAACATTCGCCTTTGCGACATCTCTAGACTGCCACAATTGCTCGATTAGTACTCTGGCCTCTTCGGCCGGGTCTCCAGGGGCCACTGCGCCCCCTGCCTTTTTCTTGAGCCATGCTGCCAACTGGATGGCCAATTCGGGAGGCATTTCCTCATCATTATCGGGAGTAATCACAACCGGGATCGGCTGCCCTATATCTGGGTTTGGTACCGGGTTGTCTGCCGGCATGAGGGGGGCGACTGGGGGTACCTCTGGAACCGGGACCTCCCCCGAAACCGCCCTCTTCTTGACCCGTTTCCCTCTACCCTCGGGGACGACTCCCGGCAAGGCCGGGCCTATTACCTTCTTAGGATGACCCGGGTTGCTCAGTGCAGCCAGCTGTTTTTTGACCTCCGCCAAACCTCTACCGATCGATTGGACTTGTCCGAGTTTTCGGTCCATGCAAGCCATCCGGTTCGACAATAGGCGTAACACCTTATCCGTCTCGGAACCCTTTCCCGCTTTCTTGCCAGCCATGGTTTCGAGTATTCCGCTCTTAGTCGACGACGAGGTCCTGGACTCCTCGAACTCCAAATAACTGAAAGAGAAACAACAAGATTACAAGTTCTCAAAATTGCTGCTTGTTCAGTCGAGGGCTCACGAGTAACGAGTGGGTGCGGCCTTCAGAGCACAGGAACAAGAGGACGCTTCTTCGGATTCCCGCTTTATTTATTCTTCTGCGGGAGGGCGTGTACCCTCCTCCGGTACGCCTACTGGGCATGGTCTTCGGTGTGGGTGTCTAGGACAACCCCTCTTGGGCGGGAAAAGGTGCGCCCCGGCTACGCCGCTTCGGGCATACCAGCCGAGCCACGCCCCCGCCCAAAATGGTTTTCCGGGGGATCGGGGCACCCAACCATACGTTCGGGGGGACCGAGTGGTCGCCCCATTCCATTCTCATTGAGTTGGAGAGAGCGAAGGCCCAGCCTGGAACAGGAGGCTACTAAGGGAATGGCAGCATTAACCCAGATGAGGGCCAGCGGAGTCCAAGGAACAATAAAATGGCACCGACCCGGCAGGGCAGTTGGTGCCAAATGGCCTGCTCGGCCAGAAGACCTTACAGAGAGGGAGGGGCGGGGCACAAAAATGCTGGAGAGTGGAGTGATTGGACAATGCCCTTCAAACTGGTCAATCCGGTCAGGGTACCACACTTCAAGAAGGAGGCGTGCAGCCCCCAGCTTCAGAGAAGGCAGCAAGGTGAAGACCCACACCAACAACAAAGCTGGTGGGAAAAGTGAGGGGAAGGGTAAATCTGCAGTCACTAAGGTAATACCAGTAGTAAACTACAGAGTTTGGAAGACTGTGAGATAAGGATTTGCTTTCTTCAGACCCCCACTCCGTATAACCCAGTGGCGTTCAAGCCGGGGCAGCGATTGGTCACTACTGTGCTAACCATTTGGCGCCCAATATTTTCCCAGGCTTTGCTGCTTCCTGCTCCCGGTTCCGCACGGCCAGTAGGAGTTTGTTGAGGGCCCCTCAGCAGTTCGGCTGCACTTCCTTGGTCTGCAGGCTATCCTCTAAACGGATGAATGGCAGGGGCGGCTCCTCCATTAAGGTGCAGAATTGGTTACTACAGTTTCCTGGAGACTGCATGGAGAGAAGACCCGAGCAAGGAGAACGATGCGCCCGGAAGGTAAGTGGAATAATTTTTATTTTTTATGTATTATTTATTTTTGAACCCCACCTACCACTCACCTTACATTCCAGCCGCCACTGATGGACAATAGCAAGACTAGGACTTGAACCTGAGAAAGGGTTATCTACTGAAATTAAGAAAGAATATGCAGATGTGATTATGAAATATAACTTTTTTGCTGCTTACTGGAGTTTATGTCCGAAATTGAATGTAAACAATCTGCAGCCTTTATTCTCGAGCAAGCTCTGCTTGTTCCTTTGCGGAACAGGATTAAAGAGTGTCAGGGAAAGGAGGACTGAGTGGCAAGAGTGAGAAGGTTAACAACATCCCAAAACTAAGTATGAAAAATTGATATTGATGATTGACATAATTTATAAAATTGGATTTTGTGTCGAGTCGTACTTACAGTACTGACTGAACTCTAGTGAGCGACCCAGAATATATTGCACTAAAGGCTGAGTAAATTGTATTATATTTGTCATATTAATTTTAACTATTATGAAAGGTGGCTGATTATTCACATTACACTGCAATTTAGTCCTTTTCCTGCAGTGGAGTTATATGATGACAGCTAATGTTGGCGGAATCTACACATAGATACGCCAGTGTAACACAGTTTTCAATTTTTCCCCAGTTTTATATAGCGCGAACACGACCCGAAGGTAGAGGGGCGCTATACACGAGCACTAGTTAGGTTACACAAGTACACATTAATTTTTAGTAGTCACAGGGAGAATAAGGGATTTGCCCAAAATCACAGCTTGTGAGAAAAAGCGCCCAGACTCAAACCTGGTTCCCAAACTCCAAAGTCGGCAGCTCTGGCAGTTTACCACATTAATAAAGGCCTCATCCTCAGTCAAAGCAGAATGTACTGACACACGACACATAGTTTCACATGTACTGACACGTAATGAGTTGACACATATTTCAATAAGCTAAACTTTGGCTCACATTTTCTAACTTAAGTCGATCAACAAAGAACTGCAGGAACAATTCCATGAAGGATGGAAGGAGCTACCTATCTTAAAACCATTCAGTTAAGAAATGGGATAGTTTAAAAGTTCACATCATGTTAAGGTAGGAGGATAAAACTGTAATAAAGAAAATATCAAAACACGAAGGAAAATGGAAAATTACTTTAATGTTAAAGTAACATTACATAGCAATGGGAATATTTATTAGTGACCTCTAGGACTTTGTGAGGCCAATTTGCTCCATTTTGGTAAAATGAAAGTTTTTCAATATAAACCTGGGGAAGTGCCCATTTAAAGATTCCTCCTTTGTACCATGAATTCACATAATGGAAATTGGGTATGGCTGGAAGTTTCAGTACGATATAAAAGTATTTATTATATTATTCTAAATAATGAAACAAATTTCGGAAATGCATAGGATAGTAGTCAGAGTCAATCAGGAAAGCACAATATTTCAGTAATCTGAATTTATCTTTGTGGTATATCATTATTTTAGTGCAACAAGTATAAGTACTTGTCAAAGAATATATATATATATATTCACTGAAAAAACCACAGGTTTCACACCAGTTATAGTTAGGAATTAGCATTTAAAAAACCTTTGAAATTCACTGAAAAAACCATAGGTTTCACACCAGTTATAGTTAGGAATTAGCATTTAAAAAACCTATTAAATTCACTGACAAAACCAGTTATAGTTAGCTGGAAATTTTACTGATATAAAACCAATGAAATTCCACGTTATAGTTAGTTGGACTCACTATAACTTGCGCGTGCAATGCACTGCTGATGACGTCACATATTACATCACTCATGACATGGTCAGTGACATCACTCATGACATCACTGATGACACCATCCAGTGAATATGTGTCTTTCTGAAAAATAAATATTAGTGAGTAATGTTTAAATATTTAAATATATATATTAGTGTTTCACTTTGTGTATAAGTGGCTACATGTGTTGGTAAGTAGCTACATGCGTATGTATATGGGTTATTAGATGTTTCTCTTAGTATCAGTATGAGTGTCTATATGGTTTGGTGGGGGTATTACTTAGCACATAGATGCATGAGTGACTGACTCTCTGTTTGTATGTGTTTTGAAGACAGCATATGTGCAGGACTGTATGGGTGGATGAGTGTGTATATGTGTTTGTTAGTGAGTGAATGACTGTCTCACTAGTGTCTTTATCAGTAACTACATATGTTTTAATCTAGTATATGTGAATATTGATGTATATAAGTGAGTATATGTGAGAGTAAGAGATTGTAAGAGTTCCTGTTTAAATAAGTATGTGTTTCTATAAGTGATTGTTTAAGAGAATAAATATGTGTAATTTTCAATACAAGTAAGGTGGAAGTGTGTGTATAACTCTATATTCAAATAAATGGATGTTCAATAGTTTATTTGCACGTGTGAGTATGTGTGTGAGTAACTTTTGGATGACTGTCGGTGTGTAACAGGATGTATAGGTGTATCACTTCATATGATGAGTGAGTATATGTATGAGTGACTATATAGAACTGTTGGTGAATGACTGGATGTGCATATAGATGGTGGAATTACTGAATTGCTTGTTGTAACTGATATGGGTATCTCCATTTTTTTTTAAATTTCAGTTTCTATTTTTGAATATGTGTTTCAAGGGTTACATTACAGTGAAAGGAGGTCTATCACTATGTCACAAGGATGGTGTCATCAGTGATGTCATGAGTGATGTCACTGACCATGTCATGAGTGATGTAATATGTGACGTCATCAGCAGTGCATTGCACGCGCAAGTTATAGTGAGTCCAACTAACTATAACGTGGAATTTCATTGGTTTTATATCAGTAAAATTTCCAGCTAACTATAACTGGTTTTGTCAGTGAATTTAATAGGTTTTTTAAATGCTAATTCCTAACTATAACTGGTGTGAAACCTATGGTTTTTTCAGTGAATTTCAAAGGTTTTTTAAATGCTAATTCCTAACTATAACTGGTGTGAAACCTGTGGTTTTTTCAGTGAATTTCAAAGGTTTTTTTAATGCTAATTCCTAACTATATAAGACCTGAAAGCCCACCAGGAATCTCCAGTATGCGCCAGGGGACTGCATTGCAGAGAGGTGTAATGAAGCCACAACCCTTTTTACACCTCTCTGCAACGCAGCCCCCGTGCATGTTTGAAGAGGGGAAACTAATTCCCCTTGCATACTGGGGGCCCCTGGGGGCCAATTAGCCCACCTGGAACCTCCAGTATGCACCTGGGGCTGCATTGCAGAGGTGTAATGAGACTATGCCCCTTGTTACACCTCTCTGCAACGCAGCCCACTGCCGCGTTTGCAGAGGGGGAACTAATTCCCCTTGCATACTGGGGGTCCCTGGGGTCAACTAGTCCACCAGGAGCCTCCAGTATGCGCGAGGGAGCTGCATTGCAGAGAAGTGTAATGAGGCCACACCCTTGTTACACCTCTCTGCAATGCAGGCCACTGGCGCCTTTGCAGAGGGGGGACTAATTCCCCTTGCATACTGGGGGTCCCTGGATCATATCTGCCCAAACACCGATATTCCGAACGATTGTAAATGACTTTTCTTGAGAAACATTTGGATTTGGATTATCATGTCCTATACTTTGGAATTTTTGAAAGACTGACTTTGAGGATGCTATAAATTACTCAAGTCTGCCCGAATTGTGTGGGTAAAATTGATACCTAGTCACTTTTAATAAGAATATACTTATGTCTCGTCTAACATTTGGAAGAAATATCTAGTTATATGACAACGGGATACCGACATAACTTGAAGGAAATAAGAACGCCCTGAAGAAGTTCTGTTGTACAGAACAAAACGTTTCGGCTGGCTGTGGTGCATAAACTTAAGGAAAATAAAAGCATTTGAATATACACCAAGATTCAGCGCTTCAATAAGTACTCTAAGTGATATGATTTGATTGGACTCATTGTGAAAGTGGTGCTGTGCCAAACTTTGGAATATTCTCCACTACTCTCTACTACTTACTCTCTCCCACTCTCTACTACTCACTCTCTACTGCTCTCTACTACTCACTCTACTACTTACTCTCTACTACTCTCTACTACTCAGTCTCTACTACTCACTCTCTACTACTCTCTACTACTCACTCTACTATTCACTCTACTACTCTCTACTACTCACTCTGCTACTCTCTCTACTGCTCTCTACTACTCTCTACTACTCACTCTCTACTCTCTATTACTCACTCTCTACTCTCTACCTCTCTACCTCTCTACCTCTACACCTCTACCTCTCTACCTCTCTCTACACGCACACATATAGACATATATGCATATATATATGTGCATATGCATTTATATATATGTATGTGTATGTATAAAAAAAACAACTAAACATTTTTTTTTCTAATCAGCTACTTTTAAAACTGTCATTCTTTTTCCCCATGGTACGCTCCCCGGTACGCTCCCTGGTGCGCGTACCGGGCGCTCCCCCCGCGAAAATAAAAAAAAAAATGTTTTTTTTGCCCCGTGGGGCCCTTTTATGGCCCCCACATCAAACCTAGGGGGTCAAGGGGGGTCTACTCTGCCCCATTATGGTCATTTCCCCCTTTGTTTTGGCCACCTCTTGTGTCTCGATCCTACCGAGACACAAGATGGCGGCCGCTCCGGACTGTTTAGAATGTTTACAGACACCCCAGAGCCAATCAGCTTTCTGCGCGCAAGTCGCTTGGCGCGCCCGGTGCGCGTACCGGTGCGCTTACCGGAGCGCTGCTATAGATATATATATTTTTTTGAACCTTAATTACTCAAAATCCACTGGAGCACATATCTTGAGACATAGCAAAGGCACATCGGGCTACCAGTCCCTACAATTTTGCCAAGTTTGGTGGAAATCCATTCAGCCGTTCGGGCTAAAAGTGAAATCGACCGCCCTATGGAAATTAACATGGGGAAAACGCGTTTTGGGACCCCCCTTTTATCTCGGCCCCCGCTTGACGAATCCCCCCCAAACTTTCAGGGAAGGACCGGAACGCCGCGAGGCCATTTTGAGGAAATTTTCAGGCAGATTCGTCAACTGGCGCCAAAGTTATTCCAAATAGAATTTTCAGATTTAACATTGAAAAAAATCCTAACTATAACTACCTACTGGCGACCGCCAGTAGGTAATATGCATATATGTATATATATATATTTTTTTTTTATTTTATTTATTTATTTGGAGTTTTACATAGCACATAGTTACCCTAGGGCATTCCAGCGCTTGTCCAGGCGCCAACAATTAACAAGAGGCCGGTTCAGCAACGTCAAGCAGTTTATTTAGCCCGCACCACCACCACAACGCATTTCACCCTGATCCCAGGGCTTGATCACATGATATATATATCTTCAGTGAAAAAAACATAGGTTTTAGGGGTGTTATAGTTAGCTGGACATTTCACTCATAAAAAACCATTGAAATTCCTCTGTTATTGTTAGTTGTACTAACCATAACTCGCGTGTCCTCAATCCACTGCTGATGATGTCCAGCTAACTATAACACCTCTAAAACCTATGCTTTTTTCAATGAATTTCTAAGGTTTTTTAAATGCTAATTCTTAACTATAACATGTCTGAAACCTATTATTTTTTCAGTGAATTTCAAAGGTTTTTTAAATGCTAATTCCTAACTATAACATGTCTGAAACCTATGGTTTTTTCAGTGAATTTCAAAGGTTTTTCAAATGCTAATCCCTAACTATAGCAGGCCTGAATCCTATGGTTTTTTTCAGTGAATTTCAAAAGATGTTTTGAAGATAATTTAATGATAATTTTTAAATGTACTAGTCGTTACATATTTTGTTCATATTGTTTTACTTCATTTTCTTAATATATTTATTTTTAGATGTCCTATATTTAAAAAAAAATAAAAATAATACATTTCTTTATTTTATATTTTTTTAAATCTATTTATATCATTTTCAGTATTGTTTTTTTTCAGAAAAATGTTGGGGAGTCGTGCACCCAACGCGAACCTTTCTTTATCACTGGGCGGAACAAAGCCGCCATTTTAGGATTGTTGTGTAGGATCCTACTTGTGGTGCATACGCGACATGTATGTATTACGCAACATGACCGTCACGCGGTTCTGTGTTACGTTATATGCGTGTTAGACGCAGTGGGTGCGCTACTCCCGCAAAACATTTTAATGTCCAAAAACATATATATATATATATATATAATACAAATATTAAGGCAAGACATTATCTGAGCTAATCATAAAAATAATATTCTTTTAGTTTTAATAAACATATTACTTTTAAATGCAATTTTGCGAAGTCGCGCTGGCTGCGTGCTGCCTGTGCGCACCCTACGCGGATCTCATGTGACCAGAAAAAAACAGATTTTATTGGTTCATAACACTTCCTATTCTAACTATTGAAGGACCCCACCCATTTCAATCACTCTTCTTAGACCTTCCTTGGGAGAAGACCTCTGCTGAGAAGAACTTCTGTTTTTTGGGGATTGCAGACCTGGTTGTGCTCTAACTTTGAAAAATGGCTTCACAACAACAATCTTCAGATTCTGAACACTCAAATGAAGAGGGATTTGTTCCAGAACCACCACGTCCCAAAAATTATAAGTCTGTTGTCTGGAATTTTTTTACGAATCCAAAGGGACTTAAAAAAGTCAATTCCTCAAAGGTATCCTGCAAAATTTGCAAGGCAGTTCTATTTCGTGTAGACCCCAACAAGAAATATTCTAGTGGAACTGCAAGCATGCTTAAACACTTGCAAAGTGTGCATCCAGTAAATCTTGTGAGAGAGGAATGCAGGAGAGTGTAACACCAGCACCGCAAGTTCCAAGCACTTCTGGGGCACCCACTTAAACATCCAATTTGGACATACAGCCCCAACTAGCTCAAGCAAAAATACATTGTGTGAAATGCAATAGATTTCTGTGCTATGGGGAGCAATCTGTTGACTTAGTTTGCAGAGCACTGGACAACCATCTCTGTTAGAGGTTATTTTTTTGCCCTAAATTTCATTGTTTGGTACGTCCCGTTGCCTTTTTTCATTTGAAAAAAAAAAAATCAAACAATTATTTTAAAAATCTAAACATTTATAAAACTACAAAAAAGAAAAAAAAAGTTATTTAGGGGCCGATCAGGATAGCGGTTTTTCCGCATCCTCGGGGCCGGCGGAAGCCACCGCCGGCCCCGAGGATGCGGAAAAACCGCAGCGGACTGACCAAGGACCCACCGCCACATTAGGATGGCTGGTGGGTCCTGGTTTCCGTCCGCAGCTTTTCCGCCGCGGTTGGCTTACAACCGCGGCGGAAAAGCTCTAATATGGTGACGGTGTCTCTCAGACACCGTCCACCATATTAGGATGGGCAGTGAATTATGCTTTTCCGCGGCGCGTTTCCCGCCGTGGAAAAGCATACGGAACTTCACTGCGGGGGCCCGTTGCGGGCCCCCTAGGTGAAGGGGGGGTGGGGGGTGCACATGGGGGGTACCTATGGTACCCCCCTGCATTTGCATGCAGAAAGCGGCAGGCACCGCACGGTGCCTGCCTCTTTCTGCATGCAAAAGCAATGCGTGCATTTTTAACATTGCCGCGGGTGCAGCTTGAAGCTGCACCCGCCGCAATGTTAAAAATAGAGGATGTGACCGCCAGGGTGGCGGTCACATCCTAATTGCACAGGAGGGAACTCCGCATGCCCATGCGGAGGTTCCCTCCTGCTCTGGGGTCGCGGACGGACGCAAGTCCGTCCGCGATCCTGATCGGCCCCTATGTGTGTGAAAGTTTAGATGAATGTATGCGTAGTGCATAATTGACTGAAAGAATGCATTTGTGGTGTTTGGTGAATGTATGAGTGCAGAACTATAAGGAAGTGCTACAGCATGACACTGTAAACTCTTTAGCTACAGTGTGCTGTGGAACTTCCGAAGCACAGAGATGCAACATATGTACATAAATATATTGCAAGTCTGTGCTCCCCTCTGCACTACTGCTTAAACTGCAGCCATGTGGTGACACAGGCACCCTTGCACCATGGTGCAAGGATATCTGTGTTGTGTAGAGTTTGTTTTTGTGAAAAAACATACACCTTCCTGCACAAAAATAATCTGTGAAGGCATTTTTGTCCTGTAATGTATGCTGTACATTGTAGCATATATTGAAAGAGAAAAAACGAGGAGAAATGAAAACAATCCTCTTTGTTGTGCCTTGCTACACCAATTGGAGGATGGTGCAGCATTCACACACATGTCCAGATTTATGATTTAGGATAAATCTGGAGATGTTTCTTGTTCTATGAGTGCTCTGTGCAAAAACTCATAGCAACACCCATAGAACGCCTTTCCAACATAAAGTGGTATGTATGATGAGGTTGAATTTACATGGAGATGAAAAGGTACACAGACTGCCTTTTCCTCTCTTTGTAAATATGAAAGAGTGTCTTGTGCTATAACGATGATGCGCATGCATAGTATATAAAGAAATTAATTTGTACTAGGATTAATGGCTAGGCCAATCCTTAACTATATGACTAATAAGTAGAATAATTTCAGTACTGCAAACAGAGAACAAGATACATTTATAAATACATACTTTTTGGCAAACTGATAGGACACTTTATAGATTAGTGGAGGGAAGGGTTGGGGACTGATGTGACATGTGCAATCACACTCTGTAATGTGTTTTAAGTTAAGGAATTTTGTCTGTTTTAATCCTGAATTTCCCTGGGCCCTACTAGCCCACATTATATCTCGTTATTGAATATTATACAGATGTGTTGCAGAGAGGTGCTCTGAAGCTGTGTCCTATTTCATACCTGTCTGCAATGCAATTCTCTGGCATTTTTTGCACATATGTGGTGGGATAGTTGGCCCCCATTGACAGTCAGCTTTCATGTTAACTTTTTCCTGTAACTTAAAACGCCCATAGAGTATCTTTTTTCACATATCTACTGCATCCATCTCCCCTGTGTGCAAACACAGGCCATTGTGCATATTAATACTTAGTTAAACTTACCTTCACGGTATTAGACATAAAAAAAGCTACACATTTTATTCAGTTGTTTTTTATAATCTAAATTGCGGTAAGTTGCATATTTTTGAATTAGGATCTGTGAAAGAAAAGAACAAATAGTTATAATATATAATAATAAATTTTTAACAGCACGGCATTATTTTAACGTTTTACAAACTATTTTCTTTGCCTTTTTTGCTGTTCTCAGAATATATTGAATTTCACTAGAAACAGTGATTTCAAGCATACTCATCACATAACAGTGGGCACTGATTTACAGATTTACTGATTTACAGTCTGGTAATGTCACATATATAAATCTTTCAGTGTCTATGTTAGTGCTACATGTATACATACAATTTTCACAATGATGTTCCCATTTATAACAAAGGCCAAATAGATTTTCAATTTCTATTCCTTCATTTTCCAATACGGTACCCATATACATTAGAAATTCCTGAGCATCTTGTTGGATATTCTGCGTAAATTGTGTAGAACCAGAACATACATCCAAAAGATTACAAACATCACAAACGCTTTGTATTTTACTTGTATCAGTTCTCAATTTTTTCATAAACTGAATGCAACAAGGAACAACATTTTTTTTCCCGATTCTCCATATTTTGCTGTTGCACACCTTCAAGAAATAAAAACAACATTGACCACTACATTAGCATAGCAGTTGACACCTGAACTAATTTCAAACTGATAACCAACAAACAGTGTCCTTTTTCTTTTTGCTTCCAATCACAACATTATCTTCCTTTTTTTCCTTCTCTATACTTTCACTACAGATATTCTCATACATTCTTTTTCAACGTATCACACTCTTTTCAAATACAGGATATTGACCTAAATTGGGAGCATACACTTTTCTTAACCTATTATACTTTTTAGTTTGCATCTGCAGTAACATTTGGGTCTTCCAAATCAATCAAAAATAAACCAGATAAAGTTCCGACTCGGGACAAAGCAACATATGCCATATGGTACTTCCAATGTTCACCAAAGCACTGTCTATACTTAAACCTTGAGATTTAAGAATAGTCACTGCATATACCAGAGAAACTGGAAACTGTTTTCTATTGACATGTACATCTTTAACAAGCAAAAAACGAACTGAATGACCAATTTGTTTTACTTCTTCAATCTGATCAAATTTAATTTTTAAAAACTCAATACTATCTTTATTTGGATAATTAACAAAATCCACAACTTTGCCCATTGCTCCATTCACTAAACCTTTTTCTACATCCAAATTACGCCTTAAAATTACCCAACAGTTTCTACATGCAAACATCCTTCTGAACCAATCACTCCATATTTTCCATAATTGATGTTCGCTGTAGTACTCCATTTAAAAGTGTAATTTTGCAGTACTTCATAGAGACACATGTTCTCAAGATGATGACTTCTGTTTGGGTAATATGTATCCAACATATTCGTTTTTAAAAAAAAATGTAGTTTCTGGATCTTTTTCTGCTAAATATTTAATTTCTTTAACAGATTTCGATATCCAATTTCCCATTGCAGCAAGACCAAGACTCAACCAAATTTTTCTTCTAGCTTTGGAGAATAGACTTGCAGATGATAACCAATCTGAGCATTCATATGCTCCGATTTCTCAATGGGATAACATCTTCAAACTGAAACTATATAGTTTCTTGCTTGGAGTCTTCTCGTGGGAAATCTCTTCCCAAATTTCTTTCAATTCCGTCTTTTCTAATTTTGTAATGTAGGACGTTAGATTTCGAGCATCAGCAATGCAATTGTCTGCAACGTACTGAATATCCATGTTAGCATTCCACATGGACAGAATAACTGGATTGTAATCATTTATGTATTTTGATTCTTCATTTCTTCTTAACCTGTAGGTATTTTTTGGAGACTTTCTTGTGATGGTATGTCACTCTTCCTTTGGATATTACAAAACGTGGAAATGCAAAAAAAGATTTGCTATAGAACTTATCCTTAGACTTGTACTTTCATCAACACTATTTTCCACATCGATGGCTTTGGAATCTTGTAAGTTGTTTTCTTCTGTGCTTTGGGTACAGCACATGTGGCATATTCTTAAGTAAAAGACAAAACAGTATCATCTAAATCTGTTCCAAATTTGGGGCGTCTTTGATCCATAACAGCATATGTATATGAGGAGCACCTCTTGCATGATACTCCTTTCTCCAAAAGAAATCCAAAACTTCTCCAAAAGGCTGGACTTTTTGCATAATACAATTTACTGACTAACTTCTGTATTTGAGTATAATGTACTGCTAACATCCTGAAATGGTGGAAAACACTTTGACATACTTTTCTAGAATGACAAGCAAGAGAATGACCTTGCAAACCAGTATTTTTTCTCACTCTGCAAGAGTTTAGTCCTTGCAACATCTTAATCTTTTGTTTAACACTTTTTTCAGTATATGCTCGTAGGAAATTGCGTAAAAGATCAATGGATTCTTGTCGTACACTACAAATACTACTGCAATCACAAGTGTACACTGGTGCTTTAGGACGTCTGCCTAGATCTTCATCAGCTATCACTTCTTCTGCATTTCTGGTAACCATTTTCTCTGTCTCAATTGGACAACCATTTTTAACCTCATGAGCTTGACCACTGGTGTCAACTACATTCAACAAATCATTGGTCTGAAAATAACTCTCTTCATTAAAGAAAGGCTCTGAACTTGAACTGTGTTTCCATACCCCCAAAAAAACACCACAAAAATTTGTTCTATTATTTACTCCTTTCCTCTTACTTTTGGCCTTCATTAAATGGATTGGTTTACCAAGTGCTCGAATTCTGTTTAAAACTAAAATAAATAATTTGTTCTTTACTCCAAAAGCCTTTTCAACAATGGATTCAATATGCTTCTACTTTTTATAAAATAGTGCTCTCTTTTTATATTTCTTCATATCTTTCAGCACATTATGTATTACTCTATTATAAAATATTTTTTTGCATATTTCTTTACACTGATTTTCTCTTCTTTTACCATATGTTGTTTCCTTTGACTGTACATTTGCTTTTTTTCGTGTCCTATTATTTTGACTATTTTTCTGGTTGAAACATTTTCAGTGGTTTCAACATTCTGAACATTCTTTCTGGGCCTTGTGAGATTTTTAATAAATTCCTTAGTGGTCTTACCAAACGTTTTTTTCTTTTTAGCCACATGATGTTGGTCATCTAATACATGTTGTTGAGTTTTCTTCAAGTAACTGTTCTTTAGCTCTCTTTTTCTCTTTCTTGATTTTTCGGGCATTATAACTTTATTTTAATGATGATAAACAATATCTGTAAAAAATCAACCTAAATAAATGTATATCAATAACTTTATCAATTATACTTTTCTTTTACTATACAAACACATTTTATATAGATACTGACTGATGAATTGTAGACCTTAAATACAAGTGTGAAGGTGGTTACACAACTACATGCACAGTCCATAGGAGTTTGAAGAACTCTGTGCCCTAAAGCCTGGCTCACTGCATGAATACATGCATACTGACTAAATGATTACAGAACTATAAGGATAGAGACTGGTTGAATTCATAATTGGTTTAGTTTTACTTTAGTGAATGGATTAGTAAATGGTACTGAAAGAGTCACTATGGCATTGCAAGAACAGTCACAGGGTATTTGCTGGAGTGTATGGATACTGAATTGGGAATTGTAGGCCTGAAACACAAGTGTGAAGGTGGTTAGACCACTGCATGCATACTGCATAGGAGTTTGAAACACTCCTTGCCCTAAAGTCTGGCTTACTGCATGAATACATGCTTGTTACCTGAATGATTACAGAACTATAAGGAGAGACACTGGGTGAATTCATAATTGGCTGATGTTCACTTTAGTGAATGGATTAGTACATGGTACTTAAAGAGTCACTATGGCATTGCAAGAGCAGTCAAAGGGTGTTTGCTGGAGTGTATGGATACTGACTGGGGAATTGTAGGCCTGAAACACAAGTGTGAAGGTGGTTAGACTACTACATACATAGTCCATAGGAGATTAAAGCACTCCGTGCCCCAAAGCCTGGCTCACTGCAACAGTACATGCACACTAACTGAATGATATCAGTACTATATGGAGAGACATTGGGTGAATTCAAAATTGGTTGAGTTTTACTTTAGTGAATGGATTAGTACATGGTACTGAAAGAGTCACTTTCGGATTGCAAGAGCAGTTGCAGGGTGTTTGCTGGAGTGTATGGATACTGACTGGGGAATTGTAGGCCTGATACACAAGTGTGAAGGTGGTTACACCACTACATGCATACTGCATAGGAGTTTGAAGCATACCATGCCCTAAAGCCTGGCTCGGATGTACCATGTTACAACGCATACCATTACAACTACCTACTATTACAACGCGACCATTACAATGCATACCATTACAACGCATAGCGCTTAGAGGTGCTGGATAGTGGTAAGTATAATTTACTATTCTAACTCCAGTCCCCGTGGACACTAGGGAAGGTGTTGGATAGTAAATTATACTTATTCCCTATCCTAGAGCGCCCCCCAGCGCAATGCGTTGTAATGGTATGCGTTGTAAAAGTTGCGTTGTAATAGTAGGTAGTTGTAAAAGTTGCGTTGTAACAGGTGTATACCGCCTGGCTCACTGCATGAGTACATGCATTATGACTGAATGATTACAGTACTATAAGAAGAGACATTGGGTGAATTCAAAATTGGTTGAGTTTTACTTTAGTGAATGGATTAGTACATGGTACTGAAAGAGTCACTTTCGGATTGCAAGAGCAGTTGCAGGGTGTTTGCTGGAGTGTATGGATACTGACTGGGGAATTGTACGCCTGATACACAAGTGTGAAGATATTTAGAACACTGCATGCATACTGCATAGGGATTTTTTAAGCACTCAATGCCCTAAAGCCTGGCTCACTCCATGAGTACATGCATACTAACTGAATGATTACAGTACTATAAGGAAAGACACTGGGTGAATTCATAATTGGTTGAGTTTTACTTTAGTAAATGGAATAGTACATGGTACTGGAAGAGTCACTTTAGGATTTCAAGTGCAACGGCAGGGTGTTTGCTGGAGTGTATAGATACTGACTGGGGAATTGTAGGCTTGAAAGACAAGTGTGAAGCTGGTTAGACCACTACATGCATACCGCATAGGAGTTTGAAGCACTCCATGCCCTAAAGCCTGGCTCACTCCATGAGTACATGCATACTAACTGAATGATTACAGTACTATAAGGAGAGACACTGGGTGAATTCATAATTGGTTGAGTTTAACTTTAGTGAATGGATCAGTACATGCTACTGAAAGAGTCACTTAAAGATTGCAAGAGCAGTCACAGGGTGTTTGCTGTAGTGTATGGATACTGACTGGGAATTTTAGGCCTGAAACACAAGTGTGAAGGTGGGTAGACCACTACATGCATAGTGCATAGGAGTTTGAAGCACTTTGTGCCCTAAAGCCTGGCTCAATGCATGAGTACATGCATACTGACTGAATGATAACAGTACTATAAGGAGGGACACTGGGTGAATTCATAATTGGTTGAGTTTAACTTTAGTGAATGGATTAGTACATGGTACTGAAAGAGTCACTTAAAGATTACAAGAGCAGTCACAGGGTGTTTGCTGTAGTGTATGGATACTGACTGGGAATTGTAGGCCTGAAACACAAGTGTGAAGGTGGTTAGACCACTACATTCATACTGCATAGGAATTTGAAACACTCTATGCCCTAAAGCTTGGCTCACTGCATGAGTGCATGCATACTAACTGAATGTTTACAGAACTAGGGAATTGTTGGCCTGAAACACAAGTGTGAAGGTGGTTAAGCTACTACATGTCGGTGCATAAGAGTTTGTAGCAGTCCATGTGCTAAGGCCCTGAATCGCTGCATGAGTACTTGGACACTGACTGAATGATTAGAGTAGTACAAGGAGACATGAAGTCACCAAATGCTTCTCTCACAATGGCTGCCCAAATGCACACAGACGCACAGTGTGATTCTAGACAAGTAACACATTTTTAAATATTTCAGAACTACACTCTACTGTGAAAGCCTGACTCATTTTGCAAATGCATACGCAAAGTGTGTCAATCCACACGAGGATCAATAAAAACTTGCCGGGGTTGATGGATTAAAAACAAACACACCACATACAACAACAAATATTTTTTTTTTGCTTGGAGTCGCGCACCCAACGCTGCCGAGTCGTGCACCCAACGCGTAGAAGTCGTGCACCAAACTCGCTGGAGTCGCTCTCCGTAGAGGTTAGGAGTCATGCATCCAACGCATGCACACCAGGGGGCCACACTGAGCGCAACTTCTAATTTTACTGTAAAAAAAATAAATAGCCCCTATCACTAATTTCTAATATTCCCGGGGAACCCATCCCCGGGGCTTATATAAAACACTGAGGGCCATGGGGGGAGCCCCAATGCCCCCACTGCCCCAGCCATCCCAGGCATTGATTCTCCACATTGGGAGCTGCTAACATGCAGCTCCCTGTGTGGAAAAGTAATCTGGTTTGGATTTTGAAAGAGAGAGCAGGTTTCCTGCTCTCTCTTTCAAAATCCAAACCAAGTTTGCTATGGGAGGGCAGGAGCCACGATTCTCTGGCCCTCTCATAGCAAACAGCAGTTTCCTGGGGATAGGACACTGTAGGAGCTGGCCCTGGGGGGTGGCGGTCCCCACAGCCGCCATAGATATATATATACTTTTAAATGTCATTTTCTCAGGAACTACTGAACGGATTTACACCATTTAAGCAAAAGGCACAAGTCTGAACTAAAGACTACCTCTTTGCCAAATTTGGTGTAATTCCGTTCAGCAGTTCGGGCTGTAGCCACGATTAACGTTTCCTATGGAAATTGAATGGGGGGAAACACGTTTTGGGACCTCCTTTTTTTCTCGCCCTCCACTTCACGAATCACCCAGAGACTTTCAGGATAGGAGCGGACCGGCGCCAAAGTTATTCCAAATAGAATGCAGCTGCATAGGATGTCTAAGGTTCATTTTGTGAGTAGTAATGAGCAGATTCTAAGGCTACAGTTTTGTTGGGCACTCTATTTGACTGAATGGGTGCAATGCTCTTGAAGCTGTGTAGAGTCACACAAGGAGTCTATGGCAAGCCAGGTAAGCACAGAGGCATTCGCACAGATGAAGACTCAAGAGTCCAGCCATTAGGCCACTGTCAGGCTCTGCTAGTCAGTGCAGAAGAAAGATGCAGCGTGTCTTCTAATTCTTAGATCTCACCCTGCCATTTGAATACACGAATCACACCTGTGAAATGGGCTGAGCAGATAGGAGGAAACAGAATGAAAAGCTGTGCATTCCTGTGCAGTGCACTAGCCCGTCTCACCAGCTCCTTTACAGATTCTGTTATGATGGGTTTGAAGGACATTTCTTTTGGCAGCGACATTGAAAGATGACTATTGTTAATTATTGACCACAGTGGCTACAATATCTGTAGAATAATCAAGAGAAAGAGAAATTCTGAAACAAATCCTCTGACAGCTTCTGTCTGTCTAGACAGGTTCAAAATAAAAGTCTGTACGCATTAAGAGAACACAGGAAACCTTAATAATTAGTTAATTGTAACTGACTTCCTTCCCTCAATCTTTTGGTTCTGTGATGTCATGTTCAGACGGGCTTACACCTATCAACATAATGTAACACTGGTCTCTCCACGCAACCTTGAGTGTTATCAGTGTTTCCATCAATCCCTTGTGACATCAGGTACTACATCACATCCCTGGTCCTGGCAGGCTTGTGACATCACGTACCTCATCACACCCCTGGCAGATATTATGACATCATTCACCACTTAGCTATATATAGAGCCATAGTCAGGGAGGCCTGCAGTGTGAGTGCAGTGTGTGGGCTAGCGTATGAATGGTGTGAAAGCGGTGTGAATGAGTGACTTATGGGTACTGAGACTGACATCAGACAGACATGATGGTCATGACAGCTCTACTTCTCTGAGGCCTCTGACAGGTGCTTGCCTGGTTCCTTCAGGGGGAGAAATCAGGAAACACCTTGTGCCTGCCCTGTGATTGCTTGGTTCCTTCAGAGAGGAGAAACCAAGAAGCACCTTGCAGACCGCAGCAGCCAATGAGAAGGCAGTCAAATGCACTGTGACGTGGGGGTGCAAGGACCAGTCGGTGTGGTATGGCCAAATAAGAAGCTGTTTTCCGGGGTTCTCCAGTAGGCAAATTGAATTTTGCCCTGAGCTCGACAAACCCAAGCATCGCCCCTATCTGGAGCTGGACACCGGATGTCTATAGATCTGATGGGAAGCAAAGTAGCCCCCTGAATGATGGTGTGAATGGTGTGAATGTTCAGTAGCAAAGGTCAAAACCTTGGCGTGGTGCTACTGCTCACAAGTTGACCCATGAACTTGTGCTAATTTAACCTATTTTGGATGAAAGTGGATCATGCATTGGCTTTGATTATTTTGTCTTTCTGTTCTGTGTTTTTCTCCTAACTGCTTTCTTGTCCTTTCTCTCATGTTGCCTTTCTCACTTTTGCTTTCTAAATCTCACTTCATTCTCTTCATACATTCATTTATTCCTTCATTGTTCAATTCATCTATGATTTTCTCTTCTCATTTGTTTTGTCTTATATTTTATTCATTCACCCTGTATAGGCTTCCAACTTTCCTTATTGCTTTTTTTCTATTTTGTATCTTGGATTTTCCCTTGTCCAGAATATTTTCCTTTCTCATTCTTACTGTATCCTTTCTCTTATTCCAACTTCCATACTTTCTCTTTATTTCCCAGTTCTTCTTTATGTTGTCTTTATTTTATCCTTTCTAACATTTTATTTGTTGTCGTATTGTTCCTTTCGCCACTCTTTACTTCATTTCTTTCTGGTATCAATACTTCATGTCTTCGTTTTTTCTCAACGTTCTCACTTTATTCCCTGCAGTTTTGTTTCTCAACTTTTCACTCTGACATTCTTTTTATTTCTTGGTTGATTATTTTCAGTGCAGTTCCCAATTTGTTTTATTTATTTTAGGTGTTTCTTTTTAGAAATGTTATGATAACCGTTTTGTAGAGCGCACAGCTGCCCCAGCGAAGGGGCAACCCGGCGCTAACCAGGAAGGGCACACAGATATAAACCGGACTGAGACGAAGAAAGGAGCTACAGGAGACTAAGATGAAGGGAACAAGAAGGTCTTGATGGCTTTTCTAAAAACAGACAGACAGTCAATGGCGCGGATATGTACTGGAAGGGAATTCCACAACTTGGGCACGAGGTACCTGAAAGCGCGCCCGCCCGCCCTGGCGAGCCTAATTCTGGGCACAACCGCCAAGTGTAGCTCTGCAGAGCGGAGAGGACGAGACAGAACATATTGGGTGATCAAGTTGCCCAGCAGCGCGGGACTCGAGAGTTTCAAGATTTTAAAAGAAAGACAGAGAGTCTTAAAGTGAATGCGTCTTTCAATAGGAAGCCAGTGCAGTCTCTGAATGGTGCTGGTAGCAGAGCAGAAGAGCGGCACGCCCACCAGATCTCTAGCAGCAGCATTTTGAATGCGCTGCATTCTCTGAATTTCCGCTTTGTTCGCCCCCAGGAGAAGGGAGCTCGCGTAGTCAAGGCGAGAGAGAATGGTGGCCTGCATGATGAGTTGGCGTATCGGAGGATCGAAGTATTTCAGGATGGGTCTAAGGCCTCGCAGGGTGCCAAAACACGTGGCGGCTAGCTGCTTAGTATGGGCCTGAAAAGAAAGAGAGGAGTCCATCAGGACACCAAGGTTCTTTACCACACTCTTGGGAGATGGTATTGTGACAAAGATATCTTAATTTGTTAGGGGATGACTTTTGAATCACCAATAGAATGGGGCACCTAGAAGATGTGATAACAATGTTAGATGTTGCCACTACCTTGTAAGCAGTGAACCCTGTCCTGGCACCATTAGGCTGTATATTATATCTGTTCTGCATCTTAAAAGAGTAGCTGTTTAAGTTACATGGATCAAGAAGACGAAACTGGACAATAGAACCTACTTGAGACCTTGTGTTCAACAGAAGTAGAAAGACACTGAAAGATGCTAAGATCAAAAATACATTTTTGAAAGCCCTGCACCTGTCCTTAGAGGGGACAATATCTGAGAGGAGTTTCTTGGCACTGCAAGAACTGTGAGGTATAAAGAGGACTGGACAGTAAACCTTCGAGGTATTCTGAGTCTCCAGTGAAGGTGGCCACTTACACGTTTTGTATTGTATAGCCTGCTTTGACTTTTAGACCATGTGTCGAGTCTTATTGCTGTAATGAGAAGTGTGTACAAAATAAGGTGTTGGAACCTCTGTAAGCAAGCCGGGATTAGGCCCTGATATAGTAACAAGTAAAAAAGCACTGGTAAAGCCAATCGGTCTGACACTGGCTGGCAGTCTTTTGATTTTGCCAATTCTTATTTTGTTTCCTTATTTTTGTTTTATAGTAGGGAATGTTTTTTTTTCTTACTCTTGCCACCTTTCTTACTTCTGTTTTCTTGTCTTCCACCTCTGTTCAAACCTGGTTTGTTTGTGATTGCCTTCAGAGAGGGCATGGTCTGGCAGTTCAACTGGATGGTTCCCATGAGGAGCAGGGTTCAAGACTGATTTGCCAAAGGCAAGGTCTAAACTGAGGTGCCACGGTGAACAAAAGAACCATTAATGGGGATGCTACCCGTGTGAGTGCCAGTGGTTACATCACTTGCAAGCATTCCCCTCATCACCTTTTGTGAGAACTTTACATGGACCAATTGTACGAAGCTAATATTTTAAAATCCTAGAAACCCACATAGCCATAAGTTGAAAATGTTGCTTCAGTATATTCATAATGATTTTGATATTTGGAGGGGAACTAAGGAAATCCTTATGTCATTTGTTTTATCGCTCAACAACTGCAATCCTGACTTACAAATCGCACTTGAATGCAGAAATAAAAAGACAATTGAATGAGAAAAAGTATCTTAAGATCAGGACCAAAAACAGAGTTTCAATACTGTGTTATGCAAACCTGCCAAGTAAAACTCAATTGCAATATGGTATCTTTCCTTCTAGGGCGGTGAGAGATAACTTGTCCTTGTTCTGCTTCTCTGGTGTGGTGGATGTGATTAATCATAAGTGACGTCTTGAATTGTGATTCCTGTGTGATAAAGTGTGGTTTCTGTACGGTAGAAGTATTATGTGGTCTTGCAGGGGTGCCTTACAGTGCAATAGGGATAAAATATGCAAAGATGGAACCCGGGTACTCTCTCAGTAGACCTTCTCTCAGTATACTCTCTAAGTATACCTTCTATCAGTCCTGGCGTAGTGACAAAGAGCAAAAAGACTACTTAGAGGAACAATTGTGAAGCTTTTCAAATCAGCAACATGGACATAAGTAATTGACACACATTGAGAGGATTCCAACACCACTTTTAAAAAATTGCTCTGATTTTGATATATTTTTAGATACAACAATGAAATCAATACATACAGTATGACCAGACCTAACAGTTTACTAGCAATAAATAAATCAATACTTTGCAAGGTAAAAAACATTACCATTACGTTCAGTGGGAAAAAACATATATGCAGTTGATACTTTAAAGGGTGAGTTCAATGGAACCCACTCGGAGTTAAGGTCTCTGAAAGTCTAAGATGAGTTCATAACAGCTAGCACAATTTTACCTCTCTAAAGTGAATGAGGTGCAGAGGTGCACTTTCAGCTGTCAAACGGAGCTGTGAATCAGAATTGCAGTGTTGAAATAGTTACTTTTTTTTTTAAACAATTTTTATTGAAATGCTCCATCCAACATACGATCATTACAATGACACCTAGCAGACCATCAGCCAGATGGGCCAATATCCAGCTTACAGTGCAGGAGAAATCAACTTTCAACATTCTTCTCCTAACCATACCGCCCCCCTACCTCTCTACCGCCTCCCCCATCAGTGTGCCCTCCATACCAGCCATTGTAAAATAACACCATCTTCAGTCTTTGAAATCAAAAGGTTCCATAATTACTCGTGTGCTCAGACCCCTGGTCATGACTCCCCAGTAGATCTTAACCTAGAGTGTGTGAGCGGACCCCTCTCCTTATATACCTAGTTGTCCTCAACTCCATTACGCCCCCCAGTTCCTCTTTCCCCTGCCACTGCTCTTTGATCAGGTCCAGCGTTATCTGCATCCCCTCGTCTTCCTCCATTGGTGACTGAAGCTCTGCCACTAACGCCCCCCATGCTCTTGCCGACTCTAGCGCCTTATCATTGGAGGTACGCCTAGCTAGCTGCAGACGAAGCGTCCCTTCACTGCCCGCCCAGCTCGAAAAGCTCGCCCTCCACCTCTGTAGGCTGGGTCCCGCCCTCGCTTTCCAATGCATGGTGAGCTCCCTCTTTGCCATTATCTACCCCAAATCATAAAATTTGCTAGTAATGTTGGTGCTGGGAGTATGTGGAAACCAGAGCAAAAGGCAAGCCCCCATATCTACCTCCAGCTTACGCCCCGTTACCCGATTCAAACACATCATTACCTCCGCCCAATAAGATCCCAGAGCCACACAGGACCAAAACATGTGGCTGAAATCAGCACCTTCTGCGTTGCACCTGGGGAACACTTGTGGAGCTCCCCCAAAATACTGGTGAATCCTAACCGGGGTTAAGTAGGCCCTGTGGAGAGTAAAAAATGGAACCAGCTGAAACCTGGCATTGCGTGTGCCCTTCCAGTCCCTTCTCAACAGTAACGGCCATATTGTTTCAGGAATGGGCCTGCCAAGGTCCTCCTCCCACTTGCCCTTCAACCTATCCAGGGGTAACAGCCTCTCCGTGGACAGCCTCTTATACAGACAAGTAATAGCTTTGAACGTCTCCGCCACCATTGTAACGTATTGACAGCCCAACGAAGTCGGGTGCTCTGACAGTCCCATCTTCCACTGCTTCTGAATTCCCGTCACGAGAGCAGCATGCAATAAATAATCCCCTCTCTGTAAATCGTAGATACTCTGCAGTTCTTGGAAAGATAATAGAACGCAGTCCCTATACAGGTCCCCAATCATGTGGTCCCCGCGCTCCTCCCAGCCAGCCAACGCCGACCATTCTCCGCCATGCAGGAGGGCAGTACACATGCCCAAGGGAATCTCCGGGGCATATGGGACAGCGAAACCCACCCGTGCCTGGCTCCCAGCCCAGCACTGGCGAAGGGTGCGCTCCTCAAGCGTGAGCTGATCCAACCTGATCCTCGAAGCACTATGAATGACAGCACGTGACGGGGGATAACTCTACCCTGTGGTCCCTCCGGGCCTCTAAACTCACGCGCTACGGCTTGCGGAAGCCACTGCAGCTGTGCCACTAGGTAGTACCAATCGAAATCTTGGACCGCTAATCCCCCTTCGTCCCTCGGCCGCATCAAAGTATTCAACGCAACACGCCGTCTGCCTGATCCCCAGATAAACCCAGTCACCAACGCCCGTAGCATATTAAAAAAAGGCAGGGATCCATACCGGCAATGTACGAAAGAAGTAGAGCAACCGCAGGAGAGCCACCATCTTAGGAAGTGCAACCCTCCCAGCCACCGAGAGGGGAAGGGTGCGCCAGAACCCCATGCTACCTCTAAGTCCCCTCATCGCGCTGCCCACATTCCCCTCCAGAAGGTCAGAGTGGGCGTTGAACACGCGGACGCCCAGATACTGCAAGCACCTAGGCTCCCACTGCAGATCCTCCAGTGTCAGAGGCTCCCGATTGTCGGAGGTCAAAGGAAACAGACAGGTCTTATTCCAGTTCACCTGTAGGCACGAAAAGTGACCAAACTCCCTAAGGAATGCTCTAGCGCTTCGCAAGGAGTCCCCTGCATTTGCCAGATACAACAAAAGGTCATCCGCGTAAAGGGAGATATAATTAACCTCTCCGCGTAGCAAGACCCCCTCATATAACTGTCCCTGTCAAACATGCGCTGCAAGAGGTTCGATTGCTAGCGCATACAGGAGCGGGGATAACGAACAACGCTGTCGGGTACCTCTCTCCACCTTGCATGCTGCTGATATAGTGCTCCCCGTACGAACCCTGGCCGTGGCAGAGCTGTATAACAGTTTGGTCCAACGTACAAAGTTATCCCCCAAACCAAATTCCTTCAGCACATGGAATAGGTAGGGCCACTCCACGCTATTGAATGCTTTCTCGATATCCACCGATAGAACCAAAGCTCCAGACAAACCATTGCTTCCTTCCCCATAATCCGTGTCAGCCTCCGTATGCACGTTGCAGTATTTCTAGTGGGGATGAAGCCTGATTGGTCAGGGTGCACCAAGGTACTCATGTGGTCCAATAGGCGCGTGGCTAGGATCTTACTCAGGACCTTGTAATCTACCATGAGCATCTATAGTGACCGGTACGCTGATCTGGAATTGGGGACTCCGCCCTTCTTCAGTAATGGAGCTATGATCGCCTCTCTCGTGGTTATCGGCAGTCTGCCTAATTTCCACACTTCTCCGTACACAGTTTGCAAATGTGGCGCCAGAAGGTCTATATATGCTGCATAAAACTCCACCGGGAGGCCATCAGCCCCCGGCGTCTTCCTCCTGGTCATGCCTTTTACCGCCGCTCTAATGTCACCCAGGGAAATAGCGCCGCCTAGCTTGGTATCCTGCTCCGGGTCCAGGCATGGCAACTGTGCTGTGGCCAAGAAAACATCCAGCCCCTCCGGCGGTTCTCTCATCCTACACTGATAAAGCAGCGAGTAGTAGTCCAGAAATTGGTCATTGACCTCCTTCTGCGAGTAGACTAGACCCCCATCTGCCGTAGACAGCGACACTATGGGGGAAGGCCAGTAACGACCCTACTTTGTCCCTTTCGGCGTGTGCGCGCACCATGTATTCTCTATAATCATAGCAGCGAAGCCGCTCGACCTGGGCGGCCACCTTCTCCCGTGCAGCCATCACCCCCGCTTGACCGCCCCCGTCCGCGTGACTGTCTCTTTCTACTTGTCGCAGATAAGCCTCCTTCCGATCTATGTCGTGCAACAGCGATTTCCGCGCACCCGTGTCGGTTGAAATGCATGCCCCCCGCACTACCACCTTGAAGCGTCCCTCCCACTCAAGCGCTCTACTCAACACCCTCCCCGAGTTTTCCAAAAAATAATGTTCAATGCTTTCCCTGACCTCTGCCTTAAACACTGGGTCTCCCAAAGTCATTGGGTTCAAACGCCATGTCGGAATCACTTGCCGCTGCCTTGACCAGCGCACTGTTATCAAACAGGGGTTGTGGTCCGAGAGTGTCCTTGCCAGATACTCACTATGAAACGTGAGTTCCTGGGCCCCCTGGGTGCACAAGAAGCCATCAAGTCGCACATGTAAGTCATGCAGAACCAAATAGAACGAGTAGTCCCTGTCTGTGGGGTGATGCACCCGCCAAGCATCTAAAAGGCCCCATGCTTCCTGCCATTCCCTCCTCGCCTTAGGAACTCTATGTACCGCTGATTGGGCCAGCGGTGGGTGAGAGCGGTCCAACTCTACATCTGCAATGGAATTAAAATCCCCTCCCATATACACCAGAGTCCTCCTCAGAGCCCTCTGACACTGCTTCCTCTGATCCATGCAGGGACTCCGAATCCGCCGGTGAAGCCGTGGCCACAGCTCCCGAAATAACAGATACCGCCTGCAAGGCCGCCTGCCTCTCCAGTTCTGTCTGAGAAGTCGATGGCAACTGGCCTTTCCTCACACGTTTCCTGATACATCGGCCCCTACGAGGTCTCGATGAAGTTTCTGCCGTCTTCTCCCATCGCCCGGCGCCATCCGTCCCCGCTCGATACTTTTCAAGCCAGTGCCACACCTCCTCCGGCCAGAAGAAGGTCACAGTCCCATCCATCATCACCTTCAATCACGCCGGAAACAGCAGCGCATATTGTATACCCTCCTCCTGGAGGGCCCTCTTTCCCGCCAAAAAAGAGAAACAGCTTTGTTGTACTTCCTGGGAATAATGAGGATAGAGGGAGACCGAGGCGTTGTCTACCCGGTATGGGCCAGATGTCTGGGCATTCTGCAATATAATGTCTCGATCTTTAAAGTGCAACAGGCGTGCTACCCCCGGACGGGGCGGGCGGCCCAGAACCGGTGGGCGGGCTGGCACTCGATGGGTCCTTTCCAGTGTGTAGAACTGCGACAATCCCTAGGGGGCGAACAAATCTCTCAGCCATGTTTCCAGATATGCAACCATATTGTCCCCTTCAACTTTTTCGGGCAGGCCCACTACCCGTATGTTGTTGCGCCTATTGCGCCCTTCTGCATTTCCGGCCCTCTTTTCCAGCTGCTGTACTCTGCACAATAAGTCACTCACTGAGGCATCCGTCGCCTTTTGGGCCGGCTCCAGCATTTCCAATACAAGTTCTGTGCTCTTAACGCGGTCAGCCAGCTTCCCGTGATTCGCCCGCAACAACCCTAGACTCGTGGACACCTGCGCTATATCTTGACGTAGCGCCTCTTTCGTGTCTGATATAGCTCGAGGGATCTGTTCCATCTGCTGTTGCTGTAGCCCTGCAGCTTGGCTTCCAGTCGAGCTCAACTCCTGGGTCTTAGGAGAGTCTTCAACTTGGTCAGATTGCACCGCCCCAGCTGTCCGTCGCGGTTTCCCCATGTTCCAATCCCGAAGGCAGGATTCCAATCCAATTTACCAGGACTGTGCGTCCGTAACCACTTTACTCGGGGAGTAGGGTAAATCTACCAGATATTCTACACTGCCCCAGTGTTCTCAACCGAGCTTCAGCTCTGCAGGACTACTCCTCCACCCCCCGATTGCAAATCAAGGGCCGAGAGCATCAACCACCACCATCCGGAGAGGCGACCTCAGGCTCCGCTCCCAGACCCACCAGGTGGTGACATTCCTCAGGTGCACCGGGCCCCCGGGCACCGCAACCGCTCTCCACCCAACTGGTGTGATCCGCTCCCAAGCACCACTGTATCCACACAGTCCGGTGTGCCAGGCCCGCTAATCACGCCAGGGCCATCTCCAGCAGGGCCTCTCGCCCTCCACCAAGCGGAGCCAGCAGTCCCGATACGTGCAGAGTAGGTCAGGCCCCGAGGAGAAGATGCAATGGGGGAAAGCGGGGAACAGCCACCGTCACGTCACCTCCAAAGCAGCTGCGCACCCTTTCCCCGCACTCCAGCTAGTCCTCCCGTCACCGATCAAGGTATTGGCCCGCCGTCTACCAGTACACCACACTGAGAGGGGGGGGGGTTTCTCCACTTGTGCTCACCCCACCATGTGCACAGCCCCCCAACCTCACCAAAGTGCAGGGAGTATAGGCGCAAGAGGGGTTTAGATGTAGAGCAGGGCTCCCGCAGTGTCCTCTCCCAGCAAAGCACCTTCGTTACCTCCTTGTCAGGTCTCACCAGCTCACAGCCAAGTTACGCCGTTCTGGTCATACTCCCCCGCTCGCTGTACTCAGGAAGGTCCCCACGACCTCAGACGCCCAGTCCCTCACATCCGAGCGCTGGGGCCAGGGCAGGATCGGCAATCCGACGGTGCCCTCCCCTCGCCACTGGGGCAGATGCTACCGGCATGGCGACGTCCACTCCGCTCGGAGCGTTTTGCCTCTCCAAGGCTCTCACAATGCCTTCGGGGTCTTCTGGGTGCCTCCCAAGGCAGCGTCAGACACGCTGCACAGTCTGTCCCCAGCAGGGAGTCCAGACAGCACGCGGTCGGTCTCAGCGCCTCACCACAGGTCCGAGATGCTGTGCTCCTCCAGCGGCCCGCTAATTACGCCAGGCCGGGGTTGCGAGGCCCTCCACAGGCTGCGGTCAAAATGGCCATGCGGCGCCAGGGGGACAGCAGGGATTGCCACGTAATCGGCTCTCGGGACCTCCCAATGCTGCTTGACTGTCGTATGGGCACTCCCCAGCCCTGGGGGGCCCTCCTCTGAGCCGCAAACGCCACCAGGAGACTCTTGGGATCAGGATGACTGTCGAGGCCGACACGGAGCTCTCAGCTCACACGTCCATGCCCGATGGTGTCCAAGCCACGCCCGTGTTGAAATAGTTACTTTAGCAAAATGGTACTTGCATAGGTGAGTTGAGCAAAACCCTTCAGAATTAAAGCAAGGAGCTGGCCCTGTACCAATCTAACTCGCTCAGAGGCTCGGGTGTAGAGGTGCTCTTGGCTATCCGTGGTGCTGAACCGGATCTGTTGCCAGAAGAACTGGCAGGTGTGGCAAGAAAGGGTAAAAATCAAATGCAAGATCTTTAAGATGGAGCCACAGGAGTGGTTGGTTCTTCAAGCGTATATAAGTCTGCTCTCTAAGCATTCAATCAAGCAGGTTGTCATTGAACTACGTTACCGCGGTGCTCAGCGCCCATGTTGAGGCAAATGGGGGACTGGCTTCCCGCCAAGCCGGGTTTCTTCCCAGGCATTCGACCGAGTCAGTCGTGGTCTCAGCCTTGGACAAACTCAGAAAGGGTATGGATGAAAACAAACACCAGGCACTGGTCCTCCTTGATCTCTCCGCCGCCTTTGACACGGTGGACCACACCATCTTACTTACCCGTGTCAAGGCGGCCGGCATCGGGGGATCAGCTTTGATCTGGCTCTCCTCCTTTCTGAGGGAAGGCACTCAGGCGGTCCGGCTAGGCGACTTCACGGCCACTCCCCTCCCTGTCACCTGTGGTGTTCCCCAGGGATCCTCGCTCTCCCCCTTACTTTTCAACCTTTATATCTTTCCTCTCATCTTTGTACTACAGCAGCTGGAGGTCACCGTCTATAATTACGCGGATGACCTCCAGCTCATCTTTGATCTGTCCCCCTCTCCTCTCTCGGTCTCCAATTTCCAGTCAACTATGACATTCATCAGGGACTGGATGAACCACAACCACCTTAAGCTGAACCCGGATAAAACCGAGCTGGTTCTCACTGGTGGTTCGTCCAGTCCCTGGAACTCTCTCTTCTGGCCCCCCTCTCTTGGATCTGCACCGACCCCCTCCACCACGGTCAAAACACTTGGTGTCAAAATAAACAGCCAACTCACCCTCCATTCACAAATCAGTTCTGTGGTGTCCTCCTGCTTCCTCTCTCTCCGCACTATCCGCACTGTCTCCCGCTTCTTTTCCCCCCAGGCACTTAAGATCATTATGGCCGCACTTGTGATATCGAAACTGGACTACGCAAACGCTCTTTACCACGGTATCCCCGCTTACAGTTTGCGTAGACTCCAGACCGTCCAGAACCAAGCAGCCCGGCTTGTGTACGGCCTCCCTCGTTATCACCACTCCACTCCTCTTCTCAGGGAGCTTCACTGGCTCCCTATAAAGGAACGGGCCCTATTCAAGATCGGGTGCATGGTTTTCCAGGCCCGTCTGGGCACTGCCCCCGCCTTCATCTCCTCACTAATCAAGTCTTATGTACCTGCAAGAGAACTTCGGTCTTCTTCTAAGTCCCTCCTCCAGATCCCTCGCTTCACTCGCAAAAAGTGGGGCGGGCCAATTTCTCCACCCTGGCTCCAACCTTCTGGAACTCACTTCCTGACCACCTCCGCTCTGCCACCCAGTATCTCCCCTTTCGCAGAGATTTGAAAACGTTCCTCTTCAGCCAGGCCTTCCCCACCTAAACTCCCTCAAATATCCCCTTCATCTCTCCCTGGTCTTTTCCACCTCAGTTGCTGATCCCCCCAGCGCCAAAAAACCGCAAGGTGTACGCTGCGCTCTAGAAGTATTTTAAATTAGAAATTAGAAATTAGAACTACAAAACAACAAGCCTTGGTATCTTCAAGCACTCTGGTTAGAAAAATCATTATCCGGAGGACCAGGGGAATGGTGTAGAAAGCTGAGCCTCACTGAGGGTTGGGACATCAGTTCCCAGAAGCCAATTACAAAAGGACTTGGAGCAGCCATTTCAGGTGTCTTGGTTTGCTAGACTTTAAGGTTGTGGACTTTGCAGTTTGTGCCTGCCAAATGCAGGGGACTTGTTCCTCTAATTCAATGGAATTCTTGTGATGTCTGGGGTTTGTAGAGGGGTTCACATTCCTTTGATAACTGGACTCTTGCCTTGACTGAGTTGAAATCCAGCGGGTACAGAGTGGCTGCCACAGGTGCACCTCTCTTCGTGGAGTCCTGCTATGTTGTGTAACATGTCTCTTGGTATCATGTCGAACCTGAGGTTCTGGTGTCTGGGGTGCCCCTTAAATCCTAGGCTTAGGGAATGTTAGTGGGTGTGAGGCCTAATAGCCAATTGGAATCATGTTCTGTGGCTAATCCGCCTCAGTAGTAACAACATCCTAATGTTGCATGTCACTAAAGTTAGTCAGAGCCTGTTTCAGCCTAAACTCATGATTGCCAGAACCATCCTCAGTGGTTCACCTCAGCTGCCAGCCCATGGAAGTGGGGTCAGCATTGTGGAGGTAAATGCCTCCTGCATAGCAAATTTCCCGTCTGCCCATGAAATACAGTGCCTGGGGCAGGGTAAGGGTTTGTCCTCGAGCTGGGGACTGTTAGATTGACCAGTGTCATGAATGAAGCCTATGAGGCTCACCGCATTGCCAGTTCAATTCACTTATCATCATGTGTGGGCGTAGGTGTCATCTCCTGCTCACACAGGTCCATTGTCTCTGACGTCTGGGAGCAGCACAAACTTCCCAGCATGAGGTCAGACTTATGAGTGGGCAGCAAGGCTTCGAAAAAGTCAGCCAGGACATGGGAACACTGGTTAAATTAGGTGGGCAATTTCTGAAGTGTCACCTAAGTAGATGCTGGTTACACCTCAACACCACCAGTGTGTCAAGGATTAAAAAGCACTCTCTTAAATGAAATCAGCTGTGCCATCATGGAGCTGGACATAGAGGTAATGTCCCAATGCCAGCCATTGTGATCCGATGGGACACCAATCACTTGCGGTGGAATTACGTTTAGAACACTACCACATGGCACTATTTTAATACTGATAAATATGATGTTGAGATGCACCAAGATATATGTATATTACATTTAAACTTTGTAGATACAGTATCATGAAACCTTAAACGAGGGATAAAGTTCACTGCACAAATCTAATTATTGTTATTGTCCGGTAAACGACAAAGCTATCAAACTAGAAAAAACGGTTGCGACCTGACTGGGGTTTCGACATGGTCGTATGGGTGCTGTTTATTATATATGCAGAACCACTTCCTTGATTAGGTCGGAGGAGCACTGACACTGTGAGGTCACTGCATGCCAGAATTCCTGCTCAGCTGTTTTCTGTTTTCCGACACGTCCACAAGATGGACAGCCTGATGGCACTTACCCGGAGGGAATGGGAAAGTTAGACCACCCAGCAGGGATTTTGCACATCACCCAACTAGGCAAGACTAGGTTACGGAGCACTATGTAGGAGCATTGTTTTAGCACAATGGTGGACTTGTTCATCTTTTTAGCTATTCTTGTAATGGTAATTACATTATTCTGTTTCCTTTCATTGATCATTGCAGCACACATATTATACTCAAGAAACGCAATGCTGAAATGTGTAGTGAAACTCCAGGTTGTATATTACTTTGGGTATGATGAGAGTCCAATAAATAGCTCTAGATTTGCTACCATGATTCCTTGGGAAATCAGGTTGGTCATCTCCTGAGGTTGCACAATCTATCTGCAATCCGTCCCCGCTCGATACTTTTCAAGCCAGTGCCACACCTCCTCCGGCCAGAAGAAGGTCACAGTCCCATCCATCATCACCTTCAATCACGCCGGAAACAGCAGCGCATATTGTATACCCTCCTCCTGGAGGGCCCTCTTTCCCGCCAAAAAAGAGAAACAGCTTTGTTGTACTTCCTGGGAATAATGAGGATAGAGGGAGACCGAGGCGTTGTCTACCCGGTATGGGCCAGATGTCTGGGCATTCTGTAATATAATGTCTCGATCTTTAAAGTGCAACAGGCGTGCTACCACCAGACGGGGCGGGCGGCCCAGAGCCTGTGGGCGGGCTGGCACTCGATGGGTCCTTTCCAGTGTGTAGAACTGCGACAATCCCTAGGGGGCGAACACATCTCTCAGCCATGTTTCCAGATATGCAACCATATTGTCCCCTTCAACTTTTTCGGGCAGGCCCACTACCCGTATGTTGTTGCGCCTATTGCGCCCTTCTGCATTTCCGGCCCTCTTTTCCAGCTGCTGTACTCTGCACAATAAGTCACTCACTGAGGCATCCGTCGCCTTTTGGGCCGGCTCCAGCATTTCCAATACAAGTTCTGTGCTCTTAACGCGGTCAGCCAGCTTCCCGTGATTCGCCCGCAACAACCCTAGACTCGTGGACACCTGCGCTATATCTTGACGTAGCGCCTCTTTCATGTCTGATATAGCTCGAGGGATCTGTTCCATCTGCTGTTGCTGTAGCCCTGCAGCCTGGCTTCCAGTCGAGCTCAACTCCTGGGTCTTAGGAGAGTCTTCAACTTGGTCAGATTGCACCGCCCCAGCTGTCCGTCGCGGTTTCCCCATGTTCCAATCCCGAAGGCAGGATTCCAATCCAATTCACGAGGACTGTGCGTCCGTAACCGCTTTACTCGGGGAGTAGGGTAAGTCTACCAGATATTCTACACTGCCCCAGTGTTCTCAACCGAGCTTCAGCTCTGCAGGACTACTCCTCCACCCCCCGATTGCAAATCAAGGGCCGAGAGCATCAACCACCACCATCCGGAGAGGCGACCTCAGGCTCCGCTCCCAGACCCACCAGGTGGTGACATTCCTCAGGTGCACCGGGCCCCCGGGCACCGCAACCGCTCTCCACCCAACTGGTGTGATCCGCTCCCAAGCACCACTGTATCCACACAGTCCGGTGTGCCAGGCCCGCTAATCACGCCAGGGCCATCTCCAGCAGGGCCTCTCGCCCTCCACCAAGCGGAGCCAGCAGTCCCGATACGTGCAGAGTAGGTCAGGCCCCGAGGAGAAGATCCAATGGGGGAAAGCGGGGAACAGCCACCGTCACGCCACCTCCAAAGCAGTTGCGCGCCCTTTCCCCGCACTCCAGCTAGTCCTCCCGTCACCGATCAAGGTATTGGCCCGCCGTCTACCAGTACACCACACTGAGAGGGGGGGGGTTTCTCCACTTGTGCTCACCCCACCATGTGCACAGCCCCCCAACCTCACCAAAGTGCAGGGAGTATAGGCGCAAGAGGGGTTTAGATGTAGAGCAGGGCTCCCGCAGTGTCCTCTCCCAGCAAAGCACCTTCGTTACCTCCTTGTCAGGTCTCACCAGCTCGCAGCCAAGTTACGCCGTTCTGGTCATACTCCGCCGCTCGCTGTGCTCAGGAAGGTCCCCACGACCTCAGACGCCCAGTCCCTCACATCCGAGCGCTGGGGCCAGGGCAGGATCGGCAATCCGACGGTGCCCTCCCCTCGCCACTGGGGCAGATGCTACCGGCATGGCGACGTCCACTCCGCTCGGAGCGTTTTGCCTCTCCAAGGCTCTCACAATGCCTTCGGGGTCTTCTGGGTGCCTCCCAAGGCAGCGTCAGACACGCTGCACAGTCTGTCCCCAGCAGGGAGTCCAGACAGCACGCGGTCGGTCTCAGCGCCTCACCACAGGTCCGAGATGCTGTGCTCCTCCAGTGGCCCGCTAATTACGCCAGGCCGGGGTTGCGAGGCCCTCCACAGGCTGCGGTCAAAATGGCCATGCGGCGCCAGGGGGACAGCAGGGATTGCCACGTAATCGGCTCTCGGGACCTCCCAATGCTGCTTGACTGTCGTATGGGCACTCCCCAGCCCTGGGGGGCCCTCCTCTGAGCCGCAAACGCCACCAGGAGACTCTTGGGATCAGGATGACTGTCGAGGCCGACACGGAGCTCTCAGCTCACACGTCCATGCCCGATGGTGTCCAAGCCACGCCCGTGTTGAAATAGTTACTTTAGCAAAATGGTACTTGCATAGGTGAGTTGAGCAAAACCCTTCAGAATTAAAGCAAGGAGCTGGCCCTGTACCAATCTAACTCGCTCAGAGGCTCGGGTGTAGAGGTGCTCTTGGCTATCCGTGGTGCTGAACCGGATCTGTGGCCAGAAGAACTGGCAGGTGTGGCAAGAAAGGGTAAAAATCAAATGCAAGATCTTTAAGATGGAGCCACAGGAGTGGTTGGTTCTTCAAGCGTATATATGTCTGCTCTCTAAGCATTCAATCAAGCAGGTTGTCATTGAACTACAAAACAACAAGCCTTGGTATCTTCAAGCACTCTCGTTAGAAAAATCATTATCCGGAGGACCAGGGGAATGGTGTAGAAAGCTGAGACTCACTGAGGGTTGGGACATCAGTTCCCAGAAGCCAATTACAAAAGGACTTGGAGCAGCCATTTCAGGTGTCTTGGTTTGCTAGACTTTAAGGTTGTGGACTTTGCAGTTTGTGCCTGCCAAATGCAGGGGACTTGTTCCTCTAATTCAATGGAATTCTTGTGATGTCTGGGGTTTGTAGAGGGGTTCACATTCCTTTGATAACTGGACTCTTGCCTTGACTGAGTTGAAATCCAGCGGGTACAGAGTGGCTGCCACAGGTGCACCTCTCTTCGTGGAGTCCTGCTATGTTGTGTAACAGGTCTCTTGGTATCATGTCGAACCTGAGGTTCTGGTGTCTGGGGTGCCCCTTAAATCCTAGACTTAGGGAATGTTAGTGGGTGTGAGGCCTTATAGCCAATTGGAATCATGTTCTGTGGCTAATCCGCCTCAGTAGTAACAACATCCTAATGTTGAAAGTCACTAAAGTTAGTCAGAACCTGTTTCAGCCTAAACTCATGATTGCCAGAACCATCCTCAGTGGTTCACCTCAGCTGCCAGCCCATGGAAGTGGGGTCAGCATTGTGGAGGTAAATGCCTCCTGCATAGCAAATTTCCCGTCTGCCCATGAAATACAGTGCCTGGGGCAGGGTAAGGGTTTGTCCTCGAGCTGGGGACTGTTAGATTGACCAGTGTCATGAATGAAGCCTATGAGGCTCACCGCATTGCCAGTTCAATTCACTTATCATCATGTGTGGGCGTAGGTGTCATCTCCTCATCACATAGGTCCATTGTCTCTGACGTCTGGGAGCAACACAAACTTCCCAGCATGAGGTCAGACTTATGAGTGGGCAGCAAGGCTTCGAAAAAGTTAGCCAGGACATGGGAACACTGGTTAAATTAGGTGGGCAATTTCTGAAGTGTCACCTAAGTAGATGCTGGTTACACCTCAACACCACCAGTGTGTCAAGGATTAAAAAGCACTCTCTTAAATGAAATCAGCTCTGCCATCATGGAGCTGGACATAGAGGTAATGTCCCAATGCCAGCCATTGTGATCCGATGGGACACCAATCACTTGCGGTGGAATTACGTTTAGAACACTACCACATGGCACTATTTTAATACTGATAAATATGATGTTGAGATGCACCAAGATATATGTATATTACATTTAAACTTTGTAGATACAGTATCATGAAACCTTAAACGAGGGATAAAGTTCACTGCACAAATCTAATTATTGTTATTATCCGGTAAACGACAAAGCTATCAAACTAGAAAAAACGGTTGCGACCTGACTGGGGTTTCGACATGGTTGTATGGGTGCTGTTTATTATATATGCAGAACCACTTCCTTGATTAGGTCGGAGGAGCACTGACACTGTGAGGTCACTACATGCCAGAATTCCTGCTCAGCTGTTTTCTGTTTTCCGACACGTCCACAAGATGGACAGCCTGATGGCACTTACCCGGAGGGAATGGGAAAGTTAGACCACCCAGCAGGGATTTTGCACATCACCCAACCTAGGCAAGACTAGGTTACGGAGCACTATGTAGGAGCATTGTTTTAGCACAATGGTGGACTTGTTCATCTTTTTAGCTATTCTTGTAATGGTAATTACATTATTCTGTTTCCTTTGATTGATCATTGCAGCACACATATTATACTCAAGAAACGCAATGCTGAAATGTGTAGTGAAACTCCAGGTTGTATATTACTTTGGGTATGATGAGAGTCCAAATAAATAGCTCTAGATTTGCTACCATGATTCCTTGGGAAATCAGGTTGGTCATCTCCTGAGGTTGCACAATCTATCTGCAACCTGGTTAGGTTTGGGGTACCAATAGTGCTCTGTGGGCTGGCAGGATTACAGCCAGCATATCCTGGGGGTGTGCATAGAATCAATCTGGCACAATCCTAATGTTTATGTTGTCCAATATACACACAGTTTTTACTAGGAAGTATGAAGCCATACGACAATATTGGAACATCTTAGAACCTACATTTTCTATTACTCAAGTTTACTTTTCCCTACTTTCTGTTCTTGATGGCTGTTCCTCACTTTTCCTTTCTCTTCGTATATGTACTTTTTATCCTTGCACTCCATTCCTTTTCCATACTTTTAGTTTTTTTCTAATTATTTTTTCGCCCTAAATTTCTCCTTGCCAATCTTTCAGGGAAGTTCACTTTCCTCTTTCTGCAATAGATTTCTTGTTGTTACTATCAAATATGTTCACAACCATCCTCCTAAGCATATGGTCTCTCCAAATACCCTGTATAATCCATCTTGTCTTCTTTGCTCTGCTGCATAAGTTCTCCTAGATGAGATAAATAAATAATCGTCTATTTCCTGTGAGCCCTAGTCATAGCCTCTGTATTATAAAAGCAAAACATGAAATAAATTAAAATGAGATGATTTTAATCAAGGTAATATATATATATATATATATATATATATATATATATATATATATATATATATATATATATATATATATATATATATATATATATCCAGGATATTATGTTTTTTGAGTAATGTATACTCACAGGTCCAATGTACAACAGTAGATTTATGCTGTTCAGTAATGGCCGACACCTTTGCAAAGTAAGCTGGGTGTCCTTTGTTTATGTTTTTGTGTGTTCATGTTGTATGCCTCATACTTTATAAACCTGCCTCAATTTGGCGCTGATCACTATTGAGAAAGGCGGCAAGCTGAAATGAGTCTTTGTGATGTAACTGCAACCCAAATAAAACCAAGGGTTGTCACGTTCCTGCGAGTGCTTTTGCATTAATGTTGAATGCGAGTGAGCTTTGGAGGTTGAATCCGCGCGGAGTCTGTCACCGCGCTCGCAGCACCCAGCCTAGAGTGAAGGGGGTTAATGGCGGATAGCCATCACATCACAAAGAGTTACCTGCATTGAGGGAGCCCAACACAGGTAAGTGGAATATCGCCATCGTTTTAATGGAGGAACACAATGTTCAGTACCACAGAGATAGCCTTGTCATGTTATTAAGTCCTTGCCCAACGCGTTTCATGCTCTGCTGCACTTCCTCATGGGCTGCGGGCCTTTGAACTGAATCCAAATCACGGCAGTTTATCCCCAGGCACCAACGTTTCAACAAAGTCTCCCCACCCATGTGGGCGTGGCCATCCAAGTGGCATCATGGCCTATGTAGTGCAGGTAATGTTACTACAGTGAGTTGCCGTGCTGGTTACAAATTAGTTCACTGTTCATCCCAAGTGGGTTGCGAGGACACCATCAGGTCGTCCGTCACCTTTCTTTTGGGACTTCAATTTGGCTTTTACCTGTCCCATAAGCCACAACGTCGTTTGGCGCTGCAGCAGGACTGTGTAAACACAGTGGGGCTCTTCTCGCGGCTCAGGTTGCGCCACTTACATCCATCACAAAGTGTTACCTGCAATGAGGGAGCCCAACACAGGTAAGTGGAATATTGCCATCGTTTTAATGGAAGAACACAATGTTCAGTACAACGGAGATAGCCTCGTCATGATATTAAGTCCTTGCCCAGCGCGTTTCATGCTCTGCTGCTCTTCCTCATGGGCTGCGGGCCTTTGAACTGATTCCAAATCATGGCAGTTTATCCCCAGGCACCAACGTTTCACCAAATTCTCGTGGCCATCCAAGTGGCATCATGGTCTTTGTAGTGCTGGTAATGTTACTACAGTGAGTTGCCGTGCTGGTTACAAATTAGTTCACTGTTCATCCCAAGTGGGTTGCGAGGACACCATCACGTCGTCCATCACCTTTCTTTTGGGACTTCCATTCGGCTTTTACCTGTCCCATAAGCCACAACGTCTTTTGGCGCTGCAGCGGGACGGTGTAAACACAGTGGGGCTCTCCTCGTGGCTCAGGTAGCGCCGCTTACATCCATCACAAAGAGTTACCTGAAATGAGGGAGCCCAACACAGGTAAGTGGAATATCGCCATCGTTTTAATGGAAGAACACAATGTTCAGTACAACGGAGATAGCCTCGTCATGATATTAAGTCCTTGCCCAATGCGTTTCAAGCTCTGCTGCACTTCCTCATGGGCTGCGGGCCTTTGAACTGAATCCAAATCACAGCATTTTATCCCCAGGCACCAACGTTTCAACAAATTCTCCCCGCCCATGTGGGCATGGCCATCCAAGTGGCATCATGGTCTTTGTAGTACTGGTAATGTTACTACAGTGAGTTGCCGTGCTGGTTACAAATTAGTTCACTGTTCATCGCAAGTGGGTTGCGAGGACACCATCACGTCGTCCATCACCTTTCTTTTGGGGCTTCCATTCGGCTTTTACCTGTTCCATAAGCCACAACGTCGTTTGGCACTGCAGCGGGACTGTGCAAACACAGTGGGGCTCTCCTCGCAGCTCAGGTTGCACCGCTTACATCCATCACAAAGAGTTACCTGCAATGAGGGAGCCCAACACAGGTAAGTGGAATATCGCCATCGTTTTAATGGAAGAACACAATGTTCAGTACAACGGAGATAACCTTGTCATGATATTAAGTCCTTGCCCAACGCGTTTCATGCTCTGCTGCACTTCCTCATGGGCTGCGGGTGCAGCTGCAAGATCCCATGCATCGTGGGATCGCAGCTGGAGAGATCAATGCAGCATCATTGCAGCACCGAGAACTGACGAATCTCCCATCATCATGCATCGCAACTGGGTGACACGTCTGCAAGAAGGCTGGGGTGCCGTAAGAAACCTCCCCTTCAGTAAGGAACCAACGCATCACCGCGACCCTGAGTGGCAGTAAGGCACCGACGCATCATCTTCCCCTGGAGTAAGGAACTGACGCATTACCTTCCCTGGGCGTAAGAAACCAATGTATCGCCTTCACTGCAGTAGTTTTTGTTTGTGACCGTGACGCATCCAAGGTACTTTGCGTGGAAAGTGTTGCTCCTATAATTTGCTGTATACAGAACTGTTTCTACCAAAAGTCATATTTTGATTACTGTATTGTGGATTTTTGTTGTTTTGGTCTTGTTTGGATTAGATAAAGATTACCAATTTTTCTAAACTGGTGTGGTGTTCATTTGTAGTGTTTTCCCTGTATTTACTGTATGTGTACACAAATGCTTTACACACTGCCTCTGCGATAAGTAGGGGTGGGCGGCGAATTCCGTTCTTTCTGGCACAGTTCTCCTGTCACACAAATTAAAGCTCAACATTAAGCACTTACAGATATAAATAAAGCAGGTGCCCGAGTTTAAGCTCAAATTCAGTGGCTGATTGATCGGCCCAAAGGAATCGTGTGGTTCGTCGTGGCTGGGCAGGTGTGCTTTCTCCCCATATCTACTCTCGAAAATTGGCTGTGATGCATGATGGAGGCATTTGCATCCTTGACTTTCACAAGGGCAGTCCCCGTGCGGTTCCTGTGACCAGGAGCTTCTTTCTCCTCATCTGCTGCTCTGAATGGTCTCTGACCTTTTATAAACACAAGAGAGGCATGTAAACTCGCAAAGTAGCCCCGCCCCCGAAATTCTGCGTATTTGCAGAGATTTTTTGCCCTTTCGCGATATTTTGCAAAAGGCAAATTTGCAAATTCCGCCCACCCCTAGAGTTAAGCCTGTCTGCTCATGCCAAGCTACCAAGGGGGTGAGCAGGGGCTATTTTAGAAGTGCATCCTCCTTACTCTGGCTAGAATGAAGGGTCCCTACTTGGACAAAGGTGCACACCATTGCCAACTAAAGACCCTCATTTCTAACAATGAGAAATTTACAAGCTCTGCATTTAGATTATTGCTTGTTCAAGAGCCATTTCAGATGTGGAAGCCACTTTATAAGAAGGAAATATCCCCTGAATACACTATCTAGGCTATTGTAATTCATCTTGGAGTTTCATGACTGAATAAAGGCACTCATTATGCACATCTCCAGTTGAAAATGACATTTATGAGGCACTACAGTCATAAAGTATTGTTATTCATGAGTTTCAACAGGCAAGTTTTCACAACACAAAATTCTTAATTAAATACATAATTAGTAGACCTACCACAAATCAGCCAGATCTCTCAACACATGGTTTGACATTTTCAGAGTTTAATTGTTGCTTCCTCATGGCAAAAAATCAAATAAATAATTTGGCAAAAATATATTTCTGCTTTCATAGTAAAATAAAAGTTTTCCTTTCACCTATTTATAGTACAGAGAAGAAAGTATTGAAAGAACAAAAACATGAATAAAAAGAAATAGGAATAATTATGAAAAATCAATGTAAAATGTTTTTTTTTAATTCTGCTAACATATAAAACAAAAATAAAAGGACCCACTAAAACTTTCAAATTAATCAATCTATGCTAAATATTATGTATAAATTAGCTATAGCATTCCCCACCAATCCACTGGATAAGTACAAAAACTCATAACAGAGCATTTAAGAACTATAAATGAACAGAGAAATTCTAATAAAAAATAATATAATGCTCTTTACTGCCATATACGAGGATTGCATTGAAAGTTCAGTGCAACAGAAACAGCATTTAAGCTTATAGAAAACTAGAAATAATCTCACAAATTAACCTGTTAACAATGTAAAAATATGCATTTAGAATATAATAAATCTCCATCCCCATATTTCCAACATCAATGTTTTAAGACAAAATGCATATCAATGCAGTTTTTTCTCCTCAAGGCAATGTTCTGTCTAAATATATTTAACATATACATCAACATTCCATTAAGGGTCAAATATAGCTATGCATCAAAGCTTCTATAATAATCCTTATGATATAAAAGAAAAAGTAATAAATATATCTTCAGTACTTGTAGAGTTCATAAAAAGCATCAGAAAATGTTAGATGCTAACAGTCTCTGTCCAGATGAAGACCCTGTAGTAAATTAATGTCAATGGTTCAAGCACCAATGCATCTACTGTCTTGATCAGACGTTAATTGTTATTTTTGGTCCTGAGTTTGCTTTTAGTCTGTATTGACCCAATGATATGTTGACTATGACCCTTACAGTGCCTTCTTTCCTGTTCTTCGTTTTTTAGCTGTACACATGTATTGCTTTGTTCACATAATACTTGCACCACCCTTTCATTTGGAGCACCTACTTAGATTTAAAAAAATGCCCAGTTGTATTGTTTTATGTCTGAGATTTAAAATGTAGTGTATGTTTCGAAGTTTGCCCTGTCATTTATTGAATATTTTTTTTTTAAAAACCTTTATTGATAAACATAGGCATACAATAGCAATCATACAGCCACATAGGGTCGGCTGGCAACATTTCCAAGGATCATAACAGGATGAATGAGTTACACAGCCCTTCAGCCGACAACCCTAGGGTCCGGCGGCAATTAAACAAACATGTCATGTCATACAGTAAATCACAGGAGGAATAAGGTCTTTGTTTTATGTTTTTTGAAAACCAACCAACCAAAAATTAAAGAAATTAACTGCGGAGGCTAAACGCGAGGCAGGTACACAAGTAATCCTTCTGGGGAGGGAGTACCACATCCACAACAGTTACGTAGTAACAAGTGAAGTTGAAAAGCTATAGGAAGAGCAGACGGGAGGGGGAAAGGGGAAAGAGAGCAAGCCAGCAATACATAGACAAAAATCCAGACTAGAAGGAACATCACGCTAAGGAGAGAGTAACACCTCTGGTGGAGGCACAAAAGGGGGAGTACAAATTTCACCACGATACTGGTTCCACTGATTCCACACCCTTCCCCACTTCTTGGGCCTGCCTCGAGCAATGTAGACAGTTTTTTTCACGAAACATGCACCAGTCCATGTTTCTAGACCAGACCGACAGACTAGGTGCCTTCCACGATCCCCACAGTTGCGCAATGTCATGCTTAGCGATCATATTACCCAAGGTGGCCCACTGCATCTGTGCTACATTATAGTCATTGGGCTCCCACACATTTAATAGACACCTTCGGGCCTCAGGCAAAAGTGAAACACCCGTCACTTCGTCCATAACACCATGCACACGATTCCAAAAAGACACCACCGCTGGATACTCCCACAAAATATGAAGGAATGTACCCACCATTCCACACCCGCGCTTACACAAGTCATCCGAAGCATACCCCATACGTAACAAGCGAGGACCCGTCATGTACACACGGTGTAGGATTTTCAATTGCACCAATCTCAGATGGGCCGAGATTGCTACCTCCTTCGGGGAGGATATCGCCGCCTGCCAGTCCTCATCATCAAGTTCCAGTCCATTGCTGGTCCAGGCCATACGGAGCTGTAGAAGAAGGTCCGCTCGGTCATTTATCAGCTTTTTATATATAAGGGAGATCGTACTCTCCGTGACATGGCCGTCGAGTACTCTGTCCTCCAGGGATAAGGATTCTGGAACGAGCGTGCCGGTCGGAAAAACAGAGGAAAGGGCGTGTCGGACCTGTAGGTACCAAAAGTATTCTCGATTGCCAAGTTTGTATTCAAGCTGCAGCTCTTCAAAAGACTTTATCTTGTCTTTCCGCCAAAGGTCCTCCACCCTACTAATCCCAATGAGGTCCCATTTTTCGAAACCCTTGGTAGTCCACAAATTGCCTAACTTCTCGGCAGCGTAGAGTGGAGTCGCTCGAGTGAGAGTGTCCGACCAGCCCATAGCAGCGTTAGCGTTGTACAAGACCTGCACCGCAACTCTGGTGGGCCCCGTCAACGCCATATCAGACCGTTTGGAATAAAGCGCCCTGTTATAGTCCCCGCCCGGCAGCAACCATTTGTCCATAGCAAAAGCCGGGTTAGAAGCTGGACCATACATCGCATGATTAACGGAGCTCAGTTGTGAGGACCAGTAATATCGTCTGATATCAGGTAACGCTATACCGCCATCATACCAAGGCAGCGTAAGCTTAGCCAAGGCAATCCGGGGACGTCCGGCCCACAGCAGTTTTCTTTGTAGGCACTCAATCTCGTGGAAGTAGCTGGAAGGCACTAGATCCAGAGTGTTTTGAAGCGCATATAAAAATATGGGAAGGGACATCATTTTGAATAAGGCTGCTCTGCCCACCAGGGACAGCGACAGTCTGCTCCAGGCTTACACGTCCACTTTTAGGCGACGAAGCGGGGGGAGTACGTTGCGCTGATACCTGACAGCCGAATCACGCGAAATATAGATACCTAAATACTTGAACCCGGTGGATGAAATTTGTATTGGGCAATTGCGCGGTACGAGTGGAGTGTCGTCTGTGAGCGAGTAAACACAAGACTTACCCCAATTGATGACAAGTCCGAAGTTCCTCCCAAAGGAATTAAGGACGTCGAACAATACCCCCAGAGATTCCCGAGGGGAGGTAAGGAAAAGGAGAATGTCGTCCGCATAAAGCGAGATACGATCTTCAAAACCAGGAGTCCACCTGATACCCCTGTGGGAGGGCTCCCATCGCAACCAAGCGGCCAAGGGCTCCAAAGCCAAGGCAAAAAGCAGCGGAGACAGAGGGCATCCCTGTCGCGTACCCCTCCCTAGGACAAAGGGAGCCGACACTCGGCCAATAACGACCACCCGGGCCAGAGGCTCCTCATAGAGTAGCCGGACCCATCCAATGAATACCGGTCCGAAGCCGAATTTCGCCAGAGCTTCCCATAGGTATGGCCATTCCACTGTGTCAAATGCCATAGTGGCATCCAAAGAAACCAAAATGGCCGGTTGACGTAGCGTCTCCGCCCTCGCCAGCACTCCATGAAGACGGCGTAAATTCAACGCGGTGTTGCCGGCCGGAATAAAGCCAGACTGGTCCGGGTGCACCAAATCTCAGATCACTTTAATCAGACGGTTAGCTAACATTTTTGCCAACATTTTAGGCTCCACATTAAGAAGTGAGATAGGTCTATAGGAGGTACAGAATTCATGGGGTTTACCCTCTTTATGTATCACCACGATAGACGCTAAACGCTGATCACGGGGAAGTGAACCCCTCTCCCTGGACTCCAAGAACATCGAGCGAAGATACAACGCCATTTTGTTCGGACACAACTTGTACAGCTCGATGGGTATGCCGTTCGGGCCCGTGGCTTTTCCAGAGCGGATGGAGCGAATAGCGAGCGCTACTTCATCAGTGGAGAAATCTGCCTCCATTAGCTCTCTGTCAGATTCGGACAAGCAAGGCAAAGCGATATCCCTAAGCAAAAGATGGGAGTCTTCCTCCGGCCGGTCTTAGACCGGCGCATACACCGTTCGGAAGTAGCAAGCGAACTCCTCCACGATCTCCAACGGATCCGTCACACGTACACCATCCACTCGCTCAACCACCGGCACCACTCGATTCAGTCTCTCCCTCTTGTCCAGCCAAGCTATCAACTTCCCCGCCTTGTCGTCCACATCATACAAACGGCCTTGTTGCTCTCGACTCATGGCTTTCGCAGCATGCGTAACCAAGGCTTTATAATCTGACTGTTTCAACTGCAAAACATGCACCTTTTTACGTGTGACCCCACACTCAAGATCCCTCTCCAAAGCTACAATATCAGACTCCAGCTGCTCAACCTCTCCATTATGGCGCTTCTTAGAGCTGGCGACCAGCGACAGCGTCTGACCCCATATTATAGTTTTAAAGGCCTCCCATAGGGACACAGACGAAGACACCGATCCCCCATTTTCAACGAAATAGTGATCAATGGCTTTTGATCACCCCAGCCCTGGTCTCCGGAACACGGAGATGCCAGGGATTAATTGGGGCGACCCGGCCCCCTGCGTTTAAATGGAGATCTATATGGATCCATAGCGAGGAGTGATCCAAGATGCCTTTAGACAAATGTCGGGCCTCTCGCACCGTTGTAGCCTGGGCTGTGGGCACAAGAATATAGTCAATTCTAGCTAAGCTCCTTTGGGCCCCGGAGTGGAAAGTGTATTGAGCCTGCCCTGGTTGAAGCATTCGCCAACAATCCACCATACCAAACGTTTCCAAGAAACCACCCAGGCAGGACTGCGACGGTGTAAGAGCCCTGGGAGGATGTCGATCCTCCAGGCCGTTAACCACCGAGTTGAAGTCCCCTCCAACCACCAGAATCCCCTCAGGAAACCTCAACACCAGGTTCCCCAGATCGACAAATGTGGTGGCCTGCAAACCCGGGGGGAAATATATCGAGAGGATGGCGACCGTTCTCCCCTCCCACCTACCAACAATGGCCGCATATCTTCCCCTATCGTCCAGTATCGTTTCATCGATCTCCAAGGGAAGGGAACTACGAATCATAACACCCGCCCCTCTAGAGCCCGAAGTGAATACCGAGTGTGCCACCAACTGGTAGCCCCTCCGGTTCATTGCATGGAACGTGTTCCCTACCAAGTGTGTTTCTTGCAGTAATACAATGTCGGGGGAATGGCGTTTTACATATTGGAGTACAATTCCCCGCTTTATTTTGTCCCCCAAGCCGTTGACATTCCAACTCGAGACTCTCAGCCCTCTACCCCCATCCTGAAAAAAGTAGCAGGGTCCCCCAAACCCCACGAAGGAAACACAGATTAAGCCATACAACAATACGTAGCCTCGAAAACAATGCAAACAGTAAAAAGAACCCCCCCCCTCCCCCAAAATACCCAGAACAACAACCCCCCACCCTGCACCCCTGCGGTAAAACCAGAAAACCACCCCATTTTGCAGTGTGCCTGTCACCCTACCACAGAAAACTAATCTACAAGTAGAAAAGGAAACACCCCCGGAAGAGGAAGAGTCCCGAACTCCCTGTCGCCCCAGGGTCTATATGTAAGAATGTCATTGACCTAAAAAAGGATAACAATGCACTGCAGCAGGGTACGATGGTAGCACACGCCGGTGTTCCTACTCCTCCTGGTCCCGTTGGCTGCCTTCAGCACCTCTGGATTGGTCCGCATTGTCCCGTGGCATAGATAGTGTGTCCAACCAGTCACTGACATGTCAAAGAAAAACACCCGCTCATTATGTTCGATGCGCAATCGGGCGGGGAAAAGCATAGCATACTTTATGCCTAGGTCACTCAGTCTCCGCTTCACCCAAGAAAATCCCAGTCTCTGCTTCTGCACTGATGGGGTAAAGTCGGGGTAGAAGTTGATGGACGCATTCTCAAATTTGGTGGGACCGCTAGTCCTCGAGGCCTGCAAAATGGAGTCTCTGTCCCTATAGTTGAAGATCCTCGCAATGATGGGTCGCGGTGTAGCCCCCTGCTTGCGTCTGCCGCCCGGGACTCTCTGGACACGCTCCACCGCAAAAAAGTTACTCAGGCCCTTAGGGGCGAGGTGGTTGAGGAGCAGATCTTCAACAAGTAAGTCCGTCGATTGATCGGCTGAGGACTCCGGAACTCCGACTATGTGGACATTATTGCGCCTAGCGCGACTTTCAAAATCCTCAAGCCGGCGGGCAAACTCATCACTCGAGGACCGAAGAGTCCGGATCTCAGTCTGGAGATCGGAGACATCGGTGGTGAGACTGGCTGTTTTGACATCCAACGACTTGACTCTCTCGTTAGTCTTGGCCAAGTCCGCCCTAATCAAGCTTACATCCACCGCCACCGTGTTGATCTTGGCCGCCAAGGTTTCATATTGTTGGCCCATCGATGACTGTATACTCGCTATGGCGCCCATCACATCTCGAAGAGTTGGCTCCTCCAACTCAGGGGGGACACCACCAAGGTCCTCCGGGGTTTTGCCAGTCCCGCTAGGCGAGCCCTTGTTGCGCGCAAATCTGTCCATAATGGTGGTCTGAGTTGTGCCACCGCGAGTCGGGTTCTTGAGGGACCGCTTATCACTATCAGACTAGCCCGCCATGGTGGGTTGCGCACCCCTCAAGGGCTTTTGGGACCTGGTGAAAATGGCTCCCCAAAAGGAAGAACAACGAGAGACTGAAGTGCAGGACGCCGGTGAAGATCAGTCAAGCGAGCGCACTCACAGTCCAGCTTGATCACTAGGCAGCCGCCTCCCAACCTTCTTAGCCAGGAAAAGCGAAACCGAAAGTAGACCCCGGGTAGTCGTCTCCTTCCATACGCCGTTGTTGTTCAACTACTTTCGGGGTGCTCCGGATGCCGAAGTCCCGGGATGAGCCACGGTGTAGGCCTTCAGGCTTCAGGAAGGAGTAAGTCGGGCATCCAGCATCCGATTCAAAGTGTGAAAAAGGCCTTTCAGATCAGGAGAGTCTCAGCTACAAGAACCCATCATCAGAAACAGGATTTGTGCCAGGGTAAACGGTGGAGGTGGCGAGGGCTTCGGGAGCTCACAGCTCACGCGACCATCTTGGATGCGCGCTAAGCTACTCCTCCATTTATTGAATATTGGGTCTTGCATGTCTTGTAAGTGTGGCTCCCTCATTTATAAATCCATCCATTAGTGATTCCGAGGGAATCTCTATTTTGATGGCATGATTTTTTTTATTAGTACACTTCTCACATTGTGTTAAGTGCATAAAGTAGGTATTGTGCTTCTGTGGTTTATGACTTAGGCCATTCTACTGCACAGACTTTTAGAGGTACCTACAGCATAAGTGGACCCATGTACGTTTAGGAAACATTTAGTGGTTGCCTGACCTGTGTTGCTTTTCTTTCTCGTGCACCCACTGTAGGTCTTGTAGGCATCGCCACCTCCGAGTCAGTATATATTTAATAAGTAGTGTGTAGTATTTAGCTTTGGATTAAATAAACATTTTGTTCTCTTAAAAACTAAATGAACTGACTGGACAGCAAAGTATTAAGTGTTTTTTAATACATTGCTAATATGAGTTTATATTACTCTTCTTAGTATCCTAGAATCAAGTGCTAAAGAGGGGCACTTGGTTCCCAGTTTTGGGGCCAGAACTAGGCCTGAGGGGAGTTCGCAGAGTTCTGCGAAGTGACAAAAAACTCAGCCACGCTACGCGGAGTTCAGCAAGCTGTGGAGTGTGTTACATTGGACCGTTAATACTGATTTTTAGCGCCAGGTGTTTGGCCTGCACTGTAAAATCAATGTGAACAGCACCAGCCACGAGGGTGTTGCTCTTTCTGCTGTTCAAGTAGAAGTTCTACTTGAGCGGGAGCTTCCTCAACGTGAATGTAATGTTTCTCAACAAGAGCAGTAGAGACCATTTGTGGCCGCCCCCATTCAGAAATCTAGCTGGGAGGTGGTCTAGCGTTGGATTTTCTTCGCTCACACTCGCCAACACAAGTGAGGAAAAATCTCCACTCCGCTAGTTTTTTGGAACTCTGCAAATCGTGGAGCGAGCTAAAGTCCACAAACTTCATGAACGGAGCACAGTTCACCGCCCAGGCCTTGCCAGCACTAAAGGTGAAAGACCTCAGTAGTTACATTTGCTTTGTACATTTGTATTGCCCTTGGTCCGTTTGACATGGATTTCTCACAATCGAATACTAGTCTACATGCAGAATTAAAAGATGATAGAGATTAGCAGAGTTAGTTAAATGGATCAAATGGAAGTCATGGTACAGTTTGTTCACAAAACATAATGGAATCTAAAGGAAGCAGCACACCTATATTGGTATATCGGTAATAAGCAGCAACACCTAGGTGCCAAAACCAGCAATGACTAAAGACATACTTGTATCTGACAGGTCAGTAGGGAGATTGATTAGTTCAGAGGTGTTGCAAAACAGATGACATAAGTCGGAGGCAGCAACATAAGGTTAGTAAATGCAATCTATAGCAAGTATAAATGAAACCCCTCATCAAGTTTATGTCAAGGAGATGGTCATGGCATGGAATGGAACAGGTTACCTTCAGAAGATGACAAAGACGTAGTCAATGAAGAGACATCTAATAAAAAAAAGATCAGCCCCCGAAACTGACAGTATGAAAACAGACTGGTATCCAACCAGCTAGCACACAGAGCATGTAAATTAATATTGTTAGCACTAAAATGCTTAAAGGTTTGCGGACAATACACTCTATGGCTCTTTACAGTCATACTGAGGGGCATATTATCAAGAATGACGTAAAAATTATCGCCGTTTTAGCGGCAGGAAATTAGCTGGGCTTGATAATTTGCCCATGTGAATTTCCATAGAAGCCCATGTTCACACCAGAACATGGGCTTCTACGGGATTTCACAAGGGCATATTATAAAAGCCCATTATCGCTAAAGCGGCGATAATTTTAATGCCATTCTTGATAATATGCCCCTGAATCTTTGTAAGATAATCGTGCATAAATGTTATGACCTATTGTCTCTGTAGAATAAAGAAAAGGAGCAGTCAGAATGTGTATGTTTCTCTTCATGAACAATAATTCCTAGCACATCCCACTATGTCCCCTCTAAGAATGTAACCCATTTGCCTGTGGAAAGAAAGGGCGTTTATTAGGATATGTCACTTTCCCACCACCAATTGAGTGGGTAGCTTCTTTTAAACTCGATCCTCTTCTTTCTTTCCTCCATTTTATTCTCTCTGCTGGGGATCAATTGAAGCATGTCTAAGGTATGTAGATCCAATTCTCAATTGAGCAATGTTAGACACTCGGTTCCACCATAAATATTCAATTCCGAGAAAATACCAATTCTGCACCAACATTTATAAGTGTGGTCATTTATAAGCAACTCTCATTGAAAATAAAAAACAGTTATTGTATCTTTGGCAACTTATTCAGGTTGATTTCAAAATTGACTGTAACACGGGAACTCAATATTGTGTAGTAGAAATAGAGGAGATATTACTGCTTCACCCTGAAAATCCAGGGGCAAAGAGCAAACAGAGCTTAGGAGAGAAGGCGAAACATTGGCAAATGCCCAAATGTAAGTAATCAAATGAACCAACACATACCATACAAGAATATATTGTACTCCAAGGGTTTGAACCTGCCACTATCTTAGGAAATAAAGGCACACGTGGAAGAGAAGAAGCAGGTGCCCAGGACTCCAATGTAAGTAGTGGAAGCTTCAGCTTCAGAAAATGGGCCCTACTGAAAAGTGTTGTTTCAGAAAAGAAGGTTAGTGGATAACCTCACAGGCCATAAAATAAAGCGGCATGGCTAAGAAACACTGGCTAGGGAAATACATGTGCAATGAAAAAACATGTTAGCTGAAAATGCAAATAATTGTCACAGAGAACACGAAGCTCTGGAAACGTAAGCTTACTAAAGTGCTCCCATGGATCAGGAAAATCAAAAACAGGAACACAAGCTGGGCAGCATCTGAGTGAAGTAAAGGGGCAATTTTATTATCTCACTAATGATCATATGCTTTAGTATTGATCAATTAATTCTAGAATCTGATAGACGCATGTGTGCTGCTCCTGTCACACATTCCTTTCTTGCAAAGGTGGTTTAGTTTCAGCATGTACTAGTCTCTGTAAGATGAAGTCTTAAAAAATGAAGTCTCGACAAGTACTCTAACTGCATCAAAACCCAACACAGATGTAAAAGATCAACGTTGAATAGATTCCCCAAACTTACAGATCAAAACATTGATGCCGGTCATGACTGAGAGCTCTTTTCCAACAGTAGAATGTCTCCAATATGTGGCCCTTTTAGAAGAATGGTTTAAGCGTGATACAATTTAATTAAAAATAAAGTCCAGCCTCTTAGAGGTTAAAAATGCTGGAAAAAATATACTGCACACGAGAAAACAAGGAAAAGGAGTAATACAATACTTAAGATATAGAAAGATTTTAAGATTGTTTAAAAATATTTGAAATAAGTCAACCATCTGCTATATAAACGTATCTCCTCCAACATGATGAATTTCTGATAGAGATACATGATTACCTGCTACAGTATCCTTAACATCAGCGACATCATAATTGTTTACATAAGCATGACATGATGAATGCCACAACTGATGATTGCACTGATGACATCATCCATCCCATCACAGATGCAATCCACAAATAAATCATAATTAAATGTCTCAACACTGCTGTGTTGTGTTGAGCACCAGCGCCACATGAAAAGAGATATCCAAGGAAAGAGCCTTAGTGCTTGTAGCCCTCCAATGGCCTGATGCCCTAGGCTCTAGCCTTACCCTTCATCTAGCAGCTGCTCCTACTGCTTCTTTATTAGTACACTATACTCGGGCTGCTATTTGCCATACACACAGGCCTGCCACACCAGATGGGGTATACACGGCTGTCTAGAGAGTAGTATCGGAGGTGGTGCAGGTGTTGGCTACGGTGAACCCTGGAGGCGTAGTAACTTCAGTGCTGCTTATGGTCCCTACTCTGACCAGCCTCTAAGGTTACTTCGTGCTGAGTGTCGATTTCCACGGAGTGCTGCTATTCCCAGCTGGAACCAGGACCTTGAGGGCAGAAAGATGATCTGGAATCCACCTGCAGGACTTGTAGAGGTCGACAGACCCACAGGAGATTAACAAGGGATCAAGTGGATCTAAGCCTTCACGCAATTTACACCTCATAGTGACACAGTGATACCGCGAGGATCGCTAAGGGGGCGTAACGTTTCCTGACTGATGTCAGTCAGGAATGTTTTACAGCTAAAAAGATCAGTTTTATTTCAGAAAGCATCTTAAGAAATATTTTGCTCACCTCTTCGATGACAACCATGTCTGAGAGCCTGTACATTATCCAATGTGAGACTGAATACCAAATCTTGGTGGTTTGCCCTAAAAGCAGCTCGTACTACTTATTTCACCCAGTGATCCAGGGGGATTTGAGGAGTGATTCTAATCTAAAGTCTATCTCTTAATGAGTTCTACCAGCTCAAATAACAAGCGCTCACCTCTACTAATAGAAGAAAGGCCAAGATTATATTTTATTTCACCAGTAGAAGACTGGCAGAGCACGCATGCCAGAACAGAAGTCTGTTGTTGACTCATCATGCAAACGATTGGAATGCCTAAAGAATCTCCCATGATCACTGATGTTCTGCCAAATATTCTTGTACAAAACATCCCTCAGACAATTACTAGCCCTGCTTCATGCACACCTATTACCCTCAATACTGCCAAAATCAACAACGCTCAATAGAATTTCCATGATCTTAGCTCTCCTCCAACTAAGAACTCTTGCTCTTTATCCAATGTTCAGAACACTAGACTCAATTTCTCAGGTCTTTATTGCCTGTAGGACTATTTAGAATACCCTTGCCCAGAAACGAGTTTAATGTACATCTCCTCAATCAATATTGATGCTGAGAAAATGGCGTTGATGGGCATGCAAATCATTTCCTCCCAATCCTTCCCCATGCTGATCTCTGTTATGAATTCCACCATCAACACTTCTATCTTCAAGGCAAAGATGGAGGCTGCCAATACTGAGCGCCAGGTTAGCTGTTAGACCACTGTACCTGCCAGTTCTCTCACTTAAGAAAACAATGTGTGGAACACTGGATCTAATTTCTGAGCTTTAACCTCCCAGTCCGAAATGATGGTGTTAGAAATAGGGTGTCTAGTTGGCAGGGGTTTGCACCCTGTCCAAGTAAGGACACTCACTCTTGTCAAGGCAAGGGGATCACACAGCTAAGATAACGCCTGCTCACCCACATTGTATCTTGCCTCAAGCAAGCGGGAAATGTGTAAAGCATTTGTACATGCAAACACAGTAGCACAGTGAAAAACACTACAAAAGAACACCACAACAGTTAGAAAAATAGCTAACATTTATCTTAATGACACAAGATCAACATACACAAGTAAAGATATCACTTTGAACAGGTTTAAATCAGTTTAGTCCGTAGGAACCTATGGATGCGGCTCTTTTAGCACAAAGTACCTGGGATGCGCCAGAATCAAAGACAAATACAGGAGCAGGGAAGGTAAGGTGCTTGAAAAGCAAAATGTTGCCTCAGTTCCTTACTACCAGGGGAGGTGATGTGTCAGTTCCCTACTGCAGGGCAGAGGAGGTGATGTGTTGGTTCCTTACTATCAGGGGAAGTGATGTGTTGATTCCTTACTGTCAGGGGAAGGGATGTCTTGGTCTCTGGACACTTGGCGTCGGTTCCTTACTGCTGGAAAATGTTGATGAAAAAATTGGAAAAACAGCAATTGATGGACAGAATGCAGAACAATGTCATACATTCACCCCAGTACAGAGATCTGGGCCTAAATCCATTGTTTGTTTGCACTCCACACCACCCAGTTCAGACATGGCCATATGCAAATCAGCCTTGACCCTGTGCCTCATGGGAACAGTTCAGCCCGAACTGCCAAGCCATGTCTTTCCTGGACCGGAATCAAGCATCCTAAGACCGGTTTCTGGCTATCAGCCGTCTTCAGCCAGGATAGCTTAACTCCAGTGGTGTGGAGAGCATGGGACTCACGTCTGTGCATACCCATCCCACTAGGGGTGAAAAAGGCAAAAACAACAATTGATGGACAGAATGCAGAACAATGTCACACATTCACCCCAGTACAGAGATCTGGGCCTAAATCCATCGTTTTTTTGCACTCCACACCATCCGAGTTCAGACATGGCCATATGCAAATCAGCCTTGAACCTGTGCCTCATGGGAACAGTTCAGCCCGAACTGCCAAGCCATGTCTTTCCTGGACTGGAATCAAGCATCCTAAGACCGGTTTCTGGCTATCAGCCGTCTACAGCCAGAATAGCTTGACTCCAGTGGTATGGAGAGCATGGGACTCACGTCTGAGCATACCCATCCCACTCGGGGTGGCAAATGCAAAAACAACAATTGATGGACAGAATGCAGAACAGTGTCATACATTCACCCCAGTACAGAGATCTGGGCCTAAATCTATCGTTTTTTTGCACTCCACACCACCCCAGTTCAGACATGGCCATATGCAAATCAGCCTTGACCCTTTGCCTCATGGGAACAGTTCAGCCCGAACTGCCAAGCCATGTCTTTCCTGGACAGGAATCAAGCATCCTAAGACCGGTTTCTGGCTATCAGCCGTCTTCAGCCAGGATAGCTTGACTCCAGTGGTGTGGAGAGCATGGGACTCACGTCTGAGCATACCCATCCCACTCGGGGTGACAAATGCAAAACCAACAATTGATGGACAGAATGAAGAACAATGTCATACATTCACCCCAGTACAGAGATCTGGGCCTAAATCTATCGTTTTTTTGCACTCCACACCACCCCAGTTCAGACATGGCCATATGCAAATCAGCCTTGACCCGGTGCCTCATGGGAACAGTTCAGCCCGAACTGCCAAGCCATGTCTTTCCTGGACCGGAATCAAGCATCCTAAGACCGGTTTCTGGCTATCAGCCGTCTTCAGCCAGGATAGCTTGACTCCAGTGGTGTGGAGATGGTGTGGAGAGCATGGGACTCACGTCTGAGCATACCCATCCCACTCGGGGTGACAAATGCAAAAGCATCAATTGATGGACAGTACGCAGAACAATGTCATACATTCACCCCAGTACAGAGATCTGGGCCTAAATCCATTGTTTTTTGCACTCCACACCACCCCAGTTCAGACATGGCCATATGCAAATCAGCCTTGACCCTGTGCCTCATGGGAACTATTCAGCCCGAACTGCCAAGCCATGTCTTTCCTGGTCCAGACTGAATTGCATTTAGCCATGTCTGAACTGGGGTGGCAGAGTGGGCTAAAGAACGGTGATGGATTAAACCCAAATCTTTTGACTGGGTGTGAGTGTTTGATTGATTCAGATGCTCCGTCCATCACCACCCCCTTTTGTATCGCTTTTGGCCACCATAAGTGTGGAAGGGTATGCTCAGACGTGAGTCCCTTGCTCACTTTGCCACTGGATTCAAGCAAGCCGGGCTGAAGACTGCTGGAATGCCAGAAAACATCCTCGGAAGCTTGTTTCCGGTCCAGGGAAGACATGGCTTGGCAGTTCGGGCTGGACTGTTCCCGTGAGGCACAGGGTCAGACTGATTTTCATATAGCCATGTCTGAACTGGGGTGTCAGAGTGGCTTAAAGAACGGTGATGGATTAAACCCAGATCTTTTGACTGGGTGTGAGTGTTTGATTGATTCAGATGCTCCGTCCATCACCACCCCCTTTTGTACCGATGAAAAAATTGGAGCCCAGGGAAGAGGTGTCAAAAATTCAGACACACTGTGTCGATGCAGTGCTAGTAGAGAAGGCGCTGTGTCGATTCCATGCCTGCAAAGCAGGTGATGCATTGATTCTTCATCTGCAATGCAGTGGCTGTCTTGGAGTAAGAGCGGATGCAATTGTTGTGGTGATAGTCCTCAGGATCGGTTTGTCGAATGGTAAGCCCACCTCTAAATCTAGCCAATGTCTGAATAGCCTTGATGGCACAGAACATTGACCGGATTAAGCAAGGGGAAAATTGTAAAGACCAGGGAAGGAAAGGAAGGGGACAGCAGGGAGGGAGATCTGAAAGACAGGAACAAACACAAGCATAAGATAAGGTTCTGTACCGTACTGAGCACACACTGTATACACATAGAAAAGAGTCTATCAAAACCTATACCTGTAAAAGAAAATAAGAGGATCTTGTGGAGGTGTAGAGGTTACGTACAGGGCTTGGTGGCATAACTAATCAAAGAGACAAAAATCAATGTAATCTCAGGCAACCAGAATGAAGGTTCATATATCATACAATATGTACATTATCTTGAAACATACCCCATCATTGAATCCAATAAACATCACAGGGGAAGAGTGTAGCCACACCTCCAGTACCCCTGTTAATAGAAGATTCAACACACTGTTAATTGCCAAAATCAATATTCCTGAAAGTAGCCTTCCCACATGTGATATGCACTCCACAATACTCCTCAGGGCTCGAAGAGTCCCTAATCACAGCTAATACTTCTTAGCTGATAAGACAAATAGTTATCCAGAACGGTAAGCAAAGGTCAATGAAACCAGAAAGGCTATCTATAGTCTGATAGCGCTAAATTCCACACCAACACCGTTGGCCGGTTTACCAACCGAGTCAAATCCACAATAATCCCCAAAACAAGGCAAAGATAAGGTAACAGGAATTCAGGTTACCAACTACTTCCCAGGCAATATCCGATTACCCAGAAGATAGCAATCAAAGTCAGAAGTCCAACAAAAAACGAGTCTCCAACCAACTCGCTACAAAGCGTTGCCAGAATGCAGTGGTGCAAGCACCCTTACCGGACCGGAACACAGGGCAAGGCAGCAACTCACACCAGGACCGGAATTCCCGATGCTGATCCTCCGACTGCCATTCTCTTAAATGGGATTCTCGCGAGAATGCGGCGCGTCGTGGAGGATCATGGGAATTGGAGTCAAACCCCCGGGCATGCCGGGAAACGTAGCTCGCGTTTGCCGTGATTACGACAGTACATCCCTCTCCCCTCAGCGGGGTCACGGGCCAGGCTTTGCAGGACATCTCCGATGATAAGCAGATACCAACCTGGGGGCATGTATTCCCAACGCAGGCTCCCAGGAGTTCTCTTCCAGCCCGTACCCCTTCCATGACACCAAGTACCACAACTTCCTTCTCCGATATCTGGAGTCCAGTATACGCTGAACCATGTACTCCAGCTCACCCTGCACCCGCACCAGGGACGGACGGGGGTTGCCCTTGGAACGGGAAGGCTTCAACAACGAGACATGGAACACAGGATGGATGCGGAGATGAGGAGAGAGTTTTAGCTTCACCGCCACCGGGTTGATGCGCTTCAGAATTTTATATGGCCCAATGAACCGGGGGTTGTTTCCTGAAACGCATGTTCCTAGTGGAGAGCCACACCTCATCTCCCACACAGTACTATGGACCTTGCTTTCGGTGTTGATCTGCAACCGCTTTGTACCTGAGTTTAACAGCATGCAGCTGTTCTTGTGCCTTAACCAATGTCTCCTTGATATGAGCCACCCTTTGAGCCACCCCTGGGAGCAAAGAGTCAGTTGTTGGCTGAACAAAGGGTAGAAAACGAGGGTGTCTGCCATATACACAATAGAACGGAGTGTTCTTGGTGGATCTATGTGTGGCATTGTTGTAAGCCACCTCTGCCAGCCATAAATAGTCTACCCAGTTCTCTTTGTCATTATCCACATAGCATCGCAAATATTGCTTAAGCGTCTGATTTAAGCGTTCAGTTTGGCCATCTGTTTGTGGGTGGAAGCTGGTGGAAAGGGCAGAGTCAATGTGTAACGAAGAGCACCATTTCCTCCAGAACTGTGCCGTGAACTGTGCCCCTCTGTCGGACACAATGACGCTCGGCAGACCATGTAACCTCACTATATTGACCATCATCAGCGCCGCCGTCTGACCCGCTGATGGTACTTGCTTACAGGCCACAATATGTCCCATCTTGGACAGATAATCGACCACCACCATGATAGCAGTGCAACTCTTGTTCACAGGGAGACCTACAATGAAGTCCACCGATATCCGATCCCAGGGTATTGACGCAGTAGGGAGAGGCTGCAACAACCCCTGAGGACGACCATGGTCTGATTTCATTCTTGCGCATTGATCACATGCAGCAACCCAATTCCCCACATCAGGCCTCACCGAGGGCCACCAGAACTGTCTTAATACACGCTCCAGAGTCTTTGCCACACCAAGATGTCCCGCACTAGGCGACTCATGACACCAACTGTATACTTGTTTTCTCAACGCCATGGTAGGCACCAGGAGCCTGTTATGGAATAATGGCAGGCCTCCATGCAACCTCCATTCTGGGTGACTACCCAGCCAAGTCCTCCAGACAAAGGTATCTACCCCTTTCCTCACGTCTCTCAAGAAGGTGTCAGGCTGTAGTACACAACCACGCGGTCCGGGGCCACGATGCTCGCCTCAGGTTTCTCCACACCAGGAGTGCATGTTGACTGGCGAGTGAGTGCATCCGCCTTTCTGTTTTCGGCTCCCGGGCGAAACGTAATTTTGAAGTTGAATCCAGAGAAAAACATCATCCACCTGAGTTGTCAAGGGGATAGATGTCGCGCTGCGGACATGAACTGTAGATTCCTATGATCGGAATAGACAGTAACCACATGACGTGCCCCCATGAGGAAGTGTCGCCATTCTTGGAAGGAGTCCCGTATGGCCAGCAGCTCCTTTTCCGCAATGTGATAATTCAGTTCCGCCTGATTCAACTTACGTGACATGAATGCCACCGGGTGTAACTGCCCCGTGTCCGTATGCCGCTGAGATAGAATCGCACCAATTGCCACCTCCAAAGCATCTGCCTCTACAACATAAGGTTTGTTCGGGTCAGGATGAGACAACACAGGGGCCGTTACAAATGCTTCTTTGAGGGCCTCGAAAGCAGACTGCGCTTCTCCAGACCACACAAAGCTTTTCCCTTTCCTGAGCAGCTGAGTAATGGGTGCCACCACTCGAGAGAATTGATTTATGAAGCGCCTATAAAAGTTGGCAAAGCCTATGAAGCACTGCACATCTCGGACATTGATCGGCACAGGCCAGTTCCTGACTGCATCGACTTTTCTCCCCGCCATCTCCTGGCCTTCCGGACTCAACATTACCCCCAGAAACTCCACAACACGAACATGGAAATCGCACTTACTTATCTTACAGTACAGACGGTTTTCCTGCAAGATAGCAAGTACACTGGCCACATGTTGAAGGTGCAATTCCTCAGTGTCCGAATAGACCAGGATATCGTCAATATAGACGATCACATAGCGGTCTAGAATGTCACGGAAAACATCATTTAGAAAGTACTGAAATGCCGCAGGGGCGTTGCAGAGACCAAACGGCATCACTCGGTACTCGAAAAGTCCGTATCTAGTCTTGAATGCCGTTTTCCACTCATCCCCCCTGCGCATCCGCACCAGATGGTATGCCCCCTTCAAGTCCAGTTTAGTGAAAACCTTGGCCTTTTTAACCTGTTCCAACAGAACACTGATCAAGGGTAGGGGATACCTATTTTTAATGGTAATGGCGTTCAATGCGCGGAAGTCCACACATGCGCGCAGCTCACCATTAGCTTTCGGAATGAAAAAGAGTGAAGAGGTGGCAGGGGATTTAGAGGGACGGATGAAGCCCAAATCCAACAGTTTGTCCAGATATTCACGCAAGTGTTGGTTTTCGGGTTCTGTTAAGGCATAAATCCGCCCACATGGTATAGAAGCTCCTGGGACCAAATCAATCTGACAGTCATACTGCCTATGCGGGGGTAGCTCCTCTGCCTGCTCTTCATTGAACACCTGGTCAAAGGACCTGTAGGCCGCCGGTAATTGCACGCTCTTCTCTGCAGCCGTAGCTATACAAGACCCTCCCGATAAGTCTCGAGCAGGTTTCATGGTGCCGTGAAAACAATGTTGCAGACAGTAGTCTGACCCCATCTTCACAGTTCTGGTGTCCCAATTAATGCTAGGATTATGTTTTTCTAGCCATGGTAACCCAAATATAATACCGTATTGAGGTGCCTTAATAACCCCAAAAGTTAGAAACTCTGAATGTGCATCTTCCAAGATCACCTCAATTTCCTCAGTTTCATAACCAATGGGACCCATGTTAAGCTTCCTCCCATCCACAGCATAAACGTCTTCAGGATTTACCTTTTGTACCAAAGGTATACCCATACGTTGGGCTTCCTGCAAATCAATAAACATGCCCGTTGCCCCCGAGTCCACCATAGCAGCCGTACTGACTGCTTTACCTGCCAGCATTAACACTATGGACATAAAGAGATGATTCGTCACCGGGTTGATTCTGCCACTCAAAGAAGGGACGTGTTTAGGACTCCAAGAAACCCCTTCCTGTTTCCCAGAGTCAATCAGTTTTCCGACACCTTATCTGTTTCTGTTGCCGCCACTTTATTACCCCGAAATCTATTGGTTTTAGGTTTCACCGGGCATTCTCTCACAGAGTGGCCCTTTTTCCCACAGTATAAACAGAGGCCCTGTTTACGCCGAGTCTCTCTTTCAGCAGGCGTCAGGGCCGACCTCACAGCCCCTATCTCCATAGGCTCCGCTGAGGGAGTGGGATTCCCCTCCTTGGTGACATGTGGATCTACACCAGGTTTCCTCCTATTGTCCCCCTTACGCTCACCTAAACGATGGTCTAGGCGTAAGGCCAAATTAATCAGGCCCTCGCAAGTGGTAGGCTGTGGATCTATGTGCGCGATCGCATCTTTAAGCTCATCACTTAAGCCTTGATGGAATATTGACGCTTGTTTATTTTCAGGCCAAGTGGTCTCTGTGACTAAGCGCCTGAATGCAGTTAAGTAGGTGACTAGATCCTTCTTTCCTTGCCTTAATTCAAGCAATTCCCTGTCCGCTGTGTACGAATCAGCCCTTCTATCAAACACCCTTAGAAATTCTGTTCTGAAAGCCTCCCAATCATGTAATAAAGGGTCATTGCGGTTAACTAATGGGACTGCCCACTGTGCAGCTGTGCCCGCTAAGTAAGAGATCAAGAAAGCTACCTTTGTTTGGTTTGTAGGGAAAGACCTAGGTTTACATGAATAATGCAGCGCTATTTGTGTGAGAAATACCTGCACCTTATCGGAATCCCCAGAAAAACGCTCTGGTGAAGCTAACGGCACTGACACAGGTATTTCCACCACCACTGGCTGAGGTGGCGCCGGGCCCCCAACATCAAACGGATTGCGTTGAACCACATCCACACGTGCCCTTAAGTCAGCAGTCTCTAGTCTAGATGCAGCTACCTCTAACTGCAATGCCCCGAGTGCCTCTATCACATCCTCCAAGGTGGCCATACCGATACAACCCGATCAGGAGGACTAGTATACGTGGATCGGGAATTCTGTTGTGGTGATAGTCCTCAGGATCGGTTTGTCGAATGGTAAGCCCACCTCTAAATCTAGCCAATGTCTGAATAGCCTTGATGGCACAGAACATTGACCGGATTAAGCGAGGGGAAAATTGTAAAGACCAGGGAAGGAAAGGAAGGGGACAGCAGGGAGGGAGATCTGAAAGACAGGAACAAACACAAGCATAAGATAAGGTTCTGTACTGTACTGAGCACACACTGTATACACATAGAAAAGAGTCTATCAAAACCTATACCTGTAAAAGAAAATAAGAGGATTTTGTGGAGGTGTAGAGGTTACGTAGAGGGCTTGGTGGCATAACTAATCAAAGAGATAAAAATCAATGTAATCTCAGGCAACCAGAATGAAGGTTCATATATCATACAATATGTACATTATCTTGAAACATACCCCATCATTGAATCCAATAAACATCACAGGGGAAGAGTGTAGCCACACCTCCAGTACCCCTGTTAATAGAAGATTCAACACACTGTTAATTGCCAAAATCAATATTCCTGAAAGTAGCCTTCCCACATGTGATATGCACTCCACAATACTCCTCAGGGCTCGAAGAGTCCCTAATCACAGCTAATACTTCTTAGCTGATAAGACAAATAGTTATCCAGAACGGTAAGCAAAGGTCAAAGAAACCAGAAAGGCTATCTATAGTCTGATAGCGCTAAATTCCACACCAACACCGTTGGCCGGTTTACCAACCGAGTCAAATCCACAATAATCCCCAAAACAAGGCAAAGATAAGGTAACAGGAGTTCAGGTTACCAACTACTTCCCAGGCAATATCCGATTACCCAGAAGATAGCAATCAAAGTCAGAAGTCCAACAAAAAACGAGTCTCCAACCAACTCGCTACAAAGCGCTGCCAGAATGCAGTGGTGCAAGCACCCTTACCGGACCGGAACACAGGGCAAGGCAGCAACTCACACCAGGACCGGAATTCCCGATGCTGATCCTCCGACCGCCATTCTCTTAAATGGGATTCTCGCGAGAATGCGGCGCGTCGTGGAGGATCATGGGAATTGGAGTCAAACCCCCGGGCATGCCGGGAAACGTAGTTCGCGTTTGCCGCGATTTCGACAGCAATGGAGGTTGGCGACATGGGGGTCAGAACTAGGGATGGGTGGCAAACTCGCTCCACTGGCAGAGTTTGCCAAGTTTTGTTGCTCTGCTTGGAGCATGGAATTTAGCAAAAACTCTGCAGAGTAGGGGAGTTTACTAGCACCACCATCCACCCCCTAGCTCCCTGCAGTCAGCCTGAAATGGTAGTAGTGTTTCTATTATGACTAGAGTGCCAGGGTGGTCCCTTCCATGGTTACAGAGCAGCGCTTCTGACAGAGTAGTATCAGATACTTATTTATTTATTTATTTATTTTTGCACTTATAATGCGCACAGATACCCACAAAGGGTTTCCCGGCGCAAAGGAGGTGAGAGCTGAGAGAAACACCGACAGCGCAGAAAACAACCTGTTTGAAGCCTGCAATTATTTATCAAAGAGCCAAGTTTTTACACCTTTCTTAAAACTGGCGAGGTTTACCTCCTTACGCAGGGCTAAAGGCAAAGAGTTCCAAAGAACTGGTCCCAGATGGGAGAAGGACTTTCCCCCCATACGGGCCAGTTTAAATCTGGGAACCACAAAGTTGGCTCCATTTGAGGAGCGGAGGTTTCGTTCAGGAACATAGGGCCTAACCAGATTCTGAAGGTACTTTGGGGCGGTCCCTGCCTTGATCCTAAACATGTAGGTCAATGCTTTGAACCGGACACGGTTCTCAACCCTAAGCCAGTGAAGGTCCTTAAGGTGTTTTGATATTCTGGCAGTCCTAGGGATCTTACAAAGCAGCCTGGCGGCGGAATTTTGGACCAGTTGGAGCCGCCTAATCACAGCTAGATTGGAGCCCAGGTAAAGGATGTTACCGTAGTCAAGCCTAGATGTAATCAGTGCATTGACTACGGTCTTCTGGGTAGTGGCCTGGGAGGGAGGGTGCGGCCAAGGAGTTTGCATGATACCTATAGTTCCATTCAAGAACTATTGCACTAACCTTTGTTGCCGTAATGTGCTGTTACTGTCTGCCATGCTGTTAGTGATGCATTTGTGATGATCACCTTGAGATGAACTAAAGCTCCCATTCCAAAATGGCCAACACTCTAGTCTCTTATTGTTGTCTACGCTCCCGGAGGCTCACGCTTCCTCTCTAACCTGTGCAAGCAGATATGTGCATTAGACCGGGCAAAAGGGATTCAAGAACCAGGAATTCACCAGGTATATATGGTTTGGGTTATTCTGCGTGGTGCTGATGAAGAATGGGATGGAACAAAATGCTGAGATTTGGGAAGGCTTCATTACCGTCTTCTGGCTTAAAAAACTTTGAAAGCCAGTGAGGGGCACAGAAAGTGACCTTTTCGTACACAGTGACCACCATGGGCTATGTGAAACTGGACACCTATAGACTGTCCTACTAAGGGCCAAGGAGGACATATTGAGCAGGAGATGTTTCACCAACTGGTAAGGAGCCGGGGGTGCTTGTGGCAAAGGACAGGGGAGGGAGGAATGGGGAAGGCAAAACCTCTTGTTGTTAGAATAGCGAAGGCTAATCAAAGTGAAGTGAGTGAGAGTTGAGGCGGTGTTTTGAGAGACTGCAAGGAGGCCCGCAAGGAGGATTGGTTTGATGGATTCTGATGAGGTCAGCAGCTGCTTGAGCAGGAGCTGGGGTGCCACGGTGAGTGAGATTTGGCGTCAGCAGCAGGAATAAGAGAGGGAACGGCGAGAGCCACAATCACGCGGGGCAGGAAATAGCCTTGTAAAAACTAGTTTTAGTCTGGTTCCAGACGATGTGCATGAGCGGTGTCACAAGCAAGAGAGGGATCCACTGTGGCATTGAGCAGTGGAGTGTCTGGTTTTTTAGCAAGTATCACTGGTATTATAAATACAATTCATGCTAATAACACTCCACCCACTTGAAAAATTCCGCAAAATCTCAAAAAGCTTTTCACTGACTCCGTGTAACTCCTCAGAGTAGAACTCGTCGAGCTCCCCCTAGCCATACTTGGGACTCCGGCTGCAGTGTTTTTCACCCATGCTGCAAGAACTGCGTTGAATCTTCTGTCACACAGTGATGCATTGATTATTTAGCCGCACAGCAGTGCTGCATCTGAAATACTGGTGCTGAGAGTCAATGCATAGATTTTCTTCTTCAGGTCACTAAATTCTATTTCCTAGGGTCCAGGGACTGGATTTGGCACCATGTGGCAAGTCAGGGCTCTCAGAAAAAGATCCCAGGCACTGGTAGGTGAAGTCTTTGATGGCCATGAGACTTCTTAACAGGGGGCAAGTATGCACAAGCCCTTGGAGAACCTTGGAAGCAGGATACACACCAGAAGCAACAACTGAAGAATAAAGCCCGAATGAGCAGGGCCATCACCCTAGCAGTAAAAGCGCCTCTGTTTTCCTGTGGCATAATACCCTACCTGGACTTGGGGTCACCAGCCCCTTCTGAACTCAACAGTGCCTGGGGACCCCTTTTCCCACAAGGATACGCACCAGGAGACGTGGCTGCAGAACAGAGCCAAGTAGGCGGGCCCATCACCCCAGCACTAAAAGTGCCTCTTCTATACAGCAGTGCGGGACAATACACTACCTGGACTTTTGGACACAAGCCTGGGGACCCCATTTCCTACCTGGATACATGCCAGGAGGCACAACTACAGAACAGAACCCAACGGGGCGGGTCCATCACCCCAGTGCTAAAAACACTACTGCTATCCCGCCTTGCAGGACAATACACTACCTGAACTTGGGGTCTCCAGCCCCTTTTGACCTGACCTGTGCCTGACGGCCCCATTTCTCAGCAGGCTACATGCCAGAAAGCACAACTGCAGAACAGAGCCCAATGGGGCGGGTCCATCACCCCAGCGGTAAAAGCACCTCTGGTATCCCACCTTGAGGGACAATACTCTATCTGGACTTGGGGTCACTAGCCCCTTTTGACCTCACATGTGCTTGGGGACACCAGTTCCCAACGGGATAAGTGCCAGGAGGCATGACTGCAGAATGGAGCACAAGTAGGTGGGGCCATCACCCCAGCATTAATAGAACATCTGCTATCCACTGTCATTCAGAAGAGGAGGCCAGAAATGTAGGAGCCATTAATGGAAACTGTAAGCTTTAGTCGTATATGTTCCAATTTCTCTGATATTTGTTTACACAACAGTTACTTTTAGGTACCCTTCTGATATGGGATGCTCAGTGGGGGACAGGCAGCTGGTATCCATGTTAGGTGGCCCATGGATGCCATGCAGGGTTGCCACATTTGCCAGTTCATCCCAGGGTCACCTCAATCTATTCACCCATTTCATTCCCATGGGAGGCAGTTTGGGGAGAGATGAGATAAGAAATGGAGCAGACCTAGTGCACCCTATGTCCCATACCCTTTTGGGATCTGGGGACCTTTCTCATGCCCACTCCATATTACCATCTGTCCTTAGAGTAGGGCAGGTCTGCAGGTGACCTTAGAGAGGCACTCACGCAAGGGGCATCGGGGGAGGCTGACTAGTGAGGAGATGGGTGGCCTCACAAGACAGCAGGTGAAAACCTATTTATAGAGAGGGAGGACACTAGGAGCTGAATATTAGATGCAGTGGCCCTTGCTCCCGAAAAGTAACTAGTACACACAGGGAGTCACTGTTCCTTGTAGAGGATGAAAGAGGAAGAAACGTTTTTTTGTGTGCTACTCTATCATTGGGGGGCATTGGGGGGCAGTGTGTTCTCATTATAATGCCCTCACAGACCCTGAAGTATGTCATGCTTCATCATTTGGACTTTGCTCTTCATCGGGCTGGTGCTGCAATGCCCTATGGGTCCAGTGAAGGGTCTCTTTATCTGAGAACTTTTGATGAGAAGCCGTTTGGGTGTGTGGGTGTAAGTGGCAGTGAAGTCTAAAGTGGTGTGTTAAAAAATGACTGAAAGGAGAGTGGGTACTATTTATTAGGGTGATTAGGGTGATCCCTCTGTCATTGTTAAAGCAAAGTGTGTAGTGCTGCTGAAGGGGGATATTATGTCCCTCTGTAGCTGGGTATATAACGGTCAACATGTTTTGCGCTGTATGTGGCCTCAGAAGGAGATCCAAACTGCTTTTTCAAGACCAAAGGAGGGTCAATTTTAGTATCAGTGGAGGCCTGAACTGACCAGTGCCACCAAGTTTGTATAAGGGAGTAGTGTTTCTGAAAAGAAAGAAAGTGTAGGACTAAAGTATAGTATGGTTAACATCTTGTCCATGATAGGCTGTCCGGGTCATTCATTGGAGGGCCTGGTGCGCATTACCCTTAGCGCCAGAATTATCGTTATAGGTTTGCGTACGTTTATATATAATAACAGTGATGTGAATAATAAAAATAATTTTCTCAGCATAGTGACAGACAGACATAAATAGGTATAAGATCAATGATTAGATTTTACCAGTGTAGTTCTATATCCCTACATTTACTCTGTTGTTTATATCTGCCACTTACACCCATGCATCCAAACGACTTCTCATCAAAAAATCTCCGATAAATAGACCCTTTTGGGGACCCGTAGGGCATTGCAGCGCTGATGAGGAGCAAAGACCAAATGATGAAGCAATACATCCTTCGGGTGTGTGAGGGCATTATGATGAGGAAACCCTGTCCTCCACAGATAGAGTAGCACACAAAAAAAGTTTCTTCCTCTTTCATCCTCTACAATGAACAGTGACTCCCTTTGCGTACTAGTTACTTTTTGGGAGGAATGGTCACTGGACCTAATAATCAGCTCTTAGTATCCCCCCTCTCTAGAAATAGGATTATTTAGCACGACAGATCAGCCGAGGTACGAAGCCTGTATATCCTTTTTCTCCCTCTGTTCTACCACATCCAAGTATATCATGACAGACAGATAGGTTTAAGTTTTGATGATGACATAGTGTCAGAGATTTTAAGAACACTGAGCCTGCTAGGAATAGTGGGCTCTGCGTCTACAAATACCTCACAAGGCGACTGGAATAACATAGACACCCTTAAAAAACAGCAAGTAAAAATAGCAATGCATGGAGCTATTATGAGTGTCTGTGGGCCAATATTGCACCCAACTTCCTCATGGTAACTTTAGCACCACAAATCTTCTTAGAAGATATAATGTTCTTCTTACAAGATATAATTTTCAGAAAAGACTGGAGCCAGATAGCCTGGAGGTGCACACGCCACTTGCTTCTACTCGAAATCAGTACCGCCAAACGCCTATCGTAAGCACTGATAATAAAGATAACTATTGTAGAAAATGCAGTGAAGATAATAATTAGCATACCTGCGTGGAGAGCACCACTTGCCAAGATCAATTTAGAAATGAATGATCATAAAGAATACCTTCTACAGAAGAAAATAATGAAACTACAGAAAGATATCAAGAATTTTGAGAGAGAGAAGATATATCCATACACGAAGGAGGATTACATGACTACCATCACTGACACCACATCTGACGGTGGATCAACTACCACCTACAGATCAAAGAGATCAAGTAGCAATTCCAACAATTGAAGCTGGAAGAACAATCAAGGTGGTCCAGGATTCCTACTAACTCCACCGATGTTCACTTACCCAATGTCAGGCTACCCAGTAGCACGGCCACCATGGTATCCTGGCTACCATGGTCCACCGCCACCTCACCCTTTCTACCAACAACAACAACGCCCTCCTTTTTGGACCAGAGGCAGGGGCAGAGGAGGAGGCAGGCGAACAAATGAGAAAAAACAAGTGCAATGGTCAGAGGGTGAGGAACAACGCAGGACAAGGAGCCAAACCAAGAAAAATGAGTGATTAACCTATCTAACAGGACCCTAACACCAACAGAAGAATCCATCCTACAGAGAGGACTAGGCTTTGTCCCCACTTCCAGAGAGGCCCGTTTAGACTCACTGGTGAATTACACGCCTTCTTCCAGAAATTACGTCTGAGATCATTTTTCCAGATGCTGCACATGAGCAAGACATACACAACCATGGCAGACACAGGCCTACACAACCCATCAAAATTCACGCCTACGCAGCAATGACGAGCACCGAGATACTGGCCTGTGAAAAGGCAGTACTACGAGACATAAACGGCTTACAACTGAAAAAAGTTTATAACAACCTACCAACAAGAGAAAGGAAATCCCTTCAAGACCTCAACAGTGATCAGACGATTACAATTAAACCTGCAGACAAAGGCGGAGCAGTCGTCATTCTCAACACTGACAACTACAACAATGAATGCCACAAACAACTGGCAGACAACAGGCACTATGAAAAAATAGACACAGATCCCACAGATTCCCACACAAGAAGAATCACCCTCTCAGTAACTGAAGCACAAGCGAATAAATGGATTAGCAAGAATGAAGCAGAATTACTAAAGGACTCCAAACCTGTGACCCCATTCTTCTACATTTTGCCAAAATTCCACAAAAACATCATGCCCCCACCTGGAATACCAATAGTGTCTGAGATTAACTCTTTCCTTGAACCACTCAGCCAATACTGTGACCACTTCCTATGAACATTAGTATAAGCTACACCGTCTTACCTCAAAGACACAAAAGAAACCTTCAACCTAATTGAGCATATAAGGGGATCAGAGGAAATCACCCTGCTAGTAACCCTCGATGTGGAAGCGTTATATACCAACATCCCACAAAAAGCTACACTGATAGTAGTTGAAGAAAGACCAGACCACCACAATCAGTAAATTTTATCCATGAATGCACAGAACTAGCCCTAAAGAATAAATTCTTCAAGTTCCAAGATCAACACTACCAACAAATCCATAGAACTTGTATGAGGCAGCACTTTCGCACTGAGCTTAGTATGCCTATACATGGCTCATTTTGAGGCAGAACATATCCTGCCATGGACCGACCCCTTAAAACCAGAAATAAAAGAGTGGAAATGTTATATAGATGACATACTCATGTTATGGACCGGCACAAAAGAACGCTGCACGGGATTCCATATCTGGATTAACAAACAGTATCCTTTCCTAAAATGTACACTGACCGCCTCAAATGAAGAGATCCCTTTTCTGGACCTATTATTCATCCTACAAGATAGAAAACTTTTCACCAAAACATACAAAAAACCTACAGACCAAAACAGTTAACTAACCTACGACAGTCATCAGACAAAAGCCTTAAGACAGAATCTTCCATTTGGACAATTTCTGAGGCTCAGAAGAAACTTCAGCAATACCACGGAATATGAAACACAAGCTGCAGAAGTAGGCAATAACCTGGAACAGAGGAACTACAGGCAGAGAATCATAAAGAATGCGCAGAAACGCACACGCAACAATCAGCCGGAAGCATTACTAGAAATTCTTGAACAATCAAAAGGATGAGACTATTACATGGGTGACAACCTACACACCAAAATCAAAACAAGTAAAGAACATCCTACTAAAACACTGGAACATGCTGCACGTAGGAGGGATGCAACTGGAGCATACCACAACTCTACAACTAAACAACCAGGAGTGGACACAGAGAAAAGATACAAACTGTAATACTAAAACTGTGTGTACATGGTAAAAGGTCCTTGCAACCTCCTCTATTAAGGACTGACAACCAGAGTTGTGAGGACGAGAGGAAACAAACACAGAAGTAATATACGGTAAAACAAAAACACCACTAAAATGAGCAGACACTACATCGAAACAGGACATACACCAGATCAAATGACCTGGACTGTCATAGAGTCCAATCTTTCATAGTCTAATAGGGCACTATTTCTAAAAGAACAAAAATGGGTCTACCGCCTGCGGACAAATACCCATTGTCTAAATGCCGAAATACAGTGGATTGAGGTAGTGTAGCCTAATGACCACCTCACCATCGACCTCATCTCATCCTAATTCTGAACACAAAGTTGCCATAATGATGTGTAAAACTATAGAGACACACAAAACACACATATTTCGTTTTTTTCAGCACACAGGCCACTTCAGACACTCCGTTTGAGGACAAAACCATGTATGTTGTATATCAGAAATGGGGCTTGACTATTCACATATAGTGAAAAATAACATATCATGATACCACTCAAAGAAGGCACCCAAGGTCAAACAATTGACCTTCCATCTACACCCCACAAAGATAGCGCCCATGCCCTAAAAACATATCTGCTTAGATCTACAAGTAAGTTTTACTACCTGCACCACCAACCATCACACTTAAAAAAATAAAGACTTTATTATAGGACACTCGTTGGTAACAATAGCTTGATAACAATAAGTATCAAGAACTATGTCTACTCAAACACCCCATTACAGGATGGCGCCCACGCATCACGTAACACACTCTCCCATTAACATTTAATTAACTCACTAATTGACAACACACCTCCGCTATATAAGGGATAGGGGCCAACCTTCCCATTACCGGCGGAGACAGGGAGAGGCACGCAGGTGGATCAGCCCTGCTAATATGGGAGAACCGTGAGTAAAATAGAAAGGGAAAACTCTTTCAGTATGTGAGGAAACATCGCTCTGGCTTTATTAGGACCTAGCTTTTAAACAATTGTTTCCTAAAACAAAGCCTCTTTAATACATGTACTGTCTTTTTGTGTCAAACCTGCTAAAATGCGAGTAAGATCTGGTTTTATGCATAGTTCACTGACCCACTTAGAACCCTTTTGACCTGATAAGTGGGGAAAATCCCTCCAGCATACGGGGATCATCCCTGGACTCTGTATAACATCTGTTATTTTTTTCTTTGTCTTCAAAACAATGCAGTTTTGTTTCTCAACAATACATTTTATTGGCAACAACAGCAGGACACAACAAAACCTTTTAACACTATTTGCTTTGCCTCCTCTCATTTCACAGTTCCTACCCGCCCTCACTGAACTCAGGAGGTTCTGACTCTATTATTAAGGGGTGAGAAACATGATGTATTTTGCAAGAAACAAGACAACAGTGTCTAGAGGTTGGCCATCAATGGTGGGGCCTACTTTGTGGTATTATCTACCTAGACAATCTATGGTTCATATACTAACCTTATGAATGAGCCTTTTTATAGAGTCTCATCAACCTGGGTACTTTACCTAGGAGTACTATATGAATGGATACCTTGTTTGCCTGGACTTCGCCATGGGCTGTTCCCTGCACCTGTGGTGTTTTTCTTCTGCCGCAGCTCCTCGCCGGACCCGCTCCGCGGGTCCCACTTCGCGGTGTGGAGAGAGGCGCCTTGAGCATAGAGGGGCTCTGATCTTGGACACCGGACTCTGGGCTTTGGCAGGCAAGTACAGGGCTGCGAGCGGACCCGCAGGGACTCCAACTCCCAGGAGCCCCTGCGTGAGGTCAACCCACAACACCTGGGTCTCTCTCCCTGACTGCCACGCCCCCGCCCTAGCACTTGAAAGCAGCCCCCTTCCTGATCGACGTGGGATACCTTGTTTGCCTGGACTTCGCCGTGGGCTGTTCCCTGCACCTGTGGTGTTTTTCTTCTGCCGCAGCTCCTCGCCCGACCCCCTCCGCGGGTCCCGCTTCGCGTTGTGGAGAGAGGCGCCTTGAGCATAGAGGGGCTCTGATCTTGGACACCGGACTCTGGGCTTTGGCAGGCAAGTACAGGGCTGCGAGCGGACCCGCAGGGACTCCAACTCCCAGGAGCCCCTGCGTGAGGTCAACCCACAACACCTGGGTCGCTCTCCCTGACTGCCACGCCCCCGCCCTAGCACTTGAAAGCAGCCCCCTTCCTGATCGACGTGGGATACCTTGTTTGCCTGGACTTCGCCGTGGGCTGTTCCCTGCACCTGTGGTGTTTTTCTTCTGCCGCAGCTCCTCGCCGGACCCGCTCCGCGGGTCCCGCTTCGCGGTGTGGAGAGAGGCGCCTTGAGCATAGAGGGGCTCTGATCTTGGACACCGGACTCTGGGCTTTGGCAGGCAAGTACAGGGCTGCGAGCGGACCCGCAGGGACTCCAACTCCCAGGAGCCCCTGCGTGAGGTCAACCCACAACACCTGGGTCTCTCTCCCTGACTGCCACGCCCCCGCCCTAGCACTTGAAAGCAGCCCCCTTCCTGATCGACGTGGGATACCTTGTTTGCCTGGACTTCGCCGTGGGCTGTTCCCTGCACCTGTGGTGTTTTTCTTCTGCCGCAGCTCCTCGCCGGACCCGCTCCGCGGGTCCCGCTTTGCGTTGTGGAGAGAGGCGCCTTGAGCATAGAGGGGCTCTGATCTTGGACACCGAACTCTGGGCTTTGGCAGGCAAGTACAGGGCTGCGAGCGGACCCGCAGGGACTCCAACTCCCAGGAGCCCCTGCGTGAGGTCAACCCACAACACCTGGGTCTCTCTCCCTGACTGCCACGCCCCCGCCCTAGCACTTGAAAGCAGCCCCCTTCCTGATTGACGTGGGATACCTTGTTTGCCTGGACTTCGCAGTGGGCTGTTCCCTGCACCTGTGGTGTTTTTCTTCTGCCGCAGCTCCTCGCCGGACCCGCTCCGCGGGTCCCGCTTCGCGTTGTGGAGAGAGGCGCCTTGAGCATAGAGGGGCTCTGAATTGGACACCGGACTCTGGGCTTTGGCAGGCAAGTACAGGGCTGCGAGCGGACCCGCAGGGACTCCAACTCCCAGGAGCCCCTGCGTGAGGTCAACCCACAACACCTGGGTCGCTCTCCCTGACTGCCACGCCCCCCGCCCCACCTCCTTCTCTTTTATTTTTGCACTAGGATCCCGCTGCGCGGGAGCGCGCGGGAGGGCGCCGGGAGAAGCCCGGGACAAGGGCGGGGCCGTCTGTGACCGTCATAGGCCGGAGTAGGCCGGGCTGGGCCTACCCTCTTGGTTCTGCCGTTTGCCATCAAGTCCCTAGCACAACAAGCTGATAAATTGCCCCATAGCTACCATCACACTCTAAAATACCATGCCGTCCCCGGTAAGGGAAAGTACCCCCATAAGGCAGGCAGGAACAAAAAAACATGACCTTAGAGAATTACTTTCCTCGGGCGGGGGGAGATGGGGACAAGGAGAACACATTAAGCCGGCTCAGAGCTGAGCGGAGACACTCTATAGATAATTTGAAAGGTAGACCTCTAGGAGACTATCCTCCCACACCTAGCGAAGACTTGACACTAAATGAAGATGTTCCGATCCTGCTTAGGGATGTTACAAAAACGCCCCCAGTGGTACTTATGAGCTCAACCCCAGTGAGTATCACAAGCCCAAGTAGGGGGACGATTGACTTAATTACTCAACCGCCCCCAGCATCAAAGCCTAGGAAAGCCAAACCTAAAATAGCTGTAGCACAAGGGGTTTTTGGGCCCCCACCAAACAAACGTAGAAGGAAGTCGAGGGGTGCCCAGGCTAAAAACAAACCAAAGATCCCTCATTCTGATTTTGGGAAGTCATCTAAACCCTCCATATCAACTGTGACAACGGTGGCTGACTCACATTCTAAACCCGCTGCACAAGATGGTGTGGCCCCCGTCCTGACTAAAGAGACGGCTAGCAACATTGTTAATGCCCCCCTCTCTGTTGCTCCGCTGGGTAATTTGGAATTCCTGCTTAGGTCACTTTTGTTACCAATTAGTGAAAGCATTAAAAAAGTGGAAATCAGACTAACCATTCTTGAGGCTACACTAAGCAGTATGAAAAATCCGGCCAATTCTCAAGAGAGGGCTCCTAAACCTATTGCCACCCCAACAGCTCCAAAAAGTGTTACGCATCTTGCTCCCTCACAGGTTGCAACTGCAGCCGCCCCACCACAAACCCAGAGGAATAACCCTGCCCCAAATAAGCCACCTAACCCCATAGGACCTTGTAAGATCCTGGTTCTTATCAAGAACACATGACATCATATATACAGTGTGAATCAGAGAGAGAGGATGCTACAGACCTATACCCCCTGCAAATGCTGTTCCCCCGGTACAGCCCCCAGATAGTGTTGCACCCACTCCACTAATGAAGCTTCCCCCCAGGCCACGTAGACCCAATTTACCACCAGAGGCGAATGACTTTACAGTAGTCATGGCGGGCGTCCCACCACTAGAGGCAGGGGAAGCCGGGGATTTCTGTGCTCTGAAAAGCAGGGTGATTAAGTGGCTAAATTTGAATAGACCCTTACCCGTACACTTAAGCAATGAGATCATAATGGTCAGAAGGGTGCCTTGGATAGGGAGAACACGCAAATCCATCATAGGGGATTGCATATTGGTGAGCTTCAGGGATGCTGGAACAGTTGCTCACATATACCAGGGAAAGAACAGATCACAGGTAACAACAATTCAAACACTTCATGTGTCTTTCTTCTTTCCCCCCAGCCCAGCCCCTGTACACGTGACCCGTTCATATGACAACTGGGAAAGGGTGGGTCGAAGGGGTGTTCATCACGAGTTCAATCCCAGGCCATTATTTAGCCGCCCAGAGCCACCCTTCCACACATTCAATCGGTTCCACTGCCTGGATGGTCTTGAGGGGGTAGATTGACAAAGAGATAATGGCATATGGGGTATAGGGGGTAGAGGGGTTCCAAATGCTGAGTCGGAGAAGCACAGCCCCGAGGCAAAACAAAAGTCATCAAGTTGCGCCCGGAGTTATGTGCTGGATGAACCTAGGGTTGTAGATATTGCATGTATAGGTGACGCACAGGGACCGGAATTGGGAAAACAAGTGCGAGAATCACTTGGTGGGTCACAGGGAGGAGGGGTCCAGGGGGGTAAGGCATTAAAAATCATCTCATGGAATATAGCTGGCCTGGCTGGGAAATTTAATAACAAAGAGTGGCTTGACTATATCAGAAAATTCCATGTAATTTGTCTGCAGGAGACCTGGGCCCAGGAGAATAATTTCCATCTGCAAGGGTATAAGTGTTTTTTTGTACCTGCTCAAAAATCAAGATCAGGGAGAGCCATGGGAGGTTTAGCTATTTATATAGATCTGAGCCTTCCGGGAAGTTACACTTGCCTTGATTGGAATTCCCACAGGATTCAGGCAGTCAGGTTCACTGGGAAAGGTCTTAGATTTGTTGCAGTAAACCTTTATAACAACGAGATAGCGGGATCTAACATTACTGAATTAGATAATAGGTTGGGCCAGGTCATAACAGGCCAAAAAAATGGGCAGTCACATGGGTTGGTGGTTATGGGAGATTATAATTGCCACTTGTGCCCGGTACTGGTCCAAATAAGCACAGATTGGTCCCGATGCCCTATGGAGAAGGGACCGCATTTCACTCATACGCCGTTGGGCTCAGCTTTCAGAATGTTACGGTTTAAATATGACCTTGAACACACCATTAATATGGTAGGGTTGCAGGAGGATGGCACACTACCCCCCACATTTAAGGGTAGAGGATGCTCTTCCTTCATAGATTACATTCTGGTCTCAAGGTCCTTAATTAATAAGACAACTAGTGTAGGGATCGAATGGAGTGGCTTTAGTGACCATAACCCTCTTGTCTTGGAGCTGCAGTATATGGTGGGTCTAAGTATCAGAGTTCAACGCACCTTCACTGAGAGAGCAACAGACCAGGGCAGGAGACTAAAATGGGCTAAAATAGACGGGGAAAAGTTCTACAAGGGCCTGGTGGACGCAGGCAAACTTGCTAATAATGATTGTTTGGACACAGAAGTCCGCGGACCGAGGATAATGGAAGCTTTCGACCAGATCGCTAATCTGGTCGATGGTTTGCTAAAGACTAGTGTCCCATTTAAGAACCACGGGAATCCCCGATGGTTCGACAAAGACTGCTCCAATGCTTTGAGGGAGCTGAAAAGCTGCCTTAAAACTAACCCAAGGGTCCCCCACAAAGTTAAGGTGTGCAGAGAAATTTATAAAAAAGGAAATTAAGAGGAGGAAACTTGCCTTACAGGCGGAAGCATGGGCAGATTTACGAGAAGCGGGGGAAAGAAAGGACCTAGCAGGCTTCTGGAAAATAATTAATAACCCAACTTTCCAGGAAAAAGATACTCCGGATATAGGGGCCAATATTCTCCCAGAGCAGTGGGTCAACCACTATAGGGGCCTGTACAATCATGAGCCTGGTTCTACTGTAGACCTACCGGCCATTCCAACTGAAGCTCCACTGGTAGAATTCTCCATTAAGGAGATCATTGCAGGGATTGAGGGCCTGACCAAAAATAAAGCTCCGGGGCCTGATGGAATCCCCCCTGATCTGTTTTTGAGTAACATCGAACTCTGGGCTCCCCTAATGACAAGGGTTATTAATACTGCTATCATCTGTGGCCTGCCCCCGTCTTGGTCCACGGCAGTAATTGTGCCGATTTTCAAAAAGGGCAACAGGGATGACCCAAAGTGCTACCGCCCGATCTCCCTGATTGATGTGTCAGCAAAACTTTTGGGGAGGGCAATTCTTAATAGACTGTCCGAGTGGACCGAGGAAAAAAACATCTTCTCGGACACTCAATACGGATTTAGGGCAGGGAGGTCCACTAGTGACCAGTGCCTGAAACTTTATATGCTGACTGCCAAGTATACCATGGCTAGTGATGAATCCATTTACATGGGTTTCATGGATCTGGCAGCAGCATTCGATCACGTCAATAGGGAAAAATTGTTGGGCATGATGCTTAGTATGGGGATAGAGAGTGGTCTAATTAATATATTGAGGGAACTGCACAGTGACACCACCGCCAAAGTCCGCTTTAATAGGGAGGGGGGGCTGACTAGTTCTTTTCCCTGTAAGAGTGGAGTCCGACAAGGCTGCATTCTTGCTCCCTTTTTGTTTTCACTTTATATTAATAATTTGGAGCAGTTTCTGTTAGGTCTGAAGGCAGATTGCCCAAGGGTTGGGTCGCGTCATATTCCTGTTCTGCTTTATGCAGATGACGCGGTACTGATCGCACGGACACCAAGGAGCCTACAAATCCTGATTGATGGTTTTGTTAGGTTCATGAGTGCCTTGGACCTTTCTGTAAATCTGAGTAAATCCTATGTGCTCCTGGCGGGGAAAAAAACACCTCTAAATTTACATACAAAATAGGGAGCCACATTGTGGAAGAGGTCAAAACGTTTCCATACCTTGGTGTAACATTTGATGGTGCCCTGCGGTTTGATACCCTGGTGGAGGAACGTTGTGGTAAAATGATTGCATCTAACGGGGCAATTGCTAGCTATGGCAGGAGGCTAGGAAGATGGTCCCCGGAACAGGTGATAAATCTGTACAGCTCAGTATCATGCTCCAAGGTAATTTACGGGGCAGAAGTATGGGGCTTTGTCAATACCACTAGTATCCAACGTGAAGAAAATAAATATCTGAAATCACTCTTGAGGGTACCACAAAGTACTGCTGGTTTGATTGCCCATAGGGAGCTAGGGAGACCATATATAGAAGATCTGATAAAATTGAGGCCTATTATCGCTTGGTTAAAAATCTGGTACAATCCTGATGCGACACTTAGTAGAGAAATCTTATCGGACTGCCTAAAAAGGGACAAGTGTATGCGCATCCCCTGGCTTCTTTATGTGAAGAATACCCTGGAGGAGCTAAGTTTTGGGAACCTCTTTACTCATCCTGTAACTATTGTAGCCCAGAATAAACTGCATGTAGGGAGAATTTTTCTAGAGCGGAAAAACCTACGCAGAGATGAGGCTGAAGGGTGCAAAAAGACAGTGAGGGCCCATCACCTAGTGAAGAGCGTGGAAGGTGTGGAGCCATACTTGTTCCTCATGTACAATGCACAGGATAGGTTCCTGATGTGCTGTTTCAGATTGAACCTTCTCCCATTTATGTTGGCATCACCAGCGGGGTTTGCTACATCAATAGAACAGAAGGGGCCCTGCGGCTGCGACAACAGGTCTCCGCAGGACTCCCTTCATTTTGTTTTACTCTGCCCCTTTTACTCAATGCCCAGACGCAGATACCTTGTAAATATTTTGAAAAATGCTAATTTGGTCCACGCTAGGGAGGCACTTGTATTCTTACAGAAAGCTGAGGAACCCCTAACACTGTGTAGTATTATGAACTTTATCAAGGTAGCACTTCGTTGAAGGCTTACTAGAGGAGAAGACTGAAATGTTTTTACTTTAACTTTTAAGTGTTAAATATGGCTATATTGTTGTATTTATGTTTTGTTAATTCACTGTACAAAGAACCCTGAAATGTTTAATGACTTTTTAACATGTAAATATGAGTGTGCTTTTATGGTGTTTTTTAATCACCGAATAAAGATTCTTTGACTTGACTTGAATGATAGAGCAAACATATGGATATAGAACTACACTGGCAAAATCTAATTGTTGATCTTATACCTATTTATGTATGTCTGTCACTATGCTGAGAAAAATCATTTTAATTACTCACTTCACTGTTATTATACATACACTTATGCCAACCTATAACAATAATAGTCACGTTAAGGGTAATGCACACCAAGTTCTCCAATTGATGACCTGGACAACCTATCCTGACAAGATATTAACCATCCTATACTTTTGTCCTGAACTTTCTCTCTTTTCAGAAATGCTACTCCCTTCTACAAATTTGGTGGCACTGGTTAATTTAGGACGCCACTGATACTAAAATTTACCTTCCTTTGGTCCTGAAGAAGTGCTTTGAATCTCCTTCTGAAGCCACAAACAGAGTTTACCGTATATATGTCCATTAGGGACATAAACCCAGCTACAGAGGGACATAATATTCCTTACAGCAGCACTACACACTTTGTTTTAACAATGACAGAGGGATCACCCTAATAAATAGTACCCACTCTCCCTCCAGTCATTTTTTACCACACCACTTTAGACTTCACTGCCACTTACACCCACGCACCTAACCGGCTTCTCATCAAAAGATCTCAGCGACAGAGACCCTTCAGGTGACCGGTAGGGCATTGCAGCGCCAACCCGACAAGGAGCAAAGCCCACATGATGAAGCATGACATCCTTCGGGGTATGTAAGGGCATTATGATGAGGACACACTGTCCCCCACAGATAGAGTAGCACCCAAAAAAAATGTTTGTTCCTCTTTCATCCTCTACAAGGAGCAGTGACTCCCTTTGTGTACTAGTAGCTGAAAACCAACAGGGTGATGGGGATGCATGTTCTTGATGCTGTGGTATATGAGAACATCTAAACCAAACAAAGAAGCACCTACTTCATGTAGTTAAGAGAAAGTATCCTTGTTTGATGGAGATGTACCTCTTTTTGATTGTGTTGTCTTCTCTATAGGAACATTCATATTATCATGGATTTAGGTGTAAGGATGCACAAGAAACAATTTCATTGCCAAAACGCACACAAGGCCACTGAAGATATTTGCTTGTGGTCCATTACATAGATGTAATGTAGAATACACACCTTATTTTCAACAAAGATCTGGCTTAATGAAAGCTCTGATCCGGATATTGTAGCTGCTCTCCAAGAGGGTTATGAGATACTAAGACAAGATATGGAGCAAAAAGGGGGGGAGATTGCTATAATTCATAAATCTTTCTTGAAATGCAGTTTAAGGGAAATTAGTATAGAACACTGTGAAGCACTCCTTTTTAGACTGTCAGTGGCGGCTGATATGACCCTAGTGGGCTTCCTAATTTACCGTCCACCAGGCTCAGCTGCCCAATTTATAGAAAGCTTAGGAGAAAGGACCATCCAACCAGCCTTACGCTATAAAAACTTCTGTATACTAGGAGATCTGAACTTGCACTTTGATAACAATGAGAACAAGGAAGTCCAATCCCAATTACGGATCTTATGGCAATGAACCTTATTCAACAGGTGAAAAAAACAACGCACCAAAAGGGTCACATCCTGGATCCCATCTTTACCAACCTAAAGAAAATTGATGTGGAAACACTGTGGCCTATCCCTTGGACAGACCACTATCTAATCCTGTTCTCAATACCTGTGAGCAGCTCAAGGATAGAAGGACCAGGGTCAAAGGCCACATATAGGAAATGGGATGGCTTCAATCCTAGCTCCATTTCACAGGCACTGGCAAAAAATAAACCGACACTAGGAATGGATATAAATACGGCTAACGCCAAATTTGAGAAACAGATGCAGTAGATGAGATAGTCCCTTGGAGCACTAGGTGCCCCAAGAGACAAACGGCATCAGCTCCTTGGTATAATGCAACTCTTGCCAAATCTAACAAAAAGTGTAAGAAATTAGAGCGGACTTGGCGTAAAAACTTTTGAGACAAGGCCAAAGATCATTATAAAAATGAAATTAAAAAATACCATACATTAATTAAGAAAACGAGGTGCGAGTTTTATACAGAAAAAATAGGCAAAGCAAGGAGTTCCTCCAAAGAAATGTTTTCTATATTAAAGTCGCTCGTATCCTATGAAAATCAAAGGAAGAAGGAACCTCCTCAGAAGAAAACTGCAATAAAATTGCTGAATACTTTGCAGAGAAGGTGGTGAAAATATATATTGTCTTCCATGTAGAAGCATGCCAGGGAAGAGCTTAGAACCTAAGAAGAATAGGAATTTTATCAGGGAAAGGTTCAATTAATTTAAAATGCTAGAACTATATGAACTAAAAATAATAGCCAAAGGAATTCAATCTGGCTCTCCCGAGATCCTGCTCGTCCAGAGCAACTACTGATGGGAGCAGACCTTATCATGCCTTATATTTATGAGCTCATCTCTTCCAGAATGGAGAAGTACCCACTAGTTGGAAACAAGCATTAGTACGTCCACTGAAGAAAAAAACATCAATAGACCAAGCAGTCTTGGAAAATCTATGTTCAATCTCAACGCTACCTTTTGTCATGAAGATTGCAGAAAAAGTAGCTAATAAACAGTTAACCAATCATATCCAGAAAAATGATCTATTACACCCTGCCCAATCTGGCTTCACAGCAGCCCACTCGACAGAATCTGCTTTGCTCTTGGCCACTGATACAATGAGATGATGTGCAAATGAGGGGCAGACAGCAGTTATGATCTTACTGGACTTAAGTGCGGCGTTTGATACCATCTCACATGGGCTGCTCCTACACAGATTAGACGAATACGGTATAGAAGGTACCGAATTACGCTGGATGACATCCTTCCTATCACAACATATTTTTCAAGTCTTAGCAATCACAACTTTCTAAGAGTATCATATTGCCCCAGGGAGTCTCACAGGGATCAATTTTGAGTCCCACGTTATTTTATTTGTATGTGGGACCACTGGCAGACCTAGTGGAAAAACATCATGTTACCATTGTGTCATTCACACATGATACGCAGTTAATTGTAACACTATCAGGAAAGAATAAACAGAAAGAGCTCAACTTCACTAGGTGCTTAGACGAGGTAGCTGGATGAGTGTCCGATCATTGCCTGAAGTTGAACGGGAATAAATCAGAGGTAATGATAGTGGGCAGAATATATGGTCCTCTGCATGGTGGCCGGAAACATTGGGACAAGTTACTACTCCCAAAACGGAAGATAACAATTTGGGAGTTTGGTTTGATCCTAAACTATCTTTCGAAGCCCAAATACAGAAAGTAGTGGATAAATGTTTTGGCATCCTAAAAATTTTGCAAAAAATTCTGGACCTTCTACCACTAAATGCAAGGAATACCATAGCGCATGCTCTGGTGACAGCACAATTGGACTATGGAAACATACTGTATCTGGGAGCACCTAAAAGAGGGCTAGCCAAATTACAGGTGGTGCAAAATGCGGCTGCCCGGCTTATATTGATTCTCCCCAGAAGAGCTTCCACAAGGAAAGCCCTGAAAGATTTGCACTTGCTGCCGGTAGACGAAAGGGTTCTATTCCATTCAATGTGCTACTGCCATAAAATACTTGCAAATCTCTAATCTCACAATACATTCCAGGCTGCAGTTTGCGATCAGAAGGAAGGGCGCTGGTGAAGGTTCCTAGAGTTCGGAGTGCAAGAATGGGGGCACGGTCCTTTAGTTATCTTGCTGCAAAGTCTTGGAACGGGCTCCCTGAAACTATAAGAACGGAATAACGCAAAGCTAAATTTAGGAAGAAGTTAAAAACATGGCTATATTCTTCTGCGTATTAAAGCAAAGAATAGCCACAGAAATTATTATCAGGTAAATTTCTGTGAAGTGTCCATGGTCGTTTCTATTAGCAAGTCCATTCAGCACGGGGACACGCCGGTGGGCGTAACAAAGCACTTTAGAAATGGAAAATAAATTAATATACAACAGACATTTAGTCAATGAAGTAGTTTTTAGTAACTTACCACAGGAAAGTACACCAGTTAGGTAGACATTTTGTTGAAAACTGTGTTTTCTTGTATGATAAAGGGGCAGGTGAGTCTCGATTGTAGTGCACTCACTCACACAGCTACATGGACACTTACATACTCACTCACATATCAATTCTCCCACTCTCACATCTACTCACAGATTCATAGAGCCACTAACATCCTTTGACAATCCATATGCCTACTCAGACACCCACTCACAGAACAATACAGCTACTCACACACTCACTAATTGACCTATACAGCCACTCACACACCCTATTCTCAAAGGTCAAAGGTTACAGTCAGCAAATAAAATTTAAAAAACCTTAGAAATCCATTAAAAACAAAGGTTTCATGGCTGTTATAGTTAGGAAATAGAATGTTTTTAAACCTTAGAAATTCACAGGAAAAAACCTTAAGGTTTCAGGGCTGTTATAGTTGGGAAATAGAATTTTTAAAAACCTTAGGAATTCACAGAAAAAACAAAGGTTACAGGGACAACATAGTTAGGCTCAGATTTCATTTGCACAAACCCAGTGAAATTCAGCAGTTATAGTTACCTGGGCTTACTATAACTTACTCCCCCACAATGCACTGCTTCTAATCTCATAAATTACATCACTCATGGCACAGTCAGTGACAGCACTGATGATGTAATTGATGACATCTCAAATGACGTCACTGAGCTCATCCACAGAACCACGCACACCCACTTGTTCTCCTATCCAACCTCTCATACACTCAGTCATACAACCACACAACCACTTAGATACCCATTCACAGGCCATACAACCACTCAACACACCCACTCACTAAACAATAGAGCCACTCACACACACACTCACTCACCTGTAGAGTAGCCTAAACAACTCAATTACCCAAGTACTCACTCACCTACACAGTGACTTATTCAGCCACTCACTTACCCATATACCTACTCACACAGCCACTCACTCACCCATCCAGTCAATCACACAGCAACTCACTCACCCATACATCAACTCATATACCCACTTATTCACCCATGAAGCCACTCATACCTTACTCACTCACCCATACAGACTCTCAACAGAACCAATCACCAATCCATACAACCACTTATGCACCCACTCACACACTCATAGAAGCAACCTACATACCCATTCACAAATCCATGCAATCACCCATACAACCACTCACTCATCCATACTGCCACTTACACAGACAGTAGCTGTTCAATACAGCCACTGACATGAAAACTCACTCACCTATACAACCACTTATACACACACTGACTGTGCAATACAAGTGCTCACAGATCCACTCAATTACCCATATATTCACTCAAACAGTCACTCACTCACCCATACACCCACTTATATACCTGGTAACTCACCTATGGAGCCCCTCACAGAGGAACTCACTAACTGATACAGCCATTCATACAAACACTCACCCACCCATACAGATACTCATACAGACACTCACCCATTTATACAGCACCTCACCCAACCACTCACCCACCCATACATCAAATCATATACACTCATTCATGAATACAACCATTGACACAGGCACTGACTCACCCATAGAGCAACTCACACACCCACTTATTCACCTATACAGCCACTCACATACCCATACAGCCGCTCAGACAACCACTCACACACAGATTCAGACAGTCTCACAGTCCATCAGATGACCAATGCTATAAATAATATCACTTATTAGTAGTACAAAAGGAATAATATTTATGTTATTTGTATTTGGGAATTGTAATGCGCACGGCTACTAAAAGAGTGTCCCGGCATGAACCTGGAGGAAGGAAAAGTACGGGGGGACAGCTAGATGAAAAGAAAGGTCTTGAGCCTGTTCCTAAAAAGTTTGGGGTCCTGAATGCTACGAAGATCCAGAGGGAGAAGTTTCAAGGCCAAAGCGGCCCTGAAAGCAAGAGAGCTCCCTCTCACTATTTGAAGGTGAAATCTCAGGACATAGGTCAGAAGCTGCTTGGTAGAGCGCAACTGCCTGGTAATAATGTAGAACCTGAGGCACTTTCTCAGGTAATCAGGGCCAAGTCCATAAAGAACTGAGTGTGCCAGGACCAGGGATTTGAAGATAACCCTCTCTGGTATGGGCAACCAGTGCACATCATACAAGCTTGGTCTCACACTTATCTTTATGGGTATATTAAGGAGAGTTCTGGCCACGGCATTCTGAACCACCTGTAGTTTGTTCATACAGTAACTGTGCAGACCTACGTACAAGGCATTGGCATAATCAAGGCAGGAGGATACCAGCGCACGGGTGACAATTTCCCTTGTTGATCTAGGGAGAACATGAAGAAATCTTTTTAAGGATTTGAAGGTGGCAAAGCATTGACCAGTAAGCTTCTTGAGCTGAGTAGAGAAGTTCAACTTCTCGTCAAACCCTAATCCCAGATTTTTCTTGGGATGGCCTTCCGAAGTCGGCAAAGGTTAATCGTCTGGCCAGAGAGATATCCAAAACTGAGGAGGGAAGTTTCCGAAGAGAAGGATCTCAGTTTTTTCTTTGTTGCATTTCAACTGAGCTGCGGAGAGCAATTGGAAGACCGCTGACAAACAAGATTTAGCTAAGGAAGTGGCAGAGTCATTTTTCTTCCATGTGAAGAGGAGCTGGGTATCATCAGCACAGGCAATGATCTTGGCACCAAGCTCCTCAACCAACTGTATCAAGGGTGTGACATAGATGTTAAAGAGAAGAGGGCTCAAAGTGGACCCCTGTGTAACACCGGTGGTCACAGGCTGAGTGGAGGAAGAAAAAGGGGATCCAAATTTGTTGCATTCGGCTCTCAAGAAAGGATTTGAGGCATCTCCAAGCATACCCTGAAACTCCAATTTCCAGGAGAAGGTCCAGGAGCAGTGAGTGTGGCACAGTGTCGAACGCCGCTGACGGCTAACAAAATCAGGGCTGCCCGACCACCTGAGTCCAAGGCTTCCCAGATGGATTCAGTGACTTCCACCAGAGCTTTCTCAGTGCTGTAACTGACTCTAAAGCCAGATTGTGCCGGGTAAATCAGGGCATGCCGTACAACATACTCTTAACAGTTATCTATTAACCAATTTTTCACATACTTTTGCCACAGCAAGAAGGAGGGAAATAGGGTGATAGCTGGAAGGGATGGTCGGGTCAAATGTAGGTTTTTTCAGCAATGGGACAATTTTGGCCTGTTTCCATATAGCAGGCACCGTAGCGATGATAAGAGAGAGATTTATCAGCTGATTTAACTCTTGATTGATTGTTCCTGCAACCAAAACCAGCAGTCTAGCTGGACAGGGGTCTGCTGGTGAGCCTGATTTGAGGGACGTGAGGACCACCAGGGAGTCTGACTGAGCAATGGCTGTGAAAGCGACCAAAGTAGATGGCGAAGCCAAAGACAGCCCGATAGGGGAAGAGTTCAAGGCTGAAGGCCTATTGCTGATGTCAAAATTAGGTTGGAGAACTTGGATCTTGTCGATGAAAAACTAGAGAGTTCTTCACACAAGGTAGATGAGATGGGATGCGTAATATCCTCTGCTATAGGAGGGAGAAAACTATGAATGATGTTAAAGAGTTCTCCTGCATTGTTCCTGGAAAGTGCAATGCACTCTGGTAGTGAAGGATTTTGGCTTGAGTGATCAATGCATAATAGGCCTTTTGAGCCTTTTCTAAGGGCAGTCTTAGCCATCGGACAGTACTCTAGTCGCCACTTCCATTTGAATTTTTTACACAATTGTTTCTAGGTTTTAAGAGCAGGTGACAAGCAAACGTTAGAAGGAGACTCCCTGGAGTGCCTAAGACAAGTATCGTGGGACAGTTTCTCTACCACCTGGGAGATCCATTTGGTAAAACTATCAAGGGATACAGTCAGGTTGTTGGAGAGAGCCGGGCGTGACTCAGTTATAGAAAGACTGAAAGCTGAAGGGTCTATTTTGACTGGGTTTTCTATTGGGGCCTCCGGCAGGGAGGATCCGATGCGTAATTACTGTGAATTTGCCATTAAAAGTAGAACATAAAATTATCAGACCAAAGCACAGGAAGAGGATCCTTGACTGACATAGGGAAGTTAAAACAGATACGATCAAGAAGGTGACCATCCTGATGTGTGGAAGAGCTAACGCATTGTTAGAGCTGTGGCACCTGCTTTCCTACAGTCCAAATGGATGTTAAAATCCCAGAAGAGTAGAAAATGAGAGAGGCATAGAGCTTGTGAGATAATTAACTCATCCAGGGCTTTGAGAAATGGGCCTACTGGACCACGGGGTCTGTAAACCAGGATACCTTCCAGCCAGAAATGGGGGAGATACTAACACAAAAATCAAGAGTTTCCCCCTCCCCAATCTACAAAGATTTGCTGCACATGAAATTCCACTTTTCTTTAAACACCACCACCACTCAACCTCTCCTTCCAGATTCATGGTCCGCTCGCAAGATTTTATACACCCCTGGATTAGCCAACTCAATCGCTGGATTAGAATGCTCATTAAGCCAGGTCTCGGTAATGAAAATCATATCTAGCGGCTCATCGGAAAGTAAGTCAAAGATATCTTGTGAGTGTTTTATAAGATAGCATGCATTAATCACAGCTGCTTTAATAGTTTGCACATTCTGACTGTTATGAAGGCGCAAACTGGGAGGGGGCAGAACATAGAGCCTGGGGATAGGCAAAACGTAAAGTTGTTGCAAACGGAGTACAGGTTATCTAGAACCCCTGATCTATTTGTATTGTTACATGTCTGAGGGCAGAGTGAGTGCAACTCTTCCCGGCTATAAGGCCGGTGAACAGGCTTACTATGGGTGCTTACCCAGGCAGCATGGCTGCTGCAGGCCACTTCCGAGACGCTGATGGGCGCAGAAAGGTGCGCATTCAGTGCACCAGCAGTGCGTCCGCTGCGCGCATCTGAGTAGTGTACATTCTTATGAGCCGTGAGCGACTAGAGCACGCACTGAAAAAATGGTTTCTCTGGTCGTCCTGAGCCAGGAGAGGCAGAGCGGCAACAGCACCCTCCATTAGAGCAACAAATTCAAATTTAGACAGTAAGGGGGTCATTAGGATCGCGGACGGACTTGCGTCCGTCCGCGAACCTAGAGCAGGAGGGAACCTCCGCATGGCATGCGGAGCTCCCTCCTGTGCAATTAGGATGTGACCGCAAGGGTTGCGGTCACATCCTCTATTTTTAACATTGCGGCGGGTGGAGCTTCAAGCTGCACCCGCCGCAATGTTAAAAATGCACGCATTGCATTTGCATGCAGTAAGAGGCAGGCACCGCGTGGTGCCTACCGCTTTCTGCATGCAAATGCAGGGGGGTACCATAGGTACCCCCCATGTGCACCCCCCCACACCCCATCACCTAGGGGGCCCGCAACGGGCCCCCGCAGTGAAGTTCCGTATGCTTTTCCACAGCGGAAAACCCGCCGCGGAAAAGCATAATTTACAGGCCATCCTAATATGGTGGACGGTGTCTGGAAGACACCGTCACCATATTAGAGCTTTTCCGCCGCGGTTGTAAGCCAGCCGCGGCGGAAAAGCTGCAGACGGAAACCAGGACCCACCAGCCATCCTAATGTGGCGGTGGGACTTTGGTCAGTCCGCTGCGGTTTTTCCGCATCCTCTGGGCCGGCGGTGCCTTCCGCCGGCCCCGAGGATGCGGAAAAACCGCAATCATAATGACCCCCTAAGTGTTCAATTCAATATTGTCAAATTCATATTAAAACAGTTGTAGTAAAACAGTTCTAATCAAAATGGCAGTAAAACATGATTTAAAGTAAAAAAAGGGGACAGAAAGAGATCAAAATGGGACTAAGCCCAGGGAATAGCAGCAGAGTAGAAAACTGTAAACCTGACAATGAACTCAGTGCAGGCAAGATCAGTAGGAAAAGTTATCCGATCATACAGGCAAGTGCCTCCGCGCAGTGTGCATTCTTATGTGCCCTCCCCTTCAGATGACTAGAGCACACACTGACAAAATGGCAACTCTGGTCATCCCAAGCCAGAAGAGACAGAGCGGCAAAAGCACTAACCCTGGGTGAAGTACTACGCTACACCCGCGGAGTTTGCGAAGTTTGCGCAACTTCGCACTACGCGAGCTGCACGTAGCACAGTGCGAACACGCGTAGTGCAGCGTAGTGTATTGCAGCGGTAATTTTCTGCTTGTTCGCGGTCCTCAACGTCATGTTCGCGACCGCGAGCAAGCAAAAGGACATCCCGGCGAGATTCTCAACCCGGGGAGGTCAGGTTTCTCATTGTGAGTGGTTGTGCATGCTTGCGACCGCTCTCAATGAGAAACTACCAGTTCGCGTTGAGAAAGCTGCCGCTCGAGTAATAATCTACTCGAGCAGCAGAAAACTACAGCTCCCACTGTGCAAGATGCCGTTTTCAATGATTGCACAGTGCCGGATGCTTGTTCGCACTGTGCAATCATTGAAAACGCATCTTGCATAGTGCGAACATGCTACTACGCAGCTCGCGTAGTGCTACATGCAGTTCGCGTAGTGCGAAGTGTACTTTGCGTAGCTTCGCGTAGCACTACTTCGTGAACTACGCCCACCCCTAAAAAGCACCCTCCTTTAGAACAACAAATTCAAATTCAGACAGTGAGTGAGTGTTCAATTCAACATTATCAATTTCATAGTAAAAACAGTTGTAGTAAACCAGTTCTAATAAAATACTGCAGTAAAAGACTAGCGCTGGCACAACATTTTTAAAGGCAAAAGGGTGGACATGGAGTAAGAGATAAAAACGGAACTAAACCTGGAGAATAGCAGCAGAGTAGAAAACTGTAAACCCGACACTGAACGCAGTGCAGGCGAGATCGGTAGGAAAAGGTAGCCGATGCAGTAGGTTAGTAAAGAAATACAAATCGTAATTTGTTTCCATTAGTTACAATTGTTACAAATTGTCCTTGCATAGTAACATAACTCAAAAGAACAATAAAATGACATTTGTCAATCTTTAAAATAGATTACTGAATTTTGTGAAAGTTGTGTTAAGGATCCTTAATCTATTCTTACTTTTAATAGACGTTGTAAGTACACAACACATTTGGCAAACTTTGCCTGTTCCATTTCCATTTCCAGGTTTGAAAGATTTTCCTTTGTCTGAGTACAAGTGTGTGGCTGTATTTTCAAAAAAGCACATTTTTTAAAGTGTGGCATGCATTTAAGTACAGGCAAATGCAGATATAATGAACCAAGGATTTCTTGTATAAATGGTAGAGTCTATGAACCTTGATGTTTGCCAGTGATTTCCAACTGACAGTTATGCCTTTATTGGTAGAAGGTGTACAACCTTTACAACGCAACTTTTACAACGACCTACCATTACAACGGAACTTTTGCAACGCAAAAACTTTTACAACGCATGTATTTACAACGCATTTATTTACAACGCAGGTACCTTTACAACGCATACCATTACAACGTAAGTATTGGTAAGTATATCATTATATTTTAAATGTTATATGTTTGGGGTAAAGGGGTAATTTTAGGGTTCAGGGTCAGTTGTCAGTTTTAGGGTAAAGGGGTATTTTTAGGGTTCAGGGTCAGTTTTTAGTTTTTGGGTAAAGGGGTATTTTTAGGGTTCAGGGTCAGTTTTTAGTTTTTGGGTAAAGGGGTATTTTTAGGGTTCAGGGTCAGTTTTTAGTTTTTGGGTAAAGGGGTATTTTTGGGGTTCAGGGTCAGTTTTTAGTTTTTGGGTAAGGGGTATTTTTGGGGTTCAGGGTCAGTTTTTAGTTTTTGGGTAAAGGGGTATTTTTGGGGTTCAGGGTCAGTTTTTAGTTTTTGGGGTACAGGGGTACAGGGTAAAAATAAATTAAAATTAAATTTAAATTAAATTAATTAAATGAAATGAAATTAAATTAAATTACATTAAATTATATTTTTTTCAATTAATTTACGATTATAAAATTAATATATACTTACCAATACTTACGTTGTAATGGTATGCGTTGTAAAGGTACCTGCGTTGTAAAAAAATGCGTTGTAAATACATGCATTGTAAAAGTTTTTGCGTTGTAAAAGTTCCGTTGTAATGGTAGGTCGTTGTAAATGTATGCGTTGTAACGTCATACATCCTTGGTAGAACCATGAGTCTGGTGAAAAAGATCTGCTTTAGGATTGGCTTATTCAATACACTGTTTAAGTGAGACTAGCAGCGTTTATCTCTATAAGAGCTTAGAATTACCTGGATGTTGCTAATAGAGGTGTCGATGGAACTAAGGTCTTTTTGCCTAGATACCAACCTCACTTGTTTTTTCAATACAGTTTTTAGCGACAGTGGGTGGTTTAGGAATTTTCCCAATTGGCCATGTCCAGGTTCTATTTAGATGAGGCTACCACCACATAGTCTGACCAAGTGCTTTTGTATTTTGTGAAGATGACCATCAGAATTTCTTTCATACTACTAGATGGTGCGGCAACATTTTTGCTGTGGTACCGAATTATAGATGCCCAGTTTCCAAAAAAGGTTGTTTGTATAGGCCACACTCAATACATGTCTGGGCATTATGGGTGTAAGCTGGGATTTGAAAGATTCTTTGGAGGCACAACATTGAGCCAACTCCATGATGTCCACCAAGGCTTCAGGGCAGGCAATTTGTCCTTAGGAGATGGAAGGCAGTAGATTTTCTCTACACATAGCATAGGTCACAGCCATGGCTTTTTCTTCTACGGAAGAGATATGCACCTTGGGCTTACCGTTGCTCACAAACCACACCTCGAGATAATTGTACTTAGAGGCAGTAGTTATTTTCAAACTACCCAGTCTCCAGAGGTGTTTGAGTTTATTAGTGCAGTGGCCGAAAATAAGTACCGTTATTTTTTTATTGCAGTTGGCCACTAGTTTGTTGGCAATTTTGTAAGTGCTGAATGCACCCAAGGCTTTCTGTAGACCAACTTTTGTATGAACCATTTGGATCACATTTTCGCATCAAAAATAGTTTATTATGCCCAATCTTTGGTACTAGCAGGTAAGCAGATATTAAGGACTTTCTTAGGTCATCGATATACAAATGAAAAAGTATAGGCGCCAGGACACCTCCTTTTTTGAGGCCTTAACACATATACACTTTAACTGCTGCTGTATTCTGGGTAAGCTTGAGGCGTTTAAGAGTAAACTGCTATAGTAGCACCCAGCAGTGTGTTCGGGATCCCCCATGTTTTCAGGTACTTCCAGAGAATGTTCCTGTTGACACAGTCAAAGGCTGCAGAATAATCCACTAAGCAGGTGAAAAGTGGGTGATGGTTTGACTGAGTAGCCTGCTTGACTAGATAAGCCAGGGCCAAGATGTTATGCATTGTCGAGGCCCCTTCCCTGAAGCCTAATTGATATGCAGGGAGGATGCCCTTGTACTGGCCCAGGTGTCAATATCATTGTTTAGGAGACTTGCATATGCCTTGGCTTTCATATCTAGCAGTGCTTTCATTTTGTTTTGTGGGATCCGATGTGTCTCCCTTTTTGTGAATCAGCTGTAGACTCATGCCCTTTCAGGCTTCAGGAATTGTAGCGTTTATACTGCAGAACTGATAGAGGGGTGTGAGAAGAGAGGACCAGAAGTCATAGTCCATTTGAATAGGGGTCTGGAAAACCCATTCAGGCCCAGAGCCCTGTTAATTCTCATATTCTTCAGGATTTCACTCATGCAGCTATGCTCTCACATTGATATAGATGGAGGAGTACCAGTTGATTGCGAGGTCCCATTTCTGACATACAAAGGGGCTGATTACAATGTGGGGCAGAAAGCCTCCTCCAAACAGTCAGAATCTCCAGGACCGTGTCAGAACCCTTCCGACCGACACGGTCGACTTAGAATCCCACTGAATGATTACGATGTTCGAGGTTGGTTTGTAAACTGCATGGTCTTTCCGAATCGGTTCCTACTGGCTCTTGGAGAATTTGTGTTGATCCTGAATTGCATCATACAGCTCTACGGACTAAGCTATCGACCCAGCGATTACGATGTTGCTTTTTAACATCCTTTCTGAGAAGGCCTGTCCGACATGAAAAGGCTGTTGGAAAGTAAATTGTGGGGCCCCAAGAAGGGCCCCATTCATCCAGTAGCATCCAGTTGGGGGCCGAGGGGGTACCTAAAGGAACCCCCTTTTAAACCCTTCATTCTGTGGCAGACACCATGGGCTACCTGCGACAGTGTTCAAAGTTTTCCACACATCCAATTTCCCTCTAGGAGCCTGTGTTGTCGGGCGGAACAAAAGCTCCCAGATGAGTCAATGGGAATCCACCCGAACAGTGTTCGGTCGCATCGTAATGGGTCAGGAGGAACTGCCGACCATGCGTTTGCCGGTCCCGATTCTGAGTAGGTGTCAGGAGGAGGAAACTTCGACCAGCATTGTATTGAGTCCAAAAGTGTTATATGAAGTACTGTTTCCTGAGAAAGGTTGATTGGTTACGCAGGCTCTAATGAAGGGAGTACAATATAATGAATGAACAGGTCTAATCCCTGCATCTGCTGGAACTCCATTGCATCTGTAATGACTATGACCTTTGAGGGAATTCATGTACTACCAGAATTTGACCTGTCTGCTTTGTTTTAAAAGAGAGCAAACGTATAGATATTGTGATTCTTCTGGTTGTTTTTTAAGCTGCCATATGCACGTTTTGGGTGTTTTCCTAGATTTTATCCATTTGAGGTGGAGCTTTTCTCCCCCTGAGCATTTATAGAGGCAGGTAGCCTGCCTCCGTTTACTTTTGCTTTCCTTTACCTTTGCACAGCAGATTTGTCACTGACAGCACACCTTTTTCTTATAAACTGAGTGCTAGATGGCCTGTCTTGAAGTTGTTGGTGCAGATCTGCTGCTGTTGATGGCCATTTTGAAAATATGTGCTCCCCAGTGCAGTTGTTGTTGGCCAACAGCCAGTTGCTTCTCCATATTGCCAAACAATAGGTATCTATTTTGTTCCGATTTACACTTCGTAGAAGCATCTACCTCGATGGGGGCCCCAAGATATTTAAAATGTGAGTAACTGGAGGGCGATAACTGCAGTGAGTGGAAGGTGGTCGCTAGACTGCTGATGTGTTATTGAGAAGTCCAGAAGGTGCTCCAAAAGGGGATTGCTCATGAACACATAATCGATTGTTGAGGTACTACTATATGATTTGGGCCTTATTCGAGAAGAGTCAACATCAATAGCTTTATATATATTTTAAAAACTCAGAAACGTTTACAAAACACTAACACTCACTGGATGATGTCATCAGTGTTGTCATTTGAGATGTCATCAGTGATATCATCAGTGGTGTCACTGACCATGTTATGAGTATAACTTACGCCTCCGCAATGCACTGCTTATGACCTCATAGATTACATCACTCATGACATGGTCTGGGAAATCACTGGTAACATCTCAAATGACATCATTGTTGACATCTCAGATGACATCACTGATGACATTGTGAGTGTTTTCTAAAGGTTTATAAGTTTACAAATATACACAAAGGTGCTACAAAAGTTAAATTAGTATACTTTGTGTCCTACCAATGAGTGAAACTATTTCTAACATGTAAGTGGCTGTGTGACTGTGTGTATCTATGTGTGACTGGGTGTGTGAGTGACTGTTTGGCTGTGTGAGTGAGTGTGTGAGTGGTGGTATAGGTGAATAAGTGGGTGTGTGAGTAGCTGTATGGGTGAATAAGTGGGTGTGTGAGTAGCTGTGTGGGTAAGTGAGTGGCTATGTGAGTAGCTAAATTGGTGATTGAGTGGTTACATGTGTGGCTCTTTGGTTAACTGAGTGTGTGTGAGAGTGGCTGTATTGAAGAGTGACTGTATGAGTAGCTGTATGTAAGAGTGACTAGGTGTGTGAGTACTTGTATGGATGTGTTAATTGGTAAGTGGTTTTGTGAGTGGTTCTGTTGAGAGTATGTATGGGTGAGTGGCTGGGTGTGTGAGTAGCTATAATGGTGATGAGTGGGTGTGTGAGTGGATGTAGAGGAAGGAGTAGCTGTGTGAGTGACTGAGTGAGTAGGTGTATGGGTAAGTGAGTGACTGTGTGTGCGAGACAGCGGGAGCGTGATTGGCTTTGTGGATGACTAAGTGGGTGTGTGTGGTTCTTTGAGTCTGTCAGTGGATAGAGGAATATGCCTCTCAGGATTGTTTTTGTGTAGGACGGTGTCCCCTTTGGTACTAAACAATTCTGGATGCAATGCCAGCACCATTGCACCGTGGTGAAAGGGTGCCTGTACTGATGCTAGATTGCCTTATGGAATGCACCTTATTCCCCTAAATATGGTGCATTGTGTCCCCTTCCTTGTCACACAATGCAGCGCAGCAAGTTCGTTAATAGGCCCCTGAATATCAAGGGGGGGGAATAGAAGTCAAATGGTTGCAACTTGAGGAGCTCACCCTTAGAGCCACTGAGCTTGCAGACTTCTGATTGAATCTTTTTACACAAAATAAAACCATTCCAGCCATTAAACAAAGCTACTAAAAATCTGAACTTTCTATAATGAAAACCTCAGCTGGAGAAGGAAGTCTGGTCTCTATCTGAATGATATTGCTCAGAAGTTGCCATCCTCCCATAAGACCTATATCCAACCAGTTGGTAAGCGAAAATGCTATGTCATGATCAGACTGGTCACTTTACCTGTTTTAATATAGCACATTAAATGGAATGGAAATAGGGTCAATGCTGACTTTTGCACTTGCCCTTTGGGTAGGCGTGACACATTTTATGTTAATTTGCACTAAAATTCTCATTCTAAAAAAGAACCATCTCCGATCCCTGTTTTTAAACTAGAGAGTGAGGCTTTGCAAGAAGGCCATGGACTTGTACTGCGCAAGACAGGTGCCAGGCATTCGATTGTGGCAACTTACATTGTCTGCCTGGAATATTAGGAGAATGGATTCCCCATAAATGCTGTGATCACACATATACTCATTATGAATTGTGAGATCAGCTCAAAACCAGCTCATAATTTTAGTATGTGCTGCTACGAAACTACTCACTCTGATCATACAATGTAGTGATGTTGGCCTCTTTTCAATCATTAGTGAGGGTCTTACCCGGTTCGGTGCCATGGATGTAGCGGTTACATCCATGGCTGCAGCACTGGTGTGCCATGGACGTAACCGTTATCTCTAATGGACATCACTACATAACCCATCAGCTGAAAAAGCGATTCCCCAACCTCCTGAGTCATATTTTGCCCCCAATGTTATAATGATCACATGCATGGTACGCTGACATCATTACATTGAAACTGAAAACTGAAATGAGCCGATTGACTTGTTTCAGTTTTAGTGCTTTGGTGCTCATGGGGCTATCTCAGCCCCATGAGCACGGAATCACATGGGAGAGGTATCATTGGAAAGAGGAGAATTGCTCCTTTCCAATAGTAGCCCTCCCTAGTGGATCCCTGGGAATTACCACAGGAGAGTGATCCTTAGCTGGTGGTGTGGTTTGCGTGGATCTTCCAGCATTTTATTACCCAGAATTCCCTGAAAATCTCAAATTTAGCTAACAATTCACATTTTCCTCACATTTGTGTGTAGAAAATGTGTAGCTATCACACATTTACCAACACCCAGCATTTTCCTCAGTCTCCTGAAAAAAGTTATACCTCATGTGTGTGTGCCCAAAGCAATCAGCTATCTAAAACAGCAGGGTTTTTTTCATACGTTTTTAGGCTGACACTGCTTCGGACACTGACACAAATGAGGTATCAATTTTATTGGGAGAATGCTGGGCGGCGGGAAATTTGTGCTGGCGAGGTTATCTCACAACCTTGTCACACATGTGAGGGAAAGTGTGACTTACTAGCTGAATTTAAGGTTTGCAGGGGATTCTGCGTAAGAAACCGTTGGGAGATCCACACAAGCCACACATGCCTGAACTTCCCTGGGTGTCTAGATTTCAGAAATGTCTGGAATTGGTACGTTTCCCTAGATGGCTGCCAAACCCTGGACCAAAAACGCAGTTGCCAGGTATCTAAGACAAAACAACCTGTTTTTAAAAGGGAGGCACCTGAGGTTTTTGGTCCCAAGCTCAGTGGCCTTCTCGGAAAACCTACTGAACTCACATATTTCTGAAAAGAAGACATTTGGGGGATCCAGGGAGGTGTGGCTTGTATGGACCCATTAACGTTTTCTTTGCCCCGTATTCCCTGCAAACCTCAATTTTAGCTACAAAAGTTATGTTTTCCTCACAGTTCTGTGAGGGAAAATTGTGGAATTCCAGTGCCCACACAAATGTCCTACCATCCAGCATTCCCACAGGTCTCCTGATTAAAAATTATTGATCGCAAAACGACCTGGTTTTGCAAGGGGTTCAACTGCATGTTTGGTCCCGGGCTCAGCGTCCATTTAGGAAACCTAACAAACCCAGACATTTCTGAACACTAGCCATCGAGAGGAGTTCAGGGAGGTATGGTTTGCATGGACAACCCAATGTTTTCTTACCCAGAATCACACACAAACCTCAAATTTAGCTAAAGAAATCAAATTTTCCTCAAGTTTCTGTGTGGGGAAAGTTGTGGGATCAATCTGGCGACACAAAATTTCCAACCACCCAGCATTCCCCTAGGTCTCCTGATAAAAATGGTACATCTCTTGTGTGGGTGGGCCAAGTATCCGTGACAGGGAATGGCCAAAAAATGTATTGTCGAGTCATCAAAATGATCAATCAAAAAACGACCTGGTTTTAGAAAGGGAGCACATGCATTTTTGGTCCAGGGCTCTGATGCCATCTAGGGAAACCTACCAAACCCAGACATTTCTGAGAACTAGACACACGGGGTAGTTCAGGGAGGTGTGGCTTGCATGGATCCCCCAACCGTTCTTACCCAGAATCCTCTGCAAATCTCAAATACATTTTGGAATAAAAAATACATTTTCCTCGCATTTCTGTCTGGAATCACTGCGCCAACACAAATTTTCTACTACCCAGCGTTCCCTTCGGTCTCCTGAGTAAAATGAATCCTCCCTTTTCTGGGTATCAGTACCTAGTGAGAGCCACACATGTCACCCCATCCTGGAATCCCTTAGGTGTCTAGATTTAAAAAAATGTACAGGTTTGCTAGATTTCCCTAGGTGCCGGCTGAGCTAGCGTCCTGAATTCACAGATAGGCACTTTGCAAAAAAAGGTATGGTTTTCTGTGGAAGAATGTGATGGGTCCATATTGAGTTTTGGCCCATTTCTTGTCACAGGCACTAGGCCTACCCACGCAAGTGGGGTTCCATTTTTATTGTGAAACTTGGGGAATATGGGTGGTTAGAGGTTGTTGGCTTTCCACAGGTTCCAGAACTTTCCATCACAGAAATGTGAAGAAAATGTGTTTTATTTTTACAAAGTTTGAGGTTTGCATGGGATTTTGGGTATTAGTACCTGGTGAGAGACACAAAAGTCACCCCATCTTTCAATCCCCTGGTTGTCTAGTTTTAACATATGTACAGGATTGCTTGGTATCCTTATATGCCGGCTGAGCTAGGGCCCAATATCCAAAACTAGTCACTTTGCAAAAAAAAGGACCAGTTTTGTTCGGAAAAACATAATAGGTCCATATTGCATATTGGGACGTTTCCTATCACGGGCACTAGCCTACTCACAAAAGTGGGGTACTATTGTTATCAGCAGATCTGGGGAAATGCTGGGTGGGTAGAAGTTTGTGGCTCTCCGCGGATTCCAGAGCTTTACATCACAGAAATGTGAGGAAAATGTGTTTATTTTTTACAAAGTTTGTGTCTTGCAAGAGATTCTGGGTAACAATACCTGCTGAGAGCCACAGGATTCACGCCATCCTGGAATCCCCTGGAAGTCAAAATTTAAAAAAATTATCGGTTTGCTAGGTGCCAGCTGAGCTAGGGCCCAAAATAAACAGCTAGGCACTTTGCAAAAAAAAGGGTCAGTTTTCCATGGAAAAACATGATGGGTCCAAGTTGTTTTCTGGGGCCCTTTCCTGTCGCAGGCACTAGACCTACCCACACAATTCAGGTACCATTTTGATCGGAAGAGTTGGGGAAATGCTGAGTGTGTGGAAGTGTGTGGCTCCCCACAGATTCCAGCTCTTTCCATCATAGAAATGTGAGGAAAATGTGTTTTTTTTTACAAAGTTTCAGCTTTGCAAGGGATTCTGGGTAACAGTATCTGGTGAGCGCCACACAATTCACCCCATCCTGGAATCCCCTGAAAATCGAAATTTTAAAAATTTACAGGATTGCTAGATTTTCCAAGTTTCTGGCTTAGCTAGGGCCCAAAATCTACAGATAGGCCCTTTACAAAAAAAAGGGTCACTTTTCGGTGGAAAAACGTGATGGGTCCACGTTGCAAATTGGGCTCTTTTCTCTAGCAGGCACTAGGCCTATCCACACAAGTGAAGTACCATTTTTATTGAGAGACTTTGAGGAGTGCTGGATGGGTTGAAATCTGTGGATCTCCACAGATTCCAGAACTTTCCATCACAAAAATGCAAGGAAATGTTTGTTTTTTTAAGTTTGAGATTTGCAAGCTATTCTGGGTAACAGTGCCTAGTGAGAGCCACACAAGTCACCCCATTATGGAATACCCTGGGTGCCTAGATTAAACAACTGCACATGATTGCATGGGTTCCCTACTGGCCAGCTGAGCTAGGGCCCATAATACATAGCAAGGCACTTTACAAAAAAGGGTCAGTTTTCTGTGGAAAAATGTGATAGGTCCATTTTGCACTTTGGGCTCATTGGAGGTGCAAAGGGAGGCGTTGGAAAAAGGGTGCTAACATGCGATTATGCATGTTAGCACTCTCTTGTAAATAGGGCGCTGGATTATGTCCACTTTTTTGGCTTTGTAAAAAAGCGGAGATACAGCCCTTGTAAATATGCCCCTTAATTTCCCTGTGCCTAAAATAAATATGAATGAGTCCATCTGTAACGAAACTGGAGCTCTTGTAAAGCACTCTGATACCTGATATCCTCGGGTCTAGTTTGTGCTATATAAAACTCTAAAAAAAAAAAGAAAATGGCGCCAGCTACTAGGATTTTTAATCGTACAAATGGGCTACTACAGTAAGTACTATCTGGCAAAGATGCAGTGGTGTATCAATAAATGTTATGGTCAAGATCCTCTGAATATTAAAAATGACTGGATATGTTACTCTAGCCCAGTCATAAGTGTAAGAAAATCAGAACACCAGAATGCGAAGTATCAGAAAAATAGTTGGTACAATAGAGAAGTGTGTTCTGAGCATGTTACTTGAGACAAGTATTGAGATGGAAATAGAAGGGCCCCAATTTTAAAAGTGAATGCTTCACTTTGCTTTAAAAAATAGCTGAAGAAATGATAAAGAATCCAATTTTATGTGAATTCACGATACACTCATGAAAAATGGAGAACAATGTAGAAGGCGGTAAAAAGCACTAATGGAAGGCATTGGAGGCTAGTTTCAATCGGCCTCACATAGAAATCAAGTTAAACGGGAGAAAACACTCCATGAGAAGCCTTGCATCAGATATATGCGGATTGCATACAATAGCAACAGGAAGTCAGTCTTAATGTCTGATGAATGGGCCCTTGACGTAATTGACATAAGGACTACGACCAAGCAACTAGCGTAGCTTCCTACCTGTAAGGCCTAGATACTCTTCTCAAGAACATAATAATACAAAAAGATCCATAATGCCGATTGGTTGCATTCCTCCCATTTTTAATGTGCATTCCCCAATACTGAGTTTCCCAACAGGCTAAATCCTCATCTTGGCTGACATTCATTTAAATACATGGACACACTACCCTGATCTGATTTATCTACTATCCCTGAATGTAACTTGCGATACAGATGACGGACAAGGATGCTTACTGTCTCTCTAATCAGTCACTATCACAAAACAGGAACATAAAACAAAACACACTAGTCTCCTGCATCTTCCCTGAGTTCAAGCTGAGATACCTAAGCTCTCCCATTGCGTCATTTCCGTTAGAACAAGACATGTAAAAGTGTACTACAGTGCACTGATACAAGCAGCCGCTGGTTGACAAATAACGTGAAAAGAACATAAATACATTTGATATATAGCAGTGAAAGCATTCAAATGGATATGTACATATATATTAAATAGACATGTATGGATTGTGGGGGCTTTTAAAAACTAAACCCGTTTAACTAAAATGCGTCTGTCAACTTTGAAACTGCTTTAAGTCAAGTATAATTCAAAAAACGATGAAGAAACATGTGGTTTGATTTAAGTACCTTTATTTTGAATTTATATTCACTAACAGGGCAGTGCCTATTGTGTATATCTATAGATTTCACATATAGCTGGTACGTTTCCAAAGAAAGAGCTTACAAGATATTAAATTCAGAATAGAAACACAACTTTAGAGGTTTCCAAGTTATGGACAAGTAATCAGACAATGTCAGCAGAAAGAAAGATTCGATGCAGGCTGCAAATCATAAAACTGTTTGGTCCACCTTTTGGCTTCTCAATCTAGCTCACGTACATCTTTTGAAGTCTAATATGACACAGTGCTATTTCTGCTTCATGGTGCCTTTCAATAATCTTTTAAGGAACCAGCAATGTGTATTTCATTGACACTGAAAGTAAAATATGTTCTTTCAAATAAACATATCTCACTCTAATGTTAGATTTGACAAGGAGTGGAGAGCACTGATGAAAGGGAAAACCACAAGAGGCACTTGACTCTCCATTTACCTTACAATTATGACTTCTGAGCAGTGTTAATGTATGGCGACATTCATGGAAATATCTTGAAGTAACATCACAGTTTGCGAAATTGTATAGCTTCCTGAGTACATTTTAAGAAACACCTTTTGTCGGGGAAATATCAAAGCCTTATTCAAGGGCATGGCAATCACATATATTACAAAATGATGTAAAATATAGGCCCGTGTGAAATTTCTGTTACGTAGGCCTTATCCCGCATAATTTAGCAATTGTGGGTTACACTTGTGATGCTAATTTAAAAAAATTATGGCCCACATGCATCAAGCATTTTTGTAGTCGCAAACGGTGCGATTACTTAAAATCGGCCGTTTGCGAATGCAAAAGTGCTTTTTGGGATGCATGAAGCAATTTTAGAATTCGTAACATTGTTGCGAGTTCTAAAATTGCGGGTGCTTTTAAGAAGTCGCAGATGTGCGATTTCTTAAAAGCAATGCATCATTACTTTCACAAGTGCAAAGTCGCAATTAGGGTGCCAAATTTACCTAGTGGTTGATCCACTCGGTAAATTTGGAAAAAGTGTTTAAAATTCTGCAAATGTTTTTTTTTCTACATTCATGTTTCACACACACATGTCCTTAGGACATGTGTGTGTGAAACATGATGCGAAAAATACATTTCAGGGGTGCATGGGGGGGTCCTTTGGACCCCCCCCCTGCACCCATGAAATTTTCAAAGTGCCACTCGCAATTTGCTGATGCCTTCCCATTGACTCCTATGGGCCTTTTGGCCCATAGGAATCAATAGGAATTGCGAAAATGCACTTAAGAATTCGGTATTCATTTGGGATTCGGTAAAAATTGCGATTTTTACCGAATCCCAAATGAATACCGAAAACAATGATGCATAGCATTTTGCACTTCTTAATTTGCAATTCCTTATTTTTCGCAAATTAGGAAGTGCAAAATGTAACAATGATGCATGTGGGCCCTTGATACTATGCTTCGAAATGCGAAATGCGAAACATTATGCAACCTTTTATAATTGCACACTGTTCGCAGCTCAAATCCTGCTCAGCGCACAGTAAAAACGCAGATGACCAGAACTTAAGCATGCACCTCTTTGCGGTGTTTGTGAAATACCGTTTTTTCCTTTTTGAGAAATGACTCATAATTATGCGTACCTTTTTCTAAATATCAAGTAACTATGTAAACGAAAATTACTTGAACTTCAATCAAGCCAAGTAAAATGTACTGACTAAGGGGTTAGTGTTTATAGCAAGATGCATGTCCAATGAATAAACAGAATAACTTCTAACTAAAATGGTACTATCATCAATGGGATAGGATTCCTGTTGGACCTGACATCCGTGACGTGGTTCTCCCCCAACGTTTTGCCTTCAATCCTTTTTGCTGCCCTAACGACTGCACACTTTACCACTGCTAACCACTGCTACAGTGCGTGTGCTCTCCTCTATAAAAATGGTAAAATTGCTTTGCACCCCATCGGCACATTTAATTTACTTTTAAGTCCCTAGTAAAGTGGGGAGGGGGTAGGCTTGGGTTGAGGGAGGGAGGGGGGGTAGGGGGTGGGGTGTTGGGGTTGGGAGGGGGAGGAGAGGGGGGCGCGGGAGAAAAACAAAAAAACATCCTCAGGAGCATTCTGGTCACCAGTCTAAGGAAAAGTTGGGAGAGCAGGGATGAATGGGGTTAAGCCTATGGAGCTAAGGTTCCTTACATGGAACGTTAACGGTATGCGAGTGAAGTCTAGGAGGCAGCTGATTTTGAAGTATCTTGAATATTCCCCAGCTCATGTGATAATTTTACAGGAGACGCACCTATCAGAAAGTGAGAGTAAGGATATCTTTTTCTCTCAGCGGTGGATTGCTAATGCTTTCTATACCCCTCAAGAGATAGTAACAAAAGGTGTTGCAATACTGGTTAGAAAGGGGGATAATATCTCTATGGAAGATAAGGTAGCGGATAAGAGTGGAAGATGGGCAATTGTGAAATTGAGGGTGGCCGGGGAACAGCTAGTAGTGGTTGGTTACTATGGGCCGAATGTAGATGATGAAACCCCCCTGGACGAGTTAGCAGCAGAACTGCTGGATTTCTCTGGTAAAGTAATTATGGCGGGAGATTTCAATGTTGTGTTAGATCATAAATTAGGCAGGTCAAATAATAGCAGGGCAGTAGTAAACAGTAAGATGACAGCTAGGATAAAACTCCTTACTGCTCAGCAGGGTCTGTGTGATAGTTGGAGAATAAAAGCAGGGCAGAAGGTAGGGTATACTTTTCACAATAAGAAATATAACCATAAGTCCCGTATAGACTATTTTTTGGTTGATGTAAGATTGAAGGATGAGGTTGCGGAAGTGGAGCATTTGGGAGCGCACCTCTCTGACCATTCGGCTGTGGCCTTGAAGTTATTATTAGGAGCGGAGGGTTCGACTTCAACTTGGAGGATGGATCGAACGGTCCTCCTAGATATGGAATATGTAGGTATCTTGAGGAGTGAGATGCAAGCATTTTTTGAGGTTAATGAGGGCTCCGCTAATGCGGAAGTTGTTTGGGACACCTGCAAGGCTTTTTTGAGAGGGAGGTTGGGAGCACAGGGCGCCAAGAGGAGAAGATTATATCGGAGGAAAATTTTGGATTTGGAGAGGGAAATTTTCCCTTGGGAGGAGGCAGGTGTAGTTTCAGGGGGGGGACACTGGGTGAGGAGGAGGTAAAGAACAAGCTGTTTGAGTTAAGGCTAGAATTAACATCTATATTGTCACAAAGAGTTAAGGAAAAATGGGAGGCGAGTCAGCTAGCGCATTTCTCTTATGGTGAAGGGTGCAGCAAACTGTTAGCCTGGAAAGCCAAAAAGGACTTGCTTCGGAATCAAATTAAGGGGGTTAAGACTTCAGTGACGGGCTCTCTGATTACTGAGAGTAAAGGGATAGCAGAAGCCTTCCATACATTTTTTGAGGATATATATAGAGAGGATTTACACCAGAGGCCAGAGGAGATAGAGGGATGGCTGCTGGAGATGCAGCCCCTCGCTGAGGATCTGAAGGTGGTGCTAAACAAAGACATTACGGTAGAAGAGGTGGTCAAGGTCATTAAGGAGAGTAAAAGGGGTAAGGCATCAGGACCAGACGGCCTCCCTTCGGAAGTCTATAAGATCCTAATAGAAGAATTGGCTCCGGTATTGTGCAAGTTATTTAATCAAATTTTTATGGGTGGAGCAGCTATACCGAGTACATGGAACAAGGCGATTATTACTTTGCTACTTAAACCTGGCAAATCCCCTAGATCGTTGGATTCGTATAGACCTATATCACTCCTTAACTGGGATTATAAGTTCTTCACAAAGATTCTCGCTGATAGGTTAAGTCTAGTGATTCCTAAGTTGATAGACCAAGATCAAAAAGGCTTCATTAGGGGCCGTTATTTAAAAGAACTAACTTTTACTCTTATTGGCATTATAGATATGGCAGTTACAAACGATCTTCCCTTGGCGGTAATCGCATTAGATGCCGCCAAGGCTTTTGATCGAGTTAATTTTGTTTTCTTAAAAACTCTTTTACAACATCTTAACTTGGGAAAGAGATTTACGGACTCTATTTTTCTCTCTATGATTTCCCGACATCCAGGGTTCTGGTTAATGGATTACTGACTCCACCCGTGCAAATTATGCGCGGTACGAGACAAGGGTGCCCTTTGTCTCCACTATTGTTTAATTTATATATAGAGCCACTGGCTTGCAGAATAAGGAGCTCAAACAGGATTCTGCCTTTTGGGGTGGCAGGGTGGTCAAAAAAAATAGGCCTCTATGCAGATGATATTGTTATTTTTTAGGCAAATTTGCATAGCTCTTTGGATGCCCTGACAGGTATTACTAAGGACTTTGGAGCTGTCTCTGGTTATAAGATCAACCAAGAAAAAACTGAGATTATGGCTTGGAACTTGCCCACAGAGGGATTAGTCACTAAGGCGGATATGAGATACCTGGGGGTAAGGGTTACTCACAACATTGCGGATTTGGCAAAAACAAATTTCTTTAGAGTCAAACAAGAAGTTTCGGTCATGCTTAAAGGATGGATGAATTTACCTTTGTGGCAGAACGAATCTAGTGAAGATGAGGATCCTGCCAAAGGTAACTTTTCTGTTTGGGGTTATTCCGCTTGGATTTCGAAAGGAGTGGTTAGCCAAGCTCCAAAGCGAGATAGCTTCTTTCATTTGGGCATCAAAGGGGTCTCGCCTCTCGTGGAAAAAAAATAAGAAGGAGGCTTTGTAAAGGAGGATTGGCCGCACCGGACTTGCAAATGTATGCATGGGCTTTTGGATTGAAAAATTGTAGGATGCTATTGGGTACCCGCTTTCAATCACCAATAGGAGATTTATTTGGTGTAATGTTGAAGAATGGTGGTTATACAGATTTTGTTTTTTTGTATAAGTTCTCAGATCCTAAGTTTTTTAAAAAGGTTAAGTTGAAAGTTCTACATGATTTGGCGGAGATGTGGTTCAAGATTAGGACATTTTTAAAGATACCATATTTGAGTTGTATGGCTCCAATATGGGACTCACCAGGTTCTCCGCCTTGGACAAAGGATGTATTGGCAATTTCATTAAAGAGTGAGGGCTCAGTTCGGAGATGGAATGACCTGTTTCAGGAGCTCAATTTGTTGGCATGGAGTGAATGTCAACAAAGATGGGGGCAAGTTTTCTCAAGGTATAAATACCTACAGATTCAGAGCTGGGCGAAGGGTGCCGAAATTCGAATTGGGATACAGAATGACTTTTAGGCAAAACTGGCGATGGAGGGGTCTTTTAAGTAGGAGGTGGCCTTGTGGTATTGGTCAATGTTGGAGATGGAAGATGGCCCCTTCTTACTTCCGGAGGTCCTGTGGAAGCAAAGCTTGCCAAAGATTGCAACAGAAAACCAATGGCAAGTATCTATGGCTATACTATACAGAGTGGTTAAACCTGCAAATTTCAGAAGAAACCTTCTGTTCACAATCCGCAGAGCCTATTGGACTCCGCGCAGATTGATGAAATTCAAATCAAGTGGAGTGGTGGAATGCGCAAAATGCAAGACACCCAACGCCGATGCCCTTCACATGTTTGTTTTTTGCTCGGAAATAAGAGGCTTTTGGCAAGATGTGAGTAACTGCCTATCTCAAGCTCTGAACCTACAGATAGAGGTAAGCCCCGAACTTATAATTACTGGGAGGAATGACCTAGAGGAAGATAGAATGAATGACAATGTGAAACTGATTTTTTATGCGATACTACTGGCACGAAGAGAACTTTGTAAGTTGTGGGTCTCTCCCCTTCCTCCAAATATTTTGGACTGGATAAAGTCAATGAGATATAAAGCTAAACTAGATATGTTGGATTACACCAGTAAAAAACTAGCATTCTGGGCACCGTTTCTTCTACATTTTGGGTGATTGGTATGTGGGAAATTTTTAATTGTTTATTGAACTAAGTAACATCAATCCTATGATTAAGCCTTACGCCTATCTCGCTAGTATTTGGGTTGATACTCAGGCTCCAGGAATGAGGATTAGATGAGCACACCGGATGGGTCAAATGGCATCTAGGGCCTGGATAATACGCTGGCCGAACTCTGTGGAGGTGAGCCCGATGTCCCTTCCTCGATATACTAGCGTATGAGATATAAAAAAAACCAGCAGGTGGAACAGTTAGTAAACTGGGTGGCGAGTTGGTAAATGAGGATAAAAAAAAAAAAAAAAGTGGTACCACATGTGCACAGTGCCTGTAAGGTAAATGCTACTAGTGGAACTGAAGCAGCCATTGTGCCACCTATTTAAGTAACTTATTAAACATGTCTCAGGTCTATCATTGCAGCCTGTGTGTGCAGTTTCAAACTGGTACTTCGACCTGGCAAAATCAACCTTTTAATATGTATAAGTCACGCCTAGATAGATTAGGTCCAACACAGCACATAGGGCAGGGTGCAGTGTAATTAAAAAACTTGGACATGTACTTTTAACATTTCCATGTCCTGATAATGAAAAGCTCTGAAATTGTTTTTTACCTACTGCAAGCCCTGCCTCTCTCATTGGGTTACCATATTACATTTGATACGTGCTAACTTTCAAGTGGGAGCAATTGTCAAGTTTGATGTCTAAAGACTTGTAATACAAAACCCTCATTACTGGTAAAATTGGATTTTAAGTCAAAGTTAGCGGCCACTGCGGGGGACAGGTGAGCAAGACCACTGACTCATCGTCAGTGAAATTGCTTTTCCTCCCTCGCAGCTCCACCATTAAGTGAGGCCTTCCCTCGAGCCCCTGCACTCTTGAGTGTTGGTGCTCGAGGCCCTCCTCCCCCTGCAGGTTTCACCTGAGCCTCATCCCTGGTGGTCCAGTGGACCTCTATCTCCATTCTCTTGCTCTGCTTTTTCTCTCCTTTTTTACTCGTTTTTCCCTCACTTCTGTCTCCCCCTTCACTCTCCTTCTGGGTCTTAACCAGGGGCGGCCTTAGGCATGTGCAAGCTGTGCACCTGCACAGGGCCACCAAACCCCAGGGGCCACCACGCCAATATATATCCTTAATATAATAATCCTCTGAGGATGGATACATATTTGTGTGGAGGCCCTTGGAGGGATTTGGTGGCCTCTGGCTCTGTTCCACTTCCAAACAGCCTGACACCCCCTCTTCACTGGCCTCCGTGCTCCGCCCCGCCCGGACTCCCTCTTTGGGGGCCCCCAACCTATGGTCCCTGCCCTGGGCCGCCATGAGACTAGAGCCGCCCCTACATTTTCTGTTGTTTTCCACTCATTTCAAGCTCCCTCCTTCACTCTCCTGTGTCTTTCCTCCATTTTTCACTCATTTTTTACCCTCATCTCAATCTCCCCCTTTCAGTCTCCTGTGTCCTCTGTGTCTTTCCTCCACTCTTTCTTGAACTTTTGCTGCCTTATTTGCACTTTTCTCTCTCTTTTTGCCTTTTTCCTTTTTCCTTTTTTTAGCCCGTTTTCCCCGCCACTGCTGCCTCTCCCCACCAGCACGACCAGTGCAACTGGCCCAATACTGCTCCCCTCCCCGCTCCCGCCTCCCAGCTGTCCAGCCCTCCCCGAACCCTACTTAATGGCGGCCACTGCGGGGACAGGCGAGCAAGACCACTGACTGTCAGTGAAATTGCTCTCCCTCCCTCTCAGCTCCACCATTAAGTGAGGCCTTCCCTGAGCCCCTGCATTCTCTAGTGTTGGTGTTCGAGGCCCTCCTCCACCTGCAGGTTTCACCTGCACCTCATCCCTAGAGATCCAGTGGACCTCTGTCTCCATTCTCTTGCTCCGCTTTTCTCTCCCGTTTACTTGCTTTTTCCCTCATTTTAAGCTCCCCTTCACTCTCTTGTGTCTTTCCTCCATTTTTTACTATCATCTCAATCTCCCCCTTTCACTCCCCTGTGTCCTCTGATTCTTTCCTCCACTCTTTCGTGCACTTTTGCCGCCTTATTTGCACATTTCTCTCTCTTTTTGCCTTCTTCCTTTTGCTTTGTTTAGCCCATTTTTCCCCGCCGATGCTGCCCCGGCGGCCCCTCCCCCAGGGCGATCAATGCAACTAGCCCAATCCAGCTCCCCTCCCCGCTCCCGCCTCCCAGCTGTCCAGACCTCCCCGACCCCTACTTAATAGCATTGTGCAGCCGCGCCGCCGGGTTGCCAAAGGCAAGCCCGTCTGCGCCGGTCCGTGACCCGACTGCGACCAGTGCCAGGAACCCTGGATCTCTGCACCACAAACGCTATGACCCAGCGGCACTCCACACTCTCATCCCAGTCCGCAAGAACAAGTGCAAGCTAGCATCACCAGCCGGCACCCACGAACTCTTCAGCTGTCACCGCCGCCGGCACACCTGCAGCACTGTCAAGCCAACTGACCCAACAGCCGCGGTCGGTAGTAGGAGTTCCTGCAGGGCGGTGATGTGGGAAGGGGGAGAGGCAGGGTGGGGGGTAGTAATGTATTGAATACGGAGTTTAACAGGTAAGTAAACATAAATAAATAAAATGAATTTCGTTGCGCTCACTGCATCGCAGTTGGTAATGCAGTGCACACAACAAAATTTGTTTTATTTATTTATATGTTTACTTACCTGTTAAACTCTGTAATCCATACATTACTACCACCCACCCGGCCCCTTCCTCTCCCCACGTCACCGCCCTGCAGGAACTCCTACTATCGACCGCGGCTGTGACCCAACACAATCCGCCCGCAAGAACACAACTGAACCGAAGACCCTGCAATGCATCCTCCTCAAGTCCGATCCCTCTACAAACATGCCACCGAAATCTGGGACCTCCTCGACCGCTCTACCCCAGACATAGCATTCCTTACCGAAACCTGGACCAACAACACCTCAGGACTGGACATCGCAATCGCAATTCCCCAAGGATACAAGATCTCCAGGAAGAACCGCCCCACCCACCCTGGAGAAGGAATCGCCATCGTCCACAAATCCACCCTCTGCCTGAGCACACTCCCTGACAAGCCCACAGGCCTGATGAACCATCTTCACTTCAAGATACTGGCCAGCCGTACCTCCACTCTCTGAGGAACCCCATTTACCGACCGCCTGGTCCCCGCTGACTTTTTTGCCAACTCCATCACGGACATCATCTCCCCGCATGCCATCGCCTCCATTAACTACACCCTACTGGAAGACCTCAACTTCCACCTCAACAACCAACTGGACCCCAGCACCATATCCCTGCTGGACAAACTCCACAACATTGGTGTAAAGTTGATAGATAATTATAATAAATAAACTCCAGTATTCAGTTGAAGTTACAGGATGAATTTATTAGCCTCATCCACGAACAGCCAAGCAGTAACTGCCAAATCAGAACCATACAGTGTTCTAAGAATGGTATCATAGGAGAGATCTACATTCTATGAGGAATCAAGTACAATTGAGCAAAGCAATATATTACACATCTCCCTCTTATACAATAACAATGAACATAAGTACAAAAATAAGAAAACAGATAAATATGATGAAGATACAGAAATCACACTTAAAAGTGAGAACAAAAATTGATCAAACATAGTCTTTCATATAAGCAGGTGCCCTATGTAATCTCTGACTTCTCACGCGAGGAGAAGAGGCATTGTTGAAATGGGACAAAGGGAGTCTGAAAGAAGAAGAGGAACCACAAGCAGTGTCAGAATCATCTTGAGAAGCATTACTCGATTTAACCACAACCACTCTACTTTTATTCCAGATCCGACCATCCTGAGTCTTAATGGCATTATCAAATACCTTGATAACAGGTCTGACATTGGTATACTTAGACCATGAACTTCTCCCAACAGGTGCCTTTATTTTTACAAAATCACCTACATGGATTTTCTGAAAATGAACACATTTTTTTTATCAAAATAAGCCTTTCTACATGCTTGCTTCTCTAACTCCCTCTCCCTCCATACACCAATATGATTGTCAACAAACCCTTTGTTTAGATCCATCCAACCAGGACACAATAGTGTGTTGGGTGCTCTTCCTTTGAATAACTCGAAGGGAGATTTACCAGTGGTAGAGTGAGGGGAGTTCCGGTAGGCCTCAATCCTTTCTCTAAGTGCTTCTTTCCAATTTAAACCATTGACCCTGGCAAGTTGGATACATTCTTTTAGTGTCTTATTTACTCTCTCTACTGCCCCATTAGTTTCTGGGTGATACAAAGAGGACAGCTTGTGTGAAATTCCACATTTAGTGAGATAAGCATCAAACTGTGCAGAACAAAACTGAGGGCCATTGTCTGACAAAATACTGTTTGGAAAACTTTCCCTCATAAATATTTCAGATAAAAATTTAATAACAGATCCTGAAGTTATCTCACTTACCGCACACACCTCAATCCAACGGGAATAAAGGTCAATTAGAACAATAAGATAAGGGGTGTCAGAAACACAGGATAGAGGACCCAAAATGTCAATAGCTACTTCATCCCAAGGATGATCGGGTAACGCTCTACAAACCATTGGCATCTGTCTAGTTTTCAGAATTTTGTCACTTGCACAACATTCTACACAATCTCTTACCATTCGTTCTGTTTCCAAATCCATGCCAGGCCACCAAAACTGGGAGCGCAACATTTCCTTAGTCTTTACTATACCCTGATGGCCAGAGTGTGCATGTAACAACAGTTTCTTTCGTAAAGTAGTGGGAGGGATTAGTCTCAAACCTCCTGTGAGAAGATCATCAGACAAAGATAATTCATGTGAAACCAATGACCACGGTTTCTCTAGACGCTTATTATCCCTCATCAAAGATATAACCTTACACAACTCATCATCCTTTTTCAACTCTTCCATCCACTCATCCTTTCCCACAACACCTTCAGTGACCTCACAAACATCCAGAAAATCATCCTCATCTATATTTATTTCATCATAGTTTGGATCATTTCCTTTGACTAGTCTAGAAAAACAATCTGCCGCCTTATTTGATACACCAGGCAAATACTGCACCTCAAAATCAAACTCTTGTAATGATATTATCCATCTTCTAATTCTTGATGAAATAGAATCTAGCCCCTCCTTACAAAAAACTTCTTTCAAGGGCTTATGGTCAGACTTTACAACAAACATCGTGCCCCAAACTAAATTCTTAAATTTTTTAAGCGCCCAAAAAATAGCTAATGACTCTTTTTCAATTACTGAGTAATTGAGCTCTGGACCACGAAGACATCTAGACGCACAGGCAATAAGGGAATCATGACCATCCTTATTTTGTACCAGAACAGCTCCTAGACCCTTATCACTAGCATCTGTATATACATACGTTGGCAGACCAGGAACAAATGCTTGAAGACATGGAGCATTTTTTAACTCATTCTTTATCTCGTCAAATTCTTTTTTACAGTCAACTGACCAATCAAAAGTCACATTTTTAGCGGTGAGTCTCCTCATGTTCTTGGTCTTATCTGCAAAATGTAAAATAAATTTGCCATAGAACTCAACCATACCAAGAAATGATAATAACTCATCTTTATTCACGGGCTCGACCATGTTATCAATCGATGTGACCAACTCAGACTTAGGAAAGACACCTTGACTCTTAATACAGTGACCAAGATAGTTCACTTCCTCCAAACCAAACTTGCACTTCTCTTTCTTAAGAGACAATCCTGAATCTGATAATCTCTTTAATACCTCACACACACGTTCATTGTGTTCATGCATGTTGGCACCATAAATTAGCAAATCATCTTGATAGCATTTCACTCCCGAGAGATTTTTTAATATGTGAGTCATAATTCGTTGAAATACAGAGGCTGCTGATATTAGTCCGTATGGCATCCTTTTAAATTTGAAGGTTCCCATAGGAGTAATAAAAGCAGTTAGATCTTGGCATGCGGGATCTAGCTCCACTTGGTGGTATGCTGAAGCTAGGTCTAGAGTGGTAAAATACTTCGCACCCTCTAATGTCCCTACGATCTCATCAATGTTGGGCAAAGGAAACCTGTCTACAATTACCTCCTTATTCAATGCCCTCAAATCAATGCATAGTCGAATTTCCCCAGTGGGCTTCTTAGCAATAACAATTGCAGCCAACCATTCTGTTGCTTCTACTGGTTCTATTATGTCATTACTAATTAACTTCTCAATCTCTTTTTGCACTTTTCCCTGTTCAGCTAAGGGAATCCTCCTTACTTTTGCTACAATTGGCACTGTGTTCCTTTTTAGTCTTATACAGTGTTTATAACCCTTTAAACATCCTAACTGTTCCTTAAACACGTTAGGAAACTTCCTTGAAAACTTTTCAGATAAATTCTCAACTTGTTGTATTTGCACTTGAGGCGAAGCATTGGGATCAAGTGTTACCCCTAAATCTCGCTGATCTCTCCAACTGATCAAGGCATCACCAAAATTAGTCACATAAATTTTACCTGGAATGATGCGACTGCCCAACTCAAGAGTGGCTGTGAAATAACCATATATTTTAATTGGCTTTTCACCATAACTTAAGGGTATAATGTCACTTTTGAAAAGTTTGACATTATCTCCAAAAGTTTTGCGTAATACCTCTTGAACAATCATGGTGATCTGGGAACAGGAATCAAATTTAAACTCAATCATGGCATGATTGACTTTTACCAAATGTGAGGGATGTTCCAAAGGACCACCATTTACTTGGAAAGTCACAGTCTTCACTTGCGGTTGTGACCATTTTTTAAATACATTATCTCTCTTACCAGTTCTAGTCCTACAACATTTAGAGAAATGACCTCTTCTACCACAGTTGTTACATATTGACTTCAAAGCCGGACAATTTGGTGAATTAGCTAAGTGCCCAATATTTCCACACCTAAAACAAGAAAATTTATTAGAAGAATTAAAGTTAGAACTGGAATTATTTGTTCCATTTTCATTTTTCTCTCCAGACGATTTTTCTTCTTTCTTGACTTGACACACAACTTCTTCTACTTTAGTTTCACTTTTTTTTTCTGGTTCATCTACTTTTTGTTTTTCCTCTTTTAATTCATCAACGCATTTTGTCATGTGCTCAACCTGTTTTGCTATCACGAGCACCTCATCTAGTGGTGGTTCATCTTTTAGCCACAGTTCCTTCCGAATACTGTCATGCGCACACTTCAACACAAATTGATCTCTTATTCTCTCATCCAAAGTCTGTCCAAATTTGCAGGATGACACTAGCTTTCTTAGCGCAGAAACATATTCTTCAACTGATTCGTCTTTCTTTTGCCCTCTTAAACCGAAATGATATCTCTCCATTATCGTGCTTAGTCTAGGAAGATAATGTCGGTCTAACTGTTCAATAGCAATTTCATATTTGTTTAAATTCCTCTGTTCTGCTGCAGTGAGATCAGGTAAATGTTCCAATACATCTTGGCCTTCTCCTCCAAGACAATGCAAGAGCAATGAATGTTTCCTTTCTGCACTTAGATTCGTGCCACATACTCTTGCGTAATTAGCAAAGATCTTTTTCCATGTCTGCCATTTTACGTTTGGTCACCTGGACTAGTTAAGAAGAAAGCAGGTTGTGTTACATTCTGCATTTTCTTTTATTTATGAAGAAAAAAAAAAAATTGAACTTTTTTTTTTTTTTTTTTTTTTAGTCCTCTAGTATGTTTCTTTGTCAATTTATTTTTTAAAACAATGAATAAATTATCTAATATTTATCTTATTTATTCAAAGGACATAACAGAGAAAAATGTCTTTTCTTTTTTAAGATGTCACAATCCATATGTTTATTTAAAGTGTTAGAGTATTCTTCTTATTAGTATTTTCTTCTTTGTAAGGTGACAGGGACGGCCGCGTGTTGAGGCGATGAGGTAGGATCGTCGCCAATGTAAAGTTGATAGATAATTATAATAAATAAACTCCAGTATTCAGTTGAAGTTACAGGATGAATTTATTAGCCTCATCCACGAACAGCCAAGCAGTAACTGTCAAATCAGAACCATACAGTGTTCTAAGAATGGTATCCTAGGAGAGATCTACATTATATGAGGAATCAAGTACAATTGAGCAAAGCAATATATTACAATTGGACTCTGCCAGATCGTGACTGAACCCACACACTCAGCACGACACACCCGCGACCCCCTCTTCACAACAGGAAACTCCATCACATTCAGCCACACCACTGAACTCCCATGGACTGACCATCGATGCGTCCACTTCACCTTCAGAACACCCACCATCCACAGACACCAGCACCTGCTCCCACGAAGAAACTGGACCAGAATCACCAATGACCAGCTAACCTCATTACTCAGCAACTCCACCCCAACCATCACAGAAAACGACGACGGCAACACCGCAGCCCGAACCCTGCACAGATGGATCTCTGACAGCACCAACACCATAGCCCCCCTCAAGAAAAACAACAAAACCCACACCAAGAAAGCTAGATTGTGCGCCACCGAACTTCAAGTGTCCAGACGCACTTGCCTCCACCTCAAAAAGGCTTGGAAGAACACCAAATCCACAGAAGCCCACAACAACTTCAGAGCCGCCTCCAACGCTCACCTTCAACTCATCGGAAAAACGAGGAAAAAAGATATTGAAGACAGAATCTCCACTCATGCACACAACAGCAAAGAACTCTTCAACATCATCAAGGAGTTCACCCAACCCACCAGCGAGTCCACCGACATCCCTCCCTCACAAGACCTCTGCGACAAACTCAGCACCTTTTTCAACCACACAATCAAGAACATCTATAACAACTTTGACGAAGACAACCAACACACTGAACCGTCACCAACCACCCCGACACCTTGAAACCAGCGATTGACAACTGGACAGCCCTGACCACCGAAGACACATTGAAGACGATGAAGTCAATCCACTCTGGGGCCCCCACAGAGTGGATTGCAGTTACTTCGCAAACTACGCCCAGCTCTAGTCAGCAGGAGATGCAGTGGGTCTCAAAGGAATGCTTGAATTTAATACTTACGGGTGCACTTTGCTATTATAGCACGTTGAAAGGATTCATGGTTTGAAGTGTATGATTGAGTGATGCGAAGTTCATGGAGGAGGAGCCGGGTGTATTACGTAAGATACAGGTATTCAAAGAGGGTGTGCTTATGCTTTTGCCTCTGAGTTCTGTGAGTCTAGTGTCACATGTGAATCACTAAATATGATTGTTTTGCATCATTACATCACTAGTGTGCCAGTGATCTGCCTCAATAAGTACCACACTCTCATGAAGAGTGCCTTGAGTATGTGGATTTTGCCTTAGATGCCTATCATTGCCCGTGGGAGGCATTGTAAGTGAGCTTAGTATCCCTTCATTCTAGAGAGTGGCTTTTAAGGTTGCACAGTTATTATAGTGCATGTTGGAGTTTGAACTGTATTATGAAATAAAGAAGGGGATGTAACATTTTCAGTATTTGGTTTTTGGCATATGGCATAGAATAATAGGGGCTCAATTTAAATGATGGCATTTCTGGCTTGCATTAATCAGGCATGAGATAGCCGAGTTTGGTGTCTTAGTGGACTAATGCATCCACTGTTTGACCTCATGGTCACAGGTTCAAATCCCAGCAGGTTTACTCAGGTTTTCCTCCATCTGAGGTTGATAAAATGAGTACCATTTAGATGGGTAACAATAAACATCTGTTATTCAGCGCCAAGAGACCTATGGGAGAACGTGCACTTTACAAAAACACATTTTATGTATTCTATTTTTAATATATGAGCACATATGCACACTCGAGTGATCAGCGCATTGTTGAACTTGTATTTAGGCGATTGATGTTTTAGTTTATTTTTATTGTTATTTAATTTATTTTATTTGAATTTTTATTCAGGTTATTATTAGGCATGGGCGTAAAATCCGTTCCGTTCACGGAATTTGCCGATTTTCTGCAATTTCGCGTGCGGGACGGATTTTCAAAAACTGAAGTACATGAAGCACTTACAGGGTGACAGCAGGTGCCCAAGTTGAAGCTAATTTCTTAGTAACCATTTACAAAATGGTTACAAAGAAATTAACTTCAACTTGGGCACCTGCTGTCACCCTGAAAGTGCTTCCTGAGCGGCGCCTCCCGAGTTGTTGCCTACTTGCAACTATTCTCTGACCCCGCTCTGACCCTCGAAGCAGGGTCAGAGAATAGTTACAAGTATGGCACAATGCTCCAGGCTGTCACAAAAATTAAACCACAACAGGAAGCACTTACAGATAAGGAAGTAGGTGCCGGACTTGAAGCTCAAATTCAGTAACACATTAACCAGCCCCCGGTTGAGGCTGGACAGGTGTGCTTTCTCCCCATAATCTACAGTGGTGAACCAGAGGGTGCTGCGATGAACCAGAAGGTGCAGTTGTGAACCAGAGGGTGCTGTGATGAACCAGAGGATGGCAGTGGTAAACCAGAGAGTGGCATTGGTAAACCAGAGGGTGCTGTGATGAACCAGAAGATGCAGTTGTAAACCAGAGTGTGCTGTGATGAACCAGAGGGTGGCAGTGGTGAACCAGAGGGTGGCAGTGGTGAACCTGAGGGTGCTCTGATGAACCAGAGGGTGGCAGTGATGAACCAGAGGGTGGCAGTGATGAACCAGATGGTGACAGTGATGAACCAGAGGGTGGCAGTGGTGAACCAGAGGGTGGCAGTGATGAACCAGAGGGTGGCAGTGGTGAACCAGAGGGTGTCAGTGGTAAACCAGAGGGTGGCAGTGGTGAACCAGAGGGTGCTTTGATGAACCAGAGGATGGCAGTGATGAACCAGAGGGTGACAGTGATGAACCAGAGGGTGGCAGTGGTGAACCAGAGGGTGGCAGTGATGAACCAGAGGGTGGCAGTGGTGAACCAGAGGGTGCTGTGATGAACCAGAGGATGGCAGTGATCAACCAGAGGTTGGCAGTGATAAACCAGAGGGTGGCAGTCGTGAACCAGAGGGTAGCAGTGATGAACCAGAGGGTGACAGTGTTGAACCAGAGGGTGGCAGTGATGAACCAGAGGGTGACAGTGGTGAACCAGGGGGTGCTGTGATGAACCAGTGGGTGGCAGTGATGAACCAGAGGGTGACAGTGATGAACCAGAGGGTGGCAGTGGTGAACCAGAGGGTGATGTGATGAACCAGAGGGTGGCAGTGATGAACCAGAGGGTGACAGTGATGAACCAGAGGGTGATAGTGGTGAACCAGAGGGTGGCACTGGTGAACCAGAGGGTGCTGTGATGAACCAGAGGGTGGCAGTGGTGAACCAGAGGGTGGCAGTGGTGAACCAGAGGGTGGCAGTGATGAACCAGAGGGTGGCAGGGGTGAATCAGAGGGTGCTGTGATGAACCAGAGGGTGGCAGTGATGAACCAGAGGGTGGCAGTGGTGAACCAGAGGGTGGCAGTGATGAACCAGATGGTGACAGTGATGATCCAGAGGGTGGCAGTGGTGAACCAGAGGGTGGCAGTGATGAACCAGAGGGTGGAAGTGGTGAACCAGAGTGTGCTGTGATGAACCAGAGGGGGGCAGTGATGAACCAGAGGGTGGCAGTGGTGAACCAGAGGGAGCTGTGATGAACCAGAGGGTGGCAGTGATGAAACAGAGGGTGGCAGTGGTGAACCAGAGGGTGCTGCGATGAACCAGAGGATGGCAGTGATCAACCAGAGGGTGGCAGTGGTGAACCAGAGGGTGGCAGTGATGAACTAGACGTTGGCAGTGGTGAACCAGACGGTGGCAGTGATGAACCAGAGTGTGACAGTGATGAACCAGAGGGTGGCACTGCTAAACTGCCCAGGGGCCCTGTGGTTGTGAGCCCCCACGCTGCTGAGCTGCCCAGGGGTTGTGAGCCCATGCGCTACTGAACTGCCCCGGGGCCCAGTGGGTGTGAACCCCAATGCTGCTGAACTGCCCCAGAGCCCTCTCAGTGTGAAAATCATTTGTGATCAATTCCCTGGGAGCCCTCTGGGTGTGAGCACACATTGTGCTAAGTGCCCCTCCTGCCCCTAGTACATATATACACGTACCGCACAGCACCATTATGCACTTGCACTATGAAGTCTGGTGCCAGGATATTCCCGATCCGTGTAGGTGGTACCACCATCTGGTGCAGTCAAAATGTAAAGTCATAACTTGCTACACAGCACCAATAAACACGTGTCCCCCTTGGCACTGGTATGCGCATGTACCAGGCGTGGAGCACCCGCATGCCACTGCACCCTACTGCCCAGCGCCAGCATATGCCTGTTGGGGGCAGTTTAGTATGAGATGGGACATTGTCCAGCAGCAGTAGCTGCATGCGCCTGAACCCACTGAGCAGGATCAGAATTGCTTTGCACCAACACACGCAGCAGAGCTATCTTGGACATCTGAAGGATTCTGTGGTCCTGTGCCAAACGTGTTTTTGCATCCATGAGTTCCCCGAACACCATCCCCGTGCTTTCTCCTCATCTTCTGCTCTGCTCTGCTCGGTCTCTGACCCTTTATAAAAAAGATGCATGTGAACTCGCTTAGAAGCCCCGCTCATTGGGCCCCATCCACCACACACTTGCGGTATGAAACGTCTTCCTGCCCGTCCCCACTATAATGGCCAGCTCACTCAAGGGACCTCAGCGCCTTTTGGCGCGCTGGCAAAGTTACAGGCACATGTGGCCACATATTTGCGCAAACGGCACAAAAATCTGCGAGTTCGCTGGAAAATTCGCGAACTTGCAGATTTTTTTGCCATTTTGCACGAATTCACGGAAAGCAAATTCGCAAATTTCGCCTATACTTAGTTATTATCCTTTAGGTTGTTTCTTATACCCTTGTCCTGATGAGGCCCCGACGAAAGGGCTGAAACGCGTCAACTATTGGAACATGGAGTAATCCATTGAATAAAAAATATTGCGTTAAAATTGGAGATACACAAATGTTGTGTGTATAAGCTTGTACCTCATGTGTGTAGAGGATTACCTCGCAGTGGATTGCTGTTAAGTTAGAGAGCAAACACAACACTGAATTTTTGGGGGGTAGGAAACAATATTTGATGAAATAATCATATGTAAGTGTTTGTGCAACTTTAATGTATTGTTTTGGATTTGTATTAATTTGTGATCAATTAAAGGAAGATAATAATTGTTCCAATCAGGAATAAATGTAGGTATGTGGTTTACTAATATCCAAGTAAATAGAAGGTGACTATGTACCATTCAATAGGTCAATTTGATGTGATCTATTATTGATATGAATGTATCCATTCCTCCACATCATTGTTTTGTGTAGTTTTGTATGTAGGTGTAGAGCCAGGAATCCCCCAACAGGATGATCCAACCCCATTATCTATTGGGAGAGAATGTAGGACCCCATCCTGGTTACAAGTTGGACACCCTTCACGGAGATGTCAGACAGATGCTTGGCGCAGCCTCAGCATGCAGGGACCCTCAGTATCAGCTGAAGTGTCTCCTATGCTAACCCCCAGAAATGCTTCTTTCTTTATAATAAAAAGCATCCTTGTGATATACATACAGATTAGCATTGTTGTGGATAAGCAGATAGCTGCCACCCTGTGGATGAAGATAGAATGACATGTACATTATATGTAGAGGCCGTGTACTTGCTGTTCGAGGGATCGTGATAATGTTGTGCAAAGCCAGATGTGTAAACAAAAGTAGTTTCAGATACACTAATCCATTCTTGTCATGTACACGAGCTGCTACATGGGCCTAACTTGGGCACATATCAATGCCTTAACCATATCTTCAACCTAGGTGAGGCTAAAATCAGTCACATACTCACCACCTTGTTCAACACCTCGGTTTCATTGTCCACCTTCCCTAAGGACTGGAAACACGCTCTGCTTCCCTTCTCCCGCCAAAGTAATAGAAAATCCCAACATCTCTCCTCACATCTGGAACTGAACCTCCTACTCAATTTCTCCAAATCCACATTCATCAGCAATTACAGCACCAAGACAGCTCTCATCGTGGCTACTGAAAACATCTGAGCCCTCCTCAACTAAGGAGATGCTGCCGCTTTAATCCTCCTAGACCTCTTGGCAGCCTTCCATATGGTCTCCCAACACACACTTATCACATGCCTGCACAACATAGGCATCCAAGGAGCCGCTCTCATGTGTATCGCCTATTTCCTCCCCGGTTCGTCTCCAAACCCATGGAAATCATCTGTAGATTACCACAGGAATCCTCCCCGAGCCCCACCCTCTGCAACACTTATATAACAGCTCCGGCCAGAATGGTCAAAAGCATAGGCTAAACATCACATCCAGCGCTGAAGACACACACATCCTCTCTCTCTCTAAAGACACCACCAACACCAATTTCCACAAATGCATGACAGATGTCCCCAACTGGATAAAGGGCAACTGCAAGAAGCTCAACACAAGACAGAGAAGCTGATTTTATGAAACAAAAGCTCCCGATGCGATGCATCCTGGTGGCCCTCAGAACTTGGACCTACTCCTAACCCCACTGACCATGCTAGGAACCTAAGCATTGTTCTGGACAACAAGCTAACCATGATAACTCAGGTCAACTCTGTCTCCTCCCCCTGCTTCTTCATCCTCTGCATGCTTCATAAGATATTCAAATGGCTATCCCAATGCTCACGATGAACATTAACCCAGGCCCTCATCTCTAGCCAACTGGACTGCGGTAATGCTCTCTGCGCAGGCATTGTAGCTTGCCTTCTCCGGTGGCTACAGACAAATCAAATCAAACCATGGGTTTGTTGAGCATGACTACTCACCCGTAAGGGTCTCAAGGCACTGGGGAGGAGGGAGGTGCAGGTTTCAGTCCATCAAGGAGGAGGTCTATCGAAGAGCCATGTTTTGAGGTTTCTCGTGTAGATGGGGAGTGATGTTGTCTGTCTGAAGTGGAGCGGTAGGGCGTTCCAGGCTCTGGTTGTGAGGAAGGAGAAGGATCGGCCTCCTGATCAGGACTTTCTTGTGTGGGGGATCACGGAAAAGGAGAGTTGGGCTGATCGTAGGGTGTGAAATTTAAGTTTGCTGTTCAGGTACGCTGGTCCACGGTTGTGGGGGGCTTTGTGTGCGTGGGTGAGAATCTTGAAGGTGATGGTGATTCTAGCCTTGGTGGGGAGCCAGTGGAGTGTGCACAGTTGCTGGGAGATGTGGCAGTGTCTTGGCAGGATGAGGACCAGTCTTGTGGTGGCGTTCTGGATGTTTCGTAGCTTGCAGGTGAGGTTTTTGTTTATTCCGGGGTAGAGTGTGTTGCCGTAGTCAAATCTGCTGGTGATGGGGGGGTGAGTGACGGTCTTTCTGTGTTCGAGGGGGATCCATTTCAAGGTCATTCATAGGATGCAGAGGGTGTGGAAGCAGGAGGATGTGACGGAGTTGATCTGGTGGTCCATTTTGAATTCGGAGTCCAGGATGATTCAGTTGTGTACTTGGTCTTTGGGGGTGGGTGGCGTCCGAGGGCAGGGATCCACCAGGTGTCGTTTGTGGCATCAGGGTTTGGGCCCATGATGAGTACTTCTGTTTTGTCAGTGTTGAGTTGTAGGGAGCTGCTTTTCATTCATTTGGTGACTGCTTCTATCCCTTCTTGAATGTTGTGTTTGGCTGTATTGGGTTAGTTGGACAGGGAGAGGATGAGTTGGGTGTCGTCTGCGTATGAAACAATGTTGAGTCAGTGGGTTCTGACGATGGGGGCGAGCAGAGCCATGTAGATGTTAAACAGCATGGGGCTGAGGTAGGATCCCTGGGGGACTCTGCAGGTGGTGGGTGTAGGGTCTGAGAGGAGACGAGGGAGTCAGACCCGCTGCGTTCTGCTGGAGAGGAAAGAGTGTATCCAGTCGAGGGCCTTGTCCTGATCCCTGCGTTGTGAAGTCTGCATGTTAGGGTGCGGTGAGAGACTGTGTCGAAGGCTGCTGCGAGGTCGAGGAGGATGAGGGCTACTGTCTCTCCTCTGTCCAGGAGGGAACGGATGTCATCTGTTGCTGCGAGGAGGGCGGTTTCTGTGCTGTGTTATTTTCTGAAGCCAGATTGGGAGGAGTCGAGTATGTTGTGCTCTTCGACGAAGGTGGGGAGTTGGCTGTTGATGGCTTTCTCGATGACTTTCACTAGGAACTGGATCAGGAAGATGGGTCTGTAATTTTTGAGGTTTAAGGGGTCTGCTGAGGGTTTCTTTAGGAGGGGGAGGATCTTTGTAGGCGTCCAGTTGTCTAGGAAAGAGGCATTCACAAGGGAGCAGTTGGTAGTGTGGCGAAGCACGATGCGGTGGTATCAGCGGCTCAGTTGAAGATGTGGTAGGGCAGGGGTCCATGGGGGCCCGGAGTGGATTGACTTCATCGTCTTCAGTATGGCTTCAATGATGAGGGCTGTCCAGCTATCAATCGTTGGCTTCAGGGTGTCGGAGGTGATTGGTGAGGGTTCAGTGTGTTGGCTGTCTTGGTTGAAGTTAAAAGTCTATGGGTCGCACACTTCTGACCTCACCAGCGGGTGTAACCCTCGAGCATCATGGTAAATGCAGTCTTTAGGCGTGTGCACCTTTCGTAGCTCTGGACGTGTAACAGGCAAAGTTGCAGCACCAACTCTGTACACCAGTGTTTCGGTATGGTTGTTCCTCATCAGCAGACTGTAGGTTTTTTCAGGGATTACTGGATAGGTCGCCAAAGTATTAACAGGTTTGGTACCCCTCGTGGCGCGAAGATGCTGTGTCCGAGCTCGTCAGCTCCAAGGTTCAAGGGAACCATATAAAGTGAAAAGTCTATGGGTCACACACTTCTGACCTCACCAGCGGGTGTAACCTTCGAGCATCATGGTAAATTCAGTTTTACAAAGACTGCTGTTGAGGAGGTCCCAGATTTCAGTGGCTTGTTTATGGAAGGATTGGATGTTGAGGAGGATGTATTGAAGGGTCTTCAGTGCGGTTGGGTTCATGAGGGTGGATTGTGCTCAATCCGTGGTCCTGGCGGTGCTACAGGTGTGTCCGCAGCGGTGACAGCTGAAGGGTCCATGGGTGTTGGCTGGTGAAGCTAGCTTGCAGATGTTGTTGCAACCTGGGTTGAGTGCATTGGGTCCGCTTGTTTATAGCATTGGTGGTGTGGAGGTCCAGGGTTCCTGGCACTGGTCGCAGTCGGGTCGCGGATGCCCACTGCTTGCGTCCGCTGTACATCGGCTGCCATTAAGTAGGGGTCGGGACGGGCTGGACAGCTGGGAGGCGGGAGCAAGGAGGGGAACTGGCTTGGGCAGGTCGCGTTGGGAGGGGGGCCCCGAGGGGCAGCAGCGGTGGGAAAAACTGCTGCAAAAGCAGGAAAAGTGATAAAAGAGAGTAAAAGGGTGAAGAAAAAATAAAGTATGAAAACCCTGGTGAGTGAGGGACTCTAGAAAAAAAGGTTTCTTTCCTGATGATTTTTGAACTCATATTGAGAGAAAATTTCTCCCCTTTGGCTAGGTTCTTTACCCGACAATTCGGGTTTTTCAGGCGTAATACTTTAGTAGTCATACTGTACTACAAAAATGCATTTTGTAACTAGGCCCATTATTTCTACCACTCAATACCAGAAGTTTCCTTTAGCCGAAAAAGTAAACCAAGGCTTTTTCAATAATTATTGGTAAGGGATAGTGTTACCGAGTCATCTCCCAATACTATGCGTTATTATCAGATATATTTTCAATGGTGTCGAGCAGAAAAAAAACATTCTGGTAACCCAATTACCAGACATATTCCGCTGTGTAGAGTATTACAGGCATGTTCGGAATGGCTCTTCAAGTCGGATGCAAATCATAAGTTATCACAGATAAAGCTGTATGTATGCACCCTTAACACGTTCATATCACATGAGATCTATCAGTTGCAGTATAGATACTGCATTCTCAGCAATCTTGGGTAACATACTGGAAACCAAATTCAGCTCCAGCAAAAATCTTCACACCAGCTGCGAACTGCAGGAGGCCTTGACTAGAATGGGTCATGGGCAGGGGTAAACTGGGAACCAAAATAAGACCTGGCAAAATGTCCAAACCAGTTCCCCACTAAGGGCACAATTCTCCGGGCTGCCCTAATATGAGTGAACCGCCATTCCCACCAACCATATTACAAGTTTCTTCTCCACCGGCAGGGCCATGGATGTCCCATGTGTCTCCTCTGTATGGGAATGAACAAAGGGGGGCACAACATGTGCCCCCCTGTGTGCATGCACCTCAGTTCCTGCACTGCATGGAGTTTTCAGTTAATGAATGAATGAATGAATGAATGAACTAGTTATGTATCGTATACACATACTATAAGGCATCTAGGTGCTAATGCAGTTGGAGCTAACCGGAGGAGCAGAGTATGCAAGATCAAATTTTCAAGGCAAAAAGCCAGGTTTTCAAAGCCTTACAAAAAGGAAGGTGTAACTCTAGGCTGGATATAGATAAAGGAATAGTATTCCAGAGCTTGGCTGCCACGACCGGGAAACTCTTCCTCCCCATCAAGCTCTTCTGTATCTCGAAACAACCAGCATATTTTTATTGGTTGATCGCAACTGTCTGATAGGGGCATTCTGGTGGAAAATGTACCGGATTCTCTCAGGTCCTATATTGTGTAGTGCCTTATGCACAATACACAAGGAGCAACCCTTGACCCTGTTTCCAGGCAGGTCGCTACCCATGCAGCGCAGCTCCCCCTGACTGTGCCTGTGTCCTAAGACCAGCTGCTACTGCTGACTGTGTTCGAGGCCCGCCTACACCCGCAGACTGCCACATGCGCCTCATCCCTGGTAGCCAAGTGGTAGGCCGTAGGTTCTGCTCATTGTATTGCATTTATTGTAAATGTGCTGTGTTTGTTTTCATTTGCTTCTATTGGTTTCTATCGTTTTTCTTCCCTCCTGAACTTTACTGTGCCCTTTTTGCCTTCTGTTTCCCTCACCATTCCTCCCTCCCGCTTTCCCGCCGCTGTGTCCCCTGCGGCCCCGCTGCCCCCTCGCTCATTCGTCCGATCCCACCTCCCAGCTGCTCCTCCCTCTCACCTCCCCTTCTTATGGCGGCCACTGTGCAGTGAAGAGAGTGACCCTTGACCGTGTTTCCAGGCAGCTCATTCCCCACACCGCGCAGCTCCACCTCACTGTACCATAGTCCAGAGCCCAGCTGCCACTGCTGACTGTGTTCGAGGCCTGCCACCACCTGCAGGCTGCAAACTGCGCCTCATCCCTGGTGGCCAAGTGGTAGGCCATAGGTTCTGCCTATTGTATTGCATTTATTGCAATTGCGCTATGTTTGTTTTTATTTGCTTCTATTGGTTTCTATAGTTTTTTCTTCCCTCCAGTACTTTACTGTGGCCTTTTTGCCTTCTGTTTACCTCGCTGTTCTTCCCTCCCGCTTTCCCGCCACTGCGTCCCCTGCGGCTCGCCCCCCGCTCACCCATTTGTCTGATCCCACCTCCCAGGTGCTCCTCCCTCCCACCTCCCCTTCTTAAGGCACGCCTAAGACAAGCCTGTCTGTGCCCGTCCGTGCCTGGACTGCGCCGAGTGCCAGAACTGGCCCCCGCGACCGCCACAACACCCTACACCGCTATGATGCCAGCAACCTCCACGCACTCAACACCGGACGATCACACACCTGCTTCCTGGCCACCGGAAGCACACCCAAGGACCCTTCTCCTGCTGGAACTGCAGCTTCACCAGCATCCGACCCGCCAACCCACCTACCGGGAAAGAAATCAACCACCTCAGATGCATTCTTCTCAACACCCGCTCCGCCCGCAAACACGCCGATGTACTCTGGGTCCTACGAGACTCAACCTCCCCAGACGTTGCCTTCCTGACGGAGACCTGGCTGAACCCCTCCTCAGCACCTGACATCACCATAGCCATCCCTGATGGCTACAAGATCACCCGCAGGGACCGCACCAATGGAACAGGAGGAGGAATCGTCATCGTCCACAGGAAGACTCTCTCAGAGTCTCGACCAAGACCAACGACACCCTCAGCACTGCCGAACAACTGCACTTCCAGATCCACACTGATCCCAATACCACCCTCAGAGGAACCCTCATTTACAGATCCCCTGAACCCCAACCACAACTTGTCACTACACCCACTCACTCTGCCTGCCACACGCTTGACCCCATCTTCTCCGCCAGCTCCCATATCTCCTTCAACCACACCACCGAACTCCACTGGACCGACCATTGCTGCATCCACTTCACCTTCCAGAAACCCACCACCCACCACTGCACCCAACAGATCCCCCCCCGATGCTGGAGCAAAGCCACCGAAGACCAGCAAACCACCACCCTCTCCTGGAGACCACCCGCCGACCCCGCCGACCCCGTCGCCCGCAACCTGACAGTGGCTCAACGACTGCGCCAACACCCTTGCCCCGATCAAGAAACCCTCCAACCGTTACACCAGCAGAAAGCCAGCTGGTTCACTAAAGACCTCCAGGCCTCCAAGCAAACCTGCCAAAAACTAGAGAAGAGAAGAAATGGCACCGTTAACGGACACTGGACAGCTACGCAGCCCACAAGAACATCACCCGCAGACACCATCACCTCATCAGATCTGCCAAAAGGGCCTCCTTCAAAGAGCGCCTAAACAACGCACACAACAGCAAAGAGATCTTGAACATCGTGAAGGAACTCTCCAGCTCCAACACCAACCACATCCCACCTTCGCAAGACCTGTGCGACTCCATGGCCACCTTCTTCCATTGAAAGATCGTAGACATCCACGACAGCTGCAACACCACAACCGCCCCAACAACCACTGAGACCCCCGCCCCCACTGCCACCATCCGCACCGACCCCCTGCTCTCCTGGACCAACATTGTCGACGACGTGACCATCAGAAATCATGAACACAATCCACTCCGGATCTCCATCAGACCCATGCCCCCACCACATCTTCAACAAAGCCAGCGCCACCATCGCATCCCACCTCCAGAAAGCCATCAACACCTCATTCGAGAGAGCAACCTTCCCAGAGAGCTGAAAACACGCCAAAATCAACGCGTTACTCTAAAAACCAAAGGCTGACCCCAAGGACCTCAAGAATTTCCGGCCCATCTCCCTGCTCCCGTTCCCACCAAAGGTAATCGAAAAGACTGTCAACAGACAACTGACCCACTACCTCAAGGAGAACAGCGTCCTGGACCCGTCCCAGTCCGGGTTTCGAAGCAAACACAGTATCGAAACTGCCCTCATCGCCGCCACTGATGACATCAGGGCCCTGCTAGACAACGGAGAAACCGCGGCTCTCATCCTCCTGGACCAGCCGCCTTTTCTTCCACGCACCCTACGCACACGCTTCCACGACACATGGAACCAAGAGAAGGCCCTGGACTGGACCACCTTCTTCCTCTCCGGCAGAACCCAGAGCGTCCGCCTTTCCACTCCGAAGCCACCGAGATCATCTGCGGCGTACCCCAGGGCTCATCCCGCCGCCCAACACTGATCAACATCTACATGGCACCACTTGCCCGCGTTGCCTGACTGCATGACCTCAACATCATCTCCTACATCGACAACCCCCAGCTGATCCTCTCCCTCACCAAGGACCCCCACATCGCCAAAACCAATCTCCAGGAAGGAATGAAAGCCATAGCCGAATGGATGAAGAACAGCCGACTGAAGCTAAACTCAGACAAAACGGAAGTCCTCCTCCTCGGATCCACCCCCTCGGCCTGGGATGACTCCTGGTGGTCAACCGCACTGGGAACAGCTCCTATACCTACCGATCACACACGCAACCTAGGGTTCATCCTCGATGCTACCCTCTCCATGACAAAGCAGGTCAACGCCATCTCGTCCTCCTGCTCCAACACCCTCTGCATGCTCCGCAAGATCTTCAGGTGGATCCCTACAGAAACAAGAAGAACGGTCACCCAGGCCCTCGTCAGCAGTAGGCCGGAGTACTGAAACGCCCTCTATGCAGGAGCCTCGGCCAAACTCCTGAAACTTCAACGCATTCAGAACGCATCTGCACGCCTGATCCTCGACATCCCTCGCCGCAGCACATCACACCCCACCTAAGAGACATGCACTGACTCCCTGTGAACAAGAGGATCACCTTCAAGCTCCTCACCCATGCACACAAGGCACTTCAGAACACCGGACCAGCATACCTCAGCAGACGACTCAGCTTCTACACCCCCAACCACCAGCTCCGCTCTGCCGCCCTCGCCACAGTGCCCCGCATCCGAAGAGCGACCTCCGGCAGCAAATCGTTCTCCCACCTCCCCGCCTAGACCTGGAGCAGTCTCCCCATCCCCCTACGGCAGACCCAGGACCTGCTGTCCTTCAGTAGACTCCTCAAGACCTGGCTATTGGAGCAGTAGCAGCATCCCCCCTCAGCACCTTGAGACCCTCACAGGTAAATAGTACGCTTTACAAATGTTCTGATTGATTGAATGATTACATAAAATTTTTTTTCGTGCTGAAAGCCAATGCAGATTCATGATTGCAGCTGAGATTGAGTGGAATTTAGGAATGCCCAGTACTTGTCTTGCTGTAGCATTCTGTCCCAGCTGGAGTTTATTGATGGAAGATATGTTGGATTGCAAAAGGAGTAAATTACAATAATCCAACTTAGATGCAATTAGTGATACAGCCGCTTCGTTCAATGCACCAAGGGAAAGAAATGTAAATATCTTTCTAAGGGTCCCTATGATCTAAAAGCAGGAGGGTACTGCCCTATTAACCTGGTGGTTGAAAGATTGACTGGTGTCAACTATGACACCAAGGGTTTTTGCAGATTCAACTGTCGAGGGGCATGACCCAATGTTTCTGGCAACCATGAGGGGGTCCATTCCAGGTGATGGTTACCGAACATCAGAACCTCTGTTTTGTCGCTGTTTAATTGAAAATAGTTGTCGCTCATCCAGAGAGCCACCGTCTTCATACAGTTATTAAAATTGCCGACTGAGGCTTCTACATCTTGAGTGATTGACACTATTAGCTGTGTGTCATCTGTGTAAGATATTACCTCCAACTCGCAAGATCTAACTAATTGTGCAAGTGGGGAAACATATATATTAAACAGTGTGGGGCTCAAGAAGGACTCCTGAGAAACTCCACAACAGTTTAGAAAAGGGTCAAAAATGAATTGTTCCATCTTAACCTTTTGTGATCTGTCAGTCAAGAAGAAGGCCAGCAGCTTCAGTGCACATCCAGAGAAACCTATTGGTTGAAGCCGATTGATCAACCTATTGGGGCAAATGGTATCAAAAGCTGAGGACAAATCCAATAGGTTTAGCTTTGCGGATTGCCCCACATCGACCAGAATGCGTATGTTATTAACTGCAGTTATTAAAGTGGTTTCTGCTCCATGGCAAGATCCTAATCCATACTCGGAAGGATCAAGAAGATGAAGTTGCTACAAGTATACACCCAATTGGGAGTTAAGATGCTTCTCCAAAATCTTAGCTGGTACTAGGAGTAAAGAGATTGGTCGAAATGTTTTAAAGTCTGTTGGATCAAGATTGTCTTTTTTAATAAAGGCTTTATGACTGCTGTTTTCCAGACCAGTGGAGAGCATCTCAAAATAATGGCTAGTTTCAGAGTCTCTTTTAGATGGGGAACAACAATCTCCCTACAAATCCGCATTAACTTAGGGGAGCCTGACTCTAGAGGGAAGCCAGCTTTAATCCCTTCCAGAAGATGGTTGGTCTGGTCATTAGATAGGGGAAGAAAGGCCATAAAGGAGGGGTTGCTTCCCAGATGATGGGGAAGGCTAGTAGCTGAAGGTTTAGTATTATGGTCCTCAATGGGGGCCATGGTATTACACTTCTCCAAGAGGAGTATATTTTAGCAATTTTTGTGTGAAAATAATCAGCCATACCATCACAGGAAGCCTGTGTGCTCTCGTGATTGCCAGAGGAGGAGGGGATTGATAAATTAACGATCAGCCTGAAGAGGTCTCTAGTGGACTTGAGAGTTGATGTCATCTGAGTACAGAAGGCTGTTTTTTCTGCTCTGATTGCTATTTTATATTCTGCCAGCTTAACTTTATATTTAGCTTTTTCCGATATATCATACTGTTTACGCCAGATGCGTTCTTGGCAACAACAGGATTGCCTAAGTAGCTTTAGTCTTTCCGAGAACCAGGGGGACGTGGGCTTTTTTCCTCCCACAAAAATTTCTTTAAGGGGGAGCTAGGGAGTAAACTGCTGCATCTAACCAGTTGGAGTACTCTATTGCCGCCCGATTGGAATCACTACATTCTGTCCATTGTTTTTCCTTTATAGGGCCTGAGAGAAGGTTTCTGTGTGGATGTTTTTAAAGCTTCTATTGAGCACATTATTGTTTCCATTTATGTGAGCTTGCAGGGACTCTTTTTGGCATTCCCATTGAGGTGCCTATTTTCTGAGGCACCGCCGTGGGAATGCCAAAAACCAGCACTCCAGACAAGAGGACGTGCGGGCTCACCACAGCTTTCCTGATGGGTAGCGGGCGGACCTGGCGCTGCACTGCCAAAGTCGTAATCGGGCCTTAAAGCCCCTTCAAACAGACTAAGACCAGAGAACAGTGCTTAATTTGTAAAATATTAAGTGCAGGTGCTCAAATTTTTTAGGAGACCACACCCCTTTCCCCCGGCTCCACCCACTTCCTTCACTGGCTCCACCCATATGTCTCCACCCACATCCTCAACTTCCACTGCTGAAAGCCAGATGTAATACCATATCTGAATTTTCAGCAACTGAGCCTTCCTTAAGTAAGGTTCCCCCAGCCCGAGAACTTTTTGAGAAAAATTAAATCAAAAAGTGCACTTAAAGCACAATTTTGGAATAAATTGGCTGAAATGACTAATGCACTTAAAGGGGACACCTAGGTATGATTACTACCTTTTGGGCTCCCATCTTCCTATTGTTTATGCCTACGGTCCTAAATAAAATGCCATTAAAATGCCATGCCAGAGCTAACAGGGAAGGTTAAGTGCTACAAGTGAAGCAATAGCAATATAGCACAGATAGACAGAGGCAGAGAAAGGATGAAAACTGTGAAGGTTTTTAACAAAAGGAATCCAGGAGTTTTGTCACAATATTGTTGTAATGCGCAGGGGTTGTTCTTCTGGGTATCTGGGTTAGACAGTTCTTGAAAGATGCTGAAGATCTCTCTTATTCAGCCAGACCAGCTAGATGAATTTAGTAAATTAAGACTTTTTGGCTCTCCTTATGGCACTATGGAGGCCCTACAGGTATCTTTTAGAGAGGGACTAACTTCAGTCAAAATAGTCTTGTACAACTTGCATTACAGGTTGAGACTGGTTTGTTTTACGTCCACAGGCACCACATGGAACCATTTTTTGTGGATTTAATGCCAAATTTAGTGGTTCTTGTTTCGGTTGGTACCAACTCGCAGAAAACAGTGATGTATTGTGGCATAGATTGTCCAGTAAGGCTTCAGTGCCATCCTAGTTGAGAAAGTTAGTTGTCACAACATTCTATGTTACCTCAAGCTTGTCTGTGCTGACATATCTAACACCTGGATGACGTAATTGCATATCTCTTTCAAACAAATGCGAGCAACATCAGGTGTTATACTGTCAGCATTCGTTTTTATTAGCACTACAGACTTTAGATTTACACACATAAGGCTGATTTTGAAAGAGTTTTGCGGTCACAAAGGCTGGCATTTTCAAAAAGGAAACAAAAAGTATAGAGGTGAGAAAAGGATAAAAACCTTAACGGAAGGAAAAGTGTAGAAAGTGTGACAAAAGGAAGAAAACCCCAACTGTCAGTCTCAGCAAACTGGAAGTAAGTTTTGTATTTTTTTATGAGAAAGCATTCAGAAGCCATTTTTTGTTTGGAGAATTTCTTTCAAACCCTATTTTATCATTAACTATGACAAAAGGTTTCTTAAGCACAAACTCCCCTGAAAACCTCAAGGATGGTGGGGTCCCTCTTTGCTCATCGGCGCTTTACAGGGATGGTCAAAGAGGGAGGTGTTTTCATTTTCTAGATTATCCCTTGTCTGGCATTGATAAGCAGTGTGACAAGCTGGCACCTGAGGGTACCACGAGGAGCTTGCACCAGGGAAGTGCGAGGACCTGTCCTCACCCTACACTTCCCATCGCTCTTTTTATATCTCTCTTTATCAGGCTTGTGGCCTGACTGCCGGAAACCATTAATTTGCACATAAATGCAATATCTCGCTCCAGCATTAGACCACTTAAATACTTTGTCTTTGCTACTAATTGGCCTTATGCAGTGCTTGAAATGGAAACATAGAAGTGCAGGTACTCTGCAGGTACTCAGTACCAGAGTACCTGCTTACTTCTGAGAAGTGCCGGTACTCTCCAATTAAAAGTATAGCATTTTTCTTGAGAAGTGCCAGTACTCTTCGTCTTAAAATAAATAAGTGCTGGTACTCCGTGCCGGACAGTACCGGCCCATTTAAAGCACTGGCCTTATGACAGTCACACTGTGCAAAACGAACTTGCATCACCGAGCGCCAGTTGCACACCAAAACTTTCAGTACAAACCAATCAAACCTTTCATTGACTTGTACAGACATGGCAGACACTGAACATTGCAAAACAAACAGATGCCACATTTCAGGTGCCCATGAGTGAAGAAACTATGGTCAGAAAACATTTAAGAACAAGCAGATTCCACCGTTCAATGACCTACGTGGCACGCTCAGGTAAAAGCAGGGTTAGTTATTACTTGATTACTGCCTTTTTCAACAGGCTTGCTGCTGCACGCTGCACGGCATGCTGCTACTTCAGATAATTGTGCCGGACTGCTGGCTAGTGTGTAGCGCGTGCATGCGTGCCTCAAGACGACATGCATAGCTGCCATTCCAACAAATATGAGTGGCACTTTCTTGTGAGCAAAAAAGACGAGGGAATCATATATATATATATATATATATATATATATATATATATATATATATATATATATATATATATATATATATATATATATATATAAAACTCACTCATTTGAGTATAGCTGCTAATGTACAGATTGCCTATGTGTGAGATTGTCATAGATTCAGTGGATTTATGAGAGTCATTCAACGACTAACAGTGTGGCATTTTCTTGCAACCAAAATCATACAATGAAGTCTATGGAAATAGACAGAAATCACACTCATTTGAGCAAGAAGAAAATAGAACTCTGCAGCAGGTGCATTTAAAGCTATTATTTAATTTTTAAATAGTTATTATTTAATTTTTAAATAATCAGCTCCGTCCACCCCAACCTCCACTCCAGTTAGCGGCTGAAACATATGTAACAAAGATCTCTGTGATAAATGCAGCAACTCACTGAGTTATCCACATACAATACTGCAGTTCAATACAATACAATATGGCGGTTGACTTTCTTTGCAGTAGGCATATTAACCCTCTGCGCTGCTTTATGGTCAGAGTGAAAACTGCCAGCAGACAAAAGTCTGACCTCTATCGAGGGGTAACATTAATCACCTGACTTACCTCTAACTTAGCAAGTTTCACTGCACTGGGAAAATAAAGGCTGCTGCTTCATAGTGCAACTGTCAAGCACGGATATTAAACACTTTTCACTAATAAATCAGCAAATCTGCTAGTTAAGGCAAAACTTCCACCTTAGAAAGCCCTTTATTTACAGCACAGACTGACAAGTTAGTGTGCCCATTTTCAAGGCTTATTCCGTGCTGGAGTCCCCGCTCCATTCTGGTAACACAAACGTTTTAAAAGTGAGCAGCAACAGATTAATAAATGAATATCTGACTTACCTGAATCTCTTTATAGCTGTCAGAATGATCTACCAGAGGAGATGCAGGTGTGGCTCTGCGTGGATCACTAGCCTGTCTCTTGTTCACAGTCAGACAGCGAACCATGCTGCAGTTCAGCCTCAGCCTGTGCCACCTTCTCCCAACAGGAAACTCACGCTGGCGTGGTGACTCCAGGGCATAAATTGGGATCTGCCTTGGCAGGGCATGCACAGCAACAGCACAGGTCCAGGTCAGAAAGTGGTGAGCAGGTGGTCAATCCTTAAAACACCGGCTTCCTGCTTTAACTCCAGGCCTTGCAGCAGGCCAAGGATTGATTTCCTGTGTGCTTTGGGGCCCCACTGGCAGGCAGGAAATTCGACACCATGCCTCAGAATGCGCGCCGACCGGATGGCTCCTCCATGGCTCTTCTGCAACAGTGTGTCCATGTGGGGCCTGCCGTTACCGGGGAGCTGTAACAGAAAGCATGTTTGGCAGCGCAAGTTGAAATAACTTCTTCGTCTAATTAAGAAAGCCTTCAATGCCACAAAAACAGTCCGGGTAATTGATGCGTTTTGTTAGGAAGAGGTGCCTCTGCTGAAATAGTATTGTCCGGTCCGGGCATCAACCCTCCCGTAAAGTAAGGGAAGTGTGTGAAAACGCTGGCTCTGCTTGCCCCTGATAACATTTATAAAATGAAAGCAATATCCTGCACTGACTTTCTGCAAAGGCTGCACCTTTGAAAAATCACACGAGTGCACTGAAGCAGGCTCAATTCATCTTAGAAGAGGTCGGAGCAGTTTTAACACTGTGATAAGGATCTGTGTCACTAAGGTTACACATGCTCCGGCAGCTGCACGGGACCAAATCCAGCCCAAATACTGGTCCGCCCACCGGCAAAACAGACGGAAGGCATTGATTCATTTTCTGTTCAGCTCTTCACCAAAAAGACAAGAGTTTCAACAGTTGTTTATATTGGCTGACACTCCACACGTTGTCCAGCCGTAGACCCGGCCCTGATAAATAAGTGCCGGTGCTAAGCACCGGAAAGCACCGGCACAAATTAAGCACTGCCAGAGAAGTATGCTTGGGTCATGGCAGCCCTCTCTGTTCTGAATGCAGCCCCTAGCTTACAACCCACAGGCAACATACTAAGAGTCAAGAAACGGCCAGACCTGCACTGGCAAGCCATGAGGGCTTTTGTGGTTGAGTAGTTGCAGCTTCTAGAGTTCTGAAAGCAGACCCCCTGACCTACATTTCCACCAGGAAATGCCAGAATCTTAGGTTTGGCCTTGGGAACACCTGTGCTCGTCTGTGAAATGCTCAGTAATAGCAAGTATTATGATTTAAGCTTATATTACTGGTTTCGGTTGTTTACAGTGTGGTAGAAATGTGCATTGAGCAAAAGTATCAAAGTGCATTGTGGGCACATTCCAAGTCCGCTGTGGTACACACAACTATTCATTTACAGTGCTGCTATATGTTAAACGTGATGCGAGTCTTTATGCTTGTGCTCAACCATAATCCTGAAATTCTAACTTTTTGTTGCGTTCTGATCTTAAATTATAAGAAGTTATAGTTTATTCAGGTTATATACAGATGCATATATTTTTCTAATTAAGTGTTCTTTATACGGTCCTGCAAACAAACTCGTAGAAGAGAGAAAAATAAATGATAAGTCAATTATAGCACCATAACGCATTATTAAGCAAACAAGAAAGTGTTTTAACCTCCTCCCCTCCCCCAATTTCCTCCTTTTCTGCTTCTCTGTACTCCACACACTCTCTTCGTTTTATAATCATCACAGCTGTGGTATTTTACACCCATACACCTAAAAATATCATTTGTATTTATAGTCTTGCCCGAGTTTCTGAACATTAATCAATGTCTTAAACCAACATGCAGGCAATTTAATATCCTCTCTCTATTTCTCCTTGTTCCTTGCTGTACCTCTTTTGCGTGCTCCGGCTTTATCTCTCTGCACTCTCACCCGCTGCCTTGTCCCATCCCACTCTCCTCTCTTTTATTGCATACAATGTTTGAGGAATTGCATTAAAATGAAATCTGATGTGTTTGCGATGGCTCCTGGGATTTGTGAAATTACTGCCGAAGGTCCGGGCTCTGCCATTTCCATTTCAGTGAATAGCTCGTAGCAGGCCTCACCAAAAGGCTCAAGTGTATGTTTTGATGCAGATAGAGAGAACACAGCAGTGAAATTGCCCTCCTGCCCTCTGCATAGGCAGATGTCATAACCACAGTGGATTAAATCGGGGAAGGTGACAGACAGTACATCATTCAGAAACCCGGGAATCGGAGAAAAAGAGGCCCGTGCGCGACTTTCCATTACATTCTATCACAGGTTAAATGCATGAAAAAGAAATAATTTTTATTCTCTGAGAAATGACAGTCGACGCTTTGCCTTCGCCCGAACCTGCTGTGAGTCGGACCTTATTTCAGTTAAAAGGGGAAGGAAAGACAATGCAGATAGACTGCCGGCTTCTGTAAAGTGTATGTTTCAGTGCTAGCTTTAAGCCACAAACAATCCATACACGCATGTAGATGCTGCTAAGAACTAGGCTGGGGGGGAATTTAAATTAATCTAATTCGCGTAATTTCGGGAATTTTATATTACATTAGTTACCTCAAATAACGCCACGAAAATTATCCATCAGTATGGGGTTATTATTCGTTGCCACTGGTTTTTTTTCACTCATTATTTTAGTGCTAAATACGTCTTTGTGTCAACAATGGAGACAAGAATGCATTTCACACTAAAATACAGTGTTAAATGTGGGATGTGCATTTCACGTAATTGCAAGCCATTTTGCATATTTTTTAAAAGAATGTTGTGCAAAATATGTGGATGCAAATTATACAAGTTTTGCACATCCCTACTAACAACTATTCTAAGTCAATAAGACTATTTGCAGCATTAAAATTTTAGCAATTCTTTCCTTATTATAAACAATACTGTAAGGTAGGAAACATGTAAAATATCCACTGCAAAATACGCTCACCAACATATATTTTCCGGATAAGATATATGTTTGGTCCCCCTTGTTTGCCCCACCTGTACATTTATTACTAATTTTAAGTTTATTTAAATCCTTATAATACCAAACAATATTGAATGAAACAAGTGACTTTCAGAAACTGAGGCACACAAAAAACTCAGGTTGCCATTGATCCAAAAGGCAAATTGTAACAAAAGAAACAAGCATTGATGAAACCATTATTTGTCGTTGTTGGATCTAGTTTTTTTGGCATGCAACAACATTTTACATGGAATCCAGGCCCTAACCAGACACAGCAAGGGTGGTTGCGTGGATGTTTATTGGACTAGTGTATAAAAATAACACATAAGTAGATTGTGCCTGAAATTGTAGTTTAAGTTACCAGGTATCAGTAATCACAAATAATCCCCCTTCTCTCCATTAATTCTTGCTGCAGCGAAAATAAAAAAGGTAAAAAAACTGCTATTAGAATTTTCACTATTCTATCAATTAAAAATAAAGAGAAGATAATGTTATCCAAATTTCTTTTCCTTTGCTTTTCCAGATTCTCCAATTTATGCATGCACTTTTCTTGATTGATGGTTGCCTCCGACTGTGAGCGAGAAAGTTGAGGTAGTCAGGCTCCCTGACAAAATATCGAAAACTTAAATATCATGATGCAGGAATTTTGTGTTAAAAATATTTGTCAAAAAATATTGTTTTCCTATACTTATCATGCAAATTACAAAAATATTGTTTTTTAAATATCATTTTATTCTAATATCGAAAAATATATACACAATTCTAATTTAATGATGGGAATAGTGGCAGTCAAACGAGAGGGCGTCGGGAGGGTGCAATTCCCAAACTTAAGTGAGTTAAAAATAATGCCCCAGGATCCAGAAAAATCAAATTAGTAAAGGCAGCGCACACTAATGATACTGGTAGCAAAGAAGGGCTGAAGGAAATTAATGGGCAAGAGACAAGGCAGGAAGAGGTACTGCCTGAAACGTCAGCTTTCAGAATTTTAGATGATACCATCCTAGATGATTCCATAGCTGAGATCATGGCTGATAATACTATAGCTGACTGTTGTGGTATAAGAGGAGAAATGGAGGATCCCCTAGTAAACACCTTGAGGAAGTTATTCAAAACCCTTTTTACCCCCCTCCAAGTAAGGCTTCAAGGTATAGAAAACCAACTCCAGGCATTGCAGAATGACATAAGATCCCTGAATAGTAATCAGGGGAAGAAGGCCGCTACAGCAGCCCCATCAGCCAGCAAACCCTGGACAAATGTTCAGTAGTGTCCAAAAAATTAACTCCCAAGACCCCAATGTCCAACCCCCTGAATATTGAAGGCAGTAAAGCAAGTGCTAAACCCCCTGTATTTAATGACCCTAATAGCCAAAAATCGGTTAGTTTTAATACTCCTATTCAAAACTCTGATAAAGCCCCAATAGAGAGGACCCAAAAGTGCCCAAGTTTTAACCTACCCCCAGAAGTTTGCCCCTATGTGGTGGTTTTGACAGGGGTTCCGGAACTGGCTCCTTCACTTACGGAACCCTTTTGGGCATTGAAAAACAAGGTATCCCACTGGTTATATACCAACTACCCTCTACCATCTAATACAACGAGTAAAATGTTAATGGTAAGGAGGGTCCCTTGGGTGGGATATAATAGAAAAAGATCGCAGGGGGACTGTGTGGTCGTAAACTTCAAAGACCCACGAAGGGTTGAGCATATTTGCTCGGGGTCCCACAAAATAATGGAAATGTGATCGTGGCTAGACCTCTATCTTATTTTTATACTCCAGAGGAACAACCAGATATTGGATGCAGTTGGACCAGGGACTTCAATTGTGAAAGGAGAGGGATGGGGCGTGAGGGCCATAGGCCTTTGAACACCAGCAATTGGGGAGGGGTTGATGATGATGGTTGGACTTTAATACAACGGAGAACCGGGAGACTTAACCCCGGAGGTAACCGGAAATGTGGAGATTGGCCAGGTCTCCAGTTTGTTCCATCTTTTATCCCTTGTCAAAACCAGTACAGCGGACTGGAAGCCGTCGACTGACTTCCGGTACAGGCAGAGGGTTCTCGGGTTTCTCCTGTCCCATTTGTCCCTTTCAGAACTTTTTATAATAGTCCCCCTAGGTCACTAGAATCTTATGACAGTCCACTCCCTACCTTGGCCACTATGATACATGGGAGTAAAAAGGATAATGCCCAAGGCTTTTATCACCCTCGGGCCCGATGACTGCTCTGGACTACACCGCCCTGGTAGGAAATGGTAAACATGGGATAACTGAGCCCACAGTACCTGCTAAGATCTGCCACCAGATTCCAACTGAGGGTAGTGACAAAGGCTCTGACCAGGGGTTAGTCTCGCTACATGTTGATGGTCACAATGGTACCCTTAACATTATTTCATGGAATGTAGCGGGCTTGCGCAAAAAAGTACCACTCCCTGATTGGAATAACCTTATCGATAAATATGACCTGTGTATCTTTCAGGAAACTTGGTTTCTCGAACCTATGTATAAGTCTGGCTATTCCTCCTTCCATGTACCAGCTATCTCCTCTGGGGGTCGGGCGGTTTGTTGATTTGGGTCAAAATTGCATTAAATTGCAAAATCACCCACCACCATAGTACATCAACGAACTTGATGAGGCTAATGATTAGGGATCCCCAGACCACAATGACTCTGGAGCTTTTTAACATTTATGCCAGAGGTCTGCAAGGGGGGGCTAAATCTCCGACAATCTCAGCGCTGGCAGACTCACTCTTAAGTTGTCCCACTGACTCTCTGTCCATAATTGCCGGCGATTTTAATTGTACTTTTGAACTGCTGGCTGTGGATGGGGCCGGAGGTCTTTCAGATGAGGATGCAAGGTGGGGAATACCACAACTGAGGTTCGCGCCAATTAAAAAATGGACACCGATTGTCATTCAAATGAATTCCCTGGTAATGGAGCATGCCCTGGTAGCTGTTAACGGGCGTACCCCATCAGATTTTGCAGGAGCTAACACTTACAATAGGGTTACCTGCCCTAGCAGAATAGATTACATTCTGGTCGATAAGAGGCTGTGGAAACATGTGAGTGACATGATTGTCGCCCCATCCATCCATAGCGACCATAACCCTTTATCCCTCTTCATGCGGAACCAGTTATTCAATGGGAAGCCTCGGCCCAGTAATAGACCGAGGATGGTGACTAGAGAATTAATACCTTCAAATTCTAGAAAATTCATCAAATGACAAAAATTCATCCTTGATGAACAAAAAACCTGCGCCCTCGGGGAGATTGTAACAGTCCAGACCGAGAAGCTCTCTGCAATTTGCACTAATGATTCGGGATTTGCCCAGGCTCATGTGATCTATACTGAAGCTATTGATAAGATGGCCCTCTTTTCCTCGATACACGGGCCACAAGCCAATCAAATAGTAGAACGCCTCCAGACAAGTGGTATAACCAGGACTGTAGGGGGGCAAAATCCAAACTGATATCTGCCATTAAAACCCGCAATGCTGCTGAGGTACGCTTAGCCCAATCTCAGTATAGGTGAGTATTATTGGTGGCCAAGAGGGCTTGGGATGATTCCCATTGGGAGGAGCTGCAGCTGGCTAGTCAGTCCAAAAATGGTGAGCAGTTTTGGGCATTGTTCAGAAGCTCAAATGGTGGCAACACAGACCCTATACCCAATCATATTACTGAGGGGGAGTAGTTCGACCACTTCAGGAGTCTGTATGAAGGGGTAGGGGTATCTGATAACAGTGGGGCTTCTAAACACAAAATATCACCTATGATAGATACTTCATCCCTTATTGATCCTGTAGGGCTAAAAGAGGTTGAGATAGCCATTAACAAAATTGTACAAGGGAAGGCACCGGGCCAGGATGGCATCCCTGGCGATCTAGTTTGTGCCAATATTGTGCAATGGGCTAAGTTCTTATCCCTTTTGATTAATGCCCTCCTTCAGGGGTCTCCGGTTCCGAGCTCCTGGAAAGGGGCTGAGAAGATCCCGTTTTATAAGAAGGGACAAAGGGGAGACCCTGCCATCTACCGCCCAATCAGCCTCATTGATGCTGGTCAGAAGGTGGTTGGCAGGGTTCTTCTGGAGAGGATCCTTTCATGGGCGGAGGAGAACAACATCATCTCCCAATTCCAGGCAGGTTTTAGGGCGCGCACTAGCACCGTTGACCAGGCATTTAGGCTGGTCTTACTGCACTGGAAGATAGTAACCATTGGCAAAGGTGGTCTGTACTTGGCCTTTATTGACTTAAAGACCGCGTTTGACCTGGTTCCCCGAGAGCACCTGTGGATGGTCTTGCGGGAGATGGAGTTCCCCTTGCCCATTCTGAATTTGTTGGCCCGTATGCACAATGGTAATTATGCTTGCATCCGGTGGGGCACTCAGGAGCAGAAAACTGAAAAAATTCTGGTAAATAGAAGTGTCCGCCAGGGATGCGTCCTGGCGCCGACGCTCTTTTCATTGTTTGTAAATGGGGTAGTTTTCTTTTTATCTGACATTGACGCTGATGCCCCTACCCTGGCTGGTGCCAAAGTCCCTGCTATGCTCTTTGCGGACGATACGCTACTGGTATCCAAAACACCTATGGGGCTCCAGAAGCTATTGGATCGATTCTGCACATTTTGTAATATTAGGGCCTTGGTCATCAATACAACCAAAACCAAGCTCCTTTATTTCAACCCTAGAAAGAAAGCCAACTGCTCGCATACACTTGATGGGGTGCCCTTAGAGCGTGTCAGGACATTGGATTACTTAGTGATTAGGATATCTGACCAACTGAAATGGCACCCACACATTGAGAAAATTGCCCTGAATCACAAACGTGTCCTGGGAGTCATTGGGACGGAACACAGAGCCTCAATATCCAGACCCAAAGCACCTGCACTGGAGATCTACTCTGCAAAAGCCATAGGTAGTGCACTATATGGAGTGGAGCTCTGGGGTTTTAATAATGTTGACACACTTGTCATGGCTGAAAATAAGTTTTTTAGGGAGCTTGTTTCTGTACCTAGGGGCACTCCAAGTAAACTACTCCAATATGACCTTGGACTAAATCCATTAAAGATCTTATTATTTTGCGCCCGCTTCTCTATTGGGCTTGTCTGTGGCGTACACCTGAGCTATCTAGCTACGCAGAGGCCTTAGAGAAGTTATGAACATGCAGGGATCCCATAAAATAGTTTGGCTTACTAAGATAAAGAAGCTTTTAATGGCCATTGGTTTTAATATTGCATGGGAGACAGGTGTATCAGTGTCCAAACTGGAGATGAAGAGAGCTTATTGGCTATAAGTTGATGCCCAAGATTCTAGCGATACCAACCTGGGCAGGTTGACAGATGAGTTCCGTTCACACAAGACAGTACATCGTCTTGAACCCTATCTGGATTTCATTAGGAAACCCAGAGATGGGGCTTTATATATCCAATTCAGACTGGGAACTCTACCGGTTCGTGAACGCACCTGCAAGTGGAAACCCCCCAATCAAACACCTGCCAATTGCCTGTTTTGTACTGATGCACCTGAAACCGTCCCACACTTTTTCTTCGCATGTCGTGCCTATGACAAACCAAGGTCAAAGTGGTTAAGACCTGTTTGCCGCCAGCTTGAGACCAAGAATCATGCCTCTGCTCTTAGAATCTTGCAGACAGAACCCAACACCACCCTAGCTTGTGGGGTGGCCAAATTTCTTAGTTGGGCATGGTGATCAGATTGAAAGTCCAAAGATAATTTTATTAGGCGATTGCTTTTTAATTATGTCCAAAGCTGCAACTGATTTAATTATTTTTATTCTTGCATTCTTGTTCAAGTGCTTATGAAATGTTTTTTATAAATGTATTGTATTTTAACTGCCATGTGCTTTTTGAGATATTTCATATCGAAATAAAGCTTTGTACAACAAAATAAATATCATGATGCAGGAATATTGTGTCAAAAATATTTGTCAAAAAATATTGTTTTCCTATATTTATCATGCAAATGACAAAAATATTGTTTTTTAAATACCATTTTATTCTAATATCGAAAAACATATACAAAATTCTAATTTTAAAGATATGTATAGTTAAAAGATTATCTATATCAACAAGTTACAGTAATATAATTAAAATTGTATATATTTAAATAATGATTTTAATTTATATTATAAGTGTCTATTTTTTTAATTAATAATGTAGCAAGTATATATGTAGATACTTATATACATATATAGATATACAAAATAAATGTAAAAACTCTAACAATTTATAAAAATAAATCCTACTTTATTACACAAAAAAAGAAACAATACAAAAATACAATTTACTAAAAATATAGTATATATTACATAAAGTATTATAGAAAAAATTTAAGATTTAATATGCAAATAATAATAATATAATTGTAAAGATTATTAACAAAACTATTACATTCTAGGAATAATACATGTTCCATTCACACTGAAGTGTGTGCAACAGTAGGGAAAACGTTGGACTCAGGAGGGGTTACATTTACTAATCCCATCCCAGCTTGAGCCACAGTAGGGAAAGCGTTGTTCTTTGAAGGGTTAACATTTACTATTCCCACTTCAGTCAGTGCAGCACCAGGGAAAGTGTTGGACTCAGGAGGGGAAACATTTACTAATCCCACTCCAGTCTGTACAAGAGTAGAAAAAGCATTGGACTCAAGAGGGGTACAATTTACTTTCCCGCTCCAGTTGGTGCAACAGCAGGGAAAGTACGTTGGACTCAGAAGGGGTAAGATTTACTATTCTCCTTCCAGTCTGTGCAACAGAATGGACAGTGTTAAACTCAGAAGGGGAAAACGTTAGTAGTTCCACTCCAGTCCCTGAACAATAGGGAAAGTGCTGGACTCAGGAGGGGTAAAATTTAGTATTTCCAATGCATTTACTAGTACTGGAGTACTGCACTTGAAGCAAATAACATATTTTATCAACATTCCAATTTTAAAAAAAACTTATATACACACATATATTCTTAATAAAATTTAAAAAACACACTTTCTGTCCACAAACATAACAGCTAACAATTAACACATAATAAAAATAAACAACGTATAACACAATTATCATAATAAAAAGTGCATTTCTTGTTTTAAATAAAGGAATTATTTAGTTTTTATTCACTTAAATAACTTCCCCATTCCACCTTAAGCTAAACAACACAAACCTATAGTATAACTTAATAATTTTGAGAAGTTCGGAATTAACATAATCAATTGAATAATAAATAACAAAGTATATATTAATTATCAATAAAGTATCTCTTAATTTACTTCCGACACTGTAACCCTAAAAAACACAACAAACTGCACCTAACACATAATTAAAAAACATCTTAACTACACACTTTGCATAGTTATCAACTAATTAATAATAATTAATCAGTTCATTAGAATTAATTAACTTTCCACCCTGTATCCCTATAAACCCCACACTTTTCACCTATAACATAACTTAAAAAATATATTAATTACATAATTTACATATTTACGTATCAATTAAACAATTAAAAATACATTTGTAATTATTTTAAATTAATTTATTTACCACCCTTCCCCTACAACCACCACAACCTGCACCTAAAACTTAACTGAAAAAATAAATAAATTACACAATTTACATAATTATCAATTAAAGAATAATAATAATTAAAATTATATATTAATTAATTACAATTAAATTAGTTACCACCCTATACCCCTAAAAAACCACAACCCGCTACAATGCTAAAAATAAAAAAACAATGACAAATTTACAAACTATATTTGAAAACATTAGCAAATATTAAACCACCAATTTAAAACGTACAATTAAAACAAATACTGAATTGCATAAAAATAATTAAAAAACAATATTTTTAACAATATTTTTGAAAACGATGTTAATAACATAGATATTTTTAACACCAATATTAACAACATAGATACTTTTGTAAACATTATTAACAACATGGATATTTTTTACATCAATATTACTTACCTGAGAATATCGATATTCCTGCATCGCTATATTTGTGTATCACAATATTAAAAGCTCAATATTTTTCCATCTCGATATTTTTTTCTATATTTTGTCCGAACACCAGGTAGCCAGCTCGAAAGAGAAGAAAGATACAGAATGGTACAAAGAGGTAGTGAAGTAGATGTTAAGAGATGCAAGGTTTTAGAAGAAGATAGAGCGGTAGTGAAAGCATGAGATAGGGGTAAGAAAATGTAGAGAGAAGAGAGAAGTAGTGGAGTGAGGCACACCAAATGGTAAGATAAATAGATAACGTGGAAAGAAAGGTGAGTTAGAGAGATGTAATGGCAGAGAGAGGTAGAGGTGGACAGGTAGAGAGACATGAGGTAGTCAGTGAAATTTAAAGAGATGTAGATGTAAGCTAGAGAAAGATGTGTAGTAGAGAATGGTAAAATGAGAAGGGTGTCGAAAGAAGGATGAGTTAAAGAGAATAAACAGTCAGAGAGAACGCTAGCAAATGAGTGGTGACCAGTAGATAGATAAATGATAGGATATCTGTAGCAAAAATAGAAAGTTGAGTGACATTGAATAAATACAGAAAGAGAAGCTGGGTTAATACTGAAAAAAGGCATGTGAGTAGAGGTAGAGGAGTGAGGTAGAGACATTTATAATGAGAGAGGTTGGTGTCTTAGAAGGGGTGAGTTAAAATGGGAAAGTAGGCGCAGAAAGTTATATGGCATGTGCGAGACACAGAGAGCGAGAAAGAGAGAGAGGTGATGTTCCATAGCAACAAAAATGTCGAGAAATAGTACGGAAAATAGAAATACTAATAATAATACATGGCACAACTAAAAGGATTGTTGTTTTAACATCACTAATATTTTTTAATGAGAGAAACATTCTGCAACGTTATGTGGCTGCATATTTAAAAAAACTATTTTATAACATATGATTGCAGTACAGAAATTAACTATCATACCAGAGAGGTCAAGTTGTGTTGGCTTTGCCAATGCTTGTTTTTTACATGTAGTGGAAACTCATGTCAATTTCCATGGCCGTATGTACTGCCTGAAATGCCTGCAAAGCATGGGCAGGGTATTATTCGGGGTAAAACATTGTGGGGATATTTTGCATAAAACTAAGGGGCATATCTAGGAAGTGGCGGTGAGAGGCGTTAGCCTCCTTGGCTTAACGCCTCTCATCACCACTTTGGAAGCACCAGGCTGCACCATATTACCAAGGATATGGTGCAGCCTGGCATTTCCCCCTGAAATGGTGCTAAGCCTCACGACTTAACGTCAACCTAGGCATCCTTGCACCAGAGTGCAAAGGTGTCTGCGAACAGGGAGGTTTGTTTATGTTCAGGAAGGTGTCCCTTGCTGTACATAAACAAACCTAAAATGCCATTTTGTAATTTACATGTGTGCTGCTTCATTCTGCATAAATGTAAGCTACAAAATGGCATTTTAAAGAAGGTTTGTTTATGTACAGGAAGGGACACCTTCCTGTACATAAACAAACCTTGGCATTTTGCTTTTTCCTAGTTGCTGCACAAGGCAGCACAGATGGAAAAACAAAAACGAGTTTCGCCACCTTAAGACCAGGATTTTTCTGGTCATAAGTGCAGCGTTGAAGTGAATGGGTGTTGCTGTGGAACGCCCACAGCAACACCCCCTGCATGCCCCTTTCACTCTAATTTTAGCGTGAAAGGGCCCCTATTACTAAGGCAGCGTTAAGCCACTTAGCGTGGCTTTTAGCCATGTTATGTGGTTTAACGCTGCCTTGATAATAGGGCGCTGTGTTCCATGTTAAAATATCGATTGCAAAAATATAGTTGAAAAAAATATGGATGCTAAAATATTTATTACAAAAATATCGAATTCCTATACTTAAACAGGTAAGTACAATAATATCGACTCAAAAACATTGATGTAAAAAATATAGATGTAAAAAATATCAACTTTAAAAAATATAACATAAATTAAAATAAATGAATTAAAAAATATTAATATTATTACCAAAATCAAATAAACTTAATATAAATTTAAACTAAATATAACAAATAAACTTAATTTATTCAATATAAACACAATTTTTTTTACATATACATACATTTACTCAAATATATTTTATTAACTATTATCTTTATTTAATTTATAAACTTCTTTAAATAAATACAAATACAAAAAACACATATATAAATAATAAAAAAATTCTATACTTAATAAACACATTAAACTATTTAAAAAATAATACATACATTTAATAATAAAATAAAAACATTAGTAGTTAAAACGTTAGATAGCGAAGGGGTAAAAATTACAATTCCCACTATAGTGAGTGCAACAGTAGAAAAAGCACTTGATAGCGTAGGGGTAAAAATTACTGTTCCCACTATAGTGAGTGCAACAGTAGAAAAAGCGCTGGATAACGTAGGGGTAAAAATTACTATTCCCACTCCAATGAGTGCACCAGTAGGGAAAGCGCTGGATAGGGAAGGGGTTAAATTTACTATTCCCACTCCAATGAGTGCAACAGTAGGGAAAGCGCTGGATAGCAGAGGGGTAAATATTAATATTCCCACTCCAGTGAGTGCAACAGTAGAGAAAGCGCTGGATAGTGGAGGGGTAACCTTTACTATTGCCACTCCAATGAGTGCAACATTAGGGTAAGCGCTGGATAGCGGAGGGGTAAAGATTACTATTCTCACTCCAGGGAGTGCAACTGTAGGAAAAGCGCTGGATAGCGTAGGGGTAAAAATTACTATTCCTACACCAATGCGAGCCACAGTAGGGAAAGTGCTGGATAGCGGAGGGGTAACATTTACTATTCCCACTCCAGTGAGTGCAACAATAGGGAAAGCACTGGATTACAAAACAATAAAAAAAATAATTAATATATACATTTAAATATTTTATTATTAACAAAGATAATAAAAAATAACAATTACCCATTACTTAACACCATAAAATCCACAACACACACCTACAATTAATTACGCAATTAAATTTAATAATTACTAATTAATTATTGAAAATAATTTATTATGATGTATTACTTCATCAATAAAAAATTATTTACTAACCACCTTTCACACCATTTACACATATTAACACCAAAACACACACCTACAATTAATTACACAATTACAATTAATAATTACGAATTAATTGATGGTAATTAACTTAAAAGTATTTAATAATTAATCAATATTTTTTTTATTAATTACCACCCTTCACACAATTTACACATATAAACACCACAACACACACCTAAAATTAATTAAGCAATTAAGGTAATTATTTATTAATTGAAATTAGTTAACAACTAATTATTAAACTATTATTAAATAATCAATTAACACCTTAATTATTCCACACATTTAATAAAAGTAAATAACTTCCCACCCTATTCCCCTATAAACCCACAACCTGTTATGGAACTAAAAACGCAGAATTAAACTTTAAATAAATTAATACCAAGTCAATCTCTAAAACATATAATAAAATAACAAACAATTTACATTAAAAACACTGAAATACATACAATTTTTATTAAATCAATATTTTTGTAAACGATATTTATTACAAAGATATTTATGTAATTGATATTACTTACCTGTCAGTCGATATTCTAGTCAACTATATTTTTGTTCTCGGTATTTCTTCTCCACAATATTTTTTAGGTGATATTTCTACTCTGCACCAGGGCGTTGACTCTTACAAAGCATTTACAATCTGGAGCAATTGGTGAACTTTCTACTCTTCTTGATCAAGTTTCACCTGGTCCATAAAAGTTAAATACTCATATAAGTGTGGAAAGTACATTTATAGATGATTGTGAGTAAAAAAATAACTTGTTTTAATTAGTTAATAATATTAATAATCTAATATATATGGTGTCCTTTTCCAGTTCTGTGAAACGTTCATCATTTACTAATTCAAGAACATGTGGGTGTCTGTGGGTGTGTGTGTTGGTGTGTGTGCGAGAGAGAGAGACCGAAAAGTTGCTAAATATGCTACTGTAGGAACCAGCCGCGGTTGGTAGTGCGTGTACCTGCAGGGCGGTGATGTGGGGAGGGGGAGGGGGAGGGCTAGGGTCGGGGGTAGTAATTTATGGATTACGGAGCTTTACAGGTAAGTAAACATATAAATAATTAAAACACATTTTGTTGGGTGCACTGCATCCCCAAATGTGATGCAGTGCGCGGAACAAAAATCGTCTTTATTTATTTATATATTTACTTACCAGTAAAGTTCCGTAATTCATAGATTACTACCCCCCACCCTGCCCCACCCCTCCCGACGTCACCACCCTGCAGGTAGACCCACTACAGACCGCGTCTGGTAGGAACACTACTTCAGAATAACACCGCAAGCGTGAAACAAACGCTAAGCAGACACTAAAGGTTACCACTCCTTGGAGACACTTCAACGAGCAATGCCTTACCTGTGTGCCATGCCTTTGAGAGGACGAGGAATACCGTACTACAATATACCGGAGTTTTCCGATACTTTGGAGTGAATTACTCTCTATACATAGAAGCTTAAAGAAGCAGAACCCCTGAAGAACCCATCTGACTTGAACATTAGATACCGAAAGAAGCCTGGAATAATAAAAGACTTATTTGATGAACTGCAGATATTTCTGTTTTCTGAAGTAATGTAATTGCAATAGTATTTTTAACGTATAGGAATATACCTTCCAACTTTGAGAGCACGTTAGTGGCCGCTCTCCCTTCTTTCTAAGCACCCAGGATCGACCATATAGATGGTGTACATTTCAGTTGCAAAATCATGGCACGCTTAGTACAGATGTCTGGCCACCCTAATTATTATTAGTAATACTTAGTAACTGGAAAAGGCTTTACAAATGGGTCCCTAAATGTCTATGTACAACTTGCCATTGTCAAAGTAGATTTTTACCCTTACAACATATAACAGAAAATAACACATTCAGGGTCTTTGTGACTTGTCCTGTTTCTTCAATGAACCTTGTTTAGTGAGTGCTCGACATTTGCCTCATTGTGGTTTGCGGCAGGGTAAATTGTGCTTTTTAATTCTGGAGTCCATAGTTCGACCTTGGTTTTGCTAAGGAGCAATATAACTGGGCTAAATATGCTCTTCTGTTTCCAAGGAATATGCTGTTCTGTTTTAAGAAACATCTAATGTACAAAAGTGTGGAAAATTCAGACTTTCTTTACTAGTGCTGCATTTGCTCCTATGGTTAATTCTCTCAGAATCCATTTCTTTTAAGTATTTGCTGTGTAGAAGGCACAGGCAAATAAAAATAAAATGTAGGCGGACAGAACAGATAAGAAAAATACAATTACAATTTAGGCCTGGAGATATTGTAATTAAAGAGGGATAACTGTTATATGTTTACCAGTTTAGCAGCTGTAAAATATGCCAGACAATGCTAATAAAGGCAAATGAATTTTCTGTCAAGAAATTAGGTTCTTCTGTTCATGAAATCCTTTGGGAATTATAAAGCAGTCAGTGTAATCAAGTTTATTTCTGTAACCAGAATACAGCTGTAACTTCTGATAACTCAGATTTGTGATGTTGGACTGTGCTCTTAATTTTGCCCATAGTAAAACCCAAGTGCTTAGAATTGTTTGTTGTTAATGTCTTTTATTTATTTTATTTATTTATTTACGTGTTTCTTTTTTGCTGTGGAAAAGCATTGTTTGTTTACAATAGAGGTGACTTATAAAGAAGAGTTTGAGCCAGGTATATAGGATAGGTTTATTGAGAGGACAGGTAGGGAGACCTTAGGGATGTCTCACCAAGGCATAAGTGAAATATGACGTGTATGCATTGCAAATGATGTGGAGATGAGGAGATGTGGCCTAATAGCTAGAGCTGCTGAATTTGGCCCAGATTTAATAGAAAATTACTCAACATAGCAAGACAACTTGGTGCTCTGCGGGACAGGGTGAGAGCAGGAATGCAATGCATCATATCTACTAAGATATGGCGCATTCCTGCTTTCTTCCTGCGCTGGGAACACTCAAGCTCCACCAATAGAACGCATTCCCAACACAGATGCAAGGCAGTGACTTGCACTGCCTTGTGTTCATCTAGATTTAGTAAGTCACGCAGAGGCTTGCAATGTGGTTTTGCGTGGTTTAGTAAATTTGAGTTGAGGGAGCAATGCAAGGGCAACAAAAGGCTTTAGTAAATCTAGGCTATGTATCTAGGAAACCAGGCCCGAATACTGACTTTAACTCAACAACCTGTGATTCCGGACATATCACTTCGGCCCTGATTTAGATCTTGAAGGACAGGTTATTGTGTCACAACGGTGATGGATATCCTGTCTTCTGAAATATTAATCCAATTGGATATAATGCTATTTAGATTTCAGCAGACGGGGTACCCGTCACCGTTGTGACGGAGTAACCCGTCGACCAAGATCTGGATCAGGCCCTTTAGCTCCCTGTGTCTGAAAAAACATACATATTACAAGACAGGCCTCAAGGTGTCCACTCTCTAAAATGTTTTTTATATCTACACTGAATAAGGAGGTATACATAAATAAAACCATTAAATCAACCCTTATTATTTGAATGATCTTTACTGGTTGCACTCTTGTAAGTCAGGAACGCATTAATCACAAATATCCCTTGTTTGTTTTAAAATGCCCCCTATCTCTCATATATGTCTGTATTAACTGCACCTTTAGGAATGTAGTCAACTGATAAGCATGTTTTTGTGTGTTTCATTCAATAAACACAGAGGGGCCTATTATGATGTCCGGCGGATGCAGGACTGGCCGACCTCTGGTCAGAGGTCCTATCGCCTAATTATGATGCAGCCGCACATGGTGCGGTTGCATTCTAACATTTCCCTATGGGAGCATGTGTTAGGGCTGTAAACCGGCCGTAGTACAAGCCGTAGTACATGCTCTCATAGGGAAATGTGAGGTGGTGCTAATCCCTGCACCCTGTGGCAGGCGCTTCAAGGGGTGAAGCATTAACAGTAGGGCACCATAGGTCCCCTCTCTGCCACCAACCATAGGCTGCAAAGGTAAGGGGGCCCTGCTAGAGGCCCCCAAACACGCTTTAAGACAGGGTTTACAATGGCGGAAAGACCGGAATGGAAACCCTGACAGAAACCATGCATCATAATCCGGACAGCATAAACTGCGGTCCATTTTGATTACGTGCTGGTTTCGACTGCCGGACAGGCTCCTTGAGCCCGTCAGAAGCCATCTGGACTGACCGGTTATTTTCAATTCCGACTAGCTAAGTCAAACTCAGCCGATCAGAAAGGAAACCGACAATGTCAGTAAGGCCTCCAACCTGAGGCTAGAGGCCTTACGACCAACATCGTAATAGGCCACAGAATATTCGATAGAGAGTGTGCAAATCCTGAGCTTGTGAAACCCAAGGATTCAAATTTCTCATTATAGTAAGGTGACTCCAAAATGATATGGAATGAAAGTAAGCTGTTATTTTCTCTTTTTCAATTTGTGTGGCATTTGTTTGTTTTCAGTCCCTTCCTGTCAGGACCTCAGGGGATAGCTCCATTAATATGCATGCACAACATATGCACAAAGCCGAGGATGACATGGATTTCAGAGTAGCCAGTTTTATTGGTAGATGGAAAATAGACACATTAATTGATGGATCAAACAGTAGAGCAGGACCAAAAGAAAAGAGTGGGATGAGGGGGAGGACAGATACAAATGATGATATTAGTTGAGTCAAGAATGCAAAATGTGAACTATTCAAGCTACTCATGCAGAATCACACATACATTGGTTCACAGTGCATGGAATGAGCTGACTTCATTGGTGGGTGACTGCCAAAAGAAAATATTGCATACCAATGGGAATAATGAAGATGAAGCTCAATGAGCAAATAATGACATAACATAAAACATTCAAAGAAAAAGTACATTAAAAAGAAGAGAGACAGACTCCTAAAAATTAATATAGCCCGCAGTAGCGTGCTATACCGGCTATTAAAGGCCAGCTCCAGCATTGGGCGAGGTCCTTTAACAAGGGAGAAGAACTTTAATAGCTGGTATACCTCAGCTACGAAGGGCTATAAGGCTATTAGAACATTCTGCAGAATGTTCTAACAAATAAAACAAAGGCCTCTCGGAGCCCGAGGGTGTTTAAATCCCCTCGGGGTCCTAGTTGCCTTTGTGAAAACAACATTGGAATGTTGCTTTGGGGCCTTTACTGGCCCGTAGAAGCACAGATCACTCCATTGTCTGTAATAGAGTGCTCCACATTCCAATGTTCTACTAATGTATATTGCATTGCGTAAGGGTTGTTTTTTAAGTAATGCAAGAATATTGTCAGGAAAAATTACTGCCCAGAAAGATAGCACTTATATACAATGTGCAATTTCGATTACGGTGTGTGCAATCTTATAACATTTTGTATGCTATATGCTGGATTACATTAAGAATTAAAAAGGAGATTCTGTGTACACATTAAAATAGAGTTTTGGGAGAGACTTTCTGGTGTTCAGGGCTGGTACTAGAAATTCCCAAGAGGTTAGTGGTTATGAGTTGGACAGGCACTTGGATGCAGTGTGAAAATATTTACAGAAAATAAAAAAATGCCATTGAGATTGGCTTACATTTCAGCTGTCATCATCTTGTTTTGATTCCACATCTCGCAATCCGTGTCATTATGGGGTATAAAATGGCCACATATTCTGATCGAATTAAGCACTGCTTGATAGGTCCTTTGCACCTGAATGTTCCATTTAACTGTACTGGTATGCTTTGTAGACATTTATATTATACTTATATATATAATATTTAATTCTTTATTAATACCATTCAAGAAGTCCTCCAGTCATTCCTTTCCATTTCTGAAGAAACAATGACTGTGACAGTGCCAAGCCAACATGTATACAAGAGATTTCAGAAGATGACATGGAAAACCGGCTGAATTTGGAATGTTAGTTGTTCCATGTTCTCTTTGGGGCCAAGTTATTTTTGCGACCCTAAATGCCAGGAGTCATTAGCTGAATTGATGTTAACATGTTGCGGATCTTTTCAATGTCAAGCTGGGCTGGGCTCTTCATGGGATAAGAAGAGAGAAAAAAACAAAGACTGTTATTCTAGACTATCTCATGAGGGTTCTCAAAACCTAACAATGGATTTGGAGTTAGCTGATGCTGCAAGGTAAGTCAAAGTTCAAGGTAGACAACACAATGTTAATATATTGGTGGTTTTTCACTGCTCAATGAGGTTAGCCCCAACTCCGTGTTTCCTGCCACGTTTGCTGTTTTCTTCCTATCCCCTTCAGGTTAAGTTTATTCATCGCCTTGTTTCTGCTGCTCCATTTAGAATCCCCAGTTGCCAAAGCTACTCCTCCTTCTTTCCGTTTTTGGTGAAGTAGTTCTGGTCTCCTTGTGAGATTTTGCCCAACACAACATTGAGGAAGAAGGTAAGAAGTTCTCCACTGTGTACTACCTACCCTACTCTATTTCTGATTCCTACTGTGCGTAATAGAGTTCTCATCATTTTATTTGGATGCACTTTTTTTCCACTTCTATAGCTGTGTCACTAAAATTAGTTTCTCAACCAAGAATCTGGTGAATCATTAAGATTGAGAAGCATCCCATGGGAGCCATATTTTGCTCCTCTCCCATTACCCCTTTTTCCCCAGGGCTCTTTTGCTGTGGGTCTCATCTTTTACCGTCAAAATAGACACTTATGAAGAAGTGAGGTTGGTCCATCAGATTTCTCTAATATCATTCCAATTGGCTCAAAACACTTTCTTTATTTAATTGAATTTGGATGGGTTATTTTTCTATGATTTGTGGGTGATAATCAGCATTGTCCATTCATCGGCTGATTTCTTTTATATTGGTTCCGGAGAATACTGAATGAGTGATGCATGATATAGTGCCACCAAAGTATGTGTAAAAGTGTTGTTTGTAAAGTGAAGTCTAAAGTGCATAGTGCCTAATCAAGATTGATCAGTGTTGAATACACCAGAACCAACACACCTAAAGCCTCATCATGAAATACCATTGGGAAACAAAAAATGGGCAATTTGATCTTTTGTGAGATTCTATGGACCCAATCAAGGGAGGATGGAAAAGTGTGGGGTGGCACAGGGAAGAGAGAGGGATAGGGTATACCACATCTCCCTCCGGAATAGAGCAACACAAAATTCTATTGCTGGTTGAGTCACTAATATGGAGTCCAAGTCTGTGCAAACCTCCTAGCTCTTGCAGCAAGACTTATTACTCTCTAAATCATTTTCAAGCACTATAATGCTCTCTAGAAATATTCTTCATGAACTTCTGCCCTTCAAATTCAAGCCTTGTTGATGGTCGGCTAATCTTTTCTGGTGGGAGAAGAAACCATCAGAACACTGGGTCTTGAGCTAATAGGAAATTGCCCATCACATTCATACTCATTCTCACAGTTTATAATATTCCAACAATTCCTCTTTTTGGTGGTAACACAGGCAGCAGAGCAGTCACACTTGCAGCAAAGCAGCAGAAGAGCAGCAGTCCTTCTTGCAGCAGGGAAGCAGAGCACTCCTTCTTCTGAGTCTTCCACAGGTCCGGAAGTGATCTGAAGTGTTGAGTCTGAGGTTTCAATAATTATACCTGGTGTCAGCATTGAAGTGGTAGAAACATCTGGAGTTGCCTCCTATAGTGGTTTCTGGATTTTCCTGCCACCCTGACCTAGTCTCGGTCTAACTGAGGGCACAATAGTCGAGTATGAAGCCCTTTGCTTGTGAGCTGAGCCAATGCCTTTGAAGTGCAAGTGTGGTAGGTGACACCTCTGCCCCCTATCAAGTCGGAGAGCGTCCATCCTGCCAATACCCAGACCCTCCTTTGTAATACTGTCTAGGAGGAATACACAAAGGGCAGCTGCCAACTACACTCAGTCATGAGACTGAGGAACAGATTGCAGGCACCATATGGTTAGGACAAAAAAAAGTAAACTTTCTAAAAGTGCAATTTTTAAAATTACACCGTAACATCCAACTTTACCATTAAGAGGGTTTTAACTTAAAATTCCGCAAACACCAAACATGACTCCCTAACTTCTCCCAAATAAAAGTTATCACTTATTAAATATTTTAAGGTAAACCAATGTTATCCTATATTAGAACTAGGCCTTGTAAAAGTGAAAAAATAATTTGTGAGTTTATCACTACCAGGACACGTAAAACTTACAGATATCTGTACAACATTTTAATTACAATGCTCCTTGCCCTATGGTTGTCTAGGGCCTACTTTATGGTTGTTTAGGGCCTAATTAAATGTATTAAAAAAATATTTAGGCCTAACAAAAAGTTTACTTTGCTAATTCGAAATGGGAGTTTAAAACTTCACACACAAGCTGAAATGGCAGGCCAGAAATCGTTTTAAAGCCTACTTAAGTGAGTGCCACAATAAGTGCTCCCGGAGCACTAGGAGCATTTAGTTTACAGGTTCTACATTCTTCTAGTACCACTTTACTAGGGACTTACAAATAAAGTCTGCCAATTAAGTATAAGCCAATTTTATCATGTTTGAAAGGAAGCGCACAAGCACTTTAGCACTGATTAGTAATGGTAACGTTCATAGAGTCTTAAGGCCAACATAAATGAATTTAGCAAAACAGGAGGATTGAAGGCAAACCGTTTGGGGGGGACCACACTGAGTCTGACAGGTCTAACACCAGCATGACAACCTGAACCTACTCCTCATCCATCAATTGCATAATTGAAGCAGTCAAACCAGGTGGTGCAGCAAAAGTGAAAGAAGAGGTTCAGGTCCATAATTTCATACTGCCACATCAAGTAAGGCCTAATCTGAGTCCAAAGAGTGAGGAAAGAACCGTATAATCACAGAGTGAAATTCCATATTTTAGGCATGCAATGATTAATGAAGCAGCTGTTCAGGATTCTACGATCTCTGCAAGATCACCTTCTGAAGAACACACATACTCTCTACTTGTCGAGTTTCATTGGTACACTGAGCCTACAGACAACTTGCCCCGGAAGAGGCACATATACCATGAACCCCATGCAACCATTGATTTCATGAGACATGGCTCACTCTGTCACAAAGAAAATATTTATTGTGAGGTGGACCTGCAGCAAAGGAAAATTACTTGCATAATAAAACTAGAGCAGAGGAGAGGATCCCACACCCTTCCAAGAAAAAACAAGAAACACAGACACTGCTGACAATAGACCCAATAGCATCCTACACTACTGGATCTGTCCAAACAGTATGAGGAAGGGGGTTAGAGGCTTTGACCCGTCATCAAGTTCAACCTGATGTTAGGCTTGGTTGAAGTCATAGGTGGAAAATACCATGGCACCATCCACGAGTGTAAGGATTTCAATTATTATAGGGTAAGAGATGGCTGTCAATGAAAATTGAAGCATTCAAACCATGAAGATCAACACAGAGAGGTAAATTGCCATCCTTCTTTTCGGACAAGACAATGAGAGAGACCCAATCCTGAGATTCCGTTTCCTCTATAATCTTGTCTTTATTGAGCTCATCTAGAAGTTTTTGTAGACCAACTCTCGTAGAAAATGGTACACCTCTACATTTCTGCTTGACTGGATAGGTTCCTTCTCATACCCTAATTCTAATACAGTTAATGTATCATTTGAGCCTGCTGACAGACGTTGTTGAACATTTGTGGAAATGCTTGGAAGATCTTCAGTCTTGGGTCAGATTGGTTGACAGGTAATACTGATTCATCAGCAAAGGGATCAAGGGTAACTTGGAGCAGCCATTGATCGTTCCATCCAAGGACACATACACCTTTATGAGCCACTTTAATTTTAATTGTAGCTGTGTGGTCCATGAAAACTACCTTACAGGAGAAATAGCCTATGACGCCTATTCCCTGACCATCATTGGTGATAGTAGAGAGGTAACAGATTTAAAGCATTACCTTGTAGTAATTATGAATTAGCGCCTGGGGCATCTTCGGATGACATAACTACTACATTCTTTTTGTTATCACAACATGCCCTGAAGAAGTGACCCAATTTGCCACAGTTGATACACTTGCAATTGAGTGCTGCGTGTCCCGTGAATGATGTCATCTGGTTGCTGTTGCCAGAGCAGTAGGAGGGAAATCCTTTTGCATGCTTCTTGCTTTTTTCTGTGTTATCCTTTTGTTTTCAAATTTTTACACTACAGACATCATGGTCGTCTTGCTTTTCAATTTTTTCATTATTTATCTTTTTGACCCATGGCACACATTGCTCACAAGCCTTCATTATCTTTATAACCTCTTTCGTTGTGGGGTTGCCTAGTACCCTCAGTCTTTCCTGTATTATTCTGTTTGTGGTGTGGCCCACAAGCTGCTTTCTTAACATTTGGCATTGTATGCTCCAAAGTTGCATGTAGACAGGCTTCTAAGATCAGTCAAGAAATTATCAAAAGCCTCACCTTACTTTTGCTGCTTAGTATAGAAGTGATATCTTTTTAAAGTGATGCTCAAAGTGATGCTCACTGCAGGTTTGATGTAATTTTCTAGTGTTAATATTGCCTATCCATTGTTGTTTTATAGCCCCTCATCCTCAGGACGCTCAATTTAGGGAATAGCCCCACAAATCTCCTGCCATTGTGAGCCAAAGCAATGAATCTTATTTGGTCCACGGGCATTTTATCAGCAACATTAGAAAAAAGTTATGTTAAAGCTCTTCCTCCTTCCTTCGCTTCACGAATAGGAGGTTCTCCTTTACAAAGGCAAAATGTTGGTTGTAGTTCAAGTTGCATTTTGCATAGAGGCTAGAAAAACAGATTTCCAGATACCTGATGAAAACAAGGTCCAAAAATTGAAAAGAGCAGAAGATATGCAGGAAGTGTTAGCACTGCAATTGCTATTCTGTGAATTATAAACTGAATTTGAGGACACTTGAAACCAGGCAAAGTGCATTTGGAACAATGGTGAGGAACAAAAAAAACTAGTGAAAGGTACTTGTAATATATAATACTAGCAGCCCGTCCCGACGTTGTCCGGGAGCAATTAGGCTTCAGGGCCCCCGCCCACCCCGACGTTGTCCGTGGGTCCCCCGGAGCCTTACTCCATATATTGCAGTATTATACCTCTATGTTTACTTTGTGCGCTTTTGTAACCTGCACACATAACTTTTTCCTCCTGTAATGCACCATTTGGCTCACTTTTTTAATGCTCCGTTTGCTTCCTCTTGCTACCTGCACACGTCACTTTTTCCTCCTATACTTCTATGTTTACTTTCTACGCTTTTGTAACCTGCACACATAACTTTTTCCTCCTGTAATGCACCATTTGGCTCACTTTTGTAATGCTCCGTTTGCTTCCTCTTCCTCTCGATTTTCATTTTTGCTTCATTTTTCCGCCGATCACCGCTCCTAAATAAATAAATAACTAACCTACCTCATCCGCCGCTCACCGCTCCTGCCCGCCTGTCCGCCGCTCCTCACCGCCTGTCCGCCGCTCCTCACTGCCTGTCCGCCGCTCCTCACCCTTCCTCCCCGTGCCATGTCAGCCGGTCCTTCTCGCGCACCTGGACGCCGCTCCTCCCTGCGCTCCTCACGTGGGGCACGCACATCGCGGCCGGCGCTTCTTCCAAGGGACTACTTTTTTTTCGGTAAATTTTTTAAATAACGTATATTTATTAAGTTTATATAGCCTATGTCCATCTGCACACCCTGACGATTACAACGATGTATCGGGTGTGTGGATTGGCGCTGTGGTTCCCGAGTTTACCTGCCTCAAAGGTTCAAAGTTCTTCCTTTATAATAGTAGTATAGATAATCCCAAAGGTTGAAATGTGAATGACAAACTGCACTAAAATAACCCCTAAGCGAGGTGGAACGCACAAACCTAGAAAATATAATAGGTTTCAAAAAGGCCTCCTGGATGGGAAGCGAGTGACACAGAGGGAAAATGAGACATCGGAGTGCACAGATGCACTCGGGGAGAACGTGCTAGCCCTTAGGTGTTAGCAGTTGAGGGAGGTGACTTTAAGTAACTCCACCCAAGAGGAGAGACAGAGGCATGCTCTCGGTCATCAGCAGAGAATACGCAGCATCAGCTGCAGAGACAAGCTGACTGTCGAAATAAGGACAACTTTATTTGCTGCATTTCTGAGGCATAAGATTAAAAGAACAGTACCTACAATATGCAAAAACAAATACATCTTGCTACAACGGCAATACTATTGAAAGAATCCAGACATTTTCACAAGATTACTGCATACAGACATGGTGGCAGGGTATATCTCGTTGCATCTATTACCAATGTTTTTAAGTTCCAAACACGGTTGCATATGGTTTGCAAATAGACGGTGCACACTTCCCAAAACCAGCCACCCACAATTGGTTTCAAATACAATACACAAGCGCAAAAGGTGGGAGAGGTATTGAATCCTAGGCAAAATATGTCATAGGGTTGAAATTCCACGCAAGAGGAATACTGCCATGACAGAAATAGTAGTCCTTTCACATTGATGATGTTATAGGTTTTATTTATTGAATATTTAAAACACAGCAGCCAATGCTTTTCACCCACACAGGCTTCTTCAGGGCTGCAAATAACAATGCAAACATAATAAACAAAACTGTACAATTAAAAACATTTTTACAGCTGTTATTATACTAAAGTGTGCATATATGTATTCATAAACAAACCATAATTATTAACACACAGAACCCAAGTCATGATTTTAGTGAGTGAAAAGACCAAGACCACATCTATGATGCAAGGATCACAAAGAGTTTTTTCCAGTTGTGAAGTAGCGTATCCAAATGGGTCTATGCAGAAGCTAACCTTTCAAAAAGAGGGAGGTATGTAAAAATGTACATCTTATGGACAGCTGCAGGAAAAACACCATTAAATGTATGCTCATACATATGTTAAGCCACTTGAAATAAAGAAATGGCAGACTGAAAGGTAGGGAAGAGGGAATAAAGAGGAAGAGAAAAAGGAATAAAACAAGGAGAGATAAGAGAGATGTACACATTTAGGCAAAATGTTACCCACCAAAATGTATTGGACCACACAGTTCGTAGAAGGAGTGGGGAAATTCCTCCGGGAGTTGTCACAGGTCAATCCACACTGAACTAAAACGTCATCAATGACACACAAAAAAACCTAAAGAGAAGTAAAATAGATCCATAAACATCCTTAATTTAAGGTAGCTGTTGTGATGCTTCTTACGGCGGAGAAAGCACAACTCAGGAGACGTAGGCCTTATTCAGGTAAGTTTAATAGCAGAAAGCAACCTGGCATCCGACCACCTCGAAAGCGCAGAACAACTGTCAGCTATCGAGTGTCATGTACCAGATGTTCCACACGGAACACAGGGAAAGAGCAGAGCGTGCGGAGAATCTTATAAACAGGTAAGATTCCAACATAACACATCCTATTTCCTAGGAAAGAAAGAAACAAAAAAACAAAAAAACAGAGATAAACGTTAACATGAAATCATACAGAATCCATCCCACTTCGCTGGAAAAAAAAACAAATTAAGAAGTGACATAATCATTGAGGTAGGCAGGAGACTTATGCACTCTACGTCCAAGAGGCAAACTCACACTTGGAGAAGGGAGAGCGAGGGGATCACACGCAGACTCACGGGTACCGGAATCACAGGAACCAGAATCACATGCAGACTCATGAGTACCAAAGTCCCTGAAATCATAATCAGGCATGAACATAGCACCAGAGCAACCCTCACCCTTGGAAGCAGGGATATGAAACGAACCACTCTTCTGATAAAGTGCGACATTTCTGAGGTTCCACCTATCACCACCTTCCAGAACAAGAGAAAATTTGTTGAGGGAAACAACACGGAAAGGGCCCTTAAACTTATGCAGACCAGCCTTAGTTCTGCCAGATTTAACTTTGACCCAATCACCAACAGCAATCTTCCCAGAGACAACCACAGGAAAACTCTCACCATCGGACAGTACCCAATCCTTTAACCAAGCAGGAACTGTTCTAGAACCTGGGGATCGCCCACGCATGACTTGGAAAGGAGACAGATGAGTGACACTGTGAAGGGTAGTCCTGTATGACCAAACCATGTCCTGAACCAACCGTCTGGGATCTAAGTTGTTGGCTAAAGCAAGTTGAATGGTACCTTTTATGAGACGGTTGGACCTCTCGACCATACCATTTCCCATGGGGTTGCATAAAGAAGTACGAGAGTGCTTGACACCACATTTCTCAAAGAAACATCTCATTTCATTAGAGGTTAACTGGGTGCCGTTGTCAGTCAAAACCATATTAGGGAAACCCTCTAAGGAAAACAGATTCTCAAGCACTTCAATGGTAGACCTAGTGGTGATATCTCTAAGAAACTCCACACAAAGCCACTTGGAGTGAACATCAACGATCACAGCAGCAAAACGCATGTCAACAGGTAGGCCAGAAAGAGGGCCAATGAAATCCAAACACAGATTACACCAGGGTTTCCCAGGATCCGAAATATGCCCTTGATTGGCTTGTAGACCAACTTTCAACCTCTTTTTGCTCTCCTTGCAATAGAAACAATTTTCCACCCAACCACGGATCACATCATCCATGCCTGGCCACCAAAACTCCTGCTTTATCCTCCTGATAGTCATGCCCTGACCAAGATGTCCCAAGTGGGCTAGTTTGAAAATATGTAATCTCAGGCCAACAGGTGGCACAAAACGATCACCCCTCATAATGATCTCAGAACCTGAAAGAGACAATTCATCTAAGAGTTTCCAAAAGGGCCTGACCGCAACAGGCAACATACTTTCCCTGGGAGCACCTCTCCTAATAAGTAGAATTACTTCTTGCAGGGTAGAATCCTTCTTCATTTCAGACAACCACTGATCCTGAGAAAAGGCATCCACAGAAGATTCACATACATCCCCAACAACAGCAACAGCCTCATCCACACTGCACTTTTCAAGATCCTGATCAACTAACTTCCAATCAACAGACAAACGAGATAGACAATCTGCCTGGACGTTTTTCCAACCTTGGATAAAAACAATTTCGTATGAGTACTCCTGTAATCTGGCTGCAAATCTTGCAAGACGAGCAGAACCTTTACCAGCACCACCTCCCGATAAAATCTTCAGTAAAGGCTTGTGGTCGGTTCGCAAAACAAACTTCACACCCCACAAATATACACGAAAATACTGCACACTCCATGCAGCAGCCAAAGCTTCTCGTTCTATGACCGAGTAATTCCTCTCAGCTTGGGTTAGGGTCCTAGAAGCAAAGGCGATGGTTTTTTCAAAACCACGTTGAAGTTGTGAAAACACTACTCCAATTCCAGTTAGACTGGCATCTACAGTCAGGAAGGATTTGCACACAGGATCAAACGGGGCTAGAATACCTGCGTTGCAGATATTTTCCTTAATCTGTTGAAAGGAGTCCTCTTGCGCTTTTTCCCAAATAAACTTGTTGCCCTTTCTCAATAACAATCTCAATGGTTCAGACAAACTTGCAAAACTTTTAACAAATTTCGAATAATATTCGACTAACCCTAAGAAGGATCGAAGCTGGTCTCTATCTCTAGGTGCTGGGGCTTGACTGATGGCAACTAGAAGATTCTTTTTTGGAGCAATCCCGCCAGCGGAGATAGTATAGCCTAAGTACTCAATGCTTTCAGTTAAAAAGACACACTTATCCTTATTAACAGTTAAACTGGTGTCTTCTAGTTTGAAGAGGACTTGACGTAAAGCTAAATTGTGATCATTCACACTTTTCCCAGATACAAGAATGTCGTCTTGAAAGTAGACAACACCAGACAGACCCTTAAGCATGTTAGACATCATCCGTTGAAAAACACTGGCAGCTGAGGCGAGGCCAAACGGCATGCGAGTGAACTGGAAGGTACCCTCGGTGGTAATGAAGGCAGTCAGTGGTTTGGAGTCAGGGTGTAATCTGATTTGGTGGTACGCACTCCTCAAATCGATCTTTGAGAAGAATCTACCCCCCCCCCCCACAGATTGTAACAACTCGTTGATATTGGGAAGGGGAAAAGTGTCTGTTATAATCTCTTGGTTGAGGGACCTGAGGTCAATGCAGAATCTCAACCGACCATCGGATTTCAATGTGATTACAACGGGAGAAATCCAGGGAGAAGCTTCAACAGGTTCAATGACTTTGGTAGCCAACATGTCATGCAATAAATCCTTCAGGCCCTGTCTAACAGAAAGGGGTACTCTTCTAAGTTTATGTTGCACAGGAGAAGCTTTGGGCTTCAAAACTATTTTGTGAAAATAATCCTTAACACACCCTAATTTATCTACAAATACTCTATGGGCAGCATTCAAGATGTCTTTAACTTGAACATCGTTTTCAATTACCATAACCACATCAGGTGAGCTGGGATTAATCACAATATTTAAATCGAACTGGTGCATCCACCCCAAGATTGGAGGACCTTCTCTGGCTATATACACTTTCTCATTGATACTCCTGGATTTAAATGCGATGACACCAAACAAGTACCCCAGAAGATCAATAGGTTTGCCTTGGTATCCAACTGGATCAATGTCTTTTTCAGCCAGAGAAACATTGTGCCACAACAAAGAAAAGGTAGATTCTGGAATTATGGTAAACAAAGAGCCAGAATCAACCATAAGTAAAACATCTTGACCACATACGGTAAACAGTGCGGAAGGTCTTGTTAATCTGGGAGAATCATACGTGGTACTAACCAAATCACAATCAAGTTGTTGAATTACTAAAACTCTGTTATTGATTACATTCACCTTAGACTTGAGTTTGTCAAAAGTCTTGGATGATTTGGTTTTATCAGAACCCTCACCCTGTTTACACATTCTGAGATAATGACCTTTGCGACCACATTTTCTACAAGTCTGGTCTACGGCATAACACTTCTTGAAATCACCTGAATGGAATTGGCTTCCACAACGCCAACATTCTTTACTCTTGACCTTGGAAAGAAAACTGTTAGGGTTATTCTTGTTAAAACGTTTAGAAACAGCATTAATTTCATAACCTTCTACACATTCATCATATTCGACACTCCCAATTTGTGAGGAACTTTTATCTCTATGTTCTAATTCTTTGATACACTTCTGAGACTCTTCGATGACTTTTGCCATGTCTATCGCATCTTTTAAGGTGGGATCCTTAGCAGCCCATAACCTTTCCTGAATTTTTCTATGACGACATTGCACTATGAGCTGATCGCGAACTAGCTCATCAGTCATGTTACCGAAACGACATTTGATAGAAAGTTCACGTAACCTGGAAACAAATTCGTCAATACTCTCATTTTCAGCTTGCGGATGGGTATAAAAACGGTATCTTGCCATAACTAAGTTAACCTCTTTGGCAAATCTAGTCTCAAGTCTTTTGAGAGCCTCTTTGTAAGCGTCATCCATGGGTTGGCCATTGGGACCTAAAGCAACCGGTAAATACTTAAACACTCTTTGACCTTCATTACCAAGTGTGCTTAGTAAAAGCGCTTTTTTCCTTTCAGGGTGAAAGTTTTTTCCATCAAGCGCAGTAATGTAATTGTCCAGCATCTCAACCCAGTCCTCCCAATCTATTAATGGTGTGCCTGGAGAGGACAGAAACATAGGAGGCATAACAATATTTGAGGCCATAATGAAGCAAGAACCAAAACAAATGCAAGCGATATTTTTTAAAACAAATTAAAGAAGAAAAGTTAAACTGCAAACTTGAAAAATATGGGTGTGCAAATCACCGTGAGAGTGTCTGCACGTAGGTGAGCAAATCACCGTGGCCACTCGAAGTCAGGAGAATCACACGAAGTCAGGTTGACGTCACAAAAGACGAGTGGAATGCAGAGAAGAGCTGCGGTGAGGAGCTGACGTGAACAATAAGCAATGCGTAGAAGGCAGCAGAGCGTTCACTCCTCAAAGACGTAACAATGGTGATTGACGATGCGTTTCAGTGACGAGAGGCAAGAGGCGTCACAAGACGTAGCAACGTCAATACGCAGAGCGTCGAATGCGTTCCAGACACGTCAGATGCGGTGCAATGACGTGGGATAACTGAAGGGCTTGGAACGTTGGGTGTTCGACAAGCGCGACAAATAAAACTTTAAAAGACAGTACCTTGAACGTGGATAAGTCACTCGAAATCGAAGAAAGACAATCACCGGAACAGCCGAAGACAGCCAAAGACAAAGACAGCGCTGAAGAAGATGTCGAGTGATCACCAGGTTGCTTTTCACACGAAAGATCAAGCAGTGAAGTACGGTGAGCCGAGTCAGATGAATCCAAGCATCAGGAAAGCGTCGCCAAAAATGTTGTGATGCTTCTTACGGCGGAGAAAGCACAACTCAGGAGACGTAGGCCTTATTCAGGTAAGTTTAATAGCAGAAAGCAACCTGGCATCCGACCACCTCGAAAGCGCAGAACAACTGTCAGCTATCGAGTGTCGTGTACCAGATGTTCCACACGGAACACAGGGAAAGAGCAGAGCGTGCGGAGAATCTTATAAACAGGTAAGATTCCAACATAACAGTAGCACGGCTGCATAATCCTAATACAGTCGGTTTAAGGAATCAGGGTACACAGCATACCTGAAAGGTATTCAATCTATGGGATATTCAATCTATGAACTTCTAGCGTACCCGTCCTCTTCAAGGACCAATGTAAATGAAATGTAAGGCGATCAATAGTGAGCCTGCAGACAAAGCACATGTGAAAAAAAGGTCAAACCCGTGCACGTGTCCTGTAAATGTGATTGTACACATTGAAAAGGCCAGGTTTGCCCCTAGATACATTAACAGATCCTGGTCACATATGGGTGTATCAGCATACCTGAAGGATTCGATGTATGAGCCACCGTGGTGTCTGTCCTCTTCACGGAGCAGTGTCAGAACAGTGTAACGTGATCAATCGCAAGCCTGCAGAAAAAACATGGGTACATTGGGTGTGTGAGTCATAGTAGTAGTATTTCTTTATTCGGTTTTTGGCAGAAAAAAACATAAAAGCAGTTTACAGTACAAAATTCATTTCTGGGTGTAAAATAATCAATACATTTCCTAGTACAAAATTAAAAATGCCAGATATAAAAGCCTTAAGAACACGTGAATAAAAAAGGGCAAACCCCTTGCTTAGTTAAGAGTAAATTTAAGAACATTTAAGAGCATTTTAGTCCATTACAACTTATTGTCTAGGAGAACGCCTTAACATAAAGGATTATATAGATGACATAGCAAAGGACCTTTATGGGAATTAAAAATTAAAACGGTGGAGACGGACACATTTCAAAAGTTTTACTATGTGTGTGAGGCAAAGAAAGTCTGTGTCCTATATTTTTCATTGTACACAATATCAAAGCCAAGCTCATCCCCAGATACATAAGAAGACCCCATGTCACACACTGGTATGTCAGCTGGAAACCTGAATAGCCATGGATGCCATATAGTTCACTGGTGTGCTACTTTTCAAAATATACCGTTCTACATAATTAGAAGACTGAATTGGCAGAAAAAGCTCAACCACATTACTAGCGGGCCGTTTACTAGTTTTAGAAAAGTATCCCTCGAACCCACAGCTCCAAAGTCAGAATTCAGCATTTGAAAACTGGACTGCTCAAGTTGCTGATACCCATTTGCAGCTTGCTATTTAGTATTTATACCTTGTCTCTCAAAAAACACACAGCACCAAGGCCAGATCAGAGTATTAGAGTATTGGAAAAATGAAATATCCAAAAATAGTTCAAAATGAACTATGACGAGCCATTTACCAATTAAAATAACCCCAGCGTGGGGCTCTAAAGTCGAATCCATAAATGGTATGTACAATCATGGATTTGCCTATAAGTAAACTGAGGTTTAGGCATTGATCGACAGTGCCCAATCCTTTCTTAAAGCCATATTTGGTATGAGTCAGGATATCATTCTCAAACGCCCAGTCCAACCTATGTAATACTATACAGCCCACAGCGTTTGCTACTGCATCAAAAATGAAATATTTCAGTAATTGTTAGGGTGTGCTTTGGCCCCTGTTGTACAAATAGGAATGATTACAGATCTATTTCATGTGGGTGCACTGTCTACCTTGACAGCAGCGTTGAACATGTTAGTTAACAGTGGTTCCCGGAAAGGTGGTAGTCACAAGGTTGGGGTGTAGTCAAATGCACTTTGAAAAACCTTTTTACATGTTATTGAGTATATATAATGGTTAAACAAAAAATGCATATTTTCATTGTTACTTGTAGTGAAACCTGACGAAGGGCGCCAGTAGCCCGAAATGCGTTGCGTTTTTAATAAACGCTGCTTCTGGATGAATAAATGCGCTAGTACGTGTTTTTGAAAAGAGGTCCGGATGGGCACATCAACAAAATGAGAAACCTTTGAAAAATGGCATCACTCTGTGCTTGTGGAATAAATTGGATTTATATGATAAGACTGAATAAGAGAATGATTACATGGTATAAAATCGGAGAAACATGGTTTGAAATATGAAAGCAAGAAGTAGAAGCAAGCTGTGCCTTTGGATTGGGGCGAGATGATGCCCTAAAAATAAAGTTAACAGTGAGTTCAGAATTCAGGTTTATCAGGGAAGACATTGAGTGGGACACTGGCTTGGCCAGGAGCCTTGCTCTTCTTGCTTTCAGCAAGTGTCCTGTGTATCTCAGAAAACCTCCATATTACCAAGTTAGTTATTATCAGTATGTTTATCTTCGAGTGGTAGATGACTGTTAGAAATATGACTAAAATGTTCAAGGAGGTGTGGTCATGCTCGCAAAGATGGGGGCTGCTCACTAAAAGGGCTCTGCCACCTATTCCCCTTCGCCGGGCGGTTATCCCCCAGGGCCAGTCACTATAGCTTGCAGTATTGTGGAGAAGTGTGGCTCAGGGGTTAGAGGCGGCAGACCCGGAAGCTGAGATCGGCCCTGGACCAGGGTTCAATTCCCCGCCCCGACGGGGGTTGGGCTCAATAATTCCACGGACTCGATAATTCTCGCTCCGGTGCCTACTCTACTCACGGGTTCACACTCTGCGACTCTGGGCAATAGCTTGCTTAATCTCCACAACGGCCCCTCACGGCGGGATGCCTGGCTTTCACCTTGTGGATACCCTGCCGGGGTATCTCACAGGGGAATACCAGGACGGGTTCCCTAAGCAAGCGCATAGATGCCTGCGATGTGGGTGATTTGCGCTATATAAATACATGTACATTTACATTTACATTGTGGGCCTGCCCTGTGCACTGCGGCACTGTGCCATGAAGGGAGAAGTGACCCGGCATATCGCCCTGGCTGCAGCCTCTAGGGAGATGGCCTGTTTGTGTGCCTTGTAGTGCTTGTTGACATTGGAGGAGCCTGTTGGCGGACACCAAACAATTTCTTCTCTAACACGAAGAGCAAAGTTGTGGTCACCCATGTGTCTGGTGTGGATACTAAGGCTGCTAAGACCCCCCCCCCCACATTTTTCCCTTACTGAGGAAGATGGAGGCATGCTAATGGCTGCAACTGAAGCACTTGGCCCCCTCTCCGAAGGCCTGAGATCGGAGAGGATTGGCTGCTAGGACCCGGGGAAGGCAGCAAAGCAACTTTGAATATGGCAGTGCCTGGCACTAACTACTGAACTGCCCAATGCTATACTGTACTCCTACTTGTGCTGAGGTAGATACACAATGCCTTCATCCAGGAGTCGCACCTGACACAGGTAGAGTCCCTTCATCTCCAAACAATTGCGAGGCCAGGTCTTCTCCAACAAATACTGCACACATGGCCACGGGGTGCTGGTGTGGACTGAGGAGGTAGCCCATTTATGGCAGATAACACAATGATAGACCCAGAGTGCCGCTACATATTTGTTGAGGGTCACCTGGATGGTTGCCAGCTTCTACTTGGTACGATCTATGCCCCCATCTTGAAGCAGGCGACATTCAAGCACAGCCTTTCTAGGGTGCTCTTGTGCTGGGGTGGCCTCCCATTGGTGCTTGGTGGTGACTTCAACAGTGTCCTAAATGTCAACCTGGATAGCTCTTTCCCTCACCCACACCACTGCTATCTTGAACACGTAGGCATTCACATCATGGCTACAGCACAGGCACCTCTCTAAAGTTTGGCGTCAACTTAACAAATATGCAGGATTCTACTTGTTCTACTAGCATCCACATGACCTACACATTTGTATAGACTATAATATTTCCACAGCAGACATACTACCCAACGTCATGCTCATCGATTATCCGGCAGAACACACTCTGACCATAACGTGCAACACATGTGTATAAGATGGGACCATGCCCATCCATCCCCTACTGATGCCTCCAAACATCAATGTTTGAGGACCCACTGATCCAGGCCTCAATCCACAATTGCATCTCAGAATATTTTGATACCAACACGTACACTCTCTCCTCATGCCTTATTGGATGGGACTCTTGTGAAGTGACAATAAGTGACAATAAGGGACCACTGCCTGGGGAACGCCATGAACATGCGACAGCAACTGGACAAATAGATCACAGAAATATAAAAGAAGCTGCTGTGACTTGAAGGGCAGGAGTAGCTGACAGTCTAGGAGGCAACAGCTGGGAAGTTCATGCACCACGCTCGTAGACATTTTGAAAAAACTGCATTGCACTCTGACAAGACTGGAGCTTTACTCATTTGGCTGGTACGTCAAGAGCAACCTCGCCATCCCATTCTTGCCATGCGCCTTGAGTTAGGCGTGCGTATGCAAACCCAAAGAGACATTTAGGAGGCATTCACTCACTACGATACGTCCCAATACAGGTCGCCATCACAAGCCACAGTGACAGATCTCGACTCTTTCCTGGCCCCGGTGACAATAAATAAATCTGTACTTGTAAAGCGCGAACTACTCACCCTTACGGGTCTCAAGGCGCTGGGGGCTGTCTTGAAAATTAAGTGAGCTATTGCCCAGAGTCACATGGTGCTGAGCTGAGCTGCCACCGGAGCCAGGGATCAAACCATAAACCATGTGCTACAAAGTCAGATACCCTGCTTACTGCACTACACCTCTCCAGCCCCTGGTGCCACACTAGAACGACAGGAAGAAATCAATGGGGAAGTCACAATACACAAGATAAAAGAGACTATTCACAATCTCACCCCGAGCAAATCCCACAGCCATAATGGGCTGCCACCTGAGTTCTATAAAACATCACAAGTGGACCCTCAATTGAAGCCACTATATGATGAAGCAATGAGCAGCGCGCACCTCCCACCTACCCTGTTGTATACGGTTTGTTTGCCTTTTAGCAATACAGGGTCGAGCATCATTGCCACCTTTTCCAACACATATGTTTTGTCCTAGAGAAATGCTCACCTGAATTCTTCTCCTGTATTTATTATACAGCATAATTTTGTCTTCCTCCCTTTGCTTCCTGTGAGCCTCCAATGTGTTGGTGTCTGGCCACGTTCATGTCAAAGCTATATGACTTATGGGTTCTGTTTTGTGCAATGCAACTTGTAATTTAGAAAAATGCTAATAAAAACGAGTTTAAAAAATGAATAAAATATTCGATCCAAATATAAGAAGAAATATAGGCGTCAACAGAAGGAGTAGACCGTTCATTTAAAAAGGGGCGTTAACCAACCTCTAAAAAGCAAGACCTAGCTTTCTGTAGACTGGTGATATGGAGAGAGGCCCAGGCATCCTCCCTAATCTGCTTTTTCCTGGCAGCTAGACAGGATTTATAAAGTGCTCCTGCCTTTTTAATCGTCTCTGCTTCTTGGGTCTGAAGCTTAGTGCGTTATGTAAAGCAGTAAGGGCTTTAGTACAAGTGGTGTCAAACCATCCACAGAATTTTTGGGGGCAGTATCTGTTAGGTCGAATAAGGGCCTGGATAATATACTTAGAAATGTCTAAGAAATCTAACCTAATCCTGTGAGTCTCCGCTTATGGGTCAAGACAGATTGCCACCTCTTGATGTTTCTCCTTCATGGTTGTTATAAACAAATTGGTACCATTTTCCATTGGCCTTTTAATGGTGTAGCCATTTTTCCATCCCAATTCTGGTTAAAAACTAGCCAAATGGGGTGCATTTTAAATAAAGTCACTTGCCCCACCAACAGAAGGAGGGCCCAGTGATCATGTAAATTATGTCTCAAAGTCACTTATACATTTACTCAGGATTTCCAAGAATAATATGTAGTTGATAGTAGTCAAAGAGGAATTTCCTATAAAAGTTTAAAAGAGATACAGACAGTTTAAACCCATATCATTTGTCATGATCTTATAATACTTGATCATGAAATTGTAAGAGTGTCCCCATAGGTATCATGTACAAAATGAGTCAGATTCTCCTCTTCAGATTTGAATCATCCACATACTTGCTCAGATGGCCATATACAATGGTGGACGTTGAAGTCCCCGGCACAAATAATGCGCTGAGGTTTCATGTTTTCCTGAACATCATTTGTATAGAATCATCTAGATCAACCACCTTCTGACTTTTCATGGAATCACAACAATTATTGTAAACGTTAACTAATAGTATGTCCCACTCTCTCTGTGTAGCAAACAGAAGTAATTGAACATACATAGAATCATGTACAAACTTGGGTAATTTCCCTGGGAAGGTATGACAAGCGGACTGAATGGCTTCCCCTCCTCCCTGAAGCGGAAGTGGGCCATCCAGGAGATGTGGACTTCGAAGCAGATCAGGAGGTAAACTGGAGTGATGATGAAATGAGAAATGAGGCAGCTCCTGAAGTTCGTGTTGGTCAGGGATCAGCTCGACAGAGGCATTGTACACTCAGGAGGAAGAAAAAAAAAGTTATATGGGTTGCAACGAAGAGCTCTAGGCTTCATGTAAAGATGTCATCTCCAAAGTAAGTCTGTTACATTAAAGGCTAAAATGCATAGTGATTATTCAAGATTTATCAGCAAGAATAAAAAAGAGCCGACTCATGAAATGCCAATCGGAACGGGAAACAACCTTTACAACCCAACTTTTACAACGCACTACCATTACAACAAAACTTTTACAACGCAACATCCATTACAACCCTTGCATTTACAACGCAACCATTACAACGCATGACACTACAACGCACACCACTACAACGCATGCCATTACAACGCAGTCATTACAACGCATACCATTACAAGCATAGCATTACAACACATAGTACCCTTACACTATCCAACACTTACCCTACTGTTGCACCCCCTGGAGTTATAATAGTCATTTTTACCCCTACACTATCCAACACTTACCCTACTGTTGCACCCCCTGGAGTTAGAATAGTAATTTTAACCCCTACAGTATCCAACACTTACCCTACTGTTGCACCCCCTGGAGTTAGAATAGTAATTTTTACCCCTACACTATCCAATACTTACCTTACATGCAATGTAATGTTATGCATTGTAATGGTATGTGTTGTAAATGTAGTATGCGTTGTAGTGGAATGCGTTGTAAAGGTAGTTTCAAAGAATTCGTTGTAATGGCATGCGTTGTAATTGTATGCGTTGTAATGGATGTTGCGGTGTAAAAATTGTGTTGTAAAGGTAGGCGTTGTAAAAGTATGCGTTGTAACGTCATACAACCATCGGAACCAACAACCTAGCAATTTCATGAGGTTCTGTAGGCGCAAACAAGGGAGGACAGGAAAGAGGGGGGGAACAAATGGAAGAGAGAGGGCTAGGATGTAACTATGTGTCAAGTGAACATCTTCTTGAATGATCAGTTAATGGTTGTATTTTTTCCCCAATATCAATCAATTGGTGGATCTGCACCTTTCTGGTACTATATTTGGTAGTATGTCATGGTACCATTTTGTGTCAGTAACCAGAGATTTCTATGTGAGTCATGGAGATCACATATCGCATATGTCGGCTTTCTAATGATCACAGATCTAGAAATGTCGTTGAGATTTTAGTACTGTGCCACATATGACTCAACATATATGTTTTGAGCTGTTCTTGTGTCATATTACTGGAAGCTGCATTTTGTCTTGTGAAAATACTAAGGCCCTCATTACAAGTGACCAGTGAAGCGAAGCCCCTGTGCAAAGTATTTGCACGGGGTCACATGTACATGTTTGCCAGAGTTTACTGCACCTTGTAATTGCCAGGTGCGATAATGTCACCTTTTGAAAAACATTTCGGCAGTTCAAATGAGCTGAAATTTAACTGGTAAAAAATACCCATCTTCGGAAAGTGTTAGCTTTGCTGGAGGAGCACCATAATTCGTGTTATTCCCCATTTTGAACGGAAAGCTCATAATAGGAGTTATTTATCAGCCCTGATAATACCCATCTCAGAAGCCCCAGCATTTGTTGTGTCTGATAGATAAGTATTCACCAAAGTACTACTTTTAATAAGGGCCAGAGTACCAACACTCTGACTCAATTCGTTTGTTTCTTCTAACAGAGGTAAAATATAACACATGCTTACACATATGAATGCTTAGGAGAAGGCTTGATTCTGAAGAAGTGAGGGCCTAGGAAGGGCAACAGAGGCAATGCCACATGGCAGATTATGTGCGCCACAAGGGTGGCTAAAGGGATGGAAACTTCTTTATGAAATATTTAGTAGCAACTATTGTCAGATTTCAATTCACCAGCCAATGTAAATATCCCTTGATAGCAAAAGCTCAAAATATTCTTTTCTGGGGATGGATTATTATTATTTTAGCGCCTAACACTGTACTTGGGTGGGATTTCCCTGCTGGCTTTCGAGGTTTGAATGTTTACTTAAGCTCCACTATAAAAGTCAGCTTGTCTTCCAATCCGAGACCACCCTAACAGTTTCAGTGGGCTTTAGCATGGTTAACCACTAACTTGTTATGATTCACATCATCTGCAGTATCCACATAACCGAGCTACTTGACTTACATTGTGGTTACACCAGAGTATACATGCAAGAGAGAGGGAGAGAGAAAAATAAATCTGTGTGGAGCGAGTAGGTGCCAGGTTGCACTTCCGATATGCAGCAGCATCCACGGATACTGTCTGAGCGAAAAAGAGCGGTAGAAATGACTCTGCAACTCGTGACTACAAATTTCTATGCAAAGTTGTGGTTATTCTGTATTTTTCACTGTTATTAGGAATGCATATTTTTTTGCACAGGCAAACATGAGTTAGATATAAGCTACATATGCCTACAAACATAGAATGATGTGATTTATAAAAAAACACATAACTCATACACCCAGCTCCGTTCAATCCTGTTGAAAGGAATAAAGTTATGGGTAGTACTCCCGTTAAACATAGGACCTGATCTGCAAAGATAAACTTACACTTTTGTGTAAGTTTACTGTTTTTGGTATTCACAAACTACATTTTATTAGAACATTGGAATGTTGGGAGCTCCATTGAAAACAATGGAGTGCTCCGGGCTTATAATGGCTGGTAAAAGCCTGGAGCTCCAACATTCCAATGTTTCTTTGTTCACAGCTCTGGCTGTGAACAAAGGCTTCAGGGAGCCTGAGGGAATTCCAATCCCCTCGTGCTCCCTTACGGGTTTGCTTTATTTGTTACAACATTCTACCCTCTAGTGGAAAAATGTTCTAATAGCCTTATAGCCCTTCGTAGCTGGGCTATACCGCTATTAGAGTCCCTCTCCCTTGTTAAAGGCCCTCGCCTTCAGCTCAGGTCTTTAACGTTGAAGAGGGCCTTTAATAGACGTATAGCCTGCTACGGCTTCGCAGCCTGAGCGGACAACTCCGCACATAAAGATAGTGGAAAGGCCTATATTTTTATGTGCAGAGTTCTCTGCCCCAAACTTAATATTAACTCGTAGTTTGTGACTAGCAAAAAAATATATAAACTTGCACAAAAGTGTACGTTTACGTTTGTGAATCAGGCCCTTAACTTCCTTTGCTAATGCAACACTTTTTCTATTTCACCCAATGGCTTGTTGACATGTTTGCACTTGCTTTTCTTAAAACAAAAACTTGTTCTCCTTTACTCTGCTTTTCATTAAATACAAATATAGTGATAGATTTTCACTTCCTTGGAAACATATAACTATCTTGGTAGTATCACAACAATCCCCTGTCAATAAGCTATGTAGAATATGCATTCCCTTTCTGTAATGGAATTAATAACAAGCAGTTAATTTATGGGACAAACCTTTATATTTAATTTTCCTCTTATTGTAGTTTTATAGATGTATACACACAACCGTCCCGTTCCAATTTGTGTGCAATCTTGACATGAAAAACTGCATAGCAAAATGTACACTGCCTCTTTAAATGCACTAGCTTGACCTGTATACTAATTATTAACAACCATACCTTCTATAACATTTGAAATATCAAATTAACCACCACATTCGATGCCTCTGTTGCATGCTCACACCCACATTTTTTGCGTGATGCTGATGGTGTTTGGACTCTGAGAGGGCACTGAGGCCAGCTAACCAGGCCTCACTGCCAATGTTCTGGTGCTACACAAATTGCATGTGGAATTGTATACACCCAATTGCTAATAATTGACTGGTATATGGTACCCAGAACGTCTAAGGTAAAGTTTCCATTCTGGGCTGCAGCACTGCTTGTGCCAACCTGTGTGGGGCAAACAACAAAATGACCCCCAGCCTGCCACTGCAGACTGGATGGACAGTATTTGCACTGCCAATTTGACTTTGTGATTCAAACCAATGACTGACATCCCTTAACAAAATATATGTTTCCCCTAAATAAGGCCAATAGACCCGTATGGCAGAGAGCTGTATTTTGTTAAGTAAGACACATATTTTTTCATATGTTTTAACAGCAACGCTTCCAAATTGTTGTTTTGCTGTTGATAAAGTTAGTAGCCCCATTGGCTAGTACAGGGCGACCGGTTGGCACTCCAATCCAGCTAACTACTGAATGGGGTGACCTAACTGGGTCATGTAAGGTATGAAATTAATTGTGACATTAAAAGTGGCTTAATGGTTAAATCAACATTTATGCAACTTTTAAAGTTAAGCAACTTTTAGAAAGTTGCCACTCTGTGCTTTAGCTAGTCCAGTGGTTTTACATAGGCCCTGGCTCACAGACACTTTCTGAGGGCCTGGGGAGATGTGTAAATGACTCCCCAGCCCAGGATCAAAGGCAGTTGCCGAGTAGTGAGGTGACCCTCCTCCTAAAGGATGACCACTCAAGGTGTTAGCTCAAAAGGTGTGCTTCGAGGGTGAAGCTACCCTTGTGAGGAGAGAAGCGCCAACATCCCAGAGTAGGTTGCCTTTTGTTCCTGCACACAAAGTCGAGACAGGGTCAGGTAGGGAAAACTCACCTCCACACCAGTTCTACCTTGGGCGTGTAGCCCTCTGGTAGCCACACCTCTATGTTAGGCTACCAAGCTCCTCACGCCCGAGAAAGGGTTGCATCATTTTGAAAGGGGCAAGAATGTGGCACTCAGGTATAGCTGGATGCCACACATAACAGAAACTTCATCACTAGGTAGGAGCAGACCTAGTAGGTCATTGGCTATTGACCACATGGTCCCCTCAGGGCACACTCCTGGGAAGAATATTGCATCCCTAGCCTCTGACTCTGAGATTGTGCTGGAAACAGAGAGAAGACTGAAGAAGGACTTCCCAGCATCCCTTTGACCCACACAAAGAGAGGCTGCACTCACAGAAGTATTGCACCTGTTGCACTTTGGCTAGCAAAGTATGGACTGTGCTTTTGGCTCCTGGCTCGGGGAAAAGGTGATTTCTATCCCTAACCTACAGCAGCGACTCCAAGGATCAGTCGGCTGATCTCCTGGAACCAACTCTAGGAATACAAGCGCTGAAGTAGCTCAAACCGACAAGTTTGTAGCCATCGCAGACGTTTTTGTCCATGAACAGTCGCCGGGCACCCTCGGAGGACAAATCCAAGACAGCCAAAAGTTGCACCTTTGTTTGCCTGACCAGTGATCCATGTCTGGATTTATCGCACCCACGGGACACTAGCCCCCACATAAGGATTTTGCTCCATCCGCAGTGCAGGCTGACCAGTAGCCCAGCACTGGCTTGCCTGCTATTGCAACATAGAGGACTTCGAGGGACTCTGATCTCTGTGGCCAAGTTCGATCCCCTTCACTTGTGGACCAATAAACTACCACGAAGACACCTCTGTTGACCGCACCACAACTGGAGCATACTTTGTGCATCTTTTGCCTCCATCCCTCAGCTTCAGGACCACTTCATTAAAGTCTAAGACGGTTGTCCTATCAAGTATTGATCTTGCTGTAAAGACTCTTTGGTGGCCAGGTAACTGTCTAAAGTCTCCTCTCTGTCCCCGAAGACGTCTGTCCTATTGGATTTGTTCACCCAACCCGAGTTACCAAACTAACTATTTAAACTTTTCAAAGGTTTACAAAGTTTTTGTTTAACAATTCTTCTTTGCGGTTATATTTAAATTTTTAAATATTATTTAAAATCTGTATCTCCAGAACCCCCTGGTTAATTCTGCTCATCAAGGTCTCGAAACTTCACAAAAATATAATCTATTTTTATAAATTGGTTTTCTCCTTTTTGTTTGCTGTGACTTTCTTATTTCGTTGGTTGGTGCTGTTAAAAGCTTTATACATAGTTCCTTTGCTAAGCCTTCCTGCTCACAGCAACAGCTGCCCAGTTTTGAGCTTGAGATTAAGTAAAGAAGTGTGACTCAACCCAAGATGGTGGTTGTGAGTGCACTGCACGATATGGCTCCACAGCCCTATCATTTAATACAACCAAATCCTCACAAGCATGCTTTCTGTCATGTATATCTGAGATCACATATTTCCTGTAAATATGTTTTGGGATATATTTAGATGTGAAATGCCCTCGCCTAGTGCTACAAATCTGCACCTGACCCAACTCCTCTGTGAAGACATTGTTTCCGTGTATAACAAAAATATCACTCCTCTATAAGTTAATATCACCCCATCAGCTTTGCTGTACCTTTCAGTTCAGTTTGATGCAAGCACATGCCTTGCAAATCTCTATAATTTCAGTCTTGTCTTCAAAAAGTAATCCAACTGATCATATACTTGAAAGAATCCTCCTTCTCAACAAACATCTGCATGCTGTGGTGGTACATCTTTGGCACCCTCCCCTCCTATCACTAATCACACATTTTAAAAAAGGTTCTAGGAAAGACATGGTATAAGCTCTAGCACACAACCATAACTGTGCCGATGATAAAAACTAAAGTTGACCCACAGATTATGACAGACTATACATCCATTTTTAGAATGGCTAGAATGTGACCCAGTCTTGGACTTGTAGTTGCTACCCTTCCCACCTAAAAACCATAACAAACGGTCTTCTCAACCACCATCCACTCTGATTTTCCTTCCGCCACTGAAACCATTCTCCTGAACATTAGGAGTCGGACAGAGTTGCTCAAAAGATGGGAAACAAAACAGAAATGCAATTACTAGCACTTCTTGTATCTTTCAATACCATCAAAAATAAATAACTTCACCATCACATAGAAGTGAAGCAGCTGTTAGGGGTGCCACACATAAAGGACTTGAAGCCTTCCAGACTTTCTTTACACCTCAAGTTACAATATCACTATTATCTTAGCCGACAGAAACCATCACTCACTGAAGTGCCACATGATTTAGTCTTATCATCCACCCGTACATTTGAAAGGCTGTACTAAAAGGAGTCCATGCAAGAGCAAACCAGGTTACTACATGTTTGCAAACAGCTTGCTGTTCATCCTTAAACTGGAGACTCTGCCCAACACAAGTCATTAACTATATGTATATGAGTTGTCTTTGGCTAAGAAAAAGGCATAGCTGATTAGTTCAAGAAAGATCTGTTATTTTAACTGACTAACCACAAATTTCCCAACAGCCAAGGAAAAGGAAGTAAAGGATGTTTTATTTTATGCTATCCTATTAGACCTTTAATCCTTGGTGTAGTCTTCCCACAAACAATTTGCATTCTCCCCTCCAGCTTTCTGAAATTCTTTTTTGTTGACGTTATGACTACTTAACTTTACCACTACTAAACAGTGCTAAAGTGCTTGTGCTCTCTCCTTAATACTTGATAACATTTGCCTACACCTGAATAGCACATTTAATTTAATTGTAAGACCCTAGTAGAGTAGTATTACATGTACCCAGGGTGTGCAAATTAAATAATACTGATGAACTTGCAGCACTTACTGTAAAGAAACCTTTTGCCAGGCCGATACCTTCCTTTATTAACACATTTAACTCACCCCTAAGGTAGGACCTAAGCAGCCCATAGGGCAGAGTGCAGTGTATTTAAAAAGTATGACATATGTTTCGGAGGTTTAGATGTCCTGTTATTGAAAAACTCCTGAATGCATTTTTCACAACTGTAAGGCATACCACTCCTACCTCTCCCTAGGATAACATTGGGTTACCTTAATACAACTATTACGTGCTAACTTTTGATTAGGAGCCAGTAGAACTGTCATGTTTTGACTCAAATGAATCATAGTTTAAAGCTCTCTTTAATGGTAAAGTCGGATCACAATTTTGAAAATGTCACTTTTAGAAAGTTGCCATTTTCCTGCCCAAAAGCTTCTAAGACCTTCTAGAAGTTTTCAGCTTCATGGGGATAATAATGGATCACCCATTTAGATTACATATTAGGCCCAAACAATAAAGAATAGGTGTTAGAACGGGGATTTTCTAGTGGGCTAAGGCTTATGCCAAAGCCAGGTAGAAACCACCATTCTAGTCAGGGCTAGGGAGTCACACACCAAGATAACCCCTGCTCACCCCCTTGGTAGCTTGGGGGTGAGCAGACAGGCTTATCCCGGAGGCAATGTGTAATGCATTTGCGCATGCACACAACAGCAACAACATCCTAGGCACACCACAAAAGGTTATATAAAATAACTTTTGTATTGTCAAAACACATAAGATAGTAATCACACAATATACATTGAGCCAACTGGCACGGGCAATATTCGCAAGGGATTATTTACACAGGACAGGGCCACGTGGGCCACTGTCAGAATTAGCACTTAGTAGAACTAGCACTTAGAATAACGGTAAAACCAAATAACAATTATAGACCACAACCAGTAACATCTGGTAACAGGTAGGTACATACTACGCAATACTAATAACCATAGGCATAGATCACGCATGGACACATAACCTCTCTAGTATAAACTATACTAGGCAAAACAACCTCCTAAACATGAAAACAGAGTTAGAGGTATCACAGCCATAATGGCATTGCACATTACCCATAAATCACATTGAGGCCTAACCAGTAAAAATACAGTAGGCAATCTCCTCACTAGTCTAAACACATTAGACCCTACCCCCTAAGCATAACTCACCTTTAGGGGCATAAATCACACAGTGAAACATAATCTCACTAACATAAACCTCCATAGGTAAAACCATCTCTAGAGGTATCATCACAGGGTGCGTAAAACATACTAGATGCATTACATTTCCTAGCACCACATTTAAAGCACATACCACCTTTAGCACATAAATCACATTAGGCAATTATCATCACAAACATAGTAAGTAATGACATTGTGCAAAAATCACATTAGGGCCTTGCGCCCTATCCACATACCAGCCCCCCTGGCCAACTGGCCATCTCAAGAAGGGGCTCAAATGCCCTGTGTCCAGAATGTCAGGGCGCGCTGCCAACGCAGCGCCAGTCCACCGGCGCAAACCTAAATGTTGCAGCTGCCCACTACTTGCTGGGCAGCTGATGACAATCACAAGGGCCTAAACGCTGCAGCTGGCACTAAGTGCCAGAAGGCTGTAGAAGGCCTGGCAGCATTGTGCCACTTCTGTCCTTCTCAGGGACTCTCACCCAGATTGCGCCTAAACGGTGCAGCTGCCCACTACTTGCTGGCCAGCTGGGAATTCAAAACTGCGACATGGGCCCTCATTGGCCCTCTGAAAGTAAACTGCGCCACAGGATTGGAGCCCTCTAGGCTCTGGAACAGCTGAGGGGCGTTGGAGCCACACGGGGCTCTAAAAACGACTAGGGCCCTCAGAGCCACAGGGCTCTGTAATGAAGTCTTGCCCCCAGGAGCCCACTGACTCCTTAAAGAAATAAATGCCCCCAAGCCCCTCACGGGACTTTTAAAACAAATATGGGCCATCGTGGGAGCCATCTAGGCTCTGAAAAGAAGCATGTCCCAAGCTCTGGAGAGCAAATAAGGCCCCAATGGAGTGCTCGGGCTTCTGGAGAAACATGGGCCCCCGGGACTTCAGGACCCCACAGGGTCCTTTGAATGACAAGAGGGCCATCACTAGAGCGGCCAGCTGCATTTTGGGTCACTCGGGAGAAGGGGCACCACTCTGGTGCCTGGGCGCATGTGTGGCCTCCCCCCCGCCCCAGCCATCTACACTTACCGGCTCTCGGCGGGGGAAAGGCTCCTCTTGTTGTCGAGTCGGGGCAGGCACTGGTCATGGCCTCGCGCCCCGCCCGCAGGATAGTCAACGGTGCTGGCGGGGCTCTCCCTCCTCATGGGAGCCCTGCCGTCTCACTACGCCAGTCTTCACCCGGTCCCCCGTCTCGGGACCGGGACTTAGGGTGGAACCGCACGGCTCTGGGTCAACACCTTTTCCGGGGCTCCCTCCTGGTATTGGGAGCCCCGCAGCATTCAGAGGAAGTCTCTTGGTGGCCCCGGGGCTCTCCACAGCTCACGGGAGCCCCGGGCGGCCATTACTCGGCCTGCTTCTTTTTCCGGTAGCCTCCTTCCTCCTGCTTCTGTCGAGCTGGCCCCGCCCACAACCAGGCGGGCCGCAGTTTGCAGGGGCAGGACTTCCTCACTGAGGGGTAGGCTCCCTCTATAATTCCAAATAGGCAGCGGGGTGGCACCCATAAGTAAGAATAAAAATGCGAGCATAATCGGGGTGGCCACCCGAAGTTAAAGTAGCGATAATCTGGCATAATGCAGGGTTGGCACCTGCCGCTAGTCACCAGCAGCGGGGGAATCCCTACGTCGGGATCCCCCTCAAAAACGAGCATAGCGCAATGCTGCAGCGCAGCGCTGCTCAGCCCTCAGGCTCCCAAGGCAACATCAAACCTTGGCAACAGCAACCATAGAGGGAGCAAATTCCAAGAAGTTCTAGGCACCAGGTCAAACAGCTCCCAGCAGTCCACCAGGTATCCAAGGAGAGAGCATCCAGGGGCTGGGCAGGGCCCAGCACCAGCATGCCCCTGGCAGATTCAAGTCAGAAAAACCAGAACATCTTCAGGGTGTCACAGCACCGTTTTTTGTACAGCAAAGTCCTTTGTCTACGAGGTGCAGGCAATGTGAGAACCAGCTACAACTGGTTATAGGGAACTCCCTTTCACTGGCCAGGGTAGGGACATCAGACGCACCACAGGGGGTGGAGCCAGCATTGTGGAGGGAAGGACCAGCCCTATTCAGGTCCCAGGTGAACCCCTCCCTGCCATCAACATGCTAATCTCAACACTCACCACCGGGGCAGACCCATCCTGACTCCTGGAGCCAGGCTCACCAGCCAGCTCCAGCCAGTCACACGCCAGACACAAATTACACAAACATGCCAACTTCTAGAAGTGGCACTTCCACACTAGACAAAATCACGCTGCATACATCATTGCACAGCATTTAATCACACAAGTTGGCACATACCAAACTCAACCCTACACTCCCCACACATCAGGAACTACCATGGTCACACATATTCCCCAGGCATTCCTATGGGAGGGCAGGTCACTCTCACCACACACACAGCGAGCGCACACACTTTACACTGGACCACAGTGAAAAAGTGTGCAGAGACCTAAAATCAGCAACACCAGGTTACAGAAACAAGCTAGGCAAAAGCAAAAAGTTTCAGGGTGATCCTGCCAAAAGGGCCGGGTCCAACAATAGGGGACTAGTTAAGGGCAGGATGAGACATCCTGCCAGGATGATTGGTGAAGGAGCTTTTCCCTGTTCTATTTACATTTCAAAGGGTTTGCTCCAGAACACACAAAGAAACCTAACACGATTTGTTTGTCGCCTTAGACTGCCTTGAGCCTTGGCAAGGGAAGGCAATAACTTTGCAGAACCAGATGTGGGGGTAGCGTAGGAAATTCCCCCACCTCAAAGAATGGCACCAGGTATAAATATTTGATCTCCTGAGCCCCTCTGCGGTATACTCTTGGACCTGCAGAGTGCATCCAGAAGATATGCCTTGTACTTCAGATGACTGCCCGGCTGCTTGAGGCCTACTTTTTAACTCAGAGGAGTTCGCTGCTGCTACCAGAGGCCTGCCCTGCTGCTTGAAACCTGCCTTGCTGCTTGAACCCAAGCTACTAGAGTGACTTCAGGGGCTAATTGGCTGGCCTCCTGTGTAAATTACAGGGACGTTACAAGCACCAGATACCTGGAATCCTGCACCTAGCATCTGCTGGTCCTAACCCTCTGGGTGGTGCTTATTTAGTCCTGGAACCTTGGTTGTGATGCTGAAAGAGCTGCACCTGATTAACTCTAAAAGTTGTGAGTAAGAAAAAGTTCCTATAGTCCTGCTTTTGTGGTAGCTCCAGCTATGTTCTCCTCCACAACAGCACAACAGCCCTCAACAGCTACAGCCTGCAGCTTTAGCCTGCTGGAGATTTTAAAGTTCCAAAAAAGTGACAAAGTTTAACGTAGAAATCTTCACCAATATTCCATCCAGTGGCTACCCAATGACTACGCCTCCTCCCCAGACACTGCAAGCTGCCTTGCCCTGCTAAATTGTATGATCTTAGGAACTTTTCCACAAAAAAATGTTTAAGTCTGAAGTTAGGCCAAGAGCAGGCCCCATGCACCTCATGTAGCCTTAACCTTTAGCTTTCGCAACAAAATACCAGTGGTTGGCACTTTGATCTTTTAGGCGCTCGTTTACACTTAAAAAAATTTAAATTCATAACTCCAGTTCTACTGATCAGTTGTAATTAGTTATTGCATGTTTCCCTATTTCTCTAAAGACATGTGGGATTTTATTTGTATTGTGTTTTCACTTTCTTATGGCTTGTGTGCTGCATAAATACTTCACACAGATCTTCTGAGTTATGCCTGACAGCTTTTGTGCCAAGCTACCAGGAGGTTAAGCACAGGTTAATTTAGCAAAGTTTATGAATGAAATTTGGAGGTGTTACCTTTCCCGGCTGCAAAGTCGAATTTGCTCCTACTCTTAAATGGAATTAATCCCCAAATATTTCCAGGACTGGGAGAGGCCAATATGGACTTTTTGATTACACACAGGGCCATATTCACAAGAACGTGCGATAACTATCGCCATAGTAATTTATCAGCAGAATAGTTAACGCTGCCTAACCCTGATTAATATCACCATGTTAGAAGGCTATTTTCAAGCCCGCTGTACATGGTGGTAGTAATAGGGACGGGGTGTCAAAACCCACGTACTAATCATCGCGATGGCGAATTGAAATCCTGCGTTAGCCGGCGATATGTTGTGAATGGCCGATAATCGGCTGCAAAGTCCTATCATCACTACTTTTAGCTCCCGGCCAAACACTGACCCTGCTGGAAGCCAGGTGTCATTATGAGACTGGCAGCATGGTGACCGCTGCAATCAGCTTCCTCAAAGTCTGACCATTTGTTTTAATCAACAATACTGTCATTTTAGTGGTACTAACTTAGGCAGACACCTTCCCTCTGGCATACCTGCATGTTAAAAGGCTCCTGGCAGTGTTCCCTTCCATGCTGCAGGTAGTCGTCCTGTTTAACACCAGCAAAAGGCAGGTGTAAAATACCCGGTTTATTTCCTTCGCAGATCTGGCAGTTCGTTGTGAATGTGGTGTCGTGGTTTTCTCGTGTGTTTTTGCATGGGAAAGCCTACTCTGCATCTTATTAGTGTTATTTGATGGTGTCCACTGTGAAGATAAATTCGGGGGCAGTTATTGCAGGAATACTGGTGTTGTCTGCAGTTTGCACCAGCTCGTGAATGGGGTGTTAACTCAATCACCACTTTTGATGAGTTAATGTGGATAATTCGAAGTTAAATCCTTGATGAATATACTTTTCAGTCTCATTTTTTTGCATGTGTTACAAACGTACAAGGACATTTTGAAATGTCTCCTCTCCACCCCTCAAGTGGATTTTACTCCTTTCTACTATCACCCTTTCATGGGATTATGTCACAGGTGTCTGACTATACTGTCGTCTTTTGTGATTTACTTGCAATCAGTAACTCCGCCATTTTCACAAGTACCTCAAGTGCTAATGGTTTTGTGAATGGGGCCTATATATTAACTTGAGTTCCCTCTAGATGTAAAATTAACTTTGCACAACTTTGTGAACTGCTCTGTATGAGATGCCTCATTGAAATACAAACTGAATATCTGAGAATAACTGAGAACCTGCTGTTTCTTCCCCATCTTATCCTCTACAGATCAAGTGCCATTCAACAAGCTGTGCTTCACTGTATATATCATACTTGTTCATTTTGAATTAAAACAAGCACTAGCAGAGTCATTATTTGTGGCTTTTATAAAGTGGTATGGTGGTCATATGCCTTTTATTTTTATTGGAAGCATATTCGACCAAAAAAGAAGACATGTTCCCACCTGAATTTGGAAACCATATTCTTGCAGTAAAAAAATTACATTTAAAATAATTTAGCTTTCACACATAATGGTTATAGAACTGCACGAGTGCTTCCTAGCAGAAAGGTTAACTTAAAACTGGCATTGATAAAACCCTTTTTAGTTTGAAGCACATCACAGCAACATATGATTCTTATTGGCTGAAAGAAAAAAATAGTTTACAAATTAAATTGTTAGCCATCTAACCATGTTACTGAAGTGCATTTTATTTTAGGTAAATGCTCACATTGTCAAGAAAGAAAGCTGTACCTCACAGAACATGAGAGCCAATACCTGAAATGGGCTGACCCATTGCTCCATGCTGTGTGCTGTGGCAGACAAAAGCAAAATGTGATTGACAGTTCAACAAGGCAGTCAGCAAAAAGGGGTGACCCAACCCTGCATCATGTATTTATTTATGTATGCATTTTACATTTACATTTTTTAGGTCTCGCCTAGGCAGTGTGAGTGCTGCCACTTCGAGACATGCTATATTCATGATATGGGCATAAAACTCCGCCCACTTTCTGCACATCTTTTTAATTCGCTCCTGTCGCTGTCCTTGGTAAATAGTGGCTTTTCATTGGTCAACAGGCTTAGTAGTCCATCCTTAGTACTGCTTTGTCTCCTCTTGTAACCACCCATGAGGATACCCAAGGTTACATGTATTGTTACTCCCTAAGTTTCAAATACAGCCTTAGAGCACCATTTTCTTAAAGGGCTTTTGGCAGGACACATGCTTGTCTCAAGTAAAGGCTGTCAGTGGTTACTTTACTTACTAGCACAGCTCACATTTATATGAGACCTTCTATGAATTTCCCTTTATCAGCTCTACACAGAGTACAACCTAATCCGGAATTAATATAATAATTATTTTGTCACATTTCAAAGCTACCTATTGTAAGCTTTGGACCTACTGCTTATGAGATAAGCTAATAAACCCTGTCCTCTGGATACAAGAAACAAGACAATAGTATCTGTTATCAGGAGTGTATCTGCCTCCCTGTTTGACAACTAATAGTGCACAAGTGAATACGATTACAATTAGGACCAACTATATGTCTAACCACAAGAGTTTTATTAATGTCTTGATAAAGAAGCTATAAAGTTGGCAACACCATCGAAACACGTTGACGCATCTGTCACACAACTCATGTATTTGGCTTGAACTGTAGATGCCAAATGAATGCCCAAGTATCAGGTTTCAGTCCATATACTGTTTAACACGAATGTGTGTTTTTTAATGACAAAGTGTACTGTCTTACTCTTCTCTCTTTTTTTGTGTGAACATCAATAATACACTTATAGTTTTTGTAATTATGATAATGTTATAATGTACATGAAATGTTTTTCTTGTAATTGCTTGTGTTTTTAAACCTTTTTATGCTAGTAGGAAGAAATGTCCTTTGCGTTTTGAAAAACAAATTTGCATTCAATAACCTCTGTACATTTTCTACTACTTACATACTTTTGGTTTACTGTTTGGTCCTATGGTATAACCCCACAAAGTGTGAACGGTAATGATATTTGTGGATTGGGTGATTGAATGCGAGTAGTGTTAATTTTACAGCAACCAAAGGAAGACTCAGCTTTTACTTATTAATAGTACCCAATTCCTTTGGTGAGGTAAAGGGGTTCCTCTCTTGACAATGTATTCTCATGTTCCTCCAGCTTCCACATCATCTCTGTAAGCTTAGGGTCTTGGCAGGCACTTGGGTTTTTAGTTCTGCAACCTCCTGTTCGGGGGCATCTGCCCATGTCTCTACACTGGTCATCCTTTCAGATATCCTGGTGCAGTTTTATATATTTTACTCACAGCTCCTTGTAATTTCTTGGAAGCGTGTTGAGCCTGTCGATTATCCGTCCGGACCTCCGTCTTTATCTGTTTGATCGTGGCCAAATTCAGAGAGGGTGGGGGCTCCCCTGCTGTTGTAGATACAGGCAGGTCCCTGGGGAAAACAATCCCCAAGCTCTGTTCTGGATTGTCAAGAAGTTGAACAGCGGAATAATCCCATCTGAGCTTGAGAGTCCCTTTCCTTGAAGACTCTTCCAGACTTTTTTGATTAGCCTTTTTATAACTTGAAAGCTGTTTCTTTATCAAGCTTGTGGCCTTTTTCTTTTTCCTCGAGCTGCCTGATCTCTTCTTTTGACTGACAGAAACAAGGGATCCATCCTGCGAGCTTCTACTAGAAGTAATGGATAGCGTAGAAGTTGAGGAGCAAGGCTCCAGCATTGAGGAATCTGAATCATTGGTTAGAGAAAATAATTTCTCACTGCCCCTTGTCTGATCGGGTGAGGCTAGTCATCTAAGGTCCCCACAGGAGCCACAGTCTAATAAGATGCTATCGGCTCCAATAAGCTGTGAAGTAGGGGGGATCGGGGGCCCCCTCTGACGGGGACATCTGTGTCTCAGTCCTAATCTCTGCTGTTCCAGCACATGTCAGCTTCTGCTCAGGTGGTAAATCACTGCCACCATCTATCATAGAGGTGGGTACGCAATTTTCTTCTTCGCCTGCTTCTAGGCTTGTGGCAGCATTTGCTACAATCTCTGGAGCCACAACCATCACATGGATGAGAGCAGATGTGATAGCCGGTAGAGGGGCTGTGGTAACCGCATCCTGTTTTTTTATGATCTGGGTCGTTTTAATGGAAAAAGGTCTGAGATCACTGGTTGACCATCCGTTGCTGCCGATAGATTTCTCCCTCGGGTCGATCTCTTGCCAATTTTAATAATGGGCTCATCACCTTTCCTAGAGGCCATGCCAGCTTCCTTCAGGTTCTCGTGGTGCATGCTGGGCTTTGTAGTCCCAGCCGGGGGTGGGTCGGTAGCACTGGCCAAAACATTTGGAAGTCTTGACTTTGAGATTTTAGTTCCTCTGCCAGCCATCAAAGCAGCAAAGTTGGCCTTCTCGCAAATGAATGTGGGGTAAGCCTGCTTCAGCTCTTCACCAGAGACAGTGCGGAGCGCCACAGCAGAAACAACCGCGTGGCGTCTCCCGCCACAGCCCTGCCTCAAGGGGAAGCAGCTGCAGCAGACTGTGGTACTCCACACAGTCCAAAGCAACCAGAGACCCTCCAGCATCACTCGTCCACACTTCAGTGATGCACTCTCGCCTCGCTACCACTGCCGCCCAGGCGTCACCGCAATCAGCTTATGGGTCAGAGGTGAGGTGGAAAATCGGAGGTAGCGAGCGGTTAGTCAGACGCCATCTTACTCATCATTAAGACTGATTCCTTTCCAATGCAATAGGTCTCGCATTTGTTAAAGTTAGAGATGTTGGGTAGAAAATGACTGTTTTTTAATTTTGCTCTTTTTATACAATTGGCAATAGCGCTATGCAAATATAATAACTCCACTGAAAATAAAAAAAGTAAAAAGCATTGTTATTTTCAACGCACAAATGCAAGTCCTATTCCGTTGCAAATGCTTGTTTTAAAAGAAATGTAAGCAGAAACAATTCCCAACAGGTATCATGTAAAGACAGTTTCAATAATGTATGCAATATGCATTACAAAAAAGGAAGAAACAAGGAGTCACTTGAATTTTTTGGAAAAGGCAGTATTATTCACCAAGAAGCAAAAAGGGAATGGTCTTTCACATGACAATACAGTTAAAACAGCACTGTACAGCGCAGATCATGTGACAACCCAGTGGCACTTGGTGCAAGGTGCTATATACAATTGGTGATAGTGAAGGTGCAAGTGCAAAAGTGAACAGCGTGATCGACGCATGAACTAAAGTATTTACATCAAATAATCCCAGCATTAACTGCTCGCAGCCCCCCACCAGAAGAGCCCCAATTGCCTTCCGCCGCCCTGATTCATTCAGACGCAGCAAGTCCCGCCCGCGGATCTGATACAATCAACGATCAGCTTTCGACTTTTGAGCGACCGCCTGGACTTCAGCCACCCACGCTTCCCTGCCTGGGTATCACTCACTGATTCCATCGACAACCCTGTCCTGATGACGATCCCGACTAAAGGGGATCGAAACGCCGTTGACTTTACAGCTTGAACCATATGACGCATATCACGTTCTGTGCTCATGTTCAAATAATTTTGTTTTAAGTGATTACAACTTGTTTCTGTGGAGCCATTATTTGATGTAAATACTTTAGTTCATGCGTCGATCACGCTGTTCACTTTTGCACTTGCACCTTCACTATCACCAATTGTATATAGCACCTTGCACCAAGTGCCACTGGGTTGTCACATGATCTGCGCTGTACAGTGCTGTTTTAACTGTATTGTCATGTGAAAGACCATTCCCTTTTTGCTTCTTGGTGAATAATACTGCCTTTTCCAAAAAATTCAAGTGACTCCTTGTTTCTTCCTTTTTTGTAATGCATATTGCATACATTATTGAAACTGTCTTTACATGATACCTGTTGGGAATTGTTTCTGCTTACACGACACACCCATCCCAACGAGGTTTATGGGTTTTCTCCTGTTGTTCTTACACATGTTTTAAAAGAAAGGCGAGACAACTAAAGCTGTCCCTAGGCCAAATAAAATGGTAAAAATTAGGAAGGACGCCTGGCTTTATAGATGTGAGACTTCACAGACTTGAAAAAAAAGTCACTATTTAGTTGGAAAGTTCATTTAAATAAGATGTGTCTACCTTGGACAACACAACTATTATTAGTAAATAATAATTCAAGAAACGTGAAATATTTAAGGAACAGATCCAGCATTGTAGGTCCTTTTCATGGCAATACTATAAAAAGTTCTTATTGCACTAAAATGCATCCGATGGAATTGTACTTCAAGACCCTGGGGAAAATGACAGGAGCTGCAGATGCAGGTGACTCTTTCTTGCACTTACCACTGAGCCTTAACAGTAATCAGAACTTCTGTTATCAAATTGAAAACAATCTTGTAATAAAGTTAAACATTTTAGACGGTGGTATTGTTAGACATATTACTGTATCGATTTTGCAATGACTTTCACAGAGATCAAAGCAATAAACTTGGCTTGACAAAATAAGTACAGCAAGTGTCGAGTACCCGGGCCTCATAGAAGACATGATTCCGAATTACAAGATAATGCATGGCTCTGTTTAGAGAGGCCCTCCGGCAAATGATTTAAAAAAATACACTTAAGGTCACAGTGGATAGGTCAGGCCCCGCTCTTGGAACTAATTTAAAAGAAAGACAATTCTTCACGCAGAGCATACTTGAAATTTGGCTCGAGCTGTTGGAAGGAGTGGTGACTTCAAGGTCAGAATGCTGCTTTAAAAGGTGGATTAATGCATTTCTCGGAGGCCAAGGGCTCACACCTTGTTCTAATACTGAATGCAGGACGCTACAGCCCCCACCTGTAATAAAAGGGTGTGCATTGGTTTGCTGTAGACTCGCTGTGCCGGAGAATAAACATATCCCTATGTTGTGAGTGGATTAAAAAATATTTTATTTGGAAGAGAGCGAAAACTGCAAAGAATAGAAGTGCCAAACCTTCTCAAGTACTGTCCTCAGAAGCCCTTATTTCCTCTGATGATAGGACACAATAATCATTTTAGTGGCAATTTGCTGCCCTCAGTCCTTTATGAAAATGTTTGATCGTCTGAAATAAAGGTGTGAGAAACCAGAAAACTGTACATTTTTGCCGATCAAAGCTAAGAATCTTGCCAAGAATCAAGCACCTCAGAAGGGAACCCCATTGGGCCCGGCTCATAAAAATATTTGGGGACTTATGCGGGCCAACCCCATTTCAGAGCCACCGAATCGGGAAAGGTGAGCTTTATTCCGGGAAAATAGGCTTTACACAGAAATTCAACTGGAATGTATTTGTGAGCAAATCTGTTCGCAGCCACACGTGTGCATGAGTTGCAGGGTTGGTGTTAAAATTGGCAAACCCTCACAATCCCTCAAGCATGTGGATATTCACAAATATTTTGGAAGGTTGCATCTCATCCTGAAAATATTGGTTGATTTACTCCTATCAAGTGCAGGAGTAGGTTTGTCTTGCACTTCGCTCTGCAAACACATGCTTCTAAAGCTAACCATCGTATAGGGAAATGTTTTTTCAATAGAGATACAATTATTATTGTGGCAAAAAAAGTCTTATGGGCACATGCATCATTGTAAATTGCATTTGCAAATGGTGCGTATCGCAAAATTCGGCCGTTTGCGAATGCAATTTCAATTTTTGGGATGCATCGCCATTTTTGTCCTTTTTTCGCAATTTAAAAAATAGCAAAATTGTGATTTCTTAAATTGCAATTGCATTTAAGGAATCTCAAATTGAGATTCCTTAATTGCAATGCAACAAACTTAAAAAATTAGCAAATTCGCAAATAAGGGGAGCAAATTACCATGAAGTTGACCTTCATGGTAATTTGCGAAAACTTTGAAAAATGCACTAAAGTGCATTTTTCAAAGTTCCATTTTACACACACACATGCCCTTGGGGCATGTGTGTGTGCAAGATGTACTTATAGGTAGATTTCAGGGGTGCAATAGGGTGTCCTTTGGACACCCCTGCACCCTTGAAATTGCATTTTCAATGTGCGATTCTCTAATGGAGAATCGCAAATTAAGAATGTCTTCACATTCATTCTTATGGGCCTCTAGGTATGGGGAGGTATTCCTTAATTGCGATTCTCAATTAGAGAATCGCAATTAAAGAATTTTAAGAAATCGCTGTTTTTATAGCAATTTCTTGGTGCATCAAGTTTGCACTTCCTTAATTGCCATTCCTAATTTTCGCAATTAAGGAATCGCAAAAAGCAATATTGATGCATGTGCCCCTTAGACTACAATCTAGAGTTTTGTTTTCCTTGTATAGAAATGTACAGTTCTGCATTTCTGTATGCATAACTATTTGCATCTTAGCACTGCTGGGATTATACGATTGTTGCAGATTCCCAGGATAGCTCCGGGAAACTTTGTCAATTTTGTGATTTGACGGTTTTATGAATCAGGTGCTTGAAGGGGTATAGCGCTCCTATCTAGTTTTGATTGACAGTCTTGATTCCATTCACATCATAGCCCCTGAATTATCATAGCTCAGCACTGCTTATTTCCGGATCTATCTCTTGTTAGGTTTTTAAAATCCACTAAGCATCGTTCGTTTGTCCAATAGGTATGCTACATTGCTATGCACTTTTTATCGACAGGTGGTCATGGTTTTAAGTAACTGCAGTGCAAATACACATTGTCACTCTGGTGTGTTTTCACTTCTGGTGGCAGCATGGTGTAAAGCAAGAGAATCAATGGATTAATGGATCTCTCTGGGGGCAGCTCCAGTTCAGATCAGTTAGACACAAAAAGTAGTGCAGCGGTCTAGAGTCAATTCTGTCAATAGCTGGCAAACCGTACTCTACCGCTTTGCTAAATGCTGAACTGTGGCTTCCTTTAGAAAGGTGTAGCCCAGTGCAGATCAGTTAGACACAAAAAGTAGTGCAGCGGTCTAGAGTCAATTCTGTCAATAGCTGGCAAACCGTACTCTACCGCTTTGCTAAATGCTGAACTGTGGCTTCCTTTAGAAAGGTGTAGCCCAGTGCAGCAAGCAATGAACTGCACTAGAATTCCCAAAGAATGTGGCCTTTCTCCCTTTTAGAGCCCAAACCACTCACCACACAAAATGTGAGTATAACTTAACAGTATACTGTACAGTTTTGGCATCCTCACTGATTGGAATGTATTTCAATGAGGGCACCAATTTAAGAAGACTTGACAAGGATATAAAAACACGCTGCAATCTACACAATGTTTACATTTGTTTGTAGAGATGGCATGAATTGGAAGGGCATGAGATACAAATTTGCCAAATTGCAGCATTTGTGTCAATCCAGTATCATTCACATAAACAACATGTTTAAAATGTGTTCAAAGTATAATGTGCATGGACTTGCTAAGTAAGAGATATGTCTTGTGCATGTTTGAGCAATAGGTGAAGCACAAAAAAGGTAATACTTTCCACATATCATGTACATGTGTAGAGGACACCGTGCTTGGAAACAGCATAGACAGCTGATCAACCCCATCACATCTATGGATGGTTTTCTGTAGGGCGTGGTTGCTGGTGGCTATAAAAGACCAAAAAACAAGGAGAGAGATGGATTTGTGTGCTCCCAGTATGATGTGGGGGATTTGAACATGTTCAACACACTACCGAATAATTTATGAACCATACATGAAAATGTGTGTCCTGATGCCAGCATGCACAGTAGCTCACCCGGTGCACTGAGAACCCTCCTTCTTGTGTAGTTCACTAACTTAATACTTTTGATTGTGAGTTCATGTCCTAACCTCCTGTTAACATTCTAATTACAAGGAGTCTATATGGATGCACTATTCCGGCTCAAATCGGCTCCATATATTCCCTTAAAAGCACGTTTATACTGATGTTATGTAACAATGCTCACTGTGAAAATCACTGAAATTCCTCAGTTGAAGTTGCCTGTGCAAACCATAGCTCATACTCACGAAATATAAAATGACATTATCAACACCTTCAGTTGTGTGTGGTGGGCTCTGTCGGGAGTGCTGGTCTTCGTGATAGGCCCTAGACACCCTGACCACATCCAGGTGAAGCAGGCGCTCACAATCTTTTGCAATGTGCAACATCTTCTGAGCAGAGGGACAGGCTCTCTGCCAACCACGTCACCACTCAACCCAGCTCTTGTACATGTCTATTTGACAAATAGTGCCATTCATATTATTTACAAATGCTGATACACCAAACTATTTTATTCAGCATTGTAGTAAGATGTACCATGCAATACAATACACTCATTCAGATTTCTACCTACAATTCCAATTCAGACCCCTGGCACACAAACATGTGAGGATGTTCAATTTACCACACAACTTTAAACCTGGTTGCGTAGACACCACATAATGCCTTAATTGAATGACAAACTTTAGGTCTTAGTCTAGGCGTGTGTGAGTGTCGTAAAATACAAAGTAAACAAAAAAAAAACAAGAAGGGTAACTTTTCTGGCAGAGGTAAAAAAAAATCTGCTGCCAGGATGTGAAGTGAGGGTCAGTAGGTGGACTGATGCGACATGGCAGCCATTGAGAAATCTGCTCCACATACATCCGTGCCAGGCAAAGAAAGATCTGGGTTTGCACGGTACCTTTCTGAGCTTCTCCTACCCCATAACGAGAACCATCAATTCTCCAGAGCAACGCATCACAAAGCCCCTTAAAACCCCAAACCTCTCACCCTGTACTCTCACCTCATACATGTGTATTGAGGGTTGGAAGCTATCATTGAGTGATACAACAGGATTTCCTGCCACAGGATGTTCTAACCACAGGCATCCTGCATCAGGAAAGCCTGACTTGCAGCAGGCGGGTAAGTTTCACTTTGAAGTGAAGCACATTTATACAGTTTCCCTAAGGGTGAAAATCTCGACTTCATCAGCGAAGGTACGACTTTTTTTTCTTATTTTTTTTCCCTGTGTTATATAGTTAACACTGTCCAAGGGAGTGCTTTACCGGATTACCAGATTGCGTTATGCGTTTTTTAGGCACAGGAAGATTGAGCAATATATCCAAAGGCTGGTGCTCAAACCTGGTTCCCCAGTCCCCCAGTTCCAAAGGTCTGCATCACCTCCCCTAAAGTTGACACTAACAACGTCTCCCCTAATCATTTGCTCCACAACTGGACTGCAATAAGCGTGCAAACTGATTTTTTAAAAAAAACGTTTATTTGCTAACTAAAGTATTGATCTTCAAAGGATGAAATGAAATTGCAATTTGTAAAGCGCTGTACTACCCGTGGGTGTCTATGCGCTGAGATATTCTGGCAAAGGAAAGAAAACCAGGAAAGAAATGAAGAAAAAAACGAACCGGACGGACAGTAGGTGGAGAAGTGATGAAAAAATGTGACCTTAACTATTTGTTAAACAGCCGTGTCTTGAGAGACTTTCCGAAGGTTAATAAATTCGGGGTTTCTTTTAAGTCAGGGGCATAGAATTCCAGCTCAGAATCAACTGAACCTGCTCTTCATGGCCACCTGCTGGGTCGTAATCACGTTTCAACCTATGTACACATTAGCATTTGCAAAGGAAAAATCAGTGGCTGTGAATTCAATCTGTATAAATCTCTACTCCTGTGACACTCCGTTTAAAGTGGGGGCCATTTCCCAGAAAACAAATAAACAGGGACGACAGACCAGGGGCCAGCGCTTCAGGAAAGAAGAGTAATACCGGATCATGTAACTCACATTCCCTGCGGGCAAGTGCATCAGCTCTTCATTATAAGTGGTTTATTTTTCATTCCCTATATCACAGTTGCTCAATAATTTTCAAGACACTGTTAAGTGCAGTGCAACATACATAATAAATTATAAACAGGTTTTATGCACAGTGCTAAAATAATATATTCATAGGATGCCTGCAATAAGTTTAAATTAAATCCATACCAAGAGGTATACGAATTCAGAGATAAATAGTGCTATCTGATCTCAAGCATTTTGCAAAAAACGAGTGCTGCCATCAATCTATGTTAACGTTATATTTAAGTGCGTAGACACCATTTTGTGACTGTTAAAATAATTATCTACATGTATAACAAAAATCAAAATGTCCATATGTAACGAAACTGGTGCCCATGTAAAGCGCTCTAATACCTGATTTCGTCGCGCTATATAAAACTCCCCCAAAAATACTTAGGGTTTTCAGTACATATTTCTGCAATTATCTCTTTTGTTTACCGATCCTCTGTCGCAAAATGACTGTTTCAACACTTTGAAATTCCATAATGCTCTTCAGGTTTACACATGAATTTTTTTTTACAAAAATTGCTATCGAAAGAACCGTGCATTTCTATGGTTTAGAGATTGTTGGCAGATGTGCAGGGTGAGAGAGTCGGCAGCCATCTTGTGATTACCACCCAGACACACATGATGCCGGCCCTTCATTCCCCACCTGGAGACAATGCAGTGTATATTCCCAAAATGGCACTTCCACAATCTCTCTACTGAGACTGCAACATATTGTGCCAATTGTGAAAGGGGGGTTTCTAATGGGAACATCTGTTCGTTTAGAGTGCAATTCATTCCAGGAAGGCCACCAGGAGAGATATCTTTGATTAGGTTAATAGAGCACCAAATGAACATCAGACGGTAATGGATTTTGTTCACTCCTGACCTAAATGAAATTTCAAGCAACAAGCAGGGAAAGGCTCAATATCCACATGTCAATCTACGGAGCAATTCGGTTCTTCTCGAATTACTCTGAATCTTCATAGGCCCTTCCTCAGAGAAGCAAGGCAGTGTGAAAAGTACAGTTAAATGCGGGGTTGGCAGAATACTGCAGATTTAACATACTTTTGTGAGTTAAAGTAAGTAAAGTGGTTTTAGTCAGGGACATAGTGCACCAGATGCCATGACACTAGGACACTACGAGCTGAAACAACCCACTTATAGCTGTTTTTACTATGAAATCACCCGATTGGTAGGGGGGATGGGGAGGCCATGTTCTATGCTTGCATTAGAGCCCATAATACCCTTGCTACGTCACTGGTATTACTTCATTGTAAAGCTTTAACACACTTTTGGAAGGCAATGTTACCACATTTTCGTCTACATAGAGCCAATTTTCAGTCATTCAATTAATACAATGTATGTGTATTGATTCAAAATCAATCAGGTCGCCTAATCCAGGGAAATAGGAGAAGATTTTTGTTTCCTTAATTGCCCTCCATGTTGAGAAAAAATATGCACCCTTGTCTGTATTTTGCAAAACTCTATTTTGAGTTGCCACAAGAGGTAATCCTTTCTATTATTTTAAACTGCTAAAATCTGGTATGACTTGGCCTTCCTGTCATAAAATGCCTACAGCAAACCTTTCTACTCATAACGAAAGTGAGTAGACAAAAAAACAAACCGTTCAAAATAATTCAGACTGTTCCAGCATCTTAATTGGATCTTTTAACCATATTCTTAATATTTCATTTTTTCAAAACAAGGCTTTTTCCATGAGGTTATACCAAAATAGTAACAATAAGGTTGTATAGGTAGTAATACTTTATTCGATATTTCCATATCATAAAAGTGCAAACATTCATTAAACATAAAAACAATGTGCAAAAAGTATCACATACATTATACATTTTCATCTTAAAAAATTAAAAACACTCTTTACAATAAAAAGTAATTACAGAAGGCTTAAATGCATTTTCAGTAAGAATCATCAATCTAGATGGGGCGTGTCTATTTTTTGACGTCTAGCAGCCTAGTCTGTATGAACCAAGCGCTAGAGAGATACTTTGCAATCCCACAGACAATGAACATGGAAGATGTATCAGTTAGAAGGATACGTAATGCAATCCTAAAATCTCTAACACCCATCTCTCTGCACACAGGTTTTAACCACCTAGCTCGAGGTAACTTATAAGCCCTAAAAGCAAACAAAAAGTGGGGTAGAGACTCCAGTCCTTCTGGCATGAACAGCCTGGACAAGTAACATCGTAGTCTCTCACTCCTTTCCACCCCGCTATAAACTTTTTCAACAGGAGTGTACCGTATCTCATTTTCAAAAAGAGTGATCTGTCTCTAGGAATTTTGATGTAATCCAAGAAAGGCTCTAACATCCTGGTTGGTTTATGTTCCAGAAATTGATTGGTTAATGATCCCCACTTTGTACTTTTTAGTTCCTCGGCCTCCACCCACTCCCAGTAAATTTGTTTGACAATTTGTTTGTGAGGTGGTGATTGAGAAACCCAAAATTCTGTCATTCCTAGATTCATCACCAACTGTTTTAGTTTATTGAGCCATTTTATTTTTTTGGAGACATTCAAATTAATCAATTCATCCAACACCAGAGCGTATTTAGCCAGTTCTGGTGTCCTTCTTAGGCGCACCCAGAACAGCAAGGGGCGGAGGCTTACTATGTCTCCAATTGATCTCTTACCCAAATCGATATAAATGTGTCTTAGAGGGGTTGAATAGGGGAGTGAAACTAGGTCTCTCACAAACTTGTTCTCGGCTCTTACCAAATCCATTGTATTATCTCCTCCCCACAGTTCGGAGCCATAAACCGCTGCAGCTAGTGCCTTTCCCTCATAGACTGCGAGGGCCGGAGCTATTGGCCTACTAATCGATAGGTGCTGGTTCCTCAATATTACTTCAGAAACCCTTTTAAGATTCAGGAGCATTTTTGCTAAATGAGAAGCCCATTTCATGTTGTTACATAATCTGACTCCCAGATAGTCAAATTCTTCAACCAGCTCCAAAGCGGCCCCATTTAGGGTAAGATGGACTTTCCTAACCTTTTTTGAGGCTAGCACCATCAACTTTGTTTTAGAGGTGTTGATGGTTAGCCCTCGCTCATCACAGAACACACTGAATCGATCAAGCAGTTTCTGTAAACCCGATGGGGTTTTTGACATCAGGAGAGTGTTGTCAGCAAAGAGGAGGGTAGGTGTTTTTTCCCCTGCCAGGACTGGGGCATCCGCAGAGTCCTCCCTCAAATGGTCTACCACCCCATTAATAAAGAGGGAGAACAATGTCGGAGCCATAACACAGCTCTGGCGAACCCCTCTGCTGACTGGCACCCTCTCTGTAAGTTGACCTTGACTACCCCACCGGATTCTGGCGTAGGTATCTTCATGAAGCCTAACAACAAACTGCAGGAGATAACATGGAAACCCCATGGCCAACAAAACCTTCCAGAGTTTAGCATGGGGGATTACATCAAATGCTGTTTTTAAATCAATGAAGGACAAATATAGGCTACCCTTTGCGATGGTCACAGATTTCCAGTATACTGCACAAAACCTGAAAACCTGGTCCATCGTGCCTACATTTTTCCTAAAGCCCGCCTGGAAATGGGTTAAAATGTTGTCCTCATAGAGCCATGTCTCAATTCTATTAACTATGACCCTGCCAACTACCTTCTGGATTGTATCAATTAAACTTATAGGTCTGTAGTTGGCAGGGTCCTCTCTGTCACCTTTTTTATATATGTTAACGACCTCGGCACCTTTCCAGGATTCTGGGACTGGATGTCCAGCCATAACTAAGTTCATTATATGTGCAATGAGGGTCTTGTAGAAGTAGGTCACCCAGCAGTCCATCCGGACCTGCCGCCTTACCTGGTATTATATTGGTAATAGCATCCTGCACTTCCCGGGGGACAAAGGTTTCTAGCTGCGTTTGTTTTTCCATATTATAGTTGTTATAAACCCCAGTGAATTGCTCTAGGTCTGCTGTCCCACAATACAATTAAAAAAAATGGGCGTGCCACTGTCGTTCTGTTATATGATTTGGCATTGCCTCAACCCCTCTTCTTTCCAATTTATTGACCATATTCCAAAACTGGGTTGAATCTTTTGCATTGGCAGCAAGTTTAAGTTGCTGCCAATGATCCTCCTCCCAGTTCCTCTTAGCTACTTTGATAATCCTAGTGTATTCCTTTCTAGCTATTCTTACTGCTGGAGGGTCATTACTTCTAATGGCAGCTGTTATTGCCTTCCTCTTTGCCCTACACTCGGCAGTATACCAAGTGGTGCCGTTCAAAGTTTTTTTATTACTCGGACCCTTTCTTGTCTCAAAAATAAAAAAACTCCTATGTTGTCTATTAGAATCTTAAAAGAATTCATTGGTTTATAATATTGTGAAATGGGCTGTATTAGGCTACTAGATATTAACTCTCTAATCTCTGCATGTACCAATTCTTTAATGCTATTTAATTTCCCTTCCTCACAGCTAACCCTACTCCATTTTAATTTCCGATTACAATATGTAGGGATAACTTCTTTAGCAATCATCCTCGGGGTATTCATTGTGTTAATCTTATTCTCCCAGGTAAAGCTCATACAGAGTGAGTTATGATCATTGTCCTGAGATGGCCTGACCACCATATCTACCAAACTATCCCAAGATTGTATGTCCATCAATATATAGTCTATACGTGACGGACATCCCAATCTATTATATGTCATTGCCCCATCGGGATCTGAGACAGTCCTCCCATTGAGTGCCCGTAAATTGTGTTCTAATGTTAGAGCATTCATCTGTATTGCTTTAGCCGACCACTTCTTAATAGGCTTTAAATTGATCAAGGGGATAGATTGCTTCCAGTCGTCTACATTGAGTCCAACTATCTCCTCATCATCTAAAGGTTCGTAGGTGCAGTTAAAATCGCCTCCTACTATCACTTTGGACCTTGGTGGGATAAACGCCAATGTTTCATCAAGTAGGGTTACTGTCGGTGACAATTGCCCACCCATGGAACCTCTAGCATATACACAAAACAGTTCCAACGTAGTTCCCCCCGTCGGGCCCCTCAGGGATAGATGTACTAAATCATTTGAGGGCAAATTGTGGACAGTGATAGCCCAATTCAGTGCCACACTGATCCATATGTGTAGACCACCCGATGGTCTTCCTCTTCCTAACGTAGTTGCAGGGATAAAATAAGTGGCATACCCATTTTTATGTAGCGGAACCATGCTCCATGTCTCTTGGAACATACAAATATTAAATGAATCAATAAAATCGTTCCATTCAGGAATAGCCATTTTTTTTTCAACCCAGCTATATTCCAAGAGAGAAGGCTAATAATATTCGAAGTTGGAGCTGGTTCTCTATCTTTTACATTGGCTAACATCAATGCTCCTTTGTCTACTATACTAGGGCTAGTTTGCTCATGGCTACTTGAAAACTCTCCCGGGCAGTCATACTCATGACTACTAGAGGGTTCCCCTTCCCTCTCCCCGATATTTGCAATAAGCTCAATATCAGAGATTTCATGACTGCCGGATGAGGACAACTTCTTGCTGCTAATGCGCTGGAGTCAATCCACATCTTTCAACCCATACAGCAACGAGAATTGGTTATATGTTGGGATATTAAAACCATAGTGATCCATATTATGCCCATTTGCAACCCGATTTCCCCAAATTGGTTTTTGTGGATAGGTGAAAGTTCGATGAGAGTAACCATTGAATCCTGTACTATGCCTATTTAATGCCCTGTGTCCTAAAAAGGAACCTTGAGGATTCGAGAACGAAGTTTGGGGGTAAAAGTAACTTAGATGGTGCGTTGAAATTCCTTCACAGCCTCCTATATCACACCAATCACCAATGTGTCTGACTGCTCTGAGGTCTTTAAAATTAATGATGATAATATCTCCTGTTCTGTCTTTGGGCCTAGTGCCAACCCAATTTACACGCCTAACACTTAGAATATCTCCGTTAATATGAGCTGGCAAGGGTCTGATTTTACACAGCCAGAATATTACTTTATTTTTAAGGGCTCGTTGGTCTTCCCTTACTCCTACAGGGAGAACCGGGACTCCTGCCATGATCACAACGTAAGGAGCGGATTCCGGGGGTAAATCCACTCTTCTATTATTTAAACTATTTATGTTTTTTGGCTCACTGGACCCCTTACCCGCTTTTCCGACTAAACTGGGTTTATTAGATGTTTCTACAATATCTCTCATTTTTTGGTAACTCAGTTTAGGTGTTTGTGCTACTTTGGGGACTATTTTCCTCTGTTTAGGGGGAGGATTCTGGCCCTTAGCATGAGATTCAGATAATGGCTTATTACCTTCTTGGTTAACTTTTAACCCAGAACAGACGTCATGTTGCTTACTTAGCAACAGGGAGGTCTTTACCCCTTCCTTTTCCACCGTGCCTAGCTGTTCACTTATTCTCTTTACCCTTTCTATTAGGGGAAGGATTAGAGATTTAACAATTTTTTCTATACTAGGCAACAACTCGTTTATAAATGTTGGTGGAGGTTTTTCTGTCATGGTAAAATCAGGGGTAGGGGCAGATGGTCTTTTTGGTTGAGCTTTAGTTATGGGCCTCCGTTTATGACTATTGTCACCCTGTTCCTTGCTCCGAAGTTTCCTCTTCTTTGAGGGCGGAGCGATACATTTTCGTGACTGGACCTCACTTCTAGCAGGTCCTCTTTTGGGGGTTCTTACTACCGGGGCAGGGGACAAACTTGGAGTCATTTCTAACAGTGACTCCACTTCATCTAAATCATTTGTTATCAGTTCTAGCTGTGGCGTGATAGATCATTTACAGTGTGTAAATTGTCAGTAAGTGGAGGGGTCTCATCTAGGTGGTGTCTAAGTGGAATTACTACCGATTTTATTGCCCCTAAAGAAGAGCGTTTTTTGCTCATAAGCTCCTGGGATAATCGTTTTTCCGTTAGAACAATCTCTTTTTCCAAAACGGAAGCAGCCCTAGTGATAAATGCATCAAGAGTCCACCTTATACTATCCCCCGCCAGTGATGGCCTGCCTAGACTATTACGACGGCTCATAGTTCCCTACAAAGGAAATCAATATGGGAAATAATTTAATATAAAATAGGCAATTTTGTCTGGACAATCACAGACAACAAACTGCGGGATTTACAGTCTTGCACAAAAGGGATACAGAGAATAATTAAATGACTTTACAATCAAATTTAATCGCACTCACGATGTTAAAGGGGTGGCCCAGCCCAGCCTCGGCCGGCACCGGCGGGCCACAGACCTTTGCCCGGGCTTAGCCCCGAGCTCCGTCCCGCGCGCGTCCCGCGATGCGCAGTTTGAACTTAATTTAAATACACAAGTGGAGGGCGGGGTTTGCATGGGAAGAGGAACCAGCTGTCGATGGTAGAAGGTATGCTGGTCCTCGCAGTCCCGGCGTGCCGCGCTGTGTCCTGTGGTCAGGGTCCTTCACAGGCTGCGAATCCAGGTAGCCCAGTCAGGGAAATTCGCAGTCAAAGTCTCGGCAGCGTCGGGGACAAACAGCGTGCAGAAACTCCAATTCAAAGTCCTTGCAGTTTCGGGAAACAAACAGCATGCAGGAAACTCCTACGAGCGGCAGGTTGTATAGGAGGGTTCCATTCATATATGCCCAAAACATCTTTTGCTATTTTTTATGTTTATCATTTCATAAAATGGAAATCTAAAACTGTGCATTTGCTCTAAAAAACAAATATATGCCGTGCTCCAAAGCCACAAGCAGAAAAAAAGGAACTTTGAATCAAATCTCTCTTCAGGATGTTAAGCAGAATATGCATATCAAAAGTCTAATTTAGAACATGATGATCTTGAAACCACTTACAGAACATCAGAGAGAAATGTTCTTTTTCATATTTGAGCCCAGTATAACATGCAGAAGTATAGAAGGGTAACTGTGAATAATGGGGTTCTTTTTCACTGAGAGGTGTTTGGGTGACATTGAATAAGAAGTACAAAGAACGCTGTGGGGAAACACAATTCACTTTATTCAAAGGTACTCATCAGCAGTTATGCATGGTCCCTGGAACTCATCCTCAATTTATATGATATGGGGTTATGGGGAACCATGCACAAATTGATGCACTTTCCTCCACCACACCAATTCTCTGCATGAGCATTCCAACTGCATAAACACTAGAACATGATATTGTGTCAGGGTACACCGACCCCCAACCCCTGAATTACCATTTTCTCTCTCTCCTGCAAATAAATAAAAAAACAATATCCTGGTTTCTGCTAACCATTCCCACTTTCCTTGATATTACTCGCCCCTTCCCCTAATAATTAAAAAAATAAACTGCCTAACCCATACATCCTCTGTAGTAGTCACTCACCCTCAGCCATACCTACTTCTCAATCTTCCTCATGCAAAAAGGATACCTGAAATCCTGCCACCCCCTTACACCACCCTCTGCTTATTCTTCCCACTACCATTCTGCCTCACTAGAAAAACTGACCCAATCTGGCATCCTGGCAAGCACCTACACAACCCTCTGCTCATTGCCCTGTCCGTACCGGTTTGCTGGGGTATCCAATAAAAGAGGACATGACTGAAATGTGTGGGGCAGAAGGGCCACACACATTGCTACTGCACCATCATGCAATTGAAGGCCCAAGAGAGGTGGCGGATTAAGTCCAACGACATCATGGGGTATATTTCCTTGGATATGGCATAGTGTGGCAAGCATGCTGCATCATTTAAAAAATGCAGGGAAGCCCTGTATTCACAAGAATGCGGTGCATGCCTGTGTTTTCCCTTGCGCCGGTGCTAAAAATACCTTCCTAAGGCCAGCACAGATACCCTTGTGCCATTTTGTAAGGGTGCCTGCATTGCAGGGATGATTACTTATGTGCAGAAAGGAACACCTTCATGCATATAAACAATTAATAATGGTGATCTGCTACTTCTATGTGTGCTGCATTCAGCAGCACACATTGAAGTAGCAATTTTAAATTAATTAATGAGTTTTTTTGTGCAGGAAAGATACAGCTTGCTATTTCCTAATAGTAAATCGCAAAAATGAACTATTAGAAAATCGCAAACACACAATTTTGTACATACTGGCCCTTCTGTGTGATAGAGTTAAGTGTGTAGCTACAGCTGCAGGCTTCTTCTCAAGAAACCACTGTTCCTTATATTAATTCGAGGTTACTCTTGGCATTTCTTTCTTTATTCCTTTTCACTTTTTCTAAATTTTAGAGAGAGATGGCAAATTTTCAAGGACTTGCTTTTGATGAGTCTACAGTTCAAACCACTTTGATGACACCTAGTCTATTAGACACCCCTCTCAGTGCCACAATCAAATGATCGGACCAAACTGTTGAATTTGAAAAGAACATACACTTGCACTAGTAAACTTGGGGCTATTATGACGGAGTATCTTCAGGTAAATTATGCCCCCACTGGTCTCATTGTGACGAATGCTCCAAGACTATTTATTGAGGATATAACGGTCAGGAGAGGCTGGTCCCTGGTTGCATGGCCATGCATTAGGGACTGGCTGTTCCTAATTATATTGAGGAACAGAGAAAGTCCCACTAGTTAACCACAAAGGTGGTTATGGTTATTCTGGTGCTGCCCGAAGTCTTATTTTTTGGCGATACCAATCACACAGAAAACCCACCCTCAAGGATTATACAAACCTGTTCAACTAGACATAGGCCAACAATTATAGAAAAGATGTAAAAAAACCTTTATACATATATAGCACCCATGATATTCATTTTTAGTCAAGTTTAAGGAGAACAGGAGAAATGTTTAAAAAATTCATTTATGTATTTATTCAAAATAATAATATTGTTGCAATGATAACAAATAGATTTTAACCTCATCAGAGCTTCGAACATTCAGCGCCCAGTGCTGAACGTTCGAAGAACGAATGCTGGCCCGACGGCCAACGGTCGTGCGCAGCACTGGGGAGGTAGTGCTCATGACGACCGTTGGCCGTCGGCGGCAGTTAAGGGGTTAAAAATAGGAACAATGTGTTATATAGTCAATTAAAAACATATAGAATCAAAACCATCTACAGAAAGAAAATTTTATACAATGTAGGATTAAAATGTTCGCAAGAACAGGGGTCGACGCTGCGTTTCGGTTTGGAAGAAACAATAAAAAACCTTCTTCAGGACCAGTTCTAAAAGGAAACACATAATTACTTTTTTGTAATACAGCTATCTTATTTTAAAAAACACATTTCCCAAAAAATTTTCTGTTGGCTACAGATATGGAACATATTGTGGCTATTTAGAAGTTGGCTCTAGTCAAAACCTAGTTGTTGGTGGGTTTATTGGTATTGTCAAAAACACAAGCTTATATTATGGGCACAGTTGATAGGTACCAGGCTATAGTTACAATGGAGTGTTTGCGCTATATTGTCACTTCATGTGTGATATATGACGATGGCATTATTTACCTGAATTTAATTTTAACTTCCAGATAAATCATAGAAGAACAGGTGCCCGATTGTAAGATCCGGGTTTAGCTGAACTGCATATTTTCACGATTTTGAATATAATGGGAGCAGTTCTGGTGTCTGGTATACCTTGTGCTTTCAATTGGGGAGATCACGCTCTGGTAGTAGGAGCCACCGATATTAGTATTCTGGTTTGCTGCAGATAAAAAACATCTTTTACCATATTGTTTTCCAAGGAGTGATTCCCAATGGTCCTCAAAAGTCATATCACTGACACTTACCCAGGGTTTAATTACTGGAAAATCCTTGTTTTGAGAGCCTTTTCAATTGGCTTATGCTGAGGTCGGCGTCTGTAAAATGTAGGGGATTGTCCTCCCACTGTCAAGAGAAGAGGGGAATTGTAGATGTGATGATACTATCTGGCATAGTGGTGTTGCTTAGAGACTGTGACCATCAACACAAGAGGAGGCAACTTGACTCAAAAAAGAAAAAGACGCAAACAATTCTATATGTCAAAGTGCAACAGTGTCCGGATCGGATTAAACAGTAGAGAGGACTGGGAAAAGATAGTCTAAACATATAGCACTGTATGCATTAAGCAAGCAGCATACAATGAGGCACCCACACCAATAATAAAATTCTTTTAAGGAATCTTTGTAATTCCTTTTCTAATCTTAATATGAAAAATTCTTTTCCAGACAATGCCATCATCAATACCTCGATCCTAGATGAAACATTGACTTAATTACCCCCCCGTTTTTGAGAGTACACATATGTCTAACCTTTTTACACACTAACTGCAAGCTTTTATTCAACTGTCGATAGAACACTGAGTACATTTTGCAAAATACAATATGCTACGGTCGGCATCTATCGAGCGCGACATATCTATTTTTGTTTGTATACAACCAAATCATCACGTGACCGGCAGTGAGCCTATCAGTAGGTGGGTGACTTACACCCAATCACGCGACACGGACCATAAAAAGGCTCTAAACTGCGTCTAACTTACATTCTCAATAAACACAGAACCCCCGAAACGCTGCCGGAGTAGGAGCAGGGAGGACGAATTCAAACTTGAAGGTAAGCTGAACGCGACGTTTTTTCTCGCACTGTACTCGCACTTCGCTAAAAAAGATTACTTAGATAACTTAAAATATGTCGGTAATATACCCGCCTTAAACCCTTCTACCTAGACTAGCACAATAACGTCAGTCAATTACTATTTAGTATGCCAAGAGAAGCATTACAAAATATAAACCGATCTGTTTCATATCCATAGACCTTGATGAACCCATGCTGCGAGAGGCCTCAACTTAGATAACTTAAAATATGTCGCCAATAGACCCGCCTTAAACCCGTCTACCGTGACTAGCACACTAATGTTAGGCAATTTATATTCAGAATGCCAAGTGAAGCCTTATAATATTTAACCCGATATGATTTACATCGGTAAGCCTAAATGTACCTATGCAGTGATACATCCGGCTTAATGCAATAACTCAAATACGTATAGTCTTGCTATAATTAACATACTGAGCAGAACAGAATGACTAAACCATACGCTCAGAAGTAATGTTTTAAACGTTTTACATAAACAATGCCAGACCAACACTCTACAGAGTAAATCCGGCAACAGTATAAAGGCTATGCTAAACAATGTAGATCATAGAGCAGAACCGCCAATATTGTGTATATAAATGAGGTGTACAAGCAAGTGGTTAATATAGCCCAGCAGCCGCCTCAATGAATTCACCACAATCAGACGTATACAATGTAACAACGTATACATCCGTTACCATTAAGTGAAATACAGTGAGTAAATCCAAAACTCATTATAATTGTAAGCTCCGCACGCTTTAAACTGCTAATAATTAGACAGACATCATAGATACTAAAAACCAACAAGCATTCTGTCTACATATGTGTACATAAATACACGTATAAATTAGCGATACAAAACTTTTGAGTAAAATGCCAACTTGTAGAAAAGAGATCAGCCAATACGTTATATCCTATAAATAAGACTAATAGCTTAACATCAATATATGTGAGCAATCACCACTATGCGAATACCAGATAGTATCATCACATCTACAATTCCCCTCTTCTCTTGACAGTGGGAGGACAATCCCCTACATTTTACAGACGCCGACCTCAGCATAAGCCAATTGAAAAGGCTCTCAAAACAACGATTTTCCAGTAATTAAACCCTGGGTAAGTGTCAGTGATATGACTTTTGAGGACCATTGGGAATCACTCCTTGGAAAACAATATGGTAAAAGATGTTTTTTATCTGCAGCAAACCAGAATACTAATATCGGTGGCTCCTACTACCAGAGCGTGATCTCCCCAATTGAAAGCACAAGGTATATTCGTTGTGTAAAAATTCTTTTGCAAACTCCTTCATTCTGAGAAAATTAAAGTAATAGGCATACTCATGAACGTTTTACTGTCATTTACCTACAGACACCAGAACTGCTCCCATTATATTCAGAATCGTGAAAATATGCAGTTCAGCTAAACCCGGATCTTACAATCGGGCACCTGTTCTTCTATGATTTATCTGGAAGTTAAAATTAAATTCAGGTAAATATTGCCATCGTCATATATCACACATGAAGTGACAATATAGCGCAAACACTCCATTGTAACTATAGCCTGGTACCTATCAACTGTGCCCATAATATAAGCTTGTGTTTTTGACAATACCAATAAACCCACCAACAACTAGGTTTTGACTAGAGCCAACTTCTAAATGGCCACAATATGTTCCATATCTGTAGCCAACAGGAAATGTTTTTGAAAATGTGTTTTTTAAAATAAGATAGCTGTATTACAAAAAAGTAATTATGTGTTTCCTTTTAGAACTGGTCCTGAAGAAGGTTTTTTATTGTTTCTTCCAAACCGAAACGCCGCGTCGACCCCTGTTCTTGCGAACATTTTAATCCTACATTGTATAAAATTTTCTTTCTGTAGATAGTTTTGATTCTATATGTTTTCAATTGACTGTATAACACATTGTTCCTATTTTTAAAATCTATTTGTTATCATTGCAACAATATTATTATTTTCAATAAATACATAAATGAATTTTTTAAACATTTCTCCTGTTCTCCTTAAACCTGACTAAAAATGAATATCATGGGTGCTATATATGTATAAAGGTTTTTTTACATCTTTTCTATAATTGTTGGCCTATGTCTAGTTGAACAGCTTTGTATAATCCTTGAGGGTGGATTTTCTGTGTGATTGGTATCGCCAAAAAATAAGACTTCGGGCACCACCAGAATAACCATAACCACCTTTGTGGTTAACTAGTGGGACTTTCTCTGTTCCTCAATACTATTCCCCTGTCCCAGACTGAGAAGATAAGGGGGCCTCCTTTACTTTTTATGTTCCTAATTATAAGCACTGCTAAGCGGATTGTTGATGCAATCTTGATTAAAATCCAAGTGTTACAGAAAACACTTAAAACCACGATCTCAGCCACTTTACTCAAAAAACATATGGATGAGACCAATAAGACCACTTTGGATTATAAAGACTCTTTGCTCACCATCAAAATCAACACATTAAAAAAAGACCTGACATGTTTTTTCCCAGAGAAGGTGTATCCCTACACCAGTGAGAACTACACACCTGCTGAGTTCATCCTAAAAGGGGGTACATATTGTTCCAACTACTCTTCTGCTGATATAGAGAAATGGTTGAGTGACTTTGACTCCAACACCAGCGGTCCACAACAGTCGGACCCTTAAAGGAAGGGCAGAGGCAGAGTCAGACAGCGGGGCCAGTACGCTAGACCACCTCAGCACCAATGGTGGCCTTCAGCACCCTGGGGATACCCGATGCCCCAATTTCAACAACCAATCAATGCCATACTTCCAAACTCCTCCATCTCCCTTTTATAACTCAACTTTTTAGAAAAATGTTGTGGCAGGTCGAAAGGCAGGAGGAGACATAAGCATCCACATGTGCATTGGAGTATCCTTTCATCACTACGTCAAACACAGAGCATGAGGAAAATGAACCCCCAACCAAGTATGGTCATGAATCTCAGCAGCCGGACTTTGGCTCCTGTGAGCAGAAAGTGCTTAATAGAGGTCTCAGGTTTGCAAATCCATCAAGAGCTGCCACAGTTCTTCCACAAAATTAGATTTCAATATTTTGTTGCAGAGAACATATCAACAAATATGGAGTTCACCCTAGCTAATACTCACATGAGTAAGATCGACCTCTAATTCCCTGGCCTGTATGGTCCCTCCAGGGGTCTTAACCTTTTAAAAAGTGGTTTGGAAAGACCTGGAATCTGGTATCAGAACTAAGAAACATCCTTTGTACAATTTACCCAAGAAAGAAAGTTTGAAAAAAACTGAGAACAGATGAATATTACCATTAAACCGGTGGATAAGGTTGTAGGTACAGTGATCATGGAAACCACAGCGTTCAGAGCAGAATGCCTCAGACAACTTAACATGAGATGTTCTTACCACCCTCTTAAATGTGATCCATTGAAAAGATTATTCACCACCATGAAGTCCATGGTGGAGGAGGCTAAAGGCAACGACTGGGTGACTTCAAAGGAAGCTGAATTCCTGAAAACTAGTGATCTGGTTACCCATACTTTTAGGTCCTTCGTAAGATCCATAAACTCCAGCAGTCACCACTGGTAGATCAATCATGGCAAGGATTGTTTCTCTTTTAGAACCTTTATCCCCGTTTGTGGATTTCTTTCTGCGGTCTCTGGTCTGCGAGAAACCCACATACCTTAAGGACGCAAAGGATGTCCTATGCCTTTTGGCCAATATGGCCTTTGCAGTTGACACTGACTACTTGGTCTCCTTTGATGCTGAGTCAATGTATGCCTGCATTCCTCAGGATCAGATCCTTAAAACTGTGAGAGGCCCTACTAAAAAAAAAATGAGTAGGAAAAAACAGCCATTTTGGCAACATGTTTATCTGTAACTTCTTGTAACGATAGTCGATTTATATGAGCAATACACAGGTATGTACACAGGACCCTTCTAGTTGCATGGATATATAGGCTTTCTAGGTTCTCGAAGAACCCAAGGTACACAGAGCCTACAACAGAGCTGCACCTGACAACGTTTTTTTAAGTGTGTATCCAGTGTAGTGCAATTTATTTGGTCTGATAGAAAAAAACAAAAAATGGGTATGAAGGAAACCTCTCTACTTCTGAAATACACACCAGGTGCTGAGTTCAGGAACACTGGTTATTTCTACATCTCTGAATCTATGGGTATTCATACTAACATCATTCAGAGGGGATTTTCTAAGATGTCTTCTTTCTTACACACTGGCTTAAATTTGGAAGTCACAAATGCGAAGAAATGCCATTGCTAATAAAAAAATCCTCTACAATTCTATGCACCCACACATGTCTCGCTAAAAATGGTACCCCACCTGTGTGGCTGGGTTAACACCAGCAACACAATATACCCTAAAACTCACCCATGAGGCATCAAATTTTACCCAGCAGAATCCATCCTTTTTTTTACAACTTTGGTAGCTGCAGATTTTGGATCAAAGCTCATCAACCATCCAGGGAACCTACCATACCCAGACATTTCTGAAGACTAGACACCCTGGAGTACCCAAGGTGGTGGGACATCGGTGGTTTTAATTAGGTGTTTTACCCAGAAGCCCTTACAAACCTAAAACTATGCCTCAAAACACACATTTTCTCTCATTTCTGTGAGGGAAAGTTTTGGAATCTGCATGGATTCACAAATTTCCTACCACCCATCATGTGTCTATGTCTGCCAATACAAATTGCATGACATTGGCGGGATGGATGGCGAAGAATTGCCTCCGTCTTAATGGTGACAAGACTGAGGTGCTGATTGTTGGAAAACCCCCCTCAGTCTGGTCATCTGCTTGGTGGCCGCAGAACCTGGGGCCCCTTCCTACCCCTAGTGATCAGGTCAAGAATCTGGGAGTATGGGTGGACTCAAAGCTGGACTACGACTACCATACTAGACGGGTAGCCGGTACGTGCTTCTCGATTCTACGGAAACTCCGCAAAACCATCGACCTGCTCCCAGAATCATCTAGGAAGACCCTGGTCCACGCCCTTGTCACGTCAAGACTGGACTACGGCAATGCCCTTTATCTGGGAGCCAATGCCACTAGCCGGCGGCGACTGCAGACAATTCAGAATGCTGCCGCTCGCCTGGTCCTCCGGCTGCCCAGAAGAGCCCCTTCAAAAAAATCCCTACAAACCCTACATTGGCTTCCGATCAATGAAAGAATTGATTTCAAAGTCCTTTGTATTGGTCACAGGATCGTACATGGCAAGGGCCCGGCCTTCCTGCGGAACCTTCTTTGCCCCTATACGCCCACTCGACAACTCCGCTCGTTAGGAGCAGGCCTCCTCGCTGTCCCCAGACACAAGAAAGCCAGAATGGGAGGAAGATCCTTTCGTACATTGGCGGCACAGAAATGGAACTCTCTCCCCCTGAGCTTAAGAGTGGAAACATCGGAGCTCATCTTCCGTAGAAAGCTCAAAACATTCCTCTTCCCTAAAGATTAACCCGTCTTGTCTGACTGACGGAGTAGATGGCTCTTCTGACAGCGCGGGGACACACTGAAAGTGTAACCATGCGCTTTATAAATTCAGAAATAAATAAATAAAATTTGTGTGAGTGGGCCTTGCGTCTACGACAGAAAAAGGCCCAAAATGCAACATGGGAAAATACACTTGCCCACCCAGAAAACAACTCATTTCTGCAATGCATGACTTTTGTGTCTCTCCCCGGGTAATTTTACATCATGTCCATTGTTATGTGCAATGCATTCATGAAATGCACTAGTATCAGGCGGGTGGAAAATCCACCATGTTCTGAGGATGAAGGTGGCAAACAGGCCACAATATAACATGTGATGAGTGGTGAGTACAGTGATCCTACCTTCTTCAACTGCCTTCAATATACACAACATCTCAATGACAACAAACCTAGACTAAGCTTTGGCTACCTGTTCATGTCTGTCTCTTACCTGGAGTCCTAATAATATAAGGGTGCTTTGTTCATCTTTCCTATTACTTCCCCATGGCAGTCTGCTTAGGCTCAGGAAGACTTGTCTTTCATATGCTTTCAGCACACCCATTACACTAAATCCAAGACATTCCAGTGCGTGAAAGAAAGTTTGAGTTATTTGAGGATGCATTTGTGGCCCATTCATTGGACAGAGTCAGCAAATCTACCTTCTAAAACGGAGCTAAACACTATGGGGCAGAGTGTACTAAATCCTCTAAAGAGCACTTCTGGAAAGACCAAGCGCCTTAGTGGACAGGGTACTCAGTCAAAACATGACACATGTCACGTTGACTGTTATGTGAAGGGATCTCACTGAAATGCTCTTGTAATACAGTGGACAGACTTCCACCACATTTTTGATGAGGGATGAAGGTGGCAAGCAGCCAAAGCAAGACCAATATGTACTTTTTTACTGGAGTCAGTAAGTACATGATGGCTGATTTAGAATTCTTCTTTCAAAATGAGATTGACAAATTTCCAAGGCTACATAGCTACTTAAGTAATAGCCCATGGAAGGTTATGAAATAGCCCATGGAAGGTTATGCATACAAAAGCAATCATTTGCGGCAGGGTATAACTCCTGATCTAAGTGCTCCTCTTCAGTCGGTTTCATAGATTTCACTATTGTGTGGTACAAAGTGAAGCAAGTTGGCAAGCACAAGCCAGACCAAAATGGGCACTGGCGTCAATAATATCAACTCCACTGCCTTTATCCTTCCTGAGTACAAACTCTGCATCAGTGATAGTGGTGACTCTTTTGCTCTGTTGCAGGAATGCTGTCATCAAAGTGCTGATCCTGCAGCCTTGCAATGCCCTCTGTAACACATGAAGTCAATGCAACTGCTTCTACAGCAGTGAGGCTTTCAATAACTGACACCTGAAAGTTATTGAAGACCTAAGTCTTCCCTTAGAATTCTGCTGACAGACAACACACTGCTATGCTGACAAATGTTTCAGGTATGTAAACAACTTCTTATACATTGTTGCGATTTTTAAGACTCCCATTATGTGGTTGAAGAACTTGGTCATTTTCTTCCACTCCACCCATGCACTTGTTGTAATCAAGTATACAGGTGGGCTTGTGGACATCTACCAATTGTCCCTAAACAGTGACAGGAGAAGTGCTCTCATCATGCTGTATAGTGAACATATATACATTGCATCTGTCTGAGGATTGGATAGCGATCTGTTCATTGCAACACACCACACTACTCTGGCCTTTTAGGAGCTTCTTGCAAACAAGCTCCTGGAGAATCATTTCTTGTACTTTCTAGCTTTGTATAGTTCATTGAGCAGCTGGACTCCTGTATAGAAGTTATCTGCATAAAGATTATGACCTTTATTAAGAAGAGAATGGGCAAACTCCCATACAATTTTCTCACTTACGGGAAAGGACAACCTGCTGGATTTATTGCAGAGTACTTTCGTGTGTATATTCTCAGACTGTACAGGTGGAGGTCTCATACAACATGTACATCTTAATGTTGTGATGATCTTTTTTACTATGTATGTACTTCATGAATAGCAGTTGCCCTTTTTACAAGATTAAGGAATCGTCAACTGCTATATTCTTTTCAGGAATATAAATACCCAGAAATTAGGCAGATAAATGTTCCATGACAGGCCGAATTTTGAATAACCTCTCATTGTCTTGGTAGTCCAAGGTCAATGCAGCAGAATTTTAAAATTGAGATGCAGAATATGCTGCAAAATGAAAACAACCTTTCTCCACTCATGACCGGTGTGAAACAGGATAATATCCAAAGTAGACCAGTAAGAATGGTTGGTTTGTGGTCCATTCCAATATTCACTGTTAGGCCCAGAATGAATTCTTTCAGCTTCCCAAGCAAAGTGAGAGCCACCAGGTATGCCCTAGAGTGAGGTGCCAGTGAGCCTCCATGCTCCATCAGAAACTGTACAGCAAACACATTTGTTTGCTGCGCAATTTCCTCAAGGAAGTCCACATTCAGAAAAAGGTGAAAGTGCTCAATAGACAAAATATTTGTTGTATTGACCTTACTTCCACCATCTCAAGTGAAAGGGGAAATTACTGGCTAAACTAAATGCCAATTGAACACTCTGTCTCTGCTTAGTGCTGTATTTGCCTATATTCTGCATTGGTCTGCCCTGTAATTATCTCTTTGCTGCACAGTTAGTGCTTGAGAAGGGACTACACAGTTATGAGGACCATGTTCATCTAAATTAGTGGAAGATGAGTTATAATTGGAAGGAACTCTGACTGAAAAATCACTGATCCTGATCCTTGACCCTCTCACTCTCTAATGCTGTCTCAGTATAAGACACTGCCTCTGAGGTCTCCTCTGTTATTTGAGTTAGAGCCTCAGAAGCAGTCATCCAATGAAACAGCATCTCTATTTTCTAATTAAATATTTCTGGCCTACGCGGAATCCAGAGACACCCATATAAATGAATGCTGTTTGTCAGTTTGTGGAGGGTTGATGGAGTGTTCTATGAACTGTAAGTATGTAATGTAAGGATGTGAGAGTATAGGAAAGTATAATCACAGCACCAGTCTTAAGTTCACACTTATCTGACGCAAATCATTTCTTCAAAAATCTAATGCTGCCAAAAACGTATCTAAAGATCTAACACTGCCAAATACTTCTCTTACACAGCTAAGAGAAAAAGATAAGAAGAAAACAATTAGCTCATGTTACAACAAATACAATAAGACAAAAGCACATTATGCTACACTTGTCTCCGATGCCAGGAGAAAAGTTATTTGTGAGATGTGCTCGGTGTAAAAGATCAGAAAGTGTGTGACTCACAAAGAAGTTAGCCATTTGCACGATATGCCCCTCTGCTTCCACCTCTGCTTCCACCCACCACGGATAGGGCAGTATTTCAGCTCACTTTATGCACTGATCAGTTCTTGTGTCATTCACATTTTATTTTCATCCAGCACGGCATATATCATTGGGGAAATGTGCAGGCGACCCCACATCCCAATTATGGACCATGGAGTGCTAAAAAAACATTGGGCACATATACATAAAAAAGGCAACCATATGTTCTCTCTCCTCGGAGGACTGATTGTGCTCCTCCTTGGGGGCCCTATCAGCAATCCATGCAAGGGAAAAGAACCGAATATAATATACTGACCCCTGTAGAGCCAACACCCCCTCAAACATTTGGTGCCTATGGAGCACCAGAAAATCCCCGGGCACTTTTAAAAACAAATACAAAGGGTAATAAGAATTACTTTCCTAATATATATTATATATATATATATATATATAATGCCCTCCCGGGTGGGTTAACCATGACCAGGGGCTGACAGCCCACTTTGAAATAAAGATCCTTGGTGTTTATTGGATCCTGCTCATGGATTGCAGTGTGCCTATGATCCACAATCAGGGATTGGTTTGAGAACGACATCAATGGACAGACTCTCCCCTTCCTAACAATGACTTTACACATGTTGTGCTACATGAGCAAGCTTCAAGCTTCATGGGCAACACAAAACTAAGCATCAAAATGACTGCAGTTTTTCTCTTTGTGAAGGAGGGGAAAATTGTGCCCCCACTTGGGAGTCAATGGCTCCCCAGGTAAGGGAAAACATAAATATAAAAATATGGTCCTGTTGGGAGATCATGTCTGAGAGGGTGATACCCTGCACTCCTAAAAATAAAATTGCCTGGCATCTGTGAGCCACGAACGGTTTAAAAAACACAAAGGGGCAGGCTGCAAAGGGAGAAACCCTACCAGACATGCAGGGAGTTGCCTTATTTTCTCCTGCTCATGCCGTCTGGTGTGATTAGTGATGTCAGTACGCAGTACGATGAGCTGATGTTACTGATGGGCAGTGGGAGAGGCAGGGGTTGGGGCATTATTGAATTTGAATCAATGCCACATAAGCCCACATGAAGGGTATCAGAGCTTCCCCTGCGACCCTTCAAGAGGATGATATGACCCCTAAAGAGGATGACCCAATCACGTCTTCCACATTGCAGAGGTAGTGCGGGGACATCAACGGGTTGACCTCCACAAACAAGGGTTAAACTTGGAAGGCAGAATCAAAGGACCAGAAAATAGGGTTGGTATGTAAGTAGCATAAGCAATACACAATTTTGTCAATGTTGCTTTCTGTCACAACATTCTAGCCTGACATTAAATGGTAATGTGTATAACATAAACTTTGCATTATGGACTACGTGTGCTCAGGTCCTCACTATACACATGATCTCCATAATTGACTTGGTGACACACCAATGTAATGTTTGTCCATTTTCAAACAAAAAGTTTATTCTCTGTCCTATAAACTTCTAATACTAACGTAGATCTCTGTCCTAAATCAACAATTGATAAATCGGCTTAACATCAGTTCTCACATTAAACCCAGACGAGTGCTCTAAAATTAATTTTAACACTGTCAAGAAACAGTACAAACTTCAGGACTAAAACATAATACAGTTTTAGAAATTTCTGGCATCAGTAGTATACTGTATGATGTCATATGCTGCATGAGGGAGTGGCCTGAGTTATGGTTTGCGCCGCAAACAGTTACTGATGAATTTGAATGTTTTTATCTGTTTGAGAGTGAGACGTACTTGTGTAACTGCAATTGATTTTCAATTAATTTCACTATATTGTTTTTTAATTGGTGGCTTAAACAGTGACAATGTAATTGTGACTTTTATTCCATTGGTGTGTCAATGAGTCAACAATGGGGAGCATATTCAAGTCCTGTGGAGCTCAGTGTGGGTGTGATTTAGTGGTGGTGAGCAAACATATGTTCCCATTTGTGACTCTGTCTGTATCCCTGTGCCTTTGATTCCTTTGAGGATTCACTGACAGTGAGCACATTTAGATCCTTCAGTGAATCCCTGATTGTGTGACTCAGTATAATGTCTCTAGTCATGTGTGAATCTCTTCACACAGTGGAGGGATTATCTGTAACATAAAATGGTAGCTCTTCAGCGAGTTTCATTTCATGAAACATTCAAATAGAGATGCACAACATTGTTAATCCTTTTAGGTCCTCCTAGAAATGTTTTAAAATGCTAAAAGCTGTTATACTACTAGACAGATTCACACCAAACCACCCAAAGCACACTTTCTGAGTTAAGTTATGCCATTATGGAAAATGTGGTGTAAATCCATTCAGTGGCTGTAGGCATAAGCAACATATTCAATGAGAGCTAAAACAGGAAAACACTTTTTTTTCCTGCCCCGCCTTAGCTATATTCCCCATGCACAGATCCACACAAACATGGGTTTGCATGAACTTACCAAGCTAAACTAGTGATTTACCAAATTTCATACAAATCCGTCCATTAGATCAAAAGTTGTAGGCAAATTAATGAATTCCTTTTCAAAGGAAACTGCTTCTTAGCCACAATTGCACAGTGGTGACTGCCACTTTGTATTATAATTTTGTGTATAATGTGCAGTTCACAAGTTTCTCTTATTTTTCTGAAGAAAGCATACACCTTTGCCTGTGAGGTACTTTTTCTGAGTTGAGGTCGCTTACACTTAAAATGTTCATAGTGAGGGAAACTTGCACTTGTGCTATGTTATAAGTGAGGGAAGATTTTACCTCTTCATGGGCTAAACCTTATCTGAGTTAATTATGCTTTGTAATCCATGTGTGTATACCTGGTCTGTGTGTTGAATACTTCCATTTATGAATGTGTTAGGCTTGTACTGAGTGACCGAAGTCTGCACTTCTGCATGTCCTAGACATGTTCTGAGTGTGCAAAGCTTGCACCTTTGCATATGTATAACCTATTCTGAATGAGGGAAGCACTCAACATGCAGGTCGTAGTTAAGGTATTTGCAATTCTATGTGTTACCTATTGGGAGTGAGAGAAGCTTGCACTTTGCAATCACTGGACCGGTGCTGAGTCAAGGAAGCTTTTGAGTATGCATTAAGAATGCATTTGCTAGACCTTTTCTGAGAAACTTATGGTTAGGTAGAGTGAGAAGATCTTAACAAATATGCGGCAAAACAGACATTCACTGAAGAAGCCAAAGATGAAAATGAATTTATAGATAGGTTTCGAAATGCAATAAGAACTAATGTTTAATAATAAAAAAAAAACTGAAACTTGGTGGTTATAATTTAGTGAGCTAAATATAACATACTTTCCTGTCATGCACGGCTGATGACCTCATAAATTGCATCACTATTTACATGTTGAACGAAAACAGTGATGACATCACTGTTGACATTTTTCATGACATTATCCATGTCACTACAAACTTAATTCTCGATAAACCCTTGCTTGATTTTAAAAAGAAAGATAGCACTAAAGTGTCTACAGTCAACATAGACTTACTCTGTGCATATGTGTGGGTGAATAGAGTGGAGATGTCCTTGGCTCAGGAGCCAACTCTGGCTGTGTATGGTAAAAGTAATATGGTGCACTATTTACCTTCCGATGAAGTTAGGGATGCAATTAATCCCTATGTTAAACAAGTTGAAGGATGAGTAAACCTTATGTGGATTGCAGAGGCACGCCTTCAAGGAGGCTGTGGATTTAAGTCAAAAACTGTAACCAAAAATGGGTGACAAAAGCCAAAGTTTCGGTTTACACTCTACTCCAGTTCTCTCCTTCCTTCCCTACCACACCCAGACCACTGTAAAATATTGCAAATTTTTTCCAGCGAGCAATTCAATGGCTCTTATCTGTAAAATGTTTTGAAAACAATTGCATCAGATATGATGTGCCACTATAAAACCACTGTAGTGGACATAAGTCATCTTTAATTTGAGTTGTGTTTTTTGCTACGATAATTTAACACATGAACTTTGCTTGTTACCGTGACCACACTTATTGATAGTGTACTGATTGATCCAGGTCAGGTAGTATATATGGGTTACCCCCTTTATATACAATTATCAGCTCAGGATCAGAGCCTAGACCTTTTGTCACCCTGTTGGTTCAAGTTATTTACATGTCTCTCCAGCAGAGGGAACACAGGTCACTCCACACAATAGGAATAATTAACAGCACTTCTTTCGGCTCCTGCGGCGGAAAAGGTGAGGATAAAAATTCTGCATCCATTAATTACCTCTCACACTGCCCCAGGGCGGGGGACAGCTAAGACCCACTGAACAATGGAGTAAGTTCTGACAACTGAAGCCAACACAAGATCTGGCAACTCTTTGACATTTTGGTGGCAAAAGCCATGGCAGTGATGTCAGCGACGGGAAGGGCTGAGACCGAAAGAGCAGGTGTGATTAGTGGCTCTTGGATGACTCCATCTTGAACTGTACCACAAAATGCACATCGACAGCAGGCATCCCACGTGCATGGACGTGGGCTGGAAAAGGAAGACAGGCTACCTCACGCGCAGGCCAAGGATGAAAGCTGAGTGAGCAGTAGCTGTCTGGGGTTGTGGGGTCCTTGCAGTTCCATATGCCACCCATCCCTAAAATTCTGCATTGTAGAGTGTCCCTGGTGAGACCGAGCATGCTGCTTTAAAAAGAGGAATTAAAAGAAAACACAGAGGAAAGGCCTCAAGAGAGAGGTGGCCCTGCTAGTTCCAGGGAACAGGGCTCTTAAGACAATTAAGCAGAGAAAAATCCCTGGTGGTAAGTTCCCCACACCATCCACTCTATACACCTTCACACCATTGGCTATATATTGTCTCAAATGAAAGAAAAAGCTTTTCAATGTCCCTTATCATTGGCATCAAGTTTATATTAGCAGTTAAAAATCCTACAGTTGAAATCATTGGCAGACAAGAAATTCAATTATAATTCCACAACCGAAATGTAGCGTTTACATAAATGTATTAATAAGAGTTTTACTCTCCAATATCACTTAAAAAGTATCAAAGCAAATACAGTAAACGTAAATAAAACAATGAATAAAAAAATCACAGTTTATACAATGCAAGATCCTTTGTAACACACATGAGTGCAGGAAAACACATAAATGAAAACATAGACCCTAGACAAGACACAGTAGCAATCGTCTGTTAAAAAATCAGTGTGATTCAAATACAATTCATGATCTATTGGGGACCATTTGTAAGAGGTTATCTTTCTTATCTAATGTCCCTTGTTATGATGGATTCTCATTACACATAGGCGTCAACGCGTTTCGGTGGCAGGTTTGACTTAATGGACAGAAACCACCTTCTTCAGGACTAGTATCAATAAGGGGTCACTTTTCTTCATAATATTTCAAAATGTATCTACACAAAAGAAAAACATGTATCAACCAAAGTATACACAATGCATCATTTCTTCAATGAGAATTTTTTTTGTTGGGACTCAATCATTTAATCCTATTAACATTGCATTCATTAAACGGTCCCCCCCACCATTTTTTTACTAGGGATATTATATTGTAAGTATTCACTTTTCTTTTTTGAATACACTACATTTCAGAATAGGTTCATTAAAAACCATGCCATTGGTTTCATTAACATCTCCCTAAGTTCTAAAAAAGACACAGATAAGGGGGGTAAAACTTTCATATCCACACACTCCATTCATATCGCTTAATTCTAACATGATCAGATGCTTGTACTGACCATAAAATATGTATTTCGTGATGTTCATTAGGGTAACTAGTACCACTGTCCCAAGGTCCTTTTTGTTATTGGCCTATTTCTTTAATAAAGAGAGAAGAAAGCCGTATACAACCTATTTGTGAATATCTATAAATCGGCTTCTATATGCTGTTAAATTATTGTTAGTAGTTATCTCCGGATAAAATATTCGTGACTTTACTCTTTCCATTCATTTATCTTCTGTTCCTTATTCATTACCTGGGCTCAGTCACACGAAAAGAATGCAGGTATAGCAACTAAAATTAAAAAGAAACATATGGCCCCATTAGGTTATGTTTCTTTTAATTTCTATTTCATTCAAAATGGCCCTCACTTTGGTTTACTTCAGGCTCACCTTCTAATGTTTATTGTAGTGGAGGGTGGAGTTTCATCGTGTGATGGGAGTGGTATCCTACCCACGCTGTATTTATTGACCCGAAGACTCTTTGATGCGTCTATCGCGATATTTAAATTCACTGCAACCTGTGTAAGTTGTAAACAAGAACTAGGAATTTACCCATATTATAATCTATCTTCCTAGCCCCTACAGCGTACCTGTATATTATATTTAATAAGTGGTATGTGTGGGATCTCTTTTAAAAAAAGACCCTCCGTACACCTTTCCATAAATGCACATTACTAATCAGTGTTTCCTACGATATATAGCAGGAATTAGTTGGCTGGATGTTCTGGCTCATTTTTGCATCACATAGTAATTTATGTTATATTTTAGCTCCTTTCTAAGCTAAATATGCGGCCATACCTAGAACCATGTTGCCTACAAATTACAACAGGTTTTATAACCGGCTGTACGTCCTGTAGTATGTTAATCCCTCTCTTACTCAATGCCGACTTAGAGTGCCCGCATTTCATATCGTAGCATTGTTCGCATTACAAATGTGTTTCCTGAGTGTTGCAATTAATATTCAAATGTACGCTGCTACTTTTCGAACCGAACCCTATGCTGGGACGTTTCCTGTAACTTAAAATTTGGGGGTGCGGGTTATTCTAATTTCGCTCTACTAGGGTTTATAGTGGTTATAGTGGTTATAGTTACTCTCGTCCCCTTATTACTAGTCTGCCCCCTTCGCAACCCTTGACTGTAACTTATATGTTGGGGTGCAGGTCGTTCTAATTTCGCTCTACTGGGGTTTATAGTTATTCTCTTGTCCGCTTATTACTAGTCAGTCAGTCAATATTTATTGTGTCAATTAATAAAAATTGTTACAAAAGATTCAAATAAAATCTCACATACTTAATTTCAATTAGTTCGTACCAGGGGGGTTGAAGTATTATATCTTACTAAAACTATCAAATATGATTTGTACAAACAGGACATTAAAAACAGATAAAATCAGTGAGGTGCGATACATCAGTGAGGTGCGATACAGACAATAAATCAGTTCAGTCCTGTAGATTCCTTCCCCTTATATGCAGGCTTTGCAAGGCTTGCAGGGGAGGGTTGGGAGTCACAGCGTTATGAATACATTCAAAATTATTTTTGGGATGCTCAGACCAAGTATTAAATTAAGAGTTTCAATGATGGTATAAAACACATGGGTCCGATGGTGGCATAAGTAGGCTGAGTGCTAAATATACAAAGGAGATTTCATTTCAATGAAGTGAAGTTGTGCAATCCTCAATAAAGCGTGAGTTCTTCAGGCCTAATAATTCCAGTTCAAAGGTGCATTGTGCTTGTTTTACCTAAGAGTTCTTTGGCCTTATATGCAAACTTAGCAAACCTTGGCAATTCCATTGGAGTATCCAGATTAAAAAGCAGTTTCATGGCTTCAGTACAGGTTCGCACACCGTATTTTAAAAACAAGGGCTTTAGTAAAGTGCGTCGTGCGTGCAAAAAATAATGACATGTGCAAACCAGATGAGCCAAGGATTCTTCAAATTGGTGGCAAAGTCTTCAAGTTGTTATTGCTCTCAAGGTTTTCCAGCGCCTGTTGATGTCTTTAATCGGCAAGCCATTAGTCTCACCATAAAAATTTGTTTGAAAATCGCCTTATTCAATGCCATATTAAGGTATGGTTGTCGTAGGTGGGCTTCATAGGAACTTGCAAGTATCCCAATGTTGCTACTGGAAGAGTTCAGTTCCTTCAAGTCCCCTTCCTTTGATAAAGACCTGACTTGATTTTTCAGTATGGACTTTAAGGTGCCAGGCTGGTAAGAAAAATCCTGCAGTTTAGACATACCAAGGTTCAGTTTGTTACAGGCTGTGTACAGGCCATCATGCCACGGATTGATCCCTTTAATGAAAATTGTCTTTAAAATTGCCTACATTGTATGCGGGGGAGCTGCACAGACCCCTCGATAGAACCGCACCATTGAGGCCCAGTGCTCATAACTCTGTTTGTTCAGCCCAAATTCCAGTTGCACCAGAGCATTGCGAGCATGGGTGTGAACCTAAAAGATTTGTTTGAATGCGCAACAATTAGCATGTTCCATAGTGTTAATAACAGTTTCTGGGAATGCTATCTGACCATATGTGATTGCCGGAAGGAGTTTAGCATTTATGACCTTTCTCATTGCCCTGGTCTTCGGGCTGCTTAACTTAGAGTACAGCTTGCACAGAACGAACGTTACTGCTTTAATTTTTGTTTCAACTGAGGCAATGTGTGTTGTGGGTTTCCCATTACTCATCAGCCACACCCCCAGGTAGTTATGTTTGGTCACTGTTACTATTTCTAAATTACCCAGTCTCCATTGTTGTCTGAGTTTGTTAGTATATTTCCCAAATATGACTACCTTTGTTTTTTCTGCGTTCGCTCGTAATTCGTTGTGATTGTTGTAAGTGTTTAGTGCATCTAGTAGTCTTTGCATGCCTGTTTTTGTATGGTCCAGTAAAACCATATCGTCTGCGCACTGCATTAAACATATTCTACTTAGGCTGATTTTGGGAGGTAAGAGGTTGGCATTAGATATGATTTTTCCAAGGTCTGCCATGTAGAGATTGAAAAGCAGAGGGGCCTGTACGCAGCCTTGCTTTAACTCTCTCTCTGTTGCAATCCTTTTAGTGGCTGAATTTCCTGCAGTTTTTACTCGTACCCAAGTTCATGTATAGAGACTGATTATGGCTTGCAACAGATTTGCTGGTATCCCCCAGTCTTGCAGAATCAACCATAGCAGATTCCGATTGACCCCGTCAAAGGCGGCAGAGTAGTCCACAAAACATGCAAAGAGTGGAGGCAAGTTTTTCTGCCCGGACTGATTTATTAAGTAGGCCAGAGCTAAAATGTTATCCGTTGTAGATGCTCCTGGCCTAAACCCGGTTTGGTACACAGGGAGAATTTCATTTTCATCGGCCCAGTCCTGTAGGTCTTGCAGGAGGAGGCTGGCGTATCCTTTCGCCTCAATATCCAATAAGGCAATAGGCCTGTAATTGGCAGGGTCCCCAATATTTCCTTTTTTGTGGATGGGTTGCAACAGGGATCCTTTCCAAGTCCCCGGGACTGTTGCATTTGTCCTGCAGTACTGATAGAGTGGCGTGAGTACGGTCCCCCAGAAGTCACAATCTTCTTTGAAAAGATGGCCTGGTAGGCCATTGGGACCAGGAGCTCCATCTTTTTTAATGTTTTTTTTTAATTTTGTCATCACACGATCCCCCAGACCAATGCTTCAGACGTTTCTTTAATGGTTGTCGGTTTCCCTTCCCTTCCACAAGAGGTCCAGGTGTGTCTACAGGAGGTGAGTCATTCCAATCCATGCTGGTGAAGGGCCTTTGCATGCCTGTTGATGGCGTGTTAGAGGTTCCACAGTATAGTGCGGTTACGTAGCTTATCCATTTGTCACTATCAACCACATTACGTTGATCATGGCCATGCCCTAAGAGCCTATTAATATACATCCAAAATTCCGCCTGTTTGCTTGAAGTCAGCAGAGTGAAGACGTACAGCCATTCAGAGTCCTGTTGTTTTCTTTTGTGCTCCCAGATATTTTTTTTTGTGTGTTATCCTTGCTGAAAGTAGGATTTGATGTGCTTCATTATTTTCCTCTTGGTTGTTGTTGCGTAAGGCGGCTCTAAATAGCCTCTTACTTTGCTCCACTTTTTTACACTGAGGTTGAAGTTGGCAACAGGGCCTTTCTCTGAGTATTGGGGGATGCCTTATTTGTTTGCCTATTAAGAGATTGCATACCTTTGTCAAAAGGTTGATCCAGTTCTCATGGATTTTACCAGTTGTAAATGTGTCCGAAATTTTCAACCAATCGCTTTTCCAACTGTTTAGGACTGTTGTATCTACTTTGTTCCACTTTAGTCTCCTTGGCAAAACATGGATTTCTTCCCCATTTGTATTGCCCGCAAGAACAATGGGCTGAAGCCAACTTGCTTGTAGAGTAATAGATGTGGCCAGAGGGAGGTGGTCACTACTTTGGATGAGAGGCTTTTGAGATTCCGCCACCTGTCCCAACAATAAATTACACACAAAGATATAATCGATCGTTGATTTGGTCATCCTCTGCGGATCGTTATTCATAGCTGTTACCAGCTGCTGATTCCTTTGTGTTGATCGTAGTCTGTACGTGTTTAAGTATGAGTTCATTACCATTCCTCTTTTGTCAGTTGGAGGTACTTCATCTGGGCCAGGTCCAAGGTTTTGGGTGTTAAAATCCCCAGACATTATGACCCCACAGTTTGGTTGGGTACTTAGTAGATCTTCAAGGGTGTCCACTAATGACCTCATATCGATGTGTCGTAGATGTTCAAGAGGACAATCTTTATTGGACCACTGTTTATTGTCATGCCTTGCAATAGAACCGCTTGAACCATGTCCGTTTTAAGTAAGGGTTTTGTTTTTATGTTGCTGCTAATGCACGTGCATTTCGATGAGCCCCCTGAAGGTCTTCCGAATGTATTGTATTTTTTTGCTGGCTGCTGGAATTCCGTGAAGCCAGGAATCACCTCTGGGGCAAGTAGCCAGGTTTCTTGAAGGCATAGTAGGTCCCCAGACTGTAGGAATTCAAATGCTTTCTTGTTCTTTAGTGTAGTTTTCAGCCCAAAAATATTCCAGGAAATTACTTTCAGCGGTTTACTTGATTTGTTGTTAAAGTGGCCCTTTCCATGTGTGCTAGGAACACGTTTGCCTTGTTTGACTAGAATTGGGTGAGACGTGAATTCTTAAGTTGGAAAATGTAGTGGTTCGCGCAACATAATTTGTCCCATTTTAAGATGGACTTCTGTGGATTCTGTACTGATTTTGGATGCAATCCACTTTTTAACATAAATGAGTATTTCTCTTCTTTAGGCACGTGGACATTAATACCCTAGTTTGCAAATCGATCTCTCTCCTTCATAATTCTTTGTGGGATGGAACAATTGTTCCATTTTAATAAGGTTGATTCTCCTGATGTGTTATTGTCTATCGTTTTAAATTCAACTTGAATTAGATCTTCTGCTTCTTGATTCCCGGCATTGTTCTGGGATTGCCTGCCAAGCGCTGCCAATTGCCGGAGGCACGCCGCGCTTTGGTTGCTGAGGTCAGTGCCGGGCGAAAACGCTGTGGAAAGCTTGAATTACGGCCGGCGGTGTGTCCCATTCACCCCCTGGCCTCACTCGGGAAGGCTGCACACCTGATTGCTAGGCGCTCAGCTCAGCGCTCAGCTCGGCCTGGGGAATTGGAGTTCGGAGTATGGAGGGAGTGGAGAGTGGAGAAAGACGTGCAGTATGTACAGGGGAGAATTTACCTGCTTCTCTGCTTACATGGACCTGGCTGTGGGGTAACGAGAAAAGAGGAGTATATGCGGGAGGTCCTCCAGAGATTCTTTGTTGAGGAGAAAGGAGGGAAATAAAAAGGAAAATACTTTTTTTTGAAATCTTGGAATTGGGGAAAAATTCTTGAACTTTTTTTTCCTCTCATTCATGGCAAATACATATTCGGGGTGCCAGCCGTGACTTTTCCTGTATTTGCTGCGTGGGGCTGATATCGGAATCCCCCATGTTCTTGTAACTCCTGGGAGCTGACTTTGGATTTGCCCGCACTAACCGGAGAGCGCACCTTGGGGAGCAGGTTGCAGGAGTAAGCCTATGGGTGTGGGACTGCGAGGCCCAGCATTTCAAGCGGCTTGCCCCTCGGCACAGCTGGAGCCTCTTCCCGCCCCCGCCTCCTCCTACATAGCTCTGGCCATATCCGCGTACACGGAACGCTCGCGGACGCGTGCCGGGTTAGAGACCGATGGAGACCGGACCGGGCCCCCCTCTTGGTTGTTACATCAGGAAAATGATCCAGCCACTTCACAGGGGTAAGATTTGACTCTGATTCTGAACAAGCATTGTGACCACCTGAATATAAGATGGCGGGACGAGAAACCAGGAGCAAAGCGGCAAATTCTGCTGCACACACAGTTGGCGCTATGGACAATTTTATCATTAGAGCTAATTCTCTCTTGTCAAACGAAATTGCCACCCTGGAGCACAGACTTTCCCAGGGAATTGAGAACGCTAAGCTGTCCTCCCTAGGCCATATAGCCAAAGCCCTAACCCCCGCTAGACAGGAACTTCCAGTGGAGGCTAATGTATTAATTATTACTCCATCGAATCAAGAAAGTACTGCGGTCCAACCGAGGGATTCCCCTTTGAACATTTCGTTATCTCGGAGTTAGTCCCATCATCAAGCACTGTAGTCATACCATCTGTAAATGAGAATGTTGGGTCACATAATCAATCCCATCAAGGGCATAGGGAAGGGGCAATCCCTAAAAGGAAGCGTGGGCCGCATACATCGGGGGGTAAAAAGGCGAAGGTCCCTAAACATCATAATCCTACAGATAATAAGAAGGGGAGGATTGAAGGAATGGAATGGAATGAGATTTTTAAAGCGCATGGCTGCCCAAGAGAGTCCCAGCGCTGACAGAAAATCCAAGAAGTCAGGTCAGGTGGAAGCGAGAAGAAGGTCAAGGGAACAGCCACGTCTTCAAGGATTTACGGAAGGACAGAAGGTTAGGTTGGGCACGGAGGTCCAGTGGGAGAACATTCCACATCTTGGACGCCTGATAGGAAAACCGCCGGCCTCCGGAGCGTGCTTTCTTAATCCTGGGTATTTGAGTGAGGTGGACATTAGAGGATCGGAGGGTTCTGGTCGTGATATAAGGAATCACAAGATCTTTAAGGATAGGCGGGGCGTTTCCATGGAGGATTTTATGAGTTAAGCACATGGCCTTAAACTGCACCCTTTGCTCCACAGGAAGCCAGTGGAGTGCTCTGATCGCCGGTTTGGCAGAGCAACGATTTTTTGTGCCCGTGAGAATCCGGGCGGCCGCATTTTGCACCAGCTGCAGCCTGGCTATAACTTTTTTAGGTGAACCGAGATATAGGGCATTGCCGTAGTCCAGTCTAGACAGTATGAGGCCCTGTAGGAGTAGTTTTTTTGACTGGAAAGGAAGCAGGGGGAGGATCTTGCGGGTGGTACGTAGTAGGCCAAAGCATGTTCCAGCTGTTTTTCTGGCCTGGGTGTTAAGGGTTAGGTTATGATCCAACCAAATCCCCAAGCTTTTGATGTCGGTTTTGGGGATTGGGGGGGCCCATACTCGGGGGCCATAGAGACTCCGGACGATAATGGGACTGATTACCCATTACCGTTTTATCCCCATTGAGTTTTAAATGGGAGGCGTTCATCCAACTGACTATGTCCCCCAGGCAGGAATGCAGATCAATGGTGGGGTTATCTGGCTGGCTGAGGGAAACAACCAGCTGAGTGTCGTCCGCGTAGGTCAGAAGTTTAATACCATACGGGACGACAATTTTTTCCAGGGGCGACATATACACGTTGAAGAGCGTTGGGCTCAAAGACGAGCCCTGAGGCACTCCGCAACGTATAGGGGTCTCCCTGGAGATGAAATCACCCTCCGCCACCTGGAAAGAGCGGTTGTGGAGATAGGATTTGAGCCAAGAAAGGGCAGACCCTGAAATACCAAGATTTTCAAGCCGCTGCGTCAGGATGCTGTGGTTGACGGTGTCGAATGCCGCGCTAAGATCCAGGAGGATCACTGCCACTGATCCTCCTGCATCAATGATCTTCCTAGCCTCTTCGACAACCGCCACCATCGCTGTTTCTGTGCCCTGGCCCGGGCGGAAACCGGTCTGTGATGTTTTGAGCAGATCATTGGATTTCAAATAATTAGATAGCTGCGAATTGATGTATTTTTCAGCTATCTTGCTGATGCCAGGGAGGAGGGAGATCGGCCTGAAGTTAGCCAGATTGCCAGGGTCAAGGTTGGGTTTTTTGATTAGGGCTTTCACCACCGCCTTCTTCCAGCTAGTGGGAACCGTTCCATTTTCAATGGAGCCGTTTATTAGGTTCACCATTGGTGCTAGGATAGTAGGGGCGACCTGTTTTATATGTCTGACTGGTGCTGGGTCATGCGGAGATCCGCTTTTGAGGGATTGAAGAATGGGCCCTAGAGTTTCCTCACTGATTGAGGAAAACCTGATTAATTCTATATCCCTGTTCTGGCACTGCAGAGAATAAGAGGGAGAGGGGTCCACAGGGAGAAGGGGGGGAGGTGTTGAAGAATGTTTTGTATTTTCAGATCGAAGAATGTGGCTAGCTCGTTACAATGATCGTCCGAGAAATTGTGCGTAACTGAAGGTACTGGAGTCTTTGAAAGTTTTTTCGCAATTAAAAACGTTTCTCTGGACGAACAGGCTGCCTCGCTAATTTTTTCATTGAAAAAGGATATTTGAGCGTTTTTAGAGCCTTTTTATAATTGAGGAGAGTCCACTTGTAATCATTTTTGCTATTAAGATCGAAGTCTTTCCTCCATACTCTTTCCGCTCTCTTACAGATTTTTTTTAAGAGGCGTACCTCATGGGTGAACCATGGGGATGTGGCTTTTTGCCTCGGTTTCCAATGAGGTTTTTTGGGGAGGACTGTATCTAAAGATTTAGTGACCCAGGATGAAAACTCCACGTCTGCCAGATAAGGGTTCGAACTGGGATGTGGTCTGGTGTCCTCAAGAGCTTGTTTCCATTTGTCATAATCTACTTTCGCTCAAGGACGGGATGGTCTACCAGATGCTTGGGTGGGAGGAGAAGTGGACTGAATACGCCAACTAAAGGGAATGAGCAGATGGTCAGACCATGGCACAGGGATTGGCGTTCCCACCACAAGGTCAGGAAAGTTGCAAAAGATGGGATCAAGCAAATGTCCACGATTGTGTGTGGGGAGGATGTTCTGTAAGTGCAGTTGATGGGCTGCCAGGTCTAGAATCAATTCTGTAGCTAGTTTGTCTTTACTATTTTCCATATGGACATTGAGGTCCCCTAAGATGAGCAGATTAGGCCGTGTACTGGCAGGAGCATTCCAGAAGTGAGTTATGGAATTGCCCCATGGCTCCTGGTGGGCGGTAAATAAGGACTCCTGAAAGGGAGATGCAAGGGGACATTTGAATAGTGAAATGAGTATTTTCACAGTCCGACAGGGGGCTGTCAAGGAATCTACACAGGAACGATTCTTTAAAAATGACGGCAATTCCTCCTCCCCTGCCCTTGGGACGGTTCAGATGTTGAATAAGGAATCCGTGGGGAAGAGCCTGTACTATGTCGGCGTCTGAATCAGGCGCAAGCCATGTTTCTGTAAGAAACAAGATTTCTAGATGGTGTTCCTCGATAAGTAAATGTATTTCAAGGGCATGTTTGGGCAGAGACCTGCAATTGATCAGGGCCATATTAATAATCGTCTGAGTAGGGTCCTTGTTAATAGAGGGAGTGCATTTGAAAGAACAGTGGGGGCAGTGGGTGAAACAAGAATCTCCTCTCAATACCTGGGAACATGGCGGTGGAACAGGCCGGTTAAGGTGGAATAAGGCATCACTTGAGTATAGTGTCCTCATCTCAGCCCCCGTGCCTGGCTCCTGGCTTGTACTGGCGCGGACGGGCACAGACGGGCTTTCCTTAGGCGCGCCTTCGGCGCACCATCATCGCACCCGCTCCGAGTCCTAGGAATGCACATGTTTTGTAGGAGTGAACTGCTAGCGGGGGGCGTGGCCTCACGGTAGTGGGGGTGTCCCAGTAAGCTCGGCAATGGCGGCAATCTTTACACGGAGCCCGTGACAGCGCTAGAATCCACTGTTAGGGGAGCTCGAGTGAGTCTGATTTCCAAAGTGAAATGCTCAGGGGAGAACGTGCCAAATAAAAACACAGTAAGTTTACAATTTTAAAAAAGAGTGTGGCGAGTGGTCTCCCGGCTTCCGCCGGCAAGCCCATACCTTTAGATACCAATATCCAAGCTAACACACAGGTTCATAATCACCTAGTACTCTCAGTTAGCTTAACATCAGCTGATGGTCTACGAGGGGTGGGTGTAGACTTAGCTGAGCATAACAACTTGGGCAGTTTGCTTGAGTCTTTAATTCACCTGCTTGAATATAGACTTTCGCAAATGGAGGCTAGGCTTACAAGAAAAGAAGAAGCAACAGGGGCCACCGCAGATTACCTCAAGGTAGTTAACCACCAACAGGGGACGTCGGCTAATAATCATGTGGCTGATATCGTAGTGGGACCAGTTCTTCCTGTAGTCCCCCATACCCCAAGTATTTCACCTCCATTTTCCCAACCCCCCCTCCTCTTATCCCTTCTAGTAATCCATCTCTGGGCACAACTAGGACCATGGTGTCAGAGGGGCAATTTGTTCCGGAGGGCAAAACCCATAGCAATAAGCGAGCTACTTCCCCGTTTGTGGTTATCCTAAGCGGAGTTCCTGAGCTTTCTACTTCTGTTAATGAAACTTTTACATCTTTGAAAAATAAGGTCCTTAGTTGGTTAAATAAATATAGACCTCTCCCCCTTGGGGTCAACAGTGAAATTATGTTAGTCAGACGAGTACCATGGGTGGGTTCGACAAGGAAAAATATCACTGGTGATTGTGTCCTGATAAATTTCAGGGACCCGAGGACGGTGGCCCATATCTGAAACTGGCCTCTGGCTTCACCAGACACCTCAATACAAACTCTGCCACTTTCTTCCTTCTATCCTGACAAATTTGAGTGGTTTGGGGATGAGATGGATGTGGGCTGGTCATGGGTAACACCCAGAAGACCTCGCAGGGGTGACTGGTCAAGGCCGCCACCAAGAGTCCGCGGGAGAGGTGACTGGATCACGCCCCATCATCAGGGCCCATATAGCCAATTTTTGCACCCCAACAGATTCAGTTGCCTGGACATGGTCGACTGACATGGCATCAGGGGTGGGGCTATTCAGCAGCGGTGCACTAGCCTAGCTGGGTCTAGTTGCACTATAGGTATAAGGGTGCTTACTACCAGCGGTTTGAGTAAAGAAGGGGGGCGATTTGTTGATAACGGACCAATTATTTCACCCGGGGCATGTGAGAAATCTTCCCCCAGTCCCAACAACAGGAGTACCATCCCTTGTGACCGGAATCGTCTGCAGGTCACTCGGGATTTACCTGATCTAGTTGTAAATGGGCCAAACAATTGCACTAATAAAGATTTGGGCGATATGGGTCCTATCTCCATTGTTTCCTGGAATTTGGCGGGACTGGCTAATAAACTTGACTCCCCGGACTGGGGGTCATTCATAGATGCACAAGATGTTTGCCTTTTCCAGGAGACATGGGCTAGGGAAGACCATTGGCATGCAGGGTTTGCCATATTTTCAATCTTGGCGAAATGGGGGGGGGAGGGACGCCCGTCTGGCGGACTACTCATCTGGGTGGGCTCCCATTTGGGGTGTAAGGCGAGGTCCCTCGAAACCAACTCTGTGGACGTTCAATGTGTACTTCTGGAGTGGCCAAATGCTGTTAAACTGGCATTGGTCAATGTTTATTCAAGACCAGTGTGTATAGCAAATGTCTCTAGCACAATTGAGGAAATAGCATTGTTTTTGAGTTCCATCCCGCAAGGCACCCCCCCGTACGTGGTTGGGGAAGACTTCAATTGTCAATTTGAGCCCCTCCCATCATTTTTGGAAGGCGTAACCAAGGAGGTGGATGACCAATCGGGAATCCCTCCTCTGGTAGGCCCTCCAGTGAAGTCCTGGACACCATTAGCCACTCAAATTATGTGCTTGACCCTAGTAAATTCTCTAAGGGCCTGTAATGGCCGGGCAAGCAGAGATATCCCTCCTAAACCGACTTTTAACAAACCGGGGCACAATTCTCGCCTGGACTATATGTTTGTGGAAACGTGCGATTGGGTCAGAGTTGTGGACTTTAATGTAATCCCCCGGGATGAAAGTGACCACAATGCGCTGTTTTTAAAATTTGCGGTGCCGGGTGTTACTCTTTCCACTCAGGGGGGGGCGATGATTTCATGGAGTCGAGTAAGATCCTATCTAGCAATCGGAGTTAGATGGCCCAAAATTATAGGAAACCCTAAAGATATTCAGAGGTTGTACGCAAAGACCGTCCCAGTTTTACAAAAAGTTGAGAATCTTATCCAGCAACTCCCGTCTGTAGAGAGCTATAGAGAATTGGGGGACATTCATCTGGAGTTGTGTGGTACCTTAGCCGAGGTGTTGAACCCAGTACAGAGGGTAAAGAAAGGGAAGGGGACGCATGCTTCGTGGTATAACGCTGCCTGCAGGAAGGCCAAAGCTGACCTACTAGAGGCCATGAAGCAACATAACATTGTACTGATTAGGGCTAAGAGGAAGGAGTACAAACATCTTATCCATAATGCCAGGATCGAATGGGACAATGACAACTGGACGGACATGATGGGTGCTCTCAAATCCAGAGACGCCCGGAAATTCTGGCAGATTGTCAAAAACGGCTCTGCTGATCCTACTCCAGCAGTTGAGGCTAACATTGCTAACATTGCACCCAGTGTGTGGGAGGCCCATTTTCGATCCTTGTATGTCCAGGCCGACATAGATCAGTCCGGGGATCAAGCAGACCTAGCGGCAGGCTCCACCCTCATGCCATTTTTGGAGTCGGATAAATTGACCATGGCGGAGGTTGGGGCAGCTATTTCTAAACTCTCCGCAGAAAAAGCCCCAGGGTTGGATAAACTCCCTGGTGATTTATTTAAACACGAACCTATGGTGTGGGCTCTTTACCTACAGGTAGTATTCAATGCAATTCTAGGAGGGATGTTGGTGCCTACTACTTGGCTGGGGCGGAGATCGTCCCCATCTTTAAGAAGGGTTCTCCTCTGCTCCCAGCCAATTATAGGCCCATCAGCTTAATCGACGTCCCACAAAAGATTTTTGCGAGGCTGCTCTTGGATCGCCTACTAGAATGGATGCTAGACCACTCTGTCCTGAGCCCCTACCAAGCCGGGTTCAGGAATAAGGTATCCACTATAGATCAAGTTTTCCGTCTCACCCTCTTATTCTGGAAAACGGTACAGGTTGAGGGTGGCAGCGTCTATACTGTATACGTTGACCTACGAGCGGCCTTTGATCTTGTACCCCGTAGGAAACTCTGGTCCGTGCTTTCTAACCTGGGGGTCCCGCAACATCTCCTAAATATAGTTATCAGATTACACACAGATAACTACGCGCAGGTCAGATGTGGCCGGAAGGGAACTCTATCCAATAGATTCCCCGTTGACACGGGGGTTAGACAGGGTTGTGTGCTAGCACCGACCCTGTTCTGCCTCTATGTCAACGGGGTCATTGCCCATCTGAATGGGGTTGAAAACAGAGATGCCCCCAAACTTGCAGGCAGCAGGGTGCCGGCGATTATGTTCGCAGACGACACCCTGCTGCTGTCCAAGTCGCCAATGGGGATACAGCGAGTCCTCGATGGCTTTGAGGCATTTTGTCAAGACCATGGCCTTGAAATCAACGCATTGAAACCCAAATATATGGTTTTCAATCCACCATCTAAAACTCGCCCTAATCCGTATATTGGTGCTAACAGGGTAGAAAGGGTCCGAACCTTCGAGTACCTGGGGATCACCCTAAACGGAAAGATGTCGTGGGGGCACCACCAGGAGAAATCTCAACTAAAGCTGGCCCAAATAGCAGGTGGAATTATTAAGCTCGTCAGCAAAAATAAATCTTCCTCCAAGCTGGTTGGTCCCCCATTAGAGATCTATAGAGCACAGGCCAGGGGTGCGGTTATGTATGGAAGCGAACTCTGGGGCTACGCGTGTAAACGTGACATAGTAGCAACAGAGAACACATTTATTAGACAGCTTTTATCACTTCCTCCTAGCACCCCCGTGTTGCCAATGAGGCTTGATTTGAGTTTGAGACCCCTTGATGAAGATTTGGGCCTACGGCCTTTAATATTTTGGCGTAGGCTATGGTCTGTACCAGAGTTACTCAATTATAGGTCAGAATTGCAGAAAATACTTACCCTCCCAAAGGTCGAGAAAATTCCCTGGTTAAATTATATAAAGAATGAACTAGGGCGATTAGGACTATTCACCTTATGGTCCGATCCACTGTCATCATGCGCTAGGGTCACACGGAGGCAGCTTGTCACACTGTATCAGGAAAGCAAACTTGCTGCACACTCACAAAGAACAGGCTCGGGCACCTTAACGGAATAATTTTTAATGGCTAAGGACATCTACAGATTCGAACCGATTTTAGATGTTATATTTCCAATCACTCTCAGGAAATTGTATCTTCAATGGAGGTACGGCAGTTTGCCGATTCGGGCTCATACCAGTAAATGGTCCGAGTCCTCACCGAGCCATTGCCCAGGGTGTAAACTAGAGCAGGAAACTGAGTTGCACATACTGTTTTTTTGCAATGCTTATGTGCAGGCTAGGAGGCAATGGATTGTCCCGGTGTGTAAAAACCTGGGGTTCTCCCATTGTCTGCATGCATATAGGGTCTTCAAAACTGACTTATCTGGGCTTATAGTTTTTGCAATAGCCAAATACCTGGGAATAGTCTGGCACAAGAGAAGACATCTATTAATTGGGGATGTATGACATCTGCTAAATTGCAAATCTATTACAGTAATAATGTTTGTATGTATGAGGCTGGTCCTCGTTTTATAAATTGGTTTTATAATGTTCCTAATCTTCTATTTTTAGCTGTTCTTAATGTAGTACTTCTTTGTAACTTTTATGGCAATATGTTGCAGAAATAAAGTTGATGATGATGAGATCTTCTGTTGCGATAGAGGAGAGCTCTGGGATATGGTTTAAAATTTGTAAGATGTTAGACCTATTTAGGATGTCTGAGATTCCCCATGAGGTGTATTCTGGTGTAAGGATTATGGAAGTATTCTCCGCATTCCTAAACTCTTGGGGCATTTGGTTAGTAGCAGCAGGATATAATATTGCTTTTTCTCCTGAGTCGTTGTTAGCATCCTGTAGGCCAAGAGGCTCGATGTTGTCCACTAATATGGTTGCTGTTGTTCTCCCCTCTGGAGCCTTCTGCCGGAATTTATTAGCATCCTGTAGGCCACGAGGCTCGATGTTGTCCATTAATATGGTTGCTGTTGTTCTCCCCTCTGGAGCCTTCTGCCGGATTTTGCGGTGGTTCTCCTGGTGATGCTCTTCAGGGTGAGTGTCGAGGGTAATATTTTGCAATATCATTTTTAGTTTTTGCTGTGGTCGTTCGTCTATGGTATTGACCATTCTTTTCTTGGTGGTTGGAGTTATGAGAGATGCTAGGTTTTCCTCGATGATCGAGGGAACCGTGGTTTTCTCGGGAATTGGAGTTGTGTGTAGTACTAGACTTTCTTCGATAATCGCAGTTGTAATTAGTTTGGATTCAAGTTTATTTTTTATCTGGCTTTCCTTTAGAAAAATCGGGAAAAATTTCTGTGAACCCATGTTCTTTTGAGTTAAAGCTTTTTTGATATTTGTTTTTGGCACGGAGTGTCGTAAGTTTCTCTCGAGCCTGATAGTTATTCCTTTGCCCTGTTTTGTTGTTTTATGTTTTTTGCATGTTTTTTCAAGCGTTTCTTAGCCCTTCAAAAAAGGGTTTTACCAGGAACTGAGATGTTCTCCAAATTGGTGGCCCCATCTGCATTACTGTGTGGGATCTTGCCTGTTACGGATTCCACGTTGGTGGCTATGTTTTGACTGGCCAGCCAGTGCCGATTTCAAAAGTAATTGAGGTGTGTCCTTGCACGGATCCTGTTCACTCGCTTGTGTTTTCCTTGACGTCAGGAGTTGTTTACTGATTTGTGTGTTTATAGGCGTCATGATCAATTCCACTGGATCAAGCTTGCCCGCATAGAGGTTTACCCCCCTCATTTCTGCTACAGTTTGCGACATCGTTTTGGCGGAACTAGCTATACCCACATAATTGAACTTTCCTTTTTGTTTGCCTTCTTTTGACAGGCTTTCAGTTGTTCTTTGTTTGGGCTGAGCAATGATGTCCTGTTGTCTTAGTTTTAATTCTGTAACAATAGATGTTAGAACCTCTGGTGATGAGCTAAGCTTCTCCACAATTGGAAGGCACAGACATCTGGCAGTGGGTTGCATCCTCATTGAATCCAGTTTTTCAGTTAGGGCATCGATTTTAGCTTCAGTCTTAATCATAGCTGTCGCAAGCGCCTGTATTGTGTCCATTTGTATATCTAATTTCTGAGTTTGCCAAGTAAGTGCATTAACAGCCATTGTTAGTGTGGAGTATATTGAGGATAACAAGGAGTTTTGGTTGTAGCATCCTTTATAAGATGGTGTATGGAGTAAGTTCTGTTCCCCCAAGGAGGTGTAATCTCTCCGTTCCTCGTCCATTAAAGGCAAACTTTGATTAAAGGCAAAGCTTTTGATTCCTAATAAACTTTGTAGCTGTCCCGGGGATGGAGACGTGGACACATCATGCCGGTAAGAGCCGTCCTCCGCATGTTGGTTCGATGTATTCTCCACATGTTTGGAATTAATATTTCTATTGGGTTGTTCTAGTGATTGTTCCAATGTTGATGAAATTTCCAGGGTATCCGGTTTTCTCTGGTGCGTTACGTCAATCCTTATGTCTTTGGGGCCCGAATGCTCTGATGTTGATGAGATTTCCAAGACTTCTGGGAGGTCTGGCCGATGGTTCTTGCATTGATGTGACTTGCCTTTCTCCCTGGGATAGGTTGAGGTCCAGTATTTCATGGCCCCGCTCCTGGCTTCCATCCTGCGCTGCTGGGTACTCTGCCTGTCTTATTATTCCAGTTGCTTCAGAGTCTCTGTGTCCTTTCACTTCTGTTACCGTTTCTCATGTGCCGAGCTCCTCACTTGGGGACTGGATCTGACTTGATTCCTTTTTGTCATGTGGGCTTGAGTGTATTATTACATTACTGTAGGTCTCACTTGTTCCCAATATTTTTTTACCAGATGTTATTGGCGTGAAGTATTTGCAGATTGACCTATTGTTTAACTCAAGGCCTGTGCTGGTTGGTTTGCCCATCCTGCTCTTGGTTTTGCCTTTTAACATTTGCCTCACTTTCCGTGGGTAGCTTTCAACTGTCTATCCACTGATTTATGGTGTAATATTTGATTTAGTTTATAAGGGACCTTCCAGAGGAGTCTCCAGCTCTGAGCGCTGTATGGTCTGAGCCTCCTATTTCCCCTGTTGTGTGGCTACATTTCCAGACTCATTAAAGTTGAGCAAGTGGGCAAGTTCAACCTTGGCTTTTAGGTAAAAGTCGCAAGTGGGTGGCTGCAGGGCGATTTCGTTTTGGGACTCTTTTGAGAGTGCTTGGTGACTCCAATGGTGTAGGTATTTCTAGTGGTTGTTGGTGGTGGTTGGTGGCTGTAGGTGAAGGCAGTGCCTGGTGAAAAGTGCTATAAGAGTGCTGGCAGGGGGCGTCTGACCCCCTTCTGAAGTCCACCACTAACCTCTGTTAGCTCCCCCAGTGCCGGAAGCCAAGGGTCAAAGGGAGGGCTTACTGGGGCGCCTCAGCTGACGAGCTGCGCCCAGCCTGGTTTTGTGATGATGCAGACCCTCCGGGCACCCCCAGTTGTCCTCAAGCTGCGATGTCGAGTCGAGCTGCTTGCTCGTTCGCCCAGCAGCACACAACACACTCGTTCCTCCCGCAATGACCCTACGCTGCCACCTCGCGGTCAAACACTGAAGGGTTTGGACACAAAAGGTGCTTTCCTTGTCCTCTAGGTTGCCCAAAGACCAGTCATGCAGAGGAGGGAATGGTGCGGCTCCTCCTCACCTTATGCATACAACTCCCGGCTCCTCAACTCTTGGCGCCTGGAACCTGTCACATTTCCACTTCGCAGCACCCGCACCGCGGCACAGACTGCCCCGAGCTCCCGGTTGTGCCGACTGGTTCAGCTGACCCAAGGCAGGATACAGAGCCTGTGAAGATACCCCTGTAATGCTGCGAGGTCAAGGGGTCCAATGTCAAGGCCAAGGCAAGCGGAAGCCTCTGCAGAGCACAGCGATTCCTTTAGGGGCTCGGCAGGGTAGAGGACAGGAAATTATTACTAGTCTGGCTCCTTCGTATCGCAGGGCGGTTCAAAGGGAAGGGGGGAGCCTCACCTTAATTTCGTGGCGTCTTATCCTTACGTCCGGTAAAAACGTATTGTGGCTCTATTCCCTCAGATTTATTCAGATAGCAGTTAACCTCTTCCACTGTCAAGAATCGCGGGATGTTAACACCTGACATAGTCTGCTATGGCCTTGTCACGCATTTCCGGCGGCCATCACAAGATGCTCTTAACATCATGGGCGGAGGTTCCTATGTTTCCTACCGCGCATGTACAGCAGCCTATAGGCTCCCAAGCACAGCAGAGGACCTGCTATTCAAATATTCACTGCTCCAGGCTGGATCTCCCGATTATGCTCTGCGGAGACTTCTCCTTTTCATATATTTCTTGCTTTGTAGTGGCCCCAAATTGACAGGGGCACCACCCAGGAATGTGGGAAGTGTGTGTGTGTGTGTGTGGGGGGGGGGGGTTATAGGAGTCACTGTATTCCCCCAGAAGTAACCTTTGAAAGCTGATCCTGCTCCTTGGGGATCAGGGAATCCATGAACCTCCAGGATTTCCTGCCAGAATGTTCTCATATTAATTGTAAAACTCTCCCAAGGCACCAGCTTTTGCTCTATAGTTGGGAGTGTAGCATCTTCTTTTTATATGGCCAGAAAGTGTGTAAGGAAGATGTGGACTCATGAAGTGCAATGCCTTCTAAGGACTGGTTTTATGGTTGTGCTTTATGTAGCCTTAAAGTGGTTCTCACTAAGGGTTGTTTTTATGGTTTCACTTCATGAGTTCCGAAACTATATGAAAAGTACACAGACAACAGTTATGTTTAGAGTATTTTAAAATCATTTATTGATATAATAATTTTGACTGTTATTACTGACCAGTGTTTATTTGATTTATTGATATTGATAATTGCATTTACTCATGGTTCTTACTGATTATTGCATTTACATGTGGTTTGTTGTTCTGGCAACATTGTGAGCCCTTGATAAAGTCACCAGGCCTGTGTTTTATTTAAAATGATACACCTACATTGCTATCCGACATAGGTGGGGGTTACTTTGGATTTTGGGAGTCATGACCCTCTAGGGGTCAAATGTGATTTCACTATCATCAGAGGTTATTTCAATCTATCTGTTGTATAAATATGCAAATTAATGTGTAGTATTTAGTAATTTGTGTGAAATAACTGTACTCCGTTTCTAAAGAAAAAACACTGACAGGACAGTCGCCTATTGAGTGTTATTGTGTCAGTGAATGGTGATTACTAGACCACATCACCTCCATTTGCTACCCTGAGAGAGTCAAGCTCTATAATGGGGTGCTTGTTTCCCAGCAAGGAGAAATTGTGGACCTATTACTTGTGCAGGTCTCACATCCTGCACAATTAGTAACCCAATTTCATACAAGATGATTTAACTCACAGTGTACTTGTGACCAATCACTGATTTTTAGTTTATGTGACCTTTGGTGCATTGCATCCATGCCTTTAAAGGATCAAATTCCATTTGTGGCATCAAGTAGAAAAGCATACCATTTACCAAGATCACACAACATTTTTTTCCAATGGCTGAGGTTACTTACAGTTCCTTCGTGCTGGTGCCATCACAGATTTTCCAATGAACACTGCATGCAAGGCAAAGTTGCCTTTCTAAACCCTGGAAGTTTCCAAATCTTTCCATCACGCCAATGTTCCAAATGCTTTGTGATGAAATAAGATGCCCATCCTGCCGGTTTGGGCCTGTAGGGAATGTCAATCCCATATTATCCACACAAGAAAGCATCCGCCACCTTCTGTGACTCGAAACAGGCCCACCAGTCAGTGCGTAGTTTAAAGTTCTTTTTTAGGCACGCAAGAGCATAACGGGTTTCAACTCTAGATGAGTCTTAGTCATATGCTCCTACAAGGGTGGTTAATTGTTAGGTATTTGAATGTTTTTTCAACATCCTCTGGGGCAAGGTGGCAGGTGAGAGGAGCCACATGACCCCCCCTCCCCTGACTGATTTTGGATCTGGGCATGACACCCCTTGGGACCTGGCCTTATGATCCCGGGTGCCCTGGAGCCTACCCAGGGCACCAAGTATGATAGGGTGGGGCAATGGAGAGACCCTCATGCCCACCAGTCCTTTGCATTGCTCCCACATGCAGCAGCTGCTAATTATGCAGATCCCTGTCTGTGGGAGCAATCCTTTCATCTGTTTAGATGCTCGCTTGATAGCGAGCAAGCCAACGTATGAAAAGACTGTTCCTGTCAGCTGGGAGTGGACTTATGGTTTGCTTTTGCTTGGCAGGAGCTGTCAAAGGTTCCGCAAACACGTATGTTCTAGGGGTTGGCACCATGGGACATAGGGAGCCACCCCTGGGGACTGCAGCCGTCCCTGGGGTATGACAGTCCCCAGGGCCGTTAAATGCACCAGGAGACAGGCTGCATGCCCCCCTCCTTTCAATTAGCAGGGCCTGCCCAGGGGAGGTAGTGGTCCCTGGGACAGAGAACATGCCGCCCCTTCTAAATATTTAACAAAGCCCCTCTCCCATTAAATGTTATTCATGGACCCTGGGAGGTGGTCGCCGGGGCCCTTAAAGGCAATGGAGGGGGTCCAGGCAGCCCCCCAGGTTCTTATTTGAGCCTTGAGGAGGTGGTGATCCCCATGGGTCTTTGAAGCCTCAGTAAGGGATCACCAGGGCCACAATTGGCTCAGGGAGCGGGGCCGTGTGGTCCCCTTCCCCATTGATTTTTGGCCAGGCCCCCAGGTCCAAAGTCAGCCCAGGGAGGGGGCCGCACAGCTCTCCTCCCCCATTAAGTTTTGCCTGGGCCATTCAGGCCCTGATGCTTATTTCACAAAACGAAACCTCAAAGGGAGGCACTTACAAATATACACAAAGCAAGTGACCCAGTTGAAGCTTCACATCTGTAAAGGACAAATTAGCCCTACTTCCTGGGCTTGGCAAAGGCAATGCAAGTGTGCACTCTCTGCAATTCCACATTGAGACATGATCTGAAATCCGTGGTGAAGGTGACTGCATCGTTGATCTATCGGAGCGCAATCTGTACTTACTTTGATGAGTGGGTTCTTTCTTGGCCTCACCTGGTGAGAGCAGAGTCCATGGTAATCCCTTTCAATGACAACAATTTTTCAAGTGTGAAACATCACCTGAATTTCTTCGCATTTGGCCCTGATCTTTTCAACTTGGTGGTATGCATTGGTCTCCCTGCCTATTGTCAGTATGATGGACAGCTTACATCCTGGCTGTGCACTGCTTATAAGCTCACATATATTGTCACTCATGACATGGTCAGTGACATCACTGATGGCATCATCCAGTGAATGTAAGTGTTTTGTAAACATTTCCAAGACTTCAAGATAAATACTAAACTTCTGCATTAGTTTAGTTACTATTCTTTGTGTACTACTACTGAATGATAATATTTTTAACATATGTCATCTGAGTGTTTGAGTGGGTGTCTGAGTGGCTGCATGGGTATGTGAGTAGTTGTATGGATCTGCTGGAGTTGCATAGAGAAGAGTGGTATAGAATGGAGTGGCATAGAGTGCAGTGGCGTAGAAAGGAGTGGGGTAGAGTACAGTGATATAAAGTGAAGTGCCATACAGTGGAGTGGTGCACAGTGGAATAGGGTATATTAGAGTGCTGTGCAGTGGAGTAGTGTAAAGTGGAGTAGCATAGAGTGGAATAGCATAAAGTGGAGTGGAGTACAAAGGAGTTGCATACAAGGAAATAGTGTAGAGTAGTGTAGAGTTGAATGCTTTAAAGTATAGTATCATACAGTGGAGCGGTGTAGACTGGAGTGCTGTATACTTGATTAGAATGCAGTGGAATAGTTTACAGTTGGGTCCTGTATGGTGGAGTTGCATAGATTGAAGGGTGTTAGAGGGGAGTAGCGTACAGTGGAATAGCGTACAGTGGAGTGGTGCACAGTGAAGCTGTATAGAGTGGAGTAGCATACATTGTAATGTTGTAGAGTGGACTGGCATAGAGCGGAGTGAGGTACAGTGTAGTGACTTTAAAGTGAAATAGCATAGAGTGCAGTGGCATCCAGTGGAAAAGTGTACACTGGAGTGGAGTAGAGTGGAGTGGTGTACAGTGGAGTGGTGCAGAGTGGAAAAACACTGAGTGGAGTGGAGATGCGTACATTGGGGTAGCGAACAGTAGAAAGGCGTAGAGTTGAGTAAGGTATAGTGTAGTGCCGTACAGTGGAATAGCATTGACTGAAGTGACATACAGTTTAGTGGCATAGAGTGAAGTGTTGTTGAGTGGAATATCATAGAGTCAAATGTAAAGTGGAGCGGGGTATATTCTAGTGAGGCAGACTGTTGTTGCGTACAGTGTAATAGCATATTGTGAAGTTGCATAGGCTGAGATGTTGTAGAGTGGAGTGGCATACATTGGGGTAAAGTAGAGTGGAGTGGCAAAGAATGCAGTGATGTACAGAGTAATAGCACACAGCGGATTGTCATAGAGAGGAGTGGCGCATTTTGGAGTAGTATAGAGAGGAGTGCGATGCAGTGGAATAGGGTACAGCGCAGTGTTGTACACTGAAGTCGCATACAGCAGAGTGTCAAAGAGTAGAATAGCGTAGATTGTGGTGTAGTAGAATGGAGGTGCGTGCAGTGGAATAGCGTTCGTACAGTGGAGTATCATAGAGAGGAGGGGCGCACAGTGGAGTGGGGAATACTGGACTGTCATAAAATGGAGTAGCGTAGAGTGTAATAGCATAGAGTGGATTGATGAATAGTAGAGTAGTGTAGAGTGTAACAGCTTAAAGTAGGGTGACGTCGAGTGCAGTGCATAGATTGTAGTGGTGTAGTGTGTGAATGGATGTAGATTTAATGTGCCGAGAAATACATTATTAGGTGTAAATGCAAATTTTTATAGTATGTGTGAATAGTGTAAGTAATGTTAAACTTAGACATTTTATAAGCCTTTGTTACATATTGTACCATGGCATACCATGCGCATGATAAGGCAGTATGGGATTGGCTAATGTCTGTGTTTACCAAATGTAAAACACAACCATGCACTTTTCAGTACAGTTTAGCTGTGTTCTGCTTTCTGCATTTCGCTGTGTTCTGGATTAGGGTCTTAGATATAGGTAAGTAGTAGATGTTATTGTTTTTCCCTACCTAATACCACTGGTTATTGTGGTAATAGGTAGAGAAATGTATTTATAATTTTTTATATAAATTTACAGCAGTTTAGGGAGAACTGACTATTTAATAAACATTTAAGTAATGTGGTAATTTGGAGGTATTACCATGGTACTGGGTAGACTTTTTTGTGAAGGTTTAAAAATGTTAAAAATAGAAAATACATTGTAAGAGTGGGGATTCTTATGTCTTAATCTTTGAGTATAATCATCAAGTAAACCAAGCCATTGGTCGCATGGACCTTTGTTAGTCAATAAACAGAGATGATAAGGAGAGGATAAGGTGGTAGCATTTACATCAACTATCATGACAGAGAAGTCTAATTGGGGCTTCACAGGAATCAACAAAAATATTCAGTGTGACATTAACATGTTTATTAACAAATTAATTAAAAAGCAGTTATTAATTCAGTATGCATTAACATTTAGGGGCTGATTCCGATCTCGTTCGGAAAGCATACCGAACTACTCGGTTCCGGTATGCTTTCCGGACAACTCGGAATGAATGAGTCCGACCTAACAAGTACGATGCATTTGTATGCATCTGGATATGATTCGGTCGGACTCCCATTGGCTTCAATGGGAGCCTGTGTTCCGAAAGTGAACACAGGCCCCCATTGAAGAAAGGGGTAGTTGGGGGAAACCTTGCACCCTGGGGCGGGCACCCCATGGTACCTGCACAATGTTGATGCTTGAAAAGGGGGGACCCTATGGATCCCCCCACAGGCCTGATTCGGAGAGCCCTGAGAGAAGGGGGGCCTGCAACGGGCCCCCAAAGACCAATACCGGCAGCCTTTTCATTCCAGGCAAGCCAAATTGGAAAGGCTGTCTGAATCGTTCATCGTACTTTCTCGCTCATAAACCAAGTCCATAGACCTTTACGAATCTACTCCAGAATCACATTGGTGAGAATTACAAATAGGATAGAGGAAATGCACCAAGTGTGTTCCATAAAGGGAAATCCCTAATACTAAATTAATGAAAATTGGGTATAAAGGGCATTTAATTTGAGCATGCAAGGTAAGGTGGCAATTCAGAAAACCCAAATGAAGGGCTCCGATGAGAGAATTCAAATTCTTAGGCATGAAGACTTAGGGCCTGATTATGAGTTTGGTGGTGTGGGAGCGGTCGCGCCCCACTTCAACACTGCCATAAACCGCCCGCCCACAAGATTGGGAGTTTTCCACTTCCCTGACAGGCGGTGCTTTGGTGGTCACAGGTGGTAAGCCTTAGAAAGGCACCACAATCGAAATGCCAACCCCATTCCTGCATGGCATCGTCCATGCCATGCAGGACCTGGGGTCCATGCATGTGCCCCCCTGCATGCACCCCATTGCCCAGGGGTACCAGGGGGCCCTGTAAGGTCCGGTACTTTCCTGACTGCCACAATTTTCATGGCAGGATCAGCACTATGAAAAGTGTGGAGGTCAGGAAAGTCGTAATATGCTTCGCAGTTCTTCAGTGGCATCGCCAGCATATTGCTGCCCCACACTGCCGTGCCACTGCAGAGGGATTGTGGATCTCTGGCGGTTGAGGCATTCCCATGGCGGTCTGACTGCCAAAGTTGTAATACAGCGGTTGCAGCCACACCACCAAGGGTTTGGTTGTCCTATGGACAGCCAAACTCGTAATTAGGCTCTTAGTGTTGAAGCACTGGAGATTAGCAATTACAATATGGGAAAGCAATTCTCAAACCAAAGTCAGCAGGCATCTCTAAGATCTGCCTCCTAAGTTCTGCAGCAAGCTCTCTGAACCTAGTCGAAGGTCTCTGGAAAAAAAGGGCTCTTGGGAATAAGGGACTCTCTAACCTAAGGAACCAAGTTGAAAGCATGACACAGTCACTGTTGTTTCACTTTCACAAAGCATTACAGTTTCTAATCACGTATCTGTGGCAAGTTTGTGGATTTACCGGCACTTTTACTAATGTGCATGTTTTGCACTATTTGTTTCCTTGACGTATGGCACTCCTGAAGTTTCATTCTGCACTATTTTTAAGATCGTTTGTTCTAACTGTAATTTGGCAAGCTTCACGTTATGTTGCAAATTTTCACTCTAAGGCTTTCTGTATGATGATTTATATGCATGTGGACTATCCTCACTTTATGACATTATGCTGACAGTATCTCCAGTGAGACTCGCAATTTTTAGTGGCAGCTTCAACTGTATACTGATTCAATTGATATTGTTGATAGTATCTTGACATTGTATGTTTAATGTGTTTTATCCACAGTGGTCCCTGAGGAAGGGACTACATGTCCCGAAATGCATCAGGGCTTGATCGGACAGGAGTTCTTTGATGGCATTGACATGAGGGTTATTGGGGTCATTCCAATGCAAGTTGAAATCACCCAGGAAGATATCTTTGGCATTGGAGGAGAACTTAGCAGTAATAAGTTCCATGAGATGGTCAGTAAAGGAGTCGTTCATGCCAGGGGGATGATAAATGATGTGTAAGTTGCACAATAGGGTGGAGTTGCTACAAATGGAGAGTGCGAGGTAGTCACAAGAGTCGGTGGAATCAGCCAGACGTTCTGTGACACTGAGGTTAGAGCAGTAGATGCAGCCGATGCCTCCTCCTTTCTTGCTAGATTGCCTGTCCAGCCTGGCAATGTTATAGCCGGGAGGGACTGAGAGGTCCAGGCTAGGGGATGAAGAATCGTTGAGCCATGATTCTGTTAGAATTTCTAAGTCAAAGTTTTTGTTCAGGATTAGTGCAGCAATGTCAACGGCGTGCTTAAACGCAGATCGGCAGTTGATTAAAAGGCCTGACAGAGAGGAATCAGCCGGAGTATCGGGGGTCAAGGTGGACAAGTGTACAGGTGCTAAGTTGCTCTTGACCACACTTCTGTTACGGAAGATAGCCGATCTGTTGGTGTTGATACAGACTGTACGGATGGCATGTTCGGCTCTCATGCCTAGCGGGCAAAGGGTAGTTAGGGCAGAGTTATAGATGCTGAGGATGGTAAGGATTTACTTTTCAGTGAGTTCTAGCGGACTAGGGGCGGATTGTGTAGAGTTGTAGGAGAGGGCGAGAGCTAGGGTTTCTTCCTCTGAGAGGTGGCATGGTTGCTTGCGAGGGTGAAGCTCAGGGCCAGACTGGGAACCAAAACCGGCCCTGGCAAAGTGCTTGGCTGGCCTCCCCCCCTCCGGGGGGTTGTGGGTGCCGATTTTGCAGCTATGCTGCAAAAACGGCCCTGTAACAAAAACGGCCCCCAGGGGCCCCAAACCAGCCCCCCACCAGTGCGGCACACCGGGGGATTGCACGGTGCCCGGCACGGCCAGTCCGGCCCTGGTGAAGGTGTCTCAAGGGTAGTGGTAGAGGGTGCTTGGGGAACTCTGTGGTTTGGGGGTGGAGCTCCACTGGGTTTTGATGTTGGCGAAGGAGAGTTCAGCGGGGTGAAGGAGGTTCATTAGATCTAGTATGGAGATGGGGTTACTCTGAGTTAGTTTGGCAGCTCTGGAGTGCAGTGTTTAGAAATCCCTATAGGAGGGAGACGCTAGCCGGTATGGTGGCAGTGGCTCTAGGACGGTACTATCGGACTGCCTGTAAAGGGGAGGCGTTAAAGGGCAGGAAGGTAGTAGATCTAGAGCCCTAGTATCAACATGTATAGGAGACCGGGTAGAAAGGGTAGTTCGACCTGTATCGTGGGTTTCCAACGACAGACCTGTCCTATGGTCAGCGTGTGGGACTGGCGCGGTGTAGACCAAAGGTCGGGAGATAAGTCTATTGCCAATGCTAGGAGATGAGTTAGTGATGTTGGGAAGGGAGGTGGTAGAGACTCTTACAGCCAGATTAATCATCGGCATGTTTTGCAAATCTGTAATAGCGATTTATAAGGAATCACTGTTACAGACTCGCAAAACGGGATTCATGTCTTCATTCATGTCTTCATGTCTTCCCTATTCCCATTCATTCCTATGGGCCTAAAGGCCCATAGGAATGAATGGGAAGACATATCAATGTGCGAATCGCTATTAGCGATTCACATTTTGATTTTGCGATTTCAAGAGTGCAGGGGTGTCCAATGGACACCCTGTTGCACCCCTGAAAACGTAAATGTAGCCTGCTGTTTCGCACACACATGTCCAAAGGACATGTGTGTGTGTGTAACACACCACTTAGAAAAATGCACTAAAGTGCATTTTTCTAAGTTTTCGCTATTTACCACGAAGTTACACTTCGCGGTAAATAGCGGCTAGGAATAGCGAATTCGCAAATAAATATTGGTTAATGAATTGCATTTAAGGAATCTCAAATAGAGATTCCTTAAATGCAATTCCTCGCAAATATGCAATTTCGCAATTACCGATTTTTGCATTTGGGATGATGAATCCCAAATGCAAAAACTGCGCTCGCAAAGGGCCAGATTCGCAGAATCTGGCCCTTTGCGAGCCGATTTTCCTTTCATGAATCTACCTGTTAGAGAGGTGCTTTGTGGGCTGGGCGGGCAGGTTCGATCTGTGGGGCAGGTGTTTGGAGGTGTATCAGACTCACAGATAGAGTGGGGAGCTGAAGGGGAGGAGATCAGAGGTGCAGGGATGATTCTCCTGGTACAGTCAGGAGCCGTGCGAGAGGGGCTGGGATGATCTGAGCTGGGAGCCCAAGGAGGGCTGTTTAGAGGGTGTCTAGGGACGCTAGTCAGGCTGGTCAGAGGGTCGTCGGGGCAAGTGGTAGATACCCGGTTAGTGTCGCTCACATGGTTGCTGAGGTTGGAGAAAATGCTTGCAAATTTGGTAAGGTTTATGGATGAGGCTTGGATCAAGACAATGCCGCTTTTGTAGAGGGTGATTGTGAGGTCAGCTCGCAGGGTTGCAGAGGTTGCTATTGTAAGCTTAGTGCCATTTGGAATGTTCCTGGTTGCACGTACGTTGAGGAGGTGCACAAAGGTTTTGCGCCAGTAGGGGGTTCTTCTGGAGTAGAACATTAGGTCACTGATGACTGTGCTCTTGTCTGTGCAGTAACATAGGTCCAAAACCAATGTCTCAGGGTGACTCTTCAGGGTGGAGTGCTTGAAGGTCTTTGCAGCGGCTTTAGAGAGATTGGGAGGGTAGACCAGAGTAAGAGGGAATTCCCCAGTATCACTTAGGCTGGGCCCAGCCATGCTGGCTAGGGTGGAATGCTGTGTAGGATATGCAGCGCAGACAGATCTCATCCTGAGATCTTATTGGCTGTCACCACCAGGAAGTGGTGGCTGCCATCTTAGGACTTGAGACTCAGCCATGTGTCCTAAAAAACACAAAAAATAAGACATGGGGGCAAAGAACAGACCAATTGGTGAGATGCAGAGGTGCATGGAAATATTTACATTTTGAATAAGGAATTTTGCGATGTAGCTTTTATAGTACAGCCATGATGTAGTCCCACTTCTGTTTAAACATTCTGTACTGAAGAGGTTACATTTGAGATTACTGGTAGTCACTTCTTTTAGTTGTATGCTATTTTCCTGCAACCATATTAAGATCAATTCAATTGACAACGGGGGTGTGGACTAATTACGAAATCACATATTTTTAACCAGGAAGCCCATAATGTCCAAGTTGGCACAATGATTATGAAAATTGACTGAAAGAGGCTGTTCGACAGCAGTAACAAGGGCACAACTATATATGGCATACCTCGCCTCAAATGGATCACATACGCCTAGGCACTTACTGTTTAGCCCAAGAGTTACCACCATTGACCTATGACTCAAAAAATATAATTGAAATTAAAAAAAACTCTCTCAAAATGGTATCTCAGTTAGAATGAAGTAATTAGCCTTCAAACAAACGCATAGTTCCGGTTACTATTACTGGCTGTAGAGGTGGAATTTATAGACAGATGTTACTGGCAAGGCGAAGAGGGAAAATGCAAATTTAAGAAATGAGTAAAGGAGAGAAGGCCATGACATGGCTCAGGAACTTACCACAACAGGAAACGGGTAAATGTTGTTTTTAGAGCACTCATGGGAACAGAACTGCGCGTGGAACATATCTTCAATCATGCAAAAATATCAAGACGTTTCTTACATTTTATGGTGAATAATAAATGTCAGTGGGAAATTCAGAAGTATGTTCTGTTTAATAGTGTTTTTACGAATGTTGCATTCTGCAGTTACCTCCATTTATGTCATTATAGGGACTAGATTTATATGAAGATTGTTCATCTGAAATAAAACACTAGATTGCCTTGATGTTTTTTGTGCGAAATAAATCTACAATATATGTTTATGAAAATGATGCAATCTTTGACCTGTTAAACCGTTGAACATTGTCCTTAGCAAAAACAGTTGTGTTTCTTTCTGTATCGTGTCTGAAATCCACAGTGATACAGGTGATAACACCGCATTAGGTAATTACACTTAACACTGGCTGTGGTGTTTACCAAGTGCAGTATTACTCCCAGTTCAACACCTTTGAATGGCTGCTAACCTGGCCATCGTACATGTTTGCTTCATTCATTATTTGTGAAACTAGGATGTTTTTAGTATTCCCCGCGCTAATTCCTTCTGGCTTTACCTTATGAAAGTCTTGCAGGTTTAATTACCCGTGTGGTTCTGTACTTTTTACATATTTTTAAACACTGATTCAGTGGCAAATGATGCTTGGGTCTGAATCCAGATTCCCCAGGCCAATGAAATGAGGGTCTTATTATGCACACATGGATTTGTTGCCGAAAAAAGCAAACACATGACACAAATGTTTCTCGATGCTCTCAGATCTTTCGAAAATTCCTACAAAATGATGAACCCCATGGGAAAGTCTTGAAAGCAGGAGGAGTCTTTGGTAGAGTTTCCCAATTAACATTTAACTTCAAATAAAGGAAAATCTACAGGACATGAGACGGAATAGAGTGCGGGGAGGGTCTCGGATAAGTATGGCAAGGGGGTTACCCAAGTGGAAAAAGTGTACTCTGAGGGATATTCAGATAAAATATCATGAGTCTACTGTGCGATTTTCTACAGGGTAATGCACCTGCTGCTAAGTCTGTTTGCACAGTTTTAAATGTGGACAAAAAAAGGCGGCTCAAAACTTTATAATTTTAATGGTATTAAAAAGAATACCATGGAAGTATCCAAATCCATAATTTGATATGGTGGATTATAGGTATGTCCCTTTTGGAGAAGTGTATATTCGTTCATTTGTATGTCAAGCATGCTTGATATAGTCCTTCATTGTCCTTAGGCAGCCAAATTGAGTATCCCTGAGTTGCGTAATATTACAATAGGAGAAGGTATTGATGGTTGGCCTGTCCTTCTGAAAGACATAGGACCTGATTTTGATTTTGGAGAACAGAATTTACTCTGCCAGGGTGACGTAGTAAAATACTGTGTCCTCCAAATTTAGAGTTGTCCCCCAGCCCAGCAGACACTTCAGTCATTGAGAGGGACCACCATCACCGTGGTTTCTGTAAAAAAAGTTAAAACATTGACAGACAACTCCATCAAACATGACAGCCTGCCAGTCAAACTTTTCACTTCTTTTTTCTTTCTTCGAAAAGAAAATCCCAGAGCGAAATTTTGTGAGAGATTTCTTTGTTGACAAAACAAAAATGAATGACCCCGACATCATGGTAGTTGTTGCCCATGGTGTGGGTGTCATTTAAACATTACAGTAAATTGAAAAGTAAAGTAAATCTGGCTGCCCATTCTGAATCAGGCCGGGCGACTAAAAGACCAAACCTCGAACGGCCCTTACCCCATAAGGCCATCAGAAGAGTAGGTCAGTGTGGAGATAGAGTAGACTCTGTCGCTGACACTCTTAAGGTTAGACTGACTGTAAATCAGGTGGGTGGAACTCCAGTTTGACAGCAAGAGCATTCCTTTGCTGTTGCGATGGAGTGCCCTATCCACCATACTCTAATAGACCCTTATAGACTTGGTGAAATCTATGATATTTAAAAGGGTGCTTCAGTTATAAAATGAATGACATTGTTGACAGCCTAAAATCTCGTATTCTAAATCACGAAAACGAATTAAAAATGGATGAAATGGATGACACAGAGTTACAGGCTCTGAGCCATTCTTCAGGTTACACAGATCATGTTAGCATTACCTGTAAGTCAGGAGAGCAATATCTCAAACTTTATGGGTCAGGGTTCACACAAGCATCCCTCAAAGAATGGACACACCTTTGCTTTAGAGAGCAGAACTATTCCCGTCTCTTACATAAAAACCACAGGCAAAAGAGTAACAGCTATCTCTCATTTTATGCAGAACTTACGCAGAACTCAAAGTTCTTTCCAGGGCCCCAAAGTCAGATCTGTTCCTCAGGCGACATGTTTATCAGAAGATCAGGACTCACATCGTAGAGTTAATTCACAAGTTGAGGCGTCAGACTGCTTAGTTGTGTAGCATGTTACACAGTTCTGACAATCCAAGCCATTAGGCAGCTGATCTGTCCTTCCCGGTGCCCTGCTTCAAATATATGTCTAATGATACATAAAACCAATCCATCAAATGAATTTCTCATGATTGCAAATGAGTAGCAAATGTCTTCCATTGAAGAGCAACTGACTGGTAGTGCTCTGTCTTTTTTCCATCAGTTCGTACAGAAATGTCAATAGGCTGTATCTATCATAAACGTTTGTTCTCGAATCACCAAGTTTTTCTGAAAGTTTGATGAACTCAGGATATCCCAAAAATATAAATAATACATAATAGAGGCTGGATTATGAGTGGCCATCATGTTCCTGCCATCAGGTAAAAATAAGAGCCAGAATCTATTGGTGAACCGTGAGCCCAAGGCTGAGAAATTCTTAGCTCCCCAGGCTTGCAGAAAGTCTGAATAAAGGTCCAGTACTCCATAATGATCCCAGTAGTGGATAAGGAAGAATCCTTTTTAAAAATATTGTTCTCATTCAGCTAATATCCATAAATGTGTATTTGCTTGTTGTTTGTTTTGCTAAGTGAAACTATCTACATAGTAATATATTTTCCATTCTCTTATTTTTGTGTTTATACTTGCAATATGTTGATTGAAAGGAAACAAGAAACAAAGGGCATCATTTATGAAAAGTGAGGCATCGCTGCGTGAAAACAGCGATGCGTCACTTTTCACTGCGCACTCCTTGCGACACCAATGATGCGTCATATTTAATGTATGACGCATCATGTCGCAAGGACTTACAGATACGTCAGTATTTCTGACGCATCTGTAAGCGCAAAAGTGACGCATTGCTGGAGTGTGCCACAAAAGTGACGCAACTCCAGCAATGCGTCCTTTCACATGGGGAAAACCCCATGTGAAAGGGCTTGCGTCAGTCTTACGCCTGCTGTGAGGCAGGCACAAGATTTTGACGCAACAGCATCCTAAAAGTGACGCAGTGAAATCTCATAGATTTCACTGCGTCACTATTACGAGGCTTTTTGCGGGGGAACGCCCCCTCTGCATACATTATACCTGACGCAGGTTTAATGTGGCGCAGGGGTTTAAAAAGTGACGCATCTACCTAGATGCGTCACTTTTTAAATATGGCGCAACAAGGCGCATTTTGTATGCCGCTAGTGCGTCACAAAAAGTGACGCACCGGCGGCGCAAAACTGACGCAAGGCCTCATAAATAAGGGCCAAAATGTTTACATTCAATGGATTACTTGTGTGGGGCAGCTCTTATCTATTGCCATTTGACAATGACGGAGCAGCATATTATTCACTCTACCCTTATTATTATTGATTAGGCAACAGATGTATATTATAGCCTTATATATTCATGATATTTATTATGATCTGTAAGAGAAAAGTGCCCTTAAAGCCACATACGAAGTGTACGTGCTCTGTAATCTTGACATTATATATGCGTGTTGCTAAGGCTTTGTTTTAGTAATAATGAGTTATAGTTTATATGTATTCATTAAAAAAACGTTTTGCTTTGCTATGTATTGGAATATGTATACATGAGAAATGCATTTAGTCTTATAACGTGACTGTTCGAGTATTAACATTTATTCGGATATAACAAGTATCAAAGCTCTTCATTAGTTAACTTGACCAAAGGCCATAAGCACTTGGTTTGGGTTTTGCAATATTAACCCTTCAATATGAATGTTCTCTTGGATGTAGTGTGTATCTCCCCTTTCAAGATGCCTGGTACGATGACCTACTGCTAGAAAGAAAGCTTGTTTGTGTGAAACCGATAAAGTAGCGAGAAGGGAGTCAAGGATGGAAGTAAATATGACCAGAGGGGAGGCTTACTGTCTGTGTGGATTGAAGGCATAAATTCAAGGTCGACAAGAGATATGTGGATCAAATGAGAAAGAGTTATTGATGTGTATTCCAAACAAACATTAAAGAAGAAGGAATTACGACTGTGTCTTGTTAAAGAAAGTATTTTTTGAAAGTGGTCTCTAATTGGGTCCATGACAATAATTTAGTAGAATCTTTGAGAGTATAATTAGGCAATGCTTGTGACCGTACACTGCACACTATGCTGAGACTTCTTAGGAGAGGAGAGGTTTAGACTCTGTGCTCTACATTTCTATGTTTTATCCTAGTTGTATAGCTTTATGCTATGCAATACTTTATTCTGAAACTTCTACTGAAGTTTCATGCTGACACTCTCCTCTTTATCATGTGGATCTAATCGAAGCGTTGGTTTAGATTTATTGAGCAGCTTAATTCGAAATTTAGAGCTATTCATGCATCATAGACAGGTAGATTGGGCTTTTCAATCCACGTATTCTGTTGTAGTTTCCTTCTTCTCTGTAGGAAGCTGGCTCTCTATATAGTGTAAAACGAAGTACACTGTGCAGAGAGTTCAATGGATCCCTTACTGGAACACAGAGGCTAAATTAGATAATTCTAATGCTCTTTTTGTGGTAGTGTGGGCGAGCAGTTAGGCTTATCAGGGGGTAGTGCTAAGAATGTGTTGTACTCACAGAGGCTATAAATGAGTCACACTATTTGGTAGACCTATGCAAATTAAAACTTGAATTGGATGAAATGGTAAGTGGAAGTTAAACCGGATCAACACTTATCAACCAAAGGCGCTTTTGTTTATGAGCAATGATGTAACCCGAAAGGTGATACAGGCTCATGAGAAATTTTCTGAGATGGCACAGAAGTATGAAGTAAGAAGCTCCACAGAAAAGTCATCGACTTGATTTTACTGATCAGAACTTGGTAATATGATGACAAGAGGCTTAAAAATACAAATTCGGAAACTTGTTCCAACCATTTGGATTTGGAGAACATTGGATGAATGTGAAGGTAGATGGCTAAAGAATAATAATCCAAGAAGACTGTTAGGAGAACCACCTCCTTCGGGAGCTGGAGGACCACATGTTAATATTTTATCTTTATGGCAAGAACCTAGTGGAGGTTATATTCATGTACCATGGAGTCGAAGGGATCTTTCATCCTTCATAAAACGATTTTCCCAAATTGAGAGAGAAGCCAGTAGAAGAGTATAAACAAGTTAGGCGGGTTGTGAAGATTTTGAAGATTTTGTGGACCGACTTAAATACTCTATTTGATATTGTAGTTCCGGGTGATTAGTTATTGGAATGGAAAAAAGCAGACGAATGGCCTGAAAGTGAATCGGAAAGAGATCCAGTGAATAATGGTCCGTCAGATATTGTGATGAGAATGTATAATCAAGTGATGATATGGTTGAAATCTAAGGTGTCATCCAAGGATGTGGATCAGGTCAAAATTGATCATACAACTCAGGAACCCAAGGAAATGATTCATGCTTATTATGAGAGATTGTTACATGCATGGAAGCAGTATAGTGAGATGGATATTTAGAACCCAAAGATATGGGACATTTTGTGTCCAGGTTTGTGACAGTGTTAAGAGCTGAGATTAGCATGATGATACAGCAGCATTTGATATGCTGACAAAATTATTCTATCAATGAAATGTTGCATTATGCGAAATATTGCAGTGAGAAGTTTGAGGTGAAGCAGAACAATTTGAAGGAAAATTTCATGGTGGCGCAAGTGAAGGCAGCACAGAGAGGAAATCAAGTTATACCTTTAGTTAGGAATACACTTTGTATGCAGGGAGTGTATCAACAGGTCTTCCCTGCCACTCAGAGTCGAGGTGGATTGACGTCTCCAGATAGGAATAGAGGAGTCCCTATAGACCTTAGAACTGGAATTGACATGGCTACATCAAAAAAGTCAAGTCCATGTCACATCTGTAATAGGTTGGAGCATTGGAAGCAAGAATGTTGTCTAAATCAGCCAAATCAAGGGCATAATACAGGGTTTGTATCTCAACAAGGTAAGTCCTATGCAGATTCAGAATGTGCCTAGACCAAGAGTGTAACATTTCAATGTACCTCACGTCCCAATGATGCGGGTTCCACAACCCCCGATGCCACAGCGAAATGTAGTTGGTCCCAGATTTCTTTCTAATCAGGATCCAAAAGTAAACCTGAACCTAAGTCATGGAACTGATTTTTATCAACAATATTGCATGTTTGAGACTGTTGACAATATTAATGCCAATAAGTCAGCCTAACTGCTGGAGGATAGCATACTTAGTGCAATCCTACAGGTAGACCAGAGTGGCCCTCATGTGAATGGTGCTGTAAATGTCCAAGATGTATCATTTTTGGTTGAAACTGCTGCTACCCATTCTACTGTAAATTCTGAACCTCCCCCTCTCGGGTACAACAATCTTAATTATTGGAGTTGCTAATCGACAAATGAGAAGTCCCATTACACAAGAAGTTCCTGTTACAATAGGACATTTTGAGTATAATCACCAGTTTGTGGTCTATGATTCAAGTCCAGTAAACCTGTTAGGATGTGATTTGCTGTGCAAGCTGGATTGCACTATTTAATGTACACCAAGAGGCGTGGAGTTTGAAACACTCAATGAAGATGTAACTTTTAAATTGGTAAATCATACTCCAGAATGATTGAGAACTTGCAGCAGTCAAACCTCTAAAAAAAAAACCTGTTGATCCCACCACCCTTACCAACCTTCGACCCGTCTCACTACTCCCATGACTTAGTAAGATTACCGAAACACTTGTGAACTCTCAACGTATGACCTACCTGGAAGGAGCGAATATCTTACACCCTGATCAATCAGGTTTCAGGCCTCAGCACTCTACGGAGTCAGCCCTCCTGTACACCCCTGAATCCCTTAAAAGCTGCTCTTGACCAGGGAAGGAATGCTGTTTTGGTCTTATTAGACCTATCAGCTGCATTTGCACGGTCTCACATGTCATTCTTCTGGACTGCCTCATATATTATGGTATCTCTCATCTTGCCCTGGCTTTGCGAAAATCGTTTCTACAGAACCAAAGACAAGTCATCACTCTCGAACAATACCAATCAGCAGAAAAATCCTTGCTTTCCGCAGCATCGCAAGGGTCCATTCTCTTTCCAGTGGTCTTCAATGTCTATATGGCCCCCCTAATTAGTCTGATATTGTCCTTTATCATCGAGACCATCTCATACATGGACGATACATAGCTAATTCTTGTATTAGATAAAAACACCACACAGGCTGAGGAAAATCTCCATCAATTCTCACAGCAGGCTTTCATTTGATGAAAACAAATCATTTAAAATGTAATTTGGAAAAAACAGAAATTATGCCACTAGGGAAAACAAACATCTTCTCCCCTAGTCTATGGTAGCCCTCCGACATTCTCCCTCTCCCAATACAGTAACAGTAGCACAGACTCTGGGGGTCAAATTTGACTCAGCACTATCCTTCCACCAGCAATCCCTAGCAGTGGCCGGGACCTGCCTCCACCTGATAAAGTCACTTAAAACGTTTTTTGAACTTCCCCTGTACGGCAAGACAGGCAGTTGCGGTGGCCCCTATCAGCTCTAGATTGGATTATTGAACAGCCTTTATGAAGGAGGAAATAATTTGGTCCTTCACAAATCACAGATGGTACAACATGCAGCAGCCTGCTGCACTGGAAGCACTACACTCACAAGGCAAGATGGCGACAGAGTGAGAAGTCGCACCACTCTCGCTCTGAGGACCTGAGAGCAACCCTAAAACGGCTGATGGCTGATGCTTGATCTGGGAGAGCAGTAATACCCCCGAATATCACAAATAATCTGAAACAACTAGCGGGGAAAAAAAACTTTTACCAGAGGCCCGGCGGTGACCCGGCGGCGCTGCGGGTGAGAGGTGGATCGCAGCTGGATTACTGTGGGGTTAGCCGAGCAGCTGGGGGTCAGACGCCGCATCGGAATTGAAAGCTGTGTGCACCAGGAGAGTGTTGAGCGGCGGCTGAGCAGCGGTGTGTGGCTCTGCGGGGTGCCTGTAGTGTGGATGGCTCCTCCCGTTTTCTCTTTACCCTAATGCTTTGGTCTCCCGGACATTCCGGCCCTTGTGTTTCGTGGAATGGAGGAGTAGAGTGGTGGAGCTTTGCGCGGCCGCGTGGCTCTGCCGCTGTAAGATTCGCAGGAACTGTTGAACCGCTCCGACCGCTCGAGGCTTTTGACTTCTGATTTCTGTCTGCACTGCACGGGGCGCTGTACCTGCTGTCCCTTCACGTAGACGGCAGCTCTGTGAAAGTGTGCGGGGCTTCATCAAAGCACTGCCTGCCGATTGCTGATAGGTGGATAACCACGCCCCTGTACACAGGGCCCAAGGAGCGTCAATAAACAACCTAAAAACATTCTATCTCACAGGGGATGTAGAGTAAGGCACTTTTTTCCTTCCTATTGAGGGGGGGGAAAACCCTGATTGTCTACATGTGCACACTGCAAATTATTATCATTTCAAGGAAATCTGGGAGAGGCAACAGGCACAAGGAGAATCCACACATAAAAATATATAAAAAAAAAATAAGCATAGACTGCTGCAAAAGCTAATACAGACTGAGCAGACTAAGCAGAGTGTAAACTCACACAGGATCGCGATAAAGCTTATCTTTAAGGGAATACAAGAGTGGAATTATACCTATACAGATTTTCTCAACCTCAAGGATTTTGCTGGAGATTCTACGGTGGCAACAGCACCACAGTCTCAAATTCTAGTACAATTAGCGCAGATTCTACAGAAAATGTCTGAAACAAGCTTAAGCAAATCCGCGAGTAAGGTGCTCCCAGAGGATGAAGCTAAGGAAAGACCAGAAACTAGAGGGTTGAAGGCACAAGAAGTTAAGGAGGCCAAAAATAGAAAGCAAAAGTCAAAGCAAAAATGCCCTGAAAGATGCTGAGAAAGAGAAAGATAAGGGGAAGGATAAAGAAGGTGAAAGGGGAAAACAGAAGAAACAAGGACAGCTAAAATAGCAGCAAAATGACTGCGACCCCGAAGAAGAGAAATCCGATGACCAAGCTGATGAGAAGATGAAACTTCTGCTCAAAAAAGCTAAAAGGGTGAAAACTATTAAAAGCTTGAAGGCCGCAGCAAAGCTAACTGGTCTATCTGATGAAACACGACCAAGGATATCTAACATATTTATACCGCTCTCAAAGGAATCCCTGGAAAAAGAGGTAAGGGAGATGATAGGAGCAATGGAAAGCTAAACATCGTAATGAAGAATAAGATCTACAGTGATGGAATAAATCCAAATCTACGTAGCACAGGTACAGAAATGGCTACAGATCCGATTGATCAAGAACGGGACTGTGTGCACACTAACGCACAAATCATAGCTGAAGATAAAGTATTAGAAGCTGGGGGCGAAGATTCATCAGAGGAATCCAATTCTGAAATTTATGAAACTGGCGTTTCAATCTCTAGCAAAATTGAAAGCGAAATTGTAGGCACAAGTGCGGTCAGCGAGGACGAAAACTCAACAACCGCCAATCTGAAAGCAACCGATATAAAGAACAATATTGAACCGGGTCGAGACTCGGCTTCTAAAAAGAAAGTGGAGAAGAAGAAATCCAAATTTAGAAAATCCCACAAACCATTAGATGACGAAACAACGCATCAGGGGAGTAACCAGGACCAAGCAAAGAAAAAATCTAGACCCCTCCGGAAAAGTCTGACCCCTACATATAAAGGAGACACAGAACTGAAAAATCCTAAGAATGGGGCAGCTGAAAAGAGTAAGGAGAAACAACAACTCTATGATACTGACAAACTAGGAGGTTCTGAAGAACCATCATTGAGTGAGGTCCTGAGGACCATTAAGGATTTTCATTTGGATTTTAAATTTGATAGTCAAAGGAATCACGACGCGATACAACAACTCCAGTGTGCTATCCAGAAGGTAGATAATACCTGTACGGAGATAGTGGATAGAATGGCCATGGTGGAAAACCGCACAGAAAACCTAGAAGCAGATGTCATCAAACTTCAAGGTAGAGAAAAGTCTCAAACTGCTATTATTGAAGACCTATTGATAAAGATGGAGGACCTTGAGAATCGGGGAAGACGAAATAACATCCGCTTCTTGGAAATTGCAGAAGGGGCAGACGGAAGTGATGCCAAGGGATATATTGTCAACCTTTTGAAGTCTTCCATGCCAGAACTTTCAAAATGGGAATTAGAACGAGAAGTTCATTGTGCTCACCGCTTTCCTCTGACACTCCCTGAGAAACCTCTAAAAGAAAATTAGCACCCAAGAGCCATTCTGGTCTGCTTTCGGAAATTTTCTTTTACGAGAAGCAATTTACGATCTGGCTAGACCAACGAGCAGAAAAGAATACCAAGGAAATAAGTTCTTTGTCCGCCCGGATTTTGCCCATGCAACGGTTGAACGCCGATGGAGGCTGAGACAACTCTTTGCCCCATTTGAGAAGATTGGAGCAACCGTCTATCTGCTAAATCCAGCACGTTTAAGAGTACTCTACAAAGTAACATCAAGGAACTTTACAAGCGAGATTCAAGCAGAAGCTTACCTGCATGAACTCCCTGAACTAAGAAAATAGGAGGGGGAAAGTTAACCAGCCAAAATGATATATGGTTAAAGACTCTTGATATCTCAGTCGATCAAGCAAGCGGTGATGACCGGATCACCTGGTCGCCCACACCTGGGGCCCCTCGGCCCCAGGATGCCTCACGGATTGGAGGGGGGAGGGAGGTGCAAGAGGGGGGGAGAGGGGGGAGAGGGAAAGGGAGGGGGAAGGGTGGGTGAGAATAAGGCAAAAAATGGAAAAAGGAGGGAATGGTGCAGAATCGGTAATGGTCAAAGGATGCCAGCAAGGAAAACGTTTTCTGAAAAGATTTTTGATATAGGTTGCTACACTCAATTTGATGGCACAGATTAATATCTGTACAATGAACGTGGGGGGATTAAATGATTGGAGGAAAAGACAGAAATTAGCATATGTGGTAAAACATAATAGAATAGATCTTCTCTGTTTACAAGAGACCCACCTCCCTTGGTCTAAGAGAAATTTGCTTTCCATAAATGGTTTGAATTATTAGCCTGTACAACTCAAACATCAACTATTAGGGGGGTCGCCATTCTAGGAAGGGAAAGTTTAGGGAAAGCGAGGAAAGTAAAAGTAGATAGTAATGGAAGATGGGTGATTATCGAGATGGAATTGGGTCTAACTATCTGTACGGTATATGGCTCTAATGAGGAAGACCCTTAAATTTACGATTTTCTAGAAACAGAGCTTGCAAATTGGCTCACCCCTTTGGTTTTCACAGGAGATTTAAATATCTCATCTGAATGGGGGATGGGCATATCGTATCAGGGGAGAAAGCCCAGAGTTTTTAAGGCGGTACAAGCTATGATAGCTTCTCATGGGCTTAAGGATCTATGGAGAGCTAAAGAACCCCTAAATTCAGGCTATACTTACTTTTCTAATCCAGCCCAGAGATACTCAAGATTGGATTATTTTTTTGTCTCTGATTTAGAATCTGGAAAAGTTAAGATATGCGGACTCCCAAGGGTTATTTCAGATCATAAACCTCTGATGCTAAATTATGCTATGGGAGGGTTAGAACGGTCTAAGACAAACTGGACTTTTGAAAGAAGGCTGCTGGCAGATAGTAGATTTGTTGACCATCTGAATATATGGGCTGGTGAATTTTTTGCGGCAAATAGATACAGCACATCTCGGAATGGGGTCTGGGAGGCTTTCAAAGCTACACTGAGAGGAGAAACAATCAGCTGCGCCGCCAGGCTTAGAAGAGAAGATAGGAGCGAAGTAGAAACATTAATGGATAAATTGGTTAAGGCGGAAGAACAACATATAAAGGATATTGCTTCAGGTAGTAATAGTGAGGCTAGTCAGGGTGTTCTGCTGGCAGTAAAAGCGGCATTGCAGAAGGAGGTTACACAGAAAGCAATCGGCGAGTATCAATCCTCAAGGGCAAAGAGGTACGAAACGGGAGAGCAAGCTGGTAGAGCACTTGCTCTTCGGATTAGACAGGAAAGATCAAAGAATGCGATTGTGTGTCTAGAAGAGGAAGGGATAACATATACAGAGATAAAGGATATTCTGCTGGTTTTTAAAAAATACTATCAGAAATTATATGAGGAGGATACCCTCAATAATGATCAGGAGGAGGGATATATTGACAATGGATCTTGTTTGGATGATTTAACAAGAACAGCCCTTGATAAGGATATAACGTTTGATGAAGTTCTATCTGCCCTGGGAGAGTTAGCACCAGGGAAAGCATCAGGCCCTGATGGTCTCCCCTTGGAGGTATATAAAGTAATGTAAAAAGAGATTGTTCCTCTTTTAGTAGATCTATTTAATGGGATACTGTATTCAGGGGTGGTCCCGGACTCGTGGAAAGAAGCTAATGTTATAGTCTTTCATAAGAAAGGTAAACCAGCCGAGAAACCGGGGTCATATCGGCTTATATCCTTAATAAATGCCGATACTAAACTATACTCAAAGATCTGGGCGAAGAAGCTGGGCAGGATCATAGGCGGTCTCGTCTCTCCATGGCAACACGGTTTTGTTCCTGGACGTGGTACGACAGATCATACCTGTAGAGCGATAACTTTGTTTGATGCCCAGGAAGCCGTGGGGGGAGAGATGGCCATGATCCGGCTCGATGCAGAAAAAGCTTTTGATCGGGTGGGGTGGAGCTTCCTCTGGAACATTTTGGCCGGGAGAGGTTTTGGTCCGAATATCATCAGGGCTATGAAAGCTATGTATATAGATCCAGTGGCTACAATTACGGTTATGGGGGAGAAATCAGATAAGTTTAAGATAAGTAGAGGGACACAGTAGGGTTGCCCCTGCTCCCCCATACTATTCGCTCTGTTCATTGATCCTCTTATTCAGAGAATTTTAGAGTGCCCTAGAGTATCTCCAGTGATCTATAATGGCATTGAAAAAAAGATCTTAGCCTACGCTGATGACCTGGCGGTTATTACAACAAACCCGCAGCAGGCACTCCCGGAATTGGTACAGATGGCTAAAGTTTTCGGTGAAGGCTCTGGATATCTTTTGAATGAATCCAAAACCCAGATAATTTGCTCCAGGAATATACCAAGACCCGATTTAAGGAATGTCAATTCTGCTATATATTTAGGGGTAAAGATTAATGCTTCAGTGGGTAAGATAGTGGAAGAAAACTACCCCCCCTTATTAAATCCATAGAGACAGAACTGAAAATGATGGATGTTCTTCATCTCTCTCTGGTTGGGAGGGTAAATGTTTTAAAAATGGTGATGTTTCCTAGGGTGCTGTATCTATTTAGAGCCATTTCCCTATATATTGAGGAGAAAATTCTGAAGAAATTAGAGTCTGCCTTTATTAGGTTCATATGGCAGTATGGTAAGGTTAGACGATCAACGACCCTTATGTCCCTCCCATGGGAAAGGGGTGGGATGGCACTCCCGAACCTGAGATTGTACCACTGGGCTTGTCTCCTGATCCAGATGTCAATTCTGTTTCAACGCGACACTGGAGCGATTATCGTAGACAGCCAGGGTCCCCCTCCAATCTTCAAATTACTGATGGGGGGGGAAAGCAACAGGCCTATTGTAGATGGAATTGGAATATAGGTTCTATAGGAAGGCACGATTTAAGACTCTACTGGGGGCATGGCAAGTATGGAAATCAATCTTAAAATTCTTTCACGTACCTAAAATTAACCCTTCTCTTCTTTTGGAAAATTTGAGTCTTTTTCCTCAGTTAAATAATGATGGGAACCTACAAATTTGGAAGGGCTTAGGGGTGAAGACTATTGGAGACCTAATGGTAGGAGACAATATAGGTGGGTTTGAGGACATGCAAAGAAGATATGGCCTACCTGAAAATCAGTGGCTTATATATGGCCAAATCTTGGGTATCATACAGGCCTGTAGACTAAAACTTAAACCCCTGGTAGATTTCCCTGTGGTTGAGGGCATTGGAAGAGGATGTAGGAAGATAAAAGAGGTCTGTAATATGCTGGCGTCCAGATTACAGGATGATGTAGGAAAAGTAGAAAGTGACTGGGCAATTAAACTGGGAAACCCAGACGTAGATTTGGACCTAGCGTTATGGTTAAATAAAAAGATCTTTCGGGCGTCCAACCTACAGGCACAACATTTTAAAACAGTTTTTCATCTGTATCATACACCGGACAAACTATTTGCCTTGGGTGTTAGGAATGATGATTGCTGCCCGAGATGCAATAAGGGGCAAGCAGACTTATTGCATATGTTTTTTACTTGTGAGCGATTGGCCCCTGTCCTGGATGGAATAACAACATTTTGGGAGGGGCTGCTAGGTCATAAGATCGATCTATCCCCAACACTGATGGTATTTGGCTCAGATTCGAAACTGGTTTTAACAGAGGATGAGGCTGCTTTAGTTTTGTCGGTCGCTGTGCTTAGAATCTTAATCTCGGCCGGATGGAAGGATGTTACAGCCTCCTCTTTTCAAATGTGGGTTTCCAGATTTTTGGGTATTTATAATATTGAGTCTAGTCTCTATGAATTTAAAGGTGTTAAAAAACGAGAGATGGGAAGAGGATTATGGGCCCCGGTTAAGAAATGGCTGGAGGACAGAATAAGAACTTGAAATGCACTGTATTTTTATACTTATTGATAGATCTTCTGTATCATTTTTTATCCCCATGTCAAATAATGTGTTTTTAGCTGCTTATATTTGATTGATCATGTAATTGTATCAGATGTTATCATACCTTGCTTGTGGTTAACTATGTACTTTTTCACTGCACCATGAACTCCAATAAAATAAAATAAAATAAAAAAATAAAGGAAGCACTACGTTGGCTACACATTCACAAAAGAATCCTGTTTAAGATCCTGATAATTACTTTTTTGAATCTTTCATTCCTCAGGCCCCCACTACCTCCGACCTAGATTTGCATGGTATGTGCCACACCGTACTCTCAGATCGTCTAACGTAAATCTACTAAAACACCCTGCTATTAGATGTGTCTCAAAATGGGGGAAATCAATTGCAGCGATTGGGACCAATGCCTGGAACCAACTCCCCAATCACCTATGCTTAATCCAATCAAAAACCCTTGTTAGGAACACTCTGAAACCTGGATGTTTATGGCCTCTTGTGCTCTATGCAAAGCACTGATCTAAAATATCTCCCAGTCTCAGTCTACCTGTCTGCTAGCGACCTGCTCAGCGCCATTATGCTCCTTGGAGTGTAAGTTGCATTTTACAAATTCCTTATAACACAACAGTTGTAGCCTTGCATCCCATGATGACATGCGAAGATATGCCTTTAGACGGTAGTGACACAGTGAAGGCTGAAATGTAGGATTTCTAGGGAAAGGATGTTTGACTCATTCAAAAAGTTGAACCTGTCCGCATATGGACAAAATCAAGTGCAGAATTTCCCCAGATCCCACAGTATAATTTGTCTCCAGAAACAATTGCTGTAATAACACCAGTGATTGAGTTCATGTTTCAGCAGGGAATATTGTAAGAAATTATGGGGAGTCCATGTAACTCACCTATTTATGGACTTGCAGGAGCATATTCTTAAGTACCACAACATTAATAGCATTGTGGTCCCCTGCTGTCCCAAGGTACCAAATCCTGCTGTAATATTGTTTCAGATTCCAAGTAAGGCTGAGTGGTTTTCTGTTAGTGATTTATGCGAAACATTTTTCTCCGTATCCTTGCATGAGGACAGCCAGTTTCTTTTTTGTTTTCCGGCTGGGAAATCCTGTTTTGGCATGGTCCTGAGTTTCACAAGGGTATACAGAGAGCCCTTCTATCTTCAGCCAGGTCCTCAAAAAGAATTTGGAGTCTCTGATTATACCTTGTAATTCTTTTCTGGTTGTGTATATTGGAGACCTGTTGGTTTCGTCAAATAATGACGAAGCATGCAAGGTCGATGTAATTGCATTACTGAACCGCTTGGCTGAGAATGGACGTGAAGTATCCCCTGGAAAGTTGCAGTACTGACTGAAAGAGGTTCAATACCTTGATCATCGTATCGAGAAAGGAGTCAGAAAGGTGTCTCAAGAGAGAATTTTGTTGATTCTGCAAATGAGGCCATTAACAGCACAGAAAGAGGTCAGGATGTTTTAGGAATGGTGGGATACTTTCATCAATGGATATCCAACTTCATTAAAAACTTAATTAGGTGGCGGTGCTGCAGAGGGATCACTGACAGAATATCAACATCAAAAATGTTGAGCTACAAAAATATTGAAGCAAAAATATAACTGTCCAGAATATCGAAGTCCTATCTACATAATGGTAAGTACTAAAATACAATATTTTTATTAAAAACATTGTTGTTAAGAATATTGTTTTTTTTATGTTTAAAAAATAATGTAACATAAAGGAAATAATACATATAATTAAATAGAACATAGTTAGAATTATTAGAAAATGTTTACAATTATAAGTAATACCTATCATGTAGAAATAAATTAAACACACATATATATATATACACAATATAATATATATTTACTTAATAATATTGATAAATAATTATTTTAATAAATTATAAATTGTTAAAAACATATTACAAATTATAAATTCATATATATACACACACACCAATAACATAAAAATAAAAATAAAACATATATATATAACAAATTTAAATATTAAAATATTTGTAATCTTTTTAAAATACATTTTGCACTACATTAACTGAAACAGTAGGAAAAATATTGGATAGCAGAGGGATAAAATTACTATTTCTACTTCAGAGAGTGCAATAGTAGGGAAATTGTTGAATAGCAGAAGGAATAAAATTACTATTCCCACTCCAACAAATGCAACAGTAGGGAACGTGTTGGATAGCACTGGGGTAAAAATTACTATTCCCACTCCAGTGAATGCACCAGTAGGGAAAATGTTGGATAGCGCAGGTGTAAAAATGTACTATTCCCATTCCAGTGAGTGCAACAGTAGGGAAAGTGTTGGATAGTGGAGTGGTAAAAATTACTATTCCCACTCCAGAGAGTGCAGGGGTAAAAATTACTATTCCCACTCCAGTGAGTGCAACAGTAGAGAAAGTGTTGGATAGCGTAGGGGAAAAATTACTCTTCCCACTCCAGAGAGTGCAACAGTTGGGAAAGTGTTGGATAGTGGAGGGGTAAAAATTACTATTCCCACTCCAGTGAGTGCAACAGTAGGGAAAGTTTTAGATAGCGGATGGTTTAAAATTACTATTCCTACTCCAGTGAGTGCAACAGTAGGGAAAGTGTTTGATAGCGGAGGGGTAAAATGACTATTCCCACTCCAGAGAGTGCAACAGTAGGGAAAGTGTTGGGTAGCGTAGGGGTAAAAACTAGTATTCCAACTCCAGTGACTGCAACAGTAGGGAGAGTGCTGGATAGGGTTAGGGTAAAAACTACTATTCCCACTCCAGTCAGTGCAACAGCAGAGAAAGTGTTGGCTAGCAGAGGGTTAAAATTAATATTTCAAAAAAGTTAACATTAAAATAAAAAAGAAACAAAAAAACAACTACAATACAAAAATTGTTAATAACACAAAAATAAAAACATAAAAATATAAAAAATCTAAAAGATTGAAAAGTGATTTAATGTTAAAAAAATACAAAAAATATACTACAAACATAAATGTATGAAAGTTTAAAAACATTTTACAAACAAATAACTAGCTTTAAAATAATTGAATTATAATGAAAACAATATTTATTTATGATTTAATTCATTTTTAGTTAATTAACATATTTACCAATTAAGCATTTATAAATTACAAGCAATTAACAATTAATTATTAATAAATACATTACCACAAACAACATTATAAAATTGAAATGTAAATAGATACTAATAAATAAAAAATATTATTTGCTTTATTTTAATTAAATTACTTCCAATGCTATTACCCTATAAACCTTCAACCCACTCCCAAAAATTAACATAATTAATATAAGTATCAATTCATTCATTAATACAATTAATACAAATTATTAATTAATGCATAATAAATTAATAATTCATTTATTAAAAATAAATAAAAATTAATAATTACTTTATTATAATTAAATTACTTCCCACCCTATTCCCCTATAAACCCACAACACGCTACATAACTAAAATATGCAAAAAGTAATTAACATACAATTAATTACTGCTAAAATTTAACACATAATTTTTTTGAAAAAAAGCTATGCCCATACAAAAAAATTACATCACATACTTTTAACACACATACTAAAATACAGAACACTAATATAAATATCGATATTATTAGCAACAATATTTTTACAAACTATATTACTGTCTTTGATATGAAAAAAACAAAAATTTTTACCTTACTGTCAATATTCTGTATCACGATATTCTTGCAGTCGATATTCTTGTACCTTGATATTTAAAACTCGATATTATGGTACTTCGAAAAAACAACAACTCGATATTCTGTCTGTTTACCGCTGCAGAGGTAGAGAGAACCACCCTCCTCCCTGCTAAGTGGTGAAAACCAACAAGAACCATAATTACAGAATCCTAAGCACGCATGTACAGTTTACAAAACATGTATAATGCCAATGTAGACAATTTCTGTAACTTCTCCTCTTATAGTTTCTTCTGTTCTGCTGTTTTCGATTAGTTAGCCAACATGTGTTTCATCGCTCTTTGGATACAATATCCTGCGACTTCTTCAAGGCTAAGAAAATTATATAAAGAGAACCATCGAAGGAAAAAATACCTTTGATCATAGTTGAATCACCCAATGTGACTATTGTTTTAACTCTAAAGGTTATAAATATAATTGCAGTGACATTTTGAGGTGCAAACCCATGTACATCATTTACTATTTACACTGTTTGTTTTCCAAAGATTCGCAATCCACTTAAAGGTATGTGCAAGTTGTGACAAAGTTTCATACAACCAAAATATGATAAAATCAAATGTGGGTCAGGGTGCTATTTAGTATAAACATCCCGAATATTGTGGGTAGACCCAGTATTCTGTATGAGGAGTGCAATTCACACTGTGCCTTTTGAAAAGAGACATGCTTCTACAAGTTGTGTAGGACCATAAAACTACCTATATCCTGTCTGTACAATCCTGGTGGCAAAGAAATAAAGATGCATAAATCTGAGTATATCGGCCACAACACTATTGCGCTCTAACATTAGATTAAAATATTGAATGTAGAGGCACCTACTTTTCGTTTAGCTGAAATTCCGTCCCGAGGGAAAAGATGAGAACACGTCATATATTTTGTATCCTTTTAAAATTATCCAGCAATTAAGTGGTTAAAGCTTTCATTAAAGAAATTTGGACCACAGGTAAGGGGAGAGGATTAATACCAATATTTTTCTACTGGACATTTTAAATACAATGGATAATGTTTGGATCTAATGTACTTTTATTTTTAGGTACATAGACCCACATTTGATTCACTCATATTTTGGTTGTATGAAACATTGTCACAACTTGCACATAACTTTAAATGGATTGCAAATCTTTGGAAAACAAACAGTGTTAATAGTAAACGATGTGCATGGGTTTCCACCTCGAAATGTATCTGGAATTATATGTATAACCATTAGAGTTACCACAATAGTCCCTTTGGGGGATTCAACTATGATTGAAGCTCTTATTTTTTGCTACAATGGTTCTCTTATATAATTTTCTTAGGCTCGAAGAAGTCGCAGGATATTGTGCCCAAAGTGCAAAGAAACATGTGTTGGCTAAGTATTCGAAAACAGCTGAACAGAAGAAACAATAAAAGAAGAAATTACAGAGATTGTCTACATTGACATTATATATTTTTTATGAACTGTACATGCGTGTACTGGGGGATTCTGTAATTATTGCTGATGATCTCATTGGTGACTTACTATTGAGAATTAACTTTGTAGAGCTGGAAGTTTATTGATAATTCCGTATTGTTATGCAATGTTCTTTAGATTGATCTATATTACACTAACTATAAAAGTGTAATAGATACACATCTAAACTGATTTTCTAACCTGGAGCATTACTGTGTGGCAAAATTCTCTATTACTTACCCGTAATCTTCAATGCTCCAGATGCCGTTGTCCTCGTCCCATTTATAACTAAGTGGAGATATTCATCTCTCGACAGAAAAAAGAAAAGAGGAATGCTGGGACCCTAAGCCTAGCCCCTACCACAGGAAGAACATAGGCAGTACTTACCCACCATCCCGCATTAACAACCAAGCCCACACAGGAAGGCCTGCCATCCAGGAAGGAGGGAGGGGCGTATGAATGGGACGAGGACAACGGGACCCGGAGTAATGAAGATTACTGGTAAATAATAGCGCATTACCCCCAGGTCCCTTATGTTCTTTTCCCATTCAGAACTAAGTGGAGAATACCAAACGAGAATACCAAAGCAGAAAACCTAGCCTTCCAAATCCCCAAGCACACCCAAGAGAAGCGAAAGGGAGAACCCACACCAAAGGCAGCAACCCAAGAGAAGCGAAAGGGAGAACTGCAGGAAACAACAGGCAGAGCACTCAGACAGGAAAGCACCCCACCAAAGTAGGGCTGCACCCCCCCCCCAAAAAAAAGGGAGACGACCAACAGAGGGCAGACAGCCCAAACCAGGAGCCCCCCCCCCCAAAAAAACAAGGAAGGGGTTGGCCTTGCATGCCCCTGCGGCTATGGTGTTTCCTGTTGGTCCTTGGTTCGGTTGGAGCCTTGTTCCTTGTGGGGCGTTTGGAACAAAAGCCACTCAAGCCCAGCAGGAGCAGCAACAGCATCCCCATATCAATTCTGACAACAGACAGAAAAAAAGAACAGACGGGATACTGGGAAGTACTGCCTATGTACTCCCGGTGGAGGGGCTAGGCTTAGGGTCCCAGCATTCCTCTTTTCTTTTTTTCTGTCGGGAGATGAATATTTCCACTAAATTATGAATGGGACGAGGACATAAGGGACATGGGGGTAATGGGTTGCACTGTATTATGAATTTGAATTGAACACTAACTCCTTTATTCCTAAAGTTCCCTAAAAAGATCAGAACCGGAAGTGGCAAAAAGGGCCCACATCCCCCCACTATAGCAGTGAAGTATCTAATAGTGTACTGTGGCCTAAATGCTGGAATTATGTACATATTTCTTCCTCACAACAATAATGGAGAAAAAAGTCTGCTTCAGCTGCTTTGTAGTATCGTACAGGTTGAGCTCAGTTTGAATGCCGCCTAAAGCATGGATGATGCTTCCTGAGGGAGGAGGGGCAGGGGTTGAGTGGGGAGGAGCAGTGTATGGGGGTGGCAGCACCATTATTCTCATTAACCTATTGCTGCTCTCTGGCAGCCCCTAACCAGATATATGACATGATAAGGAAGGCACTGTAAATTATGATAGGATTTATTGATGCACCTACTGGACATAAACATTAATCTAAATGTAAATTCAAACTTAAAAATTGTGTGGAACTTTATTAATTTTAATCAGCAATGTTGTATGGGTATGTATCCCATAAAATGTGCAATGTTTCCACTGGCGAAGATCGACTTTTAGATATTTATGAGCCATTTAATCTGTTCAGACAATGCTGGTGTTGAAATTAATTTTTTCACAATCCTCCATGATCTTCTCCCATCTCTGTAACTGGGTGTGGAAGCAGTCATTTCCCGAAAGTGCTTTAACAGCCAAGAGAATCCTTCTTATTCCTCGAGAGATCGTTCGACAGCATCGTTTAATTCCTAAATCTCGAAACGCCATTGTTTTTCTTGCCATTTGCACCAAATCTATAAAGATGTTCATGTTTCAGGTCATCGGTAATACAAGGATGGGCAAATGTTTCACATCTCACTTTCCAACTGGGAAACGAATTGACAAAGGCCACGACTTTGAACTACGGGTTACTGTGCATGCATCATTGTTTATCGAGCTTTTTTAAAGCACTTTGGCCTACAGATTTTTAATTTCTTATGGTTTGTTTGTGGAGTGGTTCACGGTTTGTGATAGGGAGTTTGACCTAATTTATGAGCAAAAAATTGGATGGTAAACTAGTGCAGGTAACATGCAATGTAGAGTAGAATATTCAGCCAGGTTCATGAAGGTGAATTGCGCTCGCAAAGGGCCAGATTCTCAAAATCTGGCCCTTTGCGAGCGCAATTTTTGCATTTGGAATTCATCATCCCAAAAGCAAAAATCGGTAATAGCGAAATCGCAAATTTGCGAGGAATTACATTTAAGGAATCTCTATTTGAGATTCCTTAAATGCAATTCATCATCCATTTTCAAATTGCGAAATCGCAATTTCGGGCCGCTATTTACCGCGAGGTCAAACCTCGTGGTAAATAGCGAAAACTTAGAAAAATGCCTTTAAAAGCATTTTTCTAAGTTGCATGTTGCACACACACATGTCCTTTGGACATGTGTGTGCACAACACCAATGTAGATTACCTTTCAGGGGTGCTACAGGGTGTCCTTTGGACACCTCTAGCACCCTTGAAATCGCATCCTCATTTGCGATTAGCAATTCGCTAATCGCAAATAAGGAATCTGTAGGAATCGCAAAAAATATTGCTATTCCTACATGAATCCCGTTTTGCGAGTCTGGAATAGCGATTCCTTATGAATCGCTATTTCAGACTCGCAAAACTTCCCAATGATGAATCAGGCTGATTGTCCCCATACAGCAAAAGTATTGTGGAGTGGAGTTCATTTAGTTGTGTTTCTGGTTTATCCCACGCTCGTAGAACTTTCTCCTACGCTCCTTCTTAGAGACCCATTATTATATTAGGTGTGTATAATTATACACTACTACTCTGCTAACAAACAAAGGGCAGATTGACTACATTTTCATGCAAATGTGTGAAAGGGAGGGAGCAGAACAGCTTTGTATCTGCTAAGATATGGCGCTGCCCCCCACCTCCCCTCTCTGGTGCACTTTTGACTGCCTTGTTCCAGCGCACACACCCTTGCACAACGGTGCACAATGGTGCAATGGTGAGTGCGTGATATGAAGCATAGGCTATGCTTAGGCATCGTTTTTGACATGTTTCCCACTTTATTTGAGTGGGCTGTATAGTGGAGCACACATTCAAAAGTTGGAAAGGTTTTGAGAAAAGAAAACGTTTCTCAAACTTTACACCTACCTCAAGGAGGCATTCGTTTACTGTGCATAGTAGCACAAAGGGCTACGTTTTGGCACAATTCACGATGTTCACTAGAAAGAAAAAAAATCTTTACACCACTTTGTGCCATGTTTGTGGTGTAAACTTGGCACAAAGTGTTAGTAAATCTCTCGAACTGCAGCAGATAAAGACACGTATGACCAACATGCTAAGGGGATGGGAGATTGGCAAAATAGTCAGTGTTTTTGCACATCAATTGCTTTGCAGCACCACCTTTATTTTGCAATGTGGTGGATGAACAGCACTGTTGCTGTGCAAAAAGCCCATTCTACAGGATTCACAGAAATATGCTGCTTTGCAAATCCTACAAAATGTCTGTGAAAGCAGGGGTAGAGGCCTGTGAGTGACAACGGACATCTCTGCATTCACCATCACAAAAACTGCCTTTATTGTATAATATTTATTTATTTTCCCATTAATGAAGCCGCCAATAGAAGCAGAATGCTGTTTGAGGCAAACATGCACTGAATCACCTCACAAATTTTCCATTCTCCACAGAAAATTGCAATGCCATCAACATCTGTTCCAGTGAAAAAAATGTAGAAGATCCACCAAAATCAACAAACATTTGCAATGCAATAGGTCTTGAATTTATGCACGTTTGAGCTATTGGCATTGTAAATGACAATGCCTTTTTAATGATTTGGTTTTAAAAACAAAGGCATTGCCATTTACAATGCTAGTAGCTTAAACTCACGTAAATGCGAGACCTATTGCATTGCAAATGCTTGTTTTAAATGCAGCCCGTTTTCCTTAAAGGAAAACGGGATGCATTTAAGAAGAAACATTTCAGTTTCATTTTTTACGGGCAGGCAGTGGCCCCTGGGACCACTGCCTGCTCTTAAAAATATGTGAACAATGTATGAGTGTGGGTACTGCACTCTGTATTTTTAATTTTTGACAAGATTAATCCGGTACGAGTGCTACCTTTGATTAGTGCCTGCAACACTTATTGAAACATGTATTTAGCCTGGCACCTGAAGGCTGCCAGGACTCTAGGGTGCACTCTTAACCCCTTCGAGGCTAATGACGAGCTGGGCTCGTCATGGCGCTTACCTGCCGTGCGCGGATGACAAGGCCAGCTCGTCATAAAACAATGAAAAACAATAAATCCCAGCGCAGGACGGGAAAACGCCTAGCAGCCATGGGGTTAAATGAGTAAACTCTTAGTAAACTTTCGACATTCAAATTCTTATTTATTCCATTGTTTATATGTTGTGTTTCACCTATGTATCAATCATATTCAAATAATACTGACATTATTCATCTTTTTCCAAAAATAAGTGCATCACATTACAATCTGATCAAACAAAATATACAATATAAAATACATCAACCCAATGCATTTCGGGACCATTAGGCCCCTTCGTCAGGGGTCTATGACAAACGTACATAATGACAAAAAAGATTAGTGAAGAGGAAAGAAAATCAGGGAAAAAAGAGAACAAGAAAACTCGTTACTCTCAATGCTTAGAGGTTTCACAGTTAATTTTATCATTGTTATTATTAAATGATTTACACTTTCTTATTTTTTGAGATATTATCTCTCTCAATGTTATTTTAGGAGTTATTTTACAACACAAAGTAAGTTGTATATACATAAGTTTGTTTGAGACATATGATTAAATGAGTGCTATGCCTTTTATTAAGCCTGCCTACCGTTATTCTGAAGTTGATCTTGTTGGTGTGCAGCTTGCCTATAGAGAAATGAAGAGTAAATGTGGGGTAACTTACTGCACCACATGTTTAAACAATATTATAAGTGATTAATATTCCACCTTTGTGGTTACCTTACGAGCCTATGCGTGTTGCGTCGGTCTCGCTTCCGTGCTCAGGACAAATGAAATCTTTCTGATAAAAAAGGAACCAAATTAAAATCTAGGTTCATTCAAAAATGCTTGTTTTTCATATATTTATAATGCACCATAGTTTACCTCTTTACGAAGTATTATTTACGCCTTTCTTTTCTTTGTATGGCCAGCTTACAACAACCTGTTAAGAAGTTGAAGAAGCTATTTTAGTTTGACTTGAAAATCCCACAAGTTAACTGTGAACACGCTCGCTAGCAGTTTAGTAATTGCTAGCATATCTTTATCAAAAGTTCAGGACAGTTTTTACCTGCGGTCCTAGGCGAAGGCGCTTCGGTTCCGCAGTATTTGCTGAAAGTATTGCCTGTAAGGATACAACCGCGTGTTACAAGGTGGTTGTTTACGACGCTAAAAATGCTCAAAGGCATCTCGTCTTTTAAATGCAACGCACTCGCGTCTTACCAAGGTATTCACACGAAGCTCTGTCCTGCTGGGTTATGTGCGCATCCATTCCCAAAGGGGAAGTGATTCCAGCAATGTTCTTCACTTGTTGTCTGCTGACCTTTCCAACCAACACCACTTTGTCCAGATGGGAACCTCCATATCACAAAATATATTTAACACCTGTAGAGCCTCACATGGTTCCTTACTGCCTTCTGTCATTGTGATCTTCAATCTTTTCATGGAGCCAGTTATTGCTTTATTTACAGATAACAGCATCAAAATTCACTAATATGCCAATGAGAAACAACTATGCTTGCAAGTCTCCTTTGCTTAAGACATCCAGTGCCTCATAAACTGCTTGTACATCACCATGACTTGGATGTCAAGTACCTACTTGAAGCACACCCCAACATAATTCCTGCTATTTTGCAAGAGCAGCAAACACAATAAAGTGCAAACCTAGCACAATGCAATAAACTTTAATTGCTTCAAACTCCAACTTTCACTGAATGCCAAGTCATTTGTATTCATCCTGGACACCAACCTCACCTTCAAGGAACATATTACCAAAAAAACTAAGTTGGCATGGAAGAAGCCCTCTCATATAAAGAAAGTCAAACAATTACTTACAGATAGTGACTTCAGAACTGCTTTTCTAATACTTATAATTTTCAATTTCAAAGGTGGTAATGTCCTGCTCCCCAGCCACCCAGAGTCCTCACTGACACCCCTCACATCACTCCTATCTAGGGGAACTCCATAGGCTGCCCTTGCCAGCCTGTAGCACCTTCTTAACCAGCAGCATCATTTGTAATGCCATTATGACAAGCAGCCCCTCTTGTCTAGCAAATAAACTCACCATCTCTGGCGGTTCTCAGCACACCTGCTACTAGGGCATCAGCAGACTGCGGCTGAGAAGTGTAAAATAGAGAAAAAAGAAGTTGGCAGGCCTTTTACATCCTTAAACCCAGCATATGGAACAAGATTCCCATATCCAAATTGACCGCCACAACGCTACTCCAACTTATGAAAGAGTTGAAGACTCAGCCTTTTAAAGAACACCACATCACAAAACGTTAACCATCCCCAACTCAGGTTCCTTCCCTATTACTCATTGATGTTAGGCTTGTCTTTGACCAAGTACAGTGCTCCTCTGCCTTGTGGCTAGGGTGACACTATAGAAATACCAAATTCCTACTTATATATACATACATACATACATATATACATACATATTTAGTAATACAGCCTCTGCCCCTTAAACTTTGCCAAAAATAAGTGGCATACTGCTGGAAAAAGAAATTGATGGTAGTCTAATTTACCCAATACCAGCAACTGTGATTCTCAAAATAAAAACTATCCATGCCTGACAACTTTAATTCTCAAATTTGTTTGACATGAGATATCTGATCAATGGTTTGTGACTGCAATTTTGGTGGCAACTATTCAGGAGGAGGGCGATTCCCATTTCAAGCCACTTTACTTTATGAATGGTCTTGAGTTGCAAAGTGTACTTTGCAAGTTAGAAAGAGACTGTAGACTAGTAAAATGCCTTTTTCACATTGCACCTTTGGCTTTTACTATTCTAAAGCCTTTGATTTTGTCACTTACAAGCTTTGCCACCAAAAACTCCTTTAGTGATTTTGGCCCCATTTCATCAGTACAAAACTAACTCTGTCATGGAGGTAGTAAATTTGACCTGGCTAAGTAATGGAAATTGAAGGGCTGGAGAACCTAACCAAAGGATGAATGGAAATGCCTGTGCTACTGACACTGAATACCTTCAGTTTACAAATGACCTAATTGCAGGAAGGTTTCAAACACTTCTATTATTTGGCAACTATTTAGACATAGAACATTGACCAGAAATTGATTTTCTTTTTTAATATATAATAACCTACCTTTTGGTTCAGTCACAGGAAACGGTAGTTGTGCTTGTTTATGGTATCCACAAAATTACCCATATTTCAGAAGGTTCAATCAATCAATAAATCAATCAATCAGGTATTTGTAAGCCCGCTACTCACCCTTGAGGGTCTCAAGGCACTGAGCGGGGTATGCAGCCAGGTCTTGCGGGTCTTCTTTGAAGGTGTTCAGGAAGGGGGCGCGTCTGATGTGTGTCGGTAGTACGTTAAAGGTTTTAGCTGCAATGTGGGAAAATGATCTTGAGCCTGCTCTATAGATGTGCGGGGTTTCAGCTAGTGCGAGGATGGCAGATGGCAGGTTCCTTTTGGGTACATGGAAGTTTATTCTGTCGTTGAGGTATTTTGGTCCACTGTTGTGAAAGCATTTGTAGCATGGGTGAGGATTTTGAAGTTGACTCTCTTCGCCATGGGGAGCCAGTGGAGTCTTCGCAGTGTTAGCTGATGTGTTCATGTCGTGGAATGCTGAGGACAAGTCTGGCCACGGTGTTCTGTTTCGTCTGGAGTTTGTGGAGTAGGGATTTGTTGATGCCGGCGTAGAGAGCATTACCATAGTTGAGTTTGCTAGTGATGAGTGCATGGGTGACTGTCTTCCTTGACTCAGGTGGGATCCATTTGAAGGTCTTTCGAAGGATGTGGAGGGTTTTGAAGCTGCTAGAGGTGACGGCGTTGACCTGTTGGGTCATGGCGAGTGATGAATTGAGTCTTATGCCAAGGATTTTGGCGTGGTCTGAGGGGGTAGGCGGGCTTCCGAGGGTGGTGGGCCACCAGGCGTTGTGGTTGCTCCGGAATCCGGATTAGGATGGGCCGAGGATGGTGTTCTCTTCGATGAAATGTGTCAGTTCCCTGTTGACTGCTTTCTCTGCCACCTTGGCTGCAAAGGGGAGGAGGAAGATGGGCCGGTAGTTCTTGAGGTCGGAGGGGTCGGCCTTGTGCTTCTTGAGCAGGTGTCTGTCTTCTGCACGCTTCCAGTCATCAGGGAAGGTGCCTGTTGTGAACGTGGTATTGATATTTCATTGTAGTTGCCGTGCAATGATGTCCATGGCCCTGTGGTAGATGTGCGGGGCAGGGGTCAGTGGGGGCCCCCGAGTGGATGCCTTTCATGGTTGTGGCGGTATCCTCTGTCATGATTGGTATCCAGCTGGAGATGGTGGGCTGGCTGTCATCTCTGGGGCCGGGGGGCAGCTGTGGTGTGTTGTGGGTGGCTGACAAAATTGTCGTAGAGTGTCTTTATCTTAAGGTGGAAGAATGTTCCAAGCTTGTCACAGAGGTCTTGGGACGGGTTGATGTTTGTGGCTTCGCTATGTGGGTTGGTGAAATCCCGAATGACACTGAAGAGTTTCTTGGAGTTGGCGGGGTTGGAGAGAATTTTGTTGTGGAGAAGGTTTGTAGTGATGAAGGTCCACGCAGGAAGGATAAAATACAGGTAGCTTCATTGAAGATAGTTAAAACTACAACAGGTAGTCATGTTCTTAAGAGAATCCCCACCAGGAGTAGTCTGTCTGCTGCTCAGCCCATGCTCAACTGTCACTTCACCTCACAGTCTCCCAACATTCCGAGGCACATCATGACTCCAAAGTTCAACACAACACAACACAGCACAAACACTGGATGAGCAGGAGGTGTAAATCACATAACATTAACAAGAGCAGGACACTACAAAGTTCCTTTAGGTTGTTCTGATTTGGTCGTGGTAGTCTATGATGGCATTCTTGTAGGTGGAGTAGTTGTCGCTGGTCTTGGTGTACCTCCAGTTCTTCTCCAAACATCTGCAGGTGCACCTAATTTCTGGGAGATCGGTGGTGAACCAGTCGGCTTTCCTGGGACGCTGTTTGCCGGGGTTGCATAGTGAGGCAAGAGTGGGGCAAGAGTGTCTGCTCAGCTGGACATCCAGGTGTGGAGTCCTGTGTCAGCTATGTTTGCGTCAGGTTCCATGTGGGTGTGTCTAGGGTGATGGCGTAGTTCAGTTGCTTGTCGATAATCTTGATCCAGTTCCTTTGTGGTGGGCTGGGGATGGTCTTGGCGCCTTGGGTTTGGTGACGGTGAAATGGACACAGTAGTGGTCAGTCCAAGATGGTTGCATTGTAAGGCTGAAATAAACGCTGCTATCTGCTGAGAAGATGGGGTTGAGGGTGTGTCCTGCTCTGTGTGTGGGTGCGATGCCGAGTTGGTTGAGTCCGATGCTGGCGAGATTGTCCCAGAGGATGGTGGAGTTGGGGTCGCTGAGGTTGTCAAGGTGGAAGTTAAGGTCTCCGATGAGTATGTATTTCATTGATTCGATGGCGTGGGGTGCCATGAAGTCTGTGATGGCAGTGGCGAAGTGTGTCCGGGGGTCAGGTTGCCTGTAGATGAAGGTCCCTCAGAGTGTGGTGTTAGGGCTGGTCTGGATCTGGAAGGGAAGGTGTTCGGTGGAGGGGAAGTTTTCACTGGAAGTGGTGAGACGGAGGGAGTTCTTGTGTGCGATGGCGAGGCTCCCTTCTGGGTTGGTGGGGAGGTCCTCCCTATGGATTTTCTATCCGTCTGGGATGGCAGTGTTGATGTCAGGGGCGGGGGCGGCATTGGTCCATGTCTCCGTGAGGAAGACGATGTCGGGAGAGAGAGAGTTGAGTAGGTTCCAGTATTTAATGGCGTGTTTGTGTATGGAGGGCACGTTGAGGAGGATGCATCTTAGGGCATAGTCAGTGCCGGTGGTGAAGGTCTGATGGCAGTGGAGGCAGGTGAACTGGCTGTGGTTTGTGGTTGATGAGGCCTGTTGGCAGTCTCTTTGACTACCGGGGTTGAGTGCCAGGAGGGTGTCCTCGTCGTAGTTGTGGAAGGTCATGGATCCAGGGTTCCTGGCGCTTGCCTTAGGCATGCCAGCTGCGTGCGTCTGCTACGCGACCGCACAGCGGCCGCCGTTAAGTAGGGGAGGGGAGGCGAGACTGGAGGTAGGGAGGCGGGAGCAGGGGCTGTTTTGGGGGGAGGGGCTGCGGGAGCAGCAGAGGTGGGAAAGGCTGAAATTAAATAAAATTGCCCAAAATAGAATTGATAACAATCAAGAGGAACCAAGTGAAAAAGAGGAAATAAATAAATACTCAGGAGAAGCAAGTGTGAAGGGGGAGAGGGGTACCCCAGGCAGGCTGGAAGTCGATCGCCTCTGGGTTGAGTCGGGCTGACTTATAAGGAAGGATACCTTTCAGCTGGTCAATTCAAGCCTTGTGTCCGTGTCCTGCGGGTAGTGTGATCCCATAATACAGAGTGAGACTCTCCTGGTCCCTTCAATTCATCGCGGGTCGAAGCTTGCATGAGCTGGCGGGGTCTGCAGGTCCTGGGGGCTGAGGCCACAGACATCAGAGCCTCCGCAGCACAGTGGGCCAGATTTGAATTAGTAGTCGACAGCTCTGCTGCATGAAATGCCTACAGGGGTACCACCCTGACACCAAGGATGTTTGACCTTCAACCAGCTGCGCCACAACCAGCTCTCCGCCACTCCGCCTTTTATCCCTCACTTTCGATGTGTGCTGTGCTGCGATGTGTTTTTTCCTCCTGTTTCCTGTAGGCAATAGTTTTGTTGCAAAGAACGGTCTGGCTACCTTACTAAATCAGGATTTATGTCAAAACCTATTGGTGTTTTCTCTGATCCAACCAAGTATCACCTGAGCATTCACTCCAGTCGCCCCCACACACACATGCAAAGTAATTCAAAGCAGCACAAGGTACTTTTTGCACTGAGAAAGGGGTACCTTTCTAGTACAAAATACCCCTTGTGCTGTAAAGTAAATACCGAACCAGTTACTTTGTGTCACTTTGATTGACTATGCGGAAGTTAATCGGGACCTTAGAATTTCTGAGTTAATGTATTTGCATTAGATAGACCAATTTTGGAAAAACAAAGGCACAGGTCCATTCTGAGCCTGTGCAGCTGTACACATGGAATCAAGATATGGCACCAGATGACCATCTGAATTATTGTATAGTTTTCAAGCTCACAAAAGAGCATGCCATCTCTAATGTGTCACAACAAATATACATACTTTGGGCCCATAAAAGACATACAGTGCACAAGTAGCAAGGTCATTATGTCCATTTCCTAATCGGTCTTATTGATTCTTAAACTTTGAATCCTAATGGAAAAATATTGGGCCTGATTCACAAAGGTAAAATGAGACGAAAGTCTAACCTTGTGACTTTCGGTATTCACAAAGGATATTAACTACTCATAAATGCCCTTTGTGAATACCGAAAGTTGTAAAGTTCAACTTTTCATATTCACAAATGGCATTTACGAGTAGTAAATGCCGTTGGAGAATAGCAAAAGTCATAAAGTTAGAGTTTTATCTCATTTTACTTTTGTGAATCGGGCCCATTATCTTTTCACAATGGCACACGTTTTCCTAAACAAATTTATCAACAATACTGATGTTTCATTGTCTCTAGGAATGTAACATAGGTAGGAGACTAGTGTACCTGATGTCAAAATGATATAAATGGACTTGGTGTCTAGATAGATTGGTCATGAAATAACAACATTGGCCCACATGCATCAAGCACTTTTTCATTCGCAAACGGTGCGATTCCTTAAAATCGACCGTTTGCGAATGCAAAAGTGCTTTTTGGGATGCATGAAGCAATTTTAGAATTCGCAACATTGTTGCGAGTTCTAAAATTGCGGGTGCTTTTAAGAAGTCGCAGATGTGCGACTTCTTAAAAGCAATGCATCATTACTTTGAGAAGTTGAAATTCGCAATTAGGGTTCCAAATTTACCGAGTGGTTGAACCACTCGGTAAATTTGGAAAAAGTGTTTAAAATGTTGAAAATGCTTTTTTTTCAACATTCATGTTACGGACACACATGTCCTTAGGACATGTGTGTGTGCAACATGATGCGAAAAATACATTTCAGGGGTGCATGGGGGGGTCCTTTGGACCCCCCCCTGCACCCATGAAATTTTCTAAGTGCCACTCGCAATTTGCATTGACTCCTATGGGCCTTTTGGCCCATAGGAATCAATGGGAATTGCGAAAATTAACTTAAGAATTCGGTATTTCTTTGGGATTCGGTAAAAATTGCGATTTTTACCGAATCACAAAGAAATACCGAAAAAAATGATGCATAGCATTTTGCACTTCTTAATTTGCGATTCCTTATTTTTCGCAAATTAAGAAATGCAAAATGACACAATGATGCATGTGGGCCATATTCCTTTAAAATTACTTTTCAGAAAAGCTATGGTGCTCTTAAGAATTTCCACGAATACGTATAATGCTTCATAGCAGCAAAGTCAAGATTCAAGCACAAGTTATCAGTGTGTCAATCAAAGCACAATACTTTGACTCAGATCACACACACAGACCGAGGGTGAGCTGGTATGGCCAGCAATGGTCTCTTTTAGAGTTTAAACAGCAGGTTTTCTTCAAGAGAGCATATTTAGTTATGAGTGTTATACAAAACAAAATCATGAAATCAAACATACAAAACCATCAACTATAGTAGATATAGTTGGAAAATAGAATCCTGAAAAAACAGCTGGTTTTAATAAACCTACCTGTTGAGTTCACTGACACTATTACCAACCAGAATCATCTAATGTTAACGGTTGCACGGCCTCGCTGGGCGATCCATCAGAGAGTGAAGTTTTGTGCGAAGTTAGAAAACAAAATGCGAAAACAGTTATATAAGTTTAACTTAAAATGCATCTTTGTCTCCATTGCATTCTAAAAGTAGCACAAAAACGCAAGGCCTGCAAACAGCAATCACTCACGTTGTGGTCGTTCACATTATATATTCCTGTGTAATAAGGGACTCATTTATAATATTTTGATGCAAGGCTTCTTGCTGTGCTGCCTTGCGTCAAAAGAAAATGGCAGGAATGCGCTGCATCTATGAGATATATATCGCTCATTCCTGTGCTCTTTCACAGTGTTGGTGCACTAATGTTTGCCGTGCACCAATGAAGGCACCCTTGCACCAGGGTGGAAGGTTGCATGTGTTGAAATCGGGTTGTGCTTGTGGAAGAAGGGACACCTTCCTAGACAAAAACAACCAGTGCTCCTGCCCTGGGCAGGCGCATGGTCTCAACGCATTCCCAGATTTACGCTATTTTTTAAATCTGAGAATATGTCAAAAAAACATGGGCCTCATTTATGAGAAATGACGCATCGCTGCGTGAAAGCAGCGATGCGTCACTTCTCACTGCGCACTCCTTGCGACATTCCTGATGCGTCATATTTAATGTATGACGCATCATGTCGCAAGGAGTTAGAGATACGTCAGTTTTTCTGACGTATCTGTAAGCGCAAAAGTGACGCATTGCTGGAGTGTGTCACAAAAGTGACGCAACTCCAGCAATGTGTCCTTTCACATGGGGCCAGCCCCATGTGAAAGGGCCTGCGTCAGTCTTACGCCTGCTGTGAGGCAGGTGCAAGATTTTGACGCAACAGCATCCTAAAAGTGACGCAGTGAAATCTCATAGATTTCACTGCTTCACTTCTACGTCCCTTCCTTGCGTCAATATGCCCCCCTTGCATACATTATACCTGGCGCAGCTATAATGTGGCGCAGGGGTTTACAAAGTGACGCATCTACCTAGATGCGGCACATTGTAAATATGGCGCAACAAGGCGCATTCTTTACACCACTGGTGCGTCACAAAAAGTGACGCACCGGCAGCGTAAAAGTGACGCACAGCTTTATAAATGAGGCCCCATGAGTCTTGAGTGGAAACACCCACCACAACGACGCCCATGGCGTGCCTCCCTCACAAAGTGAGTGGCAATGGAGCGACTTGCGCTGCATTGCCTTGCACCATATTTACGAGACCATAAAAAACCATGCAGCGTGGCTTTCCGTGGCTGTGTAGATATGGGTAAGCTCAGTGCGCCACCACAACATCAAGAAAAGTGACGTCCCGACATCGCACTGGGCTTGTGAATAAGTGCCTAAATATTTGCTGCACATGGCATGTAATTACACAACTGACAGAAATTCATGTGGCAAGCATAATTCGAAATTAAACAAGATTACTCCGACGCAATGGAAATTTCACCCAGGCCTAACTATTACTATAGATGCAAGAGTCGCTTTCTTGAGTCTTATTCCGCTGCTGATCCAATCAACTCTTAGGATAAGAAGCATTGATTACTGGACATGACTATGATATTGCATGAGTGACCAGGCGGACGTAAAAATTCTGCTCCAAAAATAAGCTATGTGGGCGAGCAAGCAGAAATCAACATTGTGTTGTGCTTTGGAAATATTGCCTAGCAACCCATACGTTCAAGGAGCCTCATTTATGAAAAGTGACGCATCGCTGCGTGAAAACAGCAATGCGTCACTTTTCACTGCGCACTCCTTACGACACCAATGATGCGTCATATTTAATGTATGACGCATCATGTCGCAAGGAGTTACAGATACGTCAGTATTTCTGACGTATCTGTAAGCGCAAAAGTGACGCATTGCTGGAGTCTGTCACAAAAGTGACGCAACTCCAGCAATGCATCCTTTCACATGGGGAAAGCCCCATGTGAAAGGGCTTGCGTCAGTCTTACGCCTGCTGTGAGGCAGGCGCAAGATTTTGACGCAACAGCGTCCTAAAAGTGACGCAGTGAAATCTCATAAATTTCACTGCGTTACTATTACAAGGCTTTTTGCGGGGGAACGCCCCCTCTGCATACATTATACCTGACGCAGGTATAATGTGGCGCAGGGGTTTGAAAAGTGACGCATCTACCTAGATGCGTCACTTTTTAAATATGGCGCAACAAGGCGCATGTTTTACGCCGCCGATGCGTCACAAAAAGTGACGGATCGTCAGCGCAAAACTGACGCAAGGCCTCATAAATAAGGGCCAAGGTCTTGTCTTCCGTCTTCCTGCGGAAAAAGTTCTTAAAATGTTATGAACAGATCTTAAAAGCAAAAGATAAGGAGGCTGACCTCTCTGCTTTAGGAGCAGCTCTTAACTGCGGCCGAGGGTGTCCCCATGGACGCAGAGGCCGCTCCGGTCGCCACTAATACTTAACCCTTAATCCTAGGTTCAAATTCCTCTGTTGCAGCTGACTTCGTTTTTTACTGTTTCCCATTCGGCCTGTCATCAAACACGCTGAAAGCTGCCCTCTGGCTATTGGCTAATGCCACACAGTAAAGCATGGCTTCTCCGAGAGGTTGCCGTCCCCTGACAGATGGGTCTCGAGGACTCACTTGAGAGCAGAGCGGAAGGGTTCTCTCTGCTCAGGATAATATCCAGTCAATTTCCTTCCTTTGGAATGAATTCCTGTTTCAAGAGCGGAGGGCTTTCAGGAGCATATTTAGGAGGACCCAGGGGTCTTATTGGAGGAATCTCTTGCATTATTTGATGGGTTGAGTGCCTTCTAATGTTGTTTATGTGTGTCCCAAGCTGGAGGGGCTTGGATCAGCTGGAAGAGTTCGATCAGGTCTAGTTTTTCAGCAGCAGGCATGTGAGATGACGGATGACATATTTTTACAGAAATGATGAGCCACCTCAGGAAGCAGTTGGTGCATTGAGATGATTGGCAGCAGAGGTAGCAGCTGTATATGGGGAGAAAACCACTAATTTTGCACTAGAGGCGAGTTAGAGTAGCACTTGAATCGGTGTGGCTAAATCGCGAATGATAGGGCTCTGATCATCGTGATGAGGTCTATACATTAGTGCGTTTAAAAATGATTCAATTGACAAAACATATTTGATTTCTATTTTTTTTTTTTTTAATGAAGGTTTTCCTTTTTATAAGGTGTCCATGGGAAATTCGCATCAAACAGTGATTCACTTACTGGCAGATGCATCAAAGTAAATACCGGGAGCAAATGGGCAGATTCTCAGAATCTGCACCTTTGCTCCCGGTATTTTTGCATTTGGGATGCATCATCCCAAATGCAAAAATCGCAATTTAAGGAATCTCTAAATTGAGATTCCTTAAATTGCGATTGTATTTAACGAATCCCAAATTGAGATTTCTTAACTGCAATGCATGAAAGTAAAAAAAATAGCGAATTTGCAAATAGGGGGAGCAAATTACCATGAAGTTGGACTTCATGGTAATTGCTAAAACTTTGAAAAAAGCACTTTTGTGCATTTTTCAAAGTTTCATGTTGCGCACACACATGCTCTAAGGGCATGTGTGTGTGCAACATATGTGCATAGATCAATTTCAGGGGGTGCAACAGGGTGTCATTTTGACACCCTTGCACCCTTGAAATTGCATGAGCAATTTACGAATTCCTACTGGTACTCGCTAATTGCTCATGCAATCTCCAATACATTACTATGGGCCTGTAGGCCCATAGGAATGAATGGGACAGCATTCCTTAATTGCGACAAGCAATTTGCGAGTAGCAATTAAGGAATTTTAAGGAATCACTATTTTAATAGCGATTCCTACATGCATGGGCTTTTGCTATTCCTAAATAGCGATTCCTTAAAAATCGCTATTTAGGAATAGCAAAAGCCTACGTTGATGCATCTGCCAGAAAGATGGTTCTGATACTTAATCGCTTTCCACTGAAACATGCTGTGATAATCAATTCGTGAGTTTGAATTTCACAAAGCAGATCCAGTCTTATGTTATGCAAAGGTGGGAAAATTAATTAATAATAAGACCTATAGCAACAGCACTTAAGAATGGAAGAAGTAGGGTATGAAGCGCTATAATTAAAACAGGCTATTGTATGCTTTGTTTAAAGGGCCTGTGCAGTGCCTGGAAGCCTTATGACTTCTGATCTCGTTGCATTTCACACGTGGCTAATGCTGGTGTGTGATGAAGTTTTCTGTGAGAACAGGAAGGGCTTGTGATGTCATTGTCAGAACAGAATGGAATGGGAATGATGATGTCAAATGAGTTTGCCAGAGACCAGCTACTTACTGTACAGGCCCTTTACTCCTAAAAGCAACCATTCTAATGCTTTTAGTAGAAAATGGATTTTATCACCAAGATGTGCAAGGGTGGTGCTGAAAATCTTATTTTCAAAACAGAAACTACATTTTAGTGCTGACAACAAAATTTTTCCCTATACATATACGCATTTTGATGACTCTTCTGTAAAGAAATGCTTGAAAGCTTCCTCCATATAAGGGGTAAGATGTATATTGTTGCTTTCCTAAGTGCAAAGGTAATGTTGCTGTGATGTATATTTTATTTTGGAAGCGATTATGAGATTTGCAGATTTCGGGAATGCAGGTTAGATGATAGGGAGACAGAAATCATAAAATCCACCATATGTGAGAGAGTGTGTATATTGTCACTTAATATTCTATCCTAGCAGGAGACAAGGGAAACATATACTTCATTATTATTTATGGTGTATACCGAAGCCAGGTAACTTCTGAACTTAAAAATCTTAGAGTTTTAGAGATTCAACTTATGCAGTCATGTAAACAGGGGTTACCTACGGAAATCATTACAAAGAAACTAGTAGCTCTAAAAAATACGATTTACCAACGATATGCTATGAAATTTGCACAACAAATCTCAGCATTTAGGACTGAGTTATATGAAGTGGGAGAAAATTCGGGCAACATTTTGGCAAAGAGGGCAAGGCAGAAGGCAGCTTTTGCTAGTATCAATAAAATAGATAACTATCTAGGGATAACAGTCAGCAAAGTGGAAGATATTCTGAGAGTTTTTAGAGATTTCTATTCCCAATTGTATACGGATGAAGTTCGTCCTGAGTGCTTAGACCAGATCAATCAGTTTGTTGATCCAGTATTGAACACCATTCTATCTATTGAAGAGAAGGAGAAACTAGATTTGCCATTTACTTGGGAGGAGATTGAACTCTCCTTAATGTCCCTAGCCTCAGGAAAAGCCGCAGGACCTGACGCCATTCCGTTAGAATTTTATAAACTTTTTAGGAATGTATTAAAAACAGAATTATTGGATTTATGTTTAAATGCACAGCAAGGTAACTCCCCTCAATCATGGCACGATTCTATTATTACGGTGTTTCTTAAAAAAGGTAAACCTCCTTTGTTGCCCTCATCTTTTCGCCCTATTTCACTTAAAAATTCTGTTAGCAAATTTTTTTCTAAAATCCTAGCGGGTAGACTTTCTAATATTATTTCCCCTTTAGTCTCTAAATTCCAACATGGGTTTATCCCAGCTAGAGACACCGCCGATCACATTCGACGTGTGATTTCTTTCTTGGATTGGTCCCAAGCAACTCGGTCTAATATTGGACTTGTATTTTTAGATGCTGAAAAAGCTTTTGACCGGGTTGCTTGGGATTATCTTTGGGAAATTCTGCTCAGGAAGGGATTAGGTGAGGGGATTATCAAATCTTTGAAAACTTTGTATATTACCCCAAAAGCATATATTCGAATCAATGGACAATTATCTTCACCTTTACTAATTTCTAGAGGTACCCGTCAAGGATGTCCCTGCTCTCCTTTACTTTTTGCTTTTTATATTGATCCCTTAATTAATCGTTTTTTTTTGAAAACCGATATTAAACCCATATATCTAGCCAATTCTAACTACCGAGTCCTTGCTTATGCCGATGACATTGTGATTTCTACTACAGATGTCCAAACAGCTTTACCTATTATTGATCAAATTTCTAAACAGTTCGGATACTTTTCGGGCTACAAACTTAATTTAGAAAAGACCCAAGTTTTGTGCTCCGGAGAAAACCCACCAGCTAACATCTCCACTACTTTAGAAGTTACTTATTTAGGAATTAAAATCTCGCTACCTATAGAAAAGATTCCAGAGCGTAACTTAAACCCTATTATCACTCAAATTAATACTTCATTACAGCGTCTTGATCATCTACGGTTGTCCCTCTTTGGTCGTACCAACATCTTAAAAATGTTGGTTCTACCGAAGGTTCTATCTTTATTTCGTACAATTCCTCTGGATTTCCAACTACACTCCCTCAAAATTTTAGAAAGAACCACATTTCGCTTCCTTTGGGGCTATAAACGCCATAGAAAAACTGCCAAAAAAATGATTCTTAGTAAGGAATGTGGCGGTTGGAATGTACCGTATTTTTTGTTTTATTACTTTTCTGCTGTCCTACAATATATTGGTCCTCTCATTTTGGGTGAAAGAACTGAACTTGCAGAATGCCAGACCCCATCAAGCTACCAAATGCTTTTGGGCGAGAAAGTTAAGGGTAGCTTTTTGAGAATAGTAGAACCCAGCTATCACAAAAAAACTAAATATAAGACTTTGAAATCTGCTTTTGGAGTCTGGCAAAAAATTAGAAAACATATTAAATTAGCGAAATTAAATTTCTACACTCCTCTTATATCAACGGAGCTATTTCCAGAAGTTTTTTATGATTTAACGATGCATAGGTGGCAGCAGAAAGGAATAAAGCACCTGGGTGATTTATTTTGTAATGGGCAAATGATTTCGTTCCAGGATTTAATGACCAATTTTTCTGTGGGAAGAAATGATTTTTTTAAATACTTACAACTTCGTAGCTTCCTACAGAGTCATCCCGCTATTCCACCGATTAGAAATCCTTTATTAGAGCTTTTACAAAGAAAACCTCGGATAGGTGCTATATATTTAAACCTAATGCAGGAATTTGGTGATGATTTAGGTCAATGTCAGACTAAATGGGCCAACAGTCTAGGCATAGTAGATGTTGATATTTTATTGTCAATAAGAATGGCTGCAGAATGTCTTATAACCGGGATGATGAAATCCCAACACTTTATGTGTATTCACAACCTTTATTATACTCCTAAAAAAGTAGTTAAATGGAGTACGTCGGCAGGTACGAATTGTAGTCGATGTGGATTGTATGCAGCTGATGAATTGCATATGTTTTTTTTTTTGTCCTAAATTATCATCGCTGTTTCAACAAATTGAAATTTTTTTGTCTATTATTCCGAAATGTAATATAAAGGTAACTAATGAATTAGTACTGCTTGGTATAGATCACACAACTACTCGGCCTAGACCAATATCTTATTTTCTTTTTCTATGTATGGCCGCAATCAGATCTTGTATCACCAAAGAATGGATTAGCCAGGATCCACCTACGTTTTTTATGTGGAAGGAAAAATTGTTATTTATGTTTAATATGGAATCGGCTATCTATGAGCTCAAGGGGGTAAAAAAAAGAATCACGGGGGAAAAAATATGGGCACCAATTGCCGAGTGGATTTGATTTAATTCCACGTATTTTAAGTTGCTATTCTAATCTGTTTTCTGCCAAAAAAAAAAAACATTTTTGTCATATAACTTGCTTTCTTGATGACATTCTGCTTTTCTTATGTATTTTTTTTGTGTGTGTTGTTTAATATAATGCCTTGCTGTATTTCCTTGCAATAAAACAATAAAACTTTAAAAAAAAAAAAAAAATTATTTATGGTGTATAGTCTGATGTAACCTATGCAAGACGAAAAAGACCCTTAGGGCCCGATGTAGGTTTTAGGGAAATACTGTTTCCTAAATACAGAATTTTACTGATTCGGTATTTAGAAATTGGTATTTCAGATGTAGGTAAGAATTCGGTAAAAAATACAGAATTTTATATATTCGTTATTACTGAATCAGTAATTGAGATTCGGTAATAACGAATACCTACCCATTCATTCCTATGGGCTTGGAGACCCATAGGAATGAATAGGAAGACATTCTGTATTACCGATTCGGTATTACCGAATACCGGGAGGTATTTCAAGGGTGCCAGGGTGTCCAAAGGACACCCTGTTGCACCCCTGAAATGTGCATGTGTGCACATGTGGCACACATGCATGACCTAAGGACATGGATGTGATCCACATGGCACATTTCAAACAGCAAAAAAGTGCTTTTTGAAAGGAAATCGCTACTTACCACCAACTTCAAGTTGCACCGTTTTGAGTGCTACCTACATTGCATTTAAGGAATCAGTATTACCGATTCCTTAAATGCAAGGCCAATAAGGAATCGGTATTAAGGAATCAGTATTTACCGATTCCTTATTACAGATTCCTTCTCTACATCCCACATGGCTAAATAACGGTCGGTAACAGTGAAATTTAACGAATTTCACCGTTACCGACCGGTATTTGCCCACCTACATCTGGCTCTTAGTTTGGTAAAATCACACTTTAAAAAAAAATCAGTTTCACTAAATTAGATTTGTTGTATTAATCATTATGGCTTCCCTTACTTTCATTTTGGGCACCAGGTGCACTCTCCCCTTTAGCAGAGTGCTCATGCCATATAAGTGGGCTTCAAACATTGCAACATTGGAAGCTCCCTTGAAGACAATGAATTCACATAGGACCAATAATGGTTGGTATAGTCATTCTTCTCTAATATTCCAGTGCCTGTCTAACTTTGTAAACTTGTTTAATTTTGAACATTCCAGTGGCGACCGCTCCATTAGAGCTGAGGAGCGCCACCCCCCCAACACCACATAAAGCGATAATAACATGGATTTTAAAACTATGTTACTTTTTTTATTTTAATCCCTTGGACCCACCGGCAAAACTCTGACGAGTCTTGGGGGCAGGTCCAGAGGATGACACTGCTGGTGGGGGAGTGGTGGGCACTCCCTTCACTGCGTATGAGTTGTTGGCCAACCAAATCAGGCAGCATTGCTTTCTCTGGATGAGAGGGCTGTTTCTGCTTTATCCCGCCAGGTGGAAGCAATCTGTGTTTCTCTGCCCTCAAGAGCATGGGCAGGGAAACAAAACTCTGCTCCCACTGGGAAGGAGCATTTCCAAAGCTCCCTATCGCACAGTGTAAGAGCTGACCCTGGGGGATGGGGGTCACTCGGGTGTTTTATGGCTTATGGAGGTGGCTGCGCATCGCACTCCTATATACTTAAAAGCAGTCTCTGAGAGATGGGCTATAATGCTGTATTATGTCTCAACCATTCAATATGTCTAAATGTATTTGAGATTGAGTATAGAAGTCACATTCGGGCAGACCAATGTTACCAATAGGCCAAAATGCTCTCAGCAACATGTCCTTCACAGCAAGGAGACTCATAACTTAATTGCAACCATGACAGTGTCATAAATTACATAATTTTGCAAGCCTCTCAGATGGCAGCGAGTACGTCCATGCAAATGTAGCAAAGAATTCAGATCATTAGGTCGTAGACACAGATATCTCAATTCCAAATACATGTTGTTATACCTGTCATCCTTAGGATGGTCTTCCCCAAAACATTTTGCCTGATTACCTCCCCTTTTTACGGTATCTTGCTATTGGCCTTAGGATTCTAAGCTCTTTATCACCGCTAACTAGTGCTAAAGTGCATGAGCTTCTCGCCTAAACTTGGTGACATTGGTGTATACATGATTGACACATTTAATTTACAGATAAATCCATTGTAATGTAGTATACCATATACCCAGGGCGTGTAATCTAAATGCTACTAGTGGGCCTGCAGCACTGGTTGTGCCACCCACACATATAGCCCTTCAATCCTGTCTCAGGGCTGCCATTGCAAGACCTATATGTGCAGTTTCTCCCACTTAGACTAGACATTTAAAATCACTTCCAAAGCCTTAAATTTCCCATTTATTACACACATGACAGTCTAAGGTAGACCATAGGCAGCTCTAAGGGCAAGGTGCTTGGCAAGGTGCTGGGTAACTGAAAGGTAAGACATGTACTATTATGTTTTACATGTACTGGTAGTAACAAACAGCTACATTTGTTTTTCACTTTTGTGAGGCCTACTCGTCTCATAGGCTAGCATTGGGAATTCCTTAATACACTTTAAAGCTGTAATTCCCGATTATAAAGGAATAGGTAGCTCATGTTTAATATCTTTGGAATGGCAATGACAAGTGCTTTTTAGTGGTAAAGTTGGATTTAACACTATTGTTTTAGAAATTACACTTTTAGAACGTGATAAACACAAAAAGACCACTAGTGCTTTTTCCAGTGGTCGGGGGGTTTCGGAGAGGAAAAAGACCGGAGTATGTCCTCCCTGGGAATTACGTTTAAAAAAAAATACTCCAATCACACTATATCATGACAAGTTGTCAGGGAGTGTGTAATATGAGGATCAATTACGCTGTATGTGGTAGTGAGGATGGTGCACTTACCCACTTAAGGTATGTGGGTCATGCTAGTCATGTCCGTGTGTTTGGGGGAAGAAACTAGTTCGTTTTAGTTACCCTTACACACCCTAGTGGTGTCATGCTTCATCATCGGGTCACCCCGACCCCTAGAAGTCGAGGTGGGCTCAACCACAGTGTTGGGTAGCTCTTCAGATAGATGAAAGATGGGGGACTTAAAGATAAAAAACCTCAATCAGACTCCTGGTTTCCCTTTATTCTTGGGTCTGGTTGGGTCAATAAAATTCTAAAAAGCGGGTCTTTTTTTTATTTTAATGGTCCTTAGACCCTAGTGCCGACATGTTTCAGTCCACAGGGGCCATAAAGGTCCAGGACTTTCTTCAGGGCTGTAGGTGAATCCCCCTCTATGTGTAGGGAATTAAAGGAAGAAGGTCCCTATCCTCAACGTTTGACGAGGGAAGAGTAGCTTCTCCTCGTGTGTGTTAAAATGTCTCTGTATTGCCAGGCTCCGTTCATGGAGCAAAAATCACAAGGTGACAACATTATAGACATACTTTGTATATAACTATAAGTGCTTAATCATTGATAGTGCATGCTACTTTCAGTGAGCATGCCATAATAGTGGAACAATTGCCCCACTCAGCGTAACTCATCCACATCGTGTTGTGACAGGCTTCCAATATGTGACACACTCGTTGGGTCACCCTCTATTCTCTAATGCCTATTCAGAATAAGGATAGTGAGAAGCAGTGAATAAAAACCAGTAAAAGCAGTCTCAATTGCAAAAAGATAGACACGTTTTGATCATTCACACAATAGATATATCATGCATTCAACAAAACATTCATACAAACCTACCACATGCAAGTTAGTATCCACGTTAGCACTTACCCAATTTTTGGTGGGCTTAGTGCTTCTCAAAGGACCGAGAAATGCGGTATAGTGGTCCTAATGATATTATAATGAAACGAAAAAATGTAGCAGAAGTTATTACATTACAGCGAGAGATAGTATCCCCAAGGCGTATGATATGGTGGTTTTTAAGCATAGGGTGCTTGCGAGCTGGTCCCGAGTAAAGGAGGAATCAACTTGGGTCATGGACATGTCGTCGATCACTTACTCAGTTCGAGATCTCCCCCGTCATTTGCGAGACCGCCATAGAGACCAGCTCGCAAGCACATTTGGGAGTCATAGGCAATACAGTGACATTTGTTGCAATTCAGTCCTATTAAAATAAGTGGTATTGATCCAGCGGCTCACCAGCAACGGGTACTCCAATATCATTCTTAGACCTGGCATCATTGGCGTGAGTCTCCCTTCCATTTTTGACGGATTGCCTCCTCTGATTTGATATGTTTTTGCTGGTTATATGCTTTGGGCACTGTGCCACTGCTATTCAGTGCCACAGTGCAAGTGCTCCCTATGTTAAATTGATGTACTAATTGGTGATTCCATGATTGGGTTATTTGATTTATCTGTCAGCCCCTAGTACAGTGCACCGTGTGTGTCAGGGCTTGTGAAGCAAATGCTGCTGGTGGGCTTGCAGCACTGGTTGTGCCACCCACAGAAGCAGCTTGTAAAGAGTGTCTCAGGCCTGCCATTGCAAGGCCTGTGTGCAGTCTAGTACTGCCATGTTGACTTGGCCAAGTGCACCCACATGCCAGTCCCTAAACCTTCCCTTTGCTTCATATTAGACACCCCTATGGTAGGCCCAAGGGCAGGGTGCATTGTAAGTATAAGGTAGGACAGGCTCTGATGTGTGTAGCATGTTCTAATAGTGAATTAGAGGCATTTTCGTTTTTCACAATTGAAGGCTACCTGTTCTCCATAGGCTAGAATGGGCAGTTAGAAAATTACATTCTTACAAACCTAACTGACTCAGAGAATATGGTAGAAATTCGAAGTTAATATGCCTGAACTTAGAATAATGAAATACATATCTTAGTAAAGTTGGTTTTAATATTCTGTGTTTGAAAATACCACTTTTAGAAAGTAGGTATTTTCTTGCCTAACTGTCCAGGCCTGCCTCTGCTAGGTTGTGTATTCCTTTTCTGGGTTTGTGAGTGACAGCGCTGGGGGATTCCAGGAAACAGGCTGGGGCAGCCCAGTGGTGAATAGAGAGATCTGCATCTAGATGGAAGGGAGGAGTTGCACCTGGGACCTGAATAGGTCTAGGCCTTCCCTCTACAATGCTGGCTCCACCTCCTGTAGCTTTTCTCTGCCATGCACAGTGAAAGGAAGAGGAGAGTCATTTAAACAAAGTGCTCAGGAACTGGTTTGGACTAGGCAGAGGCCTCTCTGCCTTCGGAGAACAAATTATTTTGGGGTATAAATATTGGGACCCTGATCCCAAGAAATTAGATCACTTCTGGAACAAGAAACCTTTTGCCAAGGAGAAGAACCAAGGAGGCTGCAGGAGTTTGACTGCCACTCTGCCAGTGTGCTGTTTTGCTGGGTTGGCCTGCAGTGGTTGCTTCATTGCCAAGGAAAGGAGAAGGAACTTTTTAAGGACGTTCATCATCTTCAGAATATTCTCCAAGGGCTTGAACTGTGCTTGCCTCCTGCTGAAGTCTCAGGGACAAAAGACTTAATCTCCAGCTCCCCTCTGACTTTCCTTGCTGGGAATTCTCAACTCCAGACATTTACGTGTTGCTGGAAGCGCGAAGCATTGAGAGAAAGCGTGTCACCGCCGCAACTGAAAACGTCGCATTGCCGGAGAAGCGAGCCTTCGCCACATCTCCCTGGAAGCGTGTGTTCATCGAAGCTGCTTGCTGTCGCATCATCGGAGAAGTGTGACGCCATCGAGAGAATCGCCATCGCATCACCGGAGAAGCGTGTCGGAGGGCCTGTCGCGGCTTCAAAGTACATAATTGTCACAAGGCTGCTAGGGCGTCTACGCATCGTCATCGCATCGCTGCATCAAGGGCACCATCTTCTCGCATCGCAACCGGATCATCGCATCAAGGCACCATCTTGCGCACCGCACCGGGCCCGCAGGCTGAAAATCCATGCATCACCTCCGCACCGGTAAGGATCACGGCGCATCATCTGCCCCGGATCACGGAACCGACGCATATCCCATTTTGCAAGCTTTTTGTTTACTTTACGTTACACATCCAGGTACTTTGTTGAGAACTTTGTCGCATTTATCATCAACTTGAACTAAGCAACTTTTATCATCTTTAAGCAATCTTAAGTATAGTATTGTGGATCTTTGTCGTTTGTGGTCTTGTGTTAAGTCTATATAAACAATACTTATTTTTATAAAGCCTGTGTCCATCTGTAGTGTTTTCACTGTATTACTGTGTATATTCACAAATGCTTAACACACTGCCTCTGAGATAAGCCTGTCTGCTCGTGCCAAGTAAGCATGAGCGGATTTTGCGGATTGGCAATCCGCGAATTTGCGGATTTGCAAACTCGCAATCCGCAAAATCCGCGAATTCCCGCGAATTTGCGGATTTTTTTTTTTTTTTGTGTTCGCCCGTGTTTCTGCCAGTTCGCGAGGGTTTTTACAATTTCGCAATTTGCGAACTTACCTGTCGGGTCGCAAGTTTTGCGAACTTGTTGTTTCTACGTGTCCAACCTGTTTGGGACACTCTTCTTCATCACTGCCACTCTCTGTCACCACTGCCACTCTCTGACTACTCATGCCACCCTCTGGCCCACCCATGCCACCCTCTGTTTCATCACCACACCCTCTGGTTGTCCAGTGTACATTATTTTTGGCAAAGCAAAGCACACCTTCCCTGCCTCAAGTGACCTGAATTAATTTGGGGCTGATTAATGTGTCACAGAATATTTTTTTAGCTGGCACCTGCTTCCTTAGTGCGCCCTGATTAGTGATCTTTTGCACTTGCTAAGTGCTTTCATTGTTGCAAAATTAGTTACAACACCTGCCCTGCCCCAACTGACAATAATGAATTAGGGGCTGATTAATGGATTTTAACTTCCAGCCTGGCTCCTGCTTGTCTCCCTTAGCTGTAATTCAGGACCTTTGTGGCATATGTGTAACTATTCTGAGGTTCAGAGCAGGGTCACATAATAGTTGCAACTGGCAACTGAACTCTGGAGGGGCCCCTCAGGAAGCACTACAGGAAATGGCTACTAATGATGAGCCTGAACTTTTGAACCTGGTAAGTAGTTACTTTCAGTTTTGCTAAAATCGTATTTCTGCAATTTCGCACTTATTCGCGGGGCGCGAACTCACGCGAACAGTGCGAGCAGTGCGAGCAAAATCCGCTGCTCGCGGATTTGCGGATTTTTCAGGAAATTCGCACATCTCGCGGATTGCGGATTTCCCGAAAATCCGCAAAATCCGCGAGCGGAACGGATTTTCCGCCCATGCCTAGTGCCAAGCTACCAAGGGGGTGAGCAGGAGTTATTAAGGAGTGTAAGCCCCTTATCCTGACTTAGAAGTAAGGGTCCCTCGTTGGACAAAGGTGAATACCATTGCCAACTAGAGTCCCCCAGATCTAACAATCATATACTCACCTGGGCCCATAAACACGAACACAACCTGGCAATAACCGCTGGAGTCAAAGTTTGTGATTTTCAAATATTTTGAGATTAGTCACCTCTTAGTCTCAACTAATCTTTCACTGATTAAAAAGTTCTTTACTTTGGTCAATGGACCATTACTTGAACTAGTTGATAGTGAAATGACATAAAATAATCTTCTTATATTTATTAAATGACCACAGACTCAGAAAATATTTTAAAAACATTATCTAAAATTAATTTCATGTGAACCACTTACAAAGTACAGTACAGTCTCCGTCACTCACAGGAAGGAATAGTCAATGAATCAATCATCAAACTCATACTTTATTTCTTGCAATGACATGCTCAGAAAGGAGAGGATAGAGAGAAAAGAACATCTACACATTCACAGAAATATTAATTACCTAAGATGGTGTGAAAACCAGCCCCCTGGCCAAGGAGCTGGGAAGAGTCACCCGGGAAAGATCAGGCGACAAAGGCTTCAGGACAGGAATCAGGACAGGATAGATGACCTCTCTGACACTCTCTTCCTCCTCGAGATTCTTTTGAGACCTTCTTCTAAGTAAATTTAGTTAGGGTAAATGGTTCTGCATTTGAGGCTTCATCAGCATTTCTCGTCACTCCGACAGCATCCCATGCTCTGCAGCATCCAGCAAATCTCCTTCTAACTAACTAACTAAGACTACATCAATTATACCCTAATATATATTCATGTACATCCCATTAATGTTTCAATATCGTGAAACTACTAACTCTGATTGGACAGGCCAGGGGAGAATGACCATCACACCATGCTTATTTTTAATCTTAGTCCATCAGTCTATTGTTCAAAGATCCCATCCCTTAATTTTTATTCACAAATCTTTATTCTCACAATACATCTTATTAGACCACAAAAGTACAATTTCCATGTATTTTGATTCCTTCAGAGGACTTTGGAGCTGGTTCCCAGGGTATGTATCTTTGGCGACAATGGACTGTGTTCAAAGTTCACATCACTTCTTCTGGCTCAGTCACACCACGCATTGCGAAGGTCAGGTGGGTTATAGACTCTGGATTCATACGAGAGGCTCAAATGCATACTAATAGGAAAGTCAGAAAGACAAATATTAATTTCAAAATAAAATGGTTTCACTGTATACCACCTATCTCCACTCTAATCCCATTCATTTATTAATGCTTTCCCCACATTAGCATTAGTACAATTGCTTGAGTTAGTTTCTGCAAAGCGGATGCTCAGCATGTGAGTTTTCAAGCAGCCATTTTAATAGCGTCTGCGCAGGCGGCAGAAATTCCCTCCAAACGGCAGCTCGTCATACTGCGTAGGTACAGTTGATGCATGCGCAATAAAGATTTCCCGTTAGCAGCCATTTTAGAATTTTGCATGAGTTACTTATTAGTAAAACACGTAGGCAAGCTTCTCTGTCTTTTATGTTCAATGTTGTGCGTATTTACACAATTGTGGTTAATACAATTTTAGAAGTTAAATGAGAGGATTGCTTCTGTGCAAGTCTCTTTTCTACGAGTCCTTGCTCCATCAGTATCACTCAATCCCTCCAACCTCTAGCACCTGAAAAACTCATTTTTAAACAATTCTCACAGCATGGCTTTCTTGTCAATCAAAAATATTTTTCTGTCAAGATCTGTGCAGTAGAATGGGATTGCTGGCAACGACTTAAGCCAGAGCGAAGCTTAAATTGAGACATTTAAAACTAAAGTGATATGTGAAAGGAAGTACCTTGTGGGTGCTTTCTTTTAATTAATTTTAGGCATTTCAGCCTTTCAGACAGGAATTGCAGTCTGATGTTAATCAGGTTTACAGAATTGGTCCGTGCCACTTTTGAAAGTAGAAAACACTGGGAGAAATTCTTTGAGGATATGTGGGTGGATTTCCTTTAAATAGTATTCATCAGCTGGCCACAAACAGCACCCACACCTAGATACATCTGCCTTTATGTTGACTTTGCTAAACAAAGTAAACTCAGACCTTCAAATATCCATTTGTTCCAGGGCTGTGCTCTGGGGGCTTTGCATTCCTAGTTCTTTTTGTGTTTAGGCTGTAGGCCTTGCACACTTTTCATTGCATACATCATTGCTCTACACAGTAGCCATTTTGCTGCTTGTTCTAACAGTTTTATCTCGCACCTCATAGCTGAGCAACTAATTGAGCACCTCAGCATCATTGTGGCAGAATGAGACAACCAAGGGCTGTGTAATACAAGTGCCCTGGGAGCGCACTCTGCATGTGTGCCCGCTTTGTGTGCCTCCGAGGCTCTTTGGTATTATAGAAGGGGCCGCATACGCTTGTGTGTTCTCTTCTGTAATACCAATAGCGCTGGCGCACATAACGTGCCAGCGCTATCTTCAGAGGGCGTTTTTTGGGGGTCGTGGCCCAATGCAAATGAGGGAATCCCTTCCCTCTGTGCTTGCGCCGCATTACAAAAGCGGGCACAGAGTCAAAGAATCCGTCAGGAGGCGCACTGACAAGGTGCCACCCAAAAGGTGGTGCACTATCAGTGCACCCCCTGATTGCAGCCCTCTGGAGGGGGGAAATGGGACCCCCCAGACATTCCCCTGCAGGTGGGTGCAGTCACTCACTGCGCCCGCTTGCAAAGGGATCTCTATTCTCTCTTCAAAGGGCAGGCAGGTTGCCACCTGCACTGTGAAAACAAGGAACTGCTTCAAAGCAGCTGCTCTGTTTTTCACAGGAATGCGCTGCCCCATGGCAGTGCAAGTGTTCGGCTGCCCTGGGGACAGCTTATTCACCATAATGTGACGCATTTTCATTGTTTGCGCTGGGCGCACCTTAAAAAGCGGCACCTTACGCAAACAATGAAAATGCATCATGTGCATAATACTGGCCCAGGCGTCTGAATGGTCACAAAATAAATTACAAAGTCATCTAGTTTGAATGAATGATCTGGAGGAAGATTCAAAAGTGGTCATTATCTCTCGCCAGCCTCAAGCAATAATAATAATAATCATGAATATAAAATGCATACATATATACATACATAGAGGTTATTTGGGTCAGCTCTTTCCATCCATTGATCTCTTCATCTGTCATTCACATTTTACTTATGCCCACAAGAGCATGAAGCATGGTGTAATGAACTAGCCTACATCAACCATTTGATCTCTTGCACTGTGGTTGATAACATTTTACCTGATAACAGACTCACTTCTGCCTAAAATGAAGACCATTTAAGTGCCAAAGCTTGTACCTTAATACTTAACAATGCTTTTTTGTTTCCATTCTCCGACTTTTTCATTTTTTATAACCAGCCTTGTGTGTTTAAAGTGTGCCTTATGATTAAAATATTTAAATACCAATAGAATTATTGCTTTACACCAATAAAAATCATAATTTCCTGCGATGTCTATTACAAATACCTGTTCTCAAAATACATGTTCAAATTTCGCATGCCTGATGAGAAGCACCCATAATGCTCTATTAAATGTGTTATTTTTTAATGTAATCGTTCTATTGCAAGCATTTGGTCACCATGTATAGGTAGGAGTATGTTCCCCCCCCATTTTTGTGGCATTTGCTTCCAATAAACAAAATAACAACCTCATTAACTCGCCATGGCCAAAATTAAAGCCTTTGCCGAAGCTTTTTGCAAATGAGGATTCACACAAGTGCATCTAGGGATTCATTGAAAGACAGAAGCAACATTATAGAGATATATTCATCTACGCCACTAGGTGCAGGGAAAAGATGGACAAACCATTGCCCGGTTAACAGAATGGGCAGTAGTGTAACGCAGAATGTTGGGTCCCCCTTCAGAATGTGAAGAGAGGCCCGAGTGTCTCACATATCAATCTCACAGATATTCGTTGGCCTTACGTTTAAAGGGGAACCCCGGAAGGGCCGGGCGCCCCTGTGGTGCACATCCTTAATTCCAGTCACAGGACTGGGCCTCCATTGTACAAACCACTGTCTGCTGTTTGACAACCTCATGCAGAAAGGCTAATGCACTACAGGAACACTTCTCTGCTTTTTTCATGTTTCCCCACTGAACACGAGATGCATTTGGCAGGTACAAAAGCAGGAGCAATGGGAAACACTGGGCCTCATTTATGAGAAGTGCGTCACTTTTACGCCGCCGGCCGTACTTTTTGTGACGCACCAGTGGCGTAAAAAATGTGCCTTGTTGCATCATATTTACAGAGTGACAAATCTAGGTAGATGCGTCACTTTGTAAACCCCTGCGCCACATTATACCTGTGCCAGGTATAATGTATGCAAGGGGGACGTATTGACGCAAGGAAGGGTCATAGAAGTGACGCAGTGAAATCTATGAGATTTCACTGCGTCACTTTTAGGACACCGTTGCGTCAAAATCCTGCGCCTACCTCACAGCAGGCGTAAGACTGACGCAGGCCCTTTCACATGGGGCTTGCCCCAAGTGTAAGGACACATTGCTGGAGTTGCGTCACTTTTGTGACACACTCCAGCAATGCGTCACTTTTGCGCCATACAGATACGTCAGAAATACTGACGTATCTGTAACTCCTTGCGACATGTTGCGGCATACTGTAAATATGACGCATCATTGGTGTCGCAAGGAGGGCGCAGTGAAAAGTGAAGCATCTCTGTTTTCACACAGAGATGCGTCACTTTTCATAAATGAGGCCCACTGAGTTTAGGTAAAAAGGGCCTTGTCTCTAACAACAGCACAAGATATGCTCCAGATGGAGGTCAAAAGAGAATACACTGCTAGCAATAATTAGACTAATGATAAATAATTGATGATATTTTTTAGTGCTGCGCAACATGGTTTGTGGTGTGTATCCGAAAGCGATATTATACGTAAAAATAAACATTAGATGGCAGGAAGGTAGCTTGGGTAATAGCACAAACCTTGGGAATGCATCAAAGGTGCACCGCTACAGGGCACAGGTAATGCTCACCTACGACACTCAGAAAATTAAACCCACAATGGTGGCTGGGCCCAATGGGAGAGAGGGTAGGCAGGGCCACCTACGACACAGCACAGAAAACCCATAATCGCTGCAGCATTCATGCACCCTACCACTCACGGACCCGCGAGGTAGAAGCATTGTCTTCAAATAAACTACCTGCTTACTCCAAAGCACCATCTAACGAGGGGCACTGTTATCATTGATGCAGCAGGTGCAGTGCCTCTGGGGTCCAGACCCCCGAGGAGGCCACTGAACCCTGATAATTGCTGCCATTTTAGTCAAGGAGGCCATTTTCCTTGCTTGCGCCAGTGCATCCTTGCCATCTACTGCTTCGAACTGCAAGCAGATGACTACGTTAGGACACACCTGCCACTCAGCCAGTAGGGTAGCCTCGGGGGACCTCAAGGTCATTTGCGACCTTTTACGACTACCATAACTCCACTTACAATCCCTGCGCAGTCCCACAAAACCATAATAACCTAGCTGCCACGTCAGCCTTTAAAGTGGCAGTGGCAGTGTTTGAAAACGCAGCACGAGCGACTGACTATCCAACAGCGTTGTCTTGAACCACTGCGCACGAAACAAGCACAGTAAATGTGGCACTATTTACATTAACAGGAACTACGTTTTGGAACACAGGGGAAGGGACCACGAAGAACTTCAGTTTACTCTCTCAAAACCACTACCATTAGGGTTTAATATAACGTACGGAATTACAGTTTTTCCTAAAGAAAATGAATAGGTGATGGCGGGAAAGTGCAAGCAGGAGACGGATAGGTGCATTTTGTGAAACTGAGACATCAAATCCACTTTAGGCAACTCCACAAATGTGGCAATATTCCCCCTTTGAAATTCGAACTGAATTCAATGTAAGATGGTTGTAGCACTTATAATGCAACAATTGTATTTTCTTCATCATTCGGTGATCGTCGGAGGCTCGTGACCCTCAAGGACCTAGGACTCGTAGAGGTTTGGAGTTCCTCAGGTTAGGAGATTCTGAAGACACAATTTAAACACACAACTGTTGGTCATAAAAAAATGGGGGGAAAAGATAAAGAATGAAAAGATAAATACGTTGGTAAAGTAAAGTTTTGAGACACCAGACCTGGAACATAAGTGATTTTCATTTTAGGCAGATATGAACAGCCATGTTTTAGCAAAACACTAGTTTATTTCAACATCCCTTTGCTCAATCTACTGACATGTACGTTTTTGCTTGTATGCAAGGTATTCTTACAGGTATGTGCAATACTCTCGTGCCAAGACTTACATAGTGGCTCTTACTTGCTTAATAGAATGCTGCAAAAAAAAAATAACAGGGATAGCAAACCTTTTATTCCATCGGGCGTTTCCCCGGTGGGCAGGAGGCACTGGAGATCAATGTTGAAACCCCGGGGCCACTGCTTGTGCCTCTGTCGCATATCCCCGCTCCCTAAGGTTAGTGACTGCAAGTGCAGGGGCTTGAAGTAAGAGGCAGAGGAGGAGGAAAGAAGATGGAGGGAAAGAGACCAAAGAGGGGAAAAAAGAAGGGATGGATGGAAAGAGAAAGATAGATCGAGGATACAGAGGCAACCGGTTTGTTTCAGCATTTCAGCCAGCGCTGCTTTTGGTCCCCCACTTCGAAAATTGAAAATTCTCTTCTCACACCTTCAGGTTTTAATCAATTGAATGACATTGCTGAATGAGTCAAAGAAAGGTAATTAACAGGAACTCATGCGCACTCTAATTGATAAACAAAAGTGTCAGTGTAGACATGTTGAGACAAAAGGAAACAAAGCGTTTACATTTCAAACAAGCAATAAGTTGCCTTGGAATCAGTCGTTAGAAAGCGTGTCTTTAATGTTCATCTGAATGACAGCTCTCCGTTCTGTGTGGCCTCACCCGGCACACAAAAGGGAGAGCCATTATTCGGATGCACCCGTCTGTTTAACCAAGGTTAACTCCTTCTGATAATTACATTTATATCGCTCCGACATCCAGAAACCTGTGGAGACACACTGATCGATAACTTGAAATCTTCTACAACAGCACTTTTCAAAGTTTTTTGGAGTGTCCCACGTTGTGTTCACTCACCTTACTATATCTCGCACTACGGAGATAAAATTTGATAGAATCCTCCAACCACCGTTTTAAATAGCCAAACAGTCCAGGGCCCTGTCGGGTCGGAAGTATCACCGACGGAGCGACTCTCCCTAGGGCACTACATTTCGCTTTAGCCCTGAGGAGTCGCGGGAAGATTGTCCAAGACGCGACGATACACGTGCCGGCTGGTTCTCTTGAACATTAAAGACACCCTTTCTAACGACTGATTCCAAGACAACTTATTTCTTGTTTGCAGTTTAAACGCTTTGTCTCCTTTTGTCTCAACATATCTACACTGACACTTTTGTTTATCAATTAGAGTGTGCATGGGTTCCTGTTAGTTACTGTTCGCAGTGTCAGCCCAGACTGACACTACACTGAGGGGTTATAGGGCTTATCCCCTCACCCATTTTGCACCTCACATTCTACTTAGAACTACGAGTTAATATTGCGTTAATACCCAGCTGTGCGCCCTTTTCTAGAACCTTATTAAAGACCCTTCCTTATACCCTCAGAGTCAAAGAAAGATGTTCACTGATTTTAGCCTTAGTCACTTTCTTTTTCCAACCTTAGTAATATCTTATATCTAGTTACTCCTCTTACAGGTTCGTCACTATGTCTCAGCGCCAGGATGCCCGCAGGGTTGCAGTACGCTCTACAAACGCCAAAATAATAATAATAATAATAATAATAATAAAGCATTCGTCGGGGCTTGCGCAGTACTCAATCAGTTATCCAGATGCTGTGTAGCAATTTTCTGGTTAGTATCTTATGGGGTAGTAATCTATTTCTCAGACAGGACTACATTAATAAGTACTACATTAATAAGTCCTCCGGCGGCGACAATATAGTACTACTCCGGTTTAGACCGTTCAAGGGCTCAGAAGATGGATTCTCCTTATTTATGACATGTGTGTGCACCTTCACATTTGTTCCTGCAATGAATACATTTTTCCTACAGGTCAGGTGTTTTCATGTCTGCTTAGAAGGCATAATTAAGGCTAATGCCCTGATTTTGACTCATCAAAGGATCAGAGCTGTGAGTGGAGTGTGATGGGGGGGCCCTATCAGGCTCCTGCATGAGATTTTCTTTTGTTGTACAGAACATTTTTTCAAGCAAGAGCACAGAGCTTGAGGTTGTGGTTGGCCATATACAAGCAGGCTTAAATTCATAGTTGTTTACGTAATCAAACATAAAGGAAGCCCAGATTGGAGTAGCTCTCCACTCTCTATACTGGATTACCAGAGAAAGCAGCTGTACGTCGGGCTCGAAGTATTGGGATGAAGATTGGTTTAATGCCAGAAAGTTTTCTGCCTTGTGGGTTTTTTTATTTTCTTTTTTGTTCTAGGACACCAACACCAGTGTGAAACTCCACTGATCTAATTACATTCATTTTGTTTGATGCAAAATTAGGGACATATTTACTAACATTTCCTTAAAATCTTCATTTCCGCGACAGTAACCTCTTTGCATAAAATTGTCAGTCATTTGAACTTGAGCTATCAGTTTCTGCACAGTGAAGTGCCACTTGTTTGACCCACATTACCACATTTCATACCACTCCCTTATCTAAGTTTTTCTTTTCAAGGTTATCAGTTCAAAACTTTCAGCGCCAGGATGCTCCTTGTGAGTGGCAGTGCACTTTATAAGTATTCAATTCATTCATTCATATATTAGGCATGGTGAGTTGGATGTGGTTTCCTTGCTCTGATGTCACTTTCGCTAAAAATGTCCCCAATGCACACACAATGTAAATGGTTTCTCCACAAAATATTTCCCCCTCAAGAAAAACCCTAAAATTTGACTTTTGATGATATTTTGCCGTGTTTGAAAGGAGTGACAATATAATTACCTCCTGTTGAAAGTTTTGGTGGTTCTGTCTTCAAAAGAATTTAAGTTGTTTTGCTAAAAAATACCCCCATAGCAAACACAAGGAGATGAGGGATGGAACAGTGAAACTTTTCAGACACTCAGCCCCAGTCACAGATCTGGGTTTAATCCATCATCGATCTTTAGCTCACTTCGCTAACCCAGTTCAGATCCAGCCATATGCAAATCAGTCTTGACGCTGTTCCTCATGGGAACAGTCCAGCCTGAACTGCCAACCCATGTCTTCTCTGGACCAGAACCAGTATCCTGGGACCGTTTCGGTGTAACACCCCTCATCAGCCAGTCTAGCTTGAATCTAGTGGCAAAGTGAGCAAGGGACCCACGTCTACTCATACCCTGCCAACTTAAGGCAAACAAAGGAAACACAAGGAGATGATGGATGGAGAATGGAAACTTTTCAGACACTCACCCCAGTGACAGATCTGGGTTTAATCTGTCATTGTTCTTTAGCTCACTTCGCCACCCCAGTTCAGACTCATCCATTTGCAAATACGTTTTTACCCTGTTCCTCATGGGAACAGTCCAACCCGAACTGCCAAGTCAGGTCTTCCCTGGACCGTAAGAAAGCATCTCGAGCCAGTTTCAGGGTAACAGCCCTCAACAGCCAGTGTAGCTTGAATCCAATGGCAAAGTGAGCAAGGGACCCATGTCTGGGCATACCTTGGCAAATTAAGGCAAACAAAGCAAACACAAGGAGATAGTGGACGGAGCACTGACATTTTTCAGACACTAACCCCCAGTCCCAGATCTGGGTTTAATCCATCACCGTTCTTTAGCTCACCTCACCAACCCAGCTCAGACCCAGCCGCAACAACTAATATCAAAAAGTGGACACGCTGATGCCCAGTGGTGTGATGCACAATGATGGTCCCCCCCTTCAGAATTTGAGGAGTGCCCACCAAGTGTCCCATATCTAAGAAATATTCACTGATCTTGGGCTGAATTGGGGCCTGCTGAAGGTTTCGGGGGCAGTGGAAGGTGTGGGACCCCACCCTTTGTCGCAGGGGCTCAGGTTTGTGTGTTACGCCCCGTTGATGCACCATACCACTACATCTTGGCGTGATGTTTACTGACTGTGAAGCGTACTAAAAACCTGGACCTTCCTACATATCTAAGCAACCTCCTTCTGCCTTCTGTTACACCTTTTCTGATTCTTGCCTGGATGACATGCCAGTTGTGTCACCAATACTGTTACTGCAGCATCAGCCAACTTTGTATTTGCTGTGCCTTCACCTTCATAAGAAAGCCCTCGGACACATTTTGGGTCTTGCTACTTTGCAGGAACAAAAACTTCCCAGAGAAAATAACGTTGCTGCATGGTTCAGTTTAAATTCTGTAACTTTTAGAGAATCATTCAGAATTGTGAAAGGTGGGGTCAGCAATATTTTTTGATTGCAGTTTTCCACACTTTAAAATTGCATATTTTCTCTATATCTCAACTGATTCCCAACCCACGTAAATTCCTATCGAAAGTATCTGAACAAAACTGTGCAGGGAATCACCACATATCCAAGGGCAAATTGCATTCCACTTGGAACCTGAAAGCAGGCAGGGGTAGAATTTACATTTGGTTTTGGATTTTGTGCAAGAACGTCAGTAAACCCCTCAGAACTGACAACTATGTTCTTTCAATATGCAAGTAGGTTGTGGGGGTTGTGTTTGCATTATTCGGAGAACCACTGAAATTATGCGATCTTGCGGCGTTTCCCACAATTTTATGGATTTGCCACATTTGCCACATAATCCAGCAACTGCTACAGATTTTACCAAACAAAATGTTGCTTCTTTCGTAAACAGATGGAACGTTACTAAACAAAAACAGTGCTTGTTGTTCCATACAGAGGCACAGCATCTGCAAAGGTTAAGAGATCAGCTTTCAGCTACTGCATGTTGTAAAAGGATTAAACTAATACTAAAGAGGTGAACCTTTGACCACAAATTATTGTTATAATGAAAAATACATAACGAAATAACACTTCTGTTGATTGTGCCGCATTAGGCTGCATAACTTGCCTCTATTTCAGCTTAATGTTGTCAACTTTGCCGCATAACTTGGCGCATGTGTGTGTCTAACCACAACAAAATGTTTCCATTAAGTGGGACGTAAAAACGCCGCAAGGCAGAAACATACGCTGTGAATGAAAATACAGTCACCTAACTGGAGTTGGAGTCATATGCCTAGAGCTCGTGCAAAAGATTCCGGAAGAGCTGAAGGCCTTTGACCTTTAAGGGTAATAAACCTGAATCCCATTTTACTGTGGCACAAAGGAGACAGTCTGCTGCGAGGCTAATGGCATTTTGCAGCAGGGTTCTGTTTTTTTTCCATTGTCCAGGGCACTTGTGTAAGCTGCTAGAGACAATTAAGGCCATTACATGAATAACTTCTAAATCGTGTAAACCCACTACAGTGTTACAAAGAACCTTAATCATGCTGTATCCTATTCACTGCTTCTATTCAAAGGAAGATACATTATTAACACAAAAATCCGTTGCATACCAATTATCATTAAGGCCGTTTCAATTCAGTGTTATTTTTACTTTCTAAATGATATTTGGAAATGTTTTTCCATCCCTCAGAAAAAATACAAGATACAGGTTCGATGTGCTTGTTTTCTTTCTGTAAAACAAAACATGCAGTTTGTCTTTTTATGGCGTTTGGGAATCCCCAAGCCCTGTCTACAGGGTATTGTTTAGAGAGGAAACGATAAATGGCCTTTGCAATTAGCTTCAGCATAGTCACTGTCAAGGGATGGACTGCTTGCTTTCCGTTAACGAGCGGCACGTCTACAACCCACGCATGCGCAGTGATATTGCATCACTGATCACCAAGGTCAGATTGACTTAAAGGGAAAACGGCTTCTCTTCTCCCTCTTTTGATGTAGCCCAATCAGGCCTTGTTTGTGGGCCAGTTTTTACTGTTGATTCCCTGATATTACCCCATATATTGCCTTCGCGAGTACACATGAATGCACTCTTGCATTCCTTGAAAAACAGTTATACAGCATGTCTTCATAAGTTCAAAACCGCCCCAATTTGCAAATATGGACCATTTTTAAGCTATCTAGTTCATTAATGGGGGTCTCTTTTATTTTGGGGCCCAGGCCTATTTTCTGACAGTGCAGATCACACATTGCGGTGCCGACCAAAGGAGGATATCATAAGTTCCATAAATGCTTTAGGATAGATGCTAACTGCAAACCCATAAAGAAACCTCTGGGGCCTAAATATTGAACGTAGTTATCCTACACTGCACGCCACCCACAATGAGTACTTACAACATAGATATTCCAACCACCAATGCAGCAAGGTTTGGAGATTTTGGAGATGTGCCGAGTAAGTCTTCCTCAACACATGATTTATACAGTGAGCTTCAGGTCCTCAACAGAACCCTCTGACAATTTTACACTCTAGTCCTCCCATCCCTCCCCAACATGGCCAACCTCCTTCACCCTTGACCCAGTACAAGAGGAGACCCAACTCACCCCAAGCACAGTAATCAACCACTTGAAGCTGATAGCCAAATAGGGAGGGATGGATAGGAACTCATGTGGCCAGGAAGATTATACTCGGAGTAATGAGGATTACCGGTAACAAACCGGGGCATTTATGCTATCTTCTACTTTCAGACATACAAAAAGGATCGAAATGGTGATGTGCAAACTTTATTTTACTCTTCATAGACTTGTACAGTTCCCGATTTCCTGGATTAGGCTTTTGCCTAAGTAAAGGTTTTCTGTGCACTGCAAGTTAGTTTTAAATGCATTGCATGATAATTTTAATTCTAACTAAACAAAAGTCACATTGAAAATTGTAAACTTTGTTCTGCAAGTTCATCTTTTTCAACATAAATTATTGCAAAATTAATATTTGTTAATGCAAGTGTTGAAAAGTGTAAAACATTTTGACTTCACAAAATTAGTAAAATTTTCCTTAGAACTTGTGAAAGTTGTGAGAAAAAAGTGGTCCATCACTAAATAGAATGTTTATGGTACAAATGCTGACTCACTGCCTATTACTTAGCCAGGCCCGGACTGGCCGTTGAGGGCACCGGGCAATCCCCCGGTGGGCCGCATGGTTGGGGGCCGGTATTGGGCACCAGGGGCCGATTTTGTTACAGGGCCGTTATGCTGCAAAAACGGCCCTGTAACAAAAACGACCGAAAACCGGCCCTGTCACAGAGCGCGGTCGCACCTCTCCCCCCTCCTCTCTCCTCCCGGAGGGGGAGAGGGGGGCCGGCTGAGCACTTTGCAAGGGCCGGTTCTGGTTCCCAGTCCGGCCCTGTACTTAGCCCTGAAGCCACAGAACACTACTTCTTACTTAAAAAATGTATAGAACCTTGAAATTCTTTTCAATGCAGAGCTCACTTTTGTGGGGACAACTTAATAGTGAGTCTCCATAGTGAATCCCTACTAACGAATTAAGCAATGTTTAAAGTGGATTATATTGCCACCTCATTCTGGACCTCCACTATGTGGTACAGTGACACTGTGCAGTATGTTATTTCATTAAACTTTAATTTAATTTATTGCACTGTAATATGTATGTAAGAAACTGAGGACCGAAAGTGTCTGAGAGAGATACCTCAGAGAGGAAGAGAGACAGATGAAGACATAGGGTATAGAGACAGACTGAGAGGGAAGTGAAGAAAGTTAATGAATTAAACAGAGGGGGAACAAAATTATTTGGAATGTGAGAAAGCAAAAGAGTAATCAAAAGAAGGAAAGAGAAAGAAAGAGAGACATAAGCAGCAAAAAGAAGAGGGAAAGTAGAATACAGAGGGGAACAGAGAAGGTGAGATAGAAAGTTAGAGAAAGAGAGGAAGAGTAGTGTGCTAGAGTGCACGAGAGCAAGAAAAAAGGGCAAATGAACAGAGTGGATTTTGTAACAGACTTTCTCCACAAAACCATTTAAGGTATCACATATTGGTGATTGTGCCTTTCACGGCAAAATACAGCACACAATATACAAGATGGTACTAGGGAATTGTGCCTTCAAAATAGCCTTTGGTTGGGTATGAGAGTATGGTGAGGTATTTTTTTCTCAAATTCTAAATCATTATCTGTTGTTTCAAGTGATGCCACACTGGTGCTAGTAGAAATGAATGGCATTTGTACAGAGGGCAATCTGAAGAAGGCATTTTTTTACAGCGCGTGACCCATATTAATGCATAATTGAAGAGTAACATTTCTTTATTTTCAAAGCGCAGTTCTCTTTGCAGCACAACTTCTGCCATTAACGTTGTTCAATACATGAAAGAAATATTCAGCATGCCAAATATATAGAAGCAGCTGGTTGAGTGCTGGGAATTGCCCTCTTTTGAGCGGTGTACCCCCAGATCTGTGCCCTGACTGGTTTTGCTCGTTAAAGAGCTCTGTGTTCTTTACTCCTATTAACATGTGATAATGTGCCAGTGTTCCCTCTTTCAACATGATAAAATTGGCATTCCCCCGATTGGCATTTTTAACTTACTTATACATCTCTAGTATATCATGTATATGGTGCAACAGTGTACCCAGGACCTGTAAGATAAAGGTCACAAGTGGACTACAGGAATCCTTGTGCCATCAACTACAGTGGCAGTACGAACAGTACTACAGGCCTACTCACTGCATTCTGGTTGTGCAGTTTTAACTGCAAATTGGACCTGTATAGATAACCCCTTTTGATAGGTATAAAAATTCCTTTTAATATTTTAGTAAGTCTCTCCGAAATAGTCATTACTGCCTACAAGGCATGGGCATGGTTTTTAATAGTAAGACATGCAAAGGTTTAACTCAAAGCATGTCCTTGAAGAGAAAATACTGTACAGGCTATTTTCAATTTACCAAGGGTGGCTGTTCCATAGGAAAGCATTGGGATACCATATTAAATCTAATACGTGTTTTATCCAGCTAGGAAACAGATACAAACTTAATTTATGGACTTTTGAAATATTTATTGCTAGCACAATTCATTGGTAAGTTGGATTTATAATAAATATTTTAGGAATGGGACTTTCAAGAGTCACCCCTTTCCCTGACTAAAGGCCTTGGGTGTGGGGAGGTGATCTGTTCCTCTGGCAGGCTGACTAAATGGGCTGTTCTCGGGAACTTAACCTTGAAGGTGCCTACCCTGTTGCAGGCAAATGTAGTTAACAACTGAGCCTGCCTCCTTCTGTTTGTCACATTATCCAGTCAGGCACCAGGCCTAATAGGAGATGTGTGGCCCTCAGAACTGGTTTAGAGGGACCATAGGGGACAAGTTGTTCATCTCCCTGGCCACACCTCTGGAGTGGGAACATGAGTAAATCACAATGATGAAAGGTTATTCCATATTGATTTTAGGCAGAGACAGGCACTGTGGGATTATTTGCTGTAGGACACACATGAAGAGCTGCAAAAGTGAGTGTAATTGACCCACTGAACCTTAACCCCATTGGTTAGTGGGGAGGCAGAAGTCACCCCACCTACAGGCTAGTGTCAGGAATAAATGTGGCATCCTCAGAACACTCCTGCACCTGTGGAAGATCAGAAGAGTGCCGAACCTGCTGTCTGAAACCTAAAAAGATCATAGAAGACTGGACCTTCTCAACCTTTTGTACACAGGACAAAGGAGTGTAACTCGAGGGTCTTAAAGATGAATTCGTCTTTAAACTACAGGGACACAGCATGCTACAAGAGGCTTTTTCAGAAATTTCCCAGCTGACCAGTTCCAACTGCACTTGCTCTGGACCCTGCGGCTGACCTCTGCTTGAGTGAATCATGACCCCAAGTGCTGTACCCAAGGTCCTGGACCATTGACTGGTGTCATAATATGCTCTGCCTATCAAATCTTGAAACCTACCACTCAGAACCTTTTTGGCACCAAAAAGCTCTGAAGGACAGGGAGCAACCTGCCAAGTCAATATGAGAAAGATGCATTGATCCTGGACCAAAGATTCAGGTTGCTCCTGTTCAGAGCTTTTATGCAGAACCAAATCTAATTTAGATGGACATCATGGGGAATGTGTTTGGCCTCATGGGACCCTCTTTGGCTACAGCCTACAGTCTTGCCCTAATAGTAGAATCTAAGCTCCAAAATAGTGACTAAGTTTGAAGGTAGAAATCTTATCTGGATAAGGCACAAACAGTGTCCAGCCAGCAAGGCAACTTTTCCTGGTCACGGAATTACAATTTCTGTCACCATGAGCTTACCTGCCAAAAGCCAATGACAAAAGCCAACGGGACTTTGCCCGTGGGTAGCCGATGTCCTGAAGTCCTCTTCGGATACAGCCTGCTGACTTCCCTAATGATTACTTTTAACTTCTATTTCAAAGACTAAGTCCAAAGGTAAAACGGGTCAAACCTGATTTCTAAATCTGATCTGCTCTCCATTGTGATGGCCTTAATTTGCGCCCAGGTACTAATAAAGTAAAATCAGATAATTGTGTTTGGCTCTTAAAGCCTTTTGGCACTATTTTTGCTTTCAAACTTAAAAAATTCATAATTCTGGTTCCCCTTATTGGATTTTGGTGGTTTTGATGCAATGTTAGTTATTGAAATGTACTCTACGTTTCTAAATTGGTTTGGGGTTTTACTTGTGTTATATGTTGACTGTTTGTACTAGTGCCTATTAATTTTCATGGAACTTGAAGCTTTTCAAATTTCACAGACTACTTCTTACCTGGTTTGTGAGAAGTATAGGCCTCACCCCACCTGGCTGCGGCTCAGGACATAGGTGAAGCACCGCTCTGTAAAGGTGAATAAATTCAAACCATTGAATCACTCACCATAAATATGCCAACAGAAGGCTAATTTACTGCCAAGCAATACTGTCTTTAGTGTGAAGCTAGTACCTACAAAGATCCCATTGCTTGTAATGTACTAGCATGGCGAGCGGAACAATATAAATGATGTTATATCCGCTCCAAACCATAGTCAGTCCATGTGCCCACCTGGATCTATGATTACAAAACCGCTGTTGTTATTTTGCGGTAAAAAGCGTGTGCCCACGAGAAGTATAGGTACCATTCTGTGCGTTTTAAGTAGCCCATAGTCTGGGGCTGTTGTTATTTTATAGTATAGTAAAGAGCATGTGCCCAGGGAAGGTATTAATGCCGTTCTCTATGCTCTAAGATGCCCACAGTCTAAGCCTGTTGTTATTATGCACAAAGACAAACCTTCTAGCTGCAGCGGTAAAGCGTGAACCCGTCCTGCCACACGACCACGCGGTGTATGCGTTTAGAAGAGTTGCGCGCTGCAGCTCGATCAAATTAAAGAAAGGGAACGTTGAAAGCGTTCAAAGGAAACTCACCTATCCGTCGGTACGCCAACGCGGCATCTGTGCCGTCTGGGGAGGTACCGGCGGTGTGTTTACACACATACTTATTACACTGTTTCTGATTGGTCGAGGCCTTCACGTGGCGCGCAGACAAGCCGCGTCACGCGTAGATAATGTCACAAGCGCTGTGATTGGTTAAGCCCAGAGGGGATTAGACCAATCACGCGCGTCCCCCGCGTTGTCATGGTGAAATTTAGTAAATGAACGGCGGTGCCGCCGACCTTCAGTGCGCGCTAGAGTGTTGACTGCGCTCATTTGGCAATGAAGGTGGAATCAAAGCTCAGACTGAGCCCCTATACGTTCAAATTGTCCTAGATGACTGAAGGATGTTGGTCAGTCACCTAAGGCTGAGAAACAGTTTAGTAGATACCGGATTTATCAGTCCCTCACGCATTGGTCACCAGAATGAGTGTTGATCAGGTGATTATATCAGAACGAGGACCAGGGTATATCATCGTTCAGCCCTGTTCGGTCAGTGCCAATTTTCAAAACCCATTTTTGTTCTTTCATAAGCAGAAAGTTGCTCACATTGGTGACGTGTGATGGAATGAACGGTTTCTCCAGTACCGTCCATTTGAATGACGTGGGTGAGTGGTTCAAGGTGATGAAGTGGGTTGTAAGCCTGGTAGCCTGCCTCTTACAGTTGATGGTACTTCTGTGTTCAGACAGCCTCACCTTGATCTTTCGAGTGGTCATCCCCACGTATCTAAGCCCGCAGGGGCAGGTGATCAAATAAATTAATTTGTCGCTGTTACAGTTAGTGAATCTCACTTGTCTCCAAGGCCTGGACGTCCCGATGTCAATCTCTGTAGTTTTGGACGTTTGAGCACATGATTGGCATGTGCCACATGGATGGTGGCCGGATACTGGGGGCAAGTCCCATAGGGTGCCCACTGCTCTGGGGGTTTCCTCTAGAGGTCTAGTATGAACCATTCTGTCTCTCAAATTAGGTCCTCTCTTGAAGGAGAACAACGGCTGTTGGATAGAGTGGGGTCCTGAATTTAAGATCGACCAACGTTTCTTCACCGCTTTCTTGATACTGTTGGATAGTGTACCAAAAGTGTGTACAAAAGTGAGCCTTTCCAGAGGTGCTTTTGGAGTGGTGGGTTCCAATAGTGCTGCTCGGTTGTTGTTACTAGCCCGCTTCATGGCTCGATGTACCAGACGGGGAGGGTATTTTCTGTTGACAAGCTGAGTCTTGAGTGCAGTAGAGTGTGTCTTAAAAGCTGTGTCAGTGGAACAATTTCTTTGTACCCGTAGAAATTGCCCAAACGGCAAATTGTCCCGTAGAGACTTGGGATGATGGCTGTCATATAACAGGAGGGAATTTCTGGACATAGGCTTTCTATACAGTTCTGACTGCAATCCAGTGGTGGTGGCCTTAATCATGAGGTCGAGAAAAGCCAATCTGTTGCCGCCAATTTCTATGGTGAAGCGTAAGAATGCGTTTCTGCTGTTCAGCCATCCTAGGAATTCCTGACAACTAGCTCTTGAGCCTCGCCATACCACCAATATATCGTCGATATATCGTTTCCAGGTTTTTATCTGCTCAAAGTATGGATTGGACTCAGTCAGGACATGTCGTTGTTCGAAGTAGTGTACATAAAGATTTGCCAGTCTGGGGGCATAAACGCTCCCCATACTGGTTCCAGACACTTGTAAGTATATGTTGTCTTCGAACTTAAAAAAGTTCTTCTTCATAGCTAGAGTCGCACAGGCCATGATGAAGTGCACCGGAGTGATGGTATCTATCTCATTGGTGTCAAGCAGAGAATGGATAACTTCCAGGGTTTCATCTTGAGGTATGGAGGTGTATAAGGCCTCTACATCGAACGAGACCAAAAGGTCAGTTGTGATATCAAAGTTCAGGTCCGGTAATAGACGTAAGACGTCGGTGGTATCCTTTAGGTAAGTAGGCATCGTTTGGACCATTGGGCGTAAGAAGTGGTCAACAAACGTCGACAGGGGTTCTAGAATCGACCCGATGCCCGAGATGATCGGTCTACCTGGTGGCGGGCGTTTCTCCTTGTGCACCTTCGGTAAGATGTAGAAGTAGGGGATCACTGGATGTTCAGTGTTGAGGAATCTAGCTTCAGACTCGGTCACCCATCCTTCAGTCAGTGCCTCTTCTGTCATGTTCTGAATCGTTCTTTGTAGATCCACCGTTGGATCCTGGTCCAAAAGGCGGTAAGATCTTACGTCGCTCAATTGTCGAAGACATTCGGCTCGATATGTCTCAGTGTCAAGGATGACAATGGCCCCGCCTTTATCGGCTGGTTTGATGGTTATTGACTTGTCAGCCGACAATGATTTAAGGGCCTGGTGTTCCGCTTTGGGGAGATTGCAGAATGTCCTTTCATCTTGTTTGAACAACTCCTCGATGTCTCGTTCAATGGCCTGTTCAAAGGCTAACACATGGGCCGGCATAAGATGAGTTGGTGGGTTGAAAGTAGACTTCAGTCTAAGCCCTGTGTTAGTCATTGCTTCCTCTTGGTCTGATCTCTCTTTGTCAATGAAAAAGAAATGAAGTCTCACCTTCCTGAAAAATCTAGCCAGTTCTAGTCGGGTTTCAAAATGTTCATTCCGATATGTGGGAACAAAACCCAGGCCTCTATTGAGGGCCGTCTGTTCAGTCTGAGTCAGAATACGACTGCTCAGATTTATTACGATGCTATCTCCGTGTGGGTTTGTTCCTTGTTTTTGGCCGTGGTGCTCCGTAAGTTCCTGGTCGAGCTCGTCGTCGGTGGTGAATTGAATTGTACTTGGGGTTGCACTTGTGTTTGGACTGGGGCTTGGCCTCTCCTTCTGCCACGTGATCTGCCGTGGCCATACCCTAAAAAAGACTGTCCGTTGAAATTAGTAGGGAAAGCAGGTGGATAATTGGGTGGAAAAGGGCCCATTGGAGGTTGAAACGGATTCTGTTGATTGGGAAAGAATCCAGGACCCCCATACTGCCAAGGGTTGGGTGGCCACCATTGCTGTGGTCCTTGATTATGTTGGTTCCCCCGCCAGAATTGGTTGAAGTTTTTCTTGCCTCGGCCCCTGCTTGGTCTACACTGGTTGTCACTGCTGGGGTCACTCCCCGAGGTGTTACCGTCTGAATCAGAAGTACCATAGTTGGAACTAGTTTTGCGATTATTGGGATTAAAGACAGGCAGAGCATATGACTCGCTAGTGTAAGGATAGACCCGGTCAAACTTACACTAGCGAGTCATATGCTGGAAGGTTTGTCTTTGGGCATAATAACAACAGGCTTAGACTGTGGGCATCTTAGAGCATAGAGAACGGCATTAATACCTTCCGTGGGCACATGCTCTTTACTATACTATAAAATAACAACAGCTCCAGACTATGGGCTACTTAAAACGCACAGAATGGTACCTATACTTCTCGTGGGCACACGCTTTTTACCGCAAAATAACAACAGCGGTTTTGTAATCATAGATCCAGGTGGGCACATGGACTGACTATGGTTTGGAGCGGATATAACATCATTTATATCGTTCCGCTCGCCATGCTAGTACATTACAAGCAATGGGATCTTTGTAGGTACTAGCTTCACACTAAAGACAGTATTGCTTGGCAGTAAATTAACCTTCTGTTGGCATATTTATGGTGAGTGATTCAATGGTTTGAATTTATTCACCTTTACAGAGCGGTGCTTCACCTATGTCCTGAGCCGCAGCCAGGTGGGGTGAGGCCTATACTTCTCACAAACCAGGTAAGAAGTAGTCTGTGAAATTTGAAAAGCTTCAAGTTCCATTAAAATTAATAGGCACTAGTACAAACAGTGGGATTGGTCTCATTCTTTGGATATAGACCTCACCAATGTCAATAATTATAAATGGTGAAAAAGAAGGATTATTGTGGACAGGTGGTGGGTGATGGGCTCATGCCATGTATTTCTTTTTCAGTCTACTACTGAATTCGTGAGAAGACTCGGAACAAGCACACCTAGGAGGTCCAGGTGACACTTATATATCTAAGTTGTTCCAGTAATCTCCTCCTTTTTAAGAAAACACTTCTTCACATTTTAGGGGTTTTTTTCTGTTTGCAGTAGCGGTATGTTTAGGTCCTGAAGAAAGCAAGGCCAATGGCCAATAATTGCTGAAACATGTCGACCACGTTCCACCACTAGACAGTTTATAAATTTTCCCCTGTCTTGGCTATTTTTAACATTGGTGCTGGGAGCTATACCCTATTAAAATTTCTGTTGCTCCTTAAACCAATTTTATTCACCTTCTCTATAATTTTTGGTATCACTTTGCTCTTTGCACTGCACACACCCTTTTTTTACCCCGTCAGTTACATTACTAGCACATATATTCCTAACTCTAAACGATCATGCCCTGACCAACAGGAAGGTCAAGCCTTTCCTGTTAGAGAAAAGATCAGGTGCGGTGTTGGTCCTCGGAGCCCCAAATGATGAAGGGCGGTTCCGAGTGGTGACTGATGGGTGCCAGAGACCAGACACTAACCTGACCTGGCTCCTGTAACTTTCAGTTGTATGGCTAGTGGTAACAACTCACTACTACTGTCCCTAATAACTACCTGTAGAAATCCTGACCCTCTGATACTTCTTTGTGATAAGTGTTTATGGGGCATGTACTCAGAGCTGGTCATTAAATTGCCCTTGGGTCCCCTTTAATTGTATGTGTTGTAGGCAAGGCTAGTAGCCCCATTGGCAACCGTGGAGTTACATGCTGACAACTCGGCAAAGCTAACTTACAAATTGGATTAGTAAATATGGTACTTCAAAGTATCAAAATAAATGTTTCCAATAAACCCGACTTAGTGCTCAAGTTAAACTTTATATAACTATTTTACAAGTGGCAACTTCAGAAAGTTTCCAGTCACTGTTTATAGTTGCACACAGCTGCAGTCCTCAAGACAGCCTTCTTTGTTGTAAGCAAGGAGATGCACCAGGAAAACCAATCCGATCTCATACATTTTATAAAGACAAGCCCCATCTCCGCCAACATGATAAGTGCGCCTTCTCGTCTGATTGCGGTCTGATTGGCGGACTGGGGGTTTGGGAATGCCCATACAATCTGATAAACATAGCTGGACTATTGGTTATTATAGAGGAATACTGGCCTGATTTAAATTAAAAGCCCCAATGAAGTTCCAGGAGTGTTTTGGAACAAAAGGTGTTGGCTGGATTGCACTTGTTATAAAAAGAAGTATTAAGATTGATAAAATAAAGAATGTCTTTACAAAACTTATGAGATTGGATTTGTTTTCCTGGTGCATCTCCTTGCGTACAACAATTGTGGAATCTGTAGAACAGTAGCACTAAAGGGTGACAAGTGCCGGAGGATTTGTGCACCGGTCATCTACACTATAATAGTGATTAATAAGTGCTAGGCAGCCTGGATAGTCCTTTGCCTTTTTCTATTTCTGTGTTCTCTCAAGACAGCCTTCTGACCTCCTATGGAAAGATGAGAACAACTCTCAAAAGGAGAAACAAAGGACCTGCTGAGGGAAGAGGTGTGTCCTCCTCAAGATAGGAGGGCCACAGTGGATTTGAGCCCAAAATGTGAGCTTCAAAGGGCAAGCCTCCTTTTAAGGGAAAATGGTAGTTACACTAAGAATAGGATGCTCTTTTGTTTAGGCAGGCAGGCTGGCATCTGAGGCACAGAGAGAAAACCTGTTGTCAAACTGGTGTGTCAAGGAGTATAGCCCCAGGGCAGCCACATCTCTGGGTTGAGATAGGGAGCTACACACACACACACACACACACACACACACACACACACACGCACACACACACACACACACAGAATGGTTCTGCCATGTTGGGAGTGGGTTATAGCAGTGCATTCTGGTCTAGCTTAATGCCACATTTCATAGGGAGTCGTCATCAGGTGGGATAGGAACTAGTATCCCACTCGCAAGTTAGTTACCACATGCCAATAGACTTGTAGCAGGTATAAAATTGCCACCCCTGGAGACCAGACATCAGCTGTCATCTATACTGAAGATAGGAATAAAGAGGTACTTTCCTGCTGTACCCTGCAGGTAGCAAAGTCAGACTGCACCAAAGTATGAACTTCACCTGCTGCACCTGTTGATTTACAATGCAAGAACTGCGCCCGCAGTACCCAAATTGTGGAAAAGGTACCCTTGAATAACAGACAGAGAAGTGCTTCCAAGAGTCTGTTTGGGACTCCCTCTTACAGCAACTGGGCTAAAAAAGCTAAGAAGCCTGTACCCTTGAGAGCCCAGTGCCAAGAAGCCTAATTGCTGCAGGACACCAAGGTGCAGTTTGGGAGACCAATTCCTGCCCCTCAAAAGTTGTATCTGAGTTAGTTGGAGCTTGGTGAGTTAACAGAGAGCTGTTTGGTTGCCAAGCAAAGAATTTATCACGAACCGCAGAAAATCACTGGTTTTGCTATAACCGGAGACCAGTAGACCCGTGGATATTGTTAATGTGCTGGACTTCACTTGGACATTTTAGGAGAGAGAGAGCCCTGAAATCCAAGTCGCTACACTCCCCAGGACAAAGGGGTGGACACAGGAAGACTAGCAACAGTGACTCAGCATTCTTAGCATCTTGAAGCATCTTCAGGATCCTGAGTCCCTTACATTCACAGCACTCTATTGACTTTAATGTTGGTTTGCTCATAGGATTCAGAGCTTAACCGGAACAGCTAAAACCAACAGGTAACTCCCCCCCTGGACTTGATTGGTCCCTGGACTGCCTCCCTTTGGAGTTAGTATCCCATGAGTGAACGTATAGTTGTTTTCAACTCATTTGTTGTAGCTAACCCTAAACCCTGATCACAGTAGATTATAAAGGATTATTGAATTTAGAGAAAAGCAGTGATTTACTGTTTTTTGAAAATTCATAACTAACGAACCCTCTGGTGGATTTTTATTGTTGACATGTCTATTTAAACATAAAAATACAACCTATTTTTATAAATTGGAGTTGGATTTTTACTCTTTGTATTTTCTTCTTATTTTCTGTTTTGATACTTCTTCTTGCTAAACGCGTGTTCCTTTAATAAAGACTGACTGGTCTGAGCCACAGCTACCCATGGCTGAGCTCAGGTTTTACAGAGAAACCTGACTAGACCTGATAAAAGATTGTGTCATTATTACAAGGTGAGATCGCACAACCACACCACATAATAATCTACATTTCCTTACAGACATGTACATACCTACATACATGCATATATACATACAAAACCTTGAACACAGAAATTAAGCATCAGAAACATCACATTTATGTTTGGCACAGTAGGGGAACTCACATAAATGTGTGTCTTGCATTTTTTCTTCCGATGGAATGTAAAGATATATTTATTTAAAAGCAAGAATACAAAAATAAGTATATGTTACATTTTCTTGCTTTGTGTACAGTAAGCGCCATTCTTTGCATCTAAGTAATGCATTCTTAATTTTTTTCAGTAAACTAATGTATTTGATAAGAATGATTAGTGAAGCAAAAGGTCCAGAATTTGATACACAATGTTTAGTGTAAGTGCATAAGTGAGATCAACCGATGCCTGTCCTATGTTACCGTTGAAGAAATGAAGACATTTATATGAAGTGCAACATATGTATACTTATAGAGAAAAGACAAAGGAGGGAATGTGCATGCAGAGATATTGATCCGAAAACAATGTAGTGGAAATCTAAACAAACAATAGCGTTATGATAAAACCACAGTGTCTATTACAATGACGACTAGAATGTTTAAAAGAAGCAATAACTATATTTTCTATATTTTCTGTGCATCAGTATGTTTTCGTATGGGTTACACAGGATTGAAGATGGAAGCTGGAAATTAATTTCGGGTTGAAAATATGTTCTAGGTAACCTAATATAGAAATGCTGATTAACAAAAATCAACATGCGCTTCCTCAACTGGAAAAGCGTGCTAACTTGGTTTCAAAGTTTGTAGGACATGGAAGGGTAAGGGGAGAAGTGGGAAAGACAGTCAGCCATGCACATCTTTTAGGAACTCCTGTGGAGTACACATTTTGTGAAATTTTAAACATATTATAGATAGATACTAACTCTGAAAGAATGTGCCAATTTACATCAAATGAAGTTTAGAGAATGTATATGATTCAGGGGCGTAACAAAGGCCCCCGCAGCCCCTGCGGTGTGGGGGCCTTCAAGCTCTAGGGGGCCCCTTCAGCACAGCACTCTGGCTGCAGAGCTCCTGACTGAGCCCGTAAGTGGGGCCCCTCCACATACCTTGCAGGAAGGCCTCCTCGAGATTCGTTACACCAGTGATATGATTATAGTGGAAAAGGGGAGGGACTCACCCACAACTGACAAAAAAATTGGAAAGAAATGCAGAGCAAAGCACTATTCTACCTAACCTTGCTAAAGTAGACAATTCCTGATATACTTTATATCTGAGGTATGGTCTTAGTTTCCTGGCATTCTCCATCAAACTTACAAGATCTCCACCTGTAAACAAGAGAAACAGGTTTTTTGGAGAAGAACCACATGATTAATCAAAGACAAGAGTAGTTATACTTGCTCTCCTTTAGATTTATTATGTGCTTTGTCAATCTAAACCTTAAACAAGAGTTTAAACTTTCAAAGTTCAGAGATCAATGGGCCTGATATGTTAGGGTTTGTGGTCAATGCAGAGTCTTAGCAATCCTTATGTCCAAGAAATAAGCGCTGCCTCATGCTTTAGTTTGAGGTATCAATCGCAAGAGTTGCTGGGGTCTATCAGCCTGATTCATCATAGACCCGTTTTGCGAGTCTATAATAGCGATTCATCAGGAATTGCTATTACAGACTCGCAAAACGGGTTTCATGTAGGAATCGCAAAAAGATTTGCGATTCCTACACAATCCTTATTTGCGATTAGCAAATTGCTAATCGCAAATAAGGAACAACTCCCCATTCATTCCTATGGGCCAAAAGGCCCATAGGAATGAATGGGGAGTATTCCTTATTTGCGATTAGCAATTAGCTAATCGCAAATAAGATAGCGATTTAAAGGGTGCCAGGGGTGTCCAAAGGACGCCCTGTAGCACCCCTTAAATGTAAATTGAAACAGGTGTTGCGCACACACATGTCCAAAGGACATGTGTGTGTGCAACATACAACTTAGAATAATGCTTTTGAAAGCATTTTTCTAAGTTTTCGCTATTTACCACGAGGTTTGACCTCGCGGTAAATAGCAGGCAGAAATTGCGAATTCGCAATTTTTTAATGGATGATGAATTGAATTTAAGGAATCTCAAATAGAGATTCCTTAAATGTAATATCGTTTGCAAAATTGCGACATCGCTATTACCGATTTTTGCATTTGGGATGATGAATCCCAAATGCAAAAATAGAGCTCGCAAAGGGCCAGATTCTCAGAATATGGCCCTTTGCCAGCCGATTTCGGCTTGATGAATCAGGCTGATTCTCCTTTTGTCAGGCAATCTGCTGTAATTGTAGGTTCTTGTTGGGTGTGTGTAGTGGTCTGACACAGATCATGCTTGCAAACAGCCTAAACTCTCAGACCCAATCTTAGGCCTTGAAAAAGACCCAGGCATGAGTGCTACGAGGTGGCAAAAAAACAATTGCCCTTTTGTATAACGGTAGGAAGGTAAACAAATTTCAAGAAGCAACTCTGCAGTTTGCTGTATTCACTGATTTACATGTTTACTCTCGATTGATTTTTCTCTTTGCCCAACCTGGGCATAAAACCAAATTGATAGTTAAAAAGTGCAATCATCCCCAACCATAAGTAACCTGTGGGGTGGGGGCATAACCAGTAGGGGTTGCTGAGGGACACTCAATAAGACACCACACTATAATAAGGCATTAGATAGAATAATTGGATCCAGAGGGCCCACATATTTCGGTACCCACACAATTTTTAATGTAGAAAAAATGGCATCGTTTCATTTGAAGATGTATAGTTACTCAAGCACACATAGTAGAGCAATCCATCATGGGGAATAAAAGGTCACAAGATTTTGGGGCGGATTTATTAATCTTTTACACAGCACAATGCAGCAAGCCACCTTGCTGTGCTGCACGGCTTAAAATGGAATGGTGGTAATGCGCCGTATTTAACAATATGCAGAGCATTCCTGTCCTTTCCTAGAGCTGACGCACTTTTGGCTGACTAGGGCCATTGCAGGCACCCTTGCATCATGTTGAAATGGGGCCTGTGTTGTAGGCAGGATATGCATTTTCCTCTTTCTATGTGTGCTGCAGAATGCAGCACACATAGAAAGAGGGAAATAAACGAAGAGAAAAAAATATTTTTTTCCTCGTTATTCCTCAGCTGGGGAGACTTAGCATTTTGATGCATTCTCAGGACTACCACTAACGGTAAAACTGGGAATGGGTCAAAATCCATGTGTGGATGCGTGGGAACACACACTCTCCACCCATGGAGTACCTTCTTGCTGATTGTGCTGCCGTGCTCAAGCCATGCAGAGCCATGCAAGGTTGCCTTGCAAGACTTGACAAATCTCACTTAGGTTTCGATCGCACTTGCACCCCCTTGCATGGAGCAAGTGTGGCACAAAACCTTGATAAAAATGCCCTGTAGTTTCGTTCATGAACAACACATCAGAAAAACACTTTCCCTGTTTTTTTTGTATTTCATTGCAAAGCAAGCCATGCTACATTTATATCAGTTTCACTCCACCTTTGTCGCTCATTTTTATCTGTCAGGAGAGTAAGGAGATTGGGGGCTTAAAGTAAGAGGACACACAGACATGCTTTCTTTTTCCTGGAGCCAGGGTTAAGCCTGTGGCATGCTTGACCATTGTTGCTCCCTTGCTGCCTCCTCAGTGGTGATCAGGGCTGGTCTGGCCGTAGCGGGCACCAGGCATTTCCCAAGTGGGCCGGAAGTGTGTGGACTGATTTTGAACCAGTGAGGGCCGTTTTTATTACTGGGGTCCAGTTTTGCAGCAGGGGAGTAAAGCCAGCCCCTTGTAACAAAAGCGCAGCAGCAGTTTCCCACCACCATCCATCCCCCTCCTCCAAGCCAGTTGAACGTAATTGCCAGGGCTGGTTTGCGATCCCAGTCGGCCCATGTGGTGATTGCAAGTGAATGACTAGATTTTTCCATATGGCCTCCTGGACTGGTACACAGAAACCGAAAGGTATAATATCTATGTATGAAATCTTTAGGACATCAAGTTCATTATATGAAATCTGTAACATTGGGTTTAGTCAGAGGATATGTTTCTACCAGACGTGAGTGAACATCTTTACCAAATATTCTATGACTTTTTTCTTAGCATCTAGAAGAACTCCAACTAGTTGAATATTTTAGTGGCCACCCTCTCCTAAACTTACCTGTACATGTCTGATCAATCTCTTTTTACTGAATTCAGGAGTATTTATCTTTAAACGATGTGAAATATTCCTGGGGGCTGAAGGGGAGAGGGGAAGCCATCATATGCTCGTTCAAGCACTATGGAAAAGGTGTGTGCCAATATTGATCACAATGTACATTCCATGCTTATGAAGTAGATCTGATTTTGTTGAATCGTGCTTACTTTGACCAGCTCTCATTCTGATCGAGATAGCATATGTTGAAAACTATTGACCAACAAAACCAATGTATTCGTTATTTAAGTTTTTCATCCTGGATTTTGTGATCTGTCTTTTTATTTCATATAGGTTTCGCAGTCTGAAAAAAACAAATGAAAGCAACATCAGAGCTGAAATATGCAAATGTTTCCCCACAGACACTTTTGACCAAAATTAATTGTTAATGTTAATGTTAATGTTAAGCTGCATTTATAAAGCGCACTGACACCGGAGGTTTTCCTGGCGCTAATTAGGCAAAGGAGAGTTGGTTATGGTGTTTGTTTTCTCAGCGATCTCCATCAACCTCACTGGATTTTAATTGGCCCGGGTTTTACGTAATCGTATGGAGTACATTTAGGTTATGTCAAAACGGAGACCAGAGGGAGGCAGGAAATCAGTGGGCTTGCGGGTTAGAACTGTGATTTGAAGCATTTGTTTCCAGATCCTTTTGAGAACCTTTATACCTAAAATCACATTATTTGAAACTGGAGGTAAAAAAGTGTTGGAAAGGTCACGTTCCAGTCTTATGATGCCATAGTGATTTAGACTGATTTTGACCAGTTAGCCCCAGGTTAACTAAAATTCGGCTGGCGCAATACTGTATAAAAATCTGCAATACTGAGCCGCACGAACTGTGAAGAATTGAGTAGATCCATATTGACATGCGCCGGTAATGTCATCATCTGTGCAAAAAAAGATTCAATTTTAGCATGATGCTAAGTGTAGCATGCCAAAATGGTGAAGACTGTGAGGCAGCAGGCTCTGGCACTCCATTTGTACTCGAGATAACATCAACTAGTACAGTTTTCTACAAGATGACAACCCGCAACGCGTAAACTGCAGAAAAAGTAGAATTCTCCTGTAATTACATGTTATGCATTGAGATATCATGCAATATTCTGCTTGCTTATTGTCTGTGCCTAGATTCATTTGGAATTTAATTGTAATTTATGTGCATTTCAGGAAAAAACATGTTGTACTACTTTAGAAGCTCAAGAATTGAAGTATTCCTGTGGTGCAGCCTGCCCCCCAGCGCGCCATTCTATCTACATCTCAGAATATAGCTTCTGACCCTGATCTTGTCTCTCCTGGCCCACTCCCACTCCCGTTGGACCTAAGTTTGTCTACTTCATTCCAGAGAATTCCATGGTGGCGCCAGCTACTCCAGATAAGCAAAACCCGCCACCTTCACATTCACTTTCAAGATTAATTCTTATTTCTCTGACACAAGAAACAGAATTGAACTTGCTAAATCCGCCCTCCCCGGCCTCTCTCGCCTCCTCAGCAAGAGGCAAGCTCAGCCTCCAGCCTCTTCCATCCAGGCGAGTCAAGCGCAGATTCCAGACGGGAGCAACTTGACCACTTCTCCACAAATACAGGCCATACAAAGCCAACAAGTGCTTATCGCCGAGCATGAAATGGAAATGTTGAATGCACTTACTGACAGTCCAAAAGCAGCAACTGGGGCTACTAAACAACTGGAAATCAAAACGCTGCCTAACCTTATCCTTGAAGAGATAAGGGACATGAAGAAGTCCCAAGAAAATGAAATCGCCTCTCTACATTCCAGATTAAATAAAATAGAGGAGGCAGTTACATGTCTTCCGGGTAGAGTACAGGAAGCAGAATCACGGATCTCTCAATTGGAGGACCAGATGTCAGGATTGCTCACTAAAGTGTGTGATGCTAATAAAGATAAACTTATACTGGAGAACAAACTTGAGGAGTTGGAGAACCACTCCCGCCATTCAAACCATGATATTGTGGGTGTGCCTGAGAGGATGGAGGGGGCGCAGGCACCGCATTGGGTGGAGACCTTCATTAAAAAAAAGGTCCTTCCGGACTTTAGCGGAGACTTGACTATTACAAGGGCCCATAGGGTTCCATTTCATCCTTTACCAAGTTCAAGTGGTCCACGTACGATATTAGTTAACTTTTCAGATTATTGGATCAAGGAGAAGATCCTTACTAGGGCCATACAGCAAAAGCAGTTTCCAGTAAATGAAACTTCAAATTGTAGGATTTTTCCAGATATGTCGGCAGCTGCTGCCCGGAGACGGAAGGAATTTGTTAAATTGCTTTTTCTGTTTAAGGCACAAGGAGTGCAGGCATCTATTGCCCAACAATCTAAATTGTGCGTCCTTGTTAAAGGGAAGTTCCACATGTTTACTAATGTAGATGATGCACAAGAGCTTTTCAAGGAAATGTCAGGGCCTCAGTAAGGCGGTTTACATCTGTTTTCCTCAGCTGGAGAGTCTGAAGAGGGGTGTTTGTGTTCTTTACATTTTATGATTTGGAGAAAGGAAAGATGAGAAAAATGGGAAAACTAATCAAAAATGAATCTAGTAAGCTTTAAAAGGCTGGCACTCTTAACCAGATCAAGTATTAGATATAAAAAACCTCACGGGGTGAGGGTTAACCTAGTGCAATCACATGGCACCTCTAAAGGAAGCGGGGGAGGGCAAGAGGTAGAGTGTGTGGGGAAATTGGGGTTTCACCCCTGGGGGAGGGAGGGTTGGGGGGGAAGGAGAAGGGTTTGTGGAGGCTAAAAGGTGTAAAATGAGCAGAAGCAGGGGCATATCAGGTGGCATATCAGGTAAAGATATTGAGAATTGGTGGTACAAGTATTTGGTCAGCTTCGAAAAGAAAGGGAGGAATAATGAATATTAGGTGTAGTATTTTATCTATCAATGTCAATGGTATATTAAATAAATCTAAATAACGATCATTAATAAGATGGTTAGTTTCCTGCTCCCCACAGGTCCTATTTTTTCAGGAAAAGCATCTGAAAACTAATTCTCCTAAACTGTATCTTCGAAGGTATTTCTCTCACGTGTTTTTTGCCTCTGCTGGGCTAGCTAAAAGAGGGGTGGCAATATATTTCAACCGCAGCCTTCCTTGGGAGTTCGGGCTAATTAGGCGAGATCTGCATGGGCGGTTTATCTGGGTTGAGGCTAAGTTGAATGGGACGCTGTTAAATTAAAAAAATTATTATGGTCCGATAGCTGATAATACTATCCCATTGCTCAGGCTTACTGAGTTACTTAGAGGGATTGCGGGGTAGATTATGGTTGGTGGAGATTTTAATTTTATTCAAGATTTGAAGAAAGACACCTCAAATAAAAACAAAAAAGAGTTGAAACCCCAGACTAGGAACGCTCTAGAGGCCCTAAAGCAGGAGCATTTACTAGTAGATCAATGGCGGTTATGCAATCCCTCTGTGGCTGAATTTACGTTGCATTCCAAGCAATTTCATACGGCCTCACGGATTGATTTCATTTTATTCTTAGCTCACGGTTCTTAAGGGTTTTAGACACCTCCATAGTGATTAATCCCTTCTATGACCATTACTTGGTTAAAGTCGAATGCGAGATCGAAGTGGGAGTGAAGGCTCAATCCAGGTGGCAGATGGATCAGCTGCTCCTCCAAGAATCTATATGGGTGGCTTCAACCAAGAAATGGATACAGGAGTTTTTTAACCGGAACAAGGGTACAGGGGAGATCTTCTCAGTCTGGGGAGGCTTTAAGGCAGCTATTAGAGGCTATATGATAGCACGGTCTGCCGCACAGACGAGAGAGAGGCGCAATAAGATCAATAAGCTTCAGTTGGATGTGTCAAATGCTTTGGCTTCTAGAAGTAGTTTGCCTTAGGGGGGTAGATACAGCTATACAACTGGAAAGGGCTAAAGCGGCCTTGAAAGATTTTTTTGTTATTGAGGAAATCAATAGCTATAAAACTTATCAGCAGAAGGTAAATGAGGAAAGTCAAATGGTGGGGAAGATGTTAGCAGGGCAGACTAAAACGAAACAGGAGAAATCTACAATTATGAGATTTTTGATCCAAAGACACAAAATATAGTCAGGGACAAGGAAGATATAGCCCAAGTGTTTTTGGAACATTACTCTCAATTCTATTCAACGACATATGAGGTAGGGACGGATTTTATTAATAGATATTTTGATGAAGTTCTTCTCCCTGTGGTATCTACCCTTCTGGCGGATAAATTAGAGAGCAAAATCTCAAATTTAGAGTTTCAGGATACAGTAAAATTGATTGCCGTGGCAAAAGCATGCGGAGCCTATGGGCTCCCAATTGAATTTTATAAACTTTTTGTTAAAGAATTGACTCCATTTTTGGCCAAGCTATTTCATGCTTTTGTGTTGGGAGAACAGGTCCCCTCGAGCTTTAAGGAATCCTTCATAGTTAGTTTTGTTAAAAAGGGGAAGGATGAGAAAGACGTCAACTCGTATAGGCCAATCAGTTTTTTTAACGCTGATTTTAAAATTCTTATGAAAATATGGGCCCAGCACTTCTCTCCGATTACCCAGGCATTAATTCATGCTGACCAATCTGGTTTCGTCCAGGGAAGATTGATGGCCTCTAATACCGGGTATCTAATCAGGCGTTAGACTATGTGTCTAGTAACAAAATTCCAACTTTATTCACAATGGTCGACGCCGAACAGGCCTTCGACCCAGTTAATTGGGAGGCTTTATTTATTGGTTTGTTAAAATTTGGGTTTCCTGAGGGAACAGTAAATAAGTTAAAAAACATCTGTCATAATGCACAGGCAAGGGTGGTGGTTAATGCAAACTCGATAGGGACAGTGAATATTAATAGAGGTACCAGGCCAGGATGCCCGATGCCCCCTATCTTGTTTACTTTTTTTATTGAGCCCTTTGCAATAAGAATACGTGGAAACCCTGATATTCAACCACCCATACCAGGAATGGCCAAAATCAAACTAATCGCTGGCGACATTATTTTATATTTACACGCTGATAGATCAAATCTTGATCTAGCAATAGGCGAATTGAGTAGATTTGAATTGATTGGTGGATGCAAGATCAACCAGTATAAAACCGAGGTTTTAGTAATGAATTCAAATTGTAATCTTTTACCTGTTAATTTAAAAACACAACCTCTAAAAAAAGAACCAATCAGATACCTGGGTCTCTACATCTCTAAGCAGTTCCATCAACATTTTAGTTTGAATTATTTGGCAATGCTAAATAAAATTAAAAAATTGTTCGAAAAATTGATTTTATTGCCATTGACTTTGACTGGCCGTGTGGCCTTAGTAAAAATGTCGATTCTTCCTTTAATGATTTTTCTTTTCTCGAATGTACCATTAAGAATTAATTCCCAGTATTTTAGCGAAATCGATTCCATGATTAGGGGATTTGTATGGAATAAAAAATCCTCTAGTGTGAAATTAAATATACTTCAGTTGGAAACAACGCAAGGGGGCTTAGCCCTACCTATTATAAGTATGTACTATATGGCAGCAATAATGGACCTCACAGCTCGTTTAATGAAGTCCAATGGTTTATTTGACATGTTTTTCTATGAAAAGATGAATCATGAGGGTGGATCTCAAGTTCGGATCTTTTTTAAAACAGCAAAATTACCAAAAAAGACCAGGTATAAGACTATTCGAGACTTCGTTTTTAGACTGCAAGCTTTATTGAAGCAGGGAGGGGGCGGTGGGTTGCATTACTTGAAATTGGAGGAGAGCAAGAGTATGGGGGCTTCAAATTCAGTTGAGTTGAATAAACTTCAAAAGTGGTAAGATCTAGGCTTTGGGAATCTAGATTCATTTTTTGCTGTACAGAACCTTATTATTTGGCAGGAAATATGACCAGAACTGACAATAGGTTAAAATCGGGATTTCTGGAATTTATTCAGATTATGAATTTTATAAATAAACTAGCAGCCTGTCCCGACGTTGTCCGGGTAGGAATTGCTGCCTGCCAGTAGTATATTGTTTTGTAGGATTTCGTTTTGATAGCATTTGTTATCTGTGACAGGCCTGTGAAACACTCGAATTCACAGTGCACTGCTGATGCACTTAAGGGTGCGCGTTAAGTAGTGTGTGAACTCGAGTTTCCCTACTTTATTTTTGCTTGCAATATTATGTAGCGCGAACTCGACAACATGGCACGCGCACATTTTACATTACAGAAGAACACATTCATTTGTGGTAGGCACGGGGAGACAAAGCGATTTGCCTGGAATCACAGGATGTTGAGCTGATGCAGAGATTCGAACGTAGCTCCCCAGCTCTAAAGTTTGTAATTCTAGAACTTGTGGCGGGAGGTGTGTCTAAAAGTGTATGTCGGTGCTGGCCATCAATGAGAGAGACCTGTGCATTTTTCAAATGGGTGATGAAAAAATATGAGTATATTGCTGGAGATGTGGGCCGCCGTGCCACCAATGTACTTACCGGGGGAGGGTAAACACCCATTATTCCGCAACTTTCTTTCAGCATACCATCAGTCTGCATACTTTCATTACGAAAGTACCATGACTCCGCAATTCCATTATAACGCATTGCATTACATTTTATATGCTTTTACCACGCATACATTTACAACGAAATTCGTTGTAAATGCATGAATGGTAAAAGCCTGTTTTTTTTAAATGTTTGGATAAGGTAAGTTTGGGTATAGGGGTGTCTGTTTTGGGGTACTGAGGTATATGTTTTGGGGTGTTTGGGTATTTTAAGGGTTCAGATATAGTTTTGGGTTATGGGGTACAAGGGTAGTTTTAGGGTTTAGGGATAGGTATGGGTTTTGGGGTACAGGGGTATTTTTAGGGTTCAGGGCTAGGTTTGGGTTTTGGGGTATAGGGGTATTTTTAGGGTTCAGAAGGTAGGTTTGAGTTTTGGGGTACAGGGGTATTTTAAGGGTTCAGCGCTAGGTTTGGGTTCTGGGGTACAGGGGTATTTTTAGGGTTCAGAGCTAGGTTTGGGTTTTGGGGTACAGGGTTATATTAGGGTTCAGGAGTAGGTTTGGGTTTCGGGGTACAGGGTTATTTTTAGGGTTCAGGGCTATGTTTGGGTTTTGGGGTACAGGGGTATTTTTAGGGTTCAGGGGTAGGTTTGGGTTTTGGGGTACAGGGGTATTTTAAGGGTCCAGGGCGAGGTTTGGGTTTTGGGGTACAGGGGTGTTTTAGGGTTCAGGGGTAGGTTTGGGTTTTGGGGTACAGTGGTATTTTTAGGGTTCAGGGCTAGGTTTGGGTTTTGGGGTACAGGGGTATTTTTAGGGTTCAGGGGTAGGTTTGGGTTTTGAGGTACAGGGGTATTTATAGGGTTCAGGGCTAGGTTTGGGTTTTGGGGTAAAGGGTATTTTTAAGGCTTAGGGATAGGTTTGTGTTTTGGGGTACAGGGTATATTTATAGGGTTAAGGAGGGTTAGTGTTTAAGGGTGTTGGAGTATTTGCAGGAGTAAGGGTGGGTTATGATTATGGGGTGCAGGGGTATTTAAAGGGAGCAGGGTGGGATTAGCACATGATATGAGACATGGCATGAAGGGCGGAACGTACCACACGCCCCCAGCGTTTGGCACGCCCCCAGCACACACCCACCGCACAACTCACACACGCCCACAAGGGACTACTTTGCTGGCACGGTTCTTTTACCTTTTGAATGTATATGGTGGGCGTCTGCATAGCCTATGTCCTTCTGCTGCAATTGCCCTTTCCAACACTGTATTGGTTGTTGTGATTGGTGCTGTGGTTTCTGAGATTACCCGCCTCAAAGTTTGGGCTCTCTCTTTATTATATTAGTATGGATATGACTTATTGTCAGGCATACCACCTCTGGCCACTGCTTTGTATAAAATAGGCTTAACAGGAATAGGTAACTGCTACAAATTTCTGAGAAAGGGTGAAGAATCTCCCTTAGTTGAGGAAATCCTGGTTAAAATATCTCGGGAAACCAATTGCTCCTTTTCAAGACAGGAATGGGAACAGATCGCCTAGCTAGGCAGCAAAACTCTTTGTGCAGCCAATTTTAAGAGAATGTCTTCATATCGCACTAGTTGGCTTATCTAACTCCCAAAGCATTAAACAAGCATTTTTCAGGAGTAGAGAATAGATGTTTTAGATGTCAGTGCCTGGAGGGGGGTGATTGGCTCCATACTTTCTATACTTGTCCCAAACTGCTTAATTTCTGTCTTAAAATGTTCTCCCCAATTAGTCGGGATATTAATAAGACAATCGAACCCGAAGCTGAGATCACGCTCCTTGGTATCTCAAAAAAGAGAAGAATCTTATATGGCAATTTGCACTTTGGTGGCATGCTCCCTAATACTTCAAAACTGGAGGTGCGAGGAGATACCATCCTATTTTAATTGGGGGAATAAAATGAGGCTGGTTAAAATTTTTGAAGAGGCCTATGCCAAAAGAGTAGAATCCACGAGAAAATGTGTTAAAAGTTGGAGGTTTTATAACAACAGTGAATTTTTCTCCCTGTGATATAGCTTTATAGTAACAACATGTCAAAGTGAGGATTTTTTTTCTGTACTGATGCCCTTTATGTCTTTTGTTTCCATATAGTATTGGGATACACTATATATTAAAGCACTTTAGCACAAGACACTTTATGTATGCTACCAGCTTGGGCCAGTTTAGTCAAGATCCTTTTTTGGATATGTCACTACATGAGTAGCTGTGGACAGATTATAACGTTTTGAATTGGGTCTAGTGGAGTATGGCGATTGTGTAATATGTTAGCACTAAGCACTTTTGCACAAGATACTTTATGAATGCCACTGGTTCCTGCTAGATATGTTGAATTATTGGCACTTATGACTAGTGAAATGGTTTTAGGAAATGGAATGTATTAGGCTTTTTTAGTGATATTTTTGCTGCTGTGTACAAAAATGATTATTTTTTAATACATGATGAATTGGATTATATTTAATTTTGCTCAAAGTTGCTAAAAACCCTTGTTAAAGTTTAACTCTTGCTACATAAATTTGTCTTTCTCTGTTTGTCCTTTGCTTTGCTCAATAAAAACATTTTTTTTTAAAAAAGGATGGAAGTAGTCCTGTGGTTGTTTGTACCCCGTTGCATTCGTAATCAGAAGTGTATTGTGAGACGATGCAATCCCATTTCACAAGTGTAAAGATTTTTGAAAAACGTGTTTTCCATGGGAAAATGTAACCAACACAACAGTGGGTACCACTTTTCGTCATGTAGTAACTCTTCATTGCAGGAGAATCTGCGGGCACGCAGAGTAGATCTGGGTCTTAGATTCCACCACTGTGAAATTATGATGGTAGAAATTGACTGGAATATTTCTATAGTCAGAGGGCTAGATTTGCTAACCTGTGGTGTACCACTACGGAGCAAGAAAGGTTGTTAATGGGTCACAAGCAAAAAAAAAAACAGCTCCCTATTTTCAAAGAAATTGTGCAGTTCTGCTCCCCCCATGCATTGGCGCTCTTTGTGCTGCCTAGTGCCAAACGCAGACTTCTGCGTTGTCATCAGGATCATTTTTGTGCAGAAAAGGGTACCTTCCTGCACAATAAACTATCCTTAGAGGCTATTTTCTCCTTGAATGTCTGTTGCATGTGTACTGCAGAATGGAGCACACATGCAAGCAGGAAATAATGAGGAGAAATAAAGATATTTCTCCTTGCTATGCCAGCCACAGATTGGCACAGGACTTTGGCACACATCCATGTTTACAAGTCTTTGAAGAAATGGGTTTACGATAACATCCATGGGTGGATGCTTGTAGACACTCATGCGCCACCTTGGAAACCCTCCCTGGCACAAAGCAACACAAGTCAGAGCAATACACTCCTTTGCATCACTTTTTTTTTTACAAATCAATGCAACTAGCCATTTTTGTAAATACTAAAAAAAATATTGCATCCATTCTGTGTTAAAATTGTATCACACACCTGACACAAATCATTTGTAACTCGGGTTATTATCCACTGTGTTTCTTTCCTGCTTTCGTAAAAATGCTACACACTGACTTTACGCAAAGAAACCTAAAATGCAGGATCGCTTATTATGTTTCAAGTGTGTTACACATTATCTGTGCCCCTTCAGTATTCCTTGAGTTTTTCTGTAGATTTGGAAATTGTGTAATCATTAATGTTGTGCCTGAGAGCAGGCCCCACACCCCTTTCCCCATGCATAAATATTGTATCTGTCTTTTGTAGAGGGTCAGTACCAGGAGACTGTTTCTTTAAAAAATGTTCTACCCTCTACCTCCAGCAGCTAAGCTGAAAGAAGTATGTCTTATGAGTTTAATGGATCAAACCGGCCCTGATGGCTTTTATTGCTGCTTTTCACTTTAGGGCAGAGAGAAGGGAGAGCAGGGCAGAGTGATTTTAAATTCCAGGATTTATGGTGTTAATCCTCCTGGCTAATTATAATTTATGGGATCTTGGTAAATTAATATGCGGTTGCATTCTAAAAGCCGAGAATAGTCCAAGGCAGACATAAACAATCCTCGTTCTTCGTAATTTATTCCCACCAATGGAGTATTTTTAATAAAGTGAGCATCAGAGAATTACACAGCAACCTTCATTTTCACAGTAATCAAATAATTTATGGATTTCGGTTAGGCATGCTCCATACTTTATTTTTTGGGTTGAAAACAGCAATGGTGGGGTAATTGTATAAAATGAACACTCAATCTTCTGAAAAAGTGCACTGGTGCGATAGCTGTGCACACTCGAACATAATCAAAACTATCAAACTAACTTATTCTTGCCACAGAGTCGTCATTAATGCCAGAGGCTAGTTTGCATCTGACGTAGGGGCCTGAGATGAGCAAAAACACATAGGGTACATAATGGTCTAATTATGGTTATTTATGAATTCTCAGAGTCAAAAATTATTTTCCTACAGGAGCATTCAATTCAGATCCTAGAAGGCCATGGCCAAGGCAGATGTTCAGGACGGGAAATATCCTTTACAACGCAACTTTTACCACACAGTGCTTTTACATTGCAACTTTTACAACGCAAACCATTACAACGCATTGCGCTGGGGGGGCGCTCTAGGATAGGGAATAGATTTAATTTACTGTCCAACACCTTCCCTACTATCCATGGGGACTGGAGTTGGAATAGTAAATTAAACTATTCACTATCCAGCACCCCTCAACACTATGCGTTGTAAAGGCATGCGTTGTAAAAGTTGCGATGTAAAAGCATGCGTGGTAAAAGCATGCGTTGTAATGTCATACATCCGTTCAGGACACCTATGTAAGACTACTTTGGTATTCATTGTTTTATTAATATTGTGCCATCACCACTTTTAAGCCAATTTCATAATTGCATAAAACCTTTAATGTAGTGTCTACTGATGTACTTAGATGTGCCATTGTGGATAGACCCACTATCCTGCCATCTATGGACTTCTTATAGTAGGGCAGTGCTGCTAGTGGACTGATACATAGACTGACTATGCAGCTGGGTACTGACTTTCTAGGGCAGCCTCATCACCTTCTCAATGTCGATCCCATGAACCCACTATTGTGGGGTTTTTGATTTCTTCAGTATAGAACCACAAGTGAAGGATTGACCTGAAGACCGGTAGACTGTGGGGTCTGTTTATTTCTTTACCCTCCGCCGCAGAAGTAATTTAACTGAAGTGATGACCTGTATCTGAGCTGCCACTGCTCCGAAATTATTATTCACTAAATTTCGAACTCAAAATGGACCTTCCATTGGACTGACAACATCTATCTGTTTCTAGTAACAATGCTCCTTCTGTTCCAGAATTAAACACCACACAATAAAATCAAACGAGGGTAAGGTACCCTTTAGGAATCCTCTGATATTCTTCTTTTTCAAAGTTAAAAAGCCATATGTTACCAATGAAAGCTGCAACTAACCAGACAGAAAGAACATACATAACTCTGAGCTGAGATTAATCTACTCGAGAATTAAGCAATTGAGTTCTAAAACCCAATTAACCCCTTCGAGGCTGATGACGAGCTGGGCTCGTCATGGTGTAGCCTCCTCAAACACTGATGACGAGCCCAGCTCGTCATGAACAATGGGTTTTTTAAAAAGTCAGCATTCCAGGAGAATGAGCACAGCGCGCATGTGGTTAAAAAGTGGAAGCTACACTGCATATACTGAATATTAATTTCTGTTACTGCTTTAGCATTTCTCTCAAAAGTGACCATAACTTATTTTGCATTAGACTGAGTGCTTGCTACATACATTGCACACTGAGAACTTTGCCAGAATAGAATGTTCTCTAAAGCAAGAAAGGCCCATTTCGGAGAAAGGCTCTGTACAAAGTTTCAATGTGCATGGCTGCTAGCCCATTTTCCTAAAATATCATTCCCTCCTGAACCCCCTCCTAAGCACTCTAGGTGCTCTGCCCTACACACTAAACACTGTACAATACTTTGGCTCCTGTCCACCTTTCTTCTTCTTAGAAAACTCCTCCTAACTTTCACTATCCACTCATCCACTCCTAATCTCCTGTCCCTTAGTAGGCCCTTTGCACCCCACATACTCTGATCAACCAGACTCTGTTAGCCTACCCCTTCCCCTAACCTCTCAGATAACTGACCTCTCCTCTCTAACATCATGTCACCTGTGCATGTAATCCATTCTCTCTTAACATGTCTTTCCCTAATCCGACAATCTTCCAACCCTCTCTACCTCACTCTTTAACACCTATGACTACTGTTAAACTTCCCTCATACTTTCACGTTCTCTATTATCTCCTTAGTCATCCTATCTCATGTGTTCATCTCACACTGCTTAACCCATCTGATCCCTAACCTTCTCCTGACTCCCTGACCCTAACTCCACCAACTGTCCTGTCTTCCTACTCACTCCCCCATCCCCCTTAGCAAACACCCCTTGGTACCCAATAATAATTACTTCCCATCCAACACATTTCTAAAACACCCTTCACTACTCCTACCATCCCCACTGCACAATAGTGGACTCTAGGCCCACATACTTAGAAAGGATTGACACTGACACAGTAGTATTTTACTGGCAAAAGGCCCAGGCCATTTGTGCCTGGCCCCTTTTTTTAGCAGGGTCACCTGAATGGTGACGCCTGTGATGGGTGGTGTGGATGGATAGTGTAGGTACTGCATAATCCCGAACACTAGAATGTGTCCATCAAGGCACTATACCCACCTTCTACTAAGTTGCCTATCAACCTGTTCTTTTATCTTCCTCTTTCCCAGCATCTTAATCCCCTCCTCCTCCCCATCCCATTCTATAAAACGGATATATGCTTATGACCTAAACATTTCAAGACGTTACCACTGCCTCTGTGCCACTGATAAATGGATGCTGAGCTGAAATAATAAACTAAGTTCATGTACCAGTGAGGGCCTCTACACTCGTAGAAGAGACTCCGCAGTTGTGGCAGGATCTCTGCACTCATGGTGGCATCCCTGCATCATGTCGGGATCTCAGCACTGCAGTTTCTCATTGCAGAGATCCTGATACGACTGCGGAGCCTCTGCCACGAGTCCGGAGGCTCTTTGTGAATTTGGCCTGGTGACCCTAGCCTGGTCAATGGAGAAACTCTCAAATTACCACCAATTGGCACAAGAAATGAAAGACCTCATCATCTGGATCAAATGACAAAATAACTTTAAGAGTGAATATGGACTCTACAATGCAGACACTGCAATGCATCTTCCTAAACCTGGGCTACCCACAGAGGCTACAGGTCTCTTTCACTCTCAACATGTTACAAATAATCACTTCAAATGGTATTTTGTGAACTACAATTCACCTTGAAGTAGCTCAAGTACATTAAAACACTCCTGTTAGATAAGTAAATGTGTAGTTAGGGGAGGAAGTCTCTCAATGTCGTATTAGCATTGGCTTGGCCGACAATGAGACTGTCTTCTGATGGTCTTGAATATTCCTTTGGAACGCTTGTATTCATTCATACGTTTTACACTGCAGCATTTGAGCCCAAAAGAACACAACTTTAGGAGGGTTCAATGATGTATGCATAGTGTAATTTGCTTTTGTCGTCAGAACTAGATTAACGAGGATTGGTGGAAACGTATTCAGCACTTCTAGCCACACTCGAGGATCCATAGTTTGTGACACCCTCAACTGTATTGGCAGGACAAAGATTAACATTTACATCATTAAATGTGAACAAGATGAAAAGTATGTCACCTCTGGCATATCTATGGCATACATGCTGGCATATCAGGAGCAGCTGAGACCAATCATAATATTATTACTGTCAGGCATAAATAGTGTTGTATTTCATGCATATCATTATTATCATGATATGAAATGAGATGGTGGCACTACTTTGTATCAGAAAAAAATATCATGCTTGCATAAAGAAATTAATATAGATTTTATATGAAGAAAGCGTTTTCACCATGGGAGATTATTTTAGCACACTCGCCTATGATATACGCCTCTGCAAGACTTACTATTTACTCCTGCTACTTTCCCCCAAATTCCATTGTTACCTGGGCATTCTCTGTTGTATTGGCTTACATCGTGAGATGCATTGCGTCTGAAACCTAGACTGTGCGTGGCCTAATGAATATGACGCGTATGTCAAATCTCCAAACTATCTGAATAGAAACCCAAATAGTTTTACACATCCTTGAGCAAGAAAAATAAAAGTTGCTCCAGAAATGTGTTTCTTTCTGCCTTTAGATGGTGGTAGGAGTGTGTGCGTGATGGGCCAGGCACGCATGGCCTGGGCCATTTGCCAGTGAAATACTACTGTGTCCCTGTGCATCCTTTCTAAATATGTGGGCCTAGAGTCCACTATTGTGAAGTGGGGATGGTAGGAGTAGTGAACCTTCTTTCTGTGACCGTGTTTGCCTGTTGCCTACAGTTCTTTGTGCCACGAACCCTTTGCTGCCTTAAGCTTCAACAGCGGACCCGCCCGCCTGTCTCCCGCTGCCCGACAGCTCACCTGTCATCTGGAGCGGGGGCCGCCGAGAGGAGACGGGCAGACTTCAACAACCATCAGCCCTTTTGGTGCTCCGCGTCACCGGGAAGCGCCAGGAGGCGCTTAAATTCGGCATCAGCCCCATTGAGCGGGGGAACCTTCTTTTTCCGACCGTGTTTGCCTGTTGCCTGCAGTTCTTTGTGCCACGAACCCTTTGCTGCCTTAAGCTTCAACAGCGGACCCACCCGCCTGTCTCCCGCCGCCCGACTGCTCACCTGTCCTCTGGAGCGGGGGCCGCCGAGAGGAGACGGGTGAGGGGCGGACTTCAACAACCATCAGCCCTTGCGGTGCTCCGCGTCACCGGGACGCGCCAGGAGGCGCTTAAATTCGGCATCAGCCCCATTGAGCGGGGGAACCTTCTTTCTGCGACCGTGTTTGCCTGTTGCCTGCAGTTCTTTGTGCCACGAACCCTTTGCTGCCTTAAGCTTCAATAGAGGACCCGCCCGCCTGTCTCCCGCCGCCCGACTGATCACCTGTCATCTGGAGCGGGGGCCGCCGAGAGGAGACGGGCGAGGGGCGGACTTCAACAACCATCAGCCCTTGCGGTGCTCCGCGTCACCGGGAAGCACCAGGAGGCGCTTAAATTCGGCATCAGCCCCGTCTCGCAGGACGCGAGCGGAACGCCGGGCGAGCCAGGCCAAGGGCGGGCCCGTTTAAGCCCGTTCAAGACCGGGTAAGACTGGACTGGGCTACACTATGTGCAATTCTTTTCCTATTTTTTGACATTTAACTCCATTGTGTAACCTGCTTTATCTAACTGCCTCCCATATTAACGACGATCATACTTTGTAAGCTGACTTTATTTTCTGTCAGGAAATGACTTCCACAAGAGGATCAAGAAGTAAAACTGCTCAGAATACAGCTCTAATAACTGGCCCCATAGATCTTTTTATCACCAGAACCAACGAGGTGATTAATCAGAGCATATCTTTGCTGGAGCGTAGGGTCTCGCAAGAGCTGGAAATAGCGAGGAGGTCCTCTCTGGGTCCTCTCGCTTCTGCCCTAACCCCAACACAGCCGAGGCCGACCATCTCTTTTGCATCGCAAAATGAAATTGTGGCAGAGATCCATACCGTCCCTAGTACGGTTGATTTATCTGCCTCCCAGCTGTCCCTTGATTCATACTTATCCGATGATTTAGAAAAAACACCAGACTTATCTCAATGTCAAACCCATGCTTTGCCATCGGAAAAAAAGGACAAAGGGAAGAGGGAAGGTGCAATAGCTAAACAGATAAAGAAGATAAAAAAGACAAAGGGGACCAAGTCTAATTCTACTCAACTTACACCTTCTGCAAACAATCAGGCTTCCGATGTAAATCACTTTGTACTGTGCCCACAAAATGATAACAACATTCCTGTGATCAATATTCCGGAAATTTCTGAGAATCCAAACAGCATGCGGGTAGTCGGGGGCACTTGTAACACATGTGCCTCAAATGCCCATCTACTAAATAGCGTGGGGGAGCTTTTTAAATGCTATCTACATCCAGTAGAAAAAAGCTTAATGAATATCGAAAAACAGCTAGCAAAGCTACATACATTACCTTTCAATCAGAAAACCTTGGTCTCTACGCACTCAGGGGGGGTTAAACCTAAAGCCCCGGGTATACCTCCTAAACTAGCCCAAACTGATCCCCGAATTTCAACTACAGAACCTACAAAACCTGCAGACGTACAAACTGTGTGGAAACCTGCAAAAGACATCACTGACTTCACTGTCGGGGCAGTAAAGGAAAAACTCAATATAACCAAAGACATCTCTAAGGCCACCCCAGGAATAACCAAGGACCCTGCCGTGACAGACAAGTCAAATTCCACACCACACCCTTCTTCTAAAGTGCCGGCTTTACAACCCAGGGGAGAAGACAACAAGAAGGGAGCAAGGATCAGGCGGCCGGTTCATCTTCCCTCCGAGGCGACGCCTTATACAGTCATCCTTACGGGGGTCCCTGAGTTGATGGAAAATACGGATGAACCTTCCTGGTCTCTTCTTAACAAGGTGCGACAGTGGTTAGGTACAAATAGACCCCTCCAATCCCCATACACTAGTAGAATTTCCTCAGTCCGAAGAGTAGTATGGATTGGGGATTCTAGAAAAAGTATACAGGGCGACTATGTCATAGTCAGCTGTGGTGATTCTGCCACGGTTGATTATATTTGCTCTTGGCCTGATTTGGAAAAAATGGGAGGATTGATGCCTATCGTCTTTTACCCACCAATGAACTCATATAACAACGCAGATTCTCAATATTGGGAGGAGGGCACGGACTGGTCTGGGAACCAAGTGGGTCACTGGAATGGAAATAGATATAGATTGAGAGACTGGGAACCTAGGCCCTGGCCGCCAAGGCGAAATCAGTACAACCAGGATGGATGGAGGGGCATCCCCCTGAGAAATAGGTATGAATGCCTAGACAGGGTTAATTTACCATTAGGGCACTCACTAAGGGTTAATAATGATTGTATTACTTTGTCCACCTTTTCATCCTCAGGCAATAAATCTGATTTGTGTAATTTAAAACCGCACTTTATCAGCTCAACTCTGACCACTATGAATATTGATCCCCCCTACCCATCACCTACTTTGCCATTCCCTCCCCTTCCAACTTACCCCGCCTTAGGCCAATCATCTAAAGTGTTCGTTGCTAAGACATCTCATGAGCCATCTGATACTCTTATTCAAGAAAAAATAAACAAAGGACTTCCAGACCCGATAGGGCACAATGTGGAAACATTTTTGAGCCAACAGCATTCTGAAATAGCATCGGTACATTCACCGAGGAAAGCTAATCTGGCTTTAACCTCATGGAATGTGGTGGGCTTACATAAGAAACTGAATGATCAGACATTTCTATCCTTCGTAAGTAAATACGACATTGTCTGCCTTCAAGAGTGTTGGGACCAGAAGGAGTCATATATGGAGGGCTTTACTACCTTCTTCACACCATCTATGCAGGGTAATCGGGGCAGGGGCTCAGGCGGGCTTTGTACTTATGTCTCCAACCTGGTAAAAGTCACAGCGAAGAAAGTAGTATGGGAAGGGGCAAACGATGGAGTGTGTAAAACCCTGCAAGGCCTTTCTGTTGTAGGTGAGAGGATGAATCTTCTCCTAATTAACTTATACAACAACATCTGGAAAGAAGAACCTAAAGCTATTATAGAGGACCTAACCAACATCTTAAACGCGGGATCAGGAAAGGCCGATTGCACCCTCATTATGGGTGATTTCAATTGCCATTTATGCCCCCATAGCGGTGTGGATATTTGTGGTATATAGACATCCCACGCAACGAACACATCTCTGGTCACCTTAAAGACCTCCACTGGCTACCCGTCAATAAGAGGATCACTTTCCGACTGCTCACCCACGCACACAAATCACTCTACGACATCGGACCAGATTGCCTCAACTCTCGACTGTCCTTCTACACCCCCTCCCGCCAACTACGTTCTTCCAACCAAGCCCTCGCCACTGTACCTCGCATCAACAAGACCACCATGGGAGGCAGATCCTTTTCATACCTGGCTGCAAAAACATGGAACTCACTCCCCGCTTACCTTCGCCTCACCCAGAACCACCTAGCGTTCAGAAAGCAGCTTAAAACGTGGATATTTGACAAATAATCCTCCTCCCCTTCCTAAGCGCCTTGAAACCCTCTGGGTATGTAGTGCGCTATACAAATGCTATGACTTGACTTGACTTGACCATAAATGAAAAACTGACCAGGAAAGGCAAAGATGGGGAAATGATTAAATTGAACCGCTGGTTCAATCCTGCCTGCTCCAAAGCCCATCCATCTTTATTGCAGGCTGTCAAAACACTCCAGAAGGATGTGAAGCTAGTCAGAGAGGCGAGGTTAGTGTACAAACATGCCCTTTTAAATAGGAAAAACAATCTCAAAAAACATGCATGGGAAGCACTAATTAGAGCTAGCGCCCTTCGTGATAATATCACCTTTTGGAGAGAAGTTAATGCCCCGTTTTTTGTAGAAAGTAGGACTGACTCCCTTGAAAACGCTATAGCTGAGGACGTTTGGGTCAATTATTTCACGGTTTTATATAAAAAAGATGATCTATTGGAGATAGACCCCCATGAAATTCCTGTAAACAACCCTATTGATCCACAGTTCGAGGTAACTTATCTAGCAGAAACGTTCCCTTTGCACATAGTTTTCTCGTCTGCAGAAGTCGAGCAGGCCATTTGCGAAAGCGCAAATTCAAAAGCTCCAGGCCCAGATGGTATTCCCATTGATATATTTAAAGACAGCTTGGACCTCTGGGCTCCGCTTCTCACAAATGTCTAAAATGCCTATAGCCAAGTAGGTTTTCCTGTTACTTGGCAAGAAGCCATTGTAATCCCAATCTTCAAAAAGGGCGACAGGCAGGCTCCTAAATGCTATAGGCCAATTTCCCTGCTCGACTCCTTGATGAAAGTGGCAGGGAGAGTTTTATTGACTAGATTACAATCCTGGGCAAATGACGAGAGGGTTCTTTCAAAATTTCAATACGGGTTTAAGAGAGGGTTGGGCACAGTTGAGCAAGGCCTAAATCTGACATTAATATCCAGCAAATATACAATGGCTAAAAATGGTAACTTGTTCATGACATTTGTCGACCTAAGCTCGGCTTTTGACCGCTTGGATCACAAACTGTTATGGTCAACGTTAACCAAGTTAGGTTTAGATCCCCCCATTTTGAATTTTATTAAGGAACTTTACAGAGGCGCAGGAGCAATGGTCCGCTACGGCAAAAATGGTGAATGCACCAGGAAATTCCCCATAGAAAAGGGGGTTAGGCAAGGATGCATCCTTGCACCCTTTCTTTTTAATCTTTACATTAACGAAGTGGCAGACTTTTTCATTAACCTAGAAGTTGATTATCCCAAAATAAACGGCTCGTCGGTCCCAATACTTTTGTATGCCGACGATGCCGCAATTATATCTCGAACTCAGATGGGCCTTCAAAAGGCATTAACTGGTTTTTCAACTTTTATGGGGTCCAGAGGTTTGAAGATCAACGTGGAAAAAACTTTTACCATGTGCTGTACCTCAAAGAGAAACTCTAAAATAGACTGCAGAACCTTCGTTAATCAGTCCAAGATAAGCTTGACCAAAACGTTTTCATATTTAGGCATCACATTTAATAACAGAGGAACCTGGTCAACAGCGATAGCTACACGCAACCTGGCCTTCTCCAGCACCATTGGAGCGGTAAAACAATTTGCCAAAATGCCTGGGTGGGAAACCCATAGATACTTTGATAAAAATGTACGCAGCTAAATGTGTATCGACTGCGATCTATGGCGCTGGCATATGGGGAACGGCCGATTGCTCACAAATCCAACTAACAGAAAATGCCCTTTTCAGATATTTGCTAGCTGTTCCAAGATCAGTTTCTACCACTATTTGTCATAAAGAATTAAATCGTGTGCATATTACAGATCTAATTAAGGTTACACCCGTCATGCTGTGGCATAAGATCGGTCTTCGGATGAGACAGCCTTCAGCAGGGACGTTTTTCAGGACTGCATGAATCAATCAGCGGCCAAGAAGATTATTTGGCTTCAATATATTAAAAACTTCATGAACTCTATCGGGCATCCCGAACTTTTTGCAACCCCGAGCACATGTTCATTAATATTGGAAAAACTTTTAAAAGACACTTGCCTTGAACTGTTAGAAGACAGACGGTGGTACTTGGATGGTAACAAGTCAACAGTCATTTCCCATCGTCGCATTTTACACGGTCCAGGATTACATCCATATCTGGCTCCGGAAATTCCCTGTTATACCAGAATGCTTCTAACTAGGATGAGAACCGACTGCTTCTACAGGCTGATTACATTCCCTAGTCCAAATGACTGGTCGGTGTCACTGATAAAATGTCCATGTGATGATATTTCAACTCAGTCAAATATCCATAGCATCTTTTTCTGCAAATTTTATGAATGGGGGAGAAAGAGAATTTTGCTACCCCTATTAAGGCTGTGGGGTCTGCGTCAATGCAGACCTGCTTTGGTTAGACTGTATATGTTGCACGACGAAATTACTGTGGATGCTAAATACCTGAAATATGTGGTTAGATCTAGAGGCACTATGACTTAATACAAGTGTTGGATTCTTTATACATGTAGCTAACGGCATACTTAATTAACTGATTTCTTCTGATTGCCTTATTATAAGGTTTTAATATATGTTTTTTTTAGTATTTTTAATGTTTTTTTCTATTGAAATATAGAAATATTTAATTGTATTATCCATGTGTCATGAATTTTCTATGTGCTTTTATGGTCTTTTAACAATACCGAATAAAGCTATCTTGACTTGACTTGACTTGAGTAGTGAAGAGTGCTTTAGAAATGTGTTGGATAGGAAGTATTTACCATTGGGTGCCAAGTGGTGTTTGCTAAGGGGGATGGGGGAGTGAGTACGAAGACAGGACAGTTGGTGGAGTTAAGGTCAGGGAGACAGGAAAAGGTTAGGGGTCAGATGGGTTAGGCAGTGTAAGATGAACACAATGATTTAGGATGACTAAGGAGATAATAGAGAAAGTGAAAGTAGGATGGAAGTTTAACAGTAGTCATGGGTGTTAAAGAATGAGGTAGAGAGGGTAGGAAGATTGTCGGATTAGGGAAAGACATGTTAAGAGAGAATGGATCACATGCACAGGTGACATGATGTTAGAGAGGAGAGGTGCCTTCTTAAAATGTATTGAGAATATTAGATACTGGAGTAGAGGCAGCTGCTCAGTATAACAAAACATTTCTATGGAACATGGATTCTGAATTCATTTTTTAACAAATTTTAGGATCTTTTGGTACCAAGTTGGCAAGTGTACTTAAACTTAATTTTGATGAAGCTGCTGAACTTGTTGCTTTGGGTTAATTGTACAGGTCTGTTCACGTGAGTGAACACCACCCAATTTACTAAGAAGCATGGAAGGAAAACTCACAGATCTCATCAATAGGATGCAAAATATTCAGGATATAATCCTTGGAGCGCATTAAAAGGAGGAAATATAGCAACTCTGATAAATGATAAGAAAAATGATATGTTTCAAGAGAATTTTTGTTCCATTTCCTTCCGGAAGAGCACCTATAATGTGAAAAGAGCAAACCACCAAAAGATTATCAAACTGCTCATGTGGCAGTGTGGACCTTTGAGACTCAAAACAATACTACTGTAGTGTAAGATAACGCTAAAGGGGTTATGCCTGTCACTCTGAAGTTATAAGCACACTCCCATATTACTCCAGTTTTGCTGCAGTGAGAAAAGAAAGGGAGTTTTTCGCCCTCCTTTGTGACCACGTCCAAGGACCATCAACAGGTACTCCATAATAAACCAGCCACTCAATGAAAGCCAATGTGCAGGATCCAAACACTATTCTCACAACCTGAGGCCACAAAACACCCTGTGAACAGTGAAGCAAGTCATGTCTCTATCAAACATTTGCTCTTGAAGCATCAAGACCCAAAAAGGCACAATCAGGAACGTAAGGACATTTTGGCTTTCTAAACAATATTTGGTTTGAGTGGTGTTCTTTCTTGAAAAGGATACAATATTAAAGTTATTTTAAGGAAACCTATAATTCTACCACTGCTGTGTTAAGAGACTGATAAAGATGCTACACTTCTGATTCAGGAGAATGGAGGGTGAGGAGTTCCGCACTTTTTTAAAAATAAAAAAAATATCAGAATGATCAGCTCTCATGAAGGATGCTGAATGGCATTGGTTTGCCCTTTGTGGAATAAACATGATTCGGAAATGATGGGCGAGCCAATAGGATCGTCACAAATTAAAAGCCTGTTTATTGGGAGGACAGGGTCTGCTGATCATAATGAAGGATTTGCTTTGCCACAGAAATGGTCTTTTTTTGAAAACCTTTCCAGCTTTCAAGTTTTTGAAACTAAAGCGAGATGCTCCTTATATTCAGCATGTTTGTTTCCGGATATATTTCACACTATAGAAGATAGTGTCTTAAAATGGCAGAAATGTGCAGGCAAATGCATTGATGCTGAAGATTCGAGATTTCTCTTTTCCCTCGCACATTCGGCCTTAATTAGATTTAACCTTAAAAAGATAACACTATTTTGGAATGTGCCTGCTATAGTTCACTCTGGCTCGATTAAATTCAATGTTCCCATCTATCAACCAAAACGCAGGACGCTATAAAAGAGGGCCAGGAATGTAGCAGCATACGGTTTTTGATTGCACCTTACTAATTAACTTCTGGGAGTAGAAATTTAGGGCAATCAGTTCAGCTATCAGAGTTAATGTTGCTCCCTCTACAATAATCGCAGTGCTGGGTCCTGGCAGTCCAGGCCTCGGAAAGGCGAATCAAAGTTGCACACTTATTGCAGCTCTGGTCGCCAGATCATTAATTGTGCCTAAATGGAAATCTGATTGCCCTCCGTCGTATCGGGAAGAGGGCCATAAAATGGGAAAGGTCAGGAGGACATGATCAAAGGGACACATTTGAGAAGGATTTATAAAGAATATGAGAAGTAACATTGACTTACTTACTTTCTTTCCTTCTTTCTTTCTTTCTTTCTTTCTTTCTTTCTTTCTTTCTTTCTTTCTTTCTTTCTTTCTTTCTTTCTTTCTTTCTTTCTTTCTTTCTTTCTTTCCTTCTTTCTTTCTTTCTTTCTTTCTTTCCTTCTTTCTTTCTTTCTTTCTTTCTTTCTTTCTTTCTTTCTTTCCTTCTTTCTTTCCTTCTTTCTTTCTTACTTTCTTTCTTTCTTTCTTTCTTTCCTTCTTTCTTTCTTTCTTTCTTTCTTTCTTTCTTTCTTTCTTTCTTTCTTTCTTTCTTTCTTTCTTTCTTTCTTTCTTTCCAAATACTGTTACAATGATTATGTTTACAGTTTGTAAATGGAAACAGATTCATGCTTTTCTTTGCAATATTATTTATGTCGCATTATTTACATAATGGATTTTATGCTCAAGCATAGTTTCTTTTTTCATTACGTTCAGGTTCGATGACGTAGCACTGTTGTTTGTACAGTAAAATGAAGGTGAGGCTCTCCCAATCGACCTGGCTTGCGCCGTGACAGGGTTGGTGAGCTAGCAGGGGTATATCCTGCGCTGCAAGCCTAGAGGTAAAACCTGGAAAAGAAAGGGAGGGGAGGGGAAGCATGGCTAGCTTTAGCGTTGGTGGTGCCCGGTGCAACAATCATTTTTGGTGCCCCCACACCCCATGACCGCCTCTTCAGATTCTCTCACTACCACCGGGCAAAAGTGCCCCTCATCTCTCCAATCATAAGCTATTGCTAAGCACAGCGCCACCCTCCACAGGTCAGCGCCTCCTCCACAGTTCACTGCCTAGTGCGGTCGCACCAATCGCACTGCCCTAAAGCCAGCCCTGAGGGGAACCTCACACATGAAGAGTAGAGACGCATAGTGGTACCTGTCACATGTCCTAGCGTTTATTCCTGTTGAATCTGATTTTGTTTTTACTTTTATAAAAGGGAAAAAACATTGTCTCAGGATTTCCAGTGCTATTCAACATTAGCAAATTGAAAAACACAAAAATATCATTGCACAAAAAAGACATTGCCTTATGGACAAGAAGAGAATTACTAACCTGCTACATTACTACATTTCTAGGCATTGTCTGGGCTAACTGCAAGGTATGTGTACAGGTTTTGTTTTCCTTTTGTTTTCCTTTTTTAAACTAATTTAGAAATCGTGTAAAATTGTAAGCGACAAAGCGTAATCATATATGCTTAACCTCTTAGGTGCGTCGAACGGTAGAGGGCCGTCCGAACCATGCACGCGGTGCTTTTTTCGGTACACAGACAAAATATTGATTTTTAAATATCGATATACAAAAATATCGAAGTTTAAATATCGATGGGACAAAATATCGAAGGTAAGTAATATCGAAAGTCTTAATATCGATATTAGTATGATATCAGTAATATCGAAGTTTTAAATATCGATGTCAATAATATCGAAATAAATAACTTCGATGTTACTAATATCAATTTTTAAATAAATTTAGTGTATATTATATTGTATTTATTATGTTTTATTATTTATTTTTAATGTAATTTAATTAAATATTGTCTTTTACTACTGTAGCAGGTTGTGGGTTTATAGGGGAATAGGGTGGGAAGTAATTTAATTATGTTAAATTAATTATTAATTAGTAGGAATTATTAATTAATTAATTGAGAAATAATTTTTAATTAATTTTAATTAATTGATTAATTGATAAATATGTTCTGTAGTGGGTTATGGGTTTATAGGGGAATAGGGTGGGAAGTAATTTAATAATAATTAATTAATTGATATATGTTTGTACATATTTTAATTGATAATTAATTGGTAATTAATTTATATTAATTAGTTAATTAATTAATATAATTTTGTACATATTTATAATTATTAATTAGTTGGTAGCTAATTAATATTAATTATTTAATTACATTAATTATAGTAATTTTTTTATATATAATTTTTTGTTATTCTTAATTAATTAATTTGGAAAAATAATATTAATTATTAAATTAAATTAATTACAGCTAATGTGCTAATATATTTACTTTATTGTTATCGTTATTTATTAATTAATTGGTAATTAAATAATATTAATTATGGGTAAAGGAGTATTTTTAGGGTTCAGGGTCAGTTTTCAGTTTTTGGGTAAAGGGGTATTTTTAGGGTTCTGGGTCAGTTTTCAGTTTTTGGGTAAAGGGGTATTTTTAGGGTTCAGGGTCAGTTTTGGTTTTTTGGGGTACAGGGATATTTTTAGGGTTCAGGGTCAGTTTTGGGTTTTTGGGGTACAGGCGTACAGGGTAAAAACAAAAAAATATTACATTAAATCAAATAAATAACATTAAAAAAAAATTACATTAAATTATGAAGTGTTTTATTTATTTTAAATGTATATGTATTCGTTTTAGTTTTGTTTTAATATTTTTATTTAATATTTGTAAAATTATATGTATTTTAAAATTATTTTTACATTATTATTAATACATTTAAAAAAACGATATTTTTGATTCCGATATTTTTGTACTACGATATTATTTTTTCGATATTTTTGTACTTACCTTTATGAAGATAGGATTCCGATATTTTTGATGTCGATATTTTTGCTCCGATATTTTTGCATTTCGATATTCTGTCTGTCGATATTATGTCAGACATTCGCTTTTTTCATCACCGCAGCGGAATGTCCACCACGGCGAAGAGGCTAAAAAGGAACGGATAAATCAGAATGCAAAACAGCAACAAAACAACAATAATAATAATACAGCGTATGTTAACCCCTTGTGTGCTTCTGGCAGCCAACGGCTGTCGCGCGTACTACCTTTGCAGTGCTGCGCACGTCCGTTGGCCGACGCAGCCCCGCCCGCTCCGCTAAACCGTTGCACCTTGGCGGAATTGCTGTTGCAGTTAAGCGGTTAATATCACCCTCAATGTAACAATTTTACTGTCCGATCCTAAAGACTTTGACCCAAGACAGCCTTGACTATAGCTCAGTAAGCTGCAATAATTGCAAGCATAGATTATGCCATTTTGGGTCTTGATGCTTTGGGAATATAAGTTTGAGACATGACTTGCTTCACTGTTCACAAGGTGGATTGTGGCCTCAGGTTGGGTGAATAGAGTTTGGATCCTGCACTTTGGCTTTCATCGAGTGGGTGATGTATTATGAAGCCCCTATTGATGGCCCTGAGATGTGGTCACTGAGGAAATACAATCAAGTATCTGATTCCCTGGCCAAGATGCCTCCCTTTATTTTTTCACCGGAGCACAGCTGGAGTAATATGCGGGTGCGCCTATAATTTAAAAATGACAGGCACCCTGCTCCAGAACCCAAACAGACCTAAAGTTGGCACTTTCAGCATGTTAATGCTCGCTTTCGTGAAGATGTGTTAATCTTCATGTGGCACGTGTTTGAGGAAATTTAGCATCTTGGTTTAAGGTTAGAAGATGTTAAAACCAGGATAAGTGCTTCATGTTTGATAAGGAATCTTCCAGTTGAGACTTTCTGTGTTCTTCTCAGATCATCTTCTTGTCACACAGTCTGCAGGGTGAGGATGTTTACAGATCCATGTGTCCTCATTCGGGAAACAACACTTACAATGCAACTTTTACAACGCACTACCTTTACAACGAAACTTTTACAATGCAACATCCATTACAACGCATGCCATTACAACACAATCATTACAACGCATGTCACTACAACGCATACCACTACAACGCATGTCATTACAACGGAGTCATTACAACGCATACCATTACAACTCATACATACACTGTCCAACTCTTACCCTACTGTTGCACCCCCTGGAGTTAGAATTGTAATTTTTACCCCTACACTATCCAATACTTACCCTACTGTTGCACCCCCTGGAGTTAGAATAGTAATTTTTACCCCTACACTATCCAACACTTACCCTACTGTTGCACCCCCCTGGAGTTAGAATAGTAATTTTTACCCCTACACTATCCAATACTTACCATACATGCAATGTAATGGTATGCGTTGTAATGGTATGCGTTGTAAATGTAGTATGCATTGTAGTGGAATGCGTTGTAAAGATAGTTTCAAAGATTTCATTGTAATGGCATGCGTTGTAATGGAATGCATTGTAATGGATGTTGCGGTGTAAAAAATGTGTTGTAAAGGTATGCGTTGTAAAAGTGTGTGTTGTAACGACATACATCCCCTCATTCCGGTATTACTTAGTCATTGGGTCCATTTCGTCCCAGATAATATTGATTAGGTGGGAAACCAAGCTCTGCACACCCTGTTGTCTATGGGAAGATGCCCTATTTCTGATCTGCAAGTGTCCACTGAAAAGAAGAAGAGCATGTGGAGAATTCCTTTCCAATTTAGCTTTGACAATATCTTGGTCTCTGCCTTCATCTAAAAGATGTTATGATGTAAGACATGATGCCGACCCCCTTGTTGTGCAAGATGATGCTAAAAAGGAGATGTTTATTATTGATGATTGACCTTATGAGTAGTATGTCCGGATGTTGAGGTACACTGAATCAGTGTTATGAGGTGCCTTGGAAGTGTGGGTGAGGAGTTTGAATAGTGCTGATAAGTGAATAGTGACCATTGGAGCTCCTCCAGATGCAGTGTGATGCAAGTGCGGAAAGGGAGGTTGAGAGTGATTCCGACCTCCAAGTTCTGAATGGTCTACAACCTTCTGGTGAGTCCTTTGTTGATTCTGTCATAGAGGGTGTTTGATGTATTCCAGCTTGCTTGTGACCAGGGAATGTGTGACAGTTTTCTAATTGGGAGTCGCTTGAAAGTCTTCCACAGTATTTTCAAGGCATAGAGCATGACGCAGTGACAGCATTCACTTGGGTGGTCATGTTAAGTTTGCAGTCAACAATTATCCTGAGGTTCTCGGCCTGAGTGGGTGGAGAGGGAGTGGATGTACATCATAAAGTTGTTGGCTACCAGGTGGAGTCCCACAGTGATATGCTCTTACAGAAGATCATGATTTCAGTCTTGTTGATGTTCAGCTTTAGACAGCTGGTGTTCATCCGGTGGGCAATTTCAATTTTGCAGGCATTGAACTTGATCCGGATACTGGGCGTCTGTTCCATGAGAGAGAGACTGAGTTGTGTGTTGTCAGCTTAGGAGAGGACGTTGATGTTGTGAGAGTGGATGATGCTGGCTCTAGGGAACATGTTTGCATTGGAAAGGGTTGGTGTTGAACTTGGCCCTGGCCCAAATCTTCACTTTTGAAATGGGCAGTGCGAGCGAGACCAGGACGGGGCCCTAAGTGCATTATCGGAATTCCCAAAGGGGGGTGCGGAGATTCCTGTACTCCACATTGAGTGGAGAGTTACTCCCCTCAAGGGTATTGAGTATTTTTACAGGACCTGCAGGATATGTACAGTGATGGTAGAAAAGGATGTTATGCCTATGGTCTTGTAACATGTGCACAGCTGCAAGTGTTTACCATGGTACACTGCAGATGGTATTTTCGGCCTAAAGGTGGTCTGTAAGTGTACTCTTACCAGTAGTTACTGGTTGTCTTCCCTAACTGTGAGTTGTGATGTTATGACAGTGGCCATATTGGCCCTGTGGTGTATATAATCCCTGTAAAGTCATGCCAAGTGCCGGGTGGCACAGTGTATATGTATGATTATGTTCTAATGTGCTTTATGAATAATACAAAGGATATTTTTACATAACCTTGTGTGGAGCTTCCTTTGTGGTGTGCCCAGTGTGTTGCTGCTGTGTGAGTGTGTTGCAGAAATGCTTTACACATTGCCTCTGGGATAAGCCTGACTGCTCTGACAAGCTACAAAGGGGGTAAGCAGAGGTTATCTTCAGTGTGTATCTCCCTTGCCGTGACTAGAGTGGTGGTTTCTTGCTGGCTTAGGCGCATGCCCTAGCCAACCGGAAATCCCATTTCTAACAGTCGAGCTCAGGGAAGATCATTGAGAACTCCTCTAATGAGGGCACAGGCGTACAAAGTTTATGGTGCTAGACTGCCTGACTGGGTCCTTCCAGAGAAATTCATCGAAGTCCTTGTCCATGGATTCCAAAATCCTGTAGGAGTTTTATAAATATGTACTGGTGGCTGTGCCAAATGCTGAATAGAGGTATAGGAGAATTAGGTAATCTATGTCTTCTCTGTACAGAATCATGCAGATGTCTTACATCGGGCGATGAGGGGAGTTTCTGTGCTATGATATCATCTGAAACCAGATTGAGTGGTGTCAAGGAGTCAGTGGTCATCGATGTATTTGGTGAGGAGATGGTTAATGATTTTCTCTAAGACTTGGGCTGAGAATAGTAACAAGGAGATCGGTCCGCAGTTGGTAAGCATTGAAGGGTCTGCAGAGGGTTTCTTCAGCAATGGAAGGACAGCTGCATGTTTCCAATAATCTGGGCAGGTCACAGAAGAGGTAGGGCCATTCAGAATGGGTGTGAGCATGGCGCTGATGTATTGCAGTCCTCTGAAGTAGGAGCGGTGGAGACAGGGGTCCGATGTGGCCCCTGAGGGGATGAACTTTATGGTGGAGGTAGTTTCTTCTGGTGTGATGATGGGCCATGTAGTTAGCATTGTTTTTTTAGATGAGATAAGTAGGTATTTGGCGGAGTATGTTGGGTCTGATTGTGGGCTGAAGTTTCTTTAAATGGCAGTGATTTTGTTGCTGAAAAAATGTGAGACTGTTGCAGAGGTCCTGCAAGGAGTTGATCGAGTTGGAGGCAGCTATATTGAGGTGAAATACTTCACTATGGCAAAGATTTCTTTGCTTCTGGTGGTGCTGGACTCAATGTGGTCTGCCAGAGCAGAGCATTTGGTTGCCCAGATCATTTAATGGTAGTATCTTAAGCTGGATTTTAATGTGCTCCTGTTTGCATTGTCCAGCCTTATTTTCCATTTGTGCTCCAGTTGTTTGCAGTGGTGTTTCATAAGTGTGAATTTCTCTGCATATCAACTGGCCTGGATCTTGTTGTATTGCTGTGTTTGAGTGAGGGCAGGAAGTCGACACAGGATGTGGTCTAATTGTTGAAATTCTTGATGGCTTTGGGGAGGCTGCTGCTGTGTTCGAGTCGGTGGGTTTTGAGAGTGGTGTTCCAGTCCTTGTCAGTGATGCTGTTCCAGTTTCGGAGGATTAGCGGTTGCACTTGTGCATTGGACCAGGAGGGGGATGCTGAACTGGACAAGCACACCATCCGTCCAAGGGAACGGTGTGGGCTCAAAGACTCAAATGTTGTTGAAGTTGGTGAAAATGGGGTCCCAATGGTGTCCAGCAATGTGGGTAGGTCCCCTTACTTGTTGGGTGAGGCCCAGGCTGTTAAGTTCTTCAATGAGTGGAAGTGCAGGTCTTCAAGTAGGTTGTAATCGCTAGCATCGAAGGTGATTGCTGCAATAAAGTCTGTGAAGGTGTCCGTGAAGTTAGTGAGAGGTCCTAGTGGTCGGTAGATAAGAGTGCCATGTTGGGTGAGGTTGGAAGAACGACAGGAGTTCCATGTTGAAGGATAAGATGTCCATGGATGTGGAGTAGTTTATGTTGTTCTTTTGGAAAATTGTGATACAGCTGCCAGGCGTGTGAAGTCTGTCTTATCTGGTAATCTTGTAGCCGGGAGGATGCTGTGGTAACATTAGGTGCAGATGCACGGTTTAGGGAGGTTTTTGTGAGGAAAGGTATGTCAGGTGGTTTTTCGTGCAGCAGATCTCAGATCTCTGTGTTGTATTGGGTGATAGGGAGCATGCATGCAAGTATGGAGTGCTGTGTGGGTGGTTGCAGGACTGTGTGAGTGTGAGAGAGTGTGGTGTTGGGTGCTGTCAGTGTTTTGAGTGTTAGGTGTTCAAATGAATGTTGAAAATGTGTCCTCTTCCTTGAATTCTTCTTTTAAAGACAGTATTGACAGGAAACCCATGATGCTACCTCCTGTGCAGATAGATGATGGGAAATCCAGTGATGTCACTTCTTGTGCTAATTGATGAAATAAAATCCAGTAATGTCACTTCCTGTGCAGATGGATAATGGAAAGGGTGTTGGAGCAAAGTTAATTTTAAACCATGATCTCAGGCCACTAAAGAAACCCCACTCAACATGGGTTCTGTAGGCTCTTTAAGCACTCTGGTCACTGCATGCCGATTTACATTCTAACACAGACAAAATCACATTGGTTGATTAGTGTATTTTTTGTGTGTGAAAGGGCAGGGTTTCATTCAATTATGTTTTATGATTTTTGTTCTTTTGCATTGGTTTATATTAACTGAACAACAAATATATTTTCAAATAAAGTAGTTTTAAATTTAAATTAAAAATCACAATGCAATAATATGCAACTTCCAGTGTAATTTTGGTACATCATAATAAAGTATTTTGTTCCATTCCAAACCTTTCACTTTGCACAACCACAAATTTTGCTAAGATTAAAAGGTTGATACATTGTGTCCAAGGTCTCTCGGATTGTATGTATTTATATTATTAACCACAGTGTCTCCTGATGTACCCAAGTGGTCTGTGAGTCTTTTTCAATGTGATTCCTTCAAAACCCATGTAAATAGGCAATTCATTGAATGATATCACTATCGAATTCAAAACTCAAGATGACATCAAACAAAGCAACCTTCTATAATGCCTACTGGATTAGTGTTAGCAATGCAGAGCTGGGCTATTAGCATTGTGTCTTTGTCCTGTACACTGGATGGCCACTTTAAGAATGAGATGAAGCTATTTACTTTTTATATCTGGAAATATAATTTATTATGTAATCCCACTGAAGGTGGCTAAAAAGATGCAATTTGCTGCAGCATATTTTTTTCATTAAGGTGGTACGATATAGTCAATTAATTAATTCATTCATTCATGTATGTTACCAAAAGAGTTAGAGATAATCTCTGAGTTCCATTTGCAGGCAGCATCATAAAGAACTGAAGAATTTTAGAATGTGAACGTGTATCGAAAATCACATGAAGTAAGGCAACATATCAATTAATCAGTCAGCATTTATATAGCGCAGCATTGTCACCCCTAGGTTAATCTGGGCGCTGAGGGTGCGATGTCTCCGTCAAAAATGTACGTGTTCCTTTGCCTCTTCAGGTGTTGCCTTACATTGCTGTTCTTCTTGGCACCAAATAACGTTCCTTACAGTAAAATATTCATATTTTCATATTTTAGGAAAAGGCTAAACAACAGCCATGCACTATGAAAATTCATGAACTCGAAGTAACACTTTCTAATATGTATGCACAATTAATTTACGTTATCTCACCTAAATTATGCCGCATTCTCTTCGTTCCCAAATTAACCAGCCTCCCCTCATTGGCATGGCAGGTTGCCAAGGCAGCAAAGTTGTACACATCTCAAGGGCAATTAGCCAATTAGGTCTGTTTACCTTTATAAACACCACAACATACACAGCGCCTGCTTGGCAAGCGTTGCTAAAAGTACGCACTCTGTTTGATATTTATGACCCCTGAGTATTCTTCGTATTTGCACCTCACTCATCAAAAGTCAACAACTTCTTAAAGTGGCCACTGCTGATAATAAGGATTACTCTAGATGTGGAATATAAAGCAGTGCCAATAGATGAGGGTTGTAGCTTGATGTCTGTAGGGGTTACTATGTTTGGGCTGCAGACCCCAATTTTCCACAGGGTTTTATTTTGTTAAAATCTATAATGTCACAGGGACATCCTAAGGATTTTGGGGGCCCTATGCCAAGCGTATTTTGGGGGCTCCTGTCCGGAACAGCTTTGCGTTTATGATCCAATTTCAGCTCTTTCATGCCCTCTTTGGCCAGGTCACTGTCAGAGCATAGGCACACTAGTCCTAATTCTAAATCTATTTACATCTAATATTCAGGGATCCTTAGGTGTGTGTTTTCAATATTGTACCACTGCAACAGCTCACTAATTTTAATGACATACTCCCACTTCTCATATTTGAGGTCATGTTTCATCTAAAAGATGCTTTTGTATGCCTATGGCATGAAAAATAAACACGGGGTGAAAATTGCAAAAAACACAGTTGATGGACAGAGTGTAGAACAATGTCATACATTCGCCCCAGTACAAGGATCTGGGCCTAAATCCATCGTTTTTTTGCACTCCACACCACCCTGGGTTAGACACTGGCTATATGCAAATCAGCTCTAACCCTGTGCCTCATGGGAACAGTCCAGTCCGAACTACCAAGCCATGTCTTTCCCAGACCGGAATCAAGCATCCAAGGACCAGTTTCTGGCTATCAGCCTTCTTAGCTTGACTCCAGTGGTGTGGAGAGCCTGGGACTCACGTCTGAGTATACCCAGCACACTAGGGTTGAAAATTGCAAAAAAACACAGTTGATGGACAGAATGTAGAACAATGTCATACATTCACCCCAGTACAAGGATCTGGGCCTAAATCCATCGTTTTTTTGCACTCCACACCACCCTGGGTTAGACACTGGCTATATGCAAATCAGCTCTGACCCTCTGCCTCATGGGAACAGTCCAGTCCGAACTACCAAGCCATGTCTTTCCCAGACCGGAATCAAGCATCCAAGGACCGGTTTCTGGCTATCAGCCTTCTTCAGCCTGGATAGCTTGACTCCAGTGGTGTGGAGAGCCTGGGACTCACGTCTGAGTATACCCAGCACACTCGGGGTGAAAATTGCAAAAAACACAGTTGATGGACAGAATGTAGAACAATGTCATACATTCACCTCAGTACAAGGATCTGGGCCTAAATCCATCATTTTTTTGCACTCCACACCACCCTGGGTTAGACACTGGCTATATGCAAATCAGCTCTGACCCTGTGCCCCATGGGAACAGTCCAGTCCGAACTACCAAGCCATGTCTTTCCTGGACCGGAATCAAGCATCCAAGGACCGGTTTCTGGCTATCAGCCTTCTTCAGCCTGGATAGCTTGACTCCAGTGGTGTGGAGAGCCTGTGACTCACGTCTGAGTATACCCAGCACACTCGGGGTGAAAATTGCAAAGAACACAGTTGATGGACAGAATGTAGAACAATGTCATACATTCACCCCAGTGCAAGGATCTGGGCCTAAATCCATCGTTTTTTGCACTCCACACCACCCTGGGTTAGACACTGGCTATATGCAAATCAGCTCTGACCCTGTGCCTCATGGGAACAGTCCAGTCTGAACTATTTATTTCACCCCGAGTGTGCTAGGTATACTCAGACGTGAGTCCCAGGCTCTCCACACCACTGGAGTCAAGCTATCCAGGCTGATAGCCAGAAACCGGTCCTTGGATGCTTGATTCCGGTCTGGGAAAGACATGGCTTGGTAGTTCGGACTGGACTGTTCCCATGAGGCACAGGGTCAGAGCTGATTTGCATATAGCCGGTGTCTAACCCAGGGTGGTGTGGAGTGCAAACAATCTATGGATTTAGGCCCAGATCCTTGTACTGGGGTGAATGTATGACATTATTCTACATTCTGTCCATCAACTGTGTTTTTTGCAATTTTCACCCCGAGTGTGCTGGGTATACTCAGACGTGAGTCCCAGGCTTTCCACACCACTGGAGTCAAGCTATCCAGGCTGATGAAGGGTGATAGCCAGAAACCGGTCCTTGGATGCTTGATTCCGGTCTGGGAAAGACATGGCTTGGTATTTTGGACTGGACTGTTCCCATGAGACAGGGTCAGAGCTGATTTGCATATAGCCGGTGTCTAACCCAGGGTGGTGTGGAGTGCAAAAAAACGATGGATTTACACCCAGATCCTTGTACTGGGGTGAATGTATGACATTGTTCTACATTCTGTCCATCAACTGTGTTTTTTGCAATTTTCACCCCAAGTGTGCTGGGTATACTCAGACGTGAGTTCCAGGCTCTCCACACCACTGGAGTCAAGCTATCCAGGCTGATAAAGGCTGATAGCCAGAAACCGGTCCTTGGATGCTTGATTCCGGTCTGGGAAAGACATGGCTTGGTAGTTCGGACTGGACTGTTCCCATGAGGCACAGGGTCAGAGCTGATATGCATGTAGCCGGTGTCGAACCCAGGGTGGCGTGGAGTGCAAAAAAACGATGGATTTAGGCCCAGATCCTTGTACTGGGGTGAATGTATGACATTGTTCTACATTCTGTCCATCAACTGTGTTTTTTGCAATTTTCAGCCCGAGAGTGCTGGGTATACTCAGACCTGAGTCCCAGGCTTTCCACACCACTGGAGTCAAGCTATCCAGGCTGATGAAGGCTGATAGCCAGAAACCGGTCCTTGGATGCTTGATTCCGGTCTGGGAAAGACATGGCTTGGTAGTTCGGACTGGACTGTTCCCATGAGGCACAGGGTCAGAGCTGATTTGCATATAGCCAGTGTCTAACCCAGGGTGGTGTGGAGTGCAAAAAAACGATGGATTTAGGCCCAGATCCTTGTACTGGGGTGAATGCATGACATTGTTCTACATTCTGTCCATCAACTGTGTTTTTTGCAATGAAAAATAAACACAACACTTCTCCTCAAAATCTCTGTAATAGACTCACACATCATCCACATTAAAAATAAATGAAATGAAAATGGTATTCAAAACAATCTGTTTCAGAATTATTCAAGGTATTCAGGGCAAGACTCTTCAGAACAGAGCTGGCTGTATCCGGGGGGGGGGGGGGGGGGAGGGGGGGCCTGAAAGGCTGGGGCCCACTTTGCCCATGCCTTAAAAAGCCTCTGAATTGTCAAATTGAGTTTCTTTCAATGCGTTAGTGGAGACTCAATGTTATCATCTGGCGACTGCTTTCCAAATGATCAGGATTCGATATAAGTAAAATAAACAATCAGTTACCTTGAATTTTGCAATGCCACCAGACATTAAGCATTTCCCTAATTACCTTCCAAAACAGGGTTACAACTATACGGAGTGACTTGCAATTGCTGGTGCCTGCGAGATGTAAGGAGAGGGCAGGAGGCATTGTTCCAAATTGGACTTTTTTTTTCCAGAGCCCCGACTCATGCTCCAACATGTATGTATACATTTGAAGCAAGCCTAGGCCGTTTCTAATGATAAGACAGCTACCACGGCCGATACTATTAGATGGCACCAGAGGCTAGGGCAGCCTTAATTTATCTTTACCTGTAGGACATTCTAAAAACTCAGGAACATGTGATTGTGCTATGTGGGGCCCCTGCATGAAGTTTTTGACCCAGGTACCACGGCTAGACAGTTATGTTTGTACTGTTTAGGTCGCTTTCTTAGTCTCTGTCTCAAATTTTAAAGAACCATTTTCACACTGTGAAGCTCCAGATCCTTCTACTTATGTGCTTCAGGTATTAACTAACTCACTCAGACTAGTCTTGCGCAAACTCATGTATTTTAGTTTACCTTACTCAGCTTCACCCAGTACCCCTTTTTCCTGTTGACACGGTCCTCCCCTGTACCACAAACACCCTCATTAATCTGTTACAAGCTGCTGCAATTAAATGCCTGTTTTGACATTAAGTGTGTTGATTCTCTTAAAAGAGCAGGAATCCTTTAAAATGTCTCCCCTTGATCTCCCAAGCAGCCCACAACCTGTCACTTCTTCCTCTTTCGTAACATTCAACCTTCACTCCTGCTCCCAAATGCACTTCTCATCTCAACACCTTCTTTCTCTTCACCTCAATGACTGCATCCACTTTCATTATATTCACACTTCTAGATCTTCCTCAAGAGGGCGCTCTTACGACGAGCCTCAGTTATTTTCTCCCTCAGCGGGTCTGTTGACTCACCTGAAGATATATACATTTCTGCATTGAGGAGTAACCATGCATATCAAAGACTCTCAGTCAACAACATAAGTGTCCCCTGGAGCCTGTGTCACGGGTAATGCATTATTCATGCATCGTGTTTCATTATGCAATATGTTTGTGCCAGGCACATCTCAGGGAGTGATAGCTTTGGTATGTAGAGGCCCTGCTATTTAGTGCTTTTCTGGGTGATCTTTTCTTTCTTATTTCATTCACTCAAAACTCTTGTTAAGTGTTTGAAATCAATTCTGAAATGGGGGAGTTTTGATTTTTCTTCTTCTCAAAAGGGATGTTCCAGCATATTCTCAAGTAGATCAATCTATATCTTATAACGTTTTAAAAAAAAGTATCAAATTGCAATTCATCTAACAATGTTTATTTATTCCATCATGTTTTTAACACTCAGAAGAAATTAGGAGCGCTCCAGATGGAGCTTGACATTCCTGAAGATTCCTCCATAGGTTCAGGGGTGTTTTTCTTCTATGATATAGGGCTCCGTAGAGCCATTATCACAGGAACAAATCGGATTTTTAGACCCTCATATATTGTGGTCATGTGAGTCAATAATCGTTTTTGGAAAGATGGGCTTCTTAACCACTGTTCAAGACAGCGACACATTGGGACAACCATGTACATTGTCCTCTGTTATGTCATTGTCAGTGTATAGGCTTTTTTTGTGCACAGACAAAGGATGTACCTTGCATGTGTATTTTAATATAAAAATGGAAAGTGTACAGCACATTGGAAGGATGGTGAAGTCAGATAATTACTAATGGCTAGGATTTGGATCATATTTCTATATGGGGGAACGCAATCCAACATTTCAAAATTATGCATAGTACTTATGAAACATATAGAGTTTGTTGACATTTATTTATTTACCATTCTTCTGCTGACATTTTACTATTGAAGGAGAGAGCTGATAAAGTTGATATATACATTTAGCTATATATGTACTGGCCATGATTATTTGTGTGAGATCAAGTAATTCCAATTTAGAAGCAGTCATCAAAGTTTTTTTATTTTAATACCAATACACATTATATTGCTAAAATAGTTGGCCTGCCTACACATTCAAATAAACAGTTAGAATCCACTCCTTGAGATTAAGGGTGTCTCCTCCACAGTGGGGAACACCTTGGGGCATATTACCAAGCAATAGCGATAATTATCGCTATTGCTTGGTTAGAGATAAAAATTTACCGCTGAGCTGCGGCGATTTTTACCGCAAACAAACCTTGGTATTACCAAGGTTTATCGCAAATGCGATAAAAATCGCCGCAATGCATGAATATCGCTGAGAATTCAGCGATATTCATGCATTACCAAGCAAATGCTCTTAGCCATGTTATCCACCTCCCATTGGATAGCATGGCTAAGAACTGCTCAGGGCAGGTGTTAGCTTTTGGAGATATTCACGCTTAGCGCGAATATCTCCAAAAGTTGGTAATAGGAGATAGCGATGTTAGCAACTATTTTCAGTCTCTAACATCTTGGCACACCCACTTTGCATCTCATTAGTGATAAATATCACTGACATGCAAAGTGGGGCCCAAGATGGTCGCTATCTCCTACTAGATGTCGCTAACTGGTGTTAGCGACAGCTAGGTAATAGGGAGATAAGTTTATCTCCGCTTTCCTGGCTTTTAAAGCCAAAAAAGCGGAGATAAACCCCCTTGATAATATGCCCCCTTGTTTTTAGGTCCCCTCACACACCAACAGGCCCCTTGGTGTCATGCTTCATCATCGGGGTCATCGTACCCCTCTACGGGGTACGGCGTGCGGCGACTTACGGAGATGTGGGAGCAGGTGACATACTATAGCTGTATTTCAGTGCTTATAGTGGGATACAAATATTTTACAAAAAACACACTAGACTCACTGACACACAACATAGAGCACACACACATAGGGGGTCATTATGATAGCGGATTTTCCGCATCCTCGGGGCCGGCGGAAGCCACCGCTGGCCCCGAGGATGCGGAAAATCCGCAGCGGACTGACCAAAGACCCACCGCCAGATTAGGATGGCTGGTGGGTCCTGGTTTCCGTCCGCAGCTTTTCCGCCGCGGTCGGATTACAACCGCGGCGGAAAAGCTCTAATATGGTGACGGTGTCTTCCAGACACCGTCCACCATATTAGGATGGCCAGTAAAGTATGCTTTTCCGCGGCGGGTTTTCCGCAGCGGAAAAGCATACGGAACTTCACAGCGGGGGCCCGTTGCGGGCCCCCTAAGTGAAGGGGGGGTGGGGGGTGCACATGGGGGGTACCTATGGTACCCCCCTGCATTTGCATGCAGAAAGCGGCAGGCACCGCGCGGTGCCTGCCTCTTTCTGCATGCAAATGCAATGCGTGCATTTTTAACATTGCCGCGGGTGCAGCTTGAAGCTGCACCCGCGGCAATGTTAAAAATAGAGGATGTGACCGCCAGGGTGGCGGTCACATCCTAATTGCACAGGAGGGAACTCCGCATGCCATGCGGAGGTTCCCTCCTGCTCTGGGGTCGCGGACGGACGCAAGTCCGTCCGTGATCGTAATCGACCCCTTAATGAGGAAATTTTTGATCAGATGTTTTCAAATCATTTCCTGGTCGTAACACTATTGTTGGTAAAGAGGGAAAGGACAAAGTTTGTGTCATATCCCTGTAAAGTGAGGAAGAAAAATGTCAATTTCATGCCATTACATATTTACAACATACTGTTTTGGAGTTGTAGATAAACCTCATGAGCCAAAACGTCAGGATCTGGTGTGCTAACTAGCACCTGTTCGAGAAAGAAAGGCATATTCAGGTCTTGGTTTAACTTACATTCATGTAGTGGTGGCAGTGCTCACAATCATCAGACCTTTCTACTCACGATTTCTACCAGGAAATACCTCCCGAGCCACTACCCATGTGGTAACTGTGCGAGCTGTCACCTGATGTCACCTGTAACCACTGGACATTTTACCTATGGATATGGAGAGAGAGACCACCAGAAAAACATTTTTTTGTCTTCTTTCCTTTACAGGTTGATCAATAGACAACGTCTTTTTTTGCTACGTACATTACTTTTACCTGCACTGTATTTTTTCCTCACTTTTATTAGAAAATTCTGGTATTAGTTAGAGAAACGTGAGTAAGGTAGGGATTTGTGCACTCCATCCTGAGGAAGGTGCTTCTGGCACCGAAACATTTTGACGCACACAAAAAGGAGGTAACGCACATTGTCAGCGTAGTGACCTCCCACCCTAATTTTCAACAGCACCAGCCCGGGGGCTTATTAAATCATTTTTAGTCACCCCACGAGCCAGGTTCTTTTTAACTATCACTATTTCCCAAACCCCACAATACACTCACATTTATTCAAAATACCCCCTCACCAACACCACACGTAGTCTAACAAGTGCTCCCACATCTCCGTAAGTCGCAGCACGCCGTACCCCGTAGAGGGGTACGATGACCCTGATGATGAAGCATGACACCAAGGGGCCAGTTGGTGTGTGAGGGAACCTAAAAACATAAAGGTGTTCCCCACTGTGGAGGAGACACCCTTAATCTCAAGGAGTGGATTCTAACTGTTTATTTAAATATGCCCAGGGAGAATGAATCCATTCTGATTTCTCTCTCTCCCCCCTCTGATTGTTAACTGCCTACACATTCACCATTTCCTGCCCTGGGATGTCTCTTAGTTGGAGATCCTGAAGCTGTAATTGTGGATTGGTCAGACTGCATCCTCCCACGATTACCAGTATGGCATGGCAAGGGTAGTTGCTAGAATAAGGTGCTCAGTGATCGGGGGCATGAATGGTGCTAGCAGACTTGTATTGTATTGTATACTGGATTTATATAGCGCTTATCACCCAGGGGTCTCTAAGCGCTTGCCTTGGGAACCCGTCCTGGCTTTTTCCTGTGAGATAGCCCCTACAGGGCATCCCCAAGGTGAAAGCCAGGCATCCCGCCGCGGGGGGCCGTTGTGGAGATTAAGCAAGCTTAATGCCCAGAGTTGCAGAGTGTGAACCCATGATTAGGTCAGGCACCGAAGCGAGAATTATCGAGTCCGTAGACATTTGAGCTCAAGACCCTGCCGCGTCGGGAATTGAACCCTGGTCCCAGGTCTGACCTCTGCTTCAGGGTCTGCCTGCTCTAACCAGTGAGCCACACTTCTCCACACTTGGCTGGCAATGAATGGGCAGGCATTCTGGCGAAAAAACTTCCAGGCCTCACTCACAGAGGTAAACTTACAATTTTCTGTAGGTTTACATTCTCATTGGTTTTCACAAGCTATGAGTTAATACAACGTTTATGACTGCAGACACTCTGCAGTCAAGGTGGAGAATTCTGCGCATAAAAATAGAGGCCTGTCCAGTAACCCCAGCAAATGTAAAAGTATGGGCAGAAAAATCACAATTTCTTTATTTGTCTTTGACAGACACCTTCACAACATTAGGTTAATGGCTAAAGTCCACCATCCAATATTCCAATTCTTCTACTGAAACATATATTACATCACTCATGACATGGTCAGTGACAGCAATCATGACATCTCAAATAACCTGACAGATGAAATCATTTTGTGATAAAGTCTTGTAAGCATTTGTGTGGTTTAAAGATAGAAACTAAGCTACTGCATAAGTTAAATTACTATTTTTTGTACTCCTTATTATGAGTGGTAGTATTTCTAATATATGTCATCTTAGTGGATGTGTGACTGTCAGTATCAGTGTGTCAGAGTGTATATGACTTGCTGAATGGATGTGGCAGTGGGTGTGTGAGTAGATGCATGGGAATGTGAGCAGTTGTGTGAGTGGCTGTATGGGTAACTAAGCAGCTGTGTGAGTGACTTTATGGGTGAGGGAGTGGGTGTGAAAGCAGATGTATGGTGAGTGAGAAGCTGTTTAAGTGTGTGCATAGGTAAGTGAGCAGGGCCAGACTGGCTCCTGGGCTTTCCTTAATAAACAATGCAAAACAAATGTTTTAAAAAGTATGCTTTAAAGCTATTTGTTTTGAATTGTTCATTTAGAAACGCCTGCAGCTCCCCAGCAACAAAATCGGCCCCTCCGCAGTGAACCTGGACCCCACCCTGCCAGCCCAGCAAAAAACACCAGGCAGCCAGTCCGGCCCTGTAAGTGAGTGGTTGTAATGGAGAGGGAGTGTGTCTGTGAGTGGCTGTAGGGGTGTTATTTATCCTCCTGTGTCTTCAACGAGAAAACTGTGATAATATTAATTCTACTATACAGAAGACAACAAGACTACAAAGAGGTGAATCTCCACAAAATAAGAGTACTTTATCCTAACTATATGAAACAAGTGCTTCTTTGTTTGGTGGAGATGTGTTCGTTTTGTTGGGCCTTCATTATCATCAGCCTCAAGAAACAAAAGTTCTCAAAAGGTTTTTCTTTAAAAAAAAAATTATATTCACCAATTCACTACAAACAGTTGCGATATGTATCCACTACTGCGGTTATTCACAAAATCAATGATATTTTTAGAAAGTGTAAAAAACACATAATACATAGTATAATTAATAATTGTGATCAGTAGTTTACTAATATAACATATTATTTTCCTAACTAATATTATAGTTGAACACTGTTTTATTCTATTTCTCATAATTGTGAATATTTTGGAATTCACGACAACGTCACAAATATCACACGACTATGGGAGAAAGGGATTTCATTGGACAAGACACTTTAGATTATTCAAGAAAGGATGTCCCTGCACAGTTTTCTTTTCTTCAGACTTCCAGTGCTGAGGGTGGAGGTTCACATTTCCACACCTGCTCTTTTTAATTTTGAATATTGATTTGATTTATTTTTGGGAAATTATTTCCAAATAAAATGGCATCTGGTGGCAGTGAAGATCAAGAGCCACACCTTGATGAAGACAGTTTTTTGCAGGAGAAACTGCATGAGAGTGTTTTACAATCCCCCACGGGCGAAGAAAGTGGTTACTATGCATTTAAAGTGCTCAATATGTGAGAAGACAGCAGATCCATTTGCTTCAACTGCAGAACCAATTGCCCCAAGAGACCCTCTACCATCAGAGGTACAGCAACAGTTCCCAAAGAACTCACCAGACTTCCAAAGAATTGGTAGTTTTAGTTTGGCTTACAAAAAAGCTCTAACTAACTGTATAGGGACAATCTGTTGCCACACTTTTGGGCACTTCAAAACTGCATAAGTGTTAATTTTTTCCTTTTGTTTTCAGTTTTTTCTCATAAAACATATTCCAACTGCCATTTTATTTGTAAAGAAAACCCCACCAAATATTAAAAAGCTAAAAAAAGTTGTGAAAAATCACACAAAAAAGGTCCTCATTAGAACCACCCTTTTTTGGTTTAACCCTTTCCTTGCACTACCTCCCCAGTGCTGCCGTCGGCCAAAGGCCGACGCGGCCCCACCCGTGCACGGAAACGCCCGCACCGCGGCGGAATTACCGCCGCGGTTAACGTGTTAAAAAAGATAATCTGTGTTTGTGTGTATGTATAAGAAAGATTATGAGTGAGTGAGATTCTGTGTTGGTGAGTGAGTGGATGCATGAGTGAGTAAGTGGATGTGTTAGTGTTTGAGTGAGTGGGTATGTGGGAGATAGAGTGTTTGTGATGGTGGATGTTTGAGTTCTGAATGACTGTGTATGGTTTATGTTTGTATGCGTATGTGAGTGGGTGCATCAGTGGCTGTATTGGTGGGGAGTGGGTGTGTGAGCGGGTATATGGATGCATGAATAAATGCATGAGTGGCTGTTTGGATGAGGAAGTATAGGCATGAGTGTCTGTATGGGTGAGTGAGTGAGTATGTGTGTGTTATTAGCTATAGGGGAGAGTGAATCGTTGTGTCAGTGACTGTACGTGTATGTGAATGGATAAGTTAGTGGCTATATGGGTAAGTGAGTGTGTGTCAGTGACTGTATGGGTGAGTGAGTGGATGTGCCAATGACTGTATGGGCGAGTGAGTGTGTGTGACAGGCTTTATGGTTGAGACATTTTGTTTTAGTAGCTATATAGGTGAGTGAGTGGATTTGCCAGTGACGGTATAGGTGTGTGAAGGGATGTGATTGGCTGTTTAAGTGAGTGAGTGGCTGTGTTAGTATCTGTTTAGGTGAGTGAGAGGTGTGTTAGTAATTATATGGCTGAGTGAGTGGGTGTGTCACTGACTGTATGGGTGAGTGTGTGTGTCAGTGACTGTGGTGAGTGAGTTGGTATGTCAACGACGGTATAGATCTGTGACTGGGTGTGTGTGGCTGAATAAGCAAGTGAATGCATGTGTCTGTGACTGTGGGTGAGTCAGTGGGTAGGTCAGTGACTATATGGGTGAGTGAGTGGGTGTATCAGTAACTGTATGGGTGAGTGGATGTGTCAGTGGGTGTATAGGTCTGATTTTGTTTGGGAGTTTTGTATAACGCAAACTTGACCCAAAGGTATCAGATCGCTTTACATAAGCACCAATTGTGTCACAGATGAGCACATTCAATTTGTTAGGCACAGGGAAATTAAATGATTTTCCCAGAGCCACAGTCTTTTGAGTGTCCCTGCTGAGACTCAAACTTAGTTTCTGAGCTTCGAAGACAACCACATTAGCCATTAGGCTACATCCTCTCACTAGGAGTGGGTGGGTGAGTGCCTGTATGGGTGAGTGAGTGAGTGTGTCACTGGCTATATGGGTGGGTGATTGGGTGTATGAGTGACTGAATAGATGAGTGAATGGGTATCTGAATGGATGTATGGGGGAGTGGGTGCATGTGTTAGTAGCTGTTTTGGTGAGTGAGTGGGTATATCAGTGAGTGTACAGGTAAGTATATGGGTGTGTGAGTTGCTGTATGGGTGAGTCACTACGTATGTTAATAGCTATATGGGTAAGTGAGTGAGTGTGTGAGCTCCTGTATAGGTGAGTGAATGAGTGTGTCAGTGCTTGTATGAAAGACTGAGTGTGTGTTTGTGTGTCACTAGCTGTATGGGTGAGTAACTGGCTGTGTTAGTACCTGTATAGATGAGTGACTCGGTATATGAGTGACTGTTTGGGTGAGTGAGTGGATATGTTTCTAGCTGTATGGGTGAGTGATTGGGTATGTCAGTAGTTACATGGGGGAGTGACTGGGTGTGTTAGTGATTGTATGGGTGACTGAGTGGATATATGAATGACTGTATGGGTGAGTGAGTGTAAGAGTTATTACCTGTATGAGTAATTGAGTGGGTATGTGAGTATCTGTATAGGTAAAATACTACATGTGGTAGTATATGTGTTGGGATGTGACCTGATGTTTTATTGACTGTGTCAGTGAGTTAGTGGGAATGTGAGTGGGTGAATGGGTGAGTGACTGGGCATATGATTGTATCTTTCAGTGTATTTTGATGTCTCAGTGGCTCTATTGCATTCTACTTAGGTGTATACCTTAACAATACTAGTTTGTAGTACTGCACAGAAAGTAGTAATTAAGAAATTACTTTACTCCAATAGAAAGTGACATTCATCTGTTTAAAAACTTAAAGAACATAAATGTGTTAGTATTTCTTTCTGTAAAATTCCATGAGAACATTTTAGTTTCCACAACTGTAGACATTTTGTATGTTGTAATATTATTTCACATTATAATAAAGTATTTCTGTTTCTCTTTTTTACTGTTCTCAGCTGTTGTACATGTACACCATAGCCAATGTAGTGTAGAAAGTACATCATTTTACAGAGGGGGAAAAACAATCACAAAGACTGCAAAAAAAATCTATTTTCTCATTTGAGCACCTGTTCTCTTTCTTCCTAAACTAAATTTTTCTGCCTTATCCATCATTTGTCAATATGATGGCACCTGGTGGTAGTGAAGATCAGTTGCCACACACTGTTGAACACAGTTGTTTGGAGGATCAACTACCAATAAAGTGGCAATCAATTGCATGGGTGTTTTTTGCCATCTCCTCTAGGCAAAAGAAAGTGGTGGTAAAGCATGCAAAATGCTTCTTATGTGTCAAGACCCTCTCCAGGGGTATGTCAAAGAAATATTCTTGTGTCACTATAAGTATGTTGACTGATCTAAAGACGTATTACTCCAACCACTGTTGAAAAAGAAAAAATTACATTAATATGTTAGCATTACATTTACAAAATTCCAGAAACCAAACAGTCCACATTCTTCATGCTGTAATAGTGTATCACATTATAATTAAACATTTCATTTTTTCTTTATCTCTGTTCTCAACTTTCATACTTGAACAGGATGTACTATATAAAAATTCATCTTTCAACCGTGGGGAAAAAGGATCGCATAGATTGCCAAAACAAAACTGCATAGTGTATCAGTACAAACAGGTGACAAAACGCATTGCACTCAGTGCAATTATTTAATCAATTGTTTTACCTACATATACTGAAGTACTCTTGACAAACATATGTTACAAATCATTGTTTTATTATTGTAACTGTTACAATATTAATAATAGATATAATGCACATGTGTTAGTGTGTGCCTTGATGTGTTAGTGTATGCATAAGTGTATGCCTGGGTATGTAAGAGTGTGGATAAATGTGTGACTGAGTGTGTCAGTGTATGCATAATTGTGTGGCTAGGTGTGTTAGTGTGTGTATAAGTGCGTCCCTGGGTGTCAGTGTAGCCATCATTGTCTGCTTGGGTGTGTTAGTATATATATATATATATATATATATATATATATATATATATATATATATATATATATATATATATATATATATATATATATATATATATATATATATATATATATATATATATATATATATATATATATCAGTGTCTGCCAGTGTGTGCTACTGCATGCTACTGCATACGTCAGTGTATGCCTGTGTGTTAAGTGTATGGATAAGTGTGTTAGTGTATGCACCTGTGTGTGCCTGACTGTCTCAGTGCATGTATTAATGTATGTGTGCCTGTGTCACTATATGCACCAGGGTGTGCCCGGATGTGTTAGTGTATGCATAAGGGTGTGCCTTGGAGTGTCACTGTATGTGTTAGTTTGTCTGGGTGTGCCAGTGTATGCATCAGTGTGTCCTGAGTGTGTCAGTGTGTGGATAAGTGTGTTCCTGGATGTGTTACTGTATGTGTCAGTGTGTGCCTGTGTGTGTTAATCTACACATGACTGTGTGCCTCAGTGTGCTAGTATATACATCAGTGTGTGTACGGCTGTGTTACCGTAAGAATTAGAGTGTGTCTGGGTGTGCCAGTGTATGCATCAGTGTATATCTACCTACAGCCTACCGTATCGTTCACTTATTTGTAAAAAAAAAAGAGAGTTTAAGGCTTGGCAAGGAGTTTTAAATACAAATCGGCCTGCCAGTAAAAGTGCACTCACAGGCTCTACTGCAGCTGGACCAACACATATTTAAAGTGCTACTTGTCTAGATTCACCACTAGGAGTATCAGTACTTCAGTACATATGCAAATACGTGTATCTGTCCCCCTCTGGTTGTGTCACTGGATGTGTAAGTAACCATGTTGCTATATGTCTCATAGTGCTCACCCCCAGGCACGAACGAATCCTTCACCGACTACCTCATGGAAGTCCTCACAACCAAGTACTCCCCAACACTAAAGACATTTTCCTCGGCGACTTCAACCTGCACCGGAATGACCCCAACGACCCTCATGTCAACACCATCAAAGACCTCATGACTGACCTTGCCCTGACCCAAGCTTGCCCCCTCCCAACCCACTCGAAAGGGGCCACTCTAGACTGGATCATCTCCAAGGAGACAACCGTCAAACTCATATCGATCGACCCATGCGACTGGTCAGACCACCATGCCATCACCTTCCTGTTCCCTGGCACACGCAGGACATGGACACCACAACCGGTGCTCCCTAAACGCTGGGCCAGAGACACAAAAAACCTTGACCTCAATGATCTTGAGATTCACTGCAAATCCGACCTCCCCCCACCACATCACCTCGGTCAGTGACCTAAATGATCACTACTCTGTTACAATGTCAAACGTCTTGGATGACCTAGCCCCTCTTAAACTAAAAACAACTCAAGTCAAAGTTAGAAACCCATGGTTCACTGGTTCCCTCAACGATGAGAGGAGATCCCTCCGACAAACCGAAAGAATCTGGAGACAGCACCCCTCGGCAAATCACCTAAAAGTTCTTCGCCAGGCCAAAAATATTTACAACAAGAATATCATCAACTCTAAAAAGGAGTTTGTCAGAGCGGAATTAGGAAATGCCCAGAATAGACCTCGAAAACTCTTTGAGATGGTCAAACTTCAATCGAACAAACTGTCCAAAACAACGAAAGAAACCCCCAAGTCTCTTATCTCCTCCGAGGATTTCTCCTCATTTTTCGTAAACAAAATTAAAGCCCTAGATATCGAACTCAAGGCTGCCTCACTTCCCCCTCTGAAACTTGACCTTCCAATGTCTCTCCCCTTGCCGCCATGGTCCACACCGAAGAATCTAGCACACTGGTCCGAATTCACACCCTATGATGAAGACGCTGTCGCTAAAATCCTCTCAACCCTGAACTCTAACAACCACTTCAACGACCCGCTCCCCTCTAACTGTCTTGCGACCATGGCCAAATCCATTATTTCCAGCTGGACTGCGATAATCAACGCTTCTCTCCGACAGGGATCAATACCGGCCTCACTGAAAGCTGGCCAAGTCCTCCCAATTCTGAAAAAGCTGTCATTGGACCCAGCCTCCCTAGACAACTTTAGACCAATTTCCAACATTCCTCTCTTGGCCAAAGTGCTGGAAAAGTGTGTCCAAACACAGCTAAGTCACCACATCAACAACTTCCATCTACTCGACGACTGCCAATCCGGATTCAGACCGGGTCACAGTACTGAAACCACCATGCTCCACATTGTCGATGATGCTCTTCGAGCCCTTGACCAAGATAAAACCTGTCTCCTGATCCTCCTCGATCTATCCTCCGCCTTCAACACGGTCAACCACAAGATGCTACTCAAACGCCTTAAACTGAGAATGGGATTAGATGGTACAGTCCTCGATGGTTTGGTTCCTATCTTCAAAACCAATCTCAGAGATTCTTAGTCAACGGCGAACTGTTCGCCCCCTCCATGGTCATGGTGGTAGTCCCGCAAGGATCAACGTTGTCCCCCATCCACTTCAATCTCTATCTTGAACCCCTTGCCAAAGTCCTTCGCACTGCAAATATCTCCTTTCATATGTACGCTGATGACACTCAGATCTACATAAAAATCTCTTCCCTTACGGAGATCCTCACCTTGAATGAGGCCCTGAAGCTGACCGTCAGATGGCTCTCCTCAAACCAACTTAAACTCAATGCTAAGAAAACTGAGTTCCTGTTAATCTCCCCGCACAAGAACAACCCTGAGATCCAGACATGGATTAAAGCCATCACTGCCTTAAACTGTTCTCCAACCATTGTGGATTCGGCCAAATCTCTGGGAATTACCTTGTACCACAACTTGAACATGCAAGACCATGTCAACACAATGGCCAAATCTGCCAGATTCCACTTGAGCTACCTATGGAAATTGAAACCCTTTCTTGAAGCTCCTGACCTAAAACTAGCAGTCCAATCATTAGTTATTTCTCGACTGGAATATGGTTGCTCCACCCTCTCCGGCTTACCTAAAATCTCGCTGGCTCCCTTAAAAGCCTGCCTCCATGCAGCCACCAGACTACTTACAGGCTCGAGAAAATTCGATCACATCACTCCTCACTTGAAAGCTTTGAACTGGCTTCCCATCGAGGCTAGGATCCACCTCAAACTGGCATGCATCACGCACAAGACCTTACACTCTAATTCCCCTGTGTATCTTGCACAGAAGCTTGTGATATCTGGAGTAAGCAAAAACTCACGATCAGCTAACACCCTCCTCCTCTGGCCTGCACGCTTTAGGAAAACAAAAACCTACAATCTAGCCTTCGCCGGTTCTGCACCAAGAATATGGAACTCCCTACCTCCGGACATCAGAAAAATCCCCTCCCTTGCACGCTTCAAAAAAGAGGCTAAATCCTTCCTCATGGGTAAATTCCTTGGCTAATCCTGCTCCTAAGCTTCTAAGAGACTATTGCCTCATCCTGCAACCCTGTACAGTACTCGTGTGATTTCCTGCCTATTGTATGACTTGTGTCTCTGTAAAATACCCCGATGTATAGTTTCTCCTTTCCCAAATGTGCCGTATTTGTTGGAATCTCCTGCCTACTTTGTGACCGAGCAATTCTGTAAGCTCTATGATGTACAGGTCCTGTGATTTACTGCGCTCTATACTACCCTTTGAATATGTAAAGCGCTCTGATACCCTCACGGGTCAAGTTCGCTCTCTATAAAACCTTAAAATAAAATAAATAAAATAAAATAAATAAAATAAAATAATTAGTATCTCTCAGGGTCTCTATATCTGTATCTAACTGACTGTATGGATTACATACTGGTTGTATTAGTGGGTATTGGGGTTTATGATTTTTGTGTGCAACTGGCTCTATTACTGTTGGTTACATAACTTTCTCTAAGGATATGTGACTGAAAGTGTAGGTGCCTCTGTCTGACTGGCTGGGTGAATGTCTTTATACTTTTGCTAATAAAATGTGTGAATGTTGCAGTAGGTGTATGGCATTGAAGCTTCAGTGAGACATATGCCAACTTTCATACTCATTTGCCCAGCTAAACATTCAAAGTACACGTCTTACCTTCTAATGTTATGCACCCTACCCTATGGCCAATGTACAATCTACCTTAGGGGTGACTTATATGTAGTATAAGGAAGGTTTAAGGCTTGATAGGCAGTTATCAATGCCAAGTGACTCAGGCATTAATACTGCTTACATAGTCTCTGCAGTAGCAGGGCCAATGCATGTTTAAAGGGCTACTCGTCGAGATGGTTGACTAGAAGTGCCTGTACTTCTATACAAATCCAATGAATGGTATGAGTCCCTTCCTATGTGTGCTACTACATGTGTAAGTAACTATAACGTTAAATGACTAGTTGTCTTAGTTTCTCTAGGGGTCTCTGCATGTGTATGCTATTGCCTGTATATATTGCTAGATCTATTACTAATTGCTGGGGTTTATTATTGTGTGTGTAACTAGCTCTGTTACTGCTAGATACATAAGTGCTGTATTGACATGTGACTTAATGTATAGGTGTCTCTGTCTCTATTTGACTGACTAGGTGAGTGACTCTGCTTTTGTAAATACATATGTGAGTGGCAGTACGGGTGGTGGAATGTATGTTTAGCTGTGCATAAGGATCTGGAAAGGCAAGTGCGACTAACTAAAACTTCAACGTCCATGTCTTACCTCTAAAGCACATAGCTCCTTTCTCTTTGGCCTACGTACACCCTACATTAGGGGTGGCTTATATGTAGTAGAAGGGACGTTTAAGCTTGGCAATCAGTTTTAAATGCCAACTCGACCTTACAGTAAAACTGCACACACAAGCACTGCAGTAGCAGGCCCAACACATATGCTTTTGGGCCACTTGTCTGCATGGGTGATTAGGAGTATCACTACTTCGGTACATATCTAAATAGGTTTATCAGTCCCTCTCTGGCTGTGTCACTGGATGTGAAAGTAACTACGTCACAATCTCTTTATGTCTATGTAAGTTGCTGTATATATTGCTTACTGCCTCTATTACTGAGTGTTGGCTTTTATAAATATGTATGCTTCTGTCACTGCTGCATATATAAGTGCTGTATGAGCATATCATTAAATATCTAAATGCATCTGTCTCTCTCTCACAGGCTAGGTGAGTAACTCTGCTTTTCTAAATATGTATATATCTTGCAGTTTGGGTGAAAGACTCAGTAATTACCTATCCCTAGAGGTCTCAAAGCACAAACCTGACTCACTGAGACTTTAAAGTGCATGTCTTACCCTGTAAGCACACATCACTCTGCCCTATTCCCTACCTACACCCTACCTACAGGGTAACTAGTACATAATAAAATAGAAGTTTAAAGCTCAACAAGGTGTTTTTAATGCCAACATGACCATGCAGTAAAATAACACAAACACACTCTACAGTTCCAGGAGAGCACATTATGAAAGGACTACTCACACACGTTCTCTCAGACCCAGACAGATACTGGCATACTCACTCACTCACCCACAGAGACACACACCTACCCATTCAGAAATCAACAAAAACACTCAGACCCCGCTCATAGATCCCCTCATACACCTACAATACTTTTGTATATATATCATGCACACTTTTACCGACCTCATGTATACACATAACTTTCAATTAGATTTAGCATTTCAAATACCTGTACATTGAGTTGGTTGATCAGGTGTCCTTTTTAGATGTAGTCAGTTAGACTTAAGTCTCTGTGAACATGTAAAAACTAAGCATAAGAATGGTAAACCACTCTCATTCAAATCAACCATCAATGGCAACCTTTTCAACTTTGCACTCAGGGATACTGTTGAAGATAGCAAATCAAAATGTCCTTTTCATATTTATACTTTTCTTAACTCACTTCTCAATGGTCACTATTTATTAACCCTTTTTTGATCTTCAATAAAGAAACCAAATCTGGCAATGGTTTTAGGTGTATTTGTGAATTTGTCGCGACCCTCAGCGTGGCCCCCATGTATCTTCACTACAAATTTGTGAATATGTTCAGGAGTCCAAAAACATATTTAGCTTTCTACTCTTCATAATTCCCAACTCCTCTAATGTTTATTTACATACATGTGACTAAGAAAATAAAGCATAATAAATAGTGAGTGTGAACCACTATAATTTTAACAAACATACTACAGTCTGTTTAATGCCCTACCACCCACACGCTCTTAGCAGCCTTTCCATAGCAACCCCCTTTAGAACACCCTCATGAACCAGTAGGTCACAAGTTCACAACACATTCTAGAAGCAGTGCATTACTGTCCAACTCAACTGGATCAGGTGTGATTGACCGCAATTAAAAGTATATCTAAGATTGGATTACAATTTATTATTTCAACCAGAGCCAGTCACAAACCGACTTATCTTTTCCTTCAAAATCACTACCTAATTTTAGCTATCTGCATATTTACACCATCCAATCAAATTTCCTTTTTGTGAACCAGAACATGAACTCTTTATATCTGCCTTTCATGTTGAATACTGTCTCATTCTGTGCCAGCCTTTTCCTGTCTAATACTTTACTCCTCCTTACCTACAAAACGGTTAGAGTGTGAATTGTAGGTCATAGCTTTGTGTTTTGGCCAACAGAGTGTACTAGAAAGAGTAACACTGATAGGACTTGGGATTGCCGAATGTGGACATTAATTTGATTAGCCAGAGAGGGTTAAAGTGGCATCAATTGCTATCTTTGGTTGAAAGCATTACTGATCGCCAGCACCCTGACCTCACAATTGTGCACTGCAGTACAGGATCCTGTGTGGATTGACGGTCCTGTATTGCAAGAGAAGAAGCAATGTCGGCAGGTGAAGGGCCCTTTGGTTGTTGCGCACGGGGAGGAGGTGGAGCAGTTGCTGTTTTGGTTTCTGGGGTGCAAGGCCAGGAGCTCCTCAGCATTATAGCGATGGGTGGTGGGACGGCCAGGGTTCCAGGCTCTAGGCATGGTCCAGGCATGGATGGGTGCAGATGGGCTTGCCTTTGGCACCAGCTTTGCGCCCACTGCTGGTCATGCTGCGGCCTCCATTAAGTAGGTCCTGGGGGTGGGAAGGAAGCTGGGTTTCAGGAGGAGGGCAACAGCAGGAAGAGGGAAAGAAAATACAGCAGAAAAAAAGGCAAGAAACAAGCAGAAAAAAGGCGAAACAGAGGGCAAGAAATAAGCAGAAAAGGCAATGAGGGCAAGAAACAAGCAGAAAAGGCAATCAGATGGACACGAAAGAAGCAGAAACGGCAAACAATTGGGCAAGAAACAAACAGAAAAGACAAAAACAGAGGTCAAGAAAGTAGCACAACAGGCAAAAAGAGGGCAAAAAGCAAGCAGAAATGGTAGAAACAGAGGGCAAGAAATGAGCAAAGAAGGCACAAATAGACTGCAACAAGTAACAACGCAGCAAGAGGGTAGCAGACTGCGGGCAAGCTGGACAGGAGACCTGTTCTGGAGAAGCTGGCATGAGGACCAATACAGCCTCTGGCACACATAGGTACAAACCAATACAGCCACTGACATACTCAGATACACACTGATACAGCTACTGACATACCCTGCCACACTCTGATACAGAAACTGACATACCAAGGCACATACTCATACAGCGAATGACACACTCAGTCACATATTGACACAGCCACTTAGATATTCAGCCAAACACTGACACAGCCTCTCAAACACATATACACATACCGATACAGCCACTAACACACCCAGGCCACACTAATATGAAATGAAATGAATTCGTACTTGTATAGCGCACTTATACCCTGAGGCGTCTTGGCGCTGTATGCATACCGCTGTGGAACCCTTCCTGGCTTTTCCCTGTGAAATGCCCACTCCTGGGCACTCCCAAGGTGAAGCCAGGCATCCCAGCATTGTTGGGGCCGTTATGGAGATTAAGCAAGCTATTACCCAAAGTTGCAGAGTGGGACCCATGATTAGAATAGGCACTGAGGCGAGAATTATCAGGTCTGAGGAAATTGGGCCCAAGACCCGCCAAGGCGGGAATTGAACCCTGGTCCAGGGCAAGACCTCTGCATCAGGGTCTGCCGCTCTAACCATTGAGCCACACTTCTCCACAATACAGACACTAACACATCCAGAGATACATTGTAACAGACACTGACACACTCAGGCACAAATGCATATAGCCATTGGAACACCCAGGCACACACTGATACAGTCACTGTCAATCCCAGGTACACACTCATATACCAAATAACACACCCACTCACACATCAAGAGAGCCACTTACACACCCAGGCACACACTGACATAGCAACAGACGCACCCAGCCACACTCCTATACAGAGACTAAAACATTCATGCACACAACAATACAACCACTGACACTCCCGGGCACATTCCAATATAAAAACTGACACAGTAAGTCACATATTGATATAGCCACTTAGACATTCAGCCAAACAATAATACAGCCTTCCAAATACCCATACAAATACTGAAATAGCCACTAACACACAGGTACACACTAAATACAGACACTGACACACCCAGATACCCATTGTTAAAGACAATGACACTCCCAGGCACGCACACGGGAAAAGTGTGGCTCACTGGTTAGAGGAGGCAGACCTGGAAGCAGAGGTCAGCCCGGAACCAGGGTTCAATTCCCGGCTCGGCGGGTCTTGAGTCCGAAAATGTCCACGGACTCGACAATTCTCGCTCCGGTGCCTACTCGATTCATGGGTTCATACTCTGTGACTCTGGGCAATAGCTTGCTTAATCTCCACAATGGCCCCTCGCAGTGGGATGCCTAGCTTTCACCTTGTGAATACCCTGCCAGGGTATCTCACAGGCGAATACCAGGACGGGTTCCCTAAGCAACCGCTTAGATACCGGGTCGGTGATTTGCGCTATATAAATACATGTACATTTACATTTACATTTACACACTCATACATCCAACAAAATACCCACTCACACATAGACAGAGCCACTTACACACCCAGGAACACACTGCTACAGCTACTGACACACTTAGCCACACTCCTATACAGAGACTGATACACTCATACACACACCTATAAAACCACTTATACACCCAGGCACACACCGATACAGCCAATGGCACACCCAGTCTCACACCAATACAGTCAATGACACATTAAAAACACAGTTAGCTCTTTTTCACCAAATGGCATTTCAAAAAAGAACCATTCTTTTTTGTAGAAGGTATAGTAACAGCTTTTTATTTTTTCCCTTGATTATTTGTTCAACTAACAGTGAACAGGGTAATAAAAGTGTAATGTTAGGAAAGAAAGAACCAATTGGCTTCAGTGTTAAATGGCAACTGGAAGCAAAATAAAAAATTCTAGCAGTGATGCTTCTTCACTGTATCCAAGGATGCACCCATGTAAGACATTTTTACAGCGACATGCATGAGGCATTTTAGACAGTGAGTAACCATCTCACTTAATTCTTTGCAGGCAGCTGGCATAGTAATGACTGCAGCTGATGATGGTTCTCCCAAGGGTGCTGTAGAGGTGGACTGTCCTGCTGCACTCACTTTCTCAAGCATCATCCAGTTGTAGAACCTCTCATGAATTGTTTTTAATCGTATCCATGTGGAATTTGTCCCATATGAATACTTATTGGCAGTGCCCCTGGAATCTGCTTGCCTCAAATACTGCACTGCACATATTTAGCTGTAACCTTCTGTTCCCATGAAAGTATTGTACAATGCTTCCAGACATCACTTTGACTCTTCGAGGTGGTTTATCTTCCTCCTCATCCTCAAACGGTTCTTGATGTTTATCCTGGACAACATATGAAGCTTCAGCCAGTCTATGAAAGCAAAGCACCGCTGATTTTGAATCCTGTTTCTACGTAGTTCACTGAAGAAATAAATGTTTTTGGGTGTGGTTTTATATATACATATATGGCGTCCTAATGTACCCAATGAAAAGGTAAGGTTTAGGGGTATCATTGAGCAAATTAGCAACTCCAGTCATAGAATTGCAAAATTGCGAAACTACAAAAATGTGTAACTTTCTTTAAAAGTAAATATTTGGTGAAAAGTTACATTTACAAAAACATGATATACTTTACATTGCATACATATCTGATTTTTACTCTTTAAGATGTATATAAAGTATATTTTTGTAAAGTCTCAAGTTTAAAAAAATATATTACTAAATTAACAAGCAAAATATATTGCAGTATACTTAGTACTAAAAATAAACCCTAGAAATATTCTAAAAAAACTAAATATTTCAGTGAGATAATACTCTGAAAATAGAACTTGAAAAACCTTCAAAATCCACTGAAAAAACAAAGGTTACAGAGACTTTATAGTTAGGAAATATATTTTCAAAAATTTTAGAAATTCACTGAAAAAAACAAAGGTTGCAGGGACGTTATAGATAGGCTTAGATTATACACGCACACATCCATCGAAATTCAGCAGTTATAGTTACCTGAGCTAACAATAACTTACGCCCCTGCAATGCACTGCTTAAGACCTCACATATTTCATCACTCCTAACATGGTCACACATATATAAAGATAAAGATATATTCACTGAAAAAATCATATGTACATATATATAACCTACTGGTGGTCCCAGTAGGTAGCTATAGTTAGGACATATTTTCCATAGAAAAAACATTTTTTGACTTGCCTATAACGTTGGCAGCGTTTGACCAATCTTTATGAAAGTTACCAAAATGTCAAAGTCGGTTCTTTGTGTCTTGGAAAGTTTGGGGGAGATCTGTGAAGTGGGAACAGAGAAATAGGGGTGCAAAATAAGGGTGTGTTTGTATTGGTAATCCCAATGGAACATGGTGTTGAATGGATGGAATTACACAAAATTTGGCATAAAGATAAACATTGTTCCCAGATTATGCTTTTGGTATGTGGTTCAAATTGATTCAGTAGTTTTTGAGAAACTATAACTGAACAATATAGTGATATCTCTGTCCACTGATATTTCGCAGCAGTTTTGCGGTGGTCATGGTTATTCCACTGCTACATCGTGGTAAATTTTGAATGCACTCACCATCAGGAAGGCTGTAATTGGCTGGACGCAAGCTGAACAGAAATTTGCAGCCGCCATTATATTGATCTGGAACAGTTCCTGGAGCTGAACATTTCTGTCAAAGCTAACATAAGAGGTCAGGGTGGAGGTACTCTGATCTCATATTTGAGAAATATGGGTGTTAGTGGCACAAGTTATGTGTCCAAAATTTTTTTTGTTTATTTATGTGCATTATCTATGACTACGACGTGACCTTTAGTGTGACCTCCCTGTGTGCCATTATGGGGACATCGTGAATATTACAACGTCATCACGAATTCACACCCTTTCTGGTCACAATCACAGACTCGTGTACGCTTTCGCAAACTCACTCACACACTTATACATTCAGTCACATACCCAGTCAGATACTGTTGCACCCACTCACATTTCCATTCAGGTACTCATGCCCTCATTTACAGACTGACTCACACACTCACTTAGGTACTCACAGACCCAGTGATACACTCACACACCTACTAACAGACCCACTGAGACAATCATACAGTCACTCATAGATCTACTCAGACACCAATACATCCACTCACATACCCATACGTCACTCACACACTCAGTCACAGATCCTCTTAGAGACTTATTTACCCCAGTCGCTCAATCATATACTCAGAGACTCACACACCCACTCACAGACTCACTCAGACATATACACACCCACTTACTCACCCACTCAAAGATTCATGCATGCACACAAAGAACTACCTAGACTCTCACCCTCCCACTCACAGACCCAGGCAGACACTCATGCATGCACCCATTTACTCACCCACTCAGAGACAGATGCTCTCACTCACAGACCCATTGAGACACTCATATACCCACTCACAGATGTACTCAGACACTCATAGATCCACACACAGACCCATTCAGATACTCACATACCCATACAGTCACTCACACACCCACTCACAGACTCACACAGAGGCTTATGCACCATGTCACTGATATTCTCAGAAACTCACATACCCACTCACAGTTCCATTCAGAAATTCATGCTCCCAGTCATTGGCCCACTGAGAGACTCATGTACTCACTCACATACCCAATCAGACAGTCATGCACCCACTCACTCACACACTCAGACACACACTTAGATACTCATGTATCCACTCACAGATACATTCAGACAGTCATATACGTACTTTGAAATGCACAAAGGCACTCATGCATCTACTTACAGATCAAGTGAGAGAGTTATGCAACCAGTCACAGACCTATTGAGACACTGATGCACCCACTCATAGATGCACTGAGATAGTCATGCAGTTTGTTACAGAACCATTCATAGACGGATGCACCATCTCACAGATCCACTCAAATATTTATACAGTGAATGAGAGACATACTGATACAGTGATGTATGCAGTCACAGGATCCACTGAAAGAGTTATACATTGTGTCATAGAGATAATAAGGGAGTTATACATGCTATTATAGAGCCTTTAGATAGTAATGTGTTTAGTATGTTGGCTATAATCTATGTTGTAGTTATACGTTTTATATCTGGAGGTAGCTATTGAATTGCTGCTTATGATTTACATTTACATTATTGTATTTGCGGTGATTCTGGCTATCTATATCATCATGGCACCCAGCACCTTCGCGAAAATGGAAAAACTGACTAAAAGATTGTTTTTATATAAATTCTCTACAAAAATATGACTTTAACAAGAGCAGTAATAAACCCCTAGTGTCAAAAATACTGTAACAGTTGTGCATATATGTGTTTTACACCTCTTACAAAAGGCACGATCATTGCGGTTACAGACGTCTTCGATGTCATCGTGAAAGTAGGGTTCAAACACAGCTTTTTTTAAAACTTACTAGAAAAAAGTATGTAAAAACAGGTCTTTTAAGGAGTGATGTAGTTAGCAATGTGTGCATTGTAAAACTTAGAATGAATGTTTTAGGTTAAAATGTTTGTGATGGTGGTCATTGAATGTCTGCTTCTGTTTTGCAATTTCACAATGTGATCGCAATCATCGCATCGTCGTCGCAAATTTTAAAAAAATTAATCAAATTTTTTAACAAGTAAATTAACAAAATGTTGGTCTCTTGGGTGGCTCTGACAAGAGCCTTAGTATTAAGAGTGTGTATATGACAGCTACAGATAAAACTGTACGCAGTGTTGCAGGTTGCTTAGAAACACCCTGTTCGTAAAGTGAACTCCATCACTTCTATAGATTCCAAGCATGTTAAAACGCAGGTTGTCATTTGAGAGGTCACCAGTGATGTCATCGGTGATATCACTACTCATGTCAAGAGTGATGTAATATGTGAGGTCATAAGCAGTAAATTATTTGGGCGTGAGCTACAGCCATAACTGCTAAATTTCACTGGTTTTGTACGAGTGAAACCTGACCCCAACAATAACATCGCTGTACCCTTTGTTTTTTTCAATGAATTTCTAAGGTTTTTTAAAATTGTGTTTCCTAACTGTAACATCCCTGTAACCTTTGTATTTTTTAGTGATTTTCTAATGTTTTTCAATGCCAATTCCTAACTATAAAGTCCTGTAACCTTTGGTTTTTCAGAGAATGTCTATGCTTTTTTAAGTAGTGGTTGAGTTTGTAAAGTGGTGGACAGAGGGGGCTGGACCTTCAACCAGCTCTCAGGCATCCATCTGTGTAGGACTTACAGCGGGTACCAGGAGGGTTCTTGGCCCCAAGGTCCCTCATGAGTAAAGTCGACTTTATCTCCCAGTCAGTGGTGCACCAGGAGTTGCATTTGTAGAGTGCTGGAGAAAGGGGCATGGCCTCTGAAGACCTCTCAGCAATATTGGTGTGTATGACTTACTGGAGGTAACAGGAGGGGTAGTTGACCTCCAAGGACCCTCAGCGCCCAAGGGGACTTCATCTCCCAAACATTACGGCGCCAGTAGGCATGATTGAAGAGTGGTGGTGAAGGGGGTGTGGCCTCAAGTGATTTGCTGGAGGTTTTTTAATCTGAAAAAAAAAGGTAGGGGGCTACATGGCCTCCTTCCTTGGCCCACTTTCAGCCTCGGGGACCCCATTGTCCGGTATCAGGCCTTTTTTCAATGGGTGAAGGGGCCATGTGGCCCCCCTGACCATGCCGATTTTGACACCAGGGATCCCAACCCCTGGGGCCTGGCCTTTTCTTTTTAAAATATATAATTTATAGGAAGGGGGCTGAGTGGACCCCTCTCTGGCTGCTTTCGGCTCCAGGAACCCCATCCCCAATGCCCGGATTTTTTTTCTTTAGGTATTGGGAAAGGGAACATGAGGTCCCCCTCCAGAGTGTTTTCGGCCCCAGGATCACAATCCCCGGGGCCCGGCCTGTATTGTGGGTGTCCTGGTCACACCTAGGGCATCCACTGCTACTGATGGGGACCACAGAGGGAGCCTGAAGGCCCCTGTGGTCCCTTGTGGCTACCCGTGTCTTGCGGGAGCCAGCATTGCCTTTACACATGGGGTGCTGCTAACTGCTGTTTCCGGTGTATAAAAGCAAATTGTGTTCCACTTCGGGCAAGCAAAATGCACTTGCTTCCTCAAAGCAGAGTACTGTTTGCTATGGCATGGCAGGTCCGTGCAGCTTCCATCCTTTGTTCCACAATGGACCCCCTGCATATTTATGATTTGAGCCCTGGGGAGGTGGTGGTACCCAGGGTGCTGGGGCAATGCAGACCCCGTATTTTTATTTAATATTTATTGCCCTGGAGTGGTGGTGGTCACCGGGGCTGTGGGGTCAAGCAGGCCCCCTGCATTAGTACATTATTTGCCCCAGGGAGGTGGAAGTCTCAGGGGCTGCATGGGAGGCCATACTGTCCACCCGCATTATTTTTAATCAATAGTCCTGGGAAGGTATGCTCCCTGGGACTACGGCTGGCCGTGCGGGCCCCCTGAATCAGTTTTCATCTGTTTGCCATGGGGAGGTGACAGTCCCTGGGTCACGGGGTACCCCATGGGTACCCCCACACTACTAAAAAACTGCCCCTGGAACCTTCCCCACACAGGGCTAAATACTAACAAAGTATGGGAGACAGTGCTTCGCTATTTAAAAAAAAATTAACAGGAGTTGCAAATTCTACACGACTTTGCCTAAATTTAAAAAAAAATACTTTATTGACCCGGTGGGGTCACTATTGAACCCCCACCAAGAGTCCTAGGGGGTCAGAGTGTTTTCACCCTGCCCCCTTTTTAATATTTTTTTCTTCTGTGATTAAATTCAACCAAGTTACAAGATGGCTACCTGGTTGGAAGTGTTGGCAGGTAATAAGATCTTAGCACGAGATTGGGAGGTATGGCGGACTCACTGCATCCCTATATATACAACTGGAAATTTCTTCAAATATCTCCAAAAGTACTGAACGTCTTTACACCAAATCACAAAAAGGCATTTCCTTCCACATCTACCTTCCTGCCACATTTGGTTAATTCAGTTTAGCAGTTCGGGCTATAGCCATGTCTAAAGGTCCTTTGGGAATTAATATGGGTAAAAAAAAAGTTTTTAAGCACCCTCTGGTTTTCACCCCCCGTTGGATGGATCATCCAACATTTTCAAGATAGCAGATGATCTTTGAATATTTTGTAGAGATTTGTCAAACGCACTGAAGTTATTGGCATATGAAAAAACTGCTCTTTAGGCATTAAAAAGGCGTTTTCAGCACCTGAATGTCATCACTTCCTTCTAGTGGGGGCCTGTGCTCGAATGTAATTTCTGCCAAGATGGAAGTATTATGGATCACATTATGGAAGTATTATGGATCACATTGTGTCGGTCATGATAGTTAATAAAAGACTGACTGCATCCAAGGCTTCTTAAACCTGCTTTAGATCCTGGTGCTACCAATTTTCCGTTTGAGGACATTGCTTCCTTTGAGGCTGAAATGCACTATCTCACTGTAGAACTATAGAGTTGCGTTCTCACGGAATGAAGCACATTTAACGTCTTCCGCTGCACTCTGTATGTTGGACTCTGATACTCAAGAAGGATTGTTGGTAAGGATAATCTCTGTTTTTGTATCTGCATCCCACTTTCAAAAAGGCCACAGTGCTTTGAGTGGTTCAGAGTATTTGCCATTCCGCCTCCGACTTGCCTTGCAGTCATGAATAGAGATAGCAACCTACTGCATAACTTCTGATATCTCATCCTCCTGTGTGGTCCGCTTCCACAAGGACAATTGTACCAGTGATGATCTGACATCATAAAGCGAAAGCAAGATGTTGTCTGACATGAGGGCCAATCTGTTGCCTTGCGTATATATATATATATATATATATATATATATATATATATATATATATATATATATATATATATATATATATATATATATATATATATATATATATATAAACAACCAGGTACACCATAGCGTCACAAAGGAAAGCACACACGAAGCAATTCAAAGCAAAGTGCTTTATTTGTGCAGACCTCCCTGCACTGACACACACATTTCGCCTACTGGCTTTATAAATGTCAGTTTGTTGGTGCTAACATGGAAGCATTTAAAGTTAACATGCATCACATGATCTATAATCAAAATTAAAGATGGACTTAAGCTTCATTGTTGATAGATTCTTGGCAGCCATCTTTAAGTGTCCTATTAACAGTTGATGCTATCCCTGTATCACAATAAAGTTCAATAGTGCAAGTTCAAAAACGATATTATGCAATTCATTCATATTTGAACACATGAAGAGGTGGGCATAACGTTTGTAATTTTATATATGAAAATATATACAATATATACTTCATATACATACACACACATATCAAGACACGCATTTTCAGCTGATATGAATTGTATGAAGTCTTTAATAGACTCATATCTTTTTCACGTAAATTTACATCTCTAGTGTGTAGCCCCCCTATGGTTTATTTAGCTATGAATGAGATTAGAACAGCTTGTGAGAGGGATTGTGGTGCTAGGTGACACACTGATGATATAATGTTTACTTTATGTACATAAAATAACAATCTCAAGTGTTAAGGGTATCATAGATGAACCCAAAGCTCCTCGTCATTGTTTAACCCTACTGGGGCCTTGGTTTGGAGATCGATTATATATGTCGATTCCAAAATCCGTAGCTTCGGCACCCTGTCTTCCCCTCTTTCTATTTTGTCCACTTTATCTATACAGTGGAATTTTAACAAATCACGGTTGCTCTGATGAAATTGCTGGAAATGACGAGCAATCGGATAGGTGGGGTCCTTGTTTGCAATAGCACGCATGTGCTCGAAGATGCGTTTTTTGGTACGGTGTATAGTGCTCCCAATATAACGTTTTCTGCACGGACAAGTTAAGCAATAGACTGTGAAATCCAAGTTACAGTTAAGTAACTGTTTGATCTCATGGATGGGTCTGGGATCACCTGGTCTACCTTGGAAAGTTTTGACCTTTTCACTAAATGTGCAGGCCTTACAGCGTTTGCAGGGAAAGAAACCTGAGATGCCTATTCAGTTCTTTACTCTAGGGACAGAGTCATAGTGGCTATGAGGTAAGTAGTCCCCCACTGTACATTTGTTTAGTATTTTTTGAGAAAATCAAAAACAAAGTGTCAAAAAATCTATTTCCCATAGGAAACTTTGTGCAAGGCTGCAGCCGAAACTACTGAACAGAATTACCCCAAATTTGTCAAAAAGGTAGTGCTTGGATCAGAAAGCGACTTTTTTAAAATGGTGTAAATCCGTTCAGTAGTTGCTGAGAAAGTAGAAAAATTAAAATTTTCGATATCTAGAAACATCATGACCCCCTAGTTCTGCTCAGGGGGTCCCAGATGGCCCCCTGTGCCAAAAAAGCATTACAAACAATAATCTGCGCAATTCACTGTGGTTCAGATGTTTTATTTTAATGAGGCCTCTGGGTGGGCTTGGTTCCGGGGCATTTCTTAAAAAATAATAGCAAGGGCTCGCTGGGGTTGGGGGGCCCACTGGGGCCCCCGCATCCCCAGGGCTTCACTCAAGCTGGGAGGGGTGTTGCACTGCCCCTGTCCTGGATCCCTCTATGTGCTTATAACTTGGGCGTCTTTTGATGTATCTTTACGACATTTACCAAAAAGTTTCTCTTTTTTGATCAGCTCTTCTCTTGAAAGTTTGGGGGTGATTGATCAAGGGGGGCAGATAAAAAAGGGTGTTCCCAAAACTTGTTTTCTCAATGCATTTTCACATGGGAAACTTTAGACAAGGCTACAGGTCAAACTGCTAAACGGAATTACGCCAAATTTGGCAGGGAAAAAGTCTTCGTCCAGAAAGTATGCTGTTTTTTAAATGGTGTAAATCCGTTCAGTAGTTTTTGAGAAAAATCTAAATTGACAGATATCGATATTTGGGAATTGTGACATGTGATTGGCTGAGGGGTTACAAGCACAAGCTTGCAGTTGATTGGCTGTGAACGGTTGAAACTAGGAAGTGTTGCTAGCCATTTTTATGATTCAGTCTGTGAGCTGTCATCTCCCCCTCTACAAGCCATCGGGCCATAGTTCTACCACTGTTAGGCAACACTCACAGTATACTGCAGCTCTGTCTGTGCGAGATACCCCTTTCATGGTCCCTCTCCCCACATCACTGGCTCGCGGCTCTCTCCCCACGTCACAGGAAACCAGGACCTTGGTATGTCGTGGTGTAAAAAACCATGCCTCACTGCACAGAAACCCCTAGCTATAGTATGTCATTCATTTTCCATACTACAGAAAAGCTAGCAATGATTAGATATCCTAGAACAATGTGACTGAGGTCCTCTCAGAATTCGTGGGAACAAGACAGTCTTTTGTTTAGACCCTCATATCTTTTCAGAATGTAAGTGAGACTTTGTATAGTTTAAAATGTTTATTTCAACTAACGAGCTCTGTAATGTAGTACACGTGTTAAGGTGAGCAAAGAAATGCATGTAAACAATACAATCAGAATAGTTACAATTTCATAAAGTACAAATGGGAAAAGGATATTATAATGTCAGTGGATTAAGGCAAATAGCGCTTAACACTCTCTGTATGCTACGAAATTAGTTTATTATATTAGTGGAAGATCTCTGGCTGATTAGTTCACCGTACTACAGCGGAGCTATCAATGATTAAATATCCTAGTACAATGTGACTGATGTTCTCTCAGAATTCGTGGGAACAAGACATTCTTTCACTTAGACACTGATACCTGTTCATAATGTGAGTAAATAGAGACTTTGTATAGTTTAAAATGTTTATTTCAACTAATGAGCTCTGTAAAATAGTAGTTCACATGCTAGGATGAGCAAAGAAATGTATGTAAACATTATAATCAGTATAGTTCCAATTGCATAAAATACAAATGGGGAAAGTACATTATAACAGCAGTGGATTTAGCCAAATACCGCTTAACACACTCCCTGTGCTACAAGTCATGTTTATTATAATGGAAGACCTCTGGGCTTGGACAGCGGAACCCCCTACCTCAAGTCGGATATGATAGGATTTACATCTTCGGACAAGCACAGTTCTTTCTCAGGAAAGATTGTTTTCTAAGTGTGTGTCATTTGCATCCTGTGCAATATTAAAAGCACTCCAAATTTCAGTAGCGGAGGTTTGTTCCATGTTATTTGTGCGTGAGATGGGGAAAAGCTGAATAACCAGCAGTATTATTTTCTGCTTTTGAATACGGCGTACAGACAAGAACTCAGTGCACAGCAGAAATAGTGAAAGGCAGACAGTTCCCATGTGAAGCTGCGGAAACAGAAGTGTTTAAGAGAGGCAATGCATTTACAGTTGTAAGGAAAAAGCAGCTAAAATGTCTGTGATGCGAGGTACAAACTCACACTAACTTAGGAATGTTCGTCGGCACCTTGTAACTCCCACAACAAACTTATGTGGCAATGCCAAATTGATCCATCAGTGTGCAAAAGCAGTAGGCTGCAACAGCTTCCAACAGGAAAAGATTATTTTAGTCTGTAAAAGTAGATGCAATCTAATTGAGAAATTCGAAGCAGCGTGTTCTAATTGATTTTCGGTACTTCCAGCATCATAGCAGGGCAACTTGCGTGGTACTCGATGTAACTCCGTTGGAGAAAATCTTCTGCAGCCTTACATACATCCCCTTGAGCTAGTACACCAAGTCCAGCAGCTTATGCCTTGAAACCAATACTGGAACATTCACACTCATGATTCACCAAAGGGTTTATCAGTAAAGGAAAATCCGGTTCAGGCGATGGTGTGTTTGTGAGGCATAGATCCAACGCCCATTGGATGGGACAGCACATGCATAAGAACACTCGCTAGATGCAAGTATACCAGGGATAGCGGAAAGACAAATTGTAAGCCACGCTGAGAGTGGCCAGCGGCAAGGTACCATAATAGTCAAGCATGCGGTTGCAAAGTAGCTGCAGTAGGGTTGGGTTGTGAACGAGCACAAGTGGAGCAGTCATTTCTGAGCATGCAGATGAAGAAGAAAACTCCAGCAGCCAAAGCTAGTCGAAGTGCTAACCTGCCGAAAACACTCGAGAAAATAGAATGAATGGAAGCAGGGACCACACCAAAAATAGATTGAAAACACGTTACAAGGCCAGATCTCAGAAGCTAAAAAAAAGCACTAGCCTTGTTATAAACGAAGCATTGAAACTACAAAAAATTAGTTCAGCAAAATGTTGTGGGAGATCAGTGTTTAAAAGATTATGAACTTCTGTTGTTGTGTTGCCCACCTGCAGGACAGAAGTCTCAAGGTCAGAAGTGAAAGAAAGTTCTTTCTGGGACAATAAGGCTCTTATTCGGCTCAGCTTGTGGACTTCTGCCTTCAAGGTCAGAATGGAAGGCTAAATCTAGGTCACAAAACTGCCCTGTGAGGAGGAAACAGTACATTATTACAGCAAACTATATGTTGTGACATAGGCATAATGTATGGAATACCATTTAAGATGCGGCAGCATTTTTCATTATTCCAGAGTAAATAAGTGCCATTACACAACATTGTTTTGTGTGTTGTTGATATTGTAGAGGATGATGTATGTGTGTTATATCATGGTCAGAATCAGTTGCGACTCGGGCTATGCCTTTAGAAACCAGTGCATCGGCTCGCAGCTGTGCACCGGCGAGCCGTCGAGCTGACAGCTCTACATCTGTGAGCCATCCGGTTATCTCGTAGGTGTGTCTCTGCTAGCAGGCTCGACAGCCCGTAGCTCTCCCTCTGCAAGCGGATATATATATTCACTGAAAAAAACATAGGTTTTACAGATGTTATAGTTAGAATAATTCACAGGAAAAAAACATAGGTTTCAGTCACGTTATAGTTAGAAATAAGCATTTAAAAAACCTTAGAAATTCACTGAATAAACCATAGGTATCATGGACGTTATAGTTAGTTGGACATTTCACTCATACAAAACCAGAGAAATTCCCCTGTTAGAGTTAATTCAGCTAACTATAACTCGCGCCCCCGCAATTCACTGCTGATGACGTCACATGTTACATCATTCATGACACGGTCAGTGACATCACTGATGACATCACTGATAACATCTCAAATGACATCACTGATGACATCATTGATGACATCATTCAGTGAATGTTTGTTTCTGTAAAGTTTAAATATGTTTTATATATATGCTAAGGTGTATGAAGAATAGCTGGATGTATAAGTGTCTGGATGAAGGATTTTGTAGGTGCGTGACTGACTGTATAAGTGAGTGATTACATGTGTCTTACTGAGTGCATGGGTTAGTGACTAAACTGTCTGAATGTCTGTATCAGTATGTCTGTTTTTGTGTAAGCTGCTGCATGTGTTGGTCAGGAGCTACATGAGTGTCTATATGCATTCTTGATTGGTTGCCTGAGTATTTGTGTGGAAGACTGAGTGTGAGTCGGGGTGGTTGGGAGGTGTGTGGCTCTGTGCATAGACATGTGAGTGGTTGATTCACTGGGTGTATAAGTTTAGGAGTGCATATGGAAAAAGCTGTATGGGCAGGAGAGTGTGTGTATGGATGTGTTGGTGAAAGGTTGGATGTCTCAGTGGTACATGTCCAAGTAACTGCATATGTAAAAGGCAGTGCATGTGAGAGTTGGATTATATAAATAACTATATGTGAGAGTCAGTGATTGTGAGACTGGCTGTATGGATCAGTGTATACTTGCATTAGTGATTATATAAGAGAGTAAGTATGCATCAGTAGCTGTATTAATAAATGAGGTGGTGTGTGTATAACTGTGTAGGTTAGTAAATGGAACTATGATTCACTTACTATGACTAACTACGATGAGTGCATGAGTGAGTAGGATGGATGTTGGTGTGTCAGTGCCTGTATAGCTGTATGAGTACATATGATAGTATTGTATTGATCAATGACTACATGCATGAATGGTTGTATGGGTGAATGAGTGTCTGTAGACCTAGGAATTAGTGATTGCGTTTGTAGTAACTGGTTTTGGTGTCTAGATGGTCTTGAAAATGAAACTTTGTATTTTACAGGGGGTGTACCAACGTTTATAGTAGGATGTGAGGAGGTTCATCAGATTGTCATGTCGATGATGTCATCAGTGATGTCATTTGAGATGTCATCAGTGATGTCACTGACCATGTCATGATTGATGTAATATGTGACGTCATCAGCAATACATTGCGGCGGCGCGAGTTATAGTTAGCTGAACTAACTATAACGGGTGAATTTCTCTGGTTTTGTACAATTGAAATGTCCAACAAACTATGACGTCCCTGAAACCTACGTTTTTTCAGTGAATTTCTAAGGTTATATATATGCACTGGAAAACTAAACACCCACTTCCTTTACAAAGAAATGGAAAGTTTGCATTTCTGCAACCTCTCTAATTTTTCACCTTAGTCATCTTCCACTTATGCAACACAACAACCACCAATGCACACACCTACTTGCTACCATTCTTCGCTGAGCTTATCAATTATTCTTCTTTAATTCAAATTCAAAGTGCAGGCTATTTATTCAGCCTTCTTGGTAACTACTACCCATGAATAGCAGTGGTTAATTTGCACACTTCCGTCCTTTCTTGCGTCTTTTCTACCACACACTGGGGCAGGTTTACGAGCCCATTGCGCCACTTTTGCATCATTTTTCCCACGAGCTTGTAAATCTGGCGAACTGTGTGTACTTTATGCACTAGCTTTCTTCTTTAGATGTAGTACTAGTTTCTCTTGCTCCCACTGCAGAATCCAACACCCTATCTGTGTAATGACCTGGAAATTCAAAGATCCACTTCACTGACAATGCAGTGGGTAGTTTGCGTCTCTCCAGCCTTTCTAATTTTTCAAGTTTTTCATCTTCCACTCAATCTACACATCGTCCACACATACATGCATCTAATTACTGCATTCCTTAGCTGTGATTATCAACTATTCTTCTATTTTATATTCATATTCAAAGTGCAAGCCCTTTATTGAGCCTTTTTGTTGTAACTACTGTTCCAGGAATTCTGCTCATACACAGAACTATGCATAAAGACTTAGCACCTCAGTGAATTACGGTGTACCAAAACCCACCTTACTACACACTCCCCCTACCAGACTAGCAATTAGTCACTCATTGGTTCTTTGCCCTAGAGGAAAAACACCAATAACTAGTCAACCCAGAACATGCGACTTAAATTACATGAAGTAAACTGGATAACAAGAGCACTCTTTCATTATAGTCTTACACCAGTCCAAAACAATATGTAAATAAAGACAGGTGCAACTTTGAAATGTTTATTTCTAACGCCATAATCTCATGCACAGTACCTTAGATAATACAACCAAACATATTATAAGAAACAAGGTTGTCAGCATTGTTACTATTTTATCAAATACAAACGGAAAAAGCATCCTATAATGTTAAAGGTAAACACATTTAAAATATACCTATATTTCACCCTCCCTACCTAACAGATTAGTTTATAACTACAGAAAGTCTCATAGGACTACATGGGCAGACCCATACCTCTGGTAGTCAGCAGTAGTGCATCACATTCAGTGCTCCACAAACTGTCAAGATACGAATGTTCTCCAACTGTGTGTAACTTTGCCTCCACAATGCATTATGAAACGCGCAAGTATCAGAGGTGACCACAGCTGCATATGTGTTATGGCTCGAACGTGCGAGGTTCATTCTGAATAAAAGACACAGTTTTCAAGATAACCTTGATGTGCCATGCTCTCACTATACACACAAATCTAGCGAGGCAGTTTACAAATCTAGCATACCAAATTATTCTCATATAAACGAAAATACTCAGCGTTCTCTAAACAATATCACAAGTACGTTTCGTGTGCAAAGCAGAGCAGGAAAGCAAAAATAGCGTGTAAGCACCCTTCCTTGATCGAAGCACGTGATATAAAGGTGGGCGAAATAGAAACGCAGAGTCAAAGCCTAACAAGCAGAGTCAATTTCACAGTTCCAAAAAAAAGTAATTCGCTCTTTGATAGAAAAGCAGTAGCTAAATAAAGAATACGTAGAAAAATCAAAGAGTTTTAATCCAACAGCATGTAAGCACAGTATGTAGCAAAAACCTCCAAGAGGAAGTCACTGTTCTGTTCTCAAAAAATGTCAATCATCCAATTCAATAGTGGGAATGAACATATATGTTCCTCAACAACCGGAGCCTCTATCACCATCAGAGGAAAACCTAGGCCATCTTCAATGTAACTGCATGCCAAGCAGTCATGCGCCGCTGCAAAAACATTACAACGTCCCATTATTCCATGTATCGCTGCTAAGGCCATAATCCAGCCACCAGAACAGAGCAATTCATGAGCAACTAAGGGGCTCATCAGCTGATCATAATCCGCGTTGGGAAACACCGTACTGCAGAGACACAAATCCAGGGCCCAGTCGAAATCGCAGCTCAGGCAATAGAAGACAGGTTGAACGCATGTGAAAAATGAAAATCTAAACAATAATCCATAAGCTGCACTCAATGTAGCCAGAGGCAGCACTCCGTAATGATTAAGCATTCAGTTGCGGACCAGCAACAACAGGGACATATTCTCGTCTGTTTCAAGATGTGCATCCATATTTAAGTAAACAAATTAATACAAGCACACCGGCAACTAATGTGAGCATTAAGGAGAATCCACCAAAGATGCTGGAAAAAATCAAATAAAGAAACACCAACAAGACACCAAATATACTTTCTACAGAAGTCACAAGGCCACTGCTTCTAACTTTAAAAAAGTAAGGCAACCCTCTAGTCAAGGACACATTAAGGATACTCTAAATTAACTCCCCAAAATTCAAGAGCACGTCTGTATTTAATAAATCATGCACTTCTGTGCGGGTGTTTTCTACATGAAGGACTAATGTTTCTGTAGCAAATATAACAGCGACCTCTTTTTGAGACAATAGCACTCTTATACGACTCATTTGGTTGACTCTGCATTCAAGGTCGAAATTGACAGACATATGGAAACATCCAGCTTCCCATGCAGAGGAGTTAACACAACTTTTTTTTAATCAAACCACACGCTCAGTTACCGTAATCATGTAAGCGATGCAAGCTAATTTTGCACAATAATCTCCAATATTTCAAAGTAAATAACTCCAGTTTCCAGTAAACTGAACGTTGTTATGATAGCAGGTGTCGGACTACCTTTCCAAACTCAGTCCAAATTAGGCGCATCTTGTTTGCAAGAGCCATGCAATTGTATGTGTCTACAAATTAAGAAGTGATCAGCTGCTATTGTGCAATCCTCGCCATTTAGATAGACTTCTTTTCCCTCCCTCAGGCACCTATATGTAAATGGTAATAACCAAGCTTCATGGACATAAGCACTGCCTAAACATCCATATCTGCCTATAGCATAGTATTTCATGCAAATCTCAAACTTAAACAGGTTAAAAAATAATGTTATGATACTGTGGATAAGCCACACACCTGAATTGGTTCTCCAATGAGTGACCACTTCTAACCATTCTCATAGCGCTCCCTGTACTCTGATTTGACAGTGAGAGAGTGATCGCACCATGGTTTATACTGCTAATCATTCTCAGCATACGCTACGAATACGCTTTGAAATTACGCGTCGCATCAAAGCTCCTGTGTGACGTCATGTATGGCGCCCCGTACGCGAAACACGCAAATGTTTTTAAATGTTTAATAACATATATTCATGTATTTAATGAACATACTAACAAAAGACTTAATCTAGGATAATTATGAAATCATTTTTTTAAACTTTTAAAAATCCTATATTACTTCCATATTGTATGAGTGGAGCTGAGTGGCCCTCCGCCTGCTGCCCTAGACTCCACCATGCCCAGACCCGGTTCATAAGCATGCGTGATCGTCACCACAAAACCATTAGCATGCATATCGCTTTACCACACATGCTTTTACAACTAGTATGCATTTACCACGCATAATAAACACATAATCTTAATATTATTTTTTTCTTGACGAACACGCGTTCTAATGGCTGTGGATTACGTCCTTCAAAATAGTTTCTAGGTATATGTGTGACCAAGTCTGATAAGATCGGAGGCCAAGGACAAACACTGTGGTGTCTGTGGCAGAAAATCTCATTGATCACAGAGAAAATATGCGCAGGGTAAAATGAAAGTAACAGGTATAATAAAAATAATGGAGGAATACTACTAAAATGGCGGTTGAACGGAGTATGTAATCAACGTTTGGCGCCTCGACAATACATTTCAAATAAGTATACATACAATATGTTTATTACTATATTACAAAAGTATAGCACCGGATGACACACACGTCCCGGGAAAAGAAAGAGGCAAATTTACTACCTAAAATCAGGAGAGGTTTTCTTGGCGAACTTGAAGAAAAAGAAAAAAAAGTGCACTTGCAAAAAAGGCTGCGCATTAGTACAGAGTAAAACTGATGCAGGAAAAAAACCGGAAAGTTTTACATACTGTCATAGAAATATAGCTCTAAATATTGACCCCGGAATTTGCCCCCCGAGACCTAATGAATAAAACGGACTTCTAGTTTTTTTTCCCTTTTCCACCGCGTACGAGTACCATACATACTCCGTTATTTTTTATTTAAAAAAAAAATTGACCCTAAAAATCCACTTATTACTGTTTTTCTTGTGTCTCGGTTCTACCGAGGTACAAGATGGCCGCCAATACTTCCTGGTTTCGAGTGTTGACAGACAGTTGACAGCCAATCAGCATGCAGCTCACACTCGTAATTGAACGGATCTCCGTATGCTTGTAGAATTCTGTCTCTAGATATCGCTATGATTTTACTTGTAATTTTCTCAGAAACTACTGAACGGTTATACACCATTTAACAAAAAAGCACAATCTGCGAACCAAACTCTACCTCTCTGCCAAATTTGGTGTAATTCCGTTCAGCCGTTCGGGCTGTAGCCCTGGCTAAAGGTCCCTATGGAAAACTGCATGGGGAAAACACATTTTGGGACCCCCTTTGTTCATGGCCCCCACTTGACGAATCACCCCCAAACTTTCAGGGAAGGAGCGGAACTGAGCAGGCTATTTTCTTGGAGAAATTTGCGAAGATTCGTCCACCGGCGCCAAAGTTATTCCAAATGGAATGTTATGGATTTCCTATGGAAGTAGGTAATCTATATATGATGTGAGCAAGGCTACACGCTAGCCGAAACGCGTCATCCCGTCTGACATCTCGCACCATCGTTGAATAAAAGTCACTGCAGCCAGCAGTGTGTAAGCTGTTTCTGGAGTCCGTGTCTTTCTCCGTTTGGTGGTTTCAAGCGCCGGAGCGGCAATTGGATATATATATATATATATATGACTGCTCCCAAATTTCCTCCGCGTTCAGTAAGAACAAGAAAACAGCACTCTCAGGGGGGGTTATATGTGCCAACAGTTCTTTATTAGCAACTCAGCACAGACAAGACGCGTTTCGGCGGTTAGCCTTTGTCACTTGCAAGTTCGAACGCGCCGTCATTTCTTTTAAATGCATTGCTTCAATCACAGTGTGTTAAACATAAAAATAGAAAGAAGACTGCAAAATTGCAAATTTATCGCCATTTTGGAAATTGCAATTTAAACATGAAAAAAGAAAGTATATACATTCGAAAATCATGGTCTTCAATTGTAATGTAGAGAAAGCTAAAATCACCTCTCCTATTACCGTATTTACAGTAATCAAATATTGCCCTGGATGGGCGATGCCAAAGGCATTATTATTAACGCCCACAGATGGGCATACCACTGTTGTGTCACACCTTACTTAAAACAATGCAATAATCCATGTATCAGTTCATCAAGCATATTCCTCCTAAAAAACGGAGAAAACCGAATAATTGTTACATTTGCATAACAATTTATATTCCAGTTAATCAGTTTACAATCAATAAATGAAGTTCATTCATATATTTAATACCCCAAATGTACTGCTAATTCCTCATGTGTGTTGAGCCCAAAAGGACTCTTACTCTGTAAGTCTATAATGTAGCGTGATTCTAACCGTCGTAATTTCTGCAGACGGTTTCCTCCTCCTGGGAGGGGTGGTACGCTATCCAGACAAAAATAAGCCAATAGGTCCCTATTGGCCCATGTAGTTTGTTGAAATGTCTGGCAACTGGATAGGATTCATCGGTGTTATTAATAGCCTGCATATGACCCAATATGCGCAATTTTACAGGATTAATCGTGCTACCGATGTATCTCAACCCGCAAGGACACACCAAGCAATAAATTGCATATGGTGTGGTACAAGTCAGAAATTTGGTGATTTTTTGGGGGCATTTAAGGCCAGGTAAGGTATATGTCAGGGTCCTTTTACTGATTTTACAGACTTTACATCGGCCACAGGGATAAAACCATTTAAAGGTATTTTACTCGAGATACTTGGTTTTGTCAGATGATGACTATGCACCAGATCATCTCTCAAAGCCCTAGCTTTGCTAACTGTTACTAGTGGATTAGATGGTAAATCATCTTTGATTATGTTGTCCGTAAGTAAAATATTCAAATTTTTCCGAAGTTTCTTTCTCACTTGTTCAGAATTCTCTGAATAAGTTGTAATGAGTCTAAAGGTCCCTTGATCTTTGACCTCTGTATGTTTGGCTTTTAACAAACTTTTAAATGGGCCATTTATTGACTTTATTTAAGGCCTGTTCTAGCACTCCCTCTTTGTACCCACGAACTCTAAAGCAGTCCTTGCTGAGTTTCGCGGATTTTTGGATTTCAATTTCTGTGGAATTGTTTCTTTTCAGCCTCAAGAGTATCCCCGTAGGGGATACTCTTGATCAGTTTTTTCAAGTGGTTGCTGGTTGCATGCAATGTGCAATTGCCAGCAGTACTCTTCCGAAACAATTTGGTTTGTAGTTGTCCTCCTTCAATATACACTGTAAGATCCAAATAGTTAACACTTTGTTCACTAATTTCACCACTGAATCTCAAATTAACATTGTTATTGTTCAATACATCAACATATGTAGTGGCTTCAGCTATAGATCCCTCAAAAATAATAAAAAGATCATTGATGTATCGATGCCACGCTTTAATCTTGTGATTCCATATGGCATTGATGTTAGCCCAGGCTATCTGTTCCTCCCACCAGCCAACGCAAAGATTCGCGTAGCTGGGGGAGGAACAGGAACCCATGGCTACACCAGACATTTGCCTATATAGCTGTCCATTGAACACAAAAATGTTGTTATTCAAGCTAAAGGTTAAAAATTCAATAAGCATTTTGTTGTGTTCAAAGTACCCAATTTCTCTCGTTTGTAAGAAACTATGGACAGCCTTCAACCCGTCTGTGTGTGCAATACTCGTGTATAGACTGGTGATATCCATCGCCATCATACAGTATCCATTTTGCCAGACAAAGTTCCCCATCAGATTTAAAAAATGAGTGGTATCTTTGAGATAGGATTTTAAGGCAGTCACAAATGGAGAGAAAAAATATTCAATGTACATAGAGAGATGTTCAGTTAGTCCTCCTAGTGAGGCCACAATAGGTCGTCCTGGAGGATTAAAGATTGTCTTTATGCACCTTGGGAAGGTGATAAAATGTTGGGGTAATGGGGTTCAAACAACGCAAGAATAGAAATTCAGCACTGTTCAACATGTCTTTCTCATACCATTTCGCAATCATGTCATGAAATTCCTTGATACTCCGTTGATAATCAGTATTAGTGATTTTCAAATAACAGTTGGTGTCACTTAGCTGTCGATAGGCTTCCATTTCATAATGTGTTTTGGTCATTAATACGATATTGCCTCCCTTGTCTGAAGGTTTACATACAAGGGATGAATCATCACAAAGTTTATTAAAAGCCATTTGCTGTTGTTTGGAGACATTTTTTGTTTTGTTCTGGTATTGTATATCATGTCTTAATCTCGCAAGATCTTTAATCACAGCTTCCGAAAAGGTATCAATCGCATCAGTCATAGTAGGAGGCATAAATCCAGACGCAGGTTTGAAGAGCTCATGCCACCTTTTAGTTGGATATCCATGGCTGTCACCATTTGTGTGTTAGTTATGTTAAGATGTTCACCTTCCATGATCTCTGTTCTGAATTCTTCCATGGTTATTACTCCACCCAAATCTTTACAAGATAATCCTTCTGAGGTTTCTTGCTGTGCTCTCCTGGTAGGTTTCACCTGAGCCGGTCTTAATTTGAAGAATTTGTGCAACTTTAACTTTCTCACAAATTTGAACAAGTCAATTCGCGTTTGTGCAAATTCAAATTTTCTTTGCGGACAGAAAGAAAGACCTAGTTTAAGTATGACTTCCTCTTCCTCAGTTAGTGTTTTCGGTGTCAAGTTGATAACAGTAAGATTGTCTATCAACTTTAGTTCCTCTTGTTTTAGGTCTTTTTGCTGCAGGCCATTGGGGGTGAGCCTATTATGTTTTTTGGCCCCCACGCCCCCTCCTCGTCTTCCTCGTACCGCTCTTCTTTCTGGTGGTTTAACTCTGCCGCCCTCCAGTTGTTGCTTTCTCATAATTTTGAATTCCTCGTAAAAATGTGAAGGAGTGGGAGCCCCCAGCCCCTCCTCATACGAGTCCTCATCCGGTGTTACTTCTGATTCTGAAGTTTAAGGCACAGTAGGCAGAGGACCTGTTTGTTTTTTCCGAAGCTCTTTCCGTGGGTTGTCATATTTTTTGGAGAATGTTAGTACTCTACCCAGTCTGTAATCACGTTCGTCTCTGTCAAACTTTTCTTCCTTACGTTGTTTGATTTTTTGCTCATATGTTTTCAGTCGTTTTTTCATTTGTTCTCGTTTATCATTTAGATTGTCCTGATCCTGTTCTTTAAGTAATTCTTCTTCTAGATCTTTTATTGAGGCTAATGCTTTATCGCGGTCACTCCATGCAAATCGTATTAAAATCACCAACATGCCCTTACATAAGTCCGCTATGTGTTCAGCCCAAGCGTCCAATAATAAAGGGTCAGGATTTTCATAAGCAGGTATGGTGTAGATTCTAAGACCTCTTGGCACACGATTAACCTCAATATAGTTTTGTAATGAGGTTGCCTCCCACCACTTGCGAATTTCGCGCTCATATAAGCGCTCCAAAGTGGCTAGTTTCGTGGTTAGGCTGGTGGTGTTTCCACTTGCATTACTCGGACCCGTTTTATTCGTCTCATTAACATTGTGCTGTTTTTTTTAACATTCCTAGCGCGGCTTCCTTCCTACGGGGAACTCTTGAGGCTGAAAAGAAACAATTCCACAGAAATTGAATTCCAAAAATCCACGAACCTCAGCATGGACCGCTTTAGAGTTCGTGGGTACAAAGAGGGAGTGCTAGAACAGGCCTTAAATAAAGTCAATAAACGGCCCAGATCTGAGTTGTTAAAAGCCAAACATACAGAGGTCAAAGATCAAGGGACTTTTAGACTCATTACAACTTATTCAGAGAATTCTGAACAAGTGAGAAAGATACTTCGGAAAAATTGGAATATTTTACTTACGGACAACATAATCAAAGATGATTTGCCATCTAATCCACTAGTAACATTTCGCAAAGCTAGGGCTTTGAGAGATGATCTGGTGCATAGTCATCATCTGACAAAGCCAATATCTCGAGTAAAATACCAATAAATGGTTTCTATCCCTGTGGCCGATGTAAAGCCTGTAAAATCAGTAAAAGGACCCTGACATATACTATACCAGGCCTTAAATTCCCCCAAAAAATCACCAAATTTCTGACTTGTACCACACCATATGCACTGTATTGCTTGGTGTGTCCTTGCAAGTTGAGATACATCGGTAGCACGATTAATCCTGTAAAAGTGCGCATATTGGAGCATATGCGTGCTATTAATAACACCGATGAATCCTATCCAGTTGCCAGACATTTCAACAAACTACATGGGCACAATAGGGGCCTATTGGCTTATTTTTGTCTGGCTAGCCTACCACCCCTCCCAAGAGGAGGAGACCGTCTGCAGAAATTACGACGGTTAGAATCACGCTACATTATAGACTTAGAGTAAGAGTCCTTTTGGGCTCAACACACATGAGGAATTAGCAGTACATTTGGGGTATTAAATATATGAAGGAACTTCATTTATGGATTGTAAACTGATTAACTGGAATATAAATTGTTATGCAAATGTAACAATTATTTGGTTTTCTCCGTTTTTTAGGAGGAATATGCTTGATGAACTGATACATGGATTATTGCATTGTTTCAAGTAAGGTGTGACACAACAGTGGTATGCCCATCTGTGGGCGTTAATAGTAATGCCTTTGCATTGGCATCGCCCGTCCAGGGCAATATTTGATTACTGTAAATACGGTAATAGGAGCGTTGATTTTATCTTTCTCTACATTACAATTGAAGACCATGATTTTCGAATGTATATACTTTCTTTTTCATGTTTAAATTGCACTTTCCAAAATGGCGATAAATTTGCAATTTTGCAGTCTTCTTTCTATGTTTATGTTTAACACACTGTGATTGAAGTAATGCATTTAAAAGAAATGGCGGCGCGTTCGAACTTGCAATTGACAAAGGCTAAGCGCCGAAACGCGTCTTGTCTGTGCTGAGTTGCTAATAAAGAAGAAGTGGAGAAGTGTGGCTCACTGGTTAGAGCAGGCAGACCCTGAAGCAGAGGTCAGACCGGGGACCAGGGTTCAATTACCGACGCGGCATGGTCTTGAGCTCAAATGTCCACGGACTCGATAATTCTCGCTTTGGTACCTGACCTAATCATGGGTTCACACTCTGCAACTCTGGGCATTAAGCTTGCTTAATCTCCACAACGGCCCCCTGCGGTGGGATGCCTGGCTTTCACCTTGGGGATGCCTGTTAGGGGCTATCTCACAGGGAAAAGCCAGGACGGGTTCCCAAGTCAAGCGCTGAGATGCCTCCGGGTAGTTGAGCGCTATATAAGAACATACAAAAAAAAAAAAAAAAAACTGTTGGCACATATAACCCTCCCTGAGAGTGCTGTTTTCTTGTTCTTACTGAACGCGGAGGAAATTTGGGAGCAGTCATTTTTCGGCGGTTACACCCCTGCTTTGAAGAGCACCCGCTCGAGTGTGCAGCAGGCTAGTGGTTTATATATATATATATATATATATATATATATATATATATATATATATATATATATATATATATATATATATATATATATATATATATATATATATACCCACTTTAATCTTTTTTCAATTAATATCCAGTTTTTTTGTGTGTGTGTAAAGTAATATTTCATATTTTTAAATGTTATTGCCTCACATGGTCCTCTGGCATGCGCAGCCTGTCTTGCAGGTCCTGGCCACAAGATATGATAAAAATATAATATTGTAATAATGAATTTTACATAAAAATTCTGAGCGTGGTAATGGTAGAACCTGTTGTCACCAACTACTTATGGAGTGTATTAGCAGCCTTGTTGAATTGTTTGGAAAGTTCAGGGTGTGACTATTGGTGAGGTTTAAGGGGGACTGGGGGCACATCTGCCCTGCATTGTCAACTTAATTTCAAGGAGCTATGCCCTCTATTGAAAGTCTTCAATGGAGGTTTATTCATCAATGAGGCAAAGTTCACCCTACACCTACTCATGATTAGAGGTGATTTATAGGGTAAAGCAGATTAGTACTAACCCTCCATCAATTTAAACTGTTTAGTCCGAAATATATAGGAAATATATCTGGTTGTGTTCAGTGTAAACCTACCTGCTGCATGCCGTCTTCTGACTCAGTTTCAGACTATCCTACTGCAGGGGGGTTGTGGTGAATCTGTGTGTGTGTTTCAGAGGAGTGGGGAGTTGAACTCCAAAGAGGAAATGTGGTCCTTATCCCAACCAACCAAATGAAACCCTCTCAGGTGTGAGCATTTGGCATGATTGGATTTTGTGTGAATGAGACACATGCCCATCATACAGAAGGAATGTTGCAGGCGTGTCCTTAAACTTGATGATATGCCTTTTGATGTCAGCCCGTCGCTGCCGGCATCTGAAGAGGCAACTCTTTTGCCTCCTGGTGCTTGACGAGCAAAAGTCCTCCCACCATTCCCTAGTCCAAACAGCGGTAGTGAATTAGACTTTTCACAATTAGTGAGGGAAATAACTCTGGTACTACCAGCCTTAAAGCCTGCTAGTAGTAACCACTGCAGGAGCCTATGTTCACGTAGCTTGGAACCTGCAGAAAGTTCAGTGTGTGACTAGGGGTGAAGTTTTGCAGGGCCGAAGGGCACATCTGCCATGCCTTCGAGATCAGTGTTGAGGGGCAGTGCGCTGTAGTGCAGGTCCTACATTTTATGGAGCTTTCATTTAGGAACAAGTTAAAGCTCATCCATGCATGTTGATGAATACTGGATATTGATTAAGTATTTCTGATTGGTGCAATACCTTCCTCAGCCTAAACTGTTTAGACTGAAAAATGGGCAGTTTAATTTGAACTTTGTGTTTGTCTTTTTTAACTCAAAGTCAAGTTATTGTGCGGCAAGCGATTTGAAATGAGAGTTTGTGTGTGGGTGTGTGTGTGTGTTTGTATGTGTGTGAGTGGTGGCTGGTTGAACTCCAATGGGGAGACATGATCTTTGTGTCCTGACCCATACAACTGTGTGCAACATGCAACCTTGCTGTGAATCGTGTTGAATGTATGATGTCTGTAAGCACAATTGTGAAAAATCAAAGGGGAGAGCAAGGGATCGTGTTCACTCTAGGTGAACAGAGAGTACTCCTGTTCCCCTGGTCAAGGACTAAAATAAACAAGGAGAGGAGTACCACCATAAGAAAAATAGAAGATTTCCTAATGGGGTGTTTTGACTGACAAAAGGAAAGAATGTATCCTTTTGTAATAAACCCCCCACTCACCAGCCTAGTGGTGACATGCTTCATCATCGGGGTCCACCCTGGTGGCCTAGCGTCACCAGGGTGTGCTACAACACCTGAAGTACAGTGGAGCAGATTGTGAATGTAAGCACAATTGCCCAGTCAGAAGTTAGACATTGTGGCCCTGATTTATCATTGGATTGCATTGACCTTGCGTCATGCATGGTGCCGCAAGGGCAAAACAGTCCTTAAGTCATATTTACAAAGCAACACAAGGCCAGCTTGTCTGGCCCTGTGTTGCTTGGTAAATCTGGAGTAACGCAAGGGAGTTCAAGTCGCAGCCTTCCATGGGTGGAGCATGGGTGTTCCCACAAATCCACCCATGCTCAGGAATTCATCAGAAATGTACGCCTTCACAATGCATTCTGCAGGATACACAGAAAGAGCTAAACAACTCTAAGGATTGTTTTGTGCAGGATGCTGTCCCTTCCTGCACAAAAGCAATCCTGCCTGCAAGGCAGGCACTCTTGCACCATGTTTTAAGGGTACTTGCATTGGCTCTAGGCTTCTTGGAGTGTGCCAACACAGTGAGAGAGCAGGAAAGTGCCATATCATTCCTGCTCTCTCCATTTGACGCAGTGCAGAAAGTTGTCTTGTTGTGTTGCGCTTCGTCAAATGATGATTAATCTGGCCCTGTGTATTTATCTTCAGGCAATGCCAGACCTGTTCCATGTTTAACCCCTTGCGCGCTACACGAATTCCCCCACTGTGCGGGCGAATTAATGAGTGGGCGGGGTTCAGACGGTCACTGGCCGTCCGCTGCACATGCTAACCGTGACGTCGGTCGGCCGGGGTCGGTCTGAAGCATGCAAGGGGTTAAAAATAGCCTTGTGTCTGAAAGTCAAGGGTGACAAAATACTTCTTGTTGGTGCTCTTTCAAGACAGTTAGTTCTCTGGTGGTCATTTGGAGTTACTCCCTATTCTGTTGTTAAACTAATTCTCCTCTGCACTCAACTCTAGCAGACGGTGTATGAATCTGTTTCCTGGCAGGCAACAAAGATGAACTGTCTATTTATGTAAACAAGTGTCATTTCTGATATGTGATGTCCTCATGTCCTCGGAGATATGACTGTTGTCAATGCACTCAACCGAAAAATATACATTGTTTGCTTTACACCACACGATGGGAAGATCCCTGCTGATTGTGAGAAAAGTAGAAGTGGTGTTCTGGCCATCTCTCCCCTTCCGGAGAAGAAATGAAATGCAAACATCGCAAAATCAGGAACAGATGGTTCTTACTTTTTAGGAAAACGCATCTTTGAGAAGAACATTTTCACCAAAAATATTACACTTAACATGAACTATATGAACTGTCAACCATGCATGTTCTAAAAAGTGGTGTGAAACTTTTCTTTAAAGTAGTGTTTCAGGAAAATAAATGTACAAATTGTATGAGCTTTAAGTCTTCCAATCAGTCAACCAATTTCCAACATGTGCAAGTGTTTATGTGTGTGGATTTGTAAATAGGCAGGCAAGTGGGCAGGCAGGCAGGCAGTCAGACAGACAGACAGACAGACAGACAGACAGACAGGCAGGCAGGCAGGCAGACAGGCAGGCAGGCAGGCAGATAGATAGATAGATAGATAGATAGATAGATAGATAGATAGATAGATAGATAGATAGATAGATAGATAGATAGATAGATAGATAGATAGATAGATAGATAGATAGATAGATAGATAGATAGATAGATAGATAGATAGATAGATAGATAGATAGATAGATAGATAGATAGATTGATAGATAGATAGATAGATAGATAGATAGATAGATAGATAGATAGATAGATAGATAGATAGATAGATAGATAGATAGATAGATAGATAGATAGATTGATAGATAGATAGATAGATAGATAGATAGATAGATAGATAGATAGATAGATAGATAGATAGATAGATAGATAGATAGATAGATAGATAGATAGATAGATAGATAGATAGATAGATAGATAGATAGATTAAACCCCTTTATGGCATTGTATGACCATATTATAGAATATGTGATATTTATATTCCATGTTTATTATCTAAATACAACCTAAAAATTCAACCAGATACTTTTGGCGATCTGGGCTCTGAATTTTTCATGGCAGGCGAGGAGAGGAGGATACTGTACATCACATGGTGGTATGCCTACCCCTGCTCTGCCAATTGCCCACCAAATACCAGGCATGTAAAAAACGAGTGGGAAATGTTCTTCCACATTTTTCCACAGCCTGATTGGAAGAAAAGAGGGTGAAGTGGTGGCACTGGAGTAGGGGCTAGTCCACCAGTTCTGGCCTGGTGGTTGTCCTCTGGTGTTAGCAACTCGTCAGGGCTCAAGCAATCGCCAGGGCTCTTGCTCAGCCTGTGGCATATATGCAAGCTAGGCCCCTGAGAGGGTTAGGTGGCTCTTATCACAGCCACACCAAAGACACCATATTAACCCTTAGAATTACATTCTCGGAGTTGCTCAAACTGTTTCTGACAAAATGGGGGATTATGGGAATTGCCTCACTTTGGTTGTGATACCAGTCCTTATCAGTCATTTTGTTCAGTGGATACATGTCGTTTGGGGATGAATTGAAAATGATTTAGCATTGGCACAGAGAACAATCATAATTGGGAAAAATCGACTTTAACATAAATGGGCTAAAAGGTGTTATGATGCCTTTAACATTGATGTTAGGGAAGTTATGCAAATTAGTACATTGCACATGCTCATGATATTAAATTATTTATCAGGGGCTCTAGACATCTGTACATAAATGGGGGCTCCTCAGCTTCACAGCTTGAAGGTATTGGTATTGCCAGGATCCCCCTGACAATCCCATGCAGAAGGGACCCCGCAATTTTCTTATGCCACTGAGACCAGGAAGATGAGAAGAAATCCCTTTTAAAAGCAATACAGGTTAAGCTGGTCTAAATAGATGCAAAAAAGGACACAATGAACACTAAAAAGGACTCCATGTCATGCAAGCTCCAAACACCAGGTTGGATGTAGTGTAGCAGACTATGTTAAACACTGAAAATGGGCGTGAAACCAAGGGTGAGGCACTTTTAAATATGGAAAAGATATTATGTGCTGTTCCAGAGCAAATGAAGATTTAAATGCAAGATCATGCCGGAATAATATTTGCATACTTGGGTTGTAGGAGCCCACTAACACAAGCAGACTGGAGGAATACATGGAGCGGCTACTGGTGGCATTGTTTTGAGCACAACCTTGCATATGGCTGGGTCCAAACTGGAGTGACGTGGTGAGCAAAAGAACCATTTGTTTTAACCTAGATCTTTGTGACTGGGGTAAATGTTTGCATTGTTCAGCATTCCGTCCATCGTTTGTTTCTTTTGCTTTTGTCGGCATAAGTGGGAAGGGCTACCCACACGTGTATCCCGTGCTCACTGCGCCCCTGGATTCAAGCTAGGCTGGCTGATGAGGGGTGATGCCCGAAATCGGTCCCAGGATGCTTGTTTCCTGTCTAGAAAGGAGCTGACTTGGCAGTTCAGGTTGGACTGTTCCCATGAGGAACAGGGTCAAGACTGATTTGCATATGGCTGAGTCCAAACTGGGGTGGCATGGTAGACATATCCCATATAGCATAGTAAAAGTTTTCCTTTTTGCGATGTTATGAATTTTGCACCTTCAGTCATTTTGTTATTTGAACTGTGATGAGAAATTTATTTAGAAAATGTTAAATATATTAAACATGTTTTTGTTGTGTTAAAAATAGTAAAAGTTTAAAATATACCTACGTGTTTGGGTTTGTAGGAATTGTTGGTTTTTCTGATGTTTTCTGTTAGTCTTTGGATGTAGTCCTTGCTTTTTTATTCTGTTGAAGAAAAATATATTTTTAATTTATGTGTTTAATAGTACTGTTTGTATCTTGTGGAGTGGGTAGTTAGTGGGGATTTGGGGTTGTGAGGTTGGAACTATTGGATTAGTATTTTTTTAATTTATACTTTGTTTGGAGGAGTTTCTTGGATGTTGTTTGTGGTTAGTTGAGTGTAATTTGGATATTCTGAAGAGGAGAAATAATTTATAACAACATTTGGTTATTTGTTTAGTTTGTTTTGGTTTCGTTTTTGTTTTGTTACATTATTAAATAATTTTCATCTTTGACTTACTTTGTGAATCTTCTTGTGGTATTTTGCTGGTGTAATACAGATTTATGTTGATTTATTGTTGGTTTATATAGTTTTAATCTTATTGTGCTTTCATTTTTATTGGTTTGTTTTTTAGTTGTTTTTCATTGGTGTTTAAAGCATGGGTTTAAATTTTTTTGGCAGTTGTTTACTTTTTTGTTAAACACTAACTAATGTTAAATTATTGCTTTTTCAAATATTATGTGCATATGTAGTTTTATGTGAGTATTCATTTTGTAAAGTAATAATGTAGTAAATATATAAATGATTGTTTTTTAGTTAATTTCTATTTATTTGATGATGTGAGTTTTGTGAAGTATTTTGGAGTGGTGTTTTATTTTAATATTGATATTATTTTTGGTTATTTTGTTATATTGTTTCTGTTTATAGTATTGGTTATATTTATTATAGTTATCTTTTGTGTTATTTTTATTCCTTTTGAGGTGTCGATAGTTGTGTGTTTACGATAATAGTGTGGTATATATTTTTGGTTCAGATATTTTTGTTGTTTTGTATGTTTATTTAATGATTCAAAACATTTTTTAGCAATATTTATATTTTCGGTATTTGATTTATCAGTGTTTTTACTAAATGAAGAGCAAAGCCCACGAAGACAACATCACACATGTTTACGCGGGGCACGTTCCTATTCACCAGCGACATCCGTGCGAAACAACATGCCCCCAAAAGTGACAGCCTGGGTACAACTGTGGGAAGCCCCCATGATCTCAAGGACTGGGCCTGGATCGCAAAAACTCTGAATGACAAGTATTCCTAACAAAGGAATACAAATATTGGAACCGGCAAGGGAAAACAAGGAATCAACCAGCATCTCGCTCTGTTCATGGAATGTGCACGGCTTTAGGGACATGTGCCAAGACCAAGATACAGTGACTTTTTTAAATCAACAACAAATAATCATGCTTCAGGAAACGTGGAACATGGGGGCAACCTCAATACCTGGCTTCATTGAACATCATTGCCTGGCAGAAAGACACTCAAATTATGGCCATCCGAAAGGGGGCTTATCAACCTTCATAACTCAAAAACTGAATTGGGAAACCGAAGAAATAGACACAGGGGCAAACTGGATCCAAGTGACCAAGGTAATCTGCAAGGAACAAACCATAATTCTCCTCCTAATAAATGTTTACATCCACCCAGAGAGAAAGAAGCAAAATGGTAAATACACAACTCTTATAAAACTGCTAAAAGTATTGCAGAAAAGCCATACAAATGCTCAACTGGTGATCGCCGGAGATTTTAATACCAATCTTTTAGCGACCAATCGGGGAAGAAACTGTAAAGTATCGAACGGTGCATTAGACTTTGTCCGCAAACTAGCAGCACTCGACTTAATAATCATGAACGGTAAATCCCCGTGGGACTCGCCTCCAGTGGCAACATACCTGAGTGGAAAAGTCGGTTCGACAATAGATTTTATTATAACGAGTATTAAACAGCTCTCAGAAATAAACAGTTTCAAAATAATTACACGAGCTGAAAGTGATCATCTGCCGTTAATACTGAATCTGAAGAATAGAACAAACTTCGCTCAGAAGAATAACGCCATCACGCAGCATCCAGAAACGTTCAACCTGCGTAAAGTAAAATGGCGAGGAGAGGCTCCTGAATTTATTGAGAACAAAGTAAAGGCCTTTATTGAAACCCAAGGCCCAGTTCAAGAACGTGCGCATGTAAGCCATTGGGAGCAAATGGTCGAGTTTTTACTTCAAACCTTCCCGGTTACCAAGTCACAGAGGTCTTTAAACACAGCCAAAAGGGACCCATGGTTCAATCACGATCTCAAAACGCGCAAAAGAGAGATCGCGACAGAAGTGCGACGTCTATCCCGAGAGGGAGAAAAGGACCTAAAACAAGGAAAAATAAAGTTGCAGACACTAAGGAGTGCTTACAGAAAGAAGTTGGGGAAAGCAAAATGAGTGTATAAAGAATCAATCTGGCAGCAACTACTAATAGCTAGCAAAAAAGCCAACAGCAGCGATTTCTGGGGGATTATTAACACGTTAACAACGGGTCCAACACTTCAGCAACAGGCAGGAATCGGTGCAGAAATCTGGACAGACCATGTAAAGACCTTGTTCAACCAAGCCAGGAGGGATCTAGAACAACACCCCCAGGGGCCACACCATGACCAAAAGGAGGCACAAGCCGGACCGAGTCATGCAACGCCAACAGCTAATTCAGCCCATCTAAAATACTCTTTCGAAGAGCGAACTCCTCTGACAAATGAGAAAGAACTAAAAATCCTCATAAAGAAATTAAAGTCAGAGGGAGCGGCTGGGCCAAACGGCATTCCAAACGCAATCTTCAAGAATAACCCAGAGCTATGGTCGGAAATCCTAACACCAGTCTTCAACGAGATCTATGTAAATTCTAATATCCCAGCTTCCTGGAGGGGGACTGTCATTCACCCCATATATAAAAAGGGAGATCACGATAAGCCAGGGAATCACAGATTAATCTCCTTGATTGATGTGGAAGCCAAACTATACGCCTCGTGCCTATTGAACCATCTACAAGGTTGGATGGAGGAACAAAACATCATCCCTAACTTCCAAACAGGATTCAGGCAAGGCATGGGCACTCAATCGAACCTTGCAACCCTAGCTCTCTTGACAGAACGGGCGCAAAGAAGGAAAGTCCGCCTCTTAGCCTGTTTCGTGGATATCAAATCAGCATTTGATAGAGTGAGCAGGAATCATTTATGGAGCAAACTTAAAAGATGGGGCATACCAAACGCACTCCTCACCACCATCGTAACGTTGCACACTGACACCTGGACAAGAGTCAAGCTGGGAAACGGGTCGAGTACCACTGGAAGTATTCCTACTCAGAGTGGCCTGAAGCAAGGCTGTGTCTTGGCCCCAAGCCTTTTTAATCTGTATTTATCGGACATTGCCCGACACTTTGAAAACCCAGACTGCCACCCCCCGAAACTGGCCAACAAGCCAGTCGCAATCCTCCAATATGCAGACGACATAGTCTTGTTAAGCCAAACCCCAGTGGGACTACAAAGATCAATAAACAACCTGGCATCCTACCTGGATTCGGAACAGCTAGAGATAAACAAAGACAAAACAAAAATCGTTCGTCTGGTTGACAGTAGGAAATTAAAGTTCAAATGGAGGGTAAAGGGGGCCCATGTGGAAGAAAAAAGTTCATACAAATATCTAGGCGTAATAATAGGGCAGGGCACAAGTCACAAAGAACACAAAATCTCCCTCAAAGCAAAGACCCAGTCCCTGATCTATGCCTACAGATCCTTGCGCAGAAAATTGGACTGCCCTAACCATTCTCATTTGTTAAAAGTTATGGTTGCTCAAATCCAACCAAGTTTGTCATACGGTCTTCTCCCCTGGTGTGGCAAAGATTCACATTTCCAGAACGAATTGCAGTCAAAAATCTATAAAGCAGTTTTTGATTTGCCAAAATGTGCCTCGCCCGCCCAGGTAAGACTGGAATTTGGGCTTCAGGATCTTAAATACAGGGCAATGAGCAACTTTATAAAATTCTGCCACACCCTCCGGTTATCCGAAGTGGACACTCTAAACAGACTCTGCTGGGACGAAGTAAGGTCACAGTACGAGCAAGAAACCCCAAACTCTTGGGGGAGTTACCTGAGTACATCTTTGGCCACTCTGGAAGTCCAACCAGGATGGGACCACAAGATGGATCGAGCGCCCTTTAACAAAATTGTGAATGTCGCAAGCAAAAGGAAATTTTTTTTGGAAGATAAATTTGCGCTCACAAAGAGACGGCATGGATGGACAGTCATGAATTCATACAGGTCTTCAAAGCCACAAGCCTACTTATCTGCCCATTTTAGTTCCTATTTAAAGATATGCTTTCTAAAGTTCAGGATGGGGGTGCATGTCTCCAAGGATTTATCCCCTTCTTGGTTGACAGATTTTAACTCAGAACGTTGTCGCTTATGCAGATTCCAAAAGGAAACCTTGGCCCATTTGCTGTGCGCATGTCCAGCCATGTTAACCCAAAGGAGACAATACCTAAAGGCGATTTTTATCAACCTGAACATTCGATCTAGCAGACAAGCAGTAATAGGCTGGCTGGAGGGCTCATCATGCATCTTGTCTTGCCGAGGAGTCAAGTTTATGAGACTAGTCAACAGCTGCTTACTGCAAGCGGATGATCTTTAATCATAATTGCATGTAACACATCCCCATACTTTTTTTTTTTTGTCAAATTTTTATTTTGTAATATGCAAGGTGAAACAGAAAAGGGGAAGGGAATAGAGCAAGGGGATCAAGAAGACAAAGAAAAGAAGAACAGGCGACAAATCGCCACAAATCCCCACACAGGGGGAGCAAAAAACGGGGAGGGAAAATGTTCGCAAGTGAAGGGGCAGTAGAGCTCCAGAATCCACAACAAGATGGCAGTAGCCAGGCAAAGCAACGGAGGCGCGGGCAGGAAGGTCCGCCTATCACAGCGTCCAATTCATGCCTGGTACTTCAACAGTGGGTGCAGTGTCCTCGGTCAGGAGAAGTAGCCCAAGCTCCATCCGAGACCTAATGTCCATCCCAAAAGCAAAGCAAGTCGCAACAGGAGAAAAAAACAAGAAATAACTTCCCCAACTACCCCCCTCCCCCGTCCCTCCCCAACACCTACCCCCCCCAGTGGTGGCAACCCTCAAGCACACAATCCATCACAGTCACTCCCGTAATCAAATTTGGAAAAGATGAAGGGCCCCCAGTGCTGAAGGGCACACTGCCGAAGGCAGGCCTCGGGACAGAAATCTCACAAGCGGGCCCCAGTTGCACATAAAGTTCTTAAAATTCCCCAGGAAGATGTCAGAGAGACGTTCCATGCTCAACAAACGCCACAACCGGGCATGCCACAAGGAGACAGCAGGGGCAGATGGGGTCTTCCAAGCGGCTGCCAAAGTCATCTTAGCCGCACCCAAACACAACCACATAACACGCTTATCCGCCCTAGTCTGATGCTCGAGCAATGGGTCCCTAAGGCCTAATACGACGAAGGCCATGGAGTCAGGTAGTGGGTAACCCAGAATATCCTTTATGTGGGAGAGAATCTCGGCCCAAAAAGGCCTAATGGTGGGGCATTCCCACCATATATGGCTAAAGTCCCCTAACGTCCCACAGCCTCGCCAACACCTATCTGAAGCTGTTGGAAATATGCGGCGTAATTTAGACGGATATAAGTACCAATCAAAGATGAGTTTCATATGGGCCTCCCTGAGGTCAGAAGAGTGGTTATGTGCTGTTACGTCCCGCCATAAGCCCTGCCACTCGCTGTCAGAAATGTCCCTCCCTAATGTGGATTCCCAGTGATCCTGATATCGCGGCCGCGGAGACATAGTAATATCTAATAGCAACCTATACAGAAAAGAAATTGCTCCTTTCATGGTGGAGGTGCGAAGGAGGAAGGATTCGAATTTCGTCAAGGGTCTGGTAGCGGCATCCACTACTGCAGGCGACCTCGCCCAGTGCAGGAGCTGAAGATGTCTAAAGTGCTCCGTTGGCAGAACTCCATAGTCCCTCATACAGTTGTGGAAAGTGAGGGGTTCGGTGCCATGGAACAGGTGGGTGAGAGCTCTGCAGCCACCCTCCCTCCAAGCCTCAAAGGGACCCTCCGTCAGAGCCGGGGGAAAGGGCGGATTGAAATGAATCGGGGTGAATGGGGATGGGAATGTGGTCCATCGGTCATCGCCACTCACCGTGTCCCAGACCTTCAACACCGTGCTTGTGGGGGTGCTAATGTACGCGTTTCTGGGCCGGTCCATCTTAGGCTTCCAGGCCAGATCCCAGACGGAGCGGCCCGCAACACTCCGATCCATGTGGAGCCAATGCTTCTCCGAAAGCTGTTGGGACCACTCCACAAGAACTCTCAATTGGGCAGCCTTGTAATACAAATGCATGTCCGGAAAGCCCACTCCCCCCTCCAAGCGCGGGCGCCGAAGAACCGCAAACGGAAGCCGCGCTCGGCCTCCTTGCCAGACATATTTGAGCATCACGGTCTTCAATCGGCGAAAGTAGTCCAGCCCTATCGGGATAGGCAAAGCTTGAAAAAGGTACAAGAGCTTGGGAAGAAGAACCATCTTAAGCGCATGAATCCTGCCCAGCCATGAGATGAATTTGGGCTTCCATCGTTCCAGTTCAGCCCGGATCGAGGTCAGCATCGGGGGGAAGTTAGCTTGAAATAGGGCACCTACGGTGGAAGTCAGGCGTACCCCCAGGTAAAGCAGGGACGACGACGCCCACGCAAGTGGAGTAAGCAGCTGGGTCTGTTGCACCTCCCATGGTGACAGGGTCAGATTTAAGATGTAGGACTTGTCAAAGTTAACCTTAAAGCCCGCCACCTCCTCGTAAGTGGAGAGTACCGAGTGGACATGGAGTAGCGACAGCGCTGGGTCACGAATGGACAACAGGACGTCGTCAGCAAAGAGTGAGATCTTATGCTGCTCGCCCGTAAAAGGAAGCCCTAGAATCCGCTCATCCTCCCGCATCGCCAACGCCAATGGTTCTATGCTGAGGGCGAAGAGGAGGGGCGAGATGGGACATCCCTGGCGTGTCCCTCGGGAATGGCAAAAGCTCCCGGACCTATGGCCATTGACCAACACTCGGGAGGTAGGGCTACTGTAGTTGGCCTCAATCATCCGTATGAAATGGGGCGAGAACCCGAAGGCCACCAGCGTCTGGTGCAGAAACCCCCAGTCGACGCGGTCGAAGGCCTTCTCCGCGTCAAGGCCTACCAGCACCGCAGGTATGCGGAACCATTCCGCTTTTTAAATGAGGTGGACGACGCGGCGCAGATTATCATGAGTCTGCCTACCCTTGATGAAACCAGATTGATCAGGATGGATCAAGGCAGACATCAGGTCTTGCAGTTTGCCCGCCAATATGGAGGAGTACAGTTTAGCGTCTAGATTGAGGAGCGCTATCGGGCGGTAAGATGTACAGGAAGTAGGGTCCTTCCCCGGCTTGGGGATAATAGTAATCAACGCTTCGGCCATGGAGTCCGTGGTCCTACCATCAGTCGCCATTGCATTGAAGAGGGAGACTAAGTAATCGCAAATGTCAGAGGCGAACGTTTTGTAAAAGAGGGCCGTGTAGCCGTCTGGCCCAGGGGCCTTATGCAGCTTCAGGGCCTTGATGGCATCTAGGACCTCCTCCCGGGTGATGGGGGAGGACAGCAAGGCATTCCATTCTTTAGAGACTTTCGGGAGAGGCAGACCCTCCAGAAATTTGGATTGAGCCTCCGGGTCGAGAGCGTCGCTCGAGTAGAGCGCTGCATAAAAGCGACCAAATATGGCCGCCTTGTCCGCGTCTCTGTGCTGAACAGAGCCCGCGAGGTCACGTACTCCCCCTATATAATCCCGTTCGCGTTTGTCACGAAGTTGCCGAGCAAGATGGCGCCCAATCTTGTTGCCTTGGGAGTAGGAGGTACACCAAAGGCGCAGGAGAGTAAACTCGGCCCTGTTGTTATAATGGGCCCTCAGCTTCCCTCGCACCGCCGTCAGGGGGCGTAGAGTCACCCTGGTGGGGTTCACCTTGTGGGCCTGTTCTAAGGCGGCAAGTTCCGATTCAAGAGCCTCCCTCTCCTCGCGCCTCAATTTGTTCAGGTTCGCGTTGAGAGCGAGGCACGTGCCCCTTAAAGAGGCCTTGCACGCGTCCCACGTGTTATATACCGATGTGTCAGAAGGAGGATTGAGGAGAAAGAAATCACCAATAGCCTTGCGTAAGGCCTTACAGGACATCTCATCCCTCACCAGAGCTGCTGGGAAGTACAATTTACGCCAACCGTCGCCCCCGGCGGCCCAATGTAGTCCCAGAACCACCAGGCTATGATCCGATAACGAGAGTGGAAAGATATCCGACAGTTGTATATCCACCCGAAGAGCCTGGCCAACCAAGACATAGTCAATGCGGGAGTACGAGCGATGAACGTTAGAAAAAAAGGTGTAGTCCCTAGCTTGTGTATGGACAAAGTGCCAACTGTCTACTAGCCCCATATAACTTAACTGACGTTTAGTTTCCTCTGAGAAGACGCCAGTGTCCGCTCTGCGCGCTCCAGAACTATCCAAATCTCTGTCCCACACCATGTTAAAGTCACCCAGCAAGATTAAGTGCCCCTCCACAAAGTCCCCCATCTTATCCAGCAAACCCTGCAGAAAGCCATTCTGACCCGTATTCGGAGCATACACTACAGCAAAAGTGCATAGGCGACCGTGCAACATCCCCATCACCATTAGCCAGTGGCCCTCCTTATCAACACTCACTCCCAGGGGCTGAAAATGTAGGGAAGCCCGGAAGAGAAGGGCCACTCCCCTATGCTTCGTGGTCGCAGACGCCCTGTAGATAAGAGGGAACTGCCTATGACGGAGCCTCAGCTCGTCCCTCCTAGCCAGGTGGGTTTCCTGAAGAGCGACCACATCTAAGTGATGGTCCACAATGTACTTCCAGAGTTTCTGCCACTTCTGTGGGGAGTTAAGACCTTTTACATTCCAAGTTCCTATGCTAATAGGCATAATGGGGAACTAAAACTCCACGCCATGCATACGCCCAGACAGCCACGCATCCCGTTCAGAAGCCCGACATACACCGGAACCCAAGCCCATCGAAGATATTCAATCAAAGGGACCCAAGGGAAAGATCCCAGCCACAACCACACCAAGGGGGCCGCATGCCTACTCCCCAAGCCTCTCAGGACGGCTACTCTTCCAGGAAGCGCAAGAGCCAAGGGAGCCGCATCACAGAGCAAAATACGAAACGCAGGAGTGAATACCGTTGAAGTCACCACCACCATACAGCCAGCACACACGGTCGCCACCACAACCCCCCCAATCCCCACCCCCAACCTGAATTGCTCTGCCAGTACAACTACACTCAGAGCGCCAACTGACCCACCCTCCAGCAACAACCCAAAAACCAAAGAAACAGAGCACAAGGCCCGCAACCTGAAATGTACGTTCCGCAGTTCCAATGGGCCACAGGTCCCACGGTCCACATCAGACCGGTATCGGGGTGGGGGCACCAGATCAGGGGCCCCCAGGGCCAAGGCCCGGGGTGTCTTCTCCAAAAGTACCATAATACCCCAGGGCCGTAGGAACAGAGGCGCCCCGGCGCCCAACCATCAAAGAAGATAGGGGTCATGCCGCTCCAGAGGACTGCTGAGAATCCGCAAGGGTGGCCGAGGCCACCGACGCCACCGCCGATCCCCTCTCCTGCAGGCTGATAGAGTGGTCCGGTCGCAGCCGCTCCGGGGACGCCCCAACCCGGTGCCAAGATGAAGAGCGACGTCGGCGCCGCGAAGGCGAGGACTGCGCCGCCTGCGATGGTGGGTCCTCCTCCAATCCTAATAGCTCCCTCGCGGCCTTCAGGGAGCGGATCTGCACCAACCTGTTCTGCCAACGGAATATGATCCGGAAGGGGTGACCCCAGGAGTAGGAGATGCCCTGCTCCCTCAGATAGACAGTCACCGGCCGGAATTCTCTCCGTTTCTGAAGCGTGGACGCTGCCAAATCCTGGAACAGCTGTGGTCGATGGTCTCGAAAGCTCAAGGCGGAGAGGGCCCTGGCTTTCCGGAGGATGCGTTCTTTAGTCTGAAAATCATGGACACAAGCAAGGATGTCTGGAGTGGGGCCTCCTCGCCTGGGGAGGCCAACTCTGTGCACCCTGTCCAATTTAATCTCCCGAACGTCCTCCTCGTCTAGCACCTGGAGGAAGAGGGCCTGTACATATCCCCTCAAGTCACCAGCCTCTCCGTCCCAGGGGACCGCTCTGATACGGATGTTGTTTCTCCTGGAGCGGTTTTCCAGGTCCTCGGCGTATGCTTGCAGGTTCAAGTTCTGGTCCGTAAGGCGGAGAACATCCTGTTGCAACTGGTGGACGTCATTCGCCATACTCAAATCATGATCTTCTAATATGGCCACCCGCTCCCCGATCCCGTCCACATCTCTCCGGACCTCACGTAGGTCCGACGCTAGTTGAGCACGAAGCTCAGAGATGTCCTCCTTGATCGAGGCAAAGAGTTCCGACATGAAGGCCTTGGTGGCTGGCGCCTCTGGAGTTCTGGACTTTTTGGACACCCAAAGACCCCGGAGTTCCACCTGCCTTGGTGCACAAATGAACAGAAACACGGGCTTCTCGATGGTGGCGTCAAAGACCAAAGGTTTATTACTGCAGGGACACAGAAGTCACAGATACTACACACGGGCAGAATCTAGGAGCCTGTTCAAATTGTACAAAGCGGGTTGCTCCTTATATACTAGTTTTTGGCCTTCAGGCGAATTCATCACATGTTGGTACATTCCCAAAACCTTTGTGTCATAAACAATAAATATTTGGCGTACACAGGAACCGTTGATAAAATCTGATACGAAACATCTACGAAGAGGGGTTCCCACTAGTTCATCACAATCCCTTGTCAATATTGTATTCAAGAGCCGGACCGCCTCATCGTAAAGTTCGTTACCTCCCCCTAATAAAGATTCAGAAAGAAAGGAACGGAGCCAGGTGTGGAAGATAGGAAAGCGGGATAAGAGATGCTTGTGGGTTGTAAATGGGCAAGGCTACCGGCTTCGGCCGCCTAATCATGATCAGGACAATGGACACGAAGACCAGTTTGGCAGGACTGGCCTCGGGCAGAGGAGGCAGTCTTTGTCGAGTCATGCAGTTACAGCGTGATCTGGTTTGAGGTGCACGTGTCATGAAAGAGGTGAATCTCCGGCTAAGGCTACGTGTCCTTAATCGAAATGAAGTGATCATAGGTTATTGCGTATGTGAGGGCAAGAAACACAAAATGGCTGCCATGATCTAAGATGGATGCCGTGGGTAGATCAGAAATATGTCAATAAAAGGAGTGCTCTTGCTTGTAGCGTAGCGAAAACACCAGGGTATGCTAAATGGATCATTTGCGGTTCACTGATACCAATATTATGTATTTCTGACAAACTTGAAAACACGGGTTCAAATCGTCACGGAACCTCAGACCCTCCTTTTGCCCTTACATAGGCAATTACTCAGTCTATGTCAGAATCTAGTTCTATGTTCATCAGGTCAGCGACATGCTGTTGTATCATCATCCTTTCTCGTGCCTTTTCTCCAGACGCAGGTGGTTTTCTGAGACAAGTTGCAGCACAAAGACTACACAGAGCAGGACCACACTGGATAATCAGGCAGCATGAGAATAGGAATACTAAGATGACACCAATGACCATCAGAACCTTCCATCCCCACGCTGATATCAGAGTCCAAAACCACTCCATGAAGGACCAGTTTCCCTTGTCTACATGTATAGAGTCGGAAATCTTGTGTAGCTTAGAGATCGCCTCATAGACTGTTGGAGCATTATTAGGAATAAAGACACAGCAGCTCGATTGGTGGAGTTGAGCTTTTACGCTTGCTTTCTCCTAAACTAAGGCGATACTCTGAAGTATTCCAACTTAAATATACTCGCAATTCGTCTCTAGGGTAAGATGGAGTATTATTGACGTCCTTGACCATGTCAATAATTCCCTGGACTAAGGCTTTGTTGGCAGAGTTATATTTAGTGGAACGCGGTGGACGTGGAGGATAGGTTTCAAGGGCATAAGCAGAGATGGTTTGGAGGGCCTGAAATGATCCATTGTAGCTGTAAGGCAAAACCAGATAGGGAATACCTTTATCCATAGTGTGGGGTATCAAGCCACACACCCAGCAGTTTGTAGTGTTAACTACCAGTTGGTGTTGGTGCAAGAGCTGTACAAAAGTGTTGTTGGTGAATTCTGAGCGTCGGGCTTGCTCATGCTCCGGAAACGAGTGAAAAGAGTGTATAGAAGAAACAGTAGAAATGGCAGGATCAAGGGGAGGTACTGTAGTAACTGGCACAAAAATCAAATTTATACTAAAGACGATTCCACCCACCAATGTTGCTAAAATAATCAAGAATGTAATGGCACATTGCATCAAAAAGCATTTGCTATGAAAAATTCTATGAAGTCTGTTTCTGCGAACATAAATCACATTTTCTCGTTGCAGCGCAGGAAGCTCCATCTTCTACAATCCGCTCGCGACCACTGATGATGTGTACGTAGATGAAAATGCCTCTATCAGCCCTGGGAGTTCCCAGAACCAACAGAAAGATCGACCTTGTGTCAGACCCCTGCAGATTCAACTAGGCACACAGCCACGACCCTACGGCTACCCAGACGGCAAGGCAATTTTTAAAAACAATAAACAATAGCAAACTTCCTGGCTGAAGGCAAAAGTTCAATATATCAAAATCACAATATGCAGTTGCCTGCTTTATTTGTCCATTTTACGGCTTCTTAAGTTATATCTCTGTTTCGCTGGTACTGTCTGATCGGCAAATAGTGTATCACTAGCAGCTGTTGCAGTGTTTAAGTTCGCAGATGGCAAAGTTTCTTCTGATGCTGAAGACAAATGTTCAGTGTTCAAAGGAGTCTTTTCAGGAGGAGAGTCAGGTTTTGGAGTGTCAGTAATCAATTCGGCATCGCTGAAAGAGATGAACTTCGGTGTGCTTTCAGATTCGGAGGCACCAATTCCCTTCTTTACCCAGTCGTCGTAAGGGAGCGGCAAAGGGACACGCTTAACATGTGACGCGTGTACCCAGTGCTTGCGGCCAGCTACACGAACTGCTGTCCTCGTTGCAAGTAGGATTTGGAAGGGCCCCACAAATCTCGGCTGAAGGTTCTTCGTCCTCGCGAAGTTTTTGATGACGACGAAGTCTCCCGGTTTCAGCTGATGCCCTGGACTCTCCGGAGGTTTTGGCAAAGCATCGAAAACCTGTTGATGAATAAGACTCAATTTAGCAGTCAAGTCGTAAAGGTAGTCTATCAACATAGGATATTCTATGGAACAAAATTCTTTAGGCCTTGGCACACCCCAGATATTTGCCGGGCGACCAAAGACTATTTCATAAGGACTAAGCCCTATTCTAGAATGTACCGTTGCTCTCGTTGATAACAAGGCCAAAGGAAGTGCGTCTGGCCAGGCTAAACCTGTGGATGCTTGTATTTTAGCTATTTTCAGCTTGAGGGTGCCATTGTAACCCTCCACTAAACCAGCAGACTGGGGATGGTTTGCACTGTGGAATTTCTGTTTCAGCCCTAGGCCGGCACACACACTCTGCATGACTTTCCCTATAAACTCACTTCCGTTATCTGACCATACAATCCGTGGCATTCCAAATCTAGGGAAATATTCCTTGAGAAGAATTTTGGCAGTCGATAGGGCAGTGTTGTCCTTTAGTGGGTATGCTTCTATCCACCTGGAAAAAGCACAGACCACCACTAGGACATATTTTAAATTATTACAGCGGTCCATGTGAATAAAATCTAACTGAATCATTTCAAAAGGGCAGGAAGGAGGAGCGAAATGACCAGCTGGAGTTGGAGTTCCCTTGCCAGGATTATGCATCAAGCACACCATACAATTTTTCACCACTCTCTCTGCACACTTACTGATTCCCTCATTCTTCCAGACCGGAGCCAACATCTTACAGATCCCTTTAGAACTTATATGCGCTACTCCATGCGCCATCGTCACTACTGCAAGCACATACGCATCAGGCAACATCCAACGCTGCTGTTCTGTCAAATCAATCCAACATCCATTCGAGTCCAACTTGCCCGTACTTTCTCTCCATACACATTTTTCTTCCTCAGTTGCTTCTTTCTGAATCTCTTTCACACTTTCCATAGTATCCTCGCACATTCCAGACTCAGCAATCCATCTTGCAGACGTAGCAACATACATTCTGCTCATCGTGTCTCTAGCTGTCTGTTTAGCAATTTCATCAGCAAAAGCATTCCCACGACCAACATCATCCGTGATTGCTTTATGAGCACTGCACTTCACAATCGCAACTTCAGTCGGCAAGGTTAGAGATTCCAACAAGTCATTAACTAGCTGACCATGTTGGATCTTAGTCCCATGGGACGTAATGAAACCTCTTTCTCTCCACAACCGGCCAAAACTATGGGCCACGCCAAATGCGTACTGACTATCTGTAAACACATTCACTCTCTTTCCCTCAGCTAAAACACACGCTCTCGTTAGAGCTATTAATTCTGCAGCTTGGGCAGAATTCTGACTCACTCTTGCAGTCTCCACAATCGTCTTCAAAGTCGTTACTGCGTAAGCAGCAGTCACATCACCATTCTCCAATTTAAAACATGACCCGTCCACATACAGCGTACCATCCGGATCGGATAACGGAGTATCCTTCAAATCAATGCGTCCTTTTGTCTCTTCCTCCGTTTTAAAACAGCAATCATGTGGCTCGGAATCACTCGACTCTTGATCAGTCGGCAACAGTGTTGCTGGATTCAATACATTACATCTTTTGATCTGAATATGACTCGCTAGTAATGTCAGCTCGTAACCAGATAATCTCGCACTAGTAAGGTGTTGTGTCTTCGTTCGGTTCATGAGTGTATCCACTGCATGAGGAACCATGACCACTAGCATGTTGTTCATCACCAAACCAGCAGATTGTCGAATGGAAGCCGCAGCTGCCGCTGTAGCTCTCAAACAACTAGGCAACGCTCTGGCTACCGGATCTAATGTTGATGAAAAATACGCACAAGGGCATTGTTTATCACCAAACTTCTGTGTCAGAACACTCAACGCGCAACCTTCTCTCTCGTGAACGTAGAGCGTGAACGGCTTACTGTAATCAGGTGTACCCAATACAGGAGCTGAACACAATGCTTTTCGTAATTCAGTAAAACTCTCTTGACATTCATCAGACCATGGCACTGGACTCGGAACATTTTTCCCAGTCAAGGCTACCAATGGTTTCGCTAAAAGAGAAAAATTTGGGATCCACTGCCTACAGTAAGAGGTAATACCTAGAAAGGCACGTACTTCTCTCTGTGTGCGTGGAACACTCATCTGTGTAATTGCTTTTATTCTTTCTGGGGTCAACTTCCTTCCCTCCTTTGACAAGAGATGACCTAGGTAGGTCACTTCTTGGCAGCAGTATTGCATTTTGGAAGGAGACACCTTGTGATTCAAATTAGACAAATGATGCAATAAGGAAATTGTAGCTGCTTTGCAAGTTTCCTTGTCATCGGCAGCCACTAGAAGATCGTCTACGTACTGTACTAGAGCAGAACCTGGAGGAAGGACAAAAGAATCTAACTGGCTTTTTAATGCTTGACTATAAATGGATGGACTTTCACAATAGCCTTGTGGAGCTCGTTAAAATCTGAATCTTCGTCCTCCTAAACAGAAGCCGAAAATATCTCTACTTTCTTCGGCTATCGGAATGCTGAAGAAGGCATTCTTTAAGTCAATAACTGAGGACCATGTGGCTGTAGCAGGAATCAATGTTAGTAAGGCAGTAATATCCGGAACCACAGGAAACTGCGGAACCACAATCTTATTAACTTCTCTAAGGTCTATGACAAACCTGTACACTGGAAGTTTTGTAGGATCAGTTCGTTTCAAAATCGGTAGTACAGGGCTATTACAGACATTTCCCCTAGTTTCTTCAATCACATCTTTCTTAATTAAATCCTGCACAATCAATAAAAGTGCACGCTCTCCTTCACTAGATATTTTATATTGGGGAATTCTTGGAAATTTTACATTTGTTTTCAAGGTTACCTCATACGGTGGAATTTCTAAGAGACCTACATCATTAGGACCAGTCGCCCAAAGAGAATCAGGGAGTGAGCGTAGCTCTGGCGGGAGTGCGTCCATTGACAAGTACATCGGAGATGTGATATTTTTACCCAATGTGAGTTGTACTCCTTCCGGAGAACAGTACAATGTCGCATATAGTCGTTTTAACAAATCTAAACCAAGCAGATTTTCATTACAACCTGTCGTCAAAATCAGGGGTGCTTTCAATTGGCACGGTCCAACAGAAATAGACAAAGGACCAGATATCGGGTTGTAAACAGGGGCGCCTGAAAAACCTACGGAAACATTTGTTGAGCCGGACAAAGGTGCGCCAGGGAGTTTCGCATGAATGATAGAACTTTTTGCGGCACCAGTATCCAACAGAAACGGTTCGACTACACCTGATGTTGCTACTGCGACATAAGGCCCACTCTGATCCACTGGAACTGATACTACTCCCTCTCTCTGTCCATGGATGTCCTAGTACCCATTTTGCTGAAAACCCTCATCTACTTCACAATAGTCCTCAACAAGATATTGTTGAGATCTATTTTGCTGAGTAGATTGTCCACTTCGTTGATCAAAGTGATTGGAAGATCGATCATTCGTTTGTGGAGGCATAGTACCTCGTCCTCGACCTCTAGAATTCTGCACAAAACCACCACGACCTCTCTGAGCTGCTGCTGCATTATTTTGCGCTAAGATCGGACATTCATTTTTATAGTGACCCTCTTTCTTACAGTACGCACACTGATTCCACTGATATTGAGGTCTTGATGAGCTATAATCTGTCCTTTGGTACGAACCTTGCTGTGTATTAGATTGATTCATGCGAGGCGGATACGCCTGCTGCAAAAGAACTTTAGTTTTTAAATCTTTCGTTTTCTTTTCTGATTTCTCCTTTTCCTCTTTATCCCTATTTTCGTAGTACTGTGCAGTCGCAAGTATTTGCGCTGTTGTGGATACAGCCCACGCACTTTCTGAGTCTTTTAATTTATTGCATAATTCAGGTAACAAATTATGCACAAATTTATCGACAAACAGTCTTTGTCCTCCTTCTGTACTCATGTCCTGACCACTATGATCTACAAAAGTCTCTTCAAACCTTGTGAAGAAGTCGGAGACACTTTCGTCTTTCTTCTGCCTGCATGCTGATAGCTTGTCCCAATTTACACGCAATGCTGGCATCAGAGTCTTCATTAGATCAATTATTCTACCTGGTAGATTAGCAATTAGGGGTTCGGGTTTCGCACCACCTATTTGCTGACCATCTGCTGCAGTGATAGCTGCCCAATCACCACCTAAGGCAGCTTGATGATCCTCTCTACGAATTTTAGCCCACACTGGTTGCGGAACTACATTGCCAAATAACATATCGATGTCGGCTAAGTTCATTATACAAGCCTCAACTGTCTGTGTTAATTCCTTGTAATATCCAGCAGGATTCTTGCGTGGATCTGGCAAGGCCTGCTTCACCGCTAGCACTTCAGCTCGCTTCCATGGAATGTGTATCCACACTCTTTGGAACTGCGCTGGAGCACCTGCAATACCAGCATTATCATCACGTGCCACTGCTTCACGCCAGATTGGAGGAACTTCCCTCATAGGATATTGGCGACTTAGCTTCATTTTTCCTCTTTCTAAATCTCTCGGCGAACGAAGAGATGGATCATTCCTAAAACTTAAAATAAGTTCCATCGCTTCTTTTATATTATCACCCACTATCATTCCAGCAGCAAACTCTTTTTGAACTTTAATTAAATCTTCCAAATCTGATTCAACATCGTCTTCTTCTATTTCTTCACGTAACAACGAGCACATCTCATCAAAGACATACCGTTGTGTTGGTTCCTTCCACTGCATAAATGTGTCTAACACATCTCTCGTACTATATCTTCTACTCTTCGAAATCCATCTGAGAGCCGTGGAATCTAAAATTCCCCGTTCCTCAGTACTTGGAAGCTGACTACGTCTCTGAACTGAATCAGGAGTAGGAGTCTTAATTAAAGTTTTATATAAAGGAGACAGCATATTAGTAACAGAATCAGTGATTCTTCGACGAACAGAAAGTGGAGTTAGCACACTCGCAGACGTAGAGAACGCAGTAGAGGTAGGAATAGATAACGGAACAGTAGGAGTATCGAGAAAAATAGTTTGTGGAATAGTAGTTACAGAAGCTGACAGTTCAGGAAGAGAAGGAGCTGTAGGAACATTCACATTCATCACAGGAGGTACGGGAACTTGATTCTGAGGGACAGGAGCAAGAACACCAGGTTGTCCAGCAACCGGCAATTGAACATTCGGGACAAGTGGAGCCGCAGCACCTTGTGCATACGGTGGAGGTGACCGTAACAGATAAGATAATAGAGGATCGTTTTCGGAATCCTCCAGTATCTTAGCCATTTTCGATGGCAAGGCAGGATAGCACTTGTCAATCGCTAAGTTATGCTCTCTAATGGCTACATCTATGGCCTTCTCACACTCGTTAGCCTGCAACTGCTTAGCCGCTTGTTCTAGAGTCAACTCTTCTTGTTCTTTCTGTTCTTTCTTCAACCTTTTCATTTCTCTCTGTTTGGATTCTTTTCGCCAATAACGGAAAGAATCAAACATTGCCGGCCGGGCTTTCTTCCTAAACAATTTCGCTTCTAAGTTGTCGAGAATCTCAGGTTCAAAACTACCATGCAGTGGCCAACTAAGGACACCATCCTTCGCAGTGTAACGGACCCATACCTCATTATAAGATATAGGACCCACACCATGTTTACAATATAAATCATATAGGGGAGTCCCAATCGGAGGAACCAGACAAGAGTCCTCCAATCGTGAGTCACGGTTGCAACCAAAACAAGACAACATTTTCCGACTTACCATTTTTCAGTCCGGAACACAAAAACAAACAAAACACGGAACAAATATGTGCACTCGAACCAAGAACTTAGGCCTACCAAAACGAACTGATGTATCGATACCCAAACTAAACCAAATAGATTATCTTAACCAGAACAACCTGTGATAATCCTACCAAGAACCAAAACCAAACCAAGAACCAATCAAGGATTTTAACAATCCTCACAAAATAACCAGCTAGCTATCACTAAATACTTAACTGAGTCACTGAAGACGTCACCAAGGAGAAACCCGTCACGTTTCGCCGTACTAAGGACTGCACCTCGGGTCCAAGACAGGGCGACGGTCAAGGCAACGGCCCACTGCAGCCGTCCTGAACGGGAAACCCTCGTGGAAGAGAACTTCGGGCCACTTTTGCGATATGCCGGGATCGATGAAGTGGGGCGCCTCCCTCAGGAATCTTCACACGAAGCTTCTCGAACTCTTCAGGCTTTTGGACCGGTACCGAATGACGTCGCCCCACGTTGGGCGCCAATTGGAGTTCTGGACTTTTTGGTTCCGTCCAGAGGTGTCAGGGAACAACACCCAAAGACCCCGGAGTTCCACCTGCCTTGGTGCACAAATGAACAGAAACACAGGCTTCTCGATGGTGGCGTCAAAGACCAAAGGTTTATTACTGCAGGGACACAGAAGTCACAGATACTACACACGGGCAGAATCTAGGAGCCTGTTCAAATTGTACAAAGCGGGTTGCTCCTTATATACTAGTTTTTGGCCTTCAGGCGAATTCATCACATGTTGGTACATTCCCAAAACCTTTGTGTCATAAACAATAAATATTTGGCGTACACAGGAACCGTTGATAAAATCTGATACGAAACATCTATGAAGAGGGGTTCCACTAGTTCATCACAATCCCTTGTCAATATTGTATTCAAGAGCCGGACCGCCTCATCGTAAAGTTCGTTACCTCCCCCTAATAAAGATTCAGAAAGAAAGGAACGGAGCCAGGTGTGGAAGATAGGAAAGCGGGATAAGAGATGCTTGTGGGTTGTAAATGGGCAAGGCTACCGGCTTCGGCCGCCTAATCATGATCAGGACAATGGACACGAAGACCAGTTTGGCAGGACTGGCCTCGGGCAGAGGAGGCAGTCTTTGTCGAGTCATGCAGTTACAGCGTGATCTGGTTTGAGGTGCACGTGTCATGAAAGAGGTGAATCTCCGGCTAAGGCTACGTGTCCTTAATCGAAATGAAGTGATCATAGGTTATTGCGTATGTGAGGGCAAGAAACACAAAATGGCTGCCATGATCTAAGATGGATGCCGTGGGTAGATCAGAAATATGTCAATAAAAGGAGTGCTCTTGCTTGTAGCGTAGCGAAAACACCAGGGTATGCTAAATGGATCATTTGCGGTTCACTGATACCAATATTATGTATTTCTGACAAACTTGAAAACACGGGTTCAAATCGTCACGGAACCTCACCTCCTCGTCTGATTGCCTAGCCGAGCCCCTCGCTCCAGGGGAGTTTGGTGGTTGCGATGCTTTAGAGGCTCCCTCCTTCACTGTCCTCCCCTTGCGCGGCAAGTTCGACATCGTAGCGGAGCCGCGGAGGCAAGGCCGTCCAAGATGTAGGCCGTGCAAGAGCACCTGCGTCACAAGTAGTAGCCACCCGAGAAAATGGCGGCGCGAGGCCTCCCGTCCAGGACTCCGAGGTATGGCAGCAGAGCCGGGGTCCCCGTCTCACGGAGCCGGGCACGTGGTCAACCACTCGACACAATGCACAACTGAGTCCTCCGCCTCTGGATCGTGCGGGCCAGATAAATGATCCGCTTGGCAGAGCAGGGTTCCGAGGCAGCCAATGTTCAATCCCGGGTGCTCCGTACAAGCCAACAACCCCAAGCCGCAGGCAACGCAGGGTATGGGGCCCCCCCGAGCAGCCCGTGTTCACAAAGATGGGGAGGACCCTCCGGTCAGCAGAGGCCGTCGAGGGTGCTGATGCGTCGGGCAGGGATAGCCACGTCCAGGTCGCTCGATTCTGCTAGAGCTCCACAGTCCAGGTTCCACGTGGTCAGCCGTTTGTCGAGCCTTCCAGCCGTTGAAAGCAGGGGGTGCACCACCAAACCAACGTCTCGCTGTAGCGGTGGGAGCCTGATGGCCGGGGAAGGTCAGAAGACGTCTGTCGCTCCGCTAAGCCACGCCCAGCCGATGCCGAGCCACTGCGCCCCACGGCGGCCTCGTTCTCACTCAAGGCCGGTGCTCAGCAGGCCCGACGTTGAAGGGCCCCCGATGGCGGCGTACGACCACTCCGGGATACGCCGAGAGCACCGGACCACCCCGCTCCGTGCCGCTGGCTTCTGCGGTCGTTTCAGAGCGGATTGCGGCCCCGTAGGCGATGCTGTACAATGCTTAGCAGGTCGGACGCCGGAGCGACTCAAAAGCACGTCTTACTCCGACGCCATCTTGGCCACGCCCCCATCCCCATACTTTTAATTTGGTTGGTACATAATTTTAATTTTTTGCTGTAACTTGATCTAAACATATTCTTAGAAAGATTTTATAATAACAGAATTTTACACATTTGAAATGTATGGGAGACAGAGAACAGATGTACATTTGCATATATGACACTTCTAGTTGTTTGAGTAGATGAAACTCACTTATTTTATGTAGGGGGGTATTGTGATGATTTTAATTAATCAAGCAATAAACATTAAACTGAAAACTGAAACAGTGTTTTTACTGGCGATATTTTATTTCGGTATTTGTGTATTTTATTAAATAAATATAGGATGTCGATTAGTTGTGTTGATATTATGTCAGTGATCCATCAAAAACCACGCAACACATCCTAAACATGTCAGAGGTGCCAAAGAATGTATGGGAAATAATTTCCATTGACTTCTTCAGGCCTCTTGACAAAGGACATCACCTGATGGTGATTGTTGATGAATACTCCTGGTTTCCATTGCTAGAAGATCTCCCATCTATCAATCAGGAATGAGTCATCAAGATATTAAATGGCATCATTGGAACATGGGGTGTTCGTGCAATCTTAAAATCTGACAACGGCCCACCTGTCAATAGTCGAGAATTCAGAGACTTTCTCAGTCAACCTAATGTGAAGCATCAGAAGAGCACACCTCTTTGACCACAGGCCAATGGCCTTATCAAATGTTTGATGAGTACTCTTAAGAAAGATGTTCAGCATGCTGTACTGGAAAAGTTTGACCATAAAACTCTCTTAAATTCTACTCTTCGAGCTTACCATTCGGAACCTCACCACACCACAGGCAAAAGCCCTACAACCTTGATGTTCAGAAGAGCCATGATGACCAAGGTACCTCAATGGACTAAACAGAAGATCAAGTAGTGAGGAAGACACCCGCATAAAAGACTTGGATCATAAAAGGAAAATGAAGGTCTATGCAGACGAGCCCCGACATGCAAAGGACATTACTTTCACTCGAGGGATCGAGTGCTTGTCCATCAGACTAGGAAATTAAAATCTGATGCTCCTTTTGGCACAGAGCCCTTTTAGGTTGTGACCAGCAAAGGACATATGGTGATTGCCCAAAGTCCTGGGAAGTCAATTACACAAGATTCCTCACATTTCAAACATGTTGCTCCTCGCACTTCATGCATTGATCTCAAGATAGAGACTGGGTCTGAAAGGACACGTGAAAACCCCTTAACTGCTGTTATTCCTACAACACCAACGCAGATCATGGACACTGCTACTGCATGACATGATTAGGACGTGTGAAAAGTGCACCAAAAAAAGACTCATTAAAGAACTATGTACACATATATGTTTGCAAACAAATTATTATTTGTTATTTAACAGAGGGGGAGATATAGTGTTGTGTGAGTCAGCAACGACAGAACCCTTGTAGTTCCTGATGGACTATGTAGCACTGTGACGTCAGCGTTAGAGCATAGTGAAGTTAATGCAGGTTTAGAATGTTGATTTTGTGGTTACACGCAGATGAATAAAGATGTGCAATACTAAGCTCTGTGTGTGGCGTATTCATTGGCAGATACCCAGGCTGAGGAGGACGCTACAGATATGGTTAGGTTATCTGTACTTTCCACAGTGTTTGTAGGATTGGAGTTAGAATAGTAAATGTGTCCTCCCTCAAATACAATTACTTTGGCTAACAATCGTAGGTATGGAGTTACAAGAGTAAATTGTCCCTCAATTGTTTTATATTTTTCCCAATGTTTGTAGGACAGGATTTAGAACAATAAATCTGATCTCACCTCAAAACATGCACTTTTCACATTGTTAGTGGGGTGGGAGGAAGAATTGTAAATCTGCACGCCCCAAACAAATGCACTTTGCCCATCATTTGTAGCACTGTAGTTAACATGATAAATAAACACTTTCAACAAGTTATGTGGTTTGGAGTTAGAATGGTAATTCCGACTTCTGCAATTATGCATGTTTTCCACAATGATTGTAAAACGTTAGGTAGAATGATAAATGTGGACCTCTCCCTCTCATATAAACTATTCCCACTGTTGGTAGGACTATATTTGAAATAGTTAATCCGACTCTCAATAGATATACGCCCTATTTGTAATGGTTTAATGAAGAATGGGTACTTGTTTTTAAATATGTGCATTTTTGTAACAAAATGTATGTATTAACAATTAAACATTTACTTACTTTTCCTCATTTCTCAACAGTATGTCATTTAAAATGTTATTTCATTTATTTATAGTATTAAATAAATGCATTTGTTTAAATATTATATTTGTAATATGTAATGTTTGTTTTATAAATGTAGGTGTAAAACATAATAGACGTATTACGTGTTATTTATTATACATAAAAAATTGAAGCTTGTTTATTTTATGTTTGATTAGAAAAGTGATTTTTATATTTTTGAAAGACTTTTTTTCAATTAATTGAAATTAGTAATTCGTTTATAATATATGCCATATTATTATATTATAAATATTATATTATACATATAAATAGTTTCCCCACAACAAGAAAAGCCTGGCACACCAGATCACCCATAAGCAATTTCACTCTCACAGGCAACATTGCTGCTTTAAGGCAATGGGAAAATAATTCCGGGGCATAGTCCTCCTACCACCAGCTAGACCATTCTCTCTGAGTAGGGGTTGTCAGCTTTTGGAATGCATTTATTTATCAATGCATACAATGTTGAAGTTGCTGCGTCATTTTTCTCTTCAGAGTAACTTTTAAGAGAGAACCGTGAGCCAGTTCAAAAAAGAGAGCTGGAAAAAAGGCTGTGATATAAGGTGGCCTGAACTGCCCCCAACTGCGTTTGCGAACCGTCTAGTAACTATAGAGCAAAGTTCGTGTAAAGAAATTGAAAACAAATCTCTCTTACAAAATAAACTCACGCCCACCACAGAGCCTTTACATTTGAAGACATTAGTTTGGGAGGGATATTCCATCTTTTTGAAGGCAGGCTTTGATATTTTAGGTGGAAGAGGAAAGAATGTTTCCTTAAAAGGAAACTGTTACGTCTTACTTTTTATTTAACAGCGGTAAAACTTCTTCTCTCCCCAAGTTTGGCAAATGTTCTATTAATCTATGTTTTCTTTTATTTGACATTTCGACACTTTATTGTTTCAATAGCTGGGGTAAATAGGTTAATACCCGTTTAACAAGGGACTTCTTTTCCACCCCAGCGTCAGTACTTCTAACACTGACTGATGACATGTAGTTTATCGCCTTTAATTGTGCCCAGAGGCGGCACAACTTCATGGAAGTTTTTGCGCAAGTGGCAAAGACTTTGAGAAAAATCTGTATTCGCGGAACACGTGCTTTGCAGTAGAACAGCCCTGTCAGCACCTGTACCTGGATGACAAACAAAAACCTAGGCTCTTGCGCACACCCACAATTTACAGAGTGGCCAGCGCAGTTCACATCTGGGATTAATCAGTGTTTTTGAAGGAATTAATACTATTAACTCTCTATTTTTATTGTACCTATAGGAAAATTGTGTTATATTAAAATCTGTAGCATATACGTATTATTGTGTTCAGCATGGGGTTACTGTGGGAATTAAATCAAGGCACCTCTTGCTTTGCCAAGAATGAATTGCTTTAATATACCAACATTCAATAATATTTATTATTAAAGTCTAGCACAGTTATAGGACCCAGCTGACTGGGGATTTTGCTTGGGCCATAAAAAGGTAGGACGTTTCTAGTGAATTGGGCCCAAGTTGATCAAGTGACACTCTTCTGCATTAACCTACTTCACTGGTTTTCCTTTCTAAGCATTACATTCAAACTACTGTACACCGAATATTTGGAGTTCTAAAGTGACATTTTTTTCAGTACACGTTAAGGGCTTCTTTTCTTGTTTTTGTAATATAGAGTTCAATACAAGCCAAACTTTCTCTCAAGACAAATATTAAAGGATAAAGATAGGCGGTTCTAGTATGGAAAGGGATCCTTAAAATACCTTTATTAAACTTAAAAACAATGATTAAACTGATTTAAATTGTTTATTTGTTTCCTATTGATGGTGATGGAAGCTATGTGATCCGTTGAACAGGTCATCTGATCATCAACCAATTACCTTCATCAAATCGAAACAGATTTAATGGCATTGTTCATAGTATGAATAAATGAGCAGTTTTTTTGCCAAAACCAATATGTCTGGATCTTTAGTATTAACATATTTTCAAATCAATGTTTTATGCATGTAAAATCTGCTCTAAATTAAGATACTTAATTTTCAATCTTGCGCATTTAGTTAACAAAATGTAAGAATTGGTTGAGAAATGAAGGTTCGGCATACAGGAAAATTGGTAGGGAATGCCAAGCTTCCCTCCAGATGTTGAGAAAGACATCTGACATTTCCTGACTATGAGCACATGGGCCCTTCAGTGTTTTTGATTTTGGTGGTTTTCAGTATTTTGATTAGGGATATTTTTGTAGTCAATATTTTAGAGTTTTTAGAGCGGTGTAGGAAAGTTCATATTATTGTTATCATGTTTGTTGTAATTATATATTTTACCACAATATTTTTGTGGGTGATATTGTGTCATACAGCCGTGAATGGGTGTACATTATTCCAGGATTCCAAATATTACATTTTAACACGTGTTTTCAAAGACAATGCAAAACTGCTGCCTGAAGGATATGTTCAGGGGATGCTTTTGGTTTCAGTACTGGCCGTACTAAATGACATAAGGTCATATCCTGTGCTGGTTGCCTCAATGGCAAATTCACAAATTATACCCTACAGAATTTGTGGGCAAGGAGTACAAAGAAAGAATGATCATGCCAAGAATCAATGTCTAGTGCTTGTTCGTACTTTTAGCAAAGGTGATGGGCACAAGGTATGCCTGTGGAAACTGTCCTGTACATTAAACGATGAGTGAAGCCACATTTTCATCTAAGGAGGCTGTGTAGAAATACTTTTGCTCCAACAACTTTTTTCGGTTTGTATTTTTTTAACCTTGAAATTGAACATGCAACAAAACATATTTCATGCAATGTAGAGCACATGGTCACATCCAATGTTTTCTAATTTTATGTCTACAACTAGGTATACACAACCAACACAACCCATCTCATCCCCCTAAGTCTGAAAAATATATGCACTCAAGAATATTTAAGTAGCCTTCCTGTATGTGAGAGATATGTACCCCAACATAGGTATCTCTTGTGAGGAGTGGCATCAGTCTCAATTTGTGGAGTGTTCAAAGCTCCTGTGATTTTCACACCCCATCAGGTGAACCTTCTACACTCAATGTCGCCAGTAATGACCTAAACGGACCCCATATGTCTTTGGGCTTTGGATGTCGAGAGCTGCTGTATTGCATAGGTTTCAATTTGGCCATTGCATATAGCTAAATCTTTAATTAATCCTCTTTCTTGGGCCCAGAGTTTCTGCACCAATTCATGGGAATACTGTGCTTGGCTAATACTAATGAAGTGCCATGAATGACCTAGTCACACTAAAAATCAACTTGATATAGACAGCAGGGCCATGACTGGCTACATTTCCACCTAGCTTCCAAACATTCTTGGGATAATGGAGGTGATCTCATGCAAGTTATCAAGGAAATGTGGGCAGGACCAAGCCAGGTGAATAAACCCAACATGTTTTGCTCAGCATCATGGACAATGATGGAATCTGGCTGAATTTCGCCTGCATTTGTTTAGGGAGTAAAATAACCCAGGGGCAAGAACTTAAAATGTAGCAGTTTGTGCTTATAGTTGATGGATATCATATGGATCTGTGAACAGCAGCAAACCCATTCTGAGTCTGTCAATTTAGCCTCAACATATAATTCACAGACAGTTTGCTACAGCCAGGTGTTTCCATCCATTGAGCAGATATCTCAGTGTATAGCCTAGACACACATCCTGTGGATGCTGGAGATACGAGTACTGGGCCAGTGACCAATATTCCAGCTCTTTGGGGAGCCCAGGGGTTTCCTTGCACAGCCTTCCGTAGTCTAATGTAAATTAACACATCAAGAAGGGTGGGGTCACATCTAGTTTTATATTATTCAAGTGTAAGGAATTGTCCCCTTACATAGAGGTGTCCTAGTTTAGTCAGGCCAGCCTCGAAGAGGAGCCTGTAGTACCCAACATTATTTGACAAGTGAAACTAGTGGCTATTGAGCTATATTTATTGGTGGTGAGTGAAACAAGAACACCGCAGATCTTTAGCTTACACTCTTCCATGCACAGGATGTGGTAGGTATTGTCGCTGTCTCATTCTTGAGTCTTAAAAAAACTCTTGTTCTGCTCCAGTGTAAGGTAAGGGAGCATAGCATCTGGATAATACCAATGCCTTGCAAAGTCATAGACTTCAGTGAAGTGTCATCTGTTTGTTCATTCTCCAGTATAAGGTAAGGGAGCCTAGCATCTGGATGATTTCAATACCTTGAAAACGAATAGTGACGCTGGTCACTAGATAATATGTTTCCATATCAGGCACCTCTAGTACCTCTCCCTTTCATATGGGAGCATCACAACAGAAGATGTTTGAAAGGTCCAAAAGAATATCTGTGTCCTTGTCCCTGCTTTCAAGGCTCAAGAGAATAAATAAAAGATGAACATTCAGAAAAACTCATATGCTTTGTGACGGTTAATTATTTTGTTGTAATGTTATTGTAGCTCTGTTTTTGTCTCTCTTGAGGGGTACTATCCTGCATGTGAATACTCTACTCTTGACCTGTTCTCATTTGTGTGCTCCTACCATTGTGTTAAAGCTCAAATTCTGTCAAGCTGCAAATACTGTCAGTGCAAAAAAACATTATAAAGATAATTATATAGCAAAAGAATATCCTTAGTAGTAGCCTGCCACACATGGGGCAGGCATTATCTGCATGGTTATGAAAATAGCTTTTGTATTATCCATACTTGTGTACCAGATGCACTTTTTGTGTCCTTACTTGTGCCAGATGTTAATTAGTAAGAACAATGCATTTGATATACAATTAATAAATCAATTTACTAATTTATGAACATGCACCTAGTACAATGGATTTTTAAAAATATTTAATCGTGTTCAATTTCTTATTCAATACAGTGCTACGAACATCTCTAACTTTCAAAATGATGTTTTATAAATGATCAGATATGAAGCTGTTTAAATAAGATATTGAAAAAAAAATTGTGATACGGAAATATGTGTCAAGAATATCAGAATGTCAGAGGGCGTGGCCAACTGCCTAGGATGGCGGTAGCAAACTGGTGAGGCTCCGGACACTGGGGGGACTAATCCTGTATAACAACCGCGCTACAGGACACCACCGTTGTCTGGAGCGTCCCGACGGCCGACACTCGCAACCCGGGAGGTAAACTGTGGGTCCGATCCGGTTAGGCGGCAGCGTGGCAGTGGATGCCGGCACCTGGATGCATGAGCGGAATGAGCGGCCTGCATGCGTAACCCTGCCAGAGCTGGCGTGCTGCAGCTTAGCTGATCCTGGCAGAGTGTGCTCCTGAAGCCCCTGAAGTGGTGTACGACCGGCCCTGAATGGCCGGCGGATCATGCAGTGTTGTTCGACAGCTGAGAAGGGGGCCGGGCGCTGCTGGTGTGACAGTGCGGCCCGCGGCACAGCACTGGGAGTGGGTGAGAGCGGGCACCTCACGGAACCGGGCTGAGTGCGGGCCTTCTCGCTTTCCCTCCCTTTCAGGGGCTCCGCTGCCTGGTGCCTGTAGACGACCCGATTGGCCTGCACACGGAACATAGCTGGGGACTCCTTCTGCTGTACGGTGGGGATACCAGTGGGGCGGGTGAGCCCTTCTCCCCCCCATGGTGCGCACAGTTGATCCCCCCACCAGTGCTGCTGAGCCGTGAGACGCTGGGGACATTATTGCTGGGATTCTGCGGTCCGCAATGAGACTAGCTACTCTTCACAGTGACGATGTCCGGGACATATTGGGACACGGGGACGGCGGTGGGGGGTGCCACCGGTTACTGGTGGGCCTAGCGGTGCAGCGGCTCTCTGTTCTTTGGCGGCGGAGGCGGATTGAGGGGTCAAAATTGATTTGAGGTGTCTGGGTAAGTCTTGGGACCCAGTGTGGAACAGGACTGCCCCCGGCCCTCCACAAGTCCTCACTCCTTAAGAAATATCTGGCACAAAGAATGGAGCTGTAACCTGGTGAGTGCGACCTAGACTTGTGGACTGTAGCTACGAGTGGCTACCAGGGCGATCCAACCCCCCTTTTCTTTTCTTGCATCCCAAGACTGCATTGTGTGTGGGGGGGTGTAGTCTGGCGGTGGTCGCCCTAAGAGCCTTACTTGCCCCCGCGTCTGGTTGGACTCCAGGATGGGCACGATCAAAGGCAAGGTGCTGGACAATGGACTGGCTACGGGTGCCAAACCAGAATCCGTCGCTAGGGACCCATCGCAGGGCACCTCTGCCACTGGTTCAGCTGGGACCCAATCCAATAAAATGGAACTGATACTTAAAGAAGTCCGAGACTCTAGGAAACTAATGGAACAACAAATCAAAGCCCTTACGACCGGCCTTGCTTTACTGAGGGCAGACCATGGGAAGCTCACGACTCGGTGAAGGACCATGAGAAGGCGTTAGCCAGTATTGACCCCCAAATATCCGAGCATGCTACACACATAAAACAATTGCAACATCAGGTTAGTGCCCTTCAGAACCGGATTGAAGACGCAGAGGGCAGTAATCGCTGAAATAATGTCCGAGTCACTGGGCTTCTGTAGCTCAGCAAAGGCGATAAACCTGCGGACTTCATGGAGGCCTGGTTCAAGGAGCATGTCACCCCCGACGGCCTGTCCCCATACTTCTGTGTGGAGAGGGCGCACCAGATCCCAACAGGGGCGCCTAGGGTCGGGGCACCACCACACCTGTTGATTGTTAAGATGTTAAATCATCGAGACCGAGACGTGCTTTTACAAAAGGCGAGGTAAACAAACGCACATCCAATTTGAACACCAGCTGATCTCTCTGTACCCGGACAACACCGTAATGGTGCAGCATCAGAGAACCTCCTTCAAGCCATATATAAAAGTTATGGGCTACCCAGTTTAACTGTGCCCTATTGTTCCTGGCCAGACTTAAGGTTATGCACGACAGGAAGACTTATTTCTTCGACAGCCCCACTGATGTGGAAGAATGGCTAGAAGTGATGGACCTGGAACAAAGTCAAGAAAAGTTGTCAGGCTCTGTAGGGCATAGTCCAGTGATGTCACAACATCAGAGAACCCGTTGTCATAGCGGAGGCCTGAAGGATCCTGCCAGAATTGGTCCAACTCCAGCTCAAAAGATGGCGGATAGAGCCGAAGCATTAGGTACAGCGGTGTACAGCTGAATCTTTTAGTGAGGGTAACACAAAGATCACTACGGACAGCACCATTCAATCAATCCGATTCAGAACACAGCATTACGCTTTATCCCTAGGTGACGCCTCAGACCCAGGGATGCCCTCCTCGATAAATGAACAATTAGTGACTGCCCTCTACTCGGAGAGACTGCACCGGAGGGACTGAAGGAGATACAAAGACGATAGAACAAATCGAGCAGTTTCCTTTTCTCTGAGATGGCCCGCTCATGTTCATACTGTGTATACAGTTCATGCAATGTAATCTGATATGTTATGTTTTTCGTACAGATATACCTATGCAGGGGTACACAGCTTGTATGATCCGATGGGGACCTTTAGATGGGGTTGACCTTTCATGTTTACTTTAGGGGTGGTGGCCCTACACTAATACATATGGTGATTTTGTGCGCAATTTACATAGATATATGTATTATGAAAAAGAAAACCAGGGCCCGGTAGAGCCACCAGAGCTCTATATCCAAGGGCGCTATAGTATGGTTGGCGGCGCTAACTCTCCACTCAGCGTATGCACCGTCTTATGGATTTTGTATGTTCAGGGTATTTATTTGTCCCAGCACTGTTTATTGGCTGCGCCACGTATGTTCAGTTCAAAGGGGATGGGGAATACCTGGTCTGTGTTTAAACATTGGCTCCGATCTGTAAGTAGTATAATTCATACTGTATACTTATGTCCGGCAATCACGCCACCTTAGGATCTTATAACCAGCTGACCTGGAATGTGCGTGGGCTAGGGGCAGTGCATAAGCTCCATAGAGTCCATGCTTACCTCCTTAGGCGAAAGGGACATATTGTTTTCCTTCAGGAGTCACATCTGATGGAGGCCGAGGCATTGAAGACTCGCAAAAAGTGGAGAGGCAGTGTATTCACTACCAACTACTCGGCCTTTGTTAGGGGGGTGGCAATCTGGATTCGCCATGGGGTCCCGTTTCTAGAGTTAGATCATTGTACGGACGATCAGGGGCAATATATACTGTTGAGGGGTACTCTGGATGGTCTGCCTGTAGTCCTGGGACGTATTTAACCTCCTAACTATGACCAGGACAAATTTTTTCAGGACCTGGGCAGAGCCCTGGTGGGGTGGGATACCAACCCCTGGATTTTGGGAGCCGACTGTCAGTCAGTCAGTCAGTCAAATTAACTTTATTCGATTCGATTAAAATCATACAAAGGACATAAAAACAGTATTATATACAATTAAAATAGGATTAAACAATTTCTTTACAATCGAGTTCATTTGACATGGTATTACAATAAAAACAATTTTAAGATCACTAAAAACGGGTTATACACACTGATTTGACAAGTTCATACATCTTCTTGATCTGGACGCTGCCACTAGGAAATTTGCCATTGCGAATGCGATACGTATGTTTTCCAGAGATTTTAAATAAAGCATGGCTGGTCTCACCTGGGAGAAGCCAGCTTCCCTTAAGACAGGTAACAGGTATTTTTTTCTTTGTGCAGAGAAGAAATCACAAAACATAATAACGTGCATCGTGTCTTGAACTGAAAAATTGTCACAGGTGCAAGGTGGTGCTAACTCTGGTTTAATCCAAGAGTTAAAATTGCCCAAATAAAAGTGAATAAGGTTAAACCTAAATTTTGTTAACAGAAATCTATGGAAAGGATTTGTGACAAAACATAAATAGGGCTCAATTGCAAGTGAATAAAGTGACAAATAATGCAGTCGTACTGTGGGCTTTAACAATTCTGATTCTTCTCGCAACAAACTTTCCCTTGACATGAATTGTTTTTTAATTACGTCCACATCCTGTTTTGTAATACCAGAGGGAACAGTAAATAAGTATGGGCGTCCCAGGTCATTAAAAGATTTTTTTAGGTAGGCCAGCCATGGAATCATGCTACTATTCTCCAGACTCATCACATCCCTCATAATCATGTGGTTTAGCGTTAGTTCTGTGTTTAACCAGGTCTTGAGCCAGTATGTTAAAGGTGCCAGTCTCAATTTATCCTGAACGTAATCCAAACCCAGTTCCATGTGAATAGAAAAAGTCGGGGAAGATTGGGGAAGGGACAAAAGGGAACGTACAAATCTATTCTCCGCTAGCAGAATTTTATCCAAGCGTACCTAGCCACATAAAGGTGCACCATATAAAGCCACAGGGAGGGATTTGCTGTTATACACCTTTATGATGGCTTTCATAGGTCTATGACCCAACCTTTTGGCGAAACCCAGAATGGCCATAGATGTCCTTGTTACCGCTAGGCTTTTGGCTCGTATCTGGGGTCCCCAGGTACCCTTACTATCAAAAAGCACACCCAGGTAAGGGAAAACAGGAACACTAGAGACTACCTCTCCTTTACAAAAGAATGTTTTTGCCTTAGACTTTTTCCCCTGTGGACCAACGACCATGGTGTGGGATTTAGCAGCTTTGACCCTCAAATCAAGCTGGTCCATAAAGGAGCCAAATGCGTCCAGCAGCTTTTGGAGACACACCCCTGTGCGTGCTATGAGGACGGCGTTGTCCACGTATAGGAGAGCAGGGATCTTAACTTCTCCTACACGCGGAACGTCTCTTGCTGCCCCTTCTAAGTGCTTACCTAGGTCGTTTATGTAAATTGTAAATAGCAGGGGAGCTAATATGCAGCCTTGCCTAACACCCCGTTTCGAATTGAAACGGGTCGTGCATCTGCCTTCTTTTGTTACCCTAACTGCGGCAAATAGATCCCGGTGTAGGGACGCTATGAACCCCACCAAGTCTTCGTCAATCCCCATCTTCAACAAAATTTTCCATAACTTTGATCTGTTGACCAAGTCGAAGGCCGAGGAGAGGTCCATAAATGCTAAGTACAAGGACCCCTCCTTGGCCACCGTATACTTAGCGGTCAATAGATGTAAGTTTGAACACTGTTCAACTGTACCTCTTTTTTCCCTGAAGCCGTGCTGAATGTCGGCCAAACCCCCACATCCTTCCAAACTATCCCTTAACCTTGCCAAGAGGACTCTGCCCAAGATCTTTATAGCAGAGTCCAAAAGGGATATAGGCCGATAACACCCTGGGTCGTCCCTTTGGCCCTTTTTAAATATGGGGACTATTGTGGAAGTCGCCCATGTAGTTGGGGGAGGCAAACTGTTTGCGGCTGTGAACACATTTGCCAGGATGCCAGCCCATAATTTTGGTGAATGTATATAAAAGTCGGCCGGCACCCCGTCTGGGCCGGGGGCTTTGTTCCTTGTGGTAGCACAAATTGCCTTTTCCACCTCCCCACTATTAAAGTGTAGGGGTGTGACCACCACACCAGGCATATTTTGTAAATGGGTGGAGTCACCAGTATCACCATAGACGGAGCTGAAATGAGCCAGCCACCTCTCGTCTGGTATTACACAGTCAATATCTGTGTTGGGTGAAACCGAGAAATATGGATGGTTGATTACAGCCCAGAATTGCCTGATGTCCCGCAAAATGTCGGTGGAAGATTGTTGTTCCCACGCCTCCTGTTTAATACAGTCCTGTCTGTTCTTAGTAGCCTTCCTGTATTCTTTTCGCAAATTTGTAACCAAGGCCCTGTCCCTAGGGTTTGCTTTAAGGGCAGATTTTAAGGCTTTAAGTGCTTTGGTGCAGGCGGGATCAAACCACCTATAGTGTTTTGACTCTCCCCTGCCCCTTGGGGCCGTGAGGTTGGAAGATACTATATTGCATATTGACTGGAAGGCGTCCATGATGTCATGGCCTTGTGAGGAAGGGTCTAGGAAGATCGTGATCTGATCGTTTATCTGCGGGCCAATGTCAGAGTAAAAATCACCAGGAACCACATTCCCCCATTTCAGCCGTCTACCCTGGTCTATTGGGCGTAGGGTAGGTCCAGGTCTGGCCTGTCCTGGCTTAGAGCCCATAAAATCCCCCCAGGAGACGTTCAAAAGGACAGGGTTGTGATCACTAAAGGGGGATGGGACGGTGCAATAAGAAATAGTGTAATTAAAAATAGCAGATGTCACAAAGATATAGTCAATGACAGTTCCCGGGGATGACCCCTTAAACATTGGTGTTCTAGGTTCCCCCTCCCATGCTATAAATTCAAGGAGGTTAAAATTGGCCAGGAGATCCTCCAGTTCCTCACCAGCCCTAGTATGCTCAAAGTTCGGCACCTCCTGATCCCGTGTCTCCATACATTCAATTACAGTAAAACCAAAATAACAAGGATGGATATTAAAATCACCCATTAACACAAATTCATAACTAGTAAAAGTATTTTGGCTGAATAGATTTAAAAAGGCATCCAATTTTGAGATGTTATCCCCACCGTATTCCTTGTTAACAGAATTATAAAAATTAATAAACAGAATACTCTTTGACGGGCTAGTTTGCCTTTCTACAATTAAACAATTTGGAGAATCATATTTAATCTGTTTCAAAGATCCAATAAGATCAAGAGAAAAAAGAGTCAGGAGGCCTCCCCTCGCTCTGCCTGCATTACTAGGACAAGCCGCGACTGCAAAGCCTGCGAAACCATCCAACCAAATACGGGATGTCATATCCCACGTTTCCTGCAGGGCAATGACGTTATGGTCTGAAACAAATGAAACCCATTCAGTGTCACTCATTTTTGAGCTAATTCCTGCAATGTTCCAGCTAAGTATTTTACGACCTACTTCCTTAGTTGCTGCCATAGTGGCCCTTATTTCCTCGGGGGGCGTGGTTGACTCTTCCCTGGATAGTCAGTCCATATCATCCAGGCCAGACAGGGGTGAAAACTGGTTACTTAGGCTCACGCTTAACCCGCCCTCCTTAGTTAAGGCCTGAGGGACATGATGTGTCAAAGTAAGAGGGGCAGGTAGGGTTGTTACTGATTGCGTTTGAGTGAGCTCATTTGGGTTTCTACGTGCCACTGCTAACCTCCTACCCTGCCATCTAGCCTGATAATTTGTTTTGGGTTTATGAAAGGGTGGCGGTTGATAGAAAAAAACCCAAGGGAACAGGTCTTAAACGATCCCCATTTGATATTGCTGTACCATCCCAAAAAAGTCTATCAGCCACGTCAGCCCTACAGAAGTTTACAACCACGCAATCGCCATATGTTGTTTTTGATTGTTTGCCAATCCATCCCACCCTCCTTGCATGAATGATCAAGTCCGCTATATTTCCACCACAACATTTCTTGCCACTCCAACTCTTAACTTTAGCCATAAGTTCCCTGGTTGATTCCCGTTCCCCTTCCCCCAGGGGGTCTACCCCAATAAACACTGCCACCAGGGGGGACGCTTCCGGTGGGAGGTGAAGTTTGTATGTACTTGGAGTGACCCTTGTCCTAGGTGGTTGGGACTTTTCGGGCGGTACTAGTGGCTCAGGTGCCACACTGTGATTGATTGCCATGGCCTGCTGAAGGGATGTAAAAGCAACCTGTGGCCTGGTCTCATTAGGCAAAGTTCCGCCTGTGGAATTGGTCACGGGTATGGCCCCCTCGACTCTCCTGTCCCTACCCGTCTCCTCAAGTTTGCCCTCGCTCGTTAGAATGCAGTTAGGGGGGAGCGAGTGAATGATTCTGTCAATGAGGGAACATTTCTTTAAAAGTCCTTCCAGGCATGTATTTAGGGTATCCACAATGTCTTTGGCGATGCCCACCAACAGCGGTTCAATCCTCGCCACGAAGAGTTCCTCCAATTTTTCCTCCAGATTGGCTGAGTTGTCTGCAATAACTGGCATGGTATTAGCTTTTTTCCCTCTCTTACAAGTGTTTGTTTTAGTGGCCATCTGAGGTTGGGCTCTTGGAGGTGTAACAGATGGCCTGGGTGCAGGGTCGTTTGCTGATTGGGCATGAGGTGGAGGGTTGATAATGGTCACAAGGGGTTCTAAAGGGACACAGGCTGAGGTACTGGGAGAGGGGACTATGGCCTCAGCTGTAAGCGATGCTGATGGTATTCTCGGGGATGTCAGTGCAATGGCAAGCTCTTGCTCAGCGTTAGCGATCTCCTTTGTTAAAGCCCCCACTGCGGAGGAGAGGTAAGACATGATGGAGTTTGAGTGCCTAGGCATTTTGGCATTATTACCACCCTCTTCAATGTTTGAGTGTTTCTTTCTCTTACCCATCTTGGATGTTGGAAGTTAGCGAGATGGCCCAGCCCGGCCTCCCTCGGCCCCTGACGGCCACAGACGGCCCGCCCTCTGCCCGGGCTCAGCCCGGCGCCGCCCGCGCGCGTCCGTGACGCGGAGGAAGCTGCTTCCTTTTGTGCGCCTCCTGGCGCTGTGGACAGGAAGTGGGCGCTGTTGTTGCAATGCAGGCTGGGAGCTGTGGTCCGCCCCGCTCTGCGGCCGTGCGATGGAGCTGCTCGGCGGCGGGGGCGACCACAGCGTCAGGAACCCAGCGGTGCGGGGGTGTTCTCGCAGGTCAGTGCAGCGTACAGTGCAGCGCTCTGACCCCTCCTAGGGTCGGTGTCCGATTGTCTGTTTCCTCCGCTCCTCAGTGGGAGCTGCTTCCTTTGGTGCGCCTCCTGGCGCTGTGGACAGGAAGTGGGCGCTGTTGTTGCAAGGCAGGCTGGGAGCTGTGGTCCGCCCCGCTCTGCGACCGTGCGATGGAGCTGCTCGGCGGCGGGGGCGACCACAGCGTCAGGAACCCAGCGGTGCGGCGGTGTTCTCGCAGGTCAGTGCAGCGTACAGTGCAGTGCTGTGACCCCTCCTAGGGTCGGTGTCCGATTGTCTGTTTCCTCCGCTCCTCAGTGGGAGCTGCTTCCTTTTGTGCGCCTCCTGGCGCTGTGGACAGGAAGTGGGCGCTGTTGTTGCAAGGCAGGCTGGGAGCTGTGGTCCGCCCCGCTCTGCGGCCGTGCGATGGAGCTGCTCGGCGGCGGGGGCGACCACAGCGTCAGGAACCCAGCGGTGCGGCGGTGTTCTCGCAGGTCAGTGCAGCGTACAGTGCAGCGCTGTGACCCCTCCTAGGGTCGGTGTCCGATTGTCTGGAGCCAACTGTAATGCTGTCCTTGACTTGGACCTAGATAGATCCGATCCTCCATTACGTGGGGTTGGAACTTATAAGCAGATTGACTTTCTCAAAACATGGCTCAAGGGTTGGAGGGTAGTAGAATAGAAAGCAAGAACTACCCTACCAGGGTTAATTAGACGGTCCCATCAAAGGATCCAGGGGGTAAGGGGGGGGGGGGGTGACACAATTATACGCTTCAGAGCCGACGATACATCAAACAAATTCAAAACATTTTATTATGAAAATGGAAATAATTTATTGATTAAATAACAGTTCATAAGTGGAGTCCATAGAAAGACTTTAAAGCATATATACAGAATCAGAAAAAATGTGAGACTTAATATATGTCATAATTAAAATTCAGACAGAAAAAGGTGTTTATTTGCGTCCCACACACTCCCATGGTCATTCACTAAACATACATACACGTCTCAATCTCACTCACTATGGAAATAATACAGTCATACCGGTTTAGAGAGTGGGGCCCTCCAGTATCAGCATAAGGATCTTGGGGTCTAAGGCGTGGGGTCTAATAGAAAAAAGAAGGAATATAGAAATGTATGAGCCACGGGTTATGGCATAAGTGGGTCTAGGGCGCTACTGAGGCATGCGTGGCGGGATCCTCACCTGAATGATGGAAAAACGAAGCGGACCGCAGAGTCGGCGTCCTCTCTCACCGGAGGCGAAAGGCAGGGGCAGGTCGACACAGAAAGGCCCAGCTTTTAAGAGACTGTTTACAGATTAGAAACAGCTGAGAAGGGGCGCGCACAGATATGATCAAGTAGGCGTCGTCAAAAACCATTGCCACAGAGAGCGATAGGCGATAGTGAAAACGGGCCCGGGGGAAGGAAAACGATGTCTAGGTGGTGGCCATCTTAGAGAGGGTACAGAGGCTCCACGGCGCATGGCTGGGTTACATCCCTCACATACAAAATACTCCTTTTATTGTCCAGTTCATGAGCTCCATACTAGGCTTGATAGGTTTCTATGCTCCCACGCCATTGTCACGTACATACACCAATGCACTTATTTAACTTATTTAACCAAAACGTTCTCTGATCATTACACGCTGGAGATCACCCTTGCGTGGGGCAGAGTTCCAACCCCTATGCCGACATGGAAGTTATGGCCCCAACTCCTGGAAGATGCCCCATTTCGGGCCACATTATCTGCCACTATCAGTAACTACTTTGATGAAAACTGGAACACAGCTTCCTCCAATCTTATAGATTGGGACGCGCTCAAGGTGGTGGTGTGGGCTCCGCAATTAGTGCTATCGTAGGGGCACGCCAAGAAATGCACAAGAACTTAATTGGAATAGAAGCTCTAATGCAGAGCTGGAACAGGTTGAGGTGACCGACCTGCACAAACGGGAATCCCTGCGGGAAGCTTACATTAAACACGCAGAGACTCTGAAAACCCTCCGACTTATAGACTCCCAAGTTTTCACACAAAGGTAACACATTGAGGCGGACAAGTCAGGTACATTATTGAACCGATTACTGAGGGACAACCCAGAGGCACCAATTATTACGTGTGTACGCTCCCCATTAAAGGGTTTAGTTTACTCTCACCTGGAGATTAACAAGGCTTTTTGTACTTATCTTAGCAGCTTGTATGTGCACCGTCACATACCGATGACGACCTATTAGAGGACTTTTTACATTGCCTGACAGTCCCTACCACCTCAGAAGCTACACGTAAGGCTCTCTCTGGACCCATCACTCAACATGAAATAAAAGTTGCAATCAAGGGCCTCAACCATAACAAGGCTCCGGGTCTAGATGGTCTGCCTATTGAAATCTATGGCACATACTCAGACATTTTCCTAAGCTGGAGGAACTCTATAAGACGAGTTGGGCAACCGGCCACTTGCCACAGACCACCATGCAAGCCCTAGTGGTGTCCCTCCCCAAGCCAGGACGGGATGGGACTGACTTATCCAACTACAGACCTTTGTCTTTATTGGCTACCGAAAATAAAATCCTCAGTAAGGCCCTCGCCAAACGTTTAGTATCTGTCCTCCCCACCTTTATACATCGAGATCAATGCGGGTTCCTTCCTGCGCGCAGCACTTCTCTAAATACTAGGAGACTTCACCATGTCATGATGGCCACTCCCAAGGAGTATAGCAATGCTGGATGCTTAGCGTTGGACTTGCGTCAGGCATTTGACTCCATAACGTGGAGATACATGTTTGCGGTAAGCATGGGCGAATTTTGCGAATCTCGCGTTCGCGAATTTTGCGGATTTGCGAACTCGCAATCCGCAAAATCCGCGAATTCTCGCGAATTTGCGGATTTTTTTTTTTTGTGTTTGCGCGGGTTTCTGCCAGTTTGCGAGGGTTTTGTACAATGTCGCAAATTGCGAACTTACCTGTCGGGTCGCAAGTTTCGCGAACTTGTTGTTTCTACGTGTCCAGCCTATTTGGGACACTCTTCTTCATCACTGCCACTCTCTGTCACCACTGCCACTCTCTGACTACTCATGCCACCCTCTGGCCCACCCATGCCACCCTCTGTTTCATCACAGCACCCTCTGGTTGTCCAGTCAGTGTACATTATTGTGGCAACGCAAGCACACCTTCCCTGCCTCAAGTGACCTGAATTAATTTGGGGCTGATTAATGTGTCACAGAATATTTTTTTAGCTGGCACCTGCTTCCTTAGTGCTTCCTGATTAGTGATCTTTTGCACTTGCTAAGTGCTTTCATTGTTGCAAAATTAGTTACAACACCTGCCCTGCCCCAACTGACAATAATGAATTAGGGGCTGATTAATGGATTTGAACTGCCAGCCTGGCTCCTGCTTGTCTCCCTTAGCTGTAATTCAGGACCTTTGTGGCATATGTGTAACTATTCTGAGGTTCAGAGCAGGGTCACATAATAGTTGCAACTGGCAACTGAACTCTGGAGGGGCCCCTCAGGAAGCACTACAGGAAATGGCTACTAATGATGAGCCTGAACTTTTGAACCTGGTAAGTAGTTTCAGTTTTGCTAAGATCGTATTTCTGCAATTTTGCACTTATTCGCGGGGCGCGAAGTTGTACTGGGAAGCCGCGAACTCACGCGAACAGTGCGAGCAGTGCGAGCAAAATCCGCTGCTCGCGGATTTGCGGATTTTGCGGGAGATTCGCGAATCTCGCGGATTGCGAATTTACCGAAAATCCGCAAAATCCGCGAGCGAAACGGATTTTCCGCCCATGCTTAATTTGCGGCCCTACAGCGCTTTGACCTCCCCCCAGATTATCTCAAGTGGGTACGCCTGCTATATGTTAACCCCACTGCCTGGGCACGTACTGGAGGCTACGTCTCCCGAGAATATACGATACACAGAGGTACGAGCCAGGGGTGCCCACTCTCCCCCTTTTGTTTGTTCTGGCGCTGGAACCGCTGGCCATAGCTCTTAGACAGTCGTTCGAACCTCGGGGGATACCAATAGAGGGCATCACGCACCTAGGGCCAGATGTAGGTAGCCCTTTACCGATCGGAATCGGCCGAAAATACCGATTTTCGGCCGTTTCCGATCGGTAAAGGGCTATTGAGATGTAGGGGCACATTTTCGGTAATTTTACCGAATCGGTATCATTACTGAATCGGTAAATTTACCGATTCGGTAATATGTACCGAATCGGTAAAATAATTACCGATTCGGTACTATTTACCGATTCGGTAAAATTACCGAAAATGCAATGTAGGTAGGCAATGTACCTCCTGCACATGGCTTACAGAATCGGTATTTTACCATGGAAAACAAATCCATGGTAAAATACCGATTCCGGTGTGCATGCACATGTGTGCATGCACACCTATGCCATGTGACAGGCAGACCTGCCCTTAGGGCAGGTATGCCTGCCACATGGCACCCACGCCTGTTTAGGGGGTGCCAGGGGGTGTCAAAGTGACACCCCCTGCACCCTTGTGAAATTCGGTATTTACCGATTCGGTAAATGGGCTTTGAAGCCCATAGGAATCAATAGGCTTTACCGATTCGGTATTTACCGAATCGGTAAATACCGAATTTTACCGATTCGGTAAAAGGGAACATCTGGATTCCCTACATACCAACCCCTCACATTTACCGAATCTTAATTACCGAATCGGTAAAATTCGGTAATTTTCGGTAATTAAGATTCGGTAAATGTTACTTACCTACATCTGGCCCTTAGTCTCTATATATGCGGACTACATCCTCATATATCTGCGAGACTTAGAGGCTGGGATAGAACCCCTTCCCAGTGTTTTCCCCACCTTCGAGGCTATATCTGGCTTAGTTATTAGTGCAGGGAAATCTAACGCCTTTTATTTCCAGGATGGACCGCTGCCAGATATGCTCCAATTTGGCACCAACCATTTGCCTGTAGCTCATGATACCTTTAAATATTTAGGCATCCATGTATATAGAACACAGGCGGACCAGATGGAGGGTAATCTGATGAGGGCTATCACAGTAATACGCTCCAGCATCTCTTTCTAGACATCCTTGCCACTGTCAGTGATGGGGCGTATAGCCATCTCTAAGATGGTGATGCTACCTCGACTCTTGTATTTCTTTGTCAATCAATCAATCAGGAGTTTGTTAAAGCGCGACTACTCACCCGTAAGGGTCTCAAGGCGCTAGGGGTGGGGGGCGTGGGGGGTGCAGGTTCCATTCCATCGAGGAGGGGGTCTGTCGAAGAGCCAGGTTTTGAGGTTTCTTGCGAAGATGGGGAGCGATGTTGTCTGTCTGAGGTGGAGCGGAAGGGCGTTCCATGCTTTGGCCGCCAGGAAGGAGAAGGAGCGGCCTCCCGATCTGGTCTTTCTGGTGTGGGGGACCACGGCGTAGGAAAGCTGGGCTGATCGTAGGGTCCTTAGGGGTGCGTGGAATTTGAGTCGGCTGTTCAGGTATGCTGGTCCGGTGCCGTGGAGGGCCTTGTGTGCGTGGGTGAGCATCTTAAAGGTGATTCTCGCCTCGACGGGGAGCCAGTGGAGTGTGCGCAGGTGCTGGGAGATGTGGCAGTGTTTTGGCAGGTTGAGGACCAGTCTTGCGGCGGCGTTCTGGATGTTCTGTAGATTGCGGATTACGTTTTTGTTTATTCCGGTGTAGAGTGCGTTGCCGTAGTCGAGTCTGCTGGTGACCAGGGCGTGAGTGACTGTTTTTCGGTGGGGGATCCATTTGAAGGTCTTACGAAGGAGGCGGAGGGTGTGGAAGCAGGAAGATGAGACAGAGTTGATCTGGCGGTCCATTTTGAGCTCGGAGTCCAGAATGATTCCCAGGTTGCGTGCGTGGTCTGTGGGGGTTGGCGGGTTTCCGAGGGCGGTGGGCCACCAGGTGTCGCTCCAGGCGTCGGGGTTTGGGCCCATGATGAGTACTTCTGTTTTGTCGGTGTTTAGTTGAAGGCAGCTGTTTTTCATCCATTTGGCGACGGCTTCCATGCCTTCTCGAAAGTTGCGTTTGGCGGTGTTGGGCTCGTTGGATTGGGAGAGGATGAGCTGGGTGTCGTCTGCATATGACACGATGTTGAGTCCGTAGGTTCTGACGATGGGGGCAAGTGGAGCCATGTAGACGTTGAAGAGCGTCGGGCTGAGGGAGGAGCCCTGGGGGACTCCACAGGTGATCGGTGTGGGGTCCGAGAGGAAAGGGGGGAGTCTGACCCGCTGCGTCCTGCCGTAGAGGAAAGAGCAGATCCAGTCGAGGGCCTTGTCCTGTATTCCTGCATCGTAGAGTCTGCGTATTAGGGTGCGGTGGGAGACTGTGTCGAACGCCGCTGATAGGTCGAGGAGGATGAGGGCTACTGTTTCTCCTTTGTCCAGTAAGGTGCGGATGTCGTCTGTTGCGGCGAGGAGGGCGGTTTCCGTACTGTGGTTTTTTCTGAAGCCGGATTGGGAGGAGTCGAGGATGTTGTGTTCTTCAATGAATGTGGCGAGTTGGCTGTTGATGGCTTTCTCGATGACTTTCGCTGGGAACGGGAGCAGAGAGATGGGTCTGTAGTTTTTGAGGTCGGTGGGGTCCGCTGAGGGTTTCTTTAGGAGGGGGTTGACCTCAGCGTGTTTCCAGTCGTTGGGGAACGAGGCGGTCGCCAGGGAGCGGTTGATGGTTTGGCGGAGCATGGGTGCGATGGTGTTGGCGGCTCTGTTGAAGATGTGGTGGGGGCAGGGGTCCGTGGGGGCCCCTGAGTGGATTGACTTCATTGTCTTCAGTGTGTCTTCGGTGGTGAGGGCTGTCCAGTCATCAATCGCTGGTTTCCGGGTGTCGGGGGTGGTTGGTGAGGGTTCAGTGTGTTGGTTGTCTTCGTCGAAGTTGTCGTAGATGCTCTTGATTTTGTGGTGGAAAAAGATGCTGAGTTTGTCGCAGAGGTCTTGTGAGGGAGGGATGTCGGTAGACTCGCTGGTGGGTTGGGCGAACTCCTTGATGATGCTGAAGAGTTCCTTGCTGTTGTGTGCGTGGGTGGAGATTCTGTCTTCAATCGCTTTTTTCCTCGTTTCTCTGATGAGTTGATGGTGGGTGTTGGTGGCGGCTCTGAAGTTGTTGTGGGCTTCTATGGATTTAGTGTTTCTCCAGGCCTTTTCAAGGCGGCGGCATGTGCGCCTGGACTCTCGAAGTTCGGTGGTAAACCATCTGGCTTTCTTGGCACGGGTATTGTTTTTCTTGAGGGGGGCTATGGTGTTGGTGCTGTCCGAGATCCATTTATGCAGGGTTCGGGCTGTGGTGTTGGGGTCGTCGTTTTCAGCGATGGTTGGGGTGGAGTTGTTGAGTGAGGAGGTGAGCTGGTCATCGGTGATTTTGGTCCAGTTTCTTTGTGGAAGCAGGTGCTGGTGTCTGTGGATGGTGGGTGTTCTGAAGGTGAAGTGGACGCAATGATGGTCGGTCCATGGGAGTTTGGTGGTGTGGCTGAAGGTGATGGAGTTTCCTGAAGTGAAGAGGGGGTCGAGGGTGTGTCCTGCTGAGTGCGTGGGCTCGGTCATGATCTGGCGGAGTCCAATGTTGTGGAGGTTGTCCAGGAGGGCTGTGGTGTTGGGGTCCAGTTGATTGTCGAGGTGGAAGTTGAGGTCTCCCAGCAGGGTGTAGTTGGTGGATGCGATGGCCTGCGAGATAATGTCCGTGATGGAGTTGGCGAAGGGTCCGCGGGGTCCAGGGGGTCGGTAGATGAGGGTTGCTCGGAGGGCGGCGGTGGGGCTGGCCAGTATCTTGAAGTGAAGGTGTTCCATCAGTTCTGTGGACTCGTCAGGGAGTGTGCTCAGGCGGAGGCTGGATTTGTGGACGATGGCGATTCCTCCTCCTGGGTGGATGGGGCGGTCCTTCCTGGAGATCTTGTATCCTTGGGGGATGGCGATGGCGATGTCCGGTCCCGAGGTGGTGTTGGTCCAGGTTTCGGTGAAGAATGCTACGTCTGGGGTGGTGCTGTCGAGGAGATCCCAGATTTCTGTTTCGTGTTTGTGGAGGGATCGGACGTTGAGGAGGATGCATTGCAGGGTCTTCGGTTCGGTTGTGTTCTTGTGGGCGGGTTGTGCTGGATCCGTGTTCTTGGCGGTGCTGCAGGTGTGCCGGCAGCGGTGACAGCTGAAGGGTCCATGGGTGTCGGCTGGTGATGCTAGCTTGCAGTTGTTGTTGCAGCCTGGGTTGAGTGCGTGGAGTGCTGCTGGGTCGTAGGGTTGGCGGGCGGAGGTCCAGGGTTCCTGGTGCTGGTTGCAGACGGGTCGCAGACGGGCACAGAGGTACTTGCCTTTGACGCGCCTTCGGTGCGCCAGCGGCGCGCCCGCAGCCCGCAGTGGCCGCCATTAAGTAGGGGTCGGGGAGGGCTGGACAGCTGGGAGGCGGGGAGGGGAGCTGGATTGGGCCGGTCGTGCTGGGGGGGAGGGGCCGCGGGGGCAGCAGCGGCGGGGAAAGGTAAAGGGAGGAAAGAAGGGATAAAGAAAAAAGGGAAAATAAGCAGTAATAAGGCACAAAAGAGCAGAGATGCAGAAAAGAGCAGAAAGGTGAAAGATAGAAAGGGTAAAAAAAACGAGTGAAAACGAGTGAAGGAGCAGAGGGAGAGAAAGGGAACCTGCCTCTGATGGTGCCACAATCCACCTTTTGCAAACTGGACATGTTACTACTGGAACTTATCTGGGGGGGGGTAGACGTAGAGTTGGCCTCAAGAAACTGCAACTGGCATCACATAGGGGAGGGCTGGGTGTCCCTGATTTTCGGGCATATTACTATGCATCCCAACTACAGTGACTGTCCTGCTGGACAGCAGGCAGGAACCTACATGAAATAGGCTATGACACTCCTGATTTAGAACAGGGTACCCTACACAACCTGCTGCTCCCCAAAATAGAAATACCCTCAAATGGACCCCCGTTGTTAAAAACCGCTCTACGGGGCTGGAATAGGCCCTAGTGTATACCTCGAGCACGATCCCCAACGCAAACAATATCCCATTACTGGGGATACCAATCACGGGCAGCAAGCTCACAATGTCTAGATTACATGACTGGTTAGAGGCTGGCATAGCGGAGGTTGGAGCCTTATTTGGAGACGGCACTCTATCCGATCATGCCACCTTTGTGCGGAACACCGGTGCACCTGACCGCTTTTATTTGCTACATGCAGCGGTCGTGCACTATGCTAGGACGACATGGGCGCCTCACCGAAGTGAACCACCACAACACGATCTAGTACACCTGCTTTACTATATGGGGAGGGGAGGCCACCTAGTTAAATGGATCTACACGAGAATTCAAGTACAGGCGTCCATTGCCCTTACGGACCTCCGCACAAAATAGGCGGAGACCACAGACACATGGAACTCACAGACAAAACCTGGGAGAGCATCCTAGAACACCCTAAACGGGTCTCCCGTAACGCCAAACCTAAATTTATACAATTGATGGTACTTCATCAAACTTATTTAACCCCAAAGCGGATACAATGCATGTTCTTTGAAGCCCAAAACTGCTGTCCAAGATGCAAAGCAGAGGAGGCGGGCTTTGTTCATATGTTATCGGCTTGCCCACATCTTCGCGACTACTGGGGAAAGATCTGGACAATACTTGGGGAAATGATGCACCTCACAATTACAGACAACATCCGGGAATGCCTGCTAGGTCTGCGCAGGTGCACCAGTGCCTTGAAAGTACAATTGAGATTTTTAGACCTCGCAATCATATTGGCTATCCGAACAATCATGATGCGGTGGAAGTCCCCTAGGAGCCCTCCAATACACACATGGCGGTATGAGGAAGCTAGATGGGGAGGTGGCGAAAGTGCAGCACTTAGACGTGAGGAAGCACGTGGACTACGAAAACATCCCATTACTATGGAATGGGACATTATGATGGAAGAACTCAAACAATTGGATGTCCCACCCATATTAGCTGACCCAGACTCATGACCAAGCTAAATCTGTGGTATAATTATAATACAACCAGAGCAGACTTTATGGACTGGCCCAATACACACCAACAGTATTTGTCAGTTAAGGATACAAAGTTCAGTGCAAGAGACAGGATGGTCGGGCGAAGACAGACAGGCCAGGGAGAGGGAGGAGGTGTGGGGAGTTAGCTCAGTTTATGGTTTTATGCTCAGATACAAAGATAATTTTCCTTTGGATGTCAGTAGATGTTATGGATGATTCTAATGTTTTCCTTGATTTGTATTATTTGTACGGTGATATACTACACAGGGCATAACAAATTGAAGCTTGACACATTTATTACTGGTAAGGATTGGATCACAACCAACAAAAACAAAAAATGCCATTAGATCTTGATGTAACGTATTGTACTCCAACTGATGGTTCAATAAAGTTTGTATTAAAAAAAAGAATATCAGAATGTCAGAAATAATTTTGACAGGAATATTGAAGGTAAAAATATTGTTTTTAGTGTTGTTTTTAATATTGATGTAAACAATATCAATGTAGAAAATATGACTGTTAGTATATCACTCAAAAGTGTTAATTAGTATGTCATTTATTGTAACATTTTTGATTGTGTATGTTCATTCTTCCTGTGTTTTTAGTAAGATTATCTATTAGTTATGAAATTGTTGAAAATTGCATTTTTAGTTGTATCAATGTATATAAATAATGATTTTATTAGTAGCAATACTCTGAGTTATTAGGGGATATGGGTGGGAAGATATTTAAAAAGTGTGCATTTTAAAGTACAATTTATGTTAATATTTTTAATGCTATACAAACTAATTTACAATTTTTAAATATATTTTGTTACATTCATGCATTTGATAAAGTTTAGTTTAATATTAAATAAAATATATAATAATAGTATTACATTTAAAACATTTAACCTCATGCGCGCTAGCGGTTTTCCCGCTATGCACTGAGATTTTCAAAAACCCGCATTACATGACGAGCTCAGCTCTTCATGATCGTACGACAGGCATACCTCATGACGAGCTCAGCTCGTCATGAGCGTCGAAGGGGTTAAAAAACGGTAAACCATTATAAAATATATTTTAAGAAAGTAAAATACTTAGAAATTATTATTATATAAAAGTTTAACAATTTAAATAATACAAATAGTTGACATTTATTTAGTTATTTAATATTTTTAATACATTTAAATGTATTATTAAATAAAGTATGCATTAGTGCCCAACGCCATCCTAATATTGCTTTGGATTGGAGTGTGAATAGTAAATGTCATCCCTTAAGTGTCCAACATTTTTTCCCAATATGGTTAGATTCAAGTGGGAATGGTAAATGCTACCCCTTTAGTGTCCAACACCTTCATTAAATTGGTTTAGATTGGAGTGAAAATAGTAAATGTCATCCTTTATTGTCCAACACCTTTCATAAATTGGTTGGAATTTTTGCGGGAATAGTTTGTGTCATCCTTTTAGTGTCCAACACTTCCCCCAATATGGTTCTATTGGAATGGGAATAGTAAATTTCACAATTTTCCATCGCCTTCCCAAAATTAGTTTAGTTTGGAGTGGGAACAGTAAAAGTCACCCTTCTCCCAATATGGATAGATTGGAGGGGGAACAGTAAATGACACAATTTTAGTGACCAATGTCTTCCCCAAATTGGTTTAGATTAAAGTGAAAATAGTAAATGTCATCCCTTTTGTAGCTAAGACCTTCACCAAATTGGTTTAGATTGGAGAGGGTATAGTAAATGTCATCCCATTAGTGTCCAACACTTTCCCAATATGGTTAGATTTGAGTGGGAATAGTAAATGATACCATTCTAGTGCCCAATCCCTTCCCCAAATTGGTTTAGATTGGAGTAGGATTGGTAAATTGTTGCGCGGTGGAGAAGCAGACCAGGACAACAGATACGTTTGTACTTAGATGTTTAATCAAGTGGTTAAAATGAGGGAATTCTGGGAACTGTAGTCTTGATATATAGTCCTGAGTTTTAATCACAGGTCACAAACCGGGGAATGCTGGGAACTGTAGCTCTGAAATTATAGTCCTGTGTTTCGGCTTTCCGTTCTGGTGGACTTTTTTTCTCTCTCTTGTACACAAGGCCGGGTATATCACATGAAAAAGGAAAAGAAAACAGGGTGTCAGGAAGGTGATATACCTTCAGGTGAGGACATGGGGAGCAAGGGGAGTGCAGGGAATATTCACCAAAACCGTCACCAGTGGTTGTGACATGCACCGCTACAATGCCGGAAGCCGTATAACGCCGGTTTTAGGTAGCTGATACTATTCGGTGGCACCCCCTCCCTTGGAGTTCTCTGTAAAACGCCCCCAGACCTGGCCAAACCGACCCCGTACCTTGTACAGCCACGACTCTCTGGGGCCGTGGCTGGTTTCCACGTGTTGCCAACAAGGGTCTGGCTGCTCGTCTGTTGTGCTGTCCGTAGTCTCCGGCCCTGGTGCTGCTCTAGGTTCCGCTGCCTTCTCTGCTTTCACTGGGGGTTCCGCGCTGCTCCAGGGCGAGATCTCGAAGGTTTCCACAAGCTTAACTCCTGCTCTGTCTCCAGTACCTCCAAAGGTCTCCACGAGAATGCTGAGGACGCCGCGTTTTACGCTTTAATCCTCCAAGGTCTTGTTGATCCTCTCCCATGAACAGGAAGTGAGGCTGTCTTAAAGGTACAGTGCTCCTCCTCAAGCGTCTGAAAATACAGAAGGGAAGACGGAGAGAGGGAAGGGGGAAAGTATTCTGCTGTCGGGGCCATCGGGTAAGCTTCAGCATGCTCCTCTTCCTCACACACCCCTACCCCAGTCTGTACACAATCGAGGAACAGTGGAATGCGATTAAGGAAATCTGCGTTCCCATTGTCCGTGCCCTTTTGATGGATGACCTCAAAGGAGAATGGTTGTAGGGAGAGGAACCATCTTAATATCCGGGGATTATTCCCCTTGTTGTGACTCATCCAATGCAACGGGGCATGGTCTGTATAAAGACGGAAATGGGTGCCCTCTAGATAGTACCTACGTTTGTCCACAGCCCATTTAATTGCAAGGCACTCCTTTTCAATAGTTGGGTATCTCTTTTCGCGTGGAAAAAGTTTTCTACTAATGAAAAGGATAGGATGTTCAATGCCCTCAGGGGATATCTGCGACAAGACAGCCCCTAACCCATGGTCGGAAGAATCGGTGTGCAGCAAAAAGGGGGCAGAAAATCAGGAGAGCTTAAGATGGGCGCTGTGGTCATGGCAGTTTTTAAATCCAAGAAGGCTTTTCTGGGTTATGGAGTGGGATTTTGCAAGTCTTTGGTTTTGACATGTTTTTGTAAGAGGTCAATGAGTGGTGTAGCCACTTCAAAATATTGAGGAATAAACCTCCTATAATATCCCAGTAGCCCTAAACAGGCTCTGACTTCTCGTTTTGTGGATGGGAAGGGGGATTCCTGTATTGCTTTTACTTTTTTGGCCTGGGGTTCAATGAATCCGTCACCTAGCAAATACACTCAGTACTTTAGGGGCAGATGTATCAAGATTCGGTTTTCCGAATCCTAAATAGCGATTTTTTGCGAATCGCTATTTAGAATTCGCAAAACGAAATGTATGTACAAAATCGCTATTTTTTAGCGATTCCTTATTATTCTTTATTTGCGAATTCGCATTTTGCGAATTCGCAAATAAAGAATAATTTCCAATGCATTCCTATGGGCCAGGAGGCCCATAGGAATGATAGTGCAATAATTCTCAAATTGCGAATTCGCTATTTGCTAATCGCGATTTGAGAATTATTTCAAGGGTGCAGGGGTGTCTCAAAGACACCCTGCTGCACCCTTGAAATCTACATCTGTGTGCATGTGGCACACATACATGCCCTATGGGCATGTATGTGTGTCACATGCCACCCTCACAAATGCCAAATAGGGCATTTTTAGAAGAAATCGCAAATTACCACCAACTACAAGTTGGTGGTAATTTGTGATTTCTTAACACAAAATCGCAATTTCAAAATATTTCATACATATCATTAAAGGAATCACAAAATGTGCGATTCCTTAAATGCTATTGCAAAATAAGGAATCGCAAATTATTGCGATTCCTTAAATTGCGATTTTTTCATACATATGAAAAAATGCAAAAAGGCCGTTTGCGAGTCGCGCAGGCCGAAATTCTGCAAATTTCAGCCTTTGCGAGTCGCAAAAGCCTTGATACATCTGGCCCTTACTTTCTTGAAACAAGCTCTGTATTTTTTTGCATTTATATGCAGTCCGGCTGTTTGAAGTGCTATTAAGACCTGTACACAGTGCTGAAGATGAGTCTCCTAGTTAAGGCTAAATATAATGATATCATCAAGGTATGCGGACGCGTAGTCCTGGTGTGGTAGCAATACCTTGTTGAGCCTGTGGAACGTGGCAGGTGCACCATGCAAACCGAAGGGTAACACTGTGAATTCGTACAAGCCAGTAGGTGTTGAAAAGGCTGTTTTCCTTGGTCTTCTGGTTTGGGGATTTGGTCTTGAGAGTGTGTACTTTGTCTTTCAACATAAGCAAAACATATGGATTATCTTGCCCTATAATCATTTGCTCAGGAAGGGATGGCACTACCCCCAAACTGGCTTCTAAGGTCTGCCCATTCGGAAGTGTGATCGGGACTTGTGTTACCGGAGAAACCCTAACATCCCCATGTACACACCTGATAGGAACAGTCTTTTTGGTTACGCCGAGAAAAGGGGCTACAATGGAATGGAGTACCACTGACTGTCGACACCCTGAGTCGAATAATGCTCTTACCCGTATTCCCTGTATCTGTACACTTACATGAAAACTGGGTCCCATATCTGCTGTATACAGGATGGAACGCGGTATTCAACCAATATCCATTGGCTCTTCCTGGGGTTTTTTCTGGGAGCAATTACGTGCGATAGGCTCATTCACCGCACTCAAAGTATGGACTGGTTTGGTCTTCCCATGGTCTAGTACGGATTTCACTGGCTTTTATTCAGGTTTTCCTTGGTTAGAGCTTTGACAACTGGTTTTCTCTGTGTCCCATGGCAAAGCCCGAGGTTGAGCCCTGTACCTTTCCTACTGCACAGTGAGTGTTAATAATAAATTAGACAATTCCAAACTCCAGCAGCCCCCACAGCAAGTCGTTGTAATGATGTGCGTTGATATGGTAGGCATGCTAACATAGCTGTCGTTGTACTGACCGCATTGTAAGAGCAGGCGTTGTAAATGCATGTGAAGTAACATCATATATTCCAGACTGGCAGTCTCCCATAGGCAGTTACCTGACAGCGGTACGTTTGCAAAAAATCACCACAACAGTGAACATTGGATGGACTAAAAAAACTACACAGCTGATGTGCTTTTGTCAAGTGGCCACACTATCAGAAGGCTCTTACCTATGACTTGCATGGGAGCAGGATGACAACAGTTCACAATGCCCACCTTGAACACCATCTGTTCTCTCGATTAATTACTGGACAACAGAGTTGGTCCAAAGGGGGAAGTGGATGGGGAAAAAAGAAGAGAAAGCCTGTCGACAGTTGGATCCATCTCCAATAGGGTTTTTCTATCTTCCATTTGTTTTTATATTGACACTAATGAACCTTTCCTTGTTGAAATTTTAAAAAAATGCAAAAGAACAAAAACAAAAGTTATACATCCTATCCCTCTAAACTATCTACTGTTTTGACTAATATTACAATGATACTATTACTAACCCAATCGGTCTAAGACTTTTGCTCCTCCTCTGATGTATTTTGAAGCTACGCTCTTGCAAATGTACATACTTTTAAAGTTGGACTTCTTCAGTTTTACTGCCTTATTGCCTTGTTGTATATCTCTTATTGTACCATGCAACTATTAACATGCAATTAAATAGTGTCTTTGTCTTTTTCTTCCAGAGGAAGTATTTGCATGCACCAGGTTATTGAGAAGGCAGGAGGAGACAATACTTCAGAAACACACAGGTGAACACACATTTTTTCTTGCCAGATTTGTCTCTCTCAATAATTTATGAGTTTCTCAGTAATGATGTTGGAGAGACCCTTCTTGTAAAATTATCAGGTAAGCTCAAATCCCCAAACTGTTGCCGGTCCTCGTTCTTAATTGATATAATAAAAATAAAGAGAAATGCTATCAGGAAACTAAGCACTTCTCTTAGCTGTATGTTTTCCTGAACTCTGGTCACTCTGTTGATTCTATGGGAGCAACAAATTTCTGAAAGGTACAGATTCACTGGAGAGACAATAATTCCTAGAAGGAAAACAGACTCTAAGATGAGACACTACTTCCAATTCCAGACTCTTTCAGTAAACTTGAAACCCGGGACACTACAATGACGCTCTGAACCATGCTGCTACCTCCACTAACTTTCCCAATGAAGAACTCTGGTGAGCCTGCTCTATGGAATCCTCTTCAGTGAATTGCACGTTCCTTAGTCAGCACATGCTTTATATTCCATTCATGTTAAAGGAGAGCATCGTGTAAATCTCACACTTATATCCTTCCTATTTGGTTGCATAATTTTACAATGGTATACTACAAGTACCAAAGTATGCAAAGTTATCAACTATCCTGGTAAGGACAAAAGAATGGAGTGTAGACAACGCCATCAATGCATTTGAGCCAGTCTGGGGTTATGACATGATGGGACCCAACATTTTGCAGATTATGTATTATCCAAGCATGTGCTCATGCTAAATTATAAGCATAAAGAGTAACCCACGAAGCTGCTATGATATGTGGATATCTTTAATGTTTTCTGTTGATTTGTGATGGTCAGGTGTGGGAATATAGATGCAATAAACCCATGTTACATGTCATTTCAGATACATCCAGGGCAAGCAGAGGAGAAGTGGCCAATGTCAGTGAAGACACAGCTGGTTACAGCGGTCCGAATGTGAGACATCAGACACGGAGGAACCCATCGACCAGGAGGGTGTGGTGGGTGCATCAGAGGACAGCATCCCAAGCTCTTCATCTACTGATTCATTATCCGGTGGACACTCTCAAATGGTGGTGGACCCCACTGGGTCATTACTACCTCCACCTTTGTCAACCACCCTCAGTTCCATCGCCAGCCTCCCTGTTGTTCCCCAACAAGGTGGTTGTTCCTACTCCCCTAAGAGGGAAGCAATCTCCTTCACAGCAGGAACCCCAGCTCCTGCCCCTGTTCACAACGCTGTCCTGCATAAGGAGGCTATTGACCATCTGAGGTGCAACTCTGTCAGTCAGAATTCAGTCCTGAATGCCATTCAGGGACAAGGCAAGAAGCAGACACAGATGGTGGCCTATCTGAAAGGCATTCACACTACAATATCAGACCTACAGTGATCTTTTCTGGCTCTGGACTCCTCCCTCATGGCAGCCCTCCACCCATCTCAACCTACCACCTGTCCTCCTGAACCTTCCCCATCCAAATTCCCTTTTCCCATTCGTATCCTAGGCACTCACACACCTAAGCAAGCACACACTTCATCAGACACAAGCACCACACAAAATCCAAAATATTCAAACATGCATGCACAAAGCAGGCACTCATCCCCCTCACCTCTCCCATCCCTCCACCATACCCCCAGGTACCAGAGCAACACACACAGACCCCTCCACAACCATACCCATAACCACAGACAACACAGCAACACCCACAGACCCCTCTACAGCCCCTACCATACTCACAGGCAACACAGCAACACACACAGAACCCTTCACAGCCACAACCCTATCCACAGACAACTAAGCAACACACACAGACTACATCCACAACACCCAGCTCGTCCACAGCACACATATGCACAAAACGCAATTGGTCAGAGTCACCCCACAACAGACACCAACACAACACAAAGTGCAGACATAAAGACACAGTTCACACTTCCACTCTCTCTTCCTCCCAACCTGAACTCCATCCCAAACTTTCTACTGGTTTTCCCTATGCATATGTCATGTTTGCCCTTGTACTTGCCCCTGTGAAACTAGACCCCATCCCAAAATCCCCAAAACCTCCCCCACACCAAAACCCACCTCTTCCAATTCTCACTGCACCCCTGAGAAATGTCATCCCCACCCCCTGAATCCAACCTCCCATAAAAACATTTCCAAAGACAAACGCATCCTTTCCAGTTCCCACGCTACCCCTGAGAAACAGTAGTCCCACCCTCTGAACCACACAAACCCAAGCAGACCCCCTCTCAAAGACAAACCCGTCCCTTCCACTTCCGACTGCACCCATAAGAAACAGCATCCCCTCTCAAGCACTATCTTTGTGGTACCTGCTGTGCCCAACGATTCCCCTTTGTGAGGAGGTTCCCTGGCAGTGTCAGTAAGAACAGGTTTGGTGGCACAGTGTTGTGTTGTGACACTTGCCTTTGCAATGGACTTGAAATTGGCCTTTGTTTGCCTTGCTGGGTTCTTTGAGTTGGAATATAACTTTTCATATTTTGGAAGACATTGATCCTGCCATTACTATTTAAGCTATTTGATGTTCTTGTATTGTTAGTGATGTGTGACTACAGTTTTTTTTGTTTGATCCCTGATTTCTGATCCCTTTGAAGTGGTTAGTATGATGTGACATTGGGCCCAGCACTGGACTTATACAGGACAACGGGTAATGTTGGATGGATGTCTATGTGAAATAAACCTCGACTGGTGAAAACATTGCATTAGGTGTTATATGATATGGTACATATTTTCGCTTGTCCTGGCCACGTCCACATCATTTAGGTTGCAGTTGTCCCTATGATGTATGTAGGAAATGTGCTAGGTGTGTTTAAGTTTGAAATGTGTTTATCCACAGATGGAGGGTGTGAATTTGTCATACCTTTGTGGAGTTCTGCATGAACATTTGTTCATTTTCCTGAGTGTACAAAGCAAATACTTTATCTAGATGTGTGACACATGCTGTTAGTGCTGTGTTTGCTTTCATGCAGTGTACTTCCACTTTCCCTACACATGCATGGCACTTGGTTATACTATTGGTTGTGCCTGATATACTTCAATTCACAAATTCAGTGCACATTGAGTTAGTCAGGTATGTGCACAATGTACTGTGCCCCAGGTCCCCAGCCTTGCAGGGTTCCCCCTGATAGAGGCATAGTTATCCTGCAGAGAGTCTTTCCATTGGGCCATTAGAATGCTTCTCACACTGATTTGATGTACCCCCATTGACTGACATAGCCTTTTCATGTGGGTGATGGATGAGAGTCCAATACAGAGTTGTAGCAGAAAAGAGGTCAGATGTACAATGTTAGAAATGGGATTTCTTGCTGGCTAGAATATGCACCTAAGTCAGACAAAACCCACCACTCTAGTCAGGGCAAGTAAGGTACACACCCAGGATAACCTGTGCTCACTCCCGGTAGCTTGGCACAGAGCAGTCAGTCATATCCCCAGAGGTAATGTGTAAAGCGTTTGCTTAACACACACACACCAGTGACACAATGAATACACCACAAAAGAGACATCACATCGTGATATATAAAAAATATTCTTTTTATTAGGCATAAAATCACATTAGACCATAATCACATAAAACATGGTGCCATTAGGCACTTGTCACGACTTCACTGAGATTACACAATTCCTCTGCCAATTGGGCAATTATCATAACAACCAAGGTGTTGCAATAGGGTAAAATACTCCTAGATCTCCCACATCATAAAAGCCACCCTTCCAACACTGTACTTGTGGTGCAAATCTTGGCAGTGTAACACAGCATACATCGTCACATTAGGGTGTAAGCATGAAGTAGGTAGGTGAGAGGCAATCACATGAAAAATCAACAGAGCCCCCTATGAACCTGAGAGTAAACAATTCAGATGAAAATAGCAGTTACCGTATATCCCCCTTAGTGTAGGGATCACACGCTTCTACTATATAGTATACGGTGCTCCTGTCTTCATATGCTACTGGGCCGTCTGTCCAGCCACTACGGGGAATGTGACAATTACTGCTCCCGATTGGGACCTCAAATACTCGTCCTATTTTGTCGAGGTTTACTCCATGCGTGGCAGCGTGGGGCCAAAAACAGTGCTCCCTGAGGAAGGTGCCACAATGAGGGAGCCACCCACATGCCCAGCTTGGGTTGGGGAACCCTCACATGGTCCCCCACATATGACACAATGGAAGGTGGCTGCCCAGAACCGAATGGTGCAGTCACTGCAACCAGGCCAGTGTTCGACTGCTTCCCCCGAGCACAACATTTGTGTGCTTGGTTTATTTTTGCTGGCTGTTGGGCCACCTGCCCACAGTTAATGCGGCCAGCCACAAGTAATACCACCACTGTGCGGAAGACCCAGCTCCTCCCTGCAGTACTGCCTCGTTGGTCCTTTGTGGCTATGGTGTGCAGTTGAGACATCGGTTAGGCCCACAGACCTTCTTTTGCCACTAGGAGCTAGAAACTGGGAGTACAGCTGGCTCCACATCACTCGAGATCCGCCTTCCCTCAAAGGTTCCTTCGGTGTGCGGCAGAACAACAGACACAGCAGCGGCCCGGTGCTCTTCCTGGCGCCTGCAGTGCCTACGGCAGTGAAATCCCCAGAGATCCCAGATCAGAGCGGACTGCTCAATCTGGTCGGTGGCAGGGAGTTTGCAGCCCCCAGAACTGCACCAATAATGCTCTCAGTCATGCTCTGGGAGAAAGCGGAGCACTCCCTATGCGTTTAGTGAGGACAGGAAGCTGGGAACATAAAGCGCTCACCGAGCGCTAGTTTGTGGAAGACAAAGCAGCAGAAAACAACACCCAACCTTTGCTGGAGCTCTTTTGGAGAACATGTGGGCACAAAGCAGGGCAGGCAGAGGGCTAGCACACGAGTCCTGTGAATTGGGCCATTTGCAAGCTGAAAAAAGCTTCATACATCTGGCCCATGGTGTGTTTCACTTTAATGACACATTCAACAGATGTTTCTTGGACATCAAAACAGGACCTAGGATGTATGCAATGTGAGTGTGTCATATTCACTATAGCATCTTGGTTTGAGTTGCAGTCACACAGCCTAATTGTAGTTGTAGTGATTTCTATGTGGACTTACCAAGACTTGACAAAGGGTAACCTGCATGAAAAGTGACCATCAGTAGTAACAGGACAGACAAATGAGAAAGGGCAAAAGGAGTATAGATTCTTGGTTTGAGGTGCAGTCACAGGGCCTCATGGTAGTTGCAGCTATTTCTATGTGGACTTAACAAGACTTGAATAATGGGAACATGCGTGAAAAGTGGCCATCATTAGTGACAGTGTGGGACAAAAGGGGTGGTGATGGACAGAGCATCTGAACCAATCAAACACTCACACCCAGTCAACAGATCTGGGTTTAATCCATCACCGTTCTTTGGCCCACTCTGCCACCCCAGTTCAGACATGGCCATATGCAAATCAGTCTGACCCTGTGCCTCATGGGAACAGTCCAGCCCGAACTGCCGAGCCATGCCTTCCCTGTACCGGAAAGAAGCTTCAGAGGACCGATTTCTGGCATGTCAGCCGTCTTCAGCCCGGCTTGCTTGAATCCAGTGGCAAAGTGAGCAAGGGACTCACGTCTGAGCATACCCTGATAACTTATGGCAAATAAAGTGGTACAAAAGGGGGTGGTGATGGACGGAAATAGTAAATTATACAATTTTAGTATCCAAAGCCTTCCCCAAATTGGTTTTGATTAGAGTGGCAACAGTAAATGTCCCCCCTTTATTTTCTAACACCTTCCCCAGTATGGCTAGATTGGTGTGGGAATAGTAAATGACGCCATTTTAGTGGCCAATGCCCTCCCCAAATTGGATTAGATTGAAGTGGGAATAGTAAATATCAACCCTTTATTGTCCAACGCTTTCCCTAAATTGGTTTAGATTGAAGTGGGAACAGTAAATGGTACTCCTTTAGTGTCCAAAACCTTCACCAAATTGCTTTTATTGGAGTGGGAATAGTAAATACACCCTTTTAGTGTCTAACAACATAAAAATGGTTTATGTTGTAGTGCCATTGTTTAATTTTATAATTTAAGTTAAAGGAAGGTTCCTGTCGTAGGGGCTACAATCTGGTGGATACTTTCTTTCACATAAAATGGGCTTGCCCCAAAATTCAAGAATATTGGTCGAAAATAATTCAATGCTTGAGTGGAGTGTATAGAAATGAGTTGCCATGTTCGGCTAAATGGTGTCTCGTGAATGTGCGGGAGTCAACGGATTTGAGTAGTGGAGATCAAATTGGAGTGACACTGGCTTTAATGATCGCCAAAAGGAACATAGCACGGGTGTGGGTTCAAATGTGACTCCCTCTATGGGAGACTGGAAGAGGGATATGGACAAGTGCAAGGTAGCAGAGAAGGCGGTATAAACGAATATAGGATGCCCAAGTAAATGGGGGAAGGTCTGGAGCAAATAGAATGACTATAGAGGCAACCCATGCACGGAGCCAGAGCCTCTGGGGAGGGTGGAGGAAATGCAGGAGGAACATGATTAAGGAAGGTGGAAGGGAGGGAAAACTAAATGGTACGAATGTAAATAGTGTCGAAAAACTAAAACTTGTAATTTGGTGCAGTATTGGAATGCTCATATGTGTATAATGTACCTGCGTGTTGTTGAAATAAAAAGATCAATTAAAAGAACATATGTAACATTTTTTGCATTTTATTTGTTTTCAAACTTTATTTATTGCATAGTTTTATATTTTTAAACATATATCTCAACTTAAAAATAAACATTTATATAAAATGAAGTAAAGAAAAAGATTTTCATGCTTTTTCGATAATTAAAATTAAAATGTCAAGTTTTTTGAATTGCTATTGTTTGCTGTATTTTTTTAACATTTCTTACATCGTTTTATATACATATTTTCAACATAAATTCAACATATTGTTTTTCAGTCTATATTAAATAACTGTAAATATTTTATACTATTATTCAATATATAATTTTGTAAGTATTCTTTACAACATTAATTGGGCATGTTTTTTATGTTAAATCATTTTTCACATTTTTTCATACATTTATTCAACATTTTACATTATTTTCTATTATTTTTTATTTTCCTGGAACCAGATTACAGTAAGGTTCTACTGTTCATTGTAACTGGTAAGTCCTTTATAACGAATTTTTAAGGGTTTAGAGTCTAGTGGGTGTTTTAAATGGAGGTTTACAAGTTAGTAATAGTGTTGTTTGTGACTTTTTCATATATTTAGATGTTTTAATAGTAGTGTTTTACATATTAGAAATGTATCACTATGTTATGCTAAAATGTGTTATGTTACTTATATTTTGGTGGTTAAGTGTGATGTATATGTATTTTGGGGAATGTAATGCGTCTGACAGTTGGGTTTTCCATGTATCTTTACACAAGTGTTTGTCAACGAATGTGTCCTATTTTTTTTTCAAGAAATCTTTTTTATTCAAAATCTGTTTATTTGGTTTTAACAGTGTCACAGACAAGCATCACTCACAATGCATATAGTCCAATCAGGTACAGGGTAAGACCTAGAGGTTAGAGGAAGCTTACAGGAGTGTCATCTTTGTCACAAGTTTCAAGGCTCTACAAAAACAAATCCCCATATCAAGAGTGCACATCAAATGCTGTCATGCACAAATCGTTAACATCTTAGGAATCGCCCACCCTAGTGGGGGTGTTATGAATGTACATGTAATGTAAATGTAATTTGTACTTGTAAACCTCACTAATACCCAGACTGGGGTGTGCTGGTGCTGTAAGGCATACCGCTGTGGAACCCTTCCTGACTTTTCCCTGTGAAATGTCCACTCCTGGGCACCCCCAAGGTGAAGCCAGGCATCCCACTGCTGTTGGGGCCGTTGTGGAGATTATTTAACAACAAGGGGTGGTGATGGACAGAGTTTCTGAATTAAGCAGAATACTCTCACCCAGTCAAGAGATGAGGGCTAGATCCAACACCGTTTTTTAGCTCACTGCACCATCCCAGCTCAGAACCTGGCTATATGCAAATTAGTCTGTTCCTGTCCCAGTGCATGATGGGAACAGGGCAAACCAAACTACCAAGCCAGTTCTTACACTGGGAAGGAAACAAGCTTCCGGGGACCGGTTTCTGGCATTTCAGCCGTCGACGGCCCGGCTTGCTTGAATCCTGATGGTGCAATGAGCAAGGGACTCACATCTGAGTATACCCTTCCACGCTTATGGTGGACAAAATATGTGTTGTGCAGATTAAGCACGCTATTTCCTAGAGTTGCAGAGTGGGACCCATGATTAGAATAGGCACTGAGGCGAGAATTATCAGGTCCGAGGAAATTGAGCCCAAGACTTGCCGAGGCGGGAATTGAATCCTGGTCCCGGGCAAGACCTTTGCATCAGGGTCTGCCGCTCCAACCATTGAGCCACACTTCTCCACAGGAGGAGCACATCGTCAGCGAATAACAAGATTTTGTGGTTGTCTTGACCAAAGCACAACCCCATGATACCTGGGTTGTGCCTAACTTTATGTGGAAGTGGTTCAATGCTCAAAGCAAAAAGAAGAGGGGATAATGGACACCCATGCCTCGTCCAGCGAGCCAGAGGAAACGAGGAAGACGCAAATCCATTGACTAGTACCCTCGAGGTCGGGGCATGATAATTGGCGTGGATTATTCCTATGAAGGCCTTGTGGAAGCCAAATCTCTGGAGGACTTGGAACAAGAAGGACCATTCAACCCGGTCAAAAGACTTCTCTGCGTCCAGTGCGAGAAGGGTCGCCGGAATACGTTTCCTCTGGGCTTTTTGAATAACATGGATAATGCGTCACAAATTATCATGCGTTTGTCGCCCCTTGATGAAGCCAGATTGGTCCGGGTCAATAAGGTCGGGAAGTACTATCTTGAGTTGGGTGGCTAAAACTTTTGTATAAAGCTTGAAGTCAAAATTCAAGAGGGCGGTTGGGCGATATGAAGAGCAGGCGGTGGGCGCTTTGCCTGGTTTGGGGATCACGGTCGCCTCTCTCATAGACGGCATGACCTTTTGCGTGAATGCGATTACATTCAATAGGGTAGATAAAAATGGTGTTAACTCCGGTGCAAAGGTACAGTAAAAATAAGCTATGAATCTATTGGATCCCGGAGCTTTCCGGGGTTAAGAGCATCAATTGCTTTCAGCACCTCCTCCTGAGTGATAGGTGAAGCCAGATCTTAATTTACCGACTGAGGGACCTGAGGGAGAGCTATAGATTCGAAATATGTCTGTTGGTTTAGGAGCCGGGGGGTCATCTGAGGTATAGAGCTTGAGGTAGAAGGTTTCGTAGGCTGATGTCTGTGAGAAGTTGGCCTGGTATATAATGCTCACTAATTCTAGTGATCACTTTGTACCATGCCAAGCAACCCTTATGATGATTGGTTGTAAGTCAACCTTATAGACCAGTTATCCTAGTGGTAACGTGGACAAAGCAGTCTTAGGCTAAACTCTGAAAGGCATGTGAAGCAAGCTGTATTACCATACACAACCCCCTTGAATACCAAATGAAAGGACACCACACAGATATATATTGAAAATATATATTGATTTATTAACTAAAAGTATCCCCTGGACTCTTTATGAGCACAGAAGCACAAGCGTTAAACACAAGACAGTTTAAAATACACAAAAGTTGCACAATATGGATGAGCCCTGGGGGCCACCTAAACCATATACTAAGAAAGTGGTATAAGAGATACCAATTGGAAAGGAAACAGGCCTAGGGCCTTGGGAATCGCTGGAGCTATTCGAGACTAGCAGTGACTAAGTCGGGAAAGGCCCACGGGACTCGGGTGCAGTGCTTAAAGTGCACGCACTCACCAATGCAAAGTCTATGGTGCGTAAAAAGTACAAAGTTAGTTAGTGCGGAACCTTCCGAGTGACCTAGAAAGCTGAAAGTTGAGACACAGGCCCTAGAGGTGTGTACCAGTGTAGGAACACCGGCAGAGCTGAGTTACCTCACCCACAGGAAGCGGGTGCACAGGGACGAAGTAGTGTCGGGTTTCGTCACGCTGGTCGATGGTGCTTGGAGCTGAAGATGCTGCAGGCGGCTCGATGTGAAGAGTTCCGGTGGATCCAAGGGTGGATCTTAAGATGTGAAGACCTGAAAGCAGAGGGGACAATGTTTAAAGTCACTAGCCAGTGACTACCGTGGAACCAGATTGGAACCAGGTGATGTCGGGTGCAAACAGGCGTTGAGGTGTAGCTTCTCTCTGCAGCCACGTGGGCACCGGGGGTTGAGGACGTCCAGGAGTCGGTCACAAGCTGCCCCATGCAGGCTTCTCGCTGTTGGCGGTGTCGGCAACTTGATTCGAGCAAACAGGCTTTGGCTAATGCAAGCCATGCAGGAGTCAAAAAAGGCTTAACACTCGGACCAGCAAGGTCAAAGCGGGTGCTCCTTTTTACAGGAGCTAGGGCAAGTCTGGAGCAACCAGACCCGCAGTGTAGTTCTTCGGTTTCGTCACCAAGATGGCCGCTGACCACGTGGCTAGTGGCCGGGATGGCGCGTCGAGTGGCACAATGCAAAAGGGCCCCACGCAGATCGTGGAGATGCTGGGGGCTGATCTTCGGTGCAAGGGCTGCTCGGTGATGGGGGTTCTCAGTCCCCAAAGCACAACGTCGAGGATGCCTCAGGTGTTGCGCTGTCAGCTCTTCGGGTGTCTTCCAAGAAGTCCGGTCTCACGTCTCTCGGTGCCTCCATGGGTCCCTTCTTTGCAGGGACTGTGGATCGGGCTGTAAGAAGTCTGGGAGTCTGGGTCTTGTCAGGCTCTGGGCTCGGGCTCCGGCAGGAGGCGGCGGCAAAGCAGATGTCGATTCGCTGGTTGGTACCTGGTTTCACAGGGTGGCCACTCCTAGGCCACAAGGGAGATTCTCTTCAGTCTTCTGTGCAGCAAAATGTCGAAGTCCAGTCGTCTTCTTCGTGTAAAGTTGATTCAGGATGATCTGCTGTGCAATGGCACTGCTCCCACTCTTATTCCCAATCTGAGGGGTGGATCACCTACAAGGTCCCTCCTCTGGGTGGGACCAGGAAGGGGGGTGGTTACACCCCCTTTCCTTTGTCCAGCTCCTCGCCAGGCCTGGGTCTGGAAAGTTCCAGGACCGGTTTGGACTGGCTTATGCATGGGGACACCTTGTGTGCCCCGGGCATGTCTCAATCTATTCAGCCCTGTCCTACCCAATACACAAAACCCTGTCCGGGGTGATGCTCGCACCTCCCAAGGCAGGAAACCCTTTGTCCAAGCCTCCCTCGCTGGAAGGACTCCCAGCAGCAGGAGGTCAGACTTGTGTCTGTGGTGGCAGCATCCATTTTGTGATGCTGAGGCTCTGGTTAACTTTAACCGGGGTTAAGGCTACACACATGTCGTGTCCCTCTAGAAGGGTGGAATGCTATCCCCGTCGACAGAACTGTCGAGGGGATAGTATTCCAATTTGTATGACACCTTACTCGACATGTTTTGATAAAGCCAGACCAAAGATAGCATATAACCGCGAGGATTATAATGCACTTAAGAGTATATGGTATGGCAGTATCCCGGAACAGCTTAGGGAGTGGTTCCTGACAGCTGCAGACAGGCTCAGCTCATGCTAGAGCACCATCTCACATATTTCCAAGCACTCTCCCACCAGGATTGATGAGGCCTTCCATAGGAGTGGCTGATAGGAACATATGTGTCCAGTTTAGGGTTAGATATAGGGATACTATATCTAAGTAAGAGGTGATTACACCAACTTACCCAAGCTGAGTGATCAGCCAGTTGTGTCAAATATGGAGGCCAGGCCAGGGGTGGCACAATACATGCTGCAGCCCCTGGTAGGCCTTGGAAACACCTATGCCCTGGGTACCTAGGGTACACTGTTACAGGGGCCAATAAGGTGAACCAGTTCCAATTCGTAATGCACCTAGAGTGCATTGGCAGTAATTTAGAGAGAGAACAGCAGGCCGTGGGTCTGATTAGCAGGCCCACAGCCACATTAAGTCATAAACCAGTGAAGCAAAAAGCAAATATTTGGGGTGACCATAGGATAGCAGACCCTACTCTCCAACACAGCCCCCCCCAAACGCAGGGACATTAGACTAACCTTGACCAGTTGTGTCTTCATGTTCTAAGTGGAAGTACCTGGAGAGACCATCTGCGTTGCCATGGACAGTCCCTGGGCGGTGCTCCACTGTAAAGTCCATCCCCTGTAGGGAAATGGACCACCTGAGTAGTTTGGGGTTTACACCCTTCATCTGATTAAGCCATAAGAGGGGCTTATGGTCGGTCTGAATCTTGAAGTGAGTGCCAAATAAGTATGGTCTCAACTTCTTCAGAGCCCACACCACAGCAAAGGCCTCCCTCTCAATAGCTGACCAACGTTTCTCTCTGGGGGTCAGCCTTCTGCTAATAAAAGCAATGGGCTGGTCCTGGCCATCTACATTAAGCTGTGAAAGCACTGCTTCCACTCTCAACTCAGAAGCATCTGTTTGGACAATGAACTCTCTTGAGTAGTCAGGACTCTTCAGGATAGGTGCAGAGCACATGGCCTTCTTCAGGTCATCAAATGCCTTTTGACAGATTTCTGTCCACTGAATCTTTTTGGGCATCTTCTTAGATGTCAGATCATTAAAAGGAGTCACAATGGACCCATAGTTCTTAACAAACTTCCTGTAGTACCCAGTCAGGCCCAAGAAAGCTCTGACCCGAGTCTGGGTGGTTGGAGGGGACCAGTCCTTAATGGTCTGGATCTTACTCTCCAGTGGTTGAGCTTGGCCTCCACATCCAAGGTGGCCCAGGTATACAACCTTGCTCTGCCCTATCTGGCACTTGGTTGCCTTGATAGTGAGGCCTGCCTTCTGCAGAGCCTCAAGCACTTCCTTCAGGTGGACCAGGTGATCCTCCCAGGTGGAGCTAAAGACAGCAATATCATCCAGATATGCTGCGCACAAGTCATCCAACCCAGTGAGGACTTGATTCACCAGCCTTTGGAAGGTGGCAGGGGCATTTTTCAAACCAAAGGGCATTACCACAAATTGATAATGCCCACTAGGGGTAGAAAATGCTGTCTTGGCTTTAGACTCGTCAGCTAACCTGATTTGCCAGTAGCCAGCTGTCAAGTCAAATGTGCTCAAATATTTGGCAGAAGCCAACTTGTCAATGAGCTCATCTGCCCTTGGAATAGGGTGTGCATCTGTCCTGGTGACAGCATTGAGTCCTCTGTAATCCACACAGAACCTCATCTCTCTCTTGCCATCTTTGGTGTGAGGTTTGGGGACCAGAACCACTGGGCTAGCCCAGGGGCTCTCTGAAGGCTCAATGACACCTAATTCCAGCATCTTTTGCACCTCAGTCTTTATACAGTCCCTGACATGATCAGGTTGCCTGTAAATCTTGCTCTTTACAGGAAGACTGTCACCAGTGTCCACCACATGGGTACACCAGTTAGTCTGACTGGGTGTCAATGAGAACATATGCCTGTATGCCTGCAGAACTTGTCTACAGTCATTTTGCTGATGTTCAGTGAGGCTGCCATCTAAGGCCACACCATCAACTGAGCCATCCTCAGGGTTCTGAGTGAGCAGGTCTGGGAGAGGGCCACTCTCTTCCTCCTGTCCCTCATCTGTAGCCATGAGCAAGCCCATGTCTGCCCTGCTTACATATGCCTTTAGTCTGTTGACTGGAGCACCCTGTGGGGGCTCCTGGGAGTTCCTAGGTCCACCAAGTAGGTAACCTCTCCATTCTTTTCCAGAATTGTATGGGGTCCAGACCATTTGTCCTGGAGTGCTGCTGGAGCCACTGGCTCCAACACCCATACCTTCTGTCCTGGATGAAACTCAACCAAGACAGCCTTTTGGTCATGCCAAGCTTTCTGTAATTCTTGGCTAGCCTCAAGGTTTTTGGATGTATTTTCCATGTACTCTGCCATCCTGGAGCGGAGACCAAGTACATAGTCCACTATGTCCTGTTTAGGCTTTTTGAGAGGTAACTCCCATCCGTCCTTCACCAGACACAGGGGTCCTCTTACAGGGTGCCCAAACAACAATTCAAAGGGGCTGAAGCCAACCCCCTTTTGAGGGACCTCTCTGTAAGCAAACAAAAGGCAGGGTAGAAGGATGTCCCATCTTCGCCTGAGCTTTTCTGGTAATCCTTTGATCATACCCTTTAGGGTCTTGTTAAACCTCTCAACAAGCCCATTACATTGTGGATGATAAGGAGTGGTGAACTTGTAGTTGACACCACATTCCTTCCACATAGCTGTCAAATATCCTGACATGAAGTTGGCACCTCTGTCAGCTATTAAATCCTTAGGAAACCCCACTCTGGAGAAAACTCCAAGTAAGGCCCTGGCCACAACAGGAGCTGTTGTGGGCCTAAGTGGAATTGCCTCTGGGTACCTGGTGGCATGGTCAAACACTACCAGTAAGAATCTGTGCCCAGATGCTGTTGGGGGATCCATTGGACCTACAATATCAATCCCCACTCTTTCAAAGGGAACGCCCACCACAGGTAGTGGTATCAGGGGGGCCTTTGTGGTTCCACCTGCTTTACCACTGGCTTGGCAGGTTTCACAGGAGCAACAAAACTCCTTGGTGTCTTCAGACATGTGAGGCCAGTGAAAGTGAGGGACAAGCCTGTCCCAGGTCTTATTCTGGCCTAAGTGTCCTGCTAAAGGAATATCATGGGCCAAGGTGAGAAGGAAACCCCTAAATTGCAGATGTATAACCAACCTCCTGGTTGCACCAGGCTTGGGGTCTCTACCCTCTGTGTAAAGGAGTCCTTCATCCCAATAAACTTTATGGGCACCTTGAGCATTCCCAGCAGCCTCAGCAGCAGCCTGCTGTCTGAGGGGTTCAAGAGAAGAACAGGTTAACTGAGCCTGCCCCAAGTCTGCCCTAGAAGGTCCCCCTGTCCCCAGAAACTCAACCTGATCAGGTTCAAGTTCTTCAGAGACAGTTCCTTCAGGGGTCTCAAGACCAGCTTCCTGTAAAGCTTGTTCCTCACTTGTAGGCAGTTGGGAAGGCACAGCCTTAACCCTCCTGTTCTTCTTCTTGGAAGGTACTTGGTCCATTGTTCCAGGATCCAAGACCTGAGGTTCAGAGAGGCACTTTTTCGCCTGTAATCTAGTCACAGCAAGGACATGTGATGATATCCCTAACATCTCTGCATGAGTCCTGTACTCAACTTCTGACCATAGAGAGTTCTCCAGGTCATTGCTCAACAAACATTCAACTGGGAGATCAGCACTAACCACAACTCTTTTTAGGCCAGTTACCCCTCCCGAGGAAAAGTTAACAAGTGCCACACTATGTGTAGTAGTGACATTGCTGGCATTGGTCACCAGGTAATTATCACCTGGCATGTATTGTCCAGGGTCCACAAAGTTAGGTGTCACCATTGTGACACTGGCACATGTGTCCCTATAAGCTTGAGCCACTTTGTTATTAATCAAAGGTGTCTGTCTGTATTTGCCCAGGTTACTGTGACTTATGTCAGGGGTCAAATCTATGTCCCCTTCACAAATCAGAACAGCCTGTGTAAGGGTTCTGACTAGGTCAGAATCTCCTTCAGTTCCCAAGGTGATACCCACTACCCCCTTGGTTTGTGGACCAGCACTGCTAGCTGTACTAGTGGGTGCGGGTGCCTTAGGGGCTGCAGTGCTGGGGGCTCCACCCTTTTTATACTCACTTGTCCAGTGAGAGGTGTTTTTACAAGTTTTACACCAGGGTTTCTTCTGACCTTCTTTCTTCTTTTTCTTGGAAGTTTGGGACCCACCCTCTGTATCAGTTTGGGGCCCTGTTGAAGACTTCTGGTCTTTAGCTTTCTGCTCCCCACCCTTCTGGTCTGTTTTCTTCTGGTCACCACCCTGGTTCTGGTTCTGGTTCTTTTGCTTAACTCTGGTTCTAACCCATTTATCTTCCCTCTTTCCCAATTCTTGGGGAGAGGTCGAATCTGAGTCAACCAAATGTTGATGCAACTGCTGGTTCTGACAATTATTTAAAATTTGTTCTCTCATCAGCAAAGTATACAATCCTTCATAGTCTGTAACCTTGTATCCCAGCAACCATCCCTCCAGAGCCTTAGTGGCACACTCAACAAATTCAGACCAGTCCTGAGTCTGTGTCTTCTGGGTATCTCTGAACATTAACCTGTACTGTTCAGTGGTTAAGCCTAACCCATCAATCAGAGCACTCTTCAGGACCAGGTAGTTTCTAGAATCCCCATCACTAACTGTGAGGAGTCTGTCTCGGCCTCTACCTTCAAAGGAGAGCCACAAGATTGCTGCCCACTGCTCCCGAGGGATCTGCTGTACTCTGCAGGCTCTCTCCATTGCAGTTATCCATTTGTGGATATCATCCCCAGCTTTGTAGGGGGGCACAATCTTACTCAGGTTTCTGTTATCAAAAGACCTGTCTTTATCCTTGTGGATATTGCTGCCACCAGTGGGTTCTATTACCCCACTCTCTCTAGGCTGTCTTGCTCTAGCAAGTTTCTCTTGGGCCAGGGCAACCTCTAACTCTAGTCTCTGGATCCTCAATTCAGCCTCTCTCATTTTGGCCTCATGTTCCCTTCTCTGAGGGCTAGTCATCTCCCTTCTGGAGTGACCATGAGAGCCTCTAGAAGCATGGGAGTTGTTAGAGTCACCTGAGTGAGTCATTCTCCTCCTAGGCTTCTGGTTAAGTCCACCTGGGGGTCTGAATGGGTTGTTACCAGATTCAGTCCCAAATAGGCTTAAGTTAGCCTGGTTCAGTCTACTGACCAGTACCTGACTATTTCTGTCATCATCTGACTCACTGCTCCCCCCTTCTGTCTCTTCTTCCTCTTCCTCCTCCCCATCTGTCTGAGGAGCTCCAGTGATGGGGGCTTCCTCATCTACCAGGACTATAGGGACAGGGGCTTCTACAGTGTCATCCTCAGAAGGATGGCCTCCTTCAGCATTCCCTGTGGGGTCTGCCTTAGAGGACTTTAGAGTCTCAGACTGGTCTAGGAGCTCTCTAAGGTGGTCTGTAGTAGGGGAAGGCCCTGTCGTCAGACCCCTTAAGACACAAAGCTGTCTTAATTCCTTAAAGGAAAAAATAGCAAATTTGGATGGTGCCCTTGGAGGGTCACTCTCACCAGAGACATTCCCAGTGGAACCCTCTGCTCCAGACATTGCTCTAGTGTGGGTGGATGTGTTGCAATCTACCTACACTGGTGTTTACCTACTAAACCTATCTAGTAGTTGTAGTCAGGGTGTGCTACTCCATTTCCTCTACAAAAACTAAGTTCAGTGGAACTTAAGTATACTAGTCTTGTTTTATATGTACCTAGCAGGTACCTGTATGATCTTTCAAATGAAAATCTCAAAGATTGTAATGGCAAAACAACAGCAAGCTCAGATCCCAATCCGCTGCTCACCAATGTGAGAAGTTGGCCTGGTATATAATGCTCACTAATTCTAGTGATCACTTTGTACCATGCCAAGCAACCCTTATGATGATTGGTTATAAGTCAACCTTATAGACCAGTTATCCTAGTGGTACCGTGGACAAAGCAGTCTTAGGCTAAACTCTGAAAGGCATGTGAAGCCAGCTGTATTACCATACACAACCCCCTTGAATACCAAATGAAAGGACACCACACAGATATATATTGAAAATATATATTGATTTATTAACTAAAAGTATCCCCTGGACTCTTTATGAGCACAGAAGCACAAGCGTTAAACACAAGACAGTTTAAAATACACAAAAGTTGCACAATATGGATGAGCCCTAGGGGCCACCTAAACCATATACTAAGAAAGTGGTATAAGAGATACCAATCGGAAAGGAAACAGGCCTAGGGCCTTGGGAATCGCTGGAGCTATTCGGGACTAGCAGTGACTAAGTCGGGAAAGGCCCGCGGGACTCGGGTGCACTCAAAGCATGGACTGGTTTGGTCTTCCCATGGTCTAGTACGGATTTCACTGGCTTTTATTCAGGTTTTCCTTGGTTAGAGCTTTGACGACTGGATTTCTCTGTGTCCCATGGCAAAGCCCGAGGTTGAGCCCTGTACCTTTCCTACTGCACAGTGAGTGTTAATAATAAATTAGACAATTCCAAACTCCAGCAGCCCCCACAGCAAGTCGTTGTAATGATGTGCGTTGATATGGTAGGCATGCTAACATAGCTGTTGTTGTACTGACCGCATTGTAAGAGCAGGCGTTGTAAATGCATGTGAAGTAACATCATATATTCCAGACTGGCAGTCTCCCATAGGCAGTTACCTGACAGCGGTACGTTTGCAAAAAATCACCACAACGGTGAACATTGGATGGACTAAAAAAACTACACAGCTGATGTGCTTTTGTCAAGTGGCCACACTATCAGAAGGCTCTTACCTATGACTTGCATGGGAGCAGAATGACAACAGTTCACAATGCCCACCTTGAACACCATCTGTTCTCTCGATTAATTACTGGACAACAGAGTTGGTCCAAAGGGGGAAGTGGATGGGGAAAAAAGAAGAGAAAGCCTGTCGACAGTTGGATCCATCTCCAATAGGGTTTTTCTATCTTCCATTTGTTTTTATATTGACACTAATGAACCTTTCCTTGTTGAAATTTAAAAAAAATGCAAAAGAACAAAAACAAAAGTTATACATCCTATCCCTCTAAACTATCTACTGTTTTGACTAATATTACAATGATACTATTACTAACCCAATCGGTCTAAGACTTTTGCTCCTCCTCTGATGTATTTTGAAGCTACGATCTTGCAAATGTACATACTTTTAAAGTTGGACTTCTTCAGTTTTACTGCCTTATTGCCTTGTTGTATATCTCTTATTGTACCATGCAACTATTAACATGCAATTAAATAGTGTCTTTGTCTTTTTCTTCCAGAGGAAGTATTTGCATGCACCAGGTTATTGAGAAGGCAGGAGGAGACAATACTTCAGAAACACACAGGTGAACACACATTTTTTCTTGCCAGATTTGTCTCTCTCAATAATTTATGAGTTTCTCAGTAATGATGTTGGAGAGACCCTTCTTGTAAAATTATCAGGTAAGCTCAAATCCCCAAACTGTTGCCGGTCCTCGTTCTTAATTGATATAATAAAAATAAAGAGAAATGCTATCAGGAAACTAAGCACTTCTCTTAGCTGTATGTTTTCCTGAACTCTGGTCACTCTGTTGATTCTATGGGAGCAACAAATTTCTGAAAGGTACAGATTCACTGGAGAGACAATAATTCCTAGAAGGAAAACAGACTCTAAGATGAGACACTACTTCCAATTCCAGACTCTTTCAGTAAACTTGAAACCCGGGACACTACAATGACGCTCTGAACCATGCTGCTACCTCCACTAACTTTCCCAATGAAGAACTCTGGTGAGCCTGCTCTATGGAATCCTCTTCAGTGAATTGCACGTTCCTTAGTCAGCACATGCTTTATATTCCATTCATGTTAAAGGAGAGCATCGTGTAAATCTCACACTTATATCCTTCCTATTTGGTTGCATAATTTTACAATGGTATACTACAAGTACCAAAGTATGCAAAGTTATGAACTATCCTGGTAAGGACAAAAGAATGGAGTGTAGACAACGCCATCAATGCATTTGAGCCAGTCTGGGGTTATGACATGATGGGACCCAACATTTTGCAGATTATGTATTATCCAAGCATGTGCTCATGCTAAATTATAAGCATAAAGAGTAACCCACGAAGCTGCTATGATATGTGGATATCTTTAATGTTTTCTGTTGATTTGTGATGGTCAGGTGTGGGAATATAGATGCAATAAACCCATGTTACATGTCATTTCAGATACATCCAGGGCAAGCAGAGGAGAAGTGGCCAATGTCAGTGAAGACACAGCTGGTTACAGCGGTCCGAATGTGAGACATCAGACACGGAGGAACCCATCGACCAGGAGGGTGTGGTGGGTGCATCAGAGGACAGCATCCCAAGCTCTTCATCCACTGATTCATTATCCGGTGGACACTCTCAAATGGTGGTGGACCCCACTGGGTCATTACTACCTCCACCTTTGTCAACTACCCTCAGTTCCATCGCCAGCCTCCCTGTTGTTCCCCAACAAGGTGGTTGTTCCTACTCCCCTAAGAGGGAAGCAATCTCCTTCACAGCAGGAACCCCAGCTCCTGCCCCTGTTCACAACGCTGTCCTGCATAAGGAGGCTATTGACCATCTGAGGTGCAACTCTGTCAGTCAGAATTCAGTCCTGAATGCCATCCAGGGACAAGGCAAGAAGCAGACACAGATGGTGGCCTATCTGAAAGGCATTCACACTACAATATCAGACCTACAGTGATCTTTTCTGGCTCTGGACTCCTCCCTCATGGCAGCCCTCCACCCATCTCAACCTACCACCTGTCCTCCTGAACCTTCCCCATCCAAATTCCCTTTTCCCATTCGTATCCTAGGCACTCACACACCTAAGCAAGCACACACTTCATCAGACACAAGCACCACACAAAATCCAAAATATTCAAACATGCATGCACAAAGCAGGCACTCATCCCCCTCACCTCTCCCATCCCTCCACCATACCCCCAGGTACCAGAGCAACACACACAGACCCCTCCACAACCATACCCATAACCACAGACAACACAGCAACACCCACAGACCCCTCTACAGCCCCTACCATACTCACAGGCAACACAGCAACACACACAGAACCCTTCACAGCCACAACCCTATCCACAGACAACTAAGCAACACACACAGACTACCTCCACAACACCCAGCTCGTCCACAGCACACATATGCACAAAACGCAATTGCTCAGAGTCACCCCACAACAGACACCAACACAACACAAAGTGCAGACATAAAGACACAGTTCACACTTCCACTCTCTCTTCCTCCCAACCTGAACTCCATCCCAAACTTTCTACTGGTTTTCCCTATGCATATGTCATGTTTGCCCTTGTACTTGCCCCTGTAAAACTAGACCCCATCCCAAAATCCCCAAAACCTCCCCCACACCAAAACCCACCTCTTCCAATTCTCACTGCACCCCTGAGAAATGTCATCCCCACCCCCTGAATCCAACCTCCCATAAAAACATTTCCAAAGACAAACGCATCCTTTCCAGTTCCCACGCTACCCCTGAGAAACAGTAGTCCCACCCTCTGAACCACACAAACCCAAGCAGACCCCCTCTCAAAGACAAACCCGTCCCTTCCACTTCCGACTGCACCCATAAGAAACAGCATCCCCTCTCAAGCACTATCTTTGTGGTACCTGCTGTGCCCAACAATTCCCCTTTGTGAGGAGGTTCCCTGGCAGTGTCAGTAAGAACAGGTTTGGTGGCACAGTGTTGTGTTGTGGCACTTGCCTTTGCAATGGACTTGAAATTGGCCTTTGTTTGCCTTGCTGGGTTCTTTGAGTTGGAATATAACTTTTCATATTTTGGAAGACATTGATCCTGCCATTACTATTTAAGCTATTTGATGTTCTTGTATTGTTAGTGATGTGTGACTACAGTTTTGTTTGTTTGATCCCTGATTTCTGATCCCTTTGAAGTGGTTAGTATGATGTGACATTGGGCCCAGCACTGGACTTATACAGGACAACGGGTAATGTTGGATGGATGTCTATGTGAAATAAACCTCGACTGGTGAAAACATTGCATTAGGTGTTATATGATATGGTACATATTTTCGCTTGTCCTGGCCACGTCCACATCATTTAGGTTGCAGTTGTCCCTATGATGTATGTAGGAAATGTGCTAGGTGTGTTTAAGTTTGAAATGTGTTTATCCACAGATGGAGGGTGTGAATTTGTCATACCTTTGTGGAGTTCTGCATGAACATTTGTTCATTTTCCTGAGTGTACAAAGCAAATACTTTATCTAGATGTGTGACACATGCTGTTAGTGCTGTGTTTGCTTTCATGCAGTGTACTTCCACTTTCCCTACACATGCATGGCACTTGGTTATACTATTGGTTGTGCCTGATATACTTCAATTCACAAATTCAGTGCACATTGAGTTAGTCAGGTATGTGCACAATGTACTGTGCCCCAGGTCCCCAGCCTTGCAGGGTTCCCCCTGATAGAGGCATAGTTATCCTGCAGAGAGTCTTTCCATTGGGCCATTAGAATGCTTCTCACACTGATTTGATGTACCCCCATTGACTGACATAGCCTTTTCATGTGGGTGATGGATGAGAGTCCAATACAGAGTTGTAGCAGAAAAGAGGTCAGATGTACAATGTTAGAAATGGGATTTCTTGCTGGCTAGAATATGCACCTAAGTCAGAAAAAACCCACCACTCTAGTCAGGGCAAGTAAGGTACACACCCAGGATAACCTGTGCTCACTCCCGGTAGCTTGGCACAGAGCAGTCAGTCATATCCCCAGAGGTAATGTGTAAAGCGTTTGCTTAACACACACACACCAGTGACACAATGAATACACCACAAAAGAGACATCACATCGTGATATATAAAAAATATTCTTTTTATTAGGCATAAAATCACATTAGACCATAATCACATAAAACATGGTGCCATTAGGCACTTGTCACGACTTCACTGAGATTACACAATTCCTCTGCCAATTGGGCAATTATCATAACAACCAAGGTGTTGCAATAGGGTAAAATACTCCTAGATCTCCCACATCATAAAAGCCACCCTTCCAACACTGTACTTGTGGTGCAAATCTTGGCAGTGTAACACAGCATACATCGTCACATTAGGGTGTAAGCATGAAGTAGGTAGGTGAGAGGCAATCACATGAAAAATCAACAGAGCCCCCTATGAACCTGAGAGTAAACAATTCAGATGAAAATAGCAGTTACCGTATATCCCCCTTAGTGTAGGGATCACACGCTTCTACTATATAGTATACGGTGCTCCTGTCTTCATATGCTACTGGGCCGTCTGTCCAGCCACTACGGGGAATGTGACAATTACTGCTCCCGATTGGGACCTCCAATACTCGTCCTATTTTGTCGAGGTTTACTCCATGCGTCGCAGCGTGGGGCCAAAAACAGTGCTCCCTGAGGAAGGTGCCACAATGAGGGAGCCACCCACATGCCCAGCTTGGGTTGGGGAACCCTCACAGGGTCCCCCACATATGACACAATGGAAGGTGGCTGCCCAGAACCGAATGGTGCAGTCACTGCAACCAGGCCAGTGTTCGACTGCTTCCCCCGAGCACAACATTTGTGTGCTTGGTTTATTTTTGCTGGCTGTTGGGCCACCTGCCCACAGTTAATGCGGCCAGCCACAAGTAATACCACCACTGTGCGGAAGACCCAGCTCCTCCCTGCAGTACAGCCTCGTTGGTCCTTGGTGGCTATGGTGTGCAGTTGAGACATCGGTTAGGCCCACAGACCTTCTTTTGCCACTAGGAGCTAGAAACTTGGAGTACAGCTGGCTCCACATCACTCGAGATCCGCCTTCCCTCAAAGGTTCCTTCGGTGTGCGGCAGAACAACAGACACAGCAGCGGCCCGGTGCTCTTCCTGGGGCCTGCAGTGCCTACGGCAGTGAAATCCCCAGAGATCCCAGATCAGAGCGGACTGCTCAATCTGGTCGGTGGCAGGGAGTTTGCAGCCCCCAGAACTGCACCAATAATGCTCTCAGTCATGCTCTGGGAGAAAGCGGAGCACTCCCTATGCGTTTAGTGAGGACAGGAAGCTGGGAACATAAAGCGCTCACCGAGCGCTAGTTTGTGGAAGACAAAGCAGCAGAAAACAACACCCAACCTTTGCTGGAGCTCTTTTGGAGAACATGTGGGAACAAAGCAGGGCAGGCAGAGGGCTAGCACACGAGTCCTGCGAATTGGGCCATTTGCAAGCTGAAAAAAGCTTCATACATCTGGCCCATGGTGTGTTTCACTTTAATGACACATTCAACAGATGTTTCTTGGACATCAAAACAGGACCTAGGATGTATGCAATGTGAGTGTGTCATATTCACTATAGCATCTTGGTTTGAGTTGCAGTCACACGGCCTAATTGTAGTTGTAGTGATTTCTATGTGGACTTACCAAGACTTGACAAAGGGTAACCTGCATGAAAAGTGACCATCAGTAGTAACAGGACAGACAAATGAGAAAGGGCAAAAGGAGTATAGATTCTTGGTTTGAGGTGCAGTCACAGGGCCTCATGGTAGTTGCAGCTATTTCTATGTGGACTTAACAAGACTTGAATAATGGGAACATGCGTGAAAAGTGGCCATCATTAGTGACAGTGTGGGACAAAAGGGGTGGTGATGGACAGAGCATCTGAACCAATCAAACACTCACACCCAGTCAACAGATCTGGGTTTAATCCATCACCGTTCTTTGGCCCACTCTGCCACCCCAGTTCAGACATGGCCATATGCAAATCAGTCTGACCCTGTGCCTCATGGGAACAGTCCAGCCCGAACTGCCGAGCCATGCCTTCCCTGTACCGGAAAGAAGCTTCAGAGGACCGGTTTCTGGCATGTCAGCCATCTTCAGCCCGGCTTGCTTGAATCCAGTGGCAAAGTGAGCAAGGGACTCACGTCTGAGCATACCCTGATAACTTATGGCAAATAAAGTGGTACAAAAGGGGGTGGTGATGGACGGAAATAGTAAATTATACAATTTTAGTATCCAAAGCCTTCCCCAAATTGGTTTTGATTAGAGTGGCAACAGTAAATGTCCCCCCTTTATTTTCTAACACCTTCCCCAGTATGGCTAGATTGGTGTGGGAATAGTAAATGACGCCATTTTAGTGGCCAATGCCCTCCCCAAATTGGATTAGATTGAAGTGGGAATAGTAAATATCAACCCTTTATTGTCCAACGCTTTCCCTAAATTGGTTTAGATTGAAGTGGGAACAGTAAATGGTACTCCATAGTGTCCAAAACCTTCACCAAATTGCTTTTATTGGAGTGGGAATAGTAAATACACCCTTTTAGTGTCTAACAACATAAAAATGGTTTATGTTGTAGTGCCATTGTTTAATCTTATAATTTAAGTTAAAGGAAGGTTCCTGTCGTAGGGGCTACAATCTGGTGGATACTTTCTTTCACATAAAATGGGCTTGCCCCAAAATTCAAGAATATTGGTTGAAAATAATCCAATGCTTGAGTGGAGTGTATAGAAATGAGTTGCCATGTTCGGCTAAATGGTGTCTCGTGAATGTGCGGGAGTCAACGGATTTGAGTAGTGGAGATCAAATTGGAGTGACACTGGCTTTAATGATCGCCAAAAGGAACATAGCACGGGTGTGGGTTCAAATGTGACTCCCTCTATGGGAGACTGGAAGAGGGATATGGACAAGTGCAAGGTAGCAGAGAAGGCGGTATAAACGAATATAGGATGCCCAAGTAAATGGGGGAAGGTCTGGAGCAAATAGAATGACTATAGAGGCAACCCATGCACGGAGCCAGAGCCTCTGGGGAGGGTGGAGGAAATGCAGGAGGAACATGATTAAGGAACGTGGAAGGGAGGGAAAACTAAATGGTACGAATGTAAATAGTGTCGAAAAACTAAAACTTGTAATTTGGTGCAGTATTGGAATGCTCATATGTGTATAATGTACCTGCGTGTTGTTGAAATAAAAAGATCAATTAAAAGAACATATGTAACATTTTTTGCATTTTATTTGTTTTCAAACTTTATTTATTGCATAGTTTTATATTTTTAAACATATATCTCAACTTAAAAATAAACATTTATATAAAATGAAGTAAAGAAAAAGATTTTCATGCTTTTTCGATAATTAAAATTAAAATGTCAAGTTTTTTGAATTGCTATTGTTTGCTGTATTTTTTTTAACATTTCTTACATCGTTTTATATACATATTTTCAACATAAATTCAACATATTGTTTTTCAGTCTATATTAAATAACTGTAAATATTTTATACTATTATTCAATATATAATTTTGTAAGTATTCTTTACAACATTAATTGGGCATGTTTTTTATGTTAAATCATTTTTCACATTTTTTCATACATTTATTCAACATTTTACATTATTTTCTATTCTTTTTTATTTTCCTGGAACCAGATTACAGTAAGGTTCTACTGTTCATTGTAACTGGTAAGTCCTTTATAAAGAATTTTTAAGGGTTTAGAGTCTAGTGGGTGTTTTAAATGGAGGTTTACAAGTTAGTAATAGTGTTGTTTGTGACTTTTTCATATATTTAGATGTTTTAATAGTAGTGTTTTACATATTAGAAATGTATCACTATGTTATGCTAAAATGTGTTATGTTACTTATATTTTGGTGGTTAAGTGTGATGTATATGTATTTTGGGGAATGTAATGCGTCTGACAGTTGGGTTTTCCATGTATCTTTACACAAGTGTTTGTCAACGAATGTGTCCTATTTTTTTTTCAAGAAATCTTTTTTATTCAAAATCTGTTTATTTGGTTTTAACAGTGTCACAGACAAGCATCACTCACAATGCATATAGTCCAATCAGGTACAGGGTAAGACCTAGAAGTTAGAGGAAGCTTACAGGAGTGTCATCTTTGTCACAAGTTTCAAGGCTCTACAAAAACAAATCCCCATGTCAAGAGTGCACATCAAATGCTGTCATGCACAAATCGTTAACATCTTAGGAATCGCCCACCCTAGTGGGGGTGTTATGAATGTACATGTAATGTAAATGTAATTTGTACTTGTAAACCTCACTAATACCCAGACTGGGGTGTGCTGGTGCTGTAAGGCATACCGCTGTGGAACCCTTCCTGACTTTTCCCTGTGAAATGTCCACTCCTGGGCACCCCCAAGGTGAAGCCAGGCATCCCAGTGCTGTGGGGGCCGTTGTGGAGATTATTTAACAACAAGGCGTGGTGATGGACAGAGTTTCTGAATTAAGCAGAATACTCTCACCCAGTCAAGAGATCAGGGCTAGATCCAACACCGTTTTTTAGCTCACTGCACCATCCCAGCTCAGAACCTGGCTATATGCAAATTAGTCTGTTCCTGTCCCAGTGCATGATGGGAACAGGGCAAACCAAACTACCAAGCCAGTTCTTACACTGGGAAGGAAACAAGCTTCCGGGGACCGTTTTCTGGCATTTCAGCCGTCGTCGGCCCGGCTTGCTTGAATCCTGATGGTGCAATGAGCAAGGGACTCACATCTGAGTATACCCTTCCACGCTTATGGTGGACAAAATATGTGTTGTGCAGATTAAGCACGCTATTTCCTAGAGTTGCAGAGTGGGACCCATGATTAGAATAGGCACTGAGGCGAGAATTATCAGGTCCGAGGAAATTGAGCCCAAGACTTGCCGAGGCGGGAATTGAATCCTGGTCCCGGGCCAGACCTTTGCATCAGGGTCTGCCGCTCCAACCATTGAGCCACACTTCTCCACAGGAGGAGCACATCGTCAGCGAATAACAAGATTTTGTGGTTGTCTTGACCAAAGCACAACCCCATGATACCTGGGTTGTGCCTAACTTTATGTGGAAGTGGTTCAATGCTCAAAGCAAAAAGAAGAGGGGATAATGGACACCCATGCCTCGTCCAGCGAGCCAGAGGAAACGGGGAAGACGCAAATCCATTGACTAGTACCCTCGAGGTCGGGGCATGATAATTGGCGTGGATTATTCCTATGAAGGCCTTGTGGAAGCCAAATCTCTGGAGGACTTGGAACAAGAAGGACCATTCAACCCGGTCAAAAGACTTCTCTGCGTCCAGCGCGAGAAGGGTCGCCGGAATACGTTTCCTCTGGGCTTTTTAAATAACATGGATAATGCGTCACAAATTATCATGCGTTTGTCGCCCCTTGATGAAGCCAGAGTGGTCCGGGTCAATAAGGTCGGGAAGTACTATCTTGAGTTGGGTGGCTAAAACTTTTGTATAAAGCTTGAAGTCAAAATTCAAGAGGGCGGTTGGGCGATATGAAGAGCAGGCGGTGGGCGCTTTGCCTGGTTTGGGGATCACGGTCGCCTCTCTCATAGACGGCATGACCTGTTGCATGAATGCGATTACATTCAATAAGGTAGATAAAAATGGTGTTAACTCCGGTGCAAAGGTACAGTAAAAATAAGCTATGAATCTATTGGATCCCGGAGCTTTCCGGGGTTTAAGAGCATCAATTGCTTTCGGCACCTCCTCCTGAGTGATAGGTGAAGCCAGATCTTAATTTACCGACTGAGGGACCTGAGGGAGAGCTATAGATTCGAAATATGTCTGTTGGTTTAGGAGCCGGGGGGGTCATCTGAGGTATAGAGCTTGAGGTAGAAGGTTTCGTAGGCTGATGTCTGTGAGAAGTTGGCCTGGTATATAATGCTCACTAATTCTAGTGATCACTTTGTACCATGCCAAGCAACCCTTATGATGATTGGTTGTAAGTCAACCTTATAGACCAGTTATCCTAGTGGTAACGTGGACAAAGCAGTCTTAGGCTAAACTCTGAAAGGCATGTGAAGCCAGCTGTATTACCATACACAACCCCCTTGAATACCAAATGAAAGGACACCACACAGATATATATTGAAAATATATATTGATTTATTAACTAAAAGTATCCCCTGGACTCTTTATGAGCACAGAAGCACAAGCGTTAAACACAAGACAGTTTAAAATACACAAAAGTTGCACAATATGGATGAGCCCTGGGGGCCACCTAAACCATATACTAAGAAAGTGGTATAAGAGATACCAATTGGAAAGGAAACAGGCCTAGGGCCTTGGGAATCGCTGGAGCTATTCGAGACTAGCAGTGACTAAGTCGGGAAAGGCCCGCGGGACTCGGGTGCAGTGCTTAAAGTGCACGCACTCACCAATGCAAAGTCTATGGTGCGTAAAAAGTACAAAGTTAGTTAGTGCGGAACCTTCCGAGTGACCTAGAAAGCTGAAAGTTGAGACACAGGCCCTAGAGGTGTGTACCAGTGTAGGAACACCGGCAGAGCTGAGTTACCTCACCCACAGGAAGCGGGTGCACAGGGACGAAGTAGTGTCGGGTTTCGTCACGCTGGTCGATGGTGCTTGGAGCTGAAGATGCTGCAGGCGGCTCGATGTGAAGAGTTCCGGTGGATCCAAGGGTGGATCTTAAGATGTGAAGACCTGAAAGCAGAGGGGACAATGTTTAAAGTCACTAGCCAGTGACTACCGTGGAACCAGATTGGAACCAGGTGATGTCGGGTGCAAACAGGCGTTGAGGTGTAGCTTCTCTCTGCAGCCACGTGGACACCGGGGGTTGAGGACGTCCAGGAGTCGGTCACAAGCTGTCCCACGCAGGCTTCTCGCTGTTGGCGGTGTCAGCAACTTGATCCGAGCAAACAGGCTTTGGCTAATGCAAGCCATGCAGGAGTCGAAAAAGGCTTAACACTCGGACCAGCAAGGTCAAAGCGGGTGCTCCTTTTTACAGGAGCTAGGGCAAGTCTGGAGCAACCAGACCCGCAGTGTAGTTCTTCGGTTTCGTCACCAAGATGGCCGCTGACCACGTGGCTAGTGGCCGGGATGGCGCGTCGAGTGGCACAATGCAAAAGGGCCCCACGCAGATCGTGGAGATGCTGGGGGCTGATCTTCGGTGCAAGGGCTGCTCGGTGATGGGGGTTCTCAGTCCCCAAAGCACAACGTCGAGGATGCCTCAGGTGTTGCGCTGTCAGCTCTTCGGGTGTCTTCCAAGAAGTCCGGTCTCACGTCTCTCGGTGCCTCCATGGGTCCCTTCTTTGCAGGGACTGTGGATCGGGCTGTAAGAAGTCTGGGAGTCTGGGTCTTGTCAGGCTCTGGGCTCGGGCTCCGGCAGGAGGCGGCGGCAAAGCAGATGTCGATTCGCTGGTTGGTACCTGTTTTCACAGGGTGGCCACTCCTAGGCCACAAGGGAGATTCTCTTCAGTCTTCTGTGCAGCAAAATGTCAAAGTCCAGTCGTCTTCTTCGTGTAAAGTTGATTCAGGATGATCTGCTGTGCAATGGCACTGCTCCCACTCTTATTCCCAATCTGAGGGGTGGATCACCTACAAGGTCCCTCCTCTGGGTGGGACCAGGAAGGGGGGCGGTTACACCCCCTTTCCTTTGTCCAGCTCCTCGCCAGGCCTGGGTCTGGAAAGTTCCAGGACCGGTTTGGACTGGCTTATGCATGGGGACACCTTGTGTGCCCCGGGCATGTCTCAATCTATTCAGCCCTGTCCTACCCAATACACAAAACCCTGTCCGGGGTGATGCTCGCACCTCCCAAGGCAGGAAACCCTTTGTCCAAGCCTCCCTCGCTGGAAGGACTCCCAGCAGCAGGAGGTCAGACTTGTGTCTGTGGTGGCAGCATCCATTTTGTGATGCTGAGGCTCTGGTTAACTTTAACCGGGGTAAAGGCTACACACATGTCGTGTCCCTCTAGAAGGGTGGAATGCTATCCCCGTCGACAGAACTGTCGAGGGGATAGTATTCCAATTTGTTTGACACCTTACTCGACATGTTTTGATAAAGCCAAACCAAAGATAGCATATAACCGCGAGGATTATAATGCACTTAAGAGTATATGGTATGGCAGTATCCCGGAACAGCTTAGGGAGTGGTTCCCGACAGCTGCAGACAGGCTCAGCTCATGCTAGAGCACCATCTCACATATTTCCAAGCACTCTGCCTCCAGGATTGATGAGGCCTTCCATAGGAGTGGCTGATAGGAACATATGTGTCCAGTTTAGGGTTAGATATAGGGATACTATATCTAAGTAAGAGGTGATTACACCAACTTACCCAAGCTGAGTGATCAGCCAGTTGTGTCAAATATGGAGGCCAGGCCAGGGGTGGCACAATACATGCTGCAGCCCCTGGTAGGCCTTGGAAACACCTATGCCCTGGGTACCTAGGGTACACTGTTACAGGGGCCAATAAGGTGAACCAGTTCCAATTCGTAATGCACCTAGAGTGCATTGGCAGTAATTTAGAGAGAGAACAGCAGGCCGTGGGTCTGATTAGCAGGCCCACAGCCACATTAAGTCATAAACCAGTGAAGCAAAAAGCAAAAATTTGGGGTGACCATAGGATAGCAGACCCTACTCTCCAACACAGCACCCCCAAACGCAGGGACATTAGACTAACCTTGACCAGTTGTGTCTTCATGTTCTAAGTGGAAGTACCTGGAGAGACCATCTGCGTTGCCATGGACAGTCCCTGGGCGGTGCTCCACTGTAAAGTCCATCCCCTGTAGGGAAATGGACCACCTGAGTAGTTTGGGGTTTACACCCTTCATCTGATTAAGCCATAAGAGGGGCTTATGGTCGGTCTGAATCTTGAAGTGAGTGCCAAATAAGTATGGTCTCAACTTCTTCAGAGCCCACACCACAGCAAAGGCCTCCCTCTCAATAGCTGACCAACGTTTCTCTCTGGGGGTCAGCCTTCTGCTAATAAAAGCAATGGGCTGGTCCTGGCCATCTACATTAAGCTGTGAAAGCACTACTGCCACTCTCAACTCAGAAGCATCTGTTTGGACAATGTACTCTCTTGAGTAGTCAGGACTCTTCAGGATAGGTGCAGAGCACATGGCCTTCTTCAGGTCATCAAATGCCTTTTGACAGATTTCTGTCCACTGAATCTTTTTGGGCATCTTCTTAGATGTCAGATCATTAAAAGGAGTCACAATGGACCCATAGTTCTTAACAAACTTCCTGTACTACCCAGTCAGGCCCAAGAAAGCTCTGACCCGAGTCTGGGTGGTTGGAGGGGACCAGTCCTTGATGGTCTGGATCTTACTCTCCAGTGGTTGAGCTTGGCCTCCACATCCAAGGTGGCCCAGGTATACAACCTTGCTCTGCCCTATCTGGAACTTGGCTGCCTTGATAGTGAGGCCTGCCTTCTGCAAAGCCTCAAGCACTTCCTTCAGGTGGACCAGGTGATCCTCCCAGGTGGAGCTAAAGACAACAATATCATCCAGATATGCTGCGCAAAAGTCATCCAACCCAGTGAGGACTTGATTCACCAACCTTTGGAAGGTGGCAGGGGCATTTTTCAAACCAAAGGGCATTACCACAAATTGATAATGCCCACTAGGGGTAGAAAATGCTGTCTTGGCTTTAGACTCGTCAGCTAACCTGATTTGCCAGTAGCCAGCTGTCAAGTCAAATGTGCTCAAATGTTTGGCAGAAGCCAACTTGTCAATGAGCTCATCTGCCCTTGGAATAGGGGGTGCATCTGTCCTGGTGACAGCATTGAGTCCTCTGTAATCCACACAGAGCCTCATCTCTCTCTTGCCATCTTTGGTGTGAGGTTTGGGGACCAGAACCACTGGGCTAGCCCAGGGGCTCTCTGAAGGCTCAATGACACCTAATTCCAGCATCTTTTGCACCTCAGTCTTTATACAGTCCCTGACATGATCAGGTTGCCTGTAAATCTTGCTCTTTACAGGAAGACTGTCACCAGTGTCCACCACATGGGTACACCAGTTAGTCTGACTGGGTGTCAATGAGAACATATGCCTGTATGCCTGCAGAACTTGTCTACAGTCATTTTGCTGATGTTCAGTGAGGCTGCCATCTAAGGCCACACCATCAACTGAGCCATCCTCAGGGTTCTGAGTGAGCAGGTCTGGGAGAGGGCCACTCTCTTCCTCCTGTCCCTCATCTGTAGCCATGAGCAAGCCCATGTCTGCCCTGCTTACATATGCCTTTAGTCTGTTGACTGGAGCACCCTGTGGGGGCTCCTGGGAGTTCCTAGGTCCACCAAGTAGGTAACCTCTCCATTCTTTTCCAGAATTGTATGGGGTCCAGACCATTTGTCCTGGAGTGCTGCTGGAGCCACTGGCTCCAACACCCATACCTTCTGTCCTTGCTGAAACTCAACCAAGACAGCCTTTTGGTCATGCCAAGCTTTCTGTAATTCTTGGCTAGCCTCAAGGTTTTTGGATGTATTTTCCATGTACTCTGCCATCCTGGAGCGGAGACCAAGTACATAGTCCACTATGTCCTGTTAAGGCTTTTTGAGAGGTAACTCCCATCCGTCCTTCACCAGACACAGGGGTCCTCTTACAGGGTGCCCAAACAACAATTCAAAGGGGCTGAAGCCAACCCCCTTTTGAGGGACCTCTCTGTAAGCAAACAAAAGGCAGGGTAGAAGGATGTCCCATCTTCGCCTGAGCTTTTCTGGTAATCCTTTGATCATACCCTTTAGGGTCTTGTTAAACCTCTCAACAAGCCCATTACATTGTGGATGATAAGGAGTTGTGAACTTGTAGTTGACACCACATTCCTTCCACATAGCTGTCAAATATCCTGACATGAAGTTGGCACCTCTGTCAGCTATTACCTCCTTAGGAAACCCCACTCTGGAGAAAACTCCAAGTAAGGCCCTGGCCACAACAGGAGCTGTTGTGGGCCTAAGTGGAATTGCCTCTGGGTACCTGGTGGCATGGTCAAACACCACCAGTAAGAATCTGTGCCCAGATGCTGTTGGGGGATCCATTGGACCTACAATATCAATCCCCACTCTTTCAAAGGGAACGCCCACCACAGGTAGTGGTATCAGGGGGGCCTTTGTGGTTCCACCTGCTTTACCACTGGCTTGGCAGTTTTCACAGGAGCAACAAAACTCCTTGGTGTCTTCAGACATGTGAGGCCAGTGAAAGTGAGGGACAAGCCTGTCCCAGGTCTTATTCTGGCCTAAGTGTCCTGCTAAAGGAATATCATGGGCCAAGGTGAGAAGGAAACCCCTAAATTGCAGATGTATAACCAACCTCCTGGTTGCACCAGGCTTGGGGTCTCTCCCCTCTGTGTAAAGGAGTCCTTCATCCCAATAAACTTTATGGGCACCTTGAGAATTCCCAGCAGCCTCAGCAGCAGCCTGCTGTCTGAGGGGTTCAAGAGAAGAACAGGTTAACTGAGCCTGCCCCAAGTCTGCCCTAGAAGGTCCCCCTGTCCCCAGAAACTCAACCTGATCAGGTTCAAGATCTTCAGAGACAGTTCCTTCAGGGGTCTCAAGACCAGCTTCCTGTGAAGCTTGTTCCTCACTTGTAGGCAGTTGGGAAGACACAGCCTTAACCCTCCCGTTCTTCTTCTTGGAAGGTACTTGGTCCATTGTTCCAGGATCCAAGACCTGAGGTTCAGAGAGGCACTTTTTGGCCTGTGACCTAGTCACAGCAAGGACATGTGATGATATCCCTAACATCTCTGCATGAGTCCTGTACTCAACTTCTGACCATAGAGAGTTCTCCAGGTCATTGCCCAACAAACATTCAACTGGGAGATCAGCACTAACCACAACTCTTTTTAGGCCAGTTACCCCTCCCCAGGAAAAGTTAACAAGTGCCACACTATGTGTAGTAGTGACATTGCTGGCATTGGTCACCAGGTAATTATCACCTGGCATGTATTGTCCAGGGTCCACAAAGTTAGGTGTCACCATTGTGACACTGGCACATGTGTCCCTATAAGCTTGAGCCACTTTGTTATTAATCAAAGGTGTCTGTCTGTATTTACCCAGGTTACTGGGACTTATGTCAGGGGTCAAATCTATGTCCCCTTCACAAATCAGAACAGCCTGTGTAAGGGTTCTGACTAGGTCAGAATCTCCTTCAGTTCCCAAGGTGATACCCACTGCCCCCTTGGTTTGTGGACCAGCACTGCTAGCTGTACTAGTGGGTGCGGGTGCCTTAGGGGCTGCAGTGCTGGGGGCTCCACCCTTTTTACACTCACTTGTCCAGTGAGAGGTGTTTTTACAAGTTTTACACCAGGGTTTCTTCTGACCTTCTTTCTTCTTTTTCTTGGAAGTTTGGGACCCACCCTCTGTATCAGTTTGGGGCCCTGTTGAAGACTTCTGGTCTTTAGCTTTCTGCTCCCCACCCTTCTGGTCTGTTTTCTTCTGGTCACCACCCTGGTTCTGGTTCTGGTTCTTTTGCTTAACTCTGGTTCTAACCCATTTATCTTCCCTCTTTCCCAATTCTTGGGGAGAGGTCGAATCTGAGTCAACCAAATGTTGATGCAACTGCTGGTTCTGACAATTATTTAAAATTTGTTCTCTCATCAGCAAAGTATACAATCCTTCATAGTCTGTAACCTTGCTTCCCAGCAACCATCCCTCCAGAGCCTTAGTGGCACACTCAACAAATTCAGACCAGTCCTTAGTCTGTGTCTTCTGGGTATCTCTGAACATTAACCTGTACTGTTCAGTGGTTAAGCCTTACCCATCAATCAGAGCACTCTTCAGGACCAGGTAGTTTCTAGAATCCCCATCACTAACTGTGAGGAGTCTGTCTCGGCCTCTACCTTCAAAGGAGAGCCACAAGATTGCTGCCCACTGCTCCCGAGGGATCTGCTGTACTCTGCAGGCTCTCTCCATTGCAGTTATCCATTTGTGGATATCATCCCCAGCTTTGTAGGGGGGCACAATCTTACTCAGGTTTCTGTTATCAAAAGACCTGTCTTTATCCTTGTGGATATTGCTGCCACCAGTGGGTTCTATTACCCCACTCTCTCTAGGCTGTCTTGCTCTAGCAAGTTTCTCTTGGGCCAGGGCAACCTCTAACTCTAGTCTCTGGATCCTCAATTCAGCCTCTCTCATTTTGGCCTCATGTTCCCTTCTCTGAGGGCTAGTCATCTCCCTTCTGGAGTGACCATGAGAGCCTCTAGAAGCATGGGAGTTGTTAGAGTCACCTGAGTGAGTCATTCTCCTCCTAGGCTTCTGGTTAAGTCCACCTGGGGGTCTGAATGGGTTGTTACCAGATTCAGTCCCAAATAGGCTTAAGTTAGCCTGGTTCAGTCTACTGACCAGTACCTGACTATTTCTGTCATCATCTGACTCACTGCTCCCCCCTTCTGTCTCTTCTTCCTCTTCCTCCTCCTCATCTGTCTGAGGAGCTCCAGTGATGGGGGCTTCCTCATCTACCAGGACTATAGGGACAGGGGCTTCTACAGTGTCATCCTCAGAAGGATGGCCTCCTTCAGCATTCCCTGTGGGGTCTGCCTTAGAGGACTTTAGAGTCTCAGACTGGTCTAGGAGCTCTCTAAGGTGGTCTGTAGTAGGGGAAGGCCCTGTCGTCAGACCCCTTAAGACACAAAGCTGTCTTAATTCCTTAAAGGAAAAAATAGCAAATTTGGATGGTGCCCTTGGAGGGTCACTCTCACCAGAGACATTCCCAGTGGAACCCTCTGCTCCAGACATTGCTCTAGTGTGGGTGGATGTGTTGCAATCTACCTACACTGGTGTTTACCTACTAAACCTATCTAGTAGTTGTAGTCAGGGTGTGCTACTCCATTTCCTCTACAACAACTAAGTTCAGTAGAACTTAAGTATACTAGTCTTGTTTTATATGTACCTAGCAGGTACCTGTATGATCTTTCAAATGATAATCTCAAAGATTGTAATGGCAAAACAACAGCAAGCTCAGATCCCAATCCGCTGCTCACCAATGTGAGAAGTTGGCCTGGTATATAATGCTCACTAATTCTAGTGATCACTTTGTACCATGCCAAGCAACCCTTATGATGATTGGTTGTAAGTCAACCTTATAGACCAGTTATCCTAGTGGTACCGTGGACAAAGCAGTCTTAGGCTAAACTCTGAAAGGCATGTGAAGCCAGCTGTATTACCATACACAACCCCCTTGAATACCAAATGAAAAGACACCACACAGATATATATTGAAAATATATATTGATTTATTAACTAAAAGTATCCCCTGGACTCTTTATGAACACAGAAGCACAAGCGTTAAACACAAGACAGTTTAAAATACACAAAAGTTGCACAATATGGATGAGCCCTAGGGGCCACCTAAACCATATACTAAGAAAGTGGTATAAGAGATACCAATCGGAAAGGAAACAGGCCTAGGGCCTTGGGAATCGCTGGAGCTATTCGGGACTAGCAGTGACTAAGTCGGGAAAGGCCCGCGGGACTCGGGTGCAGTGTTTAAAGTGCACGCACTCACCAATGCAAAGTCTATGGTGCGTAAAAAGTACAAAGTTAGTTAGTTCGGAACCTTCCGAGTGACCTAGAAAGCTGAAACTTGAGACACAGGCCCTAGAGGTGTGTACCAGTGTAGGAACACCGGTGGAGCTGAGTTACCTCACCCACAGGAAGCGGGTGCACAGGGACGAAGTAGTGTCGGGTTTCGTCACGCTGGTCGATGGTGCTTGGAGCTGAAGATGCTGCAGGCAGCTCGATGTGAAGAGTTCCGGTGGATCCAAGAGTGGATCTGAAGATGTGAAGACCTGAAAGCAGAGGGGACAATGTTCAAAGTCACTAGCCCCGCTGGTTCCTCACATATTGTGCAGCAGACCTGAGTGGCAGCATGTCTCTAAGTCAGGCCAGCAGCAAGGTGATCTCGAAGTCCGCCGCTTACGTGGGCGCCATTTTCTCCCGATGTCACTTTGTTGCTGCACCGACTCCCGGCGGCTGTCCTCCGGTGCCAAGACTCAATTCACTGCTTTGGAGGGCATCCCTGGAAAATCCCCCTCCATTTTACCAGATAGGGGCTGCTGGATCAAATCGAGGTTCGCCGAATATGCCTTGGTGCACTGCGCTTGGGACGGAGCCGATCGGGATCATAGCCGATCGGCCAACTTGGCTTGACATGCCCCCCCTGTTCAAGAAATCTTTTATGATTTATAATAAAGCAATGCCTTTTGCTTTTATTTCTTTTTTGTCAGGTTTGTCTGGAGTGTTTCTTTCTTAAAAACACTTTTTCACACTTTTTATAGTTCCTAGATACTTTGGATTTCTTCAAGGGATTTATATTGTATTCATTACATTTTAGTTTCTTTGGGGAGGATTTTATTGTACAATATTTTTCCCATTTTTGGTGGATAACTTTGTGGAGAAAGAGGAAGATCTGCATCTACAGAATCGTAAGTTTACTTATTTAATTTCTTTTGGGTTGGAAATGTGATATTTTATTGTTTGTGTAAATATTATTGACTGTTTTTCAAAATTTTGTGATTTATGTGTTGTAATACATTTATGTGATGGATTGAGTTTGTTTTTTGGTTGGTGACAGTTACATTTCTTTAACCCGTTTAGCGCGTCGAACATTCCGCCCCAGTGCGGACGTTCGATCGCGCTAACGGGATTCGGACGTCCAACGGTCGTGCGCAGCACCAGCGAGGTAGTGCGCGCGACGACCGTTGGACGTTCGAAGCATGGAAGGGGTTAAAATAATTTTATTATCTCAATCTTTATATTTAATATTTTGACTGATGAACTAAAACATCAATTAAAATTGATTTTTTTGTGTTGATTTGGATTTTGTAGCGAGTGTTTAGGACTTTGGTAGATTAATGTTTAATTTATAATATGCTCTTTGCTATCCTTTATAAATAATGTACTCCTTTGATATTTATAAAGAGTTTGACTTCAAATTGTAGCATGTTGTACATTATTTTGGTTTGTTTGCTAAGTATAGGGATATTTTGGCTAACAGCTCCATTCATAGTTGTCAGTAGATTTGCTTTTTTTGTAATGCTTCTATAAATGAATATATGCCTAGTGTGAAATGGAAGGCATTGTGACATCTTTCCACTGCTTTGCCAAGGTGCTGTTATAGATATTCCACCATGGTATTTGGAATTTGGGTTGGCGTCAGTGTCCAAAGTGATACAGTATGCCAACCCAAATGTCTTAAAAATAATCCATTAGGGGGCTTGGTTTGACTTCATTTTGTTGGTAGAAAGGGTTACTATTAGTAAATTGTTGTAGTTGACTACCTCTGTGACAGGGACATTTAGTGCAGATTGTTGGATGTGTCTCCATGTGCTTTGATTTAAATGGTAGTAGCAGCCTTGTATGGCTGTGTGAGGGTAACATGTTTTAAATGGTTTGAATCATGGCTTGCTCAAAGTCTAGGATTATATTTGGGGGAAGTAGTTATTTGTTTAATGTTTAATGTGGTTTAAAAGGTTGTAGTGAGTGCTGCTTTGTTTATTTGGTAGTAGGGCCTTTCTGCCCTTGAGATTACGATGCATGGTTTCCTGAACGGTTTCCATGCTGGCCTGTCTGACATGGAAACCATGCTGGAAAGCGCTTTTGGGGGCCCCCAGCTGGGCCCCCTTGGGTGTGCATCCTCTTGTTGGGGGACAAGGGGGCATCTATTGTGCCTTCCCGTTGATCCCTGCACCCTGTGGCAGGCACCTTGAGGAGCTTGCCATAGCCACAGGGTGCAGGGATGAACCACACCTCCCATTTCCCTATGGCAGCATGCATTACAACCGGTTTATGAACGTAATGCCTGCTTCCATAGGGAAATGTAGGAATGCGATGAACAGTGTTGTCGCATCCTAATAGGGCCATCGGAACCGTCGACCGGGTGTCGGTATGTCCCAGGACCGAGTCGGTGTTGGGTAGAAGCAATTCCGCCCAACATCGAAATCTGCCACTAAGTATGGTGTATATATGAGTAAATGATTTGGAACACATTTTGAAGGTCTCATCCATCATCCATGTTTGACATTTGGCTAAGTTTTAGTAAGTTATTTGCTATCGCAAAAAATAGGATTGGTTTGTCATTATTTAGGTTGTCATGTAAAAGGAAAGGTTCTTCATTGAGTGCCATTGTCAAATGTTTAATTTATTTCTATTTATGTCACATTTGGGGTGGTTGTGCCCTCCAACATGGTTTACAATATCATCTTCGAAGTTACCTTCCTAAAGCATGCATAATAATAATATTTGGTACATTTCCAATTTATATTTTCAGTTGATGCACTTTCTTGACTGTAGGTGTAGCCCATGTGTTTAAGTAACTGCTTTCCTTTTTGCGAAGAAATGTACTCTGCTGCCTCTGTCATTGTATCTGAAACTAGTGTAATATTATTAATATGTACAATATTTTTAAGTTTACACATTTGTTATTTACATGTAAAATTATGTAACAACTTCTATTTTGAATACTTACAGGTATAATATGGAATGGTTTCCATGCCGGCCTGTCTGACATGGAAACCATGTCGGAAAGCGCTTTTGGAGGCCGCCAGCTGGGTCTTTTTGGGTGTGCAGTCTCCTGTTGGGGGCCAAGTGGTCACCTATGGTGCCTTCCTGTTGATCCCTGCACCATGTGGCAGGCACCTAGAGGTGGCTGTCACAGGGTGCAGGAATGATCCACACCTCCCATTTCCCTAAGGCAGCATGCATTACGACGGGTTTACGGCCGTAATGCCTGCTCCCATAGGGAAATGTAGGAATGCGACCAAACACCTAATTTGTCCGCCAGGACCACCGACCAGGTGAGCAAGGACACAGCCTCGTGTCCGAAACGCGTCTTGAGGCATGCACCGTTCCACCTATTTGAAGCAATGAAAAAATAAAATCTGATTTTGGCGTATTACTGAGTCCGTGTTCCTGTGTATGTGCGTCAAGGCACTGGGAAGCTGTGGAGTTCATGAATATATATATTTTTAAATAAGTTTTATGTTTAAACACTGGTAGTTAATGGTAATATTTTTTTGGGGTTGTAGTGGTATGATTTTAGGTACAAAATGTACTCAGTTGAAAGGTAAAGATTTTGTTGATATAATTGAAACAAGTGTGTACAATGTTTTCCATTTGTTTCCAATAATTGTTGTGAAAGGATATTTGTTTGTTCTTATTAATGCTTTTTTAAAGGTATTTTGGCGATAATTTTCTTGTCAATATTGTGTGAATCTATATTTTTGACGTATAATATGGTCATTTAAAGAAAATAATATTTGCGTTTCCGATATTTATGTTTTCAATATAAGGATAAATCTACATTTTAAAATATATTTCTGGTTTTACTAGTTAAGTTTAGGAAGACAATATTTTTGTTATTGATATTTACTTTCCAGTTTTTTTGTTTTGATATTGTATGCATCGATAATATGTTAGTCATCCAATCTGACAGGTGTTTGGTTGTAAAAGCGTCCACAGTAACCTTTAATTAAGGGCAATTAGGCATGTTTAAAAAAGGTTATTTTCATGGCTGTTTTTACAGGTTGTAAGAGTGATTGATGCAGCGGTATGAAACAAAAAGATAATAACAAAAATATTACCCAACAAAAATACCATGTCCTTAGTTTTGCTTGTAACCATATCGGCCCTTTTAAGTTAATAGTAGAAAATCAACACCCAGTGGCATAATACTTTTCTAAATATTTTAAACACTATACTGCTTTCAGATAATATTTTAACTAATGAAATTCTGACATAAAACCACATCAACGTTTTTATTGCATTAAACTGTAAACACATTTGTAGCATTTGAATATCACTCCAAGGTCCTTATTCTAAGAGTAGGGATACATTCCTATCCCTCTGCAGTGTTTGCACAGGGATCAGAATGACAAATAGTATGATAATTGACACGGGGCCCTTATGACCGAGTATTTACGTGCAGGTGCTTCCCCTCCTAGTTTAATAGTGAGACTAGAACCTAAGATTTTTCTTGGAGATCAACAAGTCCGTATGGATTGGAGCTTCATTGCAACAAATGCAGCCGAGATTGGTTAATTTTGATTATCAATACTGCTAAGCGACTGAGCGAGGCATTATTGAGGGAGATTTTGGATTTAGAGGATACTCTGTAGAATACCACCGCACTTACAGATGCTAAGGAACAGCTAGCACGGATTCAGGGAGACCTTTCAGAATACAAGACCTATATGGTCAACCAGAAAATCAAGGCGTAGAAGAATAATTTGGATCGTTATTCACATCCTTGGGCATTTCCCTATACTGAGAATGATTACTAGGACATACCAGTAGAACAGCAATGTGTCCAACATTTCCAGAGAAGGGAGCAGAATTTTCAGAGAGGAGGCCAAAGAGATAACAGGTGGACACCAAATAATTGGCTATTTGATGATACAAGCAGTGAAGACGAGGAAGTGTCTGACCGCCAATCAGCACCAATCAGAACAGGGTAAATTTTGCGCCTGAGAATAGATCTGATGAGGATTTGGGGGTTCTTTTGAGAGCTTTTTCAGGGCAAACCCAGAGAGGTGCCCGAGGTGGCGGTGGAACGGCACAAAGGGGACAAGGCAGGGGCAGAGCCCAATCAACATGGCAGATGTACTCACCCGCATCAGGCAGAGCAGAGGCATATCCTTCCAGAATTAAGGGATGGGAATACATCACAGTCTACCAAGAGCAGTGATATAGTGGTAAATCTTTCCTCATATGAATTAACATCTAGTGAACGGAGGGTGTTAATAAGGGACTGGGGCTTGTCCCCACCCCCAGACATGACACCTTCCTATGTAGAATTGAGTTGTCAGAGATGATGAGGAGGCTTAAGCTACAAAAGTTCTTTGCAGACAAAGAAAAACTGTCTCAGTCTATTTTTGATACTAACCTGCACCGCCCGTCTACCTTTTGTCCTCCCAATTCCTTACTTGGCCATGAAGTGAAAGTGTTCGAACAGCGGGTTTTGCAAGAGATAAAAATTATTGAACAAAATCAAGAGCAACGTCAGGCAAATAATATGGGCAAGGAAGATTGGCTTGCTGTCAGATCCTTACAACAGAACAAAACTATTACTATCAAGCAAGCCGATAAAGGCAGTGCTGTTGTTGTGCTCAATACCTGTGATTATGAGACAGAGATACTAAGGTTGCTGGAGGTCCGCACCAATTACCATCCGCTGATGCGTGACCCCACTCCTGAACTTCTAGACACCATTAAGAACATGGTGGTGGACGCTGTGGCAAAAAAATGGATTACGTCTAAAGAGGCAGACTTCATCATCAACACTAAACCAAGGGTGCCGACGTTTTACATATTGCCTAAAATCCATAAGCCACAGTGTCCACCCCCTAGACGCCCAATCGTTTTGGGCATCCAGTCAGTCCTAGGACCCTTATTCCAGTTTTCTGACTTTTTCTTGAGGGAAGCTGTGGTTACTCAAAAATCTTATGTACAGGATACGACTGACATTCTTAATATTCTGAAAGACATTGATTTTGACCCTGAGAACCAATTACTGGTTACCATCGACATAGAGTCGTTATACACCAGCATCCCCCAGGATGGTATGCTGGTGGCAGCAGCGCGGGCCCTGGGGGCACTTGAATGGTTCTACGACACGCCCCAGACATTTGTGATGCAGTGCATTCAGTTGGCGCTCACAAGGAATTTCTTTGAGTATAAAGGCCAGCTTTATTTGCAGACATCAGGGACGTCGATGGGGGCCACATTTGCTCCAAGTCTGGCCTGCATTTATGTAGCCCAGTTTGAGGAGAATGTGGTCCACCATCAATCCAATCCATACTTGAGAAAATATCTCTCTATGGAGGAGATATATAGATGATGTCCTCTGTATCTGGACAGGTACAGAGGACATTCTGATTACATTCTTAAAGTGGTTGAACCAAGCAGATGCCAGTTTGCTGTTCTCATGGACCATCAGTAATATATCAGCTGTTTACTTGGATGTGGATATCTCTGTGGTGGATCATAGACTGGCCACGAATGTACATCATAAGAACATCGATAGGAATTCGCTCCTACATTCTCGATCCTTTCATCCCAGGGCACTTAGGGATAATCTCCCGGTGGGTCAATTTTTGAGGTAAAGGTGTAATTGCTCTACCACAGAGGTATTTTTTGGACCAATCAGAGGAGCTTGTGACGAAACTCAAGGAAAGAGAATACCCTTTTAAGGTGATCAAACAGGCACGCAAGCGCGCACTGAACACCCCGCCTGAAGATCTCCTTGAGAAAAACATCAAGGAAAGGCAAGCTTGTCTCCCTATAGTCACTACGTTTGATCCCCTATCTACCAAAATGAGACAGATCATTAGGAAACACTGGTCGATCTTGTACACAGCTACTAGCAAGATGCCGGTTCATATATTTGCGTTTAAAAGGGCGCCCAATCTAAGAGACAAACTATTCCACACTTGTTTCCCCACTGTGACACAGAGGAGCACTTTCCCCACTGGTCATTGTCCATGCGGTGGTTGCTCTGTGTGTGGCCTTACTGTGGCGACTAAAAGTGTTGTTTTACATGATGGAAAAACATGGTTTTTAAACCGTTTCAGCAATTGCAACACATTCCATGTGATTTACAGACTTATGTGTAGCTGTGGACTATATTATATTGGACTTAGCTCCCGCAAAGTCAAGATCCGCATACAGGAACACCTCTGTACAATCAAGGCCAAGAAACTACACCTCAGTACAATCAAGGCCAAGAAACTGTCTACAGGTTTGATCCGCCTACAGGAACACCTCAGTACAATCAAGGCCAAGAAATTGACTACACGTTTGGTGCAACATTGCACTGAGAAAGGACATGGCCATAGAGATTTGAAATGGACTGCCCTTGAGAAGGTGGTGGGGGATACACACAACCTTGAAACCATCCTAGCAAGTGAAAGAGGCTAAATGAATTTTCTCAGAAAAGGTAGACCGTGAGGGACTCAACGAGAAAATCGAATGGAATAAATTGAGCAGAAGGTGAACGTATGGGGATATGTATTGCGACAGATTGAGTACTATCAGTTTTTTGGATTGCCTCTGCCCGTGTGGGGGCACCACTCATATTCACGGGTGGACTGTTAGAGTGGTCTACATATTCCTTTTTTTAAACTTCTAATGAGTGAGAGGGGGAGTTATGATTAGGCAATGCCCCCTCTGAGTTCTAGGCACACCAGATAAGTGGGGTCCAGACTGTTGGGTGGGTTGCCAGCTTGCTCCCCTTCCACCTGTGCTGCCATATTGAGTGGTGTTGTTATAACGGGATTTGTCAGACCATTGGGTGGGTTGCCAGCTTGGTCCCCTTCCTCCTGTGCTCCATCATTGAATGGTGTTGTTATAACGGGATTTGTTATCAGGGAATTGTCCTTTTGTCCCGCTACTATGATGGGTACGGATGTGCTCACTAGTTGTTGAGGTGATTACTTCGGTGGATGTCATAGCATTAGTGCTTGCGATCATTTATAAACCACTTCATGGCGATTTTGTCCAACTAGCGTGGAACGATGGGCGATGCGGGCAGCTGTATAGCAGAATGTTTTTTACCGGTCCACATATTATTATTTTATTTTTTCGACATGACAAAATGGTGCCAGATTAGTGGAGATTAATATCAATTGCAGAACCGGGCCGGGTTCATCATTGATAATAACCCTTTCTAACATGGCCGCCGCACGTAGCGATGACACTACACGTTACGCTGCGTCAGGGGCATTTTCGGTGATTGGATCAAAACTTGGACTCTATCAGCGGTAAACACGAAGAGCTACAGGAGTGCCGGAGGGACGCGGCTACAGTAAGGTTTCTTGTATGTCTGGATGGCGTACACGGATTGAGTGTGGACGGGGTAGTGCCGATGGGCAACGGATTGACTGACTGTGGCATTCAGAGTGACCGCTTGACCAATTGTTTGTGGTCACACATAACTTCGTAGACATGGATATGTAAATGAATTTGATTCTGGCGGGCGGCACAGACGAGTATGAATGGACATGTGGCCATGTGAACAGCAGGCAGGTGGCTGCTGGCCTGACATTATTGTTTGTGCTTCATGCATGGTATTTATTTATATTTTTTCTGTCATGCAGGGGGCTTGCAGGGGGCTTGAGATATACTGAGCCACTGGTGGACACGTGATCTTGAGACATGCGTTCCGTTATAGCGCATGGTTGCTGGTATGCACTGACTTGGCAACCATCAGGTAAACAATTCCGACTGTAATAGTCTATGTGTTGTTTGAACATGCTGTTAAAGAAAACCTCCTTATGAAGGGGTGTTGTAAATTCACTGCTGTGTTCTACTTTTAATCTTATCACTGGTCTTTTGAATGATTTAGTGTGAAGATTGAGAATAGAGAACCCCATACTGCCCTGATGAAGTTGCTGGAATGTTGAACAACGAAACATGTTGGCATGAAATAAATAAGTATGGTATATAGTTAACCATTTTTAATTGGGAGGGTTTGCAGCAGTGGAATAAAGTTGGATAGCCAGCAAGCCTCACCAGATTTCTAATTTTGCGAATCAAATACACTGGTTCTCTTTGGGGTTCTAGGTGCATACATATGTAGTTTTTTTTTAATAGTGCACATATTGGTTTCTGTTCACTATTATTGCACCTCACAATTTTATTATTTATTATTATTGATGCACATGATAATTTTCGCTTTCTTTCTTTACACACTACACAGAGAGAGTGACCAATGATGAGAAGTGGGTAGACTGGTAATTGCTAGCCAGGAACCCCCTCGGGTGGTGCTACTTTGAGGCACTCTCTCTTTGCTCACTATATATTTTTGCTTCACAGTGAGAAGTGGCCTGTTGAGATGTTTGTTATATAGAATATACACATTGACCTAAGGGACGAGTGATAATTTACACATCCGTGGATTTAGAAAAATGGTGGCGTATCAGATCCCTCAATAGGTCCTTTTATAGGTGTTATGAATAGGTAAGGCTCCATATTGCTGCCATTTAGTTGAGTGGGGGGGCGGCCTTACCTTATATCCCCCTAACACTCCTATTGATTGATTGATAATTAACAAACTCTTTTCCCATACAAATTCCAACAGGTCAAGCCTGCCAAAATGTATGGGGGGAGGGGCACGCAAACTGCAGTAATTAAAAATATACTGATTCAGCACATTATGCCTAATTTGCAAGTTAAAAAATCTGAGTAGGAGGTATTTAACACAGTGGGAGTAAATTGCAACTAAATGTGCATTGTGCTTTCAACTAAACGCCTTAATCTTCCATTGTGCCTACAGTCTGTCCTTCACAGCTTAGTAATTACCATAGCTTAGCCTATCACCTCCTTGGCTAACACACTTCAATCTGCAAAGTTACACTATTACCTAATGATGCACTAACCAGCATGCACCATACTCAGTGAGTCATGTTGGCTGCTTGCATTTAGTCAATAATATTTTAGCATAGCTTCTTCCAACTACACATAGTATCTTTATTTACCTCCTCCCTCACTTCCTGTCAGTGCAAAGCAAATATAATTGTGTAGGAAGGGTGGGAGGGATAGTATTCTAATGAGGAGAAGTCCTAAGGATAATTAAGATTACCTGTAAATAAAATATTTATTACCCCCACATAGTCCTCTTCATTATAGTACTAACTGAATGAGCATATGTACAAGCAATAATTGTACAGACACAGTTATGATGTTGCAATCTTTATTGTACCATGTTGCATTTCAACCTTCAGAACAGAAAACCCCAACGGGCCATATAATCAAGAACAGTGTTAAAATTATAGCCGGTTTGGCGGCGGAAAACTGCCGCTAAAGCAGCGATAATGGGCTTGATAATATGCCCTGGAGAATTCCAATAGAAGACAATGTTCACACCAGAACATGGACTTCTATTGGAATTCTCAAGAGGATATTATCGAGCCCATTATTGCCGCTTTAGCTGCTGTTCTCTGCCGCTGAACCGGCGATAATTTTTAACGCAATTCTTGATAATATGCCCCCAAATTCTCAGTGACTTTGGGAAACAAATCCAACTTATAATGAGTGAGAAACATATGGTAATTTGCCCAAGCTGCTGTACAATATATTTCCTGAAGTAAGACACCCCTGCCTCAGCCCATAAAGCCCGAATGCCATGGCAGAATGGTTGCTTTGTTGCATCCCCTAGGCTGATAACAGCTAATTTGCTGTTGAGAGGGCAAAAGCTAAGGAAAAGACTAGGCATGGTAACAACAAAATGTAATGACTCCTTCAAGAGTACTGTATGCTTAATATTTTTACCAATGTCTAAATGATGGCTGAGACTAGGGATATCAAAGTCATTACCAAGCCAATAGAAGTAGTTTCTAACCCTACCTCATTCTGACATCCACGGTCACATTTTCATCTGTTATTTTAAAGAGGTGTGGGAAGTTTTTATTACGTGTACTCTGTTGATTTCCCCTGTTATTGGTTTTCCTGCAGAGAGGAACCTTTTTCATACGTCTACCTTTCACGTAGTTTTCTCTCTTGAACAAGTATTTTTTAGGCAAGCAAATAATTTGCATAGCTTTCTAGTATAAGATAGTGGAAGGTTTAAATGTTTTCCATGTAACCATGTAAAAGAGCTTTAAGCAACAATAATAAGAATGGGGCTTTTGCTCTACCCCATGCTGATTTGGAACGTCAGCACTAGTTCTATTAATCATTCCTGATAGAGGCATTATTAACACTGCCACTTTGTCAAATACAACAGGAAAGGGCTGTGTAGTGTATAACCTCATGACAAATGCAGTGTGAAGGAGTTTTACACTGTCAACTGTCTGGCAACTAGAAATGGGAGAGGGCTTAGGTTGTGAATCCTCTGAAACGGTAAATCTTACCTGCAACACGCCGCAACATGCCACAGCTTGCCAGGCTTCACAGCCCACGCCGCCACCGCCGAGAGTCACCTTCCCTGCAGTTTGGATGCGCCGCCGCTCCGGGACTACGAATCCCGGCAGCCTGCGCGGCGGCGCGCGTTGTGACACCGCGAGGGCGCCAGGGGAGGCGCACAAAAGCGCCGCAGGACCGGCGGAGCACTGGGGAAACGGTAAATCTTACCTGCAACACGCCGCAACACGCCACAGCTTGCCAGGCTTCACAGCCCACGCCGCCACCGCCGAGAGTCACCTTCCCTGCAGTTTGGACGCGCCGCCGCTCCGGGACTACGAATCCCGGCAGCCTACGCGGCGGCGCGCGTTGTGACACCGCGAGGGCGCCAGGGGAGGCGCACAAAAGCGCCGCAGGACCGGCGGAGCACTGGGGAAACGGTAAATCTTACCTGCAACACGCCGCAACACGCCACAGCTTGCCAGGCTTCACAGCCCACGCCGCCACCACCGAGAGTCACCTTCCCTGCAGTTTGGACGCGCCGCCGCTCCGGGACTACGAATCCCGGCAGCCTACGCGGTGGCGCGCGTTGTGACACCGCGAGGGCGCCAGGGGAGGCGCACAAAAGCGCCGCAGGACCAGCTTCGCGGGACGCGAGCGGGACGCCCGGGGCGAAGCCCGGGCAAAGGGCGGGCCCTCTACGGCCCTCATCGGCACAAGTCGGCCAGGCTAGGCCACCCTACTAACATTACTTTTTTGTGCACCAGGAAATCATTTGCGTGAGTGCTCACAGCAAGTAGTGGCGTTCCAGACGTTGGTTGCCCGTCTTTTAAGCCCAAGCTATCCAGACGGGGGTCGGTAAGCAGGCCATATAGCTTCTATCGAATCGCCCAGGAGCCCGGGTTAAGAAGGGGGCCCACGTGGAAACGCCAAGAATAGACAATCATACTGATGAATTCGGAAAGGAGTCAGCTGGATATCTGCACAAGTTTTGAAGTAAGACTTTTTGTTTTAACCTTGGGAGCGATACTTTGTTAATTAATTGAACAGTGGGTATAAGACTTTCACACATCTCCGTAAAACTATGCGCAAAAAAAATCAACACATGGCACCTGAAATACCAAAGAACACCATGGAAAACTACCTGGTGCAAGTGGTCAGCAAAATCAACAGTGAACGCAGACAATCGTTAGGTCTGTCCCAATCACCTATTCTTCCTCCCATGAGCCCTCCCACCTCATCGCAAATTAATGAGTCCCTGTTACTAGACTCTAACAACGATACTCATGCTCCAGTTTCCCCAGTAACTGTCAACATTGATGTAAGTACAGTGCATGTGGGGGATACTGAACAACATGTGGTTAATGACTCAGATGCACAGTTTCTCATTGAGGTTGAAGGAAATATTGACAAAGAAGATGTGGAGGATGATCCACCGGCTAAGCAGACCTCAAGGGCAGTTAGAGCCAGTCGCAGACTGCAGAGTAAATGTGGGGGGGGCACGTTCTGGAAAAAACAAGGCTACACCACCACCAAAGGAAAAAAATACCTGCCAGAACAAGGAGGTTAATAATTTGAGGGACATACTGGACGAGGATTTAATGTCCAAAATAGTGGAGCTGTTAGAAATAAAAATACAGACAATTGTTAAGCCACTTATTAGCAAGATTGACAAACTTTCTATAGAGATAAAGAAACTTGGAAGTACACAAAATGCCTTAGCAGATGCAATAGGTAATGTCTTAAGTAATGTCAATAAAGGCAGTGATCCCCCAGAGAATGATAATGAATCCAGGGTAACATCAGATGATACTCCACCCAAAGTAATTCCTGTAGAATGCCCGCAAACCTCTGGCCAAAATATTAACAACTTGCCATTAGAAACCCCAACTGTCCGATTAATTGATTCAACACATGCTACATTGCCCTCTAGTCTTGAAGAAAACCAAACACAATTTGTAGTTGAAGCTGCACCGTTAGTGCTAGTGCTAGCGAATACACCAACCCTATCACCGGACCAAACTGAGTCAGCCTCATCACTCAAAAGCAAGGCATTATACTGGCTCTCAAATAACATGCGGATGGCACAGGGGGGTGAACAGCGGTTGGCTGATGAAATTAAAACGGCAAGGAGGGTTGGTTGGATAGGAAATAAGCAAAAAAAATGGAAGGGCGACTGTGTGATACTAAACTTTTCGACTGCAGCTGCTCTTCCGGACATTTTGCCAAATATCCTTCCACCACAAAAAAGAAGTAGCTCTATAATCCCTCTCACTTTTTTTTTTTTTAACATCATTTTTATTGCATCACCAATAGAAATGTACAGACAATATAATCATCAGTAGATATTCAGCATGTACAATATTAGTATGGTCCAGTCCTTCTCCATCCGGGGGGTCCACCCCGTCCTCGGTGTGGGTGACCTCATCCCTGATCACTTCTCGTAACTCCTTACAACGTCTGACCGCTACATTAGGCAAATATCTCTGGGTTGCTTTTGTGATTTTCACCCCTCCCCCTCCCCAAATTTCGGTACCCCAACACCTCTCCAAACCAGCTTCCTACCCACCCTCCCCCGTGGTCGCTCTGCGTTGAGTTAACAGTGTAAAAGTGTCTGGTGTGTTGCAGGAGGAAGCAGTCATTCGCTAAGGTGTGTTCTCCTGTGTAGTGATAGGGCCTGCCCGGTCCAGTTCGCTCTCGCCCTCCTGCCCCTCATCATCCATATCACGGAGAGCCTGCACCATCACTTCCCATGCAGTTGCCCTCTCCAGAGCTTTCTCGTCATTCATCCTCCAGGCCATCTGGTACCGCAAAGTACTTTCACACGCGGCCCATCTCAGGCACTCCCCATACCATCTTTTATACGTGGGCCCCACTCTGGACTTCCAGTTTCTCGTGATCTCCCGCTTGGCCAGAATAAGCCCTAAATCTATAAATTTACTAGTCGTCTTGTTCCGAGGCGTGTGAGGGAACCAATGAAGGACGCCAACCGCTTTAGTGAACTGGATATCCCTATCCGTCGCGCCGTTAAGGGCCCGCCCAATTTCCTGCCAATAGTCTCCCAGAGAGGGACAATCCCACAGCATATGACCCAGATCCGCCCCAATTGTGTTACACCTGGGGCAAGCAGCGTCGTCCACCCCAAAATACTGTTGGATTTTCCCCGGGGTGAGGTATGCCCTGTGAACGACATAGAAGTGGATTAATTGAAACCTGGCATTTCTCGAGCTCTTCCGTGCCCGCCTTAGCAACTGGCCCCAGGTCGTGTCAGGTATCTCCACTTGAAGGTCCAGCTCCCACTTGGCCTTCAGGGCTGCCAAAGGCTGCAAGGCCTCCCGCTGCATCCTAGAGTACAGGCACGTGACAGCCTTAAAAGTTCCCGCCGCCATCATTGTGTACTGGCAGGCCATCGAGGTGCCCGGTTCCTGCAGCCCTTCCCCCCAGTGGGCTTGCATAGCGCCCGTGACTGCTGCATGCAGCAAGTAGTCGCCCCTCGGAAGGTCAAATCGCTCCTGCAGGTCCTGGAATGGCAGCAACACCCCATCTTCATAGAGATCACCCAGCATCTGTATTCCCGCCTCCTCCCATCCTAGCAAGCGCGACCAGTCGCCTCCATGTGGGAGGGCGGTGACCATCCCCAGCGGAATTTCAGGGGCATACATAAGGCGGACACCCGCCCGCTTACGGGCCCAGTCCCAGCAGAGCCGGAACGTCTGCTCCTCGACCGTCAGGTCTCCCACCCGGAGCTTCTGGTGCAGCGTGATGTACGCCAGAACGTGCCGTGGGGTGCCTTCTACTCTCGCGTCCTCTGGGCCTCTATATACTCTCGCTACCTCCTGAGTAAAAATCTGCAGCTGCGCGGCCAGGTAATACCCTTCAAAATCCGGCACCGCCATACCTCCTTCATCTTTGGGGCGCAACAGAGTGTCGAGCGCTATGCGCCTCCTTCCCGTGCCCCATAAGAACGCTATGACCAAAGACCTCAGGCGTTTGAAAACAGAGCTCGGGATCCATACCGGGAGTGTCCTAAAATAGTACAAAAGCCTGGGCAGGGCTATCATTTTAAGCAGGGAGATCTTACCAGCCAGGGATAACGGCAGAGTCGCCCAGAAGTCCATGGACCCCCGTAGGGCATTAATACAGCGAGTGATGTTACCGTCCAGTAAGTCGGCCGGGGTATGATAAACATAGACCCCCAAGTAATGCAGACAACGCGGCTCCCACCGGAGTTCCTGTGCGGTGAGTGGGCACGGTTTCCCCGGCCTCAGAGGGAACAGGCAGGATTTAGGCCAGTTGACCCTCAGGCCCGACAACCGGCCGAACTGCCCCAGTAGCTGCCGCGCCCCCTGGAGCTCGGGGCCCGCATCGGCCAGAAACATCAGTAGGTCATCTGCGTACAGGGAGATGAAGTGCGGCCTGCCCCTAAATGATAAACCTGCGTAGTGGCGGCCCAGTCTGGCCTCCGCAGCGAAGGGTTCCATCGCCAAAGCGAATAGGAGCGGGGATAGGGAACAACCCTGTCTAGTGCCACGCCTGATCGGGTACTATCTCGAGATCAGAGTGCCCACTCGAACCCTCGCTACCGCCTCGGTGTACAGGACCTTGGTCCATTTTATGTATCCGTCCCCCAGTCCGAAGCGTCGCATCACTTCATACAAGTATCCCCATTCAAGGCTGTCAAATGCCTTCTCAATATCAATGGAGAGGACAAATGGGGAGACGGCACCCGGCCAGTCCGCACCCATCAGTCTCGTAAGTCTACGAATGTTATGAGTGGTGTTGCGTGTCGGTATAAAACCACACTGGTCACCGTGAACAAGGCTTGTCATGTGTACCAGCAGTCTGTTAGCAAGAATTTTACTGAGGATCTTGTAGTCCGTCGTCAACATGGACAACGGACGGTACGAGGACAGAGCCGCTCCCTCTCTGCCCGGTTTCAAGAGCGGGATCATGAGGGCCTCGCACATGGAGCCCGGGAGTCGACCCTTCGTTTGTGCCTCATTGTACACCTCGCGCAGCCGTGGGGCAAGGTATTCTAGGTATTTACTATAAAATTCGATCGGTAGCCCGTCGAGTCCCGGGGTCTTATTTCTGGCCATCTGCTTTACTGCACAACCTATCTCTCCAAGAGTGATGGGCCGACCCAGCTCTTCCGCCTCCGAGTCCTCCACCCGTGGTAACTGTAACCCGTCCAAGAACTCTTCAAGCTCCTCCACCCCTCCCGTTCCACCACTCTCATAGAGCCCCTCATAATAAGCACAAAACTTATTCAGGATCCCGGATTGAGTGTGGCAGGGCTCCTCCCCCGTCTCCTGGATCCCCATGATCGGTACTCCCCTCCGAACTGGGTTAGCGAGCCAAGCCAGCATCGACCCCGCCTTATCTCCCTCCGCATGCGCCCTCGTCATGTACGCCTTGTGGTCGAAGCTACGCAGCCGCTCCAGCTCTACCGCCAGCCCCTCCCGTGCCCCGCTAAGCCCCTCCTGCAACTCAGGGTGATTCGGGCACCTCTTCTCTAAGTCTCTCAGCCATGCCTCAGCCTTATCTAAGTCATCCAACAGAGTTTTCCGAGCCCCAGCCGTGTGCCCAATACAGTGTCCCCGCACCACCACCTTGAACGCATCCCATTCTACCGCCCTCGTGGAGGCCGAGCCACTGTTCTCCTCAAAGTACCTCTCAATGCGCTCACCCAGGGCCTCCCTGAACAACAAGTCATCTAGGGTGTCGGGTTGCAGGCGCCATGTTGGCACGCAGTTAACAGTCACCATCCAGTCCAGAGAGATCAACAAAGGGTTGTGGTCCGATAGCGTCCTGGCCAAGTATTCCGCCCCTCCCACCGCGGGGAGCACACACGCCGAACAAAGAAATGCGTCCAGCCTCACGTGCAGGTCATGTAGGTGCGAGTGAAAGGAGTAGTCCCTAGTAGTGGGGTGCAACGCCCTCCATGCATCCGTGAGGGCCCAGCTCTCCTGCCATTCCAACCTACGCTTGGCGACCCTATGCACTGGGGACGCGCGCAGCGGGGGATGGGACCTATCTAGTAACACATCCTCAACCGAGTTGAAGTCCCCCCCCAAGAGGACCGGCCCTGCCAAATAACCCGCCATTTTGCCCGAGATGGTAGACAAGAATGTGGGCAGGTCTACATTAGGAGCATACACATTACAGAGAGATATCACCCTGCCTCTCAGCCTCCCTTCCACCGCCACATACCTGCCCTCCGGGTCCACCAATGACTTTGTGACCTGGAAGGGGACCCCCGCCCGTATCCAAATCAGTGTCCCCCTTGCAAAAGCTGAGAATGTCGTGTAAAACAGCTGCCCCCTCCAGCGCCTCTGCAGAGCGGCCCCTTCTTGCTTATTAAGATGTGTCTCTTGCAGGAACGCTATATGACCCCCCTACGCTTGAGGTATGCCTGAACTTTATGTCTGCGCGTCATGGACTGCATACCCCGCACATTCCAGGTCACACATTTCAACGCCCCAGTACTAGCCATCCCCCCCTACACAACCGGACCAGACAACAAAGAACAGTGTCCTTACAAGTCCCGCGACCACGGGCCCACCCACCCACCCTCTCCAAACAGGAAGCCAAACCCCTCCAACAACAACTACCCCCCGAGCAACCCCAACTGCTCGCAACACCCACCCCCCCAGGACAGGCCCCCCCGCAACTGGAAGTACCCCCATCCAAACCAACACTCCCGACCACCCCTCAAGGAAAGGTGGTAATGGTCGCAGTCCCCACTGCGGTGACCTTAGGGGCCAGTAAGGCGTGGCTCGATGCGATAGAACTTCAAAGCAAATCAGCCCCGCGCACTCCACCCCGCAATCCCCACATTACAGCCCCCCAAAACCTCAAGTAATAGCGTTCCACTGCCACGGGCCCAGTGCCCCGGTGTCCAACCAACGAGTTCACTCCACCAGTTCAGTTCAACACGCCTCAAGTATCTCCCCCGAAGTCTGCGGTGTCACAATAGGGCCCCGGGCTCCACCAAATTCCGATTGTCCCGTCTCCGAGCCCGTGCCCGGGTCCTCTGATTCCGTGCCCTTCCCGGACTGACTTCTGGAGGCCCTGGATAAGTCCGCCACCGCCTGTAGCGCCGCCTGCCTCTCCGCCTCCGTCTGCGACATCGATGGTTTGCCGGTCCTCCTGCGGTTCCTCCTGATCCGTTGGGATTGCCTGACCGGTTGCGCCACCTTAGCCTCCTCCTCCCTGGCCTTAGCACCGTCCGTTCCTGCTTTATAAGTGTCCCACCAGTCCCAAGCGTCCGCGGAGGACGTGAAGAAGAGTGACTGTTCATCCACCACCACTCTCAGCTTGGCGGGGAACAACAGGGAGTACTTGATGCCTTCCTTGCGGAGCTCCCGCTTGAGGGACAGAAATTTTGCCCGAAGCCGCTGCGTCTCAAATGTATAATCCGGGAACATAGTGACTCTGCTGTTGTCCACTTGAAAGGGCCCTGCCTCTCTCGCCCTCTGTAAAAGCCAGTCCCTGTCCCGGTAATGGAGCAACTTGAACACCACTGGGCGAGGAGGGAGGCCCAAGGCTGGCGGGCGCGCTGGAACCCTATGTGCCCGTTCCAGGGAGAAGAAGGGGGACAATCCTTCCGGTGCCACCTCCGTCCGCAGCCAGTTATCGAGGTAGCCCACCATGTCGTCGCCTTCGATTTTTTCCGGCAGGCCCACTAGGCGTACGTTGTTGCGCCTGTTCCGGTTTTCCGCATCTTCGGCCCTCCGTTCTAGCACCTTCAAGCGGTCCATCACTTCCGTCATCTGGGCCTTCATCGTTGTTTGGCCCGGGGCTAATTCCTTAACCGTGATCTCCATGGACTTCACCCTGTCCTTAAGTTTATCATGGTCGGCCTTCAGGAGGCCCAAGCCCGTCGCCACCTGAGCTATATCTTGTTGTAGGGCGTCCTTTGTGGTGGCGATGGCCTCTAGGATACGATCTTGCATCCGCTGCAATGCCGCTTGGTCTCGCTCCGCTCCCTCCGCAGCTTCTGTATCGGTCGCACCATCTCCCTTCCCCTTCGTCTTCCCCATCTGGGCCGGCCCGAGCGGTGGCCTCCGAGTATGGTCCTGGTCGTTCTCCGAGCGTCGCCGGGTTTCGCCCTCCGGTAGGGTCCCCGGATCCAAGGTTATCTCCAAGAAGCAGGAACACTGAACGACCGTCAGCCCGGCTGGCGCCAGTCGTGCCAAGGGCCCGGGGCTTTCGTCACTGGGTCACTGCCGCACTGTCGCCGCCACTACCAGAGGGCGGTTCCCAGCCACCGCCCGAGGGTGCGCCCAAGGTCCACTCCGGCACCTAGGGAGAGGCGCGATACAACCGCCAGCACCTCCGATTTGTCAGGGAGCAGTCCTTAGTGGGTCTCCGGGCAGATGACTCCGTCGTCTCCGAGTCTCATGCCACCGCCGCCATTTTAGGGTCTGCGACTTCTCGCCTGGGTCCAACTTTCAAAGTCGAAAGACTGCTGTGGAATGGCTCGGCGTCGTCCTCCGTGGGCACCGGACCCTCCGCAGTACCTTCCAGTACCGGATGATATCGATTACATCGGGTCCGATCAGATTTTCAGGATATTTTCCGGGATCGGGCACGGAGCTCCGAGCTCACGCTGCCTACCTCCTCGGCATCCAAGCCACGCCCCCCCTCTATAATCCCTCTCACATTAGAATTTTTCTATACTGATTCACAAAAGGCCAACAATCAAAAACCCCGGAAGCCAGTTTGGTCAACGAGAGACCATGGTTGGGGAGGGGGACCACCAGCTCCTGACATGAATTATGCTCCCCAAAATAGGGCAGGTCTATGGCTACCAAACTACAACAATATTTTTCAAAACACTACTCCAGGGCAAAATTGGAATCAAATGGGCAGACGAGGGCCCGGTATAATAACCAACAATTGTGGGCCTACAGGAAATGTTAAATATAATGGAGGATGGCCAGGTATGCAGCAGAATGTACTGTATCCTAACACCCCAGCACCTATAGGTAATGCTGACTTTAATGGAGGATGGTTGGGCTCTTATCAGAATCCACCCTTTCCCATTACCCCTGCACCCAGATGGAATGCCCCCACAAATGGTTGGGGCTTCGGGGTCCCATCTCACAACTGGGGAGTTAGCACTTCAAATAGGTTTGAAGCCTTAGCTGGCTTAGCTGACTGCGACTGACTTGAGGGAAGGGCCTTGACAATGCCATGTAGTACAAACCACACACATCCTAGGTTGTATCTCGAAGTTGAATCAAGGCAGATTGCACCTACTAAAATCTTGCAACAGTCATTACATCTTGTTGAAACAACAACACAACAATCGCATTCAGAGACACCTAGGGTAACTGCACCCTGTCAGGTAGTAGAAACAGGAGGGGATCTAGGAAGTATAAAAATCATCTGCTGGAACATAGCGGGTCTGAAAAAAAACCTTTCAGATCCGTCCTGGCACGATTACCTGACGAGTGGGGATCTAATCATGTTTCAGGAGACATGGGGGCTTGAAAACTACTATAAGGTGGACTATAGATCTTTTTTCATACCCGCAGTAAACACAAATGGGGGGAGACCCTCTGGCGGATTAACAATTTGGGTGAAAATCACCGGAGGCCTGCCCTTTAAGCAAATTGATATAAACAATCCCGACATTTTATTGCTCGAGTTAAAAAATACCAAGGGTTGTAGCACTTATGTGATCAATATCTATAATAGACCACATCGATCATGTAAAGAATCAACAGTCGTAACCCACTTGAGTAACCTTGTGTCGGGATTTGATCAAAATGCACAAATGATTATAGGCGGTGATTTTAATAGAGGTTTTGAACCCATAATGGGTCTAGAAGACATCTACAAGGATGAGGATAGTGCAAACAATATCCTCTTAGTAGATACAAATTATAAAGCACCTTGTTCAGTGAGCGCCTTACAATTACTGAACCTGATATTAGAATCAGGCTTACGTGCATGTAATGGGCGGTTGCCTTCAGACTGTCCCAGTAGACCAACGTTTACTAGAGGGACACATTCCAGCCACTTAGATTATCTACTAGTCTCCCTGAACCTGTGGCCTATGACCATCGATCTAATAGTGGATGATCGTACGGAAAGCGACCATTATCCTCTGGTTTTATCTGTCCAAACCCAGATTTTTAAAACCCTTGACAAAAGTGCTAACAGCACAATGTCTTTGCCACAAGATCCCCTAGTGGCAAATAACCGCAGATCCCTAAAATGGCCAATAGTATTAGACAACTCCAAAATCATTAGTCAAATCTATAATGTATTTGTGAGTCATATGTCTTCTTTCTTAGGCAACAGTACTGTTATTCAAAATCTTAGTTTGATAGTATCCCATGAACATTTAATTAACCAACTTGGCGGGATCCTGACCAGGGCAATAAAAAAATCACATAATGCCCAAAAGAGCAAACAAACCGGGATTACCTGGTATAACCAGGATTGCCGGAAAGCCAAGACAGATCTAATTATAGCGGTCAGGGGGGGTTCAATGGATATTGTGAGAACTAAGAGAGCACAGTACAAAAGAATCCTATTAAAGGCCAAGAAAGAGTGGGACGAAAGGGTTTGGTCCGATCTACTGGATGCATGCAAGTGCAAAGATCAGACCACTTTCTGGAGCCTCATTGCTAGAGGCACCAGGGGAGTGACAGAAGGTAAAGATAAATTCTTAGAGGAAAAGACATGGGTCGACCACTTTACTATGCTATACTCTTGTACAAGTTCAGGTGAGAGTGGAGGTTGGGATAGTTTGCAGGCTCCCTTGGTAGCATATGATGTACCCCTTGTTTTCTCTCTAACAGAAACTATCTCCGCAATTAAGGCAGTTAAGTCAGGGAAAGCACCAGGCCCTGACAGAATACCTGGTGATCTTTGGAAACACGAAAACTATATCTGGGCTCCTTATATCAATTTGTTATCTAATGAAATTGCCCAAGGAGCTCCTATTCCAGAAACCTGGAAGGGGGCAGAGATTGTGGCTCTGTTCAAGAAGGGTGATAGGTCAAATCCCTCGCATTACCGACCTATCAGCCTTATTGATGTGTTACAAAAAATTTTTGCACGACAGGTCCTTGGTCGGCTTACCGCTTGGATTGAAGAGCACTCTATTTATACAAAATATCAGGCAGGTTTTAGATGTAAGATAAGCACTGTAGACCAGGTTTTTAGATTCTTATGTTTAGTCTGGAAATATACCATTATAAGGAGTTCCCATATATACGTGGCCTTTGTCGATTTGAAGGCAGCTTTTGACATGGTCCCTAGGGCAGCCCTATGGAAAACACTAAACAAAATGGGTGTCCCTGGAAATATCCTTCAAATTTTAATCAGACTCCATGAGAACAATTACGCTCGTGTTAGATGGGGACCGAATGGAGAAGTCACTGAGAAAATAAAAATAGCAAAAGGGGTAAGGCAAGGGTGCGTAATGGCACCTACCTTATTTTCTTTATATGTCAATGACATCCCTGATACTCTTTTGGGCTGCGAGCATGACTCTCCCAAACTGAGTGGGCAAGCCGTTCCGGCACTTTTATTTGCAGACGACACAATTTTAATCTCCCAGACACCCAGGGGGCTTCAAAATCTTTTAGACAAATTTAGTTTGTATTGTCATGACAAGGAATTAGAAATTAATTCCTCAAAAACAAAAGTTATGACAATCAACCCCCACAAAGGTTTTAACAGGGTTTTTAAAATAAACAACGAACCTATTGAAGAAGTCCCTAATTTTAAATACCTGGGTATCATTTTAGACAGTGATGTTACATGGAAAACACAATTGGAGAATTCAAAACTAAGGCTAACCCAAAATCAGGTACCGATCTTAAAGAAGCATAAGACTAGTCATTTCAAAGCGGTCTCACCAGCTATCGAACTATTCAAATATAAAGTGCAATCTTCTTCACTTTATGGTGCGGACCTTTGGGCCTATGCTTTAAAGGTTACCTTCCGAGTGAAGGAAAATTCCTTCATCAGGCAACTTCTAGGGATACCTGGGTCAACCCCACTGACACCCGTATAATGGGACCTTAACTTTAGGCGTACTGATGATTATGCTTCTCTTCGCCCGCTACTCTACTGGGTCCGCCTATGGTCCACTGAAGAGCTGGCCGACTATAGAGAAGCATTGCAAGAGATATTGGCTATAAAGAATACTACGACCTTGCCATGGCTAGAGTACGTCAAAAAATGGTTAGAGAAATTAGGGTTAAGTGACTTTTGGTTTGACCCTGATTCTCTTACAAATAGTTCTAAAAACATCTTGAAGAAAAGGTACTGGGACTATATTAGAGACTCAGCGTTTGCAAATCCCAGAACAGGGACTCTAACTTCGAAATTTTTTGAAATTAAAATGAATATGCAATTAGAGCCCCTCATGGACGAAATTCACCCTCCACTGGCTAAAAGCCTATATTTAAAGTTCCGGTATAGCATTTTGCTATTAAAAGATAGAACAACTAGCTGGAACTGTAACAAGGGGTTGACCGGGGTTACTGGCTCTAATATATGCGAGCTCTGTGAAATGGGGATGAAAGAAGATGAGTCTCATGTTTTATTTATATGCCCAGCATACCTTAAAGCAAGGAAAAAATGGCTTAAGCCAATTTGTAATAGGTTAGGCCTCAGACAAATTAAGGTTGGACTTAGAATATTCAAAGGAGATACTGCACAACCGATTGTGTTTAGCCTAAGTCGTTTTCTCCTATGTGTTGCATTGATTAGGAGAAGGAAAAATCAGAAAATCTAAATGTAATGGGCTATTTTACCATGTTATTTACTGTGTGTTAGTCATAGTGCTGCCTGTCTTATTATTATGGTGCATATCACTTTTTAAACAAAATAGATATTTAATTTATTATTTTATTATTGTGTATACTTACTCAGTGTTCTTGATGAAAGAGGGACCGACCAGGATCTAGCTAGCCCCTGTTAGATGATTTCTGCGTACTTTGCACAAATAATGATGTGATGATATATTTTTACCCACTGCTGCTATTTACTATGTATTATAAAGATGTGTTATGATTTTAATGTATTGTATCTTACAAGGTTTTTTAAACCGAATAAAGATTAAATGAAAATGAAATGAATCCTCTGACATATCAATAGAGGGATTTTGCATTGTGAACTCCATGGCAGCGCCATTGGATGGAGCCTTACATTACTTAGCCCTCAGAGACCTTATACAGATTTCTATTGTATGTGTACATTTATATAATTGTATGTTTAGTATTTATATGTGTGTGAATAAAAGTTACTTTAAAAAAAATGAAAGCACTGACGGATCCTTAAATCATTAAGGGGCCGATTACAATGGCAGTCAGACCACAGCCGGTCTGACCGCCATTTACTGATGCGTTACGACCGACTCATTGCAAGGCGTGTGGTTGGAGGCAGCAGGCGGAGGGACTGTCCGACGCTTTTCGATGGGCTCAAGTAGCCTGTTGGTGCATAGGAAACCATTCATAATCCCTTAATGATGGCGGATCTGCCATCGGAATTATGATGTTGGCTTCCAACAGCCATTCCTTGTCGGCATTTCTGACATGGAAAGGATGTTGCAAAGTGACACTGGGGGCCTCCTTCCCTCCTGGTCCTCCGCTGTGGGGCCTGTGGTGCACCTATGGTGTCCCCTAACCATCCCTGCGCCGTGTGGTGTGTCCAAAAATCATTATCATACTCAGGTTCTGGAATATTAACACAATACAGTCTCTGCTATGCCACCACCCACAACATCTACCTACGGCTTCTATCACAGCTGTCTAGACACCTATAGGCAGTAATCTTACCGACTGTCTTGCAACATGTATGGTGACTGGCTAAAATGTATTCACTTACGGCGATGCTGTGAGGTGTTGCCCAACAAAGTCTGAAAAATGCCACTGCACACGAGGGACATTTGGTGAAGTTCAGCTGTGCTAACAGAGTCGCATTGCTTTGTTGTGGGGACTCGTCATGCATTTCAGGTCCCATTTAGCACTCCACTTTGACACACCAAATGACAGGCTGAAAACACTGTGATGGAAGGGGTGGCCTAGGACACACTACAGGCAGCCTACCACTTCTATTCCTACTACCTAAGCATATCCTCATGTTTTACAGTCACAGGCCTGCTTGCCTTTTTCAGTTTGCAACAGTTGACTTGGGGATCCACACATTACACAAATGCAATGAAAAGGCTTCAAAACAGTGATTCATGAAACTTACATTGTTTGTGTATGGTTTACATTAAGTACAAATAATTGAAGTGACAGACAAAATGTTGAGAAGGTCCCTAAGCAAGGGCCATAGGGTAGAGGGAGTAAGAGCCTCTGAGGACATTAGAAAAATGTACAGGTGCCAGCCCTGCATAGTGTGAGAGTACAATGTTAAAGTTAAGCATTTGAGTAGTTGTTCATGTCAGCGCCTGTGAAGTGAAACAGGTGATCACAATCAACTCCTAAATGTAAAATGTGATTTTGCTGCATATTAGGATTGGAAGGAATTGGTTTGGCTGAGCTATATAGACAGAATCAGAGTCTAAATTATTAGAGGTAGTAATGATTTCATAAGTTTAGTGACTGCCATGTCTTAGTGGCTCGTCTTTCAAAGAGTATTTGCCATTGTAAAAGAGGCACTTTTGCCGCTTACCTGAGTATGTAGTTTGCCGTTTTTATACCAACTAAGACATTACTACATTGCACAAACATGGATTGATTTAGAGATTTGCCAGTAGGCTTTCTGTCCACTGGTGTGGTATATGTACATTGCCCATAATGCTGGTGGTTGGAAATTGATTTACATGTTAATCACAGTGGTTTCATGGAGATTTTTCTATCAAAATGCATCATTCTTTGTGTACAATTTCCGATTTAGATGCAAACACTATTTTTGGCAAGCGAAGCTTGGATCAAATGTGCAGCCATATTATGAACATTTAGCACTTATGCATCTTGGAACAATGAAAATGATGCATTGTTACCACATTAACTCGTATTTTGAGGTTCAAAACTCAGAGCAGTTCAGTAATTGCATGCTTGGCAAATACAACAATGGCATTATGCTGGGTACGCATTTACCACCTGTGGCCAAGCTAAAAAGAGGCCCAAATATGTCTGCTCTCCACGTGGAGGAGGATAACTTTATATCAGCGCACCCTTTGCAGTTTACTACGATAACTCATTTGGTGGGCCACCATATTCTATATGATAGTTTGTGGGAGGCCACTTTTTGACCATAGACTAACTGACTGTAAATAAACAGCGCTCTCCGGTGTAAAAAAACATCTGAAACTGGGTTTTTTGAGCTGTAAATGATTTAGTGCCAGATGTACGACCATTGCATTAGTGACTCACAAATTGAGAAACATTGCAAGTTTCAATTTGAGTCGCTAATGCCAATGTACAACAGTGTCAGAGACACTGTTTGCAATGCCCAATGGGGTCGCAAATTGCACTCGCAATTTGTGACCCAATTGAGAATGGCTGGCCCTCCCAGGTATGGTGGCCTGCTGGGCTCAGCAGACCTCCATGTCTGGGACTGCTTTTAAATAAAGCAGTTATTTTTTTTAAAATGCAGCCCGTTTTCCTTAAAGGAAAACGGGATGCATTTAGAAAAAGAAAAAGAAAAATGAAACGTTTTCGTTTAATTTTTTAAGGGCTGGTGGTGGTCCCTGGGCCCACTACCTGCCCATAAAACTATTTTCGTCTGCATTCACATTTGAAAGTGCTTTACCACCCTCGGTAAATTGCAAGGGGCAGATTTACAAGCCACTTGCGACAACGTTACGTTTGCGCATGCAAAAATGGGTTGTACATCTGGCCCTAAATCTCAGTCATTTATCTCATGTACATTAAAAAGTACATTGTTGTGAAAGCTTTGTTACATTTTCTTGATTCTGATACGAACACTTATAATGTGATTTCTACTCAAACGTTTGCAAAGAAATAAACTATCAATACATTGGAAGCCTTACAACCTCAGGTTACATTTTAAGACCACAGATGATCGTGTTTTATTACCTAGTCCGTTGTTGTTTTGCCACGATAACAATAAACAATGTATTTATTTTGAAATAAATAAAAAGGAAATCACTTCTTTGAGAATGCATATCGTTTAAGAGCAATTATTTATTCCATAACTTTATTTTGAATCTGTCTTTAAAAAGGAAGGGCGCAGGGTTAAACATTCGAAAAGTAAAAGTGAGACTTAATTAAAAGTTCTCTGTCGTTAGTGAATATTTTGGTTTAGAATAATAACTAAATAAGCCACAGAGAATGAAGGTTATGATTAAGTTGCCAAGGCAGTAAATCCTGGCTCCCATGGCCTTACTCTTGTTTCACAAAAGAGAAATTGTTATGCAGTTTGCGGGGATGTGAGTCCAGAAAGAGGTCAGGGTGACACTGCTGTATGTCAGAATAATGTGTAGAATTCATGGGTAAACAAGGTTAAGATCTTAATGCCTTACCAGTGAACAACTGTTTCTCACTTGATAAAATGAAATGCAACTTATGATGACTCTTGCAATCAGATTTATTTAAACACCTTTTATACAATATCATCATTATCAGTGAGCTTAGAAGGGCAATATATTTCTCAAATCATATGTGCCAAACTTTCAAAGGTATATGATCAGATATTTTGCGATTTTGGCACCCCAAGCCCGCATCCTATCGGGCAAGTTCTCTCCTGATGTACCTTCCTGCTCCATTGTAAGAGGTGATGGGATCACCCACCCAAACACTCTCTGAAAGCGGGTGTCTTAATCCTTGGACCTTTATGTCAAAGTTATATAGTTGATTCAACCATGAATGTGGCTAGGGGCTACCAGGTATTGACCCCTTTTGGTGACCCACTAAGCAGTCTAGTCTACCTATGCATATAGTTGATTTTAACCATTCTACACAGGAGGTGGTATGCATGAAACACACTTAATACAAATTTCCCTGCACGCTATAATTATCAAAGTGAATAAGAGTTGTTCTTGCATCTTCCTATCTCTTCCCTTAAGAACCGTCCTCATCTAAAACCCCGAATATAATCAGTGGCATGCTTACCTCATTTCTTTTCATGAAGATAGTCAACACCTCACACACGTGCTGCCAGTAGGTTTGAACTGCGGGGCATTGCCAGAGCATATGACCATCATCTGCTTTCTCACGTCGCACTTTGGACAGTGCTTAATTTTTTCTCCTATTTCAGACAGTTTCAAAGCGGACCCCTACACCCTATGGGAAGTGAACAAATGGTTCTTTCTTAACCGAGCATGTCTGACAAAAGACCAAAGAATAGCCATTGATACTTGCCACAGAAATGGTATATCAGCTGCAGGTAGAACCCCCTTCCATCTCTCTTCTGGCAGAGTATTGGGGCCGTCTTCTGCATGGATCAGCATCCAATACCAGGTTGACACTTCTTTCCTTTGTGTATTGGTATCACAGATTTTTCCCACCCGCTCCATGGAGAAGCCTGCATCGGGTTGTTCAGTAGCCCAACTTCCTCCGCTGCACCGGGGACTGCCTCCTCCCCAGGGCTGTGATATAATTATATGTGGGGAACCTCGCTACTCCCCGCTGCCCCGGAGAGTGACACCTCTCTGGGGCGCAAATGTGATAAAATATTGCAGGGAGGCCTTATGGCCTCCCACGCTGCCCCGGTGATGCCACCTCCCTGGGGGCTAAAATAAATCATAATGTGGTGGTGCTCCTGCCCTCATGCAGCCCCAGGGACAGCCACCTCCCTGGGTAGAGAAATACCATATGGAAGGGGGTCCGTTGTGGCCGGCTGGGCCTGGTGACCAACAACTTACTCTTCAAAGGAGGGGGGCCATGCAGCCCTCCTCCAGAAGCCCTACATGGCCCTGGGGACTACACTACCCAGGGCCATATGCCTCAGGAGGGGGGCCACGTGCTCCAATGTAAAACAAATAAATACAAATAAAGAGCAAGCCCTGGGGGATGGGGTCCCTGGGGCCAAATATTGGCCCAGGGAAGGAGGGGACATGTGGCCCTCCTTCCTTTACTTTTATAAAAAGGAGATAAAAAGAAAAAGGCCAGGCCCCATGGAATGGGGTCCCCTGGGGCTGTAATCGCCCCTGGAAGGAAGGCTGCATGGCCTCCCTCTCCATTTCATAAAAACTGACCCCTCCTGTAACCTCCAGTAAGTTCCACACAGCAAGATTTCTAAGAGGTCTTTGGAGGCCACGCCCTCTTTCTCCACCACTCTGCAAATGAGGCTTGTGGTGCACTACTGGTTACTGGTTGGGTGATGAAGTCCACTTTACTCCGGAGGGACCTTGGGGGCCAAGAAGCCCTCCTGGTACCTATTGTAAGTCCTACACAATGAGATTCCTGAGAGCTGGTCAGAGGACAAGCCTCTTCTCTTTACCACTCTGCAAACACGATTTCTAGTTAAAAAAACATCAAAATTCACTGAAAAAAACAAAGGTTACAGGGTTGTTATACTTAGGAATTAGCTGTTAAAAAACCTTAGAAATTCACTTATAAAACCAAAGGTTGCAGGGACGTTATAGTTAGCAAATAGAAAAAAATTAAAACCTTAGAAATTTACTGAAAAAAACAAGTTACAGGGACGTTATAGTTAGGGTCAGATTTTACACGTACAAAACCAGTGAAATTCAGCAGTTATAGTTACCTGAGCTAACTATACCTTAAGACCCTGCACTATACTGCTTATGACCCCACATATTAAATCACTCATGACATGGTCAGTAGCAGCAGTGATGACATATCTTAAATGACATCTCAAATGACATCACTATAGACATCGCTGATGACACCATCCAATGAGGGGAAGCATTTTGTAGGCGTTTATGATTGTTAAACATATATACTAAGGTACATCAAAACTTAAAGTAGTATACTAGGTGTACTACTAATGAGTGTTACTACTTTTAATAAATATCATGTGAGTGGCTAACTGACTGTATGTTTTGTTTTGCGTATGGGTGTGTGAGTGGCTAAATGGGTGTGTGAGTGGTTGTGTAAGTAGCAGTGTGTGTGAGTGGGATGCTGTGTGAGTGGTTGTGTTGATGTGTGAGTGGGTGTGTCAGTGCATGTATGGGTGGGCGAGTAATGGTGTGAATGTCTCTATCAGTGGGTAAGTGTGTCCCTAGTGACTGCATGGGTGAGTGAGTGGATGTCTGAATGGCAGTATGAGAAAGTGACTGGGTGTGTACATGACTGTATGGGTGAGCGAGTGGCTGTTTGAGTAGGTGTTTCATTAAGTGACTTTGTGTGTGAGTCCCTGTAATGGAGAGTAAGGGTCTGTGTGAATGGCTGTATGGGTGAGGATAGGGATCAGTGAATGGGTATGCAAGTGGTTTTGTGTGTGAGTAAATGAGGGCTTCTATGGGTGAGGGAGTGACTGTTGAGAGGTTGGTTGGGTGAGTGGATGGGTGTGTGACTTCGTAGGTAAATTAGTGGGTGTGTGAGTAGCTGTATGGGTGAGTGTGTGGTGATGTCGCTGGCCTTATGGGTGAGAGAATGGTGGTGTGAGTGGGTCTATGGAGGACTGAATGGTTGTGTGAGTGCTGGTATAGGTCTGTGAACCGGTATGTCAAGTTTGTATTGGTGTGTGAGTGGCCGTCCAAGAGGTTGTATGGGGTGTGAGTATGTGTGTGAGTGGTTGTGGAGATGATGTCATCAGTGATGTTTTGAGATGTCATCAGTGATGTCACTGACCATGCCACAAGTGGTGTAATATGTGAGCTCATAAACAGTACATTGTGGGGGTGTTAGTCATAGTTCGCTCAGGTAACTATAACAGCAGAATTTTACTTGTTTTGGTTTATGGCCCTGAGCCTCATCTCCTGGCTACATTTTGCCCCAGGGACCACAGGCCCTCTATCATTTTAATAGTGAGGGGGCAGTCAGCTCAGCTCCCAGGGCCAAAAAGAGCCTGGGGACTCTATCCTCAGGACCTGGCCACTAAAGGATAGGTGCTCTGGTGCCCACCCAGAGCACCCACCATCACCTTCTTGAGGGGACATGGGAGCCCGAAGGACACCCCAGCCAGCTTCACAGGGAGCAGCTACAAATTCCGCTTCCAGTGTGCAGGAGCCATATTCAGATCTGTTTCCCCGCCAGCTGGGAGCAGACTTCATGTTTGCTGTTGCTTGATTGGATCTTTGAAATTGCTCTTGCAAAGCGAGCACAAGTACAGGATTTCCTGTCCATGCCAGTGAGGGCAGGAAAAATGCTATGTCCACCCCAGGACATGGCAGGAGCCAGCCCTGGGGGATGGGGTCCCCAGACCATTAATGGCTCTTGAACTTGAGGCCGGGCCCCGGGGTCCTCAAGGCCAAAATCCGTCTTGGAGGGGGCTGCAGTGGCCCCCTCCCACCTTTTACATCATGGATGGAGCCTAGGGGATGGGGTCACTGAGTCCAAACTTGGCCCGGGAAGGAAACTCCTTGCCCCCTCCCAATTTACCTCATATGCCAGGCCCCAGTGGATGCAGTGCCTAGGGTCAAACTCAGCCAGTGGAGGGGGACCAAATGCATGTCCCGCCCCAATATGCATAATAATTAATCCCCTGGAGTCTGGCACACCTTGAGGGTTAGTAAAAACAATCACAGGAAACTACACTTATTTTTTTTTATATCCCACGTGTACTCCGTGAATTCATGTGAACATTGATAAAAGGAAATATTTTTTGCCCCCGTGGGACGCTACCACAGGGAAACATCCATTACAATGCAGTCATTACATCCCACTTATTTTACAACGCAGCTGTTACAATGCAACTGCCTTTACATCACATGCTATTACATCACATGCCATTACAACACATATCACTGCAACACATGCCATTACAACACAAACCATTACAAGGCATGCCAGTACAACACATTATAAGGTAAGTAATATTATAATTTTTTTTATTTTAGGGTGGGTATGGGTTTTGAGTTAGATGGGAATAGTAATTCTTACCCCTACACTATCCAACACTTTCCCTACTGTTGCACCCTACACTATCTAACACTTACCCTACTGTTGCACTCACCAGAATGGGAATAGTAATTTTTACCCCTACACTCTCCAACACTTACCCTACTGTTGCCCTAAAAGTATTATGTGTTGTAATGGTATGCGTTGTAATGGTATGCGTTGTAATGGAATGCGGTGTAATGGTAGTGGCAATGTCAAAACCGCATTGTAAAAGCATGTGTTGTAATTGTTTGAGTTGTAATGTCATATATTCCTACCACCAGACCTTGGGGGTCAGGTTATTCCTACACTGCCCGCTTGTCTTTTTTTAATGTTTTTTCTTGGGACTCGGCCGAGTCCGAGTCGCAAGATGGCTGCCACCACTTCCTGGTTGAAGTGGTGGCAGCCAATCAGATCTCATTTTGAATCTGTTGGATCTGCAGACCCACCGCGCATCATGACATACATAAATATTTTCCTTTAATTACTCCAGAAGTGCTGAATGTATTTACCCCTAATTACAAAAAGCACTGTTTCTCTACCAAGATCTAGTTTTTTGCCAAATTTGGTGCAATTCCGACCAACGGTTCCAGCTGTAGTCATGTCTAAAATTGATATGGCAAATTGCAAGGGGAAAATGCTTTTTGGGATCCTCCTTTTTCTTGGTCTCCAATTGACAAATCACCCCGAAACTTTCCAAACAGCAGCTGAAGTGAGTAGCAAACTAGTTTTGAAAATGTTGTGAAGACACATACATATACAAATGAATAACTAATATACACACAGTTTACGAACAGTGCCGGCACGGCAAGTCAGAATGTGCCATGACCAAAAAGATTCCAATAAGGACCCCAAATATTCTGATGTTTAATAGTACAACTCCTTATCCAGTATATCACTTCCTTGATATGTGAGCAGCAATTCATGCTTCTCAATCAGTCATCAAAGTGGGGAGCCAATCAGGTTACCAGTAAGGTGCAATGTCCTATTTGGTCAGAAAAAATCATATGCCCAACTGTCATGGTAGTCCACAGAAGCCTCCCCACCTCTCTTTAATTTCCAGAAGTCCTAAGTAAGTCGAGAGTTCAATTGGATGCCTCAAGACTGTAGGGTGAGAATCGTAATCCTTGTCAATAATTTGGAAATCTCTGGACATATCTATGAAATTGAAAAGAACATCTTTCATCTTATCAGTATATCTCTAACAGACATGGAGTAACCTCTAACTATGCTCTATCACTTCAAATTGTGTAGTATATTGTGTGGAAAATTTTAAGTTGGGTAAGATGTTAATAAGCAGAGATCATAAGTTAATGGGGTGTCATCTTAGCCTATCTCCATTGCTCCTTTTTCAGCTGTCTAAGGTCATGTTTCCAACAGGATTCTTTTGTCCTAAAAGGACTGGGCATCTATTATCAGTGATCAGTAAATATACAAGATGTCCTACTTTCTCAATGGGTCAACCAGTATTTTAGCTTGCAGGGGTGTGAAGTCTGGGAGAGGTCTGCCTGGTAATTCTCCAAAGTGTACCACAACTGCAGTTGTATACCAAATTTTGATTTATCAAGTTCAAAGTCCTACAAGATGGAATCGAATGACTACATGTAGTTGAAGCCTCATATGTATTTCAACATGGAGAGTCTCATTCCCAGAACCCCTTCAGCCAGGCCAAATGGGACAACAATGTATCTTGGCGCTGGAGCATCTCCTACATCAATCTGTCCTTCTAACATATTCATTGCAAAACGCTCCAACACCAGTTGAGTACAATTTTAGTGGGCAGAGACAAGGAAGTCAGATCTGGGAAGACATTAAGGAATTCCTGGACGGCTGAGACCTCAAACAGGTCTAACTATAAGCATAAAACAGTTTTGTGTTTGGGACTGAAGAACCAGTTGTTTATGAAGGCTAGTTGAGCTGTCTAATAGTGTATGTGCAACCCTCCCTACTTAGGGCTTTATTACGATGTTTGGCGGAAAGCCTCTGACCGACAGGCGCATTCTCCTAGACAGTGTCAGAGCCCTTTTGACAGACTCAGGTTGCATGCCCACCGACCGATTACAATGTTCGCAGTCAGAATGCAACCCGCGCGGTCTTTCCAAATCAGGCTCTCGGAGAAACGCTGTCATTCGGAAGCACATAGTACACTTCTACGAGCAGCATTTCCAAACGAGGGATTATGATGTCAGATTCAGTCAGCCTTTCTGAGTCGGCCTGTCCGACATGAAAAGATTGTCAGAAACTGTCTTTGGAGTTCCCTAGCAGCCCCCCTTTATCCTGAGGTCTCTGGTTGGTGTCCAAGGGTGTACCCAAGGGATCCCCCTTTAAAACCATGCACAGCGTGGCAGGCACCATGGGGTGCCCGCGACAGAGTGCCAGGTTTTACGCAGACACCCAATTTTGCCATGGGGGCCTGTATAGTTGGTCAGAATACAGGATATTATTGAAGTCAATGGGAGCCCTTCCAAACAGCGTTCAGAAGCACCGTAATCGGTCGTGCGGTACCGCCGATCCCGGGTCGGTGTGAACCAAATCCGACAGGGATTCGGGCGATTCATTGTGTCACTGTGTGTGTGTGTTGCACAAATCATTTTTACATTGACTTTGTACATATGCTTGACTGCTCTGTGCCAAGTTGTCAGAGGCTGAGCACAGGTTATCTTATTGTGTGTCTGGCTTACCCTGACTAGAGTGGGGGTTCTTTCCTGGCCTGGGTGCATTCCTCAGCCAAACAGGAATCCCTTTTCTAACAATAGAACATAGTATTACCTGTCAAAAAATCATCTTTAAAGGCAACCAGTAAGCCCATATTATACACACCAATAGTACAAAACCATCACGAAAATGTTAACATTTCTTCTTGGAAGTAGGAAAAGTGGCTTAAAGAAAATGTGGGAGATTTACTTAATTAAAAATAGCATATAAGGACATTATGAGATCACCCACCCAACTAGATTTCAAATTCCCATCTAGTTGAATGAGGTGTAGGGGTGTATTTGTTAGAAAAGAACAAATGGAGGAGTATTGCCCGATGAGGGTAATGAAGGCTTTATCCAAAATAAGGAAACATTGTTCCTTTGTTAGTAAACCCCTCACTCACCACCTAGTGGTGACTTTGTGGTAAATTTAAATTACCTATACTTAATTTATGCGGTAAAGTTCAATAAGAATAACTCAGTCAAAAAGAAGAGGCAGAGTCCGTGGCATCTGAGTTTTATGAAGGTTTTATTCCTTAAAAAGGAATTGGTTCGAACCAGGTATCATGTTCCATCACCACAAGGGTTCAGGAAGGGAATTACAATGTTTTATTAACAGTACATTATATATATAGTCAATGCATTACAGTGGTGATGGGTTCAGAAGGCGTAACAGCTGAGAGAAACGAGATAAGAACACACATGCGTAACAGAAGGCGTGCACGAGGGCGTACACGGAGGTGTGTGCTAGAAACGTCACATAGAGATGTCACAAGTGGGTGGATCCCTAGAAGAATCCTGCAGTGTCAGCAGAAACACATGGCAGAGATGCGCGCGCAGCAGCATGACGTGTGAATGACGTGGAACTGGAGGGTGAAGGGGACTTGACATTTAGCCCTACATGAGGAGACAGAAGTCTGGGGTGTCAGAACAACCTAATCCCAAATCATATCTAATATCTTGTGTTTGAGGAACTGTATTATCTAGAAGGAAAGGTCTCTCGGGCAGAGGCTATTCTATACTGACTGCTAATGCGTGCATATGCGACTACGTGTCTACGTGTAAAGCAAGGGGGCCATGGGCCTACCATGTTAACAGGAGCTATGAATTATTTGCAGGGAGACAGAAAGGCCGGGCCCTTTGCTCTGCAGCTGGGAAGGATGTTTACCTAAACTACTAGACAGGAATGTATTTTCGAGGAGCGGAGCAGATAACTTGAAGGCTGAATACAGTCTTGGCAGGCAAGCAGGCCGAGCCAGGCACCGCTAGCCGCGCAGGGAGTAAGTAAAAGGTCATGGATACAGCAGACTGTAGTTTTCGGAAACAGGAGGCAGAAAGGGCTCGATGGCAGGAATCAGGGTCTAACTCACCAGAGCTAGTGAAACATGGAAGTGCACCATGTAAAGACGTTGGCAAGGCACACTTAGGAACTGAATATCCGACCCATTCATGGTGGATCTGAAAGAGGACATGTTAACGTTGGACGCAAATGTATTTGCGTCTTCATAGCTGGTTGTAGAGGGAACATACATGTACTTGAAGCACGTACATGGAGCCGTTGGGGTCTACAATAGGGGACACAATTGACCATAAAAATTCATATTACCTCATTCCCTCCTTGTCCCCTACGGACCCTTCATGAAATATCAATCCTCATTAATCTATCAATCTGTTCATGTAACATCATTTGCTCTTCTTTCTTCTTACGGCGTTTTGAATGTGGACTTGAATGAGGAATACATGATGTGGCGCACAAGCCGCAAATCGCTGGCCCACATTGCAGACATAGGCAACAACTGAATACTATACGAAGGGCTATACCTAGGAAGGATAGGACTTTCCATCCCCAGGCTGACAACGTGGTCCAGAACCAACCGGACCAAGTCCAGGTGCCTGGATTCTGGTGTATCAGACTTGCAATTTTGTGTAGACGGGTAATGGCTCTACATACTGATGGCGCGTTTTCTGGAATGAAAACACAGCAGCTCGATCCGATGACTCTACAAGCTCCGCCCCTATCGGCCAGGATGACGTCAAGGACAAGACGATTTTGAAGAACAACAAGTCTCATAGCAGACTGTTCCTCTGTTAAGTTGCCTAGGGCGGAAGTAGTTTCATTCACTACTGCTTCAAGGGTTCTAGTTAATTTTCGTATTAGTTTACTATTAAAGACAGCACCTAAGTAGGGAAAGAAACCTTTATTGAAATCTGTGTATTGCTCCCATGCCGTTTCAGTGTAGTTGACAATCGGGAGATCTCTCTGTGGTCTATTGTGTACTAGATGGGTGTCCCTATGATAATCAGGAGGGGCTAGAAAAACAGGTGGCAGAAGGAATGCAATGTAACAGGTGCCATCCCAATCTAGAGGTAAGCGTATATATGCGGTATGACCACAAATGAAGTAGGAATGACGGGAAGCTTTAAATGTAGACTTGCCCTTATCACTGAATTCGATCACAGTAGTACATTTACTATGACCCAGGTGTACTGAACCATTCTTTCTGACACATAATTCACCTTTGACTGGTAGTACGGACATAGCGGGTAAGACTGGTTCTGTTTCGGATTCAACACTCAGAATCATGAGGTTAAGTGTAAAGTTACCTAATCCATATACTTCATTTTCTAGATCAGTTCCTGTCCTTTTGGGAAGACCCTCCTTGTCAGGGAAACATACTTTATGCAAAACAGTGTTCAGGTTTCCCCATACCCAGTTACCCTGGTAAACTACAGAATCTGAATTTAAGGAATTAATCAAACTAAACCATGCACCACAGGAACCATTGTGTGTGAACGGGTACGGGAAAAGGGGCAGAACTCCCTTGTATTTCTGATAGGGAGGGAGTCGGCCACATATCCAACAATTGGTAGCATTGCTGGTCTGATGGGAATGATGTAACATACTAATGAATGTGTTGTTGCGCAGCGCAAGTCTGTAAGATAACTCATGCGGGGGTAGTTCACTGAAAGAGTGCTCGGCAGTGACATTGAAGGAAGAATGTGCACGCTTGAAAATAGGATAATATACATGTAACAGTACACTTGCAGCAATAATCATAAGACTCAGAAAAAACATAATCAGAAGTGTCACTATACAGTGACTGCGAAGAGATTTACAATATTCACGTTTCTTGAGCTGTTTCTGTCTATCTCTCTCTCTGTTGGGGTCTAGGGGATACATGTCAGAAACTCGTCTAACCGATTCACCTAGGGGAGGACTTAAACAATTAAACTGTCTGACTTGCTAGACCTCAATTTCAGTTTATATACTTGAGAAGAAGTTTTCTCTACCAGGGGGAGTTTTGAGTCAGTCTGTGGAGGAGGGCCGGGCTGGGAGTCTGAAACTGGCGGCAGTCCATGAAATTTTTTAATATGACTCGAGTGGAGCCAGCCCTTGCGGCCCTCGACTTTAATCGCTGTCCTTGTGGTCAAAAGTACTAGCTTCGGTGCTTGCCAACGGGGCTCCAGCGGACTTCTCCTGTCGAAATTCCTTACGAAGACGAGATCCCCCGGAACGACTTCATGCGGTTTCACCTCGGTGTTGTCGGGAAAGGCTGCAGCAACCTGTGAACGACATGATTGTAATGCAGACATCAAGGAGGCAAGGTAATCTGTCAGCATATTACAATCAATATCGGTACTTTTTCAAGGCAGAGGCGTCCCCCACATATTCGGTGGCCTACCAAAGACCACCTCGTACGGGGATAGCCCTGTTCTGGAGTGTGCGACCATTCTCATATAAAAAAGGGCAACTGGCAAAGCTACTATCCAGTCGACACCTTTCTCTCTACAGATCTTAGCAAGACGAATTTTCAGAGTCTGATTGTGTCTCTCTACGAGACCTGCTGCCTCGGGATGTCGGACACAGTGGAACTTCCACTGATAGCCTAGCAGGAGTGATACCTGCTTCATAAGTTCGGACGAGAATGGCTGACCGTTATCGGAGTATACGATGCGGGGCAAACCATATCTGGGGAAGAATTCACGTACCAGCTGCTTGGCAGTGGTCGGAGCAGTGTAATCTGGGACTGGATATGCTTCTGTCCAACGGGAGAGTGCACATACAACTACGAGGACATATTTGAATCCTCGGCAACGTTCCATCTGGATATAATCCATCTGGAGGACTTCAAAAGGGTGATGGGAGGATGAAATCCACCTTGCTCTACGGGAATGCTTTTACCTGGATTGAACTGGCAACAAATCATGCAAGTACGCACTTTCTGTTTGGCTGCTGCTCGTAAATGTTTATTGAACCAGAGGTGTTGAATACTGTCTAACATGGCTTTTTCTCCTAAATGTGCTGGACTGTGTACTGTGTTAATGATAACTTGAACCATAGAGTCGGGGAGAAACCATGTAGATTTTCCCTTCGTCATCCATCCCTGTTCTGTCTGGACCCCTCCTAGTTCAGTCCATTTCTTTATTTCGTCTGGTGTAGCATGTGTCTGTATGTCAATTACATCTAGGGCGGGATCCTTAACTGTCATGCAATGTGTCGGTGTCGCGACTATTGTCTTTGTCAGGTCAGTGGTGTGATTCTGATTCTGAGCTGTATGCTTGGCTGTTCGGTCTGCCAGGTCGTTACCCTGGGAAATGGTATCTGTAACTTTCGTATGTGCCTTGCACTTCATGATGGATATTGCTGTAGGCAGATGTATTGCATCTAACAAAGTTTGAATGAGGGGACCGTGCTGAATTTTGGCACCGTGAGAAGTCAAAAAACCTCTCTCTCGCCAGAGTACTCCGAAGTCGTGTACAACTCCGAATGCATAACGGGAATCTGTGTAGATGTTAACTCTCTTGTTCTTGGCTTGAATACAGGCTTGTGTCAGAGCGATGAGCTCTGCTGCTTGGGCTGACAGGATATCAATACAATTCGTCTCTATGACTTCAGTTTCTGTCGTGACTGCATATGCGGCCACTAACTCTCCTGTACTTGTTCTCATACAAGAACCATCCACATAAAGTGTCAAGTCTGGATCTGATAATGCGGTGTCTGTCAAGTCTTGTCTGGGTTTTGTCGTGATGGTAATGACTTCAATACAATCATGTGCCAATGGGTCTGTTTCAGTTAATGGCAGAAGTGTAGCAGGGCTCAATGTGTTACAACGTCTGATTTCTATGTGTGGCTGAAACAATGTCAATTCATAACCTGTCAGTCGTGCTATAGTCAAGTGTTGAGTCTGTGTTCGGTTTAAAAGAACTTCCACGGAGTGTGGAACTTGTACTGTCAATTGATGTCCTAACACTATTGAATCACTTTGTCTGATTGCTAGAGCTGTTGCTGCAACTGATTTTAAGCGCGCAGGCAAGGCCTGGGCTACTGGATCCAATGTACTAGAAAAGTAAGCACACGGTTTGTGTGAACCTGCTTGATCCTGAGTGAGTACCGACAATGCAGTACCTTCACGTTCTGTGACAAAAAGTGTAAAAGGCTTGCTGTAACATGGTGTCGCTAAAACTGGTGCTTGACATAAGGCTTTCTTTAAGTCGTCAAAAGCTTGTGTAAGTTCCTGAGTCCAAGGGAGGACAGTCGATGTCGCTGCCTCCTGAGTTGTCAACTGTATGAGTGGCTTTGCTAGAAATGCATACTGAGGGATCCATTGTCTACAGTAAGAAGTGAGGCCTATAAAAGCCCGTACCTCCTTTTGTGTCCTGGGTGGTAACATGTTTGCAATTAACTGGATGCGGTCAGGTGTTAGCTGTGGTGCACAGACAAAATATCGACTCCAAAATATCGACTGGACATAATATTGAGCTTTAAATATAGACTGGACAAAATATCGACTGGACATAATATCGACTACAAAAATATCGTTTTTCAGGTAAGTGAAGTAATATCGACTGTGTAAAATATAGATAGCAAAAATATCGAATTTTTAATAATATATAATATTTTATAGTGTATTTTTATGTAATAATATGTGTGAAAAGTGTGTATTAATGTTATAAAATATTTTATTAAATGAATTTTGTTTTTTTAATAATTGCGTAATGTAATTCTGTAGCGGGTTGTGGGTTTATAGGGAAATAGGGTGGGAAGTAATTTAATAATAATTAATTAATTAATATATGTTTGTAAATATTTATAATTAATAATTAATCGATAATTAATTAATAATAATTAGTTAATTAATTAATATAATTTTGTACATATTTTGTATTAGTAATTAATTGGTAATTAATTAATTATAATTAGTTAATTACATTAATTAGAGTACATTTTAATATATATAATTTTGTGTTATTGTTAAGTAATTAATTGGGAAAAAATAATATTAATTATTAAAATAATTACAGCTAATGTGCTAATATATTTACTTTATTATTATTGTTAATTAATAATTATTTGGTAATTAAATAATATTGATACATTTTGGGTAAAGGAGTATTTTTAGGGTTCAGGGTCAGTTTTCAGTTTTTGGGTAAAGGGGCATTTTTAGGGTTCAGGGTCAGTTTTCAGTTTTTGGGTAAAGGGGCATTTTTAGGGTTCAGGGTCAGTTTTCAGTTTTTGGGTAAAGGGGCATTTTTAGGGTTCAGGGTCAGTTTTCAGTTTTTGGGTAAAGGGGCATTTTTAGGGTTCAGGGTCAGTTTTCAGTTTTTGGGTAAAGGGGCATTTTTAGGGTTCAGGGTCAGTTTTCAGTTTTTGGGTAAAGGGGCATTTTTAGGGTTCAGGGTCAGTTTTCAGTTTTTGGGTAAAGGGGCATTTTTAGGGTTCAGGGTCAGTTTTCAGTTTTTGGGTAAAGGGGCATTTTTAGGGTTCAGGGTCAGTTTTTAGTTTTTGGGTAAAGGGGCATTTTTAGGGTTCAGGGTCAGTTTTCAGTTTTTGGGTAAAGGGGCATTTTTAGGGTTCAAGGTCAGTTTTCAGTTTTTTGGGTAAAGGGGCATTTTTAGGGTTCAGGGTCAGTTTTCAGTTTTTGGGTAAAGGGGCATTTTTAGGGTTCAGGGTCAGTTTTTAGTTTTTGGGTAAAGGGGTATTTTTAGGGTTCAGGGTCAGTTTTGGGTTTTTGGGTAAAGGGGTATATTTTAGGGTTCAGGGTCAACAAATAAGATTGTAAAAAATTATTTTTATTATTTTCATTTATTATTTAATTATTATAATTTAATTTAAGTATTTTAAGTATATTTTAGTAATTAAAATTTAATATTAATTTAATTTAACACTGTTTTTAATAAAGTCGATATTTTTTACATCTATATTATTGTTAACGATATTTTGTACTCAATATTTTTGTACTTACCTGTTTGTAGATACAAACTCGATATTTTGACTGTCGATATTTTGTCCTCGATATTTTGGCAAGTCGATATTTTGTCCCTCGATATTATTTCAGTGATACGTTAGCTGTCTCCCCCATTTGGACAGCAAGTGCCCAAGGTACACCACTTGCTGAACACAGAATTGCAGCTTCGAAGGGGACACCTTGTGCCCCTTGTCAGCCAGGAAATGCAAAACCGTCAGTGACGCTAGTTCACATTCAGGTTCACTTCGGGCGGTGATCAGTAAATCATCGACATACTGGAGTAGGGCAGTGTTGTCAGGCATGTGAATACTGTTGAGTTGTCTTTTCAGTGCTTGGCTATAGATGCTGGGGCCTTCTGTGAATCCTTGAGGTGCGCGTGCAAATTTGAAGCTTCGTCCATTTAAACAGAATCCGAAAAGGTATTGGCTTTCCGGATCAATTGGGACACTAAAGAAGGCGTTCTTCAGATCAATTACAGTAAAGAACGTTGCCTCAGAATGAATAGCTGTCAATAGAGATGAGATATCTGGGACCACAGGGTACTGCAGTACAATGCATTTATTCAATTCGCGCAAATCGATAACTAATCGATAAACTGGTGGTGCATTTGGATCAGTGCGTTTAAGAATTGGAATGATAGGAGAATTACATAAATTCGAGTCGGTTTCTACAACCACTCCTTGTGCGATGAGCTCGTCAATGATTTTCAGTAAAGCCACTACAGCATCTGGGGGTAACTTGTATTGTCGAATTCGTGGCAAAACAACTCCTGGTTTAAGTGTGACACGATATGGAGTAATGTGCATACAACCTACATCAGTGGGGCCCTGTGCCCATAAATGTGCAGGTACATTCTGTAATCTGGGATCAATATCTCTCAACACATAGTGACCTTTAAAGTCACGTAAAAACAATCTTACTCCTTCCGGAGAACAGCAAATAACAGCTCCTAGAGCTTTCAGTGTCTTGATACCTAACAAGTTTTCTGGACATGACTTTGTGAGTAATAAATCTGTAGTACGTGTCAATGGACCAACTGCAAGGGGAAGTGGTTGCGATACTTCATTAATAATAGGCTTGCCTGAAAAACCAAGGGAAACATTCTGTGAGCCTGAGAGGGGTGCCCCTGGAACCTCGTCGTGACTTATCGTTGTTCTGCTTGCCCCTGTGTCAATCAAAAACTTTCTGTCTTTCCCTAATACTTGACTATGTACGTAAGGACCCTCTTGATCTACAGGAACCTCAATAAGAGGCAAGCCAACTTCCCTCTCTAGGCTGTTTCATGTGTATCGCTGATAATCGGGATAATCAGTTTGGGCATACTGGTACATCTGCTGAGTTGCATGTTGTGTTGCGGCAATCGGTTGTGGCTGTGGTACCGCTACTGTCTGTACTGTCTGTTGTGAAGCTTGCATAGGCTGGATATTCTGTGATACTTGTTGTTGGACTTGGTCCTGTCTAGGAGGACGCGGTCTTTCTTTAGTTTTACCTGTAGCTATATTATGTTTCAAAACTGCACAATCGTTTATATAGTGACCTGGCTGTTTACAATAGTTGCATGTCCCTTTAACAGGAGCTGCTGAATTATTTGACTGTGTCATGCCCTTTTTCTGACCGTCAGCTGGAACTGACTGAGCAACTAACATTTTCATTTTCGTGTCTTTCATACGTCTTTGTTCGTGATCATGTTCTTCCCTGATTCTGTTCTGGTGGTACTGTAACATCTGTGACATTTGTGAAGGCGTATTTGCTTGCCATGTGCTCTCGACTTTCTGTACACGGTTCTTAACTTGGGGTAGGGAATTTTCGACTAACTTGGTTACAAAAAGATGTGGATATGACTCGCTACTTGCTTTCAGGCCACTATTAATACCAAAACATTTCTCAAATCGGGAATAAAAATCACTAGTGTCTTCATCGGGTTTCTGTTTGCAGGCTGAGATTGCATCCCAGTCCTCCTTTTTAGTAGCTAATAAACGTGGCAATACTTGTACTAACAATCCTGGTAATGCTTTAGTTTTGTCCCCAAGCCCTAGGCCTGGGGTTCGAGTATTTTCTTCATTTTCTAATGCAGCCCAATCAATCTTTTGCTCTCCCACCTCCCAATCTTTTTCTTTGAGTTTCTCGTAAATACCGGCAGGCAATAATACTTTCAATATTTTCATAATGTCGGGATAGGTATAATCACCCATGAGTAACATGTCTTTGATTTCACGGTGGAAACCTGCAGGGTCTTTATCGTGACTGGGCACTAATTTCTTCATCTCTAATAGTTCCATTTTTGTTATGGGCGTGTACACAAACACACGTCTAAAGGTATTATCATCATTCTTGACTGGATGCACTTCTCGCAAGGGATTCTGTCTGTCTATGTAATACATTTTTCTTTCTACGGGTGGAGCTGGAACAAACTGTGTATTCAGAAAAGCACTATACCTGTGTCGATGTTCTAGAATTACTTTAATTAAGTCGGTACCTAGACCTCTCCATCTATTCGAGAGTAGCTCTATTAAAATATCAGGTAGGGGACCTGGATCAGAATGTTGGCCTTTGAACAATGTAATGAGATGCTGAATCATATATATTCCAGCTAATTTCTGTTCGTCAGGGGAAAGGTTCAAAAAGGTCTGCGCTAAGGCGTCATTACTATATTTATCAGAATTGTCAGCCCATTGTACTGCTGACCTGGCCAGTTCTTGTTCATCCATGGAGTCGAGTACATGGCACCCCATTCGTTCTTGAAGTATTTTATCGGTAGCCTGAAACATATGTTCAGGAGATTTCGGATTTGATATAGCAGAGAGAAAAAGTCTTTTGCTTTCTGGACGTATTCTTTTCTTAAGGTATTTTCCCTTACCTACATATGCTATTGTCGCTTTGTCTGACTGTTGCGAAGTTTCTGCTAGATCCTCTGTTTCCTCCTCCTCTTGCGAGGAAGTTGGATCGTCTAATTCAAGATCTTCGTCGGGTGCTCGCTGGGCATGTATTTCTATTATTTCTTTACGGACCTTTCTAACCATATGATGTATTTGGTTTTCCTCATCATGTTTTCCTTCCGACATATTCTGGCTCCATCTAATCAGTCTATCCATCTCACTTTGCGGAAAACCTGCCTGATCGTGTTCTCTTATTAAGCAATTCACCAGAAATCGCATTATCAAACCTTTAGTCTCAACTTTCTGACGTGACATGACTTCAGCGACAGACTCCGGCCCCTCTCCTGTTCTAATAAAATCGTACAATTTGTCTAGATGTTCTGGCATTCCTGGTAGTAACATTAAATAGTCTGTAACGCGTCTCAAACGTAGGGACGCAAGTAACATGGGGCCTGACGTACCAGGCACTGAGTCATATCTGCAGTGAATAGAGTGGCAAAGGTCCAGGGAATTTGAGGCTTTAGACAACACTTGAATAAGTGATCTCAGTAAGTGGGTGGAGACACACTCGAAGCTCTGGACCTCTTAGACTTCAGATACGAAACAGGTTTGGAAAGTGGTAAGTGTGTTCTCCACATGCAGTTATATCAGTTTTCAAGATTAATATCCATTTTTTCAGATCATAATATGGAGGACAGACACGTTTTTGTTTGCAGTGCGATTCCTTTTATTTTAGTTCATAGAGCAAAGGACAGCCGACACGTGTTTCGCCCCCTTTTGGCGATTTGCGCCGGGGCTTTCTCAAGGCTAGGGTGGTTGAGTCACATGGACAATCCTCGTATCCAAATATTTACAATGTCCCAGATACAAAAATATATAGTTCTTCAAAGGTAAAACATTTTCTCAGCTGCGGATGAAATCAAACATACAACAGTGAGCCTCAGGGGCTTTCCTCTCTCTGCGTCCTGAGTTCTGTCTCATTCAGAGGGCCGCAGCTGAGAAAATGTTTTACCTAAAATAAAAGGAATCGCACTGCAAACAAAAACGATATAACTGCATGTGGAAAACACACTTACCACTTTCCAAAACTGAGTCATATCTGCAGTCTGTGAGCTCTCTTCTAAGTAGTTCGGCCGGAACGCCTTTCGGTGTCCGTGCCTTTGCTAAATCTCTCATCGTAATTCGGTGTATCTGTGGGGGTGTTTGATAACCTCCCGTAGCACCTCCTGAACCTGAGGCTTGAGCATAACCTGACTGTACTTGCTGTAGCTGGGTTGGGTCCTGGGCCACGCCAGTCCCAAAAGGATTTGATGGATGCAGTTGTTGAATACCGGGGGGAACAACGGGAGCAGGTGCGGGCAGCGGACCTGGAGGAATCTGCAGTTGCGGACCTGGGAGCGGATGCTGTAGGGGTAGGGAAACGTCAGCAGGAGCAGGTGGTACGGGTACATGAGCAGGTGCAGAAGAATATGAGGGAGCTACATCGTCTAGATAGGAAGAAAGGAAAATATCTGCTGAGGTCTTGTGGCGTAATTTAGTCGGAACCAATGGAGGGGGCAGATCCTTTGGTATTTCCGGAGTGGCCTTAGGTAAACCCTCGGCCAGCAGAGGATACATACCATTCATAAGAGTGTTTCGTTGTCGGTCTACTTGTTCTGCTTTTACTCGTATCCCCTCTTCAACTAATACGTTTTCTCGGGCTTTGTCTGAATCCTCTCTATGTTTTTCTGCTTTTCTGAGCGCTTTCTCTGTCCGTCTGTGTGATTCTTTACGCCATAGTTCAATGGCGTCCTTCTGTGACTGTCTGGCTTTCTTTTTCCATAACGCTTCTTCTACTCTCATGATGCACTCGGCATCCCATGTCCCTGTAGCGGGCCATCTTTGATTCTCTGCTAAATCTTTGGTATAGTCTACCCACAAGTCGAGATATAATACGGCATCTAAGCCATGCTTGTGGTACATACAGTGCCCTGGAGTGTCCCTAGGTGGAACAGGCACTGCCTCTTCTAGAATCCCTTTTCTAGTTCCTATCTGTTTCAGTTTGGAAAACAGCGGCATGTTTCAGCCGTACTACTTGGGACTTGATACTTACTTGGACTTGGACACAACTAATACAGTAAACACGATAATGTAGATCGAACAATCACTCATACCACGACATTAAAACACATTTAAACATTTTGAAAAACGAACAATAATAACTAGAATAAAACTAACTACCTGCATACTCGATATACTGCTAAACAGTACAGATACACCGCTAAACAGTGCAGACCGGGTCTGTGTACCCAAACCCGTCTTGACCGGGCACAAACTAATGCACCCATCTAGATGCGTCCCCAGCAATGGTACTCACCGGGAAGCACAGAACAGAAGGCCTCGGAAACTCGACACTGGACTGGACCGGACTGGACTCGACTCGACTCGTGACGTAAGCACTTCGGAACTTCGGAACTGGTGGGCCTCTGAATACCTCGGACTTTGCTCTCTCAGCTAGGCTCTGGTCGGGATCCTCCGCACTCCTCACCGCCTCGTCTGGGTGTCGATCGCAGCCTCAGTCACCTCCATTGGCCTGAGGGAGATACAGGAAATCCTGCGGGTACGCGTAGTTGTCCGTCAGCGCTGTGGCAGGGGGCTAGGCCTGCAACGCACCGCCGGCGCGTAAGGTGGGGGAGGGGTCCCTGTTCGGGCACCAATTATGTGGTAAATTTAAATTACCTATACTTAATTTATGCGGTAAAGTTCAATAAGAATAACTCAGTCAAAAAGAAGAGGCAGAGTCCGTGGCATCTGAGTTTTATGAAGGTTTTATTCCTTAAAAAGGAATTGGTTCGAACCAGGTATCATGTTCCATCACCACAAGGGTTCAGGAAGGGAATTACAATGTTTTATTAACAGTACATTATATATATAGTCAATGCATTACAGTGGTGATGGGTTCAGAAGGCGTAACAGCTGAGAGAAACGAGATAAGAACACACATGCGTAACAGAAGGCGTGCACGAGGGCGTACACGGAGGTGTGTGCTAGAAACGTCACATAGAGATGTCACAAGTGGGTGGATCCCTAGAAGAATCCTGCAGTGTCAGCAGAAATACATGGCAGAGATGCGCGCGCCGCAGCATGACGTGTGAATGACGTGGAACTGGAGGGTGAAGGGGACTTGACATTTAGCCCTACATGAGGAGACAGAAGTCTGGGGTGTCAGAACAACCTAATCCCAAATCATATCTAATATCTTGTGTTTGAGGAACTGTATTATCTAGAAGGAAAGGTCTCTCGGGCAGAGGCTATTCTATACTGACTGCTAATGCGTGCATATGCGACTACGTGTCTACGTGTAAAGCAAGGGGGCCATGGGCCTACCATGTTAACAGGAGCTATGAATTACTTGCATAGAGACAGAAAGGCCGGGCCCTTTGCTCTGCAGCTGGGAAGGATGTTTACCTAAACTACTAGACAGGAATGTATTTTCGAGGAGCGGAGCAGATAACTTGAAGGCTGAATACAGTCTTGGCAGGCAAGCAGGCCGAGCCAGGCACCGCTAGCCGCGCAGGGAGTAAGTAAAAGGTCATGGATACAGCAGACTGTAGTTTTCAGAAACAGGAGGCAGAAAGGGCTCGATGGCAGGAATCAGGGCCTAACTCACCAGAGCTAGTGAAACATGGAAGTGCACCATGTAAAGACGTTGGCAAGGCACACTTAGGAACTGAATATCCAACCCATTCATGGTGGATCTGAAAGAGGACATGTTAACATTGGACGCAAATGTATTTGCGTCTTCATAGCTGGTTGTAGAGGGAACATACATGTACTTGAAGCACGTACATGGAGCCGTTGGGGTCTACAATAGGGGACACAATTGACCATAAAAATTCATATTACCTCAACTTGCTTCATCATCGGGGCCCACCCAAGTGGCCTAGCGTCACTTGGGTGTGCTTCAACACCTGAGTTACAGTGGAGCAGGTAGTGAAGTGTGGGATGCAAACAAAAAAAGTGTGAGTGTTAAAATTGTCCTGGTTAATGCTTTTATACAAGTTTTAATAAAAAAGTAACTGGACAATATTAAAATGTGGATGAGATAGTAGTAGGGAAGTTACGGCCTACATATCTCAGTTTATGTGTTGGTCGACATGTTTCTACCATATGGGGAAATCCCCGGTATTCTTCAGGACCAAAACAAGGAAGTGGGTGGTGTGCGCCCCCTAAAAGACGCACCCAGTCCTAATTCCTTGGTCATTCAGAAGAAAAATATACTTCTGGGTAGGCACTCCTAAGATTTAGGGTGCAGATAAAAACCTATGGGAAAGAAAGAGAGTAAATAAAATAATTACTATCCTGTAACGTAGTGCAGAATTAGGGTGCAGAGTACGTGCAGTTATTCTTGCTTTCCACAGTGGTGAATGACACAGTGCCTTCATCAGTACAGAGCGTGTCTACTAGTGGAGTATAAACGTGCTCATTAACGTGGGAGTAGTAACTCTATAGAGTAAGGTATATCAGGCTAAGGGCTCTGGGTTTGCGTCCTTAGTGCGTGCCTAAAAATACATGCTCGCGCCGTATGTTAGGGTGCACTGAACTGGAGTGCTCATACTTGTACCGTCGTGGTTCAAATTGTGCCAGCTGGGTAGATATTTTTTGTATTATAACTTTTCGAGTATGTCCTAATCAGGATCAGTGGTCAACATATAAGGACAAACTAGACTCACATACACATAAAACATAGAGCTTTTCATGAGGTGTCACATGACTGGAAAGAAAAGGGCTTACTGGAGTGGAACTCTAGTTGAGCTGCATCAAGCAGGAGGTGGGGGCTTCGCCGGTTACAACATATTCTAATAGGGAAGGCATATGTTGTAAAATGAGGGTTAAACCTACATAGTGGAATAAACCTACATGGCGGTTCAGGTGTTCAGCCCAATTGTTGGTCCTGCGTGGGGAGGAAAAATAAAACTTACAGTTGGATGTGGCGAGCAAAGGCGGATCACCTACGTCTCCCTGTTCGCTGCTTGGTTGCAACGAGCGAGCGAGGGCGTTGGGCGTATATGCGCCCGGCTACTTCCGGGGAGTGTCACGTGTCAGCTACGGCGGCCCGTGTGGAGGGGTGGTTGACATGGTAACCCCGGGACGCTGCGCCTGCGCCGTAGTAATGGCGTTGTTGTGATCACTACGAGGTTTAAAGGGGAGCGCGCGTTGGTAAAGTTATGAGTCAACGCTGCGCTAGTGCAGTTATTAACGGAATGGAGCAGAAAAGGCATAACAGAAACCCGAGTGTTTTAATCAAGAGGCTTCGTGGTTTGTGATACCGGCAAAGTAAGGGATGAGGTACATCCATATGTCGGGACTGACTGTATGGACCTGGTTGGGATGGATATGATGTAAATTATCAAACTGGGAGCTGATACAGTTAAACGCAGGGGAATGTCTGTAGTGTCAGACCGGCTCAACATTAGGAGTATTTTAAGAGGGCAGCGTTTCAGAAGGGGGTGTATTGTTGTGTCATCAGACAAAGTTACTAAGAAGTTTTGTTATTTTAGTACAGAATTCCACGGGATATTGTCGTTGAGCCCATGGATATGAGTGGAAAGTCTATATATCCATCTCTGTTCTTTCTCAAATAAACGAGCCTGGATGTTAGGGCCCGCTTGTAACTGTTCAATGACCGTCCACCTCATGTCATTGGTGGTGTGATGGGCAGTGAGAAAATGGTCTGTGAGTTTTGTCATGTTCTTCTTGCATCTTATCGTGCTCCTGTGTTCGCAAATACGTTGCTTTATTTTGCGTGTCGTCCTACCCACGTAGGGTTTTCCGCAGGTGCAGGTGATCAAGTAAATTACATTATTGCTATTGCAATTCGTGTGGGATCTCTGTTCCCATGTTTTTCCAGGTTCCAAGGTGATGGTCTTGGTATTTTCTGTCAGGTGACAGACACTACAATCCCCACATCGAGAATGTCCAGTGACTGGTGGTAGACCCCATATCTGTGTTAATGTAAGGTCACTAGTGTTAATGTTGCTTTTGGGTCTAGTGTTGACCAAGGTGTTTTTCAGACTGTTCGCTTTCCTGTATGAGAAAAGAGGTTTCTCCCAATTGAATGATCCAGAATTGATTATTGACCAATGCTTTATGATGCTTTTGCTCACTTCATTGGAAATCACATTATAGGTCATCACACAGGTCAGCGGTATGTTTTCACTGTCTTTTATGGTTTCTTCCAAAAGCGCTTGACGTGGTTGGTTTCTAGCTCGTCGTTGGCACTTCTTGGTGATCTTAGTTGGGTATCCACGTTGTGATATTTTAGCAGTGAGGTCTGTTAGAATTTCCTGAGGGCCCTTCCAGATTGCTAGCACGTCGTCAATATAACGGCGCCAGAAAACTATGTTTTCAAAGTATGGGTTGGTGGGTGAGAGTATGTGTTTTTTCTCAAATTCAAAGACATATAATTCAGTGGCTGGATCGCATGCACCCAAGTATGCTGGGATTCACAAAAGAAACCAATAACCCAATCAGAGGGATGAAAAGAAATTAAAGAGGAAACAAGACTACAAACAGGGAACGATATTTAGGACAAACCTTCAACTCCCAAAGGATCATGAAAATGGCAGATGAACGGACAGAATGAAGATTTGATGTGCCATGAAACTTAATTTAACAAGTCTTTTCAACATATGCTTTAGGAGTAAATGGTAATGCTTAAAAATGTAATATGTAAATGCTGCACTGCAAAATAAGTTTATTTACAACACTGTTCAATAGAGGCATACTATCACAGAACTCCAAACATACGTCTTTAAAGTATTTAAATTTAATGGAAGCTTTGATGAAAATGAATGCATTGATTTACAATTAAGTATTATTTATATATGTCATGCATGTGTATATTAATTTATACTTTTAAAACTGCATGTATATGTAAGTAACGAAACTCCCCTCCGTTAAATCCCTCTAATTCTAATTTTGGAATAGCAATACTCCAGACGTAATTGAATGTTCAAAGCTGTTCTGGGAAATACTGGAGACATGGACTAAATGTAAAACTGTTTAATAACCCCAAAGGATACAGTATCATTGAAATACATACTTAGATACGATCTAAAATAGAAAATTAAAAAAGGACATGATGGAAGAGGAGAAGACCAGCGCCTTTACAACTCTGTGTATCAAACCTTGAAAATGTCTATTAAATATTAAATATATTATTACATGAAAATCGGTTTCTTTCTTACCCTTTATTCAACCTATCAAATGTGAAAGAAGGTTTCTGAATGGCTTAATCTAAGGATATTATAGTGAATGGGAAAGGCGAGCCATCAAAGAGTTCATAAATCAATTCTTGAGTTATAGTATATTAAATGATAACCTTGTCATGTGTAATGTCACACCAGAAGGATCTATTAGGGCAATTCTTCTTTAAGAGCAGCAGTACAGGTGCTTTTACCGAGTTCAAGCTTTAAGGAAGCAAAACCATGTGATAGAATATCTTTATTAATGTACTTACATGTATTTTATTTATTAGTATTTATTGATTCTTCTTTTTTTGTTGACAGGGTACCCAGTAAATCCCGTTAGTCATGTATGCAATATTCCTGTCATGCACAGACATTTTGTTGAACGCATAACATAAGAAAAGTTAAAAAGTGTGTGTCTTTTTATTTTCCATGTGTGACTTTTCCATGCCACAAAATAACTTGTGTAATCTAGTTGAATTGGCAAAAAGTAATAATACTCGAGGTGAAGTAAAGATTAATACTAAGGGTTTGCAAACATGCTTTCTGTTTAGAAAGCTGGAAAACGTTCTGTCCTTTCTTTTTAAAACTGCAATTTGTCCCCTTTTCCTTCAATTTCACCACATCATAGGGTATTGTTTCCTGGTCCATCATTGTAATGCGTAAATTCTCTTGCAAAACTGCATTACATATCATGTTCTGTTATCCCCAACACCTGCGGTCGGTAGTAGGTGTACCTTCCGGGTGGTGACGTTGGGAGGGGAAGGGGCAGGATGGGGGGTAATAATCTATGGATTACGGAGCTTTACTGGTAAGTAAACATATAAATAAAGAAAACTAATTTCGTTGCGAGCACTGCATTGCATTTGGGGATGCAGTGCACGAAACAAAATATGTTTTATTTATTCATAAGTTTACTAACCTGTAAAGCTCCTTAATTCATAGATTACTACCCCCCACCCTGCCCCTCCCCCTCCCGACGTCACTGCCCTGCAGGGACACCGGCTACTGACCGCGGTAGATCCCCAAAGAATGGTGAGATTAGAAAATCTTTCTGAAATATTGATTGACAAAGACCAAAAATTCCCATAGACTGGTGTGAGTTAAAAGACAGTGGAAGTATGTTTTCATTAGCTGCTTGCTAGCCTTGATACATTATAGATTGCTGAGGACATTCCTAACTTGGTCTCCCTGTTATTATGAATCAGGTCTTTTATCATTATCAACAGTAATAAGTTTTGAGGTGCCGTGCTTGCTGTTTGGGTAATTGACTGACAGTTATTCCTAGAATGTTTTTTGGCCTTTGTTTTTAAGTGTAGCCTCCAGATAGCTGTCTCGCCAGCTTCAATAATGATTAAAAATACACCCTTCTAAGGGCATTATAACACCCTGCAGAATGCCTTATGCAGCTCTGTCTTCATTCGTGTGGCTGTAAACAATCATCATAACGTGTCTGACTTTGCTACCAATGTATTGTTTTGGTGTGATTTAAATCCAATAAACTTGATTATCAAAAAAATATAACCTTATGTATACTCACAGAACGTCCTTGGGTAACGGTCATTCACATTTAGGCTTTTTCCTTGCGCCACATATAGGACAGGGAATGAGTCACCCAGGTTCAGCAGTTGGTACACTTGTATAGTGATTGATGGCTTTTTTCCTTTAGGGGCCGGACTGGTGGCCAATTGTACTTTGTAGGTCCTTTTTTTTCTTTCTCCTCTTTAAGCTTGTTTCATATTTTCATTCACTCGTGTTTATTTAAGCAATATTCTCAAGTTACAGTAAGTCAAAGCCTATAGTACAATTCCTTTGCACCAATAAGATCCATAATTTCATGTGATGTGTATTATAACTGAAAAGAGTTTCTGTACCTACTCTAAGTACAATCTCTTGTTTGGGAAACACACATACCGTTCTATTAAAAAGATGTGCAAACGTTTTTTTTTTAATTATTGAAGGCATATGGCTCCCATGTAGTGGTGTGTTTATGATTTTCCCTTCTTTTTATTTTTGCGGCTTATTCTTACAATAAAAAAAGAATTAAAAAAATGAACCATCACCACAGAGTGCTAATTGCAGACCTAATGGCTTTGTTTTGAAATGTTTGGTAGTTTTGGCATTGCAAGGTGGGCGATGGTTTGAGCAGCTTATTGTGGATGAGTGGATTTCATCTTCCCGTATGTTTACAAATAACTGCCACAAATCTAGAAGGGCTGTAGTCAATCCATACACATACCATGGATAATGTAGTTCCGAGGAAGGACATATCTGCCCTTTGAGAACAGTCTTGGCGATACAACGAGCGCAAGGCAAATAGTTTGATAAATTTATTTACTTACTTTACTCTTGGCCGTCGTACGTCTGACTCCACTACCCCACCACCCTGTCCCTCCCCTACCCTGCCTCACGACCCGCAGAACACCCTCTGCGAGCCACCACAGAGTGAGAGACAATGTACTGTGCAACACTACCAATGCAGGTGTGCGTTAAACTCAGAACCTAGAAGTCAGTCAGTCAGAAATACTTTTATTTGATTTCAATTAAAAAATCATAAAAGGGTGGGGAACCACCTTAAATAAAAAACATACATTTTAAATTATAAAACAGTGGAATTTAAAACATTAAGACTGTGCCATTGATGGGTATGCTGGAACTAATTAAATTAGTGAATGGTTTCCTTTTTATTCAGCTCTCTTGCTGCCATTTTGAGAAATGTTATTGCCCTACAGGACAGTTGGATTGATGACCCTCCAAGGCATTGGATGACAGCTGCTCTACATGTCCGTATTTCTTCCTTCCTTAAGGCTTCCCGAAGGACCGTTCTTCGGGTAGCTGCCAGGGAGGGGCATATGCATAGCAGGTGTAGAACGGACTCTTCCTGACCTCCGCATAAGCGACATTCCTTAGATTGCCAGAGGTGTTTCCATTTTGGTGTCAGATCTTTTGATGGAAATGACCCCAGCCGCAGTAACATTAAGTACTGTTTTCTCTCCTGGGAGAAATGATCAAGTAAATATGATTGAGGTTTCAGCCGCTGATAGCCTTGAATCACGGTCCAGGCATGTTTTTTTTTTAAACAGTTGTTTTGTCCATTAATAGGGAGGTCCTTTTAATTGCGTTGTTCACTACGAATTTGAAACTGGAGTAAGTAGGGAGGGTTAGCCAGGCCTCCTCGACTTGCAGTGCCGCGAGAGAGTCTTTCAGAACGCTGAACGTTGAATTACTTAGCCTGGATTGGGTTTCAATTTCCTTCCAGCAGTAGTGTGCTAAGGTGTTATCGTCTGCGTCCCTCATTCTCCAGTAGTATTTTGCTAATGCCCCTTGTCTGTCGGGGATCTGGTTTCTCAGGCCATACTCAAGACAAATTTGGGATGGTGAAATGTGTTGGGGGATTGAGAACAGGGCCTTGAAGAGAGTTGATTGTGCTGAGTTTAAGGAGATGACGTCTTTCGTGTTTAGAATTTCCGAGCCGTATGAAATTGAGGGTAAAAATTTTGCTACCCCACCACCCTGTCCCTCCCCCGCCCTGCCTCACGGCCCGCAGCACACCCTCTGCGAGCCACCACAGAGTGAGAGACAATGTACTGTGCAACACTACCAATGCAGGTGTGCGTTAAACCCATAACCTAGAAGAATATCCCAGAACAGGTTATCAGAAAGCAATATTTTTGCATCTAAAATTAAAAGAAAAATGATTCTTTTAATATATACTGATTTTGAATTTCAGGGAAGTAATGACAACAGCTTTTTTGAGTAAACAACAACAACGAAAATGCAAACAAGGGCACGATTCACCAAACACACGTTTGGACAGCGAGTTCTACCACAAAATTAAAAATCCACTAGAAAGTCAGCTGGTCCTTACACTGTTTATTATAATGTATTGTTTTGGGCTAGAAAGAGAAAAAGTACAATACATTGAAATAATGAAAAAAATTAAACAGAGCGGTACATGTGAGATAGAAATGTTATTTCTTCCATAAAGACTTTAGTGACAAATGATAATACACAGTCAATATCCTACATATACTCATGGGGGTATATATTCTAGCGTGCAGCAATTCAATAACCCAAAATACATTTTTTGAGACAGTTTTGAGGAGTGGGTCAAGTCAATACTGGTCAAATCCTGCCATGAAATGGTCTGTTGTAATTCATTAATTGGTAATTTGTTACACAAATGTGAGAAATCCAGCAACAATGTGTGAAGACAGAAGAGGAGGAGTCACGCTGAGGTTTCAGACTGTCGATTAATTTAAAGTGTGACTATCTTCAGGATCATGCAAAGAAGGTCATTTTTTGAGACAGGGTGATAAGCTAAATATGGATGGGAACATGACACTTTAAATTAGACAACAGCAAATACAAACGTGTTCTAACAACAGAGTTCCAGTGGAAACTAAAACTAATACATTTTAGTTGTGCCTTGGAGGGACATCTTTATATACACATTGCACCACTGTTCTTTTAATATCATCGTAGGAAGTCAGAGCACTATAGAATTTTAGCAAAGTTGAAATGTAAGTTTGTCTCCTAGAAGGAAAAACTGCAAGAGATACAATGGCAGGTGAATTACATCAAGGCTTCGATTGTCCCTTTTCAAAGGGGATTGAAAAGAATCTTTATTGTGACACAGTTTTACAATAGTCTATTAATTATTTTTCTCTTTCATCCTTCAGCACAGTTCAAGTTATATTTTTTCATTGTAACAGTAATTGTTTCTGTTTTCTTTTGGTTTCACTTTTATTTTGCGTAATATATCAGCTTATATTTTTTGATTAAGATATATATCTACTTTTTATATATCACCAATCTCTAAGCGGCTGGAAATGTTCTCATAGGTTTTATTGCTTGAGTATCAATGTGTCAGACTCTTTTAGGAAACTATGGGCTAGAAAGGGGCTACTGGGCCACAACTGTCAGGGTGGGGCCTAAGTAACTTCTTCTGTCCCAGTTCAGGCCCTAATATGGCTCTTCAAACTAGGCCAAGTACAATCCTTTCTGCACTTGACTGAGTGGTAATGTGAGTGAGCAGTCACAGGCTTCTCATGGATCTTAGAGTGGAGGTTTCTCAGGCTCAAGAATCATCCACTATCTCTGCAGGTCAAAAAGATCAATGTCTACCTTACTGCTGCTCTTTGTAGGAAAAGACAAATACTTTTATTAAATAAAATACAAAGGAAGGTCAGTACAATTATGCATGAATGATTCCTAGGTGCAGGGCTTGGTGCTTCTAGGGGCCTCCATTTCTTAGACCATTACCTGACTCTAGTGGGTCTCCTCCCGGTACATGACCTCCTCCCCCCAGTAGCAGGCTCAGGGTCAATCAGGTAAGCAGGTGGGTGCAGCCTATGCTCCCCCCCTTGTGTTTAGGTTAGAACACAGTCCACCGTGCCTAGGCCCGATCAGCCTTTCATTGTAAGAAGGAGCATGGAGGGATATAGAGGAAAAAAGAAGTAGAAACACAATAACAAATCCCCTGTTCACTTCAATCTAAGAACATTTTCTTACAAATTAAATCCCCATTTAAAAGCGCTCTGAATCCAGGGACCTGCCAGATAAATAATCTGGTACCGAAAGTACGGTAGGGCTGTGCAGCAATAATACATACGAATAAATAAATGCAACTTTTTTTAATCCAGATATTCTGTAGGTAGGAAGACAACGTGAAACTAACTTTGTAGATGCGCACAATGTTGTTGCCTAGCATTATCTTTCAATTCATTTTATTAGCTTACCTTCACCCTCAGATGCGCACATATTCAGAGCAAGGCCTTTGTATTTATACTGGGAGTAATCTACTGACATTTCTAAAATGAAGGCATGTCAAAATGTGGATGTTAAGAGGTTTGGAATTGTGCTCGCTCCGATTTCAACATAATGGAGTAGACAGATGTCGACCAGGTGTAATATATGTTATTTATTTATGTGTTTTAAGGGTACTTTAGTTTGATAATGGGGCTTGCAGCTACTTCTTAAAACATGTATTAGCATTTCAGCATCAATAAAACACCTTTACTTGCATATTTGCAGCCTGATTCATGAACGGGCCGTTTTGCGAGGCTCAAATAGCGAATCATAAGGAATCGCTATTTGAGACTCGCAAAACGGTAATCATGTAGGAATCGCAATATTAATTGCGATTCCCACTGATTCCTTATTTGCGATTAGCTAATTGCTAATCGCAAATAAGGAATAACTCCCCATGCATTCCTATGGGCCAAAAGGCCCATAGGAATGCATGGGGAGTCATTCCTCATTTGCGATTAGCAATTAGCTAATCGCAAATGAGATTGCGAGTACAAGGGTGCCAGGGGTGTCCAAAGGACACCCTGTAGCACCCCTGCAATTGAAATTAACACAGGTGTTGCACACACACATGTCCAAAGGACATGTGTATGTGTAACGTGCAACTCAGAAAAATGCATTTAAATGCATTTTTCTGAGTTTTCGCAATTTACCACGAGGTTTGACCTCGCGGTAAATTGCGGCCCGAAATTGCGATTTCGCAATTGTAAAATGGATGATGAATTACATTTAAGGAATCTCAAATAGAGATTCCTTAAATGTAAATCCTCGCAAATATGCGAATTAGCAAATAGCGATTTTTGCATTTGGGATGTTGAATCCCAAATGCAAAAATCGCACTCGCAAAGGGCCAGATTCTCAGAATTTGGCCCTTTGCGAGCCGATTTGGCCTTGATGAATAAGGCTGAAAGGAACATGGAGTAAGTAATAGCACATGAGAAGTGAACCAGAAAACTCTTCGAAGGGAGTGTTGATTCTGAAATTGCAGGGAAGTGTTTATCTAATTAAAAAGAAAAGTAATTCAGCTATTCAAGGTTGGCGAAATTCGACAAAGGGGAACATATTTTGAGTCAAAACTGTGAATCTGTGCATGATTTTCTTTACCTAGAAGTAATTCTACGCATTTCCCAAATTTCGCTTTATTTGAAATGTGCAAAATATTTGCTGTATAGAATAACAGGAAATGCATTGTTGGACGTGGGAAAGAACAAGCCCCGCTGTAAGATATATTCTACTCCAATTAATGTTCTGCAGTAACCTGAGTTACTTTTCTATACAATGCATGCTCTCATCTAGAAAAGTAACGTGAAATACTGAAGCAAAATGTTTATGCACATGCCAAGTTACAAGTTCCGCCATGGAGGAAAAATATTAGACTTGTTTTGAATCAAACTCTTATATCTAGAGAGATCAACAATAGCTAGTCTTTGGCAATGACTGTGGCAGTGATTCTATATATCTAAGGCATAAATATTCTGGGCTAATTCACAAAAGAGTTCTTCCTCTCACATTTTGGAAAAATTGTAGATTTTATACAAACAGTGGCACACAAAATACAGCTGTTCTTGACAAAGGGAGAATCTCTGCATTGCACCATTTCAGGTGTACCATCCAAAGTAAGGAGCTTTAAGTGTGACAGGGAGATGTATATGAATAGAATCATATGGTTGAAGGGCTAATGCCTGAGTCACAATTAAGGTAGTGATCGATTAATTTACAATGGCTATAAAGGAGCCACTAAGAGCATGTGGATGATAGAGTCAGCTTCCAAATGTGTGAAGATGGTGGATGATAGAAGCAGTGCTGTCTTGAAGCAAGAGCACCCAGGGCAGTTGCCCGGGAACCCCATGAGCATAGAGGGCCCATGCAGACCAAATTTAACACTATTTTTCCATTAAACATTTTTATTCATGTGAGTGGTTGTGAATGCATGGTCCAGTGCACTGCTTTGCCGGAGGGACAATAATGCTGATAAGATGGCCCTGGATAGATGTACCTCAAACGCTGGGCTAAAGATCATGTGTGATGAAATATACCACTGAAGAAGGTATGTCACTGCATACGAGGAGTACTTTTATTTATGTATGTGATAATTTGACCAATTGATTGGGCATATTTGGTTCAAAACCAGTGGGCTCATTTTCTGGCAAGACATCACAGCAGCACAAAAGCCTATCTATAATGTATTCTGCATAATAGCATGACGAATATGAAGCAACTGTATATTTCAATGCATTTGAGAGCAGCACCCATGTTGGATTATCACTTTGGTGTTTCTTGCTGTCTCCAAGCCATTTCTTCAAGCTCCTTGTTATCTAAACTAATACCCGAACTGTACTAAAGAAAAACTACTATTGTAATCAGTGTTCATTCCGCCCACTTACAAAACTTCAATGTTTGATATACCTTGGTTCCTTTTGGAAATTTAACAAATGCAACTATGCTATCTTGTTCTGCTTGCATTCTAATTGTTTATCAGTCTAAAAGGGGTGTGTTAGATATTTGAGCTTTTTGAGGCTATGTTTTCTGTTGGGGCAAGCACCTACCTAGTAATACCTAACAGTATCCAACCCATCTAACGTTTAACTAATTACCATTATTTTGTTCCTATATCGCTGATAATTTTTTTATTACTTTAATATTTTCCCATATTAAGCATTTTAACAAAGATATGAAAGACTTATTTATACAACTGTTTTTACTACCATTTGTCAAGACCAAGCCACCAAAATGCGTTTTATCTCATTTTCATTTGTGAGTTTAGCACTGACTTACTCTATTCGACCACTCAACCTTCTAACAATGTTTTTGCCCTGAAGAAAACCTGTAGTACAGTAGTCCTATTAGGCTGAATCAAATTTGTTATTGTCATTGTTTTTCTGCATAGACATTTTAAGAGTAAAGTATTATCTAATATAGCCATAACTGCTTTCACTACACAAGCGTGCATTGACAACCAATTTTGGTCCCCCATAGGGGTTAAAGTGCCCTAATGCAAAAGAAAAGTATTACGTTGCATGTTATTTTCTATATCAGGTCAACACAAATGAGGGGTGGAGAACAACAAAAAATATAATAAAAATTGTTACACACAAAATTCACGAGTGTACAAACAATGGCACACTCATGAGTGATGAAAAACTGCCCTCACTCACACACAATGTGTGTGACATGCTTCATCATCGGGTCTGCTACAACGGCCGGGTGTAGCCACACTCCGGGCAGAGCATAGGGAGGGGGAACAAAGAACATTTTTTTATATATACACAAGGATAACGTGCCACACACAACTGAAAGTGACAACAGTGTTCACAGACAAAAACCAACAGGTCAAGACTGAGCACAGTGATAGACAAAAAATTGCAGTAGAGAATGATTAAAACTGGCTCCTGGATACCAGATATAAATTGTATTAGTGGGTTCCAAGGTCAGGATTAAAAAAGACTGGATAGTGGTACTAGGGAAGGGTATTAGGACCCCCTAGTGCCCCTCCTTTACTGCTGTAGTCAACATGTTTTGACCCCTTGTCGCCCTTGATTACTGGGTCACCTGGGTCTTCTTCAGGACGTCTTACTGTCCCTGTCTACTATAGTGTTACCCTTACCTTAATTAGGTTGTTAACAGGGCCTTGTAGGTCACTCTTGCCCACCAGGGTTGTTGTAGGTCACTCTTGCCCATCAATAATAGGCTATGTGGAGGGAGTTCCATCAACACGGTGACACAACGAGTTTATTGAGACAAATCACTTGACTTGGCGCATGGGGGGTGGAGTCCCAAAGAAAACAACTGTTCTGATAGAGTCCCCCAGCTACAGTCGTGCCCCTCCTTGGTGCCCCAATTTTTATTATATTTTTTGTTGTACTCCACCCCTAATTTGTGTTGACCATAGTTATTTAGAGGGTTCGGGGTGGTTGAATTGGATATAGACCCTCTCCCCTCTTGTGTGTGGAAAATTTCTATATGAGTACATTGATGTGTCTTCATATTATATAAAATGTACAACTAATGCTAGCACCATTGCTGTACTACTTATATAATTAACTTAAGTCAACAAATTGCATGCAGTACCCTACCTGTTATTGAATGTAAAATATATTTTGGCATAAATCAAACCTAATTTGTACCTTTCATAGTCAATGTGTAGAACCTAATAACTACATTTTGTGTCCAAACTCTAGCCATGTTATGAAGAAACCATTACTACAATTGTTGTTACATTGCTATTTGTATATATGGCGAAACCTGAACCCCTCTCTTACTCAACACCTTACCTGGGTATGGGCTGGGCATGACCCTGTGTGGGTCATGCCCAGCCCATACCCAATAAACACTGAATAATTATGTTTTTTCTGTCAGGTCCTAGTAGGAGAACGTGTTTCTTGATAAGTGGCCAGAAATGTTCTCACATAGCTAGTGGTATGTGGAATCATGAATGTCCATTTTTAATCTGTTCCTTATTTACATTTGTATTGACTTAGTAATGCTTTCTAATGTTCCGTTGCTTATTCTTTCTTTGAAGCATGGTTCATAGCCCTGTTAATCACTCTGACAGCATGCTAATTCTCAAACCATGCACACATACATTTATATTGTGACCCAAACTGCCAGAACTTTGGAACCCGGAAATGCCAATTTTAATATTCGGATAAGTGTAGATTTCTGAATGTTATACACTGACAAAGGTTTCAAGAAGTACACCTGGAATCTTGAGGCAATCACAGATTTCCAGAAGTACTCCTAGAAAATGTTTGAGAAATCCGACTTTAAAGTATGCAGAGCATATACCTTTTCATTCCAAACACTATTCAGGCTACAACAATTGCACTTTTTAGTTTTTCTTAATTGTTTTTCTTGGGATATCTACTGTTCCTGTGCAGGAAGCACTACCAAAATTTACCCAAATGCACTTCTACTCTCGAAAATTGTTTCTTCTTATCCGTATCAGCAGCAAATCTCTATCTATTTCTACGGTAGGTGAAGGTCAGAAACAAGTTTATGAACAGAAAAAAGCTGTTAAATGTTCCTAAATTTCGCAGTACTTCTGTTGTGAGATACACGAGGGCCAGCTCTGAGACTCCAATTTCTTTTATCTTTTTGCTTGGCTTCTTGTTTAATGATGACTTTTTAGATGCTTTACATTTACAGACTAATGCACTGGGAAGATATTATACATGTAGTTCATTTCTTAGTAAGTATTATTATCATTTTATTCGTACACGCTGTCCAAGGCTAGGCACATAGAACACGAAGCCCTTGTATTTACATTGTTCAGGTGGAGACATTGCTAGGCCTCTAGGCAAACCATCATATCAGCGCTGCACCTTTGACACAGTGTGATTGGAATTGTACTTTTTTTATATAAACAGCCCTGTTGATTTTGATCTCTATCCTGCAAAGGATACTTTCCTGCTGAGGTTGCATGCATCTTCACTTGGTTTGGGAGTTGGGTCCAGCTCTGGGAGTCACCATCAGTTGTTCCAGACAGTGTCCTTGCCTTTCTAAAAAAGAGTACTTCTGTCTTGTTGGTGTTGAATTTGAGACAGTTGTTCATCCAGACGGCCATATCTCTCATTCATCTATAGAATTTGTCTTTGATGGTCTTTGGGCCATTTGTCAGGGAGAGGATGAATTGGGTGTCATCAGCACGGGAGATGATGTTGAGTACTTGACTCTTGACGATGTTGGCTAGGGGTGTCATGTATACTTTAAAGATGGATGGGCTGAAGGATGAACCTTGATGTACACCTCAGCTGATGTTCTTAGGGAGTAGGGAGGGAGGATGATCTTCTGTGTTTTTCCTGTGAGATATGATGAGATCCACTTTAGGGCTACAGCTTGTATTCCGATCTAGTGAAATCTCTTGATCAGTGTGTGGTGTGATGCATTGCCGAAAGCTGCTGAGAGGGCAAGAAGGATGAGGGCAGCTGAATGAGGCAAGGACATCTCTGAGCCCGACCCTCTTCAATCCATACATTATCAGCTTCTTCTATAGTCACAATATCAACATCGTCTCCTACGCTGATGACACACAGTTCATTCTCTCCCTCATGGACAAAACGCCGAGTACGAGCTAGTTCAAGTCTTGCATGACTAAAATTGCTCTCTGGATGAAGAATACATGTCTAAAGCTGCACACTGACAAGTCTAAAACTTGTGCTCTACAGGAAGAGCACCTCAATGTAGAACTCCACTTAGTGGTCAACAGAGCTAGTACCAGCATCCCACCCCCACCTCACATGCCAGGAACCTCAGGATCATCATGCACAGTAAACTTAAAATGACCACCAAAGTCAATGCCGCTACCGCCTTAGGCTTCCATAACCCTGAAGATACGGATGAAGGCTTTCAAATGACTCCCAATCAACACCCGGAAAACCACCATGCAGGACATTGTCAAAAGCAAGCTGGACTATGGGAACACCCTCTATGCCAGGACACAAAAAAACTCACAAGAAGGCTGCATACCATTTAGAAATCAGTGGCCAGAATCACTCTCAACCTCCCATGCAGCACTCATATCACACCATACCAGAAGGAGCTCCACTGGGTCCCATTCACAAATGAGCACAATTTAAACTCTTCACTTACACTTTCAAGGTACTGCATAACACTGGCCCAGAATACCTCAACAGTTGCATCTTTACAGACACCTCCACTTGTCTGGACTCCTACTTGCACTCATCCCACGCACACGGAAAGCCAGATCTGGTGGTCCAGCCTTCTCCTACATCACAACTCAAGTATGGAACTTACCTTTCTATACACATAAGAGTGCCTCCTCACTTCTTGAATTCCACAGGAAGCTGTAGGCCTGGCTTTTAGAGTAGTCCCACTACACCGTAAGTGCGGCTAGACTCAGACCTGCTCAGTGCCAAGACACCCACCAGTGTGATAGTGTGCTCTACAACTCTGCATAACATAACAATGGTTCCCATTTGGATTATGGATATGCATTACATTTTGGGCTTGCATAAAGAGCCTTTGCCAGATTTAGAATGCTACAAAATAACCTCTCTTTTCAGAGTCTCTACATTTGCTTTCTTTTCCCCATTGTTAGAGGATTGGCATTGGCTGCTAATTAAGGTAATTATTATTTCTAATTCTATGAGCATGGACCATTGTTCTATCAGTGAATGTTCACCCTACATCCACAATTTGAACTTAAGAAGGTATTGTTCTCACTGTACTATTTGAAAGCCTCTGCAGATGCGGATTTAGAGCCCTCATTTTCATGCAGCCAGAATATGTGTGCAAGCCCCACTCCATGTGGGTAAACTTATCTCAGAACTGTTTCACTGCATTAAAATAATTGGTTATTCAATATATATACATTTAAATAACTTTTAGCATGTGACCATTTACAGCACTGCGTTTTGTACTTTAAATGCCAACACACTCTATGAGTGAACAATGAAATTTAAAAGTGACATAAAAGAGTATAAAATAAATTATATTCAAATAAATGATAATAAAAAACCTAAGAAATAAGTATTGTGCGAGGTGGTATCAAATGCATTGGTGGGGTTAAGGGTGCATTTCTCATATTACCTGCATATTTCAGTGCCTACATGTTTTAGATCACAATCTTAACATCCCTTCATCAGAACATATTTTTGCATATATTTGTAATGTTTTTTTCTCATCTGAGTAAAGAACTATAACAACGGTTTAACAATTGCTTGTCTGCTTTTCGCGTACCTTTTCCCCCCTTGACAAATCATTGTACACCAAATTTTGGGATACAAAGTAAAACAAAAGCGACAAGCCTACTGCATTTGGTGGAGATTGTCTCATGGTTCACAGTTTATGATTGAAGGGTCCAAAACTGGTAACTTTTCAATTTAACTCCTATTTTCGCTTAGAAAATCTTGGAATCTTATCAAATGTTTACTAAATTAAAAAAATACAGTGGCCATTTTGTCATTCTGTGCCGTTATTTGGCATGGATTTTCGGGCAGTTACTCCTAAAACACAGGGCAATAAAAGACTGAGGGGGATATTCTCAATAAATGGCCAAAACTATTGTTGACCTCAGTTAGCATGTGTGTTTTTTTCACTGTGTACCATGGGAAACTATCGCTGTGTTAGTAGCGTATTCACAACACGCTGCTAACACTACTACCGGGTGAAATGTCCAGCGATAAGATTAGCGGCACGATGATAAAAATGGTCATGCTAACGTGAAAAAAGTGTCAGGAACTGCACTGAACGCTAATTAGAGTTTGCGCACCTTTTTGCATGTTAGGTGGGAAAAACCACTATAAAACGCCCGCTAAGCAGCCCAAACACAAAAAAAAGAAATAATTGAGAAGAACTATGGAGGAAGCTGGACCTAGTACAGAAGCCAACAACAACTCCCCAAACACTCAGGTGGACCAGTAGAGACACAGGGGAAGGGCAAGGAGAAGGGGAAGAGGAGGTGGAAGGCCCGGTTCAGTCCGCAGGAAAACCAGGTCCTGATTGCAGAGGTGATAGAAAACCAGCAACAACTTTTTGTCAGCACCACAGTGTCATTGGGCACAAAAAATGCAATATGGCAGTCCATTGCAGCCAAGGTGAATGCTATCAGAGAGTTGAGGAGGATAGTGGACGACTGCAAGAAGCGCTGGCATGATGTTCAGTGCAAGACCAAGAGAAACTTACAGCCAATCTGAAAGCAGCAATACAGACTGGAGGTGGGAGTCAAGCGCCACAGGAGGAGCTGGATGCGTTGGAGGAACAGGTGTCCCAAGTCATCAGCAAGGAGTCAGTTGTTGGAGTTCCGGGACAGGATACTGATCCACATGACAAGACACAACACCAACAGGATGAGTAACAACCAGTGACTGGGGTTACGGGATAGATGGGCCTAATGGCACTCATGCACAATTAAATATACTGCAGTGCACAACCACAATGACTGTGGATCATGTCCTGGATACCCTTGGCCCTGGTGGCATAGACCCATACATTGCAGGACACATATTGGTGGGCTCACAGACCTGGAAATGTGCACAGAAATGTCATCCAAATACAGCCTGAGTTCCATATCAGATCACAAAATAAGGGCTACATGAAAGAGCAAAGGGCCACATTGATTTGAGATGCGGCAGTGTGTCTAAATGGCCCCCTTGCCTCAATACCAGGCATATGCATCTTCCCGTATGTCTGAGTTGTGTTCAAGATTGTGCATGTGCATCAAAGGTGACACTACTGTACATGCACAACCTTGCAAACAACCCAGACACACAGGCACAATGGTGCATGTGTGCTGACATTGCTGGTGGCATACCCACTCATGCACATGATCAGTCACATACACACTGCAGCATCATTTTTGTGTCAGAGAGATGCCGGCTGGTGCAGACCAGTCATATATGCGTGGTGTTTAGGCAAGGGTCCATGTAGACATCCTGCCACATCTCCAATTAATGTTCCAGCTTGCCCGTAACGGAGATGCAGTCCTGTGTACACCAAGTGAGAAAGCATCTAGTGATTTTGCATACCATAAACACATGCATTGTCACAACAAAGTGATCATGTAACCTACTGCCTAAAAGGTGCATATCCCACAATGCAGACAATCAGCAGACTCGAGTAAAAATGTGATGTAATACTATGAGCACGGGGGATATGCCTACAACAATACAGTGCATGGACAATGCATTTCCGGAATGTGTCACCCAAATATGACCCACATTACTTGTCTGTGTGCCATACTCACAGAACTACAATGTCCCTGTATAGATGTATGACAATGTAAGTATGACAACAAGAAAGGATAGCAAAATAGCACCAAATAATGACAAGTAGCTAAATGGCACCATCACCCCTTAGGTTAAATAGCACTCCTCTGCTATCAAGTGTACACATCGGCCATACAGAAAGCTGCATTCCACATAAGTCCTGGTGTCATTTGCCCATTACACCATTATGTGCATTTAAACCTATCAGTTTGGTAAGTCAACAGTGTTAGTGAAAAGATATACAGTCATGGTCTTTAACATCAACACACAAAGCTCAGCATCCAATATTCTGAGCCATTACAGCATATATCATCCATTTGACCATCTGCGTGGCAATAACACAAACACACATCAATCTGCCATTGGCATCTGTTAGGAGGAGGCGGAGACAGGGCCTGTGCACCCCTAATACGCCTTGGTAAATCCACATCCATCAAATCCAGGCCCACTCATACACTACACATGGGGTCAATGTTAACTGTGATAGGTGTTGACACTGTACAGCCAGCATAAACAATGAAAACTCAACCTGCACCATACTCACAACGGGTAAGCCAACAGGAGGGCAGTAAGCAATGCATGTAAGAAAAAACTTGACTGACGACATGCACACAAGAGAAAACACAATAGCCTAAGCTAGCTGGATGCACATGTGTTCTGCATTGTGCAGCACACACAGAAACAGTAAGTAGGCCTTTGTTGCAAAGGTACATAAAGGGGGCCCTCCTCACATAAGACTATTCTTGCACCAAACTCATGCACATGTGCAGTGCCCAGCAAAGCTAGCCGTCTGTGAGCCACACTGACAAAGCAAGTGACAGCACATGATCAATAGCAGGCCTGCCCCCCCCCCCAACATATTAATATGGTGCAGGCCACGTCACTGAAGTGCCTGAATGTGGACTTCATCCTTAAATGAGCAGGTCACACTCTGACACTTCCTTGTATAGATACAACCCCTGATGTAAACAAGACACCAGCTGAAAAACAATGCACAAGTGTCCCAACTCTGACCAATACCCATATTTACCCCACCTTGCAACATCTCACCATTGTAAAGGGACACAAGTGAAAGGTCCACTGCCTGAAAGGGATAAGGGGCAGCAATTCCAAGGCTGCTGGGGTGACTCTACCACAATGCAGTGCGCACACACATATCAATCTGAGAAACTCAACATTGACTACAATGTGGGACAAACTGCATCACTTTCACAACTCAACAGAGGACCCAACTGGTGCTGCTTGTGTGTAGAAATTAGTCATTCACATGTGTCATAGCTGTAAACTGTGAGATGACAATGTACAACTACAATGTCATATCTGTGATGTTGCACTAATTATCACCATCCGGCAAAAAATAATCCTCTCCTCCCAAACTGCCACTATGGACATTGTCATGCAGTCTGCTTGTAAACTCATACAATGCATGTTCATACATGAAACGCATGGTTAAAATGCATTTCCCCCTTTACATTGCAGAGGGAGAAACATCAGCCCCTGAACAGAGCATCCTGTCCCACTCTTCACTGATAAAGAAGAAGAATTCACCACCATCAACACTGACACCCTCCAACAGCTGCGACACTCACTCAGCATCCCATTTCCAGGAACAGGGCAATCCAGCAGCGTGTGCAAACTCCACCCCCTGCACAAACCACACAACAGCAAGCACCTACCACGTCAGCTGTCTTACAGGACCTTGAGGACCCACTACTGTCATTTCAACTTTGTTTGGTACTGGTCCAGCAGGAGATGGCTGATCTGGTGCGGGTGGCATTTGACAGCCTGGCAGCCAAACGTGATGCCATATCTGGGTGTCTGAGTCCCATTTGGGACCACCTACAGAACATCACTGACACCCACAGTCTTCTCCATGCCTTCCGACATTCTATGGCTGACATTGCTGGAATCATGACTGTGACAATAACAACTGTCTAGTCAGAGTGTCTCCAGCGATGGTAGCCAGTAGTTGGGCTGCATGCATTGAATAATGGAGAACATGGAGCAGATGCAAGCGGAACAAATGGCTGCCATGGCTGGACATGAATGCAATGTAGCTGGAATCTTCCATGCCCTACAGCTAATTATCACTGCATTGCTGCAGCAAGGTTTGGCATAGATGAATGCTTCTGCAGCTTCTATATCCACATTCCCGCCCCCTGATGTGTCAGTGCCTCACAGTGCTGCAGCCAATCTACCACCAAGCCCATGTAAGGCACATGACACATCAGAGGACAATGATGTGGATGAATCTGCATTTTTGCAAAGAAGAAAGTGGTAACATTCATCCATGCCAAATGGCCTGTTTCTCCTTGGATCTGGGCTCAGCCTCATGGCCAGTAACATCATCTTCCACAGTCCTAATACACTCTGTGACACTCACCTTGGACCTTGACATGGACTGCCATATTATGTCTTGTTCCCAATGACTGCAATGAGCCTGCAGACTGAACTCTGCCTCTTCGTAAGGAAATTTCCCACCAAAATAACTCTGACTGGCCCTCCACTGGGCATCGATGGAAAGTGGGGTTTGTTTGGCCAAGAACTGGTACAGTCTTCACCAATGTCAACAGACTTGTAAATTAAAAATTGAACTCATACAGATATGTGTTGTCCATCATCAATAAAGTTTAGGGGTCTCTAAAAATGTAGGCCCAATGAATCCACCAAGGGAAATAAGGGAAATGTACATGTTTAACTGTGACCCAGTTAGGAACTGTGATGACTGGTTATGTGTGAAGTAGCTATGCCTTCATTGCTCCAATACAACAATCTAGCAACATCCCAACTTAGGCCTACGTCCATTAAGGAAATAAGCATGTTTGCAAAAATGTCCAAGTCTGTTGCGGGCCACAAGTAGTGTCACCCTTTATAATTACTAAAAATCTACTCAAACTCTACGGGATGGACAAAGCCTGATGTGACGTGCACATTGAATGTCACATCCCAAGATGATGCACACCATATTCTCATTGATGAAGATTCGTTAGGGTACATGTCTACCAGCAACAATTGGAACCACAATGTCTGCCTCAGAGAAGTAGAGTTGGCAATAGGGATTCATCCCAAAGTGCAAGGCGACAGTCAGCCCCTTCCTGTGGATGAACAATGCTTGCAATATTAGGAAATCTCTCATGCTGTGACCACTGTGACCGGATAGGGCAATGTGTCTAGGGATGTGTGGTGCACTGCACGTAGCAAATAGTCAGATGCAGTACCACCATTTCAAGGGTGGCATCACCATGAGCCAATGCCAAAAGTTACAACTGGGAGAAGTGGCTATGACACTGGGACTACAGGGAGCAACGCTAAATTTCCCCTCTTATTTGCAGCAGAATAGTGTGCCCGCACAAAAACGGTATATTGGACGAAATCATGACTTACCATCTTTAGAGATTCACAAAAGGCATTTAGGAGAAGTGAAGTCAGTATACCTAACTGTACGACTCCTGTTATGTTATGTGGTATTTGTAGCGTGCAAAAATACTCAGGAGTGCCCCGCGCGGATGGAGATCGTGACAACAGAAAGGGTCAGAAATAAGGTGGCTAGGTGAAAAGATACGTCTTTAATTGTTTCTTAAATAGTCTAAGACCCTGGATATTCGCAGGTCCAAAGAAAGGGAATTCCAGGCCACTGCTGCCTTGACAGAAAGAGAGTTGCCCCCACGCCCAGTCCTGCGGAAACGAGGAACCACTGCCAGTCGTTGCGAAGCAAAACTGAGACTTCTGCGAGGGGCATAGAAGGCAAAACACTTCTGAAGATATACCAGCCCCAGGCCATGCAAGGCACTGTGAGCCAAAGTGAGAGCTTTGCACTGAACTTGGTGGGCCACGGGGAGCCAATGGAGCTCACCCAGATACTGTTTCATGCTCGATCTTCCTGTGATTTGCAGCCAAACCCTAGCTGCTGCGTTCTGCATTGTTTGCAATTTGCTGATACTCTGGAAGACCAAAGTACAGACCATTGGCACAATCGATGCAAGACAAAATTAGGGCACGAGTCACCATTTCTTTAGCTGTTCTCGGTAGCAAGGGAAGAAACTTTTGGGTGATTTTAATGTGTCGAAGCAGACCCCGGCAAGTTTCTTTATCTGCGTGGAGAACCTGTAATGTAATGTAATGTAAACAGATTTATAAAGGGCATGGATACCCGGAAGCGTCCCAGCGCTAGCTGAGGTCTTCCCCAAACCAGACTCCTAAGTTCTTAGCAAGGTTGCCAGTTGAATTTGTCTGGGGATACCCAGAAGGCCACAGGGACTCCCTAAAAGCTGGAGGGAAAGATCCATGCAGGAGGACCTCCGATTTGCCATTGTTGTACTTCAACTGCGCCCATGTGAGCCATTTGAAAACGGCAGAGAGACAGTTTTGAGCTGCAGCTGGGAACAAATCATTTTCACACAGTGATGAGAAGCTGGGTATCATCCGCATAGGACATGATCCCAGCTCCTCTGCAAGATAGATCAGGGGCGTGATTTAGATATTGAAAAGCAGAGGGCTCAAAGTAGAGCTCTGCGGAACCCCTCTAGCCACCCTCCTGGGGATCGAAGAAAACGGGGGCAGCCAAACGGTGGCAGCCAAGCACGCCCAGGCACGCTAATGCTAGAGAGATGGGCAAGAAGTTGTTGATGGGGGACCGTGTCGAAGGCAGTAGAGAGGTCCAGCAAAATCAGGGCCGCTCTGCTGCCCTCATTCAGACATTCCCTTATTGCCTCCGACATTTCAACAAGAGCAGTCTCTGTGCTGTAAGGTGCCCTCAATTTGGATTGGACAGGGTGGAGAGCACCAGATGACTCAACAAAGGTGGCCACCTCTCTAAAGACAGGAGGATGCAGGGAACTTAGGACTTTACTAAGAGGCATCCCTGATTGAACAATCGTTTTTCTATCCATCCTCCTTTGAATACTAATCTATATAGTAAAAAAAGAGGACTGTCTATAGATATATTGCTAAAAAATTCTCGAAGACGACTCACATTCTGACTACTTATTCGCATGTACAGATAATGCTATGGCTTCCTAATACTACTAACTAGGAGATCGCTTGAAGCGCACTTCTACAAAGAACTTACTATCGATTATGACGATTATAAATACTCAAAGCAATTTGCCCTGAAGAAGTCCCTTGAAGACGAAACGCGTCGGCTGCGAACACCCGTGTTTTGCCTGTAAAATCACGACTAAGAAAACCTACGTCTGTGTTCATTAATATTGTAGTTCTACAAATGTGTGGTGCACCTTTGCATTTATATATTTACTTTATAAGTTCTTGGATGCACTATCATTGTGACAGTGGGTGTTAACCAGTGTGCACATACCTTGCCTATGCAAACCACCAGGGGCAATTCAAAATTTGGGGGGTGACATGTGTTAGGTGCTAAAATTAGGAAGTTTCCACTGTCTCCTTTGTCTTTTGAAATTAGAAAATAATCACGTGTTAAGAAACTTCAAGGTGAAATGTCGTGGTAACCTGCTGGATAAAGTTTGGCCAATTGTTTTCCAGTGAATGCTGCCCTTAGGTTTACTAATCCTGATATTAAAAATGCATAATTTTTTACCCAAATGAGAGGAGGGACCTCAGAAAGAAACAATGTAAAGCTTTTAAGAAGATGGTCATCCAACTATAAGAGACCAAATTCAATAATTATTACCAACACGCACTTATGCAATTGCCATACGATCGCAACATCGAATCAAAGACTTTGCCATTCAGTAGCCTCACGTGCCTACAAATAACTACATTCAAATTCAGGCGCAAGAAAACCTCTTGTGAGTGACAGGTGCAAAATTAAACTCTGTGCTTTCCATCCACAACCTTGATTTCCTATTTCTGATGGGGAAAACTTTTTAATTTATTTTACATTTCACTTGGTGATAACGAGAAAGTCAGATAAATATCAAAAAATAAAAATCAAACTGGGATTTTCTCCAGCTGCCTTGTTCCTCACACTCTCTATCGTGTTTCTTTATTTCATCTCGTTCTTCTTCTCTCACTTGCTCTCTGTCCTCCCTTTAACCTCACATGGACTCTTTCTCTCATGTGCACACCCACACACACACAAACCAATATTTACTTTCAAATGGTTGTAAAACAATAATTATGCTCGCATGGGCTTGTGGGATAGAAATTAGTTTGTTAAAGTTCATAAATATCCCATCATTATTTTATCCTCACAGAATAGTAAAAAAGAAGTGTTGTAGAAGTGTTCTCATCAATAAATACCAGTGTTGCTGTGTCCTCACTCAAGCCAGGTATGTCCATCACGTTCAAATATGAGACTAAGATGTTCTGAAAGATGTACTCATTCAAGCTGCAGGTAATATTGCCCAAAGATGTGATTTATATTGTGAGTCACCTTACCTCAAAAGCCTGACATTTTTATGTACATTGAAAAGATACCTTCTCCTTTCGAATCCATTGTAAAAACTTGCCAGAACCCCTTTCAGAGAGCAACGGGACAAGCTGTTGTTACTGGGCCTAATTGTGGGGGCTAAGGCTTTAGACTCCTGCGGTCCTGGGGTCCGACCGTCTATGGCCAGCTTGCCCAAGTACCCCTTCGGTGCATGACTGTCAGTTGTAGCACAAATCAAGCAGTCCAAGTCTTCTCAGGGAGGAGGTAGATGCAATTAGTATGTAGCCTCAAGTACGTTCAGTAACTTCAATAATGAATGTCCCGCCAAATACTGGCTATTATCAAAAGTAGAATTTATACACGCACAAAGAGAAATTTCGTACACACTCAAAAATAACATACTCTTCAAAAGGACTGTATTCTGCCACTGTATGCACGGGCTCCTGAGTCCCACTCTGATAGCTATGGGATGGTATTATTCTGCATTTATTTGAGGCAACATCCAGGCTAGGCCCAACTACAGAATACTAGTCTTAGAAATCCCACTATGGCTATTCAAAGTCCAAGTGGCCCAGCACTTTCTGCACTTTAGTGAGAGATTATTCACCCTCAAAGGTCTCGGCGACTTGGTGTTCAGTCTTACCTGCTCTTTCTGGAGACAAGACAGAAGGCTCAGCAGTGTTCAGTGATCTTGGCTTGAGGTCAACGGCGGTTGATGTCGGCAATTAGCAGTAGTCTTGCTACAACCGGCACAGGGTTCAGACCTCCATGGCACTCCTCTGTTGTCACAGCAAGTGCTGTTGGTCTCCGATGGCAGACCTGATCGCTACTTGAGGTTTGATGATGACTTAGTGGCTTTGAGTTCACAGCTGCACACTGATCATGAGCAATGGCTACCAGGTTCCTCCATGGACCCCACCTGGAACACAGCTGCCATGCTCCACACACTCAAGGCGGTGTCCCACTTCAGCTCACAGCTCTACACAGGGTGACAGCCTCTCTTCACCACAATGCTACACCAGGTCGATAGCCCTTAAGCTTCACTGTACCCACCCCTGGCAGACAGGGATCACAAACCACATACATGGCCACCACAGCACATACCCATAGCTCCAGGTGATCTCCTCCTCAAATCGTGCACCGGGCTTGGGTCAAGTAGGAGCTGCCGAGGGTTGTAGAATCTCCATGGTGATGTCCCCTCATCCAGCATAGGAGAATGGCAGATTCTTAGTCCCCAGTCCTTGTCACTACATGAAGAAGTAGTGCTGAGCTTCTCCGCACTGATGTACAGCTTCCGCTTTGACAATTTGGAAGTTTCAAGCTCCACTTTTTCTAAACCTTTTCAAGATAAAAATATGATTTAGTGTCTCTGTCCTTGAAGTTCCTGTTTTGGGGGTTCCCCACTTTGCATTGCCTATTCCCCTGTCTTGCTTTTCCACTATAGAGCAGTCTATTACAGCAGGAGTGCCTCTAAAACTGATAACCCCAAACACATGCCATCGGAGTGATTAGAGGATCACATATGGATATCATCCTCAGTGATACATGTATCAAAGGGTTACAAAGGCAGCCCCCTTGCTCCTTATGAATCCCTTATCAGCCCCATCTACTTTCTGAGGTGTGCCAAGGCCCCTCTGGCCAGAGATTTTTCTTGAGAATCAACAACCCCATTTTGAAGGGTATTGAAAAGCCTGGCTCTTCCTTCCTCTAGTATGTGTGTCCCACGCAGCTCTCAGGAATGTACCAATCCATAAATCATTGTGGTGGGCTCCCCTACCACTAGACACTCCTCCAACAAGTCCTGGTTCAGCCAAGTGCAATCTAGATATTTCCATGTATCATGCCTTTCACAGGCACACATACACCCCAGCAAATGCATGCATCCACACACGCTGACTCTGCACTTTCACAGGCATACATACACCCCAGCAAATGCATGCAACCATACACGCTGACTCTGCACTTTCACAGGCATACATACATTCTAGTGTGCACATGCTACTATGCGTGCTGATTCTAATGGAGTGTACCACTTCACAGCAACACATACAACTCTGCATGCATAGCAAACAGCATACACATACATCCCAGCTAGCACATGCAACCTTGCGCACATACTGTCATATATTGCACCACTTCAAAGACACACATGCATTCTAGTGCATATATAAAGCCATGAAAGCTGTTTGGCGCTGCATACCACCCAGTGCAGGCAACAGGCGAGTTGCACACTGCAGCAGAACTTTACACAAGTGAGGCAAACACCACAGCTCCAGTGACATGAGTAAAAAAGGGCCATTCACCCTTCTGAACCCAATTGCAGAAACACAGTATGATGCCACCACCTTGCTCATGCTACTTAACTCTGAGTGTAGGCAGATGCTTTCCAACACTTGAGGGTATACTTTAGGTAGACTTTAGCCAGACTTAGCAAGACAGCAATCCGTTAGACAGGAGTAGGTTATAGGGTATGCACTTGATCTGTGTTCTCCTGTGACCAACAATTTGTTACAAGGTTCCAGAGATCACTTCTGCTGGGGCACTTGGGGCAGGAGTACAAGTCCATTACCATGCAAGCGACTTTTTTGTCCCAACAGAATTCAATTTAGTCACAATGAATAGGAAATCACAGAGCTATAGTTTTGGTTGTGAGTATAATTGATGTTTCATTGAAACACAGATGGCAATGCAATGGACTGAAATAGAAAGAGGTCTGGAGCATGCAAAATGACTTTGCAAAGAAGACACATTAGTATCGATCTAGACCCATAACCAGGAGTCTCACGCTGAGGATATCCACAGAAGTTACATGGATTCATCAATTTATTTCTGTCCCACTCACCAATATACAGCGTGTGCATCTTTACATATCTAAAGTGTGTTAGACATAGGGTGAAATGGCAAATGAACTGTGGATTAGGCATGCATTCAGGCCTGAGGAGGATTGAATACACATAGGACAATTTATATAGGCAGGATGGAAGATAATTAATTTCATTGAAACACCATGGATGGACAGTCCCCTACCCGGCACAATAATTTCGATCCCCCTCACTTCTCTCCCCTGGCTGGACCTCTAATTCTCATACCCACCTCGATTGCCCTCGCCCACCTGCCACTCCAACACCACACTCTACTTCCCTTTTCCCCTCCTCCTTTCCCATCTGGACCCGCCCATCCCCCACCCCACTTGCCCTACACCTCCCCCTTCCTCCAGCCACTGCTCTCCTCTCCCCTACCACCCTATCCCTCCCTCTTTATCACCAGGCACTCGGTGAATGGATGTTCTCCCCACTGGCAGAGGCCCCTAACACTGTACATTTACACACTTAGCACTCTCAAGTACTAAGCACCTGGAAAGTCCCCTTCACTGTCAACCCCCCGCCCTTTCTCTCTGCACCCACCACACTGCCCTTCCCCTCCTCCCCCAAGAGCAGCTCTCAACTTGGGACTCGTAGCCAACCCTATCAGTGTCATGGACGATTACATCCCTCCAACCACTTAAGCCCCTCCCCCGTCCCTACTCCTGCATTGCCCACGAGCCCCTGGCACATACTACTCCTTCCCTCCCCGCCACTTGAGGCAACATTCCTACATGGGCCACCACATTGCTGGTACTAGACAAGCACCAATACCCTATGCGCCCGAACCGACCCATGGACGAGGCCCGGCATACGCTGATAGAATGGACAAAGGATCAGATACCAGCCCCTCGCCCCTGTCCCATGCTATCCCCTTTACACTACAGATGCTCCCTCCCCTCGCCCTCTCATCATGTCTCTTATTACCCCTGCCAATAGTTCGTCTACCTGGCATCACCCATTGTTGTGATTGACTATAGTATTCCAATTATGTTTGACATTCTGTTGTATACCTGCATTTGAAATCTTGCAACAATACACAATTATGTCACAAAAAGAAACACCATGGATGGCCTCATGTTGCATACACCTGAGGTATGTTATGTCTGACGATGGACAAATTGGACTATGCCTGAGTCAGAGTTCTCCTGTGTATCATATTTCAGAAAGTATTCCATTTAGTACTCCTTGTGCTTACTGTATACACAAGCATTTAAACCTTTACATATCTGCCTTGAAATAAGAGGGATATGTTATCGAACCAAGCTATGGTAATAATCAGGCACCCATCATCTATTGCATATCAAGAGTATTATAATTTAAACAGCTGTCTAAATGTTTCTACTCATGCTTTCTTGTAGAGACCTTAAAAATATTATTGCTGTGAACTTTTTCAGTATGATACAACCACATACAGAGAATTGACCCTGGATTGATGATACTAGTTGATTTCACAGCTGTGCCCGAAAATTCACAGGTGTTTCATCACTATATGATATCATTAGGAATAGTTTGTAATATACTAAATGCATCTTTGGAAATGCTTATCTAAGACAATGCTCTCTGATGACTATTATTATATTATACAATCAGCAGATCCACTCATAAATTATTTCCAATTTCCAAAAAGCATACATACACGAGTTGATGCATGTACTTTTTCTTGACATCCAAAAACAGTAACATGTTAATTCATAGTCTGTTCATCCTGTTCTTTTTTATATTTTGGTTCCTAGGTAACTGAGAGGCAGATTATAATTTTCGGGAAAGGGTGAGAGAAAGACTAACACCCACATGCATCAAACAGAATTGCATTAGCAAACGGTGCGAATCGCAAAATGCGGCTGTTTGCGAATGCAATTTCCTTTTTTGAGATGCATCATGTAAAAATGCATTTTTCGCAATTTTAGAAATTGCAATTTGATTTGCGATTTCTTTAAAAATCGCTAATTTAAGGAATCGCTATATTTTACCAAAAGCAGTGTATGCATCAAAATTCGCAAATTGCGATTTTCTACGAAATCACATTTAAGAATTCTTAAATTTAGAAGTACTGAGAGCAGGTGGTAATTTTTTATTTTTGGGAAAACTTGTGAAACCAATTTGGAGGGTACTTAAGGGGTTCCACAGTTGAGCAAGACCTCTTTGAGGATGGCAGCAGTCATTGTCCTGGCATGTAGGTGGAGGTTGAGAGCAGCAGGAAGGAGGAGGAGGATGCTTAGTGAAAGAATATTCAGATTGCGCATCACTTTGTTTGGTCAGACACAGGCTGAAATATATGATAAGTATAGGCTTAATGCTGACTCCATTTTAGATCTCATTGCTGAATTAGACCCTATTTTGCATAGAGAAACACGTCGGACCCTAGCCATACCCACCCATGTGCAGGTGTTATGTTCTCTACACCTTCTAGCCTAGGGGTCCTTCCAGGGAGTCATAGCTGTTGCTGGGGGTGTTTCACAGTGTGCACTATCTAGATTGTATAATGATTTCCTAAATGCAATGCTGCAAAAGACATCACATTTTTTTTCAAAAAACACAGCAGGAATTGATGGAAACAAAGTTAGACTTCTATAACATGGCTAATTTTCCCTATGTCATAGGCTGTGTAGATGGCACACATGTTCCCATTTGTCCCCCATCTGTGAATGAGTAAATTTTTCACAACAGAAAGAGTTATCATTCTTTAAACATCCAAGTTATTTGTAATTCAAAAACACTCATCACAGACTTAGTTGCAAGTTACCCTGGGAGTGCCCATGACTCCTACATTTTCAAACATAGTGCCATCCATGCTCAACTGCTGTCAGGAGAATTTGGAGATGGATATTTGCTTGGTAAATACTGTTCTTTCTCCAAAACATTTCATTTTGTACCATGCAGTGGCATCATATGTTAACTGCATGTCTACCATTTTCCCACCCCATAGGTGATAGTGCATATGCTGTGAGATCATATATATTCACACCATATCTTACTCCAGCAACCTGCAAAGAACAGCACTACAACCATGCCCATATATCCTCTCACAATGTTATAGAGAGGACCTTTGGTGTCATGAAGTCTAAGTTTCGCATACTGCACAAAACTGGTGGAGCACTGCAATATCGTCCTGAGGTGTGCTGTAAAATAGTCGCAACATGTGCCATGCTGCACAACATAGCCAAAAGGAGAGGCTTAGAACTGGATTTTGAGGATATGCTACCAAACATTGACAACCAGCCACAACAACCACATGCAAAACTTCATGGACCAGATGCAGCAGAAGGAAGGAGAAGGAGGGCAGGCATCACTGAACATTATTTTTAAAAGAGGTCAGAAGCATGTCAATTTTGAGTAAATCTGAGTTACATTTATTTTGGAACATAAAATGAAGTAATGAGAAACACAGGTCACATTAATGCATGACAAGTTTAAATGCTAGAAACCTGTTGCTTTGTCTTTCAGCAGTCTCTGGGCAGTATTTTCATTTTGTCAATCCTTCAGAAGGCAGTCCATTCAATTCCAAAAACTTTATTTTCTTCCTCTAACACCTAAAGCTTTGCTTTTTACATTGCTCAGAACAGTAGATGTGTTAGATTTTTGTTCAAGATGTCTTGAGCTGCGGCGTTCAACAACTGGAGTAGGTTTTGAAGTACAACTGGGTTTAGCACTCTCATCACTATTGCCCCCTTGTACTGACTGAAGCACACTTATGTCCGCTTGCATGACATCCTCTGTATTTTTGAGGGACATCATCCCTTCAGAAAGCTTAGTACAACATTTACTTAATTCCTTCTGCATGCACACTGTATGTTTCATTATTTTAGCATTGCTATTGCACAAGCGATTTATTGCTCTGGTGTAAGTGTGCATGCTAGACATTAATCTCAAGTGCCTATTGCAATTGGCAATGTTCTGTGCCTGTATTGCTTCACACATGGTTTCCATGGCTGTTGCCATGCGGTCCAGTTTATTACTTGATGCCATATGTGCACTTTCAATCACATTTGTCAATTTACTTAGACTGTTACTCATGGTACTGATGTCTTGACTGATATGATGAGTTTGCTTTTCATTACCCTTATATCTTTCCCTTGCAGCCTTTGGACTTTGAGGAGCTTCATTTCTACTACACTGGCCGGGCACTCATCTTGTGAGGATGATCTCTGGTTTGCTGAACGTGCCCTTCTTCTATAAAATTGTTGCAGTCTACTATGACGACTTATCTGTGTCTTTTGAATTACATTCATTTCAACAGTTTGCTGTTTATGTGCCTGTGCATTGGGCCCTTCTTCAGTGTTTGAGTCTTGCAGTTGCTACACTCTTTTCCTTGTTTTTTTCTTTGAAACAGTGGGTGATGAAGTCATATCATTTTGTGCTGGTGTGTTCTCAAATTCAGTATTGATAGTGTTGTCCAGATCAATTGTTTCACCCTCATTTTCTTTTTCTATGAATAAAAAATATATGTAATCTTTACTTTCCAATTTTTTGTAAATTTGGGTCTATTGAGAAAATATACATTTGTATTTTCAAATAAACATCCATTATGCTTGCAAACGTACACTGACAAATGTGATGTTTAATTTTGCTTTAGGAAATCATATTTCTCAGAATGCACCTATTCATATGGTGAAAAAACTACATCTCCTATAATGCATTGCTTCATTGCTATATAATGACTATTTGTCCACCCTCTTTGTATGCTCTTAAGGTTACACGCTGGGGATTACTTAAATCCTTCTTTGAAGATTAAAAAGGCAGCTACACTCTGACACATATTTACTAGAGAAATTATGAAAATTACACACTTACCTTGCGAGGTGCCAGCATGCTCAGAGGTGTCTATGTCAATCACTCCAATGACTGCTACAGTGACCAGGGTCCCCTCAACCATGTCCTCCAGTGGGGTATTTGGTCTATCCTTTGGGGGGCCACCACCAGTTTTTTTGGAACTTTTAATCCTGCTAGCAATTTTTTCCATGGCACGGCTGTGTAAATCATACCAGCGTTTTTGGAGATTGGTGATGTCTCGGTGGGCAACCCCCACAGCATTAACTTTTGATTGTATAGCCAGCCACAGTCTTCTCTTCACTCCTTCAGGGACCTTAAGGGAATCTTTGCCAAAAAGCTGATCATGCCTCAAAGTGACCTCTTCTATTAAAATCTCCAGCTCCTGGTCACTAAACTTTATTTTCCTTTTTCTAGCATGCAGGTCTTCTACAGCACTTTCAGTAGCCATTTCTCCTTCAAGAGCACACCAAAAACACTCCTCCTCTTGCTGCAAGCAGAGCTCCAACTGCCAAAAGCCACTCCTGCCGTTTGAACTAGGCTTCAGGTGTGTGTAATCAGTCTCCTGACTTCCTGGGTGTGTCCTCATTGATATGCATCAAATTGTGAATTCGCAAATTGCGAAATCGCAAATTGCAAATTGCACTTAAAAAATCACATTTTTCTTGCGATTTGGTAAAAATTGCGATTTTTACCGAATCGCAATAAAATTGCGAAAAAAATGATGCATTGCATTTTGCGATTCTTTATTTGCGATTCGGTAATTTTCGCAAATAAAGAATCGCAAAATCTTACAATGTTGCATGTGGGCCTGAGGGCCTGGATACGAGTTTAGGTGCTATTTATTGAACCTGATAAATAACTATATCTAGGGTATGCTATTTATTGGGTGCAATACGTAACACCTATTATTAGTAATTGGGGAAGAACATGTAGATTTTGGTGTTTATTACACAGAAATCCGAATGATTGACCTGCCGAAAATTAAAGAAGGTTGAGTTTTTTTTTTTTTGTTGTAGTACTTTATTCGATAGCAAGGTATCATAAAAGTAAATACATCATAATTTGAATTAAAATACGATTACATCCTATATGGGTCTGAATTAACTGACCCATTTGTAATTAGGCCCTAAGGGAGAATGGACAGGGAAGTAAAAAAAAACTGGTAGAAGCCATTTTGTTCTAAAAAAAAAAATCTCATAGGAAGAGGTTGTCCTCTTCCCAGATGAGACTGGCAACCAGAGACTTAAGTGGGCACCTGCCATATCCACAGCAATTTCCACTGGCTGTCAACTTTACGTAACGTTCCTGCTGAATAACAAGCGACATTCAAAATTTCTATCTTTTATTATTACTCCAAACTGGTGCAATCATTCCTTTTGGTTCTTTACGATTTCGGGATCCTGTCTATTAAAACCATGTCTATGACCCTATCTCAAACAAGAAATATGGTACTTCTAGCCTGTCTTAGGTTTTAATTACTTCAACTTACATCGCTGAGGCTTCCCGTTTCCCAATCTCTGCAGGATATTTTTAAACAAGCATTGCCAATGCCACTAGGTCTCGGCCCTAAGCCAATGTTTTTTTTCTCGCAATTACCGAGTATTACAAGTGTGCATTCATCAAAAAGCATGCGGATACATGATTTGCAATTTTGGGATAGGTCTCCTAATTAAAAGATTTCAAGATGGCCATTGATTTGGATGTATGCATCGTGACAAATGCTAAATAATTTGTATCATATGTGCATATGTGTGTCATTACATTCCCATTGGCATGCATCAAGACTTGTGCATGCACATGCATTGTGATTCAGGTGAGCATTGTTAATTTACCATTCAAAAATTGACTTTTTTGACAAAAAAACTGTGTAAACAAAGTATTCTCCAAAGAAGTGTGCGTAAAGCACACCATGGGGAGCAAGTGGATCAGGAGCACAGTGCAGCTGTAGGACCCTAATAAAATAATAAAATAAAAAATAATAATCTTAAAATGGGAAGCATAATAGGGAGCAGAGTCGTCAGGAAAGGATGGAAGAAAGAGCACATGGGTTGAAATAATATTTTTTAAATGTAATTTTATCATGGGAACGGGTAAAGGCAGCATCTGCAAGGGGTATGGAGAATGAAAAGAGAACTAGGAAAAACATTCACTCTATGGAGTGCTAAATTGAAAATAAATGAAGAATCACTTTAAATGTGCAGTTGAAGGATGGAACTAATCCACTCAGGAAACTCTGAGACGGAAATGCTCTTAGGCAAAACAAGTAGAAGAGCAGAATGATAAGCTATCTAATCAAGGCTAGACAACAAAGCCATCCAATAGTGAGCAATAGGCTAAATAAAAGCCATCTCTAAGTATACGGTATGCATATGGAAGCAATATTTAAATCTAAAGACAGAAAAAAGTGCTTGTAACCGCGATGTAAAAAGAGGAGGTTTCAAGGCAGTATTTTTATTCCAGGCCAGCTATAAAAGTACTTTCATAACATATGTCTAAGGACGAAAACCATGGAAAGATTTCATGTGTCAGCTGCCTCCTGACAATTCCTGTTTGGGAAGTATGAACATATCACACCCTTGAGGGTTTCAAGGCGCTGGGGGCCATCCAGTAGCGGCTCCTGGAGGGATTGCTGCCGGGCAGTGAGGGAGGGCGGGGGAGGGGCAGGGTGGGGGGTAGTTAACTCAGGATTATGGCCTAACGGAGGTACGTATGCAAATAAATAAATAAAACAAATTTCATTCTGCGCGCTGCATCGCATTTGGTGATGCAGCGCGCACAACAAATTTCACTTTATTTATTTGTGTATTTACCTCTGATAGGCCATAATCCGGAGTTTACTACCCCCCACCCTTGCCCTCCCTCACCCTGTGTCACCACCCGGCATCACTCCCTCCAGGAGCCGCGACTGGGGCCATCACAGAGATTAAGTGAGCTATCGCCTAGAGTCACATGATGCTGGGCTAAGCTGCTGCCATTCATCGAACAATGAGACCCACTCTCTGGAATCAGCCGCACTGGCCACTGCACAACACCTCTCCTGCCAGGATCATAGAACCACAATTGCCCATCACTAAGAATATCACCCCTTTCCACTCACAAAATCACATAATAACTGACGTGAAATAGGAATGAGGAGCTAAGGCAGATAAAAGTGCCAGGAGTTAAGGCCCATATTTGTAGCACTGACACATCAAAGAGCTCTGAAAGAGAATGACTCCACACCATCCTGAGTAATGATTTATTAAGAAAAAAAATAGTTTTGATATATTGAAGGAAAGGACCAAAGCATTCCCCAAAGAACCCAACTAATTGACAGAATGCACACTTTTATGATCAACTGAAGTGCTTACGTTTTACACCTTTTAATATTTCCTAGGCTCCAGGAAGTAGAAGCTTTTCAATGATTTCAGAATTCATTATGTGTTTCCCCCTTAGAAAAGCAACCTAATATAGGTGTTTGCCTTGTTGCGTAAGTTATGACTTTGGAGTAACTCTACAAGGTGTGCTTTCCCATCTACGGGTGAGACGGTTGAACTTGGTTCAATGCACCACTGATCAATGTGAAAGACAAGTTATTGTAGCCTTGTAAGATACTTTTCAGTGTGCAGTTGATTTAAAAATATTGCTTTTGGTTTAGTAGCAAACCCATAAAGGGATCAGGGGCACATTGGAAACAGCAACAGACGTATTTCATTATTCACAGCATCACACACACTGTACTAAGAAGAATGAACACTTTTACTTTAAAAGTTTTTATTACAGGAATGGTCTGTTTCCCAGTACATCTAAAACAACTACATAGAATATTATAAATAACGAGAATAAAATTAACATTTCCAGCATTGCTGAAATGTTATCCAGAACCTAATACCCTAATGCGTACTTCTATGCGCTATACTATAACAGCATGAAAGGCAGAACAACTTGCATTCTAGAGTTTCTTAGGGAGAAGAGACACAGTGCATACCTTGTTGAGAGTAAAGGCTGTCTGCATGAGCGGAGGTGTGAAGACAGTGTTCCCTGTCAAGGGAAAACATCCAATGTGGTTGCAGTCGGTCAGTCTTCTTTTAGTACTTGGCTTTTTAGGTTCAGTCTTCAAGCAAGATGCATTATCTCTGAAGTGTGAAGTTTGCTGGCTGCAGGTGAGACCGTCTCTGGCAGAATCTTGGACGATAACCTGGGTAAAGGACCTTTCCTGACAAGTGATCAAGTGGCAGGTCTTATATACTTAATCTTATCAGAAATTGGAGCTTCTGACATAGGTTTAAAATGGCAGGCGTAGACTATGTGGCTCAAGGTTAATCCAGATGCTTCCTTATGAATATATGAGAAAAAAGGATATTAATTCAGACTACATTATTTTGGTTACAAGTCTGTATGTATTCTTATTTAACATTGACATGGTGAGGAGGAGACATTTGACCCAGCCAATGTCGCAATAGATGTTGTATCTATGTCATTAGTCAATGAACTTGATGCTATGACTGTTCCTTTAAAAAATAAGCTATGGCGACATCTGAATTTAAAGATAGACATAACAATGATTTTACATAAATCAGGGAATTCAGCAGCGTTCATTGTCTGTAAGATGGCCGCTGTCTCCATGACCTAAGATGGAATCAGCCCTTTGTAAGATGGAGTCAGACCTTTAGGACGTTACGTCAAGGGACTTTACGTCAGCCTAAATAAAAAAATTCAGTCTTATGATTGGAAGCATAATGAAGAGAAAAAAGAATCTGCAAAGTTTGATGATATTTATTGAATTTGTGTGTCTGAACCAAGAAATTTTATTCAGGTCCACCTGTTAAAATCTTCTTTGATTAGCTACCTACTTAATCAGCAGAGCATCATTGTCTGTGTGAAGGGACATTGGGTTATCGTAGGAAGGATTGCTGTTTACTGTCAAAGTCTGAGTGCAAATGGTTCCTTGCCTACAGAGTGCTCATAAAATCTCTTTCTTGGTCCAAAGGAAAGTTGGATAATGTTTCAAGTCATATTAAAACTACAGTACCACCAATTTGATTGCAACTGTAACATATTATCAGAGACTGCAGCAGTTGAGTTAAAATAGTATGCTCTAGCTAGTTTGAAAATTGATGCTTAATCTCAGCACTTTCTTGACCATTAGGAGAGCAAGAGTAGCCTGTTAATAAATGTATCATTGAAAGTAAGCTGCCTTTCTCACATACATGAAGCCAACTTTAGTGTAGATTACAAAATATACATTTCTTCAAAAAAATCAGACTGTGTCATAGGTAATTATATATTCAAGGCTTGTGGTTGTTGGTCTGGCATGCAGGCTTGTTCAGGATTGGCTTGTTCTGGCTGCCCTCCTGATCACCCATACGGCTCCAATGTCTTCCGGCTTTGATTGCAACTGATGACAGGAGCACACACTATCCTGCAAGCGCACTCTACGTCGTCGCTAAAAGTTCCCGCTCCTGGGCTCTAACGCTTCTTCTCGCTGCTTCTCTGCCTGACACTGGATCTCCACCCATTGGAACCCTTAGGCATTATCTATCGGTTCTCCACCTCGGCGCACCCATACCGGCCTGTCGTATTGATCGCACCGCACCGCACAATATTAGCCCACGGCCACATTTATCCTCCCGCTTCTTTTTTCTCAACACGGCGCGCATTCCAGTGCCGATAGTTACATTACCTTGATTCTTCCACACGCCCCCAACCGGGTTGGAAATATCGCCGGTTTTATGGGGCCTGCTGACCTTCTCATCCACTCGCAATACAGCCCTGATCAGCCACGGGACCTTTCTTAGTGACGAAACACGTGTCGACTGGTTTGGTTTTGATCAACATAGTCGTTGCTGCAAGATAAAAAACGTTTCGAATTTATACTGGTGTCGACCACTGCATTTATATAATGCTTTGAGACTGACTTTAACATTGTAATATCCTCACCACGTGTGCCCACGACGGTGCCTTTTTCCCAATTCCTATTTGCAGCTTCCAACAAATGTTCGGACCTATTGCCAGAGGGCTGACATCTGTGGTTGTGATCAGTCTGGGTGATTTGTACATTAGAGGTGGAGTAATGGTGTGTTCCAGGTGTGGGACAAGACTGTGGCATTCTGAAATCCTGCAACTCATCCATCATAATATCTTGCTGTAAGAATTTGAATGCTACAGACCAATTTGGACTACGTGCAGAAGCCCGGGAAATTCAAAGAAAGTTGAGGTTTATGCCAAAGGACCTAGAGGGGGTTCTCTAACTTTCTCCATGCCTCAATGCCTTTGTTCTTTACTCCAAGTATTAATAATAGAAATCTGAACGAGTCATGACTTTATTGTGCCTCACACCAGTTTCGCATTTTAACGCCACTGCAAGAGGTACAACTGTAAAAAACTTTAAAAAGGGCAGCCAAACTGGAGCCAATATTGTGTTAGATTTTCTTCTTGCAAAGTTATTGCAGTTTAGTATGATGGTTATATACATGTGTGGTCCAAACCCAGGAAAAAGATCTTATAAACACCAGGCAATGCAAGTTGCTCCATTTGGTTGTACCGGGCTTAGGGTATTGAGTTTATTACTACCCTCTTGAAGTTTGGGGTGATTTATGTGAATGGTACCAGAGCTTTGGTATATGGAACATTAAGCCCTAGTCTAGAGTAATATTCCATGATTTGCATCTCCAACTCAACAAAGTGTGTGACTTTAAATGCCTCCGCGCTGTCACCTCCCTCTGATCGGGCTTTAATCTTTTCCCCATAGAGGCTGAGTACCTACCTGATCTCTTTTCTTCTCCCTTTTTCTTCATTGTGCCTTTGTGCCTGTAACTATCACTTCCTTGCCTGGACTAGTACCTTCTTTTTATCGGTTGCTTAATGCAAAGCTATGACAGGGTACTTTTTGATGGCTCTCTGCATGTGTGGGGGTCTTTTGACAGATGCAATTAATGTCTGTTATCCATCATGAATGTTAGGCACCATTGGGGACTGACAGTCACATTGGAATGTCCTCTTTCTTCCATTAATGCTGGATTTCTCCATGGACTCCTTTCCTCTTGCCTTTGCTAAACAGGTTTTAGGCAGTGCTGTGTGTCTTCTTCATTTTTACCAACTCAAGTTGCACATTCCTTTACCAGATTGCTTTACTCAAAGGTATCAAGGGGTACTGCCTGATGGCTCTGTGCATGTGTAGGAGTCTTTAGAAAGCACATAGACAATTTGTGAGTATCCAAAGTGGCTCTTAGGCTCCGCTACTGTAATTTGGGCTCCAGGCTCTGTTTGTGTGTGAGTGGAGTCTTGGTATGCAGAAGAATGGACGATTGCTAGGGGTTTAGAATCTGATTTTGGGGGACAAGATTATTGGTGGAATGTGAGGATAGTTGTCCAGTGTATTGTGATGGTCATGTGTGTTCCCTGGCTTTCTGGAAATAGTTTGCATGCAAAGGTTTTTTCTGTTCATTGGACATCTTGTTTTGTTATATTCCATATAGGTACCCTATATAGGAGCAGGTAACACTGCAACCTTTCACCTATATCCTTCCCTACGTTACATACATAACGGTTCATAGGGGCTGTCCTTTTACCTAGATATGCACTGCATTCAGAACGCGTGTTTTTCCTTAGTTCAAAACTCATACATTATGCATGAGGCTTCTTGGAAGCGCAGCAGGACTGACAGCAGGACGGACGTCTCCTGTATAATATCTATGTACAAAGTCCAAGCCCAATGTCATCCTTTAGCCCAACACAGTAACACAGCAAGGTAACATCCCTGGGGAGACCAGTGGGTGTATATGTACATCATGTCCTGCTTAGAAAGACAGAGGAGACCGTGACTTCCGGGCTGACACACTGACCAGAGACGCTGAGGTTCCTGCATGCAGACACTCCAGCTTGCAGTGGTCTAACATCCCTCGCGGGGTGTCCAACTCGAGACCAGGACGGGGTCCCATATTATCTCATTCTCAAGTAATGGGGTTAACTACATCCTAGAGGGATTCTTGACATAACACCTACACAGATGCTAGGTACATTTTAGGAACATCTAGTTAGGGAAGCAATGTAGGAGTACTTGTGTTTTATGTACTTGTATATATTCATGATCACTGTAAAATGGAGGAACTGCACCATCCCTTTACTTTCTTTACTTTTGTAGTACTGCTAATCATATATCTCTGCTACTGTATAATGGTTGTTACAGCACATCTATTTTACACTAGAATAACACCTGTTCAATAAAATTCTTATTGAAATGCCCAGAATGTTTATTCTGTGTATCTCTGAGACAAACTAAGCTAAGTGAGCATGAGTGACTGAGCGAAAGGTAGTATATTCTTTCCATGATTCTGAGGGATCAAAGTTGTCATGTCCTGAGTTTGCCAGAAACAACCGTCTCCCCGATAAGAGGAGATTCTACTGGCACTGTGAGGTAGCTAAAACAATTAGGCTAACATATCCGGTGGGGGTGCTCAGAACCAGTCTGCCACCAAACCCACAGTTTATGTTATCTGAACGTGCAGATCCTGCATAGGGTATATAGGAACTACACAACAGTAGTTCAAGTGGTGGCATCAGATAGCACATCAGAATGTTAAAGCTGGGATGTCAAGCACAAACCCTGTGGATTGTTTGTGATTTTCTGTTATGCAAGTGTTGTTTCCCTGGAGGGCTCTATGGATGTCTCAGCCTGCTCATCATTGATCAGTGCCTTGTTCTTTTATATGCTCCATTCTTCAATAAGAAATACTGCCACTCTTTAGTGGGTAATAGTTATGGCCTTGTTGTGCATCTTGCTAATCCTGAGGACACCACCCAGTGGTATCCTATCACTGTTAATTTATGAGATGTCTTTCAACATGTACTGGCAACTGTTGCAGATTGGCAATTTCTGGTGGCAGTGATGGTGTAACAGTTTCACTATTGTCTTGTGTGCGTCACTGCCTCTCTAACAGTAGTTTATTCACTGAAGGGCCATACTACCCCACTGGCCTCGTGAGGCTTTGCTGCCCAGAATTACGTTCCCTGGTTCTCCATGCAGAACCGGGAGATGGTGCATGCCCAAATGTAGTCTATTATTGGTCCTGTGGTGCTTCTCTGGATTAATCTGGAGATACAGGGAGGCCTGTGGTGTGGTCAAATGATCAGGGTTTCCCTATGCACTGCCTGTATGTCCTGTTTTCTCCTGACCTACATGCTACTTTCACCATATGCCAACGAGTTGAACAAGAACTTGGTGATATGTTTGTCAATGGGCCTATGTTTGTGCTGTGCTATCTTGCACTTGCCCTCTGTTCTCAGATTTGGGTTTATCTTGCCACTGTCTACTTGGGCCTGTCCTCATGTCTTCTGTATTCAATTGAGGTTTATATGATGCTTAATGTGTATGAACTGGAGATGGATCTGCAGGGTTGGTATATAGAGAAGGTAAAAGAGTCATATAGAAAAGGCGCTTTGCAGATTTCGAGGTAATTAGCTCTGTTTTCCTGTAAGGCAGGCAAGAAAGTAATCAGAACCTACTGGTTCATATGTGAAGGATTTGTTGGATCAGAGAAGGCTGTTAGCTCCAAAATACTTCTGGAATTGGGGGTTGTTGCAAAATGAGAGTAGTGAAGGACAGAAGAGTTGTATGTTTTTTCAGGGCTATCTACCCACTGCTTCTCAAGGATCAGAGTGAATGGTCTGTTAGACTTCCTAAGTTTATTAGTTACCTCATTCAGTGGGGTCAAGGAAGCTGTCAAACCCTGTGGAATGGCAATCATGGGCCTATGTGCCCATTTGTACTGTGGTGCAGTAGAGTTGATGGAGGTGTGAGACTGCACTGGATCATACATAAAGTGCCTTTTATACCATTTACTCCACTGTGTTTTGGAGTTCAGGTTATGTGGGTACCATTAGAAATTAGCTAAATAATACTGCAAAAACCATAAGTTCGATGGTGCAATGTGTGGTGCCAGGAGCGCTCTGAGCCATGCACGTCTTTTATACTTGAGTTACAATTTAAAAGTTTTACTACCACTAAATAGAAAAAGGATGACATTGGTGCCTTTGTCACCCAGCGGCCTTTGTCTTTCTGATGACATCAGACAGATTTGTCTTACATGCTACTGGGCTTATATCTACGGGTGACTATGAAAACAAATTACTCTAACAAAAGGAATATCCACAAATGAACACAAAACAGTAGTTGAGTCAATTGTGCAATTAGATTGCCTTGGATTACCACTAACTCTGTTGTAAAGGCTATTGTGAGTATACCCAAACAACATTGGAAGAGCCATTGAGAAAGGCCTTTTCAGCAACTGCAAATTGCAGAGATTTGTGAGACCCTGGCTTTCTGGATAAAGTGCAGCAAACACTGATTGTGCTCCATGTGCCTCAAGAGGTTCATAAATCCAATGAATGTCCCACTTCAGTATGACTCCCAATGGATTAACTTATTTAGTTTAGCCTTCCTAAAGCAGCTGATTTTTGGAAGGCACCTGTTTGCTCTCTGAGTACAATTTCCACTTCAGTGTATATAGTGATTCAATGACTGACCCTTACCATGCACTGAAGACTGGTTGCGGTGGTACCTCGGAGTTAGAATTGGCAAGTGGGTTTTTAAAAAATACTGCGGTTGGTTTTAGCTTTTAATTTCTCCAACTCTGTGCCTTTCTAATTTGGCCTCTGGGATGAACCATACTTGAAACACCTGCACCTTATTACTGCAGAGTATGACATATTTTCATAAGGTTATAAGGGTGTGAACATTTTCTCATTTCATATTTAATTTGATGCTCACTGATTGACTCAATGCCTGGCATGTTTCTTACAGTGGGACAGCAGAGCGATGCTCCTCTGGATTCCCCGGATTGGGCTATATTCCTACTGTACCTGGGTTAGATAAATATCTTCATTTACAATATTTACCATGAAATGAGCATAAGCATTAATATAACACAGCGTGGTGACGCTTTTATCACTGGTGGTATTGTTGCAATCACATTGGAATACTAATGCTGACCATCACTATTGCCTGCATTAAGATTATGGCCTGATCACCAACATACGTGTATTTGCATGTTCAACCACTCAACTATAGTGGTGTGTGTTTTAATGAATGTTTCATGTATTCATTGTAAGCCATGCTATTGTCTTTGGTGTTGAGCCTTCACATGGCTTTTACTTTTTCTTTTTTCTCCACAAACCATTGTTCTCTAGAGTATATTTATATAAGAGTAATTACCTTGCACATTCAATGGTTTTAAAATTTAGGATTAACACCCACATGCATCAAACAGAATTGCATTTGCAAACGGTGCGAATCGCAAAATTCGGCCGTTTGCGAATGCAATTTCCTTTTTTGAGATGCATCATGTGAAAAATCATTTTTCGCAATTTTAGAAATCGCAATTGGATTTGCGATTTCTTAAAAAATCACTAATTTAAGGAATCGCTATATTTTACCAAAAGCAGTGTATGCATCGAAATTCGCAAATTGCGATTTTCTAAGAAATCGCTTTTAAGAATTCTTAAATTTAGAAGTACTGAGAGCAGGTGGTAATATTTTTTTGGGGGGGAAAACATGTGAAACCAATTTGGAGGGTACCTAAGGGGTTCCACAGTTAAGCAAGACCTCTTTGAGGATGGCAGCAGTCCTTGTCCTGGCACGTAGGTGGAGGTTGAGAGCAGCAGGAAGGAGGAGGAGGATGCTTAGTGAAAGAATATTCAGATTGCGCATCTCTTTGTTTGGTCAGATACAGGCTGAAATATATGATACGTATAGGCTTAATGCTGACTCCATTTTAGATCTCATTGCTGAATTAGACCCTATTTTGCATAGAGAAACACGTAGGACCCTAGCCATACCCACCCATGTGCAGGTGTTATGTTCTCTACACCTTCTAGCCTCGGGGTCCTTCCAGGGAGTCATAGCTGTTGCTGGGGGGGTTTCACAGAGTGCACTATCTAGATTTTTTAAATGATTTCCTAAATGCAATGCTGCAAAGGATACGTAATCACATTTTTTTTCCCAAAAAGACAGCAGGAATTGATGGAAACAAAGTTAGACTTCTATAACATGGCTAATTTTCCCCATGTCATAGGCTGTGTAGATGGCACACATGTTCCCATTTGTCCCCCATCTGTGAATGAGTACATTTTTCGCAACAGAAAGAGTTATCATTCTTTAAACATCCAAGTCATTTGTAATTCAAAATCACTCATCACAGACTTAGTTGCAAGTTACCCTGGGAGTGCCCATGACTCCTACATTTTCAAACATAGTGCCATCCATGCTCGACTGCTGTCAGGAGAATTTGGAGATGGCTATTTGCTTGGTAAATACTGTTCTTTTTCCAAAACATTTCATTTTGTACCATGCAGTGGCATGATATGTTAACTGCATGTCTACCATTTTCCCACCCCATAGGTGATAGTGCATATGCTGTGAGATCATATATACTCACACCATATCTTACTCCAGCAACCCGCAAAGAACAGCACTACAACCATGCCCATATATCCACCCGCAATGTTATAGAGAGGACCTTTGGTAAAATGAAGTCTAGGTTTCGCATACTGCACAAAACTGGTGGAGCACTGCAGTATCGTCCTGAGGTGTGCTGTAAAATAGGTGCAACATGTGCCATGCTGCACAACATAGCCACAGGAGAGGCTTAGAACTGGATTTTGAGGATATGCTACCAAACATTGACAACCAGCCACAACAACCACATGCAAGACTTCATGGACCAGATGCAGCAGAAGGAAGGAGAAGGAGGGCAGAAATCACTGAACATTATTTGTAAAAGAGGTAAGAAGCATGTCAATTTTGAGTAAATCTGAGTTAAATTTATTTTGGAACATAAAATGAAGTTATGAGAAACACAGGTCACATTAATGCCTGACAAGTTTAAATGATAGAAACATGTTGCTTTGACTTTCGGCAGTTTCTGGGCAGTATTTTCATTTTGTCAATCCTTCAGAAGGCAGTCCAATCATTTCCAAAAACTTTATTTTCTTCCTCTCACACCTAAAGCTTTGCTTTTTACATTGCTCAGAACTGTAGATGTGTTAGATTTTTGTTCAAGATGTCTTGAGCTGCGGCGTTCAACAACTGGAGTAGGTTTTGAAGTACAGCTGGGTTTAGCACTCTCATCACTATTGCCCCCTTGTACTGACTGAAGCACACTTATGTCTGCTTGCATGACATCCTCTGTATTTTTAGGGACATCATCCCTTCAGAAAGCTTAGTACAACAATTACTTAATTCCTTCTGCATGCACACTGTATGTTTCATTATTTTAGCATTGCTATTGCACAAGCGATGTATTGCTCTGGTGTAAGTGTGCATGCTAGACATTAATCTCAAGTGCCTATTGCAATTGGCAATGTTCTGTGCCTGTATTGCTTCACACATGATTTCCATGGCTGTTGCCATACGGTCCAGTTTATTACTTGACGCATATGTGCGCTTTCAATCACATTTGTCAATTTACTTAGACTGTTACTCATGGTACTGATGTCTTGACTGATATGATTGAGTTTGCCCTTCATTACCCTCATATCTTTCCCTTGCAGCCTTTGGACTTTGAGGAGCTTCATTTCTACTACACCGGCCTCGCACTCATCTTGTGAGGATGATCTCTGGTTTGCTGAATGTGCCCTTCTTCTATAAAATTGTTGCAGTCTATTACGACGACTTATCTGTGTCTTTTTAAGTTCAAAAGAATTTTATTTGATAATAATAAAAAGAGAAAAACAGGTGTCAAAGCAGAATACAATGGAATACAAAGTTAAAGACTCTTAAGCAAGAAAATAAAAAAAAAATAAAAAGAACATAAGTATACAGTTGCATTTGCAATAAGAAAGAAATTTGGGTATAAAGTGAAAAATAAGGAAGAGATATAGGAAAAAATACATGTGCGTAAAATATGGCAATCATAAAAACATTGAGAAAATTTAAGAGAGTGATACAGTGAAGGATAAATGGAATGTATCGAGCGATTAAGGGGGTTTGGGAACTTCTTGTTGTGGAGGCAGAGGATGGAACAAACGTTTACTGCAAGAGTCCAAATAAAGTGTAACTGGAGTCCATAAGTCCATGCGTTTAACAGCCAAACATGCCGGGAAAACATGAGTGGTATCGAGCCTGTGGTTATGGCAGACATTAAACCACCACGCTTTGAAAGAAATTTTGGAGAAATCCTTCCAGTTAACTGTTAATTGTTGGAAAGCCGCAGCAAGTAAAAGGTCAACAATCTGGGGTTTTAAGTCAACATCATCCCAGCAAGGGGAAAGGCTACCCATAAAAATATGTGTGTGGGAGAAAGGGATAGAAGTATGGAAAATCACATTAACTTGAGCCCAAACCTGTAACCAAAAACTACGAACATGAGTACACAAAAATAACATGTGGAATAAGTCAGCTTGTGGAGATGAGCAAGACCAGCATGTGTGAGGAGTGTTAGGAAAGCGTTTGTGTAGGTCGGAGGGTGTGAAGAGGAGTCTATTATAAATAAAAAATAAAGTCTGAGCGAGTGTTGCTGCTCTTGAAGATTTGCGGAGTTTGGTCCAAATTTTGTCCCAGAAGGGAACTGACCAAGAGACAGACAAGTCATGCTCCCAGGACTCCTCGACTTTGGATTTAGGTCTTGGAGTCTCACTAGCGTGAAGGTATTTATAAATAGCAGTAGCTTTTGGTGTAGTGCATAAGAAGGAGTGGAGTGAGGAAGTGGGTGTGGATGAGGGAGAAGGAGGGTTGGGGTGAGTGAGGAGACCTGACTCAATTAGAACATGATATATCCCAACAAGAATTACTCAAAGCACTTCAAACCCTCCAAAAAGACAAAGCCCCTGGGCCCGACGGCTTTACGGTGGAATTCTTTCTCCACTTTTCAAAGCTTCTTATACCCAGACTCCATTCCCTTATTGGCACCTTCCTTTCCTTGGGTTCCTCCTCCGGCTCCTTTTCAGACGCTCATATCTGCCTCATACCCAAGGAGGGGAAGGATCCTCAACACTGCAAAAATTACAGGCCGATTTCTCTGGTCAATATTGATTACAAAATTTTTGCAAAATCTCTTGCAGCTCGACTCGACCTTCTTCTTCCAGACTTATTGGGTGAAGAACAGTCCGGCTTTGTCAAAGGCCGATTTATTACTGACAACACCAGACTCCTATTTAACATTCTCTCTAAATCCCGCTCTTTACCTCACCCTCTTGCGGCCATTGCTTTGGACGCTGAAAAAGCGTTTGATAGGGTTGAGTGGACTTATCTGTTTCATACCCTCCAATGGTTCGGTTTTGGTCCTGTTTTTACATCTTTAATTTCACTGCTTTATTCTAACCCACGCGCAGCGGTTTGTGCCAATGGTCAAATTTCTTCATTTTTTGATTTAAAAAGAGGTGTCCGTCAAGGATGTCCCCTATCCCCCTTTCTTTTTAACTTGGCTTTAGAACCCTTCCTCTCCAAACTTCGTCAAAACCCCTCCATCCAGAGTTACCAACTATCAGATTCCCACATCAAACTAGCTGCTTATGCGGATGACATTCTGTTATTTGTCTCCAACCCCTCTATCTCCATTCCTGCTTTTCTTACTGAAGTCCATGCCTATTCCCAAATCTCTGGTTATAAACTTAATGATGACAAATGTGAGATCCTTCCTTTAACCAAATTTACATTCAAGCCAGATTTTGCCGCCTCCAACTTCACATGGAAACCTTCCCATATCAAGTACCTTGGAATGCATGTTGCCCCCGCCATCCCAGATACCGTTTCCCTGTGTATGTCCAAATGTATTCAAAAATTGACAGATCTCACATCCAAATGGCATCCTCTTTACCTCTCCTGGTGGGGCCGTTTAGACACTATAAAAATGATGCTATCTCCCATTGTTTTATACACGCTCTCTAATATTCCGGTCCCTATCCCATCCAAATTTTTCAAACAGATCAACTCCATTCTAATCTCCTTTCTCTGGAACAAAAAGAAACCACGAATGTCCTTGGCGCGCTTGATTCGTCCTAAATCAGAGGGTGGGGTTAACTTCCCTGATTTCCCAGCTTATCACAAGGCGTTCCAATTAAGACAAGCCTCTTTTTGGCTCCAAGACCCTGACACCCCATGTCCATTATGGGCCAAATTTGAACGCCTCCTTCTATCTCCCTTCTCTTTTTCCGAATACCTCTCCTTCTCTCGCAAACCTGCATCTGTTTCTACCCCGATTCATAAGTTCACCACAAAAATACTCCTCTCCTCATCTCATTCACCCCCTACCACTATTGCCGATTTCCTATCCTCCCCCATATGGCATAACACCTCTTTACTCATCCGGGATAGACCCTTTTTCTGGAAATCTTGGCACACTCGAGGTCTGCAACGGATTTCCCAACTTTTTTCCAACTCCTCTTTTTTATCTTTTCATGAACTTCGTATCCTTTATGACTTACCCACCTCCTTCGCACGCAAATATGAATCGCTTAAAAACGCAGTTTTATCTGTGTCTTTTGAATAGCATTCATTTCAACAGTTTGCTGCTTATATGCATGAGCATTGGGCTCTTCTTCAGTGTCTGAGTCTTGCAGTCGCTGCACTCTTTTCCTTGTTTTTTTCTTTGAAACAGTGGGTGATGAAGTCATATCATTTTGTGCTAGTGTGTTCTCAAATTCAGTATCGATAGTGTTGTCCAGATCAATTGTTTCACCCTAATTTTCTTTTTCTATGAATATAAAATGTATGTAATCTTTACTTTCCTATTTTTTGTAAATTTGGGTCTATTGAGAAAATATACATTTGTGTTTTCAAATAAACATCCATTATGCTTGCAAACGTACACTGACAAATGTGATGTTTAATTTTGCTTTGGGAAATCATATTTATCAGAATGCACCTATTCATATGGTGAAAAAACTACATCTCCCATAATGCATTGCTTCATTGCTATATAATGACTATTTGTCCACCCTCTTTGTATGCTCTTAAGGTTACATGCTGGGGATTACTTAAATCCTTCTTTGAAGATTAAAAAGGCAGCTACACTCTGACACATATTTACTAGAGAAATGATGAAAATTACACACTTACCTTGCGATGTGCCAGCATGCTCAGAGGTGTCTATGTCAATCACTCCAATGACTGCTTCAGTGACCAGGGTCCCCTCAACCATGTCCTCCAGTGAGGTATTTGGTCTATCCTTTAGGGAGCCAACACCAGTTTTTTTGGAACTTTTAATCCTGCTAGCAATTTCTTCCTTGGCACGGCTGCGTAAATCATACCAGCGTTTTTGGAGATTGGTGATATCTCGGTGGGCAACCCCCACAGCATTAACTTTTGATTGTATAGCCAGCCACAGTCTTCTCTTCACTTCTTCAGGGACCTTAAGGGAATATTTGCCAAAAAGCTGATCATGCCTCAAAGTGACCTCTTCTATTAAAATCTCCAGCTCCTGGTCACTAAACATTATTTTCCTTTTTCTGGCATGCAGGTCTTCTACAGCACTCTCGGTAGCCATTTCTCCTTCAAGAGCACACCAAAAACACTCCTCCTCTTGCTGCAAGCAGAGCTCCAACTGCCAAAAGCCACTCCTGCAGTTTGAACTAGGCTTTAGGTGTGTGTAATCAGTCTCCTGGCTTCCGAGGCGTGTCTTCATTGATATGCATCAAATTGTGAATTCGCAAATTGCGAAATCGCAAATTGCAAATTGCACTTAAAAAATCGCATTTTTCTTGCGATTTGGTAAAAATTGTGATTTTTACAGAATCGCAATAAAATTCCTAAAAAAATGATGCATTGCATTTTGCGATTCTTTATTTGCCATTCGGTATTTTTCACAAATAAAGAATCGCAAAATCTTCCAATGATGCATGTGGGCCTTAGTAACCAGTCCCATTGGCATTCATGGAGGACAGAAATGCAGATAGTGCACTATCTTCTAGTGGGGAGTTTTGTTAACTAATTGACCAAAGAGTTTAGGTTCTGAAGAAGGCCACCAACCTTGGTAGGCATATTTAGAAAGGCTGAAACATGTTGACCATGATGATGACAGGGTAACTAATATCCCTGGCTTTATCCACCTGTTTTTTTTTAATACTATCAAGGCATCCACCCCAAAAAAATAGTAGTTTAAAATAGCTGTCCGTAGATTTAACATTTTATTGCTACATCTCTGATTGACAAGGATTATATAATCCACTTCCAAAAAACGTTAACAAAATCTTTAAAAACCCTTGCTCCCACACTCTGTGCGGTAGAGCCTGCCTTGGACTCTTTTGGGTCCAGGGCGTGGGAAGCCGGATGATGAAGCCTGTCACATCCAGATGTGGATGAGGGCCTTGCTTTTCTCAGAGAGGTCTCCTTGTAGACAAAAGGCAATACTAATGATAGTAGCAAATCTCTTGTGATGTGTGTTTACTGTGATGGGAAGAGAAGGATTTGGCAGAAGGATTTGGCAGTGATTTCCTCTCTCTCCTTCCTTTTTGATATAATGCATTTTCTCACTACCTTCCACCAGAGACACAATTCAAGCCTGGCAATATATAGGATTTCTAATCATGGGCCGGAATGTGTAAAGGTAGTGTGGGCATGAGTAATTTTCAGGCGGAAAAAGTTGAAATTGAACTGCAGACTGATCATACAACAAAGGATGATATCAAATAGTGGCCTATGTCATATGGATATCTGTGTACATTACATTTGTCAATGTGTGTGTCAACGTTTTGTGAGCAGTTTAGGGCGGGGCATTACAAATTGCGTTACTATCTTTGTGTGAAAAGTAAAGTTAGTGAGTTGATATGTCAGCATGGCTGGAATCCTGTAAGGTAGATTTACAAATATGTCATACAACACAACACAGTAATCAAAGTTGCTCCTCAGCATTGCGCACAAGGGGAAAGAAGGACAGCACAATATCTATAGATATATGATGCTCTATAGATATGGTGCTGTTTTTCTCTTCCCCTGTCCTGGCACTCTTTCAGGATGGCTTGTACCACACATATACCCTTGCACCATATTTCAAAGATATGTGTGATGTCTAGTATGTGATTTGTACTGGAAGTGTACTTTCCTAGTACACAATCCAATGCATAGACTACCTTTAAAATGTTTCTCACATTGCACAGGTGATTTACAGTACGGCACACATGCAATGTTGGAAATGTTTGGAGAGAAATAAAATTTCTCCTTTGACATATCTAATTCAAGGAAACATTATTTTTGGGTACAAAGTCCACTCCACCACTGTTGGTAGACAGGGCTTTGCATTAAAACCCATGCATGGTTGCAAAGGAGTGCCTGTGTATCACACATGGAACACCTCCTTGCAAAAAGTAACACAAAGTCAGTGGCAGCTCCTCTGCAATGGCGGAGGAGCGTCGCCCAACTGTCTGGCTCAGAGCCAGCAAACAAAAAATAAAACGATGCTTTAGCATCGTTTTATTTTTTGTTTGCCAGCTCTGAGCTAGATCGCGCAGAAAGGGGTGGGGCATGGGGAGGAGGAGTGCTTGTTCACTCCAAAGTATGTAAATGTGTTTGGCCTTCCGTCTCCAGCGACCAAAACGCACATGCACACATAGGTTTTTACAGCCCGATGCATTCAGCTGCCGGGATGGCGAAACCCCACAGACTCAAAGACCTGAGCGGAGCGTCTTTCCTGCCTGCTCAGGCCAATCCCAATGCTGCAGCATGGGAATAGGATTTGGTTCTGTGTTCCAGGGTTGCGGGGACAAGGAAGAGGAGTGGCGCTGGAGGCGGTTGGCGCCTTCAGGTAAGTTTTTTATTATTATTATTAACGTGTCCCACCCAACCGCCCATGCTCTCTCACCCCCCCCCCCCCCTCCCCCCCCCCCACCTGCCTCACCACCCTTTGTTAGTGGCGGCCGCCACTGCACAAAGTAGCTCGGAGCGCCACTTGTGTTACTTTTTTACAACTTTACTATGCAAAACAAGTTTCGCAGTATAAAGAAAATATTTTTTTGGCACTGCACCTTTGCAAAGCCTTGATAAATCAACCTCTGTGAGTTTTAATTCTAGTGGACACAAACTCAAAAGTGGGCACACTCCTGTGACATTCTGCTATGGTCCTACATCCAGTTGGGGTATGGCGTCAATGCATGTTTACAGTTAACAGTTTGCTTCTCACTGAACCAACACTAAATGTCACTCATGGGCAGAGGGTATCCTATTTTAAACGCAATTGTAGTGTGGCCATTAAAATGCAATTTCTTTATTTCTGAGGCCTCCCAAGCCAACTGGTGTTTCCCAAAAGAGGTGAATGCACCATAAATTGTACCAGAATGTAAATACATCGTTATCAAGGACAGAGAAGTGGGTGGTACTGAAGCAGACACTCAGGATTTCTACATTCCTAAATAATATATTATAAGACCCACTTCTACAGGATACCATTTCTGTGGGACTTTGATCAGACAATGACAAAAGGCTATCTCAATATAGACATCTCAGTGCATCCCCCATGGTAAGCAGGTTTGAGCTGGATGTCTGTTAAGAGTGATGCTTAATAGAGGAGTTATGAGTTTGGGCAATATGGAAGTGGTGTCACTGCATGAATGCCTGGATGAGACACCTAGCACACAATTAATTTATGATGAGAATTATAGGCAGGAATCGGATGTATCAAACATGATTCAGAAACCCTATAACCTATTTGTTGGGTAGTCTGTGTGGCCAGACCCACTGGTAGCATAGTACCACTACCAACAAAACTAATGAATGTGGTGGTAGATGGCAGTTGTGGTTGCAACACTCGATCTGCAATTGAATGCAGATTTGTGAATAACTGCATGTGAAAGAGCATGCATTTCTGTGAGGACAGAAAACAAAATATACGATATGGGGCCCGATGTAGGTAAATCCCATTTACCGATTTGGAAATACCGAATTCTACCGATTCGGTATTTCAAATTCGGTAAATGGGATGTAGGTCCCAACATCTGGATTCGTTACCGAATCCTTAACAATTCTTTAATTACCGATTCGGTAAATACCGAATCGGTAATGCCCATTCATTCCTATGGGCTTTGAAGCCCATAGGAATGATTAGGCATTACCGATTCGGTATTTACCGAATCGGTAATTAAAGAATTCCCAAGGGTGCAGGGGGTGTCACTTTGACACCCTCTAGCACCCCCAAAACGGGCATGTGTGCAATGTGGCACACAGACATGCCCTAAGGGCACGTCTGTCTGTCACATGGCACATGTGTACATGCACAGATGTGCATGTACACAGGAATCGGTATTTTACCATGGATTTGTATTCCATGGTAAAATACCGATTCTGTAAGCCATGTGCCAATAGAAAATTGGCTACCCACATAGCATTTTCGGTAATTTTACCGAATCGGTACTTATTACCGATTCGGTAATAATAACGATTCGGTAAAATTACCGAATATGTGCACCTACATCTCCCTAGCCCTTTACCGATCGGAAACGGACGAAAATCGGTATTTTCGGCCGATTCCGATTGGTAAAGGGCTACCTACATCTGGCCCATGATGTTTAAAAACAAAAATGGACTCAGAGAAGTGATATAAGTTCAGAAGATGTTATTTAGAAGATGAGAATGTGGTTTTGCATGACATATGTGTGAAGCATGTGCGGTATTGAACATGCACAACTATTTATATCTGGGACTTGTGTGTGGTCTTTCTGGATTTTCTTGCCCTTCCAGGTCATACAATCGTCACATCCAGTATGTTGGTTGATCTTACATGTGTCCATTGTATTCCCAATGGTCTTTTTTTTTATTGATGAGGTTGTTATATTGGGCATATGTGTTACCATTTTAAGCAAGAGGCAGGTAGTAAGATAATATTGTGCCAGAAAATATGAGGAGGACTGTGAGTGAAACCCAGTAATATGAGTCAAGTTGAAGAGCATGTTAATCAGATGATGTAACACTGTTTGCATGGGCAGACACATGAGCAGGTATAAGTTGAGGTTTGCATTAGTTTCTATCCTTCCCTGGTCTTATGAGCCATGTCTCTTTAACAGATAGTCCATGCAGCATGTGAGGGTGCGTGATGTTGATGATGCGCCGATCTTTGGAAATGAGTTATGTTTTATTATGTTAATGGAATTTGTACCTCACACAGATACTCCAAAGAGTGTCCTGGCGTGTGCCTTGAGGGGGAAAGAGAAATGGATTTTAAAAAAAGGTACATTTTCAGATTTATTTTTTTTAAAGGGAGGGGTCCTGGATGCAACTAGGGGGCAAGGGAAGTGAATTCCAGGCCGGAGAGCCCTTAAAAGCAAGAAAACTGCCACCCATCTTTTGCAAATGAAAGAAAGGAACATGAGCTAAGAGTTGAGAGGCAGAACGCAGATGTCTGGTTGGAGTATAGAACATACAGGGTTTCCGCAGGTAGATTGGGCCAGAATGATATAGGGCATGATGTGCCATAACCAGAGCTTTAAACTTAACTCACTCGCTTATGGGCAGCCAGTGGAGTGAGCGCAGATGCTATCTTATGCTGCTTCTGATTGGGATGTTAAACAGAAGTCTGTCTGCCGCATTCTGGACTACCTGCAGTTTGGTAAGCAAGTAGCCCAATATGCCAATGTACAAAGCGTTGGCATAATCTATAAGCGAAAGGCCTGGTTAACAGTTTCTTTAGCTGCTCTAGGGAGAAGAGGGAGAGATCTCCTGAGGGATTTCAGGATTCTGAAGCAATTCCCAGTGAGCCTCTTGATCTGCGTGGAAAAGGAAAGATTCTCTTCAAACCAGATCCCCAGATTCTTGGTGGATAGTCAACCAGCCAAAGAGTATGCCTAAACTGAGGGGGGAAACTTCCATAAAGGAGGATTTCATATTTGTCCTCATTACATTTTAACTGAGCAGTGGACAGCCAATTAAACACTGCTGTCAGGCAGTTTTTTGCAGAGGAGGTGTCGCACTCAGATTTTCCCCAGGTAAACAAAAGCTGGGTATCATCGGCATATGCAATAATTTTGGCCCCCAGATCTGCAGCCAATTGGACCAAGGGGGTAACATAGATGTTAAAAAGAAGGGGGCTCAGGGAGGATCCCTGCGGAACACCTGTAGACACCCTCTGTGGGGAGGAAGCAAACGGGGGGAGCCAAACCTGTTGTGACTGTCCCGCTAAGAATAATTTCAGCCAGCTCCAAGCAGTACCTGAGATACCCATATCAACCAGACGGGCTAGCAGCATAGTGTGGTGAATGGTATCCAATGCTGCAGAGAGGTCTAGCAAAATCAAAGCTGCCCTTCTGTCAGAATCGAAGTATTTCCGTATGGCTTCAGAAACTTCCACTAAAGCTGACTCTGTGCTGTAGGAGGATCTGAACACAGATTGGGCGGGATGTAGAAGGCCTGCACTTTCAACGAAGTCAGAGAGCTGTGCTTTGACAACTTTTCCACAAACTTTCACCACACTTGGTAAAAGAGAAATGGGGTGATAACTCACAGGGTTCAGAGGATCTAGCTGTGTCTTTTTAAACAGTGGCAAAACATTGGCCTGTTTCCAGGACGATGGAATAAGAGCCTCCTGGAGAGACAGGTTGAAAAGCTTGTTAACTTCTGGATTGACTGTCTCTGCAACTGAAGCCAATAGTCTAGCTGCGCAAGGGTCGGACAGAGAGCCTGATTTCAAAAGCCTTAAGGACCGTAAGTGAGTTAGGCAAATCAATGGGCATAAATTTCCAATGGCAAGGTAGCGGCCGTGGCCTTGCTGCAAGTAGTGAAAGACGCCTGTATAGTGCGAATTTTAACAATAAAGAAACTTGAACGTTTCTCGTATCAGGCATTAGAAGAAGGGAGCAAAGTAGATTGAGCTTTTGGGGTCAGAAAGCTCTGAACAATATAAAAAATGTCTTTAGAGTTATTTCTGGCTGGATCAATGCGATCTGTGTAGTAAAGGCTTTTAGCATGGGCTGTAGCGGTATAATAGATTTGGTTTTTTTTCCTCAGAATAAGCTTTGCCAAGGACAAAATTCCCTGCACCACAATTGCTCCAATTTCTTACATTACTGTTTAAGTTCTTTGAGTTCAGGCACGAACCAGGACTTTGAAGGTGAGTCTCCGGGACTGCCTGTGCAAGGTCGAGGGGGAAAGGAGATCCATTGTTTGCGAGATCCATCTGGTGAACTTAGCGATCACCCCCTCTAGGTCATTAGAAAGTGCTGGATGTGAGCTAGCCAGGGTATGACTGCAGATAAGACGGTCAATTTTAGCAGGGGCAGGGCTTTGATCCATCCGGCCCGGTGTGTTAGTTCCATACCCCACCCAGGAAAAATAGGACAGGAAGTGGTCAGACCCAGGCACCGGAAGAGGGTTCTCCACCATAATGGGGTAGTTAGAGCAAATGGGGTCCAGAATATGGCCACCCTGATGAGTAGGTAGGCTAACCCATTGAGTGAGCTGGGCAAGGTTCAACACATCTAGAAATTCCCGGGAATCCCCAGCTTCCACCTGATCTAGATGGATATTTAGATACCCCAGAAATAGATAGTGGGAGAACCGTAGGGCATGGGGAACAATGACCTCCTCCAATGTTTTAAAAAAGCCCCTTCTGGCCCAGGGGGCCTGTAGGCCAGAGTACCTCCCAGTGAGAAATGTGACGAAATGCAGATGCTGAAATCAAGAGCTTCACAATCTTCCAGCAATAAAGTTTTGCCACAGTGGAATGTTCACTTATCTATATGGATAACTACCACACCCCACCTCTGCTGACTGTGCAGTCTGCTCTAAAGATCTTATAACCTTCTGGAATGGCCATTGTAATTATTGGATTGGAGAATTCATTCAGCTGTGTCTTGGTTATGAACAGGAGATCAACCGGCTTGTCCGAAAGGAGGTCAGATATGTCCTGGTAGTGTTTCCTTAATGAGCAAGTGTTAATCAAGGCAGCATGGATTAAGGTCCCCCTCTTACCAATGCAAGGTAAAGAACTGGGCTGAGAGGAGCAGACTAAACCAGAACTCACGCAGTAGCTGGTTTTATGGCAGACAGGTGAGGGGTCCACTGACACCTCCCATCTGCTATAATAGGAGCAGGTGCGCAGGCATAGTCTCCACAGTTCATTGCTACTATAGATCAGCCTGCTTTAGGTTTATGGTGGGAAAACAGGCAGCATGGCTGGCACCGGCCACTTCAGGGGCACTGACGGGCGCAGACAGGCTTGCTTTAGGCATGCCTGCTGCACGCGTCCTCACAGCACGCATACTAATAGGGAAATGCCTTTTGACAACTAGAGTGCTCACTGCCCAAAATGGCATCTCAAGCTGTCGACTAGAAAAAGGCCAAGGAGTGGTAGCCGGTCCGAGGTCCCTTACTCAGGTGAGCATGTTGGCAACTAAGATAGAGCCCCTCTATTAGAGTTCAGGCATCAAATTCATACAGTGTATAAGCGCAACAGTAATTGACCAATAATGCATTAAAAACGGATTAAAATAGTGTTAAAATAATGGCAGCAAAATTAAGGGACAAATACCCAGAAAATCATGTGCAAAGAAGCAAAATAGCATGAAGAGCAAAGGCCCTCAAGGCACGGGCGTCCACGCTGCACGCATACTTATGGGGAAATACCTTTGACAACTAGATAGCGCATAGCCTAAAATGGCATCTCTAGCTGACGACCGGAAAAAGACCAAGGAGTGGTAGCCAGTCCGAGGTCCCTAACACAGGTGAGTATGTTGGCAACTAATATAGAGCCCCATATTAGAGTTCAGTCATCAAATTCATACAATGTATAAGCGCAATGGTAATTGACCAATAATGCATTAAAAAGGATTAAAATAGTGTTAAAATAATGGCGGCAAAATTAAGGTGCAAATATGCAGATAATCATGTACCAAGAAGCAAAATAGCATGAAGAGGAAAACCCCACAAGGTAATGGCGTCTGCGCAGTGCACATACTTATAGGGAAATGCCTTTGACAAATAGAGAGCGCACTGTCCAAAATGGTGTCTCTAGCTATCGACCGGAAAAAGACCAAAGAGTAGTAGCCGGTCCGAGGTCCCTTACTCAGGTGAGTATGTTGGCAACTAAGATAGAGCCGCCCTATTAGAGTTTAGGCATCAAATTCATACAATGTATAAGCACAACAGTAATTGACCAATAATACATTAAAACCGGATTAAAATAGTGTTAAAGTAATGGCGGCAAAATTATGATGCAAATAGGCAGAGAATCATGTGCAAAGAAGCAAAATAACACAAAGAAGGAAACCCCTCAAGGCACTGGCGTCTGTGCAGTGCGCATACTTATGGGGATATGCCTTGACGCCCACTGGGCATAGTTGCGCGTTATAAATAATATTTCTTTCTTTCTTTCTTTCTTTGACAACTAGAGAGCACACTGCCCAAAATGGCGTCTCTAGCTGTCAACCGGAAAAAGACCAAGCAGTGGTAGCCGGTCCGAGATACCTAACTCAAGGGAGTATGTTGGCAACTAAGATAGAGCCCCCTATTAGTCCGCAAAGTGATCCAGTTCCACTACCAGGCATACTGGTGTATTTCTTATTCACATGCCGTTTGCTATCTACGACTTACATTGTACTCACCCAATCAATGAGTTAATACCACATGGTCTGCTTGTGTGCCACACTAAGGGTGTCAGGAGACAGATGGAAGATGGAAGAGTTCAGCATAGAGTGTAACAGTAGTGTAGAGTAGGTTAAAGTACATTTCTATTCTTGATGGGTGTTGCCTCCATCTTCTCATTCTGAGTTCATTTTGATGTGTATTTTGTGCACAACACAGTAAGTAAAGCTCTGTCAAGTAAGCACCGGGATGCATATGCTCTTTGACCTTGCACATGCAATTGTATTACAATACAGTAACATGTACAATTTCTGGGCTATGGTGTCCAGTGCGGATTTACTTGCACATTAGTCATATTAATTAGATACTTTTGTGATTAGAAAGAAGTCATAGTCTTGTGCAAGCTTAACATTCCTCAGTTTGGCACACTTTCCTCCCTTTGGCACACTGTCCTCCCTTTGGCACACTTTCTTCACTTTGGCACACCTTTTCCATACTTGCAACATGGTAGCTGTACTAACGATGCAGAGCAGGCCATTTGTTACGCTGACTTGTTCCAATTCGACAGTTATTTTCAATTTGTGAGGTGCTTTTATGCTGACAGCAATCTGTTGTATCACCTGAGTCAACTAAAAAAAGCGAACATATTCTTGCCATATCACTTAGGGTGAACTTATATTTTTGATGGCTCTGTGCATGGAAAAGAAAGAGGACCAAAAGAATATAGCAAACCATTCATTCAAAAGTAATAGATGTAAAAATATAAAAGGTAAGGCACCAAATGGAGAAAAAGCAGAAAGAGCAGGCGATTTGTTCTATTCTTTAGGCCTAGTTTTTTGGTAACAATGTTTTAACTTTCCTGCAACATTGTTTCCTAATTCTCCCCTCACCCTCGACTCCTCTCCCCCGAATGAATCATTGTTTTGTTAAATGTATACTGCACAGTTTCCTAGGGTTATCGAATTTACTCCGTTTGCGGGTCCCATACCTGCATAGAAAAGGATACTCCGCATAATTCTTTATAGCCGGTCCACCCCGAAAACTTACGTCTTTACACTTCAAAACAAGGGCACAGGAGATATTTACATATATGCATATTTTCACGGTAAAACACGATTTTTTGTTCAAATACTCCAATCAAGTGGTTGTGGTGTCACCATAATTTATGATAGTTCTAATTTAAATGCAAACAGGCTACAAAACATTGCTTACCCACAGTATGAATATTTGAGACTGTCGCCGATCCTCGTTGGGATATCGATGAACAAGCTTTGAGATTAGTGAAGCTGCATTCTAGGACTGAAATGCATGGACGGCCATTCGTAATTCATTGCATCTATTTTCCAAAGGTCTGCTCTCTACACATATCACAGGCAGTGTTGGGTTTTAGTAAGCGAAGTTCACGTTTTTTGCTTACACAGTTCCGGAAAAAAAGAAAAAGAATAAAAGTCAGTGCCATCTTAGATATAGCTCTGTCCGCCAATCAACGATAAGCATCTCTTAATACATACCAATCACATTCAAGTGTTTCATTCCAATGACTTGGAAGTCGGTCAAACATGTTGCAATATAAATACAAAATGGACGTTTAAGGCAATACCTAAATTGTTTTTGGCGCCTCAAATAGACGGCTACCCATCTGGCACAGTGAGAAAATGTGTAGGGATTTGGAGGCAAAAAGGGTGCAATTTGCCACTGTGCAACATATGCACTGCTAAAATGTAGACGATGTAATGGGCCGAAAATTATTCTGCAACTAATTGCTTGCACGTTTTTGGGATATCCCTGAATAGTCAAGCACCGCAGATTGAGTGGATCCACATAAGCAGAAAGACTAGACAACATGCCCATGCATTAAATGGACGTAAACGCATGGCGTTAAACTACACTTGCATTAATTGTAAATGTCATAAACAGACTGGCAAAAAAACGTAAATGTTCGTATTCGGAAGTCAGAATCACATATAAGTAAGATGTACATGGTTTTCGATTGTTAATACCTATGCATTTTCTGTGTTGTGGTGTATGCCGTAATTTGGGACACTTCCAAGTCTAAAGTATGTTTTAGTTCATCCTCTTTTGATAACAAGTTTTTAAATGTGCTCTTTAATTTTACAACCTCCCATAGTTGAAGACAGTGGAGCGCAATCGTGTTGCAGCATTGCTGTGACACCAGCAAACCCCTTTTAATAATACAGGTTGCACTGGAGTTGCGTTAAAAATTGGTTGATTGATTTGCACCAGGGAAAGACTTGTGTGTTAAACCCCAGCACGAGTTATTCATTTTACACCTCTAGGAGTTGATAGCGCGTGGCAGAGAAGTTCTTAAATACAATCCTTCACCAGGGTCATTTCCAGGTGGCCAGGTAGAGTTCCTAAACTTTGGGCCTCGGGTTCTCAGGTGTAATATACGGATGCATGGCCAGGGCTGCACAGTGCAGAGGGTTCCTTCCACATGGCCATTTAAGAGGGTCCCTGGGAAGATGGAGGCAATCAAATCTGCACACACAAAGAGTTGTCCCTACAAATCATGTTCCCCTGAAAAGTGAGATTAGTCCTGTGTCATAGTATGCAAGGTGCTCATCAGTAGAGCTGCAACTGCATCAGCACTTCAGGGTTTCTGCTATCTTCAACTCTGTAAGAAAACAGGGCTCTTTGCAGCGATCCCCCACTCTTTTGCCCCGATTTGATGGTATATGACACCATGGGTACCTATGATATAGGTGGTAAAGGGGTTCTAGGGCAGCAGCACAGTTCTGTACCACCCTGAGTGCCCCAAGTAAACTACTGACAACAGAACTGCCATTGCAGACTGCATGAGCATTGCTAATTGTTCAAACTCGGCTGTGCCCTCACCATATGTGGCACAGTCAGTACACTGTTTATGATATATGTCGGACACCGATAAGAAAGGCCTCCTGAACCCTGGAGACCGGGGCAGTATATTAAAGGTGAGGCCATTTAGGTGAAAGCCTCTGTGCCCCTATAGTGTGGTTTCCCATCGAAAACTACCATAAGTGTTAGTGGTCCATAGGATAAAATAGGCTGGCACCTGGGCATTTTCGAGTTTGTCAGCTCCCTTATGGCACTGCTGGAATATGTCAGATTTGGTAGCAACAATGTGCCTTCTCACTCCTTACAAAAATATTGTGTCTTAGGTGATGTGGCATGCACCCAGGTGGCTACCATAAAGGTTGCCCAGCTGGTTGCCCCATCTTCTCTGTGCTCGGGCTGGCCAGCTCACGCTTCCTCTGCTTGCTGCCACCAAGGCAGGATTCTGACCAACTGACAGGCAGTGTGATCACTGCTCAGAGTCAGGAACAAAGGCTTGGGCAGGACGGAGGTCACACCTCCCTCCTCCCAAGTAGGCTAGTGAAGTGGCATATCAAGGTGGTGTGATTCAAAAGCTGCACCCCCTTTGATTTGCATCAGGGCTGTCTGCTAGGGAAGGAAACAGCTCTCCCTCTGCCCCAGGCACATTTACACCCGGACAGGTGGGAAATGAGTTAGTCAAGGGGGTGTACACCCTCAGAAGGCTAGCCACACCTCCAGTGAGAGCAGCCTGGTCACTATACTTGTTAGAAATGGATCTACTGATTTGCTGAGGGATGCACCCAGGCGGAAACCACCATTCTATTCAGGGTAAGCTAGATGCACACTCAAAGATAACCTGTGTTCACCCTCTGGTAACTTGGCACAGAGCAGTCAGGCTTATCTAAAGAGGCAATGTATGAAGTAATTGTGCAATACACACACACAGTAACACAATTAATACACCACAAAAAGATTCAACACAGGTTTAGAAAAATAGAGAATATGTATCAGAGTAAAACAAGACCAACATGACAAACCTCCAATCAGTAGAAGCCGAGATTTGAATTTTTAAAGATGAAATGTAGCTAGATATCAAAAGGTTACTTGAGGTCATGAGAGACTGGTGCAAATCCAAAGTTCTAGCCCACCACCGTGAAGGGTATGGCCAGCTGGCTACAGGACCAATGCAGGGCCCACTCAGAAAATAACTTGGATGGAGCAAAGTGTTGATGCTGAGGGCACGATGCAGTGATCTCTTCTATGCATTCGGGTCACTGCATCATCGTCGGGCTTCGCTGAGGTGAATTCAATGCGTCATTGTCAAGCGGCATAGAGCATCAATGATAGGCGACGCAGGTGGTGGAACTGCTGTCGTTGAGCAGCCTCTGTCTCGGCGGTGAAGGGCGATGCACCAGTTCTGATCAGTGCAAAAGTGGCGCTGCGTCGGTTTTGTCGCAAAACTGCTGCAGAACTCACTTCTGAGGCCCGAAACTTAGAGAGCGCACCTAAGGCAAGGGTAGGACTCAGAGTCAAGGAGCCACAGTCAGCATGGAAATAGTAGAAAGTTAGTCCTTACAGAAAAGCAGTTCAGTTGAGTCCTTTAGGCAGAGGTTCAGTTCAAGATCCAGAAGTGTCTGATTTTTGGGGGTAAGAGACACAGTACATAAACCCAAAAGTACCTTTGATATAGGGGGTGACTTCAAAGCAGTTCTCTGAAGTGCATAAGGATTCCTTTACACCCAGGACTGTCTGCCAGGCTATCTGTAGAGGGTAAAGCAGTGCTTTCTGCGTGGACAGGTCACTCACTATTGAAGCTAACTATTGAAGTGTGAGTGTCAGCCCCTCTCTTTCCTCTCTGCCCAAGAAGATGCATCAGAATGCAGATAAATACAGATGAGTGCTCAAAATGCAGATGAGCCTCACCTTACTGTGTTTTTGGCTGTCTAGAGGGATTTACAAAGTGTAGCTGTTACCCACCCCAGACATGTATTGAAGACAGGCTGCGAGGCACATAGAGCAGTAAGTGCAGAGAAATGTCCACTTTCTAAAAGTGGCATTTCTAAAAACAGTCATGTTGAATCCAACTTCACTAGTATGGAGGACTTATTATTACCATTCCAAAGATATGAAACATGAAAAAGCTATTCCTCTTTGATCATGAATAACAACTTAAAAGTGTATTAAGGGATTCCCAAGGGTGGCCTATGAGAAGGGTGGACCTTACTGTAGTGAAAAATAAAATAGGATTTTTGGACTTGGCCCTTTTGGCAGGGTCACCCCTAAACTTTTTGCCTTTTAATGTGACCTGATACTAGTAGTTTTTGGCCTCTGCGCACTTTAGCACTGTGACCCAGTGTAAAGTGTGTGCGCACTCTGAGTGCATGTGGTGAGATTGACCTGCCCTCCCATAGGAATGCATGGGGGAGATATGTGTCCATGGTAATTCCTGGTGTGAGAGGAGTGCGGGCCTGTTTGGTATGTGCAAACATGTGAGAATAAATGCTGCGCAATGGTGTGCGCAGATTTATTGTAACTGGTGGAGAAGTGCCACTTTTAGAAGCTGGCACTTCTCTGTGCTGTGTGTCTGCCTGCCTGATGTGGAGTGCATGTCTGGCTTGTGATTGACAGGGGCTGGATGATGTGCTTGGCTCCAGGAGCCAGGATAAGTCTACACAGTGGTGAATAGGGAGATCTGAATGTAGATGGGAGGGAAGAGTTACACCTGGGACCAGAATAGGGCTGTGCCTTCCCTCCACAATGCTGGCTCCACCCCCTGTGGTGTGTCTGAGCACCTAGCCCCCACCTTACAAAGGGGAGAGGAGCTGAGCACAACAAAGTGCTCCAAAGCTCCCCCAAACCAATTGCATCTGGTTTTCCCCCAGCCCTGGGCTGGGGGAACAAAGGAAAATGGTGTATAAAAGAAGGGGCTTTGACACCATGAAAGTTGTTCTCTCTTGTACTTGACTTAAAGGGTGCCTGCTGCTGCTGGGCGCCAGGAGGAACCGCCACTAGGGAGTCCCTCCCTGCTGGAGGGTCCTGTGAGCTGGCCTGCCAGGGCCCAGCCTTTGCCCCCCCTTCATTCCACAGGACTTCCTCTGGACTTTGTGTTGCAGCGCCTGGGAGCACTTCATGTTTTATCCTAAGGAAGCTCTTGACCTTCATAATGGGAAGCTCTGTGGAGGACGTCGGGTGCCCTGCAGCATGAAGCTGCACTGTGTAGGATTCCCCCCCACAGTTGCTAATTATCAAGCAGGTGCCCACCCTACATCTTGGCACTGAGGACAAATAAGCGGGAGCCCACCCCACGTTGGCACCACTGACTTATGCTGAAGACTGAGCGGGAGCCCACCCCGCATCGGTACCTTCAGGATGGGTGCCCACCCCACATATCTGCCATTTTGATACCCCTAGCGGGTGCCCACCCACCAGAGACTTTGTGTTGTAAATACCCCTAGCAGGTTCCCACCCCGCCAGGGACTCTGTGCTTAAAGGAGAGGGAGCCCACTCCTCATTATCACCGTAGCGAAAAATCCCTGCCGTAGGCCTAGAAGCCATGCTGCATCCCGGCCAGAGCCACGCTAGGATTGGTCCCCGCCTCGAGAGGGTCCCTAGCAACAGGGATGCTCGCCCAGCTCTGCTGCAGGACAAGGCGGAAGTGACCCAGAGAGTTGCGGGCTCCATAACGAAGTCCCGGTCCCGAGGAGAGGGACTGGGTGAAGTGAGGCTTCGTGCGGCGCGGGACTCCCATAAGCATTGAGAGTCCGGCAAGTGCCGCATAACGACCAGCGAAGCGAAGGGGCTCGAGGCACATTGCCGGTGCCTGCCCACGCCGCGGTGGAAGAGGGCCCCGTGTGCAGCACAACAGCCGCCACCGCCACAAGACCAGAGGAGAGCCCAAGGAGGAGCGGAGTGCTCACAGAGAAGGTCCCGGTGAGTGGAGCTGTGTTGTGTATCTGGGGGGGTGAGATCAGGGCACATTGTCGGTGCCTCTTCCCTGGGAATGCTCTTAAGAGGCACAGAGGGTGCCAGTGATTGTTGGTTGCTTCCAGCTGCCCCGCACAACAGTGGGCAGCTGAGACATCTCTTTTGGGGGAATTTAGGTTGAGAAGTCCTGGAGTGGGGCTTCACAAGGGCACAGTGGTGCCAAGCGGGCTGCATTGAGTGGGGGGCCCCAAAGCAGGGCCCAAGCCCAGCGCCATTGTTTCTGCGAGTGCCTGCATTTTTCGCCTTCACAGCTGCTGAGCTGCCCAGCAATTAGTGGGCAGCTGCCACGTTTAGGCGAGTTTGGCGCCCTTTGCTTTCGCTGCTTTTGAAGCCAACCATGACTTTACTAGACATAGGGTGCAGAGTTCTAAATTGGCGCATAAGGTGGTTTGCGCATGATGTGATGCTGAGGGCATAATATGTTTTATGTTGCAGGTTATACTACTGAGTACAGTATCTGCCAGTAATTGCTGGTGGTGTTCCACATTGATTATATGTTCTATATCTACTGGTGCTCATGCTTTCAAGTATTACCTAATGTATTTTATGCTTGTGAAACCAAGTGTGTAATGCTTTACGCTAAGGGTTTTTAGATCTCATGTGTTTATGCCTACACTGATTGCATACTATGTTTTATGCCTTATGTGATTATTATTGCATAATCTGTTCCTAACTTTTACCAGTAGTGATTTGTGATTGTTCTGACAGTGGCCCAATTGGCACTGTCATGTGTATATATAATCCCCTGTAGGTACTGCCCAGTGCCAGTTGGCACAGTGTAAATTGTGTAATTATGATCTAATGTGTTTATGGTAATACAAAAGCTATTTTTATATATAATCTTGTGTGGAGTTCCTTTTGTGGTGTGCCTAGGGTGTTGCTGCTTTGTGTGTGTGCTGCGCAAACGCTTTACACATTGCCTCCAGGATAAGCCTGACTGCTCCTGCCAAGCTACCAAGGGGGCGAGCAGGGGTTATCTTTGGTGTGTAACTCCCCAGCCCTGACTAGAGTAGTGGTCTCTGCCTGGCTTTAAGCATGAGCGGATTTTGCGGATTGGCAATCCGCGAATTTTGCGGATTTGCGGATTCGCAATCCGCAAAATCCGCGAATTCCCGCGAATTTGCGGATTTTTTTTTTTTTTGTGTTCGCCCGTGTTTCTGCCAGTTCGCGAGGGTTTTTACAATTTCGCAATTTGCGAACTTACCTGTCGGGTCGCAAGTTTTGCGAACTTGTTGTTTCTACGTGTCCAGCCTGTTTGGGACACTCTTCTTCATCACTGCCACTCTCTGTCACCACTGCCACTCTCTGACTACTCATGCCACCCTCTGGCCCACCCATGCCACCCTCTGTTTCATCACTACACCCTCTGGTTGTCCAGTGTACATTATTTTCGGCAAAGCAAAGCACACCTTCCCTGCCTCAAGTGACCTGAATTAATTTGGGGCTGATTAATGTGTCACAGAATATTTTTTTAGCTGGCACCTGCTTCCTTAGTGCGCCCTGATTAGTGATCTTTTGCACTTGCTAAGTGCTTTCATTGTTGCAAAATTAGTTACAACACCTGCCCTGCCCCAACTGACAATAATGAATTAGGGGCTGATTAATGGATTTTAACTTCCAGCCTGGCTCCTGCTTGTCTCCCTTAGCTGTAATTCAGGACCTTTGTGGCATATGTGTAACTATTCTGAGGTTCAGAGCAGGGTCACATAATAGTTTCAACTGGCAACTGAACTCTGGAGGGGCCCCTCAGGAAGCCCTACAGGAAATGGCTACTAATGATGTGCCTGAACTTTTGAACCTGGTAAGTAGTTACTTTCAGTTTTGCCAAGATCGTATTTCTGCAATTTCGCACTTATTCGCGGGGCGCGAACTCACGCTAACAGTGCGAGCAGCGCGAGCAAAATCCGCTGCTCGCGGATTTGCGGATTTTGCGGGAAATTCGCAAATCTCGCGGATTGCGGATTTCCCGAAAATCCGCAAAATCCGCGAGCGGAACGGATTTTCCGCCCACACCTACCTGGCTTTAGCGCAAGCCTAGCCAACCAGAGATCCCATTTCTAACAAGGATACTTGTCACTACCAGGACATGCAAAACAGAAAGGTACGTGTCCTACCTTTGACTTACATAGGGGTTTATCATTAGGGTTAGTTAGGGCCTAACTCAGGGCTGAATTATATGTTAAAAAATGGGAGTTTAAGACTTGACAAGTAGAAATGGCAATTCGAAGTGGCAGTAAATTGCACACAAAGGCACTGCAGTTGCAGGCCTGAGACAGAGTTGAAAGGCTACTTCTGTGGGTGGCACATTCAGTGCTGCAGCCCACTCGTAGCATTTGAAGTGCAGGCCCTGATTTATATGGTATACCACTTTACAAGGAAATTACCAGTACAACAAATATTCCAATCAGGTATAACCCAATGTCATCATGTTTAGGGGACAAAGACATGCACTTTAGCACTAGCCAGTCTATCTCTTCTCCCCCAGACAGAGGGACCCCTGTAGAAACCTGAAAAACCCTCCAACTCACCTGGACTAGTGGCACTCATCCCCTGCAAACTGCTGGTAAAACAACACTCTGGAGCCAAATAATCACTGGCCACCAGTCTCTTTGAGGGATCACCCAATTCCAATTGGTCCAGTGCTTTGTGGGAACTGTATTCCTGCCTTCCACAAATTTACAGGCAGTTACCACATTCCCCTGGACCACCATGTATTGAAGTTACGTTCTGTTCTACTAACCAATGCTAAATCTTGTTAAACACCAATCCGGCAACCAACCCTTTTACTCACCACTTCATTAATTGGGAACTCCACCTGACCTAGGACCGACATCAGCAACCATACTGCTGTTGGCTTTTTACAGCTTTGTCCCCACACCCCTGTTTCAGTAGTCTAAGCATCTCTCCTGTGGCTCCCGTTCAGCACCAAGGACAGCCAGCATAACCCTGCACCTAGACTCCACGGGCCAGGTAAAATTGAACAGACTGTTGTTGCTTGGTCCAGGAACCTGCATCACCTTTACCCTGGGTAAAACAAAACTTGTCCTGCAAGTGACCAATTGTCACTAGTGATTTTTCCTCTTGACCACAATGTTAATTTCTAACTTTATTATTTTGCATTGATTTTCTTTTGGTCCACAAATCTATAGCTCCAGGTATATGTATAAATTAGTGTCAGATTGCTCTTGAGTCATGTAACTTACTTATCGTCCATGTTGGTACTCTGAAACGGTTAACACAAGTTCCTCTAGCAAGCCTGCCTGCTCTTCGCCACACTACCAGGACTGAGGTAAGGATTTATTAGAGTGAATCCAAGGACAACCTTTGTAGTGTGGTGATAGTATTTATTTATTTATGTACACTGTGAGGTCTAACCCCCACACCACATAATACTCCACTTTCCAACAAACCCTTCATACTAGGGTGACTGAGATGTGAACAAGAGAAACCCTCTGCGATCATTACAGTTTATTGCCAAACGGAGGATATGTAAAATTTCCCTTTGTGCTGCATCCCATCACTGATTAGGATGGTGCAGGTGTTCCTGTAGGACTTTTAATTGTCAATTTATACCCAAACTAAATATCTATTCACTATCCTATTTCATCTCAGATTACCTGTATCCTCTACCAAGACAAACCCACATGTGTTGTCTACAAATCCAGAATTGCCAAGAACTAAGGTTTGCTTTTTTCAAAATCTATTCTCATGAAGCCTTTAACTCTTGACTTAATGGCATAATGCAGGCTGCTGCTGGCTCCCTCCCACGGGCACCCCAACTCTTCAAGAAGACCCATTTAACCCAGGGTCAATCAATATCTGTAAGATATGGGAGACTCAGATACCCCTCTTCACATTCTTCACAGGGGCCCCATCATTCTGTTTTACTTAACTGTCTCAAACGGGCTGTCTTCCTTCTTCAGTAATTATGACAGTGCGTTATGTACCATGGGCAGCTTCACAGTTTGCAAGGATGCCTTTTTTTGTTTTAAGTAAGCCCAGGGAATCATTTATGAAAAATTGTCAACAAATGCTTGTGGCTCAACAGGAGGAAGTCGATGAATTTATATGACCACCTGGCATAAAACGGCAATATGCATTAACCACATGTGTTTGGCATGCCACAAAAGCCATTGAATGATATTTATTGTAAAGAAATCAAGTTTGGATTTTTTTTTCTTAATTTAAAAGTAACCCAGCAAATTCTAGCTTTAATGTAGATTTAGGCAAGATACAGCTATAGATCCAACTGGAAGATATTTAATTATGGCATTTTTGTTTTTCATTTTTAGCTGGATTTTTTTTCTCGTTTCTCAGAAAAAACTTGGTTTATTATTTTTAGGTAGTAGAGCAAAAATCTGGTTTTGTTCAGGGTACTTGTTTCTTAGGGATATCGTTATGGGACTGGAAGGTTCCTGTTCTTTTTTGTAATTGAATTATTTTGGGTTTGTCATTCTATCTGTTTTTGGAGGTTGACTTCTACGTTTTGAGTGTTCATATTTATCAGTCTTCTTTTTAGTATTATGCTTTTATTTATATGGTTCATTCTGATGAATTTTAGAGGTAGGCGAGCCACTGAAAGCTCAAGCCAGGATCAGACCAGATGCCTGACTCTGGCTCGGCTTTGAGGTTCTTTTGTGGGTGGAGATGTTCCCTAAGCGCTCCAGATGCCAGCCATTTTGCGTAAAATGCCTGTTGTAAGAGCTCTTATGTCCTTAGGTGGAAAAGTTTGCTCTATGTAAAATTGGCAAATGTAAAATGTGGATTATACCTGTCAACCACGCTCTAATTTTACCCTGCAAGAATTAATGAGAAAGCCTTAACATTTGATGTGATACCGAGCTAGTGGCGGAAATGCACAGTGTGAAACTGGAAAATCCTGAATCAATTTTGGCTTCCCTGGTTGACCAAAGTGTGTGATTCTAGGATAACAATTTGTTTCACCCAGCATCATCTTTGTTCATCATCACATATGAAAGCACCCGAATATGTGAGATAAGTATGTGTGCAGTACAAAAAAAGACAACTTGTGTTTTATTTAATAGACTAAGATCGTGCTCCACGAATATTAATAATCGAGCCCGCATCTAGGATATACATGCCCCCTGGTTTGCCTCTTAGTTCAGTAATAGCATTTAAATTCAGGCAGGGGCAGGAATACTTCTCAACTCATTTTTAAAAACGTGCACTTTTAATAGATACTTCTCAATGCAGTGTTATAATGTCATGTGCCAAAATGAATCGCTACCATATGTTAAACAAATGCATTTTAATAAATTTTTAAGACAACTGATCATACTCTAACATGATCTTTGTTGCATGATTTACATGCCTGATATTTTTAATTCCTGGCTTGTGCACAGACTCTTAAAGCTAGAGCCTACCCCTGGATCGGTTCTGGCTTGGCTCTCCTTGTTTATTTGTTGGCTCACCCATCTCCAATGATTTTAAGTTGCATCAATTGGTTTCATTTCGACAGAGGGGTGTGGCATATACAAATGGGAATCGGAGCAGGAAGTGGAGGAGGTAGACATGATGCCAATTCCCAAGAAATTCGTTGGATGAGGTAGATATGGAAGTAATCTTGTACATCGAGCCTGAGGATGCAGCAGATCAGCACATGTTCCCATGGCAGGCGACCAAATGTGCCATCAAGGAATATGCTTTTGTGTGCAGCAAGTGAATATCTAGGAATGGAGGGTTCATGATAAGCGTGGTGTACCCCTCAAATAACTGTAATATGGCTAGTAAAAATAAACAATGCACTAGGATGAAGCTACATCCTATAGACGAACTCTATTTGAAATATTTGTCTTTTGGTATACTTTATCACTGATGTTACATTTTCATCCATAAAATGAGGAAGTTACTGTAACCTCTGCCTGACTTTATATCCGAAGAAAATGTTTGAACTGTATTTCTTTTAATCAGAAATGTACTTCCTGTTTAAACACAAAGACTGAAGCCAACCTAACAATTGTATGTCAGCATTTTAATGTCACTTTAAACCTGCATAGTCAATTCCAACAAGAACAGCCTTCTGTTCTATGGTAATACTCTGCATGCAAAAAACACCGGTTGTGTACCCCTTAGCTTTAGAATAGCAGACTGGGAGACGCTTGGCTGGTGTCCCAGTTGTTTCCTAGTATTTAACTTGTTTCTGGGTGTAAATTCGTCTAAAGGTGGCACTGAAGTTGTATTGAAATGCAAGATGTGGTTTCAAACTCCTCGGTATCTCCTGATTTCCATGCAGGGGCGTAGCTTAGTCAGTGAGATTCGAGGGTCTGTGAATCTCAATTTATTAACTAAAAAAGAAGTAGGCTGCAGGGTGGAGGCGTGAGGTTACCAAGGTAAGGGATGGACTGTTGCTATGAGGAACAGGGTTAGTACTGATTTGCATTAGGTGGCCCTCTGTATAAAGTTGCACTGTGGGTGCTAAATAATGAGCTGCAATGCTATCCCAAGAACCAGTGATGACTAGTGACTTTTTCAAAGTGGTGGGGTGTAAAAGTTGTGGTTGAGTTTGACTTAGAAGTGGGCCTGACTGACATGCATACTGAAGATACAGCTCAGATAATGTGAACTGCAGAAGTATGAGGTGATGGTAAATGTGAAATACTCCCATGATTCTTAACAATATAGCTCTTGCTTCCTGGTGCCAAAATTCTGAAAGGGCTCTCTACGTTTCTAATGTTAAGTGTTGAAATATTCTTATTGATGCTGTTGTACTTATATGAGTCCTTGATATTTGATGGTACCATACAATTAAAAAAAAAGTATAAAATGTAAACATAAAAGTGCCATAAAATGGAGCAGAAATACCAGGGGCGTGTTAACACAACCATTCCCAACTTAAATCAAAAAACTAACACCTCTTGACATGAAGCTCCTCATCCAGGATTGCTCAGGGTTCTAGGCTATTTATTAACTGAGCTAACACTTCAGTGATATAATCCATGAAGTGCACTCAGGTTGTGGGATAAAAAAACTGATGGACCAGTTCTGTTGAAAAGCCAGCGGGACTGGAGAAGAGTCAGTCATGCAGCAGATGGTTCCTTGACGTGCGGCGGACTGTGTTCCCCACCCTACTGAACTTTTAGAGACCCCAGGAAAGAGGCATAACAGTGTTTCTGGACAGTTGAGCATTCTGCAGATTCCATTAAAGCTCAGCGGTTGAATTGCATACAAAGGTAGGTGTGTTTAGAGATGCAACTATTAACAAGCTATTCTAACACTACTTTCCTGATCTTACCCTGAAAAGCAAATGAATATAAATTACACTTTACGTGAAAAAAATGCAAATTAAAGTATTCAATTGGAAATGCACTTCTTTACATGCATTCGGCTGATGTGTTCACTGCAGATGCCTGTGTATAACCGGAAAGTCGTAGAATAGTTTGGCGCAATGGGAAATAGTGACATGCGCCCAGCCAGCGATTGAAAGTACTGCAATTATGAAAGTTATTATCTTGAAATATTTATTACAATGATGGGCAAAAAGTGCAAAAATATTTTGTATTTGTGATAAAAAATCAAGTGCTTTCAAAACATATATTTTAATAATAAAATGCAATCAGATTGTATCTAGTGCAAACTTTTTTTTATGACTTTCATAAGAATGAAGCACTCCACATCTTTTCTTTCTTAAAGAATACATCTTTATCACCAGGAAAACTTGGATGACATATTGTGTGTGCCTCTGAAAATAAAAGAAGGCAGTGTGGTGAGGCATTTCAAGGCTTATCTGGATAGCCTAAAACAAATAAAGTTAGCAAAAAGAAAGCAAGCAAATGTGAGTTACAAACCACAAATCCAACGGTAAGCAACAGGCAGAATGCATTCCCAAGGAAGCTTTTCGAATGTCCCCAAGATATTGTTAGCAAATCAGACAGCTGTGCTGTCTGGCAGGCTTCAACCTAAAAATGGCTGATCCTCAGTAAGGGAGTTTTTCTCTTTGTGCCACAGTAGTTTATCTGCCAAACGTCAGAGTATTTAAGAGCAGCACCCAGCGGTGCTGGTTTTAACGACCTCAGCAGAATGAAAGAATGAATAAATGGTTGGGATTGGAACAAGTGACCTACTTGTTACCCACAATAATCTGTGCAGCAGATACTTTAACACCCTTAGCTACTTTGCCACTACATCTGGAAAGCACCTACAGTACTGTATACGTAATGCAGTCAATTTTTTTTGCAAGTAGGACACATAGAGAATAGTGACTTATACACCTAGAAAAATGACCATGTAGTTAGCAGCTCTGGATACAGGGCAGGTGGGCAGTCCTTACAGACAGGCTCACCTGTGTTCTTTGAGCTGAGCCTGCAACTCGATCCTGGCTCTTTGGTGCATGTGCCCCGTGCCCATCCTGCAACCTGATGGGGTTGCACCCGCCATACTGAAAACATGGAAGATATGGTGAAAAGCCGTTCCATACAAACGGAGCAACGATCTGGGTTTATGGAAATATCCGTTTTTACATCAGAATATGGACAAACTGAAAATGAACAGAGTATTTTTAATGCTTAGCAGCGATATATATGAGTTTTCTAGTAATAGTGGTAATATAAGAATGCAAATCCACAGAGAACTGAACTATGGGACATGCAGTTTTGGTTATATTTGTAGTCTCTAACTAACCGCCACGGCGGGAAACTAGTAATTAGCACCGTCACGGTAAGGGCTGGTGCTTAGAGGGAGGGGTTATAATAAGGGTGGTTACCTGGTGCAGCTTGATAGACGCATTTTGATTGAAGTAAACGTGAGAGCGTCCGAAAGCAGGTATGAGAAAGGTTGTACTTAGAGTGCCTAGACGGAGTCATGAGAAATTGTTCAGTATCGCTTTGACATTGTATGTCTGTAGGAGTAAGCAGCAAGTGTAGTTACAGAGAATACCGAACGTATAATTAATCACTCGGAAACACTTGTTTATTTTAACGTTTCAGCCTGAAGGTTTTCATGTAAAAAGTAAAGTGTGAACACAGTGGTTTCTAGACAAGGGGGGATGGCTGCAGATGGGAAAATGGGTGAAAGGTTAACACAGTGAGGAACAACAGTTTGAGTAGGAAATCAGGTGTTTTAATAGTGCTTCAATTGTAACAGGGAAGAAAACATGATACCTACAGGTAGGGGTAAAGCAGAACGGTTTGGGGAGGCATTCAGAGGGATGAAGGATAGTACAGATCTGATGATGTAGAGAGTACATGTATTATTGTAGGGTCGACATAAGGTTCATGTTTAACATGTAAATCTATGTATAATCGATGTTGGACCCACAGGTTGTTCTATGAGAAGGTTGTTCTACCGCTATTTAAGATACATATGAGATTTTATGAAATTGCAAACATTAAGATGACTTAATATATTGAATGCTGGTAATGTTATTAATGAATATATGTTTCTGTATTAATTTCAGCGTACCCTGATGAAGAGCACTTGATGCTCGAAATGCATTGGTTTTAATAAACGCTGTTTTGGATAAACCCCTGCATCTGTCATGTTTATGCAAGAAGTCCGGATGGGCACAGCATTCACATCAGAAACATAGAAAATGGCATAATTACCCGTGTATGGATTGAAGTAAAGGTTGAAGATGGATAAACATATGATCAATGGTTAAAAAAGAACGAAAATAGGTTAATAGTAGTAACGCGAAGATATTGACAGCCAATGTGGCGACACGCAACTGTGCGGCCGGTTGGAGCAACTCCTTGCCCTTTTCATTGTTTGTATCACAGGTGCCTATGGGTTTGGCACCATACCGACCTGCACGCAAATGAGGAGATCGTAGAACTGGATGAAAGCAGTTAATAATGTTGAATTGAGGAGTGCACCCCATGCCCCCCATTTGTTGATGCATCCTGCAAGAACTTCACTCTGCTGCCAAGGCAACCGGGAAACAACCTGCTGCACAATGCGGCCAGATGCTGCTGGAGAAGCAGATTTTAAATCAGGGATGAAGCAAGTTAGCAGGCACTGCTGAAAGGATTACAGCAAGAGCTGAGTGACCAACAAAGAAAGAGGGAAACAAGGGCAGAACAGACTTCCAGCTCCGCAGGACTTCCTGGCATCTCTCCAACTCCAACCATCTCTACTGGAGGAGGGAGACAGAGGCATTTTTCAGGGCGTATCTGGAGAGCAAATCATATCATGTATTTATTTCCACTTTACTGAACAGGTTTACCTCACACTGAGCTCACAGGGCCTCATTTATGAGGCCGTACGTCACTTTTACGCCTCTGGTGCGTCACTTTTTGTGACGCACCAGCAGCGTAAAAAGTGTGCCTTGTTGCACCATATTTACAAAGTGACGCATCTAGGTAGATGCTTGACTCTGTAAACCCCTGCGCTACATTATACCTACGCCAGGTATAATGTATGCAGGAGGGGCGTTCTGACGCAAGACACGGTCATAGAAGTGACGCAGTGAAATCTATAAGATTTCACTGCGCCACTTCTAGGACACAAATGCGTCAATTTCATACGTCTGCTTCATAGCAGGTGTAATACTGACGCAGGCCCTTTCACATGGGGCTTGCCCCATGTGAAAGGACACATTGCTGGAGTTGCGTCACTTTTGTGACACACTCCAGCAATGCGTCACTTTTGCGCTACACAGATACGTCAGAAATACTGACGTATCTGTAACTGCTTGCGCCATGATGCGTCATACTGTAAATATGACGCATCATTGGTCTTGCAAGGAGGGCGCAGTAAAAAGTGAAGCATCGCTGTTTTCATGCAGCGATGCGTCACTTTTCATAAATGAGGCCCACAGTACCTTGTAATGATGGATGAAAGAGATAGTGAAGACTGGCTGTATCACTTATGTTTTTTGTTTCATTTTATTCCTACCTGCTGCTTGGTTCATTGTGGCTCCACCAGGATAGGCACACAGGGGAGCATTGTATGGGCAAAAAGCTACAACCAGGCTGCTTTGCTGAGATGATCATCCACCGCAGTGTGATCAAGACTCCGGTGGAATCTCCAGAAGTCTGCTACAGCGATGATGCATGTGGTGTCTCTGCGAAAAAACTGCGCAGAAATCAGACACTTCGAGTCTGCGCAGTTTGTCTTTAAAATGTTTTATCTGATGCGCAGACTCAATTTCTCTGCTTCCTGACTATGGCTTCTACTCCACCCTTTCCTAGCTTGTCAGATGGGTAAAGGGTCAGTGATGATTTACTGACTCTAGCCGCTCTGTGATGAGTTGGGAAAGGGTAGGATAACAGTGCACTTCACTACCTGATTGACATGAAGCCCCAGCACTATAGAGCGCGAGCCTGAAGCACCCAGGACTTCACCAGAATGTCATTGGGGTGGAAATTGCTCACCAAGCCTATAGCTTTCCCGACCAGCTTACCTCACAGGCCTTGGCACTGTGAGTTCATCAGCCCAGCAAATGTTTTTGCAGGCAGATGTCAAGGGACAATATGCACTTGAGCCAGCTTGCACAAGGGCAATGATTTAATGCAGCATTATTTAATTTTAAAGAAGCCTCACCCAGGGAAGGGGGAGAGGCTGGAAACATAGGGGGCAGCGCCCCAACGCCCATGAGGGCACCCTACCCCTGCTAAGCGATTGCCACTGGTTAGACTATTTGCAAACATTCATACTATCACCTTTTTGATGCTTGATTGCCAGTAGTATACCTGGAAACTTGAGACTGATGTAGCTTTCGAATCCTGCTACTGCCAATACTAGTGAATTCCAAAAAGAAGTACATTTGCCCCATTCAAGGAGTACTTCTATGAGTGGAGATATACTACTGTTTTGGTAGACTGGTCACTATCCATATTTAAGATCCGAATTAAAAAAAAATGAACAAGTTAAGACCTGTTATTGAAACTAGAAACACTGACACAGACATAGCAGACCTGAGTCAGACACCCCATAGACAACTACCAAACTAAGAATGCATTTCAGGGGTGTCACACGCCAAACACCACTGCAAAAGGTACACCCCTTCCTGGTCCACCTTGGCCTGGTATTTCTCCCTGGGCGCTCATGACTATGGTCACATACATCACAACAGACTGAAGTCTCTTGCATGGGATCACGTTTTTTAAATGTATTTTCACTGCATGCACTCTTATTTGTCTCTGCTACAAGAAACCTTGATGGTAGAGTTGCCAAATCGGTGCACATGGCAGTGCTCCATGCTTCTAGTCCTCCCTTTTCCTAACCATTTAATCAAGCGAGTAGCTAATAGAGGAGGAGGGCATGCATGCAAATTCATAGAGCCAATCGAGTCATGAATCTGACTTGGCTCTAAAAGTCTGTGCACGGACCAATCCATGAAAATGTTTGACAACAAACATAATATAAAAATATGATACAGTTTGTTCAAAATTCGAAAAAGTGTATTTTCTTTAACATGCAAAAGCAGTTCACCTTAGTATGCCAGATTATATCACTGCACAGGTAGACATTTATTAAAAAGTATTAGGTTTTTGAAAACGTCATGGTTTGCCACGGACAACGATGCCATTGCTGAATGAAGAGGCGTGTCAGAAGTCATGTAAACCCTAAACATGGCCTAGATTTATTTTTTAGTTGGGACAACATTACAGTTTATTAAATCACATGTAAAAGGTGCTTGTACAGCGCGTATCCTGAACTCAAGTATTTAAAAGCAAGCTCATACGTGATAATAAAGAAAACGGAGGGTCTGTGAAATGAAATGTGTGCCCAGGATCAAACAATTTGGACACACAGGGAATCCAGTAATGATTCCAGGTTATCTTGCTTCATAATTGTAAATTCAGCCTGTTGATGGGTGTCACTGTCACTCTCTCTCTGTCTCTGTCTGTCTCCCTCTCTCTGCCATGTACATTAAAGATCACTGTTCTGTCTTTTATTCTTGACTTACATTGAGGTAAACCAGCACAGAGATAACAGGCCCAACCCAGTTCCTCCCGACCCAAGTACCAAGCCAAGAATGCATTAATTATTGGGATGTCATGCCCTAAACACTCTGTATACATGGTGATTTCAAAAAAAATTATTTTGTTTCAAGATGGTTGACATGCAACTGCCTAATTAAAATCATGTTAAAATCAATTGTGTCAACCACAAGTTTAACCATATGACTTCTATTTTGTTACATTTCCCCTAGTTGGCACTTATTCATGCCTCTAATTGTGTCTGCACTATGCTTAATAACACCACTTTAACTGACACAGAAGTCTGCACTATCACTCTAAAAATCGGCGACTATCTTTCTCAACAGCTCTTACCCCATCCATTAGGTTATATGGGCACTTTTATCAATTCACTATCTGAAAAGCTGGTACTTTGTATTATTAAATTAGCCAATGTTTCTGCCTTTGGCGAATTTAATGTTCAAGCTCCACAATTGATTGCATTTCTTGATTGTTTGAATTTTTTCAGTCAAACTAAGCTAGTTGAGGCCCTTAGTTATAGTGTTAGCCATACTTTCAATACAATTTCATTCAATTCCCTTTCAATGTTGACCTCTACGTTTCTCCCCATATTTGGTCTACTTAATTTGGAATACCGTTCCAGTTCTCCTTTGATAAATACCCCATATTTCACACAGCTGACACTAAATACTCAAGAGCTTGGTCGAAGATCAACTTTGCTAACTTTGCAGTGGCTCCTGATTCTTTTCCACTGTCTTTCAGTGGCACACATATGTTACCACCAATAGCTTTATTTCCTTGCTTTCATTATCTCTTGATACCGCACCTCTTCTAAAAATAGTGCATCTTTCAGCAAAGTGTCATCAGCTCCATGGTTCTCAGGATCTTTAAAGACTGCAAAATGTCTTTAGAATGCATTGCAATGGATGTGGAGATTATGATACCAACAGAATAATGTATAAAACATCCACAAAAAGCTATCAACGGCTCATTTGGAAGTCACAGCCTGCCTACTATGCTAATAAAAATGAGCATGCCAACAATGATTCCAGAGAAACTTTCTTCTTTGTGAAACCCACATTCAATCCCACATTTGACAATCAGTCTATTCTTCAGTCTAAACTCATATTGAGACCTTACCCTCTTTTTTTCATGACAAAAGTGCCAATATCCGCACTTGGTAATATTCCTTGCTTAGAGGCTCTAGCGTCTAAATTGCCTCTTCTGCTGCTTTTTCATCAAATTGTTCCCCATTCGATTCTGGAAATCTAGGCAGCTATTATGAGATGCAAATCAGGGTCTTCTTCAGGCACTTTTCCTTATAACATTTGTAGGAAAGTGCCAGTTTTGTATGGTACTCCCCCACCTTTTGCTCCAATGCTGATGGTATGACTCAGATAGTGTACTGGAGCCTGCTGCTCAGGCCCAAGTGCCAGCGCTCTCTCCCTGAAACTGTTATATGTAAATTGGCAATCCCTATTGACACAAACTTTACCCCCTTATACGTCCCTAGTATATGGTACCAGTGGTACGAGGGCATGGGTGGTCAAGGGATTCCCAGGACTTGAGGTACTGTTTGTGCCACCCTGCATGAACCAAAATAAACTGCTTTCAGGCCTGCCATTTAAAACTGCAGAAGCAGTGCGAACTGCTTGAACTCGACTCTACCCTCACCATGTGTAGCAAAGTCAATGCACTATCTTTGATATATGCCTTCACCCCTAAGGAAGGCCTCCTCAAAGCCCAGGAGGCATGGTGCATTATATCAAAGGTGTGGGCATGTAAGTGCAAGCAATAATATATGTTTTAAATGTATGTTGAGTTGGTGTTAGAACAGTAAACATAATGCTCCAGAATATCTGCACTTTTCCTAATGTTCATGGGACTGACTGGAGTAAAAATCATAAAGCTGATCTTTCAGTAAATGAACTTTTCTGTGTGCCTGTGAAATTATAGTTAAAATAATAAATATGACATCCCACTCACCCCCAATACTGGCAATTTCCACAGTGTTAGTAGGACTGGAGTTGTGAAAGTAGATTGCTCCCTACAATATATACGGTTCAGCCAAATGTAATGGGATAGTTTGTTAAAATAGTTAATCAAACACGGTAATAGACACTTTCCCAGAACTTGCACATGGATGAACACATCATCTGCACCCGACATCGCCATAGCCATACCAGACGCTTACAAGATTATCCGAAAAGACCGCACCAATCAAACAGGAGGAGGCATCGCCACCATCCATAGGAACACCATCAAACTCACGACCAGCTCCGACGATAATCTTGCAACCGCCAAACATCTCCACTTTCAGATCCACACCAACCCAAGGACCACACTTAGAGGCACCCTCATCTACAGGCCTCCAGGTACCCGCACTCAATTCAGCGATGACATCACGGACTTCGTCAGCCCACATGCCCTCGCCTCCGAGAACTACATTTTGTTAGGAGACCTCAACTACCACCTTGAAAACAAACACGACAGCAACACCACCACCCTTCTGGACAACATGGCCAATCTCGGACTCAAACAACTTGTTGACACCCTCACTCATACAGCCGGACACACGCTCGACCCTATCTTCACCTCCAGCAAACACATCTCCTTCGATCGCACCACAGCTCTCCACTGGACGGATCACAGCTGCGTTCACTTCAGCTACAAAACCACCCTGAATCGCAACCGCCCACAACCTATTCCTAGGAGAAACTGGAACAAAATCACTTCCTACCAACTCCTCACATCACTCAACCAAAACCCTCCCACCCTCTCATTGGACCCTAACCAAGCGGCCACCAATCTCAAGCAATGGATCACCCAAAGTGCTGACGAATTAGAACCCCTGAAAAAACACCAGATCAAATCAGCCAGCAAAAAGGCTCCCTGGTTCAATGATGACCTAAAACAATCCAAGAAGCTATGCCGCACCCTGGAGAAAACATGGAGAAAAAACCCAACCACCGACAACATGGCTACCCTCAAGGCAGCCACCCGCAAACACCACCAATTGATTCGATCCGCCAAGAAATCAGCACTGAAGGATCGTCTCAACAACAACTCTCACAACAGCAAAGAACTCTTCAACATCGTCAAAGAATTCACCAACCCCACCGTAGCATCTAACAACATCACTCCCTCCCAAGACCTCTGCGATGCGTTATCCTCCTTCTTCTACAACACAATTGCCGACATTCACAACAGTTTCGAGAATACTCCCAGCGATCAACTCTCCCCACCCCCCTCAGATCCTACTCCGCCAACTACCAACCTTAGCGCCTGGAACCCAATCACCACTGAAGACACCATCCGCCTAATGAACTCAATCCACTCTGGCTCGCCAACCGACCCCTGCCCCCACCACATCTTCAACAAAGCTGACTCCATCATCGCACCCCATCTCCGGGATGTCATCAACTGCTCGTTCAACTCTGCCACCTTTCCAGAAAGCTGGAAACACGCCGAACTCAGCGCCCTTCTGAAGAAACCCACAGCAGACCCCTCTGAACTTAAAAACTACCGACCCATATCCATCCTCCCTTTCCCGGCCAAAGTTATTGAGAAAGCCGTCAACAGCCAGCTCGCCGCCTTCCTTGAATCCAACAACTCCCTCAATCCATCTCAATCTGGGTTTCGAGCCAAACACAGTACCGAAACCGCCCTCATTGCAGCGACCGATGACATCCGAACACTACTGGACAACGGAGAAACAGTGGCCCTCATTCGACTCGATCTCTCCGCCGCTTTCGACACAGTCTGCCACAGCACCCTTATACAACGCCTCAGCGACATTGGCATACAAGGAAAAGCCTTGGACTGGATCATCTCATTCCTCGCCGGAAGAACTCAAAGAGTCCGACTCCCCCCATTCAACTCAGAGGCCACTGAAGTCATCTGTGGCGTACCTCAAGGATCTTCACTCAGTCCCACCCTCTTCAACGTCTACATGTGTCCACTCGCTTCCATCGCTCGTCAACACAACCTCAACATCATCTCTTACGCCGACGACACCCAGTTAATCCTTTCCCTCACCAGAACCCAACACCGCCAAAACCAATCTCCACGAAGGCATGAAAGAAGTAGCCGATTGGATGAAACATAGCCGCCTAAAACTCAGCTCAGACAAAACGGAGGTGCTCATCCTAGGATCTTCCCCCTCTGCCTGGGATGACTCTTGGTGGCCTTCCGCCCTGGGCACAGCACCCACTCCCACAGACCATGCATGCAACCTTGGATTCATCCGACACTCCTCTCTGTCGATGTCCAGACAGGTCAACGCAGTCTCGTCCTCCTGCTTCAACGTACTTCGCATTCTCAAAAAGATCTTCCGCTGGATCCCCCTCGAAACAAGAAAGACTGTCACCCACGCACTGGTAACGAGTCGACTGGATTATGGTAACACACTATACGCCGGAATCACAGCAAAATTACAGAAAAAACTCCAACGCATCCAAAACGCATCAGCGAGACTCATATTAGACATCCCTCGCCAAGATCACATCACCGGACACCTAAAAGACCTCCACTGGCTTCCCGTCAACAAAAGGATTACTTTCCGCCTTCTCACACACGCACACAAGGCCCTCTACAATCTAGGACCTGAATGCCTCAACACTCGACTGTCCTTCTACGAACCCACCCGCCATCTAAGATCGTCCAATCAAGCCCTCGCCGCAATCCCACGCATCTGAAAATCCACCATGGGTGGCAGATCCTTCTCCTTCCTTGCTGCCAAGACCTGGAACTCACTCCCCACTCACCTCCGCCTTACTCAAAACCACATCTCCTCCACAAAAGAACTAAAAACCTGGCTATTCGACAAATAATGACCCCCCCGCCCCCAGGCGCCTTGAGACCCTCTGGGTGAGTAGTGCGCTATACAAATACCCGAACTTGAACTTGAACTTGAATGTTTGTAGGATTGAAGTTAGAACAGTAACTCTGACCCCAACCCAATGTATGCACTATCCATACTGTTAGTGGAACTGGAGTGAGAATAGAAAATTAACCTCCTTTCCTGAATATACTCACTTTTTCCTATGTTTATTGATTCTTAGTTACAAAAATACATCTGAACTTCTATAAAATATGCTCCTTTCAAATATTTGATGAATTGGCGTTAAAATAGCAAATCTAACTGTTTCCTCAAAAAAATGCACTTTCCCCAATTTTAGCAAGACTGGGATTAGAGTAGTAAAGCTGACTTCCCAATATTAGAAGAAAGAAAAACAAGTATATTTCGGTTTTAGATAGTATGTTTCTTTACAAAAAAGATCATGGGCCATATGTACGACCGCTTTTAGCAATCACAAATGTAGATACGGGCAATTTGCGACTGCTAAAAAGGGTTGTAGCATGTTTCAACCCCATTTTGCGAGTTGGCAAACTGTTACCGACTCATGAAATAGGGTTTATGAGTCACTATTAGCAAGGGGCTTGCCTAAGGCATCCCTTGCTAATAGCTAGTCACAGAGGAATGTATTATTGTTTTGCAACCGGAATGTGGTCGCAAAACAATTGCAGTTTATCTCCTACTTCAAGTGCATTTGAAATGGTTGCACACGTATAAATGAGCATTTGCATAGTACGCATTTAAAAGGAAATGATGTAATTGTAATATGGGAAATACTAACCCAATCAATCATGAGATTACATTTATGAAATGGCTCTTAGTTACAGAAAAAAAAATAGAGACCATCTCATAGCAGATTATATAAACTGTGTTAGTTTTAGATAAGGTCAAAATTGTTCCAAGAAAGTATTCAAAGAATTCTTGTTCTCTAAGAATAGTTCTACTTTCAGCAGATTACTTTGTGCCAAAGTTCAGTTTTGGGAAGGTAGTAAAAAAAATCAAATTAAATCGTAGTGAAATAGCGTTCCAAACTTAGAAGCCTTTGTTATGAAAAAGTGAAGGTTGAATTCAGAGTTCATAGAACGCTGTGTGCTAACTTCTAAAGTTATTCTCGGTGTCAGGAGAAAACATTGAATCGTCTAGGCTGGCAAAGAAATCATCTACCACTGTAGTTGAAAGTTGAACCACTTCATTAAGAAGATAATTTATACACAGATGTGAAGAATCGCCGCCAGCGTCAGCCACGTTAGCAATGTTCATAGCAGATGGTACCTGTATGCCTGTTGGTCCGCGGATCTCACCTTCAGCTCGATTTGCCGGTGAGATCTCAATGAATGCCGTCATCAGGATTGGTAGCCGTTGGGGGCAACACAACACATGAGTCGTTACCGGACCCAGTAATGCGTCAACATCCGTTGGCATTGCCGACGGTAGAGTTAGACAGATATCTAACACGCATTCCTCGCCACAAAGCAGGCCTCGTAGAACAGGTAAGATGCAATCTTGCCAGATTGATCTGAATGACAGGACCCATGTGGTATTCAGATCTCTCAAACGAGCCAAGCCAAGGATCTGTGTTATGCATTCACGATACTGCATCGCTAGAAGAGCATTTTCCATGGTAATCTGGGTATCGTTGGTGACTGGACTTGCCATATCGGAGCCGAAGGAACAAAAATAGTATCCCTGCTACGAGTCCCAAGATGAGAGGGAGGCCGCTGAACACAGAGTGCACGAAGTTTGGAAAAATGCCTAGGAGTGTTTCAAACGGTGCTAACACTAACAGTCCCGAAAAAATCGCCTTAAATACATGTACAATACCACTGGTATCAGACATGTTTCAGAAACGACCTAACATTTCTGCGAAATGTATTGGGCAGTTTGTTCATAATAATGCATGTATCTCTGCAGAAGTCCTTGCAACTTGCAGATCATACGTCTCTCTGGACGAGGTCAGTGGCACAGTTTTTTGTAAAAGAATGGCTTTCATTCTGCTTAAAGTATCAATTCTTATAGAAGAGATGTTCAGTGAAGGCCATAGCGGCGACTCCCCACCTGTCTTAGTTTTAGGAAACAATACTTGCATACAACAAGTGACCCTGGCTGACACACTAACGAGATTCCTGGCTATTCCTGGCATCATTCCAAAACAGCTGTGATCATTTAACATTATGTAGCTAAGATTGGAAAGCTGCCTAAAAATTGGACCTATCACTGCTGTGGGCGAACCCTGCAGGTGGCAAGAAAGGTTATTTGAAGAACCCTCACAGGCTCCGTGTAACTTAATATCTTGACACAACAGTGTACTGCTTAGTGAGGTTTTGCAATTTTTAGCACTAAGAAATACCTCCTTTCCCCCACTCCAACATTTGTGTGTGTATGGTAAATTCCCGGTCAACTTAATGTATTCTTTACCCAACCTTTCATACAGGCCTGCTGGTATGTGTTTTAAGCAATACTGAAACTGGAAAATCGTCACTGGTATCGTGATGGTGCCATGTATTATTCATTCAACTGATGGTTTCTCAGAAACAGTCAATGGTAATCTCTCAAGTGTTTCTATTCTCAGCACCGTATAGTCTGCTCCCCTCTATGCCAAACAGATTTGTTTATCTGTACGGTTAAATACAGTAAACAATGATGTAGTGTTGATTAGACGCCAAGGCACATAGCCAGAACAAAGGTTTTGTAACGTCCAGCCTAACAGTATTATAGAACGTAATTGAGACTGGCCATCTTGTAACATTAGCAAGCCCTCTTCCATTATGTCCATGGCAGAGGATACAATGCGGTCCAAAGAATAAATTCTGGACAACAGAGTTGTTAACCTATTGTCAACTACAGAGAGTGCTTTCTCTAAATTAATATGATCAATTTATCGTATTCTTTCAGCTGTTTCCATTTGCGTGACTTTCCATGCTTCATTATAAGCAGCGTATATACCGACGTATATGAAACGTTTATGACGTGGATTACGAGGTCCAAGTAAGAAGTCTCGTAAGTCAACGCCATCTTTAAGCAAAGATAAGTGTTGTTTTATTTCTGGAAGTGTGAATTTCTGCAGCCACTCAAGGCATAGTTTTCCTACACTGTAAGTTGTTATTATCCCAGGATGTTGTCTCTGGACATATCTTGGATCTGGTCTACTTACTGTAAACTCTTCTGCCTTGTTCAGGAATCTATTGTGACAGATATTCATGTCTGTGAGCCAGATTAACCATTTTTTCCAATCAGGATTAGTTCTGTTCTGTTGTAAAATATAGTTTACGCCTACCTCCTCATCTGTAGTTCTATTACTATCCGTTGTGGGTTTAGGTATGGACGGTTTGTTTAAATCTTTTATCTTAGCAGAGCCTAGACAAGATGTCTGTTGAACAGTGTCATTTAAAAACATCATTTGTTCTGGGATGATGCAGGCTCTGAATAATGCTTTTAGACCTTATACCTGCCAGTCCTTTGTGCTCCAGACAGTTTTTGTCTCAATGTTGTGTTTCCAAAAGTTAAACCCCAATGTGGACAACTGAGCATAAAAGGCCGCAGAATAGATCTGTTTAGTATTAGTCAACATATTTTTCATACCTGTCTTATTTACATTTCTAAAGTAAAATGTTTCTGGATTTCTGATATTGAAACCTGAAAAGTATGGACATTTTCTATAGAATGTTTTAGAGGTACCCTTCGGTGGCGTTGGACAATGTTCACATTGATTATAACTTAAAACATTTCTAGGGTTTGCAGATTTGTGCAAATAATCGTGACCAAAATGATTAAAACAATTCATTTGTTCATAATATGATGAACCTTCTAAGTAATCATGATTTGTAAATTTTGCTGACATTTCTAAGTCTGCCATCATGTTATTAACAGTTTCAAAGTCCCAATCATCAGAAAATGTGCTGGGTTAAACAAAATCACTCAAGGAAACCTTAAATTGATGTGGAATCTTCTGCAGCTTGACAGGACCATAAATGTCATAATCATTTCCATCCCATGCTATTCCACCAGGTAGAGGAACGGATGTGATGTTCACTGATGACAGGTCTCGTTGTTCACAATGAGATGATTTGTGTGGCTTCAGGAACAAGTTGATGTTCTTACTTGCTGTGTCCATTTTACTGTATTTTCCATCTATCAGCTTTACCAAACTTAAAAATAGAATCAGCCATAGTAGGAGAAAAATTACACCTAACACAATTCAAAATTCAACCCATGTTGAAACCAGATATGTATTTGCAAGCTGGTGACAAAAGTTCTGTTAATTCTTCCTTGAAAGTTTTATTTGCTGGTGTTGTTTCAGGCTCACTGGGATCCTCAGAAAAGTTATCAAAGTTGATGAAATAGCCAAAGGCAGTTCTGTCAATTGTTGGTATTGCATCTGGATTATTTGAAATCGCTGGAGCTTCTTGTTCCCTTGACATATTCGTATAGTCACTTGCTACATCATTGTAGACGGGAGTGTCTTGACGAACTGTTATTTGGTTTTCAAGAGGCACAAGTTCCATGGCTTTCTTGCATAGTCCTTCTTTTCTCACTGTAGACTCTTCAAAGGTGATGAGTCTTTCAGTTTGAACCTCTTGGATAGTAGCAAGATTTGGTCGTCTGATACATCTTGGGAGTCCACTGGGCCTACTATCTATTATCGGCCACATGCTGTGGTTTTATCAGGTCAATTGATACAGACCGGTTCTCCTTTCTTCCAGCAAGGGGCGGTAGTACAACTGTTCTTGATCCGTGAACTGCTAGTACAGGTACTGGTTTTCTGTAAGAAGGCCCAAATTCCTTCTCGTCCGCTATTTTTTCTCTGACCAGATTCCCAATCTTTGGAATCCAGACAGGTCTTGCTGGGACAGGTGGTTTTTCTTCAGTGGTCGTTGGCTTTTCGCTGGTGTTGCTTAGATTTCTTCTTGTTTCATTTAAGTCCTGTAAAACAGCCAAACGATCTTTGATATCAAAGAGTTTTTGTTTCAGCACTGAAGTATTACGATCGAGGTCTTCAACCAACATTCTAGTACCAAAAAGGATTTCATATGGAGTGATTCCACCCAGAGAATTTCTTGGCAGGTTATTAAGACTACGTTGGACGCTTATTAGTTGTTTGACCCATCCATCACCCAAACCTAATACCCTAGCTGTTATAGATTGCTTTATGTCACGTTTTTTTCTCTCCACAACCGAATTTTCCTCAGGATGGAATGGACTCGAAAACCACAATGCAAAGCCCAAGCCCAAGCTGGCCATGGCCTCCTTGAAAACCCTAGAGCTAAATGCAGGTCCGTGGTCAGATTGAGTATGTGCTGATAAAGACTTGCAAATCTTTAATAACAGTTCGGGCGTCAGCCGCGCGCTGAGGCCACATCCAAATGAATCGTGAGCAGGAATCCACTGCGACCATGATATATTTATAGTTGCCATCCCTCTGTAAGGGACTGCAGTGGTCCAGGTAAACGCACACGTCAATGGTTTATCTGAAAGTAGAAGGAGCATCTGCGCCGGGCGTTTCACTGTTGAAACTTTCATTTTCTGGCAGATTTCACACTTCAAAACATAGGTTATGGTCTGTTTCCTCATGGGTGGCCACCAGTATTGCTGTTTTAATAATTAAACTACGGCAGAAACACCTGCATGTGCAGAGGCAAGCCCTTCATATGATGCTAAAATTAGTCCTAATCTATATTCCATGTTTGGGATTACTCTATCCCCCACTCCAGGGATTCGATCAAACGGAACATTATTCGTATCAGTTATATATGAGTACTTGAGTGGAAAGCCTTTTGGTAATGTTTTACCACTGTCTTTTATTGAAGCAGTGACAGCTTGCATTATTTTGCTGTCTATTTTTGTTTTTAAACGAGTGATTGCAGCTACGGAAGCCGTTTGCACAGCTGCCTTTGCGGCTTCATCAGCCAATGAATTCCCTTCAACGTGAACGCCATCACGCTGATGACTCAGTGTATGGATCACGTGAGTCTTTTGTAGTTCTTTATGTAATAGAACTACTTGTTCCCAAAGCATTTTATGCTTGATTGTGCCACCTTTTGCGTCTTTAAATCCATTTTGAACAAAGTTCTGCAGATGTTCATTGTAAGACTGGATGCAGTAATATGAACCGCACACTATGCATGTAGGGAATTCGCGAACGGTATTTTCAAGAGCCATCTTGAAAGCCTGTAGTTCAGCTCGCTGAGCTGTACAGTCTCCTAGAGATTGAGTTTTTGTAACCATAGGTCGTAATTTACCATCGCGCCAGCAAACTTTAACAATCGCGCACGCAGCACTGTAAGCTTGTTTACCCCCATTTGTGGGCTGTGCTGATCCGTCTGTATATATTATACAGCCGTAATGTTCTAGAGGCAGAATCTCAGTAGGCAGACGAGATTCTTGTTCATATTGGAGAAATTCTTGTGTTTTCAAGTAAGGATCAAAAACATATTCAACGTCCTTGCAGCAAGAGAATTAACCCATTGTATCCATCTTGGATGTAAAGCTTTTGCATTCGGAATGCTTGCCTTTGTCACTACCTCTAAGGCAGGCACAGGAGTAACAACTTTTATGCGTTTACCCTGTGCAGAGCTCTCTCTTTTGCTGCCGCAGTCTGACCCGCTGTCAGAATTTTTTCTGTTGAAGTGAATTTCATTTCAGCTTGTGTGTACAAGTGTGATTTGTAAACAATTGGTACCTTTTCACCTTCATTAAAGGTTAGGTATGTGAATCCGCATATCTCTGGGATGATTCGAATTAGAAGGTTGTGTACTTTGTCGCGTGTTTGTAAATGTTTTGCTGCTAACGTCTTTTTTACACTGAACGCAAAATTTCTGTGTGTTTTTTAGTCCAATTAGTTTGTTTGAAATCAGGTTTGATTAATTCGTCGAGAGGTTTAAACATTTCTGCGTAGTTTAGAATGTACGTTTTTCCGAAATTCAGGAAACCTAAAATTGACTGTAAGTTTTTCAGCATTTTTGGAGGTTGGAGCAGCGCACACTTTTCTAAGAAGTTGGCTGCTAGGATTTTGCCTTCACTTGAAAGTTGGTATCCCAAGAATAGGACATTGAGGTGGGCAATTCTTGAATTTTTTTAATTGAACTTGTACCCTTCAGAAGCGTACCCAAGTATTATGGTGTTCATTCTTTTCAAGTGCACATCCAAGTCATCGTCTGTAAGATAGATGTCATCGACATAAGATAATGCCTCATCATCATACATTTGTAGTAACTCTCTTACTCTAGCTGAAAAAAACCCTGGACTATTCTTGAATCCTTGGGGGGGATGGCAAAATTTACGCTGTGTCCCCATTATTGAGAAAGCTTTCTGGTGCGATATTTTGACAGAAGAAACCGTTTGAAATATCTAATGTGGTTTTATATTTCTTGTGCACGATGTTATTCATCAGTGCTGCACTGTGTGCATTTTGTACTGCAAAAATTTTGCAACAAGAGTTTACATTTCTGTAATCCAAAACTAGACGTTGTGTTTCGTCTGGTTTAGAGACAGGAAACAAAGGATTGTTCATTGACGAGGTGCATGTTTCAATCACCCCCTGGTATTCAAGTTGATCTAAGATCTCCCTGACTTGTTTTTTAGCTTCCTGCTTTACTGGATACTGCCTCTGAGCAGTAGGTTGATTTTTTATCTGAATTTTATGGTGAGGGAGTCCTCATCCCATCCCACATGATTTTTATATAATACTGGAGCCTGGGCCAGAGCCCATTTTCTGGCATAGGTGTATTTTTTATGAATAGGAATATGATTGGAGAAGGCTGGCATAATAATTTCTTCGCCATGTGGGCACTCCCTGACAAATTCTGGTGGCCAGTCTTGTTCAGCCAGAAGGATGTCATACCCCTTTGATAGTTTTTCCCAAAACAGTGCTTTTATTTTCCTAGTTATGTCTCCCTCTATCCAGAGTGTTACTTCGTATAACTTATGGGGTACACTAACCCTGGTGTCGGCAGTTTCAACCTGAATGTATTCATTCAGATCCACTGTCTCCAGATGATCTTTTAGGACCTGCGAGCTATAGTGACCTCTGCTGCGCTGTCCAGCATTGTCTGGGCCCACTCTCTGTTCTTGAGTTGTGTCCTCAAGATCCTCCGCATGTCTGATTTTAATACTTGCTACCATCTTTTTTGAGAATTGAGATTTCTTATTTTTTGGAACGTGTTGATCGTCTTTGAGCTTCACGCGTTCTTATTTGTGTTCTGATCGTCCTCTTCTTTCTGATTTCTGCGAGGAAGTCTGAAAGGTACGAGAGGAACGTGTATCAGTATCTTGATATCCATCAGGTTTTCTCAAACTATCCCTTCTTCTGAGGTTATACCTCTTTTCAGAGTGCTCCTTTTGAGGAGATCTACCTCTGGACTGAGAGCGCTTCTCTTTAGGAAGTGACTGTCTACTATTTTCCCATTTCTTTTCAGGAGTAGTTAGATTATTTTTTATAAAAACTTTTTCGGGATTTTCCGTTAGTTCGGGCTTTACAGGTTTCCCTCCCAAACTATCTCTTCCTTGTTCTTCATAGGACTTTTCAATAATTTTGGCAAGTTCATACGGTTGCTCAGTAATATCAAGTTCTTTTAATTTTTGGCGGATTGCCACGGATGCTGCTTCACCTTTAATGTTAGCTAATAAAATAGCAGAGACATGTTTGAAAACTTTCAGAAACTTCATACCAAGATTCAAGGCCGGTTCTGCTCAGTATTCATTTTGAATCTGTCTCAGGACGTCTGGTATTACCGCCATAGACGGGACATCATGTGTTTTTGTGTAGATTGAAGCAAACACTGTACCCCAAGTGTCACAGTCCTCCATGTGTGGTGCTATCCCCATTGGTAAAAAAATTGTTAGAATCCTGTGTTTCTCATGAGGTGTACTATCGGGAAATACTGCCTCTATTTGATTAATTTTCTGGGCTAACCAGAATGGAATTTGTTCCCTTTTTGCGGGCAACTTACCGATGACTGACAGTATAGTCTCTGGTGTGATTTTGTTTGTGTTCCCCTGATGAGGGGTGTGCTGTGGAATTCTTATAGCAGGTTGGACTGTTAGAGTCCCCATGACATATTGTACCAATTGTCAATGTATTTTTATTAATTGTTTTAGCTGAGCTAACAGTTCTGGACCTGTCATTTGTTCAAAGGCAGAATGTGGTGTATAGCTGGTTAGAACCGGCCATATTGCTCCTGGTGTATCTAGTGGACCGAGCCTGGTAATGTGATTTTGATGTTGTAGGGCGCCTTTAAACCAGAGCTGATGCTCTTGGTAAGTTAGTGGAATTTCAACGTCTTCGAAAGGAGCGTATTCCGCTGGAGGTTCCTCCATCTTGTAGAAGTGGAACACATGTGTTGTTGGATTTGCTTGTGGAAAGTTAATCCATGAATAGAATACCTCTGTCTGTCGATATTCATGTGCGTCTATGACAAATATGACTCTATCACCTCTTGCTGATAGGCCATTTTCTATAAGCTTTATAGCTATGGTTTTCCTTGCATTTTCCGGGAGGATTATAGCATCCGGGAGGTCTTCATTAACCCCTATGGTGCCAAAACCTGGTCGGGTTGCAGTTCCTGCAGCTCCACTGTTCTCGGAGTCGCAATTCGACATTTTGTTGAAAGTCTTGCAGAGCAAGTTTCAAAGTAATAAAGATAAGGTGCACATTATTTTGGATCACTGTATCCTTCAACGTTGAACAAAACCAAAAACTAATACATAGGATTTTTTTTTTCCGTCCTACTTAGTTATGGCGGATATTTTTATCCTTTGACCTACTCCAGACGTCTATTGGAGTATTTTACGGGAAAAAGGGGTCTATGTGAAAAGCACGACTGAGTTACTCTAGTATCTAGCGTTAAATTAGTGCCGTACCAAACATTGGTCGCCATGTAGTGTAGTTCCTATATTGCCAATAGGCTCTACGCATTGGAATAATATATCCTATAGATGTGTCGTAGGACTTATGTCGACTAGGTCTCTATTGAATATGCTAGACTTAATTTGTGAGTGCCAGCTAGCTCAGAGGTCACTAGAAACTTTCTTGAATAAACAAGAAGGGATTAGTTTCTGACAACCACATAAACATGACATTTTTGTTTCCCCAAGAATAAACTGATCTTCAGAGTTGTGGAAACAATAGATAGATATTTTACTCAGTCAATCGTGCATGCTTCGTTTCACCAGAGGTGTCGAGAAAATAGATAGACGGGCGTTTTCAATAAAAGGATTTATTGAACAGTCTTCTTTCTGAAGCATACGAATTGAACTGCTACAGTCATAAAACTGGTTGCAAAATATAATGTATACAGTAGAAAGAGTAGAATAAAATAATACTGTAAGAGGATTGTATAGTTCCTAAACCATAAATAAATACATACATAAATAACAGAGGCTAAAAGTACTCAACTGGTGTTTCTAAGATATGCTTACCCCAATATACCTAACCTAAGCTTAGTACGAGAGAAGAAGTAAGTGAGGTGTGGAAAAAATATAGTATTCTTTTGCCAAGAATCTGTCCAACATTTCTCTCAGGGTCTAATCAGCTCTGTACCTTGGTTAGAATGACAAAGGTCAGGCTCAGGACTTTCCCAATACCCCGCAAGGGGAGCTTGGAAACACTGGAGCTGGATTTCTCGACAGGAGAAAAGACAGCGTCTCTCTCAGTGCGTCTGCTGGAGGGTTGGCTTCCTTTGGCACTTGCTGTAGCTGGATGCGTCGGGCAAGTAGATAGTCGAACTGCTCCAAACCGCTGTGTGTTTGCTAAGGCAAGTGTGGGCATATTTATACCTTGAAGTTCCAGAGTTTGACGTAAAGGTGGACATAATAATGTCACAAAAGAGTCTCAGTTTTTTGAAAACTCCATGATTTCTTGGACATGTCAGTTCTCGAGCAAGAGGAAGTCCCTGGCGGCTGAAGCTGAGTTTTCCAAGAAATCGTTGTAGATTTTCGGAAATAGTGAAAGCATCTCTGCCATATTTGGACTGCATGAGCTAAGGCCAAATATGGTTATGATTTCTATGCCTATATAAGAATATGGGGCCCAATGTAGGTAAATCTCATTTACCGACTCTAGAATACCGAATTTTACCGATTCGGTATTCTTGGTTTAGGTAAATGAGATGTAGGAAATAATTCGGTAATTTTTACCAAATTGATATGATTTTGGTAATTACTGAATTGTAATTTACCGATTCGGTAATTGCCATTGATTCCTATGGGCCTTGAGGCCCATAGGAATCAATATCACTTACCGAATTGGTAAATACCGATTCGGTAAAATTACCGAATTGTCAAGAGGGACAGGGTGTCACTTTGACACCTGTTGCACCCCTGATTCTGGCTTGTGTGCTATGTGACACACATACATGCCCTTAGGGCATGTATGTGTGCCACATGGCACAGGTGTACATGCACAGATGTGCATGTACACTGTAATTCTTTATTTACTACAAACTATTATTTTGTGGTAAATAACAAATTCTTAAGGGCCTGTGGCACTGTTTTCAGTGCCACCTACATCTAGATTTACCGATTCGGTAAATTTACTGATTCGGTATGTTACCGAATCGGTAAATTTACCGAATTGGTAAATTTACTGATTCTGTAAAATGTAAGGCCCCTACATATCATAAACCAAATATGGGTCCGTAATGGCCGAAATTGGCCGTTACCGACCGGAATTTGGTGTCCTACATCGGGCCCATGGTGTTTTATACCTATATAAGGGCATGCATCGGGAAAATTACAATAGGGTCCTAAAATGGTACACAACAGTAAGCTTGTCGCAAATCGTAAGGGGTCCCCAGCAGACCCCTTCCCCTTTGTGAATACATGCATGAATATTATTTAAGAGCAGACAGTGGTCCAATGGACTACTGCCTGCCTTTTAAAACTTTTCTTTTATCTTTTTTAAAATGCATCAACTTTTCCATTAAGGAAAAAAGTCTGGCTTTCAAAATAACAAAGTTGCGTTATTTAAAAGCAAACACAGACATGGTGGTCTGCTGTCCCCAGCAGACCACCATCCCTGTGTTATTGACTATTCCTAATGGGTCGCAAATTGCGACCTGCCTCATGAATATAGATGAGACAGGTCAATTGCGATCCCATTGGGAATCGCTAATGTGCCTGAGAAACATTAGTACTTTTCATTTTGCAAGTCTCTTATTGCAAGTCACAAAAAATCTCAATTTGAGCCTCGCAACATGAAACAGTCATAGTTCTGGCCCCTAGAGAATAATTTATTTTTTTCTAGTTTTTTGTTACAAAACATTTGCAATAACAATGAATGAATTGGATTTAGAATAAGAAATGGAACCTTCCTGAACATTTGTATCTTCTCCAATGCTTATTGGATTGGTGTTAGAATACTAAACCAGTTCCCCTAGAACTTAAGCTCAAGTTCCTCAATGTTTGTGGAACTGAAGTTAGAATAGTAACTAAAATTTCGTTAGAATTGCATTTTCCACAATATTAGTGTGACTGCAGCTAAAATAGTAAATTAATTCTATCCCCCATATATATTAAATTTCCTTAGTGTTAGTGATATTACAGCTAGAACAGTACTTTTGATCCCTCCACCCCACCTCCCCCGAAATATATGCACTATCTCCAATGTTTGTTGGCTTGGAGTTAGAGTAGTATATCTGACCTCCCACAATATATTGACTTTGCAAATGTTTCTTCAATTGAAGTTAACAGACAAAATCTAACCCGAACCCCAGTAAATTTAGTTTCCTGGAGTTAGTTGTGGAGTTAAAATGGTTGATCTGACGACCCCAATATGTAGACTTTCCCTGATGTTAGTGGGGTTGGACTTAGAATGGTAATATAGCACTTCCTTCTCCCACAAAGCATGCAACTTCCCTGATGGTGGGCAGTTAGGTAGAGTAGCAATTTAGATCACACCCTACTCCAACCCATACATATGCCCTGATGCTGTGTGGTTGGAGTAGGAATGGTATATTTAACTTCCCCAAACACATGCATTTTGCATGTTTGCTGGGTTGAATTAAGAACAGTAAACCCATGCCCATCACAATGATTGCACTTTCATCAATGTTAGTGGAGCAGGCTTTAGAATAGTAAATCTGCTCCACTGTCCCAATATGCACATTCTCAAATGTTAATGGAAATTGATTTATAATTGTTATTTATTTAGATCCCTTTCTCCCAACAAATGCAGTGTCCTTAATGTTTTTGAAATTGGACTCAGAATAGTATATTTGTAAATTGACCCCCATTCCAAACGTATACTCTCTGCGCAATATTTTTTGTTATGGAGTTTGAATAGTAGTACTGATTGCACAAAATATATGTACTTTCTGGGATACTATTTTGACAAATAAGAATAGTAAATCTGACCCCCTTACCCACCAAATACATGCACTTTCCACAATAATTGTGGGGTAGAAGTTAGAATAGTATATTTGCCTTCTCCCCATGCATTTTACACAATATTTGTTGGTTTTGAGTTAAAGTAGTAATTCTGACTCCCTTCAAATGTATGTACTTTTCCACTGTTTGTTGAACAAGTGACAGAATAGAAAATCTGACCCACCAATATATGCACTTTTCCACTTGTTTTGGGGATTGAAGTTACAATAGTAAATTTCACCTCTCTGAATAGTTGTTCTTTTCCCAAAGTTTTTAATTGGAGTTAGAACCAATTCATATAATACATAGCTCTAGTAAGGAGTCAAATATTACATTAGTTTCACTGGATAAAAAAGCAACCCATAATTCCCAAAAACAAATATCTGTACTCTAATACTAAAAGAGATTAGAGTATTAATACAGTTCGAAAACAGAACTGTAGGGTAATACTGGATTAAAATGGTCCCAACATACCTTGTCCAAAATAAGGTATGGAGCTCAGAACATTTTGAATGCCATGGAAATTGGTATTCAGCTTAAAAAGGGAATTGGCATCCGAAAAGCTCGTCTTTTAAAAGAATGAGGAACGCATTACAGCATATGTCACGGTAAGCATAATGAGTAATGGAGATGAACAGATAGTTGGTTTACCAAATAAAAACTCTTGCATACAATTAAACACTATGTTAAGGTTATGGGTGTGGTGGCAAAAGGTTGGCGATCTAATAATTGAATTAAGTGTCTTAAAACATATTTCGTAATGCTGTATTTACTGACTTATTGATTGTTCATTGGTGCTAAGATTATTTAGGTAAAACAAGAGCAAACTAGGTGCCAGTTGAATTAGAAGTTTAACATTAATATACTAATGCTTACAGCATTTGGTAAAATTAATTATTTTTGTATTTTAGAGGCCCCTGACAAAGGGACTGTGACCCTGAAATGCATTGGGTTACTTTTAATAAATTGTGAAACTTGGAACTCAGTGGTGCTCCTGTGTTTGTGTGACCAGCGTCGTGAAAAACTGGAATGAGTAAAATGGATTGAACTAAAATTGAAATTAAGAAGGATTAAACAGAAGCATGGAAATGTGAAAAAGTTATGAGTAAAATAGTTGAATTTAATTCATTTGATTCATTCAAGTATGTGGCTGTGCAGCTTGGAGGAATCTTAGCATGCTCCCCTCGTGTTTTGTTACTTTGTCACTTTGTAAAAGTGGCATTTTCAAACACACAATTAAAAAACATCTTTACTAAAAGGTGTGTTATTAAATTCTGAGTTCAGGTACCCTAAACTGTATTCCTCTATCTTGTCTCAATGGGAAGTTATACTTGTAAGATGTTATAAAGTATCTCCCATGTTAGCCTATGGAAAGTTACCCTTTCAATAGTGAAAAACGAAACTGACAGTATTTCACTATCAGGACATGCCACTCACACCAGTACATGGCCTACATTTCAGTTCCACTGCACCCTGCTCATGGGGGTACCTTGGGCCTACCTGAGGGGTACCTCACAGGTAAGAAAAGGAAAGGTTAGGGCCTGTCACGTGGGTGCCCTTGCCAGGTGGACATGGCAGTTTAAAACTGTGTGCAGACGCTGCAGTGGCATTTCTGAGATACCTTTTCAGAGCAACTCATGTGGGTGGCACAATCAGTGCGGCAGGCCCACTAGTAGCAGTTGATATTCAGGCTCTGGCTCGCTCAGTGCACTTTACCTTCTCACACACGCACACAAGGCCCTCTACAATCTAGGACCTGAATGCCTCAACACTCGACTGTCCTTCTACGAACCCACCCGCCATCTAAGATCGTCCAATCAAGCCCTCGCCGCAATCCCACGCATCTGAAAATCCACCATGGGTGGCAGATCCTTCTCCTTCCTTGCTGCCAAGACCTGGAACTCACTCCCCACTCACCTCCGCCTTACTCAAAACCACATCTCCTCCACAAAAGAACTAAAAACCTGGCTATTCGACAAATAATGACCCCCCCGCCCCCAGGCGCCTTGAGACCCTCTGGGTGAGTAGTGCGCTATACAAATACCCGAACTTGAACTTGAACTTGAATGTTTGTAGGATTGAAGTTAGAACAGTAACTCTGACCCCAACCCAATGTATGCACTATCCATACTGTTAGTGGAACTGGAGTGAGAATAGAAAATTAACCTCCTTTCCTGAATATACTCACTTTTTCCTATGTTTATTGATTCTTAGTTACAAAAATACATCTGAACTTCTATAAAATATGCTCCTTTCAAATATTTGATGAATTGGCGTTAAAATAGCAAATCTAACTGTTTCCTCAAGAAAATGCACTTTCCCCAATTTTAGCAAGACTGGGATTAGAGTAGTAAAGCTGACTTCCCAATATTAGAAGAAAGAAAAACAAGTATATTTCGGTTTTAGATAGTATGTTTCTTTACAAAAAAAGATCATGGGCCATATGTACGACCGTTTTTAGCAATCACAAATGTAGATACGGGCAATTTGCGACTGCTAAAAAGGGTTGTAGCATGTTTCAACCCCATTTTGCGAGTTGGCAAACTGTTACCGACTCATGAAATAGGGTTTATGAGTCACTATTAGCAAGGGGCTTGCCTAAGGCATCCCTTGCTAATAGCTAGTCACAGAGGAATGTATTATTGTTTTGCAACCGGAATGTGGTCGCAAAACAATTGCAGTTTATCTCCTACTTCAAGTGCATTTGAAATGGTTGCACACGTATAAATGAGCATTTGCATAGTACGCATTTAAAAGGAAATGATGTAATTGTAATATGGGAAATACTAACCCAATCAATCATGAGATTACATTTATGAAATGGCTCTTAGTTACAGAAAAAAAAATAGAGACCATCTCATAGCAGATTATATAAACTGTGTTAGTTTTAGATAAGGTCAAAATTGTTCCAAGAAAGTATTCAAAGAATTCTTGTTCTCTAAGAATAGTTCTACTTTCAGCAGATTACTTTGTGCCAAAGTTCAGTTTTGGGAAGGTAGTAAAAAAAATCAAATTAAATCGTAGTGAAATAGCGTTCCAAACTTAGAAGCCTTTGTTATGAAAAAGTGAAGGTTGAATTCAGAGTTCATAGAACGCTGTGTGCTAACTTCTAAAGTTATTCTCGGTGTCAGGAGAAAACATTGAATCGTCTAGGCTGGCAAAGAAATCATCTACCACTGTAGTTGAAAGTTGAACCACTTCATTAAGAAGATCATTTATACACAGATGTGAAGAATCGCCGCCAGCGTCAGCCGCGTTAGCAATGTTCATAGCAGATGGTACCTGTATGCCTGTTGGTCCGCGGATCTCACCTTCAGCTCGATTTGCCGGTGAGATCTCAATGAATGCCGTCATCAGGATTGGTAGCCGTTGGGGGCAACACAACACATGAGTCGTTACCGGACCCAGTAATGCGTCAACATCCGTTGGCATTGCCGACGGTAGAGTTAGACAGATATCTAACACGCATTCCTCGCCACAAAGCAGGCCTCGTAGAACAGGTAAGATGCAATCTTGCCAGATTGATCTGAATGACAGGACCCATGTGGTATTCAGATCTCTCAAACGAGCCAAGCCAAGGATCTGTGTTATGCATTCACGATACTGCATCGCTAGAAGAGCATTTTCCATGGTAATCTGGGTATCGTTGGTGACTGGACTTGCCATATCGGAGCCGAAGGAACAAAAATAGTATCCCTGCTACGAGTCCCAAGATGAGAGGGAGGCCGCTGAACACAGAGTGCACGAAGTTTGGAAAAATGCCTAGGAGTGTTTCAAACGGTGCTAACACTAACAGTCCCGAAAAAATCGCCTTAAATACATGTACAATACCACTGGTATCAGACATGTTTCAGAAACGACCTAACATTTCTGCGAAATGTATTGGGCAGTTTGTTCATAATAATGCATGTATCTCTGCAGAAGTCCTTGCAACTTGCAGATCATACGTCTCTCTGGACGAGGTCAGTGGCACAGTTTTTTGTAAAAGAATGGCTTTCATTCTGCTTAAAGTATCAATTCTTATAGAAGAGATGTTCAGTGAAGGCCATAGCGGCGACTCCCCACCTGTCTTAGTTTTAGGAAACAATACTTGCATACAACAAGTGACCCTGGCTGACACACTAACGAGATTCCTGGCTATTCCTGGCATCATTCCAAAACAGCTGTGATCATTTAACATTATGTAGCTAAGATTGGAAAGCTGCCTAAAAATTGGACCTATCACTGCTGTGGGCGAACCCTGCAGGTGGCAAGAAAGGTTATTTGAAGAACCCTCACAGGCTCCGTGTAACTTAATATCTTGACACAACAGTGTACTGCTTAGTGAGGTTTTGCAATTTTTAGCACTAAGAAATACCTCCTTTCCCCCACTCCAACATTTGTGTGTGTATGGTAAATTCCCGGTCAACTTAATGTATTCTTTACCCAACCTTTCATACAGGCCTGCTGGTATGTGTTTTAAGCAATACTGAAACTGGAAAATCGTCACTGGTATCGTGATGGTGCCATGTATTATTCATTCAACTGATGGTTTCTCAGAAACAGTCAATGGTAATCTCTCAAGTGTTTCTATTCTCAGCACCGTATAGTCTGCTCCCCTCTATGCCAAACAGATTTGTTTATCTGTACGGTTAAATACAGTAAACAATGATGTAGTGTTGATTAGACGCCAAGGCACATAGCCAGAACAAAGGTTTTGTAACGTCCAGCCTAACAGTATTATAGAACGTAATTGAGACTGGCCATCTTGTAACATTAGCAAGCCCTCTTCCATTATGTCCATGGCAGAGGATACAATGCGGTCCAAAGAATAAATTCTGGACAACAGAGTTGTTAACCTATTGTCAACTACAGAGAGTGCTTTCTCTAAATTAATATGATCAATTTATCGTATTCTTTCAGCTGTTTCCATTTGCGTGACTTTCCATGCTTCATTATAAGCAGCGTATATACCGACGTATATGAAACGTTTATGACGTGGATTACGAGGTCCAAGTAAGAAGTCTCGTAAGTCAACGCCATCTTTAAGCAAAGATAAGTGTTGTTTTATTTCTGGAAGTGTGAATTTCTGCAGCCACTCAAGGCATAGTTTTCCTACACTGTAAGTTGTTATTATCCCAGGATGTTGTCTCTGGACATATCTTGGATCTGGTCTACTTACTGTAAACTCTTCTGCCTTGTTCAGGAATCTATTGTGACAGATATTCATGTCTGTGAGCCAGATTAACCATTTTTTCCAATCAGGATTAGTTCTGTTCTGTTGTAAAATATAGTTTACGCCTACCTCCTCATCTGTAGTTCTATTACTATCCGTTGTGGGTTTAGGTATGGACGGTTTGTTTAAATCTTTTATCTTAGCAGAGCCTAGACAAGATGTCTGTTGAACAGTGTCATTTAAAAACATCATTTGTTCTGGGATGATGCAGGCTCTGAATAATGCTTTTAGACCTTATACCTGCCAGTCCTTTGTGCTCCAGACAGTTTTTGTCTCAATGTTGTGTTTCCAAAAGTTAAACCCCAATGTGGACAACTGAGCATAAAAGGCCGCAGAATAGATCTGTTTAGTATTAGTCAACATATTTTTCATACCTGTCTTATTTACATTTCTAAAGTAAAATGTTTCTGGATTTCTGATATTGAAACCTGAAAAGTATGGACATTTTCTATAGAATGTTTTAGAGGTACCCTTCGGTGGCGTTGGACAATGTTCACATTGATTATAACTTAAAACATTTCTAGGGTTTGCAGATTTGTGCAAATAATCGTGACCAAAATGATTAAAACAATTCATTTGTTCATAATATGATGAACCTTCTAAGTAATCATGATTTGTAAATTTTGCTGACATTTCTAAGTCTGCCATCATGTTATTAACAGTTTCAAAGTCCCAATCATCAGAAAATGTGCTGGGTGAAACAAAATCACTCAAGGAAACCTTAAATTGATGTGGAATCTTCTGCAGCTTGACAGGACCATAAATGTCATAATCATTTCCATCCCATGCTATTCCACCAGGTAGAGGAACGGATGTGATGTTCACTGATGACAGGTCTCGTTGTTCACAATGAGATGATTTGTGTGGCTTCAGGAACAAGTTGATGTTCTTACTTGCTGTGTCCATTTTACTGTATTTTCCATCTATCAGCTTTACCAAACTTAAAAAGAGAATCAGCCATAGTAGGAGAAAAAGTACACCTAACACAATTCAAAATTCAACCCAAGTTGAAACCAGATATGTATTTGCAAGCTGGTGACAAAAGTTCTGTTAATTCTTCCTTGAAAGTTTTATTTGCTGGTGTTGTTTCAGGCTCACTGGGATCCTCAGAAAAGTTATCAAAGTTGATGAAATAGCCAAAGGCAGTTCTGTCAATTGTTGGTATTGTATCTGGATTATTTGAAATCGCTGGAGCTTCTTGTTCCCTTGACATATTCGTATAGTCACTTGCTACATCATTGTAGACGGGAGTGTCTTGACGAACTGTTATTTGGTTTTCAAGAGGCACAAGTTCCATGGCTTTCTTGCATAGTCCTTCTTTTCTCACTGTAGACTCTTCAAAGGTGATGAGTCTTTCAGTTTGAACCTCTTGGATAGTAGCAAGATTTGGTCGTCTGATACATCTTGGGAGTCCACTGGGCCTACTATCTATTATCGGCCACATGCTGTGGTTTTATCAGGTCAATTGATACAGACCGGTTCTCCTTTCTTCCAGCAAGGGGCGGTAGTACAACTGTTCTTGATCCGTGAACTGCTAGTACAGGTACTGGTTTTCTGTAAGAAGGCCCAAATTCCTTCTCGTCCGCTATTTTTTCTCTGACCAGATTCCCAATCTTTGGAATCCAGACAGGTCTTGCTGGGACAGGTGGTTTTTCTTCAGTGGTCGTTGGCTTTTCGCTGGTGTTGCTTAGATTTCTTCTTGTTTCATTTAAGTCCTGTAAAACAGCCAAACGATCTTTGATATCAAAGAGTTTTTGTTTCAGCACTGAAGTATTACGATCGAGGTCTTCAACCAACATTCTAGTACCAAAAAGGATTTCATATGGAGTGATTCCACCCAGAGAATTTCTTGGCAGGTTATTAAGACTACGTTGGACGCTTATTAGTTGTTTGACCCATCCATCACCCAAACCTAATACCCTAGCTGTTATAGATTGCTTTATGTCACGTTTTTTTCTCTCCACAACCGAATTTTCCTCAGGATGGAATGGACTCGAAAACCACAATGCAAAGCCCAAGCCCAAGCTGGCCATGGCCTCCTTGAAAACCCTAGAGCTAAATGCAGGTCCGTGGTCAGAATGTAGCGTGCCGATTGAGTATGTGCTGATAAAGACTTGCAAATCTTTAATAACAGTTCGGGCGTCAGCCGCGCGCTGAGGCCACATCCAAATGAATCGTGAGCAGGAATCCACTGCGACCATGATATATTTATAGTTGCCATCCCTCTGTAAGGGACTGCAGTGGTCCAGGTAAACGCACACGTCAATGGTTTATCTGAAAGTAGAAGGAGCATCTGCGCCGGGCGTTTCACTGTTGAAACTTTCATTTTCTGGCAGATTTCACACTTCAAAACATAGTTTATGGTCTGTTTCCTCATGGGTGGCCACCAGTATTGCTGTTTTAATAATTAAACTACGGCAGAAACACCTGCATGTGCAGAGGCAAGCCCTTCATATGATGCTAAAATTAGTCCTAATCTATATTCCATGTTTGGGATTACTCTATCCCCCACTCCAGGGATTCGATCAAACGGAACATTATTCGTATCAGTTATATATGAGTACTTGAGTGGAAAGCCTTTTGGTAATGTTTTACCACTGTCTTTTATTGAAGCAGTGACAGCTTGCATTATTTTGCTGTCTATTTTTGTTTTTAAACGAGTGATTGCAGCTACGGAAGCCGTTTGCACAGCTGCCTTTGCGGCTTCATCAGCCAATGAATTCCCTTCAACGTGAACGCCATCACGCTGATGACTCAGTGTATGGATCACGTGAGTCTTTTGTAGTTCTTTATGTAATAGAACTACTTGTTCCCAAAGCATTTTATGCTTGATTGTGCCACCTTTTGCGTCTTTAAATCCATTTTGAACAAAGTTCTGCAGATGTTCATTGTAAGACTGGATGCAGTAATATGAACCGCACACTATGCATGTAGGGAATTCGCGAACGGTATTTTCAAGAGCCATCTTGAAAGCCTGTAGTTCAGCTCGCTGAGCTGTACAGTCTCCTAGAGATTGAGTTTTTGTAACCATAGGTCGTAATTTACCATCGCGCCAGCAAACTTTAACAATCGCGCACGCAGCACTGTAAGCTTGTTTACCCCCATTTGTGGGCTGTGCTGATCCGTCTGTATATATTATACAGCCGTAATGTTCTAGAGGCAGAATCTCAGTAGGCAGACGAGATTCTTGTTCATATTGGAGAAATTCTTGTGTTTTCAAGTAAGGATCAAAAACATATTCAACGTCCTTGCAGCAAGAGAATTAACCCATTGTATCCATCTTGGATGTAAAGCTTTTGCATTCGGAATGCTTGCCTTTGTCACTACCTCTAAGGCAGGCACAGGAGTAACAACTTTTATGCGTTTACCCTGTGCAGAGCTCTCTCTTTTGCTGCCGCAGTCTGACCCGCTGTCAGAATTTTTTCTGTTGAAGTGAATTTCATTTCAGCTTGTGTGTACAAGTGTGATTTGTAAACAATTGGTACCTTTTCACCTTCATTAAAGGTTAGGTATGTGAATCCGCATATCTCTGGGATGATTCGAATTAGAAGGTTGTGTACTTTGTCGCGTGTTTGTAAATGTTTTGCTGCTAACGTCTTTTTTACACTGAACGCAAAATTTCTGTGTGTTTTTTAGTCCAATTAGTTTGTTTGAAATCAGGTTTGATTAATTCGTCGAGAGGTTTAAACATTTCTGCGTAGTTTAGAATGTACGTTTTTCCGAAATTCAGGAAACCTAAAATTGACTGTAAGTTTTTCAGCATTTTTGGAGGTTGGAGCAGCGCACACTTTTCTAAGAAGTTGGCTGCTAGGATTTTGCCTTCACTTGAAAGTTGGTATCCCAAGAATAGGACATTGAGGTGGGCAATTCTTGAATTTTTTTAATTGAACTTGTACCCTTCAGAAGCGTACCCAAGTATTATGGTGTTCATTCTTTTCAAGTGCACATCCAAGTCATCGTCTGTAAGATAGATGTCATCGACATAAGATAATGCCTCATCATCATACATTTGTAGTAACTCTCTTACTCTAGCTGAAAAAAACCCTGGACTATTCTTGAATCCTTGGGGGGGATGGCAAAATTTACGCTGTGTCCCCATTATTGAGAAAGCTTTCTGGTGCGATATTTTGACAGAAGAAACCGTTTGAAATATCTAATGTGGTTTTATATTTCTTGTGCACGATGTTATTCATCAGTGCTGCACTGTGTGCATTTTGTACTGCAAAAATTTTGCAACAAGAGTTTAAATTTCTGTAATCCAAAACTAGACGTTGTGTTTCGTCTGGTTTAGAGACAGGAAACAAAGGATTGTTCATTGACGAGGTGCATGTTTCAATCACCCCCTGGTATTCAAGTTGATCTAAGATCTCCCTGACTTGTTTTTTAGCTTCCTGCTTTACTGGATACTGCCTCTGAGCAGTAGGTTGATTTTTTATCTGAATTTTATGGTGAGGGAGTCCTCATCCCATCCCACATGATTTTTATATAATACTGGAGCCTGGGCCAGAGCCCATTTTCTGGCATAGGTGTATTTTTTATGAATAGGAATATGATTGGAGAAGGCTGGCATAATAATTTCTTCGCCATGTGGGCACTCCCTGACACATTCTGGTGGCCAGTCTTGTTCAGCCAGAAGGATGTCATACCCCTTTGATAGTTTTTCCCAAAACAGTGCTTTTATTTTCCTAGTTATGTCTCCCTCTATCCGGAGTGTTACTTCGTATAACTTATGGGGTACACTAACCCTGGTGTCGGCAGTTTCAACCTGAATGTATTCATTCAGATCCACTGTCTCCAGATGATCTTTTAGGACCTGCGAGCTATGGTGACCTCTGCTGCGCTGTCCAGCATTGTCTGGGCCCACTCTCTGTTCTTGAGTTGTGTCCTCAAGATCCTCCGCATGTCTGATTTTAATACTTGCTACCATCTTTTTTGAGAATTGAGATTTCTTATTTTTTGGAACGTGTTGATCGTCTTTGAGCTTCACGCGTTCTTATTTGTGTTCTGATCGTCCTCTTCTTTCTGATTTCTGCGAGGAAGTCTGAACGGTACGAGAGGAACGTGTATCAGTATCTTGATATCCATCAGGTTTTCTCAAACTATCCCTTCTTCTGAGGTTATACCTCTTTTCAGAGTGCTCCTTTTGAGGAGATCTACCTCTGGACTGAGAGCGCTTCTCTTTAGGAAGTGACTGTCTACTATTTTCCCATTTCTTTTCAGGAGTAGTTAGATTATTTTTTATAAAAACTTTTTCGGGATTTTCCGTTAGTTCGGGCTTTACAGGTTTCCCTCCCAAACTATCTCTTCCTTGTTCTTCACAGGACTTTTCAATAATTTTGGCAAGTTCATACGGTTGCTCAGTAATATCAAGTTCTTTTAATTTTTGGCGGATTGCCACGGATGCTGCTTCACCTTTAATGTTAGCTAATAAAATAGCAGAGACATGTTTGAAAACTTTCAGAAATTTCATACCAAGATTCAAGGCCGGTTCTGCTCAGTATTCATTTTGAATCTGTCTCAGGACGTCTGGTATTACCGCCATAGACGGGACATCATGTGTTTTTGTGTAGATTGAAGCAAACACTGTACCCCAAGTGTCACAGTCCTCCATGTGTGGTGCTATCCCCATTGGTAAAAAAATTGTTAGAATCCTGTGTTTCTCATGAGGTGTACTATCGGGAAATACTGCCTCTATTTGATTAATTTTCTGGGCTAACCAGAATGGAATTTGTTCCCTTTTTGCGGGCAACTTACCGATGACTGACAGTATAGTCTCTGGTGTGATTTTGTTTGTGTTCCCCTGATGAGGGGTGTGCTGTGGAATTCTTATAGCAGGTTGGACTGTTAGAGTCCCCATGACATATTGTACCAATTGTCAATGTATTTTTATTAATTGTTTTAGCTGAGCTAACAGTTCTGGACCTGTCATTTGTTCAAAGGCAGAATGTGGTGTATAGCTGGTTAGAACCGGCCATATTGCTCCTGGTGTATCTAGTGGACCGAGCCTGGTAATGTGATTTTGATGTTGTAGGGCGCCTTTAAACCAGAGCTGATGCTCTTGGTAAGTTAGTGGAATTTCAACGTCTTCGAAAGGAGCGTATTCCGCTGGAGGTTCCTCCATCTTGTAGAAGTGGAACACATGTGTTGTTGGATTTGCTTGTGGAAAGTTAATCCATGAATAGAATACCTCTGTCTGTCGATATTCATGTGCGTCTATGACAAATATGACTCTATCACCTCTTGCTGATAGGCCATTTTCTATAAGCTTTATAGCTATGGTTTTCCTTGCATTTTCCGGGAGGATTATAGCATCCGGGAGGTCTTCATTAACCCCTATGGTGCCAAAACCTGGTCGGGTTGCAGTTCCTGCAGCTCCACTGTTCTCGGAGTCGCAATTCGACATTTTGTTGAAAGTCTTGCAGAGCAAGTTTCAAAGTAATAAAGATAAGGTGCACATTATTTTGGATCACTGTATCCTTCAACGTTGAACAAAACCAAAAACTAATACATAGGATTTTTTTTTTCCGTCCTACTTAGTTATGGCGGATATTTTTATCCTTTGACCTACTCCAGACGTCTATTGGAGTATTTTACGGGAAAAAGGGGTCTATGTGAAAAGCACGACTGAGTTACTCTAGTATCTAGCGTTAAATTAGTGCCGTACCAAACATTGGTCGCCATGTAGTGTAGTTCCTATATTGCCAATAGGCTCTACGCATTGGAATAATATATCCTATAGATGTGTCGTAGGACTTATGTCGACTAGGTCTCTATTGAATATGCTAGACTTAATTTGTGAGTGCCAGCTAGCTCAGAGGTCACTAGAAACTTTCTTGAATAAACAAGAAGGGATTAGTTTCTGACAACCACATAAACATGACATTTTTGTTTCCCCAAGAATAAACTGATCTTCAGAGTTGTGGAAACAATAGATAGATATTTTACTCAGTCAATCGTGCATGCTTCGTTTCACCAGAGGTGTCGAGAAAATAGATAGACGGGCGTTTTCAATAAAAGGATTTATTGAACAGTCTTCTTTCTGAAGCATACGAATTGAACTGCTACAGTCATAAAACTGGTTGCAAAATATAATGTATACAGTAGAAAGAGTAGAATAAAATAATACTGTAAGAGGATTGTATAGTTCCTAAACCATAAATAAATACATACATAAATAACAGAGGCTAAAAGTACTCAACTGGTGTTTCTAAGATATGCTTACCCCAATATACCTAACCTAAGCTTAGTACGAGAGAAGAAGTAAGTGAGGTGTGGAATAAATATAGTATTCTTTTGCCAAGAATCTGTCCAACATTTCTCTCAGGGTCTAATCAGCTCTGTACCTTGGTTAGAATGACAAAGGTCAGGCTCAGGACTTTCCCAATACCCCGCAAGGGGAGCTTGGAAACACTGGAGCTGGATTTCTCGACAGGAGAAAAGACAGCGTCTCTCTCAGTGCGTCTGCTGGAGGGTTGGCTTCCTTTGGCACTTGCTGTAGCTGGATGCGTCGGGCAAGTAGATAGTCGAACTGCTCCAAATCGCTGTGTGTTTGCTAAGGCAAGTGTGGGCATATTTATACCTTGAAGTTCCAGAGTTTGACGTAAAGGTGGACATAATAATGTCACAAAAGAGTCTCAGTTTTTTGAAAACTCCATGATTTCTTGGACATGTCAGCTCTCGAGCAAGAGGAAGTCCCTGGCGGCTGAAGCTGAGTTTTCCAAGAAATCGTTGTAGATTTTCGGAAATAGTGAAAGCATCTCTGCCATATTTGGACTGCATAAGCTAAGGCCAAATATGGTTATGATTTCTATGCCTATATAAGAATATGGGGCCCAATGTAGGTAAATCTCATTTACCGACTCTAGAATACCGAATTTTACCGATTCGGTATTCTTGGTTTAGGTAAATGAGATGTAGGAAATAATTCGGTAATTTTTACCAAATTGATATGATTTTGGTAATTACTGAATTGTAATTTACTGATTCGGTAATTGCCATTGATTCCTATGGGCCTTGAGGCCCATAGGAATCAATATCACTTACCGAATTGGTAAATACCGATTCGGTAAAATTACCGAATTGTCAAGAGGGACAGGGTGTCACTTTGACACCTGTTGCACCCCTGATTCTGGCTTGTGTGCTATGTGACACACATACATGCCCTTAGGGCATGTACGTGTGCCACATGGCACAGGTGTACATGCACAGATGTGCATGTACACTGTAATTCTTTATTTACTACAAACTATTATTTTGTGGTAAATAACAAATTCTTAAGGGCCTGTGGCACTGTTTTCAGTGCCACCTACATCTAGATTTACCGATTCGGTAAATTTACTGATTCGGTATGTTACCGAATCGGTAAATTTACCGAATTGGTAAATTTACTGATTCTGTAAAATGTAAGGCCCCTACATATCATAAACCAAATATGGGTCCGTAATGGCCGAAATTGGCCGTTACCGACCGGAATTTGGTGTCCTACATCGGGCCCATGGTGTTTTATACCTATATAAGGGCATGCATCGGGAAAATTACAATAGGGTCCTAAAATGGTACACAACAGTAAGCTTGTCGCAAATCGTAAGGGGTCCCCAGCAGACCCCTTCCCCTTTGTGAATACATGCATGAATATTATTTAAGAGCAGACAGTGGTCCAATGGACTACTGCCTGCCTTTTAAAACTTTTCTTTTATCTTTTTTAAAATGCATCAACTTTTCCATTAAGGAAAAAAGTCTGGCTTTCAAAATAACAAAGTTGCGTTATTTAAAAGCAAACACAGACATGGTGGTCTGCTGTCCCCAGCAGACCACCATCCCTGTGTTATTGACTATTCCTAATGGGTCGCAAATTGCGACCTGCCTCATGAATATAGATGAGACAGGTCAATTGCGATCCCATTGGGAATCGCTAATGTGCCTGAGAAACATTAGTACTTTTCATTTTGCAAGTCTCTTATTGCAAGTCACAAAAAATCTCAATTTGAGCCTCGCAACATGAAACAGTCATAGTTCTGGCCCCTAGAGAATAATTTATTTTTTTCTAGTTTTTTGTTACAAAACATTTGCAATAACAATGAATGAATTGGATTTAGAATAAGAAATGGAACCTTCCTGAACATTTGTATCTTCTCCAATTCTTATTGGATTGGTGTTAGAATACTAAACCAGTTCCCCTAGAACTTAAGCTCAAGTTCCTCAATGTTTGTGGAACTGAAGTTAGAATAGTAACTAAAATTTCGTTAGAATTGCATTTTCCACAATATTAGTGTGACTGCAGCTAAAATAGTAAATCAATTCTATCCCCCATATATATTAAGTTTCCTTAGTGTTAGTGATATTACAGCTAGAACAGTACTTTTGATCCCTCCACCCCACCTCCCCCGAAATATATGCACTATCTCCAATGTTTGTTGGTTTGGAGTTAGAGTAGTATATCTGACCTCCCACAATATATTGACTTTGCAAATGTTTCTTCAATTGAAGTTAACAGACAAAATCTAACCCGAACCCCAGTAAATTTAGTTTCCTGGAGTTAGTTGTGGAGTTAAAATGGTTGATCTGACGACCCCAATATGTAGACTTTCCCTGATGTTAGTGGGGTTGGACTTAGAATGGTAATATAGCACTTCCTTCTCCCACAAATCATGCAACTTCCCTGATGGTGGGCAGTTAGGTAGAGTAGCAATTTAGATCACACCCTACTCCAACCCATACATATGCCCTGATGCTGTGTGGTTGGAGTAAGAATGGTATATTTAACTTCCCCAAACACATGCATTTTGCATGTTTGCTGGGTTGAATTAAGAACAGTAAACCCATGCCCATCACAATGATTGCACTTTCATCAATGTTAGTGGAGCAGGCTTTAGAATAGTAAATCTGCTCCACTGTCCCAATATGCACATTCTCAAATGTTAATGGAAATTGATTTATAATTGTTATTTATTTAGATCCCTTTCTCCCAACAAATGCAGTGTCCTTAATGTTTTTGAAATTGGACTCAGAATAGTATATTTGTAAATTGACCCCCATTCCAAACGTATACTCTCTGCGCAATATTTTTTGTTATGGAGTTTGAATAGTAGTACTGATTGCACAAAATATATGTACTTTCTGGGATACTATTTTGACAAATAAGAATAGTAAATCTGACCCCCTTCCCCACCAAATACATGCACTTTCCACAATAATTGTGGGGTAGAAGTTAGAATAGTATATTTGCCTTCTCCCCATGCATTTTACACAATATTTGTTGGTTTTGAGTTAAAGTAGTAATTCTGACTCCCTTCAAATGTATGTACTTTTCCACTGTTTGTTGAACAAGTGACAGAATAGAAAATCTGACCCACCAATATATGCACTTTTCCACTTGTTTTGGGGATTGAAGTTACAATAGTAAATTTCACCTCTCTGAATAGTTGTTCTTTTCCCAAAGTTTTTAATTGGAGTTAGAACCAATTCATATAATACATAGCTCTAGTAAGGAGTCAAATATTACATTAGTTTCACTGGATAAAAAAGCAACCTATAATTCCCAAAAACAAATATCTGTACTCTAATACTAAAAGAGATTAGAGTATTAATACAGTTCGAAAACAGAACTGTAGGGTAATACTGGATTAAAATGGTCCCAACATACCTTGTCCAAAATAAGGTATGGAGCTCAGAACATTTTGAATGCCATGGAAATTGGTATTCAGCTTAAAAAGGGAATTGGCATCCGAAAAGCTCGTCTTTTAAAAGAATGAGGAACGCATTACAGCATATGTCACGGTAAGCATAATGAGTAATGGAGATGAACAGATAGTTGGTTTACCAAATAAAAACTCTTGCATACAATTAAACACTATGTTAAGGTTATGGGTGTGGTGGCAAAAGGTTGGCGATCTAATAATTGAATTAAGTGTCTTAAAACATATTTCGTAATGCTGTATTTACTGACTTATTGATTGTTCATTGGTGCTAAGATTATTTAGGTAAAACAAGAGCAAACTAGGTGCCAGTTGAATTAGAAGTTTAACATTAATATACTAATGCTTACAGCATTTGGTAAAATTAATTATTTTTGTATTTTAGAGGCCCCTGACAAAGGGACTGTGACCCTGAAATGCATTGGGTTACTTTTAATAAATTGTGAAACTTGGAACTCAGTGGTGCTCCTGTGTTTGTGTGACCAGCGTCGTGAAAAACTGGAATGAGTAAAATGGATTGAACTAAAATTGAAATTAAGAAGGATTAAACAGAAGCATGGAAATGTGAAAAAGTTATGAGTAAAATAGTTGAATTTAATTCATTTGATTCATTCAAGTATGTGGCTGTGCAGCTTGGAGGAATCTTAGCATGCTCCCCTCGTGTTTTGTTACTTTGTAAAAGTGGCATTTTCAAACACACAATTAAAAAACATCTTTACTAAAAGGTGTGTTATTAAATTCTGAGTTCAGGTACCCTAAACTGTATTCCTCTATCTTGTCTCAATGGGAAGTTATACTTGTAAGATGTTATAAAGTATCTCCCATGTTAGCCTATGGAAAGTTACCCTTTCAATAGTGAAAAACGAAACTGACAGTATTTCACTATCAGGACATGCCACTCACACCAGTACATGGCCTACATTTCAGTTCCACTGCACCCTGCTCATGGGGGTACCTTGGGCCTACCTGAGGGGTACCTCACAGGTAAGAAAAGGAAAGGTTAGGGCCTGTCACGTGGGTGCCCTTGCCAGGTGGACATGGCAGTTTAAAACTGTGTGCAGACGCTGCAGTGGCATTTCTGAGATACCTTTTCAGAGCAACTCATGTGGGTGGCACAATCAGTGCGGCAGGCCCACTAGTAGCAGTTGATATTCAGGCTCTGGCTCGCTCAGTGCACTTTACCAGGGGCTTACCTGTAAATCAAATATGCCAATCAGGGATAACCACCAGTAATTTATACAGGGAGCACTTGAACTGTGACACTAATCAGCAGTGGCAAAGTGGCCAAAGCATCTAAGCCAGCAAAAACAAAATCCAGTACTGCATAGAAAATACAGGAGTTAGAGGTAAAACGTCAGGGGAAACCAAGCCAAAGATGGCAAGTCTAGGAAATATATTGCAGTATTCAGCTATCAATTTGTTTTCTGCTTTCCAGTGTTTTTTTCATCTAGTTTCAATTGATGCAAGCTCTGTACTCAAAGCCGGGTCTCATTACTTTAGTTGATCTGGCTTTGCATTGAATTCTAGGGGTGTTTTAATTATTCCTTCCCACCTTGCATAGATTATCAGAGTTGTGGGTGCTGCATGATGCAATCTTTTTTAGTATCGCTTTGGATTTTCTGCATCAAAATTTTGCCTGCAAAATTTGTTTAGTGCTGTACTTGCTTCAACTTTCCATGCATAAAACATATTGCCTGAGAACAGTGATTGATACTGCCTTTTGAACGCTGCAGTGTGTCAAACATAGGGCCACATGTACAACTATTTCATTTTGCAAGTCTCTAATTGTGATCGTTATCGAATCGCAATTAGAGATTCGCTAAATGAAATATACTAATGATTCACAATGAGGTTGCAATTGATCTGCCTCATCAATATTCATGAGGCAGGTCGCAATTTGCAATCCAATCGGAATGGGCATTAACACAGGAATGGTGGCCGGCTAGGGACAGCAGACCACCATGCCTGTGTTTGCTTTTAAATAATGCAACTTTAAAAAAAAAATGCAGACCTTTGTTTCAAAAAGAAAAATGAAATGTTTCTGTTTCCTTTTTTGTAGAGTAGGCAGTGGTCTGTGGAACCCCTGCCTGCTTTTAAAAACAGGAAAGGGGTCTCCAGCTTTCTGATCACAAAACAAATATACATCACCCTGCAACTCACTATTAGGACGCAATGGCTTTGGCACGCCACTTATTTATTATATTTATTTATTTAATGCGATTTTATACAGCGCAAACTTTACCCGAAGGTGTTAGAGCGCTTCACATAAAAACCAGTTTCAATACATAAGGACTTATGATTGCTTGCGTTACATAAAAGATACAAACAGATAATAAATTGCAAATGTACAAGTTGTAAAGTCACACAAGCAAGAGAGTCACTCAAGTAAGCGATACAAATGGATAAACTCTAAGCGTCACATAGGAATGGTAGAGAGTACAATGGTCTACAGCATATACTAGTAATTAGAGTTATATCTATATACATATATATACACAAATAGTAGATTTGGGTGGGAGTAGGGAGGGTGGGAGGGATGGAGGGGTATGCAGAAAAGGCAAATCAGAAACATTTGAGGATCGTCAAAGGGGAAACGAGGGAGAAGGGTAAAGGCCGAGGGAACGGACAAGATGGCGGGCCAGGGTCAGGAGAAAAAGCTGTAGCAAAATGGCGGCCAGGTCCAAAGAAAAAAAAAGTAAAGAAGTCCATGAGAGTAACCCAGTGAGTATGACCCAAAGTGCCAGGAGAAGTCCGGCGGGGTTCATAGTTAAAGCAAATCAAAGTCAGGAAGGGAGGTGAGGCGTGTGGTCTCTGGTCCACTGGATAAACACCGAAGACCATCAGCCGGTCGTGGCTACCGCGCCCCCATACCTGGGAGAAGATTACTGGGGTCCCCAAAGTCGATGAAGAGGCGAGGCAAAATCCAGGAAGATAGCCTGCATGGGGAGGCAGCGGGGCGGCAGGCAGTCAGTGGGGGCACATCAACAAAGACGTCTTGCTGTCCCGGGAGGAGGGGAGAACACGCCTCAAAGCCGTCCCCATCATCTGGAGCCATATGGAGGAGCCGGAGCAACGCAGGAGCTGGAATCGGCACAAGAGGAGGGCAAGCTCTTCAGGAGATGCTTTGGCATCAGCCGATCGTGGGCTTGTAAGTCCGTCCGGGGAGTCGTTGGCGCCGAGGTCCCTAAGGCGCCGCCATTTTGAAGTCAGGCAAGCGAGTCGCGGGGCAGAGCAGACTGGAGCGCATCTCTGAGGAGAGCAGCGATGGCGCACCCGATCATCGCGATGGGACCCGGCTCACCTCTAGTACTGATATAAAATGGGAGACCAGGCCAAGGTCTTCAGGTGGCATCCTCCGCTGGCACCAAAGGATCCGGTGATCAGGGCTGACTGGCAGCCACCATTTTGCCTCACGGGTACGAGATCCTTCCGAGGTCGTGCCAGGGACGATCCCGCATCTAATGGAGCAGGTAGGCGCTCTCCAGCATAGGTTACTGCCTCGCAAAATAGAGCTCGTACATGGCAAAAGCCATTTTTTGACACTGCAAATGGACCGAATCTCTGTTTGCAACAGCTAAAAACGTCGTACATGGGCCCCAAAATCCCTTTGCTTCATGAGCGTGCCCTCATTAAAGTTTACTAAATGTGTACAATGCCGGGCATTTGTAGTGGACTTTCCCAACAACTTTTTATTCAGTATATCAGAATCCGTTTCTTTGGCTGCTAAGATTTAAAAATGTATACATTTATATGCCACATAACGACGGATTTCTAAATCTATTTCTTGCAGTTCACATACATTTTACTAAGTAAATATTCTTTAAAAGTGTATAAAATTTTATTTCACTTTAACAAGAGAATATAAAAGTTAAAAAGGTCACTGTAGTAACAGACTAATCTCAATTATCAGGGCAGCCGGTGAAACCCTCAACTCCCACCTAATCTCATTCGGTGCGCGCGCAGTGCACCGTGTGATTTCCAACACAGCTAAATGAAATTATAAAGCAGTGTTAAATTTATTAATCATTTAATTAGCTAAATGTTCCTGCAACTACTCGTGAGATGAATGGCATGTCATTTTCTAATGCAATTTGCCTCTCAGCCATGCAGGGTCAGGAGGGAAGTTACTGGCATCTGAAATTATCTTTTCATATCACACCTTAGACTCCCGGCCAGCCTTGTCTAAAGGATAGGGTTTCAGTGATGAAATTAAAGGGCTCATGAACTTAGAACACAGCAATTGTATGCGCTGTTTGTCTCTGGTGCCCATTCCTGTGCTGGCTGGGACTAATGCCAAAGCTATAAAGGCTATATAGCTGCCATGGTATGTTAAACATTCATTTTTACATTCTGAACAGTAGCCTCTTAAGTTTTAATGTTGTAAAATGTCTAAACTACCCGCCAAATGTTAGAGGTGAAAATAATTACCATTCAAATACTGCTATTTATTAAGATTGTTTTTTGTAATTTTTTTTTCAGTGTGTTGTCATGTTAAAAATCATGTTTGTGGTGTTCACTGACCACAGGCAGTTGCTGCTTAGCAAAGTAGTATCCTCAAACTTAGCAATGATTCAGTGAAAATAAAAATAGGCCCACCACCCAGTATGCCAAGATTATTTTTTCAATTCAGTACCTTTAAATTGTGGTCGTAGGATCAAAAGGTGGCTCACACAATAGGAAACCATTGTCCTAAATCACTCCTTGTGGATAATGCGTTCACAGACGGAGACTTATTTTCAATTCTCTACACAGTTTACACCTGTTTTACATTAATATTCAAATATGTAGGGATGCACTATTTTAAATCTTTAGTCTAATATAGGCCCTCATTGTGAGGTGTATCTTAATTGTGATATGGTAGGATACTGCCAGTTACCAGCTCAACAAAACATAAGACATTCCTGAAATTCGCCATCTGTGTAGTCCACTATACACACCACACCTCACCCCCAAAATGGATGGTTGTAATCTCACACAAGATAGGGCAGACCCAATCACAAATTACATTGCTAATATCACTGGTGACATTATATATAGTCACACTATTAATATTGTTGTTGGCATCACTGTGAATACAGTATTATTTCATTTTTTAATATTTTTTAATATGAAATCGATTGTTTAGTGGTCTAAATAGTTTGAGTTCACAAACAGCCCATTGGCGTGTACAAACGTCATAATCATAGGGCCAGTGAGATATTGTACCTATTGGTGTACAGTCATTATGATGAAATGTGTGAAATCTATATGTGGCACTTCAGACTGCTAAAATTGAAACTGTACAATCTTTAAACACAACTGCAACAGACAGTGAAGGGCATTACAAATTATGAAAACGAGACCATAATAATCTGTAAAATAGGAAATGACATGGAAATGCAAATGACACTGGGTCACAATCTTCTCCGACAGATATTGTCCACACTGAGAACCATATAGCAAATGCTTTGTAGGAGAAAGTTTTGCGGTATGATCTTACCACCCCACTCGATATTCCCTAATAAATAAGAATGACATAGCCCTCTAAAACAGACACTTTGCAGCTTTGATCATTTTTGTTCAAAATCCTCCTCTCTTGATGCAAATATCTGGGTACAACATCTGTAGATCGACCCTGTGTCTCCTTGTGCGACAGGTGTCTAATCTGTGTTTCTTGTAATTGACAGATAAAGTATACATTGCCTCTCATGTATAATAATGTGTCTTTTTTTAGGAGGGTCTTGATGAGCAAGATATTTATTGGTCAATACAAGAAAATGAAAGGTTCTTGCTATGCCCAGCTTCACTTATCTATGAATACTAAATTCTATTCTATTCTATTCTATCCTATTCTATTCTATTCTATTCTATTCAATTCTATTCTATTTCATAGGTTTTAGAAAGTGCATGGAGACCCAGAAGGGGTTCCTAGAGCTAGCCAGCATCAGGTACAGAATGTGCTTATCTTATTTAACTAAATAAGGCGTTTTACAGCAATTTTCCGAATTTAACTTCAGATTCTGTTTTTTTTAAATACGGTGGAAGCACGTTTCAAAGCTTAGGGGCAAGGAATGCATAGGAACTCCCTCCCCTCCTACCTTTTTTAGACCTGGGTACTGCAAAAAAGTGCTGTCCAGTAGAATGCAGAACTCTTGTAGGATTGAACGATGAGAGTAGGCTTTGAATTAACATAGGACCGCTTCTGTACATTGCTCGATGAGCAATGCAAACAGCATTAAACGAAATTCTTTTAGCTACAGGTAGCAAGTGCAAAACAGAGGTAACTTTAAACTATGATTACACAAGGCAAAATTACACGTGTCCACCCCTAAAATACTTAATTAGCAGATTGTACCTAGTCACGGCCCTGAAGGGAACCCCCAGAGTGGTACTGGGGCTCAAAATGCGTCTGCACTTTTCAACCAGGGGAACATATTCAACAGATTTAAATCCACTCCTCGGGAATAGTCGTTAATTTAAATAAAACTATCTGCAAGAGTACAAACAGTGTTCCCGTTGGTAGCAACCTTATAAAAAATGTACAAAATAGTTAATGAATTAGCATATTGGTTGCTTTTTCTTTGTTGAAATCATGACTGGTCATTGATGTTATATGAAACATGCTTTTTGTTAATTTGTTCTTCACAATATGAGTTGATTGTATGTCTAATTGTGGGAATTATTATTTGATTCCCCCTGTTCTGATCACAAACAAAATTACTTTTTTATGAAATAATGAAAAAAAGCGTGAATAAATACTACATACCAAAGACATTGGTTCCTGGTCTGTTGTTTGAGTAATAGACAGTGCTAAATGTGATGACTAGATATTCTGTTGTTCTAAACAAATGCATTCTAAAAGTGGCATTGTCAGACTTACAGCTTAAAATCCAACGTCACCATAAGTTGTGATTTAAAATTGTGAGTCTAGAGATATTAAACATCAAATGTCCATCTTCTCCCAATTGAAAATTACACATATAGCAGGTAACAAGGAAATCACAATTTTAACCCATGGGAGGGATAGAGCTTGCCATAGTGAAGAACAAATGTACACATTATTCACTACCAGGACATGTAAGACTTAAAAGTACATTTTCATCATTTTTAAACACACTGCACCCTGCCCTTGGGATTGCTTAGTGCCTAACATGGGGGTGGCATATATTTAGTTAAAAGGAAAGGTGGGGTCTGGCAAGTAGGGTCACTTGTCAGGACGAAATGGCAGTTTAAAACTGAACACACAGGACCTGCAGTAGAAGAAAAAATCCCTGCCACACAAAATGGAAAATGCAACAGTGCAACTATATCTGTCTCTCTCTGTCTCACTTTAAGTGACATTAAATACAAATTGAGAACTGAATACACAATAAATAAATAAATACATTTAGGAAGAAAATTCACATAAATTCACCTATGATGCAACAGTAAAGCAAGTAGACACTGTGACATCATCCTTAAGTGTACATAAGACACAAGTGAAACAAGAATGCATTTGTAAACTGAATAAAAGTCATCTGCGGCGTACCACAAGGATCATCGCTCAGCCCCAACCTCTTCAACGTCTACATGAGCCCCCTCGCAGCCACCGCACGCCAACACAACCACAACATCATCTCTTACGCCGACGACACCCAACTGATCCTCTCCCTCACTAATGACCCAGCTACCGCCAGAACCAACCTACATGAAGGGATGAAAGACGTAGCCGAGTGGATGGTGAACAGCCGCCTGAAACTGAACTCGGACAAGACGGAAGTCCTCATCCTCGGATCATCACCCTCTGCCTGGGACGACTCCTGGTGGCCCCCCTCCCTGGGCAGCGCACCCAAACCAATGGAACACGCACGCAACCTGGGTTTCATCCTGGACTCCTCCCTCTCGATGACCAGACAAGTCAACGCCGTCTCCTCTTCATGTTTCAACATCCTACGCATGCTCCGAAAGATCTTCCGATGGATCCCCACCGAAACCAGGAAGACAGTGAGCCAGGCACTAGTCACCAGCCAACTGGACTAAGGAATCACCCTCTACACCGGAACCACAGCCAAACTACAGAAAAGACTCCAACGCATAAAGAACGACTTCGCACGTCTCATCCTTGACATCCCCCGGCACGGCCACATCTCCAAACATCTGAGAGACCTGCACTGGCTCCCCGTCAACAAGAGAATCACATTCTGACTCCTCATCCACGCACACAAGGCCCTCCACGACCTGTGCCCCAGATACCTCAACAACCGCCTGACCTTCTACACTCCCACCCGCCAGCTACGATCAACCAGCCACGCCCTCGCCACCGTTCCACGCATCCGAAGAACCACCATAGGAGGAAGATCCTTCTCCTACCTGGCAGCCAAGACTTGGAACTCCCTCCCCATCCACCTACGCCTGACCCAAGATCACCTCTCCTTCAGGAAGCAACTCAAGACCTGGCTGTTCGAGCAGTAACAGACCCCCCCTCCCCCAAGCGCCTTGAGACCCTCCGGGTGAGTAGCACGCTATATAAATGCCTTGATTGATTGATTGATTGATAATAAACAAACCTCTATAAAATAGCAATTGCATCCACCGAACATGGCAACTATTTTAAAGTTAGTTAAGAAGATGTATCAGAAGGCAGAAACATCACAATACCAATGCCAGATGGACACACGGAATCATGGCAATAAAGAAGCATCCAGGGCTGAGAAAGAAGTGATACATTAAATGCAGTTCGCAGTGGTGTGACTAATCCAAATTCATCTGCGAGTGAGGGTGTCATGGGATGATGAAATGAGAGGAAGAGAGGGGTTGAGAGAAGAAGGATAGCAGGAAGAAAGGTAGATAGGAAGGACTCCCATCATTTTAACCTTTATATGGAATCCTTGGGAACCCTCCTTGTAGGAAGCAACATCAATTTTCACCACTATGTTAACAACTTCCAAATCTATAGCCATATCTCTTCAATCAATGACATACAGACTCGAAGATTCAAAGTACCTCAAATGCATTAAAACCTGGATATCAAGAAACTAACTGATGCTAAACCCTGTGAAAACCAAATGTGTCCTATTTGCCAACAACAAATATTCTGATTCAGTCGGGCTCACCAACTTAATACAAGGGCTTTACAATCCAACTGAGAGAACAGGTCAAGTTCCTCAGATTCACTCTTGACTTGAACCACTCAAAGGTCACTTTGCCATGAAGACCAAAACAGCTCACTTCCAACTCTCTCTCCTGAAAAAAAAGAAACCTTTGTATCCATGAAAAGACTTCGGAATTAAAGTTCAATCCCTAGTGCTCTCCTACCTATGTAGAGGCAACACCCTGCTCAAAAGCATTCCAGAAGTCACAGCTGCTATCCTGAAAGGCATTCTTTAAGTCACAGCATGTCTCAACAACTTGCTGAAAAACATCTATTCACAACACCCGCATGTTAAAGGACCTACAATGGGAAAGAAAGAAAGAAAGAAAGAAAGAAAGAAAGAAAGAAAGAAAGAAAGAAAGAAAGAAAGAAAGAAAGAAAGAAAGAAAGAAAGAAAGAAAAAGTAAGAAAGAAAGGCAAATTAATACAGATGGACAGCAACAAGATTGATTGTATAGTATTTCCATGCTATCCCAAACTATTTTGATCATTTTGAAGAGAACTCTTATGTCTAAAATGGAGAAAAGGTGGATGAGATAAATGTGTTTTAAATTATAAAGTATCTGCAGAATTGTTAGAGAATGGCAAAATGAGAAGACGGACAGACAATGCCCTGTGAGCAGCACCTTATGCATGATGACCTGAAGATGGTCAGACCAGGCCCTGGTAGCAGCACTTTATGCAAGAAGACCTGCAGCTACAGCTACAGCCACGCCTCATCCCTCACTCCACACTGAAGTTTGTCTCTGGCATGAACGAAGTATTCAATACTGCCCAGTCAGTACTAATTTTCCTCTTCCCTCCCTACCTTCCCTACCCGCCTTCCTCCAACATTCTCCCAAAAGAACGCCTTGTGCACATTTACCACCCACTCAGAAAAGGGAATAACGTGTGGAATACCACACAGTAATTCCTTGTCCACATAGTCATTGGCCATTGTGAGGGTTTTACTCATAATTGCATGTAGTGCCTAGGTATTGTGGACAGTAACTGTAATTGCATGTGCAGACCCTGCACAAGACAGCACTGTGCAACTCATAATCATCTTTTCACTGGGCCCCTTGCTGTTCACAAACCTGCCAGAGGTTGCTCTAGAATATTACTGCTTCTCATGAAAGCTTGCTAGTGATGTGTTGAAGTGAACGCCAACAATTTTGAAATATGGACTAGTTGAAGAGATAATGGGTAAACATTTCCTGAATCAGAAGATACAAGTTTGCCTTGCTAAGGCCTGGATACAAGTCCAGGTGAAGAGGTATCCCTGGGCGGACCACCACGCTACTTGCTCACAACTGGCCTGCCATTTTGGCACCCAGTTTTCCTGGGTTTCGGAACGCCAGACTGATTTTACCAGTCAGTACTTACGGCTGGTAAAATTGCATGAGACTTTGGACACAACAGCAAACTTGTCTCATCCCACCCTTTGCCCCTACTTTTGTCTGTCTCAAGAGGGGAGGATTAAATGTTCATCTTGCGGATCCAAACCTTTCCTTTCCCTCACCTACCTTTCCGAAACCCCTCCCTCTCTCTCACATTGAATTCCCACACACATTTACAACCTGCTCACAGCTTGTGGTAAATGTGTGCATTAAACTTCTCATAAAACGAACTACCATGAGGAATACAAACGTATTTCATGTTCCTACAGTTATTCCCCATTCCCATTGGTTTGACTTGTAATACACGTGGAGTGTTACCTCAAAGCAACAGTAATTTACATGTGGGGAATTTGCACCACACCAGCACCGTTCACCTCTCAATCAGGGCCATAGAGAGCGACATCATCACTGCATGCTTAAAAACAGAGGTATCAAATGGTCTGCATTGAAAGGGGTATAAGAAGGAATTTCAGCTCTTGCAACTAATTTTTGCATTGGATTTTGAGCTTGTCCTACAAAGATTCCAAAGATAATATCATTTGCCCATCACGCCCAGGGTAAGGAAGTCATGCACATGCTGGAGGGATTCAGAGGAAACGGATATGCTCAGAAAACCTATGATCTTGTACAAAGTTGAAAATATATTGGGGAGAGGTGCCTGGAAGAGTTGAGTTTATTCCAAGGGCAAACCTAACTAGATGCCTATCAGTAATCCTGCTGGGAAACCTTGCAGAATACAGAAGTGCAATACTTGGATCCAAAGCGAAAATTATTTGCTTTATATTATTAGCATTGAAACATGCCATAGGTATGATGTGGGGGAAGGGTGAGGTACCTGGGTACAGCAGGAGGGTGATATAGATATGGTTACTATTAAGTAAGGAAAGATGAGCATACAGAATCGTTGAGTGGAGAGCTCCTTTCAGAAAATCTTGTTACCTTTACTCTTTTTGGCTAGACTCTACAATAGGGTGATCTGCTTCAGGAAATAGAAAGCACTTTGTCGGATAGAGGCAGATGTACCAAAAGGAGCCAGACATCAGGTGCAAAGGACCAGGTATATGACAATGTATACAATTGGTGCTAAAAAGACAGCATCAGGTGATAGACAATACCAACATGGCCATGCCGGGGGGGGTGGAGGGGGAATAATTCACACACTGTGACATTAAAATGTGTACAACTAGTTAATCGTGTAGTTTATGTTGGATATCACAATACAATTTAGATGTTTGCTCTCAGGTGCTTGAGGAATGTTGGAATTGGCTTTTGTGCAGGGTTATTCTCAATTTTTTATTTTGCTTCTTCCTCCTCTATTCCTGACCTGTTTCTGTTGGCTTTAGGATTCTGGGCACTTTACCATTGCTGATCAGTGCTAAAATGCTAAAGTGCATATGCTCTCCGTGTAAATAGTTTTATGATTGGTTATCCATGGTTGGCATATTTCATTTACTGATAAGTCCCTAGTACAGTGCACTGTGAGTGCCCAGGGCCTGTAAATCAAATGTTATGCGTGGGCCTGCAGCACTGATTGTGCATTTCACACAAGTCGCCTGTAAATGTATCTCATACGTGCCACTGCAATGTCTGCGAATACAGTTTTAATCGGCCATGCCAATCTGGCAAGTGCACCCACTTGCCAGGCCCCCCATCTTCCCTTTTCTTACATGTTAGGCACCCCTAAGGTAGGCTCAATGTGCCCCCATGGTGCAGTGTAGGTAAAAGGTAAGACGTGCTGGTTTTAAATGTCCTCATAGTGAAATACTGCCAATTTCATTTTTCACTATTGAAACGCTCTCTGCCCCATAGGCTAACAGTGGAGTTACTTTGTAACATCTTGCAAGTGTAAATTTCCATTGCGAGAAAACACAGAAATGTAGTTTAGGCTCTCTGTACTCAGAATTTAATAACACCTCTTTTTTTTGGAGATGGTTTTTAAAATGTTGTGTTTGAAAATGCCACTTTTAGAAAGTGCACCTTTTCTTATTTAGCCATTCTGCCATTAGCCTCCGCTATTTTGTTTTTGTGTATTGTTTGCCTGGTTTTGGAGTGACAGGAGCAGAGTATGTGCATTCATTGTAGACAGCCAGAAGTGGGGTTGAGGTGTGTCCTGTCTTTACTGTGTGATTCATAGCTGAGCTGAATGAACTTTGTCTGCATGTAGAGTGGTGGGAGGAGTTTCACTTGCACCTGAATAGGTAGTGTCTCCTCTGCACACTGCTGTCTCCACCTCCTGTATTGAAGCTGCACCAGAGAGGACAGAAATGGTTTGGACTGGGCTCAGAGACCCTTGCCACAATGAGAACAAAGACAAAATGGTGAATAAGTATTGGGCCTTAAACCCCAGAAGCTTAGATTACTTCTGGAATTAGGAGGAAACTCTGCCAAAGAGAAGAGTTGCATAGCTGGAGAGCTGTGAGGAGGAGTACTGCCCCTTTGCTCTCTGTGCTTGCTGGGGTGACCTGCAGTTGCTGCTTCTGCCAAAGAAAGGACAAAAGACCGAACTTTGCTGTGTAATCTGCTTGTGAAGTTTCTCCAAGGGCTTGTGTGTGCTTGCCTCCTGTTAAGAAGTCTTGGGGACATAAAAGACTACCTGCAACTCTGCTGGGACTGCTGGACTCTGTAATCTGTGAGTGCTACCCTTACCTTCGGTGTCTCCTTCAAGTTACAGGGTGTGAGAGGTGGGTTTTGCATCTAATCTATCCAAGAACCGGTGTAAAGCATCACAAAACCGCACAAAGCCTCTCGGAACCAATGCCAGATGTCGCAAAGCCTCTCGCTGAGTCCCGCTGCAGGGCTGAAAGCCTCTTGGAACCAACACCAGATAACGCAAAGCCTCGTTGAGTCCTGTCAAACAGCTGCCAGCCTCTCGGGAACCGACGTTTGGCAATGCAAAGCCTCACCATGCAGTCCCCAATAACGGCGCAAAGCCTCACAAAGCGACACATCACCTTCGGTGTGTCACGCATCGCACCTGAGCACCAAGTTTTTCCATGCATCACCTGCAGACCAGAATCATCATTAATTTCGATGCCTTACTTCCCCCTATAGTCCGGATTCGACGCATCACTTCTCCTGCATGCAGCAGAACTGTTGCCATTTCCCAAGGACTCTGGAACTGATGCATCACTGTGTTTCTAACGCTTGCCCTCTCTGCGGATATTTGTTCTTATGAACTTTGATGCATCTACAGGTATTTTGGTGTAAAATCTCGGATCCATAGTTTTTTATGAACCAAGTTGCTTGAAACCTTTTTAAAGTCATATTTTGATACATGTATGTTGAATTTTTGTTGTTTTGGCCTTGTTTGGCTTAAAAAAGGATACTTATTTTTCTAAACTGGGGTGGTGTCCATTTGTGGTGTTTGCACTGTGTTGCTGTGTGTTTGGAGTACAAATACTTTACACATTGCCTTTGAGATAAGCCTGTCTGCTCGTGCCAAGCTACCAAGGGGGTGAGCAGGGGTTATCTAAAGTTTGTAATCCTCTTATCCTGACTAAAAGCAAGGGTCCCTTTTTGGACAAAGGTGCATACCACTGCCAATTAGAGACCCCCATTCTAACAAGAATACATATTCTTATTCCAGTCTCTAATCAACTTACCGACGCACAAATGAACCCAGTTTAAGTGTTGTGTATCTCGTCAATCGTCGCGCTACTTTTCAAAATGTTTGTAATGAAGTTATGATATGAACGAGAAAAGAACTGGTAGTGGGGTGTTTCATTGCTAATAAAATTCGTTTGTGAATTAGTGCATTTACGTACTCCTCCGTCTGTGTGATATACAATGTCCCAACGTAATGCAACCCTAAGTAAAGGAATGTGCCTGACGCACACGGTACGCATTTGAGAATATCATAGAGTTCAAAAGGAAACGTATACTTAAGTTAAAAAAAGAAACTTATAGTTTAGGAGAAACTCCCAAATGAGTTGCAATTTGGGAATATGCGTGAACAAATCGTCTGAGTTACACACATATGCACTTACGGAAAATAAAGCAGCCTGGCTCTTGTACGCCATTGCACTCTTCATTTTAATCGCTGAGATATAATACACCACGTTTCGCGGTAATTTGACAGAGCGGCTGACTGGCTCTTCACTTTGGCCCCTGTTTACAATTCCGGAGCATGTAAAACGTTTCCAGGTTGCCAGTTCAAAATGTATGCCGATGCTGAATGCTTTGCGTTTGCAGCGATAACATTCCGTGTCATTTATAATAACAAACCATCCTTTCCTCCTGACGAGCTGCCCTTGTGGCTGCCTGACTGACTTTGAGGTCCTCATTATTGCGGGTTTAAATGAAGGATGTTCATTCAGGCAGGGAGGGGGGAGGTCAGCCGGCATCAGTGCCGTTATCTGGCCCTTCTATCAGGCCACTGACAGGTTTCTAAAGGAAGCGCGCGCGGCTCGTGGATGAGACCTCGGGCTGACACTGAAAGTGACTCCCCTGACTCTAACCTTGAAGGGAAAAGTTCCCACTTTATTAAAATGAATTTCAAAAGGGCCGCTCTGACAGCTGCATAATTAAATATCGGAGCGTCAGCGATAATTTATTCCGCTCACATTTGGTGGTCAGAGGCAGCTTACTGTAGGGTCAGTGGGCGCTGAGGAGTAGCCAAGGTCGCCGGCTATTGTTTGGCCTTTGACATCCATCTCTGCAGGATGTAGTATTGAAATAATAGACTGTGGTATCAGAGAAAATAGAACGGGGGTGTGAAAATGCTTATTTCCATTGAGTACAGATAAAATGATCTAGTGGCATGAAAATTAGATTGGCAAGCACATTTGAGAAACAGCTCTGCTTCTCAAGGAAGGTGTTTCTCTGAGGAGGGTCTAGCCTCTCGTCAAAGTAACAATCAGCAGTATGTTATAAATATGAGGATAAAGCATCCTATACCAGCCCCATTCTTCATACGTGCATTGATGTTTTAAACAAAATACAATTTCTTGTAGCATTTCTGAGAAACATAACAGTCAGTCTCAACTATATTAGACAGATAGAAAATTGTTTTAGATTCATCCGACACAGAGTCACATTTCTACAAATATATAAATATATATATATATATATTTATGTTTTATATATATATATATATATAGATATATATATATATATATATGTCTATGTATATATATATATATATATATACATAATATATGAGTATATATATATATATATATATATGCATATATAGTGAAAAAACAAAGGTTAAATATGTGATAATTAGGGGTTGAAATAAGTTTTAAAAAGTAGTATAGCAGTTATAATGTAATCAATGTACTTTAGCTTGGAGCACCATCATGCACTGCTTATGAATGAAAGGCACCTTATCCAACATTGTTCTCCGATGTTTGAGGTACAGTAGTAAAAAAAAGAGAAAAAGAGGAATCAGTGGCGCAAAAAAAAACTTAGGCCCAACTGATGAAAAGACAATTATCAATCTATCCACAGTTGAATTGACTAAGGCAGAACAGTTGCTTGCATTAGGTCTGAACATTTGTCCAGGCAACAATTTTGATTACGCTAAAACGAGAATAGATGTATTTTGTTTTATCCGTAAATTAAAACTGAAAAAATTCTTTGCAGTGAAAATTGGATCAGACAGGTTAAATAAAAATAAAAATACACAATATAATGAGACTGAGGCAGTGTCAAAATTACAGGCATCGGATCTACAGACCTTGCTAACAATGCACGATCTTGGAAATGATTCAAGTAGAGTCACTCAACCAGCGACAAATAGTGAGTCCACCCAAGAAAGAATACAAAAAAATAATCTGTTACAAAAAGGAGCTGGAGAAAGTCTGTATAAACCCAAATCAACGTTCTTACCATTAATGCCTAAAGACGCGATAAACACCTTTTATTAATGCGTCACAGAGGAAATCAAGAAATTAAATCGCAAAGTAAATTACAAAAAACAAAAGCTGGAACATAACCAGGTCCAACTGCAGAATTTGATGAACAGACTCAGTAAAGATGTGGAAGTGGTCATTAAAAAATCAGACAAAGGTGGGAACGTGGTCCTATGGCCAAGAAAGGAATATGCACAGGAAGCAATGAAACAGCTCAATAATGCACAATGTCATGTAAAAACAACTATGAAGAAATACAGCAAAGCGAAAGACACTATAAAAAAGGAGCTACAATATTGGAAACGTGAGGGCCCTATAACTACTGGTGAATTTCAGTATATGTGGAACGAACATCCAGTGCTACCATTTTTGTATCTGTTGCTCAAAGTCCATAAAGATGTCACCCCAGTTCCAGGTCGCCCGATTATATCAGCTATTGGGAGTATGGCCGAACATGTGGGCACATATGTGGATTACTTTCTGCAAGATCTAGTCAAATCCTTGCCCTCTTATGTAAAGGACACGTGGGATTTTATCAACAAATTGGTGACATACAATGGACTGAAAATCTAACACTAATAACATTAGATATAGAGTCGCTGTATACCAGCATTGAGCACAAGTTGGGTTTAACCGCTGTCAAATATTTCCTGGAATCAAGGTCATGTGACTATTATCAACACAACAAAATGTTAGTGGTCTTTATAGAATGGTGTCTTAATAACAATTTCTTTTCATTTGGCAAGAATGTTTATCATCCGATACAGGGTGTGGCCATGGGGGCCTGCTTCTCTCCTAGCTACGTGTGTTTCACGTGGGCTATTGGGAGGAGCGGGTCCTCATGGTTCAACACCGGGAAACTTTTTCACAAAAAATTGTATATTGGTTACGCTACATCGATGATGTTTTTATTGTTTGGAATGACGGAATTGAAAGTGCCAAAGAATTTGTGAAAAGTATTAACAACAATTGTATGAACTTGCACTTTACATCTCATTTTAGTCAGACCAGAATAAAGTTTTTAGATGTTAGCGTTTTTATACATAATGATAAACTTGCCACCACAGCCCATAGAAAGTCCACAGCAGGCAAAGCAAATTGGCACGCTACCAGTTCCCATCCTAAGCATTTAATTGCTAGTATCCCGTACGGTGAAATTTTAAGGCTGAAATGGATATGTAGCACAAAAGAAAAATTTGAGAAAAGTAAACAAGATACTATAACTAGGCTTCGGAAAAGAGGATATACTAACAAAATGCTAGTTGATGCTGTTGAAAAGTCTGATGAGAGATCAAGAGAGTCATTGTTGCCACATAATGAGAACAGTGATGTTGATACTCTTGACACTTCTAATGATACTCCGCGGCTTATCACAACCTATAGTCCACAGGAAAAGAAAATTCGGTCTATAATCAATACAAATTGGCCAATAGTGTTAACAGACAATGTGTTGTGCAATAGACTCCCACTAAAACCTACCTTAACGTTCAGAAAAACACAAAGTATGGGGTCAACATTAACTAAAATTGATCCTGAAACAGCTGTTAAGGAAACTTGGCTGAAACCTAGACAAAGTTTTTTTAAATGTGCATCATGTCGTGCTTGCAAATTTGGAGTCAATACATCTCAAAATAAGACTCCATTTAGAGAGAATGAGATTAAGATCAAAGGGAACTACCATTGTGTAACAGATCACGCAGTGTATGTTCTCACGTGCCCCTGTGGGCTTAGGTACGTGGGAAGTACAAAGCTACAGGTGCACGTGAGAATACTGCAACATCTTCGGGCTATCGTAAATAGTTATCCATCGTACCCTGTCAACCGACATTTTAAGGATGCGCACAAGAATGATATTACTTGCCTGACATACTTTGTGATTGACTCTGTACCAATGCCACAGAGAGCAGGCAATCGGGAAAAATTACTTAGAGAGAGACAAGGTTTATTTTAGAACTTGATAGTAAATTCCCGAAAGGTTTAAACAATATACATGCACACATTTTTATAATGTTATAGGAGCTATTTCATATTTGCACATATCTAGATTTTATCAGTCTGATTTTTGGTATGCTCCTCATAAGGGTTTTTGTCATGTGTTAGTTCAGGATATTTTAGCTCTTTATAGTTGTGATATCCGGGACATATTTTAACACATAGTCATTATCAAACACATTGTTTCTTTGCACACTCTGATTTCCTCAAATTAGATTTCAATATTCGTAGCTGATATATCCGGCAGGCTTGCCAGGTTAAATCAAAGATTTTCTGGTGGAGGGATATAGGCTCGTCCGTTGTCTACCAGATGGATATCTGGTGTAGACAATCTTCCTTTTGTTTTTAAGACACTTTTTTATCACCCCTTTTTCTAATTGTCACTAGTTGCTTATATATGTAAACATACAGAATGTTAATGGTTGTATAGATTTATTGCATTATGCACTTTAATAAGAAATAGTTATAAAAATGTAGGCACAGTTCACTCAATGAAACACAGTTATATACAAATGTACATTAAGGCACTATCTGCTAGATTAATCAAGGAGCCGTTTTGCGAGTCCTTAACAGCGATTATTAAGGAATCACTATTAGGGACTTGCAAAACGGGATTCATGTAGGAATCGCTAAATAAAAAGCGATTCCTACACATTCCTTATTTGCGATTAGCAAATTGCTAATTGCAAATAAGGAATAACTCCCCATTCATTCCTATGGGCCTAAAGGCCCATAGGAATGAATGGGGAGTTATTCCTTATTTGCAATTAGCAATTTGCTAATCGCAAATAAGGATGCGATTTTAAGGGTGCCAGGGGTGTCCAAAGGACACCCTGTAGCACCCCTGAAATGAAAATGAAATGAAAATGTAGAGTCATGTTGCGCACACACATGTCCAAAGGACATGTTTGTGCAAAACTGTATTTTGCAGGTATTACATGCATCAATTTTGATTTATTCAATAAGCATTTATGCTGGTATAAGGAAAATTGCAGCATTTTTCATCATTTATGTGTGGCAATATGTATATTTTATGGTATTTTTAGATATTTATTTTGTTTTTATATATTGAATAATTATATATTTTTTATGTATTTATTTATTTAAATCACACCAACTTGATTAATGCGATCATTATATGTATTCTGGCCATATTAAGAAGCATGAATAATAAGGTCGCGCTAATACAATGTACTATGTAACACGGCAATATGGTGTCATCAAAAAGTCTTTTTTTGCAAGGTGAATTGCTCATTTGTAAAAACCGAAGTGATTCTTTACTGCCCATAGATAACGTGGTGTGTAATTTTGAAAAAGAAAAAAACGTATAAATAATCATGGCGTACTGCTTACCCTCAATGTGATCAAGGGCACTTGATGCCCGAAACGCGTCATGGAATGAGGAATATATAAAAGAAATCTGCCATCCAAAGGTCCTGGTGGTCCATTTTGCTTCAGTTTGCCATTGGGAGGTGCTGGTGTTTGGTGCACATATATATATATATATATATATGCAGGCAAAGCACGAAGACTGAAATCTGGAGCCCCAGACCCAGAAAACGACACGAGTCCCAAAATCAAGGCAAGTTCTTTTTATTTCCTTAAGGCAGAGGCAGCATACGAGACTGACGCGTTTCGGGCAGTTGCCCTTGTTCACAGTCAAAAAGTCTTTTTTTGCAAGGTGAATTGCTCATTTGTAAAAACCGAAGTGATTCTTTACTGCCCATAGATAACGTGGTGTGTAATTTTGAAAAAGAAAAAAACGTATAAATAATCATGGCGTACTGCTTACCCTCAATGTGATCAAGGGCACTTGATGCCCGAAACGCGTCATGGAATGAGGAATATATAAATGAAATCTGCCATCCAAAGGTCCTGGTGGTCCATTTTGCTTCAGTTTGCCATTGGGAGGTGCTGGTGTTTGGTGCACATTATATATATATATATATATATATATATATATATATATATATATATATATATATATATATACATAATATATGTGTAGATATATATATGTATATATAGTGAAAAAAAAGGTAAATATTTGATAATTAGGTGTTGAAATGAGTTTTAAAAAAGTGGTATAGCAGTTATAATTGAATCAATGAACTATAGCTTGGAGCACCATCATGCACTGCTTATGAATGAAAGGCCACTTATCCAACATCGTTCTCCCATGTTTCAGGTACAGTAGTAACCTCTAGTCACATGCTAGGAAAAGCACTTTGGGGGCTCCTCAAGAAGCAAGAATGTGTTAGTGAAATTCTACAATACAATACTATCACTACTACTGTTGGTATTTCTACATTGCTACTACTATTACTCATGGCTCTTGTGGATAAGGCATTCCATTCCTAAGAACAATCTCACGTTTCAAGCCAGAAATCCTCTGAGGAGACAAGAAATGTTGATAAAATTGCAAGTCATCCATGTAGTCCTCAGTCCTGCTGAGTCATAAGATCACAGAGTGGCCTAAAGAATCCTTTGAATACCTCGGTAAGTATGGATAACTGCTGCAGTATTCCACTTTTAACACACAAAATAGGGGTGGAAAGGGTGGGTATTTCATGGAGGGATCTTGTTGTAGAAATCCATGTCTGTCTCAAAAAATGGGTAGTATCTTCACTTTCTTATCTACTACACCCAAGTGAACAAAGAAGATGGGGTCGCTTTCCTTTTTTTAAAATTTTAACATTTTTTTATTGGACATCAGATACAGAGAAAAAGCAAATCAGTGTAATATATAGTCACATATAAGAGAAGGAAAGAAAAACTCATATCCGAGGCCTACATTTTTTCTTCGTTTTTAAAACCCACGGTGCATCCCCAGATAAACCGAAACTTGTTAAACGGCGACTAACCCTGACATAGCAAACTAGCGGTACATCCAATCATATTGACAATTAATCCTTATTCAACCATTTAGTTAAAGAATCCCAAATCTTTTGACCTTTGGCTCTCGCCCTACTCCCCCTTCTTCTAAACACAGATAGATCCCAGTTGTATATAAATAATAATTTACTTAACCAGGCATGTACCGAGGGAGGGTTTGGATCGAGCCAGACCATGGTCAAACAAAGCAGAAATACCGCCATTGCTATGTACACCATTTTCAGATCTGCTTCCTCCATTTCTTGATTAGAAATCCCTAACATGATAACCTGTGGGTTCAGTGATACTACATATCCCAATATGGATTCCAAATGCTGTTCAATTGTAACAAACAATTGAGAAAGAACAGAACAGGTGGCAAACATATGAGTGCTATCTGCAGCCAACAACCCGCACAATGGGGGTAGTGTGTCACTGAGGTCCCCCCATCGGTGGATACGCGCCAGACTAATATATAAATTACACCAATTCTTAAAGCATTGTACCTGCAAATTGGCAGAGATTCATGTAGTTTGGCTGAACAGAAGGGAGTTTTCACACTCGCCTTGCCCAGCCTGTAAGCTAGTTTGCCATCTCTCGAAGTGCTTGGCCAAGTCATCCCCCATCTTCTCATTAATACATTTATATAAAGTAGACGTTGCGGATTGGCAACCAATAATTAAATCTAATAAAGGGATTTGGTACCAATTATTAAGTCTTTTAGTGAGAAAATCCCTTATCTGTAAATATTAAAAAAAAATATTTATTCTCAATCCCGAATTTTTCTTTGATAGCCTCAAAAGTAAGCATTTCAGCATTCACTATAAGATCTCCTATGCAGTAAATACATTTCTCAACCCAATGCCTGAAATAGGCATCTTGAAATATTGCCAGGAGTAGGGTAATATTTAATGAAGAAGAATGTAGATGAACCCTCCCAATCCCGAACTTTTTTCTGATCGTGGTCCAGACCCTATAAGCAGCTAATAAAACCTTAAATGTAACCCTCTCGTAGTAGGCAAAATCTATATGACGCAAAATAAATCCTCTTGCTTTACCCCCATAAATTAAATGATACATTGAAATCTCAGAGCATCCCAAATTCGCTCCATTTAGCAACTCCCCCATCTGGTTTAACATGGTTACCCAGTAATAGATTTGAAAATTAGGGACGGACCAGCCGCCTCTGTCTCTAGATAAAGTCACATATCTAAGAGCCCTTTTTGGGCACTGCCCAGCTCACAGGAACCATGAAACAAGCTGCTCTAACTTTTGAAACCAAACTTTGTGTATATCTAACGGGATTGCTCTGAAGCAGTATAACATTTTGGGCAGGAAGGTCATTTTTAAAACGTTCTTTCTCCCAACTAGTGTTAGATGTAAATTATTCAATCTACTGGAATCCGAGTTAATTTTCAGGAGTAACGGTTTAAGGTTAATATCAACAATATCTTCGGGTTTGGAACTTATTTCTATACCTAGGTATCTGGCACTTGAAACTATCCGATGGTCAGCTAGTATGACCTTGTCATTAGCAAAAATTTGAGTTTTTATATCATTCAAATGATAGCCAGATATCTTGCCAAATTGTGATGTTAAAGTGATTATTTCTTCTAATGCCTGGCAGGGAGCAGCTGTTGTAATGGCTATGTCGTCTACATGACCCAAAATTTTTACTTCTCCCCTTCTAGCACAGATAGGTTGTATTAATTGATTCTTCTGAATCTTCCTGATTAGAGAATCAATATAGATGGCAAATAATAAGGGGGAGCACCAGCATACTTGTCTCGTTCCACGCATTATATTGATCTCCCCAGACTGGGTCCCCATCAGTGCAATTTTAGCAATTGGAACTTTATATACACTTTGAACTGCTCTTAAAAACCCACCCCCAATCCCATAGTGTTTCAAGGCAGCCCATAAAAAAGGCCAGGAGACCCTATTGAATGCCTTTTCAGCATCTAAAAGAACCTGTAACCTTGGTGTAATCAAACAATGTTATAACCTGCCGTACATTATCTATAGTTTCACAACCAGGGACAAAATCGTGCTGTTGTGGAGAAACCATTTTTTTTTAACTGATGCCAATCTGTTTGCAAAAATCTTGGACTAGATCTTAATATCACTGTTTATTAATGTGATAGGCCGATATGCCCCAGGGTCAATCGCCACTTTCCCTTTTTTTTTAAATGCAACAATCTTAGCATTCCACCAAGACGCTGGAGGTGTATCTCCACTCTGAACTATGCAAAACATCTCCAGCATTGTTGATGCCAACTGTGTCTGGAAGATCTTAAAAAATTCACCTGGGAGAAGATCAGAGCCAACTGCTTTACTTGATGGTAATGAGTCTAGTGTCCAGCTTATTTCTCCCAGACTAATTGGGGCATCCAGAATGTCCCGGTCTACGGAAGATAATGGATCTACTCTGACCTCTTCAAGGTATCTCTTAATTTCACCTTGTGTCCTGCAATATACACTTATATCTTCAGAATACAACTTCTGATAACATTTCTGAAACGCAGAAATAATTTCCCCTGAGTCAGTTACTAAGCCAATGTCTGGATCTAAAATGCCTGTAATCCGATTTTGTACTTCTTTTGCTCTAATCTAATCTGCACAGCTAGCATATGGCCCACCCTTTCATTACTCTCATGGAGCTTGGACTGCCAAGTTAGGTATCTGCCCGCGGATTTGGTAAATGAAATCTCCGTTATAGCAGATTTGGCAATTGAAAACTCAGTTTGAGCCAATTTGGCGTCCCCCCCTCCTCTGATAGAGCCTTCACAAAATGATTCTCAGCCTTGGCCAGTGTTTCATACAGTTCCTTGGTCCTATTCCTCTGTTTTTTTCTGCGACTCCCACCCAAACTGTGTGGTCTCACCCCTGATCCCAGCTTTCACGGTATCCCAGACACTTTGAATACTCGGATTTCCCCTGTTTTCATTAAGGAATCTAGTGATCCACATGTCCATATGTTCTATATAGGAATTGTCACTTAATAACGCCCTATTGAAGGTCCAGCTAGTTGCTTGTTTCTGCCATTTAATGTTCACTTTCCAATACCAGAGGGTTATGGTCAGACATTTCCCTGGGAAACTTTGTAATTTTACTGTCCTGCACCAAACAATGAGAAATGAAAAAATAATCCAACCTTGCGTGTGACCTATGCGGAGCAGAAAAATAGTTGAACCCTGGATCATTCCCTTCAGCTTGTGCCCACATATCTACCAGCCCATGCAGCTCTTTCAGTTGACTAAGAGATCTAAAAACATTTGGTTTCTGCCCTTGATTCATTATTTCTGGATGAATGGATATCGCACAGCCCAAATTGATATTAAAGTCCCCACAGAGTATGATCAGAGATGGCCAACCCACCAGTTCTAAACCAAGCCAATTAAACATTTCGTCTAATACTGGTCCATAAATAGAGCATAATGTTAACATACTGCTGTCAATAGTACATTGCGTGATTGCCCACCTCCCATATTTGTATGCGGTGGAGCGAGTAACGTTTGTCATACGGCAACGTGCAAATATAGCCAACCCTTTGTCCTAACCTCCTGTTTGGTCCACAAAATCAATTGAAACCCGTCCAGCTCCATGATTTTATTCCTACTGGCTTATACATGTGTTTCTTGGAGACAGATGATATCTGCCTTCAAGATTCGAATATCTTCCCTTATCTGAGGTCTTTTAGCAGGGTCATTTAGTCAACAAAATATTAACAGAAGCTATCCTAACACACCCCATTGTATATAGTGAACAGAACTGAGTACAATGTAACCCTGAGCATCATAAAAAAAGTGAAAAAAATGACATATTTGCGACGTGGGTGAAGTGAGGGAGTGAAACGCTTTCTAGTTAAAGATGGTTTTATTTTTATCAAGGGGTTTCGGTTGCGGAAGGTAAGTCTCTCCCAAGCAAACTCTGCTGGGTCCATTATGGAGCTGGACTTCTTTCGGTCTCGACTGGAATGTCGTCTTCCTTTCGTCAGTCTATGGGACTTCGTTGGATGGTTCTCTCCCGAGGTTTATAAAGGAAAGGCACAGAGAACAAAAGAGACCATTAATACTCAAGGTCTCTCATGATACGCCCAGGGGGGCTGGTAAGTGAAGGGACACAGCTGAGAACACTCGTGCTTTACACTGGTGGTCGTGTCAAGGCTACGTGGTGAGGAAAGGGTGCAGGGAATCAGAATTAAACAGGGCTATGGACGTGGTATGAGGGTAACAGGGATATATACAAATATGTACAAGTGAGACGGTAGCTGCCTGCCACACTACGGAGGGGTGACTCCCCGCTTCCCTACCCAGCACGCAATCCACTGCCATACCTGTTTCAGCCACACTCCTCCCTTGGGAGTGTGGCACCGCGACTCGTAGGACCGTTGGCCTCCTGGCTCGTCTTCTTCTTTGCTTCCTGATCTCCACACTCCACTCTCGTCTCCGTAGGTCCTCCTCCTGGCTCCTTCTTCTCCCTCCTCAGTTTCGTCACACGTTATTCCATGTACTTCCTGGTTTTTCTCCACTGTGGCGAATCTGACGTCATGCAGGGGCATGGCTTCGTCCTCTGTATGTGCCCAATTAAAGGCACCGTCCTCTTTATCCTCCGGGTCGGCAAGTATTTTCCACGAAGCATAATCATCCTGAAGGGAAGGAGTGGAGGGATCAGTGACCCATCAATTCTCATAAGGGTTGTGTATTTCCTCCCTCTGGCCCTCTTCGTTACACTCCACCCCCCCTGGATTCTCCCGATCGGGGAGAAATGGTGTTCTGGACTAAAAGTCTGCATTGCCATTGTCCACCCCTTTTCGATGTTTCACTATGAAAGAGAAGGGCTGGAGGAACAAGAACTATCTAAGGACCCGGGGATTTTGTGATTTGTTCCTTTGCATCCATTGTAGGGGAGCGTGATCTGTGTACAATACAAAGGCCCGTCCTTCTAGATAGTACTTCAGTTTTTCTATAGCCCATCGGATGGCAAGACACTCTCTTTCGATGTTTGGATAGTTACCTTCTTGTGGCTGTAACTTTCGGCTAATAAACAAAATGGGGTGTTCCATTCCATCATCCCCTTCCTGGGATAATACAGCCCCATAGCCCGTATTTGAGGCGTCCGTAGCTAGAGTAAAGGTGTTGTCAAAATTGAGGGGTATCAGAACAGGACTAGTGGTTATGGCTTGTTTGAGAAACTGAAATGCCAGTTTCGCATCTTCAGCGGGATGTACCAGTTGGGAAGGTCTTACTTCCTTTTTCAGGAGGTTGGTCAGAGGACTGGCAACTTCAGCGAATTTATCAATGAACCTTCGGTAATAGCCAATCAGGCCTAAGAATGCCCTTAACTCCCTCTTAGTAGTCGGAAAGGGGGTGTGTAATATGGCCCTTACCTTTTTATCTTGGGGTGCTATTACTCCTTCACCTAACATAAACCCTAGGTATTTGACCTTGAGATAGGCTGCTCTGGACTTTTTCGTGTTTACATGTAATCCCACAGCCTGGGGGGCCATCAGTATTTGTCGTATATATGTACCAAATGTTGTTGCCATGTTTTACTGAATATAACGATGTCATTCAGATACACTGAACAGTATTCCTTATGTGTCTCCAGGACATCTTTCATTAATCTTTGAAATGTTGCGGGGCCCCATGTAGGCCAAAAGGGAGAATGTTAAACTCAAACAGCCCTTCTTCTGTGGCGAATGCTGTCTTTCATTTATCCTCCTCCCTTAGGGGAACCTGCCAATAACCCTTTGTCAGGTTTAACGTGGTTATGTAGCGAGATTCCCCTATTCTCTCCACCAACTCATCTACCCTGGGAATAGGGTAGGCATTGAATGCAGAAATTGCATTTAATGCCCTGAAGTCCATACAAAATCTTGTTGAACCATCCGGTTTTGGCACCATCACGATAGGCGATGCCCAGTTGCTACGTGAGGGCCGAATCACCCCTAGTCTAAGCCTATTGCGTACTTCACGTTTGACATCTTGTCTCCGCGAAGCTGGGATACAGTAGGCTTTCTGTTTTACTGCTTTTCCTTCTTCTCTCTCTATTCTGTGCTCGGTTACATGGGTTAGTCCTGGGGTATCGGAGAACATTTGTGCAAAAGGTTTTAGGATGTCTAAAAGTTCCTTTTTTTCTCCCTCTAACAGGTCTTGATTTATAGGTAACTGATCTAGTGTTGACTTATCCCCAGTTATGGGTAGGCCGAAATGGGTTGGCATAGGTGGAGGTCCTATCCACTTTTTTAGCATATTGATGTGGAAGCTCTGTTGTCGTGATGGAGTGACCTGTACTTTGTACATTGTTTTACCTATGGTCTCAACGATAGGATAGGGGCCTAACCATTCGCTTTTGAATTTCTGAGTAGAAGAAGAAAGGAGTACCAAGGCCCAATCCCCTTTTTCCAATTTCCTCCATTTTTTCCCTTGTCATAATGATGTTTCTGTTTCTGTTGTCTTTATTCTAGATGTGAAGAGGCCAAGTCCCTTAGTTTTCCTAGCTGTGATTTTAACTGCTGGGTGTATTCTAACAGGGATCTTTGCTCTACCAACTCCTCCTGCTCCCATGCTTCTTTAGTTATCTCCATAAGGGAGCGCGGTTGCCTGCCATAAAGCATCTCAAAGGCAGAACAACCTAGGCTGCTCTGTACCTGAGCCCTGAGTACATAAAGGGCCAGGGGTAACAAACGGTCCCAGTCTTTGTTCTCCACTGACTGCATTTTTTTTCTGTGTGGCCTTTAGGGAATGGTTGTACCGTTTGACAAGACCATCACTTTGAGGGTGATATGCTGATGTTTTTATCTGTTGTAGGTCTAGCATCTTGCAGACTTCCTTCATCATCCGTGACACAAACGGAGTCCCCTGATCTGTTAAGATTTCCCGGGGGAAACCTACTCTAGAAAACAACTCCAACAGCTTTTCCGCTATGTTTTTCGTTGTGGGAAAACGTAGAGCAAAGGCCTCCAAGAAACGGGTGTTGTAATCTACAACCATCAAGGCATACGTATGTCCTTTTGATGTACGTGGTAGGGGACTGATGAGGTCCATCCCGACCATCTCAAAAGGGTTGCCTATGATGGGTAGGGGTTGCAGGGGAACTGCAGGAGGTCTATACATGCTCCTTTTTTGACACACTTCACATTGTGTGCAATACAGTTCAGCTTCTTTGTATATATCTGGCCAGTAAAAGGGTTTTGTTTTATTCTGGGGCATTTTCTCTGCCCCTTAGTGGCCTGCTATGAGGTGAGAGTGAGCGTAATATAGGATCTGCTCTCTAAAGATTTTGGGGACCACTAGTTGTGGGGATTCATTGGCCTTTCCCTCCCTATATAGGAGGTCTCTTTTAATCGTGAATCTAGGATATGTCACTGTAGGCAAGGTTTGGGCCATTTGAACTGCTTCCCATGCATTAAAAAGAGTAGCATCATTGGATTGGGCGAACTTAAAGCTCCGATCCAATATCCATGGCTCGGTTGTTAACAAGGAAGTGTGTGCCTGAGGAGAGTATTCTTTTCTCTTGTGTATCTCCGTTCGGAACATAGACATGAAGTCTGGGTTGTCTACCCCTATTATTAAATCCTCAGTGTGGGTCTCTACTACTCCTACCTTGACCGGGAAAGGGGATCTACCTACGGCTCTAAGGTTGATCTGGGCCAGGTGATAGGGATTCACATCCCCGTGTACACATCTTATATTTACTAGGGTGTTAGGAAGTATCTGAAAGGGCAGCACTAGTCTCTTTTGGATTACAGACTGCTGGCACCCCGAGTCTAACAGAGCTTTGATACCCCTTCCGTTTACTTGTATACGTACATAAAAAGAGGGGCCCATCTCCGCTGTGTACATGACTGCCTTGGGGATATACCCCACCTCCTTAGGCTCCTCCAAGGGCTTTCTTCGGGGACACAACCATGCTATGTGTCCCCATTCGCCGCACTCGAAGCACTGGGGTCCTTTTAGTGGGGTCATAGCCAACCTCATTGGTCTAGGTTTCGTGGATTCTAGATTGCTTTTCTTTTTCTCCATCTTCATTGTTATGCTGGATTTGGGATTTTTGTCAGTGTCCCAGGGGAAGGAGCGGGGTTGAGCCAGTGAATAATTCAAGGCCATTTCTATGGCTTGTGCCGCCGTTAACCCCGAGTGTTGCCTTAACCATCGCTGTGTCCCATAGGGCAAGGCCTCCATTAATTGCTCTAGGTAGATGCTGGTCATGATTTCGTCCAGGCCGTAGCCACTTGTCAGTGGCCATTTTCAACCGCAGGAATAATGTATTAGGGTTTTCGATATGGATTCATTTTTCCTTTCGGATTCGCACTCGATACACTTCTGCGTCTAAACGTATGTGGTCAAGTATAATGTCTTTGATCTCCGTGTAGGAGGTGTTTCCCACATGGTTAGCCACCTGGTAGGCCGCTTGGGCCTCGCTCGATAACAACGGTGCCAGAAAGAATGGCCATTTCTTCCCAGGCCACCCGCAGGCCTGGGCTGCTCTTTCAAAATTCGATAAAAAGGCATCTGGGTCTTCCCCTTGAACATATTTTTGCAAAGACACCCCTGCAGGGTGAGGCATTGGTGTTATTCTTTCAAGGACATGTCCACCACTTGGCGTTTGTACCACTTTCTGTAGTCCTTCGATTTGGGCGTTGATTGTGCTTTTAAACATTTCCCTATCTGCATCTGCTGTGGTTATCTGGTGATTTATCGCCCATTCCAGTTTTTCTTGTCCCTCTATTAGGCGCTGAATAACTTGCTCCGATTTACAAAAGGGGGTGGTGATGAACAGAGTGTCTGAATTGAGCAGACCACTCTTACCCAGTCCAAAGATCAGGGCTTGATCCATCACCGTTATTTATCTCACTGCCCCATCCCAGCTCAGAACCTGGCTATATGCAAATCAGTCTGTCCCTGGCCCAGTGCATCATGGGAACAGGGCAGACTAAACTACAAAGCCAATTCTTTACCAGAAAGGAGACAAGCTACCGGGGACCGGTTTCTGGCATTTCAGCCTCTTCGGCCCGGCTTGCTTGAATCCTGATGGAGCAGTGAGAAAGGGACTCATGTCTGAGTATACCCTGCCACACCTATAGTGGCCAAAATCGATTTACAAAAGGGGGTGGTGATGAACAGAGTGTCTGAATTGAGCAGACCACTCTTACCCAGTCCAAAGATCAGGGCTTGATCCATCACCGTTATTTATCTCACTGCCCCATCCCAGCTCAGAACCTGGCTATATGCAAATCAGTCTGTCCCTGGCCCAGTGCATCATGGGAACAGGGCAGACTAAACTACAAAGCCAATTCTTTACCAGAAAAGAGACAAGCTACCGGGGACCGGTTTCTGGCATTTCAGCCTCTTCGGCCCGGCTTGCTTGAATCCTGATGGAGCAATGAGAAAGGGACTCATGTCTGAGTATACCCTGCCACACCTATAGTGGCCAAAATCGATTTACAAAAGGGGGTGGTGATGAACAGAGTGTCTGAATTGAGCAGACCACTCTTACCCAGTCCAAAGATCAGGGCTTGATCCATCACCGTTATTTATCTCACTGCCCCATCCCAGCTCAGAACCTGGCTATATGCAAATCAGTCTGTCCCTGGCCCAGTGCATCATGGGAACAGGGCAGACTAAACTACAAAGCCAATTCTTTACCAGAAAGGAGACAAGCTACCGGGGACCGGTTTCTGGCATTTCAGCCTCTTCGGCCCGGCTTGCTTGAATCCTGATGGAGCAGTGAGAAAGGGACTCATGTCTGAGTATACCCTGCCACACCTATAGTGGCCAAAATCGATTTACAAAAGGGGGTGGTGATGAACAGAGTGTCTGAATTGAGCAGACCACTCTTACCCAGTCCAAAGATCAGGGCTTGATCCATCACCGTTATTTATCTCACTGCCCCATCCCAGCTCAGAACCTGGCTATATGCAAATCAGTCTGTCCCTGGCCCAGTGCATCATGGGAACAGGGCAGACTAAACTACAAAGCCAATTCTTTACCAGAAAGGAGACAAGCTACCGGGGACCGGTTTCTGGCATTTCAGCCTCTTCGGCCCGGCTTGCTTGAATCCTGATGGAGCAGTGAGAAAGGGACTCATGTCTGAGTATACCCTGCCACACCTATAGTGGCCAAAATCGATTTACAAAAGGGGGTGGTGATGAACAGAGTGTCTGAATTGAGCAGACCACTCTTACCCAGTCCAAAGATCAGGGCTTGATCCATCACCGTTATTTATCTCACTGCCCCATCCCAGCTCAGAACCTGGCTATATGCAAATCAGTCTGTCCCTGGCCCAGTGCATCATGGGAACAGGGCAGACTAAACTACAAAGCCAATTCTTTACCAGAAAGGAGACAAGCTACCGGGGACCGGTTTCTGGCATTTCAGCCTCTTCGGCCCGGCTTGCTTGAATCCTGATGGAGCAGTGAGAAAGGGACTCATGTCTGAGTATACCCTGCCACACCTATAGTGGCCAAAATCGATTTACAAAAGGGGGTGGTGATGAACAGAGTGTCTGAATTGAGCAGACCACTCTTACCCAGTCCAAAGACCAGTGTAAGAATTGGCTTTTGTAGTTTGGTTTGCCCTGTTCCCATCATGCACTGGGACAGGAACAGACTAATTTGCATACAGCCAGGTTCTGAAACTGGGATGGTGCAGTGAGCTAAAAAACGGTGTTGGATCTAGCCCTGATCTCTTGACTGGGTGAGAGCTTTCTGCTTAATTCAGAGACTCTGTCCCTCACCACCCCTTGTTGTAAATATTTTTGTCCACCCTAAGCGTGGAAGGGTATTCTCAGATGTGAGACCCTTGCTCATTGCACCATCAGGATTCAAGCAAACCGGGCCGAAGACGGCTGTAATGCCAGAAACCGGTCCCCGGGAGCTTGTTTCCTTCCCAGTGTAAGAATTGGCTTTTGTAGTTTGGTTTGCCCTGTTCCCATCATGCACTGGGACAGGAACAGACTAATTTGCATACAGCCAGGTTCTGAAACTGGGATGGTGCAGTGAGCTAAAAAACGGTGTTGGATCTAGCCCTGATCTCTTGACTGGGTGAGAGCTTTTTGCTTAATTCAGAGACTCTGTCCCTCACCACCCCTTGTTGTAAATATTTTTGTCCACCCTAAGCGTGGAAGGGTATTCTCAGATGTGAGACCCTTGCTCATTGCACCATCAGGATTCAAGCAAACCGGGCCGAAGACGGCTGTAATGCCAGAAACCGGTCCCCGGGAGCTTGTTTCCTTCCCAGTGTAAGAATTGGCTTTTGTAGTTTGGTTTGCCCTGTTCCCATCATGCACTGGGACAGGAACAGACTAATTTGCATACAGCCAGGTTCTGAAACTGGGATGGTGCAGTGAGCTAAAAAACGGTGTTGGATCTAGCCCTGATCTCTTGACTGGGTGAGAGCTTTCTGCTTAATTCAGAGACTCTGTCCCTCACCACCCCTTGTTGTAAATATTTTTGTCCACCCTAAGCGTGGAAGGGTATTCTCAGATGTGAGACCCTTGCTCATTGCACCATCAGGATTCAAGCAAACCGGGCCGAAGACGGCTGTAATGCCAGAAACCGGTCCCCGGGAGCTTGTTTCCTTCCCAGTGTAAGAATTGGCTTTTGTAGTTTGGTTTGCCCTGTTCCCATCATGCACTGGGACAGGAACAGACTAATTTGCATACAGCCAGGTTCTGAAACTGGGATGGTGCAGTGAGCTAAAAAACGGTGTTGGATCTAGCCCTGATCTCTTGACTGGGTGAGAGCTTTCTGCTTAATTCAGAGACTCTGTCCCTCACCACCCCTTGTTGTAAATATAGAATAACTTGCTCCATCACGGGTTGCTGGTGGGAACTAGCCGATCCCACTTCTGACACCTGCTGTGACGTGGGTGAAGTGAGGGACTGGAAACACTTTCTAGTTAAAGATGGTTTTATTTTTATCAAGGGGTTTCGGTTGCGGAAGGTAAGTCTCTCCCGAGCAAACTCTGCTGGGTCCGTCATGGAGCTGGACTTCTCTCAGTCTCGACTGGAATGTCGTCTTACTTTCGTCGGTCGATAGGACTTCGTTGGATGGTTCTCTCCCGAGGTTTATAAAGAAAAGGCACAGAGAACAAAAGAGACCATTAATACTCAAGGTCTCTCATGATGCGCCCAGGGGAACCGGTAAGTGAAGGGACACCGCTGAGAACACTCGTGCTTTACACTGGTGGTCATGTCAAGGGTACATGGTGAGGAAAGGGTGCAGTGAATCAGAATTAAAGGGGGCTATGGACGAGGTACGAGGGTAACAGGGATATATACAAATATGTACAAGTGAGACGGTAGCTGCCTGCCACACTACGGAGGGGTGACTCCCCACTTCCCCACCCAGCACGCAATCCGCTGCGGTACCTGTTTCAGCCACACTTCTCCCTCGGGAGTTTGGCACGGCGACTCGTAGGACCGTTAGCCTCCTGGCTCTTCTTCTTTGCTTCCCGATCTCCGCACTCCGCTCTCGTCTCCGTAGGTTCTCCTCCCGGCTCCTTCTTCTCCCTCCTCGGTGTTGTCACACGCTGTTCCATGTACTTCCTGGTTTTTCTCCACTGCGGCGAATCCGACGTCATACAGGGACCTGGCTTCGTCCTCTGTATACGCCCAATAAAAGGCACCGTCCTCTTTATCTTCGGGGTCGACAAGTAGTTTCCACGAAGCATAATCATCCTAAAGGGAAGGAGTGGAGGGATCAGTGACCCACCAATTCTCATAGAGGTTCTGTTCTTTCACCCTCTGGCCCTCTTCGTTACACTATCCTAACAAACATATACCTATACCGCCAAAAGTCCCTCTGTCCCAAGTAGGATTGACCTCCCTAGACCCCTGTCCCTCCCCACACCCCTTACTTGGGCAAAAAGGTCCTCAGACCATTGTGATGCCTCCTGCGTTGCTGTGCGACCCATGTCACTCCCCAACCTACCACACAAAAAAAACAATCAGTAAAAAAGGAGCAGCCCAACCCCGCCCAGATCCTCGAGATTCGAGATTCATGATAGCCAAAAAACATACAACACTAATTACACATTTTCCGTCGAAAAGCCAAGCCTTTAGATACATCTAGCACCCCCCTTGAGAAAGAAGAAAAAGGCAAAAGGAAGCCCCAAAAGTCTCGAGCTTGATCAGCCATCAGTTAACTCCTTTAGGTAATTCTCAGCCTGGATCTCAGATGTATATACCCTAATCCGCCCCTGATAAATCACTTTCAACCGGGCAGAGTTCATCAAAAAGACTTCACATCCATGTTTTTGAAATGGACTGATTAGCTGCAGCAGACGCCACCTTCTTTCCACAGTAGTGTGGCAGGAGTCAGGCCGGACGAAGAAAGTCTGCCCCTCTGCTGATTTTTTGGCGTCTGGTCTAGCCTTTTCAAATATCGCTTGCCGCAATAAAAAGTTCCCAAAGAATATTAAAATAGCTCGGGCTTTGTGTTAGGGGCAGGATTGCTTTTAACCATTTGGGGGAATCTGTGTACACGCTGGATCTCTGCTTCCCATCGGACCGGTTTCTGGCATTTTGGCCATCTTCATCCCGGCTTGCTTGAATCCAGTGGCAAAGTGAGCAAGGGACTCACGTCTGAGCATACCCTGCCAACTTATGGTGAGGACTGTTCCCATGAGGCACAGGGTCGGACTGATTTGCATATGGGCATGTCTGAACTGGGGTGGCAGAGTGGGCTAAAGAACGGTGATGGATTAAACCCAGATCTGTTGACTGGGTGTGAGCGTTTGATTGGTTCAGATGCTCCGTCCATCACTGCCCCCTTTTGTACTGCTTTGTTCGCCATAAGATGGCAGGGTATGCTCAGATGTGAGTCCCTTGCTCACTTCGCCACTAGATTCAAGCAAGCCGGGCTGAACACGGCTGAAATGCCAGAAACCGGTCCTCGGAAGCTTGTTTCCGGTCCAGGGAAGGCATGGCTTGGCTGTTGGGGCTGAACTGTTCCCATGAGGCACAGGGTCAGACTGATTTGCATATGGCCATGTCTGAACTGGGGTGGCAGAGTGGGCTAAAGAACGGTGATGGATTAAACCCAGATCTGTTGACTGGGTGTGAGTGTTTGATTGGTTCAGATGCTCCGTCCATCACCACTCCCTTTTGTAGCGCTTAATGAGAGTGCTGGCCCCAATGTCGACACTGCCCTACCACCTAACTATGCCATCGTTAGAAGGGATAGAGTTATAAGAACTGGGTGGGGAATTGCCATCATTTACAAGATACATCTTCAATGTTAACATGAGCCAGTAGATCTTCCTAATTGTGAAGCTGTCTTGTTTAAAATTGCACTTAATCCCAAATTCACTTTTTCTGGCTGATTGGTTTATCGCCCGCCTGGTCCGCCCACCACTTGGGCCACATCTCTAGGAGGTCTCTTATCCCCTTTAAATATGAGCTCTAAAAACTTTTCAATACTTGGGGATTTAAATTTACATTTAGATGATCTGTCTAATTCTACGTGCATTAATTTTATTTCTGACCTTGCTGCTATGAATATTAATCTCTGCAATTCTGGTCCTATTCATAAAGCAGGACACCTTCTGGATCCCATTTTTTTCCACTTTTGCTGACATTCACTGCACTCCAGCAACACCTATTTGCTGGTCCGATCATTTCTTACTAAGGTTTACAATTCCTCTTCCGCCTACCTTGGTGTCCGCGCGTCCTTATCTTATGTCTTCTAAACGAGATTGGAACAAAATTGCTGCCAATGTTCTAAACAATCACTTAAGTGGTAATCTACCTACATCTGACTCGCTGGTCGTTGCATTCTCGGATAGTGTCCATACTTGGCTCTCCAATGCCATAAATTCTTGTCTTCCCTCGACCAATAAAAAGCTTATATATCATCGCCCTCCTGCCCCTTGGTTTAACGTCACTTTAAAGATGGAGAAATCTAAATGCAAAGTATTAGAATGAAAATGGCGTAAGGACTATGCGCCTGATCTTAAAGATGCCTATAAAAAGGCTATAAAAATATACCATAATCTCTGCAAGATGGCCAGGGCCAGTTTTGTTTCCAAAACCATTACTGATGCAGCTAACTGTTCCAAAACGCTTTTCGGTTTAGTAAAAAACTAGCCGGATCAGAAACTAAAGACAACCCCGCAGCATTAAACAAAAAGCAGTGCGAAGATCTGGCCCAATTCTTCACCCAAAAAATTGAGAAGATCTATCTTGAAATTGCTAACGCTCCCTTATCCATGCCCTCGCAATCAAATTTGACAGCCACTAGCTTCACACTATCCTCTTCTAGTTTGACTGTTGTTACGTCACATTCAGCTACGGAGTTCTGTACTACTCCCCTCGTTTAGATTGTTGGCCCCTTCTTAATTCGGACACTCTTACTCTCATCTTAGATAAAGTCAAATCCGGTTCTCCGAACGACCCATTACCAATATCTATTCTCAAGCAACTCGACTGTTCCAATATGAAGGTCATCTTGGATGCATTGAACTCTTCCTTAATGGCGTCCAATGTTCCTACACTTTGGAAACACGCCATGGTGACTCCAGTTCTTAAGAAACCTACTGCTGATCCTGCTATTCTTACTAATTACAGTCCGATTCCCCTCCTGCCTGTCTTCTCTAAAATTCTCGAGAGGCACATCCATTTTCCTCTTTCCCAGTTTATCGAGACTAACATAATCCTTCATCCTTCTCAATCTGTGTTCAGAACGGGATTTTCCACCGAAACCACTATGCTGGGGGTCACAGAGAGGCTCCGCCACCTCCTGGATGTTGGAGAAACTGTTGCGCTCATATTATTAGACCTTAGTTCAGCGTTCAACACTATCTCCTATCCCATACTAGTTAACATGTTGAGGTCCTCCGGCATTTGTGGTTCTGCTCTGGACTGGATTGTCTCTTTTCTGGTTGGCCGTACATTTCAGATTTTCTCTGCCAACATCCATCCATCTCCCTTTGGGGTACCCCAGGGCTCTATACTAAGTCCCCTGCTTTTTCATATATACGTTAGGCCTCTAGCTAACATTGTTGAGCAGGTCGGTCTGACTCTCTTTACCTATGCTGATGACTCTGAGATCATCTTTCCACATTCACTTTCTCGTTCTGACCCTGGTCCTACATCCTGTCTTCAGTGGGCCTCAGGCAAATTACTATATGCATGAACCAGAACTTTTTGAAACTTGACGGTGAGAAAACAAGGTTTTAATTCTGGGCAAGGAGAAAGATCTCTGTGGCACATTACACTGGCCCGTTGAGATGGGAGCTCTTCCACAGCCTTCCAGCCACGTCCGTAATCTGGGCGCCTATATTGATGATTCTTTATCCATGCATCATCAAGCAGTCAAGGTCACAGCCACCTGTTTTACCATCTTAAAATGGCTTAGGAAGATCCTTTGGAAGCTACCTAAGACCACCCAGAAAACTGTGGTCCATGCCCTTATCACCTCACGGCTAGATTACAGTAATGTCCTTTTTCTGGGTGCTTGTAAGGCTGTGGCCTGTAGACTGCAGCTGGTGCAGAATGCTGCAGCGAGACTGCTATACAGTGTTCCCAGAATCACACCCATCTCCGGCTATCTCCGCGACTTACATTGGCTCAGGGTGGAAAATTGCAAAAAATGTAATGCCCTGAGCTATATGTTTAAGTTCAAATGGGGCTCAGCTCCACAATACCTGCTTTCTTTGGCTTGCCAATATGTCCCTAATCGCCATCTCCGTTCTGCTTCTCTTGAAAAATTCATGGTGCCCAGATTTAAACTTGCTAGGATGGGTGGTCAATCCTTTTCCTATCTTGGTCCAACTCTCTGGAATGCTCTCCCTCTTGCCATCTGCAAAGAAACCAGCTATCCCTGTTTCCGCAGATCCCTGAAGACCTGGGTATTCAATCAGTAACTTGTTCTCATTTTTCTCTCTGTTGCTTCCAGTTTCCGTTCTTGGCACCGGGAAACCATTTTTTGGGTAGCTGCTGCGCCTTACAAATTCATTCAATAAATAAATAACTACAATCTACCACTGTTAAAGTGAAGTTATGGTTACCTAAGCAATCATAACTCACACCCTAAATGGAATGCTCATCACATCATCCATGACATGTTAGATGATAGCTCATCTTTAACCTCTCTTCCTCTCCCCTCTCTGTCTCAAATTTCCAGTCTACTATGATTTTCATCAGGGACTGGATGAACCACAACCATCTTAAGCTGAACCCGGACAAAACCGAGTTGGTTCTCACAGGTGGTTCTTCCAGTCCCTGGAACTCTCTCTTTTGGCCCTCTTCTCTTGGTCCTTCCCCCACTCCTTCCTCCACAGTTAAAACCTTGGGTGTCAATATGAACAACCAACTCACTTTACACTCACAAATCAGTTCTGTTGTTTCTTCCTGTTTCCTCACTCTCCGAACCATTCGCACTGTTTCCCGTTTTTTTTCCCCCCAGGCACTCAAACTGATCATGTCCGCGCTGGTGATTTCGCGGCTGGATTATGCCAATGCCCTGTACAACGGCATCCCTGCATACAGCCTGCGGAAGCTTCAGATGGTTCAGAACCAAGCGGCCCGATTGGTGTATGGTCTCCCACGTTTCCATCACTCTACACCCCTCCTCAAGGAGCTTCATTGGCTTCCTATCAAGGAACGCTCCCTTTTTAAAACCGGCTGTATGGTTTTTCAGGCCCGCCAGGGTACTGCCCCCGCCTTCATTTCCTCTCTGATGAACGAATATGTTCCTGTCAGAGTGCTTCGTTCTTCGTCTAAATCCCTCCTGCAAATCCCACGCTTCAAACGTAAAAAGTGGGGAGGAGCCAACTTTTCAACTTTGGCTCCTACCTTTTGGAACTCCCTCCCCGACCACCTACGATTTGCTACACACTATTCCTCCTTTCGTAAAGAACTAAAAACTTTTTTGTGTAAACAGGCCTTTTCCGTGTAACTTGTCCCTACTTTCTCTGCGCCAGGCTTTCTCTGCCCTGAGTTGCTGGACCTATCCCTATAGCGCCAAGAAACCGTAGGGTGAACGCTGCGCTTTACAAATGTTTTAAATTCAATTCAATGACAACAATATCCCGATAACATTGCACAACACCTTAACATTGGCATTCCTGATGCCATCAATACAGCTGCAGCGAGCCTCCTCACCATTTCCACTATGCATGGCATGGTTGTGAAATCTAAATATATATATACATGCACACATTATGTTATATAGCCACATGTGAGTGGCTATATAACATATTTATTATTTTTTTAGCTTAAAAAGCAAAGGTTACAAGGTTGTTATAGTTAGGCTCAGATTCTACTCACACAAAACCAATGAAATTCAGCAGTTATAGTTAGCTGAGCTAACTATAACTTACACCCCCACAATGAACTGCGTAAGATCTCATATATGACATCACTCATGACATTGTCAGTGACATCACTGATGACATCTCAAATAACATGACTGATGACATCCTCCACAGAACCCCTCACATATCTACTCATAAACTCACACAACCACTCATACAGCCACCCACCCATACATACAAACACACCCACTCACTCATCCATAGAGCCACTCACACACCCACTCATTTACCCATACAGCCACTCACATAGCTGCACACCTACCCATATACCTACTCACACATCACCTCACTCAACAATACAGCTACTCAAGCACCCACTTATTCATCCATATAACCTCTCATACACCCACAGATTTACACATTCAGACTCTCAACAGAGCCACTCACTCAACCGTATAACCACTCACACACCCACACAGCCACTTACATACCCATTCAGACATCTATACAAGCACTCACACATCCACTCACTCACCCATATAGCCAGTCACACAGACACTTACTCTCCAATACAAGCACTCAGACACCCACTTAGTTAACCATACACAGACTTTAACAACCCCTCACTCACCCATACAGTCGCACACATGCCCATTCACTCACTAATACAGACAGTCACACAGCCATTCCCTCATCCATACAGCTATTCAAACACCCACTTATTCACCCATACAGCTACTCACACACCCACCCACTTATTCATTCATAGAGCCATTTACACACCCTCTCACACACCCATACAGCCACTTAGACATCCACACGTGGGTACACACAGTCACACAGCCACTCACATAACATATGCCAGAAATGGTATCATTTATTATTAGTACAGAAACTATGCTAATTTAACTTGTGTAGTACCTTAGTAGATATGTTTAACACCCATAAACATTTAGAAAACACTCACAATCACTGGATGATGTTATCAGTGATGTCACTAGTGATGTCATTTGAGATGGCATCAGTGATATCATGAGTGATGTAATATGTGAGGTTATAAGCAGGGCATTGCAGTGGTGTAAGTTATAGTTAGCTCAGGTACCTATAACTGCTGAATTTCATTGGTTTTGTATAAGTACATTCTGAGCCTAACTTTAATGTCCCAGTTGTTTTTTGTGTGAATTTCTAAGGTTTTTAATACTTCTTTACCGAACTATAACATGCCTGTACCCTTTGTTTTTCTAGTGAATTTCTAAATGTATTTCCTAACAGTAACCTGTAACCTTTGACAGTGGGTGTGTGAGTGGGTGTATAGGTTGGTGAGTGGGTCTGTGAGGGGCTGTATGTGTCTGCAAGTGGGCGTGAGTGGTATTGTGGGTGTATGAGTGTCTGTATGGGTGTGTGTATGAGTGGCTGTATGGGTCTGTGAGTGGAAGTGTGACTGGCTGTATGGGTCTGTGAGTGGGTGGGTGAGTAGCTGTATGGGCTGGGTACGGGGTGTGTAAGTGATTGTATGGGTCTGTGAAAGGGTTTGCGAGTGTCTGTATGTGAGTATGAGTGGGTGTTTGAGTATTTTTGTGGGTGTGTGAGTGACTGTACAGGTGTGCGAGTGGGTGTGTGAGTGATTGGGTATATGAGTGCTAGTAGAAACCTAAGGCACGTGGTATTAAGTATAGGGATTTTGGCGCCTCGCGGCTGATTTGCACAAATTGAAAGTTGTTTAGAAAATTACGTTAACAATGCCCAAAGGTGTGGGGAACTACTAACCTCCACAAAACAAAAGCACAGCTCTCTAAACATGAATTCTACTCCCAAGCACACATTATAAATATGACAAGGTATTTGAGTGGTAGTATGAGTGTCTGTATGGGGTTATGAGTGGGGATAAGTAGTTTTGAGGGTGTGTGAGTGGTTCTGTGAGCAGGTGAGTGAGTGTGGGAGTCGCTGTATGGGTCTTTGAGTAGGCAAGTGAGTAGCTGTGTGGGTGAGTGAGTGGGTTTCTGAGTGTCTGTGTGGGTGTTAGTAGCTGTTTGAGTGACTGGGCCAGAACGGAACATCACCTGCCCTTTATCCAACAAGAGTCCACTGGTTTTCACAAAATATCTACCCAACTGGGGTCCTTTCTATTGGTTAATTAGTAAATGCCAACTCGTTGTGGAAATGTCTAGTGCATATTCTACACAACATCTGCAAAATGAACCATGAGGAAAAGTCTCCAGTGAGCCTGTGTGCGTTTCAGCAATGTGTCTTTATCCCCAAATCTGTGATAGCATGAATCTTCCTATAGAGAAGACAACAAGACTACAAAGAGGTAAATCTCTACCAAACAAGGGTACTTCCTCTTAACTATATGAAGTAAGTGCTTCTTTGTTTGGTGGCGATGGCCTCACATTCTTCGGAAACAAGAAGGCGTCACCAAAAGTTGGCGGGAAATGCGCTGGGGGATCTTTTGGTAAGTTGTCCATCATCTTGGTAAAATGCAGGAAGATCTTTGCATACTACTAAGTTGGACTGGGCGGGGCCAAATGTGTGAGGCTTCTAGGTGATTTGAACATTTTCAAACTCATAGTCATTTAAAGTGAGAACCATGGACTCTTCTCTCATCAGGAGAGGCCAAGAAAGAACCCAATACACAGCCACTTCAGATTGAGCTCCAATAGATCAAAGATGCATTCAAGATGCATTCACCCCCATGGAGGATTTCAGATCACCTTTCTATGTGGAATTTCTGAGAAAACACACTTGCTTAGCATTCACCAAGCCCAGGAAGTTTGGATAATTTGTCCTTTACAGAAGTGAAGCTTCAACTGGGGCACCTGCTATGTTTATATTTGTAAGTGATTCTCTTTGAGGTTTAATTTTTGTGAAATGAGCATCAGGGCTACTCGGGCCTGGCCAAAACTTAATGGGGGAGGGCTGCTGCGTGGCCCCTCTCCCTGGGCTGTTTTCAGCCCTGGAGACTCTATTCAAAGCCATCCTGAATGGTTCATTTTATTCATTCCCTATTGGCTTGGGTGGTGTTTTACCAATCCAAAGCTGCAATACTGTGCCTGGAGTGGTAAAAGGTTATTGACATTTTACAGCTTGCGCAAATGGCACTGTGCTAATCCTATGCTTAAAGACTTTGATAGAAAAGCAGACATTTGAGTAAGCAAACTAAGAGTGTTGCTGTTGTTGTAGGGTGTTCCATACTGGAGCTTCTCTCCACCTAAACTTAGGAACTACCCAGAGTTCTCTGCTTCTTTTTTGCATATATATATATATATATATATATATATATATATATATATATATATATATATATATATATATATATATATATATATATATATATATATATATATATATATATATATTACCTACTGGCTATCGCCAGTATGTATATATAGTTATTTATTCCCTATGGGATTTTTGAAAATTCTATGTCTAATAACTTTGGCGTTTGTGGACGGAATCGGCTGAAATTTTCAGGAAAATGGCACATTTTGTTTCTGAGCAGCCCTTGAAAATTTGGGGGGTTTTGTCGAGGGGGGGCCGAGAAAAAAGGGGGGTCCCAAAACGCGTTTTTCCCATGTTAATTTCCATAGGGCGGTTGGACTCACTTTTAGCTCGAACGGCTGAATGGATTTGCACGAAACTTGGCAAAATTGTAGGGACTGTCAGCCCGATATGCCTTTGCTAGGTCTCAATGTATGTGCTCCAGTAGTTTTTGAGAAATTAACGTTTAAATCAAGATATATATATCTGTAACAGCGCTCCAGGCTGCGCTCCGGTTCGCTTACTTTTCGCGAAACGGAACTTTGCGATGCGAAGCTGATTGGCTCCCCCGTGTCTGTCAACATTCTAAACAGTCCGGAGCGGCCGCCATATTATCTCTCGGTAGGATAGAGAGAGAAGAAGAGGTGAAAAACGAAGGGGGAATTTAATGAAAGGGGGCAAGGTATACCCCTCTTGACCCCCTAGGAATGTTGTTGGGGTTATTAAAGGGTCCCGTGGGGAAAATAAAAAAAAAATGATTTTTCACGGTAGAAGCGCTTCACGGGCCGCGAACTGGGCCGCAAACTGGTAGCGAAACGGGAATTCGCCATTTTGTGCTTCGTTTTAATTAAATTACTAGGTATAAGGGGGTGCGGGAGACGTATCCTAATCCCCTATGTTTCATGAGGGTGGCTGAGGAGGCTCATATATGTTGATACATCTCTTCCAGCGGCTGTGCATGAGCTTTTTATTTTTTTTGCTGCGTGACGTCTGTTAACGTTCGATTCGATGGAAATCAGGAAGTGTTGACCGCCAATTTGTCACTGCGATAAAATATTTTGTTATAAATTAATCCTTATTGATAAACATTGTCTGCGCCATCTTGCTTTTTTTCCAATGCCACAATTTTGTCGTGCACGGCAGCCATTTTAGATGCCAGGCTGGTCCCAGGCTATCACCTACCCCTGCGGATGTAGTTTATGTCCCCAGCTGTAGAGAATCCAGACATGCCAACCCTCCCGATTCAGGCGTGAGACTACTGATTTCAGTGCTAGTCTCCCGCCTCCCGATTTCTGCAAGCAAAAACCCGGGAGCATATTACCAACAACTAGCGATAATTTTTGTCTCTAACTTGTTTAGAGACAAAAATTATCGCCGCACATCGGCGATTTTTATCGCAGATAAACCTTGCTATTAGCAAGGTTTATCGCAAATGCGATAAAAAACGGCCGCAATGCATGAATATCGCAGAAAAGTCAGCGATATTCATGTATTATCGAGCAAATGCTCTTAGCCATGTTATCCACCTCCCATTGGATAACATGGCTAAGAACTGCTCAGGGCACTATCACTGACATGCAAAGCGGGGCCCACGATGGTCGCTATCTCCTTTTAGCTGTCACTAACTGGTGTTAGCGACAGCTTGGTAATAGGGAGATAATTTTATCTCCGCTTTCTTGGCTTTTAAAGCCAAAAAAGCGGAGATAAACCCCTTTGATAATATGCCCCATGATTCCTCGGGGGTTTCAGCTGACAGGGCTTGGTATTGTGTTACGTGGTAATTCTTCCAGGAAACGTCAGAGGGTCGATGCAGGGGTTCTAGAAGGGGTGATAAACCATTTAAGCCTCATAAACAAGCGCATGGTCTTTTAAAGTTCTGTGAAGTACTCGGGGCGGCGGTGTGTGTGTGTCCTCTTTCAGGAGCGGGCCGCGGGGGGGGGCACTGCCAGCAACTTCCAGGCTAGGCAGTGTTCAACACTTGCATCACCCTTTCTCTGCCTGCTATTGCGCTCCATGCTTCGGAAAGGTAATAAAAAGAACGTGCATTTGAGTTTGAAATGTCCGATCCTGTAGCAGTACACTTGCAAAGCCCACACATGACAATAACCCGATTCAAGGCCCCATTCACCCGTTTAAAAAAAAAATTATAACACTCCAACAAAGTAAGATTTTAAAATTTTATTAACTTTTAAATATAATGAACGGAACAAAAACTGTAAAAACTTTTAAACATTTTTCACCAAAAAAAGCAACAATTGTCAGAAGCTGTCTTTTGTGCGAATAGTCCCAAGGCAGCACAACGTGCTGAGTTCTGGACGGCACCCAGGTGATGTCGCCTGGGTGCCGCACTGGTTTTGGTATCCTACAATGCTGCTCCGAAAATTGGCGTGGGGCGTCCCGGGTGGTGCGGGGGGAGGCCTCGTCAGTAGCGGTCTGTTGTGCGAATAGTCCCAAGGCCAGTAGAACGCGCTGAGATGTTGATGGCACCCAGGTGATGTCAAGTAAACTGCCGCACTGGTTTTGGTATCCTACAATGCTGCTCCGAAAATTGGCGTGGGGCGGCCCGGGGGGGGGGGGTTGGGCGTGGGGGAGGCGGCGTGAACGGGCCTCCCCAGGTGGCGGCCATCCAGCTGAGTTGCGCCCGCTCTTGCGGCTACAGCGTCTCGCTCACCATGTTGTTGAGTTGCTCCCACTCTTGCAGTGCAGCGATAGGCGGCTGCCACATGACTCTTAAAATGGCGGACGGCTCTTCGGTTTTGGGCCTGGTCCACTAAAATGGCCCTGGGACACCTTGGAACTCGGACGCTTGCCTGCTAGGGCTTGGGCTCCATTCTCGAAAAGCGTCCCCTCAGCCGTGAAGATTCTACAAAAGTCTTGGGGGCCCCCGACTCCCGCAGGCTTCCGGTGGGGAGCGGCTGCCATGATTGCTCGCGGAATGACCACGACGGAGCTACGAGATGGTGGTGCTCTCATGCTGACGCCAGCTTTAGTCTGAAACATCCAGAAACAAGGTGGGGCTTTCATCGTTTGGGAAAAAAAATGTTCTAAACCAATGAAAAGTGTTATTTTTAGGTCATATGACCAAGCCTTCCATCTTTAGGAAACCAAAAGTAAAATGAACCAATGAAAAGTTTTATAAACAAGTCACATGACCTGTTATGCGGCATAGGGCTACAAAAAGCGTACAAAATCCGTTGGCACGTGAGGCGGCGTCAGTAGCGGACCGATGTGCGAATAGGCCGAAGGCAGCACAACGCGCTGAGATCCGGATGGCACCGAGGTGGTGTCCAGCAAATTGCCGCACTGGTGTGGCCATCCTACAATGCTGCGCCGAAAGACGGCGTGTCCAGCTGAGTTCCGGTCACTCTTGCGGTACAGTGAGTCGAACGCGCCGAGATCCGGATGGCACCGAGGTTGTGTCCAGCAAGTTGCCGCACTGGTTTGGCCATCCTACAATGCTGTGCCGAAAGTCGGCGTGGGGTGCCCCGTTGGCTTATGAGGTGATGTCAGTAGTGGACCGATGTGTGAATAGGTCGGAACCAGCACAAGGCGCCAAGATCCGAATGGCAAGTCCTGGATGTTGAGTGCCATAGTTGAGAGTTCTGAGCAGTGCTTGTAAGACTATCTGAAGCTTATTTGCACCTGCTGCAGCTTCACTGTTGCCCAAGGTGGTGTCCAGCAAATTGCTGCACTGGTGTGGCCATCCTACAATGCTGCGCTGAAAGACGGCGTGTTCAGCTGAGTTCCGGTCACTCTTGCGGTACAGTGACTCGAACGCGCCGAGATCCGGATGGCACCGAGGTGGTGTCCAGCAAGTTGGCGCACTGGTATAGCCATCCTACAATGCTGCGCCGAAAGACGGCGTGACCAGCTGAGTTCCGGTCACTCTTGCGGTACAGTGACTCGAACGCTCCGAGATCCGGATGGCACCGAGGTGGTGTCCAGCAAGTTGCCGCACTGGTGTGGCCATCCTACAATGCTGCGCCGAAAGTCAGTGTGGGGTGCCCCGTTGGCTTATGAGGTGATGTCAGTAGTGGACCGATGTGTGAATAGGTCGGAACCAGCACAAGGCGCCCTGCACTGTTGAGCTTTTTTCAATGCCTGTTTTTTGTTGTTTCCCTTCCATCAAAAACAAAAAAAATATATAAAACTGTGCAAAAATACAAAAAAATGTTTAGAAAAGCAGTGCTTGTAAGACTGGCTGAAGCTCTTTTGCACCTGCTGCAGCTTCACTATTGCCCTGGTGTGGACAAAGATCGCCCATGACTTAGGCTGATTGAGAGTTTGTAGAAAAATGGCTTCAGATTTTCCACATATTACTCTTCAACATTCTTCCTAAATGTAACAATGTGAGACTCACTAGGAGAACGGCTGTTTATCTTTCCTTTCAAAATGCTGCCAACAATATTTTCTGAATGGAAGACACCATCTTGTAGCATAAAGGGCCGAAAGGGGTTCTGGTCCGGCCGATTGTTGGTGGAGACATTTTGACTATATCTTGGACCTGCCCGGCCTCGCCCAAAATGGCGCCGGTATAAATGGGACTCGTGACTCCTTGCCCGCAAATGTATATCTAGAAAATTTTATTGTAAGTGGCCCTGTCTTATTTTAATTACAAAATGTACGTCCACCGATTCCGCAACTGTTAGACACCTTAGTTCTTGCAACCTAATGGCCCGCTCGTTACGTTCCTCTACAGTGTAAATGTCTCCTCATCATATACGATTTCAGTTTGCTCCGTGGCCAGCCCACGTGGTTATAGGCCCGTATTTGTATACTGACATTTTCACAATAAAGGTTTTTAAAACAAAACACGGTAGTAGTATTTACATTGGTAAAGTTTTTACTTTTAGTCACTGTTTTCGAATCAGTAAAAGGCAAGTGAAATAAAGCAGTCCAATTACATGACGGATAAAAGGTATAATATGTAGGAACGTAGTAAAGATAAATGGTCAAGGGCAGTTGTGTTTTTCACTCCTGCAACATAAAGTGATCGATAAGAATCTGATAATCAGGCGTATCGGCGACTAAGACAGCAGGCCGAGTCTCTTTTACTCAACGGCTCCGTCATGGAACGAAGAAACGCCCTTTTTCTCGAAAAAGGAATATATTTTACTTGCAGGACAGTTGTAAATTTTCCGGGAAAGTACATTAGCCTGGAATATTATAACATATATGTTTTAAAAAAAATAATGTTCGAAAACAATAAAAAAGCGTAATTTTTAGGTCATATGACCAAGCTTTTCATCATTAAAATAACAAAAGTAAAATGAACCAATGAAAAGTTTTATTAACAAGTCACATGACCTGTTATGCTTACGTTACGCGCTGCGCGCCGCGCCCCGGATCACTTTCGGGTGCGCTAACGCGGCGTGTCATATAACGCATTACGCGACAACGTAGGTCAAGAATATAGTCAAAATGTCTCCACCAACCAGCGTTCGGAACACAACCCCTTTCAGCAGTCCAAAAAGTTCTGTTAAATGACAACAGAGGGGACAGGCAACAAGAACCATCAGTCAAAGAGGGGAGGGCAAGTTCTTCTCTTCCGGGTCATGTTGGGGCGCTACCGGAACTGATCGAATTGGTAGTCTACAGTGTTTCTGGATGTTTCAGACTAAAGCTGGCGTCAGCATGAGAGCACTACCATCTCGTAGTTCCGTCGTGGCCATTCCACGAGCAGACATGGCAGCCGCTCCCCACCAGAAGCCTGCGGGAGTCGGGGGCCCCCAAGACTTTTGTAGAATCTTCACGGCTAAGGGGACGCTTTCGAGAATGGGACCCAAGCCCTATCAGGGAAGCGTCTGAGTTCCAAGGTGTCCCAGGGCCATTTTAGTGGACCAGGCCCAAAACCGAAGAGCCGGCCGCCATTTTGAGAGTCCTGTGGCAGCCGCCTATCGCTGCACCGCAAGAGCGGGAGCAACTTAACTACATGGTGAGCGAGACGCTGTAGTCGCAAGAGCGGGCGGTAAACAGCTGAATGGCGGAAGAGGCACAGTGTAGCAAAAGCGGGCAGAATGGCAACTAAAACGGTAAAGGGGCGCCCCACTACAGTGTGTCTTCCGGTCAAATGGATTGTGGGACAAAGTCCAGAATAGAAGAGTCATCAAAAGGCAAAAAGTTCCGCCGGACCCCGGGAGCCAGCCGCCTATGTCGGGGGCGATCTCAGGCTACACCAGTGCTATAAGACTTGGGGAGGGGGTCGGAGCCAAGCGTCTTCTCCGAGTCCGTGCCATCACACCGCCCCTCGGGGGCCTCCGTCAAGCGGTTTAGGGAGGTACCATATAACATTGTTTTCAAATGCAGTCAGGTCCACAAACGACCCTCACTTACTTTGAGAATAGTGAAGCTGCAGTAGGTGGAAATAAGCTTCAGACAGTCTTACAAGCACTGCTTTTGTAAACATTTTTTGATTTTTTTGTATTTTTGCACAGTTTTATATATTTTTTTTGTTTTTGATGGAGGGGAAACAACAAAGCACAGGCATTGAAAAAGGCTCAAACTCAGAACTCTGAACTATGGCACCCAACATCCAGGACTTTCCATCCGGATCTTGGCGCCTTGTGCTGCTTCCGACCTATTCACACATCGGTCCACTACTGACATCATCTTATAAACCAACGTTATGTAAATAGTTATTTAATAAAATGTTTTACCCTGTTTCTTTGCTGGTGTGTTGTCTATATTTTTAATATTTGCATAGGGTTTGTCGTTATTTTGGGCGGGATGGGTGACGGAGCCGAGCTGTCTTGCAGCCCTCATGGTGTGGAGCTCAGTTCATCTCACTATTTTCGTATTTCTCATGAAGGGTTGTTTATAATATTTCTATTTTAGCGAGGTCAAAAAGAGATCCAATTAGTGGCCTACTGATTTTGCTCGATTACTTTTATTTTTTTACACGATTTTTCACGATCTGCAAAGACTAAACAGAGTATTGCGACTTTGTGCTTGTTTGTAAATAGAGAATGAACCAAAGAGAATCAATTGTAAAACAGTAAATGCTTGGATAATAATCAATCAAATGGAGAGACAAGCAGGCAGGACGGATTACAACGGGGGTAAAGGCCTGCGTTAACTACTCTTCACTATCTGCAAAGAGAGAGTACTACTAAGAGAAAAGAGGGGAGGGGGGCAGCGTTCAAAGCACATCAGCGTGCATAAATACGAAAATGTTTTTATCTATCACGTACTTGACATTTTAAAGCTTTTCATATTTGCTATTAAAAAAACATTGAAATTCACTGAAAAAACCATAGGTTATAGTCGATATATAGTTAGGAATTTGCATTTACAAAACCTTGAAAATTCAATGAAAAAACCATAGGTTTTAGGCCATATATAGTTAGGGATTTGCATTTACAAAACCTTATTTTACTCGCATAAAACCATTGAAATTCCATATATAGTTAGATGCGCTAACTATATATCGCGCACCCGCAATCCACTGCTGATGATGTCACATACTACATCATTCATGACATGGTCAGTGACATCACTGATGACATCATTGATGACAACTCAAATGACATCACTGATGACATCTCAAATGACATCACTGATGACATCACTGATGACAACTCAAATGACATCACTGACAACATCACAGATGACATCATTCATGTGTTAATACGATGAACCTCTACAGACTCTGATATATCCTTAGATACACTCAGTGAAAACAGACACTCACAGACTGTCACTCATCCATGGAGTTACTCATACACCTAGACAGTCATGCAAAGAATCAAACACACCTCCAATTCCTCTACTATACAGTTATACACACCTTACTTATTGAAACATATTCTAACACATATTTACTCTCTTATACAATCCTTGATACATGTTCACAATGATCCATACAGCCACTCACACATTCACTGGCTCTTATGCACAGTTATTTATATATGTTAACTCTCACATGTACTGTGTTTTACATATGTACTTACTTTGACATGTAGCACTGAGATATCCATTCACTCACCAATACACTCATGCACACAGTCAACCGCCCATATACTCATACACCTAGTGAATCAACTGCTTACACATCTATGCACAGAGTCACACACCTCCCAGCCACCCATACACACACACTCAGTTTCCCATACAAATACTTGGGCAACCAGTCAATAACCCATATAGTTATTCATATAGCTACTGATCAACACATGCAGCAGTTTACAGAACAACAGATATAATGATGCACAAATTAATACAGTTTAATCACTAATCCATGCACTCAGTGAGACACATTTAATCACTCCCTCATACAATCAGTCATGCACCTACTAAATCCTTCATCCAGACACTTATACATCCACTCATTCTTCAATATGTAAGACATATTTTAACTTTACAGAAACATACAGTCACTGGATGTTGTCATCAGTGATGTCATTTGAGTTGTCATCAGTGATGTCATCAGTGATGTCACTGACCATGTCATGAATGATGTAATATGTGACATCATCAGCAGTGGATTGCGGGTGCGCGATATATAGTTAGCGCATCTAACTATATATGGAATTTCAATGGTTTTATGCGAGTAAAATAAGGTTTTGTAAATGCAAATCCCTAACTATATATGGCCTAAAACCTATGGTTTTTTCATTGAATTTTCAAGGTTTTGTAAATGCAAATTCCTAACTATATATCGACTATAACCTATGGTTTTTTCAGTGAATATATATATATATATATACATTTACAACACAAAGCCCTACGCAAAATCAATAATAGTACTGGACTTTGGTGTGTAGTGATTCTGTCTTGAGCAGTCAGGTCTTAAATCCCCCTGTATTACTTTTAGGAAGGCTCGTTCCATGAGCAATTCCCTAGTTAAAAGCAGCCCAGCGGTGGTAGTACCCATAACATGGTTGAGTTCTGGGAAAGGATTTACGTGTTGCATTAATTGCAAGGCATGTAAATATGAGGTTAACAAAAGCAGTTATATAACACCATTCAAGCCCAATCCGGTACCTTTTACCAAAAGTTTCAATTGCAAAACAGAATACGATGTTTACGTGCTGGAGTGCTCATGTAACTTGCAATATGTAGGAAGCACAAAATTGCAGGCACATAAACGAGTGCTCCAGTGTCAGGCCTTGCGTCGTTGCTCCTCAGGATGGGATTGATGCTAATAGGGGGCCCACCTCTAGATCATCCCAAGTCTGGCTCTTTATACCTCAGACTATTAAGGAGATCAAGCGGGGGAAAAGATAAGGTAGTCCGGAGGGGAACAGCTGGGCGACTGGAGCTGGAACCTGTAACATATAAAACAGGGAATCAATGGAAGAGCTACTCTATTTCTAACTACTCTCTGCCAACAGTGATTTGTCTGCCACCCACCTGAAGGTTCCTATAGGTGACGTGAAATGAAGAGTGACAGATCAGGTGTCTTCTCAATTCCCAGGCTTTCCTGCTCAAAAGATATAAAGAACACCATAAATATGCCCCCTCTTTCCCACCACTAGATATAGGGTTTCAAAACACCAGATGTAAGGAAAAACATCCACCACCTACCCTCTGAGAACAGGAAGAGAATCTAAATAATACTGAGGATGTCCATCACTGTCACAGTGTAAAAGAAAAGGATAACCTTCCCCTCCGACAGTATATGTATATACTGATAGTACCGGCAGGCACTCAAAAATACCCTAAGAGTTTCTCAACCACAGCCAACGGGAGTCAATTAGGGTATATCCAGGAGTAATGACAGTAACATAAATATCGCCCAGTAAATACAAAGCAAAACCGTTTGAAAATGCTCCCCTGCAGATACGTCTCTGCGAGGAACAGCAAGACCTCCTTACGGTTCAGCACACAGGTACCAAACGACAGTATCCTGAACAAACTTCAAACTCAGCCGAGTTGGAAGAAAACAGGGAAGACAGCAACACAAGTTCAGCACAGCAGTAGCGCTCCCCTGCTCGGGGGGACAGAACAAAACCTGTAGCTGGCAGACGGAAGACGCGATGTGGGTGCTTCCTAAGCCCCTCCTGTTAATCCACACAGGTTTGGCAGGACAAGGTTCCCAGAACACAAATAAACAGCAACTGATGCGGGCGCTTCCTAAGCCCCACCCGTTAATCCAGTGGATCCAAAAGCAATCCGGCGCGAGCTTAACACAGCCCGCCCGAACGAGCACAAAGCAGAAAACTGGTCGCACGAACCTCCAAGCCTCACACCAGGAAGGAATAATCGGCAAGGTGTCCTCCGCTAACGCCAGGATATTCCGTTTCCCGGTCGCGCATCGTCATTCTGAGGCGCCGCGTCAGGAAACATGGGAAATGTAGTTTTTCATGTTAAAGATAGGTTTGAATTGCAGGCAGTGATTTACCGGCGGCCGGGGAACCTGACATCCAGCACCTGAGGGCCATAACAAACAACAATGTCACTTAACCGGTTGCCTGACATTTTAAGGAACATCATGATAGCAAACTAGACAATCTGAGATATTTTGTCTTAGATACGATCCTTCCCCAAAAACAAGGAGGCAACCGGGAAGCCATGCTCAGGAAACTTGAAACAAGGTACATCCTAGAACTCGACTGCAAAATACCTCAGGGTGTGAATTTGAGTGAAGATTTTTATACATGTCTGTGATTGATTCTAATTGCTTGATATTGATATTGCTTAAATATGATCTTATACCCATTTAGCTGCTGCCCACAAGATAAACATTTTTAGCTTGCATTTTTTATTTTTGCAGATTTGCCCTTTAGTAAGTCATGGCTGTGACCTCTATGGGTGACTTTTTTGCACTATTTGCACATGTACTTTAGGTAACTCTAGCCATAGAAACTTCTTTAATTAAGGTCCACTTGGGCAGGACTCGGCTTAATTAACTGCATTTGTACCCCTTACTGCACAACAGTATTATCAGACCTGAATCGGTACTCATACATAGTCTGCACACAGGTAGCAGGGCTAACTAACTGATTTATGGCATGGTTCAGGATTGAACATTGTTTTTAATTCTTGTTCATGATATTGTTTTGCAGTGAAATGCGTGTTTAGCCCATTTTTAGCATCTTTTAACAGTTAAAAAAAATTGCTTTACCTATACCTGGCTTTAAATATTTATTATCTGTTTATTATCTGTTTTTAATATTTTACCAATGTGGGCTTTTTAATGTGTATATCAATGATAATACTGGTATATTTATCTCTGTTTGTATATGCATTTGGAACATTGCAGAGTCTTTCTAAGCTATTTAATATAAGTTTCTTCTATGTCTATTATGCCAATGCATTTTTGAAACTATCACGAGCTAGCACTGTCACTTTAAATATATGAAAGCACTCCATATGCGCGTCATGGCGGTGGTGCAGGGCGTCCATGAAATAAAGTAAACTTGCACCAGTAACTGGTCTGCATTTGTCATCCTTTGGCAGAAAACTCTACTTGGCGAAGTAAGCTGCATATACATATATATATATAAATATATATATATGTGATCAAGACCGAGTTTAACCGGTCGAAACGCGTCATGACAGCACCCAGACACTTGACCGGAGTTAATCATTTTATTGGTAAAAATGCTTCCCCCGGACAGATTGCTTTCACAGTTTACTGGTTGATTTCAGTTCATTTCAGTATATATATATATCTTCCTTGTAGGGTACCACAAGGGTCCTATTACAGTCCAACTCTTTTCAGTACTTACATCACCCCTTTTATTCAGGTGATCAAAGGATACGGTTTCTCGGTTTGCTTATATGCTGATGATACACAGTTAGTGGTGGCTGTTTCATCTAATCCATAAAGAGTAGCCCTTCAGTTCAGCACATGCATGAACACTATTGCGCAGTGGATGCAACTGAACTCTCTAAAGCTTAACTATGATAAAACGGAGGTGCTACTGTTTGGTAGCAACAATACCTTCTCGCTCCCCCCTGGTGGCCATCGAATCTTGGTTCGTTACAAACACCAGTACAGGAAGGCCGGAAATCTGGGTGTCATTTTTGTCAACAGATAAACTTTCATAGAACATTCAAATCAGGTGACCTCTCCCTGCTTTTTTATGTTGATATGTTTAACCATTTTACCACTAGAGCATAGGAAAGCACTGATCATAGTCCTGGTAATTTCAAAAATTGATTATTGCAATGCACTATTTGTAGGCTGCAAAGTATGTCTTCTCAATAAACTTCAGACTCTTCAAAACATGGCAGCAAGAGTTCTTCTGAATTTACCAAAATTCTGCTCAGGTTCCAACTCCATAGGAACTTCATTGGCCAAGCACTTTGTTGGGTTAATAAAGGACTACATCAAGATGGTCCATTTTACCTGCAGGAAATCTTTAAGTGGTACTCTACCCCTCCGTACTTTAAGGTCTAGTAATGCTAACAAAGTACAAGTCCTCAGAATAAGAAAAGCCCAGTGGGTTGGGAGAAGCTTTACTTATACGGCAGCAAAATGGTGGAATTTACTGCCTAAACACCTGCGATCTCAACCCAACCTTTTGAAATTTAGGAAGGATTTAAAAACCTGGCTCTTTTTCTTTAGACTAATTGTCCTGTACTCCCCAAACGTCTGGAGTTTATTTGACTATTGACAATGCTTAGGGTTGAGGGGCAAGATGCACGACCATTGATGTTTGTGACTCAAAAATTGCACTAAATTGCGAGTTGCAATTTGAAAGTGTCAGAGACACTGTTTGTGTTTGCCAATAGGGTTGCATATTGCATGCCCCATGCACATTAATTAATGAGGCTGTCGCAATTTGCGACTCAATTGGGAATGGCTTGCACTCCCAGGGATGGTGGCCTGCTGGTGTCAGCAGGCCACCATGTCTAGGTCTGCTTTGTCAATAAAGCAGTATTATAAAAAATCTAGCCAGTTTTCCTTAAAGGAAAATGGGATGCATTTAACAAAAAAAGATTGAAACGTTTATGTTTCATTTTTTAAGGGCAGGTAGTGGTCCCTTGGACCACTGTCTGCTCTTAAAAAAAAAAGTGCGCACCCATTCACAAAGGGAAGGGGTCCCCTGGGGACCCCTTCCCATTTGCGAATGGTTTACCACCCACTTGAAGTGGGTGATATGCTGTGAGCTTTTTGCGACTGCAAATGTGTTGCAAAACATTCTGACATAGGGTTCCGAGTTGCTATTAGGAAGGGACGCCCTTGGATTGCCCCTTCCTAATAGCGAGTCTCTAACCCTATTTTGCAAGTTGCTATTACATTAGCGCCTCGCAAAATAGGGTAGGTACATTGGGCTACCATTTCTTTTAGTCGCAAAAGGGCAAAATGCCCCTCAGCAATCGAAAAAAACTGGCCCTGTGTGACTTGCACCAAGACGCCTACTTTGGTATAAGCGCGCTTTACAAAATCATTAACATTATACATATATATATATATTCACTGAAAAAACCATAGGTTTCACACCAGTTATAGTTAGGTGGAAATTTTACTCGTATAAAACCACTGAAATTCCCACGTTATAGTTAGTTGGACTCACTATAACTTGTGTGTGCAATGCACTGCTGATGACGTCACATATTACATCACTCATGACATGGTCAGTGACATCACTCATGACATCACTGATGACATCTCAAATGACATCACTGATGACAACATCCTTGTGACAAAGTGGCAGACCTCCTATCAGCATAAAATAACCTTTGACACACACATTTAAAAATGGAAACTAACATCTTCTTAAAAAAGGGGAAACCAATACCAATTACAACAACTTATTAGGTAATTCCAACATCTACATACACATCCACTAATTCACTAACAGTTCTATATAGTCACTCATGCATGTACTTACTCATCATATTTACTCATACACCTATACATCCTGTTACACACTAATACTCATCCATATAGTTGCTCACACACAAATTTACACATGCAAAAAACCATTTACTTGATTATACTGCTATATACACACAACTACACATACTTCTACAGAAACGGAAACATATTTACTCTCTTAAACAATCAATTATAAAAACACATACTCACTAACCCACCCATACACACAATCATCCACCCATACAGTCTTGCACACATGCTGTCTTCAAAATACATACAAATAGTGAGTCACTCATTCATGCATCTGTGCTCTAAGTAATATCCCCCACCGAACCATACAGACACGGATACTGATACTCAAAAAAACTACTAATAACCCATATACACACTCATGTAGCTACTCACCAACCCATGCAGCCACTTATACACAAAGTGAGACACAGATACAGATATTTAAATATTTAAACATTACTCACTAATATATGTTTTCACTAAGATACATTTAATAAGTCAGTTAACCAATCAATTTTACACAAAAAAACATCCATTTAGACATTTATTTACCCATTTAGTCTTCCATCAACCTTTAGATATACATATATAAAAAATATTTATTTTTCAGAAAGATACACATTCACTGGATGATGTCATCAGTGATGTCATTTGAGATGTCATCAGTGATGTCATGAGTGATGTCACTGACTATGTCATGAGTGATGTAATATGTGACGTCATCAGCAGTGCATTGCACGCGCAAGTTATAGTGAGTCCAACTAACTATAACGTGGGAATTTCAATGGTTTTATGCGAGTAAAATTTCCACCTAACTATAACTGGTGTGAAACCTATGGTTTTTTCAGTGAATTTAATAGGTTTTATATATATATATATATATATATATATATATATATATATATATCCATCCACCTTCTCCGTGCAACGAAAGAAAGACGAGGTCACAGTAGGGGAAACCATATGGAGCCAGCTTTATTTTGGAAAACACCCGGATATGGCGGATGCATTTCGGCGTGTTGCCTTCTTCAGCGCCTGGGGTGTGTGTGAAGGAGCGGGCGCCGATGACCAGGTAAAATACCCCGCCCACCCCTCAGGCTCACAGTTCACTCCTCCTCTCCCAGGTGAAAATCCTTTAGCGTGTGCCTCCTGGCGGGCGCTTTATGCACGGCGCCTACAGGTCCCAAAAAGCAGTGTGTTTGGGAAAAGGCATGTGTGAGTGGAGAAAAACTGGGAGCATAGTTATTATTAAGTCCACAAAAATAAGTGTCACCAAATGTCAGCTTGCTCCTTAGGACCCCAACCGCAGCAACCCACAAGCCATGGGGCTCCTTGTAGCGGGGGCAAGAAAGGGATACTCCTCACCAACGAGCGGCCAAATGACTGCAACTCCGCTCCGTATCTTCCCGGACTTGCAGGTGGGCCTCAGTGAATCCAGTACCCTGAAGTACCAACAGTTCCGCAAAGCAGAGGCCAGTGAAAACTGAGGCCAGCTTCAATGCCACGGGGACCTCATATGCGCGACACTGGTATTCGCGCAAATACATCCATCCACCTTCCTCCGTGCAACGAAAGAAAGACGAGGTCACAGTAGGGGAAACCATATGGAGCCAGCTTTATTTTGGAAAACCCCCGGATATGGCGGATGCATTTTGGCGTGTTGCCTTCTTCAGCGCCTGGGGTGTGTGTGAAGGAGCAGGCGCCGATGACCAGGTAAAATACCCCGCCCACCCCTCAGGCTCACAGTTCACTCCTCCTCTCCAAGGTGAAAATCCTTTAGCGTGTGCCTCCTGGCGGGCGCTTGATGCACGGCGCCTACAGGTCCCAAAAAGCAGTGCGTTTGGGAAAAGGCATGCGTGAGTATATATATATATAAAATTTCTATGGCAAAATGAAACCCCTCATTTTGTTCCTTTTCAAATTAAATGTATTAAGTGTTACCACTTTATTCCAATCAAGATGACTTCAGGTGTGCCATACTTTTGTCATAAGTAAGACTGTTAGCGTTCAAACGTGCCCAGACATACATGCCCTTAGGGCATGCATGTCTGCAACATGTGCACCCATACACGATTGAGGGGTGCAACAGGGTGTCAAAGTGACACCCTGCCACCCTTCAATGTTTCCCCCAATTACTGAATCGGTAAATACCGATTCGGTAATTACCAAATCTTACCGATTCGGTAATTTAAAAATAGAAATTACCTACATCCCATTTACCTACTCTTAAATACCGAATCGGTATGATTCGGTATTCAAGAGTAGGTAAATCGGGATTACCTACATCGGGCCCTTAATGACTAGTGCCAGGAGTTCTTTAACGATTGCATCCAAAGATTGAGATATAGAAAACTCTGCTCCCTTAAGTGTTAGTGAAAGGACAGTTTGTGACACAGGGGAAAGGAGCTGAAATAATTGCCCCAGTATCAAATTGCCCATGTCCCTTAAGCCCAAATTTGAAAACTAAAGGAGTACTCGGTTTCGAAAGTGGTTGCAATGGTGACGGATTGGAGAAGTGAGTATGCATGACTATTTTTTCTGATTACAAATCTGTCGTAGTGTTGAAGTTACATATTTCGTGTTATGGTAAAGTCCATAGAATAGTTGTGTTAATGCTTAAATGTTGAATATTTGAAGTTGTTATTGGACTCTGAGGAGCCCAAGATCCCGGTACAGTTGAAATTGGGGTTGGTATTTGTCTACTAAGGTTTTGTAATGCTGATTTGAGAGGTACCATTGGTTGCACAATTGAGATAGGGACTGTAAAAATGTGTTGTGATTACACAAATATTGATTGTTGTTAGTGGGACCTATTGTGCAAAGGGGAAACTATATATGTGAGGGCGGTTTCTCCCTGGGCGAGATGTAATTCACATATACATGTGTGTTAGGAAGTTGGTGATAAACTTTTAGTTTCTTGTAAGAGTAAACTATTTTGAATTCTTTAGCAAATCAGACAAAAAATATTTATTTATTGTGCTTGCTTGAAGGTGTAGAATTTGTGTCCACAAAAATTGTACATTAAGGTGAACCGCTGAAAGGAGTGAAGCATTGCAACAAAGCATGCTGTGCCAAGGTAGGCTAGTTGCTTTGAAGTTCTGGGATGTGATTGGTTGACGAGTCATCAAGAATATAGCTGTGAAAGGGAATCCATCAGGGAGACAATACACACATCATCTCTCTATATGCAGTTGATCTCCTCCTATGTCTAAGAGATACACCCTCAGCCCAAAGGGAGGTAGAATATGTTTTAAGGGAATTTGCCGCTGTGTCTTGCTTGTGGTCAACACATCCAAATCCTGTGTTTACCCATTCCACGGGGCCTCTCCCAACCCTCAATATGTCCTTAATGACACAAGCATTGAATAGAGGATGCAAACTTTCCGATACCTAGAGATCCTGGTGTGCCAACACGCAGAAGACTTGCTTCCGGGCAATTTGGGCAGGGAAAATAGCTTCCATCTGATCGCAAATCACATTCTGGTGAATGCTCCCCCTGACCATTATGGGCCTGGTGGCATTAACGAAAATGATAGTCCTGCTGCGACTATTGTATTACTTTGCTAACTTGCCCATATTTCTCCCACCGCCTTTTTCAAAACACTGGGAGGGATGGTGAGAGGACATATTTGGGGGACCTCCGGACGTATTATCTACCGACAGACCATGGGGTGCTTGCCCTGCACAACTTAGAGCTCTACTACCTAGTGGCTGAGCTACAATGGGTGGCTGCAGTCACTGCTCGCAATACTCACGGGTGGGGGGGTAATGGTCATGCGGGGGTTCGCGTAGGGGGTTAAAAGAACAAAAACAATAACCTGACCAGGTCCACGCAGCCTCTTTGGGGCAGGGGCCGACGTTTGGTGACTTCCTGCTCCTGAACAGGAACAGGCATGCTCCCTCCCCTCCCGTAAGCCAATCACAACACTGCAATTGCAGCATTGTGATTGGTGCAGACAGTGGCCCTTTTCTCTATGTATGCTACATGCAGCCTACATAGAGAAAATGTAAGTTGCGCATGACTGGTTTCAGGGTACTCAGCGTGGTGCAAGTCACTCCTCCATGACCTGAACACCCACCCGCCACAGCCAGGCATACCCTCCCGCTCCCACCCCCAACCAGGCATACACTGCCTTCTGCTTTCTCGCTGTGTGAGAAACAGAAACATAAAATGGTATTTAAAATACCATTTCATAATTCTGTTTCTCGCATTGCGAAGTGGGGTGATGCTCCTCTGCCCTAATAGAGGAGCCGCCCCATGGTGGATGCATGGCTCTCGGAGCAATTCTCGGCAGACCTCCCAGCCATAACCCGCAAGGCCCTTCTCTCCCTCTTTCATCCGTGCAGCAAACAGAAACCGCCATCACAACTACTACTAAATGTGTTGTTCTGAAGCTATCGCAGGTGCCTTCTCCTGACACGTAACATTAAGCCATACGCCCCAGCACTCCCAATAACAGGTACACCAAGCAACCATGGCCAAAGACATACGCTACCTAGCTGAAAGCGGAATACAGCACATGCGGGTCCTATATCATGAAGGAAATTTGTTGTCCTATGCTCACTTATAGACAACTACGGGGTGGCACCGGGGCAATTCCTCATGCACTGAGCAGTCATAGCTGCGCTGCACAAACATTGGGGAGACGTGACCAAAGAACCAACCATGCACTTAACGATCCAATAGATGCATGTGATGGATAAGGTAAATCCTTTGCTGTGTTGTGCTGAGGGGGCCGATCTACAGGACTGCTGTGCTGTGCTAGTTTTCTGTTGCCCCGTGGAAACCAGCCCACTTCTCGCGCCCCCCGCTCCACGGAGGCCGCTCGAGCGAAGAGACACTGCTGCAGGGAGAAAGACTTGTTCCGGACCCCAGCGGGACTGCGAGGACCAGCGGGCAGTGCGCAGATCAATCTGCCTCAGCTGGTCCTCTTCCCGTCCCAATCTACTCCTCCTACTTTAGGGACTAGGGGCTCACGCTCGCGGGACACACGCGGGTCAATGCCCGGGACTAAGCCCGGGCAAAGGGCGGGCCGTCTGAGGCCATCCGAGGTCGGGCAAGGTTGGGTTGGGCCACCCCCTTTTTTATTTAATTGTACTGCTTAACTGTTCATGTCTACCCAAGGAGGCATTGTTGTTCACCCTTGATTCATCTACTATTATTTGATGGGCCTCGTTGTTATTGTGAATCATGCCCTTGCATTCGGGGAGTTGTGCAACTGCAGACGGGCAATGGGGTGATAACTGGTCCCCTTGATGCTTATATAACCAGGGCGACTGGCATCTTGGAAAAGGAGATAGCCTTTTCCGAGAAACGCCTATCGCTAGATCTTGTTGCGGGGAAACGTTCCTCTATGGGTCGCCTTGCTACAGTGGTTAGCCCACAGGCGGCCTCTATGATTCCCATTCAGTCCTTGGATACTGTGTTGGTGGATGTTCATCCAGAGGAGGAGAGATCGTTCCTGAACTCCACTGAGGGCGGCTCACAGTCCAGTGTCTCAATAGGAAGTAGCAGTGGGGAAAGTGTATTAAATGTTAATTTAGCCCACCCTGATCATATTATCACTAATGAGTTTCAACGGAATACGCCCTGCAAGAGGAAGAGAAGTAGAGTAGAGGCCCCCAGACGGGGGTTACCTCTAAAATAGCCAAAACAAATAGTACCCCCCCCAGCCCATCGCTGCCCCTGAATCAAATACTAGCTCTCTGCCTTCTCTGGCTGCAAATTGTCCCCTGTCCCCCTCCCAATTATCACTGAGAAATCTAGCGGGTAGTGCAGAGAGTTCCAATAATGATGATTGTCTTTTAAGTAAAATGGAATTATTAGTTAAATCACTTATGTTACCATTACTTGAACGAACCAGACTCATGAACTCCAAGCTGGATCTTTTGGAATATCTTGTAAAATAGAATGCTGGTATATTAAAAAAGTTAGTAAATGTCCACCCTACTCCGCCCATTTCAACGAGTATACCAAACCCCCCGGGTCCCGTTGTTACAACTAAGCGACCATCTCAGGCCCCTGCTAAACAACTGACTAAAAGGCCTACAACAAACAATTCTGCTAGTGTAACATCTAGGGGTAGGAGTACGAAAGCTGATACAATGCATAATAACAAGTCTTCCACTGTTGCACTAAACCCGAACCTCGCCAGGGGTGGTCCCAAATCACCGTCCACTATGATCAAACCAAATTCCAGAGCTTTGGGGAGCCAAGACAAAAATATTTTTGCCTTGGCCCAGAAAGTCCCTAAGCAGTGTATTCCTTGTATTGACTTACCCCCTGAGGCCGCACCTTATACGATTGTCTTAACAGGTGTCTCAACCCTTAAGGAAGGGAAACCTAAATCTAACGTGGACCTCAGAAATAAAGTTGTTTTTTGGTTAAATAAAAACAGACCCCTGCCTCCATCCTCTGCCCCGGAGATATTGAGTGTCAGACGAGTAGACTGGGTGGGATATTGCCCGAAGGACTTGGAAGGCGACTGTATTATTATCAATTTCAGGGATCCTTGCGTGGTGGACTTTATACGTAGGGAATCCAGATTTGGGAGGATGGGGGATGTGCAGTCATTGGGCCTAAGTTATTTCTATCTTAAAAGATATAATGTCCCTTTTGTTAATCTCCTAATGCCTAGAAGACCCTATGGGAGATTTCCAATGGATAGGAACTTATATACCCCAGCCATCCCACAGCTGTTTAATCGCTTTGAAGCACTCTCTGGTTTGGAGGGCATTGATTGACTCCGTCCTGTACCCGGCAGAGTGAGTCATCCGGGTAACCACGAACAAGGAGTAGCTAACTTAATTAGTACAACTTGTTTAGATAGTCAGGAGGGGGGTACTCGAAGATGGACGTGGGTATTGAGAGTGTTCTAAAGGGGAACTCCCTGGATGGTATTTCATCTAGTGATGGGGGGGATTTAGACCGAGAGTCGATGGCTCCTGTTCATGTTGCCCCTTCCCCCCAGAATTCAGCACTTAAAATAGCATCTTGGAACATCGCAGGCAGGGTTCAAGTCCTGAAAAAAGAAGTGGGGGGACGCTCCAAGGTAGGTGGTGTCACCGGAAGTGACGTCACGAAAGGTAGTCAGTCCCCTCTCATTACAGGGAGTCCAGCTTCACCTGAGGGGGTGGAGGGGGGGGGGGGGCACACCCTTAACCCACTGTGGAATGTAGCGTCATTGATAATAAAGCAGGTTCCTTTATTTTATGTGATTGGATGAGCCATTCGTGGGGGGAGTGTCACTGGCAGAGGCAGGGTTCTTACGTCACCCAGGCCCATGCACGAGTAGCTGGTCCAGTCCACGTTTTCTCTTTGCATTTTAGGACATGTAATAGTCCAACTTTACAACGAGATCGCTAGGGCTACAATTCTGATAATGCAGGAACTGGGTGAACAGCTCGCACCTGGACCTAGGACATTTTAGAACGACCTGTTAGTAAAATTAAATAAAAGACAAAGTTGGCTAATATTACCATTGTATCGCTGCATTGCTCCAGATACTGGGCAGACAGTTTGGGGTTTCTATTTCTAAATCGCTTTTATCTGGGTGTCTTATTCCAGTGAGTTCATTTGAAGTACATTTCTCCAGAAAATGCCGAAGGGCACATGTTTGTAAAGGCAAGTCCCATGAATGGATATATAGCACGGCTGCCGCCAAGCATGGGATGTGTGCGGTGGCGCTGTGGCTGGCAAATGTATTTCCTTCCGTGGTGACAGAAAACGAATGCTTTGTTCTGTTTTGCCCTTTGCGTCTAATGTATGTAACCCCCAACCAATGTTATGTTTTTTCACAACTTTCAAAAAACCTGCAAGTTCCAGAACAAGTAACTGGCGCAAATGTGTAGCCCTCTTGGGTGGCCGATAAAGTGTTAACTGCTGCTGAAAGCGCCTCTTAGCGCTCGCAGGTGTGAAGGTCACTATCGGAATTAGTAACCGCTTAGAAAAGAAACTGGTGGAGTCTCCGAGTGAAAAGAAATGGTTTCCCATCAGTCTTGATGTCACGCATTTCAACCTTCAAATAGCCAAAGTGTTAAAGTAGACCTCAGAGTCACCTGCAGATGATTGGTGATCGATTCATGTGAATAGGTATGTAAGTAAGTTACGGGCCAGGGGACCCATAATAAAAACACGCAGATTGACCCCCCTTGGGAAGCGGGCGGGCACGTACAGTGCGGGTGCCAGAAACTCCGACGGCTCTCTTGGGATGTGTAAATGATTACATTGCATCGAAGGGTCGTGTATGAAAGTTTCTTCTTCACAGCTTTTGGGCAGGGGGGATGGCGTCCATCCGGTAAAATAAGTGGGGGGACGCCGTCCACCCTCGTGGTTCACCGACTCGAGCCCTGATCGCAGGGTTAAAAGGGCAAATAGCCTTAGATGACTGGGCAGTTTTTGTTGATTCATTTGATGTTTTATTATTTCAAGAGAGCTGGGCTCCCGAACCAATCTTTCGAGCAGGTTTTCTTAATTTTTGTAAACCGGCTATCAAGGGTAACAAGGGTAGAGCATCAGGGGGCTTAGTAATTTGGGTTAGGCAGTCCATCAACTATAGACCGGTGGAAATCCCAGTGGAAAACCCCAATATTCTGGGGATCAAGTTATGTAGGGAAAATCATCAGAACATTATTCTTATTAATATATATGCACGGGGCCTCCCTGGTGGGAGATGCCCCAGGTTGGACTCCTACCTGGAATCGATTGGGAGGGATAAACTAATACTTTTAGCAGGGGATCTAAACTGCACCTTGGAACCCCTGAGGAGTAAGGGCGAGGACTTGTGCTCTGAGGAAGATGCAATGTGGGACATACGGAACTTGACACTAAATCATATCAACAGGGGTTCTAAGGCTGCACTGCACTGGCTAGGGCTGTGCTTAGAGTCGGGTTTGAGAGCGGCCAATGGTCGTACGGCTTCTGATAAAGCTGGCCATTCTACTTTTGATAAAGGGTTTAGTAAAAGTAGAATTGAATATATTCTGGTAAAAAGGGAGTATTGGTCCCTCCTGGAAGACATGGTAGTTGTGGATCGTGTCGAGAGAGACCATAACCTGTTGCCCCTAAGCTTGAAGCTCTGTGGTGGTTTAGACAGATCTCCTGCAGCTACGTGCGTTACTGCAGAGGCTATTTCAACTAACGATAGAAGGAGGGTTAGATGGTGCAGGGTCTTGGCAGATCCCGCCATGTTAGATGGCATATCTCAGGAAGTCTTATTGACCTTGAATGCCATACTTAATCTGCCTTCCAATACGGAAGCAGTTCACCAAATTAGTGATCTACACGAGCAGTGTTTTAATAAATTGAAGGCTCTTCTCACCCTTCCCCCGAAGCTCGGGAAGATGAAAATATCTAGCACCAGAAAGAAATGGTACAACAAAAAATGCAGGGAGGCATATAGTGGACTCAAAAAGGCTATTAAATCAAGGGTAACCATTGATATTAAACTGGCGCGACAAAGGTATAAAAGGGCACAGTGGGAAGCAAGGAGAGAGTGGGACAAGTGATACTGGTCTGACTTATATGAGGCTAGTCTTTCCTCTAACCAGACTAAGTTCTGGGAAGTCGTTAAATGGGGCAGAAACCAAGACTCACAGTCCCCAGCTAATCATGTTTCGGCGGAAGCATGGGTGGACTTCTTTTTGTTCCAGTTTAAAGACCCTGCCTGAATATGAACCTAGTGATCCCTCGGCGACTTGGGTTCCATCGCATTCTTCTTTCTCTCATCCTTTGGTGTTTACTGATGACGACACGGAGTCTGCGCTTTGGTCGGTTCAAGCAGGGAAAGCTCCCAGGATGGACTGCATCCCGGCAGACTTATTTAAATCTGATCTCCAACTCTGGGTTCCTTATATCACACAGGTTGCCAATGCTATTGCCAAACTGGCAAGTATCTCAGAGTCTTGGAAAGGAGCGGAAATTCTTCCTGTCTTTAAAAAGAGGGATCGATCGGTACCCAGTAATTATCGCCCTATAAGTCTTATAGACTCCCTGCAGAAAATTGTCGCAAGGATGGTTCTTGCCAGGGTTTAAGGGTGGATGGAGATGGAGAGTATTCTCTCAACTTTACAGGCTGGATTCAGATCAGGCACCAGCACCATCGACCAGGTCTTCCGATTCGTTCTGATATACTGGAAGATGGTGCTGTTGGGCGGAGGGACCATCTTTGCCGCCTTTGTGGACCTTAAGTCCCCCTTTGATCTTATGCCCAGGGCCAAACTGTGGGCTGTCCTAGGTAAGCTAGGACTGCCGTCTGAACTCCTTGATATCCTGGTAAGACTGCATGATGGCAATTTCGCCAAAGTGAGGTGGGGGAGACAGGGGCAGGTAACGGACAGTTTTCCTGTCACAAGGGGTGCCCACCAAGGGTGTGTCTTGGCACCTACCCTTTTTTTAATATTTATTAATCAGGTGGTGAAATTCTTCGTAGACACTCCAACTGATGCACCCAAATTGGATGGGACTAAGTTTCCTTTACTCATCTTCGCAGATGATACTTTAATCCTCTCTAAAACACGCAGTGGTCTCCAAAAGGCAATTAATGGATTTGAGGACTTTTGTAAAATAAATGATCAGCAAATTAATGTGACAAAGACCAAAATTATGGTTTTAACTAAAAATCGCCCTATTAAAAGTTATGTTAGCATGAATGGAATCGCTCTTGAACAAGTGGATGTTATGACCTATCTGGGAGTGACTCTAGATTACCGTTTACGGTGGAACCCACAGGTTGATGCCCTCCATTTAAGATCTGCACGACTAATGGGTTGCCTAATCCATGAGCAAATAATGTCCTTGACCAAAAGGGTCCTGCCAGTATTAAAGATCTATGAAGCAAAAATTAACTCTGCAATATTGTATGGGGCCGACTTATGGGGTCATAGGGACCTAACACCCTTAGTAAGAGCCCAAAATAAATTTTTGGGTAAACTGGTAGGCTTACCCCAATCTACACCGATTAAACCATTTTTGCTAGATATGGGTTGTAAACCGATTAATGAAATGGCACGGTATCGGCTTGTAGCACTGTGGAGACGGATCTGGACGTTGCCGGACCTAAGTCTCTGCCAACGAACTAGCGGAAGTGAAATCAATCATGGGTTCTGGCAATATCCCATGGCTCTAGGAAGTGAAATCAATTTTGGAAAGTATGGGACTTAACCAATTGTGGGCTAACCCGGGGTCTTCTGTGTTTCCCTCTAAAAAAGATTTTAAAATGCTTTTCTGGGCTTCTGTTAGAACCCATCTTGTTGCATTATCTGATGCTACCACCCTAACGGGTCGATTTCTGGTGCACAAATTGGATCCCTTACTTGAGAACTATTGGGATGTTATTACCAGGAGCCTGGATAAAAAATTATATCATCAGTTTAGAGTGGGGTCTTTACCAGTGAGGTCTTTTTCCAAGAAATGGGATGGTTATACAACTGAGTACTGTCCCTGGTGTAATGACCAAAAGGAGAGTGTGGGTAATTTTTTCTTTGCCTGCCCAGCCTATACTGCGGCTAGAAATAAATGGATTAGGCCCATTTGTCGCCAGTTGAATATTGGAGGGAGTGTAGAGGTGTTGTGGGTTCTAAGAACAAACACCTCAGAGATTGTGGTAATAGGAGTAGCAAAGAACCTAGGGTGGGCCTGGGTTATCAGAGCTAGACAGCTTCATGTTCATTGATTTTAACTCTTTAAAAGATTTCCATTTTTCATACTAAGCCTTTAAAATTTACTGTTTAATTCTTGTTTTAAAGTGATGAATCCTGGATGAAATATGATGCTGCTAGTTCAGTTCAGTTCAGTAAATCTTTATTTCGGTGATTAAAAACCATCATAAAATACATAATACAAATCAACAGTCATCAAATACATTACATTTCTGAACTATACAATATTAAAAATGAAATCATGAAATTATTATGAATTCAAAAGGCATTTAGTACATCCCAAAATCAGCCCCTAGTGTTTCTTAATTTAACAGCCACTTTTAAAAAACTCATAATAGAGCACAGAGTACGCATGTCAGTTGCTCCTTGCAAAAAATATTAAAGCAGATTTGGCGTGACAAATTTTTGACTCCTTTAAAATATCTACAAGAAAGCTGCGGCAAGGGCTTCGATAAAAGGAACATAATAGTACAAAATGAAGGGTGTCCTGCGGAGACCTATTGTCGCAGCCGCAGGCACCCTTCTGCTCAATTGTTAAGGTAAAACCAGACAGATAAGCTAAAATATTAGGTAACAGATTGAGCCTAAAACGACACATTAAAAACCTCTCTTGTTGGTTGTGCCTTAAAAATAAGTATGGTTCCATACCCTCTCCGTTGCTTACTATGGAGTGCGCAGCTACGGATGATTTGGTAGAGTCAAGTTGTTTCCTACTACAATCGTATTTATCAAGTAGCTGCTTGTGAATCTGGTATTTACAAGAAGTATCAATCGTTTCCGGGTCAGTGGAGTGTTTGATGGTCTATGCACTCTAGAGTTTCTTTAACGTATTTAAGCCAGGGGATTTGTAGGCACCTATCTCTCTGGAGGCAATCTTTGATTATTTGTCTACTGAGTTCAGCTTCTGGATTTAACCAGATTCGGAGCCAGGTCAGGATGGGTCTGACTTTAATCAGGTCAGAGATATATGGAATACCAAGCTCCTTATGTGCAATTTCTGCTGGGGTGCTCTGTGGTGCCTTCAGCAATTTTCTTAGGCATTTGTCTACCTCTACTTGTATCTGGTGTACATCCCTAAAATGACACACCTCTGCCCCATACATGGCTTTGGCAATGCTGACCGCTCTATACAGCGTCATTACTTGCTCTGGTGACCAGCGGCCCATTCTACGTGCAAAGTTTAAAATGGCACCATTTGCTGACACCAGCTTCCTGCACCTTTCCTCCACCAAAGGGGCAAACCTAATCTCTCCATCGAACAAGAGACCCAGATACGAGAATGTGTTTACAGTTTTTAAGGCATTTATGTATTTATTTATTTATTTATTTATTTAGGAGTTTGTAGAGCACACAGCTACCTCCGACGGAGGTGTCCCGGCGCTGAAGACAGTATCTCGTGAGGTTCAGAGGTGTTCAGGAGAGAGAGGGAACGTTAGATCAGGGAGAAGAGCCAGGTCTTGAGTTTTTTCCGAAACAGAGCCTCAGAGGTTAGTAATCGCAGTTCTGTTGGAAGGTGATTCCACAGTCTGGAGGTGGCTACTGCAAAGGCCCTTCCTCCCGTTCGCGCAATGCGAAAGCGGGGACAGATCATAAGGCGGAGATGGTTAGATCTGAGGTTTCCAGGTGCTTGTGAGATCTTCAGTCTGCGTCTCAGGTAGGCGGGGCCTCTCCCATTAAGAGCTCTAAAAGCAAGGGTCAGGGATGTAAACTGAATACGTAGTCTCACTGGGAGCCAATGGAGTTTAATCAGATGGGGTGAGATGGAATGGCGGTAGGGGATATTGCAGATCAGCCTGGCCGCTGAATTCTGTACTGTCTGTAGTTGATTTATGAGATACGCCGGGGCTCCAACGTACAGACTGTTAGCGTAGTCCAGATGGGCAGTTATGAGGGCTTGGACTACCGTCTTTCGTGAGTCTGGTGGCAGAAAAGGGATGATTTTTTTTATCAATGGAGCTTTCCAAAACAAGACGCCGTAACTTTGTTAATTTGGGTCTTGCAGGAGAGGGTAGTATCAAATTGGAAGCCCAGATTGCAGGCAGCTTGGACAGGTACCGGGGGAGGGTCTAATTCGGCCGGCCACCAAAGGCTGGGAGAGATGGGGGATTTTTGGTTAAAAAATAAGACTTCCGTCTTATCTGTGTTAAGTTTTAAATTGTTAGAGGACATCCAGGTGGCGATATTCACCATACAGTGGCGAAAGTTGTGTAAGGAGCTTTCAGAGTGATCTTTGAAGGAGAACACCAGCTGAGTGTCGTCAGCGTAGCAGGTCACTCTGATGCCCCATGATTCCACCACCTTTGCCAGTGGCTTCAGGTATACATTGGACAGGAGCGTGCTACGGGCAGAACCTTGTGGAACCCCCCAAGTCAACGGTTTCTTGGTAGAAAAGAAGGAGCCCAGCATCACTTGTTGGAATCCGTCCGTGAGGAATGATTTGACCCAGGCAAGAGGAGTACCGCCAACTCCCACCTCTTGCAGGCGTGTGAGTAGTGTTTCATGGGAGATGGTGTTGAATGCTGCGGATAGGTCGAGGAGGACCAGCATGGCCTCCTCTCCCCTATCCGTGCATTTGCGAATCGACTCAGATACTTCAAGTAGTGCTGACTCGGTACTGAAGTCCGGTCTAAATCCAGACTGAGAGTCGTGGAACAGCGAGTTTGATTCCAGATAGTTGGACAGCTGTTATTGTACCGCCTTCTCAAGCACTTTGGCTGGCTTGGGTAGGAGTGAGATCGGTCGGTAGTTACTCAGGCATATTGGGTCGACACCTGCTTTTTTTTGAATGGGCATTAGCAATGCGTGTTTTCAGATGGAAGGGACAATACCTGAATATAGGGAGGAGTTCCATATTTCAAGCAGGGGGTTAATGACTAACGGGGCAATCTCATTCAGGATCAGCGCCGGGGCTGGGTCAAGTGGTGAGCCAGATTTACATTTTAAACATAGATTCAGGGCATACTCCTTGGTGAGTGGTTTAAAAGTAGTAAATGTATTAGTGCAGGTGGTGTCAGGGTCTGAGATGATATCTATGCGGTTCTGGGCAATTGTTGCCGTTATGTTGGCAATTTTTTCAGCAAAAAAGTCTGATAGGTCTTCACTAAGTGATTGGGAGGAGGTGACGGGCGAGGACAGGGCGGTGGAATTTGAAAACTCTTTAACAATGTTAAAGAGGGCTTTAGTGGAGTTTTTTGCGTTAGCAATAGTTTCTGTAAAGTAAACACTCATGGTGTTACGTTTGAGTTTACGAAACTCTTTAAGGGCCTGTCTGTAAAGGGACTTGGTAGCAGGGTCATAGGTCCGGCGCCAGAGGCACTCCAGCTTTTTACATTTGCTTCTGTTTTCCCTTAGTTCCAGGGTAAACCAGGGGGCTGAAGGTTTTGATCTGCGGGAGGTAATGGTCTGTAAGGGCGTGATTTTTTTCAATGGCGGTCAGGAGATCTTTATTAAAGGTAAGAACCGCTTCATTAAGATCGTCAGGGAGTGAGTCTAAGCTATTGTTGTACGATAGCTCTAGGGCCGTACATGAGATCTTGTGCCATTTTCTGCCTTGTGATCTAATGGCAGATTCCTTTTTGGGAGATTGGGATGAAGACACCTCGAATGGAATCAAGAAATGGTCGGACCATGTCAGAGGTGTGGAAGGAAGGATTTTCAGCTTCGTGCAGTTGGAAAAGATAAGATCAAGGGTGTGTCCCGCAACTTGAGTGGGGCCCGTTACACCTTGTGTCAGATTCATACTTTGCATGGAGTCTAGGAGATGGGTGGCGCAACTGCAGCCACTTACATCTACGTGATGGTTAAAGTCTACCAAAACTGTGAAGTGAGGATGTTTAAGAGACAGGTCTGCGGTAACTGCTAAAAGATCGGAAATGGCAGACTGTGTGGTATTGGGGGGATTATAGACCAGGATCCCTGAAAGGATGGCTGTAGTAGTTACCGAGACAGAGAAATATAGTGCCTCTATGGGCCCTATATTCGTGATTTTTCTCTACGTGATAGTCAGGTGAGTCTGTAGGATTACCGCGATTCCGCCTCCCGTCTTGGAGCCTTCACGGCTTATACCTGTGAGACGGTAGCCCGGGGACAAGGCGAGGGAGATATCAGGGTTGGAAGAATCTTTAATCCAAGTCTCAGTCAGGAATAATAGGTCCCAGGACATGGAAGACAACAGGAGCCAAATGTCACTAGAGTGGCATGGTAAGGAGCGACAGTTCAGCAATCCCATAGAATATGTTTTTATGGGTGTGAGCTGTCTGGCTGATGGATCCTGAGGGCAATTTGTATGAGGGGAGAAGGAGAAAGGGCATCGGTGTAATTTGGACCGGTGAGGGCTAGTCAGAGAGAGGTTGCACGGTGTAGAGGGAGTGCAAGTTGTCTTTCCTAGATCTATTAGCTGTGATCTAGTCCATACCTGCCTCTGTGCGAGAAGGGGGCCGGCATTATGGCTGGCCCTTGGCCCGGAACTGGAGCGGACTGGCGCAGACGGGCTTGCCTTAGGCGCGCCTTCGGCGCGCAGACGGCGCGCCCGCTTCGCTCGTATGCTGCGTGTCCGGAAGATTCACATAATTGATAGGATATGGTAGACGGAGAGGGGGGTGTGTGGCCTCAGAAAAAGGGCGTGGCCTGAGGGTGCACCGATAATGGCGGCAGTGAAGTTTGTTTATGCTTCCGCGGCAGCGCTAAGATCCGCTGCGCGGGCTTGTCAGGAGCGTGCTTGAGCCTCGATTCAGTGTCCGGAATGGAGGTCCGGTAGGTTAAGTTTAAAATACACAACACAAACTGTGACACTCACAGTTTTAAAAATGATAAGTGGTCGTGCTCCCGGCTTCCGCCTCAGGAGAATCAGTCTCTAAGTGGCGCTTGCAATCAGCGTCCTTTAAGTAGTCTTGGCGGGGGCGGGGCCTCAGAAAAGGGGCGTGGCCTGAGGGTGCGCCGATAATGGTGGCAGTGAAGTTTGTTTATGCTTCCGCGGCAGCGCTAAGATCTGCTGCACGGGCTTGTCAGGAGCATGCTTGAGCCTCGATTCAGTGTCCGGAATGGAGGTCAGGTAGGTTAAGTTTAAAATACACAACACAAACTGTGACACCCTAAGTTTTAAAAATGATAAGTGGTCGTGCTCCCGGCTTCCGCCTCAGGAGAATCAGTCTCTAAGTGGCGCTTGCAATCAGCGTCCTTTAAGTAGTCTTGGCGGGGGCGTGGCCTCCGAAAAGGGGCGTGGCCTGAGGTTGCGCCGATAATGGCGGCAGTGAAGTTTGTTTATGCTTCCGCGGCAGCGCTAAGATCCGCTACGCGGGCTTGTCAGGAGCGTGCTTGAGCCTCGATTCAGTGTCCAGAATGGAGGTCAGGTAGGTTAAGTTTAAAATAAACAACACAAACTGTGACACTCAAAGTTTTAAAAATGATAAGTGGTCGTGCTCCCTGCTTCCGCCTCAGGAAGCCGCATGAGTTCCTATTTTGAATACAAATGTCTTGGGTTTTTTTTCCCAGCCACCATAACAAATGACTTGGTCAGGTTCACCGAGAGATCCAGATTCTCCATGAACCTTACGAATCCACTGACCAGATGTTGCAGGCTCACTGCTGTTCATGCCAGCAGGACCGCGTCATCCGCATAGAGCAGTACTGGTACATGACGCAATCCTACTCTAGGGCAGTAAGTCTCCAGAGCCGTCAGTGAGGTCTCCAAGTCATTTATGTAAAGGGGGAATAGGAAGGGGGCCAGGATACACCCCTTCCTCACCCCGCCAGTGCACGGGAAGGGATCGGTACTCAGCCCCCGCGCTATAGCGGACTTTGGCAGTGGTGTTCAATGGAGTTCCTTTAAGATGTTTAGAAGGTCTGGGTCATATCCCAATTTAAACATAAGGGCCCAGAGTTTGCTTCTATTTACGTTATCGAATGCAGCTACCAGGTCCATGAACCCATATACATTGTTCCATTACCCGTTTTCGTGTATTTGGCAACTAGTAGATAGAGATTAAGGCATTGGTCACTAGTTGATTAACCTGCTCTGAAACCCTAGGGTGTGGTGTGCTTCGGTCCACTCAACAAGGCGATTTAGAATTGCCTTGCCTAGTAGTTTAGCTGACACATCTATCAGTGAGATTGGTCGGTAGCATTGCGGGTTGTCCCTGCACCCTTTCTTGTAAATAGGGACAATCAGCGCTGTTGACCAAGATCGCGGGAGCCCAGTTTTTATTGCTGCGTTTAGTACTCTGGTCATGATCGGTGCCCATAAATCAATTTTGCTTCAATAGAGGTCTGGGAGGTGCCATCCGGGCCTGGTGCCTTATTCCGAATCAGGCCTTGAATTGCTTTCGAGATTTCCAGTAAAGAAAATTCTAATTCAGTGGGTCTCGCCCCCTCCCACACTCCGGCCCTAACTATCTCCCCCTGCGGATTGTATAGATTCTTAAAATGGTTGATCCATTGCTTGGGAAGTATGTTGGTACTAATAACAGGGGAGCTAGAATCTTGGTAGCAGGGTCTGTTAATGATCCTCCAAAATTGGGTGTAATCCCTGTTTTCTCCTGCTTCCCTCAGGTCTGCCCAAACTTCCTTTTGTAGCGTGCTCTGTCTCTGCTTGACCTGTATTTTATAGTTACGTCTACATAGGGCAATTTCATTCTTATCTCTCGGGCACTTCTTGAGGCTCAATTTTAGCTCCCTCAGAGCCCGCAAGCAATTAGTATCAAACCATCTTGGGGTTGGGGAGTCCTTTATAGGCCGCTTGGTTTTTAATATTCCCTCAACCACCCTAGTTAAAGCCTCGAATGCCAGGACCACATCTCTGCCCTCTGTTGTAAGTTCGAGGCAGGCCTCTAATTGTTCTTTCCCTCTTTCCACTAGGGTGCTATAAAATTCTTGTGCATTAATCTTTGCCCATCTTAGGCGCCTCCCCTGATCAGTTGGGCGGATTACAGTGTCTTGAGCAGCATATCCTGCTGGCAGGCCATTATATTGTATTTCGAGGATTAGGGGGTTGTGATCACTAAAGGGGCTCCACTCCGTTCTTACCTCTTAAATCAGGTCTTTAACAAAGGCAAATATTAGAATAAAATCTATGATGGAAGAGCAACCTCTTCCCTTAAATGTTGGTGTAAGAGTGTCCCCTATTTTCACTGCCAACAGGTCCATTGTGTGGGTGAGGGCGAACTTGTCGAGTAGCGTCATAAGCAGTGTTCCCTCTTTGTTGTGTTCAAAGTGTGGTCCACTTTCTTCAGGGCAGGAGGACCAATCAGGGCTCATGGGGAGTAGTTTTGGACACAGGTGACAATTAAAGTCACCCATCAAAAAAATAGTTGGTTCAGGGCCCCCCTGCCTTCGGTCGGTTTCATCGCTTAGTCTGCTCTCTAGTTCTTGTAAAACAGGGTCGTTTCCGTCAACTGGGCCTGAATTATAAAAGTTTAATATTAGGAACCTCTGTCCCTGTCCCTGGAATGCCACTGCTTGTATGGTGTCTGATACCCATGAGGGTTGTGACCATATACCTTTTAAATCTAGGTCAACGTATATGACTAGCCCTCCCTTCGCCCTCCCTGGTCTGCCTTCCTGCGCTGGCCTAAAAAAACATTTATAGCCCTCTAGTTGACAGGAATTGGGGTCTGGTCATTCAGTCTAGACGCTATTTTTTCATGAGTCTTTGGGACATTAGCAGCCTCATCCCTCTGCATTGGGGTATCTTCTGTCCTCATAGCTTCCACGCTTCCTCCTGCCCCTTTCATACTATGAACAAATCCATCCCCAATTGCAATATTTGCTTGCTCGTTATCTATAGTGGGTAGTCAGTCGTTTTCGTCGAGTGACTGCAGAGGGGCATATCTATTTCTCCACTGTGGGTAGTCTCGGGATGACAGAAACTGGCCGGGATGGGTTAGGATTCTGTCCCTCTGGTTAATTGGTATCCTTCCTGCACTCCACATTGGATAATTCAGGTTATTAATGCTCCGTCTCCTTGGGTAAAAATACCCCAGGGGGAGGGTGCAAATTGTGCTGGTGTGATTTCTATTTGTATTTCTCAGTATGTATTCCTCCAGATTAACATCTCTGAAATTTGCCACAATGCAGTCCCCTCTTATATCTTTTTTCCTGCCTCCTAGCCAATTCACTCTTCTTACATTTAATATCTCCCCCCTTTCCCCGGTGTTCAAGGGCCTATGTATATTCAACCACTTTGCAATTTTTTAGTGTAGTTGTGAGTGTGATTATTTTTCTGCGGCCCTGAGTTCCGACGCCCCTGCGAATACTATGACATAGGGGCTTGCTTCTGATGGTAGATTTATATGAGGCGGAGGACCTTCTAGGCTGTGGAATGGATCATAATCAGTTTGGGATAAGCTAGATGGGCCTTGGCTTAATTGATGGCCTACCTGCCCCATTTGTATAGTTGGTTGCTGGTGAACTTTATCTATGTTTTTGGTGGCAATTTTGTGATTTGATCCCCTCTCAGGGTGTTGAGGAGCTTTAGGGGGATCATGTACCTGGACGATCGTCTGTTGGATGTTACTGACACAGTTGTTATTGGTCGCTAAATTGTCAGTGACCGTGTTTGTGGGTTGATTGGGGCCTATGGTAGGCTTCTTATTTATCGGGCCCATTATCTTGCCCTGTTTGGTCAGTTCGTTGGATATTTTATCCATCCTGCTTACAATCGGTTTTAACTGGGTGATAATAAAAGCTTCCAGATGTTTTTTAAGTTCTCCAATTACCTCCTCTATCCACACAGGAACTGCCCTCGAATGGCTTAAAAACTTCCTAAGCCATAGGAGACAAGTCACCATGCTAGGAAACTACTGCTCGGATGAAAAAATCATAAAGACAGGGGTACCACAAGGCTCAAGCCTAAGCCCGGTTTTGTTCAACCTTTATATGACCCCCCTGATCGAACTTATCTCATCCTTCAACATCAACACGATATCTTACGCTGACGATACCCAGCTCATCCTAGTATTGGATAACAACTCTTCTAAAGCGGAGGAAAATTTAAGAAACTGCCTGACGGCAACCTTTGAATGGATGCGTACGCACCACCTTAAATGTAACTCAGGTAAAACTGAAATCCTCCCTTTTGGCCAAAACAACCTTTTCTCCCCCACCAACTGGTGGCCCCAAGACGCCGAAATCCCACCAAACACCATCACGTCGGCCCGCAACCTCGGGATAAGGTTTGATGAAGCCCTATCCTTTAAACAACAAGCAGGCACAGTGGCAGGGTCCTGCTTCAATATTATCAAAGGGCTTAGAAGGTTCTTCGATCTCCTTCCCCTAACAGCTAGAAAGACTGTGGCAGTAGCCCTCATCACATCCCGCTTAGACTACTGCAACAGCATCTATGCAGGCACAAACAGAGCCGTCCTGCACAAACTGCAGATGGTGCAAAACGCCGCCGCCCGCCTAGTGCTAAGACTACCTAGGAAATCATCTGCCTCAAAAGCGCTCAAAACCCTGCACTGGTTACCCATCCACAAAAGAGTGCTTTTTAAAATCCTGCTCATCACGTTCAGAGCCTACCACCAGTCGGGACCGACATACCTGTCCCAAAGGTTTGGAAGATACACCCCCTCACGGTCACTTAGATCATCCAACCTAAACCTACTCTCAATCCCCAAATTTAGACTAACGACAAAAGGTGGAAAATCCATCGGAGTACTTGGAGCCAAAGCCTGGAACAAGCTCCCACCACAAATGCGCCTGATCCACTCCGAAAAACTGTTTCTCAAAACGCTCAAAACATGGATCTTCAAATCCGAAGACTCATTCTGTTTGGCGTTAATCTAACCCTTCACTTTATTCATAGACCAGGATCTATGAATATGTTCTACCTCAAAACAGCATTCCTCTTTCTTCTTTTCGGGACAGTGATGTCTAGCGCCAAGATGCTCCTTGGAGTGTAAGCGCGCTTTATAAAAACCCATTCATACTCATACTGGTGGACTTACATTGGTTGACAGTCTGTCTTCTGCAGGGGTGACCTCTTGTCTATTTTTAGATCGACCAGCTCCTATATTTGATATGTTTTTCCTATTCAGGCCCTTGCTGCCCCCCGTTGTTTGGGTTTACTCTGAGCGGTAAGGTTGCTGTGCCCTGGACTTTCTACCCCAGACTGTGGTACATGTTGTGCACAGGGAATGGCCTCAATTGAGTTACTTAGTAGCTCTATGTTCCCAGTCATATTGGGGCTTTCAGCTAATGTTTGATCCCTGGATTGTGTGGGGGTAACTAATATAGGAATTGGTGAAGAGGACAAACTCCTTTCCATACGCTCAATCTCCCCAGATACCTTCCTCAACATCAGGTCAATAGCAGTGTTTTTTTTTACTTTGTTAAGTGGTCCGATATTTGTATCAGACGTAGTTTGTTTTGGGGTGCCAGCTAGATGTGCTTTGCTTGTAACGGAGCGTGTTTTAGGGGGATTGGACATCGTAGGATTTTGATTAACTGTTTCCCAACCCTATCTGTCACTCCTGGCTTCCTTCTTTTAAATGACTCTGTGAGACTTAAAACAGGCTAAGATTGCCCTTCTCCCACTTCCCCTTCTTAGGCAGTTCGGTATCAGCTTGTAAAATGCCCCAGATAGTAACAAATTATCAGTCCAAATGAAAAGTACCTTTTGCGATAATCAAAGTCAAGGGGGGTGGCCCGTCCCGTCCCTGGTCGCCCCCGGAGCCCGGGCAGAGGGCGGCGTTGCCCGCGCACGTCCCGCGAGGCGGGAGGAACAGCTCCCTCTTATGCGCCTCCGGGCGCGGGATTCAGGCGCGGCTGTCAGCATCCCCGGATGTCAGGAGGGGACGCTGGGAAATGGAGCCCCGAAGAAGGAAGACACTCCCCCCTCTCGGCGGCTGCGATGTGTGGAGTGGCAGAGGGGTAGAGCGAGACTGGATGCCAAGGTGTTTGCTGTCTGTGCGGGATTGGCTCAGCTTTGAGTGCCCCCACCGAGGGTTGTCCCCGCTCAGCCGCTGGAACAGCTCCCTCTTATGCACCTCCGGGCACGGGATTTAGGCGTGGCTGTCAGCGTCCCCGGATGTCAGGAGGGGACGCTGGGAAATGGAGTCCAGAAAAAGGAAGACGCTCCCCCCTCTCGGCGGCCGCAATGTGTGGAGCGGCGGCGGGGGAGAGCGAGACTGGATACCAAGGTGTTTGCGGTCTGTGCGGGATTGGCTCAGCTTTGAGTGCCCCCAATGAGCGTTGTCCCCGCTCGGCCGCTGGAACAGCTCCCTCTTATGCGCCTCCGGGTGCGGGATTCAGGCGCGCTGTCAGCGTCCCCAGATGTCGGAGGGGACGCTGGGAAATGGAGTCCCGAAGAAGGAAGTCGCTCCCCCCTCTCGGCAGCCGCAATGTGTGGAGCGGCGGCGGGGGTGAGCGAGACTGAATGCATAGGTGTTTGCGGTCTGTGCGGGATTGGCTCAGCTTTGAGTACCCCCACCGAGCGTTGTCCCCGCTCGGCCACTGGATCAGCTCCCTCTTATGCTCCTCCGGGCGCGGGATTCAGGCGCGGCTGTCAGCATCCCCGAATGTTAGGAGGGGACGCTGGGAAATGGAGTCCCGAAGAAGGAAGACGCTCCCCCCTCTCGGCGGCCGCGATGTGTGCAGCGGCAGCGGGGGAGAGCGAGACTGGATGCCAAGGTGTTTGCGGTCTGTGCGGGATTGGCTCAGCTATGAGTGCCCCCACCGAGCGTTGATGCTGCTAAATTTTATGTATATATGATCTGGTTTTAATTTCTTTTGTAAATTTTCTTTTATGATGTAAAAATCGAAATAAAGACGTATGAAATCTAAAAAAAAAAGGATAAGGTAAAATGGTTCACAACTTCCCTTAGGTCTCACACAGCAATGCCATTACTTTCCCTATGCACACACTGGGAGGAGGATCTGCAATACCCTTTCACAGATGTCAGTTGGAGTTGGGTGCTCCAAGGTCCACCTGGCGTCCAGCGTAACATGCGGTTCTGCCTCATACAATACTTTATCACACAGAGGGCATACCTCACACCGGTGAAAATGAATAAATTTAATGCTGGGGCGTATGCCGCCTGTTCACGCTGCCAGCTGCTGATTCAGACCTGTCGAACATGTTGTGGAGCTGCCCAAGACTATGGGAATATTGGGAGTGGGTAGCGTCTGCACTAAACCACTGTGCAGACCAAGCAATACCCCTAAACTGGGAGACCTGCATCCTGCATCTGTATGCATGCAACACACATCTGCGGGTCACCTCCCGGTTTATAGAGCTAGAGCTCATTGTTGCAAAGAGGCTGATTACAAAAAGATGGCACTCAACTCAGCCCCCGCGCCTGAGAACGCTCACTTCAGGTATAGGCCAAGACGGAGAGCGTAGCACTAGGCATGGAGGACAGATTAGGCCTTCGTAAAATCCCTATCTCAGAAAGGTGGGATGCAATATTGTAGGAGCTTCTGAATAGTGGTGAGACCACGGAAGCAGGACTAAGAGCACATGAGCCGCAGTGAAGCCCCCCATATGCAACCTGAAATGACCTACCGCATGCGCAACACCTGTAATTGGACCTGCGTGGATAAGTACCAAACAAGTTAATGTGCATTACCCTCATGCCCTGCGAAGAATGCAACCCAGCCCCCGAAAACCACTGTAGCATAACAATCTACACTTCGGTTGTTTGGAGGTGCCCAGCTAGCCCATGTCCCCATCCAGTTGTTCACAGTTACCCCCGATTTCTTCACCACTGAAAACCCCACCAACATTGCTGCAGCAGGATAATAGTACCCACTCACTCCATTAGCAAGTGACCCCTCCTTCAGTGACCAGCAGCAAGACATAGGTCACCCTTAGCTGGTCGTCGATCCGCGACCCCGCTCACAGCACACAATAACTGTGAAGTCAGGTCCGCCACCCAATCTTCTCCGCTATGCAGTAGCAGCAATTGTCACCGGAGTTGTTCTGTATTGTACTATTCATGTTGCATTTGCTTGTACTGTAACTGTAATGATAATAAACACAATAAAAACAAATAAAAACAAAAAAAATCAAGTATTTAGCTGTGATAGGCTTTGAGGAAAATACTGTGTAAGGATTAAAGGAAAATTCGGACATATACAGAGTTATAAATTGAAGAAAAATATTGAAATGTATTGAATTGATATTTGCTGATTTATTGTTGAATTCTTGCAATCATGAAATGTTTCATATCCCTTAGAGATTTAATGAGGGGTGAAGTACGAGTCCCTGTTCAGGAGGGTGAAGAAGCACCACCAGAAGATATTCAAGGTTATTATATGGTGACAAAAGTAGGGCTTCATATGTGTTTGCGGCTTCGTCATGGTACAAGATCACTGAAAATGAAGGACCATTTAGATTTCCACAATATGATTCTTTTGATTTGAAGAGTATTGAACATTTAAAGGAAAATTATATGAAATGAAACCACCTCTGAGACCTACACAATACAAAGCATTAAATGCTTAGATGCAAGCAGCTCATGCCAAAGAGAAATAAAAGTACCAGAATAGAGCAAAGAGAACAGTGTGAAATTATGCAGATGCTCAATGGGATGACTGACAGCAGAGGTGGAGACAATGTGTAGTTGAGGGAGCTAGAATGTACCCAGCAATAACAACAGAAAAAACAAAAAAGAACAGAAAACATGGAAATGATGATGAGAAAGCTTCAAGAAAAAGTGACACTGAAAGCAATTCAGGGCAAGATATTTTAGATGCTTTGTTATCCTCTCGTCCACCTCATTATGTGACCCTTACAACAATTACAGAGAGTGTTACAACTACTAGTAACTAATCTATGCACTTTTTAATTTGTATTGTTCTTTGTTTATTGTATTTTATAGTGCTGATTTACATGTATGTATTTTCATTGACTGCAATAGGAAACCATTTTTTAATATATTAATACATTTCTAGCCATTGAATTTTTTTGGTATTATAATTTCTCTCTCTTCCATGTCTCTTACTTCACAATTGTTAAGAATTTATTATTAGGTTGTTATATTTCATGTGTTGTTTTCCCTGACCTAGGAATTACTGTATCTAATTCTCAGGGGGTCCTTGATACTTATGAACAACTACTAGTGTTACAGTGGCAGCAGTCCCGGTATATTCGAATATAGCTCTGATTGAGAGACCACGTCCAGTGTTTCAGATTGCAACTGCACCTGTTGAAGTAGCCCCAATGGTAATAGCTCCAGGTGTTACTGCATTTATTCTGACTGCTCCCTGCACCAGCATCACATATTGTATCAGATCAAACATTGGAAGTGCCTGTTGCAACTGCACCAATAAATATTGTTCTGAACCCTACTGTCCCAGTAGCTGTTGAAGAAGTAGTCACAACAGAATTCACAACATATTGCCTGGACACTACCACAAAATGTTCAATCATTAAGAGAAGAGAGAAGGATTTCTTTATGATATCTATTGCACTGGGAGAGTGAGGGCCATTTGATGACGGCAATTGTCCACCATGGTTTGAGGAAACTTCAGAAAAAAAGGGTGGGAGGGACAGAGGGACTATCTACCAGCCAAGAAAGAGTGAGAACCCTAGATTTACCAAACTTGAAGGGGGAGTTAGAAGATATTTACAGAGGATGTATAGACATTTCACATTTGAATCAACATCAGGAAAATAAATTCATATTTTTGAGTAAATAAATCACAAGGTGTGCTGCTGCCACCCATGATAAATTTACTGAATTGGCAGGAAAATATGAGGTGGATCTCTTCTACTCTCTGTGGGGAATACCAGTTGGAGAGTATGTTCCTGTACGGTGGATCAGAGGTGATCTTGCAACATTCATGAATAAGTTTCCAAAATTAAGAGAGTTTCCCGCTCAGTGGTACACTCAGGTTGACAGATTTGTAACATTTCAAATGTTTTGTGGATGGATGTCACAACGAATAGGAGGGGAACAAGGCATTCATAGAACACTAACTGAGACCTGTGTTCTTGCGAATGCCCGTATTGACTAAGGAACTACAAATCCCATGATGCTATGGGAGTTACAGTAACTGATGTTGCTACATTAGAGGAAGCGAGTGAAGAAAGACGTTTCTGGGATCCGAGTTCCCTGCCCGTTTAATCAAGATCCAGAGGTGCAGCATTATCGAAGGGAGGTCTGGTAAGCATTGGAGCGGGGAACAGCATCTCCTTGCTTGCAGCGTGTTGAAGACTCCTTCTGCTGGTTTCCCCTGTTGGTTGAGTCGGGGCTGCTGCTTTTGCGTGGGAAATAACTAGCAGTTCCACTCTGCCTATTGAGGGTGGCCTAAGGGTATTCCAGTCTTTCAGGTCACTCTGGTTCTGTGGCTGTTGTCAAAGTGGTTGGAATCTTGCTAGCTTAGGCAGTCCCCGTGGTTGACGTGGCTGCCTCTTGGATTGTACCATTTCCTTTGGATCAACGCCATTCTCACGTGTTGGCGAGTTATTACGATAGCTCATGCAGGGAGAACGGGTGAGGCTGTGTACGCTTGCCATGTAGCATCTTAAGACTGGCCCTGTGTTACGGTTCTTAAGGAGTTATTGGGAGTTATTGGGAACGAACAGGACACCCACTTAAGAAGCCCTTTAAACATGTCTTAGGCCTGCCATCGCGGAGCCTGTGTGTGCAATTTGAACCTTTTGCTGTGTCCAGAGCTTACATTTTACTACATGTAAGTCACCCCTAGTGTAGGCCCTGGACAGCACAGAGGACAAGGTACACTGTATTTAAAAAGCAAAATATGTACTTTTAAGTTTTACCTGTCCTGTTAATGGAAAATTCGTAAATTTTTCTTTTCACTACGGCAAGTCCCATATCTTTCATAGGATAATATTAGGATTACCCTATTTTATATGTGGAATTCAAGTTTGGTGTCTCTTGAGTTCTAATTTTATTTCCTAAATTATGGTGAAGTTGGATTATAAACTACTGTTTTGAAAAAGGCCAGTTTTAGAAAGTTGGCATTTTCTTCCCTTAGCTATTTGGTGCCTGCAGCCTGCCTCTAATCACTTGACTGAGTGTAGTTGGCAATTGGGCTTTGTCCATTCCTCCTAGACAGCCACACACAATGGGAGTTAAGATGTGACTGGGTGGGCCATCACTGGCAGGAAGGGAGAGAGAAGGTGGGTCCAGTCTTGCTTACACCTGAATAGGCTGTGTCAGGGCAGGGAAGGCAGGCCATCTGTGCCCTTCAAAGGCATGCATCTAGAAGCATATCTCCTACTTCAAAGGCACAAATGTGGATAAAAGAATTAACTCAGACACCACCACTTCAGTACACTTCTGGATCTGTGGATATTCTTCCAGGAATAAGGACTGCTGTGCTGCTGAACCACTGCCACTCTGTTAGACTGCACTCTTTTGAATGCCTGCTGCCTGCTGCCTTCTTGCCTGGGTGAGAAAGGCTAGACCTGCATCTCTTGATACCAGAAACCAGAGTGACTCCAAGGGCTAGTTAGCCTCCGGGACATAAGAGGCTTCCAACCTCCTGCACATGGACTCCACCATCTTTGAGTAGCCTCTGTAAAGTGGCGCCAGTCCAGTCCTGGACCCTTGTAATTGGGCATAAGGTGCTTAACAGTGGAACCAAGACAACTTCTCTAGTGAATGACGCATCCACAAGCAGAACCAAGGTATCTCTTGGGCTAAGCTGCGCATCCCAAACAGAACTGATGCATCACTGCCTCATGGATTGGACCCATTGCAAAAGACCCGCATTATAGCCCTGCAAGTCTTCGGAACTGATGCATCACCCCAAAGGCGTGGCACATCCACAGTTCAGATAATCGCATCTCTCATTAATGGCTGCCTCGACGATGATGCTAGACTCCACATCGCAGCATCGTAGCTCTGCAGAACCTCCGTCACAGGCCCTCGTACCACAGCCTCGCCACTTCTCGCAACCTGCACATCGCATCAGGTGCATGGCGCTTCACTGAAGGGGATCCACAACACACTCCGCAACCTGGGTTTAAGGTTCTCTGTTCAGCGGGCTTAGCTGGGTACCTGTAGTCGGCCACACTTCATCGTGGTGGGCTTGAACTTGCGACTTTGTCCCACTCCAGCAAGACCAGATAACCCCAGTAGTGCTTTGAGCGTTTGGGCCCTATTTTCACTATAAAGATTCACATTTAATATCTACAGTTCTACGCATTGGATTTCTGTGATGGTGGCCTTGTTTTATTCTTTACAATTCACTGTATTTTTCTAAACCTGTTGTGGGAATCTTTTGAGGTGTTTTACTGTTTGAAGTGTAGCACATATACTTTAAACAGTGCCTCTAAGCCAAGCATGACTGATCTGTGCAGAGTTACTAAGGAATGAGCACTAGTTAATTTGGGGTTTGTTTGTCCCTTACCCTGATTGCAGTTGATGCCTGGCAATGGCTTACACCCCAGACAACCAACAATGCAATTTTTTACAATGGTGTTCAGTGGTGAGGATTGGACTTGTGTTTGTGCAGTGCCATAAAGTAAATTTGTGTATTACTACAACCCCACATAAATAATTTGAAACCAATTTGTTTTTTAGTCTCCTTGATTGACTGCTTTTGAGTATTCCAAATCTACTTTTTATTCCTACTACTGGACTTTCTGAAACCATACCTGCAGCAATGGAGTTTGAGTGGGACAACCTGGAAAGCTGTACAGTGGTTGAGCTTTAACAGTTCTACCAGGATAGGGGACTAAAGATGAAAAAAGGCACCAAAAAGTTGGAACTTCAGAAAGCTCTGAGGGCCAGGACAGTGGTTCCCCAGTTGATGGCAGTAACAGTGGAGCAAGAGGATGAGGAGGTTAAGGAGGATCAGAATTAAGATGAGGACAACAGACCTGGAATGCAGTCTTTAGAGGAGAGGGAGGACTCGTCCCCTGAATTGAATACTCCTGTCAGAGCAGGAAGCAGTATTTTATCGCATAGCCTGTCCCCCAGAGCAACTGGGAGACAGGAGGGCAGAGAATGAGTTTCCGCTGCAGGTGGCCAAATATAAAAATAAAAAAGAACTGGCCCTTGAAGAAAGGAAGGCTGAAAGGGCCTTTTCAAGGAGCTAGACCCCAAGGCCAGGCAGGCAGAGTCCAGCAGTGATGGTGGCAGCAATTCTACAGTGTCTAAAGGAGACAGAAAGATTTGCATATTCAAGGATTTGGTACCCAGTATTGTCTTAGAAGATGACATTGACAGATGGCTTTCTGCATATGAGGAAGACCTGAGGGTGCACAAGATCCCAGAAAAACATTGGGGGGTTGTGGAAACACTTGCCTAACTTGGGGCAGAGCACACTTGTTGCACTAGAGTTTGGGGACCAAACCTGGTACTCTCCCATGAAAGGCATCTTCATTGCTAAGTTTGGACTGACCCCTGGAAAGTACAGCCAAAGATTCAGGGACAGCCAGAAGCTCCTCAACCAGCCCTTGGGAGATTATGTGGACTACTTCAGCAAGGGAGTGAATAGTTGGGTGCGGGGCAGCAACGTTAATGATTACAATGGACTGTACAATCTGATTATGGGAGAAAACATGATCAGTATTTGTTTTCCAGGGCCGCACTAGCACCTAGATGACAGTAAGCTGACTGACCCCAGAAAACCTGCTGAGAGGTGGACCTCTGGGTCAGCACCAGAGTGTCCAAAAAGGTATGTGGGATTGACCCCAAGAAGTGTGGTTCAGGTCACCCCCAGCAAAGTGAGGGGGTTTAAAGATGACCCAGACAAGTCCCAGAGTAAGCGGGAAGGAAAGGGTTCCCATGCCCCATCTGATAAACAGATGATGGTTCTCTTGAGCAGTGGCAGTGGCCCAGGGCGCCTTATTTTCAACCCCACTGCTTTGACTGTTCCCAGTTAGTACAAAAGCCAGGGGACTCTATCTGTCCAAAGAAACCACCCACTGGTGGGACCTCTACAAGAGTGGTCAATATGGCCTTAGGGCAATTAGTCTCCAGGGGCAGGTCATAGACCATGCCATGATCTCCTTCAGTTGGGAGATAGACTCAGAGGGTGAGATGGTGATCCCTGAGGGTGGGAGTCGGCACTTCCATCAGGTGAAAGTAAATGAGGTCCCAGTCACTGCTCTGAGGGACACCGGTGCCAGCCAGACCAGGGTAGTGGAAAGGCTAGTTGCCCTGTAGCAGTGCACCAGTCAGGTGTGTAGGGTAACACAGGCTCATGGGCAGGGCTTCTTCCGCTAATTGCCCTGGAATCCCTGGAATGGGGTGGGGTAGTGACCCAGAGGAGGATCATATTTAATTCTCAGATGCCCACAAAGTGCATAATGGGGAGTCATTTGTCCTTGGTGTCAGAAGAACTGAGAGGGGCAACCACCAAGGACATCCTAACCGTTCTTTTTTTTTATGGTATCACTCTCAAGAGGAGTGTGCGGGAGCCCAGATGGCCGGGTAGGGTGAAGGAGGACTCACCCCATCCCCTGTTCCCCCTCAGGGTATAGACATTGTGTTGTTTTTACAGTGTCAGGATACCACGCCTGAACTGACAGGAAGTAGGGAGGAGACAGGGTGAAAAACCCCTGGGGCAACCTCAGAGGTCAGAAAACCTCAGGAGATAAGAGATAATGTAATTGCAGCAGCAAGACTAGAAGAGCGGCCCTTCCCAACAGCCCAGGGCCTGGCTCTTGACATTGATAGCTGTCAGTGGCCTTTGTTGATTGCTTTCTTAAGGGCAGAGTTTTCCTGGGGTTGGGAAAAGAAGTTTGATCCAAAGAGGAAGAATGGGCCACATCCCTTTGTTAGCCATGGAGGTGCTGTCTTCCTACTGGGATGCATCTGTGAGCAAGTTAAGGTTAGGTGCTGCACAGATGGGGTCAACAAGTGAGTAGAAGGGTTCCCCATGGGTCAGATCAGTGACTCAGGAAAGTGCAGACAGATGGAAAAAACTGAATTCATAAAGGCGTAGGACTAACAAGTGCCCCTGCAGTGGAGGGCCATTGTCCACGTTCTATGCCCTAAGCAGGGAAGTCATTCAAGATATTGATTAGTCTCTCCTGTTCTTAGGCTGGAGAGGGGTAGTGTTGGAAATGGCCCTCTTAGCAGGGTCACCACCAAGCTTTTTGCCTTCCTCCTCCTACATTTTGCTGAATTCATTTCTAATGGCCTTAGTACTCTGAGCACTTTTACCACTGCTAACCAATGATATATTGCATGTTTTCTCCCCTCTAAACATGATAATATTGACTTATACCCAATAGGCATATTTTTAATGTGCTTATAAGTCCCTAGTAAATTGGTACTATAAGTACCCAGAGCCTGCAAATTAAATGCTACTAGGACCTGCAGCATTGAGTGTGCCACCCACTTAAGTAGCCCTCTAAACATGTCTCAGGCCTGACATCACAGAGCCTGTGTGTGCAGTTTAAACTGCCATTCTGACCTAGAAAACCTTTAGCAAGGCCCAAAGCTTCCTTTTTAGTACATATAAGTCCCACCTAAGTTAGGCCCTGGACAGCCCAGTGGGCAGGGTGCAATGTTTTTAAAAAGCAGGACATGAACTGCTAAGGTTTACATATCCTTTCAGTGAAAAACTCCTTAATTCATTTTTTACTACAGCAAGGCATATATCTTACATAGGGTGACATTGGGATTACCCTATTACATTTTACAGCTGTAATTTTCGAATAGGAATATATAAAAGTTTCAAATTTGTTGTCTCTGGAATCCTTATTTTGGAAGGTGGCATATTCTTGTGTTCACCCTTTGGTGCCTACAGCCTGTCACTCATCAAATGAATGTGTGTAGTTGGCAGTTGGCCTTTGTGTATTCCTCCTAGACAGCCACACACAATGGGAGCTAAGATGTGGCTGAGTTGGTCATTACTGGTAGGCTGTGTTCTGCCCCCACAAAAAAGGGCTGCATGCCTACTGCAGAAAATATAGAGCCAGGGCAGGAAAGGCAAGGCATCTGTGCACTTTAAAGTTATACCTCTAGAAGTATCTCCCCCCCCTTCAAAGGCACAGCTGTTTGCAAAAGAAGGACCTCAGACACCACCACTTAAGTACACTTCTGTACCTGTGGCTACTCTGCCAGGAAGAAGGACTGCTGAGCTGCTGGAAGACTGCCATTCTGCTGGACTACTGCTTTGCTTTACTGATCTGCTGCCCTCTTGCCTGGGTGAGAAGGGTGGACCAGCATCTCTTGAATCCATAACCCTGAGTCACTCCAAGGGCTAGTTGGCTGGCCTCGTGATCTAACGCCTCAGGGATATAACAGGTTTTTAATCTCTTGCACCTAAACTCTGCCATCTTTGAGTTTTCCCTGCCAAGTGGTGCTACTCCAGTCCTGGACACTTGGAAGTAGGCTTAAGGTGCTTGCCAGCAGAATCAGCGCATCTTCTCTGCTAAGTGATGCATTTGCTCGCGTAAGTGGTGCATCCTCAAGCAGAACTGATGCATTGCCACTGCTGTGTGTATTGGATATATCGCAAAAGACCAGCATTGTAGCCCCACAAGTCCTCAGAATGGACACATCACCCGATGGGATGGCACATCCAAAGTTCAGATTCTCACATCTCTCGTCGATGGCAGCCTCGACAATGGCACCGGACTCCACTTCGCAGCCTTGCATCTCCTCAGAATTGAAGACAGATACCTCTCCGCATCTCGGAACTGATGCATCACTTTGGCTACATGGCACTTCTTAGACACGAATCCATGCAATGCTCCGCAACCAGGATTTAAGGTACTCTGTTCTGCTCATTGTACAGACTACATCAACTGCCTCCTTTGCAAGCTAGGGAAGCTGTTTCAATAACCTGGTGTAATATCACAGCCAAACAAAGGAAAACAAAGACACTGGTGTATTTGGGCATACAGTGTTTTCCAGAATTTACATATTTTGCCTGTGGCATTACTCAGAAGACAGACTTTCAATGAGTCTAACTTTTACTTAGTTAATGGATTACTAGATTGGTCACTATAAAAGTTCCACTATTATGACATGGTAAACACAATGATTTACTTCTATACTCTACCAAAGGCATATCCTGTCAACACAACTTTAACAACCTGTGCAACCCATGCAGAAGGGTAGGGCTCCAGTCCCTAAGGGTTAACTTAAAGTCCTCTTTGCTTCTGACCCCTCGTTTTGGGCAGAGGTAATGTCCCCATTATTTGGTCTCTGCTTGGCAACACCTTGCATCCCTGATTCTTGTAGGAGATTGATTATTTAGCCGATTTTCAAGAGGGATTCCAAAGCTGACCCCTGAAACTATCGCCTCATAGCACTTATTGACAATGATGCCAAACTATTTGCCAGACTTTCGCTTGATGACTTGAAATCATGGGCAGATGGCACGATGATCATCCCAAGAAATCAGTGCAGCTTCAGAGATAACTGTGTCACTACTAAAAAACCTGATGGAGGGACGACAAAGTTTACAGCACCAGCTCTACTTTCTAATCCTGCTTCATCGATTTCAAAGCTGCATTTAACAGTGTTCCGAGAGACACGCTGTGGCACAAACCTCAGGTTCTCGGCCTATCAGCTGACCTTCTGAGGGTGAATGTGCAGCTGTATACCAATACCTGGGTGCAGGGCGAATTGGGGGTTGGCACACGCAACTCTAGGAGAATCCCACAATCGTAGGCCTGAAACAAGTTTGCGTTCTCCCCCTACACTTTTCAACTTGTATATCGCCAAGTTGTCAGAAGATTTAGACAAAGCCAACTGTCACCGTTCAAAGCTGGGGTATCACCTCATAACCTTGTACAGTTAAGTGAAGCCAGAATCAGCAACCGGCTCTAACTTTCCAGCCAGGACAACCACACTGTCAGAAACAGTCTAGAAATAAATAACAAGAAAACAATAACTGTCAGCTTCAGCAGGAAAAAGGCTGGCTATGGCTAATGGCACCTACATGGGGAACGGCTGTTGTATAGCAATGAGTATAAATACTTGTGCATCCGTATGGACAGTCAGGGGTTATCACCTTGAGCAAAAGCCTTATGCTTGCTCTCACAAAACTTGCCCAGAACTTCAAAGGCCTGAGCCTAGACCCTTTACTCTGGTTGATGAAGGATAAAGTCACCCTGCCTTGTTTTGTGGAAGCAAAATCATGCTGAACATTGAGACCCCCCCTCTTGGATAAGATTTCCACCTAGATCCACAAAGCGACACTGAGCCTTCCAAATTGAGCATCACCTGTGCAAGTCAGGCTTGAGTTCAACCTAACAAAGTAATCACAGCTAGAAGCAGTGACTTTTTAACCTCCTGCAACAGGCTCAGACTCACCCCAGCAGTTTCCATGAACCGTCTACTTGGGCGAGAACTAAATGGTTCAGGAGCCTCACACAAGTGCCATCTTCAAAACAAATTAAAAGACCTCTTCTTTACTAAAGCTTGGAAAAACACTTTCCACAATCAGCATTTAAAGAACTTGCACTGGCTAAGTGAAAAGGCTATTAGGGCTGAACGACTTAGCAACACTGAGCAGAGATCTGCACGCATGGGCAGTGGTTAACTCTTACACTACATGGATCCAGCAGAAGTACATTGCTTACACTTATCCTTTTTGGCTCAAAGCCAGATTTGTCAGTCTCAGACTGGGGGAGTGAAACATGGGAGGCAGAAGCGTGGCATGGCAGTCAAATTGCCAGTTTTGTGGCCTGGGAGAGGATATCGTAAGCCACATTCTGTGCATTTGCCCCATGTTGCTTCAACTGAGGGAAACAAAATTCCGCAAAGAGTTTGTTCGCTTGGGTACGAGCACCTGCCATCAACCTGTAATTGCCTGCCTGAACCCAGGGATGATTATAATGATCAAAACAATCAAATTCCTTCAAGCATCAGTGTCATAATTGGGGTCCACCTGCACCACTGGTGACAAGGATCCGGGCAGCAAATACCGTGCCAACACATTACAGCTGCCGTCAAACATCAGATGGCTTCTATGGTTTCCATATAACTGCTGCCGGCACATGCATAGACAGTATCCATCAGCTTGAGCTTCATCCGGCAACAGCACTGTACAGCAGCTAACTAACTCATCTGAACCTCTTTTGGGATCTTCCAACATCTACAGTCACATTGCATTTTGCACTTAGCACCATTTGCTTGTTTGCCGAAAAACACAAGCACTTTTTGAAATCTATCCCTTGAAGTGACTGGGGCTGCCTCAATGCTACTCCCACCTGCTTAATTCCTTACTCTAACTCTGGTGGCAAGACACACAAGTGAACGCTTGAACAGATCAACATTGATCATTGTAAAGGGCTATTGGCATTGCTTCAACATTGATACCCTGTCCTGTGCCAGAGCCTTTGCCCCTTCTCCTTTAGAGACCACAGGCTAATTTTATTGCCCTATCCATTGTCCTTCATATACATTTTCACAGGGCCTTCACCTACATTAAGGATCGTAACTTTGTATTATCTAAGGAATAACTAATCTTCCTAGGGTTCTAATGTAACAATGTATGATATTTTAGGATACTAAAAATGTATTTCGTGCTTTTGCTTTTGTAAAGGTTTTTATTAACTGTACAATAAGTTACCTATCACTATTATGACTTGCTTCTGATGAGTCCTATTATTTCATGATATGTTCAAATGCTTTCCTCTGCCGAGAGTATGCAGTGCCTTTGTAATAACCACATTTTTAGGACTGTCTGTGTTTGAAATCGGTTTCTAGTTGGCAGCGGTTTGGACCCTGTCCAAAAAGGGACCACAATCCTAGTCATAGTAAGTCAGATGCACAACCTAAATTACCCTGTTCACACCCTCTGTTAGCTTGGCGTGGATCAGTCAGGCTTAACCTAAGAGGGAATGTGTAAAGTATTTGTGCACACTTAAATTACAGTACCACAGTGCAAATACCACCAAAACACTCCACATCAGTTTATTCAATTCGGGAATACTTATCTGAGTAAAACAAGACCAAACAGACAAAAATCCAGTAAGTATTTATTCATTTATTTATTTTTATTTATAAAGTTTTGTATAGAGCGAATGTGACCCTAGTGGGTATCAGAGCGCTTTACTTTACAGGGACTATTGTAACATTTTGTCTAGCAAAAACACAAAAACCACTAAATACATGTGTGAAGAATCAAACCAATCATAAAGTATAATAGTATAACACAGATTCATCTAGAATAAAGATACTAATAGGAGGACTTTGTCCTGAGTGCTACTGTGCTGGTTGTTAGAGCACTTACTGATTACGAAGAACGAAACGCTCCTGAAGGAATTCCAGCGCTGTCACCCCTGCAAGCGCTACCTGGCAGCGCCTGGTGATTTACAGCTCGCGTTTCCCGCTTCGCGGGAAACACTCGTTGGGTGAGGCTGTCGGCGGCTGGAGAGCGAGGAAAAATATCATTGCCCACAAGGCAGCGGGGCCAGGTACAACTCGCCGCCACGCCCCCCTCACCTGCCTTCATTAACGCTGAAAGACTGCAGAGGAGCGGAGAACTTTGTCCTGAGTGCTACTGTGCTGGTTGTTAGAGCACTTACTGATTACGAAGAACGAAACGCTCCTGAAGGAATTCCAGCGCTGTCACCCCTGCAAGCGCTACCTGGCAGCGCCTGGTGATTTACAGCTCGCGTTTCCCGCTTCGCGGGAAACACTCGTTGGGTGAGGCTGTCGGCGGCTGGAGAGCGAGGAAAAACATCATTGCCCACAAGGCAGCGGGGCCAGGTACAACTCGCCGCCACGCCCCCCTCACCTGCCTTCATTAACGCTGAAAGACTGCAGAGGAGCGGAGAACTTTGTCCTGAGTGCTACTGTGCTGGTTGTTAGAGCACTTACTGATTACGAAGAACAAAACGCTCCTGAAGGAATTCCAGCGCTGTCACCCCTGCAAGCGCTACCTGGCAGCGCCTGGTAATTTACAGCTCGCGTTTCCCGCTTCGCGGGAAACACTCGTTGGGTGAGGCTGTCGGCGGCTGGAGAGCGAGGAAAAACATCATTGCCCACAAGGCAGCGGGGCCAGGTATAACTCGCCGCCACGCCCCCCTCACCTGCCTTCATTAACGCTGAAAGACTGCAGAGGAGCGGAGAACTTTGTCCTGAGTGCTACTGTGCTGTTTGTTAGAGCACTTACTGATTACGAAGAACGAAACGCTCCTGAAGGAATTCCAGCGCTGTCACCCCTGCAAGCGCTACCTGGCAGCGCCTGGTGATTTACAGCTCGCGTTTCCCGCTTCGCGGGAAACACTCGTTGGGTGAGGCTGTCGGCGGCTGGAGAGCGAGGAAAAACATCATTGCCCACAAGGCAGCGGGGCCAGGTACAACTCGCGGCCACGCCCCCCTCACCTGCCTTCATTAACGCTGAAAGAACGCGCATCGCGGGACGCGCGCGGGCGACGCCGGGCTAAGCCCGGGCAAAGGGCGGGCCCTCTGTGGCCCTCAGTGGCCGAGGTAGGCTGGGCTGGGCCTGGTTATTTTCATTTTTATTATCACATTTGCTTTTGCTATTGCGCTTGCCTGTTTGAGGATGATCCATTTATAGACATTAACACACCTCTCTCTATAATACTATTGCCGGACAGCGATTGCCGCCTCTCCAGGATTATATATTTTTTACTTTTTTATGAAATCTTAAACATTTTTTGTATTCATTCCTCTGGAGGTTGACCACTCTGATAAACTTTATTTCGTGGAAAAACCGTACTGAAGATGTCAAAAATTTCAGGAAAATCAGGAAGGGTAGTGGGAGAAAAATCTGGCACAAAATCAGTCATTACCCGCACAAGAAATAAATTTGTCAACAATCCCCCGTTGAAGGGTCAATGCCAACTCCTTGAATTCTGGGACCTATCCTCTGCAAAAAAAGCTAAATTTGCTGTTACAGAAACTTCTGATACCAAAGTCCAGGACGTACATATGCCAGCTATTACAGACCCTCGACCTCCTCCTGCGCAGCCCGCGGTCTTACAATCAGTGGCTGCGGGGTCTCCCTCTCCGGATCTATCTGAAGGGAAGGTGGTGGCCGTAGGTGAACCTGTGAATCTACCCCCTATGCCTCAAACTCCTCTGAATGATAGGCCGGGGGGTGACTTGTCTGCATTATCTATCGACCTGGAACTCTGCGGACGCTACGTAAGCACAGCTAAAGTGGAGACTCTGGATCAGTTTAAGTCCTCGGAGGGTGCTACCCCATCTGGGTTACTGTTGTATAGTAGCACTCCTTCGTTAAATGGCCAGGAAATGTCTGACCTGTTAAATGTTTCAAGGAGCCCTGATCTTAATCTCTCTGGTATCCGTCGACCAGTGGAAGCATGCGAAAAACCGATTTCAGAGTCTATGATCGCTCTGGAACAACTCTTAGCCTCAATCTTTTTTCTTCTGGGGAAATTTGTAGGCAGCTCGGACTGTATCTTGGAATCAGTCACCCAAATACTAAAGACACTGCTGCAAAAGTCGCCAGACATGAGGAGTGTTTCCCCCTCTAGGTCTGAACACAGCTTGCCTAAGGGGAAAATAAGTGAACCCAGAGGGGAGCCTGATATGAAGTTTGCAACAGCTGTTTTGGAATCACACATCGCTATGCCTTTAACTGCAGTCCCCAATTGTATTAAGAATTCAGTTCTGGAGATCGAGGAAGAAGACAAATCTTTGCCTGGTCCCAAAGTGATCCAGGAGTTATTTCCTATTTTCATGTCTGAGAACGGAAAAGATCCCCTGGACGATAAACAGGAGGTAAAGGTAAAAAATGGTAAACATAAAAATAATAAAGGGAACAAAAGGAAACCAATTCGAAAATACAGGAAGAAAAAGCAGCGTCGGATAATCTTCCAAAATACTTCAGTGGCAAGGGAGAACGATGAAATTGATGTGGATCCCTCCTCTACTTCCTTAAAGGCGGACATTGAATTGAACTTATCCACCTCGACCTCTCTAAAGGGGGAAAGCGATCGATTTCCACCAACGCCTCTGGAAGTTATACCTCAAATGGGGGGTTCTCTTCCATGCTCTTCTCCACGGACTACATCAGGAGCTCCAATCTTATATCCATCTGGGGCCCTTAACCCTTTGGCCCCTCCTTTCACCGTAGCTCTAGAGTCTGAAGATCGTTGCCTTCCTGTCCGGCCTCAAAAAAACTCTAAGGCTCCTGTGGACGTGCTTGTGTTAGACTTTTTACCTTTATTTGATACTGACCTACTGTTAAACAGAGCTTGGCTCCTCAAACGTTTTAGCGAGATTGAAAGTCTCTACCATATTCAATCTAGGGACATTGAGTTGGTATCTCTGTTGGGTGGAGCCAGGGTATTGAGTATAAGGGTGAAATTCTATTCTCCTATCATAGTAAATTTGATACTAGAGCAAGCCGAGAACTTTCAACGTATAGGTATTGATATCCTCCCTATTTCTAACCCTGGCAATACAAATCCTTTGTTTGAAAAGGTGTTTGGGGGTGGTGAGCAAAACGGGGTAGCCTCTCCTCTTAGAGACCTAAAAATTTGGGTCTCTAGGGGAAAACGTTCAGTTTCGCACGTGAAGCCACTTCCGCTAACTCAGAATTCCTCTCTTATAGAGGATAATAACCGGTGGAATTGGCTCCATAGTGCCCTATCTACAAAAACAAAGGATAACCCCAAATTGTTCCATCATCTTTAACACCTCATTAAAAATAATTTCCTGGAATGCGGCTGGGATCCACAGTAGCCCAGAGAAATTTGCCTTCTTATTTTCTCTGGGTGCTAATGTAATGTGTATTCAGGAAACATGGTGCATTAATATGTTAGCGCCATTAAAGGATTTTTATGTCCTGGAAGTGCCTGCTGCTCCTTCCAAGAAAGGTCATGCCAGGGGGGGGGATTGCTTGCTTACTGTCAAATAAACTGCAATGGAGATTCTCCCACTATATCGATCCAAGTAAATTTTTCCACGCTATAACCATTGAAAATTTGTTTCATAATGGTATAAAGTCTCCTATTGTAATTTTTAATGTGTATATACCCCCAGAGGAGTGTTTTAACGCTAGTCTGCAGCAGGTTTTTCGATATAGCGAACAGATCAAAAACGTCCCATCTCCTCCGGAAATCTTGCTTGTAGGAGACTTGAATTGCAAAATCTCCAATGCCAGCCTGAAACTCTTCAGCAATAAAGTTAAGGAAGAGGTGCATTTTGTCCCCCAAACGCTTTTTCCTGATAAGCTAGTGACAAACAAAAGAGGGAAGATCTTGCTAAAAGAATTAGCGGCCGTTGACGGTCTCATTTTAAACGGAAGATTTCCGTCTGACGTGCCCGCTAAATTTACTCATAAATCCCCTTTTGGGTCGTCTATCTTGGACTATGCAATTGCAGATTATGGTTTGTTCCCGTACATTCAGGACCTTAAGATTATACCCACATCCCTTAGCGACCATAGTATATTGCTCTTAACTATGTCCTTAAATCCTATGACCACTGCGTCTTGGTCGCTTAATGGCAGCGACGCTACCTTCCATGTTTCTTCTGGAAGGTGCTCTTGGAATCCTTCCGCTGTTAATGGGGTACAGGACTTTTTGTCTGACACCCTAATGGTAATAAATGAGTGGAATGGGAACGAATTAGTTTATTTTGAAGAATTTATGCGAAATATTATACTTTACGCAAAAAAAACTGTACCCCCTAGGAAAGGGGAAGTGGTCCCTAGTATATTGCGCACCTTGAATAGGGAAATAAATAAACTAGTCCGTGAACAATATTTAGATAGAGTCTTGGAACGTGGAAAAGAAATTGCAAGGTTAAGAAGAAAGAGATGTAGACTTAAGCTAAAAATTAAAAAGGAAAGGGAGGACAATGTTTGGATTAATCTGAGGGAATCTGTTGTCCATGGTAGAATCAGAGATTTTTGGGCAATAATCGGGAAGGGGTGTGGTACGCGACGAAGTCCCTCCCCCATCCCTATAGCGGAAGAGGTATGGACCTCTTATATCCGGGATCTCTATGCAGGGAACGGGATTTCAGGTGATGATATTCCCATAAATGCTGCACCGGAAGGTCTTGTTTACTACCCCCCAGAAAAAGAAATTGAGATGGCTATAAAAAATATGCGCCCTTCTGGGGCAATGGGCCCGGATGAACTCCCCATGACGGTCCTTAAACAAGACCCTTTAAGGTGGAGTAAAATCCTGTATCCTCTGTTTAGAGCCTGTTTTTTGTCCAAAACTGTACCTGCATCTTGGAGGGGAAGCATCTTGGTCCCCATTTTTAAGAAGGGTACAAGGGATAGCCCCAGCAATTATCGCTTGATTGCGCTCCTCGACTCCATCGGAAAGGTTTTTGCGAAATGTCTTCTTAGCTCCCTTTCCGATTGGGTCGAGGAGGGCAACATCTTGCCGTTTGAACAGACCGGCTTCCGTAGGGACCACGGTACGCTAGATAATCTCACCGCCCTCCATGTGGTCACAGATAAATATGTCCAGGTGAGAGGAGGGGTAGTGTATGCCGCCTTTATTGATTTCTCCACGGCGTACGACAAAGTAGATCGCGGAACGCTGTGGAGAAAATTGGCATCGCTTGGTGTCCCTACCCTTCTGTTGGAGCCGGTTCAGTCTCTTCATACAGAGACCTGGTGTAGGGTCTTTTTGGGGGGCGAAAGGGGGCTTTCTGCACAAATTCCATCTTTGAATGGCCTTAAACAAGGCTGTTTATTGGCTCCCCTTTTGTTCTCCTTATACACGGCTGACCTTCCCGCCGCCTTGTCTGCTAGTGAGGGTATTGCCCCGGTGGTGGGGGGGACCCCAATATCCTGCCTGATGTATGCCGATGATGTCCTTATCCTCGACTTGACCCCCAAAGGCCTTGCAAATCGGCTACATGCTCTTCACGCTTTCGCTGTAGACCATTGCATGAAGATTAACATTACCAAAAGTAAAGTGATGTGCATAGCCGGTAAGAAGAAGTGCCGTTCTGTAAATTATGGTTGGGCTATTGGGGGCCAAAGATTGGAGGTCGTAAATTCCTATACATTTCTGGGAAAAATAATCACGGCTAGCTTGAGTGAGAAGCTCCATATAGAGCATTGTTCTCGCAAGGCTCTTGCCCATGGCAATGGTTTAAACTCTCTATACCAGGCAACGGGAAAAAGGCACTTTTCAAGTCTTCTGGAAGTTTTTAGATCAAAAATTCCCGCAACTATCTTGAATGGTATCGAACTCATAGAGGTGAAAAACTGGGACTTTTGCCACAAGATTGAGGGGAAACTCTTAAGATCTCTTTCTTCCCTAAATACTGCTTGCTCTCTAGCCGCTTGCAGGCTTGACTTTGGACTCAGGAGTAGCTGGGTACAGGGTCTATGTGCCATAATAAGATGGGTGGCCTGTTTGGCTAGAGCGGGAGTAGGGACTATGCGAGCTCTCCTCAGAAGTGAACTATTGGGTAATTTTAAAGAGTTTTCTAAACTTGTAAGTAACTTTAGAAGGGCTGTAACCCTTCTTAAATTAGATGAAAGCGTTCTGTTTTCTTATTCTTCCTTACAGTTAAAACTCGTTTTAAAGGAGGCCTCGTGGGATCTTTGTTTTCACTCTGATAAAAAGTTAGTTGGTGAAAAAAGGAACGTGGAACCTCTCCTTAATTCCTATGTGTTGAAGCGGCCACAACCCTATGCCATATGGAACCTACCGCATGGTATTCGTAGATTTTGGTTTCTGTTACGTTATGATTTAATTCCACTAAATCTACTGTTATCCAAATGGTATGGCTCCTCTGCTTTGTGCAATTTATGTAAATTGAGCACCCAGGACTGTATGCATGTTCTATTGATTTGCCCTATGCTCCGTAAATTGCGCACCCGATGGTTAAAAGTTATTTGTCTCCGCCTTGGCATTGTCACTTTAAATGGCTTTCTTCATGCACTTTATTGTCCTCCTAACGAAATGTTCTGTTTCCATATTTTTAACTTTTTTAAAGGTTTTTTAGCTATTTATTAATATGTACCTGGAGATGTTTTGTCTGTCCGACCCTTTGTAGATTATTTTGCGCGTGTCTATTTTGGATTCAATCTTGTTCCTCAAATATCTTGATTTTCTCTGTATTTGTCCTGTTGTTTTACATTGTATATTTTATGTGGCCCTCTTTCGAGAGCCAAAACATAATAAATAAAATTGAATAATAGGAGGGGATAATACCCTTGGGAGTTTGCTGACAATACATTATCAGTGAGACCGGTATATTGTCTTAAGGTAAAAACGTCTTCAGTAGAAAAGATTTGGCTTCTTTTTTTGAAGGAGGAGGTAGCGGATCTTGGGCGAACATCCGGTGGTATAGAGTTCCATATCTTGGGTGCAATAGCCGAGAATGCTCTGTCACCCATTTTCTTTTTGTGAGTACGTTGGGGTTTCAGAAGCAAGGTTAGTGTGCTTCGTGAGACTGTGGCCCCCTGATTCTTCTAGCTTTTGAGCTAGGTAGCTGAGGGTATTGAAGTGTAATGCCTTATGCAGGCAATTATCAGCTGGATCCTTGACTCATACGGTAGCCAGTGTAATGATTTTATATCCAATGATGTGTGTGTGTTTCTTTTTGTTCCAAGGACAAGTCTGGCTGCCACGTTGAGGGATGTTCTTAAAGGGGCCAGTTTGTATCGAGGTAGGCCACATAGTGTGGCACTACCATAATCCCGTCTGTGTAATACTGAAATGAATGAGACTTACATAGCGCATGACTTACCCTGGGGCATCTCAGCGCTTGCTTAGGGAACCCGTCCTGGTATTCCCCTGTGAGATAACCCGGGCAGGGTATCCACAAGGTGAAAGTCAGGCATCCCACCGCGAGGGGCCGTTGTGGAGATTAAGCAAGCTATTGCCCAGAGTCGCAGAGTGTGAACCCATGAGTCGAGAAGGCACCGGAGCGAGAATTAACGAGTCTGTGGAATTTTTTGAGCCCAAGACCCGCCGAGGCAGGGAATTGAACCCTGGTCCCGGGCCGAACTCAAGCTCCAGGTCTGCCGCCTCTAACCCCTGAGCCACACTTCTCCACTAGGGTTTGAGTTTCCGCAGAATGCTCAGTTGATGATTCGCTCCTTTAGTTGCTGCGTTGACGTGATCCTGCATATTTAAGTGTTTGTCTAATGTGATACCTAGTGATCTTGCAGAGTCTATGATGTGGGGTGAGCATTTGAGGACTGTAAGATGTTTCCGCCAAAGAGCAATTTTGGGCTGTGTTTCGGTAGAACTTGAGATATGTAGAACTTGAGATACAATTTTTTAATTACTAACAGCCCGATTCATGAAACTAAATTGCGCTTGCAAAGGGCCGAATTCTGAGAATCTGGCACTTTGCGAGTGCGATTTTTGCATTTGGGATTCATCATCCCAAATGCAAAAATCGCTATTTGCGAAATCGCATATTTGCGAGGCATTGGATTTAAGGAATCTCTATTAGAGATTCCTTAAATGCAATTCATGAACCAATTTTACAATGCGAATTCACAAAATTTGGTCGCTATTTACCACGAAGTCTGACTTCGTGGTAAATAGCGAAAAAGTAGAAAAAAGCACTTTAGTGCATCTTTCTCTGTTGCATGTTACACACACACATGTCCTTTGGACATGTGTGTGCGCAACACCTGTGTAAATTTGCATTTCAGGGGTGCTACAGGGTGTCCTTTGGACACCCCTGGCACCCTTGAAATCGCTATCTTATTTGCGATTAGCTAATTGCTAATCGCAAATAAGGAATACTCCCCATTCATTCCTATGGGCCAATGGGGAGGTATTCCTTATTTGCGAATAGCAATTTGCTAATCGCAAATAAGAAATGTGTAGGAATCGCATGTTATTTTGCGATTCCTACATGAATCCCGTTTTGCGAGTCTGTAATAGAGATTCCTTATGAATCGCTATTACAGACTTGCAAAACGGGTCTTTGATGAATCTACCTGCTAATCCCAAAACAGTGCTTAGAAGTCAGTAGCCCTAAAAGGTTACTTGAGGTCATGCTAGACTGTGGCTAATCTCAAGTTCAGGCTGGTCATGATGGAGGGTAGGCTGGCTACAGGACCCATGCAGAGTCTACTGAAAAAGTACTTTGGATGTAGAAAGCGTTGGCGTCAAAGACTCAATGCGTTGGTTCCAATTCACACAGTCGGGCCGATGCCTAAATCTAGCCTCGCAGTCTGATCCCACATCGTCATTGTACCCTTTACGATGCAGGTGCTGCGTCATCATCAAACCTCGCAGTCAGGTCCCATGTCGTCGCCGTGCAGGGATGTCTTTGGATCGCTACTGCATCAGCATTGAAGGGCGCTGCAACGGTTACAGTGCAGAGGTGATGTTGCTGAACCCACTTTTGAGGCCCAGTACTGGGGGGGCACCTCATGCAAGGGAGGAGTCACAGATGGCAGAGTCCAGCAGCTGAAGCAGAGTTGAAGAAAGTCTTTGATGGCCCTGAGACTTCAAGAACAGGGTGCAAACAGCAAGCCCTTGATGAAATGTGGTTTCATGTATGTAGAGAGCAGTTCCAGTCCTTCTCACTCCCAGGCAAGAAGCAGCAGGCAGCAGGTCAACACAGCAAAGTAGGTAGCAAAGAGGCAGTTCCTCCTACTGCACAGTAATATCAGTAGGCAACAGGCCAACATAAAAGAGGAGTTAGCAAAGTGGCATTCTCTCCTGCAGCACAGCTGCTCTTCTTCCCGGCAGAATATCCTTGGTTCCAGCTAAGTTCTGCTCTGGTGGTGTCAGGGGTCCAGTACATCTAACCAGTTGTGCCTTTGAAATGGTGGAGACTTCAAATAGGCCTTCGAAAATTACAAGGTCCCTGCCTTTCCTGCCCTGGCTCCAGACACTCTACAGGGGAGTATGCTTCTCTTTCTGTGGGAACAGGAACAGTCCTGTTCAGCTGCAAGTGTCAGCTCTTCCCTCCCAATCTACCCAGGAAGGCCCATCAGTCTGGTGATAGGCCATCAGGATGCAAATGTCACAACTCAGCTCCCCTTCTGTGACTGTCTCGAGGAAATGCCCAAAGCCTAGCTGTCACCTAATGCAGACATGTATTCAAAGACAAGCAGAGGTGCAGAATGGTTAAAGTAAGAAAATTACAAATCAAACTTCACCATAAAAGGCGATTTAAAATTGTGAGTCCAGAGACACAAAACTCCAAATCTCTATCATTTCCCAATTGTATATTTCCCTTAAAACATGCTTTTAAGGCAATCCTAATGTTAATCTATGGGAGAGAGAGAGAGGCCTTGCAGTCGTGAATATCAAATTTACAATTTTTTCACTTCCAGGACATGCAAACCTCAAAAGTACATGCCCTACCTTTTACATTCACTGCATCCTGTCCATAGTCCTGCCTTGGGCCTAGGAGTGACTTATATGTAATAAAAGGGAAGGTTTGGGCCTAACAAGTAGGTGAACTTGCCAAGTCAAAGGTTCAGCTTAAACTGCACACACAGGATCTGCAGTGGCAGGCCTGAGCCATGTTTAAAGAACTAATAACGTTAAGGGCACAATCGGTGCTGCAGGCCGACTAGCAGCATTTAATTTGCAGGCCCTGGTCACACACAGTGCACTTTACTAGGGACTTAGAAGCAATTTAAATATGCCAATTGTGGATAAGCCAATGCTACCATGTTTTTAGTATAGAGCATATGCACTTAATCACTGGTTAGCAGTGGTAAAGTGCCCAGAATCCAAAAGCCATAAAAAATGAAGTAATCAAAACAGGAGGTCAGAAGGTAAAAAGTCAGGGTAAACCACGCCAAGGTTGCCAGATCTAACAGTCTGAATTTAGTGGAGGCACCTTCTAGTATTAAATACTATTGTGTCACCAGAGACATGCATGGATTAGCAGAGTACATTCAGTGTTTTGACTTAGATTTTGCATAATTGTGATGTAATGTTCATAAGCATGTGCCTTGGCAAACTGGTCACTCTCAGAATTTTATATAGCGCCAACTCGACAATATGTGCATATATTGGATTTTATTGCTCAGCCTTCCTGTTTTTTATTCAGACAATACGATTATTTGCTCAGAGGATCAACGGGGTTATCTCTATGTTGCTAACACCATGGCATCATTTACCAGATACCTCCACGCAGGGTTTATGGGATATCAACAGTTCTTGGAGGGTCTGACAACATGGTATCTGGAAACTGTCATAACTTATTCGATTTCTATATCAATTTGGCTAAGCTGAAAAATGGATATCATATTTAAGTCTGACATGCATATCTCACTCCATTGAGGTTAAAAACCACAGGACATTATTCCCCAACTGCAGAAGTAGGGTAAAACAGGAAGGCATATTTCACTACTTGGTGTGATATGCTGAGCCAGCAAGGAAAATCAATTGTTGCTCAAAAAAATATATCATAGAAAGGTTATAGGCAGAATATGTTATTTTAAATAACAAATACACTAATCCCTACTAAGTTGGGAGAGCAAACAATAATGTGATGCCCTTCATACATGTCTAACTCCTCCAAATAAGTTAATGCCCAGTATACTAATTTTCTTATTCTAGAGCTAAATAAGGAAAACATCATTTCCATGAGCTAAACACTTCCAAACAGAATATCACTCAATAGTGGTGGTTACAGCTGGTAGAATAATTTCCCTAAGAAAAAATATGTGTGAGTCACAGGATTGCAAGCTATTTACTTACCTCTGTAGTCTCATCCTATCTGTGGCTCCCAGTGTGGAACATTTAAAAAATAAAACATTAAAAAACAGAAGGAAACAAAAATAAAAAATCCCCAAGGGATAGGCTTGACCAATGTACCATTTTTAGAGAGAATAATAACAATCTAAGTGGCTACCATATTATCACAATGCTAAATATCCTTTAAAAAAGTATAGGGTCCTCTGAATGAATGCCTCGAATAATAATTTGACAGCATTTTATTTTACAAGACTAGCAAGGTCTTTACAAATGCTAACAATTTTACTTGCAAAGTTGGGCCCATAGTGAAAATGTAACATATTCCACCTAGACAAAGGCAGAGGCTGGCGATTATTTAGCCGGCCCTCTAATGTTTACTCGCCGAGGGCAAGCAAGCAGCGGACAAGCTCTGCTAGTCAAAGTGCATTACCTTGTCAGGGAACAGCTAGGCTATTCGGTTTCACTCGGAACAAATTACATAGCTCACTACTTCTGAGAACATGGTAGCAGGATGATAACTCACCCTAAGTACCATTCACTCTCCTATTACCTTCATAACCAAGGTCATACTAATCAACTCAATTACAGCCCTCTTGGACATTTTCATAATGTTTTCTGCTAGTTGCTCTCCTGTGAAAATCTCTCGGCCTAAGCAAATTAATGCAATTTTTATAAGTGCCTGCGTTTCAGGCACAGTGATCCCCGCTCCACGCTGCATGTAACTACCTCTACATTTCAATGGGATGTAAGAACAAGATCAAGGGGACTTGACCTTTTTATTGGGAAAACAAATTACCTTTACCCTAAAATAGGATTGCACAGCTCTGTTGATTAAAAAAAAAAAGAGGTTCGATCTTATCAGAAAGACAATCTGATTTAAAGTGGACTCTTGCCTCTTAATAAAGGTGTCTTATTTTTTTTACTGGGGATTCCTGAAGTAAATAAAAAGGGACTTTTTTCTAAATGTTACAATCTCAGCTAACAGCGAGACCGCGCAAGGGCTGTTATTGTTGATGAAGATTGCAGAAGATTGCTATGAAAGCCTGATAAGGGATCAAGCTGCTTTTTGCAGGCCCACGTTTATAGGCAGTGGGTGCATATGTCCTTATAGCCAATTCTTTTCAAGGGCGGCTCTCTGCAGGTGGTCTCCGAGTGATTCAACGTCACTGTAGCGTGGGGACCTGAGCAATTGACATTTTAGGAGCCATTCATCAAATCTTCCTTGGGGCCCATGTTTTGCATTCTTCTACTTTTCCTGTGAGTATAGTCCATCCTTCAAAACGAGTTTCATGAAATATATTCTTTCTATATTATCTCTTCCAAAGGACCACAATTATCTAAATGCATTTGCAAGTCTGTTCTTTTGTATGTATATTAGTGGCACTGAAGCTAGAAACATTCCAAGGAGCCAAGTAGAGCTGACACTTGGCTTGCTTTGTGAAATGTGTCATTCTTTGTAGTTGTGGCTACTGTCTCTTGTTTGGCGTGATTAGGTACAACAAACTTGTGTTCCATGTCCCCAAGGGCCAATATTCGAAACTGTGGGCTTCATTATGATGGCAGTCGGATTTTCGTCGTTCCGGAAATGGGACCACCGACTGGTTGTGCTTGGTCCTGCCATAGGAATTAGGATGCAACCACCTTCAAGGCAGTCGCAATGTATCTTTTGTATTGCGGTGTGTGCTGCGGGCTGCAGCACAAGCCTCAGTACAGAGAATACACTCTGTACATATCCCTGCACCTTCTGGTAGGCACCATGTGGTGCCTGCCACATAGTACAGGGATATGTAGGGACGGACCATAGATGCCCCCCACGGCCCATGTTAGAGGGCCAGGGGTGAAGCGGGGCCCGCTAGAGGCCCCCAATTTCCCTTTCCATCTGGCTTTTCATGGCAGGTTAACCACCATGAAACGGCGGGCGGAAAGGGACATTGTAACCCCTACAGTGGTGCCTGAGCAGGTACCGCTTCAGTTGTCGGGATACAAGTCCCTCCGACAGACTGACAGGCTCCTTGAGTCCATCAGAGACCGACCGCCTACCATCCTCCTGTCATTCAAATGTGGCAGGAGGTCAATTTAGGGGACTGGGCGGTTCCACCGCCATCATTATGAGGCCCTGTGTTTTTTCCTTTGAAAAACATGCATATTCCGGAGTGATACCTTTATGTTCAAACTGGGCCCTTTATATTTAGGCACCAGATCATAGCATTTGTAGAGTAAATCTACATGGCAGAACAGGTGATGAGTCATTACCCTGCACATCGCTGGACCTTGTTTATGTAATTTTCTAGGCTATCACCCAGAAAAGTCCATATCGGCTTGCTGTAGGCATACATAATGCCAATCTCTGGGGCATATTACCAAGCAATAGCGATAATTATCGCTATTGCTTGGTTAGAGACAAAAATTTACCGCAGAGCTGCGGCGATTTTTATCGCAGATAAACCTTGGTATTACCAACGTTTATTGCAAATGCGATAAAAATCGGCCGCAATGCATGAATATCGCTGAAAAGTCAGCGATATTCATGCATTACCGAGCTAATGCTCTTAGCCATGTTTTCCACCTCCCATTGGATAACATGGATAAGAACTGCTCAGGGCAGGTGTTAGCTTTTGGAGATATTCGCGCTTAGCGCGAATATCTCCAAAAGTTGGTAATAGGAGATAGCGATGCTAGCGACTGTTTCCAGTCGCTAACATCTTGGCACGCCCACTTTGCATGTCATTAGTGATAAATATCACTGACATGCAAAGTGGGGCCCAAGATGGTCGCTATCTCCTATTAGCTGTCGCTAACTGGTGTTAGCGACAGCTAGGTAATAGGGAGATAATTTTATCTCCGCTTTCTTGGCTTTTAAAGCCAAAAAAGCTGGAGATAAACCCCCTTGATAATATTTCCCTCTGTCTTTATTAAAATAGAGATTTTCTGTACCACGACTAGTAAAATCCCCACTATGGCTACTCATAGGAAGTGGCATTGTACATTTATAAAGGATTGGTTACACAGGTAACTGCATAGGTGTTCTTTTTACTCCAGTTGTACGTAGCACATTGTTGTGAAGGTCACTTCCAGAAACACAGATCAGTCTTTCACTATTTTCTAGAAAATGGGGCGAGGGCTAACAACCTTAGTTTACCCCTCTGCTTAATACAGAATAGCTCCTTCTGAGAAGGGATGTCCGCTAAAGGCACAATTACACAAATCATTTTTTTTCTCCCAGAATAGACACCAGTTTTTGCTCACCTTTACAAGCCCAGAAGCTCATACAGCCATGACCTTAGTGTGAATGGCAATTGTGGCTTTCTTGTGGAGACACACTTCGAATTCACCAGACCTTAGGATCTTTCGAGAATATCGATCCAGCCATGGCCAACTAGACAATATCCGCCGAAGGACCTTTGAAAAAGCCTGTGTTTGAGAATTTCACAGCTGTAACCTGTAATCCTTTTTTGTACTTTTTCCTTTTGAGAAGATCACTTGGTAATTTACATTTTCGTGTTTTAATCCACATAGTTTAATTCTATTTCTTTTTAACCAACGCAATAAGATATATAAATATTCCACTTATAAATTAGCCAACGTTCATATAGGTTCCAAGTACGCGCTTTTTTACAAAAGGAATTTGCTCTATAGTGTACAGGAATACAATGCGCCTTGTTTTATACCTTGTAAATGAACAGAACAATCTCAGTTCTTACTTCCCCTTTGATGTCAGAAGTAGAGGCTTAACCTACACATTCTTGGAAATAATGTACAGAAATGAATTTTTAATCACAAAGGCGTTCACAGTTTGAAGCCACAGAAAATAAATTAATATTTCTCTGTTAGCCTGCGTTCCATATTTGTTTAACGATGTAGATTTTGGACTAAAATGGGCTTAGTGAAGTGCAGCTTATCCTGTTCTTAACCTGACTGCACAGTGAAAAGCCTCTTGATAATTAAATGGCGGAATTTCCGGTTTCTCAAACTCATACACTATGTGCATGTGTTGATTTACATGCACCAACATGCCTTGCCAATGAATAAGTAATGAAGGAACGTATTATGCAGAATCACTTCCCTTGATGAATAAGCATCCGTGTATGCACTGTGAACCCCAGCTTGGTATAACAGGACCCTTTTGTAATATTTAATGTATGGGTGCCCTTTCTGCCACTGTACATTCAAAATGGAGTCGCTCCAAAGATTCATTAGGCCTCACCCAAAGTATTACTGGGTAATCCCGCTCGGCCCAATGTCTCTTTCCCAAGCTGAGGAGAATGTCTCCACTGCCTGTGGGTTGGAGGAAGAAACCAATCTGGTGGTTCCTGGTGCAGAATCAGGGAATGTAGCTAGGTCTGTGGAGATGCACAATGGTACCCTGCACTCTGCGCTATAAAGAATAGCTGGAATCTCTGAAGGAGTGTAGATGCAGTCAGGGAATGCACACTCCCTTGTGATACATGACTGCCTTTCCTTCAATGTGCTGCCTTTCCAGCTCAACCTAAAAGAGCATCATCTGAGAACATTGCGCTGATCGAGTGGGCGGAGACCACTGCAGTGCAGCACAAAGGTGACAGTATTCTGCAGCTCCTTTTATCCTTGTTTTAGGAAGAGCTGCAGATGCTTGCCGCATGAATTATCTTAAAGTGGCCACTTCAAAGGCCAATACTTTGCATAGGCTTGCAAGTCTGTTGTGATAGCTAGGCGCAATACTGCTCCACATTTCATCCCTTTCAGATGCCATCATGGGTTTTCTTCTGCAGATTCCCCATGCCTTGAGAAACCCCATAAGTGATCTGCATAACCTTTATATTGCTACCCTGCACGTTCCTACATTCTGCTAAACTGTGGGGGTGCACCCAAAGTGGAACTCCTTTTATCATGAGGGACTAATGCCCTCCGGAGTTGGCCATGACATGAAAAACATTTAGTAGAGGTCGGACTAAAGTAGTGGGGTAAGGGTAATTTTGCATGCACCCCAAGAGAGAAGACTGTCTTCTCCAATAAAATATTTCTAAATTGTCATGATTGCAACCAGATGCTCCTCATTCTTCCGTATAGTCTTTTGACTGCAAAGTGGTGCAACAATCAAAAACATGTTGCTACTACCAAGCCTGATCCAAGACTGTCAGCATCCTTTCTCTGTGTTTTTTCTTGAAGGAACATATCCAGCATGACACTTTCGCTGAAAATTGTTTAAAATTGCAATGCTTTGCACATATATCGATATTAACAAGCCACACACAAATGTATTTTCTCCATATTTTACTTACACATTTAAACTGATTCTGGTTAATGTAGACCTGTATTTTAAAATGACTCGTGCTAGTTGTTGCATTGCTTTGTTAAACGTGGACATCTATTTTTTAGTGGAAAAGGTAAAACAAAATTGAAAACATGAAATGCTTATTGTTCTTGTTTCTCATACAGAAAAGGATGTCTTATTCTTTGAGATTGTGGTATAATTTCATAATTGAATGGAGGTGTTATAGCATGCACCTGCGGCCCAAGTCACATTCAAAGTTTGCTTGTGAAAAAGTTTCCCTATTTTAATGAAGCTAAAACTATTGCCCACATGCATCAAGCATTTTTGGAGTCGCAAACGGTGCGATTCCTTAAAATCGGCCGTTTGCGATTCCAAAAATGCTTTTTGGAATGCATCATTATTTTTTGATGAAAATCGCTAATATTGCGACTTTCCAGAATGCGATTGCATTTAAGGAATCGCAATTTTGCGATTCCTTAAATGCAATGCATCATTCTTAAAACAAATTGCGAATTCAAAGATTGCAAGTGCAAATTACCACGAGGTTGAACCTCGTGGTAATTTGCGAAAACTGTTTAAAATGTTCTAATTTGCATTTTAAACCATGTCATGTTACAGACACACATGTCCTTAGGACATGTGTGTGTGAAACATCCATTTTAAAATACATTTCAGGGTTGCAGGGGGGGTCCTTTGGACCCACCCCCTGCACCCATGGAATGCATCAACATTTGCGAATTCAAAATTGCGAATTCGCAATTTCCTTTGATTCCTATGGGCCTTTTGGCCCATAGGAATCAATGGGAATTGCGAATTCGCAATTTTGAATTCGCATAATATTTGCGATTCGGTAAAAATTGCGATTTTTACCGAATCGCAAATATTAAGCACTTTCAATAATGCATCCCGTTTTGCGATTCCTTATTTGCGATTCGGTAAAAATCGCAAATTTGGAAACGCAAAACGGGAGTTTGATGCATGTGGGTGTATATCTTTTCTGTCTTTACTTGATTAGCTGTTTTTTTAGAGAAATTATTTGTTATTGATAATGTTAAAATTCTGTCCTTTCAAGAATGTGTTTGCAGTATTTTAGATGGAGATGCCCTAAGGAGTTTGACTCTTGGGCAGGCGCCTTCCATACTCTCTAGAAAAATCTTTATTTGATTAATAGATACTGCCTTTCAGCGGCTTTTCAGGCTAACACCTTCTGTCTGACTTCTCCCAAATCTCCTGACTTTTACCTAGCTTAGCAGAGTTGGGACATTCCTTTCATGGGAATCTGAATTTGCTTTGTGTAACTAAGACAACCTTATAATTGATTGTCTTTTCATTTATGATTTTGAATTGCTTTGACATATATTGACTAATGCATTTATGTACTGGCTATTGATTTGCAACTAATTTGATGATTTGACTGTGTAAAATTGCTAATCTTTTAATAAACCTTCTGGTTTGCAAATTGAATACTCTCTATTGTTCTTGTGAGGACAAATATACTTCTAGTTATTGAAATGTGTGGATTACTGTGTCAGCCTCATCAAAACAAACGGTTTGTCAGCTTGAGATTGGTGAGTACGTGAGTTTGCACCAGAAATCTAGATGGTGGGAAGTGCTGAATCACTTGTCACCAGGTGAGGATGTGGAAAGAATGAAGTAGTCTATTGAAATTACAGCTTCTGAAGATCTAAACTCCCAGACAACCTCTTACCCCTCCCCGAGTCACACTTTTCCCTGTTGTACTGTGGCCAAGTAGGGCTGGCTACCTGCTAAGGTCCCTCCCAAAGCACACAGTGCAGCTCAAGACAGCATTATCGCTTGTGACCACACCAACAGCCCCTAACCCCAGCTGAGCTTCCACTAACTGCAAGAGTACATGGCTTTGGGTCTTACACAGCTATATCCATCAGAACCCAGTGCAGCCTGCAAGTTTCATGTATTGGCCCTCGCCTCTGAAGCAGTCGCATCCCATGAGTGCCGATGCACCGGAATGCTGCCCTGCACGAAAACCATGAGTGCCAGGCCCATCTGCGACTGGATACTGACTAAATAGGCTATTTAACAGAGCTATAAATAATTTTTTACTCTAACCAGATATTGCAATTAGGCCGCCCCTTATCAAAAACAATCACATATCATTCTCACTAATGTGAATGAAACAAGAACAGGACCATTTTTAGACTGTTCCCTCACAAGAATGAATTGTGATTTTGCTATGGTGGTCACGCTTACTGCGTGATTTAGCTTTACGAAGCCATACTTTATATGCAACTACTTGTAACAGAAATAAAAGTCTTTTTTTAAAGACTGTGTTGTGTATTTATTGTGTATTACACAAGTGCACATCACAAGTATGTCTTTTACCTTCCTACTCAACATCAAGCACATTTTACTCTCCAACCGCATTTCCACTGATGGCAACAACCTGAAAAAGCAGTACTAGGAATTCAGTAATCTTGTTGTTGTACATGGCTCCTGGGATTCCAGAGGTCAGAGGCAATTATTGTCACTGCCACTCCTCAGTTGCACATGAGATTGATAGGCTTTCTTTGGAGAATGGGCCAGTAGAAGACATACTTAAAAGTAAACAATTAGGTGAAAAACGAAGTTGCACCTTTAGGAAAATAAAATGGCCCCTTTATGAAAGCAATATTGTTCATCATTCTGACATAGATCCGAATAGAGCCGTCTTCAGCCCGGCTTGCTTGAATCCAGTGGTGTGGAGTGCATGGGACTTACGTCTGAGCATACCCATCCCACTCGGGGTGACAAATGCAAAAACCACAGTTGATGGACAGAATGCAGAACAATGTCATACATTCACCCCAGTACAGTTTTTGCATTTGTCATTTGTCACCCCGAGTGGGATGGGTATGCTCAGACGTGAGTCCCATGCACTCCACACCACTGGATTCAAGCAAGCCGGGCTGAAGACGGCTGAAATGCCAGAAACCGGTCCTCGGAAGCTTGTTTCCGGTCCAGGGAAGGCATGGCTTGGCAGTTCGGGCTGGACTGTTCCCATGAGGCACAGGGTCAGACTGATTTGCATATGGCCATGTCTGAACTGGGGTGGTGTGGAGTGCAAAAAAACGATGGATTTAGGCCCAGATCTCTGTACTGGGGTGAATGTATGACATTGTTCTGCATTCTGTCCATCAACTGTGGTTTTTGCATGTTGAAAGGGGTAGCATAGGCCCTTTATCACTGATTAGCAGAAGTAAAGTGCACAGAGTTTTACAGCCAGCAAATATATAGGCCCAGCAAATTTCCTATAGAGCTGTTGCTCTCTCCCCCACCGCTGGTGCTGTTTAGGCTGGCATGTGCCGCACACATCCTAGTGCAAGGGTGTCTGCATGATGCCTGATGTAGGTTTTGTTCTGGAAGTGAATCCTTTCATGACAAAATAATATATTTATACTTTAAAAAAAAATCCAATTGTATATGTGCGCTTTACAACACTGCAAACCTTTCTCAATCGTTAAGCATGCCTAGAGAAAATGTAAATTTTTATTGCAAAGTATGTCTACAATTGCTGGGAGATAGGGTTTTGGGTCTTGTGTACAAAGTCTTTAAATTGTCACCGTTGGGGAGGCGCTAGGGGGTGCACAGCGAGATGGCTGCCTGAGCTGCAGCTCCGCCGGGCGATCGGTAACTTTGGTGGATCTCGCCGGTTTCGCCCCGGCCGCCGACTCCCCGAGCACCTCAGCGGATGGGGGAAGTGCTGTAGCTCTGAATGCGGTGGAGAAAGGCCCCCGGCGGACATGGATTGCTCCTTAATTCGACGGTGAAAACAGCGGAATGTCCGAGTGCCTGACAAGATGGCCGCCGCTGGGGGACATTGTTGTGTGCTTATCTAGGTTCCTGATCGATACTGTGACCTTATGCCGCTATTCGGCTATAAATCCATTTATTCCCTATATTGGCATAACCGTTCAAGTGCGATTTTCTGAAAAGTCATCTCTGGCCTCACACGAACAGAGCCACATTCCAGCATGACTCTCTGCTACTTCCTTTGCGACCAATTAGTGCAATGACAGAGCAGCAGTCACTATCTGATATTCCTAGATAACACTCCGAGTTCTTCAACAAGATAAAAACTTAGCAAACCTGGAAATCCCCGCTTGCTATGTTTTGATTAGTAATGGAACTCTAATGAGCAACTGATAACTGTCACTTCCTAGTGACATCTTTAATTGACGTCTTATGTCCAGCAAACTTGCGTCAAACCCGGCACCTGTCAGGTATAAATATCACCAACGTTGCCTTAAGCAATGTGAGCTGAGAGAGATACGAACTGTGAGTTCGTTGCCTGTTGCTGATGCCAGCTGCCTGCATGACCCTGTGTTGGTAAAAACTAGCACTCTGTCGCTGCAGCCTGCTATCCTGTGGTGGTGAAGCTGCTGATTACCATTATCGCCGCTACAGCGCGAACTATGGTGCAGTACGCTTGAGGAGCCGAGCAGCCGTCCTCTGCGAAGACATCCAGCCCAGCTGCCCGCGGACGCTGTCACCCCTCCTTCCTCGACGCGCTGAGAGAAGCCGCTGCATTTCTCGTGCAGAGAAATCCAGTCCCGGCGCTTCCGGTTTACCCTCGCAGGTGACTGGGATATCGAGAGAGACCCCTGAAGGAGATACCAATCCTCCATCATTCTATTCAGAGGTATGGTGTTGAGTAAACCCTTAGACGAGAATTCTTGAAACAAACCTTGGCAAAACCAACTTAACTTAAAGCTACTTACTTACTCCCCTTTCACGTGTTAGGCTTAGGTCAGGCACACTGGGGTAGGCTTAGTTAGAAACACCAGTTGAGTATGTTAGCCTAATGTATATATGACTGTATATATGTTTTATTACTTTTAAACCATTGTATGGCTAAGAAACCATATCAATGCTTTTACAGTTCTATTTCGCAATACTTATCTTACTGTACGTACTTTTCATAATAACAGTTATTGCAATTGTGGCAATACATTTCTCTTGTACGAGAAGAAAGACTGTTCAATAAATGTTAACCCTTTATTGACAAACGCCCGTCTCTCTATTCTCTACATCTGTGAAAGTAAACTGCACTAGACTGACTGAGTGAAATCTGTGTCTATTGTTTCACACGACCCTAGAGATCGACTCTTGATCTGAGGAGCAAAGTTGTCATGTTGCACGGTTGTTGGAAAACTGAATCCCTTCTTGTCTGTGCCAAGGAAGCTGATCACTTCCTATGCAGAGAAGAAAGTTTCCAGTGACCTCTGAGCTAGTTGGTAACACAACCCAATTAAGTTTAGCATAGTCAGTGGAGGCCTGGAATATCCGCAGTTCCACGTCGATACTACTGTTTATGTTATTCCAATGCGCAGGGCCTAGTGGGAAACTAGGAACTACACTACATGGCGCCCAAACGTTTGGTAAGGCGATAAACTAACGCAAGACTTGTAGAGTAACTCAGTCGTGCATATTTCACACCCCTTTCTCCCTTAAATACTCCAATAGACGTCTGGAGTGGGTGAAAGGTTAAAATCCGCCCGACCTTAGTAGGAAGAGATTCCTATGTAAAGCTCTGGTTTATTCAACGTTGAAGGATACAGTGTTCCAAAATATTGTGCACCTAATCTTTGTCTCCTTGGAGACCTACTCTGCAAACCTCGCATTTTTACAATGCCAGAAAACTGAACCTCTGGGGCCACAGCAGATGCGACTCAGCAAGGTCCTGAATACACAGACCCGGATGCTATTATCATCCCGGTCCAGTTAAGAAGATCTATAACTTTAAAACTTATAGAAAACGGACTGACACCTCAAGGTGGTACAGTAATTTTCGTGATAGAGGCTCACGAGTATCGGCAGACAGAGGTATTCTATTCATGGATAAACTTTCCAGCGGTAAACGCTATAACACAGGAGTTTCACTATTACAAAATAGAGGAACCTCCGGGAGAGTACGCTCCTTTCGAGGAGATTGAAATCCCACTTAAATTTCAAGAGCACCTGCTCTGGTTTAATGGCGCCCTAAAACACAATGATCACATAACCAGGCTCGGTCCACTAGGTAGACCAGGAGCCACGTGGCCGGTTCTAGCCAGCTACACACCACATCCTGACATTGCAAAAATGTCTAGAGAAGAGCTGTTAGCACAGCTAAACACATTAATAAAAATACATAGGCAATTAGTCCAATATGTAATGCGGACTGCAACAGTCCAGCCAGCTGTTAATACACCACAGCTGACCCCTCATCAGGGGAACACAAATAAAATTACACCACAGAACATACAGTCATGTCTTGGTAAAACACCCGTAAAACGGGAACAAATTCCTTTCTGGTTAGCCCAGAAAATCACTCAAATAGAGGCAGTATTTCCTGATACTACCCCTATTGAGAAACACAGAATCTTGACCATCTGCCTTCCTATGGGAATCGCACCACACGTGGAGGACTGTGACACTTGGGGTACAGTCTTTGCTTCCATTTACACAAAAACACACGGTGTTCCGTCTATGGCGGTAATACCAGAAGTGCTAAAACAGATTCAAAATGAATTCGGTCCAGAGCCCGCTTTAAATCTAGGTATGAAATTACTGAAAGACTTCAAGCAGGTCACGGCTATATTATTAGCCAATATAAAAGGAGAAGCAGCATCTGTGGCGATCCGCCAGAAGTTGAGGGAAACAGATATAAAAGATCCTGTTGAGCTTGCAAAAATCATAGAAAAATGCTATGAAGAATTAGGTAGAGACAGCTTGGGTGGAAAACCAGTTAAGCCCCAACTGCTCGAAAATCCTGAAAAATTATTTATTAAAAATAATTTAAATACTCCTAAAAAGAGCTGGGATGGAAATAAACAGTCCACTCCCAAAGAAAAAGTTTTCCAGTCCAGAGGAAGGTCTCCTCGACGGAGGGAAAGAACTCCGACTCGAGAACGCCAGTCTCCCCAGAGGGAGCACTCTGAGAAAAGATATAACCTTAGAAATAGGGATAATCTGAAAAAACCTGATAGATATCAAAGTATTGATACACGTCCCTCTCGATCTTTTCCACAGAATTCGGAAAGAAGAGGACGGTCAGACCCAGGAGAGCACACCAAGTCCAAAGACAAGGAACCTGCTCAAAATAAGAAATCTCAATTTCAGAAAAAGAAGGTAGCCAGTATTAGAGTAATCAACCATGCCGAGAATACTGAGGACACAGTTGAAAAACGGGGAGTGGGCATTGACAATGTTGGACAGTGCAGCAGAAATCAGTATAGCGCGCAAGATCTTGATGAGTCATCTGGAGACAGTGGACACGAATGAATTCATTCAGGTTGAAACTGCCGACGCCAGGCTTAGCGAGCCCCATAAAATATACGAAATAACATTGCGTATAGAGGGTGATAAGACTAGGAAAATTAAGGGTCTATTTTGGGATAAGCTCTCAAAAGGCTATGATATTCTGTTAGCTGAAAAAGATTGGCCCCCAGAGTTTGTCAGGGAGTGCCCTCGTGGCGAAGAAGTGATTATGCCTGCCTTCTCGAATCACATACCGATTCATAAAAAATATACATATGCAAGGAAATGGGCAGTGGCCCAGGCACCTGCATTATATAAAAATCATGTAGGATGGGATGAGGATTCACCTCCTCACAAAATCCAACCAAAAAGTGAACCAACTGCCCAACGGCAGTATCCCATAAAGCAAGAAGCTAAAAAACAGGTCAGGGAGATCTTAGATCAACTTGAATACCAGGGGGTGATTGAAACATGCACCTCTCAAATGAACAATCCTTTGTTTCCTGTCTCCAAGCCAGACAATTCATATCGTCTAGTTTTGGACTACAGACATCTTAATACATGTTGCAAAACCTTTGCAGTACAAAACTCGCATAGTGCAGCCCTAATGAATAACATAGTTAGGAAAAAATATAAAACGACATTAGACATTTCTAATGGTTTCTTTTGTCAAAACATTGCACCAGAAAGCAGATATTTGACCGCTTTCTCTGCATTTGGGTCTCAGAAAAAATTCTGTCGACTCCCACAGGGGTTCAAGAACAGCCCAGGACTATTCTCAGCTAGGGTAACAGAGTTACTACAAATCTATGATGATGAAGCATTATCTTACGTAGATGATATTTATCTCACAGACGACGACTTGGATACTCACTTGAAAAGAGTGAACACCATTATACTTGGGTTCGCAGCAGAGGGTTACAAATTCAACTTTAAAAAGTCCCGAATTGCCCATCTGACAGTACTATTCTTAGGGTACGAATTATCAAGTGAAGGGAAAAGCCTAGCGGACAACTTCTTAGAGAAGTGCGCTGTACTCCAAGCTCCAAAAACGCTGAAGAATTTACAATACATACTAGGTTTTCTGAATTTCGGAAGAACTTACATCCTAAATTACGCAGAGAGGGTTAAACCTCTCTACGAACTAATAAAACCTGATTTAAAACAAATCAATTGGACTCAAAAACACACAGAAATTGTGAGATCACTGCAAACAGACATGTTAGCAAAAACAAAATTAGATACACGTGACAACACACGTGATCTTGTAATCCGAGTCATCCCAGGAAGATGCGGATTCACATACCTAACCTCTAATGAGGGAGAAAAGGTACCAATAGCTTACAAATCACATTTGTACACAAAGGCTGAAATAAAATTCAGTTCAACTGAGAAAATTCTAACTGCGGTTCAGACTGCTGTAGCGAAAGAAAGGCCCCTAGCACAAGGTAAACGAATAATAATCGTAACACCCATACCGGCTTTAGAAGCAGTAACTAAAGCAAGCATTCCTAATGCTAAAGCTTTGCATCCAAGATGGATTCAGTGGGTTAATTCTCTTGCTGCAACAGACGTAGTTTACGAATTTGATCCTAACTTAAAAACACAGGAATTTTTACAATATGAATATGAATGTCCTCTGCCAATTGAAATCCTGCCTCTCGAAGAATACGGAAGTATTATATATACTGACGGATCAGCACAACCCGCAGTTGGGGGTAAGCAAGCTTACAGTGCTGCGTGCGCGATTGTTAAAGGTCGCTGGCACAAAGGAAAATTTAGACCATTGGTCACTAAAACACAATCTCTAGGAGATTGCTCGGCTCAACGAGCTGAATTAGTAGCATTTAAGATGGCGCTAGAAAATACCGATCGCGAATTCCCCACACTAATAGTGTGCGATTCTTTTTATTGCGTACAATCTTATAATGAATACTTGCAGAATTGGGTGGAAAATGGTTTCAAAGATGCAAAAGGTGGCACAATAAAGCATAAAATGCTTTGGGAACAGGTAGTTCTTTTACAAAAAGAACTACAAAAGACTCACGTGATACATACACTGAGTTATCAACGTGATGGCGTTCACGTTGCAGGGAATTCATTGGCTGATGAAGCCGCGAAGGCAGCTGTGCAAACGGCTTCCGTAGCTGCGATAACTCGGTCACAAACAAAAATAGACAGCGATATTCTACAAGCTGTCAGTGCGTCAGTAAAAAATGATAAGAAAACACTCCCGAAAGGCTTTCCTGAAAAGTACTTGTACTTAACGGATACAAATAATGTTCCTTTTGCTCGAATCCCTGGAGTGGGGGATAGAGTAATTCCAAACAAGGAACACAGACTTAGACTAATTAAAGCGGCACACGAAGGGCTTGCCTCTGCACACGCTGGCGTTTCTGCAACAATATCACTATTAAAACAGAGATATTGGTGGCCTCGCTTGAGAATACAAACTAAAAAGTATGTATTAGAATGCGACATATGCCAAAGGATAAAAGTATCAACAGTGAAACGACCAGCGCAGACACCCCTTCTCATCTCGGATAAACCATTTGCATGCGTTTACCTGGACCACTGTGGTCCCCTACAAAGGGACGGTAACTATAGATATATCATGGTAGCAGTGGATTCCTGTACGAGGTTCATATGGATGTGGCCCCAGCGCTCGGCTGACGCTAGAACGGTTATAAAAGATTTGCGAGTCTTTATCGGCACATACGCAATTACCACGTTCCATTCTGACCAGGGTCCTGCTTTCAGCTCTCGAGCCTATAAGGAGGCCATGGCCAGCATGGGAATTGGGTTGCGGTATTCTTGTCCGTCGCACCCCGAAGGGAACAGTGTGGTAGAAAGAAAAAACCGTGACATAAAGCAATCTATAACAGCGAAGGTATTAGGTTCAGGCGCTGGGTGGGTCAAACATTTAATAAGTGTCCAGACTAGTCTTAACAACATGCCAAGAAATTCTCTAAAAGGTTTCAGCCCATACGAACTATTGTTCGGAATTAGAATGAACGTTCAGGACCTCGATAGTCAGATGTCAGTGGTACAAGAAGAAAAAACGCAGTTTGATGTAAAAGACCGTTTGGCTGTTTTACAGGAACTGAATGAAACAAGAAAATCATTAAGCAACATAAAGTTAAAGCAACAGCCAAGTACCACTGACGAGGCACCACCCGCAACAGCCCCAGCAAGGCCTGTCTGGATTCCAAAGATTGGGGATCTAGTCAGAGAAAAGATCGCGGTGAAGAAGGAATTTGGGCCTTCTTACAGAAAAGCAGTACCTGTCTTAGCAGTCACCGGAACAAGATCAGTTGTGCTACCGCCCCTTGCTGGTAAAAAGGAGAACAGAGTCGTGTCTATCGATCTGGTAAAACCACAAGCATGTGGCCTATAATCAACAGTAGGCCCAGTGGACTCCCAAGAAACAACAGAATACCCAAACTTGCAACAATCCAAGAGGTTCAAACTGAAAGACTAATCACATTCGATCAGCCTGCAGTGCACAATGAAGGACTATGCAATACAGCCATGGAACTCGTGCCTCTTGAAACACAGATTGAAACAGTTCGTCAAGAAACAACACCAGTCTACACTAATGTGGCATCAGAAAGTGCTACCGAGAGACAGATTGAAAGAACAATCCCAACAATTGACAGAACTGCCTCTGGTTATTTCATCAACTTCGACAACTTCTCTGAAGATTTTAATGACCCCGAAGTGATGCCAGAAACAAAAAAGATTTCTAAAGAAAATGAAACAGGACTCCTTCAACAAATCAAAGAACTATATCTGGATTCACCGTTGATTGAGCATTGGATTATCTCAGGGGTATTCATACTCCTACTATGCCTAATTGTAGTTTTAATTTTAGGGAAGTTCATTACAATTGAATGGACACAGCAAGTCAGAACATCAACCTAGTCCTGAAACCACACAGATCATCACACGTGAAGAAAAGAGAACTGTCAACAGTAAATGTCACAGCAATTCCAATACCTGGTGGGGTAGTATGGGAGAAAACAGACTATGAGATCTATGGTCATGTCGAAATCCTGAAGTATCCTCATCAACTAAAGGTTTCCTTAAGTGACTCTGTGACACCAAGTACATTCTCTGATGATTGGGACTTTAACAGTGTTAACGACATGATGTCTGATTTAGTAATGTCAGCTAGATTCACAGATCATGATTATTTACAAGGTTCATCTAGTTATGAGCAGTTATTCTGTTACACCCACTATGGGGATCATTACTTGCATAAATCTGCACAGCCTAGAAATGTTTTTATGTATAATCAATGGGAACATTGTTCTACACCACCTAAAAGCAGTTCTAAAGCATTTTTTGAGAAATTCAAATACTTCTCAGGGTTTAACACCAGTGATGCAGAAACGTTTTATTATAAACTGTTAGATAAAACAGGAATGAAAACAATGCTGACAAATTCTAAATTGATATATTCAGAAGCATTTTATGACAAAATGATGACATTTGGTTTTGATTATTGGAAAAATAATATTGAAACGAAAACAATTTGGGGTACAAAAGATTGGCAGGTGCAAGGCATGGAAGCACTATTTAGAACCTGCATGATACCAGAACAAATGTTATTTTTAAATGACACTGTACACCAAACATCTTGTCTTGGCTTAGCTAAGATCAAAGAACTTAAAACACCGTCTATACCAAAGCCAATACCTGAAAATGCAACAGCTGATATTGAGTTAGACGTGTCAAACATTTTACATTTCAACAGAACACATCCTGATTGGAAAAAGTGGTTAATCTGGCCTACAGACACAAATAGCTGTCAAGATAGGTTCCTGAATAAAACACAGGGGTTAAAAATGACCAGATTAGACTCTAGATACTCCCAGAGACAACATCCAGGGATTATAACAACATACAGTGTAGGGAAACTCTGCCTAGAATGGCTAACTACATCCACACTAGCTGAAATTAAGCAACACTTGTCTTTATTAAAAGATGGTGCTGATTTGCGCGATTTTATTCTTGGACCACGCAAACAGCGTCAGAAGCGTTTCATAGCGACCAGTATCTATGCTGCTTACAACGAGGCTTGGAAAGTAAAGCAAATTGAAACTGCTGAAAAAATACGAGAAATTGATCGTATTAATTTGGAGAAATCACTTTCTGTGGTAGACAATGGGTTAATGACTCTGTCTTCCAGAATATATTCTTTGGACAATATTGTATCCTCTGCCTTTGATGTGATAGACAGAGATTTGCTAATGTTACAACATGGCCAGTCTCAATTACGCTCTATTATAGAACTAGGCTGGACGCTGCAAAATCTTCGTTCAGGCTATGTGCCTTGGCGTTTAATCAACACAACGTCATTATTTTCCAGTTTTAACCTTACTGATAAACAGATCAGTTTGGCACAGAAAGGAGCAGACCATACAATCTTGAGCATCGAGAAACTCGAGAGATTACCATTGACAATGTCAGAGAGTCCTGTCATTGAATGGATAATACACGGAATTATCACAATTCCGATAACAACTTTCCGATTTCATAAATGCCTTGAGTACATACCTGCTGGCCAGTATGAACAATTGGGTAAGGGATATGTTAAATCCGAATGGAAATTACCATACACTCATTCTTGCTATAGTGACAGCGACAAAAATGTATTTCTTAGTGGTGACAACTGTAAACACTCACTAAGCGGTATACTTTTGTGTCAGGGTATTAATTTACACGGAGCATGTGATGGAAATTCAAACAACCTTTCATGCCACCAGCTAGTCACACCTGCAACTCAGATAGAGCCCTTCTTTATGCAACTCGCAAACGGGAGTTACATTCTTAGAACGGATCACAGATGTTGTGGCCTGACGCCCGGAAAAAGTTATCTAATACAAGTAACGTCCATGGTCAAATGTTGTATGCAAGCATTGTTTCCGAGCGGGCCTCCAGACATAGTGACTCCCCTCTGGCCTCGTCTGAATCTCTATTCTATACGAATTGATACATTAAGCAAAATGAAATCTGTACTTTTACAGACAACAGTGCCTATAACGTCATCTAAAGAGACGTATGATCTTCTAGTCGCAAGGACGGCTACTGAAGTCCATGACCTTTTATCAACAAATTGCCCCGTGCATTTCGTAGAAATGTTCAGCCAACTCCTTAACATGTCTAGTGCAACAAGCATCCCAGGCATATTTAAGACAGTCTTTACAGGACTGCTAACACCCTTCCAGGCAATTTTGGGAATCTTTCCTAATTTTGGGCACTCCATTTTTGGCGGAATACCACTATTTTTGGGACTCATCGCAGGGATTCTATTTTTGACCATCCTGCTGCGTTATGGCAAGCCTCGGCTCAGACATAGCTCCCATGGGAATGGAAGAGACAATCCTAGCAATGCGCTACAGGGACAGGATAACTAACGTCCTCGGATTGGCCAGGCTGAGAGATCTAAACATGACCTGTTTCCTTTCATTCAGACCGATATGGCAAAATTGCATTTTACCTGTGCTACGGTGTATGCTTTGCGGCGATGAATGCGTGTTGGACATCTGTCTTTCACTTCGATCAGCAGTACCAATGGACGTCGATACTTTGCTCAGTCCAATAACGGCTCACGCATTGTGTTGTCCCCAGCGGCTACCAATCCTGATGACGGCATTCGTGGAGACTCCTGTACTACAGCCAAGTGGTATCAGTGGAGCGAGTGACAAAAGCAACATCATCCAGGTACAACGTTCTGTGAGCATTGCTGGTCCTGCCTTCGATGACAGCAATCATTCTCACACCTGCCAAGTTACAGCGCTATCTAATTTGGTTGAACTATCACCTGATTTTGTAGACCAATTCTTTGCGAGCCTGTCTGATACGATGTTCTCACCCATAGAGAAACAATAACTTTTGAGAAGCTTTCCGACACACAGCGTTCCCATGAACTCTGAATTCGGCCTTCAGTTTTGATCAACAAAAACTGCCAGGAGCTTCGGAAAATCTATTTTCTTTGAATTGGACAATTTTTCTAATATTGACCTTTTTTGGCACGAACAATTCTTTGCTTAACGTAAAAACTATTCTTAGAGAACAGAAGCTTCACACTTCTATTTCTAAACACATCTAGAGACATAACAACATAACACCAGCCTCTAGCACACATGTTATTACAATGCATTTTTATGTGATGATTTATCTCGCCTTTCTTCTGTCAGAGATACTTCATGTGTAATTCTTTATGCATAATCGTTCATAGATAACACTCCGAGTTCTTCAACAAGATAAAAACTTAGCAAACCTGGAAATCCCCGCTTGCTATGTTTTGATTAGTAATGGAACTCTAATGAGCAACTGATAACTGTCACTTCCTAGTGACATCTTTAATTGACGTCTTATGTCCAGCAAACTTGCGTCACACCCGGCACCTGTCAGGTATAAATATCACCAACGTTGCCTTAAGCAATGTGAGCTGAGAGAGATACGAACTGTGAGTTTGTTGCCTGTTGCTGATGCCAGCTGCCTGCATGACCCTGTGTTGGTAAAAACTAGCACTCTGTCGCTGCAGCCTGCTATCCTGTGGTGGTGAAGCTGCTGATTACCATTATCGCCGCTACAGCGCGAACTATGGTGCAGTACGCTTGAGGAGCCGAGCAGCCGTCCTCTGCGAAGACATCCAGCCCAGCTGCCCGCGGACGCTGTCACCCCTCCTTCCTCGACGCGCTGAGAGAAGCCGCTGCATTTCTCGTGCAGAGAAATCCAGTCCCGGCGCTTCCGGTTTACCCTCGCAGGTGACTGGGATATCGAGAGAGACCCCTGAAGGAGATACCAATCCTCCATCATTCTATTCAGAGGTATGGTGTTGACTAAACCCTTAGACGAGAATTCTTGAAACAAACCTTGGCAAAACCAACTTAACTTAAAGCTACTTACTTACTCCCCTTTCACGTGTTAGGCTTAGGTCAGGCACACTGGGGTAGGCTTAGTTAGAAGCACCAGTTGAGTATGTTAGCCTAATGTATATATGACTGTATATATGTTTTATTACTTTTAAACCATTGTATGGCTAAGAAACCATATCAATGCTTTTACAGTTCTATTTCGCAATACTTATCTTACTGTACGTACTTTTCATAATAACAGTTATTGCAATTGTGCAAATACATTTCTCTTGTACGAGAAGAAAGACTGTTCAATAAATGTTAGCCCTTTATTGACAAACGCCCGTCTCTCTATTCTCTACATCTGTGAAAGTAAACTGCACTAGACTGACTGAGTGAAATCTGTGTCTATTGTTTCACACGACCCTAGAGATCGACTCTTGATCTGAGGAGCAAAGTTGTCATGTTGCACGGTTGTTGGAAAACTGAATCCCTTCTTGTCTGTGCCAAGGAAGCTGATCACTTCCTATGCAGAGAAGAAAGTTTCCAGTGACCTCTGAGCTAGTTGGTAACACAACCCAATTAAGTTTAGCATAGTCAGTGGAGGCCTGGAATATCCGCAGTTCCACGTCGATACTACTGTTTATGTTATTCCAATGCGCAGGGCCTAGTGGGAAACTAGGAACTACACTACAACATAGGCACAGCGACGATGGAGCAGGCAGACATCGATCGTCCATCCATGCTCACCGCAGCATTTCGAAGGTAGGGTCTTGAAGTCTGGCCCTTCCGCTGCCGCTGCACTATCCTTTGTCACGCTGCAGAGCACCAGGGACCCCTGTAATAGCGCCGAAGCAAATGCCTGACAAGATGGCGGCCGCCTCTAAGAAAACGCGGGCATAGCCGGCCCCTCTCCGGACCCAGGGAATGTGCCAAGACCTTGATGGCGGTCCGGTGCAACAGAAGAGGTGACTGCAATCTGCAAAGTACCCAGCGTGGTGGGCAGAACTGACCGCAGGCACAGGACGTGGCATGTACACACGCCTGCCGGATGAATAGCGATGGCTGGTGGCAATGCGCGTTGAGGGTGGCGGACAGTCTGCGCTCGTCTGTGCTGCCTGCTGCACTACGGGAGGTCGCCCTTGCTCCAGGAACCTGTCGGCATCGCTACCCTGCCCCTTCAGCCCACGAGAGCACGGTGCTTTTCTTCTATGGCGCCCAGGTCAGTGGCTGACAGAGTAGCGAGGGCTGACTAGCGACCACGTGCGTAGCTGCCCCTCTCGGCTCGGCGCACACAGACCCCGGCATTGCTGGTCCACCAAGGCGGGAGCGGAGGGTTGCAGCCTGTCATGCATTGGTGCCTGCGGGGAAGGCATACCTACTGCGATGGCTGACTGGAGGTACCGCATGCGGAGGGAGAGTGAAGTGCCTACTGCGACTACACGCCACCTGAGGGGTCGGTAAGGCCCGAGAACTCGTCTACACAGCGAGCTACCGCACCGGATCGCACATTCTGCACGGCGGAGTGGCCACTGGCCGACTGCGTTAAGGGGGTTTGCTGGACAGCGGAGCAATCAGCGATCAGCTGGCGTTCGGCCAAATCACCTCACACCCAGGAGAGTGTCACCTTCACCCTTTCCGTAAAGCGGTGGAGCGAGCTTTTCAACGGCGAGCATCCCACGGGTGGGGATCACCACGGCGACAGCGACCAGAATTACGAGGGCATCGGGGCCCACGTGCAGGAAGACAGTTTCCCCGCCCGCCATCATGGGCAAGCCGGACAAACACCAACAGAAGCTGTCCTTTGAGGCCAAAAAAATGCAGAAGTCCACTGACGAGGTGGTGGAGGATGAGGCAGGGCCTGCACCCAATAACAACATAGAAAAGATCCTACTGGCGATTCAATCGAACCTGCAGGACATTAATGGCAAGCTGGATAACTTAACTTGCAGAATGGACAGCATGGCGGCACGGCAGGAAAAGCATGGCGAGCGACTGGATGAGGTCGAAACACGCATCTCCGCGGTCGAAGATGAGGCGCGAGCCTCCACCTCAAAATGCGCGGATATGGAACGGCTCCTGGAGGTGATCAGGGTGAAGGAGGAGGATTTGGAGGCGCGCTCGAGGCGCAACAACGTACGGATCGCGGGCCTGCCGGAGTCCACCAACACAGGACGAATGGAGACCTACGTGGAAACGCTATGCAAAGACCTGTTCGGGGCTGAGGCCCTATCGCCCCTATTCATCGTGGAGCGTGCACATAGATCACTGGCCCCGAAACCACCACCCGGCGCCACGCCAAGACCGATTGTAGCGCGAATCCTCAACTACCGCGACAGGGACACGATCCTTCGGCTAGCGAGAGAAAAAGGGAAGATCCAGCATCAAGGGAACTCCTTGGAATTTTATCCTGACCACACAGTTGCGGTCCAGCAGGCCCGGAAAGAATACACCGCAGTGAAGGCCAAATTGCGTGATTTGAACATTGTGTATTCCATGATGTATCCGGCGCGCCTAAGGGTGGTATGGAAAGAGAAAGCGACTGTACTGACGTCACCGAAGGCAGCACAAGAATTTGTCAAAAAGGTGCAACGGGAGATGAGAGACAACTCGCAAAATGAACAACGCCGTGACTCGGACTAAAGGCATGGGGTTGATTCTTGGTCTGCCACTGGTGAGTTTATTGTTCTGTCCAAAAGCATGCGTTTTAGCATGGACACTGTTGTCCGCACTTGGCTGGCCTGCATGGTCCTGTTCTCCTGTGTGAACGATTGTGGTGTTGGTACAACATAAACTGCGTGTTTGGATGGAGAGGGCCTACTGGAGCTCGGAGACTGCTGTTCGATAATGCGGAATACTGCTAACTTTGGTTTGTGAATGCCCCGCGATCCATGCACTCTTGATGGCACAGTATTGGCCAACATTGACAAGCGATACTGGTACCATATGGCGTTTACTCTATGCAGGCTAGTTCACGTATAGCGGACAACTGCCACTTGTGTGATGTACTCTGCTCACTATGCGCTAGCTTTGGAACGCCTCAATCACCGACTGCCAGCGGTCTCCGATGCAATATGTGTGGCGATCAGCACGAGTGGGAGGCGAAGGGTTCTGTTCTTTGCTGTTTAAATGATGTAACTGCATTGGGGTTGCACTGTTCCAGGCATGTTGCTCAACCAGTGGCACTGTTGATGGTTGTTCGGGGGATGGGGGGGGGGGCGGCGAGTATTCACCTAAACTGCGTTTCATACAGCTTCTTTAGCATCGCCCACACCTGTACACCGGGTGGAGAGTTGTGCCCCTGGCGGACCTCTATGAGGGTATAACCCAGTAAGAGTTTGGTTCTGGGCACTGTATTTATGGTTGTGAAAGTTACAGATTGGTGCACTGGATGGGAATGGCTTCGGCAGGTTGGGGTTGCTGGAGTGGGTGGGTTCGGGGGGGGCGGGTTGTTTGGATGTACTATTAGACTGACAGAGTATGAAGTGTCTTTTCGTGCTGGTTCCCCGTTAGTCCTGGCTACTGCTGTGCCACATGGGACTCCTAAAGGTGAGGAGCTGGCAACACCTATGCAATTGATTGGAAGTATGCGGTCATGCCTTATGTCACTCAAATTTGATGGGGACCAGGGAGTCGGGTAGACGCAGCTTAAACGTTCTCACATGGAACATTAGAGGTTTCTCACAGCCACGTAAAATACGGCAGATATTTGCCAGCCTGACAAGGTGGAATGTGGACATAGCATTCCTACAGGAATCTCACCTGGCCCCGCACTCACACGCACAGCTGGGGTCAAGATGGGCAGAAGAGGTTTACAGGGCCTCGTACTCTTCTTACTCTAGAGGGGTGATCATTTTGGTAAAACGGGGGGTGGGATTCGAGACTCGCACTGTAACGCAGGACCCATCAGGTAGATTTTTGCTGGTATCAGGTACATTGAGAGGACAGAAAGTGACGTTGTTGAATGTGTATGGTCCTAACACAGACGCCCCGGACTTCTTCCGGGAGGTGTGGGGACACTTGCAGAAGCACAATAGCACGCACATATTATGTGGAGGTGATTGGAACGTGACCCTACGTGACGGTCTGGACCGATCAGCTAACTCCGTAGAACAACACAAACAGTCACGCATACTGGTGGGACACATGATGAAAGACTTGGGTTTGGAGGATCTTTGGAGGTTGAGGAACACTGACGCATCTGGGGCCACGCACATTACGGCTTCCCACAACAGCTGGTCCAGGCTGGATTACTGGCTGGGCACCAAAGACCTGGCGCTATGGGTGCGGCACCTGCAGGTGCTCCCTCGCACACTTTCAGACCACAATCCCGTCCTCTTGCAATTAGACATTCCAAGATACACACCCCCTCCCTTCCAATGGCGCTTTAACTCGCGTGCTCTAAATGACGCGGTTTACGCAGACACGATCAAAAAGGCGATTAAGGATTACTTTGACCTTAATGCCCCATCGACTGATGACCCTTGCGTCCTCTGGGAGGCATTCAAGGCCACGCTAAGAGGGGTCTGTATTAGCACCACAGCGGGGGTTCTGAAGGATATTAGAGCCCAGATACGCAGATGCGAGCAGCAGATGAGAGACCTGGAATCCCTATTTGAGTCCACTCAGGATGTCCTACACCTAGCTAAACTCCGGGAAGTACACACAGAGCACGCAGACTTTCTCGACTCCGAAATGAAATATCTGAACCGTACGCATGTGGCTAGAGCCTTTGGGGAAGGAGGTAGACCGGGGGCTTTTTTAGCTCGGAAAATATGTACAGGTCACGGTCCTACTGCGATACTTAGGGTGAAGAACGGGGAGGGAGACACACAGACCCATGCTGCAGACATATTGAAATGCTTTGTTACTTCTTTTGGGTCCCTCTACAAGTCCCAGCCCACTGCTCCGGCTGCTGACACCTATGAATACCTGCACGATGTGGCGATCGGATGGCTGTCAGATGCGCATAGGGAATACTTAGCAAGGCCTATCTCGGCGGATGAGGTAACTGAGATCATAGGCTCACTTCCGAATGGCAAGGCGCCTGGCCCGGATGGGTTTACCTCGGAATTTTACAAACAATATGCAGACGTCCTAGCGCCACACTTAGTGGATATGTATGGCACCTCCTTTGAGAAAGCGGTGCTCCCCCCCACACTACGCGAAGCCATGATTATCGCTCTCCTGAAACCATCTAAAAATCCGGAGGAGTGCGACTCGTACCGGCCGCTGTCATTAATAAACGTGGATTCGAAAATTCTTGCGAAGCTTATAGCCAAGCGGCTGTCACCACTGATGACCAGTTTGGTCCTGCCGGACCAATCTGGCTTTGTGCCCTCAAGATCAACAGCACATAACACCAGGACTCTATTTGCACTCTCGCACTACCTGCAACCTTCGGTCAAAGCAGTAGCGGTCATGCTAGACGCGGCAAAAGCGTTTGACTCCATTGAATGGCGGTATATGATCACTGTCCTCAATAGAATGGGGTTTCCTAAGCGATTTGTGCAGTGGGTCTCCCTGCTTTACACGCAACCATGTGCCAGGGTCAGAATCAATGGATACGTTTCGGATCAATTTGCAATTGAGCGAGGGACGAGGCAAGGCTGCCCGCTCTCGCCTCTATTATTCGCGTTAGCACTGGAACCCCTAGCATGTCTGATACGGCAGAACTACAAGGATTCGGCATTGCACTTCATAGCCAGGCCGCTTCACATATCATTGTATGCGGACGACATGTTACTGTATGTCCGTGACCCTGAGACTCACTTGAACGCCCTACTCCGGGAATACATCAGATTCGGGGGGCACTCGGGTCTGGCCATAAATTGGTCCAAATCCTCTATAATACCCCTCACTGACACCACTTCCCCCTTTGTAGTGGATTTTCCGCTAGAGTGGCAACAGGACCCGATCAGATATCTAGGGGTCATGTACCATAGAGATCCGGATGAGGTGCTTAGGGCGAACTACGGTGTGGTACTCTCGAAGCTAGAGGACAGTATAAAACGCTGGATACATCTGCCCCTTTCGCTAGCCGACAGGATAGCGGTTGTTAAAATGAACATACTGCCCAAGCTACTATACCTGTTTAATAACATTCCAATCGCACCACCGCAGGCTATATTCCGTCAAATAAACTCCCTGGTGAGGACCTTGATTTGGGCGGGTAAACAGGCCCGTGTGGATCTGCGGACTCTTACACTTCCACTTGCGCGGGGCGGCTTCGGGGTACCTGATTTCCTCCTATACTACCTATGCGCGCAGGCTCAATACGCGGCGTATTGGTACCATGCAGTTCCATACCTCACTCACACCGCTATAGAGAAGAGCGATGCACACCCTGTTCCCCTCACAGCAATAATCTCACACACCCGCCCCCCGCTCCATGCTAGGGATATCAACACAGTGGACACTACGGTTAAAGCCTGGCATAGACTGGGGCACCTGGCACACAAGACCCCACTATATGCACCGGCCATGATGCTACACCACCATCAGGAGCTCTCAGTAACTGGGGAAAGCGTCGGAATGTCCCTATTGACCAGAGCAGGTATTGATAGGATGGGGGACGTGTTTCAGGGAGGCGAATTCGTAGGCCTCGACAAACTGGGTTATGTTCACAACCAAACATCCATGTTTCGCTTCACATATTTCAGACTCACTAGAGCCCTGAGGGAGCATTACCCTACGTTCCCTTCGGAGCCAGAATGCCTTGCACCACTGCAACTATTGATCACAACTAACGATTTATCAAACCTGGTGTCTAGGCTTTATTCAGCTGCACAATCAGAACTAGGTGGGCATGACTTGAAGGCGAAGGGGCGGTGGGATGCACTCCTGGACACACCATTGTCTGATGAAGAATGGGCTAGCGCCTGCACCCTGACACAGATACTTACACCCAACGGTAATCTGAGGATAATTCACTTTAAATTCCTTCACCAAATTTATTACACACCGGCAAAACTGCTAAAATTCGGGTTTCAGGAGGAGGACAGATGTAAAAGGTGTAACCAGGAGGGTGCGGACTTTGCACATTTGGCGTGGGACTGCGCCAAGGTAGAAAGTTACTGGGTGGAGGTAACTACCACATTGTCTGTTATGCTGGAGGAGGAGGTACACTGTACACCCAAAGTCTGCTTGCTGGGGATAGTACCACAGTTCAGGGCTTTGAAGCGGAAGTTCTGTGCGGTAGCATTATTATTAGCTAAGAGACAAGTGGCACAATGCTGGCACAGTCGTAAAGTGCCGAAGTTAAAAACATGGTTGCATGACATGTCCACCTGTCGCGACAAACTACAAACTTATGAAGAGTTGTTACCAGCAAAGACGAGACCAAAAAATATGTGGGTTTATTTAGAGGAGTATCTTGCTTCCCTGCAGGATGATGAGGAACTTCATCCCTTGGACTGAATGGGTTGGACGACTGAATGGGTAATCACGGAGCAGGTGCAGGATGACGGCGGGAAGAGGGGGGACCTATGAATGCCACCACAACTGCCATGTAGCGAGATGAGGTTACACTGTACGGTCTGAGTTGGGGTATGTTGTTATATTGTTCTTGTTATCAAAAGAAAAAAAGTGAGACTCAGTTCTATTACCAGCTATTAGCCATACATACGATACACTACAGTATTCTGCGTCATATGTAACATTCACTCACAATGTTGGTTAATGGTATTAACGTAGCGAGCCGGCCCCAGGGTTGTAGGCTCATGCTGTGTTAACTGCTTTGTTTTCAATAAAGGTCTTACGCAAAAAAAAAAAAAAAAAAAAAAAAAAAAAAATTGTCACCGATCCTCGGATATGGTAAATCTGAGGGTTTGCAACCACTAAACCACTTTTTTAAATTTACTAAACCCAGTGAATGATTTGGAAAAGGTTTTCCAAATAATGATTTGGAAAAAGTTTTCCAAATTGTTAAATGGGTTTAGGAAACAATGAGCAGTCTGTATATGGAAGTGGTGTGTTTAGGGCACACTTTTAAAATACAGAATCTTTATGGTATAAATAAGTGTTGTGCAACTGAAACAGTATGGGGTGCATCTGAACACTAGATGCCCCCAAATAAATGTTTACCTACAACTCAAAGGAGGTGGTAACCGATTCGCAAACGGGAAGGAGTCCACAATGGACATCCTTCGCCTTTGTAAATGTTGACATTACTCCTTAGAAAGGTATATGTGTTCCTTTAAGAAAAACAGGCTGCATTGAATTTTTTCTTATTTTAAGTCACAGGCATAGTGCTCTGTTGACCTCAGAAAGCCGTCATCCCTCTTATTTTGGCCAGTCTCATTGGGTCGTATGCTGCAGCCTGCCTCATGATATTGATGAATATTAATGAGATTGGTTGAATTGTGATACACTATGATTCTGTATTTTGTGACTCAACCTACTAGTACATACATTGGTTTGCAAAATCAAATAATATTAATTAAAAGTCGGGGAGCAATTTGCAACTGCTTTTACTGCTTTTATTTTTTATACATGAGGATCTTTGTATCGAAAACCATATACCACCCATGGGCTACCTCCTTCAAACAAAGCAACAGAAAGCAGAACCCACCACTACTTTGTTTTAATGTCATGCTACTTTCCAGTGCAAATCACATTTTGCAAAAGTTTTCTTTATTTTTGTTTACTCGCACCCACACTGGGCCATAGTGTGCAATCACCGCCACACAGTATTCCTTAACAATAATCCTCAGCCATTGCTCATTCTGCAAAGTAAAGGGTTTCCTTTTGCAAACCTCTGTGCTCTCTAAACAGTGGAAATAGGCTGATATTTAAAAGATTACCTTTTGTGAAAATGGTGCTCTAGGGTAAATGTTTTCAATAACGGTCACGTTTCTTGGCCAGATTTAAATCTTTTGAATCTCGCCAGGCTTGCAGTGTAATTAGGTGAGATGTACCACATCCAATTACATCAGTGCATCACATTACAGATTGTAATCGTATATGCTGATGTAATAAGCTTTGATTTATCATCCAGGGTAACGTTAGGAGTACGTTTAAAGTGCAGGTGTTACACAACATTGTCTAAATATATATGCAATGTATTCAATATCACGTATATTCAAAATGCAGATAATTAAGACACAATTCATAATCTCAGCAGCGCAATAGTAGCGACATCTATTTCCTAGAGGCAGAGAAATTGTACAACTATAATGTCTGGACAGTCACAGTGCCTCACTTTTTATCCTGTGACCTACTTGGAATATTCACTCACTGACCTTTATTTGCCCACTTCACAGTTAGTATGGTTATCTTCTTTGTAGTGCAAGGTCTCAGTGTTGGTATCACAAGACACTTGATCAATGGGGACTTTTTTTAAGCAGTGTTTCTTCCTTTGCAGCTGGTCTATCACCTTGGAGACAATTGTATTTCATTTTCAGATGGACTAGTTGCAGTCATTTTACATGCACAGAAAGAGGCCGTTTAGGGCGGGGTACAATATTTGGAAGTTCTGGGAGGGAGCACGACAGATACCCAGTGCCCTTCCATTCCCCTCAGAGAGCATTGCTGTCACATAATACAGCTTCAACTTAAAATGCTGAAACTTCTCCTTTCCGAAAGCCTCTCCTAAAGACAAAGGGGTATTTGTACAAGGAACAATGCAGCACAGCACTGTGGCAAATGTTTCAGCATCATCCTGTGCCACTTCCAAAACACAGGGATGCACCGTATTTACAAGAATACTGAGCACATGTTAGAAATGGGGGGCTCAGGTTGGCGATGGTTTGCACCTTTGTCCAAGTAGGGACCCTTGCTTCTAGTCATGGTAAGGGAGTTACACCCTTAGACAACCCCAGTACATCCCCTTGGTAATTTGGCACGAGCTGTCAGGCTTATCTCAGAGGCTATGTGTATAACATTTGTGCACACATACAGTAACACAGTGAAAACACCACACTAGTTTAGAAAAATAGGAAATATTTATCTAAACCAAACAAGACCAAACAAAAAGCCAACAAATAATAGTCAAAATATGCACTTTGCAAGAATAATCGTAAAAATGCAGTTTCTTGAAATCAGTAGCTCCGTCCAGAGCTTCCACAGTGCTGAAAACAACCAATTCCAACAGTTTTAGTGAACCGCGTCAGTGCGGACCGGCGTCGGTGTCAGAAGCCTCATAAACAGTACCTTTGGTTCCGGCTGACCACATTGGTGCCAGCTGGTTGTGGCAACAATCCTGGTTGCAGTGTGAAGTTGAGCAGTGCGGCATGCTTTGCCCTCAGGTTGTTGTGCAGACAGCGTTCTCCAGTGACGTTGGTGAGACCGGGATGGTTCTGCTAAGTGGGTCGGTGCTCGTTGCAGTGCTGACAGGTCATGCTGCATGTCAAGATTCGAACCCCGGTAAGCGCTGACCTGCTTCACTCGGAGGTTTGCGATCTAAAAGCTACAATTCCCAGCAGGCTTGGGAATCACGTCATGCGTACAATGCGGTTACGCAGCAACAGGAAACAAAGCTCCTGTCGGGGGAAACATCACTGCCGATTATTCCTGCCCTGAAAGTCTGAGCGGTTGGTATAGGGAAAGGCGGTAAGCGACTTCGTTGAATTTGTGGCCAAATTCTTGCCGTACCTTGTTCCTTGTGGGTACACGGTACTGTTTGTAGTCTTGTTCTGGATTGAGATGCGAGTGCCGAACCGGCTTGCGTGTGTGTGTTGAAAGCAACATTGGCATCAGAAGCTCTCTCGGCGGAGTGAGCTTATCTTTCCCTGTTGGAAGAGACCGGCATTTCCGCTGTCTTATTGCGGGGAAAGATTACGCTATTGCTTTATTCCTCTGTTTGAAGGAGACATTGATTTCCAGTTTTCTTGGGAGGAATTTGTGTTCTTTGTGCTATCTAACAAAGGGCAAAACTTGGGCTCATATTTGTCTATTGGATGTAACTCGGAGCACTTGGTGTCTAGGCCATCCCTGCGGTTTCTGGGAACATTTCAGACAACAATAACTTTAAAGTGGTGCAGACATCGTTAAGAGGCATTGATCTTGTCTGCTGTTTATGTTTGATTTTAATGTAAAGATGATGTCCAGAGGATAAAGGTTGGAAGTAGTTTATTAGCCCAACAGGGAGGCAAGTCATTCACTTCCAAGACCATGTAACAACTGACCACTTAACACATTCCATTCTAGAAATGACATGGCTGCATTCTCAACAAGGAATGCAGATAATTAAAGGTAAAGATACAACACATCTCCCTTATTATAATAACAAAATGAAAGAGAAATGGAAAACAAGAAAGGAAGAGCAAGAGAAAAGAAAAGAGGGGAAAAGGCAAAGACAAGGAAAAGAAAGAGGAAACAAACGGAAAGCAAAGATCCAACAAAAAGGGAGAAATCACACAGGATAATAATCTTGAAGGTACAAAGGAGGTCTCCTGGTTCTGGTGTTTGTGCCACGAGCAGAGATTTGCTCATTCAGAGGTGGTTGATACGAGCGTTTCTCTGGAGCAGTTTCCACAACACATTTACCAGGAACAGGACCAGGTTTCACAACACCATCATCCCCCTCCACACACCTTGACAATCGTGACATACTCCAAACATCTCCCCCAGCAAGCATAACCACATTCTTCATGACCTTAACAATACGTCTAGGCCCAAAATACTTTGATTCACCCTTAGGGGACCAAACAGCCTTTTTGATAAAAACAAAATCACCCACTTTCCAAGAAGAATTCTTTGCCCCCTTCAAAACGTCAAATCTGCGCTTGTAGTTATCTTGATAGTTTTCCAACCTAGAATCCTTAATCACAGAGCCTCTATCCTTAACAGATAGCCACAAAGGATTAAGCTTGGAACCAGCAACCCTACCTTTGAGTTTTTTGAAAGGCGATAAACCAGTTACACTATTAGGAGTGTTCCTGTGCGCCCACAGTTTTTCTCTGAGAATAGGTTTCAGAGGAAGTCTTCTCTCCAAAGCGGTTTGTGCACATGCTCTAATAAACCTATTCATGCTCTCCACCAAGCCATTTGCCTGCGGAGAATAAAGAGCAGTCCTATGATGGGTGATGGATAGATCCTTCAAAAAGTCAGACATTTCCTGAAGTTTTTAGTGAAGATCTAGGTCTCCTGAAAGGTTTCAAGCACAAGATAATTCTGAAAGGTAATGCAAAGCCTGTTGTACATAAGGTTCGGAAAGTTCCCAATCTCTTGTTGAAACACTCTCAACAATAAGTATGGCCTCTTTCAAATTAGGATTTTTTGACAAATGTTTTTCCTGGATTTTGAGATCATTAGTGCAGTAAACAAGTTGATCGCGAATGAGGGAGTCAGTCAAAAGTTCAAATTCGCAAGTTTGTGCAAGGGATTTAAGTGCTGCCACATAGTTTCCAACTCTCTCACTCTTAGCCTGTGTGCGCATGAAAAATGTGTGTCTTTCCATGACAACGTTAATGCGTGCACCAAAATGATTTTTTAAAAGGAGTACGCTCATCTCATACACATCAGAAGGTTCACCAGCACCTCTACCAATAGGTATTGGATCCAAACTATCATAAATATTCCTTCCTTCAATACCAAGATTGTTTAACAAAACAGCCTGTTTCCTGACGGCAGAAAACTTCTCCCCACCAATGGCAAGCAAATAAGAGTCAAAAATAGGTTTCCATTTCTTCCATGGTAAGATTGGTTCGCCTTGCTCACTCAAAAATTGGGGAGGTTGATTCATTCCACTCGCAGAAGACGACATGCTGAAAGGCAAAGATAACTAAACAAACTAACACAATAAGTTAACCAAATAAGCTAACACAACAATCTAAAATAATAATCTAAAATAATGAATTAAAATAACAACAAGAACAAGAGAAGTAGAATTAGAATAAACTAAAATAATAACTTCTCTGTTCGTACTACTTTGCCTGGGTACTTATTTCTCTGTTCGTACTACTTTGCTTGGGTACTTCTTTCTCTGCTCGTACTACTTTGCTTGGGTACTTCTTTCTCTGTTCGTACTACTTTGCTTGGGTACTTCTTTTCTTTAGATCAACTTCTCTTGTTAAACGAACATCAATAAATTCAAAAGAAACAGAGAAAAATTTCAGCTGATTACGTGAATCTCAGCTGATTACGTGAATCTTATGGTCAGATCAAAACATAAATAAGACTTGCCTCAGTCCATCCCGTAAACGTGGAAAAAATCTGCAAGGTAAATAGCGTGTAACGAGCTTGTCTTCCGTAGCTTTGTTAGAAAAACAAAACAATGCGCGTTGGTTGCTTACAAGTAACGTCATTGTCTTCCGTAGTTTGCTTACAATGCGCGTTGGTTGCTTAGCAACGTGTAACGCGCGCTCTGCGTGTGATGCACGCTCAGCGTGTGATGCGCGCTCTGCGTGTGACGACAAGACGTTCCAGAAAAAAAAAATGGCAGGAACGCTCCAGCACAGCTCGCGCAGCTCGCGTGCAGAATTTCAAAACACGCTGCTCAACGAAAGTAGGCACAACTTCAGCAAATATACGGAAAACAAATATTAAAAAAAAAATGTACTTGCCGCTATTGCCGCTAAGAAGTTATAAGCCAGTCAGAATAGACTAAGAAAGTCGCTCGAAAAGTAGTAGAAAATCCAGATGAATAAAAGGCTCACTGTCGGGATCTCAAGGAAAACAAGAAGGTCCAAATAACGCCGGGTTCTCAATCACCTGTTGGGCTCATCGTCGCCAATAATGTAAAGATAATGTCCAGAGGATAAAGGTTGGAAGTAGTTTATTAGCCCAACAGGGAGGCAAGTCATTCACTTCCAAGACCATGTAACAACTGACCACTTAACACATTCCATTCTAGAAATGACATGGCTGCATTCTCAACAAGGAATGCAGATAATTAAAGGTAAAGATACAAAAGATTTCTCTCCAGAATCCTTTGCATTTATCCTATCACAGTAAAGGGAGAGAGATAAGGGTGCAATACCGGTGGGACCTTACTGATCAAGGACCCAACACAGATAGTGTTGAGTATGTTTTGGACCTTAGTTCTTAGAGTGAAATAATAGGTACAGAGTCAGAAATTTCCAATGTGTTCTTTTGTTTCCTATTACAATTGGTAGACACCTGGTGTCACCTTATTCTCTTCCTGTGTTTTGAAGCAACAGTATTTTTCTTTACAGGTAGAGAGTGGGATAATGAATGTGCATACCATGAGGGAGGGACAAAGACAATCCTGTTGTACATGAATACTTATAGTGTGTCCCTGGTGTCTTTTGTTGTCTTTACAGATCTCCCTCCCTGCTGTCCCCATCCTTTCCTTCCCTCGCTTGACTATCCCGGCAGTCTGTGTATTACTACTTCAGACTCTGGGGCCGTCGAGAGGTGGAGCCCATATAGCATTGGCACAGTCCCGAAGATATCAGGAAGACAAAGCCTGACACTGCAGGCAGCGGTACCAGTGGATGGGAGCTGACATCGTTGGGCCCAGACTATGATTTGAGACGGGGTGGTGCGTCATGTGACTTACGAGTGGTGCCCCCAAACCACAGTGCAGGCAGGGGCAGCGATGTCAGCGTACAGCATAGTTGTTGGGGATACCAGGGTAGCAGAGTGAACCGAGGCGATGCAGAATGCGGTGCCCATAGGTCGTGCTGCAAGCAGCGACTTGGTGGTGATGGTCATCATTGTCCGTGAGATCAGGGTTGTGGTGCAAAGTGCGGCGGTGCCCTCTGCAATGTCTTCAGATCAAGGAGCCAGGAGCGGTGTCGGTGATGGCAACAGGCTGGGGTTTCCCACAGTGGCAACTGGAACACACGTTCCCAGAGGTGGTATCCAGCAGAAGGTGAAGTCTTTGCTGTTCCTGAGACGTCTTGAACAGAGAGCACACTCTACTTAAAGCCCTTGGAGATACTCATTAAAGAAAAGTTACAGAAAGTCAAGTCCAGTCCTTTCTATGCCCAAGATAGAAGCAGCTACTACAGGCCAACACAGCAAGCACACAGCAAAATGAAAGTCTCTCCTCACAGCTTCCCCAGTTCTTCTTCTTGGCAAGTTCCTTGATCCAAGCGAGTTCTAAAATTCTTGGATCTAGGCCTGATATTTAAACCACATTTTCCTTTGTTCTCTTGTGTCAAAAGTCTCTCAGCTTAGTCCAAACCAGTTCTGTCCTCTCTGGTCCAGCTTCCTGGCAGGAGGTGGAGACAGCATTGTGTACAGGAGACAGGGCCGAATCTGGTGCAAGGAAAACTCCTCCCACTACTCTAAATGCTACCTAGGCCTCTTCAGCCCAGCTGTGAGTCATCCAGGAAAGGCAGTAAACACCTCAACCCCCCTCCCAGTAGCTATCTACAGTGAATGCACATCCCCATCTCCTGTCACTCTAAAACCAGACAGTCAATACACAACCCAGCAGAGGCACATGGGATGGGTAAACAAGAAAAAACCACTTTCTAAAAGTGGCATTTTCAAACACAAAATTAAAAAAAAACATCTTTACTAAAAGATGTGTTATTAAATTCTGAGTTTAGAGAGCCTAAACTCCATTTCTTCATCTGGTCCCAATGGAAAGGTATACTGAATTCCTATGTTACCCTATGGGACACATTGCCTTTCATTAGTGAAAAATGGAATTGGCAGTAGTTCACTATCAGGCCATGTAAAACACACCAGCACATGTCCTACCTTTCACATACACTGCGACCTGCCCATGGGGGTACCTTGGGCCTACCTTAGGGATGACTCACATGTAAGACAAGGTAAGGCTAGAGCCTGGCAAGTGAGTGCCAGGTTGACATGGCAGTTAAAAACTGTGCGCAGACACTGCAGTGGCAGGTCTGAGACACCTCTGAAAGGCTACTTGGGTGGGTGTCACAACCAGTGCTACAGGCCGACTAGTAGCATTGTATTTACAGGACCTGGGCACACACAGTGCACAGTACTAGGGACTTAGTAGTAATACACCAATACATAAACACAATGTACATGGAGAGCCTTTGCACTGTAGCACTAAATAGTAGTGGTAACAAAAACAGGGTTGAAAACCAGAGGCAAAAAGCAAAAAGCCTGGGGGTGAACCCACTGAAAAAACGAAGTCTAACAGCACCCCTACGTTTTTCCTAGTGCTGGCACTAAAAGTAGCTGCCTAGCGCAGACACGGACACCCTTGAACCATAGTGCAAATGTTACTGCGTTGCAGGGATGAATGTTTGTGTGCAGGAAGGTGTCAGTTTCTGCACATAAACAATCCATAATAGTGATTTGCTACTTTTATGAATGTAGCACACATTGAAGTAGAAGATCGCTATTATATAGACATTGTTTTTGTGCACGAAAGGAAACCTTCCTGCACAAAAACAGTCATTAATGGTGTTTTGCTCTTTCTATGTGGGCTGCATAATGCAGCCCACATAGAATATCAAAAACTAGGAAAATAAAAGTATTTCTCCTCATTGAGCCAATCTAATACACGCTTTTTCATGGCATTAGTTTCTGGCACTGCCTCAGATTTACATATCCTTGTATATCGGTGACAGCATCAAAAAGCAGTGGGTGTTGGGGTGGAACGCCAATAGCAATAGTCATTGTATCATATTTACAAAGCAGCGTCGAGCTACAAAAAGTGGTTTAACACAACTTTGTAAATATGAAGCACAATATTGCACCACTGGAATGGCGGTAAAAGGGATTGCAGTGGCTCAATTCCCAAAGTATGGGTAATTGATGAGAACTAATGAAACACAGTAAGACTTTCCAAACTGACCCAGTCCCGGGGAACAAAGACTGAACGCCATGGAAGAGTGGCAGAAAATAGGCACTAGTGAGAAACAAACAATGACTCCCTGGGTAGCAGTAATGTACAGACTCCTAGGGCAGGGTAATAACCTATGCGAGTAAAAAATCCTAGGCCATCAGTAAAGTAAGTGAACAATTTGTCTAGAACCAGTGGTGAAAAGAACAATCGAATGTGAGTTTTATATTAAAATTATATATTTAATCAGCATAAATAAAAATCATATAGAGATATATAATTTTAATATAAAACTCACATTCGATTGTTCTTTTCACCACTGGTTCTAGACAAATTGTTCACTTACTTTACTGATGGCCTAGGATTTTTTACTCGCATAGAAAATAGGCACTAAACATGCAATAGGGCATACGCTTTCTCTTCTCTGGAGCTGGCAATGGGGAAGTCCATTCCATACTGTTGCCCTATGTCCAAAGCTTATGAACAGTGATTTAAGGAGACACATTTTGCAAGCACACCAAATTATGAGTCATAATTGTCATTGAGTAAAGCAATCTTTATTTTGTTCTTTCCATCAAAGCAGATCTAGCCAACACCTGTTTAAAACCAAGTGAATATCATGCATAGGAATTAATAACATATTAAAAAAACATAACCATGCCAAATACATTCATCCAGGACATTGTTGCATCAATAATAGGCAGTGTGTTCAAAGTCCAAGCATTTCTGTGAATAAGTAGCTCAGAAAACACATTCATGAAACGTATTGTTTGCTGACAGTCTGTAAGTAAGCATCCAAGAGCATACACGCATGGAAAACAGTGTTGCCAATAGTTGTGAGAGTCTAAAAACTATGCAGTAGAAGAGAAACATCATCATCTATAGTTGATCTATATTTCCTTCAGTAAGGTTTTACTATCAAAGTGCTGCATGCCAAGTAGCACGAACATGAGTCTTAAGGACTGATTATAAGATGGGCAGTTAGTTTTGTATTGTGCGTAAACCTCCTTACGCAAGGGGCGGAGTTACGAGTTTGGTTTTATTTAACACTCCCGATAATTATTGTATGCATTAAATAACTCAACATTTGTTACATTTCGACAGGTCAAACCTGCCAAAATGTAACAGGGGAAAACATACAGTATTGACAGTACCATGCAGATTTGGGTGCTTTAAACACCAAAAACTGCATTTTATTCTGCAAAATTTGAAAATAGGCATTATAAATCGAATCTGATAAACAAGGTACCCCATGGTGTCGTTATTTGTCAGGGGCGATAAATCACGCCTCAACTTGTAGTCAGGCCCATAGAGTTTGGAGAGGGTCTTGCGTGTCAAGTAATTAATATATAAAAAATGTGAAATGAAATAATCACACCCCTCGGTAGAAACACACCTTACATTGTCAACAGCGGGGTCGTAGTTGATGGGCTTTCTATGTGCAGTCTTCTTTAAGTTTAATAACTTGCATATTATTGAGAAATAATTATAAGATATATTCAGAGATTCAACAGTATACTCGGTATTTAGGTGGTGTGGATTTCCAACAAGGTCAGATTAGTACATTCAATTTAATCATACATAACGTTTCTGTCTCAAAAAGAAATTAAGAGCAAAAGGGTATTAATATAGGTTGTGCAACTCCAAAACACCAAAGAGTCGTCTAGAATGTTTACATTTGATTAAAGAAATGAATGGCTTGTTTATTAGACTTATAATAACTAGAGTGGTATCAAATATAAGTCAAAAGGACACCTTCACTCTGCAGGCCATATAGCGACAATAGTTGAAGACAGAAAGAGGCATGTTAACGGGGCACAATGTCGGTGCATTTAAGTACGCACCAAGACAGATCCCAAAGGCCTACAATTCACCCCACATAGCATTGCTGTCTCATAATACACCTAGATCTCAAAATGCTGAGATTCTACTTTCCAAAACCACAAGGGTCCTATTTATGAGCTCTTTATGAGAACACTTCATCACTTTTTGTGATGCAGTGGCATAAATTATGCACCACACTGCGCCATATTTACAGAGTGACGCATCTAGGCAGGTGCATCACAATGTAAACCCTTGCCCTACATTATATCTGCAACAGGTATAATGTATGCAGGGTGGGCGATCTGGCGCAGAAAACGTTTGTAGAAGTGTTGCAGTGAAATCTAACAGATTGCAATGCAACACATCTAGGACATCGCAGTGTCAAATTCTTACTCCTGCCTCACAGTAGGCATAAGGAGTGACGCAAATACTTTCATATGGGGCTTGCCCCATGTGAAAGGAAACATTGGCGGATTTGCGTCGGTTTTCAGACACACCCCAGAAATGTGCCACTTTTGCGCCGACAGATGCGCTAGGAATACTGACGTATCCGCAAATCCTTGTGACATGGAGCTCTGTACAGTAAATAAAGCGCATCCATGGTGTCGCAAGGAGGGTGCACTGAAATGTGTTGCAGCGCTGTTTTCACTCAGCAATGCAACACGTTTCATAAATGACACCCAAAGTTTGATTAATTGCTGAAAAGTCATGCCACATATTAAGGGCAGAGCACCTGACTCCACCCTGGGAACAAAGAATGCACAATTTGACAGCAATAAGGGGTACTAACCATACAATATGGCACCTGCTCTGGCTCAGACACTGGGGAAATCCAACCTATACTGTTGCTATTCATGCAAAAGTAATGAACAATGATTTAACCTTATGGCTGGGCCTGGAAATGTTGAGCGACACCTATATCTTGCTTTCTCTACTTTCTTGAAGCTTTACTTGAGAGCACAAGGTCCCACAGCTGTTTCAGTCTTTAGGACAAGCTGAAGAGAGCTATTGCTCTTTTAGGAAGGGTTAATGTCTCTCGGCCAAAAAATAAGGTTTCTTGTTTGCATTACCCATGACAACAATTAAGAAGTTGATCAAAAATGCATGATTCTACCACTGCTCACCCGTGGCAGCTTTGAAACTGCTCAACAGTGCAAGCTTGCACATATCTAGTTGTGCCAGATCCGTTGCACGCCTACAAGTAGCATCACTTTGTGTTGTCAATCAGTGCCAGCCTATTACCATGCCCATTAATATCTAATCCATGTCCTGCTCAGCATTTTCCTCTGTCAATGCGCCAGCCCTGTGTGCTGTCTACCAATCTCAGTTCCAGAAACTGTCCCTACTTGTTTATTATGATTATAAAATCTGATGCAGAGTTGTTTTAAATTCACATCTCAGTAAATGACACCCATAGCTATCTCTCTCCAAAATCATACTAATTTTATCCGCCTTTGGAAGATGAAAATCTTGCCGAAAGTGAGGCCTGCTGGTTTGATGTACATGCTACAGTGCTTCGTTTGTGTAAGGTTGTTTTTCGACTGCTTCCTGGTATACCAATAAAATGTGCTAACAACCTTCGGGTCATTCTACCCGAGTTGTCGCTCTGATTTAATGCGTCCATCAGTCTTCCCTTTCAGGGCTGTGTGCAGCCTTGAAGCACATACAATGGCCAGCAGCATAATGAAATATTTTAATTGTCTTGGCATATGTTGCTTTTATTAGATGAATATAATTGCATTCCTGGGATCACCTACAGAGTTCTCTGGAAGATAAAATTGAAATGGCTTCACACTCAGTGCACAAGTCCTTCTGAGCCATGCCGTTTTCCCCTTGGCTGCCTCTTGTCCCCCTTTTGCTGTAAAGTTCACATTGAAGTGTGACAAGAGACACTTGACAACTGACACATGCTGGATCCTATCAGCAGAGAGTGCAGTCATGGGCTCAGACTGAGGCGCGATTGTCATTTCTACACCATTTACTCCTCTCTCAGCCTCATTGCCTGCTTCCTTTCCAAGGAAATTCTCCCTGTTAAAGTACTGTACTTGTCATTTCTTTGTTTTTTTTCTATAAAAAGGCTGGTGATAGGCATTTATCCTACAGGCGTGCACATAGCTGACTTACACTAACCTTCTGCACTGACAGTGCGGTTCCCAGCCGATCCAGGCTAGTAACAGCAGCATAACTGAGCATTTATTGTGTCACTGCAGCTCTTTAAGCCAGCATTCAATAATTCTATTACCTGTAATCAGCCCACAGGCTAGTTTATTTCAGAGCAACTAAATCAACAGCAAAACAGTTCAGTTTCATCAATGCCTGCTGGTGGTCGTGGAGGTACATGGGAAGTTTGAATTAATTCAGTATAGTCTGATGTACCCCATTAAGTATTCAGTGGATTAATGTGTGTGAACTTCTAAGCAGTAGGGCAGGCTAACGTAGTTGTGCGGAGGACTTGCTATGGCGTTTACATACATGCGTAAGAAGTCCGTGGAGATATGGATTTTTTTTTTTAAATGAACATGTACATTTATTGAATATTGTCTTTCTTTTTACTTAGATTCCAGATGATATATTAAACGTGAAAGTCATAAATGTTGTCTGTGTGAGGAGGGAGGTCCTCTTAGTATTTTTGTGAAAAACCATGTAGAATTTATTATGATAAAAATAACACATGACCACGGCTTGAAAAAAATGTTCACATGTGGCACAAATATAACGAACACGCTGTAAGCGTATAGGGCGCGGCCAACATTCCAATTGACATTCCCTTTTTTGGCTCTTTTGCAGACACGTTGTCTTTATACTACTGTTTTTTTGTCATCATTGACTGTTTTGGATCATTTAAGAAACCACTTAGTTAGCTCAAAGCATTTAGAAACCGTGGCCTAGTTGGCTTAAGTAGAAGCAACATCTAACAAGAAAATAGCTTTCCAGGTGCAGCTGGAGGGATGATTTTTGGCTATCGTATCTAGCTATAGGACAGTATTAACAATGATCTACATTTTATATGGGCATGCTGATATATTGTAGAGACTGGGGGCGCATTGCACACTTGAGACACTCTATTCTCCCCATTCCCTAATATCACAAATGTACCTATATGCTTGTTCTCCACCAGAAAAAAACGTGAAGAACCATGTATTATGGCAGTGATCAATGCTTGTTTGCATTGACGGTGGCATAGGAAGGTGTTTACTCTTAACCAGAAAATTAGGACTTGCACATAGTAACTTTCGAAATTCTGAATGAAAACTAGTAGGGCTTTCACCTGATTACATCACTGGCCTTAAGAGTAAGCCCCCAACAAGAATATCCATTTATGGAACAGCATAAGGGCATAGCTCAGCTGTTAATGAGACACACCGTGACACAGGACCTCATCACCAGTCAACTGGACTATGGCAATGCCCTCTACATAGGAATCAACACTCACCTTATACAGAGACTTCAGACCATATCGAACACCGCAGCCAGACTCATCCTTAGCGTTCCCTGATGAGCCTGCATTACACTCCACCTCAGGCAGCTCCACTGGCTCCCCATACAGAAGACACACCAATTCAAGCAGCTGACCCACGCGCACCAGACTCTACACAACCAAGGACCTCCATACATTAACCACCGCCTGTACTTCCACCAACCGTTGGGAAGACTACGTTCGCCTCCCTTTTACTTGCTCATACTCTCCGTATCTACCGAAGCAGAACTGGAGGACGCTGTTTCTCCCACATTGCAGCAAAGACCTGGAACAGCCTCTCCACGGACCTTCAGATCATCACTTCACTTCTAGAATTCCGAATGGCCCTCAAGGCCTGGCTGTTCGAACAAGCCTCTGGGACCTTCATGCGCCTGGATACCCTATTGTGTGATTAGACATGCTTTATAAATCCTGAATAATTGACTGATTGAACAAAGATAATTGGTGCTATCAGTTGACCAATAGACCTACAACCTGACTATAAGCATTTCAAAACCATCTGGCTACATGAGGATCAGTGGCGGCTCCTCCGCTAAGGTGGAGGAGCGTTGCCCCACTGCTTCTAAGCAGTGTAACTAAAGGAAAAATAAAATGAAAATAAAAGAATATTATTATTATTTTATTTGTTCCTGGAGGCAGGTGGGACTGCTCTTCTCTCAGAGCAGGGCAAGGTAGGACTGGTTTGTCCTCTCCAAGTGCGCATGAATGTTGGCGAACATTCATGTGCACTTTGCATGTTCTCCATGCAGGCTTTATTACAGCTTGCATAGAGAACATGCCCAGGCCCCCATTCACTGGCTGAGTGCTCACAGCACTCAGACCAATCACAACGCTGCATTGCAGCGTTGTGATTGGTCAGGGGAGCCTGGGTGCTTCCTTGTTCCTGTTCCGGACAAGTCCTGATGCGGAAGAGAGACTGGAGAGATGCGAAGGTGATAAGGCAAGTTTTCTTTTTTTTTACGTTCCCCTGTCCTCCCAGCCCCACGCCCCACCACCCCTGATCGATGCTGGCTGCCACTGATGAGGATTTCACCAACTACCAGGAAGAGCCTCAACAAGATACACAGGAACATGCATAACTTAGAAGAAGACAGGACACACTGTTAATTTCCACCAGTTTTATTGCACAATGCACACTACCAGCACTAATGAGAGACTCTCAAACGTATTTGAGGAGGCTGACATTTACCCCAGCTATTGCTTTTTGGAAAACTATGCTTAGATACTTTTATTATTATGGCCTGGTGGTATCCTAGTTAGTCCAGGCATAAACTGCTGTTCTCAAAAACTCAGTGTGATTAGGACGGGTGGACTTTACTTTGGTACCTTCTTAAGATGACCAGTTGAGTTAGAGGCACCACTAGAAATGGTAGGAATCATGGGGAGACCTTGGAGTAGTATTTGAACTTACCCACATAGCACTGGCAGTACTTGAATTTCCACCAGACAGAAGTGTGCGTTACCAGTGAAATCGAAGTGAGTCATGTAATCACAAATCCTGTCCCAAAAAAATACAAACTCGGGGTATCCAAAAGACTATAACTCCTGCCTTGTATGCACAGAAAAAGTTATTAAACATCACAACAATGGCCCTACCTACAATTCTGCATCTTTACATTGTTTATATCAGGATTACATCAAGGGGGAAATATCCTTCTTTATTAGTATCTTCTTTTTTTAAATGACCTCACCATCAGGTGCTTCTGGCTCATACTAAACAAGCATACCACAACCAATATCACTAATCAGTATTGGAGAGAGGACCTTGAAACCTGACTCACTTTTTATGCAGATATTTGCTGCTGGCTGCCTGTTTTGTACTTGTACCCCTCATCAATTGCCAGACTTTCAATCAATCAATCTGTCAATCAGGGATTTGTGAAGTGTATGTTCACCAAGTTTTACTGCAGATTGATATGACTACCCACATTGGAAAGTGCTCCATGAAGTGGATTTTGACTGCTCTGACTGTCCTTATGTCACTGTCACATGCATGGAATGACCAGGCATCGCAATGCTAAAAAACTCTTTTTATGTCCAGATTTATCAATGTGACAGAAACACAGAGAGAATGTGCAGTTTGAAAACAAAGCTGTTGAAGCGAGATGCAAAGCATAGGTTAACTCTCATAAACCAGTGAACCAAGGACCTGTGCAACCCTCAGAAGATTTGAAATGATGGTAACCATCTCAGATTCATGATTATAAACTCCTTGTGTTTCAGAGCTTTCTTTACTGAGCCATCAAGATAATTCCGGCAGCTGGACCATTATTGCTAAAGTTGGGAATCTACAGAGCTGTGCATGGAATATTAAGATGTAATCAAATAAATCTTAAGATCAAGGATTTAGATTTTTGTAATTTATACATCAGTACTAGAGTTGTACATTGAATAATAATGTACTTTAATTGCACTTGGCACTTCTATGAGTGGAACCAAAATAATCCTCAATCTAAACAGACATATTTTTTTGTGACTAAAATGTGTCATTAGAGTATTGGCAATTGTAGGGACATGACTGCTTGTTGTCAGGTAGAAATCTATAATACGAATGTGTATTCATTATGCTACACCTGATGAACCTGTTAAATTATGAATAATTCCAAGCTCCAAATTAATGTACAAATCAAAGAAGGCAATTATTAAGACAGAAACTAGTGTTAAAGTTCAGGTATTTCATTACATCTGTTAAAAAGTCTTTATTTGTATTTTAGCTCTCGGAAGTTCAAGGTTTTCAACAACCTATAGAGAGTCAGAAATACCAAGATTTTATCAAGGTTATATGTAATATTAAAATGAGTAACTAGAATGTCAAAGATGTCATGCTAAATACGTTCTCACTTTTTTTTAATTGATCAACACATCTACAGAACAGGGTTAGTGAATTTTCCAGAGTCTCTATTTCTCTCTTGTCTCATTCACATTTCCCCACGTCTATTGCTGATGAGAATATTAATCTTTGCAAGGTTCTCAGTGGATTCAGGATATTGAGGATCTTATTATCACTCCTGTCGGGATTTCCATGCTAGTGCAAACATGACAGTCTCTAGTGATGCGCAGCATCTTGAACTGGTATCTAAGTGTCCTTGGCTGGTCTCCTGTTCACTTTTACAGGGACCTATAAAGGCAAAGAAGGATTCCATCCTGCAAAACAGATGCAATTGATGAGTTGTGAATGGACTACATTGGACCTTTAGAAAATTCTAGGAAAGACAAGTGACTTTCTAAAATCAAGATAAATTGGGACATTTTTCAGACTTCTGTAGGACAAGGACAAGGCACTAAAGCTCTCAGGGAAGCCTCAACCTAATTGGCTAAACATAGCTAGTTTGTCCTGCCCCGTGGAGTCCTGGTCAGCCTCAGCCTCCTTTCTTATCCTACTGAAGGAAAAAAAAAAAAAAGAACTGAAAAGTGATTTAATCTGAACAAAGAACTTTGGACCACGGCAAGGCGAAGAACCCATCCTATTGCCGAATCAACCTAAAAGGGTATGAAATTCAACTTTGCTCCACTCTGGGCTTTTAGCACCAAAATTGATACCTTCATCCGCAACAAATATAAAGCCACTCTTTGTAAAGCCAAAACTAAAAGCGCTGACACCAATTGGAATGATTTAGTTTTAGCAGCAAAGGCAAGAGATTGCCGCAAGTTCTGGTTGATTGTGTCTAAGGGTACGGCAGAGTGTTCCACTTCTAATAGTCATATCCAGCCGGAGGTTTGGGAGGATCATTTCTCTGGCTTATACTTTGATGATAGGGTCATTATAGGTGCCTACGCTGATCAGTCTGCGCCATCTTTAGATGTCACTGCTTCTGGTGGGCCCACACATAATCCCTGAGAGTTTTCAGTCTTGAAGATACCTTGTCAGCAATTCAGAAACTAAAAACAGGCAAAGCACCGGGACCGGACCTGATACCAGGGGACTTGTTTAAGTCTGAACCCGCAATATGGGCACCATACATTAACCTTTTATCTAACTATTTTAGCTGCTGGTGATATTTCTGAAACTTGGAGGGGGCAGAGGAAATAACCATCTGTAAAAGGGTAACCCTGCTATCCCATCTAATTATTGACCCATCGGTTTGATTTACAACCTACATAAGGTTATTACTAGACAAGTTTTAGATTAGCTCCAGGACTGGATTGATGAAAAGATGATGTCTCCAGCCCAAGCTGGTTTCCGCGCAAAAATTAGCACGCGCGACCAAGCTTTTAGATTTTCTCTGTTAGCATGGAAGTACGTGCTACTTAGGAAACAGCAGCTTTATGTAGCTTTTGTGGACCTGCGGGCTGTATTCGATTTGGTACCAAGTAACCTACTGTGGAAGACTATGCTTGATCAAGGTGCCCCGGTTGACCTGGTGTCTGTGCTTGTTAGATTGCAGAAGGACAATAATGCCCAGGTTAGGTGGGGGCAAATGGGGAACTGACAGGGAGGATTCCGATTGAACGTGGGGTGCGCCAAGGGTGTGTCCTCACCCTCACATTGTTCTCTCTGTATATTAATGATGTGGTGTGTTGTCTATTGGATTGTAAAAACGACGCCCCTTCATTGAATAATGCAAAAGTACCCATTTTGCTATTTGCTGATGATTCTTTATTATTATCCACTACTCCTATATGTTTACAAGTTTTATTGGATACATTCCTGAGCTTCTGCAAGGAGAGGAGACTGGAACTGAATACCACGAAAACAAAATTTATGGTGCTCGGTAAATCAAGAGGGGGCATACAACAGGTCAAGATCAAATATGAACCCTTGGATCGAGTAAAAGATTTTGATTACTTGGGCATTGGCATAAATGAGTCCCTTAGGGCTCGATTAGGATTGCGGTAAATCCGCATCCTCCGGGCCGGGACGGCCACCGCCGGCCCGGAGGATGCGGATTCACCGCTGCAGTGAATGAAAAGACCCCCCGCCACATTAGGATGCTGGGGTGTCATCGGCGGACGGGAAGACCGTCTGCCGCTTTTCCGCGCGTTCGGCTTCCGACCGTGGCAGAAAAGCTCTAATATGGTGGCGGTGTCTATCAGACACCGCCAGCCATATTAGGTTGTGCTTCAGGACATGCCTTTCCGTGGCGGCAATGCCGCCACGGAAAGGCATACAGTCTTTTCTTTGGGGGCCCGTTGCGGGCCCCCAGAGTGAAGGGGGGCTGGGGGTGTCCATGGGAGGTACCTATGTTACCCCCCTGCATTTGCATGCACAATGCGGCAGGCACCGGTGCCTGCCGCTTTGTGCATGCAAATGCACAGCATGCATATTTAACTTATGCGGCAGGTGCTGCTTAAAGCAGCACCTGCCGCAATGTTAAATATACGGGATATGACCGCCAGGGTGACGGTCACATCCTAATTCCACCGGAGGGACCGCCGCTGCCCCTGCGGACCGTCCCTCCATCCTAATAGGCGCCATAGTTGGGAATATCAGCTGCGGAAGAGGTTCTTAACCTTATGTCAGAGATCAAAATCGATTTAAAGATTTGTTTTTAAATCCTACACTCAAACCCTGTCCCCTGCTCTCGAAATATACTGTGCAAAGGCCCAAAATGGAGCTCTGTATGGAGCAGACATCTGGGGATTCACTCCTGTAAAACAGTTAACGACTTGTGAGAACAACTTCGCCTGGGCTTTGATCGCACTATCTGTTACAACACCACTTATTCTACTTTTTTGTGATCTTGGGCTAAAAAGAATTGGTGATCTGGCTTCCCTTAAACACTTAACCTATTGGTTGCGTCTATGAACTACCCCCCAACTAACTGAATATCGTAATTCTCTTAGGGAGCTGTTGGCGCTCAACGGGGCTAAACAACTTCCCTGGTTCAAGCACATTGCTAAATGGTGCAAGCTGTTGAACCTAATGGGCGTATGGGACCACCAGTCGCAACATTTTGTTTCTCAAAGCTACTTACTGGAACGTGGTGGACGAGGACTACATGAATAACCCAACTAGCGGTCAGCTAACTACAAACTTCCTAATCGTAAAATCTTGCCCCCTATTTGAACCGTTCCTTGACCTGATCTCGCCCTCACTCGCTAAAACCTTGTACATCAGGTTTAGGTATGGTAATCGGTTGTTGAAATTTCCGGGGAATGTAGTGAAGGGCCTAACTATAAAAACCTGCACGGCATGCTGCGCAGCTGCCGAAACCGAAGAACATATTTTGTTTGTTTGTCCCAAGTAGAGGCAGGCACGTAGGAGATGGATTAGACCTATGTGCCTTAACATGAGTATTAGGAAGTACCAGATTCCATTTAGAGTTTTAGAAACAGACACTTATGGACCAAGTGTGTTTTCTCTTAGTCGTTTTCTGTTATCTTTTTGACTGATTCGTAAAAAAATTATTTGCAAATCAGGACACTATTTTCGAACTTTTTTACCTATCCTTTTATGATATATATGTATCTCACATCCACAGCTGACTCAATGGTCTAGTTTTCATATGCTTGGTGACTGCATTGTGTCCTTCCCCTAGCATGATCAGATTGTTGGTACATGTTTTATGTTCTTAAAATGATTCAAGATGTCATTTGTATTTGAAATTGCAATGGTTTAATACTATTTTTAATTTTAGATATATTTATGTTTTATTTCTCTTGTACTTTGATGGCTTTTTTACAAATGACCAAATAAAGATATTATGATGACCTTCAGCCAGAGCTCAACTATTATACATCAACCATGAGGGGTCCTTGTCAGCTTCAGCACACCACATTACCTGGCTGTAAGATTTTGAGAATCAGAAAAGTAACAGTCCCAAAGTAATAACTTTGAGCCTGCGATTAGCCTTAAAGCATGAATAGGCACCAATTACTGGAAACATTGCTTTTCATTGGCACTCTGAGATTTTTTGGTGCCTTTTGTCTTAAAGCTTCAAAAGTTAATATCTCTTATTCCTCTAATATATTTTATGGTTCAAATCTATTTACTCTATTTATTCACCTACATCTAGTAACCGGTGAGGTGAAACAATGGTAAAATAGAGGAGAATGCGAATGTGGTGGGGAGAGGGGAAAAAAGAGTGGTGGGAGAGGTAATGGGGAGATGAGAGGTGTGCAGGGAAAAATAAGAAAACAGTCCCCCACCGCAAGCGTTGACACCATAGAAATATTTTCTGTTCTGTTGGGTTGGACCCAGAAGGTTGTTATGTCTGTTGAGGTCAGTTCCCCTTTGTATTATTCAGTTGTGACTTCACTTGTAGGGAGCCCCAACAATCATGGATAGTTAGGACAGGTAAGTTCTTGGAAATCTCACACCAAGTATCGTATACATGGTCCCCACATTTTATTGAATGTAGTAATTTGTTCTCCAGTAGAGCACTACGTTTCTCCATTCCTGTGAGGTCCAAATACATATGCAACCAGTCAGCACGTTCTGGTGTTCTATCATTACCCCATTTGGATGGGACAACTTGTTTAGCTGCACATAGGGCTAGTGCCAACGCATTTCCTTTGTTGGAACATAGTGGAAAGGTCAGCAGCTTATGGAGACCCATTAAGACATAACTGGGGAAATGGAATCTCAGTATCAAAGATGTTGTTGATGTCCTTCAACACTTCTTCCGAGAGTAGATGAGACAGTGTTACCGGGTATCCACAGTGATGCCTACATCCTTCAGAGGGGTCAGGTTTCAATTTGGCCACCCTGGCAGGAGTATACTGCCAGTAGTAGGATATTTTGAGCATGGCCTCTAGTCTGGATGCACTGAAAGAGGAGGAATTAGTCTTACAGAGTTTGAGTTGACCAGGGGTGATGGGGCATTCCAGTTATGCCTCCTATCTCTTTTTAGCCAGGGATTTACTAGAGTCTGGAGCTTTATTTAGGAAGCTGTGAATGTCTGAAAGCAGTTGCCTGTTTCCTATTCTTATAATTAACTATTTCTCAAATCTTGTGAGTTGCCTACCTTTAATAAATATTAAAATATTTGTATAACATTTTGCATATAACATTTTTATTGAATTAATTTAGGAACTTTACTGTTTTGCGCTCTTAATGTTATTGTTGTTTGCTACTGCTTAACTTAACACAGATTTCTCCGGGTAATTGATTGCTGGTTTGCAACAGCTAACGAGTTTTCTAATCAAAGTATGTTTTGTCCTAAGTAGAATGTGTTCATTAAATTAGTAGGGACTACTCACTCTAATATTCATTCTCAACTTCTGACATCGCTGGTATGCTTAGACATGGAATTCCAAACGTACAGAATGTTGCTGCAACATAGCTTTAAAACTGCTCACAGATACCTAGGAAGCAACGTTAGTCAGTGGTAGTTGTTTATTCAGTTGGACAATGGAATAATGTTGATCCTTTATTTTAGACTATTTGAATAGGGTTAAATAGACATTAGATATATATTTGGAAGTCCTTTTTAGTAGAGCCCAGGAGGCACTAGCTTAAGATAATGTATTCAAATGATTTTCCTTAGCACTTGCACATGTATAGTGTGTCTGGATATAAATATATTGCTCTGTTGTCTGTGTGAGTTCTATGTGTCTGTTCAGAGAGAAAATGATCCAAAAACAGCCTCAGCTTAGTCACTGGCGATGTTGTCATGAGAATGTTAGATGTGTTAAGCCTAAAAAAACAGCTCTGTGAGGTGATATCAGTTTGGAAGATAAGAGCAGACAGTTGAGCGAGATGAACTGACAAAGAAGTAGCAAACAATAACTAAGCTTGAAGACTAGAAGGAGTTATGATGCAGTATTTCCTAAAGAAAACCTTCATGCAAGTTGTACCAAGGTAGAGTTTCCCTTATGTGACCAGACTAGATGCCTACCTCATGCATGGTATGGGGAAGTACCCATATGTTTTTATCCTGACCTGAAACTAGATAATCATTCCTATCAACAATGTGACATTTAAGGTGAGAGGTGGTCCTTATATTATAGGATGTGAGAGGACCATCAGTATCCTTGATTTAAGTAAATAATTGGGAGGTCTACCCACTTTCCTCTACTGGAACTGACAACCACTCCAGCAGGCAAGGATGGAATCAATGCCGTTGACCCCGCTCAGTCAAACAAGTATTTCTCAAGTAATGTAAAATAGGAATATTGTACAAAAGGAGTAAATTCAAGGATTTCCAGCACTGCGGAACGCCTCGTCCCTTTGAAAAAGGGTAAACCCCAGAGACGAGCACCGGCCCCCTGGTTTGATGACTCCCTAAGAGTTCTCAAACTAGCTTGTAGGCATGCTGAGAGAAAATGGAGGCAGGGTTACTCTGACACTCATAAAACCATCTGGAAAACACACCTCCGGGAGTATAAAACTGCCATTGCCCTAAACAAGGCTAAACACTACTGCTCCATCATATCCAATGCCACAAACAGCTCAAAAAGTATTTTTCAAATACTCAAAAATCTGACCAACCCGGACTGTGTTACTTCCACACAACCTCCCACCCAAGCCCTCTGCGACAATCTTGCAGTGTTCTTTATCAATAAAATAAACACCATTATTCAGAACCTGGAAACACCCCCCTCATCTGAAACTACTGTATTGCCGAGACCAGACACCAGCCAGCGGAACTTGTCGCTCCCTGGCTCTGTCCCTCTGGCTAGAATGGAGGAATTCCCTCCGATCCCGGCTGTCGAGTTTGAAAGACTTGTGCTTGGTATCACATCGGGCTCCCCACTTGACCCCCTACCTCCAAAAATATGGAAAAACTTTGGTATGGAATTTTTCGACACCATGCGCCTAATTTGCAATCAGTCCCTGCAGAGTGGCTTTGTTCCCACCCCTTGGAAACAGGCACTAATCACTCCTCTTTTAAAGAAACCCTCCCTGAGCCCAGACTGTCTCTCCAATTACCGACCCATCTCCCTGCTGCCTTTTCCAGCGAAGGTCGCCGAGCGTTGGGTCAGTTCATGTCTGTCCACCCACCTGGAACAAAATAACCTTCTCGACGATTACCAGTTTGGTTTCCGTCCTGCCCACGGCACAGAAACAGCAGTTTTAACTGCCATGGAAGATCTTCGAATGCGTGCGGACAGGAACCAGCCAGTGGCACTGATACTGCTGGACCTGTCTGCCGCATTCGACACGGTCAACCATGCTAGGCTGCTGCAGAGACTTATGGAAGTGGGAGTGGAAGGCACTGCACTGCTTTGGTTTCACTCCTATCTTCGGGACAGAAGACAGGCTGTCTCTCTCCCCCCATTTCGGTCCGCCTTTGCAGCAGTTCCCCAGGGAGTCCCCCAGGGCTCCTCCATCAGCCCCATCCTCTTCAATGTGTATCTTATACCGCTAATTAAATTGATCCAATCATTTGGGGTCAAAACAGTTAACTACGCGGATGACACACAGCTTATTCTCTCGTGGGAAGGTGAAGATGCCATTCCGTTCTCAACTCTCCACGACTGCTTAAGAGAGACGGCCGGATGGCTACACAGTAACTCCCTCCAGTTCAACGCCGCGAAAACAGAGGTTTTGTTCTGCTCCGGCACTAAGATACCCCGTCAGTTCCCACATGAATTCTGGCCCCCGGAGTTCAGTGTCAAACCTCTACCAGTTCCTTCCGTGCGCAACCTGGGAGCCATGCTGAATAACAAATTAAGTATGGAAACCCAGGTGACAAAAACAGTGGGGATCTGCACTGCCCTGCTCCGATCACTGCGGAAAATCATGCCTCTTCTCCCGGCACAAGCCAGGGCGTCGATAGTCAGGTGTACAATACTCAGTCGCCTTGATTATTGCAACGCCCTGCTCCTGGAGTCTCCAGTCACGATGCTGGACAGACTACAGCGAATTCAATCTGCCGCCGCCAAGCTGGCTCTTGGCTGGACGAGAAGGGCCTCAGCCACAGCTGCTCTGGCTGAGCTTCACTGGCTACCCCTAAAACAAAGAGTGGCATTCAAGTCCCTCTGCATTGTCTTTAAGGCTCTGCACGGACTTGGACCCAAACCTCTACAAGCCCTGTTCCAGTGGTACATACCTGCGAGAAACCTACGTTCTTCTTCTGCTTGTTTGGTAAAGGTACCCAGATTTAACAGAACTAGAACAGGGGGTAGATCGTTCAGTGTAGCCGCGGCCAAGCTATGGAACACCCTGCCCACTGACATACGTCAGATTCCACAGCTTCTTCCTTTCAGGAGACGCATTAAGACATGGCTCTTCCCCAAATAAACTGCCAGCCTGACTGTTCTCCGGTCTACCGTTAACAGAGTATTTTTCCAGCGCCAGGAAGCCTGCAAGGTGTCAGTTCGCGCTTTACAAATTCTCTAAATAAATAAATTCTTTAACGAAACAGAGCTAGACATGTAACTGAATTTCTGCGGGAAATAGACCATTCTAACGGCGCTTATAGTCTTGGGTTTACCTGACTAACTAGAATACGTCATATTCCTATTGTAAAGCACAGGGCAGGACACACAACCATAGTTGTGACTCCCCTAAATCAGATATAAATGCTTCTGAGGAAGAAAAGGGTGCATTTCTTTAGGGTGTCTATAAATTTGTGGTATTTGGTAAAGCAGTATAATACATGGTATTCTCATCCTTTGGCATTTTGTTACAACTGTAAAGCATGAAAGGCTAAAAGGTAAGATGTTAACAACAGACAACTCTTGAAACAATTTAAGGCTGAATAGGTATAGTAGCATGGGTGCTTTCTGTCTCCAGATTAAACTGGCAGCTTCAATGTTCCTGTTTGCTGTGTGTCTGTAATCTTTTTCACAGACACACAGCAAGTTGGAAGAACTGGTGATGCCGGACTCTGAAATAGAGCCCCGAATAGAAGAGAAGTGATTCTATAATACAGGAGTCATACAATACAGGAGTTCCGAAGGCCAGTCTTGGCAATTCAGAGAAAGTCTGTTGTGAAACACTGCCACTGCTGGTCATTCAGTACAATCTGAAAATGGAAAAGTCCACTGTTAGCACATTTACTATAAGCAATACAAAAATATCTTGATTTTTATAAAGGGTAAACAGATCAATACTATGGAGTCTGTTTTATTGTGAGAATCAACAGCTGATTAGAAAATCCAATCTCAGTTTGTGTTTTTAACCTCCCATACTTCTCTGCATCCCTTGCATCATTTGCCAACATCCTCACGTGTGTGATACTGTTTGGACATGGACACTCACAATGTCATTCAAGCCACAATGCCATTCAAGCAGATTGTTTGGATACCTCAACCAATTCTGGTCTCACATCTAAACTAAGGACATGGTCCCTTTAGAGTATGCAACTTTAAAATCCATTCTTTTATCTTTTAAATAAGGATCTCAACTGAATTCCCTTCCGCCTAGTATGCTTATGCACTTGGATTCAAGCTTCTTACTTATAATAATGGATCTTCTTAATTCCACTCTACGGGGGGGGGGTTTGTCCCTTAGTATTGGAAATATGCAATGGTCCTTCCACTTTCGAAGAATTCTAATTTAGACCTATCCAATTTGTTGAATTTTTGCCCAATTTCTCTGCTTCCTATCTGCTCCAAAATTCTAGAGAAAAATGTAAATGCTCACTTTGCTTCAACTTATCAGTCACAAGTGGGATTAGACGGCAGGATAAATGGTGTGGTCAGATATTTGGCCCTCGTTTCACAAACAGGAACAATGGGAAGAAATAGTTATAGGAATATGTTAGACAAATTTTCTGATTTGTTGCCTTTGCATCAGCTTGTGGAGCGCTCTGGTGTCCTTCGGGATCAAGTTTGCGCTGTATAGGGCTTTATAAATAAAAATAAAGGCAGTAATTTCCTTGAATAGAATATTGCTAGCACCAGGATCTAAAGCAGGCTTTAGTAGCGTTGGGGGCAGTCAGTAATTTATTAACTATAATGACCAACACAATGTGATCTATACACTTGTTTCTAAAACAGGAACAATGGAAAGAAATAGTTACAGGAATATGTTAGACTCATTTACTGATTTGTTACCTTAGCCTCAAATTGTAAAGCACTTTGATATCCTTCGGGATAAAGTTTGCGCTGTATAAAACTTTATAAATAAATAAAATAAACAAAGGAAGGCAATTTCAAGTCCATGCGCATGCATGATGCAAAGCATTTGAAAAAATGTTAGGTGCACTCTGGAGTGTGATAAAAAGCTGAGGCAGGCATTTCTGTCAAGGCAGCCTATATGTGATCCACAGACAGATGAGAATAATTTAGACATTGTCTTTAACCCCATTAAACATTGATAACTATGGTGCACTGCAAAAACAGGTGGGAGGTTGTCACAACCCAAACCATCTAATGTATGATTAGGTACAGGATACCTCTGATTGTGTCTTGGCTCAAAGTTGACTCAACACAAGCTGTCAACCAATATTTCTAGGATACTCATGCCCCAAAAAGTCCTTTGACTCTTTCAGAATGTTCAACCACAAGTACCCCAGCAGAAGCAACAAACCTATTTTCAAAGCTTCAGCATGTGACATATCAGCAACCTTCACCAAACAAAGAACCCAAGTGGGAGAACTTGACAGATGATCTGTCTGATGTGCTGGCGCTCCTCACAGTCTTATGCATCTTTGAATAAGAATTCCAATTTTACACGAACATTTATATCCTGCAAAAGAGGCAGCTATATTGAGTGCAGCCTGGAGGGGCTTCTTTAGTTAAGCGATGCTGATTTTCCCTAGTGCTTTTACACCAGTACAGACTACACTTCGAGGCTGTGCCCCTCCATAATAGCTATCTGTAATTCGGATCTACGTTGCACTAGAAAAGACCAGGAAAAGTATAGAAGGGACAAGGTCACTGTTGGAATTCTTTTGCCCCCACCCACGCAGTGACCTATTTACCTGACATTTCTTGCATCATATATCTTTGTTGTTCTTGGCACTAAAAGAAATCAACGGCCCAAACAGATCCAATCAAAAGTTGTGAACAACAGAAAGGGGAAACATCATTTCCAACGTGGGGATTACATTGCGATGCTATTACATTGCGGTTTTCACAACGCAAGTTGTTACAACGACTTGAGCTGGATGGTGCTCTAGGACAAGGAATAGTATAATTTACTATCCAACACCTTCCCTACTGTACATAGACTGGAGTTGGAATAGTAAATTATACAACTCCTAAGTCGAGCGCCCTCCAACGCAAGTCATTGTAACGACTTGCGTTGGAAAAACCGCAATGTAATGTACTGCGATGTAAATGCATGCGTTGTAACGTCATACATTCAACAGAAAGATGAACACACATTTGATTTTGCTGAATATACTTTTTCATAATGTTCATGAGAGCTATAGCTTCATACCACACATATTTGGACACTATGACTAAACAATACAGCCGCTGTATGAATCCTATATCTCCTAAATCATGACTGCTCAAAGTGTAGCTGAGTCTTTTTAAGATACTCTTCAATATGTCATACTTTTTAACAAACACACATCTTGAAATAACCAAGAGAGACGTTACAAGCTACAGTTGTATAACTGAATCTTAATTGGATCATCAAAATGCACTTATGAGTGATACATTATTGAGAGTTACTTTTACCTTTCCAGGTAAGACATGAGCAGAGTGATCACATTAGTAGTAGGCCAATACTACATGGACAACAAAAGAAAATATATCATGAGCACCCCAATATTTAAGTGAGTTATGATATAATGTTCTGATAAGTCTAGTATCAATAGTTACATTATTGCAAATGTGTCTTTTTCTCTCGAACAGAAGCTGTACCAGAATAATGTTCAGTAGAGAGATGTACCACAGATTTGACAGTGATGGTTAGCAGCTTCAGATACACCACAGTAACGTTTCCCAATGTATTTTCATCAACTTGATTGTGTGACCTTTTGCAGCCAGTCTCTAGAGACCTTCCAGGTGAAACGAGGGAACAGAAGGGTTTGAATTGCTCCTCCAAGGATCTAAATGGCAGGCATTAATGGTTGTAACTTAACAGCTGTGTCCAAACTGTGTGTAGAGGTAGAATATACTGAGGATTTATATGTTCTCACCTACTCAGGTAGTTTAATCTGGATGTAGAATATTTTGCAATCCTTAAACATCCTGCCCTACCTGGTCGGATATTAGAGTGCCCTTGTCAGTACCACTCATATGTAACATGCTGACGTGTCTGAGTAATACTCAGGCCACAAACACCCAGCCATGACTACGTAGAAGTACGGTGCCCAGACAAATAAGAATTGTCCAGGGCTAAAATGCCATGACAAGCCCACTTAGAAGTATTATAACTTGCTCAGCCTACCCAATTTCCAAAATTTAGATATAGACCCAGTTGATATTACTTTATCCACAAAAGCCCTGCCATTTTCACCTATACATTAAATGTAACTTTAAGTTTTTCCAGCATGTTAGTATGTAGTCAAAGGAATATTGATGCATCAAATAGCTTCCATCAAATTCAACCAGCTATAAAATACTGAAGTGAATGAGAATATCCCAGTTAGATCAACTTAAAAAGAAGATGACAGAGAAACTGAGAAGTACTTACACCTCAAATACATTTTGAATTCCACCTAGAAATACAGCAAACTGATCTGACCATCTAGAGGGAGGGATGGAGAAATAAATGTGTCCACAGGCACCCAAAAAATGTATATTGAAATTCAGTTTTTTCATTTGTTATTAATGTAATTAGTTTTATGTTTCCATTCATTGTCATTGTTTAATATGACCTCTAATTTGCTCTAGTTTGTTGTTTTCTTTGTATGTCCCAAGCTTTTCCCCTAGGCCTATCTTTATAAGGGTCTACATACAAATATATTTTAAGATAGGTTAAGAATATAACCATGTATGTTATACTGCTTTGGATATAATCACATTGAAACTTACCTGCAATATATTGACTCCTGATGTTGTGCTTCAGTAATAGTGACTCCTAATTTTGTGTCCTCGATGTGTTGGGGTAGGGTGCATCTGGTAATGAGTTGCTGCCTGGGGTATGCTCCAGAGGATCCTAGAGCTGCTCTGTCTTCCATCCTCTGTGAAAGGTATATCCCTCATAAATGATCTAAAATGTACAACATTCACATCAGTGTGAGCTGTCAAATTTATGTTCAGTATTTAGAGAGATAGGATTATCCACTGCCAAGCAGAGGTGGTGGGTGACAACAGTTTTGACCAAAATTGTGGTTGAGGTCCTACCTACACTGTCTTAGCATTTGCCACATAGAAAATATGATGGATGGATCAGTTCATACTTAGGAAATATTTTGTAGAAATACCTCTTCAAAGAAAGTGAAGTGAGAGGGTCCCCTCCATCCAAAGGGCAAGGGCTCTGTATCAGACTGTAAAGTCACAAGATTTTCCCTTTGGAGTCATATATCACCCCAAGGACTCATTCAATAGCATTTCATCGCACATGCCTTCACAATTTATCCACAACTCACGTACACAACCCCTAGTCTAAGTAAAGTAAGATCTTTTCTTGCTCAAAGATAGTGAAAATATTGTTGAGATTTTAAATACTCTTAGAAGAATAAAGTGGTGCACCTTTTTGTAGCAATTGAATTTTGTCTGGAAATATGCTCCTGAATCTTTCTGTATTTCTGGAACCTCAAACATCATAATTTAGACCAGAAAGTCGGATGAAGGCCCTACAAAACAATGATGTTTCACCAAAATGTACTTCTTGAGTAGTTTATGATGCAGTTACCTTCTTCACACATTTCAGAAGTAGGGGTGTGTGAAATTTGTGTAATTTTCCTTTACATAATCACTTGTAATTACATAATTATGTAAAATTGGTATTTCTTGCTGTCTTTCACCATAAAATGTACCATGAAATACATCCACGTATTAACTTTGGACAAAAGGGTGCACTTTGCACTAAATGAGTCATGGAAAAACCAAAAGCACCATGAACAACAGCCGATCACGTTCTTTCAACCACATTGTTCCTGTGCATTATCAGAAAATTCTTATGGTGAGTGCTGCATTATGGTAAATCAATTTTTAGAGCAAACTGCACAAAATTATGCAATTTTCCATAATAGCATAATTTTGGCTATTTCGCATCACAAGAATAGCACCAAATTACAAAAATTATACTCCAGCATAACCCAATCTTCGCCAAGCCCTTATCAGGAGTTCCAGCAAAAGCATTAGGGGCTAATCACTGAGAGTTCTTTTTTCGTCCCCCAAAAACAAGTTTGGAAAGCAGTTGCTCCAGCGTGTAGGCAAGCCTACATGCGCCCTTACATCATGATTTTGCTGATAAAGAAGATCTATTTGCCATAAAGCTAATGAACACAATGCAGCACCATATTTCTCATGCAACGGGGCACACGAGCGACGCAACTCGTAAGTTAGGTCTATCAAGCCATGCAAGGCCTCCTTTCATGGCCCTAAGCGGCTTGACAAAAATAGAATAATGCAACGCTGCTCAAACAGCTGCATTATGTTTCTCTCTCCCAGGAAGGCGTTCAAAGGGAGGTGAGTGGGTGTTCCAACGCAATGCCCAGGGACTGTGTCACATTCCCAGGTTTACCATTATTGGTAGACCCGGGAATGCATCAAAAGGCTATGCACCCCCAGCGGAGGTGTAACAAAGAGAAATATCTTTATTTCTCCTTGTTTTTCCTCTTTCTATGTGTAGTGCGTTCTGCAGCACAAACAGAAAGAGGAAAGTGTCTCAGGGGATTGTTTTTGTGCCCCATTTTATACAGATTCGTAGCCAGTCCTGTGTATGAAATAGTTTGGATTAAATTACCAAAAATGGGTGTATTTTCTATTTGAGATGTAATATATTTTTCAGCTGTATTTTCTTTTTTAACATGCTATTTTGGTATATTGTTTCAGTGTTGGATATTGTTCAATGGATTCAAAACAAATAAAGTGTAAGTTATCAAGTCTCGTCATTAAACTATGTGAAACTAGAGAAAACATGCAATTTCGTGTAAATGCTTGGTAATAATAGTGTTTACTGCATCAAACTAGGTATTTTGACAAGTAGTGGAAGGCTTTCACACCCTGCGTGGGTTGACCAATAGGCATCTGAAAAGGAGCATATTCTACCACTGTCAGTTTGTGTTACTTTGCAGAAAAACGTCTAAAATAGAGTGTAGCGTCTTTACAACAGATAAAGTCAGACATTAAAGAAAAGATATGCATCAGCGTCAAAGGTAAAGTTTAAGAATCCTAACTAAAATTCAGTTTCATCAAACATTTCATTAAATAGGTATCCAGCTAATGTATTAATAAGCCAATAATCCTTTTGTAGAATTTATTCTAACACTTTGAGCAGCATTCTGTCCAAAAAAAGATACTTTTGTTCTGAATGACTGGAAAATTAATTAACTATAAATTACAAGGACTATAAGCAGGTACAGACGTACATGGTTTTGTGGGCAGGTAAGAAACTGCTCCTCATATAACAGTTTTGTTATACCTTCTATTTGTATTTATTTATTCATTTAATTATTTATTCAGTTAAATATTTATTTATTGTGAGTGAGTCCCGTGCCACTAGTTTCCTGACTAGTGCTCCACACAATTTTTGTATATGGTTTACTAACAGAGTGTTAGATTTTATGTCAAGAAAGGAGGCTAGCATTATGCATATAACTTTTATTTGCAACCTCTGAGCAGCATCCATTAAAATTTTCGTATTAGAACTTAAACAGCAACACAACAATAAAAAGAATGTTCAGTCCCATATAATGAGTGTGTCCTCCATTTTCCTCCTCTTTTGATTGCTGCTTCTGAGCATATAAGTATATGGCAAGATTCTTATTTTTTGATGCATGGTAGTGTTGGGAGAACTTTAGTAAGAATGGTGTGGCAACTATACCCTATACCCAATTTATGGATGGATGCTTTAATATAAGATCACGTATGTTTGTAGGAGGGGAAATATATGTTTTTAAAGTGTGTTTCCTGCTTGTTCCCTTATTTTTTGTGAGGTTTTAAGCATAAGTAATTTTTCAAATCTTACTTGTAAGGTGTTTTTTCAGGCACGCTCGAGTGCAATCTGTAGAGGAAGTTAATGCACTGAGTGTGCAAGGCAGCTTCCATTTGACTTACACGCTGAGCTCGGCTTCCGTTTGAGCTGAGCGCAGCAGCAGCACCGCGTGCAGCTAGCTTTGCGCGCTAATGAAGCACCACAAGCTGTTAGAGATGGGCTTCTGTTTAGTCTGCAGTTAAAACTTTGCTAACATTCGTGCCAAGAATTTTCAATTCTATTAAGGACAGGAGGCGAGGATTATGCTTTCTCAATTTCTTTACTGAACTTACAGCAGCCAATCAAAACGCAGTAAAGAAATAAAAAACCACATTACCCATAAACCCTGGGCAACCATAGAGTATGAGAGTGTATATAAAGTATCATAGAGGTGAACACTTCCTCTTTCTTTGTTCATAGTCAATAAGTAAGGAACAACTGAAAACTCAACAATCCATCAAAGGCGTCCCCCAGAGAGGTCGTTATCCGGCTGAAGTGGTGAAGGAACCTCCCAGAGCCATAGGAACAGCAACAGACCAACCAGGAGAAGAAAGTCGCGGCAAACCTCATATAAGGTCGGAGCCTCATTTAAGATCGGAGCCTGAAAAATAAGACAGAAGCCGTAAAAACTGTTCCCTAAAGAGTTGAACACAGTAATTAGGACAGGGAGGGAACATTTCATAAACAGTAAACAGTATGGTACAGCATCAATGCAGTAAGCTTAATAAAAGACAAAATGAAATAAGGGTGGGATAATCCTCGCCTCCTGTCCTTAATAGAATTGAAAATTCTTGGCATGAAGGTTAGCAAATTTTTAATTCCATGGCAGGACGGAGGCTCCGATTATGCTTGTTTAAAGCTTCTCCACCACAACAGATGCCACATCTATAATTGGCTTAAAATAAAAGGTTTTGAAAACAGACTCAGATGACCAATCCGCAGCTCTCATGATATGATGAAGATTAGCACCCATGGAAAAAGCCTTGGAAGCCATAGCTCCTCTCGCAGAATGGGCCCCAAAGAGGGATATATCAATGCCCACTTCCTGCATAAGCCAACGTAACCAACGTGCCAATGTAGCTGGAGTAACAGGCTTGAAAAGCTTCTGTAAAGCGATAGGCAATTGACCATGTGAGTCAGAACGAAAAGTTGCAGTGCTTACCTCATAATCCTTTAGGCATTGGACTACACACAACTGAGGGTTGTGAGGGAAAGAAGGATAAGTAACCGCAGCTGTATTACATTTGGTTCGCTTTGAAATGACAAAAGAGACACCCTCAGGAGAGAAGGTGCGACCCGCGAGATCCAAAGTCCGCACATCAGACACTCTTTTACAAGAAACCAAACACAGGAGCATAGTCAGCTTAGCTGAAAGTTGTTTGCGGGATAACAGATTGTTGGAAGGCCAATCAGACAGAAAACGAAAAAACACCAGAAACATCCCAAAGGGCAACATACTTGGGACAAGGAGGTTTTACCATCTGGATTCCCCGTAACAATTTCGAAATTAAGGGATGTTCTCCCGCTGGTTTACCATCTACAGGAATATGACCTGCAGAAATTGCAGAACGAAAGTTATTGACCATTCTGTAAGCTAGCCCAGAGGATGCCATGGAAGCCAAAAAGTTAATGATCAAAGAGAGATCCGCTGAAACGGGATCCACCAACCACTGTGAGCACCAATCACACCATCGTTTCCAACAGGATTTATAGTGCTTATGTGTGCTGGGGGCCCAAGCCTCATTGATGAATCTGGTAGCGTCTCCCGATAAGCCCTGGATTTTCCAGTGGTCCCCGAAATTCTCCACGCTACTAGCAGGAGCTGGCCCGACATTACTAGAGGATGAGGCTCCCGTAGAGGGTCCAGCAATATATTCCAAACATGTGGAAGGAGGAGCGGAGTCGAGCAACTCATCTCCAGAAGAACTGGAAACCACGCTTGAGCCCTCCAAAAAGGAGTTATTAGAATGAGTTCCGAGGAGAAAAGACGGGCCCGGGCTAGAACTCGAGGATCATGATGAAAGGTGGAAATGCATAGCATAGCAGAGGAGGCCAGACCTGAAGGAACGCATCTGTAGCTAGGGCTTCCGGATCTGGCCTCCAACTGAAGAACTGGGATACCTGGGCGTTGAGACGGGAGGCAAAGAGGTCCAGGTGACAAGTCCCCCAAATTCGGGACAACCTGCGAAACACGGCGCCGGGAAACCTAAGAGAGGGAGATCGACAACGACTAGGTTAACTGCCTACGTGGACAAAACGGCGCACCCACCCATCCACAAACGTATTTCTCCTCCCGGTTACCGCTTCACACGGGGATTAACGAGATTTCGTACAACCCGACCTAATAATTTGGAGATCCGAATTAGGATTCCACGTAACGCCCGGACTGGGCGTTTGAATAACGAACCTGATACAGGAGTCTGTAAAACAGGCTCTGTCCAAAAGAAAAAGCAATGAGGAAGAGGAAACACGTGTTGGCTTTTGAAATGGAACAATAAACAGAAGTGACTACACCAAGAACAGACTGTATCTCCACCTATGTATCTCCATGCACATATACTCATTCTCGGAGATTCACTAAATGTTTAGATTTGTCCTAATGCCTTAATTATTTTTCTAAAAAATTTACACTATTATTACTATTTACTCACTGAATGTTTATAGTGCAGGGGCATGGTTGTTTTTTCTGTTGTTGTGGATCAGCTCGCTGGTCCTCATTGGAGCGGTTCAGAGGTATTACCGCTCGCCTCATTGCCTAAACTGACTACCGATTAATATATTACCTTGCGGCCACCCAGGAAGTGCGCCCAGTAATTCTGGAAAACTAAAAGACCTCTTTGCTGTTTTTGTAAGACGGCAAACGAGGTCAGCGACCTTAAACCAACACGCAAAAGCGGCAAAATAAGAGCGCACACAGCGCGAAAATGCAATATAAGTAAGCGTTGCAAACATTTAACAGTACAATGCATAAACTGTAATATAAAGGATAAAGGCACTTAACTGGCTGCGCAGCAACAAAGAAAGAGGTAGTGTTCACCTCTATGATACTTTATATACACTCTCATACTCTATGGTTGCCCAGGGTTTATGGGTAATGTGGTTTGTTATTTCTTTACTGCGTTTTGATTGGCTGCTGTAATTTCAGTAAAGAAATTGAGAAAGCATAATCGGAGCCTCCGTCCTGCCATAGAATTGGGGAAGTGAGCCGCGTAATGTCGTGGTGTAAGGATTCAGTTTCCTATTGGTGTATATTTGGATTTGTTTCTTTAGGCTGTAGGCCATGTTTTGAAACTTTTGGGTTTGTTTTGTATGGCTAATTGAACTGTGAGGCTGTTTACTCAGCAACGAGGCACTCTTCGTGGCTTCGTGTCAGGGGAGGCTGTTGCGATCATGAGAAGAGTATTGAAACATTAATTTGAGAATAAAACACTATATTTCTGAGAATTTTGAGACAAAATGGCTAAAATAAATAATAATGAAGGATGTCAGTAGGATTTGATTAGAAATATAATTTCAAAACAATTACAGGTGATGATACAGGAGTCTGTAAAACAGGCTCTGTCCAAAAGAAAAAGCAATGAGGAAGAGGAAACACGTGTTGGCTTTTGAAATGGAACAATAAACAGAAGTGACTACACCAAGAACAGACTGTATCTCCACCTATGTATCTCCATGCACATATACTCATTCTCGGAGATTCACTAAATGTTTAGATTTGTCCTAATGCCTTAATTATTTTTCTAAAAAATTTACACTATTATTACTATTTACTCACTGAATGTTTATAGTGCAGGGGCATGGTTGTTTTTTCTGTTGTTGTGGATCAGCTCGCTGGTCCTCATTGGAGCGGTTCAGAGGTATTACCGCTCGCCTCATTGCCTAAACTGACTACCGATTAATATATTACCTTGCGGCCACCCAGGAAGTGCGCCCAGTAATTCTGGAAAACTAAAAGATCTCTTTGCTGTTTTTGTAAGACGGCAAACGAGGTCAGCGACCTTAAACCAACACGCAAAAGCGGCAAAATAAGAGCGCACACAGCGCGAAAATGCAATATAAGTAAGCGTTGCAAACATTTAACAGTACAATGCATAAACTGTAATATAAAGGATAAAGGCACTTAACTGGCTGCGCAGCAACAAAGAAAGAGGTAGTGTTCACCTCTATGATACTTTATATACACTCTCATACTCTATGGTTGCCCAGGGTTTATGGGTAATGTGGTTTGTTATTTCTTTACTGCGTTTTGATTGGCTGCTGTAATTTCAGTAAAGAAATTGAGAAAGCATAATCGGAGCCTCCGTCCTGCCATAGAATTGGGGAAGTGAGCCGCGTAATGTCGTGGTGTAAGGATTCAGTTTCCTATTGGTGTATATTTGGATTTGTTTCTTTAGGCTGTAGGCCATGTTTTGAAACTTTTGGGTTTGTTTTGTATGGCTAATTGAACTGTGAGGCTGTTTACTCAGCAACGAGGCACTCTTCGTGGCTTCGTGTCAGGGGAGGCTGTTGCGATCATGAGAAGAGTATTGAAACATTAATTTGAGAATAAAACACTATATTTCTGAGAATTTTGAGACAAAATGGCTAAAATAAATAATAATGAAGGATGTCAGTAGGATTTGATTAGAAATATAATTTCAAAACAATTACAGGTGATGATACAGGAGTCTGTAAAACAGGCTCTGTCCAAAAGAAAAAGCAATGAGGAAGAGGAAACACGTGTTGGCTTTTGAAATGGAACAATAAACAGAAGTGACTACACCAAGAACAGACTGTATCTCCACCTATGTATCTCCATGCACATATACTCATTCTCGGAGATTCACTAAATGTTTAGATTTGTCCTAATGCCTTAATTATTTTTCTAAAAAATTTACACTATTATTACTATTTACTCACTGAATTTTTATAGTGCAGGGGCATGGTTGTTTTTTCTGTTGTTGTGGATCAGCTCGCTGGTCCTCATTGGAGCGGTTCAGAGGTATTACCGCTCGCCTCATTGCCTAAACTGACTACCGATTAATATATTACCTTGCGGCCACCCAGGAAGTGCGCCCAGTAATTCTGGAAAACTAAAAGACCTCTTTGCTGTTTTTGTAAGACGGCAAACGAGGTCAGCGACCTTAAACCAACACGCAAAAGCGGCAAAATAAGAGCGCACACAGCGCGAAAATGCAATATAAGTAAGCGTTGCAAACATTTAACAGTACAATGCATAAACTGTAATATAAAGGATAAAGGCACTTAACTGGCTGCGCAGCAACAAAGAAAGAGGTAGTGTTCACCTCTATGATACTTTATATACACTCTCATACTCTATGGTTGCCCAGGGTTTATGGGTAATGTGGTTTGTTATTTCTTTACTGCGTTTTGATTGGCTGCTGTAATTTCAGTAAAGAAATTGAGAAAGCATAATCGGAGCCTCCGTCCTGCCATAGAATTGGGGAAGTGAGCTGCGTAATGTCGTGGTGTAAGGATTCAGTTTCCTATTGGTGTATATTTGGATTTGTTTCTTTAGGCTGTAGGCCATGTTTTGAAACTTTTGGGTTTGTTTTGTATGGCTAATTGAACTGTGAGGCTGTTTACTCAGCAACGAGGCACTCTTCGTGGCTTCGTGTCAGGGGAGGCTGTTGCGATCATGAGAAGAGTATTGAAACATTAATTTGAGAATAAAACACTATATTTCTGAGAATTTTGAGACAAAATGGCTGAAATAAATAATAATGAAGGATGTCAGTAGGATTTGATTAGAAATATAATTTCAAAACAATTACAGGTGGTGATACAGGAGTCTGTAAAACAGGCTCTGTCCAAAAGAAAAAGCAATGAGGAAGAGGAATACTGCTTAGTATCTGGGTAATAGGACCATCAGAGAGGTCCGGTTGAAAAATGCCTTTCTAAGAGAAAACTCCTAAAAATTAAGGTGGGGCAGAGTGGAGCCCAAAGCGGCTTGCAATCGAAGATACTTGACCCAGTGCAAATGAAAGACAGCTTGCCACGGAGAAGGGAATATATGCATCAGAGGATGCAGATAGTAGAACAGATGTGGATTTAGATCAGTACATATTGGATTTGGAGTATAAGGATGGATTAGATGAAGAAAATGAAACAGATATTAGAGGAAAAAGTAGGGCTACAGTCATTGATCCTTTTGGAGAAAAGTTATTCAATACAAAATAGATTAGGCCCCGAAGGGGAAAGGATTGGTGGTCATTGGACTACCTTTCAGAATATATCAAGGCAAGAATAAGAAAGTCCTTGGAGATGGATAAAAGAAGTGTGATACAAGCGGAATGCCCCGGACCTATGATTGATAAAAAAGTGTCTTTCACACCTAATTGGATCCCTAACTAATTACTAACCTATTCAAAATGGGTAAGGATCCAAGGAAGCAATTTGAAAAATCCTTATAACAATGTCAAGATAGGATTTTGACATTCTGGGTCCTTCGGCAAAGAGTTTTGAGGCTGTGGGGGAAGCGTATGTTAAAGGTCTGGATGTCTGGATCTTGATCTGATACTGTTATGTGAATGGTGTCAGAGAGCCATTTGTTTTTTTTAGGAAACGCGAATGCAGGACTTTTGGCGGAGAGAAAAAAAACTGCACTTATGTGCATTAATCCCACAGTAAGCGATATAGTGAAAAGGGAATCTAGGTAGGATGCCTGTGGCTTACTGTTTGGTTAAGTTATGGTGAAGGCTAACTTATGTGTATACCTTCACGAGTTTGGATAAAGTGCAATCATCTATGCTTAGAGTGTTTTCAAATAGTGTTTTATGGGTAGGCAGGTAGGAGAAGGCACCCTACCGGCCGCGCAACTTTTAGAGACCAGTATCAGAACCAAAAGAATGGATATCACAGAGCAGGACAAGCAGTTTCTCAGTTCTTTCCCCTGAGAGGGAGAAGTTGGGGACAAAAAGGCAGAGGAAGGGGTCAGAATCCCAGGCAAGGGCAGAACCAGGGTGAGTATGAAGAATTTTTTTGTGTCTATCCCGAAAAGTATAGGAGGGAGATTAAGGAATTTAAAAGAAAATTGGAGAGCACTGGCACAAGATAATTGGGTTCTAAGGACCATAGAAGAGTATCGGATAGAATTGGATGCAGAGCTTGTGCAAGCAACTGAGCCGCATTGATTGGTATTCCAAGGAGAGTTGGTACAAATAGTACATTAGGCGGTGTTTGCAGATTTTGGGGAAGAATGTGACTGTGAAAGTAGTGGAGCAGGAGAAAGGTTTTGTAAGCACCTTATTCTTGGTAGAAAAAAAGAACAATGGTTGGAGGCGGGTAATAAATTTAAGAACTTTGAATCAATTTGGACATATCAGCATTTTACGATGGAAGGTATTTATTTTTTAACACCTTGGCTGCTAGGGGGTTTTCCCCTCCTGTGCTGATGATTTATGAATACTATAGTTTCATGACAAGGTCAACTCGTCATAAGCACAGCGCAGGTAACACCCATGACGAGTTGACCTTGTCATGAGCATGGAAGGGGTTAAGGGATCTGCTACAAGATTGGGATTGGCTGTTGAAAATGGATCTCAAGGATGCTTTTTTCACAATAACAGTAGCAAAGGAGAGTCAGAAATATCTGCAGTTCAGGTGGAAAGGCCAGTTATTTCAGTTTCAGAGTTTACCGTTCGGGCGCACTTCAGCCCCTTGGTGCTTAACAAAGGTAATGAGACCGGTGGTTGGTTTTCTCAGGGAGAGAGGAGTGAGAATAATCATGTATCTAAACACTATCTTGATAATGATTCAGGATGTTGGAGAGTTGAGGGAACATTCGGAAATTGTGAGAACTCTGTTGGAAGGTTTTGAGACTTGTAATAAATCAAGAGAAGTCTGTATTGACTCTAGTGCAGACATTGGAATTCTTGGGATTCATGGTGGAAACAGGGTTGGGTAAATTACGTCATCCTGAAGATAAGGTAAAGAAGATAAAATAAGAGGGGCAAGTAGTAATAAAGAAGGATAAAATAAAGACAAGAGATTTGGCACTAATGATTGGGTTACTCTCCTTATTAATACAGGCAGTTTTTCATGGGCCATTGTATTAAAGGGCCTTGCAGCATTTGAATATTTTGGGCCTAGCAAAGAGCTTGTTTTATACACTCAAAATTGGTATCAAAGGAAACAATACTCAACACTTTTTGAGAAGAGTACATTTAATTACCCTCTCAGTACAAATCATTGTTCAGAACGAATATATCAATATCAATCTATCGCACACACAGGACAAAGATGCCTATTCAAGGCAAAACATTAAACAATAATCACCAAATGTTTTTACAATACAATACAATATTCATAAAACGTGACATCAAAATGAAAACATAACAATAAAATGAAACAAAAAACAATAACCCTTCAAAAAATAAATATTTGCACCAGTGTCTCCCTCTAATTATAAGAAAACCACTAGGAGGAAATCTTCAATATGTAAAACTAAATGGCTATTCCAATACCAATTTTGAGTGTATAAAACTATGTCCCATACCTAGTTATTAAAGGGTTATTTGGGTATACCCCTGTTCTTTATATATAGCACAAAGAGCTTCTGGCATCTCTAGTAGCAAAAGAGGTGTTGATTTGGTGGAAGGAAAATCTGGAGGCTTTTAATGGTTCAGCAAATGTTGGCATTTCACCAGATTTTGTTTTGGAAACAGATATGAGCAACTCATGTTGGGGTGCTATTGGTTTAGGTCAAGAAACTGGTAGGACGATGGACACCGTTGGAAAAAGAGAAACACATAAATTGTTTAGAAATGCAGGCAGGGTTGTTTGCATTGAAATGTTGGAAGAGAAGTCTGTGTTGCAGAAAATGGACAATGTGAGGGCTGTGGTGTACATAAACAGGTTGGGAGGTACCTGGTCAAGAAGACTAGTTGAAGTGGCAAAGGAGATATGGGATTTTTATTTGGAAGGCAAAATAGGTTTGAAGGCAACCTTAGATACAATCAGTGTAAACAGACACTCACAGACTATCACTCATCCATGGAGTTACTCACACACCTAGTCAGTCATGCAAAGAATCAATCACACCTCCATTTCCTCAACTATACAGTTATACAAACTTTACTTATTCAAACATATACTAACACATATTTACTCTCTTATACAATCCCTGATACAAGTTCACAATGAACCATACAGCCACTCACACATTCACTGGCTCTTATACACAGTTATTTATATATGTCAACTCTCACATGTACTGTGTTTTACAAATGTACTTACTTTGACATGTAGCACTGAGATATCCATTCACTCACCAATACACTCATGCACACAGTCAACCGCCCATACAGCTGTTTCCACATGCACTTTTGAAACATTACATCTAGTGAATCAACTGCTCACACATCTATGCACAGAGTCATACACCTCCCAGCCACCCACACACACACTCAGTCTCCCATACAAATACTTGGGCAACCAATCAATAACCCATATAGTTACTCATATAGCTACTTATCAACACATGCAACATTTTACAGAACAACAGACATAATGATGCACAAATTAAGACAGTTTAGTCACTAACCCATGCACTCAGTGAGACACATTTAATCACTTACTCATACAGTCAGTCATGCACCTACTAAATCCTTCATCCAGACACTTATACATCCACTCATTCTTCAATATGTAAGACATATTTTAACTTTACAGAAACATACAGTCACTGGATGTTGTCATCAGTGATGTCATCAGTGATGTCATTTGAGATGTCATCAGTGATGTCACTGACCATGTCATGAATGATGTAATATGTGACATCATCAGCAGTGGATTGCGGGTGCGCGATATATAGTTAGTGCAACTAACTATATATGGAATTTCAATGGTTTTGTGTGAGTAAAATAAGGTTTTGTAAATGCGAATTCCTAACTATATATGGTCTATAACCTATGGTTTTTTCAGTGAATATATATATACATACATATATAAACATATATAATCTGCATATCTATATAAATACAAATATAAATGCATGCATACATATACATATATGCATACATATGCATGGTTTTTACATGAAAGTTTGGAAAACACTAATAAAAGCAAAGCTAAAAAGCCACTGAAATACAAACAGAATTGCTTTAACTTAACCCCTCCCCTGCTGGTGACGGAACTGGTCGTCATAAGCCGCGGTCGCATTGTGCTGATGACGGAGTGGTTCTGTCACGGCCCGCTCGGCACGCCTGCCCGGCGCGGATTCCGGGCCTACGCTGTGCGTTCCATTGAGAGGGCGCGGCCGTTTCAGAACCGCTCTGTCATGAGCACTGCGCGACCGCGGCTGGTGACGGAGCAGTTCCGTCACCAGCTTGGGCACGCCGCACAACCCCCCGCCCCGTGGCCCCCGCCCCCTTAGTGCTGCAGCGGAATAGCCACCGCAGCGAAGGAGTTAAACGAGGGTGAGATCTATTGCATTTTCATTGCTTGTTTACTTTGGTTCCATCAAGAAGGCATTCAGATGTGTCACACATTTGCCATGAATTCTGAATGTTAGCACTCTAGTTGCCATTAGATTACTGTAGTAAAGCTACTGCTCACCAGGGAAGTCTGCTGCTGGTATTCAAAGAGCATGTTTCAGTCTGCATGTCAGAATTTTTTTTAATGAAATAGAAGAGGATTTGAGACGCCAAAAGTTGCCCTAATTTTTCTTTCTTCAGCACTAATCATAATTTCTATGGCAAAATGAACCCCCTCATTTTGTTCCTTTGCAAATTAAATGTTTTAAGTGTTACCACTTTATTCCAATCAAGATGACTTCAGGTGTGCCATACTTTTGTCATAAGTAAGACTGTTAGCGCTCTAGTTGTTCTTTAAAACATTATAGGACATTCTGTAATTGGGCTATACTTGGGCTACATCTGGGGGATATTTGTGCTACATTTGGGCTCTGTCTCTCGTGGCCTTCTTGGGAGACATTTGTTAAGAAGTTTCCAATTTCCTCATTTACTACAGTCTCCTCAGTAGAAAATACTTTCAGTTTTTTACTTTGATTCCATCAAGAAGGCATTCAGATGTGACACACATTTGCCATAAATTCAGAATGTTAGCACGCTAGTTGCTTATTAGATCACTGTAGTAAAGCTACTGCTCACCAGGGAAGTCAGCTGATGGTATTGAAAGTGCATGTTTCAGTCTGCATGTCAGAATTGTAAAATGAAATAGAAGAGGATTTGAGAAGTCACTCAAAATGTGCCCTAATTATTCTTTCTGAGGCACTAATCATACTTTCTATGGCAACATGAACCCCCTCAATTTGTTCCTTTTTAAATTAAATGTTTTCAGACCTACCAATTCATTCCAATCAAGATGGCTTCTGGTGTGCCATTCTCTTGTCATAAGTAAGACTGTTAGCGCTCTAGTTGTTCTTTAGAACACTCTGGAACATTCTGTCATTGGGCTATACTTGGGCTACATCTGGGTGATATTTGGGCTACATTTCGGCTCTTTTGTCTCTGGTGGCCATCTTGGAAGACTGTATGTCAGATTTTTTTTATGAAATAGAAGAGGATTTGAGAAGTCACTCAAAATGTGCCCTAATGTTTCTTTCTGCAGCACTAATCATACTTTCGATGGCAAAATATACCCCCTCATTGTGGTCCTTTTTAAATTAAATGTTTTAAGAGTTACCACTTTATTGCAATAAAGATGGCTACAGGTGTGCCATACCTTTGCAATAAGTAGAACTGTTAGCGCTCTAGTTGTTCTTTGGAACACTCTGGGAAGCTGCAGTAGAACACAAAGGAATCAACTGACAGTCTCTGTCATTGTTGGATGTACATGTTTTACTGAGAATGTCAGACTTCATTCTCTCATGACTGAGAAAGATAATGTGGATTTACAGAAAATATGCTTTCAGTTTAACTTATAGATCCCCTTCCAAACCTCTATGGGAAAAGCATGAGATAATAGTTTTCTGTCAAACATGATTCATGACATCCCAGCAGAAGGCTTTTTCATATGGTAAAATCACCTTAGAACACACCACAATTCCTAATAGGAGTATGGTACCATCAACAAATGATGTATAATGTAGCTAAAGTCCTAAAACCTTCTATTAACTGCAATTCTTTTTGATGAGGTGCTATCATGTATATTGGTCCCAAGATGGCTGCCAACTCTTCTTGGATGAAGTTCTGACAGCCAATCAGATCTCACAATGAGATGCGTGGTTAGGCTCCGCCCAGATATATATATATATATATATATATATATATATATATATATATATATATATATATATATATATATATATATATATATATATATATTTTTTTCTTTAGATTTTCTCAGGAACTACTGGAGGGATTTACACCATTTAACCAAAAGCGTGATCTGCGTACCAGACCCTACCATTTTCCCAAATTTGGTGTAATTCCGTTCAGCGGTTCGGGCTAATGTCTAATCGTCCTATGGAAATTAACATGGATAAATCACGTTTTGGGACCCCCTTTTTTTCTTGGCCCCCGCTTGACAAATCTTCCCGAGACTTTCAGAGAAGGAGCGGATCGGAGCGGGCCATCTTCTTTGAGAAATTTGCGAAGATTCAACAACCGGCGCCAAAGTTATTCCCAATAGAATGTTGCGGATTTCCTATGGAAACTAGGTACTAACTATAACGACCTACTGGCGACTGCCAGTAGGTAATATATATATATATATATATATATATATATATATATATATATATATATATATATATATATATATATATATATATATATATATATATATATCATGTGAGCAAGGCTCTGAGGAGCCGAAACGTCATGCGGCATACTCTGTTTCAATAAATGAGTTGCACAAAAAAAATTCAATAAATAGTATAGAAAAATTATCAAAATTAAATAACATATTTAAAAATTGAGCAGTTCATATATAGATGTAAACATCATGATTGTGCAAAATACGCAAAATGGTATGAATACTAAAACAGACTACAGCAAGAAATATAAATATCTAATTACTATGAATAGAGGAAGACAGTAGGGACATCAATAATGATGGAAACCCTTCTTTGAATCATAAAAGACTGTATTGAAGTGTATGTTAAAAACTATATGTGTATTGTAAGAAAAAAAAACAGGTGAATTCCATGGTGCAGTAAAGTATATAAATCAATTTCTGCATCTATATGGAAAATATGTACAATTAAAAATAGCCAAGAAACAGAAAATTATCAAATGAGCTAGGGAGGCGGCCATAGTTAGACTAAGGTTAGTAGGAACCAGACTGGAATAGGATGTAGACAGACGGAAGGATAGCTACATGATCTATAGCAAATTATATAAATCCTCTGTTGTATTAAGGCCGTTTGGCACTTTGCTGACCAACTCGAGAATCATTTTTGATTCGAGTTGCCTTAGCATCTTATCTCTATCGCCACCCCTGCGCGGTTTGGGGACAGCAGCCAATACATAGTAATTGAGACACTCAAGTGTCTTGCGACAGGATAGGAGCTGTTGTTGTTGACTATGGCTCAGAAAAGCTGCAAGATTCTGACATGCACCTGAAGCCTGGTACTCCCAACATACCTCAGGCTGCAGGTGCATGTCAGAACATAAACAGCATAATCCGTTTTGCAAATTAAAGATTCCCTTAATTGGTAACAGAGTTGGACTAAACGGAGTGGCATATTTGGTAGTAGTGATGCCAAACTTGCACGGCCTACAACTAGAACATTTAGTAAACCCCGGCCGGGGTTGTAACCAAGATTCTGTTTTCATGAGTTCAGGGAATGGATTAGAGACATGTGTGCGCATGGAAGGGCCCTTCCGATAGGTGTTGTTAGGTCCGCACGTTATAAATATATATTCGCTTTAAAAAAAAACAAAGGTTACAGGCATGTTATATTTGGAAACACCACTGAAAAAACCTTAGAAATTCACTGAAAAAAACAAAGGTTATAGGCTCACAATTCACTTGTACAAAAAGATAGAAATTCAGCATTTCTAGTTACCAATATACTATAACCTATGCCTCAACAATTTACTGCTCATGACCTCACATATTACATCACTCATGCAATGGTAGTGACATCATTGATGATCTCTCAAATAACATCACTGATTGTATCATCCAATGAGTGTAAGTGTTTTCTAAGAGTTTTTGAATGTTAAACATATATACTAAGCTGCGACAAAAGATTAATTAATATACTAGGTCTACTAGGTCTACTACTAATGAGTGATACTACTTCTAACATATAATATGTGAGTGGATGTGTGTATCCATGTGTATGTGGGTATCTGAGTGGCTATATGAATGTGTGTGTGGGTATCCGAATGGCTGTATGAGTGAGTGACTGGGTGTGTAAATGTGCTGGATGGGTGTGTGCGTGGCTCTTTGAGTGGGACTTTGCTTGCGTTAAATGGTATGTTAGTGGTTGTATTGGAGAGTGTGTGCCTATGTGAATGGCTGTATGGGTGAGTGAACAGATGTATGAGCACTTGAATAGATTTCTTTATGGGTATGTATTCAGTTAAGTTGGTTTATGAGTGTGATTAGTTGTATCGGTGATTGAGTGACTGTGTTGAGATTCTATATAGGTGAGTGAGTGGGTATGTGAGAGGCTGTAAAGGAGAATAAGTGGGTGTGTAGTAGCTGGATGGGTGAGTGTGTGGCTGTGCGAGTGGCTGTATAGGAGAGCGACTAGTTATATGAGTAGCTGTATGGGAAAGTGAGTGGCTGTGTGAGTGGGTTTATGAACAAATGAGTGGTAACGTGAGTACTTTTATGCGTCTGTGAATGGTTATGTGAGTGCATGTGTTGGTGAGTGAGTGACTGTATAAGAGGTTGTATTGGGTTGTATTGGGGGGTGAGTGGGTATGTGAGTGGTTCTGTAGATGATGTCATTTGAGATGTCATCAATGATGTCACTTATCATTTCATGATTAATGTAATATGTAAGGTCATAAGCAGTGCACTGCAGGGGAGTAATTTAAATTTAGCTCAGCTAACTATTACTGCTGAATTTCTATGGTTTTGTACAAGTGAAATCTGAGCCATAGTATAACATCTCTCTAACCTTTGGTTTTTACAGTAAATATTATAATATTTATTTTATTTCCTAACTGTAACCTGTAACCTTTGTGAGTTGGTGTGTGATTGGCTGAATGGGTCTGTGATTATGTGTGTGAGTGGTTGTATGGGTCTCTAAGTGGATGTGTGAGTGTGTGGATGTGTGAGTGGTGTTCTGGGAGTGTGAGAGGCCGTATGGGTCTTCGGGTGGGTGTATGAGTGGTTGTGACGTTGTGTGAGTGGCTCTATGGGTGTGTGAGTGGGTGTGTGAATGGCTGTTGGGTCTTTGAGTATGTAGGTGAGTGACTGTATAAGTATACTGAGTGAATGCCTGAGTGGGTCTCTGAGTGTAGGTGAGAGGGGCTGAAAGTGTGTTAGTGGGTATGTGAGTATCCGCTTGGGTGCATCAGTAGCTCTATGAGTGACTGGAAAAGAACAGAAACTCACCTGCCGCTTTAATGAACAAGAGTCCACAGTTTTGCAGAAAAAGTCTACCTCACATGTGTACTTTCTACTAGTTAATTAATTAGTGCTACCTTGTTGGATAATACCTAGTTCATATTCTACACTACATCTGCATAGTGGACCAGTAGGAAATGTCTCCAGTGACCTCATGTGTTTTTCAGCAATGTGATTGTTCTTCATCTTCATCCAGAAATCTGTGATAACACAAATCCTCCTACAGCCAAACAAAGAGATGACAAAGAGGTGAATCTCCACCTTACAAGAGTAATTCCTCTTATATAAATAAAGCAAGTGCAAAAGGCAAAAGGTGGGAAGACCATTGCATACTACTAAGGTGATTAAGGCAGGGCTAAATGGGCTGAGCTTCAGGTGATTTTGCACATGTGTATACTTGTAGTCATTTAAAGGGAGAACCATGGACTCTGCTTTCACCAGGAGAGGCCAAGAAGGAACCCAATCATCACTGTCAGTGCAAATTGCCCTCCATTAAATCCATGATGCACTCAACTTCACCAAGGATTTTAAATAATTTTTCACTATGTGATTGTTGAGAAAATACACTTGCCTTGCCTTCACCATACCCAGGAAGGTAGGATCATTTGTCCTTTACAAAAGTGGAGCTTCAATTATGTTTATATCTGTAAATGTCTCCTGTTGGAGTTTAATGTCATCCAGTGTGCAATGTTAGGGACAGTGGGGGAGCCTCAATGCACAAGCAGGCCCTGCTAGATCCCCACCTCCAATGGAAGCCAGCTTTGCAGGGAGCAGATAAAAATGCTCCCTGCATGTGGGAGCAATCCTTTAGTTTCTATTTTTGACCACGGGAGGTGGTGGTCCCTAGGACCTTATCGGGGAAAGGAGGGGGGTTAGTGCAGCCCCTCTCCAACTGCTCAATAATGCCCTGGGGAGGTGTTGGTCCCCTGGGCTATTTTAAGCAAGAGAAGGGGGGTAGAAACAGCTCCCCTGTATTATTTACATAAATCCATGGGAGGGTGGTAGTCCCTGATGCTCAAAAGAGCCACAGTTGTGGAATCAAGTGCACCCCCTCCCAATTTGTAAGCATGCCCCTGGGACCTGCCCTACCCATGGGCTAAAATGTGAAGAAGCATGTGAAACTGTGCTTATTTCTAAAATCAATTTGCTGCAAATTAATAAAACAAGCGGGGACCCTGGTAAATCACCGGCCTAGTGGGTCATGGTATTCCTAGCTCGTATCTCCACTTTTCTTAATTTTTATGTTTTTGGGGAGACTTGGCTGAAGCAGAGTCCCAGAATGGCTGCCGACACTTCCTGGTTGAAGTGTTGGCAGCCAATCAGATCCCTGCAGGAGATCTGCAATATTTGCGAAGCATTCACGCATCTAAATAGACAAAGTTGTGTTTCTTTAAATGCCTCAAGATCTACTGAACGGATTTACACCAAATAACAAAAGGGCTCTTTCTGGACCAAGTGCTACCTTTCTGCCACATTTGGTGTAATTGTATCCAATGGTTTGGACTGTAGTCATGTTCAAAATCCCTATCAGAATTATAATGAAAAATTCACTTTTTTTGCCCCCCCCCCTTTTTCCTGGCTACGCTTGAAGGATCACCCCAAAGCTTTCCATGCAAAATAAGGCCCAGCAGCCGACTTTGTTGGGAAAACTTTGTGAAGATTTGTCAACCAGCGCTGTAGATTTAGGCATGTCAGAAATCACTTTTCCTATGGAAACTAAATCCTAACCAGAACTACCTACTGGCAATCCTGTATGCATGTATGTATATGCAGACAGCTTACTATATGGGTCATGAGATTCGTATTCATGTAAACTACTAGCTAAAAATGTGTTCTTAAGAAAGTACCGCTTTGAAATGTTATTTTATAAGCAAAGGTGTTTAGCCTTAGTGTGAATGATTGTAGGCAGTGCTCACCTTGGCCAATGATTGAGAACAGTGAAGCTTCTTCCTTTTGAACTGCATTATTTTCTTGGGGTATGTTGTATGAATTTGTTGAAGGAACAAAAAGAGAAGATCTAATTACTCCTTGACTTTAGTCTTTTCAAGTTGGTGCATTTATGTTTCTGCATGTGTTTTTTCAGCAACTCACAGTGTTTTTCAGAAGGTCAGTGGAGTAACCAAGGTGGCAGAGTGATGTAGATCCAGAACATCTCTAATTTATAATCGGACTGAGTAGTTCAAGACCACATAATGTTGGTAGACTATGAATCACATATGATCATGCTGGGATCGTGGCCTGTTTGAGTCAGCAGACCTCAGTTATATAAAAGCATAATTTGCTCGCCTTGCAAAACTCTGTCCCTTAAAAGGGTGCGGGTATAGCAGCCACAAAATTAAAACAGAGTGAATGTGTCAGTAAAAGGAAGGTGAAGCAGCCCATTGGCCACTGTTTCCTCCTCTTTTTTTAACAGACAGAGGCAGCCGACGAATAGCCCACACTCGAACTGCAGGACATTGTTTCTGTTATGACATTGAATCTATACTTACTTTGTCTCTTTTTCTCCCTGTTACTGTCAGGAGAAACCATAAGAGCACTATGAATGTTCTATTATGTACTCTACTGATATTTCTTACTTGTATATGCTATCCATCTTTTGGGATTTTAGGTTAAACCACAATAAAAAAATCCTTATCTGAGAAATAAACATCATTCCATTTTCCATAATCTTCCAAGATTCCAGACTCATAAAACAAGGACACATCTTGAATGTACTACTCTGCCCACAACATTATAGTTTATATTTCTTCTGTGGCACATTCTATCAGTATGTGGATTTCATCTACTAACGCCTGTTCTAATTTGAGATATAGCCCAGGGAGCTTGGGATCGGATCACATTTTCTAATTATCTTAGATGAATAATAAATACGCTTTACTGATGGTGAAAACATGGCGGATCTTACTTGTATATGTTTTGACTAACAAAATCCAAATTAAATGCATAAAAAAGTAATTTGTTAGAGTGCCTCAAATAAAAATGATTGAATAAGGCTTGTTAAACTTGTAGTGTAGTAAATTACACCTAAGATAGAGAGAATCTGCAGGCATGGTGATTCTCTGCTTTTGTTAAGGAAGGAGCTGAGATGGAACTGAAGGTGTTACAATGGGGTAGTCCTAAATATTGAAGTAAGCACATGCAAACTCATATATTTATGAGCAATATGGGTGTAACTTCACACTATAGAAAAATATACAGCAATATCCAGTGAAAGGTAAGAGTATGGTTATATTTATAAGCCCCTTTACGTCACTCTTTCACCATGCAACATGGTGCAAAAGCAACGCAAATTTAAAATTACATTAGGAAGCCAGACAAGACTTCATACAATGCAATATAGATCACTGCATTTCATTACTCTGTGCCAGGTAGGGGTTTTCTTGGGTGTTGCCTGGGTTTTACCACACAACATACTTGGATTTTGACGTAGTCCCAGATTTACCAGAAGTGTGAATGTGCCAAAAACCTACGCCTCCCCAGGTGAGGCATAACGAGGAGAAATATCTTCATTTCTACTTGTTTTTCCACTTTCTATGTGTGCATTCTGCAGCACACATAGAAAGAGGGAAAAGCACAAAAAACAATCCTCCTTAAAATAATGCATTCCTGCCTTTTCCCTGTCATGCAGTGCAGAAAGGGGACGTTTTGCACTGCACTGTATGACTAGGCCATACATATGGTCCTTTGTGTCTTGCAAGGGAGAGAAAGGAAGGAGATTTCTCAGATTGAAAATAACTTTTCTTGAACAGAAACATATATGTGTACAAATGCACATTCTACATCATTTTGTCATGATGATATTTCACTTGGAGTAAATTACACACAATAACATTCTGTTCATTGCTCTACTTTTATTTTAATGTTCCTGGGATTCTTTGTGATGCCATAGAACTGAAGAAATCTATTCAACTGCAGGCATCACGAAAAGATAGACTTAAACAGTGTGCTGTTATTTAATTTCTTAGCTTTATCAGATATTGTGCAATCAAGAATAGTTCATAAATATTTTAGAAATGCCATCTAAGTTCAGTTTCTTGTATCATTACTTTTAATCCTCACTTCCTTGTACATTAGTAATGTTAATCAGTGTTTTGTACCAAAGTGACTTTTCTTTACTTGCCGTCCCTTTGCTTTTTAAAGTGACAACCAATGAATTATCACCACTTAAACATATTTAAACCCACATACCACATACCCGTAGGTCTGGGTGACAGTTTAAGAAAACTAATCAACTAAAATGTCTTTCTTTAAAACTTGATTTCTATTTTCTTGTCAATAAGGTGTTGCTGTAAATAGCCATACAGATTACCCATATATCACATATAGTGTAGTCAAAGAATCATAACTTAACCATATCTATGAAAAAAAAACATACAACTGGTTGGGAAGATTATATAAAAATGACCATCAATAAAATATGCAAGAAAAGTGGTAAAATACCATACAATGTAATATATAAAGTTTAGGTTCAGATAAACCGCCATTTCTCCGATTTCAGGGGGTCTCACAACCTATTAAAACCATTGTATGCAGTAAAGTATTGATCGCCCTCTGTGCTCTTTTCCTAATGCCACACATTTAGTCCAAATATCTAGCCACCCCGCATGCAAACAGAGGCCTGGCATCGGACTTCAGAATTCTAAATGCTTCCTTGTGATTACCAGTTCCCAATTGTTTACAAATTGGGCTCATTCAGTTTTTCATTGGTATTGCATACAGTGGGCAAGGAAACAATGCATGAGCTAGAGTTTCCTTGGAAGTTTTCCTACCAGAGCAACAACTTGTTGGTAGGGTACTAAAACACTATTCTATTTTCCAGTAAAGTCATGCAACGGTAAAGTGCGAAACCTAAACTGGATATATAATTTCCTATCTGTTGTGATTTCTATAAGGTCTAGGTAGCCCTTCAGAGATTGTTCAAGTTTATGGGTCATAAATTCTAGAGTGAGCTTTCCACGTAACCCGTAGCCCACTTCCAAGCTCACCCTGGGTTACCCACTCCCAGTAAAGTTCCTTTATTTTACTTTTCTGAAGGAGCAGGGAGGGATTGTTAACTTCCCAGATATCCCAAGCCCAATATCCAATCACAAACTCTTAACACCTCTTAACCAACTAATTGTGTTAAAAGTGTCTCTATAACTTACCTCCTCTAGAGCACAGGCATAAGGCAATAATTCGGGACTCAACTTAATCCCAAGCCTAAACATCAGGGGGCAACTTAGCTTTTGCAGCGATAGAATGCCTATCCATGTCCAACATATGGGGATGCAGGGGGGTACTCTGAGGCAGCATCCCTAGACTACTAAGGAATGTATTTTCTATACTAGTGGTGAAGCTGGGATTCTTTTCTCTATTGTCTTACCAATTTCCAGAATCCCAGATAAGGTCGACTGAACCTTTTTCTCTGTCATAGAAGCGTGGAGGGAAGATCTTTTGTTACAACTTTAAACAATGTAACCAGCCAAATTCAATTTGTACTCAAGAACCACTGACTACTGAAGAAATTTTAAAGGTTTATTACATAGCCAAAAATTATTGGATGTACAAACATCTCAGCAAAAGATTCAAGAAGTAAACAGGAACTAATACATTCATAATCCTACGCAAGAGTCTCAGACGACTCAGAATGAAAAGAAAAATCAATTCAAGAATCATCAGGCAAAGGATAAAACTCCCAACCTGAGTCTGGGATTGCATTACAGAAAGGAAAAGAATCTGGTTAGTCTGTCCCTACACTGTCTCTGGAGTGACATCCCTACTTAGCATTTCACCAAGACAAGAATAAAGGTGTCAGCAATGAGGACTTCCTAAGAAGTACACTCACTATCCCCTAAGTATCCTCCGCTAGAGAACTCGCTCTCAGGTACTCCTTCCTACACCTTACTCTGCCTTAAGTGCACAATCTCCCTACATCTTTGCCTTTCCCCAAAAAACACTCTCTGCCTCTACATCTATTCTCTCCTGAAGCCCACTAGAATCTCCTCTCCACCCTCGGGTGCTGTCCCTAATACAAAACCCCAAAAACATTTGACACGCCTTGGGCACGCCTTAAGAATGCCCCAAGAACGTACCTCTGGCAGGTATGGGTCTTCGTACTTTTCCAGGATGGCTCCTCTTCACCAAGCGTCCGTTAGAGTGTCCTTGGGTCTAAGGCACCTTCTCCGCTAAATGTTGCACTCCCAAATTCCTTAGCATCTCCTCTACGCTCGCTCCTACTATCCTAACTTCCAAACAATGGCTCCTTCTACCTAATGAGGCCCAAGGCCTTGCACCTGCGAGCTGGAATATGTGAGAAGAACCCTTTTGCAACATTCGAAGTTACAATTCAACATTTGCTGAAAACAGCCTTTCCCAGGAATAAGAATTATTTCTTCAGCTAAAGCTAAGCAAAGGAAAAATACAGTTAGGTCTCTACCAGCTTTAACACACCTCAGGCCTTGCACATTCTAATTGCGTTTCTCTTATAACATGAGCATAACATTTCATCAGTTAAGCCCTAATTCTATTTTCAATGCAAGCAATGCTTCTTCACATTAACCTATGTTAAATCACTCATTAATAAGCATTTTTATTCTTTACTGAGGCACTTCATTATTAATACAACATTTCACATGGGATTACATTTTCTATGTTTAGGCAAACATTAAGCATGATTAAAGCATTATTTAGGCTATGGTTAATAAACACTCCACTACAGATTGCACTGATCCCCGGCCCAAAGGTTACATTTCCTAAACTACATTAGTAAAATCCTCTAAATATGTGAGGGCTGACTACGGGTTAGTATAATGCACCCCTACAATTTTTCAGAATAACATGGCGCTCTCTTAGTTCCCCCCTCTGACGACCTGTGTCATCATACACTACACCATCCCTAAGGGTAAGAACTCATTCATAGAGAACTAGTTGCCATCCTCGACCTCTTGAGCATCTCCATGTTTTTCAAATTCTGATACTGACTGTCCTGCAGTCTCTCCATGCACCTCTCCTGCATTCTCATTGACCTTTCAAGCCTATTCGACTTGTACCACTTGTAGGTTCTCACCAGACCCTGCAATCCAATCACACAACAGATCACTATGATGCTTGGCTTTAGAATGTAACCAAGAATTCCCTTCCCAAGGTTCACAAACCAACTTCCAACCTCGCCAAATCCCTGGCCAACTTTCTCCCACACAGTTTCTTCTGTCAAGTCTTCGATCTCATAATGAATTGCAGTAATGTTACTTATATATCTCTTCAGAGCTTTGCTATTGTCTGGTATATAAGTACAACATTCTTGGACCTTCAAAAGTTTACAGACTCCTCCCACTTTTGCTAGAAGGACGTCTAAAGCAAGACGGATTTGTAAAACCATAGTCCTTATTGACAACATCTCTCCCTCAACCAACACTAAGGACTTGGCAGTACTCATAGATAACTCATCCACAACATTCGCCAACCTTCTGATCTTCACATCATTCAGGATCACTCCTAAATTTGGTATCACTGCTTCAAACACATCTCCGACTATCTCTCCCACTCTTGCACCATGCTTTACTCTCATATGTTGTCCACCATCCAGAAGTTCAAAGTCTTCCCTGTGATAAATCTTAGGGAAAATGATCGCTAAATAACACGTTACATGCCATTTCTCAGGCAGTCGTACATAAACTTTCCTTCCACAAACAAAATATACAGTCAGAATCACTTGCACTACCCCCTGCAAGAAATCCTTTGCATAGTATTCCAGATTTAACGTATGTTCACAAGTGGTGTGACCCACATTGACATTCTCATAATATGTCTGTGGTCTGTGAAGGCATAGTTTCCCCTTTTGCACCTCATCTAGAGCTATCGGACCATAACTTCCCTTTGACTTGTGGAGCTTCTCTTCCTCAGTCCAATCTACCTTACCTGTCCTGAATCACGCAACTGTTTTTGTTTGCGATGTCTATCTTCCACTTGAACTATGAACTTCTTCTCTGTCTCTGACAACAAGCACGTCAAATTATGACGATGAGCATATGCTGTATCCAGCCCAAGGGCGCTTGCATGATTGTTTTGACCTGTGTAGTGCTCACACCATTTCTGATCCGATTTAATATTACTAGCGCGATTTCCCTCGGCGCCTTGCTCTACTCCCCCCCCCCTCCATTTTGTCCCTGTTGTTGTTGTGCCTCCGTGTGCGCTGACCTGAGCCCGCCCCGCCTCCCAGCTAAGACGCCCTCCCACTGATTAGGTACAGCGCTCCCAATCCCAGAGACGCTGTGATCTCTCTTCGCTCCTGCCCTGAGTGGTCGCTCCCTTGTCTCCCCACCGAGACTCGGTATTGTAGCACTGCGCTGCCTGCATTCGACTGTGCCTATATTGTCTATCAGATCATAATTGTTTTACTTTGTAGTGCGTGTGTAATTGTTTAAACTTTGCAGCGCTTCATAATTGTTTAACTTTGTAGTGCGTGTGTAATTGTTTAAACTTTGCAGCGCTTCATAATTGTTTTACTTTGTAGTGCGTGCGTAATTGTTTAAACTCTGTAGCGCTTGCATGATTGTTTTGACCTGTGTAGTGCTCACACCATTTCTGATCCGATTTAATATTACTAGCGCGATTTCCCTCGGCGCCTTGCTCTACTCCCCCCCCCTCCATTTTGTCCCTGTTGTTGTTGTGCCTCCGTGTGCGCTGACCTGAGCCCGCCCCGCCTCCCAGCTAAGACGCCCTCGCCCCTCCCCCCCCACCATCCATTTATGGCCAATGCCCCCACGCGCAGCGTCCACGCGCTTCGGACACGCCGAAGGTGCGCCAAAGGTAAGCCCGTCTACGCCCGTCCGCGCCTGGACCGCGCCCAGCGCCAGACCCCCTGGTCCTCGCTCTCCCCAGCCCTCCCGCATTACCTACGATGCCGCCACCCTCCTAGCCCTTAACCCCGGTCGCGCCCCCAACTGCGTCCAAGCCGCTCCTGGCCACACCCATGGTCCATTCTCCTGCTACTCCTGCAAATTCATCGGCACCGACACCATCTCCGCTACGACCACAATACAGACCCCTGACCCCAACCACCTACAATGCATCCTTCTCAACACCAGATCAGTCCACAGACACGCCATTGAACTATGGAATCTACTAGACACCATCTCTCCGGACGTCGCCTTCCTAACAGAAACTTGGATGAACGCCTCTTCCGCCCCAGACATCACCATTGCCATCCCAGAAGATTATAAGATCATACGCAAGGACCGTACCGGCACAGGAGGAGGAATCGCTATCGTCCATAAGAAGTCAATCCGCATCTCAACCAGCTCTGACGCCAATCTCACCAACTCAGAACACCTTCACTTCCAGATCCACATCGACCCCAAGACCACACTCAGAGGCACCCTCCTCTACAGACCACCAGGACCCCGCGCAAAATTCAGCGAAGACATCACGGACTTCATCACTCCACACGCGCTCCCCTCCAAAGACTACATCCTTCTGGGAGACCTCAATTTTCACCTTGAAAAGATCTACGACCGCAACACCACCACCCTCTTGGACAATCTCGCCAACCTCGGACTTAACCAACTGGTCACATCCCCCACCCACATCGCAGGTCACACACTCGACCCCATCTTCACCTCCAGCAATCATGTCTCCTTCAGCCACACCACGGAGCTCCTCTGGACTGACCACAGCTGCGTTCACTTCACCTACAACAAACCAAAACCCACCAACCACCTCCAACCAACTCTGCAAAGAAACTGGAACAAAATCACCACGGACCAGATCTCCGCATCGCTCCTTCTCAGCACCCCAGCCCACTCTTCTAACGCAAACGAAGCCGCCGCCAACCTCACCCTATGGTTATCCAACACCGCCGACACCTTAGCACCACTGAAGAAACGTCAAAACAAACCTGCCAACAAAAAGGCCTCATGGTTTAACGATGACCTTAAGAAGTCCAAGAAACTCTGCCGCTCCCTCGAAAAGGCCTGGAAAAAAGACCCAACTACTAGCACCAAGGACGCCTTCAAAAACGCCACCCGCACTCACCACCAACTAATCCGAAAGGCCAAGAAAACAGCATTCAAAGATCGACTCGACAACAACGCCCACAACAGCAAGGAACTTTTCAACATCGTCAAGGAATTTGCCAATCCCCCGGCCAACTCCAACGACATCACCCCCTCTCAAGCCCTCTGCGACTCCCTAGCCTCTTTCTTCTACAACAAGATTGCAGACATCCACAACAGCTTCGACAACCATCCCGGAGACCAACCCACCCAACCATCTGCTGAACATTCTCTCCCCGTGAACACCCTTAACGACTGGAACCCAATCTCCACTGAGGACACAATCCGCCTGATGAATTCCATCCACTCAGGATCCCCCACAGACCCATGTCCTCACCACATCTTCAACAAAGCAGACTCCATCATAGCACCGCACCTCCGAGACGTCATCAACAGCTCCCTCAACTCCGCCACCTTCCCGGAAGACTGGAAACACGCTGAACTCACCGCCCTCCTGAAGAAACCCACAGCGGACCCCACCGAACTCAAAAATTACCGCCCCATCTCGCTCCTCCCATTCCCGGCCAAAGTCATCGAAAAAGCTGTCAACAACCAGCTCGCCGCCTTCCTCGAAGCCAACAAATCCCTCGACTCCTCACAATCTGGCTTCCGAGCAAAACACAGCACTGAGACCGCCCTCATCGCAGCAACAGACGACATTCGAACTTTACTGGACAATGGAGACACAGTCGCCCTCATCCTCCTCGACCTCTCAGCAGCATTTGACACAGTCTGCCACAACACCCTGTTACAACGCCTCAATAACATCGGAATCCAAGGAAAAGCACTTGAATGGATCACCTCATTCCTCACAGGAAGAACTCAGAAAGTCCGCCTCCCACCATTCAAGTCCGAAGCCACCGAAGTCATCTGTGGAGTACCTCAAGGTTCCTCACTCAGCCCCACCCTCTTCAACGTATACATGAGCCCCCTCGCGACCATCGCACGCCAACACAACCTCAATATCATCTCTTACGCGGATGACACTCAACTTATCCTCTCTCTCACCAACGACCCCAGCACCGCCAAAACTAACCTACACGAAGGAATGAAAGAAGTTGCCGAATGGATGAAACAAAGCCGTCTGAAACTGAACTCAGACAAAACAGAAGTCCTCATCTTAGGTACTTCCCCCTCTGCATGGGACGACTCATGGTGGCCGGAAGCCCTCGGAAAGGCACCCATCCCGACAGACCACGCACGAAACCTGGGCATCATCCTGGACTCCTCACTCTCAATGAAAAAACAAGTCAGCGCTGTATCCTCTTCCTGCTTCAACATTCTTCGCATGCTTAGAAAAACATTTCACTGGATCCCCACCGAAACAAGGAAAACGGTCACCCATGCTCTGGTCACGAGCCGACTGGACTACGGAAACACACTCTACGCAGGCACTACCGCTAAACTCCAGAAGAAACTCCAACGAATCCAAAACGCCTCAGCCAGGATCATTCTAGACATCCCACGCAACGAACACATCTCCGGTCACCTTAAAGACCTCCACTGGCTACCCGTCAATAAGAGGATCACTTTCCGACTGCTAACCCACGCACACAAATCACTTTACGACATCGGACCAGAATGCCTCAACTCACGACTGTCCTTCTACACCCCGTCCCGCCAACTACGTTCCTCCAGCCAAGCCCTCGCCACTGTACCTCGCATCAACAAGACCACCATGGGAGGCAGATCCTTCTCATACCTGGCCGCTAAAACTTGGAACTCACTCCCCGCTTACCTTCGCCTCACCCAGAACCACCTAGCATTCAGAAAGCAACTTAAAACGTGGATATTTGACAAATAATCCTCCCCTCCTCTTTAAGCGCCTTGGGACCCTCTGGGTATGTAGTGCGCTATATAAATTCTCTGACTTGACTTGACTAGCATCTATATATTCATACAACAACTTTGCATACGCATTAAGCTTGAAATTGCCTTTAGACAGATCAGCATGTAATCTACGACTCTCTTCTAGCAGCAAAGCTTTTCTGTCTCCTATCTCAACTTCTTTCTTGCTAGGAGTGGTAGGTGTAGGTGCTCCCTCAACCTCCACTGCCTGCTCATGTGGTGCCAAATATGAAACTAAAACTACTAAAATAATGAAAAGTATCACTCCTCCCACTAGTGTGCCTACCATGCACCTAAGACTACGGTTTGGGTTTCCAGCCTCCATGGTCTCAGGATTATTTTAAGTTCGTCGTTTAGCAACAGCACACAGAGTCTCTTTTCTTCTTCGACTGCTTGAAGCTCGACCCACCTTTTAGAAGCTGAAAGTCCCCTTTTCGATTTAAGTTCTTCATTTACAATGATCAATAGACAACCCTAACTCTTCTCAGTCCTCTATGGGAAGTCCCTAAATTTCTTCTTCTTCCACTCGGACCTAAGTTATTTACAGCAAAGTATTTACAACAAAGTCTTTAGTCAATAATCAATAATCAATTCAGCTCCAACTGCTTCCAGCACATACTCCAAAAGTTCGAGACGAAGAACAATTGATTCATGAGATGGTATCTCAGGGTCAAGATACCTACTTAGAATCAAGTGACGTATTCCACTCAGTATCGGGGGATTCGGAGCTGTGATTGTCAGTACACCTTCGATCTCAAGTCCTGGTACCAACAACAGCACATCCAACTTGATGTTAGGACTGGTACTGATCACTGTCACTGCTCTCACCCTCCCCGATCTCAATACACCTGGCATCAGTCACAAGATAGGTCCACTCAGCAGTTGCGTACCTCCGGCTAGGCAACCCCATTTGCCTTGACCTCCTTGGACCTCCTTGGGCTTGTTCTGCTTCTCCTCCTTCTGACTCAGACTCTTCAGATACTGGTGCAAGATATCTTTCAGGGACCAGCCTCACATTCAATCGCCTTTGTCTTCTTGGCCACTTCCCCTCTGCTCCGCTGGTCCTTTCGTCTCTGTCTGGCACACTCTGCTCACAACTCTCTTCAGCTGAGTTTGGCTCTGGGCCACTCTCACAGTCACTTCCTCTTTCTGAGGGAGTTTCTGCACCGCTCCTGCTGTGACCCTCCTCAGCCTGATCTAGTGAGCAACCAGCTTCGTCAGACACACTCACAGCTTGCCTTGTCCCCTCCAGTGGCCCTACCACTTCAGCTGGTTTTTCAGTTGGGAGAGGAGCTGTTTCTTCCAAGGGTGCTGGAACTCGACGGGTGTGAGAAGCATGCACCCAATTTGGCAATACTCCACACTTCACTGCAGTGTTCGTAACAAGGATTATCTGGTTGAGTCCCCTCCAGCGAACATCCAAACAGCTTTTTCTAACGTGCTTCCGCACTAACACCCAATCTCCTGGGCTCAGGTTGTGGCAAAGATCACTGGAAGCCGGGACCACAGCAGCCTGCCCCTGATAGTACACAGAACGGATGACATCAGCGAGTCCCCTGCAATAATCAAGGATCATATCATCTGTGATACTCAGTAAGGCTGTCGATGGCACCGATGGTAACCTCATTGCCCTCCCCATCAACACTTCATGTGGCGAGAGACCTGTTCTCCTGTCTGGGGTACTGCGCATGCTCATTAAGACCAGGGGCAAAGCATTCGGCCATTTCAGAGAGGTGGACGAACACACTTTTGCAATTCGAGTCTTCAAAGTCCCGTTGATCTGCTCCACTATCCCAGATGCCTCTGGACGGTAACTACAATGGAGTCTCTGATCAATGTTCAGTGCTGTGCAAAGCATCTTCATGATCTTGCTATGAACATGCGTACCCCTGTCCGATTCCAAAGAGGTCGGAACCCCGAACCTTGGCACAAACTCTCTCAGCAACAGCTTAGCTACTGTAAGTGTATCGCATCTACACGTGGGGTATGCCTCCACCCACCTTGAAAACACACCACCACCACCAAGATGTATCTCAAATGATTGCACCTAGGTATCTCAACAAAATCCAATTGCATTCGGTTGAAGTGCCCTCCGGACCTTCCAATGTGACTCATGGTGACTGCAGTTCTCTTTCCCACATTCATTTGCTGGCACGTGACACACCTCTGGCACACAGCTTCTGCTACTCCGTGAAACCTTGGGTTATACCAGGTCTGTCTAAACACTCTCATCATTGCATCTCTTCCCAAATGCACTGCACCATCAATTTTTCTTGCCATCAGGCTCAACATCTCATCTGGCAGGACCGCCCTTCCATCAGCTGAAACCCAAATATCCACATCTCCTCTCACACAGTCTGAATTGATCCACACATTCTTCTCATGGTCTGACACCTGTTACTGCACGTTCTTGAGCTTATCCCAAGTGTCAGCCAATTCAAGCATCATATTCATCTCTGTTCTTCCTGGTAACCCACCTATTTCTTGCTCAGTAAAACTGTTATCTTGCTCAGCACAGTATTGTGCAACCTCATCTGCATAGCAGTTTCCAAGTGGCACAAAATCTGTCCCTTTACCATGGGCTGTGAATTTCACAACTGCTATCTCACTAGGACATTGCAAAGCTTCTAGCAGTAATCGAACAAACTCCCCATTTCTGATAGGAGATCCGGAAGAAGTCATGTAACCCCTCTGGGACCATAACTGTCGGAAGTCATGAACCACACCAAACCCATATTGACTGTCAGTGAAATATGTGACCCGAATTTTGTCTGCTGCTAAGCAGGCACGCGTCAGGGCAATTCTTTCAGCCACCTGAGCGGAGTGTACTCCTTCCAGGCATGCAGCTTCAACATCTCCAGTGATGGTGCATAAGGCAAACGCTGCTCTCAGCTGACCAACACTAACTCTTATGCATGAACCATCGACAAAGAAAATTTCATCAGGTCAGTCAATGGCACATCAACAATGTCAGGTCTCGGTTTGGTACAAAGTTCAGTTACATCAAGACAGTCATGATCCTCAAAATCTTCATCAATTGTGTTAGGCAATGGCATCAGAGTGGCAGGATTCAAAACAGAGCACCTCTTGAGGGTCACATTCTCCGCAGCAAGCATAACCTGCTCATAGCGTGTGAGCCTGTTGTTTGTCAAGTGCTGTGTCTTGGTCCTGGTCATCAACAATTCAACTGAATGTGGCATATAAACTGTCAGTGCATGACCCATCACAATGTTTTCACATCTCTCAATGCTGACACCTGTTGCAGCAACGGATTTAAGACATCCGGACAACGCTGATGGACACCTCCATGTTCTTGAACTAAGACTACAATGCACAACCATCCCATTCACAACAAAACAATGAAAAAGACATTGTAATCAGGCATCCCCAAAGCCAGAGCACGACAAAGGTCCTCTCGCAACTGAAGGAAAGCAGTCATCCAGTCATTGTCCCATGGTACCGGATCACTCACGTCCTTGTGCGTCAGTCTCTGCAAAGGCTTTGCCTTCAGTGAAAAATTGACAATCCACTGGCGACAATAGCCAACCATCCCTAGGAACATCCTGACCTCTCTCTGGGTTGTCGGCACCATCATATTCATGATGGCCTGAATCCTGACAGGAGGCACCTTCCTTTCGCCCTTCTCAATTCTGTGTCCCAGATATTGCACTTCATTCAGACACTACTGCAACTTATTTGACAACACATTGTGTCCATTCTCAATCAAATGATTCAACAAAGCGATGGTGTCAATTCTGCATGCATCCTTGGTCTCAGATGCAACAAGGAGGTCATCTATGTACTGCACGAGAACTGAATTCTGTGGCAGTACTAGACTCTCAAGATTATTTTTCAAGATCTGTTTAAAGATCGATGAAATCTCCGTGTACCCCTGAGGGGTACGACACCATGTTAATACACGACTTTCCAGTTTGAAAGCGAAAAGATATTGGCTCTCTTCGTGCAAGGGTATAGAAAAAAAGGCTTGACACAGGTCGATAACAGTGAACCACTCAGCCTGGCATGGGATCTGAAACTAAATTACAGATGGATTTGGTATCACTGGACAACAAGGAGCAAGTATGTAGTCAACCCGGCGCAGGTCTTGTACAATCCTAAACTTTCCGCTCGGTTTCTGCAATCCCATAATTGGTGAATTACACGGACTGCCCGAAACCTCCTTCAGATTTCCCTGCCTAATCATGGATTCAATCACAGGCTTTATTCCCAAAATCGTTTCCGGAGTCAAATTGTACTGAGGTGTTCTTGGGAATTCAGCATTTGCCTTGACCTGAATCTTAACTGGCCCAACTCCCTTAATCAAATCTATGTCTTCCCCCGTAAAGTCCAACACCTCCTGCAAGACTGAATCTCCTAGGTCTAAAGGAAGCTCCTCCACTGTCAGCGCCGGGTATATTTCTACAACAATAGAACAGAGCCACCCAATAATCCCCCCGGTACTGGGTATTGTTAATAACAAAAGAAAAATGTCCAGGAAGGAAACATTCAAATATTAATTCCCTTATTCTAATGGTGTCATAAATATGAACACTTAATTGATTGTGATCATAGGGATTACATTCAAGACACTGTTACTGTATCAAAAATAAAATTTAATTCTGAATATACATGTAGCTTTTCTCCAAAGTAAAAGTCTGGCAACAAAGTACTACCGGTCAGTTAAGATAAGTACAAATACAATGGTAGTATAGAAAAACACCTTTCGCAATTAAGTAATCATATTTATGACACCATTAGAATAAGGGAATTAATATTTGAATGGTTCCTTCCCGGACATTTTTCTTTTGTTATGTGGGTACATTTCTATGCACACATGTTCATTCTCGACCTTACAGGTAGCATCATCATCATTCGTTTGCAACTCTACTCCCTTGGGAGTGCAATAGATAGTACAATTAAGCTTGCACAGGAGATCCCGCCCTAGAAAACACACAGGCGTGAATCACACACCACAAATTGATGTTTATCTCTGAACGTCCCTATCTTCACAGGAATCGGTTCTGTCAGGGGGCTGGTTATCCCTCTATTAGCAACTCCTACAACTTGAATAGATTGTACAGAGAGGGGTAGGTTGGGAACTACTGCAGACCTCACAGTAGAACGGGTGGCACCAGTATCAACCAAAAAAGTGGTGGGGTGACCATAAACATCGCCCTCTACAAATGGTCCCTTCTGGTCTACCTCCAAGACTGCCCCAAGAGTGCAGTCTTCCTCCCCCCTCAGGCACCATCATGCCAATGGGTCTGAAAAACAATCATTGTTCTCATCAAAAAGAGGCATCTGTTGGTAGGTCCGAGTCCCTGTCAGGATCCTCGGTGGCTGGGGAACCTGGGCTCGAGGAGCCGGAGTTCCCCCATTTATCGTCTTTGTCTTTGCCACTGCCGGTGTTGTCACCTGAGGTACCTGTGCCTTAACTACCTGCTCTTCTTGCTGTATCTGATTTTCAGGATTAAAGGGACACTCGCGTTTCCAGTGTCCAATCTGATGACACTGATGACACTCAGTGGTCTTCTTCAGTTTCACCAAATCCACCCTTGGCTTGGAGTAATCGCCGTTTCCCTTCTTCTGACTATTTTGTCTCCTCCCGAGGGTACCTCCACCTGACTGTACCTGACCTCCCTTGTCCCCAGTCTGCATCCGAACCAGCATAAGCTTATCTTTGAGTTTTTTATTCTTCGACTCTATTTCGTCACTACAGTGTCTGGCGTACCTCAAAATCTCGTCCAGCGGCTTGTTCTGCCAACAAATCAAATGCTGCTTGATCATGAGAACGATATCAGGTCTCAATCATAGGACAAACTTCGAAACAAACTGTCCTATATCCTTAGGGTCCATTACATCCAACCCGCTGTACTGTTTAAAGACCTGTAGCATTCTCTCGTAAAACTCATGCACTGTCTCTTTCGGTTCCTGGATCGTGCGATCTATTTTTACCCAATCAATATCTTGCGGCGGCACTTTAGATTTTAACCAGGTAATCACCTGCTCGTACTTCTTTATCACCAAAGGTGACGGTCCATTGTTAAGAGCATCCCTATCTGGCTCCACAGCGGGCCATTCGATAGCAACCTTGCATGCTACCCACAAATCCCCTGGAACCACAATGTCAAACAAGTCAATCCACAGTACCTTGGAGATCTTGAAAAACCTCTCTACCTGTTTGTACCATTCCACCAGGCTCTCTCTCAGCTTTGGGAAATCATTTGTGAAAGCAGCCAAATCTCTCCGACTCCAGGGCACATGCACATAACCCCCATGCGCTACCTCCCGTAAAGGGTATACTCCAACCCCTGTCATTCCTCCTACTGGAGGGGGTGTCTCTGTCACACTCCTTCTGACACTCTTTTTCTTTGACCACCTTTCCTCCCATTTGTCAAGTCTACTCCAAGCCCCCTAATGTGGGGGCTTGGAGTAGACTTGACATGTGAGTTTTCAACCCGATCACCCTTTTCTCTACCAGGTCCTGAATATTTGTTTGCCAATTCAGTAAATTTCTCGTGGGCCGATCTAGCTTTCCTAGTCACATCTTTTGCTGCAAACAGCAATTCATCCATTTCATAGAGTTCAACTCGCTCTATAGGCAAATTTACTTCTATTATCTCATCCACTTCTGCTTTCAACATCATCACGTCAATCCTCTTGCCCTTATCATTGCACTCAGAGTACCTCGACTAGATGCACCGCTTGACTCCCTACAACCACTGTCCTGTCCCCAGCTCCTTTTCATTTTGGGGGTATTATGGGGAACCCTCCCACTCTCTGCAATTCGTCGGCCCCAATCCTCTCTAGGCCTATCATTGTGAGTCCCTTCAACTGTCTCCCAGGACCTCAAATCTGGCCTCAATTCCCCAAAGGATTTCGGCCTCGGACCCCTCAGATCCATCGGTCCTCTAGATGAATCTGCAGTCGCTGGTAATGGGGTACTCGGTTCTACAGGTCTCGACATCGGACCCAGTCCATCCACCATACAGCTCCCTCTATAGTTGATGCTCCCTTCTACTCCTGCCTGTGGTGGACTTCCACCTTTCACTTGCTCTGGATTGTATACCAACACTATGGGACCAATGGTAACCGGTACTGTAAGGGCATCCGGCAACATCTGAGAATTGACACACTTTACCTTTGGCATTTCTCCGGCTGAAAGCTTCCCCACGACTTCCATTCTTGGAGGAATCTGTGATTCCCTGACTTCCTCTACTGAAGCTGACCTTTCTTCTCCCAACTCTGGATTATATGGGGATGGTCTCTCCGACAACAACCTTTCTATCAAGCTATCCTCCGTATCACTGTCATCATCCTCACTATTGTTTCTCTGCGCTTCCCTGTCCTTGACCAACAACGGGTACAGCTTAGCTCCCTCAATGGCCTATACTCACCACCTTTTCTCCAGTGCATCCCATCTTGCCTCCTGGCCTGCCCTAACTGATCTCTTCACTCTTTCCTGTCGCCTTCCTGTGTTCCTCGCGTGCGCCGCTCTAATCCATGCATTCAAGGCTTCAAACTGTGTCGGTCTAGGTAGGGGTTTCAAGGAGCCCATAATCGATTTAAATTTGTACAACACCTCTAGTCTAAAAGTTGCATATCTGGGAAACGCTAACTCCTCCTTTTCATCTGTCATATTCACCCAGTTTTCAAGCCACAATATAGTGTTTAACCCAACATTCGTAGCCATATAATGAGCCGGAGTGTCCTCAGGCGGGGCTTCTTCTTCCCCCAGAGGTTCCAATCTTTTTTCACTTTTGAACAAATCACGCAACCCCTTAAAATATTTCATGATGAAACCCAACGTTTCATCTCTCGCAGCGCTCTTTTACTTCCTGATGACAGTCCACCAATCCCAGCGCGGTTCCACACCAACCGCCCTATCCCAGCGCGGCACCTTCTGACGTCACACACCTCCGCTTCGCAGCAGTTCCCCTCCTTTTCAGTTTGTCTCTCATTCACGCACGCGTCCCAATCAGACACCGAAATGATGACTTCCGATAGAGCAATCACTTCACTGACTGTACGTCCACAGTCGCGTAATTGTCACCGAACTGGCAACTATCTGTCCACAAAACGACCGGACAATCACCTCAACTGAAAGGTTACATCCGCACAGCAACTCACAACCCGCGTCAGTTACTCACACATTCAATCCCCCTACCTCGGTCCTGCGGGCAATCAATGGTCCCTCGCGATTCCCTTAATAATGGTCGACAATTACTATAGGTGTTCGATACACCCGAACCACTTAAGCTGCTCCTTGAGCCTTAGATTTTCACGGGCTGCCCGCGCTCACAGCCTGATCTCCTTTCACACAACAGGCATTCCAACTGCGCAAGAAATTACAACACAAATCGCAAACATAAACCCTGCAATCTAAAAACATAAACCCTATTCATAAACACAACTCCTCGGAACTGCTGCTTCCGCCACACTGCTACTCTCCACCGGTCTCCATAAAACGCCGTCTTCTGCCAACAATCCACTGGGCAGTCATCACCTAACTTCTATGGGCCTCAGGAAAATACCATTTCTAATCTAGATCTCCCCTCACTCTAGAAGGGAACCATCCTACACTGCTACCAACTGGTGAAGCTGGGATTCTTTTCTTGATTGTCTTATCAATTTCCAGAATTCCAGATAGGGTAGACTGAACCTTTTTCCCTGTCATAGAAGCATGGAGGGAAGATCTTTTGTTACAACTTTAAACAATGTAACCTGCCAAATTCAATTTGTACTCAAGAACCACTGATTACCAAAGAAGTTTTAAAGGTTTATTACATAGTCAAAAATAATTGGATGTACAAACATCTCAGCAAAATATTCAAGAAGTAAACAGGAACTAATACATTCATAATCCTACGCGAGAGTCTCAGACGACTCAGAATAAAAAGCAAAATCAATTCAAGAATCATCAGGCAAAGGATGAAACTCTCAAAATGAGTCCGGGATTGCATTACAGAAAGGAAAAGAATCTCGTTAGTCTGTCCCTACACTGTCTCTGGAGTGACATCCCTACTTAGCATTTCACCAAGACAAGAATAAAGGTGTCATCAATGAGGACTGAGAAGTACACTCAATTTCCCATAAGTATTCTCCGCTAGAGAACTCGCTCTCAGGTACTCCTTCCTACACCTTACTCTTCCTTAAGTGCACAATCTCCCTACATCTTTGCCTTTCCCCAAAAATCACTTTCTGCCTGTACATCTATTCTCTCCTGAAACCCACTAGAATCTCCTCCCCCCCCTCAGGTGCTGTCCCTAATACAAAACCCCAAACACAGTTGACACGCCTTGGGCACGCCTTAACGCCCCACTGGCAGGTATGGGTCTTTGTACTTTTCCAGGATGGCTCCTCTCCACCAAGCGTCCGTTAGAGTGTCCTTGGGTCCCAGGCACCTTCTCCGCCAAATGTTGCACTCCCAAATTCTTTGGCCTCTCGAAGTTACAATTCAACATTTGCTGAAAACAGCCTTTCCCAGGAGTAAGAATTATTTCTTCAGCTAAAGCTAAGCAAAGGAAAAATACAGTTAGGCCTCTACCAGCTTTAACACACCTCAGGCCTTGCACATTCTAACTGTGTTTCTAATATAACATGAGCATTACATTTCATCAGTTAAGCCCAAATTCTATTTTCAATGCAAGCAATACTTCTTCACATTAACCTATGTTAAATCACTCATTAATAAGCATTTTTATTCTTCACTAAGGCACTTCGGGGCATATTATCCAGCCGACGCTTTATCGGCAGGAAACTGCCGATAAAGTGGCGATAATGGGCTTGATAATATGCTCTATGGAATTTCAATCGAAGCTCATGTTAAGTGTGAAGGACATCTAACATGAGCTTCAATTGGAATTCCATAGAGCATATTATCAAGCCCATTATCACCAATTTATCGGCAGTTTCCTGTCGATAAAGCCGCGATAATTTTATCGCCCAGGCTTGATAATATGCCCCTCTATTATTAATACAACATTTCACATGCGATTACATTTTCTACGTTTAGGCAAACATTTAGCATGATTAAAGCATTATTTTGGCTATGGTTAATAAACACTCCACTACAGATTGCACTGATCCCCGGCCCAAACGTTATATTTCCTAAACTACATTAGTAAAATCCTCTAAATATGTGGGTGCTGACTACGTGTGAGTATAATGCTCCCCTACAATTTTTCAGAATAACATGGCGCTCTCTCAATAGTCAACCCCTCCATTCACTTCAGGTCCCTTAGATGTGACTCATACATCATGGAGCGCACCACTTTAGCATTGTAAACATGCAAAGTAGGCTCAACTGGCTTGCTGCATGAGGAGAGAAGCTCTTTTCCCAAGGCCTGGATTAATTGCTTGTGTTTCAAGGACATTTTTGCTATATGAGGTGTCCATGACAGGCTGTTGGAAAATTTCAAACCTAAGTATGAAATTGCTTTTGCTTATATTTATTACTAGGCCCCTTGGGTCATCAACATTTTGGAATCAGTTTAGAAGCCGCTGTAACCCTCCTGGTGTTTTAGACACCAGTAATGTGTCATTCGCAAAGAGTAGGGTCACTATTTTTACCCACCTAGTGAGGGAGCGTCCGTCGGGTACTCTGTCAAAAATTGCACAACATTATTTATGAAAAGGGAAAAAAGTGTGGTGGCAGTGCGCATCCTTGGCGCTCTTGCCTACTGACAGTAATTGGGTCAATGGGTTGCCCTTGTGTGCCCCAGTGTACCCAAGCGAAGTTATCTTCCTGAAGGCTGATGACCAGTGCTACAATTTCCTGTGGTAGTCATTGAGAGTTTGCCACAATTTCTGCCAGGGTACTAAGTTGAAGGCTGTCTTGAGGTCTATAAAGGCAACATATAAGCTGCCTTTTCTGAAAGTCGCTGTTGCCAGCAAATTAAAAGAAAGTGGAACACCTGGACAACAGTCCCAATTTTCTCTCTGAAGCCAGCTTGGTATGGGGGTAAAACTTAATACACCTTAACCTATGCCTGTATCTTATGCTAAAGTGCCTGACTAAAAACTTTCTAGATCGAATCAATTAAACTAATTGGCCTGCAGTTACAGGGCTGATCCTTATCACCTTTCTTGACCAGCAGCACAACTTCTGCTCCCCTTATGATCCCAGAATTGGTGCACAATCTGCTATGGCATCAAATAACAAACACATAGGAGAGGAGGGAAGTTGGCCTAATGGCAAGGGCGGTCGACCTTGAATCTGGGGAACTGGGTTTGAGTCTCAGCACTGACGCTGAACATCCTGTGATTCTGGGCAAATCCCTTAATCTCCCCGTGCCAAACAAAAATGAATGTGACCTCATGTAATGCAACCGGTGCTATGTAAAGCGCTCTGATACCTGATTTGGATCAAATTCACGCTATATAAAACTCTATAAAACTTTTTTTTTAAAACATATACTGTGACCTGCCATGGATGTCCCGGAGAAAGAGGTTGCCAGGTATACCATCAGGTCCTAGGGCTTTTGACTGAACTATTTTACTGATTTTTTTGTAAAACATGTTTATTGGCATTTAAGAGTATTACATATATCACATCTTTCATTGCCGATGGTGTTGGCGCACAAGTGACCCCGCACGGGGACATAATATTATGACATTGGAACATAAGGATTTGAAGGTAGTTGAGCCTTTTCGCTCAGTCCATTAATCGGCGATGACCCTCATGGGTCTGTGTCCATCGACAAGTGACCTTCCCGCATGCTGAACTATTGTATTGATTGAGGATACAATATTCTCCAAAGTGAAGAGGACACCATTAGTTTGGCATTGGTCAGGTAAAAGTGGCTTCTTGGTCAGTATATCAAGCCGAGAAAATTGCCATGCCAATCGAAGTAGTAAATATGATTCTCAGGCTTGGGGGCTCCTGACTTGTCTCCCCACACCACCAGGGATCGGAACGTTTTGGTGTCCCTGGCTCGGTATGCATCCTTAAGGGACTGCCATCTAGATTCATCCCGATCCTTCTTTGCCTTCCAAAATTCTGGCTTATATACTTTTCTGGCATCTCTAGACCCTTCAAGGTCCCTAGATTTATTTGCTTTAATTACTTGGGACCTGGAGTTCCTAAATGCATTATTATACCATGTTTGTGTTTTCATATTGGTAAACCTTGAGTTGTGTGGATAAACAGTCCCAGTAAAGTAGGAGCCCATATGCTCAAAGAAACGACTCTGAGCATTTCTTATTTCCATCTTCCCCTCTTGAGCCTCCAGTAGCACTGTGACTTCAGCTGTGCAGGTCAGCAAATCTCCATGCATGTTCTGCAGCTTATCTATAACTGTAGCAGCAGCACCCACCTCAAGTGCATCCTGATCAACACCCGCTCCGTCCACAGACATGCCATCGAACTCTGGAACCTCCTCGACACCACAGCTCCAGACGTTGCCTTCCTCACGGAGACCTGGATGAACGCCTCTTCAGCTCCCGACATCGCCATCGCTATCCCAGAGGGCTACAAGATCGTCCGGAGGGACCGAAACGCCAACCAGATGGGAGGAGGCATCGCCATCATCCACAGGAGCACCATCCGTCTCACGACCAGCACCGACAACACCCTGACCAGCGCCGAACACCTACATTTCCAGATCCACACCAACCCGAACACCACCCTCAGAGGCACCCTGATCTACCGACCCCCTGGACCACGCACGCAATTCAGCGAGGACATCGCCGACTTCGTCAGCCCGCATGCCCTCCCCTCCGCCGACTACATCCTCCTGGGAGACCTCAACTTCCATCTGGAGAACAACAACGACCACAACACCAGCACCCTGCTCGACAACCTCGCCAACCTGGGACTCAAGCAACTGGTGTCCACCCCCACCCACCTCGCCGGACACACACTCGACGCCGTCTTCTCATCCAGCACAGACATCGACTTCAGCCACGCCACAGAGCTTCAATGGACGGACCACAGCTGCGTCCATTTCACCTTCAAGAGAACGACGTCCCACCATCACCAGCAACAGACCGCCCGCAGAAGCTGGAACAAGATCACAGCAGACCAGCTCGCCACCTCCCTGAGCCAGCACCCTCCTGCCAGCTCAGCGAACCCCAGCCAGGCCGCCGACAACCTCACGAAGTGGATCAGCAACTGCGCGGACGAACTCGCCCCGCTGAGGACCCCGCCTAGCAGACCCGGCAGCAAGAAGGCCCCATGGTTCACCGACGAACTCAAGAGCTCCAAGAAGAACTGCCGAGCCCTCGAGAAAGTCTGGAAAAGGGAACCGACACCGGACAACAGGACCTCCTACAAACTTGCCACCCGGAAACACCACCAGCTGATCCGCGCCGCCAAGAAAACAGCATTCAAGGACCGGTTGGACAACAACGCACACAACTGCAAGGAACTCTTCAACATCGTGAAAGAGCTTTCCAACCCCAGCGCAGGAAAGAACGACATCACCCCATCGCAAGACCTCTGCAACTCCCTCGCCTCATACTTCCACAACAAGATCACGGACATACACAGCAGTTTCAACAACCAACCAACGCACACCATGACCGACCAACCACCCCCCCCCACCACCACCCTCCACGCCTGGACCCCGATCAGCACCGAAGACACCATCCGCACGATGAACTCCATCCACTCCGGATCACTGACCGACCCCTGCCCTCACCACGTCTTCAACAGGGCCGACGCTGTCATCGCACCCCACCTGCAAGACATCATCAACACCTCCTTCGACACCGCCATCTTCCCTGAGAGCTGGAAACACGCCGAACTCAGCGCTCTACTCAAGAAACCAACAGCGGACCCCACCGACCTCAAGAATTACCGCCCCATCTCGCTTCTCCCGTTTCCAGCCAAAGTCATCGAGAAGACCGTCAACAAGCAGATGGCCGCCTTCCTCGAGACGAACGGATCCCTCGACCCCTCACAGTCCGGCTTCCGAGCCAAACACAGCACCGAGACCGCCCTCATCGCCGCCACCGATGACATCCGAGCCCTGATGGACAATGGAGAAACAGCGGCCCTCATCCTCCTAGACCTCTCCGCGGCTTTCGACGCGGTCTGCCACCGCACCCTAGTACGGCGCCTCAGCAACATCGGAATCCAGGACAAGGCGCTGGAATGGATCATCTCCTTCCTCGACGGAAGAACACAGAGAGTCCGCCTACCACCGTACAAGTCAGAGGCCTCCGAAGTCATCTGCGGCGTCCCCCAAGGATCATCCCTGAGCCCCACCCTCTTCAACGTCTACATGAGCCCCCTCGCGGCCATCGTACGCAAACACCACCTCAGCATAATCTCCTACGCCGACGACACCCAGCTGATCCTCTCCCTGACCAACGAACCCACCGCCGCCAGAGCCAACCTACACGAAGGGATGAAAGAGGTAGCTGAGTGGATGACGACCAGCCGCCTGAAACTGAACTCGGACAAGACGGAGGTCCTCATCCTGGGCTCCTCACCCTCCGCCTGGGACGACTCCTGGTGGCCTCCCGCCCTGGGCACCGCACCCAAACCGACAGACCATGCACGAAACCTGGGCTTCATCCTGGACTCCTCCCTCTCCATGACCAGGCAAGTCAACACCGTCTCCTCGGCGTGCTTCAACATCCTACGCATGCTACGGAAGATCTTCTGGTGGATCCCCACAGAGACCAGGAAGACCGTCACCCAGGCCCTCGTCACCAGCCGTCTGGACTACGGTAACGCCCTCTACGCCGGTACCACCGCCAAGCTCCAGAAGAGACTCCAGCGGATCCAAAACGCCTCAGCCAGACTCATCCTCGACATCCCACGATCCAGCCACATCTCCGGACATCTGAGAGACCTTCACTGGCTCCCCGTCAACAAGAGAATCACCTTCCGCCTCCTCACCCACGCACACAAAGCCCTGCACGACCAAGGCCCGAGCTACCTCAACAGCCGAGTCAACTTCTACGCTCCCAGACGCCACCTCCGATCAGCCAACCACGCCCTCGCCGCCGTCCCCCGCATCCGAAGAGCGACTACAGGAGGAAGGTCCTTCTCCTACCTGGCCGCCAAGACCTGGAACTCCCTCCCGTCCGACCTGCGCCTGACCCAAGACCACCTCTCCTTCAGAAAGAAGCTGAAGACCTGGCTGTTCGAGCAGTAGCGGCACCCCCCCCCCCCGCGCCTTGAGACCCTACGGGTATGTAGCGCGCTTTATAAGTGTCACTGATTGATTGATTGATTGATAGCAAGTTTACGCTACTTAAGGTGGCACATGTCATTTGCTGGTCGTACCTCTTTAGTTAATAACCGCTGGGTCTTCGACATTACAGGTGCTTCCCCCCCCATACTGACACCATGGTTAGGCAGAGGGGATTGGGGTCACTATCAAGTGTTTCACCTAAAACCATGTCTATTACATTGTGCCAACGCCTCAAATCCAGCAGAATGTAGTCAATCCGGCTAGGGCCATTTGATCCATTATAGGTGTTCGCATCCAATCTGTCCGATTTAGTCCTGGCGTTTGTTGTCCTCAATCCAAACTCCATGGTCATCGCTTTGACTTGAAGCACTATTTGCGTCCACCTCTTAACCGATTTCAGGTGCAAGGGGGGAACCACCCAATGTATCTCCATCTCTTGTACGTAGACCGCCTCCTCCCTGTCTAGTGGTTCAAATGTAACGTTGAGTTCACCCGCCACTATCAGAAATTGAATTGGGTTCCTCTAGCTCAGGAGTTCCTCCAGTTTTGTGATGGTTACTGAGTGCCTACCCCCACTAGTGCCTCTCACATAGACATTATAAATGGCTATGGTGTTACCGGTCATATCCTTCAGGCAAAGTCACATAACATCTGGGCTATCTAAACGTAAATATGTTATGACACAGCAAATGGTTATCCTTACCCATATGAGTAAGCCCCCCGCTGGTTGTCCCATTTTACCTTGGATTGCTGGAAATCTATAGCTGGTGAATCCTGCCTTACATAGTGGAATTTTGCTCCAGGTCTCTTGGAACAGACATATGTCAAACTTCTTAATAAACCTTTTCCAATGCAGGTTGGATAATTTGCTAGTAACCCCTGCCACATTCCATAAGACTATTGCAAGCTGTGGTGTTAACTCTGGGCAAAAAATGTTAGGGTTTTGAGTTGTATGGTTCTCTGAGTCAACACCTTCCAATGTGCTAGTTCTACCAAATGTATCATTAAATAGGGGTGATAACGTAGTCCTATTGGGTCTCTGTCTCACGCTTGCTCTGTTTTTCAGGAAAGAAGCTGCCTGCTCCTAACAGTGCATCGTTGTTTGGTCTGGCCATAGCTTCCGAACAAATTTCATAGGATAGTGTTTAGTTGATTATGGAGTAATGTCCAGCTACCAGGCAGCCTTACACCGCAAGTCAATAATTTTTCCCCAAAAGTGGCTCATGTGCAAGGCCTTCCAAATGTCTGCGTACAACTGGGAAAGGATCTCCTGATGCAGGACTACGTCTAAATTGTATGGCAGATGATGCTGGAGGGCAGGTTCCAAACTCTAAAGCTATCAAATTCTCAGCCAACATTTCGTTAACCAATGTTAATTCTATATAATCAGTAGAGGGGTTTAGAGACTAGCATCTCCTGATCCTGACAATATCCTCTTTGATTAGGGACCTACACCCTCTCACATGATGAATCCAATGGATCGTCTTGTTCTTCAGGGAGTCCGCTCCCTCAATACCTTTCTTGGTATCGTACTTTGGGACATTGGTCATGTAAACTTTACAAGAATTTTGGGTTCTCGCATTCTTGTTTAGTGAAGGCCCACACTCCAAGTTATTTCTATTAGGGGATTCAACAGGCCAAGTGCCCACGAGCCCATTATGATCATCCATACCCCTACCCCCACCCACCCCAAATCTATTGTTTGAGTTAAGAAAGCAATCCCTAACTACAGCTCTGTTTCCTGAGCCTCTTTTCTTCTGTGTAAACTCTGGGCTTGCTGGGATAACCAGGGCCCACGCTAAACAGCCTGGCTATTGGCCATTATTTTTCCCAGAGGTCATTGCATTGAACAAGCATGGCTGGGCCTTAGAATGAGGAAGAGCTCCTTTATTTAAAACAATAGCTCCTTCATCATCCTAGAAAGGTCACCAATTATAGACCTCAGGGCATTGACCTCTGCTTTTAGATCACTGACAAGTTTGTGAACACTGAGATCATGCGCCAGAACATTAGCTGCTTGTATCAATAGGAATTCCCCAGCCAGGCAATCTTTACAAATATTGTCATTGTCTTCCATGCTTTACAAGAGGGCAAGTCTATTACTGCATACAATTGTTTTGTTTAGTGGGTCCTGTACATGTAAGTCTAGCAATGATGTCGCTGTTTTTTTCAATATGAACTTGCTTGTTCAGTTATAGGTGCCAGGCTGCTCTCCCCTTTGGTTTCTCAAACATCTTTGGGATGGTATGTGTTGCGCCAGAGATTGTACGGGGAGGGCAACTAACAGTGGCCCCTTCTGCACCTCTGTCCAGTATCCCATTGCACTCAACCAGAAGACTTCAATGTGGTCGAGTACGCGATTGCTCCCTGCATGTTTTAGTATTCTCTTTGCCTTCCTGGGTTTTCCTGTTCCTGCTCTGCCCACTCCCTCTGCTGCCTTTCATTTTGGCTAACCAGCCTACTACAATTGGTGAAGTGACTCAAAATGAGGAAAGGAGGAAGAAGTGTGTACAGAGGGGGAGGTAAGAACACAAAGCACATCCCCCTACTTGCTAGCTACCACACAACTTATTATCAACTGCTGCATGAACACTAAACACAATGTTGGCCCTTGATAACTGCTTAACACACCCAGCAGGATGGATGACGGTACGACGCGGGCTATTACAACGCGTACCGTTACAACGCGTGTTTTACAATGCAAGTCGTTACCACGACTTGCGCTGTAGGGTGCGGACTTAGGAATAGTTTAATTTACTATTCCAACACCAGTCCTCGTGGATAGTAGGGAAGGGGTTGGAATAGTAAATTAACTATTCCTTGTCCTTGAGCGCCCTCCAGCGCAAGTCGTGGTTACGACTTTCGTTGTAAGAGACGCGTCCTAATGGTAGTGCGGGGTAACACCCGTGTCGTAAAGGATGTTCCCCCACCCGAATGTACCTCAATGTCTGATGTAGGATGTCTGATGTAAAATGATCGAGGGGTAGCCCAGCCCAGTGTCTGCCAGGTGCGAACAGACCAGCCCTTGGCCCGGGCTTAGCCCTGGCATGGCCGACGCCAATGGGTTAGAGACAGCATTTTAAGTGCGTTGTCCACGCCTCCCCCCTCGGTAGCTGTACCCAGGATTGTTCAGTGCACCCTGGGACAGGAACCCCCACCAGGGTGTTTTGCAGGGCAGCCAGAGTGCAGGAAAACGAGGATGCAGCCATAAAGGTATTCCATAAACTAACTAGTCTATCTCAGAAAACTGTGGATAACCAGCAGTTATTTGTAGAACAGTGGAGAAGGATGGTTCAGAATTCTACCACTAACACTTGAGGGCTTATTCTGAGTTGAGCGCCAGCTCTGGTGCATACTGCACACTACGTAAATATAAATACTGAGGATTATGGTATTTACTGAGAGCAACATTTGCACATCATTCAGAGTTTCAACTCTCAGAATTGTGTGTGTTCCCCCTCTTCTGAGATGCATAAACATAGAACTGGATCAGGCTATTCACACAATATGTGACAGGTAAAACTGTTCCTACTTCTTGATCTTATATAAAAGAAGACTTTAGCAGCCAGAACTTTTGTGAATACAACACATTAATACTAGAGAGCGATTGTGGGTCAGCCTCCTGCAGCCACTGCTCACTTTGAGTGTCATCATATGTTGGATCATTACAAAGAACAGCCTACATAGAATGGGGCAAAGGATCAGCCTGTCTTTAATCTTTGACTCGGTAAGCAATGTCATTCATTTTTTGATAATCCCACTGGAAAGTTAAGCAGTGTTTTGAGTGTCAGGCAAACTCTCATTTACATGTACATTTAAAAAGATATGGGGCAAATATCAATAGACAAAAGAGATCTCTTAAGCCACAGTCACTGTGTGGCAGATGCCACTCCTCAAGATCAAAGAAGCTGTTTCCTGAGGAGAGAGCAGCATAACTATCTCCCTTGTATAGGTACTTGCCTATTAACAATAGTAATTTATAATTTATGGTCCTTCAGCAGGGAACTGACTTCTGAGGCATACAACAGTGTCTAACTGACTGTCTCAAGTTGAATTCTAAGCCAAGGGCGAAAATACATTTTTACATATTAGGAATTCCATATTTCATTCATGTGGCTTTTTGTCACACACTTCCTTTTTTCCAATCATTCTCCTTACTACCAGGTGGGTGTTACGGTGTGTGGATGCATTAATCAGAAGAAATTAGTGGACCAAAAGAGATGACACCACGCTACAGGCCAGGGAGAGAATTCTCATCTTAATAATTTACTTAAACTCTTTAATCCTCGAGGTGCAGTTGTACATTATTGCCGTTCCAAAAATTATGGATAAATAGAAGGGGGAGTGGTGAATGTTACTTAAAGGTAAATCATCCTGTGTTCTGTTGCCAGAATAAAGTATGTACCCTTGCTAAAATCGCTTCCAAAAGGGAGTCAATTCATCCTAGAAATATAGGGAGGATTTCCCCTCTTTGTTCTTGGGAGAAGCATGCCAGAGGACCCCTCCTCACTCAGCAGGTGGTAAAATGTCCTCTAAAGATGTTTACCTCTTGACCTTCATGCAGCAGCATGCGTGGACAGAGTTTTTCCTCAGAAAGAAGACAACGTCAAATTTGGACTTAGAAACTTTTTTTTAACTTCTCTCATTCCAGGTCCCAGTGGACTTATTGTATCCGACCTGCAGTTCATCTGTCGGCCTCAAATCACATAGCTCATGGTTTACTATGACTATTGACTACTGTTGGTGCTTTGCACTTTTTAGCACTGTTTCACTTTGAATATTTAAAGATTCATATCTCCAGTTTCCTATATTGGATTTTTTCTCATTATGGTGTCATTTTGTTTACTAAACAATGAACAAGGATCAACTTTTTGTCACCTTTGTTTTAATCCTAAGAGCAAGCTTTGGACAATCCTAGATAAGATGGGCATCACTCCTAACCTATTGGTAATTCTCGTCCAGCTGCATGAAGAAAACTAAGCAAGAGTTAGATGGGGGGAGCAGGTGCAACTCACTGATCCAGTTAGAATATTGGAGGGGTGAGGCAGGGATGTGTACTGGCCCCCACTTTGTTTCACTATATATAAATGATGTAGTAGGCTGGCTGGATAGGGACGGTTGTGACTCGTCTAAAGTGGCAAGTAGGAGAGTACCCGCTCTACTTTTTGTGGATGATAGCCTGCTGATTTCAACATAACTCAAAGGTCTACATCAGCTCCTGAATCGCTTCAAACATTTTTGAATGAGTGTGTGCATGAGCTTAATAGATCAAAAACTAAATGTATGGTATTTAACCATGCAAAATTCTAAAATGTAAGTTGTATGTCAGCAATGATCTTATGGAGCATGTTTTCAACTTTGACTACTTGGGCCTAAGACTAACACCAAACCTGCACTGGACTCTGCACATACAAAAATCTCACTGCTCTTTATTACAGTATACCTCAAGACAATAAAATATCTTCAAGGAAACTCCTTCATAAAGAACTGTCCCAGCCAGAATCCTTGTCTAATGCATGTTAAGTCTGCACTAAGGAAGCTGGGGTTAGAGAGGCTTTGGGTAGGCCAAGAGGAATCAAGTTGTATGCCTAAAAAGGCTATTAAATATCAATGTTATTGGCATGTATCTGTTGAAACCATTGATAGAAAAAGTATTTTAACCACAGAATTCATTCATTTTAAACCGCTTCCTGCATATGAAAGGATGATTGACGAAATCTCGCCCTCTCTGGATCGCAAATTGGATTTACAATTTAGGTTTTAGTCAATCCCCACTTGAGCCTTTTGCATCTTGTCGGCCCACGGGCAACCTGGGAGAGATGAGCGCCCAGCTTATGGATGGCCCTCAGAGACCATACCACATATCCTTTTTTCTGCACAGCTTATGGCCACCAGAGGAAAAAATGGTTATTGCCCCTGTGTAGAAAGTTAGGCACTAGGAGACATTTTCAGGGAATCACAGACACAATATCGACCTACATTTTTATCAACACAAAAATATCAACTACATTAATATTGATAACATATACTCAATTAAAAAAATACACTATTATTGACACAAAAATATTATCAAACAATATTATCAATAACAGTATTATTGAACACATAAATATTGTTATATAAAATATATGACATATTTAAAAAATATACATGACAAAAATAACGATCCCAATAGTATAGGCAGCAACATTATAATTTTTTTTTAAATATCGACAACTTAAAAACAAATAAAACAAACAAAACTTAACACCATCAATATATTTCAATCAATAAACATATACTACATACAAAATAAATTATATACAATCAATTTAAAAAATAGTATAACATATACAACATTAAATTATTAATACACTATTAGTAACTATTTAAATCTTATATTTAAATAATATACACACATTATTTTACATCATATACAATATATTACACATCTAAAGGATTCAACCTGCTTGAAAAAAAAAAGCACTAGCTGATTCTTAATGTGCGTTTTCCATATATGGAAAACAACTAGCAAAATAATTAAAACAATAAATATCAACCAATCAAATACATAAAATATAAAAATAAACCAATCACATTAAACAAATAATTAATTAAACACTATATAAAAAACAAAAACGTATTCATTATTTTACATCTTAATCCAAAAAGAATCAAGAAGACAAAACTCTGCCGGATTGCTGCCAGAAGCAAGGACTTCATTAAAGAAAAATCTATTCCCTACTTCAAAAAGTAAGTAAAATGCCATTTATAATGTAACACTAATGCTAATCTTCTAAAACTACTATTTATCATGCACAAATAATTAATATATATCTTTTTTCAATCTATGTTTCCTCTACAGATAATTCTCAAAGCATCCAAACAACCACAGAACAGTTTCTAAAACCATCTAACATATAAAGTAAATACTCTCTATATAAAACTTTATATATAAATTCAACAAAATTCATTTTCAAGATTATCTAAAACACCCAATCAAACCCCAATTTCATCACAAACCCCCACCCCACACCATATACAATTGAACAAAATAACTTAAAATATGTGTTATTGTACCAACAGGAACATCAGCAACAAAACAGAATTCAACTAACAAAGAAAGAGAATCTACATTGAAAACGACCTCAAAATCGACATTGTAAGTATATTAATAACAATGTGTATATATTAATAAAAAAACCTGTACGATATTTGTTTTATGAATTTTTATATACATTTTTCGTAGCTTTTAAAACATCACAATGACAGAAGGCACCCAATTTATCACTTCCCAGAAAGGAAAGTTTTTGCTACATTACATGGGGTATTTCGATACCCAGGAAAAGCAAAGTGGACTTAAAGTAAATTGGAAATGTAGCAAGTACAATTCAAATAAGTGTTATGGGAGAGCAACAACTAGAGAAACAACTGTTTTGTATACAATGGAGCATAACCACCCCCCTAAATGTTACTGAAATAGACGTTAGGAATGCCCTATACGACATTAGAGAAGCTAGCACTAGCTCACAGAAATATACCACTCAAATACTTAAAGAAATGCTGTCCAGAGGACCCAAACATGCTACTGGCCAAATGCCCTCTATTTCTTCATTAAAAATAACTATAGCTCGAACAGAAACAAGCCACAACCACCACCACACCTGCCCCTAAAATATTTGAAGAGGTAGAAATTCCCCCAGAACTATCTATAACTCATAACGAAGAACTCTTTGTTACAACAAATCTAAAAAGAAAATCATAATTATGTTTACAACCGCAAATAATGTAATCAAACTACAACAGTCAGAAACATGTATGATGGATGGGACTTTTAAAATGTGTCCCACACCATTCTATCAATTATACTAGCCATGCCCTGTATCAAAACACTAACATCCCTTTTATTTACGCCTTACTACCTAATAAACAAAATTCCACATATATGGAAATAGTAACTAAAATAAAACCAGAAACAAATAATTATTTTCCACAGAAAATAATTATTGATTTTGAACAGGCAATGATGAATGCAATTCCAAAATCCTACCCACACACATTAATTCAGGGTTGCTACTATCATTCCAAACAGTGTATATAGAGACACCTTCAGAAATCTACACTAAGGGGCCCATTACGATGACAGATGGAAGGCCATTCGTGCCAGTGGTGGTGGCGTAAAACCTTCCTGTTCCCCACCCCTGGTGCAGTCATTGCGACCAACAAATCACAATGGACCCACAGAGGATATTTTCTGTCCGCCGGCATCTGTCAGGCTATGCACCTTTTTTGTGTACGTAAGGGTGGCGCATGTAGCCAACAGTGCAGGACCGGCCTGCGGAAACACCTTCCATCCGCCAAGCAAATCACGATGTTGCAGACAGCCCTTCTCACCGCTGTGTAAAACCGCCACGCTGCAGATGGCGAAATACAACATAGGAGAGGAAGAGCCAATACAGTACCCATCTAAACCCCCGGACAAACCATGGATCAACGAGACAGGCCTCCCGCTGCACTTCCTGCTGCACCTCCGGCAGACAAGACGCCACCGTGTCTAACAGCAGAGGTACGTACCAGACATCTCCACGCATGCAACCCCTGAACAACTACAACTTCCAGCTAGAGTGTCGGCACCACGATGAATGTGGCAACCTGCCAAATGCAAAGTGCGAGGACCACCCAATCCCCATGAGTGACCCTAGGTGCCCCCGAAGGCAGTGGGAGCCAATGACAATCCTCGCAGTTGCAGAGCGCATACCCCGCAACATCTAAACATGGATGTCTAAGGCACCCGTAGGCTGATGGCTGATCAGCATTCTGTGTGCCACACACTGGTGGCACAGAAGCTGCGACCGCAACCCTGCAACTTTCTAGTGTGGCCAATGTGTGTCATTGCTGCAAATGCCAGCTACTGCGCATGCAAACTCACACTACATTTGCATTGCCACCCTGACTATTACATCACAACTCATTTACCCAAAGTGTCTGGTGCACACCATGTGTAATGTTGTGGGGCACAAGGCTCACATTCATTTCAAGTAACCACACAGACACCGTACATGCATAGGAGAACTGGCCCAGGGCACGTGCATCTGGACCCGTTTGTTGGCATGGCCACATGTCCAGTGACTCATCTGCTGGGTCAGTCCTCTGGGAGTGGCTGACACATCAGAATAACTAGAACATTGACAAGCAGGTCATTGCACACTGAAGGGATGAGAGAGTGTGACCCGTGAGCCAAGTCTTCACACATGGAATGTGCAAGGAAAGGAGAGTGAATTTACATACATAGCCATGCCTTATGGCCAGTAAAGAGTTAAATGAGGGAAGGAGTCAAAAAGGACAAAGGTCTCCCGGACTGTACCAATGTTGTGTGATGAACCATCCAACCTGTGGACACTGCCTGAATATCCATTGACCTCTGTATGGCGTCTCTGGGCCAGGGGTTATCTTGTGAAGGGTCAGTGGCATAGGCAGAGAACCAGAGGTGTCCATTGTTTGCAAATCAGACATACGTGTAATCCTTAGCCCATCCAATACACATATTGGTGTGGCGTGCATTGTACCTAGCTGCCACTGCCTGTGAATGTCCCCACGCACGTCCCGAGTCAGTGCTTCTCCAAACCAAACACACTAAAAAATCCTGCGCATCAGCATGCACGAAATATGATTACCACACACCCAATCGTCTTTGGCTTTCGTGACATTCCCTATAGACTGATGTACTAACATACTTGCATGACTGATTGGCTTTGTACAATGTGTGTGTGATTTAAAGTACTGTCTTACCTCACACTCATATCAGTAGCTCCATACAACAAATAAAATGCACATGAGCGAGTGACTATAGAGAGATAAGGAACGCTGGACGAGGGTGGCAGAGAGGGAATCTGATGAGGAGGGCATGAGTGAGAGCATGAGAAGTGTCACTTGCCTAATACTCCCACCTCTGGAAACCCCCTCCTCCCATCAGGAGAACCTTCAATGGAAAAAAACACACTTCTTGAGATAGACAACATCTAGCAAGAGAACTAGGAAGGAAAGAATGCATCCCCCTGGCCATTGTAGGACTGAAGAGAGATAAAGGTTGCCCTGAAGCAGGCGTGGCAAGAGACATAAGTGACAAATCGGGCACGCAGTGGCCAACATGAATGCCTTGTAGGACAACACAAATAAAGATACCCTTAGCCAGCCCTGCCTAGGAGGCATCACAAATGTCGATGGCAGCCATTGATGGTACACACATTGGCCTTGTACCACCCCTACGGACAGGACACCATTGCCATACTGCCCCACTTCTAACAGGGCTATGAATAAAACCAGAGAACAAGACATCCTATGGCCACTTCTGTGACTCAGCACAATGCATAGGTAAGGAAACATAGCTTTTACAGATCTCAAGTTTGAAATGATGTTAGTGTTTTGGTGATAGAAAATCATTTGTAGTAATACAATGATGCGTAAGAAGGACAGTTTTGGAGGTTGAAAAGCATTTGTATACTGGGTCACTTTAGCTGTATGTGACCTACTTAGACTGGGATGAACAAGCACATTTCATTGGGAAAAGGAATACAATAAAGACCCTGTTTTGGATTTTAACTTTGTGACAAGTTCCTTACATTAGAGGATGCATATGCTTGAAGGGGCCCTCGCAGTGAACAGCTGGGCAAATTTCAAAATGCACTGTTCTTTTCTGCAGTATAATCTTAGGATCCCCTTTGTTACAGCAGGACCTGCTAGGTGTTGCTGCATAGGAAGAGAGGGGTATCAACAAAACGTGAGTTTGGCTGGTTACTTTACAGTCAACATGTGAATACATTGTTTTAAGGAGAGTGCTTTAATAAGAAAGTCCACAATACATTTTATTAACTAAATAAATCCTAGGATCTATCAAATAAACAGAGGGTAAATATTTAGCCCATGGCCCTAGGGATCATTGGGTGTGTGAAAAAATGACAATGCTGAGTTTTGGAAGGAATCACGACCCCTGTTCAGGATGGGTATGGTGGCATGTTAGCATCTTGGCGAGATTATAAAATGAGTAACTACTGAATTATTAAATACTGCAAAACTGCTGATAAGGAAATTTTCGTGAGCAAGAGAATGACTGGAGACTGATTGGAGCAAGGGGGTGTTAAACAGGAGGCAGAAATCCTGGTCGAGGCCAGGCAACAGCAGTATAACAACATGGAGACTGGTAGTGGGAGAAAGGGCTAGAGGTTCAAGTTGTGGGGATGACAGTGGCCATGAGGTGGAAGTATTAATGATAAACTGGAGTTGAGCCTGTAGAATGTAAAGTGAAGTGGGTGAAAATACTTAGGAAGTGTGCAACAACCACTAAGAGTGCAACCCAGCTGGGGCTTGCAGTACATCTAAAGGCAGAGACAAGTGTGGAAGTGCTTCAATGGAGGCTACAAGTGCTGGTTGTATGGTCTAGTGTAGGAAGTAAATGAAGGCATCCCTGTTAACCTTAGGAGAGCATACCACATCAGGGGAGTAGAGACCACCTTTTGAAAACTGTGATTCAAAATAGTGGTTCCATCTGCTAGTAAAGAGACACTGACAGCCACTGCTGTGGTTTGGGCGAGTGCCCAAAAACTTACATTGGGAACTGAACATTATTGGTGAGCTAAGGTTTGCGGCAATGGTAGCCGATGTGATCTCTGTGGAGGGAAGATTGGTCACTGCAACTATCTGTGAGGATCTGCTAGTAAGGCATGATCTTCACTGCTGTAGCACAGTGCGAGGAGTGGGTGTGTGGAAAGAAACAGAGGGGTCTAGTCACAAAGGTACCACATTTTCCACTTTTTTGTTATTCATAATTTTCAAGTGTAAAGTTATTTCTATGTGCAGACTTGCATTTCTTCAGCCCTGATGCAAACGTTTACGCCAGGACTTACAATTTTGATAGAGAGGGAAAAAGTTTCGAAGTTTTTACATTTATTAATCTTAAAAATGATTACTACTATTTTGATGTAAATGTCTGCTTTTGATTTACGATTTTGTGACTAGTTCGTGACCATCACGATGTTGCAGTGGATATTTCTAAAAAAATGTAAAAAAGGATCTCTATAAAAAAAAAACAATATTTCAGGTACTGGGGTGTGTCTGACAAGAGCCTTTGACTTGATTGTGTGTACATGACAGCTACACATAAGACTGGATGCAGAGTTTCAGGTGACTTATAAACACCCTGTTGCCTTTGTCTGTAAAGTGCACTCCATCATTTTGATAAATTCCATGCATGTCAAAACTCAGATTGTTGTTATAGATGCAGCTCATGTGATGGTCTCTGAAGAATGCAGAAACAGTTTTATTAACATGTTTCCTGGCTTTGTCAATCTGTGGACAGAATTGATTTAACCACTTTCATTTCTGTCTTTGGAACATATTAGAGTACACCAAGACCAAGACTATGTGAGGGAACAGCGACATCAATTCTTCAAAGCTATCTTTCATTAGGAATTCCAGCCCTACCCCAGTCAATGTGCCTAGGTAATTGCCACCACAGTGCACAATCATGAGGCGAGGAGCTTGGCAGTCCTCAATGGGTTTAACCAAAGTCAGCAAAAGATGAAACTTTAACCCTCTCTGTCCAAACCAAGTAATCTCCACATTTGGAAAACCCAAGTCCCTGTCAATACCTCTGTTTTTTGCAGCCTCTTTAGCACAATAGACAACATTGTGGCCCACAATCCGCACTTTAAGCATTTTGAAGTGAATGAGCAATAGCAGTCAGGAGAAGGCTGGAGATGAATGAGGTATTTTTCCAAATCAAAAGAAGTTAAAAGGGAGGTGTTTTTTTTAAAGATATATTTCATTGGATGCTGTCAGTGTGACTGTGAAAAAAAATTAGGTAGTGTGTTGAATGGCTTAGCAAGAAATCCTATTATTGGTTGTTGTTTAAAAAACTAAACATAATACAGAGAGGAATACACTTTTGAATCTGTGGAGTAAACAACATCTGCTGTATCTCATTGGAAGTATCATGTTTCTTCTAGAATACCCTGTTAACTTGTGACCTACTGGTTCCACTTGGTTGCTTGGTACAATGAGGTAATTGTGTATTGGGGGGAAGGGTGGTAAAGGGACAGATTTATTTTTTAAAGGTAAAGAGTTATGACACAATTTAAGTAATAGCAAATTTTAGTCTCCGAATTAGGACTATGTTATAAACTGTTCAGTATTTAAATAAAAAAAGCTGAAGCTAAATATTGGTGTGGACTCCCGTTTCTTTCGTGATTACTCCGCAATGATCGCAAAAACATCACAAACACCCCAGAGACACAAACACCCCGGAGACAGGCATCTCGCTTTGAAAGAGAGGGAATGGGTTAACAGATGCTAACCATTCACAAGTGGAGATACAATAGTCTAAAATAAACTACATGATTTTATTTGCTGCCTTTCTCATGATCTTAGAGTGGAAAGTTGAAGACGTTGCCATTTTATAGTTACATACTATAAGTGGTGTACCATTCTTGTGATTTGTTTTTACAAATCTTAACAGTACCAAAACTATCCAGAAAGAGCTAAAACAACATAATCTACAAACTCACTTCACTGGTATGTATCTAACTTTTCAAAAATCTAAAAAATGTACATTAGAAATAAGGATGTATATGAGAGTTTGATCAAAAACAGTATCACAGTGATGTGAAAAAAACATATCAGATTGGCGGTATCTGGCAGAGGGTATGTGTGTAAGATGTTGGTACTTTTAAAAGTTACCCTGAGCAATACCTTAAAATATGACACTGTTTTACATTTCAAAGCATCATGCGCAGAAGAGATCTATGTTATTTGTATTCTGGAAACTGTAGTGCGTTTAGTCACATTATTAACCACGAGTAGTGTAGTCATGAATAAAACATAAGAACATTTGCTGTACCTGTATATGGATAATAAAGTAGTAATACTTGTTAGGTAGCTATTTATGTAAATGAGGGTGCATAACCAAGACAAGGACAGATACATTCCTGCCTATTTGCACTGCAGGTACCTTTCTGAAACCCTCAGGCTGGAGAAATACTGACCCATATACCAAACCACAATGGAGGTCCCGTTCTTCTCTTACTGAAACACTGAATGTAACTATACCATTGCCATATATGAATTTCTCTGATACTTGCAACTTCCTGAAATTGCTGATTAAGATTTTTCAGTCTTGAACAAGCTCCAGGCTTGCGAGCCACAAAGAGGGCAAAACATGTTGGTTGGGCCATGACTCTTACTTCTGAAATAAAATTACTGTGAAGACTATGTAAACTTGTGAAATTGCAGGTTTACCAGAGGAGATTTGAGTCGCAATGCCCGTTGGATACTGAAAGTCAGCAAAAATAGTGATACAGGGGTCCATGGCACCTCCGAGCTCCACTTCACCAACTGCAATAATGCCAGATTTGCATTTGTTGGATAGGGAGATCTGCATTGGATTGAAAAGCACAAAAAAAGGTGGGCCACACAGGGAATGCAGGGGGATGAGAAATAATTTTCTGAGGGTGGTAAGGAAACTTCAGAAAAAGTATTTTTAGTTAATGTGAAAGACCGTGTAAAACACAATTGGAGCGATAGAAGCGGGAGAGGGAGATAAGTGAAGAGGTGAACACGAGGAACAGGAAGAGAGCAAGAGATAAAGACATAAGCTGATAAAAAGAATTGATGGCCCAAAAGATGGACGAGGGGGTAGAAGTGGACAGACTAAAGCTTTAGCCAGGCTTGAGTTAGATGGCCTTGCCCTGGCTCAGCTCAATGTCCTCTTCATCCCTCAAGGCCAAAACAAACTGTGCTTTCATGTGGCGTCTGCCACAACGGTCTGGCCTCATGATTCAATAAAAATGAAACAGTTATCCAGATGTAAAACAGGTGAAAAAGTGATACCCATATAGTTGCTGAAATACACACTGTGAAACCAGAAAACCTGAGATCAACCCCTGGCTTCCCTGCTTGACCAAACTGCGTGGTCCTAAACTAGGCTCCTTTCTTTATTATCAATTTTTCCTTATTATCACATATGAGAACACCTACGAATAAGTGATTTCACAATGTGTTCTACACTCAAAAATCTTTTATATTTGATTTCATAGACCACATATTGCTCTGTGTGTAATCAGATCTTAGACCACATGTAGGGTGCATGTGCAAGCTGACCTGCCTCTTTGTTCAGTAGTGGCATTTTCGTCAAGACAGAGGGAATGAATGTTTCTAAGTTCAAGCTTCAAATCTATTCTATTCAATAAATGCCTCTCAATGGAGTGATTGGCTCTGATATACTAAGGTGAAATACTTCAGTATGTAAAAGTACTACCATTTCTCGAATTGTGAAGTGACCTACATGATGTATTTTTCATAATGTATTTGCGAAACATTTTCCTGGATCGGCTCATGCACAGACTCTTAAAGCCATGCCATAACCCCCGCACTCTGCCCCACTCCTTGTGCATACAGCATCCTCTTTCCTTTGGTATTTCCCCTCCCGCCAAGAAAAGCCACTACACTTATTGTCTCGTGGTGGTCATTTGTTGGCCGCAGTTTTATTAAGGTTACAAGGGAACAGTTATATTTTGCACTTTGCATGTTATCTGATTATACATTTCCCTGTGATCTTCTCTTGGCCCTTCTGGGCCGGTTCTTTGTTAGGTTGGAATTTTCTTTGTGCCTCATTTGCGCGGAAAGGGGGGTAGCCTATGTCCCCGGAGTTAGGCAGCCTCTCTACCTTGTCCGCTTTTATTGTGCCCTGCCATCCAGCGGGGGCTGGGCTGCGAGCGCCTTCTCTGATTGCTACCCCTTCTTTTGGTAGTCATGAAACCCAGCCATGAGGTATCCCAGAGTCGCTTTCCTTAGGCCACCTCACCCAGCCGTGAGGCATCTGAAAGTGAGTTGACCTATTCTGGCGCACCGCCCTCCGGTGTGCCTCTGTACCAACCGTTCTCAGCTTAGCCCTTCGCCACGTCGTTAGCCCTTCTCAGCCCTGCAACATCGCTGTTCCTTTGGTGTGGGTGGGTGGGACAAGCTTTCAATCCTCGTGTTGCGCTGCTTCCCCTCTCCTGGATGCTAGGAGCCTACCTGGGGGAGCCACGCTTTTAAGCCCCCCGACTGGTGCTCTGGGTTCGCGCCAGTTCTATAATTGGGGGGTTTGAAACATGTGTGCCCCCCCATTGGCCGTGGCGGCCTGGGGGGGACCCTTGTGGTCTTTATCCACCGCGCCTTAATTTTCGCACCATGCTGGGTTCCCCCTCCCCCCTTTCCTCTGGGCGCTCAACGCCGGGTTATGGCGCCGGCTCCTTAGCCCCCTTCAGGGACCCACCTCTGCAATAACACCCGCACTCTGCCCCACTCCACGTGCACATACCATCCTCTTTCCTTCTGTATTTCCCCTGCCGCCAAGAAAAGCCACTACACTTCTTGTCTCATGGTGGTCATTTGTTGGCCGCAGTTTTATTAGGGTTACAAGGAAACAGTTATATTTTGCACTTTGCATGTTATCTGATTATACATTTCCTTGTGATCTTCTCTTGGCCCTTCTGGGATGGTTCTTTGGTAGGTTGGAATTTTCTTTGTGCCTCATTTGCGCAGAAAGGGGGGTAGCCTATGTCCCCAAAGTTAGGCTGCCTCGCTGCCTAGTCCACTTTTGTTGTGCCCTGCAATCCAGCAGGGGCTGAGCTGCGAGCGCCGTCTCAGATTGCTACCTCTTCTTTTTGTAGTCATGAAACCCAGCCATGAGGCATCCCAGAGTCGCTTTCCTTAGGCCACCTCACCCAGCCGTGCGGCATCTGAAGGTGAGTGGACCTATTCTGGCACACCGCCCTCCAGTGTGCCTCCGTACCAACCGTTCACAGGGTAGCCCTTCGCCACGCCGTCAGGGAGGCTGCTGTCTTCCTGCGGCTCCCCCTCCTACGTCCTGCCTTACTACTGGCATCCCACCATTACCATGGCGCCCCACAAGTTGGGCCAGAAGACTATCATGCCCTGTTCGGAGAAGTGTACCCATCGTCGGCGTATTATTCCGGGCGGCCTGTGTGTATCAACGCGTGTCTGATTGAGTCCAGGCCATTTGCCCTGAAAAACTTGCTCACTGTGAGGTTCAATTTCTTCCTTGAGTTTTCAACCCCTTTGTATGATTCCGCCCCATGCCATTCTTTTCTACTTATTAGCTCGGACCAGATTATTGACGTGAGCCCAAATGCCCTGGACGTTTCGATGAGGTCTTTCTGTATCCTGAGGAGGAGTGCTCTCCGCCCCATCCCGGCCAGGTCGTTCCCTCCCAGATGTATGATCAAAACGTCCAGATGCCGGCCTACGTCTTCCCAGAGACCTTTCAGGGCCGCCGCCAGCTGCTCCCACCGTATGCCCGACCGTCCGAACCATCGCACGCATGTGTGCCTTGGCCTGTCCCCGAGTGAGCGCCCAGAGTTTTTCCACCAGGCGTCCATCCGTCTGACAAAGGAGTGCCCCACCACCCACACTAGGTGTGGTCTTTTCCCTGTTGGAGCAATGGAAAAACGGCCAATCACTTCCTGGTTTGCCCCACGCGCCTTCTGGTCATAACAGCTAGGGGCGAACATATGTTTTGTATGCGCGCGAGCGCCATCGCCCTACCGCCTGTATTCCTGCCTCGGACATCCCATGCTGTGCTGCGGTCGTGGCCGCCCCTATCCAGAAAGAGTGGGACCCAAATCCTTTTGGCAGAAGGCCCGCCCTGCTGAGACCTAGGCGCATCACTGCTTTGAACTGAAATTTGCTCAGCTGGATGCCGTTCCTGTGTTTGAAAAGTGGCCCTTCTCCCGCCGGACGTACCACCATGTATGCGAACAGGCAACATGCAGCGCAGTGTCTCTGATCTTGGATGCATTGTAACCTGACTATGGCCCCTTTGCCCAGCTGGTCTGTCTTTGACCGCCGTAGTACCATTTCCACTCTCTTTGCCCCGGGGGTCACGTCGCCGGCCTGGATGCAATGCTCGGCTTGTCCTTCCCTGGCAGGGGCCACTAACTCGCTTATGCGAAATGCTCCGAAGAATGCTGTGGTAAACGTTGCTCGAAATAGCAGCAGCTCGTATCTATCTGTTGTTACTCCTTCCAGTTCCTCCAGAAGTGCTCCTAGCTTCTCAAAGTCTATTGGGCGCCTTGTGTCAGCTATCTTTCCTTCCTTCCGCCTCCAACCCTTCATTGCTGCCCTGATGTAGTGGGATGCAATTGGCTTGAGACTTGTCTCGAGCTTTGCGTAATGGGCCACGGCTGCCAAGTGAGCCTGTGCCCAGGACTTCGACATCTTCCCCTCGTAGGCCCAGCCAATGAACTGTTCCGCCGCCCTGCGAGTGTCTCCGTTGTCGGCTAGTGATTGTATACCCACTACTCTCATTACAGTCGCTACGTATTTACTGTAGCATTTGGCTGCCGCTGGGGCGAGTGCGAGTGTGATCAGTTCCGATAGGTCTGGCCTGCCAGCTCCCAGAGCTGGTTCGGGAAGGGGGTCATGTTCCTCTCTGCCTTGGGTTCCAGCTCCCTGAATTTGTACATCTTGTTTCTCGATAGCGTGTCTGCTATTTTGTTCTCCACCCCTGGCACGTGCCTTGCCCGCAGCTCTATGTTGCCTTCCAGCTGTAATGTAACCAGACGTTGCATTAGTCTTAGTGTGTCTGGGCACCTAGCTGACCCTCTGTTAATCGCCTACACTACGACCTTGTTGTCAGACCTTAGGGTCAGTTTCATGTCCCAGAGATCCTTTTTCGAGATTACTAATGCCACTACGACGTGAAAGAGCTCCAAGAATGTTATGTTGCCTGTTATGCCTTCCCTGTGCCAGCTGCTGGGCCACTGTCCTGCGCTCCACTTTTCCCTCACAATCACTCCAAACCCTGTGCACCCTGACGCATTGGTGTACAACTCAATCTGTTTACTGGTCAGCCAGCCTTCCGTCCATATCAGCACCCCGTTGAAGTCCGCCAGGAAGGTATCCAACATCTGCAAGTCTCTCTTTACCTCGGCCCCAAGCAGTACGTGGTGGTTTCTGTGTGTTAGGCCCCGTGTCATCTATGTCAATCGCCTAGCGAACACCTTGCCTGCTGGTATGACCCTTGTCGCGAAATTCAACTTTCCTATGAGCTGTTGTATGTCCCTCAATGTGGCCTTGTCACGCCCGCACATGTTCCTTATGACCTGTCTAAAGTCTTCTACTTTCTCGGGGGGTAGCCTAGACGTCCCAGTGACTGAGTCCAGCTCGATCCCCAGAAAAGTGATCTTCATAGTTGGCCCCTCTGTCTTGTCTGTGGCTAGTGGTATCCCCAGCTTGTCTGCTTGTGTAATGAATGCCCTAAGTGTGTCTTTGTACTCGTTGGATGCAGCTGGGCCGGTAAACAGGAAATCGTCCAGGTAATGCAGTTTCCTGCCCCTGGGGTGACTATCATGCAGTGCCCACTCTATGAATGTGCTGAAAAGCGCGAAGTATGCGAATGACACTGAGCATCCCATGGGCATTGCCTTGTCGTGATATTACCGTCCCTCCCACTGGAAACCTAACAAGTGGAAACTGTCGGGGTGGACTGGGAGGAAGCAGAACGCTGACTTGATATCTGCCTTTGCCATGAGAGTCCCGCTGCCTGTAGTCTTTATCAGGTCTATTGCATCGTAAATTGTGGAATAGGTTACTGAGCACACCTCAGCCTCAATCCCATTATTTACTGATGTGCCCTTCAGGAACGAGAGGTGGTGAATGAGTCGGAATTGCCGGGTTTTTTTTTGTACCACCCCCAGCGGTGACATGACCAGCCCCCTCCCTTTTTCGGCCGTGAGGGGGCCCTCAATCCTGCCAAGTTGTCTCTCTTTCTCTATCTTTTTGGCCACCGCCCCCGGGTGTTGCATCGCTGACTTCAAATTCCTCTCGCAGCTGAGAGGGAGGGGGCCGCTGAAGGGGATGGGAAAGCCATTCTCAAAGTCGTGTACCAGTGTGTCTGCGTCCTACTCCACCCCTTTTGCTTGCCTCATTGCTTCTTTTTCTCTCTTTTGTCACCTTTGGGGTCGTCCTTTCGCCTACAGCCTGCTGCAGGGTCCCCCCCGCACGTGGAGCATATGTGTTGGAACTTACATGCTGCCCCATATGTACAATCGCCGGCCTCGAATTTCCAGCATACTGCCGGTGGCCCATTGCCGTGCGCTCCTTTCCCTGTACTGGCGTGCTTTTGCTTCTGAAATGGCTGAAAAGGCCTCCCTCTTCCTTTCTCAAAGGGGGCACGAAAGGAGTGGTCGCTCCTTCCCCCCATATCCTGACCTCTTTCGCCACCATCATCTTATGTATGAACCCGGAGACGTCCTCCTCGTTCCACTCCATCTCAGGGTGTGTCTGCATCTATAGCCTGTACCCCTTATCATACTCTAGCCAAGCGTTCCCCTGGAACTACCGATGCGCGTTGTGTATGTTGGCTTCGTAAAGCCATAAGTCGGCTGCGCAGCGCTGGAATTTCTCTACTATGATGCATGCCATGATCCTGAATGCGTCTAACCAATTATCGAATGTCCTCTCCTTGCGCTCCCTTCTTCTCTCCCTCCTATCTTCCTCCTTCTTATCGCATGTTGTTAGATCCAGACCCTCTACCTGAATTTCGAGCAAGGAGAATATATCTATAAACTCCTTCCTCCAAATCCTTTCTTTTAGCGCTATGGGGATGAGGCTGGCTAGCCCTGTGGCCCTGGTGCTCATAGAAGCCGGACCCGGCGAAGTCCGTGCGTACTCCTTGGGTAATGGTACTAGGTACTACCCCTGGGGGTGCGCTTGCAGGTTGGGTGTTCCCCCATGCTACCGTGGGTGACCCCATCCCCCCTACTGCAGGTGCTATTGCCTGGTCCCCTAACCGGTGCTGTTGTGCCATCCCTGGGTTGACCAGGTGCCAAGGTAACCCTGTGGCCTCCTTCCCCTGTGGGTCTGTTGCTCCGCCTGGCCGTTCCGCCCCCTGCCCTGTGCTCACTTGCGTCCCCTGTGTCGCTGTGCTCTGCACCCCCAATCCTTTCAATAACATTGGTGCCATAGTCCTGCAACATTCTTGGATGATAGCGCTAATATGCTCACCGTTGTTTGTCATGTCTAAGTTCCCCTGGACTAGTTCTGCCGCCACCGTGCTGGCTGCAGGTGGCTGGATCGCCTGTTGGGTGCCTTTGTGACCTTTGCTGCATCCATGAGTTTCGCCGGCGCCCTCCTGCTCCTCTTCGCTGCAGGTGTTCTGTTTGCGCCGCGCTGCTGCCCCCTGGTCCCCTCCCCTGGGTCGCGGTCAAGTTGTTGTTGCAGCCAGCCATCCTCACGTACTGCCACAACTGCCCGCATCCTCCTTAGTAGATCAGGCAGATCCTCCTGACCCTGCCGCTTGCCTCCTCTCTTGGCCATGCGGCCTCTGCGGGTTGCTGCTGCTGCAGTTGTGCCCAAAAGCCTTGTGGTGGGGCGGGGTGCCAATGCGTGTTTTCACTGCCCACAGCTTTAGTAGTCCTGGCGGGGTGCTGCCGCCGCTTATCTGCATCAAGCACTCTCCTTGTCTCTGCTGCCCAGTGCACCTGCCTGCCCCTTTGTGCGGTGTCACTGGAGGCGCTATTTTAATGCCCTTCAGCGTGGTGCTGCCACCAATCCCTGCACCAAAGCCTTCTTAAATCCTGGCGGGGTGCTGCCGTCACTTATTTTGCACCAAGCGAGCCAAACTTTGTTTCACTTTAGCGGGGTTGTGCCGCCTTTCCCCTGCACCAATTGCTGTTTGTCACCCAGTTGGTTTAATGCCCCCGGTGATCCCACCTGTCTGGCGAGCTCTTTGCAAGTGCCCTCCGTGCGGGGACTGCTGCCGCTGGGTCCCCACCGCGTCTCACTCACTTCTGGGGATCTACTCCCTGTCCCGTCCGGGAGCTACTCTGTCCTGTTGCAGCGTGGCTGCAGAGCCGTGCGCACCCGGGCTGTACACAGGCCTCGCCCACAGCGCTTCTGGCTGCCGGGCTTAGAGTCGTGAGACGGTGTCTCCGGGCGCGCTTCTTGCCTGCCGAAGGGCTCCGGCTTACCTTTCACGCCGCTCCTGCACGTTCCGCCGGGTGGGCTCCGGTGTCGGCTCACGGCCACGCTTCCCTGGTGGGCCCCGGATGTCTCGGCGGGCGCAGGGACCTCTCCGCGCTGGCCTTGGTCCGTCTTGTTGGGTGGGCTCCGGCTTCGGCGTGCAGTGTCCTGGAGCCCCGACTCCCCTCCGGGTGGGCTCCGGTTATGCTGGGGAGCTCCGGTGCCAGGCGCAGGCCGCAGCACTCCACGCTGGGTAGGATCCGGCTTCGACGCGGCTTCATCGGCTGCCACCGCTGATGGAGCTTCCGCTGCAGCGCCTCATCGCCTGCTGATCCTTGATGCAGCGCTTCGCTCTCCAAGCTTCAGGTAAAAAATTCAAGCTTTCAATCCTCGTATTGCGCTGCTCCCCTGCTCCTGGATGCTAGGAGCCTACCTATGGGAGCCACGATTTTAAGCCCCCGACTGGTGCTCTGGGTTCACGCCAGTTCTGTGATTGGGGGGGGGGTTTGAAACATGCATACCCCCCCCATTGGCCGTGGCGGCCTGGGGGAAGGGACCCTTGTGGGCTTTCCCTACTGCGCCTTCCTTTTCGCGCCATGCCTGGTTCGCCATCCCCCCCTTTCCTCTGGGGGCTCGACGCCGGGTTATGGCGCCAGCTCCTTAGCCCTCTTCTGAGGCCCGCCTCTGCAAGACTATTGGCTCACTTCTGTCTTGGCTCTCCATGCTAATTTGTTGCCTTGTCCATCTCCATGGAGGAGTAAAGAAGAGAAACGGTAAGGAAACACTGAGTAGGAGTGGAATGACGTAACAAATACCAGAGAGAAAGATCACAGTAATGAGTGATTTGGGAAACATGGAAAGCAGACGGGAGGGCGAGAGAGAGCCGAAGGAGGGCAGAGAGGGTAAGTGGTATGGAGCCCCAATCAACAAAGAAGAAGGAGGCAGCAACAGGGAAGGGAAAAAGGGACATGAAAGGGAAGGAAAAGAAATGCTTGTGTAAAGGAGAAAGGGAGAATAGAGGAGGGAGGGTGCAATTGTTATTTGAGAGAGAATCAAGTGGAGGGGATTCATGACCATCGGTTCGCACTGACTGTGTGCACCCTACCCTCCAAAGCACTGTCAACAAACCAGGGTCTCAGACTGACAGTCAGTCAACGTGTGTTATTTTTTGTTTTCTCCATTTTGTGTGTGCTGCGATTGCTTGGACGATTTCAGCTAGTGTCCAAAACTATATCGACATAGGTCAGCAGATAAGCTGCTGAGGCCAAATGGCATCAGCTCTGGCTCTGTCTGCCGGAGACAGCACTTCCCCTATTCATCCCAACTCTCTATTCATTGGTCCTAGGCATGCTTTGCAGTGCATGTAGAGATATCCTAGCTGTCCTAGGCATACACAGACAGCTGGCCAATTAGTGCTAGTGCCTCACCCGGCCTAAGCCATATGACCCTCTACCTCTGGGACTGGACAGAGATGGAACACGCTACTCAGCTTAATTGTGAGACACTCTCAGATACTTGCAGTGATGCAGTCAAAATTATCAAAATGCATGAGTCTAATCAATGATGAGTGACACTTAGCAAGGTGGTATAGCAAAACAAGAAATTTTCTTTAACTAAGGAACTGTTGTCTCTTTTTGGAAGTCTGACTGCCTGCTTCCCTGGTGATCCGACTGCTGGATTACGAGTACAGCAGAAAGACCACTGCAAGAATGCTTCCATCACCAACATTTGCCTCTACAGAGGCAGAAGAGGCACAGGTGGTCAATGGAGGGGGTGCAGGCATGTGGACAGCCATCCGACTTGTGCCATACCTTTCCACCTACATTTTCCTGGTGGGAACACTGCCACGTATGAGTCCGCAGAGAGGCATGTCAATTTCTGAAAATAGGACCCCAGGGTGATTGTGCACTTAGGGTATGTCACTAGTGCACATACAAAGCACTCCAATACCTTCGGGTCTGGTTAGTGCTATCACATAATGTATAACATTAATAGAATTTACACATCCCCTGACTGGCTAGGATGACATTCAAGTTTGTCCAGCAGTCAGCAGTGTAATCCTGCATGGCTCTGCAGCCATGCAACCACCAGCCCTGTGGGACACTCCTAACATAGCGGTTCGAATACCCCCGGCTTGCCGGCATTTTCAGGACCGCTGACGCTGGGGCCTGGTGGTTCAACCACCAAAGTCGTATTCAGGCCCTAAGTAAATAGAGTAGAGCTGCTGTTGGTAGTCTGTCTGCTCTGCCCATCATCATCATCATCATTTTAACTTAACTTCGATCTTCAATATCATAAAAGTTGAACATATAATTTTTTAAAAGCCACTAACAACGCTGTACAGCTTTGATAATAGGTGTTCCCAAACAGACACTTAGATTGCACTGTGGCTACTCTATGGTCCTACTTCAGGACAGCAGAACATAACTTATGTAACAGTATTCAAATAAACCATTTTAAATTAGAAAACCGTTTTAAATGTTTTATTAAAAACATATACAATCTATACTTGCATAAGCCTTGCCAACATTTCCTATGCACCCTTCCCCTTCCGTGAGAATGGGGGAGAGGATTACAACAACAATAACCAGATCTTGAGTGTTAGTTTTTTTTTTACACCCATTCGCTTTAAGTAAACACAGAAAGTTTGTACAGTAAACAGCAAAAAGACCCAGTTAGACAATGGAATAAAGTGCATGCACCTAGTAGTGGACAACAGTGTCAAAACTATAGAGATCACATTGACTTATTTTAACCCAAGTAGGGTGGTACACGACCTTACAATCAACCTACCCAGTTAATTGAAAAGTGCAAAAGTGCAAAGAGTAATAAAGTGTTATTGAAGTATTAAAAACAGTATTCAAATGGGATTGTTCATCCTAGGGCTATGCTGACAGCATATGGTCATAGATCCGTTATCATTTGCTAAAAAAAGATTTTGATGGGAGAGTCTTGTATCTGAACTGTAAATACAAGTTACATGCAAATGGAGGAGTGATTTCATTAATTGTTGGCTCGTAGTAAGAACATGGTTTTACATCTATGAATTTCAAAGATGGAGTTCCTCTGAAATGGTTCACCGTTTAACAGCTACATACTACCAATACATTTAATACAGTCATTATAAGCCTGTTTTGGAAGTAGCACACATCTCTATGGGAGAAGACCAACATTTTGTTAATCCCAGTTGTAATCCCAGGTAATGGTGATTTCCCATAGGTCAACCACTGGGTTTTCCATCTGCATGCTGGAGACAAAAGATCTCTGAGCAAAATCTGAAGACTTTGGGGTCATTAGTGTGCGAATTGATATTCCCAGGAAACATCTAATGAACTTATTTTCAACCACTGAAAATATATTAATGTTTGCACATCCCTAGAAAGGAGCCTCTATAGTCTTTATATTATATGTTTCAAGAGCAGGAGCCACCCTCTTAGATGTTATCTGTGCATGGATCTTTGCTAGGCTCTCTGTATGATGGATTAGTAGAGTGTACGTTTTTTTAATTTGGGGAACCCAATTTAGATTCAGCTTGAATCTTATTCCTAGGTAATCCAAAAATGACACCTGGTCAATTGGATTATTTCCCACATACATCCTACTGTTCTGTTTTTCATGGAAAAGCACGAATTTAGTTCTAGAGATGTTCAGCTCTATACCTCTCTAAACACAGAAGAATTAAACTTGTTTAGCAGCAGATGTAACCCCCCCAGGTGACTTAAAAAGTAATAGAGTGTTGTCGGTATAAAGTAGAGCAGGAGCCCTCTGAAGTTCACTTTTGGGGGAGTCACACCCATCCCTATCTAAGTAGTCAACCACCCCATTAACGTATAGTGTGAATAGTGTGGGGGCAACAACATAGGCTTCCCTTACTCCACCTTGGATCCTAAAGGACTAATTGACCACTAGCAGGCCACCTAATTCAGGCATAAATTCGAAAATGTAACCACTCCAAGATGTCTAATGGATTAGCAGGATTCCCATTGCTTCCAGGACTCTCCACATCTTCCCTCCACTTACACCTACCCACCAGACACCTTCAATCTGCATCCCAGGCACCTCCCACGGATCAAGAAGACCACATGGGGAGGACGCTCCTTCTCATTCCCCGCAGCCAAGAGCTGGAACTAACTTCGGTAACACCTCAGGACCTCCCATTCCCTCATGGACTTCCAAAGGAATCTCAAGACAGGTTGTATAACAGAACTATGCATGCCTTGACCACGAGTAGCTTAACAATGCAGTCAGTACCACAACTGTGTCATTACCACATGTTTCTTTAGCGCACAAGTCGTTACAACCACTTGCTTTAGGGAAGCGCTAAACTTTGGAATAGTATACATTGCTATTTCAACTCCATTTGGTGTATCAGTATGGAAAGTGTTGGATTTAAAATCCAACACCAATCCAACACTGCGTTCCGCAAAGCAAATTATTGCAACAAATTGCATGCTTAAGGAACGTGTTGTAACGTCGCAGTCGTGGGACTGACTGCATTGTAAAAGCAATACGTGGTGTTGTCTGCCTGATAAAGGATGTTTACCCACAAGACATAGGTCTTCCAGGCAAACCAGGCATGATCTCCTCCTCCCCCATCAAACCTGCCTGACTGAGCCCTGGATAACCTCACAGGTGATGAGCCGGGCTCTACAAATTCAGATTACATACCGGAGTTCCGAACGGAGTCTCGTTTTGTGAAATTTAGATTTCTTTTCTGTCTTAAAGAAGCTTGGACCCTGATCAACTTCAATGAACTTCTGGAATGAAAATGGATTCTTCGTAGCGAGTTCTTCACCATCTGATAACCAGATCGACATCACACAATTCTATGATAATTGAACGCTCTGTAATCCAAATTATCCGGTCAATTAAAAGTATTTTTCAAAAAACTGTTAGCTAATTACTGCTACTCCATTTGTGAGAAAACCTCTTTTACATATTTTTTCTCATTCTATATTTACATTTCACAGTTTTGTAACCATTCTCCTGTTTGTATCATAGAAACTGTACACAGTCAATTTGATGTGCACTGCAGTATGCTCTACAGATTCAGCACCGTGCAGATGACTGTAACTGAAATCAATGAAAAGCCTAAGGGTTAATTACGAACAGGACGTAGAGCACATCGCACCATGCATTATCAGTTATGATATTGTGTAAATGTGCAATAATTTTAGCCAAGTAAAACAATAAAATATGAAGCTGTAAATGGAGAGCTTTTGCAAAACTCTTGAGGCCTCTTTTTGCAGGTTAACTTAAAACTTAAACATCACCTAAATCAGATCTCCCTACAAGACATAATGGAGGAAAAGAGTGCAAATATAGGACATGCATGTGATTAACATAAAAAGGGTGCGAGCAACAAAATGTACTGTTCTCAATACCTTTCCTACTCTGAAATATTTAGTACAGTCCTGTAGTGGACTTAATTATGTCCTTTATTGACCAATTGTAAATGTGGACAGTTTGCAGACTTTTGGCCTTCAAACCTTAGCAAGCAGCTCAACCTTGGAATAATTTTACGATATAATATCTTCAAAAATATCCACTCCAACAAAACCACAAGCAATTAACTTTGTTGTTGAGAAAGGAATTGAAACCGGAAAATGGGGATGTATGCAAATATGCTACCTATATGAAGTAAAAAAGTCATAAAACTAGTTGTTCTCTGTGCAACAGATGTTTTCCAAGATATGAAATCCAGCATATTGATCGATTTTTTGCTTTGCAATTGTATCAACTGACTGAGGTGGAAAGTAGTCCAGATTAGCAAAGCTCTAAGAACTCGTATTACGCACGTTAAATAAATCCCTTATTGTACCCCATGCACCATATTGGCAAACCCTCCTCTCCAATTACAAAAATGAATTAAATGTGAACTATCAAATATGGATTGCTCAATGGAGAACTCTAAGTAAATTGAACTCCTTCAGTACGGCAATATTTAATTTTTCTGTGTCACCATGATTGCACCATAATCAATAAAGCAGGCAAGTTAAGGAGTACATACAGCTATAACATAACAAAGGTAGATGTGACAAGTAACACCTCAGTCATGCAGGGGGCACTGAGAGAGACATTGTACTATAAGCAAAACACACGAAAAAACATAGTAAATGTTACCTTCTTAACCGTTCTCCTCGTCCCAAACCTTACCTGGTGAGTTTTGCCTGGTTACAGAGCGAACTTACCTACTACCTACATTACCCTAAAAATAAACTAAAAACCAAATACCTATACAGTAGCGGCTCCTCGAGGGAGTGTTGCGGGGCGGTGGTGCAGTGCACGGAAGGGGCAGGGTGGGGGTTAGGAAACTCAGGAATTGGGCGGATCGGAGTTGAGTAAATAAATAAATAAAATGAATTCCATTGCGCGCCGCATCGCTGATTTGGCATTGCACCGCGGACTATGTAATTCATTTTAATTTATTTCTTTCTTTGTTTACTCAAATCCGTTCAGCCCAATTCCGGAGTTTACTACCCCCCACCCTGCCCCACCCGCCCCACCACCCGCAGCACTCCCTCGACGAGCCACTACACACTATGCACAGTCTATAACTTGGTAGTCATAAAGAGAGACCCCCTACCATACTTACTGAAATACTAAGTACCTCAGTGGCCTATTATCAAAACCAAGTGGGCAGGAAGAGTAAATATCTTGGCTTGTGAAGAGGAAGAATAGGACTTGGAGTAATTAGGATTACCAGTAAGTGTCAGGAAATGTTAGGAAGAAAGAGGATTGACTTTGGAGCTAGGTGAAATATATTTCAGAATGAAATTTGTGGCTGGTGTTTCCAAGGAACACTGAAATAATATCAATAACAAAAATATAGAACTACACAAATATCAATGACAAAATATCGAAAACACAAATATCGAATACCTATCTACAAACAGGTAAGTACAAAAATATTGAATCAAAAATATTGTTAAAAAAATATAGTTAGTCAAAATATCGAATTTCTTTAAATGTGTTAAATATAATTTAAAATAATGAAATATTAAAAATAATTAAGTAAAATATACTTAAAATACTTAAATAACCTTAAAATTATTAAATAATTAATTTGTCATAAAAAAATTACAATTTTATTTTTCAAAACATATATATATATATTAACATAAGATTAATAAAAAATATACAATATTTTTACTGTAGGATAGCGGGAGGGTAACAATTACTCTTCCCACTCCAGTGAGTGCAACAGTAGGGAAAGCGTTGGATAGCGTAGGGGTAAAAATTACTATTCCCACTCTAGTGAGTGCAACAGTAGGAAAAGCGTTGGATAGCGTAGGGGTAAAAATTACTATTCCCACTCCAGAGAGTGCAACAGTAGGAAAAGCGTTGGATAGCGTAGGGGTAAAAATTACTATTCCTACTCCAGTGATTGCAACAGTAGGGAAAACGCTGGATAGGGTAGGGGTAAAAATTACTATTCCCACTCCCGAGAGTGCAACAGTAGGGAAAGCGTTGTATAGCGTAGGGGTAAACATTACTATTCCGACTCCAGAGAGTGCAACAGTAGGAAAAGCGTTGGATAGCGAAGGGGTAAAAATTACTATTCCCACTCCAGTGAGTGCAACAGTAGGGAAAGCGTTGGATAGAGTAGGGTTAAAAATTACTATTCCCACTCCAGTGAGTGCAACAGTAGGGAAAGCGTTGGATAGCGTAGGGGTAAAAATTACAATTCCCACTCCAGAGAGTGCAACAGCAGGGAAAGTGCTGTATAGCGTAGAGATAAAAATTAGTATTCCCACTCCAGTGAGTGCAACAGTAGGGAAAGTGTTGGATAGCGTAGGGGTAAAAATTACTATCCCCACTCCAGTGAGTGCAACAGTAGGGAAAGTAAATACTTCATATATTAATTCCAATAAATTAAATATCAAGACCAAAAAAAACTATTAAAAGTAATTAGCAATTTAATAGAATATAATTAATCAATTAAAAATACAAGTAAAAATTAATTATTAAAATTCATTACCTTTTAATACAAATTAATTACCACTTACCAACCAATTAATTAACAATTAAAAATTAATTAACAAGTATTTCAAAATAAATACCAATAAATACATTACAATATTTAATTAATTACAATTGAATTACTTCCCACCCTATTCCCCTATAAACCAACAACCCGCTAAGTGAAATAATTTTATAAAATTAAAATATTTATCAATTAATCAATTTATAAAAATGAATTACCAATTTAAATGTAATGAATTACCAATTAAAAATTAATCAACAATTAATTCAAGATAAATACCAATAAATACATTTAAATATTTAATTAATTTTAATTAAATTACTTCCCACCGTATTCCCCCATAAACCCACAACCCGCTACAGAATTAAATTATGCAAAAATTAAATAACATAAAATTCATTATTTTAAATAAATTATAAAATAAATATACAATTTTCACACATATACTAATATACAAAACACTTACAAAAATTCGATATTATTAAAAAATCGATATATTTAATACCTATATTATATACTTTGATATTTTGACTTTCTATATTTATGTAAATCGATATTAAATTACTTACCTTAAATTTGAGATTTTTGTTGACTATATTCTGTCCATTCGATATTGTGTCCATTCTATATTCTTACTTCAATATTTTGTCTGTATACCGTTTCCAAACGAGAACTTATAGATGTGATGTTTGTTTACAAGAAATCTCAATCTATAATTACAGGCGTTGTACAACAAATGGTTTACACTTAGCAAAAAATGAACAGGAAAGATTCTGTTTAGTTCTGTGAGTAATTCAAACACATGTGCATTATAGTGAAAATTCTGCGCAGAACACCACCATTCTAAAAGTTAGCATTTGCAGATATTTCCATGCGAAGAAGTCACTTATGACTCTAGATACTCTGTCAAATGTCTGAAATTTTCTTCTGATATAATTGACACTCATAGAAGGAAAAATATTGGTTTATTGGAAATTGCTATCTGGGTAGTCAATGGTAAAGATACAAACACTGTCAGCAATGAATTAGGTGGATATTCACACTTCAGAGCACATTTCAATGTATACCTTCATAATCTGCAAGTAAGTGTGCTGGAAGGGAAATGAAATATGTTTATGTCTATGTTTTGGTTTGTGGTGTTTTAATACCACTATACAAAATCTCTCTTATGAAAGTAATTACATCAGTCTTACAGTCAACCGTAGCAACTATATCAGCCATGAAAGGCCCACTCCAGAGTTAAAGGCCCAAACCGAAGTTCCTGAAGACTTTGTTTCACAGCTATTGCTGTGAATGGTCAACAGTTAGCAGCCGTGTGCAGGGCCACAGCTGATAACTGTTGAACATTCTCAGCAATAGCTTTGAAAGAAGCCTGAAGTCAGCCTTAGGTTCTCCCTGCGCTCAGCTAAACTAATTCCTCATTCAGCTGAGTTGTGGAAACACTGGAACTGAGAAGAACACCCCCTCCATCCTTCTCAAGGTCCATGGACACAGTGAGTTACGGGAGGAAGGATGGGGATGACTGCTCTTTGCCTTCCTGCACAGGCTCTGTCACTCACTTTCTTATACCCAATGAATATATTTTGGAGAGAGTGGGGACAGAGAGAGGAAAAGGCTGTGTATTTGGACACTGTAATGTTGAGAACTGCGGCCCTAAATGAGCATCTATAGGTCGCTGTTGCGGTCGCTGCTGCTCCATTGTCTTCAATAGAACCTTCAACATTCCAATGTTCTAATATAGTCTTATAGCCTGCAGTAGCAGGTATACTGGCCTACACTGCAGACAGCAGTGCTTACAATTCAGATTGAGTCTCTATTGCAGATGATTCAGTCCTGTAGGCAACAGACATTGCTCCTAGTATGACCCGCCCGCAGCACGCATCATCTCAGGCTGTGCCCATGCTGAATGCTTTTGATGTGGCTATCTTAGTGAACTAGAACTGATGAACCCTTTATGATACAATCTTCTTGTGTATTATTTCAGATCTACGGCCTGTGTTTCTGTATACCACAAGTTATGGTTCTTTTACAATCGACTCTTTTGTGTATTATTTCACATCTACTGTCCCTACATTACTGCAGCACACACTATTGACCCTTTTATTATTGAATCTCTGTGTGTGATCCAATGATTACTGTTGTAGTTTATGCTAGCAGAAGCCATTCCCTGAGGGCTGGTTTACACTCACCTCACACGCATCCAGCACAGACATCACTGGATATGTGACACGGGCAATAAAAACGAGTCGAGCGCACGTGCTCGTACCCACTTTCACTATCTATCTGTGTCCGTGCGTTCATTATCTATGAATAATAGTGCCCCTGAGCCGTACCACATTACATTGTGCTGTGGACAGCGTATGCAACCATGTTACCTCTGGCAGTGGGGAAAACTTTGGTTATGTAACTTTTAGGTGCATGGCTATCACAGGTGGAAGGCTACTTTACAGCCCATGAATACTGATGAAGATGATGGTTGCATGTTGTGTGTAGTGTAATAAGATATGTGTACATAGCAAAAAGTTTTCAAAAAAGCTCTCTAAGCAGAAGAGGTTTCTCTCATCGAACCCGGTAGAGAGATTGACTAAAACGGGTGGCGTTCTCCAACTCCTACAATGGGAAATGTTATGAGCCAATCAAATGCTTTTTTTAAGGTCACATGGCAATCACGCACCCAGCGCGCAAAGAGTCCGCAGCTGACGTGATTTTGAGAAAATATATTTACCATGATATAAGTTTATTACAGTTATAAATATATAAATGTTTAAAATATTTTAGACTATCGCTTGCTCTCATATACACTTTAAAGTTATTTTGATATCGTTTTTTAGACATAAAAAATATGAGGGAATGGCGCACCTGGCACGACACCATATGTCTATGACGTAACACAGTGCCTGGCAGAGTGCACTCGTCACATACGCAACCCGCAGCGGTATGACCCCATAAGTACATTACGGAACGCTCGGCTTAGTAGTGCATACCCATCGCAGACCGAAGTAGCAGCTGGCGCGACCTCATATGTATATGATGTAACATGGGACGCGGTGCCATGAACCCCTCGGATACGAAATGTGCACCATTTACGAGTTTAGCAAAATGGTGGATTGGATTCGCCTGCTGATGGAGCTTGGTACACTACTGGTACGGGACTCCAGTTTTCGCAACAAAGAAAATAAATGATATACATATTTTTTTTGAAGATATAAAACATTACATAATTTTTCAAGTAAAAAAAAGGATAATAGAGTTCCAAAATATTACAAAAAAAAAATATAGGTTTTTATAAATATTAAAATATGAAATGAACATTTAAAAATCGTTCAAAATTCACTGAAAAAATCATTGGTTTTACAGACGTTACAGTTAGGAATTAGCATTTAAAAAACCTTTGAAATGCACTAAAAAACCATAGGTTTCAGGGACGGTATAGTTAGTTAGACATTTGACTCATATAAAACCAGAGAAATTCACCCGTTATAGTTAGTTCAGCTAACTATAACTTGTGCGCCTGCAATGCACTGCTGATAAGGTCACATATTACATCACTCATGACATGGTCAGTGACATCACTGATGACATCTCAGATGACATCACTGATGAAATCATCCACGTGATAATCTGATGCATATACTGATGCCCTAATATAAAATTTGATACACCCACTCTAAAATACAGACTACTATTTTTGAAACCATACAACCACACAACAATGCCAGATACTACATACCACCCACTATTTCCTAGGTCTACACACACATCCAGTCACTTGTACATGTAGTTACTCATCAAGACAGTACTATAATATGCACTCATACATCTATACATACAGTCACTCTGCCACTCATCCATAGAATTACTCACACATCTAGTCAGTCATGCAAAGAATCAATCACATACCCATTTACTCATGTATGCAGTTATACACAGCAACTCAGTTATTTATACACACACCACATCACTTATTTATGCAGATACTAACACATACTTACTGTCTTATACAATCACTGTTACAAGCAGACACTCATTTATACACCCACTCTTCAAATACCTTACTCTCACATATAGTCATTTATATACTCCAACACTCACATATACAGCCTTAAAACATATGTAGTTACTAACACATATACCACTGAGACATTTATTCACTCAGCAACACATCCATACACCCACTAACTCACCCATACACCCCTTCCCAGGTGCACTTTTGAATCCATACAACCAGTGAATCACCCACTCAGACATCCATGCACAGAGTCACACACCCACCCCACACACACAGACACTCAGGCACCCTTACAGATACTCAGACAACAAATCAATAACCCATATAGACACTCATGTAGCTACTCACCAACCCATGCAGCCACTTACACACCAACTGAGAGACTAATACAGACTTTCACACAGTTTAGTCACTAACTGTCAGGTTCGCACCCCCATGACCCAACCCCCCGTACCTGGTTCCGTCACTGGATCTACGGCGCTTGCAACAGCCGCCTTCCCGAGCCTGCACCTTACGGCCTGCGGCGCGCGGAACAGGCAGCGTCACAGCTGCAAAGGACTACACGACCCAGAAGGCCGTGCGCGACGCATGCGCAGCACGGGCACGGCATGAATGGTGGCCGCCAGTCAGGAGCGGCGTCGGGTATTGCCGGACGCTAGCGGAGTCTAGCTTACCTCGGGAGAAGCGCGAGGCTAGCACTTGTCTCCTACCTACAACTTTGACCCTTGATAACTTCCAGGACCCTATTTGCCCGCAACGTTCTTGGAGCCATCCACCCTGCCTTGTTTTACCCCAGTGCCTGCCTGCCTGCTACCTTAAGGGGTTGGAAAGAGCAGCACTGACTGTGTGCAGCCCCCGAGCAGGCAAGCCCCCATAGAACGACTAAGGGGTTCAAAGCGGTGACAATAACCGCTGGTTCTCCAACCACTCAGCTTGGCTCTTACCCTACCGCAGCAAGCGGAACTCAAGCGGCATTTTCGCCCGCTACTTTACACAGTGCCCTCCGTTGGTGAACTGCCTGGACGGGTGCTCTTGCGCAGGACGGTTGGTCCCTAGGGTTCGCTCGGCATTGTCGGCCGAGGAGGGGTTCTGCAAGGAGTGCTGACCGGTGAAGGGTATCGTTGACTTTTCTTTCTTTCTTGTTTCTTTCCTGGATGTGTGCTCTTTCTCGGATGATGCATTATTCAGCCTAACAGTTCTTTACCTCGAGGTTGTCTGGGTGTTTGTACTTTTTGCACACGTTGCTTAGGAACTGACGAGCTACTTCCGTACCTCTGTCTCACGCACACGGTGAAACCAGTAGGCCGCTGTGCACTCAGTGTGCTGTTGATTTCTCTCCGTGGCTGTCCCCACTGATGTCAGGTCGACCCTCAAGACCTAGAGGTTCACAAAATATCTGACCTATAATTAAACGTCTTCCTGGTCGGTTTGACGATGCAATGGCCACGATGGAGGATGTGCTGGTGGCTTTGGCTGAGGTCAGAGACGAGCTGGAAGGGTTCGCGGGAGAAAAACCACTGACCTTAGGGCACGGTTGGATGGGAGCCAAAGGAATCCTTTTGGTGCAGGGGCTGCACACACCGCCTCACCGGCAGCGGTAGTTGTGGAGATGCTGGTTCCGTCCCTCTGGCAACCCCGGAGCGCTTTACCGGGGAGTCAAACAAAGTGGAGATGTTTCTGACGCAAGTGGCGTTACACTTCTCGTGCAAGCCCAAGTCCTTCCCCACCAACCAAGCCAAGGTCGCTTTCATGATCTCCTACTTGGCAGGAGACGTCGCTCAGTGGGCTGTGCCTTTTGTGAGCCGAGACGATGCTCTCCTGCATGACTGGGAAGCATTCAGGGAGGAGTTCTCCAAGGTGTTTGATCGCAGAGCCGACTTCTACACGGCAGATAGAGAGCTGCTGGAACTACGACAGGGCAGCAAGGGTGTGCTGCACTACCTAAACGCATTCAGGTGCCTGGTGGCAGAAACCAAGTGGCCGGAATCCAAGAGGGCAGCGCTCTTCCACCAAGGGCTAAGCGAGGAGCTGAAAGATGTCATCGCGCAGATAGACCCTCAGCCAGACACCTGTGAGGGTTTGATCAGTCTGGTCTTGCGGCTGGGGCACAGGATGGGTGAGCGTCGAGGCGACCATAAGAAAAAGGAGAACGCCCCTTTCATGAGCAGCCATCTGGGGTCGTCAGAGGCTCCTCTACCTCAGGGGCCTGAACAGATGGACATAGGGTCCATCAGAGCCAGTCTTACCTCCACTGAGAAAGAAACTCGACGCAAACAGGGCCTTTGCCTGTACTGCGGCAAGAAGGGTCACTTCGTGCGCGAATGTCCTGTTAAGCCTAAGACTAGTCGTTTCCGTTCCGGTAGGCTGGTTACAGGGGCGGAAGACCCGCTGTCGGAAAACTAATGGACTCCCGGAATAGAGAAGGGGCTTCTCGGAGCCGCAGCTTCATCCCTTCACTGCTAAACACTGACCAGCTGAATGAAAGGCACCTCTTCATCACCCTGAACCTGCTGGTACAGAACAAATGGGTTTCGGTGGCGGCTATGGTTGATTCAGGGGCCACAGGCTTGTTCATGGATGCTGAAGAGGCTCGTCGTATAGGTGTTTGCCTGTTACAAAAGGACGCACCGGAAGACGTATACGCAGTGGATGGGCGCAAACTGGTCTCGGGACCTGTAGGCCAACCCACAGGAGAGCTATAAGTACGGTACGAGGGAAGACACCAAGAAGCGATAGACTTCAGCATCACAAGGGCCCCGCAGTATGGAGTCATGCTGGGTTTGCCCTGGCTCCAAAAACACAATCCGTGGATAAACTGGATAACAAGAGAGGTGGTCCTGGATTCACCATATTGTCTTCAGCATTTCGGGATGTTTCTCACCAGGGGAGGCAAACAGAAGCTCCGTCTCAGGTGGTTGCCACGGCTGCCGAGAAGGATGTGAGTCTTCCGGCAGAGTACCACGTGTATAAGGGGGTGTTTGATGACATTCAAGCCGAAGTGCCATCTCCCCATAGGCAGTACGATTGCCAAATTGACTTGGTACCTGGAGCATGTGTACCAAGCGGGAGTTTATACGCCCTAACGGAAACTGAGAACCTCCACCTGCGCTCCTACCTGGACAAGCTGTTGGACCTGGGTTTCATCAGGCCTACCAAGTCTCCGGCGGCGTCTCCCCTTTTCTTTATTCCGAAGGCCAGCGGAGAGTTGCGCACCTGTGTGGACTACAGGGCCCTCAACGGCATCACTGTCAAGAACCGTTACCCCTTGCCACTCATCAACGTCCTACTGGAGCAAGTAAAGACGGCTAGGGTTTACACCAAGCTCGGCCTCAAGGGGGCGTATCACCTGGTTCGCATGCGGACCGGGGACGAATGGAAGACGGCGTTCAAGACAAGATACGGTCTCTTCGAGTACATGGTGATACCCTTCGGGCTCTTTAACGCCCCTGCTGCGTTCCAGTACTTCCTGAACGACGTACTTAGGGAAATCTTGGACGTCTATGTAGTGGTGTACATAGACGACATCCTGATATATTCGGATACGGTGGAAGACCACGTCGGACACGTGTCGAATGTCCTGAAGATCCTACAGGACAACAAGTTGTTTTGCACACTCTGCCAGTGCGATTTCCACGTCACAACGGTGGAGTTCTTGGGAGTGATGCTTAGCCCGGACGGGCAGGAGATGGCAGAAAGGAAGGTCAAGGCGGTGAGGGACTGGCCTGCTCCACAAAGCATTAGGGATGTGCAGTGCTTCATCGGCTTTGCTAACTTTTACAGGAGGTTTATAGAAGGATTCTCTGGTCTCGTTGCTCCTATCACACAGCTGCTGCGTAAGTCACAGCCGTTTCTCTGGTCCTCTGAAGCACAGGCAGCCTTCCGGGAGTTGAAGAAGGCTTTCATAACGGCTCCTATCCTTACACACCCGGACCCGGACCCGGAACAACCTTACATCATGGAGGTGGACGCCTCAGCAGTGGCTCTAGGGGCCGTTTTGTCCTAGAGGCATGCATCAACAGGTGTGCTACACCTGGTGGCATTCATGTCACGGAAGCTGAACGATGCGGAGAGAAACTACCACATCGCAGAGAAAGAGCGCTTGGCCATAAAGGAGACGTTCACTGATTAGAGACATCTGTTGATGGGGGCGAGGCATGTGGTGACGGTGTTCACGGACCACCGGAACCTCCAGTTCATGACCGCGGCTAGACTCCTCTCTCCCCGCCAGCTGAGGTGGATGCTTTTCTTCTCGGGTTTTCATTTCAACATCACCTACAAACTGGGTGCTGAGAACAGAAAGTCAGACACTCTTTCGTGTCAATCAGACCCACCAACACAACCCCCCTCGATGATCGGCCCCATCATCCACCCGGCCAAGGTGTTAGGGGTAATACAACCGAACACATTTCTACGAGGAGTACAGCGGGGTGTCCAGTCCTTTGCTTGGAAAACCTGGCTGTGATGCCACAGGGAGTGGCAGGTGAGGGATGGGATACTCATTCACGGAAGACAGCTGTTGGTTCCCACCTTGCATCTTCGGAAACAGGCTTTTCGCTGGTGTCACAATGCACCCAGCGCTGGACATCTGGCGGTGGAAAAAAACGGTTGAGTACCTCACCAGGCAGTTCTGGTGGCCTACTCTAAAAGCGGATGCTACAGAATGGGTTAAGGCATGTGACACCTGTGCCTCCATGAAATCCAATCATCACCGCCCACAGGGACAGCTGCAACCGCTTCCAAAACCCTCGAGGCCTTGGGCTAACATTTCATTGGACTTCATAGTAGGGCTACCGTTGGATCAGGGATGTACCGCGATCCTGGTGGTAGTGGACTATCTTACAAAGATGGGGCATTTCGTGGCATGTAGGCAAGTGCGTTCTGCAGGACAACTGGCCAAACTAGTATTGATGCATGTGGTTCGATTGCACGGCTTGCCTAAAGTGATAGTGTCCGACAGGTTCTCAATTCACGGCACAGTTCTGGAAGGCGTGGTGTTCTTCCCTCCACGTCCGCACCACGCTATCCACAAGCTACCATCCACAGACGGATGGCCAAATGGAGCGTCTCAACCAGTCCCTTAAGCAATACCTGCTGTGTTTTGTGGACCATTTCAAGGAGGAGTGGGTTGATTACCTGTGGCTTGCTGAGGTTGTGTACAACAACGCCACAGACAGCTCAACAAAGGTATCATTTCTACAGCAACTACGGACAAAATCCTTGGTTTCTCCCGTTCCTGCATCCGATCCATAACCACAGTCCGCCAGAGGCAACCCAGAGGGTGGCACGCATGAAAGGAACTCTGTTGCACCTGCGAAAGAACCTGGAAAGCGCCAAGGCGACGTGCAAGGTTTCTGCCGATAAACACCGGAGGCCAGGGCCGCTGTACCGGGTTGGGGAACACGTCTGGGTGTCAACCAAGAACCTGCGCTTCCACAAACACAGCGTGTTCAACCCGAGGTACATAGGTCCATACCACATCACGGAATGTGTCAGCCCGGTGAATGTGCGGCTGCGCCTGCCATCTCATATGCGTATTCATCCGGTGTTCCATGTTTCTCTGCGCAAACCATCGACTGCACTCAGGCAGACGACACCATGCCCGGTGGTGGTGGACGCCGAAAAGGAATACGAGGTGGAAGGGATACTTGACTCAAAGTGGAGCAGGGGCAAGTTGTGGTACCTGGTGGCGTGGAAGGGCTATGGCCCTGAGGAGCAGTCTTTGGTACCGGCTTCAGGAGTGTACGCTCCGCGACGCGTGGGAGCGTTCCACAGGAAGTACCCTGCAAAGGCCCGTCTGGTGCCGGCCCTTTGATGGGAGGGGGATGTACTGTCAGGTTTGCACCCCCAGGACCCACCCCCCGTACCTGGTTCCATCACTGGACGCACATCGCTTGCAACAGCCGCCTTCCCGAGCCTGCACCTTACGACTGAAAGCGCGCGGAACAGGCAGCGTCACCGCCGCAAAGAACTACACTACACAGAAGGCCGTGTGCGACGCATGCACAGGCCGGGCAAGGCATAAATAGCGGCCGCCAGTCAGGAGCAGCGTCGGATATTGCCGGACGCTAGCGGAGTCTAGCTTACCTAGGGAGAAGCGCGAGGCTAGGGCTTGTCTCCCTACCTAAAACTTTGCCCCTTGATAACTTCCAGGACCCTATTTGCACGCAACGTTTGTGGAGCCATCCGCCCTGCCTTGTTTTACCCCAGTGCCTGCCTGCCTGCTACCTCAGGGGGTTTGAATGAGCGACACTGACCGTGTGCAGCCCCATAGAACCACTAAGGGGTTCAAAGCGGTGACGATAACCGCTGGGTCTCCAACCCCGCAGCCTGACTCTTACCCTACCGCAGCAAGCGGAACTTGAGCGACATTTTCAGCTGCTATTTTGCACAGTGCCCTCTGTTGGTGAGCTGCCTGGATGGGTGCTCTTGCGGAGGACTGTAGGTCCCTACGGTTCGCTCAGCATTGTTGGCCGAGGAGGGGTTCCGCAAGGAGCGCTGACCAGTGAAGGGTATTGTTGACTTTTCTTTCTTTCTTGTTTCTTTCCTGGATGTGTGCTCTTTCTCGGATGATGCATTAAACAGCCTAACAACTACTTCTGTACCTCTGTCTCACGCACACGGGGAACCCAGTAGGCCACTGTGCGCTCAGTGCGCTGTTGATTTCTCTCTGTGGCTGTCCCCACTGGCGTCAGGTCGACCCTAAAGACCAAGAGGTTCACACTAACCCATGCATTCAGTAAGACACGTTGAATCACTCACTTATACAGTCAGTCACGCACCTACTAAATAATCCCTTCAGGTACTTTTAAATCCATTCATTCTTCAATACACCTTGGCATAGATATATATGAAAAATATTTAAACTTTACAGAAACACACATTCACTTGATGATGTCATCAGGGGTGTCTTTTGAGATATCATCAGTGATGTCATCAGTGATGTCACTGTCCATGTCATGAGTGATGTAATATGTGATGTCATCAGCAGTGCATAGAGGGCGCACGAGTAATATTTAGTTTAACTAACTTTAAAAAAGTTATTTTCGAAGTTGGTTAGAAAAAATTTGTTTTACTTTTAAATTCACTCCTTGTCACAGCGCCTGGTCATATTAGCTGTTGGGGGCATTTTCGAGCCGTTTCTGGGCTCTGAATGACCTCTGGTAACCAAATTCTAAACCGGAAGGTCCCGCCATCTTGGATTGGGAAGAGGGCATTTTGCGCTCTAGTGGGAGGGCGAACACAGGCCCTCGTGCTTCATAAATGGCCGCACTCACTCGTCCGCGCAGCGGGCGGGCGCAGCGGGCGCGCCGATGGCGCGCCGGAGGCGCGCCAGTGGCAAGCCCGTCTGGGCCCGTCCGGGCCCGTACGGACCTAGGGCCAGACATGCTGCCCAAAGCAAAGCGAGGGCCTCTCACATACTCGCAAGAACAACTTTTGTCTCTCTGCCCCAAAGCCTCCTGCCTCTGTCCGAGGAGATTGAGGATGGATGTGCTTTTCAAAGTCTGCGATCTATGTACTACGGAAAGTAAAGAGGCACAGAATGCTCCCCCCCCCAGGGAACCACTTCGACTAGCCCTCCTGAACTGTAGATCTTTACCTAGGCACTCCTTACACATCCACCATCTGATTTTGGATCATAAGCTTGATGTGCTATTTTTGTCGGAAACATGGACATCTGACAGTTCGGACTTCGACATGGCGAACGCTCTTCCCCCCGGATTTTGTATCTTCTGCCTGCACAGACCGCGAGGCAGAGGGGGCGGGCTGGCCATTATATATAGAGACACGTTGACATGTAGGGCCGCTGAAGGGTCTATCAAGGATGCGGAAAGTTGTAGATTTAAGATTCAACTGTCCCACAACGACTCACTGTCGGGGCTGCTGATTTGCCGCCCTCCGGGTAATATCAAGCAGTTCGTGAACTCTCTGCTTGAAGAGGCCCCAATGCTAATAGCGTCGGCACCCAATTTTCTCCTGCTTGGAGATTTAAACCTACATTTCGACTCAGCGGAGGATAAAGTTGCAAACGACCTAAGATCCGAACTTGGGTTGGGGAACATCACCCTCCATAATCAGGAGCCCACCCACGTCAAGGGCCACTTATTGGATACGGTGTTTTCTAATCTTCCCCTTCTCTCCATGTCACCATCCCTGCCTCTCGCTTGGACTGATCACTTCCTGATCCCCTTTCAAATGGGTTTTGTTACAGCTCCCCCACCTCCCCCGGCAGCCACAGCACAAGTACCAGTAAGGGTATGGTCGAAACTCCCGGTCAGCGATCTTACACGCAAGCTGACACATACCATCCCGGTGCTTAATAGGGATCCTATAGAGGCAGATGAGGCTTTCTGCGAATGGCTCAGCACAGCCTTAGATGCGGTACTTCCCCTGAAAATAGCCAACAGGAAGACGGGGGGCCCAAATCCTTATGGTTCACCCCAGAGCTGGGTCTTCTGAGAAAAATTTGTAAAAAGAAAGAACGTGACTGGCGGAAAAACTGGGCAGGAAACTCCAAAGAAGAGTACAGGGCAGCCATGAGAACGTATAAAGTGACACGCAATGCCACCAAAGCGGCCTACCTTGAAAATAGGATAAAATCATCAGCCAGTTCTTCAAGGGAAACCTATAAAATTCTCAAAGAACTGCTCAAAGTTCCAGTATCTCCAGAACCCTCAAAGGGGAGTACGGACCGCTGTAACCTTCTGGCCCAGTACTTTGACCAGAAAATTCAAAACATCATAGCCGGCCTCCCCTTGCCCCGTCAGAGCCCGCCCTTAGGGGAGAGCTGTCTGGCCACTGATAGAGTTGTGCTAGACAAGTTTGCCCCGATCACTAGGGAAGCTTTCTGTAAAGAGCTGGCCGCGCAAAAAAGTGGCTCTCCGACGGATCCCATGCCTATGTACATCCTAAAGCAGTTTACGGATGTCATAGCGGGTCCGGCAGTAGATCTACTCAACGCTTCCTTTGCCGCCTCCAAGGTCCCCCCCAGTTGGAAGCAGGCTATAGTAAAAGCCCTGCTAAAAAAAGCGGGCCTTGACCCCGCCGATTTGTCCAACTTTCGGCCAATCTCCTTACTGCCAGGGATGGGAAAGATCGCTGAGAAATGGGTTAACCGGCAACTCTCGTCCTTTTTGGAATCCAACGAGTTGTTACGGCACACCCAGACTGGCTTTCGGCCCGGTCAGGGCACTGACTCGGCGCTGATCACCATGGTAGAAGAGGGCAGGTGCATCTTAGATTCAGGAGGATCAGCAGCCCTGGTCCTCCTGGATCTGAGCGCGGCATTTGACACGGTGGATCACAAGATCTTGATCCACCGGGTGGAGGAGCTGGGAGTAAGAGGCCTGGCGCTCACCTGGCTAACGTCATTCTTGAGTGATCGAACATATCAAGTGTGCGAGGGCAACAATAGATCAGTGCCCACCCCCCTTCAGTGTGGTGTCCCGCAGGGCTCATCACTGAGCCCTACGCTTTTTAACATCTACATGGCCCCACTGGAGGGGGAGGTCGCACCCTTTGGAGTGAAACTCGCAACGTACGCGGATGACACCCAATTGATTGTTTCGCTCTCGCTCGCAGAAAACCATGGTGAGAAGTTTGCTGCCTGCCTTACCAACATCATGGCATGGATGGCCGACTCAAGACTCAAGCTTAATGCCTCCAAAACCGAGGTGATGTTGCTGGGAAATCTCTGCACCTCCCTCCCCAAATGTATGTGGCCGGCCTGCTTAGGAGATCCTCCGACCCCGAAGGGATCCATAAAAAGTCTTGGCGTCTGGCTTGAACCGGAGCTGTCGATGCACACTCAGGCGAAAAAAACCGCAGGGTGTTGCTATGGGCTGCTCCGCTCAATACGGAAAGTTATGCCCTTACTCCCACTAGACTCCAGGAAATTGCTGGTACAGGGCCTTATTTTGTCAAGACTGGATTATAACAACGCCCTTTTCCTGGCTGCACCGGAATACACCCTGAACGTGCTCCAGAGGGCACAGAATGCAGCCGCAAGACTGCTGACGAATACACCCAGAAGAACGTCAGCGAAACCGGCCTTGAAAGCACTCCATTGGCTGCCCATAAGAGCGAGAGTGAAATTCAAAGCGCTCTGTACAGTGTTCAGAGTCCTCCAAGGCACAGGCCCTCCGATCCTCAGAGATCTGATCCGCCCTTACAAATCATCACGAACGCTCCGCTCTGGCGAGGAAAACCTGGTAGCTATCCCGAGAGCAAAAAGAGCAAGGGCCGGAGGACGCCGCTTCTCAATAAATGCGGGTCAGCTATGGAACTCCCTCCCAACATCAATGAGGAAAGAACCTAACTTGACCAGATTCCGAAAATCTCTGAAAACGTTCCTTTTCCCCCAGAATGACTAACATCTCGGGATGCGGTTCAGAGGAGGTCTGTTTGTGTGTACACGTAGCGCTGGGACGCTCAAGGGCAGCCATGCGCTTTAGAAATTCTTTTTCATTTCATTTCATTTCATTTTCACTTTAACAGGTGAATTTCTCTGGTTTTATATGAGTTAAATGTCCAACTAACTCTAATGCTTCTGAAACCTATGGTTTGTTAGTGAATTTCACAAGTTTTTTAAATGCTAATTCCTCACTATAACTTCTGTAAAACCTATGGTTTTTTCAGTGAATATATATATATAAACAAAAAGGTTACCCCCAGCGGGATGACTTCTAAAATGAAGGCTCCAACAGAGTCAGCTTTCAGCAATTCATCCGCATAACAAATGGTTCTACTCGTTTCAGGCATTCGCTCTTGTTTCTAAAATCAAATTTCTCGTTTTTTTAACTCTTCACGAAACCACTGGGGTGATTTGATTTTAAGGATCACTGCACCACCCACTTGGGCATTGTATGTTTACCTAGAGACTGCTAATACTATAATGCATCCCTTGCTTACGGTGAAGAAGGCGGGAGCACACGCCCACTGGGGCGGGATTCTGATATTAAAAGCAGGAGTTCTAAGTAATGGAGGCTGTGTTATCCAGTTTATGGGGCCCGTGAACACAGGCGAATGCCCGAAACACGTAGAGCCATTTGTTATACAGATGGATTGCTGAAAGCTGACTCTAGGGCATCCTCACTGGGGGCAATCTGTTTGTTTGTGTTTAAATATATATATATATATATATATATATATATATATATATATATATATATATATATATATATATATATATATATATATATATATATATATATATATATATTAATGCGCCACAAATCCTCTCGCTTCATGAAAAGAGAACAGCACTCACAGGGCTTGCTTTCAGCAGTGATTTATTCTAATAAAACAGACGCGTTTCGGATGTAATCCTTCATCGGTGTTATCACAATATGCACTGGGAGGCGCCATCATTAAAGCATCAAGCATCTTGTCATAGAAACAAACGAGGGCTAGCAAAACGCAGTATTGCGCGCGCCATTTTGAGATGTAATCATCACAGGTTGTAACATTCCATCCCCAGATAATATCCAATTTAAATCAAGAAATTTGAATACAACTCAATATTATTTCATTGAAATAATTATTGCATAGTAACTGTGTTTAACAAACCAGCCGTTGTTAATCTTGCCATGTATCGGCCATTCACAATCTCTTATGTCAGATTGCAGACATTCTCCCCACGTTCTATGTCACAAATTGCCATGTATCGGCCCCCATATCAAGTGGCATGTTTAAGAAAATATAGGTCAGTGTAACGACCGGATTTTCGGACCAGATAGAATCAGCTCACAAAACACCACCAATCCAGCCGAAACGTAACCATCTCCCTCCTCAGGACCTATTTATCCAGGCACCTGGGTACCTACCTGAGGATGGGGAATTAGCAATATACAAGCTCATATCATCAAAAACACCACTAAATCTATAGGGATTACTAGGAATACTCACTGACTCTTCCACACCACACTCATACCTTATAGTCTCGCGGCAACATAGGCCCAGACTAGACTACCCTGAGGCAGTTCCGATTACTTACCATTACACACTGACCACAATCAGTGCTTGCTCAAGCCACAATCCTGTGGGTATACACACTGACCACAATCAGTGCTCTCACTATTTCATACATACACAAGCCACAATCCTGTGGGTATACACATTGACCAGAATCAATGCTCTCATTAACGCCGCTACACAACGACGATCACTTTCCTATGAATACCTTCAGCTCTCTCTCTCTCTGTTGGGAAGTTTCTCTATATATATCTAATATCTACTGGGGATGTCCCATATGCAATTTTTATATTTTATGTGGTACACAAGAATGGCCAAATCACAATATGCAAAGGTTATTATCAAATACAAGTGCTCCTCTACTCCCTTGCTCAGTTACCATTTACCTGGACGGGAGATGCCTCCGTTCACATAACAGTATCTGACTAGAAGAAAGGTTAACCTTATTATGAATAATAACAATCGCACAACTGTTCACTAAGAACTGGGGTTCCTTTATTATTATAACATCACAATAACTAGCAATCTAGACATAGCCTGAAAAGTAAAGGGTAATAGACACATACACAGATCTGCGGGGTCTCTTTATAATAATGGAAAGCTTTATTACTATAACATAAAAAGGGAAATGGATTATAACAGACTGCACGCCGCTGAAAGAAAAAGGATTAATCAATGTAACAATATAGTAGGGAATCTAACTTAGGAAATAAAAGACAAGCTTAATGTGTAGGGGCACTAATATAACAGGACAGATATCACCTGATTAGTATGAAGTCTTGTTCTAGCTGTCATCTGGGTTCCTCTCTCGTCTGTGCCTTGGCTCATCTCAGATTCTCCCCTGCACTCTAGGACACACATCTGCGCCGATCACTCTGCACTGGATTCCTCTCCCCCACGAACTGTCTTCACCTTCCAACTTCAGTCTAATGATATAGTTTCTGCCGCTCTGATAACTGTTTGCTTCACTAGCTTCTTCACTCTGTCTGAATGTTCCAGCTCCAATGTCCAACTCACTCCAGCTGCTCCCACAGACTCTTCCACGATATAACTTCAGTTTCTTCCAAAAGGCATCACTCCAAACTCCAGCTGTTAACTGCCTGCTCCAACTGATCACAACTCCTTCTGATAAGTAACTGCTTCTGATTGCTTTCCTCAGCTCCAAACACCATCTGCCTTCTCTCTCCAGCTCCAAACACCATCTGCACTCTAACTACTCCAGCAACCAACTGACTTCTCTCACCAGCTCCAACTGACCTGAACTGTTCCAAACACCAACTGACTTACACCATCCCAAAAACCGACTGACTACTCCGCCTCTTCTGCACTTCGCTAATATGGAATGCTCTCTCCTAGTGGAAAGTTCCAGCCAGTAGCCTCCTCCCACCAAATCCATGCACCAGGCTCCCTGCTCAAGACGCCCCCACAGTGATCAACTGCTTGTTTCGTCTAGAGACTTGAGCCCAGGGACATTTCTTGATAAGATTCAGCTCCGGCCAGTTCTCTCTAGTTTGCTAAGAGTGAACAACACCTCATAACTAAAACATCACCTTTACCCTGCAAGCATCTCAGTCTGCAGAGGCCGAAAGCAAAATGGAGTCTCTCTGGTTCTGGGCCTTGTAGGCCCGAAAAGGATGAAATAGACACTTAACTCTATCAGAGTACATACACAAACCATACCAATAGATAATATAAAGTCAGAACTACAGGATCCACCCTCTACTATAGGTAGGATGATGAAAGGACACATAATTATGTCAAAGCCAATTGGCAATAGATGGATTAGAGTCAGGAATAAGGGATCTATCATCATATAAAGCGGCTATCCTCTAGTTTATGCTTCTAGGTCTGGAAAAAGGCCTGAAAAGGACCAAAACAAGCTAAGAATAGGGATCTAGGATGGTAGCAAGCTTAAAGTCACCATCACTCAGAAATAGAGCCAAAAACCCGGTCAGGACAGTCAGAAACTAGTTTAACCTCTTAGCACAGATGAATTAATTCACATTTTTTGACAGTTCATAAAAAGCTGTAAAACTGCACATTTTAACTCCCTAAGTGTACTGTCAATTCCTCCCCACTGTTTAATCCATTTGGGGATTTCGTCTGGAGGTCCACGATATAACGGGATTCCAATCTTCTCAATTTTAGCACTCTGTCCCCCCCTTGATGTTCAATGTTACACAATCAATGCTTAAAAATTGCAGTAAATCTTTGTCACTCTTGTGTTTGATAGCAAAGTGACGTGCCTCTGGATAATTCAAATCTTTCTTCATAATGGCACGCATGTGTTCCAGTACTCTTAGTTTTACACAGTGTATGGTGCTCCCTATGTACATAAGTCCACAAGGGCACTTAAGGCAATAGACAGCATGTGTCGTTTGGCAGGTCATAAATTTGTTTATCCTTTTACCTGCTTTCAGGCCCTTTACTTCATAGGTTAGTACCCTTTTGCTGAAGGCGCAAGCCTTGCACCTTCCGCAGGGATAGAACCCTCTCATTTTGTTTAAAGTTCCCTGTCCCAATGGAATTGCATCCAAGTGGCTGTGAACTAAACTATCTTTTAGTGAACATGCTTTTTTGAAAGTGATCAAATGGACCGTCAGAATTTCGGCGCCAATGATGGTGTCAGTTTTCAGCACATACCAATTCCTCCTCATTATGTTCCTCAGGGTATCAGCATCTTCGGAAAAAGTTGTTATCATCCGGATATTTCCATTTCCCTCTTTACATTTTTTCTCATCTAACAAATCCTCTCTAGGTAAGAACTCTACTGTCCTAAGAGTACTCTCTAGAAGACCTAAGCCATAACCCCTCGCTAAGACCCGGTTAAGACTTCCCTTAGCTGCCAAGTCAAAATCGCACTTTCTAGAAAAATTGCGCTTTAATCTAAGAAACTCCCCATAAGGAATGCTATTTTTCAATTTTTGGGGATGACTCCCTGATGCATGTAGCATTTTGTTGCCAGACGTAGTTTTCCTAAATAGGGCAGTTGTAACTTTCCCTTCCTGTATCTCAACTCTCAGGTCCAGATAGTTTACTGCCACTAAACTAATCTCATCGGAGAATCGTATATTGACCTCGTTCTTGTTCAAATGTGCTATGTAGTCTTCTGCCTTGCTCACAGGTCCCTCCCATACCAGAAATAGATCATCGATATATCAATACCATGACACTATATTGCTAGTCCACTCCTCATTGGCCACGGACCAGGCCACCTGCTTGTGCCGCCAGCCCACGAATAAATTCACGTAGCTGGAGGTGAAGCAGGTGCCCATTGTGGGCCCAGAGACCTGTCTATAAAGATCTCCCTGAAAGAGAAAGATATTATTAAACAGGCAGAATTCTATCAACTCTAGCAGTCCCTGCGAATGATTAATGCAGGTATACAGGCTTGTGAAGTCTAATACAATCAAACAATAAGATGACTTCCACTCTAAGCCGTCAATGTGACTGATGAAGTCAGTTGTGTCTTTGATATACAATTCAAGTACAGCCCCAAACAAAAAAGTGATCTAAAAACCTAGAGAGGTTTTCTGTTAAACTACCCATGGAAGAGACTATAGGCCTCACCGGTGGTCTGTCTCTATCCTTGTGCACCTTAGGTAAATTGTAAAAGGTAGGTAAGATCGGATTAGTAGTTCTTAAAAATAAGTATTCATCCATATCCAGCATCGACTTATCATGCCATTTCTTTATTAGGGTATGCAGTTGTTGAATGCTTTCTTGATATTTCTCTGTGGTTGTCAGTTCATAAATTCCTTAATTGTCACAGTGCTTCTTCAACATACTATTCTCGCGGCAGTAGAACAATATTCCCACCCTTGTCCGAGGGTTTGCAGATAATGGATTTGTCTTGCTCAAGATTCCTCATTGCAGTTCTCTGTACTTTTGTCAGATTGTCTCTGGTTTTAGATGGTTTCTTATTTTTTTTCTGAATTTGATCAGATCTATGAGGACTGCATCTGAGAAAGTATCTATGGCGTCGAAAGGCATCTGTGGTAGAAATTGCGAAGGCGGTTTCATATCACTCTCTCGTGCTTCTTGTTCTATGTAAACGCACTTTGTTCTTTGAGTCAAAGATACTGCAGGCTGTAGTTCTTCCATTGTTCTCTCTTGGCGCAAATCCTCCAATATCTCTAGAGTTGCCAGATTGTTGACAGCCAGAAGATCTGTGTCTTTACTCTGTGACTTGAGGAATCTAGCCTCCTATGTCATTGGTCTCAGTTTGAAATATTTGTGCATTTTAAGTTTGCGAACAAACTTAAACAGATCAATCCTGGTTTGAGTGTACTCCAGGCGGTTATGTGGACAAAAGGTTAATCCCAGTTTGAGCACGATTCTTCTGCGGTGGTTAAGATTTTTGATGACAAATTAATTATGGTTAGATGATCTTCCTCATCTACCATCTGCCTCCCCTCTTGCTTCGCGTAACTCTTGTTGTTTTATCGGGATTTGCCCCTCCTCTTCCGGCCGCCCCTTCCGATTTTTCTTCTCCTTCTGGAGGCTTGCTCTTGCCTCTGCTTAGCCATGACTGGCGGATGATGTTGCACTCCTGTTGAAAAAGAGCCTTCTGGGATCTTTCAGATGGACCGGCCGAGTCATCTTCAGAATGCCCATTTTCAGTTACATGGGATTCCGAGGTTTCTACCCTGGGAAGTTTTTCAGTTTCAGTTATTTTGTTCTTATTTACCACCTCTTTCCATGGTTGCTCAAATCTCTTCGCGAAGGTTAGAATTCTCCCCATCGCGAAATCCCTCTCATCGTGATCACAATCTTCTTGTTTTCGTTGTTTGATCTTTATTTCATACTTGGAGAGTCGGTTTTTCATAGCCTCCCTTAAGTACTCTTGCTGATCTTTTTCAGAGTTCTGCTGCAGTTCTTCCTCCAAAGCCTCAATTTCTTTCAGAGCTTTGTCTCTGTCACTCCAGGCGAACCATACAAGTATTTCCAGCATCCCTTTACATGATAAGGCTGTGTGTGCTCCCCATGTCTCTAAGAGCATTGGATCTGGATTATTGTATGCTGGGATGGTGTATATATATATTACCTACTGGCGGTCGCCAGTAGGTAGTAGGTAGTAATATTTAGGACCTAGTTACCATAGGAAAATCGCAACATTCTATTCCCAATAACTTTGGCGCCGATTGAAGAATCTTCATGAAATTTTCAAATCTCGTGGGTCGCTCCGGTCCGCTCCTATCTTGAAAGTTTCGGGGTGATTTGGCAAGCGGGGGCTGAGAAAAAGGGGGTCTCAAAACGTGTTTTCTCCATGTTAATTCCCAGAGGAACCTTTAGACACATCTGATTGGCTGTCAGCACTTCATCCTGAAATGCATTGTAGTGAATCAAAGATTTTGAGTGTTACCGAAAGGAGAACTATAAAGGGTGATAACAGACTTTAGTTACATTAGAATTCATTTGATGATGGTACCATGCTAATTTTAGGAATTGTGGTGTGTTCTAAGGTGATTTTACCCTTTGAACAACCTTCTGCTGAGATATCATGATCATTTGTGAGAGAAAACTATTTTCACATGCCTGTCCCATAGAGTTTTGGAAGGTGCTTCAGTAGCTAAAATGAAAGCATATTTTCTGTAAATTCACATTATCTTTCTCAGTCATGTGAGAATGAAGTCTGACATTTTCAGTAAAACATGTACATTCAACTAGGGTAGAGACTGTCAGATGATTCCTTTGTATTCTACTGCAGCTTCCCAGATCCTTACTTATGACAAAAGTATGGCACACCTGTAGCCATCTTGATTGGAGTAAACTGGTAACACTTAAAACATTTAATTTCAAAAGGAACAAAATGAGGGGGGTCATTTTGCCATAGAAATTATGATTAGTGCTTCAGAAAGAAAATGTAGGGCATGTTTTAAGTGAGATCTCAAATCCTCTTCTATTTCATTAGAAAATTCTGACACGCAGACTGAAACAATCACTTTCAATACCAGCAGTAGACTTTCAGTTAACTCCCTGAAGAGCAGTAGATTTACTACAGTGATCTACCAAACAACTAGAGTGCTAACATTCTGAATTTATGGCAAATGTGTGACACATCTGAATGCCTTCATGATAGAATCAAAGTAAAAAACTGAAAGCATTTCCTACTGAGGAGACTGCAGTAAATGAGTAAATTAGGAAACTTCATAACAAATAAGTCTCTCAAGATGGCCACCAGAGAAAAAAGAGCCCAAATGTAGCACACATATCACCCAGATGTAGCCCACTTACAGCCAAATGACAGAAGTGTGCAAAACACTTTTTATTTTTATTTTTTCTGCAGTTTTATATAGTTCAGACTGGTCAGGCATTGGAGCGTTACATCTTACTTGGACCCCTTGTTGCATATTTTGCACAAAGTAAATGAGATTGATCTTGTGAAACATTGAACTTTACGATTCGGTTAACCTGAAATTGCCCCGATCCGGGTTTTGTAACACCTGTTTTTACCTACTGGGTTTAATTAATTCTCACTGTATTGTATTAGGAAAGAGGTTTTACTGTTTTTATGTACATTTTTATGATCTATGTTTCTAAATTAGATCGAATAAAGTTTAATGAAATCTATGGCAGGAAGGAGGCGAGAATTATGCATATCTTTCCTCACTTTATTTGCATCCATTTCAAAGAAAATGTAACACAACAATCATTAAACAAAAGACTACACAACCCATGAACCATTATGGGGGTAGTCTCCAAGGCAACTATATTCCAATCATATCACAGTCCATCGTATATAATATTGTGACGTCCCTTCCGCTTCCTCTTTCTTCACTGCTTGTCAGTTATGTGCATTCCTTACATAATTGGCTTAATCGGACGTTGTTGCTGTTTGTATAGCGGTTTCTTATGTATGTTATTAGCATTATTGCCTAGGTATTGTTTCATATTCCCTGCGCAGCAGGCTCTTTCCCAAGCACATTCTCGCCCTCCCAGTATATGCCGCTCTGCGCTCTACATGCGGTCAGATCCTGCTAGGTGCGTTTGGTCCGAGCGAGGCAGCTCCGTTGAGCGCTCCTGCTGGTCTTTACGCGCATTTGGAAATCCAGTCACACCTTTAGTGTCTGCTTGATTACCGACCAACCCTCGCCTAATTTTGACACCGCCACGCTGTGATATCCCCACACAGCCACGTTAGTGACCAGTGCCACCTGGGTGTGGTAATTGGTATTGCGCCTCAGTCTATTTTTATAACAGCTTCAGGGAAAGCCCTGCTGTTGAAGCACTGGCGAGGGGGCTGCCTTAAGGATTTTAAGGGCATTTTTTCTGTGCTCACACCCTCTGCTATCAAGTCTTCTCCAGAAGACCATTTTTACTCCTCCAACCAGGAATTGGCCCCCCAACTTCTCCCTCCAGCAGTGGACCAAGCCCTCTCTCTGGCTATTTATAGGGCGCTGGCTCCTCTTAGGCCTACCAATGGGGATGATGGACGGAGTGCTAGAGCAAATTAAACACTCACCCCCAGTCAACTGATCTTCGTTTAATCCATCATCATTCAATAGCTCACTCCACCACCCCAGTAAAGACATGGTCATATGCAAATCAGTGTAAACCTGTGCCTCATGAGAACAGTCCAGCCCAAACTGCCAACCATGCCTTCCCTGGACCGGAAACAAGCATCCTGGGACCGGTTTCATATTCATAATCCTCATCAGCCAGGCTATCTTGAATCCAGTGGTAGAGTAAGCAAGGAACCCACGTCTGGACATACCCTGCCAACTCAGGGCGAACAAAGCGATACCAAAGGGGTTGATGGACGGAGTGCTTGAGCAAATCAAGCACTCACCCCCAGTCAAGTGATCTGGGTTTAATCCATCATCATCCATTAATCCATCATCATTCTTCAGTTCAGACATGGCCATATGCACATCAGTCTGACCCTGTGGTGATGGACTTAACCCAGTTGACTGGGGTGAGTGTTTGATTTGCTCAAATGCTACGTCCATCATCCCCTTTTGTAAGGCTCCTCATAGATATTAGGTTGATAAACTGGATAAAATCATCCCTGGGGTGTTCAGTGACCAAGATCTGGTGGTGCCGGGTGCCAGTAGCTCCCAGATGGAAAATAAAAGCATAAGCATAACGCGGGGCACTTGGAATGATTTGATTAACTTACAGAGACCTTCCTCAGGAGTGCGTGAATGCTAGAAACATGCACCCTGCCGGGAGGAGGAGGAGCCTGGAGAAAATTGCGACACTGTCACCACTATTGTAGACCCCGACGGCGGGTTTGCCTTAGAGGGAGAGGGTGTATCGGAGGACGATTTCTCCTCCGATGAGGATAAAGACTCTGGGCGTCCCTAGAGTCCAGAGTCCCACTCCTCTCAGTCCCCGGTTGGGGACGGGTTCCACTTGGACATGTTTGAGCCTACCCAAATTTACCATCCTAGGTCTGCGGAGTGGACCTTTGACGCCAAAGAGGCAGAGTATGTGGTGGGGAAAATATATCAACCCCTTGAAAGGGAGGTCAGGACTAGGATGAGGGGAGAATGCCCCAGACCCTCACTGAAGGGAAAGGTGGCACACACACCTAAAATTGATGAGAAACCATGTATCTTTTTCTCCAAGTATATGAGGGATCCCAAGAAAGGAATTGATAGGGCTTAGACGTGGTAGGACCCTTGACCCAAATGATTCAATTGGCAGAGCGTTCAAAAGAGTCAGGATCCCCTTTGTCCACGGATATTGTGGCTGGTTGGGCAGACTACCCTAAACCCTAAAACACTACCCGCTCCACTACCCAAACACCACTGCACTATCCTAAACCCTAAAACACTACCCCCAGCACGACACCCTAGACTACCCAAACATAACTGAAGTACCCTAAACCCTAAAATACTACAACCAGCACGACTCCCTATACTACCCAAACACCACTGCACTACCCTAAACACTAAATCTACCCCCAGCACAACCCCTATACTACAAAAACCACACTACACTACACTAAACCCTAAAACACTACCCCAGCATGACCCCCTACACTACAAAAACCCCACTACACTACCCTAAACCCTAAATCTACCCCCAGCATGACCCCATTCACTCCCTAAACATAACTGCACTACCCTAAATCCCTAAACACTACCCCGAGCACGACCCCCTTCACTACCTAAACACAACTCCACTACCCTAAACCCAAAAACACTACTCCCAGCACGACCCCCTACACTACTGCACTACCCTAAACCCTAAAACACTACCCCCAGCAAGACCCTCTACAGTACCCAAACACCACTGCACTACCCTAAGCCCTAAAACACTACCCCCAGCACTACCCTCTATACTACACAAACACCACTGCACTACCCTAATCCCTAACCTAAAACACTACCCCTACACTACCCCAACACTACTGCACTACCCTAAACCCTAAAACACTAACCCCAGCATGACTCCCTACGCTATCCAAACACTACTGCACTACCCTGAACCTCAAATCTACCCAAGCACGACCCTCTACACTACCCAAACACCACTGCACTACCCTAAACCATAATACACAACCCCCAGCACGACTCCCTACACGACCCAAACACCACTGCACTATTGTAAACCCTAAAACACTACCCCCAGCATGTCCCCCTACACTACACAAACACCACTGCACTACCCTAAACCATAAAACACTACCCCCTGCACTACACAAACACCACTGCACTACCCTAAACCCTAAAGCACTTCCACCAGCATGACCCTCTACACTACTCAAACACCACTGCACTACCCTAAACCCTAAAACACTACCCCAGCCTGACCTGCTACATTACGCATACACCACTAAAATACCCTAAACCCTAAAACACTACCCCCAGCACGACCCTCTAGACTACTGATCTACCCTAAACCCTAAAACACTACCCCCAGCACGACCCCCTACAGTACCCAAACATCACTGCACTACCCTAAAACACTACCCTCTACACTGCACAAACACCACTGCACTACCCTAAACAATAACCTAAAACACTATCCCTACACTACCCAAACGCCACTGCACTACCATAAACCCTAAAATACTACCCCCAACTAAGCATGGGCGAATTTTGCGAATCTCGCGTTCGCGAATTTTGCGGATTTGCGAACTCGCAATCCGCAAAATCCGCGAATTCTCGCGAATTTGCGGATTTTTTTTTTTTGTGTTTGCGCGGGTTTCTGCGAGTTCGCGAGGGTTTTGTACAATGTCGCAAATTGCGAACTTACCTGTCGGGTCGCAAGTTTCGCGAACTTGTTGTTTCTACGTGTCCAGCCTGTTTGGGACACTCTTCTTCATCACTGCCACTCTCTGTCACCACTGCCACTCTCTGACTACTCATGCCACCCTCTGGCCCACCCATGCCACCCTCTGTTTCATCACAGCACCCTCTGGTTGTCCAGTCAGTGTACATTATTGTGGCAACAAGCACACCTTCCCTGCCTCAAGTGACCTGAATTAATTTGGGGCTGATTAATGTGTCACAGAATATTTTTTTAGCTGGCACCTGCTTCCTTAGTGCTTCCTGATTAGTGATCTTTTGAACTTGCTAAGTGCTTTCATTGTTGCAAAATTAGTTACAACACCTGCCCTGCCCCAACTGACAATAATGAATTAGGGGCTGATTAATGGATTTGAACCTCCAGCCTGGCTCCTGCTTATCTCCCTTAGCTGTAATTCAGGACCATTGTGGCATATGTGTAACTATTCTGAGGTTCAGAGCAGGGTCACATAATAGTTGCAACTGGCAACTGAACTCTGGAGGGGCCCCTCAGGAAGCACTACAGGAAATGGCTACTAATGATGAGCCTGAACTTTTGAACCTGGTAAGTAGTTTCAGTTTTGCTAAAATCGTATTTCTGCAATTTTGCACTTATTCGCGGGGCGCGAAGTTGTACTGGGAAGCCGCGAACTCACGCGAACAGTGCGAGCAAAATCCGCTGCTCACGGATTTGCGGATTTTGCGGGAGATTCGCGAATCTCGCGGATTGCGAATTTACCGAAAATCCGCAAAATCCGCGAGCGAAACGGATTTTCCGCCCATGCTTACCCCCAACAAAACCCCCTACACTACACAAACACCACTGCACTACCCAAAACCCTAAAACACTAACCCCAGCATGACTCCCAACACTATCCAAACACTACTGCACTACCCTAAACCATAAATCTACCCAAGCCCGACCCGCTACACTACCCAAACATCACTGCACTACCCTAAATCATTAAACACAACCCCCAGCAAGACCCCCTACACTACACAAACACCACTGCACTACCCTAAACCCTAAGACATATACCCCAGCCTGACCCCCTACACTACGCATACACCACTGAACTACCCTAAACCTTAAAACACTACCCCCAGCATGACCCCCTACACTACTGCACTACCCTAAACCCTAAGACACTACCCCCAGCACGACCCCCCACAGTACCCAAACACCACTGCACTACCTTAAACCGTAAAACACTACCCCCAGCACAACCCCCACACTACCCAAACACCACTGCACTACCCTAAACCCTAGAAAAGAAACCCACATGCCCAATCCCCATTACCTCTCACTCCTCGTGGTTCCTCTCTCCTTGTGGTTCCTGCTTCATCTCTGAGGGGTGGTGCATGTTGTTGCGAGGAAACGGAACATCCTCTGTTTCCTTACAACAAGGTGGATCATCGACATGGTTTTTAGAACGCATGGTCATTTACTATACATACCTTTACAACAAAATTTGTTGTAAAGGCATGCGTAGTAAATGACCATGTGCTCTAAAAAATGTGTAGTAATGACTTCTTGATGTACAACGCATGCGGGGTAATGCATGCGTTGTAATGGTATCGTGAAGTAAAAAAGTCATTGTGACAGCTGTTTACTGATCGAAGCTGGCCCCTGTTCTTCAGTGAAACGTTTGTTTGATTAATTAGGAGGAAGGAATGTGTTTTTTTTCACCGAAAAGTGCATTCCCACCTGTTGACTTGTGAAAGTGTCCACGTGGCCTGGTTTCACTTCAGGTGAGAGAGTGGAAGAGTATGTTTGGATCTAAAGGAGTTCTGTTGTTGGACGGGGCCGGCGTGACACGTCATCAGAAAACATAGCTAATGGAAAGCGTCCTCCCTGAAGTGTGGAGCAGTGCCATGAGAGGTCAACCAGTGTGCGTTCCACCGCAGTATGACCGTACTGCGTGAGCCAAGTGCCGCTTCCAGGGTACAGAAGGCAGAAGCAGCATCGTAGGTCCTCCTGAATACCGTTTTAGCACTAATTCTATATTTTGGTACTAGGGCATTTTAAATTTGTTGTTCCTGGCAGATACACATAGAAGATCCTGTGTTATTCAGTGCCCTTGTTACCTTTTTTGTGGGTTGTGGTGCTTGTCACTTCGCTGCACCGCCAGTGCACCCCACCTCGTGTGCCATCTGCAGGGCCTCTGCCCTCAGATCAGTGGTTTCGGTTTCTGGAGTGGCAACATAAACAGTTGCTCCCACAGGACTAGCCTGAACACTTCGGTGAATATCCCCTGCACCAGCATTCCATGGAAATTCTTTTCTAGCTCTCCCACGTTGACAAGGACGTCATAATAGCCCGTCTTTGCCCCTGACACTGCATAACATCATCAGAGCCATAAGAGGACCTCGTCTGCGTGCTGACGTCAGTTCCACCCATTTTTTCCATGCCACCGTGGCAAACAGGTGAACTGAGACATTTTCACATGTATACATAGTATAATAAATATCAACGCCCCAAGGTATGCCGAAAAACGAGTCACTGCAGCAAACGGGTGCCGTCTACAGGGCGGCGTGTCCGTGAAATAAACAAAGGCTCCAATGTTTTTTCTCCCTTCTGAGAAACACAAACAGCACTCAAGGGAACAGTAGCCAAAAAGTGGGTTTATTTAGGCCTTAGACAGACGCGTTTCGGAAGAAACTCCCTTCTTCCGTGTCAAGCAATCGTGCATTGCACTGCAACATTTTTAAAAGGTAACTCACGGTCTAATGACACAAATGAGGGACTATGCGCTCTTTGAACATTCGTGGGCGCCATCTTGTAAGTACTAAATGAATTACATAGCATACATATTCATGCCGCATTTCCAGGTCTAAGTCGTGCATGGATATTGCGCCTTAAACATTTTTAAAAAACATATAGTTTTCGTCTGTGTAATCTTGCCGTGGATCGGCAAAGCAACCCATATAGGTTGCCACGTCCCTCCTGCTTTGTGGTCAGTAAAAATACATTCAAACATTAAGCTACTCTACTTAACACATGATCAGTCTAATCTAGATATCCCAGGTGTACATCAATATATCAGTTCATCACACGAGACAAAGAACATAAACTGCAGATCCCTGTCATTATGTTAAAAAATTCACATTATATCTAAGATATTTTATCAAAAAATACTTTCATATTTCATCACTGCATCAAAATTCATTACTATGCTTGAAGTTCCTATGGCTTCAACTTCCTGATTTCATAGTTCATAAATGTATGGACAGATCCTCTCCACTATTAAGTCCACCTGGTGCCTTCGATTGCATGTCCACTATATATCTCGACTCCAGTCTCCTGAGCTTTAATAACCTATCCCCCCCTCTAGGGTGGATAGGTTATTATCCCCTATAGGTAACAAAAATACTGAAGGAGATTTCTGTCACTCTGATCTTTAATCGCAAAGTGTCATGCAACAGGGTATGCAAAATCTTTCTTGGCGATGGCCCGCATGTGCTCAAGTATCCTCAGTTTCACGGGGTTGATGGTGCTCCCCACGTAATTTAATTAACAAGGACACCTCAGGCAATATACTGCATAATTCGTGTGACAGGACAGGAATTTAGTTATTCTTTTACCTCCCTTCACTCCATTTGCCTGGTAAGTGAGTACTCTCCTACTAAAAGCACACGCTTTGCATTTTCCACATGGGAAAAAACCCTTTGCTTCATGTAAGATACCTTTGGTGTTAATTATGGGGTCCATATGACTATGTACTAGTTGATCCCGTATGGATCTAGCTTTCTTGAATGTTATCTGTGGCCTGGGGGGTATATCTGAACCAATGATGTGGTCTGTCTTAAGGACATGCCAGTGTTTCTTCATAACAGATCTGAGCCAACCAGCATCCTGTGAGAATGCGGTTATCAGTCTGAATTTGCCCTGATCAACAGGGGGTTTGGTTTTCTTCTCAAACAATTTTTCCATGGTCCACCGCTCTACTCTCTGCAGGGCATTATCTAAAAGTTTAACCTTATATCACCTCGCTAGGAACCTAATCATGCTGTTACTTGCTGCCTTTCGAAAATCACTGTCCAATGTGCAGTTACGTTTCAGTCTTAAAAATTCCCCGTACGGAATACTTTTAATAAGACTTTTCGGATGACTACTTGAGGCATGCAGAGTGCTATTGCCCGCCGCGGGCTTTCTATACAGAGATGTTTTTATAGTGTTATTAGTTATTTCAACACTCAAATCCAGGTAGCTGGCTGCCACTGAGCTTGCCTGTCCCGTGAATTTTAGATTACAAACATTATCCTTCAGTACAGGTATGTAATTTTCTGCCTCAACGATCGTCCCATCCCATATCAGGAACAGGTCGTTAATATACCTGTACCATGAGACAATCTTCTCAGACCAGACTTTATTTTTTGGGGCCCAGGCTACCTACTCCTCCCACCATCCCACGAATAAATTTGCGTAGCTGGGGGCGAAGCAGGAGCCCATTGCTCTCCCTGAGATCTGTCTAAACATTTTGTCCTGAAAAAGAAAAATGTTATTCAGAAGACAAAAGTTGATTAATTCCAACAATAGCATCTGATTATGTCTAGCATGCTTCAATGGTTTCTTGCCCAAAAAGTATTCCACTTCTTGAAGACCTTGTGTATGGTCTATACACGTATATAGACTAGTGATATCAAGAGTTATAATGCAGTATGATGATTGCCATTTTATTTGTTCAACATGTTCAATAAAGTCAGCAGTGTCTCTGATGTACGATTTCAAAGCAAGAACTGAATCAAACAAAAAGTAATCCAAAAATGTAGATAGACTTTCAGTTAACCCCCCATTGAAGAAACTATGGGTCGTCCCGGTGGTTTATTCATATTTTTATGTATCTTAGGTAGATAATAAAAGGTAGGCAGGATTGGGTTAGTCGTTTTCAGAGAAAGATATTCCTCCACATCAAGCATGTGTTTATCATGCCATTTTTTCAATAAACAGTGTAGATTTTCAATACTCTCCAAGTACACTTTTTTGGTCATTGGTTCATAACAGTGTACATCGCCCAGTTGACGCATGGCCTCCTCAATATATTGTTCCCTTGAAAGAAGAACAATATTCTCCCCCTTATCTGAGGGTTTACAGACAATAGAGTGATCATCCATTAGATCTTTTAAAGCTTTTCTCTGTGCCTTCATTACATTATCTAACCTTCTTTTCGATGGTTTCTTTATTCAGAAGTTCCTCAGTTCCCTGATGATTAGATCCGAGAAGGTATCGATCGCATCTGAAGGTAACTGTGGAAGAAACTTACAAAAGGCTTCAATCCACTGTTCAGTGATTCTTGTCCATGTCTATATTCAATAATATCTGTGACAACATAGTGGGTTCCACTGGTTCTCCTCCACTACTTTCCTTGCGAAGATTTTCCAAGAGTTCACATGCTGTGAGATCATTCACATTGAGAAGATCTGTTTCTCTGTTGGTGATCCTCATAAGTCTGTTTTCTTTGGGAGTAGGTTTGATTTTATAAAACTTGTGTAGTTTCATTTTCCGAATAAATTTAAAAAAGTCTATTCTGGTTTGGGTGTATTCAATACCATCATTGGGACAGAAGGCAAGTCCTAACTTCAAGATAGATTCTTCATCGGATGTCAGAGTTCTATTTGAGAGATTGACAATGGCCAGGAGATCTTGGTTGGTTACCACCTGCCTCCTCTCTTGCTCCTTGTCACTCTGGCGTTTTGATTTTGTTTCGCTCTCCCTCTTCCCCTTCCGACCACCTCTTCTGGTTTTCCTCCTACTTCCGGGGATTTGTTTCCCCCCCCCTTAACCAATTCTGCCGGATGAGACTGAACTCCTGTTGAAAAGAAGTTTTTTTGTGCTGTAGCAGAGGGGCCCACCACTTCATCTCCAGATTGTTCTCCTTCTGTGACCTCTGACTCGGAGGTTTCTACCCTCTGTGCGGTTGTCACTTTAGATGCCTGATTTTTGCTTGCCATGTCCTTACGTGCTTGTTCGTACTTCTTCGCAAAAGTTGTGACCCTGCCCATAGCATAGTCCCTTTTGTCGCAATCAAATTTTTCCTGTTTGCGAATTTTGATTTTGGTCTCGTACTTCTCCAACCTTTTCTTCATTGCTTGTCTGAGTTGATCTTGCTGATCTTTCTCTGAATTGGCAAGTAGCTCTTCCTCCAGAGCTTTGATTTCCTTAAGGTACGATCTCTGTCTCTCCATGCAAACTGTATCAAGATTTTCAGCATACCTTTGCATGACGATTTAATATGTGCTGCCCAAGCTTCTAAAAGAAGCGGATACGGATTTTCGTATGCTGGAACTGTGAAGATGCGCAGGCTGGTTGGGACCCTTTGTACCTCGATATAACTTTGTAGTGAGGTACCCTCCTACCATTTGCGCACCGACCTCTCGTACAGTCTCTCGAGTTTCATGTATTGGTTGGCCAAAGTACTTTTGACAATAACATTGTCTATCAGAGGTTGCATAATGTCTGGATTCTTATTTTTAAACATATCAACCGCCGCTTCTCTGCGTTCTGTTACATTGAACATTATTCGTTTGATAAGGCGTTTTAAGGTGAAGCTCCGAGCCCGGGCTCCACTCAACTCTCCCACACTTTAAATGTGATATAATAAATATATATATATATTCACTGAAAAAAACATTGGTTTCACCCACTTTATAGTTAGAAATTAGCATTTAAAAAACCTTGGAAATTCACTGTAAAACCATAAGTTTCAGGCCCATTATAGTTAGAAATTAGCATTTAAAAAACCTTAGATATTCACTGAAAATAAACGTAGGTTTCAGGAGCGTTATAGTTAGTTGGACATTTCACTCGTACAAAACCATAGAAATTCCCTGTTACAGTTAGTTCAGCTAACTATATCTCGCACGCCCGCGATGCACCGCTGATGACCTCACATATTACGTCACTCATGACATGGTCAGTGACATCACTCATGACATCACTGATGACATCGCAAATGACATCACTGATGACCTCATCCAGTGAATGTGTGTTTTTCTGAAAATTAAATATGTTTTGCATATGTATATCTCAAGGTCGATGGAAGAATAAATGGGTATATAAGTGCCTAAATGGACGATTTTTTTTGTAAAATTGATTGTATAACTAACTGATTAAATGTATCTTAGTGAGTACATGGGTTAGTGAGTAATGTTTAAATATGTAAATATCTGCATCAGTCTCCTACATTGTGTATACGTGGCTGCATGGGTTGGTGAGTAGCTACATGAGTGTCTATATGGGTTATGAGTTGTTTTTTTTTAGTATCAGTATGAGTGTCTGAGTGTTTGTGTGGTTCTGTGGGGGGTATTACTTAGTGTATAGATGCATGAATGAGTGAAATAACTGTTTGTATGTGTTTAAAACAGTATGTGTGCAGGACTGCATAGGTGGATGAGTGTGTTCCCTGTCATTCACAAATTTCTTCCCGCTAACTAAACATAATTCTATAAAATACACATGTCATAGGATGGTGCTAGATGCACAGGAAATCAAATACATTTATATCAAACATAATATGTACAACACATAGAGCGAGACAAAAAGTCACATATAAATCACAATCACATATGTAAAACAATACAAATACACACTATATACAACATTTACAAAGACCCTTAAATATAACTCAAACAAATGTACACTCCTTATTCTGAGTAATACACTTTGAGCGCGTCACCTATGCGCCTGAGGTATCACACCTCTTTTCCTTTTTATCTTTAGGCGCCCTAACTATAAGGAAAAAATTCAAAATTAATAAGATGGCACCAAAAGGATCAGACACTACTTGCAGGCTCAGCCAGTAGGGGGCGGAAAACACTGACAGAACTCCTGGTGGCGAGCAGCGTCTCGCCGATGTTTCAGTAAGTTTGAAGAGGCAGAATGGGCCCTGGATTTTCTATGGAAAGGGGGTAAGCGGTAGACAGGATAAACCCTCGCGTAAGGACAAGGTGGCAAATAAATCTCCAGTGTGGGAAGGTGTAGTAGATAATGGGAGAAAGGATATAACTAAAACTCTAGTACCTGAAACGGTTCAGTGACTAAATATCGAATGGACATAATATAGAATTCCCAAAATATTGACTCCAAAATATCGAGTGCAACAGTAGGGAAAGCGTTGGGTAGCAGGTAGGTAAAAATTACTATTCCCACTCCAGTGAGTGCAACAGTAGGGAAAGCGTTGGATAGTGGAAGGGTAGAAATTATTATTCCCACTCCAGTGAATTCAGCAGTAGGTAAAGTGTTGGATAGCGGGAGGGTACAAATTACTATTCCCATTCCACTGAGTGCAACTGTAGGTCAAACGTTGGATAGTGTAGAAAAAAAATTACTATTCCCACTCCAGTGAGTGCAACAGTAGGGAAAGCGTTAGATAGTGTATGGGTAAAAAATTACTATTCCCACTCCAGTGAGTGCAATAGTAGGGAAAGCGTTGGATAGCGTAGGGTTAAAAATTACTATTCCCACTCCAGAGAGTGCAACAGTAGAGAAAGCGTTGGATAGTGGGAGGGTAAAAATGACTATCCCCCCTCCAGTGAGTGCAACAGTAGGGAAAGCAATGGATAGCGTAGGGGTAAAAATTACTATTCCCACTCCAGAGAGTGCAACAGTAGAGAAAAAGTTGGATAGAGTAGGGGTAAAAATTACAATTCCCACTCCAGTGAGTGCAACAGTAGGGAAAGTGTTGGATAGTGGAGGGGTAAAAACTACTATTCCCCCTTCAGGGAGTGCAACAGTAGGGAAGGTAATGATTTAATATTAAAATAAAATGAACTTAATTATCAATAACCCCCAAAAAATGAATTACCAATTAATAAAAATAAATTACCAATCAATACACATAAATTACCAATTAATAATTAATTATCAATCAATTAGTTATCAATACATATAAATAAAAATGTATATGTAATTTACTATTATTAAATTACTTCCCACCCTATTCCCCTATAAACCCACAACCCGCTACGGAATTAAATTACGCAAACATTAAATTACATAACATTCTTTACTTTAAAAAAATTGAACATACATTACAAAAATAATATATAATTTTAACACATATACTACCATACATAACACAAAAAAAAATCGTTACTATGTAAATCGATATTTTAAATTCGATATTAGGTAAATCTATATTTCCTACCTCAATTTTGATATTCTGACTAACTAAATTTTTGTGATTCGATATTCTGGCCTATCTATATTTTGGAGTCGATATTCTGGCCTGTTGATATTTCGAATTCTATATTTTGGGCGTTTAAACCTGAAACCCCCAATGCTTTCAATGCTCTTAATGTTCCTAATGCTCCTAATGATCAACCAAGTGATGATCATAGTACCGGGCTCAACGAAAGGGGGCAGGAAGGAATGGCACTTAGAGACAAAACACAGAGTGATAATTTGGAAATGGCAATATCTACGGAGCTCAAAGACTACAGCATTGATTTACCCGAGGCCAAAGACAAAATCTTAGGTACACCGGATAAGGAAAACTTATTTTCTTTAACCGGTGAATCGGATCATACTAATATCAGTGATCCTAAAAATGCAGAGCTTGATGCTTCTGGGGATTATAGCGACAGCCCCCCCCCCCCCAACAACAGACACCCTGAAGAGGGCAGTTAATCATACAAAGAGAAAGAGCATTAATGGTCTATGGTCTAGAGAATGGGAGTTTTCACTCTGATACTAGTGAACACCTTCATTGGGGTTATTCCGACACCTTGTTGGATACAGGAGCTGATGAAGGAAACGCAAATAGATCTCTGTGTAAAGACCTAAAGGCCTCTGGTAATAAGATGGAGTCAGCACCTTCCATGGGATTAATATATGCCACACTTAAATCAATGTAGGTAGAGGCTCTTCAAGAACATAAAAGAGCACAGCTTGCGAATGGAAAGGGGCGACCATTCGGTCCCCCCGAACGTATGGTGGAGTACCACGATCCCCCCGGGAAGCCATCTTGGGCGGGAGGCGAGTCTCGGCTGGTATGCCCGAAGCGGCGTAGCCGGGGCGCGCCTTTTCCCGCCCTGGAGGGGGTTGTCCTAGACACTGACGCGACCGGCCACGCCCTCGGAGGCAGGCGGGGGCGGGTTGACGCCCGCCCTGAAGACGGATAAAAGGAGCAACAAGCCAAGAAAGCATCCTCTTGTTCCTGTGCTCTGAAGCTGCACCTCCCCGCTGCACGTGAGCTCGAGACGGAACGAAGAGCCAATTTTGAGCGTTGTAATCTTTCTTTTTGTCTTACAGATATCCCGTCTGAGAATGCCCAAGAAAGTCGGAAAGCGGGTCTGTACCGATCAGATGCTCCGCATGCTCATGAAGGAGGTAGCCGATTTGAAGAAGCAGATGGCGGCTAAGAATGGGGAGGGAGGACCGAAACGGCCTTTGCCGGGAGTAGTCCCCGATGGGAGAGGCAAGAGGTCCAGAAGGGGGGCGCTTGGGGGGGAAACCCCGGTTCCCGATACCCCACTTGAGGAGCCAACCCCGGTGCCGAAGGTGGGGAATCCGATCCCCGTGGTGGTCACCCCCGTGACCGGGGAAGATATGCCTCTCGAGTTAGCGGCACAATTGGCAGCGTGGTTGGGAAAAGATAGCGAGGGCACCACGGCTGACGACGCCCGGGCAGTAATGAGACAACTGCGGGAATCTAGGGAGGCTGTGAAGGCACCATCTTCTGTTACCCCGCCGGTTCCGGCGGCGGAAAATGCAACAGGCCCAGGTTCGGCGGCAAATGCAGCTTCTGGTTCAGGTAAGCGGCCATTGCCGATCGCGGGGGAGGGGTCTGTACCTTCACGAAGGGAGAAGGTGGCTCAGCATGTTCCACTGGAAATTAAGGAAAAGATTTGGGCGAATAAGTATGTTAATATTTTTTCTTTGCTTACCGACCATTACGAGATGGAGCATGTTAAGAGCCAAAAAGAGCTCATGCATCCGAGTGTTTGGCGCGCAAAAATGGCCGCCTTTAAGGTTGACGAAAACATTGGTACTTGGGGCAGAGCGTGGGGCATTTTTACCTCCATCATGGGCGAGCGCAGGCCCGAGTTGCTGACCGAGTTGCCTATTTATCAATCACGTATCATGGAGTATTCCGTAGCGTACGAGGGCAATCAATGGTTCTGCTATGACAATATTTTTAGAAAAGCTAAGGAACACGACCCAGTTCTGACTTGGGATTGTTACGACTCCGTGTCATGGCAAAAAATGGGGAGTACAGGAATGTTAAAAGTGCCATTGTCGGGGAGTAGCGGGGGTGAATCTTCCCGCCAATACTCTGGGACACCCTTTCGGACGGGTGCAGGTAACGAGTACCACTCGAGGCCAAGTGGCAGCGCAGGTAAAAGGGGGATTTGTTGGAATTTTAACAGAGGTAAATGTACGAGGCCCCAGGGGTCATGCAAGTTCAGACATGAATGTGGGGGGTGTGGGCAGCCATCCCATCCTGAGTCCATGTGCAGAGCCAAAACGGGTGATAACGGTGGTAAGGGAAGCGCCAAACAGGTCTGAAATAGTCCGAGGGGCGCCTTTACCTACTCCGATTGATACCATGGCAATGATTCCTTGGCTCAGCGAATACCCGGATCATGCTTCCGCTGGGGTGTTGCGAAACGGGTTTTCATATGGTTTCCGCATCCCAGTGGGGGATTTTCAGGGTGTAGCAGACTGTAAGAATCAACTATCGGTCTTGCAGCATACGGCTGTGGTACAGGTAAAGATTGGGAAGGAGGTGACTCGAGGTCGTGTCGCCGGTCCATTTGATTTGCCAACGGTTGCTAACTTTGTTTGTTCCCCTCTAGGGGTGGTCCCTAAGAAGGACCCGGGTGAGTTTCGGCTGATACATAACTTGTCAGCCCCACGTGGTCTTTCCGTGAATTATGCGATAGACCCGGAAGTGTGTTCGGTGCGGTACGCATCATTCGATGAGGCCGTCGCCATGTTGAATCGCCTGGGGCCCGGGGCGCTGATGGCAAAATCAGACATCGAGTCAGCGTTCCGGTTGCTCCCGGTACACCCAGACGATCAGCGTCTCCTTGGTTTCAGGTTTCAGGGTCGCTATTACATGGACAGATGTATGCCAATGGGATGCTCTATATCTTGTGCCTATTTTGAAAAGTTCAGTTGTTTTCTGCAATGGGTCTTCACAAAGAAGACGGGTTTTCAACATGTTATGCATTATCTTGACGACTTTCTGTTCCTGGGGGCAGCCGGGGATCCAGAATGTGGACAGGCTTTAAATGAATTTTGTGTCTTAATGAACCAATTTGGTGTGCCATTGGCGCCAGGTAATACCGCGGGTCCCTCGACTTCCCTCGAGTTTCTGGGGATCGAGCTCGACTCGGTAGAGGGTTGTTTTCGATTACCAAGAGAAAAGGTTTTAAAATTCAGGGCATCCCTTGAAACATGTATTAGTGAGACTAAGGTAAAACTGCATCAATTGCAACAAGTGGTGGGCCAGTTGAATTTTGCCCTGAGAGTAATGCCGATGGCCCGCCCCTTCTCCCGCTCGATTGCACAAGCCATGGTTGGCCTGAAGGAGGGTCATCACCGCACGAGGCTCTCGGCAGAGGTTCGCCAGGACATGCGCATTTGGTTGGCATTTATGGCGGATTTCAATGGTCGAATTGTCTGGAACAAACCGGCGGTGTCCTCTGAGGAGCTGGGGCTGTGGACAGATTCGGCGGGGAGTATAGGTTTTGGTGCCATATTCGGCACACAATGGTCGGCTCAAAAATGGCCGTCATGGTGGCACGAGTGCGGATTGACGAGTAACATTGCTTTTCTCGAACTTTTCCCTATTTTGGTGGCCCTGAAAACTTGGCCTGAGGGGTTCCGGGATCATTCTGTGGTGTTTTGGTCTGACAACATGACCGTGGTTGAGAGTATCAATAGTCAGGCAGCACGTTGCAAATGGATGCTGAGACTGCTTAAAGAAATTGTGTTATTGTGCATGCAGTTGAATGTGCTCTTTAGGGCAAGACATGTCCCGGGGGTACTGAACCAAGCGGCTGATGCGCTTTCTCGTTTCCGTATGCAGGCTTTTTGGGGTTTTCTGCCCACAGCGGACCCGGTGGCAGCACCCTTTCCCGAAGCTCTCTGGTCTCTCGGTGCCCCGAACTACAAAACCTCGTGGGAGAGAGTTTAGCACCCAGGACAAGGAAGGCATACGAAGGGGCGTTTCGTTCCTATTGGTCCTTTTTGGGTTCTGCTAGGGGGGAGCTTTGGGGCCAGGAGGAGCTTGTCGTACAATTTTTGCTGTCTTTACATCAGGCAGGCAAATCAGTAGCTACGGCCCAGAGGCATCGGGCCGCCATTTCCTTTATGGCAAGGGCTCATGGGATCCAGGACCCGACAGCGTCTTTCGTGGTGCAGAAAGCGCTACGTGGGTGGCAACGCCTTGAGGGTCGCAGAGCAGATGAGAGGCACCCGATAGGTCTGGATAGGTTGGCCCTGTTATTATCCGTACTCCCTGCAACGTGTTCATCACAGTATGAAACAGTGTTATTCCGAGCCGCTTTTGCGCTAGCATTCCATGGGGCTATGCGGGTAAGCGAACTAGTGGCGAAGAACAAGCAGGATACGATGGGGGGACTGTGCCGAGAGCACATTCAGGTCAAGGGGGAGACGATGACTGTCTCGTTTGTCAGGTCCAAAACCGATCAGGGTGCGATTGGGGACTGCATAATCATACAAAGGATTCCCGGGTCTTCCATGTGCCCTGTGGTTTGCGTAGAGGAATATTTAGCGCAAAGGGTGGCATCATGGGGGGGGACCTTTTTGAGACACGCTGACGCCACCCCACTGACGAGGTTTCAGTTCCAGCGGGTGCTTGCGATGTCGGTTTCGGCGGCGGGCTTGAACCCCGGCGAGTTTGGGACCCATTCCTTTCGGATAGGGGCTGCTACAGAGGCTACAGCCAGGGGTCTGAGTGTAGAAGAAGTAAAACGTGTGGGGCGTTGGTCCTCGAACTGTTATAAAAGGTATGTGCGGTTGCACATGTTGTGAAGCTGTAATGATGTACTCATGCTTCTTGTTTTTGTTTGGTTTTCAGTTGCGCAAGCCTACGAGGCGGGGCGGACTGTGCAGTCGACCCGACACCTGGGGACCAGCGGTCAGACATCACCGGCTGTGAAAAAGGAGGTGTGGGTCGTGGGCCACTCATACGTGAGGCGTGCCGCGGACGTATTCAAAGCAGGTGACATGATTCACGTGGCTGGGGAATACGGGTACAGTGTGTCCTTCTACGGAAAGGGCGGGCTCTGTATTGACCAGTTTCAATCCTTTTTCGAGGGTTTGTTAGGGCGGACAAGGTCACCGCCGTCTATAATCATAGTCCATCTTGGGGGCAACGATTTGGTAGCCACTGGTAGACGACTTCTTCTTGAGGCACTGCTTTCCACAGTAAGTTGGTTGGCAAGAAGAGTTCCAGGGTGCACAATTGCATGGTCCCATATGATCCCACGAAAAGTGTGGCGGGGGGCAATTTCGGTTTCTGCTTTGAATCATTCAGTAAGGAAAATAAATAACAAAGTGAGTAGATTGTTTCGTTCAAGTACACTGCATTCTGTTTCGCATGGTTGTATCAAAGGGGACAGTATGTATTTGGGGGATGGTGTTCATTTGTCCCGGGTGGGGAATGAGTTACTCATAGGAGACCTCATGGCTTGGTTAAAGAGTTTATAACATGACCTTTAGGCAGGAGTGGTTGTGGGGGGTCCGGATAGCCGGTCAACTATCCGGCCTGTGGCGGTAAGGTCATGATCGGTGAGCAGTAATTGGAAGATCCCTATGGGGGGGCGTCACCCATTACGGATGGGAGCGCTCGGGGGAGGTGGCCATTGGCCCCTCAACGGGGAGGCGGTCCCGTCTAAGGATAGGCCGCCGGAAGGAAAGGAAAGGTGGTCAAGGCCCCTTCCTGGATAGGAGGGGCTACGGGCCCTCCTGGGGAATTTCCCGGGGCCAGGACATCTGCGACGGCAGATGGGTAAGTTGTGTGGGGTTCGGGAGGGGGTTTACGCTACCTCTTAGACACCTCACACGAGTCCTCGGACGACCGTTAAATGGCGTCGAGTTCATTGGGGCCCCCGTCAAGTCCAAGGGAAATTGGTAGATGCACTTGAGGTACGCCTCTGTGCGGTTGGTCCCCTCACAAGGGAGGGTGGTATTTCTGGTTTAGGGATCTGACACCGGTTACGACCTTGCCGTTGGCCCTTAACGTTAGGATGTACAATTTCAAGTCAAATGTTTTGTAGGATGTTAGTTCGGCTAGGAGAACCTTTGTATTAGACATCTGTTAAGGTTAGCCAAACATCGTAATGTGGAAATGAAATTGTACATAATATGAAACTGTCATTTTAATGTTTTGATTTTGTTTCATATTTTAATAAATACGGCCGGGAGGGTCACTCCCTCCCGCCTTCCAAAAATTCAGAACCGTTTCCGGTTTCCCATCCTTGGGGATTGTGTTGAGAGGGGGTGGCGGGTATCTCAGCCATATAAATAAATCCAGGGTGCAATCCACAAGACAACAAAAACCTGTAGAGAAATTGTGGTACAAAAGGGGGTGGTGATGGACGGAGCATCTGAACCAATCAAACACTCACACCTAGTCAACAGATCTGGGTTTAATCCATCATCGTTCTTTAGCTCACTCCGGCACCCCACATCAGACATGGCCTTATGCAACTCAGTCTGACCCTGTGCCTCGTGAGAACAGTCCAGCCCGAACTGCCAAGCCATGCCTTCCCTGGACCAGAAACAAGCTTCCTAGGACCAGTTTCTGGCATTGCAGCTGTCTTCAGCCAGGCTTGCTTGAATCCAGTGGCAAAGTGAGCAAGGGACTCAGGTCTGAGTATACCCTGACAACTTATGGTGAACAAAGCGGTACAAAAGGGGGTGGTGATGGACGGAGGATCTGAACCAATCAAACACTCACACCATCAACAGATCTGGGTTTAATCCATCATAGTTCTTTAGCTCACTCTGCCACTCCAGTTCAGACATGGCCATATGCAAATCAGTCTGATCCTGTGCCTCATGGGAACAGTCCAGCCCGAACTGCCAAGCCATCCCTTCCCTGGACCGGAAACAAGCTTCCTAGGACCGGTTTCTGGCATTGCAGCCGTCTTCAGCCAGGCTTTCTGGAATCCAGTGGCAAAGTGAGCAAGGGACTCACGTCTGAGCATACCCTGCCAACTTATGGCGAACAAAGCAGTACAAAAGGGGGTGGTGATGGACGGAGCATCTGAACCAATCAAACAATCATGCCCAGTCATTAGATCTGGATTTAATCCATCACCGTTCTTTAGCCCACTCTGCCACCCCAGTTCAGACATGGCCATATGCGATGGTCATGAACGGTGATGGATTAAACCCAGATATGTTGACTGGATGTGAGTGTTTGATTGATGTTTGATTGGTTCAGATGCTCCTTCCATCACCACCCCCTCTTGTACCGCTTTGTACAGAAATTGTTGCACAAATCACTGCCTTGGAGGAGCGTGTAGTGGGGCTAGAGAGCACTGAACAAAAAACTACAGTAAATTATGCTAGAATGACTGACATAATATGGAACCTTAAAGAATCCGAAAATAGGCAGCGAAGAAATAACTTACAACTGTTCGGTATAGAAGAAAATGTTGAAGGAAACAATATACGTGGGTTCGTGCTGAAACTTTTTAAAACTGCCTTCCCTGAACTATCACACTGGAACTGGGAAGCGAAACTTCAGCGAGTGCACAGATTTCCTTTGATGTTAAAAAAAATAATCCTGGCCCAAGTACAAAGCCTCGAGCTATTTTAATTTTTTGGGGAATTCTTTTATTGTGTCAGGCAGTATTTGAAAAAGCAAGACCAGATGCTAAAAGAACGGCTGAGGGGCAGACTTTTTTTGTAAGGCCAGATTTCTGCCACACAACGGTGGAAAGAAGATGGCGGCTGTGTCAAATGATTAGCCCCTTCCAAAACAGGGTTGTGATGTATATTTAATGAATTTAGCATGTTTGAAAGGTATTTGCCAGGGAAAGTTTAGGCTATTCACCTCAGAGATCCAGGCACAGAATTATCTGCAGGAACTAACTGGTGGTTGAAAAAAGGTTGCGAACTGTGTCAAAGGCTGCTTGTATTCTGCTCATAGAGTTCTAGTATTTTATTTTCTCTTAGATAGGTTAGGGAGCAATCTGGGAGCACAGTGGAACGCAAGAGGCATCACAAGGGTCTGAGGACCTTATTTGCCTTAGTGAGGGGTGGTGGAGAGGGGGGTGGGAGGGAGAGGGTGGATCCAAACTTTGATAAGTGGAATTTTGAACTGTGTTGTCTTTGGATTTTCTAGATGTGCTATGTATGACTTTAATGTATCTGGATGGGAAAACTTAAATTGCTTCTAATAACATTTGCGGATTAAATGACCCTGCCAAAAGGCGTAGGATAATTCAGGACTTTCGGTTCTTGAAGGCAGATATTACCTGCCTTCAAGAGACTCATTGAAGCGGGAAGAAGCAAAGTCATGGATTTTGATGGCTACCAATTAATCTCGTGGACCACACAAGAGGTCAGAACCAGAGTTGTTGCAATACTTACTTGGCGGGGTCTTGCCAATTTTTCACGATCTCTCACGGATACATTTGGTAGATGGGTAATTCTACAATGTTCAATCGACAATAGCTTGTTCACACTAGGGGGCCCATTAAGATGGCTGGTGGATCGCCTCCACCAGGCTGGCGGTAGCCACCTTCAGCCTGGCGGGGGCGATCCGCCCGCCATCCTTGCCCTGAAAACCCCCACCATATTAGGATTTCGGGGGGGACCGCCGTTCGCCGCTTTTCCACCCCCGGTCGCCTTGGTATAATATGATAGCGGTGTCTATGAGACACCGCCAGCCATATTATGATGGGCCAATTTGAATGCCTTTCCGTGGCGGCAATGCCGCCATGGAAAGGCATGCAGAGAATCCCTGCGGGGGCCCGTTGCGGGCCCCCAGAGACTCTGGGGTTGGGGGTACACATGGGCCACGCGGTGGCTGTCATGTCGTGCTTTCAAATGCACAACGTGCATTTTTACCATTGCGGTGGGCGGCGCTTTCAGCAACGCCCGCCGCAATGGTGAAAATACAGGATGCGCCCGCCACTGTGGCGGCGCATCCTAATGCCACCATCGGGATCCCCGCCCTTATGGCGGGCGGTCCCTTTTTCCGATGGGATGGCGGGCGGACAAAGTCCACCTGTCATCCTAATGGGGGCCTATGTTCAGTTTACGAACCAGTATTAGATGACCTAGAGATGTTTAATTGGTTAAATTTAGAACTGGTGGGCCGGCCACTCCCAATTATTCTATGTGGGGATTTTAATATAAACTTGAGTTGCCCGATATCTAACCATCCGGAGATAGCGTATCAGGGCCGGAAACCCAAAGTTTTTAAAACTCTATCCAAATTAAAGGAGTTTCATGGATTAACAGATGTATGGGCAAGACTAGATTATTTCTTTACCTCCCAGTGTATGGCTCAGTGAAGTAAAATCACAAAATTTCCGAGAGTAATGTCCGACCACAACCCCCTGGTACTGGAAGTTAACATCAAACGTAATATCCAAGCAACATAATGGACTACTAATAGGTCTCTGTTAAATGATAGCTCTTATATTCAACACATGGAGAAATGGATCCTTAGGTTCCTAGAGGAAATCCTGGGAAGTACAAGTATCCAAAATGTCTGGGACACTCTGAAAGGTGGGATCAGGGGCAAAACGGTTAAATATGGCTGGGAGATCAAAAAAGAGGAGAAGAACAAAATTAATATATTATATGACACATTGGGTAAGACCAAAACTAATCTGGCTAAGGTTTTATCTGAGGGGGGAAGCAGATCCCACACAAACAAGTATCACAATTGCCAAATCCGCCATAATTGAAATCTCACTTACTAAATCAGCAGGTAGATATTAAGCCTGGAGGTCCAAACTCTATGAGAGTAACGAAAGGGTGGGCCAAATGTTGGCAGTTTGTGCTAGAGAAAAAGAGGTACAAACACGATTTACTGAAATCTTGGATCCTGATATAGGCTTAGTTAATGACTCAGAAGCAAAACTTTCGGCACTTCAAAAATGTAATCAAAAACTATATATAGAAGATAACCGTGGGATCCAAGAAGATATTGAGAGATCCCTTAAAGAGATTAAACTAGGAATATGCTATAAAATCTCTTCCTCCTGGGAAAGCTGTTGGAACTGATTTTTTACCAGGTGAATTATATAAGATATTCCGGACTCAATTGATTTCAATAAGGTTCGAGATGTTTTAACATAGTGCAGGGTGGTGAAGTACCTCCAGACTCTTAAAAGACAGCAAAGATTACTGTATTCCTGAAGAAAGGTAAATTGGTAACCAACCCTGTGTCTTACATACCCATCACATTGATCAATAGTGACACGAAAATCTACTCCAAAATTTTTGTTAACAGTTTAGCGTTGGTTATTAAAAAGCTGGTATCTCCCCAACAACATGGTTTTGTTCCCGGTCGGGAAACCATTGACCATATACGCCGGACAATCGCCCTTTTTGATTACACCAAGGTTACAGGAGGCATTAGATAGCGTCTCCTGGCCTTTTTTATGGACAGTCATGGCAAAAAATGGTATAGGAAAAGAGTGTATTAAAGCTATCCAAAGCATGTATAAAGAACCAACTGCAGAATAGCGATGATGAGGGCTCTATCAGGGATAATCAAGATATCACGTGGCACGAGACAAGGTTGCCCGTGCTCCCCTCTATTATTCACCATTTACATTGATTCTCTAATCAGGAAAATTCTGGAAGACCAAAGAATTCAACCTGTATACACAAGAGGGGGATGTAAAAATCTTAGCATACACCAATGATTTAGCTATTATAACACCTGCTCCCCGTTATGCCCTTGAGAAAATAAACAGCTAAACTATACAATTTGGTAAGCTTTCAGGATACCATCTTAACAAACACAAAACCCAAATTGTAATAAATTATAGCATCATTTTAGACGACCATCGATATCTGGGTATAGAGATTAGCTCTAAAATAGAAGATTTTGTTGATATTAATTTCAAACCATTGATGCAGAAATTGAAGCCAGACTCGCAAAAAATAAATAATTTACATCTGACCTTAATGGGGAGCAGCAATGTATTTAAAATGATATTCTTACCCAAAATCGTCTATTATTTTAGACCAATTCCACTAGAGATAAACAAATCTTGGTTTTTAAAGCTAAATCAGTTAGTCTTGTGGTTTATATGGGCTGGACAACGTCCACGCAGGGCTCTTAAATATATGACCCTAACTGGAGATGGGGGAGTGGTCTCTACCAAATTTTCAAATCTATTATTGGGCATCAGCTCTGAAACAAATTGTCGAGCTGTTGAAAGGGAAAAATCAGGGATTTGGGGAAATATCTATTTATCGTTTAATCTGTGGGGTAGAAGCCAAAGGACTCCTCATGCATCATATACATTTTCCTTATTTTAAGAGGATACATTTTAAGGTTTTGCTGGGTGCGTTTAGGGTTTGGACTGCCATCCGGAAAACGTTTCTTATTGGGCAGATACACAGATACTCCCCTCTTGACAATAATAAGCTACTTCCCGAAATATTTCAGGATGTATATTTAAAAAATTTGAATAAGAAGGGAGTATTGTTTATAGGTGATCTAATTTCTGACACCAAAATTCTCACTTTTGATTTAGTAAAGGAAAAGTTTGGGATCAGGAACAATTATTTTTTTAAATACCTGCAAATAAGGGATTTCCTAACCAAAAAGTTTACTTCTCTTAACAGAAATCCTTTACTAGATCTGATTTTGGGGGGCTGATAACATTGTCCACGCTATATATAATCATTAATAAAGGGATGGAGATGATTTGCCTAAACACTTTAACAGGTGGCAAGTGATGTTACAAGCAGGGCAGGGAGAGTGTGAAGATTCCCTTCTGTTTAGTCAGACAGCATGTATATCAGCAAGTCTGCAAGTACAGTGTTTCAAAATATGGTGCAATCTCTATATCACTCCGGCTTGAATTTATAGATGGGGTGGGACCTCTGGGGTACACTGCTCTTGGTGTGGTTTGTTGGCTGCAGATAGTATCCATATGTTTGCCACCTGCCCAAGCCTTTTATAACTGCTGATTAAAATTGAACAACGCCTTGATTCCATACTGGGATACTCTGTCATACTCACCCCCCAGGTTATATTATTAGGGATTAGCAATCAGGAAATCGAAGAATCTGATCGGAAATTGATTTACATATCAATGGCAGTATTTCGGCTATGTCTTGCCTGTGTCTGGCATGATCAGAATCCTCCTTCTATCCATGTTTGGTTTGGCAAACAACTTTCTATTTATCAATGGGATATCTCGGTAACTAGAAGAAGGGGAATCAGGGCTAGGGCAAGGCGTTATAGATTTGTGAACCCTTAACCAGATGGTTAAATAACAATGAGGATTTACAGACATCTAACCTTGCGGTATGCTAGGGTAGTTCAGGGCTAATTGTATGTAGTCTTCCTTTTTTTCTCTTTTCTTTGCAAATAATCCCTTTTTTTCCTTTTCTCTTTCTGTATTGTTTCGCTTTATTGGGGTCCTCCAGGGTGGGGGTGGGGGGGATAAATGTACAAATTCGGACCTCAGTTATTTTTTGGTATTGTATAATTTGTAATATTTTGTTTGCTCTGATGTCCTAACAAAGATTTAAAAAAAAAAGGAAATGTGGTCTTAACTTTAACTTCTTAGTGTTTATATGTATTTTTATGTAAATATATAGTCCATTCTACACATATGAGAATATATTGATAGTTGGTTTTGTGTCACAGTCTGTGTTGGCTATGCTTGATGGAAATAGAGGTTAGATCATGTCCATTGACAGGAATATTACATTCCTACAAAAAGGGTTTGCTTATCATCATTTTTTAAAAATCTTATTGTTTACAGTTTCTTCTTAAAACACTACTTCCTAATGTTACTGTACTTAACAACAAAATAGTGTAAATGTTGCAAATACCTGCTTTGGGGTGTATGTCAAATATATATGAAAAACAGTTAAAAACTAAGGGCCTGATATAGATGTTGGTTGACTTGATCTCACCATCACTTTTCCAGTGGTTTTCCTAAATGTCGACTTGGGGGTCCGCCCCCTGTATTTAAATGTTGTGGGTCTATAAAGGGGAGACAGACAGATTCCTGCAGTCTTTGCCAGATTCTTCCTTCCACATCAACAGCGTCATAGGCAGAAGCGGCTGTCAGAGGGAGTCCCACAAAGAATCACCCGAGCAGATAATATTGTGCCTTTCCGTTGAGGCTACTGTAGTGGAGAAATCTCCAAACTTTAATTGGCAGAAGCGAGGAAAAAAAGGTGTCAATGTACTTTTTTTTGGGTCCTTTTTTCCCTTACAGTCTTGAACCCCATTGTCCTGGTCATTCCTGTGCTGCTGCTACTTGACCATGCCACGAAGCAACCTGTTGTTGCCGGAATCTACGGTAGGCTTCAGTGTCACTAATCTTGCTATGACTCATGTGTTAACATTTCCTTTATCCTCCTGTATTTTTACAATGCTCTCACACTTATTTTTTTATGTGGCAAGCATGACCATACATCTTACAACGTAATGTGGTAAAATGTACACACCTATATTGGCACTTAAAAAGATATTTCTTTGTTGGTTGCAGTTGTAAGTGTTGTGCTGTGGGTACACATTCAATAGTGTGTGTATGTTGCTGGTGTCTAATGCTATATGTAAAAAAAGGGCATTACACATTACACACATATACATTTTGACACATTCACAACATATATGTGAAATGAGGTAATGATAAATAGTACTAACCTGTCTCAATACCACTAAGGCGCGCGCTACCCTGAGGTTGGTCGCGCTAGCTGCTCTATGTAGTGCTCTGTTTTTAATGTGAATGATTTTAGGTTTGCACTATTTTATGGTCGAGCACCTTCACACTTGTTATTCTTTCTTTGCCTTACCTGCTGCTCCCTCTCGTTTCCCCCTACCCCGGTCCACCGCAGGCTCTGCCTGATTGTTGTGGAGGGTAGTGTGGGCGTTCTTTCAGTTTCTTCCCCACTCCCGGGTTTGAGGGTGGAGTCTGGGTTAGCGGGCTAGTGCATTTAAGAACATGAACTTCACGACGCGCAGCGGACGCGTGCAGCGGGCTCGCGCCTAAGACAAGCCCGTCTGCGCTTGTCCGCGCCGGTCCCGCGACTATTGCCAGCCATGCTGCCGGTTGCTTGTCCGCTCCTCAGCACTACTGGTCTAGGTCGCAACTGTTGAAAATGAACACCGGGACATGTACCTCTCTGGTACGCTGTAACCTGGCGAAACCTGACTTGCCTTTTTTTAATTGTAAATGCTGTGCTTTTACATTGTCAGCTCCTAAAAAACCTACAAATGCACAGGGTAATCCCCCTTCTCTGCCTAGCCACCCTGGGACTTTCACGGCAGGTTTGCTTAAGTGCTGCTCCCTCCCTTGCCACTCAAGTGATATTTGGTCTCTATATTGCTCTCTACTAATGCTTGGGACCTGTTGTTTCTCACAGAGACTTGGATTAAGGATTCCTCCAATCCTGACATTAACTTGGCCATCCCCCCTGGCTATCGCCTTGTGGGCATAAACCGGGAGGGTTCTAAAATGGGTGGAGGAATCGCTGTTTTTCTACGATCTCATCTAAACATCACCTCCAGGAAAATTGCTAATATAGACCCTATTGAAGCGATGTATTCTTCCATTCTGGATGTCTCTTCAGCCCTCGTGTCAGGCATCCTGGTTTACAATCCCCCTGGGGTTGTGCCATCTTCACTTACCTCTCTTGTGGCTACGATAGCAGATTTATCGCTCAAGCATCCTTACTTTATAGTATTAGGTGATTTTAATCTTTATGTAGATGTGTGCACCTGTTCACGAGCCAGCAATTTTTTAGACTCTATGCTTGGCCTTAATCTTACCCAGCCGGTACGGGGACCCACACATTCAGCGGGCCATACCCTTGACCTTGTCTTTTAGAACCTTCCGGCCTTACTATACTACCCTCCCTACCCCTCATGTGGTCAGATCATTATCTAATTCCTTTTGAGTTGATCATGCTATGGCCTCCTAGGGTCTCATCTAAAATCAGAGACCTCGGTAGAAAACGGCACAAGGTCACCTGTGATGCCCTTGAACCTATCTTCCCTATTCGGATAGGGCAGCCCTCATACGATCTAAACATGGACGTGTCTAAACCTAATTCTTGTCTCTCATCTGCGATTGATCTTATTGCCCCTATGCTACCTCTCACTTCTTTAAGATCTAAGACTTCGGCTCCTTGGTTCTCGCCGGACTGCGAGAGTAAAGAGTAGGTGCAAGAAATTGGAACATATTTGGCGACGGTCAAATGATCTGGCCGCTAAAACTACTTATAGAACTGCCCTTAATCACTTTCATAAACTCAAACGCACTATCATGAAGGATTACTTTGTAGAGAAAATTAAGGCTGCTGAGAATTCATCCAGGAACATCATTAAAGAATTCTCTAATCCTTCTGCCTTGGCTTGCCCGATTGTTCCGAGTCAGTCCCTTTGCGATGGTCTCAGATTTTTTTCACGAGAAAATCATCAACATTACGGACACATTTCATCAAAATAGAGCTTCACTTCCACCTATCTCAAAAATCATCTACAAGGACACTTTTGTTTCATTCAAACCCCTAACAGTGGAATTTGCACAGACTCTGTTTCACCAATGCAAAACAGGGTCTCCCCTTGACCGAGCCCCTGCACAAGTACTGAATAATCTGGCTCCCTTGCTGATTAATCCAATTCTTGACATTTGGAATCTCTCTCTATCTTCTGGCCTATTCCCCTCTCTATGGAAACAGGCCATGTTGATTCCAATACTGAAAAAAGCTGATGCTGATTCAACACTCTTCAGTAATTATCGACCAATCTCACTCCTCCCTAAGCCTGCGAAAATCTTGGAGAAAGTGGTGCAGGAGCAACTCGCGGAACATCTGGAATCCAAACAACTTCTTCATTATTCCCAGTCGGGCTTTAGGCCTGGCTTCAGCACTGAGTCTGCACTTCTGGAGGTGTCGGAGGCTATTCGGGAGTGCGTGGATATGGGTGAGGAGGCCATGTTGGTCCTCCTCAACCTATCCGCAGCCTTCGATACGGTCTCACACGACATCTTGTTGGAGCGCCTTCGCGATGTTGGCATTGGGGGGACGCCTTTGGAGTGGGTGAGATCTTTCTTAAGAGATAGATCCCAGCAGGTTTTCCTTCGGCCTTATGTTTCTGCTGAGAAACCTTTGCTATGTGGCGTTCCACAGGGCTTTGCACTTAGCCCGTTGTTTTTTAATGTTTACCTTGCTCCCCTGGTGGAAGTGGTGGAATCCTGGGGGGTCAGAGTGATCTCTTATGCTGATGACACTCAGCTTGTGTTCTCATTTAGAGACCACTCTGACGGCAACTTGTCTAACTTTCGACAATGCCTGGTTAACATCTCCTCCTGGATGACCACCAACAACCTGAAACTTAATGCGGATAAGACTGAGGTCTTGGTTTTAAATCAAAAATCTCCCCCCTGGCTAAACTATGGTGGCCCGCTGAATTAGACCCTGCCCCTGTTCCAGTCTCATCCGCACGGAATTTGGGTTTTCAATTTGAGAATGCCTTGTCCTGTAAGACCCAAATTAATAAAGTTTCAGCAGCTTGTTTTGGTAAACTACGCATGATCAAAAAAATCTTTCCTTTTCTCCCGCTTGACTCACGGAGGACTGTGGTTCATGCATTAATCACGTCCCACCTGGATTATACGAACAGTCTGTATGTAGGAGCCCCAGGCTACCTGATTAAACGGCTGCAGATTGTACAAAATGCCGCGGCCAGGCTGATCTGTAACATCTCGTATCGCCATTCCATTACACCGTATCTGGCTAAACTGCACTGGCTGCCGGTGCCCTATCGCATACAATTCAACGCTCTCGTCATTGCGTTCAGGGCCCTTAATGGCCTAGGCCCTGCCTATTTAAGACACAGGCTGAAACCTGTCCAGTCGGTTTGTGTCCTCAGATCAAATCATCTCCGTCTCCTACACGGCCCCCGTTTCCGTCGTTCCAGAACGGGAGGTCGTGCTTGGCAGTGGTCACGGCAAAACTCTGGAATCATCTGCCTCTGGACCTTAGGTTCATTATATCAGAATCACTATTCCGGAGCAGACTAAAACCTGGCTGTTCTCTAATATCTAGCCCCGCTGTACCCCCCCTTGGTTGACTGCTGTCCGCAGCGCCAGGACACCCCCATTGGGGGTAGCCGTGCGCTTTACAAACTTCAAAATAAATAAATAAATAAGGCCTCACTGAGTCAGGCCTCCACCGCAAGGACACTGCCAGCATAACCAGAACATGTAATTCGCCTCAGTGTAAATTCACCATCTTGACCACAAGATCGCACTGTTATTCAGCCGAGAGGACCACGTTGGCAGCACAATACATGTTGATGCCACATCTAAATACGGCAGGCGGATCGCCATCAGCTCAACGGAGTACTTTGAACCATAGCCACGCCGGAACAACTGATCTAAATCAGGCCGTGTGTTATAGTTTTTTCGCTTAAATGTGCAAAACCACCAAATTTGCCTATTATTGTATGCTTCGCACACAACTCATATCACAAGTCATGCCCCCACCATGGTTTGCTGTCGATAGTGATTTCTTTGTTCCTGTGCTATTTTGAAATGGTGTTTTATGTTCTGCTTAGTATTTTCTGTATGACATGGATTGTGTGCATAGCATACCATAACAGGAAAAATGATGTGGTTTTGTGTGTTTGAGCCAGAACCATAACTTTATTTTAACTAAGTTGTTTCAGTGAATTTCATGTTCTGTTTGTATCGAAAAAGATGGCCTCGTATTTGATTTTGATAACGATTTACTTCACATGACAGGTCTCAATTCTTTAATTGTGTCAGAGTTTTTTGATTATTTGATATTTCACTTATTTAATTATCCAGGGCTAGTAAAAAGATGAGCGCAATGAAAGACATGAAAGAGAAGCAATTGATAGATCTTGAACTACAGACATCCTATTAGCAATTTTAAATAGGGATACAGACTGTCTGAGTGGTTTTACCAACCAGTTAGCGATCATCCAACTTCCCAATGAGGTCCCTCCACTGCTATTGCACCATATTAATGTCAGTGCATCCATCAACAATAGGCAGGCCACAGTCAGGAAGGGAACCATCAAGACTTGACACACAAAGATTTATCATTAAAGTATTTCAGGCATGCCCTCCATGAAATTTGTTCCATAGTTAGTCCAATGACACACAGTCAACATCAAGGGAGAACATCTGACACCAGACTAAAAAGAGTGCAGACTCCTTCCACACCAACTTTGGCTGTTTTATGAGATTGGCTTGAAATACCATCTTGTGCTCTAAGAATTGCTTAGATAAATCCTTCAGCTCATCACACTTTCATGCCTACCTCACTCCCAGGCCACAATGGTATGTTGCCAAAGCAACTCAGAATCTTGGGCACACAAATACCAACATTTGTCCATAGCACAGAGTGAGTATTCCAAGGAGCGTGTCTCCAAGCATCAATTAGTGAGCAAGTGCAGGTCGAGCCAGTTCCGGAAGAAGGATAGTGTTTAAGCCTTTCAGGCATTTACACCATGAGTAGGTGGAACTACTTCTCCCATACCATTAATTTAAAACTAACGTGGGTAGTACTGATTCTTTTTATAAGTTTTCTGTCTTATAGCTTGCACACTGAGTGACTGCCATGGGGTTTTCAGCTCTCCAGTGTTTAACGAAAAAGGTGTGCAGATAAAAGTATGACTGTCAATCATGCAATTAAAAATTGCATAGCAATCAAAAAAGCAGAGACTAAAGCCTCAAATCTGTGACTGTGCAAGTTCGAGTTTTCAGTTTCATGCCCCAGTGATGGAAAAAAGCACAAACGAGACCTGCAACAAGGTAAACAAAAAACTTTAAAGCTTTTATATGTTGTGTGCTCTGCATATGGGTAAGTGTGTGTGTATTTGGGTAAGAGTGTGTCTGTGAGAGACAGTTTGTGCATGTTATGTGGTGTGTGTATGTGTGCGTGTGCATGTGTGTGAAAGTGAGAGAATCATTGAAAAGTCAGTGAGTGACAATGAATGATAGGAAGAGTGAAGATGAGAGTGAATTAATGATAGTGAGTAAGGAGGAATGACAGTGAGTGTTACCGTGAGGGAGAATGACAGTGAGTGTAATTGTGATGGAGGATGGCAGTCATTATTACTGCGAGGAGAATGGCAGTGGGTGTAAATGCAAGGGCGAATGACAGTGAGTGTTATTGTGAGAGAGAATCACAGAGAGTGTAACTGTGAAGGAGAATGACAGTGAGTGTTACAGTGAGGGAGAATGATAAGGAGTCAAACTGTATGTAAGCTGAGTGAGTCACAGTCTGAATGAGTCAGAATGAGTGGGACTGATTTTGTCAGAGTGCACCTGTGTGAGTGGTACTGAGTGGGAATGAGTGAGATTGATGTATACTAGTTGAGTCAGTGAGATTGAATGGATCAGCGGTAAGATTGAATGACTGTGAATGAGTGAAAATGAGTGGGACTGAGTGAGACTGGCTAAGAATGTGTGAGACTGAGTGAGTCACATTCTGGCTAAGTAAGAGAATGAGGGAGTCTGAGTGAGTCAGAGAATGAGTGAGACAGAGTTAATCAGAATGAGCAGGACTGAGTGGAAACACATGAGACTAAGTGAGGCTAGGGTGCCAGATTGAGCTTGAGTGTGAGGTGAGTCAGAGTGAGTGATTGAGTTATAAGGGGTTGGGTGAGAATGAATGAGATTGAGTGAGGCTGAGTCAGCCTAACTGACAATGAGTGTGAATAAGTGAGTGAGTCAGAATGAGACTGAGTTAGACCGACTGGAGTCAGTGCGTCAGTGTGGGAAAGTGTGACCTCCCCGCCTCCCCCGCATGCCTCTCCCCCCAAACCCAGAATCCATTGAGAAGTCAGGTTTGCTCACTGGAATTCGAGTCAGAGATTAAGACTCACCCCTTAATACAATGGCTCATTACCAATCGATAGAAATGTCTTTCAATCAGTAATCTCCCCAAATTTTCGGGAAAGCTGTGCAGATAGCATTAGAACATTTCCTATTAGAAATACGGTAAAGGTAATTTCCATAGCGGAACATATTGAAAGGAACTAATATAATTTGCTATGAAATAAGTTCTAGCCAAATAGGTAGATCTGTAAAATACAACTCATTTGCTAAGGGAGCTGTTTCAAGTAACAAACACAGAGGCAGCTCTACGCATCCCTTCAAAGCCATCAACACCAGCAAGTTGCTGACTACTGATAGATGCTATGAATATAATGTGCAAATGAACCAACTATTTTTGTGACTGCACTACTCGAGAATGGTTTATACCAACGGGTGTATAATTGTGGACTTTTTCTACGCTTGCATTATTTTTCTAACCTGCTGGCATAGCAATAAATTCACACAAATATAAATTAAAGAAAATGAAAAACGTGAACGCCCTCGAAGTCAGATAATCAGTGAGGCTAAAATTCAGACAGCAGTAACGACTTCCAGAAATAATAAGCCACAGATGCAAGAACTCAGGCATTCGCAGAATGGGATGATTTTGATAATTTATTCAGTTGTTATACTCAACACTGCGTCCTCCCCTCCTAGTGTGAAGGTAATGGCTTCTGTCTGGCGACAGATAATAATCTTATGAACCATTTCCAACCTCCCTATTGCGAGAAAAGTGCAGCTGCACTTGAACATAATGCCATTGACAGCTCTGCTCCTCGCACATTCATCTTGAGAGCCCCCTCAATGCCGTGGAGAAAGACTTACTGCAACTCTGGGCAAGTTTGGGAAACCAACCTAATCAAGCTAATATTGTCACTTTAGTTTCTAAACTGTCTATTCTTCTAGACCGAAAGGCACTGCCAAGTGAACTTAAAGATATTGTGTATGCTCTATAGCTGAACTTGACCACTTTGACATCAGAAATCATATTCACAAAAATATATTTTCAATAATACAGCCATGATTGAAATGAATGGATTCTTCCCAGCATGATCTATAAGTTGATGTGAGGAACCCACACAATTACTGTGATTCACGCATGATTTCAAATTGCATCGAGAGTGCTGAAAACGGACGTTTCCTTCCACCTTCTCGCACAATGTTATGGAGCAAAAAGATGTATATTCCCAAATGCCATTTATGCTTGAGCTACTGGAGAAGGTATCAGGTAAATGTTTGCTATTGTAGGGTCCGGATCACAATCTTTTTGAGTGAATTTGCTGCTTTTCATTTTATATGCGGTTTCACAGAATCAGGATCAGTGTGTTTTAGAATCGTAAAGTGGACTTACAGCAATGGGCAATCTTCCAAAATGATAGGTGTTCCACCATCGTAAAACTGTAAGTGGGGTGGGAAAAGAAGAGTGTCAAGGAGTGACCATTCCAGCTGCATCAAAACAAAATAATGGCTAGAGTACTTGAATTAATCTCAGCCACTGGCATTCCCTCAAGGCGCACCGTTTTTCACCCACCATACCAATCTAGGCATAAACCAGTGATATGCATAAACCAGTGATAAGAATCAGTCTTAGTTCTGCACACAAAGCATAAACCAGCTTGAACTGCCAGACCAGGCCCCTAGGTGTGTGTGTGACAGGAGCTGAGATGTGCATTCCCTCTCGACAGTCATTAGGGGGGGGGGGGTTAAGGTGTGTCCTGCCTTCCCTAGGTGACTAATCACTGGGCTGAATAGACCTGGTCTGCATTTAGAGTGGTGGGAGGTGTTTCGCTTGCACCTGAATAGGCTGTGTCCCCTTTTTAGGTCTCGCTACGACGAACGCACTAATCGCGTTCTCGTAGCGAGAACTATAGTCGGCGTTTCAGGCCAAAAACCAGTGTGGAGACAAGACCTGGCCGCGCGCAGCGTTTCCCCATAGGATAACATTGTGCGCGGCCAGGTCTTGTCTCCACAGCATGGCATGGCAGGCGGGATCGCGACGCGCGCCTCTTGGAATGCACTGGGGAGTCTGCAGAGAGGCGCGCGGCGCTGATAAACAGCCATGTTTTTTTTGGGTTTTTTTCGTCCCCTGTCTGAGCTAAGGAATGCGGCTGGATTCAAATTACAAAGCATGCTGACAATACTCGTAGCAAAAATGCAGAGACATAAAGCTGTTAATAATTAATTTTGCTACTTTGCGAACTGCGTATTTTATATTTACATTATACCACACGCTTTTGCAAATATGAGACATGACCGAAAATAGAAGAAGCATGCACGTACAGTCAGGAAGCATGTTTTATATTTTATTTACTGTTATTTAATTTGACTCCTTTAATGTTATTTACTTTCACTACTTAGTAAGCAGCACATTTCAGAATTACATTAGGCCGCGTGCTTATTAATGTTATTGTATGTCACTTGTTGTCAAAAAGCGCATTTTAGATTTATTTTATTTTCGTCCCGTCTGAGCGTCGAGTCTGTGTGGTGCAGGTGAAGTCGGGGACGTATGAGCTGTGTGAAAAATAACTGTGTCAGCCCTGTGCCTGAGGTGCATCATCAGAGCTGCGTGAATAATAACAGCTGTGAGCCCCGTGCTGAGGTGCATCATAAGAGCTGTGTGAATAATAACAGCTGTGAGCCCCGTGCCTGAGGTGCATCATCAGAGCTGTGGGAATAATAACTGCCAGCAGCACCATGCTGAGGTGCATCATCAGAGCTGTGTGAATAATAACTGCGTCAGCCCAGTGCGTGAGGTGCATCATCAGAGCTGTGTGAATAATAACAGCTGTGAGCCCGTGCCTGAGGTGCATCATCAGAGCTGTGTGATTAATAACTGCGTCAGCCCCGTGCGTGAGGTGCATCATCAGAGCTGTGTGAATAATAACAGCTGTGAGCAACAGCATACTCTTGCACACACTCTCACTGCTCACCAATCCAAAGTTTGCTAAAAAATGTATGCAACGCATTGTCATACACAATGCCAATAACTCAAACTATAATGCTGCAAGACCTAGTGCATTGTAAATGCTTGTTCACAATGCGTCTCCGTCCCCTGTGGGCATATTGCACCAGGGAGGAAAGGACTGGTTTGGACTGGGTTCAGAGACCCTTGTCACAAAGAGAACAATTATGTTTTGGGGTACAAGTATTGCACCTAAAACCCCAGGACTTCAGATTACCTCAAGGAACAAGAGGACCCTGCCAAGAAGAAGAGCGGAAGGACTGTGTGAGGAGCGCTGCCTTTTCTGAGAGAGGGGTGAATTGGCCTGTAGTTGCTGCTTCTGTCAGTGGTGGAGAAAAATGACTGACTCTTTTTGCCCTGCTTTGGTATCCTGCGTGTGAAGAATCTCCAAGGGCTTGTGTGGTCTTCTGTTAGAAGTCTCAGAGACTTCAAATACTTAATGAAAAGATCCTTGTTGGATCTTTAAGGAAAATCTACCTGGAAGGAAAGCTGTAGACTGTGTAAGGAATGCTGCCGCTGATGTGAGGGGTGTATTGGCCTGCAGTTGCTGCTTCTCCTGTCTGGAGCACTAGAAGTACTGGACTGTTCTTCCTCCTTTTATTTCAGAAGAAAGCGTGTGGAGCACTTGAGGGTGCTTTCCTTGTCATTTTATGGCCTAAAAGCAAAAACGCTTCTTCTACTGTCCAGCGTGTGGTGAGCTTCTCTGTTGTACAGCAGGGGCTCTGACTAAATGGCCCAATGCTGTTGATGATCATGAAGGAACTCGTCGGGTGCCAGGAGGATTCTTTTCTGAACCGCCTCCCTGGGTCGGGAAAGGAAAGAAAATTAATAATAGCATGACCGCCGTCAGAAGCCAATGCAGAGAAATCCCCTGCCCTTGCCGACCAACCAACGTTGTCGCCAGTGGCACGAGCACAACGAGTCTCCAGGCATTGCCTAATGACCCACCCTGCTGCAGGTCATCCGGAGCGACCTATGTGACTCCGCTCCAGCCCCAACCATTGCAGGACGGAGCCTCGTGGGTAAACGGGGAGTCCCAACGGGGACCGAGAAAGGAAAAGGGAAGCTTCCTACTTCCACACCGGGCCCCTCGTTGAATCCCAGGTCAGTGCACGGAGCAAGAAGGAGCCCTCAACGGAGGTCCCGCTCGGCCCCAGAGGACCCGTGCTGCTTGGCCCTCTGTGGATTCAGATCCCCTCTCTGGGCTCACTAAACAGGTGGGCAGGTCTAATCTAGATTTGGGCATACAAGACCGGGAGAGGTCTCCTACATGTTCTGGGTCACCACAGCTGCACTGCGCAAATCACTGGCAGCTGCCGCTTTGTTGTGCATACCTTTGGGGGCAGTGGCCATAAGAGAGAAGGACAGGTGAAGACCTCGACGGAGGTGCCCGCTCTATAGGGCTGGAGTAATGCAAACCAAGAGTGTACCCAATAAGGAAATTTGGGTGATCTATGGTATTTGGGCCTATAGTTACACCGTGATAGGGAGCTGCTGATGACCCATGGACTTATAATGGTTTTGAGGAAAGAGCACTGGTGTCTGGTATGTAGGCTCCAGTGCACCGTCAGAGTAAAAAAACAGCATATAGCATTTCAAATAAGAACAACAAGTCTGGGTGGGGGCATCTGCACAAAGACCTGTTTCCTCACCCTAGGATAATGTTCCTGGCTCCTTTATGCACACACATTTTACCTCTTAATATCCCATGTAAAGTTCTAATAAAAGGTAGCAACATTAGATGAATGGCCACACAATGTACACATGCAAATCAGACATATCAATCTATGAAGCAAACGAAGTTGATATTAGACTGCCTACTGATAAAACATGGTGTTGACTTTCAAAACAAATTGAAATCAAACTTGACAGACAGAAAAAAGTAGGATGCATAAATCTAGTATAAGTTTACATAACAGTATTAATGCTATCATGCTCCTTCCAGAGGTCTGTAAATTGCATGTTTTTTAAAGAGAGCCTTGTTTACGTTATTTGTCTCTGCAAACATGATATAGGTTAAAGGTGCCGTTTGATGTTAGCAGAGGAGGCACACAGACTCTACCACTGCTGACACAGAGCACAGATTTTCTAAGATTTTACATTGCACTTGCACTGGGCAAGCCGATTCATTGCAACTCAAAGCCTAATTTGGGATTTACAAAGCCACACAAGGCCTGTTTTTAATGAAATTGTGTGGTTTTGTGTTGCATTTCTTAGTGGTGGGCATTCCATGGTTGGAGTATGCAGGCATTTCGGTGCACCCACTTGTGGATTTCACGAAAATTCAGATTCACTAAGGTTTGCAAAACTGGAATTGTATGAAATGGGTGCGCATTACACAGAGAGGCGTAGAGAGGAGAAATATATTTATTTCTACTTGGTACTTTCTTTTTCTGTGTGTGATACATTCGCCCTCACACATAGAAAGAGGAAAATGCATCTTTGGATTGTTTTTGTGTGTGGAGGCAATCTTTCCAAAAACAGTCCTATCTGTAATGCATTCGCTCTTGCAACATGGCTACAAGTATACCTGCGTTAGCACTATGCAGGCACAAGTGCGCCAGACTGGGAGAGAGATAAAGAGTGAAATACTTGTGCAAATATGGTGCTTTTCAGCTCTTTCACATTCATGTAATGCAGCACAGCAACTAGCCTCGATGCACTGCGCTGCATGAATTCTTAGCAAATCTGCCTATAAGAGGCACGTTTATCACTTCTGGGCTGCTTTACTGATCCTCCCAGCAAAGTATTTTTGGGTTGGTGGAGTAAGTAGCTACTATGTTGTTTGTGCATGATCGTGGAGGTGTAACTTCTGATAAGTATGTTTTAATGTTGTGCATGAGGCCTAGAGGTGCACTTTACACTTGTCATAGCATTGATGCCTTGTTATATTGTGCTGAACAGTGGTAGCAGTGGAATCGTTGTTGGCAATGAAGATAAGACATTTTACATTACATCAGAATGGAATTCTGTAACCAAGTATCATCCACCAGACATGGAATAACAGCACATTTCCTAAAAAGCTTCTGAAATGTATTTACAACAGTATAATTACGAGAGGATACTTCACTCCAACAAAACAAGACTATGTACACCGGGAACATCTTGAGCTATCGAGGGGCGTTGGACTAAAAACAATGAATAGGGGTTGTTGGAGGTAACAGCACAGATTTTTTTGCACACGTCTAGATTAAGTTTTTGCAGCAGCGGTGATCAGGGGTATACAGGTATTAAAGCGAACCAAAAGAGCAGTGTCATAGTGTTATGGGACTAGACAATTAATCGCTGGCTTGTCACTTAAAAGCTATGACAAAGGTTCCTTTTTCTACCTGTATTACCAATGAATAAATTGGTGAATTGTGCAAGAGGCAATGGATCCTTTGTACATTAGTCAATAACTGGCATATACATTCAGAGCACTGACAACGGTTAATAGAGATACATACCGAGACAAGATGTCAGAAAGGCCACCAAGATCTGAAAGAGAGGCGATGTGAGCAAAAGCAAAATAAACACGATTGCTGAAGAAGGCTAGAACATTACATCCATACTACTTTGGCATGGGCAGCAGGGATGGGGAAGGCTCACTCTGATCTTGGAAAAAACTAGATACATTGCCGTTATTGAGAATCAGAAAATCTATACTTCTGAAAAGGAGGTGGCTGGGGAAAGGAACAGCCTCATTCTAACCTAGAAATCAAGGAGAATAAGGGGCTGGTATTAACTTACAGACTAAGAGGCACACCTCAACCTTGAAAATTAAGCATGGGCGTAAAATTCGTTCCGCTCGCGGATTTTGCGGATTTTCGGTAAATCCGCAATCCGCTAGATTCGCGGATTTCCCGCAAAATCCGCAAATCCGCGCGCTGCAGATTTTTTGCTTGTGTTCGCACTGCTCGCGGCCCGCGGCGCGGGCAGCAACAATCTCGCACTCGCGAAATTACAAAAATTATAATTGGGGAGGGGTGAAGGAAGGAAGTGGCCCAGTCTCCAACTTCCTGTTCCTGTCCAGCAAGCTCCTCCCATTGGGGTGGGGTGAAGGAAGTGCCCCAGTCTCCAACTTCCTGTTCCTGTTTCCTGGCCATTTTGGATTCGATCTTGACTGGGAAGGATTACTTTTTGTGGATGCTGCTGGATATTTGGATTTGAGGCCTTTTGGATTACTTTTGGATTCGAAATTTGATTTTACAAGTAAGTTGATAAGTTGATGTTGTTTGTGGTGATTTTTGTGTGTGTTTTTCGACTTTTGGGGTGGTGTTGGGGGCTGGCTATGTTGGTGGGGGGCCATTTGTATTACTTTTGGATTTGAAATTTGATTTCACAAGTAAGTTGATAAGTTGATTTTCTTTGTGGTGATTTTTGTGTGTGTTTTCCGACTTTTGGGGTGGTTTTGGGGATTTTGCGGGTGTTTTGCCACGTTCGCGTCGTGAAGCAACAATCTTGCACTCGCGAAATTTAAAAAAGTGCAATTCTGCACCAGAAAACCACCAGCAGGCAGCATAAACCTTCTGAAACTTGATGGATGGCATTGGATTGTGGTGATTTGTGTTGTCTTTTTTGACTTTTTGGAGTAGGGGTTGGGGGCTGGCTATGTTGGTGGGGGCCATTTTGAGGCATGGTCCTGGCCATGTGCATGGGGGTCAAGCGGCCATTTTGAAGGCAGGCAGTGAGCTTTGTGCCATAGGCCAGCACCCATTTTGCCTTGCTTTCACCCATTGTGCCCAGGTTGAGTCAGTGGTACATGAAACTACAACCCTCTCTGTGGGCTCTCTTTGATCAATGTTAAATTCCTGTTTCCCAAAAATTTAGCAATTCTTATTTTTGATATTTCCATATCGTGGTGTGCACGTGTGTATTCGAAATTTGATTTCACAAGTAAGTTGATAAGTTGATTTTCTTTGTGGTGATTTTTGTGTGTGTTTTCCGACTTTTGCGGTTGTTTTGGTGATTTTGCGGGTGTTTTGCCACGTTTGCGTCGTGAAGCAACAATCTCGCACTCGCGAAATTGCAAAAAGTGCAATTCTGCACCAGAAAACCACCAGCAGGCAGCATAAACCTTCTGAAACTTGATGGATGGCATTGGATTGTGGTGATTTGTGTTGTCTTTTTTGACTTTTTGGAGTAGGGGTTGGGGGCTGGCTATGTTGGTTGGGGCCATTTTGAGCCATGGTCCTCCTGGCCATGTGGATGGGGGTCAAGCGGCCATTTTGAAGGCAGGCAGTGAGCTTTGTGCCATAGGCCTGCACCCATTTTTCCCTGCTTTCACCCATTGTGCCCAGGTTGAGTCAGTGGTACATGAAACTACAACCCTCTCTGTGGGCTCTCTTGGATCAATGTTAAATTCCTGTTTCCCAAAAATTTAGCAATTCTTATTTTTGATATTTCCATATTGTGGTGTGCACGTGTGTATTCGAAATTTGATTTCACAAGTAAGTTGATAAGTTGATTTTCTTTGTGGTGGATTTTGTGTGTGTTTTCAGACTTTTGGGGTGGTTTTGGGTGCTGGCTATGTTGGTGGTGGGGCCATTTTGAGGCATGGTCCTGCAGGTCCTGGCCATGTGGATGGGGTCAAGCGGCCATTTTGAAGTCAGGCAGTGTGCTTTGTGCCATAGGCCCACCCAGTCTGCTCTGATTTCATTCATTATGCCCAGGGGCCCTAGAACTCCCGCGGATTTACCGAAAATCTGCAAGTTCGCGAGCTGCGGATTTTTTCGCTTGTGTTCGCACTGCTCGCGTCCCTCGCAGCAACAATCTCGCACTCGCGAAATTGCACAAATTACAATTCTGCACATGAATTGAAAACCATCAGCAGGCACCATAAGGAGTCCATTTTGTGGGGGCGGGTGCCCACCCCCACAGAATGGGGTGCCATAGGCCTGCACCCAGTGTGCTCTGATTTCATTCATTATGCCCAGGGGTCTCAGAATCGGTCTGTTCGCGGATTTTGCGGGTGTTTTGCCACGTTCGCGTCGTGAAGCAACAATCTCGCACTCGCGAAATTGCAAAAAGTGCAATTCTGCACCAGAAAACCACCAGCAGGCATCATAAACCTTCTGAAACTTGATGGATGGCATTGGATTGTGGTGATTTGTGTTGTTTTTTTATGACTTTTTGGAGTAGGGGTTGGGGGCTGGCTATGTTGGTTGGGGCCATTTTGAGGCATGGTCCTGGCCATGTGGATGGGGGTCAAGCGGCCATTTTGAAGGCAGGCAGTGAGCTTTGTGCCATAGGCCTGCACCCATTGTGCCCAGCTTGAGTCAGTGGTACATGAAACTACAATCCCCTCTGTGGGCTCTCTTGGATCAATGTTAAATTCCTGTTTCCCAAAAATTTAGAAATTCTTATTTTTGATATTTCCATATTGTGGTGTGCACGTGTGTATTCATAAATGCCTACTTGCAAACTATTAATTGAAGCGCCACATATGCAACATATATTTAACTGATGTTCCTCTGTCTTCGTTTGCTTTTAGGTGCACAATACCAAGAACTCCGCATCATCGTTGAGCATCAGTGCCAGGAAGAAGTCCTGCTGCGGCCTGCTGTTCCGACATCTGAAGAAGATGGGTCCAAAAAGAGGTGCCCGTAGATCCTCTTGCAAGAAAGATGTCTCTACTAAGGAGAAGAAGAAGCAAGTGGCACCACTTACCAAGGAGTCTGGTGCCTCGACCACTAAATTTATGTGGAAAAAAGAACAAAAGTCCACCATGAGTGCTGCACAGGTAGCCTGTTTAGTGGTTCAATCACCAACGGCCAGTGATGTTGGCTCAAGTACTATTCAACAACCAAAGCCGCAACAACAACTGCATGAGCTAACAGTACAAGCACAAGTACATGCGCAAGGAGCTGTCCGAGAAGGAGCTGTCCGAGAAGGAGCTGGCCGAGAAGGAGCTGGCCGAGAAGGAGAAGGCCGAGAAGGAGAAGGCCGAGAAGGAGAAGGCCGAGAAGGAGAAGGCCGAGAAGGAGAAGGCCGAGAAGGAGAAGGCCAAGAAGGAGAAGGCCGAGAAGGAGAAGGCCGAGAAGGAGAGGTCCATGGAGAGTTGCAAGTAGAGGTCAGTGAAGAGGCCCATGTAGCGGCGCATGGAGCGGTGCAAGTGGCCACAATGGTTGTTCTTCCAGAAGTAGGGGCACAGGAGGAAATTGACTTTGGAGCCGGGGTATCATGTCAGGAAGACGAAGCCACTCCTCTTGATGATTCATTTTCTCCCAGCTCCCCAGCAAGGAAAAGATCAAGGAGGGTGTGTAGAAGTTCCTCTTCAAGCCCCGCTCCATCAGATGATCTGGATCAAGATTGGCAACCATCTCCAACATCTGCGAGGGAGGCACACCATGAGCTGAGAAAGGTATCAAATGTTAAAAGGAAGGGCCCCGGAAAGCTCATACTTATGGATCCGAACGTCGGACTTGATGAAGTGGTGCATTCTGATGTTGATGAACAGGATGACAGCAATGACCTAGTCATCACACACGTCATTCCAGCCACACCGGCCATGCAGCAGACAGACATTTATACCCTATCCCGACGTCATGCTGAGCGTGACCCTGGCGATGTGGCACTGGTAGCACCACCAACGCAGTCAAGTAGTACAAGTTCAACAAAACCTACAGCTCCCATATTTTCTCCCCAGAGGGGAACTCCATCCAGCTCGACTCCCTCAAGTAGGGTTGCTGCAATAATTGCACAACCCAGTAGATGTCTGCAAGGCTCATCCACCACTGCTTCATCTGGCATTGGCAGTATCACCTCGTGCGGCAAAACCAGAAGTTTCCAGTCCCCAGTTTGGAACTTTTTTAGTGTCCATGCAAAGCATGATAACCTAGCCGTTTGTTCCATTTGTACGACTACAGTTAGCCGTGGTAAGATTGGTACCAACTATGGTACCGGAAGCCAGATAGGTCATCTTGAAAGAAGGCACGCTGTCGAATGGTTTGCGCACCTAGCAAACATCAAGGGAAAGCAATCCCAAAGGGCAAGTGGCCAAAATATACCCGCACTAGGTGTTTCATCTGAAGATGACGGGGAGGTAGAAGAAGCGTCAGACATTTATCCGGGCGCACCCAGTACCCCTGGCAGCACCACACCCTCCGGAACACATAGGAGGCACACTGAGAGTCTGGGAGACACACCAATGCGGAAAATGTCAACACTGAGCAGAAGTGGGTCGAAGAAGGCATCAGCATCATCCATTAAACTTGTCCAGCACAGCATTACAGACATGTTCTCCTCAGATGCGCCATTTCAACGCAACCACCCAATTGTGTCGCCTGTATAACACTAAGCTGGCTAAAATTCTAAGGGTGGACCTTCTCCCTTTTTCGTTTGTCGAAGGTGTGGGTTTTCTTGAACTCGTGGCAACACTGGCTCCTAAATGGAAGGTTCCTAGCCGGTTCTATTTTGCCAGGGTTGCTGTTCCAGCACTACATAAAGAGGTGCTTGAGTTGGTTGGGGCAGCTTTGCAGAAGAGTGCTGTTCACACTATACACCTGACAACAGACATGTGGACCAGTTGCCAAGCCCTTGATTACATGTGCATCACTGCACACTGGGTCTCTTTTTCAGGGGTTGCAAAACGGATAAATGCAGGTGGTGACTTGGTCGACATTTTTAAGGGTGCTCGTAAACATGCTACATTAGCCATGTTTGGCATGGAGAAAACTCATACTGCAGACAACATTTTGGATGACTTTAACAAAAAGGTTTTGCAATGGCTGCCCAAAGGAAATTGCAAGGTTGGTTATGTTTCTACTGATAATGGCAGCAATGTAGTTAAGGCCATGGCGGACGGTGACTATTTCAGAGTGCCGTGTTTGGCGCACTGTATGAACCTTGTCGTGCAAAAGTTCTTGAAAAAAGAACCTGCAGTTGACAAAATACTGACCATCTGCAGAAGTATGTGCACACATTTCAACCATTCTTTTAAGGCCCGGAAGGAGCTGAGGCGCCAGCAAAATGTACGTAGAATGCCAGGGAAAGCACTTATCCAGGAGGTGGCAACACGTTGGAACTCAACCTTCTACATGCTTGAGCGTCTGCATGAGCTGTTTCCAGTAGTCAATGAGTATTTCTACAACCTGGGTGGTGATACGACAGAAATGATGCTAGCGGTGGAGCAATGGCAGCTAGTTAAAAGATTGACAGACATGCTTCGCCCTTTTGAGGTCTTCACGCGTGAAGTCAGCAGGGAGGACTGTTCTTTGAGCAAAGCTATCCCATTGTTGCTGAAGCTCGAGCACCAAGTCAAGGTGGTGTCTTCAGAATTAAAGGATGTTGGAAAGAAGGAAGCATATGAGTTGGTGCAGAGATTATTACAACGCCTAGTTAGCAATAAACGGCTTGTAAATATCAAGAAACAACAGCACTACATTTGTGCTACTATTCTGGATCCACGTTACAGAAAGCCATTGTTAGGCAAAGTATTAATTCCTTTTGAAACTTCGAATGTTACAGAGTACAAAGGTTGGCTAGCTCGGTCAGCCATTCGTCTTGAAAGAGAGCGGAAGGAAACTCTAGGAGAAGACAGTACTAGTGAATCAGCAGGCCAACAGGCGTCCCAAAAAAGCACTTCTGTGCCTGTGGCAGAAGTGAGTGTCTTTTCCTCTGAGCCGTTAACCACACCAGCAACCGTATCATCTGCACCAGGCACAGGCGATATGTCTGAAGAGGATTGGCTAAGTCAACTAGGGTTTCCTGGTCCCAGAAAGGACACAGAAGTGCAAAGTACAGGAATGCGGGAGAACATTGTTTCAATGGTGCAGGCCTACCTGGATGACTCAACAGCGGTCAATATTACTGAGGACCCATTGGCGTATTGGCATGGGAAAAGAAACATATGGCGAGAGCTCACCAACCTGGCTATCAATTACTTGTCTTGCCCACTCGCAAGCGTGTCTTCAGAACGTGTTTTTAGTTCTGCTGGTGGCATTGTGACTTCCAAAAGGTCCCGCCTCTTGCCCGCAAATGTGGAGCGGCTCACCATGATAAAGATGAACCAGCACTTCATACCACCAGATTACAAAGTACGAGAATGCACGCAGGAAGAAGAGGACACCGACCTACCTGAGGAAAGTTCTCCTCAGTTACCACAAGTACTACCGACTGAATTTGCAGAGTATGAGGACGAGTTCTGCTTCCCTGACAGCGAGTTCTGAATATGAGTCAAGGATTCATTAACTTTATTTTTAGTCCGACTCCTTATTCACTTTTATTCCTGTGTGTCTGTCTTTCTTTGTTTAGCAAGTGCTTGATCCCATTCACAACAAAACTGTAATCACCCAATCAAAGAACAAGCCCATCAGCAGAACTGTCTTGATTTTGATGCCGCAGCATTCATCAGGTTCACAAGTTAGTTGCCAAGAACTCAGTCCTGGTCGTCTATCCTCCTCCTCCAGACTCACCCTATCCATTTCCCGTAATGCTGATGCCTGGATTCCGCACAATGAAGAAACTTACGTTGACGAGTCCCCTAAAGAGGTACTGGAAGTAGTGAGTCCTCATTTAAATACATTTTGCTAAGTGTGGCTTTTTTCCCGGATTTGCTTTTTGGCTGTTTGGGGGGTGTCAAACTTGTTTGCGCTTGGGTTTACGGGTCTTGGCTGGGCCATTGCTGGCAAGGTCTATTAAGGGATGAAATTGGTTAGGAGGAAATGGAAGGTGAAAACGTTTAGGCGTTATTGCTCGCTTGCCTGTCTTAGGGGTGCTGTCTGTGGGGCTTCTAGGGTTTTGGGGTCTGTGAGCCCCGCTGGCACATTTCGAATGTTGATTGCTTTTGCTTTTCAGAAAATCCACGCCGGGAAACTCCAGTTGGGGCCCTGCTGCAGAACGCTTTAGGACACTGTGAATTCCAGGTGGAGACAGCCCTCAAACACAAATTACAGGTAAGATAAGCATTTGGATGGGAGGTAGTATAATGGAGTATTAGGAGGAGAGGCGAGAGAGTGACAGTGGTACTACTAGTAAACTCCTAGGACTCTTGATTTAAAAAACTCTGTGACAGGCATTTAACTTTGGTAAACGTTCGGCCAATTACAGGTGAACGTTTAGGCGTTATTATTGCTCGCTTGCCTGTCTTAGGGGTGCTGTCTGTGGGGCTTCTAGGTTTTTGGGTGTGGGTTTTGGGGTCTGTGAGCACGGCTGCCACATTTCCAATGTTGATTGCTTTTGTTTTGCAGCAAATCCACGCCGGGAAACTCCAGTTGGGGCCCTGCTGCAGAACGCTTTAGGACACTGTGAATTCCAGGTGGAGCCAGCCCTCAAACAGGGCCGGACTGGGAACCAGAATCGGCCCTGGCAAAGTGCTCGGCCGGCCCCCCTCCCCCCTCCCCCCTCCGGAGGAGAGGGGAGGGGGAGAGGTGCGACCGCGCTCTGTGACAGGGCCGGTTTTCGGCTGTTTTTGTTACAGGGCCGTTTTTGCAGCATAACGGCCCTGTAACAAAAATGGCCCTAGGGGCCCAAAACCGGCCCCCAACCATGCGGCCCACCGGGGAATTGCCCGGTGCCCTCCACGGCCAGTCCGGGCCTGCCCTCAAACACAAATTACAGGTAAGATAAGCGTTTGGATGGGAGGTAGTATAATGGAGTATTAGGAGGAGAGGCGAGAGAGTGATAGTGGTACTACTAGTAAACTCCTAGGACTCTTCATTTAAGAAACTCTGTGACAGGCATTTAACTTTGGAAAACATTTGGCCAATTACCGGTGAATGTTTAGGCGTTATTATTGCTCGCTTGCCTGTTTTAGGGGTGCTGTCTGTGGGGCTTCTAGGGTTTTGGGGTCCGTGAACCCCGCTGGCACATTTCGAATGTTGATTGCTTTTGCTTTGCAGAAAATCCACGCCGGGAAACTCCAGTTGGGGCCCTGCTGCAGAATGCTTTAGGACACTGTGAATTCCAGGTGGAGACAGCCCTCAAACACAAATTACAGGTAAGATAAGCGTTTGGATGGGAGGTAGTATAATGGAGTATTAGGAGGAGAGGCGAGAGAGTGACAGTGGTACTACTAGTAAACTCCTAGGACTCTTGATTTAAGAAACTCTCTGACAGGCATTTAACTTTGGAAGACATTTGGCCAATTACAGGTGAACGTTTAGGCGTTATTATTGCTCGCTTGCCTGTCTTAGGGGTGCTGTCTGTGGGGATTCTAGGGTTTTGGGGTCTGTGAGCCCCGCTGGCACATTTCGAATGTTGATTGCTTTTGCTTTGCAGAAAATCCACGCCGGGAAACTCCAGTTGGGGCCCTGCTGCAGAACGCTTTAGGACACTGTGAATTCCAGGTGGAGACAGCCCTCAAACACAAATTACAGGTAAGATAAGCGTTTGGATGGGAGGTAGTATAATGGAGTATTAGGAGGAGAGGCGAGAGAGTGACAGTGGTACTACTAGTAAACTCCTAGGACTCTTGATTTAAGAAACTCTGTGACAGGCATTTAACTTTGGTAAACATTTGGCCAATTACAGGTGAACGTTTAGGCGTTATTATTGCTCGCTTGCCTGTCTTAGGGGTGCTGTCTGTGGGGCTTCTAGGTTTTTGGGTGTGGGTTTTGGGGTCTGTGAGCACGGCTGCCACATTTCCAATGTTGATTGCTTTTGTTTTGCAGCAAATCCACGACGGGAAACTCCAGTTGGGGCCCTGCTGCAGAACGCTTTAGGACACTGAATTCCAGGTGGAGACAGCCCTCAAACACAAATTACAGGTAAGATAAGCGTTTGGATGGGAGGTAGTATAATGGAGTATTAGGAGGAGAGGCGAGAGAGTGACAGTGGTACTACTAGTAAACTCCTAGGACTCTTGATTTAAGAAACTCTCTGACAGGCATTTAACTTTGGAAAACATTTGGCCAATTACAGGTGAACGTTTAGGCGTTATTATTGCTCGCTTGCCTGTCTTAGGGGTGCTGTCTGTGGGGCTTCTAGGGTTTTGGGGTCTGTGAGCCCCGCTGGCACATTTCGAATGTTGATTGCTTTTGCTTTGCAGAAAATCCACGCCGGGAAACTCCAGTTGGGGCCCTGCTGCAGAACGCTTTAGGACACTGTGAATTCCAGGTGGAGACAGCCCTCAAACACAAATTACAGGTAAGATAAGCATTTGGATGGGAGGTAGTATAATGGAGTATTAGGAGGAGAGGCGAGAGAGTGACAGTAGTACTACTAGTAAACTCCTAGGACTCTTGATTTAAGAAACTCTGTGACAGGCATTTAACTTTGGAAAACATTTGGCCAATTACAGGTGAACGTTTAGGCGTTATTATTGCTCGCTTGCCTGTCTTAGGGGTGCTGTCTGTGGGGCTTCTAGGTTTTTGGGTGTGGGTTTTGGGGTCTGTGAGCACGGCTGCCACATTTCCAATGTTGATTGCTTTTGTTTTGCAGCAAATCCACGCCGGGAAACTCCAGTTGGGGCCCTGCTGCAGAACGCTTTAGGACACTGTGAATTCCAGGTGGAGCCAGCCCTCAAACACAAATTACAGGTAAGATAAGCGTTTGGATGGGAGGTAGTATAATGGAGTATTAGGAGGAGAGGCGAGAGAGTGACAGTGGTACTACTAGTAAACTCCTAGGACTCTTGATTTAAGAAACTCTGTGACAGGCATTTAACTTTGGAAAACATTTGGCCAATTACACGTGAACCAACACGATGACAGTGTTCAGTAAAACGAACTTACTGCAAAACCACCACCCACCAGGCTCAAAAGTAGTAAAAAACAGTTATGCTCAGATAAAGTTTGAAAAAGTATATTTTTATATCCCTAACAAAATAATCTCCCGCAAGACCCTCCCTAACCCCAACAAATAATTTTTAAATAGTCCTTCAAAAGTCCCCAAAAACCCCAACTCCCATTCCCACCCCCCATAAGTCTATAAAAAAGGGGCAAGGGACACTCTAGGGATGCATGGTGTTGACTTTGGCCTCCAGGGCATCATGCCTTAGGGCCAGGGCATCATACTGCTCCCGGAGGATGGCGTGGTCTAAGCGGAGGCCCTCCAACAGATTTTGGTATTCTTTTAACTTCCGGACCTCCGCCTCCAGGTCGGACACTGTGCATTGCACGGCGCAAGCGAGCCTTTAGAGTACTGTGAGGGGCAGCCTTTGCTGCTCGGCGGTGGCGTCTGCCAGCCCGGCTCCGTATCGCCGGAGCACTGCGCTGGCCGGCAGAACGTGGGGTCACGGAGGAGGATGCAGGTGTCTCATTTGATGTACTGGACTGCGTGTCCTCCCCCTCAAGTTCTACCAGCCGCCGATATTGGGCAACAGTAGCATCCAGCCTCCGTTGCCGGGCCAGTAGAGTCTTCAAACTCCTTGGTGCTTTTGATGTTTTAGTATTACCAACTATATGAAGAAAGAAAGACATAATCTGTAACCAATGCTCTTTAAGAATATGATTAACACAAAATGATTCAGCAGAAAGTTGCGTCACAGTACAACTAGCAACTAGCCAAACTATTGAGGCCAGTATCATGGGTGTCCGCAGGCAGGGGCAAGGGGGGGCGCTTGCCCCCCCTCGGATTGCAGGTCCATCCAGTGCTGGCCCAGTGACAAATTACAATATGGTAATTACAGCAGGCTGGAACCGACAGACAGATAGTGGCAGAGGCAGGGACAGAGAGATAGAGAGGGAGATGGTGAGGGAGAGAGAGAGAGGGATTGAGACTGAGGGTGACGGAGGGAGGGAGACAGAGAGACGGAGACAGAGGGAGACAGAGAGACGGAGACAGAGGGAGACAGAGAGACGGAGACAGAGGGAGACAGAGAGACGGAGGGAGACAGAGAGAGAGGGAGACGGACAGAGTGAGTGAGACAGAGGGAGAGAGAGAGAGAGAGGGGGAGAGAGAGCAAGAGAGGGAGACAGGCAGAGAGGGAGGGAGACGGAGAGGGAGGGAAACAGAGAGAGGGAGGGAGACAGAGAGAGAGGGAGGGAGACAGAGAGAGAGGGAGGGAGACAGAGAGAGAGGGAGGGAGACAGAGAGAGAGAGGGAGACAGAGAGAGAGGGAGGGAGACAGAGAGAGAGGGAGGGAGAGAGACAGAGAGAGAGAGAAAGAAAGATGTGTGTAATGTGTATGCCAGGTCTGGGGGCTCAGTGGACGAAGGCATCCGCTGCAGGGGCATGAGTTCAACCTCATGGTCATAGTTTTTTTGTTGCTCTAGATCCAACCCCCTCCCCCACTGACCCTGCCCCCTTCGGTGCGGCCCTTGGCCACAAACCACACTGTCAATTTGGCCCCGAGAGAAAGTTTGTGAGGACCCATGCTCTATACCACATCCTCCTGATTTAGATTGAATTGTTTTTTTCTGGCATTTTTTGTAGTTGCCCGGTCGTCTGCTGTGGTGCCGCACAAGATTTTTCTCTTCCCCCTATGGGGTTCTTTGTTTATTTAAGCTCTATGTCGTGTTAGAGTTAAAAAAAATGTATGTAATACTTGTGCTCAATCATGTCAGGACTCAGGAGATGGTGATGATGTTGCCCCCCCCCCCCCCGGAAACATTTCATAGTATTTTCGTAGTTCATCCAGTGACCGTCTACTCTCTGTAGATACACATCATATGCTATCTAAGAGTCAGATAGTACCATGATCCAGCTTACCTGTCCACTCCACCACCACTGTCTGTTTCCTCACAGTCTCTTGTTTGGGCACTTGCGCCACCGCCGCCTCCTCCCCAGAGTTGTCCTCGGACCCGAAGTCTACCACCACCACCACATCCGAGCTGGCCCCTGCACCAGATGTTCCACCTACAAAGTAGATTTAAGAATGTTAGATTACACCACTCACTAGTATTTGGTCTAGGAATGAAGGAACGTGAAAACAACAGAAAAAGTAATTGACTGTCTACTGTAGTCTAAAGTAAAAATGTCCCTCCTTCCACGGAAGGCTGTTGTCTTGCTGCACTTTTTTGTCACAATTGATGAATGCTTGCTTAATTTTAACACACACCATTTTTCTCTGAACAGACAGAAGCTGGACTTCTAAGGACAAGACCAACATCAACTTCAAACCAGGTGAAAGCTCGGCTCGACCACAAGAAATGTGTTCCATTACTCATCAACTCAGCACCAAGCACTTTTCCATTTCCAGCTAACTTAATTTTAATGTATGTGTTTACTTTTACTTTTAATAAAGCTTTTAAACTTGAATAGACTCTGTGGTTTTTGGTCCTCCAGACTAGAGTGACTGAGCGAAAGGTTTTGCAAATTTTGGCAAGGAGGAGTCCGTGCCGCAGACACTACCAGGTTTATACAGTGTGCCAAACACGCCACTCTGAAAATTTATTACTCTGGTGTTTAGTGTCCATAGTTCGGTTTGTGGAGAATTGTCCCTGCAACAGTAGTATTATGGATTGTGCTCCTATCTAAACACTATTTCGGAAAAATTAAATTAGGAACGCTTGGACAACAGTAGGTCCTCTATATTTAAATGAAAACTTACTGGGGCCAGCAAAGGAGCACTCGCCGCCCTGGCCTGCATCCTCCTCCTCTGGAGCCACAACAGCATCCTCCTGTTCCACTTCTGTCCGCTTGCCCCTGGGGGGACCTGACATACAACATGAAAGAAAGAACAGAAAACATTGATGATTGCTGCTTGTCGATGTCCTTGTCAACCAAATCAAACATTTAGAAAGAACAAGAACCAACTATTTCAGCCAAAAAGAGGGCTACAAAGGAAGGACTGCACCTGAGCCTCTACTCTAGGGGCAGATTTACAAGCCCCTTGCAGCTCTTTTGCTCCGTTCTTGCGTCACTTTTGTGACGCAGCGCCACAACAAGAGAGGCGCCATGGTGTGGCGTATATTAGCAACGTGACGCATATGGGAGATGCATCCCATTTCAAAGCCCTGCGCCATAAGGGAGCGTTTCAGCGCAAGGGAGGGCGTTCCTGGCCAGGAACGCATGCTAAAAGTGGCTATGGGGAATATATAAAATTTGAATCAGTCATTTAGGACAATGATGCGTCACTCAAACCCTGCACCTGCATGAAGCAGACGTACGGCTTGACGCAGCATTGCTGGAGCTGCGCCATCGTTGCGACGCAACTCCATCAATGAGCAGCCTTTACGGCACCGATGCGTAAACACTTCGGTGCCGTTTTGGGACCATGGTGTGCTGCATTGTAAATACGGCGCACCATGAGTGGTGCTGGCGTGCCGCACACTTTGCAGGGATGCGCAGGTAATTGCAAATCTGACACTTAGGGGCATACTTACTAGTTCTGGGCTGCACACCTCCAGAGGTGCACCAGAACAAATGCGTAACACAAAACTAACCTTGCGTCACAGCAGATGTGCCGCAATTACAATGCGGTACACCCTGGCGCAAGGGTAGGCAGATGCGTGACGCATCTCGTGACGAAAGAGGGGCGCATCTCTAGAGTTGCGTCGCAGGCGCGATGCAACTCTAGCACTGCTCAGGGCTGCCCAATACTCAACATACCGCATCAGTCCTTACGCCTGCTTCAACCAAGCAGGCATAAAGAATTGACGTAGCAGCGTCGCGGAAGTGCCTGCGTTAAATCTTGTAGATTTCACGCAGGCACTTTTGCGAGGCGCACAGCTGCCTGACCGCCCCCCCCCCGCCCCCTGTGTGGGGACGCACCCATTGTGGCGCAGGCCCAGGCCTTAACGTGGCGCGTCTCCCTAGATGCATCACGTTGTACATGACTCGCAGGGATGCGCCACGTCTACGTCGCTGTTGCGTCAGGTAAGGCAGCGTAAACGTGGCGCAAGGGGATTGTAAATCTGCCCCTTGGTGTCTAGCATTACGCAGTTCTGTAAAGTACACTCATACATTACTCAGCCCAATTAAATGAACACAAAATAGAAAGCAAATAAGCAGTGGCGCCGCCACAGAGAAGTAGAGCAGTGCACCTGAAATGCACAGAAGATTTTGAAATATTAATTTACCTCTACTATCAATGTAATCGGCAGCATTATTGCTCTTTATAAAAAAGTTAAAACAAACATTTGCAATATAACACACAGAGCAGGGGAAAAAACAGAGTAGAGAGTGATGAAAAAATTGCTACTACTACTCACCAAGCCCGGGGACCTCCACTCCTAGCAGGTCGAGCAGTTCGCGCTCCCTGTCCAGGATATCCGTCCAGCGGTGGGTCACCTGGTTGTAGGTGCGCTGGACCCCCGAGATGTCAAACAGGGCCCGGCGCACCTGCTACCACCGCTTCCGTCGCTCCTGGCAGTTGGTGTAGCCAGCAGCGATCCTGCCGCCTGCCGCGATGGTCCTGGGGAGAAGGCGCTGGACATAGAAAACCAGTGAGCCCACCTCCTCAGGGCTGAAGATCTACCTGGGCACCACCATTTCCGCCCTTAAACGGCCACACGGGAGCCGGGCACGGGCTGCGGGGCCCGTCTTGGGCAGCTTCACTGCTGTCTTCACCATGGTCTGGGCAGGTGGTAGGAACAAGGAGAAAAAATGAAAAAGAATAAGACTAGGGAAGAAGAAAATAAAAGTTTAAAAAAGTAGTTGAAAAGTAAACAAAAGTAGCAAAAAACACAAAAATATAAAGCTAGAAAACTAGAGGGATAGATAATAATTTAAATAGATTCAAAAAATATTATAACAAGCACAGGATGGCAGAGATATAGAGAGGATTAGAAACACCACCTAGCCCAGACACAGGAATGAATGAAAAACAAGATGGCGGCCCGATCACGTGAGCGCAAGTTAGTTCGCACGCGATTTCTCTCGCGAACTCGTGCGAACTTGTATTCGCAACGCGCTCATTCCGCGAGATTACACTTCGCGGGCGGAAACGGAAATACGTCACGCAAACAAAATGGCGGCGCCCATACTCGACCTTGGGGTATTTCGCACGAGTTCGCGGCTTCTACGGTCGATTTCGCACGACGTCGCGCCTCGCGAATAGCGCGAAATTACAGAAAAAAATATTTTTGCAAAAGCAAAGGCTATGAGCAGGTGCAAAAGTTCAACCTCATCATTTGTAACCATTCCCTGTAGTGCTTCCTGAAGGGGCCCTCCAGAATTCGGTTAGGTTCCTGTTAAAAAAAAAAATTGCAACAAACAGGAAAAGGAAAGGAAAGGGAGCAGACAAGCAGGTGCCAGCCTTCATTAATGTCAGTTGGGGCAGGGCAGGTGTTGTTGTAGTTTAATTTTGCAAAACTTAAAGCACTTAGCAGGTGTGCTTTGCTTTGCCACAATAATGTACACTCACTGGTCAACCAGAGGGTGTTCTGATGACACCGAGGGTGGCATGGGTGTGCCAGCCAGAGGGTGGCATGGGTGAACCAGAGTGCCAGTGTTGACAGAGGATGGCAGTGCTTTGCTTTGCCCCAATAATGTACACTGGTGAACCAGAGGGTGCTGTGATGACACAGAGGGTGACATGGGTGAGCCAGAGGGTGGCATGGGTGAACAAAGAGAGTGCCAGTGGTGACAGAGGGTGGCAGTGATGAAGAAAGGCTTGCAAACAGGCTGGGCACGTAGAAACAACAAGTTCGCAAAACTGGCGACCTGACAAGCAAGTTCGCAATTTGCGAAATTGCACAAAACCCTCGCGAACTTGCAGAAACCCGTGCAAACACAAAAAAAAATCCGCGAGGATTCGCGGATTTTGTGGATTTTCGCAATCCGCAAATTCGCAAATCCGCAAATTCGCGGATTGCGAATCCGCAAAATCCGCCCATGCTTATTGAAAATGAAGGGGAGTGCCTCACACTCACTTACACCCTGATGGGGGGACACCACCTCCTGACCCAGTATGGAGGAACCTACAAGCTCTGGTGGAGGAGGTGTATTGCCCACATATTTGTTGCATAGCATTTGCTGCTTTAATAAAGATACCCCGTTCAAGAATCAGCTTATGCTCTATAAGTTACTAAACACAATATTACCCTGCTTTTTCTCCCACTGGCAATGCAGGCTCACTGTGACTTTAGAACCTTCACTATGTCAGGTGGATAATGGCCTGGTATTCTGCAGAGCACTGATTCATGTATCACCCAGGCAGAGTGCTGCAAAGTCCATTGGTGACAGCTAGACTAATGGTCTGCTTGCTACAGTTTCGTGGTAATGACTATGCAGATAGCACAGGGAGAGTTGGGCAAGGGATAGATTGGATCATCTGAACCCCTTGCTAGCGACTTATCACTGAACATAACGCAATCAAGGTGGTAAATCTTTGCATGTCAAAAAGTTGAAACTAAATGCAATATGAGCTTTTTGTGCCTGTTAGTTGAAATTGCAACTTCCAGCCTTGTTACTTGAATGAATGGGTTAATTTTAACAAACTTAGGGCCTGTTTATGATACCGGTAGGACTGCCACTGACAGCCCGTCGGTGGCGTCCCACTGCCATCGTAACCATGTTTACCACCCACCATATTACAATGGTGGGCAGATGTTTGGAGGTCGGAAAGACCGACCGCCACGGATCCAACGGGCTCCTTGAGCCCGCCGATGCATCAGAGGGAGCCACAATCCCTATAATGGTGGAAGTGCCTGGCAGGCAACACCGTAGGATTGTGATATTCCTCCTCGCCGGCCAATTCATGGTGGCTCACCCGCCATGAAAAGACTGTCGAAAAGGGACATTGGGGGCCCGTAGTGGGTCTCCTTTTCCCCCTGGCCCTCAGTTTTGTGTTTTGGGGGCTTTCCTGTACCATGTGACAGGAACCGCATGGTGCCTACCACATAGTGCAGGGATATGATAAAAATTTAATTTTTGTACTGCAGCTTGTGCTGCAGCCTGCAGCACATTGAATCGGCCTTGAAGGCGGTCACATTGTAATGCCATTCGCAGGACCACCGACAGCAAGTCGGGCGGTCCCGTCTCCGATTAGATTGCGGTCAGACGTAAGTATGACCGATACCATAATGAGGCCCTTAATTATGATTGCAAAAAAATTTCATATAATGATAAATGCATTATTTTAGTACCTCTCAAAATTTAGTTGGCCAATTCATGATTACCAAATTTGCACTTTCACTTCAAGAGGGAAGTGAAGTTGACTTTCAATTGTGATAGCAAGAGTTAAATTAAAAATGTTCACCTTGCTTGAATGCATTAGCCAACAACGATTCCAGTACAGAAATATACATATCTATCTATCTTCCAAGTGCAGTGGGCTGATCCGAACGCAAGACGAACAACTAACAAATCATAACCAGAAAGGGTATCACCCAAAACCTCTTTCTGTGTTTTGTGTGCTTTGTGTGTTGTGCTTAAAAAAGGTCTTGTAAAGCCGCTGACCTGACCTGTAGCCAGACCAACAAAAGAGGACTAGTGCAATTGTCTTGATTTATGCAATCTTGGACAAAATTCTGAATATTTGTTCTAAGCAGTAATTGCATCTTTTAAAATATAGATACTAGGGGCTAGATGTAGGTAAATCTAATTTACCGATTCATAAATACCGAATTTTACCGATCCGGTATTTATGATTCGGTAAATTAGAAGGAGGCAGATGAAGGTAATTTTTAAAACACAATTACCGAATCTGTAAGATTCGGTATTTACCGATTCGGTAAATACCGAATCGGTATTGCCCATTGATTCCTATGGGCCTTGAAGCCGAAATACCGAATCCTGCAAGGGTGCAGGATGGGTCACTTTGACACCCTCTAGCACCCCAAGTACAGGCTTGTGTGACATGTGGCACACATACATGGGCATGTCTGTGTGTCACATGGCACAGGTGTGCATGCACAGATGTGCATGCACACCTGAATTCGGTATTTTACCACCCAATAGGATTGGGTGGTAAATACCGACTCCTAAAGGGCCTGTGGCACTCTGTGAAGTGCCACCTACATATTTATTTACAGAATTGGTAAATTTACTGATTCTGTATTTTACCGATTCTGTATATTTACCGAATCGGTAAATTTACCGATTCTGTAAATCCGATGCCCCCTACATCTCAAAAGCCAAATACCGGTCGGAAACGGCCGAAATCGGCCGTTTCCGACCGGTATTAAGGCTCCTACATCTGGCCCATAATGTTCCAAAATACACATATAAGTATTCTGTAGCTGAAAAAGTGGATAATTTCCATAGAAATGTTGGAGAATGGAGACATCATGTGATATTCACATACTGTGTCACATCAATTTTATTTAATTTAGTGCAAGCTGCTCCTTTGCTAATGTCTGACCTTCTACGCGCCCACCCTCCAGCTATGATCGACCAACCTCGCCCTCGCCGCCGTTCCACGCATCCGCACAGCCACCGCCGGAGGAAGATCCTTCTCCTACCTGGCAGCCAAGACCTGGAACTCCCTCCTCATCCACCTCCGGATGACCCAGGACCATCTTTCCCTCAGGAAGCAACTCAAGACCTGGCTGTTCATGCAGTGACGTACCCCTCTCCCCCAGCGCCTTGAGACCCTTTCGGGTGAGTAGCGCGCTATACAAATGTTATGATTGATTTGTTGCAGGAAGTACATTACAAAAAAAGTCTAACAATGTATAATAAAGTGAGTTATTATACTTTGCAAATTTTCTAGAGAAGTGCCCTGTACTAAGTCGAGTGATGCACAAGCTTGATGAGGTTGGCTCCATTGTGAATAAAAACAAAAAGAAGCATACCAATAATGAACATTGTGGCCTAGTTTCATTACAAAACAGTTCAACTCACTATAAACAAGTTCCACAAGCTGGTATTTAACCTATTGATATGTATGTATATTGTATCTGTGCTAGGAGTGCAGTAAAATGCTCTAGTGTGTTGAAATGTCCTCAACAATCTATCTTGCCTCTCTTTAGTAGAAGATGGTTTTGTTCTGTGGCTTGTCCGCCCATATCTCTAAAGGGAAAAACAAAACTCTAAAGTCATATAAGCTGCAAACTGGACCACCTCCACATCAGTCTGATGATATGGGATATTTTAGATTGAACTATTTTGTTAACTTATGCATTAGAAAGTAGCTCTGAACCACAAAACAACAAATATGAGACAAAGGCAGAATACTGATGCCTTATAACATAATGCTAATTATATTAAATTATAATATTTATTTATATTTTGACATAATATATAACAGATGCCCAGGCGCAACGGAACACTTTATAAGAGAATTTGAGGAAAGCATCAAATTGGTGTACAAAATAAAACATATTGGGCCAGATGTACGACCAGTGGCATTAGCGAATTACAAATTGCGGTTTGCAATTTATGACTCGCTAATGCCAATGTATACCAGTGTCAGAGACACTGTGTGCGATTCCCAATGGGGTCGCAAATTGCATGCATCATCAATATAATGAGGCACTTGAAAGTTGCAACCCCATTGGAAATGGCTGGCCATCCCAGGTATGGTGGCCTGCTAGGCTAAGCAGACCTCCATGTCTGGGACTGCTTAATGACGCCTGTTTTCTCTCAAGGAAAACGGGATGCATTTAAAAAAGAAAAATTTAATTTTTTTGTTTCTTTTCTCAGGGTAGGTATAGTGATCCCTGGGACCACTACATACCCCATAAAAGTATTTTCCCCTGCATTCACAAAGGGAAAGGGGTCCCCTGAGGACCCCTTCCCTTTTGCAAGTGCTTTACCACACTCTTGAAGAGGGCAGTAAATTGTGAGTGTTTATCGACCGCAATTGTGGTCACAAAACATTCTTACATAGGGTAGCGAGTTGCTATTAGGAAGGGACGCCCTTGGAATGCCCCTTCCTAATAGCGAGTCGCAAATCTATTTAGCGAGTATCAATCAAATTGTGACCCTCTAAATAGGGTTTGTACGTAGCCCATTGGTATTTTTGCATGCACAAACGGGTTGCAAACCTGTTTACACATTCAGCCCTTAGTAACAATGTGAGGAATGAAAGTTAATGTAGTAGGGATTGCTGACCACCTCAAGAATATAGGGCCAGATGTATCAAAGGGTTTTACCCATTCTGTGTCTATGGGAAAATGTGTTCATACATATTGCCCATAATGTCTTAAACAATAAGGGAGGAGCTGAAGAAGTATAGTAAATGTAGTTAATCTTAACCTGATAAGAATAAATCATCCTAAAAATGCCAGCAATTTTCCAACTTCAAAATTTCCTTTGGTCCTTCCAGCTCTGCACCTTGTCATGCTCAAAGAATTGGACTTAAAGATCTTTCTTAAAAGTGTCAAAGAATGGGCATGCCTTTATAGCCAGAAGTATAGAGTTCCAGATTTGTGAAGTATTCCCCGCCAAAACTTGCATCAGTGAGCGTACTGTTTGGAAGAGGGGAGTTTCCAGTCAGAGAGTGTCTGTGCTAAGAAGTGACCTGGACCCTTCTGGGATTACTAATTTCTGTGATTGGTAATTTGCAACATCACCATGCATGGCCTTAAGTTCTGAACTTCTGGCAGCATAAACTACACTAGCTGCAGCATAAATGCCAGCTTTTAGTGAGAGCAAGAGAGATGTGTGTTAGGTCGGGATGATTAAGTGGCAGCGTCCTGACATAAGATGTTGCCGCCCACAATGACGCCACGTGGTGTAGGCCCCAAATAACAGACACACACACAGATGCGTGTTAGTGCCTTGTTAGTGCGCGCTCATCTGGCCGGGAACTAACTCTGGCCTCGCAGCCACGCCTATTTATTAGGCTCCACCCACCTAGCGTGGGCTAGGTCAGAGAGCTAACATTTTGACCGGGGTGAGCCTATGTACACCCCCGACACTGAACAAACAACTGAAATTTCTAAAGCGCCCGGTCACCAGGAGGTTACATGGCGCTGATCTTGGGCAGTGGCAAGACGGAGGTGGGTTACTCGTGGGCTTGCTCAAACAACCAAGTCTTAAGCGCCTTTCTGAACCCCAACAGGTTGTCACACATCCGGATCCCTAGTGGTAGGGAGTTCCAGATTTTAGGGGCGAGGTAGGCGTTTGAGCTTAAAGGCAGGGGTAATCAGTAGCTGAAGATGGGCTGACCACAGGTTGCATTGTGGGGCATGCCTTACAATCATGCAGCTGATAAATTTGGGTCTACTGCAGTGCAGGGCCTTGAAAAGTAAGCACCCTGTCTTGAAAGCTGCACGTTGGACAATAAGTAGCCAGTTAAGTTTGAATAGGAAGGGTCTGGCAGATTGCCATCAAGGTTGTTTGTGGATTAGTCTCTCAGACTGGTTCTGTACCATTTGGAGGAGTTAGAGTAGGAAAAGTGGCAGGCTGAGGTGGATAGAATAGGAGAAGTCCAGAGGAGAGAGTAGCAGGTCTATCACAACCTGTATGAGGGCTGAGTGGGTGAGCAGGTGGGCAATCTTCCTGATTTTGCGCAGTTGGAAAAAACAGGTAGAGACCATCGCCCCCACTTGTCCTCTGAGCGAGAGATCTGCATTTATGGTGAACCCAAGGTTTTTCACAGAGGGGGAGGGAGTGGGGGGATCCTAGTTTTGCCGGCCAGTAGTGTGGGCCCCAGGAGATCTCACTCTTCCCTGGCAAGACTAGTTCAGTCTTGCCCGGGTTGAGTTTATGATGGTTAAGGTCCATCCAGCACTGGATGTGGACCATAGTGGCTTGGAATTCATGTACAGAGTCAGGGGAGGTATCCAAGGGGAGGACAAGCTGAAGATTGTCAGCATAGTTGAAGGTAGTTACCTTCCTGTTTTTTAAGGAATGAATCAGGGGCAGAAGGTAGAGATTAAACAATTGTGGAGATAGGGACGAGCCCTGTGGGACCCCGCATGTGGTGGCGATCTTAGGGGCTGTAAAAGGGGCAAGTCGTACTGCTTGGGTTCGGCCTTCAAGAAAGGACTTGATCCAATTATAAGCGGAGCCCCGCATTGCCGGCCTGTTTGACACGGGCCATCAGGATTTTATGATCAACCGTGTTGAACACTGCCGACACGTCCAAGAGCACAAAGGCCTGAAGAACGCCCTTGTCCGCAGTTGCTCTAAAGGTGTCCAGTACCGCAAGGATTACTTACTCAGTAGAGTGAGTGCAGACGGGCAATCAATAGGCGCTAGCAGCAGCGGTCCGCACGGTAACACACAACACATGATTGCCCGCTCCCACAATGCGGCGTGCTTGTGAGCCTGGGCCCGCCTCTAACTCCTCCCCCTCTTGGCCGATTGGCTAGGTCTAGGGGTGGTGACTAGCAGAGCGTCAGGGATTTAGGCCAGGAACAAACAAGATCGATTTAAAAAAAAAAGTTAGTACATTTTAAAATACAATTCTATTAAGGCAACTTTTGAGCAATCAATAAGCACTAGCAGCAGCGGTCCGTGAGGCAACACACAACACAAGATTCACAAGATGCTAGCACTTATCCAGGGGCCATTAGGATGCTGTTCAGTTATAATTGGTGCAGGATGAGTCTAGCACCAAGGACATGACCTCACTGCCTCTTCCACTTTCTCATCCATTAGGGGGAACCAGACTTTTGCCCTGAGACAACTCTTGGTTTTTACCATGCCTTGATACCCTGCATGTACCTGCTGGATCACTCGGTCCACCAAAGTTGTTGAAATGAGCAGCCAATGCCCTCGAAGTAGACAGCCATGAGGATCAGTCAGTGCTTAGTTCTAGACTCTCCAGGAATACGCTCTCAATCACTCTCCTGGCTTCAGGAGTAAGAATCACCCCTTGGTTCCTGAGGAGGTGCCTCTTGTTGGTCTTTACTGCTTTGATTGTTTTCTGCAAGCATTCATCTTGGCTGGTTGCATGGCACAGCTCTCCCATAGAGATGGGTAATGGGCGAGACCTGTTTCCCACATACCAGACTTATTCCTCTGTCTCCTCCGCATCATCCACTTCATTGAGCATGGCAGCTCAGGGAAGGCGGGACAGTAGTGTGCCTGATTACTCATTCCAGGTTGGTATTCAATCCTACAGTTGTACTCTTGCAACTGAAGCATCCATTTGTCAATATCTGCTCGCAAATGCCAACAGAGCCCATTCATCCTCCTCTCGAGGTCTTTGTAACAGGACGGCTCCGAGCCCCTTCTGGCCAGAATCCACAGCAACTTGAGTGTACTGTTGTGGATCAAAGTAACTCAGCATGGTAGAAGTAGAGAGTGCATCTTTTGTGCCTGGAATGCCGCTTCATGTTCGGGTCCCAACACCCAGGGGTTTGAGGCTTTGGTGAGTTCCTTTAATGGTGTAGTTAGCGAGGAAAGGTCTTTGATAAATCTACTGCAGTTGTGGACCATCCCCAGAAGGCAGTGCATTTCTGTTAAATTGGTAGGAGCTGGAGCTTCTTTGATGTCTCTCACCTTTTCAGGATCAGGAGCAACAACTTCTGTGGAAAAGATGTACCCAAAGAACTGTAGCCTCTCCTGGAGGAATTCACATTTTTCCTTATGTAACATGAGCCCAGAGTCCTGTATCCTTTGGAGCACGTGTCACAGTCTCATGTTGTGTTCCGGGATAGACTTTGCATGGACAAGAATGTCATCACTGACATTAACTACCCCTGGAAGGTCAGTAAGAAGCTCCTTGATGGTGTTCTGGAACACATCAGAGGCGCTAAATCTTCTGAAGCTCAGACTCCGGTAACGTCTCAATCCAACATGTGTAGACAATGTCATAATGTACTGGGATGGTTCGTCTAGGACCAGTTGATGGTATCCAGCACAAAGATCGAGCTTTGAGAACCAGCTAGCTCCACTTAACTAGCCAACCAGGTCATCATTGGTTGGGGTTAAATGTATTTCCCTTTTATTGCAGAATTGGGTAGTCGCATGTTGACACAGGTTCTTACTTCCCCGGGCTACTTGGGCTTCCTCGCAACCACAATTGGTGACACCCAAGGGGTCGGCCCTTGCACCTTTTCAATAATTCCTGCCTATTCCAGCTTCTTCAGTTGCTTTTCTACCAGTGGTCTTAGATGAAAGGCAACTTGTCTGTGATGAAGGGCGACTGGTTGCTAAGATGGATTTATGTGTAGATGTATTTGTTTTTCTCTTAGGCATCCGATACCAGTGAACACTTAAAGGAACTCCTCCAGTATCTGACTTATTCCTTTTCGATGTATCCCAAAGGAAAAGGTAACTATTCCCAGGGCTTCTGTCGACCTACATCAGAGCAGCATTCCATGCCCACCCCTCCATCACATACACCAGGGATTCCACCTCCTGTTGGTCACATGAGATGGTTGTATTAAATTTGCCTCTGATGGCCAATGGCTTTGTCTGACCATATGCAAAGACTTTGATTTTGGCGGGGACCAACAGCAGAGGGGATGGCATCTTCCTGTACACATCATGGGACATAATATTTATGGTGGCTCATGTGTCTATTATTGCAATTGAGGAGCATCCACCCACAACAACTTGGCACTATGGTAGTCGACTCTGCGTTTGAGAGGCTGACCCAACCGTGAACACCAAGTGGACGGTGTGTTCTTCCCAGTCATCATCATCCATATCACTGCTTCGTTCCTGGGTCTCCGGCATCATGTTGACGTTGGACCCCATGACCCGTCCTTAACTGGAAAGTCCACTTTCATGAAGTGAATAATTTTTCCGCAGGCTGTGCATTTTTTTCTCTTGCTGGGCACTCCCCAGTCAATGAGACGGCCCCCACGGCACCTGCATGTTCGTGTCCAGTGGCTTCTCGCCCAACTTGACAGCACCATGGCACTTGTAGCGACTACATTCACTGGTTCAGTCTTGATGGGGGTTTGAAGAGCAGCCTCCATAAGCGCCGCCATGCTTTTGAGAGTTCTTTTGTAAGTATATCTGCCAATGACTTTCAGGATTCTTCCAGGATGCGCTCTCTTAACTTCGCCTAGACATATTCCCGAATAATCTGGCCCTTTATTTCTTCTGTCTCATCTTGAAAACCACAGGTGCTTGCTAGCTCCTTTAGGTGTGCATGAAACACATCTAGTGACTCCTCTTGCTGCTATCTCGCCTGCCTGAAAACAAATCGTTCGTAATCTTGATTTGCCATGGGCTTGAAATGAGCATTGAGTGCTTCTATTAGTGTGAGATGAGTTTTTGGTGCACCCTCTGCCACCATCTGGGATATCTTGTAGATACCTCTCCCTCCCAGATGCAGTATCATGGCACGTTTCTGCTCATTGTCCACTTTTGTAGTCTCAAAGGAGAGGAGCACTCACTCCACCCTCTCTTTACACCTTGGTGCTTGGGCTATTGGTGCCCCACCACCACAAATGGCTCTATCGCAGGGAGGTGTGACATGGTGTGGGTGCCACCGATGCCGTAGCTCTGTCTTGGGCCTGGCAATGGAGCAGTATCAATGCGCTGCAGGTCGAGTGTGATCAGCCCCCGTGAAATACTCCGACTCAGCCTTCACAGGTTAATGCCACTCACAGTTAGTTGAGTCTGGAAGATGCTGTCATACACTGCCAGGCAGGAGTAATTCAGGACACCTTACCTTTCCACCACGTGCTGTATCGATTGGCTGGGCACATCAGCTAATTGTGCGTCGAATCTTGGGCACCCGCTGACATCGTGCAGGCCACAGCAATCCTTGCCCATTCGGGTGTCACAGAGACGTGGCTGTGACGCAGCACGGGCACTGCGCACTTAAAAAGACTATGCCCAATTGCCACGGTATGCAACATGTGGTCAGGCCACCCTCATCGCCAATGTTATGTCGGGACGATCGAGTGACAGCGTCCCGACATACGATGCTGCCACCCACACTGGCGCTTGTGTGTTCAATGATGCCACGTGGTGTAGGACCCAAATAACAGACACACACATGGATGCTTGTTAGTGGGTGCTCGTCCGGCTGGGAATTAACTCCCACCTAGGGGCCACGCCTATTTATTAGGCTCCGCCTACCTAGTGTGGGCTTGACCACAGAGCTAACACATTGCCAGGGTGTGCCTATGTACACCCCCAGCACTGTACAATCAATGCGCCCAACTCCCAACAAATATCGCAATGAGTGATATAACAATGTGGTATTTCTATGCTGTAAGGATTTGCAAAAAAACAGCCACAAAATGACTAATGATTGAACAGCTTTGAAGTCAAAGCTTGCATATTGGGCTCCTATTTCTACAGCATTAATTTGATCAGGCAAAGCATTTTAGTCAAGAATAATGGCCATTGATCTAGCAATTTTGACAATGAAGTGCTTACAATCAAGCAGATAAACAGATAGACACCTAGCGTACAGCCGGGTGTAACAGTGATAGGGAGAGAGCAGAACTAACTGTTTTCTCTGGGTTCTGTTTCTGACAATATTGTGTCTCCAAGACCTGCAGGTCTCCTAGTTCTTTGGAAAACCGACTTTATTCTCTGGCAATTAGACTTTCATATACAGATCAGAGTCATCTGTGTACAGATGAAAAACTGTGTCTGGTTGCCTCAGACGAGAATTGGGGAATTCCACATACAGATTTAACAGCATAAGGATGACAAAGAATGTTTTTGGAATTTCTTGTTGAGGACACAATGGGGCAGATGGAGGCTACAGAGTTCCATGCCTCTGCGTAGTCTCCCGTGACTCGTGACCCACGACCCCGCCTCCGGAATGGTGTTCGCGTTTCCGAGACGATAGCAAGTTGCTGAAGATTGCTGCCTTGAAGCTGGGAGCCGCGAGCGAGGAATGCGGGTAAACGAAACAACTGCAGCAGGAAATCTTTGAAGACAGCGACGAAGAGGAGCCGTCTAAAGCTCTGCCCCGCTGATTCGGTCTGTCCTCTCGCTACGATACGCTACCTGGCTGCCCTCCCGAGGTGAGCTCATTTCAAGCAGCGATATCTCTGCTGGGTCAGCTGAGCTGGATACAAGGCTCGTGGAGTGGGGCTAGCTGGGCAAAAGGGGAAGAAAAAAACATAATTGGATCCAAATGTTGCTGGGAGGTTGAACATAACGCCTAATAGAATCAACAAGTGAAAATTGGCTAGACGCCAGGCGACAGGCGATTAATGAAGAGTCTGGTGCAGCAGAAAAGCAACTGTTGTCTCTCAGCATTTGGAACCTGCAATGATTTGCGAGGAGTTATTTAGTGAAAACTTTTGGTGGTCATTCAAAACCCGCAACGGATTTCTGCAGTTGCAGTTAAAGTTTCAAAAGCCCTTCGCAAAAAAAAAATATATATATAATAACGAACTAAAAAAAAAAAAGGGAAGGGGTGCGCTTATAAAAATGGGCAAACCACTAAAGGAGGGTAATGATGCGGTCAAACTTAGTAAAGTGGAAGCGGCTGCCCGACAGAAGGCTAAAACTCGTCTCGCTTTGGCCAGAAAGGCGGCACGCAAGGCTGCTAAGGATAAAAATAAAGATGGCAACAGGGAGGAAAGCCCTGCAGTTGAAGATACAACACCCGAATCTTCAGATGATGAACCGCCCCCTCTAACCCCCTGCAGCATGAAGAAAAGCAAAAGGCAGCAATAGAGGGGGGCAACATGGATGATATCAATACTGTAGATTCATTTCCTCAATCAGAGGTGGAAGTTTATCCTCAAACTCCTAATCCTTCCCCAATTTTGGTCTTGCCAGCGCCTCTGACAGAAGAAGAGAGGAGAAAGAGTGGTACTGGAGGGAAGGAAATGAAAGACTTTCCACTTTTTGCAAAAAGAACAACTCCAAAATCGATCCCTCCTCATTCTTCACAGCCTTCTTTGGTCTCTATCACTTTGGATACACCAGCCCCTAGTGCTTTATCTAAAGGCCCCGACATGATAGTATCTGTACCCCAAACTCAGCTTCCAACAGCAAACGAGGAAACAAGTGATGGGGAAATCATGCAAGTTACAACTCCCGGGAACGAAGGAGCAACAGGGCTCGACTCATGCCTACTGGGCTCTGAAGTGAGATCTGAAGCGAAATACCAGCTAGACATTCGTGAGATGCTCAATCTAATTCTCGACGAGATCCACAAAATTAAAAATAATCAACGAGCGGAGCTAGCTGCCATTCACGCCAGAATAGATAAGTTGGAGGAATTAACATTGGTTCTTCCTAATAGGGTTCAGGAAGCTGAGTCAAGGATATCAGGCTTGGAAGATCAAATGAATATGGTATCAGGAGCGACTAAAGAGGCTACAAAGAAGAGGATCTCTATGGAAAATAAACTTGAGGAGTTGGAGAACCACTCTCGTAGATCAAACCTGAGGATTGTGGGGGTCCTGGAAGGAACAGAAGGCTCCGACACAGTACAATGGGTAACTCCTTCATCCAGAAAGTAGTCCTACCAGACTTTGAGGGAGACTTAACGATAACAAGGGCCCATAGAGTACCAGCTCAGCGTTTTGCGAATTCTCCATTTCCAAGAACTATCTTATTGAATTTTGCGGATTTCAGGATTAAGGAGCGGATTCTCTCGAAAGCCTATCAACAACGTCAGTTCGCTATTTCTGAAACTACAAAATGTAGGATATTTTCAGACATGACAGCGGCTGCGGCCAAAAGAAGGAAAGAATTTGTAAAATTGCTGCAGCTATTTAAAGCCAATGGTGCCCTGGCTTCGATTGCGCAGCAATCGAAGCTGAAGGTTCTTGTAAAGGGAAAATGATTTCTGTTTACTGATATAGAGGAGGCTCAGACTCTTCTCAATGAGATATCCACAAGGGCTTAGGCTTAGAGGCTTAAAGGAGAATAAATGTAAGGAATCTGAATTTTTGCTAGCAAAAAGGAATAATCAAAAGGCGGGTGCTCCTGGGTTAATGGGTCACATCAGGGTGTAACAAGAAGACACCTGAAGAAGCAAATGGAGGGAGGGATGTGGACTGCGTGGACGGGAAGGGGATTCCCACGTTCCAGAGGGGGTTTAGGGCGGGGGGGGTAAATGCAGTAAAAAAATACAAGCACAGTAGGTTTGCTATTCTTAAAATTGGTTGGTACAGAATATGTTTAAGATTTTTTAGTTTTATAGATGAGATTTGATCCATGCAATATCCTGTCCATTAATGCGAATGGGCTGCTCAACAAACAGAAGTACGGTGCCCTTTTGAAATGGGCAATAGCCCTTAAGCCCCAGGTGGTCTTCCTTCAGAAGACACACCTGAAAACAAATTCTCCAAAGTTGATTCTGCCAAGATATTGCTCCCATGGGTTTTTTTCCTCAGCCGGGGTTGCACAGAGGGGTGTCGCTATCTATTTCTCAAGGAATCTACCTTGGGAAATTGTGTGGATGCAAAGAGACTCTAAAGGTAGATGGCTTTGGGTTGTAGTAAAATTGCTGAGAAAGGTATTCAACTTTGTAAATTACTATGGCCCAATTTTTGATGACACCTCGGCCCTGACTGAAATTAGTGAAATCTTGAGGGGTACTTTAGGGTAAATTATAGTAGGAGGAGATTTTAATTACATCCAGGATCTAAAGAGGGATACCTCTAACAAGAACAAGAAACAACTAAAACCAAACACGAAAGGGGTGCTGGAGGCTTTTATGTCAGAATACCAATTGCGGGACTCTTGGCGCTCCCTGAATCCCAATACAGAGTCCTACACATGTTATTCTAATAGGTTTCATACAGCCTCCAGAATGGACCTTTTTTTATCCTCTAGATCACTTCAAATTTCCAGCGCATTGATAGGTTGTAATCCCTTTTCAGATCATGGGAGGGTTGAAATCGAATTGATTCTGGAGGGTATAGAGGGGGTGCGTAGTAGGTGGCAGATGGATCGCACCCTTTTACAGAATACAATATGGGTAGAGGGCTTCAAAAATTGGATAAAAGATTTTTTTGTAGTAAATAAGGATTCAGCAGAGCCTTTTGCGGTATGGGGTGCATTTAAAGCAGCAGCCCGGGGGCAGATTATAGCATTTTCCAGTAACAAGGCAAATGTTCGAAAGGGAAAAATATCTGCCCTTCAATGCGCTGCTGAGAAGGAGTATGCATTAAAACTGAATAAAATGTCTAATAAACGGGAACAAGCCAAAGTATTGCTCAGGGACTTTTTTACTCTGGAAGAGATAAACAGCTCAAAGGCCTTTCAGCAAAAGCTGTATGAAGATAGCTTCTGGCTAATTCGATTTGAAAAAAACAAGAGTCTTCCATCATTTTGAAAATTCAAGACCCTCTGGGTGTAACAGATACTCGGAGCGAGGGGATCGCGAAAATATTCCTTGATCATTACGAGAGAATTTACTCTACAGATATTCAAGTGGAAGAAATATTGATCAAGGAATATTTTGATAATCTGGATATTCCCAAAATCTCCGATTCTAGGCGCAATAAAATAAGCTGCGAAATATGTTCCCTGGATATTCAAAATAGTATAAAAGAAACAGCGGGAGCAAAAGCTTCAGGTATGGATGGGTTCCCGATCGAATTTTATAAGGTGTTCTTGAAGAAATGAGAAGATCCCTTGAAAAATGTATTTAATTATATTAGAGTAGGCGGTAAGGTTCCTTCTGAGTTCAAAGAGTCCACAATTATTAGTTTCGTTAAGAAAGATAAGAATCCGGAGGATGTGAATTCCTTTAGACCAATTAGACTATTGAACTCAGACTATAAGGTTCTTATGAAAATCTGGGCTCAAAGATTTGTGTTCACATTCCAGGAGGTAATACATCAAGACCAGACGGGGTTCATAGCCGGCCGATATATGGCAGCTAACACAGAATATTTGATACAGGCGCTAGACTATTTTAATATTAATTCAATCTCTGCATGCATCTTAATGATTGATGCAGAAAAAGCATTTGATTTAGTCAACTGGTCAGTTTTATTTTCTTCCCTGGTTTTTTTTGGGTTCCCTGCCCCAATTATTAGTATGATACAGAATATTTATGAAGGGGCATCAGCCCAGGTGATAATCAATGCCAGGCAATCAGGGAAGATAAAAATAAATCACGGCACTAGGCAGGGTTGCCCCTTATCTCCCCTGCTTTTTACCTTTTTTATCGAACCTCTGGTAATAAAAATAAGGAATAATGATGCAATATTTCCCCCAATTGCTGGAATGTCAAAGTTAAAACTGTTTGCGGACGATATTATCCTGTATATGGCTCCTGATAAAGAAAATATTTTACATCTCATGAAAGATCTCAAGGAATATGAAAAGATTGGGGCTATAAGATCAATGAGAAAAAAATGGAAGTTCCTATTTTAAATTCAAATTTAGATTTTCTTCCGTTAGATCTTCAGCCTCAAGCAGAAAAACGGGATCCAATAAGATACCTAGGGATTTATGTGACCAGGGAGTATCAAGATCTTTTTCGACTTAATTATATAAAAACGAAGAACAAAATCAAGAGCTTGTTTGAACAATGGGACCTATTGCCCTTGTCTTTGATTGGCAGAGTGGCATTGATAAAGATGAACGTACTGCCTTTGCTTTTATTCTTGTTTAGTAATATTCCAATTAAAGTCAATATGGCCTTTTTTAATGAACTGGAATCCATGATGAGAAGATTTATTTGGAATAAAAAGGTCTCAAGATCCAAGCTCTTGGTGGTACAACTCTCTGTAAACCAAGGTGGGCTCGCTCTTCCCCATTTTAAAACATATTATGAAGCAGCTTTTTTTCGACATAGTGGCAGGATTATTAAGGATTAGACAGACAAGAGCCCATTTATTTTGGATAGAATGCTTGAGGAATCAGGCTCTCAAATGTTTTTCTTTTTAAAAACTGCAAAGCTTCCTAAGAAAACAAGATATAAGACAATGATAGGGTATTCATCAAAATTACAGCTTTTATTTAAAAAATACGGCTCAGATGGATCTATTTATTTGAAATTGGTAGAATGTGCTAAGATGGGTCTTAAGATATCTTTGAATCACCTGTTAGAATGGGAATCTGCCGGATTTTGTGAAATAAGGCACCTACTTATTCAAAATACGGTAATTGGCTGGCAAATGGTAACAGATAGGGCGCATCCCAGACGGCTCATGTTTTTCGAATACCTACAACTGAATTATTTTATAAGAAAAGAAATAGGAGGGTTAGACACAACACCCAATGTTTTGTTAACAGCTCTATATGGGGAGAAACATAAGGGGATTGGATTTTGGTATAAAAAGCTACTCCCTTCTGGATCATCTCCTATAATTGTTAGTCATTTAGAAAAAATAAGCCTCACGTTACAGTGCGTTTTTTCAGATAAAGACTGGTAAGTTATATGTCATTTAGGAAACAAAGCGATCCGGGCAGCTAATTATAAACAAATGTCCTTTTTTTCTCGCTGGCTGTTGTACTATACCCCGGAGGCCTTGCAGAGAATATTCCCTGAATGTGAGAATAAATGTTTTAGATGTAAAACTAGGGTTCAGGGTGGCTGGTATCATATCTTCTTCTCTTGTCCAAAGTTAGAATCCTTCTTGAAGGGGATTTTCGCAGACTTGGAGATGGCAACTGGGAAAATTCTACTACCAGAGGCAGAGATGGCCCTTTTTGGTATCTGCAAAGAAAGGAATAGGTTTAACAAATCAGAAGAAGTGTTTATTTTTATCTCTACGGTCGTAGCACGGTCTTTGATTCTACAAAATTGGAAATCTACGGTGATCCCATGTCAATTAAAATGGGTTAATAAAATGAGAAGAACATGTAATTTTGAGAGAGCTTATGCAGGTAGAGTGGGTGCGATTGCAAGATTTGAAAGGAATTGGAAATATTTTGAGAAGCTTGAATCGATAAAAGGAAGTTGATTGTTTTATTTAAGTCAATTTTTATATGGTATTGCTTTTGCACTTTAAGAACTGCAGGTATATATTTGCTGTGTTATATCAGCTGTTTGTGCACTTTATCGTATATATTAGCTAATTTTGCGCGATACTGCATTTGCACTTTAAAGAAATGTAATAATATCTTTGCTGCTATATATCGGCGGTTTCTGCACTTTATTGCACCAGTCACTTTATACATGCCAATTTTGCACGTTACTGCACTAGCACTTAAAGAATTGCAATAATACTTTTGCTGTTTTAAATCGGCGGCTCTCATACCTCATAGCACTAGCACTTTATGAACTGTATAGTAATCTTGATGTTTTTTTACCAGCTGTTTTTTTATTAGTCAATTTAGCACGTCTTTGTACTATCATTTTAAGAATGGTAAAAATATCTTTGGATACTTTTGTTGCACTATGCCGGTAGGTTTGTATGAATTATAGTAGAAATTTTATAGAAATTTTGTAGTATAATATCAGCTGTTTTTTTTTGTACTAGCACTTAAATATCGGTACGCTCAGTCGCACGCTATAGCAGTTTGTGTACTTGTTCGGTAGTATTGCATTGTCTAGTATTGCCTTTTGTATATTGTCTGGAAATTTTTGTCTAATTATGAAGAACATAATGTACCAATGTTTTCCTATGGCTTGTTCAATAAAAAAAAGTGAAAAAAAATAAAGAGGACACAATGGGCTAGAGAGAGAGCTCAATTATTTGACACCTCACAAGAAATTGGCAGATTAAGATTTAAACCAATTCAGAACTGTCACATGATCCTAATCCATACTCCCAGGATTTTGAACAGGAATTTGTGGTTGACTGTGTCTTACAGTGCTGATGGGTCAAGCAAAAAGAGAAGATATGATATGTCTTTAACTATGTGGGAAATGCATCATTCACTGTGTGTAGCATCGCTTGCAATCTGACCTTAAGCATATTTGGAAATCCTCAAAGAGATTGTTTTCTTTAATTAAGTTGCTTCGTCCCTTTCCCACACAGTTTTCCAGCACTTGTCCTAGAAACAGGGAGTTGGATACTCGTGGAAGTTGTTAAAGCCCTCTCGTTCCACACATGGCTTACTGAGGGGATTCAACAGATTTTTTGGCAGTATGGAAATACTCCTTGTAACAGAGATATGTTGGCTTTGTTAGTAAAGTAAGGGAAAAGGGGTGCACTTATGACAAAAGTTCTTTTTCTGTGACATGTAATGTTCAACAAAATACGCAGAAGTCCTAGTATCAGTGTTTGTGTTTAACTAGTCAACATATGTTACCTTATTAAAGGATGTTCATTCGTGTGTGGATTTGTATGTTAAAGCCTCTTGCGGAGTGTCCATTTCTGTAGTAACAAGAGGGATCAATCTTTTTTTTATTTTGTTTCAAAAAGAAATTAGAGAATTTCCTAAAATTGTTTGTTGCCTTTGAACATTTCTGGGTACATATGAAGTTGACGGACATTTTCACAATATCAAATAGTTTCCTATATCCGTATTTTTGCCATGTTGTTCCCTATTTTGAAGAAAATTGCTTTGGTGTCATAAGAATATTTTTTGTCCTCCTAGCATTTCCTAAGAAGAAAATATGCTTACGCTTTGTGGGATTTTGATAGCATACTCTTTTAATCTCGTTAAGGATTTTCCTCTTCCTCTGTAATTCTTTAAAAAACCATTGTGTTCAATTATTATGTTTTTTTTTACTTTTAATTGCACATGTTTATTAATGACCTCAATCATGACTATATTTAATTTTCTAAAAATATAGTTGTCTGCAGATTCCTCGGCTGTAGCCCTAAATATGGAGGAGATTCTGTCCCTGACGTTTTGATGCGCTCTTTGATGGGTATGCAGAGAACATAATAGTTGCATATTTATTGATCTGAGCATATGGGTACTGATTTCCAGCTCCTGTGATTAAACTCATTTCACCAACGATCTTTTATGGTAAATATTCCTTAACCTCCTATGAGTTTTACTGTTTTATTTACACACTGCACAATTTTCAATAAAAAGTCTTATAACAACATATTTAAAAAAACTTGTCAGAGATCAACGTCTATGGCATGCCACCCACTTTCATACAACCATAGAAGGTTAAATAGTGTTTACTGTAATTTCTGACATCCATATGATTTTGGTCATGGGTGCCACGTGCGACCTACATTGAAATTGCCTTTAACAGCATTCTTTTTCAAATATGCTTGCAACGAAATAGTGACTATGATTCAAATGTGTTTAAAATTTGAAAAATAAATGTAAATTTTGTTTCAGTTAAATGTTTAAGTTTAACCAGAATCTGAAGCACATTTATTTTGTGGGTTTTCAGAAAATGACATTTTCTTTGCTCAATGGAAACTGAGTTTGAATAGGTATGCACCCATTCTACCATTGTAAGGTGAATCTACTGAGACTAAAGAAGACATACGTTTTCGCCAATTGATAGCTTCTATTACACATATATCTTAACTGCTTTCATTGCCAAAAATAACAAGAACTGCATCAACCTACGTGATCTTACACCCTGTGTCCACAAATGTACTATCTATTACAACAGCAACCCTTATCTGATATAGGCTAGGGGTCAGCTGAGATAGACTGTGCCCCTGAAACATAAAATTGATCAAGCACTGGACAGATCATTGGAAAAGGAGTGAATGAGGGAGACATGCAAGACAAATAGAATGCACATTTTGGAGGTACATAGTAAATTTTCCTTAAAACATTAAACACATGAGCTTGCCTCAATACACAGTTTTGGCAAAAGTGAGGGGAAAAGCTCCTTTATTTTCCACTGAGATTGAAAGAAGCTGCTCATATTTGTTAAAGCACCGTGATATAATGAATACCTTCATTTTAGACAGTTCACGCAATTTTACAGAGTGCCAGCACACACAAAGTTATTCACGGGTATTTACACATTTGTGTGCCGTCTGCATGGAAAAAAAGAGTAAGAAATTGTTTGCGTCTATGTATCCATAAGCAACAGTAGTACGTGTTCACTGTGATTATATTGCCGTGTCAGACAGAAAAGCTCAATTTAAAAGATACATTGAGCCTTGTTTGCTTAAGAATCGCAAAACAACGGGGAACATGTTCTCTATTCTTTATGCATCAAATTGTTTGAAATGGGCGCGAATTCAGTGCCAGCATTATTTACCTCACAATTAAAGCAACAGTATGCGCAGTAATTCCTCCCTACCTTGCTGCAATTGGCCGCTGAATGAAATATCTTTGGCTGGTCGTTATCCGTCATCCACCATACCGAGGGCTCTCCCTGTGCAGTCAGTGCCTCAGCTGTCCCCATTAATTATGAAAGTGATATAAATGAGACTCTATGTTCTAATTGAATTATTAACGAGGGCAGTGTCTTTGAGTCTGAAAGATGCACTAACAAGGTTCGTTTTAGAGAAGGCAATATATGAAAATCACACACACATTATGTGGAAGTGCTTGTCTTCTAGCTCTAAATCCTCGACATAGGAGGCCAGATTGCTGCATTTGTTTTATTGTATTTGCATTCTCTTAGACATATGGTGGCAGACAGAATTAATACCTAAATGTAAACAATGACATAGCAGCTTGTAAACGTTGAGCGGGGGTTCCACATAGCACAAGTTAGGCATCTCGTTAGTAATGTCGAATTTAGTGTTAAATAATTTTAAATCTCATCAGTTATGAGTTGCTTCAAAAAGTTACTTAATAGATGACTTGAGATCTTGTCCAATCACAAGATCTTGTCCAATCACAAGGCTAATATTAATTTAGAGGAGTGACATTCATGCATTATCGAGATATGTTTCATTTTTGTTCTATAAACAGCTGCTTTAATGTTGCTTTGTGATCTGAGGTGCCTTTCCCCTTTGATGCTGGCTCTGGCAGCAGGCATTGGGACATCAGATCCCTACTGTAATTAGCTATTACAGTTGAGTTATGACGTCCTTTCTTCATAATCAGTGACTGGGTGCATCACAAGTCACGGATTAAAAATACATTTGAGGCAGAATCTCGTATTATAGTTGCGTTGTAAAAGCATTTATAAAGTGCTTACTATCCGATGCAAGGCTTTGAAGTGCTTTATGATGAGTAGCACATTACTCAAGAACCCAAGGTTAGTAGTTAATTTGGTAGTTTTTGTTTATCTGCGCTAGTCTATTAGTCTGCTATATTTTATGAAATCTTTATTGATTGAGTTTTTATGGGATGTTTCCCAAAATAAGTGACTGACTGAGTGGATGATCATTAATCAGTTGAATGCAGAGGTCTCTGAGAATGCTTCCCCGGGGCCCATGTGGGGAGGTGAATGCCTCAAGTGTATGCAGGGTAAGCAAGCAAACTGCTGGCGAGCTGTGTCTTCTTGTATTCAAGCAGGGCTGCATTGCGGGCTCAATTAATTTATAGTACAGAGCCATCTGTTGATCCATAGTGTAGAAAACAGAGAGGAGATCAAGGTGGTGAGCAGACAGATGGGGCGGGGAGAGATTTAGCAAGTGATTTTTGGAGCAGAAGTAACAGTCGTACTGCTTGTAAGAAGTTGTGTGTTAGTGTGATTCCGCATTTGTCATATGGTGGATGAGCTGTTTGGCATTTAAGCAGTGAATTTAAGGGAGCCTAAGGGTGGACACCATATTGAAATTGTGCCTTACCTGGGGTGGCAAATGTGGTATCTTTGTTTGAATGAACTGGAGGTATCCTGAGACCCAGTGAAATGTTAATCTCCTTCCTCTCCTGGAAGCCTTCTTGGAACAGTGTGGAAACACTTGTAAACTTTTACAGAGAGAGGTACTCACAGGTGCGAGAACGTTAAGAAGATAAAAGTCTGCTGGCCTTACAGGATAATACTTCCCAAACTGAAGATCTAGGATGGCATGTGGTGGCACCAAATCATACAAGCTGCAGTGGAAACGCCCTGAGTCTCCCTTTTATGTTACAGATGTTAGTGTGACAACTTAGAAGAGTTCTGACTGTCAACAAGCATAGTTGGGAACAGGCATTATGTAAAAAGCAACTAAGTCATTCTGGAGCTTTGGCTTGTTTACAGTCAAGTCAAGTCAAGTCAAGTCAGAAATTTATATAGCGCGCTACATACCCAGAGGGTCTCAAGGCGCTTGGGGAGGGGAAGGGAGTTACTTGTCGAATATCCAGGTTTTAAGTTGCTTTCTGAATGCTAGGTGGTTCTGTGTGAGACGTAGGTGGGTGGGGAGAGAGTTCCAGGTTTTAGCTGCAAGGTAGGAGAAGGATCTACCTCCCATGGTGGTTTTATTGATGCGAGGAATGGTAGCACGGGCTTGGTTGGAAGATCGAAGCTGGCGAGGGGGGGCGTAGAAGGAAAGTCGTGTGTTGAGGCATTCGGGTCCAAGTTCGTAGAGTGCTTTGTGGGCGTGGGTTAGGAGTCGGAAAGTAATCCTCTTATTGACGGGGAGCCAGTGGAGGTTTTTCAGGTGGCTAGAGATATGGTCTTTGCGTGGGATGTCTAGTATGAGTCTGGCTGAAGCGTTCTGGATGCGTTGGAGTTTTTTCTGGAGTTTTGCGGTGATACCGGCGTATAGGGTGTTTCCGTAGTCCAGGTGACTTGTAACCAGTGCATGGGTGACTGTCTTTCTGGTTTCGGTGGGGATCCAGCGAAATGTTTTTTTGAGCATGCGGAGGATGTTGAAGCATGAAGATGAGACTGCGTTGACTTGTCTGTTCATCGAGAGAGAGGAGTCCAGGATGACGCCCAGGTTGCGTGCGTGGTCCGTCGGGATGGGTGCTTTTCCAAGGGCCTCTGGCCACCAAGAGTCGTCCCAAGCGGAGGGGGAGGTGCCTAAGATAAGGACTTCTGTTTTGTCTGAGTTCAGTTTCAGACGGCTGTGCTTCATCCACTCTGCTACTTCTTTCATGCCTTCATGTAGGTTGGTTTTGGCGGTGTTGGGGTCTTTGGTGAGTGATAGGATCAGTTGGGTGTCGTCTGCATAGGAGATGATGTTGAGGTTGTGTTGGCTAGCGATGGTTGCGGGGGGGCTCATGTATACGTTGAAGAGGGTGGGGCTGAGTGAGGAACCTTGGGGTACGCCGCAGATGACTTCAGTGGCCTCGGACTTGAAAGGTGGGAGGCGGACTCTTTGGGTTCTTCCGGTGAGGAATGAGGTGATCCATTCCAGTGCTTTTCCTTGGATCCTGATGTTGTTGAGGCGCTGTAGGAGAGTGCTATGGCAGACTGTGTCGAAGGCTGCGGAGAGGTCGAGGAGGATGAGGGCGGCTGTGTCTCCGTTGTCTAGTAGAGTTCGAATGTCATCTGTTGCTGCGATGAGAGCGGTCTCCGTGCTGTGTTTGGTTCGGAAGCCGGACTGTGAGGAGTCGAGGGATTTGTTGCTTTCGAGGAAGGCGGCGAGCTGGTTGTTGACGGCTTTCTCGATGACTTTGGCCGGGAATGGTAGGAGCGAGATGGGGCGGTAGTTTTTGAGTTCGGTGGGATCCGCTGTGGGTTTTTTCAGAAGGGCGCTGAGTTTGGCGTGTTTCCAGTTTTCCGGGAAGGTGGCGGAGTTGAGGGAGCAGTTGATGACGTCTCGGAGGTGTGGTGCTATGATGGAGTCTGCTTTGTTGAAAATGTGGTGAGGACATGGGTCTGTGGGGGATCCTGAGTGGATGGAGTTCATCAGGCGGATGGTGTCCTCGGTGGAGATTGGGCTCCAGTTGTTAAGGATGTTCGAGGGGGGTGCAGGTACGGCAGAAGATTGGGTGGGATGGTTTCCGGGTTGGAGGTCGAAGCTGTTGTGGATGTCTGCAATTTTGTTGTGGAAGAATGAGGCTAGGGAGTCGCAGAGGGCTTGCGAGGGGGTGATGTCGTTGGAGTTGGCTGAGGGGTTGGTGAATTCTTTGACGATGTTGAATAGTTCCTTGCTGTTGTGGGCGTTGTTGTCTAGTCGGTCTTTGAATGCGGCTTTCTTGGCAGTCCGGATCAGTTGGTGGTGCATGCGGGTGGCGTTTTTGAAGGCGTCCCTGGTGCTGGAGTTTGGGTCTTTTTTCCAGGCCTTCTCCAGGGAGCGACAGAGTTTCTTGGATTTCTTAAGATCATCATTGAACCAGGAGGCGTTTTTGCTGCCAAGTTTGATTTGACGTTTTTTCGGCGGTGCTAGGATGTCGGCGCTGTTGGATAGCCATTGGGTGAGGTTAAATGCTGCTTGGTCGGGGTTTGAGGAGTGGGTAGGTGGGTTTTGAAGAAGCGAAGAGGAGATCTGGTCGATGGTGATTTTGTTCCAGTTTCTTCATAGAGTAGGTTGAAGTCGGTTGTGAGTGGTGGTTTTATTGTAGAAAAAGTGTACGCAGCTGTGATCCGTCCACTGGAGGGAAGTGGTGTGACTGAAGGAGACATGTTTGCTGGAGGTGAAGATGGGGTCAAGTGTGTGACCTGCGATGTGGGTGGCCGTAGAGACAAGTTGTTTGAGTCCGAGGTTCGCGAGGTTGTCCCGAAGGGAGGTGGTGTTGCTGTCGTTGCTCTTTTCCAGGTGAAAGTTGAGGTCTCCCAGTAGGATGTATTCCTCAGAGGGGAGGGCGTGTGGGGTGATGAAGTCGGTGATAACGTCGCTGAATTTTGCACGGGGTCCTGGAGGCCTGTAGAGGAGAGTGCCTCTGAGTGTAGTCTTGGGGTCGGTGTGGATCTGGAAGTGAAGGTGTTCGGCGCTAGTTAGGTTGACGTCTGAGCTGGTTGAGATGCGGATGGAGTTCTTATGGACGATAGCGATGCCTCCTCCTGTTTGATCGATGCGATCTTTACGGATGATCTTGTATCCTTCCGGGATGGCAATGGTGATGTCAGGGGCTGATGAGGCGTTCATCCATGTTTCTGTCAGGAAGGCGATGTCGGGAGAGATGGTGTCTAGTAGATTCCAAAGTTCGATGGCGTGTCTGTGGACTGAGCGGGTGTTGAGCAGGATGCATTTTAGGTGGTTAGAGTCGGGTCTTTGCTTGGAGTCGGTGGATGTGGAGTTGGTTTTGGTGCCGTCGAACTTGCAGGAGTTGCATGAGAAGGGTCCATGGGTGTGTCCAGGAGCGGCTTGGATGCAGTTGGGGGAACGGCCGGGGTTAAGGGTTAGGAGGGTGGAGGCGTCGTAAGTAATGCGGGAGGACTGGGCAATGCGAGGGCCAGGGGCTCTGGCACTGGGCGCGGTCCAGGCGTGGACGGGCGTAGACGGGCTTACCTTTGGCGCACCTTCGGCACGACTGGGGCGCGATCGCTGCGCGTGACCGCTGCGCGGAAAGGCAACTGTCATGTATCGGTAGTGGGAGGGGGAGGGGCGAGGGAGGATCCTATGGGAGGCGGTTGCGTGGTGGAGGGGGCGGTCTCAGGGCAACAACAACAACAGAGCAAATGGCGGCGGCAATAACAGGCAAGCAGACCGACTTACAGGAAACTTGGAGCGTAATAGAAGAAAACACTATCTCAGCAGTGAGCAAAGCAGCTTTCATGCACAGGGTTACAAAAACATGAGTCTTAGCAGATACAATTGCGCACAACCCGGCAGGCACGTTCGAGCGCTAAGCGTGGGCAGCAGCGCTATGTGGACTGAGTTTCAAAGTGAGGAGAGCAGCGTTAGCAAGGCTTAGCAGCACAATGAAAACGATACCAGGCAGCTGAGTCAGCGAGGGCAGGAGGGAGCGACCGTGCTCAACCAGTTGAAGCACAGCTTGCACACATCTTCAATCCCTAGCTAACCTTAATGGCCTGCCACTGAATATTAAGCCCCAGTCTCCAGTTCCTCTAAAGTTCTGTTTGGTAAGCAATTCATGTCCATGCTATCCCCTGTATCCTTGATTTTCAGCTCTTAAATTAATTTGAGCAGGATTGGAAGCTACACCACACCTCCAACTAATAGTGCCCTACTTTGTTTTAAAATATCTAGTGTCCTAAAGCTTTGTTTCTGTGGGGAGACATGTATTTGCTTGCGTTACCATCTCTGTCCACATGTGTCATTTGTATGTTGTGTTTGCATGGCAGCCTGTTTGTGATCTGCATATGTGCCATTTATGTCTTGACTTTGCTCCTGTATGTGTTGCCCAGGTGTGTTTGCTTGGGTGTATGTTGCTTGTATCCATATGTATGCCAGTGGTGTCTGTGTGTGGCAGTCTGTGGCCATGGGTGCAGGTGCTGTAATTAAGAGTTATTGGCTTTGTAAATATTTGTTTGTAGTGTAGTGTAGTTCCTATATTCCCAATAGGCTCTGCGCATTGGAATAACATAAACAGCAGTGTAGACGTAGGACTGAGGTCATCTAGGTCTCTACTGACTATGTTAGACTTAATTAATTTTGCCAGCTAGCTCAGAGGTCACTAGAAACTTTCTCGAATGTTCAGGAAAGGGTTAACCGTCCTGATTTAGACAAGAAGGAATTCGTTTCTGACAACCGCATAAACATGACAACTTTGCTCCCTCAGAATAAAGAGTGTATCTCTAGAGTCATGTGAAAACAATAGACAACTATTTTACTCAGTCAATTGTGCATGCTTAATTTCACCAGAGTGCAGAGAAATGGAGAGACGGGTGTTTTCAATAAAAAGGTGTTATTTTATTGAGCAGTCTTCTTTCTCATGCAAGAGAAATGAATTGCCACAATTCCAATACTTATTATAAAGTAAAGTGCGTACAGTAAAAGTAGTATTATGAAATAATACTGTAAAAGCAGTGGTATGGTTTCTTAGCCATATGATACTTTAAAATGGATAAAATATATACATACATAAAAACATTGACTAACGAACTCAACTGGTGCTTCTAAGATATGCCTACCCCGGTGTACCTGACCTAAGCCTAATACATGGGAAGGAGTAAGTAAGTTGCAGTTTTAAGTTAAGTTAGGTTTTTTCCAAGTATCCGAATCAAGAATTCTCTCCAAGGTTTTAATCAGCTCCGTACCTTGGTTATAGAATGAAGGAGGTCTTGTATCTCGCTTCTCAGGACTCGATCTCCCAGCAACCCATGAGGGTGACTTGGGAACACCGGAGCTGGATTTCCTCGGCTGGAGAAAAAGACAGCGTCTCTCTCAGTACGTCAAAGGGAGGGGCGTTTTCCTTCGGCTCTAGCAACAGCTGGGCTCTCTGGCAAGTAGAACGTCGCTCTACTCCCCACCACTGTGTGTTTGCTTAAGGCAACGTTGGTATATTTATACCTGAAAGGTGCCGGGTTTGATGTAAGGTTGGACATAAGACGTCACTAAGAACTAACAGTTCTTTCGGGACTCCAGGAGTTCTTGTGCAAATCAAAACAAAACCAGGGGGAATTCCCGGGCTGCTGGAGCCTTGGTTTGTTTAAAGAACGCGTTGTGCTTTCTAGGAGTCTATGGAAGTAGCCTTGCCGTGTTTTGGACTGCATGGGCTATTACTAAATATGGATATGATTCTTATGCCTTTATAAGGATATTATTTGTTATAATCACATAAGGGCATGAATCCGGAATATCAAATTATGGTCCTAGATAGAAATACAAACCCACTCCACGTATTAATGTCCATCATTACTAAAAAAATTAAGCAATATTAAACATACGATGCATGTGTGTTTTCCAACCCACCCCAAAATACAAAAATATGTTTTTGAAATGGTGTATGGTTTATAAACGAAAATGACTATTGGTCCTGTAGGTTTTTCAAGCAGGGTTATCATTCAGTTAAATGCATATATATATCAGCTGAATGAATTGCAAAAATTGCACATGAAATGGCTCTGTATACAGAAAAGAAGGTTGAGACCATTTCATCACATATTTATACTATACTGTACATGTGCTAGAGGCTGAGGTAAAATATTGTCTTCAATGTCTCTAAAAATAGAAGCTCTGTTCTCTAAGAATAGTTCTACTTTAAGCAGAGTACCATGTGCCAGAAAAAAAATGGTAAATATTTATGATGTGAAAGAAAAATAATTTTGCTTTCAGGGGAAAAAATTGTTCCAAATGTTTTCAGTAGCTTTGTTTAACAAAACTGAAGGCGGAATTCAGAGTTCAGGAAACGCTGTGTGCTTGTTGTTTTTAAAAGTTATTCTCGTTGTTCAGGGGAGAAGATCATATCAGACAGGCTTGCCAAAAATTGGTCTACAACATCAGGTGAAAGTTCGACCAAGTTTGAAAATACTGTAACTGTGCAGTTCTGTGCATGATTGCTATCATCGATATTTGGATCAGCAATGCTCACAGAAGGTTGTACCTGTTTGGTGCTGCTTTCCTCTCGTACTTCACCGCCACCTACTCGTAATGGTGAAGTCTCAACGAATGCCGTCATCAGAATAGGTAGCCGCTGGCGACAACACGTTGTATGAGTCGTTACTGGACAAAGCAAAGTATTGATATCCATTGGTACTGCTGATGGTAGTGTAAGACAGATGTCCAACACGCATTCTTCTTCGCATAGCAGACATCGAAGCACAGGTAAGATGCAATCTTGCCAGATTGGTCTGAATGAAAGAAACCAAGTTGTACTCAGATCTCTTAGCCGGGCAAATCCGAGGACCTTAGTGATACGGTCTCGGTATCGTATTGCTAGGATCGTTTCTTCCATCGTTGCTGGAGTCTTGTCTGTGGATTGGCTTGCCATATTGGAGCAGAAGGAAGAAAAATAAAATTCCTGCTACGAGTCCCAAAATTAAAGGTAGGCCGGTAAAGACAGAATGGACAAAATTCGGGAAGATTCCCAGAACTATTTCAAATGGTGTTAACAGTCCCGAGAAAATTGTCTTAAATACATGTGCGATGCCGCTGGTATCAGACATGTTTAAAATTTGACTTAACATTTCTACGAAATGCACGGGGCAATTTGTCGATAAAAGGGTATGTATCTCTGCTGCTGTCTTTGCAAGTTGCAGATCATACATTTCTTTGGATGAGATCAAAGGCGCAGTAGTCTGTAAAAGAATAGACTTCATTCTGCTTAAAGTATCAATTTGAATAGAAGAAATATTCACATAAGGCCATATTGCTGCCTCCATGTCTGGATTGCTGTTTGGATGCAATACTTGCATACAGCAAATGACCCTGGAAGTAACAGTTACGAGATAGCATTCTCCTGGCACCATTCCACAACAGCTGTGGTCATTTATTAAAGCGTAGCTACCGTTGGAAAGCTGTCTGAAAAATGGTTCTATCTGTTTTGCAGGAGTGCCTTGCAGATGACATGAAAGGTTATTTGAAGACCCTTCGCAGGCTCCATGCAAGTTAATACCTTGACACAGAAGTGTACCGCTTAGTGATTTCTTACAATTATTGCCACTAAGGAATACCTCCTTCTTCCCTTCACTATACCATTTGTGTGTGTAAGGTAAATCCCAGGTCGATTTGATGTATCTTTTACCCAACCTTTCATACTGGCATGCTGGTATATATTCTTGGCAATATTTAAACTGGAAAGTTGTTATCAGAATTGTAATTGTTCCGTGTATTATCCTTTCAATGACAGGTCTCTCTGACATTGTCAATGGTTATCTCTCAAGTTTTTCACTGTTCAGAATCGTATAGTCTGCTCCTTTTTGTGCCAAACTGATTTGTGTATCAGTAAGGTTAAAGATAGAAAATAATGACGTTATGTTGATTAGATGCCATGGCACGTAGCCTGAACGTAGGTTTTGCAACGTCCAGTCAAGCTGTACAATAGAACGCAATTGGGACTGACCATGTTGTAACATTAGCAAGTCTTGCTCTATTATATCAAAGGCAGATGATACAATACTGTCCAGTGAATATATTCTGGAAGACAGAGTTGTTAACCCATTGTCCACTACAGAAAGTGATTTTTCCAAATTTATACAATCAATTTCTCGTATTTTTTCTCCTGTTTCAATTTGCATTACTTTCCAAGCTTCGTTGTATGCAGCGCATATACCGGCCGCTATGAAACGTTTTTGACGCTGTTTGCGAGGTCCCATTATAAAATCTCAAAAGTCAGCACCTTCTTTAAGTAAAGTCAAGTGTTGCTTAATTTCAGCCAGTGTGGCTTTCTGTAGCCACTCAAGGCATAATTTCCCTACACTGTATGTTGTAACTATCCCTGGATGTTGTCTCTGGGAATATCTTGGGTCTGGCCTGGTTGAACCCCTGTCTTTTGTTCAGGAATCTATCTTGACAGTTATTTGTGTCTGTGGGCCAGATCAACCATTTTTTCCAATCAGGATTTGTTCTGTTTTGGTGAAAAATATGGGATATGTCTATTTCCACATCCGCAGTACTATTACTATCAGGCATGGGCTTTGGAATAGACAGTTTATTTAAGTCTTTTATCTTAGCTAAACCAAGACAAGTAGTTTGTTGGATGGTGTAATTCAGGAATATTATTTGTTCTGGGATCATGCAGGCTCTAAATAATGATTCTAGACCTTGTACCTGCCAATCTTTTGTTCCCCTGATGGTTTTTGTTTCAATGTTATTTTTCCAAAATTCAAAACCAAATGTAGACATTTTGTCATAAAGGTTTTCAGAATAAATCAGTTTAGTATTTGTCAACATTGTTTTCATTCCTGTCTTATTTAATATTTTAAAATAAAACCTTTCTGGATCACTGTTGTTAAACCCTGAGAAGTATGGAAATGTCTCAAAACATTTCTTCGAACTTCCTTTCGGTGGAGTTGGACAATGTTCCCATTGATTATAAGTAAAAACATTTCTAGGTTGTGCAGATTTATGCAAATAGTGATGACCATAGTGATTGTAACAGTAGAATTCTTCATAATTTGATGAACCCTGTAAATAATCATGTTCTGTAAATTTAGCTGACTTTACTAAGTCTGACATCATATTATTAATATTTTCAAAGTCCAAATCATCAGAAAAAGAACTTGGTATCACAAAGTCACTTAAGGAAATCTTAAACTGGTGTGGATATTTCAAGAGCTCAATTGGGCCATAAATATCATAGTCAGTTCTGTCCCATGCTATACCCCCAGGTATTGGGTTGGCTGTGAGGTTCACTGATGATAGTTCTCTTTTCTCGATGTGAGAGGATCTGTGAGACTTTAGGACCAAGTTGATGTTCTGACTTGCTGTGTCCATTGTACTATATTTTCCATCAATGAATTTACCCAAGCATAAAACCATGATGAGCCAAAGCAGGAGGAAAAGTACACCTAACACGTCCAAAATTCAATCCATGGTGAAATCAGATATGTTTCTTTTAGTTGGTGAAAAAGCTCGGTCATTTTTTCTTTGAAAGTTTTTGTTGCTGGCTTGTCTCCATGTTCACTTGGATCATCGGAAAAGTCATCAAAGTCGATAAAATAGCCAAATGCAGTTCTGTCAATTGGTGGGATTGCTTCCGGATTTCCATTGATCTTTGTATTTTCTTTTGTTATATTTGTACATTCTGATGCTACATCGTTGTAGATTGGTGTATCATCATGAATTGTTGCAATTTGGGTTTCAAGAGGCACAAGTTCCATGGCTTTGTTGCATAGTCCCTTGTTATTTACTGCAGGTTTATCGAATGCGATTAGTCTCTCAGTTTGAACCTCTTGGATTGTAGCAAAGTTTGGTCTTCTGCTATTTCTTGGTAGTCCACTGGGCCTGCTATTTATTATCGGCAACATGTTTGTGGTTTCACCAGATCGATGGAAACAATTCTGTTTTTCTTTTTACCAGCAAGTGGCGGTAGTACTACTGATCTTGTTCCGCTGACAGCTAAGACAGGTACTGCTTTTCTGTAAGAAGGCCCAAATTCCTTCTTCACCGCAATCTTTTCTCTGACCAGATCCCCAATCTTTGGAATCCAGACAGGTCTTGCTGGGACAGGTGGTTCTTCAGTGGTTGTTGGCTTAAACTTTATGTTACTTAGACTCTTTCTTGTTTCATTCAAGTCCTGTAAAACAGCCAAACGATCTTTGATATCAAAGGTTTTTTCTTCTACCACTGAAGTTTGACGATCCAGATCCTGGATAATCATTCTAGTACCAAACAAAAGTTCATACAGACTTATACCTCCTAGAGAATTTCTTGGCATGTTATTAAGACTACGTTGGACACTTATTAAATGTTTGACCCACCCATCACCCGCCCCTAATACCCTCGCCGTTATAGATTGCTTTATGTCACGGTTTTTTCTTTCCACTACCGCGTTTCCCTCAGGATGGAAGAGAGAAAAGTACCGTAATGCAATGCCCATGCTGGTCATGGTCTCTTTGTAAGCTCGAGAGCTGAACGCAGGACCCTGGTCGGAATGTAGCATGCTAATTGCGTATGTGCCGATAAAGACTCGCAAATTTTTTATAACAGTTCTGGCGTCAGCCGAGCGCTGGGGTCTACATTTTCAAGTGAATTTTGTCTTAATAATTATGGGACGCGTTTCTCCGGCTGGATTTCTGCGTATAGATCGCCTGATGCTTTCTAATAAAGGTGTCCTGGCAATAGTCTGGTCCGGTTCACAACTGCGATCTCTGTTGCAGTCTGGACAATCCATTGCAAATTTGTAAATTTGCAAGCTCATCCCCGGCCACCAGTATTCTGATTGTAATTCTATTAGAGATTTCAAGATCTCTTGATGCCTCGGACCCAGTCCCATGTGTGCATCTTCAATCAAGAAAACTCTCTGGTTCGTGTTTGGAATTACTCTATCACCCACTCCAGGAATTTGAGCCAAAGGAACAGAGTTTGCATCAATTATGTATGTATTACTGAGTGGATAGTTGAGAGGTAATGCTGCATAAGCGCCTTTTAACGACGCTTTTACCGCCAGCATGGTTTCTCCATCTATGTGTTTTTTAGAGCGTTTTTTTGTTGCTACAGAAGCCGGTTGAACCGCTTCCGCTGTGGCTCTGTTAGCCAATGAATTCCCTGCAACGTGAACGCCATCACGTTGATGACTCAGTGTATGTATCACACAATTTTTTTGTAGTTCTTTCTGTTAAAGAACTACTTGTTCCCAAAGCATTTTATGCTTTATTGTGGCACCTGTGTTATGTTTATAACAGTTTTTGCTCCATGTCTGCATGTCACTGTTGTATAACTTGACGCAGTAATGCGAATCGCACACTATTAGTGTGGGGAATTCGCGATCGGCATTTTCAAGCACCATCTTTAAAGATCTTATTTCAGCTGGCTGAGCTGAACAGTTTCTGAGTGATTCAGTTTTGGTAATCATCGGTTTGAATTTTCCAGAGCCCCAGCGACCTTTTACAATCGCGCACGCTGCATTGTAGGATTTTTTCTCTACATCGTAATGGTGTGCAAATCTGTCCATATAGATTACTCAGGTATATTGTTCGAGAGGCAGAATTTCGATTGGCAGAGGATATTCTAGTTCGTATTCTAGATCTAGATCATCTAGTTTTTTCAGTTTCGGGTCAAAATAGTATTTCACGTCTTCTGTAGCAAGAGAATTTTCCCATTGTATCCATTTTGAATCTAATGCCACTGGATTCAGATTGCGTGGACTTGTTAATGCCTCAATGGCTCATTCTGCTGTATAGTTATTCTCTTGCCTTGGGCTAGGGCTCTTTCTCTTGATACAGCAGTTTGAACCGCTGTCAGAATTTTTTCTGTAGAGCTGAATTTCATTTCAGCTTGAGTGTAGAAATGTGATTTGTAAGCTATAGGTACCGTTTCTCCCTCATTAGATGTCAGGTATGTGAATCCTCATCTTCCTGGGATGACTCGGATTACAAGGTTGCGTACGTTTTCGCGAGTTTGCAATTTTGTTTTAGCTAACATGTTTGTTTGTAGTGATCTTAAGATTTCTGTGTGTTTCTGAGTCCAATGTATTGGTTTGAAATAAGGTGTTATCAATTCATAGAGAGGTTTAACACTCTCTGCATAATTTAGAATGTATGTTCTACCGAAATTCAGGAAGCCTAGTATTGATTGTAAATTTTTCAGCGTTTTTGGTGCTTGGAGTACAGCACACTTCTATAGGAAGTTGTCTGCCAGGCTTTTGCCTTCACTTGATAATTCATATCCTAAAAATAGGACTGTTAGATCGGCAATTCTTGACTTTTTAAAGTTGAATTTGTAACCCTCTGATGCGAACCCAAGTATTATGGTGTTCACTCTTTTTAAGTGAGTCTCCAGGTCATCGTCTGTAAGATAGATGTCATCGACATATGATAATGCCTCATCATCATATATTTGTAGTAACTCTGTTACCCTTGCTGAGAATAATCCTGGGCTGTTCTTGAATCCCTGTGGGAGTTGGCAAAATTGTTTAGCGACCCCATTATTGAGAAAGTGGTCAAATACCTGCTTTCAGGTGCAATGTTTTGACAGAAGAATCCATTAGAGATATCGAATGTTGCTTTATATTTCTTGCGCACAATGTTGTTCATTAGTGCTGCACTGTGTGAGTTTTGTACTGCAAACGTTTTGCAGCAGGAGTTTAAATGTCTGTAGTCCAAAACTAGGCGATTTGAATCATCTGGCTAAGAGACAGGAAACAAAGGATTGTTCATTTGTGAGGAGCATGTTTCAATCACCCCTTGATATTCAAGTTGATCTAAGATCTCCCTGACTTGCTTTTTAGCTTCTTGTTTAACTGGGTACTGCCTTTGTGCAATGGGTTGATTTTTTAACTGGATTTTGTGGGGAGGAGACTCCTCATCCCATCCTACATGATTTTTGTATAATGCAGGGGCTTGGGCCCATGCCCATTTTCTTGTGAATGTGTATTTTTTATGATTTGGAATATGATTTGGGAAGGCAGGCATAATCATTTCTTCACCATGAGGGCACTCCCTGACAAACTCTGGTGGCCAGTTTTTTCAGCTAACAGGATGTCATAGCCTTTAGAAAGATTATCCCAAAAGAGACCTTTTATTTTCCTAGTTTTATCCCCCTCTATACGTAGTGTTATTTCATATAGTTTATGGGGCACGCTAACTTGTGTGTCTGCAGTTTCCACATGAATGTATTCATTTGTGTCCACTGTCTCCAGAAGATTCATCAGGATCTTGCGAGCTATGGTCACTTCTGCTGCGCTGTCTAGCATTGTCTGGGCCCACTCTCTGTTTTTCAGTTGTGTCCTCAGAATCCTCGGCATGTTTATTTTAATACTTGCTACCTTCTTTCTGGGAAATTGTGATTTTTTACTTTGGTGAGCAGGTTCCTTGTCTTTGGACTTGACGTGCTCTTCCTTGTGTTCAGACCGTGCTCTTCTTTCCGATTTTTGTGAGGAAGTCTGAAAAGATCGAGAGGGACGTGTATCAATATCTTGATATCTATCAGCTTTTCTCAATTTATCCCTGTCTCTAAGACTGTATCTTTTCTCAGAGGGTTCCCTTTGGGGAGACTTGCCTCCTCGGCCAGGAGATCTTTCTCTCCGTTGAGGAGACATTCCTCTGGACTGGAATCGTTTTTCCCTTGGGAGTGGATTATTTATTACCATCCCAAGCCTTTTTTGGAGTATTTAGATTATTTTTAATAAATGTTTTTTCAGGATTTTCAGTTAATTGGGGTTTTATTGGTTTCCCACCCAAACTATCTCTTCCTAGCTCTTCATAGGATTTTTCTATGATTCTGGCAAGTTCAAACGGTTGGTCTGTTATATCTGTCTCCTTCAATTTCTGCAGGTACTCTATATCGTCCCTTGCCAATTGAACTAATTCTCTATATGCCTTTGTTAATTCTTTTAGTTTAAGTAGGAGTTTTTCGCTTGACATTGTTTCAATGTCTGGGTGTGTTGTGTAGCTGGGTAGAACTGGCCACGTGGCTCCTGGTCTACCTAGTGGACCGTGCCTGGTGATGTGATTTTGATGTTTTAGGGTGCCATTAAACCAGAGCAGGTGCTCTTGGTAAGTTAGTGGGATTTCAACGTCCTCGAAGGGAGTGTATATATTCGGAGGTTCCTCTATTTTGTAATAGTGGAAATCTTTTGTCACAGCGTGTGCTGCTGGAAAATGTATCCATGAATAGAACACCTCTGTCTGTCGATACTCATGTGCCTCTATCACGAATATGACCGTACCACCTCTTGGTGATAGTCCATTCTCTATAGGTTTAAGAGTTATAGTTCTTCTTATATTGACCGGAATGATTATAGCACCCGGGTCATTTTCTTGGATGGTTGTGTCATCCGCTAGGAGTTGAGCTGCTAATCTAGCTTTCTCCCTTTCATCGTCACTTTCCCCCATTTTACTGAAAGAAAGTTTTTTTGTTGCAGATCAAGTTTCAAGGAAACAAAGATTAGGTGTACAATATTTTGGAACACTGTATCCTTCAATGTTGACTAAACCAAAAACGAATACATAGGATTCTCATCCTACTAAGTTCCGGCGGATATTAACCTTTCACCCACTCCAGACGTCTATTGGAGTTTTTACGGGAGAAAGGGGTCTGTGTGAAAAGCACACTGAGTTACTCTAGTGTCTTGCTTTAGTTTTATCGCCTTACCAAACGTTGGGCACCATGTAGTGTAGTTCCTATATTCCCAATAGGCTCTGCGCATTGGAATAACATAAACAGCTGTGTAGACGTAGGACTGAGGTAATCTAGGTCTCTACTGACTATGTTAGACTTAATTCGTTTTGCTAGCTAGCTAAGAGGTCACTAGAAACGTTCTCGAATGTTCAGGAAAGGGTTAACCGTCCTGATTTAGACAAGAAGGGATTAGTTTCTGCCAACCGCATAAACATGACAACTTTGCTCCCTCAGAATAAAGAGTGTATCTCTAGAGTAGTGTGAAAACAATAGACAGCTATTTTACTCAGTCAATCGTGCATGCTTAATTTCACCAGAGTGCAGAGAAATAGAGAGACGGGCATTTTCAATAAAAAGGTGTCATTTTATTGAGCAGTCTTCTTTCTCATGCATGAGAAATGAATTGCCACAATTGCAATACTTATTATAAAGTAAAGTGCGTACAGTAAAAGTATTATTATGAAATAATACTGTAAAAGCATTGATATGGTTTCTTAGCCATATGATACTTTAAAATGGATAAAAAATATACATACATAAAAACATTGACTAATGAACTCAACTGGTGCTTCTAAGATACGCCTACCCCGGTGTACCTGACCTAAGCTTAATACGTGGGAAGGAGTAAGTAAGTTGCAGTTTTAAGTTAAGTTAGGTTTTTACCAAGTATCAGAATCAAGAATTCTCTCCAAGGTTTTAATCAACTCCGTACCTTGATTATAGAATGAAGGAGGTCTTGTATCTCGCTTCTCAGGACTGGATCTCCCAGCAACCCGCGAGGGTGACTTGGGAACACCGGAGCTGGATTTCCTCGGCTGGAGAAAAAGACAGCGACTCTCTCAGTTCGTCAAAGGGAGGGGCGTTTTCCTTTGGCTCTAGCAACAGCTGGGCTCTCGGGCAAGTAGAACGTCGCTCTGCTCCCCACCACCGTGTGTTTGCTTAAGGCAACGTTGGTATATTTATACCTGAAAGGTGCCGGGTTTGACTTAAGGTTGGACATAAGACTTCACTAAGAAATAACAGTTCTTTCTGGACTCCAGGCGTTCTTGTGCAAATCAAAACAAAAGCAGGGGGAATTCCCGGGCTGCTGGATGCTTGGTTTGTTTAAAGAATGCATTGTGCTTTCTAGGAGTCTATGGAAGTAGCCTTGCCGTGTTTTGGACTGCATGGGCTGTTACTAAATATGGATATGATTCTTATGCCTTTATAAGGATATTATTTGTTATAACCACATAAGGGCATGAATCAGGAATATCGAATTAGGGTCCTAGATAGAAATACAACAGTAGTTCTTCCCCACCCAGAATTTAAAACCCAGTGGATCCCATAGGCAGGCAGTATTTGATGGTCTTCATGACTTCATATTTGCATGCAGTAAATATTAATATGCCCCACGTGTGCCTCTAAGCGCTCTGCGGCTCCTCTCGTGCTGACAGTGGGAATTCTCCAAATAACACAATTGCATTCCTAAAACTACTGTTGCATTTCTTCCATTCGCTGTGCTCAGGCAAACCTTTTATATTCACAAAAGTTTTAGGCAGATATTTTACACTCCTGGAGCTCTGTGTGCTTCTCATCAGAGGGGGCAGGTGTATGGGTGCAACTCACCAGCATATCCCAAACCTACAGACATGAACTGATCTTGCAAAGTGGGTTAATGGGCAAAGAGTGATAGACACTTTGCTTGAGTCTCTTCCTGGACTGATTCATTGGCTGGCTCAATTCCTCAAAAGCAATGTAAGTCTCTGAGGCTTTGGTGTATCCATGAAGCATTGCACCTTTGTGATCCTCTGCCACAGATTTGCATTGAGTCCTTTTAAATTAATATCTAACATACTGCATGTGAACCTTTATGTGGATTTACTTCTCATCTTTGTTCCAGAACCTCCTGGGTTTTTGCACTCAGGATAACTGTTCCACCTTTGGTTGTGTGAATAGAGCCAAAGGAATAGAACTGACTTTACTCCAACCTTTATTGTTTACACCCCAACAGGGGTAACAAGCACTACATAAATGCAAAACTTTTTCTCTTTTCGATCCCTCCACTTTCCTGTTTTCACTATACTAATTCAACACTAATCCTTCTTGAGTTCCGGAGTAGCGTGCTACTCGCCAAAAAGCGCTTCGACGCCTCGTCAGGGATAGTAAGTGGTATATAAATGCAATTACAACACAATACAATACGATATTCTCTGGTGTACTATGCCGATGGTATGACCCACCAGGATAAAGCTTAATGTTGATAGCTGCATGGTGGTTGCATTCTAACAGGCTTATGTCAGAAAATCCTACAAGTTGTAGTCTTCCTTCGAAACCCAAGATAAAGTTTACAATTTATTACCTTTTCCATTCTTTCATTGTCGCAGATTTGCCTCGCTATAAAAAATGATGGCTTAATTTGTGTGATATTAAAATATATACTAAATTGCATTAGATCAACAAACTCATACTTATAGACAAAAAGCTGAAAAGAAAAATCTTCTCTACCGTTTGAGACTCACTATGTGTAACAATGACTGAAGCCACTAGAGGTAAATAAACTCCTTTTTTGGAGGGGAGGGGGAGTTTTAAAAAGCGCAAACTCGACCTAAAGGTATCAGAACGCTTTACATGAGCCCCAGTTACGCTACAGACAGACACATTCTTATTTTTTTGTTAAGCATTTAGTACTTTAAGGTCAGACCTGTTCCTATGAAAAGACAAGGTACTACCAGATGATGCATAAGGTTCCACCAGAGGGTGCACAAGACTGACCCACTGCCTGGGGGCATCATGTCAAATGGTCACTTTCTCCACAGTGGCAAACATGTTCACACTTCTGGAGAAGTACTATTGAGTTCTACTGAGAACATTCTTTACTATTTTGTTACTATTGTACTGTTGAGATCTATCTTTAATCATCCAGGACATGAACCGTAAATTGAGCCATATATATAAGTATCACAAATGGTTTTCATCAAATTATTTAGCAATCTTGTACTCTTGATGATTCAGACTCCAGCACCAGCTGTGAATGATAAAATATATATATATCTATGAGCATGGCTCTTTCACATCCGCATTCCGACTTTGTAAGAGAACAGCAGCTATCACACACTGCCCACAAATTGTAAAGTTAATTATCATGCATTCTTAAATACAGCCTAAGACTTTTAGGTCATCATATTAATACAATCAATAGACTATATGCACATTTACCCCGGTCTCAAGCAGCAAAGAACTCATGTTTAGAGTAGGTTAAAATAACATTTAGAATTATCAAAAAATAAAAATCACCAATTAGTCTCAAAATAGTAACAATCTATACCGAAAATTGAAAGCTAAGTAATTATCATAACTTAGAAACATTTACATACCATAACGTGTATTTGTGAAGAGCATGCTCATACTGAAGAGACAACAAAATAAAAGTAGGTACAGCCATGGTGTGTCATCCCTCGACAATTTGTGAATCACAGCCTGCAAGACAAAAAGAAAGATAAGATTGCGCGTCATGCATCCGTCAAAGGAGAGAGAGAGAGAGAGAAAGAGTGAGAGAGAGGAAGAGACAGAGAAAGAAGGAAAGAGAGAGAGAGGAAGACAGAGAAACAGTGTGAGAGAGAGGAAGATAGAGAGAAAGAGTGAGACAGAGAGGAAGAGAGAAAGAGAAAGAATGAGAGAGAGAGGAAGAGACAGAGATAGGGAGAACAAGTGTGAGTGAGAGAAAGGAAGAGATAGAGAGTGAGAGAGAGAGGAAGAGTGTGAGTGACAGAAAGGAAGAGATGGAGAGGAAGAGTGAGTGTTGACACTGTGGAGAAAATCCTCACAGCTCCCCTTTCTGCCACTGGTGTGTCTCCAACCATGTGCGGGACATAGTGCAACCCTCAAGCTTAGTCATCTGAAACATAGTATAGAATCAGTAATGGCAGAGTACATACAACTGCATATGCTTAATTCTCTGTTCAGCCCCTGCGTACCCAGGCTGCTGCACCCCATCGAATCCCGCTGCCCAGAGGTGTCTGTCCACCACTGCGCAGTCAGGCTGCTGCACCCCATCGATTCCCGCCAGTTAGAGGTGTCTGCCCATCTCTGCGCACCCAGGCTGCTGTACCCCATCGACTCCCACTGCCCAGAGGTGTCTGCCCGCTGCTGTGCACCCAGGCTGCTGCACCCTGTCCTCTCCCACTGCCCAGAGGTGTCTGCCTGTTACTGCACACCCAGACTGCTGCACCCATCCAATCCCACTGCCTAGAGGTGTCTGCCTGCTGCTGCACACCCAGGCTGCTGCACCCCGTCCACTCCCACTGCTCAGAGATGTCTGCCCGCTCTTGTGCACCCAGGCTGCTGCTCACTATCCACTCCCACCGCCCAGAGGTGACTGCCCGCTGTTGCAGAAAGAAGCCTCTCTTCACACCTTCCGCCACTGGCGTGTGTCCAAGAGGGCCCACCACATGCCGAAGCAACCTCCTCAGCCGTTGTGTACACGCGGTCTAGCTGAGCTCACAATTCAGACTGGCTCTTGATTGCCAGGATGGTGTATCAAGGCCACTGCATCACCACAGGCTACACACACACTCAGCTCTGGTGGCACTAACTCAGTGGAACGAAAGTCATCGCCACATGGCGGGAGGTCCGTGTCGGGGGGTCATCAATCTGTGAATCACAGCCTGCTAGAAAAAGTGCAAGATAAGATTGTGCGTCATACGTCCATCAAAGGAGAGAAAGTGAGAGAGAGAGAGAAAGAAAGAGAGTGAGAGGAAGACAGAGAGAAAGAGTGAGAGATGGATGAAGAGAGAGAGAAAAAGTGTGAGGAGAGGAAGGAAGAGATGGAGACGGACAGTGAGTGCCCACACTGTGGACAAAACCCTCACAGCTCACTTTTCCGCCACCGGTGTGTCTCCAACTACATGCCGGGACATAGTGGAGCCCTCAAGCTTACTCATCTGAAACGTAGTATGAAATCAGTAATGGCAGAGTACATACAACACCGCACACCTACATCGCTGTCCCGCCTCTTTGCATCCAGGCTGCTGCACCCCATCCACTTCCACTGACCAGAGGTGTCTGCCCGCTGCTGCGCACCCAGGCTGCTGCACCCTATCCACTCCCACTGCACGGAGGTGACAGCCTGCCACTGCTCACCCAGGCTGCTGCACCCCATCCACTCCTACTCCCCGGAGGTGACTGCTTGCCGCTGCGCAAACAAGCCTATCTGCTCACCTTTCGCAACCTGCGTATAGAAAAGAGGGCCTACCACATGCTACTTCAAGCCCCAAGCCCAGGGCCCACGGCTAGGGCGCCCTCCATATCTTGCAGCTCTGCCCTGCAGGCCACCATGTCTCACATTTGGTGCTGGGTCTTGATTTTGCCATCGCAAAGGACATGCCAGTGCACCCAGCTTTTCATTGCAGGCTGCACACCCGCTCAGCCCTTGCGGTGCCACTAACTCTGTGACCAGCAAGGCGATGCCACATGGCGGTAGGCCTGTGCTGTCTGATGGCTCAGGCCTACATTGCGGTCCAGCAGGGCACACAAAACATGAGCTGTCCAGACCGCCGGGACGGGGCATCATCGCATGCTGCTCACCCACACAGTAGTTACGGTACCCCTACCTCAGTGGACCGAATGTCACTGTCCCGTGTCGGTGTGCCTGTGCCGGCCGCAGTGCATCCGGTGCCAGAAAGTCTGAAATGGCGTAGAGCACGTGCGCCCGGTCTCTTTTATTGGCAGGGTCACGTGTCCTGTGATGCTAATGTGTCACAATGTGACCCAAATCCCACAACATGGCCAACATGGAAGGTAGGGGGAATCAGTGACCCTACATTCATCCATACTTCCACACATGAAAGATCGTGGACATGACATTACTGTGTGGATATGAATGTTTATTGCACATTCAGTGGAGTGTTGCTGCTGTAGCAATACAGGACCATGCAAAGCTCAAGTTTCAGTATTTGGCACATGGAGGGCAGCCAATTAGAAGCAAGCTTGTGCTCAGGGGTTAGGTTCCACCAACATATGTTCCTATCCCATTACTTTGCCAATCCCCAAGCACTTATAAATTCACTATACACTCTCCTGGCAGTATTCTAATGATCCAATCTCTACCTAAGTACTTATACAATAACCCAGACAAAGTTACATAACCTAAGTCTTCCCCACTGCCAGAGGTAACATGGTTGCATTCACTGTCCACAGCACAATGTAATGTGGTAGGGCCCAGGGGCAGCATCATGCATACATAATGAACACACGGACAGTTACATAGAGAGTGGACCTGGGTACGGGCACGTGCGCTTGCCCCCTTTTTATTACCAGGGTCACATGTCCAGTGACGCCTGTGCTGGATGCGTGTGGGGTGAGTGTAAGCCAGCCCTCATGGAATGGTTAGTGCTGGCAACAAGTACAACAGTAATTATCGGATCACACACAGAGATTCAATCATCAAAGGTATATGATTTGTGCTGTACTAAGGTAGGAGCTCAAGATGTGGAATAATACCAAAAAGATTCTATCGTAACGGGTCCATGACCTGTGGTGCACTGAGGTAGGGACAGCAGATTTGAAATCATACACAAAAGAATACATCATAAATGGTCCATGAGTTGTGGTGCACTGAGGTAGGGGCAGCAGAAGCATTCAGCGTGTACTGTGCACAGCCAGCGATGATGCGTGGTCCGGGAGGGCCACCCTGAAAGCAATGTCTGTTGCCTACTGGTCTGCGTCATCTGCAATCGCGACTCGATCTGAATTGTGAGCCCTGCTGTCCGCAGTGTAGATTGAAGGCAGTAGTCAGCACAGACATCAAGGAATGCTTTTTATCACTTCCTCTTGACAAAATCCAAGGACATATACAATTCTCTCTGCTATTAATAAATCAAGACTGAATTTAAAATTGTGAGCTCTGCTGACTGCAGTGTAGGCGTATGGAACAAAAGATGAAATATTGATTTGATTTGATTTGAATAAAACTTATATTGCGCAAACAATAACCCGAAGGCATCAAGGCGCCTAACAACGTATGTCATAAACAAGGGCATGTCACCATTACAGATAGACCTGCACGAAAAGATGGGTCTTCAGGGCCCTTCTGAAAGCCTGGAGAGTGGGTAGGGATCTTAATTCCGGTGGGAGGGAGTTCCACCATTTGGGCGCCAAGGTGGAGAAAGCCCTGCCACCCCATTTAGTTCTCCTGAATAGAGGGGCTGACAGAAGAAGTCTACTCGAGGAGTGCAAGTTCCTAACAGGAGTGTAGCGGGACAAGATGGATCCTACACCAGTGGGACTGTTTTTAGCTAATGCTATATGTATAGACTACATTGTCGAAATATGTAGGTTTCAGAGATGTTATACTTAGTTGCCTACTGGACTCTGAATCTAAAGAATCAAGACTGAATTTGAATTGTGAGCCCTGCTGACCGCAGTGTAGGCCGGAGGCAGTGGTCAGCAAAAGCCCACAGCCATGTGGCGTTGAGTTCAGCTGCACAGAGTTAGTGACTCCTGAAGCATTCAGAAGGTGCACAGCCAGAGAAAATGCATGATTTGGGTGGGCTGCACTGGGAGCAATGTTGTTTGCCTAATGAATTCTGCCTTAATAAGTCCACGTGGCGTTGAGTTGTGGTGCACTGAGTTAGTGGCACCTGAAGCACTCAGTGTGTGCGCAGTCTGCCATGATGCGTGGTCCGGGCTGGCCACCCTGGGAGCAATGTCTCCTGCCTACTGGACTTCGTCATCTGCAATCTCAACTCGATCTGAATTGTGAGCCCTGCTGTCCGCAGTGTAGATCAAAGGCAGTAGTCTGTACAGATATAACTCTGTGGTGCTGCACTGCTGGGTTCGCAGGGGCCTGTGTCGAGGAGGCCGGCAGTCACGGCGGAGGCCTCGTGGCAGGGTGTGGGCCGCCGCCTTGGCAGACGCTTTGGCCTTCCCGCAAGTGAACCACGCCCAGAGCCCCAGCCTTTTTATTCATACTCCTACGCTGGAGTGGCGTACGCTGGACCAGCCCACTCCGCTTCCGCTACTAGGGGGGACAACACAGCTACATGACCGAGATCTTCCCCACTGCCGAGGTAACATGGTTGCATCTATTGTCCACAACACTACAAGTATCAGCAGTATATGTCCTCATGGAGAGGTTTGTGCTCTGCATAGTGAGGTCTCTCCAGAACATCACGGCTATACTTGGTATAGTGCACATTATTATTGATGTTATGTTACTGCTATCTGTAGAGCGCACTGTTACTCGTGGGTGTCCTGTCCTGGCGCTGTGTAGTCCTTTTGAGGCCTAAGAGGAAAGGATGGTACACAGAGATTTAGGAGGAGAAAAGCCAGGTTTTGAAAACCTTTCTAAAGGAGAGTAGATTCGTCTTGGACATAAGCTGCAGCAGCAGGCCATTCCAGGCCTTTGCTGCACATGTTATGTTGATGGGTGACTTGCGTCCTTCACACATACTTGGTTGCCACATCTCCCAACATTCAGCTATTATGTGGCTGAGGAATATGCTGTTTTTGGAAGGTCCACTATCCTGTTCTGCGCTGCCTCGGTGGTATCAGGGAGGGGGGTGGTCCGGGGGGGAGGTCCTGAGGGTGGTGGCAGTGGGTGTTGTGGCTTTCTTGGGTGTCGGAGGTGCATGATCAGTAGCTCTATGACATGTGTTGGTCTTCAGATGTAATTCTGGGCTGGGCTCCCTTTCACACTGTAGGTAGTCGTCCTGCTTTACAGCAGTAAAAGGCATATGTTAGATTCCTGCTGCTAACGCGGGTTATCGCCTGTTTTTGGAATGCACCGTAGATTTGGCTGCTCGTTGAAAATATCGGGAAGTGGTTTTTTTTTTATGTTATTTTTGCACGGGAACGCCTACTCTATATATTATTAACGTTAGTTGTTGCTCTCATTTGTGGTGATTTTGTTTTGCAGAAGCTATTGCTGGAAAACTGATGTCACCAGGTTGAGAATGGAATGATATTGCTTTGATTCAAGCAAGTTTGGATTAGCCCACTTGGGCAGTATTGTGGGTATCATAATATCTGAAATTTTGTTGATCGATGCCAAATTACTTTATACCTGTCGCACTAGATATTTAGTTTTATTGACTGTATAGAATTGAATGAGCATATTTTTGAGTGTGCTAAAAATGATTTACTCAGGTTGTGAGTTAGCCCATTAGGGCAGAACTGCTGTTACGCGTATATCATGTAAAGTGTATATGGGCCGGGATGCCCGCCACCCTTCCCAACACCAATTCCCCATGGGAGGAGACAGACACAGGTTTGAACTTTTGGAAGGCGGGGGGGTCTTACCCCCCCGGCCGTATTTATTAAAATATGAAACAAAACTTAAAACTTTAAATTAAAACGTTTCATGAATCATGTACAATTTCAACTTCAATTACATTTTGATGAAGACAAGTTTTTGGCTAAACTTAACAAATCTCTAATACAAAGGTTTCCTAGCCGAGTCTAGCATCCTGAAAATGCATAACATTCTAAAATTGTACAACCTAGCATTAAGGGCCAACGGCAAGGTCTTAACCGGTGTCAGATCCCTACTACCAAATTCACGCCCTCACGGTGTGAGTGGCGCATGCGCAGAGGACTTTACCCTCGCAGCCAACTGTAACTTCCCTTGTCGTGGGGGCCCACCTTTCACTCGACACCATCTTAAGGTCGTCCGAGTTCTCGTGCGAGGTATCCGTAAGAAGGACAGTGTGGACTCCCCTCCTTCCCCACACTCTCTTCCGCCAGAGCGGATATCCGGCCCCCGGGAAATTCGTAGGAGGGGCATATAGCCGTCTCCCCCTGGGAGGGGCCTATGGCCGTCTCCCCCTGGGCGACCCATCCGTAGTGGGTGCCGCCCCCCCGTGGGAGGGGCCAATGGCCGCCTCCCCACAGGCGCTCCCATCCATAATGGGTAGCGCCCCCCCTAGGGACCTTGAAATCACTGCTCACCGATCATGACCTTACCGCCCGACCAAAAAATAAATACGACAGTTGTTTTACCTACTAAGGAAAGAAAATATGCCTAATCTTTAACCGCTTGACAATTCACTAACTTTGACATTGCTACAAAGGGAAAAAAAGTCCTAAAGCACAAAACAATCTTTATTTATTTAATCCATTCCTCTACGTTTCTACAAAGGAGAAGAAGGCCTACAAGCATCTTATTCAATCAAAGGCATACATCCATGATGGAAAATTGACTGTATCTTTTTATTACATTCAAATAATCAACCAACAATTACTTTATTCCACAAACATTGCAAACAGGGGCTGGTGGGTGGGTCAAAAAAGTGCAGCTTGTTCCCTAGAGGGCTCACGAGCGACGAGTGGTGCAGCCTTCAGAGCACTGGAACAAGAGGAAGCTTCGTTGGATTCCCGCTCTATTTATCCATCTGCTGGAGGGCGGGGGCCCGTCTCAGGTACGCCCATCCGTGCACGGACTTCCGGGCGGGTGTCTGGGCCAACCTCTTCTGGGCGGGAGGGGCGTGCTCCGGCTACGCCGCTTCGGGCATACCAGCCGGGACACGCCCCCCGCCCACAATGGTGTCCCGGGGATCAGGGCACCCATCCATACGTTCAGGGGGACCGAGTGGTCTTCCCTTTCCATATGGGCCGGGATGCCCGCCACCCCTCACAACACTAATTCCCCATGGGAGGAGACAGACACAGGTTTGAACTTTTGGAAGGCGGGGGGCCTTACCCCCCCGGCCGTATTTATTAAAATATGAAACAAAATTTAAAACTTTAAATTAAAACGTTTCATGAATCATGTACAATTTCAACTTCAATTACATTTTGATGAAGACAAGTTTTTGGCTAAACTTAACAAATCTCTAATACAAAGGTTTCCTAGCCGAGTCTAGCATCCTGAAAATGCATAACATTCTAAAATTGTACAACCTAGCATTAAGGGCCAACGGCAAGGTCTTAACCGGTGTCAGATCCCTACTACCAAATTCCCGCCCTCACGGTGTGAGTGGCGCATGCGCAGAGGACTTTACCCTTGCAGCCAACTGTAACTTCCCTTGTCGTGGGGGCCCCCTTTCACTCGACGCCATCTTAAGGTCGTCCTAGTTCTCGTGCGAGGTATCCGTAAGAAGGACAGCGTGGACTCCCCCCCTTCCCCACACTCTCTTCCGCCGGAGCGGATATCCGGCCCCCGGGAAATTCGTAGGAGGGGCATATAGCCGTCTCCCCCTGGGCGGGGCCTATGGCCGTCTCCCCCTGGGTGACCCATCCGTAGTGGGTGCCGCCCCCCGTGGGAGGGGCCAATGGCCGCCTCCCCCCCGGGCGCTCCCATCCATAATGGGTGGCGCCCCCCCTAGGGACCTTGAAATCACTGCTCACCGATCATGACCTTACCGCCACAGGCCGGATAGTTGACCGACTATCCGGCCCCCTCACACCTCCTAAAGGTCATGTCTCCTCAATCCCATTAGCCACGCTACGAAGTCTCCTATGAGTAAGTCATTCCCAGCCCTGGACTGGTGCACCCCATCATTCAAATAATAGTTATCCCCCCGAATACACCCATGGGGAATGCTTTGGAGATGAGCGGAGTGAAACAGTTTCTCAATCTTGTTGTTGACCCTCTTTACCGAGTGGTTCAACGCTGACACAGACAAACCCCCCCGCCAAATTCTTCTGGGAATCATGTGGGACCAGGCAATCGTGCACCCAGGGAGCCTCTTGGCCAACCAACTGACTGCTGACAATATGTGCTCTACTAACACCCGTCTTCCCAGTCTTACCAAGTCATTGTCTCCCACATGCACTATGATTACAGATGGCAGTGACCTGAGCCGCCCTAAGAGTTCTTCCACAAAGCTCTGAAATTGGTCAAAGCAGAGGTCTCCCTTCCCATGGAAGGTCACTCTGAACCCATATTCCTCAGATGCGTGCTTCGCGTCACCTGCCTTGAATATGTCCACGGCACGCCTCACGTATGAGTGGCCCACGACCCATACCACTTGATCTCCAGTCGGTGATCCTTTCCCGCCGATCCCAATTTTCACCCCGCGTTACAGGCTTGCGAAACTGTAATCCTAACAAAAGACAACAAGCGTGAGTGCATTTCATCAGTCTTTTACAACATGTGCAATCGCACATACCTCTTGAAACAGTTCTAGGACCAACGGCCTAACTGTTTCACCTCCTCTGTACGCTGACCCCGAGCCGTAGCCTCCGTAGCGGCCCCTATTCTGAATGAGTGGGTCCCAAAATCACACGGGTTCAAGCCCGCCGCTGCAATCGTAATTGCCAGCACCCTCTGAAATTGAAATCTTGTCAACGGGGTGCCGTCCTTGTGTCTAAGCAGGGTCCCCCCCCATGTTGTCAACCTCTGTTCCATGTAGGCCTCCAAATACCTTACCGGACAACCGGGGTTCCCCCGGGCGCGCTGCAGCACCACACTACTCCCCAAAGCCTCCTGGTCTGTTTTTGACCTGGCTATCGAGATCAGCAGAGAATCGCCCCTTACTTGGACGTGATCCCTGCATAGACCACCCCCCACATCCTTCTTACTCCTCGCCACGAGTTAACTTACCCGCATGGCCCCATGGAATACCAATGCGAAAGCCGCTCGGAACAGTATTACCTCACTGGGCGAGGAGCATGTCTCATCCAGTTTCGCTAATAGCAAGGACAATCTGTCTAACCCAATCGGGTGCCTTTTATCCTGTCTGCGACCCTCCAGGCGCTGCCAGCCGCGGAGAGCCTTCCTGACTAAGAAGGAGTCCGTCGGGTCCCGTATCCCGTGGAGCTGTGCCATGAATGATATGGCAGCCCTATACCTGTTGGCGGTTGCCGCCGACCGGCCTTCCTTATGAAGTGCCACCAGAAATTGGAGCAAGGACTCTTCCCGCCCCCAGCTATGCCCCCCTACCGGCCCTAAAAAGGGCAGTATGAACGGAACGCTCCTTCATAAGCTTTCCTCGTCATGGGCGCTAAACTGGCTGCCACGAGGTCTTGTAATCCGGGGCACCGATCTGCCATAGTGCTTCGGGGAAAGGTGCCGCCACTAGTTCCGCTGTGGGTAGATAACCCCTGAAAGCCTGCATGTGTGAACGAGAGAGTGCATCAGCTGCATTATTCAGTACACCCGGCACATGCCTTGCCCTGAATTGTACATTCAATCTCATGCATCGCAATATAATTTATTTCAACAGTCTTAAGATCCACTTGCAGCGCGCAGCCTGGTGATTAATGCACTCGACCACTGTCATGTTGTCTGACCAAAACACCACTGAGCGGTCCTTAAAGTCTTCCGGCCATGCCATCAGAGCCACCAAAATGGGGAATAGCTCCAAGAATCCAATGTTACCTGTTAGACCGCTTGAGTGCCACCACGCCGGCCATGTTTGTGCCGACTACCGGTTTCCAAAGATTGCGCCAAATCCCGTGCTCCCCGTTGAGTCGGTCCACAATCCCAGTTCGTCCGACAAGGCTGGGGGTTTGTTCCACACCACTCGACCGCTGAAATCCGCCAGGAATGCCAACCAAATGAGCATGTCCTGGCGAACCTCTGCCGACAGTCTAGTGCGATGGTGTCCTTCTTTAAGGCCCACCATAGCCTGTGCTATGGAACGTGAGAAAGGGCGAGCCATCGGCATCACTCTTAAGGCAAAATTAAGCTGACCCACTGTCTGTTGCAAGAGGTGTAGGGTCACCTTTTCTTTCTGGAGACATCGTACCAAGGAAGCCCTGAACTTGGCCACCTTCTCAACCGGCAGACGGAAACACCCCTCCACCGAGTCTAGTTCAATCCCCAGAAACTCTAGCGAGGTAGATGGCCCCACCATCTTACCTGGTGCCAATGGGACCCCAAAATCCCGCATGAGTGTGCAGAAGTCCTGCAGCGCTTGTGCACAGTCCCGAGTGCCCGCCGGGCCCAGGAAAAGGAAATCATCCAAATAGTGCCTCACCTGTCTATGCCCTGTGGCCTCGGTGAACACCCATTCCAAAAAGGAGCTAAACATTTCAAAATAGGCACATGAAATTGAACAACCCATGGGCATGCATTTATCCATGTAATATTTCCCTTGAAACGTGAATCCCAGCAGGCGCTGGTCCTGAGGGTGTACCGGGAGTAACCTGAATGCAGATTCAATGTTTGATTTCGCTAACAATGCACCGGGGCCCAGGTGATTCAACAGAACGACTGCGTCATCGAACGATGCATACCTCACTGAGCATACCTCGGGGTCAATAGCCTCATTTACCGAGGCCCCCTTAGGGGCCGATAGATTGTGGATGAGTCTATACTCCCCCGGGTCTTTCTTCGGAACCACTCCTAAAGGAGAACACACAAATTTCGCAACTGGCGGGCAGACAAATGGACCTGCTACTCGCCCGAAGCTAACTTCCTTCGCTATCTTTCTGGCGGCCACTTCCGGGTTGCGCTGAATAGACAGCTGGTTCTTACAGGAGGGGCTCCCCCAAAAATTGCCCGCCGGGATCTTGAAGCCATATAGAAAGCCTTCCTCAAAGTCCCGGCGGACGCATGATCAGGGTATCGGTTCAGCCAAGGGGTCAAAGCCAAGATATCAACGGGCGAAGATGTTTGCTTCCGAGACACCGCATTAATCCTGCTTGGATCCCCCCTTTCCTCCCGCACCATTGTTCTCGGATCGGCAACTGGTTTCCGGGTGTGAGGAATTCCCACAGCCCGAACAAGCATGCCGGAACCTACACGTTCCTTGAGGCCTCGTACAGGTTACTTTGTTGAATCCCCAACAAATCCCCCGCTTGCCTCCATTCCCACCAGACCTGGGATGGGGATCCCCCCCGGCGCTCGCCCAAAAGGGCTGCGACGGCCTCTGATGGAATGCCCCAGAGCCACTCGTGCTTGGTTCCGAAGTACCCGCCGGTCCCGGCAAGAGCTGAGCATGCCATGACACTGTATCCAAACAATCCCATGTCAAGGCCTCGTTAAACTCCTTCGCTTTTCTAAAGGTAACATCGTAACCCTTCCATTCATTTTCCCCGTACATTGCATGGAAATTCATTATCCTGTTCTGATAACATGCTAAGTCAGTCAACACTTCTGGTTTATGCTCCCCAATAATTGCCGTAAAAATAGAAAAGGCCCTGACCCAGTTCACCATGGTCTCATCGACCCTGAATTCCGCCATCTTGGCCCGCCATACGCTAGGGTGCCATAGATCTTTCTGGGTCTTTGCATATTCTAACTCACGATGGTCAGTCAAAAGTGAAAACATGTTAATATACTTATCTCCCCACACCATCTCTTTTGTAGCCATGGGAATATGTTGCGATAAACTTTCCCGCCTTGAGGGTACCGGACCCTCCCCCACCAATGGCAACGCTCTCTTACTGGCTTCAGCCGTCTTCCCAGCCGCGTCCGTTGTCTTCACCCGAACGTCAGTCGTGACCCCCATCGCCACCTGCGGGGGAATAGAAGGCACATTCGCCGTCCCGGCATCCCTTGACTGCCGCAACTGCTCAATAATTAATCTGGCTTCTTCAGCCGGGTCTCCCGCAGCCACTGATCCCCCTGCTCCCTTCTTTAGCCATGGTAATACTGCCGCTAACTGAAGTGCAAGTTCAGGGGGCATTTGGGCATCCCCCATTGGCGTGATCACCACGGGAATTGGCGAACCCCCATCCGGTCCTGGTACCGGGCTGTCCGCCGGCGCGACGGGAATGTCCGCACCTGGACTCGATGGAGTTACCCCTGGGACTGGGACCTCACTGGAACCTGCCCTCCCCTTCTTCTTCTTACCCTTATCCCACGGGGCGACGTTCGGCAAGGCCGGTCCTATGACTCTTTTAGGCCGCCCGAGGGGGCATTCTGGGCCGCCACCTGTTTCCTGACGGCCGCTAAGCCACGACCGAGCTGATCCACTTTACCCAACTTTCAGTCCATCACCGCCACTTGGTTCACCAAGGTGCGCAGCATCCTCTCCATCTCGGAGCTCTTTCCCGCTTTCTTGCCAGGCATGACTTCGATCACTTCGTCCGATTTGACCTGCAAGGGTGACTCGATCGTCCACACGCCTGATACTGAAAGAGAAAAACAAAGATTACAAGTTTCTCAAAAAAGTGCAGCTTGTTCCCTAGAGGGCTTACGAGCGACGAGTGGTGCAGCCTTCAGAGCACTGGAACAAGAGGAAGCTTTGTTGGATTCCCGCTCTATTTATCCATCTGCGGGAGGGTGGGGGCCCGCCTCAGGTACGCCCATCCGTGCACGGACTTCCGGGCGGGTGTCTGGGCCAACCTCTTCTGGGCGGGAGGGGCGTGCTCCGGCTACGCCGCTTCGGGCATACCAGCCGGGACACGCCCCCCGCCCACAATGGTTTCCCGGGGGATCGGGGCACCCATCCATATGTTCGGGGGGACCGAGTGGTCTTCCCTTTCCATTATTCACTTTGGGAGACACACGAGTAATGCAAATAAGGTATTTGATGCTGTTACTGGATATTTTATTCATGAAGCTGGTTTGATGAACATAGAAAATAACGCTAGTATTAACCCACATTACTACAAATATTGCAAATAATGTATGCGTGTGTAAACAAACTACGAGTCTGTCATCTCACTCTATTGTTTGTAGTTCAACACGTGACAACTTCACATTCACTGTTAAAAATGCAGAGAGACTTTATTGATTTGCTTGTGAACAAGCCTGCAGGACAGGCGAAACGCGTCTAGCATTACCAACTGACAATACATTACTTTGCGCACAGACACAGTGTCGACTTTTCTGTTTTGGAAGTGTGGCGAATATATATATATGTGAGTGTTATAGTTTGTGTTATAGTTAGGATCTAATTTCCATTAAAAGAGCACTTTTTATTTTGCTAATATCTTCGGTGACACATTTTTTAAACTAGTACGATGCTCACTTTATCTACTGTCTTAAATGTTCTGGGGTTATCATTCCAGCAGGGGCGAAGTGATGGTCCCAAAACACGTTTCCCACAAGTTAATTCCCATAGGAAAATTGAACAGCAATAACGCAAAAACTGCTGAACAGAATTACACCAAATTTGGTAGAAAGCTAGCGATGGTTTCCGAATAGTGTCTTTTTGTGATTTGGTGTTATTCATTTAGTAGTAGTAGAGATATTAACTGAAATCCAAATTTTAAATCTCGGAGTGAGGTCTGTGGTACATATGTGGGTCCACATTTCACAGAGGGACCTGATTGATTGGCCAAAACCTGAGAGAAAAGTTGCGGCTGACATTTTAAATGATGAGAAATGGTCCCCTGGTTAAAGTAAGCATGTTAAGCATATGAAGGGGTTATGGTAGAGGTACCCTGACCCTGTGAATGTGTTAAAATTGAAACAAAAGCAATGTTAATGGGCCACAAAATGCCCAAAATAATTGTTTCTGTTATTTGCAGATGTGCTGAGCCATCACAAGGCTTCAGCATGACCCGCCATGTAAATCTGCAAACCACGCTGCCAATACATGGGCTGAGCGTCACAGAGAATGCACAAAAAGAAATTGGGCGTCTTTGCAGGAAGCATGGAAAGGGTTAAATAAATACTGACTATTTAGAAGTGGTATAACAATAAAGCAAAGATGAAAGTAAGCCTGTGATTTGTTAACTAGAGTAGAATAAGTAACAGCACATGTTGAGGGGTAGCCCTTTTACTTGCTTTTCTACCAAGGGAGAAGGTGGTTTGCAGGATTTCTGACTGGAGATTTGGAATGAAAACAGATGTTACCAGGCATAGAAATAATGCTGGGAGGGTCGCAAAGAGCTTTTGGATGTATGTTAATTAGGTTGTAGTATGACAAAGTGAATTTAGAGAGAGTGTACGTGAACTGAAAGAACATGTGTACCTTCTAGACATGATAGTAGAAGTGGAATAGCAGGGATCTTAGATGAGAATATTAACTAAAATATAAAGTGGGCAGGAAAGGAGAAAGAGAAATTAGTATTCTGAAAGAATTGTAATTTTATTAAGCCAGTATGAATGATTGTGTTTGAAATTAGAGTTGAGTGTTTGCTTATACTATGTAATTTGCACATGTTCAAAAAGTCAGACAGGGACAAACATATCTAGTTACACTCTCACAAAAATACTCATGTAGTCACCTCTCATATAGCCAGACAGTGGCTACAACACTCAGATAATCATAAGAGCATTCACTGACCAATTTAATCAGCAATACATCCATGTTTGACAACCAGTTCACCCTTAGAGCCTGGGTGGTCTTGCGCAGAATACAATCTGCACCACAAGAAGAGTTTGAAGAGAACTACTTTAGGACTCTTGAAAAAGCAGAACCCTTATTGTAGTTGAGCTCACAATCAGGACCCCAAAGGGTAGTGGGTTTCAGAAGGAGGGAGAGAGGGGAGAAATGAGTGGGTAACGTTTCCAGCAGAGAGAGGAGATCCCCCAGAGAAAGTTTCCTCTAGTCAATACAGTACAGAAAGTACTCTTCCCTCTCAAACACAGACTCCAAGGACCTCAAGGACAGATAGGCTGAGTTGAAGAGGAAGCCGCAGCTGACCCAGGGCGGTACAGTGGGTAGAAACGTCGAGGTTAAGAGAGCCTTGGAGGATAACAGTGTCTTGCTGGCTGTAGAGTTAAGGAGGTGTACTTGAAGGCCACATACATTTTAGAGTCTAGCAAACAAGGAGTTAGAACCACCAGTGTGTCTAGTGCAGAAGAAAGAGTTCATATATTCAGAGACTTGGTGGCTGACTTTAAGGAGGTGTTTTATATAAATAGGTTATTTCTGTCATAAAAAGTAGCAGCAGTGGTAAAGAGGAACATTTATAAGGATTTTAGAGATGCCTTTGGAGTCATATTTGTGGTGATGGGAAGGACAACGTAGGGGGACATTATGATGGTGGAAGGGCCCTTTGCCATCGTACTGGGGTTTTCTGCCCACCAGATTGCAATGGTGGGTGGAAACGTGGCAGCCAGAAAGACCGACAGCCACAGTTCCGACATGAGGTTGCAGTAGCCACTAAGCCCAGCATTCTCACGGTGCCTGTCAGGCACCGCCATCGGGATAATGATATCCCTTTTTGCCTGTAGTTTTGCTGCGGTTAACCCTACACGAAACGGCAGCCAGAAATGGATTTGGGGGACCGTAGCAGGCCTCCCTTCATTCCTGGGCCTGGGCACAGACACTAGGGGGCACCTATGGTGCCCCCTACATACCCCTGCATCATGTGGCAGGCAGAGCATGGTGCCTGTCAAGTAGTGCAGGGATATGCAAGTGCTGGGTTTTTTGCATTGCGGAGGGGTCTGCTAACCACATCCCTGCTGCAATTCAGTAGATAGGCAATGCGACCGTCGCAGTGGCAGTCGTATCCTAATGCAGTCGGTGGGTAGGCCATCTCATAGGCATCCGGTCTCCCTACCACAATGGTGGCAGATGGACTGAACTCCGTCCTCCATCTTAATGACCCCCATAGTTTTTATAGAGAAGGGGAAGAAGTTGAAGTATCCCACTATAAAGAAGGCCTTTGTCTGCAAATATGAACTAACCCCAGATGTCTGGAGCTTGATATTCAGTGTAAGTCAGAAACTGTGTGACTAGTACTGGGCGAATGTTGTGGCGTAGTTTTCAAATGTTTGCTAAGAGTATTGCTGTTTTTTAAGAAAGTTTTTCTAACAGTTTTATGCTTTAACTTTTTTTCAGATTATACTGAGAAGAAGCAACTTGAGGGACCTTTTCTTCTAATACTTTTTGGAGTTCTTTTTGCCTGTTAATTTGACATAGTTCATCGACATTCCCATAATCTCTTTTGAATTTAGTGGATGGATACTGTAATACAACATTTCTTCCACCATGCAACTTCCATGTTAGAAAACATCTACATCTTATAATACACATTTTTGTCTAATATATATTGTAGATTTATTCACCTTAGTTACATCCACTAGTTCCTGGCAGACTTGTTTGTTTTTCGTGGGCACACAATTCACTTGAATATCAAGTGGTTCTTCCAAATCTCCCTCTTCATCCATAGTTTCAATATAGTGTTTCACATGTAAAGGAAAATACACAACTGTAGCTTTAAGTCCTTCCAGAAGACCAGTGGGTGATGCATTTAATGTTAGAGATTGCTTCTCTGAGACAGTAATGTAAGTGATCCCATGGGTATTTTACACAACTCTGGGCTAGAGGCCAACCTAGTGTTTCTAAATTTCACAACATGTAGTTAAGCTCAACATAACGATGATACCAGTACTCATTCATCCCTAACTTTTTAGAGGTTAAGTAGTCACCAGCATATCGGCCCTGTTAAGATTCATTTTGATTAAGACTTTGTCAACTTTGGTCTCCAGCGTTGTTCCCAGAACCTGAATGGTGGCCATATTTGAGCTAAGAGGCAGTTCTGAGTTGTCGGCTTGGCCACCTGTGGCACCCTCCTCCGAGGGTGGCTGTTTCGTGACAGCATACTTGTCCAATATATTCGACTGCACCGGTGGAGCCCCTTTTGACTTCATTGTGTGGCAGTCCTAAACCCAGGAGGATTAGTACATGCTAGGCCACCAACACAGCCAGGCTCCCACCACCACTTTCAATGGCGCCCGCTGCTCATGCAAGCTGCATCAAAGACCCCTGCAGGGAGAGGGGTCGCTGTAAACTCCACACACTCTTCAGCAGTCCCAAAGCTACCATTCTAGAAGTGAGTGCCGGACGTGGATGTGAGTGCCCAACATAGGTCAAGCGTTCAGATGAGTCCCGGCCATTCACAGTGTCTTACAACTGTCCAACAAGTTCCACAGAATACAGGGGACCCAAACTCCATGCTGCTGCAAACTCATTCACGTGGGGTCAGTAACCTGCTAAACAGATCGATCCCAGCTACAGATGAAGGCTACGGGACACTGACGAACAGGGCAAATGGAAGGGGTACACTCAAGCAGCCAATCCCTGAGGCAGGACTTTAGTGGGGAAGCCTGAGGCGTACCTAACAACAGTGTGGGTGCAGTCCGCTAGATGAGGTTTCTCTCCTGCTACCATGGGCTCAGGACATACAACCAAATACACTGGCGCAAATGGAGGGCACCACTCACCTCGTGGGACACCCTCCGCATTGGTCCATGTGCTGTCCGGATCAATAGTGTCAAAGCAGGGGGGCTCCAATGCTCCACTCACTCAAGATAGCAATCAGGAGGGCAGCCAAATGTCTTGCCGTAATGCGTGGCCCTTTGTATGCCCAGCGCGATTCAAGATATCAGGCGGGTGCAGCCACTCATGACCAGAGCTCCACAGAACCACCCCGGCTGCACCAGGATGATCTCGCGGTAGCGAAGGGGCCAACCAACACCTCCACAACAGTGGGGCCATCCCTCACTCACCTCCCAACATCGCCCGGGGTCAGTTGCTCTCTTTGGGGGTCCGATCCACCCCAGTCACTAGGGCCCACACAGGTCGCCGTCTCCGCCTGTTGCACTGCAGGCCTGCAGCCACCGGACACCACCCTGTGCCCGTACCGGGTGGATATAGCAGAGTGGCTATCGGATATCAAGGCCCAGCTCTGGCATCCCTAGGATATGCACTGCAGCGCCACCGCAAATGGGATAATGCAGCTATGTGCTGTAGTGTAGTTCCTATATTCCCAATAGGCTCTGTGCATTGGAATAATATATCCTACAGATTTGAACTAGGACTTAGGTCGACTAGGTCTCCATCGAATATATTAGACTTAATTGTAAGTGCCAGCTAGATCAGAGGTCATTAGAAACTTTCTCGAATACACAAGAAGGGACTTTGTTTACCCAAGATAAAACTGATCTCTTCAGAGTCGTGGAAACAATAGATAGATATTTCACCTAGTCAATCATGCATGCTTCGTTTCACCAGAGATGCAGAAAAATAGAGAGACAGGTGTTTCCAATAAAAGCATTTATTGAACAGTCATCTTACTCATGCAAATGAAATGAACTGCTACAATTGTAATACTGACTGTAAAGTATAATGCGTACAGCAAGAAGAGTATTATAAAATAATACTGTAAAAGCATGGTATTGTTTCTAAGCCAAAAGCCAAAAAATTCATACATAAATAACAAAGACTCAAAGTACTCAACTGGTGCTTCTAAAATACGCCTACCCCGATGTACCTAACCTAAGTCTAATACGAGGGGAGAATGTATAGGCATTTATATAGCGCACTACTTACCCGTAGGGTCCCAAGGCGCTTCGACCGCTGCGAAACCCTTCCTGGCTTCCCTGAGAGATGGTCCCTTAATGGGTATCTCCAGGGTGAGACCAGGCATCCCCGGCGGTCTGGTGGGGCCGTTAGTGAAGATGAGGCAAGCTAATGCCCAGAGTTGCCGAGTGTGATCGCTGATCAGAGTGGGCACCGAGGCGAGAGAATTATCGAGTCCGCTGACCCTGGTCCAGAAACCTGCCACGCCGGGAATCAAACCCTGGTCCCGGGCCGTCCTCTGCTCTCGGGTCTGCCGCCTCTAACCAGTGAGCCACACTACTTCACAGTAAGTATAAGTTTAGTTTCTTTGCCAATAATCTATCCAAGATTTCTCTTAGGGTCTAATCAGCTCCGTACCTTGTTTAGAATGAAGGAGGTCTGGTATCTCTGTCTCGGGACTCGATTTCCCAACACCCCACTAGAGGAGCATGGAAAAACTGCAGCTGGCTTCTTAGCAAGAAAAAAAAGCAGCCTCTCTGTCAGTGCGTCAGCTGGACGTTCGGCTTCCTTCAGGACTTGCTGTAGCGAGATGCGTCGGGCAAGTAGATAGTCAAACTGGGGGGGCGGAGCTAGCCGGCGTCAATGGTGGACGCGTAAGAGCGAAGCTCCGAGCCAGCGCCAGCAATTATCCGGCATAGATCCTTTTCCAGCGGTGGATACTGAGCAAGACCGGCAGAAATCGCCGCCTCTGCCCCTAACTGACCTCCGGCTGAAGTTTGGGCGAGAAACGGACTTGGGAACCCTCATTTTGCCTGTCCACTCTGCAGGCGCCGGACCGGGCCCGGATCCCCGGCCTTTCCTGGACGACGGGGCTGAGCTACGTCACCCGACGTGCGGCCGCGCCGAGCGGGCGACTCGGGGTCAGCCGGAGCCCGGTGGGGGCTGACCTTCCAGCTGCCCCATACTCCTGGACCACGCACCAGAGGTGCAATACAAGACTTTGGGGGCGACAGGAGCAGCGGGGGAGGCGCCGGTCCAGCTACGAGGCCGGTGGCGGACCGCGTGGCAACCGCAGAGCCCCCTGAAGGTACGCTTGTCCCTGGCCCCTGACAGACAGACATTGCCACAGCATAGGGGCGCAGCGCGTCGACTGGGGAGAGAGAGGCCCTCTGAGTGCTGAGACCCCCCCTGCAAGAGCTGAGCTTCGACAGCTCAGCTTCGACACTGCCCTGAGCCGTACTGGTGGGACTGGAGGGTGGACTACCGGCCGCTGCTATCGAGGCCTGCGGACACACGTGGCTCCAACGGGTCCCGGCGGGGCACTCGCACTTCATAGCCTGGACTACTGATCCCCTGAAACTGCTCGCAACCAGCGAGGGGGCACGCACAGCGCACTAGTATCCAGCAGTGCCTTCACTCACGTGGAGCCCAGCCTTCCCTGAAAACATAACTATGGGCAAGGGAGACAGAACGCAGACGAAACTGTCGTTCGATCAAAGACGACATAAGGAGCCAGAACAGCCGATTGCCCAGTCTCCGGGCGCGGCTAGCGACCCGGGTGCCTCACTGTGTGCGGAAATAAAAGGGATGCTTACTACTATGGAGAAGGGCCTGCAGGAGGGCATGTCAGCCATTGGCAACAAGATTGATGCGTTGGCATATAGGATGGACCGTATGACGGAAAGGGTAGACAAGCATGCGGAGCGGCTGGACATGGCGGAGCGCCGATTGACAGAGGCGGAGGGGGCGCAATCGGAGTGGGACGCCAACCGTAAACAATTTGGAAGACTGCTTCAGGTAATCCAGGAGAAGTCGGAGGACTTGGAGGCACGTTCTCGGCGCTCCAACATCCGCGTAACGGGAGTGGCTGAGTCGACCCAAACGGGCAAAATGGAACTGTTTGTCGAGAAGCTCCTGAAGACGCTACTGGGGGACGACACCTTTTCTCCAATGTTTATAGTGGAGCGCGCCCATCGCACCCTCGGACCAAAGCCTCCCCCGGGCGCCAACCCTAGGCCGATCATAGCGAAATTGTTAAATTACAGGGACAGGGACGCATCCCTCCGAGCTGCCCGTGAGAAGGGGAAACTACAGTACGAGGGAATGGACATATCGCTATACCCCGATTTCACCTCAAAAGTGCAGGAGGAGAGACGAAGATTTGTCCCGTACAAACAGCAACTTAGAGACTTTGGCTTGGACTACGCCATGTTATACCCAGCGAGGCTGCGCATCAACAGGCAGGGACATTCGCATTTTTTCACTGATCCCAAAGAACTGCAAAAATCCCTGAAGGTGGGGATGAGAGAGAACCGGGGGAGCCCGGAGACACGTACGGCGGAGCGGACCAGTAATGAGGACCTTGAGGAACAGGACTGATGAGAAGGGGGTATCCATGGCACTTCATGGAGAAACTACTGCTTGCGCACCCCCGGACCCCCTCCTTGGGGTGGTGGACGACGCCCTCACGGACCAATCTACTGCAGTCGCTGGACTATTGTGTGCTGTACTGTGGGTGAGATCTGCACGTTTTGAGTTGGTACCACTGTGGGGTTGCGCTTACACTACTGTAATTACCCTAAGCAGGAAATGGCTCCCAGGTGCCCAATGCAAGGGGGAATAGAGATGATGGGGGTCGGGTGGAGGGGGGGTGAGGACCCAGACCTGTTGGTAGAATACTGTGCTTACCAATCACTGCTAACCTCTACTAACGGGGTGCTGGCGAAAGGGCAGTCTATAGACATTGTACGGAAGTCCCGGAAGGAAAGTGGACGACAAAAGGACTAATTAGGCTACCTCTGCCCCAGCGCTTTCAGCGGTTACGGCTCGGATTGAGCCTGTTTGGGGACTTGTTGCATGGGTTTGACAGTGGGTGGGGGGGAGGGACACTGGGGATTCGGTCACACCAGGTTGGGGTTGGTTGACTGTGGGAGGTGGGGGGATGCGGAAGTTATGGGACCAGGTATGTTCGGGGGGGGGGGGGTTCTTAGTGTGCTCTGACATGTTACATCCCACAGAGGTGCTTGGCAGTTACTGTATACGACGGATGGCGGTACCTATACTTGACATGCTCATGAAGTATTGCTACACTGTAAATGGCTGACACACCACACGAAGATTTAATGAGTGACACAGAGACCTTTAAGGCTCTGACATGGAACGTGAGGGGATTGAATGACTATCGTAAACTCCGCAAGGTACTGCACTACCTCCAAAGACATCACATAGACCTGGCAATGTTGCAAGAAACGCACTTACCCAACACCAGTAAGATGCTTACACATAGGGGTCTCCAGGGTAACTCCACTTATGCAGGCTTCACCACACATGCTAGGGGTGTTCTCACCTGGGTCAACCCAAAATCCAAAATGTCCCTCTCACTGTTGAGAGCAGATCCGGAAGGAAGGTTTGTGCTAAGCAAATGTACGGGCAAGGGGCAAAATCTGCTGGTCATGAACGTATACGACCCGAATTACGACTCCCCTGACTTTTACGCGGCAGTAGCAGGACACTGTACTTAGTGGTCCTCAGATAGAATGCTGTGGGGGGGAGACTTTAACTTCATTTTTAGCCCAGAGCTGGATAGATCGGCGGGTCCACCCCGACGCCCGGCAGCAGCCGCGCAACAAATGCAAGCTGAAATGGTGAGACTGGGGCTGGTGGATGTCTGGAGGGAAAGACACCGGGATAGAGGGGGATACACACACTACTATGCGTACCACAATATACACACCTGGATAGACTATTGGTTGTCCACACTCCCACTACTGGCGACTGTGAGGGTCTGTAGGGTGCTCCCCCGTACACTATCGGACCACTCCCCTATATTGTTGGTACTTAACACCCACAGGCAGAGGATACCCCCGTTCACGTGGCGCTTCCCACCATATTCACTGATGGATGAGACGTTTAGGGCCGAACTAGGGGAAGAAATAGATATGTTTTTCGCTTCTAACCTAGGCACAGTGGACAGCTTCAGGACGATATGGGAGACATTTAAGGTCTACGTCAGGGGGATAGTCATGGCTAAACATTCCAGTGTCCTGAAAGCCATTAGACACAGACTGACATACCGTGAGGGGCAAATAGCAGAGTGTGAAAGGCAACATCTGGCGGGCTCAACCCCCACAGGCGATGGGACCCTGCAGGAGCTCCTGAAAGAGTTCCACGAGGAGGCGGACAGAGAAGTTCGGCACCTAGGAAAGTATGCGACGGCGCGCACTTATGGTGAGGGAGACCGGCCAGGCTCGCTCCTAGCCAGGATAATGAAGGGCGCCAGGCGAAGGCAGGTAGTCACAGAATTGCAATCGGCAGGGGGAGCGGTGCTAACAGCGGAGGAGGACATTCTCGCGGAATTCAAGTGATTTTACGCGGAGCTATACACAAACAAGATTTCCGGGGTAGAGGATCAAATTGCCAATTACTTAAGCTATATCAAGATGCCGTTCCTCGAGAACTGGCAGAGTCAAGTCAAGTCAAGTCAACGAATTTATATAGCGCACTACATACCCAGAGGGTCTCAAGGCGCTTAGGGAGGGGAGGAGGATTACTTGTCAAATATCCACGTTTTAAGTTGCTTTCTGAAAGCTAGGTGGTTCTGGGTAAGGCGAAGGTAAGTGGGGAGTGAGTTCCATGTTTTAGCAGCCAGGTATGAGAAGGATCTGCCTCCCATGGTGGTCTTGTTGATGCGAGGTACAGTGGCGAGGGCTTGGCTGGAAGAACGTAGTTGGGGGGAGGGGGTGTAGAAGGACAGTCGTGAGTTGAGGCATTCTGGTCCGATGTCGTAGAGTGATTTGTGTGCCTGGGTCAGCAGTCGGAAAGTGATCCTCTTATTGACGGGTAGCCAGTGGAGGTCTTTCAGGTGACCAGAGATGTGTTCGTTGCGTGGGATGTCTAATATGATCCTGGCTGAGGCGTTTTGGATTCGTTGGAGTTTCTTCTGGAGTTTAGCGGTAGTACCTGCGTAGAGGGTGTTTCCGTAGTCCAGTCGGCTCGTGACCAGAGCATGGGTGACTGTTTTTCTGGTTTCGGTGGGGATCCAGCGAAATGTTTTTTTGAGCATGCGAAGAATGTTGAAGCAGGATGAGGATACGGCGCTGACTTGTCTGTTCATTGAGAGTGAAGAATCCAGGATAACGCCTAGGTTCCGTGCGTGGTCTGTCGGGATGGGTGCTTTTCCAAGGGCTTCCGGCCACCAAGAGTCGTCCCATGCAGAGGGGGATGTACCTAAGATGAGGACTTCTGTTTTATCTGAGTTCAGTTTCAGACGGCTGTGTTTCATCCATTCGGCAACTTCTTTCATTCCTTCGTGTAGGTTAGTTTTGGCGGTGCTGGGGTCATTGGTGAGAGAAAGGATCAGTTGAGTGTCATCCGCGTAAGAGATGATGTTGAGGTTGTGTTGGCGGGCGATGGCCGCGAGGGGGCTCATGTATACGTTGAAGAGGGTGGGACTGAGTGAGGACCCTTGGGGTACGCCACAGATGACTTCAGTGGCCTCGGACTTGAATGGTGGAAGGCGGACTCTCTGGGTTCTTCCGGTGAGGAACGAGGTGATCCATTCAAGTGCTTTTCCTTGGATTCCGATGTTTCTGAGGCGTTGTAAAAGGGTGCTGTGGCAGACTGTGTCGAAGGCTGCAGAGAGGTCGAGGAGGATGAGGGCGACTGTGTCTCCATTGTCCAGTAGAGTTCGAATGTCGTCTGTTGCTGCGATGAGGGCGGTCTCAGTGCTGTGCTTTGCTCGGAAGCCAGATTGTGAGGAGTCGAGGGATTTGTTGGCTTCGAGGAAAGCGGCGAGCTGGTTGTGGACAGCTTTCTCGATTACTTTGGCCGGGAATGGAAGGAGCGAGATGGGGCGGTAATTTTTGAGTTCGGTGGGGTCCGCTGTGGGTTTTTTCAGAAGGGCGGTGAGTTCAGCGTGTTTCCAGCTTTCCGGGAAGGTGGCGGAGTTGAAGGAGCAGTTGATGACGTCTCGGAGGTGCGGTGCTATGACGGAGTCTGCTTTGTTGAAGATGTGGTGAGGACATGGGTCTGTGGGGGATCCTGAGTGGATGGAGTTCATCAGGCGGATGGTGTTCTCAGTGGAGATAGGGTTCCAGTCGTTAAGGGTGTTCAAGGGGGGAGGATGTTCATCATATGGTTGGGTGGGTTGGTCTCCGGGTTGGTTGTCGAAGCTGTTGTGGATGTCTGCAATTTTGTTATGGAAGAATGAGGCTAGGGAGTCACAGAGGACTTGAGAGGGGGTGATGTCGTTGGAGTTGGCCGAGGGATTGGTAAATTCCTTGACGATGTTGAAAAGTTCCTTGCTGTTGTGGGCGTTGTTGTCAAGTCGATCCTTGAATGCTGATTTCTTGGCCTTTCGGATTAGTTGGTGGTGTGTGCGGGTGGCGTTTTTGAAGGCGTCCTTGGTGCTAGTGGTTGGGTCTTTTTTCCAGGCCTTTTCAAGGGAGCGGCAGAGTTTCTTGGACTTCTTAAGATCATCGTTGAACCATGAGGCCTTCTTGCTGCCAGGTTTGCTTTGACGTTTTTTCAGTGGTGCTAAGGTGTCGGCGGTGTTGGATAACCATAGGGTGAAGTTGGCGGCGGCTTGGTCTGGGTTAGAAGAGTGGGCTGGGGTGTTTAGAAGGAGCGATGAGGAGATCTGGTCGATGGTGATTTTGTTCCAGTTTCTTTGCAGAGTTGGTTGGGGGTGGTTGATGGGTTTTGGCTTGTTGTAGGTGAAGTGAACGCAGCTGTGGTCAGTCCAGAGGAGATCCGTAGTGTGGCTGAAGGAGACATGATTGCTGGAGGTGAAGATGGGGTCGAGTGTGTGACCTGCGATGTGGGTGGGGGAAGTGACCAGTTGTTTAAGTCCGAGGTTGGCGAGGTTGTCCAAGAGGGTGGTGGTGTTGCGGTCGTTGATCTTTTCAAGGTGAAAGTTGAGGTCTCCCAGAAGGATGTAGTCTTTGGAGGGGAGCGCGTGTGGAGTGATGAAGTCCGTGATGTCTTCGCTGAATTTTGCGCGGGGTCCTGGTGGTCTGTAGAGGAGGGTGCCTCTGAGTGTGGTCTTGGGGTCGATGTGGATCTGGAAGTGAAGGTGTTCGGAGTTGGCGAGGTTGGCGTCAGAGCTGGTTGAGATGCGGATTGATGTTTTATGGACGATAGCGATTCCTCCTCCTGTGTGGCCGGTACGGTCCTTGCGTGTGATCTTATAATCTTCTGGGATGACAATGGTGATGTCTGGGGCGGAGGAAGCGTTCATCCATGTTTCTGTTAGGAAGGCGACGTCTGGAGAGATGGTGTCTAGTAGATTCCATAGATCAATGGCGTGCCTGTGGACCGATTGGGTGTTGAGAAGGATGCATTGTAGGTGATTGGGGCCGGGAATCTGTGGTGTGGTCGTAGCGGAGATGTTGTCGGTGCCGATGAATTTGCAGGAGTAGCAGGAGAAAGGTCCATGGGTGTGTCCAGGAGCGGCTTGGACGCAGTTGGGGGCGCGACCGGGGTTAAGGGATAGGAGGGTGGCGGCATCGTAGGTAATGCGGGAGGGCTGGGCAGAGCGAGGGGCAGGGGGTATGGCGCTGGGCGCGGTCCAGGCGCGGACGGGCGTAGACGGGCTTACCTTTGGCGCACCTTCGGCGCGGATTGGGCGCGGTCGCTGCGCGTGAACGCTGCGCGCGGGAACTACTGTCATATATGGAGAGTGGAGGGGGAGGGGCGAGGGCGTCTCAGCTGGGAGGCGGGGCGGGCACACGAGCAGGATAACAACAAACAAAATGGAGGCGGAGGGGGGAGCACAGCGGAGCGCTAGAGGTAAACGCGCTAGCAGACTTCAAAAGCACAATTACATACACAAAGCGCTATTTCAGCAAAGCGGTAAACCAGCACACAGTAGGCAAAAGTAAATGGCAGTGTTTAAAGCAAAACGAAGCAATGCAGCGCTACGATACCAGATGTCTGCAAGGGACACTGGGAGCGACCACTCAGCCCGTGAGAGAGGAGCGAGTCACGGCGCCTTCAGGGAGAGGAGCGCTATTTCTGCTCAGTGGGAGGGCGTCTCAGCTGGGAGGCGGGCCGGGCACACGAGCAGGATAACAACAAACAAAATGGAGGCGGAGGGGGGAGCACAGCGGAGCGCTAGAGGTAAACGCGCTAGCAGACTTCAAAAGCACAATTACATACACAAAGCGCTATTTCAGCAAAGCGGTAAACCAGCACACAGTAGGCAAAAGTAAATGGCAGTGTTTAAAGCAAAACGAAGCAATGCAGCGCTACGATACCAGATGTCTGCAAGGGACACTGGGAGCGACCACTCAGCCCGTGAGAGAGGAGCTTCTTGATGTCCCCCATACTCCTGGAGGAGATATCAGACGCGCTGGATGGCATGAGGTCTGAAAGTGCCCCCGGGACTGACGGATTAACTGTGTCCTTCTACAAGGCGTACAAAGATAAGCTATTGCCCTACCTCTCCACCCTCTTTGACGAAATCTGTGAGGAAGGCGCCATGCCGCCCTCTATGAGAGAGGCACTTATTGTAACAATATTGAAACCGGGCAAACCGCATGACCTTCCAGGCTCATACCGCCCCCTGTCACTTCTCAACGTGGATGCCAAGCTCTATGCTAAGGTGCTGGCGGCCAGGTTGGCACTTGTGGCCCCTGAGTTGGTGGCCCCAGAGCAAGCGGGATTTATTCCAGCTCGGAATCTCACATACAACATCCGCACAGTGATGGGTGCCATGCAGCACACCAAGCATGACGCCAAGGCCATCGCAGTCTTCCTAGACATGGAGAAGGCGTTTGACTCCGTGGAGTGGGCATTCATGCGCAGAGTACTTAAGAAGTTGGGACTTGGAGACCTATTCCTCCAACTCCTTGGCGCGCTTTACTATAAACCCACTGCGCGAGTTAGGCTGGGCGATGCAGTCTCGGAGCCGTTTGTCATCAGCAGAGGCACGAGACAGGGATGCCCCCTCTCGCCGCTACTTTACGCTCTGGTGGCGGAGCCTCTGGCCTGCGCGTTTCGGGAGTACCACTCTTATGAAGCTATCAACTACCCCACCTACAAGATTGGTATATCCACGTACGCGGACGACACCCTGCTATACATCAGAGATCCGGTGAATAATCTCTCATCGGTTCTGAGGGAGGTTGTACGTTTTGGAGCGCTCTCGGGGCTGAAAGTCAATTGGTCTAAGTCAGTGGCGTTTCCCCTGACCCCTGTCACCGAACCTTTCGAGATGGAATACCCGCTCCAATGGTCCACAGAACCGATAAGGTATCTGGGCATAATGCTACACACGGATCCCGAAATTATGCGGAGGGAAAATTACGGAGCTGCCTATAGCAAACTCGCAGATGACGTTGAACTCTGGATTAAGCTCCCGCTGTCATTGATGGGACGAATTGCTATGATGAAAATGGTGGTCCTGCCGAGGTTTTTGTTTCTCTTTAATAATATCCCGATTGTCCTCTCTAAAGCCTTCTTCACAACCATAGACAAACTTCTTGTGCGACTGGCCTGGGCTGGAAAGCAACCTAGAGTGCAGTGGAAGGTCCTTAAGCTGCCATACGAGCAAGGGAGGCTGGCTGCGCCCGATATGGAGCGCTATTATAGGATTGCGCAGGCCTCACACCTCCACACTTGGATACATGGTAATCAGGACATTCCGCACGTGATTCTGGAAAGGCTGTTCGCAGACCCAACCCCGCTCCCAGCGACTATCTGCGGCCCTAGGGACCGTAGAGTAGGAACACTGGACTCCCTCCTGTCTACTAACCATGCCTGGCACTCCATACTACAGAGGCAAGATAAAGAGCTGATGTACGCACCCAATATGCCGATGCATTGGGCGCTATGGCTCCCCACCTTGGCGGAACCAGGTGTACACAGGGCCCTCAGTGACCTGGGCGCACGCACTCTGGGAGACCTATTCGAGCATGGGAAGGTAAAGACATGGGACCAGCTGACACGAGGGAGGGAGCGTCCCTCGTTACTTCAGCGCTTCCAGTATCATAGGGTTCGTAGTGCCCTTCTAGACCTGCTAGGCCCCGACATGGAGGAACCCCCTGAAATACCGGAACTGGTATATGTCATAGATACTGCGGCACCGCAGAAGCTGATCTCTAAGCTTTATAAGATAGGGCACGGACATACGGCACTGCAGTACACGAGGGCGCGCTTGGCCTGGCAGACCGACCTGGACACCCAAATAGACGACAGTATGTGGGCATACTGCTGTGCGGCCTCCAGGCGGATTTCGCTGAACGGGCGACACCGTTTGGTCCACTTCAAATTTTTACAGCGAGTGTATCATACGCCAGAAAGGCTGCACAGGTATGGTCTCCGTGACACGCCAGGCTGTGAGAGATGCCACGCCACAGTTGCAGACTTCCTGCATTTAGCATGGATGTGCCCGGGGGTTCAGAGATTCTGGTGCAAGGTATTCGCTGAAATGAGCATTATCGTGGAAATGGAATTAGCCATGGACCCAGCCCTCGCCTTGCTAGGCTATGCAAGGAAGGTGCCCGGGCCTGTGAGAAAAATGGTAAGCATGGGCGTGCTGCTTGCCAAACGAGTAGTTGCGTTATGCTGGATGAGGGCCCCTCTGCCGACGCTGAAACGGTGGTCCAACGACATGATGTTCTATAATACTCAAGCGGAGCTTTACAGTGAGCTGCTTCCACCCCGAAGTCGACCCAAGAACTTCTGGGGGTTATACCAGACCTACTTAAACTCTAGGGTAGACGAAGATGACCTTGCAGCGGGGGAGGGGGAGGAACAGGGGTGCGACCCGCACCTGGACCCTGGGTGAGTCAGCCAGGGTAGTCCCTTACAAGGCAGCGCGACTTAGACCTGTGGGAGTTACAGCTTCCCTGGGAGAGTGTGGACCTAGGAGGCGTCCCCTGGAGCTATAGATGTAGCACGCAGCACAAGCCACAGCACGTCAACAGCTTATACACTGCCACACCTGAGGAGCACTGACTGGGGAATAGTTGGGGAGAGGCGGGGTTCTTGGGGTGGGGGGTAGGTTGGGAGAAAATGTTAAAAATATATAGATTTGTCCATATACACGCAATGCACATCACACTATCGATAGTATCAGCTAGCCGGAGAGGTCCCGACTCTGGATGAACATATGCTTGGCATGATGTTTGGTTTTTTCTTTTGGTTATGGCTATGAGTCACTGATAAGATAATTTGAACTACTGCCGGCCCGAGAAGGGATGTAGGCGAATGGCTACTTGCGCTTTGTGATTTGCTGTTTTGTGATAAATAAATTTAAATTTTTTTTTAAAAAAGTAGATAGTCAAACTGCTCCAAACCACCATGTGTTTGCTAGAGCAAGTGTGGGCATATTTATACCTTGAAGGTGCCTGGTTTGACGTAAAGTCGGACATAATAACGTCACCAAAGAACCCCAAGGGAATGGTAGTTCTTTGCAAATGCCATGATTTCTAGGACAAACCAATATTCAAGAAAGGGGATGTCCCTGACTGCTGAAGCCGAGTTTTTCAAGAAATCGTTGTGGCTTTTTGGAACTAGTTGAAGTAGCCATGCCTGTATTAGGACTGCATGGGCTATCTCTAAAGCTGGGTATGATTTCTATAAGGGTAATGTGAGCTATACCTATATAAGGGCATGAATCGTGAAAATTACACTAGGGTCCTAAAAAGCTATACAACAGTGCTGCCGGGACACTACCCAGATGCTCCAAAGGCCTCTGCGCACGACCGCTCCCTCAGCTCTGTTGTCATGTAACTTGACGATCATCAGGCACAGGTTACTGGGGATAACCACATTCAGTAGCGGTGCACTTCGCGCTGAAGTGGAAACAATCTCAGCGCTGCAATGTCAGATAAATGCAGGATATTCTGGGCTGTTGTCCCGGCCTCTGTGGAACTCTCCTGTTACATGGCCATTTTGGCTGACGCCAGGCCACGCCCTCTCAATATATTTAATATTAAGTTAATGCAAGGGTCACAAATACACCCATAAAGGTAATCATGCATGTTTACCATATACTGTCATTCGTACAGGTACAGTATTGGTGAAAATAGAGCTGTGCAGCGAAATGGCCGCACACCTGCAGGCCGAGTGTAATTAATCCGGCATAATCTGCAACACTACAGAAGACTGTGGTCGATTCATAGAGGAATGACTTTGGAAAGTGCCAGCAATACCGGAAATCAAATTTTGGCTGAGGAGAAGCATTTAACAGTCAGACGGATCGAAACTGGAGGAGGCCTGCCCGTACGGCCTCGAGTTGGTGTCACCCCGAAACATGGAATACAGACGCGGAAGAGCGAGAGTCGCAGATAGCTGTAGCAGCAACATGGTTGCGATGCAGGTTGGTGAATCATCCCCGAGAGCAAAGTCGTGTGCCTGAAGGTGGGATTGCTGTGCTCTGGGCTGGTGCGAAGCGGGTGTTTGTGCCGCTGGTGAACGGTGTCTGCGAGCATGAAGAGTGGCCAAACGCTGCCCGACACAAAGTGAAGAGGTGAGGCACTGATTTCCGACTGAGGCACAGCATGGAAGGAGATGGAAGGCACTGTGTGGGTAGATAAGCGTTTCCCCACGATCACAGACAGAAGTACACTGCTAGCTGTCGCCTGGCTGTATCGCTATACGGAGAATAGAGCTCCAACGAGGCCACCATTTTTTGTGGGACGCTGTGGAGATTTGCTTGGACGGTCAGTGTGGGGCCTGGGCTCACTGCGGCACCTGTGGGAGGACGCTCCCTGCAAGAATTAGACCGCAAGACTGGGAATAACGGCTGGGGAAGACACGCATGATCGGCATTTTCCTGCTGCAAAGTAGAGGCATCCGCTTCAAAGACTCAGAGGGGCGCTGGACTAAGACGAAGCAAATGGCCCATAGGCACGCATGTGGCCGATGCTCTGAAGTACGGAATATTGTATGAGGTATGAGAAGGTGTCAGCATTTTGGAGCGCACTGGTGACATTCTGGCTTTAATGCAGGAGTATGACTCAGACACCAAAGGACGGGTGAAATAACGGTCAAGGTGCGTTTGAGGACTGCGGTATAATTGTGCTTACCAACACAATCGCAAAGGATCGAAATTGCTGCATTGGGAGCAGCTGACGGTAGACAGCCCTGTGTGTGTGATGCTGCTGCCATTAACTGTCCCACCCTTTTGCACGGCCTGGTACATACTAACGTTGCAGGGGTGTTGACCGGCTGCATTGTAGTGGGTGCGGTTATTGCTTCGACCAGCGCTGGTTGCGGACAAGCTGCAAAGACAGGAACTTCCGGCTCGAGCGTCACTGGGCAGCAGCTAATTGCATATGGTTATTCGTGAAAGTGCACCCTAGATTCCCAAATACGGACACCGGGTGGGAGCGCCTGTGTGGCACAAGAAAAGGAACAGGAAGGGACCCCCGAGTGGCAGGGGAGTGACAGGACATGTGGCGGACGACATAAAGCACCCGGCGCAGGTACAAAGAGTAGCGGGCTTGAGGCCTACACAACAGCGGAGGCGGTTCGCTGCGATGGGGAAATCAGACACGCGCCAGCCAAAGATAGCCTTTGACAGGAAGACCAACAAAACAGCAGATAGTGATGCCGATTTTTGGGAGCAGCCCGAGGACAAGCCCACAAGTCACCGCCTGAAGAAGAGATTCGAGCAACGTTCAAGGATCTGAAATCTAGTCTTCAAGGCATTAATTCCAAAATGGACTCTCTGGCGGAGAGAATGGACAGGATAACACAGCTAGTTGAAAAACAAGAGGGTCGCTTAAGCGTACTAGAAACGAGAGTGACCGAGATGGAGGAAGGCCAAACAGATATAGACAAGAAGCAGCGGGACATGGATGGGGTCCTTTATGCTATACAACAGAAGAATGAGGACTTGTAGGCCCGGTAAAGGAGAAATAACATAAGCATCACCGGGATTGTAGAAACAACAGATATTCAAAATATGGAGCAATATATCGAGACGATGATGACCGACCTCTTTGGGCCAGACCTTCCGCTATGTTTTTAATTGAATGTTCACATCGATCTTTGGGTCCTAGACCTATATCGGGGGCGTCAGCAAGACGGATCCTGGCAAGAGTCCTTAACTATAAATAGACTTTCCTGTTTTCAGTTTCTATTTATGGTAAATTCTGGTGGGGTTTTTTCAGTTTTTTCAATACCTTAAAAAACAGTGTTTATCAGTGGTTACACATTTTCGTGCCATTAAAAACAACAGAAACATTGTTTTTCCAGTGTTTATGGAATTTATTTTATTTTTAATTATTGCTTGCTTTCTGCACTGATAGTGCATGTGTGTAGGTAGCGTATGCACAGGGTATATGAGGTCCAAATACATTTTTACTGCACCAGAATGGACTACAAAGTTAGTAGCATTCTTCATTAACTCTGAAGATTGTAAAGATGCTTTCAGCATACCATCTAGCAAGTGACAAGGATCTCTTAAAGGGAAGCACTTCAGCTCAAGTATCAATTTTGACAGACCATCATACAACTTTATCCTATACGTAGCTGAATTACAGTTCAAACAATATCACTCCAATATTTATTGAACTTTGATGGAATTTTTTTCAGCAGCATTCCAAGTGACACTGCATTCCATGTTTACCAAACACCTGGTGTCATGTTTTCACCACTATCTCAAATGCTTGGTGACAACATTCTTTTCACATATATCTGGCACTGCATCTTGCATTGAATGTTTAAAGACTCTGGTGTTTGGCAATTCACTTACAATCAATACTGACTCACTAGAAAAGGGGGCTGATGTATCAAAGGCTTTCACCCATTCTCTGTCTGCGTGTAAATGTGATGGTACATATTAGGAAAGATTCTTATGAAACAAGCCATTTTACCTATTAGTGAAATTAAATGTAACCAACATTTCGAATACAGTTTATAAAATAAATAAATAAGACCTAAAACATACTTCTAAACACTGCATCTTTAAACCAAAGACCACAAAACTGAAAAAGCAGAAGGACTAAGAGACAATGTTTTAGTGAAATCCCTAAACAACAAAACTCAAGCAGAATAATGTTAGCCCAGTCTTTCTTGATGCTATCTTGTATGACAAAGTTACATTGTATTGTCCCCTTCAGGAAGCAATAAAAATGACTCTTTCACTCATCTTTTCCTTTCCATGAATGGCGCTTAGTTTGTGGTTACAAAGGAGTTTTTTCAGTGTTTATATGTTTACACCGGTGATGGCTATTTGCCTTTTGGTGGGGTTTTATCAGTTATTATAGGTTTAAACCTAAAACCAGATACCCTAACTATAGAGATCGGGATACGATACTCCATCTGGTGAAGGAGAAAGGAGACATTCAATACAAAGGTAATAACATTGCCCTATATCCAGACTTCACACTGCAGGTGGATGCGGCCCAAAGAGAGTTTATTCCTGCAAAGAAAATCTTCTAACAGCTCGGAAGCAAATATGCTTTGATATACCCTGCTAAACTAAGGATACAGGGACATGGTAAGCCCACCTTTTGCACGGACACGAAAGCTGCCCTGGCATATGCGAAGCAGATGGCAAAGGAGCAAAAACAACGGGCAGCGACTAGTAACTTACAGACTGAGGAGAATCTAAGTGATAACGATTGACGGAACTGACCTGGACCCTGGATGGGCAGATACGTGTAATACATGGAACAATGTATTAATGTCAATTAATGGTCAGTTGTTGAAGTTGATATACTGGGACAACAGGTATGAATATGTACCTCAAATGCTTGTCACTTACAGTAACACATCTGGCGCATGTGGCTGTTTAAACTAGAATGGTTCCATGGTTCAAAGTAGCACGTTGTCTGCTCGGCCACCCTGCCAAAAGTACAGGGGTGTCTTGCCAGTGGCCTCACGTACCCCCATGGGATGATTCCCTTGTGATCACTACTGTGGACAGTTTGTTTACAGTTAACTGGGGAAAGGGAGGGATTGTTACAACCTGATTGGGGGGTTGGTGTGGGGGGATCAAGTTTTGTATCATGGGCCTGCCGTATCATGTACTTAGACGTACGGAACACAAGAGATTGATGACCACCTGTTTATTTTCACCGGAAAACCAGAACATAGAGGTCGGTCCGCTTTACACTACCACCACTTCACGTACTTTCACCTTCATCTTGGGCATACGTGATCAACCAGTGGATCACACATGCACGTATCACATGCACCGCTCATGACGACCCTAAAATGTATCTCATGGAATGTTAGAGGCCTAAATGATCGTAGAAACACCAGACTGATCCACTCTTATCTCTTGAGGCACGGTGTAGACATCTGTTTGCTACAATAGACACATCTAGTGCCCACAACGATGGGTACCCTCAGGAATAACAGATGGGAGGAGGTGCTGAAGGCAAGTTACTCAATTTATTCCAGGGGCGTAGCAATCCTAACAAGTAAAGGATTACAATGGAAACCATGTCACATGATAACAGATAGGGAAGGCCAGTATATTCTCCTACAGGGCACACTATACACCATCCCCAGGGTGATAATCAACACTTATGGTCTGAACATGGATAGCCCGTATTTCTTTCAGCACATATGGCAGAAAATTCAGGCACTAGGTGACGTGTCAATACTGTGGGGGGGGGGGGGGGGTGACTTTAACGTTGTTCTTTCTGCCATGGCAGACAGACAGGGAACGTTTTGTGAACACCACCTGAGAGTAGCCAAGATGCTGTCAGGCATCATGGAGGATCTTCAATTAGTAGACTCCTGGAGAGCGTTACATCCGACAGTCAGGGAGGGCATGTGTGTGACGCATCACCGAAACGCATGGTCCAGGCTGGATTACTGGTTGGTCTCTAAGGACAGACACACCTGGGTTATAGGACCCACACACTATCCACATACATTTTCTGATCATGCGTCCACTCAGATAACATTGCAAATCCAGCGTTGATTCCCATCACATGCATTATTAGATCAGGTCTTCCGGGAAGAATTGCGTGAAAAAATTGGAGAATACTTTGAGTTGAATGAGGGGACAGTGGATTCGCCTGGAACGCTGTGGGAGGCATTCAAAGTGGTCACTAGGGGCAACTGCATTGCACTCAAAACGGGGGTGCTCAAGGACATACGCAATACACTGGCTACATTAGTGCGCAAAATTGGAGAGCTAGAGCAATCGTTTCTACTACATCCCTCCCATGCAACAACAGCCCAAATTGTAACAAAATTGCCAGAATTCCAGAAGGAGGCAGAGAGGAAAACAACATACATGCATAAATACACACAGGCTAGACGTTATGGCGAAGGCGACTGTGCTGGGAAAATGCTGGCAGGTCTGCTCAGATCTCCGCGGGGAGCTGGTTACATCACAGAATTGCCAATGCCCGGTGGTGAGGTAGCCAGAATGCCACAGGACATTCTGCATACAATGGCCCAATTCTACCAACATTTATATACGTCCCAAACCAATCCATCTCAGTCAGACATGACAGACTACCTAGATACAGTGGCTCTGGCATGGTCTAACAGGGGTGCCCGAGAATATATGGAACTGCCAATTACAGTGGATGATGTTAGGCAAGTGATAAACAGTATGCCGGCCGACAAGGCCCCTGGGGCGGACAGGCTCACTGCTGCCTTTTATAAGGAATATGTAGACATCCTGGCTCCCCGTTTGTTGTTATATCTGGAGGCGATGGACACGGGGGGTGTCCTCCCCCCACTTTAAGAAAGGCCACCATAATCCCCTTATGAACCCTAATAAAGACCCAACTAAACCAGATTCTTATAGACAGCTGTCGCTAATTAATCTAGATTCTAAGATCTATGCCAAACTATTGGCAAATAGATTGCAGCCGATTCTCCCGCAGATAGCATTCCCTGATCCATCTGGTTTTATACCAGGTTGATCGACCGCGCATAATCTGAGGACGATATTTGAACTCCTGCATTACTTGGCCCATCATGTACAGGCAGTGGCTGCGTTGCTGGACGCTACAAAAGCGTTTGACTCTTTGGAATGGAAATTCCTATTCAGCCTACTGACCAGAATGGGAATCAGCCCCATATTTATTAAATAAATACAAATAATTTATACGAATACGATGGCGAGAGTGAGGGGGAACAGCAAGTATCGGATCCATTTATCATCACAAGAGGGACTAGGTAGGGCTGCCTTTTATCACCATTATTGTTCGCAATCGCCACGGAACCTTTGGCAGCCAGGCTCCGCCAACATCACATGCAGAGAAGTATAGGTTTTACATCTAGAGTCCTGCTGAAATTCATGTATGCAGATGATATGACAATATACTTAATTAATCCTAGAGCTAACTTTGACGTAGTCATGAGGGAATTAATTCGATATGGAGGTCTAACAGGATTACAGATTAACTGGGCAAAATTCTTGATGTTATCGCTCAGAAATGACACTGTACCATGCAACACTGAATTTCCGATTCAGTGGGCGGTTGGCGAAACACGCTATCCGGGTTGGATCAGCAGGTCCATACAGGAAATATGGTTAGCCAACTACGGAAAAGTGATAGATTGGATAGCAAGTAAAGTCCAAAGATGGAAACAGCTGCCGTTATCCCTTACAGGGTGTATAGCAATCACGAAAATGGTGATCTTGCCCAAAGTCCTATACTTGTTTGTAAACATACCAATGCCATTAAACACCCACTTTTTCAAACGACTCCGCACTACTATCCTTGAATTGGTCTGGGCGGGCAGACAACCTCGGGTCTCATGGAATTTATTGACTCTACCATTTGCTCAGGGGGGCCTGGGAGCGCCAGACTTTGAGCTCTATGCATATAATGCACAGGCGCAATATCTTCATTTCTGGCAGCATCCAACTCCTTTCCAACCTCATGTGGGGATAGAAATAGACAGAGTTGCGCCTATCCCACTAAACGCAGCGGTATATCAACCCTACAAGCTACCTCTTGAGGAAATAGATACTGTGGAAGCAACACGATGGGCATGGAGAGGAATAGCAAAGAGGTTAGGGCTTAAGGTACTATATGCGCCATGTATGCCACTAGGGGGAAACCCGCTTCTAGCGCCACTAACTGATAAGGTTATCACAATGAGGGCAAGGGCTCATGACTTTATTAAAGGTGGTGACCTGTATCCAGACGCCACATTCATGTCCCTTCAGCAGATGTGCAAATCGCACGCACCTTCAGCCTCAAGCACGCTATTGTGTTACCAATTTAGGGTGGCATGTAAGGCAAGATATACTGATTTCCCCCAAGCACCCCCTGCATTGCCAGCATTGGAAGGTGTATTGTCAAACTTGTCTCCCCGCAAATTGATAATGCGTATTTATAGCATAACACAGAATAAATCTCACTTATCTCCACTATATCTAGATAAGATTGGGAAAGAGAATCTGATTCAGCAATCACAGACAAACAATGGCTATTCTGCTGTTCCCAGCTAGAACATCTCTCCCCGAATTATAGATTACAGCTAATCCACTTCAATTTTCTACACAGGGTTTATCGTACACCACTTCAATTAGACCGCATGGGCCTATGCCCAGGCACAAGATGCTAGAGGTGCAGAGCTCAGGACGCCACATTTATACATTTGGCATGGTATTGCAGACCAATAGCGCAGTACTGGTCGGATCTCTTCAGGCATATTGGTAGCATCAGCAATACACATTTACAGGTTACACCATTGGTGGCCCTGCTTGGTTTTGTATTGGATGTCCCAAGGTGTTCTAGTAAACTTATTTCCATGTTACTGATATTGGCAAAGTATCAGGTGACAGTACACTGGAAGAAACAGCAACCTCCTAGGATAGCCGAGTGGTTAAATGCTGCAGCATATTGCAGAGATCAACTATCCCACTATTGGGAACTAATGCCTAGCAAATCCAGACCTAATGATATATGGGGGTCTTTTGCAAGCTGGTTGGAATCTGGGGAGGCTGACCTCCGAGGTAATCGCACCACGTGAAGATGGACGGTCCAGCTGTAGATGTTTTGCTGGTTTCCTTGAAATGTGCTAGCAGAAGAATGTATAATGATGCTTTGGGAGAGATGTCAATGACAGTGTAGGTGGAAAATGCTGGTTGGATCATACAGCACCACGATAACGTAGTCCCAAGATTTGACAGATGCTAGTCTGGTAACTTGAGAGAATGGCAGGACGGTGGGGGAGGGGGGAGTTTCAGTGTTTTAATTGTTGGTTTATGTGATTAAATAAATGTGATCGAAACTGCAACATTACTCATAATAACAAATCCTACTGCGGAAATCCAAAAATCACTGCCGGACCCCTGGGTTGTTGGAGTAACAGCTGTGCTCTACATGTCGAGATCATTCTGATACATGCTGCCGGCCCCAGGGTTGTAGTCGTAAAGCTGTGTAAGTTGTGTAATTTGCAATAAAACTTTATTAAAAAATTTTTTACAAAAATTAGTTCTTACAATATTGATCCATAACTTTACATTTTGAAGAAGAACACACAGATTGCTAAAGTTATTAACACCTCTTGGCACATATCAGGACATCAACTCACACAACCAGTTACACACAGACAAAGGCACTAACAGACAGAGGCTCACACTGATAGAGTCACTGACACACCTCAGCAGACGTTGATACACTTGCTAACACACCCAACTATACACTAATACAGCCACTGACACATCCAGCCAAACAGTACTGCATCCATTAACACACCCAGGCATAGACTGACGTATACACTTACACAATCAGGGACATAGCAATGCAGACACACCCAGGCATACAACAATACTGGCTATAAGACAGGTAGGCAGACATGAATGCATCAAATAACACACCCATGAATACTCTAATGGATACAATGACACACCCAGGGACATAGCAATACAGACCATGACACACAGAACCATATAGGAATGTAGACACTGACATAGCCAGCCAAACATTGATATACCTAATAACATATGCAGGCATATATTTACGCATGCACTGACACACCCAGGGGCATACCATTGCAAACACTAAGAAACCCAGGCATACAGCAGTGCAGACACTGAAATACCTGCTAAACAATAAAGCATGTTCTAAAACACCTAGGCAAACACTGACACAGACACTGACCCACCCAGGGACATTTCAATGCGCACACTAACACACCCATGCATACTGTAATGCACAGACACACAGCCATACAACATGAATGCATCCAATTACACACACAAGCATACACTGTTGCCTACACTGACACATCCAGGGAAATAGCAATAGAGATGTTGGCACACCCAGGCATACAGCAATTCAGACACTGACACAGCCAGGCAAACATGAATGCATCTAATAACATACCCAGGCATACACTGACACATACACTGACACACCCAGAGACATACGTATGGACACACTGACAAGTCCAGGCATATAGCAATGCGGAGACTGACTTAGCCAGCCAAAGAGTAATGCATCCTATAACACACTCAGGCAGTCAATGATGCATATGCTAACACACTGAGGCATATACTGATGCATATACTAATGCACCCAGGGACTTATCAACATATACACTAATAAAATACATATAGGCACACATTCATGTATATTCTGAAACTGACACATTAAAACAGAGAGTTATCTCTTTGTTTGTGTAGATGGTGGTTCTAACAAAAAATCATTTATTTTTCTAGAAGGGTTTTTTAAATAGCTTTTTGACTTTTTTCTTGTTTCTAGTTAAAGAATAAGTAATGAAGGTAGCGAATTAGGTAAAGATGGGAAATGTACAGAAGTAAGTGGCTTCACTCTTCAGCAAACATTGTGTACAGCAATGCTTCTTCCCTGTATCCAAGAATGCACCCATAGATGACATTTGTACAGTGACAAGCATGTGGCATTGTGTGCAGTGAGTAACCATGTTAGTTATCCTCATAGGAAGCTGGTAATGTAAGGAGTGCATCTGAAGATGGTTCTCCCGAAGCTGCTGTAGACTTTGTCTGTCCTGTTGCACATTCTTTATCTTGCATCATCTGGTTGTGCACCATCTCATGAAGTGTTTTTAGGTACATCCACATATAACTTATCCCATGGGAATATTTCTTTGCAGTTCTTCTGGATAACTACTTGCCACAAATTGTGCACTTGACATATTTTGCTGATCCCTTCTTTTCCCCAGTAGGTAGAGTTAATTGCTTCCACGCATCCCTTTCTTTTCTGTACTGTGCTGTGTCTTCTTCTTAATCCTCAAGAGGTTATGGATGCTCATCTTGGACGGATGATGTAGCTCAGCCATTGTCTAAGAGCACAGAACTCCTGATTTGCGGTTCCAATGTGTGAATTTGTGAATCCGCAAAACTGGAAAGTTAGTACATTTTGGGAAATCAGGTATAAGATGGTTTGTAAATACCTGTAAATATGTTCCCATTGATGTTATCAAGGACAATGGAAGGGTTTACATATACGCAGTAACTTGTAAAATTTCCATCAAATCTGTGGATCCAGAATCACATGGTTGGGAGTAAACACCGTACAGTAGCAGGCCGTCTATGTTTTGGGACCCCCGAAGGTACCGTAGTACCACAAAAATATATATTTTATTTAAATTCATTACATCATGACAACTTATTTTACTTTACATTAAGTACAGAAGTGATTTTTATAGTTTTAAATGGAAAAAAAGTTTATTTGTAAGTAAGAATGTCTATATGAAAAACGTAATAATAAAATAAAATGAGTAATAACCTTACTATTTAAAATAACCCCTACAAGCTAACTGAAAGAGTAAACATTCGAAGTAAAAAATATTTTGCAAATGCAATTTCGGAGCCCTTAAAAAGTCACTGAAAAAGTGAAAGGTTACAGGAAAGTTGTAGTTAGGAAATAACGTTAAAAAACCTAAACAATGTACTGAAAAAAGCAAAGGTTACTACAACATTATAGTTAAGAAATAGAATTTTGAAAACTTAGAAATTCACTGAAAAAGAAAACAAGGTTAAACACAAAGTTTTACATTTACTCACAAAGCTGTAGAAGGAAATTGTAAATGCCTTATTTTGTATTTAAATGTGTGATTTGGGTTTACAGATCTGTGATGGATCTGCAGGGTAGAGTAAACATTTTTTAAAAGAGGATTTAAAAAGAAAATGAGGAAGCGTTTGGGAAAAGTGGTTGCTCTGAAAATTTTGAGTTTATTGTGTGTAGATTATAACTACACATACAACAGAATGCAGTATTTCAAGTTGTTCAGGTACACCCTGTTGCCTTTCTCTGCAAAAGGAACTCCATCACCCGTCCATGTCAAAGTGTAGGTTGTTGTTGTAGATAGAGCCATGTGAAGGTCTCTAAGGAATGCAGAAACAATTGTATTAACATGCTTCCTAACTTTGTCCAGCTGAGCATAAATGACAAAAGAATTACAATTTTAAATAGCCATAAAAGAAAAACAATCCCCAAAAAATGTAAACTACATAACCATCTTATAATGTGCACATAATATCTTAAAATAAACGTTCTAAAAAAATTGAAAATACTACAGATAAAGTATTTGAACTTAAAAAAGATTTTTTTTTTTAAATCCAGAGGTTACGTAATTGTACTAAAGAAAAGAAAATTTGGAAAACCTTAGAAATTCACACAAAAAACAAAGGTTACAGACCATTATAATTAGGAAATGGAATTCTAAAAAGTTAGAAATTTGTTGAAAAAAACAAGGGCTCAGGGACGTTATTCTTAGGCTCAGATTTTACTCATACAAAAACATAGAATTTCAGCAGTCATATTTACGTGAGCTAACTATAACTCATGTCCCCTCAATGCACTGCTTATAGTCAGTGACATCACTGATGACATCACTGTTGACATCTCAAGCAAACCAAGCAAAAGCAAACAGGATCTGACCTTGGGGAGTGGCGGTCCCCAGGGCCATGTATGGGTCAAGAGGGGACATAGGCCTCCTAGGTGAGGTGGTGGTCCCTGGGGCTGAGAATTGCCCAGGAGGGGGGACAACTGGCCACCTCCTTTTTTAAAAATAAAAGAAATCCCAGGAAGGTGGTGGTGCATAGGGCCCAGGGTGGTCCATACAGTCCTCCAAATATTTTTTATAATTACAACCCCACTGAGGTGGTGGTCCCTGGGGCATGCGTGTGTCTGAGAGATCCCCCTGCGTCATAATACCATAAGTCCTGGGGAGGTGGTAGTCTCTGGTACACAAAAAAGCCCTTGGAGAGAGGCGCTGTGTGCCCCCTTTAATTTGTATATCAATATTGTCTTGTTCCGGGGCCATTGCCAACCCAGGGGCTTCTTGACAATCAAGCAAGAGAGACCACAGTCGCTTTTTTCAATTCATGGTCTTATTCACAAATATTTAATTAAAAACACTGTGGAATACAAAAATGCCTTTTTACAGTGCTGTGTCCCTCTTAGACACCCAGACTAAGGCTTGGGTTCAGGGTATACTTACCCTGCTTTCTATTCTATTGTCTCATGTCTTTTTGTGGGACTTGACTGAAGCTGAGTCCCAAGATGTTTGTCAACAGTTGCTGTTTGAAGTGTTGGCAGCCAATCAGAGCTCTGCGGGATTTCTGTATCATAATTAGTGAAGATATTTACAATTGTAGATATACAAATTTGAATTTGATTAATATCTCACAATGTACTAAACAGAATTATGCCAAATAACAAAAAGCTCAATTTGTGGACCAAAAGCTAACTTTTTGCCAACATTTGTTTAATTCCGTCCAGCAGTTCAGGCTGCAGGTGTGTCAAAAGAGTCTATAGGAATGAGCATGCGAAACACACTTCTTTTGACCCCCAAATTTTTTGTGTCCCCTACTTGACAGATCACCCCAAAACAATCCATGCACAACAAGACCCAACATGACAATTTTCTGGGAAAAATGTTGTGAAGATTTGTCAAATGGCCCCAAAGATATAGGCAAGTCAAAATGTACTTTTCCTACGGAAACATGGTCTTTGGGAGCCAACTACTCCTCTTATTACCTTCAGTAATTCTCACACTGTGGGATTGCTGAGAGGTCTTTGTGGCCCTGCCCCCTTTCTCCACCACTCTGCAAACATGACTCCTGGTGCACTACTATTTGGGGGATGATGTCCCCTTGGCTGCTGAGGGACCTTGGGGGCCAAAATGTTCTTCTGATTACTACTGTAAGTTCTACATAGCGAGATACCTAAAAGCTGGTTGGAGACCACACCCCCTTTCTCCACCACTCTGCATATGCAATTATTACTTAACAAACCATCGAAATTCACTGAAAAAAACAATAGTAACATGGACGCTATAGTTAGGAATTGACATTTAAAAAACTGATAATTTTCAAGCGCTGGCTAATGTAATTAACTGGGAATACAAGCTTCTCCATGCTCCAGTGCCATCCTTAAGAGCTCTTCTTAGTGAGGATCTAGTTAAGCTACCAGCTGATCAGATTACCTTCCTCAGAAAGTTACAATTTGCAGTTGATTGTAACATTGAACTCCTTAGGTTGTGGTCCACTGGGAACCTGCGATTATTTTTAAAAACTCAGGTTGCCCAGGTATTTTTCCCAAGGTGTGGAGTATTATGATAACCTAAAAATGTATACAAGTCTATTTTTTTTATATTTTGTTTGGCCAGGTCCAAACCGTATTTTCTTTTACCAAATCACTCACACCTAATAATGATGCCTCAAATGGGAAATCTTCACCTCAAGTTTTTGATTGTGAGAATGGAGGAGTTAGTTACTCCCTAGAGTTTTCAACTTCTAGTCTCTGTAAGGCTAGAACTCAAGATCTGTTACATCTTTGGCCAGTTTTAATGTATTTTCAAACTCTGTATTTATACCATTAATTATGAACTTTAGCATTAATACTCAACATAAATAAATTTAATTAATTATGTATCTTCTGAATGTTTTAATGTTCTTACTTTTTTAGGTGCTTCTTTGAAATATTCCAGATGCTGTTTTAAAAAGACTCTATTGGATTGTGTTACTTTGTACTTTATATGGTTTTACAGAATATAATTTGAATAGTTTTGCTATATAATAATATGATATATTGTTGATCTCAGTTAAGGAATATAATAATTTTTTGAATTTTGTAAGCAAGCGTTTCTCTTACTGCGTGTGAGTAGGCGCCTTTTTTCTGTCTCATGAAAGTACAAGTAACAAATAAAAATTCCTTTAAATTCAGTGTTTATTTTGTCACATTTGCTGCACTTCAAATACAGATTTCAATGTCAGTCTATGTCTTCTGCTGCATGTTTCTTTATATGGGGACAGTAGTTTACACACTCCTCTCACTTTGCAGTCAGAGAAAGGAAAGGAACATGAATTATGTAACAATGTCGCTGCAGTATATAAAGTCTGAAAAGAAAGGCTGTAGCATGTCATTCTTTTATAACATACAACAACATGTAAATACCAGTAAATTAACTATACACCTTCAGCAGTTATAAAAGCCAAAATGAAGCACATGTTTTTGTAATTCTCACGTGTGATGGAAACAATGGTTTTATTAGGATCAGAACAAATCAAGACACTTTATTTGGTGTTTCACAAAAAGTAAATGTTCACTGAAACCCGATTTCCACACTTCATTATTTGTGTGCAATATAGTTTTATCAGTAAAACTGTATGTCTGTGCAAATGTGGCAACCATTTCAAAGGGAAATGTGCTATCTGTAAATGAAAATGCACATTCACACAATACTTTAGTTACCTTTAAAAAATTGCCCCCCTCGGTCCATTAAAGAAAGAAGGGTTGCAAATGTGTGTTGTACTAAAAAGTGTGTCATGCTTCTAAAATGTTTGGGAAGCACTGATTTAAACTATAAACTAATTTAGAATAGGGAGTAACACACAGTGTACCATAGGTCTGACATTCCTAATCCTTTCTTTTATTATAATATTAATAATAATAATATTTATAAAGCGCATGGTTACGCCATCTCGGCGTGTCCCCCCGCTAAGTGAGAGGGAAAAAACAGAAGCAACACCAGGAACTACCTTACACTAAGCAGAGAACAGGTAGGTTTTCAACAGCTTTCTGAACTTAGTTTCAGAGCACTCCAACCTCAGGGGGATCGGCAGTCTGTTCCAGTTCTGAGCTGCTAGACACCGAAAAGAACAACCACCCATTTTGGCCTTTTTTATCTTGAGGATTACCAGCTGCCCCATCCCGCTGGATCTAAGAGATCTATTGGGAACATACTTGTTAACTAAGGGGCCGATTATGATGGTGGACGGACCTGAGTCCGTCCGCCACCATAGAGTAGCAGGGACCGTCCACAGGGGCTGCGGAGGTCCCTCCGTGCAGATTAGGATGTGACCGCCAGGGTGGCGGTCACATCCTCAATCTTTAACATTGCGGCGGGTGCAGCTTCAAGCTGCACACGCCGCAATGTTAAAAAAGCATGCACGGCATTTGCGTGCACAAAGCAGCAGGCACCGTGCGGTGCCCGGCGCTTTGTGCACGGAAATGCAGGGGGGTACCATAGGTACCCCCCATGTGCACCCCCTCCCCCCATCTCCAAGGGGGCCCACAACGGGCCCCCGAAGGCAATCTCCGTATGCTTTTCCACGGCGGAAAAGCCGCAGTGGAAAAGCATATGTTTTCAGCTATCCTAATATGACTGGCGGTGTATGACAGACACCGCCAGCCATGTTAGGGCTTTTCCGCCGCGGTCGGAAGCCGACTGCGGCGGAAAAGCAGCGGACGGATTTTGAGACCCACCGCCATCCTAATTTGGCGGTGGGTCTTCTGTGCCTCCGCAACGGTTTTCCCGCATCCTGCGGGCCGGCGGTGGCTTCCGCCGGCCCGGAAGATGCGGGAAAACCGCAATCTTAATCAAGCCCTAAATCTCCTAAATATGCAGGACCCTTGCCCTGGATAATCCAGTGGCATATGACATACATTTTGAACAGTACTATTTTCTTAACTGGGAGCCAGTGCAATGAGTCAAGAGGCTCCCAGATAGAGTACATTCCCATAATCAAGGCAAGACGTAATTAGTGTGTGTATCAACGTCTTCCTAGCCCCTAATTGGAGAAGATCCAGCGTTTTCCGTAGTTTTGTTAAAACGCCAAAACATTTCCCCACCACTCGTCGAATATGACCCTCATACGAGAGAGTAGGATCAACTCAAATCCCCACATTTTTTGCCTTGGTGCAAGTGGTAGGGATAGGACCCAAACTCGGAGGCCACCATTCCGAGGTCCAGCTGGAGTTATTGCCTCCCAACACCAGCACCTCCGTCTTGCTTCCATTCAATTTCAGGCAGTTCTTATCCATCCAGGAGGCAAGCTCCTGCATGCAGGCTCTGAAATCGGAAGCAGCCACTCCAGGTGCCTGGGATAGGGAAATCAGTAGCTGGGTGTCATCAGCATTGGAGACTACATCTACTCTGAAGCCTTGCACAATCTCCGCCAACGGAGACCTGTATAAATTGAACAGGGAGGGACTGAGGGCAGAGCCCAGGGGGACTCACTGCTTCAATTTAATGTCTTCAGAGTAGTGTACACCCTGCCTGACCTGGAAACTGCACCCAATTAAAAAAGATCTTAACCATTACAGGGCTGCACCTGAGACACCACCCTTGTTCAGACACTGTAGCAAGGTGTAGTGTGCCACAGTGTCGAACGCGGCACTGAGGTCAAGCATGATCAGTGCCATGGTGTGTCCCGCGTCTGCCCCTTGTCCAAGGGTTTCCGTAGCGCGAAGTAATGCACTTTCTGTGGAAAGACTTGCCCGAAAACCAGATTGTGAAGGTGCAGGAGACAAGCAGCTTCCAGATGGGCCACAAGTTGGTGATTGACCACCTTCTCAGCCCCTTTAGCCAGATAAGGCAAGAGAGAAATTGGACACAGATTTTCTAATATGTCCAGGCTTATATTCGTTTTTTTCCTGATAGGGATGACAATTGCTCACTTCTAGCTATCAGGCAATGTATGCTGTGTGAACGAGGTAGTTAATACATGCCTGAAATACGCGTCAAGGGCGTCCAAACTAGCCCCCATCACTTTGGGTGGGGCAGGGTCTCTAGGAGATCCAGATTTTACGCTCAGACAGATGCTCTTTAAGGACTTATACCCTTTTAACTTATCAGTTCATGGAGTTCGCCAAGTCAGATCCCTAGGATTCTTTGTATCCCCTGGCGGTGTCTAGCAGCCAAGGATCCTGACTCACTAAGGTCCAATTCCCAGAGAAAAGGGCTAGTCTCCCCCCCACCTTTATAGGGGTATCTGAAGGGTCTTTGGGAGATCTTACCGGTAGAGAAGGGTCTCGTCTTCCTTTCACCTCTAAATCCTCTTCCTCTGGATCGTTGTCTCTGGGGAAAGAAGAATGACTGGAAGCCATAACCAGACTGAAAGGACCTTCCTCCTTGTCCTCCAAAGGGTCTTGTTGAGCCATTTCCACGGCCGGGGAATCGACCCCGCATCCTCCCGGCCCGGGAAAAAACTCCTCTGTTATTGAAAACCCTCTTTATATCCTTCTGAGATTTTTTAATGGAATTAAAGACTCCCACATATTTGGCGATATCCCTGATGAATTCTTCTCTGAAGAGGAGACCTTGGTAGGAAGCACTGCCTTCTTTGTTAGATAGCTCAGCTAGTTTGGGGTCAATCTTGAGAAGCACGCTCTTACGCCTTTTGTTAGAAAGAGCAGTGTTAGCGTTGCCCAGGAGGCATATAGCCCTTTGCGCCCACTATCGCAGTTCCTTCGGGTCGATGGGAGAATCAGAAACATAAGCTCCTTCGGCCATTTCAAACATTTTGGTCAAGGGGCCTGTAATATCCAGCAGTCTGTCTTGGCAGGTTTTTGAGTCCTTTGTCAAGCTCCCTCCTCGGGTCTTTCCCCGTCTTGGCAATGAAAGCCACTATCTTGGTGTCCAATTCAGGGGTCATGGCTATTTTGTCGGGAGGGAGGGGCGGGGGCATTCGGACCTGAGCCGGGCCCAGACCTCCTTTGGCATTTCTTTACGGAGCCAAAAGGACAAATATTTGCCAATATGTTGGGATGGGGTCCACTCAGGGGAGAGCGGATGTTTGATGAGGAGCGTGTCAAACATATGTTCCCCGAAGGGGTCAACTATTCCCATCTTTGACCCTGAGGCCCCTGATGCCTCACCAGATAAATCTTTACTTCCGCCTTCCTCTTCATCGGAGTTAAACTCTGAGGAGCAGGACAGATCAATTCAGTCTTCTGCCTCATCGTCGCTATCAATGGGGATAGGAAGGCTAGGGCCTCTTAGCTGCCCATCCAGGGTGCCCGAGGCACCAGCATTGTCACCGCCAGAGCGTGAATCCAAAAACATGGGCTTAGAGCTTTTGCGTTTTTTAGGATTTTCAGAAGGATTAGGGGTGGTTTGTCTTTTTCTGTGGCTCGTCGAAGCCTCAGTAGGATCCCCTTGGGTCCTCATAGGTGGCCAGCCTGATTTTGCCAGGGATTCTAGTTTTTTGTTAATGGTGTCATCCAGGGATCCCATTACCTTATCTATAGTTTTGTTGATAAGGCCCTCCAATCTGCCCTCCATAGAGGAGGGAGAAGGGTTAGAGGACATAGCGACAAAGGTGAGGTCTAAAGGGATACTTGTTAGTGGCAACAACTGACAAAGTAAGAATGTTGTCAACAAAATGGATGTTATGTAGTCAAGGCAACAAATGTAATGGCAAGGGTCTTTCCTCTAACCATTAGAATAAAGTTGGTAAGTCCTTTATCGATTTTGTTTAGTGTATCCTGTTGACATTAAGACCTTGGTAGTCCTTCTTCATTGTTTATATTCTCCCTTTTTTTTTTTTGTGCTTTATCTATTTGCCTGCCGGGTATCGGAGGACGCGAGGCCTAGCAGCGTGAGAGGGGCAGAAGAAAAAATGGGTAAGTCAGCTTGAAAAACGGCAAATATCGGACGGGAAAGGCCTCGCGCATATAGCGAAGCTCAATTTCCCGTCCTCGAGTGAAACTCGGTCCCCATGGTAATGCAGCGCGGCTCTAAGTAGGAGAGAGGCTGCTGCAGCGCCGCCATGGAGACGCGAGTGATTATGAAGCACGGGCCGGTGTTCAAAAGACACCGGTCCCGAGTAAACTCGCATATGATTAGAATCGGCATGAAATGGCCGAGGGGGACATGTGAGGAGGTCGAGATGCGGGCGAAAGCCGCATCCGGTAATAAAGCCACCACGGAAGGGAAAGGAAAAGAAAGAGAGTGCGAGGGGAGGCAGTAAGCACCGGAAGCGAGGGGCTAAGAAGAAACAGCGTGTAAACACGCGAAGGGCACTGAAAGGAGGCAGAGGGCACAACAAGAGGGGCACTAAAGCCTAAAAGGCCCAACACAGATAGCGGAAGGCAATAACTTGAAAAAAGGTTAGATATATCAAATAACAACACTGCTGCCAGGAGGTGGGAGGGAGAGGGTAGACACGCACTCGATCAAATAACCTCCTCTAGTCCAGAATAACCCATATACAAGAGTACAGGGGAGCACAAGGGTAAGAGACAAACAGAGTACTTATCTTGTGAGCAGCAGCAACAAAGTAGGAAGTCTACTGTGTGTTCATGGACTATATCCTCTCTATTGGAATGTTTATTCAAGTTCTAGATCTTTCATTGTTGCTGCTGTGACCTACGCAATAAAGGAGATTTGCATAATCTTAGCCTCCGTGTCCTTAATAAAATTCAGATTTTCTGCCCAGCAGGCTGTGAAAAATCTAAATTCTGCCCCCAGTGCAGCACTGAAACAACCATGATCAGAATACTACATGATGAGCTAAATACTGAACATTGATGACCCCAAAATTACAAATTTCTTTTGACACTCGCTGAGACTTAGAACAAGTTTGATCATTGAAACAATGAAATCCAAAATATCCAGGAACATGAGATAAAATAAACAGGTCTATTGAAGTTGGCTCCAAGTACAGTTAAATAAAGTTAAATCCCAATCAAACTGTCCCTGGACAGTGTATATTCGTGCTCACCCCATTTCCTTTTGAGACTAAAATTCTCACTGTCTGAATGTCCTAAACCATTTTTTATATAATTGACGCAACAATAAAACACCATCAAACACAGGACACTGACAAGGGACTTAAGAAGGTATCTGTCCCTTTAACAGTACATAGGTGTATGAAATAAGGTCATGGGATGTTTTCATACTTTTTAGAAATCAATATCAATTCATCAGGATATGAAACAATATTCTGATCATACTATTGTGACATGTGGGATCCTCCAAGGTTTTCTATTAGCCTAAACCCTGTATCTTTATGGAGCCAATGAGAACTAGAAGTTAACTGTCACTGTTCACCAGTAGTAGTAGTAGTAATAATCTTTTTTCGATTCATAATACGACCATGAAAGTACAAATTTCTTATTAGCGACATACATACTATTGCTATAATAACAGTATTAAAATCAGTGAAAAATGGAAAATGGAAAATTCTGCTCACCTTAATAACTTAACTTAAAAACAATACGTGCAATGGACATAATTAATTAGTACACATTATGTACACAATAAAACCAATCACAATGTATCACATACACAATTATTTGAGAGTCATCAGAAATGTAACATTTGACCAATACATGAGAAGAGCCCAATTATTATAACTCGTTTTAAGGTCCCAACCACTCCTTAGGAGGCAACATCAATTCAGACCTGCACAATTTTTACTTATCCTGCCCTAGCATGCTCTTGCATCTAAAATGCCATGTGTTTAACAAATATCTTCATAAAGCGAAAATCAACCATGGATCAGTGTCACTTCTAAAAATCCTAATAGTGGGCCTCTTTTTTCTTGCAGACATTATGCGACAAATAGGAACTAACCAAGATCTTCTATTTGCAGGATATCTAGGACAAAGAAATAAAATATGCTCTTCTGTTTCAATACTATCTGGAAAGAAAGGGCATAGGGGCGAGATGTTTTGGCCATTAGAGCTGCATCGAAAGACAATAAGTGGTAAAATGCAGTATCTGAATTGTAAGTATGGGAATTTCGCTTTCAGGGATTTAATCGGGTTCAAGAACTCCTCACAATACAGGTTGTCTTTGAAATCCAAAAACCTGCCAGTTAGATCCCCCACGGTGTTCAGGTTCAACCATTATGAAGTTGCCAATCAAGTGTGCCCTGCACTGCCCTCCATCAAGACCATACTCTTACTTTGTTCCCTGAAAAATAAAATACAGTCCTGGATGTCCTAATACCTTTATGATTTGTGTTTGTGACTCCAAAAAACAGCAACATGTTATTTAAAAAAATATGGACAATTTCACTAAGGTCAATTCCCCTGGTTTCTATACTAGATGACTAGCTTACCAGGCTTCCCACAATAATCAGACCTTAGCCATACAATGTACAAAGCATTTTTATTTTTTGAAAGCTATAGAATCAAATATTTAACACAAGCTACAGCAAAGAAATGCATGTAATTTAGAAAACCCATTCTCATTTAACTCCTTCAGCCATCATAAGGCCTATTAAAACCAACCTCCATTTGGCTGTAAGATTTATCTCTGGAACAAGAACATTAGACCATGTATCCTGTATCTCTAAAGAGGCTTTGGCTACCATTCCAAATTAGGATCATTTTAAAAGTGGCCTGTGTCAGGAATCTCCATCAGAACACAACCGAATACCAATCTACCTTAAAAGTTGTGATGTTAAAAAGATGTCTAAACCAGACAGTTCCTCTGTTATTAAATACCAAAAAAGTAAACAGGCTCAGGCTATAATGTGAATGTGAATGACATACCTGAATAACGAATGGTTCTATCGTAATAAATAACAGTAAATTTAGTTTAAGAACATATTTGATGGGAAAGGCGCTAAAGTTCTTCTTTTATCCAATCTTCATCAGCTCAGTATCCTCAGCTCCCGCTCAATCCCTTCAAACACCCCCCCACTCCCCCCCCCGCCGCCGCCTTCTAACACCAGAAGAGGGTTCCACAGTAGAAGGGAGAAATACATGCAACCATACAAGGGAATTACCTACAGATCAAGGAAATGTTAGACGGTTGGTATTAACATCTGCCCCTTCAGATGTGAACCGCATCACCCCTATGTGGCCTTTTTTTCATGAGGTCTTGAAATCTGTTCTGGTGACTGTAGTGGTGCCACTGCCATCCTAACTTAGCTGGCTCACAATATTTAGATATTGTTGATGAGTTGATGGCCCGTTTCCCCCTGATGAAGGTCCTAACTCTGTATGTAACGCCATTTTAAGGGACAAAAAAATGTAATGGCAGTTCTGCCATGCAGTCATGGTACAAATTTCGATTCTGAAAGCAAAACTGCCAAACCAGCATCTATCTATTGTAGAACAAATAAACAAATATTAACTAATTGTAGAACAAATAAACAAATATTAACTAATGTCGCCGACATGCTTGGGATTTTCTCCCCAAGTTGTGGGACATTTGTGGGTTTTTCCTATTTGGAGATACATGGCAGACCGGAACAAAAAAAATAAAAACACCAGTGGAAATACCATCAAAGGGGCCATCCTCAATCGGGCACCTTCTCTGACGCCATTGTTGTTTTTAAGCCCAAATTATTTGCCCTAGCCATGCCTTTCTCTAAATTCTTCTTTTGTGCGTTCGATTGTTTGTCACTTTGACCTTTCTTGTAAAAATCCTGCCGGACTTGTTGGCGTCATAAACTTCTCTTCCCTTCAGAATGCACCATATGTAACGCAGTTCTCTACAAAGCCCTCTGACACTGCGCAGTCTGCAGTACCACCATATATAACAAATATATCAAATATACATAGGATCAAATAGCCCGGAAAAAGGATTCTAATTTCAGCACGAGGTGTACATATGATCTGCGCATCTGATGCTGAACCTCCCTTTAAAACAGTCCTTTCTTTTTGTAAGAGAGGAACATGCTCATGTAGCATGTGTTCATGTGTGTGGGGTGCTCATTACGAGGGGCGTGGTTCATTGTGATATATGCAGTAAGTGCCGATACAGCAGGTCCCGCAGTTATGACTTTGTGATAAATATAGGCAGGTCAAACCTGTTGATGTATTTCGGTGGAAAATGCACTAGGACAGATTTACCATGAAAGTGACACAATGCGTTTCGCAAGCCATCTAGCTGCGCCGCACTGAGTCACTTTCAAAGCACAGGGTTGCAACATATTTACTACAATGTGTTGCATCTCTGTGCATCCCCTGGGCTGGCGGACAAACTGCAGCCATGCGCAGGCACCCTTGCACCATGGTGCAAGGATGCCTGCCTCATGGGGAGATTGTTTTTGTGCAGGAAGGGGCACCTTCCTGCACAAAAACAATCACTACAGGTCTTTTCCTCTTTCAATGCGTGTTGTAGAATGCAGCACGAATTGAAAGAGGAAAAAACTAGGAGAGATTAAAACATTTCTCCTCGTTGCGCCTCCATACGCCTCCCCTGGGGAGTCGTAGCATGCACACGCATTTTCAGATTTACGACTCAGTGTGAATCTGGAAATGTGTCTCATTCCATGGGTGTTGTCTGGGAACACCCACAGCAACACCCATGGAACGCCCCTTTCATGCAAAGTGCTGCGTGTAAAGGGGCCATATTTACAAGGACAGGAAAAACCAGGCCGGGTGGCTTTTCCTGCCCTTGTAAATATGGAGCAGTAAGATACGCCACCAGTACGTCACAAAAAGTGATGTACTGGTGGCGCAGGGGGCTTGTAAATCTGCTCCACTGTATTTACCGGAACAATCTGATTTTGGTGCAATAAGCTCCAAAAGCTGCTTGCTATAGTCCATAAACTCGAAATTGGGTGGTATATATCACCCCAATAAAATTTAATTTATCAGGTGCAATAAATATCACAGCAATTACCGGGCCGCTCGTGATGAGGGCCAGAGAGCCCATCAGAAGAAAGCTTGTCAAGGCAACAGTGACTTGTCAGAGCTGTTTTAGTGGCCAGTGATTGAGTTGTACATGACACAGTAGAAGATGACCATCAATTGCACTAGTATTAAAAAGTATGTATGCGAGGAGAAAGCATAGTTGTAGAAAAGCATTCGCCACAGAGGTATCTTTGGAACTCGAAATCCACGGCTTCTTTCCAGTAGAGTGGTTTTAAATTGAAGTGCTCCTGAACGATGGAGAGGGCGTGTAGGCTGCCATTTCTTGAACACAGCGAGATGTGTTCTTATTACCTCATCTCTTTTAGGGCTGTGCTATAAATTATTCTGCTCTGTGTGGCATACCCGCAGCGCTGCCGGTGCAGTCCGCTCTCTACATTTAAAGGGTGTTTCTTTTCTCTAATAGACCCGTGATGAGCAGCAACACTGGCTCAAGAGTATTTTTTTCATATTTCCATTTAGTTTTGTCAGATTTTTTTATTTCAAAGCTGTCATCAACATTCTTTCGCAGATAAATCATGAATTTAGCCTTGATTGACTGAATGAATTTAGAAACACCATAGATCACAAATGAGTTTAAATTGTGTTGTTTTAGAACATCTTTAACCGAAGACATTGCCATCAAAACTCACTACATTTACAATTGATGTTTTTGCCATGCACATTGAATTACATTTATAGTAGGGCATGCTTCTAAATTGTAATAGTGTGTTACCACCAAAGTACCCAGGGCCTGTCAGTTAAATGTCACTAGTGGACTGCAGCACACACTGTGTAGACACTAGGGTGACAGGGCAAACATGACTACAAGTCCTGCCACCGGTAAACTGGCTGTTCAGGTTTAAACAGCAAAACAATATGTGAAAATAACTCCTTTTAAACATTAACAAGTAACGCCTAAGTAGGCCTTAATGCCCAATAAGACAGTGTGCGTGGTATTTAAAAGTGGGACATGAAAGCATTTAATGAAAAACATGTCCTTACTGTGACAATGCCCCAAAAGCTATTTTCACTGTATCAGGTTTAGCTGCTCCATAAGAAAGCATTAAGAGTTAAGAATAACATTAAATAATGTTGGGCTGAGAGGAGAACATGGCGGCGGTCGGCTGACTCGCCGCAGTACTCCGTGACCTGCGCTCCTGTAATTGAGCCTTCCCTTTCACAGACATGACACTACTTACCGAAAGTGCCGATTTTGCTGTGTAGGAGTGTTTTCTGGCCCCCACGGAGTTCCTGTCGGAGAGGTGCCGGTGAGGAGACATCGGATTGAGGGTCCCCGAATGCGGGCTGGGTCTTGCAGTGTCTCGAGTCTCCCAGGCGTTTCCTAACTCGGCTTGCTCGAGGAGGCGGGGTGGAGTCTGCTTTCCATGCCAGATTCAACGCAGAGAAACAGAGGAGGCTGCAATGATCGTCTAGAGCCCCAAGGGAGGTTTGATTTTAGTTTGTTTTACGGACCTGAGCCAGTGCGCCCCCGGGTTTCTCCAGGGCAGCAGAAGTGGGTGGTGGCCGCCCTGGAGTTGCGGAGGGGTAGAGAGCGCAAAGTTTGATTCCAGCGGTTGGGGGCAAGACCGGTGTGGCGCAGGGGCAAGATAGCAGCTTCAAAGAAACTATATCTGAGGTTGTGCCTGTCTCTTTGCCTGAAATCACGGCGGAAGTTGGTACTGAGGTGTCTCCCAGGAGGGATTGTGACGGGGCTAAAAAAAAAGTGTGCAACATTTAGCTTTACCCCTCTCCTCTCCTAAGCCTCATAAAATAAAAGGCAGACGAGGGCGAAGGAAGAAAGAGGTATCTAAGGAAGTAATTGTGGAAGTCGAGGTGGATGATCTTCCTACTCTCCCAGGCAGGTCTGAGTTTGTGAAAAAGAAGGCCTCATCCTATTTGTCTTCAGAGGTCAAAGCAAAGAGTCTAAGATCTGCCAAATCCTCTAGAATTCTTGGGGGTAACCTGGGCGTGGGCTCCAAAATTACGCCTTCGCTCCGTTCCTAATTTAAGGTTGTCCCACAGGTGCTTGACTTAGGGGAGGATACTCTTAAAATGACTACACCTCCTGCTACATTGCCTGTATCATCTGTATTGCCTGCATTGCCTGGGTGTGAAACTGTGACCCTTCCATCTGATGTTGCCCTCTCTCCTAACCAAATTTGTCTGGCCTCCTCCGAGGGATCTTTGGGCCCAGTGTCAACAGTCATGGCGATAGCCCTCTTGCCTGGCTCATCTGTCTCAGTCCTTAATCCTATTAGCCCTGATTTTCAGGTGGGTCTGCAGGGTGATTTTCCTGATCAGCAAACACTGGTTATACCCACAGGGGGCCCTAGTAGGGTTGGTCTACCTGAAAATGTACATCCAGGACCCTCAGTGCAGATATCTACCTCTGCAACAGACGGGCAGGCGGCTATTTTAGACTCCCTAGTAGTAATGTTTTCTTCCTTGTCTCAAGACATAAAAAAGGGTTTTGAAGAGTCTTCGGCTAATCAGCTGGAGATTAGGAACTATTGTGAGCTGCTGGACAATAAGATAGATGGTCTTACTGCCAGAACCGTAGCCCTGGAAGAGACAGTAGCAGTTTTAACAATTCACTTGGACCAGGCTAAAGATGACATCTCTAAACTTTAAAAAATGGATATGAATTAAGCTGATAGAATGGAATTGTTGGAAAACAACTCGAGGCGAAGTAATATCCGCATTCTTAATGTCCCGGAGGGCTGTGAAGGGTCCGAAATTAAGCAATTTATTGTCCTTCTGTTAAAGGAGTCTTTGCCCCTAATCCACTCAGTGGAGGATCCTGCCCTTGATATCCAACTAGTACATAGGGACCCCTTTCGACGTAACCCCCAAAGGACTAAACCACGCAAAATTCTAGTGAATTTCCATACGTACGCTGTGAAGGAGCATATTCTAAATCTTGCCCTGAAACAGCGTTCACTGGAAGGTAAAGGATTTGCCTTCCTAAGAAGATCTGATTTATCACACACCACACTTGAAAAACAATGGGAATTCAGGAGGCGCTTGGATGCCTTTAGGGGGTTGGGGGCAACAGCGCAATTGATGTTCCCGGCGGCTTTGAAAGTTATGCACAATAATAAAATGTTTAATTTAAGATCTGTGCAGGCGGCCGACGAGCTCTTACTGTCATTGGGTAGCAAATCCTAGGAGATCCCGAGTGAGTTCTTGTATATCAGGAGTAGGGTATGGGTAAGCATTAATACTCAGAATAGGGTCAGTAGTGAAATAAGTTTTGGAAAAAAAAGGAGAGAAAAAAAAATTCTGTGTCAATTATATAAAAAAACAGAAGGCAATAAAAAAATGGGTTTAGGAAAACACAAATTACAGTGAGTATTTCACTATTTATATATGGTGCTGACATCTTTAAATTCTGGTGTCCGTTTTGTTTTTTAGGCACAAAGAGAGGTAGGGGGGCTCTTACAGGAGCGCAGGGAGGGGTGCTATTCTACTGGAATTTTCCGGTTAGATATAGCAAGGGTTCTTCATGGGGAGGGGGGAGGTGAGGGAAGAGGATACAGGGGTTTGTGGGTGGGATGGGTGGTAGGAAAAAAAAAAAATCCTCATTTTTCAAGTCTTAGTTCATTTGTATTTATGGTGGTCCGTTCTGGCATTTTCATTGTGCTGGTTTAAATATAGAATGGTCATAGGGGTAAGGCGGATGTTTTTTCTTTATGGGAGATATTAAAATAATTTCCTGGAACGTTAACGGTTTGCGTTCTAAACCAAGAGCTAATAAAATCTCGTAGTATCTGCGTGACTCTGAGGCTCAGATAATAATACTCCAGGAAACTCACTTGACCCTGGCTGAATCTATGACAGAGATTAATAAAAAGAGGTGGATTGACTTTGCAGTCTCCACTTCGCAAAATCTTAATATCAGAGGAGTATTGATTATCTTTAAAAAACAACTTAAAGCGAGGATGGTAAAGCAGATTGTCGACCCAGGTGGCAGATGGGCAATTGTTACGGTCTGTATTGCCGATACCCAGTACACTCTAATCGGCTATTATGGCCCTAATATAGACAATCCCTCCTTTTTGGAGAGTATTGTGTTCCATCTTTTGTCATGTCCAAATCCTATCATATGGGCAGGAGATTTTAACATTGTCCTGGACCCTTATTTGGAGAAATCTCCTAGCAGCCGCCCCTTGATTCCTTCCAAATATAGGTTATTTCTTCTTGCATCTATGAGGCAATATGCCTATGTAGATATCTGGAGATTAAGATCAGGGAAACAGCAGGGTGTTTCTTTTAGGAACTATAAGTACCAGCACAAGTCTAGGATCGACTTTGTGCTGATAAGCCAAAGTTTGACCGACGCTGTAAAATCTATTACTTACCTTCCCCTACACTTGTCAGATCACTCAGCGATTTTTTTGGTGTATAAAGGGTCGTCTAGAACAGTTCCAAGAGGTTGGTCCCTTGATCGCTGTCTCCTTACGAAAGCTGAGGTCAAAAGTTTTATTAGCATTAATGTTGGCTTAGCTGCCTTGGATGTTGTTTGGGACTCCCTAAAGGCCTGTTTGAGAGGTTTGATCACAGGGAAAGTGTATTTCCGTGCTAAACAATACAGGGAGGAGGTCGCTACCATTGAGGCAGAGATAGTTAAGATCCAAGCTGATATCGATTTACTGTCAACCCCGTCTGAGGCTGTATACAAGCCGCTTAGAGAGAAATTGTTTAGTTTAAAATCATCTCTGGGGACAGTTCTTGGTAGGAGAATTCAGCAGAGATGGGAGGCCAGTAGGTTGGTGCATTTTGGGTATGGGAGGGCGCGGGCAAGCTATTGGCATTGAAGGCCAAAACAGAGCAGGTTCGGAACAACATTGCCACAATAGTTTCTGGAGGTTCTATAATCTCCTCAGATGATGGTATTAGATCTGCCTTTAGAGATTTTTTTAACGCGATATATCATGAAGATAAATCCATTAATCCTGCTTTAGCCAAACAGTGGCTTAGTAAAATCTCTCTTCCTGCCCTATCTGCCGAGAAACGTATGCTTCTAGATAGACACATTTCAGAGGAGGCGGTCAGGACTGCCATTCGGAGCAGTAAAAAAGGTAGAGCTTCAGGACCGGATGGTCTCCCGGCTGAAATGTTTAAACTTCTGGAGCAAGAGATAACACCTCTGCTGGTTGCTCTATTTAACTACATCTTGATAGAGGGTCATTCTCCCCCTGAGTCATGGAATGGTGCCTCCATTACGCTAATTCTGAAACCGGGCAAGCCCGCCACATCACGTGGGTCCTATAGGCCAATTTCTATACTTAATGTATTATAAGATATTTACTACAATATTGGCCAGGCGGTTGGCAGGGGTTACTCCTGAGCTGTTACATCAGGATCAGAAGGGGTTCGTAAAAGAACGACAGCTGTACGAGCTAACCTACGATCTTATTGGGGCCATTGATATGGCCACGACTGCGTCCCTCCCCCTGGCAGCTATAACATTGGATGCCACCAAGGCCTTCGATATGGTAAATTGGATCTACCTTGCGGAGGCCTTGGTGAAATTTAACATCGGGGAGGGTTTTCGGCGCACTATTGAACTTTTGTACAAAAGGCCCTTTGCTCGAGTCCTGGTTAATGGGGTACTTTCTGATCCGTTTAATATCTCCAGAGGGACGAGGCAGGGCTGTCCCCTTTCCCCTTTACTTTTTGATTTATACATCGACCCCCTAGCACAACGCTTGAGGGATGCCCTAAATATTAAGCCTTTTGTATATCATGGCTGGGTAGCGTAAAGTTGCACTCTATGCGGACGATGTGCTTATTTTGACATCTAATGCACAATCCGCAATCCCAGAAGCCCTTTTAATAGCTCAGGAGTTTGGGGATATAGCGGGCTATGAGGTGAACGCTGCAAAAACTGAAGTCCTGGTTTGGAATGACGACATCGGCGATACTAACATCTTACCAGGGTCTTCAATGCGATACTTGGGCTTAAATATCCCGAAGGATATAAGTAATCTAGTTACATCTAATTTTTCTGCTGTAGCAAATCATTGCCGCCAGTTAATGCGTTCTTGGGAAATACTTCCATTAACTCTTTTAGGAAGGGTTAATTTAGTTAAAATGACCATCCTACCTAAAATTTCTTTTTTATTTAATACAATACCACTATATTTTGAACCTGCCATGATTGCGAAGTTCCAGTCAGACATTACATCTTTTATCTGGAACAGGAAACAATCACGGATCTCCTGGAAAAAACTTAGGAGGCGTTGAGAGAAAGGGGGGTTGGTGGCTCCGGACCTCCAGCTCTATGCCTGGGCTTTTCAATTATCGCATGTTAGAATGCTTTTAAAGATTTATTTATTTATTTGTTTATACGATTTGTAGAGCGCATACGTTTGCCCTTGGGCGTCTTGGCGCTAAGATTACTAAAAGGATCTCTGAGTAATGGCAGCGTTTAGGCGGAAGATTCATTACTGGTTGAATAACCAAGTCTTCACCAGCTTCCTAAACTGAAGGAGAGACTGTGCCGATCTGATAGTCAGCGGAAGCGAATTCCAGAGTCTGGCTGCAGACACTGTAAAGCGCCTGTCTCCCCAAGTAAGCGTTCTGGTACGGGGTACTGCTAACTGATGTAACTGCATCAATCTCAGTTGTCTTGATGGGCAGTAGATGGAAAGCTGCTCTTGCAGAAACCTTGGGCCTTGGTTGTGAGTAGCTTTGAAAGTTAGACACAGGGATTTGAATTTAATGCGGTTTTTCATTGTTAGCCAGTGATAACTCTTAATTATGTGACTGACTGATTTGAATTTAGGAGTTCTGGATAATGCCATTAGATTCGGGGGTAGGTGCCCATTTGTCAGCCTTGATTGATGGGGAGGGTTTAGGTAATTCAGGTTTATTATTTAAATTTGGAAATCAATGCTTTTTTAAGAAAATTAAGTTAAAGATCCTACAGGGTGTATCCAAAACATGGGCCAAACTGATGGGCACATTAAAAATAGGCCATTATTGCGATAAGACTCCCTTATGGGGACTGCCGGAAAGTCCAGAGTGGCTGGGTGATAGCTTGGCGATCCCGATTAAAGATGCAGGGTTGCTGGTTTGGGGGGACTTGTTCTCTGAGGGCAGCCTGCTCCCATGGGAGTGCTTGAGATAGAAAGTGGGTCCTAACTTCTCAAGATTTAAATATCTTCAGATATCAGGTTGGACGCAAGCCTTCTTAGCGCGGCCATCTTTACTGAATAGGTTTCCTATTGGAGCCTATAGTTATCTGGTCTAACAGCTAGTTGACACTCCACCGTCTAAGAAAGAATTCTCCTTGTGGTACAACTTGTTGCTGGATGAACTTGATGGCGACTTTTTGTTACCAGAACATCTTTGGGGTTGTACGTTACCTGGTCATAAGGTGACCGAGTTGTGGTCCATTTCATTAAAAAAATTGTGGGAGTTTGTAAAATCGGCTTGGTTACGTAGGAACCACCTATATACGTTGCATAGGGCCTATTACTCCCCACTCAGGCTCTCGAAATTCAATCCCGGAAACCCTGTAATGTGCCCAAAATGTGGATCACCGTTGGCGTCAGATGGCCATATGTTCTTCGAATGTTCCTATTTAAAACCTTTTTAGGAAGATATTGCCCGTTTTCTCTCATTTGCTCTTGGAACTATAATTACTTTTGATTTGGCTATGGTTATCTTTGGGCTCTCGCCTGAGGTCCAAGGTCAGGCAAAACAATTATTTTGTTCTATGCTGCTTTGCTTGCCCGGAGAGAGATCTGCAAAAAGTGGAAAGAGGTAACACCACCTGCATTTTTAGATTGGCAGATCTCGGTTTTACATGTTTCAAGAATAGATCTAGAAAGATCTGGTAACCAGGCCAAGAGAGCCTTTTGCCACCGTTTGGTATGGATAAACTGAATCCCGGGTTTTTTTTTTTGTTCTCCCCGGGTCCAATGATTATTTACTGTTGGGGTTTCCGAACCTGAATACCTGGACTCTTTTGTTTGGTGTCCTTGGTTTATATCAGCCCCATCAGCCGGGCATGGTGGTGGTGGCACTTACCCCTTCCTATCTGGATTCCTCATTAGATGGCCCCTGAAGGCATATCTTTCTGAGGGTAGTGTCAACCTTGTGTTGTTACAATCAATACCCTGCCTGGTTTCTAACCTGAGACGGACTGTTGTGTTCTTGTAGGTGGCCACATCTGGAATCAATAGTGATTAATAAGGACAAAAAAAAAACATTAAATAATGTTGGCTCTGTCTAGAAACTATATAAAAAGTTAATTCTTGGACTTTTTAAAATATGAATTTCAAGTCCAATGTCTTGGTAGAGTCAGATTTGTATTACATAGTTTATAAAAGGTACTTTTAAAAAGTCACTTTTTTTCTTTCTAAAGTCTCTAGAAACCACATTACATGAGCTGTCAGCTGTCACCAATGGGCTGAATCTTCTACTTTATAAAGTGTGAACTTGCTCCCAGAGGTGAGACAAAGGCCTTGCATGTAGGGAGGTTTTATGTTCCTCTGACAGGATGACCATCTTGCCAGTGCCCAGAAATCTACATATCTTCAAAAATGTAGCCAGCACCTGGGTCTGCCCCCTCTTTTTTCCATCTAGCCAGCTACGCACCAATACCAGGGAAAGAGCAGCTGCCCCCAGAACTGGTTTTGAATGACCACAGTGGAAAAGGTCTTCAATTCCCTTGTCCCACCTCCTGTGTGGGCACTGAGCTCTGCACAAGTGAGGAAAGGTTCTGCCATATTTGATTTAGGTAGAGAGGGGGCTGTGGGATTGTCTGCAGTAGGGTACACAGAAACCTCTGGGAAAGGTTGTAGGATTACTCAGGGGAACTTTTACCCTAATGGTTAGTGAGGGGGCAGAAGTCAACCCCACCCAAAGGCTAGTGCCAGGCATATAGTAACACCTGTGTGCCCCCTCTTCAGGGCATTACTGGTACTGTGAAAGAAAGAAGAAGCACTGCACCTGCTGTTGAGACTTGCATGGAGAACCCTAGGAGCTGGGCCTTCTAAAATACACACAAAAGACTAAGAAGTGGACTCCAAGGGTCACTTGACTGACCTCCTCTTAAGCTACATGGACACAAAAGCTGCAAGACACTATTTTGCGAAAGAGCCCATTTGACGAGTTTCAACTGGCCCTGCCCTGAACCTTTCTAGTCGCTTCTCCTGAAGTAAGTCTTGATCCCCAAGACCTGAGGTCAAGGGACCCTTGACTGGTGTCAGAGTGTGCTCCCCCTGTTTAAACTTAAAAGCTGAGAAATGTACCTTTTTCAAGGGTTTTTGCTGGGAGAATGAGCCAAAGATCAGGACCAACCAGTAAAGTTGATCCGCCAAGGGTGAAACGCTGGTGTGCATGACTTTGCCATAGTCCTGATATGTTCTTCTCCCAAGTAGCAAATCAATGTTAGCTGGCCAGACGCAGAGCTGCGTCAAATGTCATCCAACCCTCTTCAGCTACAACCTGCAGCATTGTCCCACTGCAGTAATCTGACTTCCAGAAATGCATCCAAGTCCAAAGATAGAATTCTTCATTGGATCCGACACAGAGGGACACAACAGCAGTTCATTGTAGACCAACCACAACTTCAGATCCAAACTGCTGTCTTGTCCAGCTGTATACTTTACTTTCTCAGAAAATTTCTATATCTGAATGTATCTCTTTGAGAAGTATCAACCTGGTCTATGTATCTGACCGACTCTCCATCACGGTCAGCCCCAAAGCCTTACCCATGGCCCGGTCTAGGGTGTCCAATTGCTCAAAAGTTAGCACTTTATTATTTGTAGCTATATTTTTATTTAAAACTTTACAAATTCATATCTCCGGGTCCCCTTATTGAATTTTTAGCATTTTTATGTCATCTTGTTCCCTAAAAAAGTCCCTATTTTATCATTTGGATTCAGATTTTAATTGTGCTGCATTTTCTACCTGTTAGAACTGGCTATTTCTGGTAGGCTAAGGCTGACGCCAAAGCCAGGCAGAAACCACCAATCTAGTCAGGGCAAGGAAGTCACACGCCAAGATAACCCCTGCTCACCCCCTTGGTAGCTTGGCACGAGCAGTCTAGGCTAAACTCGGAGGCAATGTGTAAAGCATTTGCGTCAGCGCACAATAGCAACAACATACTGGGTACACCACAAAAGAGACTCCACACAAGGTTATTATAAAAATACCTTTTGTATTGTAAAAGCACATCAGATAAAATCACACATATACATGGTGCCAATTGGCACGGGCAATATTCACATGGGATTATTCACAAGACAGGGCCACATGGGCCACTGTCATATTCAACACTTTCCGAAATAGAAATACTTGTCAGAAATTAGAATAAGCATATAAAATCACTGTAGCACAAAGTAACAGTTATGAATCACATCCAGTAACTACTGGGAACAGGTAAGTACACACTACGCAACCCTAAACACCTTAGGAGCATGTCACGCAGGTAACCAGGACCTCCCTAGGACCACCTGTACTAGAAAGAACAACCACCTAAGGATAAAATCCACTTAGGGGTATAAATCAGAACACATTACCCATGATGCATGAATATACATTCAGAGGAGTAGTAAAGAAAGAAAACACATGATGTATAGACCTACACATTCAGCGGTGTTAAGGACAGAGCACATGATGCAATCAAAATACATTCAGGGGTGCAGCGCCAGAAGACACATGATGACTAAACATTCAGAGGTGCAGCGCATGAAAAGACAGACACATAATGCATCAAACATTCAGAGGTGTCAAGAGTAATACCATAGCGCAAAAATCACATGAGGCCTAAAAACCTTCAGAGGTGCAGGAATAACACATGATGCAAAAGATCACATTCAGAGGTGCAATAACCATACCATTGCGCAAACTCACATAAGCCACCACCTGTGGCAGTCCCTAGGCCAATGGCCTTGGTGGGGCTCAGACGCCCTGAGTCTCAGTGTCAGGGTGCGCTGCCATGCAGCGCCAGTCTCAAAGTTCCAAAAAGCCTAAACGTAGCAGGTGCCCACTAAGTGCTGGGCACCTGGAGAACAATAAAACTGCGCCAGGGCCCTCACTGGCCCTCAGGCGCCAATTGCGCCACTGCTGGAGCCACACAGGCTCTGGGCGTAGCACATGCCCCAGACGTTGGAGCCACAGAGGCTCTAAAGCAATGATGCCAACCGTTGGAGCCACACAGGCTCTTAAAACAATGATGCCCCCATGAGCCTCACCGGACTCTAGCCCTCACACTCAGGGGCAGGAGGGGACGAGCACCGAAAATATGCCCCGAAGCCCCCGCTTAGCTATCATGGCCCCCACGAGCCTCAACAGGCTCTGAACACGACTTAGGCAGTTGGAGTCCCTCACGGGGGACTCGAGTCCAGAAAACGCCCTTCTGAGCCTCAACAGGCTCACTAACCAACATGCGGGCACGAGCCTCTCACAGGGCTCCAAGCAATATGCCCCGCGATCGTCGGGGTGGCCCTCTGCCCAGCGGGGCCGCCCAAAGCCTCCTCGCTTCGTGGGAGTCCCTCACGGGGGACTCTGTCACCAATACTGCCCCCGGGTTGTGGGAGCCTCTACCGGCTCTGTGCGACGTTGGGGCGGCCCACTGCCATCTGGGGCCGCCCTACCTGCTCTCGCTCCCGGTGCCACTCTCCGGCACCAACAACCGCCGCGTCGAGCCCCCCCCTAGCCCTTCCAACTCACCGGGCTGTCTTCGGGGCGGGGCTCCTCCGGGCGGCGGCTGCACGCGAGGGCTCTCTGCTCCTGCCGCCGGCTTCACTGTGGCGGCGGGGGAATCTCCGGTCTCCCTCTGCACACGGGAGACCGGCAACGACCATCAGAGCTTCCCCCAGGCAGGGGGAAGCGGGAACAGCTCTCTCCCGGCCGCCATGCGTCCTTCCTCCTCCTCGGCCTCAGGGTGGCCCAGCCAATCACGTCGCGGCTCCTGCGACGAGCCCCTCATGACGCGAGGCCGCCAACCAATGGCAGCGCGGCCTCGCCGATGACACGACGATCCACGGGCCAATCCCGTCGCGGCCCCTTCATAGTTTGTTTTTCTACAAGGCAGATCGAGGTGGGCACTCGTAATTGATTAAATCAATGCAGGCAGGAATCCGCAGCGCATCCAGCGCTATGGACGAGCAGGAAAAACGCTCCTAAGCGCTACAAAGTCCAGAGAAGGCGCTCTCAAGCGCTTGGGGGAAATGAAGCGCCCCAGAGCTCTAGACAGCAGGCAGAGCGCTCCCAGGCGCTCAGGGGGAAGCACAGCGCCTCCAGGCGCTAGAAATCAACTCCAGCGCTCTCCCCAGGAAAAGGCAGCTTCTCCATGCTGCCAAGGTCCCAGAGCTTCCCCAGGGGCAAAGCCAAGTCCCCCCTTCAGCCCAGGCAGGGCAGAAGGGTCCCCCAGGAGTCCAGGAATCCAGGCACCCAGGGGCTGGGCAGCGCCCACCCCTGGTAGATCCAAGTCAGCCACAAGAGCTAGAACAAGAACAACCTGGAAGGAGATACATCCCCTTCTTATACCCAGGAATGCCTTTGAAGTACTTCGTGCAAGGGGCCCAGAGTACTGGAATGTTTCTGGCCTTCGTCTGCCTGACAGCTTCAGGGCCAGAGGTGACAGTGGGCCGTCAGGATGGAGAGCTAGCAGGGTGGGCGACAGGCACGGCCCGGCACCACCAGACGCTCTTTCCTCCCATCCCTGACAGCAGAGGGGCCTTTCATCCACGGCTGACTCAGACCCCCTCCTCTGGGGCCTTGCAGACCCTGCAGACCCTGTCCTACTCAAACCGGACAGTCCATCCACCAGCAGGTCCAGGCACTCCTGGGCAGACTCACCAGCCAATCACACGCTAGCACCAACTTACACAATTATGCCAACTTCCAAAAGTGGTACTTCTAGACTAGACACAGTCATGCTGCATACATCATTTTGCAGCATTCATTCTCACGAGTTTACACATATCAAACTCGACCCCGCACTCCCCACGCATCAGGAATCTACCATGGGCATACATATTCCCCATTCATTCCTATGAGAGGGCAGGCCACTCACCACACCTATACAGAGAGCTCAAGCACTTTACACTGTACCACAGTGAAAAAGTGCGCAGAGGCCTAAAATCACCAACACCAGGTTCCAGAAAGAGGCTAGGAAAAAGCAAAAAGTCTAGGGGTGAACCTGCCTAATGGGCCGGGTCCAACACGACCCCCTTCCAGCCAAAACGCAGGGTAGACCAATCACACCACTGATGGGCTTCACTGCTTTGGGCGACAAAAACCACGGACACGGCCCGGCACAGCAGGGAAAGCGTCCAGTTTTTCGCCACTCTGAACCTACCTGGTTACCTCCAAACAATAACTCTCTGACACAACTAGGATACCCTACTTGTATTCACTAGTCATCTACAGCCAAGACCATCCACATATCACAGGTCCTAACTAATCCACAGAGCGGGGGGCAATAACCCCTGGCACACCATAGCCATTCTCCACTCTCTCTCTCAGTGTAGCTACAACTACCACTGATCCAACAACCTAGGGTCCACACCCCCAAGCTGACCAGAGGTCATGGGCAAGAATGCCCCAACCTACCTCTACTTCTGGGTTTCCGCACCCTCACAGAGAAGCACTTACCAGAACACAATTCTCCTACCAGATCAGGACCTCACTCCATCACTGGTCTACCACCTGGAAACTATTTCACTTCTGAGGTACAAAGCACACAGCACAGTTCCTCTTCAAGCAGGTGGGGGGACACAGCACACCGCAAAGCCCCCTTTCCTCTACCTTAGTGGAAACAACAAACTGCAGGTGGGCCCCAGACCACACAGATAGGGCAGACCCCTCAGTCTCTTCAGCTGATCCACTTGGGCAGAGATTCCTCTTGACCTAGAAGTTTCCTAATCTCCCAACCTAAGATCTAAACCCTCAGGTTGCACCGGGGTCAGAAGTAAGGACACCGTCCCTCTGCACCCCCTTCCAGTTCCAGTATGTCTCAGGCTAGACAGAGCACACGCCAGCGGCGTATCAGCGACACACTCTCCTCCAGTACTCCCTATCACAGGGTGATTCTCAGTATGTCCCAGGCTAGACAGAGCACACGCCAGCGGCGTATCAGTGACACACTCTCCTTCAGTACTCCTCCCAGGTCAGGCCACAACCCCAACCCGGCTTTCCCCCTCCTCGGGGAACGACCTCCAGAGGCCCCACAAATGGTCAAGCACTCTAAACGGTCAAATGCTCAGCGAGCCAGGACTTCTGCACCCTCCACTTAGGAGCGGTACTGCCCAACACTAGGACCGCCGGAGTTCTGGTTACAGACACTCCCCGTCCTCTAGACACAGGAAAATCCTCCTCAAATGACCTGTATGTACAGCCTAGGCCCCTGACCTGGCGCTCCCTTAGGGAACCCTCCGGGCCCTGGGATAGGGTTTCAGGCCAACGCGGGACACACCGTCCCACACTCACTCCGCCTCCGCTGAGACAGGACGTGAGCCCCTACACCCCTACCATCCTACTGGGATCTAGCTGGGCTACACATGAACCTCTTCACCTACACGGGATCATCAGATACACAAGCCACTGCTTTTAGAATCACTCCCTAATGCAAGACATCTAGCACACCGCCAGACATCCACTGTCTTGTCCAGTTCCTCTGCAGGACCTCCTGCACACCACCAGAGGTACACCTCGCGTGCAAGCTCCTTTAAAAAAACTCACACCAGCTCCTCCAGTTCAAGACACCACCCATCCACACACTCCCCCCCCTCGGACTGGTAAGGCAGTTTCTACCACCCCTGATTCCTCAACCTGACCACACGTGACACAGGTACCAAACTCTGGGAGCGGGGAATGGGATTTCACACGCCCTGGACAAATTTAAGCTGCCACCACTGGATCCTACCACACTGGGGAATCCAGACACACACACTACACTCAGGGAACAACCATCCTCCTGAGCTAGTCATTTCTCCTCACACTCCCTCTCTTCCATCTACCCATATAGGTACAGGATTTGGGATTTGACAAGGGACCCAGCAAGGGTTTCCTAATCTATGGGAACCTCCCCCTCTACTGGCGTCCTGCCCTGTCACTTTCTCTCATCTGCCACTAAACATAAAGCGCAGGAACACATTTGAAAATGACACTCTTGAGGAAAAAAAATCAAAAACAATAATCCCAAACATGTGACTATCTGAAAAACACAATTGCAGAGTTTTGTAATGTAGCCAGTTGTCGCTATGGCACTGCGCAAACACCAGTCCAAATCCGCACCGCTGACCCACCAATGTTAGAACTGGCTATTTCTGGTAGGCTAAGGCTGACGCCAAAGCCAGGCAGAAACCACCAATCTAGTCAGGGCAAGGAAGTCACACGCCAAGATAACCCCTGCTCACCCCCTTGGTAGCTTGGCACGAGCAGTCTAGGCTAAACTCGGAGGCAATGTGTAAAGCATTTGCGTCAGCGCACAATAGCAACAACATACTGGGTACACCACAAAAGAGACTCCACACAAGGTTATTATAAAAATACCTTTTGTATTGTAAAAGCACATCAGATAAAATCACACATATACATGGTGCCAATTGGCACGGGCAATATTCACATGGGATTATTCACAAGACAGGGCCACATGGGCCACTGTCATATTCAACACTTTCCGAAATAGAAATACTTGTCAGAAATTAGAATAAGCATATAAAATCACTGTAGCACAAAGTAACAGTTATGAATCACATCCAGTAACTACTGGGAACAGGTAAGTACACACTACGCAACCCTAAACACCTTAGGAGCATGTCACGCAGGTAACCAGGACCTCCCTAGGACCACCTGTACTAGAAAGAACAACCACCTAAGGATAAAATCCACTTAGGGGTATAAATCAGAACACATTACCCATGATGCATGAATATACATTCAGAGGAGTAGTAAAGAAAGAAAACACATGATGTATAGACCTACACATTCAGCGGTGTTAAGGACAGAGCACATGATGCAATCAAAATACATTCAGGGGTGCAGCGCCAGAAGACACATGATGACTAAACATTCAGAGGTGCAGCGCATGAAAAGACAGACACATAATGCATCAAACATTCAGAGGTGTCAAGAGTAATACCATAGCGCAAAAATCACATGAGGCCTAAAAACCTTCAGAGGTGCAGGAATAACACATGATGCAAAAGATCACATTCAGAGGTGCAATAACCATACCATTGCGCAAACTCACATAAGCCACCACCTGTGGCAGTCCCTAGGCCAATGGCCTTGGTGGGGCTCAGACGCCCTGAGTCTCAGTGTCAGGGTGCGCTGCCATGCAGCGCCAGTCTCAAAGTTCCAAAAAGCCTAAACGTAGCAGGTGCCCACAAAGTGCTGGGCACCTGGAGAACAATAAAACTGCGCCAGGGCCCTCACTGGCCCTCAGGCGCCAATTGCGCCACTGCTGGAGCCACACAGGCTCTGGGCATAGCACATGCCCCAGACGTTGGAGCCACAGAGGCTCTAAAGCAATGATGCCAACCGTTGGAGCCACACAGGCTCTTAAAACAATGATGCCCCCATGAGCCTCACCTGACTCTAGCCCTCACACTCAGGGGCAGGAGGGGACGAGCACCGAAAATATGCCCCGAAGCCCCCGCTTAGCTATCATGGCCCCCACGAGCCTCAACAGGCTCTGAACACGACTTAGGCAGTTGGAGTCCCTCACGGGGGACTCGAGTCCAGAAAACGCCCTTCTGAGCCTCAACAGGCTCACTAACCAACATGCGGGCACGAGCCTCTCACAGGGCTCCAAGCAATATGCCCCGCGATCGTCGGGGTGGCCCTCTGCCCAGCGGGGCCGCCCAAAGCCTCCTCGCTTCGTGGGAGTCCCTCACGGGGGACTCTGTCACCAATACTGCCCCCGGGTTGTGGGAGCCTCTACCGGCTCTGTGCGACGTTGGGGCGGCCCACTGCCATCTGGGGCCGCCCTACCTGCTCTCGCTCCCGGTGCCACTCTCCGGCACCAACAACCGCCGCGTCGAGCCCCCCCCTAGCCCTTCCAACTCACCGGGCTGTCTTCGGGGCGGGGCTCCTCCGGGCGGCGGCTGCACGCGAGGGCTCTCTGCTCCTGCCGCCGGCTTCACTGTGGCGGCGGGGGAATCTCCGGTCTCCCTCTGCACACGGGAGACCGGCAACGACCATCAGAGCTTCCCCCAGGCAGGGGGAAGCGGGAACAGCTCTCTCCCGGCCGCCATGCGTCCTTCCTCCTCCTCGGCCTCAGGGTGGCCCAGCCAATCACGTCGCGGCTCCTGCGACGAGCCCCTCATGACGCGAGGCCGCCAACCAATGGCAGCGCGGCCTCGCCGATGACACGACGATCCACGGGCCAATCCCGTCGCGGCCCCTTCATAGTTTGTTTTTCTACAAGGCAGATCGAGGTGGGCACTCGTAATTGATTAAATCAATGCAGGCAGGAATCCGCAGCGCATCCAGCGCTATGGACGAGCAGGAAAAACGCTCCTAAGCGCTACAAAGTCCAGAGAAGGCGCTCTCAAGCGCTTGGGGGAAATGAAGCGCCCCAGAGCTCTAGACAGCAGGCAGAGCGCTCCCAGGCGCTCAGGGGGAAGCACAGCGCCTCCAGGCGCTAGAAATCAACTCCAGCGCTCTCCCCAGGAAAAGGCAGCTTCTCCATGCTGCCAAGGTCCCAGAGCTTCCCCAGGGGCAAAGCCAAGTCCCCCCTTCAGCCCAGGCAGTGCAGAAGGGTCCCCCAGGAGTCCAGGAATCCAGGCACCCAGGGGCTGGGCAGCGCCCACCCCTGGTAGATCCAAGTCAGCCACAAGAGCTAGAACAAGAACAACCTGGAAGGAGATACATCCCCTTCTTATACCCAGGAATGCCTTTGAAGTACTTCGTGCAAGGGGCCCAGAGTACTGGAATGTTTCTGGCCTTCGTCTGCCTGACAGCTTCAGGGCCAGAGGTGACAGTGGGCTGTCAGGATGGAGAGCTAGCAGGGTGGGCGACAGGCACGGCCCGGCACCACCAGACGCTCTTTCCTCCCATCCCTGACAGCAGAGGGGCCTTTCATCCACGGCTGACTCAGACCCCCTCCTCTGGGGCCTTGCAGACCCTGCAGACCCTGTCCTACTCAAACCGGACAGTCCATCCACCAGCAGGTCCAGGCACTCCTGGGCAGACTCACCAGCCAATCACACGCTAGCACCAACGTACACAATTATGCCAACTTCCAAAAGTGGTACTTCTAGACTAGACACAGTCATGCTGCATACATCATTTTGCAGCATTCATTCTCACGAGTTTACACATATCAAACTCGACCCCGCACTCCCCACGCATCAGGAATCTACCATGGGCATACATATTCCCCATTCATTCCTATGAGAGGGCAGGCCACTCACCACACCTATACAGAGAGCTCAAGCACTTTACACTGTACCACAGTGAAAAAGTGCGCAGAGGCCTAAAATCACCAACACCAGGTTCCAGAAAGAGGCTAGGAAAAAGCAAAAAGTCTAGGGGTGAACCTGCCTAATGGGCCGGGTCCAACACTACCTTTTAACTGTTTTGGTACTTCTAAATGCTTTACATATTTTCTTAAGTTAAACCTGTCTGCTATGTGCCATAGCACCCAGGTGTTACTGTTAAGCTCAGGTTTCAGTTAACAAAACCTTTTCTAGATCTAACAGGAATAATGACATTATTACTCTTGACGGACTACCTTATACCCCAACTGGTAATCGTTTGTCTGGCAGACACAAATGACACACATTGATATTACTGACTAACTTATTGTTACTTAGGGGATGATGGAAAAAAAGATGGACCTCCCTTCCTTCCACGAGGGGGGATGGTTCAAATTGCTCCAACCCCCTGGTGGAGGGACTACTTGCCACATGTATAAGTTATCGCCAAACAGGTGGCAGTTCCTACCAATGCATTTTGCTGTTTGGTGAAGGCTGCATCATGTTGATGCAGCCCGCACTAAACAGTTTAATCTTTTAATTAAAAATATTTATTTTATTTATTTATTTATGGGATTTTTAATGCGCAGCTAATACCCTGGGGTGCCTAGGCGCAGTGAGATACTCTGGGATACACAGGATTCAGGGCACAAACTTATTGATTAAATAAAATCCTAAAACTGGATTTTTACTTTTTTAAATAAATAAATAAATAAATGTAATGCACCTCTCACCATGGGAGATAGGTCCCATGGTATGGTGAGTATTATTATCAATTTACTATCCCTCACCACCAAGATTTGCTTTGCAGTGACAGACATTAACAAATTGGCTATATGCCCGCCCATCCTAATTGGGTGGGTGGAGATATAGCCATTTCTGAGATGGCCCTTACTCCATCAGGACTTGAGACAGGTTTGGCTCTGGTGGTGACAGAATAGTCACTGACATATACAAACATGTAGCAGGCTCACATCTAAATAAGATGGGTGGACCATTTTGTTTCTGGTATGTGTACTCCATCACCATTTTTTAAACAGCACTAGCCATCATTGAGAATTATTTTACAATAAATCCCAATGCTTACAGATAGATTTGCTAAATGCTGTAAAATCGATTTCTATTAAACTAAATGTCTGCAAAATACTTTATTTTCTATCATCCAAGTGGTTGTGGGAATGCATAACTGGCATTTGTTTGTCTCATCTGCAATAAACAGCAACAACATTTGACATTCCAAGATTCTGTTTTGGAGGGTTGCACTGCATATTTCGGGCTGTATCACACTTAGGATCTGATTACATCTTTGGTGGTGCAGCGAGTTGTCCACTCCGCTGCTGCACCTCCAAAGCCACTCCACAATCTTGCAAGTCTGGCAGTCTGTGGACCACCAGACTCGTAACAGGGTCCTTAGTGTCCTGGGGTCACAACTGATGTGTACACTTGCTTTGGTATTCCCCGGTGTGCTATGGTATTCCAGAAGGGGCAGTAATCACTTGTGCATCCACTTCTGTAATAGTGATAGCACTGACTTATATGTAGTGCCAGCGCTATATATAGAGGATATTCCATTCCCTCATTTGCATGGGAGTGTGGCTCCATGTAAATGAGAACATTTCTTTGCCTCTGTGCCTTTGCCATATTATGGATATGGGTGTAATGGCAAGCAGGCTCTTAGGAGGTGCACGTACAATGCACCAAAAGAAGGCGACACACTATCCGTGAGCCCCTGGCAAGCTAGCCCTCATGGCCCCCCAGACATGCCTCTTTTGGCAGGTGCAGACACTCACTGCTTGCCTGAAAGGGGATCTCTCTACCCTCTTGAAAGTACAGAAGCCATACTGACTGTACTGTGAAACATGGAGAGGTTTGTACATGGTCTCTCTGTAGTTCACTAAATGTGCTACCCCCAGGGCAGGCTCGGCTTTGTGGCTTTCCTGAGGGCAGCACATCAATTGTAATAGGGTGAACCTTCTCTGTTTGCACCCAGCTCACTTTTTTAAAGGTTAGCCATGGGGCAAACAATGACAGGGAGCGCTATCTGTAGTACAGGGTCTGGAGGGTTATTTTTAAAGAAAAGGTCACACCCCACTGCAAGACCCTCAACCTCACACTAAACATATTTGCTGGTTAATGTAATATGTGATCCAGGAGCCTAGTTTTCACCGAGATGACATTGCCTTGCTTTATCTAAAATGACATTTAAGCATGATTACAGATTCTGGCTTGCTTTACAGATACTTTATCCTTTGAATTCATAATTGTAGCTACTGGCTACTTATTTTGTAATAGTTTAGCGATGGCCAACCACAGCTGCAGTTGTTAGCACTGCATACAACCGGCAACCTGATTAAAAACATGTTTTGCCACTGGACCTCATGTATTAAACAGGTATTTTTATCAAAATAGATCAGTCTACAGAGGAGTCAAGTTCATTGTTTATGATATGCTGTTCTCTTATCCAGGATGCTAACTTTTAGATTTTTTTTACTCCATTCATCTTTTTCAAATTATAAACTGACATGGGAAATACACTATTTGGCGGTAAAAGTAATTTACTAGTTAGTGCAGTGTTCTTTTTATCAGATTTGGAAGGGTTCCACTTACAAGATCTGCCAGGATGAGTGAAATAATTGGATTCTTTGACATTCCGTACTGCCTATGGTGGTGATGTCATTTAGAGAGACATGAGCAAAGCAATAAAACTTGCTACTGAACTATCAGAGTAACTCCTGTATGTTGTACAAATGCTGCAGAATACTCTGCAAGGATTTGAACTACCCCTCAGAAATCTGAACAACTGTTTTAGGTTCAGAAGATCCCTCTGATGAGACAGCAATAGCTCCTAAAAGGCAATTCTGCTGTTTATTTAGTAGCAGATTGAATGTCACTCTCCACTTTGTGGAAGATAGACAGGTGGAACTGAATAAATAATGCCATAAAATGTAAACATTTCAAAAGAGGAAAGAAGCAATAATCAGTGTACAGACACATTCAGGTAAAAAGAGGCATGGCTTTGTCTAAAACCTTAGTGAGAAAAGAAGGCTTTTTGAAGGCCTTGGCTCACAGAATAGTGTATTTATCTATAATTACCATATTGTGTTGTGATGTAGCAAAGCATTACAATCAGTGGGGGAAGATGCAGTAATGATGGGAATAACAGTCAAACGTCAGAAAGGTTGTTTCCCAATCAAGAAGGAAAGACCAGGTCTAATGTCAAGGGATGGGAAATAACTCTCCAAAAGACTGGAAACATGCAGCAGTCAACACCCTCCTTAAAAAAAACATTGGCCGACCTAGCAAACTGAGCAGCTTCCATTTCATCTCTATGCTCCCCTACCCAGCCAAAGTGTCGAAGAAGGCCATCCACAGATAGGTCATCTCTCACCTCAAAAACCACAACCTACTGGACCACAACCAATCAGGAATTTGGAGCAACCACAGTACAGAAATAGCATTCATCTAGGCCACATACAACATCTGCACCATATTGGATGTGGGGAAACCATACCCCCCATCCTACTTGACCTCTCCACAGTCTTTAACACAGTTTCCAACCCCTCGTTAGAAGACTGCACAACATAGGCATAAAAGGACCAGCTCTAAAAATGGATACGCTTATTTCTCACAGGAAGAGGACAGCAAGTCAGAACACCTCCCTGCACGTTGAAATCAAAGAATATGATTTGCGGAGTCCCTTAGGGTTTATCGCTCAACCCGACCCTGATCAACATCTACATGATTTCACTCCTCAACATTATCAGATCCCAAGGCAGCACAATTATATTCTACGCCAATGACACCAAGCTCAAACTTGCTTTGACCTACAAGCCCACCACCACAAGAACCAGCTTCTCCAGATCAACGTAGCAGACTAGATGAGATCTAACTCCCTGAAACTCAACTCCAACTAGATGAAAGTGCTGATCTTCAAGAACACAAACTCTCCATGGGATTTCAGCCTCTGGCAATCAGAGCTTGGAACCACACCCTCACTGACCAACCATGCCAGAAACTTGATATTCATCCTGGACGACAAGCTCAACATGATAGTGCAGGCCAACACTGTAGGCTCCTACTGCTTCCACATTCTTTGCATGCTCCACAAGATATTCAAATGGCTTCACCTGAACAAAAGCCACACCATCACACAAGCCCTCATCACAAGCAGATTTGGTTACCGCAACACACTCTATGCCGGGATGTCCAACCATCTCCTGGCCATCCAGAATTCAAACTTGTCACACACTCATTCAAGGTACTACACAACTTCAGGCCAGCATACCGGAACAACCGCCTGCACTTTCACTGAACCACTAAACACCTATGTTCAGCCACCTTCTCACTCGCACACCCCTGCATCTGGAAAAGCAGAATGGGAGGCCTAGCATTCTCCTGCATTGCACCCAAGATCTCAACGCTCACACCCTACACATTAGGGCCTCACCCTCACTGCTTGAATTCCACAGCAAGCTAAAGACATGGCTCTTCGACTAACTCTGCGGGATCTGCCACGTGACACCAAACACATCACACAAACACCTACATGCCCACTCCAGCACCAGTTTACCCTCACCAGTGATTAGTGCACCATACAAATCCACATAGCATAACATACCAAGGGAGAGACCCAAATTCAGAAATGAAGACAGATGAATGAAGTGGTGATTATATTGAAGAAGGTCTGCAAGTGCACTCTGAACTACTAAGAAATACATTTCATGTCCAGTGAATGGATCATCTGTGCTTTCTTTCTTCTGATTCTTCAGTTTATATGCATGTTATTATTCTAAAATATGTAGACATCCACTTCCCTTAAATCTTCTTCTCCATTGCTGGTACATATCACATCAAGAACTCTTGGATCAAATAAAAACAACAAGTATCTATTTGGTGGGATTTAAGGAAGGTGACTTGTACAAGCATCAGTTGATGATTGGGAACAACTGCATACTTCTAATTTTCTCTTTGTAGTGCCTATACTTTTCAAGAAGAGATAGGTAAGTGGCATTTACTTTGCACGGCTCTGCAACATAATATAGCAAATGGTACTCTCCAGGAAACTCTCTGACCATACTGTTGCAGACAGCAAGTTTTATTTAAATCAGACAAAGTAAAGCCTCAATCCTTACAAACATTTGTGGTTCAGATATGTTGGGCTTATGTTGTTAGTAGTGTAGCCACCTTTGAAAATTCACCTTTGAGAATGGTATCGACAAGCAATTACCTTTGACGTCAGTGACATCAGTGAAAGTGACATCAGTATAGATATTGTGTCCCTCGTTACAAGTTTTGTTATTTCATCCAGAGTATTAACTTCATGCACCCAATGATTCTATGGCCAGCAGGAGGTGGAGGTCAGATTATGCTAATGCTCCGCTCGGACATGCCCCCATTCAAGGTCAAATGGAAGATGACTGTGGTGGTTTTTGACCAAAAAGGTGATACACTGCTCCGAAAAGATCTTGCAAATCCCAATTTTAGGGAAAGACTCGTAGTAGCCGGACTTTGCAAAAGAGATAGCAGCATCTCAGCTGAAAAGTTCAACACACTTGTAATGAGGAGCTACATGTGACAATGTAGAAGCAACTGTATGGATAAAATAAGGCTGATTACTTAACTAGGCCACTAAGGCAGAGGTGGATAGAGTGTGCAAGGAAAAAATACAAGATATACCTCCCTGAATCATTGCCTTATCAAGGAAAGTATGAAAGGTTTTCAGAGAACTCTCAAAGTACTTAATATTTCTCTCTCTTGCAAAGCTCTTAAAACGTCCCACCTCTCCGTCTTTACATCTTTTTTCATTTAAAAAGATCTAGTTTACTAATGTTGTAAGACATCTTTCCATTGTTAGAGACTGAAACAGCTAAGGTGTTAAGAAGCATATATATCATGTAGTTGCGTCGCTCTTGCGCCATGCACTGGGGTGCAAGGGCGACACAACTTCTAAGTGAGCTTTATCAAGCCACGCAAGGCCACCTTGCATGGCCCTGCAGGGCTTGATAAATCTAGAGTAGCAACGGAGCACAAATTGCTGCGTTACGTTACACTGCCCAAGGGAGTCGTTCCATGGGTGGAGCTTCAGTGTTCCCATGCATCCTCCCATGAATTTCGGCGCACTCCTAGATTTACCATTACTGGCAGACCTGGGAATGCGTCAAAATGCTGCCTCCCAGGTGAGGCGTAATGAGGAGAAATGTCCATTCCTGCACAAAAACAATCCTGCTTATAACGTAGGCCCCCTTGCATCATGGTGCAACTGTGTCTGGCTTGGCAGTAGGCAACACATTGTGCGCCAGCACAGGGAAAAGACAGGAATGCTCTGTTTAATGTTAAATACGGTGCATTCCTGCCCTTTCCCTAGAATGTCTGATTTTTGGGTAAATGTTGCCCCTAAATACATGTAGGCTGCGAGTCCTACCACTTGATTCTAGAAACATTTTTATTGACATAGAAACATTTTACTCAGGTTCAACTCAGATCCTCCAAGCCTCTGTTCCTATCATGGGGTTTGCATGTCCTGTGGTTGGGTTCAAATTACAGCATCTCCAATTGGAAATCTGTAATGGAAAACATGTGCAATGTAAAAGACAAATGTACAGGGCACAGTCCAATAATGTGTCCCTGAAGTTACTAATTCCACCTCCTCATCACATTTTAAATTTTATATCCCACTGCAGTCAGACCCCATGCACATGCTATTGTTCTTTGGGAGCGTTGGGGAGATTAAATGAGTCAAATGATTTTGAGCTAAGCTGCTGCCAGCAATCGAACCATGACCCCTGTGATCTGGAGTCACCGCTCTGGCTGCTGTGCCACAATGGATTCCAGGTTTTCAATGGACGGGTCGGCATGCAATCTATCGGGATGTTTATTCTGCCCTGCTCCTCCATAAAAACGCTGCAGAATAAATATCTAACTATTGTCCACATGACCAAAGCACAGATGAGGCTAAGAGCTGCAAGCCCAACTGCTGAGAGTCAATGTGACTGTAATCTAGTGCAAAACCAATGTCCCACCCCATATATGGGCAAATCAGGGATGTCCCACTCAGTTTTGATTAGGGGTATCCTGAGAAAGAACTACGCACCCTTGTGCCTCTACACACCTAGGTACCCAGGATTCCTGAAGAAAGAGCCTTGATGTTGAGTCAGGTACAGCACAAACCCATGACCCATCCCTCCCTGACACATGTTCACAAGAAGTGCCCACTATTTACCACACTTTTCCTAAACACTCCCTGCTGATCTCTGCCCTTGATCACAGTGCTCCCCAGGATCCATTTGTGATCATAACTTTCTGTTAAAAGTGCCCAGGCCTGTAATAGTCTCATCTCATCCCCTAGCTTCCTGCCCTCCACTACATCCCAAGACTCCTTTTGCAGCACCCTCTCACCACTAAGCTCACTACACACTAACCCTTGTCCAGGACTGCTTGTCTATGTGGTGTGGAGCTGTGCCCTCCTTCCAGCTCCAGCGTAGAAACAAAAAAGGGGAACAGAGTCTGCCTTCCCCCTGTGGTGCACCTAACATGGTTAAAATTTAAGTCGTATGGGAGAGGCAGCAAAGAAGTGGTGTAGGCGCAGACAGTAGATTCCATCGATGCAGCAGGAGCACTGGCTCTGACGCGCCCACTAACCCCTGATTACGTCTGTATTTTATCGTTCAAACAACAGCCGGAAGGCCTATTTCTTTCCTTGCACAAGAACCCATGACGTACTGCCAACTATACTGTGTAGGCAATATTTGCTGAACCCCAGGAATGGGGTGGTAGGAATCTATCAGGCCCTGTTAGTCATTATCCATTCTTTATAGTGTCATGATCTGTGTGTAACCTTGCCCCTTGCTCATGGTCACATAGCTTGCAGTACTGGACGGTCGGCCACTAATAGTATCTCTGTTTGTGTCCTGTTCAAGGTCCCTTTGTTTTGCAGCCTGGAAGGAATCTAGCTGCAAGTAAAAATTAATCTATAGATTATCTCATTTCAATGTACATAACTCACTTTCAAAAAGACAGCTTCCGTTCTCCCAGAGGTCGAATAAATCATTCGGGAGAGGGTTGGCCAACTCTCCTGCTTTGTCATCATAAGCCTTTTCAAACACATTTAAGTTATGAAGAGTGAGTTTCAGTGGTGTACTTGGCATCCACTGCGTTTGACAGTCATGTCTCAGTGAGTTGTCACACACTGGATCAATTACGTTACACATAGGATCAAACTTAACATATTGTAAATGATAGAAACCATACAACTCAGTGGGGAACAACTAACATTTCTTATTCGTTGCTGGCATGTGCTATTGTTCTAACAAATCATTGTTGTAGTTTATTATTAGAGACAGAACAATGTGAAGTATTCAAGAGGTTTTCTTTTAGGCTTTGTAGAACAAAGAATAAAACATAAAACTCTTGGGAAGTAGGGGGGATGAAATATATAAGTATTGTTTGAAAAATTCTTTGGTTATTCATCAATACTCAAATAGTAAGTATTATAGAATTTTAAATTTGAGCAAATGAAATTATGAATAATTTAAATACAGTACTCATGCAATAGACAAAGACATTTTCACCAGTTATCATCAATGTCTCAATGGAAAACAACCATTACAATGCAACTTTCACAACGCAATTCCATCACAACGCAACTTTTATAACGCAAGATCCCTTACAACTCATGCTATTACAAAGAATGCCATTACAACGCAGATGCTATTACAACGCATGACATTACAACGTAAGTATGGGTACGTTTTTACATTTTTAAATTTAATTTAATTTTAATTTACTGCAGTTAATTTTTTTTTACTTTCATCTAATTTTTAATTAATTAGTCAATTAATTTATTTATTTTTTAAACCTTGGAGTAGGAATAGTAATTTTAACCCCTAAACTATCCTAAACCTACCCCACTATTACACCCCCCTGGAGTAAGAATAGTAATTTTAACCCCAAAACTATCCAACACTTACCCTACTGTTACACCCCAGAGGAGTTAGAATAGTAATTTTAACCCCAAAACTATCCAACTGTCAGACTCCACGCTGCCGACTCCGTTTGATGCACATATGACTCCACCTCCCGATCCCACCAACACGCCAGTAATAATAACACAGCGTGTTCGAGCGATAGGGCGAGGGAAAAAACAGGAAACAGAACAAGGAAGGGACGGAAGGGGACTGCAGGGAAGGGACAGCTGGAAGACAAGAAAACAGTCACACAGGTTATTCAGATTCACCTTGAAACCCTATACTCAGTATAGTCTTACTAAATACGAGCAAAGTTTCACCTTATATAAAGAAGACTGCTCCTCCTCCTCCCTGTGTAGTTTTTCTAGTCTGAATGTTGATGCACTTCTCCCTAGTCCCTGGGGAACACAAACACAGTTAATGACAAGCTCTATTTCTAGAACTATTTCTATATGATACTGTAATCCTAGTAGACCTACCCTGCCTTGTAGTGAAAAGAATTTAAATCATAATCCAATACGTGACCCCACAACACCTCAGTGTATTCCGCACAATACTCTTCTCAGAAAGGTCTATTCACAACTATATACAGTTCCAACAAAGATCCAGGAAGGACACGGCGAGACGTAGCCTCCAACTACTGTCTCCCGCTCTCTAGTCACACTCAGTGTATTTTACTAGTCCCACTCCAAACACGGTAAGGTGTAGGATCTCCCCCCACTACCTTCCGCTTTGGCACTTGCAGCGGTAACCACTAGTGATTATTTTCGTAACGGCAGTACGCTGATTTGAATAATCCGCTGTACTCCGTTCTCACCAAACAAAGGTTCAATGTCCTTCCCTCTCCACAAATAACAAACCAGGCTTCTTGATTCTTTTAGCCTGTATCCAGACAGCTTGAGCGCAAATTAATTCTCAGCACACGCGTTAAACCTCACGCGTTATTCGGGGAGAATTACTCACGACTCTGGAGCTGCGTAACTCTTCAGCGCTTCCTCGTTGTCCCGGCTTCTCGCTCTCTAGCAACCTCGGCACTCCGGCGAGGGATATGAAAGTTCAGGCGGCGCTGACCTCGCGCTGCCGTGGGGAAATTGTCATGAAGCGCCGTCCTCGCGCTCGAAGGATGTTTAAAGTTGACAGTTCACCAGCGCTTAGCTAATCCTAGCTAACGCGCACAAAACGAGTCCAGAACCAAATTCTTCCTTTCAAGGAAGCCAAGCTCGCGCTCCTCACAGTCTCTCCCAACACTGTTGAAAGACAAAATCACGAACACCTTGCAGAGGGGCCGCCCTGCTTATATAAGGCCCCGCCTCCACACTAGAATTCTGGGATATGTAGTTCCCAATTTGGGTGGCGCAGCTTGACTATCCTGACAGAATGCCCCCCTTTCTAGCGCCTTCTAGGGCCAGGCTTATTCGGAAACCTCCTGTGGAACGAACGCACCGCAGCAGGAGCGTGCACATCCGAGCTCAGTTCCCAGGAATCATCCTCAGCACTATATCCCTTCCAGGACACCAGATATTTCAGCCCTCTTCCACACCACTTGGCATCTTTGATACTCCTCACTTCATATTCCAAACCACCATCACATGCCACCGGAGGAGGGGCTACTCTGCGGGAAGTAAGGGCAGGTTTCAACAGTTGCACATGGAACACTGGGTGTATGCGCATGGACCCCGGCAACTTCAACTTATAGGTCACGGGGTTCACCTGTCGCACAATGGTGTACGGGCCAATGTATCGAGGATGGAACACACTGCGCAACTTAAACCTGATGTTCCTCGTAGACAGCCACACCTTATCCCCCACCACATACTGGCGGCTCTCTATCCTGTGACGGTCTTCCCACTTCTTATACATCGCCTTCGCTTTGGTCAAATGCACCTGTACCCCCTTATGGACCCTTCTCAGCATCCTTATCCTGTCTTTCACCGCTGGCTGATCACTAAGATCTGCGGGGATGTCCACGGGCAAGGTATTAGCATCAAATCCGTAATTGGCCTTGAAAGGGGACATTCCCGTTGAGCTATGCCAAGCGTTATTATAGGCCAGCTCCGCCATCCAAAGCAGGTCCACCCAAGACTCATGAGCTTCTTTGGAATAACATCTGAGATATTTCTTTAATGTTTGATTCAAACGTTCTGTTTGCCCATCAGTTTGGGGGTGGAAACTGGTAGATAAATGGGACTCTATTTTCAGGGCCTTACACCACATGCGCCAAAAACGTGCAATGAACTGTGGCCCTCTATCGGACACGATCACTCTAGGTATTCCGTGTAACCTGACCACATGACTAGCTAGCAACTGGGCCGTTTGACTGGCATTAGGGAGGGTCTTACAAGGGATAAAGTGACCCATCTTGGTGAGGCTATCTATCACTACCAACACGGCTGATGAGCCCTTATCTATTGGTAACCCTGACACAAAATCCAGACTGATATGCTGCCATGGTTGACGGGGGGTAGGCATGGGCATCAGTTTCCCTACTCTTTTGGTCGTCGTACCCTTGGCTCTAGCACACACCTCACAACGGGCCACCCACTCCGTAACATCCTTGCTCAGGTTTGCCCACCAGAAGTGCCTTTTGACTGTATCGAGAGTTTTCCTTATACCAGGGTGTCCTAACAGTTCCCCTTCATGACACCACCCTATGGCTCTCTGTTGCAATGGGATAGTGGGTAAATACAGCTTGCCCTGAAAGAACGGCAACCCATCTCTCAATTTGCAATCCAGTCTGTCATGGGCCCAAGACCCCCATCCCCCCGGATACTGATGTTTCCTCACCTCGTCCAGAAAGGATTCTGCCCTCACCACACACAACACCTTGCATGATGGAATGATTGCCTGCTTCTCGTCCACACACACCCCAGGCATTGTCTGTCTAGATAGGGCATCTGCCTTCCTATTCTCGGACCCTGGGCGGAAAGTGACCACGAAATTAAACTCAGCAAAAAATAGCGTCCATCTCATCTGTCTTGCTGTCAGATGTCTAGCCGATGACATAAACTGTAAATTTCTGTGGTCTGTGTACACCGTAATGGTGTGCAGGGCCCCCCATAGATAGTGCCTCCATTCCTGAAAAGCTCTCTTAATAGAAAGCAATTCCTTTTCAGCTATGGTGTAATTGAGTTCAGCCGAACTCAATTTCTTTGACAGGAAGGCCACCGGGTGCAACTGACCTGTTTGACTGTCCCTCTGAGATAATACCGCCCCTATTGCTTCATCTGACGCGTCCGCCTCGACCACAAAAGGATGTTCTAAGTTGGGATGTGACAGCACCGGGGCAGTAATAAAGGAAGTTTTCAGTGTTTGGAATGACTCCCCTGCAGCTGTTGTCCACTCGAAAGGAACTCCTTTCTTCAACAGGTTTGTAATGGGCACGGCCAGCAAGGAAAAATGTAAAATGAAGCGCCGATAATAATTAGCGAAGCCCAGGAAACTCTGGACTTCCTTCACATTTTTTGGTACCGGCCAATCTCTCACTGCTTCCACCTTACGCTCAGACATTTGCAACCCTGAGGGGCTGATCATCACCCCCAGAAACTCCACACTGTACACCCCAAACTCACATTTACTGAGTTTAACGAAGAGACAATGTTCTCTCAGTTTCCTCAGTACCTTACAGACATGTTCTACATGGTCACCCTCATCCATGGAGTACACCAATATATCGTCGATGTAAACCACAACGAACATGTCAATAAATTCCTTCAATACATCGTTGATCAGAAATTGAAAAGCCGCGGGGGCATTACACAGCCCAAAGGGCATGACCAGATATTCGTAAAGGCCATACCGCGTCTTGAAAGCCGTTTTCCACTCATCCCCCTCACGCACCCGGACCAAGTGGTAGGCTCCTCGCAGATCCAAGCGAGTATAGATCACTGCCTCCCTCACTTGGTCAATCAGTACCGTAATGAGGGGGAGAGGGTAACGGTTCCGTATGGTATTTTTATTCAAGACGCGGTAGTCCACACATGCCCTCAGATCCCCATTCGCTTTAGCAATAAAGAAAAGTGGAGAAGCCGCAGGGGAACGGGACGGTCTTATGAAACCTATGCTTTCGTAATGATCGATATATTCCTTTAAGTGCACCGTTTCCGGAACAGATAAGGCATAAACCCGGCACGTAGGAATCACTGCCCCATCTATCAGATCTATCCGGCAATCATAAGGTCTATGCGGCGGCAGCTCCTCCGCTCGCCTTTCACTGAACACGTCCTGGAAATCTTCGTATTGTTTTGGAAGGGTCACCTCCTTCTCAGCGGCTGTAGCCACCATAAACTTCAAAGCCAATGCCTCAACCGGGGAAGATACGTAAGGTACCAGATGCTCTTTACAATACCCCGAAGTAAAATGCACCGTGCGAGATTTCCAGTCAATGGTAGGGTTGTGGAATGTAAACCATGGCATCCCTAGAATTATTTCATATTGAGGAGCCTCGATGATGTTCAGCTCCACTTTTTCCACATGCCTCCCCTCAGACACCTCAATAGACAACTCTACCTCAGCCGTTTTTTCCGTGATCAACCCTGATTTAATTGGTTGACCATCCACAGCTAAGACCTCCTCTGGGTTTCCTCTTGGTACTCTAGGAATCATTAAACGAGACACCAACCCATTGTCAACAAAATTTCCGGTAGCCCCGGAGTCCAGCATGACCATGACTTGATGTGCTTTGTTTTCACACTCCAAAGTCATAACCAATACTAGATGGGATTCAGTTTCCCCTATGCCCGAAGAGGACAAAGACGTAAGTTTCCAATCAGGGTTCTCCTCTGTGGTTGACAAAGGCACCAAACTTTCCTCGCCCTCCCTGGCAGTATTGGATACGGCTACTCTCTGATTCTTACTCCAAGTATTCGAAGCTTTTGGTTTGGAAGGGCACTCTCTTACGTAGTGACCCTTCTTCCCACAATACATGCAGAGGCCTTTTACCCTCCTACTCTCTCTTTCTGTTTTGGACAGGGGAGGTCGAATAGCTCCTATCTCCATCGGCTCTATTCCTGCTTCTGCTGACCCCAAAGCTCTAGTAGGGAAACTCGCATTCCGGTTATATCCCCTGTCCCATTTCCTTCTATCCCCGCTTCTCTCAGTCAACCTACCATCCAACCTCATGACCAGATTCACCATATCTATACATGTCGTGGGCTGAGGATCTACATGGGCCACTGCGTCTTTCAATTCCTCCCTCAACCCCTGGTAAAACAGAGTCATTCTTTTGCCCTCCGGCCATTCAGTCTCGGCAATCAAACGATTAAACGTAGTTAAGTAAGTTATCAAATCACTCCTTCCCTGCCGCAGGGACAATAACTCCTTATCCGCACTGAAATTGGTGGCCCTCCTGTCAAAAACCTTCTCAAACTCTTCTCTGAAAGCTGTCCAATTGGACAGCATAGCATCATCACGTTTTATTAGAGGTACAGCCCAATTTGCCGCATCTCCCACTAAGTATGATATGGCAAACGCCACTCTGGAATGGTTATTGGGAAACGATGCAGGTTTACAAGAAAAATGGAGCATTATTTGCGTCATAAAGGCCTGCGTTTTGCTGGGATCCCCCCCATATCTCTCAGGGGTGGCTAACGGGATAGGCGGGGGAACCGTAACCTGTATCTGCGCAGGACCCGTAGAAAAAGGGTTCTTGGACAATTGCTCTACCCTGTCCTTAAGCAGAACAGCCTCTGCCTTTGAAGCCGCCAATTCTTGCTGAACCACCACCAAGGCCCTCAACACATCATCCAAGGTGGCCATATGTACTCCAAACAGACCCGGCAGAATGCAATTCGTGGGTTCGTGATTCTGTCAGACTCCACGCTGCCGACTCCGTTTGATGCACATATGACTCCACCTCCCGATCCCACCAACACGCCAGTAATAATAACACAGCGTGTTCGAGCGATAGGGCGAGGGAAAAAACAGGAAACAGAACAAGGAAGGGACGGAAGGGGACTGCAGGGAAGGGACAGCTGGAAGACAAGAAAACAGTCACACAGGTTATTCAGATTCACCTTGAAACCCTATACTCAGTATAGTCTTACTAAATACGAGCAAAGTTTCACCTTATATAAAGAAGACTGCTCCTCCTCCTCCCTGTGTAGTTTTTCTAGTCTGAATGTTGATGCACTTCTCCCTAGTCCCTGGGGAACACAAACACAGTTAATGACAAGCTCTATTTCTAGAACTATTTCTATATGATACTGTAATCCTAGTAGACCTACCCTGCCTTGTAGTGAAAAGAATTTAAATCATAATCCAATACGTGACCCCACAACACCTCAGTGTATTCCGCACAATACTCTTCTCAGAAAGGTCTATTCACAACTATATACAGTTCCAACAAAGATCCAGGAAGGACACGGCGAGACGTAGCCTCCAACTACTGTCTCCCGCTCTCTAGTCACACTCAGTGTATTTTACTAGTCCCACTCCAAACACGGTAAGGTGTAGGATCTCCCCCCACTACCTTCCGCTTTGGCACTTGCAGCGGTAACCACTAGTGATTATTTTCGTAACGGCAGTACGCTGATTTGAATAATCCGCTGTACTCCGTTCTCACCAAACAAAGGTTCAATGTCCTTCCCTCTCCACAAATAACAAACCAGGCTTCTTGATTCTTTTAGCCTGTATCCAGACAGCTTGAGCGCAAATTAATTCTCAGCACACGCGTTAAACCTCACGCGTTATTCGGGGAGAATTACTCACGACTCTGGAGCTGCGTAACTCTTCAGCGCTTCCTCGTTGTCCCGGCTTCTCGCTCTCTAGCAACCTCGGCACTCCGGCGAGGGATATGAAAGTTCAGGCGGCGCTGACCTCGCGCTGCCGTGGGGAAATTGTCATGAAGCGCCGTCCTCGCGCTCGAAGGATGTTTAAAGTTGACAGTTCACCAGCGCTTAGCTAATCCTAGCTAACGCGCACAAAACGAGTCCAGAACCAAATTCTTCCTTTCAAGGAAGCCAAGCTCGCGCTCCTCACAGTCTCTCCCAACACTGTTGAAAGACAAAATCACGAACACCTTGCAGAGGGGCCGCCCTGCTTATATAAGGCCCCGCCTCCACACTAGAATTCTGGGATATGTAGTTCCCAATTTGGGTGGCGCAGCTTGACTATCCTGACACCAACACTTACCCTACTGTTACACCGCCAAGGAGTTAGAATAGTAATTTTAACACCAACACTTACATTACTATTACACCCCTCTGGAGTTAGGATAGTAATTTAAACCCCTACACTATCCAACTCTTACCCTACTATTCCAACCCCCAGAAGTTAGAATAGTAATGTTTACACCTACACTATCCGATACTTGACCTACTAATAAACCCCCCTGGAGTATGAATAGTAATCTTAACCCTTACACTATCCAACACTTACCCTAATGTTACTCCCCCTTGGAGTTAGAATAGTAATTGTAACCCCTACACTATTCAACACTTACCCTAATATTATACCCCGCTGGAGTTAGAATAGTAATTTTTAAAAACTACTCTATCCAAATCATACCCTACTATTACATCCCCCTAGAGTTAGAATAGTAATTTTAACCTCTACACTATCCAACACTTACCCTACTATTACACCCTCTGGAGTTAGAATAGTAACTTTAACCCCAACACTATCCAACACTTACCCTAATATTACACCCCCTGGAGTTAGAATAGTAATTTTTACACCTACACTATCCAAAACTTACCTTACCATTACACAACCCTTGGAGTAAGAATAGTAATTGTAACCCCTACATTATTCAAAACTTACCCTACTGTTACACCCCCATGGAGTTAGAATAGTATTTTTAACCCCTACACTATACAAAACTAACCCTACTATTACACCCCCTGGAGTAGGAATAGTAATTTTAACCATTACCCTATCCAACACTTACTCTACTGTAACACCCCCCTGGAGTTGGAATAGTATTTTTAACCCCTACACTATCCAACAATTACACTACTATGACACCCCCCTGGAGTTAGAATAGTAATTTTAAAAACCTACACTATTCAACAGTTACCCAAACAATTAAAACCCCGTAGAGTAAGAATAGTAATTTTTACCACTACACTATCCAACACTTACCCTACTATTACACCTCCCTGGAGTTAGAATAGTAATTTTAACCCCTACACTATCCAACATTTACACTACTACTACACCCCCATGGAGTTAGAATAGTAATTGTAACCCCTACATTACCTTACTATTACACCCCTCTGTAGTTTGGAGAGTAATTTAAACCTCTACACTATCCAAAACTTACACTACTATTACACTCTCCTGGAGTTAGAATAGTAAATATTAAATTAATAAAGAACTTTTTTTTTAAAAAATAAAAATTATTCAATTTCATTTTTGAAATCTGTTTTTAAAAAATTAAAAAAATAAACTTTACATTTATGTTGTAATAAAAATATTAGATATTAAATATTTACTTTTAATAAATATTTTTAATAATTTTCCCACACTGAATGTAAAAAAAGTCCTTCTTTTATTTCAGTAGATGTCAAGGTGATTGCAGCGTCTATGTTATAAGACGTCATTTTCAGAGTAACGAGGGAGGGAAAAAAGCATAATGGAGCATCCTAAAGGTAAGACTGTTTTTAAAACTAAAATACATATTTTGAAAGTTAGTAGTACATTTTCAATATAATATTTAAAAAAAGAAATGTAACAATGCGAGAATGTTTAAAATAGTTTATCTTTTCAAATACTTTATATCAAAAATTGATATTTTAAATATTTATAAAATATTTTTAAAACATATCGGTAAACATTATTTATGAAAAATATTTATTTACAAAATAAATTAATAGTAAACATAAGTAAAAAATAAATTGTCAGTTTTCTTTTTTTGTAGCTCCAGATGACGTATACGCGTGACCATGAATCTTGATTGCAGCCATTTTGAGGAGCGTGGCCGGACAGAGCAGAAGCAAGGGAGACCTGCGCTCAGGTGAGAAACTTTATAAAACTTATATACAATAGTGCATGAGCGTGTGAGTGACATATATTGCAAGGAGAGAAGAGGGAGGTTTACTTACGTTAATAATATGCATAGTTTGTATGTTACTAGCATGTCCCCACCCTTGTTGTTAGTGTATGCCCACGTCGGGTCACGTGTTGACCGATGTTAAAAAAAAGTGTTTGTAAATAAATATTTAGTAAGGATATTTGAAAGTAAATATTGTATTTTTATTGGTTAAATGCAAAAAGTTTATCATTCTTAAAGACCGGAGAAAGAAGATCGATTATTAATGAAAGGATTTATTTTTTGGAAACCAGATTGATTTTTGGGGATTTTGTATTCGAGGATGACTTCAACGTTATTGTTTTGGTTTTTTTTGGAACGTTTTACAACGACTGAGGACTTCGATGGTTTGGATTACATTTACAACAAAGAAGATGGATCATTAAATTGAATATTTGGAAATTCGCGAAAATTTGGATATGGAGAAGAAATATTTTTGGGAATGTGTTTTTGTAAATTGATATTTTTCCAAAGGATGCATTTTTTGAATGGAGTATCAATTTCTTGGAATGGTTTTCGTTTTGGAATTTGACTTTTAAAAAAGATTTTGAATGGGTTTTCGGAATGTGGTTTTGAATTTAGAAAAAAAAACAAGCATGGAAAACATTGTTATGGATTGGATTATTAAAGAAAAGAAAAAAGAAGACATCTAAGGTGAGGTGACCCGACTTTTATTTTTTTATAAATGTTTAGAAGAATGCCAATTTAAAAAAGAATTTGTATAATTTACGGTAAAACAGGAAAGGAAAAGAGTAGGTTGTATTAGTAATGTAGGATGTGTGCAACATAATCCAGGTAGTTTGAAGCCACACACAACTAAAATTGTTGTAATGCACCCAATAGACTTTCAGACATTTCCAAAGTGCAGTTAGTTTTTTTAATTTGAATTGCAGTTTGCTATCCGATACGTAATCCACAACTAAGGATGTTTTTTGTATCTTACGCCAAAATGCCTGGGAAAACTGGAAAAAACATTCTTGAATTTGGGTGTTCGTGTACGTTTTTGAAATAACATTTATCATTGCGAATTCAAAATCAATAATAATTTTCCCAGGTCTTTTGTTTGATGTTTTTGATTTTAACACTCTGAAAAGCTCCATGTAAGTTGTGGATTGTTTATCAGCTAGCAAACTGTATACTAAGGGGACTACTGTATTGTTAATTTTAGCAAGAATAGTGTTTGTTTGGGTGAATGGATGGGGCGTGCTTTTAAACGTCCCATCCATCATCCAAACATCACTATTCTCTAAGTTTACAAGATTACGGGGTGTGCTAAAGATAATTATTCGTTTTTTAGCCTTTTTGTTGTCATGCAATACAAAAGGTTTGTTAGATAAAGAAACAGAGAGTCTAGGAGAAATACGAATATCAGAGGAAGTTTATGGTGTAACTCTTCGAAGGTTACTTGCCTGTTTTTTTGCGTTTCATAATTTATTTCTGATTGGGTATGATGGGCATACTGCTAGCAACATGATTAGGGACATGCTGGGCAACCTCCCTCAAAATGGAACCAGAGGAGTCATTGGAGGTGCTTGCAATTTCTTTAATTTCATTTATTGTTTCTCTCACCTCAATCTCCGTTGCAGAGGCAGAGTGGTTATGCTCTGTTGTTTTTACAACTGAGTCACCAAGAGTGACCGCTCTGCCTGTGCAATGGGTTGAGTAGTATAGCACACAACTCCAATGTCTCTTTGGTTCTGTTATTCTCTCCTTGCAATAAATGTACCCTGCATGTTTCAGTAGGCGGTTTCCTTTGCTCAATGTTATTTAATGGGCTGTCTTATTTGTTAACATTATCTGAAATGAAAAGAAAATGTAAAACAAATTGTCAGAATTGTTATTTATAAATTCATTATTAATATTTGGCTTTTTCTTCACTTGGAACATTTTTTTAAAAACACAGTTATGAAACATTATCTGCTTGGCTTTTTTTGTTAGGATACTTTGAATTGTTCCTCTTGATTGAAATATACTTTGTAACATTTTAATCAGTTTTTTAACCTTTTGAATTGGTTGCCTGTGCTTTTAGATGGATTCTGTTTGTCTTCTTGATGGTTTTTGTAACTTTTAATATTTTATTCTGTAAGAGAATAGGATATTTATTTGTTTTGTATTATTGTCATTTTGGTATGTTGGACTAAATGGAGAATAATGTAGTACTCATTTCATTTTGAAAAAAAACGTACTTTTAGTATTCTTTTAGGATGTAGTGAAGATGTTGGTGATTCTCGTTAGAAGGTTTTCAAAAGCTGGTGTTCTTTTTAGTTTGACAGAGCTCTATACTGAATGTTGTTATCTGTTGTAGGATATAATTTATACATAAAATTAATTTTGTTTTATTTAATCTCTATTTTTAGGAATACAAAATTGCATTATTTCATGGAAACAAGGAATTTCATTATATCAAAATGCATTTTTGTCAGCAAATAAATGAAAACTATATTTAGAAAAAAAACATAGATATCAGTTTTGAAAAACAAGCGGAAATGTACAGGATTTTATTCATCATTTTTTTCACATTGCTTCCTTATTGCACATCTTTATTAAGTCTTCTTTTAAATGTATTTACCTTTATAAGAGATGTGGCTCTTTGATGATGGTTTACTTTGTTTTGAATCCTGTATTCTTTTTCAAAGTAATATTGATTTGGTCAGCAATATTATCTGTATACTGGAATTATGTAAACATTTGAAAAATTAGAATTTTTCATTACAAATGATTTGGTTTAAAAAACAAATCATTAGTTTTCAGATTTTTAATTTCTTTGTACCCAACACTTTACATTTTGAATTAGAAATATTAGTGCTGCACTATTCAACAGTCTTACCTTTTTAAATCAAATTCACATTTTTGTACATTTGGACGTTTCAGAATTAAAACTTGTATTATCTTTTTATTGTGAATCTTGCAAAAACATTTACATTTTTTGCAGTCACTATTTACTCTTGCAGCTTTAAAAGAAAATTATTCACACACTTTGCTAGACCTAATATTTATTTTAATAAAAATAGGTACAGCACATTTCATACTTATGCTTCATTTTGAAAAAGTGTTTTTGATTATTCTTTTATCGAAAAATTAATATCAACCACCAATATTTTTACCATCATATGACTCTGGTTCATTTCAACATTTCATATTTTATCTTTTTTTCCTTTTGGAAACGAAAAGTAACTTAATTTGTAAATCCATTCAAAATTGTATTTAATTATTTCACTTACTTAGCAGTTTAGTAATGGTAAGCAAATATTCCGCTCCTTTCATTAAAGTCTGTCAAGTTTTAAAGAAACTGAAAAATAATATATAATGGTAAAATACTTTTTTCTTTGGTTTAATATTTAAAGTTATGATATAAGTAGCAATGTATTATAATTACTTGCTTGTTGTCAAAGGCTGATATGCTATGCCACTGTGTTAGTTTCTGTGGGAGAGTGAGAGGCAGCGTTAAAAGCATGTGCTCTCGCTGGTAGTCAGTTGACCACTGATTTCAAATTGGTGGTCAACCTTTATTTATAAGTTTTTTTGTGTCACATCATTATTTTTGTAAAACTATTTATTTTGATTCTTCTATTTTTTTGGTTTGTTTCATGTGTGAACTTATAATTTAATTTACGTTTATGAATGTGCCTGTTTATTGAGTTCGACAGTGTTTACTCCTCCATTTTGTTTGCTAGAGGCTGTGTTTCTTGTCATGGAAACTGTTTTAGAACTTGTGTTTGAGCCAAGCTCATAAAATGGTGGTCCGCTTTCAGCTATTTGGGTTCTTTTCTTTGTTATGTATGGTATTTCACGATATGAAAATGTTTTTTTTATATTTACTATTTAGTCAAATATTTTGGATTTAAAAATGTTGAATTATTATCATATGTTTATTACTTGATTAATACTTGAGTATTAAAATTAATACCCGGGTATTCATTTTAAAAATTAGTTTGTTTCTTAAAAATTATGTGCTCGGTTTCAACCCACATTTTAATACACTTACCCCCCCAACCCCTATTTTGCATGCATCCGTGCCAGCAGGAGTTATTTTACAAATATTTTTAATATATATTTTTTCAAGTTGTAATGGTATGCGTAGTATTTTTTTGCGTTGTAATGGCACTTTTAATGCATTCTATATATATTGCGATGTAATGGTATGCGTTGTTAAAACATTTGTTGTAATAGCTTTTGCGTTATAAAAAATGCATTGTAAAGGCATGCATTGTAAAAGCATGTGATGTATCATCATACATTCCTCTCAGTCATCTTAAAGCGTCAAATCTTATGGCGGGTGATATTATTCTGATTCTAAATGGGGCCTTCCCTCTCAAAGGCCCTGCCACAATTAAAAAGGGGAGGGGGCCATATATCACCCGTCACTAACCATTAATGGCTGTGGGGACCCGATGCCCCAGGGCCAGCTCATATGCTTTGTCCAGGGTGACTACTCCTGGGACATCGCGGGTTCCTGCCCACACTGGCACTTGCAAGGAAACTTATGTTTGCACTTGCTTGGCGGGAGCAATTAAAAACTCAAACCAAGCGGGAGCAAACATGAAGTGCCTCATTTACAATATTTTAATGCACAGCAGTGCAGCAGCTTTCTTCTGTGCAGCAGTGCGTAAAAATGAAAGAGCAGGAATGTGCTGTATCTACAATATATGGCACATTCCTGTCCTTCTCCCCTGCGCAAAAACAGCAGCCTTGCACCAGCACAGAAGCCTGTGCGTCATTTGCATGGGTGCCTGCCCAGAGAGGATGATTGTTTATGTGCAGGAAGGGACACGTTCCTGCACAAAAAGTAATATTAAAGGTATTTTCTGCATAGATAGAGGAAAAAATTAGGAGAAAAAAGTATTTCTCCTCATTGACGCATTTCCAAGTTTGCAAAATGTTGTAAATCTGGGAATGCATCAAGCTCCATGGATATTGCGCGGTAACACCTACAGTAGCACCCATGGAATGCCCCTTTCACGTAGAGTTATTCTTGAAACGGGAAACATATTTACAAAGCCATGAATAGTCAAGCAGGGTGACTTTACATTACCTTGTAAATATGGGAAAGCCCATTGCCCTGCAGGTGCATCAGTAAAAGTGAGGCATCAGCGATGCAATGGGTTTGCAAATAAGCCCCATAGTCCATTGACAGCAGGGAGGAGCATGAAAAATGCCCCCGCCTGATGGGAGCGGGCTTTTCATCTGTTTCCCTACCAGCACTGAAGCGGGAAGGGAAACGGATGAAAAGATTGCTCCCAGCCGCAGGGAGCACCATTTTTACATGCACCCTGTGTGTGGGAGAAATACCAGCTTCTGCTGGGGACAGGGATTCAGATTGTGCTGTGGGGGCTAGGGGTCACCCCACATCCCCACAGTAGTGTTGTGGGTGCCCTGGGTAGGTCACAGGGCACCCACCCTTTATTGACTGGACCAGAGGGGATGGGGTACCTGTGGCCGAAATCAGCCCAGGGAGGGGGTTGCTCGCCCCCTCCCCCTTTGGACATTGGCTGAGCCCTGGGGGATGACTCTATGAGGCCAATATTGTCCCAGCGAGGGATCTACATTCCCCTTCCCACTATTGCAATATGGCTGGGTGTCATGTACTTCCTACTAATTTGTAGGATCTGCATATTGTTTGGACAACATAAACTAGGGTCTTGGTGCCAAGACTAATTCTGGACACCCTTGTCAGACATGTTGACCTTTAGACCTGCTAGCTCACAGTCCTACCGTAAGCCCCCCTAACCAATCAGGAAGTGAATAGTTTCCTGGTAACCACTGAACATGACAACTGTGACCCCTCAGAGATTGTGGTAACAGTTCAGACCTGAAGTGATCACACTGAACAAGGTAAGTGAGGAAAACTCCATTGTATTGACTGTTCATCTCCACAGCTTCCAGTGAATGAGCAACAGTCCCTTGCAATTCAAACATGAACATTCTGTAAACATAGTGCCAGGCTAGCATAAGACAAACAAGTTATTGAATTACTACAACAGCTCCTTCTTTACCACAAGAGCAAAAAAGAAAAGTATAAACAAATACCCAGCAAAAAAATGAAGAAGAAAACATAAAAATAAAAATAAGAATAGCAACAGAAATCAAAGTACATAAGAAGCAAAATACCTCGTATACCCAGGCCCGAGGGTCATCCCAAACAGCCCAAGATATTTAATTGTTTCTTCGCTACAGACACCTCCCCACTAATGTATCTCCCCCTGAAGAACAACTTAGTTTAAAAAAATCCTTTTTATTCATTCCTCCTACCCTCAGGATTTCTAATAGGATTTTCCAGTTGTTTATCTGTCCAATTTCATTGAAAGAACTCTTCAGTAATCATGGTCATACGAGCTCCAGAATCTACCAGTAAACAAATGGATTTCCCCTCAACAATCACATCCACAATAGGATCCAAACAAGCATCATAATCATCTTTGACAACAAGCATTAAATCACTCATGGAACTAACAACATCCATTGACATGTCACCCTTATCCTCATCAACGTAAATCACATTCACATTTCCTCTGGAGTTACACACTTTAGCAAAATGTCCTTTTTTACCATACTTGCGACAAGGAGCATTCCTTGCAGGGCACAAAAGAGAGTTGGGAAAATGAGAAGAGAAACCACATTTCGGACATAAATTCCTTTGCTGACCCGATTTTTTCTCAGGTCTATTGATAGAATATTTACTGCCCTCCTGCTCACTAAAAGGTCCATTAGGATGTCGGGCGGTGGCAGCACCGTGGGGCTGGTGGGGCGGAAAAACTTATTTTTCCAACTGCGAGCAGCGGTACTCACATTCGCCATATTAGTATAGCAAAAGATAGGTCATTTCCTGTCCGCTACGGAGCTCCAAGCACCGCCATCAAAGTGCGCCCGCCACCGCGGCAGTGGGAGCGAATGGAGACTCTCCGCCGTGCGGAATGATGTCCGCCCGCTCCACAAATTAGGATGGCCTAAACAGGCAGACGCACCACAGCGGAAACAACGCCCAACCAGAGACGGCAGAAACTCGACAGCGGAGCACGAGAGCAGAGACCCAGTCCACACCACTCGGACGCGATCGCCATGGACCCAGCTCTTTATGTGTTTCCGGTGCTGTACTTGCTATACTACTATCATCTAATGGGCCACCGCAGACGCCGCCGCAGGTAGGCAAATACATAAATATACAACACACAAAAAACGGGCTGACACAGGGTCCAAAACCATAACAGACACCCTGCTGGGGGCAACAACACATCCACAAGGGCACCCACACATGACCCACCAAGTCACCCCACTGCATCCTGGACACACATTGACCGTGAACATGCAGCAACGTCCGGGTCCCGGCCACGTCACAGCAGCAGTCAACACATGCACACAATGCACAAGGCAGGGTCAATCCAAGGCATGGGCAGGGCACAAACACCACAGGAACACACTTCCCCCAACCACACATCAACACACCCCATCAAGTCACAGGCCAGTTGCCCATCCTGTGCACCCACATGCACAGCAACAAGCAACTAACACAGCAACAGGCAAGCACAATACACACCCAGCACCACACAACAAACAACCAGGGAGACAGCCACTGTTGGATTGGCTGACAAGGAACACACAACGCCAGTACCTCACACACTGAAGGCTGCCAATACTTGCCAGCACATACACACACAAAAAACACATACCCTGGGTATAGCCATAAACAGAACACACACACACAGGGATTCCTGAACAGATGCCTGCTCAAGAACCACACACAAACACTACAGAACACACACAGAACCACATCAGAAAAAGAAATACCCTGTCAGCCAAACTGTGGAATGGCAATGGAACCACAGACACAACAGGAGTGCACGACCTCATCACACAGGAAAAGAACACACACAACATACCACAAATCACACAAGAAGAGCATCAGCACCGAACTACACTGCCACATGAAACCAACCACAGATGCACATCAAATAAAAATGAACAAACACCACAGGACATCAGGGGACGCACATCAGGCAACGCCAAGGCCACATACACACAGCACTGTATGCACAACAAGCAGTGTGTGCACAACAAGCAGAACAGTCACACACAGACATGACTGACACAACTCAACACACACAACACTAATCAGCACAGCACAAACACAACAGCAAAGCCAGGAAGTGAAGCAATACCGCAGCCAACACACATACATCCAACACAACAACAACAGATGCACCACTCCGGGACACAAGAGCAGAACCATCTTGACTAGAGCACTGGGCAGCACACACAGCTGAAGTGCACATGACCAATCCTCACTGATTAATAGCACACGAACACCACACATAAACCATTGGGGCAATGTCCAGAGTTGAACATTTGCCCTGGCCCAAGAACTGCACCACAAAGCACAGTGTCACATATGTAGTGATGGGGAGGCACACACACATGTAAACCAAGGGGACAGCTGAAATCAAAGTGAACTCGCTTGTCAGCAGTAGGCATGGAAGGGGTGTACCATACACAAAAAGAGGGAGTGCAGACCCACAATGGGTAGCAATAAGCAGCACACATAGGAGATAGCATCACACCACACACACCATGCCACACAGGAGGAGAAAAGGCACCATGTACATGCAATGCATGAGAAACACAACCACAATGACAGTCCAAACAAACACACTGAAGACACATTGGTGATCAAACAAACACAACACTGATGTGCAAGTCACACACTTTGCACACTCATAAGTGACCAAAACAACATGGAGGAGTCACACAGAACAGCACGAACACCACAACAATGGCACAACAGACAACTCACACATGTTCATACAACCATATCCACAGCGCACAACAATACAAACAACAGGCAAATAACTCCTGGGTGACACATGTGTCTCTTTCACAATCCAGGGGCACACACACATTCACACCCACTACAAAGTCACACCTTTCACAATGCACACCTCTTGACTACCCAAGAGCACACATCTTATGTAGGCCGTCGGACCAAGACTAAGGGCCAACACAGGATGACCATACACATACACAGCTGGGCACACATAAAAGAATAACACACATAAATTATGACAGTGCCCAGCCTGCTTGTAAACCTGTGCACAGCATCACATCCTGTGCTGGCAGTGTACTCCAACCTGACATCTGAACAATGTACCCAACAATAGCAAACCACTAAAAAGAGAACTGCATGACTGGTGAAAGAGCCATCACAGATAACACTAGTATCAGCGTCTGAATGGCCTGAAGACCCTGTCACCCCTGTATAAAAAATTGATGCGGGCAAAGATCTTGGCAATGTTGAAGTGACACATAGAGCATGGGGCACAGGCAACCAAATGCACACACCAAAATAACTTTTATCAGCAAGGACACTGACAAAACAGACAACAGGAGTAACTGTCTTTATTCACATATTGCACAGATGTGACAGTAGATCAACTGTAGACAAGAGCAAGGCAAAAAATGCTGATCATATGCAAGATAACCTGCACAAGCAAACTCCAAACAGGAAGGCCAGTGTCCAGGGCAGGTGTCACAGCAAGTACATGTGAGGCTGCACAGGTGAGAGTCCAACACAGCAGAGCAACAGGGCCAGTTTCCAGAGCAGGTGGCACAGCAAGTACATGAGAGGCTGCACAGGGGAGAGTACAACACAGCAGAGCAACAGGGCCAGTGTCCATGGCACAGGTGAGAGTACAACACAGCAGAGCAACAGGGACAGTGCCCATGGCACAGGTGAGAGTACAACACAGCAGAGCAACAGGGCCAGTTTCCATGGCACCGGTGAGAGTACAACACAGCAGAGCAATTGGGCCAGTGTATATGGCACAGGTGAGAGTACAACACAGCAGAGCAACAGGGCCAGTTTCCATGGCACCGGTGAGAGTACAACACAGCAGAGCAACAGGGTCAGTGTCCAGGGCAGGTGGCACAGCAAGTACATGAGAGGCTGCACAGGTGAGAATACGGCACAGCAGAGCAACAGGGACAGTGCCCATGGCACAGGTGAGAGTACAACACAGCAGAGCAACAGGGACAGTGCCCATGGCACAGGTGAGAGTACAACACAGCAGAGCAACAGGGCCAGTTTCCATGGCACCGGTGAGAGTACAACACAGCAGAGCAATTGGGCCAGTGTATATGGCACAGGTGAGAGTACAACACAGCAGAGCAACAGGGCCAGTTTCCATGGCACCGGTGAGAGTACAACACAGCAGAGCAACAGGGTCAGTGTCCAGGGCAGGTGGCACAGCAAGTACATGAGAGGCTGCACAGGTGAGAATACGGCACAGCAGAGCAACAGGGACAGTGCCCATGGCACAGGTGAGAGTACAACACAGCAGAGCAACAGGGCCAGTTTCCATGGCACCGGTGAGAGTACAACACAGCAGAGCAACAGGGTCAGTGTCCAGGGCAGGTGGCACAGCAAGTACATGAGAGGCTGCACAGGTGAGAATACGGCACAGCAGAGCAACAGGGCCAGTGCCCATGGCACAGGTGAGAGTACAACACAGCAGAGCAACAGGGCCAGTTTCCATGGCACCGGTGAGAGTACAACACAGCAGAGCAATTGGGCCAGTGTATATGGCACAGGTGAGAGTACAACACAGCAGAGCAACAGGGCCAGTTTCCATGGCACCGGTGAGAGTACAACACAGCAGAGCAACAGGGTCAGTGTCCAGGGCAGGTGGCACAGCAAGTACATGAGAGGCTGCACAGGTGAGAATACGGCACAGCAGAGCAACAGGGACAGTGCCCATGGCACAGGTGAGAGTACAACACAGCAGAGCAACAGGGCCAGTTTCCATGGCACCGGTGAGAGTACAACACAGCAGAGCAACAGGGTCAGTGTCCAGGGCAGGTGGCACAGCAAGTACATGAGAGGCTGCACAGGTGAGAATACGGCACAGCAGAGCAACAGGGCCAGTGTCCATGGCACAGGTGAGAGTACAACACAGCAGAGCAACAGGGCCAGTGTCCAGGGCAGGTGGCACAGCAAGTACATGAAAGTCTGCACAGGTGAGAGTATGACACAGCAGAGCAACAGGGCCAGTGTTAATGGCACAGGTGAGAGTACAACACAGCAGAGCAACAGGTGCAGTGTGCAAGGAGAAGTGGAGAGTCAGGACATGAGAAGCTGCACAGGCAAGGCCAGAACAGCAGTGAATGACAAGGCCAGTGGCCAGGGAGAAGTGCAGAGTCAGGACATGAGAAGCTGCACAGGCAAGGCCCGAACAGGAAGGCCAGTGGGCATGGCAAAGTGCAGAGTCAGGACATAAGAAGCTGCACAGTGAGTGTGTACGACTGTACCCTTCCATGGCCAGCAACACACCCAGGTTGTAATCAATGGGCAGGACTAGCACACCTATATGAGAGACAGGTGTATGAGGGGGACTAACACTCACTCTTGGCTGTCAGGCAGACTTGAGCTGGCTGTGTGCGCGGGACAGCAGGACCACTTGACTGGGGAGACAGAGGTCCAGGTGATATAGGGCTATCAGTGGCTTTGCAAGCTGGAGGGCTATTTGGACCAGGTGGTGTAGTGGCACGTGGAGGCGGAGTCATGCAGACCTGTGACACACTGTGGGTGGGAGAGGTTGGAGGGGTACCTTTCCACTTCTCGGGAATGCAAAATGGATTTCCTGTACTGGGGTTAATGGGAACTGGTTGGGACACAACAGGCACACACACCAACAGAGCTGCTTCAGGTGCAGACACTGGCACTCCCTCTGGTGACGTGCTGGATCCTGTGGCACGCTTTGTCTGGCTACGCCTCTGGACCACCTTCCCCTGTTTGCCAAGTGTACCCCCTACAGTGCCCTCCTCTGCCTTTTTGTCAGGGGTAGCCCCTACAGTGTCCTCCTTTGCCTGTTTGTCAGGGGTAGCCCCTACAGTTCCCTCCTTCACATGCTTGACTGGGCTTGGAATTGGAGTTGATGTGGTGGGGGAATGTGGCCCTGAACCCTTCCTAGGTGTACCCTTGCCAGACAACACCCCCTCAGTGGACAAAGACACAGCACGCCTAGCTCAGCGTGAAGTTTTAGGGCCTGGAGAGTCCTTGACTGGTGATGCCTCTGAGGCATGGGAGCCTGATGCCTGCTTTCTTGCTTTTTCTGCCTTGCTCTTCCCTGATGGGCTCTTGTATTTGCATTCTGGACTCGCTCTGCTCTTCTGTGGGGATGGTGTCTGTGGGCGGGACCGCTTGGGTTGCTTCTGCTGGGTGCTTCTTGTGCTGTATCGTGACTGGGAACTGTGGTCACTATCATCTGATGTGGCCACTGACTGGGGGTGGACAAAGGCACTGGAGCAGGAATGGGAGCATGTGCCTGGTGAAGGGCAGATGTCACCATGGACGACAAAGCCTGGACTTTACTGTGTAGCCCACCAACGTCAGAGTGTATGTCCTCCATGTAGGCAACCACCTGGCCTAATTTTTTGTCTCAGTCACTGAAGGCATTGAGCAGGGCTGTCTGGCCCACACAAAGCTGGCGCAGGAGCTCTACAGACTCAGCACTGAGGGCAGCAGGGGGGACGGTGCAGGCTCAGCGGTGCCATGTGTGAATGTAACTCGTCCTCTCTTACTGAAACGGACACGGGCAGCACCAGAAGTGGATGGGAGGGTGGGCACTAGTCGCTGTGTGGTAGTAGATGATGCAGAGTCCCCTTTCCCTGTGCCTTCCAACATGGATGCATCCCCGCTGGCATCAGATGATGTTGTACTCTGTGTCTCAGGCAGGGATTCCTCCTGCATACTACGGTCCCCCTCAGATGCGCTGGTGGGCTCTGTGTCACTGGCCTCTGGTGCAGCTGTAGTACTACCCTCACCACCACTGGTTTCTGACTCCTGTTCCTCTGTGTCCACTGTTGATTCTGCATGAGTGAGAGATGCAGGGTTGTGTTAGTGTCATCATCAGGACAAAGCAAAACAATCAATGCAGTCCAGGAGATGCCCAAATCTACACTGTAACCACCACACCCTGCAATCAAATTACAACTACACACTACATAGACCACAACAGTGCCCGTAACCCTGAATATCTGCCATGTTGAGGCTACACAGCACAACACCCTGCCCATGTATGAAGTGTACCAGACACACAACTTGCTCTTCACACACCTAGGGACATGATGTGGGGACCCCACTTATTACCACTGACAGACCTTGAGGGAACAGGAGGGGACAACACACACACCTATTAGGACATGACAGTCCACATTGGCCAAGTAGGCCATATCAAAGACCATGTGGTACTCTGGGGCACATTCTTGTCTGATGCCTGTGCCTCACCAATTATGGTGCATGCAAAGTAGGCATACATGCAGTCACAGTTAGATACTAGACACTGCTGTTCACCCCCTAATAGATTCCCCACACCATCCTAATGCTGAATGACCATGTAGATGCTAACACATCTGGCAATCAATGGGAAAGCACAGCATGGAGGCTCACCCTTGTAAGGGCAGTTTGGGACAATGCATGACACTGGCACCCATCCTAGCAGCCACTCACATGACACAGCACAGCACCACCCCACGAACATCACATGTGCCACCGCTGCCACAGACTGTGTACACATGCATCCGCTGCCAGGCAAAGTCACCCTCCCCAAATACTCACCCCTGCCTTGCTGCCGGTGCTCCTTCACACATGCATCCAGCTCAGGATGAGTCATTGCCAATTTGTGGCCCATCAGTGGTGTCATGTTGCGCCATGCTAAATGCCCAGTGCGTGGTAGCAGCCCCAATGTCATTAGCCAGCCGGCTGATGTGGTCCCACCTCTTGTGGCAGTGGGTGCATCATCGGTTGGATACCCCCTGGGCTCACACCTTTGCTACAATGGCCCTCCACACGGCCTTACGCGGGTGTACCTTGAGCTGCAGGCATGGGAGAAGAGAAGGGGAAATGATCAGTGAGACAGTGTCATGGACCAACATCTATCAATACAGTAGCAAGACACAGACTCATTACCAATTGTAATCTCCTACCATCCCAAACTGGGGTACACCTCACAAGGGCACTCTGCGTGGTCCAAACAGATGTGATTGCATGCATTTATGAGGGCGTACAGGGTCCCTGAAAATATCACACACATGCAGGATGACTGCACTGAACCCCCTCAGTGGCTTGCACACATCTCCAGTCCTATGCACGTCTGGCCACTACATACGTCACATAGCTACCTGTTTCTGTGTGTAGAATCACTGCGTGCATGACTGGGCAGCATTCAATGAGCATGGCCTGTGAACATATGTGTTTGTAATGTGTGTGGCATCGGGGTACATGGACTCACCAACAAAATAGCCATCTACACAAGTGTGGTCGTGTGTAATTATACAGGGCTGCAATGGTGCATATCTTTATTTCAGTGTGAAGGAACAAGAGTAAGGACACAATAAGTACAGTGATGTCATCTCATCTTGGTTGGTGGGCACTGGTCATAGTCTCTGGGTTCACGCTGAGTCGGACAACAGGGGCACACTGAGACGATCACCCAAGCAATTACTGCCCTGGCACCTGCATGTCCAACATCCTGTGGCTCTGTATGGCTGACAATGTAACACACTCCACTCAGACATACAACTGCAGGCAGGGTAAACTGTGACTTTGGGGCACACACACTCCCTCACCCTGGAGACAGCATGTTTGTCAGTGTATGACACAACCCCACACCCTGAGGCATATACTGCAGCAGTACAACTACATCTCTGACCCCCCTGCCAAACTCCTCCCTTTACGATGACTTACCACAACATTGGGTGCCCCATACAGCCTTGGGTACTGTGCCAGCACCTCGTCCACAAGGACCTCCAGCTCCTCGCTTGTGAATGGACTGGCACGGATCTTCCACGTCCTTGCCATCCCTGTGGACATGGAACACCTGTGGTGGAAGTGGGTGGTGAGGGGTCCCAGCCAGCAGGCACTGGAGGCAGCAGCAGGAGAGGGTCTCAGGCAGCACAGGCTAGGCAGCAGCAGGAGAGGGTCCAAGACAGCACGCTCTGGGGCAGCAGCAGGAGAGGGTCCAAGGCAGCACGCTCTGGAGGCAGCAGCAGGAAAGGCTCATTCCCATAGATTTATAGCCCCCCTGGGATTGTTTCTTAGGTGCCAAGCTGCAACAATTGGTTGTCCAGGTCTGCAATTTTGAAGCCCATCCAATGACCGCCTCCGCTGTGGCGGAGCATGCCTTCGGCGATTTTCAAAACTGAATCCTGCCACCACAATCATCGCTCCCATTGGCTGTAGGCAATGCTCCATGGCGGTGATGCACCACAGGGGCCTCGGGGTGCGCTACTGCGATGGTGCATCTTTCAGACCCATCCAATGACTGCCTCTGCGGTGGCGGTACATGCCTACCAGGATTTTCAAAACTGCATCCTGGCACCACAATCATTGCTAAAGTAAACGCCCCAATATGTACAAAACGTGGTTAATCACTCCATAAGACCCGGAAATACAGGCTATACAAGCAATGGTGACTAGCATATTAAGTTACAAATGTAATTGTGCACAGTTATTATGCAAGAAGCAACCATTACCAATATTTAAGTTTTTTTATGGTCTATTTACTTTAGAAGTTTAATTGAAGCCAATTATTTTATGGATTTCATCGGAAGCCTGCACCAATGGACGTAGAGGACAGACTATTGGCATTCAGTTTTTTTATTAATATGGTAGTGAGCAGCAACAATTCTGGATATAAAAGGTCAATAAATAGCATTCTCCCAAGGGATGGGTTCTTTGAGTCATCTGTACGTAAAAATTATAATGAGCAATTGAAATAAGTATGTTGAATATCATAATAAGTCTGTTTGTAGGAATTATATGCTACATCGTTCCCAAGTGACATTAGGAGATGTTTATTATAATCTGGTCGATCTCAGTCAAGGAATATTTTGTATGATAAACTGTTAGCAAGTGTCAAAAACGTTAATATAGAAACTTATAAAATCAGGTCACTTATGTTGTTTCTAAATATTTTTTTGTTATTAGATAACCTGTGGCTACTCCAGAAGAAGGCGCCGGTCGCCGAAACGCGCGTCAAGAAAATCTTTTTGCCACTTTTAGTTTCTTTTTATACTTTTTCCCTATTTGAACTGTGATTTTTTTAATTGTATTGTGATTTTAATTCATGTTAGTTTAATTTGTGCAATTGGTTTAAAGTAATTTAAGAATCAACTTCTCTAATGGTTTTTATCTCCCCTTTTTGTTAATAAAATTTATGTCACTGATGATCTTTTGGATATATTTGGTACTCTTTTGTCCTTTGTCACCTTCCTATGAGTTTAAAGTTTTGAATTGCCTAGGTTGTTATATATTTCATATATTGTGTTTCCCTGACCTAGGAATTACTGTATTCATATATTCAGGGGGTCCTTGTTACCTATAAATACCACAATCATTGCTCCCATTGGCTGTAGGCAATGCTCCATGGTGGTGATGCACCGCAGGGGCCAGGGGTCCACTACCGCTATGGTGCAGCTTTCAAACCCATCCAATGACCGCCTCCGCGGTGGCGGAGCACGCCTTCCGCGATTTTCAAAACTGCATCCTGCCACCACAATCGTCGCTCCCATTGGCTGTAGGCAATGCCCCATGGTGAAGTCACACCGCCGGGGCCAGGCGGTAGCTACCACAATTTGGGTGGCGGAGCATGCCCACGGCCATCTACCCATATCTCCATGTCAATGACTACTGAACTTGTGAAGGGGGTGGTGCTGGTGTCACACCGCCGGGGCCAGGCGGTAACTTCCAAGATTTGGGTGGCAGAGCATGCTAACCGCCATCTACTCATGTCTCCATGCCAATGACTACCGCACTTGTGAAGGGGGTGGTGCTGGTGTCACACCGCTGGGGCCAGGTGAAAGCTACCGCGATTTTGGTCACATGCAATGGCAATGTCCACCGTGATCACTTCTACAGTACACAGCGGAGACATGGTTAAGGGCACATTATTGTGCACACAATGACATTATTCCATCAAATCCACAAGTTGACGCACGTGCCAGGGTTGGCTATGTGTGACGTACATTGGTCTGTGGTCCCTGCCGTGTCAATTATGCATTTGATGGTTGATGATGCGTGGCAGTGTTGTAGTGGACTCAATAATGTGTAACAAATCAATGTGTTGTGTGTCATTGCTGACCTTGGCAAGGCTTGTCTCACTGTATGGTGTTGTTACTTACTTGTGCTTTCATATCTGATCATGCACACAAATGACAGTTTGTCACCTACTGTGATCATTGTGTTGTGCATTGGTGCCAAGTTTACATGATGCATTGAGGTGTGACACGTACAGCAGATGAATATGAGACAGTCATGTTAAATTTAAACACATTGGCTGGATGGTACGCTACAAGGCGTGCACATGTGAAATGTGGGGTTCAGTATGTGTGCATTCACATTGACCTGTGTGTTGTTTGCAGCACTTGTGCATGGTAAATGGAGAGGTGTGCCCTCTGTGTGTCACAAATGTACACCCATGTAACCTGGAGTGTCAAAATGTAAATGTAAATGTCATGGTACTTATAGCGCGCACTGTCACCAGACAGTCACCTTGCGGTGTCGCCTATTCGGCTTCCTGGTGCTGATACTCATACCGCTTTGGAACCCCTCCTGGCTTTCCCTGTGAAGTGTCCTATCCGGAGCACCCCCAGAGTGAAGCCAGGCATCCTTAGCGCTGTTGGGGCCGGTGTGGAGGATAAGCAAGCTATTGCCCAGAGTTGCAGCGTGGGGCCCGTGATTAGAATAGGCACCAAGGCGAGAATTATCAGGTCCAAAGAAATTGAGCCCGAGACCCCGCCGAGGAGGGGATCGAACCCTGGTCCCTGGCCAGAACTCTGCATCAGGGTCTGCCGCTATAACCATTGAGCCACACTCCTCCACACTCCTCCACTCCTCCACTGTCACGCATTTCACATGGCAGTCTTTCTTTTTCTGTGACTTCCTTGACGGGATGTGTTGTGGGCATCTCATGAAGGTTGTCATTGACATGTGTCCATGTTCTTCGCAACTAGGAGGAGGCCTAATCTCCTACATCACTTGACACTGCTAGAGGACATGGAGGGTGTTGCGATCATTCGAAAATTCCGCCTCAACAGACCCACCCTGAAGACCCTTTGTGATCTGTTGGAACCCCACCTGCAGCCTCGTCACCACTACCCAACTGCTTTCACACCAACGTACGAAGTGATGGCAGCTCTCCATTTGTTTGCGACTGGTTCCTTCCAGGAGACTGTGGCCAGTGCTGAAGGGATGTCGCAAACCATGTTCAGCCTGGTGCTGAAGGATGTACATGCAGCCATGATGATCTATAAGGATAGATACATACATTTCCCCAGGGGAGAAGAATTGGCCGTTGTGAAGGGAGACTTCTATCTGCTTGGGAACATCCCCAATGTTGTTGGTGCCATCGATTGCACCCATGTTGGTCTCGTGCCACCACAGGCGACTGAGCACATTTTTAGGAATCAAAAACATTATCACTCTATCAGTGTGCAGGTGGTGTGCCTTGTGGACATGACCATGTTGCATATGTGTGCCAGATTCCCTGGCTCAGCCCATGACTCCTACATCCTGAGGACAGCATTGTGCCCATTCTCATGCCTAATCTGATTCCCGAACGTGCTTGGATTGTGTGTGAGTATGCCTAGTGATATGACGTGCTGTGGGTGTGATCTGCTGCACATGAGGCCCATGGCAGGACACGTTGTGTCATTGAGAGGACTTTTGGCCTGCTCAAGTCAAGATTCCACTTCCTTTACAGGACTGGAGGTGCACTGTCATACTCGCCTGGGAAGATCTGCAAGGTGATTGTGGCATGCTGTATGCTCCACAACATGGCCATTCACAAGGGGATTCCCCTGCTCCTGGATGATGGTGAGGACCCAAGGCCCGCGCCTGTTCAGTGCCCTGAGTCCAGTGATGAGGACAGTGAAGAGGAGGAAGGAGTTGACATGCGCCAACAGCTCATCACCCGCTACTTCATTTGAAGGTGGGTGACGAGGTACGACTTGTACATTGTCTGGTGTGATTGCTGTTGTTGCGAAGGGCTATGTGTGGATGGTACAGACAGGCACATGTTGAGTCACCTGTGTGTGGAAATGTGGCAGTGACATTTCACATGTGAACGTATACAGAAATCTGTTTGTTGACACTTGTTGCACATTGTGTTGTATGCCTGTAGACTTATGTGGATGTTTGGTGTTGTGTTATGTCTGTGATGCCACACTAACACCAGTGACTGTTGTTCTGTTGTGTCTCCCTAGGTGCATCAAAATTATCCAGGCCTACATACTGTACATCTTTTGGATACATCATGGAAATTTTGAACACTGTAAATATTGCACTAAAGACAGAGCTGCAACAATTGAAGTGTGTAAGGTATTTTATTTACAAAGTTGACATGTGAGGGGTGCGGGCATATTTACATGAGGTGGTGATGGAGCAGTGAGTTGACAGTCATGGTAAATGAGATGCAAGAGTGGACACCACATGGATGTGGTGACCCTGTCCAACAGATAGGTGCCATTGACAAGGCAGTGTGGGAAAGGACAGTCCAAACAGTCAATGCGGTGGGGAAGAAGGTTGCCATCAGGGTTGGCTCCGTGACTGGCGTGTGGCTGGTGCTTTGAATCCAGAGAGTTCCAGGCTCTTCTTTGGATGCCACCTTGATCGCTTTGGCGGGGGCCTGCTGCATGGCCAGCGGCGTCTGAGGACTCACCCCTTTCTGTGGCCGCAGGGGATGATGGCGCACTGTCATCCTGTAGCACAACAGAGTGGGCGGAGGTGTGTTTGGGACGCAGGCCTGACCCTCAGTAACGCCAATTGCTGGGCCATGAGTTTCACCATTTGTCCAATGCGTGTGTCGATGGACCTCATCAGCAGGATGAGCTCACGTAATAGTTCGGCAGACTGGCCACTTTGTCCCTGGATCTGTTCATATGCCCCGATTACTCTGGTGAAGTGGTCCAGGGATGGTGTGCCAACCTCCTAGGGTCTGGGGGTGACCCTGGCCCTCCCACCTGTCCTGCTGCCACGGACCTGTTGACTCAACACAGTGGGTCCCTGCACACTCCCCCTGCCGTCCACAGTTGTTGGTGTGGCCTGGTCATTCCCTGGGACAGGGAGGGTGCTGTAGGTGGTACTGGTGGTGGTGGTGATGGTGGCAGCGGTGGAGGCACAGGCCATGACTGCAGGGGTCTGCTGTGCTATTGTTGTTGCAGCAGACATGGTGGTGGGGAAGATGGGGGCCTGGGACCTGTTGGGCCAGATGGGCCGGCCTGGAGCTCATCGTCCAAACTAACCTGGGAGTCAACATCCGAGAATCCATGTACCGGGGATGGAGACTGGCTCTGCTGGTCATTGTTGTCCTCAGCAGTGAGTTCTTCATCACCTGTGAATTAGATGGGGAATGGTCAGTGTTGGGCACTGTGCAAGTACTCTGTTAGCTGCGTGTCATCCAGCTGTCTGTCCACTACACAATTGAGAGAGCTTCACTATTATTATTAAGTGCAATACTGTGCATCATTACATGGTGCAGAGGAACATCAATTATTCGTACATGTCAGGTATCGATGCATTGTATGCATTTGGTGCTGTGTGTACTGATGCAGGTCTCCCACCCACAAACAGCCAGCCCAGTGAAGATGGCTACCTACCTGTAAGTTTGTTTGGTGAACAATGGAATGGCTTCCATGTGCTCCTGGGTGGCATGGGAGGAGGGCTCCATCCTACTCAGGTGTGGGACAGAGGGCATGGTGGGAGTAGTAGTGCAGGTCTCCCTCCCCAAAACAGGCCTCCCAGGGAAGATGGCTACCTACCTGTAAGTTTGTTTGGTGAACAAAGCAATGGCTTCCCGGTGCTCCTGGGTGGTGTAGGAGGAGAGGGCTCAATCCTATTCAGGTGTGGGACAGAGGGCATGGTGGGAGTAGTAGTGGACGCCTCCCTCCCCCAAACAGGCCTCCCAGGTAAGATGGCTACCTACCTGTAAGTTTGGTTGGTGAACAATGCAATGGCTTCCATGTGCTCCTGGGTGGGGTGGGAGGAGGGCTCCATCCTACTCAGGTGTGGGACAGAGGGCATGGTGGGAGTAGCAGTGCAGGCCTCCTTCCCCCAAACAGGCCTTCCAGGGAAGATGGCTACCTACCTGTAAGTTTGTTTGGTGAACAAAGCAATGGCTTCCCTGTGCTCCTGGGTGGTGTAGGAGGAAGGCTCCATCCTACTCAGTTGTGTGACAGAGGGCATGGGGGAGTAGTAGTGCAGGCCTCCCTGACCCAATTAGGCATCCCAGGTAAGATGGCTACCTATCTGTAAGTTTGTTTGGTGAACAATGCAATGGCTTCCATGTGCTCCTGGGTGGTGTGGGAGGAGGGCTCCATCTTGCTGGGGAGTGGGACAGGGTAGTGAGAGTAGTAGTGCAGGCCTCCCTCCTCCAAACAGGCCTCCCAGGGAAGATGGCTACCTACCTGTAAGTTTGTTTGGTGAACAATGCAATGGCTTCCATGTGCTCCTGGGTAGTGTGGGAGGAGGGCTCCATCTTGCTGGGGAGTGGGACAGGGGGCATGGTGGGAGTAGTAGTGCAGGCCCCCCTCCTCCAAACAGGCCTCTCAGGGAAGATGGCTACCTACCTGTAAGTTTGTTTGGTGAACAATGCAATGGCTTCCATGTGCTCCTGGGTGGTGCGAGAGGAGGGCTCCATCTTGCTGGGGACTGGGACAGGGGGCATGGTGGGAGTAGTAGTGCAGGCCTCCCTTCCCCAAACAGGCCTCCCAGGGAAGATGGCTACCTACCTGTAAGTTTGTTTGGTGAACAATGCAATGGCTTCCATGTGCTCCTGGGTGGTGCGGGAGGAGGGCTCCATCTTGCTGGGGACTGGGACAGGGGGCATGGTGGGAGTAGTAGTGCAGGCCTCCCTCCCCCAAACAGGCCTCCCAGGTAATATGGCTACCTACCTGTAGGTTTATTTGGTGAACAATGCAATGGCCTCCATGTGCTCCTGGCTGGTGTGGGAGGAGGGCTCCATCCTACTCAGGTGTGTGACAGAGGGCATGGTGGGAGTAGTAGTACAGGCCTCCCTCCCCCAAACAGGCCTCCCAGGGAAGATGGCTACCTACCTGTAAGTTTCTTTGGTGGGGAGTAGGACTGGGAGCATGGTGAGAGTAGTGGTACAGGCCTCCCTCCCACATACAAGTCTCCCAAGCAAGATGGCTTCCAACTGCTTGTGGGTGGGGGAGTGCTCTTTTCTGCTGGGGTGTGGGCCAGGGAGTATGGTGGGAGTAGTGGTACAGGCTGCCTGTGCTCATGCTCCCATGGTAATATTGGTGGCTATGTTTAAGGTAAATGGGAGTGAGTGAAGGTTGGATCTGTGAGACAGGTTTTTGGCGGGTGTGTGGTGGGATTTGTCTTGGGTGGTGTGGGTTTTTGTTTGTGCAAGACAGTACGTATCTGTGTGTTGGTTAACATTTGTTTGTACTTACCAGCCTCCACTCCCACGGATACTCCTGTGAGACCCTCGGGATGCAGTATGGCAAGCACCTTCTCCTCCCATGGTGTGAATGTTTTCTGTGGGGTGGAAGGGCCACTACCAGTCCAGTTAGCCAGCTCCCAGTTCTTGATCCTCCTCTCTTCGACAACCCTCTTCAGATCATGCCACCGCTTCATGATCTCCTTCTTGAATCGCGCAGTGGTCCCTCCTGCATTGACCCTTTGTACTATCCTTTCCCAGATTTGTGTCCTTGTTGCTCATGGTGTTTGTTGGACCAGGCTACCAAACAGTTGTGGTTCCACTCTGACTATCTCATTTACCATGACTGTCAACTCAATCTCTGTGAATTTGGGCATTTTCTGTGATGCCATGGTGCGTGGTGTTTTAAGTGTTTGTGGGTGCAAGGGTGTAGGTGGTGGGTGTGGTATTATTGTGTGAGGTATGTTATGTGCTGCAGGATTTTTTATGCTGGTGTGATGGTGGTTGTGGAGGTAGTGTGGGTGGGTGTTCTGTGTTGTCTTGCCTCTCCTGTCAGGTCTGGTGTGTGCTCTTCGCTTCTGGAGTGTTGCAAATGATTATGGTCATTGAAGGGGCTGGTTTTATACTCAGCTGTCTGGTTGTGTCATAATGGGGTATTGCTGTCAGGTGTGTTGTGGGAGTTATCCTGGAATTTGTATGTTTTTGTTTGGAATTTAGAGATTTTTATCATTTGGAAGTGTTTTGTGTATTTAGGGGGCATGGCTACATTTTGTGTGTGCACTGTTTGCATTTGTTTTGGTGTTTTTGCATCGTCCACCATGTTTTATGAGGATTGTCCGTAGTTGTGGACATGCTGCGGCTCTCCCGTTGGCTCTCCCATTCACTGCAGTGTGCGACCGCAGCGGTCGGAAAAAGTGGTTCGTACTGCGGGACCATCGGGGATATACTAATTTCCCGTGCGGTGTCTCCGCTTTGCTTGCAGCGAATTGTAGCTTTTCCACTGCATTTCCGACCACTACGGTCGTTTTTTGTACGTCACCGCCCACGTCGGGCGTTTCTTGTAGACCCGCTATTGCCGCGGTAGGTCTTTTTTGGCGGTTGTTCTTAATCTGACCGCCGGTTTCTCCGCGGTCCGGCGGGTGGTTGTTTCCCGCCTCCATGGTGGTCGGGGTGGTTTTACGCCCACCATCCTAATGGGGCCCTAAGTTCTTATTCCCCTTTGTCTTTGCCCTCCTTTCTACCACCAACAACAGCTTTGTCTGGTTTTTACTGTCTAGAAGCCTTGTGTGATAATTCTATGCTTTTAACAATAGACATTGTTTCTTGCAATGAAGGATTTTTCAATGTGAGAAATTTCTCTTGAATTGTTTTATCTCTGCAACACACCACAACCTGATCCCTGATCAACGGTGAGGTAAAATGCTACAAAATTTGCATTCCAACTCAAAAATGTGTAGTGCAGCCACATATGATATTATACTTTCGTCTGCTTCTTGCTCTCTAGTGAAGAACTTTGCCTTGCCACTACTAAACTCCCATCAACATCAAATTGCTTTTCCAGCATAGGGACAGCTTGTTCAAACTCATTAAGGGTTTCTTCGCCATCAACAACATCGAGAGGTGGTAAGTGTTCCTACACAGCTTGCCACTCTATTCTAAGATTATGTTCTAAAGTAAAAAAATTCTGCTCTGCACTGAATTTTATCCCCCCATGGCACCTAAATATTTCGTAAAGGCCCTATACCATACTTTTCACCTATAAAAAAGGAGGAGGAGCTTGTACACATTGCATATTGGATATGAATGCAATACTTGTAGGTATACACAACACTAGTGACAAAAAGATACTAGTAAATACACCACAGTGAAATACACCAATGTCAAACTTGTAGATAAGATGAACTTGCTGCCTTATATTTCAATAAAAAAAGTTTGAAATTGATTATAAACACATTTTATGGTCAGCACAGTCTTAAATGTGTAGACAACACTTGGAGGAACATGGAAATATCCTTCTTTGTCAGAGAAGATATGGAGAGACACAGAAATGTCAAAGAAAAACCCAACTCTCGCAAACTCTTCAGCAGCATGCAAAAGGTAAAGTACTGTTCCATAAAGACAAATGTCAGGATGAAGCCCACTCTCACGAACTACCCTTGCCAAGAGATCAGGAAGTTAAACCAAAAAAATAGCGTAGCTCACCAATTTGCCGGCATGCTAGTACACATACCCCAAATCTTCCTAGGGGAAAGCACTAGGAAGAAAATCAACGAAGACAAGACGCCTTGTCAGGCAATGGTATAAGATCTTCCTCTGCACCTTAGTCCCTCTGCGCCATCTCTAATCGCACTGCCCACCATTTTGTATTCCAAATGTGCGTGATGCTGTAGCTGATGGCACACGTCACACAGGCATCATTCTATTTTGTCATCACAAGGAACCTGCGTCGGAGGATTACAGCCCGCAGAAAACTCCAAAACCTACTCCAACACGTAGGGCACACAACCAAAACTGCAGGGGCAACAGGACACCCGCCTACCTGGCACACGGGGAAATCCAGCGATCACACTCAGCAGGATTGTAAGCACCAGAACAATGTCTACGATTCAGAGATATTTTTCCAGCTGGCAGTCAGAGAGCATAGGAGAATAAAGAGCTGGCAGCCAGCACGCTGAAAGACAGCCACACGATTATACCAAGACACTACATCCACAATGGCAAATGTGGCAATTTCCAGGTCCAGAGCTCAAGACAGATTGAAGACAGTAGTATCCACCAGCAAGCAGGAAAACAGCTACCAATGGCTTCCATATGCACTTGACAATCCAGGACAAAACAGCCACAGCTACACGCGTCGCCAATTTGAAGTGACCACTCTGAACAAGGTAAGTGAGGAAAAGTGAGGAAACGTTCAGTTTATTGACTGTTTGTCTCCACAGCTTCCAGGGAATGAGCAACCGTTCCTGGCAGTTCAAACATGAACATTCTGTAACCATAGTGCCAGGCTAGCATAAGAGAAACAGTGGCCCCATGGGTTAAAATCAGCCCAGGGTGGGGAGCATATGACCCCTCGGACACAGAAAATCTGGCCCCTGGGGACAGGGTCCCCGAGGCTGGAAGTGCACTGGGGAGGCCATCCCCCAGATTCCTGCAACATATTTCAGGAAGAAGGGGGCATGAGACCCCTCCCCAAGCTGATTTCAGCCACGGTGACTCTGTCTCCAGAGGATGGAGGCTGCGGCCCCCACTCTTATCCTCTAATGCTTGTAGCCGAGGACATGAATTAGAGCCTCGGAGCTTTCACGCCGGTGTCTCTGCGCTGTAACGCTGGCTCTTGAACGTCGGGCATGCAAACATCTAATTTCTGTGCATGACCCCGAGTGTGCATCGCATCGAGGACTAACTGGGGTGCAGCAATGGCCGGGGAATGTGCACGAGAACCATGTAGTGCAGAGTAGCCTCTGGCTAGAAGGCAACTGCTAATTGAATAAAATCATAATTAAATAGCCTAATACAGCTGGTCTTGTTGTTTCCAGCCAACTCCTAGCTTGTTGTACACAGAGTGCCAATAGTTAACCTACTCTGTTGGGAGGTCGGCTGCAGTGCACAGTAATCCAGCCCACAGCTGCAAGACCTGCATATTTTTTGTCAGAACATTGATCAAGAACAAGGCAGGTGCATGCTCCCCACGTGTGAAGTTTTGTGGTGAACTTGTCTCATGGCTTTGGATGTATCTGTCCTCCTTTTTATTTGATAACAGCATTCACTTGATATTCCAGGCGGGAAAAGGTATGAAAAAAGTACACACAGACAAACACATGTGCATGCCTGCATACACACTCTCTCATTCCTCACACACACTTCTCACACATGTACACAGAGCCTTTCTCTCTCTCCACACTCACACATGCATACACACACCTTTTCTTTCCAAACAAGCAGACACACCTTTTCTCTCTTGCCACACAAACACACATACACAGACAATCTCTTGCTTCACCTCAAAGATGAATTTGCACACACAAACACACAATCCACATACATAAACACACATTTTCTCTCTCCACACACACACACACACACACACCTTTTCTCTCTCACCACACACACATTCTCTCTCTCTCTCTCTCTCTCTCTCTCTCTCTCTAGGCAAGATCAGTTGTAATAAATGTACTGTATAAAATACAACAGCCACCGTCTCTCTCATAGGAAACCACAGAACATCCAGGAGTTTAGTTCCAATCCCAGCTGTACAGTTAATCGTGTGGTATGATTGTGGGCAACTGCCCGGCCACAATTGCGTTTGTTTTTTTACCTCTCAAACCAAGATGCACTGTGAAGTCGGTAAAAGACAATTTATGCAACTTTATTAAATTAAATATGCACAAGTATAACTTCATATAAAAGAGATAAGTGGTTGATGTGTATTTTGCTTGTAAAATGCAGTACTCTTTATAGTATTGCACATTGCATATTCATGTCTCACTTTTCCATGCTGCATTTCAAGTATATCTAAATCAGAAAAAAGGAATGAAAAAAGTGGTTATTTTAATTACCATAATTGCACAAGTCAACTTAGTTCCATTACTATCAAACCATACCTGCTGTATCTCTTTGAGGAAAGCATTAGGGCCCAGTCACTCAAAAACGTGTTCCTTCATTCTTTCTGCACCCCTCTTGCCTTGGTCTGCAGTTCTCTTGCTTCTTTCTGCACTACTCTTGCCTCTTTCTGCACCTCTCTTGCCTCTTTCTACACCTCTTGCTTCTTTCTGTGCCCCTATTGTGTCTTTCTGCGTCTCTTTCTTTTTTCTGTACCCTCTTGTCTTTTTGCACCTCTCTTGCTTCTTTCTGTACTTCTCTTGCCTCTTTATGCACCTCTCTTGCCTCTTTCATCACTACTCTTGCTTTTTCTGCTCCTTTCTCCCTCTTTCTGCATGTCTCTTGCCTCTTTATGCATCTTTCTTCCTCTTTCTGTACCTGTCTTGCCCTTTCTGCACCACTAATGCTTCTTTCTGCACCTCTCTTGCTTCTTTCTGCACTTCTCTTGCTACTTTCTTCTCCTTTTTGCCTCTTTCTGCACCTCTCCACATCTTTCTGTAATTCTCTTGCCTATTTCAGTACCTCTCTTGCCTCTGTCTGTACCACTCTTGCCTCTTTCTGCACCTCTCTTTCTTCTTTCTGTACGTCTCTTGCCTCTTTCTGCACCTCTCATGCCTCTTTCTGCATCTCTTTGGCATCTTTTTGCACATTTCTTCCTCTTTCTGCACCTCTCATGCTTCTTTCTGCACTTTTCTTTCCCCTTTCTTAACTTGTCTTGCCTCTTTCTGCAATTCTCTTTTCTATTTCTGCACTTCTCTTGTGTCTTTCTGCACCTCTCTTGCCTCTTTCTGCACCTCTCTTGCTCCTTTGCACATTTCTCTTGCTTCTTTCCGCCCATCTCTTGCCTCTTTCATTACTTCTCTTGCTTCTTTCTGCTTCTTTCTCCCTCTTTCTGCACATCTCTTGCTGCACCTTTCTATTGCTTTCTGTACTTCTCTTTCCTCTTTCTGCACATCTCTTCCTCTTTCTGCACCTTCCTTCTCTTTGCACCTTTCTTGCTTCTTTCTGCACTTCTCTTGCCTCTGTCTGCACCTATCTTTCCTCTTTCTATACTTCCCTTAAATCTTTAAGTACTTCTCTTGCCTCTGTCTGCACCTATTTTGCCTCTTTAAATACCTCCCTTGCATCTTTCTGCACTTCTCTTGCTTCTTTATGCACTTGTCTTGCATCTTTCTGTACTTTTCTTAGCTCTTTCTGCACATTTCCTGCCTCTCTCATTACTTCTCTTGCTTCTTCCTGCACCTCTCTTGCTTCTTTCTTCCTCTTTCTGCACATCTCTTGCTGCACATCTCATGCTGCACCTTTCTACTGCTTTCTGTACTTCTCTTGCCTCTTTTGGCACTTCTCTTCCTCTTTCTGCACCTTCCTTCTTTTTGCACCTTTCTTGCTTCTTTCTGCACTTCTCTTGCCTCTGTCTGCACCTATCTTGCCTCTTTCTATAGCTCCTTTACATCTTTATGCACTTCTCTTGCGTCTTTCTGCACCTCTCTTGCCTCTTTCTGTACCTTTCTTGCATCTTTCTGCACTTCTCTTGTTTCTTTATGCACTTGTCTTGCATCTTTCTGCATTTTTCTTATCTCTTTCTGCAAATTTCCTGCCTCCTTCTGCACCTCTGTTGTTTCTTTCAGCACTGTTCTTGCTTCTTTATGCACCTCTTTGCCTGTTTCTGCATCTCTCTTGCCTCTTTCTGCACTTCTCTTGCCTCCTTCTGCACCTCTGTTGCTTTTTTCTGCACTTCTACAACCTCTTTCTGCACCCCTCTTTCTTTAAGTCCTCATTCTACAAAACATGCTCGAAATTCAAGAATGTAGAGCCGGTCGGTCCGATATACCGCAGCTCAATGTAACCATGAAAAAAGAAGAAGCCTGGTCACTTCTTCTTGAAGGATGGGAAAATTTGACCCCTGGACACTTTTTTCAACAGGGCTTATCCGTGATCACCAGGGCTCCTCATCTTTAATCGGCCATTCAACCTAGCCTTGGCTATTTTCCCAACATTTCGGCCACACGAGCAGATTCATAATCATTGGACCGCTAGGTATAGTAGATATAAAACTAAGAAAAAACCAAGTGTGACCACGTCAGGAATTAGTGAACCCCTCTTGCCTCTTTATGTCTCTCTGTTGCTTCTTTCTGCTCTTCTGTTGCTTCTTTCTGCATCCTTTTCTCTTTCTATACCCTTCTTCCCTCTTTCTGTGCCTCACTTACCTCTTTCTGCACCCCATTCCATTTTTCTGCATCTCTCTTTCCTTTTTATGCAGTGCTCTTGCCTTGCCTTCACCTCTCTTACCTCTTTCTGCACCCCTCTTGCATCTTTCTGTACCTCTTTTGCTTCTTTCTTCAACTCTTTTGCCCCTTTCTGCACTTCTCTTCCATCCTTCTGCACCTCTTTTGCATCTTTCTGCACTTCTCCTGCCTCTTTCTGTACCCCTCTTGTCTCTTTCTGCACCTCTGTTGCTTCTTCCTGCACTTCTCTTGCTTCTTTACGCACCTCTCTTGCTTCTTTCTGCACCCTCTTTTCTGTTTCTGCACCCTTCTTCCCTCTTTCTACACCTCTCTTGCCTCTTTCTGCTCCCCTGTTCCCTTTTTCTACATCTCTCTTGCCTGTCTCTGCAACCTTCTTGCCTCTTTCTGCAGGCCTCTTGCCTCCTTCTGCACCTCTGTTGCTTCTTTTTGCACTTCTCTTGCCTCTTTTCTTTCTGCACCCCTCTTATCTGTTTGTGTACGTCTGTTAGTTCTTTCTGCACTGTGTGCTTCTTTCTGAACCTCTCTTGCACATTTATGCCCCCTCTTGTCTCTTCCTGCAACCCTCTTGCTCCTTCTGCACCTTTGTTGGTTCTTTCTGCACTGATCTTGCTTCTTTCTGTACCTCTCTTGAAAATGTCTTCACCCCTCTTGCATATTTCTGCACACCTCTAGCCTCCTTCTGCACCTCTGTTGGTTCTCTTGACACTGCTCTTGCTTCTTCCTGCACATCTCTTGTAATTTCCTACATCCCTCTTACCTCATTCTGCACCTCTGTTGGTTCATGCTACACTACTCTTGATTCTCTATGCATCTCTTTTGCCTGTTTTGTTAATGTTAATAATAATTGCATTTGTAAAGCGCTGCTGCTACCCGAAGGTGTCCTGGCGCTTCGGTGAAGACCTACCGGAGATTTATGTAATTGTGTGTATTACAAGCTAGTTTGTGAAGAGCCAGGTTTTTAAAGCCTTCCTAAAGACCAGCAGATTGCTCATGCATCTCAGATGTAATGGAAGTATGTTCCACGCCCTGGACGCTTTAGCACTGAAGCTTCTGCCCCCTAGGTAGCTTTTTTTCACAATGGGCATTGTTACAAGTTTGCATCCGATGACCGGAGTATTCTTTTTGGTGAGTACCAGCAGAGTTGTTGCTTTAGAAAGTCATGCCCTGATCCATGCACGGCCTTGAAAACCAGACACAGGGCCTTAAATTGGGTGCGCTTTCTGACTGGTGGAGTTTTTTAATAGATGTTGTGATCGATGCATACATAGGTGTTTCTGCACTTCTCTCGCCACCTTCTACACCTCTGTTGCTTCTTTCTACACTTCTGTTGCCTCTTTCTGCACCTCTGTTGCTTCTTTCTGCACCTCTCTTGATTCTGTCTGCACCCCTCTTTTCTCTTTCTGTACCCGTCTTTCCTCTTTCTGCACCTCTCTTGCCTATTTATGCACCCCCTATTCCCTTTTTCGGCATCTCTCTTGTCTGTCTCTGCAACTCTCTTTCCTCTTTCTGCAGGTCTCTTGCCTCCTTCTGCACCTCTGTTGGGTCTTTCTGCACTTCTCTTGCCTCTATCTGCACCCCTTTTGCCTGTTTCTGCACCTCTGTTGGTTCTTTCTGCACTGCTTGCTTCTTTTTTAACCTCTCTTGCACATTTCTGCACCCTTCTTGTATCTTTCTGCAAACTTCTTGCCTTCTTCTTCACCTCTGTTGCTTCTTTCTGCACCTCTGTTGCCTGTTTCTGCAACTCTCCTGCCTCATTCTGCACATCTCTTGCCTCCTTCTGTACCTCTATTGCTTCTTTCTGTACTTCTCTTGCCTGTTTTTGCACCCCTCTTGCCCTTTCTTTACCTCTGTTGTTTCTTTCTGCACCTCTCTTGCTTCTTATTGCACCCCTTTTGTATCTTTCTGCACCCTTCTTCCCTCTTTCTGCAACTCTCTTGCATCTTTCTGTACGCTTGTTCCCTTTTTCTGCACATCTCTTGCCTGTTTCTGCTACTCTCTTGCCAGTTTCTGCACTTTTCTTGTCTCTTTATGTTCCTCTGTTGCTTCCTTCTGTACTTCTCTTGCCTCTTACAACACTTCTCTTGCATCTTTCAGCACCTCTGTTGCTTCTTTCTGCACTTCTCTTGCTGAAATCTACATCTCTCTTGCTTCTTTCTGTAACCATATTTCCTCTTTCTGCACCCTTCCTCCTTCTTTGTGTACCTCTCCTGCCTCTTTCTGCACCTCTCTTTTGTCTTTCCACACCCCTCTTGCATCTTTCTGGACCTCTTTTGCTACTTTCTGTACTTCTTGTGCCTCTTTCCATACCCCTCTTGCCTCCTTCTGCACCTCTGTTGTATTTTTCTGCACTGCTCTTAGCTTTTTTGCACCTTGTTGCCTCTTTCTGTACTTCTGTCTGCACCTCTCTTGCAAATGTCTGCACCCCTCTTGTATATTTCTGCACCCCTCTTGCCTCCTTCTGCACCTCTGTTGCTTCTCTATGCACTGCTCTTGCTTCTTTCTGCAGCTCTCTTGCGAAAGTATGTACCCCTCTAGGCTCTTTTTGCACCCATCTTCCCTCTTTCTGCACCTTTCTTGCCTCTGTCTGCACCCTTGTTCCCTCCTTCTGCACCTTTTTCCTGTTTCTGCATCCCTCTTGCTTCTTTCTGTATTTCTCTAGCCTCTTTCTGTACCTCTGTTGCTTCTTTCTGTACTTTTCTCGCTTCTTTCTGCATCTGTCTTCTTTCTTTCTGCACCTCTCTTTCCTCTTCTTGTACCTCTGTTGCCTCTTTCTATACTTCTCTTGCCTCTTTCTGCAATACTATTGCCTCTTTCTGCACCACAGTTGCTTCTTACTGCACCTTTTACTTCTTTCTGTACCCCTCTTGCAAATTACTGCACCTCTATTGCCTCTTTCTGCACCAGTAACGGCCTGTGGAGGGAGTTCCTTAGGGCAGTGGGGCAGGTTGGGGAGGGGCAGGGTAGGGGGTAGTAAATACCTGAATATGGATGAACCGAGGTAAGTAAACAATTAAATGAATAAAGGGGATAAATGAGCTGAAAAGGGAAAATAAAGGTTACCAATGAGAAGAAAGAGGCAAATTAGTCTCCAGCAATGAGCAGAAAGAGACAAAATACAGGCCAGCAAATAGCAGAAAGAGACAATATAGGGGCCAGCAACAAGTAGAAAGAGGCAACATAGAGATCAGCAATGAGCAGAAAGAGGCAAAATAAAGGTAACAAATGAGCAGCAAGATGCAGGATAAAGATCAGTAACAAGCAGAAAGATGTATGATAAAGGTCAGAAACTAGCAGAAAGAGACAAAATAAAGGTTAGAAATTAGCAGAATGAGTGAAAATAAAGGTCCGAAATTAGCAGGAACAGGCAAAATAGAGATCAGCGGCGAGCAGAAAGAGCCAAAATAAAGGTCAGAAATTAGCAGAAATAAGGAAAATTAAAGCCAGCAAAAAGAATCAAAACAGAGATCAGAAACGAGCAGAAAGAGGCAAAATGGAGGCCAGAAATAAGCAGATAGAGGTAAAATAAAGGCTAGCAACGACCAGAAAGAGGCAATATAAAGGTCAGAAATGAGCAGAAAGAGGCAAAATAAAGGCCAGCAATGAGCAGAAAGAGGCATAATATAAAACAGAAATGAGCAGAAAAGATAAAATAAGAGGTCAGAAATGAGCAGAAAGAGGCAAAATAGTGGTAAGCAACGAGCAGAAAGAGGCAAAATAAAGGCCAGCAACAAGCAGAAAGTGGCAAAACAAAGATCAGCATTGAGCAGAATGAGGTAACATAGAGGTCAGATATGAATAGAAAGAGGCACAGTAGATGTCAGAAATGAGCAGAAAGAGGCAAAATTAAAGTCAGAAATGAGGAGAAAGAGACAAAATAAAGGTCAGCATTGATCACAAAGGGGGAAGATAGAGGTCAGAAACAAGCAGAAAGAGGCAGAATACAGGTCAGCAATGAGCAGCAAAAAGCAGGAAAAAGGTCAGCAACAAGCAGAAATAGGTAAGATAAAGGTAACAAACAGAAAGAGACAGACTAAAGGTCAAAAATGAGCAGAAAGAGGGAAAATAAAGGTCAGCAACTAGCAGAAAGAGGCAAGATAAAGGTCTGAAGCGAGCAGGAAGAGGCAGAATAAAGGTCAGCAATGAGGAGATAGAGGGAAAATAAAGGCCAGCAACTAGCAGAAAGAGGCAAGATAAAGGTCAGAAACAAGCAGAAAGAGGCAGAATAAAGATCAGCAACGAACAGATAGAGGGAAATAAAGGTCAGCAATGTGCAGAGAGGGGCAAACTAAAAGGTCAGAAACTAGCAGATAAAGGTAAAAAAAGGCCAGCAACTAGCAGAAGAAAGCAAAATAGAGATCATAAATGAGCAGAAGAGGGAAAATAAAGGCCATCAACGATCAGAAAGAGGCAAAATAGAGATCAGAAATAAGCAGTAAGAGTAAAAATAAAGGCCAGCAAGGAACAAAAAGAGGCGAAATAGAGATCAGTAACAAGCAGAAAGAGATAAAATGGAGGTCAGAATCGAGCAGAAGGAGGCAAAATAGAGGTCAAAAACGAGCAGAAAGAGGCCAAATAAAGGCCATCAAGGAGAAGAAAGACTCCAAATAAGGAACAGAAATGAGCAGAAAGAGGCAAAATAAAGGCCAGCAATGAGCGGAAGAGTCAAAACAGGGATCAAAAAAGAGCAGAATGAGGAAAAATAGAGGTCAGAAATGAGCAGAAAGAGGCAATATAAATGTCATTAGTGAGGAGAAAGAGACAAAAAAGTCAGTAATGATCAGAAAGAGGCAAGATATAGGTCATAAATGAGCAGAAGAAGGACAAAAGGGGTAGCAACAATCAGAAAGGGGCAATATGAAGGTCAGAAGTGAGCATAAAAATGGCAGAAAATGAGAAGAGAGAGGGCAGAACCCACTTAGGCACTCATGCACCCATTCACGGAGCAACTCAGACACTCTCACACCTACTCACAGACCCAGTTAAACACCCATGAACCTCCTTACAGAATCACTCATGCTCTCTCTAACCCACACCAGATCTACTGAGATTCATACCCTGACTCACAAATCCACTCAGACTCATGCACCCACTCTCAGAGATTCATGCACCGATTCACTGACTCACTCAGAATTCATGTAGTCACTCACAGACTGACTGACACACTCATGGAGACACTTGCAAACCCACTCAGACACTCGCATACCCACTCACAGACACACTCACACACACATACCCACTCACAGACCAACTCAGAGACTCATGCACCAATCACAGACCCACTCAGATACTCACACAACCACTCCCACACCTCATGAGACACTCATGCACCCACTGAAAGAACCATTTAGACATTCATGCACTTACTGACTGACTCACACACACTTCAAACACCAAAGATTACATGAACGTTATAGTTAGGAAGCAGAAATTACAAATACTTAGAAATTCACTGACAAAAACAAATGTTACAGGGACATTATAGTTAGGCTCACATTTCACTCCTACACTACCAAATTCAGTAGTTATAGTTACATGAGATAACTATAAATCATGCCCCTGCGATGCACTGCGTATGACCTCACATATTACAACACTCATGGCATGATCAGTGATGTCACTCATGATATCTCTCATGACATCTCAAAGTACATAACTGATGACATCATCCACAGAAACACTCACACCCCTATAGAATCTCTCATATACGCACTCCCAGTGCCACACAATCCCTCACAAGCCCATTTCCAGACCCATGTAGGAGGAACACAACCAATCACTCATCCATAGAGCCACTCACACACCCACTCACTCACTTATCGAGCCTGATCATGTAACCAGTTACTCACCCATACAGCCACTCACACAGCCACACACTCACCAATAAAGCTACTGACCCACTCAGTTATTCATATATATAGCCACTCATATATCCACTCACTCACCCATATAGCCTCTCAACAGAGCTACTTGCTCACCCATACAACCACTCACACACTCACTCACACACCCACATAATGGCTGACATACCCATTCACACATCCATACAGCCACTTACACAGCCACTCACTCACCCATATGGCCAATCCCACAGACACTCACTCTCCCATATAGTCACTCACACACCAAGTCACTTAACCAAACACTCACTCAAAAATCCACTCACTCACCCATACTGTCACTTGCATACCCAGTCACTGACCTATACAGCCATTCAGATACCATTCACTCACCCATACAGTCACTGACACACCCACTCCCAATTCATACACCCACTCACAAAGCCACTCACTCACCCACCCATACAGCCATACCCACTCACTCACCAATACAGTCACTCTCACAGCCAATAAGTCTCCCACACAGCTACTCTGACACCCACTTATATACCAATACAGGCACTTGTATACCCACTCAAACACCTGTACAGTCACTCAGACAACTACTTACACACAGATACACACAGTCACACAGAAACTCAACTATACTATGTTAAAAAAAGAAATCTCTCATTAGTACTATACAAAGTATATTAATTTAACTTTTGTGGTACCTCAGTATATACGTTTAACACACAAAAACATTTACAAAACATTCACAATCACTGGATGATGTAATCAGTGATGACATTTGAGATGTCATCAGTGATGTCACTGACCATGTCATGAGTGATGTAATATGTGAGGTCATAAGCAGTGCATTGCGGGGTAAAAGTTATAGTAAGCTCAGGTAACTATAACTGCTAAATGTCAATGGTTTTGCATGAGTGAAATCTGTGCCTACCTATAAAGTCGCTGTACCCTTTCATTTTTTCAGTGAATTTCTAAGTTTTTAAAAATATTATTTGATAACTATATTGCCCCTTTGTTTTTTCTGTGAATATCTACGTCTGTTTAATGGCATTTCCTAACTGTAACGTCCCTATAACATTTGGTTTTTAAATGAATTTCTAAGGTTTTTTAAATGTTATTTCCTATCTGTAACCTGTAACCTATGCAAGTGAGTGGATAAGTGTCTCAGTGTGTGTGTGAGTGAGTGCATGATTGTCTCAAGTCTGAGTAGGTATGGGAGTGGCTGCATAGGTGTCTCACTGAGAGCATGAGTATCTGACTGGCTCTTTAAGTGGGTGTGCGAGTGTCTGAGTGGGATTGTGAGTGTCTCCATGAGCATGTGAGTCAGTTTGTGAGTGAGAGCATGAGTGTCTGAGAGAGTGCAAGAGTCTGTGAACGGGTGTGTGAGTCTCTGAGTGGGTCTATGAGTCAGTGCATGGGTCTCTTAGTATGTCTGTGAGTGGGTGTGAGAGAGTACGAGTGGTTCTATTAGTAGGTGCATGAGTGTCTGAGTGGGTGTATGTGTCTGATCGGGTCTGTGAGTGGGTATATAATTGTCTGAATGAAATGAAATGAAAATAGTATTTGTAGAGCACACTTATACCCGGATGTGTCTAGGCGCTAGTCTCAGAAAGGTGAACTGCTGACGGGAAAAAGGATAGTTATTGGGTAAAAAGCCATGTTTTAGGAGCTTTTCTGAAAACCAAAATATCAGTTTTTCTTTTCCATTCCAAGGACAGAGAGTTCCAGAGTCTTGTTGTGCCCACAAGAAATCTTTTTCCATTCCAGCAGGACTTTTTTGAATGTAGGAACTATGAGATTGTAAGCTGAGGCAGAACAAAGTGGTCTAGATGGCATGTAGGACTGAAAGGTGTGCCTGGAAAAGTCAGTGCCAGTGCTGTGGAGTGCCCTAAAGGCAATGGATACAGCTTTAAAATCAATGTGCTTCTTGACTGGAAGCCAATGAAGAAGATTCGAGTCAGAGGAGACAGACATGTCTGGGAATGCCTAAAAGTAAGCGGGAAGCTGAATTCCGTAGGATTTGGATTGTGTTGAGACATTTTTTTATGGATGTTACAGTAGTCAAGTTTAGATAGTACAAGAGCTGAAGCCACAGCTTTTCGTAAATTAAGTGGAATAAAAGGAAAGATTTTTCTGAGGAGTTTCAAAGTATATTAGTGTCAGAACTGATAGTGTTGACGTGGCCCTCAAAGGAGAGTTTGCTATCAATAATGACACCTAAATTTTTCACCTTGTTTACAGGTGTAGGAAGCAAGCCAAGTTCCTGCGGCCACCAGGTTGGGGACAAGGAGGAGGTATTTTTGCTGAAAAGTAGGACCTATGTTTGCCGGAGTTGAACTTTAGGCAGTTCTGAGACATTCTTTTAATCAAGAAAACAGTCATGAAAGCGAGTGGGTGTATCAGCTGGATCGCAGGCCATGGATATGAAAATGGAGATGCCATAGGCATAGAACAATACTGAGAACCCAAAGGAATGGATCAATTTGACTGACAAGGGGTCAAGGATGAACACTGTGGAATGCCACAAGGTAGTGTGAAGGTAGGTGAGTTAAAGTCTTCAAGAGCAACAAACCGTTCTAGACAGTAAGAAAAGTTTTAAGGCGAGTGAGTGCTCTACCCCTGATCCTAATGGAGATAGGACGGTCTAAGAGAATATTATGATGGACATGTTGAAAGCTGCAAAGAGATCTAAAAGGACTAGGGCAGCATTGCCTCCTGCAAAGGCATTCGGCCTGATTTTCTCTGATGGTGTGATGAGAGAACATTCCATACTATGGTGGTTTCTGAAGCCAAACTGGGTAGGGTCAAAGTGTTTGGATTTCCCAATAAACGGTCTTAGTTCTGCATTCATGGCCTTTCCAATAATTGTAGCCGGAAATGGGAGGCGAGAGATGGGCCGATAATAGGCTCTGCACTGTCAAGATTCTGCTTTTTCAGAAGAGGAGGAACAAATGTAAATTTTCATTTCATCGGGAAGTAGCCCGTGTGAAACATCTGATTAAAGATGACAGTAAGGTGCTCTGAAATGGTTTCTGGTTCTGCAGACAGATTTTGTTAAGCTAAGTAGATTCTAGATTTGTGCTAGTAAAATAGGCAAGAAAGTAGACAGTATAGCGGATTAACCAGCAGAAGCGGGCTTATGGGGGATTGCTTTTCCTACGGGATCAGTAATGAGCTCAAGAGGTGTACTGGTGGGATGCAAGCAAAAATTGCTTGATGGAGTGTCTACAGCAGAGTCATGTCAGGATATGTGATTTGCCAAGAAATAGCTGTAGACTGCCTTTACCTTAGCCTGAAAGAAGGATGCTAAGGATTTGCAAAAGGCTTGACTAATGTTGTCATTTTTATTTTTACAAGGCTTTTTATTTTTTTTAACTGTGGCAAAGAATTCTTTGGAAGAGATTTTAGAAGATTTGATTTATAGAAGCAGGTTTTCTCCTTGAGGATAAGTTATTTGTAGACTGCTAGTGAACACTTGTATAGTTCCCTTTCTGTGGGGCCGTAGCTGAATCTCAATTGTCTTACCAGGCTGCAACAGGTCTGCTTCTGTAGTCTAGGACTCACTGAGAACCATAATTCGGTAGGCGGCTTCTGTGGCTCTTGTGATTTTTGAGAGGTGCTATAAAATTTAGGGAGTCAGCACAGTGATGGCAGGTAAAAGGGGTTTTTGTGCCAAAGATGATTTTTTTTTATTCAAAGAGAAGAGTGTATGGGATTATTTGATAATAACTTGCAAAAATTAGTTTTGTACTCCTGGATGAATTCACAGATCTGCCCACAGAGTTATACAGGGGCTGCACTGAGCCCCACGTATCCAGCCACGGAGTTACACAGGAGTGTGCTGAGCACCGTGGTGGATCCACGGTGGATATGCAAATCCAACAAAAACTGGTATGGAATTGGGCTATGTTTTGAGGAGTGTTGGATAGGGTTTAGTATAAGATCCAGTAAGAAGATGGATAGCATAAGTTAAATACGAAAGAGAGATTCACTTTGTGATTGAGTATCCTTGAAAGCAAAGTTGAAAAAGTTGCCATTAATTGTTGCCTTGTACGAGAGTGGTGTAAAATTCTTCTGCATGGTTTTTGTGCATTTTCAGTGAGTAGAAATTCTTACTGATACTGAGAGGGAAATATACAGACCAATAAACACAATTAACAGGTTTGTGTAAAAAATTTAGTTTAATTGAATGAGTATTACTACAGGGATCATTGTGTATAAGGTGAATGAAAGTCAGTAGCATGTTTATAACACCTAAAAAGGAATATAAATAATAACTATGTAATAACAATAAGGAAACGTAGAATATTCAGCATAGGAAGGTTAGAGTTCCTTTTTAGCAAACAAAACTGAACCTTAGGTAGGCAATAGGTAGTACTTACAGCAGGGTACTTTGTTATTAAGAGGTGAAAGATGTTGTTCTCAGTTTAACTGAGTTTGATGTGGACTTGCAGACACCTATGCCCACATATGTATGCCTTGTGACATGCATACAGCAACTTATATGCCTATTAACAGAAGGAATGAGCCAGTGACACAGCCATTCAGACAGTGTGGGGGCTGCTTATACATTCATGCCAACACCAAGTCAGCTGGTATGTTTACAACAGTATTGGAATCAGTTGCACAAACCAGTTACATATCTCTTTATTTTACCATATTTTTAAAATATCTGGTGGGATACTCATAGAGGTACTGATGCACTAGTCAATTATGTAGCCAATAGTAACAGAACCTACTGGGCTACCCAAACAAGTACTACTTTCAATATACCTGAGTGCTTTTACTGTAGATTATGAGTGTACAGCTTTAAGTGTCAGATTGATTTGCCATAAAAAGGTTATTTATAAATGCTTAGACTATCATTTTGCTACACTCAGTATATATACTTAAGTATCTGGGGTGACACTGATAAAGGACCTGATTCCTGAGGCAGAATGGCAGTTAACAACTGAATGAACTTGCTCATGCATCCACAGAATTACTTTAAACATAGTTGAGAACTACTACAGAGTGTTAGTGTTTAGTTTGACTATTAGCTCATGTTGTGATTAGAAAGGCTAACATTGTAGTACACAAAATAGAGCACTGCGCTAGGCTGTTGTTTTAGAGGAGGATGCTTTCTAGTTAAAAGTTGATCCTGTGAGACATTCATGCATAACCATGGACACACTGATGCATTCGCCGACATACTCACCCACAAATTCATACACACACTAGTATACTCTGGGACTCACTGATACAAACACTTACACAGCCATTCACATAGTAACACATACAAGTACATATTAATGGATACATTGACAGACATGCTGAGCAAAAAGTAGACAGAACCTCTAGAAGGGCCTATATTTCTTTCAACATTGGATATATCCTAATAATTAGTAAAAAGATGCCAAAGAGAGATCCTTGAAATATTATTCAAACATGAAAAATTTTTATTAGGCTATTTTGTCATTTTTTTAAAAATTGGTTTTAGAGACTCTTATATATAAATACATTTCATTGTCACTGTGCAAATCAACATATTTACATGCATTTGCTGATAATCTTATCATTCAAAATGCCCTCTAGTAGCAGTTGATCCTATAGATCAGGAATACAAACTCACACATACATCATACAGTATCAATAAAGAATATAGTGCATTCCTAACAATATATACAACTAAGCAAAATTATACAAGACATTGACTGACACAAGTGGTAGCTCTAAGGTGTACTTAAGAGGGAACGTATAGGAACCTAGATGGAGTGGTTCTATTGGTTATGATGTAATTGACCAAATCGTATCCAGGACAAAGATGTTGAGCCGACGTACGTTTCGGTGAAAATCACCTTCCTCAGGGCCAAAGACAGAAAAACTAACAAACAAGTGATACAAGATCTTAAAAATGTGAGGGCAACACACAAAGTTCTGAAAAACAGAGAAGTAAAAGAAGTTTAAGTATCATGATCTCATTAGCTTATTTACATTTTTACATCTTAGTTTTAATCTATGGCATCATATATACACACATAGCTGCTTTGCAATTTAAAGGTTTTAATACAAGCTCATAGTTAGCTAGACATCTTGCTAAGTAGAGATAAGGTAGACCAGAGACGTTGTGAGTCCACATAGTGAGAAGATAGAAAGAAAAAATCCAAAGATGTGAGCCCAGTAGGTCTAGTTCACTTAGAGTGGTGACTGGCAAAATGCCTAGAGCATGCAGTGCTTTTAAGATCTGTGGTAATGTGTTGTTATCCCATTTTGAGAAACAATATATATAGGGATTACCTATGATTTAGAGAATCTACATATGTAGATGTTTGGCCGGATTCTTTGGAGTCTGTGCTGCAAAGTTAGAATACAGAGAATTTCTGTAGTTATATGGTACAAAAAAGGTTATATTTATACTGCTGGTGTTATAGGTTGTCAATTACCTCATAAAGAGAGGCAGATGCCTGTCGGTTTCCTTATTGTTTGAGCCACCGGGGGACTTTTGTGAGCGGAGGAGTAGTTTCTGTGTAAATACAAGTATGAGGGTGAGCAATAGGCTAAAACTGAGCTCAAAGTAAGGTTATGACTGATGGTGGCTGTATTACCTGTTAGCGAGTAACCGGTGTATTGATAGTAAAAACTTGGGTTGGTTGGTTTAAGGCGCCATGATCTATATAATAAAATAATTACACATATAGGTGACGATTTGAAAAATGTGACAGAAATTACGGGACACGCAGTGATAACATTAGCTGTTCCCTGATTGAGGCTGCTCTAATGTGGAGAGACTTTACACTAAGAAACGCTTACGGTATTTAGTTTCCTGTTGTTATCGTGAAGAAAAAGCTAGGCGTTATTTATGGTAATTTCCGCTTCTCAGTGACACATTGTGGCATGTAGCTATGGCTTTTATGGGTTAGTGCAGCATTTAGCAATAAAAACACTTACGGGATTTAAAGAGAAAGCTGAGCGCTAGTTAAGGCGGTTTCCGCTCACAGTGAAACATTGTGACATTGGTTTAGATTGTAGCTATTGCTTTTTACGTAAATGCGGCATTTTTTATGTTCGATGGAACTTGTGGGCGGTTTATCGTACCTGTTTAGTAGCGTTATTTTCCCTCATACGGCGCTATCGAGGGTTCGACTCTTCGTCTGTGGTTCGGGTGAATGACCGTGTCTAGAGTGAGAAAGACATGTCGGTCAGAGGTACACGCGGGCTATTACAACAAAGCCTGAAATGCAATCGGGAGAGTGATTTAAGACTCGCCGATAATGCTGTTAAACATCACAAGGAGCTCGTAACAGCGAAATGCGGTTGGAAGCTTATGCATAGCGCGTTGGAAGAGCGGATCTTACCTTCCTCTTGAGATGCTGCTAACGCGACCGGGGGTTCTGTTGGAAAAGTTCCGCCATATGGCAGGAGCAGGCATGTGTGGCTATTTAAATATAATGTAGCAACTAGGGCCAGGTGAAAGATCGTGAACACAGAGATAGGACTAATACCATGTTGTGAACCGGAACATGGTAAAAGGACTTTAAAAGAGATTGCATGCTCTTTGGCAATGAAATGTATTTATATATAAGAGTCTCTAAAACCAATTTTTAAAAAAATGACAAAATAGCCTAATAAAATTTTTTCATGTTTGAATAATATTTCAAGGATCTCTCTTTGGCATCTTTTTACTAATTATTTGGATATATCCAATGTTGAAAGAAATATAGGCCCTTCTAGAGGTTCTGTCTACCTTTTGCTTGGTTTGTCTCCCCCCTCTGGGCCTCAAAATATTTGGGAGAACTCTCTCTTTTCATACTTCTTGACAGACATGCTGAGTCAGTCACTCTAGCATAAACTAAAACATTCTGTCAAACATTCATAGGTACACTGACACACCCATGGACACACTGATGCAGTTATTTGCATACTCACCCAGTGACTTATACACACACTGATATACTCTAGGAATGACTGATACATACACTGACTCATCCATGGACACAATGATGCATTCACTAATACATTCAGACACTTAGTAATGCACACCTAGAAACACCCTAGAACTGACTCATACATACACTGACACAAGGAAGATATACTAATGGGTTCACCAACATATTTACCCGGTTACTCATATTTATTTATTTATTTATTTATGTAATTTTTAAAGCGCAACAATTACCCGTGGGTGTCTCGGCGCTAGGAGCTAGATCTATTACCAGTGTTTCAGAGAACAGATGCAGAGCTCTGTATCTAAGGTTGCTCGTTAGTTCATTGCGAAAACAGCCATGTTTTAAGTTGCTTTCTAAAGATAAGCAGTGTGGGGCTAGATTTAATGTTGAGAGGAAGAGAATTCCACAATCTTGCTGCTGCAATGCTAAAACGTCTGTCTCCCCAGTTGACTTTCCTTGCTCTAGAGATTTGAAGCAGGTGGGCGGTGTTGGAACGAAGCGTTCTGGGGGTTGGTAGAGGCTTAAGGGAATTTTTAAGAAATTTGGGTCCCATGTTGTTTATTGCCTTGTATACAATACACAAGGACTTAAACTTAGTGCGGCTCCTCACCGGGAGCCAATGCAGTTGAACTAATTGTCTTGAGACAGAGGTAAATATTGGGATACCAAGTAGAACTCTGGCGGAGGCGTTCTGAATCATTTGCAATTTGGAAATTACTTTTTCTTGAGCGTTGAGGAAAAGGGCATTGCAATAATCAGTACGAGAAAACACTAGGGTTGAAATAAGAGTTTTGCCAGCGGTGGTAGGAAGGTATGGCAAAAGCTTCTTAATTTTTCGCAAGATGTTGAATGACGATGAAACTACACAGTAATACACTCTGGGACTCACTGCTAGATATATTGAGACATCTATGCACACAATGATGCAGTCATTAGCACAATCACTCACTCACTGCTACACACACTGCATTATTCTGGAATTCTGTAATACATAAACTGAAACAATAATGGACACACCAATTCATTCTCTAGCACATTTTTAGACTCACTAATACAGACACTGAAGCACCCTAGTGCTCACTGATAGGTACACTGATATATCGATAGACTCACTGATACGTAGACTAACACATTCAGATACTCAATCATACACACATAGAGAAACCCTAGGACTAACTGGCACATACACTGACACAGCAAAGATATACTGATGTGCTCACTGATATATTCACCCAGTTAGTCATACACACAATGAGACACTCTGAGACTCACTTATACATATAGTAATAATAATAATAATAATAATAATAATAATAATAAAAGGCATTTGTAGAGCTCGCAGCTACCCAAGATGGGGTGTCCCAGCACTATAACAGACAGTAAACAAGGTAGAGGACAGCGCAAAACCAGTCATTCCAACTAAAGAGCCAGGTTTTCAAGGCCTTCAGAATTCCTATTCAGACTGCATCAAGCGTAAGTGGAGAGTGTTTGGTGCCCCCATACTTTTCCGATAACCTTTTCATGGTTGGGTTCCTACCATGAAAAGGCTGCTGGAAGGGGATATCGTAATGACAATGAGGCACTCCTCCGACCACCGCCCTATCCTTGGATTTATGATCCTGGTGGAGGTGGTGGTCTTGCGTCCGACAGCTGTGGGTCCAGCTGCCAGTACCATGATATGGCAGTTGGACCAAAGGGCTATCAGTGGTCAGACGGCCAACATCATAATCAGGCCACAAATTAGAAACACAAATTGCAAAGTTTAAAGGTACATAAATCTTAGTTTCTGGTAAAACATATACCAGTATAGCTGTTATCTTTCATGAACGAGTACATTTTACATCTGAACACAATACCATCTAAATGAAAAGTACAACTGGGTGGACAGAGTGTGATGATAGAGACCTTATATTATGTAAAACATCTTTATTCGATTCACTGAATCATCGAAGCAAAAACAAAAAAAATAACAATAACATTTAGAATACATATATAAATAGGATAACAACGACATATATTACATATAATATCAGTAATAAATTCAATATTTACAAAGTGCAATTTTAAAAGTCCTCAGTATAAAGTACTTTTTCAATTAATCCCAAGTTCCAGCAACCTATAGGGAATATTTTTCGCAAAAATGCAGTCAAACAATAAAAACCCTTATTAACTCATAATTCCTAGGACCATTACTAATCATCTACATGCGACATTATAGATGATAAAACATCTACAAAATCCTGCTATACAGCATTTCTCACGTGGTTAAGCAGATGTAGTTAAAAGTAGGTTACAACACTTAGGCAAGACCATGAATCATATAATTTCATATTCCCTCATATTTCAGAATTTTAAACCTCGTTTTAATCTAATAGAATTGGTCGCTAGTAGGAATCTGCTCAACCCAAATACGACCAACTTAGAGGTGTCTGTTCTGAGAATACGTAACATTTCAACTTACTGTTTGATGCCCAAGTTCCTACCCAATGGGCGAATCCATTTTCTCCTTGGGATTTCATAACAAGTACAGAAAAATAGAACATGAGCTAGGTCTTATTGTCTACCCAAGGCACACTCAGTGCAAAAAGAATCATTGCTCTCTTCGGGATTTTCCCCCCACCTAGACGTGAATTTCTTAATTTGCAATGTACCGTATCTAAATTTTAGGTAAAGTATTTTAGCTGGGAGGGGCTCAATATCATCCATAAACGGCTCGAAGAAGGGACTTATTTTAAAACTTAAAAACCGATTAGTAAGCGATCCATAGCCGGGGCATACTGCAGTATTTTGATCAATATAACTCCAAAAAGTAGTTTTACACTCCAGTTTCGAGTCAGGGGAAAGCTGTTCCAGATGCTCCCAATATCTATTCAAACCTAGTCGCAAAAATCAAGTGCGGATATGGATCAACCAAGGAAATGTGACAGAGGTATCAAGACTAATCAATTCACTTATCGCATTTCTATATGTCTGCAATTCTTCAGTTATCCATACTCTAATCCAATAGGAAAGAGACATCCATAAGGCTCTGTGCTCAATCCGTTTAAGGCCCAGATCCAACATTAGAGGTATCACTAAGGTATTTTGTGGGAGGGCAGTGAATCTCCTCATAATTTTATTTTCTGCTAAAGTTAATGGGGCAAGGGTCCCACCTCCCAATAACTCTGAGCCATATAAGGCAGCTGATTGTGCCCTAGCTTTGTAGACTAATAAAGCAGGTGTCACAGCCTTTGATGAAGTTGATAAAAGTTTTCTTTTACAATTGGGCCAGCGTATTGGTTAAGGACAGCTTTAGATTTCATGATCTGTGGGTTCCAGGAAAGTTTAGAATTTATGTGCAACCCAAGATAAACAAAGGTTGTCACCCGTTCCAAGCTAACTCCACTTGACTGCATTTTATTTTTGAAACATCTGTGTGGTCTAAAACTCATATATTTGTTTTTAATCGCGTTAATTTTGAGCCCCTTTTTTTTACAATATCCATCCAATGCATCTAAAAAAATTTGCAGTCCCCTTGGGGTTTGCAATAGCAGGATGGTATCGTAGGCAAAAGTTAATGCACAGATATGTTCACCTCCCAATTTCGGGGAATTGTGGTTAGCTTTTTTAAGTGCTGTAGTCATATCATTGACATACAGGAGAAAGAGGGTTGGCGCCAGGACACAGCCCTGGCACACATCCCTTTTTACAGGTATCTCCTCTGTCAGTTCACCCCCTTTCCCCCAACACACTTTTGCATATGTATTCTCATGTAGTCTGATGAGCTGTAATACAATATTGCTTGCGACCCCCATATTCAGAAGACTAGTCCAAAGACAATCCCTAGGAATAGAATCAAAAGCGGCCTTCAAATCAATGAAGGCCACATACAAGTTCCCACGGCGCAGCCTTGTATACTTCCAGGCAATAATTACTAGTCTCAGTACCTGGTCTAGCGTATTAGTTTTCTTTCTAAAACCTGCTTGGCAGGAGGAGAGGATATTTTTATCCATAATCCAATCGGTCAGCCTATCTAGGATATATTTTGTAAAATATCTAGAAGACTGATTGGTTTATAATTTGTAGGTTCTTTCTTGGAAATTTTCTTGTAGATTGGAACAAACTCTGCTCCTTTCCATGAAGCAGGGACAGGCTGGCCATTGGCTATACTGTTACAGAGAAGATTTATATAAGGGGCCCATACATCTGGCTCATATTTAAATATGTCCCCCGGGATCTCTTTGGGGCCTGGTGACTTGGATGATTTTATCGCATCAATTGCCCTTCTGGTTTCTGACAAGGAAAACTGAAGAGCAGGTACTTGGCTCAGTGACAAAAATCCTATAACAGTAGCTACAGAATCTTCATTAGCAGTAGCAAGAGGTGCATAAAGATGGGCAAAATGATTATACCAAGTCTTAGGGTCCAGATGATAATCTTGCACCGGGTTTTCTGCCTTTTAGCCATTTACTAAAATTTTCCAAAACAGGAATTGATCATTATTTTTGGAAGCTAATAACAATTCAGCCCAACAGTCATCTTCCCATTTCCTATGTGCAGCTTTCTGGACGCTAGTGAAGATAACCCTTGCTTTCCTAATCAACATGATGTTTTTAGAGTCAAGAGCCTTACACAAGTTTTTCTTAGCAAGGGAACAGCCAGAGTCAAACCAAAGATTAGTACAACCATCCTTGGTTTTTGATTTATCACTTCCAGAAGCTGGTTTAGTTAAGTGGGGCCAAATAGTATCTATCAACATCTGATGGGTTTGAGTTATCGTTGGGCCATTTAATGACCCCACTAAATACTGTGTTAAAAATCAGCAAAAGTATTATATGCAAATGTTCAAAGATCAGCATTGCCCAAAATAGACGGCCAAAAATGTTAAAAGATAAGCATTGCCCAAAATAGACGGCCATTTTAGAGCCCTCCTATTATTAGCATGTTGAGGCTGGATTACATCCGGAACCATAACGGGTCCAGATGGAAAAAATACTTAATAAGACTCCCTGAAAATTCTAGGCATAAAGGAAAGTGATCGCTATCTTTCCTGACACTATCCACAATAAATCCCTCAACGTTATCCCAATGACCAATACCTATCATGATGTAATCAATTCTACAGGAGGATAATCCCCTCAAAAAAGTATGTGAGCGCTGGATATCTAGCTGGCTTCTGCCATTACACGCTCTTAATCCCTTTTCAATACTAAATTAAACAGCTGTAGAGCAGAAACAATGGGTCTCATCGTCTCCAGTGTATCCAATAGGGGAATGCCGATTACAAGATCTTGCACCTCAGTGACCGAACTCACTCCCTGTAGCGGCTCGTAGCAGCAGTTAAAATCGCCGCCAATTGGGACTAGGTCTTTTGAAGGGTACCTCCTCTAATCGAGTAAAGATTACTAACTCTTTTGATGGGTCTCTCGGTCTGACATAAACATTAAACATATACATACAATACTTACTTTGTATGTATATGTTTAATAATACTTTTTTAAGTTGTTAGGTTTTAGTCCCAAAACATCATCAGAGCCAGTAGATAGTATATCTACAGAGACATTTACTTCATTCTTTATCCAGACTAGCAGCCCACCTGAAGGTCTCCCTTTAGCCGATTGACGTGCTTCAATGCTAAAGGTCCTATAGCCATTTTTAAATAAGGATTTTGTTGCCCACGATTCTTGAAACAAACAAATATCAAACATAGCACTATAAGTTTGCCAATCCATATCTTGCATTTTTCTTATAAGTCCTGCTATGTTCCAAGATATACTTTTAAGTCTACGATGGAATAGAGATTGTGAGGGGGCTTGAGGAGTGTTTTGAATTAATGCAACTTCCCTCACTAAGGGCCCGATGTAGGTAGGGCGTTACCGATCGGTAACGGCCGAAAATACCGATTTTTTGCCCTTACCGATCGGTAAACAGCCATCGAGATGTAGGGAACGAAAAACATAAAGAATCGGAGTGAAAACCGATTCGGAATGAGTACCGAATGGGAAAGAATCCGATACGTACATACCGAAAATCGGAAATGTAACGAATTGTAAAAACACTGATTCGGATGCAAAGACCGATTCGGTCCATTGACCGAATCGTTAGTGACACCGAATCGGAAAATCACCGATTCGGTCCATTGACCGAATCGTTAATGACACCGAATCGGAAAATCACCGATTCGGTCCATGTACCGAATCGTTAGTGACACCGAATCGGAAAATCACCGATTCGGTCCATGTACCGAATCGTTAGTGACACCGAATCGGAAAATCACCGATTCGGTCCATGTACCGAATCGGTAGAAAGACCGATTCGGACATGAGCCGAATCGGAAAACATGCCGATTCGTAGGAATCGCCGATCGGGAAATTCCCCGATTCCGACAGTTGGGGAGATGTAGGGAGGCACAGAAACACCGAAATCGGCTCATAATCGGTAGAATTCACTCGGTATTTACCATGGATTGCAATCAGGTGGTAACCAACTTCAACCCATATAAACAGTCCCAAAATGCATTGCAACTTGCAGGATGGCAGCTTTCTATGTCATTGCGAGGCGGCTACGGCTACAGCAGGAAGGACAGAGGGAATGGCTAAGAAATGAACAGGTCTACAGACAGAGGATAACCCTCTTCATGCTCACAGAGGCAGAGATACTACAGAGATACAGGCTGGACTCTGACACCATACTTGAGCTCATCAGGGATCTCAAGCCATTCTTGGACCACCACACCCCAAGGGCACACGCCATCCCTGCGCACATCCAGGTGCTATGCAGCCTACACCTGCTAGCGTCTGGCAGCTATCAAAGTGGTGTAGCAGCAGCAGGAGGGGTGAGCCAGAGCAGCCTGTCAAGGTTCTTCCACACATTCCTTGACGCCATGATACACAGGATGGACCAATACATCTCTTTCCCTGCAACCCACGCAGAACTGCTACAAACCAAAGCTGACTTCTACCAGATGGCACAATTTCCCCAAATCATCGGTTGCATAGATGGCACGCACATTCCGATTTGCCCACCAGCGGACACCGAATACATATACCGCAATCGCAAGTCTACACACACCATCAACGTGCAGGTGATCTGCAATGCAAAGTGCACCATCACAGACCTGGTAGCAAAATTTCCAGGGAGTACCCATGACTCCTATATTTTCCAACAGAGCGGCATATATGCACGGCTGATGGCTGGCGAATTTGGAGAAGGATACCTCTTAGGTGAGACACATCATCAGACCCCCATAACACATAGTAGGTAGGTGGAATACATGTATGCATGTGTCTAATGTGACCCCTTTCTCTTCCAGGCGACAGTGCATATGCCCTCCGCTCATTCATACTCACCCCCTACCTCAACCCCTCCACACCCAGCCAAAGGAGGTATAACCGGGCCCACATACGCACAAGGAATGTTGTTGAACGGACCTTTGGCATCTGGAAAAGTAGATTCAGATGCCTGCACAAGAGTGGAGGTGCAAGGCAGTATACCCCCATCACCTGCTGCAAGATCATAGCTGTATGTGCAATGTTACACAACCTTGCGGTGAAGAAGGGCACTGAGGTGGAGTTGTCTGACTACGAGGACCATGACGACGACGAAGCTGTGCCACTGACACAGCCAGCTGGGGTGTGTACGCCAAGTGATGGCAGATACAGACGTGAGGAGATCACTGAGAACTATTTCTGACTGAGTACAGATGCAAAGACAGCTAAATGTTGCTTGGAAAAAACAAATTTTAATAGTGTTGCACCACAGTTACAGCACTGATGTGCAACAAAAAATGGAGTGTGGTAAATAAAATAAAGTCCAAGGTACTGGTTGCCTCACCCGCCCTTGCCAGGCTATTTCTTTGCCCGCTTGCCAGACCCACTGGGGTGTCCCTCAGCCCCCTCTGAATGCCCTGCAGCATCAGCGGAGCGCCTGGTGCTCCTCCGTGGCTCAGACGCAGCGCTGGCCGGGCTGCTGCGGCTGCTGCTGTCCCCAGCATCACCCAGGTCCAGGGCCGGATTGGAGGCAGTGTTTGAAATTATCATGGCCTCCATGGCAGTGGTGATCCGGGCCATCCCCCTAGTTAGCTCAGCCGTATGCTGACTAAGGACAGATTCCTGGTTGGCGCTGCGATGGCACAGTTGTGCCGTCGCCGCTGCAAGGCGGCCCATGGCGCGGTTCAAAACCCGGGCATCCCGCCTGCGCACAAGCTCATGCTCCTCCTGTCTGCTTGATGAGTGGGTGATGGCAGTGGTTAGCCTGCCTAACCCTGCTGCCACCTCCTTGTTGGATTCCACGACGGCCTGGAATCCCTTGACCAACTCCCCCATCTGCATGTTGTGCTGCAGGAGCTGGCGTTGGCAGGCCATAGTGGATCTTGCTTGTTGCCTCTGAATTTTCACCATCTGTCCCTCCAGGCCCAGGAATACACTGCCCTCCCGTGCTGGTGCAGCAGTGGTGGTGATGGTACGGCGCCGGGCACCGCTGCTTCCGGCCTGCTGAGTGGGCTGGGGTGCCACTGGTGGGGGTGTGAAGCTGGCCGGTCCCTGAGCCCCTGCTCCCAGGACAGGTTGAACAGGTGGCAAGGCCACGGTTGTGGCAGGAGCTGGTGTAGGCGGAATGGTGTCCCTTGTAGGGGAGTTCTCGGGGGAGAACTGCAAGGGGGGTGTGCTGGCCATTACTGGGGAGTGCAGTGCATCGTAGTCAATGACCAGGACTCCCTCCATACCTAGCCCTGTGGTGTCTCCTTCCTCCTCCTCCTCCTCCTGGCCAGCCTGGCTGGTGCTCGGCCCTGCGACTGCAGTGTTGGACGGTGCTGCTCCCTCTGCTGTCACTGTTGTTCCGCCTGATGGGGCCCCTAGGTACAAAGAAGCATTTGTAAACTGAGTGCCGATGTATTACATTCAGTACAATTATAGCATTCCACATGTCCTTGCATCTCCTTACACTGTGTCACACTGTTTCCTGTCTTGTGATTCTGCACTGCCATATTTAGCTAACTTCTGCTGACTACATGTACCATGATGCTTGTCTCTTGTATGTTGGTGACGGTACTGTGCTGGGGTTTGCCTATGCATTGTGTCTAATGGGGAGGTGTCTGGTAGGGTGTGTCATGATGCGCATGCTTCTTACCTGTAGCTGTAGCTCTCGCAGAGCTGTCCAGGGTCCGATTCCACTGACACTCTCCCTCTCAATGGTGCTGGAGACCAGTTCCTCCAGCTCGGTGAGGGGTGGCGCCGGGTTGTTGCCTCCTCCAGTGAGTCCAGCCTGCCTCTGTATGTCAGCCAGCTTCCTCTTCGTGAGGCTGCGGATGTCATAGAATCTCTTTTTCAGTTCTTCTATGGACCTGGGGGTGACACCCGCAGCATTCTCCTTCTGGGCGATGTCGGCCCAGATCCTCCTCTTCGTGCTGTCTGGCACGTTGAGGGACAGCTTGCCAAACAGCTGGCGGTGCACCCTCACCACCTCCTCGACCAGCACCTGAAGTTCGGTGGTGGTGAACTTCGGCTTCCTCTTCTGGGAGGACTTCTGGCTTCCTGACTGCTCTGCCATGTTCTCCAGTTCAGTTGGCAACCTCCTACTCCCACTGCTGCTAACTGTGAGTGTTGAGCTCAGGCTGACTCTCCAGAAACTTCTTAATTAGCTGCACCTGCCAGGGTTGCCACTCCCTGTTTGGGTGGGGGAGGGGGAGCCACCTCATTGGCTGAATCGGCTTTTGCCGAATCGGCTTTTACCGATTCGGTAATAGCCGAATCGGTAAAATCCGATTCGGTATTATCCGAATCGGTAAAAGCCGAATCGGTTCCTTCAATGCATTCCTATGGGCTTTTTCGCCATGGGTGTGTTTTCATGGCTTCGAATCTATGATTGCCGAATCGGATTTTACCGATTCGTCTTTTACCGAATCGGTATTCGCCGATTCGGGACTATCCGATTCGGTGGTAGCCGAATCGGTAATTTCCGATTCGTTGTTAGCCGATTCGGTACTTTTCGATTCAGACCGTGCCGAATCGGAACGTACCGATTCTCATTACCGATGCCGACCGATTCGGTATTCATTCGCTTTTTTTCCCCTACATCTCGTTTTCCGATTTCAGAATACCGATTCGGCCCGCCTCGGTATTTTGAAATCGGAAAATCGCGTTTACCTACATCGGGCCCTAAATCTCTTGTGGGATCAACATCAGATGTACAAATTACAACATCCCTATGGTCATTTACAACTTGTTGGTTACTTTCATTTAATGTGTTGGAACCTAAAGAGGGAGCTTTGGGCTCATCAGTTTGTTGCAGGTACCGACTAACTTGTGCAGATGAACAAAGTAATTCAATTGGCTCAGGATGTCTATCTATAGATTGAGATAGTCAATCTATTGCCTCTAGGTCACTACAAGGTTGTATATTTTAATATTGGAAATTGTCAGCATATCCCTCAGTTCTACACTGTCTAATACAAATGTTTGATTTGAAAAGGAGGTGGGATCTTAAATTCATGATAATTACATTTTCAGGGATTTTTTTGGACCAGAAAGATACTTTTATATCATCTAGGTTCCCTATATCTTGGGGGATCCTTTCTACATTTTTTATGTCTGATCTAATAATGGACCAGCATTGCCTTACCTTTCTAAACCAGTGGGTAACTTTATTGACAAGAGAGTCCTTATCTTCTCTCTGTACATTAGTTAAAAAAATACTGTGCACATTTTGCTTTTCATCCCTTCTACTATAACTACTATGGTGCTTCATGATATTCAACTCATTTACCCCAGGGTAACTTCTCATATTATCTGCCCTGGAACCGAAAGTTGGTAAATATCGGTTGTCCAAGGACCTGGTGACATCTCTTTTTTGGTTCTCATTAGGGGGGAACCTAGATGATGGTGTTCTATTGAGAAACTGTTGGGATTCCCGGAAACTTGTGCTCTCTCTCAACCCACCCTTTTCCAATGATCTTTTATTGGCTTTTTGTGGTAACAGTGATTTTCCTTTGTATGGGATATCCACAGATTGTTCCTTGGTAATTTTATTTGTTAGTTTACTAAAAATGGGGGGGGGGGGGGGTCGAGTTTTTTCCCCATTGATAAATTTACACCAAGGTTAACTATTGAAATAGTATCTGAAATAGGAGAGGGCGTATTGTAAGTGCCTCAATCATTCTCTTTATAACCATGACCTCCTCTTGAACTATATTCAGTTTTTCAAAAAGGGCCTTTACCAGTTTATGGGTGGGCACTATAGCATCCTTTAGATGCTCCTCTGTTACAGGTAAATCGCTCATACAGGTTACAACAGTATCTTTCAAGCAATCCCCCTGAGGTTCTTCATCATTAAGCTCTAGTGGCGAAAATCTATTAGAGCAGTCAACAGTTATTACCCCATTATCCAATGAGTTATGTCGAACCATTTCCATACCATCTTTATCTATTACAGCAGGAGAGGGAGTAGTACCTGTATTCTGGCCTGGTTTCTGTGAAACAATGTGTGGGGTGTTTGAACTAGGTCTACACCATTTATTTGGTGCACTATGACTGTAGGGGTTTCTGGCTACGTGGTGACACCCTTATCTTTCTTTTCATAAGAAGAGGAGATTTTACCTCTATTGTTTGTCTTGTTCACACTCCCTGCTGACAACATGGATTCAACCTCCTCAATCAATTCATCGATTGCGTCTAAATTGCAGTTTTCAGCTGCTGTTTATGGTGGTTTCTTTAGTTTTGCTAGCTTTGCTATCTGTTTCTTTCCTGAAGCTAATTCAGCAGCTTTCCTTTTCCCCATTTCCTTTGTGAAGTAGGTTACAAGTAAGTAAATTACACCCCCTTTACAAGCTTAGGAACAACAAATAAGTGCTTCACAAAGAAGGATTTAAATTTTAAAACATCAAACAAAGATACATTTTACATAATACATGAAGAAAAGCCAAAAAGTGAAACGATGATGTTCCAGTATTAAGATTGAAGGTCCCAAAAAAGTTTTCTATTGAAAAGTAAAAGTATGTCCTTTGCAGTATAATGACTTCAACGTAATCAACCTTACCGCTACTTGGATCTATTCTCAGCACTGTGAGGTAAAGCGGCGAAATCAAAAAATGTGGGGCACAGCCCGGTCTTTTCTGGGCTTTGACGGGCACGCCCTCGCGCTGCGGGAGGCGTGATGATGATTTAAGCGCCTCAGGGTGCTTGATATTGACGCTGGTGGTGCGCGCCTCACTGGGCAGCCTGGGCAGCCCGGGAGTTGTAGTTCTAGGCCTCAGGAAAACCCCCACATGCAGTCGGTGCGGCAGGCAAGGGTCACAGGACACGGAACAGAGCCCCCTCCGCGGTCCGGGATCACAGCGGTCAGCCCCCAATGATAATCCTGGGGTCTGGTAAGGCAGCAAAGCAGAGAATGGAGACCCTATATTCAAGCAGAGCTTACTGTGTAAACTACCAAATTCTTACCTTCGCTTTCTTGAACCAAAGTTCTAAGGAGGATTACTACTAAAACAATGGAATGCTACTCTTCAGAAACTTCTAATACAACCAGTTAAGATATCATTTGGCCTAATAAGTGAAATATCTTTATAATAAATTACAAATATCGTGATGTAGTTACTCGTGCAAGAAAATAACAGAGATAGCACTAAATTGGAAATACAGATGAAAAACTACAATCCAGGGCAAACATATGCTGAAGAGAAAATGGAGCACTGCTAATCTTATTCATCTTAAAACATTTTTGGGATATTCTATATATTTTTAAAAACTTTAAGTGGATCCATAGAATATTATATTTAGAACATATGTTTGAAGAACAGTTGGAAAACTATTAAAAAATTGCAGCACTGATATGCTTCACTGTTGATGAATGGATTACCAGATTTGAGGACTTCACTCGGCCTACGGAGAGTGATGTCTTCATATGCCTTTTTATATTCCACTTTTATTCAAACACATTAATTGTATTATATATCTAGATCAAACATTATACTATTTTACAGATATTTGCAAAACAGTGAGGTAAATGTTTGTAGTGAGTGTGAAGCAGAGTAATGTTAATTTGAAATAACGTGCTATGTACTTAAGGTTTTTTTTTAACAGTCTATATGACAGTTTTTCCCCCTAGTGTTCAGTAAGGAGCATCTATACACACTACATTTATAGTGTAAACATTTGGAACCTGAAAACAGTGAAAGGAAGGAATATGGCATGATTTAATAATATGTAAAATTGTTATGAATTATATAAATGTCTTGTGTTCTGATATTAACACTAGCTTTTCTTTTTTACAAATTAATATCCTTTAATAGAGAAATGTATAATATGCAACTTTAACTTCTATTTTTATTCTCTCTTTTTTCACAGATTAAAGGACCTCTTTTTTGGCAGTAAGTTAGGTAACTATTTAAATTTGTATCCATCCATACACTACCCATACATATACGTTATATTCATAATTAATTATGCTAGCACACTCAGACACACACTGACGCATGCACTAACGCACCCAGGCACATACTAATACATACGCTGATACAACCAGTTCCACGCCAATGCATACAGTGACACACCTATGCACATACTGATGCATACACTAACACATCTAGGCACACACTGATCCATATGCTCACATGCCTAGACACTCACAGTTGCATACAGTGCCATATCCAAGCACATAATAATGCAGACGCTGACTCACCCTGGCACATACTGATCAATACACTAAAACACCCAGTCACACACTGATGAATACACTGATACAGCTAGGCACACACACCTGCACACCCAGGCACATGCATTAACACACAGGCACATGCTGATGCATACACTGACACACCTAGACACATATTGATGCATACATTTACACTCCCTGGCAGACACTAATACATATGCTAACCCACCTAAACGCACTGACACATTCACTAACACAACCAGGCACACACATGCGAACGTTGATGCACTAAGATACACATGCTTGAGATGTCATCAGTGATGTTATCAGTGATGTCACTGACCATGTCATGACTGATGTAATATGTGAGGTCATAAGCAGTGCATTGCAGAAGCGCAAGTTATAGTTAACTCAGCTTACTATAAAGGCTGAATTTCTCTGGTTTTGTATGATTAAAATCTGATCCTAACTATAACGTCTCTGCAACATTTGGATATTTAGTGAAGTTCTATGGTTTTTTTAATTCTATTTGCTAACTATAATGTCCCTGTAACCGTTGTTTTTTTGAGTGAATTTCCAAGATTTTTTTAACTAGTAGTCACGTTTGAAGAGTTGAGGAGAAAGAGGGCTGTGCCTCCCTCCAGCTCTAAGGAAATCCACTGTGTAGGACTTACAAGAGGTACCAGGAGGGTTTATTGCCCCCCAAGGTCCCTCTGGAGCCAAGGGGATTTTATCCTCAACTAGTAGTGCACCGGGAGATACATTTGCAGAGAGGTGAAGAAAGGGTGTGTGGCCTCTGACAACTTCTCAGCAATCCTGCTGTGTGGAACCTACTGAAGGTAACAGGATGGGTAGTTTGGACCTCAAGGATGTCCTTGGTAGGCACCCCAGGACATTGCTGGAGCTGGCCCAGGGCCATTCATGGCTCCAGGAGAGGAGCTGCGTGGCCCCATCCCATCTTTGAAATAGCCTTAGTGAGGGGGTGGTTCCCGGGACTGTGTGAGGGGCTGGAGCCACCCAAACATTATTTTTAAACATAGACCCGAGGAGGTGGCAGTCCCCGGGGTTGCGGAGGGGCCTCATGCCCCCCGCATTTCACACTATGAGCACTGTGGAGGGGGCAGTCCCTGAGACTACATGGGGGTGGGAGCCCCCTTGCTTTTTTTTGTACATATTGCCCATCCAAGGGCCTAAAATAAAGGACTGAGCCATTTAACAAAAAGAGTGCTTTATGAACCAAGAGCTACCTGTTTGCCAAATCTGGTGTAATTCCATTCAGCAGTTTGGTCTGTAGCAGTGTTTAAAGTTTCCTATAGAAATTAACATTGAGAAAAAGCATTTTGGGACACCCCCTTTTTCTCAGCCCCCGCATTATGGATCACCCCAAACTTACAACCCAACAGATGCAGTGAGTGGCCTATTACATTTGGAAATTTCACGAGGAATTGTCAAACGGGGCCAAAGTTATAGGCAAATCAAAAAGCGCTTTTTCTATGGAAACTATGTCCTAACTATAACTACCTACTGGTGGCCTATATATACATTTATATATATTTCCTAGTGGCTGTTGCCACTAGGTTAAATTTTTTAGTTTGCTAATAACTTTGGCCCTGTTTGACGAACCTTCACAAAACATTCACACAAAAAAAGAGATCATCCACCTCAGCTGCGTCCTGGGTAGTTTTGAGGTGAAATGTCAAGCAGGGGTTGAGAGAAAAGGTTTTGAAACACAAAATCCGGATACATTTTCCATATACTTGTTTAAGACAGGCTGGAGCAAAAACTGATTAACAGAATTACACCAAATTTGGCGGGCAGTTGGATCTTGGTCTGCAGATTATGGTTTTTGTGATTTGGTATAAGTCAGTAGTTTTCGAGAAATTAAGGGTAAAAAATAGTTGTATATCTGAATGGTTGGATGAATTCGTTAGTGAGAACATTAACATTTTGCACTAAAAAAACATAGAAATTCACCAGTGATAATTAGAAGAGCTAACTGTTACTTGCACCTCCACCATGCAATGCTTATGACCTCACTTAAGACTTGAACCGTGGATTATTATGACATCAATGATAACACCTCAAATGAAGAAATAAAAAAAAGACGAAAGAAGGAAAATGTTTGGGGGTGAATCTGCAGAGAAGGCAATGTTCAACCATTGGGCTTCACCCTACATGTATTCTGGTGAATGGACTTTCAGGATTTCAAGATAGCAGAGATAAGTTTGAACTATATTCTGTGAACCAAAGGGAGACAGTGAAGGACTTTTTAGGGCTGGTGTAATGCAATCAGTTTTATTAGGCTTGAGACACAGTGAATCAGCTTGCTTTTGTAGTTTCTTCTGTTTCAACAGGGGTGGAAATATAGACAGTGTTACAGTATCTAAGCCTAGATTTCACCAAATCAATGTTGTAACTGGTGTAGAAGAAAAAAATGTTCCCCCAGTTTAGGGCAAAGCATGGTGTTTTTGCCCCTGATGTGATTTGTTACTGAATGGCAAGTTGTTCTTCAAATCATTCCCCAATGCTCTGTACTCCTTCTGCTAGGATAAATGTTGTTTTAGGTTCTCCCAGCCAATTAAATGAAAGACTGACTCATGTGATCTTAGACTCTGAGAGTTTTAATCTTACTGCTGTGTAGACACAAGTAGCTCTCCTTCTTTTCTAAGTATTTTTATTTAAGTTAGGATAACGAATTGTATATCATCTCTGTACAACTGGAACTGAAATAAAACTGAAAAACAGTGTGAGCTAGCGGTCTCATGCAGATATTGAATACGAATTGAGATCAAGGAGATCCCTGGGAGCACTGGTTAAGGTAAATTTAATGTACGATGAATGAGGAGGAGATAGTTCTGGTTTGCTCGATGCTGGCTGCCAAAAAGCTTGTCAATATTCTAGACCATTGTTTTTGTCACTCCAGCCATTTTATGTAGCTCAAAGCATCATAAGCAGTTGACCGACTAAAATAAGGATTTTCAATCACCTTCAGAAAAGGAAGAAGAGAAGGAGATCTTCTTGAAAGTCTGCTAATGAAGTTTCTGTTCTTCTGCCTGGTTAGAAACCCACTACCTTTACTGTGGAGTAGAGCTTGCATAGTTGAGATGCATCAGCTTCCATGATCTTCATAATACTTAGCCTATTGACCACATGTTCAAGGGGGTTTACTGTTATTTTTTATAACATGGGTAGTCATATTTGAAAGTTCTTCATCATTTCCCCCTCAACTGGGGTACAGGGTAGGACCGTATTGTGAAACCTGACGCTTAATCATTATATTGGGATGGAAAAGTCCCTTTCTCTGAGTGCCCCAGCTACAATGGTATCTGGCTCCCTGATGCTGATTTTTGTTGCCTTGGTGGAAAAAAATCATGCATGTACCCCAAGACATAGGTTTGTCATCTCATGGATTGTGGTCTTAAGGGACCAGGTGGGGCGCCAACGTACTTCCATCACAGTGGAGCAAGGCTACTGCCTTTGCTGGGAGTTAAATGTCATGAGTGTGATGGTTGCAGCATACTATGTAGTGATCAGTAGAAGTGAACAGGCCTTTTTACCTCTTTCACTGGAGTGAACATATATTCACCTCCATGTTGTGGGGCTATCAGATTTGGAATTGCCTCTGCGGTGAGAGACTGCTTTCTGGATAAAGAGCAAGAGAGAGAAGTGGGCACTTCAATAGAAAGCAGACCCCGATCACAAACCTGAAAGACTCTGAACCTAAATCACATTTGTTGTCGGAACAAGGACTATAGGAAGAGGAGCTCAAGGCCTCCAAAATTTTCAACTGTCAAGCAACCGGTCAGGCTGTACAAGGATGAGAAGTACTGCAAAATGCCTTATTGTGACCTGGAGAGGAGGATAAGGCCAGTCAGTCTCCCAGCAGTGTGAGGGGACATCACTCAGGGAAAACCAAGACCACCTACCCATGGAGTCTGGAGCACAAGCGTCTGCCTGTTTGCCTAGACCAGTGTACCCAGTGAGGAACAGGGGAAGCGCTTGGAGGTAGCGAGTCCTGGTGATTGGATCCCTATAGTGAGGTGTGAGGAGATGACTGATGCACCGATTGGTCTGCTGCCATGTGCAGTTCTCAGTTCATGACCCTGTACACCAGAGAGATCCCCCTTGAATATAGCTGTAGTTGCACTAATAGGTCTCTAACCTGTGTGCAAATTGAAGTCGACTACACCATATGCCGGAGGAGGCAACAGTAAAGATTAATGCTGTGCCAATCATGCCAAAGACCATGTGTGAAGTGAACTCAGCAACCCCCTGTGCCAGAGGGGGGCCACTAGGTATATTACTGCTCCGCCGATCGGGCTGTAGCCAGTGTGTCAAGTGAGATTGAATACTAGATCACTGACCTCGGGGGACTATGTATATTGTTTGTGAATATTTCGCTTTAAAAGCAAGTATTTTGCTGGACAATCATTTAATACTGGTGTTGAATGGAGTTTGAGCTGTGCACCTATGTTAACCCCCACATCTACCTACCCCCTCAAAACATTTGATCTGCTCAACCCACGGTACTACTGAGAGTCAAGTACTTGGCCCAGTTGCTCAGGACCAATATTAATCAGGGCCTGGAAGATCAAAATAAAAGGCCTTGTCCTCCACCATGAAGCCCGCTAGCTCCTTTTTGCCCCATGGCCCTATGAAAGGGTTTGGACACTTCAAAAACACAAAAGGACTTATTTTTTTTTTATTCCTTTTGCGAAGGATAAACTTGAATATTATTGACCTGAATATTTTTAGTACTGTTATTTACACTGCTTGAATTCTTCAATTTGCATTTAAGCCCAGATTTACTAAGCTTATGCTTCGAGGCCCAGAAGCCAATCCATGTTCTGATTTATCAAGCCACGTAGCTCAAGGTTTGCGTGGCTTTGTATGGGATATTATCCCAAGAGTTACAAAATACAACACATAGTACTGCCTTGCGTTACCTTGCATCGGGGGGCAATTCATCAGTGCAGCATGGGCATTCCCATGCATCCACCCATATATTTTGAAGCAAGCCGATATTTCCTAAAGCCAGTAAACATGGGTTTGCATTAAAATAATGTTCCTACCAGAGACTGGAGTGACAAGGAGAAATATCTTTATTTTTGCCTGTTTCTCCCTATTTGCAGAACACATTTAAAGAAGCATAATCCTCTAAGAATACTATTCTGACCACATTGCAGGTACGCTTGCATTGCGGCACAAGGGTGCCTACATTGGTGCTAGGCATCCAGAAGTATGCCAGTGCTACCAGAGAGGAGAACTGTGCCATATCTCAGTAGATATATTGCTTTACTGCTTTCTCCTTTGATGCAACACAGTGCAATAACTTCCGTTGCTATGTCGCATTGCATCGCAGTATAGTGACTTTGATCCCAAGTGCTAATTATAATACTAAGAGAATTAGAATAGGGCAGCTGGGCGCTCACAGGTGCACACTTATTTAAATTCTTTTTTCATAAACAATTTGGACCTCATTTACAAAAAAATGATGCATCCCGGGGCTGCAAGCCATTTTGCTGCACTGATCTGCGTCATTTTAAAAGCACTGGGATGTGTAGTATTAACAACAATATGATGCATCGGTGTGCTTTGCCCTGCGCTGAATCACAATTGGCCGGCATGCGCCAGCGCGGGCAGCCTTGCGTCATGTTACAAGGACGGCTGTGTTTCAGGGATGATGTTTTACGTGGAGGAAGGGACACCTTCCTGCACAAAAACAATCTTTGATGGCATTTTCCTCTTTCAATGCATGCTGCAGAATGCAGAAAGCATTGAAATGGGAAGAACAACGCAAACTAAAAGTATTTCTCCTGTGCGCCACTCTTATGCCTCCACTGGGGAGATGTAGGATTCTGACAAATTCCCAGCTTTTCAAAACTTTGTAAATCTGGGAATGTCTCAGGTTCCCTGGATGTTTCTTGGGAACGCCCACAACAACACCTGTGGAATGCCTTTTCATGCAGAGTAATGCAGGAAAGCCCCTTTCACACAGAGCAATGCATGAAAGGGGCCCATGTTTACAATTTACAAGGCGGTGAAAAGTCATGCAGGGTGACTTTACATGGCCTTGCAAATATGGACATAAACAAAAGTGACACAACGGTGGCACAATGGCCTCGCAAATGAGACCCTTTGTATTTTCCGCCATGTTTATAATAATCCACCAATCAGACCTAAAAAACATAAGAGTGGCGGCAAAGATCCATGAAGGGTGCTCCTCTTTTGAGGCTATCACACTTCCCCTCCAAAAAGCAAAAAAAGAATATAGGAAGAAAATTGGAACAGACGAGGATAATCCTCCCGAAAATAGGGTGCTTAAATAAGATTCATTTTAATTGGGGATCTAGCATCTTTGAGGTAAGCTTCTTTAGGAAAATCCCCTAGAGACTCCTAAGCAGGGCGCATTAGTCCAACCTAGCGCAAGCAGCGGTCTTAAAATGGCCGCGCTCTGGTACCCGCTCCACGCGCAGATTCCGCTGCATAAACATCTGCCTGCAAATGACAGCGAGAAAAGGTTTCCATAAGAGCAACACTCCTTCGAAATGATGAACGTAAAGGTTTTAGAGATAACTCATTTCAGCTTTGGCTCTGTGATGCACCCCTGAATCATTTAGGGAGGGTAGAGGGTGGGGGAAGTGGGGGCCATTTTCTATGCAAAGCTTTCCAGCCGGTGTTCCAAGAATTAGCTCCATGTGTTAGAAGAGAAAATTGCTCTGGCAAGGATGCTGCACAGTTGTAAAAGTGTCAAGGTGTTATGAATGTCCTGGTGATAGAGCCCAGTTGTTATTCGCCTGGTAGTGAGGGAGGGTGGCTAATGATGTGCAGCATGTAAACCGTGTGTTGCTCTAATCCATCCGTATGAAGGGGAGTGGAAAAGAAGAAAAAAATCCTCAGAAAATGTCTTGGACAGCTGGAGATAAACAGTGCAATGATGGAGTCATCCAGAGGTAGCTGCCTGCGCGATCAGCCTGTGCCTGTTTGAAGAAACATTTCAGAACAGTTCTGGTGTGTGCAAGGAAGTTGATTAAAAAAATGTAGCTTTCTCCTGCCAACTGGTTTTCGTTTCAGACCAGGCGACAATGCCCTTTTAATCAACCTGTCAATCCTGTTTGGTTTCTCAGATAGGGTGTGCCACGTCCCCTCTGCCTAGGAATTCCAAATGACTTTGGGGAGACTAAATTAAATGAGAAGCGGGCATTTTTTATTAATTCTACTATGCTTTATTGGCCCTTTACATGGAACATTAACAGTACAAGCTAATGATCTAATTAAAGAGGTCTCTTAACAATTTGCCGGGCAGTTGCTTATTAAAAAAATGAAAAGAAAACTCAAAATTGGCTTATTAAAGGAGTAAACAGAAATGGCCACCTCCTTCAGATGTTCATGATGCTAAAAATGGTACTACTGCTCACATTTAGCAAAATAAATGTACTGTCCCATTTTATAAAAAAAAAAACGAAATAAATTGCACTGAAAACCTTGACATTTGTATTCAGAATGAGTTCGTGAAAATAAATCAGATGCCACGCTTTCGAGTCCTGCATAATTAAACTTTTTGCAATTAGAAACTCCAAAGAAGTGTCATACAGAGAGGTTCGGTCTCTTCTCGAAATATTGGGGAGGCTGTGAAACAATTGCAGTCATGGTGGGAATCCTCTCAGGAAATGTCAACCAGTTTGGCAAGAACCATAAACACAGATTCATAATATTAAAAATGAAAACGGATAAAATGTGAAAGTGGTAAATACAAATGAAATACAGTTTCGAAACACCGGCAATTCACAAAGAGTGCGAAGAGTTGGGGGTCAGCCAGGGTAAAGCTTGAGATTAAGAGGTGTTTATAAGTGCTACAATTAGTTAATGGGGATCAGGCTAGTTGGCCTGGTTGTTTTAATGTCATCACATTATATGAAACTGCAGTCCCTTTTACCTACCTGGCGAAATTACTGCATTATATAAGAAATACCTCCTTTTCAAATTAGCCTGTCCGACAGTGTTTGTAAATGTAAATGTACAGGAATTTATATAGCGCAAATCACCGAGCGGTTTCTAAGCGCTTGCTTAGGGAACCCGTCCTGGTATTCCCCTGTGAGATAACCCCGGCAGGGTATCCGCAAGGTGAAAGCCAGGCATCCCCGCTGCGAGGGGCCGTTGTGGAGATTAAGTTGTGGAGATTAAGCAAGCTATTGCCCATAGTCTCAGAGTGTGAACCCGTGAATCGAGTAGGCACCGGAGCGAGAATTGTCGAGTCCATGGACAGTTTTTTTTAGGACTCAAGACCCCGCCGAGGCGGGAATTGAACCCTGGTCCCGGGCTGACTTCTGCTTCCAGGTCTGCTTCCTCTAACCAGTGAGCCACACTTCTCCACTCTTCCCTCTACTACAAAATTCATGCCAGATTGTCAGGAAGGGGGTTATTAATTGGGAAAAGGGGATATTGCTTTGCAGCTTACTGAACACACCCAAGTTAAGTCCCAGCCCAAGTCACTGTGAATCTCTGCTAAACCCTAGATAGCTGTGATAAAAGCAAAAGGCAGTCCCCAAGAGAAATGCACATTAAGTTTCAGAAGTAGCAACAATTTCAAAGTCAACAATACAACAAAATACAATGGGCAGACCAATTAATGAAAATAGAGAAAAAATATAATGTGCAAAAAGACATCAAAATTATTAAAGCAAGATATGGGGATTGGGGTATATCTTTAAAAAAAATTCTTTAAGACAAGAACCGCCTAGAAAATGTAAAGTGCCAATGTAAAAACTTGATGTGTTGTTGGTTAACTATGATTTCAGACTGAACGCGATGGAGTGGTTGCAGAGACACTAAGCAGGTTGCCCAAGTCCAAACGTTTACCTTCAGACTTGGTTGGTTTTCTAAAGGTCAGGGTCTTTCAGGGTCAAGCATCATTGCTGAAGACTGTGAGGGTTCCTTGAGTATGGATACATCATAGTTGAGCTTTCACTGAAGCCATTGGTTTGGTTTCCAAAAGCTCTTAGAGGATCAGAGTTGTATCTCCTATCCACTTAAGTTGCATTGGTGCTCAGATGTATTTGCTTTCTCCTTCTGGTCCAAGTTTTCACCTTCAGACTTAAGGTCTGATTACACCATCAGAAATGTGATGGCTATCCCATCTACCATAACATAAGTGCTTAACAACCTATGGTACATGTAATAAGGTGGAGGTGGATAGCCTTTACATTTGTGACTGAGTAACACTCAGCAAAACTCTATATCAGGTCCTCAGTCACTTTTCGGTTCTCAAAATCATTTAGCAGGGCTAAGCTTGAAGCTGTAGACTAGTATTGCTCCACAAGGCTGGAACCCTTTACTACAAAGTGAATCTGTTTTCAGTTCAGAAAATAACTCCAAGTCGGATAAACCTAGTTTTCCTGCCCGCATAGGGCATGACATCCCTATGTAAGACTCCACATATTGTACTGGTCTTCCAGAAGTGGAAATAAATCTATGAACCATTTGTATCTTTGTATCTATCTGCTTGGAAGGTTCCTCTTGGTCACTCCTGCAGCCCTGTGTCTTCAGGGATAGGTACCAGGTCTGTCTCCATTCAGGGCTCATCAAGCAGCCAGTCCTCAGGGGTCAGGCAGGCCTTTATGGACTCAGGAAAGCTCATGCTTTTTGTGTGCTTGGAGCAAGTTAAAAGAAGATACGCCTCTGCCTCTTTGCTCTACTGTAAAAACAAGCCCTATAATCCAAATATCTTACCCCTTCCATCAGTAGTGCCTCTGCCTCTTCCTAAACCATTCCCTGCTTAAGATGAGGTCTCTTCTCTTTAGCGGGGCCAATAATTATTTATCCCCTAACACAGCCTCAGTCCTGAGAGTCTGGAAGTGCCCTAGGAATGAACAAGAGCAGATCCTTTCAGCCCCATTTTAACTATCCAGTTCCAAACATGTAGAGGCTTATTTATTTATTTACAAGCCTCTTGCGCCACCGGTGCATCACCTTTTCCCACATGAAAAATGACGCCTCAATGGCGCAAGGGGCTTGTAAATAAGCGCCGTAGTGTGAAGGCTGCCCATTGTTCTAACAACTAATCCTACCCCTCTCATAGATGGGTAATCCCTGCCTGTTAATTGGCAAGTTATAGACAGAACCCCTTCTTCAAAGGTCCAGAGACCAGACTACTGTCCTCTCGAGAGCAGGATCATCAACTATAGCCAAGCATGTGTATTGTCCTCTGAAGGTAAGGTGATAAGCAAAACTGATTATGAGTCAGATTTATCTAAGGCAACAGAAAGTATATTTTATTAGTCACTTTTCCACTAATGTTCTCAAAAATCTGATTTCACTATTAAATTAGGTTTTTAAAATTTAATGGAAAATAACTTTGAATTGTTTAACTAGAATGTTTCCAAATGAAGGGTTTCATTTTGAGAAACCTACACAATGAAAATAAATTTTAAAAATGTAGCGAATTTGAGGACACACTTTCCCAAATATATTGTCTGCCACCTTTTTATTCGTTAAGCATATAAGCTCTGTGGGACTATAAGGCATATTTCAGAGATGACTCTTAACATATATTTACTTTGTTGAAAAGGCGCTTTTCCTTTTTGTGTGTCACTATAATTATCTTAAACTGCAGTACAGCGAGAGATGTGGTAACCACAATACCAATGATGCACTTTATTTCAAAGATAAGCTATGACATTTTCCCAGTTTGCATCGCCATTCTTTTCCAATATTGGTTTTACCCTCTGCCCACATTTATGCTGGAGGTAAACAGTAAATTTCCACGGACAGCTTTGAGGTGGCATTTTTGCCCGAGCAGGTTTTTGCTTGTGGTTCAACACTACACTTTTTTTTACATTGGAGTAATTACATGTTATGTTTGCAAACTTCTTCTCCTAAGATCCACAAAAAGACTTCGATTTTTATGCATAGATGATGTATTTATCCACTTTGTAACACATACAGTTTCATAAAGGTACATTTTATTTATTTCATAAGTTATTTTGATTTCTTTAAAAATCAAACATGATCGTCCCTTAAATCACACCTCTTCTTTTGAAAAAAATCACTGGAAGGGATTACAAGTGCAACAGCGCCACCCTCTTACCTCCCATACCTCTCTCCATCTCCGCTCCACCATCATTTGCATTTTCTAAAATGTAAAATAAGGTTGAAATATTGGAAATGTCATTTCGTTATATGAATGAGTGAGTGAAAGCTGGTAACCAAGAGTCAGTGCATGTAGTGGTTACTGGTGACCTAAACAGGTTCTAACAAGCCAGTGCCCCACATTGATTCTACAGGCTTAACAAACCAAAGAACATGTTTTATTACTTTCCTTATTTTCTTTTCTTTAAGCATAAACATTTTTATGCCTGTTATTATTTTTATATCTTTTTAAATATATGCCAATAAAACGTTATGCTTGCGTAAAGTTTTATTGACATGTATTTAAAAAGATATCAACATAATAACAGGCATAAAAAGTGTTTAATGCTTAAAGAAAATTTGCGATAAATAAAATAAAGAAAGTAATAAAATTGGTTAGTTTGTTAAGCCTGTAGAATCAATGTGGGGTACTGGCTTGTTAGAACCTGTTCATGTCGTACTAAAAGTAAATAGGTCGGAATAGAGGTATTATATTAGTTTGTCTTTGTCTTTCCCCCCTCCTCTTGGACCTGAAATATTTTATGGGGGAGACTTTTCCCCTAACAGTGTAGTGGTTAGTGGTGTCAAAGTGTGCAATAGCAACACAAACAACACTCTACAATGGATGATGTCTAGCTGTTTGTCACTTAATTCATCCCTGATTGCAGGTAGTACTCATAATTGTTAGATGGCTACGGTGAAGCTGACTGATGCTAAAATGGCCACCATTGCTCTGCAATGTAGTCCCAGGGCCAATCTTTATATTTGCAGGAACACAATTCACCAGTAGCTGCTGCAACGTAATGGCAGTAAGCTTCCAATTACCTCCTTTCGTCACTGTATCCATCATCATCTTATCCCATTGCACCTGTGGAGGGCAGTACATTACATCATGAGCAGGTAAAGCCAGGATCAACCGTGAGCCATGTGTCATGAACCCTTAACAGGTCAGACAGTAAGCTCTGACTGTTCATTTCTGAAGGAAATGATGTCAGTAGTGAAAAAATAATGTGGGCCTCATTTAGAGTTATGGCAGGTGGCTTGTAATTTGCTATATTCGGAGATCTATGCCTGTCTGGTGGCGATTTCGTTCCATTCAGCTGAGTAGCCACAAGGGCAGTTCCTCATCAGGTATTAAAAGAATGTGAGGGGATGCCAAGTTTATGCAGACACTCAGTAAACTTTGGGGCATATTATCAAGGAGGTTTATCTCCGCTTTTTTGGCTTTAAAAGCCAAGAAAGCAGAGATAAAATTATCTCCCTATTACCTAGCTGTCGCTAACACCAGTTAGCGACAGCTAGTAGGAGATAGGGACCATCTTGGGCCCCACTTTGCATGTCAGTGATAATTATCACTAATGATATGCAAAGTGGGCGTGCCAAGATGTTAGCAACTGAAAACAGTCGCTAACATCGCTATCTCCTATTACCAACTTTTGGAGATATTCGCGCTAAGCGTGAATATCTCCAAAAGCTAACACCTGCCCTGAGCAGTTCTTAGCCAAGTTATCCAATGGTAGGTGGATAACATGGCTAAGAGCATTAGCTCGGTAATGCATGAATATCGCTGACTTTTCAGCGATATTCATTCATTTGCGGCGATTTTTATCGCATTTGCGATAAACCTTGGTAATACCAAGGTTTATTTGCGGTAAAAATCGCCGCAGCTCAGCGGTAAATTTTTGTCTCTAACCAAGCAATAGCGATAATTATCGCTATTGCTTGGTAATATGCCCCTTTGTTTCCTAAAACAAGCTGACAAATCAGGAGAATGTTTCTGAATAAAGGAGAAGTTTTCTCTCAAGTTAATTTTCCTTGTTGTGTTCAGTATTTATTTGGTGATTCCAAACAGAAAAACGTATATCAGACCACATGCTCTAAATAGGGTGAACACTCTGATGTACTTACATTGACAGCCCCAAGTCCATCAGGCTGAAAGTGTAAGGTTTCTGCTGGCTGAGTCATCGAAACATGATGGTCTGTCCGACTCTAAACAAAGGGGGTAGAACATCAGTTTGGAGAACAATGTATTACACTACATTTGTGGTAGAGTACCTCGTCCGCCAGAGACTCTAACCCCGTTCTGGTTGGTGGTTTTCTTCATATGTCTTCAATGGTCCTATGCAGCCAAATGTTGTGGGGGTATAGTTTGAAGTGTGGAAGGCTTGTATGGAGCAACACTAATCAAGATATACCGGGGTGTTTTAACACTAATGGCCCACACTTCTAAGTAGGCCCAGGCAAAATGTAAATTACTTCCGCGTAATTCTCAGAATGTTTAGAAAATGTGTGTTGTTTGTTACACAAAATTCTCGATGTTATGCCATTATGCCAAAGCACATAACTATGTCACTGTTTGCAGCAGACTTTAAGTGGAAGAAAAATGCAAATGACAAGATTACGAGCAGCTGTTGCTTCAGGCAATTGTGTTTTTGTCTTATTGGTTTTTAGAGCAAAATTCACCTTTCAATCAAATATTAAGGCAAGGACGTATTTCATGAAAAATATATTGCAACATTTCAGATTTTTATATTGCAGAATTACATTTAATTTTGCCTCATTTTGTTGAATTTTCACATAATTACTCAAAAGAAAGTTAGGTGAATTTCATGTATTACTACTTATTACCCATGCATCTCCGGCCCCACTTGGTCATTTTTGCAGTTAAAAGTGCTGCATGGTAGAGTGCTTTGAAAACCTGCACCACTTTCCTGGCAATCTGCATCTCCTCAAGGCCCTTATTTTCCCAATCACCGATGCTTCATGGAGGACCTAGGCATCGGTGTACAATTCGTTTTGTAGCATGTGATGAGTCTTCATCCGATTGCACTCTAAACTGAGCAGAGCCTGGATTGTGCTGTCTGTGATAAATCCAATTGCGATCTAGCTCACCTCTTTAGTTGCCCCTGTGAGGACAATTAGCTATTTTTTCAGGAAAGAGGAGTACCACTCTGCAAATGTCAAATCAGGTTTTCTGGGGAAATGTGCCATAGATCCATTTGTAAAGCCTATGCTGTAAAACAACTGAGACTCTGGCACAACAGAGGGAGATCCCAGCATGAACCACAAAACAATGCAATCAATCAATCAATCAATCAGGGAATTGTAAGCACGCCACTCACCAATGAGGGTCTCAAGGCACTGAGGGGGTGGCGCAGATCTTTTAGCTGAAGAGCCAGGTCTTGAGGGTCTTCCTGAATGTGTTCAGGGAGGAGGCACATCTGATGTCTGCTGGTAGCTCGTTCCAGGTCTTGGATGCAATGTGAGAGAAGGATCTTCTGCCTGCTCTGACTCAGTGGATGCGTGGGGTTTCAGCCAGTGCAAGGTTGGTGGATTGGAGGTTTCTTTTGGGTACATGGAAGTTGATTCTGTCGTTGTGGTATTTGGGTCCGTTGTTGTGTAGGCATTTGTAGGCATGAGTGAGAATTTTCTAGGTGATCTTTTCTCCATGGGGAGCCAGTGGAGTCTTCGTAGGTGTTCGCTGATGTGTTCATGCTAGGGGATGCAGAGGACAAGTCTGGCGGCGGTGGTCTGTATTGTCTGGAGTTTGAGGAGTAGGGATTTGTTGATGCCAGTGTAGAGTGCTTTACCATAGGCCAGTCTGCTGGTGATGAGTGCGTGGGTGACTTTCTACCTTGACTCCAGGGATTTCCATTTGAAGTCGAGCAGAGGATGCGGAGGGTGTTGAAGCAGCTACAATAGAAAGAACTCTATTAGCTTGGCAAGTCAGATCAATCCTAGCAAGAGGTAGCCTGAAGAAGGGTGTAAATGGTGAATTTGTATGACAGCTTTTCAGACTGTCACCTGAAAACCATTGCTTATTCATGGTCTTTTTGTTGACATCCTGAACACATTTCCACCGTACTCTACAGGTCAATATATGAGCGTAATAAATATTACAGCACTCTTTATTCTCTATACACATATATCCATATATTACGTAGCTAAAGGCCCATAAGTGACTGATCTGTTGCCCAGCAGCATTTACACCTTTAACAGGATGGTTACTCCCCTCTCTAGCATTGTTTGTATTTGCTCAAATGTGCTGCTTTGGGATTTTGCCTTTAGAAGTGTGTCTATTGATCTTCGTGCCTCTATAGAATAAGAGGACATGCACCCATCAAATGGCCTGATGGCAAGATGTTAAACTTTGTGGATGGGACTCAATATTCAACTGCTTTCTTCATAGCTAAAAAATGAATAGATCAAAACTGAGTCTGGCATCTGCCTGACATGGTGTAATCTAAAAATTGTAAATGGACTAAACGGTGTTAATCCACTTAAGCCCAATCAATTCCACTCTAAAGAGGCACCTCAAAGCAGAGAAGTTCCAATCTGTGAAGCCACCCCAGCTCACTTTATATTGTATGCGGGAGGTAAATGGAGAGATTTGGGACTTAAAAGGTTGTCAGTGTCAAAAACTGATAACGTCTTTTAGAACTGGTGAGCCTTTGGTACCTAATGAGATCTTTGCTATCCAATAGGACAAAGCAGACAAAAACATTCTGATGGTGAAATAAGGTATTTTAGCTCACAAAGTTTCTTTTTAATATACGGGAGGGCAAACAGACAAGTACATTTTGCCTTTGATCATCATGCCATCTATTTTGTTACTTTTCATCCTTCCATTCTAATGGCATTTTTCTCCACACTATTTCTTCAACATTTTTCACATCAGGATGTACACTCTCTCAACATCCCCTCACTCACCTCCTCTATCATCCCACTTGCTCCCAATCCTAACTCTGTATAATACCTGCACTCTCAGCATATATCCTGTCATGTAGCACTCCTATTTAAAACTTCCAGTCTTGGCTTACATTTGCCTTTCGTTTGCTTGAAACCATCTTTGGAAAGCTAAGCTGGGGTGAAAAAAGTTATGCTCACTTAGTGACCTTTCTTCACTATTTCTTTTTCACTCCACTATAACTTTACTCTCCTCCATGGCTGCACAGCTGTACTTCCAACACTTTAAACAATCTTTAATGTTTCCCTGTCCTCTGGCACCTTGCATAGTTGTGTTAAACATACTTCTGTCTTCTTCATTCTGAAAAAAAGGCTCTCTTGTTATTTTTCATATAAGAACCCCAATAAAGGCTCGGGTAGCAACTTAACCTTTCACCTATATTCTCACCTACCATTACTCTACATAACGGTTCTTTGGACGGCGCTTTTACCTAGTTACGGTACTGCTTACAGGGTGGAGGGTTTTCCCTGCAAACTAACCTCATCCATTATGCATGAGGATTCTTGGAAACTCAGAAGGACTACCATCTCCTGCATAATAACTATGTACAAGGGTCCTTCCTTCCGTCATGATATGACACACTAAGGAAGAACCCCTGAGGGTACCACTTTGGGTATATAAACACCATATCTTGTTAAGGTAGTCAGAGGAGAAAGGGACTTCTATGCCACCACACTGACGCGAGATGCTGAGGTTCCTGCACGCAGACACTCCAGCGTGCAGTGATCTGACATCCCTCGCGGGGTGTTCATCTTGAGACCAAGATGGGGTCCCACAGTCTCTCACTTCAGGTAATGGGGTTGACTTTATCCTAGAGGGATTCTTGGCTTTAAACTCACATTCATGCTTGGTACACTTAGGTACATGTACTTACGGTTGCATCGCAGGAGTACGTATTCTACTGTCATGTATTTTATATTCTTGTCTGTATTCGTTGTTTTAGCACGTAGAAATCTACCATCCTTTTACTCTGTTAGTGCTTATGATCATTTATATCTGTTATTGTCTATTTGTTGTTTCAGCACACCTATTTTAAAATAGAATTTTGCTGGTTCAATAAATGCTTATTGAAAAATTTCTGTGTATCTCTCTGAGATGAAATGAGCATGAGGGACTGAGCAAAAAGTAAAATACTGTTTCCACAATCCTGAGGGATCAGGGTTGTCATGTTTGATAGTTGCCAAGAACTAATCTCTCCTCGGTAAGATGGGTTTCTTGTGGTACTGTGAGCTAGCTGGTATACAGGCTAACATACCCGGTGGGGGTGTCTAGAATCAGTCTGGACACCAATGCTACAGTGTATGGTGTCTAAACACGCAGATCCTATATAGGTTTATAGAAACTTCACAACATGGCACCGCCAACGTTGGTTTCGTACTTATTTAACAGTCAAAGCTATTCTCAGAGACCCCTACTCATATTTCCCCAGAGACATCTAAAGTGGGAAGGGTTTATTAAGCTTGAAGGACAAACAGTTCCTATTGTAGCTAAAGCCTTATATGACACAAGCATTTCTGCAGTATGAACAAGAATATCCCATACCAAATGAAACAATGCCTCTAGGTCAGTCTGAATATATTATTTACAGTGAAGGATCAGCTCAGCGGGTCATAGGAAGTAAACAGTAATACAGCGCAGCTTGTGTGATTGTGAAAGGTCATATGCAGGATCGCAAGTTCTATCCCAGCGATATGAAGACACATTCTTTAGGAGACTGCATGGCTCAGTTGGCAGAACTAAAAGCACTATTACTGCCACTAATAAATACGGATCGAGGATTCCCCACAATGATTGTGTGTGATTCTCTTTATTGTGTCCAGTCATCCAATGAGTATTTTCACTACAGGGGACAAAATGGGTTTCAAGACTCAAAAAGTGGCACAATTATTCATACAATGCTATGGGAAGAGATAGCTGAATTGGAAACAGATCCTCCAAGAGCTCACCTAATACACACGCTGAGTCACCAACGTGATGGCGTTCACATTGATGGGAATTCATTGGCCAATGAAGCCACAAAGGGGGCAGTAAGTACAGCTGCTGTAGCTGCAATCACTCGTTCAAAAACAAGAATAGGCGGACAGATAATGGTAGCTGTCATTGCTTCAAGCAACAACAGCCCAGCTTTACTGAAAGGTTTTCCACTCAAGTATTCCTACAAGTTAGATGCAAACAACATTCCATATGTTTAGATTCTAGGAGAGGGGTATAGAGTAATACCAAACATGGATCGCAGATTAGGCTTATTACTAGCTGCACACAAGTTTCTAGGTTCTGCACAAGCAGGGATTACAACAACAGTTGGGGAACTGTGCCTCAATTGCCTAAAAGCTTCAACACTGTCCCACGTGAAACAGCACTTATCCTCATTCTCAGATGAGGTGCATCTAAGGATTTTTAACTAGGTTCACAAAAGCCACGTCAGAAATGTTTCTATTACGCTGTCTATAATGAAATCTTGAAAATCTCTCAACAAGAAGATGCGGGGAGACTTTGTGAAACAGATCAAATTAACCTTAGAAAAGGCCTTAGCGGTAGTTGACAACAGTATGACTACATTAACATCCAGGATTTATTCACTGGGCAACATTGTATATTCTGCTATAGATATACTAGAACAAGACTTGTCCATACTACAGCATGGACAATCCCAGTTATTATGCTATTAAACTGGATGCACAATCATTGCGCAGTGGTTATGTGCCTTGGTGATATATCAACAGCACGTCCATATTTTCTGCATACAATCTAACTGAGAAGCAGATAACAATGGCACAAAGGGGAGCAAAATATACAATGCTGAAGAATTGAAAAACTGGACAAATTACCTTTTACTGTGGCAGAGTCACTATTAACAGAACGGTAAATCCATGGCCATACACCATTACCGGTCACAACTTTCCAGTTTCAGTATTGCCTAGAACAACAGGCAGGCAGATATGAAGCAATGGGTCGGGAATTCATTAAGGAATCTTTGGAATTACCATACAGATGTTGATGCAGGAATGGACATGGAAGTGTTCCTTAGCGGTACCAACTGCGAGAATTCCTAAGTGGATCTCTCATATGCCAGGATATGATGCCTCACAGGACAGTAATGGTTCAGTTGCTAACTTATCCTGTCACTTGAAAGGGTCCCCAGTTGCTGTGATTAATCCAGTGTTCAGGTTCCTTTCAAATGGGAGATACTTGATGCTATTTAAGACCATAGGTTCAGGACTGTTAAGCATCTTTCAGACAATCCTCAGAGTAATTCCCAACTTCATAAACTCCGTATTTGGAAGCATATTCGGAGGGCTTCCTCCGATCCTTTTCCGAATAGCAGGTATCCTGATTGTCATTTTTCTGATAAGCAATATACGTCGCAGTCACCAATGAGAAGGAAAAAACGCTCTTGGAGCACCAATACTGAGATCCCACGGTAATCCATTTGGGCATGCCTCATCTTCGAGAACTGAGCGAGTCTTGGTTCTTGTCCTTCAGACCAGTCTGGATTGACTGTATTCTGCCTGTCCTCCGATGCCTTTTCTGTGGACAAGAATGCATGTTGGACCTCTGTCTAACACTTTCATCAGTAGTGCCACGGGACATTGATGCTTTACTGGACCCAATAATGGCCCATGTTCTGCAGTGTCCTCAGCGTATTCCAATGTTGAGGTCTGCAGTCTTAGAGCCACCACAGGATGCTTCAGCTCCTGTCGGAACGGGTACCGGCTCCTCAACAAATACTAAGGCCTTGGATGGCACCGGTTCTATCTTGACCCATCCTCTCCTTCAAAGAACTACTCTAACTCCCTTCTTCCTTTTCTTTCTAAACTACTTGAACTGATTGTATTCAATCAACATTTACTTCAAAAATAATTCTCTCCATTAGCCACTTCAGTCTGGGTTGCTTTTCTGCCAACCTCATGGAAATTGCTTTGCTTTTACCCACTAATTTCCTCACCTAAGTCTCTCTCTACAGATTATTGCTCTCTTTTCATTCAACTTTCCACAGCCTTTGACACTGTAAGCTCTTCCATTTTAATCTCTTATCTATCTCCACAGGCTATTTCTGAGATCACAGTCCAGTGGGCCTCATCGTAAGTGGAGATCAAGTTCTTTCCTGCACCTTGCTTCTATACATGTAATTTCTCTCTTTGAATACTATTTCCTCTCAGCCATCTTCTTCCTCTTTTTCTTCTTTTCCTAAACACACCTTTCTTGCATTCCATTTTGTTATTATCTACTAAATGATCTGCAAGGAGATTCCTCTTTTCATACTTTCTAAACCCAGAAAATTCTGATCCCCTCTGTATAACTTTCTCAATTATCTTTACGATCTCTAGATGTACATTTCAGCAAACTCAGGGGAGGGGAAATTAAGGCCAGCGACAAAAATTGGCAAGCCCAAAATAGTACTGGTCAAACAAAACATAAAACACATGGAGATAAAATGCAGAAGAAAAAACTGATATCCTCCAGAAAATTGACCCCTCTCAGTTCTATTCTGAAATGTTTTAAAAGTTCTGATAGATGTACTGACCTACACCTTCTGAATGTATGCACCACCCTGACCAAAGAAGAATCAAAGTGTAATGGTAAAAGGGGATTTCTATGATTCTTAACTTTTTTTTATACAAAAGTAGACTTGTTTTTTTGTCCTTTCATACTGAGCTGTTCTTTACTGCTTTCGCCATGTGGCAAACTCTGTGAGAGGAACACAAGCACATATTCCTGAAGAAGTTGAAGTATCATTCTAACTCTCCCTCAAAGCTGCCCATTCCTCGTGTCTCACCTTCCTTACCAATCTCTCTTTCTTGTTGATCCCCTACCACAACAATCTCGCCCTACAGCAAAACATTGCTCTGTTCTTAGGTTCCAGCTTTTGAGGCTCCAAGATAATTAAACCTACCTGTTGTTAGATCCTCAGGAGATCCATAGGCCCATTCAATATCAGATCAGAAAAAGGAATGCTACAGAGGCAAGATGGAGGACGCTTCTCTGCCCGAGTAAGACAGACTCTCCACTGCTCCTCGTCCGCTCCCCCCCCACTGGCTATCTGATGCTGTGACCCATGAGAAAACGGAGAAATCGAAGAGAACAGATTCTGAATGGACTTTGAACTAAATTGAACTAAATTTGAGTTTATTGGAGATTTAGCGAGGGATGCTGAACGACATTCTGCGCTGCCGGCGGCTGCACCAGACCCGACAGACTTACCTGCGCTGGGTGCTCCGATCCACTTTTCTACATTCTTCGGACCTTCCTTAATTTTTGGGACGCTGTAGTGGGTCACGGCTCTTACAGCTTTTCCCGCTGGCTTTGACTCGGGTGGATTGCAGACAGTTATTAAGGCAAGCAGCTACTGGGCTCGCAGAAAACCAGGCCTGGACCATGTTTCTGTTTTTTGCCGCTTTACGAGCTATGCCGCCTAAGAGCGCCACCGGGTCTGTCTTGACCAGCAGAGTGAAGGGCCCATGTACTCGGGCTGCCATGGTAACAGCGATGGTAACAGCAGCTACATCAGCTCTACCTCCAGTATCAGTTCCTGGTGTGCTTGCCGCAGCTGCTGATAGGGCAGACTTGGATTTGGATACTCGAGAGTCCCAAGTAAGTGCTAATACCCCAGTAGCGGCAACCAGCAATCCGCTTCAAAGAGGTAGATCTTCTTCTTTGGATCTTGGTAATTCAGCAAGCAACTTTAATAAAACAGACGGTATCAATCCTAAAATACCGGGTATGTTTAAAAGGAGAATTCAGCTTAAGGACAAAACTCCTGCAGTAGAAGCAGTAAATCACCCCGCTGTAACTACGTACCCCGCTGTAATTACCCAACCTCAACAGTGTGCAATGGTACAACAGGAAATGAAGGCTGCGCTAGTCAGGAAGGAGGGTGAGATATCTTCACAACTGGGTACTGACGAATCTGATTCAGGTATTTTTCGACAAGTCATTACAGATCCAAACTCTGGGGACTCTGCAGGTAAACTCTTTTCAATGTCTGATTTATCCAACTTATCAGGCACTGATAGTATTGATAATGACTGGGCTGATGATAGGAGCTTAACTAGCTCTGTTCCATTGGAGGAGGAAGGGGGTAGCCCTGCGGGAGTCAATACGGTTCGAAGGGTCTCTCTGTCAACTTGCCTTCCGGTGACACGAACACCTCCTACTCAGCAATTTGCTAATGATGGGTCCCCTTTATTGGCCCCCCTTCATTCTGATTCTGCTTTGGTTGGAGAGGATGGTGCAACTTTAACATTTAGAGAGCCTGCAGGGCTGCATGATAATACCGCTGCAATCATGGAGGATACTAAAGTCCATCAAGTGAATCAAGGAAGTCAGTTGGTATTGGAAGATGAATCTGAAATCACTCTTGCAACCATTCTCCAAGCGATTACATTACATCGGGAGGAGACAAGAGCAGAAGCTCTACGTGTACATGGGGCAATTTGCAAACTTCAGAACACAGTGCGTCGGAATACCAAGACAACAACTGAACTGGCTACATGGGTTGCCGAAGCAGAAACTAGAATATCCACAGTCGAGGATGAAATAGTGCAACAAAAGTCGGAGGTGGCAGCACTAACTGCCCTTAGAGATGACATTAATTGGAAATTAATTGACTTGGAGAACAGAGGAAGAAGAAATAACCTCCAAGTTTTAGGTATTCAAGAAGGTTCTGAGGGGAACAATATTCGAAAGTTTGTGCAGGAGTTATTTTTAGAGGCATTTCCTGATCTAACCCAATGGGATTGGGAACGAGAACTACAAAGAGTCCATCGTTTTCCTTTTCATAAACGCACTGACAGTAATCCTAGTGAAGAGAAACCTAGGGCGATTTTGATTTGTTTAAATAATTTTCTCTTACTAGAACTTCTGTATGATTTAGCCAGATCTGACAGAAAGAGAAAGAGGAAGGGCTTTGAGTTTTTTGTTCGCCCTGACTACTGGCAGGCGACGGTTCAACAGCACTGGCCTTTACGACACATGATACCACAGTTTCAAGCTAAGGGAGCTCTAGCTTTTTTGCTAAATCCTTCCAAGTTTAAAGTTCTTTATAAAGAGAAAACATCATTTTTTTTGTTTCTGAGATAGCAGCTAAAAATTATTTAGCCTCATTAGGCTGATATTTTGAAGTGCTTATACTTAAATCTATGAAAATGAACAAATGTCTAGTATATAATAGTATGTAAAAGAAATGAGGCTGCTATATTTAACCCCTTCCCTGCTCATGACGAGCTCAGCTCCTCATGAGCTGTGCTTATGACGAGCTGAGCTCGCCATGAACAATGGGGTTCGATAAGGATCAGCACAGGAGGGGAAAACCATTAGCATCCAAAGTGTTACATTCTGTTACATTTCTAGGTATTCTTAAGAGTATTTCTCTTTGATTGTTTTTTTGGGGGGTAGGGATGTTGGGCGAGGGGGGCGGCTAGCTTCTCTTTCCATCACCTATGGGGACTCTCCAGTCCCTTTGTCTCTTGTGGGTGGGCTGTTGGGTGGGTTTGTGGGTGGGTTGGGTGGGTTCTCAGGGGAGGGGGATAGGGTGGATGGGACAAGGAAAAACAGTAAAGGGATAATTTGTGCAGTTCAATTTTGTAATTTTGCTGGAATACGACATTTAATGATTGTCATAGTTAAATCAAGTATTTGTTTGGAGATCTCCTTTTTTATTTCTTACATTGAAAATGGGTAGATTTACAATATGCTCATGGAATGTTTGTGGTTTAAATGATAAGCGGAAAAGGGTTTTCGTAGCTCAGATCCTAAAAAATATGAAAGTCGACCTCCTGTGTATTCAAGAAACCCATATAGCCTGGAGGAATAGGAATTGGTTTAGAGATTTAGGTCTTGAATTGATTGGCTGCTCTAGACAGGGTACAACTACAAGAGGAGTTGCGATACTATAAGGTATGGGAGAGGTATAAAGACACGTGTCAAAGAGGATCTTCTGGGCTGATGGGTAATTAGTGAATTACGGCTTGGTTCTATAACATTATCCATTTGTACTATTTATGGCCCTAATTCAGATGATCCAGATATGTTAAACCAGTTGAGTATAGAATTAGCGTTGTGGCAGTCTCCCCTACTTCTTTGTGGGGATCTTAATCTGCATTTGGATGGGCAAGTAGATCTTTTTAATAATTATATGTATAGTGGTAAGAAATAAAATGTATTTAGGGCGATCAAAGGAACTATTCATGACTTTGGGCTTGTGGACATAGGCTGCGTAAAGGGAGGTGGCGCGCCAGGGTGTACTTTCTATTCTGCCCCGCATCAGAGACACTATCGCCTTGACTATTATTTTGGGACAGCGGGATTAGTAAACTCTGACAGGAACATAAGGTTTGGAATCCTACCTACGATAATCTCAGACCACAACCCCATCACTATCGACCTAAACATTAATTCTAGCACACTTCCGAAGCCTTGGACGTTTGAGCGCAAACTTTTGCTTGATCTCCTTTACATCGAATTTATGGAGAAGTGGATCCCTGAGTTTTTTTAAATAAATAAAGGCTCTGCATCAATCAAGATGGTCTGGGATGCTTTTAAACCTGGGGTCAGGGGGGAAACTCTTAGTTACTCAATTCATAAACAACGGGAAAGGCGAAAGACTGCAGACATTGAGCTGAGTACATGGATGACTCAGGTCAATTATATGACACCCCTTTGGAAATCTTGAGAGTCTTCCGTGATTTTTATCAAACTTTATATACAGAAGATATTATAGGTGGTATTGATGGAGAGTTAGCCGAGTTTAGCAAAACTTTACCCAATACTATTTTGACACATGAGGAATCTGCACAACTAGATGCCCCAATTACTTGGGAAGAAATAGAGCAATCGTTAATGTCATTAGCGTTGGGTAAAGCCGTCGGACCAGACGCTATGCCTCTAGAATTTTTTAGAACCTTTCGTAGTGCTCTTAAGAAAGAAATGACTACTGTTTTTTTAGAAGCTCAAAAGGGAAAGGCACCGCTTTCATGACAGTCTTCTATCATTACTGTTTTTTTGAAGAAAGACAAATCGCCCCGGCTACCATCTTCCTTTAGACCTATATCTTTAATTAACGCAGATAGTAAGGTTTATTCTAAGATCTTGGCCTTACGCTTATCCGGTATTATTTCACTGCTGGTCTCGAAATTCCAACACAGGTTTATTCCCTCTAGAGATACGGCGGATCATGTACGTCGTTTAATTACATTTTGGATTGGGCTCAAGCAACTGGCTCCGCCCTTGGGGTAACCCTGTTGGATGCTGAGAAAGCTTTCGACAGGGTTTCCTGGGCATATACGTGGGATTCGCTGACCAGTAAGGGATTTGGTCCAGGTATTCTTACTGCTTTGAGAGCGATGTATCATTCTCTCACTGCCTCTGTACGGTTGGGCGGCCAGTGATCCTCCTCATTTCCAATCACGCGTGGCACTCGGCAAGGGTGTCCATGTTCACCCTTGCTCTTTTGTTTTCTTTTGCTTTCTATGGAGACCCCTTTGTAAATCATTTGAATATGGCTGTAAATATCAAACCAAATATCTAGCCAAAACAGACTACCGAGCATTAGCTTATGCTGATGACATAGTTATAGTCACAACAGATATATATACCGCAATTCCCGTCATCAGCAGCTTAGCGAAACAGTTTGGATCCTTTTCAGGATACAAGCTGAATTTATCTAAAACTCAGACTCTATATGTAGGTAGTAATCCTCCTAACACTATAGTAACTGTTCCCGAAGTTACATACTTGGGAATTAAGATAACACTTCCTGTTTCTGAAACCCCAGAACTAAACTTCAATCCTATGTTGGAAAAAACAAGTACGACATTACAAAGAATAGATCATTTTCATTTATCTTTATATGGTCGAGCCAATGTCCTGAAGATGTTGATACTACTTAAATTTTTATATATGTTTCGCACAATTCCTATTGAATTTCCGCTGTTATTATTTAAAAAACTAGAAAGGGTAACTTCAAGATTCCTGTGGAGCTACAAGCAACAACGTAGAGCTCATAAAAAGATGATTCTCCCTAAAGAGAGAGGGGGAGGTGGAGTATCCTGCATTTTCAATTTTATTATGTTTCTGCAGTCTTACAATTTATTAGTCCACTTGTTGTTGTAGATAAGGCCCATATCCCAATGTGTAACGCCCCATCTATCTTTGAAATGGCGATGGGTGAAGAGGTAAAGGGATGCTTGTTGAAGATAATTGAGCCCAGTTACTTCAAGAAAACCAAATTTAAGATCTTAACGGCTGCATATACAGTTTGGAAATTGATCAGGCGCCATATGGGGATCTCTAAGTTAAATATAGATACTCCTTTTGCTGCACCTGACCTATTACCATATATTTTTCTTGATCAAATTGCGATTAGGTGGAAGTCTAAAGGAATATACTATTTATGGGGTTTGTTTAAAGAGGGAGATTTAGTTTCTTTTAATGATTTACAAAACAACTTTGGTTTATCAAAAAATTATTTCTTTAAATTTCTCCAACTACGCAGTTTTTTACAACCCTTAACAATATCTGATTATCGAATGATTAAAATTCCCCTAATTGAATATATGCTGAAAAAGACACCAATTGGTTTTTATTATTCTTGCTTGATTCAAGTATTCCCGGATGATCTGGAAAACTGTGAAAATAAATGGGCATCCAAGCTTAGGATTGCTGAAGTCAATATTTTAGAATCTATAACGATGGCCAACCGAGTTCTTATAACAGGGAGAATGCGATCACAACACTTTATGGCCATACATGACTTGTACTACACTCAAAGTAGGGTTTCCAAATGGAGTTTGACCTTAGGTATAAAGTGTAACAGGTGTGGCTTATTTGCTTCGGATACGCTCCACATGTTTTTTTTAATGCCCCAGACTTTCTGAATTTTTTTCTCATATTAAAAGCTTTTTGGATACGATTATGGGGCACACGATTAGTATTACTGGCGAGCTGCTTTTGACAGGGTGTGGCTCTGGAATCATGGATTTGCCAAGGCCCAAGGTTTCGAAATGTTTTTTGTTTATCTGTATGGCTGTAATACGGGCATGTATCACTAAAGACTGGATTAATCCGGAGCCACCCTCTTTTTTTCTGTTGGCGTGAAAGACTGTTATCCATGTATAACCTGGAATTGGCGATATATAAAACCAAAGGGATTAAGAGGAGGGTTATGGGAGAAAAGATTTGGGCTCCAATTACGGAGTGGATTAGGCAAAGGACTTTTTTTTTTCAGTATGGTATGTTTAATTGATTACAAAAAAACTTTCTTCTGCATGAATGTTATTATTTTGTAATCTCAGACTTGTGATTTGTTTATGCTGTTTTTCCTTGCAATAAAATAAAAAAAAATTACAAAAAAAGAATGCTGCTCCCTGGTAGTTGTGTAATTTTTAAGTGGATAGGGACTGAATTTATTTTGAAAAGTATCCCCCCAGGAAAATAAAGATTTCCACTTAATGAGATCCCACTCATCCACACTGCCAGGGGCCGATTCACAGTACTAACTTATGGCAAAATCCTAAACTTCCTACTTTTGGTATTCACAGAAGGCATTCATTAGTCTTAAGTTAGGATTTTGTTTTAAGTTAGGATTTAATCTTAAATTAGGATTTTGTCTTAAATTAAACTGAAGACAAACTTAACAAAATCCTAATTTAAGACTACTACATGCCTTCTTAGAATACCAAAAGTAGTAAGTTTAGGATTTTGTTGTAAGTTCTGTGAATCAGACCAATAGCTTGGAATTGGTTGATATCTTCTGTCTACCAGAAGCCATTCCTAGCACCAGGCAGGAGCCACCACTATGTCCTGTAATGCAACCCAGTCAGTCTAATAGTTAATGTCGAAGCAGGTGCCAAAATAAAACAAGTGCACAGAAATGTGCAAAAATCTTGAATGTCATTGGCCAAACACTCTTCATCTTTCACTCTGCAGCACATTTTAGAATATATGTCTGTGCATAGTAAAGAAGCACTGCCTAGTTCAAATTTTCTGACACAATGCGTTCTGTAGGAAAATTGGTTCTGACCCATTTAATCTTTTGCATTTTAGACTGCCCAGGAGGTGGATCTTTGCCACGAGTGAGGCTTAGTACTTGATTCTCACTCACATTAAGTACTTTGGAATGGATTTGAGTGCTAACTGCCAGGGTCTACCTTTTAAAACAAGGGCTGCTGCTGTGCAGCTGGGGGTCAGAAGCTCTGTGTTAGCTGTGTGTGCACATGTGTGTGGTGAGCAAGTGGGGCTACCATCAAGCTCAGCCTGGTTTATGCATACAAATAGCTTGTGGCAGAAGGGCCCCTTCATGGATTGGTGCTGACTTGTTCAGGACTTATAAAGTGATTCACCAAAAAGGGTGTATGCTTCACTGTATTGCACATTATTGGAAAAAATAGGGAAATTCCTACCCACATGCACAACTAGAAGGAGAACATAGAATAGCCTGGCTCTTGTTTGGCTTTAGGAAGGCTGTGGCATGCAGGTAACTGGCAGGGACCCCGCAGTCTGTGGGGCAGCACCACTGTCCCCAACAAAGGCCACAACAGTTGCTCATTTGGGGTGGGTCACCCAACTGACCAGCAGAAGACTGAAATAGTATGGAAAGCAGAAAATAAAAAAGAGCAGAAGACAAAAATAGGAAGAAAGAGAAAAAAGGCACTTTGTTCCACTGCACAAGGCTACGCCTAAAAGACATTGTTTTGAGGCACTAAATTACCCCAAGAGTCCCTGCTAAGGTAAGAGGAATGCCCCATAAGTCCCAGTATTGGGGATTAAACGGTACACTGACCTGCCACAAGACAGGGGGCGCTGCAGGCACCTATTTATCAATTTCTGAAATGGCACCCTAAGTCTTCCAGGGGGTCAAATTGAAGATCCAGAAGAAAGCTTTGTTAGAGTTCAAGATCCCTGGGGAAGTTAGCTGATGGCACTAGCGTACAGAGACCGTTTATTATTGCATGTAATAACGTATGCCATTGAAAGATTGTGACATTCTTACTTGTTTTAAACGTTTGCATTGGTTTATCATTATATATTTCTGCTTTTATTATGATGGTGACTCTCTGACAAAGCAAGTATGCCTGACTTTGAATAACTACCCACTGTCATATTGTGTCTGGTATATGAGAGTGAGAGTACTTTGGGTTTAGGGCTTGGTAGGTGTGAAATGTTAAGAGTCTGTCATCCTGGGTATTCCTACCCAACTTGCATATATGAGTGACAAGTAATGCATAATATTGACTATTGTGTATGTAATAAAGTAGATTTTATTTTTATAAGTAGAAGCGCTGACTGGACAATGTTTTTTTAATGTTGCCTTTTGCATGCCTAATTACAGTAGTACTATCCTATACCACTTCCCCTGAGTAGGCCTTAAACTGATCTATGTCACTTCACTAAAAGAGTTAAGTGCTTCAACTGGTACTTAATTCCAAGTAAACAGAAGGAGATTGTGTAATTATTACTTGTTAAGGACTCACATACTTCCCAAATGATAACTCACTTTGTTACACTTCTCCCTTGGGCTCATCAACTTGTAAGTGGGCTGATGGCACAGCATGTATCGCTGATGTTCCAGGAGACAGCACTTACACTTTTCAGACCATCAGGGACACCTAATATCAAATCCATTGTTGCGGGTGACTTCTGTCCAAAGCAAACAGAATATGGCGAAACAGATTGTTGGTTGCAGCTCATTAAACTCCTAAATGGGTGGATGCTTGTAGGAAGTCGTTGGTTATAATTAGGCCACCCGGTTTTCAATTTTTACTGATTTTTACAGATAAATACAGACAGAAAACAATGAGTTTCCTGTCTGTTTTTATTTTTAAAAGCAGAAAAATACTGAAAATTGTGCTTCTTGTGAGAAACTCTCCATGCTGTCTTTCATAAATTCTAGGCAACAGCTTAGCAGGCACACAGCATGGAGGGTTAAAACACAGGATGAGATTTCCTTAAATACAGGCATATGTTAACATATATTTGTAGTATCATGCTAATATGTAATTTTGAGTGTAGTCTTTTGTTATACGAGGCTCCTTAGTTTGCTAAAACGTGATAGGCCTCCATGTTTCAGTGCACGTCAAAGAGTTATATAAATGCAGAAATATGCAATTTTACAGCTACATTTATTCTTGAAACACACAATAAATATAGATAAATACCAATAAGATGGCTAAAAAAAATGGAAAAATACTGACGGAAATGTTAAAAAAAGAAAAAAATACAGTGAAACCGGGAGCCCTAGTTATAATCATTTCATTCCGTTATTATTGGAGACTTTACTTATTCCCAATATGTGTCCTTTGTGCAGCAAGTTTAAATGTGTATGTAAGGATGTGGTTAGCACAACATGTTCTGTTGCTAGTAGACCATGTGAGATGTGAGTGATATTTTATGGAGGGCATGACCACTTTTGCTCAGATTTGTGATCCTTCATCATTTTGTCTTTATCCTTTGTGTTGCAGCTCCTTAACTATGCTGAGAAAAATCATTGAGGCCTGGGTAGCATGTAGGATTTTCATCACTTTCATTCCAGGCCTGAAATAATCCCCCAGTAGCAAGTACTACGCTGCCATTCGCCTATGTTCTACTGTGCATCATATTGGAATGGGTAGACCTCTCAAAGCTTGTCTGGTCAGCCTTCTTTGGAATCCACAATCTGAACATTTGATGTCTGCCTGTTTCTTTGCCCTCCAAAATCCCTAGAAGAAAACATTGGCAGATGTGGTTTAGATCTCCTTCAAAAATTCAGCGATAGCTTTGACACTTTTGCTGGTTCATGTTTTCCACTAATTCCCCAAATTCTGGATGAATAGTAGTAGGCCCTGTCACTAAAGTGTCTATTTGGGAAGTTTTCGCTTTCAAAATCTGACAAGGGCTGTAGCCCGACCAGAGTCATGGGCTCACCGGAGCACATTAAGAATGTAATGGAGGAAGAAAAACACAGAACACTGTTGTACTCAAGGATTTCTGAATAACACAATGGAAGGTAACATGTCGCTAATGCCAAGCTCTATCTCTCCCCTCCACACAAACACACTCATGTTTCATGGCATCGCTCCAGTAACAAGATCGTCTGGATCTTGTGTCAAGCTCATATTGACCTTTTCACAAATAACTGCAGAACAAGTTATAGTTACGATAATCTTGTAGCTGGCCTGCAGTCAGGAGATCTGAGAGATGAAACCAGACGAGGATACACAGCATCTATCACGAAGTGCAGGGTGAGTTTTGGGCAGGTAGGACATTTGGAGGAGGGTTTCTGTAATTGAACGTCTGCTGCATCTGAGGAATCCAAGATGGCTGCCACTGCATTACCAGAGCAAGAGCATTGCAGTGCACCAGTCGCTCGAGGTGACGCCATGTGGTTAACCTCATAGATGCTATTAAACATTCCTCCCCAGTGCTGCGCTGTCCATTGGAACTAGTGCTGAATGGACGTCCAATGGTCGTGCGCAGCACTGGGGAGGTAGTGCTGCCGTCTGCCAATGCACCGAGGCAGCACTTAAGGGGTTAATGCCGGAGGTGCTGGTAAAGAAGGAAATGGGTCTAAAGGAAGTTGTGTGGATTCAGCAGCTTGGAGTCGGGAGCAAGAGAGCAACAAGACAACACAGGATGACCCTTGCCACAGTGAGGAGAACCAAGGAGGAAAGAAGCCGCCCAGGTTGAGCCCACAAGGGGAAGACCAGAAGTGCAGAGAGCCAGATGACCACTACCTTGCTGTCAAACCCAGTAGTTCCAGGACGATGCTGCGGTTCCAGTCGCCATGACCCTTGAGGGCCGTGGCCTGAGGCAAATACCAGGGGTACAGAGAGCGATACTTAGGCGTGGGCTGGAAAGTGACCACGTGTGGAGGGAACTTGGCGGTCTTAGAGCAGAAGTTAACCTGCAGGCACCACTCCATTGTAAATACAGGCATGGTGACTGGCACAAAAATAGAGAGGATAACGTTAGTAGTCATTCAGCATCCCTCTGACACCATTCTATAATTTATTCGAAGGCCCCATTACTCCTGACTCCTGACCTTACAGACAACGAAGGCAAAGAAGATGGGTGAGGCAAAGAAGGGACGTCCTGATGATAACAGGAAGCACATATCAGAGTGAATAGAAGAAGGATACATCCTTGAGGGAGAAGGGAAAAGGAGACTGTACCATTACGGGTAGCTGTTCCAGGCAATAGAAATAAAGCACTGCAATGTGAAAAACTAACTGGGTGCCTCTCTGACCAGTAGGGTTAGAGGACAGTTTCAATATGAAGTGATCAGACCAGGCCATGACAATAATGATTGAGGGATGGGTTCTGTCCTTACCAGGTGCATGATGGGAACTGAACATACATGCCAGACGAAGTAGTAATGAGTGTTCGAAATACCACAATTTGCATTGTATTTTGCAGGAATTAAGAGATTGGCTCAACATTGGTCCTTTACTTCATTGTGTGCAAATTTGTAGAAAACGTTCACAATGAAAAAACAACATTTACAGTACTATTTGCACTTATTGGTAATAAACTAAAACGTGGTACATTATGTTAGAGATGGCGGAAGGGGAGTATTTTGTTGCTATTATTGTTAATGAACTTGATTCAGGTATTGTGGGCTAAACAAAGCTATTGATTAGCACACTATCAGCAGAGCCATATTTGCAGGTCCTTGGAGTGGGAAACAGCCATCACATTGTATGCGTCATAACACATGCGATTCCAATGCGGTCGGTACAATGACTGTGTTGTTACATCGCAGTATCATTATAAAGACTTGCTGCAGGGTGCGCTCTAATCTATGGAATAGTATAATTTACTATTCCTACTCCTTTAATTTAGTATTCCAGCACCTTCCCTACTGTTGCACACACTGGAGTTGGAATAGTAAATTATACTATTCCTAATTCCAGCACGCCCCCTACAGCAAGTTGTCGTAGTACTTGCGATGTAACAGTACTGCGATGTAACAATGTACCTGTATACGTAATCGCCTATATTTGCTGGGAATAGTTAAAATCCAGGCATTTTAAATTCTTTTGCCTCTGCAAGGTTCTTACATGGATGTTCACTCTTTTTGTGTTATCCTCCTAGAAGGGTCCAGAACTAGTACAATGGGGCCAATTTGGAGTTTCTGTGGTTTGGAGTACTCTTATAAGCCTCTCATAGGCTCATCCGTTGCCAGCCTGCAAACTGCACTGCATGCTCCACCAGTAGCTGCCTCCTTCCCTCCCTCTTTTCCTCCTGGGTACACTATGTTGGCCCAAGTCACTCCCAGTCTCTCAGCCGCTCTCCCAAAATAAACTCAAATAACCCGCCTTCGTTGCTACTCCTGCTTGAATTCTGCTCTCTGTCCCCTGCCACCCTTCAGTCAGCCCATCCAGTCTTACCAGTGACCGTCACCAGTGGCAGCACTTGGTGTGCAGGGGCAGACAAAGCAGTGAAAGCATTAATAGAAGCGATGTAAGGAACAGTGTGAGCAGACAGGTGCATTGGCAATAATGTTGTTCTTCCAGGTTGGCTGGTATGGGACACAATGCTGCAGACTCCCTTCATTTCCACGGGTGCTAGCCATAGGGGTGTGCCAGGTGCTGAAGCCCCAGTCTGTGTTCCAGATGAGAATTTTTAGAACCAATGGGCCAATCCCACAGGTATACTCACTATAAATGATCAGAAACAACTGTACAAACAGTGACAGGTGTAATTTTATTTAGAAATGGTTTTGTAGGGCTTCGTACTCTATAGAGATTGATGAGTTTGAATCATACACAACTCTAGCTTATTTAGAAATACATGGATTTTTACAAGCCCATTATGAATTTTGTGAAAGATCTCCAGGTGCCAGCACTCCCATTCTAAACATTGTTCCAGTGCCTATCTCTGGTTGCCTGAACTTCTGTCAGCCTGCCCAGTCCTTGTCCCCTCTGCGTGTGTGGGAAAGATGGAACAGCTCACTAGCTTGCAGTCTACTGCACCTGTGAAGAAGAAAATGTGTCTGTGTGTTTGCCCTGACCACTATATTTTACGAAAACATAAACAAGCAACTGGGGAAGCTTCTCCTCTAGCCACTAATTTAACTGTAAAAATGAAAAAGTTGCTGAAATGTATGATTTTTATCCATCTAATAAAATGACATTTAGGTATTGCAGGTCTTAAGGCAGCCTTCCAAACACAATTTATTATGAAGATATGTATTGATAGTGAGTGGAATCGCAGCAAACTACAGCCCAGATGTATCAAGCATTTTTCCGGCCACAAACTCGAATCAGGCCGATTGCGACTGGAAAAATTCATTTTGGTATGTATCATTCCCCAATTACGTTTCTGTGACATGCTACCAAATCGCAGTTTGGAATTGCGAATACATACTAATTAGGTAGTTGGAAAAGGTGTGTTTAGGGCGTTGCTTCTAAATACCGAATTTTAGTGGTATGCAAGAATGTTTAGTAACCAAAATGTGGTTGTTAACATTTCTATTTTACCACCTACTTCAAATAGGTGGTAATCTATTCACAAACGGGAAGGGGGTCCCCATGGGACCCCTTCCCCTTAGTGAATGTTCATGAAAATGTTTTTAAGAGCAGGTAGTGGTTCCGCAGACCAATGTCTGCTCTTAAAAACTGAAAAGTGAACTTATAATTTTTTTTTAAACGAAAACCGTTTTCCTTTAAGAGAAATGTTAGCAATTGCTAATGTGTCGCAAAATGTGACCTACTTATTAACATTCATGAGGTAGGTCGATGTGCGACCCACTAGGAATTGCTAAATGAAACTCTATGGGCTGATTATGATGTCGGTCAAAAAGCCTCCTACTGCTAGTTGGAAGCGTTCCGACCACAGTCGGCGGCTTTCTGACCGACACAGTCACTTCCCGGTCAGACTGCCAAATTAGATGTCGGCGGACGGAGCGTTAACCGTCTAGTAATTCAGTTGCAGTCTGACGGGTTCCAGGAGTCTTCCGGCTGGTCAGAATCGCCCTTTAATCCTGTATGGACAGTGTTTTGGCCATTGGGATTACGATGTTGGTTTCACACAGCCTTTCAGTGCCAGGCTTTCCAACATAGAAAGGCTGTCGGAAAATGACTTTGGGGGCCCATAGCAGGTCCCTTTTGCCTCTGCGACATACAGTTGGTGGCCTAGGGGGTACCTAGGGTTCCCCCCTGTGAATCCATACACTGTGTGACAGGCACCATGGGGTGCCCGCCCCAGGGTGCAGGGTTTTACACACAAACCTGTTTCTTTATGGGAGTCAGTATTATGGCTGGTTTACAGCCTAACTCAAGCTCATATAAAAAAGAGTATCCAACTGAACAGTGTTTGGTCGCCTTGTAATTAGGAGGTCGGAACTGCGACAAGATATCAGTCGGTCCCGAGACAGTGTCGGTCGGAGGCAACTCCGACCAACATCGTAATAAGCCCCTATATGTTTCATACATTAGGACTAGCAATTTCTTAATAGTGATTCAGAGAAAATTGTACTTAGGTATTTGCTGTTCTTAATATTGATACATCCGGCCATCCTTGTTGTTTGTATCATCATTCAAAACCAGAAGGTAGAGAGCTAGGACTGTAGGACAGCCGTCTTTGTCCCTGTATATATTTGTAACCAAAGAAGACGGCCAAGAAAAATGACTGTCTGACAATATATTGTCTGGCACCTCAAAGGTTTGTTAGTAAAACCCTCACACACCAACCTGGTTGGTGTCATGCTTCATCATCGGGTCCCAGCCGGGTAGCCAAGTGCTACCCAGCTGAGCTACGACACCTGTTTACAGTGGAGCGGGTTTTGATGTGCAGTGAGTGTGATGAAGTGGGTGAAAAAGGTTTAAAAAAACCTCCAGATTGCTACCCGTTACTTTACGCTTTGTGATCTGGGGTATGGTTAAAAAGACAAGAGAGTGGATTATAGGCTACAGATGCTATGTGTAGCTGTTTTTATCCTCAGATCATCAACATGTTTCAGCCCATTATAAAAAATATTAGGACTTTCTTCGGGACCTCTCTAATCAAAGTGGGTGAAAAAATAGTGGTAAAAAATGACCACGTGAAAAGCATTTTAACACTCACACTAAGGAGTGCTATGCATTCGTGGAGGACTGACCGTGTAAGGGTCCTCTTGAAATGTAGAATACCTGTAAGGAATACAACAGAATAATACTTTAGGAAAGCATTTGGTCCAAGCCACAATAATTGCTAATACCCCTGCCACACTTATTGCTAGCACTGGGGTGGGATATCCGGTGCTCATTCAGCTCATTCCCTGAATATCGCCAGTTCTGGTGGTAAATATTAAGTGCTATCAGACATACGTGTACTATATATCACCTATTTGGACATGCCATACCATGTACACTACATAACATTTAGATGCTGTGCACACTTTATAACAAATGGGGTGATAGTGCCTTTCCATACTGTAAAGCAAGCGTGTGATTAGCCTCTGTTTGTTTATAAAGGCAGTGGTAAATCTTGTGGGATTCATAGGTATACCAATCATGCCCAGGTAGCTTAAAAGTGTACTGTGGTGAGGCCTGGATGACAGCGCCAAGTGAATGTGCCAATATTTACTTTGTATGTATAAGGCTGTCTTATCTTGTCCCGAGGATGGGGGAAAGGCGCCTCTTTTCTATCACATACTGTAGAAAATGGGTTTAAAAGTATGGGACAGAATAATGAGCGGCATCCATCATAAATGAATGGCTGACAGGCTCTGTCGGAAAAGAACAGGCTAGAGAAACGTATATGCAGTTTAGCGAGAGTATAGCGGTAGTAGAGCGCTGTACTCTGAACGATCTTACTTGTTGTGGAAGAGGTTTCCAACAATGCACCTATTAAAGGGTCCCCTGGGAAAGGCTGGCGCCCAATAGAGCCCGGAGCGTTCCTTTATCAAATAACTCCGGTAGCACGGCTGCTTCCGGGGGTATGCGTGTCATCACACGAAAGGCATGTGACGCCTACAGCATTTAGAGTAGCGGTGGGTGACTAGATCACTGACTCTAACTGGTACTGGTGCTGTGTAAGTAGATCATGCGCAGTAGGGCATGAGACCACAAATTGATGTAAGATTAAAATTAACCTTAATTTCGTCGGGATAAAAAGGCTGGCTGGTTGCGGATGTATGACATTACAACGCATGCTTTTACCACGCATGCTTTTACAACGCAAGTATTACAACGAAAACCTTTACAACGCATAGCGCTTTGGGGTGCTGGATAGTGAATAGTTGAATTTACTATTCCAACTCCAGTCCCCGTGGACACTAGGGAAGGTGTTGGATAGTAAATTAAATCTATTCCCTATCCTAGAGCGCCCCCAGCGCAATGCGTTGTAATGGTTTGCATTGTAATAGTTGCGTCGTAAAGGCACTGCGTGGTAAAAGTTGCGTTGTAAAGGATATTCCCCGCTGGTTGCGCCATAAATACATTAAATACGCCAGGTTGGCTTGTAGCTCGGCAAATTTGTTACTGCAAAAAACTGTAAAGATGATGTTGTATCATCGCTTGGCAAATTAGTTACTGCAAAAGGTCATAAAGGGCCACACTCTGGGTTGAAAGAAAAGGTTAGTTTTAAAGAGACCAGTCATTAGGCTATTTGCAGGTTAGACAGATCTAAAGAGTCAATGGTCCTGCAATGTCCGAACGGGGAAAGATAAACAATTTTATAAGATCAATTAAGTGCCAGCAACTTGGGCTGGAGTATATGCCGACCCAGTAAAGTATTTACTGGTCATCGACCATCTAAAATCAAGAAAGGGTAGAAAGACTGATATATTGCAAATACAGCCAGTTAGTTGGATAATTACAATGTGAAAGGAATCAAGTCACAGTATCTGTTCTGTCAACAGTTCAGGCAGTTCCAGGGTATGGTATTGTTGAGTCCCTGGATGTGGATTGATATTTGGTATATCCATCTTTGTTCTTGTGTCCAATAGGTCTTTTTGGATGTTGTTGACGTTGCGGTCTAATTGCTCGATCACTACCAATTGCATATCATTGGGAGTGTGGTTTAATTCGAGATAGTGGTTTGTCATGCGAGATATGTTGCGCTTGCAGCGGATATTACTCCTATGTTCAACAATTCTTGTTTTTACTTTGCGGCTCGTCATTCCAACATATCTTAAGCTACAGGGGCAGGTTATGAGATAAATGACAATTGAGGAGTTACAGTTTGTATTTCGGCGTATCTTCCAGCTTTTCCTGCCTCTAGGTTGAGGATTTTGGTGGTTTGTATCAGATGACACATGCTACAGTCTCTGCATGGGTGATGTCCTGTTATCTTTGGTAAACCCGATGAGTTGGTTATTGTATTTCCTCGAGTTGTCCCTGTTGGGGTCTTGTGTGCACCAAGCTGTCCTTCAAACTCCTCCCTCTTCTGTATGAAAATAGAGGTTTTTCCCATTCAAAATTGCCAGTGTTCAGTATATCCCAATGTTTTTGGCCTACCTTGGCCACCTGGTTTGACACAGGAATTTATGTTGAATCACAAGTCAAGGGAACTGTGGTGTCTCCAGGTGTTTTGGGCTCGAGTAGGCCTTCACGATATTGATTGCGAGCTCTTTTCTCTGCTTTCTTGGTTATTTGGTTAGGATAGCAACGGTTGTTCAATTTCTTGGTCAGCATTTTTGCCTGCTCTTTAAAGTCTTTCAGATTGCTGTAATACCTACGCAGTCATAGATATTATCTGTAAGGGAGATTTACCCTCAAGGGACGAGGGTGGAAGCTTGTGTAATGTAGTAGCAAATTTCTCGCTGTTGGCTTGAAGCGTGTTTTAGTGTCCAAGCCACCAGTTATGATGTGTGATGTCTAGGTCTATGAAAGTGATGATACTTTTACTTACGGTGTTTGTACATTTTAGGTTGGGGTCACAATAGTTGATCCATTCTAGGAAGTATTTCAATGACTCATTTGTTCCCTCCCAAATTAGTAATACATCATCAATGTATTGTTTGTAAAAGCGAATGTTCTCTGTGATGGGTGTGTTGTTGAGTAGGATTTTTTGCTCAGAACTATAGACATACAGTCCTGCCACGCTCGGGGCAAAAGTGCTCCCCATCGAAGTGCCATATGTTTGTTGGTACAGTTGGCCTTCGAATTCAAAATAGTTGTGTGTTCAGAGCTAGTTCTGCACATTTCAGGACAAATGTCTTAGGTGTTTGGTAGTCCCATTCACTGGTGTCTAGGGCCATTCTTAGTACTCCGAGTGTGTCATCTTGCAGGAGGCTTGTATAGAGACTCTCAATATCTAAGCTTACTAGGAAGCTTGTGTTAGGATTGAATGTCAGGTCTTTGATTTGTCCAAGAAGGTCTGTGGTGTCTCGTAATTATGTCGTAGTGCATTGCACCAATGGTTTAAGGAAGAAGTCACAAAAATTCGAAAGAGGCTCTAAAATTGAGCCTATGCCCGATACTATGGGGCGACCTGGTGGTGGGATTTTGTTTTTGTGCACTTTAGGAATGGTATAGAAATATGGGATTTTCTCTTTTGATGTTGTTAAGTATTGGGCTTCTTTTTTTCTGATTTGCCCTCGGATTTCTGCTTCGGTCACCAATTCCTGAATGGTTTCTTTCAGTCTGGGGATGCGATCCTCATGAATCGGTTGGTAGTTGCGCCTATCTGCTAGCAAGCGTAGGCATTCATTTTTGTAAGCCTCCTTATCTTGTAGGACTATCCCTCCTCCCTTGCCGCTGGCTTGATAACCACGGTCTTGTTCTTTTTCAATGCTGTTAGTCCTTCCCACTCCTTTTTGGTGGTGTTTTTGAAAGTCTATTTTTCTGTCAGTGACTCTATGTCTTTAAAGACTGCCTGTTCGAAAGATGTAATTTTCACTGGTATGGTTGATGGTGGTGGCATGAATGTAGATTTTGGTTTGAAGTCAGTGTCTCCTTTTTCTTGGGTATTTGTCTCAATGTCTTGTTTAGAAAATAACGCATTTAATTTTTACTTTCTAAAGAAGTCTGCCATCTCACAATGGAGGCAACATTTTTCCAGACAGGGCATTGGAACAAAGCCCAGACCTTTGTTTAGAAGATTCATTTCTGTTTGATCTAGTATATGTTGGGAATAGTTTGTGACTAGGTTTTGCTGGTGCTCGGTCCTGCTCGTTGTTCCATGGACTTGCTCCTGGTGTTCGCTCCTACTTGTGAGTCATCCTCCTAGTCAACCTGAGCTTGTCTTTGCCATTTTCCTCTTCCCCTCCAGCCATTCCCTAAAAAAGGAAACCTTTGGTTGGGATTCATGGAGGGAATTTGTTGGGGTACAAAGGGCAGATTCCAGCCATACATCAGTTGTGGAGACATCTGGTGACATGGTTGTGGGTATGGCATGTAACTACCCGGTTGCCCTTGTTTCCACGGTTGTTGCCATTTGTTGGCTCTCCCTCTTCCTCTTGTTCTGCTATGGCCGCTGCCTGAGCTGGAGCCACTGCTGTTTGAAGCAGCATCATCTGGGCTGTAGGACTCTTCACGTTTTTTTTTAGGTTGGTAATCAGGTTCAGAGTAGGGATATGTTTTTGCATAAGAGAACTTTTTTAGGTCTTTCTGAAAGTTTTGAATTTTCGACTGTGTCAAGTTCTCTTTGTATTCCTGCATTTCCTTATTGACCTCCTCTAGTTTCTTTTTATATGCTGTTAATGTTGTTCTAAAGTGGTTCTTTATTGTCTGGATCTCTATTAGCTACGCATCTCCCAGTCTTTTTGCAGTTTGGATTATCAGAACCATCCAACCTCTTGTGCAGTGCCAGGCGATTTTGGCCCAGTCCCTTCGGAATGCTGCATCCTCTAGAAATATTCTTGGTGCGTGGGTGACTATCAACTCTCTCAGAGCCATGTTGGCTCTTAGGTATTCCGTAAGTATGACCCCGTGCAGAATGGTTCTGATGTGGTTACGTTTCTTTTCTGTCAATAATTCCCAATCTGTACTTGGGGATATTGTTCTTGCTATATTAAGATCTGCCATCAGCAGTGGTGCGGCTAGGATGTCACTGATCATCTCCTCCGAAAAGGTTAAGCCCAGATTCTCTGCCATGGTGTGTACCTCTCCGGCAGGTTAAGTTGGAAGGAAATAAGGGGTCCCGCAGCTGTGCGCTGCCAATAATTCAAAACCAAAAGGTAGAGAGCTAGGACTTTAGGACGGCCGTCCTTGTCCCTATATATATTCGTAACCAAAGAAGACAGCCAAGAAAAATGACTGTCTGACTCTATAGTGTCTGGCACCTCAAAGGTGTGTTAGTAAAACCCTCACACACCAACCTGGTTGGTGTCTTTCTACATCATAGTGTCAGACAGTCATTTTTATTGGTCGTCTTCTTTTGTTACGTTTGTATTTTCATGACATAAGTAATTACATTAATATTGACATTACAATTTTCTATAAGTGAAGATGTTTTGTGCTAGATACTTGACAGTGAAGCAGACACTGCCTAATTTAGATGTTAGCGGAAAGAATTTTTTGTCACAACTGTCGGAGGTTCACATAAAACACCATCTGCGCGAATTTTGAGTGAACTGTGTTATATGTTGTCTTATTTTGCTGTTCGTCATGCTGCAGGACAGTAAAAAAAACACAATCATGATCCCCGCATCGTATGTGACAGCTCCTAGGGTGTGGAGGTCATTAGTTTTTGCTTTTTTATAAAGAAAATCTCGCTTTAGTATTCCGTTTTTATAAAAACAAAACGTTTTTAAAAGTTTGACGGGCGTTATCAGTCACATTTTTATTACTTTGCCAGTAACTCTGCCAGTTCTGAGACTGGTGGACATCTCTAAATTAAGAGTACGGTTACTCTGTTTGGGGGATGGAGTATTTAATACACTATGCCCCACTTTAAATCAGACCTTTGGTTGTTCTTATAAAGCGATTACATCAGGCTTACATCACTTGTGACATCACTTGCCACATTACTACTAACATCATTGATAAGTCAACTCCATGTGCATACAAAGTCTTTTTTCTACGTCACTTTGATGAAAGTGACAATCTAGACATGTTTCGAAATGAATCCAGTAGAGTGACATCTAAGTGCCGAAAAAGGGACCACAGACTGCCAAATGCAACTATTGGCTGTCCATTACGAGAGCATACTCACTTTGAAATCTGTACTGCAGACTTCGAATCCCAGTTAATATCTTCGAGAATATGTATTGGTAATTGACTTCGCTCATGAATTCACAAATTACGTCCCCAGCATCATAAATGACGCTGCAATCAAATTGCTCTTCTCACGTCAGCTGACACTGGAAAACCAACATCATTTTCTGCCGTTTGCATGGGAAAAAGTCTATTGAAGGCTTTTGGTGGCATTCAAAGCGAGTGCTTTTTGTGCCCAGAGATTATGTCCTGTGATCAGACCCGATTGGTAAAAACAAATGTGGTGCCCAGTGAGCTCTGAAGCCAACTGGTCTGAGTGCAGGACCCTCTGTTTACTCACGCGTTCTTTAGCCCCATAGGAATGGGAGGCTCGTGCTAATTCCCTGCTTCTATATTATGTGACAGGTATTTTTTTAATGTGCTTAGTGACAAACGAGCTGCTTTATTAATTATGGGAAATTCACCAGTCACTAGTTGTTTCGCCTAAAACAACAAAATTAAATTAATTTATGCCCTGGCCCAGAATGCAAACAAAGACTCCCACGCTGCAAGGGGAATACATTTATTAAAAAGCAATAGGCTGATAATGCACACAATGATAGAAAAAAATTAATATGCAGCACAGGGCATAAAATAGGCAGTAATCACATAATGGAGAGCTCATTGTCAAAGTAGTAGCTTGTCTAATTATACTCTGCAAACAGTGGTAAGTGGTGCATTATTCACGAGCCAACACACTTTAATTACTTGTAGTGCACATTTGTTCTTCAAATGTGATGCGTGTTACATGCAGTTCCAATATTTGCCTATCCCTGGGTGTCTCCTTTTCTTTAGAAGTTGTTAGCTCCCACTACAGCTGACAGAATGTGAGCGAAAGTAAGCCACTTTTTGTGTCAGGAACACTGAAAGGAATGCACTTTACAGGTGACTGCCACCCCTTGGCCTGAAGTGGCATAACACCCCATTCATTTTTTATTTTTTTTAATTTGGTTGGAATAAATTTATTTCATCTGTCTGTAAACAAGGTGTTTTAATAGTTTATGGCATTTTTTGAAATGCATATTAAATCAGTGGAAAAAGATGTGATCATGCTAGTAGTGACAGATGAGTTTATTCTGTCATTACTACTTGTATTCCAAAATGACAGGGATGTGTTTCAATTTACTTTATTTCGGCTAAAAAACAATCATGACCATAAAAGTACAGCTAAAAGAATCACTTCAACACAGACCAAGGCCTAAGCGCAACAGCATTGTGCTTGTCAGATGTACAACAGTAGCACATTGTGGCAGGAAAGCAACCGCGTAAAGACACATCATAGTACATATTACTCTGGGTTTAAATAATGAATTATTACATCGCAAAGAAGCGTGCAAGCCCTAATTGCCAAACGGGTTCTTAATAATTTAAAAGCGCAAGCAGTATTCGAGTGCTGCATCAGCCCTTGTGCACAATAAGGCCCTGAAACATTTTAAAGTGGTGTTGCGGCAACCATAATACAAACATAAGAACATTAAGACGTACAAAGACGCGGGATGTATTCAATAATACATACAGAATGGTGTGTAAACGTGAAAATTGTGATTGATACAGCAATAATACTTTTCACTTAAAATGACCTCAACTGCTTAGGGCTACTGAACTTAAAATCGTAAGAGTGGCTGAGGACGTCACATATTGCTAGGCTGACATCATATTTTAACTGCCGCAGTTGGGTGATCAGTAAGATGAGTCACATAAGGTTGCTTTCCAGGGGGGGGTGAAATTTGCATGATTCCCCTTTGTGTATTTGCGTTAAAATTTGGAAACATTTCACGAAATTAAGTGTATCACAAAGCTGCTGTTCAATGCTACTTTTTGGAATGAAATGTGTCCTCTGTCTATTTTTGATGCAAGGATCAGGGGCAGCTCTAGGCTCATGGCGGCCCTAAGCAGGGAGCGTAGGTAGGGGGCCCTGGAAGAGGAGGAACACAGGTGCGGAGGCCAGTGAAGAGGGGGGAATCGGGGTCAGGGTGTTTGGAAGTGGAACAGAGCCGGGCGCCGCCAAATCCCTGCCAGGGGACGCCACGCAAATATGTATCCATCCTCAGAGAATTATTTTATTAAGAATATATATAGGCGTGACGGCCCCTGGCGGTTGGCGGCCCTGTGCAGGTGCACAGCTTGCACATGCCTAAGGCCGCCCCTGCAAGGATGCATTTTGCACCATAAAAAATGAGCAATAAATGACACTTTACTCAAACAGCGTCCACCCGCGTTCTGATTATGTTGTTTCCTTGCTCCCATGACAGGATATATCCCCGAACTGACACAACATTTCATACCATGATAATGGTGTAATTTGCAGGATTTTGTGTGGAAAGGGTTACATAAAATGACGGAAATTACACAAGATTTCCCTAGAACAACATCGTTTCACCCGGGTCCTATTTTTATCATCTAGTAAAACTGTGTTGTTTTTCTCCCTTAGATCTTTCTATGCATTCATAAGATGTGAAAATCTAGGAACGGCCATTGCATCATATTTCCGGTGCCAATAGATTTCCTTTAGGCAACTGCACTTGGACATAGTGAAAAAGGCTTAACATTCTGCAATCTAGTATTGCAAATTTATTGTTAACCACAAGGGCCTTATTATACATCGTGCCCTGGGGATTCAACGGTGTGTGCAGCCGCCTTGTATACGCCCAGGGTGCAATGGTATTGCAGATGGGGTCTCAGACGTTTGTCAGCCTTTTCTGTAATATTATACATGTAGCACCAGTGCTATCACAAGATGGCCTTTTCTCATTCGTATGGGGGAATCTCTTTGCCTCTGTGCCCACGCCATATTATAAAGCAAAGATAAGGAGATGCTGGAAGGAGCGCTGAAACCTTTCAGACACTCACCCCCAGTCACTGATCTGGGTTGAATCCATCATCGTTCTTTAGCTCACTTCTCCACCACATTTCAGACCCATCTATATGCAAATCAGTATTGACCCTGTGCCTCATGGGAACAGTCCAGCCCGAACTGCCAAACCAGGTCTTCCCTGGACTGGAAACAAGCATCCTGGACTGGTTTCGGGGTAACACCCCTCATCAGTCAGGCTAGCTTGAATCCAGTGGCAAAGTGAGCAATTCCGTCCATGATTTGTTTGCGTTGCACTTTTTGCCCTAAGTGGGGTGGGAATGCTCAGACGTGGGTCCCTTGCTCACTGTGCCGCTGGATTCAAGCTAGCCTGGCTGATGAGCGTTAATACCCTGAAACCGGTCTCAGGATGCTGGTTTCTGGTCCAGGGAGGACCTGCATTGGCAATTCGGCCTGGACTGTTCCCATAAGAAACAGGGTCAGAACTGATTTGTATATGACTGGGTCTAAACTGGATGGCATGGTGAACAAAAGAACAATTGATTTAACGCAGATCTCTTGACTGGGGGTGAATGTATGATTTATTCAGCATTCCGTCCATCATTTGTTTGCAGAGCATGCCTTATTATAGATGCATATATAGAAACCACAAAGGTTTAGGGATATAATTATAAAGCAAACAGCATATCACAACCTATTCAAACCAAAGATGTGCAATTGTAAGCCATAAAACAGAAAAACAAGGTACCCAAACTGAAATTCTTTTAAAATGGAAAAGTTGTCGGTTTTTGTATTCTTTGCGAAACCAAACATAATCAAAATACAAAATCCAATACATAAACCGAAAAAACAACAAAACAATATGTGCTCAAATAATTATACTAAACATAGCAAAATATTGCAGTGTAAACAAAAACACAATTGCAGAGGAACAACAATCAAAAGGTTTGCCTGTATTGTAATGTAATGTAATGTAATGTAAGATCCATTTGTAGAGCGCAACTACCACTCCAGGGAGCATCTTGGCGCTTGAGACCAGAACCAGATTGGAAAAGGCCGGCTTACTGATAGAGCTTCGGGGAGATCAGCACATTTTATACTAAGGCTTTACAAGCGATGTCGGTGAGGGAAAACACCCAGGTCTTCAGGGCCTTCCTAAAGTGAGTTTCTGTCGGGATTTGCCGGAGCTGCAGCGGTAGCTTGTTCCATGCCCTGGAGTCAAGGACTACGAGAGATTTCCCACCTTTGGTGGCGAGCCTGAATTTAGGGAGCACTAAAAGATTTTGATTGGAAGATCTAAGGCTCCGTGACGGCAGGTAGCGTCTAAACCGGCTTGACAAATACTTAGGCCCTTGTGAGTGGAAGGCCCTAAACGTGATGACCAGGATTTTAAATAGGACACGCTTATGTATGGGCAACCAATGAAGGGCGTTCAGTGCGGCTGAAGCAGATGACCTCCTGGGCCAGCCAAGGACCAGGCGAGCGGTTGCATGCTGGACCATCTGCAGCTTGTGGAGCACGGACTTGTTGGCTCCCGCATACAGGCTATTGCAGTAGTCCAGTCTAGATGTAATAAGTGCAACCGCTACTGTTTTCCTTGCTGCCAGTGGGAGGAGGTCAAAGAATTTCCTAAGGCTTCTGATGATGTGGAAGCAAGTGCCCACCACAGTCACTGCCTGTTGCTTGAATGACAATGCATTGTCAAACTTGATGCCCAAATTATGTGCAGACGAGATGGTATTTGGGGGGGCTTCAGCGTCTTCGGGCCACCACTGTTTGGGGGAAAACAAATTTTGCTGGCCGAACGGCAAGATTTCGGTTTTCCCCGAATTACATTTGAGATGGTTGCACCTCATCCACTCAAAAGTCGCAGTAAGGCAATTTTTAAGATTTTCTTCGGCTGTGGGCAGCTCTCTATCTAATACCAGGATGAGCTGTGTGTCATCAGCGTATGAGATCGTACTGATCTGGTAGGAGACGATGAGTTCAATCAGGGGTACCTTATATAGATTGAAAAGTATAGGGCTCAGACTAGAGCCCTGAGGCACCCCTGTACTGATGACTTTTTCTTCAGAACAGAAATCTCCCAATACAGTGACTTGTCGCCTGTGGCTAAGGAAGTTTTTGAGCCATGTCAGCACCACTCCCCTAATCCCTGATGACATAAGACGGTCAATCAGGATGGTGTGCGAGACCGTATCGAAGGCCGCCGACAGTCAAGTAAAATCAAGACGGCCTTCTTCCTTTGATCCATAGGGCTACGTAAAGTCTCTACTGTAAACAGGAGGCAGATTCTGTTGAATGTTTAGTCCTAAAACCTGGCTGGTTGGTGTGAAGGATGTTGTTCTCTTCAAAAAATTTTGTGAGTTGTTTAGTAACACAGGTTTCAGTCAGTTTAAATAACAATGGAAGCAGCGAGATGGGGCGCAGATTAGAAAGGGTTGTCGGATCAGGTAGGGCTTTTTTCTGAAGGGGTTTGACTGCTGCAAGTTTCCATTCAATAGGGATCTCAGCAGTGGACAGTGAGGAATTATTAATACTGTTAATGATGGGGTTCACCTCCTCAGCCAGGGCTTGTAGGAAGGACGGAGGACAGGGGTCAAAAGGAGAACCCGATTTGCTCGATAGAATAGCTTGATGTGACTACTCTAAGGTGATAGGGTCAAATCTACTAAAACGGGCCCTTTCGGGGTGATTCCCGTTTGGCCCCTCTATTTCAGGTGCTGGAGGGGTCAATGCTGGTAGAGGAAAGTTCTTGACAATGTCCAGGATTTTCCTTTCAAAATAGTTGGCGATGGAATTGCACAAAGATAAAGAGGGAGGGATTTCCTGTGATAATGCTTTGGGATTAGTGAAGCTATTTACAATCTGAAAGATCTCTATCTGTCCATTTACCGAGGAGGATATCACCTCCAAATAGTAAGCTTTTTTTGCCAGTTTGATCGATGCGTGGTATTGTCTCCGTGCAACTTTGTAAATGTGTATATCCTCGGCCTTGTAATTTCTGCGCCACTTCCGTTTGAGCGTTCTGACTTTGCCTAGTTCACCTTTTAGAGTGAGCGAGAACCAAGGGGCACTCTTTTTTTATGGGTGCTACATAGTTTGTTTTTACTCGTAGGGGCTGTGGGCTCACTGAGATTCCTGATCCACTTGCAGAACTGCTGATTGTTAGTCGAGGTGTGGCCGGTTAATGTGGGCTTACTCCCATTAATTAATCCTAAGAGGTCTGGCTTAGTAAGTACTTTTTTCCAATCTGGTTTGCTGCTCCTAGCCGTTAAACTGGTGCCTTTTCCTGGAACCTGCCCTTTTACTGTAAGGTCAAAAGGAATACATTTGTGGTCAGACCAGATTTGGGTACAAGGGGATTTGACCATTTCATTGTCTGAGTTCGAGCAGATACAATCCAGCGTATGGCCCGCTGTGTGTGTGGGTTCCTGCGTCAACAGCGTTAGACCGAGGACACTAATTAAGTCCATAAAACAAGCTACCCATGGGTCGCTCTGGTAATCTAGATGGAGATTAAGATCCCCTAACAGCGTGAAATGGGCAGATCTGATGGTAAGGTCGCGGAGTACATCACCTATACTCTCTAAGAAATCTTTGGGGTGGCCTGGGGGACGGTAAATTAAGGCGCCTGAAAACGTAAAGGAGTCATGGATATTTAAGCTGAAGACCATGCCCTGTGCTCCCCTGATATCTGGCAGCTCATATGAGGTACAAAGAACATGGTGCAATATATGCTTCCTCTTTATGTGTCAAAGGGGACCGTCAACAGCGTTATGACCATGATGATTTGTTAGGTCATCATCAGGATATATACAATTGAGAGCAACCACTAAAACCTTATTTGTGACATACAATCCTAATATCAATCCAGACCATGGTCCATGAGGTCAGAAAAATCATTACCATCTAAATGTCATTATTTCAGGGAACCAATGTTCCTGTATCATCATGTGTACAGAGAATTACACTGGGTTGGGAAAATCTAGTTCTGCCAGTGCATCTAAATATAAAGGCAATTCACAATTTAAACCCCGAGGGAGTCAATTCACTTCAAGGTACCACACCTAACTGCTGTTCGACCACCAAGGAGCAATTATTATGGATGCAAGTACAAACACAAGCAGGCCCTTAGGAGGCAAAGTCACTTGCACCACAAAAAGTGGCATGCAGTCAGGACACCTCCTGAAGGCAGCCTTTTCAAAGGGTGATGGGGGTCCCAGTGAGTGCCTGCACCTACCTGCAGGCGGACCTCTAACCCCTCTGTAGAGTGCAGGCAGTTTGCAGTCTGCACAGAGAAACATGGATCGAATTGAAACAATGGCTTCATTTTTCACTCAAAGCAATGGCCTCAGGGTAGAGTGAGGTTGCAGCTGCCGGGTGTGCACCATATTCATTGTAATAAGGTGCACCATTACGGTTTACACCCGGCACAGCTTTTAAGAGGTGTACTATCATGCAAACTGAGAAAGTGTGTCCTACGAGTAATAGGGACCCAGATCTACCTACACTAAATGTAACTTTTTTAAGCACATAATTTTTTTCTCCAACTATTAGACCTTATATATCTAAAATATTTGAAATAGTGGCACATTCACAAGTACTATATGGTTTGCAGTTCTAGCTAGAACAGATTTGTTTTGGATATGGAGAGTGGGATTAGTAAAAGTGTGTGAAAACCTTTAAATTATCCACTCAAAGTTCGCACTTTTTACAGTTAATGCCTTCCAGGTTTAGCCACCTCGCTCAACTTCACATGTGGAAGAAGTGTCACTCAGACTAAAAACAAATTGTTTTGGAAATTTGAAATTTTCCTACAAGGTGATTTTTTGAGAGAATTTCTCTTGCAAGCTCACTTTTAGCAGAGGCTTTTGCATCCATTTTGTTTTCTTAAACTAAACAAAGTTTGTGATGTTTACGAAGATTGCAATCAGAAAGTTGCAGGGAAAATATTTGCAATTGTACAAATCGCTAGACCCAACTAAAACTAAAACGAAATGTACAGCAAACATCTTATCTAAATATAAATGATGTGTTTACGCATCTTAAATGCATTACTGACGAGTACAGTTTAATTTCTATGCTTCTGTGTCCCGTTTGGCTCCTGGGGAGCATCTGAAGGCCCAGATATGACTATTTATAATACTGGCTGAGGCGCGATGGAAGAATTGGATTTCTGCTTAACACATTCATCACCTTTAGGGTTAGATCTTTATAGGAGGCAATGACCCTTTAATCAGCCCCGCCGGTGTCCTTGAGCATGACCAAATTTCTGATTTTGGATAAAAGTACCCAATGTTACAAGTGTTAAATAATTTCTCTAGATTATCCATTTTTCTTTGTATTCATACATTTGCCATAGACGGCCAAGGGTTTTAAAAAAAAAATTAAGAGAGTTTTAAGGCTGCTTTAAGCCGGGGCTAACTCATTGTAAATCTATTCCATCAGTCATAAATTTGTCTCAAGTGAGGACAAGCAGTTGTGTGGCTGGGGGGGCGCTAGAGGGCGCCGGGCAAGATGGCCGCACTTACGTGAGGCTCTGCCGAGATCATCTAAAATTCGCCCATTTATCCTGTAATTCCTACCACCTGCGCCCTGCAATTCGGCTGAGAGAGCCCCGCGGCCATCGGGGGCTCGCTGTGCCGCTTTTCCCTACGACTGCGGCTGTACTGAGCGCTCCCGGAGCCGAGTCGCTCTGAGCCGGGATCCCGCTGACGGAGTCTTCGCGCCTCGTGGAGGTGCCGTCCCGCTGCTGCCCGGGCTGTGGACTCCGCTGCTTCCAGCGGGTGCTGCACTGAAGGCGCGGCGCCTGGTTCCTGCGGTGGCGGTGCGGCAGCAGTGCCAGTGGGATCTCCGCGGAGTGGCGCCGACACATCGGACGGCCTGGACCCGGCCCTGCTGGTTTTGGTGAGTGGGGCGGAGCGCTACGCAAGCCCGGGGCTGCGGAGGTGGCGCCGGGCCGCGCTAGGCCGCGCCGCGCGAGCTGAGGCTGGCGGGGGCAGGGGGAGGGGGCCTGCGGCGAGGCGGAGTAGCGGAGCTGCGGCTCTGAGAAGAGCGGAAAAAACCAACCTAGGCTGTGTTGGTGCATTACCCTAGACGCTGCCATACTGCTGAGGTGCCTAACTGCACTGTATATCTGTGGGACTGCAGCACGCCCGCCATTTTGTGGCGCTGATCCCCAGATACATCGGAAATTGAGCTCCGGTTGGTGCACCACACCCAAAGACCACAGACCCAGACGCGAGTGCTGGCAAGAGGGGAGTTCCGTGGTTGTGATCCTGGCGACATGGCCATTTGATTACTTTGGGGACTATCGGATCACTGTACTACGGGAGAGCTGAGAGGCTACTTGAGATCGGCTTGGGGCGCTTTTCCCGCCGAGTGCGGTGGATCTGCCTGTACAGCGTTCAGGATAACTGCGGAGGGCTGGGTCTGCCCCTTGGTGTGGGACAGCTGGTACATGCTCTGGAACTGCTGCCGGGAGCTTGTTTCCTTCCCAGTGTAAGAATTGGCTTCTGTAGTTTGGTTTGTCCTGTTCCCATCATGCACTGGGACAGGAACAGACTAATTTGCATACAGCCAGGTTCTGAAACTGGGATGGTGCAGTGAGCTAAAAAACGGTGTTGGATCTAGCCCTGATCTTTTGACTGGGTGAGAGCTTTCTGCTTAATTCAGAGACTCTGTCCCTCACCACCCCTTTTTGTAAATATTTTTGTCCACCCTAAGCGTGGAAGGGTATTCTCAGATGTGAGACCCTTGCTCATTGCACCATCAGGATTCAAGCATACCGGGCCGAAGACGGCTGTAATGCCAGAAACCGGTCCCCGGGAGCTTGTTTCCTTCCCAGTGTAAGAATTGGCTTCTTTAGTTTGGTTTGTCCTGTTCCCATCATGCACTGGGACAGGAACAGACTAATTTGCATACAGCCAGGTTCTGAAACTGGGATGGTGCAGTGAGCTAAAAAACGGTGTTGGATCTAGCCCTGATCTTTTGACTGGGTGAGAGCTTTCTGCTTAATTCAGAGACTCTGTCCCTCACCACCCCTTTTTGTAAATATCTGGAACTGCTTGGGGCGCCTCGCCTGGTATATCTGCCCTACTGTTCTGCGCCTTTGCCTGTGCTGTACTGCTCGCCACCATGGGCAGACCGGAGAGGAATCAACCGAAAATCACGTTTGAGGCTAAAAAAACTGCGCCCATGTCTTCCCAGACTCCCACTGACTCTGACCAGGGGGGGGGCTATGGGGGGTGCCCCAAATTTGGAATCTACGCCGGTAGCCATGCAAAAGACTCTACAATCCATTGAAAGCACCATGGAATCAGTGAATCACCGCCAAAACGAGCGGATGGGGGAAGTGGAACAGAGAGTATCTGCCACGGAGGATGGACTAGCCACGGTATCGTCTAAAGTATTCAGTATGGAGAGAGTGTTGGCGGTCATACAAGCAAAGAACGAGGAGTTGGAAGGAAGGTCCAGAAGGAACAATGTTCGCGTCACGGGCCTAACGGAATCCACGAATGTTGGCCGCATGGAGGACTGCATGGAACGCATGCTCATCGACATATTTGGGGCTGACCAACTGTCTCGTGTCTTTATAGTGGAACGTGCCCATCGCTCTCTGGCTAAACGGCCTCCGCCTGGGGCGCCGCCGTGACCAATTGTGGCCAGAATCCTGAACTATAGGGATCGGGATACTATTCTACGTCTCGCAAGGGAAAAGGGCTCCATAGACTACCAGGGTAACAAACTTGAGTTCTATCCTGACTTCACCATGGCGGTGCAGACAGCTCGTAAAGAATTTGCCACGGTGAAACAGATGCTGAGAGCTAAGGACGTTGCATATGCCATGTTGTATCCCGCACGCCTTCGGATTGGACCTCCTTCGGATAATAAGATTTTTTCTTCCCCTAAGGCGGCCATGGACTACGCCAAAAAATTGAAAAAACGTGCTAAAGAGCGGAATGGACGTCGGGATGGTGAAGATGAGAGGCAGGATGAGGTCGCCTGAACTGTTATGCACTGTTGGCAGCAGCAGGGGCGCTGCTACGGAGTACCGCGCTTGATCACCTACACTGTTCTACATTTAGTTGCCGTTGCCAGCTCACACGGCCCACTAGTGCCTGAATTGCCTTGACCTGCTAACATGTATGCTGAGGGGGGAAGGACATGCTGGCCGGTGGTGTCTCTACGAATGATGTGGAATTGCTATTGCCTGGACCATTACTCCTGTGGGCTCGGTTGGGGGCCTGGCTGGAGGTCTTTAGACCTGGGGAGAATTGCGCTGCTCGCTACTAGCATTATCAGCTACAGTTATTACTCTATTGGTTGTGAACACGTCAAGGGGGCTCTAGGCAATGTACTGATATTTGATTGCTCATTACTTGATGCCATGATCACGAGCCTGGGGCTGCAGGATTGGGGATATCATTATTGAGTATGGTCTACGCTCTCGTCAATTACTGGCGGGAGTAGTGTGCCGCTACGCCCCCTGATATGGGAGATCCCCACACACAGTTGTTTGAATTGTTGGGGTTTGCGAGGGGGGGGTATGGGATAGCTTTGGCAAATTGGGAATGCTGAAGTGGGTGGTGGGGTGGGGTGGGGGATGGGTTTTTGGGGTTTGTTGGGGGATTGTTCTTTTTCCTGGTCAAGGGTGGGGGATCTGAGGTGTCTATGGACTGTGTCCGGAGCTTCTGGGGGGGATCGGTCTTTGTTACAGAGGTACTCATGTCACTTCCAGCTCGAGGGGTGCGGAGGGTTGGCCTCGGGGGTGGGAGCTGGTGAAGGTCTATTGGCTTCTGGGATGTTTGAAGGTTTGGCGATATGGATAGGGGGGGTAAAATCACGTGTGTTACTTGGAATGTGCGGGGTCTCAATAGGCCGCAAAAGACTCGACAAATGCTTGCTTTTTTGAATAGACATGGTGCACAGGTAGTGTTTCTTCAAGAAACTCACCTTCAGGGTAAGGCGGCTGAAATGGTGGGCAAACAGTGGGCGGGGGTGCGACTGGCTACGACATACTCTTCCTACGCACGAGGGGTGATGATTCTGATAAAGAAAAATTTCCCCTTTGAGGTGATTCATGAAGAGATTGACCAGGATGGTAGATATATCATTGTACAGGGTAAATTGTGTGGTACGCTGATCACTCTTCTCAATGTTTATGGTCCTAATATCGATGATCCTGATTTCTTTGTTGCACTCTGGAACAAAATTTATATGCTTGCACCATCGGCTATCCTATGTGGGGGGGATTGGAATGTCACGTTGGATTCCGATTTGGACAAAAAACACGACAGGCCCTATGTGCGAAAGAAAGCGGTGGATGCGGTGTGTGAGGGTATGAATGGGTTACAACTGCTGGATGTATGGAGATTGCGCAATCCGACCAAGCGGGCAGGCACTTGTTACATGTCGGCGCACGATACGTGGTCGAGATTGGTTTACTGGCTAGTGACTCGAGATGTTAGTGGTTGGGTGGTGGGTGCTGAACTTCTGCCTCGTACTATCTCTGACCATGCGCCTGTTACACTGGTGCTGCCGCTCCCAACGCATGCTCCCGCTCCTTTCACTTGGCGACTCTCTCCTGGGGTGTTGACTGATCAGGTGTTGTGTGAGCGACTGAGACAGATAATTGAGGAGTTTTTCGTGAACAATGTGGGGTCCGTTGACAATATGAGTACAGTGTGGGAGGCCTTCAAAGTTACGGTGAGAGGAGCGTGTATTGGTCTAAGGTCAGGGGTGCTCACGTCCATTAGGGACTCCATGACCAGGCTAGTAGGAGAGTTGTTGATTCTGGAGCGGCGACTGGAGGAGGGTGCGGAGGGCACGTTACTGGCTGACATTAGATCAAAGGTCACTGAATATAACGATTTGGCGGAGCAGGAGGTGAAATTCCTGTCCAAACATGCTACAGCTAGGTATTATGGCGAAGGGGGCAGGCCAGGAAAGGGGCTTGCGGATCGAATCAGGGACCCATGGGCACGCCACTGCACGGTACAGGAGATTGAGGATCAAGGGGACGTGGTGACTAGCACGGATGGTATCCTAGCCTGCTTCTCGAAACATTATGCGCAGCTCTATGAGCACGGGGACACGGCGGATGAGGAGGAAGTGAATCGGTATTTAGAGGACATCGCCTTGTTATGGCTATCCAAGGGTCAGCCGGAATTCCTAATGCATCATGTCACTGAGGCAGAGTTTAGGGACGCGATAGCAGCTCTCCCGAATGGGAAGGCGGCTGGCACGGATGGTCTGCCCTCTGAATTTTATAAAACGTATGCAGATTTGCTGATCCCGCAACTGGCACTGGTCTTGGAGGAAGCGTTTGAGTGTGGACGGCTTACGGTGACTATGAGAGAGGCGCTGTTGGTAGCACTGCCTAAACCGGGGAAGCCACCGAATAAGTGCGATTCGTATCGTCCCCTTTCACTTATGAACACCGATGTTAGGATAATTGCCAAAGTGTTAGCCACGAGATTGCGTTTACTTCTGCCAGTCATGGTGCTGCCGGATCAATCGGGGTTTGTTCCCCTCAGATCCACTACACACAATTTGAGGGCGCTGTTTGCTGTATTACACCTGCTTAAACCAGAACTGGCTGCAGCTGCAGTCATGCTTGACGCGGCCAAGGCCTTCGATTCAGTGGCGTGGAAGTATATGTTGGCTGTTCTACACCGGATGGGGGTGCCTTTCTTTTTTACGTCGCTTATTGCCCTCTTGTATACTGAGCCCACGGCAAGAGTCAGGGTCAACGGTCATGTGTCTTCCTCGTTTCCGATTCAGAGGGGGACGAGACAGGGTTGCCCTCTCTCACCCTTGCTGTTTGCCATCATGATGGAGCCATTGGCCTGTATTTTGCGGCAGAGATACGAGGAAGCGGCGTTGAAGTTCCCTCTTAGATCTTTGGCTGTGTCAATGTATGCTGACGACATGGTTCTATATGTTAGAGACCCGGTGCTCCATCTGGAAAATATACTCCGGGAATTCATTAAATTTGGTTGCCACTCCGGACTAACTATAAATTGGGACAAATCTGTAGTGTTACCACTCACGAACGCCACTCACCAAATTCCGTTGGAATTCCCGCTGGAATGGGCGACAGCGTCGGTTCGATATCTAGGCATCTGGGTACATAGGGATTGCCAGGAAGTCATACGGGCTAACTATGGCGTTGCCATCTCTAAGTTGGAAGATCAGGTAGCGCGGTGGACTCGTCTCCCACTGACCCTGGCGGATCGAGTATCTTAATTAAAATGGTGGTGTTGCCAAAATTTCTTTATCTTTTTATGAACATTCCTGTCCCGTTGAAATCGCATTTCTTTGCAAGGATGAGGTCCCTTTTGATATCTCTCACCTGGGCCGGCAAGAAGCCACGTGTGACTTGGGAGGTACTGATCAAGCCGTATGCACTGGGAGGGTTCGCCCTGCCGGACATGAGGCTTTATTATCTCTGCGCACAAGCGCATTTCGCGAGTTACTGGTTGAATGCTCCACCGTATACCACGCATGTGGCACTTGAGGCGAGTGCGGTTTTGCCATATCCGCTGAGGGCCATGATTGTTAACGAACATTCGGTATTTGAGAAGGGGGAGATTGATACTGTGCGAATCACAGCGACCGCCTGGGAGGGCCTGGGTAGACGGGCTGCCAGGTTGTCGTTATATGCACCGGCTATGCCGCTACTTTACCACTCAGGTGTTTCAGTATCCGGCGAGATTGGAGGATTACAGGTTCTGAGGGAAGCCGGACTACAAACTATGGGTGACCTCTTTCCCGGGGCATCATTTATCTCTTTGCAGGCCATGACAGCTCGCTCAACTAATGCAGGTATGGCTACCTTTATCTATGTTAGGCTTCGGGCTGCGATAAAGGATTTATATACAACGTACCCGGGGGAGCCGTTAGTACTCGGGGCTTTACAACTGCTTTACACGGCTAAAGACAGGACTAAATTGCTCTCTAAACTATATAAAGCTGCGCAGGAGGATGAGGGAGGGGGTGCAGTCCTGGCTAGAGCGCGGTGGGATAGGAGCCTTCCTGACCCACTGAGTGATGACGAATGGAATGAATGTTGTGCCATGACCGGGGGTATGTGATAAATGGCAACTTCCGCCTTCTGCATTATAAGTTTCTACATCAGTGGTATTACACGCCGGTTCAGCTGGTTCAATACGGTCTTCGGGCTGCTGCTCAGTGTGTCAGGTGCGGTGCTGATGACGCTGACTTTGTGCACCTGGCCTGGGGATGCCCGCGTGTGTATGACTTCTGGAGGGCGGTGACTGAGAGGCTGACTGTCATGACCTCGACTGAAGTTAAGCTTGATCTGCGCCTCTGTCTTTTGGGCATCGCTTCTGGTGTGTCAGCGCAATCGCGACGGCTTGTGGTGCTGGCGCTACAATTGGCTAAGAGGAGAGTTGCTATAGGATGGGGAGGGAGGAGGGCGCCTGATGTGCAGCTGTGGCTGAATGACATGGCTTACTGCAGGGACCAACTGCACTGTTACTATGAGGGAATGCCAGAGAAGTCTCGCCCGCGGGACGTGTGGGCTCCGTTTACGCTCTATATGCTGTCCCTAGCAGATACTGATAGCGAGAGGAGTGCGACTGCCGACTTGTCAGGGGGAGACCGGGACTCCGCTTGAGTGTTCCCGAATGCGGGAGAGACGAAAGTCCTATGTAGTGTGTCTGCGCTGTGGTGCTCATTGGGGTCTTCACGAGTGCTCTGGGAGATTGGCGTGGCCCAGCTGCTTCTGGTACCTTGCTATGGTTTGTGTATAGTAGGAGAGACTGTTTAACGATTGCCTACCCTATTGATGTACTTCTTGCCAACTGCTGGACCGGCTGACTCTTGGACACTGTATATGTCGGACTTGGAATGCTCACTAGGACCAGGATCGGAAGGGTTGGGGGGGAGTTGGGGCTGGTTGTTGCTTGACTTTGTTTCTGCAAAACTTGAAAATGAGACCGAGATCACATGAGGGCTATACAGCCATAATCTATAGATGTGCTTTGAACACTGCATTTAGATCATCTGTGGTGCCTTCATGAGCTAAACCTCTCCGGATCATGCACTTGTGCCGATGTTGTAAGTTATTAAGCTCGTCTATATTGTATGGTACACTGATTGCGGCCGGCCCTGCCAGTGGGTTGTAGGCACACCGCTGTGTATATGAATAATGTGCAATAAAGGTCTGCCAAAAAAAAAAAAAGCAGTTGTGTGGCTGTTTTAAGCATAACAAAATCCTCCATAAATGAGCCACTTTTACCTACCTATGGTTAAGTACAGAAACATCCTTTGTAAATTTCGCCCAGAATTTCTAGCTAAGAATATGGGCTTGCTCCACCTCAGCTCAGGAAATCACCCCTAAATTCTGGCATGTGAAAATGGTTGCATCCTAATAGGAGGTAGTCCTTTATGCTCGGCCTGAGACAAATTTCAAAAAATGAATTTTAAAGCATCTTCCATATGTAGGCAATCATTCTGTGCCCTCGAGAAATTAGAATGAAATACATCCAACGACGCACACACTCATACCTTTTATGGTGTCCAAATGTGTCTATATTGGTGACTTCTGAAAATGTTCTCTTGGACTTTAATCTCTCTTCTAATTGCTCACTCTCCCAATGTTGGCACTGGACATGTGAACACTCAGTAAAATAAAGTTAGGGGCATAAAGTGAGGTCGTTCAGCTCTATAGTGCAGTGGCTCCCACTACACAGCGCTAAAACATTACATATCAGTGAAGTGGCCTTTCCTAGGCCTCTGCTCTGGCAGTTGGCTAAATCGAGGAAACTTGGCTGAAAGTTAGGAGCTTCCTCACTAATTTGGAAGTGAGCCACCACCATTATGATATGGCACTGAGTACAATCACGATATTTATGTATCAATTGTATCAGTAAATTATTGGGTAGCTAAAAAAAATCTTCAATGCTTCTTGAGGCGCATGCTGAAAGATCTGGTGGTGTTAAATTCTTCTGTGTATCATGATGCAGAAAATTCAAATTGCAAAAAACACAGATAATGGACAGAATGCAGAACAATGTCTTACATTCACCCCAGTACAAAGATCTGGGCCTAAATCCATCGTTTTTTGCACTCCACACCACCCTAGGTCAGAAAATTCTAATTGTGCAGCAAATAGTAGACAATCATAGAAAATCTCTGCTGTTGGCTACTTGGTATCCAGAAAAGTGCTGTCCTCCCACTTACCTACTTGAATTGATATAGTCATTGGCATCAATATATGGAAGCCAGTCCTAGCATCTGTGACACCTATTGTGTACTTTTATACCTCAAGAGAGGTAGGGTTTGAGTGTGGGACTTATAAGGTTGTACTCTTATAATGTGACGAGGTACTTCACTCTATGAAAGGCAACTTAGAAGGTTGAGTGTCAAATCTGAGAAAGTCTTGAGTATGGCATAACCTCATTCATTTATGAACAGCCTGTGCAAAAGGGGTTAGTACTACAGAGAAGTGTGTTCTTCAGGGCTAGTCAATGATGAGCAATGGTGGTCAGATCCACAGGGAAGGCTGAAATAACTTGTCAGCCTTATACCCTATATTGAGAGCTACACATCTTGTGAGTTAAGATCAGTTCTTCTGTAAGAACCAACTTTTTGACTTGCCGTGGGCTGTATCATTATGGGCTTTTCTGGTGTAGCGCAGAGCTAGTCAAGTCAAGTCAAGTCAGAGAATTTATATAGCGCACTACATACCCAGAGGGTCTCAAGGCGCTAAGGAGGGGGAGGAGGATTACTTGTCAAATATCCACGTTTTAAGTTGCTTTCTGAAAGCTAGGTGGTTCTGGGTAAGGCGAAGGTGAGTGGGGAGTGAGTTCCATGTTTTAGCAGCCAGGTAAGAGAAGGATCTGCCTCCCATGGTGGTCTTGTTGATGCGAGGTACAGTGGCGAGGGCTTGGCTGGAGGAGCGTAGTTGGCGGGAGGGGGTGTAGAAGGACAGTCTTGAGTTGAGGCATTCTGGTCCGATGTCGTAGAGTGATTTGTGTGCGTGGGTTAGCAGTCGGAAAGTGATTCTCTTATTGACGGGTAGCCAGTGGAGGTCTTTCAAGTGACCAGAGATGTGTTCGTTGCGTGGGATGTCTAATATGATTCTGGCTGAGGCGTTTTGGATTCGTTGGAGTTTCTTTTGGAGTTTAGCGGTAGTGCCTGCGTAGAGGGTGTTTCCGTAGTCCAGTCGGCTCGTGACCAGAGCATGGGTGACTGTTTTCCTGGTTTCGGAGGGGATCCAGCGAAATGTTTTTTTGAGCATGCGAAGAATGTTGAAGCAGGATGAGGATACGGCGCTGACTTGTCTGTTCATTGAAAGTGAAGAATCCAGGATAACGCCTAGGTTCCGTGCGTGGTCTGTCGGGATGGGTGCTTTTCCAAGGGCTTCCGGCCACCAAGAGTCGTCCCATGCAGAGGGGGATGTACCTAGGATGAGGACTTCTGTTTTATCTGAGTTCAGTTTCAGACGGCTGTGTTTCATCCATTCAGCAACTTCTTTCATTCCTTCGTGTAGGTTAGTTTTGGCGGTGCTGGGGTCCTTGGTGAGAGAAAGGATCAGTTGAGTGTCATCCGCGGAAGAGATGATGTTGAGGTTGTGTTGGCGGGCGATGGTCGCGAGGGGGCTCATGTATACGTTGAAGAGGGTGGGGCTGAGAGAGGATCCTTGTGGTACGCCGCAGATGACTTCAGTGGCCTCTGACTTGAATGGTGGAAGGCGGACTCTCTGGGTTCTTCCGGTGAGGAACGAGGTTATCCATTCTAGTGCTTTTCCTTGGATTCCGATGTTATTGAGGCGTTGTAACAGGGTGCTATGACAGACTGTGTCGAAGGCTGCAGAGAGGTCGAGGAGGATGAGGGCGACTGTGTCTCCATTGTCCAGTAGAGTTCGAATGTCGTCTGTTGCTGCGATGAGGGCGGTCTCAGTGCTGTGTTTTGCTCGGAAGCCAGATTGTGAGGAGTCGAGGGATTTGTTGGTTTCGAGGAAAGCGGCGAGCTGGTTGTTGACAGCTTTCTCGATTACTTTGGCCGGGAATGGAAGGAGCGAGATGGGTCGGTAATTTTTGAGTTCGGTGGGGTCCGCAGTGGGTTTTTTCAGAAGGGCGGTGAGTTCAGCGTGTTTCCAGTTTTCCGGAAAGGAGGCGGAGTTGAAGGAGCAGTTGATGACGTCTCGGAGGTGCGGTGCTATGACGGAGTCTGCTTTGTTGAAGATGTGGTGAGGGCATGGGTCTGTGGGGGATCCTGAGTGGATGGAGTTCATCAGGCGGATGGTGTCCTCAGTGGAGATTGGGTTCCAGTCGTTAAGGGTGTTCGCGGGGGGAGGGGGTTCAGCATGTGGTTGGGTGGGTTGGGCTCCGGGTTGGTTGTCGAAGCTGTTGTGGATGTCTGCAATCTTGTTGTGGAAGAATGAGGCTAGGGAGTCGCAGAGGGCTTGAGAGGGGGTGATGTCGTTGGAGTTGGCCGAGGGATTGGAAAACTCCTTGACGATGTTGAAAAGTTCCTTGCTGTTGTGGGCGTTGTTGTCAAGTCGATCCTTGAATGCTGTTTTCTTGGCCTTTCGGATTAGTTGGTGGTGAGTGCGGGTGGCGTTTTTGAAGGCGTCCTTGGTGCTGGTGGTTGGGTCTTTTTTCCACGCTTTTTCAAGGGTGCGGCAGAGTTTCTTGGACTTCTTAAGATCATCGTTGAACCATGAGGCCTTCTTGCTGCCAGGTTTGCTTTGATGTTTTTTCAGTGGTGCTAAGGTGTCGGCGGTGTTGGATAACCATAGGGTGAAGTTGGCGGCGGCTAGGTTTGGGTCCGAGGAGTGGGCTGGGGTGTTTAGAAGGAGCGATGAGGAGATCTGGTCGGTGGAGATTTTTTTCCAGTTTCTTTGCAGAGTCGGTTGGAGGTGGTTGGTGGGTTTGGGCTTGTTGTAGGTGAAGTGAACGCAGCTGTGGTCAGTCCAGAGGAGATCCGTAGTGTGGCTGAAGGAGACATGATTGCTGGAGGTGAGGATGGGGTCGAGTGTGTGACCTGCGATGTGGGTGGGGGAAGTGACCAGTTGTTTAAGTCCGAGGTTGGCGAGGTTGTCCAGGAGGGTGGTGGTGTTGCGGTCATTGTTCTTTTCAAGGTGAAAGTTGAAGTCTCCCAGAAGGATGTATTCTTTGGAGGGGAGCGCGTGTGGAGTGATGAAGTCCGTGATGTCTTCACTGAATTTTGCGCGGGGTCCTGGTGGTCTGTAGAGGAGGGTGCCTCTGAGTGTGGGTTTTGGGGTCGATGTGGATCTGGAAGTGAAGGTGTTCGGAGTTGGCGAGGTTGGCGTCAGAGCTGGTTGAGATGCGGATTGATTTCTTATGGACGATAGCGATTCCTCCTCCTGTGTGGCTGGTACGGTCTTTGCGAGTGATCTTATAGTCTTCAGGGATGGCAATGGTGATGTCTGGTGCGGAGGAAGCATTCATCCATGTTTCCGTTAGGAAGGCGATGTCTGGAGAAATGGTGTCTAGTAGATTCCATATGTCAATGGCGTGCCTGTGGACTGATCGGGTGTTGAGAAGGATGCATTGTAGGTGGTTGGGGTCGGGAGTCAGTGGTGTGGTCGTAGCGGAGATGTTGTCGGTGCCGCTGAATTTGCAGGAGTAGCAGGAGAAAGGTCCATGGGTTTGTCCAGGGGCGGCTTGGACGCAGTTGGGGGCGCGACCGGGGTTAAGGGCTAGGAGGGTGGCGGCATCGTAGGTGATGCGGGAGGGCTGGGCAGCGCGAGGGGCAGGGGGTCTGGTGCTGGGCGCGGTCCAGGCGCGGACGGGCGTAGACGGGCTTACCTTTGGCGCACCTTCGGCGCGGCCGTAGCGCGTGGACGCTGCGCGTGGGACCATCTGACATTAATGGGCAGAGGAGGGGGCGGAGCGTGGGAGGGTGAGCTGGGAGGCGTTAGCGAAGGGGGAGGGACGGTCTGCAGGCACAACAAAATGGTGGGCTTACAATCAAGCAACAGGACGCTATGCGAGGGCAAGCTAAATACTAATGCAATGTTTCAAAGTAGCAGCGCTATACATACAGGTCAGCAACAATTGAAATCAAGCCTGAAAGGGACAGCTGCAGTTACAGAGCAGTGAACGTAGCAAACAATAGCTGAAATTAACTACGCACATGCGGAGCGCTACGCAGGGAGCTGGGCGCTTGTCAGGGATGATTGAAAATGCCAACAACAAGCAAAAAGCAATTCGATATACAGCGCTACTTATAGCCTTCCGTAGTGGGTTATACCGGCTATTAAAGGTCAGCACCAGCGTTAAAGGCCTGAGCCGAAGGGGAGGGACTTTAACAAGAGAGAGGGACTTTAATAGCCGGTATAGCCCAGCTCCTAAGGCTATAAGGCTATTAGAACATTCTGCCACTAGAGGGCAGAATGTTCCAACAAATAAAACAAAGGCCTATCGGAGTTCAAGGGGGTTAAATTCCCTCGGACTCCGAGAGGCCTTTGCAAACAACAGTGGAATGTTGCTTTGTGGGCCTTTACCGGCCCGTAAAAGCATGGAGCACTTCATTGTCTTCAATGGAGCTCCAAATATTCCAATGTTCTAATATGCTTTATTATTTTTCCTCCATACTTTCCATTGGGAGATTTCTGTCATGGTATCAAAAATTAGCAGTATCAAAGTTATACTCATATATTCTGTCTTTAATATGTCCTCCCTCTGATTTCAGTGGTGGAGATGTTTAAGGTGTAAATCTACACTCATAAATAGTGATTAGCAAAACAGCAAGAGCGGAAATCAGATTGATAGGCCTACAGGAGTTTACATGTATTGGTCCAAATGGTTTCGAGTTGTAGCACTACAAGTTTTTCTTGGATCTTAATAGGGATATCAAAGTGAATAGTAGTGTAACGTTTAGGGTTGTCCTCTGGAAATAGTTTGGGTTTCCGGAGCAAAGGACTGATGTGACTATATTTCAATAATACCTTTGTCGTAAAATTCAAGAATTGTATATGTCAATTTATTCTCAATAAAAATATTTTGAAAAAAAAATGGCAAACTACCAATTAAGAGAAGTTGTTAAAGTTATGGTGGAGATATTGATGAATATGTTTGGAAAGTATCTTAGAGAGACTGAATAATCCTGGCTGGATCAATAGAGGTGATTACGAGGAATGAGTAATGAAGGAATATTCAATTGCGTAATGCTAGGAGTGTGGGTGAGAGAGTCAGATAAAACAATGCAATGCATATTGTAATTTATTTGCTTAAGACATGTTTTATATGGGTTTATTTCTTGAGATAATCAAGGATGATAAGTGGTTGTAGTAGGTTTATTCAATATAAACCTCTTTTAAATGAATATTTTCATTTCATTTTTAAATTCAGATGTAGGTTTGGTGTAACACTCAGACATTGTTTTGAAACGCGATCTTTTGGATATCCAGGCTGTGTTTTTGAGGAGTAGGAAGTCTTTAGCAGAGTAGAAAATATACCAAGCTTTCTCTAATTTCTAAATTTCTCATTTGGAAGAGTCATGCTATTGGGAATATCAAGAATCATTAGGATTCAGTGCGACTTTCAGAGTGCAAAAGGGTGTAATGAGGTTGAGTCCAAAGTGGAATTTGAATATTTGAGGTTGGAGAAGCTCTCATTTTGATATTTTATTCAATTTTTGATGTTCACAATATGTTCAAGTATAGTGCATGAAGGTGGATATGTAATCTGATTGATGCACAGGGTAAATGTCTTCGATCAAATATTTGGTGAGCAAGCAGTAGTTCTCAGTGGGAACGCTTGATCGTGTCCTGAACACAGAGTGATGAAATCTGAGTTTTTAGTAGTAAATGTGACCTGTAATGTTCAATTGTCCTCCACCATTCGTAGATTACAATGTAACAGGATTCTGGCATGTTGACTCAGTGAGGTGAATGCTCACCACTAATCTCCATGGTGATCTGCAGGTCACTTGTTTGCATCACAATATGTCCAACTCCCTCAATCCTTCCAAGGTTCCTAAGTTAGGTACAACTAATGTGTAAAATGGGAACACCTTTAATTTGTCATGCTTAGATAATGAAAGAATGTTGTATGAAGGACAATAAAAAATACAAGTTGCTATTATTAAAGTAGGAGAAGTGATTGACTATTTCAACATGGCGTTCTCGTAACCCGGAATCTCATGCTCTACATCAAAAGTTGGCAGTTTCTCTGGGATAGAGTTCGGTAGTCGAATTTTGGGACTTATAATTTAAAACCAAAATAAGTACTACAAAGAATATATGTCTAAAATACAAAGTGGAAACTATTTTGCTAAAAAGATAATAGCTTAAGAAACACTCACACTTCCAGCAGTACTGAAGTTGTCCTAACAGAAACTTTAAGAATACCAAGATACAGCAGGTGAGCAAGAAAGCTAGCATCTGGTATGACAGTCAATGACAATGAGCACCTACCCTTCTAAAGTGAGCCAGGTTGGGGAAATTAGAGTCAATACCCTTTCTCTGATATCTTTGCCTCCATGCAGAGCATGGGGTATTGGCAACAAAGGATATTGCCTTACTCTGAAAGGCTAGCAAGAAGAGGACAATCCCGCCTCATTATTATGTATGCTAGTATGTGCATGAGGGAATGCGTTTATCCTTACCCTCTCCACAACATCAGTGCTTCTATGCTAATGTGCTAAGCAAATCCCCTCTGAATCCCACCCTCATGCCTTGCACCCAATTGTGCCTAAATAGACCAACACCCTTCAAAGCATACTCCCTGCAGGATATGAAGAGGGGCGGCCGAGTCTCCCATATCTCACAGACTTTTATAGGCCTTGGACTGAATGGGACCCCCTTGAATGGCTGGGGGCCTCCCTGTATGCTTGCCCCCCCTCCTCCACCCCCCTGTGACGCAGGGGCTGCAAAGTCATGTCTTTCACCCCTGAAAAGACACCCAGGAACAACATGAAAATTGTTGTGCTCTTTGACCTCCCCAGGGTCACAACGCTATGTAAATGAAACATAAAGAACAGCTATTTCCTAAAGAAGTGAAGAGTGCTTTAGGCTTTGTACTTGGTACAGAAAGTTGTGTAAACATATCAACACAATACAAGAGAACTAGTATGTCAATTTCAGTTGCACGTTGGTGTATGCAGTTGTCCTTAATCTTATAGGGTGCATCAATATTCACAGGTACCACTCCTAGAACTCGTGTTCTAATGTAAGGACTGCAGCATACGGCCATACTCAGCTACAAAGAGCGGGAAACAGCCACTACAACGAAGCCGTTTCCACGAATGCAGTAACCACGCATGCTTTACAACGCATGCGTGGTTACCACTATAACCTTTACCATGCATTCCTTTACTACGAAATACGTAGTAAAGGAATGTGAGTTAAAGGTCCAATAAAGAAGAGGGAGCTTGGGGGGCGAGGGGGGAGTCTCCCCCCCCAAAAAAAACAAAAAACGAGCGGAAATAAAAAAAGAACACTTACATTAAAACGGACTTCAGTGCCCCTGTCATCAATGAAAGAGCCTCCACAACGTCGTAGCGTAGCGTGTCCGTCATTATAGAAGTCCTTTTTTTATTTTCTTAGACGTGTTTTGACGCTTGTTTCTGTGGATGATGGAAGTATATGCTGCTGATGAAAGAGTGCAGGTGTCGGATAAGAAAACAAATGTATGATCAAAAAAATTACCATGATTTAAAAGTATGAAGTGTTTCTCTCCTTTCCTTTCGGTAGACTGACCCCTCTCCATGCCTCATTTCCCTGGATATAGCCTACTAACGGTAATAATAATATGCAAACATTTTTTAGCCTATCACTATCATTATGTAGAATAGAATGACATATGTGCCTAAGGGACGTAAGATGTTTCGAAGATGGTTTTTTCCGTAGAATAATCCTGCGTTCAAAAATGCTGCGTGCTAAAGCCACTTGCGAAGTAAAATTCGCGTGGTAATGCCATGCGTGGTACTGGTTAGCGTGGTATAATCACATAACCACAAAGAGCCACTTCCCAGGGTAATTTCCACCAAGACTTAATAGATTTTTGTATTTATTACTTGATTTATTAATTTACGTGTGTCTTCATTATATCACATTTTTGGATAGTGTTGCACTAACATTTTCAGGTGTCAATGTGCTTTACAAATAAAACAACCACGTGCTTCCTCACATAAAGCATTGAAAATGGTGTCGATAACAACAATGCAGTGCGAAGAAGCAAAGATTTGTCGGCAGAGACTGTATGCAGCCGAAATAAAAGGGGAAGGGAGCAACTATGCCGGAGGCGTGCATAAACAGCTGGCAATCACGTTTCTGTGTGAGTGACCAGCAGAAGCAGCAGGGAGGGGTCTGAATCTGGATGAGACGAGCAGTCGACTTTAAGGAAGAGACGAGGAAGAGAGAGAGAGCTAGCATTTGGATGAGAGGAGGAAGAGAGAGAAGAAAAAGGAAAGTGTTGAATAATACCCAGGGTCCTGCTCTTTGTCCAGGGAGATCTTGGGAGTCTGAAATAATTGATTGTTTGTCAAATTAATATTTGTGAGTTATGGGAGATTTAGTGCCCCCTGACCACACTCTAGGTGGGACCATCATTTTGCGTTATCCCAAGGGGACGCAGGCCCTTCAAGGGAGAAATGCTTTTCAATACCCTGCACGTCTGTATGCTGAGCAGCAGTTGGCAATTGCATAGGAAAATTATCTGAATTTTTACGATTTAAATCGCCATCAGGCACAGATTGGGTTCCCACGACGCAGGGCCGAGTTCTTTCACTTCTAGTAATCCATAAACGGAGTATCTGAAATGGTAATGCATAAACACACCTCAGAAGGCAAGGCGCGCTGAACTTAAGCCAGCAAAACATGCTTCCAGCAGATTACACCGTGCATTGCCATGGATGAGCTGATTATGGCGACTGCAATTTTCAGGCACTCTCCTCAGATGGAATATTCTTCAAATGTAGATTAAAATGCATTTTGAAAAAAAAAATGCATGTACAACTTTAGATAGCCAATGCATACTGCGGACATATTTTGAAAGCAACAGTATTTCAGGCTGGAATTGGCACTTTTTTTTACTTCTCACCTGCAACAGAACTAGATCGATGCGCATTAACGGGTTGCTGCATTCTATGAATAATTTTGTCGAAGAATGCATGTGCCACGCTAGGTGTTATGTTGAATGGTAGTGCACTCAGAATTAATTACATGTTTGTGTTCTATTATCTGTGCATTCGCCGTTATGTCCTTTAAGAATGCAGTAGGAAATAGTGGTGCTAGCCGCCTGACTGTCTAGACTTCCTTTCTAGACATCCTGGACATTCCATCGGTTTCCGGCAATTGTTCCTCCCTTTCACCTCTAAGTCTTGATCTCCTTTCCATCGGTGTCCTTCTTTTATTTTTCTTTAGTCTTTGATACACTGGTAAAAAGAACTATTGATGGACAGAATGCAGAACGATGTCATACATTCACCCTAGTTTAGAGATCTGGACCTAAATACATCGTTTTTTTGCTCACCATGCCATTCCAGTTTGGACCCAGCCATATGCAAATCAGTCTTGACCCTGCGCCCCATGGGAACAGTCCAGCCTGAACTGCCAGGCCAGGTCCTCCCTGGACTGGGTTCAAGCATCCTAGGACCGGTTACGCGGTTTCACCCCTCTTCAGCCAGGATAGCTTGATTCCAGTGGCATGCAGAGCACAGGACTCACGTCTGAGTATACCCGTCCCACTCAGGGTGACAAATGCAAAAAGAAGCATTGATGGACAGGTTGCAGAACAATGTCATACATTCACCCCAATACAAAGATCTGGACCTAAATCCATTGTTTTTTTGCTCACCATGCCATTCCAGTTTGGACCCAGCCATATGCAAATCAGTCTTGACCCTGCGCCCAATGGGAACAGTCCAGCCTGAACTGTCAGGCCAGGTCCTCCCTGGACAGGAAACAAGCATCCTAGGACCGGTTCCGGGGTTTCACCCCTCTTCAGCCAGGATAGCTTGATTACAGTGGCATGGAGAGCACGGGACTCACGTCTGAGTATACCCATCCCACTCAGGGTGACAAATGCAAAAAGAACTATTGATGGACAGAATGCAGAACAATGTCATACATTCACCCCAGTATTGGACTGTTCCCATGAGGCACAGGGTCAGACTGATTTGCATATGGCCATGTCTGAACTTTGGTGTTGGAGTGAGCTAAAGAATGATGATGGATTAAACCCAGAGCAGTTGACTGGGGGTGAGTGTTTGATTTGTTCAAGTGCTCTGTCCACCATCATCCCCTTTGGTATCTCTTTGATACACTAGTGCCAGCTTTGGCCACATTGTGAAGTATTTCTCTGACGTCTGCACAGATCTCCCTCTGCTGAAAGCAAATGGACGACCCTCCACTGTCTTGAATAGTTACAATTTCCTTACTGCCTCCTCCTGTAAAGGTTTTTGTGGAGGGAAAAATAAATAACTTTCTAACTACCTTTAATCCAACTCATTCAGGTTTCCCACACCTACACAGTACGGAATCCTCTTTATTGGCCATGTATGATAACATCAGGATTATATTGGACTAGAGTGGTTCAGAATCCCTGGTCCTGCTCGACGTATCTGCATCTTTGGACATGGTTTTACATCCATCCGCATCAAGCACCTCTTTTTAAACAGTATCTCTGGATTGCCTTAGTTAAATTCTATCCAACAGGCCACAGTTCATTTTGCTTCCCCCTTTTTAGCTCATTTGTGAATTCTGTTAACTATGGAGTTCTGCTATGCTCCTTGCTTAGCCCTATGGTATGCAATGCCTGCTTGCCTCCCCTCTCTGCTTTGATTAGATCTTTTGGCTCTGCGATTGTGTCATTCACAGATGATACCCAAATAGTGATATGTTTGTCTGACAAAGCATCTTCTAAAGAAGACCATTCTGCACCTGCACGTTGACATTAGCTATTTGAATGAAGGCCAATTCCCTAAAACAGACCGAGTGATGGAATAATTTGAATGGAAACCAGACCTAGGAAAGGTTGGAATCTGAGTCACAAAAGCAGAAGGCGGAAGCTAGTGGGCCTGGGCACACAAGGAGCAGGCCGTGGAGTTACGGAGCGGCTGAACAGCTGAATGCAGCAGGGCCAATATTGAGATGACATCCAAGGAGTCTATTGAGCCTCTGTTACTGCCAGTGAAGGAGGACCACCACGAGGGCACAGCCGGAGCTGGCCTTCGATGCAGTGCTCGCTCCTCCTGCCTGAGTGTGTTGTAAGGAGCAACTAGGAGGGGCTAGGAGGAGGCAAATGGTCAAGAGGAGAGGGGCGGCTCTACGTTGTACGTGGTGAGGGCCTGGCGTTAGGCTGCGTTCTCCCAGCTGTGGTGCAGAGGCGGCTGGCAATAGGTCAGTGTGGCTTGCGCTACAACATGAGGGTTGCATGTGCCCACCTCCCTGAATTCCCTGAAAGTCATAACTGCCCCACCACTTACGGAGCTTTATATAGCACGAAATTACGCCGAATGTATCGAGTATCAGAGCACTTTACACCAGCACCAGTTGCGTTACATGAGGACACATTATTTTTTTTTAAATGCACCTTTACAATCCCATGGCTCTGTTTGTCCTACTTTCCATCAACGTTCCACCAATTAAATTGGAAATCTCTGCACCTTACATTGCACTTTACATTGCACAATCTCACCTCTCCTAGTACAGAGGTGCTTAGAAGACAGAGGACGGACTGCAGACCGTGATCACAAGGACTGACACACTGTCATAAGGAAGCCCAAAGGGTTGACTAATGGCTTTTGCCAAAGAGGGAGTGGCCGAACCCCGCTACTGAACCGCCCAGTGTGATCCTCTGAGCCAAGCGCTCCAACGTAGAGTAAGACCTTGTCCAGTTGTCCTGCTGGGCATCTTCCCTGTCCCTGGGGTTGTCTCACTGCTGGCCCTCCAGCGCAACATGTCCAGAGCCTGATTGTGGCCCCCGCTTGTCCCTGCCTTGCCCTTGCCTGCTGCTGCCCACTTCTTCCTGTTCCTTCGCCCTGTGCTGTTTTCAGTAGAGGGAGGGCTCCGCTGTTGGTCCACACGCAGTCACTTTGTCAGAGTGTGGCAGGGTAGGTGTGGCTGTTGGAGGTCGTTTGGTTCCCTGGAGGAGGCCTGGGGTGGAGGACACCGAGAGGGCAGTCTGGAAGATTATCTGAGCAGCAACATGAGGTGCACAGGACTAAGACTCAAGTAAGAAGGGGTATTGTCTTCATAAGGCACAAGGGGCTAACACCGGTGCTCTCATAGGTGGTGGAGTAACGTGTAAACACATAGTGGCATCCCCAGCCCCAGGAAAAGTAGCGGACTCAGGGGGCTTGGTGTGTGAAGATTCAAAGACACGGACATAAGACATAAAATATTAAAGAGAGGGGTCAAGTGTAATTGCTGAGTGCACTTTCAAGTAACATTTGAGGTTCCATCTATCTGCCAAAAAGGATGCCTCCATTAAAGAGAAAAGCTCAATAAAATGAAAGAATGTTGGAAAGAAGCGGGAGATTATGTAGAGAAAAGGAGAACCTGTGCCTTCCACCCTTGTTGGAACCAAATCAGGATCTGGGGAAGTCCAGTAATGGACAAAGCCAATCTGTCAGCCAAATCATTGGTAGTCTCAATTAAAGACTTTGTAGGAAAGCATTTCAAGTCATCTGTATTAACAGAGGGTACAATAATCAGCTTCATTGGGGCAGTCTTCAGGAGACAACAACTGCACATGAGGAGGAATTACAGGACTTATTTGGGCACTTAGGAGTGATCGATCCATTCTCAGTTTTCCTCCTCCCCATGCTTTTTTGGCCTTCAGAGCTGAGTTTCGTGGGTTATGGAGAAGGGACTGGGACAAGGGCGGATGTCACTATAGAAGGTCCATCAGTGCATGGTCACTCGAGGATGGTGCAACCAGGAGGTCTCAAGATAACTGGAGCAGATCCCGCAGCTGCATCCAAGGGGCATTGGTGAACTCTGCTGTAAATATTTACTCCCTGCTGTCAGGTTCGTCCCCGATGTTGAACGTTCAATCAATCAATCAATCAATCAGGGGTTGGTAAAGCGCGCTACTCACCCATGAGCGTCTCAAGGCGCTGGAGGAGGGCAAGGTAGGGCTGCTCCAGTCAGTCGAAAAGCCAGGTCTTGAGAGCTCGTCTGAAGGTGTGCAGGGTTGGCGAGCGTCTTATTTCTACTCTGAGAGTGTTCCATGCTGTGGCTGTAGTGTAGGAGAAGGCTCTTCCACCTGCGCTGCTTCGGTGGATGCATGGGACCTCTGCTAGGGCGAGGTCAGCTGAACGGAGGTTCCTCTTGGTTGCGCGGAAGCTCATTCAGTCGTTGAGGTATTTGGGTCGGATGTTGTTGAGGGATTTGTAGGCGTGGGTGAGTAGCTTGTCTTCTTGGCAGGGAGCCAGTGGAGTTCTCGCAGGTGTGGAGTCATGTGTTTGTGGTGTGGTATCCCTAGGATGAGCCTGGCGGCCGCATTTTGGATGCTTTGGAATTTGTGTAGTAGGGATTTGTTGATTCCAGTGTAGAGGGCATTGCTGTAGTCGAGCCTGCTGGTGATGAGTGCGTGGGTGATGGTCTTTCTGCAGTCTGGGGGGATCCACTTGAAGGTCTTATGTAGGATCCGGAGGTAGTTGAAACTGGCGGTGGAGATAGCGTTGATGTGGCGGTTCATGTAGAGGGAGGAGTCGAGGATTATGCAGAGGTTCTGAGCGTGGTCTCTCAGTGTGGGTGGGGCGGGAAGGCACCAGGAGTCACTCCAGGTGGAGGGGCGGGGTCTGAAGATGAGGACCTTCGTCTTTTCGGAGTTGAGTTTGAAGCAGCTGTCCTTCATCCAGGTGGCCACGTTTCTCATTCCTTCCTGGAAGCTGAGTCTAGTGTCTTCCGGGTTGCTGGTGAGGGAGAGGATGAGCTGGGTGTTGTCACTCTAAGACATGATGCTGAGCCTCTGATGCCTGACGATAGCGGTGATGTGGGCCATGCAGATGTTGAATAGAGTCAGACTCAGAGAAGATTCTTGGGGAACTCCGCAGATGATGTCGGTGGGTTCGGAGAGGAAGGGGGGATCCTGACCCTCTGTGTTCTATCGGAGAGGAAGGATCGGATCCAGTTGAGGACATCTCCCTGAATTCCTGCATCGTGGAGACTGGTGGTTAGTGTGCGATGTGAGACGGTGTTGAAAGCTGCGAAGAGGTCCAGGAGGATGAGTGCTGCAGTGTGGCCCTGGTCAAGCAACATAGAGATGTCGTCAGTGGCGGTGATCAGGGCTGTCTCGTGCTGTGGTTGCTGCGGAAGCCGGATTGGGAGGGGTCAAGGATGCAGTTTTCTTCAATGAAGGTTGTCAGCTGGGCGTTCACAAGCCTTTCTGTGACTTTGGCAGCGAAGGGGAGGAGGGTAAAGGGTCGGTAGTTCTTGAGGTCAGTTGGGTCGGCTGATGGTTTTTTGAGGAGGGGCTTCACATCCGCACGTTTCCAGTCCATGGGGCAGGAGCCAGAGGTCAGGGAGGAGTTGATGGTGTGGGCTAGCTCTGGAGCGATGGCCGTGGAGCATCTGTGGAAGATGTGCGGGGGCAGGGGTCCGTGGGGGCTCCTGAGTGAGTATTCTTCATGGTGGCGGCAATAAGTTCAATGGATGCGGGGTTCCAGGTGGTGCTGGTAGGTTTAGTGGTGGTAGTGGTCGTTGGGGTGAAGGCATTCGTTGATACGTTTAAAATGTCGTAAAGGGTCATGATCTTCTGGTGGAAGAAGGCTCTGGGCTTATTGCAGAGATCTTGGGAGGGTGTGATGTCAGAGGCTTCGCATGAGGGTTTGGTGAACTGCTTGATGACGTTGAAGAGTTCCCTTGAGTTGGCTGAGTTGGTGTTGATTTTTTCCCTGATGAAGATTCTTTTGGTGTCCCTTATCAGCTGGTGGTAGATCTTCATGGCGATCTTGTGGTTGGTGTGGGCTTCAGTGGTCTTCTGGTTCCTCCATGTTTTCTCGAGGCGCCTGCAGGTGCGTCTAGCCTCTAGGAGTTTGGTGGTGAAGCAGGCCACCTTAAGAGGGCGTTTGGTGGTTGTCTGCCAGAGAGAGGCTAGTTTATTGGCGCAGCCGGTGATCCACTGGTGGAGTTCCTTGGTAGTGGTGTCGGTGTCGGCGGTGACTGAGGGGGGTCGTGGAGGAGGGTGGTGTTAAGAAGGTCTTCGGTGATCTTCCTCCAGTTCCGTCGAGGCAGGCGTGGGGGTTGTTTGGGTGCGGTGCTGAATGTGAAAGTGAAATGGATGCAGTGGTGGTCTGTCCAGGAATGCTGGGAGGTGTGGGTGGACCGGATGTTCAACATTCCGCAAAGATGGGGTCCAGAGTGTGCCCTGCAATGTGGGTGGGAGTGTTTACCAGTTGATTGAGTCCCAGGTTGGCGAGATTCTCAAGTAGCGTGTTGGAATCAGGGTCCTGGCGGTTTTCGCGGTGGAAATTTAGATCTCCCAGCAGAATGTAGTCCATGGAGGTGATGGCGTGGGATGCGGCGAGTTCTATGATGGCGGTAGTGGGTTGGACGCGAGGTCCTGGTGGTCTGTAGATGAGTGTGCCCCGTAGCGTTGTCCTTGGGTTGGTGTGGATCTGGAAGTGGAGGTGTTCTATGTTGGGAAGAGTGCTGCTAGGGCTGAAGGTGGAGAGTTGGAGGGAGGTTTTGTGAGCGATGGCGAGGCCTCCCCCTGGGTAGTTTGGGCGGTCATTCTCTTGAGCTTGTAGCCATCTGGTATTGCCTTGGCAATGTCTGGTCCATAGCTTGCGTTGGTCCAGGTCTCCCTGAAGAAGGTGACGTCAGGGGCTAGAGTGTCGAGTAAGTATCTCTATGGCGTGCCGGTGAAGAGATCGGACATTGAGAAGGATGCAGTTAATGGTGTTGGTGGGTTGGCTATGGGTGTGGCGTCCATGGAGAAGATGCTTCGGCAGTGAGCGCACGAGAACACCCCTTGAGTGTTGACGGGCAAGGCTCGTACGCAGTTCTCGAGGAGGTTGGGTTTGAGTGCGAAGAAGCTGGTGAGGGTGTAGTGGTGGAGGTTTGGAGAACCAGGGTCCCTGGCACTGGACGTTCTTCTGCTGATGCAGAAAACACTAAAAGCCTATTTGAAGCATCGCTAGCAGCAAATGAGTCATTGAGAATGGAGGCCATAGTGTTGAAGGAGATATTGCTAAATCTAAAAGATATTAATTCGTGTAGGCCATCATTGGTAAGACCAGTAGTCAACCAGTGTCAAATGAGGTGCCGCTAGATCAAGGGGAACATGAACACACTACGGTTTATGTTTCAAAAAGGCCATTGTTGCTGAGGAGAATGAACAATGGGTGGTTGATGAGTTGGTGTTTGGATAAATTAAAAGGGATAAAAAGGACTCAGGGGTTATAAGCAAGGCTACCAGCCCAAAAGTGCAGGCCGGATCAAGCCCATGTTCAATCTGCACCACTTACATTGAAAAAGAGGCGGCAAATGATAACAGGGGTGGGCCCTGAGAAATGGGGAGTGTTAAACGAGGACAGAGGTGAGGGTTTAGTTGGTACCGTCAACCTACAGGAGTGCGCTAGGCCAATGAGAAGAGCCCAACCCAGCAAAAGCCCCAGGTGAAGGAGGCCTTCCTGACAGAGTCTTAGGAGCTTTAAGAACCTTGAAGCCCTTCGGGATCTAGGAAAAGATGTAGCTCCAGAGTAGGCATATACCATGCATAGACCATCATGAGTAAATTATGTGCACTTGGAAGTGACCCGGTTGGGGGAAAAAGTGAACAAGTGGAAGCCTCTAAATAGTTCAAGTATTCTGACATTATTCTCACTCTGCAAGTTACTGGACAAGGTTGTGTCAAGAGATATTGAGTACATAGCCTCCATCCAGTCAAAAGCAGGTAGAGAGGTAACACAAGTCTATTTTACTTCTCCAGTGTTTGTTGACTATATATTAGAGGCAAGTGATGAGTTGAATAAATCAGGACTAAGAATAGTGCAGGTAGCTGAGCCGTAAACTCCCTGCTTAAAGCCTCCCATGTTGGTAAACCATGGCAGTTTAAGTCAGGAACAGCTACATTTATTTGGTAATTGGGAGAGATGTAAATCCATCCCGGTTGGTGGGGTTGAATTGTTGAACCCTAAAGGTAACTATCATTGTCCCAGCAAAGGGATAGATTGACAAAACTGATCCCTCTACCCAATAGGTTTGCGCGTCTAAGCGTTGATAGGGAGAGTAATCTTTCATGGAGGGGACAGATTGATTAGGGAATAGCCGCACTCACTGCCGCACTCACTGGCTTGGGGATTGTATCCTGGAATGTACCCGGGGTTGAGGAATCTAATAAGAACATATCTTTTACACTTATGGGAGGGAAATTAGATAATTTCTTCCAGGAGACGTTGTTGGTGAGTGAGGAGTAACACCAGAATGGTTCTATGCAGTTTCTAAAAGATAGAACTAAATCAGGTCCTGGGTGAGTGAAAGGTGGATTATTGACATTGTTATCTACCAAATGCAGTAAGGGGACAAACATTATTGAAAAAAAGTAGTGATTGGCTATTAGCTTGTTCACTGGATATCTATGAGAGTTGTCTGTGGCAAAATAAGTTGATAGCTGTGAATGTTTATATAAATCAAGAGGACTTTCAGATGAAGATGTGGGAAGTGTTCCAGATGGATCTGGTAGTGCTAGAGGGGCCCCCGGGGGGGATCCCAGATTCTCCTCCTAGGGGACTTTAACCTATGCTTAAAACCAGGGAAGATTTATTCTGAGGTTTTAGAAATTCTAGAATGTTACAGTATCCCCAATTCAAATTTCCCAAAATGCGAACAGTCCAAGTCTGAACGGAAAATGCCTAATTTTCTCGCTGAGTTCAGGTTTGCATACCTAAATGAATGTTTTAAAGAGGAAGATCCAGCAGCCCAAACATTTCTACCTAGGAAATAGCGGTGCCCTATTGATTATATGTTTATTCGGGCATGGTTTTTTGACCTCTGTATAAAATTCAAGGTGTTAAGATTAAAGGCAAGTGAACATTGGGGGCCAAAATTGGCCATAGAGACAGGACCACTATTGAGGGAATGGAAGTAGATTTCTCAAAGTGCTTAACAACAAGAATAGATGGATAATATATTGACCAACTGATGCATTATCAACTTCTTCATCAGATGGACCATGATCGGGCTGTATGAGAGCCAAATGCTGTATTGTATGCAAACACCATTGCAGAGGTTGTAAATGAACGGATACCAGTAGTAAGGTTATGCAATAAGAAAGTGAAAAAGAATCTGCTATGCCAGTACTTTAAGCAGCAGCGGTTTGATAAAGAATGTGTACTTACTAGGAAGGAGTTAAGGAAGGTACGAAGGGCGAGGTGATCAGCCAGCCCTGTAAAGGTGGAATGAGATCTATTTCTGTAATAAAAGGGTGTATGAGGCCCTGGTTGGGAGAACGAAGCAGGCTTTCTTCCAGTCAAAATGGGATTTTATGATTAGGACACTACAAGGAAAGGACATGAGGAAGTTCTGGAACTTGGTCCATAGGGGATTCTGTATTGCGTCCCCACCAGCAAGATACATGGTGCCAGAAACTGATTGGGTAGCTTATTTATCTAATATTTACAAGCCTAGGGAGATAGTGATGACAAATTCCGGCCAATCTTGGGGGAGGAAGCTTTGGAGTCATTCTCCATTCAATCTATTGCCAAGTTGATATTCTCCTTAAATTTAACTAAGGTAGCCGGACCGAACAATTTGCCAGCAAATGTAATTACGTAAAACCCTTTGTGGTGGGCAGGATTCCTTTCAAAAGTTTTTACATCCATAAACTTGACTGGTATAATACCTCCAAGTTGGAAGAGCGCAATAATGAAACCCATGCAAAAAAAGGCGATAAGAATGTTCCAGGTAATTATCGTCTGATGAGTCTGTTGGATGTAGGCACAAAATTATGTTCTTAAGTTACATTAAGGGCTTTAAAGAATCGGATTGATGGAAGCAGAATTATCTTAATGGAACAGTGGGGCTTTAAAGCCGGGCATTCAACAATATACCATTGTTTGCATCCATGGGCTTTGGGGCAGAAGGCATTGTAAACAACTGTAAGTTTATTTTGCTGATTTGTTGATTGTTGATTATAGTTCAGCTTTCGATTTGGTCGACGTAGTGTTCTCTGGGCAAAACTAGAACAATAGGACATTCCAAATTGCTCAATATTATTCATGCAGGAATTGCACACCGGGAACTGGGCCCAAGTGGAGCTTGATTTAGATGGGGCCTTTTTGGGGAGAATCCCCTTGGGAAATAGTTTAAGGCAGGGTTGTGTCCTGGTCCCTACACTTTTCCCTGTTCCTTGCTGACCCTCCGGAGAGTTGGCAGTGACTCATTCTTTTCCCTGAAAATAGGGCATAGACATGTGTTGTGTCTACTCTATGCAGATGACCTGGCATTTTTGGACGAGATGTAAGTAGACCTGCAGAGGAAGTTGGCCAAATTCAATAATTAGTATGAGGCTAATAAATTGAAGGTGAACCTGGAAAAAACAAAAATAATCCAGTTTGGGGAAAAAAGTAAACCGTATAAGTAGCTGTTATATAATAGTAGGGTTGAGGTTGTATCTTCATATAAGTATCTGGGTATGGATCTAGACCGGCCTCGAGAGCGCTGCACAGAGTGACACCTGACATGCTGGAACAGGCGCTTCTGGATCACCCTTGTCATCTTTCGGGCGATCTGGATAGCGACACTGAGGCTCTGCAGCTGTGGCTCATTGATAGGCTGGACGATCTGGCCCCCAAGGCAGCCCCCCGATCCACGGTGGCACGGCAATCCGCACCGTGGTTTACGGAGGCTCTTTGTGTGGCTCGCAGCCAATGCAAGGTGGCCGAGAGGGCCTGGCGACGTTTGTATGATGGGGAGGCTAAACTCGCCTACAAGGCAGCGGTGAAGGCCTACCATCGGGACATTCTGGGAGCTAAGAGGGACTATTTGGCTAGGAGGATCGAGGCATCCGCGAACTCCTGTAAGGAGATCTTCACCATTGTGAAGGAGTTCACGACCCCTAGTTCCCAATCGCCCCCTTTAGTTTCTTCGGATACGTGGGCAGGTGATCTTGCCGGCTTCTTTACTAATAAGATCAAGGCGATTCAGGCCTCCTTTGTGGAAGGACCGGAGGATGGAAGCGGCGTCACCGGGGCTGTGTGCGGACTTCCGCACACACCGGCGGCGGTGCTGTCTGATTTTCCTGCTGTTTCCAGCGATGTGTCCAGGCAGCTGTTGGCCAATTTGAAATCTGGCTCACCACTTGACCCCTGCTCCGCCAAATTCTTGGCTGGGATGGCGGAGGTGGTGAATCCGCTGGTTAATCCCATCCTCAACGCCTCATTGAGGGAGGGGAGGGTCCCTAGCTCTTGGAAAAGAGCGATGGTGATCCCCCTCCTAAAGAAACCGGGTCTCGACGCCGAGGCTCTGGCCAATTATAGGCCAATTTCACTTCTTCCGGCCCTCACGAAGATCACGGAAAAACACGTCCACGGTGTCCTGTCACGCTTTCTGGAAGCTAACAATCTGCTCCACCCATCTCAATCCGGTTTCCGCCCTAATTTTAGTACGGAAACGGCATTGCTAGAGGTCACTGAGATCATCAGGGAGACTCTGGATGTCGGCGGGAGGGCCATGCTGGTCATGTTAGATCTATCGGCGGCCTTCGACACCGTCCCCCATAGGGCGCTCTTAGCGAGGCTTTATGACATCGGCCTTAGGGGGACGGCGCTCAGGTGGTTTACATCCTTCCTTGAAGGCCGCCGCCAGACGGTCTGGGTTTCCCAGAGCTCTGCCGAGATGCCGCCATTGGGAGTTGGGGTTCCACAGGGTTCTGTGTTGAGCCCCACGTTGTTTAACATCTTTATGTCCCCTTTGGCGGCCTTGGTGGAAGCATATGGGTCCCAGATCGTCTCCTACGCCGATGACACGCAACTCCTCTTCACATGCGGGAAAGACCAGGAGTTTGATGGAGGGAGAATTCGGGACTGTCTTACATTGGTCTTTGACTAGTTCCAACGGAACAGTCTAAGGGCCAATTCTAGCAAGTCCGAGGTTCTATTCTTCGGTTGCGTTGTCGATCCGGAGTGGCAGCACTGGTGGCCGTCCGACATGAGCCCTCCTGCACAGTCTTCCTTGGTGGCTAAAAATCTGGGTGTCAAGCTGGACAACCAGCTGTCGCTGCGAACACATATTCTGGGTCTGGCTGGCACCTGTTATGGAATTTTGAAAATGCTCCGTAAATTCCTGCCCCTGCTGTCTGAGGAGCACAGGCGTATTACTGTGCAGGCTCTCGTCGGCTCTAGGCTAGATTATGCTAATGCCCTCTTCCTTGGCCTCCCTGATTACCTAGTTCAGCGCCTACAGGTGGTACAGAACTCTGCCGCCCGGGCTATCTTTGGCCTGCGTAGACGAGCCCGAGCTTCCGGGCTGCTACAGGCGCTACACTGGCTGCCTATCCGGAAGCGGATCCAGTTTAAATCCCTAACTCTGATGCACAAAGCCCTGTTTGGATCAGGGGCTGGATACCTGCGGCGGAGACTGGCCTTTTATCGACCAGTCCGCTCCTTGCGCTCGGAATCCCTTTACAAAGCGGTGGTCCCTCGGGTGAGGAAGGCCCGCACGGGAGGGCGCTCTTTCAGCTGCAAAGCTCCACAGCTGTGGAACTCGCTTCCTCTTTCGCTGCGCAGCACTGCCAATTTGTTCCAGTTCAGGAAGAGCCTGAAGACCTGGCTTTTTAATCTTTAGGCTGTTCTTATTGTTTCAGTTTCAGTTCTTTTTCTCATTCTTTTTGCTGTGTTGTGTTATTTTTATTCTGAGCTGCAGGTGGAAAGCGCCGGGACACTCTTTTCGAGTAGCCGTGCGCTATACAAGAACGCTGTAACATAACATAACATAACATAACATGGCGTTTACTAGAAAGTTGAGTTGGGTCTTGCATAAAGAACTGGTGGAGATGAGGACAGCAGCAACAATAGGGGGCCTTCTTCCCATTAAGAACATTTTTGGTGGCCCTTCCTGGACTCCCCTTTTGATAGCTTATAATGCAATGGTCCCCACTCAATTCCTCTACGAGGCTGAGTTACTAGGCCTGAGTATGGAGGGAAGCTTGGAGGGATGTGAAAGTAAGAGGCATATTTACAAGAAAGTGGCGCATTGTGTCGTTAAGCCAAGAAGGATAGCATAACGTTTCATCACCTATTTACTAGAATATGGTGCAGAATATGGTGCAGCCCAGCGTTTCCCCCTGCGCTAAATTAAGCTGGCTAGCACCAATGCAGGCACCCTTTCACCATAGTGCCAGCGTTCCTCTGTTGAGGGGAAGATTGGTTATGTACAGGCAGGTGTCCCTACATTGACATAAGCAATCTTTAAATGCGGTTATGTAACTTCTATGTGTGCTGCTAATGCAGCACAAATAGAAGTTGCAAAACAGCATTTTCTAAATGATTGTTTATGTGCAGGAAAGGGGACCTTCCTGCACATAAACAATCATTAGTTTTTTGCCCAAAGCAGCACACATGAAAACAGCAAAAATTACGAGAAATAAAGAATTTCTCCTCCTTTTTCCTGTTTAAGACACGGTTTTCCCTGGTCTTAATTCTGGTCCTGCCTCCTATTTACGCTGCTCTTGTAAATAGGGGACAGCATCAAAATCAATGGGTGTTGCGTTGAAACGTCCACCATAACACCCATTGCCCACCCCTTTCACGCTAAGTGTAGTGTAAAACTGAGCCTTATTTTAGAAGCAGAGTTAAGCCACATTAAGTGGCTTAACAATGCCTTGTAAATAAGGCAAAGCTCCTATCGCCATCACAACATCACTAAAAGTGATGTTGTGGTGGCGATAGGGGCTTGTAAATATGCCCCTCAGTGTTTGAAAAAGTTGTTGGCTCACCCCAAAGGTGTGATAACCCAGGGATAAGATTAGAAAAAGCTGTAATACCCCAGGCATAAGATTAGAAGGACATATGCAGGCTTGTAACTTTTTAGCTTATATGGCAACCTTGAAATTTTGGGATAAACTTTGGGTCTCAATGGTAGAGAAGATATCATGAATCAAAAACGATAAATGTTGATGAACCGATTGGTTAGCACTTCACTATGCCCCTGCTGTCATATAAGGATGGTCGTGCACAATACTCCGGCACCTGTCACCTTTTGGTGCCTCTGGTTATAGATTCACACCGCAAATTAAACAAAAGGAGGTGTACCGAACACAACACATGCAGTCCATTGTGATTTCTTTAATATCTTCCTTTATCTCAAACTCGATAATAGTTCATAAAAACAGCCAACCAGTTTCATTCCCCAAAACCAGACATTTTTTGGAACTTCATCAGGGCTTATGTGGAAAATTACAATTTTGCAATACGTGATAAAGTATGGTATTTCTTGTGTTGGAGTGATCTTCCAAAAATTGTCAATAGTTAACACCTTTTATACCGGAATGCAATTAAGCTTTCAGTAATGGCATAGAAAACTGTTTTTATGAACTGTTATTGATTTTGAAATAAAGGAAGAGATTAAAGAAATCACATCGCACTACATGTGTTGTGTTTGGTGCACCTCCTTTTGTTTAATGATCCATAGAGAAGATATCAGCCTTATGTGCTGCTGAAATAGGAAAGAGTGAACTAAAGTGTGTGAAGAAAAGGCTAGGAGCCATCGCAGGTACCTTAAGAATTAAATTAAATATAATTGAGACGTCACACCTTTCTAAAGCAGAAGTAAAAATGGCCTCTAAAAATGAGTCCAGGTTGTCTGTCATTGGAGTAAGTAAGGAACAGACTATCAGCAAATTATATGGTACATTCTTGGGAAAATAGGAATGCATTTCCCTGTTTATCAGCACTTCCTGATGCCCTATTATGTTTAGCACGATTAAAATTTTGGGTAGCATTAAATGTGCGATATATGAGAGCTGAAAGGTTTGAAGTTTTCGCAGATACAGAGAATAATTGCACATGTGCATAGTTTGTTAAACATTTTTACATCCATGTATTAATTGATTGCCATCATTTTAATAGGCTTCGTCGTTTGATTTTAAAACCGCTTTTTAAAAGATATGACATAAATTGTTGCAATGATGCACTTGCACTTTTGTTAAATACGGATTTTTTGATGTAGCATGCGCACTGGCTAAAGTTTTTAAAATATGTCTGGATTAGTGATGCAATAGGCTCATGTGTCAGGGGAATGGAGATTATATGCAATAAATGACGGTGCATTGAGTATTTACCTGGTTTACAAGTAGCGGGGTATTTCCTTGTCTTTTCTTCTTCCCTTTTAAAAACAAGATCTTATCTGGTTTTAAAATGTATGCTTTAAAGACAGTGTCTAAACTTCAATAAAGTAATAACTGAACCTAAAAGTTAATAGTGATAAAGTTTAAGTTCCTCTCTTTGGCAGTCAGTCCTCCATCTGGTCTCCCTCATTGTGCCCCCCTGAACTAGGACTTCCTTTCATTCCAAGAACACTTAACAAAATGTGGATGTTTTTGACCGCAATCTCTCTTTTGCCACCCAGGTCAGTTATATCATGGGCACGTTCTTTGAGCAACGTAGAATGGCAAAGAAATTAGTTCCTGCTAATTCCGGAAAAGCTCCCAATCTATCTCCATCCATATCCTATGCTGATGATACCCAGTTGGTATTTACTTTCTCAAACAACCCCGCATAAGACCAACTGAAACTCCATGACAATGTCCTGGCCATCTCAGACCGGATGGAAGACAACTATCTTCAACTTAATTCAGCCAAGAGAGAGGTGCTCCTTGTAGGCTGATATACTTATAAATGGGACTCCCAATGGTGGCCTGCGGCTTTGGGTACACGGCCCCAACCGAAATCCACAGTCAAAGATTTGGGGGTCCTGATCGTTAATGCCCTTACATTTGAGCCTCACGCTAAATAAGTGGCTGGTACATGTTTTGGACTTCTACGTGGCCTAAAACCCCTTCTAGGGTTCTTTGATGCCCTTACCCTCCAATTGATTGTTCAATCTGTAGTACAGTCGCACCTGGATTATTTTAATGGGCTCCTGCTTGGCGTGAATAAAATAGATATTAAAAGACTGCAGCGGGCACAGAATGCGGCAGCAACCATTCTTTTCGCCCTACCCAAGTACTGCCACACCTCCAATCTTTTTCGTTGTCTTCACTGGCTGCCAATCAAACAGAGGGTTCAGTTTAAAACCGTCTGCACCACACAAAACCTTTTACCTGGCCAGGGTCCCCAAATTTTACAGGGGCCGTGCACTTCATATGCTCCTTCGCGAGCACTGTTCTCTGTTGACCTGCATCTGGCTTGTACTCCCTGGGTGCGCAGGTGTAGAGCAGGGGTCGTTCTTTCAAGGCCCAGGCCTCTGCTCTATGTAATTCGAATCCATTTGCTGCCCGCAGTACACATGATCATTGGGCATTCAGGAAACCGATTAAAACCTGGCTTTTCTCTTCAATCTTGTCTTTCTCTCTCTGGCTACCTGTCTTCTAGCGCTGGGACACCCTGTTGCTGGGGCAGCCATGCGCTTTACAAATGTGTATAACATAACATAACATCTAACAACACTAAAGCAACAGGTGTATAGGGCAAAGAATGACTGCACTTTATCCAATGTTTTATGGTCTATTTATTCTCAGAGAATTCTGGTTGCCAAGAACCTGAAGTCACATACCCCTAGACTCCCAAGGGCAATGCCCAAAAAGCTTTGCAATGAAACACGATGGTTCAGCACTCCCTCGCAATACACAGTAACAATGATAGTCAAAATAATGATTTAAAGAATCAATTCGGTAGGACTTAAAGTTTTCTTTTTCTTTTATTCAAAATCTTCATACAGAGCCGTTCCCAACGCATTTCGTCCAGAGGACTTCTTCAAGGCGAAAGATACTGAGATTATGTCAAGTGTGTTCCAGAAATATGTTATTCCAAATTTCCAGTATGCGTGACAGTAACACGTTGGCTACGCTCTGTATGAAGATTTTGAATAAAAGAAAAAGAAAACTTTAAGTCCTTTAAATCATTATTTTGACTATCATTGTTATTGTGTATTGCGGGGGAGTGCTAAACCATTGTGTTTCATTGCATAACATAACATCTCTTACCCTGATTGAAGAAATTCCTTTTATCTTGGCTTACCTTGGTTTTTAGCTCACCACTTGCAAGTGTTGCAAAATGCTGTAGCTCGTTTGGGTCTAAATATGCCCGCCCCCCATAGTGTCATCCCATCTTAGAAAACGACAATGAATTTCAATTTGCTAAGATTCGAACTTTTAAGTGCTCTGTCTGGTGCACTGAGACTTCCAAAATATGGTTCCTGTTTACGTTAGGAGTAAAATTCTCCCATTATCCACTTAGCACTTTTCAGCTTGCTACAAATCATCTCCTTGTAATACCTTGCATCAAGACAGCATTGGAGGCCAGCTAGTGCTTTTCTTTATTTGATGCTAAATAGTGGAACTGGGGGATGTGGTCCCAGGGGCCATAAATGGCCCCCTCCAAATACTGTAAAGAAAATTTAAATACTGGCCATGCCAGGGCAGACTGTGATCCCCTGGGCCCACAATTAGCTTTGGGAGGGGGGCCATGGTTCCCCCTTCCCGTATATTAAAAAAATAATAATAGGGGGTCAGGCCCTGGGGGATGGGGTCCCCAGGGCCCAATAAATAGGAAAAAAAGGGAGGCCACCCTTAAAAAAAAACAGAATTGTGCCGGAGGCCCCACTCCCTCAGTGCATCACTCTGCAAACATGCCCTGTGTAATTGTTTCCCCTTGAATACTGGGGGTCCCTGGAGGCCAACTAGCCCACCAGGTACCTCCAGTATGCGCCACAGGGCTGCGTAGCAGAGAGGTTGTCCGAGGCCAAGCCCCTTTTTACACCTATCTGCAGCGCAGCTCTGTGGCGCTTACTGGAGGTACCTGGTGGGCTAGTTGGACCTCAGGGACCCTTAGAATTTAAGGGGACTTAATCCCCCAACTTAAAACGCGCCCCAGGGCATGTTTGCACAGTGGTGAAGGGATGGGGCGGGGCCTGATGTGAAATGTTTAATTTTCAATTAGGTAATCAATATTAATGATCAACTAAGTATTAACTAATTAAACATAAATAACTTCCCACCTGTTACCCCTAGAAACCCCATCACCCACACCTAATATAAATGACAATTTCTATATTTAATTTTCAATTAATTCATTAGTTAATATTAACAACTAATTATTAATTAACTAAAAATAAATTACTTCCAACCCTTTACCCCTATAAACCCCACAACCCACACCTAAAAGAATTACACAATTACCATATTGAATTACAAATTAATTAATTATTATTAATTAGCAACCAATTAATAATCAATTCATAATGATTTACTTCCCACAATTAACACTGTAAAATATCAATTAAATAAATCTTAATAAATAAAGAATATTTATTTATTTATTATAATTAAATCACTTCGCACCCTATTCCCCTACAAAATCACAACTCGCTACGGATCTCAAAAACACAAAATTGTATTAAAATAAAATTGATAACTACAAAAATGTTACCACGTATATTAAATACCATAAACAATACTTATACAAAAAAATGCATCACATACATCTAAAATATATAATAAAATATATAACACTAGTTAAAAAATCGATATTTTAAACAACTATATTTTTGCAAACGATATTAATGATGTCTATATTTTTTAAAACAATATTATTTACCTTAAAATCGATATTCTTGACCACAAATTTCTTGCTGTTGATATTTCTGTGTCACGATATTTACAACCCAATATTTGTGAAAGGCGACATTTCTAGCTCAATATTTTGTCTGAACATCGATAGTGACCTATATTTGAAAATATATTTAATATGTGTTGATGGTTTTTACAGTTATTTTTAGTTTAGCTTTGTAAGATAAAAAACATCATAACGTTGTTTTTCTTTGTAAAATTGGGCTTCATTTATTTCATGGGAACACACTGCCTTTTCGAAGAAAATAAATTGGAAGGGTTAAAATCAAACTGATGCTATTTCTCAGTGCAAAATGTTAAATTAACAAGGTGCAACCCAACCATTAGTTTTACATGACTACCAAATTCATGGCCAGTGGCAGGTAGGCCATACCAACACCAAATTCAGCCCAAGGTGTAACAGCAACCACCTGATTCATACCATTAACCAAGACCGACAGATGGTTAACTCAGCCACTCACAAATCATTAGTCTGGATTGTACAAACTCCATTGCTGGATGCTAGATTCTGCTATTAGACTAGGAAAAGTCAAATCCCAGAATCCACTATCCAGCAATAGAGCTTGTACAAATGGAAAGCTTAAACCCAACCATTTGAAAACTACTGCTACTTCTCTGAAAATAAAAATAAAATAGTTTGTGGCTTGTGGAAGATATTGGTATATTATCAGGATTAGTATTGTCAGGATTCTGTGAGCACAGGCATGTGCTTATTTTTTCACCATTCACTCACAGAGAAGAACCTTAAGTGACAGTAAATCTGTTGCAATATAAGTTTCCTTTTTTATTTTTGCACTATGGGTTGTTTCATCACAGGCTTCGGAAATATATACGAACTGAATTTTAGCTCTCAGCAAAGCACCATAATTCAAGCATTTCAATAGGTGTTTGCAATTGGTTTTCTAATGAGACCAAGAGTAGAAGAGGAATAATCTGCATGAAGAGTTAGACAAGTCCAGTATAGACTCTAACATCTAGATTGCAATTTTGTAATTTGTAATTTTATGGGATCATCTTTTAAGAAGCAAATCATGAAATTAAAAGACTGAAAAAACCGAATTCAGGCCCTGCCTTCACCCCATAGCGATCCAGTAACACACATTTATCCCCTTGAGAGAACCCCGTACCCAAAGTAACATCCAGCATGTTAAAGTTTTGAAGGGGCTGCTCCCCTTAATTATATACCACGTTCCACTGCTAATCTCATAAATCAACTTAAGCTGATTAATTATGCTAAAGTTTTATAAGGTAAGGATAGTCAGGTTGTCCTTTTAACAAGCCTGCTTTCTCAATCAGTTTATATAAACTAAGCTGAACATGAAAGGGTAAGCTACCTATTCTTGTCAAATCCAACTCCAGCAGTTAATCAATAGATGTTTACAAACATGCCATTGCTCCTTTCAAATAGCACAAATCTATGTAAACCGGTATTTCCCAAATCTCTTTTAACATTGCCTTTGCCATAATTAATTTTCCTCATCAGCTTGAACCAATACCAAAAGGCAACTTAAGTGCTGTGTCCTAAGGAAGCTACTTGTCCTCACTGGAAACACAACATTTCAGAAAAGGTGTACAGTGATATATCGAAGACTTTAATATTGACCTACAATAATATCCTATTCAGTACATTGACCTAGGGCTATGTTGTAAGTTAAGCCCTTTGCTGCTAGGCCTTCACATCCTGTGCTAAGCAATTTATTTGGTTATTTGGGGTAATTCACGCTTAGGCTCCCATAACTTTTTGTCCACCAAAGGTACCCACACAAAATTAGCATCCTTTTCTTCCAACATCATGCGGATTCTAAAATTCTGAAGGTACCCAGGGTTTGTTGATTTCCCTCGAAAATTACCCAAAATACAGCACAATTTTGGGTTTATTGTGAAAAATGGGAAGCCGGTGCTGCAGAAGAAGGCATCTGTCTTGTTCGCTGCAAATTGGATCAATGAGGGGTTTGTGTTGCTAAAATCACCATTTTCCCAGATTGCTGAAACAGGCCGACTTTTGACAGAAAACTAAACTTTTCTACACAGTTTTGGTATCTTACTGGGACATAGCCTATTTTTCCAATTATTTGTGCTTTCAACTTCTTTTCTGCTAGTGGCAGAAATTGGTGTGAAACCAATAATGGAACCCAGACATCTATACAGTCCTGAAAAGTAGATATAATTCTGGATTGAGCAAGGGGTAATTTCTGTAGATCCTTTAAGATTTTCTTCTAGAAACTAAGGCCCCCATTAGAATGGCGAGCGGACTTTGCCCGCCCGCCATCCCAGTGCAAAACGGGACCACCCGCCAAAAGAGAGGGGTCCTGCCTTGACAATTAGGATGCGCCCGCCACACCGGCGGACGCATCCTGTATTTTTACCATTGTGGCGGGCGGTGCTGAAAGCGCCGCCGGCCGCAATGGTAAAAATGCATGTTGTGCATTTTAAAGCACAACATGACAGGCACTGTGTGGTGCCGGCCGTGTTGCACTTTTAAATGTGGGGGGTACCATAGGTACCCCCATGGGCACCCCCCACCCCTGGAGTCCCAGGGGGCCCGCAACAGGCCCCCGCAGGGAGTCTCTGCATACCTTTCCGTGGCAGCATTGCCGCCACGGAAAGGCATGTCTGCATGCCCATCCTAATATGCCTGGCGGTGTCTAATAGACACCGCAACCTTATTCAACATTTTCCACCCCGGCCGCAAGGCGAACGGGCGGAAAAGCGGCGGACGATGCTTACGTCGGCCGCGGTCCCCCCGCCATATTAATATGGCGGGGGGAACTGGGTGGCGGGTGGGCATCAATGTCGGGCATATCGCCACCTCCACCATGGCGGTGGCGATCCGCCCGACATTGTAATGGACCCCTAACACTTAAAATTAAAAATTAGTGAAATTGAGTTAAAAAGCAGCCATTTGTGCCTACATTTTTACGTGTAAATTCATCTAAGTATGGCAGATGTTTGAAAGCAATATACTATTACGTCCACCGAATACTTCTGGTTGCAAGGACATACAGCAGCAGTAGGTTCACCAACAACCTGAGTTACCCAAAGCCAATAACTAAGCTGTGCCTTGCAATGTTTTTTTTACTGTGTACAAGGTATATAGCAATTCATTTGGTAACATATAAAGGGTGAAAAATTGGTTTCGAGGAAACCTATGTATTTCTGAAATGGGATCAAAATATGGAGTTTAGAGGCAGTGGTGATTTTGCACATCTCCAAATTTGTCGGTACCCATACCAGCATGTGAATTAGAGGTCATTTTTTCAAAATTACTATTTTTTTACACACTGCCTTACATTTGGAAGGCAATAATGCATAGAACATCAATTGGTAATAAGACGTGTTTTACTATTCTTTGTTTCTCTAAGTCTCCAAATAAAAATGGTACCTCACTTGTGTGTGTAGGCCTTTATTCTGCGACAGGAAACGCCCCAAAATGTGATGTGCACACATCACATTTCTCCATTTCAAACTGATGCTTTTTTTTGCAATTTGCCTAGCTGTGGATTTTGGACCCTAGCTCAGCTGCACCTAAAGGAAACCTACCAACCTGTACAGTTTTTAAAAGTACACACCGAGGTGAATCCAGCATGGGGTGACCTGGGTATTTCTACCCAGGTTCTGTTACCCAGAATCCCTTGCAAACCTCACCTTTGCCCACCCACTCAACTGAGGTATCCTTTTGCTCTGTAGACTGAAAGGAATGCTGGGTGGTAGAGAATTCCTGCTGGCGCTGTGATCCCACACAGAAATATGAGAACATTTTGATTTTCTAGCTAAATTTGAGGTTTGAAGGGGATTTTGGGAAAGTAAAGGTTGGTGAGTATACAAAGGAGGGACTGGGGGGCTTTTTATCTCTTACGAGAGTAGGAGGTGCAGCATAAATACCCCAGAGTAGTTATTGAAAATGAAAGGTATGCTGTTCCTCAATGGTTGGGTGTCAGAGTTTAGGGAAACTGTGACCAACTTGACCCTGAGGGTTCAAAGTTGGGGGTCCATATATTGGATTGTAATGCCCTCACACACCCTTTCGGGTGCTTTGCTTCATCATCTGGGCTGCTCCTCGTTGGGTCGGCGGTGCAATACCGAATGACCTCCCTATAGTAGGGGCGCTTTGGCGGAGATATTTTTCCAATAGCCGTATGATGAAGTGGGGGTGAGGGGCCAGAGATGTTGAGGAACCAGAATTCGATTTAGGCCTAGTAAAACATGTAGTTACTTTTAGTAATTAGCGTGATGTATCTAGTAGGCTAATGGGGGGACGCAAACACTAATACGCACACAATATGTAATAACTTAGGGATTAGTACACACCATATTACACGTTTTTGCACCTAATCATAGGCAGCACCGCTTGACTCGACCTGCACCATTTAGTGGCCTAGTCCACTTACAGCCTTAGTAAAACCCTATCATTACATTTAGCTCAAGCCGTTCTCCTGAGAAATAGTACAGCTGTAGCAATCTGCTGCTTCTGCACGTTAGGCCTGTCAAGGTTGTAGGTGGGGGTAAGCTGGATAAGCACATTCCAGGAGGTGCTGTGCGGACACTCTCGGAGCTAACAGAAGGGAGTTACCCTCTCGACCTTGCTATAACGAGCTGAGCTAAACTAAGAGAGCTTTGTCTCACATATATGGTCTTTCCCCTGCACCAACCTGTACCAACTTGTATTTTTCCTTCTTAGGTAACGGTTTCGAAATGTAACACTAAATATGTGATCTGTTGATAATGTGCCAGCAGTCTTCTTGGCGGATCTCGTGAGGTTAGGTCGCAAGGAGCTCCTCTGGCAGAGTTTGTTTGTTATAATAAACGATTTGACCTACACTGCCAACTGACTGATTATTGGTAATTGGTATTGGGGCTATTTTTAAGTATGGCTCTATTTGGGTTGTAATTTATTTTTCGGTACTTGATTTAGCGACTCCGCCGGGACTCCGTGTTGGGGTCATCCCTCTGTAATCAGAAAGGAACGGGACATTGGAAAGGGTGATCTTGATCGGGGGAGGATCGACCGAAGAATTTGGGGTCTGCTCCGCTCTCCTGATCGAGAGAGCCCCAGCTGCTAGTGACCCCACGCCAGAGTCCTTCGGCTGTAACCCGAGAACGGACCACATTGGTCTAACAGGAAGTGGCAGTGAAGAACGCACAATCGGACCTGAGTGCACCAGGTGAGTGATTTGTCTTGTTTTGTGTTGGATATCCTTCGGATTTGAATTTGGAACTTGGAATTTGGTGACCTCGGGTCACGGAGAACTTGAAAAGGGGGTCTGACGGGGCAGTATTGAGACTGCACAGGCGGACGCCCCTGTTTTGGGTTTTGGAAATAACTAGAGATTAAGGCCAGACGCCTTGGTGTAACTTGTGGAAGAAGTTTACACCCGGCCGGACTGCTCTTGGAAACGCCGGTGGCTGAGATTGGGTAGCACTCGGACAAATCTGGAACAGCGCTTGAAAAAGCGGGCTTAGCCAGACTAGTTTGGGAGGTGAACCATGAATGCTGCCGAATGGTCCGTAGGTCGGTCTGTGGTTTAGAGAAACCTATGTGGCTATCTCTAGGCAGTCTAAGGACAAGACTGTTTGATTTTGTTTTTGGGTCTTTGAGGTTTGGAAAGAGTTTTCCATAGGTGGGAGTCGACGGGCTCCACCTCTTGTTTAAAATACGTTTGTTTTGTTGTTTTATGTTGATGTGAAACTGTAGTCACTTTATTCGTGTGAGATTGTGAGATTGAATTTGAGTGCAAACATGGCCATGTGTATGAGAGTTTTGTAAATAATTATTTTCCTTTTCAGCTATAAGTATTTCAATTCTAGAAAAGGGGCAATGCTGTGCTTCAGTAAGTTATGCTTTGGTTGTATTGACCAAGGATGTACAAGACTGGATGAAAGCCAAACAGCGCCTCCAGAGGGAACCCCCAGCCATGATATGTATTGTAAGCATGGTATTGGACCCCTCCTATGTAATACATTGTGGAATAAGTACACTAAAGATAATGTAGAACTCCAGTGGCCAAAGACAGGATCTTTTGACGAGAAAAAGATCCAGTATCTGCAAGATCGTCTGTTCACCAAACGCAGCAGACAATCTATGTTTGATACTCTTAATAAGTGGCAGAAAGAGGCAAAGCGGAGACGCATACGGTTCGAGAAATTAAAGAAGATACAGCAAGGACTAACTGTAACCCAGAAAGCAATTGCTCATGATAAAAATCAGACTGAGCAAAACACCGAATATGCAGATAGGCAGTTTAGGTTGCAAGTAGATAAAAGTTATGTGACTCGAAATGAAGCAGAAGATGAGATAGAAGATTTATTGAATGTGCGGCCTCCTCCGCCGTATGCGCCTCAACGCATATACCCCGCTGTGCCTCTTCAGTCAGCTACCGCTTCCCTAGCTTCCGCCCCGGAGGCAGACGTGTCTCTCATTTCCTAGGTACTACTCGTGCCACTCCTACCTCATCGAGAGACACGGCTACCATTATCCCTGACACACGGCAACCCCCGGAAACTTCCCACATGGTTTTGGCAGCCCCGAGTCCCATATGGACCTCCCAATCAGCTAGTACAACCCCCGGAGATAGGGAGCGCACACCACTGGGGGAACCAGGTGGTATGAATGCGAGACGGTTGTTTACGGGAGCCTCTTTAGGCTATAGTGAGAAAGAAGCTATAACAGATCAGGCAGTTACATGGATGCGGAAGGATGTATATACAGTAGCGCACTTGTGGAGTACCATAAAGGATCTCGAACCGGTTATGCAACAACATGCTTTGCATCAAATGTCCTGCTATCTTATCCATGCCTGGGAACAATGCTTCCAGGATAGAATGGCACCCCAGATACTGTATGACAGCCGAGACCGAACTCATAAGTTTGACATGAATCCGGTGGACGTGTACAAAAACGTAGAAACCTTAGTAAAATATTGAGGCAGAATGTTTGTGAAAAGTCCCAATTGGGATTCTCAGCATCCCATGAGGTAAGTGCACCCCATTTTTCATCCCGACGTTCCTGAAACACGTGATGGTACTAACCAGGTTAGAAGAGCTCAAATAGAGTCCCGGTTCCAGGAACAATGGGTGTATACTCCGTAGAAATGGAGTGAGGTTCTTGCTTTAAAATCACAATTGCCTGACCCCCGCAAGAACCCCACAGCTTACTACAAAGAACTAACTGAATCCGCAGCCTCGGCTGTAATAACGTTAGCAGATGTTGAACTGTTTTTTGGGTTACTGGTCCCGGTCGACATATGGCGACAGGTTCATGACAAGGATCATGCAGCTGAACTAGGGGGAACCTGGAACGAGCTAAAAGACTGGGGCCGAGATCGCAAACCCGAAGATAAGCCTAGAAATGAAATCACTACTTTGCCAGCAAAGATAAAAGCTTACATGCACACACTGATTCCCCCCCATAAAATTGACTGGTATAAATTGACAGCTTGTAGACAGAAGAAAGACGAGAGTGTTTCAGACTTCTTCAGTCGGTTCGAGGGAGTTTTTATTGATTTTAGCGGACAGGACCTAGCCACAGAAGGCGGGGTACGGTTGTTTATAAATCGATTTGTAACCAACTTGACGCCCGAAATTTCTGCGCGGTTACAGGCTGCCGAGAGTACCTGGACTACCTCTACTCCCTCTCTGATATTAAACATGGCCCAATATTATGAGCATAGGGAAAATGAGAGCAAGGATAAAGTGGAGAAAAAGGCCAAGGACCTTAAGACCCGGGTGTTGTTACAGCAAGTCGTTCGAGGACAGGGAGGAGGGAGAGGAGTCCGAGGGTCCGTATCTCAAGGGGCGGGAACAGGCAGAGGCGCAGGCACGGTTCAGTCGTTAGGGTTAAATCAGTGTGCTTATTGTAAGCAGGAAGGACATTGGAAAGCACAGTGTTCGTTATTGCTTACTCAGAACGGAGCTGTTTGAGGACGAGGATGGGGACGAGGTGGCCCGGACCGGAGTGATATGCATAGGGAAGAGGCGTCTCAAGGCAAGTCTGAACGGAACCATTTTGATAACCCCCAAGGTAGAAAATATTATAATGAGGATTACACCTTTGAAGATCAGGATGGGTATGTTCACCCTTAGGACAGCCAGGGACAGAGTAGGGGCCAAGTGTCGTTCCCAGTCAATCAACAAGGATCTTATGTGAGAGGGGAATTGATGGAAACTTCTGAGAATTTTCTGATTGACACAGGAGCAATGAATAGTTCAGTTGCTCGATCATTGGATCCAGGGGCGGCTCTGTCCGGGCAAAATAATGTATCTGTGGGATTTTCAAGAGTTCCGGTGGTAAGCCCCATCTCTAACCCCCTCCTCTTCACGATCGGTCCTGCTACTGTTTAATCACCTTTTCTGTTGACTTCGCATTGTGGTGAGAATTTTTTGGGTTTGGATATGTTGAAAAAGTTGAACGCAAAAATATACTGCTCCCCAGACGGGGTTTATTTAACGATACAACCCCACACCAACAAGATGAAACAATGTTTTGCTAAAAATGAGCCTCTTCCCCCCAAGTTCGATAGCATCCCTACTGCGTTATGGGCAATGGGGTATGCGGATGTTGGTAAATTAGACATCCCACCCGTCCATATCACGATGAAACCCGGTGTAAAATTACCATGCATACCACAGTACAAAATTTCGCCGGCTGGCGAGCGAGCCTTGCTCTCAATCATTCAGGACTTAATTGATAAAGGGGTGGTTGAGGAGACAGCTGCCAATGTTTGTAACAGCCCGATTCTCTCGATTTTGAAGAAATCCCCTGATTCTGGATCACAGGGTAATATTGATGCCTATCGTTTTGTGATAGACCTGTGGGAAGTTAATAAGATTGTAGTACCGCAGTACCCTGTAGTGACCGACATCACCACTATACTTACGATGATCCCGCCTACTGCTGAATATTTTTCGGTCATTGATCTGAAGAATGCCTTCTTCAGTATCCCTATCCATCCTGATAGCAGGCAGATCTTCGGCTTCTCATTATCTGGCAGAAGCTTCAGATTCTGTTGTGCACCTCAAGGCTATACTGAGAGTCCGAGCATCTATAGTCAGGCTCTTAAGGCTCTATTGGATGATCTAGTCTTGCCCGAAGGCAACGTGCTCTTGCAGTACGTGGACGACTTGTTGATAGCGTCCGACACTGAGGAAGGCTGTAAGGATGTTTCTGTTAAATTACTGCACCATCTAGTGGCGAAAGGTAATAAGGTGTCCCTGTTTAAATTTCAATACTGTCGACAGGAGGTGACCTACTTAGGTCATTTGCTGTCGAAGGAGGGTAGGGGTTTGACTCCTGAGCGTATTACTACCATCTCTAACATGTCTGTCCTTTGCACCCAACTTGAAGTCCGTGCTTTTCTTGGCATCACCTCTTACTGTCGCCAATGGATACCTAACTTTTCTCTTCTTGCTAAACCTTTGTTGCATTTAACCACTAAAGATGTGCATGAACCCCTCCCTTGGACGGATGAATGTCAGCATTCTTTTGACTCTTTAAAATCTGCTCTTTGTTCTGCACCCGTCTTGGGTACTCCTGATTACCGTAAACCCTTTGTACGTGCATGAGGTCGACGGTTGCTCGCTTTCAGTGTTAACGCAAGGATGTACGTGCATGAGGTCGACGGTTGCTCGCTTTCAGTGTTAACGCAAGGATTTGGTGGTAAGCAAAGACCTTGCGCTTATTTGTTGGCCACATTGGATAATGTCGTCAGAGCACATCCTAGCTGTCTGAAGGCCACAGCAGCTGTCGATGTGGCCATCCGGCAGTCGGAAGGACTTGTTCTAAATTCCAGTCTAACAGTGATGGTGCCGCATGCTGTGGATGCATTGCTAAATAAAACTAAGACACAACATCTTACGAGTGCACGCCTCACTGGTTATGAATTGACACTATTTGCTCCACATATTAGGATTACGCGATGTGCCACGTTAAACCGTGCCACATTGCTACCACTCCCTTCGAGTGAAATTGCAAATGATGAACACGATTGCATATTCCGAACTGAGGAAGAAACGAAGGGTAGGATTGACCTCACAGACATTCCTCTATCTGACCCTCAGGGGGAGTTATATGTGGATGGGTCTTGCTTCAAGTTAGCAGATGGAACAACAACAGCTGCCTTTGCAATCACCACCTTGAAAACGGTAGTTGAAACATCTCGAGTTCCCCATCGATCAGCCCAGGCTGCTGAACTGGTGGCATTATTATGAGCCTGTGAATTAAGTGAGAGACTTGAGGTTAACATCTACACAGACAGCCAATACGCCTTCGGCGTAGCCCATAGCTTTGGGCGGCTGTGGAGGGAGCGGGGTTTCCTCATCTCTCATGGTCAGAAAATACAGAATGGTCCCATGGTGTTATGATTACTGGATGCCCTAACCTTGCTCAAAAAGCTAGACATAATAAAATGTAGTGCCCATAAGGCAGTGGTGGACAAAGTGGGCGAGGGGAATGCTTTTGCATATCAGGTTGCCAAGCAAACGGCTCAGTCTACAATATCGACTATGTTTGTAATGTCTTCTGCAAGATGGGTGGAGGAATCTGACTTGTTTGATAATACCATAGAAAGCATGAAAGAACTACAGAAGGAAGCCACTCCAGCTGAATTAGAGCGATGAGAGAAGGAAGTGGGGAGATTGGATGAGAATAACTGTTGGGCTGATTTGACCGAAAAGCAAAGATGGCTGTTACCCAATGCGTTTGTGCAAGCTGTTGTAACTGTGGCCCATGGTCCAGCCCATGTTGGAGCTAATGGAATTTTTGCTTTGTTAGACCCAGTATGGAATAACCCTAACATACAAAGGATGGCTGTCCGTTTGGTCCAATACTGTATGGTCTGTTTGCAACACAATCCGGGGAAGGCAGAAAGTGTTTTGAGTGGAGGTTTTGCACCCCCAACCTTACCGTTTGAAGTACTCCAGATGGATTATATCCACATGGAGCGCGTCAACAACCTAAAATACGTTTTAGTAGTGGTTTGTGCCTTTAGTAAATGGGTTGAGGCCTACCCAACTAAAGAGAACACTGCTTTGGCTGCAGCAAAGGCTCTTATCAAGGAATTTATACCAAGATACGGTTTGCCCCATTTGATTTGGTCGGACAACGGGGGACTCTTTCATGGGGCCCTTGTTAGACACATCTGTAATGGATTGCAAATACGACAGAAATTCCATGCAGCTCGACACCCCCAGTCAATAGGGCTAGTGGAGAAATACAATGGGATCTTGAAGCTCAAGATGGCTAAAGTTCAAGAGAGTACTGGTTTAAAGTGGACTGACACCCTACCCTTGGCTCTTATGTCATTAAGAGTCACCCCTAATTCACACTCTGGCCTCTCTCCCTATGAGATTATCTTTGGGCGGCCAGCTAACATATGGGGGGTACCTAGGCAACGGTCTTTTTCTGATGTTGAATATCCTATGTTTATCAATTACCTGTATACTTTGACTAAAGACCTCCGGTCTATTCATCAGCAGGTAGCATCCGTACTGCAGCCTCCGCCAGGCGGCCCTGGACATCTATTGGAACCTGGCCAGTGGGTACTGGTCAAGAAGTACGAGCGGGACACCAGCTTGGCCCCAGGAGGTCTGAACCACACCAAGTCCTGCTTGCAACGCGGACGGCTGTAAAGGTGGATGGGAGGAAGCATTGGATTCATGCCTCCCACCTTAAACGGCTGCCACTCCTGCTTCCTTATGATCAGCAGCAATCTGGAGGAATTTTGATCCTGGAAACTGAGAGAGCCACTGCATTTGTTCCTATTTCCGATGCCTGCGAAACAGAGCAAAGGCAAGAAGAAGGAGTGACGGGATAGGGCGAACCGGTCTCAGCTGAATCCGCAATTGCCCTTAATCCTGTCATTGATATCCCAGTGAGCAGAGGCTCCGATGAAGGAAAGAAACCTTCTTTGCTATTTTCTGATCAGGAAGTTCCGGGTCATGTTCGATACAACTTACGGCCAAGAAAACATCACGGTGCCTCAGACACCACTGTCAGGAGATAAGGAAAGACTTGAATAGAAAGGGTTTGCTAGATTACGAGTCTGAGGTACTGAGCGAGACACTGGACTTAACCCGTTGAGAGCTGGAACTTTGTTGTTGTGCTCTTTTCAGAAAGAAAGACTGACACATGTGAACGGCCAGGTTGTACATCGGATTCCTTTGACAACGACGTTTTGTTTTCTTGAGATGAACGATAGGAGTCTGCCTGTGAGAATCTGACGGACACAGGGAGAAGAACCCTCTGGCAGGACGGAATGCTGTGCCCGAGTTTAGTTTTGGACTTTTAGTTAGGAATGTACCCTTTTGGTCGTATGGTACCTGAAGAAGAACGTCCCATTGCACCACGATATTTGCCGTTTTATGAGCCAATGTTTTCTGCTTGGACCATGCGTGTAAAAGTAGCCTTTGTGTTAGTAATAGCAGTTATATTAGCTGTTTTTATGAGCATATTCATATATTTGCAGTATAAGTATCCTATGCAAGCTATGATGCCCTCTACCATTGCTCCGCCTGAACACTTAATGTTCACCTTAGCGCCCCATAAGGGAAGACACCGCCAGACTTATGCAAAGAATGTATTTGTAGAAATGCTCCACCAAACCCATAGTACTACTAATATGACCGATTGTTGGGTTTGTGGGCTCTTGCCATCAGTCATGCATAAACACGACTTGTTTCTCTCTCTGCCCTTGTCCTACTTAGGAAGCTGTGAAGCATGGTTTCAAATGTTCTCTGCTATGTATAATCATTATGTGGAAAATCCCAAACAGTATTCCGAAAAGGATTATAGTATGATTTTAGCTTACATTGAAACACACCAGGGATTCGATCCAGCAGGAAATGGGGGAGGAGGGATCATTGGACCCAGAGGCTTGTATGAATTTGTATACAGTTAATGAGAATAGTACTTGGCTGAAAGATGAACTTTATAATTTTGCTAATTTTAATCATTCTCAGTATTTCCAACATTTTGTCGCTAGGAATGTCACTAGTGAGCGCATTATGCCCTTCCTCATTTTGAATACCTCCTCCGATTTCTGTGTACAGGGAATGGGGCATGTGCAAGTTGGAAACAGTGTCTGCAATTATACTTATAGAAGGAAAATCTTCAGTAGCCTCCACTGTTGACACCACCAAACGTGTATTTTGTTTGTGGGGAAAAGGCTTACACTTGGTTACCGCGAGGATGGGCAGGGCAGTGTTATCTGTCCGTCTTGTACCCCCTGTATACATAGCACCATCAGACTATCATAGAACACACCAACTTCATCGTACAAAAGTAGTTTCCATTAGACAGCGAAGACAGCTCGAAATGACGGAGGTTGACCAGATTGACATCTCCTTGCAACAGTTTACAGACTTTAGTAAAGGATTGGTCCCTTTCTGGGGGCCAATATTCAATAGTAGGGAAATAAGACGATTGTCCAGAATAGTAGAGAACGTCATTAATATCACCACCAATATTATGACCAATATCACTGTAGAGCTTCAGGTCACGAGACTCGTTTCACTCCAGAACCGGGTGGTTCTTGACGTCATCTTGGCTGATCGAGGAGGAGCATGCCGAGTGATCGGCAGCTCCTGCTGTGTGTATATTCCAGACTCCGTCCCCACGGTTCATTTAGCTATCCAAAAATTGCATCGCAGCTGAAATGCACACTGAAAATGGATCCTGGTCACTCTCTAGCTGGTTCTGGGGGCTTCTGTCTACCTGGGGTTGGAAATTATTGATGATAGTAGCTGGAGCAGCTGGTATCATCTTCACCTGTTGCCTTTGTATGCAATGTGATCCGGCTTGTTGCTCTTATTGTGCCACTAAAGTGACAGCCATGTTCGTCCCTTCCCCTGTTCCTTCTAAAATTCAGATGCTCCAACTAGAGATTCGTGAGTTAATGGCCAGTGATGAGGAAGTTTTCCAGGATTAGTACTTCATTTAGTTAGCTACATCACGCTAAAAGGAGGGTTTGAGGAACCGGAATTCAATTTAGGCCTAGTAAAACATGTAGGCACTTTTAGTAATTAGCGTGATGTATCTAGAAGGCTAATGGAGGGACGCAAACACTAATACACACACAATATGTAATAACTTAGGGATTAATACATGCCATATTACACTTTTTTGCACCTAATCATAGGCAGTACCGCTTGACTCGACCGGCGTCATTTTGTGGCCTAGTCCACTTACAGCCTTAGTAACACCCTATCATTACATTTAGCTCAAGCCGCTCTCCTGAGAAATAGTACAGCTGTAGCAATCTGCTGCTTCTGCACGTTAGGCCTGTCAAGGTTGTAGTTGGGGGTAGGCTGGATAAGCACATTCCAGGAGGTGCTGTGCGGACTCTCTCGGAGCTAACAGAAGGGAGTTACCCTCTCAACCTTGCTATAACGAGCTGGGCTAAACTAAGAGAGCTTTGTCTCCCATATATGGTCTTTCCCCTGCACCAACCTGTCCCAACTTGTATTTTACCTTCTTAGGTAACGGTTTCGAAATGTAACAGTATATATGTGATCTGTTGATAATGTGCCAGCAGTCTTCTTGGCGGACCTCGTGGGGTTAGGTCGCAAGGAGCTCCTCTGGCAGAGTTGTTTGTTATAATAAACGATTGGACCTTCAACACTGCCAACTGACTGATTATTGGTAATTGGTATTGGGGCTATTTGTAAGTATGGCTCTATTTGGGTTGTAATTTTGTTTCGGTACTTCAATGTGTAGATATATGAGTTTGAGGAAGTGATTTAAAATAGGGCTGGGAGTACCAGTGAATCCAAACTTTATTCTGGGGGTCTCCTACCCTAAGTAAAAACAAACAATAAGTTACTCTGCTAAGCTTTATGTCTTCAGTTTGAGCGTCCCTATAGGTGAATAAAGGTCAACATGTTTCTCGCTTGAAGTATATTCTACCTGCGATTCTTCAGGACCAGAAGAGTGAACACTATCTACACTTTACAATTGGTGACACTGATTCATTCTCACATCAACCAAACATCTACCTATTGGTGTACCTGTCAGACTTGGAACTACCTGTGTGAAAAGACAAATTGTGACATCATTCAAGTTGGTATGATACACATGAATACAATCAAAATTCCCTGTAGGTCAAGCATAAGGCTTTACTAAGGGAAACAAAAAATGGAAGGCACCAATTTCAATCAATGTGCCTGGATCAATGTTATCATCGTGGAGACCCATACTCATGGTCTCTCATGTATCATCAATAGTAATCAACCATACTTGATCTAATTAGAACAACTCATCGACTCATGCAGGTTCATTCACTATTCATTCCATCAGGTTAAAGTGTATAGTCACACATCCAGTATAAACTTCCAGGTTCCGGGGCTCAAATATCGCTATTGGCCAGGACTGCCTCGAGAGTTTTCAATGACGTGTGTGTTGCGGGTCATTTAATATTAGCGCCTTGGCTGCTAATGGTTTTCCCCTCCTGTGCTGAGCCTCGTCGAACCCCATTGTTCATGACGAGCTGAGCTCGTCATAAGCACAGCTCCACTGTGCCTCATGACGAGCTGAGCTCGTCATGAGCAGCGAAGGGGTTAAGCAATGGCATACCTTGGAACCATTTGACAATGGATCCATTGTGAGTGTGCAAAACAACTAGTACCTGGGTTATAGGTCGGTAGGAAGGCCATGACTCACAAATTGTTCAAAAACTGAACTTTGTCATTGTATTCCAAACTGTGACCCCATGGCTTTAAGGATGGTGAGTAAGGGGTGGGCTATCACTTTACCGGTAATCCTGTTTTTAGGGTCCTTAATTAATGCGCTTGCTCTGTTGACTGTAAGCGTAGGCTTATGCTATCCGTATTCAGTCATGATGTCGATCCGTGTCTGCTCTTAAACTGTTGTATATCGAATTAGATACCGTACATAGGTTTCCTGACTTATGCCCTTATATCGGCACAATTCACTCTGCCCTTATTAAGGCATAGAGATCAAATCCTTATGTAGGCATTATCCATGCTAACCAAATACAGGCATGGCCTCCTAAATTGGTCCAACCACGTCACAACGAGTTCTTGGCAAACCAGACTCTTAAGCCTTTAGGACTTCCCTTTGCTTGGATTATTGATTTCTCCAAGAACTCATTTATTTAGCATGAACATCTATTCCTTAGGGGTTCATTCATGACGTTCCGACTTTTATGTCAATACTGGCGTTCCTAAACACCTTCAAAGTATAAATATACCTTCACTTGCCATGGCAAGTCATGGTTGCATACTTGCATGACTCACCAAGTTCGGAAGGAAGTCGAGTCCCCGTCTGACGCACAGACTAGACACTTTCATCCTCCTCGCAGAGAATCCAGCTCCAGTGCTTCTGACTCCCCTTCCGGGGAGTTATAGATCGAGACCCGGAAAGAGATTCCAACCTCTCTCATTCTAAGGTATGGAGCAGGCTAGAACCTACTGGGACTTTCGGCAATTCTTGGCAACACCAATCTTAACTATAGCTAAACTAGACTATAGAAAAACAGCACCTACTTCTTACCTCAAACTACACTTAGGTTAGGTACACTGGGGTAGAACTAGCTAGAAGCACCAGATGAGTATTCACATTTTAGCCTGTCTTATTTATGTATGTATTTTTCTGAATATATGTCATAGCTACAAACCATGCTATTGCAGTATTATTTTATCTTACTGCTACCGCTGTACGTATTATACTTCACATTCTGTCTTATGATTGTAGCAGTTCATATCTCTTGCACGAGAAATAAGACTGTTCAATAAACCCTTGTTATTGAAACGCCCGTCTACCTATTTCTGTGTAAACTCCGTAGAAATGAAGCAAGCACGATTTACTGGGTGAAACTGTTATCTATTGTTTCCACGATTCTGAGACTGTTCTGATTCTAAGGGAAATAAAGTTGTCATGTTAATGCGGTTGTCAGAAACGAATCCCTTCTTGTTTATTCGAGAAGCTTCTAGTGACATTTGAGTTAGCTGGCACACACAAGTAATTAAGTTTAATGTACTCGATAGAGGCATACTGACCTCAGTTCTATGCCACAACTATAGTGTATATTATTCCAATGTGCAGAGCCTATCAGGGATATAGGAACTACACCACATGGCACCCAACGGTTTGGTAAGGCACTCATTTAACGCTAGAAACTGAAATAACTCAGTTGTGCTTTTCTCAGAGACCCCTACTCATAATACTCGAAAGGACGTCTGGAGTGGGAAGGGATAATATCCGCCATAACTGAGTAGGACAAAAATCCTTTGTATTAGCTGTTTGGTTTGTTCAAAATTGAAGGATACAGTGTTCCAAAAATATTGTGCACCTTATCTTTGTTCCCTTGAAACTTGCTCTCCAATTTTCATTAAACAATGTCTAATAATGGGACTAACACCGTAACCAGTGGAGCTGTAACCAACGTGGTCCCAATAGCTTTTGATTATACAGGTTTTAATGAAACATATGAGAATGCTATAATCATCGCTCCAAATTTAACGAGCGCCATCACTCTAAAACTTATAAAACATGGCCTATCACTAAGAGGTGGTAGAGCAGTTTTTGTGAAATAGGCACATGAATCTCTTCAGACAGAGGTATTCTACTCATGGATAGTATTCCCTCAATCACATCCAGTAACTAAAATGTTTCACTCCTACAAAGAAGATGAACCACCTGAGAAATATATTCCTTTAAAGGATATTGAAATTCCACTCACATAATAGGAGCATGATCTCTGCTTTAAAGGCGCCCTAAAACATTACAATCACATTTCCAGACTCGGTCCACTAGGTAGACCAGGAGCAACATGGCCGTTTTTAGACGTTTACACACCTCATCCTGATATTGAAGCAATGTCAGACGTAGAATTACTTAATCAGATACAAAAATTAATAGAATTACACAGTTGAACCACAACTGTCTGAAAGTCCTGAGAAGGACTCTATTAAACACAATCCTACCTCTTCTAAAAAGGAGTGGGAAAATAACAAACAAACTTCAAAAGAGAAACATTCTCAATCCCGAGGTTGGTCTTCTCAAAATGAGCCCTCAGAAAGGAGGTATAACCTCAGGAATAGGGATAATTTGAGAAAACCTGATAGGTATCAAGATACTGATACACGTTCCTCTCGTACCTTTCTGATATCGTCACAGACATCCGAAAGAAGAGGACGGTCAGATCAAAAAGAAGAACGCGTGAAGTCCAAAGACGATCAACACGTTCAGAAAAACAACCAAACCTCAATTCTCCAAGAAGAAGGTAGCAGGTCTAAAGATCAGACATGCAGAGAATTCTGAGAACACAACTCAAGAACGGAGAATGGGCTCAGACAATGCTGGACAGGGCAGCAGAAGAAACAATAGCTCACCAGTACCTGAAGGGACTTCTGGAGACAGTGGCCTAGAATGAGGACATTCAGGTTGAGACTGTAGACACCAGGGTTAGTTCTCTTCATAGGTAATATGAAATAACACTCCAGATGGAGGGAGAAATACCAAGAGAAGTGAACGCACTCTTTTGGGAGCATCTTTCAAAGGGTTATGATATACTTCTAGCAGAACAAGACTGGCCACCAGAATTTGTCAGGGAGTGCCCACATGGCAAAGACATCATTATGCCAGCCATCTCCAACCATGTTCCAGTGCATTTAAAATATACTTATGCTAGGAAATGGGCAGTGGCCCCGGCCCCAGCGTTATACAAAAATCATGTAGGATGGGATGAGGATTCACCTCATCATAAGATCCAGTTAAAGAATCAAACAACTGCACAAAGGCAGTACCCCATTAAGCAAGAAGCTAAAAAACAGGTGATCTTAGATCAACTTGAATACCAAGGGGTGATTGAAACATGCACCTCATCAATGAACAATCCTTTGTTTCCTGTTTCCAAACCAGACAATATATATTGTCTAGTTTTGGATTACCGACCCCTAAATATTTGTTGTAAAACATTTGCAGTGCAAAATACACACAGTACAGCTTTAATTAATAAAATTGTGTGTAAAAAATATAAAACCACATTAGATATTTCTAACGGTTTCTTTTCTCAAAACATAGCACCTGAAAGCAGGTATTTGACAGCTTTCTCAATAATGGGGACCCAGCGTCAATTTTGTCGACTCCCACAGGGATTCAAGAACAGCCTGGGGTTATTCTCAGCAAGGGTATCAGAGTTACTACACATTTTTTGTGACGAGGCATTGTTATATGATGATGATATCTATCTGACAGACGATGACCTGGACAGGCACTTGTTAGCAACATGTACGAAGGGACCCCCTCAAAAGAATACGTTGTGGCCCAGGAACAGAGGGGAAAAAGCAACAATTCTAATGTGGAAATTGTTCCTGCGGTGGCCTGCTAATTCACTTAAACAGCTAAGTTTATAAATATCTAACCAGGTGACAAAAAATAGAAAAAATACTGAAATTATTCAAAACGTATAAAATTTATTTTTCTCTTTTTTTATCTTTTAGTTTATATGAGTTCTGTTATCAATCAGAAATCACAGGACATACATTTTTCAATTCATATCAAAAACTTTTTTTCAGGACAAATACAGTTAAATCCTAAATATCTACAACAAAAGAATATGTACAACATACAAAATTATTTAATAATAACCCTTGGTAACACCCATATCTCTCAACACACTCACGTGCTAACAATCATACCACACTCAAACTCCAGACTAGGATGGTGAAAGGAACTGAATTAATATTTTAGCAAGATGACAATGCTAAAAAAGATCGGGCCAAGATGTAACTTTAGGCTCCCGTCGCAGGTCTACGCGCGTTTCGGCAGCTTAACCGCCTTCATCAGGACCATTTTCATCATAACTGTGCAGATACCAAGGGATCTGAAAAAGATGTGTATATTTATTTACAAAAAATATGTAACCATATTGTCACCACAAAAACGTTTAGACATCGGCAACACGTACATAGAAAGCGACCCCACGTGAGATATGGAGTCCTATAGGATCGGCTTTAAAACCAAGGGTCAGCCAATGCCTGGAAATCTCCGGCGGAGGAGGCTTCGTGCGGTGTGGACATACGGCCCCAAACTGCGGTTTTTACAAGGTAAGGAAACCACCGCGCATTGAGACCCGCTAGAGTAACTCTTCGTTAAAATCTTTTTACCGGCATTCCCGGCTGGTCATCAGTCACATCTATACCTTGGCGGTGCCGGGCTGACATGCCTTGTGCAGTTGCCTAAATATCACGGGAGACATTTTTTTGAACACAGCCCGGCTGCTAGGAGTGCCATATGCCTTAAAGCGGCGCTTAAACGCTTAAATGTGTTTTAAGCTAAAAAGCACTAATGCCACTAACCTTATGCCTACTGTCCAAAGTTAGATTAGTGATAGGCTTGGTGTTTTATTTAAAGCTACTGTTTGGATACTCTGAGTTGCACCGCATGGGGAAGACACAATAACGTTCTCTCATTCCATCTTACAGGGGACTGACTGGAATAATCTAAACAGATACAAAGGACCTCTCACGCACATTGAAGTAAGATCACGCCTTAGACTAGGATGTACTTGTCGTTTTGCGCTACCTTGAACAGGGCCACTGTAAGGTAGTAAGTTTAAAAAGATTACTTACGATGAATCTCTCTTTCTATTATCATTATAGATTATGGTGTAAAATATGCCAGCTGATCATCGAAGCCCTAAGCCTCCACCCAACCTCAGCCATCTATGAATAAGCTGCAAATCTTTAAAAAAAAGCTAAATAAGTTTCTTAAACTTTAAAATAAAGGTATTTACCTTTTGGAACTTTGGAGCCTTAGTAGATATGGATTCTACTGTGGTGATTGTAATGAGCCTTTCCCTAAATATACATTTAAGATAAAACATGAGATATCTCTTCCTTGCAGCTACTTACTGGCGGCATAGGACGTCCTGCCCCCTGAAATGTATTGAAGACGTTCTTTTTGGTGATTCCATTGCTGTGTTATAAGACTGGTAAGCTCAAGGGCTATGTCCTATGGTAGAACAAAGATGATTAATTGAGAGTATAGCTTGAGGTTTGAGACCTTCTTTTCAACTCTATTATATGATAACTCAGATTTACTAGATTACAAGTAGTGTGGTTCCAAATACTTAGCCTCAGTTACATCATTATATCTAGGACTCTTGGGCATATATATTAGGTCTGGTCTCCTTCCTTAATGAGCATAGGTCTTGCATAATTTTAGATTCTTTCTTGCTGTGGTCATGTTGTTGAGCCCCTGTTGTTATGCAACAAAATTAAATTTGTCTAAACGTTTTTGTGGTGACAATATGGTTACATATTTTTTGTAAATAAATATACACATCTTTTTCAGATCCCTTGGTATCTGCACAGTTATGATGAAAATGGTCCTGATGAAGGCGGTTAAGCTGCCGAAACGCGCGTAGACCTGCGACGGGAGCCTAAAGTTACATCTTGGCCCGATCTTTTTTAGCATTGTCATCTTGCTAAAATATTAATTCAGTTCCTTTCACCATCCTAGTCTGGAGTTTGAGTGTGGTATGATTGTTAGCACGTGAGTGTGTTGAGAGATATGGGTGTTACCAAGGGTTATTATTAAATAATTTTGTATGTTGTACATATTCTTTTGTTGTAGATATTTAGGATTTAACTGTATTTGTCCTGAAAAAAAGTTTTTGATATGAATTGAAAAATGTATGTCCTGTGATTTCTGATTGATAACAGAACTCATATAAACTAAAAGATAAAAAAAGAGAAAAATAAATTTTATACGTTTTGAATAATTTCAGTATTTTTTCTATTTTTTGTCACCTGGTTAGATATTTATAAACTTAGCTGTTTAAGTGAATTAGCAGGCCACCGCAGGAACAATTTCCACATTAGAATTGCTGGACAGGCACTTGAACAGGGTGAACACCATTATTCTGAGCTTCGCCTCCGAGAGTTATAAATTCAATTTAAATAAAGCAAGAATTGCCCATCTCAACACCCGTTTCCTAGGATATGAACTAGTAAGTGAATGCAAAAGCCTGGCAGCCAACTTTTTAGAAAAATATGCGCTGCTCCACCCTCCTAAAACGCTGAAAAACTTACAGTTGATTCTAGGTTTCTTGAATTTTGGAAAAACATACATTCTAAACTACGCAGAAAGGATCAAACCTCTCTATGAATTATTCAAACCTGATTTTAAAATCACACATTGGACATAGGAACACACAGCTATCCTGCGTCTACTTCAAGCAGATATGTTGGCAACAATACACTTACAAACAAGCATAAACATATGCAACTTAGTGATCCGAATCATTCCGGGTCAATGCGGATTCACCTACTTAACTTTTAACGAAGGTGAAAAAATACTAATTGCATGCAGATCACATTTGTACACACAAGCAGAAATAAAATTTACATCAACAGAAAAAATTCTGACAGCAGTTCAAACCGCTGTAGCATAAGAAAGAGCCCTAGCACAAGGGAAACGCATTATGGTCGTAACTCCTGTACCAGCCTTAGAGGCAGTTACAAAAGCGAGCATTCCGAATGCAAAAGGTTTACATCCAAGATGGATACAATGGGTTAATTCACTTCCTGCAACTGAAGTTGATTACGTTTTTGATCCTTATTTCAAAACACAAGCGTTCCTGCAATACAAACACAAAAATCCTCTGCCTACTGAGATTCTCCCTCTTGACCAGTATGAATTTATCATTTATACTGACAGATCTGCACAACCCGCTACGGAGGGTAAGCAAGCTTATAGTGCAGCATGTGTGATCGTTAAAGGTCAAATGCGCGATGGAAAATTCAGGCCAATGGTCACAAAAACACAATCTCTAGGAAATTGTACAGCTCAGCGAGCTAAACTACAAGCATTATAAATGGAACTTGAAATACGGATTGCGAATTCCCCACACTCATAGTGTGGGATTCCTTTTACTGTGTTCAATCATATAATCAATATTTACAGAATTGGCTTCAAAATGGTTTCAAAGATGCAAAAGGTGGCACAATCAAGCACAAAACGCTTTTAGAACAAGTAGTTCAGTTGCGAAACGGACTACAAAACACTCATGTGATACAAACGGTGAGTCATCAACGGTATGTGGTTCACGTTGAAGGGAATACATTGGCTGATGAAATCGTGCGTTAAAAAATGAAAATAGACATTGAATTTAATACTTGCTGTCAATGCTTCCAGCAAAGGCAGCGGTGCAGTGTTACCTAAAAACTTTCCACTTAAATACTCGTATATAATTGATGCGAACAACATTCTGTTTGCTCAAATCCCTGGACTGGGCGTGTGGACAAACACGAGGAGGCCAGAAAAGGGGAGGCATGTTCACAGTAGTTTATTAGGTCAAAAAGAAAACAAAGTCAATGTCCTTTACTCCTTGTTGTCAGGGCCGGTAGGAGTGGAGAAAACGGGTCTTCTCTTCCATCAGACGAAGGGCCTCCCTCTCAGGACCAAAAGAAGAAAAAAACAGAAAACAAAAATGGATTCAGAACAGGGTCTTCAAATACCATTATTTGTCTCAGGGCAAAGGAGTGAGGAAGAAACACCCGGACCATCACCAAATGAATTCTCCTATGTAAGGATCAACAACCCAGGGTTTACCGGGGCCCTCCCTCTACTGTGGGGGAAATGGATACTGAGGCTTTGTTGGTTTTTTTGGTAAACCACCCTGGGCGTGGCTGGCATCTTCGCTGTACAGGAATGGGTCAAGTCAAGTCAAGTCAGAGAATTTATATAGCGCACTACATACCCAGAGGGTCTCAAGGCGCTTAGGAAGGGGAGGGGGATTACTTGTCAAATATCCATGTTTTAAGTTGCTTTCTGAATGCTAGGTGGTTCTGGGTAAGGCGAAGGTAAGTGGGGAGTGAGTTCCATGTTCTAGCAGCCAGGTATGAGAAGGATCTGCCTCCCATGGTGGTCTTGTTGATGCGAGGTACAGTGGCGAGGGCTTGGCTGGAGGAACGTAGTTGGCGGGAGGGGGTGTAGAAGGACAGTCGTGAGTTGAGGCATTCTGGTACGATGTCGTAGAGTGATTTGTGTGCGTGGGTTAGCAGTCGGAAAGTGATTCTCTTATTGACGGGTAGCCAGTGGAGGTCTTTCAGGTGACCAGAAATGTGTTCGTTGCGTGGGATGTCTAATATGATCCTGGCTGAGGCGTTTTGGATTCGTTGGAGTTTCTTCTGGAGTTTAGCGGTGGTACCTGCGTAGAGGGTGTTTCCGTAGTCAAGTCGGCTCGTGACCAGAGCATGGGTGACAGTTTTCCTGGTTTCGGTGGGGATCCAGCGACATGTTTTTTTGAGCATGCGAAGAATGTTGAAGCAGGATGAGGATACGGCGCTGACTTGTCTGTTCATTGAGAGTGAAGAATCCAGGATGACGCCTAGGTTCCGTGCGTGGTCTGTCGGGATGGGTGCTTTTCCAAGGGCTTCCGGCCACCAAGAGTCATCCCATGCAGAGGGGAATGGACCTAAGATGAGGACTTCTGTTTTATCTGAGTTCAGTTTCAGACGGCTGTGTTTCATCCATTCGGCAACTTCTTTCATTCCTTCGTGTAGGTTAGTTTTGGCGGTGCTGGGGTCATTGGTGAGAGAAAGGATTAGTTGAGTGTCATCCGCGTAAGAGATGATGTTGAGGTTGTGTTGGCGGGCGATGGCCGCGAGGGGGCTCATGTATACGTTGAAGAGGGTGGGGCTGAGTGAGGACCCTTGGGGTACGCCACAGATGACTTCAGTGGCCTCGGATTTGAATGGTGGAAGGCGGACTCTCTGGGTTCTTCCGGTGAGGAACGAGGTGATCCATTCAAGTGCTTTTCCTTGTATTCCGATGTTACTGAGGCGTTGTAAAAGGGTGCTGTGGCAGACTGTGTCGAATGCTGCAGAGAGGTCGAGGAGGATGAGGGCGACTGTGTCTCCATTGTCCAGTAGAGTTCGAATGTCGTCTGTTGCTGCGATGAGGGCGGTCTCAGTGCTGTGTTTTGCTCGGAAGCCAGATTGTGAGGAGTCGAGGGATTTGTTGGCTTCGAGGAAAGCGGCGAGTTGGTTGTTGACAGCTTTCTCGATTACTTTGGCCGGGAATGGAAGGAGCGAAATGGGGCGGTAATTTTTGAGTTCGGTGGGGTCCGCTGTGGGTTTTTTCAGAAGGGCGGTGAGTTCAGCGTGTTTCCAGTTTTCCGGGAAGGTGGCGGAGTTGAAGGAGCAGTTGATGACGTCTCGGAGGTGCGGTGCTATGACGGAGTCTGCTTTGTTGAAGATGTGGTGAGGACATGGGTCTGTGGGGGATCCTGAGTGGATGGAGTTCATCAGGCGGATGGTGTCCTCGGTGGAGATTGGGTTCCAGTCATTAAGGGTGTTCACGGGGGGAGAGTGTTCAGCAAATGGTTGGGTGGGTTGGTCTCCGGGTTGGTTGTCGAAGCTGTTGTGGATGTCTGCAATCTTGTTGTGGAAGAATGAGGCTAGGGAGTCACAGAGGGCTTGAGAGGGGGTGATGTCGTTGGAGTTGGCTGAGGGATTGGAAAATTCCTTGACGATGTTGAAAAGTTCCTTGCTGTTGTGGGCGTTGTTGTCAAGTCGATCCTTGAATGCTGTTTTCTTGGCCTTTCGGATAAGTTGGTGGTGAGTGCGGGTGGCGTTTTTGAAGGCGTCCTTGGTGCTAGTGGTTGGGTCTTTTTTCCAGGCCTTTTCAAGGGAGCGGCAGAGTTTATTGGACTTCTTAAGATCATCGTTGAACCATGAGGCCTTCTTGTTGCCAGGTTTGCTTTGACGTTTTTTCAGTGGTGCTAAGGTGTCGGCGGTGTTGGATAACTATAGGGTGAAGTTGGCGGCGGCTTGGTCTGGGTTAGAAGAGTGGGCTGGGGTGTTTAGAAGGAGCGATGAGGAGATGTGGTCGGTGGTGATTTTGTTCCAGTTTCTTTGCAGAGTTGGTTGGAGGTGGTTGATGGGTTTTGGCTTGTTGTAGGTGAAGTGAACGCAGCTGTGGTCAGTCCAGAGGAGATCCGTAGTGTGGCTGAAGGAGACATGACTGCTGGAGGTGAAGATGGGGTCGAGTGTGTGACCTGCGATGTGGGTGGGGGAAGTGACCAGTTGTTTAAGTCCGAGGTTGGCGAGGTTGTCCAAGAGGGTGGTGGTGTTGCGGTCGTTGATCTTTTCAAGGTGAAAGTTGAGGTCTCCCAGAAGGATGTAGTCTTTGGAGGGGAGCGCGTGAGGAGTGATGAAGTCCGTGATGTCTTCACTAAATTTTGCACGGGGTCCTGGTGGTCTGTAGAGGAGGGTGCCTCTGAGTGTGGTCTTGGGGTCGATGTGGATCTGGAAGTGAAGGTGTTCGGAGTTGACGAGGTTGGTGTCAGAGCTGGTTGAGATGCGGATTGATTTCTTATGGACGATAGCGATTCCTCCTCCTGTGTGGCCGGTACGGTCCTTGCGTGTGATCTTATAGTCTTCAGGGATGGCAATGGTGATGTCTGGGGCGGAGGAAGCGTTCATCCATGTTTCTGTTAGGAAGGCGACGTCCGGAGAGATGGTGTCTAGTAGATTCCATAGGTCAATGGCGTGTCTGTGGATCGAGCGGGTATTGAGAAGGATGCATTGTAGGTGGTTGGGGTCGGGAATCTGTGGTGTGGTTGTAGCGGAGATGTTGTCGTGGCCGATGAATTTGCAGGAGTAGCAGGAGAAAGGTCCATGGGTGTGTCCAGGAGCGGCTTGGACGCAGTTGGGGGCGCGACCAGGGTTAAGGGCTAGGAGGGTGGCGGCATTGTAGGTAATGCGGGAGGGCTGGGCAGTGCGAGGGGCAGGGGGTCTGGCGCTGGGCGCGGTCCAGGCGCGGACGGGCGTAGACGGGCTTACCTTTGGCGCACCTTCGGCGCGGATTGGGCGCGGTCGCTGCGCGTGAACGCTGCGCGCGGGAACTCCTGTCATATATGGATAGTGGAGGGGGAGGGGCGAGGGCGGCTCAGCTGGGAGGCGGGCGGGCTCCAGGGATCACAATAACAACAAAATGGAGGCGGAGGGGGGAGCACAGCGTCGCGCTAGTGAAAACACGCACAAACAGTGAAAGCGGCTGATAGAATTAATTAAAGTGCAAATAGATCAACTCGGCAAGCAGGCACACAGCAGGCAATTGAAATTAGGCAGTTCTAATGAGCAAAAGCAGCACAACGATACCGAGTGTCACGAGGGGACACTGGGGAGCGACCACTCAGCCTGAGGGACAGGAGTGAGTCACGGCGCTCTTAGGTACTGGAGCGCTGATCTGGTCAGTGGGAGGGCGGCTCAGCTGGGAGGCGGGGCGGGCTCCAGGGATCACAATAACAACAAAATGGAGGCGGAGGGGGGAGCACAGCGTCGCGCTAGTGAAAACGCGCACAAACAGTGAAAGCGGCTTATAGAATTAATTAAAGTGCAAATAGATCAACTCGGCAAGCAGGCACACAGCAGGCAATTGAAATTAGGCAGTTCTAATGAGCAAAAGCAGCACAACGATACCGAGTGTCACGAGGGGACACTGGGGAGCGACCACTCAGCCTGAGGGACAGGAGCGAGTCACGGCGCTCTTAGGTACTGGAGCGCTGATCTGGTCAGTGGGATGGCGGCTCAGCTGGGAGGCGGGGCGGGCTCCAGGGATCACAATAACAACAAAATGGAGGCGGAGGGGGGAGCACAGCGTCGCGCTAGTGAAAACGCGCACAAACAGTGAAAGCGGCTGATAGAATTAATTAAAGTGCAAATAGATCAACTCGGCAATCAGGCACACAGCAGGCAATTGAAATTAGGCAGTTCTAATGAGCAAAAGCAGCACAACGATACCGAGTGTCACGAGGGGACACTGGGGAGCGACCACTCAGCCTGAGGGACAGGAGCGAGTCACGGCGCTCTTAGGTACTGGAGCGCTGATCTGGTCAGTGGGAGGGCGGCTCAGCTGGGAGGCGGGGCGGGCTCCAGGGATCACAATAACAACAAAATGGAGGCGGAGGGGGGAGCACAGCGTCGCGCTAGTGAAAACGCGCACAAACAGTGAAAGCGGCTGATAGAATTAATTAAAGTGCAAATAGATCAACTCGGCAAGCAGGCACACAGCAGGCAATTGAAATTAGGCAGTTCTAATGAGCAAAAGCAGCACAACGATACCGAGTGTCACGAGGGGACACTGGGGAGCGACCACTCAGCCTGAGGGACAGGAGCGAGTCACGGCGCTCTTAGGTACTGGAGCGCTGATCTGGTCAGTGGGAGGGCGGCTCAGCTGGGAGGCGGGGCGGGCTCCAGGGATCACAATAACAACAAAATAGAGGCGGAGGGGGGAGCACAGCGTCGCGCTAGTGAAAACGCGCACAAACAGTGAAAGCGGCTGATAGAATTAATTAAAGTGCAAATAGATCAACTCGGCAAGCAGGCACACAGCAGGCAATTGAAATTAGGCAGTTCTAATGAGCAAAAGCAGCACAACGATACCGAGTGTCACGAGGGGACACTGGGGAGCGACCACTCAGCCTGAGGGACAGGAGCGAGTCACGGCGCTCTTAGGTACTGGAGCGCTGATCTGGTCAGTGGGAGGGCGGCTCAGCTGGGAGGCGGGGCGGGCTCCAGGGATCACAATAACAACAAAATGGAGGCAGAGGGGGGAGCACAGCGTCGCGCTAGTGAAAACGCGCACAAACAGTGAAAGCGGCTGATAGAATTAATTAAAGTGCAAATAGATCAACTCGGCAAGCAGGCACACAGCAGGCAATTGAAATTAGGCAGTTCTAATGAGCAAAAGCAGCACAACGATACCGAGTGTCACGAGGGGACACTGGGGAGCGACCACTCAGCCTGAGGGACAGGAGCGAGTCACGGCGCTCTTAGGTACTGGTATATTAACAACAAGGGGTGGTGAGGGACAGAGTCTCTGAATTAAGCAGAAAGCTCTCACCCAGTCAAGAGATCAGGGCTAGATCCAACACCGTTTTTTAGCTCACTGCACCATCCCAGTTTCAGAACCTGGCTGTATGCAAATTAGTCTGTTCCTGTCCCAGTGCATGATGGGAACAGGGCAAACCAAACTACAAAAGCCAATTCTTACACTGGGAAGGAAACAAGCTCCCGGGGACCGGTTTCTGGCATTACAGCCGTCTTCGGCCCGGTTTGCTTGAATCCTGATGGTGCAATGAGCAAGGGTCTCACATCTGAGAATGCCCTTCCACGCTTAGGGTGGACAAAAATATTAACAACAAGGGGTGGTGAGGGACAGAGTCTCTGAATTAAGCAGAAAGCTCTCACCCAGTCAAGAGATCAGGGCTAGATCCAACACCGTTTCCCATGATGCACTGGGCCAGGGACAGACTGATTTGCATATAGCCAGGTTCTGAGCTGGGATGGGGCAGTGAGATAAATAACGGTGATGGATCAAGCCCTGATCTTTGGACTGGGTAAGAGTGGTCTGTTTAACTCAGACACTCTGTTCATCACCACCCCCTTTTTGTAAATCGTTTTTGGCCACTATAGGTGTGGCAGGGTATACTCAGACATGAGTCCCTTTCTCACTGCTCCATCAGGATTCAAGCAAGCCGGGCCGAAGAAGGCTGAAATGCCAGAAACCGGTCCCCCGTAGCTTGACTCCTTTCTGGTGAAGAATTGGCTTGGTAGTTTAGTCTGCCCTGTTCCCATGATGCACTGGGCCAGGGACAGACTGATTTGCATATAGCCAGGTTCTGAGCTGGGATGGGGCAGTGAGATAAATAACGGTGATGGATCAAGCCCTGATCTTTGGACTGGGTAAGAGTGGTCTGTTTAACTCAGACACTCTGTTCATCACCACCCCCTTTTTGTAAATCGTTTTTGGCCACTATAGGTGTGGCAGGGTATACTCAGACATGAGTCCCTTTCTCACTGCTCCATCAGGATTCAAGCAAGCCGGGCCGAAGAAGGCTGAAATGCCAGAAACCGGTCCCCGGTAGCTTGTCTCCTTTCTGGTGAAGAATTGGCTTGGTAGTTTAGTCTGCCCTGTTCCCATGATGCACTGGGCCAGGGACAGACTGATTTGCATATAGCCAGGTTCTGAGCTGGGATGGGGCAGTGAGATAAATAACGGTGATGGATCAAGCCCTGATCTATGGACTGGGTAAGAGTGGTCTGTTTAACTCAGACACTCTGTTCATCACCACCCCCTTTTTGTAAATCGCTCTTAGGTACTGGAGCGCTGATCTGGTCAGTGGGAGGGCGGCTCAGCTGGGAGGCGGGGCGGGCTTCAGGGATCACAATAACAACAAAATGGAGGCGGAGGGGGCTCCCTCTCTCGTCTGGATATCCGGATTCCTTGGACCGCGTGTCGTTCTCTTTCATGTCGGTATCTCCAGTTCCTTGGAGGTGTCACGTCGTCTAGCATCTCTGTTCCGGTTGGTCCCCGAGGCGTAGGTGTCATGGTCTTAAACCAGCTTGCGTGTTCTCTTCCTGAGTCGTCTTCAGTCCGCAGGTCTGGTACGGCTGTAGTGCGTTCCTTTTCGCCCGCATCCGATTCAAATACCGGTTCTTCCTCACATGTCAGGCTGGTGAAATCATGTGACGAGGTCACATGGGAAGGGATGGCGTCTGAGAAGTGATCGAAATTAAAGGGACAACTGGTTTCCAAATAATGTTGTTCCCATGGAGACTGTGAACAAAACACAGGAGAGAGGTAAGGGGGGATATGTTCCTCAGCTTCTCTGTGTAGTTGACCCTGAAGGGGCGATTTGTGACAGGGGGATAGGGTAATTACAAACATGGAAGGATGAGCAGCTTTGATTTATGAAGCACATCTGGGAAAGGGTCTGACACATCAGGGGATCTCTAAAACAATATTAACCTTAAAGGAGATGTACTGCTGGCCAGGAATGAATACACAGATTCACATTTTCATCAATAACTGTAAAGACTGCAATAGAGATTGCAATACAGAATGCCACCAAACACCTGACTACAACATAGCCAACCCAGTGCAGGCGTCCTTATGGACGAATGCAGTCCCACAAACACTAAGTCAAGATTCCTTTGGATGTGGCCTCAGCGCTCGGCTGACGCTCGAACTGTTATAAAAGATTTGCGAGTCTTTATTGGGTCATATGTAATTGGCACACTACACTCTAACCAGGATCCTGCGTTTAGCTCTTGAGCTTCCAAAAAGCCATGGCCAGTTTGGGAGTAGCATTGCGGTATTCTAATCCATTCCATCCTGAGGGAAATTCTGTTGTGGAAATAAAAAGCCGGGTATTAGGTCCTATTGATGGGTGGGTCAAACATCTTTATGTGGTCCAACACTCATTAAACAATTTGCCAAGAAGTTCTCTAGGGGGTGTCACTCCATATGGGGTCCTATTTGGGACTAGAATGTTGGTACCGGACCTTGACCTTGACATGATGGGCACAGTTGTGGAACATAAAGAATTTGATATCAAAGATCATTTGGCTGTTTTACAGAACTAAGATCAAAACAAAGCAATGTGTTCCTAAAGCCAACCACCACTGGGGAAATAACAGCCTTCCCAGCAAGGCCAGTCTGGATCCCAAAGCTTGGTGATCTAGTTAGAGAACGGAATGCGCACAAGTAGGAATTTGGGCCTTCTTACAGACAACCAGTACATGTCCTAGCAATCCACGGATCAAGAACAGTACTTTTGCCGCCCCTTGCTGGTAAAAAGGAGAAAAGATTTGTGTCCATCGACCTGATCAAACCACACTATGTGGCAGATACTAAGCAGTAGGCCAAGTGGACTCCAACAATGTAGCAGACGCACTTCTCTAGCTATAATCCAAGAGGTTCAAACTGAGAGACTCATCACCTTTGAAGATTCTACAGTGAGAAATGAAGGACTAAGCTACAATGCTATGGAACTCATTCCTCTTGAGACCCAAATAACAATTCATCCTGATACACCTGTCTACAACGAAGTAACAAGTGATTAACTGGTTCAAGTGATTTCAACAAATCCTAATGCAATTCCAACCATTGACAGTTATGCCTCTGGCTATTTCATTAACTTTTATACGTTTTCTGAGGATCCCAGAAAACCTGAAACGAAGCCAGCACAAAGAACTTTCAAAGAACAAGCAACAGATTTTTTTTATCTCTGAAAAAGACTTATCTGGTTTCACCATGGATTGAACTATGGATTGTTTTGGGAATATTCTTCTTTTTACTTTGGTTAGCTCTGGTAATAACTCTGGGTATGTTAATAAGTGGAAAATATATTCAAATGGACACAGCAAGTAAGAGTGAACTTACTTCTCAATCGACACAAATCATCCCATTGTGAAGCAAGAGACTTGTCATCAGTGAACATCTCAGCCGTTCCTATACCAGATGGTATAGTTTGGAACAAAACCGAATATTACATTTTTGGCCATCTGAACTTTTGAAGATACCACACTTATTTAAAATTTATTTAAGTGACTTTATTACCTCTAGTATCTTTCTTGATGATTGGGAATTCGAGATGTTAATAACATGATGTCTGATCTAGAAATATCTGCAGTATTCACAAATCTTAAATATTTTGAGGGTTCGTCAGATTATGAACAAATGTATTGTTAGAACCATTATGGCCATCATTTCTTGCATAAGACTGCAACACCTAGAAATATATTTATGTATAACCAATAGGAACATTGTCCAACACCTCCAAAGAGTAGCTCAAAAACGTTTGCGAAGAAATTTCCATATTTTTCAGGGTTCAACTTGTCAAATCCAGAAATGTTTTTTCTTTAAAAATGTGAACAAGACAGGAACGAAAAATATGTTAACCAATACAAAACAGATTTATTCTGCAGCCTTTATTGCCCAACTGTCTAGACAAGGTTTAGACTTTTGGAAAGACAACATTGAGACAAAATCTGTCTGGGGTACAGAAGATTGGCAAGTGCAGGGGGTAGAAGCTTTGTTAAGAGCCTGTATCATCCCTGAGCATATTATGTTTTTGAATGACACTGTCCAACAAACGTCTTGCCTTGGGATAGTCAAGATCAAAGACATGAACACTCCATCCAAACCTGCACCTGCAAGTAATAGCACTACACAGGGGGAGGTCAACATACATAATATTTTGCATCACAACCGATCAGATCCAGAATGGAAAAAATGGTTGCTCTGGTCCACAGATACAAACAACTGTCAAGATCAATTCCTGAACAAAACACAGGTTTCACCATTAATAGGCCAGACCCACGCTATGTTCAAAGCCAGCATCAAGCGGATATATCAACATACAGTGTAAGAAAACTTTGCCTTGTTTGGCTACATAAAGCTACACTAGAGGATGTGAAACAACACTTAACTTTACTTCAAGAAGGCGCAGACCTTAGGGAATTCTTGCAACATCCAAGAAGACTGCGTCAAAAACGTTTCATATATGCCGGTACTTACCCTGCTTATAATGAAATATGGAAGGTTACCCAAAAAGAATATGAGAAATTGATTGTATTAATTTAGAGAAATCTCTCGCTGTAGTAGACAATGGGTTAACGACTCTGTCGTCCAGGATATATTCATTGGACATCATTGTATCCTCTGCCATAGACATTATGGAACAAGACTTAGTCATGTTGCAACATGGTCAGTCTCAACTACGTTCTATTATGCTATTAGGCTGGACTCTACAAAACCTGCATGCAGGCTATGTGCCTTGGCGTTTAATCAACACTATGTCACTGTTTTCAAAATTCAATCTTACTGATAAAAAGATCAAACTGGCATAAAGGGGAGCAGACTATACGTGCTCCGCATTGAAAAACTGGAAAAATTACCATTCACGCAGGCAGAAAAAACAGCTACTGAGTGGATCATACATGGTAAAATTACGCTGCCTGTTACAACTTTCCATTTTCAGTATTGCCTAAAACATATACCAGCAGGCTAATATGAAAGGTTGGGTAAAGGATACATCAAGCCATCCTGGGATTTACCTTACACACACAGATGTTGTAGTGGGGTGCGTGAAGTGTTTCTTAGCAGTACAATCTGTGAAAACGCACTAAGCAGTTCCTTCCTATGCCAGGGTACTAATTTACACATGGTCTGTAATGGTTCCACTACAAATGTATGCTGCCACCTGCAAGGTTCCCCAGCTGCAGTGATTAATCCTATTTTTGGACAACTTTCGAATGGAAGTTACCTCATGTTGAATGATCACAGCTGCTGTGGCATGCTGCCAGGTATTCCATATCTAGTAACGGTTACATCCAGGGTCACTTGCTATATGCAAGTCTTGTTCAGCCAAATAGAGACAGCTGGGGAGTCGCCTTTATGGCCTTCACTAATTTCTCTTCTATATGAATTGATACTCTAAGCAGAATGAATGCCATTCTTTTGCAACAAACAGTGCCTCTAACCTCGGACAAAGAAACCTATGATCTAAAAGTCGCAAAGACTTCAGCTGAGATACATACCCTTTTGAATACAAACTGCCCTACACATTTCTCAGAAATGTTGAACATATCTTAAACATGTCTGATACGAGCAGTATATACATATATTTAGGAACTTGTGCTCAGGACTGTTAGTACCTTTTCTAGCAGTACTCGGAATAATTCCCAACTTCGTTCACTCTGTGTTTGGTGGACTGCCACTACTTTTGGCACTCGTTGCAGGGATCCAGTTTTTGCTCCTACTGCTACAATATGGCAAGCCAAATCACCAGCGACACCCAATGCACTGTGGAGAGAGCTCTACTGGAGATGAAGTGTTGTGAGCGCATCGTCCAAATTTTGAGTTTACCTCATTACGAGAATTAAATACCACATGGTTTCTGTCATTCAGACCAATCTGGAAACATTGCATCTTACCTGTTCTACACTGACTGCTTTGTGGTGAAGAATGCATGCTAGACATCTGTCTAATGTTTCCATCAGTCATGCCAATGGATACCGATACTCTGCTGGACCCAGTACCGGCCCATGCTGTTTGGTGTCCCCAGCGGCTACCAATACTGATGACGGCGTTCATTGAGATCTTACATACACAAATTGCTACTGCTGAGATACGAGAGGAATCAACAGACATACAGATAACATCGGATACAAACATTGCTGATGCGTCCAATGCTGAAGGCGATGCTTCTCATCTATGTGCGGTTAATCTTCTAAACGAGGCAAACCAACTTTCACCTACAACAGTGGATAACTTTTTGTCTACAGAAATAGAAGATTTCATGTTTTCTCAATCCCCATACACTGACTTTTGATTCAGCACACAGTGTACCGGGAAGACTCTGAATTTGGCCTTCATTTTTTAAAACAAAGACTAAACTAGGAACTTTTTCCTATGATTCATTTTTTTTTCCAAATTTGAATTTTTATTTTTAATGGCACAGTAATTTGCTTAATGTAGAACTATTCATAGAGAACAGCATTCTTTGAAACACTTCCAGAGACAATATGTCACCTTGTCAATAACATATGTTTTATGTAATTTGCCATGAAATGATTTTGGCCTTTTTCTACTGTATTTACGAGCCATTTCATAATGTATACACTCATGTTCATTCATTTAGCATTCAATGCCAACTTATGCTTAGAATGAAACATTGCTTTAATATGTATAGCACCATTGCATTTTTTATGCACAGGAACTGTTTTCATGCATTTTTTACAATGTATTTTAGACATGCTCTTAGCAAATGAATGTGTAGCTATATTTTAGATATGTTTAGCATGTTGAGAATTCAGTAATGTCGTTCATACGAAACTGGAGTGGGTGTTGTGTGTCGATTTAGATACTGTATATAGGTTTTCCCAACTTATGCCCTTATATAGGCACAATTCAGTTTGCCCTTATTTAGGCAGAGATATCCAATCCTATTTAGGCATTATGCATGCTAACCAAATACAGGCATGGCCACCTACATCTGTCCATCCACGTAACAACAAGTTCTTGGAAAACCAGACTCTTAAACCTTTAGGACTTCCCCTAGCTTGGATTATTGATTTCTCCGAGAACTCATTTATTATGCATGAACATTCATTTCTTAGGGGTTCATTCATGACGTTCCTCTGCCCGACTTTTTACGTCAATACTGGCATTCCTAAACACCTTCACCTTCACTTGCCATGGCAAGTCACGGCTGCATACTTGCACGGCTCTCCACTGCAAGTTCGGAAGGAAGTCGAGTCCCCGCCTGACGCACTGATCAGATGCTGTCATCCTCCTCGCAGAGAATACAGCTCCAGTATTTCTGACTCCCCTTGCGGGGTGTTAGAGATCGAAACCCCGAAAGAGATTCCAACCTCTCTCATTCTAAGGTATAGAGCAGACTAGAACCTAGAGGGATTTTTGGCTAATCTTGGTAACACCAATCCTAGCTATATATAAACTAGACTATAGAAAACCAGTACCTACTTCTTACCACGTACTACACTTAGGTTAGGTACACTGGGGTAGAACTAGCTAGAAGCACCAGATGAGTATTCACATTTTAGCATGTGTTATTTATGTATGTATTTTTATGAATATATGTCATAGCTACAAACCATGCTATTGCAGTATTATTCTATCTTACTGCTAACGCTGTACATATTATACTTTGCATTCTCTCTTACGGTTGTAGCAGTTCATATCATTTGCCAGAGAAATAAGGCTGTTCAATAAACCCTTTTTATTGAAACGCCCTTCTACCTATTTCTGTGTAAACTCTGTAGAAACGAAGGATGCACGATTGACTGAGTGAAACTGTTATCTATTGTTTCCACATTTATGAGACTGTTCTGATTCTAAGGGAAACAAAGTTGTCATGTTTATGCGGTTGTCAGAAAATAATCCCTTCTTGTTAATTCAAGAAGTTTCTAGTGACCTCTGAGTTAGCTGGCACAGACAAGTAATTAAGTTTAATGTACTCGATAGAGGCCTACTGACCTAAGTCTTATGCCACAACTATAGTGTATAATATTCCAATGTGCAGAGCCTATCAGGGATATAGGAACTACACTACAAAACACTCTCCTCTTAATTGCGCTATGGCTTAAGGGCGTAGGTGCTAAAAACCTTCATGTATCCGGATTCTGGGTAAGGTTGGCCTGCACATGCCCTTCATGTTAGCTGTCACTCGTCTTGTACTGTTGTTTCATGTAGTGCTGTAGCTGGCGCTTGGGGTGGTAACTGGGGCAAGACGAAGACTGTACACCACTCCAAAACGGCCACCTAGTGTGACGCTTTTCGGCCATCAACTCATGAGGGACCGCCCAATGACATTGGAAGTACACCATATAAAACAAGGGAAACCACTGATCACCTCACCTCTGGACCCGGTAGGAGTGGGTAGGTCGTGGCAAGACGCGGAATCCGCACAATTGTGAGTATTTTAAGCAAACGCTGCTTCAGGCGAATGAGAGTTGGGGCTTGTATGTTAACTCCTGTCAGGTTGAGGATCCCTCCTAGTTTATAAACAGGTTTTACCAGGTGGCCTATTTCTGAACAGGTTTCAAGAGTTGAGCTGCAGAGGACAGAATGGTTCAATCCTCTGCACCATGCACCATGCACCATACGCAGGATGGACCTATTCTATCCTGCTCACCGAACAGGTTAAGTATGTACTGTTCTGAACTCTTCTAACTTATGTTAGGAGGTACAGGCGATTGGAAAAAGAATAGAAAATGAATACTTTCATTACAATGTACTGGTATGTCCAGTGCTTAACTTGTAAAATAATGCTGCGGGACAGATTTATGAAATGCTTGTGTTGCTTTTGCACAATGCAATGGGGTGCATGTGTGATGCAACCCTTAAATGTGATTTATCAAGCCATACAAGACCACCTTGTATGGCTCTGAGTGGTTTGATAAATCGAGAGTAACACAACAGAGTGCAAATTGCTGTGTTGCATTACTCTGCCCCAGGAAGGTTTCTCATGGGGTGTGATTGTGTGTTGGCATGCAAAACCCATGGATTTTGATGCATTCCCAGATTTTCCATAGGTGATACACCTAAGAATGCACCAAAACTGCTGCGCTTCCCAGAGAGTGTAACAAGGAGAAATATAATTATTTTTTCTTGTTTTTTCCACTTTCTATGTTTGCCATATTCTGGAAAATACCTCAGGGGATTGTTTTTGTTCAGTAAGGTGGCCCTTACAACACAGGCATCCTTGCACCTTGGTGCAAGCAGGACTGCGTTCCCACTGGGCTGCACATTGTGTGCATGTGCTGGGTAATGAAAGGAATGCACCATATATTGTGAAGTATGGTGCATTCCTGCCCTTTCCCTGTTACACTGCACAGCGCAGCATGGTGACTTGCTGTGCTGCATTACTTTTTTTTAAATATGGCCCTCGGTGCGGTGGCCAAAGTTCTGTTCAGAAGCCCATGGTTGGTGCTAATAAATGTCAGTGCCCCCACTGCCAATGCTGTGTAGCCTTGAATCCATCCCAGGACTCTATAATCCACAGTCGGACACTCCCTGTCCCTTTATCTCACTCTTGTGAGTGTTTTCCCTCTTTCTCTTCCTTCTTTTTACCATTTGCCTGTTTTTTCCTCTCTTGGTCTCAGGAAATGTCTGATGAGGAAAAATATGTTCAGGTCCCCAAAACTGAGTGCCAGTGCCCCCACTGGCAACCACTGGCTCAAATTAGGCACTGGGCATGTCAATGTACTGGAAACAAAAATTATTAGTATAAAATACACTACATGCGATATAGTGACCTGCTATTGATGGAAACCTATAATTTATTTATTGCATGCGAATAAATATCATCCAATGATCAATCTTTCCTAGAGGTTTTAGTGGCGCATGTTTTTCTTGATATAAATAGGAAATGGCTGCTTCCCAGTAGGGCCACACTGAAGTGTACAGGAATACATATGCTTTAACACATGTGATGCATATGTGTTTTGTCAGGCTGTGTCTTCCATTTCTTTATTATCTTTATTGTGCCTTTAAGCATGGCGATCCAAGGCCAATGTAAATATTCTTTACACACCTTCCAATTATTCCGTCCTTCTTAGCAATTTATTGCATACCAGATTTCCACCACCCTGTATGGTAATACTTGTGCGCCTTCATCTCTGTCAACATTTTTTGACCACTGCTACATATGTAAAAGACATCAATAATGCTTTCATACTGGCCAGACAATGATGTAAAGCTATAATTGTATGGTGATGAAGAGGGAGATATTTAGGCCGGGATGAAAGGAAAGGGTTACTGCAGGCGTATCCGCATTATGCATGCTACAGCTTTAGTTCACCAGTTTTCACTGCAGCGCTTGTTCGCAGTAATGTGAGGCAGTTAATATGGAAACCTGAACATCGCTGGACTGATAAGGCCCACATACGGACTTAGAAAAAGTAATTTTCAGTAATCGTTTGAGGGGAAAAAATTGCATTTAGTGAAAAAAAAGTTAAGCCATTCGTGCATCTTATTTTATTGGGTATGCAAGCACTGGGCTACATAAAATGAGAGCTTTTGATCAATTCATGTATGCGCTTGAACATATTTCAGCCATTGTGATCAATTTTGTCTCTGGCGCGCGAAGATTTGCTCTCAGTGTAGCATGAGTTTTCGAACTTGCTCAGAACGAGGCTTGTTCATCCATACCTCTTCTGAGCTCGCTCTTATGTTTTCAGACAATTTACATTTCTGCTGGTATGGAAAGCATATTGTCACTCAGCATGTGCTTGATGCTTGCATCCTGCAGCCCGGGCCAGTATTATTATACCAACAGCTAAAAACACAAAGAACGTAAGTAGCTTTATTTAATCTACATTTCCAGCGCGCTTCTGTCAGATATGTTCTCAGGAAAGGCCACACATTTTGGTTTTGCATAAAATGATAACAAATGCTTTTTCATTTGATGAGAAATGAGTAAACACTTTCTGCAGTGTATTTAGGACACGAAGTGGCACTTCAATGTAGTTCTTAATAGCATTCTCTTCCGAAATATTGATGAACGAATTATACAAGTACCCAAGACGTCTATTTGCAATTACGTGTATGTGCTTATTTTTTTTTTTACATGGAATGTGTTGAGACTTTCCTCTGATGAAAAACAAAAGAAATATGAGGATTGTTTTTAAATATATTTATTATTTATTTATTTAGCTGGCACAGACAACTCCCGAAGGTGACGGATATTTTATTTTATGTAGGCAAAAGCAGCAAACGATGGATACAAAAAACTATACAGTATTGCCACTGGGCAAATCGATATTAGAAGTACACTAATACACCTGGGGCAGGTTTATCAAGCGCTGGCGTTGTCCATGCACTGTGCAAGGTGACACAAAGGCACGTCGACCCCGTAATTGAGATTTACCAAGCCACACAAAGCTACCTTGCATGGCCCTGTGTACCTTGATAAATTGGGAATAACACAAAGCAGCGCAAATCGCTGCCTTACGTTACTTTGCGTTGGGAAGGCTTTAAATGTTTGGAAAATGGGTGTTTCCATGCATCCACCCATGTATTTTCGAAACATTCCCAGATTTGCTAACACTAGTAAACTTGGAAATGCATCAAAACGATACACATTTTCAATGAGAGACATGAACCCCTTGGGCGCGGCTGCCATTCTGCGCCTGTGCGGGCGATTTAGAGAGTGGGCGGTTTCATGACGGCCCACAGCCGTCATCAGCACACGATCACTGTGATGCATGACGGCCGGGGGCCGTCCTCAGCATGGAAGGGGTTAAGTGGAGAAATATCTATTTCTCCTCCTGTTTCCTCCTCCTATATGTGCTGCATTCGGCGGCACGCTTAGAAAGAGAAAATGTTTCAGAGGATTGTTTTTGTACAAGACGGTGACCCTTCCTGCACAAAAACAATCTTGCCTGCAATGCGGGCACCGTTAGATTGTGGTGCTAGGGTGCCTGCATTGATGCTTGGCAGCCAGAAGTACATCAGTGCATAGAGAGAGCAGGGATGTGCCATGTGTTAGTAAGTATGGTGTGTTCCTGCCCTCTCTATGTGACACAACCAGCTCAGCAAGTTGTCTTGCTGCATTGCGCTGTGTCAAATCTTAATAAATCAAGTCCCCAGTATAGAATAGGAATTGCCGTAATTGCCAGGTACGATTAAATATTGGAATCCAAAGGTTGCCTTATTTATGAAGGTCTTGCGCCGCCTGTGCGACACTTTTAAAATGGGAAAAAGTGACGTACTAGTGGCGTAAGGCCTTCATAAATGAGGCCCGTGGAATTTAGTGGATGCCCATGGAAACCACTTAGTCAAGTTCACAGACAGCAGAATGAGTGAGCAAATCTACAATGTGCATCCTAATATAATGCAAGCACATCCGGACATGTTGTATATTGTGTACAAGACTACAAATACATGCATGTGGCCTGTAAAACAATAGAGTAAAAGATTTCAAAGATTTGTATTAGCTGTGGCTACGTGCCTTATGTGTACGAGTAAGACAAAAAACTTTGGGGGATAGGTTTGACTTTTGTGGCACAAGGCATCAAGTTTCCTTGCTGCGCTGCCCTGCTTTTTTTTTTCTTTTTTTTTTTTTATATCCTCATATTGCGAAAATTCTATGTATATTGAAAATTTGGTTTCTACCTCTGAAACTTTTTTGTACCGTCACTGCCCATTTTTCGCTTGCCATGGGAGTTTTCCCTTTCCTTGTTTAATCAGAGGAGACCCCTTGCCATTACATATTCACAAGTCTGTAAGCGAGGGAGGAGGGAGCTAGCCACCTTGACTACTCTTATGAGTATCATACTCATATTCCAGACTGTGCTTTCGCTTTAATCATAGGACAGTGTGGTAAAGCCTTCTTTATGGATTTAAGTGTTTTTCCATAATTTCCCAGTAATTAAACCTCTTACCGCAATTTCCCCTTCTGTCTAATTTGTTTATTTTAATAGCGGAGTTCCTCCATTCCCCATGTGTAGGGGTGTTGATCCAATCCACTTGATGCATATTTCTCTTCTCGGTATTACCATTAACACAAAGAGTAACTTTGCTTCCATTACTGTTAGTTCTCCTTGTTCTGTTGTATTACCAATCCCAAAAAGAATAAGGGTTTCACTTACTTTTAGATGTTTTCGGAATATCAAATGTAGCGTCTTACCAACTTCTTCCCAGAATGTTCTCAGGGTTGGGCAGCTCCAGAACATATGAATATCATCTGCCCTTTCTTCCCCGCACTTAAGGCATTTTTTAATTCCTGCATTCTTAAATTTTGATAGTTTTTTCGGAGTCCAATAGGCTCTGAGCAGGGTGTACAGGTGATTTCTTTTCAGTCTCACAGATTTAAGTGTTGACCAACACTTCTCTACTGAATCTTCCCATAAGTTTACTAATTCATCTGTATCTAGATCTTTCCCCCACGTTTGTTCTGCTATTTGGTAGCTTTCCTCTTCTTCCATTATTAAGGTCCAGTACCATTTTGCTACCTCCTTTTTTATGGGTAGAATTTTTGTCATTTCTTTTTCCAGAGTTTTACTATCTTTATCTTGTGATGGTATAGTTTTTGCCCAACTATTCAGTTGATAATATTTAAATTTTGATATTGTTCCATTAGTGATTTTATTCATTTCTTCCCAAGAGATCAAGGTTGATCCATTTAGTAGTTGGCCCCAGTAGTTGATATTGTTTTGTTTTAGGGGAATGGCCATAACGTCTTTCAGACAGTTCGGGGTTCCTGGGGAATTCCATATCGGTGCCAATGCACTATAGTAAGGAATTTTTAAAATCGATCTAAATTGTGTCCAAAGTTTTATTGCTTCCTTTAGAACCTTTAATTTAATTTTTTTAAAGTATTTTTGATGTCCAAATTTGAAAAGATAATGATCCTCTGCTTCTGTAATGACTTGTAAATATTCAGGATAGTATTGATGTATTCCCAGAAGGTTCCTTATATTTTTAAATTGAAATGCTCTGCAATATTCAGTCAGATCCGGACTTGCAATACCTCCTTTCTCTTTTTTTCTCCTTAGCTTCCTCCATGATATTCTGGTTCCCTTGGATGCCCATATAAAGCTTGACATTTCTCCCTGTAACTTTTTTAGTTCGGCTTTTTTGAATTGCAATGGAATATTATTAAACAAAAAGGTGAATTTTGGAAGGATGTTCATTTTTATGATGTTTGACTTCCCTATGAAACTTAAGGGCAGGCTAGACCATACTTTAAGTAGCTTCCTTACGTCTCGGGCTACTCTGTTTAGATTGTTTTGTGGTATTTTATTTATATTTTGATTTATCAAAATGCCCAAGTATCTTATCTCTTTTTTTATGTTAGGACTATGAAAATGGGTATTCCACGTCATGATTTCTGTTTTGGTATGGTTTACTAAATATCCTGAAACTTGGCCAAAATTAGAAATTAGTTTTTCTATAGCTGGTTTGGATCTCTCATATTCCTCTGTAAATAGCATCAGATCATCTGCGTAGAGTGCTAGTTTTTTCTCCCATCCCTGATATTTAAAGGGAGTTATGTCTTTACAGTTTCTAAGTTTGGTTGCTAGAGGTTCTATATACAAGTTAAAAAGTAGGGGAGAGAGGGGACTTCCTTGTCTCGTGCCTCTAGCAATTTTTATATTGTTCGTGAGGTTACCATTTACTAGGATTCTTGATCTAGGGTTTTTATAAATTTCTCCTATTGCATGAAGAAAGGGTTCCCCTAGATTATTTTTGATCATTATACTGTTTAGAAAAGCCCAGTTCACTCTATTGAATGCCTTGGCAGCATCGACAGTCAGTATTGTAAGAGGAATATTTTTTGATGTGGCTATATCTATAGCGCTTATGAGTTCATGTGTCAGTTCGTGTAGTTGTCTTCCTTTTGTGAAGCCTTTTTGGTCTGTACGTATAAGTTGGGGTATAATCCTTCCTAGTCTTGTTGACATGATTTTAGTAAAGATTTTATAATCTGCATTGAGCAGAGATATCGGCCGGTATGATTCGCATTTTTTGGGGTCCTTTCCTGGCTTTAATATGATTGTTATTATTGCATCATTCCAGGTATCTGGCAGTATTTCTTTTTGTGTTAATATTACATTTGTTAGTTCTGTTATTTGTGGGACTAGTGTGTCTGTTAAAGTCTGGTATAATTCGTTCAGTAGTGCATCAGGGCCTGCTGCTTTTCCTTTTTTCAATGATTTTATTATATTTTTAACCTCATCAGGTGTGATTTCTTTATTAAGCTCATTTTTCTCCTCCTCCGATAGTTTTAATATTATTATTATTATTAATGGAGTTTTGTTAAGCGCATACTACCCGGAGGCCTCGTAGCGCTATATTGTTTGAGTCATGAGAAGTCAAAGAGCCAAGTTTAGGTGAAAAGAAGCGTTTTCAGTTCCTTACGGAACTTCAACAGGTTAGGCTCGCCACGGAGGGTGTCAGGCAGGGAGTTCCAGGCTCTCGCGGCATTCCAGGAGAAGGATCGTCCACCCCATCTTGCCCGTTTAGTTCTGTTAACGGTAGCCAGGAAAGCTGAGCTGGATCTCAGGCTTCGTTTAGGAAGATAAGGGTTTGCAAGTAAGCAAACCATGGCTGGTCCACTTTTCCACATGGCTTTGTGCATAATGCACATGGATTTAAACACAATTCTGGCCTTGATGGGCAACCAGTGCAGTTTCTTTAATGCAGCTGTGCCTGAATCTCGTCGGCCCAGGTTTAGGAGAAGGCGAGCCGCTGCATTCTGTGTAATCTGCAGTTTTCTGGTGGTAGAGATAGGGGCTCCTAAGTATAATGAGTTTCCGTAGTCCAGACGGGACAGGATAATGGCTTGCACCATGATTCTACGTGCCTGGAAGGGAAGAAGAGGCAGCACCTTCCTGAGCATCCGCATCAGGCCAAAGCAGGTGGCGGATAGGGTAGTAGCTTGTTGCTTGAAGTCCAACTTAGAATCCAACCACATGCCCAGACTCTTTATATGGGTCTTAGGTTGAGGTGGGGTCCCCATACTAGGGGGCCAGTCGAGCATAAGGCTCGGAGTTGGTGAGTTACCCAGAATCATAAGCTATTGCATGGCATGGCATTGGCATGTCTTTTAGGTATTCTTCTATTTGTTCCTTGGATGGGTTTATGTCTTCAGTATATAACTCTGAGAAGAAAGTCTCGAATTCCTTTCTGATTTCATCTTCTTCTGTAGTTAGACTTGATTGATCTTGTTTACCTATGATATTTATTTTGTTTCTTACAAAGTCGGTCTTTAGCTTCCATGCAAGCCATTTCCCACATCCTTCTCCGAATTCATGCTTCGCCATCTTGCTTGCTTCCCATTTAGCTTTTATTCTTTCTTCAAGAATATCACTTAAACATTCTTTCTGTTTCTGTCTATCTTTCTGCAGATTTTCTTTCTTAATCGGATCTCTTTCTGTTAGTATTTGTGTATCTAGGACGTTTATACCTTTCTCGATATCTAGTAATTCTTGTTTTAATTTCTTTGTTCTGTATGCTCCCAAGCTAAGTAGCTTACCCCTAATTACTGCCTTATATGTGTCCCAAGCTATTTGTTTAGTTGTTCCTGTTTTATTATTCTCGAAAAAGGCTTCTGTTTCTTCCTTGAGAGCTTGTACTATTTCTTGATCTGAAAACATGGCTCTTTCCACTGTGAATCTTTTATGTGTATGGATTGTTTTAATTTGTAGTGTTAGTTGTACAGCTGAGTGGTCAGATAGATGGGCTGGAATGTGAATTAGGTTTGTTACATTTGTCAGTAGACTCTTATCAACTAGGAAGAAATCTATTCTAGACCTATGTCCTAGTCTCTTGTTATGTAATGTGAACGGTTGGCCCTTATCCCCTTTTTCTTTCCATATGTCTATTAATTCTAAATCCCTTTTATATATGCTAATCCACTCCCTCATTTTAGGTAAATTAGGTGAGTTGGAGTATCTTCCTGGGGGAGACCTGTCAATTTTAAGGTCTAGAATAAGGTTAAAGTCTCCTCCTAAGATTACTGGGGTATTGGCTGTTAGTAATTGTGTATACAGATTCTGTAAGGGTTCTGGATCGTCAAGATTGGGGCCATAATATCCTGCTATTGTGTATGCCATGTTTCCTAGCTTTATTTTTGCTAAAGCCCATCTCCCTTTCCTATCAACTTCTGAGGATTCTATACTTGCCTTTAAGGATTTTTTTATAATAATTATTACACCTTTGATGTTACAACTTTGGTTTGTGCATATATAAGCATCCACCCATCCTGTATTTTTCATTGTCTGATCCCATTCCTCTTTCAATAAGTGTGTTTCCTGAAGAAGAAGAATTTCACTTTCGGATGTTCTGAGATATTCCAAGATTCTATTTCTTCTGCTTTTGGTTCTCATACCATTAACATTCCAACATAATATTTTTATGGTTTTACCAGTGTCTCCCATTTTCTTTAGTAATCTTCATTTTTTTTTTTCGGTAAGTTTCGGTAGCGTACTGCTTTTTGTTGTTCCACTTTTGTTTTTCCATTTTTCTTTCCAATATCGAGGATTTATTTTTTGGTTTTTTTTCCCCATTTTGCTCCCCACCTATTTTTTGTCTTGTATTTTTTATGCTTTTCTGTTTTAGTGTTTTGTTCTTACCCTCCCTGGGGAAGACTCCTTCTTCTTCTTTCCTTGGGGCTTTCATTTTACCCCCTTTTCACTCCTCTTCTTTGGACCTGGGAAATGTGTTCCGGAATCCAGCATTTTAGGCATTTATTCTACATCTATTTACATTTGTTTTCATTTGGAGTCGATCTTCAAATTGTGGAGTTTTCCATTTGAACAGTGTCCTTCATTAGGCAGATCAGATTTTTCACCTCTTCAGGATCTCTAATGTTCCTCATTTTATTGCGCCACATAATTCTTAAAGAGGGAGGAAATTTCATTTGTACTGTGGCCCCTAGAGCTTGTAACTCTGGCATGAATTTCCCCAGTTCCCATTGTCTGTCTTGAGACGCTTTAGACATATCAGATCTAATTCTGAAAGACCATGAGTCTGTATTGAAGTTTCCCTTTTTCAGGGCTTCACCCAAGATTCTCTCTTTTAACGTGTATGTCTTAAAATTTATAAGAATTTTTCTGGGTGTTTTCCTGTCTTTGGGCTTTCCATAGGGGTCTCTATGAACTCTTTGTATGTCCTCTCCTAAGGTCTCCGCTTCACACCACGGGAAATGTTCTACTAGTAGTTCCACAATAAATTTCTTAATATCACTGCCCTCTTTATTTTCTGGAACATTCAAGATTCTTATATTATTTTTCCTAGCCTGATTTTCAAGAGATTCCATTTTTTCGCTTATGGATTTTCCCTCTTGTCTCAACGTGTAGATTTCCTTTCTGTTACTTTCCACCCTACTGTTCAATTTGGTCACTTCTCCTTCTATAGCTGTGACTCTCTCCCCTAGTGCGTTTAATTTACAATCCAGCTTTTCACAAACTTCTTGAATTTTGTCTTGTTTCGCCTCAGATATGGCGAATTTGTCTCTCATCTCAATCCATATTTTTTCAAGAAGATCATTGGTTTGACTCCTAGGACTTTTGGGACTCTTTGGTCCTTCCTTCTCGGTTACTTGCTGCTCTACTACCTCATTGTTACTGAGTTGAGTTTCTTCTGTTTCTTGTGTTGTAACTGAGATAGCCTTGGTTATTGGTGTGCCTCCTTCAGCCATTTCTTGATGATCGGGTTGAGTCCTGGTTTTATCGATTTTTTTGATTTCTACTCCAGCTTTAGTTACCGTTTTTAAGGAGTAATTTGAATTTGAATTTTTGCTTTGTGGAGTATTGAGAGACTCCTTTTGTGGGGAGTGAATTTCTTTTTTCTCCTTTTGTGGACTTGGTTCGAATTTTTCCGATGTTAGTACAGGTAATTTTATATCATCATCTTTTGGTTTTTTTACCTGGACTTTAAAAAACGTTCTTAATGAGAGAGTAATCTTTATTTTCTGACTTTTGTCAGCCTTGTCTCCAGGTAGTTTTAAGAGCTTTTTTGTACGTTCTAGAGATGATTTTTTTGCCTTCCTTCTTTTTACTTCTCTGGGGGTGATATTTTTGGGGTATTGTTCCTGTTTGAGAAAGTTCCTGTTCCTAAGGCAGTAATTTGAGACCACAGCTACTTCACTTTTCTCCTCTTTATCATTCAAGATGTCTACTTTTTTTGTATCTACCCTCTCTTGGAGAATGTTTGTTTTGGCTTCTGTGTCTTTTTCATTTCTCAGCTCTTTTCCACTAGAATTTCCCTCCTCCTCTAGTGCTTTTTTATTCATGTGAGGCTCAAAACTTAGAACAGCTTTTTTTTGGCAGTTTATGGCTGTGTTAATGTTTAATGCCACTTTTTTTGTATTTATTTCTCTTTTCCCTTCTCCCTTGCTTACATTTTTAATCTGACTGCATATGTTGCTAGCCCACAAACTGTCCTGGATCACAGAGCCACACAATACCTCTCTCTGCTCACCCTCGTTACCGCCGTCGCTGCTGTCTCTGCCACTGATCCCCCGGAACAGGAAGCCAAGCCTCCCACACGCCTTCCTGTGCGCCGCTCTCGCCTTCACTGCCTCTGCCCAGACACCGAGAAAGTTTGCGCTGTAGTCCGGAACGTCTCTCTCCACCCCTGCCAACTCAGCGCTTTCGACGGGCTCTGCTTCCAGCTCCTCCTGGATCAGGTAACCGACCATCGGACAAACACTCGAGGGTCGTGAACTGGGGGTCTCGCAACTAGGAGTCGTTGTGCTCTGATATGCGCTGCTGGATTTTGCTGGATTTTTACTTGTTTTCCGTCTGTTTACCGCATCTTGTGCCGCCTCGTTCTCCGCGCCGGTGAATCCACTTTAGAATGCCTTATTTAAACTTTGTTAATCTTCATTATTGTATCGCTGCACTGGTTCCGTCGATTCCGCCTCGCATTCTGTATTTCAGGTCTCTTGTGAGGAGCTCTCCGACCGAGCGTCTCACTCAGCCGCCATCTTCCCCCTGCTTTACAGGGAAAGGTCAGCAATGAGCTGTAATTATCAAATGCAGTCCCATTCCTGTTGTTTTCCCTTGCACTGGCGGCATTTTTTCAGCCTACACCAATGCAGGCACCCTTTCACCATGGTGCGAGGGTGCCCGTGTTATAGGTAGGATGGTTTTTATGCCAGAAGGCCCACTTTTTCTTCACACAAACAATCCTGAGAGGCTTTTTCCTCTTTCTATGTGTGCTGCACAATGCAACACACGAAATAAGAACACACGAGGAGCAAAAAAAATAGTTCTCCTTGTCACTCCTCACCTGGGGAGGCATATCTTTTTGGCTCATTCCCAGGTTCAAAAGGTCTTGTAAATCTAGGAATGTGCCAAAAATCATGGGTGGGAGATGTGTGGGAACACCTATGCAATACCCATGGAACTCCTACCCAGGGCAAAGTAATGCAATGCAGCAATTTTCACTGCACTGCATTGCTGCAAATTTTTGGAGCCACTCAAAACCGTGCAAAGTGACTTTGTATGTGTTGCAAAAGCAACGCACACCAGGCCTTAAATATGGCCCTTGTTGTTTTACATAGCTACTGTTAATCATGTTTGCAAAGATGCACATCTGGAACAAATTACTTTTTTCTTCTGAGGTCCATCTGATAATGCAATGGTAATAGTAATTTCTGAATATTCTACAGATGAAAAATGTAAAACTGTGCAGTCAGTACTGTGTCAAATATTTTTAGACTCTGAATAGCACACACACAGCCTATCATTCTGAGCACTATAGCTTTTTCTTTTCCAGCCCTTACTTTTGGGATCCATGACTTAGGGACTTGTTATGAATTTGGCGGGCTGAGGGTCTAGAAAACCCACGGTGGTGGTGCGGCTAACGCTACATCGGTGATCCAACCACACTATTACAAGCAGGGTGGTCAGACCCCCATTGGACCACTGCTACCATCAGGGATCCACAATCCCTGGCAGTCTTGCAGTGGTCTGAGGCCCCTAATCTGCTGGTGGTGCCACTGCAGCTCTGCCAAGCATATTAGGAGTTTCTTCACTGCCATGGTGAGCCTGCCATGAAAAGTGAGGCAGTGAGGAAACAAAGGGAGCCCTACAGGATCCCTTGTGCCTCTACCCTAGGGGTGCATGCAGGGGGGCACATGGGCCACCCTGTCTTCATGCACCCCCAGTTCCTGCAGGGCATGGACTTGACAGTCAATGCCATGAAGGAACCTGCAATGGCTTTCCTATAGCAGTGTCTTCCTAAGGCTCACATATGAGCCTTAGCACTGCACTGCAGAACCGCCCGACCTGGATTCCACCAAGAATCCGGTGGGCAGTCTCTATATGACTTTTGCAGAGTGGTAGTAGACCGCTGGCATGGCAGCCTGCTGCCACTGCACCAAAGTCATAATAAGGTTTGTATTTTCAACCATTAGTAGTGATCCAAAACAAGGGAGGGAAAGAGAGAAAAGAGAGAGCAAAGTTAAAGAAAGACATAAGACAGTGACAAAAGGAATGAGAACAGATGAAAAGAAGCTGCACAAGTGGGATAAAGAGATAGGAAATGTAGGACAGTGGACAAAAGAGAATTCAGGTGGAATTAAAACCAAGGCAGCCTTAGCATTTGTCAACCAAATATATGGCAGAAGCTCCTAAATGTTCACTGAAGGCCTTTCCTGATTGTCAGGTTTGGGTGTACCAGTGAGTATATAGAGAACAACGATCCTGTCTCAATGTACCATGTGATTTGAGAAGCACATTTTTACCTGTTCTGCATTTGAAATGCATCCATGCAAATGAGGAAAATCCCCATCTTTAATGCACTATTTAATAAAAGGCAGAGTCACATTTAGTATTACAGAAGTACTGACTGGTAACAACACCTCCAAGGGACTTGCAATGGAAATTCTGCAACATCACAAATTTTGCATCACTTTTTGATAGCATGTATTTTAAGTAATGTGTCCTTTTATTTTTGCTTTATCTGGATATTATTTACTCTCAGAGTTCTTGAACTTTGCCCGCTACTCTACTGGGTCCGTCTATGGTCCACTGAAGAGCTGGCTGATTATAGAGAAGCATTGCAAGAGATATTGGCCATAAAGAATACCACGCCCTTGCCATGGCTACAGTACGTCAAAAAATGGTTCGAAAAATTAGGGTTAAGTGACTTTTGGTTTGACCCTGATTCTCTTACAAACAGTTCAAAAAACATCTTGAAGCAAAGGTACTGGGACTATATTAGAGACTCAGCGCTTGCAAATCCCAGAACAGGGACTCTAACTTCGAAATTTTTTGAAATTAAAATGAATATGCAATTAGAGCCCCTCATGGACGAAATTCACCCTCCACTGGCTAAAGGCCTATATTTAAAGTTCTGTTATAGCATTTTGCTATTAAAAGATAGAACAACTAGCTGGAACTGTAATAAGGGGCTGACCGGGGTCGCTGGCTCTAACATATGCGAGTTCTGTGAAATGGGGGCGAAAGAAGATGAGTCTCATGTTTTATTTATATGCCCAGCATACCTTAAAGCAAGGAAAAAATGGCTCAAGCCAATTTGTAATAGGTTAGGCCTTAGACAAATTAAGGTTGGACTGAGAATATTCAAAGGAGATACTGCACAACCGATTGTGTTTAGCCTAAGTCGTTTTCTCCTATGTGTTGCCTTGATTAGGAGAAAGAAAAATCAGAAAACTTAAATGTAATGGGCTATTTTACCATGTTATTGACTGTTGTTAGTTATAGTGCTGCCTGTCTTATTGTTATGGTGTATATCACTTTTTTTAAACAAAACAGATATTTAATTTATTATTTTACTATTGTGTATATCTATTCAGTGTTCTTTATAGAAAGGGGACCGACCAGGATCTAGCTAATCCCAGTTTAGATGACTTTTGCGTACTTTGCACAAATAAGATGTGATGATATATTTTTACCCACTGCTGCTATTTACTATGTACTATAATGATGTGTTATGATTTTAATGTATTGTATCTTACAAGGTTTTTTTAAACCGAATAAAGATTGAAATTGAACTAATAAATACACAACTTCATGATCTTACCCCTCAAAGGAGCAAACATACTCTTCTGTTTCAGGCCAGGACATGCCACAAAATCATCTCTGTATAATCAATCAGAAACAGTTGTGTGTTTGTGCACCCTAAGATATTGTTTGCCTATGTCTCAAACCACATCCTTTTGTACAATCCCTGTCTTATGATGGTTAGTTAGAAATAATAATCCTCTTGGATTTTTCAGAAGATTTCAGACACTGCTCCCAAAGTAGATTTTTTAAAACTTCCTTATGAACAAAGGATTGCTGCAACCAATTCTGATAGACATGAATAACCCCAGATATGAGAGGCATAAGCACTCAGTAAGAAAATGACAATTATGTGGAAAAACACATTGTGGCCTAGGATACCAGCTGCTTTTTTTGTTAAACACATTTAAAGATATTTTATTCAATTGTTATTTTTTTCTTTCCCTCTTCCACCTGAAGTAGTAAAATTAACCTCAGTACACATTTCCTATCCTTAGTCTGTAAAAAGAAACAACGCTAAGGCCTCCGTATGAAAGTATACATCTGGTTGAAGTTTTACTGGCACTTCACATGGAAATATAGTTAAGTAGGTGAGAGGTCCTTCACATCCAAGAGAAGTTTCTCAGACCCAGAAATGCCAGAATTCCAATTAGTATAAACTTGCCATCTTACACCCGGTAAGAGCTTTAGTCCTTCTTCAGAGCCCCGACGGCCCTGGGAATGATAGCCCACTTAATCATGCAATTTCAAGCTTTAACTTGCACAGGATGTTAAACTATTCTGTCACTCTACCTCTGATAATGAGATCGAAATATGCATTTTTAACATTGAATTTACTCCTCAGGATTACCTAAAGGGCACACCTTGTTTCTTGGGCCCTCTAAATATTTTAATTTTAAAATGATGGATAAAATTGCCCCTCATACGATTACCACCAAACACTTTTTGCTATTAGGGGATTTTAACATTCACAATGAGGACAGTGAGAACATCAATGCTGCTAATTTTCTTGCTGATATGGCATCTTTGGGCCTTACAAAGATCAATATAGGCCGTACCCATTCAGCCACCCACACGTTGGACATCATTCTCACTAACTCCTTCCATATATCTGCTGACCCCCCTCGCCCAGTGTCCTGGTCAGATCACTTTCTGATTTATTTTCAGAGTTGTGGCTTTCAAATGAGTGACGTCCTCCTGTATTCCACACACAAACTTAGAAGACAATGGCACAAAGTTACACCAACTCCTTTGGTAAAAACATTGTACCTCCCTCATTTGAAGAACCTATGGATATTGATTATAGGCTTAGGATCTTCAATGAGGCTAATACTTCAGTGATAGACACTTTAGCACCCTTTACTCAACAACATACTAACACTCACAAGATATATGCAGTTTCCTACACCCTTGACCTATGTAACGAAAAATCAAAATGCAAAAAATTGGAAAAATCTGGTGCAAAACTCACATGGAGATCGAGAAGGTTACCTATAAAACAGCACTCGCTAGTTACCATAAGAATATAAAAAAGGCGCGGAAAGCTCATGTTATCTTAAGTTTAAATCAGGCAGGCAATTCAACCAAGGAACTTTATAAAGTTCTCAACACTTTTATCAACCCTATTGCCTGCTCTCTGCAGACTCCTCCTTCCCAGGTGCTCTGCGATAACATAGCAAACTATTTTGATGAAAAAATCAATCTAATTTATGATCAATGACTCTAATTCCTTGGATCCATCTAACCTGCCATCCTCAACCCTGAGAAGGGCGGATGCCTGTCTTGAGCATTTTTCAGCACTGCAGACTCAACAAGCCGAAGCCATGTTAAGAACAGCAAAATCTGGTTCTCCTCTAGATATAATGCCAGCCTATCTGTTTGCCTTACTTGCCCCACTTTTGGCCCCCTCCATCTCCAACTTCTGAAACGCTTCTATGTGTGAAGGGGCACTTCCACCTGAATGGAAGGCAGCTCAAGTGATACAGATAAAGAAAAAAGCATAGGTACAGCTGATGTGCTGGCTAATTATCGCCCAATCTCGCTTCTGCTGCTTATGAGCAAACTAATGGAAGGATACGTCAACACACAGCTGATGGGGTATTTGAATCTCAAAGGCATCCTGGATCCCTCCCAGTCTGGTTTCAGGCCTAACCACTCTACTGAAACCCACCTCATCGGTGTTACAGATTACATCAAACTGGCACTTGATAAAAATAAGGCATTACTGCTGGTTTTGTTGGATTTGACAGCAGCCTTTGATGCTGTCTCACCAGAATCTTATTTACCAATTGAGAGACTGGGTTGCAGGGACAGGCTCTAAAGTGGCTTGCAATCTTTTTGGACCAGTGCATGTAAATAATCAATCTGGGCCCCTTCCGTTCTCAGACCTTGAAGCTCACCAAGGAGGTGCCTGAGAGTTCTTGCCTTAGGCTTACCTTATTTAATGTGGATGTGGCTCCCCTTGCCAAGGTTATGAGAGAATATGGATTTACTCCCTAATTCTACGCAGACGATACCCAACTTCTTCTATCATTTGATAATGACATAGACTTATCTAAACACCTTTTTGCTGAGGGCGTGCAAGCCATAGCTTGTTGGATGACAGAGAATTTCCTCCAGCTGAATGCCGCCAAGACCGAGATCTTGTTATTTGGCACCGCTCAAATGATTTGGTCACCAAACTGGTGGCCTGCTATGTTAGGCCCTGCCCCTACTCCGAAACCCAAGGCTAAAAACTTAGGGGTACGACTAGACAACTCTCTATCCATGTGAGACCACGTCATGGCCACCTCAGGGGCCTGCTACCACACTCGTTGTCTTCTGCGTAGAGTGTTCCAGTGGATGCACTTATCTGTTTCAAGCCATGGTCATTAGCCTGCTTGATTATTGTAACGCCCTCTTAGTATCCGCCAATGATTCCCTCTTGAGTAAAATGCAGATAGTTCAGAATGTTGCTGCGCATCTGGCTCTCAAGATGCCTCCTAGAACCTCTTCCTGGCCTTTGTTGAGGCAGCTTCACTGACTTCCTATATGCCAGAGAATTAAGTTTAAACTTTGCTGCATGGCACATAAGGTTCTTTATGGTGTGAGCCCGAGCTACCTGATGGAAAAAATTGACTTTTATGTCCTGAGCAGACTGCTTCAATCAGAGGGCAAAGGGCTGCTTACGGCCCTTCAATATAGAAAACTACGAACAGGAGGCAGAACTTTTGTCTATCTAGCGCTGAAATATTGGAATTCGCTGCCCGTGGAATTTCGTAAATGCTCCAAGCATTTCCTGTTCAGGAAACTCCTGAAGACTGAGCTATTCTGTTACTGATTTTTCCGAACTGTCTTTAGCTCTTTCTGTAGCATATAGATACTCCTTTGGGGGTGATTCTGGTGCTTTATAAATCCCATACATATATACATACATACATACATACTTGATTTATTTCCACCTCCAGGAAATGCATTGTAATAAGGGGACTTGTGATGTGCACTCTCAATAGATAATGCAAGATATATATCACAACCCCAGAAAAAAGAAACTATTCTCACTTAGTAACAGAATTCATCTCCTACACATGTCAACCAGTGAGATACAGAAGCCACACTATACTTCCACCCTTTTGAGAGAGCATTCCCACACCAGAACAGGCATATCACTTATAACTACACACTTGCTATTCATACCAGTAGGTCTCAGGGTGGGTTTTACTACACTTCACTTTGTCACTCCCTTGAACACCTGTTCATGCTATTTCTTCTGTTCACTCTTCTCTCCCTTCTTTAACAGCTTGCTTCAGGAGTCCATCATATGTGTAAATCTTAAATATACCTAAAGTAATATTCACAAAGACCTCACAAGTAGGATTATTGCTGCTTGTTATAAGGCCCTGTGCTCCTTTGTTCTTATAGCAAAGTGTGTTAGGGATTACAAACAGCTTCTGTAATAATTTAGCTAAAATAGCCCACTTTATAATTACATAGATTGCATTTGCCCAGTTTCCAGAAGAACCCTTCCCTTTTTAGCCTTCTGGGGTGTCTTAAATATACTAATATGTTTCGGCCAGATTCAAGAGATAGGAAACTCCTTGCTGCTTCAAAAACAGTTTAATTACAAAGCAATAGAGAACTTATTTTAATACATTGAATCTTTGGAACTGCCTTTAGCTGTCCCCAGCTGCAGTCCCATTACGTTATGCTTTACAAATGACTTCATCACATTCTAGCACAGCCTGCTGCTCTACACACCAAGCAGAAAAGATGGCATGAAACATGGCACGCAAATCAGGCACAACACAATAAAGAAACTGGCAGTCATCTCAGTGATGTAGTAAAAATGAGCCTGAACTTGGAACAGATTTTCCTCTGTGTGCAACATTGAATAAATGTTAAAAACAAGCATTGGGAATGCCAATAGGCCTTGTCACGTGACTAGGTTAGAACAGGAAATAAACACTGCCCTCTTCACATGCACACGTTTCTCAAGTTGCCTTCTTCTCTACATTATGACTTTTGACACACATTTGCTTGCATGATAGTGCATGATTAGTTTCTCTGAAACTACTTTTTTTTAATTGAAAATTTTATTGAGCAGAGCAATCAAAAGAAGCATCCAATTTTTACACTTAACAAACACTTCAAACTTAAAACAAAATACAAAATCTGTGTTCATTAATCATTGATTACTGATAGCATCAGCCCAAAAAAACCATCAACAAATTAACAATCAACAAAATACTCCCATACCCGTTTGGCATAGGCTTCTTCGAAACACTTTGTTTGTTTTGTTTGCTCCTGCTGAGGGTTTGTATGTTCTTTTAATTGCCCTGGTAAAATATGCAAATATTTTTTCCGAAATCATTATCAGCTTGGGGCAAGAAAAAAAATGTGCCGCCATCCCCCTTCCGCTGGAGTACCACAGCGAAAACAACTATTTGCCAAAGCTGGATATATTTTATTTAATGCTTCTGGGGTATAGTATGCCATCCACGATACCAATTGCCCACTTCAGACAGTTTCGATATATATAATGCAGAAGCAATTCTTCCTGGGGTGAAATTAAATATAAGATTGTATTTTTTCAAAAAATGAATAATTTGAATAAAATAAAAAAAAAGGTTTATTGGGACCAAGGCTTCTGGCCTGTACTTCTTCCCAAATAAGCCAGAATCATTTAACTTTTTCTATTGAGTAGAACTAATATATAAGCCCAGATCTCGACACTCGGTTAATTTTAATGAAAAAAAAGCCATGAAATCTTTTTGTTTAAAAATAGTACGAAGTCTATTTGAAAAGTCTACTAACGTTTTATATCTTGTTCTCTTTGGGAGTTTGAATGTCTTTAAAAAAAGTAGGAAGGTGAGTTCCGGCTTCTTGAATCATTTTGTTGACAAAGAAATTATCGACCTGATGTGGTTTAGACAATAAACATGCTACATAATCCAAAAATTATGAATCATAATACAAAGGAATATTTCGAAGTGCCAAACCGTCCAACTGAGTATCTAATTGCAGAGTTGACAACTTAACTGTCCTTTTATTCCATTCAAATGACCTAATCATTGAATCGATCACTTTAAAAAAACTAGTGTTAACCTTAATCAGAATATTAGTAAAAAGAAATATCAAAAGAAGTAAAATAGACATCCTAATCAGTGCCACACGTCCTCTTAAAGTTAGAGGAAGATTGGTCCATTTATTCAGCAGTTTCTGAATCTTTATACTGGTGGCTTCATAATTATTCTTAACTAACTCCCCATATTGGCCTGGAACGTAAATTCCCAAATACTGCATGGGATTGGATTTTAATGCCTGTTGTTTTTAATATTCTGGGAGGAATTCAGGCCCGGAGTTTAACATTAAAATTTCAGTTTTAGAGGGATTGATTTTATAGCCCCCTATTTGTTCGAATTTCCTAAATTCTGCCAATGTTGACTGCAGATTGAATTTTTCTGGAGCTAGGTACAGAATAGCTTCATCAGCAAAAAGTTTCAATTTCGCCATTCCGTCGATCGGGACTCTAATATTCCTATTAGCTCGTAATCTAATTGTGAGAGGTTCAATAAAAAAAGGTAAATAGAAGGGGTGATAAGGGGCAACCTTGTCTGGTCCCACAATGTATATCTATTAATCCTGTTTGGACCCCATTAACTATTATCTGTGCCTGTGCCCCAAGGTAGATGTTTTTAAGCATAGCTATTACTAAAGATGGGATTCCAAACCTAAAAAGTGCATAAAATAATGAGTCCCCATTAACTAAATCGAAAGCTTTTTCTACATCTACCATCATGATACAGGCAGGTGTCTTATTGATATTAAAATAATCTAGAGCTTGAATCAAAAAACGAGGGTTGGTCGTCATCATACGACCTGCTATAAACCCTGTTTGATCACCGTGGATTACTTCCTTAGCTGCAGAAGTAAATCGCTGGGCCCAAATCTTCATAACAATGTTATAGTCGATGTTTAGTTGACTAATCGGTCGAAAAGAATTCAAATTATTAGGCGGTTTGCCCTTTTATTTTCTATCGCTCTTTTAAATTCTGAAGATACTGACTCACCAGTTTTGATATGATCAAATAATTTTTCCAAAAATTTGGGCAACTTCTTCGCAAAAATTTTATAAAATTCGATCGGGATTCTGTCCTCGCCACAAGCTTTTGCTCCATCCAAAGATTTGATAACTACCAATATCCTGGCTTCTGTAATTCTCTTCTGCAGTAACATAGCTACACACTGAAATATTGTAGGTAATTGAAGTGAAGCAAAGTACTCTTGGATCATCTCCGGAGTTACCGGATATTTAGTGGTATACAATTGTTGAAAGTGATCAACAAAAATTCGAGAAATATCAGCTCTGTCAGTTATTAATGTATTTGTTTTGGGATATATTATTTCTACAATACAGGTGGATTCTTGTTGAGTCCTAGTTGACCAAGCTAGCATCTTTCTAACCATTTGGCTTTCTTCATACACCTTCTGCAAATATGTCTGAGAGCTAGGACAAATAAAATCTCTTAATGCCTTCCTTGCCTGTTCCAACTGAGCCCGATATGTGGAACCCCTGAGTTTAGAAGCATAAACCAACGACTTCTGAAGCTGTTTGATTTGTCCTAAAAGTTCCCTAGTTTTCCTGCTGGAAGCAGCTATCATCTGCCCACGGGCTGCAGCCTTAAAACCACCCCAGACAGAAAACATATCAGCTGTTCCTACAGTAGTAGTAAAATAATCTAGTAGCCAGAGTCTAAACTCTTCAAGCCATACTGGATCTTGAAGGTGAAGGCGGTCCATCTGCCACTTGGACCTGCTCTTCTTAGAAGAACCCATTTCTATGCCAACCTGAACATAAGAATGATCAGAAAAAGCATTCACACCAATGTCTGCATCTCTAAGAGACAATGAGCTTGACATCAATAATAAATCAATTCGGGATGCAGTTTGATGTTGGCGTGAAGAGCAAGTATATTGACGAACAGTCTGATTAAGCAAACGCCATGCATCCATTAGCTGAAGATCTTCTACCAAAACCTCAAGAACCTTCTTAGTTTTAGGTGTCAGTTGTTTTTTGCTCTATTCGAAGTATTCATTTTCAAATCCTGAATATAATTAAAACCGTCCCCAAACACAATTTGCCCTGAGACCCTGATCAGGAGTTTGTAGAGTGTACGTAATGCAAATACATCGTCAGTTATTGGACCATAATAACTAACTAAATTCAGAAGCTGTCCATTTAGTGAAACCTGTACCCAAATCCACCTCCCCTGCAGATCCCTTTGTTCCTGAAGAAACACCCAATCAACTTCCCGAGAGAAATAAATAGCAACCCCCGCATTGCAAAATCCGCAGAAGCAAAAAAAACTCTCTAAAACATTCCTGGAATATAACATTTTGGGGTGTTTGTTTTCAGATGAATTTCCTGAAAGAAAAGAATTTGAGGTTTTAGATTAACTAGCCACCTTATCAATCCACCGTATTTACATCTAATCAATATTCCATTCACCTTACCAGATAAAATCTGACATTTACTGGATAAACTTATTCTAACAGATAGACAAGGAAAAAAATTAGAAACATTATAAGAAACAATATAAGCTGCAGTTCGATACTCAGTTGATTCCTACACCATTTAGCACTTTCCTGATAGCACCTGCTCATTTTTTCTGTTAGCCCAAACCACACTAACCCTCCCTCAACCCCAAAAGCCATCCCACCCTCAGAAAATGCAGCTAGACCCGCTATCCACATACTCCCCCCCAGTGCTCGTGCTGGTGCCCTGATATTGCACCAAAAAGTGACCTTCCCCCTCCCCACAAAAGCCAAACCGAATCCTCAAGATCAAGACTCTGCAAAGTACTAGAATCCACTATTCAAATATTCAAAAGGAATTTTTTAGAAGAAACAGCAACTCTAAATGCTAATCTAGTTGAGACATAAAATAGCATATAGAATAACGAGCAGAAGACCAAAAAAAAACAATTATTTTCAGACTGAAATTGCCTTAAGCAACTCCTGTGCTTCTTCAATGCTCGTGAACAAATGAAACTTTCCCTGCACAAGAACTTTGAGTTTGGATTATTGTGCAATAGAAGCTCGTGCCCCTTGAGCTTTAAAGAGGTATAATAACTTGACAAACTCTTTCCGTCTTCTAGCCACCGCAGACATGTCAGAAAATATTCTGCATTTAGCTCCATTTTCGGTTTCAAACTGTCTCAGCTGGATTGCTTTAGACAAAACTTTTTCCTTTATGTGATAGTCTGCAAAGTATAGTGTGAGGGAACTTCTCATTGGGAGGAAGATGAGCGGGAACCCAATGAGCACTAGTTAATGTTAAGTCACTGGAAAACTCAGTTATCACAGCCTTCTTCATAAAAGATAAGACCCACTTGAGTGTATCAGCCCCTTCAAGCCGTTCCGGAACACCAACTATCCGAAGATTAGAGCGATGTGAAAAATGTTCAAGTTCTTCAATCTTATTCTCCATAATTGCTTTTTCCAGAGACTGAATCAACTCGCTGAAGTACACCATTCATTTGATCTTCAAGGGAGGAGACCCTAGATTCAGCCTCATGAACACAGACAGGAAGACTAGCAACTGCTTCCTCTATCTTTCCCAAACGCTGCTGTATAGATACAATTTCTAACTATTGAGTTTTCTTCATGTCTCGGATTTCTTCAGGAATCAAGTTTAGCATAGTTTTCATATCCATCTGTCTGAAACAGCCTTCTCATCCTAGAATATAAAATCAGAATCTTTAGTTCCTTGCTTTAACTCATTGTTATCTGCACCGGTCACAGGATCTAATAAAATAATACTGCTTTCAAGAGAGGATTTGGTCGCTGAAAGAGCTGAGAGCATTTGTTGACTTAACAGAGCATGCTGGTCTTGCCTATCTGACTGACCCCGAGCCTGGGCCAGGATGGTGCCATTAGATTGAGTTAGAGAGTCATTTACGCTGGTAAGGAGGAGAGAGGGCGGAGACTGAGGAAGCTGAGTCGCGATAGCCATCGCCACGGTCAAAGCAGTAGGTTGAAGTGGGACCAAGGGACCCCAGAGCAGACTGTAATTCTTCTATCTGTACCTGTACCTGTGTGGCCTGTCCACCTGGGAAAGGCGTCCCTGGAAACGAGGAGGAGAGTGGCCCCGGAGAAGGTACTGCCTCTAGTGATACAGCTTCCGTTGTTGAGTCTCATGTTGCCACCAGAGTTTTTTGCTTGCGAGGATCTCGGCTAGGTTTGCCAGTCAATGTAATGGGAAGTAGCATCTTCTTATCAAAGAGAGGGAAATCTCTAGCATTCTTCTGCTCCTGATTTTGCCGAGCGCCAATACTCCCTGGCAGAGTAACAACTTTTTTATCCCTTGAAGCAGCTTCTGAAGCCTCCATCGAACTTATCTCTTTTGAGGAGGGATCATCGGTTTCTGAGCTTTGGGAGCTGAAGGAGGACTCACCATGATGCATTTTACTTCCTGCTTTGGCCGAAGTCTGGTTCCGCTTGGCTTTTGCTAAACGTGTTTTATTTTTTGCAGCAATCGCGGCATCTGCTTTAGCTGCTGCAGCAGCCAGCTTCAGCTGTTTCTTTATTGTGTAACTTGTATAGGTTGAGCTCTATACTCCAACTTCTAGTCGCCAAATGAAAAATCTACACAAGTATCTAGCCAACTTTCTAGCTACCGACACCGATGCCGCTCCCGCCCTCCTCCTGCTGCTCTCCTCTTGCCACTGTTTGAATTAGCTCCTTTTGTAGCCTCCTAGCTCCTCCAGCATATTCCTAGGGTTTTTGTTTTTTTACGCGTTTTAAGTTCACTATAAGCTCGCTTTCTTTCACCACCCAGCTTTTAGCAGGCTCGATACAATCAGAACAAGTCTCTAGCCATCCCTACCAGTCTCTAACTGAGTCTCATTCAATTCATTTAAATAAGTCTCACCGCTCTCCCAACGCTCACCTCTGGCTCAGTTATACTAGCCACCAGTTCTCCCAGCATTTTTTCCTGGCGGTTTCCCATTGTTTTCCCAGCATTTTAAGTAGCCACTGGATTTATACAAAGACGAAATAGCGTTATGGGCTCCCATTTTGACGCGGGTTTTTAATTGTGCAGCCGAAAGTGAATTTCCTTCTACTTGGGGTCAATCGATTATCATTCCTCTGCATAAGAAAGGTGACAAGTCAGAGGCCTCTAATTATCGTCCAATTTCATTATTGGACGCCTCTGTAAAGGTGATGAGTAGGATTTTGCTGAAGAGGCTGGAAGACTGGGCAACTGATTTTAACATTTTAACTAGAGTCCAATATGGCTTTCGCAAAGGCCTGGGTACACTGGACCAATGCGTAAATCTGGACCTTTTAATCAGTAAATATACTGTGGCTAAAAATGGTAACCTCTTTTTATGTTTTGCTGATCTGAGCAGCGCATTTGATTTAGTTAACCATAATATTCTCTGGGAGGTTCTGCTTGATGCAGGGGCACCAAGGGAAATAGTAAATTTTTTAGCTAGATTGTATGAAAAACTCTCATGTAAAGTCCGCTATGGCACCCTTGGTGAATGTACCCCGTTTTTTAGAGTGTCTCGGGGCATACGTCAGGGTTGTGTTTTAGCCCCGCTTTTATTTTCCCTTTTCATTAATGGTGTTGACCGATCCCTGTCTGACATCCCAGCAGATGCCCCTTTGATTGATGGTAAACCTGTTCCGCTGTTACTTTATGCGGATGACGCTGTTCTTTTATCTCGAACACAGTTGGGCCTTCAGCGCCTAATTGATAATTTCATGCTATTCATTCAAGCTAGGCGGCTTCGTGTGAATAAAACTAAGACATATGTAATGTCATGTGGTCAGGCAGCCAAGCAGGTTAAGCATACCTTCTTCCTTGACAAGGAAAAGCTAACTTCTGTTAAATCCTTTTGTTATCTGGGAATAACATATAATAATAGTGGGTCTTGGAACGCGGAATTTGATGCCGTAAAGATAAAAATGCTACGGTCCACTAGTAGCATATTTCGTTTTGCCTCCAAACTCGGCTCACGAAGTATCTTTGATATGGTGAACATATACAATGTATGTTGTGTTTCCTCTGCTCTGTATGGGGCAGGGGTATGGGGTCACTGTGAGGGTATTTCCCTGCAGAGGGAGGAAAACAAGTTCTTAAGGAGGCTGTTATGTGTTCCCCTTTCTGCCTCCACCCAGTTGATCCATGAAGAAGTTGGGATCGAGTATATTTCTGACTTAGCAGCAGTTCGGCCACTCTTATTGTGGCGTTCTATTTGGGCTAAGCCAGAGACTCGATTCACCAAGGACATTATCCTTGATTGTATAGGTCTGGATCACTCCTCACATGTACTGTGGTTAAGATACATACATCGTTGGTATCTACTTCTTTTTAACATTGATGTGTTCCGTGAGCCCGAAAAGGTTGTCTCCATTTCAAAAAAAGAAATTAAGATTACGTTCCTTAATTTTCGAAAGGCCGAACGAGACAAAGCCGTTAGCAATCTTGTTACTATGAAATTTTATAAAGACCTAAATCTAGCACCCGGATTACAACCCTATCTTGTATTTGTGACTCGCCCTTCTCACCAGTATGTCCTAACACGGGTTAGATTGGGCACTGTGCACCACTTGGTTGCCTTTCCAAACACGAAAACTAGTTCAAATATACCCTGTCCATGCGATAGCACCTCCAGGCAAAGTAGTTGCCATTTCCTGCTTTTTTGTAAATTTTATCAGTTTTTTAGGTTAAAATACCTTAAACCCATTTTTATCAAATATAACATTTGTACCACACAAACAGCATTGATATTTTTATCTTCACTAGAGAACGAGGAGACTTGTTTCTTTTTGGCTACTTATATTTTAAAATGTACAGCTGCCAGGAAAAGTATTGTATTATAATGTTGTTTACTTACCTGTCTGTACTTATGCTATACAGCTGCCAGGATTTGTTAATGATGATATTACTGTTAAACACTCCTGTCTGTATATATATGCTCTCACTTTTATGATCCATATCAATTCCTGTAATTAAGGTATTATAAAACATAAAGCGGTCCACTGTATTGAATGCTTACTTAATAATTTTAATGTACAGTTCCCATGAAAAGCCTAGTGAGCAACTCCTACTGATCCCCAGCTAGTCATTGTAAGAATGTTCGTATTTTGTAATAACATGATGACCTATAGAGGTATGATCACTTTCTACTTGATGCACTTTAGCCTCTTTTTCTTCTTTTTAGGAATGACTATATGGCGTCCTTTTTAATATTTCAATTATGTATTTCTGCTTGTATGATTTGTATGTACAAATCGAATAAAAGCTTTTGAATTGAAGTAGCCACTGTTCTTGTTCTGTTCTGTAAGCCATACCACACCGCAGCAGCAGATCGACAGGTCGGCGGATTAAGCACTGGACCAGACAGGACACCAAGCCGCCATTACAGATAGCACACACAAAAGGGATATGCTGGCTTAGTGGTACCAATGCCTCCAGAGCGGTGAAGAAAAAACAGCAAGTGACTTTGTTTCCCCCAAAGCCTACCAGGTCCATCTCCTAAAGCCGATGGTGATCGGATGGTGAACAGCACTCGAAAAATGCCATCAAGCACAGCCAAAAGCGAAGTGGAGATCTAACTGCAGCACCCAACCTCAGCACTCTCCACACCTGACCGCAGATTCGCCATCGCAGTGAGGGGAAGGGGCATCAATGAAGCTACGTGCTAGCGGGAAGGTCCGTAGCCGCCATCCCAAAAATAATAAATAATAAAATGCTCCTTTGTGTATTTCTTATGTATCTTTCTCAGTATGCACGAGTGACTGAGCAAAAAAGTTCTAGATCTGTTAGCATGATTCCTTGGAGAGTCAGGGTTGTCACATTCTGAGGTTGCTCAAGCCATTTGCTATCTTACTAGGTTCAGGGGTTCTTATGGTGGCACTGTGAGCTAGCGGATCTATAGGCTAAAATATCCTGAAGGGGTGCATAGAATCAGTCTAGCACGATCCCAATGTTTATGTTGTCTAACAAACAAACAGTTCCTACTGACAAAGTGGAAACTGTATGGCAGTATGGCTTTAAAACAATGTTGTATGGACATGTGAAGTATTATAAGAAGATAGCCTGGGAATGGATATGTATTTGTGTGAAAACAACTAAGTGTAGAATAATACTGGCTTAGGTTAAAATTGTCAGGTGACAGTTGTATTGTCTGGCCAGACCTTAAAACCATTTAGGTAAAGACTGCCTTCCACAATATGTGCTGATGCCAGAGAAAGCACTATAAATGATCGAATTATCTAATACAATTTCACAGTATGTGTGTACCCTTGAATGTTCAACCTCAGGCAGCTGGATAAATAAACGAAATGACCACAGCTGTTTGGAGAGCAAGCATTGTTTTTGTGGAAGCATGCAACTACTTCCCAATAAAAACATGTACTCCTGGCTACGAGGATATGGATGGAGCCAAAGCCCTCCTCCTGAAGTTCTCACGATTGTCTGGTGCGAGCTGCACTGTCAAGTCAGATCAATAAAAGTCTTATTTTGAAATACCCCCTAGTTTATCAATTCTCTGTTTCTTGGGTGAAGAAATAACTACCACCTGCACTTGTGAAGTAAGTGGAGGAAGGAGTGAAAAAAGGTCATTCTGTTTAACCTATTTCAACCACTTTCTTATATACGTGTGATAGTTCTCTAAGCTAGTGGTGTGAGAAATGTGTGTTATTTCACTTTTGGATATATGTAACCCCTGTTTGCGTGGCGAATCCTTAAGGGCAACCTTGTGGACAGAATACATAGCGGCCTGCCCGGTCGCGAATTTTCCCCGCTGCGGTATCTGCGGCTCTGGAGTGCTCTCAAGCGTATGGGCACTGTTGATGAAAGCAGGTGGCCTGAGCCACAGCGGATATTGGGAGAAGCATTCAGCGGTGCAGCCGAGGCCTTTTACCCAACCGGGTTTCATATTTTCGACGTTGCATGCGGAAACATCGCACTTGCCTAAAGGAACTTGTTCTAAGTCATTAGGCATACCAGTGGACTGTATTATCCAGAATGCCTTACGAAACGCCCACATGGACGGGACTTTTAATCGAATAAATTAACCGATCCATACTCGCCTGTTTCAGTCATTCATTTGAGCCAGTGAACAAGAGCTTACTTTTAGCTCGAAGCGCGTATGGCAGAGTTTAAAGGCTTGGAGGCATGCTGATGTTTCTTCTCTGTGGTGCCGAGTGCAGCAACCCCTGTTTATGTGGCGAATCCTTAAGGGCAACCTTGTGGACAGAATATTTATATATATATATATATATATCTATACTACTATTATAAAGACAGAACTTGCACCTTTTGGCCAGGTAAACTCGGGAACCACAGCGTCAATCTACACACCCGATACATCTATGAAAATGTCAGCGTGTGTAGATGGACATAGGCTGTATAAATTAAAAAAATTTTTTTTTAAATTACGTTTGTAAACAAAGTAGTCCCCTGAAAGTAGCGCCGGCCAGGACCTAGCGCTGGCCGCGACGCGATGTGCGTGATGACGACGAAGGAGGAGGGCGGTGCAGTGACGAGCGGCTGTGCAGTGAGGAGCGGCGGCACAGGTAAGGAAAGGGAAAGTGAGACTGTGATGCAGGGGGAGGAAAGAAGGAGGCAGCAGTAAATGAAAATGTCGGGGCGGGAGGGGGGCGCGAGTGAGTCTGGGTGGGAGGGGGGCGCGAATGAGTCTGGGCGGGAGGGGGGCGCGAGTGAGTCGGGGTGGGAGGGGGGCGCGAGTGAGTCAAGCGGGAGGGAGTCGGTGTGGGAGGGGGTCGGGCAGGAGCGGGTGTACTGCCCCCAGCCCCTGTCTGCCCCAGGCAACGCTGGGGCGGGCTGCTAGTATATATATATATATATATATATATATATATATATATATATATATATATATATATATATACACAAATATCCAGAAAAATTACATGAATTGCAAACCTCACATTTGACTTTGTTTGTAAGATCAAGTCCATTTTGGATGTGAGTGTGCATTTTGTGCTTAAAAAATGGGGCCAAATTACACATGATGTGAAAAGTACGCTCTTGCGTTCTGCTTGTTTGCAGTGTTCTTTGGCTCCCACTATTGGATTTGTCCCAGAGCAAATGGAAAATTCTACAGTATGACATAATGGCGTAATTTTGGGCATTTTGCATAAAAAGTGCAACATGAAATGCTGGAAAGTAACGGAGATTGTGCTGGTGTAAAGAACATTTCGCCCAAGACTGCTGTAAACTGCTAAACAGTTAAGTGACACATTTTAAGGAAAACAATGAATTTATTATTTATGAATAATGTTTTAAAATTCTGTAATAATTTAAACAAAAAGTATCAACAACTGGAAGAGAAAGTTCAATTATAAATGTCATTCACCAAATTGTGCTTAAATCAGTGTTGTTTTGCTGTAACCTTTGCAATCAAATCATGTATTCAAATAATGTCTTATGCATGCATTGAATTTATCAAGTTAGTTATGTCAGGAAGTGAATTTCTAATTGGGGTGGATGGTACCCAGTTAAATGTTTCAGTAATTCAAAGCTGAGCTGAGCCCCTGGTAGCTATGACAGCCCAGACAAGCTTAACTGAAGTACATTTCAAAAGCATTTAGAGGAGCCAAAACAGTTTAAAAATTGAAAATATTACACAAAAACAATTCCACTGCAAATTATAACAATAGATTATAATGTAATCAACAAAATGACACAGAAATGACAAAACTTCAATAAGAGGAACATGAGATATACATTTTTAATGTATTTAGGCAGACATAGCTCCATAAAGTGCAAATCACATATGGTAATCAAGGGTCCTAGTAGACCAGGACCTAGGTCTGATTTTTGGCTGTCCGCGATGGAGCGTGGATCGCATACACTAAACAGATTCGATCCAGTCAAAAGATTTCTTAGCAAGCCGAAATCCTTCAGCGGTACAAGGGAGCAGGTTGTGTCTGAAGAGTGCTTCGCAATGTCAGATAGGCTTTGGACGAAGTCCCAGTGAAGCCATTGGTTTCGGCGAGAAATGCTCTGAGCAAGAGGAATTAAGATTTCATGCACAGTGAAGTAATAAAGCTGGCAAAATACTTTTGACGCCTTCGCTTGGTAAAGATTCTTACCTTCAAATCTATGGCCTGATTAGAAGTCTGATGATCCGAGGACCGCCAGACTTGCGGGTGAGCGACACTGGTGGTCCAGCCACCGCCTGACCGTTGGTCTGACCACCCCATGGCAAGTTGGGCGGTTGGACTGCCATTGCACTGCTGCAACCACCAGGGATCCGAGATCACTGGTGATGGCATGGCGGGCTTGAGGCTGCAATATGCTTGGTGGTTCCTCCTTCATGAAACCATGGAGGAGACGAAACCAAGGGTGCCCAACAGGGTCTCCTGTTGCCTCAGGGCCATAGGTGCATGCAGGGGGCACGTGCTGTGCTCCCCTAGGGGCACATGTTGTTCTCCCCTGTGTGCATGCCCCCCAGTACCTGCACAGCGTGGACTGCACCAGTCAATGCCGTGCAGGTACTACCTTTGACGTTCCCATTGTTGTGCCTATTTCCTAGGAGTTTCATGCGTGTAGAACATTTATGTGAATAAAAAATATATGTGAGTACATACCATACATTTTAATAAATAGTAGATAGTAACATGAATCACACATAGATCTGTAGGAGACAGTTTTAGGTAAAGAAGTAGATGTTTTCCTAGAAACAATGAACAAATGATAGAAGTCAGAGAATCAGAGTAGTTATAGTCTGAGGCATGGTGATCAAGAGTACCAAAAGTAGCACCCAGATCCAAGAAAATTATTATTGATAATATTTTCAAATGCGAAAGATGATAGCATGGCATGGTACCTGGAACAATATCAGGTTTTGTTCAATGATATAGTCCAAACTTAGACTGAAGTGGAGAAAAGTTTGAATGGATTAAATCGAGATGAGGGCTAAATATATGCAATGTGCTTCAGGAGCTTATAAAGACATTGTGATCAGCTAGAAGAGTCAAGGGGTGGCTGTTTGTACTGTACTTTAACCCCTTCAATGCTGATGACGAGCTCAGCTCGTCATCAGCCACGGGTGGCGTGTGCTGATGACGAGCTGAGCTCATCATGTGACGCGGTATTTTTAAAAATGCTGCACAGCGCAAAAATCACCGCAGCAGCGATGCGGGTAATTAAGGCAATATGAATATCTTGGGAGAGATGGAATAAAGCAAAGATATACTGGGTAAAAAGAGTAAGTGAAGGCGAATCTAGTAAGTCACTACACTCAAAGTGGAAGATACTGGATGCTTGGGGAAGCTCAATCATATAAATATCTCGGTGTTTTGGGTCCTTTATGCACGAAAACAAATAACTAAATAACTAAGATAACTAAGAAAGAAAAATAAGGCAAAAATACTTAAAAGAAAAGACGGACCTCGGAGAAAGGTCACTCTAATGAGATGGGCCAAAGTACTTATCAATGAGATAAATTTTAAGAATGGTAGAAGCATTTGATGACCATGATGAGTATGGCTCTGGGGCGAAGATGCAGTTTACTGAATAAGAAGGGAAACTGGTCATCAAGCACTACGATGATGACATGTTGCTAAGCTGTGGAATACTATGCCATTGACATTGATGTCTCAAACTAGTAGGCTAGAGTTCTGAAAATCCTTGAAGACCTGGGGGCATATTATCAAGGACAGGCGATACATTATCGCCGCTTTTATCGGCAGGAAACTGCTGATAAAGCGGCGATAATGGCCTTGATAATAATCTCTATGAATCCCAATCGAAGCCCATGTTAGATGTGTTCACATCTAACATGGGCTTCAATTGGAATTCATAGAGCATATTATCAAGGCCATTATCGCCGCTTTATCTGCAGTTTCTTGCCAATAAAAGCGGCAATAATGTATCGCCTGGCTTTTTGCTTTTGGGGTCTAAGTATTTGCCTCCCTGTTCTTTTGATTGGTAATAGCACTCCCTGGCACTAAGATGCCTTGGCATTTACACGCATTACAAAAACTGTACTTACTTACTTACTTATTTAATAGTCCATGGTATGGCTTGCAATTTTACTCCAGACCCTCTAAGCCTCTGCATTTTTCTCAGGGATTCCGAGCCTTCTCCATCTGGTCTTTTGATCTCAGTAGCCCCGACAATTGCACTACTCTGTGCTTGAGGTTTGGGACCTTCTACATCTGTATAGTGAATGGAGTGGCAAGACTGCAAGGTCGCTAGAGGGCTGAAGTCAGTTTCTCTGCAGGTTCTTGCATCAGGGTCCCAATTACTCTTGGCATGGAACCTCTACACATTGTCACATCTCCTGAGAGCTAAAAAGCTGGAGGACCACTGGCGTGCATTTGGAGTTTAAACATTCCTGTCGTAGTTGCTGTCTTTATGTGCATTTGGCTTCTTTAGTGTTCTTTTTGTTCTTTTATTCCACTCTTTTCTTGTATGGGTGGCATTTTCACAGCTATATCACAGCTCTTGGCTTTGCAGGTCATACTTGTGTGTGATCTTTCATGTGATTTTCGGCTAGATCACATTTGCCTTCCTATGACACAGCACCAATTGCACTCTAGTATCAATTAACAAAGTGAGATACAGAAGAAAGTGCATAGTCTCTCTTCACTACCATGAGGCGTGCCCTTGAGAGCATTAGGTATAAGGGGCCTAGTTATGAGCCTTTGCATCACTTTTACGCCGCCGGTACGTCACTTTTTGTGACGCACCAGTGGCGTAATAAATGCGCCTTGTTGCGCCATATTTTCAAAGTGACGCATCTAGGTAGATGCGTCACTTTGTAAACCCCTGTGCCACATACCTGCGCCAAGTATAATGTATGCAAGGGAGGCGTTTTGACGCAAGAAAGGGTCATGGAAGTGACGCAGTGAAATCTATAAGATTTCACTGCGCCACTTCTAGGACACAAATGCATCAATTTCTTACGCCTGCCTCAGAGCAGACGTAAGACTGACACAGGCCCTTTCACATGGGGCTTGCCCTATGTGAAAGGACACATTGCTGGAGTTGCGTCACTTTTGTGACACACTCCAGCAATGCGTCACTTTTGCACCATACAGATACGTCAGAAATACTGACGTATCAGTTACTCCTTACGCCATGATGCGTCATACTATAAATATGACGCATCATTGGTGTCGCAAAGGAGGGCGCAGTGAAAAGTGACTCATCGCTGTTTTCACGCAGCGATGCGTCACTTTTCATGATTGAGGCCCAAGATGCCTTTAATCGAGGGCGGCCTCTTCAATTTTCAAAACGCCTACCGGAGGATCTACAAAACCGAGGACATACCAATATTCCCTAAAATGTCAGTTGTGCCACATCATTCCATTGGCACGAGCTACAATGCAACATATTTTACCACCTCGCTCACAACAGCGCATAACACTTTTACCTGTTTCAAGTCTATGCCATGCTCGTTTGAAAGCCTGGCCCCTCATTCTTCTTGCACCTAGCCTCTGGAATTCCCTATCTTTTACTCACCTGCAACGATTAATATCTGCATTTTATATTGAATTTATCATTTCTAGGAGTTCCTTCCTTACAATTTGAGTCTTTGTTGTTCCAACTTCATGTTTCTCTCGGATTTGTACATTATGTAAGGTATCTTCAGAATGCAGCTGAATGTTGTATTTTATTCTTTAAATGAAGTGTACAACATGTTATAGTGGTGTCTTTTCATAAAAGTATAACTCGCAAGATCAGATTATTTTAGAATTTTTTTTAAGAAACTGCACAGTATTGGGCTCCTGGAGCGTTATAATTTTTTTTCTATAGGCCTCCTTTAAAAATGCCACTTAACAAGAAAGCCTCTGACATGGCAGTCGATTTCTCATTTGCCCACTAACAAAATAGGAGAAGAATTTGCATACATGATAATTAAAAATCAATGTTATCCAATCTTAGGCCATGTTTCTGCCTGCATAATAGTGGAAGCTAAATATAGGCCCATGGATTAGATAAACCCCTGTGTTAAATGGACACAGACAGTTAAATACAGTTTCTACTTGCATGTAGCCTTTGTTATCACACCTTTTGTTGTACTCGGAGGCTTTTCTCGGTTCTTCAGTGTAAACCAACGCTAATCTGTAACAGTATAGTGCCACTTGGCCCAGATGGCAGCCTTGGCACACACATCGGCCGTGCAGGATTGGATAAGCAAGGGCATTGCAACAGCTCGCGCGCACCGAGCACTGCAGCAGGTCCCAGGAGTCAAGGTTGACTGCACCGGGCCAGAACAGCACGAGACGCGTGGGCAGGGAGGCCTGCGCGTCCCGGACTCGCGCCTGGGTTGACACTCTTGTTGCGAACCATTATCATAAATGTTTTCTTTTTTAACAGTACAGAAAATAAATAAAAAATGAAACAACAGATAGCATGGTACATTGTGTATCAGAAGAACTTTGACCCACAAACTCCCTCGTTTCGATTAGAGTGCAGGAAAACATATTTGTTCCGAATAATTTTACATGTGTATCTCTTGATGCAAAGGTATTTTGTAAATAAATTAGATACACTGTCGATTGTACCTTCCTGAATGTTTATTAATATATTGTTTTGTATTTTGGGGAAGTGCTGACTGTTTTGGGGAAGTGCACTATGGGTCACGTTATTGCAGATTAATGGCACAGCTCTTTGGGTAATCAGGGAACCTGATTACCCAAAGAGCTGTGCCATTAATCTGCAATTCAGGGTAGTTGTTTGTTTAAAAGTGGACTAAAGCAAGGCTGCAATTCATGTAAGTGTGAGCAGAGGAACCTTTCTGCTCCAATAATACTGACACCACCTCGCTCAGAAGCAGAGAGAGGCAGCCACCACGTACTCTTTCTGTGCTGTGTAGTAGCGTAGCAAAAATGCCAAGGGCCCTGGTGCAAGGAAAATGGCCACATTGAATGCTGTTGGGGTAGAAAAATATAGCAATTATCGGGGTTCAATGTTCCCCATAGGGATCAGGTCACCGGTGCCGCTGTACCTGCTGCACCCGGGGTGGCTACCATCCTGAGCTGTGCGGTCTGCAGCTCATAGGCTAACTCACAGAAGTTGAGGATTAAAAGTATGCACTTTAGACAGTGCTATTGTGCAAAAAAACGATGGATTTGGGCCCAGATCTTTTGACTGGGGGAGTGTGTGACATTGATCCACATTCAGTCCATCACTTGTTGTTTTTGCAATTGTGCAATAGTATGCACAACCTGGGCAAGTGCACACACCCATTAAACAACACTAATACACAGTAGTCTTTTAGCTGGAATTAGAATAGACGAGCAGCATTACCACTTGTATCCTCTTTGGGTCAGTGCTGAATTTGAGCGTGTGGTTTCCGGTGCTTGGCACCGGCACTTAATTCTTAACACTGGCACTTATTACAGGCCACCACATGGTGGTGCTGTCTGTCTAATTCTGAGATGAGCGCAACAACAGCTGTTTATTACTTCAATATTCATTAAATATGAATAATGACTGCTGCCCATATCACTTTTATAGCTCTGGGTGGCCTGGAATAGTCGGAATTGTGACACTTGTAGGCATGTGATGGCTACTGGTTGTGTTGATACTGTCATTGGCAGCATGACAGGGGCAACGTTTGGTGCAAGCTGCAGTGGCCTACTCAGAAGGCCCCTGGCACTTATTTAGTACAAATTAAGCACTTCATTGGGTACATTAAATGGTTTCCTTTGGGTTTTCACATTTTAAGGGAAAAATCCACGCAGAAAGTAATTGAAAGCTTGGCCAGGAACTCAGCGATCAGTTTTTCTCCAAATTTTTTCAGACAGGAGGTAAAATTGTTCGCTGTTGGATCATTGGTACCCAAACACATAAGATCTGCTGTTACCACATAGATGTTTTATACATGGATGTCATTTGGTGGTAGTCTGCGGTCGCAAATGTGATGTCTAATTTGCTTCCTGCTACTCCTTTTAATTCCTTGGCCAACCCTGGCCTCAGCGGAGGCGAAGGTTTTGCACCCTCCAGGGGTCGCAATGAAGTGCCAGGAGTCGCAAGGAGCAAGTGAGAGGTCACAGCTGCAACCCCTGACTACCTCTAAATGACATCCATGGTTTTATAGTGTATTCTGACACTAATGCTGATTAACACTTGGCCTGGGCAGTGAACTCCGCTCCATTCCCAGAGTTTAAGAAATAATCCGCACTATGTGCTATGTAGAGTTCTGAAAAACTAATGGAGTGGAGTTTTTTCCTCGCTTGAGCTCGCCAGCTTCAAGTTGGTGAGAGTGAGCAAGGAAAATCCTCCTCCCAGTGAGATTTCTCAAAGCGGGCGCTTAGATTTCTCAACACGGACGGTCGAAGATGGTCTCAACCGCTTGTGTTGAGAAAGCATCCGTATGCGTTGAGAAAGCTGCTGCTGGGTAGAAAATCTACTCAAGATGCTATAAAAGAAGCAGCACCCTCTTGCACTGTGCATGGTGCCATTCCAGCTGATTTTACCACGTGGGACAAACACTTGATGCTGAAAATCAACATGAATGGCATGACTAAACGCAGTCCGCTGCTTGTGGAACTACGCCAACTACGCCCAGGCCTAGTTAAGGCCCCTTTTTATTATATTCAGGTCTGGTGATAGGCAAACCTGTGGATTTTACTAAAATGATATGAATATTTTGCTCATAGGTGCTTTCTGCCAGCCATCTTCCTCCATTGGTCTGATATTGTGTCAATCATATTTTGTCCTGCCCACAGCAGCTTACAGCATGTGGCAGTTGTTAAGCCCACTTCCGTCACTGGCTTGTGTTCACTGTGAGTGACAACATTATACTCTTTCACGAGGAGAACACCCACAAAGTTTTGTAAAAAAAAACACATGATAAAACAACGCAAGCGTTGACAAAATGTAAAGCTTGAGCTCGCCAGCTTCAAGTTGGTGAGAGTGAGCAAGGAAAATCCTCCTCCCGGTGAAATTTCTCAACGCGGGCGCTTAGATTTCTCAACACGGACGGTCGAAGATGGACTCAACCGCTTGTGTTGAGAAACCATCCGTTTGCGTTGAGAAAGCTGCTGCTGGGTAGAAAATCTACTCAAGATGCTATAAAAGAAGCAGCGCCCTCTTGCACTGTGCATGGTGCCATTCCAGCTGATTTTACCACGTGGGACAAACACCTGACGCTGAAAATCAACATGAATGGCATGACTAAACGCACTCCGCTGCTTGTGGAACTACGCCCAGGCCTAGTTAAGGCCCCTTTTTATTATATTCAGGTCTGGTGATAGGCAAACCTGTGGATTTTACTAAAATGATATGAATATTATGCGCATAGGTGCTTTCTGCAAGCCATCTTCCTCCATTGGTCTGATACTGTGTCAATCATATTTTGTCCTGCCCACAGCAGCTTACAGCATGTGGCAGTTGTTAAGCCCACTTCCGTCACTGGCTTGTGTTCACTGTGAGTGACAACATTATACTCTTTCACGAGGAGAACACCCACAAAGTTTTGGTAAAAAAAAAACACATGATAAAACAACGCAAGCATTGACAAAATGTAATGGCTGGTGACCAACACCAGACCTATTGACTTTGCCAATAATAGTGCTCATTGTGGTTTAATCAATATTAATTACTAGTTTACACAACAAATAGACAGGGAAGCCACAAATTTAAAAGCAATTGGTCACTTTATTAACAGATCCAGTCAACACTCATCTCAATGAGACTCTTTCCACTGTTGAAGGTAATCAAAAAAGATCAGAAATGGATGGATGGATAGATGGATGAAATTTAATTATTGATGACAGAATAACGCATAATTTCCGGCATTTTTGCGAAATGCCTGAAAATACAAACACTATTATCCTCTTGAAAAAAACTGGACAAAAGGACATATTTTGCACAAAAAAGTGCAAAATTAATAAGCCTGCATTTGAAGTAATTTTGCGTAATTTGAGCAATTCGAATAATTTCCACTAAGGAAATGACATGACTTTCACCAAGGGCTATAGGTATAGACAGACAGACAGACAGACAGACAGATAGACAGATAGACAGATAGATAGATAGATAGATAGATAGATAGATAGATAGATAGATAGATAGATAGATAGATAGATAGATAGATAGATAGATAGATAGATAGATAGATAGATAGATAGATAGATAGATAGATAGATAGATAGATAGATAGATCATTTTCTAACTTCATGTGTCTTTCAGCTAAGTGCACATGTAAAGATGTCATGGTATCCAGAAATGAACGTACTTTCTAATATGCTAAATATCAATGGGGTTAATTATAATAACAGATTTATTTTAAAAACATATAATAATCAAATTCCAAAAAAACGGTGAGGATTTCACCCACAAATAATCAGTTATCCTATTGGAAGGCATGACCTGACAGCATGCATGCATGCATAGCGTGAAGCTGTGTAATGCAAATGCACGTTAATGCACGTTAATGCACCTTCGGTTCCCTTGTTAGTCGACTTGCCTTAAAGTGGCTAAGAAGAAGGAGGCATGTCTGAATCACTGCTGCTACAGCCCTACAGCAGCACGATCGGTGCTGTTACATTATAACGACCCAATCCTTTTGAATCAATCATAATTCGGTGTACCTTTGAATGGGAGAGGTCTTTTCAGGTTAGCTCCTGAATGTTTCAGCCAAAACCACACGAGCTCATCAAAGATGTCATAAAATGGCAGGGATATTATGTTTAATTTTCATTCCTACACTACACATCATGATTGATTATTTTTGGTGTGAAATGACATCAGCGGGGGGGGGTATGCCAAGTAGGGTAACACGTGAAATAAGGCACAGGCCCACGCCCTGGTCAACATTTTCTTTCCACAACTTCTTCCGACATTTTAAATACAAATATGAAAGAATGGTTCAGAGAAATATTAAGGCATACCGCAAGTTGATATGCTTTAAAGTGCAGTGCAATTGCCAAAGCTGATGGAGCACCGGGCCTTTGTGTGTTTGTCATGTGCTTAAGTCAGTCAGACCCCGAAAGCTACATGTGACGGCTCTGAACAAGATCTCCCACCGACACCCGCCGTTTTCATCTTACCTTTGGAATGGAGACATTTCATCATCACGAATTCTTTCCTGAGTACATGGTAGGCTCATGGAGTATTGTTGCAAGTTTAGTTGCGGCTTTGCTTGGTACATGGACCTGGCTTCATACTTAGTTAATTGAATCTTTCCTTTCCAAATTATTCACACCCTTGACCACCCCGAATTACCTCAGTTCTTGCCATCCAAACTTCAAACTGCTTGGTAGCACACGAAAAGCTAGTTTTAATTAATGTCTACCATAAGCTTACCTTGTGATGTCGCTCAACAGGCTGGAAAAATATTCTTTTGCAATTTCTCCGAGTCTTGACTTTGTGTTGACCAAAAATGTCAAGAGTACATCTTCGACACCTGCAGCACGTTCGTCATTTACCTCAACCTTCAAGTGCATGGTCATCATACATACTAACTCTTCCATTTGGTTTTCAGCTTCCAGGCTTCTGTCACTGTCTTTCTATGGATACAATTCACTTATTATGACTTTCAGATGATTTTAAAGGCTAATTCCCTTAGCAGAACTCTCTTTTATTTTAATGACATCCATCATATTAAGGTCTCAGCTACAGACATCTTTAGCTGCCTTTTAGCCAGTCCTATTGCTTCCATTCATTACATCTACATAAAGTGGACTATCGGTCAACTCCTTTCTAATGATTGAATGGCTTTGTTGTTAATGTCCTATTACTTACCAGTAATCTTTATTACTCCGGGTCCCGTAGTCCTCGACACCTTCAGACTTACAAGTGGAGATGACCATCTCCCGGCAGAAAAAAACAAGAGGAATGCTGAGACACTAATACTGCCCCTCCCCCCGGGAGTACATAAGCAGTACTTACCCAGCAGCCCTCCTGTACATAACAAGCCCAGACAGGAAGGCCGGCCGCCCGGGAGGGAGGGAGAGGCGTATGAAGGTGTCGAGGACTACGGGACCAGGAGTAATGAAGATTACCGGTAAGTAATAGGACATTACCCCCAGGTCCCTCCGTCCTCGACACCTTCATACTTACAAGTGGAGAATACCAAAGCAGAAAACCCGGCCTTCCGCACACACAAGCACACCCAGGAAACCACAACAAAAGCAGCCACCCAAGGGAGCACCGAGAAGGAGGAAGGAAGACCCCAGGAAACAGCCGGCCCGCAACCCAGAACCGGACAGCAGGGACAAGGACCGGAGACAAAGAAAAAATGCCAGGGCACCAAGGAAAGGAGGCCGCCAACCCGAGAAGCTGGCAACCGGGACCCGAACCAGGGCACCAAGCGCAGCCAAAACCAACCCACCGGAGAAGACCGCCAAGGCCAGAACCAGCAGGAAGGAACACACCGCCAGGCAGACCCACCAGGAAGACGAGACAACCCGGAAGAAGCCAAAGAAAGAAACGGCCAACAGAGCCCAGGCACAAGCACCCAGCCCAAAAAGCAAGGTCAAAAAGAAAGGACTCGAGCCCAAGAGACCCGAGGAGGAAACCCGGCCGAGGAGGCCCAGGAAGCAACAAGCACTCAGGAGCCGAACAGGATCGAGAACCCGACCCAAAAGACAGGGACAGGGAAGAAACCCAGAACCCAGCCAAAAGCCCACCAAACAAGGAGAGGCTCACAAGACCGGAAACCAGCAACAAAGAAAACTCAACCAGGTCGGGAACAGAAAACCGACCACAAGCCCAGAAAACCCCAACCCCAAAGGGATGGAACACAAGGCAGGAGGGGAGCACAGAGCAACCGGGAAACCCCAGCAGCCGCCCAACGAGTCACAGAGGGCAGCACAAAGGAGGCGCCCAAAGACCCAGGACCGCCCAGGAACCCCACACCCAGCCCAGGCAAGCAGCAAGGGCAGGAGCAGCGGGAAAGAGAGAGCCCAGAGAGCACAGCACCCAGACCAGAACCACAAGGCCCCAATCCAGCAACGCCAAAGAGGAGCCAAGCAAACCGCAAAAAAAGAGACCAACAAACACCAATAGAACCGGGAAGCCAGGACCAGAGCCAAGCAACCCGACCCCGCAGGAGGAACAGCAGGCCCAAGCAAACTCAGAGGAGAGCAGAGGACCAAGCAGCAGGAAACCACAGACAACCCGCAGCCAGGAGGGAGGGACCCGCAGAGGCACGAGCACCAAAGAACAGCACCCCAACCAGAGAGTGAGGGGCACCCAAACAGACCCAGACCGGGAACAAAGCCCGGGAAATCAAGGGAGGAAGGAGTGAGCCAGGACCACAGAACCAGAAAAGAACCCGGAAAAGGCAGGCAACAAACCCCCAGAGCAGGCCAAAAAATGACAGCACAGCCCGAAAACCCAGGAGGCACAGACCGAGGCCACACACAACCAGCAAGAAGTCGGCAGAACCGGAGCCATAGAAATCCACACAGGCCCACAACACCAGGTAAACAAGCTCGGGAAGAGAACCAACAGAAGGAGAAGGCCCAGAAGGAACCACCAGAAGCGGCCCCAACTGCAGAACACCCCGCCAGGATCCAAAGAGAGAATAGCAAGGAAGCAGAGCCCAAAAAAGGAGCACCACAAGCAGGAGCGGGAAGTAGCAGCAGAAACCTCAGCCAGGCACCCACCAAGGGAACCAAACTAGACCAGAACAACCCAGGGAGCAAACACCCCCAACAGCAGACGGATCAGGAAGCCAACAGCACCCAGCAGCCCCAGAAGGCCAGGCAGGGACCAACCCGGCACGACCAAACACAACACTGAGCAGACAGCAGAGCACGGAGACAGCACACCAACCTGGAGAACAGGAGGCAAGACAGGAACCGGCAGCAGCCAGAAGGCCCCAGCCAGGAACAAACCAGGCAGGCACCACGGCAGAAACAGGAGGGGCAGACAGGAAACACCAGAAGCAAGCCAAAGGCCAGCCCAGGGGTAGCCAGCGCAGAAGCAGCCAGGCCAAGCACACAGAAAGGCCCCCGGACAACACCAGAAGCCCCAGGCTGGAGCAAAGGGAAGCCCACACCAACAGGAAGACCCAGGCAGGCACCCAAACAGGCACCAAGCAGGGAACAGACGAGAACAGGTGCAAGCAGGGCTAAAGCAGAACAGCCACACCCAAGGCAGCACAAGCCACCCAAGCGCAGGCAGAGGGGACAGAGCACCCCAAAGAGCCCCCGGCATGACACAGGCAAGCACCCACAAGAGGAATCAGGCACAGCCCAAGTGACGGGAGGAACAGGACCAGGAACCAGGAGCCCCAAAGGCGACCATCCACACAGAAGCCAGGAAGCGAAGAACCAGGACACCCAAGCGGAGCAGAGGCCACAACAGCCAGCCCGCAGCGGAGGCAAGGCCACATAGGGAGAACAGCACGGCAGGCCAACCGGAACCAGGGAAGCCCACAGGACCCCACCCCCGCATCGGCCCGAGGAGCAGGAACACCGAACCACCACCAGGCGGGGTAGGCAGTCTGAAGCAGAGGGGGAACAGGCCGTCGCCGAAGAAGAGAGGAAGGCCACGCAGCAGAGAGCAAGGCACAAGCAAGCACGTAGGAAAACTCCAACAACACAGGGAACCCCAGGAGCAAGCAAAGGTAGAGCCAGCGAAAAAAGGAACCAGCCACCACAGAGGCGACCGGAACCCACGCCAACCCGAGGCAAGCCATAAACAGAAAGAGCGAACGCCCACAGAGCCGCCAAGAGCACGGGCACAGCCAGAAGAAGAGTACCAAAGGGAGCAGATCCTCGGAACGCCCACCATGCAAGAACAGCAAGACCCTGGGCAGGCCAGCGGCAAGGCCGCAGACCAGGAACAAGCCACACAGGAGGCAAGCACCATGGACTCCAGAGACAGCAGCAGGACGCCCCAAAAAGCAATATGGGACGTAGCACAGTGCCAAACGCAAGCCCCCAACAAACCCCGGCACCCCCAGGAGGCACCGACCCAGGGACAAGACACACGCCAGAAGGCACACCCGTCATCACCCCAGGACCGGCACCAGCAGGCAAACAGAGGACCCACCAACACCGGACATCAGGACAGCAGCGGCCGGACTCGAACCCACGGGCATGAGCGCCAGCGACACCAGGGACACAAGAAGGACCACGGATCCCAGCGCCTTGCAGCACCTAGAAGAAAAAAGTGTGGGCGAAAACCGCCAGAGCAGGGGCCAACAACACATCAAGGCCCCCACCGAAAATGTGACAAAAACACATACACAAGCAGCAAAGGAACATGACACCCCAGCGCTCCATGCCACATAAGCATGCCACATAAGCATGCCACATAAGTAAGACAAAAAAACAGAAGGCATACCAGGGTCGCAAATCTCCGAAAATCCTCCCCCCCTCCCCGGCCGAGCACAGAAAGCTCGGGGAAAGCGGAGGCACCGCGCCCAGGACACCCAAGGCAAAGGAGAGGCACAGGGGCAGCAAAGGCACCAGTCGCGACACATGAGGACACATGAACATGCGTAAGGCAATGGGTCAACAAGCGACCCGCCCAGAAGCACAGGACGCTGTGTGTCACCGCCGAGAAACTGGACCGCACCAGCCGGGAGGCCAACTTCTCACCCCAAAGCAGAAGACACAGGCGGGCCAGCAAAAGGGAGGACCAAAACACATCAAGAATGGCGCCAACACCGTCCTGAAGGCACCTGAAAAGAGAGCAGGGAACAGGAACATACTCAACGTGCAGCAGCAAACGAGAGGACCAACACACAGCAAGAATGGCGCCAGCCCCCCTCAATGCATCGAACAGAGGGCAGGGAACGGGAACAAAAGGAACGTCCCACACACAGCGCTTATAGTACCACAGGGACGGAAGAAACACAGCCCCGGACATCTGGCATAAACCCTCCTAATGGGACATCAGGAAAGAAGCAGAGGACACCAGAGTCAGCCCCCGAACTGGACATCAGATTTGGCCCCCGCATGCCTTGAACAGGAAACACTCCAGCGCTGCCAGCGGCGCTGCGTGGGGAGCCCAGTCTGCAGAATTTAACAGCGGCTGAGCGGGAGACCCTGCAGCCCCCCCCACCCTCCGGGGCAGGAAGAGAAGAGTCCCGAGCAGAGTGCCATAGAAGCAAGGCTAGGCGCCTGCCGATGCCAGCGCCAGAAAGAAAACGGGCAGGAACCATACACAGGCAGGCAGCAGCATAACAACAGCCCACCAAGAGCGCTATGCAGAAGAAAAAAAGGGATCCCGAAATCGGGACCCACCAGGAGTGGGGGCCAACCCCAGGAACAAGGCCCCCACATCACCATCGAGCAGAAACCATCAAAAGCCCATCCAGCGAGGCACGGCTCCCCGGCCAGGCTCGGGAAGCCGAGCCCGCGACCCGTAAGCAACCGGGAACTCCAGTACCAGCCACAAAGGGCCAGTAGGAGACACAGCACACAGCAAAGCCGGGAACTCTCCAATCCAAACACCGGCTCCAGAGAAAGACCGACTCCAAGCAAGCCCGGCAGGCCAGGTGGCAGTCCAGGGAACCCCGCGCCCATACAGCCAGGCAGCTGGGCGGAGGGAGAACAGAAGCACCGCCACTCAAGCCCAGCAAGAGCAGCACCAGCACACCATCAACACTGTCGGCAAACAGAAAAAAAGAACAGGAGGGCTGCTGGGTAAGTACTGCTTATGTACTCCCGGGAGGAGGGGCAGTATTAGTGTCCCAGCATTCCTCTGGTTTTTTTCTGTCGGGAGATGGTCATCTCCACTTGTAAGTATGAAGGTGTCGAGGACGGAGGGACCTGGGGGTAATTTCATTTCCCTTCTGATTGTATGGCTTTTTGTCATTTTTTTTAGTTTGTCCTTCCCAGTAGCAAATTTGTCTCAGTAGTTCTAATTAGGTGAGTTGTATCCTTTACACTGCTTACACAAGGGGACTTTTTTCCTTACGTTTTGTGTCAGTGAGGCTGTCCTACCTGGGAGTTCTGCTATCTGTTTAGTTATCTGGGAGAACTCATGCTACCAATAGTTATAGAAAGGACAATAGATGTAGTAAAAAGAGATAGTGTGCGCCTCAGATCAGCCCTCTTCAGCAATTGGCTTCAAAGTAATTTTCAAGGTTTGCAATAGGTGGTATGCACTGTCCTTTAAGCCTGTGACATTTCATGGCTGGTGATGTTGACCCTAGAAGCCTTTCACTAAATCCACCCTACAAGGAAGATTCCCTCTTTTGTTTCAATGTATTTATATTTAATTTGCGGTGTACAACTTTTAGAATTTTTTTACTAAAGGCTGAGCTTTTAATGACCCTTTTCGTTGTTTCTGCTGGATCTCAAGCCATTGAGGCCTTAACGCCCTGCATAGAGGGTGTCTAGAGATTACAGATGACAGATTCTGCCTCTCAGCTATTTTAAAATAAAAATACAGGGATAATTTGTGCGCAATACAAATGGCTCTTCCCACCGTCATGATTTTCAAGGAGCCACAAAAGACATTGGCTGGCTTACCATCAATGGTTTTCGTTGAGCAATAGTTTACTATTTCAAATTAAATCATAGTGCGGGTGTTCAGCGACTTCTTTCATGGCTATTTGACAAAGACGACAATAATGTGACTGCACAGGTAGTGATCGGGCCTGAGCAGTCAGTGGGGCTCTATTACTGTTACTGGGGTTACTGAAACAGTGAGTAATTTGTGCTGGACATGCCATAATTGGGACCGTGCCAACAGCCTGTAGGAGAAACAGTATTAAGGAAGACTGCGAAGAGGGTGGCTCAGTGAGCTGAATGCTCACTTCTGGGCCCTTTAGTCAAGAGTTTGAATCTTCAAGAGAGAGAATTTGTGTGCTACCTTAAAGATCAGTTTTTTAAAATTGTATATGTTAATAAAAACTTTAAAAATCACGAATGCTTAGACATCATATATCTAGTTTTACAGGACTGGTCATGGCTTGCTTATCAGTCGATCTCAGACGCAGCCAGGCACAAGTGGAAAGTAGGGAGCAGCTTGCAGGGCCTTACGGAATGCCTGAAAACATTACGAGGCATATTATAAAGGGGGTTTATCTCCGCTTTTTTGGCTTTAAAAGCCAAGAAAGCGGAGATAAAATTATCTCCATATTACCTAGCTGTCGCTAACACCAGTTAGCGACAGCTAGTAGGAATAGCGACCATCTTGGGCCCCACTTTGCATGTCAGTGATATTTATCACTAATGACATGCAAAGTGGGCGTGCCAAGATGTTAGCAACTGAAAACAGTCGCTAACATCGCTATCTCCTATTACCAACTTTTGGAGATATTCGCGCTAAGCGCAAATATCTCCAAAAGCAAACACCTGCCCTGAGCAGTTCTTAGCCATGTCATCCAATGGGAGGTGGATAACATGGCTAAGAGCATTAGCTCGGTAATGCATGAATATCGCTGACTTTTCAGCGATATTCATGCATTGCGGCGATTTTTATCGCATTTGCGATAAACCTTCTAATACCAAGGTTCATTTGCGGTAAAAATCGCCGCAGCTCAGCGGTAAAGTTTTGTCTCTAACCAAGCAATAGCGATAATTATCGCTATTGCTTGGTAATATGCCCCTAGATTTTTTTTCTTTTTTTTAAGGTTTGCTCTTGTTTCATCCCAACACCTAACTGTAATGTTACCTGTTTTTTCAGAGAGCGAGGGAGAGTGTGTGTGTTCATTCATTCAGTTTTTTTTATGAAAAGCGGACTGGCTCACGTTCATGAGAGCTGCACGCAAACTGCATGTTTTGTATATTTAAATTTTATCTTTTTATTGCAAATTTCAAACGGTTTCCTTTATATGGGTGAAGCGGTTACAACTGCGTGTGAGGAGCTCTTTCGGCGCCTGCTCTGTGCTCCCTCTCAATCCCCAGCGAGACAGGCCCTTCAGCAGTGATGGAAGATCTCCTCACCTCAGTCTATCTGTCATGGCAGGACGGCTCTACTGTGCACACAATGCTCTGATGGGCGCCATCACTCAACTGCAACAAGTGCAGCTCTGCGAGGAAGAAGCGGCAATTTGTAGCTTTCATCCACCCTTTTAATCATTCACAACACTTCCTCGGCAGCCACTTGGGATAAACTAACTGGAGAATTAAGAGCAAATATTTGCCTTTTTCTTCTATAATTCAGCACAGGCCCTGTTTAGAATTGTTGCTGCTTAACGAAAGACCTTTGACCTTCTGTTCAAGGCTGTGACTAGGAAAACCGCCATTTCGTAATGAGCCTTTTGTTGAGCTTTGTTGCGCTTGCTGAGGGGGATTTGTGCTCTACCCTCGCGCTGCAAATACTTTGTCTCCATGGCTTTTTATTCAAGCGATGAGAGAGGGAAAAAAAGAAGTACACTTCAACCTCTGCACGCGCTGCCTTCTCCATTAAGGCAACAAAAACCTCTAAATGGATGTCCTGACAACAGCAAAAGTAATAACTTACAAACGAAAAAGAAACAGTTATTTAATAGCAGTACTTTCATAGCTGCCCCCTTCATCCTCTGTCAAAAAAGCAAATGCGTTTGAATAGCAAAATATGTACCACTGGGTACAAGGGCAGAATGAATTTCAGAATCAATATTGGGCTCCCTCAACCATGAAACAATCAAGGGAAAAGCTCAAGTCAATGCCTTTGTCAAGTTTTTACTTGCTTACATTTTGTGGCTGAATGCAGGGGAGGGGAGAGTGTGACCCTTGGTAAGATATTGGTTGTGCAATTTATTTTGAGGGCATTAAGCCTTGTGCTAATCCACTCTCGGATCCAGGACGGCCATGGCTTTAAAAAGTACAAAGTCAAAGCACGTGGAGCTTGTGGAAAAAGACTTTGGGGAAATAGAGGTACATTACACGATTTTTTTTAGAGATGCTCGTGGTTGTAGCGAAACGTCAGTTCATTAAAATCTTCGTAGAGCTATTAATAAGGTGTCGGCGTTGTGAAATGTGTATCCATGAAAGATAAAGAAAAATAGTTATTAAACTGTACTGCTAGGCCTTATCCTTCGGTGCTGCAAAACAACAATTGACGAAGCCAGTAGCGGCTCCTCAGCTAAGGTAGAGGAGCTTCGCCTCACCGCTCGTTTGAGTAGTGCAAAAGAAAAATAAAATGATAATAACAAGCAATTATTCTCATTTTATTTTTCTTTAGACGCCAGCCAGGTTAGGCGGGGCGGGGCTGGGTTCACTGCATCAGTGGGAGCAGGAGTGGCTTTCCCCCTCCTAAGTGCGCAATGACGTTTTGACCGGCAATCTGGGGCTTGCCAAACCGCCATGCTCACTTGGCAGGTTCTCCATTGGACTGTGTTTCACAGCCCAGTGGAGAACGTGCCCAGTCTCACCAGACACTGCCTGAACATCCAAACAGGATGCTCAGAGTAATCACAATGTTGCTCCTGCAGTGTTGTGATTGGGTGGCAGAGTCCGGAAGCCTGGGTGCTTCTGGTATGCAGAAGAGCGAGGACGAGGAGAGTCGTGCTGCAGCATTGGAGAAGGTATGTTTTTTTTCTTCTTTTAATCTCCCCACCCACCCCCACCCGCCCACCTACTCACCACCCATGTTCAGAGGCAGCCGCCACTGGATGAAATCAATTGTGTGTTAGCATTTGTAGAGTGAAAAGTGTTTCACTAAAACACACAACTAGCGTAGCATTTGAGCATCAGTGCAAGCTTCCCTCACACACACAAAGCAGACCTATCGTGATCATCTGCAGTGCTTAATTTGTAAAATATGAAGTGCAGGTGCTCAAATATTTTGTAGGAGGCCACACCCACTTCCCTCGGCCCCACCCACTTCCACATGTGGCCCCACCCACTTACTCTAGTTGCCCCACCCTCATCCTCAACTGGCACTGCTGACTCTCAAGTACCAGAAAACTAGCACGTGGTGGCAAAGGCTCATTTAGTGGACCCTGGACAGATGCAATATGGGTGTCTCCATGCAAAATGGTGGCTGAAGTGAAGCAGCATGACAGTAGGAAGTATTGGGTGTTCTACAGTCCCTATCCCAAAGGAATGTAAGAGAGCCAATGTTGAAAAGGAGATGCCTTTTTACTTTTTTAGGTCAGGATTACATGCTATCCCCACTTGACAGATCTATCTCTTTGTTTCACAGAATGTCAGCACTCCGTGTGGAACTCCATTGAGCAGCTCACTGCTCAATAAACACTATATTTCCCCAAGGGTTTGCACCTCAATTTAAGACCATTCTAGTCAGCTGGTCATTTGTCCTATATGATGTGGAAAGTCCGGTATGTCGCAGTTAACTGAATGAAGTCAAGTGGGGTATTGGTGTTCTTAGCTTTGTGGGTGGCATGCATTCTATAATTGCAAGCACGGGCAGGGTTCAAACAAATCAACACATACATCTCAATTGCTTCTTATTTGCGCAAGAAAAATAGAAGAGATGAAAGAACCAAAAAATGAATCAATACTGATTTTAGAAGGGTTCTATTAACAACAATTGTGCGTCCATGTACTAGAGATGGAGGAGGAAGGAAGTGGAAAGTGATTGAACAAGAACATTGGGAAAAGAAATGAGAGCAGTGCAAATCCAAATTCAAATGAGAGTAATTAAAACAAAAATATGCCGTTTAGTTTGACTATTAGTGTTATTATCAGTTTATTATATAGCTTTAAAAAAAGAGACATTGCACTTAGTAACATTGTGCTTGGAGGCCCTGAGCTCCCTCACCTCCCCTCTGTGAGCACTCCCTTTTCACAGCGTCTTTTGGTCACCATTTTGAATGACATCCATGAAAACTTTGAGGCTAGGCCTCCGGATTTAAGACATTGCATACCACCTTCCAAAGCATGTGTTGGGTGAGGCAGCCTTAGAGTACGTGGTTCGCAACTCTGCATGTGTTCAATGCATGAAGCTGCTGTTCACTGGTCTGTGAGCGATGCACGCGCCTCAGAGCATTTTGCACGTGAGTGTGTTTTAGCGACTGTAGCTCAGAGCTATGATCAGGTACATGCACAGTGCAGGCCTGTGGTGGTTTCACGCTCCTGCTTCATAGTGCAGACATGCTCTGCTTCCTGTCACCTCTACGTGCCCTCTCTGCCCTGAAACATCAGCACTCACCATCAGTAGCAGCCCTCAATGGCCTCGCAGTGTGAAGCAAATTCTCGTACCACAGGCGTAGGGAAGCAGCACCTTAGGGATGTACAGCTCGGAGGCCAGTCAGTGCCAGGAAGCGCAGCAGGAGCAGTAACAGACGAAGCCAGCGATATGGAGTGCTGCATGGCAGGGCCATGATGCTCTCAACATGGCAGTCTTGCAGTCCTCTCAGCATGGACCTGTCCTAGGCTGCTGAACCTATGACGCTCAGATCTCTTGGAGTTGTACTTTTGGGCGTGGCAATAAATGAAACTGGGCAGTGCTCACATGTTGCCTGTAGCCTACTGCGCACAACCCCAACGACTACAGAACCAAAATCCAGCCCAAATAAAATCACAGTGTCCCTTCCGACCCGCCCACTGGACCGGCAACACTAAAACTAAAGGCCATATCGGTTTCGAGAACCACTTGATTGAGATTCATTCAGCATCTCATGAATCTCAGCATTCTCCTCTTGGCAATGGCATCATAATTGATGAGCATGGAATGGGGCGGGCACATGGCGGCTCCTACGCTAGAACTATTTAAAGTTTCTACTCTCTGTGTGCTTAACTCACTGGCTGCTTCAGCCTTACTGGGTGTGGGCGGCTAGTAACTGTTGGTGGCAGTTCATTTGCGGTGGGACCGGGACACACACTGACTGCAGTGCACTGCCTTGCTATATTAACTGATTGGGGTGAAGGACTGGGTTATTTAAGACCCAGCGGTGCCAGGGGACAACACCTGAAACCTTCGTGGGTAACCTGTTCCGGCGTACAAATGACAGAGACACGGGACACTTCCTTCGGCGTCAAAGATTCGAGGTTTATTTACTGCAGGGAACACAGAAGTCACGTGAAGTACACAGCATGTAAGTTCGCGGGATCTGATTCAATTCGCTACTGTGGATCGCTCCTTTTTATACAGTTTTCTCTCATAGATTAACATGGTACACAAAGGTTTACAACTTGGTTCCCACCATTATTCCCAAAAGGGGTCGCTTTGATGTATTCAAGGTCCGGAACATAAGTACAGAAACATTTGGTGGTTTCCAACTGTAAAAACCCATCTTCCCACCATTAGTACATTCTAATCGGCAGTAAATAGATCGGAGAAGGGACAAGGACAGGTGCAGAGGAAGACAGAAACAGTGGGGAGATCGGAAAGGGTGTAAAAGGGGTGGTATTAGGAAACACGAGCTACAGGCATCAAAGGGACGTGCCTAATGAGATGCACGGCTAAGACAATAGACTGGCGCGGCAAGATGTGCCTCGAGCGGAGCCAGCTGGCTTACAGTATCATCCCCCTCATCATAAAAACACTTTCAAAGGAAACGTGTCTTCCGCAAGCGTCTTGGGAATCCCAGGGTCGCGAAGCGGACAGCGTCCGTTCGCTGGCTACTTGAGGGCAAGAGACAAAATGGATGCCGCATCTAAGATGGAACCCGTGGGTACAGATAGGTAAACCCACGAAACAGACGAACGGTTTAGGTTAGCACAGCGAAAACGCGTACACCCACTAAACTCGTCATTTGCGGTTCATAGATACCAGACTCGACCATATTCGTGCGAGTCGAAAACATCACTTACGATCGTCACAGAACCTCAGACGCTCCTTTTGCCCTCATGTAGGCAAGCACTAGTCAGAATCATACTCGATATTCATCAGACCATCTAAATGTTGCTGCAACATAACTCTGTCCAACCGAGCTCCTTTGGTAACAGGCGGCTGTCTCATACACGTTGTAGCACAAAGGCCACATAAGGCAGGACCACACTGCACACAAAGGCAACACGTGAACAGAAACGCCACAACAACTCCGATGATCATCAGAATTTTCCAACCCCAAGTCGACATCAGGCCCCAAAACCACCCAAGTAGCGTCCAATCCCCTACGTCCACGTGTATGGACTCAGAGATCTTATGCAACTTCGAGATGGCTTGATAGACAGTCGGAGCGTTATCTGGAATGAAAATACAGCAGCTCGAATGGATCACTTTACATACTCCACCTCGATCTGCTAAAACAACGTCTAAAACCATACGGTTTTGTAACGTCATGAGCCTATCCGCCTGAAGTTCTGTGGTGATATTACCAAGGGCACTGGCAGTGATATTAGCTGTCGATTCCACCACTCGAGTCAACTGTCTCAGGTTCCTACTATTGACCATAGGTCCCCAAAACGGGAGGAAACCCTTGAAAAAGTCTCCTGCCTCTTCACCGGCAGTGTCCTCTTCACTAATCACGCCTCTCACAACTCTAGTCTTGTGATAGTCTGCATCAACAGTGAACGTCGGAGGCAACAAATTTGCGATATAGCATGAGCCCACAAAGTCAGAGGGCAACCATGCATACGCACGATCATGACAAACAAAGTATGTACCCTTGGCAGCCAGAAACACAGGGGAAGAGAGCATCGGTAGGATGTAAGTCTCGGAGCAAGCACTCTCTCCAAGACGAGCTCTCGATCTTCGGCCACGACCTAGTAGACAGAAATTACCAAGGTGGGGTACGATCCATATCGGAGACGAGCTTCTAAGCTGTCTTTCATCCACGAGCGCACTGTACTCAACCTTAGTCAGGACCCTATAGGCTCGCACCTCCTCTGGGATAAGCGACGGCTCATAGATATCCCTATCTAAATCTGCAATCGCTATGGCCAAAGGCTTGTGGTACGAACCAGGACCAAAGTGGGAAGGATGTGGCTCTCGATTGGGGTAGGAATCTAGTGCGCTTCGAAACATTGTTTGAAATGCTCGAGCTGAACCCTGGGAACTATAAGGAAAGACCAGATATGGAATTCCCTTATCCGTGGTATGTGGCATTAACCCACACACCCAACAATTAGTAGTGTTAACCACTAACTGGTGCTGATGAAGGAGCTGAATAAAAGAATTATCTCTAAATTCGGCACGTCTAGCCTGTTCGTGTTCGGGTAAGATATGGAAGGAATGAGGGGACACGGTAGAGGTAGGTTTGGGTTCAAAAGTAGGAGTAGGTATGGCAGAAGGTAGGAAGTACGGTATCATATAATACACCCCACCCGCCAATAACAAAGAAACAATCAGAAACAGGAGGAACATCTGAAACATAAAACATTTTGTCCGAGTAATTTGTTGGAGTTTGAATCTTTGCGCCTGAGCTTCTTCCAAGTCCATCAGCTTCAAAAATGCCATCCCCTAAAACCGTCCGCAACGTCTCTTGACGCACTTCGTTCTGTGTAGCAGTAGTCAGTCCCTAGGAGTTCCCAGGAACTGACGGTCTTTGACCTAGCGTCAAGACCTACTAACCAGAAGGAAGTACACGCGCGGCCCTACGGTACACCTGGATGCAAGGTATCTTATTCACAAATATGTACAAAGTCTCTCAGCTGTGGAAGCACAAACACATATGGAAAGAAACTCAATATTTACGAATAATCACAGTTATACGAATGTGTAGATTGATCGTGGCAAATGGGATAATGTAGATGTCAAGGAACAAGAACGAAAATTTTATTAGTCTTTGGTGCTGGATCGCAAAAAGTATCGAGTTTTCCCAGGACGTGTCTGTTCGTCAAACAATGGATCCGATGAGGGAACAGAGTTCTGTTGGTCAATCAATTGTTCGGATCTTGAGTCTTGTGATGACAAATGTTCAACAATGTCGTTCTGCTGCACTGAGGATTCTCCGACAGGCTGGGCGTCGCTAAAGGGTACAAAGGTCTGCAATCTTTCGGTTTCAGAGGAAGCAATGTCCCTCCTCACCCACGAGTCTGCTGGTAAAGGTATAGGTAGCTTTTTAGTATGGGTGGCATGCACCCAGTTTTTACGACCTTCCAAACGGACAGCAGTCCTCGTGGCGAGAAGAACTTGGTAGGGTCCAGTAAAGCGGGGTTCAAGATTTCTTTTTCGTCCAAAATTCCGCGTCACCACCCAGTCTCCGGGTTGGAGCTGGTGGCCTGGACCCTCCGTCTGCGTCGGCAATGCTTCGTAAACCTGTTGGTGAATTAACCTCAGTTTAGCAGTCAGATCATGAAGATAGTCAATCAACATTGGATACTCGAGATCAGAAAATACACTCGGTCTAGGGACCCCCCAAACATTCGCAGGACGGCCGAACACTATTTCATAGGGGCTAAGCCCTACTCGGGAGTGTACGGTCGCCCTTGTTGACAACAAAGCTAAGGGCAAAGCGTCAGGCCACGAAAGACCAGTTGTAGCCTGAATCTTTGCTAGTTTGAGTTTAAGGGTGCCATTATACCCTTCAACCAAACCTGCTGACTGAGGATGATTGGCACTATGGAATTTCTGATTAATTCCAAGGCCCTTACACACACTCCTCATCACACTCCCCACAAACTCACTTCCGTTATCAGACCATACAATCCGTGGCATTCCATACCGAGGAAAGTATTCCTTCAGTAGGATTTTCGCAGTAGACAGTGCAGTATTATCTTTGAGAGGGTAGGCTTCAATCCATCGGGAGAATGCGCAAACCACAACTAAAACGTATTTCAGATTATTGCATCTCTCCATATGATGAAGTCTAGTTGAATCACCTCAAAAGGACATGAAGGGGGAGCAAAATGGCCAGGAGGTGTAGGGGTTCCCTTACCAGGATTGTACAACATACAAACCATGCAATTCTTGACCAATCTCTCAGCACATTTAGTAATACCATCATTCTTCCACACAGGGGACAACAATTTACAGATACCTTTTACACTAATATGCGCTAAACCGTGTGCCATCGTCACAACAGCTAGCACATACGCATCTGGCAACATCCATCTCTTATGCTCCGACAAATCAACCCAACAACCATTCGCATCCAACTTTCCCGTACTCTCTTTCCACTTCGTCTTTTCAGTCTCAGTGGCCTCATTCTGTATCGCTTTCACACTCTGGATAGTATCCTCACACATACCCGTCTCTGTAGGCCACCTAACCGAACTCGTCACATACATTCTAGTGCTAAGGTTCCGGGCAGTCTCCTTAGCAATCTCATCCGCAAACGCATTACCACGACCAACATCATCCGTCACCTTACAGTGCGCACTACATTTAACAATCGCTACCTGCTTCGGCAACGTAAGTGCATCCAAAAGATCATTCACAAGCTGTCCATGCTGAATCTTCGTGCCATGCGACGTCATAAACCCTCTCTCTCTCCACAATCGTCCAAAGCTATGAGCGACGCCAAAAGCATATTGGCTGTCGGTAAACACATTCACACTTTTTCCTTTTGACAACACACACGCTCTAGTTAGAGCGATCAGTTCTGCAGCTTGGGCAGAGTTCTGATTCAGCCTTGCAGCTTCCACAACAGTATTCAAAGTTACCACAGCATATGCAGTCGTCACATCACCATTTGGCAATTTAAAACATGAACCATCCACATACAAAGTTCCATCAGGATCTTCCAAAGGAGTGTTTTTAAGGTCCACTCGACCCTTTGTTTCCTCTTCTGTCCTTAAGTAACAATCATGAGCTGCTACTTCACCTGACTCCGTACTGATTGGCAATAAAGTCGCCGGGTTCAGGACATTACAGCGCTTTATCTGAATATGACTTGCCAAAAGCGTCAACTCGTACCCAGACAACCTCGCACTCGTCAAGTGCTGGGTTTTCGTACGATTCAAAAGAGTGTCAACTGCATGCGGAACCATCACCGTAAGCATATTATCCATGACCAATCCTGCTGATTGTCGGATGGACACCGCAGCTGCCGCTGTTGCCCTCAGACAACTCGGCAATGCTCTAGCTACTGGGTCCAATGTGAGGAAAAATATGCACATGGACGTTGCTTACCACCAAAAGGTTGCGTTAAAACACTCAACGCACAACCTTCCCTCTCGTGAACGTATAATGTAAACGGCTTACTGTAGTCAGGAGTACCTAACACAGGAGCCGAACACAATGCGTCACATAGATCAGAAAAACTTTTCTGACATTCTTCCGTCCATGGTAAAGGAGTTGGAACATCCTTACACGTAAGAGCCACCAATGGTTTCGCTAAAAATGAAAAATTTGGAATCCACTGTCTGCAGTATGACGTGATACCTAAAAAGGCACGCACATCTCTTTGGGTTGTTGGCACAGTCATTCGCGCAATTGCTGCAATTCTCTCTGGGGTCAACCGTCTTCCCTCCTTTGACAATAAGTGACCTAGATAGGTTACTTCTTGACAACAATATTGAAGTTTAGAAGGTGATACCTTGTGGTGTAAGTCACAGAGATGTTGCAACAACGACACCGTAGCAATTTTGCAGATGTCCTGAGTATCTGCGGCCACCAATAAGTCGTCGACGTATTGGATTAGGGCTGCACCAGCCGGTAACACAAACGCATCAAGTTGGCCCTTCAAGGCTTGACTGTATATCGATGGACTCTCACAGTAGCCCTGAGGAGCACGTTTAAACCGAAAGCTACGGCCACCAAGAGAGAAACCGAAAAGGTGTCTGCTTTCTTCGGCAATCGGAATACTAAAGAAAGCATTCTTTAGATCGATCACCGAAAACCAAGATGCAGAAGCTGGAATCAGAGTCAGCAGCGCCGTGATGTCAGGCACAACTGGGAACTGAGGAATCACAATTTTATTCACCTCCCGTAAATCGATAACAAAACGATAAACAGGCGGTTTCGAAGAATCGGTACGTTTCAAAATAGGCAGTACAGGGCTGTTGCACACGTTTCCCCGAGTCTCCTCAATAACATCTTTCTCGATCAGATCATAGATGATCGCCAACAGTGCTCGCTCACCATCAAGGGAGATTCGATACTGGGGAATACGTGGCAGTCGCGCATTAGATTTCAAGTGAACAACATAAGGGGAGATGTCTAGCAGGCCCACGTCATTGGGACCTGTTGCCCACAAAGATGCAGGAAGAGAACTCAATTCCGGTGGAAGCTTATCGAGAGACAAGTACATTGGAGAGACAACTCTCTCACCCAAAGTAAGCCTCACTCCCGCAGGAGAACAATACAAAGTCGCATACAAACGCTTTAGCAAATCCAGGCCCAAAAGATTTTCACCACAACCAGTGGTCAAAATCATCGGGGCTTTCAGCTCACGAGGCCCAATTGTAAGTGACAAAGGGCACGAAACCGGATTGCTAACGGGGGCGCCAGAGAATCCAACGGAGACATTTGTTAAGCCAGACAAAGGTGCGCCAGGGAGTTTCGAATGCATTATGGAACTTTTCGCTGCACCAGTGTCCAACAGAAAAGGTTCAACGACGCCCGATGTGGCAACTGTGACGTAAGGCCCTCTCTGATCAACCGGAACTGATACTACTCCCTCTCCTTGTCTATGGCTGTCCTAGTAATTACTGTCATCAGTTTCCTGATCGACGTAATAATCATCTACATTGTACTGCGCAGATCGTCCTTGCGACGATCCACGTTGATCAAAACAATTATTGGAATTTGACGAATTATCTGAACGATCATTTTGAGCACCACGACCCCTACCACGTGATGTCTGCTGAGAACCACCACGACCTCCTCTAGATGTGTTGCCACTATTACGCTCATTTAGAACTGGACAGCTGAATTTTAAATGACCTTCCTGTCTGCAATAGGCACACTGATTGTACCCCAACGAAGATCTCTGCGAAGAGGAGTCATTTCTCGATTGCGACCTATTAGATTGAGGCTGCGATCGGTTACGTTGCTGCGAGTCATTCTGATTCGAACGCGGTGGATATGCCTGCTGCAATAACACTTTAGTCTTGAGCTCTTTCGTCTTCTTATTAGCGCAATCAATTTCTTCCTTCTCCCTATTCTCATAATACTGCGTCGTAGCCAATATTTGAGCAGAAGTAGAGACAGCCCACGCACTCTCAGAATTTTTTAATTTGTTGCTCAAGTCAGGCAATAAGTTAGAAACAAATTTATCCACGAACAACCGCTGACCACCCTCGGTACCCATATCCTGACCACTATGATCGATGAATGCCTCTTCAAATCTCGTAAAGAAATCAGAGACACTCTCATCCTTCTTCTGTTTGCAAGCGGACAGTTTATCCCAATTCACCTTCATAGCTGGCATAAGCGCTTTCATTAGGGTAATGATTCTCTGAGGGAGAGCAGTAATAAGCTGTTCGGGCTTAGCCCCACCAATTTGTCATGTATCGGCCGCAGTAAGAGCAGCCCAATCACCACCTAATTCGTTTGCATGATCTTCCTGACGAATCTTGGCCCATACCGGTTGTGGTATGATATTGCCAAACAACATATCGATATCGGCAAGATTCATTATCGTTGCATCTACGAGCTGCGACAATTCCTTATAATACCCTGCAGGATTTTTGCGAGGGTCAGGCAAAGATTGCTTTACCTGCAAAACTTCCGATCGTTTCCATGAAGATGTATCCATACTCTCTGAAAGTGTGGCGGAATAATAGGAACAGCCTGTGCATCACCAGGCATCCACACTGGTGGAACTTCGCGCATGGGATACTGACCAGGCGTTGCTGACGATCCCTCAATATCTTCCACGAACAATGCTCTAGGCATGATAGAAGGACGGAAGGATAGCAACTGCTCGACAGCACGTCAAACATTGCTACCCACTATCATTCCGTTCGCAAACTGAAGCTGAAGATTAGTTAAAGCAGTCAGTGTTTCATCAGACGCGTCGACCGATATTTGGTCACGCAAAACCTTGCACATCTCCTCAAACACGAACCTCTGTGTCGGTACGTTGAACTGAGAGAACGTATCAAGTACCACACGTGGAGGATTCCTAAGGGGATATTTCACCCAAGCCATCGCCATATTATACAGCGCAGCGCGTTCCCTATTACCGGGAAGCTGACTACGTCTTTGTGGACCGTCCGAATCAGCGGACTCAAGTATAGGTCCAAGTGAATTGAAGAAGTTAGCAGCAACAGAGGGAGTACGACGTCGAACAGACAGAGAAGAATAACATAAGGGATTAACAAGAGAAGTGTCAGAAACAGAAGGTACAGCAGGAGTAAGTAAAACGGGAGCAACAGCAGGAGCAGGAGTATGAGGAAGTACAAGCGGAGGAGCAGTAGGAACAGAAGTAGGCAAAGGAGCAGGAACAGGCGGGGGAACAGGTTGAGGAACAGGTACAGGAGCAGGAACGGGGGGAACCACGGGAGCTGTGGTGCCCTGTGCGTACGGAGGTGGTGACTTCATAAGATAGGACATTAAAGGATCCTCAACTAAATCCTCCTTCTTATCCGACTTCGTTGGCAAAGCGGGATAACATTTACCTATAGACATACGCTGAAGCCTATCAAAAACTTCCTTTTCCTTTTCCTCCTTATCACGTTGGAACTGCTCTGCTTTCTTTACAATGGTAGCAACACCATCTCTCTGATTACGTTTTGTCTGTCTTATTTCTTTCTGTTTGGCTTCTTTGCGCCATAACCGAAAGGCATCAAACATGGCCGGGCTTGACTTTTTCTTAAACAATTTAGCCTCAAGGTTATCTAGAATCGGGGTCTCGAAACTACCATGAGGTGGCCAACTAAGGACACCATCCTTTTTGGTGTAGCGAATCCAATATTCATTAAAGGTAATCGGACCTAACCCATGTTTACTGTAAAGCTCATAAGTGGGAGTTCCAACCGGAGGTATCGGACAAGAGTCCTCCAGTCGGGAATCCATACCACAACGTCTGAAACAACTGAACAAAGTACTGCGACCAGGCATCTTGCACGCTAGCCGAGTTTCACAAACTTCAAGGGTTACGGGATTTACCAAGTCCCTGCAAAGAGCAAAAACCCTCGGTTTTTGGCGACTGCAATCGTCAAATATTACAACAAAGAACCAAGTACCAAGAACCACAAATGCAATGGAACCATGCAACCACTAAGCAACCACAACTAAGAACTCTGGGAGCGACCCACAAATACTTAACTCAAAGATCAATGGCGTCACCAGGAAGGCCCGTCAATCGTCTCCCTGTACCAAGGTCTACGCCAGGCGCCAAAACAGGTCTACAGTCAGGGCAGCAGTCCGTCGCAGCCGTCAGGAGGCGGGAATCTTCGCGGGAAAAGTCGTCGGGCCACTTATTTCGACAACAGGATCGATGAAGCGGGGTGCACCTTCCCTTGGAGATTTCACACGAAGTTCCTCACGATCGTCGGGCTTGGACCGGTACCACTGATGCAGCCCCACATTGGGCGCCAACTGAAGGACTGGGTTATTTAAGACCCAGCGGTGCCAGGGGACAACACCTGAATCCTTCGTGGGTAACCTGTTCCGGCGTACAAATGACAGAGACACGGGACACTTCCTTCGGCGTCAAAGATTCGAGGTTTATTTACTGCAGGGAACACAGAAGTCACGTGAAGTACACAGCATGTAAGTTCGCGGGATCTGATTCAATTCGCTACTGTGGATCGCTCCTTTTTATACAGTTTTCTCTCATAGATTAACATGGTACACAAAGGTTTACAACTTGGTTCCCACCATTATTCCCAAAAGGGGTCGCTTTGATGTATTCAAGGTCCGGAACATAAGTACAGAAACATTTGGTGGTTTCCAACTGTAAAAACCCATCCTCCCACCATTAGTACATTCCAATCGGCAGTAAATAGATCGAAGAAGGGACAAGGACAGGTGCAGAGGAAGACAGAAACAGTGGGGAGATCGGAAAGGGTGTAAAAGGGGTGGTATCAGGAAACACGAGCTACAGGCATCAAAGGGACGTGCGCCAACTGAAGGACTGGGTTATTTAAGACCCAGCGGTGCCAGGGGACAACACCTGAAACCTTCGTGGGTAACCTGTTCCGGCGTACAAATGACAGAGACACGGGACACTTCCTTCGGCGTCAAAGATTCGAGGTTTATTTACTGCAGGGAACACAGAAGTCACGTGAAGTACACAGCATGTAAGTTCGCGGGATCTGATTCAATTCGCTACTGTGGATCGCTCCTTTTTATACAGTTTTCTCTCATAGATTAACATGGTACACAAAGGTTTACAACTTGGTTCCCACCATTATTCCCAAAAGGGGTCGCTTTGATGTATTCAAGGTCCGGAACATAAGTACAGAAACATTTGGTGGTTTCCAACTGTAAAAACCCATCTTCCCACCATTAGTACATTCCAATCGGCAGTAAATAGATCGAAGAAGGGACAAGGACAGGTGCAGAGGAAGACAGAAACAGTGGGGAGATCGGAAAGGGTGTAAAAGGGGTGGTATCAGGAAACACGAGCTACAGGCATCAAAGGGACGTGCCTAATGAGATGCACGGCTAAGACAATAGACTGGCGCGGCAAGATGTGCCTCGAGCGGAGCCAGCTGGCTTACAGTATCATCCCCCTCATCATAAAGACACTTTCAAAGGAAACGTGTCTTCCGCAAGCGTCTTGGGAATCCCAGGGTCGCGAAGCGGACAGCGTCCGTTCGCTGGCTACTTGAGGGCAAGAGACAAAATGGATGCCGCATCTAAGATGGAACCCGTGGGTACAGATAGGTAAACCCACGAAACAGACGAACGGTTTAGGTTAGCACAGCGAAAACGCGTACACCCACTAAACTCGTCATTTGCGGTTCATAGATACCAGACTCGACCATATTCGTGCGAGTCGAAAACGTCACTTACGATCGTCACAGAACCTCAGGGGGCAGCGGGGTCTGCCTGGTGCGCCATGATCTTGTTTGCCTGCCTCACCTGGGTGCTGTTGGCCCCCACGAGATACTGGCTACTAGTAACTACTGCTCTGCTGCCAGTCCCTTAACACCAACGTCGTCGTCGGGGAGGGGAGGGGGGTGTCGCAGTGGATAGCTGGCACTTAGAGTGAGTAGTGAGTAGTGAAAGAGGCAGATGAAAGGCCTTAATGGCCCGCTGAACCACAATGACGGTGGTGTGCTGTGCCCTGCCGTGCGTGGGTATGCTGGAGGGTGGCAATGCGCAATCAAATCTGCGCACGTTGCCTCCTGCCACCAAACACCCACAGAAATAAAATCCAGCCCAATTCCCGACCCGCCCACCGGGCCGGGAACACTGCTAAGGGCTGCGGCCTCCTCGCCAATATATGATCATCAGCAGTACAGTGAGACAGACACTGACTGCAGATTGCGTCTTTGAGAAGATTGAGATTGATCAAATCTCCATTTTCTCATCTTGGCTCAGGCAGGGCAGGGCAGGCCAGGCTCACAGCTGCTGCTGGGCTGCCCCCAATACAGTTTGCGCTGCCGCTGGTCCTGGGACACCGTCACCGCGGCCACCTAACTCTCGGCATCGCATCCAGGTACTAGCGCAGCATGTCACATGAAGTCTGCAGACACCAGACAGACAGTAACTGCTTGTGTAGCTGACCGGCCTGATGCTTCCCGCCTGGCGCCATCCCAGACGTTTTTTAAATTTCCCAAGCCGGCGGCACTAAACACTGTCTATCCCGCCCGCCACCCCACCAGCAGTGACACACAATCCGGTGAGGTGTCCAGCATTGTTAAGTTGTTAACTCAAGCACATTGACTTTTCCTGAATCATTACACATAGCTAGGGCGGTCTTCCTGGTATGTAGTGTTACTTCAAGTTTCATGACAAAAGCAACCACTGTAAGAGTAACAATCGGCAGAGAGGGGCTATCAAAATCAATGACGTGCAGCATTGCGTGTAGACCCGACCCTGAAAATTAAGTGCCAGTGCTAAACACCGGAAAGCACAGGCACAAATTAAGCAAATTAAGCTGTAAACAACAATATAGGATGATTTGCTGATTCTTCTGTAGAGAGCATACTATAGAGCCCCGGTCATTACATTTCCACAATCACTGGCAGATTAGCATAGTGTTGGAATGGTTGAAAGTTTGGACATGCGTGTAAATGATATAAATGGCTACCCTCTATGCACCTCCTTTCTAGGATTGTTGATAAAGGCTTAATATATCTTAGCAATATGATAATAAAGCGATGCATTTGTCACCACAATTGTTTATCAGTGTTGATTTGGTGGTCGCTGGTCCGATCAAACTGTGAGACAATAGCAATAAACAGGCCCATAAAATTATGCAGCATAGGAGGACCAAATTATGCGGCAGGACTGACTAAATTATGCAACAAGAAAAGAAAAAATTATATGGCATTTTGTGGCACTTGTTGTCACAGTAATAGTTTAGTATTTTGACATTTTTACATCTGGTAACAGTGTCTGAAAAAAGAGTTCACATTTTTAGTACCAATATTAGCACCCAAAATAAAGCAATAAGCAACTGAAAAATGACCAGTCAACCTTTGCACAAAGCCTTCCAGTGCACTGGAACATGAGTCGTCCTATTTTTCATAATTCTTGATCCATTAGAGCTAGAAACACGTTTTTTGTTAATATTTGCACATAGTGCATTAGATTTTGTGGCTCATGTGGCAAAAGCAGCAAACCCATAATTATGAAAATTTGCTGCAGAATCACATAATTTCAGTGGCCTTGACTATTGGTCAGAGAAGGACTTCGCGCCGGGGAAATCGAGACAAGGGTCACAACAGTTGAAGCATCAACCTTTGACAGAGGCAACAGCAGGAAGAAGTGACAGCCGGTAGCTGTTGATGCTACAGCTTCCTTTTTTTGTCCTCATTCGCCATCAATCTCACTTCAAATCACACCCTAGGTGTCTGTACTCACACTCAGGAAACTGAGGAAAATAGGCTGTTGGAAGTGATGCCCCGCCTACTGGTATCAGAAACACCTTGGGGATCAATGAGGTAACCACTGAGAAACCTCTTCTGCCAATCTCTAAGAGCTAGATGACTTTCGCTGAAGAACCGCCATGATATCTGGCAATACACAACTTAGCCCGAAGAGTATTAACGGCATAATCATGGGACTCAGGGAAAACAAAACAAAAACCCCCCCACGATTTTATCTCATCGTCTCAGAGCCCCATCTAAGTTGCAGAAGATTCCAAAATGCCTTCTTCTTGTTACTTCCCGGTCTGGCCAGATCCAATTTAGAGACTGCCAAGACTGAAGACTGCCAATCCAAAAAGATGGGGGAGCTTGATTCCGTCCATTTCATACAAATTGCCTCCTAGCTAGGAGGATAGCATAGAAGAGCAGCACTCCAGCGGGACCAGTAACTTTTTCTGCAAGGCCAAAAATAATTAGGGGTAAATGTATGTTGATAGTACAGCCCAAAACACTTATCAAAAAATCACTGACCTTTCCCCAGAATGTAGCCAGAGAAGGACATTCCATAAACATGTGTATATCTGAGGCAGAAACCTGACCACATTTTTTACAACTGACCCGTGGCCCATTGGAGATTTTTGTCAATTTGTAAGGAGTGAAGTAGGCCCTATGGATGGTAAACAGGTGGTTTCTTTTTAACCAAACTGGTTTCACAACTTCATGTAGATTCTTACATGATTTCTGCCATAGTTTAGCACAGTCTTGTGTGGGTAAAGGGCCTCCCCACAGTTCCTCGGCTAGCTTGAATTTGCTGTCTACTTCTTCCAACAGGGTTTAGTACCAAAAGGAAACTTCTTTCCTCCCTGGGGGCTTGGTCACAAGCTGGTGTTCTAAAACGCTACCACAACCCACAGCGTTTTTTCGTGGATGAGATTGAACCCAGCTTGCCAATTGATAGTATTTAAATCGGGAGAGACCTCCCCCAACCCTGTCCCCAAGATGTTCCCATGGAATAAGGGTGCGTCCAGGGAGGAGGTCCCCCCAAACCACCAATCCAGCATCACTCAAAGGCTTTGCCAGCCTGTCCTTTAAGCACTCTGGAGTTCCAGGGGAATCCCAAAGGGAAATCAAGCTGGAAAAAGAATTGAGCGCCACTGCACCTCTTAAGTTGGCCCAAGTTTTAGCTACCCACTGGAGAACCTTCAGCTTGACTTTTTTTAAAAAAAAATTCAGATCCTCGAATTTAAACAAAAAGCCTTCCTCTGACAGTTTGGCACCCCTAAGCATAGCTAAGAACATCCCTCCAGCACCTGTATGCACAGGCATTCTCAGTAACATACAAGAATGTGAGAGTTGGAATGCCCAGGCATACAACTGGAGATCCGGTAAAGCCAGGCCTCCCTTTTCTCTTCTCTGCCTCAGCTTTTTCCATGCAATCCTAGGTGCTTTGGATGCCAAGACAAATGAATTAATTTCACTCTGAAACTTATAAATTGTGTTTTTTTCAAAATAAAGGGGAATACAATTAAAAAGAAATGTAATCTTTGGGAGTATCATCATCTTGATCAAATTGGTTCTTCCCAAGATTGATACTTAAATGGCTGGATATTAGGATCAGCCGTAAGCCGTTGAGCAAATGGCTTTATGTAAAGATCAAATGGAAACGGGGAGAGTGGGCAGCCCTGTCTGGTCCCTCTTGTAATTCTAAAAGAGTCCATAATATTTCCATTAACCAGTCACCTGGCCTTGGGTTTCTGAAAGATCAACTGGACCATATGACAAAATCTTACCCCCAAGTTGAACTTCCTCAAGACCTCCGACAGATAGATCCAATTCACTCTGTCGAAGGCCTTGGTGGCGTCCAATGTCATGGCTGCCAATGGGAGGGAATATGTAGAAGCAAGATCAATGCACCGATGAGATCATAAGTGAGGTCAGAAAGCTGCTGATTTCTAACAAAGGCCTTCTTATCTAAGTGGAGTACATCCCCCACCATAAGACCCAATCTCGCTGCCAAAATGGAGGTAAAGATTTTATAATCTACATTTAAGAGCGAAATGGGTTTATAATGACCCGCAGCTTGATGGAAGTTTCCCAGGTTTCAAAATCAGGATTATTAAAGCATATTTCCATGAAGCTGGGAGCCCTAGACCAGCCTCCACCCAATGATTAAACAACAACGTTAGGACTGGGATGATCTTATCTCCCAACATCTTATAGATCTCTGCTGGGAGGCCATCAGCACCCGCTGCTTTACCAGACTTACAGCGTTGAATGGCTTCTCTGACCTCAGTTTGAGTAAAAACTTGGTCCAAATATTGCTGTTGATCAGGCCCCAAAAAGGGAAGGGGGATATCCCCCAACCAATTCTGAGCACTAACAACATCTAGTCTTTTATCCTCACAATAGATCTCCTGAAAATAAGTCTGAAAGGCCTGGCTAATTTCCCCATCTGAGCAGAAGGTGTCATTTCCGCTAATAATCTCATTAATGTGATTTCTTGCCCGGTCAGCTTTAGCTTTCCAGGCGCGGAGCTTCCCTGCACCTTCTCCATATTAAAAATGGGCGAATTTACTGGCCTCCCATCTACGAATAAGCCTAGAGTGAAGAATGTTCTCTAACTGCCCTTTTAAACTATCCATTTGGCTTGCTGGGTTTCAGCAGAGGCTTGAAGGGATAATTCTGCCTCTACATCTTTCAGCTTTCCTTCACCAGAAGATACCTCCTCCTTATATCTTTTAATTCTAAAGCATGCCCTGCTGGTGATTTGGCCCTGCCTGCAGGAAAGCTTTAAAAGAGTCCCACACATTAGTTATTGATGTTGATCCCAGATTTGTTTTTGAGAAACCATTTAGTGTCCTGTAATAGAAAGGCCTTTTCTTCTTCCACCAGAAGTAAAGAACGGTCAAACGACCATGTCCGAGTGGGCCCTGCTAATGGACCATCCAAACGTAGGAGAACCCCTGAATGAGCTGAGAGAGGGTTAGCCAGGTATAAAATATCGTTAACTCTGTCTCTCAACGAGTTACTTAGCAGCACAAGATCTTTTCTAGATTAGTGCCGAAATATCTGATTTCTAAACGATACACCCGGCTGCAAGCCCGATCTTTCCCTCCATATATCTAAAAACGCAAATTGGTCAATTGCCTCTAGGAGGAAGTCTCGAAATTTTAAAGGGCCACTGCTCAACTGTTTGGAGTTTTGTCCAGCGCAGGATTCAGGACTGTATTAAAATCTCCAGCTACAATTATTGGCTCAAGAAAATCTAATAAATGAGAAAAGATGGTCTTAAGACTAGAGGGGTCATCTTGATTGGGTCCATAGTATCCGGCGAGAGTGTACAGGGTCTCCCTTATCATGACTTTTACCACCTGGGTCAACCAATTGCTGTAAAACATGCGCTTTGGCTGATTTCTTAATAATTATAGGGACTCCTCTGATATTAGCTGTCTGCCTCTTGCATACATATGAGCCCACCCATCTTGTATTTTTAAGAAGAGAAACTATCTCTTCTTTCAGAAGATGTGTCTCCTGAAGAATCAAAACCTGAGCCGGTGAATCTTGGACATACTGTATTATCCTGTCCCTTTTCGGTCTGGTTTGCAGGCCATTAATGTTCCAGGACAAAATCTGTATGAGAGACTCATGTTAAATCATCTGTGAAACCCGACATAAAATTTGGAGTTTGAAATCGAAATGACCAGTACCAGCATTCGAACCAGCCCAGCTCCAACACTCTCGTCCTAAAAGTAACATAAGTACAAACAACACAAAAAAAGGAGAATGACGATTCCCAACCCCTACCCAGTGCCCTCCCCGATCCCTCCCCCCACCCCTGTGAACCCATACCCCAATTATCTGGACAGATGGAGTCCAGGCAATTGCATCCTGGAGGAATCCGCCCAGCCACAACCCTAAAAAGAAAAATAATACCCGAAGAGAGAAAAAAAAGGCGCAGAGGGGCCCTAACTATGTATCAAAGCAGACGGGGTCAGTTAGAAGAAGCATGGAACTTAAATAATTATACTCTTCTCTTCACACCTCTTCCCATCTTAACCACTCTCACCTTAAATCTCAAATTATATCAATTTCCCTATATGGGGGAGAGAAGGAAATACAAACTTCCCCTACCCTGATTGATGCTACCACCCACTAAACCTACATTCAGCCTGTATTGACCCACTTATAGACCCCTTATAGACCCCCTTTACTGATGCTATTGAGCAGCTCATCCGCTTCCTGCACCGATCTTATTTTGTGCGTTGTGTTGTTTGCATCACCTTTAAAAAGGCAGGGAATTTTACTGCCCCTAGCTTTTTAAATTCTTCCAGCCTATTTCCCAGTTCCCATTGCCTCTCCAAAGTGCACCTCGAGAGATCCGACCGGATCTAAAACGAGAATTCTTTTGCCCGCACTGATTTCAGTTTCAGTGCTGAATTCAGGATTTTATCCTTTAAGACAAATGTAAGGAAATTGATGAGAATTTTTCTGGGTCTGGGTCTATTAGGGTTCTTTCAAAAAAGGATCCCTATGTACCCTCTGTATATCCTGAGTAAGTTCTTCCTCAGAGTCCTCAAGCTGTAAAGAGATCTTAAGTAAGGAAACAATGTAGGACCGGATATCGGAGCCTTCGCTGCCATCTGGTAAATTCAATAAGCGTAAATTATTTCTGCATCCATTATTCTCCAAATTCTCCACTCTATCTCTGAGGTACCAGTGTTCAGATTTTAGCAGTTGAATATCCGACTTTGCTTGTCCCAGATCTTCTTTCAATTCACCCACTGTATTCTCGAGAGTTACCGTCCTGGAATTTATAAGGTCTACATTTTTTTCCAGGTATTCGCAGAAGTTCCTGATTTCCCCTTGGTTCACTGCGGATACTACAAATCTTTTTTTATATCCTCCGATAGTGTAGCGAAGAGACCCTAAGAACCTACAGGTGAGGGTAAAGATGACAGCACCAATAGGGTATCCCTTTCTCGTTCCACTCCAGTACTGCTGTTGCATGCTGTCAGTGACTGTGGTTGTGATTGACTCAAAACGCAGACCGAAGGGCCATCACTTGGAGCACTCCTGCCCCCTGAAGGCTTCCCTAGATCACTTTGTTGGGGGACCGAGTCTGTCGCTGATTCTAATACTACCTCCATAATGCTCACAGAGACTGTATCTGAGGTGGGTGTTAATACTATAGGAGAATTTAACCTTACTGAGCGCTGAACCTGGGGTTCAGGCCGCACACCAATGACCAGCACCTCTGGCTGAATCCTAAAGTAAGAGCGCAATGAACGAGACACTTTAACCACACTGCTAACTGCCCTGTTCTTTGGCCTCTTGGGTTTAATGGACTTTCCCTTCACCTGATAGACCTGAAAAGCGGAGTTGCTGCTTAGAGACTTAGTTGTATCAATTGAAGAGGCCTCTACTCCCCCAGGGGAAAGCCCAACAGTGGTTAATGTTTGCAGTAGGTCAGCGTCAGCGGCGTTTAGTGTTTATTTTAATATTTGCTTAAGACTTCTTATTGCCCACTGTAGCCACCTTTTTTGATTTCTTTTGTCCTCTCCTAGCTACTGTTTGTGGTTTTGCAACAGCAGAGGGGGAACCTATTGTGCATTTAGGGGACTCTGGTAGTTACCGAAATTCTGCACTAATGGAGGAACTAACCCCCTAGCCTCTGGCTCACCCCCAATGCCTTGTCCCAAGTCACCGGCAGCAGCCTCCCCACCCTCTCCGGCCTTACAGCTGTTGTCACCGTTACCCTCTTGCACGAGTCTTTTATTTGAATCCACTGCTCGCTGAAAAAAACGCTGATACTGGCTCTGTCGTTCCCCCTAAGGTGGCCTGGCTCGGTTGCCTTGCGCCATCTTTTAAGCTCCAGGGCGGCTTCCAGCAAACGGGGAGGTGTAGAAAGACGTATCCCCGCTCCTCTCTGCACATTCCTGGCGTCTCGCTCAAGTAGCGCAGCAACCAAGGGAAATGATTGCGCTACCAACAGCAAATACCTGCAAGATTTCAACGAGGATGTCGGTAATTAGAAGGCGGGCCCTCCGGTCTTCATCTGGTTGATTCTAATCAGTTCTCTACCCCGGTTTCAGGTCATTGGGTGGCTGGTGCAGGAGCTCCGGGAGCTAGCGGCTAACGTGCGGCCTTCATCTGATGCTACAGCTTCCTTGTACAATGTGGGATAAGAAATAAAAAACTTGCTGTTCCGTTACAAAAACACAAGCATGTTGTGAGAACCAGCTCTGATCCTCAAGAACAGTCTTGCTATTTTCTTCTTTAGCCAAAAGTTAGAATAGTGCCTGGAATTACCCGGTGGATGATAGGACGAATATAAATCTGATAGCATGATAAGAAATTAATACCAATGCTAGAGATTGTCTTGCTGTTGTCATATTTCATGACATGTTTCATTCTATTACTTCTCATATTTTCCATAGTTGCCATTCAAATGTATGCACTAATCTAAGATTTTAAAATGAACATTTTAAAATGAGCTCTGTTTCTTTGAGCATTCATTGAGTGTGTTGTTCATTAATGGAAAAGGGTTTCGAGTTACACTGTGTCCCTAAACGTATCTTTTGAGATTGACTAATACCAGGAAACACTTGATAGCACTGTATTGCTCAGTGGGTTCTGTATGATGTGTACTCCAACTGAATTTCTAATTTATATTGACACATTGACTAAGTCCTTGCGCTACAGAGTTATAAATTTGAACCCTATGACTCTGGGAGGAGCACCACCAGTGATCAAAGAACATCTTTACATTTCAGACCACTGATGTATAGGGTCCAGATCTAAGAATGACTTACTATGGGGGTTTGGGACAAGAGGAGAATGAAGCACTTTAACCCATGAATATGATGATTTCATGACATTTCATTAGAGACATGTATGTGTGTGTGGGTGTGTGGTAAATTTAAATTACCTATACTTAATTTATGCGGTAAAATTCAATAAGAATAACTCAGAAAAATAAGAGGCAAAATCCGTGATATTTGAGGTTTTCAAAAAAGGGGTTTTATTCCTTAAAAAGGAATGGGTATTTGGTTCGAACCAAGGTGGCATACCATTCCATCACCACGTAGGTTCGGGAAGGGACTGACAGACAATACTTTATTGGCAATTAATCATATATATAGTCAATGCATTACAGTAAAGGCAGATGCAGAAAGCGTAACAGCTGAGAGGAGAGATAAGAATACACATACGTAATGAAAAGGCGTTACAATAGGCGTACATGAAGGCGTGTACTAGAAACGTCATTAGGATGATGTCACAAGTGGGTGGATCCATAAGAGAATCCTGCAGTGTCAGCAGAAATATATGGCAGGGATGCGCGCGCAGGCAGCATGACGTGTGATTGACGTGTAACTGGAGGGTGAAGGGGACTTGACATTTAGCCCTAAATGAGGAGACAGAAGTCTGGGATGTCAGATCAACCTAATCCCAAATCGTATCTAATATCTTGTGTTTAAGGAACTGTATTATCTGGAAGGAAAGGTCTCTCGGACAGAGGCTATTCTATACTGACTGAGAGTGCGTGTATAAGCGTCTACGTGTCTGCATGAGATGTGAGGGGGCATGGGCCTACCATGGTAACAGGAGCTATGAATTACTTGCACGGAGACAGTGAGGCCGGGCCCTTTGCTCTGCAGCTGGAAGGATGTTTACTTGAACTACTAGACAGGAATGTATTTTTCGAGGAGCGGAGCAGATAACTTGAAGGCTGAATACAGTCTTGGCAGGCAACAGGCTGAACCAAGCACCGTTAGCCGCGCAGGGAGTAAGACAAAGGTCACGGATACAGATGCAGGCCCAGGCTGAAACATTCAGAGTCAGAAGGCAGGAAAAGGCTTGATGGCAGAATTCAGGGCCTACTTTGCCAGAGCTGAAATACGTGTAAGGTACACCACATAAAGACGTTGGCAAGGCATACTTAGGAACGGAATATTCGACCCATTCATGGTGGATCTGAAAGAGGACATGTTAACGTTGGACGCAAATGTATTTGCGTCTTCATAGCTAGAAGTGGAGGAAACATACATGTACTTGTAGCACGTACACGGAGTCGTTGGGGTCTAAGATAGGGGATACAATTGATCATAAAAATTCATATTTCCTCATTCCCTCCTTGTCCCCTACGGACCCTTCATGATATATCGATCCTCATGAATCGATCAATCTGTTCACGTAACATCATTTGCTCTTCTTTCTTCTTATGGCGTTTTGAATGAGAACTTGAATGTGGAATACATGATGTGGCACACAGGCCGCAAATCGCTGGCCCACATTGTAGACATAGGCAGCAACTGAATACTATGAGAAGGGCAATGCCTAGGAAGGATAGGACCTTCCATCCCCAGGCGGTCAACGTTGTCCAGAACCAACCGGACCAAGTCCAGGTGCCTGGATTCTGATGTATCAAGCTTGCAATTTTATGAAGACGGGTTATAGCTTTATACACTGATGGCGCGTTTTCTGGAATGAAAACACAGCAGCTCGACCCGATGACCTTACAGGCTCCGCCCCTATCGGCTAGGATGACGTCAAGGACAAGACGATTTTGAAGAACAACAATCCGCATAGCGGACTGCTCCTCTGTTAAGTTGCCTAGGGCGGAAGTAGTTTCATTCACTACTGCTTCGAGGGTTCTAGTTAATTTACGTATCAGTTTACTATTAAAGACAGCACCTAAGTAGGGAAAGAAACCTTTATTGAAGTCTGTGTATTGCTCCCATGCCGTTTCAGTGTAATCGACAATCGGGAGATCTCTTCGGAGTCTATGGTTTACTAGATGGCTATTTCTATGATAATCAGGAGGAGCTAGGAAAACGGGTGGCAGAAGGAATGCAATGTAACAGGTACCATCCCAATCTAGAGGCAAGCGTATATATGCGGTATGACCACAAATGAAGTAGGAATGACGAGTAGCTCTAAATGTAGACTTGCCTTGATCACTGAATTCGATCACAGTAGTGCATTTACTATGACCTAAGTGTACTGAACCATTCTTTCTAACGCATAATTCACCTGTGACTGGTAATACTGACATGGCAGGCAAGACTGGTGCAGCTTCGGATTCTACATTCAGAATCATGAGGTTAATTGTAAAATTACCTAATCCATATACTTCATTTTCTAGATCAGTTCCTGTCCTTGTGGGAAGTCCCTCCTTGTTAGGGTAGCAGGCTTTAAGCAAAACTAAGTTCAGGTTTCCCCAAACCCAATTTCCTTCATAAACTACAGTATCAGAATTTAAAGAATTAATCAAACTAAACCATGCACCACATGAGCCATTGTGAGTGAACGGGTACGGAAAAAGGGGCAGAACTCCCTTGTATTTCTGGTAGGGAGGGAGTCGGCCACATATCCAACAATTTGTAGCGTTGTTGGTCAGATGGGAGTGATGTAGCATACTAATGAATGTGTTGTTGCGCAGCGCAAGTCTGTAAGACAATTCATGCGGAGGTAATTCGCTAAAAGAATGTTCGGCAGTGACGTTGTAAGCAGAATGTGCACGCTTGAAAATAGGGTAATAGATATGCAGTAATATACTTGCAGCAATAATCAGAAGACTTAGAAAAAACATAATCAATAATGTCACTATACAGTGACTACGAAGTGATTTACAATATGCACGTTTCTTGAGTTGTCTCTGTCTATCTCTCTCTCTATCTCGGTCTAGGGGATACATGTCAGAAACTAATTTAACCGATTCACCTAGGGGAGGACTTAAACAATTAAACTGTCTGACTTGCTAGACCGTAGTTTCAGATTATATTCCTCGGAGGCGGTTTTCTCAACCAGGGGGAGTTTCGAGTCAGTCTGTGGAGGAGGGCAGGGCTGAGAGTTCAAGTCTGAAGGGAGTCCGTGAAACTTCTTAACGTGGCTCGAGTGCAGCTACCCTTTCCTGCCCTCAACCTTCACAGCGGTCCTCGTCGTCAGAAGAACCAATTTCGGTGTTTGCCAGCGGGGCTCCAGCGGACTTCTCCGGTCGAAATTGCGCACAAAAACAAAATCCCCAGGCACCACTTCATGGGGCTTCACCTCGGTGTTGTCGGGAAAGGCTGCAGCTACCTGTGAACGACAAGATTGTAGTGCAGACATCAAGGAAGCAAGGTAATCTGTCAGCATAATACAGTCAACATCTGTTATTTTACGAGGTATAGGCGTCCCCCACATATTTGGTGGCATACCGAAGACCACCTCATACGGGGATAGCCCTGTTTGAGAATGCGCTATCATCCTCATGTAGAAGAGCGCAACTGGTAAAGCTACTATCCAGTCAACGCCTTTCTCTCTGCAGATTTTTGAAAGTCGGATTTTCAGAGTCTGATTATGGCGCTCCACGAGACCTGCTGCCTCGGGATGCCGGACACAGTGGAATTTCCACTGATAGCCTAGCAGAAGTGTAATATGTTTCACAAGTTCGGATGAGAATGGCTGACCGTTATCTGAGTACACGATACGGGGCAAACCATACCGTGGGAAGAATTCACGAACCAGCTGCTTGGCAGTGGTTGGAGCAGTGTAATCTGGGACTGGATATGCTTCTGTCCATCGGGAAAGTGCACATACGACTACGAGGACATATTTGAATCCTCAACAACGTTCCATCTGGATATAATCCATCTGGAGGACTTCAAAAGGGTGATCGGGAGGCTGAAATCCACCTTGCTCTACAGGAATGCTTTTACCTGGGTTGAACTGACAACAAATCATGCAAGTACGCACTTTTTGTTTGGCTGCTGCTCGTAACTTTTTATTGCACCATATGTGTTGAATACTATCTAGCATGGCTTTTTCTCCTAGGTGTGCTGGACTATGTATCGTGTTAATGATGACTTGAACCATAGAGTCGGGGAGAAACCATGTAGATTTTCCCTTCGTCATCCATCCCTGATCTGTTTGGATCCCTCCTAGTTCAGTCCATTTCTTGATTTCGTCTGGTGTAGCATTTGTCTGAATGTCAATTACATCATGGGCGGGATCCCTAACTGTCATGCAGTGTGTCGATGTCGGAACTATTGTTTTTGTCAAGTCAGTTACATGATTTCGATTCTGAGCAGTTTGCTTAGCTGTTCGGTCTGCCAGGTCGTTACCCTGGGAGATGGTATCGGTGACTTTTGTATGTGCTTTACACTTCATGATAGATATCGCAGTAGGTAGATGTATTGCATCTAATAGAGCTTGAATGAGGGGACCGTGTTGGATGTTGGCACCGTGAGAAGTTAAGTAACCTCTCTCTCGCCAGAGGACTCCGAAGTCGTGAACGACTCCGAATGCATAACGTGAATCTGTGTATATGTTAACTTTCTTATTTTTGGCTTGAATACAGGCTTTTGTCAGAGCAATGAGCTCTGCTGCTTGAGCTGACAATGTATCGATACAATTGGTTTCAATAACTTCGGTGTCTGTCGTGACTGCGTAAGCGGCCACTAATTCTCCTGTACTTGTTCTCATGCATGAACCATCTACATAAAGTGTCAGGTCTGGATCTGGTAATGGAACGTCTGTCAAGTCTTGTCTGGGTTTCGTCGTGATAGTAATGACTTCAATACAATCATGTGCCAATGGGTCTATTCCACTTAATGGCAAAAGTGTTGCAGGATTTAATGTACTACAGCGTCTGATTTCTATGTGTGGCTGAAACAATGTCAATTCATAACCTGTCAGTCGTGCTATAGTCAAGTGCTGGGTCTGTGTACGGTTTAAAAGAACTTCCACAGAATGTGGAACTTGCACTGTTAATTGATGTCCTAATACTATGGAATCACTTTGTCTGATTGCCAAAGCTGTCGCTGCAACTGATTTCAAGCACGCAGGCAGAGCCTGGGCTACTGGATCCAATGTGCTAGAAAAGTAAGCACACGGTTTATGTGAACCTGCTTGTTCCTGAGTAAGTACTGACAAGGCAGTACCTTCACGTTCTGTGACAAAAAGTGTAAAAGGCTTACTGTAACATGGTGTTGCTAAAACAGGTGCTTGACATAAGGCTTTCTTTAAGTCTTCAAAAGCTTGTGTATGTTCCTGAGTCCAAGGAAGGACAGTCGATGTCGCTGCCTCCTGGGTTGTCAACTGAATGAGTGGTTTTGCTAGAAATGCATATTGGGGAATCCATTGTCTGCAGTACGAAGTGAGGCCTATAAAAGCCCGCACCTCCTTTTGTGTCTTGGGTGCTGACATGTTTACAATTAACTGGATGCGATCAGGTGTGAGCTGTCTCCCCCCTTTGGACAGCAAGTGACCAAGGTACACAACTTGCTGAACACAGAATTGCAGCTTCGAAGGGGATACCTTATGCCCCTTGTCGGCCAGGAAATGTAAAACCGTCAGTGATGCTTTTTCACATTCGGGTTCGCTTCGGGCGGTGATCAGCAGATCATCGACATACTGAAGCAGGGCAGTGTTAACAGGCATGTGGATACTGTCAAGTTGTCTTTTCAATGCTTGGCTATAGATGCTGGGGCTTTCTGTGAATCCTTGAGGTGCGCGTGCAAATTTGAAACTTCGTCCATTTAAACAGAATCCGAACAAGTATTGGCTTTCCGGATCGATTGGGACGCTAAAGAAGGCGTTCTTGAGGTCAATTGCAGTAAAGAACGTTGCTTCTGAATCAATAGCTGTCAGTAATGAAGAGATATCTGGAACCACGGGATACTGTGGTACAATACATTTATTCAATTCGCGCAGATCAATAACTAATCGATAAACAGGTGGTGCATTTGGATCAGTACGTTTAAGAACTGGAATGATAGGAGAATTACATACATTGGAGTCGGTTTCCACAACCACTCCTTGTGCAATGAGCTCGTCAATGATTTTCAGTAAAGCCACTACAGCATCTGGAGGTAACTTGTATTGTCGAATTCGTGGTAATACCACTCCTGCTTTGAGTGTGACTCGATATGGTGTAATGTGCATACAACCTACATCAGTGGGGCCTTGTGCCCACAAATGTGCAGGGACATTCTGTAATCGGTGATCCATGTCTCTCAATACATAGTGACCTTTAAAATCTCGCAAAAATAATCGTACTCCTTCCGGAGAACAGCATATTATAGCTCCTAGAGCTTTCAGTGTCTTTATACCTAGCAAGTTTTCTGGGCATGATTTTGTAAGCAGTAAATCTGTAGTCCGTGTCAAAGGACCAACTGCAAGAGGGAGAGGTTGCGATACTTCGTTAATAATAGGTTTTCCTGAAAATCCAGGGGAAACATTCTGTGAGCCTGAGAGGGGTGCCCCTGGAACCTCATTGTGACAAATCGTTGTTCTGCTTGCCCCTGTATCAATTAGAAACTTTCTGTCTTTCCCTAATACTTGACTGTGTACATAAGGACCCTCTTGATCTACAGGAACCTCAATAAGAGGCAAGCCAACCTCCCTCTCTAGGCTGTTTCATGTGTATCGCTGATAATCGGGGTAGTCATTTTGTGCATACTGGTACATCTGTTGTGTCGTGTTTTGTGTTGCGGCAATAGGCTGTGGCTGTGGTACTGCCACGGTCTGTTTTGAAGCTGGCATAGGCGGTATATGCTGTATATTCTGGGGTACTTGTTGTTGGGCCTGATCTTGTCTAGGTGGACGCGGTCTCTCCTTGGTCTTACCCGTGGAGATATTGTGTTTCAGAACTGCACAATCGTTTATATAATGACCTGGCTGTTTGCAATAGTTACATGTCCCTTTAACAGGAGCCGTCGAATTACTGGGTTGGGTCGCACCCTTTTTGTGACCGTCAGCTGGAACTGACTGAGCAACTAACATTTTCATTTTCGTGTCTTTCATACGTCTTTGTTCGTGTTCTTGTTCTTCTCTAATTCTATTCTGGTGGTATTGTAACATTTGCAACATTTGTGAAGGAGTATTAGCTTGCCAAGTGCTCTCGACTTTCAGTACTCTGTTCTTAACCTGGGGCAGGGAATTCTCGACTAATTTTGTTACAAAAAGATGTGGATATGATTCGCTACTAGCTTTCAGGCCGCTGTTAATACCAAAACATTTTTCAAATCGGGAATAAAAATCACTAGTGTCTTCATCGGGTTTCTGTTTGCAGGCTGAGATTGCACCCCAGTCTTCCTTTTTCGTACTTAATAAACGTGGCAATACTTGTACTAACAATCCTGGTAATGCTTTAACTTTGTCTCCAAGCCCTAGGCCTGGAATTCGAGTATTTTCTTCGTTTTCTAATGCAGTCCAATCAATCTTTGCATTTCCCACTTCCCACTCTTTTTCTTTGAGTTTCTCGTAAATACCAGCAGGCAGTAGTACTTTCAATATTTTCATAAGGTCAGGATAGGTGTAATCACCCATGAGTAGCATATCTTTTATTTCACGGTGAAAACCTGCGGGATCTTTGTCATGGCTGGGTACTAATTTTTTCATTTCCAATAATTCTATTTTTGTTATGGGCGTGTACACAAACACGCGTCTAAGCGTATTATCAGCATTCTGAACTGGGTGCACTTCTCGTAACGGATTCTGTCTGTCTATGTAATACATTTTTCTTTCCATGGAATGTGCTGAATCAGGTTGTGGACACAAGAAGGCACTGTATCTGTGCCGATGTTCTAGAATAACTTTAATTAGATCGGTACCTAGACCTCTCCATTTATTCATGAGTAGTTCTACTAATATATCAGGCAGGGGACCTGGATCGGAGTGTTGGCTTCTATACAATATGAGTAGGTGTTGTATCATGTACATACCAGCTAAACGCTGTTCACTTGGTGACATATTCAAAAATGTGTGTGCTAACGCATCATCACTATATTTCTCAGGATTGTCAGCCCATTGTACTGCCGACCTAGCTAATTCTTGTTCATCCATAGAATCGAGTACATGGTACCCCATTCGTTCTCGAAGTCTGTTGTCAGTGGCTTGGAATAAGTGTTCAGGCGTTCTCGGATTAGACATGGCTTCCTGAAAAATTCTTTTACTTTCTGGACGTACTGGACGCATTGAATTATTATAGGATCTTCCTTTACCTACATAAGCTATCATTTCTCTAACTGGTAATTGTGCTTGTCCTGCTGTCTCTTCTGGTGCGTCCTCTTCCCCTGAGGATTCAAGTTTGTCTGAATCTATTTCTGGTGCTGGCTGTCTTCTTTCATGTATCTTTATTACTGCGTTTCTGATCCTTCGGTACATGTTTTCTATACAAGCCTGTTTATCATGATTCCCATCTGCTATATTCTGACCCCATCTATGGAGTGCTTTTATTTCTTCCGGGTTTGCACCCGGCCTATCCATTTCTCTTATTAGGCAGTTTATAAAAAACCGTAATATCTTGCCTTGAGTATCAACTTTTTGGTAAGCCATGGCCTCGCCAATACTTTCAGGGCCTACCCCTGTTTGAACAAAATGATATATTCTATCTAGATGATCGACCATTCCAGGTAGTGTCAATAAAAAGTTTGTAACTCGTCGCAATCGTATTGATGCGAGCATCATTCTGTCGTCATTCTTTTTACCAGGTAATGGATCATATCTACAGTCTGCAAGACGTTCTTTATATATGTCAAAGTCGGCTGCTTGAGGTGTACGTTGCTGCGCTAAATCCCTATAAGTCCATCGATGTGCTTGTGGTGGTGTTTGGAAACCTATCGCCCCTCCGGACGCGCCTCCTGAGGCGCCGGATCCGAAGGGATTGTTTGGGTGTAAAGCAGGAGGAATAGGTGCGGGAAGAGGTGGAAGAACGGCCGGAAGACCAGGAGGAACAGCCGGAAGGGTTGGAACGGGAGGAGGAGTAGCTTGTCGCGGAGGTGGGGGCTGACTATCTCGGGGTCGAGCGCCGCCAGTAGGAGGTGTGCGTGGCGGTGCAGTATTAACATATTCGGGGGCTACATCGTCTAGATAGGAAGAAAGGAAAATGTCCTTTGCGGTTTTGTGATGCATTTTAGTCGGGAGCAATGGAGGTGGCAGATCTTTTGGTACTTCCGGGATGGCCTTAGGTAAACCCTCGGCCAGAAGAGGATACATACCATTCATAAGAGTGTTTCGTTGTCTATCTACTTGTTCTATTTTTACTCGGATACCTTCCTCAACTAATACGTTTTCTCGGGCCTTGTCTGAATCCTCTCTACTTTTCTCTTCTTTTCTGTGTGCTTTTTCTGTACGTCTATGCGATTGTTTACGCCATAATTCAATGGCATCTTTCTGTGATTGTCTGGCTTTCTTTTTCCATAATGCTTCTTCTACTCTCACGATGCAATCCATGTCCCAGCAGCGGGCCATCTCTGATTCTCTGCTAGATCCTTGGTGTAATCCACCCATAAATCAAGATATAAAACGGCATCTAGGCCATGTTTGTGGTACATAAAGTACCCTGGAGTGTCCCTAGGTGGAATGGGAACGGCTTCCTCGAGTATCCCTTTTCTAGTTTTTATCTGTCTTAATTTGGAGAATAACGGCATCTTAAAAATCTGACTACTTGGTCCTACTTAGATATGAACACAATAAACACAATAACCACAATAATGAAAATCGAACAATCACTCATACCACGACATTTTAAAAACACATTAAAACATTCTAAAACGAACAACAATAATTAGAATAAAACTCACTAACTGCATGATACTGGATGTACTGCAAAACAGTACAGATACACCGCTAAAACAGTGCAGACAGGATATACTGCTAAACAGTACAGATACACTGCTAAACAGTGCAGACCAGGTCTGTGTACCCAAACCCGTCCTGACCGGCACAAATTAATGCGCACGTCTAGATGCGTCCCCAGCAGTGGTACTCACCGGGAAGCACTGAACGGAAGGCCTCGGAAACTCTGGACCGGACTGGACTCGACTCGTGACGTAGATACTTCGGAACTTCGGAACCTGGTGGGCCTCTGTATACCTCAGATCTTGCTCTCTCTCAGCTAGGCTCTGGTCGGGATCCTCCGCACTCCTCACCGCCTCGTCTGGGTGTTGATCGCAGCCTCAGTCACCTCCGTTGGCCTGAGGGAGATACAGGAAATCCTGCGGGTACGCGTAGTTGTCCGTCCGGCTGTGGCAGGGGGCTAGGCCTGCAACGCACCTCCGGCGCGTGGGGTGGGGGAGGGGTCCCTATTCGGGCGCCAATTATGTGGTAAATTTAAATTACCTATACTTAATTTATGCGGTAAAATTCAATAAGAATAACTCAGAAAAATAAGAGGCAAAATCCGTGATATTTGAGGTTTTCAAAAAAGGGGTTTTATTCCTTAAAAAGGAATGGGTATTTGGTTCGAACCAAGGTGGCATACCATTCCGTCACCACGTAGGTTCGGGAAGGGACTGACAGACAATACTTTATTGGCAATTAATCATATATATAGTCAATGCATTACAGTAAAGGCAGATGCAGAAAGCGTAACAGCTGAGAGGAGAGATAAGAATACACATACGTAATGAAAAGGCGTTACAAGAGGCGTACATGAAGGCGTGTACTAGAAACGTCATTAGGATGATGTCACAAGTGGGTGGATCCATAAGAGAATCCTGCAGTGTCAGCAGAAATATATGGCAGGGATGCGCGCGCAGGCAGCATGACGTGTGATTGACGTGTAACTGGAGGGTGAAGGGGACTTGACATTTAGCCCTAAATGAGGAGACAGAAGTCTGGGATGTCAGATCAACCTAATCCCAAATCGTATCTAATATCTTGTGTTTAACCACATGGCTGCTGCGGGGATTTTTGGGCTGTGCTGCAAATTCCTCTTTTGCTGCAGTTATGACGAGCTCAGCTCGTCATCAGCACACGACACCCGTGGGTGATGACGAGCTGAGCTCGTCATCAGCATCGAAAGGGTTAAGGAACTGTATTATCTGGAAGGAAAGGTCTCTCGGACAGAGGCTATTCTATACTGACTGAGAGTGCGTGTATAAGCGTCTACGTGTCTGCATGAGATGTGAGGGGGCATGGGCCTACCATGGTAACAGGAGCTATGAATTACTTGCACGGAGACAGTGAGGCCGGGCCCTTTGCTCTGCAGCTGGAAGGATGTTTACTTGAACTACTAGACAGGAATGTATTTTTCGAGGAGCGGAGCAGATAACTTGAAGGCTGAATACAGTCTTGGCAGGCAACAGGCTGAACCAAGCACCGTTAGCCGCGCAGGGAGTAAGACAAAGGTCACGGATACAGATGCAGGCCCAGGCTGAAACATTCAGAGTCAGAAGGCAGGAAAAGGCTCGATGGCAGAATTCAGGGCCTACTTCGCCAGAGCTGAAATACGTGTAAGGTACACCACATAAAGACGTTGGCAAGGCATACTTAGGAACGGAATATTCGACCCATTCATGGTGGATCTGAAAGAGGACATGTTAACGTTGGACGCAAATGTATTTGCGTCTTCATAGCTAGAAGTGGAGGGAACATACATGTACTTGTAGCACGTACACGGAGTCGTTGGGGTCTAAGATAGGGGACACAATTGATCATAAAAATTCATATTTCCTCAGGTGGATGGATATGTGTGTATGTTTGTGTGTGCATATATGCACAAAAGAACACAAAATAAAGCAAGAAATTCTGGGTAGTTACCCAGTTTAGATGGCACGCTAGTATATAGGTTGGTTGAAGCTTTTATTCGATATGCAAGATATCTTGTAAGCGTACACAAAATACAGCAATTTACAAAACTAGAAAAAACATTTTTTTTAAAAAGCAATATTAAATGCACATTTAAGAAAGATAAAAGGACATATAATGCCAGAATAAATTAGCTAAAAATGAATTAAACCGTTATTGACAATCTCTTGCATCGGATCAACCAAAATTGCTTTAAAAATTTGGCTACACCACAAACAATGGGGGGGGAAGTGTCCGTCATTAGGATGCCAAGGGCTACTAGATAGCTACGCGTGCCCATATTGCGACAAAGGGGTTTAAGCCAAAAACTCCTGGGTTTAGCATAATCCGGACATTCGAACAGGATATGCGTAATGGACTCTATCCTAGTGGAACAACATGCACAAAAAGGGGATGTGTGAGCACCTGATTTCCACTTTGACACCAGGGCCCCAACTGGAAGGGAGCCCACTCTGAATTTAAAATACAGAGCTCGATCAACTGGAAGAGTAATTAGGTCCAGGTAAGGCTCGTAAACTACTGCATCTTTTACTGTTAAAAAGGCAACTGTAGATTTACAATGTCCAGAGTTTATAACTAACTGATCCGCAACCCAGTTCCAGTATAGTCTTTTCAGAACCTCTTTTGGTGGAGCCGATCTTGATAACCAACAGTCCCCCAGTCCAAGTTCCTCCAAAAGTTTTTTGGTGTCTCTCAACCACTTAATCTTTGCCCAACCGCCCAGGCTCATATATAGGTGTTTTCCTCATTCTATGTGAACTGCAGAATTCTCTTTACGCCTGCTCTGGGAAGGCATAAGGTTTTGGTGGTGCCCCAGGTATACATGACCAAGTATATCTGGGGCAATGTCAATATCCTTGGGTTTTGTGTGGAAAAACTCACAGCAACCCCCATTGAATGCCTCCTTGGTGCAGAGTAAGGCAATGCAGTGGCTTGCGCTGCTTTGTCTTACACATTTTCTATGAGCCATGCAAAGCCACACAGAGTGGCTTTGTGTGGCCACTAGATATGATTGAGGCACCTGCGCTGCGGGAGCGTCAAAAATAGTGATGCTCCAGTGGTACAAGCCTCTCACAAATAAGCCCCTCTGTTTTTTTGGACCTGCCCTTTAGGTGTTCCTGTTCATGACAGATTTGCATCAAACTCATAATATCTAGAGTAAACTGACCATGGAAATTGTCTGCCAAGTCTTGCGCTAAATCATAAAACTGTGCTAAAATTCTTAGCAAATAAATATTTTTTAATCCTCAACTAACTTCACCCGCTCTTGTCAGATCTGGAAGAAACATGAAACTCCTGCACTGGCCTTAACATTTTAACATCCTTCCCAATTTCTAGCAAATTCATTAAAGAAACCAATGTTATTAGCACATAAGAAACGTTTTGCCCCCTTTTAACCTTGCTCCATTTCCTTGATGGATCTGCATGAAAGTTGCCAAACTCACAGACTAGAAACGCTAAATATCTCTCAGATTTAATGTTGATGCACTAGATGATGTCACAGTTATTTGTGAATGAACAATATTTTGAGCCACCCCTTTTAACTGTGCATCTGCACACATTTCAAAATACCAAAAATAAGCTAAACATGCTTAGTATCTGTCAGATGTTATGAAAATCCATTAAGCAGCACTAAAGTCATAGGCAAACAAATTCCACCCTCCCTGTTGTCAATATATCTCTATAATTGAATCTCTTCATGCACAGACCAAAACTCAAGTAGGGAACTCAGCTATGTTCCTATTATTTAGAAGTAGAACTACTCCTTTATATGGAGTGCATCTACAGATAAAATAATTATACATACATAAAACAGTTAGAGAAGGGGTCTTCAAACTGTAGGGCGCGACCCCAGGGGGGGGGGGGCGTGGAGTGATACAAAGGGGGTGGCGCATTCCCAGTCAAACTTCTGCCCAGGCCCTAGAACTACAAGGGCTTCGGCCCCCCTCCTCCTCGTCTGTGTCTCAGCCCGGGCTGCTGCAGTGCAGCTTGAGCTGCTGTGGGCTGGGCAGTGTCTGGAGTCTTATCTCCGGCACACCTGAGTTTTTGACAGGTCGTTAAAGACCATTTGCATATTTACATGCCTTTGTAAACTGGTTACAGAGGCTTTGTTTTTTTTCTGGTTCCAGTACCTCCTGGGCCCCCACTCTGCCTATTCCTTACATTTAAACAGTTTTATCACACAACAGCTGTGAATAAAACTCCAGGAAGTTAAGAATGTCACAGGTCAACAACAAATGAAATTAACCAAGAACAGAAAAGACATTCATACATCTCAAAAGGTTTTTTTCTGTACACCAAGGGGTGGTTTTACAAGCCCCTTGCGCCACTTTTGCGTCGCTTTTCCCATGTTAAAAGTGGCACAAGGGGCTTGTAAATCTGCCCCAAAATGTTTTTTTACTTTTGACAATTTATATTATAAGAATAATTTATCTTATAAAAACATTATATTCAAGTCCCATTGCAGCTCTGCACTCGTGAGAATTTGGTCCTGTGGATGTGCTGGAGTTGTAAAACTTTTAGAGCACTTTAGGGCAGATTTACAACAAGTAGCACAGCATGGTGCAGCAAGTCATTTTGCTGTGCTGTGCTCTGTTAGTTTGGAAAGCACAGATGCGACATATTTACAAGAATATGTCGCATCTTTTTCCTTCCCCTGCGCTGGTGCACAAGCTTCAGCCATGCGCCGGCGCAGGCACCCGTGCACCATGGTGCAAGGATGCCTGCGTCGTGGGGAGATTGTTTTGTGCAGGAAGGGGCACCTTCCTGCATGTCTATCCCATTATGTGTTTACCAAGCCATCCTTAAGAACTGTTTAATATCTAACCTGTAAGTTACAATGACTTAAAAAAGGAACAAACTTGATAATAGCATTTAGCCCTGCTCAGTGTAATATTATTTTTGCATGCTTGTAATGTCTAGTTTTGATGTTCTGATTAAAAACATTTATATATAAATGCTAGCCATGGTAGAGACACTTACCATAAACATATATGAAGATCTGTACTGTGTAATATGATCTTTATCATTATTGTAGGGCAGTGGCTTTAAATTTTGTCATGGCCTCTGCCAGACCAAACAATAGCAATAGCATATTACACTCACCTCTCTTGTATATATGTAGGAAGCTGGGTTTCTGTTGCAGTAACCCCCCCACTTTTTGCCACTTTTTTTCCAGATTTCTGATGCACTTTGATTTGATGTGCCCTGGGTCTCTGCCAATCAGGTTCCCATGGCCTGTGTTCCTTCCCAAAACCGTCCCTTTGTACCCCTAATTTTCACCCCTCTGGTCACCTGTAAGTCCCTTGTAAAAGGTACCCTGGGTACCAAGGGCGCTGTGACCAGCGTAGACCTCTAAGGGCTGCAGCACTTATTGTGCCACCTCACAAATTGTAGCTATCACCCAGCCCCAGACGTGTATTGGAGATAGGTTGTCACACAAGAGAGGTAAGAGCAGAGAAATATCCACTTTCTAATAGTGGCATTTCTAAATTAGTAATATCAGATCCAACTTTACACTAAAGGGGATTTGCCTTTATCAATCTCATGATATAAAACATAAAGCAGCTACTCCTTTGCAATCAGGAATTATACTTAAAAAGGGTATTTAAGAAATTCCCAATGTTAGCCCATGAGAGAAGTAGGCCTCACAGTAGTGAAGAAGAACTTGGGTTGTTGTTGTCACTACCAGGACAGGTAAAACAAAAGGTTACATGCCCTACCTTTTATTTATACAGCACCCTGCCCTTAGAGCTACCTGGGGCATACCATAGGGGTGACTGATATATAATAAAAAAGAAGTTAAGGCTGGGCAAGTAGTTGGAAATGCCAAGTCGCAGTGGCAGTAAACTGCACCCACTGGGCCTATCGTGGCAGGCTGAATCAGGTTTAAAGGGCTACTTCTGTGGGTTTATTAGAAAAATGCACCTTGAGGAATCAATTCATATCATTACTCGTTTTATATCAAGTCATATATATGTACTATTGATTGGAAAGTGTAGTGTTTTCTGTTGCCTAGTCTTTGTATTAATTTTTGTAATAATCCTTGACATACATTTGTTCAAAGTGTGATATAAAGTTGAACAAGAGATACCGCGTTTCTTATGTTCTTTCCAATCAATGGTACATATATATGACTTGATATAAAATGAGTAATGATATGAAATGATTCCTCAAGGTGCATTTTTCTAATAACCTTATATTACCCAGTTCCTTGGGGATTATTGGGTTGCCCTCTTCTAGTGAATACTTCTGTGGGTGGCACAATCAGTGCTGCATGCCCTCTAGTAGCATTTGGCTTACATGCCCTGATTATATGGTATACCGCTTTACTAGGAACTTATAAGTGAACCAAATATACCAATCATGGATACACCAATTGTCCTCACATTTTAGACAAGAGCACATGCACTTTGGCAAAGGTCACCAGTGGTAAAGTGCTCAGAGTCCTAAAACCAGCAAAAACAAAGTCAGAGAAGGAAGAAGAGGAATGCAAAAAGTTTGGGGTAACCCTTCAAAAAGGGCCATTTCCAACAATCATGTTATAATTGTCATAAAGAAGACTGCCGTTCTCAAACCAGCTGTAGTTTAATACATTTATACACAAATGCACAGCAGTCTTTAGGAGGCAGAACACACATGTATTTCAATTGGCTAGATCATGGTCACAGCTTTATCAAGCCCATCTAATACAGTTGCAAACAAGAACCGTTTGGTTAAGAAAAGCTTTAGCATTGTGCATGCTACAGACTGCTGTCCAATTGTAAATAGATACATTAAGGTTTTGGAGAATATCTATTTTTATATATGTGTGTGTCTGTGTGTGTGTGTGTTTGTGTGTATTTGTGTGTGTGTTTGGTTTTGTGCTTGCTTGTATGTATTATGGAGTAATTCATTCATGAATTACCTCCTGTGGCACTTTTGACACTATATTCCAGTTTTTGGTAATTAACTCATCATGGTTTAATGAGTCAGATTACTCCTCTACATGAATTGTTGGCAACTCCTGCACAGCAATACATGTTTGACATAATTATTGATTGCATATTGTATAGAGGTTATGAATGTATGATAAGCTTAATGATCAAAAGAGTTATAAATAATGTATATGTTGGGAAACTGATTTCAACTTAATTATGGCTGTGAAATTGTTGCTCAAACTTTGTACTTTAATACGTTCTCTAGGTAGGTGGAGGTGCAGGGACTGCAAAAATTAGGCCAGAGTCTAGAGGCCATCTTTTTATTAGTAAAAAAATATCAGGACCTCCACGCCCAATAAACTTTAAAGTCCCCTGTGGCATGTCTCGCCCCTTTGTAGACATTTCCATGTCTGGCATACAGTGTCAATAACAATCCATGTGGCTATCCTGTTCTAGGTTTAAGCCCATAATAAGTGATAAAGACCCGCTGAAAAGGAAACAACCCGTAACAGTGTAAATATATAAACACGGATAAACACCTGCGCAACCACAAGCTAAAATGCAATTCAAACAAAGGAAAATGAGAGAGAATGAGTCATTTTTATGTATTCCTGAAGGTGGCAATGCACTGTAACTTTATTATACAAGGTAGCAGCAAGAAACACTGAGTTTTGCTGTTTAGGGTCATCACAGAAATATTGCTTCTTCTTCTTTTTGTTCCCTCCGGTTATGTGTGCTTGGATTAAGGTGCAGGATTTAGATGCCTGTTCTAGGTCTGACCTAATTATGTTTTACACTGTAGAGAATCTGGGAGTATTTAAATCCTATTTGATCTTTTAGAGATGTTGAATTCTTTCACTGATTGTTGAAATTGTTGGCTTATGAGTCTCCTGCTCAATATGTGCTATCATATTAACCCACAGATACAGAAACTCTATAATACATTCCCCCTGTTTTAGAAACGGTCAGTGTTGATGGCGTGTCCCCTGCCAAACATGCCAGGCTTTAAATATTCAAATTAGGGTGTAGTGACAGAAGGGTTGTTGTTACTATGCACAAGGGATAGTGGTGAAAACATGACACAAGACTTTACTTAGACCATCATAATTCATAGCTGCAAGGCATCCCATTGTTATGTGTGATACCTTCAACTAATACTATTTTTTTCCCAACTGCACTTTATGGCTGGGCTTTTGAGTCCATAGCTATATTGTTAACAGCAAAATGTCAAATCCCAGAAAAGAGTGTTATGCCTGCAGTTAGACTGCATGGTTTCTAGCTGGCTGAGACGCATCACAGCCATACAGAATCCACTGTCCCAAATAGGATGAATGAGATACACTCATAAGATAACCTGGGCTCACCCTTTGGTAGGTTGGCGCAGAACAGTCAGACTTATCCCAAGGGTCAAAATGTAAAGTATTGGCATAGTACCAGCCTCACAACACACTGAGTACACTACAAAAAGACTCCACATTGGATGTATAAAACACTGGTCTTTGTATTACACACTCATACACATCTTATATATGCTTTACAGTTGTATGCAATTGTTGAACTCTCCCATTAGCAGCAGAATGGCATGAACGTATATGTACCCGTCATAGGTATTCACTTGCCCCTCTATCTCCTCAGCCTCGATTGCGGTATAAACCCATGTGCATACTTTCCAGAGGTAGTCAGGATCCAAGCTATTCCTCCGACATCAAACTAACAGAACATAAATGCACGCTTTTCAGAGGTATTACACTTTCCTGGTATCAGATTATCATAAAACACAACATATCCTAGTATTGCATATCCCTCACAGCTTGTAATGTTCAAGAAGTCATGGTTCTCCCCTATGCCTCGTGCCCCCACCCCGCAGTTACTCAAACTACATCAGTCAACTATACACTTGTACCCACTGTCAACACGTTAATTAGATTATCAGGACTACCTAAGCAGAAGGAAATGGTTGCTTGGTTTTGTCCATCTAAATTTGGCCGTCAAGGCACCCCACAGTACCTTCATGAGTGCAGGATCACTATCCAGAAGCTCACGCTCTTCCAATTTGAAGAAATGTTATCCCACAGGTGTGAAGGTGCTAGTTGCAGTTGTTCCAGGCAGCCAGCCGTGGGTGCACAAAAGGCACAATGAGACCACTCGGGCTCAGTCACAATGTTAACAATAACAGTAACTTATAGAGTGGGTCCGGGGGGATGGAGCCGGTGACCTCGGACTAAAGCCACAATATTAGGCAATATTGTCCTCTCAATCAGGAGGTCAGAGACAGTCCAGGCTACGGGCTTGGGTCTGGCTCGGATCCGTCTCTGTTCCACGGACTCAGCAAACTTCCCCCATCACCCGTGGGACACCACACACTATGAGGTGTAAGCTAACACAGGTTCCGGTTGCAAGCTTAGGCCCCCAGCACTCATCAAACTCCTCATGTTTCAGCACCCAGGGTGGGCCTCTGATTCTTATGAGCACCCTCCTCTGCACAGTTTGGTTACTGCATACGTTAGGACGGTCCTTGTCCCAATCGATGATAACTTCCACACATTTCCATCGCAACCTGCACGTTCTTACAATCTCGTGGAAATGGGGAAATCCTGTCTGTCCCTGGGATCTCATGGACAGGAGGCAATTCATCTGGCCCTTGGAGAATACTTATTGCTTTGGTACATGGCGGTTGACTGCAGGCCAGCAAGACCTAGGCAAAAATCTATAAAGTGATAGTTCGCTTCATAGTTCAGAACAAGACCCAGGCCAGCACCAGTCTGTGGATAATCCCGTTGCAGTCCCTCCTCTTCTAATGGCTTCTCTTGCTGATGTCCCAGTGTAGAATCAGTGTAGAAATGTTCCAATCCCAAAGTGTCTCACCTGTCCTGGGGACAGAGTCCCAGTAGTTATGTGCACAATTGCCTTTGAAGATGAGATAAGTTCAAAAGGCCACCTTTGAAATGCACAGGCACCCTCTAACTTTAGTCAGCCATCCTACCCCGGGAGGCTTGGTCAATATCTTAAAGGGGTCAGGATCCTGACCCTTGGAATGCAGGTGCCAATTTCAGCCCCTGTTCTGTCCCAGGAAGGCCACTCTAAGTCAGAGACCGGGAGTTTCCTTAGTTTATGGCCTCCTATCAGGGATTCACAGATGTAACTGTCCCCCCAGCACCCAGATGTAGACTGGAGACAGACTGACAGGCACACTGGGAGCCACAAGCATAGGAATTCCCACTTTCCCAAAGTAAGCACAATTGGATGACGGACGGAGCGCTAAAACATTTTAGACAGTGACCACCATTCACAGATTTGGGTTGAATCCATCATTGTTCTTTTGCTTCTGCTTGGACCCAGCCATATGTAAATATGCTTTGACCCTACTCCTCATGGGAACAGTCTAGCCTGAACTGCCAGGCCAAGTCCTCCCTTGACACGGAACAAGTATTCTGGGACCGGTTTAGGGGTATCACTACTCATCAAGCAGGCTAGCTTGAATCCAGTTTCAAATTGAGGAAGGGACCCATGTCTGGGCATACCCTGGCCACTGATGGTAAACATAGCAAACACAATATGATCATGGATGGACTGCTAAAACCTCTAAGACACTCAACCACTGTCACAGATCTGGGTTGAATCCATCATAGTTCTTCAGCTCACTAAGCCACCCCAGTTTGGACGCAGCCCGATGCAGATCAGTCTTGACCCTGCTTCTCAGTCCAGCCTGAATTGCCAGGTCAGGTCATGCCAGAGTACCACCCTTCTTCAGCCAAGCTAGCTCAAATCCAGTGCAAATGAGCAAGGGTCCAATGTCTGAGCATAACTTGCCGATCAAGGCCGAACATAGCACACACAATATGATGATGGACGGAGTGCTGAAACATTTCAGACACTCACTCCCTGTCACAGATCTGTGTGGAATCTATCATCGTTCTTCTGCTTACTAAGCCACCCCACTTTGGACCCAGCCATATGAAATTCAGTCTTGATCCTGCTCCTCATGGTAACAGTCCAGCCCGAATTGCCAGGCCAGGTCCTCCGTGGATCAGAAACAAGCATTCTCGGCCCGCTTTCATGGTATCTCACCTCATCAGCCAAGCTAGCTTCAATCCAGTGGCAAATTGAGCAAGGGACCCAAAGTAGCATTTCTACATTAGTAATGTCAAATCCACTCTCAACTCTGGAGAGAATTTGCCATTACTAATCCATCGATACTAAATACCATACTGCTACTCTTCTGAAATTGGGAAATACAGCTCCATAGTCTTTCCACCGATACCCCATGTTAATGAATACGAGCAGCAAGCCTCACAGTATTGAACATACCATCCAATTTTATTCACTACTAGGGCATGTAGCGCATACATGCCCCACCTCTTCCCTACATGGCGCCCTCCCTCTAGGGAATACTGCGATGTATCGAGAGACATGCAACACTTTGCAAGTAGCTTTTAAATGCCAAGCTGAGTAACAGTAACCTTCACACACAGGCCCTGCCATGGCAAACCTGTGGTACATTTGAAGAATTACTGCCATGGGTGGCACAACCAGTGCTGCAGACCCACTTAGTAACATTTGAATTACATGCTCCAGGTATATGTCTTACCACTGGGCATGGCATATTCAGCTAACTCAAATCAGCCAGTCATGTATACACCAATCACCAGTATGTATATGAGAAGCACAATGCTTTGGCACTGAAGGGCAGTGTCAAAACACTTAAAGTTTTAATGCTAGCCTATAGATCAGCGAAAACCAGGAGGGGCAAAAGCAAAAAGTTGAGGGAAAGCATCCTAAAAATGGCCATTTCCAACATTTGTCAATAGTTCAGGACGGTCTTCAACTGAGACAGCTATGAATGTTCACACAACTGGATTCAAGCTAGCCTGGCTGACGGGGGGTCATTCCCTTAAATGGGTCCCAGGATCCTTATTGTCTGTGCCAGGAAGGACCTGGCCTGACAGATCGGGATGGACTGTTCCCATGGGGAGCAGAGCCAAGACTGACTTGTATATGGCTGGGTCCAAACTGGGGTGGCGAGCAAAAGAATGATGGATTTAAGCCAGATCTGTGACTGTGTTGAATGCTTGACAATGTTCAGCATTCCGTCCATCATCTTTTTGTGTTGCTACAGGACAGCAGCACCGGCTTAATGTAGTCAGCCAAAGAGTGCATAAAACCAGTGGCAAGCATGCATGCTTAAAGCATCAAGTTTCTGGTGCCTTAGAATACAGGGTTATAAATGTTACAAAATATTCTGGTGAAATTCAAAATTGTAAAGGTTTCATAAGGTACTACTGTTGGCAGTGTTAACCACTCCTACAATGTCATAATATTCAGTAAGGAGTAGGTTAATGACCCCTGACTGTGTCCAGGTATGTATTTATTAAAATATTTGAGTAGCGCTCTTACTTTTTAACCAAGAAATAGTCCTGTAAACCTGACAGAGTCCTGACAGAGTAAGAGGTAATGAGATGAGGAAGATGGTAATGAGATGTGAATGTGAGTGAGGGTGCAATACAAAGACTTTCTATGCCTAAAACAATCTATTATAAGTCCAATGGACACACTGCCAATGGGAGGACAGTTCATGATCTGTATTACTTCTCCTTTAAATGATGTATGTGCTTTATAACAGACACTGCATAAACAAAATGTTTTGTACACAGTCGAAAAACACAGTGTCTGTGTTTTTTGGAGGTTAGTCAGCTGAATAAACACTCAATCAATCAATCAATCACGGCATTTGTATAGCGCGCTGCTCACCCGGAGGGTCTCAAGGCGCTTGGGGAGGGGGTCCGCTACTGCTCGAACAGCCAGGTCTTGAGTTGCTTCCTGAAGGCGAGGTGGTCTTGGGTCAGGCGGAGGTGGGTGGGGAGGGAGTTCCATGTCTTTGCGGCCAGGTAGGAGAAGGATCTTCCTTCCGTTGTGGCTCTCCGGATGTGAGGGACTGCGGCGAGGGCGTGGCTGGTCGATCGGAGCTGGCGTGTGGGGGTATAGAAGTTGAGGCGGTCGTTGAGGTATCTTGGGCCTTGGTTGTGGAGGGCTTTGTGTGCGTGGGTGAGGAGTCGGAACGTGATTCTCTTGTTGACGGGGAGCCAGTGCAGGTTTCTCAGGTGTGCGGAGATGTGGCTGTGATGGGGGATGTCCAGGATGAGTCGAGCTGAGGTGTTCTGGATCCATTGGAGTCTTTTTTGGAGTTTTGCAGTGGTTCCGGCGTAGAGGGAGTTGCCGTAGTCCAATCGGCTGGTGACGAGGGCCTGGGTGACCGTCTTCCTGGTGTCGGTGGGGATCCAGCGGAAGATCTTCGTAGCATGCGCAGGATGTTGAAGCATGACGAGGAGACAGCGTTGACTTGTCTGGTCATGGAGAGGGAGGAGTCCAGGATGAAGCCCAGGTTGCGTGCGTGGTCCGTAGGTTTGGGTGCGTTGCCCAGGACCGGGGGCCACCAGGAGTCGTCCCAGGCGGAGGGTGACGATCCCAGGATGAGGACTTCCGTCTTGTCTGAGTTCAGTTTCAGGCGGCTGTTCATCATCCATTCGGCTACATCTGTCATCCCTTCGTGTAGGTTGGCCCTGGCGGTGGCGGGGTCGTTGGTGAGGGAGAGGATCAGCTGGGTGTCGTCGGCGTAGGAGATGATGTTGAGGTTGTGTCAGCGTGAGATGGCTGCGAGGGGGCTCATGTAGACGTTGAAGAGGGTGGGGCTGAGTGATGACCCCTGTGGTTTGCCGCAGATGACTTCGGTGGCCTCGGATCTGAACGGGGGGAGGCGGACTCTCTGTGTCCTCATGAGCACTTATTTCAAAATGTTTGGATATAACTGAGAAAACACCACTACGACCCACAACAATATAAACACTGAAAACAGGACAGCCTAATTATCTACGACAAAGTCACCCCACCCCCACTTTGGGAGAACATGTACAATGTTTGCAGTAGATGGCAGAAATTCTACCCTCAAGAGGAGCAATGACGCTCAAATCTTCTGGAGATGGCCCTTTATTCCCATGTTTCCCCAAAATTGGCTTCTCCCACATAGGAAAGTCAGTTATGTGGAAAAACATGTAGTGGATTTTTCTCTTCCATTTCGGAAGATGACCAAGAACTGCTACACTAGAAAATAAAAATTCTGCTAGCAAAGGTCCTAATTGGTCTATTAGATTTTTAATCCAATCAAGGAAACCACTTTTGAAACATGTCATCTGTAAAGATTTATGGGCAAATCACTATATATTAGGTAATCTCCAGACTATTAATTATGTGGAACATGCATGCAGAAGATGGAATGTTAATTGAATATGGATCACAAATGTGTATAAAAAACACTACGGGCGATATTTATGAAATTTGTGATGCAGCCACCTTGCCATGCTGCCCTACATCATAGGGAAAAAGCAGCAATGCTCCGTATTAATCCACTATGGTGCATTCCTGTCCTTTTCCCTTGAGCTGGTGCCATTTTGGCAGCCTAGCACCCACACCATGGTGCAAGGGTGCCAGTCTTGTAGGCAGGAATGTTTTTGTGCAGGAAGGGACACTTCCTGCACAAATACATTTCTGAGATGCTTTTTCCTCTTTCTGCAGAATGCAGCATACATTGAAAGAGGAAAAAACGAAGAGAAATAAGCATATTTCTTCTTGTTATCCATTACACCTCCCCAAGCAAATTCCTGGGTTTGCTAGGTCTTGTATACCTGGGAATGCATCACAACCATGTTATTGTGTGGCAACAGCCATAGAATGCCTACCCTGGGCAGAGTAACACAATGCAGCGATTTGTACTAAGTTGTCCTACTCTATATTTTTGGAGCCACGCAAACTGGCTTTGCCTGCTTTCAAAAATATGAGTTAGGGGGTTGCTTTGCTCTTTCACCATGATCTGTGATACAAGAGCAACGCAAACCGAGTCATAAATATGGCCCTACATGACTAGTCTTGTTACTGTTCTCCAAAGCAAATTCTTTTAAATCTTAAATGATTAATTTTGTCATTACAGTAAAGGACTTTAACTCAAACACAGCATGGCTCGGTTTTCATGATGTGGTACACTACTGAGCAGCAGTTGTGTTGCATAATCTCGGAATATCCATAATAATGTTATATTTTAAATACACTGCACAGTTCCTAGGATTCAAAAGAGGTCTCACATTTGACCATTACATACCAGCAGTGTTTAATTTGAAAAATAATAAGTGCTAGGCCCAAAGGTTTTGTTTTCAGAAGCTCACGGCCGATAGTATGTCGTTACAACGCATACTTTTACAACGCATACCTTTACAATGCATTTTTTACACTGCAACATCCATTACGACTCATTCCATTACAACGCATGCCATTACAACGAATGAAACTACCTTTACAACGCATTCCACTACAACGCATACTACATTTACAGCGCATACCATTACAACGCATTCCATTACATTGCATGTATGGTAAGTATTGGATAGTGTAGGGGTAAAAATTACTATTCTAACTCCAGGGGGTGCAACAGTAGGGTAAGTGTTGGATACTGTAGGGGTAAAAATTACTATTCTAACTCCAGGGAGTGCAACTGTAGGGTAAGTATTGGATAGTGTAGGGGTAAAAATGACTATTCTAACTCCAGGGGGTGCAACAGTATGGTAAGTGTTGGATAGTGTAGGTATGCGTTGTAATGGTATGCGTTGTAATGACTGCGTTGTAATGACATGCGTTGTAGTGGTATGCATTGTAGTGACATGCGTTGTAATGGTTGAGTTGTAATGGTATGCGTTGTAATGGATGTTGCGTTGTAAAAATGTTGTTGTAAAGGTAGTGCGTTGTAAAAGTTGGGTCGTAAGTGTTGTTTCCCCTCACAGCCAGAGCTATTGAATGTCAGTGTACCGTATCCATAAGGTTGTGTAGTCTTAGTTCCCTCTCACATCTCTTTAATAAACTACCAGAAATTCTTTGACTCTTCATCTCAGTCTTGCAGGTTCTTTTCCATGTATGCTTTGTCCCTTTGTCATTATTTTTTCTTATTTCTTTTGTTTTCTTTCTTAATCCAGCTTTTGTGTGTTCTTCTCTCTTGCTATGGATCATAGTCTTGTTGAGGAGGAATAAGTGGCAGTCTTCAAAAATGAGTGCCAGTGAGCCCAACCTGCAACCAACAGCTCAAAGTAAGCACTGGATACAGGTCAGTGATTGTTACTTGTATGTGTTTCATGCTTGTATCTCAGTAACTTAACTCCTTGACCGCGACGCAAATACCGCCGCGGTGCTGGGTAATTAATGAGTGGGTGTGTTTCGGCCGGTCCCCGGCCGTCCTCTGCACACGCCCACTGTGACGTCGGACAGCCGGGGGCCGTCCTCAACACGCAACAAGTTAAATAAGGCTGCACACTGGTTAAGGCAGAGCCTAAAGTTTGCCCAGAAACGCATTAACTACATCAGCTAGTCTCTGTAGCCGGAGGGATTCTCGTCCGCTGCCTGCTACGTGTTCCTTCTTTATGTTCCTGCTTTTGTGGCTTGGTGATTTCCATTGCAATATTTATTGTATTACAAATAGGAAAACAGGACCACTGTCCAGGGTACATTAGAGTTATGGCATCTTTAAAATGCTGACAGAATGATAGTAGCTCGGGCACATGCAATGTATGTGAATAGCTGCCCAAGGAATGCACATCTTTGCTTACAATACACACGACTTCTATAAGGATTGTGTCCGGAATATATGAACAAGATCAGTAAAGTATTAGGTTGATAATAAAACGCAACAAATAGATTATACAAACAGGGCTGGGAGAAACAACACAAAGGATGATGGGATGTCAAGATACACAGCTCAGCATATTTGGAAAGTGGTACTTTTTGTATTTCCTCTGTTTTTCATCCAATAGCATCACCTCTCCGCTTTTTCTCTCCGGATTCTTTATTATGCTTAGTTTTCTTGCCGTTTACATTTCTCTTATTCGATTTGTGTGCATGTTTGGGCTCGGATTTCGGGCCTGGGAACGTGGAGGTATGGATCTCCCCAGGTAGTTACCAAAATATTGGGGTGTGGAATTTACTTGAGGTTTTTAAATACCTCAAAATCTGATTTCCCCTCTGGAATTAGAGAAATTATTTGCAGAATGTGGTATTTTCCACACCAGATTCCTCATGAATGAAATTTATGACATGTTTTCTGAGAAAACAATGGCATTTGTTAGTTGTTTTTATTACCAGCAATGGAGACTAATGCAATTTTCACGTATTTTCCTAAATATTTTTGCCAAACGTAAGCCTCTATTTTATTTCACACTAATAGAAATAATGTGAAAAAAACAGATATGACTCAAAAATTATCACTTAACTGGTGAACATTTTGGAAACATTTTGGGGAAACACATTCTCCTTGAAGCCATTTTGATCATAATGTATCAGGATTGTGATATGCGAAAGTGCACAGTTTGCTAGAGCCTACAGCACTAGCTTAGCCTCCACATTGATCAAGGACATTCAAATTTGCCTTTCTGTTTTAATACGATGGGGCAACAGCAGTGAAAATATACCTCTTCAAAGAACAGCAAGATCTTGGGCAGGAAAAGTGAAAGCATCATTTCTGCAGAGGACAGGTGCAGCTAGAGAAAGAATGGTGATAACAAAGCAAGCTTCCCTCTCTCCCAGAAGGCAATAAGTGCACGCTTCCATTTCCTCAGAAGGGATCCAGCATCTCAGAGTTTCAAAAGTAACATTGCTCACAGAACAAGAACAGTTAAGGCATAAGTGGCATGTAGGTTACAGACCAATGTCTGGAACAGGTGCTTAATTCACTGAGGGGAATGTGTATGTGAATGAGTGAATGAATATGTGGATTTTGACACTATGCTGCAGTCATTCTGAGACTTTTTTTTGATGATTCTTTCGTTTTCCGTGTATTGAGAAATTTCAGTAACCCAGTAGGTCAATATTATTTGGAATAGCATCACCACAGCCTATGTAACTATGCTCTAGACTAGCACGCAGGTGTCAACATCTTTGAAAAGGTTTTGAATGTGTGTGCATCAGTCTGTTGGAAAAAACCGCAGTCGATTACCACAAAAGGAACGTCACTGTAAACACTGTAATTCGCATTATCACAAAAATGGTTGCCTTCTCTAGGCTAAATACAGACATACTCACTGGCGGCTTTTACTTTTAGAAGGAAGGGGCAGGGCCGGCCTTAGGCATGTGCAAGCTGTGCACCTGCACAGGGCCACCAAACTCCAGGGGCCACCATGCCAATATATTTCCTTAATATAATAATCCTCTGAGGATGGATACATATTTGCGTGGCGGCCCCTGCAGGGATTTGGCGGTCTCCGGCTCTGTTCCACTTCCAAACACCCTGACCCCACCCTCTTCACTGGCCTCCGCGCTCCGCCCCGCCCGGACCCCCTCTTCCGGGGCCCCCTACCTACGCTCCCTGCCCAGGGCCGCCATGAGCCTAGAGCCGCCCCTGGAAGGGGGCGGTCGGGGCACAAATGCACACACAAACAGACACACACTTATGCATTCGCATACACATGCACACATAAACACACAAAATTTACAAAACTCACACCCAAATATTCATGTACGCACACATAAATCAAACATTATAAATAAAATTATACTTAAGTGTGAAACTCTGCCTCGTAGAGCCCAGTAGGGTTAGGAATGCTGCCTTCCCTCACTGGCTGACCAAAAGTCAGCCAATGAGGGAATGCAGCAGTCCCTCATTCATTACAGAGTGGGATGGAGTCAGTGAGACAGCTGACCCCAACGCACTCTGTGAGGAGGTGTCAGTGATTGACACTCGGCCCTGGGCACTTCAGGAGTTAGAACTGAAGCTCCCAGGTCCGAGGAAATTACAGTGACACTCCCCCTCTTCGCTAAGGGGAGGACCTAGAGATGCTTTGCCAGGCTGAAGAGGTTACACCCAGAGGATCTGTGACTTTTGCAACCCTAAAAGTTCTGCTCAGGCAGCGAGGGGCCGGCGCATTTAGCGCATGTCCAGCTCCAAGTGCCTGACCTAAAAATAGAGGGACAGATTTACAAACCCCTTGCGCCACTTTTGCATCACTTTTAACATGGGAAAAGTGACGCAAAAGTGGGGCAAGTGGCTTGTAAATATGCCCCAGAGAGTGTCTGTAAAGCTGGCCTTTGCTCAGCCAGACAGACATTCTTTATGCTGGCCAAAAGATGAGGGGGCATGGCCCCTTAGCCCATTAGGACGTGCCGCCTGAACACACTGGTCTGCAGTTTTCCTTTTTTGACGATATGATTTTTTGAAAAGTGGTCTTCATACATTGCTAGAAAGACAAGCATTTACATGTTTACCCTGAGGCCGTGATTTGTTTAGCTTGCGGAAAGTTTTTGCAATACATAAGGAATTACATTGTGCCTTTTTTGGTTGCACAAAAGCACAACATAGCTTAAGGCACTTCACTAGACCTTTTATCCGTACTCGGGAAAAAGGACTGATTGATTCTGAAGTTAAACGCTGGCATCTGCTGTTATTCAAAAGTGGGACCTTGCCTACACTCCGCCGCCATGCTTTCAGCCCCGCCACCAGTGTGCTGCAAATGAAGACAAGCTGTTGTCAAATGAGAAATGCAAAATAGTCAATCTGTTTGTCTGTTTAATGTAACTGGGAGCATAAGCTGCTAAAAACGCCGCCATTCTGCACTGTCAGATGGGAGACACTCTCCAACAAACGAATGCCTAATGACCCATTTTACTCAGGCGCTCTGGAGTGCCTTCTAATGGTATTTTCCATATGCACTCCAACATGCTTTTATCTGCAACTGCAAATGGCACTATTTTCTATCTAACACAAGCGTGTAATCTGCCCGTTTTGTCTTTTTCCCTCCTCTGGCACCATGAAGGAATGCTGATGTTCAAGGCGTCTTGAAGCGATGAGCATATTGCCCAAGCATATGATGCCCGTCTTCTTTCCACACCTGTCATTGCACTGTATTAAAAGGGGGAAAACCAAGCCATTAACCATGATAGATATGTTTTTAATAAGAAAGTGTTGTGCCTCACCGGGCAGATAAATAGCTAGACTCGGGATATCTTGGGAGTTTAGCATATAATTACAGAATGCCATAAAGTCTTCAAAAGTTGTTGCAACATATATCGAAAATAATTCTCTATATGATTTAAACCCCTGTTCTTTAGGAGGTGGTTATCATCAAATATTGAGAGTTCAGCAAGGCGTTCAGAATTTTTCGTCAACTTTTTAAACCGTGGTTTTCAATTTCAGTAATGCTAGCCCAGAATCTGAAAATAGAATGCTTTTGAAAGGAACACATTCAAAACAAAATGTTACTGAGACAGACTGCATTTTTGTACCTGTGAGCATGTTTTGAATTATGCAAAGTAGATTACAGTTGTAACTTAGTGAAGAAATAACAACTAATAAAAATCACCATTTTAGCCAAGATCTTGAGTTTTAAAAACAAGTGATCCGATGAGTTTCCAGCTACTGATCTTGGGTCTTATTTATGAGAAGTGAATCATCGCTACGTGAAAACAGCGATGCGTCACTTCTCAGTGCGCCCTCCTTGCGACATGATGGATGCATCATATTTACGATGCATCATATTTACTGTATGGCGCATCATGTCACAGATACATGAGTATTTCTGACGTATCTGTAGGCGCAAAAGTGACACATTGCTGGGGTGTGTCTGAAAACAGATGCAACTCTAGCAATTGGTCCTTTTACATGGGGCAAGCCCCATGTGAAAGGGCCTGCATCAGTCTTACGCCTGCTGTGAGGCAGGCGTAAGATGTTGACGCAATGGCATCCTAGAAGTGGCGCACTGAAATCTCATATTTTTCCATGTGCCACTTCTGCAAGGTTTTTTATGGGTGAACGCCCACCCTGCATACATTATACCTGGCACAGGTATAATGTGGCGCAGAGGTTTACAAAGTGACGTATCTGCCTAGATGCGTCACTTTGTAAATAGGGCGCAACATGGTGAATTTTTTACACTGTAAAAATGACACAAGGCCTTATAAATAAGGCCCCTTGTCTTAAAATATTTTAACATTTAAAATGTGCGAGGAACTCAAATCCGTGTTTAACTAATTAGTAAAACTCATTGGCTGTCAAATGCAGACATTCTCATGAGATGGGTGACAAATGTGACAGAAAATGTTTATTTGCAATTGACCCTTCAGCACAAAACTTATTTTGCGGTGAAAAGTCGTCTAAGAGTAAAGCTTGGGTGCCTAGTACTTGCGTTAAGGGGAGTGTAATGTTCGAGGCCGCAAGTCAGAGGTCTAGTTAACCGCGCACCGGAAGGTGCGCACACGCGAGCACGTTACGTCACGCGCTCGAGTATAAAATAAAGACGGCATGGCCGGCGGAGTTAGTCCGGACCACGCGGTAACCGAATAGTGTGTCCCGTGTATCATTGATGCCACAGCGCTAGAGTCACCACGCACCTGCGGCCTCAAAGTACTACACTGGCGACGAGGGGTCACGAACCCCAGGCTGCACTCCCGGTGCACGCTGCACGTACCAAGCGCGACGAGTGTCGCTCGTCACTCCAGCTGGAGAGTCTTACATTGAGGGCGCATGCTGCGCCGGGGTCTGCGAGTTGGCGGCATAACGCGGACGCACCACCAATGATCCCCGGACCTAGGGGTATGACTGCCAGTCCGGCTGTGGTACCACGGTAATGGCCAAGTACCAGATCCTACTCCTGCCTGGGAGGGAAATCCGGCGGCAAACGAAGAGGCCACACGCCACAAGCCTGATCTGGGGTGCCATAAAACGCGGCTCAAGAGGAAGAGGTCAGTTCTAATACAGCCAGAGCACCAACAAGCAGGCACAGCGTTGCCTGGGCCAGACCACGCCCCTGCGCGCCGAACCAACCTGAACCGGTCCACACCTGTTGAAACACACCACTCAAGCAGGCCACGAGCTAAGAACCAAGCTCTTATCGCGACCTCATGGCATCCATACCGGAAATCGAACCACTCATGGTGGACGGGGCACCATCATCCCTCGCACCGCGATGGAAGGACTGGACGGACCGTCTGCAAATTTACTTTGAGGGCGTCGGTACCGCCAGGGAACGGCGAAGAGCTCTGCTATTACACCTAGGTGGGAAAGACATTCATAGGATCTATAAAACCATCGTAGAAGCCACCCCAAAGACTTACATCATGCTCCTCAATGCGCTCAATGCACACTTCGAGCCAATGGCCAGCAAAGATTACGAGAGATTTATCTTTTGCCAAGCAAGACAAGAAGCAGAAGAGTCACAGGACGCATTCCATGGCAGGCTGAAAGAACTAGCCAGCACATGTGGTTTTCGCGATGAGCAAGAGGAGATACGTGGACAGATAATACAGGGGTGCTACGCCTCGAAACTGAGAGTAACAATCCTGCAAGAAGACGGAAAGCCTTTAGCAGACATCCTAAAACTGGGACGCTCAAAAGAACTGTCACAGGTAAGCGCTTCACACATGGAGGCTTCTCTCCACCGGCTCGTCAAGAAAGAGCAGGTTAATATGGCAGAACAAGTCAACGTTGTCAAACCGAAAGCGCGCCAATATGGCGGGAAGAAGCCGCAAGACAAGAGCAGAGAATGCGGATATTGTGGAGGCCAGCCCCACCGCGCCCAAGACTGCCCGGCGCGAGGAAAGAGATGCAGTTCATGCAGGTGGATGAACCACTTCGTAGCTGTATGCAGGTCCACCAAGTCCAAGAAAGAGGCAGCCCATGCCATAAGAGAAGATCGGGACAGCGAAGACATGGACGACGACGCCATTGACTATCCCGTCCATTACGTATTCGCCATTGACCAACCACAGCGGAAGAAGTGGTGTCTACAGAAGTGTCGCATCAAGATCCACCAGCAAGAGGCGAGGGCCACAATTGACACAGGAGCCTCCATCGAACTAATGGCGGCAAATGTGTGCAATCAGCTAAGCACCAAACCACCACTGCGGGCAGAGAAGATAAGAGTGTTCGCGTATGGCCAGAAGACGCCGATTCCACTAATAGGATGTTTCCAGACCGAACTTCAGCACCAAGACTTGAAAGTCCCGACAACCGTCTATGTCACCAAAGAGGGCAGTGGCATGCTCATCAGCGGGCAGGCAGCGGAGGAGCTCAGACTAATATCATTCGCCATGGCCGTGCTGACGGAGGAGTTAGACACCATACTGGAGGAGTTTGAGGATACATTCCGAGGCATTGGGTGCCTAAATGGAAAGGAGGTGTCTCTCCACATCGATCAGTCAGTCCAATCAAGTCGCACTCAGGCACAGAAGAATAGCCTTCCACCTCAGAAAAAAAGTCGAGGAAGAACTGGAAGCCCTTGAATGAAAGGGCATCATCGAGAAGGTAAGCGGACCCACCCCGTGGGTATCCCCAATAGTGGTTGCGCGCAAACCGAAGCAGCCTGGACAAGTCCACATATGCGTAGACATGCGTTTACCCCAACGCAGTGGTCAAGAGGGAGAGGCATCTAACCCCCACAATCGATGACATCTTGGGAGAACTAAACGGAGGTCGGTGGTTCTCAAAAATAGACCTCCGGTCGGGCTATCACCAGCTGCCCCTCCACCCAGACTCCCGCTATATAACAACATTCTCTACCCACGTAGGCCTCAGGCGCTATTTACGTCTCAACTTCGGCATCTCCAGTGCTGCAGAGGTTTTTCAGAACACCATCAGGGAGGTTCTAAATGGACTCCCAGGGGTCTTAAATGTCAGTGACGACCTACTGATCTATGCCAACTCCATTGAGGAACATCACCAGAGACTGAGAGGTGTGCTACAGAGAATCAAGGATGCAGGCCTGATGCTACACCGTGAGAAATGCCAATTCCTCCAAAACAAGATTAGCTTCTTCGGCTATACCTTCTCCGACCAAGGGGTAGCCCCGGATCCGGACAAGGTCAAAGACGTGCAAGAGGTTCCTGCCCCCTCCAGCACATCCGGAGTACGAAGCTTCCTGGGGATGTTGAATTTCTGCGGGAGATTCGTGCCAGATCTATCAAACCTCACCCGGCCTCTCCGAGAGCTAACCAAATCAACTACCCCCTGGCAGTGGGGCAAAGAACAGGAAATGCCATTCCGAGATACAAATAGCTGTTGATGATCATTGAGGCCACGCGGAACGATGAAGTACTACAGCAGGTAGCGAGTGCCCTACAGTCGAACGATTGGCGGCCGATTCAAGCCTCACTAAACAGAATAACACCACAAGCCAAAGCATCACTGGAAACACTCCTGAGAGTGAAAGAAGAACTATCAGTTGACAACCGGGGGTGCCTACTGAGAGGCCCCAGGATCGTGATGCCGGCAAGTCTGACCCAGCAAGCTGTGGAGTTAGCTCACCGAGGGCACCAAGGCATGAAGAAGACCAAGAGCAGACTCCGGGCCAAGGTGTGGTTCCCAGAAATGGACACCATGGTGGAACAAGTAGTCAGGACATGCCGGTGGTGCCAAGCTGTGGGATAACCCGAGCGACCACCCCCGGTCCTCGCAGAATACAATCCACAGAGACCATGGGAATGTGTCAGTGCAGACTTCGGATACCTACTGGATGGAAGATATGTGCTCGTCATCATCGATGACTTCACCAAGTATCCGGAGGTTGAAGTTGTGGAAACCCAAACGGCCAAAGAAGTCATTGCAAAGTTTGAGAAGACCATAGCTACTCATGGGATCTTTGAAAGCGTCAAAACCAACAATGGGCCGCCGTTTCAAGGGCAAGAGTTTGCTGAATACCTCAAAAGCTGGGGAATCCACCACCGGAAGATAACCCCTCAATGGCCCCAAGCCAACGGGGAGGTAGAGAGATTTATGCGCACACTGAACAAGGTCATAAGGATAGCCCATGCAGAGGAGGCTCCCCTGGAAAAGGCAATCTACAGTTTCCTGAGAGAGTATCGACTAACGTCACATCGGACCACTGAGGCGGCACCAGGTCCCTCCGCCCTGGGGGGAGTGGTTAGAGACACCATCCCCAGTCACCCCGACTAGGCTCCGAACCGGGTGGACCCGCAAAAAATGCTGTCTAACAGGACCCGGTCCAACAACTATGCCAACTTCCGACGCCGGGCCAAGGAACCAAACATCCAGGAAAGAGACCGACTGTACGTGAAGGACAGATATCCGGAATGCAAATTCCGACTTCCTTTTGAACCCCGACCATGGACTGTCCTGCGCCGTACCGGCACCATGGTGACAGCTTGACGAGGACATGAAACAGTCATACGCAACGTATCCTTCTTCAAGAAAACCCACCCTGACACCATGGACTCCCAAGAGCCAGAACAAGGGGTGGAAACCACAAACCAACCCGAAGGAATGGACAGGCAAGAGAGTGATGGTTGCGATTCACCAGGCGAGGACGCAGAGGCAAGTTCCCCGCCACCAGCGACTCCCAGACTCAACACCCCTCGGTCACCGGACGCTCCCTGGAGCGCCAGAGTATCCCCTCAGGTGACCCCGCGAAGGGTCCCCACCAGGGGAGAAGCCGCTGGGTACGGCCTGCGGGGAAATCCAGCTGCGTCCTCCCAACTGGCGGACTTCACCGTAGGCTGAACTTGAACTACCTGCTCGTCGGACTGGTAATCGGCCGGATGGCCATGTTTTTCATTACTGTGACTCTTGTAACTTCTGTTTGATCTTTCTTTTGTTTTAAATAAAGGTTAGAAGGAATGTAATGTTCGAGGCCACAAGTCAGCGGTCTAGTTAACCGCGCACCGGAAGGTGCGCACACGCGAGCGCATTACGTCACGCGCTCGAGTAATAAATAAAGAGGGTGTGGCCGGCAGAGTTAGTCCGGACCACGCGGTAACCGGATAGTGTGTCCCGTGTATCATTGATGCCGCAGCGCTAGAGTCACCACGCGCCTGCGGCCTCACAGTACTACAGGGAGTTCTGTAAGCGGTACATAAGCCCTTCCAATATACTGGCCATGGAATTGACACAGCTTCTACATTCTAAAAATATTAGATGGGTTTTCACATCCCGAAACAATGCAGTTTCGACATTGGCGTTATCAAGAAAAAATGCTTTAATATTTACAAAACTTATCGACTTTGCATGTGTGCTGCATTGTACAAAATACAAGTCAAGAAAAACTTTATTTTGCACAAGCCATAAAAGTCAACAATAAAAATGCACAGTACAAATAATTAGTTTTTAAATATTAAAACATTCACCTAGGAGACCGTTGTTTTTACAAAGGTGCAAAAACTATGTGTAATACTAGAAATGCAGCTCCTCATAATCATTGCAATCACAGCATAAATCATTATTTCATCCTCTTAGAATATTAAAACGCAGCTTGAAAAATGTATAGCAGTCCAATAAAAGGAGAAGTGCGAATGCAGGGGGTGGCATATTCAATATCACAGCGGTATCAACTCATATCTCTTTCTGATTGCTATTATTTTCCATATAAAATTTAGAACAGCAAAATATACTTCCATCATGGAGAGATTTTGTAAAAATGTCAGGCCATCCATGTGAGTTCTGAGATTGGATTTCTGTAAGACCAGCCTTAAAAGCTCAATTCTGGGATCAGTGTATAATGGACAAACAAGGTAAAGAGACAAGTGCTTTGTTTACTTGTATCATCACACTGAGAGGGGGGTAAGAGGTATGACCAAACGCATTGAACAGGCAGAGCCACCTTAAAATGTAACATGACGAACATCAAAATAGTTAGCTAGCAGCTGTGAACTGGGTTTGTTACCCATAGTAGGTATGTTAGCAGTCATGGAGATCGCAATATATTTATCATTAGTAACCATGAATTGGGCCTTCTGAAGCCTTAAGTTAGTGCAATGGTTCAGAAAACGCATTTTAACTTCCTCTCTGTTTTTTTTTAAAGTTATTTGGGCAGGATTTGTGTACAAATCTTTCATACCTATAGATTCAAATGTTTCCTTCATGTAGGTGAACCGGGAAATTCGGCCCACCGCATCTTAGGAGCTCATTATGATGTCGGGCGGAATCACGTCCGCCCTAAACCGACTCGGTCATGGGACCCACCAACACCATTAGAATGGGACCAAGCACTGTTGGGTCGCATTCCTATATTTCACAATGGGAGCATAAATTACAGTTGTAAACCAGCCGCAATACATGCTCCCATAGCGAAATGGGAGGTGTGGTTCATCCCTGCACCCCGTGGCAGGCACCTCTTGGTGCCTGCCACAAGGTGCAGGGATCAACTAGGGGGCACCATAGATGCCTCCTCGGCTTCCAAATGGAGTGCACCAAAGGGGGCCTTGCTTTCCAACATAATTTCCATGTCGGACAGAGTGGAATGGAAACCATGTCGGAAAGCGTGATCGTAATCTCAATGGAGGAAATAACCGCGCTTGAGATTACTTGCTGGCTTCCAACTGGTGGACAGACTCTCCAAGCCAGTCGGAAGCCAGCTGGAATGAGTGGCAGGTTTCCTTTCTGAACACCTCCAACATAACGAGGTCGTCGGAAAAGAAACAGACCGGCCCATTACGATGCTGCCCTAAAGGCTCCGGACGAATATCGGAGCCTTTACGGGCTGCATCGTAATCAGCCCCTTAATGTCTTTGTAAGACAATCGGAAATGCAAGATCGAACCAACTCTCCCTCTGGGTTTGTCCAAGTCTCAATCCACAATAGTTAATGTGCCAGGCCCAGTGTATTTTCTAAATAAGTGAGGCCTATTTCTTCATGGAATATCAATGTGGCAGTCCCTAGGGGCACCATTGATAATCTCCACAAAAAAAATAAATCTACCCATTGGAGAGGGGTCATCTTTGCATACCCCCATAAACCCACTCCATATTCCTCAGCAGCAGCAAATTTGAAATTTTAGAGGCAGATTTATATAGGCAGAATCAGTTTTAATGGGTTTCTGTCCCAGCCAGTGAGAAAATATAAAAACTCCCTCAATGCTGGTTTTAAAAAGTAGTACTCTGGCAATTAAAAGGGTTTTCCAATGAAAGGAGAAACTAAAATGAATATGTAAACAGTTAAAAATCATTTCCTTTCTCTAAAATTGAGCTCCTCATCACAAAAGTCTTTTATTTAATACTATGTGGGCTTCAGGTCATAATAAAAAACATGGAGTGATTTATTCTAAGAGCTAGGTTTCCCATATATATCGTAAAGTCATCCAATAAAGTTTGCAACCCGTTTGCCGTGTGGGCCATTAGTACAGCATCATTTGCATAGAGTAGAAGGAGGATTTATTGGGTGCCTATTCATGGAATGTCCTTCCCTTCCATGACCAGATGTTTAGAGATTCCATTAATATATAGCAGGAAGTGCAAAGGGGCAAGAATACAACCTTGTCTCACCCCCCTGTAGGGATTTTATTTCAGAGCTTGTTTTGCCCTGGAGGCCATAGCTGCCATAGTGAACCTTCACCATATGAATATGAAAAAGTCCTCTAATCAGTAGTAGTAGAGTGGGTTCAACTCCCCTTGATTCCATCAATGTTCAGAGTTTGAACTGATTAACACGTTAAAAGCACAGGTTAAATCTATGAAAGCCAAATTAAGTGGCCCCTTAATGCACCTATTATTAACAATTGGGGAACCCAGTTACGTGCAGAACCTGGGTATATATACGTTATGTGAACAGTGGTTCTGCCACGGAAAAGAAGTATTTTTGTTCTACTTTATCCTTACATAGGTAGGATAGTCAATAGATGATTCATCAAAACACATCACTGAACACACAAAGGCACAATTGAATTAAAAAGTGTTTTTTAGATAATTTAAAAAAGCATATATTGGGGCGTGGCCAAAATGGTTACCCAGTAGGATGTTTCTTCGGGTCTTTCCACTCCCGCCTGGTGTGGCCCAGTGAAATATCCATTAAATTCCTGTGGGCCAAAGCGCATTCTGAGTTAGACAATCTGTGAAGGGGGTTTTCTCTATGAGTTATATATTCAGTTAAGTTACCAGTTAGATTAGTTTACAAAAGCCTTCAAAACCCTGTAGAATATGAAGGCTCTGTAAGTTGTCTGACAGACATGTAGGCACCAGGGGTAGTTGATGGGGAAACATCTGTGTGTTAAAGTGTTCCAGACTTACCTTTTCCCATTTGACCTTAATACCCTATTTGGGGTACTCTAATTTGCTTCTCATGACTGCTTTGTAAGCTTCACTGGGTGATGGTGTTAAGGATAAGCATGAGGGTATTGTGATCACTCAAACAATTGCCCCCAACATTCAAATCTAAAATGTAATCTGCAAGGTCAGGAGACATGACAATAAAATCAATTGAACTCCCCCTCATGCCACCAGTGAAATTGGGGAGCTTACCTTTCTCCCTGCAAACCCTGTTTTTTGCTGAGATTAAATCTTGTTTTAGAATGGAACTATTCCGAACTTCCCCGTACTCTGAATGGATAAAGTGGGCAGAACTTTAATTTTTTGAATTCATAAGACTACAAACCTGTTTCCCACTTAACCCACATAAATTGATAATAAAGTCACCTGCCCACAGTGTCATAGTCTTGCGTCATTTTTTCAAAAGAAAGGAATCTTCAAACTTTCCAAAAGGATCAAGGACCTATGCTGCCAAATGTTTCAGATTGTTAAAATAAAAATGGTTTAACATAATGACATAGTTATTCACAAAAGAAAGTAAAGTGGCCAAAGGGGTAAGGACTTAGGGGTTCATTTTGATCGCGGACGGACTTCAGTCTGTCTGCGACCATAGAGAAAGAGGGAACCTCCGCATGGCCTGCGGAGTTCCCTCCTGTGCAATTAGGATGTGACCGCCACCCTGGCGGTCACATCCTCTATTTTTACCATTGCTGCGGGTGCGGCTTCAAACTGCACCCGCCGCAATGGTAAAAATGCATACATTGCATTTGTATGCAGAAAGCGGCAGGCACCGTGTGGTGCCTGCCGATTTCTGCATACAAATGCAGGGGGGTACCATAGGTACCCCCCATGTGCACCCCCACCCTTCCCATTCACCCAGGGGGCCCGCAACGGGCCCCCACAGTGAAGTTCCACATGCTTTTCCACTGCGGAAAAGCCGCCATGGAAAAGCATCTCTTTTGCACCATCCTAATATGGCTGGCGGTGTCTGATAAGACACCGCCAGCCATGTTACAGCTTTTCCGCCGCGGTTGTAAGTCAACCGCAGCGGAAAGGCGGCAGACTGACACAAGGACCCACCAGCCATCCTAACGTGGCAGTGGGTCTTTGGTGGGTCCGCAGAGGATTTCCTGCATCCTCCGGGCCGGCGGTGGCTTCCGCCGGCCCGGAGGATGCGGAAAATCCTCAATCATAATCAGCCCCAAAATTTCAAACACTGTGTCAGATAGAATTCGCACATATATAAAAGTCGCAAATCCACTTTTAGTCCTTACTGCAGGATGGCATAGGCTGGCTCCAAGACAGCATGGAAGTCATTTGGATGGAAACCCTGCATTATCCATGTTTTCTGAAGACAAACTATGTCTGCAAGATTAACAAAATTGGTTTAATCAGGATTCTCAAGTTTGGATTGGGCCACAGCATACATACAAAGTAGGAAAAGTTTAAAAGTTAGCGGAAGCTTTGTAATTTTTACTGGAACGGAAGGGCATTCTTCCAACACAGAACCAATGTCAGTCTTGATGCTGACACTTTTGCCTTAATTAGCAAAGGTGTGTGCGTGTCTCTAGCTGCCTTATTGACTTATTATTGCCAGAACTGGTGAGAAGGCAGAACACTGCCATATCTCTCTAGAAATGATGCTTTCCTGCTCTCTCCTTTTCACGCAGTGCAACATAGCAAGTTTGGCTGCTGTGCTATGAGACATTTTTAACAAATACCCTAAAGAGTTCTTTCAACTGTTTAAAAGCACACTCACATCCCACAATTTTAAAATCATAAACAGTAATATTATTAGGTCACATGGAACAAAACCTGCAATGATACAAAATTCATGGAATCCCAATATCAAACAAAGACAAGTTAGTTGTGCACAATTATCCAAGTGGCAGAATGGCTTGTTAATAGAAAATTATAGGATCATTAATGCTAATTTTAAATTCCACAAAAGAAGAGATGTGATGAGGATGTCACTGGTGAGTGGGAGGAAGAAAAGAGCTAGATTCTTCAATGAAACTTAAACAACTGGAAACATCCATTAGAACGCAGTTATTACAACAACCTACCTTTATAACGCAACTGTTACAACGCAACTGCCTTTACATCTCATGCCATTGCAATGCATGCCATTACAATACATGTCACTAAAACGCATGCCATTACAGAGAATACCATTACAACGCATGCCATTACAACGCATTATAAGGTAAGTAATGGAGACTTTTTTTAAAGTATTATGGTGGGTATGGGTTTTGGGGTAAATGGGAATAGTAATTTTTACCCCTACACTATCCAACACTTTCCCTACTGTTGCACTCACTGGAGTGGGAATAGTAATTTTTATCCGTACACTGTTTAACACTCACCATACTGTTGCCCTAAAAGTATTATGTGTTGTAATGGTATGTGTTGTAATGGTATGTGTTGTAATGGAATGTGTTGTAATAGTAGTTTTCAAAAATGCGTTGTAATGACATGCATTGTAAAATCATGAAATATAATGGTAGTTGTGATGTAAAGACTGCGTTGTAAAAGCATGCATTGTAATTGCATGCATTGTAACATCATATATTTGTAAACAAAATGTTAAACCCTAAACATAGTGGGCAAAGACTCATGAGATGCCTTTGTTTCTCACTAGCATTGCTGAGCTTCAGGTCTATACTAAACAGTAATTCTGGGGGGTTGTTTGCACACCTAGCTCAATGTAATGCAATGCACAATTGCAAAAATGCATTACCTAACAAGGGATCCAAAAAAAAAAAATCCAAAATGAAAAACGTAATAAACAATGGAACTACTCTTTGTACAATATTAGGCAGTTTTGATTTGCAAAAACAGTATCAGTGGGGATCCATTAAAGTCTTTGTGAGGATAGAAGTGTTCACAGACTCCTCAGACTATCCCCAAAGATATTTTTTGGGAAGAAAAATCAAGTCGAAGGCCAAACATTGAGTTGACCGAATCAGTCTGCCGGAGGAGTGCTAGCACAGTGCCAAATGCTAATTGTTTAAATTTTGGAATCTCAGTTCCCAGACATGCGATCTGTTCACATTTATATGTTAAGCAAGTTCAATAGCCTCACATAATTTAGACAGGGTGCATCAGTAAAGACTGTTCAAAGTAAAGTAAAATCACCTGGCAGGAAAATCCTCTTATGTAGCTGTCGCAGGATATGCAGTTTATAGATTCACATAGAGGGTTTCTTACAGTCAACTTGTCTTCTGTACACAAAGTCTGCTCTATAGGTAGTTTTCAGAAGCATATAAGTTAGCCTCTTTGAAGGCTGACATAAAAGCGGTCAGCATTCTTCAAATCCTCAACTCTGAAGCCTGACAGCAAAGGGTGAGTGGGACTTTTGTAATGACTATAATGAGGAAGTGCAGGATTAAGAGCGATGAGGATTATCAGCAACTAATAGGGGCATTACCTTTGTATCCTGTTACATATCCCATACCTTACATATGTGGCACGCTAAAATAATAGAAGGTCTGCCAGTCCAGAGTCCCATACACTTGTTGTCGGAGCCGCTATTAGAGGCTGGCAACCACCTGAATGTGCAAGTCAGAACTTCAGTGCCGTAAGCAGCAGGAATATGAAAATCTGTAGCTTCAGCAGCACTGCACACCAGCACAGTAGAGGGACAAACAGTAACTGCACACCCTAGATCAAAAAGCACAGATAGATTGGAGGTAAAACAACAGATCCCAAATTTTAAACATCCACAGAGCAGACAAGCATAGACCACAAGGTCAGATATTGGAAGGACCTGAGAGCATACCTAGAAACCCAGAATACCAGGTAGCAACATCACAGTGACTCAATGCCAGCCTCATGAACGAGAAAAATGGGGAAGAAATTAGCAGTGGAGCCGAAGGGTAACATTAATAATAATAGGATTATGCCCAAACAGATTTCCCCAGCTGATTGACTACAACCCATTCAAGCAGGCAAGAACCATGGATGTAAAGCTCACACAAGAAAGTGCAACATAAAAGACATTCCATCCCAATAACTAGAGACCACCAGAAACTGACATCCACTCACAGAATTGTCACATACATCAGTGCCATAGATGAAAGTCTCTTGAAAAAAACAACCCCTAAGAGGGAAGGCAAAAAGCCAGCAAGAAGGAAGCTGAGCAATGGCAAATCATAGATCCAGCTGATGGGCAGCCAGTATGGGATTTCACATGCTAGGTAGTCTGCTGAGCTCCCAGTTCCAACGCGAACAATGAAAAACAAGAGAATGCTAGCAATATTGGTCCATTTTATGTCATGAAACATGGGTGAGTGGCACTTAAATTCTCACCTTTCCAAAGTTGGGTTTTCCAGCATAGGAGGTAGGATCCAGGTCATAAATAAGGACTAGGATGAGGTAGAGGTTCTGACACAATGTGCCATGATTGTTGATCGGGATGAATTTCACTATCCATTACATGTAAACGTAATGCCCCTACAATGCTTTTGTATAGAGGCTGTGCAGCAAGCAGCTGATGAACGACTAATCACAAGCAGACTTCTCAGTTTTTAAAAAGTACAAAGGGAGGTGCTCCAAATATAAGACAAGTCTTAACTCTAAGGATTGAGAAAAATACATTTATACACACTCAAACTGCTTCTTTAAATGAGACTTAATCCCCTAACATTCATCTAATTAGGAAGTTACATCACTGCATTTCCCAATTGTTAAAGGGTCTGTATAATTCCTGCCAAGATATTCCAAGCACAATGGTATAATTAGGGGACATGATCAGATCGAAGGCAACAATCTCTTTATGATGGTCACCTAAAGAAACCATTGGATGAGCAGTGGTGAATGTCACAAGACCTGATATCAATGGAGCGCCACCAATGGATTGCACATGATAAGGAAAATTAGAGTCTTTGGGAACAATTGAAGTTATATACATTCCGGAGGCACAATAATCTAACAGAGTTGGCACAGTGATCAACGGACTGGAATGGATTTGAAGAATTAAATTCAACACAGACAAGCATGAACTGGACTCATCTGTGGAACTGACAACTTTTGGGAGAGAAAAATCTCCCACCTCTCTCTCTTATAAAGGAAAGTATCTGGCATGTCCCTGAGATCTGAAAGCTTGAACAGGGCAGTCTCACAGTAGATGACGTGGGCCTGCACCACAGAGACATAAACTTACCTTACGTCCTTATCAAAGTCAGACTGTTGGTGCCCAGAGGATCCGACCTGCATTGGTTCTTGAGGCAAAGGGTCCATTGACTCAGTGATAGACTCTGACCATCTTAAGACTCATGGAGGAGAATTATGTAGGAAATTGAAGTATTATGTGGTTGGGTTTCACCATACAATACTGTCACAAACCCCGAAGATGGTCCTTTGATTCACACTAATACATCCTTAGCTCAGTCCTGCTAGTGTGGCAAAGAGCAACCAGGCTTTACTAGAGGAACATGTGTTATCTTAATTTATACACCACAATGGACAGAATAGCATACGTATAAGTAGAGTTATAGCTTTTTGAAGCAATACAAAATCAGTGCAAATTAATACAGTGAAACATTAGAATTGCGATCAATAGCAAAACGTTCTAGTGACAATCGGTCACTTGCAGGTCGAGTTGCACGGTGCACATGTAGGGAAAAGTTGATGTGGATCCCAAGACCAAGCAACAAAAGTCTGTTCAATTTTACCTGGCCCGTGGAGCTCGGGTGTAGAGTTGTCCTGGCTGTCCCTGGTGATGAATGGGGTCGCAGGAGAGCTGCTTTTACCACTGAAACTGCGCTGTGGGGGAAAAATTGGCAAAAACACAATAACTGACTTTGGTCGAAGGTGAGATGGAGTTCCCTCTAGGTGCAGCGTCCAGCGAAGGTGTTGGGTGCCGGATTGACGACCAATAAGACTTGGCAGCGCTAAGTGGAGCAGAAAGTTAATTCGATGTCTGGTGGTCCTGGGGAATGCAGTAGCTGCCTGTAACTTTGTGGATGGCAGGACTACAGTTCCTACAATGCACTAGACCATCTGGATTTGGGAGATCCCTCAAAGAGCCAGATGGCCTGAAATTCTTTGGATCTGGAGCATTATTTTACCTGCAGCTTGCAGGGGATGCATGCCACTAGGTCCAGGGGAGTCTAAGGGTGCACAGGTGTCCCTCTGTCTGGTGCAAGTGAGATATAGTCTAGGACAAGTCTTGATAAGGTAGATTCTGGAGCATTGTCACAGGTGCAGGTTATCCCTCTTTTATTTGTGCAAGTCTTGTTGTCGCAGGCACAGGTCTCTTCTTCTGGCCTTTTTGATGGAAATGGTTCAGAACTGAGGTTCTGATGTCAGGGTTGCCCCTTAAATACTAGATTTAAGGGAGTTAGGGGTGTAGGAGCCAGTTGTCAATGGGCTTCTAGTCCCTACAGCTAGTCCACGCCTGAGATGACCTTATCCAGGGGTATGGGTTACCTTTTCTACCCAGAAACCTCTATTCTGCCACTTTTAAAAATGTCAGAACCCATCTTCCAGCTTTACAGACTGAGCTGCCTACCCTGGAGTTGTGGCTTCCCTTCAGGGGTGTACACCTCCTTGACTATCCAATTTCCTTCCCAGGTGCAAATGTGCCTATGGCAAGGGGAGGGTTGTTTCCTCCTCCGGGAGTCAGCCTTGAAGCATATCAGAGATAGTGCAGCCTTTGAAGCTCACCGCATTGATGTGTCCATTCACTAGCTGGCCTGGGATGGAGGAGATGTGACCTTCTTCCTGTTCACTCCCTTATTTCTAACTCTGGAGGTGATCACACTGCCTAGCAGGAGGTTAGAATCCTGTCTTGGTTGCAGCACGCATGGAAAGCATACTATTGCCAACCAGAGCATAGAGAAGCTGGGGAAACTAGGTGGGACACCTCTAAGATAGCCAACTGAGTGCATGCCACATCACCCTCGACACAAGTTGTGGGTCACAGGTGAGAAGGCACATTGTTTGACACCACACATGACATATTTAGGAGGTATTATAATGGAGCTGCCAACCTTGGGTTTGCCCAGGTGGTAGCCCGCGTTATCCTATGGACCGTCTATCACTTAGTGTCCTTTAATGGTCAAAGCCTGTATAGTATCATATAAGTTTGCACTTACATGTCTACACCCCTTAGAGAGGCTTTAGGAAGCCTCTCTAAGGGGTGACTGGCCTATACATATATTGCCACACATGGTGAGGGTAAATTCAAGTTGAAGCAGTTTGCAGTGCACCTGCAGTCTGCAATGGCAGGCCTGCTGTCAGTAGTATTTTATGTCACAGAGGGTGGTGATGGAGCAGGGTTTTCTCTAAATAAAACCTGCTCGGATCGAACCCTTCTGTATGACAAATACTAATCAAGAAACATGTGAAACTAACAATATTAAGACTAAAAGGGGAAAATGAAAACTGTGCAAGCGCGTGCTGGGATATCAGGGTAGGCTGCAAAGCAGATGCACACAACTAGTGTAGAAAATAAGACAAAAGTCGAGAGTTTATTTTTCAATAATGAATAGAAAATAAATGTGCAGCACGTAGAGAAAGAGAGAATACATAAAAATGTTCAAAGTCTGTTTGGAAATAGAGTTTTATAAAGTGAAAATTAATGCATGTGTTTCTTTATCCTTGGAGCATAGTCTGCAGCCTTGCAGAAAAGGCCCGAGAGACATTTTAGAGTTAACATGGGATGTTTTAAAATGTTGAAAGGGAAAATTGAATGCTGTAAGCCATTCCTCGGGTGCCACTGATGATGGTCAAGATTATGTGGAGGAAGCAATGAAAACAACAAAAGCAGAACTGTTAGATTTGGGGGTCACTAGTTGGCACGAGTAGTTACTTGTGACAAATAGGGACCCTTGCCTCTAGTCAGGATAAGGGGACTACACTCCTAAAACAACCCCTGCTCACCCCCTTGGTAGCTTGGCATGAGCAGAATGGCTTATCTCAGAGGCAGTGTGTTAAGCATTTATGACCACATACAGTAACCCAGTGACAACACTACAGATGGACACCACACAAGGTTTTATATAAAAAAGGTATACTTTATAGAGAGTTACCACAAGACCATAAAAAAAAAACAATACTGTTAGTTTAAGATGGTAGATTTAGCTTACTTTAGTTCAGTTCTTAGGATGCGACACTTTGCGTCAATGTACCTTAGGTTGCGTTACGCTTCCACGACAAGAAATGACACAGCGAGGGAAATGCGTCAAAGTTCAGGTGCAAAGAAATAAAGACGTAAAGATCTTCCAGATGCGGCACGCTTTTCGGGGATGCGAGAAGTTCTCGGTTCGATGTGTGGACTGCAGCGGCGACACCCTTGTTCCGCGATGCGACGGCAGCAGATCCACTTGCGACACTCTTCTCCCACGATGCGTGAAGCTTTTGCATGACAACTACAGCAGCGGAATCCACGATGCAATAGCAGCAGCTCCAATGGCGGCGCGCTTCTCGGGATGTGAGGCGCTTTTCTTCAATGCGGTGCAGTGCGACAGTTTCAGCGGCGACACCCTCCCTTAGAGTTGCGACGGCAGGCACAGTGATAGTGAGACGCTCCGACCTCGTTGCGAGATTCTTCTCTTGATGCGGTGCAATGCGACAGCTACAGCGGCGACGCCCTCCTTCAGAGTTGCGACGGCGACACACTTCCTCTTCATTGCGGCACGCTCCTCTCCGATGCGGTACAGTGCAACAGTTTCAGCTGCAACACCCACCTTCCCAATATTTATACCCCAAAATCCTTTGTTCTCTGTGGGGAGAGGGGCCTTTAACCAGTCTAAAACCAGTTCTGAAGAACTCTGTTTATCAGACTTCTCCTTTCCTTTCACAATGCAGGGCAGGCACATCAGACGCCCCACAGGAGGTGGAGCAAGCATTGTGGAAGGCAAGTACAGTCCTGGAGCACTTTGTTTACAGAACTCCTTCTCTTCTTACAGTATGCAGGGCATTGACATCCGCCGCTCCCCAGGAAGTGGAGCCAACATTGTGGAAGGCAAGCACAGCCCTATTCAAGGTTCAGGTGCAATTCCTCCCTCCCATCTAGATGCAGATCTCTCTATTCACCATTGGGCTGACTCATCCTGTCTCTTGGAATCCCCCAGCCCTGTCACTCACAAAACCAGACAAAGGAATACACAACCTAGCAGAGGCAGGTTTCAATGGTTAGACAAGCAAATACCTACTTTCTAAAAGTGGTATTTGCAAACACAGAATGTTAAAACCAGCTTCACTAAAAGATGTATTTTATCATTATGAGTTCAGGCATACTAAACTCGAATTTCTACCAAGTTCTATGAGACAGTAAGGATTATAAACATGTAACAATAATCTAACAGACCATTCTGGCCTATGGAGAACAGATAGCCTTGCCATAGTGAAAAACAAAAATGGCTGTAATTCGCTAGTAGGACATGCCACACACATCAGGGCTTGTCCTACCTTATACTTACAATGCACCCTGCCCCTGGGCCTACCATAGGGGTGACTGATATGAAGAAAAGGGAAGGTTTAGGGACTGGCAAGTGGGTACACTTGCCCAGTCAGCATGACAGTACCAGACAACACACAGGCCCTGTAATGGCAGACCTTAGACACATTTTACAAGGCTGCTTCTGTGGGTGGCACGACCAGTGATGCAGGCCCATCAGCAGCATTTGAATTTACAAGCCCTGGGCACACTCAGTGCACTGTACTAGGGTCTGACAAGTAAACCAAATAGCCAAACATGGAACCACTGATTAATACACCAATTTACAATAGGGAGCACTTGCACTGTGGCACTGGACAGCAGTGGCACAGTGCCCAAAGCATCTAACACCAGCAAAAACAAATGAGGCAACAAGCAAAAATGGAAGGGAGACCCACACCAATGGTAAAAACAACAGGTGATGGACAGAATACAGAACAATGTCATACATGCAGCCCAGTACAGAAATCTGGGCCTAAATCCATCGTTTTATTGCACTCCACACCACCCCAGTTCAGTCATGGCCATATGCAAATCAGCCTTGACCCTGTGCCTTTTGGGAGCAGTCCAGCCTGAACTGGCAAGCCATGTCTTTCCTGGACCGGAATCAAGCATCCTAGGACCGGTTTCTGGCTATCAGCCGTCTTCAGCCAGGATAGCTTGGCTCCAGTGGTGTGAAGAGCATGGGACTCACGCCTGAGCATACCCATTCCATTCAGGGTGACAAATGCAAAAACAACAGTAGATGGACAGAATGCAGAACAATGTCATACATTCACCCCAGTACAGAGATCTGGGCCTAAATCGATAGTTTTTTTGCACTCCACACCACCCCAGTTCAGACATGGCCATATGCAAATCAGCCTTGACCCTGTGCCTCTTGGGAACAGTCCAGCCCAAACTGCCAAGCCATGTCTTTCCTGGACCGGAATCAAGCATCCTAGGACCGGTTTCTGGCTATCAGCCGTCTAGCCAGGATAGCTTGACTCCAGTGGTGTGGAGAGCATGGGACTCACGTCTGAGCATACCCATCCCACTCAGGGTGACAAATGCAAAAACAACAGTAGATGGACAGAATTCAGAACAATGTCATACATTCACCCCAGTAGAGAGATCTTGGCCTACATCCATCGTTTTTTTGCACTCCACACCACCCCAGTTCAGACATGGCCATATGCAAATCATCCTTGACCCTGTGCCTCATGGGAACAGTCCAGCCCAAACTGCTAAGCCATGTCTTTCCTGGATGGGAATAAAGCATCCTAGGACCGGATTCTGGCTATCAGCCGTCTTCAGGCAGGATAGGTTGACTCCAGTGGTGTGGAGAGCATGAGACTCACGTCTGAGCATACCCATCCCACTCGGGGTGACAAATGCAAAAATAACAGTTGATGGACAGAATGCAGAACAATATCATACATTCACCCCAGTACAGAGATCTGGGCCTAAATACATCATTTTTTTGCACTACACACCACCCCAGTTCAGGCATGGCCATATGCAAATCAGCCTTTACCCTATGCCTCATCGGAACAGTCCAGCCCGAACTGCCAAGCCATGTCTTTCCTGGACCGTAATCAAGCATCCTAGGACCAGTTTCTGGCTATCAGCCGTCTTCAGCCAGGATAGGTTGACTCCAGTGGTGTTGAGAGCATGGGACTCACGTCTGAGCATACCCATCCCACTCGGGGTGACAAATGCAAAAACAACAGTTGATGGACAGAATGCAGAACAATGTCAAACATTCACCCCAGTACAGCGATCTGGGCCTAACTGCATCATTTTTTTGCACTCCACACCACCCCACTTCAGAGATGGCCATATGTAGATCAGCCTTGACCCTGTGCCTCATGGGAACAGTCCAGCCCGAACTGTCAAGCCATGTTTTTCCTGGACCAGAATCAAGCATCCTAGGACCGGTTTCTGGCTATCAGCCGTCTTCAGCCAGGATAGCTTGACTCCAGTGGTGTGGAGAGCATGGGACTCACGTCTGAGCATACCCATCCCACTCGGGGTGACAAATGCAAAAACAACAGTTGATGGACAGAATTCAGAACAATGTCATACATTCACCCCAGTACAGAGATCTGGGCCTAAATTCATAATTTTTTTCACTCCACACCACCCCAGTTCAGACATGGCCATATGCAAATCAGCCTTGACCTTGTGCCTCATGGGAACAGTCCAGTCCGAACTGCCAAGCCATGTCTTACCTGGACCGGAATCAAGCATCCTAGGACCGGTTTCTGGCTATCAGCCGTCTTCAGCCAGGATAGCTTGACTCCAGTCGTGTGGAGAGCATGGGACTCATGTCTGAGCATACCCATCCCACTCGGGGTGACAAATGCAAAAACAACAGTTGATGGACAGAATGCAGAACAATGTCATACATTCACCCCAGTACAGAGATCTAGGCCTAAATCCATTGTTTTTTTGCACTCCACACCACCCCAGTTCAGACATGGCCTTATGCAAATCAGCCTCAGACCCTGTGCCTCATGGGAACAGTCTAGACCGAACTGCCAAGCCATGTCTTTCCTGGACCAGAATCAAGCATCCTAGGACCGGTTTCTGGCTATCAGCCGTCTTCAGCCAGGATAGCTTGACTCCAGTCGTGTGGAGAGCATGAGACTCACGTCTGAGCATACCCATCCCACTCAGGGTGACAAATGCAAAAGCAACAGTTGATGGACAGAATGCAGAACAAATTCATACATTCACCATAGTTAAGAGATCTGGGCCTAAATTGATCGATTTTTTGCACTCCACACCACCCCAGTTCAGACATGGCCTTATGCAAATCAGCCTCAGACCCTGTGCCTCATGGGAACAGTCCAGACCGAACTGCCAAGCCATGTCTTTCCTGGACTGGAATCAAGCATCCTAGCACCGGTTTCTGGCTATCAGCCATCTTCAGCCAGGATGGCTTGACTCCAGTGGTGTGGAGAGCATTGGACTCACGTCTGAGCATACCCATCCCACTCGGGGTGACAAATGCAAAAGCAACAGTTGATGGACAGAATCCAGAAAAATTTCATACATTCACCCCAGTACAGAGATCTGAGCCTAAAGTCATAATTTTTTTGCACTCCACACCACCCCAGTTCAGACATGGCCATATGGAAACCAGCCTTGACCCTCTTTGTTGGACATTTGTCTTTTCCCCCCAAAATGTTTGCTTTTGACCCCCTTGTCTAGGATGGCTCCCCCATGGGATTAAACCTGTATAAGCCATGAGTGGTGTGAGACACCTTGTTAACATAGTAATGCTATGTAATGGTGTGAGCACTTGTAAATTTCCCCATTTTAAAAATACACCTGACTGAAATGTCCTATGTTTAAAATGGATGCCATGGCCATGGGTTTTGCCACTGGACTGCCATAGGTCAGCGGTCTAGATATTATTACCCAGCTACCCCTAGCTTTTGGAGGGAAAGCCTGGCACCCAGGGTGCTCAACCCCTCCCAAAGAGCCAGTTTAGGCCAGCTTCGCCAACATTCTAGAAGGTTCTGGCACTGCCTGGGAGGAGGGTATAAGTAAGGGGGAAGTGCCACCAGAGAGTCAGTCAGAGCTGGGACAAGAAAGAGAGGGGACCTGCTGTGAGGTGCTACCGCCACATGGGCCTGTGAGCTGGGCCCTGCACCCCTAGAACCCACCTCTGCTGTCCCCACGGGCCCCTGACAAGGGAGGGCCCCTACCCAGGTCACTGATGCTGTTTGGACCGGGTACCACACCAGCACTGCGTGAAGATACGCCCAGGAGGTGAGGAGTGTACCCCTGAGGCTGACTGTGGAACTGTTCGCCCCCCTGTGAAGTGTGCTGCAATAGCACTGTTCTGGAGAGGTGGATGCCCCAAAGGAAGCTGTGACCCCTTTGGAAGCGCTGGGCTGTGAGGTGCCTATGGTGAAGGGCTGTGGACTGCTGACTGGCGTAAACTGCAGTATTGCCCCCTCAGCGCTGTGAGTCCAAAGACTGTTGCTGCCTGTGGAGCTGCCCGGGGAGGATTGTGCCCCCGAGGGACTGTGGCATGCTAAAGCACTGTGCCCTGCGACTGGTGTGGCCCCCGAAGTGCTGTTGGCCCTGAGAATTCTGTGGGCCAAGGGAGGAGCTGTGCTCCGTGGAAAGCGCCCTTTTTCTGAGAGGAATTTGCCATTTGGTGAGGAGAATAGCGCCATATAAATAATTAATTAAAAGGGAGCCTACCCCTTACTGCCGCTGAGGAGACGGTGGTGCTGCTGGAAGTTTGCGCCTTGCTGTCGCCGATCTTACCGACGCGGACCGGCATTTGAGGGACCCCCCACTGTGGTCGTTATCGTCGCGGCGGCCCCCGGAGCCAGGAGAGGGCCGCCGAAGTGAAGAGAGGGCCGCACTAGGCCCTGAGGCCTTCCTCAACCCCATCACGTGACGGGGGCCCGGCTGAGTCATCAGCCCGCCCCCGCCACAGCCGCGCACGGATTGGCCTGCGCGCCCGTGCCCCTGGAAGGCCGCGCAGGGATTGGCTGCCGGCCGGCGGCCAGAGAAGAGGAGCTGACGCGAAGCCCTGGGCCCCGTGAGGGAGGGGGACCCAGGTGAAGTACCGGTGCGGGGCCCCCGTGGTCGAGCGGGAGCCCAAATTGAGAGCGACCGGAGCGGGAGCCTACCCCGCCGGTCTGTGCCCCTGAGTGAGGGGCCGAATGGATCGGCGGGGCCGATGCACACTGTTGGTGCCAGCCCCGCCTCCCCAAACGAAGCCTGAGGGAGGAGCAGAGTGCCGGTGGGGCTCCCGTGAGGACGAGGGAGCCCGAGTGTGCTGCGGGAGCCATGTGAGGTGGGAGGAAAGCCAGGCAGGCTTCCCCCCACAAGTGCCTAGACACCGCGTGTGTCCCCGGAGGCCTTCCTGAGGCCGTGTTGAAACCCCGGGCCCTTGTGAAAAAAGGAGGCCCGGGTGAGGCGAGTGTGGCCCCCCATAGGCCGTTTTGAACCCCGCGCCCCCGTGAGGAGGAGGGGCCCGGGCGACACCACGGAAAGGGGAGCCCCGAGGCACATTGCCGGTGCCTGCCCCCCTCTGCCTCGAAACTGCTGAGGGCCCCGTTCGAGCGGCATAGGCCTGAGTGAGGCCTTGCGGGCCCCGAGTGACCGGTGCAGGTCTAAGGAGAGCCCCGCGACTTGAGTGCTGTGCGGCAGGGGCCTCTAGGCACATTGTCGGTGCCTGGTCCCCACTGCAGAGGAGACCCCAGAGGACGCCTGCAGACCCTACTGAGCCCCGCACAAGACATTTGTCTTTTCCCCCCAAAATTTTTGCTTTTGACCCCCTTGTCTAGGATGGCTCCCCCATGGGATTAAACGTGTATAGGCCATGAGTGGTGTGAGACACCTTGTTAACATAGTAATGCTATGTAATGGTGTGAGCACTTGTAAATTTCCCCATTTTAAAAATACACCTGACTGAAATGTCCTATGTTTAAAATGGATGCCATGGCCATGAGTTTTGCCACTGGACTGCCATAGGTCAGCGGTCTAGATAATATTACCTAGCTACCCCTAGCTTTTGGAGGGAAAGCCTGGCACCCAGGGTGCTCACCCCCTCCCAAAGAGCCAGTTTAGGCCAGCTTCGCCAACATTCTAGAAGGTTCTGGCACTGCCTGGGAGGAGGGTATAAGTAAGGGGGAAGTGCCACCAGAGAGTCAGTCAGAGCTGGGACAAGAAAGAGAGGGGACCTGCTGTGAGGTGCTACCTCCACATGGGCCTGTGAGCTGGGCCCTGCACCCCTAGAACCCCCCTCTGCTGTCCCCACAGGCCCCTGACAAGGGAGGGCCCCTACCCAGGTCACTGATGCTGTTTGGACCGGGTACCACACCAGCACTGCGTGAAGATGCGCCCAGGAGGTGAGGAGTGTACCCCTGAGGCTGACTGTGGAACTGTTCGCCCCCCTGTGAAGTGTGCTGCAATAGCGCTGTTCTGGGGAGGTGGATGCCCCCAAGGAAGCTGTGGCCCCTTTGGAAGCGCTGAGCTGTGAGGTGCCTATGGTGAAGGGCTGTGGACTGCTGACGGGCGTAAACTGCAGTATTGCCCCCTCAGCGCTGTGAGTCCAAAGACTGTTGCTGCCTGTGGAGCTGCCCGGGGAGAATTGTGCCCCCGAGGGACTGTGGCATGCTAAAGCACTGTGCCCTGCGACTGGTGTGGCCCCCGAAGTGCTGTTGGCCCTGAGAATTGTGTGGGCCAAGGGAGGAGCTGTGCTCCGTGGAAAGCGCCCTTTTTCTGAGAGGAATTTGCCGTTTGGTGAGGAGAATAGCGCCATATAAATAATTAATTAAAAGGGAGCCTACCCCTAACTGCCGCTGAGGAGACGGTGGCGCTGCTGGAAGTTTGCACCTTGCTGTTGCCGATCTTACCGACGCGGACCGGCATTTGAGTGACCCCCCACTGTGGTCGTTATCGTCGCTGCGGCCCCCGGTGCCAGAAGAGGGCCGCCGAAGTGAAGAGACGGCCGCGCTAGGCCCTGAGGCCTTCCTCAACCCCATCACGTGACGGGGGCCCGGCTGCGTCATCAGCCCGCCCCCGCCACCGCCGCGCACGGTTTGGCCTGCGCGCCCGTGCCCCTGGAAGGCCGCGCAGGGATTGGCTGCCGGCCTGCGGCCAGAGAAGAGGAGCTGACGCGAAGCCCTGGGCCCCGTGAGGGAGGGGGACCCAGGTGAAGTACCTGTGCGGGGACCCCGTTGTCGAGCGGGAGCCCCGATTGAGAGCGACCGGAGCGGGAGCCTACCCCGCCGGTCTGTGCCCCTGAGTGAGGGGCCAGTAGGATCGGCGGGTCCGGGGCACACTGTTGGTGACAGCCCCGCCTCCCCAAACGAAGCCGGAGGGAGGAGCAGAGTGCTGGCAGGGCTCCCGTGAGGACGAGGGAGCCCTGAGTGTGCTGCGGGAGCCGTGTGAGGTGGGAGGAAAGCCAGGCAGGCTTCCCCCCATGAGTGCCTAGACACCGCGTGTGTCCCCGGAGGCCTTCCTGAGGCAGTCTTGAAACCCCGGGCCTCTGTGAAAAAAGGAGGCCCGGGTGAGGCGAGTGTGGCCGCCCAGAGGCCGTTTTGAACCCCCGCGCCCCCGTGAGGAGCAGGGGCCCAGGCGACACTGCGGAAAGGGGAGCCTCGAGGCACATTGCCGGTGCCTGCCCCCCTCTGCCTCGAAACTGCTGAGGGCCCCGTTCGAGCGGCATAGGCCTGAGTGAGGCCTTGCGGGCCCCGAGTGACCGGTGCAGGTCTAAGGAGAGCCCCGCGACTTGAGTGCTGTGCGGCAGGGGCCTCGAGGCACATTGTCGGTGCCTGGTCCCCACTGCAGAGGAGACCCCAGAGGACGCCTGCAGAACCTACTGAGCCCCGCACGAGCCATCGAGGGGAGTCCGGTGAATGGGGTCTACGTTTAACTGTGTGGGAGACAGAGAGGGCAACGGGGTACATTGCTGGTGCCCACCCCGGGGACTGTGTTACCCTGTCAGGCGACCCGTCTGGTGGAGGGCACCTGCAACTTGGGCTCGAAGTATTGAACTGCCCTAAATCGCCTGCACCTAACTGTCCTACCAGGCTACTCGGGAGCAAGCTGGTTGCCCTTATTGAATATTTTGGGGTAGACAGCCTCATTCCCCCTCATTGCAAATATGGGTTCCTACTGTATGGGTTGCCCTGAAGTCCCCAGTTATTAAGGAAGCCTGAGGAAGGAAATGTCTAAGGGAACCTAGAAGTATAGGGGTGCCCCTAGGTTTATAATAGAGTAAGCCTTGCTGTTTTATTACAGGTGTTCCTGGTCCAGAAGTATGGCCCCTACCTGATGTTACTACTGGGTGTTCTGCCTAAGATTGGTCTATAGGTTGGCCTGACGTGTCATTCCAGGCCCCTGGTTATATCCGACTGCTTATTTAATACAGGTGTTCCTGTTTGTTGGGATTTATGGTGATGCCCTGAAGTTTTCTTTTACAGGGGTGGGTTGGCGTTAAACTATCAAGGATGAGAGCCTGAGTTGGCCCCGCCATTGTGACCCCAGGTTTATTCAATAACAATGTAAACATTCTTCTTTATTTTCAGCTTTGGACTTACAGACTCAGCCCTTACTTCCCATGTAAATAATCCCCCCTAAATACACTTGGCTCTGGTGCCAGTTGGCGCCGTGTTCTGATACCACTGTTGATGCAATTTTGCCTTGCAGGTTGGAAACACTACTAAACTACTTATTTTTTCCAACTCAAACTGGTGTCCTGCCTCTTTTGTGGTGTGCCTGGTGTGTTGTCTGTGGGTACTGCGTGAGTGCTTCACATGTCCTCCGAAGATTGGCCTGCCCGCTTGGTTCCATGCTACTCCCTTGGAGATTTGGGTAACCCCATTTCTTACACTGTGCCTCATGGGAACAGTCCAGCCCGAACTGCCAAGCCATGTCTTTCCTGGACCGGAATCAAGCTTCCTAGGACCGGTTTCTGTCTATCGGCCGTCTTCAGCCAGGATAGCTTGACTCCAGTCGTGTGGAGAGCATGGGACTCATGTTGGAGCATACCCATCCCACTCGGGGTGACAAATGCAAAAACAACAGTTGATGGACAGAATGCAGAACAATGTCATACATTCACCCTAGTACAGAGATCCAGGCCTAAATCCATTGTTTTTTGCACTCCACACCACCCCAGTTCATAATGGCCATATGCAAATCAGTCTTTACCCTGTGCCTCAAGGGAACAGTCCAGCCCGAACTGCCAAGCTCAAGCATCCTAGAACCGTTTCTGGATATCAGCCGTCTTCAGCCAGGATAGCTTGACTCCAGTGGTGTGAAGAGCATGGGACTCATGTCTGAGGATACCCATCCCACTCGGGGTGACAAATGCAAAAACAACAGTTGATGAACAGAATGCAGGACAATATCATACATTCACCCCAGTACAGAGATCTGGCCCTGGTGCCAGGTCTAACAAGAACTTCCTCCACAAGCGGGTATGAGAAGGTTTTCTTCCACGGTTCAATACTTTTACCTGAATGAGGATTATGTGCAAGTCACGGAAGAAAGATATGGGAGTTCTAGTGCTGAAGGCTGAATGACATATATAGTTCATAACAAAGGTGCATTGAAATTGAAGTCATGACAAAAGTGGTTTGATTCAAACACCCCTTGTTTCAGCCAATAAGATGTTTTTCTCTATCTGGGGTGGATGGACTAGGGGTTGGACTTTTGTGAGTTTAGAGTATAATTATTTGTAGAAAGAGATTGGGTTGAGGCGCATTTTCTGTTTATCCTAAATCTGTGGGCTGGCTGGTGTTCTGCTGATCCTGACCTTTTTAACGTTGCTCCTTAACTCTTATAAAGAGTCTTGTTACTCTCATGGTCAGAGGGTAGGGTTCCTGATTTCTTGAACCTTTGTTAATATGGTATTCAGAATTTGCATAACTGATTTGCAAATGACTTAGTTCCTTATCCTTTCTTCTCTACGCCTATCCACTCACTCATTGCGCTGATATATGAGATGTAAAGCAGCTATTATATTTATTGGATGATTTGTTCTTTTGTGTGGTGACGTATGATTTGAGCTGTATTGTACTTGATGAGTAATCACATTATTTAAACAAAGCATTACAACTCATTATTGAGTTTGTCCTATTAGAGTCATTTATTAGTTATGTGAGATGATTAGTCGTGAGTGACATTTTTGAGATTCGAATATTATTTTGCCAAACCCTGATTAACTTATAAAGATTTCATCACCAAAGAAAGGTATGAACAGTGATAAATGAATTGATAAGTTTGGCTTAAACACACCCAGCGTGGAAAGGACAATAGGGTATTGAATTAGGGTCCAGATGTTAAATTTGAGTGGCACAAACCGTGCTGCAAGCACTGAGGATCCCTTTACTGCCCATGCCCTGGGCACCACTAGTACCAAATACTAGGCAATTATAAGTGGAGTAAAGTCCTTGTCAATTTCGGATTGCAAATGTACGCATAACAGTTTTAGGGAAAGATCAGCAGGCACCAGTGCACTACCAGAGTCAAGGCCATCAGCATTGGAGGCAAAGGTGGGGGTAAGGGGGCACCATACAAAAAGGACACTTTCCTACAGAGTAGAGGTGAGCCACTGATTTTTTCACTTAACCATTCCTCTCTCTTTATGTCTGTGTTATATCAGAAGGACTTGATCCAGAAATTCAGCAATGATGAGGCTCAAGGAACTCTTGCCAGCTCATCGTTTCACTCCTCCTATCAACATCTTTAGAATAAGATCATCTGAGTACATTCCACCTGAATGGTTTCAGCAGCAAGCTCACAAAACTAAGTAAAATAGGATTGTAATTCTGAGTATCCCTGAGATATTTCATGCAAAGCATCCTCAGCAGAAACTTCACAATCTAGTCTCTTAAACATCTTCTTGAAGTTTGATCAAAATTGCCATAATTTTTCAGGAAAGGGTTTTTGGTGACAACCAGCGGACTTACTCAGGCCAAAACTGCCCTTTCGTTGAACCAGATACCTCAACTTGGATCTGTCAGAGGAAAATTGACCAGGCCGATAGGCAAAATAAACCTCCACTTTAACCTTACGGGATCTCCAGAATACTTAGGAGATGGTGAAAGGAAGGCACAAAGGTGGACAGACCTGGAGTGGTTTGCTTGGTGAAGGGCAACATTTGAAGTCCTTAAGTGGGTCCAGTTCCAGGATCAGCAAGTGAAGGGAGCAAGGAAACGAATAAAGGAACACAGCTTTGTTTCTGCATCCTGTAACCAGACTGAAGACCTTATATTACGAAAGAAAAGGAAATAGAATTAAAAACACATGACAAGATCCTTAACCCCTTGCCCGCGGCCGAAATTCCGCTCCTGTGCGGCACATTCCGATCGCAGGCGTGGTCATGACGGCCGGGAACTGTCATCAGCACACGAGCACTGTGTGCCATGACGGCTCCCGGCCGTCATCAGCATGGAAGGGGTTAAAGGATTAGGAACATCATAAAGAAACAAAGGAAGGGACAGCCATGATAGAAAAAGAAAAGATAATTAAAAAATGATCTGCACTAGCTAAAGAGTAACTTGAATAGGCAGCTGCATTTTTTGAGCTAGAGGGTCAAGGAGAGGTAACCAGAAGAGCACGAGCTCTAGAGACGGTAGACCTAGGTGAGTGAGACTCATGGCCCGCTGCTGCTGGCATCTTGCGACATTAAATGACACCCAGTGTTAGACCTGTCAGGCTGGTCTTCCCCCAACTTTTTACTTTCCTTCTCTACTTTTTCTGACCTCATGTTTCCTGGCCATACGACTCTGAGCACTTTAGCGCTGCTAACCAGCGCAAAGGGCAGGTGCTCTTTCTTCTAAATATGGTAATATTGGCTGATACCCATTTGGCATATTAAATTTAGTTATATGTCCCTAAACATGTGAACAACATATGCCCAGGGCTTGCAAATTAAATGCTAGTGAGCCTACACCACTGATTGTGCCATCAACGTAGGTAACCCTTTAAACATGGCTCATGCCCGCCATTGTAGAGCCTGTGGGTACAGTTTAAACTGCCATTGCAAACTGGCAAAATACATCTGTTAATAATTATCGCATACACTTATTTACATCCAATTGTAAAACTATATTAGCTGTTTTAATGCTAACACCCAATGTATGCGTTTATTATGTGCTGTGCCCTACCTTACTATGGTATTCGCATAAACCTGTATGCCTGATTGAAAAACTGAAAACAACCAAAAATCAATGCCACAGTACTTTCAGAATAAGCTAGGATTGTAATTTCCATAATGGCTGTGTCTCAAAAGCTTACCTCAACATCCACTTTCAGAAACCAGAATCTGAAAAATAATTGCCAACCGCATACCTTGTGCCACGAAAATGTTAATGAATCTCTAAACCAGAGCGTCAGTCGATCAGCATTCTGACCACCAAAAACACCGCAAAGTCTTACCTAGATCTACTTCTCCGGGGACTCGGTATCTGTAACAAAATCAAACCAATAGGATATCTTTTAGTCTACGCATACAACTCCCTTGTAACATAAACAATGAAAAACCATAGTGATGACGGATCATAATCGGACCGGAATCATACCTTATGCGTTCAATTAAGCGCCTCTAACCGACTTCGGTGTTCTCCTGTAGAGACCCTGCTGGTGTTGCGGGAGTAATAAAGGCTATGACTTCTAGGTGCTAAACACTGAAAACGGACTACTGTGGAAGTGAAGATCTCTTCCTTACTTTAGGCAGCTGCCATATTATAAATGTTCACAAAATACGGAACCGAGCTAAAAAAGCGGAAACCCAACATAAAAAAAACCTCTCCTACAAAGCATGACCTTGTTAACGCTGCTCATTAGCAGTATATAAGTGACATACTCAAATACCGCAAATGTGTAAAAATATTTCTAATAAAATATTGCTGCGAGACAAGTTTCCTGCACACGTCAGTAAACAATTTGTTGACTACGAGGATGCTTCTTTAAGAGAACCCTTTGTTTGACAAGTCCTTAATGACAACATATACTGCCCTGCACCAATAGTGTACACATATGATATGGGGAACTGTCAGCTAACACTGAATGTATAACAATTAGACAATTCAAAGACTGTGAAAGCTCAACGTGTAAAGTAACCTTTTAAATGCTATATTTGGAAACCTGCGCCAAGGATGTGATCCTACGGCGTACCTGCTGAAGAGATGCTTCTAATCACTAGATATTAGAAATGTGCTGTGTATGTGGAACCTGTGCAGATCGTCTGTTTGTCCTAACTGAAACATGACATATCCAATCTGTCATTTAATCCTTTTGGAATCATCGATTCTAAGGTTTTTATCCAGTATACTTCACTTTGGAGCAGTTTCTTGTAGTTGTCTGTTGTTAACCCAGATCTTTTGACTGTGGGAGAATGTTTGTATTGTCAGCATTTCATTCATCATTTGTTTGCTGTAACACTTTTCGCCTAAAGTGGGATGGGTATGCCCAGACGTGGGTTCCATACCCTGAAACCGGCCCCAGGATAATTGTTTCCGTTCTAGGGAGTACCTTGCCTGGCAGTTCGGTCTGGACTGTTCCAAAGGGGCAGTGGGTCAAGACTGATTTGCATATGGCTGGGTCCAAACTCGGGTGGCGTAGTGGGCAAAAGAACAATGGATTTAAGCCAGATCTTTTGACTGGGGGAGAATGTTTGCATTGTCAGAAATCCATTCATCATTTGTTTTCTGTAACACTTCACACTCTAAGTGGGATTGGTATGCCCAGACGTGGGTCCCTTGCTCACTGTGCCACTGGATTCAAGCTAGCCTGGCTGATGAAGGGTGACATACCCTGAAACCAGTCCCAGGATGCTTGTTTCTGGTCCAGGGAAGACCTGACCTGGCAGTTCGCGGTGAACTGTTTCCATTGGGCGCAGGGTCAAGACTGATTTGCATATGGCTGGGTCCAAACTTGAATGGTATGGTGAGCAAAAACACGATTGATTTAGGCCCAGATCTCTGTACTGGGGTGATTGTATGACAATGTTCTGTATTCTGTTCATCAATTGTTCTTTTTGCACTTTTAGAAAGTTGGCACTTTTTTGCCTCAGCCATTTGGTGCCTGCAGCCTCTCTATGGTCACATGTCTGGGTGTAATTGACAGTTGTGCTTTGTGTATTCTTCCTAGACAACCCCACACAATGGGAACTTAGGTGTGACTGAGTGGGCACTCCCTGGCAGTGTGAAAGGGAGGAGCTGGCCACGGCCTCACTTAAACCTGAATAGGCTGTGTCCTGTCCCCACAGAAAGGGTAGCATACCCCCTGTAGTTAGGATGGAAGCAGGGCAGGGAAGGCAGGGCATCTGTTAACTTCAAAAACATGCCTAGGAGCTCCTCCCCACTTCATAGGCAGAACTGTGTATAAAGGAAGGACCTCAGACACCACAACTTCAGGAAACATCTAGATCCGTGGAGACTCGGCCAGGAAGAAGGACTGCTGTGCAGCTGAAGTACCGTCACTCTGCTGGACTGTACTCTGCTGGACAATTGCTGTGATGATCTGCCACCTGCTGCCCTTTTACCTGGGTGAGAAGGATTGGACCTGCACCTTTTGAACCCAGAGTGGCTAGTTGACTGACCTCAAGATATGAAGCCTCAGGGACATAACAGGGTTATAGCCCCTGTACCCGGACTCTGCCATCTCTGAGTCTACCCTGCCATGTGGTGTAGTCCTGGACCGTAAGAATTGCTGAGTGTGCATCCCAAAGCAGACCCCATGCATCTTCTTGGCTGAGCAGTGCATCCCTGAGCCAAACTGACACATCACTGCTGCTGCATGGGATTGGACCCGTTGCAAAAGACTTGCATCGCCATTGCAATCTATATCTTGGGGCCAACACATCGCATTGCACAATGATTTACTCCGCGCACGTCCTCATACTTCTCATTGACAGTAGCCTCAACGCCTAAACTCCACAATGCATCTTTACTGCTCATTGTAATTGATGCATCGCCCCAGCTGTACTTCTCATTCCCAATACCGGACTTTGCATCATAGCTCCGGTGCATCTCGGAACTGACGCATCGCCTCGGCTGTGCGATGTATTTGCAACGCTGATCCACACAATGCTCTGCAACCAGAATTTAAGGGACTTTGTTCATGGGGCCTAACTGGGTCCCTGTGGACGACACATGCTCCTTTGTGGTTGGCCTGAACTTGTGACTTTCTCCTGGTCCGATTCAAACAGATATCCCCAATAGCACTTTGTGCTTCTTGTTGCTACTTCCCACTATACATAAAAAAAATTGAATAACTCTAGTTGTACTCATTAGATTATTATCGTTTTTGTCTTGTTGTCATTATTAAACCAAGCTCTTATGTTCTAATCTGGTGTGGGATGCTTTTTGTGTCGAGATTTCACTATGTTACTGTTTGAAATGTTGCACAAATACTTTACACATTGCCTCTAAGTTCAGCCTAATTGCTCTCTGTCAAGCTACCAGAGGGTGAGTACAGATTCATTTAGGGATTGCCTATACCTACCCTGACTAGTATTGTGGTTGCTGCTTGACCAGGGCTCTAACCTAGTGAACCAGTAACTTAATTTTTAATGTCCGGACAGTGTGGAGCAATGCAAGATGCTACGGATCTCAGTTGCTCAGATTGCTGAGATACCTTGACAGCAAAAAACAGACGGACAAGAAGGTAAAAGAAGTACTGAATGCAGAAAAGGAGGGCTAGAAACAACACAGACCGCTGCATGTGGGCATCACAAAATCATTGTGATGAATGAGCAAAGGAGTTCTACACAAAAATGTCACATGCAAGAAACTTTCATAAGAGGAATAAAGCATGTTACAGATTGTTACAGATTAAACCCAGAATGGGCTACAAATGTAGCAACTTAGACATCAGCATTTGTCATTTTTCCAGTGTCTACTTGAAAAAGTTAAAATCGTATCCTCATTCGGGTTAACAAAAATAATAATTTGAAGGCATTAGAAGTTTTTTTGTAATATTCCACTCATGGTATGATAGGTGTTTGGAGTAGGAGTGGGTAAAACTGTATAAACTTCCCACACATAGTTAACATCATTTTCATGAAAATGATTTATGTGATGCAAGATTGTGCTTGCTTGTAGACTGTGTGAAAAGTCATGCAAGATACCTTCACAGTGATTTTTTTTTAGAGAATATAAAGTCACGTGGTGAGTAGGGTTAACATAGCACATGCATCCATGAAAGACATCTAGTTTCATAGGTTCCTGTCGGATGTTTTCTGCTTGAGTCTCTCTTAAGCAAAACATACAAATATGCGAACATGGGAAAAAACCTAAATATTCTGTCAAATAAATGCACTCCAATAATTGGTAACTATGCAAACCTGTGGGCCTAGTCTCGATCCAGAATTAGAAAGGAGATATTTATGATGTGAAGAAAGCATGAAAAAGTTATTTTGCTTTAGTGGCGGACAGTTACTAGATCAGTCCAAGCTGAAAATCAAGTTAGCATCTGAAATTACTATGTACCCCATTTCTGGGGAATTCCACCATGTAGGGTTGAGAATCCAGAAATATAGAAATGGCGGCTGGGAAGGCAGCCTGCTGAATCTACAACTAAAGACCCATTACACCTGGAAAGCCCATCCACAACTGTGCTAACCAAGGAGGATGTAATCTCCTCATGCACTGCTCATTAAGTGGGCTACCAGGCAAAACAACAGGACTGGGAGTGTGCTCAGAGGGCTTTACAGAGGAATTTAAGATTCCAAAGCATGGCCTGCGATGAGGAGTGGTGGGTGAGGGGATTGAGATCCTTTTAAAGAATTATGGAGGTGATGAGGTAGAAGCTCAAGATATAACTGGTGAACGAGTGAACGGGAGAATGCAGATCAATTCTTATGTAAAGCAGTAACAAGTTTGATGACTTTGTAGTTAGACATTGTGCCTTAGAAGAGCAAAAAAAAATTACTCTGAATATCACATTTGGTTGCCTGAAGGAGAAAGGTGAAAAATGGTATAGACAAGATTAAATCACCAATGGATTATTCAAAGGTAGATATAATAAGTATAACTTTATTTAGATATAAAATATCTATAAAAGTACAGGTCAGAAGATACCAACAACAGTACAAATTATTAAAATAGCAGCGCATAAAAACAGTAAGTACATTAAAACTTTCGAATTCCATTTGCTGACTTCAGTAACGTTATAAAAAAAGGCAAAATATACACAGCAACTGTAACCACAATGGCATTTGGGCAAAAAAGAAGTTTGAGGACTTAACAGTAGCAGTGTTATGCTGATGGGTACCGTCAAAAAACAACTACTAGCAGCAGGTTGTAGGAAAATTCAGTCACATATAACCAATTATAGCAGCATTTAATAAAAATGCGGTTTAGAATAGACTGTATACCTTTAAAATAGAAACGTTGACCAGCACTGCCCGTTATTGAGTAAAATTACGGTATGCGTAGCGTATAAGAGTTATGAGGCCTATATTTAAAACTGTGTTCTCTGGATTCAGAGCTGCAATTACTGCCTAGCTGCAGGTCCGGGTTCCCAGCCTATTCCACTCGGCTTTCAATTTTTGTCTGCGCTGTAGCGCATTTGCAGGACAAAGACAGACCAAATGCTCTAAAGTCCCAGCCACCTTACCACACCCCCTGCACGTTACATCCTCTTACGTACGACGCCAGTGAGGTAAATCCTTTAGAAATTGCCAGCCACCCAGTCTAAGAGTCAAAAAGGTAAGCTTTAAATACAAGGGATAAGTGCAAGACAGATAGGGGAGTGGAGTGGCCAGCCCATAAGAATTCATTATTGCCCAGGCATGCTTGTGTTTAGCAAAATGAACTTTGTCAGCCATTCGGGACCTCAGTCGGGTACGTTTCTTGATACTGGTTTTAAAAAGGGCCTTACTAGGGTTGAGATCCCATAATTCGCCCACAGATAATTGGTTAACTGCATCCCTGAAAAAACAGCCATATAACCCCCCTGGTCTTTTCTGAGAAATGTCTGACCAGAGTAGTGACTCCAGGGTACCTGGCTCTGCTTGTCTTAGTTCACCCCCTTTTCTGAATCATTTTTGTCCACCATAAGCGTGGAAGGGTATACTCAGATGTGAGTCCCTAGCTCATTGCACCATCAGGATTCAAGCAAGCCGGGCCGAAGACGGCTGAAATGCCAGAAACCGGTCCCCGGTAGTTTGTTTCCTTCCCAGTATAAGAATTGGCTTGGTAGTTTGGTCTGCCCTGTTCCCATGATGCACTGGGCCAGGGTCAGACTCATTTGCATATAGCCAAGTTCTGAGCTGGGATGGTGCAGTGAGCTAAAAAACGGTGATGGATCAAGCCCTGATCTTTGAACTGGGTTAGAGTGGTCTGCCTAATTCAGACACTCTGTTCATCACCACCCCCTTTTCCGAATCATTGTCTTAGTTTGTGGCACAGATTCAAATAGGAGCCAGTATTCAAAAATTCGTAGTTTAAAAGACCCAGTGCTAATCTGATCTGTGCTGCAGAAGCAGATTTAGGCATGTGGAGAGTTTTTTTATAGAATTTGGTCACATGTTGGTTTAGGTTAGTATTAATGGTGGTCTGTCAGCTACGCTCCGTGCACGGAGTGTGCGTAGTGCCGTCGACTCCGCATTTTGCGTAGCGGGTGTAGCCAAGCCTCACTACGCACGCTCCGCAGACGGAGCGTAGCTGGCCGCCACCCGCCTCCCTCCCGCCCTCCCTAAATACTTTAAATCAAAAGTGTAAAATAATTAAAAGGCACTTACCTTGCCCGCCGCTGCCCGCCGCGTCCCCGGTGCTCGCTATCTTCATTCTGCCGTCTTGTGTACTAATGCGCATGCGCGGGCAGCCGCGCATGCGCATTTCTCACGAAAAAATGCGCATGCGCGGCCGACCCGCGCATGCGCATTAGTAAACAAGACGGCAGCAATGAAGATAGCGAGCCACGGGGACGCGGCGGGCAGCGGCGGGCAAGGTAAGTGCCTTTTAATTATTTAACACTTTTAATTTAAAGTATTTAGGGAGGGCGGGAGGGAGGCCTGCGGTGTGTAGTGGGGCTACGCGGAGCGCGGAGGTGGGCGTAGTTTCTCGCCCACTTCACGTAGCTCCGCGAAGCCCCACTACGCCCACTACGCCCAGGGCTAGTTAGCATTGAGTTTTCCTCTAAATATTTCAATGCCATACGACAGAGTTGGCCAATTTTTGCTCGCATGACTTCCAGTAATAGTGATAAACTTGGACCGTATAGTTTTTTTGAGAACCTAGAAAAAGTCATGGCTCATGGCTTTTAGTGATATTTCACTGCGTTGTTTAGCAAAAGAACCCCCGGAGTCAAAATGGACCCCTAAGTATTTGTATGTTTTTCCAAATATAAGGTTCATCTTATTATATAGCCATCCGCCTCCCTGGTAGCGTTTTCTACCGAGGATTACCACTTGGGTTTTCTTTAGGTTTACCTCTAAGGAATTCATAGTGGTGTAGCTGTGTAATTTGTTTAGTAGCCTTTGCAGACCTACCCGGGTGAGACTGAATAGAACCAAGTCGTCTGCATATAGGAGATTACTAATTAACTCGGCACCAATCTTGGGTGGGTGGCTGTTTATTTCCTCAAGAGTGGCTGGTAAATCTGCTATAAACAATTTAAAAAGTAGTGGGGCCAGCACACATCCAGAAGTTTAGCCGGGATCCCCCATTTCTTTACCTTTACCCATAGAGCAGCCCTGGGGACCCGGTCAAAGGCGGCTTTAAAAACTACAAAGCAGCTGAAAACAGTCCTAGATGTAGTAAATGCTTTCTCGATGATTATAGACAGTGTCAATAAGTTGGTCGTGGTGCCCGCTTTTGCAGTAAAGCCTGTCTGGTTCTTTGGAATCAGGTTATTCAGCTCTGCCCAAGATCTCAGTTCCTCCAGTAGAATACATGCATAGTGTTTTGCCTCAATGTCTAAAAGAGAGATTAATCGGTAGTTGTTTGGAGAGGCATGCGACCCTGACTTGTAGATAGGATGGATTATCACACCCTGCCAAGAGTCCGGTATGGTTGAATTGCTTAGTGCACAGTTAAACAGATTGGTTAGGTACCCCGAACAAAGGGTTATATTTGATTTAAATAAGATTTGTGGTAGGCCATTTGGGCCAGGTGCTATATCAGATCTTGCTTTTAGTAGCACTTTGATCACCGTTTCTTCCGGTATCATCAAATCTACCCTCGGAAATTCCGAAGATTCAGTGGGGGTACTCCATCTGTTAATCTGACTTACCATTGTCGCATCGGGAACGCCTATGTCAGTGGAGGTCGTTCCCTCTGTAGCCCTAAAATGGTTGGTCAAGAAAGCAGCCCAGTCCGCTTCTGAAATATTTGCGCTCCCGTAGGTACGTGAACCCGAGTTTTGACGATGGATTAAGGCCAAAGATTTTCTTGAATTGCGGTTTTTGCTCTCCCATAGTAATTGGCACCAAAATTGATCCAAGTGGAGGCATTGGTCTTTTTGTTGAGCCAGCCTAAATGACTTTTGGACTGCTTTATACGTATTCAGGAGCTCAATGTTCTCTGTGAATTTCTTGGATGAGCGCAGTGCTTTGTTTCTCATTTTCTTTAATGCCATAGTTTGAATAGAGATCGAAAACTGAGGGCCTATGTAAGCCTAATGGGAGTGCTGTTTAGACGGAAAAAGGCTTATAAAATTGGAGCAGAAAGTGGGCCATGTTTCGGTGGGGGTGCCACCAAGTCAGGGCAACCTGCTGTAAAGATCACAGATTCCTTCATTACATTTACGGAAATGACTTCGCTCCATCTGAGTCGTTTTAGATTTTCGGTGTAGATTCCTGTGCATGTTGATGAGGCAGTATTGTGATACGTTGGCTTCACATTAAGAGTAACGACTTGTGGGCGATGGTCACTTTGAATTCTGTAATTGCCCAAGTGTTGCAACAGGGCTGCATTGCAAATGGTGTAACCAAGATAAGATTGTTTGCGAACATTTTTCCAGGTCCACTTTGGTGGGGTGTCTTCCAAAGATCTCCCATTCATTACTAAAAAAAACAGCACTATAAAGGTAGAAGAAGTGATTGTACTGGTAAAAGAAAATTGTACCAAAAAAACAAGTTGTGAAGCCACTTTTGGATTTGCACTAGTGCGTCTAGATGTAATTTATAAATTGGGTAGTCTATTGGAGCATAAGAGCTTGTCAGCAAAACGGTGCACATGGAGTGCTCTTTTAGGTGTCTACTGTGTAGTTGATTCTATGAACAGAGACTGAAGCAGAAATTGGAGTTTGAGTACTCACAGTACCACTTTAATAGCTTCCTATCTATGGGCACAGTAAGTAAAAGGGAGGGTGTGGAAGATTACTAAGGCATTTTTAAGAAATGCCATTGAATTTTAGGATGCTTCTATGCCATACTACACAAGGGCTTTGAAATTGTTGGGAACAGAGATGGATAGGTAGTCTAAATCTAGGTGACTACTAGAGAAACGTAAGACAGTGGACAAATTATTATGCAGGTTTCAGGGATAATACAAAATCAGCATGAGGATCATAAAGGCACACATTTAAAGAAATGAGGTATTGGGAATACTAAGGAAGTGCTTTAAAACATCAGGCATCCCACCAAAGAAAGATGGCTGTCATTGTTTGCACTGCGCTGTAGCTACTATTGGAGACATGATAGGCATGGTAGAGAAAGCCATTAAGAGGGTAGGTTGATGGAGGTCAGGTCAGTTGTACGGGGCTATGGGCGATTATAATGAAGCATAAAGGAGTAAACAGCAGTAGTTTACCAGTATCTTACACAGTGTTTTCCAGGGCAACCAAACACAGTCAGTGGCAAACGGGAAACTGTTACTTTAGATGTTTTAGTTGTTAAGTGGTTATGGTGTGCATTCTAGAAATAATGAACATGAAAGACAGCTGGGGTTTTCCTCTGAGTTTGGAGAATTTAAATATTTAGATCAGAGACAGGCTGAGTTGGGTAGGAATGTCCTGGCATGTATCACTAACAGAATTAAATAAAGAATTAACTTGCGACTGTGGTACAAATTATATGGCCCAAGGCAGAAAGTGTTTGGTCCAAGTTTCAGCCAAAATGTCTTGGAGAAGGTGCAGGAGGGCAAACCCATTAACAGGTCATGCAAATGCGAAGAGTGAAATACCACTTTGATGTAAAAGGAATGGAATTGGGTAGAACAAAAAAGATAACAATGAGGAGTTAGAGCCAATAACGCGGGAGGGATGATTTGTTTAGTGGTGGAAGTAGGTGTAGAAGAGTACATTTATTAGTATGAGAGGAGGCAAGAAACTTGAACTACCCATGCCGTGAGGGGAACAGCTGCCTCATACCCCCTAAACATCACCTCATCTTGCTCACCTTGTTCCTTCATCATTGCTGTGAGGGAAACGGTGGGTTGATCTGCAGCAGCACTGCCGTGAGGCGAACTGCCAGGCTGAGAAACATCATCTCCCAGGGGGCAGCGCTCGGTGCCAGCGAAGGGCGTCAGCAGAGGGTGCCAAAGGCCATTAAAGCCAGCAAGGCCCTCCCGCAGTGGGGGAGACACTGCCCATCAAAAACCAAAGAAGGCCGGGCTGGGCCATACCCCTTGGTCTTTCTTTTTCTTGCCATTTTTCCACCACAGTGGTAAGACTAAACAGACTATATATACACCGAAGTGGGTCATGAATTTACTGTCCATTAACTTTCAATATTACCTGTTGGATATTTGTTATCCTGAATTTATCATAAGCATCTTTGTCTTTTAGTAAATTATTTGTTGACGCTTGCATGTTATATTTATCTGGAAATATCTCAATTGAGAACAATTAACGAATATAGGTATCCAGTTGTGCTATTGTTAGGTGCCAGTTATTATATCGATACACAGATTGCACTGCTGGGTACAGGAGTATTCTGCCTTGCAATCCCAACTTAACGTAAGGCTACTGTAAGCCACTATATCAATTACACAATTAATATAATAGCTTAGTAATAAACCATTAAGGTTGTAACGGGGAAAAGGAAAGCAGCCGAAACAATGACAGGGAGGAAAAGATAGCAAGGACGCAAAAACTGGCCAAATCAGCAGGTGAGAACTGCACCTTGGCCGCTATCGATGATCTAATAGAATAAGTGGAAAACATGCTGTCTAGTGGAAAAGATACTAGTTCCAAGGGAAAAGGGAAGATCCCATCTTACTATAGTAGGAGGGAAAAGACGCTTCTGGTAAAACCAAATAGCCCAACTATTATTGTCCACCAAGCACACAACAAAACACTGTCATGATTACCAACTGCATCACCTTTAAAGCTAGGACTGGGTATTGGTATGATGCCCTCTCCTAGTTTGAACATATCTGATAATATAGATAGGAATCAAAGCAATTTGATATGTGGAGAGATCATAAATGTAGAATGCTCGAATAGATATCTACCCCATGTTGACAATTTGGAGGAAGTCAGAGAAGAGCAAACATTAGGGAAGGACGGAATCAACCAGACTAATTTGAGTTTAATTGGGGAACATACAAAGGGAAAGGCACATGATATTCATAAACTTGTGCTGGACCTTCACACAAAACTAAACATAGTCCAAGAAGAGGTTCTGACAATCAAAAGAATGATAGAGGCACTAACAACTCCCTTATATAGTGATTCAGGAGTTGTAATTAATGCACCAGGGGACCAACAACAAATAGGAAAGAAACCCCATTATTCCAATATGGAGAACCAGGTCATTAAATCACCGACTAGAACTACTTTAAATTACTCCCCTAACCCGATATCAAATCAGAGTAAGAACCTGATCCCAAAGCCCCACCCTAAATCTACCATGGAGAAACACGCGATTAATAAGCACGATTACTGGAGACCACCCATGCTAAAATAGCAAATGCAATGCGTAAATCTAAACCTAGAAATTTTACACCCAAATAGGTTATCGCAGGGTGTCCAAGGTTTTGGAAGGGGGCATAGGGGATTCGAGGGGAGAAATGGCGAGAGCAGGCATTTTCCCTTCCAATGAGGAAGGAACATAACATGTAAAATGTGTTTCTCACCAATGTTCCGAGATTGAAACCGGGTGGTAGAGAAGACAGGGATTACCTTGTAAATAAAGCTATACATTGGATTAGGAAGGAAGAACAGTGTCTCGCCATAATAAGATCAGATATAATAAATGCAGAACAGATCCAACAGGATAAGGTAGAATTGGACGATATTAGGTTAACATTTTACTCCAAATCTATTCCTGAGAATTTAATAACTATGAACCTAAGAAATCATTCCCTTTTTAATTCCAAAATCAGCATTAGGCAAAATAAAACTGGCACAGCCAGCTGTAATCTTGCCATACAAACCTCTGGGGGCAAAGTGACCTTGAAGCTATAGAATGACTTTATTATGAGCAGAATCTGTACCTCCAAGGAAGGGGGATCCTGTCCCCAATAGTTCAGGCTGGAGGGGTAACTGATTTTGATGACCAATCAAATGTGGAGTATGATATTAGAATTATGTTCATTGTATATATAAAAATGCATGATTTTTACTAATTAAATATGCATCCCTATACTTTTAAACTCCCAAAAGAATGCTCTTGCAGAGAAAAAGCAGAGGGGCACATGCATCAATATTGCATTTTGCGATTCCTTAATTGCAAAAAATAAGGAATCGCAATTATGGAATTGCAAAATGCAATGCATCAAGAAATCGCAAAAAAAATAGAGATTTCTTAAAATTCCTTAATTGCGATTCTCTAATTGAGAATCACAATTAAGGAATACCTCCCCATCCATTCCTATGGGCCTAGAGGCCCATAGGAATGAATGGGAAGACATTCTTAATTTGCAATTCACCATTAGAATTCACCATGAGAATGCAATTTCAAAGGTGCAGGGGTGTCCAAAGGACATCCTGTTGCACCCCTGAAATCTGCCTATGAGTACATTTTGCACACACACATGCCCCAAGGGCATGTGTGTGTGTAAAATGGAACTTTGAAAAATGCACTTTAGTGCATTTTTCAAAGTTTTCGCAAATTACCATGAAGGTCAACTTCATGGTAATTTGCTCCCCTTATTTGCGAATTCGCACATTTTGAAAGTTTGATGCATTGCATTTAAGGAATCTCAATTTGAGATTCCTTAAATGCAATCGCAATTTAAGAAATCGCAATTTAAGAAATCGCAATTTTGCGATTTCTTAAATTGAGAAATTACAAAAGTGATAATGCATCCCAAAAATTGAAATTGCATTCGCAAACGGCCGAATTTTGTGATTCGCACCATTTGCGCATGCAGTTTCCATTGATGCATGTGCCCCAGACGTCCTTGCCAAATGGAGGCTTTGGGAGGTGGAGTATGACCAGCAAGGTTCATTGGCACTGACACAAGCTGCTCGGCCACCATGAGTGACATAGGTCCAGATGTATCAATATTTAGAATAGCGATTACCTAACCAAAAGTCTCTGTGAATCGCAATTAGGAAATCGCTATCTCTAATGTAAGAAACTCATAGAGTTCCATTTAGCGATTCCTAGTGAGTCTCAACTCGGCCTACCTCATGAATATTAATGAGGGAGGTTGCAATTTGCGACCCTTAAGGAATTGCTAAAATCACTGGGATGGTGGCCTCCTGGGGTCAGCAGACCATCATGTCTGTGAATGCTTCTAAATAAAGCTAATATTTGTTTTTATTGTGATTTTGAAAAAACCTTTAAAACTGCCCATTATTCCTGTAATTCCAACCGGAGTGAGCCGCTTCCTCGTGCAGACTAATTGCACGACCTGAAGCAGTTTTAGGGCTCCCGGTCTGCCTTGTTAACTCTCCCCGAGGCACTCTATCCACGGCCGCCATCTTAGATAGGGGCCTGGACAGCGCTCTAGTGGCTGGGCGATTTCGGCCCATGCCCCATAAAATGAAGCCCTCTTCTCGTCCGCGCAGCGGGTGGGCGCAGCGGGCGCGCCAGAGGCAAGCCCGTCTGGGCCCGTCCGGGCCAGGCCGGGCACAGGGCCACTCACTATGCCCAAATCTGGAGAAAAGCGACTACAATACTCGAGGGATCTTCTCCTTCAATACCGCTCGACCGCATCTACCCTCACCCCCATACCGCTACTTTCTGACGAAACTAGAGGGAAACACCATGCAACTAAACCGGTCATCCTAGCATTATTGAATTGTAGATCTGCATTTTAACATTCCGTAGAAATTAATCAGCTTATCCAGGATATGACATTAGATGTCCTTTTTCTTACGGAAACGTGGCTAACGCCCCATTCCGAAGCCGACATCGTCAACATGCTACCCACAGGCTACCTCATACTATACCAAAATAGAACTAAGGGTAAAGGAGGAGGGTTAGCGATTGTTTATAAAAACACTCTTACCTGCAGGATACAAGATGGAGGAATAGAGGACTGTGAAAATATCCACTTTTCTCTCCAAATAAACCCCAATAAAACCCTTTCGGGATTTCTCATTTATCGTCCTCCCGCTAGCTTAGGAAATTTCGTCAGTTCACTGCTAGAGGCCACTATCTCCACTGGCACATCGACCTCCAGCTTTCTCCTTCTAGGAGACTTAAATCTCCACTTTGAGGATAATAAATATAAAGCTGCCGGAGATATAATTTCGGAATTAAAAGCATTCGACCTCCAACTCAAAAACTTTGAAGCAACTCATGCCAAAGGACATCTTTTAGATCCACTCTTCACCTATCTCCACAATCTAGAAGTCTCTCACCCACACCCCCTCCCATGGTCAGATCATTTCCTTATCCCTTTTATTTGGCAGATCACTCCTGATACCCCCCAGATCCCAATTCCCAGACAACAGGAAAGAATTTGGTCCAAATTATCATTCGAAAATTGGACGCAAAAATTAACCCATTCTGCCCCCTCCGCAGATCCCGACCCAGAAAAAGCAGACAAAAAATTTAACAACTGGCTCACCTCAACTTTAGACCAAGTCGCTCCCAAGAAAAATGCACTTCTTTTAAATCCCCCTGGTATTCCCAAGAACTCAGGATTCTACGAAAAAATTGCAAAGTCCAAGAACGCAAATGGAGAAAAAACTGGGACCCACTTATCAAAGAAGAATATAAAAAATCAATGAATATCTATAAATTGGTCCGAAAGTCAGCACAGGCCTCCTTCTATGAGGAAAAAATTAAATCTGCCTCTAACTCGTCCCGCGAGACCTACAAAATTTTTAAAAACTTATTAAAAATTCCTAACCCCCACCCAGGTACCCTCTGTTGCTAGATGCAATCAAATAGCAACTTTTTTTCAGAATAAAATAACAACCATCCTTCAAACCCTCCCCCCAAATCTGACAAAATCCCCGCAGAAACCTCAGCACTTCCAACGAATGGCCCTATCCTTGACAGTTTTGATCAGATGACCAATGAAGAGTTTCTTAAAACTCTCTCAGGCATGAAAAGTGGCTCTCCTAATGATCCAGCCCCCATGCATATTCTCAAACAAGTGGGACCCACTATCTCACACCTGGCCACCAATCTCATTAACGCCTCCCTCAGCCAAGGAGTGGTCCCCCATAGCTGGAAGCACGCAGTAGTGAAAGCCCTACAGAAAAAAACAGGTCTTGACCCACTTGACTTCTCCAACCTCCGCCCAATCTCCCTATTGCCAGGGTTAAGTAAGATCACAGAGAAGGTTGTCAATCAGCAACTATTGGCTTTCCTAGAAGCCAACAACCTTCTTCGCCCCTCTCAAACTGGGTTCCGTCCTGGGCAGGGGACCGAGACCGCCCTTCTTCAAGTGGTGGAGGAAGCCAGATGCATCTTGGATTCAGGGGGATCGGTGCTACTGATCCTCCTGGATCTAAGCGCTGCATTTGACACGGTTGACCACGAGATCCTGATACAGCGACTGTCTAATTTAGGAATAAGAAACACGGCACTTCGCTGGCTCACATCCTTTCTTAAAGACAGAACCTTTCAGGTCTGTGAAGGTAACGAGCTATCTGACTTCTTCCCCCTCCAGTGTGGGGTCCCTCAGGGCTCTTCATTGAGCCCCACACTATTTAATACTTACATGGCCCCCCTGGAGGAAGTGGTTACCCCATTCGGGATAAAAACCATCACATACGCTGATGACACCCAAATGGTGGTTTCATTTTCGCTAGAAAGTGCCCTAATCAAAAACCTTCATGACTGCCTTGAAGGGATTTATCAGTGGATGTGTGATTCTAGGCTGAAATTGAACGGCTCCAAAACCGAGCTTATGCTACTGGGACCCCAAACATCACCCCTCCCCAGCGCAATGGGGCCATCCTGCCTAGGTACCCTTCCTCAACCTAAGATGGAGCTCAAAAGTCTGGGTTTCTGGCTAGAACAGGACCTTTCACTTAAAACCCAGGCCAAAAAAACAGCAGGTACCTGCGTAGGCCTACTCCGCATAGCCAGGAAAATTCTCCCTCTGCTCCCTGCACCTTCTCAAAAACTCCTAACACAAGGGCTGATATCATCTAGGCTAGATTATGGCAATGCCCTCTTCCTGGCAGCCCCTGAAACAACTTTGAACATCCTGTAGAGATCTCAAAATGCCGCTGCTAGGTTCCTTACAGGCACCCCCCGTAGAACATCAGCCAAACCTGCATTGAAGGCACTTCACTGGCTGCCAATCCGTGAAAGGGTCAAATTTAAGGCCCTATGCATTACGCACAAAGCTCTACAAGACCAGGGCCCCCCGTTGCATAAAATCAGGCTCTTCCCATACAAACCCAACAGGTCTCTGCGTTCCTCCCATGGCAACTTGGCCACAGTACACAAAATTAAGAAAGCCCGTACTGGAGGACGCCGTTTCTCAGTTGCAGCCGCAATACTGTGGAACGCCCTACCAACCCATCTACGCGCGGAAATGAATCACAACAAATTTCGAAGGCTACTCAAAACCCACCTTTTCCCACAATAATCTGCGCTCACCCTTCCCGTTTCTGCTTCCCCCCCTCAGTTGCTAGTACAATCCCAGCGCTGGGACGCCCCCGGGCAGCCATGCGCTCTAGAAATCCCGCTTTCATTTCATTCATTCATTTCATTTCATAAATGCAGCCCGTTTTCCTTAAAGGAAAATGTGATGCGTTTAAAAAAGAAAAATGAAAAGTTTTCTTTTCATTTTTTAAGAGTAGGCAGTGGGCCGTGGAAACACTGCCTGCTTTAAAAAAACATGTTTGCAACCATTCACAAATCTGAAGGTGCCCCTTTGCGAATGGGTTACCACCTACTTGAAGTAGGGAGTAAAATGCAAATGTTTAGCAACCGCATTTCGGTCGCGAATCATTCTGACATACCACTGCAATTCGGTATAAGGAAGAGACGCGCTAAACACACCCCTTCCTAATACCGAATCGGTCTGTATTTGCAATTCCAAATTGCGATTCGGAAACATTACCGAATCGCAATTTAGGAATGATACATACCAAAATGATTTTTTCCGGGCGCAAATGGCCAGATTCCGGAAAAGTGCTTTGTGCATCCAGCCCATAGTTATCATTTCTACCCAGCACCAGGGGAGTGATTTATCTCATGGATGGTGTTCACGTCCCTAACCTACAACTAATTTGTAACTTTGATAGTGGCATAGGGGCTGTCAAGGAGTAATTTTGTAAGAAATGTGTAATGTAGTTGATGTGGAAAGGACACTGGTCGCTGAATATCACAAATACAAGGAAAAGGTACATTAATGCTGTATACTGAGTTGAAATTGCCCAGGGAGTTTAGGCAGAGGATAACGTTCTTTGACAATATTCAGCGATTCGGTGCAGGTGAGATTTAGCCGGTGACAAGTGGCACATCTAGAATTAAAATGACTGGAAGGTCAAGTGCACGCAAAGGGCACTGGCAGTTGTGAAAGGGATGGGGTGGGTCCCCAAGGGTCTAAGAGGGAGGTGTGTCAATTGTTATGGAGACAATAGGAGATGTAGAAAAATAATGTACTAGTTTGAGATTACGATTATTTTTAGTGTGTGTGCCACAGGGGTGGGAATATGATTTATAAGCCTCACCCAGCCTCTTCATTACTGCAGTCTTTTTATGATTTCGCAAGGTCTGTAAGCTTCACCAGATTCCAACTCTTGTGCAGCAGAAATTACATGTATTACAGTTCTACTGAATGTGCTTTCTTGTTAAATGTTAAAATGTCGTATACTTGTAAAGCGCACAGCTGCCCCAGCAAAGGGGCGTCCCGGCGCTGTATACCGCTGGAGAACCCATCCTGGCTTTCCCTGTGAGATGGTCCCTCCTGGGCATCTCCAAGGTGAAGACAAGCATCCCCGGCGCTGATGGGGGCGTTAGTAGAGATTAAGCAAGCTACTGCCCAGAGTTGCTGAGTGGAACCCATGGTTAGAGTAGGCACCGAGGTGAGAATTATCAAGTCCGCTGACCATGGCCCAAGACCCTGCCGTGTCAGAGCTGAGCTCGTCATGAGCATGGAAGGGGTTAAAGCAAAACTTATCATTTAATGTTCATATTTTCCTGTGATAAATCCCCAGCCAAAACAATCACTCTAATCTTAAAATTACAACCTCCTACGGTCGTCGCCCATGTAAAAAAGCACTGGTTTTGTCCACAACAGATGTAAAATCACAAGCGTTCATTATTGTGCTGCAGCTACATGGACTTTACTTAGCTTGTGAATTAAAAAATGAGGTTTCTGGAACCACAAGCTCATTAAAGAGCGCTAATTTAGAACCGATGGCAAATTGTTCAGCAATTTAAGCAAAGAAGACAATGAAGGTTCTCAACTCTGCTACAAAGAGTGACGTACAGGAACTGGTGAAATGAGTAATTACAGCTAATCTCCATTTCAGTTTCTATTAGAACGTCCAATAAAAAGAGGTCAGTTCAGGAGCCAAGGATCACATCCCTGCAAGCACTGCAGGGACCAGAGCCCCCCCACCCCACCCCCCTCGGCTCACGGAAATGTTTCACTTAGTGGAGATCCTCTGTGAATAAGAATTTAGGGCTAGATGAATGTAGACTTTTTGAGGTCACTAACAGCCAGATTCACAGAATCGGGCTGTTTGCGAATGTATAAAGGCATTTCCAAATGTACAAATCCCAAATTATGATTCAGTAACCTGTTACCGAATCGCAATTCAGGTTAGCGAATCAGTATTTGGAAGGGGTGTGTTTGAGGCGCCCCATCCAAACACCAATTCACATTGGTTTTATACAAATGCTTTGCGACTGAAATGCAGTCACAGAACATTCACACTTTAACACCAACTTAAATTGGGTGGTAACCCATTCGCAAATGGGAAGGGGTCCTCGAGCGACCCCTTTCCCCTTTGAGAATGGTGGGAAAATATTTTTTGAGAGTAGGCAGTGGTGCAAGGGAGTAATGCCAACTCTTAAAAAATGAAACTTAAATGTTTTCTTTTTTCTTTTTAAGTGAATCCCATTTTCTTTTATGGAAAACGGATTAAAGAATGCTTTATTTAAAAGCAATCACAGACATGGTGGACTACTGACCCCAGCAGGCCACCATCCCTGTGATAGCAGTGAATAGCAGTAGGTCACGAATTGCGACCTACCTCATTAAGATTCTGAGGTAGGTCTATTTGCGACCCACTACGAATCACTAATCAAACTGAAAAGAGTTTCATACCTTAGGAATAGCGATTTCCTAATTGCAATTCACAAAAAAACACGATTTAGAAATTGCTATTCTAAATTTTCGCACATTTAGCTCCAAGTTAGCTCCTGCACAGAGGTCTGGCATGAGTGCCATGGACCCACGTGTAAGCAAGAAAACGTCAACCCTAAATGATGGTCTGGATTGAAAAACACCATTATTCAGTGTTCAGTGGGCTCTTCAGGCATTAGGGCTCTGGTACCACAGCACCTGCTTCAAAATGATAGCTACACCTCTGGGCACTCAATTGCCTCAGAAGGCTGTTGTTAAGATAGCGAGCCAGTAGTCTTTTCACAAGAGTTTATTGTATGATACAAAGCATCAACAATGTCAGCCTCTCGGCACAACTCTAACTGACTCTCATGGAACTCCCCATCCAGGAGACTATAAGCATTCCTAGCATCTGCTTCTTGCTTACAAATAAAAAGAACCTTTAACACATTTCAATCCACACCACACCTCCCGTCCTCCCCCTTCTACCAGGTTGGAGGGAGCGGTGAAATATTTTGAGGGTTGGATTTCACAGGCAGTGGAACAGCTAGCTCCGTCCGGTTCTGCAAAGCGGATTAGAATCTCTCCATCCAAACCCTGGTCTTCAAAGGAGCTTAAAGAGCAAAAAAGATATTGCAAAAAACTAGGACAGAATTGGAGAGTGGCCTTCTGCCCTCTTGCTAAAATAGCACTTAGAAAGGCCAAGAAAGGATATTACACTTCCATAAACCTAGCCAAGTCAAGTCAAAAAACTTTATTCGGAAACATGTAAATCATGTCCATAAAAGTACACACATACAATACATATTAAAAGAAGAAATACACATAACAATCGCAATCCGCTGAGAATACAGTAAAATACATATAACGTGTCAAATAATGCTCTTTTTAAAAGGTTTCCAATAAATAAGTTACTTTAAAATTAATAACTTAAAAAATCATGCTTTTCCTAGAGCTGATGGCCCTGAGTATATAACTAGCCGTATAAAAACAGATGTCAGGGTGTTGCAAATTAAAAAGTAACTTCATTGCCGCTTTAATACTTCTTGCTCCAAATTTAATAAATAAAGGTTTTAAAAAGAGTTTACGATATTCACCGTAGAGGTTACATACAAGTAGAAAGTGCTCTGTGCTTTGTTCTGAAAAATTGTCGCACCGACATGGACCTATAGGGCGCATCTTAATCTCAGGAAATGCAACCAATAAGTGGACCGTACCCATCCTCATCCTGGTGAGGACAAACCGATGTTGCCCTTTAGTCACCTGGGGGAGGTAGGGGTGTAGGCCCTCAAATTCGTTCAGTTGGTTATAACGTATACAGGTGGAAAGTTTAAGATCATCCGTGGCTCGTCTTTCTGCACAATGATTTAAAAAAGTTAATTTCAGACTCTCTTTAGAGAAATCCGAGGCAGAACAGTGATCTAATGTAACGTTTAATCCAAACACACTAGAAAAGGATTCAGTTATGTATTTAATCCATGGGATTTTGAGAAAATAGTCTAGACGTTGACAATCCTCAATAATAGCCCTATTAAATGAGGTTTCGTCTTTCATCCAGACCGAACGCCATAACATCAAAGGTCTCAACAATAACAGATCATTTAGATGTTGTAGTCCTAATTCTTTGTGAACCAGACTATTAGCAGTGGATGTCGGGAGGCACAATAATTTTTTCAGAAATGTGTTCTCTTCTACCTGTAAGGGTTCTACCCTGGATACCCCCCAAACCCCCGCTCCATAGAGAGCAGCCGAGAGACACCTGGCTTCAAAGATCTTAAGCATTAACTTAGGCCTTCTACTACCTAGTTTACTTGCAAAAGCAAATATTCCATTGGCACTCCTGATCATTTTGTCGCGCACCACCTTGTGCTCGACATCCCAGCGGCCGCTTTTGGAAAAGGTAACCCCCAGGTAGCAGAAGTTTTCCACACACTGCACCACTTGGCCATCAATGTGATACCTATAGGGCTTTTTAGTTTTGACATTACTAGCTCCACACTCCATCACATATGTCTTGCTCTTATTAATGACCAGCTTTCTTTTTTCTATAAAGGCCACAAATTTGTCCATCAAGAGCTGTAGACCCCGAGGAGTCCTGGAGAGCAACACAGCGTCGTCCGCATAGAGCAACACGGGGATTGTACTTGCGTTTACTCTAGGAGCGTCCGCTGGTGCCTTCTTAAGGATCGAGTCTACTTCATTAATAAATAGAGTGAAAAGCAGGGGTGCCAAAACGCACCCTTGTCTAATACCTCTCCTGACCCAGAATTTATCTGTACATTCGCCCGAAGGCCCATACCGGACACTCGAGCTGAGTCTCTCGTACAGGCGGGCCAGAAAATATATAATTTCCCTAGGTGCTCCCATTTCTAGCAGGGTAGTCCATAGTATGGCGTGGTCCACCAGGTCAAAAGCGCTGCTCAGGTCAGCGAAGCAAAGGTAGAGTGACCCATTTTTTGCTCGGGTATATTTCCCAATCAGGAGTTCCAGGTTTAGACATTGTTCAATGCAACCTCTTCCTTTCCTAAACCCGTATTGGCAGTCTGTCATTATCTGATTAGACTCTGCCCACTCTTCTAATCGGACGAGGAGTACACGGCTCATAATCTTGACGGACGAATCCAACAATGAGATTGGCCGGTAGTTTTTGGCGTTTCCTCGGTCCCCTTTCTTGTGAATCGGAACGATTATTGATTCAGACCAAGTGCACGGGATAGTACAGTGAACAGCGGCGTTAAAAACTTTGACCAGTACTGGCCCCCAAATGTCAGGTGCAAATTTGTATACATCAACTGGGACACCATCGGGTCCCTGGGCCTTTCCGCCCTTACTGGCCCTGATACTACTTAGGACCTCCTGTAAGGTGATATCCAGGCTAAGTACTGGCCAAGAGCAATTTATCGGCAACAATACCGTTTTGGGATTAAAAATGCCAGAAAAATGCTGTACCCATGATTCCTTACCTACGTTTGAGGTCAACACTGGGAGTTTGTCATCTTTTAAAAAGGGACTGTTAACTGCTGCCCAAAAAAGAGTACAGTTATTCGAGACAGCCGCTTGATCAAAACGTTCCCAAGCTTCCTCACGTAGTTCAGCTTTCCTTTGCTTAAGAGCTGAATTATAGTCAAATCTAAGTTTAGATATAACTGTTTTATCTCTAGGTTTAATGGTTAATGCATTTTTTAGAGTCTTCAGTGCCACAGTACATGCATTATTGAACCATCCCCTTGCTTTGTTATTAGAATTTCCAGCAACCCTGGTAAACTTATCACTAATAAAAACGTTAATTTTTGAAAAGTGAAAAATACAGGCCTCCATATTTGAATTCTCATCAATTATTGATGTGATGTCATTTAAGCAGCCTGAGATAATGCAATTTGAGGTTACTTCAGCCTTATCCCCGGTCCACCTTATTCTGAATCCATTCGGCCTATGTACCTCAATGTTTGTGATAGGGCTACTATCTGGTGTTATGCAAGCTTCCCAAAACCTAGTTTCAATAACAAGACAGTTATGATCACTAACCATGTGGTCTACAACCTTGACACCAGAACTAAAAATAGCTAGTTCGGAAGACATGCAGATAAAATCAATTACAGTGTTCGCCCCTCTCCCCACAAAAGTTGGCAGGCTATCACCCTTATCGTCCTGCTCAATCTCCATGATCTCCATATCGTGGGCCAATAGGAAAGAGTTCAGGGTTTCTCCATATATGTTGTGTTGGAAATGTGTGGCTGGCTCTCCAACACGGTTCAATGTGCCACACAACTTTTGATTAGAGAGTGGGCAAACAGAAATGTTAAAATCTCCAACGTATATGAACTCAAAAACTGTATTAGAAGCTTTCATCAGTTGTTTGATTGCGACGTCTAATTCTGAGATAACCAGATATCTACTAGCATCAAAAACATTATTATACATATTTATTAACAAGATATTTTTGTCTGCCTCATCAGCTAACCACAGCAGTTGGGAGTTATTGCCCACGGTGATATGCTCCTTCACCCTAATTCGCATTTTCACAGAAATCAGAGTCAGCAAGCCACCTTTGGCCCTCCCAGAGGTAGTTGCTACTGCTGGTAATTCATATGCTACAAAACCATCAAGGCCCTTAAAATTTAAACACCAGGTCTCTTGTAGACAGAGGATATCAAATGTTCTAATAAGTTCTAGCCACCCTAATACTTCAAATTTGGAAACTAGTCCTGCTATATTCCAACTAGCAATGCGGCAAGATGTTGATGTCCCCATAACGGTATTACAAAAAGTACCCACAGATTTAGGCAATATACCATCTATAGAATTTGGGGAATGATTTAAGTCTGCTCCTGCGTACACTTCGGCAATCTCATGACTAACCTCTTGTCAATCGCAGTTATTAAGACCAGACAGGGCATCAAATCTGTTATGTAATAGCAGGCTTGGTACTAGAGGAGTTTAAACCTAGCCAAAAGTCAGCATTATGCAGAATGCAAAGCCCAGTCCCATAATAATGCGAAGGACATTTTATCAATAACGCAAAGCTTTGTGACCCCTAGGGCAGAGGAGATACCACTACCTCCATCGGCCACCTGGTGTGAGAAACTTTCAAGTTTCGTCATTGATAAAATCCAGTTTATATAAGCCAGCTTTGATGTCTCCAACTCTGAACAGGAACTGTTTATTCCACTGATAATGGCCAGCCCTATCCATGATGTTTCTAATTCATCCTTCTCCTTGTCTGAATTTTCTGCTGTTGCTCACTAAAACTCACTGACTATTTTGAAATCACTGAAATCTGGTTCGCCAACTGACCCTTGTCAGGCCACCGCTTGCTGGCCGCTGTGGCAGAAGCTGTTAATCCAGAAGTAAATTCCCTCATCAATCTGTCCATCCAATCTGCAACAGTTCCACCTGAATGGAAGCAGACCAAACTTCTCCCTATGCTTAAAAAACCTTTTCTTGACCCGGCCAACCCTGCCAACTATCGCCCCATTTCCCTCCTACCAGCCGTAGCCACGGAATGCGAAAAGGCGGTCTTTAAGCAGCTGGCCAATTTTGTAGAGACTTCAGGATCATTGCATCCTGCTCAGTCAGGGTTTAGAGCTACATACAGCATGGAGACGGAGCTCGTGGAAATATCAAAAGCCATTAGAGAATGCTTGGATGGGGGCGGGAGAGCATCTCTGATTTTATTGGACCTCTCTGCCACCTGCGACACTGTGCCACACTCACTGTTACTAGCGCGCCTCGTGAACATTGGTGTCATCGGCCCAGCGTGGGACTGGATTAATTCATTTTTGGCAGACAGATCACAACAAGTGTGGCTACCTCCTTTTTCATTAACCCCACAAAAGGTGACTACTGGAGTACCTCAGGGTTCCACCCTGGGCCCCCTCCTTTTTAATGTATATGTCACCCCTCTAGTCTATTTGGCTGCGGAGCTCGGAGCAAAAATCATTGCCTATGCAGATGATACCCAGCTCCTCTTCACTTGAAAGGACTTATATATTTCTCCTACAAGAGCAAAAAACTGTCTAACAGCAGTTTTCAAATGGCTTGCAGCCACCCAAATAAAGTGCAATGAGGACAAGTCCAAAATCCTCTTATTCAGATCCTTTCCCCACAGTTCAGGGAAGCCCTTTGGCCGCCAGAATACCCCCTCCCCAGTTCCACAGGACAGGCAGTTAGGAACTAGGGCATTTGGTTCGAGGACAAACTCAGGTTCTCTACACAAGTAAAGAAACTGGCTGGCCAATGCATTGGCACATTGAAGGCTCTTAGGAAGATTCTTCCTCTATTACCCAGGTCTGCAAAGGAGATGGTCACGCGAGCTTTGATCCTTAGCTGCCTTGACTATGCCAATGCACTTTATATTGGCCTATCAGGATCCCAGCTTAAGAAACTCCAAGTAATACAGAACGCTGTGGCCAGAGCTCTGATGGGTATCCCGGGCAGGTCTAGCTTAAAACATCATTTGTGGGCTTTGCACTGGCGGCCAGTGGCCCAAAGAGTCAGATTTAAGGCTCTCACCAGGGCCCACTCTGCCCTTTATGGATTAGGGCCCCTCTACTCTCTTAGTATACATAAGGATGTCAATCTGGAAATACAGATTGGTAGATATCTCTCCAAGGACCATTTTTATGATCCTCTGAAACCAGCTACTGCCAAGGCTGGGCCAAAAGGCATCCTCACAGAATCAATTTGCTGTTAGCGGTGTTAAAAATAAAGTTAAATGTCTTGAATCTTGGTGTAATTGTACCTGGTAATATGCTTACGAGAGGTATACAACACTGAAAATGTTTTCACCCTCCAACATTGCAATGGTTTCAGAAATGTTGGGAAGTGGTTGGTACTTCACCCACATCCGTTTAGTACGATCCTACAGCTCTACACACATTCTTTTGGACTTTGGGTGCCAACCATACAGTTGATTCACTCTCTTAAACAATCTTCATATCCAGCAACATGTCAAGCTCCTTCTTTAGATGATCAAGCATCATGTTGGGTACACAAGGCTTCCCAGCCTTCTTAAGCACAATGTGGTGTTCAAAATGTTTAAGCAATCCTAACTAATTTTTTAATACCGCTTAGAATTCCTAGTAAAATTTCCCCCTCCCTCACAATTATCAACCAACATGACCTTGTCACATGCATTTTGAAAATTGCGATTTCGAATTATCCCCATATCTCTTTGATGCCACCAACCCATGCAGTTGTCTCCCCTTTTCGGCCACATACTCTTTCCCAATAGTCTCCCTATCCCTGAATCCAATTCTCTTGATGCCATATCCCAGCACATCAATGTGTGATGGCACCATAACTGACGATGTCTGGGGGAAGTAACTCCACATTCTCGTTGGCAAACATGTAACCCCATATCTTATTCCCAATCATAGTAAAGAGGGAACCAGAGTCCGCTAGAACCACAAACTTCTTCCCATTAATATCAAGCTCACACGCAGGCATGATCACCACACATGCATCCACCTCACTATTGCTGTTCTCTACTCCTTCCACAATAATGCTGGCTTGCACCCAACTACTGTTGGTGCATCTTGTTAGTTGCTCCCTCACCAGAGAGTCATTTAGTTCTCCAAATTCACAGGTTCGAGTGAAGGCCTTAAGCCTACTTTCCCATTAGGCTCCTGTGACCTAGTAAAGAATGTGTGTCTTTCTAACACAATGTTTATTTGTGGTTCAAAATATTGTTCCAAATTTTGATTGACTTTTCAAAAACATCAGAGGTTTCTCCCTCTCCATTGGTAGTTTGTCAATGCTCTCAATAATATTGCGACCTTCCATACCTATATTATGCAATAACATTGCTTGCTTCCTGATTGCAAAAGAATTATCCCCACCAATGGATACCAGATAAGAGTCAAAGAGTTTCTTCCATCGTTTCCATGGAAGCATGGGCTCTCCTTTCCCAGAAAGAAAAGCTGGGGCTGAGAGATATTGCTGACAGACATGTTTATGAAAATATATCACTAAATTATTTTACCTTTATTACATTGCCACTGTAATTAAATTGCTGCTGACATGTTGTTTCCATTGTCACTGTAATGTAATTAATGCTGAAACGTTGTTTTATTTGTTGCTCTTTCTTTTCTCTTTTCAAATATTTTAGAAACCCATAATCATCTTCTTTTCAATTCTGATTTTCTTTCCTTTATAATTCAACACATGCGCAAAAATGCATGATGTTCGAATTCAAAATGGTGGTCGCAGGTCATGCACAATGACATAAGAAAATTACAAGAGTCGCGTTGTGCGTCCGTTGCTAATCTCGTACACAGGCTAGTGAGTTGGACTTTGCTTGCTCTAGCTGCTTGATGAGCGATTGAGCGGCATGCCAAATTCCGTTCACTCAAGCTGGCAAGCGCTCACTCCTCCAAATTATGGTGATATAATGATACATTTAATCCTGTCACACACCTGGTGCCAAATCCTTTAACTTGAATGTCTCCTTTAGCTCTTGGTGTGCCAAAACTCACAATTTGTTTTCCATTTCCAGTGACTCCCTTAGGAGTTTCCAGGAAAATCAAAAACAGTAATGCAATCATGCATGAGTCTTCAGAGGAGTTGGTGGTGTGAGCTTGCCCCCAATCAAGTGTCGCTGATTGTCAGTGTTAGTATGGATAGACGGTAGTCTTTTCACAAATGTCTAGTGTATGATATGCATCAGTACCAACAATGTCAGCCTCTCAGAACAGCTCCCAGTTACCAACTGACTCCCTTGGGACTCCCCACCCTGGAGCATGTGAACATTCCTAGCATGCACTGCTTACTTACAAATAAAGGAACCCTTCACACATTTAAAACCTCAACTGCTGTCTTTCCATCCTATTGCCCTTAAACACAAAGGGGCAGATTTATGAAGGCCTTGGGCCGCCGGTGCGTCATTTTTAACATGGGAAAAAGTGACGCACCGGCGGCGCAAGTCCTTCATAAATCTGCCCCAAAATGTCTCCATGGCTTGAATTCTACCGGTGGTAATCTCAGTACATGATACCTCAGTAGGACCAATTCTATCATTCACGTACACCTCTTTGGCCTGATTCTCAAATGTATGGGAAATAATAGGATAAAACATATGATTTACACAGCATCACTCATTACGACAGTGTTTCCCTTATAAGCATGGGTGAGGTGTCTTCTAATCTAAAATATTTCACTGAAGCTATAGGGGATTCCATAACTAGGTGATCCCCGATTAGGAGCCAACATGATCTTATGTGTTACAGCATAATTGTTGCGTGGAATGTGTGTAGGCTGAAGTCTCTCACTAACTTGTCTAGTGTGCAAACGTTCTTCAAATTTGTGTGATACGTTAAGTTACACTTTGCTGGAGTGAGAAGCTGCACGCATCATCTCAGCAGTGGCTTTACCTCTGCACATTATCTATCACCGTTGTGTGGCACTTCCTGATAAAAGAAGACTTTGCATCTTTTCTTTTACTGCACTTTACTCTCCCTCTTGCTTATGATGCTGTGAAAAAGAGATTAACAGAACAAATGACATGTTGCCATACTCTGTTACCTGCTTCTGCTGTGTATGAAATGCTGTTTCTGCATTACACAGAGTCAAGCAGTTTGTAAGGGTCCTGCAGGAGCTGTGCCTCTGCAGGCGGAAAGCTGACTTTTCACTCACAGACGGTGTTGAAAGATGGTATTTAATAAGCCATCCAGCTAATGAAGAATTTAGGAATTGGATGATTGTGCAAACAATCTCCGTGCTGATAGGGAAAGGTGGGAAGAGGTGGTGTGCAGTGAACTACAGGAAGACATCAGCCTTAGCTGTCATTCTTGCAGCTGTGAAAAGCTCATGTTATTGGAGCTCATAGCACTTTAAAATAAACCAAGTATTCATGTTTTGCCATTGCGCTCCAGTTCATAGTACATTTGTATTTTGCACTGGTTCAACATTGCGTGAAAAGAGAAAATGAATTAGGAAACAAGTATTAAAGCGGTACTACATATAACACGAAATGCACAAAGCGATTTTGTGGCATATTTAATAAGTCTGGGCGGAGACACGCAGTTCCGCAAGCAGGGGGAGTGCGCTTGGTCTCGCCTGTTCACGTTGCTTTTTAGTATCAGGTGTTTGTCCTGCACTGGAAAATCAAAGCAAACGGCACGATGTGCAGCGCAAGAAGGCGCTGCTTTTTTTCTACCGCTCGAGTAGGTTTTGCACTTGAGCAGCAAATTTCTCGACGCGAACGGAAGGTTTCTAAATGTGAGCCATCGCGATCACTCTTAACCACGCGCATTGAAAAATCCGACCGCCTACGTTGTGAAATCTCACCAGGAGGTGTATTTTTCTCGCTCACCAACTCCTCGTGCTCCGCGGAGTGAGGAAAACTCTGCGAACGCCACGAACGGAGCAGAGTTCACTGCCCAGGCTTGATATTTAGGGCCCGATGTAGGTACATCTCATTTACCGACTCTAGAATACCGAATTTTACCGATTCGGTATTCTAGATTCGGTAAATGAGATGTAGGAAATAATTCAGTAATTTTTACCAAATCGGTATTTACCGATTCGGTAATTGCCATTGATTCCTATAGGCCTTGAGGCCCATAGGAATCAATGTCAATTACCGAATCGGTAAATACCGATTCGGTAAAATTACCGTATTGTCAAGAGGGACAGGGTGCTACTTTGACACCCTGTTGCACCCCTGATTCTGGCTTGTGTGCCATGTGACACACATACATGCCCTTAGGGCATGTATGTGTGACACATGGCACAGGTGTACATGCACAGATGTGCATGTACACTGGAATTCGTTATTTACCACAAAATATCATCATCATATCATCATAGATCATACATCTAGATTTACTGAATCTGTAAATTTACCGATTCGGTATTTTACTGAATCGGTAAATTTACCGATTCGGTTTTTTACCGAATCGGTAAATTTACCGATTCGGTAAATTTACTGATTCTGTAAAATTTAAGGCCCCTACATATCAAAAACCTTACCAACCGGTATTTGGTGTCCTACATGGGGCCCTTAGTTCCAACTGTGAAATTTATAAAAGTTCCGAAAATATACTTTTTGATTCCTTATCATTGAAACACATTATGTGAACATAGTCCAAAACAGATAAAACCTGTGCAGAATAGAATTTACTTTATTTAAGCGCTTGAGTGAAACCTATGTAGTCTGGCCCCTGTTTATGATGGAGAACTGCATCATCTGTGGTCTGTGGGCAGAGGAGGAGTGTTTTCCTATGCAGCTGAAAAGAACTATGACGATTCAAACAGCAACTGAGCAGTGGCAGTGCTGAATATGTGGCATAGGGAGGACAACATTGGTGCAGGGCCAAGTTTAGAAGTTGTGTGTGAAAACATGCAATCTGTTTAGAGCTCCTACTACAATTGTAATAGTGGAAATATATCTGTTACTAAACTGAGGGGAAATGATTTCACATTTTATGATGCCCAGATTTTAACTACATAAAAATTAATCTCAGCTTCTTATCAGGTATACTTGCCAGAGAAGTTAATGGGTTTGACAGCTTTCATTACACCCAAGGGGGTGTACAGATTCTTTAGAATACCTTTTCTTTTCTAATATTGTCCCTGATTTTTCAAAGGGCAAAGAGGATTATTTTCAGATTGGTGTGTTAGGTTATGCAAGTGGTTGGGAACAATACAATGAAGGTCCGCAAAGCTTTTGTAGATAGAAAAGTAAAATTGTTGGATATTATGGATTGTGATGTGTAAGGTTGGATCAATGTCAAGAGACTATACAGGCCATAAACTGAAGGGAGTTTACGCAAACATGTATTAGTCAAAAATATTGCTGGCCTGTCATTAACGAAAAGAAAACTATGCGTGCCATTTCTGAAATGACAGAAATGTACATAAAATGTGTGAATGATTTTGCCAGTAAAAGATTTACATTAGGAAATCTGTTGAACCAAAATATAAGTGGTGTGATATTTGTAAATGAGAGCTGATGAGAATAAAATATAATCTATGCACTATGCCCAGATGGTAGTGTTTGGATCCCAAACTAGGCAAGAGTGTTCAGCATGCTTTTACTGCAGAGAATCAGCAGTGAGTAGAGAAATATCAATTTTGCCGACATCGTACAAGACCCCCCTGTAGACAGATTCCAAATTTAGACTGATCAGAGCTTCCCACCAGTAGATGCATATGAAATAATGTTTGATAAACCTGACATCCTTAGGGTGGTCTCCCCCCCAACTTTTTGCCTTCCTCTTCCACTGTCCTGACTTTGTTTTTGCTGGTATGAGGACTCTGCACACCTTACCACTCCTAACCGTAGACGTCATTTAGGGGTTGTGAGGGGTCGTAGCAGTAACCCCTGGTTTGCTCCTTGCGACCCCTGGCACTTCCTCTGTGACCCCTGGCCTCAGAGGTGGCAAAATGAGTGCCAGGAACTCAAGGGCAGCTCCTCTTATGGACATCAGTAGGAAATTCACTTTCCTTATTTTCTGTAATTGTTTTAATACACTAATAGTGAGCAATAGTTGATTATTTATTATTAGTGCACTAAAGAATGGATTACAATTAGCTGATATGGCTCTCCCTGGCTGCAGTAAGAAATGCTTTTAAATGTATGTTGTGTGTGTGAATGAGGTCCGGAGCATATTTTGTGAGAGCGAGTGTGTGAATGTGTATGTATAAGCATGCATGTGTGAGTAAAAGTAAACTTTACATGGGGTGTGATGTCACTTCCGCTACCCCTGGCATTTTGTTGAATTGTTGTTCATGCTGCTAACCAATGCTAAAGTGCTTTTGCTCTCTCGCCTAAACATGGTAATGCTCGCTCATCCTCAAAGGGCATATTTAATTTAATTTTATGTCCCTAGTAAAGTGCAATACATGTATCCAGGGCATGTAAATTAACTGCTACTAGAGGGCCTGCAGCACTGATTGTGCCACCTTCTTAAGTAGCCCCTCAAACCATGTCTCAGGCCATTTTAAGAATTTCAATTTTAAATCCGACTTCACAATAAGTTTGGTCTTTAAATTGTGATCCCAGAGACACCAAACGTGAATTAGTTATTTCTTCCTAGTTAGAAATTAGTCCTATAAAATGTAATAATGTAATCCCAAAGGTATCCTATGGGAAATATAGGCCTTGCAGTGGCGAAAAACGAATTTAAGAGGTTTTATCCACCTGGATATGTAAAACCTAAAAGTGCATGACTTGCTTTTTAGATACATTGCACCTTGCCCTCTGTAAACTGCACACATAGGCTATGTGTGCAGTTTACACTGCCAAGTCAACCTGGCAAACTAAACCTTTTTCCAGGTCCAAACCTTCCCTTTTTATGCATACAAGTTACCCCTAAAGTAGGCCCTCAACAATCCAGAGGACAAGGTGCCATGTATCTAAAAAGCAAGTCATGCACTTTTAGGTTTTACATATCCAGGTAGATAAAATCTCTTTAAATCGTTTTTCACTACTGCAAGGCCTATATTTCCCATAGGATAACTTTGGGATTACATTATTCCATTTTATATGACTAATTTCTAACTGGGAAGAAATACCTAATTCAGGTTTGGTGTCTCTGGAATCACAATTTAAAGACCAAACTTATGGTGAAGTAGAATTTAAAATTGCAATTCTTAAAATGGCACTTTTAGAAAGTTGCCATTTTCTTACTTTTGCCATTTGGTGCCTGCTATTTGTCTCTGATCACATGTTTGAGGTGGGTGACAGCCGGGCTTGGTGTACTCCCTTTAGAGTAGCCATACACAATGGGAGCTTAGGTGTGACTAGATTGGCCATCCCGGCAGGATGGGAGGGAGGAGCTGGACCCACTCTGCCATTACACCTAAATAGGCTGCATCCTGTCCCCACACCAAGGGCTGCATCCCCCTGTGAGTCTGGAGCCAGGACAGGAAAGGAGGACCTCTGTGAATTTTAAAGGTCAGTCTTTGAAGTTTCCCCCACTTCAAATACACCACTGTGTATATGTACTAGACCACAGACACCACCACTTCAGGTCCCTTCTGGACCTGTGAAGACTCTGTCAGGAAGAAGGACTACTGTGCGGCTAAATGACTACCAATCTGCTGGACTGCTGCTTTACTGGATTCCTATCTTTCTTTGCTACCCTGTTGCCTGCTGTTCCCCTGCCTGGGTGAGAGGGACTCGACCTGCATCACATGAACCCAGAGTGAATCACTTCAGGGGCTTGCCAGCTTGCTTCCTGATACAAAATCTCAGGAACATAAAAGACGTCTATCCATCCTGCTCCTACACTTGGACTCTGCAGTCTGTGAGTATGCCCTGCCAAGTGTTGCCAACTCAGTCCTAGACCCTTGGAAGTGGGTCTAAGGTATTTGCTTCAGGGCAGCCAATGTATTGTCTGCTGCGTGAGCAGAATCAACATATCCCCGCTATTGTGGGAACAGAGCCAACATGGCGCCCTCTGAACCAGTGCATCGCTTTTGGAACTGCCGCTTCAGAATCAATGTGTTGCTGCCACTGCGTGGAAAAGATGCGACTCATTGCCTCTACTGTGTGGAGAAACCCGGCCCCTTACCTTCGGAACTGTTGTATCTCAGAACCAGCGCATTGCCTTCGGTAGTAACGCTTTGCTGCTTTTGCACAGAGATATTAGACAAATTACCGTTACTGTGTGGGAACATCAATGCATCACTCGACTGCGCCACGGATCTACGTTGACGCAGCCAGGATCAAGGTACAGTTCTTTTGTTCTGCGGGCCTAACTGGGTCCCTGAATCCAGCCACGCTCCATCCCAGTTGGCCTGAACTTTTGACTTTGTCTCGGTCCTGGCGCAACTAGATAATCCAAGTAATCAATTATTGCCTCCAAGCATTATTTTACAGTTTATTCTTTAAAAATTAATATCTCAAGTTAGACTTATTGGATTCTTGTCGTTTTGGTCTTGTTTCATTTATTAAATTAAGGTCTATTTTTCTAATCTAGTGAGTTATCCTTTTGTGTGGTGTTTTTACTGTTTTACTGTTTGAAGTGTTGCACAAATACTTTACACATTGCCTCTATGTTAAGCCTGACTGCTCTGTGTTAAGCTACCAGAGGGTGTTCTCAAGGTAATCTAGGGTTTGCCTGCATCTTACCCTGACTAGGATTGTGGTTGCTGCCTAACATGGGCTCATACCCTGGTCAACCAACAACCCAATTCCTAACAGAGCTTTTTTCTTCTCTGCGCTATTTTACTGTAACACTTTGAAATTCAATATCTCCAGTTCTACTAATTGCCATTTCGGTCTTGTTTTATTTACTAAAATCATGGATAATTCCCTAAGTTGGTGTGAAATCTTTTTCCGTGGAGTTTTCACTGATTTCCATGTGGAAGTGGTGCACAAATACTTTACATACAGCCGCTAAAATTAAGCTGGATTGCTCTGTGCCAAGCTACCAGAGGGTGAACATAGGTTACTTTAGGGTTTGCCTGCCTCTTACCCTGACTAGGAATGTGGTTACTGCTTGATCAGGGTTTAGACCCCAGTCAACCAACAACCCAATTTCTAACAATGTTAAATTAAATACATTATTTCAAAAATGTAAAATATTAAAAATAATGTATAATTATAGTGCACATTGGTTTGATTATAAAATATTTAAATGATCTATATTGAATTCAAAATGTAATATAACAAAAAGTTTCATCTATACATGATCAAATTCATTTTCGTGAATTCTATAAATCACTTCTTATAATAATACACATTATTAGTTTTTTCTTTAGGTCAGAATGTTTTTTTAATCTAAACTTCTGAAAAATTATTTTAATGTATTTAACAGAGTTAAGTTACATTTTAAAATAAAAATGTTTTAATCTTTATTTTTTAGTAAAATAAACATTTTATTTTCCCTATACTTTACCATAAAGAGATCTCATCTTAAATTTTCGTGAAGATTCTTCAAGCAGTGCCAAAGTTATTTAAAAAACACAGAATGCTCTTCCTATGGAAACTATGACCTAAATATATCTACTCATTGGTGGACCCAGATGACGTTTGATTCCATCACAAGATGACTTCCAGTGTCACAGTTGTCATAAATTCAGAACATAAGCACTCTAGTTATTCATTAGATGATTGTATGGAGCGAGGAGGAACATGCCATGCACAGGGACAGCAAAGGGTGGGGTTCTTCATTGGGTAGAGCAACCAACCAAAGAACGAAGAGGAAGCAGGAGGGCAGTGGCTGCAGAAAAGACAATGCTAGGCACATGGGAGGGAACAGAAAACAGTCTTGTCCAACGGGGAGCTGTGAGTTGATTTCAGAGAAAAGGCCTGCATGGGCCAGGGGCAGCACAATGGACCATGGAGGATAGGAGAGAGAGAGAGAGTAGGGGCAAGTTCAGAGAGAACGAAGGGTAGGAGAGAAAGGGTAAGGAGCAGAGGCAGCAAGCTGATCACATAAGCCAAGCCGCAGGGGCAGTAAGCTGTTCACAGAGGTCTACTGGTGTGGGGTGGGGGCATGAAGATGGTGAATGGATGGCAGGGGCAGCAACCTATGGATGGCAAATAAGGCTAGATGGGTATCGTCAGCATAATGGACCATGATAGCCAGGAGGAAGGGGTATGCAATTGGATAATGGCGGCAGAGTGTGGAGGCCTTTGACAAAGGTAGCAAGCTGACCACGAAGGGCAGGTCAGCATTGCTAAGGGAGGTAAATGGACTACAGAGGGCAGGTGAGAGAGGGCAGGGGTATGCACACCAAAAACGGAGGGTGGGGGCAGGATAGCAGGGGCAGTAAGCTGACTACGGATGGCAGCAAGTGGGGCATGAGTACTCAGATGGACAATGGAGGACAAGTAGGAGGAGAGCAAAGGCTGGGCCAGCAGGCTGACCACTGAGGGCAGGATGCAGTTGGTTGGCCACAGGATGCAGTGGGTTGGTCTGTGCTTGCTCCCTGTTGCAAATGACTAAAGGATGTGCACTGTGGAGGTGTTGACTGAAAATGTTCAAACATAACTAGAAATGTATGAAAAAATAGATTAAGTAGGCGTTATAGTGAGGTGTAGTAATATGATTTACCGCAACATAAAAGAAAATCACATAAAAAATGGTTAAGGATTCATTATATTTAGGTGGGGTAAAACGAACTTAGTTTTGGTAAAAAAAAATAGAGATATTCACTGAAAACACAGAGGTTAAAGTAATGTTATAGTTAGATGTTGAATTGAGTCAAAAACGAACCCCTTTAAACCAAACAAAACTCTGACATTACACATCTATCATTCAGTCAGAAAACTAAAACTTGAACCCCTGCATATGCTCTGCTTGATAGCCTCATATATTACACCACTCATGACATATTCAATGACATCATTGATGACGTCACTGGTGACATCTCAAATTACATAATTGTTGATATCAGTGATTGATAGATTTATATGACTGTAAAGCGCAAGGAAATACCTTGAGGCATCGTTGCGCTATGTGACAGGATTAGGGAGCAGATTGCAGTTTCTATTGGTGGACAAGCCAGGAAATTAAACCTTTCAGAGCAGACTGAAAACCTATTGGCTAAAGAGCCAGGTTGTTTAAGATTTTCAGAACAAGAGCAAGATGGAGATGTTTTCAGTCCCAAAGGGAGCGAGTTCCAGTTGTGTGCAGTGCAAATAACAAAACTCCTGCCTCCCCTGGAGGAAAGCACATGGGAGAGAATGGCCAAATTATTGGCAGAGTTTGAATTAGGAGTTCGGATTGGCTCAAACCATCTGACGTTTTCCTTCAAATCTGCTGGACCTGAGCCATGAAGAGCCTTACATGTGATGCACAGGCCCTTAAAAACTGATACTGAGTGGCCAATTCACAAAGGTAACACTACCCTTTAGATTTATTGTTACACATTTTAGTAACTTTGCTACTTTTGGTTATTCACCATTTATGTGTATACATTTACCAACATTGTAAACTTATGTTTCCTCATCCCTTGAAGTAGAGAGTAGAGTCTGTACAAACATTAAATATCACCATAAAGTTACTATTAGTAGTGACTTTATGACCGAATTTGACATTCCACACACTGGGCAGGCATCTCCTCAATAGGGGCAGAGATCTTTCTGAAGTAAAGTACAGGTAAAAGTTTAAAGTATATTAAACTTTTTTTTAATTGAAAAAATATGTTTAAGTGAAATAATAATGTTAATTAATTTGATATATTTATGTGAAATGTAGAACCATATAAAACATTTACTGCATCATTATCTTAAGTTTAAATTAAACATTTAACATGTAATTATTGTAAATACATTAAATATAAAAAAAATATTTATTACTGTGTTTTTATTTTTTTTAAGCAATTTATATAATTAATTAAAGGTGATTTATTTGTAATAACTATTAATTTGACATTAATGTTTACATTAAAAAAAAAATTAAATTTTAAATTTAAATAATATTTTTTGTATTCATCGACTTTTTAAACATTACATAACATGCATTCATATTTTTAAATAGTATAAATCGTTAAGTTTATTTTAACATTAGTTGCTATGGGTTTTTTTTAAGTCCCTACTCCCATAACCCTTTTAGTAGGGTGCTGCAGCACCAATGTTTGGCCATGTATGGTGCTGGATTTACTTCAGTTGTGAGCTGGAGCACATTTACAACTATTTTCTATCCTTTTTGGCTGAGTAATTATAGAGGGAGAGTTTGTGAATAGTAATGGAATTACTCTTGTGGATGGGTGCATGTTTCCTTCTAAATCCCTGCCTAACCCTCCCTTAAACCCTCATTACTCCTCCCTCAACCCACTCCTTTAGTAGTAAATATTTCTCTTTTTCCATCCACCGTCACACTTTTACACCTAAAGCATATACATATGTGTGTAAAGATCCCCGCAGTCGAAGTGTAGATCTCTTCTCCAAAAAAAGAGGAAATGTGGAGGCAGAGACGTCCTCAAGTAGGTTTGGGAATAGCGGGGCATATCATCAAGGGGGTTTATCTCCGCTTTTTTGGCTTTAAAAGCCAAGAAAGCGGAGATAAAATTATCTCCTATTACCTAGCTGTCGCTAACACCAGTTAGCGACAGCTAGTAGGAGATACCGACCATCTTGGGCCCCACTTTGCATGTCAGTGATATTTATCACTAATGACATGCAAAGTGGGCGTGCCAAGATGTTAGCGACTGGAAACAGTCCCTAACATCGCTATCTCCTATTACCAACTTTTGGAGATATTCGCGTTAAGCGCGAATATCTCCAAAAGCTAACACCTGCCCTGAGCAGTTCTTAGCCATGTTATCCAATGGGAGGTGGATAACATGGCTAAGAGCATTAGCTCGATAATGCATGAATATCGCTGACTTTTCAGCGATATTCATGCATTGCGGTGATTTTTATCGCATTTGCGATAAACCTTGGTAATACCAAGGTTTATTTGCGGTAAAAATCGCCGCAGCTCAGCGGTAAATTTTTGTCTCTAACCAAGCAATAGCGATAATCGCTATTGCTTGGTAATATGCCCCAGCATTTTGTAGTATGTTGCAAGTATTAATGAACGTACTGTAAAAAGCAGTTTCCACTACACAATAGCAGTAGTGGAGTGATTTACAAACGCCTTAGTTCCTTTGCAATTCAATGACAAATTGAGAACAATTCAGCCATAAAGGGCATTTTTAGGTGACATAAACCGTGTTCACTCTCTTCAGCGCACATGAACGCTAACTCAGAGCAACACACATTAATGCAAACATGCTGCAACAAACACCTCCTGCTTTAAGACGTTAATGGAACATGATGTTAATAAGATAGGAATACCATTCCTATTAGCTTCCCCAGTGGGTAAAGTAACATAGCATTCTGCTGAAGTTTATGATGTTGGTTAATGCCACATGAAAATTGTCTTGCAGTCTCTGGTGGCAAATGTAACACTGAATTCCGTTCACTAATGCCAATTTAAAAAATATTTGCATCATATTAGCATCTAATTAAAAATACAGCAGTCATTCAAAGTGCCAGCTTGAATAATAGAATGCAATGTCTGCAGGACAGTATAGGGTGAGATTTTTAAAGTAACACAAATTAACTCAGCAGTCCGGGGAAATTAACTTTGGATCGTGGTTGACAAGGATTAGATGCAATGCATATTTCTCCGTATCATGTTTATTTTGCTTATGATTGTATTAGACGCCTATTAAAATACAGTGCTACTGTTCCCAAGCTGTGCATATTTAAAAAGCGAAATCAAACAGCAGGCTCTGGATGAAGATGAGGGCAGGTTATTCTATAATGTGCAGTCTTTGCAGAAGTACGATGTCTGGGACTAAATCACTACCATGGCTGTATTTATTATATTGCAGAGGCCTATTTTTTCATATAAAACTTATCACATATGTGTGGTATAAATATAATCCAAGCACTAGAGGCAGTGTGGTTATGTCAGGCGTGTGTATTCATGCCACTTGGGCAATAAGATCATATTTTTAGGGAGACATTGAATCTTGTAAGCCCAATTGAAAATTATAAGGCTATAGGCCGTTTTCTCCCTTTTAGGTGGAGAGGCGCTTTCCTTACCTGGCTGTATTATGGAAGTAACACTGTACAAAGAGTAAGGTCATTGATATTCACAAACTGCCCCTCTATAATTACTCAGTCAAACAGGACCCAAAATATTTGCAAATGTAGAGGTCGTGGTCAAACAACAGAACTCCAGAGAGCACAACGGACTGTAGTGATAATGAGCCGCCAGTGTAAAGACATCCTTCAATGCGGCCCAATGAGAGAAATAGGGGATTCTCAAAGGATAAGTATACATTTTCATTGTAGCCCACATGATCATTATAGCATACTTAATGTTGACGCCTGGCAAACTGTTTTCATACTGTTTTAAAGAAATGCCTAGTTGCGAACAAAGGGGCATATCATCAAGGGCATTCTCGCCGCTTTAGCGGCACGTTTTGCTGCTAAAGCAGAGATAATGTTAACGCCCTATCAGCATGGACACACTGACGCGTGTTTCCATGCCTCAACGCCATTTACCTCAACGCAAAGCTTTGCATCTCTAATGAGATGCAAAGTGGGCGTTCCTCCCCAAAATAACGAGAGAAAATAGTGAGAAAAGTCGCTAACCGACATTTCTCCAATTATCAATCGGCACGCTAACAAGCATAGCGATAAGAAAAGTAGCACTAACCGCGGGTATCGCTACATTCCTTACGTCTGCTTTTAGTCTGACCTAGCCATGATATCCAATGGAAGGTGGATATCATGGTTAAGTCTGGCCTGCATTATCAACAATGTAGCGCCAAACGTTGTGCGATTATTGCTGGAATCCCAGCGATAATTGCACATTTGGCAGCTAACTCTGGAATTTTTATCGCTCTGGAGATAAGCGTCGCTGATAGTGCGCTGACTCTGCGATAAAAACAAGCAATAGCCGGCGATAATCATCCTAGCGCTAAGTGCGCCTAGCGATGATTATCGCCGGTTGTTGATGATATTCCCCTAAATGCAGTGCAGCATAAAGGTCTGGCTCTAGCTCGAGATAAAAGAAAGGAAGTCAGCACTCTGTAGATCCAGTTGACTGCTGTGTAAACATACCATAAAATAATATATTCTCTTTATGGAAACAATAACCAAGTACATCCGCTTTGAAGAATCTCAGGGTTGCGATGCACGGTGTGTATTACAACGTGCAGGGTTTCTTTTGGGAAATTTGATAACGTATTGCCACACCCTATTAGATGGTGCAATGAGTAGAGCCTTCAAGCAACCTAGTATCTGGACTTCAGCCATCATCCCTACACTCCAGCACTCATCTATAGATCCACGCCCAAGCATTCGTTCATCCATCCATCAATCCTTCCAACCATACACATTTCAGAAAGATCCAGCTGTCCACCCGTCGATGTAGCCAGCCACAGCCATACAAGCATCAGTTCATTCAGGTATACACTCATACAGCCATCACTCCACCTAGGCACACACACAAGCCTGTATGTATGTTACTGTTATGCGTAGCTGTCAGTTGTGTAGTGCGCAATCTGCAATTAGTATGACATCATAACACTTTTGACAATCCAGGGATGTCTTACTATGATATTTCGCGGTTTCCATACAGAGCAGAGTGTCAAACAGTTGAGTCTCAAACAGTTGCAATTACTGTGTATTCTAAATGAAAATGCTCACTTGTTCCCATATGTATGTAGTATAGCTGCACCTATGTATGACAGTGAGTTGTTTGCTTGTTCTTGTAAGTGGTGTCTTGAAGTGTTTTGATTATGTGGGAGCCTGTATGCATGGTGTAGTACATTGTAAGTTGCCTTTCTAGTCTATATAGAATTCCTGTACTTGATGTTCCACATTCTGTATCCTTTGTATGTTTGTACTGTGGATTCTGTACTGTGGCAGTTGACTAGTTGCTGCTGCAGTGGAGAGTCTGCTCTTACTCTACAGCTTATCCTACATTAAAGGATCTTACTATTTACCTCTACTTGGCCATTGGATTCATTTACTACAATATTTTGGCGACTTGAACTCGAACCCATCATCTTCATGCCGTTCTAAGAGCCAAGAGCAGACCAATTTGAGGAGAAACCTGTTCCGACGACGCATTGTTATGCGCAACCCTTTCACTCATCAAAAGACGTCTATGGAGGACTTGTGCAGAGACTTTCCGATTACTCCACCAACTGGCAAGTAAAAAGCTCAGTCTGACGCTGTCCTTCTTCTCCGTTCACCTACCTCACTCCGCCGTTTCTGTATCTTGCCGTCTTCTACTCTCGTCTCCTTTTGACTAATGATGACATGCTAGAATGTTCACGGGGAGTTGGTGAATGCTTGGATGACGTCTGCCTGCTCGTCGAGCCTTGAGTATCAGCCTTACGCTATGTGAGAAGCGTCTACGCCACGCTACGAGTAGAGCTACAGTTTTGCAACGTCAACACGTATTTGGGAAGCCATTTTGGGTTACCTTAGTAACCAGTTCACCTCCAGCGATGCAACGACGATGCGCACGTCTTTTGCGCATTCATATGAAGTAAATCATATTTAAATGTTTTTTTTTTTACATTTACGAATTTGTAATACGCTGTACCGCTTTCAGTACTTTGTTGATCTTCACGTCTCTTCACCCAAGTTTTTCTTCTGACTTTTAACTGCTTTGAACTAGACGAGTTCATTATTCTACAAGTATTTTATGAATCTAACAATGAGTGTGTTTACTCCTTTAACGACTTTGATACTAATTTAACAATGTCTGACCAAGTTGCTTTGCAAAGTGGCACTGTAGTTTTACCGCCTAGCTTCCTTCCCATTCCAGGTCAACCTAGCATATCATGGGAAGATTGGTTTCCCATGTTCGAGAACTATCTGGATGCTTTAGATGCTCAGGAGTACTCTGCTAAACGTAAAACAGCTCTTCTTTTAAGCTCACTAGGTAAAGAGGGTCAACGCGTTTTTAAATTCTTACCACAGGTTCTTCAAGCTGGTGCGCAAGCCCCTTTAGACGAATATAAGGAAGCTGTTTCTCGTTTAGAAGTAAGATATGCCAAGGAAGAAAACCTTGTTATGAATAGATACAAGTTTTACACTAAAAGTCAGAAAATGAGTGAAACTATAGATGATTTTGTTTCCAGATTACGTGAAATGTCTGTTAAGTACAAATTTGGTAACATGACCGATGAGTTCATTAGAGATCAACTCATAGTACAATGTAACAATAAGAAAATTCAAGAGCGTTTATGGGCAGCAAAGAATCCCAACCTTCAAACGGCAATTGATTTAGCCAAGATTGTCGAGCAATCTGAGGGATGTGTGAAGGAACTGGAAAAGAGAGCAACTACAAGTGATGTTAGTGAAGTGTCTTGTCATTCTCACATGCTTTGTCCACAGGAGGACGATGATCAAGATGATATTGCTCTCATTAAGCACAAGAAGTTCTTTAACAGGAAAATGGTGGGGGCGTGGCCAAGATGGCGGGCTGAGAGGTCGCACTTGCCGAGAGCTCCCGCACCCCTGAAACCCTGCAGCGCTCGCAGCCGCTGATTCCCCCCCGGATCGAGCGGTGACTGAGCCTGGTGACCCCCGTGGTGGTGTGGAGCACTCGTTGAGCCCTGGGTGCCCCGCCAGAGGTGCGATTCTGACCGAGATAGCCTGGGGCGGAGCCCGCTGGTCGGCTTGTGTGCGGCCCGGAAGCCGCGAGACCTTCAGGCTTGGGGTCTCGACGGTGGACTCTGCCGACTGTGAGTGGCCTGCCGGAGTGCCTGCAGCGCGGTGTTCGAGTAGGTGCCGAGGAGGACTTCGCCGGCGGAGCGGAGCCGAACGGAGGAAGGCGACGGAAGCGGAGCCGGCCTCCGGCTACTACGCAAGTCCGGGGCTTGAGAACGCTCGCCTCGCGCGGTCGCTCCGGCCCAACCCTGGTCGTGGCGGAGTGGTGTCGCGCCTCCGGAGCATTTCTTCATTCAGACGTGCCGACCCCGGCTGCCTTTGCCCCGCTAGCCTGCCCTCCGGCTGTGTTTATCGCCACTGGACTCACGGAGGAGGTAGGCCTCATTCCCTGGGCGTTGGCCCATCGACTGTAACGGGCGGCCATTTTGGGAACCACGGACCGGCCGCCTGGCCTTGGTCGGGCCTCTGTGTGGCGGTGCTTCCTGGCTGGCGAATAACAGTCCTGACCCTAGTGGCCTCTTCGCCGAGCGACGGCCTTCGGTGGCTCCCGCGCAGCCAGGATGTCGAATGCCAGGGGTCAGAGGAGAGGCGACCGGACTTTGTCGGACATGTTGGGATGTGGTGCCCTGCGCAGCGGAGGGAGCCAGGCCGCCCCGAACTCCCCCGCCCCTTCTAGAGGCGCTGAGGGCGGGGAGCCCCCGGTGACACGATCGTTCCTGGAGTCGCTGTTTAGCTCCTTAAGGGAGGATTTTCAGACTTTGAAGCAGGAGGTGGCCGGGGAGGTCCGCGAGGTACGGAGAGAGGTGGACTCCCTGGGGGAGCGAGTCAACACCGTGGAGGAAGCTGGTCATTCCAGGGACGAAGAGATCACCCACCTGCAGCAGGAGGTCCTGCGGCTGCGGGAGCAACAGATTGAGCTGCAGGCCCACGCCGAGGACCTCGAAAACCGGTCCAGGCGGAACAACATCAGGGTCCGGGGCGTCCCGTCCGGCGAAGAGGGTGAAGACGTGACCGCCTACCTAGAGGCCCTCTTCCATGCAATTTTGGGGGAGTCAGAGGATTTTCAAGTCCGCATCGACAGGGCGCACCGGGTGGGCCGCCCTCGCAGAGCTACGGCGCCCCCCCCCGGACATTCTGGCCTTCCTACCGGACTTCCCCCTGAAGGAGCGGATCCTCCGCGAGGCGCGGCGGCAGCAGCCTTTCCGCTTCAGAGATCACCCGGTGTCCCTCTATCAAGATTTGTCTACGGTCACGCTGCAGAAGAGAAAATCCTTTAAAATCGCTACGGACTTTCTCCGGGAGCTGGGAACGCAGTACTCTTGGGGACACCCCTTCCGCCTGATTTTCAGATGGAACGGGATATTGCACCAGCTCCGGTCCCTCCAGGATGTGTGCGCAGTATTGGGCATCACGGCATCGGATGCGGACACTCCGGCATCGCGCCGCCGACGAAGCACTCGAGATGGTTGGCAGCAGGCTGGGGAGAGGCGCTCCCCGCCACCGGAGCGGCCTGACTCGCCCACGATTAGGGCGGACATGTCGGCCGCCATTCAGGAGGCCTCCAGAGCAACAGCGGTTGGCGAAGTGGCCTTGACGGCCTGAACTTACTCCGGGGGGAGTCTACACTAGCTTTTCCTTATTGCAGGTGCGGGGGTTCTGTGGGTGGGGAGGGGCGGGATGGCGAGTGCAGGTGGTTGTGGCTGGACGTCCACTAGACTGACTTTCTACGGCCTTGTCCGATAAGGACCGGGCTGGGACAATGGCTTTTTTGAAAGACTTGAGAAGCGGGGATGGGAAATGGGAATTGCAGGGGAGTGTTTTGAGTTTGAGGGTTTGCAGGGGGGCTGGGAGTTTGGAGCGGTATGGGGTTGGGTGTGTGAAGTTCCAGGGGGGGGTCCACTTAGTTGGGGGGTTTTGGGGTTTGGGGACTGCACTGAGCCGTAAGGATGTCTGCGTTTGCTGTGCGCTGAGGCTTCGTGAGGTGGCCTCTATGTTCGCCCGCTGGGCCTTGCCCACCTTCATACGCGTTTTAAGGGTTCCCCTCCTTGATGGCCCTTAAGGTTGTCACTCTGAATGTGAAAGGGCTGAATAACCCGGTTAAAAGGCGGGCAGTGTTGTCTCTGTTAGAGAACTCCCAAGCTGACATCTGCCTGCTACAGGAGACCCATCTGCTGGCCAAAGATTGTCCCAGAATGCGTACCCCCAAGTACCCTACGCAGCTTTTTTCCTCCAGCGCTTCTAAAACGGCAGGGGTGGCACTTCTGTTCTCCAAGGGGTTCAGGGGGGAGATCTTACAAAAGGTAGCGGAACAGAAAGGGAGGCTCTTGGCATACAGGATTATGGTGGGGGGCCTGGTGATGACTGTGGGCTCTATCTACGGTCCCAACGACCATCAAGATCAATTTTTGCACAAGGCATTGGAGGACGTGGCGTCCACCTCTGATAGGCACATAGTGTTGGGAGGAGATCTGAATCTAGTCTTCGACGCGGCTCTGGACAGGTCTGTGCAACGGCGCCACCAGTTGGGAGAGCTTTCGGGCTCGGTTCGCACCCGACTTGAGGAGCTGGACTTGCATGACATGTGGCGCCGCCTCCACCCTGCGACCCGCGCGTACTCCTACTTCTCACACGCACACAAGTCCTACGCACGACTGGACCATCTACTTGTGACTGGCCCGATGCTCGCTCTGGCCTCGAATGCCGATATGGGGGTCCTCTCTCTTTCCGACCATGCGCCGGTGGAGGGTACCTTTAATTTACCCCCGGTTGCTCGACCAAGAGGGGTCTGGCGACTCCGGGACACCCTATTGCACAGACGGTCGACGGTGCAGCAGATTCGCGCGGCCATTGCGGACTTCCAGCGCGTAAACGATAATGACGACACCTCCCGCGCGACGCAATGGGCCGCCCTGAAGGCTGTGCTCCGGGGTGAATTTATCGCTATCTCCTCGGCGGAGAACAAGGATCGCCAGCTCAAGAGGGATGAGCTTACCCGACAGGTGCGGGAGCTGGAGCAGGTCCATCTTAGGACGGGAGCCCCCAGGGTCTGGAGACAACTGAAAGCCGCCAGGAAACTCTTGTCTGCCCTCGACATGGACCGGGCTGAGTACGCGATGCTTCGTCTGAAGCACAAGTATTACACCGGTGGCGACAGGTGCGGACGGCTCTTGGCCAACAAGCTTAGGGTGCAACACCAACAGCACCGGGTGAAGGAGCTGGTTACCCCTGCCGGAGGTTCAGTCACGGACGACGAGCAAATTGCAGACGTTTTCCGTAGTTTTTACGCTGACCTCTACACTGGCGAGGCCCCCTCTGCCCGAGCGGAGGCGGACTATCTGGAGTCGGTGCCGCTCCCGTCGTTGACGCCGGATCAGGCCCAGTATCTGGAGCGGGAGATCCGTATCGAGGAGGTGGTCACGGCGATCTCCCGGCTTAAACCGGGTAAGGCCCCCGGCCCGGATGGCTTCATCCCTCTTTTTTATAAGACCTTCTGTCAGGAGCTGGCGCCTCTGTTGACACGCCTCTTCAACACGTTCTCGGAGCCGGGCGCCATCCCCCCCGAATTTCTCCAGGCCACGGTCTCCGTGATCCCGAAACCGGGCAAGGACCGGACTGCCTGTGGATCCTACCGTCCTATCTCGCTATTGAACGTGGACCTGAAAGTGTTAACTAGCATACTGGTGGCACGTTTGGCACTTCATCTTCCGGGCATGGTCGACTCGGATCAAGCCGGCTTCGTGCCTGGCAGGCAGACGGTGGACAACACAAAGAGGGTGACTCATATTCTTGAGAAGGCCTCCAGGATCCCCGGGGAAAGAATGCTCCTTTCCATCGACGCGGAGAAGGCTTTTGACAGAGTGCACTGGCCCTACCTAGAGAAGGTCCTGGGCAAGTTCGGGGTAGGCGAGAAGTTCCAGCACGTGATGTTTAACTGCTACCGGTTTCCGTCCGCGGTGGTCCGAGTGAACGGAGGCAGCTCCCGACCCTTTCCTATAGAACGGGGAACACGACAGGGATGTCCACTGTCCCCTTTGCTTTTTGCTCTTTATATGGAGCCGTTTGCTCAACGGGTTCGACAGAACCCCGATATTATCGGGGTCAAGATGGGAGAATTTCACCACGCAATTAGCCTCTATGCGGACGACGTCATTTTGACGCTCGATGACCCACGGAGGACGCTGCCGGCTTGTATCGCGGAATTGGACCTTTTCGCCGCGGTGGCGGGCTTTCGGGTGAACCTCGGGAAATCTGCTGCCCTCGATATTTCGCTAACTGGCACCACCAGGGCGCAACTACAGAGGCTTTTCCCTTTGAGCTGGTCTGGTGACCGGATTCCGTACCTGGGGATCCTGTTAGCACCCTCACTCCCAGTGATGGTCACGGCCAATTATGCGGCTTTGAGCACGAAAATTAGGGAGGAACTGGCTCGGTGGGATAAGGGCACGTTGTCGCTGCTGGGTAGGGTGGCCGCAGTGAAGATGACCCTTCTGCCCCAGGTGCTGTACTTGTTCAGGGCGCTGCCGCTGCAACCCCCAGTGGGGTGGCTCGCAGAGACTCAGTCGGCCATTGCACGTTTTGTGTGGCAGGGCCGTAGACCGCGGATTAAAAGGAACATTGCTACGCTGGCGCCTGAATCTGGAGGGCTAGGGATACCAGACTTACCGAAATATTTCCAGGCCGCCCAACTTCGCTATCTGGTGGAGTGGAGCCGGTGGGAGTCAGACAAACACTGGCTGTTTCAGGACCAGGCGGTAGCAGGCAGAGCGCTACAGGAGGTGCCATTCTTGAGACGGGCCCATCGACCCCCTAACCTTTACGCCTCTTTTGTGACGCGTATCCCACTCCGGGTGTGGGACTCAGTGGCCACTAGGCATGAACTCACTACCTTTCCCTCTCCCTTCACGCCGCTAATTGGCAATCCGGACTTTGGTCCGGGAACTGAACCTGGTGCTTACGACTGCTGGCGGGCGGCCCGCTGTTGCACTTTGTATCACCTGTATGGCCCAGAGGGTGTCATCCCCTTCCAGGACTTGCGGCGGGTTTATGGCCTCCCTGAGACGGAGCGCATGCGATATATGCAGGCGCGCCACTGGGCGCTACAGTCCCACGTGCGCGAAAGGGCTGATCGGGAGATCACGGTGTACGAGCGCTGGCTAGTCACTCGCACATCGGACGCTAAGCTTATCTCCGACTTGTACAAGATGCTGCAGCCCCCCCCTTTCACATTCACAACCTGGGTCGGGAGCACTGGGACCGGGAGCTCGGACGAGTGTTGAGTCATACAGAATGGGACCACATCTCCTACCGCTCACGCCACTCTGCCTATCACACGGGGCTCACGGAGACCTTCACCAAAATTTCGACCTATTGGTATCGCACTCCTGAGAAATTACATGAGATGGATAGGTCAATACCAGGGACGTGCTGGCGTAACTGTGGCCAAACTGGCACGCTTACACATATTTTGTGGGATTGTCCCCTTTTGGAGGAGGTCCTTAGCGAGGTTGACAAATGTTTCGAGATAGAGCTGCCACGGTTCCCTGCCTATGTCCTATTGGGATTGCCGAATGGGTTGATGTACCCCCTCAGGTCTAGAAGGGGTAGACAGATTGCGATAGCTCTGGGGTCAGCGGTGCAAAACATTCTCATACACTGGCGCTCCACCACGCTTCCCTCCGTTGTCGGCTGGCTGCATAGATTGTGGCATGTTCTTGGCATGGAGAAAATGTCCTTAGTGGCAGTGGGGGATGTAGATGCTTTTGAGGAGCTGTGGGCGCCTTTCCATGGTCTGTTGTGTTCTGAGTTCAGGGAGATCACCTGCCCGAGGTATCTCAGGCTGTTACGGCTGACACCGCCGTCGGATCCGCCTGTTTGATTGGTTGGAGTCGGCGTCTAGTAGCGGAGTCCACCGGAGGGTCGCTATGAGGGGAGAGTAGATGGTCATTGGCACCGTGCAGGGGGTGGGTTTGGGTGCTGTAGTTGGGGGGTTTGTTGGTTGGGTAGGATATGGAGCAGGGTTGTTTCCCCACCCTTTCTCCCCCCCTTTTTTCCTTTTTCCCCTCCCCCCTTCCCTCTCCCCTTCCTCCCCCCCCCTTTTTTTTCCTTTTTGTCTTTAACCACAGGCGCGCAAGCTGTATTTCCATGCTGGATGGTGCCCATTGAGGAGACAGAAATGCTTTGATGTATTTGATGTACCGTACATTGATTGTGATGCACCTGTGGTTTTTCTTTTCCATGTCCTTGTTGTTTCCTTCTTTACCTTGCTTCAATAAAATACTTTAAACCTAACAGGAAAATGGTGAATGTCAAAAGTCAGAACGCATTTAAACCTGTGACTTCTAAACAATGCTTAAGATGTGGTAGTTATGGTCATGCTTCCGACTCCAAGTTTTGTTTCGCGGCCAAACAGGAATGTATGAAGTGTGGCAAGTTAGGGCACTATGCTAGGGTGTGTAAAAGCAAAGTTTGTTCATCTGTTTTGTGTGTAAGTGACATTCCAGAGATCACAGATGACACTAATAAGATTTTAGTTGTTGGGAATGATGATTGTCTGCAACACGAAGAGCACAAACGGAAAAACAGACCTAAAGCGTTGTTTACTATAAATGATAAAAATGTTCATTTAATGGTGGACACTGGTTCACGCTACACCATCATTCCCAACTGTGTTTTTGTAGAAGTGTGGGGCATGGGTCCACTTCTCCCAAAAGATCTTTCTCCTGGTGGGTATCAGGGTGAACCTTTAGACATTCTTGGTTATTTTGAAGCTAACATCAAGTTTTCTACGAGACAAATTCATGGGAAGGTCTATGTTTCTGAGTCTGGTCCTGCTATCCTGGGGTGGGTTCACCAGTACGACCTTTCTATTATTGTCAATCCCCGTGCTGATCCGCAAGTCATGGTTGTTGAGGACATAGAGTTATATTCTATACTTTCCAATTTTAAAACTGTCTTTGGGGAGAACTTAGGCCGTCTTAAGGGTTACTCCCATAAAATTATACTGAAGAAAGACTCGATTCCTGTCCAGCACAAAGTGAAACGTATTCCCATTGTCATCAGGGATGAAGTGAAACGTCTTCTTGATGACATGCTAACTTCTGGGGTAATTGAACCTGTCGAAGCCTCTCCTTGGGTTTCGCCTATTGTCGTCACGAAGAAATCGGGCGGCAAACTCCGTTTTTGTGTGGACCTCAGGTCTCTTAATCAGTGTGTTGTGGCTGATACCTTCCCTTTGCCTAACATAGCTGGACTTGTTACTACCCTAATGGTGCAATTTTTTTTTCCAAACTAGATCTCAGGAGTGCATATCACCAAATTGATTTACATAAGGATTCTAAAAGTCTAACAGCCTTTATCACTCCGTGGGGCACCTATCAATTCACTCGACTCCCTTTTGGTCTCAATTCAGCAGCGAGTGTTTTTCAATGAATGGTTTCTAGCATTTTTGAAGGTGTACCAAAGGTTGTCTATTTTCAGGATGACATTCTGATTTATGGTCTAACTGAAGATCAACATAATTCCACACTCAAAGTTGTTTTGGAAAAATTATCCACTGCTGGTCTTACCTTGCACAAGGATAAATGTTTGTTTGGGGTGGATCAGGTGGATTATTTGGGTTATACCATTACTTCCTCTGGCATCAAACCCAAAAAAGACTTGTGTGAAGCTATCCATTCTGCACCGCGACCTTGTGATAAGGATCAGGTATGTTCCTTTATGGGACTGATCGAATATTATTCGAAATTTGTCAAAAAAATTCTGATAAGACTGTTAGTATCAGGGCTTTGCTTAAACGTGGAGTGAGTTTCATCTGGGGAGCCCAACAGCAAGAGTGTTTTGAAAATATCAAGAAAGAGATTTGTGATGCTAAGGTGTTGTCTTCATTTGATATCCATAACAAGTCAATAGTCACTGTGGATGCCAGCGCGCATGGTTTGGGGGCTATGCTTTCAGAATTGAAGGGATCATCTGAAGTTACTATTGCTTTCGCATCAAGGACTCTCACGGACACTGAGAAAAACTATTCAGTCATTGAAAGGGAGGCGCTAGCCGCTTCTTGGGCAGTTAAATACTTCCGTACGTATCTTTGGGGCATGAAATTCATTTTAAGGTCTGATCACAAGCCCCTTATCAAAGTCCTTTCACCAGGAGGGGTGCGTAAGGGTTCTGCCCGGCTTATGAAGCTTGCAGCCAGGCTACAAGAATTTCAGTACTCTGTAGAGTACATTCAAGGTTGGAGGAATGTTCAGGCGATTGCCTTTCGAGGTTGCCATTAGACTGGCGTTCCTCTCATAATTCGGAGGTGTCCTTAGACATGGATGATGTTGCTGTTGCTTCAGTTGAAGACGCTGTCTTTGTTGGTGAAGGAGTTTTTTCTTCTAGTGATTGGTTGAAGGAAATGGCTGTTGATGTAACTCTTCAGGAGGTGATCAAACTTATCAAGTTGGGTTCTAGGTGTGAAAGTTCTGTCTCTGTTTCTGTCAGACCCTATATCAAGGTTTTAGATGAACTTTCAATAGTGAACGATATTCTACTTAAAGGCGAGAAATGTATTCCCCCTTTTGGGTTGAGAAACAAATTACTGGCCTTGGCACATGAGGGGCACATGGGTCAGACAATCACTCAAAGATGCATTAGGGATCACTTTTGGTGGCCAGGCATCGATTCACAAGTGGTAGAATGGATTGAGAATTGTCCTATGTGCAGGGAGGGCGAGAAACGCTTGAAAACTGGTCCAAGGGTTGTTCCTGATGCACACATACAAAGTCCTGATCTGCCATGGCACACCATTTGCCTTGACTTCATTGGCCCGATGGGTGAGTTAAATGAAAGGGACAGATTCGCCATAGTGGTAGTTGATGTTTTCACTAAGTGGTTGGTTGTGCATTTCACTAATGATATCACTACATCGAATACCATCAGGTTTTTAGGTAATCTTTTTAAAGAAGAGGGTTTACCATCTATCATTATCACCGATAATGGTCCTCAGCTCACATCTAGAGATATGCAAATATATTTAAAAGAATGTGGCATCTCTCATCATCGTATGTCTTTATATAATCCCCAGGGTAATGCCATATGTGAGAGAGCAAGCAAGGTAGTGAAGGGGATTATTCAGATGGCTTCTAGTAGTGGGTGTATTGGTTGAAAGATGGTCAACGAAATGTTGTGGGCATACCACACTACTCCTTTAGCTGTTGGAGATTTGTCGCCTTTTCAATTGATGAGAGGCCGTGATCCTGGCCTGAAGTTATTTCCTTCTTGGATGAGGGATGTCGTTACTTTACAGGATCAGTGTGGTGCTTTTGAACGGAAACAGGTTGATGTTTCTTCATCTTCCTTGCTTCCTGAATCCTCTTCCTTTGTCCCCGGTTCTTCTTTTTTTTCTGTGGGAGATTTGGTCAAAGTTAAGTTGGGAAGGCTACAAAAGGGTTTGTCCAAATTCAAGGGGCCTTTCAAGGTTAAGAAGGTACTCAATCATTGTGTCATTCTTAACAATGGAGAGTGTTGGAAATTTAGAAGAGTTGCCCTCTATAAGAGAACAAAATCTGCTTCGTCTCTTATTTCTCTTCCCTCACTGCTTAGTGGTAGTTCCACTTCCCTTGTGCCTGATTCCAGTGTTCCTTCTACGAGTGGCTACTTGTTAGCCGATCACACACCCATAGAGCCTCCAGTTCACAATGAAGTTACTAGCTCTGGTGGTGGTGATGCTCCTGCTCCTTTGCAAGCTCCTCCTCCCATTCACAATGATTTTGTCTGTACACGTTCTCTTAGGTCTCGGCGACCTCCTGTTTATTTGCAAGATTTTGTCTCTTAAGTTTTTTTGTTGTTGTTTTTTTTTACAACAGAAAGGGAGAAGATGTGTAGTGCATTGTAAGTTGCCTTTCTAGTCTATATAGAATTCCTGTACTTGATGTTCCACATTCTGTATCCTTTGTATGTTTGTACTGTGGATTCTGTACTGTGGCAGTTGACTAGTTGCTGCTGCAGCGGAGAGTCTGCTCTTACTCTACAGCTTATCCTACATTAAAGGATCTTACTATTTACCTCTACTTGGCCATTGGATTCATTTACTACACATGGTATACCTTCGTGCAACAAAAGTTTCACATAATGTATTGTCATTATTAAAAAAAAAAAGAAAACAATGAAGAAAACCTATGAGAGACCGATAGTAAAATGTAATGGGATTGAGCAGTTCTGCTTCAAAAGACAAGGCTCACTACACAATTTAATTTATTATTAAATGGAAACACAATACTAAAAAATTATTACATTGTAAAACATTGGATCATACAATTCATTTGTCAATAGTATTTAGAAAACACAAAGCTATGTAAATAGGCACATATATTCTTTTAATCTGCTGCATCTATTGCATGCGTGGATCTCAACTCCTAGCAAGATGTCTCTTTGGATTGTCCATGGCCACTACGCAAATCCCCATATCAGTGTAATCCCTAAAAACAGTTCACCACAGCTGTTAGATGGGAGGTTCACCTCCCAGGCTGTTCTTAGAAATACAAAAGGCCAGTCTAGTGTTTGGCGGATGAAGTAGTGATTGTGGGGACAGCTAAGGATATGACATCTATCATCCTGAAGGTGCTTCACTCACCAAATTTAGTGACGTCACCAGCCCAGCTGACAACTCTTTACATAGAAAGGAACCATCATCATGGCAGTTCATTTCAATGCACAACAAGTTTAGTGTAGTTCCTCCGTCGGTTTTGATGGACATACACCAAACTATTGATTTTTTTTTTGCTTTTCAAAAACATACTCCCAAAGGGGGGGTTCGCTATGAAAAACTAAAAACTAATGACTGCCGCACCCTAAGAGTTTTCTCCCAGGGCTTGGGTCTCATTATTGGGTTTTTTCTGTCCATCAACACCAGTTTTTGCTGGTGGTGGCATTGTTTTTTGTGTGTCACTCGCCACAAGTTTTTGCTGGTGGTCACAGACATGAAAAAGCTGGCTTTAAGACCCTCTGCCCTAAACAGAGCAGATGGTGTAACATCCTTCCTCTAATACTTTCTACTCCATCAGGCCATTGTAGGAACTGTTCCTTCAATGGAGCTAAAAAGATAATCCTCTAATGGAATACTTAAGGTCTTTCAGGCTGCAATTGAGGCGGATGGACTGAGGGTTTGGCGGGCAGGATATTCCTTTATATTTATAACAGAGTACCTTGTCCACCAAACTCTAAATTAGGCCCAATTTCTTCTTAATTAATTTGCAGTGAAGACAACCTCCTTGTGCTCCAGTTGAATTTCAGGTAAATGCCCAAGCACTATTAGTTTTGGAAGCTACCTTTAATCTTTATCCCAAAAGATTAACTATTTCATTAAACATGCAACCTAAATTTTCCTAAAAGATTTACATTGAGCAAACAGATATATCATGTCTGCTTTAGCCTTACGGCATCTAAAACAATTTGGGGCTTATTTATGAGAGGCTTTCACCACAGGATTGTCGCATTGTTTAATGCTCTGGTGGCACAAGCCTCTCAATCATATCTATGAGGGGACGCACAGCCACTCCGCACGCTTTTGCATGGCCCCATAGTTATCGCGTAAGTCAAAGCAGAGCAAGTCGCTGCCTTGTCTTACTCCTCGTCAAGAAGGCGTTCCATGGGTGCTGCAGTCGGTTTTGTCATGCAACGCCCATACATTTTGACGCTTCTCCAGATTACCTAATCACGTATACCTGGGGCAGCACAAAAACGATACCCCTCCCCAGAGCAGGCGTAACGAGGAGAAATATTTGTATTTCTCCTTGTTTTGTCCTCTTGCCATGTGTTCTGCATTCTGCAGTACGCATAGAAAGAGGAACATCTCTCTCTGGATTGTTTTTGTGAAGGAAGGTGCCCCTTACTGCTCAAAACTTAGTACCTGAAATGGAGGCACTCTTGCACCATGGTGCAAGAGTGCCTACATTAGAGCTAGGCAGCAAATTGTGTGCCAGAGCAGGGGGAAAATATGGTGAATTCCTGCGTTTCCATGTTGGAGTAGGTCAGCGCAGCAAGATGACTTGCAACTCTGGTCTGCGCCAAATCCTCATATATTAGGCCCTTAGAATCTCTTATTCTAACCTTATGTTTCAAATATTATGTGTATTTGTATTTTAATAATATTACATTTTTCTAACACCAACCTTGACTCTAAATGCAAAGAAATTAAAGTACATCAAATAAATATAGGATAATGAGTGTATTCTAATTCTAGCTATTAACTAATTTTAATTTAATTTTCAATTCATTACAATAGTTCTATCTCTAAAGATAACCTTACACAAATGAAAAATATGTTTTTGCGCATTATTTACTACTAGCCATAATAAATAGATTCAGTAATATTAAAAGTTCTTGACAAATACTCCAAGCATCACACTTCAAAATAAGTGTACTTTAGAATTAATTGCAGATAAGTAAATGTTATGCATCGTATTGGGGCAATTTGAAATCTCATTGTTCATGCCATTTTTAAGAGGTTGTGATACATATCTACAATGGGGCTAGAAAACTATTTCAGAGTAATCACCCCTAGAAATGGTTCTAATGAATATTTAGGGATGCAAGGTGGGACGATTTAGCATTTGCCTTAAAGTTCTAATACCCAAAGAGCTAAATGGAATATATTTATATATTCATATTCACAGTGCAACTTTCATGTAGCGGATTGTAGGGCTGTGAATATTACCAGTTCTTCATCTTACTAGAAACCTATCACATGATTATCTGAAATGGATATAGAGAACAACAAACACTGACATTGTTTTGCAATGTGGCTACCTACCCAATTTCTGACCTACCATTAATATACAGCAGTGTTTTTCATATTTCTCGATTTTGAACACTATTTTTTGTTACTTTGTGTGAAGTTTTATATATTGCGTACTAAACACAAAGGTATCAAATCGCTTTACATGAGCACTAGTTACATTTCAGATGGAAACATTAATTTTTGTTAGGCACGGGGAAATTAAGTGATTGGCCCAGAATAACAGAATGTTTAGCGTCCCTACCGAGACTCAAACCTGGTTCCCCAGCTCCGAGGTTGACCGCCCTAGCCGTTTAAGCACATTCTCTCCCCATATACTATAGACCTGATTACGAGTTTGGCTGTCTTACCGCCATACCACGGCAGTCACAAGAAGACTGCTGTGGTTGCAGCGTCCCTCCCACCATATTTCAAACACCATTGGGCAAGCAGCAGTGTTTCTGATGGAGGGGAATATTTTTCTATATGTGTGAATGCAGGTGCGTATATTTAGACTGCACAAGTGTTACACATATATAATATACATGAAAAAACCCTACTAAGAGTACTTTCCAATTGCTGGAGTCCAGAACATATTTGCCCAGTTGGGTCAATGGGTAAATGTTGCAAAGGTGACTTACCTGGATTTTGGTGCCAATAGGGTCGTTTTCTGCGGAATCAAGATTTTGCCTTGAAGGAGAGCCCTGGAGGAAGGGGTCCATGTGGGAAAAAGAAGGAAAGAAAAAGAAATGAGTTGGAATGCACCCCAATTCCTTTGATTCCACCAACTAGAACTAGGCAATATTCCTGCCATGGTCAGCTCGACAGAACGCCAGCTCATAATTCTGATGGCAGTGAAATTGACTGTACCGCATTTTCAAAGCTGCTTTCTCCATACTGCCGGCGTGTGGTCTGGGAATGGCTGGTGGCAACCATGGTACTCCATTAATCTTTCCTTGAACAGACTGCCAACATCGCAATTTGGCTGCTAAACCGCCAAATGTGCGGCGCGGAATCTGATGCCGCTTTGACGGCAGCTCCCTTACCGACAAGCCGTAATCAGGCCCTATATTCTCTTTCCTCAAACATAGAGAATACACTCTGATACATCCTGATATATCCTGATAAATCAATCATCTTATTATATGTATCCAAAATATTGTAAATGAGTATTTAATTCAAAATGTTTGATTTATTTGTATTAATTAGGCTTTCACTATCCACTTGCTATGATGATATATTGTTCCTGATTTGTTATCAGTGTCAGAGATTTATATCAATGTCTGACTGATTACTCATGTGGGTGCTAAGATTATTCAAAAGTCATTTGATTTCTATATTCATTCATTACTTTTGGTATCAATGATTGCAGTTTTTCACAATTTTCCTTTTGTGATTGTAATCTTTGGGCCGCTTTGGTAGCACTTAAAGTACTTGAAAACATATTTGGCACATTGAGCAGTGACAGTTATTTTAAAAAATGGTTCACTTGATTTTGCATCTTTCATTCACATATATGATTTATATTCTCCCATAATATTAGATATTTTTCTCATTTTTTTTACATGGCAAATTTTACAAGGAGATGTTATGATATAAACTGCATTTGAACTGGGACAACATATTTTGATACTGTGCTTTTATCAGTGTACCAACATTCTTGATTATCCCCTTATTAAGTATTATGTTAATACAGTGGTTGCAAATTAACAAATATGTTTTCCTCTATAAAAAGATCTTTATAATAATGTCTTTAGTGACACACAAAGATTGGACACTCTTTTGCAATGTCTGTAACTTATATTTCCTTGAAATAAGTTATCCATTAATTCAAAATATCAATACTGTAAAAAAGTATGAAATAATCTGAGTATACTTCTGTGTTCAGTCTTTTCAAAACAGAGGATATTAAAGTCTACCTTTCTTCCATGTAGCCTTATCATTCCCCAGTTCATACTTGAGTTATGTTTGAAGCATGTGATTTGCAGGGCATGTGTGTGCAGTTTACTATCGCTTAGACTTGGCATTTAAAACCACTTGCCCAGCTATATCCCCCCCCCTTATATTACACATAAGTCAAACCTAAAGTAGGCCCTAAGTGACCCTAAGGGCAGGGTGCTGTGTAACTAAAAAGCAGGACATGTACTTTTAAGTTTCACATGTCCTGGTAGTGACAAACAGCAGCATTCGTTTTTCACTGCTGTGAGGCCCACTCCTTCTTTAGGCTAGCATTGGAGATTTCTTAAAATACCATACATAAACTGTAATTCCTGATTGGGAAGGAGTTCCTACTTCATGTTTACTATCTTTGGAATGGTGGTGATACATCTTTAGTAGTAAAGCGGGATGTGGCATTATCATTTAGAAAGGACACTTTTTGTAAGTGGAAATTTCTCTGCTATTATCTTTTCTCTGTGTACCTGCACCCTGCCTTCAATGCACATCTGCAATCACAACAAGATGATGGACAGATGTTGGACAGATTGCTGAAACTTTTCAACCACTCACCCCCAGTCACAGATCTGGATTTAATCCATCATTCTTTTGCTCACTATGCAACCCCACGTAGGACCCAGCCATATGCAAATCAGTCTTGACCCTGTTCCTTATGAGAAAAGTCCAGCCCAATTGCCAGGCCAGGACCTACCTGGACATAAACAAGCATCCTGGGGCTGCTTTCCGGGCATTACCCCTCATCTGCCAGCTAACTTGAATCCAGTGGCAAAATGAGGAGGAGACCCACGTCTGGGCATACCCCTGGCCACTTAGGGCAAACATAGCAAACAGAACAAGATGATGGACAGAGTGCTGAAACTTTACAAACACTCACCAGCAGTCACAGATCTGGGTTTAATCCCATATGCAAATCAGGCTTGCCCCTCTTCCTCATGGGAACAGTCCAGCCCGAACTGCCAGGTCATGTCCTCCTGGACCAGAAACAAGCATCCTGGGACTGTTTTCGGGGTATTACAACTCATCAGCCAGGCTAGCTTGAATCCAGTGGCATAATGAGCAAGAACCCACGCCTTGGAATACCCTTGGCCACTTAAGGTGTACAATAAAACACAACAAGATGATGAACGTAGTGCTGAAACTTTTCAACCTCTCACCCCAAGTCACAGATCTGGTATTATTCCACTGTTCTTTTGTCACCCCAGTTTGGACCCAGCCCTATGCAAATCAATCTTGACCCTGTTCCTCATGGGAACAGTCCAGCCCGAACTGCCAGGCCAGGTCCTCCCGAGACCAGAAACAAGCATCCTGGGACCGGTTTTGGGGCATTACCCCGCACAAGTTAGGCTAGCTTGAATCAAGTGGCACAGTGAGCAAAGGATCCACATCTGGGCCTATATTTGGCCACTTAGGGCAAACATAGCAAACACACAAAGTTGATGGGCGGAGTGCTGAAACTTTTCAACCACTCTTCCCCAGTCACAGATCTGGGTTTAATCCATCATTCATTTGCTCACTATGGCACCCTAGTTTAGACCCAGCATATGCATATCAGTCTTGATCCTGTTCCTCATGGGAATAGTCCAGCCCAAACTGCCAGACCAGGTCCTCCCTGGACCAGAAACAAGCATCCTGGGACTGGTTTTGGGGTTCCCCTCTCATCAGCCAGGCTAGCTTGAATCCAGTGGCACAGTGAGCAAGGGACTCACGTCTGGACATTCCCTGGGCCACTTTGGTCGATCTCATCAAACACAACAATGCGATGGGCAGAGTGCTGAAGCTTTTTAACCACTCATCCCCAGTCACAGATCTGGGTTTAATCCATCATTCTTTTTCTCACTACGCCACCCCAGTTTAGACCCAGCCATATGCAAATCAGTCTTGACACTGTTCCTCATGGGAGCAGTCCAGCCCAAACTGCCAGGCCAGGTCCTCCCTGGAAAGGAACAAGTATCCTGGGACCATTTTTGGGGTATTACCCCAAATCAGCCAGGCTAACTTAAATCCAGTGGCGCAATGAACAAGGGACCCACATGAGCACATACCCATGGACACTTATGGCAAACATAGTAAACACAACAAGATGATGGACGGGGTGCTGACACATTTCAACCACTCACCCCAGTCACAGATCTGGGTTTAACCTATTGTTCTTTTGCTTATAATGACACCCCAGTCTGGGCTGGGTGACAACTATACCTTGTGCATAATCTCAAGACAGCCACAACACAGGAAGGGCTGGGTGTGACAGCCGATATATCTGCTTTCATCTGCATACTGCTAGTCTTCCTTGGCAGGCAGACGAATAGGCGGTTTACACTTACATTTGAATAGGTTGTGTCCTGCCCTCACACAAAGGACTAATTTATTCCCTACTGGTAATCTGGAGTCAGGACCGGGTTGAAAGGGATCCTTGTGCAATTCAGAGTCCCATTGGAGTCACCCCCTACATCAAAGGCACTTTTGAGTGTAAGTACAGGTGGAGTACAGGCTGCTCTGCTGAAAAATTGCTCTCTGCTGTGCCTGAATGTGATTCCCTACTTTCCTGGGCTGCCCTGCTGCCTTCTGATCTCTGGCCTCCAGAAGGACCAAGGCTTAAACCAGAAAGACTCCAAGGGCTTGCTGGATTGCCCCCTGAGGTCTCAGAGACATCCAAGACCTCATTATTATCTTTTTTGTCTACATAGCTACTGCTGAAGCTTTTCTGCCAAACAACCAGCACTCTGCACTGTGCCGAGCTAAGATCATCATGTGGTGAAATACTGCGCTGTGCTCAGCGTGCCGTGTTGAACTCAGCTGAGTCTCCAATTGGAAGCTCTTCCTGCTTGAGCGCTTCACTGACCTTGTCAGTATACGTTTGCTCCCTCCACCATGCAGCTCCAACTGGTAGTGGTCTGCCCTCCTGAGCCCTAGGCTCATAGTTCAAGGCCTCCTCCACCCACAGGCCCACACCTGTGCCTCATCTCTGGTGGCCCAGTAGTGAGCTTTTGTTCTGTCTGCTGCTGATGCTTACTCACTCGGGTCCTGCCTCCTTCCAAGCGCTGTTTTCCTGTCTCCCATCTGCCAGCTTACAGGCCCTCCGACATCTCCAACACTTCTTAATGGCAGGTGCTGTGCAGCCACAGGCAGCACACTGAAGGTGCCAAATGCCAGCCTGCCTGCGCCCATCCATGCCTTGACAGCACCCAATGCAATGGACCCTGGTTACTGCAGCCTCCACCGGTACAACACCAGCACCAGAACCCTCCACACACCCAACCTCAGACATTCCACCGTCTGCCACCTGATGTCACCAAAGAACTCCCAAGGCCCATTCACCTGCTGCAACTGTACCTTCTCATGCCTCCACTCCCCAGACCCACCGACTGCATGAACCTCAAGAACTGGACCCCACGACCTCAGCTGCATCCTACTCAACTCCATCAAATGACATGCTGTGGAGATCTGGGACCTGCTCGCCTCCATCTTTCTGATGTTACTTTCTTCACGGATACCTGGATGAACCTGACCTCCACCCTGGACATCACAACTGCTACCCCCAGTGGCTAAAAAATCATCCACAAGGACCAGCCACCATCATACACAAAACACCCTCCACCTCCCAACCAGCTCCGATGACCACTCACCCGACATGGAGCACCTCTTCTTCCAGATACAGACCAAACCGAATGCCACACTTGCAGCACCCTCATCTACAGACCTACTGGACCCTGCCCCCCTTCAGCGAAGCATAGCCGTCTTAATCACTCACCACACTCTCACCTCAATGGACTACATCCTCCTTGGTGACCTCAATTTCCACCTGGACAACCTTGATGACTACAACACCTCATCCCTACTAGAGGACCTCACCACCATTGGTCAAATAATTGGTCACCTCTCCCACCCACTCAGCAGGACACACGCTCGGCCCCATCTTTTCTGCAAGCAGCAACATCTCCGTCAGCCACACCTCTGAGCCACATTGGACACACCACCACTGCATCCACTTCTCCTTCACCAAACCCACCGTACACCACCATGTCCACTGCTATTCTTGCAGAAGGTGGAACAAGTTCACCATGGATCAACTCTCCTCCTCCTCCCTCAGCAAAACCTCACCACCGACAGCCACGGACGCCAACGACATAGCATGCAACCTTCACTGTTGGATCTCCAACTGTGCCAACACACTGGCTCCCCCCAGGAAACCCTCAGGCAAGCAGCCCTCCAAGAAATCCAGCTAGTTCTCTCCCACCTTCCAGGAATCCAGCCACATCTTAAGAAGGCTTAATAATATATGGAGGAACAGCAAGATTGTGGCAGACCATGCAGCCTTCATACCCACCATCACCACACACTACCACCTCATTAGAACCACAAAGAAAACAGCCATACAGGAACACATCAACGCCAGCGCACACAACAGCAAAGAACTCTTGACCGTTGTTAAACAATTCGCCAAACCAAGCACAGAGACAGCATAGACTCCCCTCTCTCAAAACTTCTGCGACAACCTTGCCACCTTCTTCCAGAGCAAGATCAAGGAGATCTATGACAGCTTTACAGCCAAAGTCCACCCAACACACCCATATCCACCACACCCAATGGCTCACACCCCAGCAGACCCTGCCCAACTGGTCCATCCTCACCTCTGACTACACCCTCAGAATCATGAAGAGCATCCACTCCGGAGCCCCCTCAGATCCCTGCCCTCACATCTTCAACAAAGACGGTACCTCCATCGTACCCGAACTCTGATGCAAAATGAACTACTCCATCGAATCAGCCACCTTCCTTGAATACTGGAAATATGCAGATATCAACCCCCTGCTGATGAAACCCTCTGCCGACCTGATGGACATCAAGAAGTACAGACCCATCTCTCTGCTCCTATTCCCAGCCAAAGTCATCGAGAATGCCATCCACTCCCAACTTACTGAGTTCATAGAAATGAACCACATCCTGGACCTATCCCAGTTGGGCTTCAGAAGCACCACAGAACCGCAACCGCTCTCTTCGCCGCTACTGATGACATCCGCACCCTCCTCCAATGAAGCAGGACTGCAGCCCTCATTCTCCTGGACCTTTTGGCCATCTTCAACATCTTCCACCACTTCCGCTGTGCAAGACCCCACGACGCTGGCATCAATGGCAAAGCCCTAGAATGGTTCTGCTCCTTCCTTACCAGCCAAACACGGAGAGTTAAGCTTCCATTGTTGTACTCAGAACCCACAGAGATCAGCTGCAGAGTGCCTCAGTGATCCTCGCTGAGATCCATACTCTTCAACATTTACACAGCCTGATTGCTGCCACTGTCATAAGCCATGGACTCAACATTGTCTCCTATGCCGACGACATCCAGCTGATTATCTCCCGCACGGACTAACCCACAGCAGCCTAGAGCCCCTTCCACAACTGGAGGAAGGTGGTTGCCACCTGAATGAAGGACAGCTGCCTCAAGCTCAACTCAGTCAAGATTGAAGTCCTCACCCTGGGCTCCGCCCCCTCGGCCTGGACAACTCCTGGTAGGATACAGCACTTGCAACCCTCCACACCCATGGACTATGCAAGAAACCTCAGCATCATCCTGGACTCCTCACTCTCAATGAACTGCCAAATCAACGCTGTCTCATCCTCCTGCTTCCATATGCTCTGACTGCTTTGGAAGATCTTCAAGTGGAAACCCATTGAGTCCAGGAATATGTTCACCCATGTTCTTGTCAGCAGCAGACTTGACTACAGCAAAGCCCTCTATGCCGTCACCACCCAAAACTCCTAAAAAAACAACAGAACATCCAGTGGCTCATCCTGAACAACCCTGCCACAGCAACATCACCTGAGAGAGTGGCTACCTACCAACAAAAGAATTATCTTCAAGCTCCTCATGCACACCTACAAAGCCTACACAATGCCGGACCTGCATACCTCAACCACAGCCTCTCCTTCTACACTCACATCAGACATCAGCGCCGATCAACAACCGGCGATCCGGGGAGCCCAAGTGCAACATCAACCCTCCCTTCACCAAGGGGACTGAACGACAGAATCTATTTCCCAAAGGTATGGAGTGTGATGAGGCCCATGGGGTGATTGCTCCCAGCACGCGCCTCCTTACGTACAGCTATAATTACCTGATTAACTCGGTCTAATGACTAGTGTTGCACGCAAGACAGCAACAACGTGTTCTAACTGCTTTGGAAGAAATGATAACCTGAACCAAGTCATTCATGGTTTTTAGAACATTTCATTTGCACTTTTTGATTTAAAATTGATATCTCATGATCTTAGGGTTGGATTTTACTTGTTTTTGGCTAATTTTATGCAGCTCCATATCCCTATTTTGTCTAACCTTGTGTGGAGTCTTTTTGCAGTGTTTTCATTGTTTTACTGTGTGTGTGTGTTGCACAAATACTTTACACATTGCCTTTGTTCATAAGCCTACCTGCTCTCTGCCAAGCTACCAGAGGGTGAGCACAAGTTATCTTCGTGGTATGTCTGACTTACTCTGACTAGAGCGGTGGGTTCTGCCTGGTTTGGGTGTAGTCTTTAGCCAACCAGAAACCCCATTTCTAACATTGGTTATAAGCAGTGACGATAGGACTTCTATTTGTGCAATACCATATAGTAATTCAGTGTTCAATGCAACTATATACTTAGACCAGTTTAAACCTGTTCCTCCTGATTGGCGAAATGTTTGACTGTCAGCACTAAAAAAGGTCTCGATCTGGAGCAGCAGCACCTGCACCTGAAGTTGTGGAATTTAATCTGGCCCGGTTAGAGTCCTGTACTGAGGCTCAGATGAAGGGTTTTTGCAAGCAATGCCATGTCTCAATGAGGGGAGCAGTAAATTCCTGAGGAAGGTGAGGAACTAGTACAAGATACCTGTAGAAGGTGTTAACAATTTGCCAGCAGGAGTGGTTGTCCCTGCAAGAGCATGGAGCAGTGTCTCATCAAGGAACCTGTCTTGAGAGGAGCTAGAGGACAGGAAACAAGAGAGCAGATTGAAATTGGAGCTTGACAAGTTAGAGAGGGAGCAAACCCTAGAGCAAATGAAATCGGAGCAGGCTCTTGAGGAGAAAAGACTGCCCATGGAGGAAAGAAGAATGACCCATGGGTTAAGTCTGAGAGATCTGGACATAAGAGCCCTGAAAGTGGGGTCCAGCACCAGCAGTAATGGCAGCATCATACCTGCAGTGTTCGCACAGGAGTTCAGAGATCATATCCCAAAAGAAGTGGTGCCCAGCTACAATATGGGGGATGATGTAGATACATGGTTGACCATCTATGAAGTGGCTTTAAGAGTGCACAGGGTCCCAGAGGAGCTCTGGGGGTAATTGTTTGCAGTACATGCCCACAGTTGAAAAGGATATACTCCTTACATTAGAGGTGGAGGACCAGACCAACTAAACTGCCATGAAGGCCATTGTACTAAAAAAAATTGGTTACACACCTGAGAAGTACAGGCAACGGTACAGGGCTAGTCACAAACTCACCATACAAACATGAGTACATTTTCTGGATTATGCCGGTAAAGCACTGTAGGGCTGGGTGAGAGACAGCAAGTTTGATGATTATGAAGTTTTGTATAATTTGTTTTTGAAGGAGCACATCCTTGATATTTGTTTTCCAGAGCTGCGCCAACACCTGGAGTGCAGCAAGCTGACTGACTCCAGGAAGCTTGCAGAGGAGGTAGACATTTGGGTCAGCACCAGTGTGCCCAAGAAGGTATCTGGGGTGATTCCCAAAAGGGTGGTCAGGGTACCCAACAGAAGAAAGAGGAAGGAGATAAAAAGAAGGAGCTCTTTAAAGGCCCCGAAAACAATTCACAAGGTAAAGGGTCTGGGTCCCAGCCCTAATCTGGCCACCCGAAGTTAACCTACCCTGACAAAAGTCAGCACCCCAAGTCTCCCAATCATTATGAGTGCAGTGAGTATGACATCACAAATTGAACCCAAGCAAGTGTCCAAAAAGAGTGCACCCTCACACTGGAGGTAAACACCCTGGGGTGGCTAGCATGGCACTAGAGGAAGAGTCTGTCCCGGTTTAAGAGTTGGAGTTGACAGTGTTTACCTTAGTGTCCCTGGGTGACAGTGAGATGGATCCTAAGATCTATGTGCCATCCAATACTGCAAAGTATAGGCAATGGGTCACCATCAACGGTCAAGGGGTGGAGGCCCAGTGGGACACAGGAGCCAGTATGACTGTGGTAAGGAGCCAGCTGGTGTCCCCATAGCAGGTGATTCCCAATGTTTTCCACCAAGTTGTGGTGGCTGACAACACGGAGGGTCACTATTCAGTGACTCTGGTTCCATTTGAGTGGGCGAGGGATTTCAGGGATTCTAAAAGTTTATGTGAACCCTGTCATGCCTTGGACTGTTTGTTGGGTAATGACCTTGAGCAAATTATCTGAAAAGACGTTAAACTTAAGGCTCATGTGGAGATGTTGGGGTTAAGTGTGTGGATCTGTGTAATGACAAGACCCATGGCTGCCCGGGAGGGGAGTCAAAAAGTGCTGGAGCCTCGAACAATGGCCTAGTCAGCTGTTATAAAGGGGATACACAGAGGGCATGGGAAACCAGTCCCTGAATGTATCCCGGTGGTGAAACAGAAGGGACGCCTGCGGCGGTCACCCAGGAGTCCCCTAAGGAGGACATTGCATCCATGGTGACCTGCCTACACCTGCTGATTGTCATGTGGAAGGAGGATCCACCAGCGAGAGTTCTGTAGGGCACAGAGGGAATGCCCAACCCTTGAAGGTATGAGGCAGTCGGCTGAAGCCCAAGCAGCAGGTGATGTTTCTGGGAGCTATCACACTTACAGGGCGAACAACCTCCTTTACAGTGAGCCTAAAGTTCCTGTGCATGGGACAACGAGGGCCCTAGTGGTTCCCTAATGCTACAGGGCATTCCTACTGGAGTTGGCACATAAAATACCCCTGGCAGGATGCTTGCACCAAGACAAGACCTTTGCAAGGCTTGCCCCAAACTTCTTCAGGCTCAAGATCAGAACATTGTCAGATATGTTCTCTGGGACCTCTGTGACCTTCAAGGCTAGTGGGAAGACAGGATAAATATAAAGGCTTCCGTGGAATGAATACCCATCATTAGCTCCACCTTTGAAAGGCTGGGCATCAACATTGTTGGGCCTATGGGTCCCCAGACTTCTTCTGGTCACAGGTTTATCCTGGTCCTGGTGCACCATGCCACCCGGTACCCAGAGGGAATCCCTCTGAGGACCACCACTGCAACTGTAGTGGAAAGACCCTGATAGGGGTTATCACCTGAGTGGGTTTCCCCAAGAAAACCGTCTGACAGGGGCACAATCTTCATTTCTGCCTATATGCAGTCCTCGTGGAAAGAGTATGGGGTTACTTACAAGCTCTCCATACCTTACCAACCCCAGACAAAAGTGCTTGTTGAGAGATTCCTAAAAGGCATTATCAATAGTCTGCCTGAGGGCCTGGTTAAAAGTAGGATATCCTCTTGCCCGGCCTGTTGTTTTTCTACAGGGAAGTAATGCAAAAGGGTGTGGGCTTTAGCCCCTTTGAGCTTCTGCACAGTGACTCTGTCAGACGACCTCTCAGTTTGGTGAAGGTAGGGTATGAGAAATCTCCCAGGAAAATTTCCTAAGATGTAGTAAGCTACCTGCTGGCCTTTCATAGCCAAATGGCTAAGTTATAGAAGCAAGCTTTTGACAATTTAGAAACCAGTCAAGCTGTCATGAATGGCCAAACTTCTATCACTGTGGAACTGCAGCCTGGACAAAAAGTATTGGTTGTTAAATCCATGGAGCCCAGTGCACTTCATGACCATTTGACTGGGCCACATGAGGTGATTTAGAAGAAAGGGTAAGGCCACTGACGTGATGGTACTTAAGACCCCCAGACAGCCCAACAGGGGGCTTCACATCCATCGCCTCAAACCACACTTTGAGAGGTCTGAGCTCACCATGCTGATGGAGGAAGAGGAGAGTGAACCTCTCCCTGACATCTTAACCTCAGAGTAGAAGTATGAGTCTGTGGGAGAAGTGATCCTTCACCCCCAATCTGACTTCAGAGCAACAGAGAGACTGCCATCAGGTGTTGGGACAGTACCCCTCTCTGTTCTCCCTTATTCCTGGGATTACTTACCTGTTTAATCATGATGTGGACACAGGGGCAACCTCCCTGTGAAGAATACATTTTTCAGGTTGTCAGATAAGGTGAGGGCCATCATCAAAAGTAAAGTCTCTAAGATGCTAGAGTTGGGGGTAAAAAAAACCCTCTAGTAGCCCCTGGCCTAGTCCTGTGGGTCTGGTACCAAAAGATGCCCTCAATCCCATTTCTAACAGCAACATAGTCTGGTTTTGTTTAAGGCATATTATTGGCGGTGGGCTAGGGTTGCACTATAAAAACTGCCCCAAAAACAATGCTGGTCTCAAAGACTGAAACCATGAAATCTTGAAACAAAGACATTTAGTTTACTCAGTATTGTGCACCAATTTTTCTTTCTTCTTTTATCTTTTCCTACTGACAACCATCATAATACTTGAATATGGAAAACGACATTTTTACTAGAATTAATTCAAAGAATAAATGATTATGTGAAACAATTCTTTCCTTATAGAAAAAACAAAAAGGTAAAAAACATACAATACCTAAAAAATTATTGTAATGCTTTTGTAGAATAAGCAACAGACTTGTCATAGAAAAAATCACAGTGCTTATGGAAAAAAAGTAGTAGACTTGGCAAAGATAGTGAAGTAACATAAAGCATTCATTTTTAACACAGACAGAAAGCCACTGATGATTGGTTGGACTTTAATAACTTTGATGACCTCAATGCATCATAAGGACGGGCTGTTACTCCTCTTTGCCAAAAAGTGTCTTAAGTAAATGAAATAACATATAATGTGAGGTGCGTGAAAAATAATCTCTACATCAGAAACACAGTAATTGTTTTTTCTTGGAAAATATTGTATTTAGAATTGTTTTCCTTTTGACTGTAAATCTTTTGTACCAGATGTCAGATGTGTGCTACAAACAAATTTAACTGTGAAGTATCTTTTGGCACAGTAAGCAAGACTATAGGGAAATGAAAACAAGCTTTAGCTTAATCCACCAGAGGGGAATATACTTCCCATTAACTTGTAAACGTCTTCTTAGATCTAAATGTGTGCTTCACATTAGTGAATTGTCAGCATATTGACAAAAGCACCATGACAATTTGTCCACAGTAAATTTTGGTCGCTGAAAGCAAGAGTAGGAAACTTCAAACCCAAATAGTTTTAATTCGAAAAATCCCCCCGAGTGCCAATAATTACTGTTAAGTATACAAGGCCTCGACCAACAATATGCTGTAAGGTTCATTGCAAGCTGTGAGTGGGAGTTAATTGTGGTCAGATAACAAAGAAATTGAGTCTTTTAAAAGTCTATCCAAAATATTTGCGTATTGTTAGTAATTGTCACGAAAGAACTATAAAATTCCATCTTTTTTACTGATCATAATGTTAGAAAGTAAACGTGCATTTCTTAACTCAGTAGTGAGGACAATGTCCTTAGTTTTCATACAATAGAGTCATTGAACCTTATCAACTGGGAGTATGGTGCAACACAACTGATCTTTCCTCTGGAAAGAAATATAAGGGCCAATCTGGCAAAGCCCGTGTATATAATCAGAGACTATGGAGAACTCACAAAGTTTTAGTTTTTTTGCCAAATATCAATATGGAGACAAGCACAGAGGTGAGTCGTTCGAGGAAGCACACAGGCAATAATGTAAATGCACAATACACACTAAGGGCACAATGAAATTGGCTCAGGTCGCAACCTATTCTGCGTTTTTGAACACCGACTGGTTTAATACATGTGCTTTGTAAAATGTACATTTGCAGAAGATTGCACAATCTACTGCCTCGTTAATATTAATGACGCACGAAACATTTTGCGACTCGCACGAAAGACCATGAAGGCAGGGGGCAGAATCCTGCAAGGGAAAGCAGACCTCTGTCTCTGCATTCGCATTCCTTTCGTTTAAAGGGACAGAGAATGCCTTAAGAAGAAATGCTGATATAAAACAACTTAGGACCTCATTTATGAGGTTTTGGGGTAGAGCTTCCCTACGGCAAAAGAAAAGGGCAGGATACGGCGCATTCCTGTCCTTTTCCCCTGCGCCGGCACACAATGGGCTGCCGTGCGCCAATGCCGGCACCTTTGCACCATGGTGCAAGGGTGCCTGCGTTGCAGGGATGATTTTTTTTGTACAGGAAGGGAAACCTTTCTGTACACAAATAATCACGAGGCTTATTCCTCTATCTATGTGTGCTGCAGAATGCAGCACACATAGAGAAACGAGGAGAAATAAAGATATTTCTCCTTGTTGTGCCTTCCTTTCGTTGCCCCTGGGGAGGCGTAAGCTTTTGGCCCTGCCTCAGATCTAGGATTTCTCGTAAATCTGGGGCAGTGTCAAAAATCCATGGATGTTGCTGGGAACGCCCCCAGCAACACCCATTGCACGCCCCTTTAACGCAGAACACAGTGTTAAAGGTGCTGATATTTATCAGGCAGCATTAAGCCAAAAAAAGGGACTTAGCACGGCCTGATAAATATCACGCAGGCTTCCGCGCCATGGAACGTCACAAAAAAGTGGCATTCCTGAGGCACAAGGAGTCTCATAAATAAGGCCCTTAGAATATTGGGTCCAAAGATCACAAAAAAATACAACCTGCTACTTGTCAATCTTTCACACACGCACACACAAACCTCTTAGAATAAATTACAACAGTTCAAACTTGAAAACCTTGCAGTATTTATTGGTACTAGGGACACAGTTATCACCACATGACCACTTCTGCAATGAACATGAAACACATTATTCTTTCAAAGTAATAGTATAGAAATGCCCACATACACATGCCATTGTGTCAGGGATGAAAAAAGATGCATCCTCTTTTTCAAAAAGTGCTTATATAAACCCGGGCAGATAAGTTGAAATTAGGGGAAAGCTCTGAGTTGTAAGGAAGAGGTGGGCAAGTACTGATAACGTTGATAAAACTGATGAAACCCAAAACATAGGTGTCGAAAGTAAATATTAATAATAGGAATTGAAAGAATGGGGCAATTCAAACATAATGCAAAAGACCAGCACTGGGCAAGCACAAGATCACCATGCGCTTCAATCATTAGCTGGATGGTAAAATGCAAAATCAAGCTGACTAGTGCTCATGTCCGAGGCACACATGTGCCAGCCCCACAGACCTACATTCAGGCGACCAACATGAAAATAGTCCTACAATTCATTTTATCATTATAAGGGAAATATACTGATAAAATACAGCCATATTTCTACCCATAACACAAAACAACAATCGTCCTGCAAGGCTAACACTTGATAATATACCCACATGACTGCTGGGCAGAATCCACAGGGGGCACATTCTGTTTTTTGTTTTTGTTTTTTGTTTTTAATGAACTAACCACTATGTTACGTTGGGTGGTAATAAAACTATTAATTGTGAAACCTTGTCTCACAATAGTTTTGTTGAAGATTCTGTAACTGTTAGCATCTGGCCAGTTTTTTCGATGTGAACGTTGCTTTCTGTTGGATAAGGTGATTGCAGTAAACAATTTCCTGGAGTGTTGTGGCTGTGAAACTGTGTAGGTAGTCATGAACTTTACTTGTAATTAAGGCTGGGCAGGGATTGCGGAGGAGCCGTGGCAAAGGTTTCCAAACCAGTCCCCGTTTGTATTATGGAAACAAGCGTACCATGCACACCTATCTTACTAATGGATGATTGTTGGAGTTGGGAGAAGTTTTCCCCACCAAAATGCTTTTAAAAAGGTTGGGGCAATAATGGTATATTTCAAATCTGAACTTAGAAATATCTCGGCAAAAGAATATTAGGATTTGCATGCTATTCTGAATGGTACCTAAAGAAATATTCAAATAATTTACCGTCATTTATAATAAAAAAAAACATTTAAGAGTCTAACAAAGAATGTGTGCATAATCCACAAATGTGGACTGCACTGAATGCACATTATCAAAGAACGCATGCCAAAGGAAAAGCAGTGTCTCTCTAGTAGAGTATGTCCGCCTGGAAAAAAAAGGTGCAATGAAAATTGTATGCCATGAGGAATATTTTCTATGCCAGAATGTATGGGCACATAATTCTTCAATTTGCTATTTTTGTATTATTCTTTATTTAACTGTACACTTATATAATAAACCCTCTGGTGATAACTGTGAGGAAAAAGATTCTACTAAGGTTGGAAGCTCTAAGGCTATGACCTAGTGGTTTCATAAACTCCTGTGGAAAGTATATTAGCCCAGTGATTTATATCTCTAGGACTGGAACTTGTGACTTGTAGGCTATATGCACATCTCTGCAGCAGATGTGTTAGCCTACAAAGCTTTCTCTTAGAGATTAAAACCTATGACCTTCAGGTTAATATATATTTTTATGTGTAATATTAGCTTGTTTTCATCACTCAGATGTCTTATGGTGACTAGAATCTGTGACATGTAAATTACACGCAGTTTATATTAATTATTTTATTATTATGCTTGAATAATTAAAACCATCGCATACACTGATTCTTTTCAAAAAGAATATCTTACACTTTTATGATAAAAACATTATTAAAAACTCCCAATATTTATCAAAATAAGTAATAAGAATAAATGAAGTAATTCAGATCATTAGAAAAATGCTCAAATTATTAAAACTGTCTATGTGTTCATCATATTTGACTTTAAGTTTTGTTTCAACTGTGTCCGTTCTTGTAGAAATTATGTCTATTCTTGTAGCAATTAGTCCTTGGCCAACTCAGGGGCCGATTAGGATTGCGATGATTCCGCATCCTCCGGGCAGGCCGAAGCCACCGCCAGCCCGGAGGATGCGGAATCACCGCATCAGTGCCTCCAAAGACCCCCCGCCAGATTAGGATGTCTGGGGGGTCATCAGCGGACGGGAAAACAGTCCGCCGCTCTAATATGGTGGCGGTATCTAACAGACACCGCCAGCTATATTAGGATGGGGCAGGAAACATGCTTTTCCACGGCGGCTTTTCCGCTGTGGAAAAGCATGTGGTCTTTTCAGTTTGGGGGCCCGTTGCGGGCCCCCAGGGTGTCAGGGGGTGGAGGGGTGCACATGGGGGTACCTATGGTACCCCCCTGCATTTACATAAACAAATCAGCAGGCACCGCGCTGTGCCTGCCGCTTTGTGCATGTAAATGCAATAAATGCATTTTTAACCTTGCAGCAGGTGCTGCATCAAGCAGCACCCGCCTCAAGGTTAAAGATACGGGATGTGACCGCCAGGGTGGCGGTCACATCCTAATTTGCATAGAGGGACCGCTGCTGCCCATGCAGACGGTCCCTCTACCTCGGGGGTGGCGGCCGGACGCAGGTCCGTCCGCCATCCTAATGACCCCTCAGTCCGGTTTTTAATTGTTTTTGCAGCTATGTAAAGGAAGATAGTTAGCCGGCAATTTAAGTGCACCAAATCTGGTTTAAAACACAACATTACCGCTTGTCTGCAAGACCTAGCTCCATGCTGTCTAAACACTGGCTTTAGCAAGGTTATCCTTATATCGTTTAGCATGTTACAGATGCATATAACGTGGATGACATCCTCGACACTACAGCCACATAAACGACAAGACTGGTCTCCTCCTTTTCTCTCCCAAGGAGGTAGGAATTGATTAAAGGACCCAACCTCCAGCCGGAGTTTTAGGAATTTTTCTTTGATATTAATTTTTCTTCCCATTCTCACAAAGAGTTGGGGTTTAAGGGCTTTGTATGTATTTAGGACCACCCAGCCGTGGGATCATGTGGCTAATATTTTTTTGTCCTCTATGGTGGATATTAAGCAGGTTACCTTTGTTACAGTTTTTTTTTTAAAGCAAAATGATTCGTCAAGGTGTTCCACAAGTCTGTTAGACCTAGAAGTTAAATGGATTCCTGGAGGTAATCACTTGCTGGTGTTTTTCCTAAGGGAGACAGTTCCATCCAGAGTTGTTAATTCAGGGATCCTTTATCATTGCTTTTGAACTTATTCTAACATTTCACGTATGCTCCTCTTCGTTCCAATGACTGATTTTGAAGCCCAAATTCCAACAGTTTCTGGGCTGGGGAGACGTTTCTGGGGAGTTACAAACAGGTCCTGGTGTAAATATACTAAACCACTGATTTACATCACTAGGATTACAGTTGTTAATGTAAAGAATATTAATTGATCTTGCATTGGTGCATGTTCTCACTGCAGTATATTATCTATAAGTTTAACCTGTTACACACACAGGGATTTTATGTATCGTTTTTCTCAGTAGTTCTGTGTTTTTTTAATAATTTATTTTTTAATGAAAACCATATAGAATACATCAATTTGAGGACAGATATACATCCATTAAAATCCATCATTGTCATCCGAAGGGGTAATAAATAGCACCAATTAATCAAGAAGCAACACATCCAGTAATCAATATGCAGGGAGATCTTAAGGAAACATTATTAAGCCGTAAGATAAAAAGAACGCCTAAAATCTTGAAACTTATGTCCACTGCCTCAGAACAATACCAATTAAGCAAGATGTTAAATTTAGGATATCTAAAATACATGTAAAATAATTTTTCCCATATATGTTCATTTTATCCTTAATTTGATATCATCAGTTGTCTCTTTCTCTCAACATTTTTTCATCTACTTTTTACTTCATTTTGTTCATTTCCTACTTTTTCTTTGCAGTTTTCTATTTTGGTCTTTTTTCTTTAAGTGTCTTTTCTTGTACTCTGTATTGCTATATTATTCATTACCTTTTCTGTTATTTAATTTTCTTGTCTGAATGGTCTCTCTTTGGCATTAACAGGATCAGATATGATTTGGCTGTCACATAGGCTCTCAGTGCTCCATTCTGGGAAATCAGGATAGTTGGAGTTGGGGTTGCTTCCACAGAGCAGCGAGAGGTGTCCAGTAGCCCTTGGTGCAGGAAAACTTTGCCCCAATAGAGTAGCTTCCCAGTAAAATGCCAGAATTCTTATATGACCTGTCTAAAGATACTGTCAATTACTGTTGACATTAATTGTTGGGCTTGCCCCTCTCTGCAGCATCAGTCAGTCAAAATATATGTTTATGAAGATCTTACTCTTTTAAACATAAGTTCATAAAAAACAGATAACAATTAAAATCCAGAATGGACACCACTCAATATAAAAACACAGATAAATCAGAATTGATCCAAACACATAAAAATCTACATATCTATACACATCTATACATACAATGGCTACTGAAAAAATGTGCCAATTAGACCGTAAAAATGCATCCACAGCTAATAAAAGTTGCCCCATAGCACAAGTCACATCCAAGAATCTAATTTCTACTAAAAGCTTTTTCGCTTGCCCCCTCTGCTTAATATCAAATTTAATAAAGACAGGTTTTAATAGTAATTTCCGTTGTTTTAAAAATCACCGCAAGTTTGCAAGGGTGTGAATTAGATCACCCTGCATATTAAGGCCACATTTACAAATTGTATCTTCATTTAACAAAATTATTTGTGCTTTAGACGTCACAATGTGATTTATGGAAAGGTGAGCGTACCTTCAAGGGATTTTGTTAATATTAGTTAGAGCTTCAAGCTCATAATAGTGATTCGTGGCCAGAAACAATTTAGGTCAAAAGTGCAAAGATGCAACAACAATTACTCATTCACTATAGAACAGTCACAATGAGTGATCAGAGGAGAAAGAACAGAGGTAGTGGGTGTATATGAGAAATTTGTATTTAATACTCTAAAAATTAATTAAAAACAGGGTACAAAATCAATGTCAACAATGTTACAAGATTGTTGACATTGATTTTGTACCCTGTTTTTAATTAATTTTTAGAGTATTAAATACAAATTTCTCCGCCAGTCCAGAGGATGCGGATTCACCGCTGCGGCCACAGAATACACCCACCACCAGATTAGGATGGTGGTGGGACCAGCGGCGGACGTCAGGTCCGTCCGCCGCTGATCCGCAGGGTGTGGAGGGCCATTTGGTGGCGGTGTCTGCAAGACACCGTCAGCCAAATTAGGATGTGCATTGTCACATGCTTTTCCACGGCGGCTTTTCCGCCGTGGAAAAGCATGTGGTCTTTGGTGTTTGGGGGCCGGTTGAGGCCCCCCAGCGTGTCGGGGGTGGGGCTGCACATGGGGGGTACCTATGGTACCCCCCAGCATTTACATGCATTTTTAACCTTGCGGCGGTTGCTGCTTCAAGCCGCACCCGTCGCTAGGTTAAAGATACAGGATGTGACCGCCAGGGTGGCGGTCACATCCTAATTGCACCGGAGGGGCCGCCGGACGATCCCCCCACCTCGGGGTGGCGGACGGACGCAGGTCCGACCGCCATCCTAATGAGGCCCTAAGTTCACCCCGCCAGGCCTGGTTCTTCGCTGACTGCCTGCACCATTGAGGATGGCAGGAGAGAAATTACTAATTTTAAGCACCTTCATTCTCCAAGGTCCCAACTTTTTTTGCCTCCTAAGCTGACCATCTGAACCCCGTACTGAAACTGCGGTCTTATCATCCCCTGATAAGCTGCCAGCACAGGCCGCAGAGAGGGGACACATATTGATTATCAAATTTCTTCAGTCCCCCCACTGATGAAAGTGCCTTAGTTTGTGTTGAGGCTAGATGATCCCTCCAACATAAGCCATGGCCGAACCACATCCCTAAGTCTTTGTATTTATTTACTTTCTCAATTTTGGCTTTGTTTATTACCCAACCCAAGTTTTTCTCATCTTCCCTATTGGGAGCACTTTGGGGGCAGATTAGAAATATCGCTGTAAAAATATTGTGGGACAGAAATATCGCCGCAATAATATCGTGGGGAAGAAATATTGACAAAAAAAATATAGTTGACAAGAATATCGACTGACAGGTAAGTAATATAGATGACATAAATATCTTTGTAATAAATATCGTTTACAAAAATATAGTTTATCAAAATATCGATTTATTAATAGTTTTATGTATTTTAGTGTTTTTAATGAGAATTGTTTGTCATTTTATTATATGTTTTCGAGTTTTACTAGTTGTTAATTTATTTTAAGTTTAATTCTGTGTTTTTAGTTCCGTAGGGGGTTGTGGTTTGATAGGCGAATAGGGTGGGAAGTAATTTAATTTTATAAAATATATTGAATTATTAATGTGTTCATTGATTAATTAACATTAGTTTAATAATGTGTTGTTAATTAATTTCAATTAGTTAATTATTACATAATTAGGTTAATTGTTTAATTAGTGTTAGGTTTGTGTTGTGGCGTTTATTTGTGTAAATTGTGTGAAGGGTGGTAAGTAATTAATTTTTTTATTTAATAATTATTAATTACTTTTAAATGTATTACCAATAATTAATTAGTAATAATTCATTGTAATTGTGTAGTTAATTTTAGGTGCGTGTTTTGGTGTTTATATGTGTTTATGGTGTGAAAGGAGGTAGGTAATTATTTTTTTATTGATTAGTTAAATAATAATAAATTAATTTTCATTAATTAAGTAGTAATTATTACATTTAATTGTGTAATTAATTGTAGGTTTGTGTTGTGCATTTTATAGTGTTACATAATGTGTAATAATTTTGTATTATCTTTGTTAATAATATATTCAAAAGTATATATTAGTTATGTTAATATTGGAAATTACATTTATTAAAAATGTTGAGGATTTTGTTTTTTTATTGTTTAGGGATCCAGCTCTTTCCCTACTGTTGCACTCACTGGAGTGGGAATAGTAATTGTTACCTCTATGCTATCCAGCTCTTTCCCTACTATTGCACTCACTGGAGTGGGAATAGTAATTTTTACCCCTACGCTATCCAACCCTTTCCCTACTGTTGCACTTACTGGAGTGGGAATAGTAATTTTTCCCCCTCCGCTATCTAATGCTTTCCCTACTGTTACACTCACTGGAGTCGGAATAGTAATTTTTACCCCTACGCTATCCAGCACTTTCCCTACTGTTGCCCTTACTGGAGTGGGAATAGTAAATGTTACCCCTCCGCTATCCAGCGCTTTCCCTATTATTGCACTCATTGGAGTGGGAATAGTAATTTTTACCCCTTCGCTATCCAACGTTTTAACTACTAATGTTTTTATTTTGTAATTAAATGTATGTATTACTCTTTTTAATAGTTTAATGTGTTAATTAAACATAAAATATTTTATTTTAAATTATTTATATATGTGTTTATTTCATTTGTATATAAATAAAAAAGTTAATACATTAAATAAAGATAATAGTTAATAAAATGTCTTTAAGTAAATATATGTATATGTACACATTTTTTGTGTTTATATTTATTAAATTATGTTTCTTTGTTATAATTAGTCAAATATATATTAAATGTAATTTAATTTGTTAAACATATTTATATTATTTATTGAATTTCTTTAAAGTTATGTTATTTTTTAAAGTCTATATTTTTTCCATCAATATTTTTGAGTCGATATTACTGTACTTACCTGTTTAAGTATAGGGATTCGATATTTTTTACAGCTTAACAGCTACATCCATATTTTTTACATTTATATTTTGGTAATCGATATTTAAACGTGGAGCCAGCACTTTGGTCGATTCCATGCTTATTTACATTTTTTTCATCATATAATAATCTGAGAATTAATCTAATTTCCTCTGGTGACCTTATCCTGTCCGGTAAAAAATTACTAGGTCGTCTGTATATAAAAGACAGCTGACATGTGTGCCATTCCTTTTTGGGCCACTGAAACAGGTTCCTCAGAGGGATGTATGACGTTAAAACGCATGCTTTTACCACGCATGCTTTTACAACGTGGTTTTTACAACGAAAACCTTTACAACGCATAGCGCTTTGGGGTGCTGGATAGTGAAGAGATGAATTTACCATTCCAACTCCAGTCCCCGTGGACACTAGGGAAGGTGTTGGATAGTAAATGAAACGTATTCCCTATCCTAGAGCGCCCCCCAGCGCAATGCGTTGTAATGGTTTGCGTTGTCAAAGTTGCGTCGTAAAGGCACTCCGTGGTAAAAGTTGCGTTGTAAAGGATGTTTCCCTCCTCAGAGGTTTAAGGTCATCCTGTCGCCAAGGTTGCACTTGTAGAGTTGTAGTACATCTGCCATGGGTTTGAAGGCCCAGCAGTGGAATAGAAAGCACATTCAGGGCCGTTAGACTGCTGACTCATAGCGCTCTTCTGTAGCAAATGAGGGGAAACTGGAGGAGCATTCACTGGGAATTGGGCCCCGGGAGTAGTCTCTGAAGGATCACAACTAGGGTCAGTGGGGAGTCAGCTATGCTCCTATCCTCCAAGTAGTGGTCCGTTAGCCAGAAAGATAGTTGTTGCAGCTGCACAGCATGGGAGTGGAATTCAAATTTGGAGGCCCAAGACCCCTCCGCTCGGGGAAAGATGAAGTTTCAGGAGAGTCACACATCTGTTGGTTACTGTGCCACACAAGATCTGCCAAAAGGGAATGCAGTTCCTGGAGAAAAGCACGGGGAGGGTGATTGGGAGGTTTGGAAAGAAATACACCATAATGGAGATGGCAACCCTGCCCATCACTGACAACTGTAGCTATCTTCGAAACGTTACCTGGTAAGGGAGGGCTGACACAGCTACTGTCAGGTTGGAGTAGAGTAGGTCTGAGGTGAATAGCTACTTCATAATGAGACAATTTCACTGTGAACAAAGAGGAGAACAACCTCCTAACTTAAGAACAGTAGGTGCTTTTTAGACTTACCAGACACTTTCACAGCTACAGACAGTTTCAGTTGTGTGGAACAGACAATGTTTAAACACTGAAGTGCATGCAGTAGGCTTTGGGTCAGCGAATTAATCATGGACCGATGGCTTTCTTGTCTATTTTAGATCCTTTATTCCTGATTCTTGTCTTTCTCCTGCCCCTAGAGCAGTTCTTCTTTAACCTCTGTTTGAATCAGATAAGTTGTATTTTTCCACTGCTGTTATCATTGAACTATTTTTCTTTTTTTAATTCATTTCTCATTTTGTGCCCCGTGGAAATTCCGGGCATGCTATTCCTCTCACTCTCTCTACTTAGGGGCTGATTCCGATCTGGGTCGGAAAGCCTCCGACTGAGTCAGATACGGAATGTTTTCCGACCGATCCAGACTCATGCAGTCCGACAGAGCGAGTACCATGCAGTCGTATGCTGTGAAACTCGGTTTGGTCGGACTCCCATTGAAGTCAATGGGAGCCGGTCGTACAACGCGTACATGGGCTCCCCTTGACAGAATCGGTATGTCGATGACAAGTGCGCCCCTACAGTGGGTACGCGTTGGTGCCATCCGCACCGTACATGCCTGTGTTGGGAAGGCCCATGGGTCTCCCCCTATAGCCGACTCGTAAGGCTGCGGGTAACAGGGGGTCTGACGAGGACCCCAGAAGTCCAACTCCGGGAGCTATTGCAAGCTGGACGCTCCGACTCGATCCGGCTGTCCGAATCGACCATCATATTAGCTCGTCGTGAAACGTCTCCATTGCACGCCACGGTTTGCTTGTGACCGAGTCGTATGGAGCGGTTCGGACCTGGAAACGATTCAGACAGAGATTTTGCACTTGTTCGCATTGTACTTCGATGTCCGGACCCCTGTAAGACCTGGACAGAAAATCAGCCTCCGAATCAGAACCGCTAACGCCGAACCTGATTCAGTGCCCTCCCGACCGAAATTGGAATCGGCCCCATAGACTCTGCTTGCTCTCTTTACCTTGCCCTCCCAATCTCCTCTGCCATCTAGTCTCTCTCCTCCCAACAAGTCTGACACTGACCACTGCTGAAGCTCCTTGTCTCTATCTTTCTCACTCTTTCTCACCCTTATCCTCCTGCTCCGCCTCTTCAGTCTCTCAGCTTCTAGGCTTTTTCTCCTACCCCCACCCCTCTCCTACTGCCCACTTCTGCCAACCCTCACCATGGTGCCCATCGCTATTGGCTTTACCAATGCCAGATGCTTTCAAAATTGTGCAGGGGCTGGCAAAGCCATTAGTGGCAAATGGCCATATTAAAAGTGTGGTTGTTTATACAATCTCCCGATGGCCACAATGTGTGATGTAGCTTGATGTGATGCAATTCAGCAGACATCTTAATAGTCTAAAAATGATCTTTTAAACACTTTAAATGGCATCTTTAAAATATGGAAAATACACTTATAAGATGGCTGATTATTGGCTTTGCCATTATTGGAGCAAACATGAAGGTAACGTGCACTGGTAAGTATTGGAGACCGAAAAGCATTGGCAAAGCGACACTGATAGGCTTTGGTCAATGCATGTTTTTATAGCTAGAGGACCCAGAAAAGTTACTAATCAGCCTAATTACAGAGGGGCTTATTTATGAGCCCTTGTGTCACATTACGCTGTTGTTGGGTCACTGTTTGTGACGCTGCGGAGGTGTAAATATTATGCCACGTTACGCCAAATCTACGAAGTGACACATCTAGGCAGATGCTTCACTTTGTAAACCCCTGCAATACATTATACCTGCATCAGGGATAATGTATGCAGGGTGAGCATTCCCCTGCAAGAAATGGTTGTAGGAGTGGTTCAGTGAAATTCATGAGATTTTCCTGCGCCACTTCTAGGACACCAATATATCAAATCCTTATGCCTGACTCATGGCAGGCGTTAGGGTGATGCAGGCTCTTTTACATGGGGCTTGCCCCTTGTGAAAGGACACATTGCTGGAGTTGCGTCTGTTTTCAGACACACCCCAGCAATGCACCATTTTTGCGCCTACAGAGACGTCAGTAATACTGACGCATCTCTAACTCCTTGCAACATGATGCGCAGTCCTGTAAATACAGGGCATCTATGGTGTTGCAAGGAGGGTGCACTGAGAAGTGTCGAATCGCAGCAATGCGTCACTTCTCATAAATAAGACCCAAAGTTTCTAAAATATCAAATAGGAGAACTACCTTTACATCGGCAGTCCACCTCTCATAGTGGCACAAACATTTTATTTGTAAACTCATAACTTAAGGATTTTTTAAAGAAAAAAATCAGATTGGCTGATGAGAAACTAAAATATGAAACTAAAATATGTGTTTAATTTGAAATGTGCATCTTGTTTACGAATAAAAAAGGTTGAATAGGGAACTGAGCATGAATTAAAATATTTGTTATCTTAGCTTTAGTAAAATAACTCAAAAAGAAAGGGCTCGATGCGCTTTCTCGTAGCACTCCATATAGTCTTGTCAAATCATTTAAAAACCGCATTGAGATGTGCTTGAAGTTGGTACCAAGTTACTTTGGCACCAGGCACTGCTCCACTGGCAGGTGCAGGCTGGCAGACCTGCTACTTTTTCAGCTGCCTGCGTCAGCACAGCTTCTGGGGTTGATATCTAACCTGCGAGCATTGCACAAATAAAACGGCTCCCCAAATGATGCCTTCGGGGAGTCTTTACGCCGGATTTCTCACTGGGTTTCAGTTCTGCCTTTCGGGCTCCACAGTCTGATCGAGCACTGAAGCCATATTGTGTCTTTCTGCTTGGTGAGGCCTGTGGAGCTGCATTCAGCAGAAAAGAAAACACACTACGACAGCTTTATTCATTCTTCGTTCTTTTTTCCCCATTCTTGCTTTTTTTGTATTTTTATAATCCTAGTATACAAAGTTAGCAAACCCACGTTACAGAAACGACAATCTTTGTCCACTTCGATCAAGGTGGAAGTTAAAGGCATGCACGCAAAAATAATATTCTCTCAATGTTTTTTTTTGTTGTTGCATTTTTCTATAGCGCGAACTCGAACAGAAGGTATTGGAGGGTTTTACATGAGGTGAGCACCAGTAAGGGTCCATGTGTTGTAGTCTGGAATGTTTTTGTGGAGGAAGGAGCAACCTTCACTGTTTACCCTATCCAAAAGCCTGAAGATTTTGGCAAATATGGTAACTGAACGAGAGGATGGTGAATAAAAAAGAACGATCAATTGACCATCACGCCACATCTCTTTCGTGACCTCATGCTTTGTAGGTCAGGGATATATCACAAATGTTAACAGCAATAATAATAACTCTATTATGATTACTTCAAATAATACAATTAAGAGAAACAATTTGTTCTTAAATTTCAGCTTAATACTGCAGTTTTTACATTTTTAAACGTTAATTACATGTGTTATTATTACCCAATAAAATGATTTTCATCGATATTCTCTTATTAGGGTCTCTTTTTTGTATGTATGTTTGTTTTTAGTGAGTCGGGAATTTCACTGCATGGCAATGAGTGACAAGGAGCCACATGTACAAAACCATTTTGAGGTCGCAAAATTATACCATTTGTGACTACAAAAAAGTTTTTTTAAACATACAAAAGCCAAATTGCAATTCAGTAATATCAATTGCAATTTAGGTTTGCGGATCGACCTTTGGAAGGGCATGTTTTTGGCATCCTTTTCTAAAACCTATCTGCAGTGGAATATATGAATGTTTTGCCACTAAATTATGGTCTCAAAATATTCATGTTTTACCAACATCTCAGAGGAGGTGGTAACCATTTACAAATAAAAACTCACTGAATGTGAGACAAATATTTCGTAAGAGCACGCAGTGGTCTATGGGACCACTGAATGAATGAATGAATGAATAATGTTTTACTTGGTTACTCAAAACCATTACATTAAAAACAAGATACAAAAGTTAAAAGAATAAGGATTTTAAAAGAAAAATCTGTATAGTTGGAATCTGTGGGGCAAGAGGTCCATTTCCTTCAGTCCAACCTACGTTATCTGGTAGTCTGGTCACTTAACCAGGAGTGGTCATCAACTTCGTGCGGCTCTGTTGGATGAATTTGCCAAACATGGCCATCTGCTTTACTGTGTTCAGTGTATACAGTAGGTGGACTGCCTCCTTTGCAGATCACGTGCCCAATTCGAGCAGGATGGGCCTGAGATAAAGTCTGCGGACTAAGCGCAGGGCCGGACAGCAAAGCAGGAGGTGAGTCAAAGACTCACGTTTGTATTTGCATGATCCATGATCGCCGTTCTTGTCGACTCGGTGGTGTAGTCTCTATGCTAGAATTCTATGTAAGGCTTCTCGGCCCACGGCCTGCGTGAGATGAAGTTTAGGGTTTTGCTCTGTGTGTGGAAGACTTTGGGACTCATGGAAGCCTCTTTTTTCCAGCGATTCCAGGTCTAGGGTACGAGAGCGAAGACTGACTTGCTTTTTGATTGTAATTTTGATAGCAGAATACTTAATTGTCTCAGGGTCCCAGTTCTCAAGTGCTAGGTTCAGAAGGTCTTTGGCCACGGCGAGGGTGGCTGACCAAGGGTTGCCAGGTTCCAAGAAGACGCTTTTTAAAACTGCCTTCATTGTTTTCTCTTGTGCTGCTATTGTAAGATAAAAGTATTTACTCAGGCAAGTCATCTCTTCCAAATTTTGTTGGTTCAAAGTAAATTCTAGTCGCACTTAGGTGTTCCTGGTGCAGGCAGGTAGATGGAATAGCCTTTTATGTGCATTGCAGTGGATTTTTTCAAGGTCTTTAGCTATTTTTCCTGGGAACGCTTGTTGTGCATAGTTAAGGGATGGCATTAATTTTGCCCTTATAACTCTTTGGATGGCCATCGTTGTGGGGCTATGTAAAGTAGCGTATAGCTTACAGAGGGCGTAGATGATGAATTTACCTTTGGTTTGAATTTTTTGAAGGTGGACACCTGGACGGCCTGTTTCGCTAAACCAGACTCCCAAGTAGTTGTATTGCTGTGGGCAGTCCAGGATCAGCTGGCCAAGCCTTCATTTTGCTAGTTTTTATGGTAGTGCCCAAAAATTACGATTTGGGATTTAGATGGGTTGCCCACCAGCTTATTTTTAACATTGTAGATTGCCAGGGCGGTCAGTGCTTGTTGTAAGCCTATTTTGGTGTGATCTAGAAGTACAAGGTCGTCCGCGTATTGCATTAGCTGGATCTTGGCGCCCCCAATCCTGGGTGTGGCTAGAGTGGCTCCGATCAAAGTTTGGCCTATATCTGCTGTGTATAAATTGAACAGCAGCTGTGCTAAGATGCACCCTTGCTTTAGGCCGCGGTCTGTTTCAATTTTGTCTGTGGCAGAGTCGCTCGAGAGTTTAATTCTGACCCAAGTTCTTGAATACAATGATTGGATTGCTTTTAGTAAACCTGGTTTAGTATTCCAATGTGCCAACTTCTGCCAGAGAATGGATCGATCGACCCCATCGAACGCTGCAGAGTAGTCGTTGAAACAGGCGAAGAGGGGGAGGCTTTTACGAGAGACTGCCTGATGGGTGAGGTATGAAAGGGCAATTAAGTTGTCCACTGTTGATGTCCCGGGTCTGAACCCTGTTTGGAAGAAAGACAACAGGCCTTCTGAGCTCACTCAGCTTGATAGTTCCGCCAGAATGGTACTTGCATAGGCCTTGCCTTCGATGTCCAGCAGGGCAATCATACAGTAATTATCTGGGATGGATTTCGGCCCATTCTTGTGTATTGGGTGCCGGAGTGACCCTCTCCAGGAGTCTGGAACGTCTCCCAAAAGCCGACATTCTGTGTATAGCTGGGTCAGGTTTTCTGACCACAAATCTGTGTCCACCCTGAAGAGGGAGCCAGGCAGACCGTTAGGGCCCGGTGCCCCATTATGTCTAATTTGTTTTAGAACTGTGGAAACTAAGATTTTTTGTGGGGGAGCGTCGTCATCCAATGTTCCCGATGTATAAGAGGTGATGTCTAATTCTTCACTCCCGTTAAGGTCTGTGTTTGGGGGAGGTCTACTTTGATCGTCTTTATACAATGACTTTGCATGGGCGACCCAGATGCGTGCCTCGAGAGAGTTCTCTCTGTGATTATCTCCTTGAGGTAGAGTGTTTAGGTATCTCCAGAATTCTTGGGATTTACAGGTTCTCAGCAGGTCAAAAGATCTTCAGCCATTTTGCCTCGATGCATTCGCGTTTTGCGGGCCAGACCTTCTTTGAGTGGCTTTTTGCGGCTTCTTTAAATAGCCTTTTGGCCGATGCTGTGCCGTTTCTCCAGTAAGCTCTGCGTTTGGCGTTTAGATGTTTAGCGCTCTCTTTAATTGCCGGGATGATGCCAAGAGTATATGGCGGGAGCCGGGGGGTTATGTTTGCTGTATCTCCTCGAAACAAGGAGGCTAATTTCCCGACGAGTCTGTCCCATTCTTCTATAGCACCCCTGTTGTTTGCACTTGATGGCCAGCCTGCCCATGTTATTTTCCATTCGTCGAACTTGTTGATTGGCACAGGTCCCAATTTAATTCTTCTTGGTAGCTTGTACAGTTGTTCTCCATTAAGTACCCCAATACAGCATAGCATGTGGCGACTGTCTACTGTGAGGTTCAATGTGGTTGTTAAGGCGGCATGGTCACTTTCGGTTCGTGGGTGCACTGTGTAGTTTGACATTAAATTTTGTATTTTTTCACTTTTTATGATGTAGTCTATTGTCGTTTGGTTATTGTATGTGGGGGCAAAGAGGGCCCCAGGCTTGATCTTTAAAAGGAGGGAGTGAGCTGTTGACAGGTTGTAGGTCTGAATTAGGGCGTTGAATGCGTTGCTAGCCCCGGGGTGGTTACTTTGTGTTACAGTGACCCTTATGTTGTGTATATTGAAGTCCCCTAGGATGATGGATTCCAGTGATGCATGCTGTAAGAGCAAAGATTCTAACTGACTAATCAGCAGGGTCAATTTGTCCTTGGCGCCCGGCCCATGAGAGCTGTGGTAAACGTTAATTTGAAGTATTGAAAGTGGGCCGTTGGTCGTGTGGAGGCCTTTCACGATGCCCGCCAGGAACATGTTTGATGAAGTTTTTAGTTCTGTAAATTGGATTTTCAGCGAGTGCTTGATGTGGATGGATATCTCTCCTGAGGGTCTTACAAATATATTGTCTTTAATGGCTGGTTTACAATATTCTGCGTACCCTCTTATTGATAGTGATTTTGTTGACCTTGTTTCTTGGGTGCGGATTATGTCTGCTCCTTCCAAGAATGCCACTGCCTCTCGGTTTTGCACAAGCTTTGTAATCCCTGCGACGTTCCAAGTCATGATGTTCAATCTACGGATGCTGGACGTGGGGTTATAGTGCTTCGCTGGATAATTTTTCAACCGATGCTGGTCGATCTCCTTGCTTTCAGAGCAGCGGGTGTTGGGGCTAGGGTTTAAAACCCACAGCAGCCAGGACCAGTCTTTGCTGGAACTCCCCTTGATTAAGTAGAGGCGGGTGCCCTGTCCCAAGCTTGTAAAAATTTTGATGAGACTTTCATAAGTGAGACTTATAATCGTGCCGCCTTTGGTCCCATGGAGGATAGACTCGACTCGTGTCGCAGAGCGAGGCGAGGCATTCATAACTGTCTTCTGTGTATTCTGTTCTTGGGTGACTGTTGGGTTCTTCAAGTCGCTGGATTTTAAATCGATGGGTATTTTAGCGCATGTTGGGTCCTTATTTTTATGCCCCAGCTTTCCAGTAACGTTTGGTTTCTTTTTAAGGCATCAGCCGTGGCTAGACTGGTAAAAACTAGCTCTGTGGTCTCCTTTATCTCGTTTATGCCTTGGGTGAGGAAGGAAATGCTCTCAATATCCGTTGTTTTTGTCTTTTCAAGACCTGGGATGTTTGCCCAGAGTTTTAATAGATTGCTGCGGTTAAGGATGTCCCACCTGCCCTGTGAGACGTATTCAGGATACAGCAGTATTTTCCTGTCGTGATGGTTTGTGGATGTTAGATTGTGTGCGGTGTGTGCCTCCTGCAGGTCGTGGGCCTTTATAAAGTTTGGGGTTGCCTGTACCAGGGTGTTCAAGCCAACCTTTCCTTGGTGTGGTGTGGCCGCTATCTGCTGTGCCGTCGTCTCAGAGAGTGGTCTAGGTGGCCTGAGGTTCGTCCCACTATTCTCGGTAGACTCAGAGTTCCCTTGAGATGCCCTATGGGCTGATGCTGTCATGGTAATTAGGTTATTTGTTTTAGGGTTTTCTTGGATCCTTCTGCTCGTTTTTATATTCAGTTGTTTACAGAGAAGGGGGCTTTTTAGGTTGGCTTCCCGGTCTCTATGTGGGTCCTGAATTCCTTCCCCGTCTTGTTGTCCTTGCCAACGTTGGCCATGCCAGCTTTGTTTTTGTACACTTGTATCCGAGGGGGCTGCCTGAAGGATTGAGAAGTGATCCGCAGTGGTCGAATTCGTTTCAGGTTTAATTTCACCTAAAGCTTCTAAGCATACCATGTTTTTGTCAGTGATTTCGGTCGTGGTTGGAGGATTAGTCACATATTGATCGTCAATGTGAGCGGTGGTCTCACGATTTTCAGGCAGTAACTATTTCCGAATGGAGCCATTGATGGTGGTTTTGTTTTTTCTCAGTTTATTGAGCTTTTTTAGTTTTTTCTTATTTTTTCGAGAGAGGTGATGAGTGTCGGGGTTTGCCTTCTTTAGGTTATTTTGATAGCCGTGGTTATTGTTAAGGTTGGAGCTAGTTCTTGTTCCAGTGTCGTCGTCCCTGCCTTAAGGCTCTGTAGCCACCCTTGACATACCTTGCGAAGCATCTATGTCGCTAGTTTGCGCGTCTTTTGTATTAAAAGGCACATTGGTCTTTTGCTGAGGACGTGAGCTATTCCGTTGCCTGCTAACTTCGTTCTTAAGATCGTCGATTAGCATGTTTATTATGACTGGAAGTTTTTCTAAGTTAAGCAGGATGGGGCTACAGCCGCAGCTCTCTGGTTTGGCTATAAAAGTGGTGTTTGCCTGGGCTCTGTGTATTAGTGAGTTCAGGTGATCCAATTTGGAATCTATCCATGAAATCAGCCCAGCGACTGTTTGTAGAATACTTATTTGGGCGTCAAGTTTGTCTGCATGCATTATTACTGCATTTGCCATCAAAGCTTCGTTAATTAGCGTTAAGTGGTTTCCTATTAATGGTGACGTCTTTTCTTTGTCTGCTCCCCCACTTCCAGGGTTGAGGAGCCAAGAGTGTTTGTCTTGTGCGAAGCCACTGAGATTTAAGGAATCCATTTCTGATGGCTGTGTTGTTTCACCAATTATATGTGCTTTGGCTCCATTGGCTTCATTGGCTTCAATGATTCCATTTGCTGCCGGGCACAATTTTGAGTCCTCCAGTTTTTGGGGAGCTGGGCTGTGTGGACTTTCATAGTTGGGCATGGCAGGTACTGTGTTTGTTGCTGATGTTTCTAGTATTCTATCCCCTCGAAAGATGATTGTTTCTGGTGAAAGTGGAATAACTGGGCGCCTGGGTGAGTGGGATCTAGTGGTCTTTCAACGTCTGTTAGTGGGTCGATGGTTATGATGTTTTGACCCGTGCGTGGTATGCGTGGTGGGCACACAATCCCCCTAGGTTCATCAGGTGCAGGTGCTATACGGTGCAGGAATTCTCTTATATCACTGTTACCGTCTGTGCCATTTATTTTCTTTGTAGTGCTGAGGCTAGCCCTGTTAGCCATAAGTTTGTCTGGGCTGGGAGCCTTTCCTGAAGGGGTTACTGGTGCTAGTTCTACTGGTAAGTCTCCTATTTGTTGGCCCTCTTTGGGGCCTAACCCTGGTTTGGAGCCCCCCCTTCCTAGAGGGTAGAGCAGCATTGCCTTTTGCCTCTTTGCTGGATTGTAGGGGCTGGGCTTCCCTTGATGTTGGACCAGGTGTGAGTTTCTTGTCCTCGTGGTTGTGAGTGCACTGAGTTCGTGCACTGGATTCGTGGGAGGGAAGATTGGTGTAATTACAGATGGATTGAATTAGGTAGATATTGTAGATTAGAGTGAAGCCTCTTTTTGTTGGATGATTGAATGATTGGCGGTAGGGTTGCGAGGAGATTGTGGGTCGTTGCCGATGACTTGCCGGGTACCCTTGCAGCTTCACCACCGTGTGGGTCCTTTCCGCTTTTACAAAGTCTGTGGCTTCGACTTTTTGAGGATACTGACAGGCTGGCCTCCTGCGGGCAGTGAGGGCGGTGAGGCGAGGAGGTGCTACTGGGCAGATTATAGTCTGTATTGGCTGTGGCAACTATGGTGACTATGTTGTACGTTATGTACTGTTTCCTTCAAAGTCCATCTTGTTTGGGAGAAGTGCTTACAAAAAAAGTGCTTCACATGCTGTTCCCATCTAATGTGAGGGAGGCTTGAGCTGCCACTTCTTCACCACTAGATAAGTTTTTCCTAAAGTAGGCGTGCACAGCTCTACTTGTTTGTGAGTGGGGTTTGCACCACTGTCTCCTCTGCTGCCCATGTTTGTAAGGGTGATTTGTCCAAAACCTGCCAGTGGTATGCCAGTTGTCAGTACAGAAGCTTGCACCAGTGCTTTGAGTGCTCTGCCTATTTGCACACTGCTACTGGACATGCTTTGGTTGTTCTCTGTGAAGAAAGCTTGCCCCTGTTGCCTTTTATTAACTTTTTCCTTGCGAGGAGCGTTGCACTGCTGCTTTGTGGAGATAGGTTCGGTTGCAGAAAGCTTGCACAGCTGTCCAAGCTATATCTCATTTATCACACTTCCAATTATAGTCTCTGAGCTTTAGCTGCTGTAGATGTGAATCCTGAGCTGTTGAAACCTTTGCTTTACCTGTTATCTGGGAGGAAATCTCGCGCTGTTATGGCCTGCCTGTGATACTGAATGATTTTTGTGGAATCCACCAGTAGAGACCATCAACACAGTGAAGCTCCACTTTAAGAGGTCAGACATGAATGTTACAAACTGGAAATATAAGCACAAGCAATGGAAGCTTGAAAGCTATGCCATATAAATGTAAAGGCTTGAAGTCAACGAAGTATTTTTCCTTTGTGAAATATTTAAAATGACATAACATTATTAACGGTACATGTGCATTTTGCAGCTACAGATAAAATAATGTTTCTGGGTACGATATGCAGACCTTGAAGTATTGAAATTTGCCCTTCAGCCTGCCTGTAAATCCTAAAGATTTTTTGACACTTTCTTTGGAAAATGTTATACAAAGCACATTATAGTTGCATTGTTCTCAACATTTTCTTGTAAGCAATCCTAGCGGGGGCCGGCACAGGTAAGCGTGGTTTGTGGGGTAGGGCACGGTAGGGGGGAAGCCGACAGACGATGGAATATGTGTTATATATTTATTTAATTATACCTATTCGGTCGTCTGTCGACTTCCCCTCCTCTCTCACCCTGCCCTGCCCACCGCCCTACTGTGTTTACCTGTGCCGCCCACCGCTGGGCAATCCCCTTCCTTAAGCCTACTTGGAAAAAGTCAGACCAACTGGATGCTCTAATTGTAATAAGGAAATGGCTCCTAGTTTACCATTTGCAACTGTCTCTAACTGTTTCATTAAAGAAATCAAGTTACCTAGAGACATACTTGACGTGGGTGAGCCTGAATATACTAAACCTCATTGAGGCCTACTGGACAATGCCGGTAAGGACATGCTGCACACTATTACTGGACATTACGTGCACTACCTTTGAGAGGTCTGCGCTCCTTTATTTTTGCCGTCGGGCTCTGCACCAGCTCTTGGGATGCATATTAGCAACATTGTAGGGTAGCGGATGGTTGGCTCACTACATTCCCCATAACCTTTAATAAAGAAAAAGACACAATGTATATTACAGGAATCAGTGAACCAAAAATGCTTAGGCAGCCATCACATCCACTACCCACATCTCAGCCAGGCCTCTTTATATGGAGATCACTGGGCGCACACCCTGTTGTGCAGTTTGGCATCTGGTAATAGGCCCTTAAAAAGTGCGGAAAGCAGGCTTCTAAGTCTTCTCCTTTTTCCACACTAATCCTGAGTGCCTTGTTCAAGATTCTTATCTCTCTAATTCACAGTTGTCCTGAGGCCATTGTGGCGTGATCATCCTATGTCATATGCTGAGGCACTGGAGATAGCCCTTGAAGTCTTGACAGTGGAAAGGAGGGCCATTATCTGTCTTGACCTCGTCCGGTAGCCATAATGCAAAAAAAACGGTCCAGCGCGGTCATCACACACTCAAAGGCTGCCTACCTGTCCAGCTCCGCCACTGGAAAATTTGAGTGAGTGCCCATCAGTACCAGCGTAAGACGATGACCTGGAAAACTCCCAAAATCCAACTTTTTGGCTGCCCAGGGAGTAGTGCTGGGAGGTTAAGTCATCACAGATGCTACCAGCGGTTCACTACTGGTTACAAGGCAGTATTGAGAGCTCTTCATCCACTCTTCCACTTGGCAGTCCATTGCCAGTAACCATACTTTGCTTCTCAAATGGGATTTCATTTTGGAGAAGGTCTGATGCTCCTGATGAGCGAGTTCAATGGTGCGGGCCTACGGCATGCAAGGAATGACATTCTTGGGTCCTCAGAGGATGAGCCCTTCTTCACTCTTGCTCAGCTTGTCCCAAAGCCTCCATAGATGGTTCTGGGCCTTTCGCTCCTCATTGGCCAACCCCCAACTGCAGTTCAAGAAGTTCTTCCACTGATGCCTTTCAAATGCCTCCTTGACCCTCTTGAGAGCTACATCCTCCCATGTGGCATCCATGATTTCCTCTAGTGACATGGCATGGGGGGCACAATGCCGCAGAAAGCAACTGTATGAACTCCTCAGTTCCTAGATATTCATCTTACTGGCGCTGGCACCCATGGCCACGGGGTGGCAGGACAAGTAATCCGTTGGGTTGTCCACGCCTGGCCGGTATGTGTCGTGAAATGTGTATTGCTGAAGCTGGACTGTCCATCTCTCTATCCCCGGTGGTCCATTGCGAGCCATACCAGCAAAAAGTGGCACTAGGGGTTTGTGATCCGTGATCACCTCAAACTTCTGACTGCAGAGGTAGAGATGAAAATGCTTGCAGGCCTAATGAATGTTAATGCCTCTCTCTCCATTTAAGCATTCCTTGTCTTCACCGCAGTGAGTTCCCTGCTGGCATACGCTATCGGTACCTAATCGCCTCTCTCTGTTTCCAGCAGGAGAACCGCTCCTAGCCCAACTGGGCTAGCATCCACAATCAGTTCAGTGGATCTAGTGGCTCTGAAGTTTGGCATGGTGGAATCATGGAGTACAGCCTTCCGGATGTCGTGAATAGCATGTGCAGCCTTGCTCTTCCTTACCCATTAAAAATCCTTCTGTGTCAGCGCTCGGAGCGGGTCAGATGGAATAGTTAGGTTGGGGATAAACCGGCCGCAGTAGTTACACATTCCCAAGAAGGAGGCGTTCATCCATGTTTCTGTGACTCCCCCCGTTTCGTTCCACTGCGACCGAAGTCATCTGCGGCATCCCGCAAGGATCCTCGCTCAGGCTCACCCTCTTCAATGTCTACATGAGCCCCCTTGCAGCCATTGCATGCCAACACAATTTCAACATCATCTCCTACGCTGACGACACCCAGCTGATACTCTCCCTCACCAACGACCCCACTACCGCCAGATCCAGCCTCCTGGAAGGATTGAAAGACGTCGCGGAATGGATGAAGCTCAGCCGTCTGAAACTGAACTCAGACAAGACGGAAGTCCTCATCCTGGGACCTTTCCCCTCTGCTTGGGACAACTCCTGGTGGCCCCCGGCCCTGGGCTCTGCCCCCAAGCCAATGGACCATGCACGCAACCTGGGCTTCATCCTGGACTCCTCGCTCACAATGACCAAACGAGTCAATGCCGTCTCGTCATCCTGTTTCAACACCCTGCGCATGCTCCTTAAGATCTTCCAGTGGATCCCCACCGAAACCAGGAAGAAGGTCACCCAGGCCCTCGTCACCAGTCGACTGGACTACGGGAACACCCTCTACGTGGGAACCACAGCCAAACTCCAGAAAAGACTCAAGTGCATACAAAACGCTTCTGCACGACTCATCCTGGACATCCCCCGCCATGACCACATCTCTGCCCATCTGAGAGACCTGCACTGGCTCCCCGTCAGCAAGAGGATCACGTTCAGGCTCCTCACCCACGCACACAAGGCTCTCCACGACACAGGCCCCAAATACCTCAATAGCTACCTCACATTCTACACACCCACCTGCCAGCTTCGATCCGGCAGCCTCGCCCTCGCTCCGTCCCACGAATCCGCAGAACCACCGCCGGAGGATGATCCTTCTCCTACCTGACGGCCAAGACATGGAGCTCCCTCCCCACCCACCTTCGGCTGACCCAGGACCATCTCTCCTTCAGGAAGCAACTCAAGACCTGGCTGTTCGAGCAGTAGCGTCTCTGCCTCCTCCCAGCGCCTTGAGACTCTAGCGCGCTCTACAAATTTTGCTGATTGATTGATTGATGGTTCTCTCTCCACCAACCGGCTCAGGGCTGCCCTTAATCGGGCATGATGATCCTGAGTATATCCTCACTCACGTTAATGACACCTATTAATCCTTACAGCACTTCTCGCCTTGTCTCTCAAAACACCTCAGCTGCAGAGGGCGCTCCAAAACGGAGTTATTTGAGGCGGCAGAGCCCCACATGAATGGAGAAGGCTGTGATTTAGGGGGCTGATTCTTCCAATTGATTCTTACAATACTAACTGATCGTACCTGGAGTTCAGGTCAATTTTCAAAAACCATTGGGCTCCATTCAGGTCAGCCACTATTTCATTGATCGTGGGCATTATGTGCCTGTTCCTTCGAATCACCTGATTCGATAATCGCATGTCCGCACATAGTCTTATTGCCCCCGGCTGCTTGGGTTTTGGGGCAATCACCAATGGCAAGACCCAAGAAGTGGGTCCTGTCACCATTTCAGTAACTCCTGCTTGTTCCAATAACTCTAGCTCCTTCTCGACTAGTGGTCTGAGAGGAAACAACACTCTTGGGTGCCATAACACCATGGGGCGGACAATCTCACCTATGTGGAGTTTGACTTGTATTATTTTCAGGCACCCCAATACCCGGAACAACTCTGGAAAGTCCACCAAGATGTGCTCTGCATGGGTATAGTGTAGTTGTTTTGTGAGGAAGACCAGGCCGCGGTTCTCTGCCAGCCCAATAGCATTCTTGTCTCTCTGGTGGTCAAGTGGAATCTGGAGCATATCTTGTTTCCACAATAAGCCACCTCTACCTCTATGACTCCTTGTGGGATGGGGTCAGTACCCCCATATGTACATATTTTATCTTTTGTGGGTGCTAAGTTTGGCAGCGGATACATTTTCTTTAGTTTATCCGCACCAATAACATTCACAGATGCCCCTGTGTCAATGAGAGCAGTGATCTGGGACCCATTAATGTCCACATGCGTGGAGGCCTCCTTCTTTGATTGTCTCTCCCTGTAAAAGATATGATGAACACTTCTTCTTCTTCTTTATCTCTCTGGTAGCATGACATCAGTCCTTCTGTTCCTCTTTGGGACACTCCCTTCCGCCAACGACAGCTGCTGAACATTTGCACTTCTCTTCTCCTGTGCACCAGAACAGAGGCATACCTTCACAAAGAGATTAAGGAGGCCAAACATAAGGCACAGCTTGCCCTGTAGCGGGCACCCTCTTTGTGTAGAATGTACAGACCCACAGTTTCCAAAACTCTTATCACTGGGTTTTGTCCTGGATGCTCCCTGCGTTCCCACCAGCTGCATCTGTATGGCCTTCATCTGCTCCTCCTTGATATTTACAGCTGTCGTAGGAGGCGGACCGAAGGAGTGGCATGCCAGAGACAACTTCATTACCCTGGCTCTTCTGTCAGCCAGTTTGTGGGAGCGGGTGAGTATCAGAATATCATCGAGTGAGATCCCCGGCTGCTGCAGAATGAGCTTCTAAAGACTGGACGAACAGCACCTCTGAATCAGCTTGGCTCTACGTTGATAAAGCTTGTCAATGCCCAAGCATGTGCTTGCCAGTTTGCACAGGTGTGAGAAGAAAGTGTCAACGGACTCGCCCTCAGCCTGATGCACCTGCCAGAGTTTAAACCTTTCCTAATCAGGGATCAACTTGGGGACAAAATGTCTTGTTGAGGGTAGTAACAGTGAAATCAAAATCATGGTCAGCACCTATACTAGGTAAGTTCTCAAAGAGATTGTACAACTCATCACCCTCCGTGTGCAGCATTATCGATCTCTTAACTTGACCATCAGTCTCTTGGGTGACGTGAAAGCAATGTTGCAAACAACGTATCCACTGGCACCATCCCAGTACTGCTGTTGATGAGTCTGCCAGTTGACTGAATGGCGGCAATTCATTGATGAGGGATGCAAGAATACAGAGTCTAAAATGTGTGCATTAGCATTACTCCATGATATACTTGGGTGAAAAAATATAATGTATCTTTCATGAACTCTTCAAATTATAAAGCTACTTAATGTGTACAGTTTGTGTGAAATGACATCATTATCAAGAGCCATAATCTAAGATAGTGCTTGAGTAGATTTATTTTATTGAATATCTTTTATATGGCTTGGGATAATAATGTAAATAATAATTCTAAGAAGGAAACGAAAGGCTTTGTCTAAAAATTGTGTATATGATGCCTTTCTTGACTTCTCTATTGCTCACAGCCCTGTTGACCTTGCTACACTTAGGAAGAAACTCAAGTCTCATAGTATTCAGCAAGTATGGGTGTAGCAAATGAGTTCCATACATTTATTCCCTTGGATTTTTTGCTTTTGACTACCCATTTTTTAGACTTGCTGTTAGTGAATCTCACCAACCGAATCTTACTCACTGCAAACCCAAGCTAAATAGACTGAAAATTCTAATCAACAGTGTCCAGTGTCTTTTAACCCCTTGCATGCTCATGACGGCCCCCATCCGTCATGCACTACGGTGCTCGTGTGCTGATGACGGCTGGGGGCCATCATAAACGCGCCCACTCACGATTTTGCCGCACAGGCGCAGAATTGCGGCCGCATGCAAGGGGTTAAGATAAGGGTCGTGCTGAGCAGCATATGTAAGCAGCTGTGGGGCATTTACCTTTGAACATGTGAGCACACATAAATATGCATGTGTGTGGGCTATGAGTGTGGGACTACCACCTTAAACAGTCTGGCATCTGAGCACAGATAGCCTGTTGCAGAAGGTCTGTGGTGCATAAACTAAATTACTCATTGTAAGGAAAATGTGCATCAAAGTACAGTTTTGTTTATTTATGGCTACAGGATTATGAGGTCTCAATCTAGGAGTAAGCATGCACTTGAATTATAGATAGGAAGCTCCTCCTATCATATAGTCACTAATTACGGCACATTAAGAATTTCCCTGTCTCAGCCCATAATCAGTGTCCAAGCCTTTGCTCCCAAACTGTGCCAAGTTATTTACTCTGCTGGCTAGTGGGTCAAAGACCTCCCAACACAATAGAGCCAGTAACAGTGCTTGCCATTCCTGGGGAAGGAAGGAGGTGAGAGGAATTCTGCATTTTTTAATTCCTCATGCTACACCTGGGCTGGGAATGATCAAGCTTGCGTGGAATGTACATTTTTCTGTCTGGATGTCAAAATGTTTTATTGAAATGGGTGTTGGAGAAGTCAGAGAACACATGTCCTAATGCTGATTTTTACAGCACTTTGGATAATTTCTATAACAAAATCGTTTTGTTAATTTCTAAAGGCAATATTTTCGGTTTAACAGCTTAGATTCAATCAGGATTGCTTCAGAACAGCCACACTTTTTTCATAAATAAGAATATCAGTGCTCTGTTGTTCATTAGAACACAGTTGGTGTCTGCAGTAGAACTCAGAGGAATCAACTGGCAGGCTTCTGCTGCTACTTTTTCAAGTATATGAATATCAGAACATCAGATTTTTTTCTCACATGTCTGAGGAAGATGTTCTCTCATTATAACATCTGCAGCTCCTTCCCTAACCTCTATAAGAAAACGATAAGAGAAAAAAGTTCCTCTCAAACATGTTTTATCAAGTTCCAGCAGGGGGGCAACATTTTTCACTTGGTAAAATCTGCAAACATACCAGAATTCCAAAATGTAAAATGAGTTCAAAATCACAAACAAAGGATTTATATTTTGAATACAATCTATTAGCATCCTTTATACGTGCTCCTTTTTGTAATCATCAAAGCCTGGCACTCACTACACTGTATTCCAATGAGCACCAAATCCCAAAGTACTGTGACAACATGCTGTCTATGACGTGGCCTGACTATCAAGGCTGGGGTCCATTTGGGACCCCCAGCATACCACTGGGGCCAGGGTACTCTCACCCGCCCTCCTTAATTTCTTTGTATTCATTTTTAGGATGCAGGGATCATGTGCCTGAGTTCAGTAATGACTGCTATAAAATATTGGTCATTTCATGGCCCTTCAATTAAGATTGTGTAGTTCCCTTTAAACTGGCCAATCATAGCATATACGGACAACAGCAGTCCAGATTAACCTAACTTTTTAACCCATTCATGCAGAATCTGAGCCCCTCTTTAAATGCTATTTTAACATAAATGGCTGAATGGATTTACAACACAAAAACCATGCTTTTTGAGTAAAAGTCGAACTTTTGCCAAATTTGATGACATTTCATTAAGCCATTTCTTCTGCATCACGAAGCTAAGTTTCCTATGGGAATGAGATTGAAACCCTGCTTCTGGGACCCTCCATTTCTTTGGCCATTGCTTCACGCATGAAGGTAAAACTTTCCATGAAGGAACCAAAGGTTTTTTTGTAACATTTTGAACAGATTCTATAAATGATGCCAAAGTTATTAGCAACACAAAAAATGCTCTTCCTAACTAAATGTTGAATAAACTATACCTACACTGTGGTAACTGAAAATTCAAATTACAGAAATTCACCAGTTATAGTTTTCTCAAGTAACTATATATAGTGCCCTAAAGTAACAATAGCTCATGCTTCCACCATGCACTTTCTTGTCATCAATGATGTCATTTCAGATGTTGCAGCCATGCTATTAATGGTGTCATAGATCATGTAATATGTGGAATACTTGGTAGTGCATGGTAAGGGCACAAGAAAGGTCCTGACCATGCATACAGACTCCCCCCTTCCGGCAGCCAATTAAACAACACACATGGCCTTCTGGCATGCACAGCATGTGGTTGATCTGGCAGGCCCTTTCCACACTCGGGCACACTTACTAACTTTGTCAAAGAGTCACAGCATCGAACATTAAAAGTGGGCTAATTGGCATTATCATGGAGCTAGCATGTCAATATATATATAAAACATATCTATCATCTTTCTCCAAAAACCACCAGTATTACTAATTAAATGTATTTTTCTGTAATTTAAATGATGCAATGTGCTAAAATAGGGATTATTATAAACATGTTAAATAAAGTTATAATAAAAAAAGAAATCAACATGTCTATGAGTCTTACTTGTAAAAAATTTCACCCCACAACATGCAGTCATAAAAAATAACCAAAAGAGGGTCTTGCTCTCCAGCTGAACATCATTGAGCCCCAGCTTTAAAATACACAGAATAAGGTTTCATGGTAGAATGGATTTTATGACCCAGGAGACTTACTGAATACACCCTCTGCAGCACCCTACAACACTAATAAAATGCTTTGTCGTGCCCCTGCCTCCTCATGTTTGAACTGGGGTGGTGTGGAGTGCAAAAAAACGATGGATTTAGGCCCAGATCTCTGTACTGGGGTGAATGTATGACATTGTTCTGCATTCTGTCCATCAACTGTGGTTTTTGCACCTGCCTCTTCTAGGAGCACCACAAACATGTTCATATTCTTTGATGTGCTTTAGTGAAATCGCTAATGCATTTTGGGGCGCTCCTTGCTTGGAGCAGTGAACCGTATATGAGCGGCTCCTGCTGCTCATTTATTATTCATTTTTTACAATTGTGGGTATCCTGGTGCCTTACCAGGATACACAGATCCTCTTTTTGTTGTTGGTGGGAGCTTTGGGGCAAGCCCTAGGTCATCCAAAGTCTGTCAACTCCCCGGCTAGCACCCATCAGAGTTGACAGCAATTCTTTTTTGTCGAATATTGGGGAGGGTCCTGTGTTTCTTTAAGGGGAGTGGGGCCACACAATACCCATCCCTGAGCCAATAGTTGAAATTGGGACACCATCCTCTGGGGCTAAAACATATATTTAAAGGAAAGGGGGTCATGTGACCTGCTCTCACTGAGCCAGTAGGGACGCCAGAGACCCCATCCACTGGGGATTTTCATTTTTAAGGGGAGTGGGCATGGGCCACCATTTGCTGGTGGATTTTGGCCTGGTTAAATTTGAGAACAAGAGTCCTAGGCAATTAACTGATCATAAGTACACCTATGTTAGACACATTGATATGAACATTGACTCAGTGTACTCAACATTTATGTTAAAAACTTCATTTTATTATTATAAATTCATAATAAAAAAAATTGTGAAACAAATAAGACATTCTATACATAACAACATAACAGAAAACATTACTATATTTGTATATAGACAATTATACAACAATACAATGCAAATAATTCCTAACGTGCAAAGTTAAACATGTATATAAACCGTTTGTTGATGGACAAGTTTATTATTTCTCTACGCGCGTTTTGGCGTGCTAAGCGCATTCTTCAGGACTGCAACAATTTCCTAATCAAACAAAAATAATCACATATATATGACAAATTACCAACATACAGTGTAGACTGAGTCTGGACAACAAATATTATGATGAAAAGTTTGCTAGACAGCATACAGTAATAAAAAACACATTAATCTCTGTGTAGAATTTTTTAAAAAGCATGAGAAAAAGTGGAAGAAAATTGTGTATAAGGAAGTTAGAACAGAAGTGATTAAGATGTATTTCCATAAATGCCATGGTACAGATACAGACCCTTCATTCCCACCAGAAATAAAAAACAACTAGAAAGCCAAGATAGTTTAAATGTTAAGTCTTTAGAGAATCCAACCTTTTGCCTGGTTACCCCATCCTTCAAGGCCCAGCAACATATTTAAGGGGAAGGGGCTCTGCGTGTCCCCCTCTTGGGCCAAATTTAGTCACTTTTAGTCACTGGGGACCCATCACCATGGCCCAGCTGTATATGTGAAGGGGCAGAGGGGCACATGGCACCCTCCTTGGGCCGCTTTTAGCCTTGGGGACCCCATCCCAGGGGCCCAGTGCATCTTTTATAGGGATGGTGTATTGGACCCCCTCTAAAGCTGCTCTAGGCCCCATCTCCCTGGGTCCAACAACTGTATTTATGGGGCAAGGGGGCACATGTCCCTCCTCCTGAGACGAGTTGTGCCCCGGGGACCCCATCCCCCAGGACCTGGCCACATATCTGAAGGGGAGGGGCATGGGCCCCCCTTCCAGTGCAATTCTTGCTCTGGGGAACTCCAACCCTGGGACCCTGTGCCATCTGGAAAGGTGAGGGGTAAACATACCCCCTCCATGGGCAGATATCAGCCCTGGAGAACCCATCCCCCATGTAGAAGTAGACCTCACCAAGGCCTACCGGTGCTAGGGGTTCGCCCTTCTTTGCGCACTAGTCCTCAGACCAACAAATAGAGATTGGCATGGAAGCTGGAATATCAAAACAACAGTTTATTTAACATCATGAGTGGAACTACATCTATACAAAACCCTCAGGCAGTATATGAGGTAGCACAAGGAGTACAGAAACAGTGGGTCTTTTATACCCACTCAAGAGCTCAAAAGAAGGTGGTACAAGTACACACAAGAATAGCTATTCACATATATAGACATACAGAAAATGCTCAGTCAACAAAGTAGGAGGAGTAATGAAGTTGTTGACATCAGTTAGAACAGCCTGACATTTCCAGACTAAGACAGGTGCATGAACAGCTATAGATTTTTTTGAGTATGCTCAGTGTTACAGGAGCTAAGTAAAGACAGTCATTCTAGTAAAGCACAAGGGTAGGCAACAGCGAAGATGGAAAGAGCACATGGTCAACTAAAATGGCTGCCAAAGAACAAAATGGCTTTAGCTCATGCTAACAGTGATCTCTGCCACACTTCCACACCAGAGCCTCACCAGCAAAGGGTGGGTGCCCTGGTGCCCAGCCAGGGTGCCCACCACACTTTTGCTGGGGGCCGAGGGCTCTTTCAAAGGCCTCCAAGGACCCAGCCAGCACCCTGCATCCAGCAGAATCAGGCAATGCTGAATGCAGCTAAAAATGCTGCTTCCTATGGGCTGGACCAATCTTTGCATCTGGGGAACAGATAAAATGTCTGCTCCCAGCAAGAGGGGGTATTAGTTAAGCTCCCGCCCACTAGGATCGGACTTGGTGTTTGCTCCCACTTGGTGGGAGATCTGAAATTGCTCCAGCCAAGTGAGAGCAAACACAGTTTTCCCTGGCCGCACCAGTGCAGGCAGACAAACTGCTATGCCCCACAGGGGCTCCCCGGGACATAGCCTGAGTTGTCCCTGGGGGATGGGGTCCCCAGAGCTATTAATTGCTCTTGGAGGAGGGCTGCGGGCCCCCTTCCCCTTTGCAGATGTGCTCAGGTCCTGAAGGATTGTGTCCCTGGGCCCAAAGTCGAACCAAAGCTGCACCCCTTCTTAAAATGGTTGTAGACCAGGGAAATTAGGTACCCAGGGCCAAAATCCGCCCGGGGAGAGGATCTGCATGCGCCCTCCCCTTAACAACATGTCTTGGCCCTGGGGATTGGGCTTCCCAGGTCCTGGGTAAGTGGACCATATATGCACCCCTCCCCAAAGTGAAATATTTCTTCCCCATTCCTACCCGGGTGGCTTTAGAAAAAAACAAGCACGTTTTTTTAAAATCTTTACTGTAGATTCTTGAATACTCTGCAAATTTAAGGCAAAATAAATAAAAACATGTTTGGCCCCAGGTGGGGCCCTCGTGTACCCCACCACCAGGTGCAGTGGGCCAGGGTATTTGTACCATGTCCCCTTCTGTCTTTTATTAACTTTTTTTTAGGACTTTGGATTGAGTCCCAAGTGCGAAAATGGCTGCCACCATTTCCTAGTTGAGGTGTTGGCAGCCAATCAGATCTCGGTTTGAGATCTGTCAGGATCAGAAGAGTCTCTGCGTCCCTAAATATGCAAAGGTACTTTATCATTAATTGCTCAAAAGCTACTGGATGGATTAACACCAAAACACATTAACACTCTTCCTGGACACAGATCTAGCTTTCTGCTAAATTTGCTGTAAATCTGCTCGGCAGTTTAGGCTGTAGGTGTGTATAAAGTTCCTAAAATGAATGGAAAAGTTATGATGATGTTATTTTCAGACAACACTCTGTTGGTGTCAAAAGCCTGGTGGGAGTGAGTTGCTTTTCGATCATTTCAAAGATTTTTGGGACATGGGGGACTTAGGCCCAGATGTAGATCGCCAATTACCGGTCGGTAACGGCCGATTTCGGACGTTACCGACCGGTATTTGGGAATTGGCATGTAGGGGGCATTTTATTTACAGAATCGGTATATTTACCGATTCGGTAAATTTACAGAATCAGTAAAATACCGAATCGGTAAATATACAGATTCTGTAAATCAAGATGTAGGTGGCACTGTAATCAGTGTCACAGGCCCTTACCGAATCGTTATTTACCATGGAATACTATTCCATGGTAAATAACGAATTCTAGTGTACATGCACATCTGTGCATGTACACCTGCACCATGTGGCACACAGACATGCCCTAAGGGCATGTATGTGTGCCACATGGTACACAAGCCAGACACAGGGGTGCAACAGGGTGTCAAAGTGACACCCTGTCCCCCTTGTAAATTCGGTAATTTTACCGATTCTGTAATTACCGAATCGGTATTTGCCATTGATTCCTATGGGCTTCAAGGCCCATAGGAATCAATGGCAAATACCGATTCGGTAATTACAGAATCGGTAATTACCGAATCTTAAAGCATCGGTATTTTTACCGAATTATTTACCTACATACCAATTACCGAATAGTGAATACCGATTCGGTAAAATTTGGTATTTACCATTCGGTAATTGGCTATTACCTACATCTGGGCCCTAGAGAGAAAAACCTCTAAAACAAAATTCATGCCACTTAACCCTCATTAGACCTCTAGGGGAAGGCCAACCCTGGGAGGGACACTGCTTGAGAGGGTCAACACGTTTGATTATTTAGGCATTACATTTTCTGAGAATATGTCATGGAGACCCCATGTGGCCAAGATGACCCAAAAGCACAAACAGATAGTGGGGGCCCTGGGGAATGAACACTGCACTCTTCCAGTAAACTGGGTGCAGCAGCTTTGCAAGTTTGTGATCTTAAAACAGTTAGCTCCGCACTCTATGGGTGTGAAATGTGGGGATTTGAAAGAATGGATGGTCTGACCAAATCTGAGCACAAACATTTAGGAAGTTTGGTGATGTTTCCTCAGAGTACCCCACTCCACCCTTTAAAGCTGGACATGGGTAAGAGATCCATCGTCGGTATAGCAAAGATCCGTCCATTATTATTCTGGGTCAGAATTAGGTTTACTCATGAACTGTCTCCAAATGCCAGTGCCATGGCTGAAGTTACTCGGCTGGACAAATCAAACAAAATTGGCTGGTTAGGCAATGTGAGGAGGCTTCTTACTGACATTGGCCTCCAGGGTTCCTGGCATAGTAAAGATCCCTCTATGCTGTCCCACAATTTTAGTAAAAACACAAAATTGGGATTGTGTAGCCCAAGCTGAGCTAAGTAGCTCATCCTGGGGGAAGCTAACATTATAATTTTTGGCCTATAAACAGGTTAGCTCTCTGGAATATTATTTGTAAATATTAGAGAAACCAAAGGATAGGAAATTATACATCCAATTCAGGTTTGACCCCCTCCCCTTGAACGATTTATTGGGAAGATTGTATAGTGACACATCGACTCCTCGGCGGTGCCTAGGTTGTAAAGCTTGTTTGCCTGTGCAGTTGACAAAATCCTTGGTCATATGTGGGGCATTTGGAAAATAACCCAATAGGAGGGAGTAGGCTAACTGTATTTTATTTTTGTAACTGCAATTTTCAATGTCTAGCTTATCTTAACTGGCTATCCATTTTACTACTTTTTAGACTATGCATCAAAATGAATTTTTCTTCGAACTATTACTATTTACTTTAATTGCTTACTTCTAATTATGATACAAGCAATTGTATTTTTTCTTGGCCGTCGATTGATGAATCACCCCAAAACTTTCCTCAAACTAGGCAAAAAAAGCACTTTTTTGGAAAGTTTTGTGACAATTTGTGAAATGGAGCCAAAGTTTTTCACAACACAAAAAATGCATATTCTATGGAAACATGATTCTAACTATAACTATCCAGTGACAAACTTGAAGTCCTGGATTCCATGAGGCTTACATGCTACAGTCTGAGAAAGGTTCCAGGTATCCCATATGTCACAAAACAATCCTTCTGCTTTTAATGAAGAACACTCAGACGACCCAAATATGCTAAAAAAAAGGATTTAATGGCTCCTCCGACGTGTTTAGGCGTTACGTCTTATTCATGGTCAGGTTATGGTAGCGCATCAATCCGGTGGACAAATACAAAATACACAATGAAAGCAGAGTCTTACATAAATGTGTTAAAAAAGAACTGCCTCCCTTTCCACCATCTTCAAATGGGCAAACAGACGTATTAATATGACTTCAATAGTTGCATGTTGTTCACCAACATGTTCCTAAACAATAAATAGATCTTCAAAATCATCAAATAAGAAAATTATAATTTCTGAATCCCAGATTTCACAAAAATTGAGAATTACACTGAAATATTATAAGTGTAGTTGTCCATGCTCGGCTACGGCATACATACGCACGCCTCCACTGCCTACCTTTTCATCCATGTTTACTATAATTTGTTCACTCCGATCTTAACTTGTGCAACAAAATAAAAAAAATAGAATAGAATATGTTAAACGCAAAGCCCAAATGGGCCATGCACAACAAAATACATAATTGTAAATGTATTCACTAAATACATGCAATTATACATGCATTATGTTATAACTATCCAAAAAAGAAACACTCAATGCCCAAATGGGCTAATGATGCATTGGTAAAATTCATGCCGCTAAACAAAAACCTAACTAATTCTGCCCAAGTGTGCTAATGCAACATATAGTTACGTAACAATGCTCAAAATGCAAAGATCTTGTGATGTTGACATAGGGTACTTGGGCAGCTACTCTACATCACACGTAGTGCAGACACCTGTATAAATGAAATATAAAATCATTTAAAAAATATAACAATATTACCTTCTCACGGAAGAAGAAACCACAAATTCATTCAGCGTATCATCCATCAATTCCTACCTCCAAATCAACCCAGATGCACAAACAATTCTTGACTAAAATTGAGGCCCAAAGGTGTCAGGGTATTAATGTCTATAACATACCTTGATTCCTATTTCAGTAATGTCTGTTCTCTATTGCTACCTCGCATTTCAAGTTCCACTGAATCAATCACAATGAATTTCAGCAACTTCTCATTCTGAAAATGAGTTTCAAAGAAGTGACGGGCCACTGGATAATGTTTATCATTATGTCTTATTGCCCGCATATGCTTTAAAATTCGTTTTTTGCCCTGTGAATGGTGCTGCCAATGTACATCAAATCCCAAGGACACAATAAACCATATACACAGTAAGTTGTGTTGAATTATAATAATTTCTTGAGCGCATATTCCCTGGTCGCATTTGGAACTTGAAATCTTGAACAATCAGTGCTGCCACTACATGCTTTACAATTTATACAACAACAGAACCCACTTCTGTCCAGCTTCCTCAAATTCCTAGCCTGAGTAGTTATCATTTAATGACTGAGATTGTTCCTGAGTGAGCAACCTTTCCTGAATGTAATTTGAGGACTCGGATGAAGATGTTTACTTATCAAATCATCAGCTTTTAATACATGCTAATGTTTGTTTAAGATAGTCTGTAAGTTATATGCTTGATTGGAGAATGTTGTAATAAACCTCACATCCCCAGAATCTACCATGTTCATTTTCTCCAACGGCTTAAATAACTGGTTTCTTGAAACTGTGTCTACTCTAGTGCTAGCTTGCTTAATGATTTTGGGCCTGAGGTAGGTAATCTCAATTTACCTATTCTTAAATACCGAATTTTACCAATTCGGTATTTAAAAATAGGTAAATGGGATGTAGATATATTTCCGGTAAAAATTACCGAATCAGTAAGATTCGGTGTTTACCGATTCGGTGCTTACCGATTCGGTAATTGCCATTCATTCCTATGGGCCTGGAGGCCCATAGGAGTGAATGGCAAAAACCGAATTGGTAAATACTGATTCGGTAAAATGGGGGAAACATTCAAGGGTGCCAGGGTGTCACTTTGACACCCTGTTGCACCCCTGAATCATGCTTGTGTGCAGATGTGGCACACATACATGCCCTAAGGGCATGTATGTCTGACACCTGACACAGTTGAAAATGCACAGATTTGCATTTTCAAAGGTATTCGTTATTTACCACCAACTTATAGTTGGTGGTAATTAACGAATCCTAAAATGGGAAAAGCACTCATTTGAGTGCTTCCCTCATTGCAAATTCGGTAATTTACCGATTCGGTATTTTAAGGAATCAGCAATTTACCGATTCCTTAAAATACCGAATCAGTAAATTACCGAATTTGCAATTTAGGCCACCTACATCTCAGTAGCCTAATACCGGTTGGTTACGGCCGAAATTCGGTAATTTTAAGCGTTACCGACTGGCATTGGGCGACCTACATCTGGCCCTTTATTACTATATCCTCTTTCACCGAATCTCTTGCACATGATGGTCTTTTCATAAGAAATGCCTCTTCAGTTGTACAATTGCGTCTAGCATGCAATTGCTCTCCTTAATGGATTCTACAGATTGAACTAGAAGGATGTGCCCTGCTAGCACTAAGTAGACTGTTCCCCACAATTTCTTTACAAAACAGTTCAGTATTCAGTTTAATCTGTGTGATGCAAACTACAACATCCAGCAACTCTATCCTAAATTTAGTGATATATTCTGTGAATGTCAAATTGTAAGAATTCTGGTTGTTTATTCACAAACCGCTTGGCTGACTCCTCGTCACCCTTCCAAATACAAAAAATGACATCTATGAAGCAAGGCCACATGATCATATATTCCTCAAATTCTTTCAAATCGGTGGACAACTGTTCCTTCCACCAGCCCATGAACAAATTCACATAACTGCAGGCAAAGCAGGTGCCCCTCGCTGGTCCTTGATTCTGCCTTTAAATACAGTTGTCAAAGAGGAAAATGTTGTTCGTCAAGCAAAAATAGATCATATCCAAGATCATCTCTGAATAAAATAAGAGAGAAATGGATCAGTCCTTAAGAAAATGCCTGACTGCTTTCAAACCCAGATCATGCACTATTCTCGTGTAAAGGCTGCTGACATCTAGTGTTACAAGTGTATAATCAGCCTCCCAATAGATGCCATCAATCATGGTGAGAAAGTTGGTTGTACCTCTGATATAAGCTGGTAAAGCGATCACAAAAGTCCTCAAACAATGATCTAAATGCCGAGAGGTATTTTCTAATAGTGATCCTATAGAAGACACAATGGGTCTATCATGGGGTTTATATGGATCCTTATGTGATTTAGGTAGGAGATAAAACACTGGGATTTTTGGATGGGTGCATTTCAATAAGGTGTACTCCTTCCACTCCAATAGTCCTTTTTCTCTCCAATTAATCAACTTATCCCCTTAAAATGTGTTTGACCTGAGTACCTCTTTCTTGTTAGATACACAGTAGCATGTTGCATCACCCAAGTGCCTTATGCCTTTATTTTTTTTTTTTTCATAAGCTTTTATTCGATATGCAAGATATCTTATAAGCGCACATACAATACAGCCATTTACAAATGTACAAAAGCATCATTTTAAAAAGGCAATATTAAATCTCATTTAAAAAGGATAAAAGGACATGAAATGCCCAGAATAATTTAGCTAAAAAAAGAATTAAACCGCTACTGCCAGTCTCTTGCAACGAATAAACCAAAACTGCTTTAAAAATTTGGCTATGCCACATACCATAGGAGGGGAAGTGTCCGTCATTAGTATGCGCAAAGCTACTAGGTAGCTACGTGTACCCATGTTTCGGCAAAGAGGTTTAAGCCAAAAGCTCCTGGGCTTTGCATAGTCCGGGCATTCGAATAGGATATGCGTGATGGACTCTATCCTACTCGGACAACAAGCACAGTTTGGGGACGTATGAGCAGCTGATTTCCAGTTTGATACCAGAGCCCCAAGCGGGAGCGACCCTACTCTAAATTTAAAATACAGTGCTCGGTCAAAAGGGAAGGTGATAAGGTCCAGGTAAGGCTCAAATACTACGACATCTTTTACTAATAAAAAGGCAGCAGTGGACTTGCAATGATCCGGGTTTGTGACTAGTTGTTCCGCAGCCCATTTCCAGTAAAGTCTCTTCACTGCCTCTTTTGGTGGAGCTGAACGTGATGACCAACAGTCCCCCAATCCGATTTTCTCCAGAAGCTTTTTAGTGTCTCTCAGCCATCTTATTTTTGCCCAGCCGCCCAAGCTCATTATTTCCGCCAACCCATCAGCATACGATTTTAGCTCTTCACCCCTCCAGATTCGTGTCCATAGAAGGAGAGGGCGAAGCTGGGCTTGCTCTTTGATGTTTTTGCAGCCTGTATCCATCAGCACAGGTACAGTTGGGGTGCTCAGAGGGATGGCGATAATGGATTTTAGGAGCTTACTCTCCGCTGCAGCCAGGGCATCCAGACGGCAATGCCCCCACAGTTCTGCCCCATACAAGGCTGATGTTACTACCTTAGCCTTGTAGATATCAATTACTGGGGTAAGCGATCTCCTAGGCGAAGCCCGGAATTCCCTCAGGAGGGCTCCTCCTACTCTCTTATGGTTGAGGACCATCTTATCGATGTGGGGTGCCCAGGTCATTCTATCCGTAATCCGAATTCCAAGGTAGTCGAATTCGGATACTTTCTCCAAGGCAACAGAGTTAAGCATAGGTGGGCGGCCCAGTTTCCTTGGAGGATTTAGGACTAGGTACTTAGTTTTGTCCACGTTAATTACTGGTCCCTTTGCAGCACAAAAATCCTGGAAGCGGGTTAGCAGTTTCTGGAGGCCTTGCGGGGTCTTGGAGATCAGGAGCGTGTCATCCGCAAAAAGCAGGGTGGGGATCCGCACTCCTCCGAGACAGGGGGCGTCGGCTGGTTCTAGTTGGAGATGTTCTACCACCCCATTCACATATAATGAGAAAAGGGTGGGCGCCAGAACGCATCCCTGCCTCACGCCCCTGGACACTGGTATTTTCTCTGTAAGCTCTCCGTTTTTACCCCAGCGTACCTGAGCGAAGGTATGGGCGTGAAGGCTAGTGAGGAGGGACAAGATGTAAGGGGGCAATCCCAGCTCGTGAAGCACCCTCCATAACTCCTCCCGGGGGACTAGGTCAAAGGCAGTCCTTAGGTCTATAAAGGCCAAGTATAGACTGCCCTTGCCTTGCTCCACCACCTTCCACCCCAGAAGTGCCAACCTGAACACCTGCTCTATTGTCCCCATTCCTGCCCGAAAACCCCAACTGGAAGTCCGATAGTATTTTATTCTCCTCCACCCAGTGAAGAATCCTCCCAAGTATAGCTTTGCCTGCTATCTTTTGGGTGGAGTCTATCAGGCTTATTGGGCGGTAGTTCCCCAGGGTTTCTCTACACCCTTTTTTTATAAATCGGGACCACTACCGCCCCCTTCCACGATTCTGGCACTGGCCCTCCCATCATGATGTCATTAAGGAGAGCTGCAATAACCCTTCCCCACTCCACCTTATGCCTTTATGATTTTAATGAACGATTGTAATGGTATTTTCACTCAAACCTAGGATAACGCTTGAAAAAAGGATATTTTGTTGCATATCCTAAGCTTTTTTTTTTAAATATAGAACTGTATCTAAGAATTTCATCCAAAGAAAATAATTAATTCCCTGGTAGTACCATCTCACCAGGGTGGGACGGGGTGGCAAATAATGAAGCATATCAAATTACATGAGTGGGCCTGCCTCGTCCTATTCTTGGAATTGCCCATTTCACTGTAGGGACATTAGCAGTAGGTAGATAGCTTGTCATGAACTAGGTCTAAGGAAAGTTTTTCCCTAGGCACGTCCAGAGGGTGTCTCGCTGGTAACAAGACACAATATCTAATTCAAAATATAGAATTACCAAAATAACAAAGTCAAAATCTAGAATGGACAAAATATCAAATGGACAGATTATAGTGGTGAAAAATATCGAATTGAAGGTAAGTAATTTAATATCGAATAGTAATTTTCACCCCTACGCTATCCAACGCTTTCCCTACTGTTGCACTCTCTGGAGTGGGAATAGTAATTTTTACCCCTGCGCTATCCAATGCTTTCCCTACTGTTGCACTCTCTGGAGTGGGAATATTAATTTTTACCGCTTCGGTATCCATTGCTTTCCCTACTGTTGCACTCTCTGGAGTGGGAATAGTCATTTTTACCCCTACGCTATCCAACGCTTTCCCTACTGTTGCACTCACTGGAGTGGTAATAGTAAATGTTATATTTATTATTTCATTAAATTTAAATTACTTTTAAGACATTTTAAAAAATTCGATATTTTGACTAACTATATTTTTAAAACTATTTTCGATTCAATATTATTTTCCTTACCTGTTTGTAGATAGGAATTCGATATTTTTCCATTCTATATTTTTTCTTCGATATTTTGGTAATTCTATATTTGTGAATTCAAAATTATGTCAGTGATCCGTCTCGCCATTTTGTGGTTAGAAATTGAAAGTGGAAGACATGAAATGATGCATAAGGGTTCACAGACATATTCCAGATATGACCATAAACTAATAATCTCCTGCTTCCCTTGCACTTTTATGTAAAGAACGGACAGTCGATTTACTGAGCGACTCTTTATGATAGACTAGACTCTATATGTGCAGAGCAAATTGTAGTGCATTTGGAGCCATCTACTACTCTGCTTTCCTGCAGGCGTCTGACCCACATTCTGCATGAATGCTAAAACACCCTTCAGTTAGGGCACAAGCTGCGCTGGAGTATTCATGTTTCAACTGCCAGTTAAAGTTAACTGCTTCCTTTAGACATTGTGGAATGACTAGAACCCCACATGTGTAGGTGACTGACTTAACACTTTTGCTAGGTTCATCAATTCCATCTCCAAGTATTAAGGCAGTGTGAGTTGGCAAAAATAAGTAGTACTTACTGGAACTTTCTGTCCCTGTGCAGGATTAGTTACTGCTTCTCTTTCTTGAGGGGCTGTTAATGTGTCTTTGAGACCATCTTGTCCCTTTCTACTGGCCTTTGTCAATGATCTTTGGGCCTGACTTATTCACAAAATCAGTGGGCTAGTAACAGTGCAATTACTTTTTGCCAGCTGCTAAACCCATTTTGCATTTCGGTAAAGAATTTCTGATTAGCACAATGGGTTACAAATCCCAAATACGAAGGGTCCTAAAAGGGTAGTTCCTTCATAAATGTGATTTGCCGTTCAAATGTATCAATAGATTTTGAATGAAATTGCAGTTGCTATCTATTGAATAGTTACTGATTTCTGAAAGGAAGTAGAAAGCGATTCACAAAGTTCAAGTTATCTCTTTTGTATCTTTTTCAGTTTACAATTGAGAAATTTGTCAGGGAATGTCAGTGGGTGCATTTTTTTTTAAGTAATTCTAGCTAATTTAAGGATCATGAGCAGTTTTAAAAAACAAAATCCTGTTTGGGAATGCAAACAGAGGCATGGTGGTCTGATCATTGAAGGCCACACCCCCAGGCTTGTATACAATCAAAGGGGATTGAAAATAACAACTTGCCTTTAGGATAATCATTTTCAGATCAGTCTGGAACCCTCAGTGACTGGAGATTTTCCAATGTGACCTAATAATGCATAAATTGCATCACAAAATTAAGGACCGGTCTCAAACATTTGATGCATAATTTGCAACTTCTATTTGTGACCAGTCTGTTCATACATCTATGACTAGGATTGCAAGTGATCTGAGGAGAAGAAGCCTCTATTAGCACAGGTTCTCAAATCATACATGCAAGGGAAGTGTGAAATGTTTAATTGTACCAGCAAATGAAGAAACAGCCTCCTCTTGAAGGCATCAATGAAGATAATCCAGTTTAGTTATGTGGCAGTGTCTGCACATTGCCTTGCTTTGCAAAATGAGGTATGCTTGGGTTTGAGCAACAAGGACCCCTGTGTTAAACAGCTCATAATGCTTATGGTTAATTATGCACAGTTATAAAGTTTCTGTTCTATCAACCTTCGGTAACAAGGAAAGAACTGAAGCAAAGTTTACTCAGTTGGAACTTGGACTTCACGAATTGCACACATTCTGTTAATTGTGGGCGAAATTCAATGTGAGCAATACTATGACTTGTTATATCATATATCCCTAAATATTCTTAGCTGTATTCTGGAACAGTCACAACTAGAACATTGCCTAATGAAGATGAACTTTAAGGTGGGCATTTAATTAAAGTGATCTTTAACTGAAACACATACTAATAGAAATAAACTTTAAACTTGTTATGAAACGATGTTGCAAGCTATTTGTTAATAAAACATATAAACATAACATTCATTATAAGCTGCAGGATGGAAAGCAATAGATTAGCATGAATGCTAAATGTATAAAACCTTTGCATTTGCTGGAACCAACTATAACTGCTAGTCAAAATGAAAAATATTTATCCTTTTTTTAACTGAAGTAATACACAATTGCTGGGAGGCAAACAGATCTATTGCGATTTTTAAACCATGACACATGCACTCAGAAATGACTGCGCTCTGTAATGTATATTTTTGAAAATATTGATTCATCTCTTTTTATTTCCAGGCCTTGTCAAAATGATATGTCAGTCTATTAAAATTAAAAAAAACTTCTTCCTGTAATTTGTCATTAGAAAGAACTCTTTCCCTTATACTAGAGATGTCATTTATAATAAAGTGGGACCATTAACTTACATATACAAATGTATTAATACATTAGTGGCAATGTTTTACAATATCCTGAAGTCTACCTTCCCTGGACAGCTTTCTATAGCAAAACAAATTAGGAGAAGCACATTTTCTTCTGGAGTTGAAAGCTTGTGAAAGAAAATATTCCTTCATCATTCAAGGAGATTTTCGTTAAGTCACATTGCTTTATGTTTCTTATGTAAATGCAAGGCAGTTTGTTGTCTGCGCATTAATTATGCAAGTTGTAAAGTATTCCTATTCGTGCACGTTAAGGATCTTTTGACATTGAGTGGTTCATGTGTCAAATAAACTATAAGAGTCAAGGTTGCTTGGCTTGTGGTTGTCAGCCGAACACGTGATGACCTAACCTTCTACTATGAAACATAACGATGTGGGTTGCTAAATACCGGGGGCCTCATTCATAATATACAGACATGTAAAATGCATAGAAAATGTCGAAATTTACATGTATCTCAAAAGTCGGCCGAAAAAAATCGCCAAGATACAGCAATAATTTCTATTCACAGTCAATTTTGTAAATAAAACACATGCAAGAATTGCATCTCCTGATTCACAATACAAGTACATGAGGAATTTTGGGTTCTTAATATGTGCAAAGTAATTCTAATTTTCTGCTGTTTGCAAGCTGTGTGACATCCTGACTGTAGGGTTAGTCATGAAAATTCCAGTAAGTAATAATAATTTCGCAAGACTGGATATTCAAAAACGATTCCCATCGGACAACAGCTGTAAAGTCACTGTCAACAAACATTCGCTAAAGCAAGAGGTCTCTTTTTTTCAGTGCATTATGTCTTTATCGTAACAGTTGTATCTTATGCGATATGTAGGGGTGCATGTACTTTAAATACAACGCACATGCTGCCTTACATTTGTACATAGATTTGTGAACACACATATATACCTTAAAACAAGACCAATATGGGTAAATGCAGACACAAGTAACTGCTGGTTGGATGCATGGGTGGATGGACTATTGACCGGGTGGCTGCATGCAAGAATGTCTGCTTGGTTGGGTGGCTGCGGTTGCATACAGTGGTAGCTGGTTAGTTAGAGGATGTAGTAGGGCGCACAAACTCACTTTTAGTTATTCACATGAACACACGCTCACACCCACCCATTCAAATGCACACACACACACATGTGTACATACTCATATGCACTCATTCATTCACATGCACGTGTGTGTTGACAGATTCACAAACATCAATTCACAAGCATACATGAGCGCACATATTCACACCCATCTATTCACAAGCACAGATGTTTGCACATTCGACACCCTCCCATTCACAAGCACATACTTGCACATAACCATCACAGCACACACATGAAAATACACATGCATTTATACATAGACACATGCACTCCAACATTTAACAAGGCATAGATTCGTCAATGGGATGGAGACCACAGCTAGAAAAATCAAAAATAGTGTTTAAACAAAATTGTCTTCCAATATAAAAAGACACAACAAATGTGCGAATAAGGCAGTTACCCCAGCAATAGAGATTTTCAGGTATAAGGTCCAATCAGCTGCTTTGTACGGGGCAGAACGTTGGGGTCCAGTATGTAGGAAGACCTTTGAAATACAGGAGAACAAGTTTATCAGGGGATTGTTAAATGTATCCAACAACACTCCACTGATACCATTATTTCTAGATTTAAACATTAAACATACTGACCACCAAGCAATGTTGAGACCATTATTATTATGGGTTAGATTATGGATAACCCCCAAATTGACTGATTATAAAAATGGTCTGAAAGAAGTATTGGACCTAGATAGTGGCAGTAAAATCTTCTGGTTCAAGCACGTAAGAGCTTGGTTAACAAAATTAGGATTAACCCATTTTTGGAGTGAGCCGGAGTCCCTAAGTACGGCTTCTAAGAAAATAGTTAAATTGTCTTTTTGGTCTTGAGTCATGAATCTGCGTACACAAGAGCACATGGCCCTTTAACCGAAAAATTCCTAATGGTTAAAAATGTGGCCCATTTTGAATCATTTCTCGGTGAGATTCAGCCACCATTGGCCAGAACACTGTACTTAAAATATAGATACGGAACTCTGAGAACCAAGGCCACCGAGAAAAGCTGGGGGAAGACAAACAGTGATTACTGCACTCTATGTACAAATAACTCAAGGGAGGACATACTACATATAATTTTTTTTGTCCTAGTTATGGTAATGCAAGGAAAAAATGGATAGTGCCACTGTCTCAGAACATTGGTTCTATCTCCCATAAAGAAGCTGGCAGAATCCTAAATACGGACACTAGCCAAGTAATTGTGTTCGGAATCAGTAAATTTCTTCTGGCTGTAAACTTTATTAGATTAAAAATGTTTCTTCCTTTTTAAATTGTATACCCTATGGATTTGCTTAAACACGAATTACGAATTGTGTTTTTTTCTTTTACTTTTACGTGTTAAATTTAATTTTTTTTGCCTTGGCTGTTATAAATTCCATTTAATGTTTTTTTTAAATCTGTATAATGTATTTTTATCTTTTACACATATTTATTCAAACTTCTGTGATAATCCCAACTATAACAGTGTGTCCTAATATGATGAAATGAAGTAGCGATTATTGATTTTTTGGTATTGTAAACAGTACTTTTTATTGTATCTCTTTTATGTTGCTAATGCAACGAAATAAAGATTGAATTGAATTGAACAAGGCATTTACCGAGCCACACTGGTGAAGGCAGGACCAGTGGGTGGTGGGAGGGAAAAGTATGATGGCCAAGGAAGGAGTTGGAGGCTTTGGAAAACAATCCAAAAAAATAGAAGATCTCACCACCCTCTTATTGGCTCACTTTGCCACTGATCAGCCAAAAAGACTACATTGTCACAGATCAGGATGAGATCAGTGAGACTAGACATAGAATTGAGAAAGGGAGGTATGAGGTACCAATAGAAAGTCAATCCTGGGCTTTTCAAGGAATAAAGCTCAAGCACACAGGGTCATCCCTGGGCACTTCAAAGATTAAAACTCAAGTGTGCAGGGTTGAGACTCCCAAGGACGCCCCCTCTTATAAACAGAATATGGATCCTCAGAGGGCTTTGTCAGGGTAATAATGTTACTGCCCCCAGTGTGGTGAGGTCCTCATCCCCATAAACCTTGGCTCTTGAGGCCAGGTGCCTGCACGTTAGCATATAGATAGCGACTGACTGCCTGACCATGACATGATGAGCTTTAAGTAAGCCTGACCTTTGCTCAGCCTGACACTCATGGTTTTGAAAAGGTGGGGAGGGAGTCCCAGCACCTGTAGTGATAAGATGCCTCTTGAGGCGTATAATAGATGGGCTTTTGTTGATGTGTAGCAAAATGACCTCAAGTGTGAGTGAGATGATAAATGATGGATTATGGGTTGACAAATGAGTGTGTTAGGGTGTGTCTGTGTGGATGAGCAAGGGTATATAATAGATGCATAATTGTGCCTTGATAGGTGGATGTGTAGGTGTGTGTAGAAGGATGCAGGTATGTTGCTTCAGGGAATAAGTAAATCATTTCCATTTACCATGATTTGCTATTAAACAGTAAGGGGCCGAATTATCAAGGTTTTTTATCGCCTTTGCCACGCAAGGGGGCACAAGGCTGAAGCAAAAACGAAGTGAGATTTATCAAGCCAAGCAAGGCCACCTTCAATTGCCATGCATTGCTTGGCAAATCTAGAGTAACACAAGGCAGTGCAAATCACTGCCTTGAATTATTCTGTCCGAGGGAGGCGTTCCTTGGGTGGAAAGAGGGTGTTCCCACACATCCACCCATGGATTTTTTTGCATTCCCAAATTTACCATTATGGTAGATCTGGGAATGTGTCAAAATTGTATGCCTCCATATGCGAGGGGTAACAAAGAGAAATTTCTTTATTTCTCTTCATTTTTCCCTCTTTCTATGTGTGTTGCATTCTGCAGCACAAGCAGAGAGAGGAAAATGCCTCTTCGGATTGCTTTTTTGTTCAGGAAGTTGTTCTTGCCTACAACTCAGGCACCCTTGCATCATGACTCAAAGGCTCCTGTGTTGCCTCTAGGCTGGCAAAAGTATGCCAGTGCTAGGAAATCACAATAATGCGCCATTTAATGTGAAGTACAGCATATTCCGGCCCTTTCACACAGCACAGTGCAGCAAGGTGGTTTGCTCTATTGAACTGCGTAAAAAGTTATAAATATGGGCCAAATGTATCAAAGCTTTGCATCACCCTAGCTCCACGCAAGGGGGCGCAAGGGTGACTAGAAAACGAAGTGTGATTTATCAAGCCATCAAAGGCCACCTTGTGTGATACTGCATGATTTCATAAATCTAGAGTAATGCAAGACAGCCCAAATCTCTCCATTACATTACACTTCCTCAGAGAAGCGTTCTACGGGTGGGGTGTAGGTGTTCCTATCCATCCTCCCATGAATTTTGGCGCATTCCTATATTTACCATTAGTGGTAGTCCTGGGAATGCATCAAAATGCTAGACCTCCCCAGGTGAGGCATGATGAAGAGAAATTTTCTTCCCATTTTTAGGTTTTGCCTAGGCAGCACATGCGCTGTCTCGGCGAGAGATGCTGTATTCAGTATAGTGGGGGATGCTCCGCCCACTTTGCCGCCATACATTTCATTGGCTGCAATACAAAATCCTACATTTTGATTGGTTCTTGGAGTTTTAGTTCCGCGTCCTGACTGGCATGACATCATGCTTCCTCTTCAGAGGCTATCAGCCCCTTTACTAGTAATACAATTTTTTTTCCTTGTCTCTCCCCGTTCGCTCCCGCAGTCTGTAACTTTGTGTACCACAAGCACCCCCCCCCCGCCCCCTCCCTTTTGCGCTTTCTTTCATGGCGGCACTTCCATTTAAAATGCAATAGGTCTCGGGTAAATCCGAGTCCTGTTGCATTTTCAGTGCTTGTTTGTCCTGTGATTGGTTAGAGACTTTGCACTATATTTTGCCTGGCCTGTCCTAATGACATGCACAGTACAAACATCTGTGTTACTGCCTTATATTATACGCATGCGCCAAAAGTCAGCATGCTCATGGATCCCTTCTAACGTTATTTTGTAGTCCTTTTTAGTCCGTTTCCAGGGCATCAGTATATGCGTGGATTTTATAACATCTACATTTTTATCTCAAAACAGTATTTTGCCACTTTTTTCCTTTTTAGTGGGAGTGATATAGATAGTGTATGCACCGATCCATGAGTTAGCACCAGCGTTTTCAGAATTCGTAGTTCACACTACTCCCACAATGCTCGCGGTTTATGTTGGGTGCCGACACCTGGGCAGTTCTGTTTTTATTTCTTCACTTTCACGGTGATATTGTTTAAACGCGATTTCGCGTAGACGCCATTACCTCACAGCTGAGCATTAGAAAACAGTCCTCGAGCCGTGAACGCTGCCAGCAGGAGATTTTTCTAGATAAGGTACGCAGCACATGGACGTAGACATTGCGAAATCATCAAGTACTGTTGTCCACACATTTTTTAAGTACTGTTGCTCTCCATTTTTAGTGATTTGGGCATCGCTCTTGATATATATTCACATGAGCCTAGGTTCGCCTTCAAGTTTCAAGTGACTCAATGAGTACTGTGCACCTACGCGCCACATCTAGGGTGTCATTGTCCACTTTGGTTAAGTTAAAGTATCGGGTATACATGGAGGATACCACGTTAGTGATATGTTTAGATCTTTGGTTTGAGGACATCTGTGCAGGCTATTGGTTCTGACTTATCAATCTTGTTATCACTTGCCTATACCGCAGGTTTCTACTCCCATTGTTTGGCAACCCATTCTGCTGTCTGTTCTTTACTAAGGTATGATTACTGAAAGGCGGATAAAACCCAATAGATGTGGTCTGAGCTTTAAGTGGGATGAAAAACCTGGGTGATTCTCAACGGAGCTTGGCCTATGTAATTAAGGACGTATCATATAACACCCTAAGCTAAAAATCTGTGCTTAGCATACTGTGCTGCCGGACTGGTATTTTGCTGTCTCTGTCATTGCATCCAGATATAAAATTCAACAAGTAACATTACACTTACAGCAAGTGAAGGCTATTGGCTTTGTCAAATATTTGTTGCATAAGATAAAAATATGCACCAACTACGGCTTTGTTGTATATAATATTGAAAATGCTTCAGTTCTGAAATGATGAGACTGAAAGAACCATAGAAAGTATATTTGAAGTTACGTCAAAGGCAGTGAAGGGTGGCACTACTGCCAAGTAAAAAAAGAAAATCTCACTGAGGGTGAGGGCAAAAATGGAGAGCCTGATTGTGCATCTTACCTGCTTAAATTGTGTGACTTTAGGCAAACATTTTATTTAACCATTATGAAAGCACTTTAAAAAATGTGAGTTCAGAGCACCCGTTGTACAAAATCCTATTGTGTTTGATTGACAACTACAAGTGGGCAAAGGTTCCCCTCCCGCCCTGTCTAAGCCACACATGTCTAATTGGAATGCTTTTCCAACTCTGCACTGCACCGAGGACATATTTTCATAATACATTAATATGGCAAAACCAATTGGCATGGCCAATGCTTGTTTCCTCTTTCTACATGTGCTGCATTCTGCAGCACACATAGAACAGGAAAATGTCTTTCAGGATAGTTTTTGTGCAAGGTGGTATCCTATCCGGCACAAAAACAATCCTGCCTACAGTGCAGTAACCTTACAACTTGACGCAAGGGTCCCTGCATTGGCGCTAGGCAGCCAAAAGGATGCCAGCACCATGAAAGCACAGGAATGCACCATTGAATGTGAAATAACGCAAATGCCAGCCCTTTCCTTTTCACGGAGTGCTGCATGCAAAATGATAAATATGGGCCTGTATATTTTACAAGCAAGAATTCCACATCTGCTTTGACACTGGATTTGATAAACAATAGTGTAACATGTGACTCCCTGGACATCATTACGCGCAGTTTGACTGTGGACTGAGTAATTGGTCTGTCAGCCATGTCTTTTGCACCTGCAACACTGTCTACAAACTGGAGTAACATAGACTAAAGCACCAGAAGTTACACAGTAAGCTAATGAGACTTCAACGCATACATTTACAAAAGATGGTCACTGTTGGTTTAGTTTCTTCAGATATTTTGATACCTTTGGTAAAATAAATGCTTCTGCATAGGGTCATCTGAAATACCTAGAAGAACCTGGTGATCTGTGTATCCGAGATCAGTGATGTTTTGTATCCTATGTCTGACTATACGTAGATTGAGAAATGCCAGCAGCTCCTGTAGTGCCATTTTCAGCTGAGAACTGCCCTATGTGCAATCTTATAACAAGTTCATCACCTTCTGGAGTCTGTCACATATGGTGAGGAGTAGGAAAATATCCATTGTTGGCTGTTGGGTTAGAGAGAGCATAATCAGGAGAAGAGTAGTGTGAGGCAGAAGGAAGGAGAGTGAAGAGTACAGCATTAGGCATAAGGAAGGAGAGGGTTGTAGTAGAGCAGTGTGAGGGAGACAGAAAGAGTGTGAAGGAGAAGAGCAGCGTGAGGCAAAAGGACAGAGAGTGAGGAGGAGTAGAGCAGCGTGAGGCACAAAGACTGAGAGTGAAGAGGAGAAGAGCAGTGTGAGCTAGAAGGACAGTGAGTGTGGAGGAGAGCACTATGAGGCATATGAATGGAGAGCAAAGAGGAGAAGACCTGGTGGTGTTGGTGGTGGGGGTACAGCTCCTGGTGTTGACAATGTTGGTAATGGTGGTGTTTGTACTTGTTGTTGCAGCTTAGGAACTCAATAAAGAATCATTGGCAAAGCCAAAAGTTTTCGCCTAAGCAGGCTCTATTGGCTTTGTCAGTGCCTTTTTAAAAATTATTTATGAATATTGTAGAGACTTTATCTCTGTTCAGTGATATAAAGAGCAAGCATTCTCAATGCATGCCTCAAGTTCAGGCTCGAAGATTCGAGCCAGACCATTGGCTTGTCCCTGGTTTGCGTCCTGTTCATTTGTTGGTTCGCCCATCTATAGTATTTAGAGTGGCAAGAGTGGCGAGTACATAAAAGATCTGTATGGCAAACCAGGAAGAACTTGTTAATAAATGCTGGAGAGATTCTTATATTCAATTCAAGTGCCCGTCCGCGCCTGTACCGCGCCCAGCGACAGATACCCTGGCCCCTGGAACGCCACGACACCCGACTCTGCTACAATGGCAACACCCTCAACGCACTCAACACCGGATGATCACACACCTTCTTCCTGGCCGCCCCGAAGCGCACCAAAGGAGCCTTCTCATGCTGGAGCTGCAGCTTCATCAGTCTCCGAGCCACCAATCTGCCCACCACGACAGGACGCAAAAACCTCAGAAGCATACTTCTGAACACCCGCTCCGCACGCAAACACGCCGTCGAACTCTGGGACCTGCTCGACACATCCTCCTCGGACGTCGCCTTCCTGATGGAGACCTGGATGATTGAATCCTCAGCACCCGACATCGCCATAGCCATCCCGGATGGCTACAAGATCTCCCGCAGAGACCGCACCAATGGAGTAGGAAGTGGAATCGCCATCATCCACAAGCCCACCCTCAAGGGTCTCAACCATCTCCGACGACACCCTCAGTACCGCCGAACACCTGCACTTACAGCTCCAGACTGATCCCAACACCACCCTCTGAGGAACTCCGATCCACAGACCCCCCCGGACCCCGGCATCAGTTCAGCGACTCCATCCCCGACTTCATCAGCACACACGCCCTCGCTTCCACGGACTACATCCTCTTCGGAGACCTGAACTTCCACCTCGAAAACAACAACAACACCAACTCCACCACCCTGCTCAACAACCTCACCAACCTCGGACTCCGCCGGCCACTCGCTTGACCCAATCTTCTCCGCAATCTCCCACGTCTCCCTCAGCCACACAATCACACAACCGAACTCCAATGGACCAACCATCGCTGCATCCACTTCACCTTCCGGAAACCCACCACGCACCAATGCACCCAACAGATCCCCTGCCGCAGCTGGAGCAAAATCAGCAAAGCCCAGCTAAACACCGCCCTCACCTGAAGCCCACCCGCCGACCTCACCGACCCTAAAGCCATAGTCAGCAACGTCAGGCGTTGGATCAACGACTGTGCCAACACTCACGCCCGATCAAGAAACCCTATAACAGATGCACCAACAAGAATGCCAGCTGGTTCTCCGCAGACCTCCAAACAAACCTGCTGAAAACTAGAGAAGAAATGGCACAGCAAACAGACACCGGAGAACCAAGCAGCCCACAATAATGCCAAGCACAAACACCATCACCTCATTGGATCCTCTTCAAGAACCTCCTTCAAGGACCGCCTCAACAACAACGCACACAACAGCAAAGAGCTCTTCAACATTGTGAAGGAACTCTCCAACACCAACGACATCTCACCATCGCTATATCTGTGCAACTCCCTTGCCACCTTCTTGCATCACAAGATCGCAGACATCCACAACAGCTTCAACAACCTGACCACCCGACAGCCAATGACACCTCCGACCCCATGGCCACCACCCACAGCGACCCTCTGTTCACCTGGACTAACATCAATGACGATGACACCATCAAAATCATGAACACCATCCACTCCGGCTCCCCGTCAGACTTGTGCCCACACCACATCTTCAGCAAAGCCAGCACCACAATCGCACCCCATCTCCGCAAGGCGATCAACATCTCCTTCAAGACCACGACCTTCCAGGAGAGCTGGAAGCACGCCGAGATCAACGCCTTGCTCAATAAACCCAGGGCAAACCCGATAGACCTCAAGAACCTCCGGCCAATCTCACTTCTCCCGTTCCCGGCAAAGGTCACCGAGAAATTCATCAACAAACAGCTGATCCACTACCTCGAGGAGAACAACATCCTGGATCCGTCCCAGTCCAGCTTCCGCAGCAACCACAGCACAGAAACTGCCCTCATCGCTGCCACAAATGACATCAGGGCCCTGCTGGACAACAGAGAAACAGCAGCCCTCATCCTCCTGGACCTATCAGCCGCCTTCAAAACGGTCTGCCACCACACCCTAAGCAAAAGCCTACACAACGCAGGGATCCGAGACAAGTCTCTGGAATTGGCCAACTCCTTCCTCTCCATCAGAACCCAGAGCGTCCGCCTGCCCCCATTCCGTTCCAAAGCTTCCAAGATCATCTGCGGCGTACCCCATCATCCCTCAGCCCAACACTATTTAACATCTACATGGCCTGCTCGCCCTCATCGCCAGACTGCACAAACTCAACATCATCTCCTATGCCTACAACACCCAGCTGATCCTCTCCCTCACCAAAGACCCCACACTTCCAAAACCAACCTCCACAAAGTAATGAAGGCTGTTGCTGACTGGATGAGGAACAGCTGACTGAAGCTGAACTCGGACAAGATGGAGGTCCTCATCCTCGGATCCACCCCCTCGGCCTGGGATGACTCCTGGTGGCTGACTGCACTAGGGGCACCCCTACAACCACCGACCACACACGCAACCTATGAGTCATCCCCGACTCTACCCTTTTCATGATGAAGCAGGTCAACGCCGTCTCCTCAATCAATCAATCAATCAAAGCTACTCACCCAGAGGGTCTCAAGGCGCTAGGGGAGGGGGGTCCGCTACTGCTCGAACAGCCAGGTCTTGAGTTGCTTCCTGAAGGCGAGGTGGTCCTGGGTCAGGCGGAGGTGGGTCGGGAGGGAGTTCCATGTCTTGGCGGCGAGGTAGGAGAAGGACCGTCCCCCTGTGGTGGCTCTTCAGATGCGGCGGACGGCGGCGAGGGCGTGGCCGGTCGATCGAAGCAGGCGTTTGGGAGCGTAGAAGTTGAGGCGGCTGTTGAGATATCCTGGGCCTTGGTTGTGTAGGGCTTTGTGTGCGTGGGTGAGGAGTCGGAAGGTGATTCTTTTGTTGACCGGGAGCCAGTGCAGGTCTCTCAGGTGTCTGGAGATGTGGCTGCGACGAGGGATGTCCAGGATGAGTCACGCTGAGGCGTTCTGGATCCGCTGGAGTCTCTTCTGGAGTTTGGCGGTGGTTCCGGCGTAGAGGGAGTTGCCGTAGTCCAGACGGCTGGTGACGAGGGCCTGGGTGACCGTCTTCCTGGTCTCGGTGGGGATCCACCGGAAGATCTTACGTAGCATGCGCAGGATGTTGAAGCACGACGAGGAGACGGAGTTAACTTGTCTGGTCATGGAGAGGGAGGAGTCCAGGATGAAGCCCAGGTTGCGTGCGTGGTCTGTTGGCTTGGGTGCGCCGCCTAGGGCGGGGGGCCACCAGGAGTCGTCCCAGGCGGAGGGTGAGGATCCCAGGATGAGGACTTCCGTCTTGTCCGAGTTCAGTTTCAGGCGGCTGTTCTTCATCCATTCGACTACCTCTTTCATCCCTTCGTGAAGGTTGGCTCTGGCGGTGGCGGGGTCGTTGGTGAGGGAGAGGATCCGCTGGGTGTCGTCGGCGTAGGAGATGATGTTGAGGTTGTGCTGGCGTGCGATGTCTGCGAGGGGGCTCATGTAGACGTTGAAGAGGGTTGGACTGAGCGAGGAGCCTTGAGGAACGCCGCAGATGACTTCCTCCTCCTGCTTCAACACCCTCCGCATGCTTCACAGGATCTTCAAGTGGATCCCGACCAAAACAAGAAGGGCGGTCACCCAGGCCCTCGTCAGCAGTAGACTGGACTACGGAAACGCACTCTACGCAGAAGCCCCGGCCAAACTCCTGAAACAGCTCCAACTCATCCAGAACACCTCCGCATGCCTGATCCTCGACATCCCTCGCCGCAGCCACATCACACCCCACCTGACAGACCTGCACTGGCTCCCTGTCAACAAGAGGATAACCTTCAAACTCCTCACTACGCACACAAGGTACTACACAACACTGGACCAGCGTACCTCAACAGCCGACTCAGCCTCTACACCCCCACCCGCCAGCTCCACTCAACAGACCGCGCCCTCGCCACCGTCCCCCGCATCCAAAGAGTGACCTCCGGTGGCAGATCATTCTCCCGCCTCGCCCCCATGACATGGAACAACCCCCCATCTGCCTGAGGCAGACCAAAGACCTTCTAACCTTCAAGACCTGGCTGTCCAAACAGTAGCAGCTTTCTTCCCCCCTGCGCCGTGAGACCCCCACGGGTATGCAGTGTGCTTTACAAATGCTATGATTGATTGATTAATTGATATTACATTTACTCACGTGCCTGGTGAGCCAGAAAGACTGGCCAGAAGCTCTATTGTGCCATGTCGCTGTGCTGTGGGATTCCAGGCGCCTCCTTAGCCCCAAAAAAGTCTCTTTAGCTCCAACCATTGGCTCTGTCATTTCAGGTGGGTATCCTAATATTTATACCTCTTGCTTAACATTCGCAGTCGAGAGGGGGATCCCGAGGGACCTCGCCAAATGTCACAGCTCCCTTGAAGGAACGCAAGAGCAAATAAATCTGGATTATTCACAGCAAATGGTAAAATCATCTACAGCATAGAGGAGCAGGGAGCACTGTACTGCAAGCAACCCACCCATGCTCGGATTCGGGCCCAGCTGAGAGGATTTGGGAACCCAGCACAGGAGCGGAGCACGCGGGGCCTTCGTCTGTCAGCAGTGATGGCGGATTAGACACTGATTGCTTCAGTGGGACCACACTCGGGAGGCAGGCTATTAAACAGAGTCTTAGTCCATATAATTGTTTGTGTGCTGAGCACAGGCGCCAGCATACTCTATGGAGTGAGGAAGGAGAGGGGGGAAGGCGGGTAAAACAAGTCATGTGGCCAACATTATTTAATGTTTAAAAAAAATACGTTTTAGCGGTCCAACGAGTCGAAGCCGGCCAAGGACATGGCTTGGGCGGTGGTGGCACTGAGGCTGCAAAGGAGGTGTCACTACAGACCCGGGTCTCGCGCCTTGAAATCACATTCACTGTGTCCTTCATGAGTTATGCTTTGAAGCTGTGAGAGCATGTTCAGTGAAACTAAGGCAGAGAAAGCCGTGGGAGCATGCTCAGCATCCGAGAATCGCAGCAGGCTGTACACCTGGTCCCAAAACCTGGCAAGTCATCAAACAAGTGACGAAAAACCATGGCCGCCTTTATGCCTAATAAAGCTACCGCAATGTTAAACGACCATACACGAATGGTAAAAAAAAGTGCTTACCCAGGAATTCAAAGACACTGACAACCGCCACAAGTAAAAGATCCAGTCTGGGTGGGCAGGGCCAAAAGTGGACAGGGTGATAACAAGGAGGGACTAAGAAGCCTCCTTTTCAATCAGCAGCCAGTGTTTAGCATGGAGGATGACGTAACCCAATCAAAAAAATAGCCGGATCTTCAAGTCTCCTTTGGAAACCGTATTGATGACAGAAAGCCCTAGCAGAGTGAGGAGTGCATGCACGCTCCAGCGCTAGGTCTATGAGACCTAACAATTATCCCTTGTAGTAATTGTGGATAACAGCATGTAAGTGATCTATCCTCTGAGAAGACTAGTCTAGTCCAAAAAGTCAAACATACATGGCTGAGTCAATCCAGCAATTACAGTGTTAAGTTTAAGAACATTTTTTAAAAGTATAGGGGAACATTTCCGAAACAGAACAATATCCTAACAATTAGGAATGATCATGTCATCCACAAATACAACCCTCAGTACTTGTTACTGAGAAGAGTAGTAATTGCATTCCAATAAGTTTAAGCCCACTTGCACCAAAATGAAAACAAAATAACGCCTTGTGGACTTGCACACTCTGTCAAAAGTAAATTAACATGGCTTCTGTGTCTCAAATACAGTCCAGGCACTGGTATATTTGAGTTAGGCAACATATGAATTGGTACACAATCCACCAACAGCCCGCTGTCTACCAGAGCTGCACAGGTAATTACCTCAACTGCCATGGCCAACTACTGTCAACCATGTTTAGAGATCTCTGACTGCCTGTTGGAGATGTGTATGCCTTCAGTGGCATCACAGCCCCTTCTCTGAATGCAATGAATGTTTGCTGAGTGAAAACCAATTTTCAGGCAGCTCTGTGACTCTCCCAAAGCACAGTTTGTTTCCGGGAATCTAAAACTTAGGAACCTGACAAAGTTGCTTTTCCTCATTGTTCTGAAGAGCAAAGAAGCACATTTGGCCATTCACTCGATATAGGGTGAACAGTCTGATGTACTTGAATCGATGGCCCCAAATCTGTGCAAGGTTTCACTGGTGGAGCCAATGGGGGCTCTTCCAGTTGAAACATGATGGTCCTCCTGACACTAACTAGCATGGATGTACCATCAATATGGCAGACAGAGTGCTCTGCTACATTTATGGCACAGTTCCATCTGCGAAATCTCAAAACATACAGTTTTACATCATAGTGAATATAGTCAAAGTCAAAGTATGCTTTATTCGAGATTTCACTCATAAAAGCAAGACATACAGTAATTAAAAATTCAATTACATTTTCTGTTCATTATTACGAATACTAAGCATACTATTTACAAATTTTGACTCAATAAAAACCAGTGCGATATTCGATACATGGCAAGATAAAATAGATTTAAAAAATACAAAAAAGATGAGATTGCATAAATTAAAACAGTTTATAATAAAACCGTTAGTAGAATATAAAAATGCAGAGAATCATTCCAGACAGAGAATAATCAAATGACTAGCAGTCTCTGTCTAATCGACCATGACCATTCTAAGTATTTAGCAGTGGCTATTACTATCCATGTTAAAGTGCTAGTGCATATTACACGCAGAGCAATGGTACCCTTGATTGCCCCCAAATTCCTACACATCGGTACTAGCCACACACGTCTAGGGTCAGAGTAAGCCGGGCAAGTGAATAGAAGATGGCCCATAGTTTCTTTTGCCAGACCACACGCAGGGCATATATCACTCAGTTCACCATCCCATCTGGCTGTCAAGGATCTGAGAGGTAGTGAGCCTGCTCTCAGTTGAAACAAGAGCTTTCTATCACCAGGCCTGGCTATGATATCCCAACAAGGTTCCAAGGAAGGATACAATTTAACGTCTAGAAAACTCTTAGTCATAGATCCTAGACCAGAGCTACCCCAAGCCCGGGATGCTATCTTCTCCCAATAGATTTCTTTTAGCACCTTTTTTGTTGGAAAAGTTGCTCCTGCTGGGTCATCCCAAAGTGCGCTCATACCAAGCTCGGTCAAGACTGTCTTTAGCGTTTTGAGCCACTCATTTTTGTGAAATGTATCTAATTTAATAATATCTAAGAACCCTATGGCGTAATGAGAGAGCTCCGGTGTAGTCCAGAGCCTACGCCATTACAATATTGGTCGAAGCCTGGCTAGGTCTGTGACAGCTTTTTTGCCTAGCTCATACCTAGGAGGCAAGAAGGGAGTGCTCTTAGGGAGACCAGTGATAGCCCATAAAAACTTGTTTTCCGGTGATTGGAGCGAAGATAATTTCTCGAACCCCCAAAGCTCAGCACCATAAAGTGCAGATCCGAGGGCCTTTGCTTCATGCACCTGGAGAGCGAGCTTTACAGGTTTCGTTAAAGATTTTCTATGTTCAGAGCTAATATGAAATTTGAAATTTGAAATTTGATTTATAAAGTGCATGGCTGCCCGGGAGCGTCCCAGCGCTAACAAAAAAATGGAAACAGAGAACAAACTCAAGAGGGTACCAATAATTAGGAGTCCTTGGGAAAAAGAAATGTTTTAAGGGCCTTTCGAAACTTAAAATAACAGAGTTCGGTCCGAATCCGACTGGGGAGAGAGTTCCAGTCTTTTGCCGCATTTACAGAAAAGCGGCGACCCCCTGTTCGTGCCTTCCTAACTCTGGAAACCTTAGCAAAATTTCCAAGGTCTGACCGGAGCACCTGACAGCTGCCTATGCCTTAGTGTAGCAATGTCTATATGCTGTCCCCAGCCATTCTTATTTGAAATATGTATACCGAGGTAGGTAAAAGTATTCACCACCTCTAGAGAACGGCCATTCATAATGATTTTTGATTTGAAACTTCAGTGGGGGTTAAAGATCATCAGTTTAGTCTTTGCGACATTAACCTTGAGCCCATGCTCCTTACAGAATAAATCAAAAATAGACAAAGCACGCTGCAGACCACTTGGAGTTTTTGATAGGATGAGCGTGTCATCTGCAAACATTAAATTAGTTATTTTTAAGCCAGCTAATGAAGGGGCGTCTACCTCTGCAGATTGCATACGTGCAACCACACCGTTAATATATAATGTAAAAAGGGTAGGTGCCATTGCACAGCCTTGCCGGACTCCCCTCTCCACTGGGAAATCCTCTGTCACCATACCCTGACCTCCCCACTGTATTTTGGCATTAGTTGCTGTGTGGAGCCGCATTACCAGTGTCAGTAATTCAGTTGGTACACCCATTCCTTTAGAACAGACCACAGCTTGGACCGTGGAACTAGATCGAGGGCAGCCCGCAAATCGACAAAAGCCGCATACAGGCTGCCCCCTCCCAGGACCACGGTCCTTCACTGCAGCAAGTTAAAACAGAAGACCTGGTCCACCGTACTTGTGGACCTGCGGAATCCCGCCTCAAAGGGAGACAAAGCATTATTTTCCTCCGCCCAGTCTAGTAGCCTATTCACGATCACACGCCCTACTATCTTCTGGGAAGAGTCGCTAAGGCTTATTGGCCTGTAGTTGCCAGGCTGGGATCGATCGCCTTTCTTGAAAACAGGTATTATTACCGCACCCTTCCAGGATAGCGGTACCTCAGCACCCCTAGCAATAGCATTAATAATTAGACAGATGTATTTGCACCAACGCTCCTTATCATTGATAAAGACATCGGCTGGTACACCGTCCAATCCAGGGGCGCGCCCACTGGCCACAGAATTCAAAGCAGCCAAAATCTCTTTAGGACAGAAAGAATTTTCTTTGAAATGGGTTGGAGTTATGATTACTGCAGTAGGGACTTGTTTTTTTTCAGCATACTGCATTTGGAAACATTTTACCCATTCCCCTTCCGGAACATTGTTGTTTGGAGGATTAGGAAGACCCTCACCTCCCCACTTCACAATATTCCAGAATAATCTAGAATCATTTCTGTCACTAGCTCTTTTTAGTTCAGACCAGTGATGCTCATCCCAAGCTTTTTTTGCCTTTGTTATAGTATTTTTGTATTCCCTTCTGGCAGTTTGTATAGCAGTGTCCTGTCTCCCTTTTATAGTAACACCCAGAGCAAGTTATGCATCACGACAACAATGATTATATCATCCTGGATGTTTGGGAGCTCTTGCCCCATTGGCCTTTACAGGCTTGAGAAAGCGGTTCTTTATTAAAGAGAAAAGGGTTTCATGGATTTCAACCACACTACCTAAACCTGAGCAAGAGGACGTGTTATTTTCCAGGGCTAATATTGCCTTGTCAGCCTCAGCATTAATATTCTCCATGGCCTGCAAGTTGGACACTACATTAGTCCATCTCAGCCTTCGCATGTCATTCGTGGGGACGATCAAAGGTGAGGTAGAAGAAATGGTACCTGAGGACCCGTTAGAAGATGCCCACCATTTATGTTCAGTACACAGAGGATTATGATCACTTTCGTACCTTCCCACAACCTCCATATCACATAATAACGGCCAGAGTTTCAGGCTACAAAGTACATAATCAATTCGACTTCTATGCCGCCCATTGTCAAACGTCATTGCCCCATGCTTATCACTGAAAGTCCTCCCATTTAGTGCTCTTAGACCTTTTTCAAGACACATAGCATTTAGACCAATCACATTCTCTGTCCATCTGACAACTGATTTCAGCTCTAATTTGGGAACTCCCCATTGCCAATCCACATCATCACCAAGGAAGTTCTCATCTGTGGCTAGGGGTTCAAATGTTCGATTCAAATCACCTGCAATGATAATGTTTTTGTCTTTGGAGTAACTCTCAATTAGGGAACCCAAGGCCGCTAAAACCTCTAGCCTCCCACTCCTGGAGCTCCTTACATATACATTGTAGACGTCAATCAGACCCAAAGTATCCGAGGTCAGTCTGATTAGTTGGATGTCGTTGTGTCTAGTGTCGATTACTTTAATGACCAATTTCAATGACTGGCGTACCCAAATGGTAAGACCACCCATAGGTCTCCCCTTGGGGCCCTTTAGTGCAGGCACAGAGTAATTCAGAAATCGTTGTGCGAAAGATGGATCACAGCACCAGGTTTCCTGAAATATACACAAATCAAAAGAATTGATAAATGAAACCCAATCACCAGAGTCAAGTTTTGAGGCGAGTCCAGCAATGTTCCATGTGAGAAATTTCCCCCCCATATCCTTATTGCCATCCAGGGGCTTGGGTAGAGGATCAGCCTCATTAACCACTGGTAGATCTTGAACGACCAGACTTTGCAAATCAATTTGGTGGTTAGAGTGAATAACTTTCTTGTTCGTGAGCACAAGCTCTAGATTTTCCCTGGCTAAAGGGGCCACATCCCTTTTTAAACCTTTGTCATGGGTAGAGGGGTAGAAATTTACACTCTCAAGGGCTGGCTGCAAATGTTGCCTATCTAAAGAGGCAAAACTCAATTCAGGCCCAAAAACCTTGTTTTTCTCAAAGGGAACGTACTCTCATTTCTAGCTGGTGCCCTTTCTTTCATACTAGCAACTGGCTGGGAGAGTGATGGTTGTCAATCGATGTCATTTAGGCCAGAATCAGCCTTCCCTCTCATGCGTTCAGGGGTAACAGGGATGGGCATTACAGTATGGGGGCATGTTTTTCTTAACTGTATCTGAGTTTGCGAAAGACCACTACATCCAAATTCCAAGGTAAAAAGATTTTCACCAAGGAAAGGGGATTTCAATGTTAACTCTATAGAGTCACTGGCTAGGTCAGGGCGACTCAATGTTCTCGCCTCTATGATGTCTTCCCTAATCACCGAACGGCATCCTCTGACATGGCGCAGCCAATAAATGGCTTTGTTAGTCAGAGAATCTGGGTGCTCTCTATTTCCATATATTGGACTTGTTAATTTTGGAACATTAGTCATATATATGATATTTTTGTTTTTGTAAGGGTCAGTTTTGTAATGACGGTTCATTTTAATTCCTACCCCTTGGGTTAATGAACCATCAGTCATATTGGGCGAGGTTAATTGGGGCGCAGCTGGCCTCTTGACAGTTTGGCTAGTTAATAAACCCTTCTCCTTGCTTTTAGGGCTTCGGGAAGGTGAGCCAATGTCCCTCACTTTCTGCACAGAGTTTCTGGTATTTAAATTTATTGATTTCCCCATTGTCTTGGTGCTAGATTGATTTTCCCAACTACCTTGGGGAATTTTACTGACATCGCCAATTTTCCTTGGGATTGGGTTGAATATTGGCTGCCCCATTTTGGTTTTAGAATTTAATGTAGCCATATCGTTTTCAGAAATCTGGGTGGTTAGATTAACAATTAATGACCTCAGTGCCTCTATTTCATCTTTTAATAAAATAACCAAGTTGGATAGAGTACCAATATCCATGGGCGATGAGTTGCCCCTGTCACAGGTGTTATTGGTAGGAGGGAGAGGCTCATTGTGAACCTCTGCTAAAACTGCAAACCTGTTACCTAGGAGAATGTGAGGGGCTATTACAGTTTGCTCAATGTCACACTCAGGATCACCAAGGCTAGGCCCTGCCACAGGAGTAGGAGATTCGTTCAACTCATTAGGGCATACCTCTATAGGGATGTCTAAACTTTCCTGACTTTTCCGCTTCCGTTTGGCTTTAAACATAGCCGGTATTTTCGGTTGCTCATTGGAGACGTTAATTATGGGCGGGTTGTCCCCACCCTTGTCTGGCTCAGGATACACCGTTTGATTAGTGTTGAGGATTTCCCTGCACTCCTCCACAAGTATATCAATGCGGTCAATTACATCACTAGTGGCAGAGTGATTAGCCTTTTTACCTATTCTTTTCTTCTTACGGAGCTTTTGAACATTGTCTGACCCATTTCCCCCTCCATCAATTTTCGTTTCCCCATGTAGCTAGTGGAGGTGGAATAGGTGGCAGTGCTATTATAATTTTATACAGTCCAGATTTAAACCAGTATTGGATAAGAAGGGACAAATGTCTTACAGTTAGTTGGCTGGATGTTAGCGATATGGCCCGTCTTGTCCCAGAACGTCCCCGGACGGCCACAGATGGCCCGCCCTCTGCCCGGGCTCCGCCTGGCGCCGCCCGCGCGCGTCCCGCGACGCAGGAGGAAGTGCCGCTGTTTATTCTCCTCCAGGCGTAAGTGTGTGCTGTCCGGCGGGGTCCCTGTCAATCAAGGGACGCTGAGGACGCTGGTAGCTGAAGTCCGCTGTCTGTCCACCCCTCTCGGCGGCCGCGGGTGTAATGCGGCGGCGGGGGTAGGCAGCGCTGGACTCGGGCTCTATGGACCTCCTGGGCAGTGGTAAGAGCGGCGGCAACCCCAGGCAGTTTGCTCTGGCCCCCGCTCCACCGGAGGAAGTGCCGCTGTTTATTCTCCTCCAGGCTGAAGTGTGTGCTGTCCGGCGGGGTCCATGTCAATCAAGGGACACTGAGGACGCTGGTAGCTGAAGTCCACTGTCCGTCCACCCCTCTCGGTGGCCGCGGGTGTGATGCGGCGGCGGGGGCAGGCAGCGCTGGACTCGGGCTCAGTGGACCTCCTGGGCAGTGGTAAGTGCGGCGGCAACCCCAAGCAGTTTGCTCTGGCCCCCGCTCCACCGGAGGAAGTGCCGCTGTTTATTCTCCTCCAGGCGGAAGTGTGTGCTGTCCGGCGGGGTCCCTGTCAATCAAGGGACGCTGAGGACGCTGGTAGCTGAAGTCCGCTGTCCGTCCACCCCTCTCGGCGGCCGCGGGTGTGATGCGGCAGCGGGGGTAGGCAGCGCTGGACTCGGGCTCAGTGGACCTCCTGGGCAGTGGTAAGTGCGGCGGCAGCCCCAAGTAGTTTGCTCTGGCCCCCGCTCCACCGGAGGAAGTGCCACTGTTTATTCTCCTCCAGGCGGAAGTGTGTGCTGTCCGGCGGGGTCCCTGTCAATCAAGGGACGCTGAGGACGCTGGTAGCTGAAGCCCGCTATCCGTCCACCCCTCTCGGCGGCCGCGGGTGTGATGCGGCGGCGGGGGTCAGCAGCGCTGGACTCGGCGGCAACCCCAAGCAGTTTGCTCTGGCTATAATGTTTAATATCAGGGGATTTGAATTACCAATATATTGATAGACTCAGAAAGAATATACAAATCACATAGAATGGGAGGATGAAGTATGGGGCATTCAGTAATGTTTTCTAATTGATCAAATAGCAGCCAAAGCAAATTGTAATTTAGTGAATAACATGCACCAACTTGGTCCTAGAGTATTGAATGGTTAATCTCCATTAGTTTCACTTTGCTGCTACCCTCACATCTTAAGGTACCATAAGAAAGTTTACATAATTAATTACCATCTCTGTTTAAGCATCAACCTGATTTACAAGTACTCCCTAGAGAAGAAAGCAATCTTCTACTAGTAGTTATATGATTAGAATGTGAGGAGTATGTTACATAATTCCCTTAGAAGTTGTCAAGGGGTCAGATGAGTTATCACAGTAATGCAGGGTATGTTGAAATTGCAAGGTAGAAGGTACCTCTGCATTGTGGAATTCCTGTGATGTAGTAAGGACTGCTCTAATACATACATACATACATACATACATTTTTGCCAAATATTGGAGGCAGATCAAAGATATGATAACTGGTCAGTCCTTACTCCCAACCTCTGTAATGCCCTGATAGCATCAAGATAAACTGCCTTACACACATATTTCAAACAAAGAAAGTTTGTACTAGTGACTAGTTAAGAAAGGGATGAATTCCCTTGTGTCAGAAATCTGAAGTCTCTTCCACTGCATGGGCTGTGATAAGAAGCGTTTTGTTAGTCAGTGAATAGGATGTATTAGACAACTGATAGTGACGTTTTCTCCTAGAAGAGAGAATATGGCATGAACAATGTCTCATGGGAAAAACTGTCTGAACCACAATATATGGATGAAGTATTTTTCAAGGACGTGATTCTGTCGCTTAAGGTGAAGATGTGAGAAACTTGGGAGTCTACCGGCTACCAGAGTTTGCTGAAATTGTATTGGATGCTGAGTACTAGGAATGCAACAATTATTACAAACCATATTTAGTACATTTTTATTAGCATGTGCTCTTAGAGTAGGTTAGGACTCCCATACTGAGATTCTTAGGATTTCCTCCCTTCGGGAGAGACCCCCTTAGAGCCCTTCTCTTTTCAGTGATGTCTGCTCACTAATAGCTGAGCATACTTTCTAGCTTACAAAGTTCTCTATTGCTTGAATGCCGGGGCTTCATGCCATAGTATGGTTATTCTCTCATCAGACCTCTTCATTTGAGTTTCTGAATTGACCCCTTTAAATTCATGCTGATTGAAGAAATTGTCTTACTAATGCTTAATTTAGCTTGGGGAATTCCTTTATGGAACACACTTGTATTTTCACTGTTTTACTTTTAATGCTTACTCATTTTGTATTTTATCTTGTACTGAAATATAGACTAATGGATTATTTAGGCCAGTAATAATGACGACTAAAAGAATTATGAATTCTGAATAAATTAATCAATTTGAATTGAATTGTTAATAAAAACCATTTAACTCACACCAACTCTATCTCTAAAATTGTTTGTGAAGTCTTAAATGGGCTTCACTGTTTATGTTGCTTGATTTAAATGATTGTTCCCTCTTAATTCTCCGTGTCAATGAAGAACAGTGCACACGACCAATGGTGGGGTTATTTAATGATACACTCAAAGCCGGGGATACAAAAAACCCTGGGCTATCACAAACATACTATATGGGAAGATAGGAAAATCTATGAACAATCACTATGGATATAGATAAAATCAATCTGTAAAACCAATGACCAAAGGCAGTGTTGGCCCTTCATTAACAGATTAGATACACTTCCCTCTAGTACCACTTTAAACAGTATCAGTCTGGTGGATAAGAACTGCTCACATTCAAAATCTTTACATGGATAACACCTTAGATGAAGATATGAGCAAGACAAAACACTTAGATGGTTTTAACCTTCAGTACAATAGTTAATGGGGCTACTAAAATTAAGCAAACAAATCAACAATTAAAAAAAAAAATCATAAAGGCAAAAAAAATGTGTTAAGGATAGGTGGTGCTCCACCAGTTAATGGCTCACCACCTGCAATCTTTAAAACTGATCCTTTTTTATTAGTTACAGTGGTTCAATTTGTTTTCTGCAGCCTTTAAAACAGTTGTAATACCAGTCACTTGGAAGGGCTTTGTTTTATAACCAATCGTCATGAAAAGAGACAAAGAGGAGGTCAGAAATTACAGACTAATAGCCCTGCGGGATATAATTGCTAAAATCTATGGGCCTCATTTATTGAAAGTGACGCATCGCTGCGTGAAAACAGCGATGCGTCACTTTTAATTGCCCCCTCCTTGCGACACCAATGATGCGTCATATTTACAGTATGACGCATCATGTCGCAAGGAGTTACAGATACGTCAGTATTTCTGACGTATCTGTAGGCGCAAAAGTGACGCATTGCTGGAGTGTGTCACAAAAGTGCCATGACCCTTTCTTGCGTCAATACGCCCCCCTTGCATACATTATACCTGGCGCAGGTACAATGTGGCGCAGGGGTTTACAAAGTGACGCATCTACCTAGATGCGTCATTTTGTAAATATGGCGCAACAAGACGCATTTTTTACGCCCCTGGTGCGTCACAAAAAGTGACGCACCGGCAGCGTAAAAGTGACGCACAGCCTCATAAATGAGGCCCCAGGCATGGCTCACCATGGAAAAACGACGTGTGGATGTCAATAAGCTTCTACCATTTTATCAGACCGGTTTCAGACCATAAGCCAGTACTAGTGACAAGCACATCATTAAACAGGCCTACTTAAATTTAAAAAAATTGATCAGCCCATGAGGCATAAAACAATCTTTCCACATTTTCTGTAGAGTAACAGTAGGCAGGAGATGTGTAGACTCTGATCTGATTGGTTGGCACATATTTTGGACATGTAAATAGGTAGATCGTTAAAGAAAGTGTTGGTTAAAACTATTGTTTATAATATTCCATATCGAAACTCGCTGTGTAATAGTCAATTTGTTATTTTAAAATTAGCCTGATTTTATTATTATTATTATTTATCACAATTGGTAATCATAGAGTTTGTTTTGAAATTTATACATTCATTTACACACAACACACTCAAATGCCTACTGGACATGAAAATTAAGCCAATCCTAGTTATTGTACCCTCAATGGCACATTTTCAGATTTTGAAAAAAAGATGGTACAAGTTAATAGGGAGGTTTTAAACAAATGTTAAGCACTTTTTGAGACGACCTTATCAAGCAATGCTGTATGTTATGCTGAAAATGTGTGCAATGGTTTTTAGTAGTCAAATTCAGTGAACTGTTCTTTGACTTTCAAAGTTTACTTCCTATACACAAGTACAGTTTACAGATTTTAGTTTTCTTTGCTTAGTTTTAAATTCCCTTTTTGTATGTAGGTTGTGTTTACAGAAATAATTTTGCTGAATTTTTCCTAACGAATAGGGTACAGAAAAGTAGAAAATGCATTAGGATACCCTCCACTAATATAGCGGGAGACAGAAATCAAAACAGATTGCAGATAGTTTAGCAATTGCATTCAACTGCCACACGTGTACCGTATTTACATAGGCCCAAATCAGGATGCTGGTCTTACAAGCGTCCGACCGGCATCATTGCAGTAAACGGAATGGACAATAGGTGGTCCGCAGTCCCAAATGCCGAATTAGGATATGACGGCCGTGGAAGCCGTCAGAAACATACCTCTTTGCATTGTGGTTTGTGCTGCAGTGAGAAAAAGGGACAAAGCACAAGCTCCAATGTCAAAAAGCATGTTTTTAAACATCCCTGCTTCCTGTGGCAGGCACCTCACGATGCATGCCACATGGGGCTTGAATGTTTGTGGGGGCCTCACAGTGGAGGCTGCCGAGGGACAGGGGCCCTGCTAGGGGCCCCCCAAAGTCAGTTTCTGACAACCTTTCAATGGCATTCGAACCATCATTGAAGGCCACCGGAAGGGGCCATTGTAATCCCTATGTTGGTGCAGGCACTTCCCTCATTGTAGGGATTGCAATCCGACGGCAGAGCCGACGGTCTCCTTGAGTCCATCGGAAACGCAGCAGTCGGTCCCTCACCCATTCTGTCAGGCTCACCACATGGTAATACGGCTGTCTGAGTGCCGCTTCAGATGTTGGTGGGACTTACACCCCCGTGCCATCAGTGTTGGTTCCAGCGACATTCTAAGGAGGCCCACAGTCCTTGGTGGATTACAAACACGACTTTGATAATCAGTTATCAAAGATAATCAATCTAAATAGACTGAATGCTATTTAATCCTATTTTTGTGACAGAACTAAATCAGAAACACATTTCGAATAGCTGTCATTCTAAAATGAGTGATATTGTTTAAATTGTTTCCATGTTAACATTTACCTTTTCTACAATCCTGTCATGGAATTCCTAAAAACAATTCTGCCAGTTTGCAAACTAATAAGGAGGATGTGAAACAAAGTATTAAGATTCTACTGTACAATATAGAACCCGAGGGAACTAAATGTTTCTCCACTATCAGTTGTAATGTGGTGCTACTAAAAGATAGAAAATGTAAATGCAGTAAGTCAGACGTCATGAGGGGGTTTTAGTTAAGCCAAAAATGAAATTTAAAAATCATTAATTTCTGGTTGTTCTGCAGCTTTAATCAGAATGTTAAGAAAATATTTAGACCTGCATTGCTGCAAGTAAAACAGCCAGAAATTATGGCCTTCAGCTCCTTTTAACCCTTCCCATGCTCGTGACGGAACCGTTCCGTCACGAGCCTCGGGTGGGCTGTGCTGGTGACGGAACAGTTCCGTCACGGCCCTCTCGCCGCGCCTGCGCGGTGCGAATTCCGCGCCTGTGCTAACGTTCTCTAGCGCGGGTGGGGCCGTGACGAAACCGTTCCGTCACAAGCACAGCTCACCCGCGTGCCGTGACGGAGCGGTTCCATCACGAGCACGGGACCGCCGCGCGGCCCCCCCACCCCCTTAGCACTGCGGCGGAATAGCCGCCGCAGTGAAGGGGTTAAAATACACTGAGAAAAAGTGCTTGTATTGTCCTTACGCAATACTGACATCATCTCATGGCATTAGAATTGGTTAAAGTCCTTTGCACTGCTTTGCTCCTATAATTATGGGAGCCTGATAAAGGCACATAATGAAGCTAATGATTATGGGGCATATTTACAATGCCCGTGCAGCACTTTTGCATCACAGGAGCGTCAATATTGTGATGCTCTGGAGGCGCAGTGTGCCGCACATTTTTGCAAGGCCACGCAAAGCCAACCTGTGTGGCTTTTCATGGCCTTGTAAATATGGAGTAAGGCACAATGCCTTACTCTGTGTGGAAAGGGCGTTCCATGGGAGTTGCTGTCAGTGTTCTCAAGCAACGCTCATGGTTTTTTAACATTGCCCATATTTCCAACATAGCGTAAATCTGGGGCAGCACTAAAACTAACGCTTTCCCAAAGCAGGCATATCGCGGAGAAATGTTCATATTTCTCCACATATTTTCCTCTTTCCACCATAGAACGAGGAAAATGCCTCATTTGATTGTTTTTGTGACCGAAGGTGTCTACTCCTGCACAAAAATAACCATGCCAACAACACAGACACCCTTGCACCATGGAGCAAGGGTGCCTGCATTGGCACTCAGCTGCAGTTTGTGCACCGACAAAGGCAGTAAGAACAGGAATGCACTGTATCTTGTAGATACAGTGCATTCCTGCCCTTTTCTTTTGACATAGGGCAGCGCAGCTAGAAGGCCTGCGTTGCTGCCCTACGCCAAAATATTATAGATGTGACCCTGTAACTGTTTGATGTTCACTAGCACTACTTTTTTATGTATTGAGGTATTACCCTTCAACTGTCAACATAAGCACTATTAGAATAAACAGCATTAGCATTTGTATCGTTTTTGTGCACAGAGGCAGGCAACATATTGGTAGATATAAAATGCCCATACATGTAGATTGACTGACAAACCCACGGCTGAGTGTATGTTACTTCAACAAACCCCAACACCACACTTTACACTTACCATGCTTGCCCAACGACTGCAGTTACAACACATTGTCATTCACTATGACACCATTACAGAACAAACCACACCTCGTGTTACATTACAATTGCATTAAATTACATACATATATATATATGTGTGTATAAATTTATATTTAGTAAGAGTTGGGTCATATTTTCCAAAGACAGAGCGCTTTTTACTTTGCCAAATAACTTTGGCAAATATTCACAAAATTTCAACAACAAAAAAGTTAAACCATCTCAGTTCCTTCCTAGAACGTTTCGGAGTGATCTGTCCATAAGCTTTTTTGGAAAGTGATATAGTAAAAACTGCTGAAAGGAATTACACCAGTGATTTTTGTAACTTAGTGTAAATCTGATCAGTAGTTTTTGAGAAATTAAGCTCCAAAAATATTTGTATATCTGGACGATTGGGTGCTAGGGAATCTCATGAGAGAACCTAAAACCACATTTTAAAACATAGAGCGTTCTGATTTGCCCAAGGGGCTGTTTTTCCCTTGGGCCATTTTGCTCCCATGGTAGCAAGGCCCCTGCAGGAGCATGGCCCTGATTGGCTTCCTGCAGCATGAGGAAAATGTTTCAGGCAGCCAGTACAATACTCGGGGACTACATCCCGTCCGTGTCCTGAGGTTAGTTAAAAATAATAATATAAGAAGGCAGGGTTGAGATATCCTATTCCCCACACCCACCCCCTCCTGGGGCCAAAACAATAGTTTTTTTTTAAAGTCATGATCTCATCTCCCCAAGCCACAGTTGGGCCTGGAGACCGCATCTCCCTGAAACAAGTTTATCAAAAAGGGGGAGTGAGCACACAGCTCACCCTCCCCTAGCCTTAAGAGGCCCAGCGACAAGATTCCCGGTGCTGAAACAAATGATAATAAGATAGGGAGGGTGCAAGGACCCCTCTGTGATCCAAACTGGGTCCTGGGGACCCCATCCACTAGGGCCAAATGCTTTACTTTTAGGGAAGGGGTCACAACGCCCCCCCCCCCCCCTCCCCAACCCCAAATGGGTCCCCGGGGCCCTATCCCCAGGGCACTCCCAAAACTGAGCCCGACAGCCCCAACCAGCTCCCACACTGCAGTCGTCATTTTTTCACTAAAGTTTAAATAGAGGGGAGGGGGCATGCAGCTCACCCTCCTCATGTCGAATGAGGCCCCTGGGACTCTGCCTGCTAAGACCACAGTACTTGTGTGTGCTCTGACCTAGTAGGAGCTTTGTAAATGCTCCCACTGGGTGGGAGCACACTTGTTTTTCCCTCTGATTTCTCCTGCCAGGAAGAAGGAGGCAGAAATAGATGCTCCCATATGGTGGGAGCAATGCAGACTCCAGTGTGGAAGCTGGCTTGACCTCTAGGGGCTCAGTTGTGGTAGTGCCCAGGTGGGCACTGGGGCACCCACTTATAATGGCTAAGGCTCTGGGGTCCATGGGGCCTCTAAGGCTCATGGAGGGAGGTCATGTACCCACCTGCTCTATAATGAGTCTTTGGCCCCTGGGGATGGGGTTCCTAATGCCTCTTAAGGCTCAGGTAGGGAAGCCATGTGCCACTCCCCCAAAAGTACTCTACGGCCCCAGGGGATGGGCATCATGGCCCCATTTGGGCTCAGGGAGAAGGTCTTGCAGTTCCCTCCCCTTTTTGACAACACAAGACCCCGCAGTATGAGGTCTGCAGGGCCAATAGTAGCTTCCGGGACCGACCATACACACCCCTCTCCTTTATTTAAAAACATGACCCAGAAATATAGGGCTGTGTGCCCTCCTCCCCTAACATTAAGATTTTCAGCCCTGGTAATGGGGTCCTCAGGACACCAGAGGCTAGGGGCTCAGGGAGGGGACCTGCATGGCCCCTCCCCTTAATTAAAATAACTTGGCAATGGGGGTTCACAGGACTCTAAGGTCTTGAGGAGGGTGGCCGTGTGCCCCGGCAGAATGTTGGCTGCCTGCATGGAGGTTGTATGCAGGGACCGGCTAGTCCCTGTGGATAACCGATTGCCACGCTCAGCAGAATGCCCCAAGTCGCAGGAAGTGACTGCTCGCAGGGGTGGAAGCAGGACCTCGTCTCCTGCATGCCCAGTGGCCAACCCCTTGACGGGCATTGGCCGAAGGCAGGGATTTAGTCTTACATATGGTAAAAATACATTTCTTTATGTAAAAAAAATAGAAATTCACTAAAAGAACAAGGGTGAAAGTGACATTATAGTTATTCAGGTGGGGTGGGAGTTATAGCTCTCTTAGGGCATGAGCTATAGTTACTAAAGATAACTATGACTATTAGTTTTCAATGTTTTTTTAGTTTAAACCAATACATTGGTACTAAAATGTTCACCAAACTAAAAAAAGATTCAAGGGACATTATAGTTAAATGAAAATGGCACTTACAACTAACAAACCCACTAAATGTCACAAGGTATAGTTATTTCAAGTAACTGTAACTTGAGCCCCAATGTAACTATAACTCGCACCCGCAATGCATAGTGTTGTCATCAATTATGTCATTTCAGACATTACAGTCACAGAACACATCATGAGTGATGCAATATGTGAGTTCATATGTAGTGCATGGCCAGGGCGATCCTTATAGTTTCTGGTCATCTGGAGATCTGTGGACTCAGTAGATCCTCCGTGGCATTAAATATACAATTTTTTGAGCCTTCATTTTTCACAAACTACTGAATGAATTTACATCAAAATCACAAAAAGGACACTTTGGTGTAAATATTTTCAGCTGTTTTGGCTGCATCTGTTTTTTCCTACAAAAAATGAATGGGGAAAATGTGTTTGACCCCCCCCCCTTTTCCTATGCAACTGCTTAAGGGATCACCCTAAACCCAAGTTTTTTCGAAAATTCGTCAAACACCAAAGTTATTAGGAAAACAAAAAATGCTTTTCTTACGGAAACATGGTCCTAAATATCTATCTATATATCTATATCTATATATTATAGAGTGATGGTAGCCACTCTGTACTCATAATTAGGCTTGCAAGAGATAGGAATTCCTCTGATCTTTTACCGTCAATAACTGTGCATTAATTTGATGAAAATTCACAACGCTGTGCAGACGTATTCCTTTTTCATCACTGGTGGAGGATGCAAAGTTATGCATTGATTTGTCAAAGAACGCAAAGAAAAAATGGGGGTCTGAAAACAGGTTTGCATAATAATTCATCTTTAATAGACTTTTTAGAAACGCGTAGTGGAAAAATGACTGAATGAACTGTAATGAAATCTGGCAGGAACATACACTATGGTGTGCAGATGATCCTTTTAGGTGTTTGAAGTGAACTCCTTCATAGTAGTTAAGTTATATGGTAGGTAAACGTAGTGAAATCTGCTGTCGCTGTAGTACTGCTGTACTTCGGGACATGGCGATGACAAAACACAACATGATTGGTTAATCAAAGCCCTTTCAAAATCAAATGGGAGCCATCTTGATTAGAGCACAGCGTGACTATGTTTTGCCTTTATATAGGAAATAAAACAGATAACTTATGCTGGATAGTACAGCAATAAATATGCCTCTAACAAAGTGTGCAGTGGTAGGAGAAATTAGTTTTAGAGGTTCGTACCTTTTAAAATAAATTTATGAAATACCACGGTGCTCCCATGGTAGCATCTAGGGAGTACTGCGGTGCCTGTAAATTAATTCAAAATATTTCACAATAAAAATGTTATTATATATAATATTAGGTGGCTTTTAAAAGAGCCTTTGGTTGTTTGGAAAACTAAATATAGTTAGATATGTTGGATATGCCAACATTTCTGATTTAAAATGAAGATATGGTTTGCATAGGTGGACAACATCTAGACGATGTAGTGATGCATTAGAGTATTTGATATTTAAATGAAAAATGGAGGACATACTATGATCTCACAAGCAATGTAGACACTATCTCGTTAACAAGTCAATGCCACTCCACCATATGCTATTGCATTGTATGCAACTCCACTCTATGCAATTCTACTCTATGCTATTCCTCCTTCAGCCACTCCACTCTATGCTATTTCACTCTACACTATCCCACTGTATGCCGCTACACTGCACCTCACTCCACTCGCCACATCTCACTGTACACCACTCCACTGAATGTCACTCTACTGTATGCTATTCCACTCTACACCACTCCACTCTATGTCAATCCACTGTATGCCACATAACTGTATTACTATTCCACTGTATGCCACTCCACTGTACCACACTTTACTCTACAACACCCCACTCTCCACCACTCCACTCTACACTACTCTATTTTATGCCACTCCACTACACTGTAAGCCACTCCACTCTATGCCACTCTCAGTGGTGAGCCAACAGATACACCCGCACTTGCCCCAGTCTCTACCCCTGCACAATTGCTGTTTGAGCTGGCCAAACTGGAAAGTTACAAAGTGGCCCAGCTCAAGATTTTCTGCCAGGAGTTGCAGGTCTCTATGAGGGGCTCCTCCAGAAAAGTGGAGTTGCAAAAGGCACTGAGGGCCTACCTGGAAGCAAGGGATGATCTGTGGTCCCAGAGGAGGAGTGTAGATTCTAAATGAGGATGAGGAACTAGACGAGGAGGGTCTGGGACTGCCTGCAGGACAGGAGGCCAACAATTTGCACAGATTAGTGGGTCCTACCAAGGCAAGGAGTATTGCTTTAACCAGGATCCTGACCCCAGAGGACCTAGAGAACAGGAGGGAGGAGAGCAAACTAAAACTAGAGCTGGCCAAGATAGATGCAGTTTGAGGAAGAACAGGCTTTAGAGGACAAGAGGCAGGCTTTAGAGGTAAGGAAACAAACCCATGAGCTCAACCCCAGAGAGCTCGATATCAGACTCTTACAAGCGGGGTCCAGCAACAGCAATGGTGGCAGCATACCCACCAGTGTCCTTACATGAGTCCAGATTTCTTATTCCCCAAAATATGGTGCGCAGTTGCAAAGTGGGGGAATAACATAGATAAATGGCTGGTAGCCTATGAAGTGGCTTTAAAAGTATACAGGGTCCCAGAGGAGTTCTGGGGTGGGTAGTCTTTGGTGGTACATGCACACAGTGGGAAGAGAAACAGTTTTTATAGTACAGCTGGGGGACCAGACCAACTACTCTGCCAATTTTTTTTTACACCTCAGAAGTCCAGGCAATGATTCAGGGCTAGTTACAAACTCTCTACACAAACAAGGGTGGATTTTCTGTACGATGATGGTAAAGCACTGATGGACTGTGTGAGGTGCAGACAGGTTGATGATTTTAAAGGGTTGTACAACTTATTTTTGAAGGAGCACATTCTTGATAATTGTTTTTCAGAGCTGTGCCAACACCTGGTGGATAGTAAGCTGATTGACTCTAAGAAGCTTGCTGAGGAGGCAGACATCTAGATCAGCACCAGAGCGTCCAAGAAGGTACCTGGATGGTGGGGGGCATCCAAAAGGGTAGTCGGGGTTCCCAACAGAAGTAAGAGGGGGAGATAAAAAGAAGGAGTTCTCTAAAGCCCCCAAAATGACTCACAGGCGAAAGGGTTTGGTTCTCATTCGCCTCTGGCCACCAGTAGCAAAACTACACTGACAAAAGTTGACAGCCTAAAATTCCCAAGTGCTATGAGTGCACTGTGTATGGACACTACAAGGCGGATCTCAAATGTCCAAAATTAGCACACCCTCCAACTGGAGGTAAGAACCCAGGGGTGGCTGGCATAGGGCTGGGGGACCAGTTTTTCCCAGCTATTGGGGCTGTTTAGCGGGGCTACCATAGTGTCCTTGGCAATAGCTATATGGTTCCTAATATCCATGAGACAATAAATACTACAAAGTATAGGCAATGGGTCACCCTCAATGGGAAAGGTTTTGAGGCTCTGAGGGACACAGGTGCCAGCATGGCTATGGTAAGGAGTCAGCTGGTGTCCCCAGGGCAGCTGATTACCAATGCATTCCACCAAGTTGTGATGGTTGACAACAGGGAGGGTCACTACCCACTGGCCCTGGTTCCATTTGATTGGGGGGGGTACAGGTCTACTGAAGGTTGTTGTGAACGATGCCATGCATGTGGACTGTTTGTTGGGTAATGACACAGTCCATTGCTTCCAGGGAATTACCAGTGGCTGAGATTAATTCAAGCATTCCATCCTTTCCTTTTTTGTATTCTTTACTGTGTTACCCTTAGTGGTACAGGTATGCACAGACCTGGGTCCTGTGCACACTATGTCACTGGAACCAAGGTGTACCTGTCTGATGGGCCCATAACTAGGGCAAAATCGATCCTGGGTTACTTATGTCTGTTTCAGGGAGGACCTAGTTTGTAGTTTGAGCTGGACTGTTCAGTAAGAAGCGCGGTCAGGATTGATTTCCGTATAGATAGGCCCAAACTGAGGTGACATTGAGCGCAAAATAACAATGGATCGGGATGTGGCCTGAGTAGTTACCAGTGGCTGAAATTAACGCAAGCCTTCCACCCATCACTTTTTGTATACTTTACTGTGTAAATCTAAAATTAAAGCAGGAGATTGAGAATTATATTTTAATTATTTCCGGAATTAATTCATGCTTTATCTGGTTTTGTCCAATATTTTTACGGCTCACACACACTTTTTACTCATATCTTGGGGAATTTAATTGGCTAAATGTACCCACTTACAAACATTATTGCAACGACTGAATCACAATTTTCGTTTAGACTAGGTACACAATCTAGCATTAAAGGAATAAAATATATTTCTAGGATGCTGTTGAACAATTACAAAGACTTTTGTAAAATTATATAGAACAGGAAATGTATATACTACGACTTGTACTTAACCTGCATAGTAAATCACTCTATAAAACATTACAAGCAATTCTGTACTTACTAGCTCTCCCCTTGCGGCCAACTGAAAAAGGAAACATGCTTATTTTATATTGAAAAATGTACCTAAGCTACTGAATTCATTACATTGTTTAGTGTTTTTAATTTTCCTACAAACTACTCTGTAGGCTTTGTCTTTATATGTTGTGTCCATTAAACTCTCCAATATTTTACTACATTATGTTAATAGCTACGTGTAATGCTCTTCACCCCAGTAAACTGGTTCGAGGTGAGGAAACACATGAACTGATTTACAAAGCAGACCGGCGTTACAACCAGAGCTCCCTTATGCTCTCAGAGACGCCATTTTTTACGAGTTTCCGCGCTTGCTGCCCCTAATGTGGTTTGAACTGTCTCCTGTACTAATAACAAAGAGCTGATGCCCTGCTACTTGTCTGCCTCCTGAATTTATCTTCATAAACCACAAGTAATAAATGACCTTTCCACTAATAATTAGCAACTTGATTTAATTTATGACACAAGAAGTTTTGGGGTCATTTTTAATTCGGGACAGCCTTTTATTAGTGGAAGAGCAGGCATTTAGTCTTATATTGTTTTTAAAGAGACAATTACCCTTTTTTGAACATTAATTTACTCTAAATGTTGTTTATATTTCTTCCTACAGTGAATAAACCCGTTTTAAGCCCTCGAGATGCACACAACTCATGGTTTCACACGCAGAGACAGAGCATGCACACACACAAACACACAGACACACATACTCTACACACACAGACAGCACATCGCTAGACACACACATTTAAAAAGCACATGAAGGAAACCTTGTACACAGAACAACAAACATGCAAGCATTAATACATATTGGAGCTTATTTTTGAGTCCTGCATCACTTTTGCACCACGTAAAGTGGTACATGGGTGCCACATAGCTCTCATAAAGATTTTTGAAGCCACACAAAGCCACCCTGCGTGGCTTTGAGCGCCTTCATAAATCATGAGTATGGTGACACAGAGCAAATCCCTGGGTCACCTTACTCTGCACCTGGGAGGCATTCCGTGGTCGCTATGGTGGGTTTTTCCATGCAACACCCATGGAATTTGATGCTGCCCCAGATTTACATAAGCATGTAAACCTGGGGAAGTGCCTAATCTGTATGCCCCCTGAGATGAGATATAGAGAGGAGAAATAGCTTAATTTCTCCTCGTTTTTTCCTCTCTGTGTGCACGTAGAAAGAGGAAAACACCTCTTAGGATTGTTTTTTGTGCAGGAAGATGTCCCTTCCTGCACAAAAACATTTCTGCCTGCAACAGAGGCCCTCTTGCACCATGGTGCAAAGGTGATTACATTGCCACTAGGCTGCCGAAACGTCGCCAACGCAGGCAGAAAGGACAGAAATGCACTGTATTGCTTAAAAATGGTGCATTCCTGCCCATTCACTTTTGAGTAGGGCTGCGTAGCAAGATGCCTTGCTGCCTGCCCTACGCCAAAATGCCATAAATGAGGCCCTTAGTCTCACGGAGACGCGCAGCAGGGGACACAAGGCAATTTGCATCAGAGGAGAACAGAATAATGTGCAGTGTGGGGCTCACAGTGAACTGAATCAGACAAGCAGTGTGAAAAGCATCAAGGAAACACAAGGTGATGTAAACAAGAAAGCACTGAAGATGCAGGTAAGAGAAGCATTTGTAACTGTTTGGGCCAGTGCAAGCAGTCTGATGTTCATGACGTTCATGGTGCAAATTGCCTTGGAGAGGACTGGCATCTTAACCCCTTCGACGCTCATGACGAGCTCAGCTCGTCATGAGGTACACCTCTCGTACACTCATGACGAGCTCAGCTCGTCATGAATGCATAGGTTTCCATTTGCGGTCAGCGCACTGCGGAAATCTGCACCGCACCGATGGTGTTAAAGAAGAAAGGGCCAGAGAGTTCTGTTGTTATACTGACGAATACTAAAGCTACACTACTCATCACATTGCCTCATAAAAATAATGTTCGAGGAGAGAGAACTGTCCTAATTCAATCAATTGCAAAAAATGCAGGTTGTTGAAAGATGAGTTAATTAAATGAGAGCTTTTTATGCAAGGTGTGGATCACCAATTCAATGTAGATGCCAAACAGCTCTGTAGCCATCTTTACCACAATAAAAACAGAACTTTAGCTATGTGAATGATTGCAAGTATTCATTGGCCAGAGGTCATGAATTTCCAGTGCTCTACAGTGCTATTTCAATAGTCCACATATTTCAGTAAACCAGGTACAGACCTTATTATTTCAATGTTTTTATTTATGATGGTCTGATTGGGTTTAAGCTGACAAAGGATGATGTCATCTATCTTTCAAATTGGATTAGAAATTAGACGTAATCCATGTAGTAGGGTGGAGTAACAAATGGCCATTAAAAAACTAGTTTAAATATGACCTATATAATATTTGAATTACAGTCACTGGCTAGTATTAAACTCAAAAGAAGACGTCACGTGGGAATAAGAACCTGGTTGATACGTTGTGTTCATGCTGCACAGGACTGAAGTTGTCCCCTCTAAAAGAGTGAGGGCCTTATTTATGAGGCCTTGCGACACTTTTGCGCTGCTGTAGATCCACTTTTTGTGATGCACTGGTGGCCTAAAAAATGCGCCATGTTGTGCCTTAGATAGAAAGTGACGCATTTAGGCAGATATGTCACTTTGAAAACCCCTGTGCCACATTACACCTGCGCCAGGTATGATGTATGCATGCTGGACGTTACCTCGCAAAATGCCTGGTAGAAGTGGTGCATTGAAATCTATAAGATTTCAGTGCGCCACTTCTAGGATGTCACTGCGTCAATGTCTTATGCCTTCCTCACAGCAGGCAAAAGATTGACACAGTGCCTTTTGAAAGGACAATTGCTGGAGTTGCATCTGTTTTCAGACACACCCCAGCAATGTGCCACCTTTGCGCCTATAGATACATTAGAAATTCTGACGTATCTGTAACTCCTTGCGATATGAAGCGCCGTACATTGAATACAGTGCATCCATCCTGGCGCAAGGGGAATGCAGTGAAAACTGTTGCATCACAGTTTTCAAGCAGCGACGCAACAGTTTTCATAAATGAGGCCCTCAAAGTTCCATTTGGGAAAAGCCATTCTAAGGTAAAGGTCAAGGAAGTGATAGGGCTCGGGATGCAATTTTTCAACAGGTGTTCCAGTGACTCATGTTGCAGGCAATAGTTCCTCTTTGCGGTCAACAAAGACATTGGATGTACAGGTTAAATGTAGACCTTTAATTTTTTTTCTTATTTCCTTCTCTGGGAGGGATGCTGTATTTGGGAGAATGACCCAAGATCACAACATCTAATGTGAAAATTCCTTAAACAGCATCTGCAGAAGAGCCAGAAGATGGGGGAGAGTGGAATTTGATCACGCAGGTCACACACACCTGCACCATCTTTGGAGGTCGGCCTTCCCTTAGACAAGCATCCTCAAATACATTTTCTGGTCGGAACGTGTGGGTGATGGCATTGTTTGATGCACTATTTTCTGTTATGTTGCTGGTGGCTAAAGGATGATGCAAACGGCCTATTCAGAGTTAGAGGTTTAATAGGTTTTGTTGAGAAGTCCCTCTATTGATCACTGCCACCTGCATCTAAGAGAGTCTTTCAGTATCTACATTTATTTATTATGGAACATGAGTTAGGGTGTGCCGGGACCCTAGTTGGGAACAACATATTGCAGATGAGCCAAATAGCAAATGTGCACACAAATGAAGAAGTGATTGTGTGGTGTGGCTTTGTTGTGTGCCTTGCTCATCAAACCTGGAGTCTAATTGAGCACTCCTGGTCAAATTATATTAAATATTTGAAATTGTAAACATCCGGTAAGCAAAGCAAATAAATGAAATTGCCTATGTAGGTGTGAGGTTTGCAAACTGTGCAGTGGGTCAGATAGTACAGTCTCAATAATATTTCTCACCCCTTTTTTTAAATCTTCTCCTTGTCTGTATAAACTATTTTAACCACATTCCTCGTGCAAACATACTCAGTTCTTTTATTAGGAACAGAACATCATGCTTAAAGTGCTCTTGCTGCAGAAAAATTTTCTTTAACGTTCTACTATGCTCCAAGCAGATATATTCAGGCCATATCAAAGGCCTAAAATAAGAGAGAGCATGCAAATTGTCATTCTTCGCGAGTCATCTGTATTTATTTATTTACTAGTTTAACAGGTGGGGCAGCACCAGCCGCACCGCCCTAAAGGTGGCCCCGGATTAACGGCTAGCAGCATTAGTAAGTGCTGACATTCTAGGGGCCTCATTTATGAGGCTGTACGTCACGTTTACGCCGCCGGTGCGTCACTTTTTGTGACGCACCAGTGGTGTAAAAAAATGCGCTTAGTTGCGTCATATTTACAAAGTGATGCATCTAGGTAGATGCGTCACTTTGTAAACCCCTGCGGCACATTATACCTGCGCCAGGTATAATGTATGCAGGGGGGGGCGTTCTGACGCAAGAAAGGGTCGTAGAAGTGACGCAGTGAAATCTATAAGATTTCACTGTGCCACTTCAAGGATGCAAATGCGTCAATAACTTACGCCTGCCTCACAGCAGGAGTAAGACTGACGCAGGCCCTTTCACATGGGGCTTGCCCCATGTGAAAGGACACATTGCTGGAGTTGCGTCACTTTTGTGACACACTTCAGCAATGCTTCACTTTTGCGCCATACAGATACGTCAGAAATACTGACGTATCTATAACTCCTTGCGCAATGATGCGTCATACTGTAAATATGACGCATCATTGGTGTCGCAAGGAGGGCGCAGTGAAAAGTGACGCGTCGCTGTTTTCAAGCAGCGATGCGTCACTTTTCATAAATGAGGCCCTAGGTATTTTAGTCGAAGCCAAATTAGGAGTACTAATTCGAGACTAGAAAGGGGGTTTGCGCTGTACAGTTCTTGTTTAAAAAGGACGAGCGAGCCCCATTGCCGGCAGGTTTTTAGGAGGGAAAAACTTAAATATGTCAGCCAATGTAAGAAACTAGAAAATGGCCGAAACTTTAACTCTTATAGTGAACTAATAAACCTGTCCAAGAAAAAAAAGTTTGGCGTTTGCAAAATTTTAAGATCAAAAATATGAAAGATTTCCTCCTCATTAGTAGGCCTCATTGTAAGATGCGAGTATTGCTTGAAAACAGTTTATTCAAAGACCCTCAAATGAAAGCGGTGTTTGGTAAGAAAAAAATAAAAACAGCCAACATTTGGGCCTATTAACAAAGGGAACATCTTGCTAAATAATTCCTTTCTGCACATTTCAATAATGATGTAGAGCTGCGTGCTTTCTGCTGCTTCAGTGAAACAGCCTTCTGAAAGATCATTAAACTGACTTTTTTAATAAGACAAGCTAAACAGAATGACTGAGACGTCTGTTATGAGTTTATATTTGTGTTCAACTCAATTAGGCTTTAGAAAGCAGATGAAAAGCCTCTAAAGTGTCGTAGAGCCCCCTGTCCTTCAAAACCATTTCAAACACTTTACCTCATAAAGAAATGCCTGCAGTATGGAATTAAATTTCAACTGCAACTTTCCGCGGACAATTTGACAGCCACGCGCCAACTTCGACAGTATATGACTATCAGCAACCAAATATTTTTCACAAAACAAACAAAAACGTGTCTATAAAACTTGCTTCCAGATCTGACGAGGGCGAGTACCTTGCAGAAGGCCTTTTAATCGAAATAAGAATGGCACGCGCATTTACAGCCATTTCTCCTCTTTGAATCCGTGCATTTGTGTAAAGAGTGCACTCGATGCCTTGCCAGCTGGCTGCATCAAACTGAAGCATATTTCGAAAGAGCATAAACAGTGAAATAAAAGAGGGACAGACAGATGCTTCGCAGATCTTCAGTACGGATGAGGGAGTAATGTTGTGGTATTGATGACTTAAAATAACTACAAAGGGAAAACATGGTCTCCGAACATGCACGTTGAGAGCACAGCAAAAAATAAAAATATATTTTATTTTTCTGGGCACGTTCCTGCTTCAACAGCAAGGGCTTGGCGTACCACAGTCTGTGCCCAGAGTGCAAAAGGGCACAGTAATAAAGATAGTTCAACCTGCGAAGTCTGTATGCAGTATAGGAAATGGAGCCGCATTGGTTAGCTGGTTGAGCACAAGGGGACCTCTTATCTCAATGGCCTTTTCTAAAGACAAATAAGGTCACAGCTAATGAAGGCCATGATTATGAGTAAGGTGGAGCGGTATTACTGGAATTCTGCTGCCTGACCATGAGCGGGTCGATGTTCTATTACCATGCTTTGTTGGAAACACCAGACCAAACGTTACCAGGCAGGCAGTACTTCCACCAGGTAACATCGTGTAAGGCTTTGGCTACAGCAGCCAATCCTTGTCCCTTGATTTTGTTTTCTGGCAAGGAGGAATCAGTGGCGGCTCCTCCACTAAGGCAGAGGAGCGTCGCCCCACTGCCTTAATGCAGCAAAAGACAGGAAAAAATAAAATTATAATTACTAATGTTATTATTTTTTTGTTTGTCCTTCTGTTGCATCACCTTGTGTGAGGGACGGGGGGCTGCAGAGCAGGAGAGGAGTGGTAGAACACTCATAAGAGCTCAATGACTGTTTGGTCGGCCCTCTCGGACCGCCCAAAACAGTCATGCACACTTTACCTGTTTTCCATCCAGGCTGCATTATAGCCTGCATGAAGAACATGCCTACCCCTCCAGACCCTGGCTGAGTGCCATGTCACAGCGTTCAGACCCATCACAATGCTGCATTGCAGCATTGTGATTGGCTGCGGGGGGCATGGGAACCCTGGCGCTTCCTGCTTCCTGTTTCTCCCAAGAAGGAAGAGGACGCAGGAGAGGCGGCGGCAGCCGGCCAGCCGGGCGACCCAGAGGTACATGATTTGTTTTTATCCGATCCCGTCCCTGCTCCCCCACCTCCCCACTGCAGGTGAGAGGTAGCAGCCGCGACTGAGGAATATTCATGTTGCCCCATGGCACACCTTATCTGCTGTTTTTCTCCCCTGCTTCCCACACCCCCACGCTTCTCCCACACACCACACAGAGGTCCCCTTGTATATTTACCACCTGCTCTGACAAGGTAGAAAATGTATGCACTAAGCACCATCCAATTGGGAATTCTGTGTTGTTTTGCGACTGGTAAATCATGTTCCACATGTAATTAAATTATCTTGAGATCATCTGACAATTGCAAGGTACTGGTGTGTGTCACCACATGGTATCATACATTTTGCATGCAGATTTATCATCCTGCCAGTACCGCACACTAATATTCAGGCTCAAAATAGCTCACAATGACATGCCTAATGGCAGACAGTTGTGTACTGGCAATATTTTTGATGAACAGATCTGAACAAAATCACCTGATGACTGCAGCCAAAGTCTAGTTCCCTCCAGAGAATGATGCAGTTCATCTCCCATTGATTGAGATGAGATGCAGAAAGACAGAAAAAGTTCCTGCCAGCTGACTTGAAGTTAAAACATCTTCCTGATGATGCAAAATGTCTGCAGTTCACAATCATACTTGAAAAGTCATCAACCAGGAGGCGCATGCCAAATATGACAACACATATTGTGATTCCTCCTGGGAATTATGTTTGCGGACCCGGGGCTGATTGTTACATTAAGTTCCCAGGACGCCACACTTTGTCATGTTCAAAATAGGTTGCAAGACCTTTAGTCACTGGGGCCGCGCAAAATCATGGGTCCCTCCTAAAGAATGTGATGAGGGGCCCGTGAGTCTCCTACATTTCACAGATAAGCATTGGTCTTAGAATGAACGGGGGGCCTCTGAAGAGTTCGGGACCCCTTGAACAATCGGAAACGCCAGCACCACAGGGGTTGCAGGGGCCTGCTTAACTCCCTTGCACTAACTGCATCACACAATTTTCAAACAATGACAGACCTTCAAATGTTTTAAAGAATACTTCTCAAAAACAGAATGCACAAGAATGATAGTGATAAAGTGCTTGTGCAGTGCAAAAACTGTGCTTATATTAAAATAACAGTTATCCAACAGAGTAGTCGGATTTCATCATCAAAAAACTTGGCTACAATCCATTTGCCAACAGTTATCTAATTGTGTTAGGTGTCATGTTGAGTGAGTCGGTGTTTGAGTAACCAAAAGTTTCTCCTTGTGTAAGCCTGTCAGTTTTTTGCAAATGCATTCACACAGATTCTGTTTGGGTTTATCTTTTGAAAACCCATTTTCAGATTAATGATTATTCAACAAACTAGGATTTTTGAGAGAGTACCCTCTGGGGCTCTTTACCCCTGTAGAGCATGGTTGTCTTAAATCTTTAGTTATGACCTGAGGAAAATCCGAATGGATGATAGAAGTAACACAGCCTATTTCAATTCCTTTCCCCCCTCCCTGAAGAACTTTTCCTGTCCCTCCTCCCCAAAATTAAATCCGGTTCCCCTGCTGATATATGCCCGGCACACATCTTACGGCAGATTTATACTGTCTGCCCTCTGCCTCCTCTGGGTTTCCTTAACGACTCACTGGTTCGAGGGGTTGTCACTCCATCGCTAAAAGCCGCTTCCATCGTCCCTATTTTGAAAAAGCCAGGAGCCGACCCCTCTGTGATGGCCAACTATCGCCCCATCTCCCTTCTCCCGTTTCTGGCGAAGGTGCTTGAGCGACATGTTACATCTGCGCTCAGCTCCTTTGCCGAGGAGAATGGGAGGCTGGCTCCGTGCCAGGCTGGGTTTCGGCCCAAGCACTCGACAGAGTCAGTGGTGGTGTCAGTATTAGACACCCTCAGAGAGGGTATGGACATGGGCAGATCTCAGGCGCTGGTCCTCCTTGACTTGTCCGCCGCTTTTGACACAGTGGATCACTCCATCTTGCTTTCCCGTGTCAAGGCGGCGGGCATAGGAAGCTCAGCCCTCATCTGGCTCTCATCCTTTTTGAGGGACCGGACCCAGGCGGTTCACCTTGGGGAGTTCTCAGCTACCCCCTGCCAGGTCCAGTGCGGTGTTCCTCAGGGCTCTTCTCTCTCTCCTTTACTATTTAATCTTTATATCGCCCCTCTTATCTTTGCCTTACAGCAGCTGGAGGTCACGGTATATAATTATGCCGACGACCTCCAGCTCATCTTCAATCTGTCTTCTACCCCTGACTCTATTTCTAACTTCCAATCTATCCTATCTTTCATCAGGGACTGGATGAATTTCAACCACCTTAAACTCAATCCCGATAAAACGGAACTTGTGGTGACGGATGGTTGCTCCAGTCCCTGGAATTCTCTCTTTTGGCCCCCCTCCTTTGGCTCTCCTCCTACCCCTGTTCCCTCTGTTAAGACTCTTGGCATCAAGCTAAACGATAAACTCACTATGCACTCCCAGATTGGTTCGGTGGTTTCTTCTTGCTTTCTTACTCTCCGTACTATCCGCTCTATTTCTCGTTTCTTTTCTTTCTCTGCACTTAAACTAATTATGTCCGCACTGGTCCTGTCCCGCCTGGACTACGGGAACATCTTGTTCAATGGCATCCCTCAGTACAGCCTGTGTAAACTGCAACTAGTGCAGAACCAGGCTGCTCGCCTTGCCTTCGGTCTTCCCAAATTCCACCATACCTCCCCCCTCTTGAAAACCCTCCATTGGCTCCCTGTGCGGGAACGCGCCTTGTTCAAATTAGGCTGCATGGCGTTTCAGGCCAGGACTGGCCTGGCCCCCCTTTTTATATCCTCTGCCATCAAGGCCTATGTCCCTGGCAGAGACCTCCGCTCCTCGGCACATCTTCTTTTATCAGTCCCTCGCTACCGGAAAAAAAAACAGGGTGGCTCGAAATTTTCCACTCTTGCCCCCATGTTCTGGAACTCTCTCCCCTTCCATCTTAGGTCCCTTACCCAGTATTCTAGTTTCCGCAAAGCTCTGAAGACCTTTTTATTTTCTCAGGCTTTTCCACCGTAAGCCCTGCTTGCCTTTCCAGTCGACGCCTTAGCAACTGCTCTTGCCCAGTTGGCTGCCTGCTACTTTAGCGCCAAGAAACCGCCCAGGTGTACGTTGCGCTTAACAAATATTTTTAAACTTAAACTTAAACTTATGTTGATCAAGGGGTCGAACGTTGATGCTTAAATAGCCTACCCTTGGACTACTAACATTTGGTCAAAATATAATTCTTGACATTGCACCACCTTTAGATGAATATTGGCGAATGGATTGTAGCTAAAGATTTGGATGATGAAATCAGAATACTCTGCTGGATAACTGTTGTTTTTCTATTAGCAACATCTCTTTTTTTTAATTTTTTTATTGGCAAACAAGACTGGGCAGTATACAATGTCAATTTACAAATAGAAAAAAAAGGAAAAATAACAAGACAGAAAGACAGATTATAAAATTAAACAGTCGAATCACATTTCCTGACGTCTTTGTTTAGCCACAGTTAAGCCCCAGAAAACAAATAATAACCCTTAAATAAAATTCCTATCTAAGTACCCCAGTAATACCCGTAGCCTATAGCAATATACATCTTACAAAAAGTTACCCCAGATCTTAACAAATCTTCCGATTGATTTAATTCCTCTGATCTTGGCTAGAGACCTTTCCATAGTGTAAATTTCATTAACAAGAGCCCAACACTCCATTGTATGAAGTGGGTTCACCAAAATCCATGCTCTGGCTATCACCAATCTTGCACAGGACAATAGAATATTTAACAGATCTTTATTTAAGCTATAAATCGAGTGTATACCCAGTAAGACCAAAGCTGCTGATAAGGCCAAGCCAATCACTTGTTTTTGAAGTAAAATATTTTCAATTCCCTTCCAATATTTAGCTAATGATGGGCATGAGTAGAGCATATGTTCGAGGTCTGCTGCCACCAGACCTCATTTAGGGCATTTGGTGCACTCACTAGCTGTATTGTTTTGTGACCATTTGGAAATTCTTTGTGGTGTGTAGTACAAGTGACATACGGTTTTGTATAGTTGGAGTCTTAAGCTAGAAGATTGTACCACTCTATTACTGTTACAAAATGCAGAAGATATATTCTGAGCAGTTACGTTGAGTCCTACTCTAGTAGTCCATTTTAAGGCCAGTTTAGGACAGTCATCTATTCTGTATTGGCTAAGGCACTTTTAAGCCACACTAATGAGCGATTTCTTATTACTCGAGTATAAGCAAGCCCAGATATCAGAGTCACTTATTTCAATCAAATTCATCTTATGTATAAAGAAATCTCTTATTTGCATATATTTGAAGTGCATCCTATCTGGCAGTTTATACAAGAGTTTAAGAGTGTCAAAATGTAACAAGCCCCCTGTACCGTTAAATCTCCTAAAGACTTGATGCCAAAATCAGCCCACACACGTCCTACTATATCACTAAAAATACCCGGTAGCCCTGGGTTATCCCACAGTGGCAGTTCAGTATGAAAAAAAGTAGTTCTACAAGTCGTCAAAATTGAATTCCAAATTCGCACTGCATCCTTAGCAGTCTTAAATTTTACTTGTTTAAAATATTTCGGGTCATGCACTCTTGCCAAAAATTGGTTCGCATCTCTGCCAAGCATAAACTGATGAAAAAAACATTGATTATTAATAACATAAAGACTACGGGAACGTCCCAAGAAAGTAGCAAAGAAATATGTTCTAAAGTCTGGGAAATTAAGACCGCCCTTATCAAGTGGGAGCTTTAATATCAAAATTGATCTGCAAGACTTTCTATAGCCTCATATAAAGCTACTGAGAATGCCAACCAAGTTTTTTAAAAACAAATTATATACACATAAAGGAATAGACCTAAAAAGATAAAATCGGTAAAATATTCATCTTAATTAAGTTGATTCGCCCTAGGAGATTAAGCGGAATCTTGTGCCATTTTTTCAAGAGGACGCCCACTTCCTTTAAGAGAGTATCATAATTAAGTGCGTTTATGTCCCCAATCTTAGAGGATATTTTCACCCCTAAATATGTAGCGGCCTGACACATTCCATGCACTGGAGAAGTAGATTGGTGATTCATTATAACTTGAGTTTTATTTAAGTTTAATTTATAACCAGAGATGGCACCAAAGCTGTCAGCTTCCTCAGTAATCCCTACCATGGCGTCGGATACATTTGTTGTAAAAACTGCTAAGTCATCGGCATAAGCTGTAATTTTAAGAATTTTAGCTTCATGCTGGAAAGGAGTGATGTTAGATTGAGTCTGAGAGAGCAAATAGCGGGGGTGATAACGGGCACCCCTGCTGTGTCCCCCTTAAGATTGGAAAGTTAGAAGACATCAAACCCGCATAGCTTATTCTTGCATTAGGGTCCCTATAAAGAGCCTGTATGCTTCTCAGATATCGTCCCTTCAGGCCGAATCGGTTCATAATCCCCCAAAGATAATCCCACCCCACTCGGTCAAAAGATTTTTCAGCGTCTAGTAGTATCATTCCAAGTGGGGTGAGATTCATTGCTGCCACATCAAAAGCGGTTGTGGCCATATTTATATGGGTCGTTGTATCCCTCCCTACCACAAAGCCATATTGTTGAGCATTAACTAGTCTCGGCATAAGTGGAGCCAACCGTGTAGCAAGAAGTTTAGAGTCTGCTTTCGAGTCCGCATTTATCAAAGAAATAGGTCTATGAGACCCACATTCTGTTAGCGTTTTTTTTTTAAAAACATAATTTTGGCAGTCTTACATGAGTCAGGTGCTTTCCCGGTTTCTCCAATTTGATTAATAACTAAACAAAAAAGTGGTAATAGTTCATCCGCACAGATGTTATAGACCTCTATAGGAAGTGTGTCCTCACCTGCAGCCTTATTAGAGGGGAGAGAGGTGATAGCAAGTCTCAGTTCAGTTAGTGTAGCCTTTTCCTCCAACCGCTCAATGCTTTCTTGCTCCAAATAATCACCCATGGGCAGGTTCCTATTTATATATGCTTGTATATTGCCCTCAGTGGGACAGTTCTCAGGGGTAGACAGCTTACCATAGTATGATACAAACTGATCCATTATTTGTGCCGGTTGACTATACATAGCGTCCTGGGGACCCTTAATAGATTTAATTAAAGTGGTTGCTCGATCGTCCAGCACTTTGTATGCAAGGATCTTCCCTACCTTGTCTCCGCACTCATATTGGGAAAGCTTAAACTTATGAATTTTAAAACTGTTTCTCTCCCTGAACAAACTTTTCAGGGCAGAACGAAGAGCAACTAGTTTAATTTCTAGCTGAGCAATATCTTGTGTACTTTGAACCCCTAATCTAGGAGTGTCAGTGAGATGTTTTTCAAGTGTCATAATATTATATGTTACCTTCTTAATCTCTCTCTTGCGCTCTGCGTTTTGTTTAAGTATACACTGCTGAGCAAAACCTCTAATACAGGTCTTAAAAGCGTCCCATACGGATAGGAGTGTAGCTGTATTAATATTTATTTCAATAAATTCTTTAATGTGCTCCTTAAGTTGTGATATGAAAACAAGATCCGCTAATAAATATGTGGGGAAAGAAAAAGATAAAAGTTCCGGAGCTCTTTTAAGATAAACGTTGGTGATAGGACATTAAGCCAGCGATATTATTGGGCAAAGTACGGCGTTAAAAAAACTAACGCTAAGCTCAGTTAGCGATAAATATCTCTAACTGTTGGTAATATGCCCCATGGTTTCTCAGACTAAAAAATAGCCCCATAACTTGACTTTTACAAGTAAAACAGATTGGATGCTCAGACTACTACAATAGAATCCCAAAGTTTGAGAGAAGGAAAAACTCAAGCTACCACACTAGATGGAAATGGATCTAGCTATCTGTCTAGTTGTAGTTGCTCATCGTCAAGTTGGGTACAGCTGAATGATAGTTACAAGGGCGACTTGGCCCTCTTATTGAAAGAAAGCGTAGAGTCACTAGAAATTAACACTCAAGGAACAGTTCCTGAAACACAAAGCTGGTACCAAATATTCTTTTAAGTGACACCCACTTTCCATTGCAGACTTTGTACCTTTGTGCTCGAGGTACACTGTCCGCAAGGGATAGTGGGTACTAGGGACTAGGACGAAATGCCCCTGGGTGTCACTTAGGAATCTTTGATTCTATGGGGAGACAAGGATGATTAGTTCAGGAGTAAATAGAGAGGTACAATAGAACACAGTTTTCAAAGCAGGAATAAAGCACTAAGTAACAGTAACAGCTTTTGTGTACCCACCATTAAAGGCAATCAGATCAAATGAAAAGTACAAAAGCATAATAATTTACAGCACCAAATAAAATATACAATAAAAACACAATTGTGTGATTAGCATATAACTTCACAGAGGGAGCAATGGTAACCGGATGTGAGGTTAATGGACAATAGTTAGGGAAGATACAATCACATCAAAGTACTGACACCAAATTATCATCCTAAACACTGTCTAATGTTCAGAGATAGTTCTAATGCATTTGAATCTCTCTCGTTTGCAAAGCTCAGCCATAGAGAAAATGGAAAAGATATCAAGCCAAAGCGTACAGTAAGAATACAGAACTATAAGATTCACCAACTTCTAATGTTTGTGAAGCTCATGAAGGATATTTGCTAAGCAAAGAGACTTTGTCTCAGATTAAGTGCCCACACACTAGGTGTACAGAAAAGATGCACCATCCTTTACGAGACAGCTCGATTCAGCAAAAATGGATCTGCATAGAACAAAGGTCAGATATTGACCAGTAACCTGCTGGGGAGCTCCAGTTTAATATGCTGAAAGGGAAGCAGTTGGCACTGTCCTAATGTCCAGGCACTGATGAGTGCATTTCACACTTCCATAGGTCCCCTGATAATATGTAATGTATCTAGGAGAATCTTCTAGGGGCTTCCTTCAGGCTACTAGAAAGGAAGGAAAAAAGAACTGGGAATTTGGTTTTTGAATGCAGCAGTCAACATTCCTTTTGGACACACAGTTATTACCTTGGAATAAATACTTTTGACTATTTGTGAAAACCCTGTAGTAAGACACATCAGTAATACTGATAAGGTCTATTATCAGATGTCATACATATAAATGCTACTGTGTGGAATAAGATACCTTGGCTATGAGCTCTTCTAATGTTTATGGACATAATATTTCATTTAAAGTATCTATTCGAAGGAGACCCCCATTAGCCTGAGCCGTTTCACTTAATTTTACAAAAGGAGGCCAGTTCGGATATTCTATTGGGGGAGCTAGGCATCCCAATACTAATAATCAATTGTCACCATCTAGAGCTCATGCCAAATTGGGTATAGGTGTACCCCATATCCCAAAGGTCAGAGACTAATCAGGGGGATCCCCTTTCAGGAGTCTTTTCCATTAAGTTTCAATCTGCTCTTTAGGGGGGGCTTGGTGTTCAATAGAAAGAAGCAGTTGCCATGATCTCCTAATATGCATACAGAGACATACAACCAATCACACACAAACATGAACGTACACAGTAATCACACCTAGACACAGCCCAAATACTGAACCTCAATTATGGGCGGGCGGTGGACACACTAACCACTCAAATCGATAAATGGCTGAAACTCCCCTTCTCATTAGCTGGACGTGTGGCCATAATAAAAATGGTAGACCTACCTACATTTTTATATTTCTTCAATAACATACCAATCCCACTCACCAATCAATTTTTTAGCACGCCTAATTCCCTCTTGAGCCGTTTGATATGGGGTAGTGGGAAAGCGAGGGTCCGCTGGACTGTCCTTACATTGCCATATGAAAGAGGGGGTTGTGATGTTCCTGATGATTTTCAGCCTTATAATTTGGTAGGACAAAGCAGCTACGCATACACCTGGTATCACCCTGATGCCCGGATTTCCTATCTGAAGCCTGAAGCAGACCTGGTGCTGCCTGAACGCCTCTCGACGATTCTCCCCACGGGTTTCCTTAGAGACCCACTTGACATTCAAACAGTCTCCACCACAAGCTGGGCGTGGCATAAATTATGCCAGGTCACTGATACAGAGAGACTCTATTCCTCCGTCCTACCAGCCGCAAACCCGCGTTTAATCCCCATAATGGGTGAAAGGCTGGTGCAGCACCTTCTGACGCAATTTGAACTAACAAGACTGGGGGACCTGTATCCAGATGGCCACATTATCACACCCACAGAAGATGCACGCTTTACTACTAGTAGCTTGTTATCATATACGGGGTGACCCAATGAAAGTCCTAGGACCTGGGTATCAAGTGTTACAGAAAAAGTGGTCCTAGACGTTAATTCCGAATACGATTATTGATATTTTTACCACAACATAAATCAGTTTTTATTTTACATGCAAATTAATCCTGCAATGAAAAAAGAGAGAAAACAATAGCCCATAAACAGTTAGATGTCCAACAGACCACACAATCAATTTCGAAATGTCTTTAAAAGTGGAGAATGGGACTCCACTGTTTATTTTTCTAAAAAATTCTCATCATTATCCAATATACAAATATACAATTTGAAGAAACAGAAGGGGTTACCATCAAGTAACGTGCACAGGATAGAGTGAAAGTTTTAAGTGCTCGTGTGAAAGTAGAGTTAGACCAAGAGGGTCTGGAAAGAATTCATTCTGAATTTCGTGGGTCTAAGATTGACTAATCCTTAGACAGATTTTTAGAGCCTGCCCTAAGAATATTACTTTGCAAAAAATGTTATTCTTTCCTGCTGTATCACGGTGGGTGAATCATCCGCGTTGTTATTTATGGGGAGAGGGGGGACTAGGGCATACAAAGATGCAGGCTCAAAGGGGGGGTAGTTGTCGACGTTTCGACAAAAGGATAAGAAGGGCAGTTGATATCCTCAATCTTAGACCCACGAAATTCAGAATGAATTGTATATTGGATAATGATGAGAATTTTTTAGAAAAACAGTGGAGTCCCATTCTCTACTTTTAAAGACATTTCGAAATTGATTGTGTGGTCTGTTGGACATCTAACTGTTTATGGGCTATTGTTTTCTCTCTTTTTTCATTGCAGGATTAATTTGCATGTGAAATAAAAACTGATTTATGTTGTGGTAAAAATATCAATAATCGTATTCGGAATTAACTTCTAGGACCACTTTTTTCTGTATTACTACTAGTAGCATCATGGATAAATTGGTTCTGGGCCGCATAAATTCCGCATTGCAATCCACTTTTCCCATTATTCCCACTCAAACCAGCCTCATTTCTCCCTCTAACACTGGTCATAGACAAGGCGGATGGCACACACCTGATCTCCAAGTTTTACAAGGAGTGTGCCTTGCTGGAGCCTGTACGGGACAGCAAGGTTCGTAGCGCATGGGAACAAGACCTGGGAACCACAATCACCGATAAACAATGGGCTTACTGCTGTTCAGTAACGCAAGACGTCTCCCTGAACATCAGACACAAACTGCTACATTTTAAATTCCTGCGTCGCATTTATTTCACACCAGTCCTAGCTCACAAAATAGATCCAGCCAGGCCACACAACTGCCATAAATGCTCCGCACCACACTTAGACTTTGCTGACCTCTCCTGAACATGCCCCAACTTGCGAAAGTATTGGGAACAGGTTCACCACAAGTTGGGACAGATGTTTTGGATCGTAGCGCTTGTATGCAAAGTATTTCTCTTCTAGGAGTGATTGTGTGCTCTGGGGTAACAATTGAAATTGGCTGCATTATCATTGCCCTTGAGATCGCTAGCGCGCACATCCTGGCTGTGTTCGCATAAGAGATAAAATATTTAAAGTGCGTCCGTTTAGTCTGCTGCATACCTTGTTATTATTGCTGCCCTGTTGTTGGTTCTGCCATTTTGTTTAGCATCCCCTGGCCCTTCCCCCACCTCGCTCCCGCCTCCCGGCTGACCCTCCCACGCTCCGCCCCCTCCACTATCCATTAATGCCAGATGTCCCAACGCGCAGCGTCCACGCGCTACGGCCGCGCCGAAGGTGCGCCAAAGGTAAGCCCGTCTACGCCCGTCCGCGCCTTGACCGCGCCCAGCGCCAGACCCCCTGGACCCCGTCCCTCCCTCCCCTCCCGCTTTACGTACGATGCCACCACCCTCCTAGCCCTTAACCCCGGCCGTTCCCCCAGCTGCGTCCAAGCCGCTCCTGGACACACCCATGGACCCTTCTCTTGCAACTCCTGCAAGTTTGACGGCACCAAGAACAACTCCTCATCTACGAACACACAACAGATATCCGACCCCATCCACCTACAATGCATCCTGCTCAACACCCGCTCGGTCCACAGGCACGCCATCGACCTCTGGAATCTACTAGACACCATCTCTCCGGACGTTGCCTTCCTAACAGAAACATGGATGAACACCACATCAGCCCCAGACATCACCATTGCCATCCCGGAAGGCTATAAGATCATTCGCAAGGACCGTACCGGCCAAACAGGAGGAGGCATCGCTATCATCCATAAGAAATCCATCCGCATCTCAACCAGCTCAGACGTCAATCTCGCCAACACTGAACACCTTCACTTCCAGATCCACATCGACCCCAAGACCACACTCAGAGGCACCCTCCTCTACAGGCCACCAGGACCCCGCGCACAATTTAGTGAAGACATCACGGACTTCATCACTCCACACGCGCTCCCCTCCGAGGATTACATCCTTTTGGGAGACCTCAACTTTCACCTTGAAAAGAACAACGACCGCAACACCACCACCCTTTTGGACAACCTCGCCAACCTCGGACTTAAACAACTTGTCACTACCCCCACCCACATCGCAGGTCACACACTCGACCCTATCTTCACCTCCAGCAAACATGTCTCCTTCAGCCACACCACAGCTCTCCTTTGGACTGACCACAGCTGCGTTCACTTTACCTACAACAAGTCAACATCCAACAACCACCCCAACCCACTCTGCGAAGAAACTGGAACAAAATCACCATCGACCAGATCTCCTCATCGCTTCTTCAAAACCCCCCCGCCCACTCCTCAAACCCCGACCAAGCAGCCACTAACCTCACCCAATGGTTATCCAACAGCGCCGACATCCTAGCACCACTGAAAAAACAACATATCAAACTAGGCAGCAAGAAGGCCTCCTGGTTCAACGATGATCTTAAGAAATCCAAGAAACTCTGTCGCTCCCTTGAGAAGGCCTGGAAAAAAGACCCAAACACCAGCACCAAGGACGCCTTCAAAAACGCCACCCGCATACACCACCAACTGATCCGGAATGCCAAGAAAGCCGCTTTCAAGGACCGACTAGATAGCAACGCCCACAACAGCAAGGAATTATTCAACATCGTCAAGGAATTTACCAACCCCTCAGCCAACTCCAACGACATCACCCCCTCTCAAGCCCTCTGCGACTCCCTAGCCTCATTCTTCCACAACAAAATTGCAGACATCCACAACAGCTTCGACAACCGACCCGAAGACCAACCCACCCAACCCTCTGCAGGACCCCCACCCCCCTTGAACATCCTCAATGACTGGAACCCAATCTCCACTGAGGACACCATCCGTCTGATGAACTCTATCCACTCAGGATCCCCCACAGACCCATGCCCTCACCACATCTTTAACAAAGCAGACTCCATTATAGCACCGCACCTCCGAGACATCATCAACTGCTCCCTCAACTCCGCAACCTTCCCGGAAAGTTGGAAACATGCCGAACTCAGCGCCCTCCTGAAGAAACCCACAGCTGACCCCACCAAACTCAAAAATTACCACCCTATCTCGCTCCTTCCATTCCCGGCAAAAGTCATCGAGAAAGCGGTCAACAACCAGCTCGCCGCCTTCCTCGAAACCAACAAATCCCTCGACTCCTCACAGTCCGGCTTCCGAGCCAAACACAGCACTGAAACCGCCCTCATCGCAACAACAGACGACATTCGAACTCTATTGGACAATGGAGACACAGTCGCCCTCATCCTCCTCGACCTCTCCGCAGCCTTCGACACAGTCTGTCATAGCACCCTTTTACAGCGCCTCAGAAACGTCGGAATCCAAGGAAAAGCACTGGAATGGATCACCTCGTTCCTCACCGGAAGAGCCCAGAGAGTCCGCCTTCCACCATTCAAGTCAGAGGCCACTGAAGTCATCTGCGGCGTACCACAAGGATCTTCACTCAGCCCCACCCTCTTCAACGTATACATGAGCCCCCTCGCGGTCATCGCACGCCAACACAACCTCAACATCATCTCCTACGCCGATGACACTCAACTGATCCTATCACTCACCAGAGACCCTAACACTGCCAAAACCAACCTGCATGAAGGAATGAAAGAAGTAGCCGAATGGATGAAGCACAGCCATCTGAAACTGAACTCAGACAAAACAGAAGTCCTCATCCTAGGCACCTCCCCCTCCGCCTGGGATGACTCTTGGTGGCCAGAGGCCCTTGGAAAAGCACCCATCCCGACGGACCACGCACGGAACCAGGGCGTCATCCTGGATTCCTCACTCTTGATGAACAGACAAGTCAACGCCGTTTCTTCATCTTGCTTCAACATTCTTCGCATGCTCAAAAAAACATTTCGCTGGATCCCCACCGGAACTAGAAAAACGGTCACCCACGCACTGGTCACGAGCCGCCTGGACTACGGAAACACCCTATACGCCGGTACCACCGCAAAACTCCAGAAAAAACTCCAACGCATCCAGAACGCTTCAGCCAGGCTCATATTAGACATCCCGTGTAAAGAACACATCTCTGGTCACCTGAAAAACCTCCACTGGCTCCCCGTCAATAAGAGGATTACTTTCCGCCTCCTAACCCACGCACACAAAGCACTTTACGAAATTGGACCCGAATGCCTCAACACACGACTGTCCTTCTACACCCCCTCCCGCCAGCTACGATCCTCCAACCAAGCCCTTGCCACTGTACCTCGCATCAACAAAACCACCATGGGAGGTAGATCCTTCTCCTACCTGGCAGCTAAAACCTGGAACTCACTTCCCACTCACCTTCGCCTTACTCAGAACCACCTAGCATTCAGAAAGCAACTTAAAACGTGGATATTCGACAAGTAATTCCCCACCCTTCTTCAAGCGCCTTGAGACCCTCTGGGTATGTAGCGCGCTATATAAATCTCTTGACTTGACTTGACTTGACATGTTATGCATTCCCCTGACCCCAATCCCGGAAATTGCCTTATTAGGATATACACGTACCTTCCCCAAGAAAACCTGCAGGTTTGCTCCACTGACTCCTTTATTAGCAAAGAGACAAGTGGCCCCCCACTGGGGGCAGAAATCTGCCCCAAATGTTCAGGGCTGGCTACACAGTCTCGCCTATTGTAATGTATTGTAATGCATCCTGCCCCAAAAATATCTGGGGACCCTACAAGGCATACGTCGAAGAACTTCGACAGGAATCTGAAACCCAAATGGAACATGGCATAACTCCAGAGGGAGTAGGGTGATCCTGCATCCACATATGTCAGATATATTATGTATAAAAGTCAGTACATTTTTTCTGCGATACCTGTTAATTTCTGGAAAGTAGAACGCTGTGGTTGATGGTTTATTTTTTATTTTATTTTTATTTACAGGTATACATGTAGTCGAAGTAGTTTAAATGAGACCCTTACATGAAGAACAGTTACTATTACAATTGATCCTTTCACTTGGTGACCTTGTTGAATATGTTTGTGTAAAGATTAGGACGCTATCTTGGAATGATGTGACAATCTATAGCCACAGAATGATGTACAACCGTATATATGTTTTTCCTTTGTAAGAAAAAAAATGGAAAATAAAGTTTTAAACAAAACATACACAGTGATTGCAAGATTAAACTCAATAACAATTTTCTTTTTAATACTGTCAATATGAATGTTGGGCTAGTTTCATCAACAGTTTGTACAAATGCAGAGTCACCAAATTATGGAAAGTGCGATTTTGGGATTTAATTTCTGCACCTGAAAGTAGTCTAAAATTGACAGAAGTTAGCACTATGAATTTTTTCACAAAACACCATATGTACTAACATTTGTACTAATCTACATTGTGTGAAAAAAACTAAATGTGCCTCTTTGTGTATAGTAGTTGTCTGACTGGCTTTGGATTTCAGACTACATATTCCCTTCAACAAAAGCCTGAGTAATGGCAGCTAACACTGGCAACAACAGCTCCTCTAGTGCAACCTTATAGTTTTATTTCTTTGTCCCTCATTTTATACCATTAGTGATATGTTTTCTTTTTAGTTTACATCAATGTAATCTGGTGGCTGAACCATAATCGACATGTTTTGCCTTATTCTCTGTTCTGCTAAGAGTGCCCTTGGACACTGCATGGGTATTGCGGAATGTTCTTACATCATTATTATGCTGCTTCATGTGGAAATGCACCATTATTTTTTTGGGCAATGGAGAGTAGTGTTCTAGCAGGATGTATGACGTTACAACGCATACTTTTACCACGCATACCTTTACAACGCGGTATTTACAACGAATACCGTTACAACGCATAGCGCTTAGAGGTGCTGGATAGTGGTAAGTATAATTTTCTATTCCAACTCCAGTCCCCGTGGACACTAGGGAAGGTGTTGGATAGAAAATTAAACGTATTCCCTATCCTTGAGCGCCCCCCAGCGCAATGCGTTGTAATGGTATGCGTGGGAATGCCTGCGTTGTAATGGTAGTGCGTTGTAAAAATTTTGTTGTAAACGTTGTATACCGTTCCAGCAGCGACTCAGATTCAGTCACGCACCCTGCAACCCGGTGACGTGGTTTAACTAAACCAGGAGGAAGATTTCCGCAGCAATGACAGAAACAGCTCAATGCAGCAATGCAGTTGGTTTGTAAGGCAGGCACCAATGAATGCTTTCTTGAAAAGTACGAGCAGAACACTCACGTTTTGACTCATCCTCCAAGGGCATGTATACTCCTCCTTCGTTTGGGTCCCATATTTTCCACAAAGCCAGTCATAGTGGCTTGGTGGAAAATATGGAAACTGACTCAGTATATGCCATGAGCTCACTGGTGCTTTGTGTTCTCAGCATCAGTGACACAGACATGACTTGAAAAGTACGCTTAATATTAGCATGCATGCTCACCCAAAAAAACCTTCACTAGGGGCAAATGTATGTGCAGTTCTTAAATATACGTGGAGGTGGAATGTAGGTAGGCTGGTCTCCTGGGTGGACAGAGTTTGCACAAAAGCACACATACACAATTACAATAGTGGCCGTGTGCAAGCTACAAAATGTTGCATTATAGTAAAGGAAAATCAAGATAATTATTCAAGAACTGTATAATCAAACACAAACACCCCAGGCTGTTTGTGGAACGCCTTGCTGTATAATTCACAGTATTTACATTTCTCTGAGATGTATGCAATACATTTTTTTCAGCAATGTGGGTTAGACCATATTGAAAAAGTGCCAATTAACTCTAAAATGACATTCAAAACCTGCAGAAATCTTTCGACATGTTTTTCGGGTCAATACAAAATGTTATATGAATGTTTGAGAAGAAATAGTACTGAAAAGCTATTCCGGATTGACAACTTTCAGGATTTAGGCCCAGCTTTACTAACATTTTGTGTCAGGTGGGAGTCACTCAGTTTATTTCCAGATTTACTAAACCACTCAAAGTCCAATTTGCGTGGCTTAATAAAAAAGCCTTGTGCAGGGGTATTTTAACGCAAACCCAGATTTACTAGAGTTACTTATACTGTATTTGCATTAAAATAGTGCACTTACTCGATGCTAATGTAGCAAGTAGAATTAGAACATTGGAATGTTGGGAGCTCCATTGAAAACAATGGAGTGCTCTGGGCTTATAATGGCTGGTATAAGCCTGGAGCTCCAACATTCCAATGTTTCTTTGTTCACAGCTCTGGCTGTGAACAAAGGCTTCAGGGAGCCTGAGGGGATTCCAATCCCCTCACGCTTCCAAAAGGCTTTGTTTTTTTGTTAGAACATTCTGCCCTCTAGTGACAGAATGTTCTAATAGCCTTATAGCCCTTCGTAGATGGGCTATACCGCTATTAAAGTCCCTCTCCCTTGTTAAAGGCCCTCACCTTCGGCTCAGGGCCTTTAACGCTGGAGAGGGCCTTTAATAGCCGGTATAGCCCTCTACGGCGGGCTATAAGGCTATAATATTTTCATTTCTCCTCGTTACTTCCTTTTTCCATGTATGCCATATTCTGCAGCACACGTAGAAAGAGGAATAGGTCTGGAAGGATTGTTTTTGTGCAGAAAGGTATCCCTTCCTGCACATAAACAATCTATCCCGTAGTGCAGTCACTATTGTGCCATTACGCAATTGTGCCTGGGTTGATGCTAAGCTACCTAAAGTGTACCAACGCTGGTAGAAAGTAAAAGTGTGCAATATCTTAATAGATATGGCACATTTCTGCTCTCTCCCTTTCACACAACCCAGTACAGCAAGTTCCCTTGCTGCATTGTGTTGTGGTAAAGAATAGTAAATCCGGCTCTTAGCTCTTGATCAATGCAGAGCAATCACCATAAAATGAGGTATAACCTTTGGTTTCCTTAATTAATTTGAGCTTCCATCTGATTTCCAAATATAATAGGAGTGAAAAAGGGGAACTATATGGGAAACTTGGTAGGAGAAGAGTAACAAGCATTTGCAATGCAATAGGTCTCGCAGGTACGAGAGTTTAAGCTATTGGCATTGTAAATAACAATGCCTTTTATTTATGTTTTTAAAAAGAAAAAAATACAAAGGCATTGTTATTTGCAATGTCAATAGCTCAAACTTGTGTCAATGCGAGACCCATTGCATTGCAAATGCTTGTTAATACTTCTTGTAGTTTTTCTCTTGTGTGCTTCCCACTTTTGGTCACTGAGACCAGCTGGGGGTCTCATCTCGGAATGTTCTGTGTCCTTATGAATAGTACTGACAGTAACCACAAAGTGTTTCACATCATTGGCTAGAAAGGTTACAGCTCCTGTTCCACTCAAGGAAGGACTGCCCGTAAATCATCCCCCAAAATTGATTTTATTCTTGCCTTGAGTGATTTAAGCTGTCTCAAGAGAACCCTTGTGTAGGCAAACAGCTGTGCATCTGAGCGACATCTGCACCCAGATGGAGTGACGGGGATGGATAAGACTTTTCTTTAGTGCACATCAACGAACAGCGCTAAATTAAAAAAAAGTCCCAACATTTAATGGGCTCATCTTCGGAACAACCTGCAAAACCTTTGGCTTTTAAGGATGCATTTGGAAAATATTGCTGTACACTTTCTGCAGGGGTGTTCGGACTTACCCCGTGCCCGGGAACTAGCTGCAAACCCTTTTTCAAGCTTGAACACCCAGTCCGGGGTCAGTTGTCCAGCCTGCTGACTCCCCATCACACAACTGGCACTCAAACAACAAGTTCAATTCTCAGCAGCAAGCACCAGAGCTATCGGAACAGAAGAAGTAGGGCCACCAAAACAGCGAAAATAATTAAATAAATAAACAAGCGTGGCAGAGTAAAAAAGAATAATGTTCAGTCTACCCACTCCCCCTCTACACCCTGCTCCACAGTCTACTCCGGCCTCCCGTTCAGCACAAGGCTACATCTGCCCCCTCTCTTGCCAGACTCGGCTTGTAAATGTAAATGTATGTACCGCCATTTATAGAGCGCACAGCTACTTCCCTGAGGTAGTGTCCCGGCGCTGTACGCATACCGCTTAGGAACCCTTCCTGGTTTTCCCTGTGAGTGTCCACTCCTGGGCACCCCCAGGGTGAAACCAGGCATCACAGCACTTTTGGGGCCGTTGTGGAGATTAAGCAAGATATTGCCCAGATTCGCAGAGTGGGACCCATGATTAGAATAGGTACAGAGGCGAGAACTATCTGGTCAGAGGAAATTGGGCCCAAGACCTGCCAAGGAGGGTATTGAACCCTGGTCCCGGGCCAAACCTCTGCATCAGGGTCTGCCACTCTAACCATTTGAGCCACACTTCCCACAGACACAGTAGGCCGCACTGCATCACCGACCTCGTATAGTTCTCCCCCGGGCGCCGAGCGTGTCCTACCTGGTCACTGATGCCGAGGATACTAATTTCCCAGGGTGAGTCAGCATGAGACGCGCAGCATTGGGGGCAACAAGCCCGGGGAGGGTGGGACCCATTCCAGCTCCGAGGTCCAGGGAATTGCGGGTGCTGTGAGGGGAGGAATGTGAGCGCCCCCAACAGAAGAGGCCTGATGGAGACAGGGAGAGAGCGTGCAAGAGTGTGACGCTGCAAGTTGTATGCAGGCATATCTGCTGTCCCTCTTCTGCCGAAAAATCGATGACAATAGATTTCGCCAAGGCGAGCAGCGCCTGCGCTGCGTCGCTAGGCGAGACTTAAAAAGGAGGGAAAGAAAGATGATAAAATGGGGCTGGATTTTGAACGAAAAATTAATACTTGTGAAAAGTACATTTCAGGGCTAGTGCTAATGTATAGTGTGAAGGAGTCATCTGGGGTACACATCAATGAATGTTGGTTATTTGGGAGAGTAATGGGCCTAATTTGACTTGAACATCATTTAAAAGGCTCTTGGACTGCAGGGTGGAGGACAGTGGGCAGGTAATAATTTTTACAAGCACTTTTGCAACACAACATGTACCTGAGATGTGTCTGTAATTAACTAGGTTATTGGTGTCTGCCATGTGTTTCTTTTAGATTGGCTGTGATGTCCCCATGCTTAAATGCTTAGGTTATGTCTCTACTGGATATTGAGGCATTGATTAAGTTAGTGATGATCGTCCACGAAGTCTAGGTTGATGACTTTGGAATTGCTAATGACCAAGTAGTAGAGGAGTTTTCAAAGGCAACTAAGACATCGGGCACTCATACACAAGGTTCGCACATGAATGAATAGGGGAATACATGTAAAACTCCAGGACCTGTTGAGTGATAAATGCTTTACAAGGCTTTAGAGAGTCAATTTTATCAACCAAAAAGATTGTCATAGGAATCTGAGGAGGGATCTAGCATGTTGTTAATATTTTCCATTGCACATACACCAAGGCATCTTGACACTATAATGGAAACAAAACAGGTGGTTAGAATCAAAGAGCCTTAAAGCATCTTAAACACTTTATTGATTAAAGAGTAATGTGTTAACTCTTTTATGAATGGTGAGTGAAGAAGGAAGCTTGCAAAGTTTAAAGAGATTGGATTCAATGTAGACCCCCTGGTTGCGTTTTTCACTTCTATTGACAGACAGAATTGAGGGGCTCTAGGACGACAGTTTTGAACATCATTGATAATCGTTGGAGTATCCCTGGTAGTGAAAAAGTTTGAAAATCAGCTATTATCTTCCAATGTGCTAAATTGGATAATGGAAAGCACAAGCTAGAGTCAACATGTTCACATTAGGCAAAGAGAGGACAGCACCAATCCTAAATGAGCATAGAAGCAGCGAGGTCCCAAGTGCAAATAGTTTAATCTACCTGTCTGGTTCTAGGATTAACTTGCTTTAACTAAAGATATGAATATAATCAGTTTGAAAACAAACTTTTATTGTCATCTAACCTGGCTGCACAAAACAAGAACAAAGAAAAGATATGGAGAAATATGAGGCCTTCTGTGGCAACATGGAAGAACTGATTGGAAGTTGTCTTGAGGTCTATGATAAGAGCCTTACCCTGAAGTGAACTGAATTTTGAACTTTACTTGATTGTTCAAAAATAATCATAAAAAACCATACAAAAGAAAATAAATAAAGCAATTATAATAAAAAACAAGTGCACTCTTAAGATTCAGTGCCCATAAATAGCCCTATGAAATAAACCACATCTTGAAACAGTCATTGACAGTACAAGCTAAGACAGAGCTAAAATACCATTGTTTTACGATACTTCACAGAAGACTTTGACCTTATAAAACACCCCACAGAGTAACAAACAACTGGACTGGGCAACATCCGCAAAAAATAAAAAGCAGGTTTACGTTTATAAAATACATATGCTTTAAGTATGGATGATAAATAACATTGTGTAAAATGTTTATAAAATGTATAGTGAAGGACAAAGTGCATAAGTGTTTGTATAGAAGATTCATTGCAAGGACAAAATATTATATTGAAGAATTGCATTGTCCCTAGGAAAAACAAAGATGGCTTCCGATACTGTCCAGGCAAATAACAATCTTTACCATTGGTTGTTAACCAGGGTCAGATATTGGCTAGGTCATGCATCGAAAATATATGTGATTGATGCACTCCCTCTTTGTCCCTGTGCAATGCAGTTTAGGCCAAATGACCTACATTTGATATTTTTTTGTAAATATTATATTTATGAAAGAAAGAGATATATTCTCCCTCTTATGAGTAACCTGAATTTTAGACAATGTCACCTAGCCCTCCATTACCTCAAGACATTACCGGATCCTTATACGTGTTTTTGCTTGGCTTCATTATATTTATGTGTTTTAAAAAAGAGGAGATTAACTGCTTAAATGTGTTCTCTTACGTATAACCAAAGGGGTCTTTGTACAAAAACTAGGAGTAATTTTAAACAATCAGCGACTACTATTTTGTAATATTGATAGTTAAATTGTCTTTTTAAACTTGATTTTATGTGTTATTGTGTGGAAATTAGTGATGAATTTGTTTGTCTGGAATACTTTTTATGCCAATTTTGACTGGTGAAGTAAAGTTATGTGACTTGACTTGCGTACAGGCTCTATGTTATTCGTGGTTTGTATAATGACATAGTCCCGAATGGTTGTTTTATTCCTTTCCTCAGTCTCTCTGTTCATGGAGGTTAGCATAAAATATATTTTTTCAACCTTTGATCTTGCTCTTTAGCAATCTGATGGTGAGTGGTAAATTAATCAGGTCTGCATAGGTCAAATCCTTAATGTGCCTTAGTCAATGACTCTGATGACCTACGTCACACTCATGTCAGTCTGCTATTGTCTCCCTATATGTGTATTTCCCCATATCGATACCCATAAAATCCTTTGTGCCAATTGGATAAGATCTTCCACATAGGAGAGGCCTAGTTCTTTATGCAGTAAATAGTCAGGGCTGAATGGACGAAGATCCTAATAAGGGCCTACCAAAACAATTTTCTTCTAATTGTATTTTGTTTTCCTTTTGTGGTAGCCCCATATAGTAGCCCCATACATAAATATCAGCAGACACTTTTGCTTGTATATTTCTAAAATTGACAGGTTCTGTTTGCTTCCCATTGCTTTTGCAAAATTAGACAATACTCCAATGGATTGGATAAACCTAAGATGTCTATCTAGAAGACACAGAGACCTAGTACTAAGAGAGTCAAAGGTGAGCCATTAATATGGAAAACGGCGTACTTTCTCTACTCTTTCATGCTTTATTGAAATTAGAATAATAGAATAAGCTTACAGCACTTAGCACCACATGCAATTTGATTCTTTTTTTTATGTTAGTCTCAAGAGCCAAGTTATCCATATATTTGACAACATTGTCAATTAGTCCCTCCAAGACATCGGAGGTTTATGATAATAGTCCTACATTATCAGCATATAATAGAGCTGGATCTGGGGTTGAATTAATCTTAGGCATGTCCTTCCCGGTGAAAAGCAGGAGTTGTTAGGACCAAAAATATATAGGAGAAACAAAATAGGGACCAGCACGCAGCATTAGTAAAGCCCCTTGTGAGCTCAAAGCACTTGGTGCATTCACCTTATGACACATAACTTACTGACGTAAGGTGCAAAGAAAAATTATGATATGAGCAGGCCTCATATCAGTCAAAATGGCCTAAGTGATCAGTTAACGTAATTGAAGGCACTACAAAGATCCATAATGGAGAGATAGATTGCCCCACTCTTGGCTACGGCTGAAATGCCAGAAACCGGTCCCCGGAAGCTTGTTTCCTTCCCAGTATAAGAATTGGCTTGGTAGTTTGGTTTGCCCTGTTCCCATGATGCACTGGGCCAGGGACAGACTAATTTGCATATAGCCAGGTTCTGAGCTGGGATGGTGCAGTGAGCTAAAAAACGGTGATGGATCAAGCCCTGATCTTTGGACTGGGTAGGAGTGTTCTGCTTAATTCAGATACTCTGTCCATCACCACCCCCTTTTCTGAACCACTCTTGGCTACAGCATATTTGTTAATGATCAAGTGCAAGTTAAGACATTGCTCCTGGGTGCCCACCCTTTCCCAATAGCCATACTGCACCATAAAAATGACTTCAATCCTATGCAGTATAATTCGGACAACAACTTTGACAATAGAATCAAGCAGTGAGAATGGCCTGTAACATTTTTTTGAACACACAGCTGAGTTTAATACAATAGTGATGACCGAAACCCAAAACCCAATATTTTCCTTATAGCGGTGCATTGGTGCCCCATCAGAGCTAGGGGCATTCAGTGATGATCATAATAACTTCATGCAGCTCAAACTTCATGTAAAGCGGAAGCTGAGGTAACACTATATCAGTGTATCTACATTACTATAGGCAAACAGTAAACATATCTAAGATATTCCATCCTCTGTCAGCTACAATATCAATTCACAAGCTGTCAGATTTGCCATCACTGATTAATTCAAAATAATTATCTTCCAGAAGGCCCAGACCTAGCTAGTTACTGGTTGATGGGGTTATGAGCTGTGGTCAAGCAACAATCACAATACTATTCAGAGTAAGAGGAAGGAAATCCCTAAATGAACCTGTGTCTTTATCTTGGCACAATGCATTTAGGCTAAACATAGCGGTAAAAACAATGAAACACAATTCAAAAACATTCCACACCAGTTTTATTACACAGTTGTACCTCTTTTGACTACGTTGTTTTTGCATCCCTATTTTCTTACTTCCGATCATTTGCAAAGCACTCTGGTACCTTCAATGGTCCTGTTTGCACTATATAGATCTTTATCAATTAAATAAATGAATAAATAAATGTCACTTCTCAGACTTATGAAAAAGAAATAATGTATACATTTGGGGCCGTATTACAGTTAGGGCCCCAGGGGCGCAACGGGCTTTTGTGCCCCTGAGGCACTTTGATAATACAGCAGATGGTGCAGAGGCTTGGGCATACCCTTCAGCAATACCAATGGCGCTGGCGCACTTAAAGCCCCAGCGCTACCTTCAGGGAGAGATTCCTCATTTGCATAGGGGCATATCCTAAGCCTATGGCTGGGTCTGAACTGAGGTGGCGAACCGAGCTCAAGAACAATGATGGATTCAACACAGATCTGTGAATGGTGGTGAGTGTCTGAAAAGTTTCAACGCTCCGTCCATCATCTCCTTGTGTTTGCTTCGCATTTATAATATGGCGCGGGCACAGAGGCAATGGATTTCCCTCTTTTGCATAGGACACGTCATTATGCAAATGAGGAATCACTCCCTGAAGATGTTTACTTTCTTCGCGCTAAGTTGGTAGGGTGTGCTCAGACGTGGGTCCTTGTTCACTTTTCCACTGGATTCTCGCTACACCCACCTGGAGGATCTCTAATCCCTTTCAAAAGTGCAGGCAGGCTGCCGCCTGCACTATGAAAGCACAGAGCTGCTCTGTTTTTTTAAATGACTGTGCTGCTCCCAGGGCAGTGCGAGTTCGTGGCTGTCCTTGGTGCACATTTTGATTCTTTGCGCCTAGCTCACCTTTTAAAAGGTGTGCCGGCCGGCAACAATGAAAATGTGGAATACGGACCCTGGTGTCTTCTTGTATGTGCATGTATCCTGTGAAGCTAGTCAAAAAGGTTGATTGAAAGATTGTCAGTTTTGCAGCAATGCATTTTAAAGTCTATATTTTTAAGATCAGATTACTGCTGATGTAATAACTGGATTGCAGCAGTAGTGGGTAAATATGCATCAATTGTTTTGTTTAATTTTTACTAAGTTGAATAGTCATAAATGTAGACTTAAGGCTCATCTGAAGTGTATGGTGATAATGATTCTCCATGTTTTATCCTATTTCTAACTAGCCCTGGGACAAACCATCTCAGGCAGTGCCTAATTTGTGCAGTAGCCATTTAGAACCTACCACAAACCTTGGACCACAGACCCAATGAAAAATATCACAGACCAATAGCCTGTAGTTCTAGGCACAAACATTCATGCAAGAAACAGCCATGGCTTTAGGGATGAGAGCGTCCAGTGGAGCGTGCTCATGCATGGTGCAATTTTCTGCTTCTCCTTATGGTCATGGCATTAGGTGATGCTCAAAAGACCCATCAGGGTGTGGGCATCAGCAGGTACTCTGAATGATAAAGGCCAACCCGTGTGTCGTCTTGCGTACAGCTCTGTTCAGCAGCTCTTGATAGAGGGGAGATGAGTAAAAGTGGGGGTCTGGGAGTCAGGATGTGCAGCTGCAGTTATGCTGCCCTGTCAGCAAGTGAGGAAACGCCTGCTAGTGCACCTCTTACTTTTGCCTTTAATGAGGATTACTAGGGGCGATAGCTTCAGGCTGTTTTTGTGTAAAAAAAAATATTGGTGTAAAAAACACTTTATTGGTTGTTTTCAATAGTAGCCCATTTATTACAATAATTTTTTTTCTCTGCTTTAGTTTAGAAGCTTGTTCACTGACTGTGGGTGAAGAAAGAGAGTAGAGACAGTCAAGCCCAATGAGTGGTTTGACTTAAGTATGGGCTGAAAATCTGTTCTGCTCGTGGAATTTGAGAATGTTTGGCAGTTTCGCAGTCTGCGAATCGCGCAAAATTGTACAAGAATTCGCAATTCACGAGTTGGTGGATTTTTTTTGTTTGGTCGCGCTTCAAAAATGCAATCTCGCGTGCCCGTCGTTGACTTACCATGATTCTGAGTTTGCCGAGTTGTTTTCCTCCCGGTTTGCGTGTGCTGCACCATTTTCGATCTTGCTGCGTGGTCGCACTAGACTTTTCGACTGCGAGTATGTCATGGCGTGATCGCGCGAGACTTTTCGACCGCGAGTACGTCATAGCGTCCCGCCATCCTGCACTGCGAGACTTTCAGAATGCGAATACGTCATAAGGGCCGGCGATCACGCATCGCAAGAGTAAACAATTGCGAACATGTAGATGCGCCGCGCAGCTGACATCTGGCGGGAGATTTGAACATCTCGCTTTCCCGAAATAGCAAAAATTGCAATTCTGCACAAGAAATCTATCGCTGGCAGCATAAACCTTCTGAAATTGATGATTTGGATCAGAATAACTCCTCAGGTTGACATTTGGCTGCACTTCTTTGTGCAAGGAGTGCATTTTTGGGGGGTTGAGAGGAAAGAAGTGCCCCAGAGTCTCCAACTTCCTATTCCTCTCCAGCAGGCTCCTCCCACTGTTTTGTCCATGTCCTGGTCACTTTTCATTTGGATCTAGAGCTGGAAGGATTACTCATTGTGGCTACTGCTGGATATTTGTATTTGAGGACTTTTTTTTGGGATCACTTTTTGAGTTGAAATTTTGCAAGTTGGTGTTGTTTGTTCGGGGCGTTGCAGTTGCTGCAACTACAATTTATAAACTTTTTCACAACTTTTTAAAAAAGAAGTAAAATATATTGTGGGTACCAACAGTATCTAGTAGGCCCAGGGTTAGTCATGGGTGCATGATACAACTGTTTCTGTGAGTTTTGTTGAACTTAAATGTTATTTACGGCATGGATCGCATGCAATTGAATAGCTCACTGTTATTATATCTATGTGGATGTTTTTTGTGATTTTGGGGTGCATGTTAAAGCCATACTAGCCAGTAGGCCCAGGGGTAGTCAGTGGTGCATGGGCCAAGTCTTTCTGTTTGTTCTCTTGATTTTAAACATCATTCAGGGCATGGATGCCATTGGAGGGGGGCATTGTGAGGCCTGGCCCAGTGCCTGGCCATGTGGGTGGGGGTCTTGGGGCCATTTTGAAGCCAGGCAGTGTGCTTTGTACCTTAGACCTGCCCCCAGTCTGCCTTGATTTCATCCATTATGCCCAGGGGTAGTCAGTGGTGCATGGGCCAAGTCTCTCTGTGTGTTCTCTTGATTTTAAACATAATTTAGGGCATGGATGCCATTGGATTAGGGTGATTGTTGTGTGTATTTTTATTTTTTCTGTGTTGTTGGGGCCTGGTCCAGGGTCCGGCCATGTGGGTGGGGGAAATGTGAGGCCTGCTCCAGTGCCTTGCCATGTGGGTGGGGATCTAAGGGCCATTTTGAAGCCAGGCAGTGTGCTTTGTGCCATAGGCCTGCACCCAGTCTGCCTTGCTTTCAACCATTATGCCCAGGGGTACTCAGTGGTGCATGAAACAACTCTCTCTGTGTGTTCTCTTGATTTTAAACATCATTTAAGGCATGGATACCATTGGATTGGGGTGATTTTTGTGTATTTTGATTTTTTGGGTGTTGTAGGGGCATGGTCCAGGGCCTGGCCATGTGGGTGGGGGACATTTTGAGGCCTGGTCCAGGGCCTGGCCATGTGGGTGCGGTTCTAGGGGCCATTTTGAAGCCAGGCAGTGTGCTTTGTGCCATAGGCCTGCACCCAGTCTGCCTTGCTTTCATCCATTATGCCCAGGGGTACTCAGTGGTGCATGAAGCAACTCTCTCTGTGTGTTTTCTTGATTTTAAACATCATTCAGGGCATGGGTGCCATTGGATTGGGGTGATTTTTGTGTGTATTTTGATCTTTTGGGTGTTGTTGGGGCCTGGTCCAGGGCCTGGCCATGTGGGTGGAGGCCATTTCGAGGCCTGGTCCAGGGCCTGGCCATGTGGGTGGGGGTCTAAGGGCCATTTTGAAGCCAGGCAGTGTGCTTTGTGCCATAGGCCTGCACCCAGTCTGCCTTGCTTTCATCCATTATGCCCAGGGGTACTCAGTGGTGCATGAAACAACTCTCTCTGTGTGGTCTCTCTTCTATTAATTTAAACATCCATTTTGGATTAGAATTACAATTTTTATTTTGGGTCTTTCCGTTTTTGGGTGTGTTGTGTTAATAATAATAAATGCCTAGTTGCAAATATTAATTGAAGCATGACATATGCAACATTTATTTAACCAATGTTCCTCTGGCTTCCTTTGTTTTAGGTGCACAAAGACTGACAACCAGGAATCATCCTCATCATCATCACTTGTTGTAGTGCCAGGAAGGAAGAAGTCCTGCTGCGGTGTGTGCACAAAGTCACGTGACGTCACGAGTGGTAGCCACAGACAACTCTGCAACTCGTGCAACTGCGACCTGCTGTTCTGACATCTGAAGAAGATGGGCCCAAAGAAAGGTGGCCGTAGCTCCTCTACCAAGAAAGTTTCCAGTGCCACTGCCAGTAAGAAGGAGCAGAAGAAGCAAGTGGCGCCACTTACCAAGGAGACTGGTGTGCCGACAGACACTTGTTTTAGGAAAAAAAAAACTACGCCTGCAGCAGCGGTGTCCACCGGGAACCAAGCGGGGAGCAGCACCTCCGCTTCATTGGTCTCAGTGCCACCATGCCAAGTTAGGCCCAAGTCCATGAGTGCCGCAGAGGCAGCCTCTTTAACTGCTCTTTCACCATCGACCAGTGATGTTGGCATTGACTCATCGCAAAGTAGCATCCAATCAATGCAGGGTGTAACTCATCTGAAGAGTGTTCAACCACAGCTGCAACGACAACCACAGGTGCAACAAGCAGAGGCGCAAGGAGAGGCGCAAGGAGAGGTGCAAGGAGTGGCGCAAGGAGTGGCGCAAGGAGTGGTGCAAGGAGTGGCGCAAGGAGAGCGGCAAGTAGAGGTGTAAGGAGAGGCGCAAGTAGAGGCGCATGGAGAGGCACATAGAGAGGCGCATGGAGAGGCACAACTGCCCACAATGCTGTATTCTGCTGCTGATGAACAGTCTGATGATGACGAACCAGTCATCACAGTCATCACTCCAGCCCCAGCGGGCATGCCGCAGACAGACATTTTTACCCTATCCAAAAATGCTGCTGTGCAGGATGTATGGGGTGTGGCACCACCACCAACACAGGTAACTACTACACCAACACGACCTACAGCTCCCATATTTTCTCGTCAGAAGGGCCGGCAGGGACCTCCATCCATCTTGACCTCCTTTACCTCAAGTAGTGGTGCTAAAAGTGCACAACAGAGTCAAATTCCACACCGCCCATCCTCCACTTCATCTGGCATTGAAAGTAGCACCTCCGCCACCACCAGAAATCTCCAGTCCCCAGTTTGGTACTTCTTTAGTATTAGCAAAAAGGCGGAAAACCTAGTCATTTGTTCGATTTGTAAACAAGTAGTTAGTCTGGGTAAGCTTGGTATCAACTATGGTACCGGAGGCCAGATAGGTCATCAAAAAAACACCACATTATCCATGGGAGGCGCACATGAGTAACATCCGGAAAGCCAAAAGTTCAAATCCAAATGTAGATATTGATATTGCATCTGATGACGAGGAGGAGCTGATTGTGCAGGGGGTAGGTGTACAACCGAGAGACTTTTTTTCTGGTGCACACAGTACCCCTGGCCGCAGCACTGCAGTGGTAGCGTCCACACCCTCCTCTACCCCAGCAGCATCAAGGAGGCACAGTAGTCTGGAAGAGACACCAATGCGAAAAAGTACATTAATGACCCTAACTGGGTTGAAGAGGTCTGGATCCTCATCACATATGAAAACGGTCCAGACCACCATTAAAAGCATGTTTTGGTGGGAGGCACCATTGGAAGGCAACCACCCAATGGCACGTCTTTATAATGCAATGCTGGCTAAAATGTTAGCGCTGGACCTTCTCCCTTTTTCTTTCGTGGAAGGGATGGCTTTTCTAGAATTTGTGGCAACAGTCTGCCCTAAATGGAAGGTTCCTAGCCGGTCCAATTTTGCTAGAGTTGCGGTTCCAGCACTACATCAAGATGTGCTGGAGGTGATTGGGCAGCTTTGCAGAAGAATGCTGTTCACACTATCTACCTGACAACAGACATGTGGACCAGTTGCTAAGCCGATGATTACATGTGCATCACTGCACACTGGGTCTCTTTTGAGGGGGTTAGAGACAAGATAGCTGCAGGTGGTCACAGTGCCACAATTTTTCAGGATCACTGACATAATATAGAATGACAAAATATAGACTTACCAAAATATAGTCACCAAAATATAGAATGCCAAAATATCGAATTCCTATCTACAAACAGGTAAGTACAAAAATATCGAATCCAAAATATAGTCTGTAAAAAATATAGTCAGTCAAAATATCGATTTTTTTTAAATGTCTTAAAAGTAATTTAAAATTAATGAAATAATAAATATAATTAACTAAAACATACTTAAAAATACTCAAATAACCTTAAAAATTAAGATATAATTAATTTAAGTTATTAATTAAAAATGTACAATATTTTACCGTAGGATAGCAGGAGGGTACCACTCCAGTGAGTGCAACTGTAGGGAAAGCGTTGGATAGCGTAGGGGTAAAAAATACTATTCCCACTCCAGTGAATGCAACAGTAAGGAAAGCGTTGGATAGCGTAGGGGTAAAAAACACTATTACCACTCCAGAGTGCAACAGTAGGGAAAGCGTTGGAGAGTGTAGGGGTAAAAATTACTATTCCCACTCCAGAGAGTGCAACAGTAGGGAAAGTGTTGGATAGCGTAGGGGTACAAAATACTATTCCCACTCCAGTGAGTGCAACAGTAGGGAAAGCGTTGGATAGCGTAAGGGTAAAAATTACTATTCCCACTCCAGAGAGTGCAACAGTAGGGAAAGCGTTGGATAGCGGGAGGGTAAAAAATACTATTCCCACTCCTGTGAGTGCAACAGTAGGGAAAGCGTTGGATAGCGTAGGGGTAGAAAATACTATTCCCACTCCAGAGCGTGCAACAGTAGGGAAAGCGTTGGATAGCGTAGGGGTAAAAATTACTATTCCCACTCCAGAGAGTGCAACAGTAGGGAAAGCGTTGGATAGCATAAGGGTAAAAATTACTATTCCCACTCCAGAGAGTGCAACAGTAGGGAAAGCGTTGGATAGCGGGAGGGTAAAAATTACTATTCCAACTCCAGAGCGTGCAACAGTAGGGAAAGCGTTGGATAGCATAGGGGTAAAAATTACTATTCCCACTCCAGAGAGTGCAACAGTAGGGAAAGCGTTGGATAGCGTAGGGGTACAAAATACTATTCCCACTCCAGTGAGTGCAACAGTAGGGAAAGCGTTGGATAGCGTAAGGGTAAAAATTACTATTCCCACTCCAGAGAGTGCAACAGTAGGGAAAGCGCTGGATAGCGGGAGGTTAAAAAATACTATTCCCACTCCTGTGAGTGCAACAGTAGGGAAAGCGTTGGATAGCGTAGGGGTAAAAATTACTATTCCCACTCCAGAGAGTGCAACAGTAGGGAAAGCGTTGGATAGCATAAGGGTAAAAATTACTATTCCCACTCCAGAGAGTGCAACAGTAGGGAAAGCGTTGGATAGCGGGAGGGTAAAAATTACTATTCCCACTCCAGAGAGTGCAACAGTAGGGAAAGCTTTGGATAGCGGGAGTGTGAAAATTACTATTCCCACTCCAGATAGTGCAACAGTAGGGAAAGCTTTGGATAGCGTAGGGGTAAAAATTATTATTCCCACTCCAGAGAGTGCAACAGTAGGGAAAGCGTTGGATAGCGTAGGGGTAAAAAATACTATTCCCACTCCAGAGAGTGCAACAGTAGGGAAAGCGTTGGATAACGGGAGGGTGAAAATTACTATTCCCACTCCAGTGAGTTTAACAGTAGGGAAAGAAATTATTTAATATATTATTAAAAATAAATTAAATATCAATACCAATAAAACATTAATTGAAATTAATAACCAATTTAATATTATGTAATAATTAATTAAAAATACAACTACATATTAGTTATTAAACATTAATAGCCTATTCATAATTATTTAACAACTAATTAATTTTCAATAACAAAAACGAATTAATAATAAAAATTAATACCAATTAAAAATGAACAGTAAATGAATTATCAATACACAAAAAGTATTTTTAATATGTAATTAATTACAATTACATTACTTCCCACCCTATTCCCCTATAAACCCACATCCCACTATAGAAAATACATTAATACAATTATCATAATTATCAAATATTTAATTAATACAAAATAATTACCAATTAATAAAAATTAATTGCCAATTAACAGAAATTAATTACCAATTAAAAATTAATTAACAATAAATTTAAAATCAATACCAATAAATGAAAAAAATTATATACTTAATTACAATTAAATTACTTCCCACCCTATTCCCCTATAAACCCACAACCCGCTACAGAAAATACATTTAGAAAATGAACATAATTAACAATTAATCAATTAATACAAATTACTTGGCAATTAATAAAAATTAATTACCAATTATAAAATAACAATAAATTCAAAATGAATACCAATAAATAAATAAAAATATTTAATTATTTACAATTAAATTACTTCCCACCCTATTCCCCTATAAACCCACAACCCGCTACAGAATTAAATTACACAAAAATTAAATAACATTAAATTCATTACTTAAAATACATTAAACATACATTACAAAAATTAATATACACTTTTCACACATATACTAACATACAAAACACTTTAAAAAAATTGATATTATTAAAAAATCGATATATTTAATGCCTATATTGTATACTTCGATATTTTGAGTTCTATATTTTGAAAATCGATATTACTTACCTTAAATTCGATATGTTTAACCACTATATTGTGTCCATTCGATATTTTGTCCATTCTATATTTTTACTTCGATATTATGTCCATTCTATATTTTGGAATCGATATTATGACTGTTTACCAATTTTTCAAGCTACTGGGAAACTTGCAACAGTAGCCATGTTTGTCATGGAGAAATCTCATACTGCAGTAACATTTTGGAGGAGTTTAACAGGAAGGTATTTAAATGGCTGCATCCAAGAAAGCACATGATTGGTTATGTTTCCACGGATAATGGCAGTAATATACTTAGGGCCATGTCTGATGGTGGCTATTTCAGAGTGCCGTGTTTGGCGCACAGTATTAACAATGTTGTTCAAGATTTCTTGAAAAAAGAAAACAAAGTCAGCAAGTTACTGACCACCTGCAGAAGAATCTGCACACATTTCAGCCATTCTTTTAAAGCCCGGAAGCAGCTGAGGATCATTCAACGTGTCCGTAGAGTGCCAGTCAGAGGACTCATCCAGGAGGTAGCAACACGTTGGAACTCAACCTTCTACATGCTTGAGCATCTGTTTGAGCAGTACTTGGTAATCAATGAGTATTTCTTTAACGCACAGGGTGCTTCTATGAAAGACATGAGGCTAGAGGTGGAGGAATGGGACCTAGTTAAAAGCCTGACATGCTTTGTCCTTTTGAGGTCTTCACACATGAAGTAAGCAGGGAGGACTGTACTTTGGGCAAAGCTCTACTATTGTTGCGCATGCTAGAGCACCAACTGAAGGCGGTGTCTTCAACGTTCCAAGATGATGCTGAAAAGCAAGACGCATATCAGTTGGCAGAGAGCTTATTAACCCGCCTACTTGACAATGCAAGGCTTAAAGTAATACATTGTGAACAACATTACATTTTTGCCACTATTCTGGATCCACAGTACAAAAAGGCACTTGCCAGCAATACATTCATTCCTTTTTCTGAAACAGATGTTTCCAAGTACAAACATTGGCTAGCTCTGTCAGGCACTCGGTTCAAAAAAGAGCGGCAGGGAATTGAAGGAACCGCCACAAGTACTATTGAATCGGCAGGCCATGCGGTGTCAAGGTCCACTTCTGTGGCCGAAGGCAGTCACTTTCCATCAGAGCCGCTACCGACACGAGCAACCGTATCATCATTGTCTACACCAGGCCCAGCCATAATATTGTCGGAAGCTAACTCATCAAGGGTTTGCTCGTTTCAGTGTTGATGCAAAGGCCACAGATGGTACGCAAAGTGGAGCAACCCCGGATGACCTTGAGTGGATGGTTCAGGCCTATCTGGATGACCCAACAGAGGTCTTAATTTATCAGAACCCATTGCTGTATTGGTATGGAAAAAGGGGTCAATGGCCACTGATCATCAAGCTGGCTCTAAATTATTTGTCTTGCCCACTCGCAAGCGTGTCTTCTGAACGTTTTTTTAGTGCTGCTGGTGCCCTTGTAGCTTCAAAAAGGACCCGCCTCTCGCTCAAAAATGTGGAGAGGTTAACAATGATCAAGATGAGTCAGCACTTCATACCACTAGATTACAAAATAGGAGAATCCACACAGGAAGAAGAGGACACGTAAGTTCTTCTCTGTTAGCTGACCTACTCCTGTTTCAATTCACAGAGTTTGAGGATGAGCTCTACTTCCCTGACACCTAGGCCTGAAATACTGAGTTTCTTTTTTTTCATCCTTATTCACTTTCATTACTGTGTGTCTTTCTTTGTTTTGCAACTTTTACCACACAAAACTCTAATCACAACAAATCCATCAGCAGCACTGTCTTCGTCTTATTTCCTTATGGAAGGTGCCGCTGTCTGCATTCCTGAAGTTCACAAGTTCACAACTCAGTCATGCTCCTCTATCCTCCTCCTCCAGACTCCCCCCATCCATTTCCCTCAAGGGTGATGGCTGGATTGCGCAGAATCAAGAAACTGTTGCTTCGTAGACGAGTCCCCTCAAAAGAAGTGGGACTGGAATTACTGACTATATGCTGACTGTTACTTCTGAAATTGACATGAAAGGCTGCCCTGTGGGCCTTCACTTTAAGAATAAGTTGCGGACAAAAAGTGGAACAGGAAATGAATGATGAGATGGCATTCAGTGGACAACACAGGCTGTCTGGCTCTGATGAAAGCAATTGCTGTTTGTTTGTTGTGCATGAAATTAATCATATGTGTTCTGTTATTATTTAATCTTTCACACACTAAATGTAACTCAAGTCTACTCTGTTTTTACCTTGTTTAAAGCAAATTGCACTTCTACTGGTGGGGGCACTACGTTGCATTTTTTAATGTGGAAAATGTCCTTGGACTCACTGTGTGTAGACTGTGACTGCATGAACAGCATTACGTTTGCCAATACCATGATGATGATGAGCCTTGATGATCAAATTTACATAATATCTTTACAGTCACTCACTGGGATGGATGGATCATCATCGTCGGTTTACGGAAGAACTATGGCCATTTTGTGAGTGGCAAACAGGTAAACAAGTCAACAACAACCACAGCAGAACTACATGCCTGTCTAGTCGTGGTATGGAGTGGTCGAGCCAGTGTAGTGTTGTTATGCCAGAGCCAGACAGCAGTTCATGTAAAATTGTGGCTATGTGGCTTGCTGCATACAATTAGATCTGCTTTGTCTGTCTGTGTCAAAGAGGTATGCTACATGGAGGTTGGTTCACTCAGTGGTGCCTGCCTTGACCGTCTGCATGGCCATGGCCTGCTGTGTGCTAATTACTATCCTTGAAAAGGAGACTCAGAGTACGCACTTTAGAAATGATGCTTGTATGTAATACTGTCGCCTCTGAAAGTGAAAGTGTTATTTTTGCACTACACACCGTACCGTATATTTTTTCTCTGTGGTGTTTTAATATCCCTTCCTTTTTTTCCATCGACAACTACAGGCCGTCTTTTACCCAGTGCGATGGGAAAAACATTAACTCAGGCTTACCATAGCATTCCGCAATTCCGCATCCGCCAGGCCGGCAGTGGACAGTGTGTCTGGTCACCAAGATTGATTGACAGAGCGTCAGATGGAATGGAATAGTACGGCGAATAGGAGGAATTGCTGGATGCATGCAACTTCCCAAATTGAACCGGACAACTACAACATACAGTTACAGTATCCTCTTCACTTCTCCTTATCTTTTAAATAATGTTATTGTTGTGAACTTCTATGAGTGCGACTCTCTGCGTTTCCTCTCTGCTTCAATTTTATCCCTACAGCTATTTGATCAGTTTATTTGCTATTTTTAAAACTAATTTAATGTACTAATAAGTGTTTATTCTCTCTGAGGGTAGATAGGCAAGTGAAATTGTGTAATTACTGCAGCCATGTACTGTCAAATTGTTTATTTATAGTTAGTAAGTTGTAGTAAGTACTACTTTTCAGTAACCTAACCATCCATTTAGCAAACAACTTCATGCATTCAGTGCACTTCCTTTATGTCCCTTAAAAGATTTATGGATATCTTCCTATCCAAAGATTTGTTTTTCTTCATTTGTTGTTTGTCCATGCTGTGTGTTTTTTTTCCTCTCTCCACAAAACTTTCCTTAAAACCGCCATTCCCATCCAATTTTCAAACCCTAACCCTCTTCCCCTGGGCTGTGTGGTTTTCATTGAGGTGTGACTAAATGACAACAATAATTCCACACACTTGCTGGGGAGGATAAGGTCAAAGCAACAGAAAATCAACTTCAAGGCTGGTGAATGAATCCAAGGATATATTCTTATTCTTATTCTGCTTGACAGTGACACACACCCATGAGTATTTGCAAATCAAATCAGAATTTTATGTGGGCCATCGAGTGAATTCATCATCAACATCTTCCTCCTACACGTGACGAATGCTTACGCTGCTGTGTTCTTCACCTTCAGTACTATTTCTTGTAGTAGCCATACTCCATGCAACTTCACTGGACCGATCACAGCTGCATCCACTTCAACTTCAGGAAATCAATGACCCACCACCGCCCGCAAAAAGCCCCCCGAAGATGCTGGAACAAGATCACCACCGACCAGCTTACCACCTCCCTGAGCCAAAACCCACTCACCATCATTACGGACCCCAACGAAGCAGCCCGAAACCTCACACAGTGGATCACTGACTGCACCGATGCCCTGGCACCACTGAAGAAACACCCTAGCAACCCCAACAGCAAGAAAGCCTCATGGTACATCAACGATCTCAAAGACTCCAAGAAATCTTGCCGTGCCCTCGAGAAAGCCTGGCGCCACGACCAATCAGCAAAAAACATGACATCCCTCAAGAATGCCATCCGCAAACACCACCAGCTGATCCGCACCACCAAAAGATCATCGTTCAGAGAACGGCTGGATAACAACGCCCACAACAACAAGGAACTCTTCAGCATCGTAAAAGAGCTCTCCAACCCCAACGCCATCAACAACGACATCACGCCATCACAAGACCTCTGCAACTCCCTCGCCAAGTTCTTCCACCACAAGATCGCCGATATACACAACAGCTTCGGGGATCAGACCACAGATCCTACCACATAAGCAGCGCCCCCAACCAGCACCCTCTGCACCTGGACCCCCGTCAGCAAGGAAGATACCACCCACACGATGAACACCATCCACTCAGGCTCCCCAGCCGACCCCTGCCCACACCACATCTTCAACAAAGCGGACTCCATCATCGCACCCCAACTCCGGGACATCATCAACAACTCCTTCACATCCGCCACCTTCCCGGAGAGCTGGAAGCACGCAGAGATCAGCGCCCTCCTGAAGAAACCCACCGCAGACCACACAGACCTCAAGAACTTTGCCCCATCTCGCTCCTCCCCTTCCTCGCAAAAGTCATCGAGAAAACCGTCAACAAGCAGCTGACCGATTTCCTCGAGATTAACGGCACCCTTGACCTATCGCAATCCGGATTCCGAGTGAACCACAGCACCGAGACTGCCCTCATCGCAGCCACCGACGACATCAGGACCCAGCTGGACAACGGGGAAACTGCTTCCCTCATCCTCCTTGACCTATCGGCTGCATTCGGCACGGTCTGCCACCGCACCCTGACAACCCGCCTCCACCACGCCGGAGTCCAAGGTAAAGCCCTGGAATGGATCACCTCCTTCCTCTCCGACAGAACGCAAAGAGTCCGTCTCCTGCCCTTCCGCGCAGCAGCCACCAAGATCATCTGCGGCGTACACCAAAGCTCCTCGCTCAGCCACCCTCTTCAATGTCTACATGAGCCCCCTCGCAGCCATCGCACACAAGCACAACCTCAACATCATCTCCTACGCCGACGACACCCAACTGATCCTCTTCCTCACCAACGACCCCGCCACCACCAAAGCAAGCTTCCAAGAAGACATGAAAGATGTTGCAGAATGGATGAAGCTCAGCCGTCTTAAACTGAACTCAGACAATACGAAAGTCCTCATCTTCGGCCCATCCATCTCCACCTGGGACGACTCCTGGTGGCCCCCGCCTCTGGGCACCCCCCCCAAGCCCACGGACCACGCAGGCAACCTGGGATTCATCCTCGACTCCTCCCTCACAATGACCAAGCAAGTCAACGCCGTTACTTCTTCCTGCTTCAACACCCTCCGCATGCTCCGAAAGATCTTCCATTGGATCCCCACTGGAATCAAAAAGACGGTCACCCAGGCCCTCGTCACCAGCCGACTGGACTACGGGAACGCTCTCTATGCTGGGACTACTGCCAAACTACAGAAACAACTTCAACGCATACAGAACGCATCCGCACGACTCGTCCTGGACATCCCCCGACACAGCCACATCTCCGCCCACCTGAGAGACCTGCACTGGCTCCCCGTCAGCAAGAGGATCACGTTCAGGCTCCTCACCCACGCACACAAGGCTCTCCACGACATGGGTCCCGAATACCTCAACAACCGCCTCACGTTCTACACACCTACCCGCCAGCTCCGCTCCGCTAGCCTCGCCCTCGCCAGAATTCCACGATTCCGCTGAACGACCACCGGAGGAAGATCCTTTACCTACCTGGCGGCCAAGACGTGGAACACCCTCCCCACCCACCTACGACTGACCCAGGACCATCTCTCCTTCAGGAAGCACCTCAAGACCTGGCTTTTCAAGCAGTAGCCCCCCCCCCAGCGCCTTGAGACCCTCGTGGGTGAGTAGCGCGCTCTATAAATGTCTTGATTGATTGATTAAATATCTTGATTGAACTAGTAGTTATATTTTGAATACTTAGCATTGCTTAGGGTACAATTTATGGCACTGTTCTTGTGTACTGTACTATCTATCGTACTGTTCTAATGCTCCGCTCAGGCCACTCAATGTTTCATTTCCTTTTTTTTAATATGCTGCTACTGCCTGTGTGTACCACTAATACTACCACCACAACGATAACATTTCATCCGTCCAGGATTCCATAGCCAATCTTAATCACCATTTGCCATGCAGCTAGCCCTGTGCCTAGCCCTATTCTCAAACACGAATCACAGGTAAGATAAGCATTTTGGGGAGGAAGAATAATGGAGAAGGAGGAGAGGCGATACTGACGGTAGTACTAGTAAAGTAGTAGGACAATTGAATTCACTAACTCTGTCAGTGGCTCTTTTGTAAAATTGTGGCTGATTAGACAATTTGAAGCAACCAGCCAGTTAAGTTTCAGGAAAACAAACAAACATAACAGGAAGGTCTTAAGGGCCTTGCGGAATTGTAAGTAATCAGGAGTAGATCTAATGGACAATGGAAGGCTGTTCCAAAAGCGAGGGGCCAATACAGAGAATCTAGACCCTCCGGTCTTGGATCTGCGGAAGCGAGGGACATTGAGAAGTGCCTGATTGAAGGAACGGAGGGCACGACTGGGAGTGTAGGGATTGATGAGGGAGTTAATGAAGGCCGGGGCCGTGCGGGCACGGGCCATAAAAGCCAGACATCCCGTCTTGAAAAGGGATCTCTGGCAAATGGGGAGCCAGTGAAGGGATTTCCAAACAGGAGTGATGTGGTGGAACTTGGGAAGGTGGTAGATAAGGCGGGTGGCCTGATTCTGAATAGACTGAAGACGGCGTAGTTCGTAGGCTGGAATGCCCACATAGAGGCTATTCCCGTAATCAAGACGGGAGAGAATCATTGCCAAAATAATAAGTTTAAGAGCATCGGGGGAAAAGAAACGGGACACTTTCCGAATAATCCGGAGGGAAAGAAAACAGGAGGAGACAACTGAACTAATCTGGGCATTCATGGAGAGGTCCCGACTGACTTTAATGCCCAGGGTCTTTGCTGAGGCCGCCGGTACTGGCGAGGGGCCGAAGGTGGTGGGCCAAAAGGCGGCAGAACAAGGGGAGGTGGTAGGGCCAGTCAGGACCAGCTCCTTCTTGTCCAGTTAGTTGGTGTTCATCCACTCAGAGATGAAAACTAGGGTAGAGTGAAATTTAGGCAGGGAGTCCAAGGGAGAGGAAAAGTCAAATACTAACTGGAGGTCGTCCGCATAATTATACACGGAGACCCCCATGTCAAGAAGAGAAAGAATAAGGGGGTGAATGTAAAGATTGAAAAGAAGAGGGGACAGGGAGGAACCTTGGGGGACCCCGCATGAAACCAAGTGGGTGGGGGCAGAAAAACCAGAAAGATGGACAGCCTGAGTCTGTTCTTTAAGAAAAGAGGCGAGCCAAGAGAGGGCAGTGCCCCGAACGTCCGCTGCGCTGACACGGCCGAGAAGGATGGAATGATCGACTGTGTCAAACGCAGCGGACAAGTCAAGGAGCACCAAGGCTTGGGGTAAGTTGGAATCAGCCTTGCTCTTTAGCTCGTCTAGAACGGACAAGACCACTGACTCAGTAGAGTGGGCCGGGCAGAATCCCGCTTGGTGGGAGGCCAGAAGACGGTTGTCCTCAATGAAAAGAGAGAAGTTGTGATGTAACTCTCCAAGATCTTCCCTAGGTATGGAAGAAGGGAAATGGGTCTAAAATTAGACGGGAGGGAGGGGTCTAAACCAGGCTTTTTTAAAATAGGGAAAACTATGGCTGATTTGAAAAATTTTGGGACTAGGCCTGAGGAAATAGAGGCATTAAGAAGGGAAAGGGGCGGGTCAGGGCAGTGAATGAAGAGCTCTCTCAGAATGCGAGCTGGAACGCAGTCAGCCGGGGAGCTTGACTTCACTTTCTGGAGTAGAGCAAGAAAGGAGTCCAAGGAGATAGGGGGGAACTGGTCAAGAAAGGAAGAGGGAGGAGGAAGGGCAGGGGAAAGAGGTGGCAAAGAAACTGAAGGGATGTTAGATTTGATCTTCGCGATCTTCTCTATAAAGAAGTCATTCAGGGACAAACAAAGAGCTTGGGAGGGGATGAGATTAGGGTTGGCCCTATCAGAAGCCTTGCACTTGCAGGTACTGTGGGGGGCAGCTGTTGTTTTTGCTGCTCGGCGGCAGCAGGTGGCTGCTGTACCACCGCTCCGTACCGCTGGAGTTTTGCGCTGACTGTATGACCCAGGGGCAGCGGAGGAGGATGCAGCTGTTGAGGATGTTGTTGACTGCGACTGCGAGTCATCCTCCTCCTCCTGGGAGTTTCAGGAATTCTACTAACACTATACAGAATCACTACATTAGACTCAGACAGTACACCAGTCTTCTTCTTCTCTCTTGTTTAGCGAAATTGGTACGTAAACTTGTGGAAGCCGGCATAATGCCAGCGCAGTCAACTTGCACCCGAGAAAAACAGACACAAGTCATGATGACACAGACTTGCGTTACTGTTACCAGTCCAGTACATGCAGGTGGTGAAGCTCCTATTTTTCTATTACGGGTGGCACTGGCCATACTCTGTTACAAGGGCTACTGCTTAATTAATTTAACTTTCACCCTGCCCTGCCCCTGACTACTACAAAAGGAAAATGAAGAAGATAAATAACCTGATCATCTATCCCTTCACAGGATATTTGCTTACATATGGCATGACTTTAGGTGCTTTGTTTTTGTTTGAGTGAACACCGATAGGCCACACATGAATGACAGAGTTGTAAAAAAATTATTAACAGAGGTAGTGAGTGGTCCCCGTAATCGTCGTAGGAAGGCACTTGTGAGTTGTGACTTGACTTGATAATGTGAACTATACAATATAGATACACAAATATGCTGTGCTTGAAACTACTGTTAGTCGAGGGAATATTCTGAAAAATTACAACTTCTACTTTCCTCGGCTTTGCTACTCTGACACGGACGAGCAGTGTTACATGCTCTTCAAAGTAACACTCTTCATCCAGTGACCGCCTACTCTGTCTACATACACCTATGCTATCTATGAGGAAGATACCATCCAGGCATCCATCCATTCAAAGTAAATGTAAATCATTCTTCCTAATGTCTCAACTGGACAAACCTTACTTTTTCTCACCGAAAAACAACCTTTTGATTTTATTTGGTAAACCACCAGCCATGCATCCGTGCTTGACTTGCATTTGAATTTGAACCAAAGAATATATATTTCGCACACATACAGTTTCTGTTTCACCCACCCAGGCAGTCCTCTTTTCTTTCTCCTTCAACCCATCCTTGCTTCAACCGGTCATGCTTCAGATTCCTACCAGCCACCTCTGCCTGCATTCAAAAACACGTATCATTCTTTGCCAGTTATTAATTAACTCGCTCATCCTTCCTCCTTCCTTACACCCTTCTTTCCCTTTTTATTTATCCCATCCATCAAGTTCATCTCTGATCTGACTTGGCTTCTTGATAAAACTTTCACAGCTGAGTTGAAGTCAAATTTAGAGGAGGTCATTGGTTACTCGTCAACTCCCGCTGCTAATGCTATTGCTAATGCAAAGTCAAGAGTGACTGTCTTCTGCCTGATTGACAAAAACTTAGTTCTAAATTTGTAAGTCTTCTTAACAGTAAAGTGTACTTGTACTGTACAACATACAAACCTGCAGAGAGCCTACTCTACAATCTCAATAAGTAAGGAATATAATAGCTTGCCACTGCCTGCCACTACTGTGGCATCCCCACAACAGTTCCTGCTGGCTGTGGCATCGCATCCGCCCCTGGAGTGACCACCTCCGCACTGGCCCAGGCACTGGTGGTGGGCTGTCCCAATGGTGATACGCCTAGAAAATACATTTAATATTTTTAGATGCCATATACACCACTCCCTATTTTGTCTAGGAATGAAAAAATATGTTACTAGTACTACATGAACAAATGTAATAATTTGTGACTCGCTAGTCTAAACTAAAAATTTCCCTTTCTTGAGGGAAGGGTGTTTTTTATCTATGCTTAGCCATAATATGTGATGCTACATTTTTTGGCACAACTGATGAATGTTTGGTTTTTAACACGCACCATTTTTCTCATGACAGACAGAAGCTTCCCTTCTACGAACAAGACCAATATCATATGTTAGTCGGAGTCGTCATCATCACCACCAAGACTTTAAGTTCCAACCAGGTGAGGGCTCTCCCACAATTAATGTGTGAAATCAGCCACTTTTCAGTTTTCAAGCGTTCACCGTTGATTTTAATAAATGTTTTTATATAATGCACAATTGAAATGTAATAAACAGAGTACACACAGAGCTAGTTGTTTTACTTTTATTAAAGCTTTAAAACTTACATAGACTCTGTGGTTTTTGGTCATGAGTGAGTGAGCGAAAGGGTTTGCAATTTGCAAGCATGAGTCAGTGACTCTGAGAGGTCGGTACTCTGACTCCGTAGTCTGCATTCAGGAGCTAAATAATGACTCTGACACACTAGCAAGTCAGTAAGGAGATTGGGGATTCAACTTCTGTTATGACTGAGGTATGTGGAAAGTCTAACTTGGCCTATTATCACCAATGCCCTTTTTCTTGTCCATAGTTCTGTATGTGCAGAATAGTCCCTGCAAGGGTAGTAGTATGTCCTCCTATCCAATCAAAAAGTAAACTAGTATCTTATTCTTGGTAGCTATTGACAATTTATTGTGGGGAATTGTCAAAGCATAAACATTAAGAAGACTTCAATAGACATTATGGACAACCCAGAGGACTGCACTCAGTGCCTAGAGCTATTGCTGAATAGGAGTTTTGTTTAACACCTTTTGCCAACTGTGCACGCTTAGCTAGCTACACAGGCAGACCAATAAAATAGTAGTAGCCCAGAGAGTCATAGTAGAGGCAGAATAAGAATTTAGAAACAGTCTACAAGAAGATCAAAGACGATTTAGGAAAAAATAGAATTATGATGAAAGTCTGGAATAAATAGGTTGTGTAAAAGTTAGGGAAGTATCATTATTAATATTAACAGGAAAACTTACTGGGGACAGCAGAGGAGCCCTCGGCGGACCAATCCTGGCCTTCCTGCTCCGTCGGCGCCGCCACTGCCACCTCTGTCCTCTTGCCCCTGGGGGGAGCTGATGACCTTGAAAGAAAGACACAAACACGGATGATTGTTGTCAACCAAATCAAACATTTCAAAACAACAATAACAAATTATTTTGGGGAAATAGACAACAATTGCACTAAATTTATTGACCTATCTGATGTGGTCCACTAGGATATTAGTATTGCTGGATTCATGGACCGTCTACTTGGAAAGTTATGTAACTCAGTAAACCAACTACAAAAAGGTTCTATTAGGACTGGCAGGCAGCACTCTGCAGCACGCGAAGTGACAGACACAGTCCGCCATGGTTATAGACCAATAAAAAGTTTCCTACTAAATAACCAGTCATAATATACTCAAACTATCAATCCACCACCACTATCTCTTCTTAGTGGCAGGAGTACAAGGAAGGACTGGGCTTGAGTCTCTAGTGTCTAGCATTACGCAGTTCTGTAAAGTACAGTCATACATAATCACTCAGGCCAAATGAGCACAAAATTGAAAACAAGTAAGCATAGTAGCACCGCCAGTGAGCAGGCAAGCACCTGAAATCACAGAAGCTTTTGAAATCTAATTTGCCAGCAATGTAATCTCTAGTGTCTAGCATTACGCAGTTCTGTAAAGTTTACTCATACATAATCACTCCGGCCAAATGAGCACAACATTGAATACAGGTTAGCAGTAGCACCGCCAGTTATCAGGCGAGCACCTGCAATCACAGAAGCTTTTGAAATATTAATTTACCTGCAAAGTAATCGGCAGCATTCTTGCTCTTCGGAAAAAAAACTATTGCAATATTATAACACAGAGCAGAAGACAACAAAGTAGTGATTAAATAGCTACTAGTACTCACCAAGCCCAGGGAACTCCGCGCCAAGCAGGTAGAGCAGGTCGTGTTCCCGGTCCAGTATGTCCGACCACTGGTGCGTCAACTAGTTGTAGGTGCGCCGGACCCCAGACTTCCGATACATGGCCCGGCACACCTTCCCCCATAGCTTGCGATGCTCCCGGAGGCCGTACCTGGTACCGGGCCTGCTGCGACGGTCTTGGGGAGGTGGTGCTGCAAGAAGAAGACCAATGCGGCCACCTCCACCACGCTGAAGATCTCCCGGGCATTTACTGCCTCCCCCCTTAAGCGCCCGCAAGGGAGCCAGCTACGGGGTGCGGGACCCTTCCCCTTCAGGTTTTTGCCGTCTCCCGTTGACATGGTCCTGGACAGTTAAAGAAAAATAAAATAGGAAAGAATAGGGAAAAAGTAACGAAAAGTAGAAAAAAATCACAAAATATAGATGTACAAAAATAGAGTGATAGATAATGAGTAAAAAAGATTTTTAAAAAGTTCAAAGAAACAAAGGATTGCAAAGATTGAAGGAGGATGGAAAAAGCATGCCCAGAACCATAGCAATGAATGAAAAACAAGATGGCCGCACCCATTGCGATCATGTGGGTAAGTTTGCTCGATATTTCCCCTGCGAGCACGCATAAACAGATGCAAACACGCAATTGCGCCCCGCACATAGGAAATGCACAACGCGAGCATGTAACTAGCACCTGAAAACGGAAATACGCAACGCGAACACTGAAAACAAGATGTGAGGTTCCGTGATTCTGAACCCGTTCAATAAAGGTTGTCGTATCTAGACGATTTTGGTATCAGCGGACTGCAAATGACGAGTGCGGTATGTACGAGTATTTTTGTCATAATCGATAAATGGGAACACTACGTATTCAGGGATTTCGTTCGAACCTACGGGTTCCATCTTGTGTACGGCTGCCATTTTGTGGTTGCCCTCACATAGGCCGACGACTACGGCCGAACGAGTCTTTGGGACACGTACACCTTTAGCTGACTTTTGTGTGACCTGAACGAACCGACTCCCTTGCCCGAAGCTGACCTTGTTGAGCCAGTTCCTTGTTAGGCAGCTGGTCAGATAGAGATCAAAGAGCAGGACATTGCTGAGTTTATGGTACATTCACACACCCTTCTATCTTGCTTCTCATCTGTTTCTGTTCCTTCCTTTTTATGGCTTATTTATGTTTTGGGTTGAGGTCCTTTTATTATGGGTTTGTCCGGCCTGTCCGAGCAAGAATGTTGGATTTTGCCTTGTCATTTCTGGTGGGCTGGACAACCGAAAGTGGGTTTGTCGTTATGCGATACGTTTGAAATGTCACCATGTGATTGGTCCGTTTGTAAATAATTGATGCTAGCCGGGAATGTGGTTTTTAGCATAAAAGATGATGTCTCGCTCTATGAAATTGTGCAGTCTCTAGCGAACCACCCGTGTTGTGCTCCGTAGACCTCTGTTCCTGGTTGCAGCCAATAAATTTGGTCTTTGACGTCACCTAGAAGTGTCCCGTGTCTCTGTTTGGCGAGGCAGGGGAACTCAAAGACATCGGGCGTTTCCCCTGGCGGCGCTGGGTTCTAAAACCCGGTTCTTCAGTTGGCGCCCAACCTGGGGCGACTTCAGCGGTACCGGTCCAAGCCTGAAGATCGTGAGGAGCTTTGTGTGAAAATTCTGGAGGAAGGCCTGCCACTTCATCGACCCCTGTATGTCGTCGTGGTCCGAAAGTCTTTGCTGCGAGGTTCCCCGCTTTCCGACGGCTACGAAGGACTGCTGCCCTGACTGTCGCCCTGTCTTGGAGCCATTAGATGATTTGTAGTGCGAGACAATAGACGGGTCTTCTGGCGACGTCATCGATATTTCAGTTAAGTATGAGAGGACCGTCTCCCAGTCCTTAGTTTTGTTTTGGGTATCCCCTTGGGATCTTTGATTTGGGACTTGCAAGCCCACAGCCGAGGGACTCGTGTATTCGCAAGGCTATCGTCTTTGATATTCCCTTGAAGTTTGAAGCTAGACTAGTGAGCCAAGATGCCTGGTCTTAGCAGACTTGGAAAGATATTTTGTTGTGGTTGTAATAGGGATTCCCGATTGGAGGACTCGTGTCCGGTGCCTCCAATTGGAACTCCGACCTATGAGCTCTATTTAAAACATGGTGTGGGCCCCATCACGTATAATGAAGTATGGATTAGATATACGAGGAAAGATGGTGTCCTAAAGTGGCCCCAATATGGCAGCTTTGAAACTGAGATTTTAGATAATCTAGAAGTCAAGCTGTTCAAGAAGAAAGCCCGGCCGGCGATGTTTGACTCTTTCCGCCCTTGGCGAAAGGAAGCCAAACAGAAAGGAATTATGTTAGCGAAGAGAAATAAAAGAGAACGAGGTATTTCGATGGTGCAAGCTGCTATACAGTTTAGGGATAACGAAGAAGAACAAGAGAGTGAGCAGTTGCTTAGGCAACGTAAAATGGCGATAGATAAGTGCTATCCAGTTTTGCCACCTCAACAGCAAGATGAAAAGAAAGACCTTGAGAAAGATCCTTTGATGGCACATTTGTTGAGTTCGCCACCCCCTTATGTGCAGAGTGCTACAGCACCTCCGCCACCTTTAGTTGCACAACCTCCGGTTGAGTTGCCTCCTGTGGTTCTACAACAGCCAGCTCCTCTTCAGTTGGCTCCTATTCCTTTGGCGCAGCCTTCTCAAGGGCCACCGACTTTGCTACCTCCTTCGTCTCTAACTCCTACGCCTGTATCATCTACTCCTTATGCTACTGCTCCTATGCATACTTCTGCTCATCCTGTTTTTCCTCCTGTTCTTCTCTCAACTTCTCCTTCTGTTCGACAGAGAATGACTGATACTGTTGCTGGTTTCTTTTCTCCTCTTTTTGGGTCATTAGGTATGACCCCTGTTGCAGAGCGTAAACAATTGCTTAGTCAATTGCCTGGTCCAGATGAACATTCAGTATTGGATCATTTAGCGCGTAAATGGGTTACTTACCCTTTGCAGTATAGTTTTGGGTGTGTTATGGATGTTTTCCGTCAATGGGAAGCACCGACGCAGAGATATGTTTTTGGGACAATGTGTGCTTTCCTTCATGAAGAATGGGAAGATGGTGAATTGGGACGAGCTCCGCCTGAGTTGTTCCGTCTACAATCTGAGTTTGCGAAGGGAACTATAGTGGGTATTGATGTTGAGAAAGCAGTTGCAACATTGTTGTCGTTTAGGAGTGAGTCTCCTTCTAGACCGTTGTTTGAGCCTGATTCTTCAGTTAGGAGAAAGGCGCGCCAAAATCCGATGAGAGAGGTTCCCCCAGTTTGGAGACCGGGTGATGCAGCTGCTGTTCCAGCTTTTCCGCCTCATTTTCAGCGTGTTTGGGTACATGTTCCATGGAAGCGAGTTGAAGTTTTGGCCCTTAAGCAGTCTTTGCCTGATCCACGTAAAAATCCTGCAGGGTATATAAGGAATTATCACAGACTGTGGATTCATGTATTATGAATCTGGCCGACATAGACATGTTGTTTGGAAATGTTGTTCCACAGCCTATATGGGGAATGATTCGTCATACGGATCATGCGCAAGAGTTAGATGATACATGGGTTAATATTGGTGCCGCGGATGCTAGACAAGTTGGTGATGCTAAACCAGAGGATTTAGTTGCAGAACTCCCTGGTAGGATTGTTAATTACATGAAGACTTTAATGCCCGCCGTGAGTGTTAATTGGGACAATTTGTCTGCATGTAAGCAGAAGAAAGACGAAAGCGTGTCCAACTTTTTCACCAGGTTCGAAGAGACGTTTGTCGACCATAGTGGTCAGGACATGAGTAAGGAAGGTGGTCAACGGTTGTTCGTTGACAAGTTTGTGCATAATTTGCTTCCCGAGTTGTGCAATAAGTTGAAGGATTCTGAGAGTGCTTGGGCTGTTTCTTCGTCAGCGCAGATTTTGGCTACTGCACAGTACTACGAGAATAGAGATAAGGACGAGAAAGATAGAGCCGACAAGAAGACTAAAGAATTAAAGACGAAGGTTCTTTTACAGCAAGCGTATCCGCCTCGTAATAATCAGCGCGATTATCAGCAACCTCAGCAATATCAGAGAAACTCGCAAAGGTTCGAGTCTTCTCAACAGCGTTTTCCTGTAGGCCCTAATCAGTGTGCGTATTGTAAAGAAGAGGGTCATTTCAAGAATAGTTGTCCGGTTCTGTTACAGCGCATGAATGGTGCTCCTGGTGCGAGAGGTCGAGGTGTTCAACAAGCTCCTAGAGGTAGAGGACGTGGTCTGTTTCCTCAGAATGCGCGTTCCTTGCCTCCACAGAATTCAATGAATAGCTGTCACGGTTTAGGTGCTGTGTGCCCTGGACTCCATATCCCAGAATGCCTGTGTGTTAGTCCGTTCTTTGTGTTTGTCATGTTGTTCCCCTCACTTTTCTATATCTGCCTCCTTTTCAGTGCACTCGGTGCTTGTCACCTGTAGTGTTAGCCCTTGCTGAGTTGTCTGGAGTTTGGGGAGTCGGAGAATCTGATATCGTGGGTCCGTGTACCGGGCTAAGGAACCTTGTAGCCTCGGAAAGCAGGAGGTTGCTTTCTGCTTACAAGGTATTCTGTGATTTATATCCTGGAATTGAACTTGGAAACAAACAAACAGGAGCCGCGCTGGAAGCAGTGAGAGACGCCTTCAGCCTTCGCGGTATGCCTGACATTTGACCTCTTGAGCCGCGCTGTGAGGAGCCATGCTGAAATTCAGGAGAGACACTTCAGCTTTCACTGTGCGCGAACTGTGAACTGTGAGCTTTTTTGTATTAACAGTTCATTGGGGATTTATTTTTGGTATTCACTTGTGTTTACATTTGGATTCACAACCTTGTGGAATTACGAGCGGTGGTGCAGCTCGGAGTTTTTGGTTTACAGTGACTTGTGAGGAGACAAGAGGGATTGCTTTCAGGCTGCGCTCTGGAACTTTGAATATATTTTTGCCTCCATGGAAATGCCAGTCGCTTGTAAGCTAATAGCCTTCTTCTGGTATTGACAATCCCTATTGAACTCTTGCTCTTCAGACTGTGAAGCTCTGCTGGTTCGATATTCTTTTCTCTTTTCTTTATTTTTGCCTTTTTGAATGCACCTGTTTTTGTATGGACGTTTGTGGCAGCTTATCCCAGTGAGTGAAATATTCAGCTACCAATATAGTATATGTTGAGAAAAGGAAGGGGAGGGTGTACTGATAGTGTCCCTTGTGTATTTCTGCAGGTACACAGACCTCAGATCCAAAGCAAGAGTTCCACCCGTCCTTCTGTGCTGTGGATGATTTCTGGCTGCCAGTCCTTTATATTTTATTTCTCAATTTTTCCCCTTCCCTGGGCAGGGTCCTCTCAGTGGTGCGTTCATGGTATTGCTCACTTGGGGTACCGCTCCTAGGGAAGAGTGAATCTAGCATCTGCTTCGCTCCCGCCGTGTCTGGATCTACAGGTGGGTCAATCTGTTCCGCGTTGTGACAGAGTGACAAGCCCAAGTATTTATAACGGCCGGAGCGATGGATACTCATACAGTCATGACTACTCTGTTGGAGTCCCTTACAGCTTTACGACTGGTAGTGGACACTTTCAGAGGAGAGAATCAGGAAATGCGGAACGAGGTTAGTCAGTTGCGCAGTGAAATTTTCGGCTTAACTCGGACTAGTCCCTCTAGTTCTAAAGGTGCCACGGGTATTAGGGCCGCAACCCTACAGCCTCCCTCACAGGCCCCTTCCCATTTAGCTCAGGGGACACAAGGCCCTTCCACCATACAGGTTATTCAACCAGTGCAATTACCTTTAGCTCCCCCTGAGAGGTTTTTAGGGGATCCTAAAAAATTCGGTACATTTTTAGGGCAGTGCAAGTTACACTTCATGTGTAAACCCGCTGTCTTCCCTGACTATTCCAAAACAGCTTTTATGTTATCTTACTTAGGCGGCAACGCAGCCACCTGGTCATTCCCTCTTATCGATAGAAATGATCCAGTATTAGCTAAGTATGACGAGTTTTGTGAAGAAATGTGCAAGTTGTTTGATAGGAAGGCCCACATGCTATCCTTAGACAGAGAGCTTATCACACTTAAACAAGGGTCACAGGATATGTTAACGTATATAACAAACTTTAATAGTCTTGTTGTCGAAACTGACTGACCTCCTGCAAAAAGAGTCTCCTTATTTTATCAAGGATTGAGAGGGGAACTAAAGGATGTACTGGCTGAGGTGGTGAATATGCCGTCCTCCTGTGAAGAGCTCATAGACCTCACGGTTCAGTTAGATCATCGACTTCAAGAACGGAAAGGCGATAAACATCGTTATGAAATGAGATTCCCGCTGTCAAAACCTAAAACAGTGACAGAAGGTGCATCGACTCCCGACACAACTGAACCAATGCAAATCGGAGGGGTAAGAGGCCCCTTGAGTCCAGAGGAAAGAACCCGGAGACGCAATCAAAAACTCTGTATGTATTGTGGAAAAGCGGGGCATTTCATTAAAGACTGCAAAGCCAAAACAAAAAACTCACGGAATATACCTGCAGTGGATTACCTTCTTTCCCCGTCGGGAAACGAGAGAGCTCAAACAAGTTAGAGACCCCTTGTTTGAGTCAAGATAACGAAAAAGAGGTCTATCATGCAGTAGCCAACACCATGCAACCATCAGTGCCACACATGAACTTGTGTGTTACCATCAAATGGCCGGAAAAACTGCCTGTGATGGTACATGCAATGCTCGATTCAGGAGCTACGGGCAATTTTATTGACCAACAATATGCATTGAGTATTGGTGTACCACGCATCCAGAAAGAAACACCTGAAGCCGTTAAGGCCGTGGATGGATCTGATTTGACATCCGGGCCTGTATGTTACCATACTCGACAGCTGGTCATGCAAGTGGGTCAAAATCATTATGAGTATATTTCTTTTGACATAATAGATGCTCCTCAGTTTAAATTGATCTTAGGAATGCCCTGGTTGACAAAACACGACCCTGTTCTTAAATGGGCAGATCGTACCATCACCCTCAGCTCGTATTACTGTGCAGAGCATTGTACCTTACCTCACCTGTGCGAGGAAATCAACACAGAAACTCCTGCTAGTGCCCTAGCTAGCGGAGGAAGAAGTTTGAGAGTTAACGCCATCACTAATCTCCCGGAGGCCTACCAGAAGTATCGGGATGTCTTCAGTGAAAAAGAAGCCAGCCAATTACCTCCACACAGAGAATATGACTGTGTTATAGAGCTGGAACCCGGAGCCAGTATCCCTTGTAGAAGAATATACGCCCTCACTGAGGCAGAAAACACCTATCTACAAGAATATCTACAAAAGATGTTACAGTCTGGTTTCATTCGTCCTTCTAAATCCCCTGCTTCCTCACCTTTGTTTTTTTCCCGAAGAGGGAGGGGGGATTGCGAACTTGCATTGACTACAGAGCCATCAATAGAATCACCGGAAAGAATAGATATCCTCTCCCTCTCATTCCCATCCTCCTTGACCAGTTGAAAGACGCCAAGATATTTACCAAATTGGACTTGCGGGGAACGTATCACCTCGTGAGAGTTCATAGAGGGGACGAGTGAAGACCGCTTTCCGCACCAAATATGGGCTCTATGAGTATCAAGTTATGCCCTTCGGCTTGTGTAACGCCCCTGCGGCATTTCAATTCTTTATGGATGAGGTACTGAGGGGTTTACTGGATGTTTCGTGAATCGTCTACATTGACGACATTTTGATATATTCAGCCACACGAGAAGACCATGTCCAGCATGTAACTGAAGTATTGGAACGATTGCAGCGGCATGAGTTGTATGCTAAATTGGAGAAGTGTTTGCTCCATACCACCGAAGTGGAGTTCCTGGGTTATGTCATAGGTCCGATGGGGCTACAGACGGACCAAAAGAAGATACAAGCCATCATTCAATGGAAACCTCCCTCTTCGGTGAAGTCCCTGCAGAGTTTCATGGGATTCGCAAATTTCTACAGGCGATTCATTAAAAACTTTTCGGGAATAATACAGCCTTTGACCCAACTGTTGAAGAAAGGAGTGGCCTTCAAGTGGACCGAGGCTGCTGAACAGGCCTTTCAAGAATTGAAAACCTGCGTTGTAACAGCCCCCATCCTGCGACATCCAGATGCCAGTCAGCCCTTTGTGATGGAAACTGATGCCTCTTACTACGCCCTAGGTGGAATACTGTCGCAAAGATACCCCGAAACGGGCCAACTACATCCTGTGGCTTATTTTTCTAGGAAAATGTCACCAAGTGAGAACAACTACAGTATTATGGACAAAGAACTGCTGGCCATTAAGCGGGCGTGTAAAGAATAGCGCCACCATCTGTTAGGAGCCAGACACACTGTGGAGATGTAAACGGATCACCGGAACCTCCTGTTCCTAAAAAGTGCAAAAGCGTTGACACCAAGGCAATTACGGTGGTCTCTGTTCTTTTCTGATTTTGACTTTGTTATTAAATACCGTCCTGGCCCCCAAAATGGTAAAGCCGATGCCCTTTCAAGACCCGCATCTGTTATGCAGGAGCAAGCAACAGATGATGAGGATCCGCACATCATTCTTCACAAGGCGACCTTTTCACCTTCTGTTTCCGCAATCACATGTTCTTCAGAGTTCCTAAAGGAAGTGGAAGAGAGGACGGCGGTCATGGATGTGCAAACTTGGATAGCCAAGGAACCATTGCATAGAACATTGAAAAACAGGCTACTTTTTAGAGACAAAAAACTGTACCTTCCTGTGAACGAGTTACGGAATCAGGCGCTTCAATGGACACATGACTCTTCATTAAGTGGACATATGGGAGTCCAGAAAACGTTGCAGACCACTTCACGATATTTTTGGTGGGAAACCATCTGAAAGGACATTGAGGAGTACATTGCTAGATGTCCTATCTGCATTCAAGGGAAAGCAACCCACCAGCGAAGCATCGGATTGTTACGCCCCATACCTATTCCTCCTGCCCCATGGCACACTGTGTCCATGGATTTCATCGTGGAAATGCCTCTCAGTTTCGGCAGCAATACCATCTTGGTGGTAATAGACCATCTAACGAAAATTGGCCATTTTATTGCTCTAACCAAGTTACCCACATCAGGAGAACTGGCTACAGTCTTTCTGCAAAATGTAGTTAGGTTACATGGGGTGCCCTCTGTTCTTATTACGGATAGAGGAACGCAGTTCACCTCCAGATTTTGGAAAGCGTTGTGTGACATTATGAAAATCGATGCAAGACTGTCCACAAGCTATCATCCGCAGATAGATGGTAAGACCGAAAGACTAAACCAAACCCTCAAACAATATTTACGGTGTTTCACTCTCCAGCAGGATGAGGAGTGGAGAACATTATTGTGGATGGCGGAGTTCGCTTATAATAATGCTACTCATTCCTCACTGGGTTGTTCACCTTTCTTCTGTCTTCATGGGTATCACCCCAACTTTCTGCCCTTTGAAAATCCTAGTCCCTCCTCTCACCCTACCATTCAGGAACACCAGGCTCATCTTATATCTGTGGGGCAGAACGCTAGAGAGAGTTTGGAGGCAGCCAGAAATCGTGACAAATTACAGGCAGACAGGAAAAGAAACCCTGAACCGGCATACTCTCCTAGAGATAAAGTATGGTTGAGCACTAGGTACTTGAAATTTAAGGGGAACACTCGATTGCAACCTAAGTATGTCAGTCCATATCCCATTCTTAAGGCGATCAATCCCGTAGCCATGAAGTTACAACTTCCCGCCTCTTGGCACATCCACCCTGTGCTCCATGTGTCCCTACTGAAGCCATATGTGCAAGGCACTAGACCGTCAATGAGACCTCAGCCTATAGACATAGACGGGGAGGTGGAATACGAAGTGCGGGCAGTATTAGATTCTAGGAGGGTGAGGGGTGTTCTGCAGTACTTGATCGATTGGAAAGGGTATGGCCCAGAGGAGCGCTCGTGGGAACCACGTGCCAATCTGCATTGTCCTGGGCTACTGAGGCGTTTTCACGCCAGGCATCCTACAAAGCCTGGTGGCCCGCCGAGACGTCGGTCCTTAAGAGGGGTTTCTGTCACGGTTTAGGTGCTGTGTGCCCTGGACTCCATATCCCAGAATGCCTGTGTGTTAGTCAGTTCTTTGTGTTTGTCATGTTGTTCCCCTCCCTTTTCTATATCTGCCTCCTTTTCAGTGCACTCGGTGCTTGTCACCTGTAGTGTTAGCCCTTGCTGAGTTGTCTGGAGTTTGGGGAGTCGGAGAATCTGATATTGTGGGTCCGTGTACCGGGTTAAGAAACCTTGTAGCCTCGGAAAGCAGGAGGTTGCTTTCTGCTTACAAGGTATTCTGTGATTTATATCCTGGAATTGAACTTGGAAACAAACGAGCAGGAGCCGCGCTGGAAGCAGTGAGAGACGCCTTCAGCCTTCGCGGTATGCCTGACATTTGACCTCTTGAGCCGCACTGTGAGGAGCCGTGCTGAAATTCAGGAGAGACCCTTCAGCTTTCACTGTGCGCGAACCGTGAACTGTGAGCTTTTTTGTATTAACAGTTCATTGGGGATTTATTTTTGGTATTCACTCGTGTTTACATTTGGATTCACAACCTTGTGGAATTGTGGAATTACGAGTGGTGGTGCAGCTTGGAGTTTTTGGTTTACAGTGACTTGTGAGGAGACAAGAGGGATTGCTTTCAGGCTGCGCTCTGGAACTTTGAATATATTTTTGCTTCCATGGAAATGCCAGTCGCTTGTAAGCTAGTAGCCTTCCTCTGGTATTGACAATCCCTATTGAACTCTTGCTCTTCAGACTGTGAAGCTCTGCTGGTTCGATATTCTTTTCTCTTTTCTTTATTTTTGCCTTTTTGAATCCACCTGTTTTTCTATGGACGTTTGTGGCAGCTTATCCCAGTGAGTGAAATATTCAGCTACCAATATAGTATATGTTGAGAAAAGGAAGGGGAGGGTGTACTGGTAGTGTCCCTTGTGTATTTCAGCAGGTACACAGACCTCAGATCCAAAGCGAGTGTTCCACCCGTCCTTCTGTGCTGTGGATGATTTCTGTCTGCCAGTCTTTTATATTTTATTTCTCCATTTTTCCCCTTCCCTGGGCAGGGTCCTCTCAGAGGTGCGTTCATGGTATTGCTCACTTGGGGTACCGCTCCTAGGAAAGAGTGAATCTAGCATCTGCTTCGCTCCCGCTGTGTCTGGATCTACAGGTGGGTCAATCTGTTCCGAGTTGTGACAATAGCTTTGATCAGCAGAATGATGCGTCTGGTAGGACGGCTCAATACTATGCGGACGATTACTACATCGAAGGTGAGAATATGGATGGTAATGATTGCTAGGACAGCCATAGACAAAGAGAGGGATTTGTTTCAGTTCCAGTAGATCAGAATGGACCTTATGTTGAAGTAATTGCATCAGGTGTGTCAGAACATTTTCTGTTGGATACTGGTGCTGCGAAGAGTACTATTATGCACTCTAAACTCCCTGGCGCACCTTTGTCTGGCTTAACAAATGTTTCAGGAGGTTTTTCTGGCGCCCCGTTACGAATCCGATTTCCAGTCCGTTGTCTATTTCTGTTGGACCTTGTGAATTCGAAGCACCCCTTATTCTGACGACAGGTTGTGGTGAGAACTTGTTGGGATTAGACTTGTTGATGAGATTGTATGCAACGCTACATTGTTCTCCTTCGAGAGTACAGCTTACATTAGGTAAGAGAGTGATCTCTCCGATGTATTTATCTAAAGATAAACTTCCAGCTGAATTGTCTTCTCTCCCTGATTCTCTTTGGGCTACTGGTCCGAACGATGTGGGTCTTTTGGAGATTGCGCCATATGTTGCGACGCTGAAAGTGAATGCTAGATTGCCACGTATTCCCCAATATCGAATTTCTAGTGATGGTGAAAGAGTGCTTTTGGCGATCATCTATGATCTGATTGAGAAAGGTGTGATTGAAGAAACAAGCGATAACGTGTGCAATAGTCCAGTTTTGCCGGTTCTGAAGAGAACTGATTCTTCACACCTCCTGTATATAGGTTTGTGATTGATCTTCGCGAGGAGAATAAGATTGTAGTTCCGCAATTTCCAGTTGTACCTGATATCACCGCTTTATTGACTTTGATTCCGGCTTCAGCCACGTGGTTTTCGGTGATTGACTTGAAGAATGCTTTCTTCAGCATCCCGATTGCCGTGGAAAGTAGAAATATTTTTGGCTTCTCTTTAGGAGGCCGAAGTTTCCGGTTCAAGCGCGCTCCTCAAGGCTATTGTGAGAGTCCTTCAATCTATAGTCAGGCCTTGAAAACACAACTTGATTCGATTGTTTTACCTGATGGTGCTGCCCTTATTCAGTATGTTGACGATCTGTTAGTTGCGGCTGACAGTAAAGAGATTTGTAAAGAGGCTACTTTGTCGTTGTTGCGTCATTTGTCTGATTTCCATCATAAGGTTTCTCTTTCGAAGTTGCAATATTGTCGATAAGAAGTTACCTACTTAGGTCACCTCTTATCGAAGGAGGGAAGAAGATTGACCACAGAAACAATTGAAGCAATTGCGAAAATTAGTGTGCCTATGACACAGAGAGAAGTGCGTGCTTTTCTGGGTATTACATCATACTGTAGACAGTGGATCCCTAATTTTTCGTTGCTTGCGAAGCCTTTGATAGCTCTTACTGTTAAGGATACTCCAAATCCTACTCCTTGGACTGACGAATGTCAGAAGAGCTTTTCAGAATTGCGCGATGCGTTGGGTTCGGCTCCTGTGTTGGGTACTCCCGACTACAGTAAGCCTTTTACACTGTATGTCCTTGAGAGAGAGGGATGTGCATTGTCAGTTTTGACTCAACAGTTTGGTGATAAGCAACGTCAATGTGCGTATTTTTCGACGAATTTGGATCCGATAGCTAGGACGTTGCAGAGTTGTTTGAGAGCTACAGCAGCAGTGGCTGTCTCGATTCGACAGTCTGCTGGTTTGGTGATGGATAATACATTGATTGTAATGGTTCCACATGCAGTGGATACCTTGTTGAATCGTACCAAGACACAGCACTTAACTAGTGCTCGGTTGTCGGGTAACAATTTGACACTCTTAGCGAGTCATGTGCACATAAAGAGATGCAACACATTGAATCCAGCTACGTTGTTGTCGATTTCAGTTGAGACAGATGTTATTGAACAGCATGATTGCTTCCTTAGGACAGAGGAAGAAACTAAAGGGAGGATAGACCTTAGAGATACACCTCTTCCAGAGTGTGATGGTACCTTATGGGTTGATGGTTCGTGCTTTAAGCTTCCGAATGGTGATACGACTGCGGCATATGCTGTTACGACTTTGCATACGATTGTTGAAGCTGCACGTATCCCACATAATTCAGCACAAGCAGCAGAGTTGATTGCATTGACAAGAGCGTGTGTGTTGTTGAAAGGAAAACGAGTGACTGTGAATACCGATAGCCAGTACGCTTTTGGTGTGGCTCATAGTTTTGGACGTTTGTGGAAAGAACGTGGGTTCCTGACTTTGCATGGAACTAAGATTCAGCATGGTCAGTTGGTGAATGAACTTCTTGAATCTCTTACTTTGCCGTTGCAAGTTGCGATCGTGAAATGCAGTGCGCATAAGAAAGTTACTGATGATGTTGGTCGCGGTAATGCGTTTGCAGACGAAGTTGCGAAAGAAACGGCGAGAGATGTAATGAGTCGAACGTATGTTGCGGGTCCGCCGAGATGGGTTCCGGATAAAAGTGTGTGTGAAGATACGATTGAGAGTGTGAAATCCATCCAAGCTGAAGCTACAGTGAAAGAGTTGAATGAATGGAGAGAAAGTAAGGGTAAATTGGATTTGAATGGTTGTTGGATTGAGTTGTCAGAGCATCAGCAATGGTTGTTACCCGATGCGTATGTACTTCCAGTGGTTACGATGGCTCATGGAATGGCTCATATTAGTGTGAAAGGGATTTGTAAGTTGTTAGCTCCACTATGGCACAATGCAGGAATTCCTAAGTGTGCAGAGAACTTGGTTAAGAATTGTATGGTGTGTTTGATGTACAATCCTGGTAAGGGAACTCTAACTCCAGCTGGTCATTTTGCTCCTCCAACGTATCCGTTCCAGGCTTTGCAGCTAGATTTCATCCACATGGAGAGGTGCAACAACCTGAAGTATGTGCTAGTGGTTGTTTGCTCTTTTCCGAGATGGGTGGAAGCATACCCTTTGAAAGATAATACTGCCTTGTCCACAGCGAAAGCCCTTATTAAGGAATTTTTCCCTATGTATGGTTTGCCGAGAATGGTCTGGAGTGACAATGGGAGTGAATTTGTGGGTCAAGTGATGAAGAGAGTATGTGATGTGTTAGGAATAAGGCAAAAAATCCACGCTGCAAATCATCCCCAATCAGCTGGTCTAGTCGAATGCTATAACGGCACCCTTAAGCTAAAACTGGCCAAAATTCAGGCGACTTCTGGTCTTCAATGGCCTGATGCCTTGCCGTTAGCACTCCTGTCCACAAGAAAGACTGTGCATTCACGAATGGGACTTAGTCCATATGAGGTGGTGTTTGGTCGCCCGGCAAATATTTGGGGAGTGCCGCGGCCGACAAAATTCAGTGAGATAGAGCACCCTGTCTTGCTTGATTACCTTTATAAATTGACGGCTAAATTGCGTGTTTTGCATCTACAGGTTCATGATACCTTGCCACAAGCATCTGAAGATCCAGGACATGCTATCGAACCTGGATCGTGGGTCCTGATCAAGAATTTCCAGCGGACCAAGAACGAGCAGCCCCGCTGGATTGGTCCCTACTTGGTACTTTTATCTACACGGTCAGCAGTGCGAGTGCACAGTAAAAAGAACTGGATCCACGGCGTACATTGTAAGAGGGCCCCTTTGCCTCTGCCATACGACCGGTGGGTCCAGAAAGGACTTCCTGATTCTAAGACTGAAACCGCGCCTCGTTTTCTGCCTTTTAGCGATGCCCGTTTGATTGGAACGAACTCTGAATGAGAAAGTGACGATCTTCTTCAAGAAGCTGGGCCTCCGTCGAATCGTTTGAACACCTCTGAACCTGAGCTTTTGTTTCAAGAACAGACATTGCCTGGCAAAGAGTGTTATAATTTGCGACCGAGAGTCGTTGGACAAATACATGATTTTTCAGGGTTAAACTCTCCTCCGAGGAACTGTTTTGATTTTTGTTTTTCGAACCACCATCTGGGTTCAGCTGTAGGGTCGCGGTGTCAAGTCTTTGGAGTGCAAGCCGAAGACGTTAGGTCGGCGGTTCTGGTTGGTCTAAGGGCGTTCCCTGGACTGACAGACGCATTCCCTAGCGCGGGACACCCTACCGCCGCGAACAGCACGATTAGAGGATGGAGTTTTTCAAGATGGAGAGACCTGTTGAAAGAATGAGCTTTAAGAGCAAAGTATGTAAAGTAATGAGCAGAAAACGTTTTTTAATATTGTGTTTGTTTATGTTGTTTAGTTTAATGATGTTTTTAATTGGATATGTGACATTCTCTTTTCAAGTGACGTTCATGCCCACTACACAACCTATGCCTCCTCCTACTGTTTCTTCACATTCTTTTCACCCTCTGCCCGAACATGAATCTGTCAGGAGAATGGAATTCGCTAATAATTCCTTTGTTCAGCTTCTGCACCAACACCAGCTAGTAATGAACACGACTAATTGTTGGGTGTGTGGCCTTATGCCCCATACTACCGATAAAGGTATTCCATACCTGATTTTGCCTTTTAGTTACAATGGTTCCGTATGGGCATACAGAACGATGTTCATCTAAGCTTGTGAAGTCTATCCCCTACGTTCTGTGAAAGATAGTCCGAAGACTAGTGCTCTAGTCAAGGGTATAGTCGACATGATTGGGGGAATTAGTTCCTATGAGACTATCCGGAGAGATGAGACACAAGCATATATTGGATGGAACGTGACTGGATATGGAGTTAGTCTGAGTGTTAACCAGCGAGCGAAAAGATTCCCTCCGATTTGGATAGTGCCCCATCACGGTCATTATTGTCTGCAAGGTAATGGCAAGAATCCGAGAGCTCAGTTAGGGAAGAGTGTTTGCACTGAGACGTATGTTTTTGCATCCCAGTCTTCTCCAGCGTTTCGAGCAGCTAAGGGTACCTATTTCATCTGTTACGATAGAGCGTATACATGGTTGCCCCCTGATTTTTCGGGCACATGTTTTGTCTTGTTCCTGCTGTCTCCTACTTATACAGCTGCGGCAGATTACCACAAGACGAGAGTTGTTAGAGGTGTCTTCAGTAAGGAAGACACTGCAGGACAAGAATTGGGAGATTTTCTGAAGTGTTTTCTGCCGTTTTGGGGACCTATGGCTAACAGCAGGAACATTCGACAGTTGACGAGAGTGGTTGAGTCCACCATAGTCGAAACTGCCGGTGCCCTTAGTAACTTGACTGCTGAGCTTCAGTCGGATCGCCTTATGACTCTCCAGAACAGAGTTGCGTTAGATGTCATACTTGCAGATAGAGGTGGGGTATGTAAATTGATTCAATCGAGCTGCTGCGTTTTCATTCCAGACAACGCTCCGACAGTTTTCCAAGCCATTTCCAAGTTACATAAGATCTCTGAGTCCGTACATGTGGACGAAGGAGATTGGTCGTTAATGGGATGGTTTTAGGGATTGTTATCCACGTGGGAATGGAAGAATCTGATGGTCATTGGGATGATCTTAGCTATCCTTTTCCTGTTCTGTCTCTGTGTACAGCGTGCTCCTACTATATGTGGCCTTTGTGCTACTTCGTGTGCGAGGAGACCTGTCCAGAAAGAGTTGCTAAGTACTAGGATGATGCTACAGCAACATCTTGATGATCTGATGAATATAGACCTGGATTCAGACTGACGAGGGTTTGGGTTTGTTGCCTATGTAAGGGCAAAAGTAGGGTCTGAGGTTCCGTGATTCTGAACCCGTTCAATAAATGTCATCGTATCTAGACGATTTTGGTATCAGCGGACCGCAAATGACGAGTGCGGTATGTACGAGTGTTTTCATCATAAACGATCAATGGGAACACTACGTATTCAGGGATTTCGTTCGAACCTACGGGTTCCATCTTGTGTACGGCAGCCATTTTGTGGTTGCCCTCACATAGGCCGACGACTACGGCCGAACGAGTCTTTGGGATACGTACACCTTTAGCTGACTTTTGTGTGACCTGAACGAACCGACTCCCTTGCCCGAAGCTGACCTTGTTGAGCCAGTTCCTTGTTAGGCAGCTGGTCAGATAGAAATCAAAGAGCTAAATGAGTTTATGGTACATTCACACACCCTTCTATCTTGCTTCTCATCTGTTTCTGTTCCTTCCTTTTTATGGCTTAATTATGGTTTGGGTTGAGGTCCTTTTATTATGGGTTTGTTCGGCCTGTCCGAGCAAGAATGTTGGATTTTGCCTTGTCATTTCTGGTGGGCTGGACATCCGAAAGTGGGTTTGTCGTTATGCGATACGTTTGAAATTTCACCATGTGATTGGTCCGTTTGTAAATAATTGATGCTAGCCAGGAATGTGGTTTTTAGCATAAAAGATGATGTCTCGCTCTATGAAATTGTGCAGTCACTAGCGAACCACCCGTGTTGATCTTCGTAGACCTCTGTTCCTGCTTGCAGCCATTAAATTTGGTCTTTGACGTCACCTAGAAGTGTCCTGTGTCTCTGTTTGCCGAGGCAGGGGAACTCGAAGACATCTGGCATTTTCCCTGGCGCCGCTGGGTTCTAAACCCGGTTCTTCAGATGGCCGCGCCCATGTACGACCGAATGGGTAACTTCAGGAATACGCAAAAATAAAAAAATCCGCAAGTTTGCAGAAGTTCGTGGATTTTGCGGACCACGAGTACGCTTTTGGGCTAATTCGCGTACCGCGAATTCGCAAAATTCGGCCATAATTAGTTTGACTGGGAATTGATAAAACATTGCCAGATGTTTTCAGAGGGGGTCTGGAGGCTCCATCCTGCCCTTTGACCACTTGCTGTATTGTAACAGACTTATCCTTTGCTTCAAATGTTCTGTCATGTGATCATGAGGTATTGCGAGGTGTCATTTGGCATGAAGAGATTTTATAAACCTAAAATTGTGAGAGCTATTCACGCACTTCGCTTGAGCCCTAAGTGATGACTGTTTTTTCGGAGTTACATGTCTAATAAATAGAAGCCCTACATTTATGCTTATGGTCATTTGTAAGATGCAAAAACTACAGTTGATGGACAGAATGTAGAACAATGTCATACATTCACCCCAGTACAGAGATCTGGGCCTAAATCCATCGTTTTTTTGCTCACCACACCACCCCAGTTCAGACATGGCCATATGCAAATCAGCCTTGAAACTGTGCCTCATGGGAACAGTCCAGCCCGAACTGCCAAGCCATGTCTTCCCTGGACCGGAATCAAATATCCTAGGACTAGTTTCTGGCTATCAGCCGTCTTCAGTCAGGATAGCTTGTCTCCAGTGGCATGGAGAGCACGGGACTCACGTCTGAGCATACCTGTCCCACTTGGGGTGACAGATGCAAAAACAACAGTTGATGGGCAGAATGCAGAACAATGTAATACATTAACCCCAGTACAGAGATCTGGGCCTAAATCCATAGTTTTTTTGCTCACCACACCACCTCAGTTTAGACATGGCCATATGCAAATCAGCCTTGACCCTGTGCCTCATGGGAACAGTCCAGCCCGAACTGCCTAGCCATGTCTTACCTGGACCGGAAACAAGCATCCTGGGACGGGTTTCGGGTTCATAATCCTCATCAGCCAGGCTATCTTGAATCCAGTGGTAGAGTGAGCAAGGGACCCATGTCTGGGCATACCCTGCCAAATTAGGGCGAACAAAGCGATAACAAAGGGGATGATGGACGGAGCATTTGAGGAAATCAAACACTCACACACCCGTCAACTGATCTGGTTTTAATCCATCACTTTTCTTTAGCTCACTCCACCACCCCAGTTTAGACACAGCCATATGCAAATCAGTCTGACCCTGTGCCTCAAGGGAACAGTCCAGCCCGAACTGCCAAGCCATGTCTTCCCTGGACTGGAAACAAGCATCCTGGGACCAGTTTCGGATTCATAATCCTCATCAACCAGGCTATCTTGAATCCAGTGGTAGAGTGAGCAAGGGACCCACGTCTGGGCATAGCCTGCCAACTTAGGGCGAACAAAGCGATACCAAAGGGGATGGTGGACGGAGCGTTTGAGCAAATCAAACACTCACCGCCAGTCAACTCCATAAACAATGAAAAAAGTTGGTCAAATCATATGTATTTTAGCAACATTTTCACTAAAAGTTCAATTACAAAAGCCATAGATTTTGTAAGGGCACTCTTAAAGGGCACTCATTAAACACTACAGAACGTTCATGGTTGTGACAGAGCTCAACCGACTCATTTAGATGTATTTGGGATATTTTCAAAAGTCTTTTGATGGCTCTCATGCTTCTTCTTACAGCAGCAAGCTAGTTGTCAAATTCCTGTTTCACCGCTGGTGTGAAGCACATGGACATCCATTGGGTTTTAAAGAATTTACAAATGACCATAGCAATCCCAAAGGGGATGATGGACGGAGCGGAACGATGGATGGATTTTGATTGCAAAAGTGCATCGGAACCCCTTGCCAGCTCACTGCAGCCAGTGCCAGTGGTGGAAGGGGGCAATGCCGGTCTGACATCTTTGATGATATAATCAGTGCCAGCTCAATGCATTGGCACGCTGGGCAGTTGCTCAGGGGTTCCACGAGCATAGGGGCCCTATGAAGATCAGAATTTAGCAGAAAGTTTCCGTTAAACATTTCTATTCCTCTGAGAGGTTGTGTAAGCAGGGCTCAGTGCACTGTCAGTGGCGTAGATAGGCCTTTGCCACCCGCGGCGGCCGTAAGAGCAAGGGGGGGTGCTAACAATGCATCCAGCCTTTGCTGTCCCGCTTGGCCGCAGGTAAGAATGGGGGGAAGCCGCCGTCTACCCCAAAACCTGTGATGCGCAATGCGGACTTCCCTCCCCCACCCCACCCTAGTTACGCCACTTTGCATTGCTTTTGCTTTGCCCAGGAGCCTATAATGCTGTTAAGACTGTCCTGGATATAATGATTAGAAGACATTTGAATGTGTTATTGCTGTATTTTGTACAGAGTGGTACATTAATGGCAAATCCACACTGAGTTTATCTTAATTCTGAATGAGTTTACCGTAAAACAAATAATTCTTGAAACAACAATGAAGATATCATATTTACTAATGGGAAGAGATCACCAAATACAATGCAAGGTGGCAGCTACACTATGATTGGGCATTATAAACATTCTCGCGTAATGGAATTAATGTTGTACTCAAGTCCAAACAATAAAATCTTTACAAATTCTCTTTTCCTGTGCTGAAACTTCATCCTTTTAAATCTCTACAGTGATACTTTATTTACACAATATAGCTATGTCCCTTTAACCGCTCCTGCAGACAAGGTTTCCATTAGATGCTCCCAGAGTGGGCGAGCAGGGCCTGGACTGTGGTTAATGAAGGAGCCCGCTGTCTGTCCATAATTGACATGTTAGAAAGAGCAGCCATGTCCTCGGTAAATGAATTCCCGTTATTGCATGCCGTTTCCGAGCATTAACAAGGTTGGGATGACTTTAAAAAGCTCGAATCCTTAAAACCTTTGTGAACATCTTTGAAGATTTTTGCTTGGCATTTTGAATAGTACTATTGTTTGTACAAGAGAAAAATCACCACAATACCGAAAGTAGAGTGTTGTATTTAGCAAAACCCTTTTATATATTAAGAAATGCAATATATGCTCAATAATGTAATTATCTTCCAAGCCAATTCTGGATATTTCTCTTCTAAGTGCTTACATCTTGAATCATAATGTTTTCATTTGTACTTCGTGTTTTTCTATTTATGTCTGTTCTTTCATTGAAATAGACAACCACTTTCATAAGCACTAAATTAAGAGAACCCTATAAACTCTAAACAGTGCAAATCGTGTCGTCTGGTTGCCAGTGTCTGCTGTATGCCATCTGCCACTGAATGCTCTAATTTTAATAATAAAAGCGATATATTTGCCTAACTAATTATTAGTAAGTGTACAAGTATGATTGCTTCATATCAAGATGTATTTGCATTTCATTTTTTTAATTACTTCTGTAGCATTACTGGGCGCACGCAAGCACACACACACACACACTCTTGAATTAACTTATTTCCATTTTAGTCAGGGTTGAAATTCACATGTAAACACGGAGTGAAACTTTCCATGACTTTACTGATAGATTCACACATTCCCATTTGCATGTGACCAGCAAGGACTCTGAGGATACTTGTTAGAAATGGGAGTCTCTAGTTGGCAGAGGTGGGGACCGTTGCTTCTAGTAAGGGTAAGGAGAATTCGTACTTTAGATAACCCTGTTCACCCCCTTGGTAGCTTGGCAAGAGCAGACATCCTAAACGCAATGTGTAAAGTATTTGTACTCACAGTAACACAGTGATAACACCACAAATGGACACCACACCAGTTTAGAAAAATAAAGTCTTAATCTAAACTTAATCTAAACTCAACAAGACCAAAACGGCATAAATCCAACATACATTTAGAAAATTAGCACTCGGAAGCTGTTATATCCAAAATAAGTAAACAAATAGCCCCACCTGGGGCTATTACGACGTTGTGACAGCAATAAATCCAAAGTACGGCACCGACTGCGAGGTGCGCAGCGTCGATCACGGGGTCACATGGACCCCTAAACAAACAGCACCTTTGAATAACAAAGTCTATGATTATGCGTGGCAATGTGGAGGTGAGGTATTCCACGCTCCCTGAGGGAAAATCTTCCTGTGGGTCAATTCCTCCGAGTAAGGAGGAACTGTTCATCGAAGACACTGTTCAACAAACATGCCACTGTCCTTGCTACTCAATTGCAGGAACGTCAATATCCAACACACCTCGTGAAAAAGGCATGGAAGCGTGCATCAAACAATAATCGCGAGGCACTAATTGAGAGACGTCCACCCAAACCACTTCTAGAGAGGCTAACGTTTGTCAGCACATTTAATGCACTGTCGAATAGAATTCAGAAATCAGTACGCAAACACTGGGGGATTTTAAACACCACTGATGCTAATATTCCCTCACCTCTCTTTTCATTTAAAAGAGCACCAAGTTTGCGAGACACCCTTGTCCACACCAGACCTAGGCACTTAACACTGAGAGTTCGACGACCTTATGGGGTCTTCCACCAGTCTCGGGCCATTACTCGTGTGGGTCATGCAGCGTTTGCCCTCAGATGAACAAAACTAACACAGTTGACCTTGGGACAGGCAGGACATGGGTCCTTAAGAAACATACAAACTGCAACACTGATAATGTTATTTACATGATCACTTGCCCCTGTTCCCTGAGGTATATCGGATACACCACCCGGAAAATCAAATTGAGAATTGGGGAACATAAAAGTTCTATCAGATGCAGTAAACAGGCCACTAAACTCACTAATCATTTCTTAACCTTCAGGCATACAGCGGATGAAATGAAGTGGGCTGTCTTAGAGCATCCATATATTCCCCCCCCATGTTAGTGATGTGTCAAAGTTTCTATTCACAAAGGAACAGAAATGGGTCTTTCTTCTCAAAAGTCACATTCAAGGCCTTAACGACGACATACCCTGGACATCACTGTGAACAGTTAATTGCCAGTCCCGGCGTGTCGCCATCTTGCTATCCATGTTACACCGTGCACTATACTGTACAGTATACACCACTCATGAGCTGATCCAAGTCTGGTCTTGGTGGTAGTGCCTCCTTACTACTTTTACAAAAATATTTTTACTACCCTTTGATCTAACATCCGACCTAGGTTTCTGCTATCCTACCATTGTCATTTGTTTGGCGAACATATTGCGGCATGATTCCCCATTCAGGAATACCACTAGTGGTTGTTAACATCTAACTGGCCCTTCTTTTCTTTTCTTTTCTTATGAATGTCTGCCAGTACAAATCCTGTGATGTATCATCCAAACACGGGTCCAGTTAATAAATGAAATTCTAATAAATGAAATTCTGAGAATTCTTTTTATACACTTATAACTGCCTCTACTGTTTTATTATAGTTTTGGCTTAACTACCTTGCCAATCATAAGCGTTTAGACTTATATCCTGGTCCTTTGATGATGGCAGCGTCTTACTACAGTCTAGTAAGTCGTCTTATACAAACGTTTTTTACTATACACACACTCAAGTTTTGGCATAATGATAATAAACATGAGGACTGTTGAGTCTGTCAGTCTTTGTTGACAATTTCGTCTCGCGTGTTCTTAAGTCAGCGCCTGTAGTACCCTGTCGCCAGCTCTACGGCGCACGCGCGGCTCGCGTACGCTTTTCTGAACACGCATGCGCGGCCTGTATAGCATCTCTGCTATGCGCATGGCGCCGCTACATTCTATCGGGGCATGCGCGCCATAGTGATATCGTTTTTGCCTACGATTTAGCGCAAGCGCCCTCACATGTATTCTTGCCAGCTGCAATCAATTTTTCAATTAGTATAGGTATATAAGGACATGCGCGTTCAACAGCCAGTTACCTCCACTCCCTCTCGAACGCTGGTGTAGAGGTACCGACGGACAGTTAGGGGATCACATTGCGCTGTTACACACTATGACTCCTTCATTTTTTAACTGTGTTTATATCTATTGGTACTCTTTACCCATCATCAAACTGCCATGCAAGCCAATCCTTAACCCAGCTTACTCAGTTTTGGCTATCACCATGCATTTCCCTGCACAGTCATAGTCAGCTGTTCACTGAGGTTGAATCTCTTCCACAGACAACTAGTTTTCTTGTTAGTAGATCATTGGAAATGTGTGATTATATGTATCTATGCACCTCTGATATTGTTCTGAGGTTCTTCTTCCATTTCCACTCTAACAGAGCGGGGCCTCCTTCTCCCCCAGTGGGTGCCGGGTGAGGTGAGGCATACTCCCACAAAATGCTGGGTGAGTTATATTTTATAGTTTTTATGTTTTCTACTTTGATATGTAAATACCAGGAGAACCTTAGGTCTTCTGTGTGAGACTTTCTCTTCCGCACTGTTTGTGTTTTGTGTGTGGTTCTTGTTTCCTAGATACCATCATGCACGTGTTTTGATTACTGTTGTACACTCTTCTTTTCTTTAGGAGAGATCGCATAATTGGATTACCACCAGAGAACATTTGGGCTCAGAGTATCTGGTAGGATGAATCCGTTATAAAAGTACACAGTCACTACTTTGAATTTGTTCACTCTAATTGCAGTCGCTATTTTCACCCGGTCCTGAAGAAAGCTTGGACCCATTGTCCATCTAGCTGAAACATGTCGACCTCAATATACTATGCCACTATATAGTTATTATTTAAAACTATTTGGCGTTGTTTTTAAACTTGACCCTAGGACCATATCTATTAAACTCATTTTTGGTCCTATGAGTTAATTTTACCTTCACTTCTCTTTCACACATTTTTTCACCAGCACTGCACTCCATTAGCACTACCTGTGAAGCACTGTGGTCTAAGGAAATATCTCCAAAATCCATCTCCGCATCATTACTAGGTGCATTGGTTGAGATCTGGATTCATGATATATCTCCCACGTGACGATACTCCACCAGATGGGTGGGCTGATGGGAATTTTTTCCAGCCCAGCGCTATCACGTCTGTCTTTTTGATGGACTCACGGTTCCAGATCCGACACGGCACACAAACAGTCTTGTGGACCAGGCTACTCCTTTCTGTTTCGCTAGGTGAGGTATTGGTGCCAAGGTTGCAGCCAGCTCCCTGGCTGCCATGGGGGAGGCAAGGCGCGTCGGTTCCGATGAAGTGCTATGAAGTCACCTTCGGCGGTTATCAGTGCAGCGATGGCTGATGGTGATGGAGTCAGTGTGAATGCTGGCGTTGGGCACAGCTGATAACTGCAGGTGTCGGCAGGCATTGATGGGTGTCGAAGCTGCAGACCGGGTGCAGCATTCTGCACTTCACAGGTGGTGACCCTGGCCTCAGTGCAGCTCACAGCATCACGGCAGCCTCGCTGATGGCGTCAGAGACAGTTTGTTTTCTTGCTTCTTTAAAGTTGCTTCCAGCTCCCAACAGCTGGAACAACGTCCAGAGCCCAAAACTTGAATAGGCACCTCCTGGCAGCTCAGAACCCTCAGCAATAGAGTTCAGGGGAGCTGGGGTGAGGTTTTGTCCCTGAGACTTCAGAACAGGAGGCAACACACACAGGCCCTTGGAGATTCTTCTTCAAGCAGGTTTCTCAGTAACATTCCAGTCATTGTCCTTTCCTTGGCAGAAGCAGCAACTGCAAGCCAACCCCACACAGCACAAAGCAAAGGGACAGTACTCATCATAGCTCTCCAGCTCTTTTCCTTGGCATAGGTTCTTGAGTCCAGAAGTAATCGAAAGTTCTGGGGTTTAAGGTCCACTACATATACCCCATTTTGTCTTTGTTATTCTTTGTGCAAAGGACTCTGAGCCTAGTCCAAACCAGTTCTATCCTCACTGGTGCAGTATGACCACAGGGGTGGAGACAGCATTGTGCAAGGGAGACAGACCCCATTTAGCTGCAAGAAAAACTCCTCCCACTACTCTAAATGCAGCCAAGCCCCATGCAGCTCAGCTCTGAGTCATCCAGTAAGGGCCAGGCACACCACAACTCCCCCAGTGGTTTTCCACAATGAATGCACATCCCCATCCCCTGTCACTTCAAAACCAGACAGTCAATCGACACACAGGCAGAGGCACACTGAATGGTTAAACAAGAAAATGTCCACTTTCTAAGCATTGCATTTTCAAACACGTAATTTAAAAACTATCTTTACTAAATATGTGTTATTAAATTCTGAGTTCAGAGAGCCTAAACTGTATTTCTCCATCTTGTCCCAAAGGAAACTTATACTTGTAAGATATTTCAAAGTACCTCCCATGTTATCCTCTGGTGAGATAGCCTTTCAATAGCAAAAAGAAAACCTTGTATTTCACTATCTGGACATGTCACATACACCAGTACATGTCCTATCTTTCACATAAACTTCACTTTGCCAATAGGGGTACCTTGGGCCTATGATAAGGGCACCTTACATGTAAGAAAAGGACGGTTAGGGCCTGGCAAGTGGGTGCACTTGCCAGGTTGACATGGCAGCTTTAAAACTGCACACAGACACTGTAGTGGCAGGTCTGAGATACCTTTTCAGGCTTCTCATGTTGGTGGCACAACCAGTGCTGCAGATTCACTAGTAGCATTTGATATACAGGCCCTGGCACACTCAGTGCACTTTACAAGGGACTTACCAGTAAATCAAATATGCCAATCAGGAAGGACCAATTTGTAACCGGGTTCCCAGCGACAGCCCCGCATTAGGGCGCGAACTGACCTTTTGTGACCCCCCCCTCTTATTTCCTCAGCCTGTACCTGCAACGAGATGGCCTGGCCTGGAGAGATACAGTTGCGACGAGGAGGAAGACGGGCCCTTTAACTGGACCAAAGACCTGGAAGAGGAGGTGGAGCCAGAACATCCCTTAAAAGGCGGATCTGAAAAGACCCAGGTGTGTTATTTCACCGGAGGAGCGGTCAGTGAGGAGCAGGGCGGAGAGGCGGGAAGCAGCGAGGAGAACTGGAGGAGCGGAGGACGAGTGAGCGGAGAGGACGACTGGAGGAGCGGAGGACGAGTGAGCGGAGAGGACGATTGGAGGAGCGGAGAGGACAACTGGAGGAGCGGAGGACGAGTGAGCGGAGAGGACGATTGGAGGAGCGGAGGACGAGAGCCGGACCACAGCTACAAGTGGATCAGCGAGGACTGCATCTCAGAAGCCCCGAGGACCCAGGAGCAGGGAAGAGGACAAGACGGGAGAGCCGAAGAAGCACTGGACACGCCCGGAGGCCAACACCACGATCCGCCCAGCCGTACGCCAGGAGGGGTACGGCTCTCTGAGGTGCGTAATCGCTTCATAGGCTGGATCAAAAAGCGAGCTAGTCGCAACTAGTAGAGTGTTGTGTGATTTACTTAAGACCCCGGGTTCATACACTGTCACTTACCCTCTCAGTTGCGTTTAATTTGGATTCCTGTTTGTGTGCATCACTGGGTGTTCCCCTTCACGGTCCCCCTCCCCTGAGCTCCCATCATTGCTTAAGCGGTCATACTTATACCGGCCTCTCTTCTTTTCCCCCTGTACGGTGTCGGCGAGGGCGGACAGCACGGAGCCTCCGGAGCCCAGCAGGAGGAGGAGCCCCGTACGTTGAAGAGAAGAGGGAGTGCTTAGGAAGACCAGGCGGGAAAGGAGCAGATCCCCACGCAGAGGAGCAATTCGGAAAACCTGTACTGATTCATTATATGAAAGATTAAATCCTAGCATTACCAAAACCAGACTCTTGCCTTTTACTAGTCCCGCCGCTACACAATTGTAATAACAATTTAACACAGGGAACACTTGCACTTTCACATTGATCAGCAGTGACAAAATGCCCAAAGCATCTAAGCCAGTAAAAAGGAAATCCATCAGAGCATAAAAAATTAAGGCAAAATGTCAGGGGAAACCACGTCAAAGAGGACAAGTCTAACAATACCCTTTAAAATACAGTTGCCATGTACAAAAATTGTAAGAAATAGCCATTTATCAGTTATTAATCAGGATAAATTCAACAATTATGAGATGTGGGGTTTTAGGCTGGTTCTCTGGAGAATGTACCTACAAAAGACACCAAAGAAAACAAGCATTGGCAAAGCCAATAGGTCTCCTCTATACAAGAGCTATTGGCTTTGGCAATGTGGGTTTGCCATGTTGTACACCAATGTGGCTGCTGTTTAGTATGGCTAAACATTATTCGCGTAGAGTGTCCTAGAGTTGAGGGAGGGGAGTAGAGTGCCCTAGATTGGATTTGTTGGAGTAGAGTGTCACACAGTGCAGTAGGGGGAGTAGAGTGTTGTAGAGTTGAGTAGAGGGGAGTAGAGTTCAGTGGTTCAGTTGCAGCGGGTGTTTTAGATTGCACTGTCATAGAGTGCAGTGTCATGGAGTGGAGTGGTGTACAATGGAGTGGTGTAGAGTAGAGTGAAGTGGGTTGGAGTGAATTGAAGGGTGGGTCAGATCAGATTTGAGTATATTGGGGTAGATTGGGTTAGGGTAGAGTGGGTTGGATTGAGTGGAGTGGTATGGAATGGAGTGGGTGGACTGGGTGGGGTGGATTGGATTGCAGTGGGTGGATTCAAATGGGGTGAGGTGGATTGGATTGGGGTGGATTTGAGTGGGTGGATTTGATTGGTTTAAGGTGGAGTGGATTGGATTGGGGTGGGGTGGAGAGGATTGTATTACAGTAGGGTATTTTGGGATGGGGTGGGGTGAATTGAGTGGAGGGGTGAATTAGACTGGACTAGAGGGGTGAATTGGAGTGTGGTGGATTGGATTGGAGTAAGGTGGATTGGAGTGGGGTGTGGTGGATTGGACTGGAGTAGAGTGGGGTGGATTGGATTTGAGCTGGGTGGATTGGAGTGTTGTAGGCTGGGTGGATTGGGTTGAGTGGGGTGTACTGAACTGGGTTGGGGTGGATTGGATTGGGGTAGAGTGGATATATTGGAGTAGAGTGGGGTGGAATGGAGTGGGGTTGGTGGACTGGAGAGGGGTGCATTGGACTGGAGTTGGGTAGAATACGGTGAGGTGGAATGGAATGTGGCAGAATGGAATGGAGTAAATTGGATTGGTGTGGCGTGCCATGGATTGGAGTGGAATAGATTGGATTGCAATAGGGTGGATTGCATTGAATTGGGGTGGAGTGGGGTGGATTGCATTGGGGTGAATTGTACTGAGGTGGATTGGATTGGGGTGGGATGGATTGGAGAGGGGTGGGTGGATTGGAGTGAGGTAGATTGGATAGGCTGGATTGGATTGGGGTGGGATGGATTGAAGTGAAGTGGGTTGGGTTGGATTGGATTGGGGTGAGGTGTATTGGATTGGGGTGAGGTGAGGTGGACTAGCTTGGAATGGGGTGGGGTGGGTTGGAGTGGGGCAGATTGGAGTTTGACAGATTGTTTTGGATTGGAGTAGGGCAGATTAGAATTGGGCAGATTGTTTTGGATTGGAGTGGGTGGATTGTTTTGGATTCGAGTTGGGCAGGTTATTTTTGACTGGAGTAGGGCAGATTGTTTTGGATTAAGTAGGGCAGATTGCTTCGGATTAGAGTGGGGCAGATTGTTTCGGATTGGAGTAGGGCAGATTGGGGTGGGGCAGCTTGCTGTGAATCGTAGTGGGATGATTGTATTGGAGTGGGGTAGATTGGAAGGAAGTGTGGTAGATTGAATGGGGTGAGGTGGTTTGGCTTGGGATGAGGTGGATTATATTGGAGTGGGGTAGATTGATTGGGCTGGATAGGGGTGAAATGGTTTGTTATGGGGTAGATTGTATTGGAGTGAGATGGATTGTGGTAGATTGAAGTGGGGCAAATTGGAGTGGGCTGTATTGGAGTGGGGCAGATTGTTTTGGAATGGAGTGGTGCAGATTAGAGTGGGGTGGATTTGAGTAGGGTGGATTGAAGTGGGGTAGATTGTTTTGCATTGAAGTTGTGTGGAGTGGATTGGAGTGGGTGGATTGGGGAGGGAGTGGTGTGGATTGGGGTGAGGTGGTTTGAATTGGAGTACCCTACATTGCATTGGGCTAGATTGTGCTGGATTGGATCAGTGTGGGGTGGATTGTATTGAAGTGGTGGTAGATTGTGGCAGATTGGAGCGGGCAGATTGAAGTGGGATGGATTGGAGTGGGGCAGATTGTGTTGGGTTGGAATCAAGCAGATTGTTTTGGATTGGCTAAAAAAAAGGGGGATACTGACAGTCTATAGGGCGCTCCTCACTAGGTATCAGGGATAATTTATGTTGTATTATTGATCTGGGTTAGGTGCATCAAGAGGGAGGGCGTGTATCCAACACCCCAAACTTCCGTATAAACAGAAACCAACAGTTCAAACACCCCTGAGCACTCTATAACTGTACACTCTAGTAAAGTATACCGTAATATTATAAATAAACTACAAATAGGCCAGCAGTCCACAATATTCAAAATAGTTGCAAGTCCATTCTTCAAAGGTAATAGTCTCTTGTAAATCTTCACAGGTTTATTCCAAATGTTCTGAATACAATTGCCAATACATCAGTCTCAGTGTGGATAATACATCTGCCATACATCTGCCAACACGTGTTTCGTCGTGTGTAAATCTAACACATAGACTTCCTCAGGGCTGTAACAAAAATAAATATAGCCCACTATTAAAATAAGTCCAGTTTTAGAAATTGAAAGGAAAAAGAAAGTATAGTTCCCTTCACCTCAAGAAAATGTAGTGTACAAACTGTCGTGTAGGCATTTTACTTGAGAAAAACATAGAGAAGAAAATATATATAAACATCCCACTCAGAGTAAGAAAGTTAACACTCAGAATATCTGTGAGTCCCTTATACCCCAGTAGCACTCAGACAAGAGGTAATAAAGGATATTCACCTCGAATTAGTAATTCTCCTGTAAGTATGACCTCCTCTTCCTGTTACCAGGTAAAGCGTCTAAATGGCAGAATAAGCGCATATAGATGATTAACCAAACATAATCGCATCTCCAAACCACAGTTACAATAGCTACCTTAGGTCTAATCAGAAATCTAACAACCGAATAAAAACTCATATATTCGGATTTTATATATATGTTCAAAATTAAGGAATTATATCTTGCCCATAGTACTTTCCAGATCCTGTACAAACTCCAAGTTCATGTTAAACCAGATATATACGCAGGCTGACTCAGTTATCTAAATCTAGGTGTAAAGTAACACTCACCTAGAAAAACGAAAATCCAGTATTCCTCACATAAGTTTTATACCAATCACTGATCCGTAAAATCTAAAAGGACAAGACACCTCATTTGTTCAATTCAATTCATTTTTCTAGGTGAGTGTTACTTTACACCTATATTTAGATAACTGAGTCAGCCTGCGTATATATCTGGTTTAACATGAACTTGGAGTTTGTACAGGATCTGGAAAGTACTATGGGCAAGATATAATTCCCTAATCTTAAACATATATATCAAATCCGAATATTTGAGTTTTATTTCGGTGGTTAGATTTCTGATTAGACCTAAGGTAGCTATTGTAACTGTGGTTTGGAGATGCGATTATGTTTGGTTAATCATCTATATGCGCTTATTCTGCCATTTAGACTCTTTACCTGGTAACAGGAAGAGGAGGTCATACTTACAGGAGAATTACTAATTCGAGGTGAATATCCTTTATTACCTCTTATCTGAGTGCTACTGGGGTATAAGGGACTCACAGATATTCTGAGTGTTAACTTTCTTACTCTGAGTGGGATGTATATATATATTTTCTTCTCTATGTTTTTCTCACGTAAAATGCCTACACGACAGTTTGTACACTACATTTTCTTGAGGTGAAGGGAACTATACCTTCTTTTTCCTTTCAATTTCTAAAACTGGATTTATTTTAATAGTGGGCTATATTTATTTTTGTTACAGCCCTGAGGAAGTCTATGTGTTAGATTTACACACGACAAAACACGTGTTGGCAGATGTATGGCAGATGTATTATCCACACTGAGACTGATGTATTGGCAATTGTATTCAGAACATTTGGAATAAACCTGTGAATATTCACAAGAGACTATTACCTTTGAAGAATGGACTTGCAACTATTTTGAATATTGTGGACTGCTGGCCTATTTGTAGTTTATGTATAATATTACGGTATACTTTACTAGAGTGTACAGTTATAGAGTGCTCAGGGGTGTTTGAATTGTTTTGGATTGGAGTGGGGAACTTTTCACTGTGATGGATTGAAGTGGGGCTGATTGTTTTGGATTGGAGTGGGGCAGATTGGAGTGGAGTGGATTAGAGTGGGGCGGATTAGAGTGGGGCAGACACTTTGGATTGGAGTGAAGGGGATTGGAGTGGGGCAGACTGAATTGGGAAAGATTGGAGTAGGACAGATTGTTTTGGATTGGAGTGGGACAGATTGGAGTGGAATTGATTAGAGTGGGGCAGATCATTTTGGATTGGAGTGGGACAGATTGGATTGGGCAGATTGTTTTGGATTGTATTGGGGCCAATTCAAGTGGGCCAGATTAGAGTGGGGCAGGTTGGACTGGGGCAGATAGATTTAGATTAGAGTAGGGCAGATTGATTTGGATTAGAGAGAGGCAGATTGTTTTGGATTGGAGTGGATTAGGTTGTTTTAGATTCGAGTGGGGCAGATTAAAGTGCAGAAGATTGCAGTGGTATTAGAGACAAGGGAACCCAATTACTTTGGTCAGGGACCTTGGGTATCAGTAAGTTATAAACACAGAGGTCCCTGACAAAGACAAAAGGAGCAGGGAAAAATGAATATAGACTAGGAATCAGTACTATATTTGTGCTGTCCAGCCATACAGTATCAATTTATTATTTCAAATATTAGCAACAAATCAAGTGGGGACACAATCCTGCACCCAGCATGGTGTACATAAAACAAAACAAAAGCTCAGGCAGAACTGAATGCTTGTATGTTATACAATAAATAAAACAAGCATTGATGTGAGGAGACACTGTTACACATGAATAGTAACAAGTAAATTTGCGTTTACGGTGTACAAAGAGTTGACAACTATTTGATCCCATGAAAGCAATTGTGGGATCATCATCAGAACATTACATTACATGCCTGAGTCAAAGTCTGTAATAAAATAAAGAAAAGATGAAAGAAGGAAGGTCAATGTACAATAGGGTTTAAGAACGGCGAAGCAACATGGAACATGCAGTAGAGGGTGAAATAGTTATGGTCATAGAATACCTTGTGGTTTGAACGGAATAGGGAAAATGTGTAGGATGAAAGCAGTAGGAAATGACTATGAAGACCTGCCAAAAGGTGGAACAATGGTGACATGAGGACGTTACTCCACTGAGGAAGTGGCAACTACGAGAAGTTGAAAGTGGAAAAGCAGTAAACCGGCAAGTGGTTGGAGCGAGTATGGCGTGATATGTATGCTATTCAGGTAAATGCAGTGCTTACCGTGGGAAGTACTAGGTCTCAAATTGTAGGAGCCTAGAAATGGACAGCGACGGCGTGTCCAAGCAGGAGACAGGTATTGAATTAGAGTCCCTTGGAAGTAGGGCAACAGAAATCGACCGCTGATTATAGTGGTGCGATGAGCCTATGACAAAAAATAGCGTGTGTTAATGCGGTCAACCGTGTGTAATGAAATAATATTGAAGGTACACAATGTGCTTCCATGCAAGTCTTACCGTAAGTAATGCTGGGCTGTGCTAGGCCTCGCAATAGAATTGCCTAGAATCGGACCTTAACGGCGTGCCCTAATGGGACACAGGTATACGGTAGTGGGGAAACTGGAATTGATTGCCCGCTTGTTACCATGGCGCAATGAGCCTACGAAAAATGATATAGGCGAGCGTTAAAGTGGCGAACCGCGTGTGGTAAACAATGCGTGAAAGTCCTGAGCATGCTCCAGTGCAGGGCTTACCGGAAAGAGTGCCGGGTGCATCAATGTGGACGCCTTGGTGTGGACTGCTAAAGCGTGTCCAAGCGGGAGCCAGGAAGCTAATGGTCTCTCTGTAAGTAATTCCTAAATTCTGATGTTGAGATCATGTGATAGATCACATGGTCAGCTTAAAAGTGCAATTCGGAGGATCCAGAAGGTGGAGGCCATCTTGGAAAGGTGTGTGATAGTGAGAATGCAGTAAATTATAGGAAAGTTAAGGAAAAATATATTGGGCCAGTAACAGGATTGGTGTGAGGCAGGTTGGGTGTACTGCACCATTATGTATTAAAGCATCATTTCAGAAATTATACACAATAAAGAAACAATGTTGGTTTCCAATAAAATATTGCACAGTGCCCAGAAGCAAAAACAAAAGAAAGCACAAGTGCAAAGTGAGAAAAGAAGACTTGGCAAAATAAAAGAAAGTTACCTATAGAAAATAAAGCTTTGCAATTTTGTTTGTCCTGCTTGGCAAGTTTTTGCTAGTTGGTTGCCTTCTGCTTGCAGGGCACTAAAAGTTAAACAGAACAAAACAATATCTTAATCATGTCCGGTGCAGCGGACAGGCACTAATTAAGTTGAATCAATCAGTGCTTGGTCCCTGCTCCAGAGAGAGGAGCAGATATGATGTTAGGCCTGCCTTGACGAATTACGAGGCTGGAAAGAAGGGTGCAATGCAAGCCAACAAATGGCAAGTAAGGACCAGGCTCTGAGCTCTTTTTGTTAACAGCAGTGTCTCTCTAGTGAGACGCATGCGCAAGTACATGTTCTTGCAGTCTCGACCTTTAAAACTTGAGAGGGGAAGCTGTTCTTTTTAACTAAGGCTCCAGAATCTGGGTCTGCAACCCAAGATAGACTCATTAAGTTTGTGTTATTCTTTAGGTAGAGATGGAGGATCGGTTGGGCCTAGCATAAGGGTGGATGTGTAGGGCGAGACTAGGAAGGTACAGCACATTTATCACAATTGCAATACCAATGTCAATATTCAGTCAGAGTTGTGATTACAAAACTCTTTAATAATAACTCAAGAATATCGAAATGTATAATGGTAAATCAGAGCATGGAAGGGATACGATTCAATACACAATTACGCTCTGTATAAAACAATACAGTAGTAAAACCAGGACCTCGAGCTTTGCACAGTCTTTATGTTCTATATGGAGTGAACAGCACATCCGTCAATTTTTGTCAGTTCATCCATTCCTGGAGAACATAAAATGACACATGCAGTTCTTAGTGGCTCTTGGCATCATCTGGAACACGGGTCTGAGTGATTCAGGATTTTAGAGCAGCACTAAAAGTAATTAGGTGTCTAGAGTGATAGCTTTGAGTCTGTTTGCATGTTATCAAGAGCAGTCCTCTACTCTTTAAAGTAGGGCTTGAAGTGAGTCTTTGTGTTATAAAAAAAGATCTCAGGGTGATTCTCTTCATAATGATGATTACTGCCCTGTGGAATATCGTGTTTTAGACTCTCAGTGTCTATTCGTAGCGAGCAGATTCCTGGCTAAATGTGGGTAGTATCAAGAGCAGAGCCTCTGTATTAAGACCATAGCTCCGAGTGACTCTGTTTGTATACAGCAGAGCCCTGCCTCACTATATATGTTATTTTAAACTGCATTTTGGGTTGGGAGCTTACAGCCTGATTCATGAAGTAAAATTGCGCCCGCAATCGCTGCGAAAATGCAATTGCGGGCGCAATTTCCATAATCGGCATTCAACATCAAAATTGCAAACTAGCAAACACATAATAGCGAATTCGCTATTATATTCGCAGAATCCCGGTAGGAGAGCATTAGCGAATCGGAAAATGCGACAAACCACGGATTCTGCAAAATAAATAGCGAATTCGCTATTCATGAAAAATCGCTAATAGCGAAAAACCCAAAAATCGCAGTCTGCGCCGCGCAAATTAAGGACAACTCAAAGCAGGTGGTAACCATAAAAGTCATGCACAAATTACATTTAAAAAACCGTTGGCCAATCACCAACAGGTTCAGGCCTGACCAATCACACATAAGGACAATCAGCAGCAGCAGCATAAGGAGTTCCACATTGCCAGGAATGTTCATGGTGGTGAGGCGTCGAAGGCTACAGCCATTAGCACGGAGGAGACGCAGGATCCAGGACAGGATTGTCCGCCAGCAGGTCACCTTGCTGGGCCAAACCAGAGAGCAGATATATGCAAAATACAGGCTGAATGGGGAAATGATAATGCAGTTAATACAGGACCATGACCCCCTGATGCAGCACCCAACAAGCCGTACCAATGCGGTGCCTACACATGTGCAGGTATTGTGTAGCCTGCATCTCCTGGCCTCCGGGAGTTTTCAGGGGATAGTAGCGGCTGCTGGGGGGATATCCCAGCCCACCATGTCACGCTGCCTCCACACTTTTGTTGACGCCATGCTCACCCAGCTACACTGTCACATCAAATTCCCCGCCAGCCAACAGGAATTGGACATGACCAAGCTACAATTCTACAATGTAGACCATTTTCCACATGTACTCGGATGCATAGACTGTACCCACGTCGCCATCTGCCCACCAGCTGCCACGGAGTATATGTTCCGCAATAGAAAGTCCTACCACTCCCTCAACATCCAGATGGTCTGCAATGCTAAGACATACATCACTGACATTGTCGCACAGTACCCAGGGAGTAGCCATGACTCCTTCATATTCCGGCACAGCGGCCTCCACACACGACTGGTCAGGGGAGAGTTTGGGGAAGGACACCTACTTGGTAAGTACACTTTGTCGACAATGTCACATTGCTAAGAAGTAACAGCGCAGCACAGGCAATCACCATCTGCTCCTCTCATTCAGGTGACAGTGGCTACGCCCTCCGTGAATACCTCCTGACTCCATACCTCAACCCAGCTACACCCCAGCAACGGCGCTACAATATTGCACACATACGGACAAGGAATTGCATAGAAAGGACATTTGGCCTGCTCAAGAGCAGGTTCCCCATACTGCACAAGACAGGTGGGGCCATGTATTACAGTCCTGCAGTGTGCTGCCGCATTGTGGCTGTCTGCGCAATACTACATAACATAGCAACCAAGCGCCGGATACCTGTCGACATCTCTGGCAGTGAATCTGAAGGGGACAACCGGCCACCTGCACATGCGCGCCATGCACGCGGGGAGAACCCAGCTGAAGGCCACAGACGTCGCAACCACATCACAGTGAACAGTTTCTAGTGCACCCTCTTCCCTCACCCCACAAATCACTAATGCATGCAAAATGTAATAATGACACAACGCTAATGTGTGTAGAAAAATAAATGTATTTGTTTAAATCACAAAAAAGGTACCAGTTCAACTATCTTCCACTAACAGTATTACTGCATACTGCAGTATCAAAGGACAGGGCAGGCTTAAAGTCAGCCTGTGCCTGTTATTGTCTAATGTACTCAAGTGCGCCTCCTGCGCGTTCCGCCCAAGCGCCTCTGAGGCGCATCGTCTTCGGGGCTTCTGGGCCTGGCGTGGGCCTGGTGCTGCGGCTGAGTGGCGGGATTTGTGAGGCAGAGTGGCTGCTGATGCTGGATGCCCCCTCACTAACATCATCACCCCCAACAGTGGCAGGTATAGCAGGAGGGTGTAGTGCCGTAACCGCCGTGGTCAGGTGCTCCAGGACCCTGGTCATGTCCTCACAGCACTGGACAAGTTGGTGCTGCTGTGCTAGTGACCGCCGCTACAACTGTGAAGTTGCATTGGCAGCAACATAATTGGACCTGCTGTAGGAGGCCAGCCGGCTCATGAGCTGATGGTGGCGCCGGCGTGCTGCACTGCGCTGTGTAGTCATCGCAGCAGTGTTGGCCTCCATGGCTGCAGTCATGCGGGCCATTCCCTCCCCCACACCTGCCATGGCTGCAGTCATGTTGTCCATGCGGTCCCCCATACCTGCCATGGCCGCCATCATGCGGTCCATGCGGTCAGCGACTCCGGCCACATTACGCCCAATCTTGTGGAGCTGGAGCTGAATGGCACCTTGCTGCCGTGCCTGGGGCTGATGGATTCTCAACATGCATCTTTCGACGCTCATACACGCCAGCCCCTGTCCATTGCCCCTCCTACTTGCTGCAGTGGTGTGCTGGCGAGACCTGCCACGCCTGCTCTGCTGGCCTGACACTGTGGCTGGCCGCTGTGTCGCAACTGTCGCGGGCCCAGATGTTGTAGTAACAGCTGCTGGTGGTGTCACAGCAGGCGTTGCTGGTGCGGCAGGGACTGGAGGCACATTAGTCGCTGGCCTGGCTGCGGCTCTAGGTGGTGCGGCAGTTGCAGGGGGCACAATAGTCGCTGGCCTGGCTGCGGCTGTAGGTGGTGCGCCAGTTGCAGGGGGCACAATAGTCGCTGGCCTGGCTGTGGCTGTAGGTGGTGCGCCAGTTGCAGGGGGCACAATAGTCGCTGGCCTGGCTGCGGCTGTAGGTGGTGAGCCAGTTGCAGGGGGCACAATAGTCGCTGGCCTGGCTGCGGCTGTAGGTGGTGCACCAGACGCAGGGGGAACACTGCTGGTGGACCTGGCTGCAGGTGTTGTTGCAGCGGCAGGGGCTGGTGCCTGTGTTGGTGGTGGCACCTCCTCCTCCTGGGCCTCCTCATCAATTTGCAGCCTTTCACTGTCGCTGCTTTCAGCGCCACCTGTGAGGGTAAGTGGACGATCATTAGTTGCATGTATCTGGCAGACGTGCAGTTGCTACATGCATGCTGGGTGACATTCCCCGAATGGCTGTGGCTTTGCGTACTTTGGAACCTGTCTGGCTGCATTGTGGTACTACTACATTGTGGCCACACTACATCTCCCACAACGCTTCAGGGCATTCCCTGATGTGCAACAATGGCATGACTATGGGACATTAGGGGAGCCTATTAGGTCATGGACATTCATAGGGGACAGGGTCTCAGTCGCATGCCACTTACCTTGGGTGTCTTGGGTGGTGCAGGATGAGTCGAGACGTGTGAAGCCAATGCACGCCTCCCTCTCAAGGGTGTCTTCCACCTGGTCCTCCATGGCTGTGTTGGGAGGGACTGTAGGTCCGCCACCTCCAGTGCCCGACGACTCTCCAAGGCGCTCCGCCACCTTCTCTTTGGCACGACCTCGGAGGTCGTACCATCGTTTTTTCAGTTCTTCTAGTGACCTATCGGCCACACCCACAGAGTTGACAGTGGAGGCAATCCCCTGCCAGATCCTCCGTTTTGCTTGCTCCGGGACCCTCCTGGAGTCTTTACCAAAGAGTTTGTCGTGGTTGGCCACGACCCCTTCAATCAAATGTTCAAGCTCCTGCTCAGAAAATTTGAGCTTCCTCTTCCGCCCTGTGGTGGTGCTGGGGCCAGGAACAGGTTCCTCTGACATGGCAGCAATGTAGTAGCAGAGTACAAATCACCAGAATAGCAGCAGCTCTCCCACTTGCTCCCTCGAGGTCTGCCTCACTGTGGTGAGTGGGGGTGGGAACTGGCTGCTTCCTGGTTGTGATGTCATCACTGTGCTCGAAATGCGACTTCCCGTTTTCCCGATCTCGCGATTTTGCGATCTCGCAAATAGCGATATCGCAAATAGCGATATCGCTATTTGCGAGTTCGCAATCCTGGCGCGGGTAGCCGGAAATAGCGATTTTTCTGCGATTATCGGTAATCGCAAACGGAATTTGCGCCCGCGTGCGAATCGCATTTTTTTATCGCTAATCTTCATGAATTCAGATTTGCAATTTCTCAATAGCGATTCGCATTTTTCGCTATTACAGAATCGCAAATCCCGTTTTTCATGAATCATGCGGTAAGTGACTCTCATAGTCGTACAGTGCTGAGCTGCTAGTGCCCCTTGCTGTTAGTACTAAAGAGACTGTATGGTATTTCATCCAAAATAGCAGTTTCACACCATATGTTCAATATGCACGAACTAGAATTGTATCTGATACTATATAAAAGAAACACAATGTAAAGCAACCACTGGAAAAGCCAGTGTGTTTTTGTTTATTTTATTAGTATTTGCTTTCAATTCTATTTTGTTGTAAAGGGTCTGTTGCTGTGTTCTCTATGTGGACGTACGCATAAATAATGCACATACCTATATCTACATAAACAATACACAGAGAGCCACAACTGAGTTCAACTTCTGTTCATCGAGAAGAAAATCTTTTTTTAGCATACATTTGAGGTTCCACCTGTTGGCAAAGTGAATCTGATGAATATCAACAGGTTTTTAGAGAGTCAGTGATTTGCTACGTCTGGTCACTGATGAGAATTGTGAGGTATTAAATTATTTCATTAGGTACCTAAAAGATCTTCATTCTCTCCCCCCCCCCCCCCAAGTAAAACTGTCTTGTGGATATTACCGGTGATCTTCTAGCTCTAATGCATGAATTCTATTCCTAAATATGTACACTATACATGAAACAAAGCTGGCTTAGCTGCATAATCTTATGAACCATGATGTGCGATGTAGAACAATGTTTTGCATCCAAAGTGGGCTTTCCATGGGTGCAAAAAGGTGACTCGCATTTGCTCTGCCAATTTTAACTTTCTAGTAAAGCCAATTCATATTATTACAGGGTTCAGCCAAAGTATGACACATAAAATATCTTCCTTTCAAATTCAGTACAACTAATAGTCAGTGATTGTTTTACCTTCAGTATATCTTGAGCAAGTGTTGATCATAGGCATTGCATTAAGATAACTTTACCAGTATGTCGTTATTGAAGAAGTCATTAATGCACTGAAGGGGCATATCTGACAGGTCTAATGTTTATCTCATTGGTAGCAGAGAGAGGGTTGTCTTTCCTCATCTTTCTCTAGTATTGGACGTTACTTCAGTGATTTCACTCTGTCCAATTAGGTGACTTGCTTAGCGCTTCTTAGTTCTACAGTGTGTTTTAACAACTCGCAAAGAACATGCTAAGGTACTACCAACCATCCAGATACCCAGAGGCCTTGATCTTAATCTTCCAGCATTGGGCAGCACACGGTGGGACACCAATGACATATCTCTGAGTCCTAATCATGCAATTAAATCTTGAAGCACTATAAATGGAAGCAGGTTTGTTCAATGGCATTCTGTTCTTGCTGCCTAGATTCAGTTCTTGATGCCAGTTTGTGTGGTAGAATTATAGCTCAGGCTGTGATGGAACATGCCCCCCCCTCTTAGGGATTTGTGTAACTCAGTGCCTCTCTTTCTTCTTGAAATTCCAGGTCACATATCCAGCTTCTCCATACCTCACCTCTTTCCAAGGCTCTGTACTTTTGTTCCCAACTCCAACCTTGAGATAAGCTGGCTTGGCTGATATCGTTACCCTTTCTCTCTCCTGTAATATGGTAGGGGAGCATAGCTGACTATGTGGTCACCCACCAGTTACCTCTCTGTGGCAGTACCCTTACCTCACCAAACTTACCCACCTACCACATACATTGAACTGTATGCTACATGTGATTATGCTATATTTGTTGCTTTGTCATGAGAAATGTTGTGGTATGCTTCATATATTGTTATGAATATTGTGTTTTTTCTGTTCTGTGTTTTCCCTTGTTTGAGGTACATCTCTTAATTAATTAATCAGAAAACTGAAAATTCAAATGATGTGTGTTTAGTTTAGATTATTTTGGTCTACAATGTGATAATCAAGTTTACATGATTATATGTACAATATTTAATCTAGCATACTTCATTTTATTTTTGATGATTATTGAATTCTATGAATTTCTACAAGGATGACAACTATGTGTCTCATTTTCACTGCTACTTACAAATGCACAATCTTGTAGACTGAAAATAGTTGAAAGGGTGTTAGGCTGTTACGAGTTTAAAAAAATAATAAGATTATTTTAGATAAGTCGGGCATGGAAGGTGACGTTCAGAAAGGAGTCTTTACGCCAGAGGACACTGGACAAGCTGTATAGAATCATATATTCGGGTCCCTATTAAAGGCTATTGGGAAGGGAGGCACTTAGCCTTAACTCCCTGATGTATCAGTGCAGCCAGGCGCGTGAAATGAGAATAGAGGACCGTAGTATTTTACACATAGACCTATATTGTACAAAAAGGTATGCAGGTGTGTACCATCCCTGAAACATTAAATATATGTTTTATTTTCTGCTTTGCTAGAATCGGATTAGCTCTTCGAAGTATTGGTAGAATTGCTTAGAATTAATACAAGCACTCATGTTGGACTGGTACCAGTTAATCACGCTTTGATAATCGTTGCTGCTACCATATTATTTATCTTCAGTGTAGTTATCATTCTTATCGTGCACATTAGACGAGGACTTTGATTGTAAAATAAATATTTAAAATATATCCTTTGTGTACAATGATCTTGGGAGGGTTTGTGGTTCCACTGATTGCTCCTGTACGATCTAATGTGATTGATCATTAATGATAGACCTGTCAACCTTGGGGTGGTCTTCCTCCAAACTTTTTGTCCGCTTACCTCCTCTTTTTGCTGTATCTTTCTGTTGGCCTTAGGCCCCTAAACACTTAAGCACTGCTGACCATATTTAGTTTACTTGTTAGAATCTCATAAAGTGGCAACCAGATTCCCAGGGTATGTAACCTAAATGCTACTAGTGGGATTGTAGCCCTGATTTTTCCACCCACAGAGGAAGCCTTTCAAACCTGTGTAAGGCCTGCAATTGCATGGCATGTGTTTACAGTTTACTGCCACTTTGACTTAGCATTTAAAACCACTCACCAATCCTTAAATCCCTCTTTTATTACACATATGTCACTCCTAAGATAGGCTCTAGGTAGCCCTAAGGACAGGGTGCTGCAGTGTAAATAACAGGAAGGACATGTCTTTGTATGTTTTACATATCCTGGTAGTGACAAAGAGCTCAACTTGTTGTTCACTACTATGAGGCCTACTACTCTCATAGGCTAGCATTGGGAATTCTTCAATACACTTTTAAGCTGTCATTTCTCATCAGAAAGGAGTAGCTGCATCATCAGGATAATGATTAATCCTATTTAATGGTAAAGTTGCAATTTAATATTACTTTTTTAAAAATGCTGCTTTTAGAAAGTGCTGCCCAAACAAATGATAGGTGGAATGCTGAACAAATCAAGCATTCACCCCAGTTAAGAGATCTCGGTTAAGTCCATTGTTCTTTTGCTCACCATGCCATCAAAGTTTAGACCCAGCCATTGGAACAGTCCAGACCATACTGCAAAGCCAGCTCCTCCCTGGACCGGAAACAACCATTCTGGGACCAGTTTCCATGTATCACACTTCATCAAAAAGGCTAGCTTGAATTCAATGGCACAGCAAGCAAGGGACCCACATCTAGGCATTGCCCATCTCACTTAGGGCACCAAATGATGCACAAACAAATAATGGCCGGAAAACTGAACAAATCAAACATTAACACCAGTCAAGAGATCTGGGTTAAATCCATTGTTCTTTTGCTCACCATACCATCCCAGTTTGGACCCAGCCATAGGCAAATCAGTCTTGACCCTGCTCCTCATGGGAACAGTCCAGACTGAACTGCCAAGCCAGGTCCTCCCTGGACCGTAAAAAAACATCCTGGGACCATTTTCGGGGTGTCAGCCCTCATCAGCCAGGCTAGCTTGCATCCAGTGGCACAGTGAGCAAGAGACCCACTAATGGGCATACCCATCTCACTTAGGGTGAAATATGCTACATGGCTGGTTCCAAATTGAGATGGGAGAGTGAACACCAGAACAATTAAATAAACCCAAATCTCTTGACTGGGGGTGAGTGGCTGAAAAGTTTCAGCACTACGTCCATCATCTTGTGTTTGCTATGTTCGCTCTAAGTTGCCAAGAATATGACCAGACGTGGGTTCCTTGCTCATTTTGCCACCAGATTCAAGCTAGCTGACTGATGAGAGGTGATAGTGATATCTCGAAACTGGTCCTAAGATGCTTATTTGCTACATTGTCTCTTTAACAGACCTTGTGACTGTACAAAAGTTGACTGTATCTTTAGAAAACTCATTGAGTAAATGGTGCCTCAGAGAACCTCTAACATCCCATTGGTTGTTCATGCAATACATTATTTTCTGAGCATAAACCCATAGGAACGCCTACCATGCCAAGATTGAGGCCTTCTGCTGTTGCTCGAATATAAATATACCTTGAAAAAACAAAGACAGGAGGCGTTTGGCAAAACAGGAACAGTTGCTTTATTTAAATACTATGGGTGGGATTGCAGCATATAGGAATGAGTCTGAGGACTGACTCAAAGTGCAATAATTTTGAATGTCTTTTTATAAATTTTTGAAGCATCATTAAACAATTTAATAGATCCTGTTTCGGGAGTGGATTTTGAATCTTGTAATGAGGCCGAAAATGACTCTCACCTGATGACAAATGCAGGTGGGTCACTACCTTGGATGGACAAACAATGAGGGACAGTGGGTAACATGTCCAGATGTCTGGCATGGGGCGTGCACGATCACTGCATGTGTAGTGGGTGCTGTATCCTAATTGGCTAAGTGTTCCTAGCTTCATATGATATATAACTTTATGGGGTTTTGGGATTGCGCGCCCCTCCTGCCATGTGAGTTTTATTGGGGTCAATCTCCCATGACCATTTTGTTGTCGCTTCCTCTCTGTGGGACTAATCTGGGTGTTTCCTCTATGTTCCTTTGTCCTGCTGGTTCTCTGCCACCCCACATGTGATTTGTCAATGAGTAGCCTCAGGCCTAGGGCGCAGGGCCTGCCTGACCACATATTTCTGACTCTGGCTTGATGAAGAGGTCATGTCGGAGAATTTCGACAAAAGTGATTCAGTTTTGTTTTTGTATATACATGTATCACTGTGCCGACATCAATATTAACACCTTGGCTGCTTTGAGTTTCCCCTCCTATGCTGACTTTGAATTTTCCCCATTGTTCATGACAAGCTCAGCTCGTCATAAGCACAGCTCCACTGTGCTTCATGACGAGCTGAGCTCGTCATGAGCATGGAAGGGGGTAACACTGCTTCATTCAAGGAAAAAACATGTTTAAATGCTTACAGAAATTTTCTCTACCCGGCTGAATGTGACTAATTCTTTCAAGTCAAAAGATTCTAATCCATAAAGTAATATGAGGTCATTTTAACCCTATATGTCTAAATAACTGATCACCTATTGGTTTTCAATTGATTCACAAAATCTCATACCAACAAGTGTGGCTCTTGCTACCTGGAAGGTTATGTGCGGTATAAATGACAGATGTCTTCAAAAACACTTAGGGATACACCATCCGGTTACCACGTGCAGAGAGTCTGATCATTTAAAAGATTGTCTACGAGTGTGAGCATGTGTACAGGACTATTTCCTAAAGTGGATGGAGAAAATGAAATTCTCTTTAAATGCCTAGGTAAATCAGTTCTGTATGAAGAAAATATTGGTATCAAAATGTGCCACTATTTAAAGGCATTATTAACTGGAAGCGTTGCTGAAAAGTCATCAAACAACCCTATTAGCACATGTATTGATTTATCTTTTTCTAATTCAACAAGAGCATATGAAGGCCTTATCTAAACACATGAGGCTGCAAGCGAATAGTAAATGTCTCCTTTTTGGGGGGGGGTGGAGAGCGAACAGCAGCAATGTCTGCAGGGCTGCTTATTTTTACTTTTGGCACTTCCTAAAAATACTTTTTGTATTTGTTTTTACATTACAATTTACCTTACTAACATGGCTGCCCATATGTTTAAAAAGCAAATTTAAAATGGGCACAACCATCACACATGCATGCTCATAAGCAGACAACTTGAAATGGATTTTCTTTAATGTAAAAACAATTTCAGTATTGAGGGCCATGCATGTGCATGCGTCTTGACACATGCATTTACATGAGACTTTCAACAGCCATAGGTAAAACCAGTATTTCAATTAAAGCCTAGACCGATTAAATTTGCCAGGGCGTTTGATTCAGTTCTACTAAATTTCTGTCCATGAAGACCATTCTGCTTCATTGTGATATAGCACTCCTGCCTGAAGTCTAGTATAGCCTAACTGTCTCATATTTAGTATTTACCTGTGCATGTTATTACAGATGATAGCCTTAGTTTTCATGTGCTCTATCGTCTTAATGTCCTTCAGATTTAGATTTTCTTCCTGTGGTTCTCATGTCGGATCTTCTGGTGAGGTTGGGGTGCTGGCCAGCTGGCCTCTATGTACAAACATCCATATTCAGGTTTCACATTCTGATTTGAAGATTTGATGACTGGTTCGACAATAACTTCATTGTGGTGAATTGCAGATGTTTCGACCTTTTGAACTGCATCTCTAAATGTTATCAGAACATTTAAAATATACACGATTGCAGAATCTTTACATAATAATGAGTGATCTAGTCTGTGCTTAATTTGTGCCGGTGGTTGCATGTGGTGGGCATTTGTAGGAGAAAGTAAGTCAGGAAAGGGAGAAACTATAAGGAAGAAAACAATAGGAAAAAGGTAAGGAAGGGGTAACGCTGGGATAAAAAAAATCATGCAATGTTGAGAAAAAGAGACAGGAAGTGTAAGGTGAATGAAGAAAGATCCCCGAATGGGAACCAAGACTAGGCAGCCTTGGTATCTCTCAAACCCAGCATTCGTAGGCGTCGGGGGGGATTTGTAAGAAAAAGTTTACACCCCTGCTCAAATTTATTTTACAAATGAAGCATTGCTGGCAGGTGATGCCTTAGGAAAAGCAGTGATTAAGTGGACTGAAACCTCTTAATTCTGATTTAATACTTTAATACTTCAAACTCAATTGCGTAAATGGCGTCCGAAATAATAATATGCAACAACTTGCTCCTTTTCTCCATTTTTTCAAAGGTAACACATACTGTTGGCACACAACATGTTATAAGACATTGTTCAATACATACTTCTTCATAAAGAAGAATATTGTGATTTATTAATACTTAAAAATGTATTTGTTATCCTGTTATAAATCCTGCTGAAAATGTCATCAATATATAAATGATGGGGGTCTTGGTCTAGTTACTTTCAAGTTTCAGATTCATCTTCCATCAGTGTCCCAGTGGAATGGTACTCCTTTGAAGATGAGGGCTGATCATCCATAAACAACACACACGTTTACCTTTCAGTGGAATTATTGCTGATAACCGTATCCCATACTTAAACAAGTATGGTCAGGGCCGGCTTGTTTTGTGAGGTACACTACATAGTGCAACAGAACAAACATTTTCACGTAGTGAAAATTTAACGTGCATACGTACATTACTTGTGCAACTTTTTTTGATTGGAGATTAAATGAAAACCCATGAAGTTATTTCCCATCATTTTGATGGCAGCATTGTTTTCAAAAATTACTTTTCCTGCATCAGTGCACACAAAGTTGAGAGAGAGAACAAAACATCTGCCTATCAACCATATATTTAAACAACTGAACAAAATGGCAGCATAGAAGCATAAGTACCTTCTGTCTCAATTAAACACTAGTATTTGACAGCAATGCCAGGACTTTTCATATAACTGTATGAATGTAAACTGGTTTTTCAATACAGAATTCTAATTGTCTAATTGAAGGCCGCTCAAGGTTCCTTTTATGCTTTCCAATTTTGCTTTATTTTGAACAGCAGCAGTCAAGATTTAGAAGAGTGTACATCCCATAAGGCATGGGACTATCAGTCAATGGGAAGAGACAACGCAGTAATAATAACAGCCAATGGGAATCCAGTAATACCTATAATGCTAAGCTTGACAGTGAACAGCCCTCTTTTCTTGCTGCTCCCAGCCAAGATAAGTATTGCCCAAACTTTATTATTACTACTTAATTTCACATATATATTTGTTGTTGTTACGATGTATATTATACTATTCAGTGGTTCTATATTTCCCTGAGTGGGCACGTTGCCGTACTGAATGCACGCACTTCCCCTCGTGCTTTATCGCTCTTATCGGTGCATCAGCCATTTTCTTGGCTTTTCTGACACACTATTTTTCTCCCTGCAGCTCCTCTTCACCCTCACTCAGTCGGCATCTTTATAGACTTGCTACTGGCATTTTCTCCCTCTGGCTTCTGAAGCCTCCTGTTTGTTCTCACTCAGCGCCTCTGTCGGAGCCTCCGGAATTCTTTCCCCAGGGGCGCAGCCTTTGGTCCTGCCCTAGCTCTTTGTCCCTCCTTCCCTTAATGTGCTGTCTGCCTCAGGTAATGTCCAGAGGAGGAGCCTGGTCATTTCTTCCCTTTGGCCTACATATTAACCCTTTATGGTCAGATTTGTTCATGTGGGGCACATTCCTTCCTCTGTTTATTGTGGAAATTGACAGTTCTCCCCAAATTCAAGTACATACACATCTATCTTTGCTTCCCTTGACAAAGCACAACAGTCTCTGAGAAAAGGTTTTCTCTCAATGTGCATTCTCCAGGACCTGTAGAGTTAGGAAGTCTTTACCAGCCACAGCTTCTACAACCAAGGCTCCAGAGGCTACTTCAGTTATTCATAACCAGGAGTACAAGCCTCAGTTCTTTTGGCCACTATAGGTGTGGCAGGGTATACTCAGACATGAGTCCCTTTCTCACTGCTCCATCAGGATTCAAGCAAGCCGGGCCGAAGAAGGCTGAAATGCCAGAAACCGGTCCCCGGTAGCTTGTTTCCTTTCTGGTGAAGAATTGGCTTGGTAGTTTAGTCTGCCCTGTTTCCATGATGCACTGGGCCAGGGACAGACTGATTTGCATATAGCCAGGTTCTGAGCTGGGATGGGGCAGTGAGATAAATAACGGTGATGGATCAAGCCCTGATCTTTGGACTGGGTAAGAGTGGTCTGCTCAATTCAGACACTCTGTTCATCACCACCCCCCCTTTTCTGAATCAGTTCTGCCCCCAGCATGGGAGAGGTTTCAGAGGTCATGCACACAAGGGATCCCAATAAAATTCCCAAACAGGTAAGTCCCTTTCCTGGCCTTTTTTTCCGTAGGGGGTCGTCATTGCTAGTTTCTACCGAAATGGCATTCCATAACATCAGACCCATAGGTTCTAAACACAATTCAAGGTTATCCTTTATAACTTTACTCCAAGCCTATCCTGAATTCTCATCCGAGATGGCTAATCTAATTTCTCTAGAGATGTAGTCCTTGCTACAGACACACTCAATCCAGTTATCCCCCTTCAATCCTTCAGGTTTCTTCCATTCGCTTTTTTAGTATGAAAGAAAAACAATAAAATTAGGCCATTGATAAACATCAGACAGTTTAATCAGTTTGTCGTTTATTGACATTTCAAAATGGAGACAATCATTCACCTCAAGGACTCTATGCTCCAACACGACTAGATGGTTTGTTTGAACGTTCAAGATGACTACCTCATGGTCCCCATTCATTCCAAACACAGGAAATTCCTCCACTTGCTATGGCTTGGTCAAACATATCACTTTTTATCTCTTCCTCTCGGTCCGTCTTCAGTAGCACGGGGCTACATCAAAATCATGATATCAGTTGTAGCCTTCCTCAGAGCTCAATGTGTCAGGTTATTCATCTATTTAGGCAATATCCTTTTAATGAGCCAAAGCTTATCCTCCCTGCAGGATCAAATTCACCTGATGTGTTCTCTGCTCTCAGACCTGGGTTTTCTTATAAACACAGAGAAGTCTATGCTCTCCCCAATGAAACAGATAGGGTTTTGGGGTTTTGTAATAAATTCCTCCTCTGCCATTCTCCATTTTCCTTGGCAAAAGGAAAGACTATAAAATCTGAGTTTCTTCACACCCTTCGAACTTTGGAAATTTCCCATAGACCTCTGGCAAGAATTGTAGGCCTGCTCTTGTGCTCCATACGGGTCATTTTTCCAGGAAGTCTACACTATTGGGCTGTTCAAAGACTAAAAATCTGACACTTACAAAGAGGCCTTGCTTATTCTAATTCCATCTCCCTATATCAAGGCTCCAGACTAGAGCTGCAATGGTGGATAGGCCATTTAGAAGCTTGGAACGGCAATATTGTCTTTGCCTCAGCCCCAGACTTCGTATTAGAGTCAGCTACATGCTGAATGATATGGGGCACCTGTTGTGGTCCAATCTTGACTCGCGGTTCATGGTCACTAGAGGAGTTCAAATTGCACGTAAACTGTTTCGAGATCCCTTCCAGCTCCTTTGCAGTAAGAAGCCCAGCAAAAAACAGGGTTCATAGCTCCATTCTTCTTCAGATGGAAAACATTTCCGCAGGCCGATACATCATTTACCTAGGTGGCACCAGGTTGAGGCCCTTAGCGGAACTGCTAAAAAGCTTTTGCGAACTCTGCCTTCTAAATAAAATGTCTGCACTAGCAGAATATTTGCCAGGAGATTTCAACTCTGTTGAAGACTGGCATTCTCAACAACTTTGAGATGCCAGCGATTGGAAATTTCTTGCCTCTGTCTTCAAGTCTCAGCTCCTCAAATGGGGTCCTTTTCAGATAGACCTTTTTTGCTTCCAGACTAAATTCTCAACTCCCTCAAATCTTCAGTTTGCACCCAGATCCCTTGGCCTTAGCTTCGATGCTTTACTTCATGATAGGTACAACTCCATAAATTACGCTTTTTCTGCTTTTTTATGGTAAACAGGGTCTAATCGCAAGTCAAATGACAGCAGGCCACCCTTGTTTGGTAGTTGCATTCTTGCAATCACAAGTGTAGTTTCCTCCCCGCCTGAAATTAAACAATTGATTTCACAATTCTCCTCTCTACTGTTCCCAACCTTCTCTTGGATTCCTCAGGTCTTTCGCACAATCTAGTGTTAGACAACTCCCTCAGCCTTTCTACTTGGAAGGTAACAGGGTTTCCAAATCTTTTCCCCTCATTTCCTCAGAACCTTCAGACTACTTTAATAAGTTCTGGGCCCCAGGAACTACAAAAGCATGCAAATCAGCTTGGTATTTATGGGTAAGCTGGTGTGTGGGAAAAATATGAATCCCTTTTCAGTGAATATAGTCTACATAGTTAATTTCCTGGCTGCCGAAGCTAGTGGCGGTAAAACATATCATACTATCAACCTTTATAGGTTAGCCATTTCTACCATTCATCCATACATCAATGGTAGGCCGGTTGGAGAGCATCCACTCATTTATCGACTGTTAAAGAGAGTACAATTTTGCAATCCTCCTATTCTGAAATACAGCATTTTGAGGAATGTAAATGTCTTTCTAAAGTTGTTTCTCTCATTGTCAGACAATGCTATCCTTTCTTTAAAAATATTATCTCAAAACTTACTATGCTTTTGTGCTTGATCTCCATTAGACGTTTGACTGATGTTAGGGCATTGGATATTTCTTTTTGATAATTTACTCCAACAGGTGTACTCTTTACTGATCACAGATGCACTAAAACTAATGTGACATCTGTTTTTGTCCTTACTTTCTAGACAATCCCAAGCTAAGTTTATGTGCATAAGATAATTGATCTAAAAATGTCCTAATTCCCAATTTATTAGCTTCTTTGGCAAGCCCCATAATCCTGTTTCTTTCCCTAGCTTTCATCATTGGGTTAAGTGGGTTATGTCCCTAACAGGTGTTGATTCTTCCATTTCTGGTGCCCATTCTTCCAGAGGAGCCATCGCCTTTTTGGGCCCGCTATCGTCTTGAAGACATTCTAAGATCAGCCAATTGGTCTAATGATACTATTTTTAAAACTTTTATTGTAAACCTGTACATATAACATCTTTTGTGATTGTTAACATGTTTAAAAAAGCAAATAGGAGCCTCTTGTCTTGAATTTATTTTTTAGATTTTTCTAGTAAATTTTGAAGGAAAGTCTTCATTTTTATTAAAGACACAGAGGCGAGTATTATCTCACCTCAACATTGATTAATTTCATGTTTTTCCCTTCCTGAAAGTGGCCCCAGTGCCTCCATCTTCCTTTTAAGGATTTTTCAACTGCTCCTGGTGCTTTTTGTCAGTCTGGTCCTTCATAACTCTGCTTAGTCTACTAGGCCTTTCCCTGAATCCTCGGATCTTGAACTTATCTACTTCTACCAAAAACTTTTCTCATTGACTTTGGCATGTGCCATTGCGTTTTCTCTAGTTCCTTTGTTCAACATATATTAAATTCACGCACTAGGAAAGAGGGCTGTTCACAGTCAAGCTTAGTATCATGGCTACTCATTGCACTCTTGCTGGGAACTTGGAAAAAGCGAACTCCTGACCTGGGCACTGTGAAGGGGCATCGTTGTTGAGGTCGCGGCTCCCGCTCCTCGGCTGCCGCTGGGACCAATCCGACTCCGCCCATCCTCGCCCACACCGCTGCGGGACTGCGAGGCTGTTCAACACCTGAAGCCTCTTCCCGCAGCGGCACCGCCCCCACGCCTGGAGGATAGATAAGGTACACTCTTAACGCGCAGCGGGACGCGCACGGGACGAAGCTCGGGGCGAAGACCGGGCAAAGAGCGGGCCCGTTTAAGCCCGTTCAAGACCAGGCAGGACTGGACTGGCCCACCCCCCTTACAATTGGTTTTATGTGTGTACGTAATTATTTATTAATTTTATTCATACGCAAAGTTAAAACTAACATAGGTGCCTGTTACTCGATTGTCCTTACCCTATCAATTATTAGGTATTGCATTATTTTACTGCTAATTGCCTGTGATTGATTATGTCACCCAGAAGTATGAGGAGTGCTGTTTAAAAACAGGCACAAACTGCAGGCCAGGCTATAGGCCCCATTGATGAATTTATAGCCAAGGCCAACGACGCAATTACTCAGGGTATCACTCTGTTGGAGCGCCAAGTCTCGCAGGACCTTGCGGTCGCTAGACGTTCTTCATTGGGCCTGATAGCGGCAGCAACAACTCCACACCGCCTCTTAGAACCTGCCCCCTTGCTGACCGCAGCAGTAGAAGTCCACAGCGTTCCAGGTATTGTGGACCTGTCGGCTTCCCTAAACCTTACCGATTCTAACTTGTCATTAGAGAAGTCACCTGTAATGTTTACCTCCCAACTTAGCACTGCTCCCAGCCTGTCTGTAAGTAGGGGGTTAAAAGAGGGTGCAATCCCTAAGACAAGGAAAAAGGGTAGTAACAAAGGGAATAATCCCCGTAAAACCACCTCCTCCCTGACTTGTCTTAACCCTGAATCCCTGCACACATTACTCCCAACTGCGCAGCCTGTAGGCTTGGGTCTATTGTCGCAGGAGGGAGCTACTGACCCACCTACACAAATTGTAACCTCTACGCTCATGGACAACACGAATCAAAGTGTGAATAGTTGCGACACTAGTATAGATGGGGAATGTAAATCATGTAGTAATAATGACCTCCTCTTGGTAAAAATCTGGGACTTAATTAGAACTCACTTAAAACCGTTAGAGCAGTCCCTCCAGAGGGTGGAAAAGCAGCTGGTGGAACTGACCCTAGCCTCAGCAAAAAGAGATGCTAGGGCCATACAAACTGTGCCTCCTAAAACAAACCCAAAAGCACCAAAGGAGGGTTTGCCTCCTCCACCCAAAAAACCCGGCGTGACCGGAGCAGTGCAACAGAAGAAACCGCCAATACAAACTGCTCTGGCTCCGCCACCCCCTAAAGCCCCCGCACAAACTGTCCTGGCCCCACCACCCCCTAAGGCCCCTGCGCCTCTCCAAATCCCTACCCTTGTAACAACTAAGGCACCTGTAGCTCCCAGATCCACCCTTAGAAATAGAAATAGGGGAGGGTTACCTGTTCATCTCCCCCCCAAATCCACCCCATATGTGGTAATCATGACCGGTGTCCCTGAACTGGCGGAAGATGCCCACGAAACTCCCCGGTCGCTGAAAAATAAAGTGATTCATTGGCTGTCTACGAACAGACCCCTCCCATCGTTCGTGGACAGCAGAGTCACATCAGTGAGAAGGGTAGCATGGTTGGGCGCTGTGCCCAAAAACATTCAGGGCGACTGCATTATTGTTAACTTCGTGGATCCTAACACGGTGGAGCATATTTGCTCGTGGGGTGACCATGCAACCATGGATGGGATAGGGACAAATAGGTTGTCTTATTTTTATCCCCCAGCACCCCGATATAATACAGGCCCAGCCTGGGGGTGGACCCAAGTAGGGAACTGGGATAGACGCGGGGATCGGGGGGGGGGTGGTCTGGGAATGGGAACAGGAATTTGCCCCCCGCTCAATCACTGGGATGGTGTGGTCCAACACTAGCCAACAGGTACGAATGTCTAGATTGGGTGGACTGACCATTAGCATCCGTCACCATTATCGAACAAAGAAGTCCCCTATACATACCTATTACATCATTTGTCCCCTTCCCTATATTTACCTCCCCTCTGCATGGCGATGCAATGCGACACTTGCCTAGCCCTCAGATAGTTGTGGGGGAGGACCCAGAGCCCGCAGTGAAGGTAGCTAGCGACCACGCAATGGTGGGGGAAGTGGCAGATCCCAAGCCTATTGAACATGCACCGGCCCTGCACCCTGATCGAGGCCGCACATGTGGGAAGGACCAAGCCAAAAAAGTTAATAGACGGGTAAACGTGGGGACGGGGCCTCTAAGGGAGGGCGCGCCTAATAATAATAATGGTGTGTCAGTGGGGGTAATGACGGCTAATCCGTCCACCAACCCCGCACCCCTCAAACTAACACATCTGAGGCTAATCTGGTGGAATGTGGCCGGCCTAGCTAATAAGCTGGACACACAAGACTGGGTTACTTATATCAAGACTGGGGATGTTTGTATGTTCCAGGAGACCTGGGCAAGGGAAGAATATAATCAGCAGGGTTACCTGTCATTTTCCATCCCGGCCAGGTGGCAGGGTAAGGGCCGTCCCTCTGGTGGACTTACAACTTGGGTGGCATCTCATCTTGGGTGCCAGGCTTCACGCATACCAGTGCCATTGGATGACATTTTAGTGGTCCTATTGGCATGGCCAAACCTAGCGAAACTTGCCTTGATAAACATCTACTCTAGGCCAGTGGGGGTTTTGCGAGAATCACCCACCATAGGCGAGCTTTCAGCTTATTTATGTGAAATCCCAAGGTGCACCCTCTATGTAGTTGGAGGGGACTTAAATTCTCATTTTGAGCCACTGGCTGGCCTTCTAGAGGGATTTCCCATGGAAGAAGAGCTTAGGTGGTCAGTACCCTCTGTAGTAGCACCTCCCCCGAAGGCATGGACACCTCTAGCCCTCCAGATTACTGCCCTAACTTTAAAGCATGGAATCAGAGCTTGCAATGGGCCCATTAAGTCTGATATACCAAGCAAACCCACGTACAATAGAGTGGGAAGAGAGTCCCGCTTGGACTACGCCCTTGTACAGCTAGTGAATTGGTCATCCATTCTTGATTTTAGGGTTACTGAAAGACTAGATAGCGACCACAATGCCCTAGAACTAGATCTTATCCACCCTGGTATGGAAACCTCTAACCCAAGTAAGGAGGAGAATGAACCTGAACTTCTACTGGGTAACAACAGGAGAAGAATCAGGTGGGAAAAATTAGTCACGAGCCAAGAGAAACTCCCGAGGCTCTACGCAGGATTAATTCCAATCTTGGAAAAAGTGGGAGACTTAGTCAATGATGTGGGCAATAAAGATTCCCATAATAAATTATATCAGGCCCATGAGGACCTTATAAAGGGAGCGGCATGTGAGCTCTTTAGTAAGGTACAGAATTCTAGGAGGGGGCAACAACATAAATTCTCATGGTACAATGTAGCCTGCAGGAAGGCAAAGGGAGAACTTCTTAGAAGCATCAAGGAGGGAATAGGCAGAGAGAAGTTACGTGAAAATAGGCGGGCATACAAAAAATTAGTTGCTCATGCTAAAACTGAATGGGAGGAGGGCCAGTGGGAGGAGCTTACCAGCTCCCTCGCAACAAGGGACTACCGAATGTTTTGGCGGGTAGTAAATGGGGGATCGGGGAGCCTCCACTCGGCAATAGAGCCAAATATTGCAGCAGGGGTGTGGCAGGCACATTTCCAGTTACTTTATAGTTCAGAGCTGGGAGAAACCCCCATTACATCCGGTAATGGACTGGCTGAGTTTGGCGGGGACTTGATCACAGTAGGAGAGGTCAAGGCAGCAATTGCAGGACTGGCATCGGGCAAGGCGCCAGGATTGGACGGTCTCCCTGGGGACCTGTTCAAGCAGGAGCCCGATGTTTGGGCCCCCTACCTTGCTATTGTATTTAATGCATTCCTGCATGGCATGGAAATCCTGAGTACTTGGCTGGGGGCAGAGGTGGTTCCTATATTCAAGAAGGGCTCGCCTCTGCTCCCAGCCAACTACAGGCCAATTAGTCTAATTGACGTGCCCCAGAAGCTTTTTGGTAGGATACTATTGAACCGTCTCCAGGATTGGGCGGAGGAAACTGACACCCTTAGCCCATACCAGGCGGGCTTTAGGAAGGGAGTTTCCACAGTAGACCAGGTCTTTCGTCTGAATATTATCTACTGGAGGACGGCGATATTCGAAGGCGGCAGCTTGTACACTGTATTTGTGGACTTGCGGGCCGCCTTCGACCTGGTGCCTAGAGGGAAACTCTGGAGTGTTCTGGCCGAGATGGGGGTCCCCCCGGACATTCTGGCAATTTTACAGAGACTGCACCAAAACAACTATGCCCGGGTTAGGTGCGGGAAGCTTGGGGAACTAACGGACAGATTCCCCGTTGGCAGAGGGGTGAGGCAGGGTTGTGTACTGGCACCGACCCTGTTTTGCCTCTTTGTCAACCGGGTAATCGCTCATCTCAATGGCACTGAATATACTGATGCTCCTAAACTGAACGGCAGCAGGGTACCTGCAATTATGTTTGCAGATGATACCCTGCTGCTGTCCAAAACCCCCATGGGGATACAGAGGATCCTTGATTTTTTTGTGGTTTTCTGCACGGAAAGGGGGCTAGAGATCAATGCTATAAAAACTAAGTTCATGGTCTTGAACCCAACCCACAGATCACGCCCGAACCCCTTGCTGGGATCATCACGTTTAGAGAGAGTCTCCACCTTTGAATATCTGGGTGTAACGTTGAATGAAACCATGTCCTGGGGAACACACCAGACTAGGGCTAATCTCAAACTAGTTCAGACCACAGGTGGCATTGCACGGATGATGAAAAGTTCCACATATCGACCACTGGGGCCGGTTATCCAAATCTACAAGGCGCAGCCAGGGGTGCCATCACATATGGGGCGGAATTGTGGGGCCACACACCTGCCCACAATTTGTCTATAACTGAGAATAAATTCATTAGACAGATAGTTGCACTCCCGTCTAGTACACCGCTCCTCCCTTTGAGGATGGATTTGGGACTGAGACCCATAGCAGATGAACTGGGCCTCAGACCCATAGCTTTCTGGCGAAGGTTATGGAGCAGTGAGGAACTCTTTACCTACAGGGCAGAACTGAGGGAGTTTCTAACCCACCCCAAAGCCTTGCACATTCCATGGATAAAATATATAAAAATGTCCTGTGAGAGAATAGGGCTCCCACATCTATGGTCCGATCCAACTAATGCGTCACTTATGATCCCGCGAAGAGTCTTGGCCAAGGCTTATTATGAGCAGAAACTGGCTATTGTTTTAGATTGCCAGCGCGAGGGGTCATTAACATCTGCATTTATACAAAGCAAGGATTCCTACAGGCTAGAGAGGGTCCTGGATGGGATGACTCCTGTGCTGACCAGGAAGCTATTTCTCCAATGGAGATATGGCACACTGCCTTTGCGCAAAATTGTGGACCTAGAGAATCTCTAGGGACATCCCTTGTTGGGCACACTTAGTCATTATCTTTCTACAAAGAAAAAGATTTCCATTCTTTTAATTAGTTGTTCATTGAAGAAATGTATTAGTTATTGACTTGTTTCATTGGCTTTTCATAGTTTTTTAAACTTCTCGATATTTTCAAAATACAGGCAATGTCATTATGACTAATCATATCCAATGCATTTCGGGCATTATGGGGTCATGCCCTTCATCAGGGAAATAGACACTGTAGAAACGAAAATAAGGTAGCATTTACTGATCTCAAAGGGACAAAAAAATCAAAATCAAAAAACAGAATAAATAAATACATTGCATCTCAATCACACCAATGTTTCTCAGTATAAGTGGTGCATACAGGTCAAAACATGCAATTTTATCGTGTGGGGGTGTGCTGTGGGTAGGGTATCCGTGCAGGGGTGTGGGAACGCGGTTACTTACATGCCTTTCTCCATGTAAGTTTCAAAATCTGGAAGAAATATGGAGGGAATTGTTAGATTGTTTCACGAGTACTAAGGCAAAAACGGAAGGGGTTGTACGCGAGTCAAAAATGACCGCGTGCATTTCACATATGAAACTAACCTGGTGCGATATGGGTTCAATTCGCTGTTGGTTGTTCTGTTCGCCGTAGCGGTTCCACGTAGCAGCGGCTGCGGGAAGCAGTCCGCGCTTTCCTTATTTTGAAAAAGTGGCGGTCATGTGTTATATCACGTGATGATGGCCAGTGAAACAAGACTGCAACGATATCGCTATGGTTAGACTGTGTTGTTGAACGATGTCCCAGTAATGTTGAAAACTGAACGGACAATAATTGCGGTAGTGATACTGATGGATATTAACGGAATAAAATAATAAGGAGGGTTTCAAACGTGAAAAAAATTGTCGGATTTAAAAAAAAACGGTCAATAGGAACCTCGAACTGCGGGGTCCTGGTATCAGGGTCGATGTATTAAGCAATGGTGCTATGGGTGTGGGTTAGGCGGGCCGGATGGGAGTGAGGATGTGGATACATGTGTCAGATGTTAAGGAACTCAGTACAGTATACACAAGCAGCAATCTAGAGAGCAAATTTAAAGATAACATGAAAATTCAATTCTATCATTGAGACCCGTTGGTTTTTGGGTACACAGTTTATAGATCCAGTAATTCTCTCTTCTCAATAAAAATTTCGTATTGTCTCTTCCCTCTATCTTCTGGATAGTCTCGAGGATGATATACTTAATTTGGGAAACATTGTGTTGTACTTCTACGAAATGTGATGCTAAAGATGATTTAGTGTTCTTCAAGCGAATATTGGATTTGTGCTCAATTAAGCGTGTCTTAATGCGGCGTTCCGTTTTGCCCACGTACATTTTCCCACATGGGCATTTGATTCCGTATATTAAGTTGGATGATTCACAGGTGCCATTTACCTTCAGTTTGATGGGGTAACCTTGTGTGGGGTGGCATATTTCGTTGCCCCTGATTATGTTGTTGCAACTACCACAGTTCAAACAGGGTTTAGTTCCTAAGTATGTGGTGTTGACAGGAAGTTTGTTTCGGAGGATTTCCCCTATATTCTTAGCTCTAGTGAAAGCAAAGATCGGTGTGGAGCTGAAAGATTGTTTAAAATCCGGTTCTATGTTCAAAATTGACCAATGTTTCAAAATGGATTGTTTGTATTTTCTGCTTGCAGTAGAGTACTTAGAAACAGCTACAATCCGTGTTTGCTCAGTTTTTTCTTTGGGCGTTAGGAGGTTGGATCTGTCCATGTTGTCGATTCTAGTTCTGCTTTCTTCCACTAGGTTCGGTGGATATCCTCTCGAGGTAAACTTTGTGGTCATTTGTGTGAGTCTGATTTTCAACATTTGTTCATCCGAACTAATACGTTTTACTCTCGCCATTTGTGAAAATGGCAAGTTCTTGATAAGTTTTGGTTCATGAAAACTTGAAAATAGAAGCATATTGTTTCTATCAGTTGGTTTCGTATATAAATCTGTTTTGAATCCTTCAGGGGAAATTGTAACTTTGACATCTAAAAAATTTACTTCGGTGTCAGATATGTCCCATGTTAATTGGATTCTTTGATCGATGTCATTGAATTTCTTGAGTTGAGTGTCTAAGGTTTCTTTGGTGTTGGTCCAAATTAAGAAAAGGTCATCAATGTACCTCACTATCATCTTGAGATTGTCCGTCCATTCGGGTTTTGAGAGAATATGTTGTTGTTCGTACCATTGCATGAATATATTGGCATATACCGGTGCCGCCGAATTGCCCATTGCCATGCCTGTGAGTTGTTGATACCACGATTGTTCAACTTTAAAGTAACTGTGGTAAAGGATGAACTGCATTAGTTCCATGAGGAATGTTTGGAAATCTATATCCAGGTCCGAGTTCAAAAGAGCATTCTCCAGGGCTTCTATTCCCATGTCATGGGGTATGCTCGTATATAGGCTACGAACATCAGCTGTGCATAAGATTAGTTTGTCTGTTCGATTGACTGTTATCATCTGTAATTTCTGTAGAACTTGAGTGGTATCCTTAATGTAAGTTTGCATGGATTGTACTGGTTTTTGCAGGTATTTATCAATAAGTTGGCCAACGGGCTCATGAATGCTACCTATGGTTGATACTATAGGTCGCATCGGAGGATCATAGGTGTTTTTATGTATTTTGGGGACCATCCTCAATGTTGGACTTTTAGGATTCAGCGTTAGCAGGAACTGTTTTGTTCTGTCCGTAATGATGCCTTTTTTGTGTGACTCATCAATGATGCTTTTGAGTATTTTAGAATATTCCAACGTGGGATTTTGATTTAACATTGTATATGTTTGGGTATCAGAAATATGTTCCATAACTTTTGAATTGTACATCTCCGTGTTCATAATGACGATGGCTCCCCCTTTGTCGGCTTTAGTGAAGATGACACTATTGTCGTTCGCCATTCTGTGTAATGTGTCAAGGTCTTTTTGCGTTATGTTTCTTTGTTTGGGTTTGGTATGTTTCAACTTCTGTAGGTCTTGTCGTACTAGATTTTCAAACAGATCTAATGTTTTGTGGCTCATTGGAGCTTGGAAAGAACTTTGGGGTCGTAAACCTAGTAGTTGATCTTGATCAGTTTGTGGTCGCTCTGGTACAATGTTGTCGAAGAAGTGTCTCAATCTGAGTTTCCTCATGAATTTAAATAAGCTCACCTCTAATTCCAAATTATCTGTGCTGGTAGTCGGAACAAAGGACATCCCCCTCTGTAGTATTTGTAATTCGTATGAATTGAAGTTTTTATCGCTGATGTTAATTACTAGTTGTTCTGAGGTTGGGTCTTTTTCTTCATTTTCTCCTTCTCCTTGATGATGGCCGATGTGCTTCGTGTAGTCGGTGGATCTCTTTCTTTGTCTTTTTCTGATGCTTCGCCTGGGTCTCCTTTTTGGGCTTGACCCTGTTCTAAAAAAGGGTTCGGTTCCATGGGTTTACTCGTGGTGGGTTCTTCCATTGTTGTCTTTTCTTGAGTAGTCCTGCTTGGTGGGGGTCTACGTGATTTTTGGGTGGTGTCACTATCCGTTGATGATGTGTCTGTGTCACATATCACATGTCACATATCTGACACCGAAGTAAATTTTTTAGATGTCAAAGTTACAATTTCCCCTGAAGGATTCAAAACAGATTTATATACGAAACCAACTGATAGAAACAATATGCTTCTATTTTCAAGTTTTCATGAACCAAAACTTATCAAGAACTTGCCATTTTCACAAATGGCGAGAGTAAAACGTATTAGTTCGGATGAACAAATGTTGAAAATCAGACTCACACAAATGACCACAAAGTTTACCTCGAGAGGATATCCACCGAACCTAGTGGAAGAAAGCAGAACTAGAATCGACAACATGGACAGATCCAACCTCCTAACGCCCAAAGAAAAAACTGAGCAAACACGGATTGTAGCTGTTTCTAAGTACTCTACTGCAAGCAGAAAATACAAACAATCCATTTTGAAACATTGGTCAATTTTGAACATAGAACCGGATTTTAAACAATCTTTCAGCTCCACACCGATCTTTGCTTTCACTAGAGCTAAGAATATAGGGGAAATCCTCCGAAACAAACTTCCTGTCAACACCACATACTTAGGAACTAAACCCTGTTTGAACTGTGGTAGTTGCAACAACATAATCAGGGGCAACGAAATATGCCACCCCACACAAGGTTACCCCATCAAACTGAAGGTAAATGGCACCTGTGAATCATCCAACTTAATATACGGAATCAAATGCCCATGTGGGAAAATGTACGTGGGCAAAACGGAACGCCGCATTAAGACACGCTTAATTGAGCACAAATCCAATATTCGCTTGAAGAACACTAAATCATCTTTAGCATCACATTTCGTAGAAGTACAACACAATGTTTCCCAAATTAAGTATATCATCCTCGAGACTATCCAGAAGATAGAGGGAAGAGACAATACGAAATTTTTATTGAGAAGAGAGAATTACTGGATCTATAAACTGTGTACCCAAAAACCAACGGGTCTCAATGATAGAATTGAATTTTCATGTTATCTTTAAATTTGCTCTCTAGATTGCTGCTTGTGTATACTGTACTGAGTTCCTTAACATCTGACACATGTATCCACATCCTCACTCCCATCCAGCCCGTCTAACCCACACCCATAGCACCATTGCTTAATACATCGACCCTGATACCAGGACCCCGCAGTTCGAGGTTCCTATTGACCGTTTTTTTTTAAATCCGACAATTTTTTTCACGTTTGAAACCCTCCTTATTATTTTATTCCGTTAATATCCATCAGTATCACTACCGCAATTATTGTCCGTTCAGTTTTCAACATTACTGGGACATCGTTCAACAACACAGTCTAACCATAGCGATATCGTTGCAGTCTTGTTTCACTGGCCATCATCACGTGATATAACACATGACCGCCACTTTTTCAAAATAAGGAAAGCGCGGACTGCTTCCCGCAGCCGCTGCTACGTGGAACCGCTACGGCGAACAGAACAACCAACAGCGAATTGAACCCATATCGCACCAGGTTAGTTTCATATGTGAAATGCACGCGGTCATTTTTGACTCGCGTACAACCCCTTCCGTTTTTGCCTTAGTACTCGTGAAACAATCTAACAATTCCCTCCATATTTCTTCCAGATTTTGAAGCTTACATGGAGAAAGGCATGTAAGTAACCGCGTTCCCACACCCCTGCACGGATACCCTACCCACAGCACACCCCCACACGATAAAATTGCATGTTTTGACCTGTATGCACCACTTATACTGAGAAACATTGGTGTGATTGAGATGCAATGTATTTATTTATTCTGTTTTTTGATTTTGATTTTTTTGTCCCTTTGAAATCAGTAAATGCTACCTTATTTTCGTTTCTACAGTGTCTATTTCCCTGATGAAGGGCATGACCCCATAATGCCCGAAATGCATTGGATATGATTAGTCATAATGACATTGCCTGTATTTTGAAAATATCGAGAAGTTTAAAAAACTATGAAAAGCCAATGAAACAAGTCAATAACTAATACATTTCTTCAATGAACAACTAATTAAAAGAATGGAAATCTTTTTCTTTGTAGAAAGATAATGACTAAGTGTGCCCAACAAGGGATGTCCCTAGAGATTCTCTAGGTCCACAATTTTGCATTTAACTACTTGACGCCACTGGACCCCTGGCGCCACCTTGTGGAGCACCTATAAAACCTCAGTAAAATCTCTCAATCATTAAGGAACTGTATGTTACACAAAACTAGCTGTGCATCCATCCACTATTAAATTACACTGCCTTTGCGGTCATACACCAGCTCCTGGTCAACACCGCCCTCTACCAAGCAATGCCCGGCATGCATTTGTGCTGAGGAAAGCGACCTACACGTGGTCTTGTTCTGTCCAACTTACAAGGCCGCTAGGAAATATTGGCTTTTACCCCTTATTAGAAACTTTGGTTGTAGGCAATACCTCCCGATGTATAGAATTTTAAAAACTGATGTCTCGGGACCAACGGTGTTTGCACTAGCCAAATTCCTTACAAGTGTCTGGCAAACCCGCACCCGTATTTTAAAGTCGCAGTTGATTACTTAAGTACAAGAATATGAATTTTAATGTATGACCTTTTATTTACTGTCACTCAAGAAGTACTCTTTTTTTATGGTGGAAAGGTTTTATATTGTATTGTATTATATGTGTTTTACTGTATATCTTTGATGGTCAAATTGGCCGAAATAAAGATTGAAATTGGAGTATCATAGGTATTACTACTTTCCTATTGGCTGTTATTGTTACTGCATTGTCTCTTCCAATTGGTTGATAGTCCCACTTCTTATAAGATGTGCAGTCTTCTAAATCTTGACTGCTGGTGTTCAAAATGAAGATTAGATAGTATAATACTTGCCTCTGTGTCTTTAATAAAATAAAGGCTTTCCTTCATAATTTACAAGGAAAGCCTACATTTAACATAAAAAAAATTAAACAAACAGCACCTTTCGCCCAATAGGGCAGATAATGTGTGTTGGGCTCAAGTGCAGTTAAGGAAATGGGCCCACTCACTAGCATCAGCCGGTGTTGGAAAGAGCGGTGAGGTGGGGTGCTGCGTGTGGATGTCGACAGATGACGGAATATGAGGTGTTTATTTATTTAATTTGCACTATTCCGTCGTCTGTCAACATCACCCTTGCCCGCCCCACAGAGTTTACCTGTCACTGATGTTGGAATTATAATACAAAGCAATAATCAGGGTTAAGTGGGCCTTCTCAGCCTTATGGGCCCCGGTGCTACTTCCCCTGCTGCACCAATGGAATCTACGCCCTTGCTACCTCCTTTCTCAGATCATTAAAATATTCACTATAGCAAGGCCCAGCGCCTTCTTATTTTAAATAATTCCGTTATAAACCGCAAATGCACGTTCAATATTTACCACAACCAAATGATTTGCTACAATCTAATAGTAAACACCGTTCAGCAAAAGGAACAGGTCGACAGACACAACATTGCGTATTTACGTGCTCATGACAGGCTAGAACCAGCGCAAAACGGTTGACCGCAGACAGCTACAGTTCCAACACCGTTTCAATCCCCTCAAAAGCCACTGTTATTAACACATTAGGCAAACACAATATCGAAACGCCGCTATTCCAGGAAATCCTCTATTTACATATTTGGATGCCTTCACTTTTAACAGCGCTAACATCAGTGTGACCTTTTTCGGCTAATTGGAAAATCTTACAGAAATAAACCCTGTCAGAAAATGAGAAGTGTCTCCCCTTTAGGCTGGCCTAACGACCTCAGAGGGGGAAAGGAAGTTCGGAATTTCTGCTCCTTCTGCACACACTGCAAAATCTTTATTACTTCCGAGCGCCCTGGCAGTCGGTAATGCCCCTCCAGTGCACCGAGAAGTAAATAAATTTCGGCTTATGACCACTTTGGAGAAACACACAACCAGATTTTCTCTGCAGGGATAGATACCGGACAAGATAATGAAGAGAGGGTAAGAATATGACAAGCCTTTACAGCCTCTTCTGTCTCTTTAAAGTCTTTTAATCCTTCAGAAACTGGATAGCAGATCCATTTCCTTAAAGATACAGTATCCCTTCTGGGAAAAGAAATGTTATAAAAAGCTAACATGTAACATATATCTCTCAATATTGATTGGCACTTTAGTGTGATAAAAGGGGTTGAACCTGAAGGGGAAAAGGGAAAAAAACGGCTTGCTGGGATTACTCTCTGACAAAAGGAGAGCAGTGCTGTTACCTGGATTGATACTCAAACTGTTACATTTTATGCGAGGGGGATTTTACTTGTTTGCCGAGTGTGTTTCTGCGAACTTTGTTTTCTCTGCGGCAATGATGCAAAGTATTGCGAATATCGTCCTGTACTGGCGCGTCATCAGGAGGGCAGTGCGTTAATTTTTAATGCTCGGGTCACCGGAAGAGTTAGATGAAAGCAATATCAAATCCAAAATGATCAGAGGGGACAAGGACCATTTAGAATAACACAGTCCTTTTTGAAAAGGCTATAAAATGCCTTTCAATATTTGGGCAAAAAGGGTCCATTCCTACTCAAAGCAAACACTATGTTAGGCACAAGAAAAACACACTTTCACGATCACAGTCCTTGAGAAAGCCATATTGACCAGATTTTCAGTACATTTAAAGTGATTGTTTGAACTGAATGCCTATTTAATTTGAGCGGGATTAAAACAACTGAATATTCGCGTGGATGGACTCCTTTTCTTAATTATTCGCAAAAGTGAAAGACCTATTATTGTGGAAATGTCTGCATGGTTAGTTTCCCTGCCATAGGCCTATATAGCCCAAGTACTATGCACTTGATTGTCTAGAGAGTAAATGTTTCAAGTTATAAGAGTGGCCCGATTGTACAATTTGCGTTATCCCCTTTTTCACATGGAAATATTTTTCCCTGTGAAGAATACCTCCCCTATCCATTTACAAAATGCAGATGTATTGAGATCTTTCATATAATAATTATCTACTTGGGCCTGCTTGAGTCGTGCTTATGTTTAGAAGTTCAATGACTTAAGAAAATGCATTGACAATGTTTGTGAACATCCGCAGCATTATGTCTGCCTGGGTTTTCACTCTCTTAACATTGCCATCACCAATGCTTATAGAATTATATGGGGTAGATCGAGCACTTGCAATCTCCACATACAATTTTCTCACAGGTCGTGTTCGGGAATAAGAAGTGGAAATCGAGAGATAGGTAGATCATCAACATTTTTAAATTATTTTATTTGGACATTATGTTCGCTTGATCATGTTGAAAGAATATACTTTTTTTCAACATTTATATATTGATTTCTAGGGCTGTCACAAAACAAACAAACATATACTTGCAGGTTACAGCAAGGGTTGTATGCCTGTAAAAGAACAATGGTAACACAACTTCGTGCCACGGGCACAACAGTGACAGGACAGCATCAGCAATGACAATGCAATAACCATTAGAAGCTGAAACACTGCACGGTACGAATGATTGTTCAAAACAACTAGAAGTAATGAAAACAGTAGGGTACCGAGAGGGATGGGTGTGGTTTCGGACAGGGTGGGATCTACACAGGTGATCTCTACTAGAGAGATAGGGTTGGGCCATAACTCACGGGGATCGGGGTAGTCACCATACAGCAACGAGAATAGCTTCATGAATGAATGAAATGAGACTTCTAAAGCACAATGCTGCTCTCAGGAGTGTCCCAGTGCTGTGCTTTCAGTTGAACTCGAAATGAAAACACATCAACTACACTTGATGAAAGAACCATGGGCCTCATTTATGAAAAGTGACGCATCGCTGCGTGAAAACTGCGATGCGTCACTTTTCACTGCGCACTCCTTGCGACACCAATGATGCGTCATATTTAATGTATGACGCATCATGTCGCAAGGACTTACAGATACGTCAGTATTTCTGACGTATCTGTAAGCGCAAAAGTGACGCATTGCTGGAGTGTGTCACAAAAGTGACGCAACTCCAGCAATGCGTCCTTTCACATGGGGAAAGCCCCATGTGAAAGGGCTTGCGTCAGTCTTACGCCTGCTGTGAGGCAGGCGCAAGATTTTGACGCAACAGCATCCTAAAAGTGACGCAGTGAAATCTCATAGATTTCACTGCGTCACTATTACAAGGCTTTTTGAGGGGGAACGCCCCCTCTGCATACATTATACCTGACGCAGGTATGATGTAGCGCAGGGGTTTAAAAAGTGACGCATCTACCTAGATGCGTCACTTTTTAAATATGGCGCAACAAGGCGCATATTTTCCGCCGCTGTGCATCACAAAAAGTGACGCACCGGCGGCGCAAAACTGACGCAAGGCCTCATAAATAAGGGCCCATGTCTTCAGTCTTTTCTTAACAGGTCAGAGGATGCTACTGAACGTTTTTTCCAGGACACCGATCCGAGAGGGGGCAGAGTCCTTTCACCCATTTTTGTGCGCTGGACGTTAGGGATCCGTGCCAGGTGGCCATGGGCTGAACGTAGATTTCTGGAGGGGGCATAGAAGCTAAATCTAGCTCTAAGATAGCCTGCCACAGAATGGTGCGGTGATCTATGGACTAGGACTAGTGCTTTGAAGCAAATGCTCTTCTTTATTGGCAGCTAGTGTAGTGCACGCAGGTGCGAAGTCACGTGTTCTTGAGAGCAAGTTAGGTAGAATACAGGCTGCCATGTTTTTGACCATTTGAAGCTTGTTAACCAGATAGTCCAGAAGTCCTAAGTATAGAGCATTTCCATAGTCCAGTCTTGATGTCATGAGTGACTGGATCACTACCTTTCTTGAGGACAGAAAAAGATAATGTAAAAATGTTTTCCAAAGTCTTTACATCAACTCCCTTTGTGTGACTTTCTAGATTTATTGCACACAGGCCCCTGCGTTTCTAAACCAGACGTTGATTCAGTAGGCAGAGGCACAGGATGATTAGACAAGAAAATGCCCACTTTCTAAAGCTGTTCTGTTGGGTAATGCAATTATTTAATAAAAATGGGAATTAATCCACGGGAAACATTATACTATTTGGAGCAAACAATGTTTAGCAATTATGCTGACAATTAATGTAAGTCAAACACACCACACACATTTCCTACTCAATATATGTATATATATTTAATTATTTATATTTTTTGAGAAATAATTACTTTTGTATATGACTATCACATATATGAATAACAGAACAGACAACCTGAAATACATGACTTTAGTGAACCATGTGACTTAAGTGTGAGTTTAAAAAGTTAAAGTTTAAAAAGTTTAAAACTGCACCAACAGGTTCTGAGCGATACCACACCCCATTATCTTTAATGGATCGCTTTATAAAAGGGGCATTTTCAGGCACACAATTTAAAAATCATCTTCACTAAAACAAGTATTTTTAAATCCTGAGCTCAGGGAGCCCAAACTTCAAATCTCCAGCTCTTCCATATTGAAAGATACACTTCTAAGATGTTATAATGTAGTTACACTGAGAACCTATAGGAAGGCTAGTACTTGCAATAGTGAAAAACAAAATTGGCAGTATTTCAGGAAATGTAAAACTCACTTGTGCAAGTCCTACCTTTTACCTACACTGCACCCTGCCCATGGTGTACCTTGGGCCTACCATAGGGTACCTTACATGTACTAAATAAAAGGGAAGGTTTGGGACTGGCAAGTGGGTGAACTTGCTAAGTCAACATGACAGTTTAAAACTGCACTCACAGACACTGCATTGGCAGGCCTGAGACAAGCTTACAGGGCTACTCATGTGGGTGGCACAACCAGTGCTGCAAGCCCACGGGTAGCATTACACACCCTGGGCATACATAGTGCACTTTACTAGGGACTTACCAGTGAATCAAATATGCCAAACGTTGATAACCAATCATAATCACAATTTCCACAGAGGGCACTGGCACTTTAGCACTGATCAGCAGTGGTAAAGTGCCCTGAGTTCCAAAACCAGCAAAAGCAGAATGCAGCACACAGTCAAAAAACAGGAGGCCAGAAGCAGAAAGACAAGGGAAAAACAGACCAAAGATGCAGGATATAACATGTGTCCCCTCCAGTTGAAAGTGGGTAAAACTACCCAAACTTCATGGGAGTTCTCTTCACTAAGGCCAAAGAACCTGGACAGACCATCAGCCTTGGCGTGTTCTTGCCAGGGCAGTGTTCCACTGTAAAGTCCATTCCATGTAAGGAGGTGTACAATCTCAACAGCTTATGGCTCTCACCCCTCATCTGCATTAACCATCTGAGGGACCTGTGGTCTTTCTGAACTCGGAAGTCAGTTCCAAACAAGTAGGGTCTTAAGTTCTTCAGGGCCCAGAACGCAGCAAAAACTTCTTTTTCAAATGCACTCTACCACAGTTCCAAGGGAAATAGCCTCCTACTGATGAAAGCTATGGGTTGATCTAGGCCTTCTTTGTTTAGCTGTGAAAACACAGCTCCCACACCATGCTCTGAGGCATCAGTCTGCACAACAAACTCCTTAGAGAAGTCAGGAGCCTTGAGCACATGGCCTCCTTCAGGGCATCAAAAGCGGTCTGGCATGCCTCAGTCCAAATCACCAGACGTGGCCACTTCCTTGAAGTCAGCTCAGTCAAGGGGGTGAAATTGGTGCCATACCTCCTGAAAAACTTGCAGTAGTACCCATTGAGACCTAAAAAGGCTATCTACTCAGCCTGGGTCTTAGGGGGTGCCCAACCCAGAATTATATCAATGCTGGGTTGTGGGGGCACTACCTCGTCGCTTCCTACCTGGTGTCCCAAGTACATCACAGACCTCTGCCCTGTCTAGCACTTACTGGCTCTGCTAGTGAGTCCTGCCTTTTGCATTCAACACTTCCCAGAGGGGTTGCAAGTGATCCTTCAAACTGGAACTAAACACTGCAATGCCATCCAGGTAGGCAGCACTTAAATCCTCCAGCCCAGCCAAGACCTGGTCGACAAACCTCTGAAAGGTGGTCCAAGCGTTGTCCAACCCATAAGGCGTAACCTGGAACTGGTAGTACCTCTCTGGTGTTGAAAACGCTGATCTCTCTGTGTCCCCTCGGTCAAGGCAATCTGCCAGTAACCAGACATGAGATCAAACACAAGGCGAAACTTGGCAGCTCCTAGCTAACCAACGAGCTCAACAGCTTGGGGGATGGTGTGTGCATAATTTTTCGTAATATCATTGAGCCCACAGTAGTCCACACAGAACCTAAGTTCTGGTGTGGCATCAGGTGCAGCAACCTTGGGAACCAAAACCACTGTTCTGGACCAAGGATTGCTGGAGGGCTCAATCCCCCTAGAGCTAACATCTTGGACACCTCCTCCTTGATGCTAGCCTTCACTCTGTCTGTCAACTGGTAAATCTTGTGCTTTACAGGTGGATTGTCCCCAGTGTCAATATAGTATATGTGTACCAATGGGTGACACCTGAGGTGAGTGAGAACAGGGTGGGAAGCTGTTCTAGTAACTGGCGATAGTCACCCTGCTGCACTGGGATCAGTTTAGGGGAGAGGACCACACCTTCCACTGACTCATGCTGCTCCTTGGACGACAGGAGGTCAGAAAGAGATCACTCTCCTCTTTCACCCCATCATCCTAGCAAAGAGCATGGTTAACTCAGACCTCTTAATATGGGGTTTGAGGCGGGTCACATGTAGGGCGATCAAGGGGTTCCTAACAGTCTGCAAATCCGCTAGGTAGGTGACATCACTCTTGGGCTCCATTACTTCATACAAGCCAGTCAGCTTGTCTCGTAGAGATCTACTGGGTCCATCACCCACACTTTCTGACCAGGCTGAATCTCAACCAGACTGGTATAATGTTCATACCATCATTTTATGTCCTCCTTTCTTGCTTTTATAGTAAGTAAGTAATAGTTTATTTTCGTAGTTAATTAAAACCATTCCTTCCAGCCCTCCTTCACCAAACTGAGAGGTCCTCTGACATGGTGTCCGTACAACAGCTCAAAGGGTCTAAAATCAACTCCTTTATGTGGTTCTTCCCTGTATGCAAAGAAAAGGCATGGCAAGAGGACATCCCACTTACGCCTCATGGGTTCTGACAGACCCCCAATCATGCCTGTCAGTGTACGGTTGACCCTCTCAACCAACCCATTATTTTGAGTGTGGTACGTATTGGTAAACTTGTAGTTCACCCAAATCCCTTCATGTAAAGGGAAATGAAATTGATACCCCAGTCATATACCACCTCATTGGGGAACCCACATGGGTAAAAATCACCATGAGTGCGGGCCATGAGGGGCATTGTCACTATCCTGATAGGGATTGCCACTGGGTTCCAGGTGACATGGTCCACCAAGACCAGAATATACCTGTTGCCCATGGCTGTCTTGTGGTCCTGAGGCTTCACAATGTTGATGCTCACCCGCTCAAAAGGGGTGCTCATGACACAGAACGGTTGGGGTGGAGCCTTACATTAAATTTCCGTCCACTCTTGCCACGTGCTTGGCAAGTTTGGCAAGAGCTTGAAAATCCATCTGACTGCCTTCACATTTGTGGCTACTAAACGTGGGTGAGAAGCTTGTCAAACGTCTTGCGCTGCCCCGAAGTTCCTTCCAAAGGCCCGTCAGGAGCTAAACCCAGTAGGAAGTCTCTGAAGTGGAGAGGTACCTCCCACATATGGGCTGCCCCAGGCTCAGCAGCCTTAGGCTCACTATAGAGGAGACAATTCTCCCAGAAAATCAGATGCAACCTAGCCTCTTTGCCAGCTGCCTGGTCCTCGACATGCTGCCTAAGACCCACAAGACTAAAGCATGCTTTCTGCTCTGCGCAAAACTCTTCCCTGGTGGAACTCTCTTTTTGCTGCCAATGGGTCAGCTCAGACAACTTTCCCAGTTCAGCGACCTCTTTTCCTGTAGGTACCAGTGTCCCAGCTCAAGTTCAGCCTCCTGTGGGACCATGGAAATTTACAGGGCAGGTTTTCCAAACCCCTTGCCCGTAATTCATCCCGGCAGACACCTGGGCTACTGTTTCAGGCTCCAGGTTCTCTTGATTACCTTGGGCTGCCATGGAATGTGTGATCATGAGGGCCAACTCAGGCAACCCCAACATCTCCAAATGTGACCTGTATTCCATCTCCTTCTAGGCAGAATGCACCAGGTCATTCCCTAGCAGACAATCCAAAAGCATGGTTGGGCTCACGGATACTTGCTGGGAAACTGATACCCACCACTCAAATTGAACCTGAACTGCTTGACAGAAGCGCTCACTGTTGTCAATTGTCACAACTTGGTGAAGTACATCAGCGCCTACTTGCTCCTCAGATACCAGGTGACACCTGACAGTAGTCACATTGGCTCATGTGTCTCTCAGAGCCTCTACACTCTGGCCATTGATGGTCACCCACTGCCTGTATTTCTTAGTGTTACTGGGAATTAGGTTTCTCTGGACTGTCTCCCTGCCCCCTAGTGGGTCACCTCAACTGGGTCCCCTCACCCTCCTGGGACCAACTCCTCCTCAAGCGCTACACTAGCCATCACCCATATCTGCCCACCAGTGGGTGGCAGTGCCAGCTTGGCACGCTTGAGGTTCCCTTTCATGTGACCCTCCTGATCAGAAGCATAACACTTCCTGGGACCCCTCTTAGCAGGATTCCCTGAAAAGATCCATAGTTTCTTATCAATGGGGTATGGGAATCTTTATTCTGGAAACTAGTTTGGGCACCTTTAGCGTACTCCTGCTGTTTACCCTTGTCCCCCCCCACTCTTCAGATGGGGGCCCTGCCCACCCTTGGTGGAGTCTCCCATGTTCAACTACTTTTGGACCCTGGTGCTGAGACAGTGGTCCTTCTCCTTAGCAAGCTGCCTAGGGTCAGTCAGCTTGCTGTCAATTAACATTCTTTAAAGCTTGCTGATTCATACCACTGTTTGGTTTAAACTAGTATTAAAAGGTAGTATATGGTAGTTTACCACTGGTATTCTCTCTATGTGGGGGAACGTATTCTAGATTAGATTAGACTAAGGGATAAGGTGGGATAATGTAGACGCAAGTCATCTAGAGGCGGAGATTTTCAACACAAACAAACAAAGGATAGATGCTTGCTTAACCCCCTCAAATGAGCCAGACGTAATAATTGAGAACTTCGAGGCTCTTCTAGGTAATGTGGCTTCTTACCTCCTAAAAACTGTGGGAGGAAAAAAGGGAAATACCTGTAAATGGTTTGATGTAGAATGCTCTAGAGCACAATCTAGACTGACGAAGGCATTACATCAAGTGCCACGGGATAGGGAGTTAGTCAGAAGGGCAAGGAAAATCTATAGAGATGTTATTATTAAGCGCAAATTAGACTTAAAGAAAAAGGCATGGGATGACTTAGGCAAAGCCTCAGAACTAAAGGACAGCCGACTTTTTTGGGAGGTAATAAACCGCCCTTTCTTAAGAAGTGAAGAAAAGGATACCATGCAAGTTCACATTCCAGGGGATACATGGGAAGCACATTATGGGAACATTTTTAATCCAAAAGGGGTCCCCCTCGCAATTACCAATGAGGGGATCTGTGATTTTAATTTGGAGTCAGCAAATACGCTTACCCTCTCACTGACTCTTACTGAGGTAGAGGCCGCACTAAGAAAAGGCACATCATTAAAGGCTCCAGGGCCGGATTCAGTGCCTCTGGACCTTATTAAACATAATATAGAGGTGTGGGCACCACTCTTACTACTCTAGTTCAGAGCAGTTGTGGTAGGACGCATTCCGACTTCATGGCAAGAGGCGGTAGTGGTTCCAATATTTAAAAACGGCAACAAAGGCGATCCCTGTTGTTACAGACCAATATGGCTAATAGATGCGTCTTGTAAACTGATGGGTAGGGTGATTCTGGCCCGCCTGGAAACCTGGGCTGAGTCAACTGGTATTATTGTTGAATCCCAATACGGGTTTAGGTGGGGAAAAGGCACTACTGAGCAGTGCCTAAATTTGGCACTAATCATGGGTGAGTACATGAGGGCTAAGCGTGGTTGTATCCACTTGGCCTTCATGGACTTATCCAGTGCCTTTGATACTGTATGTAGAAATAAACTGTGGCAAATGATGGAGTCCATGGGATTTGAAGAGTCGTTGGTTACCCTCCTCCGCAGACTGCATGCTGCCACAACAGTAGGGATTAGATTTGGCTCAGCCGGGGAGAAGACAAAGTCTATACCATCGACTGAGGGTCTTCGCCAGGGGTGTATACTGGCTCCTTTTTTGTTCCTGGTGTACACCAATGGTCTGGAAGCCTTTCTCTTGGAAAGCTGTGTAGATTTTCCCCAGGTTAACGGGAAACGGATACCGATGTTATCTTATGCAGATGACACAGTCCTAATGACCCTAACTGCCAATAGCATGCAAACTTTTTGAATGCTTTTGAAACTTTTATGCAAGGGTTAGACCTAAGGGTCAACTTCACAAAGTCCTTCACCATGGTCTGCGGCCCAAAAGGGGTAAAATCTCGCTGTCTTACGGTGAAGGATTCAATTATTGTGAAAGTTGAAAGTTTCAATTACCTGGGGAACTTATTTAATAAAACCTTGAGTTGGGATCCTCTAATATCAGCCCGTGTGCAAAAGGCTACCCAATCTGTAGAGGCTATTTTCAGTTTTTTGAGTAAATTGGGCCAGAAGCCGGTTGCTGAACTAAAATACAAAGCAAAATGTATCCCAGTTGCAACATACGGCGCGGGCGTGTGGGGTGCACAATCCTGTAACAAAATTTAAATCATGGAAAATAAGTTTATAAAGCGCCTTTTATGTGTTCCATCTGATACCTCCAATATCTTGTGCCATACTGAGGTGGGTCTTGAAACTGTGAGTGACATTATCCATGTCTCCCCCTTGCTGCTTTGAAACAAGGTTTGGAGTTCTGACGAATTGAAACTCACAAAGGAAATATTACAAGATTGCCTCAACCTTGAGTATTTTGCGAAGATCCCATGGTTATTATATGTCAGGGAAACCTTTTTCAAGATAGGCTTGGGTTATATTTTCTCAAATGTCGAAACTGCTGGTAGTGAGACAAAGCTAATAATTAAAGAGGCCTATCGCACCAGGTTAGGCATGCTGAGAAATACAGAGAGCGCGGTGTACCACAGAGGAAGGTTGCAGCAGCAGCCTTACCTTTCATATATAGGGCACACTCAATGGCGCTTTTATCTGACCCGGTTCCACCTTAACACACTGCATTTTTTATTTGCTTTTCCGAAGCAAGTGGGGTGGTGTGAGAGACTACCCCCTTGTTCCTGTAATAACAAAGTTTCACAAAACACTGTCCATCTTGTTCTTTTTTGTTCTTTGTACAAAGATCAAAGAAATCGATTTATCAGGCCTGTTTTGTTAACCCTTGGATCTCGCTATTATAAAGAGGGATACGAACATTTACTCTCACTATCAACTCCAGCCATATGTAATGCTGTGCTTAGCTTTATTAGAGTGGCCCTCATCATCAGAAATCGATATTGATTATTATCATGGAATATTTGTTGATCTATATTTATGAGATCAGTGTGCAGACTGGTACTAATATCAATTGCACTTGCACTGTTAAAATGTCTCCTTTTAATATATGTGACCTTTTTAATATACATCTATCCCAAATGTACTGTAAATCAATTAATGGTAATATAATATGCTTATGGATGAAAACTTAATTGTATGGTCCTTTTAAATTTGTGTAATATGTAATTGTTTCTTTTAAATCTGCTTATACTTTTATGATTCTGTTTTTCTGAATCGAAATAAAGTTTATTATGATGATGATGACTAAGGAAAGCACTTAAGGCCATTTATCCTCATTATCCGCCCCTTCTATTTCTCCCAGTCATGATTTCTAATAGGACATAGGGAGTCTTGTGTAGTGACTTGCAGTAGCTTAAAACCAGGTACATGGTAATGTTACCTGTATAAGAATGGTCTAAGAGAATGACTTAATATAGTTCCTATCTCATGTCCCAGCATTTCTTATGTGTCAGATATTTTCATGCCCTCATCCTGCACTCCAAAACAGTTGGGGCCCGATGTAGGTAAACTCCAATTTACCACTTCTTAAATATCGAATCATACCGATTCGGTATTTAAGAAGTGGTAAATTGGAGGGGGGGAGATGTGGGTATTTCAGAATCGGTAAATACCGAATCTGTAAGATTCGGTATTTACCGATTTTGTAAATACCGAATCGGTATCCCCCATTGATTCCTATGGGCCTTGAAGCTCATAGGAATCAATGTGCATTACAGAATCGGTATTTACCGATTCGGTAATTACCGATTTCTGCAAGGGTGCAGGGGGTGTCAATTTGACACCCTCTAGCACCCCCAATACTGGCTTGTGTGCCATGTGGCACACAGACATGCCCTAAGGGCATGTCTGTCTGTCACATGGCATAGGTGTGCATGCACACATGTGCATGCACACCTGGATTCGGTATTTTAACACCCAATTGGATTGGGTGTTAAAATACCGAATCTGAAGAGCCTGTGGGACTGAAAGTAGTCCCACCTACATCCCAATTAGTTAAAATCGGTAAACTTACCGATTCGGTATTTTTCCGATTCGGTAATTTTACCAAATCAGTAAAATACCGAATCGGAGATAAAAAGGTCCCCTACATCTCAAAAGGCCAAATACCGGTCGGAAACGGCCGAATTTGGCCGTTTCCGACCGGTATTGGCCACCTACATCGGGCCCTTAATGAGTTTGCACAAAGTTGTCAAGTTCATTTTTATCGGTGGATGTGGAGGAAGCCTAATTTCAACATTGTGTTAAAGTAACACAACTGTGTTTATGATATAAGTGCCATCTTTTGTTTTTCCAATCATACGCAGGTCCTTTTTTTGTCTTGTTGGAGTCATTTCCCAACAGAGAAGCTCCAAAATATCTTTGAAATCGTGGAAGAGTTAGCACTCCCGCTCTAGTTTGACTTCAGAGGACACTATTCATTTGATACTGGTCTCTATATGGGCCCATATAATATACAACGTGCATCTGTCCAGAGCTGTCATGTCGGATGGCATGAGTGAGGAGGGTATTCGCTGGAAGAGACAGAGGGTCCTTAGCAGCATGTTTGTTTTTATTACAATAGTTCTTCCTTTCAGATATAAGAATAGGATCCTCAGTGGCCTTAGTTTGCTTTGGATGGAGGCCAGCAAAAGTGTGTAGTCAGCTTTATATCAATCCCCAGATTTTCATTTTTATCTTTATTTCCAGGTATTTAATGTTGGGTTTTAAAGTGGTCTGATGTACTTTTTTGGTGTGCATCTCTTAATTTGTCCAAACGCAGCAATTTTTATTTGTGGATATTAATACATTTCCTGAGACATACCGAAAGGCAATTAAAGTGAGAACAGCACTGGCGTCATTGACACTATGTCCGAGTTCTATAGCAAATCATCACCAGCAAAGAGTGATATGCAGTTTTGTCCATGGAGCCCTTATTCCCTGTAGTCCGAACAGATTGCCTTCACTATCAGTTCAATGCAGTTGCAAATGAAAAAAAAACGAGTAGGGGCCAGCCCTGCATAATTTTGTGACAATGGGGTTGAAGAAGGATGTGCCCACTGTCTCTAACTCGACATATTTGCAGTGATGAGGGGGATTATTTGTGCGGTAACACCATGCTAATGATAATGGCTGTGGGGTCAGTTTGCACCTGCCTGATTCAATGCCATGTGCCCCTTACCGTGTATAACATTAAAATGCAAACCAGTAGGACATGACAGGTAAGGGGTAATATACTAATGTAGCATATTTAGTGAAATAGACTGGACATTCTTTCTATGCAATTTAGAGGAAAATCAATTTAGACTTCTAATAGGGTCTCAAAGGCTTTCATGCTCTCGGGTTTAGATTCCCTTTGCTTGGCTGGCTTCTTTCCTAGTCCTGCACTAAGTTCTTGCAGCCAAATCCAGGACCTCATTTATGAAAAGTGACGCATCGCTGCGTGAAAACAGCGATGCGTCACTTTTCACTGCTCACTCCTTGCGACATTCCTGATGCGTCATATTTAATGTATGACGCATCATGTCGCAAGGAGTTACAGATACGTCAGTATTTCTGACATATCTGTAAGCGCAAAAGTGACGCATTGCTGGAGTGTGTCACAATAGTGACGCAACTCCAGCAATCCGTCCTTTCACATGGGGAAAGCCCCATGTGAAAGGGCTTGCGTCAGTCTTACCCCTGCTGTGAGGCAGGCGCAAGATTTTGACGCAACAGCGACCTAAAAGTCACGCAGTGAAATCTCATAGATTTCACTGCGTCACTATTACGAGGCTTTTTGCGGGGGAATGCCCCCTCTGCATACATTATACCTGACGCAGGTATAATGTGGCGCAGGGGTTTAAAAAGTGACGCATCTACCTAGATGCGTCACTTTTTAAATATGGCGCAACAGGGCGCATTTTTTACACCGCTGGTGCGTCACAAAAAGTGACGCACCGGCGGCGCAAAACTGGTGCAAGGCCTTCATAAATAAGGCCCCCAGTCTTTATGTGGGCTGTTTCCTCATTTGGTAAGTTGTTTACAAGGTCTCACGAGTCAGGGCAGCTTTAATGATTTTATCAAAATTGTGTTGCTTACAATCAATCCAAAGTCTCAATGTTTTGTCTCTTAATTGATTTCTAATTTCTTGAACGAGTACATGCTTCCTCTGTACTGCAGATGTGTAGTCATTGTTGGGATACATGAATTTGCCTTTGTATTTTAAGTTTGTGCCTTCTTCCAAGCCTTCAACGATACGATATTTTTATGTGGTAGTCCAGGAAGTGAGTCATTGTTGCCTTGAGCAGAGCTGAGTCATTATTCGGAGGGTAGTCTGATATTCTATGTGTCTTGATAATTGTTAGGAATGGGATTTTTGGTTGGCTAGGGCTTGCGCCTAAGGCAGGCAGAAACCGCCACTCTAGTCAGGGCACGGGAGTTACACACTGAAGATAACCCCTGATCACCCCCTTGGTAGCTTGGCACGAGCTGTCAGGCTTATCCCAGAGGCAATGTGTAAAGCGTTTGCGCAACACACACGCACACACACACACCAGTGCAGCAACACACTAGGCACACCACAAAACAACCTCCACACAAGGGTATATCAAAAATAGCCTTTGCATTATCATAAACACATTAGATAATAACCACACCTATACACTGTGCCAACTGGCACTAGGCAATATTCACAAGGGACTATATACGGGACAGGGCCAATCGGGGCACTGTCAGAACCATCACAAAGCACAAGTAGCAAATGTAAAACACAACTAGTAACTACTGGCACAATAATGACCTCAGCATTATAACATTAGGCATAAAACACATTAGGCCCAAACCTCATCCTCACAAACACATTACGCAATAGGCATCATCCTAAAACTTCATAGCATGACACTTGGCATTAGCATAGATACATTATGCAACATCACGTTAGGCATAAGCACATTATGCATAAATCATCAGTACCTAAATCACATTTGGCAATTATCACTCAGCTGCACACCGCTGTAACCCTACCACCAGGTTCACACATCACCTTAGGGCCTGGTGCCCTTTTACCATCACACCTATGACCCCAGGCCAACTGGCCTTTCACCGGGGCTCAAATGCCCTATGTACAGAAATGTCTGGGCTTGAATTGGGGCCTCCCAAATGGCCCTTTAGCTGTCAATGAAGCGAAGATGCTTCCCAATGAGCTGAGGCACAGGGGAGCATCTCGCCCCCTCCTTAACACCAAAGACAAATGCCCCCCAAATGTTGCAGCTGCCCGTGCTCTTGCAGTGCAGCTGAGTAAACGAACCAGCACTGGCACTCACTGTGCTTCATGGGCCCCACTCGGGGACTATGCCAAATAAAACTTGCCCCACGTTGCAGCTGACCGCAACTGCAGTGCAACAGTGAGAATACACTGGCACTCACAGTGCCTCTGGAGGTCCGTTCACCGGACTCCTTCCTGTGCCCTCGGTCGGCACCAACAGTGTGCAAAGTAAAGCCCCACTCACCGGGGCTGCTTGGGGACTCCTCCGGTCTAGGAGGCAACTCCGCTCTTCACCCAGTCCCGCTCCTGGGACACAGGACTTTGGCATGGAGCCTGCGAGGCTCCAGACGATCCGGGCTGCACGCAGGGCTCTCCTTTCCAGTGGGGGAACCCCACCTCAAATCAGGCAGCATTCTCCTGTGTCCTGCTCAGCCTCACCACCACTGCTCCTCTCTCTGAATACGCAGGGCTCCCACCAGCTCACGGGAGCCTCGCTCGGGCCTGCCGACTTCTGTACTCTGGCCCCGCCCACAACCAGGCACGACCGCCTGGTTTCGAGGTCGGGTCTGCAACTGAGTTGCCTTACCTCTTGGTGGTGCAATGAGAGGTGGGCACCCACTTTTCAAACTGGCCTCACTGCAGTGTAGGCTCCTGTTTGAAATATTCCAAATGCATGCTCCTGCCTTCTAAATAGGCATAAAAGTGGGGTGGGCACCCGCTTGAGGAGCACAGATTTGGGGTGGGCACCTGTTACAAAAGTGGTATAAATGCGGGGTAGGCTCCCACTCTTAAAATAAACACCAGTGCAGGGTGGGCACCCACTTCTTTGGTAAAATGCGGGGTGGGCTCCCGCTATCCCTTGCAATGCGAGTGGGAATCCCCACATCGGGATTCCCTCGGCGCACACCTGGCAGCCCAGCACTACAGGGCACAATTGTCCTCTTCTCCTCTTGGAATATGGGTGTAGCACTCATGAGGCACTAAGCCTTAGAGCACAAGGGGCACAGCTGGGGAGCAGGCAGAAATAAAACATCCTGGGTGCAGCCAGGCAGGCCAGCATGTAGGGACCCCCAAGAGTAATCAACTGGGTCCCACGGTGGTTTGTCCTGGCAGGGCGTCCCCTCCTGTCCCAGTAAGCACTAACACACACTTTCCATGGGGTCAGAGTCCCAATATTTATACTAACATTTTCTTTGTCTGCCCTGGCACAGGGCTTGGGGGGAACCAATCCTAACTGGTTCTGAGGAGTGTGGAGCACTCTGTTTACAGGGCTCCTCTTCCCCTTTCTCAGGTGGGGACTCATCATTAGACACACCACAGGTTGCAGAGCCAGCATTAACATAGGCAGGCACAGACCTATTCAGTGTCAGGGTACGTCTCCTCCCACTACTCCAAATGCAGATGCCCTAATCAGCCTAGCGCTGACTCACCCTGCCCCTCCAGGAGCCACACACACCTCACCAGCCCCTGCCACTCCAAAGCCAGACAAGCAATGACATCAGACAGGCAGAGACATAGCGCACAGAAATGCCCACTTCTAAAAGTATTTACAACAAGGGGTGGTGAGGGACAGAGTCTCTGAATAAAGCAGAAAGCTCTCACCCAGTCAAGAGATCAGGGCTAGATCCAACACCGTTTTTTAGCTCACTGCACCATCCCAGTTTCAGAACCTGGCTGTATGCAAATTAGTCTGTTCCTGTCCCAGTGCATGATGGGAACAGGGCAAACCAAACTACAAAAGCCAATTCTTACACTGGGAAGGAAACAAGCTCCCGGGGACCGGTTTCTGGCATTACAGCCGTCTTCGGCCCGGTTTGCTTGAATCCTGATGGTGCAATGAGCAAGGGTCTCACATCTGAGAATACCCTTCCACGCTTAGGGTGGACAAAAATATTTACAACAAGGGGTGGTGAGGGACAGAGTCTCTGAATAAAGCAGAAAGCTCTCACCCAGTCAAGAGATCAGGGCTAGATCCAACACCGTTTTTTAGCTCACTGCACCATCCCAGTTTCAGAACCTGGCTGTATGCAAATTAGTCTGTTCCTGTCCCAGTGCATGATGGGAACAGGGCAAACCAAACTACAAAAGCCAATTCTTACACTGGGAAGGAAACAAGCTCACGGGGACCGGTTTCTGGCATTACAGCCGTCTTCGGCCCGGTTTGCTTGAATCCTGATGGTGCAATGAGCAAGGGTCTCACATCTGAGAATACCCTTCCACGCTTAGGGTGGACAAAAATATTTACAACAAGGGGTGGTGAGGGACAGAGTCTCTGAATAAAGCAGAAAGCTCTCACCCAGTCAAGAGATCAGGGCTAGATCCAACACCGTTTTTTAGCTCACTGCACCATCCCAGTTTCAGAACCTGGCTGTATGCAAATTAGTCTGTTCCTGTCCCAGTGCATGATGGGAACAGGGCAAACCAAACTACAAAAGCCAATTCTTACACTGGGAAGGAAACAAGCTCCCGGGGACCGGTTTCTGGCATTACAGCCGTCTTCGGCCCGGTTTGCTTGAATCCTGATGGTGCAATGAGCAAGGGTCTCACATCTGAGAATACCCTTCCACGCTTAGGGTGGACAAAAATATTTACAACAAGGGGTGGTGAGGGACAGAGTCTCTGAATAAAGCAGAAAGCTCTCACCCAGTCAAGAGATCAGGGCTAGATCCAACACCGTTTTTTAGCTCACTGCACCATCCCAGTTTCAGAACCTGGCTGTATGCAAACTAGTCTGTTCCTGTCCCAGTGCATGATGGGAACAGGGCAAACCAAACTACAAAAGCCAATTCTTACACTGGGAAGGAAACAAGCTCCCGGGGACCGGTTTCTGGCATTACAGCCGTCTTCGGCCCGGTTTGCTTGAATCCTGATGGTGCAATGAGCAAGGGTCTCACATCTGAGAATACCCTTCCACGCTTAGGGTGGACAAAAATATTTACAACAAGGGGTGGTGAGGGACAGAGTCTCTGAATAAAGCAGAAAGCTCTCACCCAGTCAAGAGATCAGGGCTAGATCCAACACCGTTTTTTAGCTCACTGCACCATCCCAGTTTCAGAACCTGGCTGTATGCAAATTAGTCTGTTCCTGTCCCAGTGCATGATGGGAACAGGGCAAACCAAACTACAAAAGCCAATTCTTACACTGGGAAGGAAACAAGCTCCCGGGGACCGGTTTCTGGCATTACAGCCGTCTTCGGCCCGGTTTGCTTGAATCCTGATGGTGCAATGAGCAAGGGTCTCACATCTGAGAATACCCTTCCACGCTTAGGGTGGACAAAAATATTTACAACAAGGGGTGGTGAGGGACAGAGTCTCTGAATAAAGCAGAAAGCTCTCACCCAGTCAAGAGATCAGGGCTAGATCCAACACCGTTTTTTAGCTCACTGCACCATCCCAGTTTCAGAACCTGGCTGTATGCAAATTAGTCTGTTCCTGTCCCAGTGCATGATGGGAACAGGGCAAACCAAACTACAAAAGCCAATTCTTACACTGGGAAGGAAACAAGCTCCCGGGGACCGGTTTCTGGCATTACAGCCGTCTTCGGCCCGGTTTGCTTGAATCCTGATGGTGCAATGAGCAAGGGTCTCACATCTGAGAATACCCTTCCACGCTTAGGGTGGACAAAAATATTTACAACAAGGGGTGGTGAGGGACAGAGTCTCTGAATAAAGCAGAAAGCTCTCACCCAGTCAAGAGATCAGGGCTAGATCCAACACCGTTTTTTAGCTCACTGCACCATCCCAGTTTCAGAACCTGGCTGTATGCAAATTAGTCTGTTCCTGTCCCAGTGCATGATGGGAACAGGGCAAACCAAACTACAAAAGCCAATTCTTACACTGGGAAGGAAACAAGCTCCCGGGGACCGGTTTCTGGCATTACAGCCGTCTTCGGCCCGGTTTGCTTGAATCCTGATGGTGCAATGAGCAAGGGTCTCACATCTGAGAATACCCTTCCACGCTTAGGGTGGACAAAAATATTTACAACAAGGGGTGGTGAGGGACAGAGTCTCTGAATAAAGCAGAAAGCTCTCACCCAGTCAAGAGATCAGGGCTAGATCCAACACCGTTTTTTAGCTCACTGCACCATCCCAGTTTCAGAACCTGGCTGTATGCAAATTAGTCTGTTCCTGTCCCAGTGCATGATGGGAACAGGGCAAACCAAACTACAAAAGCCAATTCTTACACTGGGAAGGAAACAAGCTCCCGGGGACCGGTTTCTGGCATTACAGCCGTCTTCGGCCCGGTTTGCTTGAATCCTGATGGTGCAATGAGCAAGGGTCTCACATCTGAGAATACCCTTCCACGCTTAGGGTGGACAAAAATATTTACAACAAGGGGTGGTGAGGGACAGAGTCTCTGAATAAAGCAGAAAGCTCTCACCCAGTCAAGAGATCAGGGCTAGATCCAACACCGTTTTTTAGCTCACTGCACCATCCCAGTTTCAGAACCTGGCTGTATGCAAATTAGTCTGTTCCTGTCCCAGTGCATGATGGGAACAGGGCAAACCAAACTACAAAAGCCAATTCTTACACTGGGAAGGAAACAAGCTCCCGGGGACCGGTTTCTGGCATTACAGCCGTCTTCGGCCCGGTTTGCTTGAATCCTGATGGTGCAATGAGCAAGGGTCTCACATCTGAGAATACCCTTCCACGCTTAGGGTGGACAAAAATATTTACAACAAGGGGTGGTGAGGGACAGAGTCTCTGAATAAAGCAGAAAGCTCTCACCCAGTCAAGAGATCAGGGCTAGATCCAACACCGTTTTTTAGCTCACTGCACCATCCCAGTTTCAGAACCTGGCTGTATGCAAATTAGTCTGTTCCTGTCCCAGTGCATGATGGGAACAGGGCAAACCAAACTACAAAAGCCAATTCTTACACTGGGAAGGAAACAAGCTCCCGGGGACCGGTTTCTGGCATTACAGCCGTCTTCGGCCCGGTTTGCTTGAATCCTGATGGTGCAATGAGCAAGGGTCTCACATCTGAGAATACCCTTCCACGCTTAGGGTGGACAAAAATATTTACAACAAGGGGTGGTGAGGGACAGAGTCTCTGAATAAAGCAGAAAGTGGCAGGGTACACTCAGACATGAGTCCCTTTCTCACTGCTCCATCAGGATTCAAGCAAGCTGGGCCGAAGACGGCTGAAATGCCAGAAACCGGTCCCCGGTAGCTTGTCTCCTTTCTGGTAAAGAATTGGCTTGGTAGTTTAGTCTGCCCTGTTCCCATGATGCACTGGGCCAGGGACAGACTGATTTGCATATAGCCAGGTTCTGAGCTGGGATGGGGCAGTGAGATAAATAACGGTGATGGATCAAGCCCTGATCTTTGGACTGGGTAAGAGTGGTCTGCTCAATTCAGACACTCTGTTCATCACCACCCCCTTTTGTAAATCGATTTTGGCCACTATAGGTGTGGCAGGGTATACTCAGACATGAGTCCCTTTCTCACTGCTCTATCAGGATTCAAGCAAGCTGGGCCGAAGACGGCTGAAATGCCAGAAACCGGTCCCCGGTAGCTTGTCTCCTTTCTGGTAAAGAATTGGCTTGGTAGTTTAGTCTGCCCTGTTCCCATGATGCACTGGGCCAGGGACAGACTGATTTGCATATAGCCAGGTTCTGAGCTGGGATGGGGCAGTGAGATAAATAACGGTGATGGATCAAGCCCTGATCTTTGGACTGGGTAAGAGTGGTCTGCTCAATTCAGACACTCTGTTCATCACCACCCCCTTTTGTAAATCCACTTCTAAAAGTGGCATTTCTTAAATAGTCATAATAAATCTGCGCACACTATTGCACAGCATTTATTATTACTAGTCAAACCATACCAAACTTGACCGTGCAGCTTCTCTCATATCCAGAATTACCACTAAAACACTTATCAGGGAATCCCCAATGCATTCCTATGGGAGGGTAGTCTCACAGCAGTGAGAAACCAAAATGGCTGTTTGTCATTACCAGGACATGTCACACCAAAAAGGGACATGTCCTACCTTTTACCTTAAATACACCCTGCCCATATGGCTAGCTAGGGCCTACCTTAGGTTTGACTGAGATGTAGTAAAGGGGGGTCAAAGGCATGGCACACACTTTAGGTGCCACGTCACAGCAGCAGTAACACTGCACGCACAGGCCCTGCAATGGCAGAGGCCTGGGATAGGTTTGCAAGGCTACTTTGGTGTGTGACGCAATCAGCGCTGCAAGCCCACCAGTAAAACACACAAGATGATGGACGGAATGTTGCACAATGACAAAACATTCACCCCCAGTCACAGATCTGGGTTTAATCCATTGTTATTTTGCTCAGCAAGCCATCCCAGTTCAGACATGGCCATATGCAAATCAGTCTTGACCCTGTGCCTCATGGGAACAGTCCAGCCCGAACTGCCAAGCGATATCTTTCCTGGACCGGAATCAAGCATCCTAGGACAGGTTTCTGGCTATCAGCCGTCTTCAGCCAGAATAGCTTGACTCCAGTGGCTTAGTGAGCATGGGACCCACGTCTGGGCATACCCTTCCCACATAGGGGGAACAGCAAAACACACAAGACATGGTTGGCAGTTCGGGCTGGACTGTTCCCATGAGGCACAGGCTCAAGGCTGATTTGCATTTGGCCATTTCTAAACTGGGGTGGTGTGGAGTGCAATAAAACGATGGATTTAGGCCCAGATCTCTGTACTGGGGTGAATGTATGACATTGCTATGCAGTCTGCCCATCAACTGTTATTTTTGCGCAAGCCCACCAGTAACATTTAAATTACCAGCCCGGGCAAATGAGATACGCCAAACAGGTGTCGACCAATCTTATCATGTTTTACCACAGAGATTACATGCACTTTACACTGGACAGCAGTACTAAAGTGCCCAGAGTCCTAAAATTACCAACACCATGTCAGAAAAAAAGCTAGGAGGAAAGCGAAAAATTCAGGGATGACCCTGCAAAAAGGGCCAAGTCCAGCAATAATGATGAACCTGACATTTTCCGGGATGCTGGCGACTATTGGTGAAAGGGATTCCATTGCTGGCTGTTTTCTTTCTGCTTCAAAGTGCAAATTATAGTGATGTTATTAAATTCCCATCCAACTTTCAGCATGGCACTGGTGATTTGACAACGGTTCATTCTGTCAAAGTAGTTAGAGGAGCATCTTACATCTCAAGATGTTTTGATTCTAAGTATTAATTCTTCCATTCACATCTCTGACACTTGAATCCTGTTCTCTGTGTTTGAAGGCTGCCCGCAGTGAGGGTTTTCTGCCTTTGACCAGTTGGAGGCAGGATCTAGCGAAATACAAATCCCTGTAGCCTACCCAGATGCAGGTGGGCTTTCCACAACGGATTATGGGTAGGGACTGGCCAAATGCCCTTTGGCCGACTGCTGCTGTGCACCACCAAGAGCCATGTGCAGCAGGTTTGTCCACCAACGAAGGATGGACCTTCAGTAGCAGGTTGTGGTCAGAGTCAGGTCATAGTGCTCATGAGAGTCCTTGTAAAGTGCTCTGATTCCCTTGTGGATCTGGATTCCTCTATGTAACACTCCACACACACACACTCGCAACACACGTCCACACACAACCACATTTCAAGTGAAAATCCACTGCAATCTTGCTCTTTGTTTTTAACTGTGTGGCAAATAATCTCAAAATTCAGAGACTGCACTGCAGAAGACCTAGTATCAGCCAGCAAAATAATAGTATTGTATTTTATTTCATTAAATAAATACATCGTCAGCTTTTCACTGTTGACATATTGTAGGCTTTGGCTGTAAACTCAAATTATTGTTTAACTTTAACATATTTGCTGACATTTTAGATGCATACATTGAATACAGGTGATTTTTTTGCATTTTTTTTTTAAAGGAGTCCTTTGCCTTTATTGTGGGCTCCAAAAGCATGAGCTGCTTTAAGGCTTCAAACTTGTGTGCTTTTATGATCATGTATTATCTATGGAATAATGACGATGACCCCACCTGATGACCCTGGATGGACTCAAGTGAGCATGGCAAGTGAATTCCCGCCCATCATTACTTAGTTTCCCCCTTTAAGGGCGGCGAAGGAGAGGCTTTCTGCCAGACAATTCTGGCAAGAATCCACTAACAAAGTGTTGATATCAAAATAATTGGAGGACACATCGTCCTTGATTACACTGGAGAAAATACCGCCTACAGAAGTGAGCCAGGAGCCATTTATTTAAAAGCCTGCCTCGCCTGGACCACCATGATCTGGTGTCCAGCTGTGTTTACATGCATTCGAAATCCACAAAGGGGCTTTCCCAAGGTGGCCTAACAACAAAACCACAACCTTAGCTAGAGCCGCAATAAATCAAACAAGCAGAACAGTGCGGCACAAGGGCTGGCACTGCCAACCAGCTAATGACCACCAAAACAAAAAAAAAAGAGGATCGGGGCCTTCCTTTGAGCTGAGTGTATGGGAATTAATCTCTGAAGCTTGGGTTTGGCTCCTTAAGGCCCCTTTTAGGCAAGAAGTCACAATTGACCACAGCAGTGATAAATATCCTGCTATTAGGTAATGATTTCTTTGTCAACTGGTAAAGCGCATCAGGAAGAAGCACACGGATGATCAATTCAGCTAAATAAATGCAGTGACTCCATCAAAGGAAATCTATAATTAACAAAACAACCGAATCCATTCCCTCCCCTGCCTCCGCATTCTCTCTAAGTAACTTTTTCAAGTACTATGGTAAGTATCGAGCTGGAGGGAATCCCACGTGCAGATTTTTTTTTCTTTCTTTTTTTTTTTTTTTTGCTGATCCACAACATTGACTGTTTTGGGATTATCTTTGCTCCTCATCTTTAGAATGTGTTTTCAGATTTTGGTGTCATAATATCTATCTCTGCATGGCGCAGTCTGTACATATTTACTAATGTGTGTTTTCAAGCCTATGAGTGACATTTCTTTAAGGCAAAGCTGTGAAAATTAATGTATCCCAATTATTCATGTTGTTTGGAACAAGTGTACTAACAAACACAGAAACACAGATATTTTTGCAAACGTTTAAAGGTCAAATTCCATGTTATTACCAAAGGTCAGCTTAACAGACATGACAAAAAATGCTTAGTTTCAAAAGAATGTATTTCTTGAACCACTTCGCAAAAAGAAAACATAGATCTTGTTTCTGTGATTCTGTCTCATAGAATGGATTTAACTCCTTTAGTTCTGATTAGGGTTGAAGACTTTGGTTTATATTTACTGCACATGAAAGTGCAACGTGGTGTAAACTACACATTCAGATGTATGCATTGTAATACACTCCTAAGCATCATTATTGAGGCTGGGGAGGAGCATCCTGACCCACTTAAGGCTTTGCCAGTTGTTATTCATGACATCCCGCCCTCTGCACATCCACAGGTATTTTATATATTCTATGTGGCAAACACTGGAAACTGAATTTCCATGCTTCTAATTTTTAACAGATAAGGTGCATGGGGAATTGGAGATCACGTGATCTGAACAGGATCACACACTCTTGTTGAGTGGAAAACCCACACTGAAAAACACATTTTGAACCCGAAGCCACCTTGCAACTAGAGAGGTCCTCTTTAAGAGACATTACTGATACACTTTAAAGAACTATCAATTGTGCTGCTCCTGAGTTCTTCCAGGATATTTCCAGGAAAACGTTGAGTAGGTATATAGTTAAAAATTGCAGCAAATCAGAGTGGATTAACATTACACTCTATGATTTTACCCATCACTATAAAGATTTATGGGGCATATTACCAAGCAATAGCGATAATTATCGCTATTGCTCGGTTAGAGACAAAAAATTACAGCAGAGCTGCAGTGATTTTTATCGCAGATAAACCTTGGTAATACCAAGGTTTATCGCAAATGCGATAAAAATCGGCCGCAATGCATGAATATCGCTGAAAAGTCAGCGATATTCATGCATTACTGAGCTAATGCTCTTAGCCATGTTATCCACCTCCCATTGGATAACATGGCTAAGAATTGCTCAGGGCAGGTGTTAGCTTTTGGAGATATTCGCGCTTAGCGCGAATATCTCCAAAAGTTGGTAATAGGAGATAGCGATGTTAGCGACTGTTTCCAGTCGCCAACATCTTGGCACGCCCACTTTGCATGTCATTAGTGATAAATATCACTGACATGCAAAGTGGGGCCCAAGATGGTCGCTATCTCCTACTAGCTGTCGCTAACTGGTGTTAGCGACAGCTAGGTAATAGGGAGATAATTTTATCTCCGCTTTCTTGGCTTTTAAAGCCAAAAAAGCGAAGATAAACTCCCTTGATAATATGCCCCCCTGCTTTTATTAAGTACGCGAATAAACATAGCTACTTAAATCCCATGTGGTCTTTTTTTAAAAATTCCCCCAATTTATAAGTTTATTGAAAATGGTGGATTATGACATCAATATTTCTGGCAATTATATCTTCCGTGTGCTGGCTCTTTCCGTTTTGTGTCTGAGGACACAGTGTTGTTGAGTGTGGCGTTAGGACGTGTGCCTTCTTAAGAACATTGTATTCTGATAAAATGTCACTTTTGAAAATGCTGCCTTGTGGTGGCCACTGTGTACTATTATTAATTTCATGACTCAAGGCCAACTCAAAAAAACACGCTTCCAAATGCAGTTTGGCAACTAGTTAATCTGTGTTTATTGTGCTACATTAGCCTGCCACTCCCTTTCCTTCAAGGAGACAATAGATTTTGTCTGCACTCCATGCCTTATGCAACACTGTTGGGTCACTGGAGACTCTCTATAAACCACTGAAGAACATGATATGAAGGCTGACACACTCCAAGACATAAGCTAAGATGCCAATGTGCAAGAGACATCTCCATTCCTTGTTAAATGAGTGATAGCACACAGAATTTCCAGGCTGTATGGGCAAGCAAGCAGGACTTCGATGGTCGACTTATCACAGAGTAAAAACCCAGGGCCTCGTTTATGAAAAGTGACGCATCGCTGCGAGAAAACAGCGATGCGTCACTTTTCGTTGCGCCCTCCTTGCGACCCCAATGATGCGTCATATTTATAATATGACGCATCATTGCGCAACGACTTACAGATACGTCAGAATTTCTGACGTATCGGTAAGCGCAAAAGTGACGCATTGCTGGAGTGTGTCACAAAAGTGACGCAACTCCAGCAATGCGTCCTTTCACATGGGGCAAGCCCCATGTGAAAGGGCCTGCGTCAGTCTTACGCCTGCTGTGAGGCAGGCACAAGATTTTGACGCAACGGCGTCCTAGAAGTGACGCAGTGAAATCTCATAGATTTCACTGCGTCACTTCTACGACCTTTCTTGCGTCAATATGCCCCCCTTGCGTACATTATACCTGGCGCAGGTATAATGTGGCGTAGGGCTTTACAAAGTGACGCATCTACCTAGATGCGTCACTTTGTAAATATGGCGCAACAAGGCGCATTTTTTACGCCACTGGTGCGTCACAAAAAGTGACGCACCGGCGGCGTAAAAGTGACGCATAGCCTCATAGATGAGGCCCCCAGTAAACAGTGAGATCAAAACAATAATAAGAAATCACCAACAAAAAGCATTACACAGATAATATATTAAAAACCTTTTGGATTTTGAAGGAACCACCTTTACAACCATGCAATGCCTCAAAGTGCGCTGCACATTCTGCATTTTATTTAATTATTTAAAAAAAAAAGTTCAAAGGATCAGTCAGTCAAAGCTTGATAATGCCTTCAAAGGTCAGTAACCTTCGGACATAAAGCACTGCGACGCAGTATTGACCAGCAATTAAGGAAAAGAGAAGAGGGGATTTTGTTGTAAATATTTAATCATGGTTGATGAAAACTGTTCCCAAACGAGGAAAATATTTAGGCTGTTCACCTCGGCTGAAGTGATTGTGCATTTAAGGACGTGGTGGAGTAACTTTTAGTTAAAACACGTGGGTCAGCATTATTATATAAGTGGCAAAGGGATGCAGCCATATTTTGAGTGTGTTTTAGCATGTAATTTGTCCTTTAAATGGGAAATTGCACCACATTTAGCGCACAAAAAACTGCCATTTACAAAGAATTGGCGTAGGACAGCACTGCAAATCATTTTGCTGCACTGTCCTAGGCCAATTCGAAAGAGTAGAAATGCACGATATTCACAAGATACAGTGCATTCCTGTCCTTTCAGCGAGCACACAATTTACAGCCAATGCAGGCACACTTGCACCATGGTGCAAGGGTGTATGTGTTGTTGTCATGATTGTTTTTGTGCAGGAAGGTGCCCCTCCCTGCACAAAAACAACTGCAAGATGTATTTTGCTCATTCTATATGTGCTGCATGTGGAAAGAGAAAAAAATGAGGAGAAATGTAAACGTTTCCCTCATTATGCCGGCTCTGGGGAGAAGTTATTGGCGTTGCCCCAGGTTTACTTGATGTTGTTGATCTGGAGCAGTGTCAAAATCCGTGGGTGTTGAATGGAAACACTCACAGGAACACCTATGGAATGCTTCCTTGATGTAGAGTAAGGCAAGGCAGTGTTTTCCTCTGCCTTGCCCTACTCATATCTGTGAGGACATGCAAAGCCATGCAGGGTGGCTTTCCGTAGCCTCATAGATATGATTGTGAGGCCTTCGCCACTGGATCGTCATAAAAAGTGACACTTCGGCAGCGCAGGCCTCTTGTAAATGAGGGCCTAGTTGTGGTGAAAGATGTTTCCAAATAATAATTCTAAGTTTTTAAAAATTAAGTGCATTTTGCAAAGTGCATTTCACTGGTTGCCCGGGTCTAAATCTTACATGCAATCATATGAAAAAAATGTTGCGATAGCAGCAGCACACTGGATTGAGCACAACATGTCTTGCAGTCACAAGACACATTGGTTTCACAGTTCCCACATGTTCTGCTCAAAACAGTTTTTCAAAGGACAAAAATTTCACAAAAATGATAACTGTGAGGTAAACTAAAAATGTATGAAATAGGTGAGCCCCAACAATGGGGAGTTATGTGAGATCTTACTTGCGAGCAAAAAATCACCCAAGGACAATAAACAGTTGATTGATGCCACATGACCTAAGGTCTCAGATTTACTAACACTAAGGACCTCTTTACGATGTTGGTCGAAAAGCCTGCGTCCAACAGTTGGATTCCCTTAGACCTAGTCGGTTGGAATCCAATCCACCTGACCGATTACTATGCTCGCAGTCGGAATAGGAACTCTTCAATCATTCTGAATTGGTCCTGAGCAGCAATCAGAGAATCCGAGTTGGTCGGAGGCATTCCATACAGCTCTATGGACAGCGTTTCCGACTGACCAATTACGATGTCAGATTCTGACAGCCTTTCCTTCTGGGTCAGTCTGACACGAAAAGGCTATCGGAAAATGACTTTGAGGGCCCCTAGAAGGCCCCCCTTCATACCGAGTTCTCTGTTTTGGTGTTGAGGGATACCCTAGGGACCCCCATGTAAAACGATGCAGAGTGTGGCAGGCACCATGGGGTGCCCCTGACAGGGTGCAAGATTGTCCACAGACACCCATTTTCACTAAAGGAGCCTGTGTTGCCAGTCGTTAAAACACAGGCTCCCATAGAAGTCAATGGGAGTCCTTCCGAACGGTGTTCGTAAGCATTGTAATCGTTTGGGAGGAATGGCCGACCGTGAGTCAGTCGGATCTTGAATCCGAGACAGTGTTGGCCTGGACGTTTCCTCCCAACATCTTAATGAGAACCTAAGAGTTTGGTTTGTATCACAAAAGTAAGGCAAACTGCTGCAAAGTGTTGTTTTTTTTTGCTGGAAAGCAGCCCTAAAGTAATGCAATATAGCACTAGAAGTTACTTTTACAATGCAGCCGCCCCTTCATTTTTTATGCAAATCCCTATCTATTAAAAAAGGTAGAAAGGGATTTGCCTAAAAAGATTATGCCTCTTCGACGCAAGCGTAACTGTGAGAAAGGTTTTCTTTTTTCAGAAGTTTCTAATTTTAGATGTATGCCGCAATGTGGTGTTTGGACAAAATATCGTCAAACAAATATTGTCATACAAAGATATTGTATAGAGAATATCGTAAAGTCAAAATATTGTCAACAGGAATTTCAAAGGTAAAAATATTGTTTTAAGTGTTGTTTTGAATATTGTTATAAATAATATCAATTTAAAAAATATTGTTGGAGTAATATCGTTTGTGTTATTTTGTACATAATTTATTATAGTGTGTTTTATTCTATATTTAATTTTTTTTATTTGTTGTTGTTAGACGGACCGGGAGGGTCGGCCGAGGATAAGGGGAGCGGTCTCCAGGGAGAGCCGGCTCCAGCGATCGTACAGACAAGTAACTTCCCCCCCCACAGACGGACACCACACAAGGGTAAGGTTCAACGAGATTTTATAGGCAATTCTGTGAGTACGATAAAATGGTACAAGGAGGTCTGGACTCAGGGGTCCCCTCGATTCTGGTCTCTGGTTTGGGGAAAGGGTAGCGGGACAGTCTTGGTTACCAAAAGATGGAAATAGCTCTCAATCCTCGAGCTCGGCGTTCTAGATGATCGGGCCGCGGCGGAGCCAGCAGGTCCCGAGATGGATGAAAGAAACGACGGTCCGCGGCGAGCCAGCAGGTCCCGATGAAGATGATGGTTACAAACGGTCCGCGGCCACGCCAGCAGGTCCCGACGACGATGAAGGATATGAAGGTTGCGAAGGTTGCGGCAGCGCCAGCAGGTACGACGATGGTGCACAAGGCAGAGCTACGGCAGCGCCAGTAGTCCGTCAAGGATGAGTTCTTCTTTGCGTCTCTCGACTCCAAGATACAACTGCCTTCCTGCTCTGGAGCTGCCCCAGTTATAGGGCTGGTGATCTTTGATGTCCGGACCCTCGCACTTGGGGATCGGGAGGTCCGGGATGAGGGAGTTCAGACACCCAGCAGGGGGGTGGAGCCAGCGCCCGGGGAGGCGATGGGTGAGCGGCACTCGGCGAGGGAGAGCCATCGACACCTCTTTCTCCCATTGACTTGCCAAGTAGCCCGCTCACCTCCTGGGTGGATGGTGGTGCTGGGATGTCTGAGGCCTGGCTAGGCCCAAGGTTGAGGTCGATCGGGGGCCAGGCGGCCTCGTGGTGGGTTGTCCAAGATGGCGCCCAGGTTGGGCGCGTGGGCCAGCAGTGGATCGGACCCACGAGGTCGATATGTTCGAAGGCAGGGGTCCCTGAGGGGACGGAGAACGTGCAGTGGTGGTGTGTGGCATATGTGTGACCGGGCTCGGGCCGGGTCGGGCCGGGGGGAGAGCGGCCCTTCAGGTGGCCTGTCCAACATGCGTCCCCCCCAGCTGAAGGCGGGGAGAGTCACCCATCCTCTTGGGGACTCTCCTCGTCGAGGCGGAAAAACCGGGACAGGCCATCCGCGTTGGCGTGATCTGGCCCAGGCCGGTGTTCAACAGTGAAGTCCATCCCTTGGAGGGAGATGGACCAGCGTAGTAACTTCGGGTTTTCCCCCCGCATCTGCATCAGCCACTGCAGGGGTCGATGGTCGGTCTGCACCCGAAAGTGTGTGCCAAAGAGGTAGGGCCGGAGTTTTTTGAGGGCCCATACCACAGCGAAGGCCTCCCTCTCTATGGTGCTCCAGCGTTGTTCTCGTGGTAGGAGCCGTCTGCTGATGAAGGCCACTGGCTGATCAAGGCCTTCGGTGTTCATTTGAGACAGGACTGCCCCAATGCCATGGTCGGAGGCATCCGTCTGGACGACGAACTCCCGGCTGTAGTCGGGGGCCTGGAGCACAGGGGCGGAGCACATGGCGGCTTTCAATTGTTCGAATGCTGTTTGGCAATCTGGGGTCCAGTTGACTTTCTTGGGTTGATTTTTGGACGTGAGTTCCGTGAGGGGCCCCACTATGGTACCATAGTCTTTCACGAACCTTCGGTAATAGCCCGTGAGGCCCAGGAAGGCTCGTACCTCGGTCTGGGTGATGGGAGGCTGCCAGGACTGGATGGCGGCAATTTTGAGCTGCAGAGGGGCCACCAGGCCGCTTCCCACCTGGTGCCCGAGGTAGGTTACAGACCCTTGGCCAATTTGACATTTGCTGGCCTTGATCGTGAGGCCAGCGCGCTGAAGGGCTTGTAGCACTGCTCGGAGGTGGTGGAGGTGCTCGGGCCAATGGTGGCTGTATACAGCGATGTCGTCTAGGTAGGCGGCGCTGAACCCTTCGAGCCCCGCCAGGACCTGATTGACGAGCCGCTGAAATGTTGCTGGAGCATTCTTCATGCCGAAGGGCATGACCTTGAAATGGTAATGGCCATCGGGGGTGGAAAAAGCAGAACGTTCTTGTGCCCGGGGTGTGAGGCCGATCTGCCAGTAGCCCGCCGTCAGGTCGAAAATACTGAGGTAGCGGGCAGCCCCCATGCGGTCGATTAGTTCATCTGCCCGGGGGATGGGATGTGCGTCTGTTCTGGTGACCGCATTCAAGCCCCGGTAGTCGACGCAGAACCGGAATTCCGGTGTGGTGCCGGGGGCGGCTGCTTTGGGGACCAGTACCACAGGGCTGGCCCAGGGGCTGTCTGAGGGCTCGATGACTCCGAGCGTGAGCATTTTGGTTACTTCATCCTGGATGCAGACCCGTACCCGATCTGGCACGCGGTAGGCCCGGTGGCGGATAGGGGGGCTGTCCCCCGTGTCCACATCGTGCACACACCAGGGAGAGACACCGGGGGTCAGGGAGAACAGGCTGGCGAATTGCACCAGAAGGGCTCGACACTCCTGGCGTTGTTCCCGGGTGAGGGCCTCCGAGAGTTGGACCCCATCCACGGAGCCGTCTTTCTCCCTAGTCCGCAGGAGGTCAGGGAGGGGCTCGGAGTCCTCTTCAGCCCCATTGTCTGTGGCCATCAGGAGACTGAGTTCTGAACGCACAAAGTGGGGTTTCAGTCTGTTAGTGTGGAGGACCCGGAGGGGGTTCCGGGAGGATTCCATGTCGATGAGATAGGTGGCAGGCCCCTTGCGCTCGACTACTTTGAAGGGCCCTGTCCATTTGTCTTGCAGGGCGCAGGGTTCGGTGGGGGACATCACCCATACCTGTTGCCCAGGCTCAAATTCGATGGAGGAGGCATTCCGGTCATACCACTTTTTCATGTCCTCTTGACTGGCCTCTAGGTTGGCTTTTGCCAGCTCTCTGAACCGCCGGGTCTGGTTGCGGAGGGTTAGGAGGTACCTGAAGACATCTGGTGGGTTTTTCAGAGGGGGCATCTCCCAGCCTTCCTTGACTAGGCTGAGGGGCCCTCGTACTGGGTGTCCATACAGCAGTTCAAACGGGCTGAAGCCGAGGGACTTCTGGGGGACCTCTCGATATGCGAAGAGGAGGCACGGCAGCAGCACATCCCACTGGCGACGGAGGGGCTCTTCCAACCCCCCGATCATCCCTTTGAGTGTGCGATTGAACCGCTCAACGAGTCCGTTTCCTTGAGGGTGATAGGGGGTCGTGAATCGGTAGGTGACCCCGCACTGTTGCCAGAGGGACTTCATATATTTCGAAATAAAGTTCGTGCCCCGGTCGCTGACGACTTCTCGGGGGAAGCCCACACGGGAGAAGATCCCCATCAGAGCCCGGCCGACTACCGGGGCTGTCACAGTTCGCAGGGGAACAGCCTCGGGGTAGCGGGTGGCGTGGTCCACTAGCACCAGGATGAACCGATGGCCTTGTTTTGTACGTGGGTCCAGGGGCCCCACAATGTCTATCCCGACCCTCTCGAACGGGGTGGTGACCACGGGAAAAGGTTGCAGGGGGGCTTTTAGTTTGCGGCCGCTCTTTCCACTGGCTTGGCAGGCACGTGGGGCAAGATCGGCAATGCTGGTGTACATCGTTCCTCATTTTGGGCCAGAAGAAGTGGGTTACCAGACGGCTGTAGGTTTTATCTTGACCCAGGTGTCCCGCCAGGGGGACATTGTGGGCCAGGTTTAGCAGAAAGTCTCTAAAACGGAGGGGCACCACTAGCACTCGGCTGGCCCCCAGTTCCGCGATTCTTTGCTCACTGTACAGCAGATCATTGTCCCAGTAGATCCAGTGGGTTCCGGAAGTATCCCCTGCGCTTTGGGCGAGCGCTTGCTGGCGGAGTCCCTCGAGGGAGGGACAGGTCTTTTGTTCTTGGCGAAATTGTTCTTGCGTGGGCCCCCCCTCTTGAGGCCACTGGTCGAGGTTAGCGAGGTCTGGAGGTTGAGCTGATTCTGGGGGGACGTCACGGTCGGTGGTTTCGGCTGGAGCGACCGGGGGCGGTGGCGCCGGCCATTCGGGTTCCTCTGGTCGGGGGTTGGCACGGGCGGCCATGGACCGGGTGGTGACACACGCCCAGTCCGGGACGCCCAACATCCCCAGGTGTTCCCTTTGTTCTACGGCTGCCCACGGAGAGCTTTCAAGGTCATTCCCCAGGAGGCAGTCTACGGGGGCATCGTCCCGGACCGTGACTTTCAACATGCCGGAGACCCCTCCCCATTCGAAAGGGACGCAGGCCATCCGACACAGACTTTCCGAGTTATCGGCGGAACGTACAGGGCAGAGAATGTTTGGTAGATACTGTTCTGGGGTCACCAGGTGACAGCGGACGGCTGTTATACTGGCCCCGGTGTCACGAAGGGCTTCGGCCCGGTGTCCATTGATGCTCACCCATTGGCTGTACTTCTGGGTATTAGTGGGTAGGGGGACCCGCGGGACCATGTCTTTCCCCCCTAAGCAGGCTAGAGCCATGGCGGCTGGCTCCCATTCTTGATGCTCTTGCTCATATTCTTCTTGCTCCTCGGAGATCTGTTCTTCCCCCAGGGCAGCAGCAGCCACCTGGCGGGGTCTTGGGCTCTGGTACTGTGGGCAATTTGGGTCGTTTGCATAGTGGCCGACTCGTTGGCATCGATGGCACGTAACATTGGCTCGGTATCCCGGCCGCGCCGGGGTGCTGCCCCGGTTGGCCGGGGGGGTGGTGCTGGTAGCGGGGGCGACCGGAGCGTTGTCTCTTCCGCGTCCTTGGCCTCCTCCTCCTCCTCGGGGACGGTGCTGACCATTGTTGTTCCGGTTCTGTTCGTAGGACCCATTCCGGCCCACTCTGGTGATTTCCCATCGGTCAGCTTCGGCTGCGAGCTGCCGGGGATCGGTTAACTTGCTGTCAAGGAGGTGCTGGCGGAGTTCAATAAAGCAATTGTTCGATAGGTGCTCCCATACCATGAGATTAAACAGTTGTTCGTAGGTTGTAACCTTGCTTCCTTTGATCCAGCCCTCGAAGGCTCGGCTAAAGTATGTTACATAGTCCACCCAAGTTGTACCCGGGATGCGGGTGCAGTCTCGGAACCTCTGACGGTACATTTCGGGTGTGAGGCCATAGCGGGTGAGGAGGGCAGCTTTCATATGGTCATAGGAGGTCATCTGGTGGTCCGGGAGCTGTAGCAGGGTGTCGCGGCCCTCATTGAGGAATCTCCCCCATAGACCGGCTCCCCAGTCGTTTCTATCGATCCGGTGTGCAGTCATAGCGATTTCGTAGGCCTTAAACCATTGCTGGATGTCGTCCTCTCGGAAGTATTCTCGAACGACATCCTTGGGGATGTGTACCTTTTTCTCCGTTGTCCCTGGGGTGTGGGGTTTCTCGAACACCCCTACTTCTTTATTCTGCTTGCGTAAATCAATCTCAGCTAGTCGTCGCTCGTGTTCATATGCCAGTTTCTTTTCCTCGAGCTCCCTTTGTCTCTGTTTCTCCTCTCTTTCTTCTCGGAGACGCAGGTGCTCTAAGTTTATTTTCTGTTCGGCCAACTTAAGTTCAACGTCCATTTTGAGCCGAGCCATTTCTAGCTCGTGTAGTCGGGTTTTTTCTCGTTCCTGGATCTCGTCTTGCGAGAGACCCGTTCTTTGCTCTTCAGGGGCCATGGTGGTTTTTGCTGCGATGCTTCGATCGGGGGGTCCGGCAACCCCGGTTTCTGCCCAGGATTCTAGGGCATGCTTGAAATCGTCTTTGGTACTTAGTCCGGTGGTAGCGATACCTAGTTCGATGCAGAATTGTTTTAGTTCACAATGGTTGTACTCGTCCAATTTCTCCATCTGGAATTTCTCGGTGGATCCGCTTTCTTTCGTTGTCATCGTGATTTCGTCGTGGGGTGAGCTACTGTCTGTACGATTATGCGGTGATTCGGATCGCGCCGCTGGCCACCAATGTTAGACGGACCGGGAGGGTCGGCCGAGGATAAGGGGAGCGGTCTCCAGGGAGAGCCGGCTCCAGCGATCGTACAGACAAGTAACTTCCCCCCCCACAGACGGACACCACACTAGGGTAAGGTTCAACGAGATTTTATAGGCAATTCTGTGAGTACGATAAAATGGTACAAGGAGGTCTGGACTCAGGGGTCCCCTCGATTCTGGTCTCTGGTTTGGGGAAAGGGTAGCGGGACATTCTTGGTTACCAAAAGATGGAAATAGCTCTCAATCCTCGAGCTCGGCGTTCTAGATGATCGGGCCGCGGCGGAGCCAGCAGGTCCCGAGATGGATGAAAGAAACGACGGTCCGCGGCGAGCCAGCAGGTCCCGATGAAGATGATGGTTACAAACGGTCCGCGGCCACGCCAGCAGGTCCCGACGACGATGAAGGATATGAAGGTTGCGAAGGTTGCGGCAGCGCCAGCAGGTACGACGATGGTGCACAAGGCAGAGCTACGGCAGCGCCAGTAGTCCGTCAAGGATGAGTTCTTCTTTGCGTCTCTCGACTCCAAGATACAACTGCCTTCCTGCTCTGGAGCTGCCCCAGTTATAGGGCTGGTGATCTTTGATGTCCGGACCCTCGCACTTGGGGATTTGGAGGTCCGGGATGAGGGAGTTCAGACACCCAGCAGGGGGGTGGAGCCAGCGCCCGGGGAGGCGATGGGTGAGCGGCACTCGGCGAGGGAGAGCCATCGACACCTCTTTCTCCCATTGACTTGCCAAGTAGCCCGCTCACCTCCTGGGTGGATGGTGGTGCCGGGATGTCTGAGGCCTGGCTAGGCCCAAGGTTGAGGTCGATCGGGGGCCAGGCGGCCTCGTGGTGGGTTGTCCAAGATGGCGCCCAGGTTGGGCGCGTGGGCCAGCAGTGGATCGGACCCACGAGGTCGATATGTTCGAAGGCAGGGGTCCCTGAGGGGACGGAGAACGTGCAGTGATGGTGTGTGGCATATGTGTGACCGGGCTCGGGCCGGGTCGGGCCGGGGGGAGAGCGGCCCTTCCGGTGGCCTGTCCAACAGTTGTTTTAGTAAGATCATTTAAAAATAATGAAAATGTTGAAAATTGGGTTTTTAGTTGTGTTAATGTATACAAATAATGGATTTATAATTTTTTTAGCAGAGGGACATTGGGTTTTTAGGGGATAATGGTGGGGATGCTTTTTAAGAAGTGATTTTGTAAATTAAATGTAATGTTAATTATGTTAATGATATGCAAATTAATATTCTAAAATGAATTTTGTTACAATAATAATTTGTTTAAATCACTTTAAATGAATCAAAACATAAATTTTAAAATAAATAACTAAATTACTTCGAACCATACAAATAAAAAAAATGATAATCCAACATTAACAATCATGAAATTAAAAAATATATGACACCAATTTCTAAAACATAAATAAAAAAACAAAAATGTTTCTAATTTTTTTAATTTTAGAAAAACTATAATTAGAATATTTGTAATTTTTATTGTTGAAAATTAAAATGTCCTACAATTTGTTTTTTCATTTATATTTTAAAAATTGGTGCTATTTATTTTTTTATTTCATCATTGTTAATTTTGGATTATGATTTAATTTTTTATTTTATGGTTCCAAGTTTAGGATTTTTTTTTAAATACATAATTAGAAATAGTGATAAAATGGTTTTACATTTCAATGTTGAAATATGAATATATAGGTTTGCCTTCTGGTTAGTGTGTTTTTTTAAGTAAATATATTTTTTATTAATCCTAATTTTGGTATGAATATGAAGTAATGGTTGTTTATATAAAAGTTTCAGCTTTTTAGCGTGTAGTATCTTGGATAAAATGTCTTAGATGGTAGTGGAAATAGTCAATTCCACCCCCTTAGTGTCCAACAAGTTCCCCAGATTGGCTTAGATTGGAGTGGGAATAATGAATGTCACCTCTTTAGTGCTCACAACCTTCCCTAAATTGATATAGATTGAAGTGGAAATAGTAAATGTAACCCCTTTAGTGTCCAACATTCTCCTCACATGTTTTGGATTGGAGTGGGATTAGTAAATGTCACCCATTTAGTGAGCAACACTTTCCACAAATTGTTTGATATTTGAGTGGGAATAGCAATTGTCACCCTTTGAGGGCTTGATTATGACTTTGATAGTGCAGCGCTGGGTCTACCCTGCCACGGCAACACCGAGGGGGTGGTTATGCCACCCACCAGATTAGGAGTTTCCTCCTGTCTGGTGGGTTTTGTTTTTGACGTTCCCACAGTGGTGCCCTAAAAATGGGCACTATAATGGGAATGCCAAAAACAGTTCCTGCGTGGCATGGACTGCTACGTCAATGCCAGGCAGGAACTGGGGTGTGTGCACACAGGAAGGCAAATGTTCCCCCCCTTGCCTGAACCCCAAGGTGCAGAGGCACAATGGGGCCCTGTAGGACCCCATTTGTTTCTTCTCTACCAGGGTTTTCCTAGAGAAGGAACTGCCATGAAAATCATGGGGTAGAGGACACTCCTAATATGCTTGCGGGGACCGCAGAGGTCCCTCCAAGCATACTGATGCCTGCTGACCTCCGCAACACTGACACGGAATGACAGTTCCCTGGTGGCTGCGGCAGGGCAATAGTGGTCTGACCACCCTAATTGTAATAGTGCAGTTAGGAGACCACCTCTGCTGCGTCCCCACGAGTCTGGGGGTCTGTAGACAGTCAGACTCGTAATTAAGCCCTGAGGGCCTGATTGTGACTTTGGCAGTGCAGCACTGAGTCCGCCCCACCACACCACCAAAGCCGTGGTCAGTCTAACTGTCAGATTAGGAGTTTCCTCCTATCTGGTGGTCCTTGTTTTAGACATCCCCATAGTGGTGCCCTGAAAATGGGCACCACAATGGGAGTGGCAAAAACTGTGCCTGCGCAGCATGGACTGATAAGCCCATGCAGTGCAGGAACTGGGGTACATGCACACAGGGGGAAAATGGTGTGCCCCAGGGTGTGAAGGGGACCTGTAGGACACCCTTTGTTTCCTCTCCTCCAAGGATTTCATGGAGGAAAAATCACTAACAAAACCATGGCTGGCAGAGTCAAAACTCCTAATATGCTTGGCGGGACCTCGCGGTACTGCTAAGCATATTGATGCCTCTTGACTGCTGTAATGCCACTAGGGAATTGTTGTTCCCTGGCAGCTGTGGTGGGGCAACATGATGATCCATCCCATAATCATAATAGGGCAGTCGGGAGACCGCCAACTCTGCGCCCCCATGATTTTGGCTGGACGTGGACCGCCAGATTCGTAATTAAGCTCCTATTGGTATTGATTGGAGTAGAAATAGGAAAAATGAGCTCTATAGTACCCAACACTTCCCCAAATTGTTTTAGATTGTCTTGTGAATTTTAAATGCCACTCCTTTAGTGTCCAACAATTTTCACAAGTTGGTCTACATTGGAGTCCGAATAATAATATTTACACAGAGGGGGAGGAGTCAAGATGGCGGGCTGAACGCCGCCTAGTGAAGTAGCTGCTTGAGATGGTCTGCTCTGCCAAAAAAAACCCACTGCCTTAAATACTTTAAATCCCCTTTCATCACCTTTAACTTGCGGTGAATGGACAAAGTGAACATTTGATGAGTGAAATCAGCGCTTCATATCTATAAACGGAGGAGAGGGGAAAAAAGAGGAGAGACTTACAGTTCGCAGATTGGATTGCCGAACTGCTTCTTTTTACAGCGCCGCTGCCGCTACCACTTTTCTTCACGAGAAACGAGTGCAGGAAAATCTTCGACACAACGGAATCAATGCTGAGGCTGCTGCTCCGGCATTGCAGCAGGAGTCTGCTTCGTACCTGGAGCCACGCAGCAAGCCTTGCTCGTGTACCGCCGCCCCCGATGGCTGCAGCCGGCTGGGCGTTCCCAACTCCGCTCCAGCTGGGAGCACACCTGAAGAGACTCCTAACTACGCGGAGAGTGCTGCGGGGCCTGGAGAGGACGGGGACGGAGGCAACGGAGACGGGGGTAACGGAGGCAGGTCAGGAGCTAATGTCCTCGCGACAGACTAGATCTGCACGGAGCAAGAAGACTGCCCAGATACTGAAAAAAGCACACACAGGTACTATGGCAGCAGCTGTTACAGGGGCAGTGGTAGCGGGGTCTCTTGGAGATAATATTGAGACGCAGCAAATACAAATTACGAATAATGCTGATATACTTAAACTTGACGGTCTAAAAACTCTTAGTACTGGCGAAAATGAAAACGATAAGCGTCAAGATGTGAAACATGCTTCTGCTCCAGGTACAAAAGGAGGTGGCAGCGCTGAGCTTAGGCTAAGAACAGAGTCATTACCAACTGCTAAAATAAAAAGGAAAGGGAACGATAAAGTAGAAGAGACACATGCGAACATTGTGACAATTGTACCAAGCAATTTTTCGGGGGGGGGGGGGGGTCCGGCAGAGAATATCAGTAAGGGGTTGGCACAGGACAATGGGCTGGGGGCTGAGATGAGTTTGGGTAAAAAAGGCTCGGACAAACTTCCCATTGTTAAGGGGCTAACAAGCTCAGAAACTAATGAAATCTATGAAAATAACCTGGCCAAAACAAGTGAGAGCGCAAACACCATGGATACTCTAACAAAAAGAACAGCAATAAAGGAACCTCAACATAAGGTACAAGATCAAAGGGTAGAACCTGCGGGTCCCAATACTAACACTAAGGCTCAATCACAGATTGATTTGACTAAAACAAATGAGAAGAAATATGGGGGCGATATATCTCAGGAATCTGGGACCAAATCTGATGAAGACTCGAATATTGAGTATGAGGAACTTTCAGAAGAAGAGGGACTCGACGAGGCACTCAAAGCACCAACAAACAAAAAATCGATATCAAGGAAAACCAAGAGGAAGGTCAAATCTAAGCAAAAAACCCTCTTACTAAAAACAACTGGTAAAGAACTGGCAGGAAGTAAAAAAAGTCGACTAATAGATGACAGCCCTCTGAGAAGATGGATAGAGGCTAAGGGTGGAGTCAAGAATATGGCCCTAAGACTCTCGGGGGCCAGTCCCTAGGAGTTGAACGGGCAGATGCGCAACATTCAGGAGGATAACCTAAATAAAGCTAAAAACTTAAATAAACCCATGGACCTTATAACCGACTCTAGCTCAAGTGCACTTTCTATAAATCATGAGGTATCTAGCTACAAAGTTACAGTTATTACAGAAACTAATGGCAATCCAAGAACTGGGACTCCCCCAGTAGTCTCTACAACTTCCCCTATTTTTATCTCAGATATCTCTTTGCTTCCTCCCACATTAAATGATGCGGTGAAAGGGGCTGAAGAACAAGCTCTCGAGCTATCAGACTATAACACTGATCAAACAAATGAAGCCACTGAAACCATAGTATCTAGTTTGAGGAAAACTAAACCACAACCAGTTCTGAACTCTGATGTTAATTCAGGTGAAACTTTAGAACATGACTCTATAGAGGTTGTGCCGGATGATGCGAATCTTAAATCTCAAACAATAATATCTGATCCTACTTCCATACCCGCTCAAAAATCCTCTCAACCAATTTCATTTGATACATCAAACTCTACAGCCCCAACGAGTATAACAATGGAGTCAATCCTGCAGACTCTCATAGAACAAAGAGTGGAGATCCAACAGCAATATCTTCAGTTAAGAGAAGATAATACTAAGATACAAGGAGCTATGAGAGATATTTGCCAAGGCTTGGGAGGAGTGACAAAAGAGATAGAGGATATAAAATCACGAATAGTGGAGGTGGAAGAAGATGTAAACCAGACGACATCAACTGTTAAACAGAATACTTCAAGAGTGTCTCTGCTGGAAGCTAAAGTGGAGGATTTGGAAAACCGGGCCCGAAGACAAAACCTTAGACCATTTGGTATACCTGAAGGTATTGAGGGGTCCGATCCGAGAGCTTTTCTGGTTAAACTTTTTCAAAGAGCTTTTTTGGATCTAGCTGATTGGGATTGGGACTCCCAGTTGCAGAGAGTACATAGACTTCCCCTAGTCCAAAGGAACACAAATAGTAAATTTCCTAGACCATTTTTGATTTACTTTGGTAACTTTCTTTTGCGACAAGCGGTAGCACTAAAGGCTAAATCCAATAATCCTGTCACCGTTGATAATCTCACTTTTTTTGTGAAATCAGACTTAAGTAAGACCACAATGGATAAACGGTGGGAGCTGCGGAAGCTGATAGATGCTTTTAAAAATCTAGGCTGCATGGCTTATCTTCAAGAACCTGCTCGCCTTAAGGTCATTCGAGATGGACAAGTTGTCTTCTTCACTGATCCATTATCCGCTGAACAATCTTTGGAAAAATTCTCTCGGGATAATGAAAAAAGAAACCAAAAAGAGAAAGAAAATTAACGTGGGGGGTGGGGAAAGAAAATTAAAACAAAAAATCTAAAAATCTAAAACATAAAAAAAAAAGGGAATGAATAGGAGCATACTCGAATATCCTATATTGAACAGGCATTTATTGAGTAAATTGACATTTTTTTTGTATTCCCACGTAAATATTCTTATCTTTTATTGTATAAGTGGGTGAGCTTAACCCTTCCTATCCCTTTCACTTTTTCTTTTTTTCTTTGAGTATGAGCTGAATATGGGTAAAATAAGGATTAAACTAAAATGAGGCATGAGGCATGAGCAGTCTCTCATGTACGCAACTTCACTATGCTGCCCTCACAGCGGCAGCAAATGCTAGAGGGGTGCTCCCCCCCAAGGGACGGGTTGCAGCAAGGGAGGGGGTGGGGTTGTCACAGGGGTGGGGGTGACAACTGTTGTCAAGGGTGGTGGGTGGATACAAGAGGGAAAAACGTGATTGCAAGATTTGACTTTTTTTCCAAGAGAAGTAGGAAGGAAAACTTAACGACGGTGAAACAAATAAAAGTAGAGGGGAATAATACGTACAATGGCAGCAGTATATTAGCCAAATGCTTAAATTAAGAATTTTATGTTGGAATGTAGATGGCCTAAATAGTAAAAGCAAAAGAAATTTGGTACAAGAAGAGATTAAAATGTACAATCCCAATATAGTTCTGGTTTCAGAGACCCACATAAAATATCAAGACAGAAAGCTATTATCACAACTAAGTTACGAATTGGTTGCATGCACTTCTCTAAATGAGACTATAAGGGGGGTAGCTATACTTAAACAAAAAACAGTCCCTTTAGAAATAATTAAAACTGCTTCAGATGCTCGAGGAAGGTGGGCAATAGCACAGATGCAAGGTGACAATGTTAAACTGGTGTTTTGTGTGGTATATGGTCCAAATATTGACAACCCCAAAGTTTTTGAGGACTTAAGTTTAGAATTACTTGAATGGGAAGGCGAAACTATTATAGCTGGGGACTTCAATTGTGTTATGGATTATAAAATAGACTCTACGGGGCCAAAGAACTTTAAAAGAATGTACAAAGTTAGAGCAGCGATTTTAGAACTTGCAAGATTGAACAATATCAGAGATTTATGGCGGTCCAAACATCCTAGGCTGGCAGGCTTTACTTATTATTCTGCGCCGCATAGATCCTGCTCTAGAATTGATATGATATGGGCTTCTGATCAAATCCTAGACAACTGTGAGATTGAAATTTGCCCCAAAGTTACATCTGATCATAACCCCCTGCTTTTGGAAGCTACTATCAAAAATCAAAATAATAAACAACGACCGTTTACTTTTCCGAGACACTTACTAGCCGATCTAACATTTATCTTATTAATCAAAAAGCACATACAGGAGTTTATCACATTAAACATCAACTCGGCTAGCATAAACACTGTATGGGACACTTGTAAGTGTAGTATTAGGGGGTTTGTCCAACAGTATGTACTTAGGCTCAATGCAGAAAGCCGTAAGAAAAACAAAAATATGACATCAAAATTATTAGACTTGGAAGTACAACTGGCCGAGGCAACACTATACTCAAAAAATAATATAGAGATGATTAGAGCACAATTGGCGGAACTACAAGCAGGACTAAAAAAAACCTTGAGAGAAAGATATGTAGTAAAACTACAAAAATATAAACTAGATCAATACGAAGGTGGCGACCGTATTGGAAAAATATTAGCCTTCAAAACCGCGGATAGAAAAGCCAAAACTAAAATTAAGGAAATAATTGGATTAGACTCAATAACTTATGAAAGAGAAGATCAAATACTAAATCAATTTGTCAAATTTTACCAACAACTTTATACACCAGAGGCTATACCACATAAAATAGATATTGTAAAATACCTTGACCAATACCTAAGACCACCGCGGGCTTTAAACCTTGAAGTACTCCAACATTTAAACTCTAATGTCGCCATAGAGGAGATAAAAATAGCAATAGATCATTTACCATTAGGAAAGGCGGTTGGAGAAGATAGTATACCCGGGGAATTTTATAAACTTTGTTCTCAAGAATTGCTACCATTACTACAAAATGTGATTAATTCAATTATTGTTTCAAAACAAGCACCTTCATCATGGAAAATTGCCAAAATTATATTTTTTTTGAAAAAAGGAAAACCTGAAAAAGAATGTGGTTCGTATCGGCCCATATCTCTACTTAACTCGGACGTGAACATTTTTGCTAAAATTTTGGCCAACCGGTTAGCTCCCTATATGCCCGATATTGTCAATCTTCAACAACATGGCTTCGTAGTGGGCAGAGATACCACCCTGCATGTAAATACCTCAATTACAGCATTTGATGTAGCGGAAACCACCAACACCCCACTCGGTATGATAATGTTAGATGCGGAAAAAGCATTCGACCGAGTGGGGTGGGACTATCTGTGGGCAGTACTAAGTAAAATGGGTATTAGTGGCTCTTACTTAGATTGGGTTAGGTCACTCTATGATGAACCAAGGGCGGTGATCAGCTATGGAGGTAAAGACTCTGTCAATTTTAAGATAGCAAGAGGTACAAGACAGGAATGCCCCCTCTCTCCATTACTTTTTGCCCTTTCTTTAGAGCCTTTTTTAAATGCTTTAAATGACCAAATTAATATTACACCAGCCTACCATGGCGATATAACTCTTAAACTAACCGCCTTCGCGGATGATATAGCAATTTATACATCAGATATTAATAAAGCTATGCCAGAAATTATAAAAGAAGCGCAAAAGTTTGGGAGAATTTCTGGGTATAAACTGAATGTGAACAAAACCCAAATTATACTTAATTATACCCCGGTTACACAGGTCTATGATACATGCAAAGAAGCCGTTTATTTAGGTATTAAACTCACTACTAATGTGGGGGAAATCTTGAAAATAAACTATGAGACATTTCTAAAGGAAACTACTGTTAGTTTTAAAAAATGGCACAAGATACCTCTGAGTCTGTTAGGGAGACTTAATTTGATTAAGATGAAAATTTTACCTAAGTTGTTGTATTTGTGTAGAGCTATACCACTGCAACCAAACAAACTTTTTTTTTAAAAAGCTGGACGGTATTTGTAGTAGTTTTATTTGGGGTTATAAAAAGGCACGAAGGGCGGTGAAATTCTTGACACTCCCAATCTCTAAAGGAGGACTCACCTTTCCGGATTTTAACCTCTATTTTTTAGCTACTTTTTTTCTACGCATACGGAGCTTATTAAAAAATACCCCCTCTTTATTTTTTCATCAATATATGCTAGGCGCCGATTCTAATCAATTTCTACTACGGGTTCATGATCCAAACTACTTTAAACAGGTCAAATTCAAGACTGCAAAGCATGCTATAAGAATCTGGGACAAAATCATGCACATTAGTAACAGTTCATTTTACAATGCCGAACTTAGGCTATGGAACAACCCTGGTCTTCCGGATATATTCTCGGATGGGTCGGGGAATCGCTGGATTAGACATGAAATAAATACACTAGGAGACCTTTATAGTACTAATGGCTTGATCGACTTTGAGAACCTAAAAATTATAAATGGGCTCACTGATGATATGCACTTTAAATATAGACAATTGAGAGATTTTTTTTATAATAAAATGAGAATAACGGAAGCTAAACAATCAGATATTCTTGAGTGTGTTTATTCAGATAAAACAAAATCATTAATTAAACTGGGTTATCAATGTTTAATTAAGGATAAGAGAGAAAACACAACTCAAATAGCAGCCAAATGGTCTCGTAGACTAAATTTAAATATCAACTCAATACAGGTCAGAAACGCTCTAACACATCTAAGTGATATAGTACATTCTTCTAATCTTAAAATGCAACTATATAGGACAATTACTGAGCTGTACTATACACCACAAAAAATATCCAGCTGGGCGCAAGGTAACACGATATCAGATAAAACTATGTGTGTCAAATGTAACACGACTGCGGCTGGAATTGAGCACATGCTATATTCTTGCCCAGCACTTACTACTTTCTGGAATCGAATATCCGACCATTTCAGATTTAAACAGATAACTACATCTGAGCTCACAGTACAAATGGTTTTACTAGACATTTAGGATGGTAATAGCCCTAATAAAGACCTTATAACGATTTTGCTAGCATGTGCAAGACTAATCATAGCTAGGGCATGGATATCTAGAGAACCCCCTAAAGCGGCGGAATGGCTCACTTTGGTTTATGAAATCAGAACCATGGAACTTTCTTTAGCTAAATTTAGAGGTCCAAAAGCCCTTATTAGAAAGGAAAGGATATGGAAGGATTTTTTTGAAGGGCAAGAAGGGTGAATAGGCCTCTAACACCTCCTCTCTTTTGTTTTATTAGTTTATCGCTATCAGTTTATTGTCTTAAGTTTAGTGGTAACATGAATTTTTGTTTGCAAAATTTCTGAACTGTTTCCATACCTCTACTTTATTTCTGTATTTTTTCTTCAAATATATGCTTATTTTTTAACACGATACTAGTGGTACTATACTGTTGAAAACTGGATTTCATTATGGAACTGAAATGTAATGACCTTTGTCGTATCTTGCAATAATAAAAATGTTTAAAAAAAAATAAAAAAAAGGAGTCCGAATAATAAATGTTACCTGTTTAGTGTTGAACATCTTCCCCAAATTGGTGTAGATTGGAGTCAGAATAATATATACCTACCCTTTGGTGTCCAACATGTTATTCAAATTGGTGTAGATTTGAGTGGAAATAGTATGCTCCCCTGCTCTTTCTACGTCTCAACATCCTCTGCCATCCGCTCTTTGCTTCCTTACTCATATTCATTTAGTTTCCTCTAGCTGAATTCTCACATCTTACCCCTTTCCTCACCAACCTCTTGTCCAAAGTTCTCTCAATAAGTTAATAGCGAGCTTCAAGGTGAGATATATAAATGACTGAATACTGTACTGATGTTTGTTAAACATTAGGTACAGAAATAACAATAAAGTATTCGATGGAGAACCCACCATTCTGTTGATAACATCATTTTGTACTTGAACATACCTCTAAAGCCATTTATCATCATTTGGAGAATTGAATGGTCATTGTCTAACCTTGCAATGGGGATACCCTAACTGTGCTCGAAAATGCAGCAAAATCAGCAAGAGGCTCCTTTGATGTCTATGGAGCAACTTTAATGAAGGAATGAAGACTTAAATCAGTCAAATGTAGGGGCTTGTTTATCAATAAGTCACACAGCGCAGCACTGCTGTGCTGCATGACAGGTATAAGGCAGAAAGCCCATATTTAACATCATACAGCGTATTCCTGTCTCTTCCCAGCGCTGGTGCACAATGTACTGCCTAGCACCAATGCAGGCACCCTTGCACCACCCTTGCACCATGGTGCAAGGGTTCCTGCATAGTAAGTAGGATTGTTTTTGTGCAGGAAGGGGCACCTTCCTGCACAAAAAAAACCCTCTGAGGCATATTCTTCTTTCGCAGCACACATAGAAAGAGGAAAACACAAGGAGAAATGAGCATATTTCTCCTTGTTACACCTCACCTGGGGAGGTGTAGCAGTTTTAGTGCATTCCCAGGTTTTGGCGCATTCCCAGGTCTACCACTTATGGTAAATCTGTGAATGCGTCATAAACCATAGGTGCTGTGTGGCATGTTGCCTCCCTTGGGCATAGTAACACAACGCAGCTATTTGCACTCTGTTGCTTTACTCTGGATTTATCAAGCCACTCAGGGCCACGCAAGGAGGCCTTGCGTGGCTTGATAAGTCATACTTTGTAGTTGTGCATACATCCCGTTGCGCGGTGCAAGTGAGACACAACTACACGATAAATAAGGCCCTCAATATTAAACATGCATGTTTCATGGCTATTTATTGTGAAAAAAAGTTAGAATGAAGTTGAGGGTTATTTGGAGGCTTGTGGGTACTTTGGGTTCACATGTATTTAACAGTGCTAATTATGAAACTCGAACTAGACTGCCATTTTGAACAGTGCAGTCACCTCCAAAGTGTTTACACCATAGTCAATCACACACAGGCCTTCCTCTTTAAAAACGAATTGAATGTGCTCCCTTGCACGTGCCATGCACTCCCAACCAGGGCGTGGCACCTGTTCAAAATGTTGAGAGTCAATATTGGTAGTAGAAACAGTGCTGGGCCCTTGATCATCATTATGGGAAAGTAAAAAGGCATTCCCTCCAACCTAGCAGCGGCTCGTGAAGGTAAGAGCAGAGGGGTGGAGGGTCAGGGTAGGGGGGGATTCGACAGACGACCACCAGGGAAAATTAAATACATAACTAATTGTCCATTGTCGTCTCCTGTCAAAATCACCCCCTCCCCCACCAGGCCCCACTGCCACAACGATCTTTCCTGCACGGGCCGCAGCTGCTCCAGCCTTAACATAGACACTGACTCTGAGGGAAGGAGTTTTAAAGCAACTTTCGTTACTTTCCTGATTGCACTGGACAATGCTTTGTTGTGCATGGGAAACTACCATGAGAGCCACTCTTCCCTTTCTTTAAAAATATAAGATAATTCGCTTTGAATTTCTGTAAAACATAGGAAAAATATAGAAGACCTCTGAAGGCATTTTTTGTAAACCTTGATTAGCTGGCATTAAAGAAATATTAAAAACATTATTCATCATCCACAAGAACATCAACAATGCAATTACCAGTTAGAACAAAAGATAGATAAATGTTTATTCCACCTACCATTATTTTAGCAGTAGGATGGCTCAGTGCCGGCTCACTGAGTTAAACCTAAGCAATTGGTGGATATCCTGGTGATCTACAGATCTTAAAGTTGAATTTCTGCAAAGTCAACTCAGCCTTTCCTTATTCTGAGGTTGGTACTTTAATTGCTGTTAAACTGAATAATACAATAAACAAATGAAGGAGTATACCCCGAAGAGAAAAGAAATCAACGAGATATGTAGAGGAGGAAAAAAGGAAAAATGATTCCTTTTTAAGAAGACCCCTCACTCACCAACCTAGTTGGTGACATGCTTCATCATTGGGGTCCCACCCGAGCAGCCGAATGCAACCCGGGTGTGCTTCAACGCCTGATAACAGCGGAGCAGGTTTTTTATGCAACGATAGTGCAAGTGAGTGAGATAGTGAGTTTAAAAATGTCTTTATTGTACTCCCTAAAGTTTATTATGGAGCAATAAGACAATATTAAAAGCAGTGTGTGATACCTAAACAGGTTAAATTGACTTAAGGTATCTGAATAAAGTGGTGGTCTACATGTTTCAACCTTTCAAAGATAATACTAGGTTTTCTTCAGGACCTATGCAAGGACCCAGGAGTTATGCACATGCTAAGGTGCACCCGTCCCAGGGTCACACATGAACCATGCCATGTGCTTACGGTATGACAACCTTTCAGCCTTCTGTGAAAGGTAAAAAATCTGGAAGACAAATAAACAATCACACACAGCTCTAGTTATTACTGTGTCAAGACCAGTTCATTGCTCTCATTCGTGTCTACATTGTGAAACTTATAGCATGGTATGGATAATTTCCACACTCACCGTGCAAATAGCATAAATTGTGCGCTGTGAGTTCATACAATAACAGTGGTTTATTTGAGAAACGAACCGGGGTGCAAATCCACCCCTATTCGTAGTGTCATATCCACAATAAGCATATTCCCAAGTGGGTGTCACAACGCTCACCTGAAAGTGAGCGTACTTTGCGGTGGAGATAATAAAATACACATGTGCACATCACGTACTGCCGTACTAGTGCCAATGCGAACCGATGATTTACTGCTTTATAAAATGGAAAATCTGCAATAGCAAATGTTGCATGAAGAATACACATGTATTTCTGTAAGATTCTGCAAGATGTGTTTTAACTGTCCTGTGCTATTAGGGGATCAGGCTTCTGGGATTTGTGTGACACCATCCTCATGAGTTTTATTCAAGCTATTCCTATATTGTTATATTCTGATTGGCTTCATTGTGATCCTTTATGGGCCAATCACCACATTATAAGTGGAAATGTACATGGTGGGAGCAATCGTCACCATGTGTTTTGCATGGAATGCTCCTTCTTTCAGCAAAAACATGCATCTGTCTCAGAAAGGCATAGTTTCTTTTAAGATTATCTTATAAAAAAACATAATTTAATCTACAAAACAAACAAGGAAGAGTCGCAAAGAAAGACACGTTATTTTGGCACGTTTAAATAACAACAAAAGCAAACTATTCGTTTTTGTAAAAAAAATTATATGTGCCACCCCTCCAGCCTGCATTAAACATTTTCTATACCCTGCAGTTTACATGCATTTACAGTCTCCCTGCGCTAACTATGGATGCCCGTTGTTTAATAAGGTTGATTAATATCCTTCCTCTAAGATGTCCTGAGGAAAGGAACAAGCACGAAACATGTATTTCGCTGGCAAGGATCCGCATCCAGATCTGCAGATGTTTTTTAACCCCCTAGGTTCTAATGTTTTTATTCTTTCATCGAGTTCAGCCTAGAAGGACATTACGCTACAACAGCCCCACTCAGTGGCGTCACTAGGGTTGGTGTCACCGGGTGCGGGTAACTCATGGTGTCACCCCCTCATGACTTACCTCATGGACCTCCGAGTCCGCCACTGGACACAGATGGCAAGAGATTCCAGCCTGAAGGGCTGGTGGACAAAGATGGACAAACAGGGAGGCTGCCAACCATGTGGCATATATGTGAGACTGCTGGGCAGGGCACTGTAACTGGCAGGGATGATGTAAAACAGGCAGATAAAAACAACCGGTTTGAAACACCCTACCTACAGTCCCAGCCCATGAAGGAGCCATGTAGGACAACGGTATCACAGAACAAGAACACTCAGTCTCCATTGCTGTTTCTGTGCCTTTTTTCAAGAAAAAGAACAAAAAGGTGTTTGCGAAAAGACAAAATATTTTACAGGTGTTGATGAATCAGTTTTTTTCACCTAGAGGTCTTTAAAGGAGTAGCACTGCTAGGCTTAGCCCATTTCTTGGGCGCTATCGGGTCATCAGTGCTGGGTACAAACTATCTTTAGATCAACAAGGCAGATAGCCGTCATCCTGGTAAAACACATCTCAAAATCCACGGGGACAAGGTAGTCACCCCAGACATCTCACTATTCATGCGCCTGCAACACCCAGATCAACCCACTCCCAGCTTAACAGGATATGAATACTTGCCTCTGGATCTGTTAATGACCACCTCACCAGGACTTTAAGCCTTCTCATTGATACCACAGGGTGCCAATTAAGATAGAACCGTAACAAATTCAACCACCCCAATCACACAACTTACCCAGGCAAGAACAAGTGACTTACATGAAGAGTTCAACCCTAGCTGCAGAAACACACTATCAACCCTAGCTGCAGAAACACACTATGTTTCTTGCAAGTAGGAAGTTAAAGATTATGAAAAGGAGTGATAGCATGGTTGCTGGGTTCCTTGGTGCTACCTTTCCTCCTTACCCCTGCGCATACCACCTTGCAATCCACTAAGCAGTACTGCGATTGCAGGACAGCCCATTCTCACAAGCACCCTCCATGGCTTTAACCACAGAGCACCTCTCAAACCCCAGAGTTCTCTAACCCACCAGCCCACCCTCCATCTCTAACTCAGGGCACAAGCAAAGTATAATGTGTTTCCTGGTCGGTGAACAGTATATATCTACAAATTGTACTTTACTTAATTTTATTCAGTGCTAGGTATTCTTCTTATACTGTAAGGGAGATGCCAGCCTAGCCCTTTCCAACCTCCCTGACAAATGATAGAACCAACTTTTTTCAAACTCACTACAGGACGGCACTGGGCCGAGTGCAATGAGGACCCGGTGTCCTGGTTACCGACCGAGAGAGGGAGCTTCCCGGGCCCAGGGCGCACGATTTTCCATTGGGCGGAATCATTCTGAGGTGTAGACTGACAATGGATGTCTTTCCTGTGATATTCGCCGAATCCCCAGGTCTAAAAAATAACCCTGGGTGGGCAGAGTACACTGGGCCCTGCCAGGGTATAAAGAGAGTATCTGGCTCCTACATAGCTGCCAAGGTTTCAGATTGCTATGTGTGACATTTTCAGAATTTCAGTGTAATCATGAGTGACATTTCAACAACGAGTGGCACTTTCTCGTGGGCAAAATCACACAATGAAGAAGAGGGAAACATATAAATATTAGACATTACACCGATTTGAGCAACGAGAAACTCTAAGATCTTGAAATTGGTGCAGAGCAACTGATCTTTGCAAAATGCATTGTAACCCTCTTTGCTACTTTTTGGGGAGTCAAAACTGCTACCAGACAAGTAACTCTCCAGCAAGAGCTTTTACACCCATAAGTTATATCTAAGCACTGCACCCTCCCTCAGCGCAGCAGGTACAGCTAAACCACAAGTAACTAAAGGATCTCCGTGGCAAAAGCATTAACCTGCTAAGCTATCTACAAAAAATACAGTTCAGTGATGTCCAAGTACACCTTCTTGTTAACCCTCTGCACAGGCAGGAGCAGACAGGCAGGAGCATTTCGCTCTGCACCTGCAGTGGTTATAGAAAGATCATACCTGGCCAGATGTAATCTGAAACCAGTTCTGCTCAGTGAAGGTACACTGTGTCTTTCCAAAAGATAATGCAGTGGGAGACTCCCTGCATTCCACGGCATGTAATTTCCATCCAAGATTCATGGCTTCCCCTTCACTCCCCCTGATAGATTCCAACACATACAAAATAAAACCGTGCGAGAGGCAATTTGGATTGTGTGTTTTAGCTTTCAGACTCTGCATATAGTTTAACTGATAATGTCTGAAATCACGCCGCACCGAAAACAATTAGGTACAGTATAAAACCCGGCACTCAAAAGGTATGTTCATGACGCATACTTTATTTACCCTGGGCCCGCTCGCTCTGATGAAATAAAAAGCCTTGTAGGGGGTTTAAAAAAACGCACTCTGTGATGCTCTTTCCTATGTCCTGCAAGCTCCTCTTGCTGGACAATTAATTATAAGGGGCTTTTTTTCACGGCAGACTGCCCCAGTACATATCTCCTCTATGCCCTGAACTGACCAAGAGCCGTCTCTGGCAGTCACTTCTGCCCGCGGCGCCCCTGACTTTGCTCTCTGTGGCGTGACCCCACATTTTAAATGAAGCGGACTACAAACACACTTGCCCAAACAAATAGAGTGTACTCGGTAGCAACCCCTAATCCGTTTGTCAAAAACACAGACTTACAGCATAGTTATGCTCCCTCCTCCACTGAGCAAGTTCGGTCCTTCGGTCCGTCGGTCCTGGTGAGAGCAGTAGCATCGCCTAGGCCTCTCACATGACGCACACTATGCTCATCATCATAACGATGGCAGTACTATTTTTGCTGACAGTGCGCACTCACTGACTGTATGTAGCGGGATGACGAGCAGAGGAGCAATGCGCGCGGGGGCTGTTCCAGGGCCGTCATTGGTAGTGCTAAGATTGACGGCCCTGGGACCCACAAACTGGGTACGCCGCCGCCACGCAGCGGCAGCGCACCAGCATCATCACCACCGTGCGTGCGTGCATTGCGACGTGCTGTGTACTGACTGCACTATACTGTTGTATTTTAATTTGTAAGCAGGTGGCAACAGCAACTGCGCACCGGCACCACTACAAATAAAATAAAGCAGCACTGGCAGCAGAGAGGTGAGGGCGAGGCTGAGGCTCAGGCTGCACTCCCCTGTGCAGTGCAGAGCGAGCCACCCAGTGTAACTAACCAGATTGGTGTCACCCCATGATGGGGTGACACCCGGTGCGGTCCGCACCCCCCGCACCCCCCTAGTGACGCCACTGGCCCCACTCCACCCACTCCCCCTCCCAGAGTAAAAAAAAACGGGTAGCGGTCTCTACCCAACTCCACACGCGGGAACGCGTGGTGTCAATTTGTTGACTGCGTCACGTTGCCACTACCCGCTCATCTCGGTCATTTGGAAGGAGCTCGCGTCAGTCTATTTTACGGACGGCCTTCCTCGTGTTACAGTACCTAAATCCGAGGCTGACTTGGCGCTTTTCCCCATAAATACTCTACGAACTGTCAAGTTTATTAAAAAAAAAGATTTAACGTTAAAGACCTCATGAATTTGGAGCTTGTGAGGGGATAATGAAGATTTAGCGACATTTGAGGAACAGATTACTTTTAAAGAAACTACATTACACTAAACTGTCAAAGCCTGATGAGGTATCTATCAGTTTATTCTATGCTTGGCGGCCATGATCGGAATAGCTCACTCTGTACTGAAAAAGCCGGCAAACTGCAGATTGTAAAACTCTCATTTTAACTCGCTTTTAAATTACAGTCTTTAATCAGTAAACAGACTTTTATTTGTGTACTGTGCTTGACTAGTCAATACTTTCAGTGTGTGTACACCCTCTCAGTGGTGGCATGTGGACTGACAAACTCATGTCTACTACCAACACACCCTTAATATTGTTTTGTAAGTTGCTAAAACAAACCGGAGGAGCCCAGAAATAAATGAAGATGTGAGATGTTTTACTTTTAAATAAATGCACATGATTCATTTTGTCCTGTTACTGCTTGGGGTCTCCAAACCGGTCCTGGAGGGCCGGATCCATGCCAGATTTTTTGGATATCCCCATTGAGATACATGTAGTAATTTTAAAAATATGGCATGGATCCGGCCCTCCAGGACCGGTTTGGAGACACCAGTTGAACCTGTCCCTAGTGTTGATGGTTGTCATAAGGATTGCCTGCATCATCTGAACAGTTTTGTGTTAGTCGTATTTCAAATTTACTCTGTCCGCAGTGAACTGATGCACTTATAAAATGTATTTTTTATTGTTGCCAGTAGAATTAAAAACAATATTGTGGGCCTCTAAGGTAACCAAAGATTAGCCACTTTGCAATGCTATTAGAGACACAGAAGCCTTTATATGAAATGGTTATAAAACCTATGATGTTGAAAGGGTTCAGGAATAATTTTTTAATCCTTTAGTCCTACCTATATAGCATTATTACCCTGCATATTAGGATTAGCATTTTGCCCAAAGACAGTGGACAACTTTTATCATTAACAAATTCAAATGATGCTGATTTAAACAAATGCAAATTTGCCAACAAATTAATGTACAAATGACATAAAATCATTTGAGTGAGCAGCTCAGTATGAGTAATAGTAAAGACGCACACGCTACAATGATTCCCGTCCTAGAACATTGGAATTAAGCCCTTCTAAAAAAAGGCCTATAGCAGTCTGTAAAATAGTGTTCCCATAGTATTTCTAAACATACAAGAAAATGCAGGTCATAAACTTACAGTTGAGCTCCATATCAACCTCGCAGTGGCGGCTTGCACACATAAGACATTGGGGGCCAGCAGGGGGGGCAGGGAGGAAGTAAACAAAAAATAAATTAAAGTTCTCTCCTGCTGCGTCTCTTAACGTTGTCCCTCCTCGTCGTCGCTCTGGCCAGAAGCAGGAAGCACACAGGCTCCCCTGACTGAGCCAATCACAATGCTGCAGTGCAAAATTGTGACTGGTCTGAGCACTGTGGTTTAGCCCTCACCCACAGACTGAGAGCCTGGGTATGTTCTCCACCCAGCCTGTATTGCTGCCTGCGTGGAGAACATGCAAAGTACGCATGACAGTTTGTCCGGCCTGAGACGGCAGGCCAAATTGTCATGCACACTGATATCAGTGCATACCACACCCTGTGGTTGCCTGTTATCCCCCTAGCCCCATCCCCAAGACTAGTATACAAAATACAATGATAATAAAACCATGGTTTAATATTGTTTTACTTTCTTGACACTGCTGGAAGGGAGGGTGACGCTCCTCCGCTATAGCGAAGGAGCTGCTGATGCTGCCTCGCCTATCTTTTCTGTTCCAAAATCTCTGCCCCAGGGTCGGAGATGTCTGCACACGAAGTCTAATATTAAATAGCATATGTGGGAGGGACAATTGGAAGTAGTGGGAACATGTGGAATAAATCATCCAAAATTGTGAGTTAAAGGGAAATTTAAGATGGGTCTTTCGAAGGAAAATGCTTATATAACACCTACTTTCACATGCAAGTAAGATAATTGCTATTCATAAAAATAAAAATAAAATACTACCACAGCCAAAATAGTGAAAAATAGGCTTAAGTGTACACAGCTCAATCTTGCAGCAAGTCAAGCAGCACACACAAACAACTACTGGCCTCTATTCAATATTTTATTGTTGATGTAAATACAGCTCGGAGCAGGACCAAGAGTTGTTAGGACCTGACAATTTGACAACTTTTTTATGGTATAACAAAGAGAGGTTGATTTTGTTGCTAATATAGTCAGAAATGCCCTGTGTCAACATGACTCATGAAAGACCACCCAAATGCATCAGATGGAGAGAGCAGGTATAATTTTGTAATCTTGCAAAAGACAGCCTCACACAGAAACATGCTTATGCTTGAAAACTGTCATACTGATTGTTAGAGCCGGCTGTCTCTAGTTGGCAGAGGTATGCACTTCTGACAAATAGGGACACTCCTTTTCTAGTCAGGGCAAGGGGATCACACCCTTTGATAACCCCTGCTCACCCCCTTGGTAGCTTGGCAGAGCAGACAGGCTTATCTCAGAGGCTGTGTTAAGCATTTATGACCACATACCGTAATAAAGTGAATACACTACAAATGGACACGACACAGTAGTATTATAAAAATAAGGATTTTTATATAAGGCTTAGCACAAGACCAAATAACGACAAAAATATACACAATCTTAATAAATACTTTTGGAAGGGAAAATAAAAGTTCAAATGTGGATTCTTCTTTAGTACAGAGTCTTTTCGTATCAAAGCAACTCTTCTTCTTGGCAACACAGTTCTTAGCAACAAGGTAACCCACACGGGAGCTACACGACGTCGAGGCAAAGTTAATCCAAAGGTTCGGCGTCGACCGCGAGGAGCGCTACGTCGAGCCCGGAGTCACACGGACCCCCAACAACACAGTACCTTGGAAAATGGAGCACACGATGATCAGCGGCGTCGAGCAATCCGGTGTCGCGTCTTCGGTGTCGATCAGGCCTCAGCAGTGGTCGATGTCGATAATTCTGTTGCAAGTGTGAGCAGCGCTCACAGCGTCGAGAGGGCACGAGGGCGATGCGATCAGCAGCGGTGCAGACACGAGGTCCCTTGGAGCTGGAGCCGAACTCACTACTCACTGGCGTTGCTGCTGGCGTCGATCGGGCCGGCGGCCGGCGTCGAAGAAGCGGGACACTGGAGCCGTTACTCACTATGTCGAGCTGGATTCGGCGACGTCCGTCGGCGTCGAGATTGCTGGTTCTTTCAGAGGTGCTGGATTCACAGGTTCCAGCAAATAGCACTTTAAGCAGATGAAGTCCTTTAGCCCTGTGACTTCAGCAGGAGACTGGCACTCTTCCAGTCCTTGGAGATTTTCTTAGCAAGCGTGAGAGTACACACACAGTTCCTCTCTCCTGGTTCCTTGGCAAAAATAAAGAAGCACTGCAGGATTCCCCCCAGCAAACAGCACACTGGCAGAAGGGGTAGGCAAGTCCTTAGATCAGCAGGCCTCTTGTCCTTGGTTACAGGGTTCCTTGTCAGAAGTGATCTGATTTCTTAGTTCAGGGGTCCTTCTCTTATACCCCTTTTCGGCTTTGATCCCTTTGTCCATGTAGGGGGATTTCCCAACATCCTGGGTCTGTTGTGGGTGGAGACAGGCAGAAGCACCTGGCCAATTCACTGAGCAGGGCTGGGTCCTCAGACGCCCAGCAGGAGGTGGAGCCAGCATTGTCACCGGCAGGAGCAAAGCTATCGGCCTCCTGGCAGGAGGTGGGGCCAGGATCGTCCATGGCAGGCACATAGCCATCAGTCGCTTGGCAGGAGGTGGAGCCAGCATTGTATCAGGCAGGGCAGGCTATCAGCAACTACTCTCCCCCTACTCTCAACGCAAATGTCCCACTCATCCCACACTGACTCATCCAGACCTCTGGAGCCACCCAGCTCCTGTCACACACACGCAAGACCTGCAGAAACCAGAAATGGTTAGACAAGAAAATAGACACTTTCTAAAAGTGCTATTTTCAAACCCAGAGTCCAAAAACCATCCACACCATCGGATGCGTAATTAAACCCCGAGTTCAGGGATACCAAACTCGACATTGCACCATGCTCCCCGAGCCAGCTAGGATCATAGCATTAATAATCCCGGCGGCCCATTCTAACCAACGGAGAGCAGGTTACCTCGCAATAGTGAAGAACGAAGATGGCCGTAGTTCACTATTAGGACATGCCAACTTGGTCAGGCTTGTCCTACCTTATACTTACAATGCACCCTGCCCGTGGGCCTACCATAGGGGTGACTAACATAAAGTTAAGGGAAGGTTTGAGGGGCTGGCAAGTAGGTATACTTGCACAGTCCGCGTGACAGTACCAGACTGCACGTAGGTCTCGCAATGACCGACCCGTAGACATTCTTTTACGAGGCCGCTCTTGTGGGTGGCACAACCCGTGCTGCAAGCCCACGAGCGGCATTTGTATTTACAAGCCCCGGCACTCCTGGTGCACTAGACTAGGGACTGACAGTAAACCAAATAAGCCAAACATGGAATACAATCGATACATCAATTTAACATAGGGAGCACTTGCGCTGTGGCACTGATCAGCAGTGGCACAGCGCCCAAAGCATTATCCAGCAAAACATCGCAAAACAGTGGAAGCAAACAGAAAAAATGGAGGAGAGACTCAAGCCAATGATGTCAGGTCTAACACGTGTCCCCTCCAGCTGAAATGTGGGGAGAACTACCCTTGACCTAGGGAGTCCTCATCACTAAGGCGGAAAAATCTGGACAGACTATCAGCATTGGCGTGATCTGTACCAGGGCGGTGTTCCACCGTAAAGTCCATCCCCTGTAGGGAAATGGACCACCTCAACAGTTTCAAATTCTCACCCCTCATTTGCATCAACCATCTGAGGGGCCTGTGGTCTGTCTGAACCCGGAAGTGAGCCCCAAACAGGTAGGGTCTTAGCTTCTTCAGCGCCCAGACCACAGCAAATGCTTCTCTCTCTATCGCACTCCACCTCGTTTCCCTGGGAAGTAACCTCCGACTGATGAAGGCTACAGGCAAGTCTCGGCCCTCTTCATTCACCTGAGCTAGAACAGCCCCCACACCATGCTCTGAAGCGTCCGTCTGGACAATAAATTCTTTCGAGAAGTCGGGTGCCTGGAGTATAGGTGCTGTGCACATTGCAGTTTTCAGGGTGTCAAAGGCCGTTTGATAGGCATCAGTCCAGATCACATTTCGTGGCTGCTTCCTGGAAGTCAGCGAAGTCAAGGGGTGCACAAAGTTACCGTAATCCTTGACAAACCTCCTGTAGTAACCCGTGAGACCTAAGAAGGCTCTCACCTGAGTTTGGGTTTTGGGTGGCGCCCAAGCCAGGATGGTATCAATCTTGGGTTGCAGGGGGGCAACCTTGCCGCTCCCTACTTGGTGCCCCAAGTACACCACAGAACCCTGCCCAATCTGGCACTTACTGGCTTTGATTGTGAGGCCTGCTCTGCGCAAGGCCAACAACACTTCCTGGAGGTGGCGCAAGTGTTCCTCCCAGCTGGCGCTGAACACTGCGATGTCGTCCAGGTAGGCGGCACTGAAATCCTCCAGTCCTGCCAAGACCTGGTTGACCAACCTCTGGAAGGTGGCAGGGGCATTCTTCATCCCAAAGGGCATCACCCGGAACTGGTATAGCCCATCTGGTGTGGAGAATGCGGACCTCTCCTTTGCCCGATCAGTCAAGGCGATCTACCCGTACCCAGACGTTAAATCAAACGTACTAAGGTACCGGGCAGCCCCCAACCGATCTATGAGCTCATCAGCTCTGGGGATGGGGTGCGCGCCAGTCTTCGTGACTGAATTGAGTCCTCGGTAATCCACGCAGAACCGAAGTTCTGGTGAAGCACCAGGCGCTGCAGCCTTCGGGACCAAGACCACTGGGCTGGCCCAAGGACTGCTAGAGGACTCAACCACCCCTAACGCAAACATTTTGGAGACCTCCTCCTTAATGTATGCTCGAACCTTGTCAGTCACCCTGTAAGCCTTGTGCTTCACAGGAGGGCTGTCTCCGGTTTCAACGTCATGGACACACCAATGAGTGACACCCGGAACCAAGGAAAACAGATCCGGGAATTGTCCCAACAGGAGGCGACAATCCTGTTTCTGCTCAAGGGTCAGTGTGTCAGAGAGGACCACACCATCCACTGACCCGTCTTGCTCTTTAGCACACAGGAGGTCAGGAAGAGGCTCACTCTCCTCCTCCATTCCAGCATCTGTAGCTAGGAGCATGCCCACTTCGGACCTTTCTAAGTGGGGCTTCAAACGGTTGACATGCAGGACCCGCAAGGGGTTCCTGGGAGATTTCAAGTCCACCAGGTAGGTGACATCGCTCTTCTTCTCCACAACCTTAAACGGTCCAGTCCACCTGACCTTGAGCGCACAAGGTTCCACAGGGGACATGACCCACACTTCTTGACCAGGCTGAAGCTCTACCAGAGTGGCATTCCGGTCGTACCAACGCTTCATCTCCTCCTGGCTGGCCTCCAGATTTGCCTGAGCAAGATCTCTGAAGCGCCGAGTCTGGTTCCGAAAGGCCAGCATGTAGCTGTATACATCCTGGGGAGGTTTCCTGGGAGATTGCTCCCAGCCTTCCTTGGCCAGACTCAAAGGCCCTCTTACCGGGTGACCATACAAAAGCTCAAAGGGGCTGAACCATAGAGACTTTTGCGGCACCTCTCGGTAAGCAAACAACAGGCATGGCAAGAGGACGTCCCATTTCCGCCTCATTGGTTCTTCAAGACCCATGATCATGCCTTTAAGGGTCCGGTTGAATCTCTCAACCAGCCCGTTTCCTTGAGGGTGGTAAAGAGTGGTGAACTTGTAGGTTACCCCACACTCCTTCCACAGAGACTTCATATAGTTAGAAATGAAGTTGGTGCCCCGGTCTGACACCACCTCTCTGGGGAACCCCATCCGGGAGAAAACACCCATCAGTGCCCGTCCCACCACGGGGGCCGTCACTGTTCGGAGAGGGATGGCTTCCGGGTACCGTGTGGCATGGTCCACGAAGACCAGGATAAACCTGTTGCCCAGGGCTGTCTTGGGGTCCAGGGGCCCAACAATGTCAATCCCCACCCGGTCAAAGGGGGTACTGACCACTGGAAAAGGTTGGAGGGGAGCCTTCTGCTTCCTTCCGCTTTTCTCATTTGCCTGGCAAGTGTGACAAGTCTTACAATGGATGTCTACATCCCTTCGCATCTGAGGCCAATAAAAATGGGTGACAAGCCTGTCATAGGTCTTGTCCTGCCCCAGATGTCCAGCTAACGGAACGTCATGAGCCAAACCCAGTAGGAAGGCTCTAAAGCGCTGGGGTACCACCAGCACACGGGCTGACCCAGGCTCAGCAGCCTTAGGCTCGCTATACAGGAGGTCGTTCTCCCAGTACACAAAATGTGACCCTGACTGATCACCTGAGGATTGGGCTGAGGCCTGCTGCCTCATACCCACAAGAGAAGGGCACACCTTCTGTTCGGCACAGAATTCCTCCCTGGAGGGACCACCATCCTGCTGCCAATGGGTCAGCTTGGGCAGGTCTCCCAGTTCGGCAATTTGTTCCCCTGTGGGCTCCAGGGCATCCCCCTCAGGGTCTACCTCCTCCTGGACCACGGGAACTACGGGGGCCGGTTTCCCGCGCCTCCTGCCTCTTCTCTTCACAGCTGGGTCCTGGGCCGTACTTTCAGGCTCAGGGACCCCATCAACACCCTTACTTGCTGTCATCGATCGAGTGGTTGCACACACCCACTCTGGCACGCACAACATTCTCAAATGCGTCTCCCTCTCCACCTTAGCCCAAGGGGAGTCTTCCAAATCATTGCCCAGGAGACAATCGACAGGCATGGCGGGCCTCACAGCAACCTGAAGAGTACCTGAAACTCCCCCCCATTCAAAGGAAACCTGAGCTACCTCACACTCTTTCTGGGAGTTGTCAGCAGCTATCACAGGGTAGAATGCGTGGGGAACCACCTGCTCTCTGGACACCAAGTGACACTTGACAGCTGTCACACTCGCTCCGGTGTCTCTGAGAGCTTCCACTCTATGGCCATTAATGGTAACCCACTGCCTATATTTACTAATGTTACTAGGCAGAGGGGGTGGAGGGACCATTTGCATGTCTCCTAGCGAGACCAGGGACATTTCTGCGGGACCCCTCCCACCAGGGACAACCATCTCCTCCCCTCCCAGGGCTACGCTCGCCAACTGACGGGGGGTGCACGCGGGGGTGCATTCAAATTCTTCATGGGACACTGGGGGTCATAATACCGGTGTCCCACCTGCCCACAAAAGTAGCAGGTTAGGGGGCCCCTATGAACAGGTTTACCCGTCGGGCCCCTGGCTTCTTCTCAGGGGGAGGCTGGGAACCTTTCCCTTGGTTCCCTTGGGGATTACTTTGGGGCCCTTTCTGGGACTCCTTCTGTTTACCCTTGTCCCCCCACTCTTCTGCTGGGGACCCTACCCACCTTTGGTTGAGTCTCCCACAGGACCCTTGTGGACCCTGGTACTGACCCAGCGGTCCGCCTCCTCAGCAAGTTTTCTAGGGTTAGATATCTTGCTATCAATCAAGTGCTGGCGCAGCTCTGGAAAACAGTTATTAGACAAATGCTCCCAAGCAAACAAATCATAAAGAGCTTCGTAACTTTCCACTTTGCTGCCCTTCACCCAACCATCCATGGCTCTGCAAAAATAAGACACATATTCAACCCACGTCGTACCAGGCAACTTCTTACATTCTCTAAAAGCTTGTCTGTACTTCTTGGGGGTTAGGCCATACCGTTACATTAAAGCATTCTTCATATGAGCATACGACATCCTATCCTCAACAGGCATGTCTAACAGGGTATCTTTCCCCTCATTCACAAAGCGACCCCACAACCCCGCTCCCCAATCCTTCTCAGGGACCCGGTGGGCCAACAATGCTAACTCATATGCTTTAAACCACTGACCAATATCTTCATTCCTATGATAATCTTTTATCACATCCTTCGGGAAATAAAACCTACTTTCTGCAGGCACAGATGGGATGCTGCCACCAGAGGGATTCAATTCTAACTTTTTAGCTTGGATCTCCAATTCCCTCAACTTGGTATCACGCTCCAAAGCTAACTTCTCTCGTTCAAACTCCAACCTTTTGGTCTCCAAATCAGCTTCTCTTCTACCTCTTGCATTTTCTAATTCCAACTGCCCATTTATCTTTAGCCTTGCCATTTCCATGTTGTATGCACGCTCCTTCGCCCTCTCTTCTCCTTCTTCAGGGGAAAGACCTTTGGAGGAAACACTGCTTCCGGGAGAGGACACCGGCCCATTCACTGGCGCCTCCTCATCCCCTTCCCCTGGCGGTACCACCACCGCATCAGAGGGATCTCTGGACTCCAACCAGGCCTCCAAAGCTTTGCGATATTCCGTTTTGTTTTTGCAGCCCATGGTAGGCACTTTCAACTGCTTACAAAAGGATTTCAGCTCCTCCACTTTGTAGACGTTTATCTTCGCTCTGTCAAATTCCTCCACGACAACAACAGGGGTAGTGACTTCGGTGTCACTCATGGTCAAAACTGGCAGTGTTAAAAAAATCAAGTTTCAGAAAAGTGGAGAACCAAAAATAGGATCCTTCCAAATAGATTGTGGCTGCGCTATGGTCTGCTTTCACTATGTAGCGCACACTAATCACTGCACATGGGTCATAAATGCAAGGTTCAAATCCTCACCACTGCATCCAATGTTAGAGCCGGCGGTCTCTAGTTGGCAGAGGTTTAAACTTCTGACAAATAGGGACACTCCTTTTCTAGTCAGGGCAAGGGGATCACACCCTTTGATAACCCCTGCTCACCCCCTTGGTAGCTCGGCAGAGCAGACAGGCTTATCTCAGAGGCTGTGTGTTAAGCATTTATGACCACATACAGTAATAAAGTGAATACACTACAAATGGACACGACACAGTAGTATTATAAAAATAAGGATTTTTATATAAGGCTTAGCACAAGACCAAATAACGACAAAAATATACACAATCTTAATAAATACTTTTGGAAGGGAAAATAAAAGTTCAAATGTGGATTCTTCTTTAGTACAGAGTCTTTTCGTATCAAAGCAACTCTTCTTCTTGGCAACACAGTTCTTAGCAACAAGGTAACCCACACGGGAGCTACACGACGTCGAGGCAAAGTTAATCCAAAGGTTCGGCGTCGACCGCGAGGAGCGCTACGTCGAGCCCGGAGTCACACGGACCCCCAACAACACAGTACCTTTTAAAATGGAGCACACGATGATCAGCGGCGTCGAGCAATCCGGCGTCGCGTCTTCGGTGTCGATCAGGCCTCAGCAGTCGTCGATGTCGATGATTCTGTTGCAAGTGTGAGCAGCGCTCACGGCGTCGAGAGGGCACGAGGGCGATGCGATCAGCAGCGGTGCAGACACGAGGTCCCTTGGAGCTGGAGCCGAACTCACTACTCACTGGCGTTGCTGCTGGCGTCGATCGGGCCCGGCGGCCGGCGTCGAGGAAGCGGGACACTGGAGCCGTTACTCACTATGTCGAGCTGGATTCGGCGACGTCCGTCGGCGTCGAGATTGCTGGTTCTTTCAGAGGTGCTGGATTCACAGGTTCCAGCAAATAGCACTTTAAGCAGATGAAGTCCTTTAGCCCTGTGACTTCAGCAGGAGACTGGCACTCTTCCAGTCCTTGGAGATTTTCTTAGCAAGCGTGAGAGTACACACACAGTTCCTCTCTCCTGGTTCCTTGGCAAAAATAAAGAAGCACTGCAGGATTCCCCCCAGCAAACAGCACACTGGCAGAAGGGATAGGCAAGTCCTTAGATCAGCAGGCCTATTGTCCTTGGCTACAGGGTTCCTTGTCAGAAGTGATCTGATTTCTTGGTTCAGGGGTCCTTCTCTTATACCCCTTTTTGGCTTTGATCCCTTTGTCCATATAGGGGGATTTCCCAACATCCTGGATCTGTTGTGGGTGGAGCCAGGCAGAAGCACCTGGCCTATTCACTGAGCAGGGCTGGGTCCTCAGACGCCCAGCAGGAGGTGGAGCCAGCATTGTCACCGGCAGGAGCAGAGCTATCGGCCTCCTGGCAGGAGGTGGGGCCAGGATCGTCCATGGCAGGCACAGAGCCATCAGTCGCTTGGCAGGAGGTGGAGCCAGCATTGTATCAGGCAGGGCAGGCTATCAGCAACTACTCTCCCCCTACTCTCAACGCAAATGTCCCACTCATCCCACACTGACCCTCCAGACCTCTGTAGCCACCCAGCTCCTGTCACACACACGCAAGACCAGCAGAAACCAGAAATGGTTAGACAAGAAAATAGACACTTTCTAAAAGTGCTATTTCCAAACCCAGAGTCCAAAAACCATCCACACCAACGGATGCGTAATTAAACCCCAAGTTCAGGGATACCAAACTCGACATTGCACCATGCTCCCCGAGCCAACTAGGATCATAGCATTAATAATCCCGGCGGCCCATTCTAACCAACGGAGAGCAGGTTACCTCGCAATAGTGAAGAACGAAGATGGCCGTAGTTCACTATTAGGACATGCCAACTTGGTCAGGCTTGTCCTACCTTATACTTACAATGCACCCTGCCCGTGGGCCTACCATAGGGGTGACTAAAATGAAGTTAAGGGAAGGTTTGAGGGGCTGGCAAGTAGGTATACTTGCACAGTCCGCGTGACAGTACCAGACTGCACGTAGGTCTCGCAATGACCGACCCGTAGATATTCTTTTACGAGGCCGCTCTTGTGGGTGGCACAACCCGTGCTGCAAGCCCACGAGCGGCATTTGTATTTACAAGCCCCGGCACTCCTGGTGCACTAGACTAGGGACTGACAGTAAACCAAATAATTTAACATAGGGAGCACTTGCGCTGTGGCACTGATCAGCAGTGGCATAGCGCCCAAAGCATTATCCAGCAAAACATCGCAAAACAGTGGAAGCAAACAGAAAAAATGTAGGAGAGACTCAAGCCAATGATGTCAGGTCTAACACTGATTGTGAGTACTTAATGTCAGTTAATGTCAGTTTGATTTCGCTCTAGTATGATCCAAAAAAGTTAAGGGTGTATTGAAGCCTAACTCTTGTGTGGGCAAAGATTTCAGAATCAGAAGCAGTTGCGCATTGAGGGCTGCTGGGTATCCTCTATTTCTAGCAATAACAGTGCGATTTCTGCCATACATAGTTTGAAAAGCTTGGGTGCCAGAATGGGTAAAGTTTTTGTTTAAATTTTGTTGGTCACTATGACACTTTCCCCGAGTTTGAACTGAACAAAAGCTCCCTAATATAGCGACACAATAGCTCTCAGTAGTAGATTGGGGTAACGCCAGTTTGATAGTTGGACACAAAGACAGCGTCTATCTATACTGTTGAAAGTTGCCTTAAAGTCAATAAAACAAGCATATAGGTGCTTCAGCTCTCAATAATTGTAGTTTTTAATTTGTCATGATAGTAACACTATGTTCTCATGTGCGCTGCTAGTTTGCAAGAATCCCGCTTGGAACCGTGAGACTAGTCCTTTTTTCCAACCAGTCTTTCAGACCTTTCAGGTGTAATGCTGCTACCACTTTGACTCAACATTGAGGAGTGCTGTGACTAAGTAATTTGAAAGTTATTTTTTTGGCTCCTTTTGTATATGAGACTAGCCCGCCCCAGCGTTGCCTGGGGCAGAAAGGGGCTGGGGGCAGCATTTGAGGCTTGTGTGCACTTCTGCCCCCGGCCCCCTCCTGCCCCCTCCCGGCCCGGCCCGGCCCGGCCCCCTCCCGTCCCGGCCCCCTCCTGTCCATGTCCCAGAGAGCCTGATCCTTACCTGAGCAGCCGGTCCCGCTCCAGGCGCCCCGCCCGCACAGGCCACCACTCTCCAGGTGCCCCGCCCACACAGGCCGCCACTTTCCAGGTGCCTCGCCCGCACAGGCCGCCACTCTCCAGGCGCCCCGCCTGCACAGGCCGCCACTCTCCATGTGCCCCGCCCGCACAGGCCGCCACTTCGCCCAGCAGCAAGCAGGGCCGCGGCAGTCCTCCCAGCAGGTCGTGGTCTTTGGCGCCATTTCCGGAAGTGTTGCCAGGGAGCGCAAACGCAAATGATGTCATCACGCAGACGTCGCGGCGGGCGCTACTTGCAAGGGACTACTTTAATTTTATTTCGAAATTTTTTAAACAACGTACATTTTGTATTTTTAATAGCCTATGTCCTTCTGCTTGCCCTGAGGTTTTCAAAGATGTCTTGGGTGTTTTGATTGGTGGTGTACTTTTCGAGTTTACCTGGCTCAAAGGTTTGTGTTCTCTCTTTATAATAGTAGTATAGATGAATCTTGAAGCTTTTTTCCTATGTTTGAGAAATGAGGGCGTTAGTGACACAAGTTGTGTCCAAAATCGATTTTTTAATCTCGAGCGATATTCATGGCGACACGGTGTACCATTGCTAACTATTGTGATGGTTAGAATTATATAATTATGATTTGTAAAAGTGATTGTGGCAATTGAATTTCTGCTTTTGCATTCATTTTTGCGACAAAACCGTGGGGTTCGGGACAATCAATGTCATTGTGATCGCCGGTCTCACTGCGATAAGGGAAAATAGGTTTTAGAGATGGTTGTTCTAGATACACACTAGAAAAAAATGAGTTTGAAGTTTACAGTAAAACCCCATAGTGTGTGAAAGATGTAATATGTGTGCAAATATGTGTTTTCACTTTATGGAAAAGTCAAGAACATCACAATGACGTTGCGACATCCCGAATAACGAAAACGGAAAATAGGTCTTAAAGATGGTTTTTAAAGAAACTTAGTACAAACATATGAGTTTAAACATGCTTTGAAAGAAGTATGCCTATAGTAATATGTGTAGGGCAGTGTTCAGAATGGATTTTTTGACCTGTTATTTTTGGATTTGTTGGTGGTCATTGAATGTTTGCTATTGTTTTATATTTTCATGACTTGTCTGAAGGGATTGTGATTACCAATGTCATCTCTGTCTCCGGATTCACTGCGAAAAGATGAAATAGGCTTTAGGGATGGTTTATATGGAAACTCTTCAGTAAAACATGACGTTAGAGAACACTGTAATAAACCTCTAGTGTATAAAATACGGTAGTATGTGTGGATATATGTGTTTTACACTTTATGGAAAAGGCATGATCGTTGCGGATAACAACGCCATCACAACGTCCCGAATCACTGCAAAAATAGAAAATAGGTCTGAAAGATGGATTTTAGAAAAACTTTGTACAAAAACATGAGTTTAAACATTATAGAATCACAAGAAGGAAAAGTAGAGAAAATGGCCAGTGCTAGTTCTCAGTTCCCTGACTCGTCGCTGAGAGAGACTGCTTCCGCCATGGCCCGCATCAAGCAGACAGCTCACAAGTCCACTTGCAAACAGTTGGCAGTGAAATTGTTCTCCCTCCCTCACAGCTCCACTCTTAAGTGATGCCTTCCCCGAGCCCCTGCACTCTTGAGTGTTAGTGTTCGAGGCCCTCCTCCACCCGCAGGTTTTACCTGCGGCCTCATCCCTGGTGGTCCAATGGACCTCTGTCTCCTTTCTCCCGCTACGCTTTTTCTCTCCTTTTTCACTTGTTTTTCCCTTGCTTCTATCTTCCCCTTTCACTCTCCTTCTGTGTCTTTCCTCCTTTCCTCCTTTTTCACTAGTTCTTCCCTCATTTCAAACTCCCCCTTCACTCTCCTTCTGTGTCTTTCCTCTGTTTTTTTCACTCATTTTTCTCCCTCATCCCAATCTCCCCCTTTCACTCTCCTCTGTGTCTTTCCTCCACTCTGCGTGCACTTTTGCTGCCTTATTGGCACTTTCCTCTCTCTTTTTGACTCTTTCCTTTGCATTTTTGCACCCCTTTTTTCCCTGCCACTGCACCCCCGTGGCTCCTTCCCCCCAGCACGACCAGCAAAACCGGCCCAGTCCAACTCCCCTCTCCGCTTCTGCCTCTCAGCTGTCCAGCCCTCCCTGACTTCTACTTAATGGCCGAAGCCGCGCCGAAGGCAAGCCCATCTGCGCCCGTCTGCGACCCGACTGTGACTAGCGCCAGAAACCCTGGATCTCTGCACCACCAAAACTACGACCCAACAGCACTCCACGCATACAACCCAGGCCGCAACAACAACTGTAAGCTAGCATCACCGGCCGACACACACAGACCCTTCAGCTGTCACCGCTGCCGGCACATCTGCAGCACCACTAGGACTGCGGACCCAGCGCAACCCGCCCGCAAGAACACAATAAACCAAAGGCCCTGCAATGCATCCTCCTCAATGTACGGTCCCTCCACAAACATGCCACTAAAATCTGGGACCTCCTCAACAGCACCACCATGGACGAAGCGTTCTTTACCGAAACCTGGACCAACACAAACTCCGGACCGGACATCGCCAAAGCCATTCCCCAAGGATACAAGATCTCCAGGAAGGACCGCCCCACTTGCTCAGGAGGAGGAATTGCTTTTGTCCACAAATCCACTCTCTGCCTGAGCACACTACTCAATGAACCCACAGCCTGATGGAACACCTTCCCTTCAAGATACTTTCCAGCCCCACCTCCACCCTCTGAGGAACCCTCATCTACCGACCCTCTGGACCCTGCTGACTTTTCGCAAACTTCATCACGGACATCATCTCCCGGCATGCCGTCGTGTTCACCAACTACACCCTACTGTGAGACCTCAACTTCCACCTTGGCAACCAACTGGACCCCAGTACCACATCCCTCCTGGACAACCTCCACAACAGTGGACTCAGCCAAATCGTGACCGAACCCACGCACTGAGCAGGACACACCCCTTCTTCACAACAGGAAACACCATCACCTTCAGCCACACCACGAAACTCCAATGGACTGACCATCGATGAGTCCACCTCACCATCAGAACACCCACCATCCACAGACACCAGCACCTGCTCCCACAAAGAAACTGGACTAGAATCACCGACGACCAGCTAACCTCATCACTCAGCTACTCCACCCCACCCATCGCAGAAAACGAGAACCCCAACAACACAGCCCGAACCCTGCACAGATGGATATCTGACAGCGCCAACACCATACCCCCCTCGAAAAATACAACACCCATGCCAAGAAATCGAGATGGTTTACCACTGAACTTCAAGAGTTCAGGCTCACTTGATGCGGCCTCGAAAAGGCTTGGAGGAACACCAAATCCACAGAAGCCCACAACAACTTTAGAGCCGCCACCAACGCCCACCACCAACTCATCAGAAAAATTAGGAAAAAAGCGATTGAAGACAGAACCTCCACTGATGCACACAACTGCAAAGAAATCTTTAACATCAGTAAGGAGTTCACCCAACCCACCAGCGAGTCCACCAACATCTCGCCCCCACATGACCTTTGTGACAAACGCAGCACCTTTTTCCACCACAAAATCAAGAGCATGTACGACAACTTCGGCAAAGACAACCAACACACTGAACCCTAACCAAGGACCCCAGAAACCCTGAAGCCAACGATCTACAACTGGGCAGCCCTCACCACTGAAGACACACTGAAATCAATGAAGTCAACCCACTCTGGTGCCCCCACAGACCCCTGCCCCCAACATAATACAATAGAACCGCCAACACAATCGTACCCATGCTCTGCCACACCATCAACTGCTCCCTGGCACTGCGCCAACTGGAAACACGCCAAGATCAACCCCCTCCTGAAAAAACCCTCGGTTGACCCCACCGAACTCAATAACTACAGACCCATCTCCCTGCTCCAGTTCCCAGAGAAAGTCATTGAGAAAGCCATCAACCGCCAACTTGCCACATTTATCGCAGCGCATAACAACCTTGACTCCTCCCAATCTGGCTTCAAAAAAACCACAGTACAGAAACCACCCTCCTCGCCACAACAGACGACATCCGCACCCTACTGGACAAAGGAGAAACAGCAGCTCGCATCCTCCTCGACCTTTCAGCGGCATTCAAAACAGTCTCTCACCACACCCTAATACACAGACTCCACGATGCAGAGATCCAAGACAAGGCCCATGACTGGATCCACTCCTTCGTCTCCGACAGAATGCAGCAGGTCAGACTCTCCCTTTCCTCTTGGACCCCACACCAACCACCTGAGGAGTCACCCAGGGATCCTCCCTCAGCCCTACCCTCTTCAATGTCTACATGGCTCCGCTTGCCCCCATTGTCGGAACTTACGGACTCAACATTGTGTCATATGCAGACAACACCCAACTCATCCTCTCCCTATCCAACAAACCTAATACTGCCAGACACAACTTTCAAGAAGGCATGGAAGCCGTAGTCAAATGGATGAAAAACAGCTGCCTACAACTAAACACCAACAAGTACTCATCATGGGCCAAAACCCCAATGCTTGGAACACCTTGTGGTCCCCCGCCCATGGAAGCCCGCCCACCCCCACAGACCACACATGCAACCTGGGAATCATCCTGGACTCAAAGTTCAAATCGATCGCCAGATCAATTCCATCTCATCCTCCTGCTTCTACACCCTCTGCCTCCTGCGTAAGACCTTCAAATTGATCAACCTCGCACCATGGTCACCAGCAGATTCGACTATGGCAACACACTCTATGTTGGAATAAACAAAAACCTCACCCACAAGCTACAGAACATCCAAAACACCGCCGTAAGACTGGTACTCAACCTACCAAGACACTGCCACATCTCCCAGCACCTGCGCACACTCCACTGGCTCCCTATCGAAGCTAGAGTCACCTTCAAGAGGCTCACCCACGCTCATAAGGCCCTCCATAACATAACATACCTGAACAGCCGGCTTAAAACCACACACCCCAAAGGACACTACAATCAGCCTCGCTCTCCTATGCTGCAGTCCCCCACACCTGAAAGATTAGATTGAGAGGCCACTGCGTCTGTTTCCTTGCAGCCAGAGCCTGGAATGACCTTCCTCTCCACCTCAGACAGATAACATTGGTCCCCATCTTCTCAAGAAACCTCAAAACCTGGTTCATCCACAGACCCCCTCCTTGATGGACTGGAACCTGTGTACCCCCCCCCCCCCCCAGAGCCTTGAGGCCCTTACGGGTGAGCAGTCGTGCTTAACAAACAAACACCACCTTCCTCTCAGGAAATATTCCATACATTTAGTCATACATGGAGAAAAACACACTTTGCATCTTGAATGTCCATGGAAATCCTTTTTATTGCACGTCCTTTTTACGGACACTTGAAACAGTTCATCTTCAGTTTGTATGGTAATCGTATTCAAAGAACATCAGATACTAGGTTACACATCTTCATCAACATGCAAAGGTATAGACAGCCAAGCCAACACATGTTTCATGAACTTTTTCACTTCTTTAGGGGTTAACAAAAATGTAATCCAGAGAAGTTTCTTTCTAATCTCATGATAAAGGATTCCTCAAATTCTTTGTGACCTTGTATTTCATCAAATAGTTTCTTCCAATAACACAATTTGGCTGTAGCCTCACATTAATGAAAGTACCATCATGTCTAAATCTGAAGGACACGGTTGTTCTATAATTACCCACAACACAGCGAATTGGTAATCTCGGACTTGAAGAGACTATCAGTAGAATCAAGTTAGAAATGAAAATACTAGTCAATCTTAGGTGTATCAAAATGTGATGAGCAAAATAAAAGCTAGGAAAGATGTGCTGGTACACCAATCGCATAAAGGGGGGAATATTGTTTTATGGCCCCATGATCTGTATATAAGAGAGGCCCTGTTGCAACTACACGATAAGGAATGCTACTGTAAAGTCTCTCAGAGTAATATTAATGACATCAAACAGAAATTCCATGGTGAGTATCTAAATGGATAGGAGTGGGATTAATATTGCAAGATGAATATTAGTTTGTGAAAGCAGAACATCCAATAGTTCCAATTCACTATTTAATCCGGAAGGTGCACAAGAATTCCCAAAATCCACTGGGTAGACCGGTAATATCGCCCATGGGGGGGGGGGGGTATTTGAAACAACATCAAGGTACATTGACTATTTCTTACAAGAACATGTCTGAAATATACAATCTTTTTTGTTCAATACCTGTGACTTCGTGTATATAATATATGACATAACATGGGATGATTCTTATGTGCTTATGACCATGGATGTCACTGCATTATATATGAGCATTGCACATCATGATTGTATGAGGGCAACAAAGCATTTCTTAGATACGAGGCTTATCCGTCAATATCAGCATACACAGATGCTCTTCCAAATGATAGAATGGTGCTTAGAGAACAATTGTTTGCTCTTTGTAAAGGAGTTATTTAAGAAAATGAGAGGTACAGAAATGGGCACCTGCTTTGCAACCCCAATTATGCTAATGTGCATATGGGCTGGTGGGAGGAGCAGGTGCTCGTGGTTGAGTATGCCCATGAATGGTCAAAAAACGTGAACTGATAAATTAAACAGTAATGATCTAAATCTCTCTTTCACCAGTAACATCGGCAATACTGAGGCACACTTTTTGGACCTGATGGTTTTTGTAAAAAACAATAAAATACACAAAAACATTCAGAAAACCCAGGTCAAGAAATGCAGTTTTCCATGCAGGCAGTTTTCACCCAACAAAACTTAAAAACAGTATGCCCTGTGCAGAAAACCTCCACATGAGAGGAAACTGGAATAACAAATCTTCATTAGAAGAAATCCAGGCAGAACTCAATTACAGATTCCTTGACAGAGAATATAAGCAAATAATAATGGATAAAGCAAAAAGAAAAATCAAAGATACACTGCTATTCAATAAAGGCAATAGAAAGTAAAATAGTTCAGGTCAGGTAAGGATGATCATAGGATAGTCAGTATACCATCAAAGAGTAAGGAGAATCTTGTCCACCCATTGGAATCTCATTAAGAGTGATACAATGATTGATAAGACAGTGAGAAAAAAATCCCCTTTTGACCATTAGACAGGCAAAGTCCACATGGAATGAGCTATGTGTTAGTGCTCCTGCAATTAAAAAATCACATACATGGTTAATGCCAGGTCAGGGTTTTCAGAAGTGTAAAAGCTACAAAGCCTGCAAAGTTGGTCAAAATATTCATCATTAATAAATACCCCCTGAAAATGTACAATGCTTATAAATGTAGGAGTGATTTTGTTTGTATATATTGTATCAGTGATGTCATTTGAGATGTCATCAGTGATGTCATCAGTGATGCCACTGACCATGTCATGAGTGATATAATATGTGACGTCATCAGCAGTGCATTGCGGGGGCGCAAGTGATGGAGCAAGGTTGCGTAATGTAAAATGACTTGCTTGTAATCAACCCTCTCTAATAACCCGTAATGTACTAATCAACATGTTTGCCCTATTAATATTGCATTACATGACATCTAGGTGAAGCTTGCATATGTGCTTTTACTAATAATAATCCGCTTGCACTAAAATGGCCGCTGCTACGCGGGTTTTCTTATTGCATATGCGTCTGTCACACTCATGTGACATGAGGTACTTTCTGCTTTGGAGGGAATATTTTGCTTCTGCGCACTAGAACTAAGATGGCCTCTCTGTTTTACAGCATGCATGAAGCTTGCACTGCTGCTTTCGCTAAGCTGTTCATTCTGCCTAATTTATAACGCAATAGTTAAAATAAAGTAATGGGAATAGAATAGAGATAAGTGGTATACAGTGCATTCATTTATTCCGTGTTCTCAAACTGTTCCTTTTCTATTCTGACATGTAAATCAATTTGGGCCTGACGCCTATTGCTGAACTCCATCTTGGAGAAATTGCGACTGCGCATAAATCACAAAATCCATGAAGCAGAATGACCTTTGAAATGCTGCCAAAGAGCCAACTTGCTAGAAGATGCTTGTGGGAATCTTACCTCTTGACCCCTACGGAGGAAGCTAAACTCTCCAATGGACTAAAATGTAACCAATATTGGAACATTCATTGCTGGGTGGAATAAACATACATGGGAAAATAAAATTGATGGGCGGGAATGCAAATATTAATATTCATCGTAAAGGTTTCATTTTGGTATGGTGTGACGACCTCTCCTCATCCTTTTGCTCAATCAAAATTGGGGATCCTTACACTTGCAACATTGGGGGGCTGGTACATTGACCTGGAAAATAGTATAACTAGGGTAGACTTAGCTAGTTAATTTGTCCGACTAGTCCGAATAGCTGACCTGTCACTGCCCCAATGCACTCAATAGGCGATTAAGAGCAGAGGTGCTGGCGGAGCACTCTGACAGAAGATTCGATAACCCAATCGGGGTTCAGGAGCAAGGGTGCTGGCGGAGCACTCTGACGGAAGATTTGATAACCCAATCGGGGTTAGGCTGTTAGCTGCAGAGAGGGTTGTAGCGCTGGCGTAGCAACTTTAACTGTGGGTGCTGGTCTTAGCCTGTGGTGGTCCTGTCCTGATTCAAATTTGGCTGCACCTGTCCTGATTTCTGGTCGGCACCTGTTGTCTCGCTGGCACTTGCACTTTGGGTTCTATCCTTTGACTGATCCGTGGCCAGGGTTGGTCTTCATACCGTTCTAGGTAAATATTCTATGTGGGTGTCATTGTACTGTTTCCTTCTCTCTTCCCACCCTAATGTCAAATGCATAAAGACTGCGTTATAAAATCTCTGCATAAATTCATTCTAATCATTATTTTCCTGATTGAAAGGTTTCTGATGTTTAATATTTGGATTAAGACATTTAAGAAATTTAGATAAAGAGTTTAAACCTTTCCCACGTTTGTGGTTATTATACGAGTGCAAATGTTAATATTCTACCTATTATTCTAACTCCTTTTGATCCCTTAGGACTTTAGGTACCAATGACAAGGATTGGTAAGTCAATGGTATAGGTCCTAAATGAAATTTATAAATCACTGATTAGAGTAAGTGCACAGGTTACCTGATTAAAACTCATCATATGTTGTTTTTATATGGGCCCAGGTGAGTATGGTAAAACCGAGTCGGGTGACCTGCGCACTCTAACACTATTTCTTTTGGTAGCAGCAGTATGGTTAGGGTTTAGTTAAGATAGGTAGTCAGTTGTAGTTAGTTGGTTAATGAAAAATATTTTTGCATATTTGAAATTGTGTTATTGACTGTATTGATTTATGTATTAACCAAAATTGTTCGTACCTGTTATATGTTTTGTCTGGAATCCCCGGGGGCAGAATAGCGGGTGGTAAATGGAAGCCACACTGCAGTGATGTCACTTGCCTGTAGGAAGTAAGTGCATGGTAAGGTAAAACCGGAAGCACTATTTTACGGAATTTTCTGTATAAATGTGTGAATAATTGATAGCAAAGAGTTCGCTAGCAAAACTTTTTGTGTGATATCACCTGGAAAGGGTCACACTGAAGGAGTAGCAGGTTCTTCTGAGCTTGATTGATAGCAAAGGGTCCGCTCGTGAAACTTTGGCCTTAGTATATCCCAGAGGGGATAATTCCGAAGAAGTAGCAGGTTCTCTAATGCTTGCGTGAAGGGTAGACGGAAGGGATCTACTTGTAGTGTGTGAAGAGTAAGCGGAAAGGATTTACTCGCAGTGAGTGAAATTACCTTTCTTGTGTGTTGCTGAGATAGTAATTGTAAAGGAGGGGTGAGTACAGGAGCGTGAGAACTAGTCTCACGAGAAAAGCCGCGCAATTATTGATTGGATTTATTTTGAATACAAAATTTTGATTGGTCACTGAAAAATAAAAGATGCGCTGGTATTGGAAGTAATTTTGTAAAAAAAGATTTGTGTTAAAAATATATGTGGCATATAGGTACGATTGTAGAGGGTAGACCCAATAGAAAATATCTAGGGTTTGCGCAAGAACAGTATATAAGAGGACGACCTTATATCATGTATGGAGAGAAAAGAAAAAATTCATTCATTAAAAGAATTAAGAATTTTTTCAAGAAAGATAAAGCAATTAAAACAAGAGAAGGGATTATTATTCCACCACCAAATACGCCCGCATCATACATGATGGTCAAAGGAGCTATCACACTTGTGTGTGGTTAGAAATTTGGATGGAATACACAAAAGATGATGGTGTTTTAGCATTTCCAGAAAATGGTACGTTTAATAGCAGACTTTTATACAATTTTAGAACTCTCATGAATGAATTAGATCCCAGACCTAGATTAAGGCAGTTTGAGGCATTGGAGGAATGGGACACTGAAGCTTTTGAGCGAGATAGACCTAGAAGTAACAGGAATTGGAGTAAGTTTTATCCCCGTTTTCCAAAAGAGAGAAGAGACAAACAAATGAAACAATGGAGACATTCCATGTTAGTGGAAGGATTATATCCTGTATTAACTTTAGAAGAACCCACTGGAAGTAAAAGAGCTGAAAAAACTAAACATTTAATGATTAGTGGTGAATCGGATGATGATTATTTGGAGGGTTTATTAAGGAAAAATCCACCACCTTATAATGAAGAACCAAGCATAGTTAATCCAAATGTACCATTCTTGAAACCACCCTTAGTTCCACAAGTAATACATGAGACTTTGTCAGAAAAAGTACTAGAAGACAGGGAAAGAGAAGCATAAATAAGCAAAGAAGTGAGTTAATTCAGAAAATTTCTCAATTGAATACGAGTCCTAAAGTCTTAACAATTCCGGTAACCATTGGCCCAGTTTTTCCTCTGTATGGAGATAAACAACCTAGTCCTAAAAACACCGTACTAACTACACCAGTAGTACAGCCTAGAAAAGAACCCTTAATAATTGATGATCAAGCGAGTGAATGTGAGTCAGGGATTTCCCTAATGGATTTGCCAATAAGTGAACCAGTGAGTGACTCGGTCAGGAAAACTACTCCTATAAATTCTAGGGAAGTACAAATGGAGACATCCTCAGGTACAAGAAGTGCCACAGTAGTAAACCCAGAAGAAATAGAAATAGAGAGATGGACACGAGAAATAGAAAAACCGAAGTCACAGCCAAAGGTATTGGACATATTCAAATTAAGAGCAGAATTCGAAGAAATGATGGCTGGGAATGTGGGATTGGACAGATTAAATACATTCAGTGAAGATGAATTGTTGTTTATATGCAAACGCATTACTAGAAATACAAGAGTGTTTCATGAAAAATTAATGGATATGGCAGCTAATATGGGAATTGACATTGGCAAATCTGAAGTGTTACAGAAACCATATCGAATTTTCTGACAAAGATTTGGAAAATATGAATATGTCAGGTAGAAAGGTACAAATTAGGGAGTTTATGACAATATTGCAAAAATGGGGTGACATAGAAAAATGGAAAACTAGATGGGCAAAGAAAAAAGAAGAGGCTTGATAAAAACAAACTGCATCTGAATATGTATTAAAAGAAGCAGAAAAAGTGGAAAGGTTGTGTCCAATGAGAGAAGTACCAGGTGGAGGTTATGCACATGTTCCATGGTCCCGACAGGATATTTTGTCATTTACAAATGATTTCCCAAAACTTCGAGAAAAACCTGTAGAATGGTACAGACAAGTCGAGAGATTTGTGAAGGTTTCGAAATGTCTGTTAAAAGATCTGGACGGATTATTTGACAATGTTGTTCCTGTCGATTTATGGACAGAATGCAAAATAGCAGTTGATTGGCCAAATGATGAGTATCCTAGAGACCCAAAGACAGGAGCACCTTCTGATGAAGTCATGAAAAAATACGACCAGGTAATTCTCTACCTCAAAGGGAAGGTACCTGCAAAAGAAACTGATTGGACTAGAATAGATAGAACCACTCAGAATAAAGATGAATCTGTGCATGCATATTATGAACGCTTGTTACAAGTATTCAAACCGTATAGTGGTTTGGAAAATATCGACATGAAAGACATGACACATTTCATCTATCGGTTTGTGTCAGGATTAAGGCCAGAAATTTCACAATGGATTAAAGACCATAACATTTGTTGGCATAAATGAACTCAACAATAAACAAAAAGAATTAAAGGAAAAAGTAATGTGGGCACAAGTAAAATTAGCAGAGCAAACGGAACTTCAATTGAGCCAAATGAACAATAACCAGACTCAGGGTGATGGTAATGGGGGTAAGCCAAGTGAAAAATTCAATAGAGAGGAAGCCAAAAAGAAGTTCCCTTGTCATGGGTGCGGCAAGTTGGGGCACTGGAACAACGAGTGTAAGGCTGTGCGAAACAGTAATGTGCATACTAATGATTTGAATCCACAGACGCAGAATGAGGTGCCACGGAAGCAGCAGCAGCAGGTAATACAAAACCAGTTACCCCTTGCACCTATGCCACATTTTAGGAGCAAAGCACACCAGAGTGTTGATACCACAAATTGGGAGGGAAGTGAGAGGAGAGACACAGCAACATAACAATTTCTTTCGAGTGATACGTTTTTCAGTGAGGACACATACTGACGGTGCCTGAGAGGGGAGGACGAGGAGTGCGTACTTGGTGCATCCTTGCCGGTAGATCAGTCAGGTCCAATCACTGAAGGAAAGGTTGAAGGAAATTATGTCACCTTTCTATTGGACACTGGTGCTACCCATTCTACTGTGAGAACAGCAGATGTTCCAAACCTACCCCTTTTAGGAGAAGCGATCCAAGTAGTGGGCATTTCTAATAAACAAATTAGTACCCCAGTTACAGAACCAATGGAAGTTAGAATAGGCAATTTTAAAGAAATGCACAGATTTGTTGTGTGAGATTCAAGTCAGGTGAACCTGTTAGGCAGAGACTTGTTGTGTAACATGAATTGCACCATCTTTTGCACCCCAAGTGGTGTTGAAATTCAAACCCCAGACGAAGACGGAATTTATAAACTAATGTTAGCAAGACAAGAAATAGAGACTGAAAAGTTAACTGTAGAAGACTTACCAGAAGAATTACAGCATACTGTAAATCCTAATGTGTGGGATTTTACCGGCAAAGATGTAGATTAATGGCAAATGTCTATCCGATAAAAGTGACAGTAAAAGGAGGTGCAGTTTAACCAAATATTCGACAGTACAAAATGAGCCCAGAAATAAAAGCAGGTGTCGTAGCAGAAATAAGGCGCTTGGTTGAAACAGGTCTTTTACAAGAAATAATGAGCAGTCCATGTAATTCACCCATAATTGGCATAAAGAAACCAAGCGGAAAGTACAGGGTCGTACAGGACCTCCGAAATATCAATAAGATTGTTGTCCCATGCTGCCCAGTTGTGCCAAATCCTGAAGTGATTCTGTATCAGATACCGTGGGAAGCTGGACGATTCACAGTAATAGATTTATGTCACACATTTTTTTTCGATTCCATTACACCCAGAAAGCAAATTTCTTTTTTCTTTTGAATTCGACAGTCATGTGTACGTTTGGAACCGCGTTTCTCAGGGGTATACAGAGAGTCCATCGATCTTTAATCAGATATTGAAAAAGTGCCTTGAATCACTGGTACTGCCCGGATAGTCAGTCCTGGTCCAGTATATAGACAACCTATTGGTGGCATCTAAAACTCGAACTGACTGTGTTGTTGATACCATTGCCTTGCTGAATCATTTGGGTGAAGGAGGGCATAAAGTGTCACCTGAGAAATTGCAATTTTGTACCACGTCAGTGAAATATCTTGGGCACCAGATAGAAAGAGGTGTCAGAAGAGTTACCTCAGAAAGAATCAGAATAATCAAAAACATGAATCTACCTCAAACTCAGAAAGAGATCAGAATGTTTCTTGGAATTGTAGGTTATTGCAGGCAATGGATTGTGGGATTCGCACTCCTAGCAAGACCATTGATACAAATGACAAAGAAAAGAGCAAAAGACCCGGTAGAATGGGATGACGAAAGCATGACTGCTTTCTTGAAATTATGAGAATGTCTGTGTACAGCTCCAGCATTAGGGATGCCTGACTATTCAAAAGACTTTGCACTATTCTGTGATACACGAGATAATTGTGCACTTTCAGTTCTGACCCAAACTCACAGTCTAATGAGACGCCCTGTGGCATATTTTTCTTCTGCATTGGATCCAGTAGCATCTGCATTGCCAGGATGCCTGAAAGCAGTAGCTGCAACCTGCATGAGCCTTGAGCAGAGTGAGTCCATTATTATGGGACACTCAGTGACAGTGTATGTACCACACGCAGTTGTGATTTTGTTAACAAGGACTAAGACTCAGTACTTAACCCCTAGTCGGCTGACTAAGTGCGAGCAAATCATTGTAGGTGCAGGAAACGTCACCATTTTCAGGTGTAATATTCTGAACCCAGCAACACTGCTACCTGATTCACACTTTGCAGAAGTGAAGGGAGAAGTCGAACATGATTGTATCGACCTGACTGAATACAGTACAAAGCCACGTCCAGACATAAGAGAAGAGCCATTAATAAATTCCGAATATGAGCAATTTGTAGATGGCTCATGTATGAGACATGAGGAAGGAGGTTTGAATGCTGCCTATGCAGTGTGCACATTGGGGGGTCCAGTTGAAGCATCCTATTTACCTGGAGTCAAGTCTGCACAAGTAGCTGAATTGTTTGCATTAAGAAAAACGCCTGCAAATTTGGGAAAAATTGGAAAGTAACCATTTACACTGGTAGCCAGTATGGTTACGGGGTTGTGCACGACTTTGGCCAATTATGGCTGCAGAGGGAGTTTCTGACTTCTTCAGGTACTCCTATTAAAAATGGTCATTATGTAAAAGATTTGCTGGGAGCAATTCAATTGCCAAAAGAAGTGGCTGTGGTCAAGTGTGCTGCTCACCAATCTGGAAATGACAAAGTGACAGCTAGTAACCGATATGCTGACCAGTTAGCCCAACATTGCGCAACATTTAAAATGGCTGTAAACAAGAAAATTGAAGTGGCTGGAAACAGCTGCCAACTTATGTTGCTTGAAGGTGTGAGAACGTGGGAAGTAGTGAGAGACTTGCAAAATTAAGTAGAACCGAAAGAAAGGGAAGAATGGAAAAAAATAGGTTGTCAGAGAAGGGTTGAAGATGGTGTCATTGTTTACCTTGATGGTAGGCCTGTGTTACCAGACTATATGCTTGCTCCTATGGCTAGGATGTTCCACGGAGATTCCCATTTAGGGCGAGATGCCATGATCAGGTTGCTCAGACAGAGTTGGTTCAATGCAAGGTTCATTAATGTAGCAGAGAGTCTTTGCCAGAGGTGTCCCTTTTGACAACAAATGAATCATGTAAAGAAAACTGTAGTGTTACCAGGAAAGATTGGGAAGGCAGAGGGTCCCTTCATACGATTAGAGATTGATTTCATTCAGTTACCCCCTTGTCAAGGACTAAAATACATTCTTGTCATTGTCTGCCTATTTTCAAAATGGGTGGAAGCTTACCCCACACGTAGGAATGATAGCATCACTGTAACCAAACTCCTACTCAGAGAACTCATACCTCGGTTCGATTTTCCAGTAACAATTGAATCAGACCGAGGCTGAAATTTTAATAATGAAATAATTGGCCTAATCTGTGAAGCATTCAACGTTAAACAAAAGCTGCACTGTGCATACCGCCCAGAGGCTTCTTGAGTGGTAGAACAACTGAATGGCACAATCAAGTCAAGATTGGGAAAGATGTATGAATCTACCCGATTAGAGTGGCCAGATGCTTTACCTCTTGTTCTGATGCGACTCAGAAGTTTTCCAGACAGGAAAACAGGCTTGAGTCCTCATGAAATAATAATGGGAAGAGCAATAAGGCAAGCATGAGTGCCAGGAGTACCGAAAGGAACATTTTCAGCCACAATCGCAAAAGCAGGCAATTCACCATCAGGTTTCAAAGAAACGGGCCGCTCAAATTCAAAATGGACCAAGGAGGAAAAAATAAACGTAATCAAATCTGCTGCAAACGCAACCTGGTCATCTAAGGATCTAGTGGATAAAATATTATCAACAAGCGGAAGGTTCGGAGCATGGGGAATCATGCTAAAGGCTCATCAACTCCCTAGGTGCCCGCACCCCTCCTCAATAACCTAAAAGAAACGATCAGCTCGGGAAAAAGTAACTTCACCTGCGGACGGGGCGCGCTTTCTACTTCACTAGTAGCCCCTTCCAGTCAGAACAGGCACAGCGTAAGAGAAAGCCCTGGTAAAAACAAGGGAAGTTCACAGGAAACAATGAACTGGTCTTGGATTTGTGGCTTATTAAACAATAAGCATTCCTAACCAAGCAAAGAAGAGTGAAACAACAGAAAGGGAGCCGGTTTCCTTAGCGGAAGGCATGTGTACAGTCAACATCTCGCTTTGCTCATGGAACATGCACGGATTTAAGGATATGGGGCTCGACCACGAAAATGTATTGTTCTTCTCCCAACAAGACATAATCCTGCTCCAGGAAACCTGGAACCTGGCTGCTAGCTCAATTCTAGGATTCATTGACTATCACATTGTGGCAGAGAGACACTCAAGTTTTGGACATCCGAGAGGGGACCTATCAACTTTCATTACACAAAAACTGAACTGGGTAACGGAAGAACTCGATACAGGGGCTAACTGGATCCAAGTGACTAAAGTAAGCAGTAAATATTCTAAGAGGCTGCTCCTGCCCATGTGCATTCCCTGTACAACCAGGTAGTGATGGGTCCCGAAGGAATGCACCACGGGCAAGATCTCGACCTGAAAGACAAAGAGGCCCTCTCCAAGCCAGATTACGAAGAAGGCAGCACTCCACAGTCAGAGCTGCGTGCCAACGAGTTTAACATCCTGGTTAATGCGAATGAGCTAAGCGGGCTTATAAGGAAGTTAAGGCCTGAGGGAGCAGCTGGGCCAAATGGCATTCCCAACGCAATTTTTAAGTATAACCCACTTCCATCCTCACCCCACTATTCAATGAGATCTACAACTAGTCTGAAAGCCCGACTTCCTGGAAGGGTAATATCATCCACCCTATATTCAAAAAGGGAGACCACCGAACGCCGGGAAACTATAGACTAATCTCACTGATAGACGTAGAAGCAAAACTGTACGCTTCATGCTTGCTAATTCAGCCGCAAGGTTGGATGGCAGAAAAAAACATAATTCCTAAGTTCCAGTCCGGATTTAGGCAAGGAATGGGCACTATATCTAACCTCGCCATCCTAGCACTCCTAACAGAGAAAGCACAAATAAGAAAACAACAACTGTTCGCTTGCTTTGTGGACATCAAATCCGCTTTTGATAGAGTGAGCAGGAGCCAGCTCTGGAAGAAACTTGATGCATGGGGCTTGCCAAACAAAATGCTTAATGCCATAATCACATTGTATACGGACACCTGGGCAAGAATTAAGCTTGGTGATGGGCTAAGTACAACAGCAAGTATTTTTATGCAAAGAGGCCTGAAACAAGGCTGTGTCTTGGCCCCCAGCTTATTTAACTTGTTTTTATCAGACATTGCACCACATATTGAGAAACCAGATTCTCACCCCCCGAAAATGGCCAACACTCCAGTCGCCATCCCACAATACGCGGATAACATAGTTTTGCTGAGCCAAACCCCTATTGGCTTACAGAGATCAATAAATATTCTCGTAGCCTACTTGGATATGGAACAGCTGGAGCTAAATAAAGAGAAAACCAAAGTTGTCCGCTTAGTGGACCGCAAAAAAACCAAGTTCAAATGGAGGGCCAAAGGGGCAATTGTCGAAGAAGTGGTGAGCTCATATAAATACGTGGGCATAATAATCGGGCAGGGGGCAACCCACAAAAAACATAAATTGGCATTAAAAGCCAAGGCTCAATCTTTAATTTTTGCTTACAGATTATTACGCAAAAAAATGGACTGCCTGAACCATTCCCATTTGCTAAAAGTAATGGCCGCACAAATCCAGCCCAGCTTTTCCTATGGCTTGGCCCATGGTGTGGCAAAGAAGCAGACTTATTGAACGAGCTGCAGTCAAAGATTTATAAAGCAGTCTTTGACTTACCAAAATGTGTCTCGCCCGCTCAGGTTAGATTGGAATTCGGCCTCCAGCATCAGAAGTTCCGGGGAATGTCCAGCTTCATCAAACTTTGTCATACATTTCGCTCTTCAGACTCGGGCACTCTGAACAGTTTATGCTGGGATGCAATTAAGTTCCAGGGGGAGCTGGATACCCCCAACTCCTGGGGAAGCTTTTTGAGAGTCTTGTTGACCGAGTTGGGGCTTCAAACAGCATTGGGACACAGGGCTGGACAGGGGAACCTTGGGCAAAATAGTAAACATCGCAGCCAAAAAGAAATCTTTGTGGGAGGACAAAAAGGCGCTCAACAAGAGGCGGCATGGGTGGACAGTCATAAAGTCCTACCGTCTCTGAAAGCCACAAGCATACTTATCCGCCCCTTTTAGCTCACAGTTAAAAATGAGCTTCATAAAGTTTCGAATGGGCCTCCACAACTCAAAGGACTTACACCCTCTGTGGAAAAAGGCATTTAAATCACAGTCCTGCCGACAATGCGGTTTCAAAAAAGAAACTCTAATTCACCTATTATGTGCCTGCCCAGCAGCTCAAGACCCCAGGAGGCAGCACCTAAAATCAATTTTCAAAGACTTGAACATCCGGTCAAGCAGGCAAGCGGTGATACGTTGGTTAGAGTGTACGTCATACATCCTGGCATGTAGAGGAGTCATAAACATGAACGCAGTTAGTAGACTTCTACGGCAAGACGACTGAGACCTCAAATAAATCTCTGCAAAATGACATTAATACCCATCTCAAGGGAGTCACACTGTTAACTCTGTTGTTCAAAGTTTGAAAGCCGCCAACTGCAAAATCTTTTATATTCAAATTTTACTGTTATGAATTTTTTAACAAAAAGTGATATGTATTATTATATATTGATAAGTTGTCAATGTCATTCTTTTATTCGCACTAGGGGGGTATTGTAATGATTTTAATTAATCAAACAATACATTTGAATTTGAGTGCCAGGACACAAGCTGATAAATATATATGATGATTTAGTACTGGAATACTGCAAAGAACTGACTGACCAAGTGTGTTCTATCTCTCACCAGGTTGGGGAAGACGCTGTCGCCAGACAAGCAACTCCAGCACATGACCTGAACCCAGGTGATTTGGTAGTGTTAAAGAAACACACTCGAAAATCTTGCCTTGCACCGAGGTGGGGAAAACCACGTCAAGTAATTTTGGTTACCACCACAGCTGTAAAGTGCGAAGGAGTTCCACACTGGATCCATGCTAGTCACACACAAAGAGTGACTGAACCTGATGAAACTGAAGCTGAAGATTGTGCAGCTGAGGGGTCTCAAGTTATCGATCCTGTAGTAGCTGAAGAGGAACAACCGAGCACCAGTCAAGATGATTGGATTCCAGTAGTTGAGATACCTGCAGAATACGTGAGAACCAGAAGTCAAACTTATCTAGACAGTCAGAGTGATAGTGAGGATGATATAGGTCTAGAAGAACGTACTCAGATTACAGAAATCCAAGCTAACAGTAATTCCGAGGAGGACCAGATTGGGAAAGATAAAGTTACCCAGACAATCGACACTTCACCAAGAACTCCAGAGTCTGAAGAGGGACAGATAGATATTAGGGCGGAAGCTCAGGCAGAAGAAAATTAAGGGTTCAAAGAGCTTGAGCAGGACCAGATAGATGTAAAAAAATGTGTTCAGGAACAAGAAGGTGAATCAAATCGAAGTCAAATTCAGCAAACACCTGAACAAGGACAGACTAGTGACCAGGCAGAAGAAACTGAGATAAGACCTGGACCAAGTCAGATAGAGAGGGATACAGAAGATAACATTGAAATAGATGTGCCACAACTGAATGAAAATAAGTGAGCACTGGAAGAAGGCCAGAGCACAGTGCCAGCTAAAAGGCTCAGAAAAGGAGACAAGTGGCGTAGGTTTGTCAAAAGACTGAGATTTTGTCTAAAACAATAAATGAAGAACCAGAAAAAGTAAATGAAATAACAAGTCAAGCTGAACAATCTACAGTACAACAAAGAAGAGAAGTCTACGACTGAAAAGACTGAATAACAAATTCAAAGGCCCTGAATGGACTTACGTCATTCTTGATGATTTCGAGAACTTAGAAATAAGTGACGAAAGTGATGACAAATTAATTGCTGATCAGACTGATGGAGAAGCGAGACCCACTTGAAAAATTTCACAGGTGAAAAGACTGTGTAAAAGCTACAAAGAGGGGGTAAGTCACTTTGGTCATAAATGGCTGATCATACTGTTAATGGAAGACCGAAAAGAAACTGTTTAAAAACATGCTGTAGAATATGCACATGTAGTATAGTGATAGCATTCATAGTATGGTTAGGACGGACAATAGCTATTCATTACATAATGAGTAGAGACATGAAGAATAAAATGAATGAGCTTCAAACGATAGACACACCTAGAAGAATAAATACACAAGAGAAAGCACTTAGCATTAAACAACAGAAGGTAGATTTAGTAACATCAGATGAGGAAGGACTACATTGTACTGGAATTAAAAACAGTACTCACTTAAATGTATTTGCAAACCTATTAGTATATATATATTTTTTTATTTATTTAAGAAGTTTTATATAGCGCTAGCCAGACATGGGGGTATCGGAGTGCTTCACATCAGTTACAGAGCAAATGAAATGAGAGCAGAGCATAATGCAATAATGCAGGACAGACGTAATGACAATAATACAGAGTTCCGATGCGAGGACCCTGGAGGGGCGAGGAGTCAATCTCAGGGCTCCAGCTGTTTCTATCTGTTCGCTAGGGCTCGATCGAGGAAGAGGGTTATGAGCTGATTTTTGAATTTAGCGATTCTGTGATTTTCTGCCGCTGCAGGCGACCCAGCCGCCGCTGAGCCGCCCGCACTCGTGTCCCCGCTTTTCCCACAGCTGAATTCCTGCGGCCCCGCCCCCCGCCAGCCGATTGGGCACCCCGCTCCCGCCACCCAGCGGACCCTCCCTCCCGGCTCCCTTTTTATGACGCCTCCTCGCACGCGCAGCGGTCACGCGCAGTGGGCACACCGATTGTGCACTGAAGGCCCGCCAAAGGCAAGCCCATCTGCGCCCATCCGCGCCTGGACCGCGCCCAGCGCCAGGACCCCTGGCCCCCGCAGAGGCCATCCTACCCGCCGGACCTACAACGCCGCTACACTCAATGCACTCAACCCCAGCCGAACCTCCGAATGCTACAGAGCCACCCCGAGACGCTCCCACTGACCCTTCTGCTGCCGAGCCTGCAACTACTCCTGCATCCGGACCTGCACCGCACCCACCAAGACGAGCACCAGCAGTAACCACCTGAAGTGCTTCCTGCTCAACACCCGCTCCATCCACAGACACGCCGTGGAACTCTGGAACCTCCTCGACAACACATCTCCAGACATCGCCTTCCTGACAGAAACCTGGATGAATGCCTCCTCAGCGCCCGCCATCGCCATCGCCATCCCGGACGGATACAAGATCACCCGGAAGGACCGCCGCAACCAGACTGGAGGAGGCATCGCCATCGTCCACAAAAACACCATCCGCATCACGACCAACTCCGACGACACCCTCTCGCCGGCCGAACACCTTCACTTCCAGATCCACACCGACCCCAAGACCACCCTCAGAGGCACCCTCATCTACAGACCCCCAGGACCCCGCACACAATTCAGCGAAGACATCGCCGACTTCATCAGCCCACACGCCCTCCCCTCCGCCGACTACATCCTCCTCGGGGACCTCAACTTCCACCTGGAGAACAATAACGACCGTAACACCACCACCCTGCTGGACAACCTCGCCAACCTCGGACTCAAGCAACTGGTCAACACCCCCACCCACTACGCCGGCCACACACTTGATCCAGTCTTCTCATCCAGCAAGCACATCACCTTCAGCCACTCCACAGGACTTCACTGGACCGACCACAGCTGCGTCCACTTCAGCTTCAGAAGAACCACGACCCACCAACACCCGCAACAGGTTCCCCACAGGAGCTGGAACAAGATCACCGCCAAACAGCTCACCACCTCCCTCAGTCAGAACCCACCCGCCAGCACAACGGACCCCACCGAAGCAGCACGCAACCTTACGAAGTGGCTGTCCGACTGCACTGAAGACCTCGTGCCACTCAAGAACCCTACCAGCAGACCCAGAAGCAAGAAAGCCTCCTGGTTCACCGACGAACTCAAGGACTCCAAGACGAACTGCCGCACCCTCGAGAAAGCCTGGCTCCTTGACCAGGCCACAGACAACATGACCGCCCTCAAACACGCCACCCGCAAGCACCACCAGCTTATCCGCAGTACCAAGAAGAAATCACTGAAGGAACGACTGGACAACAACACCCACGATAGCAAGGAACTCTTCAACATCGTCAAGGAGTTCTCCAACCCCAGCACCGGCAACAACGACATCACTCCTTCACAAGACCTCTGCGACTCTCTCGCCTCGTTCTTCCACCGCAAGATCGCCGACATCCACAACAGCTTCGGTGCACCACCAACTCACCCAACCGTCGAACCAACGCCCTCCACCACCACCCTCCGCACCTGTGTCGTAATTGGACAATGGCCGAGTTAGCGCTTAGCTGTAGCTACACGTTTTCTGTTATATTGGCCATACTCGAAAACGCCATTTTGTAGGTTACAGCGGCCATCTTAGATCATGAGCGGCCTCGTGGCCAGTGTACCCTTTAGTCCGTTGTCCGTATCACTGACCACTTGAGTTTGGCCAGCAACAGGCTATTTTTAGTAATGGTCAAGCCTGTACATGCGCAGTCCCCTCTGACCAGTCACCCCTCAGGAATGTGCCGCAAACTGACCAGTGGGTTTGAAACCCTCCAATGAGCTGGCAGTGTTCCAAAACATGACCATATATGTACATAATGCTCTGTAACTGTGTACCGCCTGTTCGTTTTATTACCTGTAAAAATGTATAATAGAGGGGGTCACACCGATGTTCGATGTGATACTTCTTGCATTACCGAAGGGTGCTGTAGGAATGTACCACCACCCCATGGGGTCTTAATAAACTTGTTCTTTGAATTTTTCAGTTTCCGTGCCAACAGTCCTTCCAATGTAAGTGGGTTTTCTTTGGAGCATGTAGGCCTTGGGAACCCGATACTACAAATTGGCGACCACGAAGGGACTCATCGGCGACTCGGATGCCCGAAGGAGAGGTCGTGACGAAGGTTTGGACACTCGCCATGGACGCGCGCTGCCACTGAGTGACCCGAGTCTTGGCACCCACGGTGTTTCTTCCTTTCCTTCCGATCTGACCTTCCAGGTGGCGCCGGTCTCCGACTGAGTTTTCGATCGTCTGTGTTGCTGGATAAAGCGCTGTTTGGCTGATTCGATTAAAAGGACCTTGGCAGTTGGAACCTGGACCTTTGATACTTTGGGTAAGATTTGTGATCGGTAAGGTAGTCTGTGGACGCTTACTGAGGTTCTATGATTTGTGATCGGTAAGGTAGTCCTCGGACGCTTACTGAGGTTCTGTGATTTGTGAGCGGTGAGGTAGTCTTCGGACGCTTACCGAAGTTCTATGACCTATGATTTTGATTTGAGTTAGCTAACATTTGTGAATTTGTGATCTCTGAATCTATATGTGTAGTGCACTTCACATAGGCAGGCATGTAGAGATGTTTCTCTAATTTTGTTTTTTTTCCCTGAGCGGCACATTTGTGTGAAGGACTGTAAGTGCCATTTTTTTTACGGTATCGCGCTTTCGTGGTACCACCTTGAACATGCCTGTTTTAAGCACACTCCGAGGGATGTGCTGTCTTGGAAATGGTACCACAATTAGGTTAGCGGAAGCACAGCCGGCTCCCCCAGAGGGAACACCAAATAGGGATATGTATATAAAACATGGCCTTCCACCTATAATGTACAGTAAATTATGGAATAAGTATACCAAATCTGATCCTGAATTGCAGTGGCCTCTACATGGGTCGTTCGATTTGCGAAAAGTACAGTTTGTGGAGCAATGTTTGTTTCAGCGAAGGTCTAGACAGAACATGTTTGATTGTGTGCGAATGTGGGAGAAAGCGGTGCGTGAGCGAATGAAGCGTGAAGTTGCCTTGGCGGACAAAGAGCAGCATAAGGCTGCTCGGGATAAGGCTTTACAGCTTGAGGAAAAAGAGGAGCAGGAAAAGAAAGAGAGGGAGGAACGGGAACGTAAATTGCAAACGGCTGGTCAATTCCCTATTCGTCGACCGCTTTATCCTGTCCTTAATAATGAAATTGATGATTTTTCTTTATTAGATCGATCACCGCCTCCGTACGTTTCGCCTACGGCTCAACGTCCAGAATCGGATGATGAAGGACAGGATAAGTCGGGAAAGAAGGGGATATCTGCTCTCAGGTTTACGGCGGAGAGATCCGCGCATTTACGTAGTTGGGCTCGTAGAGTGAATACGAAGTTTGTTTCTCAGTCTGAACTTGTTTCTGAAAGGGGTACTTGGACAGACCAAGAGTTATTGTATTTTATGTCTACTTTGGCAGACGAAGTTGTTACCTCATTTCGTAAAATTTCAGATACACTAGAACCTAAGGAGGTATCAGTTCATCGTGAGAATTTAGAAAAAGGTGTGTTTGTTCTTGCAGATGTCGACGACTTTTACAAACAACTGATCAAGCTGCGAGACGAGACTAGCAGATTGCGAGACGAACGGAAAAAGATTAAGGAGTCCGGGCTGGAATCCGACAGGCAGTCTAAGGAGTGTTCTCTCCGGGGTTCAGATAAGAGTTCTGCGATGCATGTTATGCCTATGCGTGAAGCTGCACCTTTGTATGTTCCACCTAAAGAGGAAGGTACAGATGATGATAAAAGGTCGAAGGATGCGAAGGGGTATTTTGTATATAATTGGGTGTATACGCCTTGGAATAGAGCGGATGTTATGGCGTTGAAAAATTATTTACCTGATCTTCGTAAAAATCCGGCAGCATTCTATGAAGGGGTGGAAGGGGCTATTTCATCTTGTGTGATGACTCTGGTTGATATAGATTTGTTTTTTGGGTTAATACTTCCGCCTGACATGTGGAGACAAATTCGTAAAAATAATGATGAGACAATACTAGGGGGTACATGGAAGGAGATAAATCAAGCAGACTTAGAGAGGAAACCGGCATGCAAGCCTTGCCAGCTGATTTTAGATCTTCCAACGGCTATTTTGATTAAATTAAAAACTCTTGTACCTTCTAAAAAGATAGATTGGACCATGTTAGCTTTGTGTAAGCAAAAGCCAGATGAAACGGTCTCAGACTTTTTTACACGCTTCGAAGAAGCGTTTCACGATTACAGTGGTCAATCTTTAACAGACGATACAGGTCGGCATTTGTTTGTAGATAAGTATGTGGCTAATCTCCTGCCGGAGATTGCCAAACGATTGAAGTCGAGTGAAAGTTCCTGGGCCACGGCGACCCCTGCGTCTTTGTTGACTATGGCTCAGTATTACGAGCGGCAGGAGTTGGAGGCTAAAGAAAGTGTTGATAAAAAGGCGAAAGAATTGAAAACGAAGGTGATGTTGGCACAGGTTCGTGGAACACAGGGTAGAGGGAACGACAGGGGTAGACGAGGTGGAGGAAATACGTCGTATGGTCGTATGGATATTGCGGAGGATCAATGTGCTTATTGTAAGGAGTTTGGTCATTGGGCTGAGGATTGTCCGGTACTACGGGAGCAACGTAGCCAGCGTGGTCGAGGAGGTGGTAGGTCGCGGGGCGGTTATGCGGGGGCGAGAGGTGGCGGAGGTGATCGTGGAAGGGCTGAGCAAGGGGGCCGTGGCCAGGATGAACGAAATACTTTTGATAGACGGAATCAATATCAGATTTCAGAGGGTGAGAATGTGGAGCACCAGGATTATGTGCATGCGTAGGACTGCGTAGGATGGGGTGCGGAACCAATTGAAGTGCCGGTAGATCAGGAGGGTCCGTATGTAACAGCGGGCATTTTGGGTTCTACTGATCAATTCCTAGTAGACACCGGAGCTACTCGTAGCGCATTGTCAAAGAAGTTGGTTCCGAGGGCTCCCTGTCTGGCGAAATGATAACATGCGTAGGGTTTGATGGCACACCCTCCCCTAGCCCTTTGTCTAAACCCCTTGCACTCTGTCTTGATAAATTTTTTAGCTTTGGCCAATTTTTGTTATCTCCCTATACCCCAGATAATATCCTGGGCCTTGATTTGCTTAAATATTTTCGAGCAACGATACGGTGTGCTCCTGAAGGAGTGCGGGTTATCCTGAATGACAATTACCCTGATCCGAATAGGTTCTATACCATATCGGAAATTCCCGCTTTGGCCTCTCTCCCGCACACGTTATGGGCGACCTCGGACACGGATGTGGGGGAGATGCGTATTCCACCTATTCATATTACTGTTAAGGAGGGGGCCTCTTTGCCACGAGTGCCACAGTATAAGATTTCGAAGGAAGGTGAAATTACCCTGACTCACATTGTTCAAGACTTGATTGTTGCTGGGGTGGTGGAAGAGGTTTCTTATAATGTCTGTAACAGCCCTATTCTCCCGATTCTTAAAAGAGATACTGATGACAAAGTCTATCGCTTTATTATTGATTTGAGAGAGATCAACAAAATTGTCATTCCCCAATATCCAGTGGTGTCTGATATTACGACCTTGCTTACACTGGTACCTCCAACAGCCACGACCTTTAGTGTAATTGATTTGAAGAATGCGTTCTTCTCCATTCCTGTCCATCCTGATAGCAGATATTTGTTTGGCTTCACGTTAAATAATAAATCGTATAGATTTTGTCGTGTTCCTCAAGGTTACACTGAGAGCCCGAGTATCTACAGCCAGGCTTTGAAAAGACAGCTTGATTCCTTTGAGTTGCAGTCGGGGGTTGTCCTTATCCAGTATGTGGATGACCTTCTGCTTGCTGCAGATTCTTATGCACAATGTGAGGAGAGTACGATTGCGTTGCTTTCCTTTTTGGCACAGAATAATCACAAGGTTTCTAAGAAGAAGCTACAATACTGTAGACCCAAGGTGACCTACCTCGGTCATCTTTTGTCTAAGGAGGGGCGTGCATTAACATCAGATCGAATTCAGGCGATTTTAGATACACCAGTCCCCCGCACACAGAGAGATGTACGCGCCTTCATAGGGTTAACGTCCTTTTGTAGGCAGTGGATCATGGGGTTTTCGCACATTATAAAACCCTTGTTAGCATTACTGTCCAAAGCCACGCCAATGCCCCTTGAATGGACAGATGAATGTCAAAATGCTTTTGAACAGTTGAGACAAGCCCTTTGCTCTGCCCCCGTATTAGGTACACCAGATTACACGAAAATTTTCACATTGTACGTACACGAGAAAGATGGGTGCGCGTTATCAGTGTTAGTGCAGACACACGGGGCCAAGCAGAGGCCATGTGCGTACTTCTCAGCCATTTTGGATCCTGTAGCACGAGGGTTACCTGGGTGTTTCCGAGCAGTCGCAGCAACAGCAGTAGCGATACGGCAGAGTGAGGGAATAGTGCTATCTCACAAATTGTTGGTGTTAGTTCCTCACGCAGTAGATGCTCTGCTAAACCAAACAAAGACTCAATATCTCACAAGTGCACGGTTAACAGGATACGAGCTTACTCTGTTGGCGCCACATATCACACTAAAAAGATGTGCTACTCTGAATCCTGCCACTTTATTGCCCTATCCGGTCGAGGAGGGTCAGGAAGAAAAACATCATGATTGTGTTTTTCTGACCGAGGAACAGACAAAGGGTCGTGTTGACCTACAGGATATGCCACTTCCAGATGTGGATGGGGAACTGTGGGTTGATGGATCATGTTTGAGGCTGCCAGATGGCACAACTTCCGCAGCCTATGCAATAACGACACTTAAGACAGTGGTGGAAACAGCTAGAATACCACAGAAATCGGCTCAAGCAGCGGAGCTGATAGCCCTGACAAGAGCCTGCGAATTGAGTGCTGGCCTATGTGTGAACATATACACAGACAGCCGGTACGCCTTCGGGGTAGCACATGACTTCGGTCTACTCTGGAGAGAGCGTGGGTTTTTAACTTCTCATGGAGTACACATTATGCACGGAGAGTTGGTGCGTGATCTCCTCAACGCGTTGCTTTGTCCAAAGAAAGTAGCGATAATTAAATGTAGCGCCCATAAAAAGGTCACTGATGAAATAGGTCAGGGAAATGCCTTTGCGGACAGCATAGCGAGGCAAACGGCTATGTCCCGAACTGACTCCCCCATGTACGTGACAAAATCCCAAGCAGAGCGATGGAATGATGCTAGAGCGGAAATATTAGACATTCAGAAATCAGCTACTGAATCAGAACTTGCAGCATGGGCAACTGATGGGGTGCTAGACGATGAAGGGTGTTGGAGAAGCAAGGACATGGAGAAATGGAAATTGCCTGCAGCTTACTTGCAAGCGATGGTCCAGATGACACATGGGTTAGCGCACGTGGGGGCTCTTGCAATTACTCGATTGTTAACGAGAGTTTGGGAGCATCCCGAGATTGCTAATACTGCTAAGAGAGTAGTGCAGACCTGTCTGATATGTTTGCAGCACAATCCTGGAAAGGGGACCCATGCTCCGAAAGGAGGGTTCGTTCCACCTTCTGCGCCATTCGAGGTACTCCAAATGGATTATATCCAGCTTGAGCGCTGCAATAACCTGAAGTATGTTTTAGTGGTGGTATGTGCTTTTAGCAAATGGGTTGAGGCCTTCCCCACGAAAGATAATACAGCACTGACAACAGCTAAGGTGTTGCTCAAGGAGTATTTCCCTCGATTTGGAATTTGCAAATTTTTGTGGAGCGACAATGGGCCTCATTTTGTCGGGAAAATTGTGGAATACGTGCTGAAGGGGTTAGGGATCCAGCAGAAGTTTCATGCTGTGTTCCACCCTCAGTCGGCAGGTCTTGTCGAGCGGTATAATGCCACGTTGAAATTAAAATTGGCTAAGATCGTGGCGTCCACGTCATTGAAATGGCCGGATGCCTTGCCGCTAGCGTTACTGTCTCTTAGATCAGTGCCCCACTCACGAACAGGCCTCACACCATATGAAGTGGTGTTCGGAAGGCCTATGAATATCTGGGGGGTGCCCAAGCCGCGATTGATACATGATGTGCCGTGTATAATGATGAACGATTATTTGGCACGATTAACAAATGATTTGCTTTCTATTCATCAACAGGTTCGAGAAGCGCTCCCTGACAACTCTGCTGGAGAAGGCCATGATCTTCGCCCTGGTGATCATGTAATGATCAGGTCGTTTGAGAGGGCGAATAGCTTGGAACCGAGGTGGCGTGGCCCCGAGCAAGTCCTCCTGGCCACCCGAACGGCTGTACGAGTGACCAACAGGAAGCGGTGGATACACTCATCCCACTGCCGTCGTGTCTCTCCTGACCTGGTGAATCCTGCTGTGTTGACCGACTACAAAGAGATTCTGGATAAGGAAAAGAGCCCAGCGGCGACATCGGCCGAAGCTGAGGGAGCCTTCCCGGACCACACTGTTTCTGGACGAGAGCACTACAATCTACGGCCACGATAAGAAGAATTTTTTTGAGTTGTTTTTGAAACTGGTTGGTTACCGCTCCAGGTTTGTGAAACGGAAACCGGGAATTCCAAGGGGGGGGATCAGTTCTGCTAAGTGTAGCGACACCCGTCTTGGCCCGGAGAAGAAAACAACGGCTACCTCGGCGTTCAGGACCGTATTTTTCAATTTTTAGGTATAATACACATATGTACATTTGAGAAACTTGTGAACTTTTGAACTTTTTGAACATTTAAGACTTTGAACTATAATTGAACTATGGCGTCGTCTGCATCACGGGATAAACGAATACTGGGTGCCATCCTTTTTGTCCTAACGATTGTGGTGATAGCAGTGATAGCCTGGGTAGTTGAACTTGTGGTGCCTGCACGTGAACATTTGCTGCCGACTACCCCGGCTCCGCCTGAACATTTTCACTTCACCTTGCCTTACCATGAAGAAGGGCACCGACAGACTTATTTGAACAATAGTTTTATTCAGATCCTACATCATACGCACAATATGACAAATACATCTAACTGTTGGGTGTGTGGGATGTTGCCTGGGCACCAGAAGAAAGGGGGTACTCCACTCATTCCTCTCCCGTTTTCACATAATGGATCCTGCAATGCCTGGTACACTCTGCTCTTCACTTTGAGATGGCCAACAAAAGGGGGGGTGCTTTTCCGTTTAAATAAAGATGTTACCATGACCGAGATGGGTATCCGCGAGCTGAGGGTACTCGATTTGAATGGGAGGAGTACCGCCCCGATAATGTATCTGCCCCACGGATTTATAGCAATCAACGGAATATCAATGTATCGAATGCACATGTCATTAATGTTATTTCCACTAAAGCTGATCTGTGTATACGCAATAAAGGTACAATTTCTGTTGGGAAAAGCGAATGCAACACCACACTCACATTTGACAGTCCTAATGGTATATCGTTTGTAACATCCCGCAATACTTACTTTATCTGTGGAACGAAGGGTTATCATCAGCTCCCATTAGGATGGTCAGGCACTTGTTATGTATCTTTCGTATTGCCCCCTGTATTCATTGCCCCACCAATGTATCATAATGATTATACTCTGTATCACGACTTTGTTTTGAATCGAGCTAAACGTGCCGTCGTGTTGAATGACATTGACCAGACAGATACTACTTTACAGCAGTACGTGAATTTTAATTTGGGACTGTTTTCCTTTGTGGGGGCTGCTCTGAATAGCAGAAAGATACGACGATTGACCCGTGTTGTTGAAGCTGTAGCCAATGATACTGCTATTGCATTGGGAAATATAACAGAAGAACTGCAAATTTCTAGAATTGTTACGTTGCAGAACAGAATGGTTTTAGACGTAGTTCTAGCCGACCGTGGGGGGGCATGTAGAATCATCGGAAGTAGCTGTTGCGTATATGTACCTGACAACTCACCATCTGTTTATGATGCTATTACCAAGCTGCATAAGATAGCTGCCGAAATACATCCGGACAATGGCACTTGGACTCTTTCAGGGTGGTTTTGGTCAATGCTCTCCACTTGGGGCTGGAAGCTGTTAACTATTTTATGTATTATTGTGGGGATACTGTTTGGTGTATGCTTATGTATTCAATGTGGTCCAGCTTTGTGTTCTATGTGCCTAACGGCTTGTATACCATCAAGACGAACTCTTGCTCATGACAAAATGATGCTTCATAAAGAAGTAACCCAAATAATGTTAATTGATATCGAAGATGAACAGCCAGATTATGTTCACTATGAGGTAGCTTCAGCTGAACGCTAAAAGGGTTGTCTGTCGTAATTGGACAATGGCCGAGTTAGCGCTTAGCTGTAGCTACACGTTTTCTGTTATATTGGCCATACTCGAAAACGCCATTTTGTAGGTTACGGCGGCCATCTTAGATCATGAGCGGCCTCGTGGCCAGTGTACCCTTTAGTCCGTTGTCCGTATCACTGACCACTTGAGTTTGCCCAGCAACAGGCTATTTTTAGTAATGGTCAAGCCTGTACATGCGCAGTCCCCTCTGACCAGTCACCCCTCAGGAATGTGCCGCAAACTGACCAGTGGGTTTGAAACCCTCCAATGAGCTGGCAGTGTTCCAAAACATGACCATATATGTACATAATGCTCTGTAACTGTGTACCGCCTGTTCGTTTTATTACCTGTAAAAATGTATAAAAGAGGGGGTCACACCGATGTTCGGTGTGATACTTCTTGCATTACCGAAGGGTGCTGTAGGAATGTACCACCATCCCATGGGGTCTTAATAAACTTGTTCTTTGAATTTTTCAGTTTCCGTGCCAACAGTCCTTCCAATGTAAGTGGGTTATCTTTGGAGCATGTAGGCCTTGGGAACCCGATACTACACCTGGACCACGGTGACCACCGAAGACACAGCCTGCACGATGAACACCATCTACTCCAGATCTCCGACCAACCCCTGCCCCCACCACGTCTTTAACAAGGCCGACTCCATCATCGCACCCCAACTGCGGGACATCATCAATGCCTCCTTCAACACCGCCACCTTCCCGGAGAGCTGGAAGTACGCCGAGCTCAGCGCCCTACTGAAGAAACCAACAGCGGACCCCACTGACCTCAAGAACTTTCGCCCCATCTCGCTGCCAAAGCCATCGAGAAGACCGTCAACAGACAGCTTGCAACCTTCCTCGAGACAAACGGATCCCTCGACCCCTCGCAGTCTGGTTTTCGAGCCAACCACAGCACCGAGACCGCCCTCATCGCAGCCACCGACGACATCAGAACCCTGCTGGACAACGGGGAAACAGCGGCCCTTATCCTCCTGGACCTCTCTGCAGCGTTCGACACCGTCTGCCACCGCACCCTAGTTCAACGCCTCAGCAACATCGGTATCCAAGAGAAGGCACTGGAGTGGATCATCTCATTCCTCACCGGCAGAACTCAGAGAGTGCGCCTCCCCCCGTTCCGATCCGAGGCCACCAAAGTCATCTGCGGCGTACCGCAAGGATCATCACTCAGCCCCACCCTCTTCAACATCTACATGAGACCTCTCGCAGCCATCGCACGCCAGCACAACCTCAACATCATCTCCTACGCCAACAACACCCAGCTGATCCTCTCCTTCACCAACGACCCTGCCACCGCCAGAACCAACCTACATGAAGGGATGAAAGAAGTAGCCGAGTAGATGAAGAACAGCCACCTGAAACTGAACTCAGACAAGACGGAAGTCCACATCCTTGGATCATCACCCTCTGCCTGGGACGACTCCTGGTGGCCCCCGGCCCTGGGCAGCGCACCCAAACCAACGGACCACGCACGCAACCTGGGCTTCATCCTTGACTCCTCCCTCTCGATGACCAGACAAGTCAACACTGTCTCCTCATCGTGCTTCAACACCCTACGCATGCTCCGCAAGATCTTCCGATGGATCCCGACCGAGACCAGGAAGACGGTCACCCAGGCACTCGTCACCAGCCGACTGGACTACGGAAACGCCCTCTACGCCGGAACCACAGCCAAGATACAGAAAAGACTCCAACGCATCCAGAACGCCTCCGCCCGTCTCATCCTGAACATCCCCCGATGCAGCCACATCTCCGGCCACCTGAAGGACCTGCACTGGCTCCCCGTCAGTAAGTTGATCACGTTCAGGCTCCTCACCCACGCACACAAATTTCTCCACAACCTGGGACCCAAGTACCTCAACGACAGCCTGACCTTCTACACGCCCACCCGCCAGCTATGCTCGACAAGCCTCGCCGCCAGACCACGCGTCCGAAGAGCCACCGCTGGCGGCAGATCCTTCTCCTACCTGGCGGCCAAGACATGGAACTCCCTCCCCATCCATCTTCGGCTGACCCAGGACCATCTTGCCTTCAGGAGACAACTCAAGACCTGGCTGTTCGAGTAATAGCAGACCCCTTCCCCCAAGCGCCTTGAGACCCTGCCGGGTGAGTAGCGCGCTATACAAGTGTTATGATTGATTGATTGATTGAGCGAAAGAAGGAGTAGTTCTGATGAGAGGGGGAATAGAGTTCCAGATTTTGGGCACGTTACCAGCAAAGGACCTAGCTGCAGTTTTTTGTTTTCGTGATTTTAGTGGGATGAGAAGTAGGTTGTTAGAGCTTCTGAGAGTTCTGTTCTGGCCGGCGTTTTTGAGTCTAGCCGTCAGATATTCAGGTTTGCCTGTGTGAAGGGCTTTATGGGTGAGGCAGGCTGTTCTGAAGTTCGCCCGCAATTCTATTGGTAGCCACTTGAGATCTTTGAGTGCAGGAGAGATGTGATCAAATTTCTTTATTCCCGTGACGATTCTGTCAGCCGCATTGAGAGTTGTTTTCAGAGGGGCAAGATGTGTTTTCGCTATTCCAGAGAGTACTGTGTTCCCAAAGTCCTGTCTAGACAGCACCAATGCCTGGGTGGCTTGTTTAAGATCTTTAGCTGGGATAAAAGGTTTAATTTTGTTCAGAAGCTTCAGGTTAAGGAAGGCGTTCTTCGCTGAGTTCTTAATGTGTTTGGTCATGTCGAGTTTTGAGTCTAGGGTGAAGCCTAAAGATTTGACAGAATTAGCCAGGGTGAGGTTCCCATTGAGCACATCAATAGATTTTAACCACTTTACCATTTGTGGGTTCTCATCTTTGTTTGAAATGAGGAGTAGTTCAGTTTTGTTCCGGTTCAGTTTTAAGTGTTTACTAGTCAGCCAAAGTTGCACTTTTCTTAGTGTTTCGTTGAGTCTTTGAATGTCTTTGGCCGAGGAGATTTCCAAATAAATTTGAGTATCGTTAGCATAGAAGTGAAAAGGGATGTTGGCTTTTCTGAGTAGGGAGGTGAGGGGTTCCATGTTAATGTTGAAGAGTTGAGGGGAGAGCACTGATCCTTGGGGTACTCCTCTATTAACGGGGTGGAGGTCAGACTCAAAAGATTTGATTTTGATTCTCTGGAAGCGGTTATGGAGGAAAGAAGCGAACCATTTGAGGACCACCTCGTCCAGACCGGCCCTGTCTTTGAGAGCCTGGAGGAGAAGTTTGTGGTCAACTGTGTCGAATGCTGCCAATAGGTCTCGGAGAATGAGGAGGCAACATTGATCAGAGTCCAATAATTTGTGGATATCATCGATTATGTTGAGGATCGCGGTTTCAGTGCTGCAACCTTTCCTGAATCCCGACTGATGGGAGTCGAGAAGGTTGGTATTGTCCAGGTGTTGGGTTAGTTGTTGGAGTACACATTTTTCTAGGATTTTGGAGAGAAGGGGAAGGTTGGAGACGGGTCTGAATTTGTTCAGGTCTTTGATGTCAAAGCCTGTTTTTTTCAGCAGTGGGGTTACTTGACCCACTTTCAGACAATACGGAACGACTCAGGTTTTTAGGGAGCTGTTAATAATCCTACATCAGAGTGGGGCTAGGTGGAGTTTCAGCTTTTTGGTGAGTTGAGCAGGTAAAGGATCTAGGGCATGGGATGACGGTTTGGAGGTGGAGATAAGTTTAGTTATCTCTTCTTCAGGGATGGGCTGGAAGAGTGACCAGGGTTTAGTAGTGAGAGAGGGAGCGCTACCAAACACCCCACCTGGGCTTTTACCGGAAAGGGGGGAGCAATTGGTGTCAAAAGAACGCTCGATCTTGGAGATCTTATCATTGAAGAAGTTGGCGAAGTTGTCGCACCGTTCTTTGGATGCAGGCCCTAGGGACATATCAGGTTTAGAGGTTTGGCGTCTGATGATATTAAAGAGCTCCTTGGGTCTATTCTTGGCGCTATCCAGGGCGGAGCGAAAGTACATGGATTTTTTGTTTTTGATATGACTGTTGTATTTCTTCCGGAAAGCTCTAAGTTGGTCATGATGAACGGTAGAGGGCATAGTCCTCCATCGTCTTTCTGTGGCTCTAAGTTGGCTTGTTTCATCATTGATGTCTGAGTCGAACCAAGATCTGGACGGAATAGGATGATTTTTTTTTAGTTTCAGGGGTGCAAGTTGGTCGAGCAAGGTTACCATATTCGAGTTATAAAGCGAGGTGAGATCAGTTGTAAAGAGCTCATTGTCGCTAGGGAGGAGCAAATTTAGCCTCTCTTCCATGACATCTAGGGGAATCTGGGAGACATGTCTGGACCATTTGGGGGGGGTCATGAACAGGGGGAAGGGTTAACTTTTTTGGTTGATTTGGAATAAGATCATGTGGTGATCAGACCAGTCAACTGGAAGAATGTTGTTGATCATGATTGCGTCACCATGGGTGATGATGGCGTCTAAGGTTGCTCCTTTGTTGTGAGTTTTTTCCGAACAGTGTTGGGAAAGGTTGTTGTCACAGACGAGGTTATTGCGAGATTGAATTAGAGAGTTGTTGGTTTCATTCCAGCGCAGGTTGAAATCATCCAGGATTAGGGAGTTAGTGTCTTTTAGTGTACAATGGGCAATCAGGTCGGATACGTGTTCACCAAATGTGGGGGTGTTGACTGGAGGGTGATAGAGAAGGTGACAAGCTAAAGGGCTGTTGTCCTTAGTCTTAATGGTGACAGAAAGACATTCAAAGGAGCTGTACTGGCAAGAGTCATTTACAGTGATGTCTATGTCTCCCTGTTGGATGATGGCTACACCTCCACCTCGTTGATCTTTTCTATCTTTGTTGATGATGGTGAACCCTGGGGGTACAAGCATATCCAGACAGGGAGGGGAAATCTAATTCACCCATTTCTCCATGATAAAAGCAATGTCTAGATCATGCGAGAGGATGGCTTCTGCTAGTTCCGTTGCATGTTTGGGAGCAGATCTACAGTTAATGAGCACGCAGTTAGTGGATAGTTTCTTTTTACTAGGATACTTTCCTGATGGGGCCCTGGGTATGGAGGAGAGGGAGGGCGGGTGTCTTGAGGCTTTTAAGGGGGGTAATCTCTTCTGAAGCATGTGATCACTTGGATATTGGATTTAGGGGAGGCTGTGGGGGGAAAGTTGTAAGTAGCGACTAAATCCACTGTTTCTTCCGCGGACATTGCTGCTATGGTCCTGGACGGTCTTTGAGTCTGGATTACCCCATCCTTACTAGGGGGACTCTGAAGCCTGGACACAGTAGAATTGATTATAGTGCGGGTCTGTGGCGGAATCTCAACGTCGGTTTTTGGAGACCTCTGGAGCTGGTTTTTGAAAGTGAAGGAGGGCTCGGAGTGGGGTTTTAGGAAGTTGGAGTTAGTCGGTGAGGAGGGCCTGGTATGGGATTGCTGGGGCATTCAAGCCTTGTCTAGGTTGAATAAGATTTCATCAAGGCCTCTGAATATTATTTCTAGCTCACTCTCTAATAGGATCAGCCGGTGCATTATGGTTTCCGGGGCAGGAGCAGGGGGTATGCAGTTGTGGGTATGGTCTGCCCTTGAGGAGGGGGGGCGAGATCGCATTGATGGGTCACCCAGACTGCCACTGTCCACGACCCTCAGTGAGGGGTCGAGCCCAGAGCTCTTCCTCTGCGGTTCTACAGGATTGAAAAGGGGGTCAGTGGACCAGACTCGTGGGATGGTGATGGGGTGTAGAGGAGGCTGAGTCTGAAGAGGTGAAGGGGACCGATCTACCTCGAAAAATTGACGGTCGTGGTTAATATGAATGGAGGAGTGCGAGGAGCGTCTAGCAGGATGGCTGACTGGCCTCACCAGGAGGGAGGGAATGGGTATTTGCATTCCCTGTTGTGGAAAAGTGACCGGGGAAGGAGGTTGGGGTGGGGCAAATCGAAGGGAGTGCAGATGGGCGGAACGGAGAGCAGGGAAGAGGAAGTCAAAGGCCTAAAAGTTCTCGTTATTAGCCTGTATCAACACTGTACCATTTGAGTAGATGGTCACTGTGGTGTTCCTGTTTCTAGACGTCTGATTGGGGAGAGAGGTCGTCAATTTACAGCTATGTGTCGTCGTTTTATATATGTGAAGTTGTGATCTTAGTGTAGTGATCCAGTCCTCAGGTCTGTCCGTGTAGAAGATGAGATCCATCTTTACCTGTCCTTTGAAAGTGCAGTGGTAGGTGTCCACAAATAGTGATTCAGAGTGTTGTCTGATTAGAGTGTGTTTGCGGTTTCTTCTCGCTTTGATGGAGAGATGGGGGGAAGCTAATTGTAAAGGCGTTAACACCTAGCGTGTTCGTGTGAATCAAGGGTGAGTTGACGGAATTTGGGGTGCCCAGTGCCATTGTTTTGGTTTTGTGTGGTTGGCAGGTACGTGGGGGCCATGGCTACTATGGTCGCCGTGGGGTGCGGTAGGTAGAGAGGGCCTTGGAGTAATGGAACAGCATTGTAAGTGCTGATCTCGAGCCGGTGCTGATCCAGAGTTCAGTGGGGGGATTGAGGTGAATGTTGGCAGGGGTTGAGTACGACACAGACAGAGCAGGTACCTTTGTGTGGGCCAGGCGTCACCAGCATTTCTGGGGCAGTCGAAGGGTAGTCCTGTGCTCCAGGAGGATGTCCCAAATCCACATCGGGGATCTAAGAAGGTCAGGTGCTGTGTTGGTTCGGGTTGCCCCTCTAGACAGTCAGATGCCACTTTCCATTTGCAGCGAATGACTGTCAGAGGCCATCTCAGGGCCTGGTATCAGCAGTGCCAGTCAGGTTCCTCATCAGGCTTCCTCCGGAGTATGACAGGTGAGGGAAGAGTCACGCTTCTGTCCGATGAGAGCTCCGGTTTGGGGGAGCAGGGAAAACTGCGGAGAACGGGGCTGTATGCAGAGGGACCATCAAGCAAGGCACACAGCGTCGGCTATCTTAGGACCAGGCGACCCTCCATGCAGAACCGAGGTGGAGTCGGGAGTCTCAGATTAACTACCCTCTTAACAGGTAAAAAGGGGGTGGTGCCACGTCTTCCGACGTGGGCAGGAGCAGGAAGAACTGCAGAAAACAGGGCTGTCTGCATTGGGACCATTAGGAGAGGTCCACAGCGTCAGACATCTTGCGCCAATGCAAAGACTCCTTGCAGATCCGGAGCGACATCAGGAGTCTTTACCATCTACCATCATGGCAGGTGACAAGGGGTGAAGTCACTTCCATAATCCAGGCAGATCTCCGATGCAAAATGCGCAGACGAACAGCAGGGAGCAATAGGACCATCAGGCAATGTCTGTGGTATCGGCCATCTTCGGGCCAGGCATCGCAGTCGAACCGAAGCTGAAACAGGGAAGCTGACCCGGAGCTAATTATGGATCCTTCCCGGTTCCAATCCAATCACAGCACCTGCGGGGTGAAAGGGTAGCCACCTGCATGCTCCGGAGAGCGGGGCTGGGAGCCGGAGCCTCGCGGCGCTCGCAGAGAGTAGGTGTCCCTCCAGGGGTCCACGAGGAGTCAGCACCACTCCTTACCGGAACCTCATCGGCAGCGGTCCTCGCACTCTCGGGAAGTGCCGGCTCTTGGACGCCCCTCCGAGCCTGGGGCGCCCTTGCTGCAGGACTCCTGGGCAGGATCGCTGGCTGACTTGGAAGACCGGAGAGAAGCACGCCCGCCTGGATGCCAAGGGTGCTCTCCGGAACACTTCTTCTGTCGCTCTGATCTTTGCTGGTAAGTCCTGGGTCCCAGTAGGTGAGAGCTGTGGCGGGGTGAGCGGGCTGGAACGGACCGGGTGGGAATTACACTAAAATCGTGATCCCAAACCCGGGGCCCGATTCTATGGAAATAGAAGATTGCTATGTTTGTATGAAATTACCTACTTCGGTAGCCGAAGGTGTGACTTACCACCATTTACTGCTAACATATGGTATTTCATGTAGTATTTTAGCTTGTTTATTCTTTAAGAAAGGACCTTTGCAGTATTATCATTCTAATTCAGATGTAATATTTTCTGAACTTCCTATACGTAGTAACCTGAATCCTGTACATACTAAGAGTGATGTAACACGCTATATAGGTGAATACTTTCTAACTATAGGTACAATAGATATAGCTGAAACACACAAGAATAATTTAACATGCTTATTACGTGAAAAACAGAACATATTTTTGAATATGGTTGAGAAAAGGAGAGAGAATTTCCAAAGAAAGCAAATGATAAGAATCCTAAAATTCCTAAATGGGCTGAAAATATAGGGTTCACCCCAAATGGCAAGACTCATGCTGCTATGTTGCTGGATTTCGAAAAGAAGGGGAAACTCTGTCTCCATAGGGAAAGAACTAGTTATTATAACAATAGGTTCCAGTGAATGTGAATACAATTATAAGGTAATTGGGGGTTGGGGTTTCAAAGATGGAACTGAACCGTTGTTTCCTGGAATTTATTTTATATGCAGAAACAAGGCTTATTACAAACTGCCAGATCATTGGTATAGGAGCTGTTATTTTGGAATAGTATTCCCAAAGATATATCATGTAAACAAAGTCACTGGAAACAATGAAGAAACAAATGGATTAATACGTATCAAAAGAGCTAGTTTTGGAGAAATACTGGGTGATATATTTAGTGCATTGATACCTACAGTGTGAGTGGCTCTGAATACGCAAAGAATGTGCAAATTGTCAACAGTAGTGGATCGTTTATCGACTGATACTGCGGGAGGGTTCTTAATGGTCAATACCGAATTGGTTGTGATCAGATCAATGGTTTTACAAAATCGGCTTGCTCTTGATACATTATTAGCAAAGGAGGGCGGAGTCTGTAGAATGTTGAAAGCACAACATTGTTGCACTTACATACCTGACAAAAGTGTTGAAATAAAAAGGTATGTAAGAAATATTACTAATTTGGAAAGAGGGCTTAAACCACTGGAGGTTGATTAGGCATGGAAGAGACTTACCGATGGTCTCTCCTCTATAGGTAGTTGGTTTTCTAATGTAGGAACACGTTTTATAGCTAGAATACTGATGCCAATGGTGGGAATGGACCTACTAATTTTAGGGATAATGATTTGTTGCAAATGTCGTAAACACAGAAAAAGATATACAGTAAATATACAGAAACTGCAATGAAATGGAACTCTAAGAATTAAATGGGAAAATATATAAGTAAATGAAAACCTTTAATTTACATATTGAGAAAAATTCTAGAAGAAAGTTTGAAGAAATTGAGCTGGGTCAAAAGTTGACATCTGTTTCATTAGTTGGTGATGATATAAAATATCATCAAAGAGGGGATTGATGGAGCAAGGTTGCGTAATGTGAAGCGAGTTGCTTGTAATCAACCCTCTCTAATAACCCGTAATGTACTAATCAACATGTTTTGTCCTATTAATATTGCATTACATGACATTTAGGTGAAGCTTGCATATGTGCTTTTACTAATAATAATCTGCTTGCACTAAAATGACCGCTGCTACGCGGGTTTTTATATTGCGCATGCATCTGTCACACTTACGTGACATGACGTTCTTACTGCTTTGGAGGGAATCTTTTGCTTCTGCGCACTAGAACTAAAATGGCTCCTCTGTGTTACAGCATGCATGAAGCTTGCACTGCTGCTTTCGCTAAGGTGTTCGTTCTGCCTAATATATAACGCAACAGTTAAAATAATGTAATGGCAATAGAATAGAGATAAGGGGTATTCAGTGTATTCATTTATTCAGTGTTCTCAAACTGTTTCTTTTCTATTCTGACATGTAAATCAATTTGGGCCTGATGCCTATTGCTGAACTCCAACTTGGAGAAATTGCGACTGCGCATAAATCACAAAGTCCATGAAGCAGAGTGACCTTTGAAATGCTGCCAAAGAGCCAACTTGCTAGAAGATGCTTGTGGGAATCTTACCTCTTGACCCCTATGGAGGAAGCTAAACTCTTGAATTGACTAAAATGTAACCAATATTGGAACATTCATTGCTGGGTGGAATAAACATACATGGGAAAATAAAATTGATGGGTGGGAATGCAAATATTATTATTCATTGTAAAAGTTTCATTTTGGTATGGTGTGATGACCTCTCCTCATCTTTTTACCCAATCAAAATTGGGGATCCTTACACTTGCAACATTGGGAGGTGGTACATTGACCTGGAAAATAGTATAACTAGTGTAATCTTAGCTCGTTCATTTGTCCGAATAGCTGACCTGTCACTGACCCAATACACTCAATAGGCTAAGAAGAGCAGAGGTGCTGGCGGAGCACTCCGACGGAAGATTCGATAACCCAATCGGGGTTAGACTGTTAGCTGCAGAGAGGGTTGTAGCGCTGGCGTAGCAACTTTAACTGTGGATGCCGGTCTTAGCCTGTGGTGGTCCTGTCCTGATTCAAATTTGGCTGCACCTGTCCTGATTTCTGGTTGGCGCCTGTTGTCCCGCTGGCACTTGCACTTTGGGTTCCATACTTTGACTGATCCGTGGCCAGGGTTGGTCTTCATACTATTCTAGGTAAATATTCTATGTGGCTAAGTCATTGTACTGTTTCCTTCTCTCTTCCCATCCTAATCTCAAATGTGTAAAGACTGCTTTATAAAATCTCTGCATATTTTCATGCTAATCATTATTTTCCTGATTGAAAGATTTCTGATGTTTAATATTTGGATAAAGTCATTTAAGAAATTTAGATAAAGAGTTTAAACCTTTCCCACGTTTGTGGTTATTATACGAGTGCAAATGTTATCATTCTACCTATTATTATAACTCCCTTTGATCCCTTAGGACTTTAGGTACCAATGACAAGGAGTGGTAAGGCAATGGTATAGGTCCTAAATGAAATGTAAAAATCTCTGATTAGAGTAAGTGCACAGGTTACCTGATTAAAATTTATCATATGTTGTGTTTATATGGGCCCAGGTGAGTATGGTGAAACTGAGTCGGGTAACCTGCGCGCTCTATCACAAGTTATAGTTAGCTCAACTAACTATAATGGCCGAATTTCTCTGGTTTCGTATGAGTGAAGTGTCCAACTAACTATAACGTTCCTGAAACCTGTGTTTTTTTCAGTGAATTTCAAAGGCTTTTTAGATGTTAATTACTAACTATAACGTCCCTGAAACCTATTGTTTTTTCAGTTAATTTCAAAGGTTTTTTAAATGCTAATTACTAACTATAACGTACCTGAAACCTATTGTTTTTTCAGTTAATTTCAAAGGTTTTTAAATCCTAATTTCTAACTATAACGTCCCTGAAATCTATGTTTTTTCAGTGATTTTCAAAGGTTATTTAAATGCTAATTACTAACTAAAACGTTCCTGAAACCTATGTTTTTTTTCAATAAATTTCTCAGGTTTTTTAAATGCAAATTTATAACTGTAATGTAGTAGTCACTTTTACGAGTGGTGCAGAAAGGACCAGCTCTCAGGAATTCCACTGCTTAGGACTTACTGGAGGTACCAGGAGGGCGTCTTGGCCCCCAAAGTCCCTCAGGACTAAAATGAACATCATCCCCCAACCTGTATTGTGCCGGGGGGCGTTGCCTCCGAAGACCTCTTAGCAATACCACTGGAGGTAACAGGACTTACTGGAGGTAACAGGAGGGGTAGTTGGCCCCCTAGCAGGAACTTGGGGGCCAACTACCCCTCCTATTACCTCCAGTAAGTCCCACACAGCAGCATTTGTAAGTTCTCATAGCAGGACATGCCCCCTTTGCCCACCATTCTGCAAACAAAGTCCCTGGCATGCTCTTGGATGGGGATTAAAGTCCCCTTCGATGCTGAGGGTCCTTAGGGGCCAACTTGCCTACCTAACACCTCCAGTAATCCCCAGATGGTGGAATTGCTGAGAGGTAGAAACAGGCTATGCCCCCTTTTTGCACAACTCTGTAAAGAAGCCTCCTGGCACGCTCTTGGTTGGGGGATAAAGTCTCCTTGCCTCCTGAGGGTCCCTGGGGGCCAACCAGCCCTCCTGTTATCTCTAGTAAGCCCCATACAGCTGGATTGCTGAGAGTGGTCCGAGGCCACACACCCTTTCTACACCACTCTGCAAACACGACTCCTGATGCACTGCTGCTCGGGGGACAAAGTCCACTTTAGTCCTGAGGTCCTCAGGACACCAAGAGGACCTCATTGCCCCACTGGGGGATGGCCACATATTTTTTATTTGTTAAACAACTATTCATTTTGAAGGATGGGGCTATGTGGCCCCTTTCATGAGGCCATCATTGGCCCTGAGGACCCTATCCCCTGGGGCATTGCCTTGTTTCTATTTTTTGTATTATTTACATGGGAGGGGGTCCGTGTGCCCACCTTCCCTGGGCCACTTTTTGCCCTGGCGACCCCATCCCCCGGGCCTGGCCTCAACATTGGGGACTGCAGGGAGAGCCCCAATGCCCTCGGTCCCTGCCCACTCCCCACCTCCTGCTAGAGCCGGCATTGATTTTGGGTGAAGGGAGCTGCTGACCTGCAGCTCCCTTTGCCCCAAAGCAATCTGCTTGGCTTCATGGAAGCAAGCGCAGGTTTCCTGTTCTCGCTTCTATGAAGCAAAGCAGTGTTTGCTATGACAAGGCGGAGCCATACTCCTGCCCTGCCGTAGCAAACTACAATGTCCCAGAGTGGGCTCCCTGGGACATTTCTGGTGCTGGCCCTGGGAGGTGGTGGTCCCCAGGGCCTTCTAGGACTCCACGAGCCCCAGGGAGCAGGTGGTCCCTGGGGCCGGGAGGGGCGCAACGGACCCCAGCCTCTAATTTAAGTTTGCTCTGAGGAGGTGGCGGTCCCCGGGGCAGGACCCCTGCACACTTTCTTCAATAACATTTTAGCCCCGGGGAGGTGGTGATCCCCGGGACTTGGGGTGGCCCACGAGGACCCCCATTCAAAATTACAGAATACCTAGAGGAGGTGGTGTGTCCCTACAGCAGAAACTGCCTGGGGAGGGGTGCAGCATGGCTCCCCTCCCTCCTTGCATTATAGTGGGCTCCTGGGGGGTGGGGTCCTTGAGGCCGAAAACAGCCCACCAATGGAATAATAGATAAAAACCAGGGCCCCTGGGAATATGCAATTGTGCAGCCGCAGCAATTTTGGCATAGTTATAGATTTTCTGAACTCAGACACTCATGCACCTGCTTACAGACAGACCCACTCATCCTCTCTCACACCCACTCACAGACCTACTCAAAGATTCATGTACTGACTCATAGACCCACGCTGAACCTCTGACACCCACTCACAGACCAATTTACACACTCATGCACCCACTCACACACCAAGTGAGACATTTATGAAGCCACGCTAAGGCTTAGCCAGTCACTTACAGACCCATTTAGACACTCATGCACTCACTCACACGCCCACTGAGACACTCATGCACTCACTAACTCTCAAAAGCTACAGGTTACAGTTAGGAAATAACAATTTTAAAAAACCTTAACATTTCAGATAACAAACAAGGGTTACAAGGATGCTATGATTAGGAAATAGAATTTGAAAAACTTTAGAAATTCACTTAAAAAACCAAAGGTTACAGGCATGTTATAGTTAGGAAATATAATTTATATATAAGGTTATAGGGACATGAGTCATGAGTCATGAGTGATGTAATATTTGAGGTCATGAGCAGGGCAATTGTTGGGGCATACGTTATAGTTAGCTCAGGTAACAATAGCTGCTGAAAATCTATGGTTTTATACGAGTGAAATCTGAGCCTAACTATAAAGTCTCTATAACCTTTTGTTTTTTTTAGTGAATTTCTAGTTTTCCTAATTCTATTTCCAAATTATAATGTCGCTGTAACCTTTGTTTCTTTCAGTAATATATATAAATATATATATATTCACTTAAAAAACCATAGGTTTCACACACGTTATAGTTAGGAATTAGCATTTAAAAAACCTTGCAAATTCATTGAAAAAACCATAGGTTTCACATATGTTATTATTAGCTGGACATTTCACTCATACAAAACCTTTGAAATTCCCCCGTTATAGTTAGTTCAGCTAACTATAATTTGCGCGACCGCTGATGACGTCACATATCACATCACTCATGACATGGTCAGTGACATCACTCATGACATCACTGATGACATCTCAAATGACATCACTGATGACATCATCCTTTTTAAGTGAATTTCAAAGGTTTTTAAAATGCTAATTTCTGTATCAATTTGTATATTTATTATATACTTATTTTTCCACAAACTGCCTTTGTATATTGTAATACATTGACTGTATCCTGTAATATGCAACAGCACAGCTAGTTTTTATGATTTGAATAAAGTTGAGCAGTATAGTCTACATCTTTAATCAACATATAAACACTCATACTTGTTATTTACATTTTTTATTGTTTGTTTTTTTATGACGTGCGCGCAACGTGCATGCACCTCGTGATTTTAATTTTTTTGTAAATGCTTTCTTTGCCCTTCGGGGTCCTTCAGGGACCCCTGAGAAGGCCTAAGGGGTCAAGGAGTCTCTGCCCTGCCCCCTTTTCGCATTCTCCACTTTTGTTTTTGACTCACTTCTGCCTCGAGGGTGTGAGCAAGGTGTACGCACCTCGCGATTTCTTTTTTTAAAACATTTTTTTGCCCCTTGGGGTCCTTCAGAGACTCCCTGAGAAGGTCTAGGGGGTCAAGAAGTCTCTACCCTGCCCCCTTTTCATGTTCTCCACTTTTGTTTTTGACTCTCTTCTGCTTTGGGGTGCATGCAAAGTGCGCTCACCCCGCAATTAAAAAAAAAAAATGTTTAGGCTTTCGGGGTCCTTCAGGGACCCCCTGAGAAGGCCTAGGGGGTCAGGTAGTCTCTACTCTGCCCCCTTTTCATGTTCTTCACTTTTGTTTTGGGCTCTCTTCTGCCTCATAGACACAAAATGGCAGCCAACACTTCCTGGTTTCTACCGATTAGAATGTTGACAGACGTCTAACAGCAAATCAGAATTCCGCTCGTGCACACCCAATTCGCGCACGGTGCGCGCACAGTGCGCGCTTATAGATATATATATTAGTTTTCTTTTGATTTTCTCAGGAACTACTGGATGGATTTACACCATTTGAGCAAAAGTGTGATCTGCAAATCAGACTCTACCATTTTGCCAAATTTCTTGTAATCCCGTTCAGCCGTTCGGGCTGTAGCCGTGTCCAATCGTCCTATGGAAAATAACATGGGGAAAACATGTTTTGGGACCCCCCTTTTTTCTCAGCCCTCACTTGACGAATCCCCCCAAAACTTTCAGGGAAGGAGCGGGCCATCTTCTTTGAAAAATTTGCGAAGATTCAACAACCAGCGCCAAAAATATTTCCAATAGAATGTTGCGGATTTCCTATGGAAACTAGGTCCTTACTATAACTACCTACTGGCGACCGCCAGTAGGGAATATATATATATATATATATATATATATATATATATATATGAAAGCTCCAACTTGCCAAAAGCAGTGAGTGGCACTCCAGCATCGTTTTTCAATAATTTATTCAGGTCAGGATGGCGTATTGTTACAGATTCCTTAAGCAGCTGCAAACCTCGGGATACTGCCTGACGCGTTTCGAAGGACACAGCCTTCTTCCTCAGAGGCTCCCTCTCGCAGTCCGTGCCGCTTTCCGTTACTGTTCCACAGTTGCTGCCAATTACCACGCCCTTTATGGGCTGCTCCATCGAGACTGCGGGGCATTATGGAACAGAGAGTCCGGACCGCGTTCATGCACAATGTCACTGCCGGTAACAAAGCCCTGAATGGGCCTCCATACACATGACTCCATCCAAAATCCTTAACGATGCTTCCCACTGCAGGGCGAAGAAATACTCAACCCCGGGCCTCCTTCTTAGGGGTGGTGCCTACTCGGCAGCGTGGCGCGCCGCCAGTAAATGAAAGCTCCAACTTGCCAAAAGCAGTGAGTGGCACTCCAGCATCGTTTTTCAATAATTTATTCAGGTCAGGATGGCGTATTGTTACAGATTCCTTAAGCAGCTGCAAACCTCGGGATACTGCCTGACGCGTTTCGAAGGACACAGCCTTCTTCCTCAGAGGCTCCCTCTCGCAGTCCGTGCCGCTTTCTGTTACTGTTCCACAGTTGCTGCCAATTACCACGCCCTTTATGGGCTGCTCCATCGAGACTGCGGGGCATTATGGAACAGAGAGTCCGGACCGCGTTCATGCACAATGTCACTGCCGGTAACAAAGCCCTGAATGGGCCTCCATACACATGACTCCATCCAAAATCCTTAACGATGCTTCCCACTGCAGGGCGAAGAAATACTCGACCCCGGGCCTCCTTCTTAGGGGTGGTGCCTACTCGGCAGCATGGCGCGCCGCCAGTAAATGAAAGCTCCAACTTGCCAAAAGCAGTGAGTGGCACTCCAGCATCGTTTTTCAATAATTTATTCAGGTCAGGATGGCGTATTGTTACAGATTCCTTAAGCAGCTGCAAACCTCGGGATACTGCCTGAAGCGTTTCGAAGGACACAGCCTTCTTCCTCAGAGGCTCTCTGTTCCATAATGCCCCGCAGTCTCGATGGAGCAGCCCATAAAGGGCGTGGTAATTGGCAGCAACTGTGGAACAGTAACGGAAAGCGGCACGGACTGCGAGAGGGAGCCTCTGAGGAAGAAGGCTGTGTCCTTCGAAACGCGTCAAGCAGTATCCCCGAGGTTTGCAGCTGCTTAAGGAATCTGTAACAATACGCCATCCTGACCTGAATAAATTATTGAAAAACGATGCTGGAGTGCCACTCACTGCTTTTGGCAAGTTGGAGCTTTCATATATATATATATATATATATATATATATATATATATATATATATATATATATATATATATATATATATATATATATATATATATATATATATATATATATATATATATATATATATATATATTTCCAAAGAAGCTTTAGTTTCCCAAAGCAAGAAGGGGGTCGCACTCACCACGGATATTCAATTTCATATATTTATTGCATATCGTATTCCATTGTCATGCTCCAACCAGACAGCAAAACAAAAAAGCCGACACGTTTCGCAGCAGCCGCTGCTTGATCACGGCATTACCAATACTTTTCAGTTACCAGCATATAATGTGTTTGAAAACCAAAATCATTACATCACTTCCTGATATGTGATCCACATACCCCTTGGGCTTATGGGACTTGTAGTCAAAAACGCTTTATATAGTCTATTATGTATTACACCATACACTTTAAGGGATTTTTTCTGCGATTGGCAACAAAAACCATCCGACACATTGCTGTTTTTTTGTATATCAGTATGTTACCTCGTGCATTATTCTTGTTTTATCATGTTAGTTCATATCTTTGATTTTTACAATGTTATTATCATATCTTTGTATGTCTATATTGAGTCTTAAGTTATTTTATATGCACATATATTTCTTCGGACTGATTCAGCCCAAACGGGGTCATAGTCCTGAAGTTTAAAATGTGTCAGGATTCTTTTTGACGTAGTATTCTATCCAGATTTCCTCCTCTTTTGTTCTCTGATACTTGGTCAACGCCATAGAACTTTAGTAGTTTCCAGTCCCCGTTGTGACTTGTTTCCATGTGTTTGGCAATGGCATTGTTTTTGTCTTTGTTGGTGGTTGCACGTGTATGTTCCAGAATTCTTTTCTTTAATTCACACGTTGTGCTCCCTATATATTTTTTCTTACAGGGGCATTCAACCACGTACACCACATATCTGCTTTTGCATGTGATAAGTTTCTCAATTTTCCACATTTTGTTGTTTGCCATTTGGACCTCAGATGTTCCATATGTGTGCATATTTGCATGTGTGTATATTTATACATGTGTGTGTGTGTGTGTGTATATATATATGGGCAATCAGCCATTAGATTGCCATGCCCACAACCATATGATTGTAAACATGATTGAAATGTGTCTGTGTAACAATTTCTTTATGTTTCAGCAAATGTGCTTTCAGCAGACCAGAGGAGTAGCGATGGGTTCCTGCTTCTCCCCCAGTTATGCTTGTTTGCATATGGGGGACTGTGGGACAAGCAGGTTCTCGGAGTTCAGTTTGCTGAAATTATGCACAACAATGTTGTTTGCATATACAGGTACATAGATGATCTGTTTTTGATTTGGAGAGGGGAGGAGAGTTTGGCTAATGCATTTATTAACAATCTGAATGTTAACTCATTAAATCTTAAATTTACCTCCAATATGAGCAAGTCCTCAGTTAACTTTCTAGATGTTGAAGTTTTTATTGACCAACAAACAATACAAACTATATTACATCGCAAGGCAACGGCAGGAAATACCCTACTGCATGCGTCTAGCAACCATCCTCGCCACCTGATCCACAGCATCCCCTACGGGGAGATGCTGCGTATCAAACGCATTTGCAGCCGAGTACAAGATATGGAGGAGGCTCAGTCGGCGTGCCGACTGCGCTTCCTAGCGAGGAGTTACAGTGATAAAATGATCATGGCAGCTATTAAGCGTACGCGGGCCTTGCCTAGAAATGAAGCTCTAATCACAAAGGCCATGAGACAAAGTAATCAGCCAGTGACTCAAGACAATACTATTCGCCTAATAGTCAACTATAGTAAACAACATCAGGCGATTAGAAAAATCATGGGTAAACATTGCCGCTAATTCAGAATGACCCAGTGCTAAATATGGGATCCTCTAAGTCACCGACCATCACTTATAGAAAGACAGGATCAATGCAGAATAGCCTGGCTAGCAGCAGTCCAGCGGTCTTGGCTAAGACCGACTGGCTGAGCAGCCGGACAGGCTTCTATAAATGCATGACGTGCAAAGCCTGCAAACATGGGGTTAACAAAAAATCGTATAGTTCCCTGTTCTCCGAAAGACAGATTCACATCTCAAAATATTTAACTTGTAAGACTGAATTTGCGATTTTTGTCTTGGAGTGCCCATGTGGTCTTAGGCGCATAGGAAGCACTAGACTTCCAGTCCACAAGAGAGTACTACAACACATGAGGGCCATCATGCACTGTGATGAAGCTTATCCCGTCGCAAGACATTTTAATGACTGCCACAATAGAGACATTCAGCTACTACAGTACTATGTGGTAGATGCAGCCATGCCCCTTAGAAGGGGTGGTGACAGGGAAGGGATCCTCCGCAAATTAGAAACCCATTATATTCTCAACTTAGATAGTAAACATCCTAATGGGTTGAATGCATGGGTGGATCTATATACTTGTTTACAGATCATTGTTAAATCTATCTTTCAATGGCTGGTCAGTCTCAAATGAAATGCAAGTAACAGATTTATATCTGTCTATTTCATTAGCAAATACTTGATGATTCTTTTTGATAAATTGATTTTACACTTATAATCAATTTTATTCAATACTGAGCTATTTTATATAAGCATTTTACTATTTATTGATTTTTAAATAGTGGTTTGTTTACACTTTTTAGCACATTTGCGGTTTGCACAAGTCTTTCTTGTATTATTGTTTTGCACAGCTTTGCACGTTGCTTTTGATATCAAATTTTAGTAATCAGCAGTGTCTTTGCTTTTGATTAAATTTACTGAGGAATATCTATCATATTATACATCTACAGCAATTGTATTTTACAAATATTTCGAGTAGCATCCACAGAAGGGTTGTTATTTGTACATGAGTCAGTATCTAACACAGTTTTAAATTGCTATTTTAGCAGTAACTCAGCTGACCTCTATCTTTACTAATTGTACCATCTATACATTTATAGCAATTGTATTTTACAATTACTTTTAGCAACAACCACAGAAAGATTGTTATTTGCACATGAGTTAGTGTCTATTATGGTTTTAAATTGCTATTTTAGCATTTATTCTGATGACTCTTAGGGGTATTAAGTTTACCATTTATTTGTGTAAAAAGGTTGTTGCATTCGTTAAAAAGCATTATGTATTGATGTTTTTAAGCAAATGACGAGCTGCTTGTTTATGTCTATGATGACGCTGTCAAATGCGACTTGCACTGCCACTTTAAATTTGTGAATAACACTCCATAGCGTGTCATGTGATCAAGGGCCAAGGGGGCCCCAAACGCGTCATGGCTGAGGTGCGGGGCTATATGCACGAATAAAAAATGTTTACACATTCAACTTTTGGGTCCGCTGTCGTCCTTCTAATCCTTCAAGGTGGCGACTTTCCTGTTTATATATATATATATATATATATACTAGCAGCCCGTCCCGACGTTGTCCGGGTATGAATTGCTTCCGGCCAGTAGTAGATTGTTTTGTAGGATTTCGTTTTGATAGCATTTCTTATCTGTGTCTGGCCTGTGAAACGCTCCGATTCACAGTGCACTGCTGATGCACTTAAGAGTGCGTGTTCAGTAGTGTGTGACATCGAGTTTCCCTACTTTATTTTTCCTTGCAATATTATATAGCGCTAACTCGACAACATGGCATGAGCACAATTTACATTACAGAAGAACACATTCATTTGTGGTAGGCACGGGGAGACAAAGCGATTTGCCTGGAATCACAGGATGTTGAGCTGATGCCGAGATTCGAACGTAGCTCCCCAGCTCTAAAGTTCGCAATTCTAGAACTTGTGGCGGGAGGTGTGTCTAAAAGTGTATGTCGGTGCTGGCCATCAATGAGAGAGACCTCTGCATTTTTCAAATGGGTGGTGAAAAAATATGAGTATGTTGCTGGAGATGTGGGCCGCCGTGCCACCAATGTACTTACCGGGGGAGGGTAAACACCCATTATTCTGCAACTTTCTTTCCGCATACCATCACTCCGCATACTTTCATTACGAAAGTACCATGACTCCGCAATGCCATTATAACGCATGGCATTACATTTTATATGCTTTTACCACGCATACATTTACAACGAAATTCGTTGTAAATGCATGAATGGTAAAAGCATGTTTTTTTTAATGTTTGGATAAGGTAAGTATGGGTATAGGGGTATATGTTTTGCGGTACTGAGGTATATGTTTTTGGGTGTTTGGGTATTTTAAGGGTTCAAGCTAGGTTTGGGTTTTGGGGTACAGGGGTTTTTTAGTGTTCAGGGGTAGGTTTGGGTTTTGGGGTATAGGGTTATTTTTAGGGTTTAGGGCTAGGTTTGGGTTTTGGGGTACAGGGGTATTTTTAGGGTTCAGGGGTAGGTTTGGGTGTTGGGGTACAGGGATATTTTAAGGGTGCAGGGCTAGGTTTGGGTTTTGGGGTACAGGGGTATTTTAGGGTTCAGGGGTAGGTTTGGGTTTTGGGGTACAGTGGTATTTTTAGGGTTCAGGGCTAGGTTTGAGTTTTGGGGTACAGGGGTATTTTTAGGGTTCAGGGGTAGGTTGGGTTTTGAGGTACAGGGGTATTTATAGGGTTCAGGGCTAGGTTTAGGTTTTGGGGTACAGGAGTATTTTTAGGGTTTAGGGAAAGGTTTGGGTTTTGGGGTACAGGGTATATTTATAGGGTTAAGATGGGTTAGTGTTTAAGGGTGTTGGGGTATTTTAAGGAGTAAGGGTGGGTTATGATTATGGGGTGCAGGGGTATTTAAAGGGAGCAGGGTGGGATTAGCACACGATATGAGACATGGCATGAAGGGCGGAACGTACCACACCCCCCCAGCGTTTGTCACGCCCCCAGCACACGCCCACAGCAAAATGCAGACACGCCCACAAGGGAATACTCTGCTGGAACGGTTCTTTTACCTTTTAAATGTATATGGTGGGCGCCTGTATAGCCTATGTCCTTCTGCTGCAACTGCCCCTTTCCAACGCTGTATTGGGTGTTGTGATTGGTGCTGTGGTTCCTGAGATTACCCGCCTCAAAGGTTTGGGCTCTCTCTTTATTATATTAGTATAGATATATATATCAAAAACGTAAGTCTTTCACAGGCAAGTATATAATATATATATATATATTTTATATACTTGCCTGTGAAAGACTTACGTTTTTGATGTAAAGGCATGAGTGGTCTAGGCATATTTGTTATAAAAGTTAGCATAGTAAAGGCATGCATTGTAAAGGCACATGCATTATAAAGCCTGCGTGGTAAAGGCATGCATGGTTCTGACTGCGTTGCAAACGCTGTTTCCCATTATTTAGTATTTGTGGAGCTTTGTTTATGGTATTATGTTATGCTTTGTTGCTTAGTCAACCCCTTTCATGCTGGCATCGCCTAAGGGCTGATGCCCACACACCATTCCCTGTGAGTCTATTGGCCATAGGCTGATGAATGGGGAGGTTTAAAGGAAACCTCCAGTGCTTACAAGAGAGGTTTCCTTTTTTTACAAAAATATTAGTGGGTGCAAAGATGAACCATTTCTGCAACTCATTTGTGACCTCAGCATGACTCGAAACGCACTGTCACAGTTTCCCACCAAAAATGGAAAAGCCAGGAGGTGAATGCTCTGTCCGCTGTCTGGTGGATTTTTTCAAGTCCTGATGCCCTCACACAAACGATGGATTCAGGCCCAGATCCTTGTACTGGGGTGAATGTAAGACATTGATCTACATTCTGTCCATCAAATTGTTTTTTGTAATTTTCTCCCTGAGTGTACTGGGGTAGCTCAGACGTGGGTCCTAGAGCCTCCACACCACTGGAGTCAAGCTAGCCGAGCTGATGAGAGGTGTTACCTCGAAACCGGTCCGGTCCTCGGATGCTTGATTCCGGTCTGGGAAAGATATGGCTGTTGTAGTTCGGACTGGACTGTTCCCATGGGGCACAGGGTCAGAACTGATTTGCATAAAGCCATTATCTGACCCAGGGTGGTGTGGAGTGCAAAAAACGATGGATTCAGGCCCAGATCCTTGTACTGGGGTGAATGTAAGACATTGATCTACATTCTGTCCATCAAATTGTTTTTTGTAATTTTCTCCCTGAGTGTACTGGGGTAGCTCAGACGTGGGTCCCAGAGCCTCCACACCACTGGAGTCAAGCTAGCCGGGCTGATGAGAGGTGTTACCTCGAAACCGGTCCGGTCCTCGGATGCTTGATTCCGGTCTGGGAAAGATATGGCTGTTGTAGTTCGGACTGGACTGTTCCCATGGGGCACAGGGTCAGAGCTGATTTGCATAAAGCCATTATCTGACCCAGGGTGGTGTGGAGTGCAAAAAACGATGGATTCAGGCCCAGATCCTTGTACTGGGGTGAATGTAAGACATTGATCTACATTCTGTCCATCAAATTGTTTTTTGTAATTTTCTCACACATTTCGGGGGCATAATTGGAAAGGGGTGAGTCTCCCCTTTCCAGTGATACTTCCCTGAAACAGTTCCTTGATTGTGGATCTCGGGTACACTGTGCTCCACAAGCAGGAAATTTAATAGGGTACCAGGGATTTGCTTGTTTTGGTGTTTGGCCCTTCTGGCATATGGGCCGACTTCAATGGGGTGTATATTATAAAATTGTTATAAAAATAATATTAAAACTAAAAGGACATTGTCAGGTGATCAGCCCCTCTGACATACAGGATGACCCCATTTGGATCCAAAATATATATTTTTTAAATAGGGGTTTTTCCCTAAAGGACCGATAGAGCCCCCCAGGGGAAAACACATATTTAAAAAAAATGTTAGGGCATCGGCCCTCCTGGCATATGAGTTGACCCTCTTTGGGTCCATATGTTTTTTTTTAAATGTGAAGTTCCCAGTAGGGGATGATTGAGCCTACCAGGGGAAAACACACATTTAAAAAATAATTATTATGTGGTTTGTAGACAACTCTCTTCATCCATTGGTTTGTTGTGTCATTCACATTATTCTTCTACCCACCCACTGTGGTTGTATGTTGGAACAATGAGTTCCTTAACAACGACTCCCTAAACCATACTGTCTGTACTATGACTGTGTTGCAACAACTATTTTCTTTACCACGCACTTTTTTTACCACACTTTTTTGTCATAAAGGAATGCATGGTAAACCACCCCCTAAAATCTATTCCGAACCCCGCCCACTCCCTAAAATCTACCACGTATCCCTCCCCAGCTCACAGCCCTCCCACCCCTCCAAAAAATGTTGACGGATCCCACAACCTCCTTAAAACTAACACTAACCCCTCCCACCCCCTAAAACTAACACTAACCGCTCCCACCCCCTATAATCGATCACAACCTCCCTGACCTCTAAAAACTAATATGAAACCCTGACCCCCTAAAAACTAACACAAACCCCACCCCTTAAAATCTATCTGAACCCCTCCCACCCCCTAAAAACTAGCACCAAACCCTCGCTCCCCACCCCAGATTCCTCTTATCTCTCCTGTTCCTCCAACGTTACTCAGGATTGCCCATCAAAACACTAGACCATCTTAGCCTGAACCACGCACATGTGTGTTTCAGACTAAGTTGTTGTTCTTGCAAGTCATTGTTCGGCTTGCGTGACTCTCAAACTTGTTGTTCCAGAGTTGATGCTAAGGATGTTCCCCCCACTGCAGCATGGGACAATGGGATAATGGGTCAGGCTAATTCTTCTGCTGTCTAACTTTACAGTGAGGGAAACCTTGGTAAATTTTCACAAGAAGCATGCCCATGCACAAAGTAGAAGTCTTCATTTGCAGGTCTACTATGTGAATGTGTGCCTCTTAAGAGGAAAGCTAGATTTTGTCTTCAGGAAATTATTTGTATACTGGCAATTGCCCAGCAGCTCCCCCCAACAATCAAATTATGATAAGACAAGCATTGAAAAAGCCAAAAGGCTGGCAGCAACTGCCAAACTTATGGGCTTCACAAGTGGTTGATTAGCTATCTGATTTGTTATTGGGGAACAATTTTGTAGTCATGCCAGAGCCTAGTTTTTGGCTCTGTTTAACTGTGAGCGGTGTTACTCAGTCAAACAGCAGCAACTGAATTAGGATGGAACAAGCAAGAACTGGAGTGGAGGACATAGACAAGTGGCAATCTAGGTGCCTACTTATGTTTTTTAAGATCGGAAATTTATAAAAAGAGATCTTCATCTCTAGGTCTGTAAATTTAATTTTGTATTAACTGAGTAGTTACTGGAGTACTACTTTACCTGCTACAAAATTCAGTGTGTAAATTGGTTCCTTAATGCTTAAGTACCAAGCTATGAAATACTGTTTAATTGTTTCTAAATGTATTGTATGGCTATTGGTTGAATTAAAAATATGGTTAGCTCAACCACTTCACTGTTTGTTGACAGTAGAATCTGCAAAGAGGAACTAATCTTCAACCTATACTTCCTGCCTTTTACAAAGAACCCCCACAAATGTATAGCAAAAATGTTTTCCTTACACATGAATATTCATAATAAAATCTTAATTCCCTCGTACCCAAGTACAAAGTGCTGAGTCAAATGCTTGCAAAAATCTCAACCAGTGGCAATCACTCGAATCACATTCCAGACCATCATTTTTTCACCTGTAATGCCAGTTCAGACAGAAATCAGTCATATCCAAATCAGCATTTGTCCCGCTCCAATAAGGACAGCTTATCAAGAACACCAGGCCGGACCTCCTCAATTAATAAACAAAAGTTTGGTTTTGGACCTTGCTGCAAATGTGACTTTCCTTCTGGGTTACCTCGATTTTTTTGATGAACCCTGTTTCATGGACACCCTTGTAGCGAAGTTTGGCCAAGTTTGGCCTAATCACAGATATTTATTGCCTAACGTTTGGAGCTATGGAGAAGCAGTCACGCCAGTCATGTGTACACTTTATTGATTCATCAAGTAAGACACTGGATGGTTCTAGGAAGGTCAGCAAACTCAATGATTATGATGGACTTTATAATTTCAGCATGAAGCAGCACATAATGAATAGTTGTTCTACAGTGTTGACCCAGCACATAATTGAGTCTCAGCTCATTGTACACAGAGAACCTTGGAAGGAATCAGACCTCTCGATAAGCACCAGAGAGTCCAAATAGATGACTGGATGTGACTACAAGAAGGGTGATTCAGGTCTCCCTCAGCAGGAGGAGAAGTACAGGATAAAACAGGGAAGTTCCCCAAAGGGCCCCAAAATGGTTTAGAGGGAAAGATTTACAATAATTCTTCAGACCACAAGGGGTGAGGCTCTGATAGGTGGATGCCAAGGGCACCCATTTTCCTACCCAATTGTTATGACTGTCGCCAAGCATGGCCCAAGAGGGACTCAAGCCGTCTCATGAAAAGACTCCCAGGGGGGCACTCCACAGGGTGGCTACCGTGGCCTTGGAGGAGGATGACCCCAGAGGGTACAGCATGCCCAAGAGCATCTTATTTGGGATAAGTAGTCAGAATGAAGTTGGCAAAAACTGAAGGTAGGAATCATCATGCTTCCCAGATTACTGAGAATAGGATTCCAGTCACTACCCTAAGGGATACCTGTGCCAGCCAGATCATGGTGATGGGAAGGCTGGTTTCTTAAGAGAGGTATCTGCAGGACAGGTATGTAGGGTAACCTTGGTCCATGGACAGGATCTTTTCTGCCCTTTGGCTATGGTGTTCCCAGAATTGTGGGTGAAGTGGCCCAGAGGAGGGTCTTTGTTAGTTCCGAGATGTTCATTGACTGCATACTTGTCAATGAACTGCCACAGTTAGATAATAGCTGGGTGGGGTGGTCAGGTTGGATGCCCAATCACTAAGATTGCTTGGGGTACTGTCTCAAGATGAAAAAGTATGGAGGCCCAAATGGAAAGTGAGGGGTAGGAGGTGGAGGCAATCCACAGTGGGAGGGCCAGTAGTCAGGGCTTACCTGCTATGAGGGAAGAGTCCTGCAAGACTGACCACGTTGAGGCTACTTCTGACCTGGAGGTGCTACCTGTGCTGTCACTGGGACAGAGGACAGTAGGCCTACCCCTGACAGACCTGTGCATGACACACACAGAGTACGTCACACCTGAGGGGGACTGTGACTCCCCCCGGAAGTATGGGAGTGCCAGCCACCTGTCCAGTCTCACTTTGTAGACCCTGAACTAAGATGCCATTGTCAGAAGCCCACATCTTAGGGGGCAGAATAAGAGTGAAAAGATGGTGTCTCTCACCCTAAGATGCATCCCCCACGCTGATGAGTCTCGGAGGTCATAGAGACCTCAGGCACAAGTAGGTGACTCCTTACCAGTCCCTTGGCTGATGGTGAAGCCTGCTCAAGGCCCCAGACTTGAACCTCCACCTGGAAGTCGATGGTCAGGGGCCTGACTCTTGACACTGACAGCTGTCAGTGGCCTTTGTAAGTTGCTACCCTTTCAGGCAGAGACTTTTCTAGGCTGGAACAGAAGTCTGACTTAGGGGCAGAATGAGCTACATCACCTTGTTGGCCATGGTGGTACTATCTGCATACTGGAATGTATCTCTGAGCACACTAAAGCTAGGAAGCTCATAAAGGGGTCTGCAGATGAGGAGAAGGGTTAGCCATGGGCCAGACGGGTGACCTAGGAGGATAGTGACAGGTGTACAGATAATTACAGAGGAGTATAGAACTGATTAGTACCACTGCAGAATGGGCAAATTGTCCCTGTTCTATCACCTCAGCAGGGAGGCCCATCAAGGTATATTATTAGTGTGTCATTTTTCTGAACCTTACTTTTGCTAACTATAGAACTCTGTGCACTTTACCCCTGTTAATTAGAGATAAAGTGTCTGTGCTCCTTCTTTCTACATATTAAAACACTGATTGCCATATTTAAAGTACAGGTACGACGCGCAGCTCCAGACCGAGAGGGCGTGTCACAAAACCAGTACCTTCTCGTTGTTTCCGGGGGTCCGTTGAAAGGGGTTTCCAAAACACCAAGTGGTGCTTCCAAAGTGTTTGCCTGATAAGGGGGACAAAGAACAGATTTACCTGCAATCCCGGCTGTAGAAAGGCGTGAAATCTTCGGCCAAATAACTTTGGAAGCACCACTTGGTGTTTTGGAAACCCCTTCACTGTATGGGCTCTGACGAAGGACTTCAACGTCCAGCATGCAGTGGGACTGTAGAAGAGCGCAACATGTCTCACACCTGTGAGGCAAGAGGTGGAGCCAGTGATCACATGATCAAGAGTGGTCACAGGTTAAAACATCACCACAACGGACCCCCGGAAACAACGAGAAGGCAGCTGAGACGGGCACTGATGAGGCCAATGGATGGCTGAAACGCGCCTGCCCAGCGTTTCAGGGACTTGCGCAAGAAAATCAATAAATCTGCACTTATTCCCCCGGAGCTGTGTCACTCTCTTTCTTGACCAAGAGGGAGTCTAGATGCTATGTTTCACCAGTTCGCAGGTACTGGTTTTGTGACACGCCCTCTCGGTCTGGAGCTGCGCGTCGTACCTGCAATCTTTGGAGTGTTGTTTGAATACGCGTCGCCCCCCCGGCGTTGGATTTCCACTTGGAGGCGATTGAACGCATGGGGAGAGAGGAGGCAAACGCGGTGTTTGCCTGATAAGGGGGACAAAGAACAGATTTACCTGCAATCCCGGCTGTAGAAAGGCGTGAAATCTTTGGCCAAATAACTTTGGAAGCACCACTTGGTGTTTTGGAAACCCCTTCACTGTATGGGCTCTGACGAAGGACTTCAACGTCCAGCATGCAGTGGGACTGTAGAAGAGCGCAACATGTCTCACACCTGTGAGGCAAGAGGTGGGGCCAGTGATCACATGATCAAGAGTGGTCACAGGTTAAAACATCACCACAACGGACCCCCGGAAACAACGAGAAGGCAGCTGAGACGGGCACTGATGAGGCCAATGGATGGCTGAAACGCGTCTGCCCAGCGTTTCAGGGACTTGCGCAAGAAAGTCAATAAATCTGCACTTATTCCCCGGAGCTGTGTCACTCTCTTTCTTGACCAAGAGGGAGTCTAGATGCTATATATATATATATATATATATATATATATATATATATATATATATATATATATATATATATATATATATATATATATATAAATAAATATATATATATATATATATATATATATATATATATATATATATATATATATATATATATATTTATTATTTTTTCTGTATGGCAATGGTTTTAATTACCTATGCAAATAAAAAATGTACTTACCTTTTAAATACCAACTCATAAGTCACCAACAAGTAGACTTTATTGCCCATAAAGGCAGAGTGCATGGTGTTTAAAAGTAGGATGCATAAAGGTTTAGTTTTAAACATGTCCTTATAATGAAAATTCCCACATAGCTATTTTCAATGCAGCGGGTTTGGCCGTTCCATAGGAAAACACTGGGAAGCAATATTAAATAATAAACATGTACTTCAAAATAGGATTAGCTGGAAAAATAATGAAACAACTATTTTTATAGCTATTAAAAAAATCTAATTCAATGGTGAAATTGGATTTGTTCTAAATATTACTGAAATGTCCTGTTTTAAAAAGTAACCTTTGCCCTGCCTGACCTGGAAGCTGATACTTTACCCTGTTATCCCACTTCACCAAATCAGTCATTTGCATTTGAATAGGCATGAATTAGGTGTGAGCTCCTGGAAGCAAAAGAATAAGTTGACATCGATTGGCAGAGATGACCCCTCTGAACTTGAAAGAATAGTCAATTAGGGCTTAGAGGATCCTTTCTGAAGTTTAGTGTCAAGTCCTGCTTAAGTATCACATCCTGCTTGCCAAGTCTTTTGGGGCTTTTCATATAACACTTGGGGAGCACCTCAGAGAGGCCTCCCTATCACAGGCAAATGTTAGCTGGTACTTGCGCAGGGCTCTTCTGTTGTCTTTCCAGTCAGTCAGGCCCCATTCAAAGTATCCTTTTTTTTCATTACAGGGTCACAGCCTGTTTGACAGGTCTGCTGGTTTAACCTGCAACATTTGTGCTTCACTTCAAAGTGAGGAAACATAATGCCAAAACATTGTGTGTGCATCCCTCTAGTTGCTAAAAGGCCAGCTTTATTTATACCAGACTTCTGTCGCTCGGTTTTTTGTGGGTAGAGGAACTGAATCAATCTAAATTTTGATGTTCGATGTGGGAGGACATTGGATTACCATAGTATACTCCCCTCACACACACCCATCCCTCAGAGCTCATGTGTATTATGGCAGAAAACATCACTATCTTGAAAATGCTCAAAGCATAAATGGTTAGCCCCAGGAACCTTTACCCCAGCGGTTATGGCATTCACAGGGGTCACTCCCACCCACTGGTCCATGCCAGGCATACATGTGGAACCTTCAGGCACCCATGTTAGAACCCTGCTGGACTTATCGAACGCCAGAAGAGGACTAAGCCTGATGTTAAGATTAGTTCTCCCTCTAGTACCCATGGCAAATAAGTGGACTCCAAGGGTCATAAAGCTGGCCTCCTGCCAAAGCTATAGTGATACAACAAGCTATATGGGGCCTTTTCCTGCAACTGCTCAATTGACTCGTGGCAAATAGTCCTGAGCTGTACTCTCCTGCTGTCCTCTGTCTGACGCCCAATGAGCATCCAAGTGAATCCTCTGTGGTGCAGGTGGGCTTCTGAAGTGTACTTCTGTGGTGTATTGGTACTTAAAGGACTGACAGCAGAAAGTAAATCCTTTGACCAGGATAAAGCTGGTTTGTGTATGTTGCCTGCATTCCATTGTGCCCAGCATTACCTCACACCTAGGTCTTGTCCTACCATGACTATTGACTATCATTCGCACTTTGGGCTTCTTGGCATATCCTTACTTAAAACGTAAAAAATCTATGCCTCTGGTTTCTCTTATTGGATTTTTTTTATTTTGTTTATTCGATGTTGTACATTTTTCTTATTTAATTTGGGATTTTTCTTTTTGGGGTTTTCAACTCTATTACTGTTACAGTACTGCATAAATACTTTACACATTGCCTTAAAGTTAAGCCTTTCTGCTCTGTGCCACAGTATCAGGGAATTGAGATTATGTTTATTTAGTAAGTTTGGTTGTTCCCCCTGACAAAGATTCTGGTTATTATATGAGGTGGGTACTCACCCCCACACTAATTTCCTCAGGTCTCATATGTGAGGTATAAATAGAGTCCTGTGGCACAGTAAGCAGAAATTCCTCATCTGAGCATACCTGCCACACTAAGAGCATACCTGGTGCACTAAGAAAACACAAAAGTATCAGCCACTGGCAGTTTCAGACAGATTCAGTCTGTGTGTTTCAGTGCCCATAATGCCACTCCAGCAGATTTGGCCATGCTCCTCTCTGATGGCACAGCAATGTTGCTGTAACATAGGGAAAGAACTCGGCAAAGCAAGAAGATGAAATAGCAAATGAATGCCGTAATATCTCCCGATACATGATTAGCACTGTATTAAATCATCATATATGATAGGTTATTTACAGGTTGCAATTATTGCATTAACTTTTCTTTCTCTTAAACTGAGCTTTAATATGTTTTTTTTTTAACCAACCAAAACAGAAGTTGCATTTTTAGCTCTGAATTTTCTTTTTGGTCTCTCTCACAGACATCTTTACTTGATTGTTGTTTAGTACCTATTTTCTACAATATAATAATAAAGCAACTGGCAATTTCAGCCAATTTCAGTCTGTGTGTTTTAGTGCCCATTATGCCAGTCTACACAGTGTTCAGCCACATGGAAATCAGCTTTGGTCATACTCCTCACTGATGGCACAGCAATGTTGATGTAACATGGAGGAAGTACTTGCCTATGTATGAAGATGAAAGAGCAAACTGATAGTATAATATCTCTTGGCACCTTATTAGCACTGTATTAAGACACCATATTCAATAGCTTATTTACAAACTTCATTTATTACATTACCATTCCATACTCTTAAACTGTGCAATATTATGTTTTATTGAACAAACGAAGCAAAAGTTGCATTTTTAGCATTGATTTTTCTTTTTAGTCGCTGTCACAGACATATTTAGCTGATGGTATGTAATAACTGTTGTCTAAGCGGACAATAATACATAGAGGCGGCTTTGGGTCGGCCTCTAGCTCATGATTGGATGGCTTTATTGTCTATCTCTGCATAAAGCCCCTGATTCATTGGCTTTCCTCATTAGTTAAGTTTCTACCCCATCGCAGGTCATTTCTCTGTAACCTTTGTTTTGATTGGTTTAGTTGAAATTATTGGCATCTGTAAAATACTTTTTCTGAAGAATATCAGCACTCCATGGGAGCACATGGTGTGTTCTTCACGCTATACTGTCCACTCAACATCCTCCCACCCCCATTGCTTTCCATTCTTCGATTAGGTTAAAAATTCGTAATTTAATAATGTGTTTGACTGTTGCATATGTAGCCGTCGTGCAGCTGCATACTGCTAGCAGGCTGTTCACTTACTTCTTTTAGTACTCTTCTGCATACTTTCTAATTGCATTTGCCATTCTTTATGCAAAAAACTATTCAAAAAAAGCCGCCCATCATGCATGTTTATGCCTGATGACAGTGGACATCTTCCATGAAGAAAAACAAAAAACAGTCCAGGATGGCCTCCTGGGTTTGCCGATGCATGCGACATGATAAACTGAATCAACTGATTATTTAAATTTTTTGGAAATGGAATAAAACTAACATTGATAAAGTCAATAACTCGGTACTTGCCCTTTAAAGGCAATACCAGTCGCCTATAACAATACTTGTTTTCTTGTTGTGAGAGGGCCTTCTCTATGTAAAACAGAATAATGTGTATTAGGCTAATTCTGACTTTCTGTCGCATTTCAAAAGAAGCCATTTGCTTTCAGCGTGTTATTTTCTGTTTCATGTATTTAATGTGTTGGTGTCTACTTTTTAAAATGCAGGGTTTTGTTCGGCTTTAGTGCATCCAGTGATCATTATCACGCTTCATTACCTCCTCATTAGCGAGTCAATCAGCCATGCTTCTCGACAACAATAGTTTAAGTGTCGGCTGTCAGTGTCACGGGAAGTGTCTAACCCTATAGTACAATGTTTTATCTTAGCTCAAGCACGTTTCCCACTGATCAATGAGATGACCACAGTGTTTTTCAACAGACCTTGAAAGAGGAGTCAGTGTGGCGCAGGACTTTGGTACTTTAATATTGTACACTTTCCTCATAGAGGTCGAGTCATGCTAAAATTAAGTGTTGACGTTTGATAAGTAACAAGAACGAGGCAGCTTAACCTCTAACATGTAGCACTTTCCTCTGGATCGAATTGCTGATCTCTATCTGGATGAACTGTTCTGGCAATTGACTTGGGAACATTACACCATTCTAGGAACTGTCAATCTCTGCTGGTACTCCGTTTATTGCATGAACGCTGTCATTGTTCCAGCTGTTGTACATTATTCCCAAGTAACAATACTGTGTACCGTTTTTCATTTCTTACCAAATTGGACACAGTTGGTGAAGGGAAAATCAAATGTCTTTGAGGCACCACTTGTAAATCTCATGCACTTATACGAGCTTCAAGGCGCTTACGCAGAAGTCTCAGCCACCTCTGTCATTCCCTCTATGCTTACAATCCTCATCAATAGATTGGGCTATACCTACAGCAGTTCGCAGACAACTTTCTTGGTGCTTCATATGTTTGTTGTAACTTAGGGCCTCATTATGATGACCGCCCAACTTGCTGTTGGCGGTCCCACCATTGGAATTACAATGCGACCGCCTTCAAGGCAGTCGCACAGTGTATTTTTTGTATTGCGAATGTGCTGTGGGTTGGTGCACACACTGCATTACAAAATATACACTTTTTACATATCCCTGAACTTTGTGGCAGACACCATCCGGTGCCTGCCACATTGTGCAGGGGTATGTAGGGGGGCACCTATGGTGAGGACCAGGGGGGGAGGGGGACCAGCTACAGGCCCCAAATGTCCCTTTCTGCCAACCTTTTCATGGCTGGTAAACCACTATGAAACGCCAAGCAGGGAGGTACATCATAATTCCTACGGCAGTGCCTGGCAGGCACCGCCACTATTGTAGGGATTAAAGTTCCATCCGACGGTCCGCCGGGCTAGGGGATCGCCCCAGACAGGCTGTCAGTGGTGGTCCTACCATCATCATAATTGGGCCCTAACTCAGAGATATTCATGATTTTTTTCATGCCCTTGAACCTTTACCAATGTCATGAAGTTTACAAAGATTTACTGTTTTATTCAGCATCACTGAGTAAAGTGTTTTTTTCTGCTCCACCATTTTAGAAAGTTCCTCCATTTTCTTGCAGAGGAACTGAAGCAATTCTCTGATTAAACTCGATAATTGTGAGAATATTTTGCCAGCATTATCATATAGGAATTTGCTTCTGCCTAATGGTTTAGTGATGCTTGTGCTTTCAAGAATTCCACATCTCTTGTGAGATATTCTGGGACACCTGAAAGTGGATATTTTAAAAAGACTTCACATGGTAATGAATAGGTTGGTCAAAATTTTCTGTGATCTCATACACAGTTTTTAGTTACTTAGAAATAAATAGTGAAAATAAAATATACATACACGTCTGTGACTATTATACTAAGTTAATTGATATTGTAACTGCTTGATCCAACATGTTACGACATGTTACAATGAAGTGCCCTGTCTACTAATTAAATGGATACTGGAAATATGCTCTACTTTGGGTGTTTATCTATAAAGCCAGACCTAAAGGAGTTAAAAGGAAATATGGAAGATTTTGCTCATCCTTTGCATATTCAACCGAATGGAACTTGGCAACCTTGCACCGCATGGAAATATTCATATTTTAAATGGCATACCTCAGAGAAAATGATGACATCTGTAAACGCTAGATAATGCTTTGTTACTGCAGCCCTCACATTTAGGTTCCTATGTTTCTCAGCATGTAAGCATCCTACTTGGCATTTTGTAAGAGATATGGAAAAATAGACTTAAGAAAAATTCTCAAGAGTATTAGTAATAGAATTGTATCTGTATTTTATCCGGAAATCCTCCCAAAGAGTCGGGACCCAAGGCATCATCAATAGCAAGGTGCCATTAAATAATTGATTCACCTGAGACAGGAACGTGAAAATGTAAAAATAATGCCGGGCCTATGCACAAAGGTAAATCAGTACATTTACAATTATAAATTTAATCTTACAATTTGTACTAAATATACTGCTTTTGGCCTTTCACAATTTCTGAGTTTCTGAATGTAAATTTACTACAAAGTTGAGGCTACATTTTTCCAGCTTTGAACCAGAAGGTGGGGCCAAATTTACAAGTGTAACATTAATGCTAGTAAATTTTCACATGTAGACGGCAATCTACCCCATGGGGTGGGGGTATCTCCCTATGGAAAAATATGGGACACTTTTAAAAAGTTTATTAAACTTTGAAAAAATGAGTAGAAATCATTTTTGTCTAATATTCGTTTAAATTATTTTTTTATACGAAACTGGAAAAATTGCAAAAATGCTAAAGCACTATGAACTTTATTTTGAAATAATTTTGTGAGTAATTTAAATATAATAAAATTTAAATACATTTTTTAAAGATGTCTTTTTAAAAATTGCCATAGCAAAGACAGGGTTTACCTTATTTTATTATGCATTATACTGTTTGTATAGAATTTTCTTTAAAACGTAAGTTATGTTTCTTTTTTTAATAAAAAATGTATGAAAAGATTTTATTGCAAATGAAAATGATATTCTTTTTCAGTTATATTCCTTAACATTAATTCAATTTATAAAATATTTTTGAAAAAAATCAAAATAAATAAATATATTTATTTTAACATTATTTCAAAGAGTGTTATGTTAAGTCCTTATCACCATTATTTTCTATAGGAGACTATTTCAGTACCAGTGGTTGGACATGTGTGGTGCTAGACTTTTTCCTGGTCAGACCAGGGTACATTTATTGTAGCTGTTGGTCCATTTTGGTTGTAGTAACTTCAGAAGGGCAGTTTGTGAATTGAAATGCCTTACTCATTCGTCACAGGGTGTATATCCCTGCCTCAACCATCCCTAGCCCTCCGCAAAATCCTCCTTACTCCTACCTAAAACCCTTCCATTCAGTCATATATATTCGTTATTTTCCATGCACTCCTCCTGTCCCACCTACATTTACTGCTGAAATGTATGTGTATGAGTTTGAGGAACTTTTCGCATAGGTGAGAGGAGAGTTGGTTTCTGAGACCTACGTGTGTATGTTAGTGGTTAGTATTTTGGAGTATGTGAGTAATACTAATATACTATTACTAAATGTACTACAGAATGCAGTTTGCCTTCAAATTTTATCTAGGTATACTTTTTATGGATAACGTCTCCTGGTCCTAACACGTCATAAATATAAAAGCCAAAATGAGCAGAGCAAACCAGGGAATTTTTAAACTTTCTCTCAAACTGGGGAACTGGCGGATTTATGAGATGGTAGATTGATATAAAGGCAAAGGTGAAGGTACAGCCCTTTACAGGGCAGGGCTACTTGGCAACACAAACAACAAATACCTGCAAATACAAGAAAACCTGTTCCTAAAAAACTAGCTTTATTTACCCCATCTGCTTTAAACACCATTGCACATCATGAAGTGGCTCTTCAGTATATAGAAGACCTACTACTGGTACTACCGTTGGTACACTGGGACTCCGTATGAAAAAGGGAAGAGACTCCTTTTACTAAAGAAAATATTTTAGATTGTCATAAACTGCATGATGCACTTAAAATACCATGGTAGTCATATATTGATTCTGCCTTAGAAAATGTGTACAAGCTATCAGTACGGTCAGAAATATCTAAAACTCTGTGACGCAAAAAGAAAGAGATTAAAAACAGCTTTTTACAACTTAGGTTGGATCAGAGATCTAAGGCTGAAAAGGACAAACCTATTGTTGCTCAGTATATATTAAATAGCATAGAGGCAAGTATGAATAATTACCTGTCATACATAACCTATGCCCATCATCTTTTTGTGTTGATAAGATAAAAATGTGGCATTGCCCATTACCTTGTAGCTTTTCCTACAATGCGGTCTCATCTTCCTGAAGATAAGTTATGTCCGTGTGACAATAAAAGTAAGCAGAGTATAAAGCATTTCATGCTATTCTGTAATTTATATAAGGATCTTAGATATTTTTTATTTGCAGCCATTGTTTGTCACCCATAACATCAGGTCACATAAAGTAGCAATGCCATTTTTGGTGACATTGGGTGACCCCTTGACTTGTTGTAGTGATGCCCTGTTACTTTTGAAAGCAATCAATATGAGGAAAACCTTGAATATCTAGAAGAAAGAAAATGACATGATTCTATGGAACTTTAGAATACTAGTATTAGATTATTTATGAGTAATTCTAATATCTTGATTCATTGGTGATGTACTAATATGATTTTGGCTGTTATGGTTTTTAATACAAGAAAATAAATTATTTTACCAATTTGATTGCACCTATTTATAAAAATATGTTTTATCTTAATATGACTGTACTTTTATGACTTTATTTTGACAGGTGAATAAAGATTAAAAACCGAACTGCTTTCAAATTCAGAATTCAACAAAAGCCTTGGTATGATCAAGCAAAACATAAAATAGTTGTGTAGATACAAGGTGGCAAATTCAATAAGTGTCCATTTGAAACCAAGTTGATAATGCCAATGATCTGATGCATTTACATATTTCTTAGGTCCACCTTTGGCAGGTGTTTTAGCATTTTTAATCAGCCAGGTGTGGTATTACAGGATAATAATGTTGTATGGATTCGTTTTCCAGATTATCCTCCTTATGTTCACACATATTTATATTTGTTCTACCTTGTTACTATATTGTTCCTATTGAGAAGCACTTTAAAGTAGACATGGGTGAAATGTGTATAATTTTCTTTTGTATGGCTAAGGATTAGTATCTATGTGTCTGTAGCTCTAATCTTTAGACAATAACCACAGACACTCATTGTGGTACATGGCTGCTATTCCTCATATAATGGCCCTCCATTTGCCTGCTGGTTTGATCACTAGTGAGTACTTGTTCCTCAGTTCACCTAGGGAATTTTTTTTCTGCTCTTAACATGTCATTGAATTGGCTTGTATGATCTTTCGCCATGTGGAGTGCCAATATTTGCCTTTTGTTGAGCATGAATTTCAGTGGAACATCACTCAGTGTACAGTAATAAGCGTACAATGTCTTATTTAAAATGACATGTGTAATATGTGTTCATTCTTTCTGTACTGTTGCTATCTTCCAATTTTATTCTAGACACCACATCGAGTTGCACTACCTTAATTGCAAATGTTTTTGCAACTGCCCTGCATGGCAACATGTGTGGGATGAATATAGAAGGCCCAGGACTCACCTTTTGTATAGTTGTTTTTATATCACACTATATATATAGTTGAGTGACAGACTACTTAAGAAACGGGATATAAATATTTCCTAATGAAAATTGGTGACCCTGTGCAAAGCTTATTACAACCATGTAGACCAGAAGAAGGGGGAATCAATGACAGAGCCTACATTCACCTGTCAATTTTTGATCTGGTCATAGGTACCCCTGAATTATATTATATAGGGCAACCTGAAGACACATTCCTAATAAACCCTCTACAAAAGATCTCAAAAGTGCTTCTGAAAGTAGTAGAAGCCCATTCAAACCATAATGCATGTAGTTTAAATGAGGATTTTGCCCATTGAGGAAGCATGCATTTAAGTTAGATGGGCGAGGGCTTGCTTTCTTTCCTAGGAGACACCATGTGACCCTGTTTCACAGGCCAGTCACTATTTGAAAATATTAAAACTCTTACTTTTGTTGTCTGTTAGGATCTTTAGATTACTAATTAGGAGAATGAATCACACTGAGGGACGATTTGCAAATTTTTCTCGTAATGCAGGGTAGCTGTGCTACGTTGAGCTAAGGGGAAAAAAGAGCACGGATCTACTATGATTGGCCTAATGCTGCTGTCATCCCCTGTGGTGGTGCTCAAATAAGGCTGCCATGCAAGATGCAAAGCCTTAGACCATGGTGCAGAGGTGAGTGTGCATTGTTTAGCATACCCTTTTAGTATATATTCCTATGCCTAAATGAACTCCGAAAGATCACATGAATTGGCCGTGGACTGTGCACTTTAGCACACATGCAGTTTGTGTTATTTTAGATAAGTTACCACATTCACATTAGATGACACATGCTTCAAGGAGTTTTTTTTATGGAAACACTATGTAGCTATTTTAGTAGATTCAGCTTTGTGTCAAAACCATGTTTGGTCTGATCTACCAAAGTAACACCCAAGTAATGCCTCCTTGATGCAAAGCAATGCAGAGCCCTATTTGAAGTAAGAAAGGGGCCCTTTTTTAATGCAAAATTGATGAAGTGCAGGAAAATACACATCAATGGATGGCTTTGCATTACTCTGACTTCAGGTAGAAAGATCAATGGGACATAAATAAAAGTCTTATGAATTCAAAATATTTTATATTATTTCAAGATACTGAAAAGCATGTTTTGCATTTGTTTTTCTTTATTTATTAACAAGAGAAAGATATATCTCTCATAAATGCAGAGCGGAATACTCAGTTTCATTGGTTGATAGTATATTATTAAATCAAACATCATGAAAGGTTAGTATATCATTGTTAACAACAGAAAATTGAGTGCAATTTATACTGATAAACTCGACAGAAGAATAGCTCCCATAATGTCATAGCCTTTCAGTCATTGGTGTTAAGTTTGTCCACACAAGTGAACAGCACTAGCCTTTCGAACAGATGACCTTAACACCTAGCACCCAATGACTGCTAAAGAAAGGCCAAACTTTAAAGTGGATCTAATCAACTTCAAATTACCTTGAAACCTACCCCCGGCCTACATGACTTAATCAGTGATTTCAAATCACAATAATCACCATGTTTAATTAAATGCTCCCAGTTTGCTTCTACATATTGTACAAGAGAATACTTCAGAAAGTGGAAGGCAAGTCGATATGGCACACTCAGAGGAATTGGATTGCAAATTGATAACATGCACCACTTTTAAATCATGGATATGCATGTTTTTCAATGCATCAGATACGACAACTCCATACTCATCATGACAGTATGGTTTCACCCCTAGGATACTAAGGGCCCCATTAGGATGGCAGGCGGATTTCCCCCGACGGGCTGGCGGTAGCCACAGCCGGCCCGGCGGGGGCAATCCACCCGCCATCCTCACTGAAATGACCCCCGCCACATTAGGATGGCTGGGGGGTCCGCGGCGGACGGAAAGACCGTCCGCCTCTTTTCCACCGGTCGCCTTTGCGAGCGCCGGAAAAAGTGCATGCATATGGTGGCGGTATCTGCAAGACACCACCAACCATATTACAATGCTTGAGGTCCTATGCCTTTCCAGGCTGCATTGCCGCCGTGGAAATGCATATGGTCTTTGCTTTGGGGGCCAGTTAAGGGCCCCCAGGGTGAAGGGGGGGTGGGGGAGCACATGGGGGGTACCTATGGTACCCCTCAGCATTTGCATGCACAATGCGGCAGGCACCACGTGGTGCCTGCCGCTTTGTGAATGCAAATGCAAAATATGCATTTTTAACATTGCTGCGGGTGCTGCTTAAAGCACCACCCGCCACAATGTTAAATATACAGGATGCGCCCGCCAGTGTGGCGGGTGAATCATAATGTGCACGGCGGGTTCCCTCGCACATATCGCGGGCGGTCCCGTTTCCCGCAAGGATGGCGGGCGGATAAAGTCCGCCTGCCATCCTAATGGAGCACTATGTCTTCATCCTAGTGGGAGAAATAACTTTTACTACTTATGCAACTCACGACTCAGCAAGCCTTGATCATGTGTGACATATGTGAGATGTCACTAGGGCCAAATAATGTAGAAAGAATGAATGAGATAGGTTTCTTTTAATCAATAAATGGCCCTTGAAACGCCAAATATGTTAGTTTCATCATAGCAGTGGCTAGATTGCTCATTCATCACATTCACCTCTCCAGCACGGATTAGCAAACCTTGTCCTTTTAATAAGGCTCAACATGAATAATCTAAATGCTCACATTACCTCTTCATAGCTAGCATGTAGTCAAGGTCATACTCAAGAAAAAAATAACCTTACTAGAAATTAAATAAAACAGAAGAAAAGAGGCGGAAAAGCCAAAGGACCCACACCTAAAATGCAGTCTAGAAATGCACTCATATTACTAATATTAGACAATGAAATGTGGAAATGGGTCTATTACACCTCTAGATGATCTGATAATCTATGATCTTCAAAATTCCACCAAAATATAGATTCAGGTATAATCTGATCATAACATGTGCTCAAAATATCATAGCAACAAAAATATCAATGTCAAAAATATTGAAGCTAAGCACATTTCTTTTATGGCACAATAAAATGTATGTTTCAAACATTGTTTATTGTAATATAATTTGCAAAATGATAGCAATTTCCCTTTTTTTTCATTACCATAGGAGTTATTTTAATTATTGTTTTCTGCTTCTTATTTATGTGTTTTTTAATTTTTTTAATTTAATCGTTTGTATTTTTTTTCCTGTTATATTTTTGTTTACAATATTTTAATAGTCTAAAAATGTTCTTGATTTTAAGTTTTTTTTTTTTTTTTAAATAATTCAAAATGTGTACTTATAATATTTGGGTGTATTTATTCCAACACCTCCTAATATGCTCTTTGCCCAAGGTTTGTTAGACTGGTATTTAAAATAGTAATTAATACCTCAACTCCTTCCCCAATATATGCACTTTCTCTATAGGTTAAACAGCGATAATTATATCCCAATATCATCAAGGGTACATCAGCATATGTTTTCCTTACTTAGCGCCCGTTACCAGCACGCCTACCATCGCATCGCTATTGAGATGCAAAGTAGGCATGGCTGTCAAAACAGCACAGGTAAATATTGCAAAGGCAGCTTCGCGATATTACCAACGAGTTGCAGCGATCATTTTAATCGAGCTAACTCTACCTTGACGCAGGAATTTAAAGTCTGGTAAATTCCTGACTATGGCATACCTAACATGGTGGTGGATTGTGCGGCTAAGGCCACCGGGCTTTACTGTCAAGCCTATCGCCATTTTCTATGGAACATCGCTGGAAAACCAGCGATGTTCCATGGAAAAAATTCGCGATAAGAATAACAGCACTAAGCGCGCTTTGCGATATTTATCGCAACTCCTTGGTAATATGCCCCCATGTTAGCCTGATGTAAGAATAGTAAATACAATTTTCGAAGATTTAAGCTAAAATAGTAAATCTGACCCAAATTTTTGTGTTATTTTTACAAAATGTTACTTAGAATGGAGTTAGAATAGTAAAGCTACCACCTCATGTAGGCACTTTCTCCAATCTTTGTTACATGAGTTAGAATATTACATCTGACCCCAATATAATGCATTTTTACTAATGGTCCTAGGATTTTAGTAATAATGTAGTATTTCAACTGGCTTTTAATTGATTTCATTTTTATGGTTTTGGATTGGATTTGGCTCTTGCTTATTACTAGAGGTTTATGCTAAGGTAATTAGAGAAACCCTAATTGAAATCTCCGCATTTGTAATTTTTTTACATTTCATTTTATTATCTATGTATTGCATTTTTACAACTATTTTCTATTTTTTTGTGTTTTAGTATTCTCCAAAGTTTCGATTTTTTTACTTCTGTAAAATGTATTGTTAGAACTGGGGGACTCTAGTTGGCAGAGGTAGGTACCTTTGTCCATATGGAGACCCTTGCTTCTAGACAGGGTAAGGGGGAAACAAACTATAGATAACCTCTGATCACCCCCTTGGTAGCTTGGCACGAGCAGACAGGCTTATCCCAAAGGCAATATGTAAAGTATTTGTACCAGCACTCACAGTAACACAGTGAAAACACCACGAATGGACACCACACCCATTTAAAAAAAAAAATTTCTTTATCTAAACTAAACACGAGCAAAACTACAAAAATCCAAAATACAGATACTCACTAGAATGTCTTTAAAAAGGGTTGGTGCAAAACTAAACTTGTAGATGGTAAATATGACACTTTACTCTCAAAGTACCTTGTATGGTTTATGGAGAGCAAACAAAAGGGTTGCAGGCAAGGCGAATGCGTAGACTCTTTTTGCGCTCTGGTTGCGATGCGACAAGATGGTACTTCTCCTCAGTCTCTTCAGCTGTCCTCTTTGGCAACAGGTTCTTCTTGATCATGAAGTAGTCTTGGAAACTTTTATATCCCTGTGTTTCCAAACCGGAGGCCAGCTTCTCAGGCACTTGGAGACTTTCCTTTCAGGACACAGCACACAGCAAAGTCCTTGTCAAGCAGGAGGACACAGCACACAACAAAGTCCCTTGACCTTCCTTTGGCAGAAATAGCAACTACAGGCCAACCCCAGACAGACAGCAAGGGCAGTACTTCCCCTTCAGCTCCTCAGATTTTCTCATCAGCAAAGGTTAATCCTTGCTTCCAAAGTAGTCTAAAGTTCAGGGGTTTCAGCTCTCATATTTATACCCCAAAATGCTTTATTCCCCATGTGTGAGGGGTCCTGGACCCAATTCAAACCAATTCTGTGTGCACTCTGCCAGTGCATAACTTTTTTCTTTATCAGTGTGGGCCAGGGTCATCAGATGCACCACAGGAGGTGGAGCCAGCATTGTGTAAGGCAGGCACAGGCCTATTCAGGCCTAGGTGCTACCCCTCCCACCACTCCAAATGCAGATAGGTCTATTCACCCTAGTGCTGGCTCACCCAGACTCCTGGAGCCACCCCAGCCCCTGTCTCTCTCAAACCAGACAGTCAATCCACACACAGGCAGAGGTATACAGAATGGTTGAACAAGAAAATAGCCACTTTCTAAAAGTGCTATTTTCAAACAGAATTTAAAAACCACCCTTCCTAAAAGATGTGTTATTACATTCTGAGTTCAGGGAAACAAGACTCCAGTTTCAATATCGCGCCTGTGGGAAGATATGCAGGTAAACATGTTGCACAGTATTCCCCATTCAGGCCTATGGGAAAGATACCCTCTCAATAGTGAAAAACAAAATTGGCAGTATTGCACTATCAGGACATGTTACCCACACTAGTACATGTCCTACCTTTTACATGCACTGCAACCTGCCCAGGGGGTTACCTTGGGCCTACCATAGGGGTGTCCTTGATGTAAGAAAAGGGAAGGGAAAGGCCTGGCAAGTGGGTACACTGGCCAGGTCGACATGGCAGTTAATAAACCTCGCACAGGCACTGCAGTGGCAGGCCTGAGACCTTCTTTTCAGGGCTACTTATGTGGGTTGCACAATCAGTGCTGCAAGCCCAGTGGTAGCATTTGAATTACCACCCCTGGCACAGTTAGTGCACTTTACTAGGGACCTACTGGTAAGACAAATATGCCAATCATGGATAACCAATCACAGTAACAATTTACACAGAGAGCATATGCACTTTAGCACTGATCAGCAGTGGTAAAATGCCCAGAGTCCTATAGCCAACAACCACAGGTCAGGAAAAAACAAAGGCGGATGAAGCAAAGAGTTTGGGGGTAACCCTGCAAAAAGGGCCATTTCGAACATGTTTGTTTAATGGTTTCATACATATATAATATGTTTATGAATCTTAATTTATTTTATTAATGTGTTTTTGTTTATGTTAGGTTGTGTTACTGTATATAGAATTAAAAATATTATTTTTAATTAACAAATATTGTATTTGAATATTAAGTTATTGGAATGTGCACATTAATATTAGCGTTTGTATAACATTGAATTTTTTTACAGTTTTTGTATATTTAGAATATCTTTAAATCTATTAAAATAATGTTCAGAAGTTTTATAGTGTATTTTTAAATATTGTAGTTTAAAAAGCTAACTTTCAATTTGAAATATTGCTATGTTAATTACTATTAAATACATATACTTAATAGTATCATGCTATATTTTTGACATTATTTTAGTAGTTGATATTTTTCGTTGTACCTTATGAGAATGTATGGTTGATATTAAAATGTATGACAACAATATATTTGTTCCACAATATTGTGGTTGATAATCTGTCAAGCAATTATTCTAAACTGAGCTCCTTTTGCTCACTAGCACCGTGTCATTACTGATTCTGGCACTCCTGGACAATATAAATATTAAAGGTATCAATCTTTCAAAAATGCTTCAAGTACAGCTGATTCAGAAAAGGGGGTGGTGATGAACAGAGTGACTGAATTAAGCAGACAACTCTTACCCAGTCCAAAGATCAGGGCTTGATCCATCACCGTTATTTAACTCACTGCACCATCCCAGCTCAGAACCTGGCTATATGCAAATCAGTCTGTCCCTGGCCCAGTGCATCATGGGAACAGGGCAGACTAAACTACCAAGCCAATTCTTCACCAGAAAGGAGACAAGCTACCGGGGACCGGTTTCTGGCATTTCAGCCTTCTTTGGCCCGGCTTGCTTGAATCCTGATGGTGCAGTGAGAAAGGGACTCATGTCTGAGTATACCCTGCCACACCTATAGTGGCCAAAAACGATTCAGAAAAGGGGGTGGTGATGAACAGAGTGTCTGAATTAAGCAGACCACTCTTACCCAGTCCAAAGATCAGGGCTTGATCCATCACCGTTATTTATCTCACTGCACCATCCCAGCTCAGAACCTGGCTATATGCAAATCAGTCTGTCCCTGGCCCAGTGCATCATGGGAACAGGGCAGACTAAACTACCAAGCCAATTCCTCACCAGAAAGGAGACAAGCTACCGGGGACCGGTTTCTGGCATTTCAGCCTTCTTCGGCCGGCTTGCTTGAATCCTGATGGTGCAGTGAGAAAGGGACTCATGTCTGAGTATACCCTGCCACACCTATAGTGGCCAAAAACGATTCAGAAAAGGGGGTGGTAGACACTCTGTTCATCACCACCCCCTTTTCTGAATCATTTTGTCCACCATAAGCGTGGAAGGGTATACTCAGATGTGAGTCCCTTGCTCATTGCACCATCAGGATTCAAGCAAGCCGGGCCGAAGACGACTGAAATGCCAGAAACCGGTCCCCGGTAGCTTGTTTCCTTCCCAGTATAAGAATTGGCTTGGTAGTTTGGTTTGCCCTGTTCCCATCATGCACTGGGACAGGAACAGACTAATTTGCATGTAGCCAGGTTCTGAGCTGGGATGGTGCAGTGAGCTAAAAAACAGTGATGGATCAAGCCCTGATCTTTGGACTGGGTAAGAGTGGTCTGCTTAATTCAGACACTCTGTTCATCACCACCCCCTTTTCTGAATCATTTTGTCCACCATAAGCATAGAAGGGTATACTCAGATGTGAGTCCCTTGCTCATTGCATCCTTAGCATTCAAGCAAGCCGGGCCGAAGACGGCTGAAATGCCAGAAACCGGTCCCCGGTAGCTTGTTTCCTTCCCAGTATAAGAATTGGCTTGGTAGTTTGGTTTGCCCTGTTCCCATCATGCACTGGGACAGGAACAGACTAATTTGCATGTAGCCAGGTTCTGAGCTGGGATGGTGCAGTGAGCTAAAAAACGGTGATGGATCAAGCCCTGATCTTTGGACTGGGAAAGAGTGGTCTGCCTAATTCAGACACTCTGTTCATCACCACCCCCTTTTCTGAATCATTTTGTCCACCATAAGCGTGGAAGGGTATACTCAGATGTGAGTCCCTTGCTCATTGCACCATCAGGATTCAAGCAAGCCGGGCCGAAGACGACCGAAATGCCAGAAACCGGTCCCCGGTAGCTTGTTTCCTTCCCAGTATAAGAATTGGCTTGGTAGTTTGGTTTGCCCTGTTCCCATCATGCACTGGGACAGGAACAGACTAATTTGCATGTAGGCAGGTTCTGAGTTGGGATGGTGCAGTGAGCTAAAAAACGGTGATGGATCAAGCCCTGATCTTTAGACTGGGTAAGAGTGGTCTGCTTAATTCAGACACTCTGACCTTTCACCTTTCACCAAGGAACAGTGTAGTACAACAATCTTGACTTTTAAAATTTGGACAGTGTTCTGTCAATAAATCTGATGCAAATACTCAGCCTGGCCAATTTAAAGATATTTTGTTAATATTGAGGCATATGTTTTTATATTATAGCATTAGTCTTGACAATAGTAGTTGCCAATGCTAAAAGAAAATGCTCCTATCAAACCGGACTCTGCTGAAAAACATATTTTCTCCACGACATGTCAGTGGTGACATTTTGAAACTGCATACATCACACTTTAAATTGATTAGATCAAATAAACCTAGTGGACTTCATCCACACATTGCCACTGACAGTCTCTTCCTTTGAAATAAAATGAGACACTTCACTAACCATTGAATGTCATATAAATAACATTTCCTAAAGCAAACATTTTCTTCGGCAGATGTTAAAAAAGTTAAAACCAACTTTACAGCATAAAGAAATAGAAAACGCTGTACTTGCTCTAATTCGTTCTTGCCTGCACTTTGGAAAGGTGGTCCTGGCAGGAGTTTTCCAATCAGCCCTTATGCCTTTCAAAGCTGTGCTTAATGCCACATTCAGACTGCTGTCCTCGTCAAGGAAATTAATTTACATTTCCCCATGACATGTTGAACAGCCTGGGCTTCCCTTTAAGGCAAAAATCAAGTTCATGTTTGGACACCTAGCCTTCACAGCATTCGACTCAAAATCACCACTGTATCTGACCAATTTACTTAAAATCTCAGTAGGCACCAGGAAACTACCTCCTTCTTCAAAGTGCCTTACTACAAACCTTGCATGGTCTCCAGCAATCCTTATCTGAAACTGCATCCACATTCTGGAACTCCCTGCCTCCAGAAATTAGAACCACAATGACTCTTCTGTTCTTTTATCATCTGCTGAAGATGTATCTACTTAGACTGTTGCTGACCAATACTATTAATGTATAGGGTTTGTCTGTTAACCTCAGATTCTGCTATTCAAATATGTTCCTGTTTATACAAAATTCTCCTACATTCCCCTTTCCTTTTACCCTATTCTCCTACCCCTACCTTTCTACACTTTACACTAATTCGTGTTTTTCACCTCTGGGGAATGCTGATTCCTCTACTCACCATCTCCTTACTTATCCTCTTGCCCTTCTCGACGGCCTTCCTTTCTGCCGCCTACAGTGTCTCTACCGGCCTTGTTCTATTTTCACGCTACTCATGCCCTTCTACTGGCCTATTCTACAACTTTCCCTCTCCCACCTATTTTGCTAATACTCATTTTTGTGTGAGACCTTGAGTTGCATTATTGCTACTAGTAAAACACATATGTATCTTTGGTGACCATGTGCAATATAAAACTGCAAACAATGAAACAGTACTTTACATGTTTATCACAGTGGTTTTGAATTCTCTGAAACGTAATTAAGATTGGAGAACACAAAGATAAACTTTCATAAAAACTGATAACACCACTTTTCCTATAACTTTTAGTAATTTTTTTAACTTTGAACTTAGATTTCTGCTAGTTTAACCCCTTGCTTGCTCATGACGGCTCCACGCCGCCATGAGCCACGTGGCACTAATTCCCCGCCTATGTGGGCAAATTAATGAGTGGGCGTGGTCATGATGGAACCATGCCATCACGAGCACATGCCACCCGTGTCTCATGACGGCGTGGAGACGTCCTGAGCACCGAAGCAGGCGCTCACCCCCTAACCCCCCCACACCACGGCGGAATTTGCGGCGCAGGGAAGGGCTTAACTTTATTACTTTGCATTTGTTGTATTTATGTATGTTCATTTGCTACTATCACATTAGCCTGAAGGTGCCCACTGTTGTGCTTATCCTATTGTGTGGTGTGAAGTGTTTGGGTTTGTGTGGGCATTTTAGAATACCTCCAAATAAAAGAAAAGAGACAAATTATCAAAATGTACAAAACTCTTTTTTAAATATTATGTGACTTTCCTACCACCCTTCTTATACATTTAAAAAGTAAATGTTTCCCCTACAAAGTACATTTAATCTGGTTAACACATACACACTATTTCAATAATATTCAAATGTGTTATTCCTTTCTCTTGATAATTCATTGTCTGTTAAAATTCCACTTTGTGAGGATTTGGGTGTATTATATGATAAGGCTTTGGGGCCTCATCGTGGGATACAATCACAAAAACTGTCTTACGGTCCAGTCAGGATAATTTGTATCACCTTAGCTCAACCCCGGGTAATGGCGGCTTCAAGCAGCAAGGCTTGGCAAAGGAATGTAGTGTAAAGCATTTAACAGCACCAAACAATGAAATAAGAATGTCACAAAACAAGAAAGAGACACAACAACAATTTGTAAAAATAGAATGTATTTTTAAGATTTTTAGGACCCTAGATAATCAAAATCCAGCTGAGAGTTAAAAAAGATACAGGTTTTTGAATATTGGAATACTTTTAAATGCAAACACAAACAAACCGTGGTCAATAGAAGTTTTCAAACTTTTATAAGTTCAAAAAGGTTAGCTTGACAACTTCTGCCTGGCTTGGGTGATCAAATCTGACAGAAAAGAGGTCTAAGGGGCCAGAGAGGATACTTTGGACAGGTACCTAGCCACCAGAGCATTTTTAAGGTAAGTTCCAAACTGTAAAGGATGACAGATATGCTCAAGGATGCTCCGGTTGAGGTGCGGTCACAGGGGTGTCTTTGTGGTTAGTCCTCGGTCTCACCATATGTGATGTAGAGCAATTTTGGTCACAGAGATAGGGGTCCCTCGAAGTCCTTTGTGTTTTAGTTGTTGGCCAGCCAATGCTAGGCTACTAGTCTCCTTGCACTGCGGTTGGGGCAAAATCCCTCTGTAGGAGCTGGGAACCCTGTGGTTTGATCAATCTGGACTTTGATGGTATTTCTGAGTCCAGCAAGTGATGCAAGTTTTAGCTATTGAGGATCGGTCACTTTGTACGCCCGGCAGCAGGTAGCGGCAAAACATCTGCAGTGGCTACCAACTTGTTGGTTTGGCCTATTTCAGCTCTTGTTGCTCTGGAGCTGGTTCCATGGGATCAGCCACCTGATCCTTGTAGTCACTTATTAGATCTGAAGCCAGTAATCAACTGTTCCCCAGGTCAGGAGCTGCATGCACCGTTCAAACTTTAATAGCCCAGAGTGCAGCAGTTGCAGTCCTTATGACAGTACAGCCTCTATTTGTGCAGCTTCAAAGGCAGCAGGGCAGTCCTTCTTCGGTCCTCTCTCCAAATGCAATGTATATTGTGGTCCAGGGTGCCAGGGGTGACCATTTTATCCTGGGTAAGTGCCCTGATGGACACAACACTGTCACTAGCCAATCGGCACACAGGTCCTCTCCTCTCTGCTGACAAAAATCTGGTGATGTGTGGCATTTGGCAAACCTAGAGTGCAATATGTTTGCCACTCTCAAGATAAAGGGACCTTCTCTCAACTGTGAGGAGCATGGTTGCCCACCCCAGAGGTGTGGCAGCGTAAGGGTTAAAAGCTCACTTGAAAACCAGTTTGGGGATGGGTCTTTCTTCACTGTCTCCAACTTGTCTACATGAACGAAAGGCAGACTATTCTGGAGTATTATCTCCAGCGGCCCTTCATAGGTGACTTCCCCTTCGAAGCTTGTATTTTGGGCTTACACCCTGAGTGGCTCTCCTGGGAAGGAGGTCATAGCTCACTCTGCAGCAGCTACCCTTGTTCCTAAGCCTGGGAATCATCCACATGTCTCCTTAGACAGGCAGAAAGCGATATGTGTTCCACACCATGTATGAGGACAATGGACCAGCTGGAGCACAGAGTGCAACTTTCTAAAAGCTGCTTAACTTTGATAGTGACATTAATCTTGACTTTTGTACCACTTTCGGCCTCCATAAGTGTGGCAGGGTATGCTCAGACGTGAGTCCCTTGCTCACTTTGCCGGCTGGAATGCCAGAAACCAGTCCTCGGAAGCTTGTTTCCAGTCCAGGGAAGACATGGCTTGGCAGGTCGGGCTGGATTGTTCCCATGAGGAATGTCAAGAAATAGAAGTCGCTTTGGGCATATAAATCTGAGTAAAAATACCCAAACAACTTACAAAACACACTTCACTAGGTATATATGTAGCAATCAAAAAAGGCCATGCAAAAAGATAAAATACTAACAATGTGTGTCACAGATTTATTAAACAAGGCAGACATTAAAAATGACCAATATGGTCCAAATCAAGTAAATATATTTCATAATAAAATATAACACAATTTAATCATAAAAAACATATTAGAACGGGACAGAAATACAAGGAAAAGTTTGGTTCCTATTAGTAAGAAAGGAAACACAGGAAAATGATGAGCACAGTTAAGCTTAGCGTCAAAAAACTGTTATCTCTCAAAATGTCATGTGTTTTTCCTTAAGCATCGACGCGTTTCGGTGAGCCACACAAATATCGTCACCTTCTTCAGGAAAATATATTACCATCCCATTAAAATCTTCAAATCGGTATCAAGTTTGGATACAGGAATTCATAAGTATTCTTGGAATCTATTCTTCAGGTTGAATCAAGGAAACGTCTCTGTCTACAAACAGGAGCGGCTTTCGAATGAGGTTCTTGGACCATGCTGCGTCCGGAGTTTAGAGTAACGGACATGTTCTCGGCCTGAATACGCTAGCCTGCTGAAGCATTTGGTTTGGCCCACTGCGACAGTAAACACCGCTTTATATCGCCTTAAAAACAGACTTAACGAGATTTTAAGGGTCCGTATACAGTGCCTTTTGTGGTCAGGCGGATTTTAATATTGCAACATCGGGAGACGAGTTCCCCCTAACGATATGCGGAAGTTGTATGACGCATCATGATTAGAGTATAACCAAAGAAAGCCGCTCCTGTTTGTAGACAGAGACGTTTCCTTGACCGCCTGCCACAATGCTAAAAAAGCATTTCAGCATTTGCATAATCAAAGCAGCAGGCAACGCGCAGTGCCTGCCACTTTGAATATGCAAATGCAGGGGCCGTGTGCACCCTGTACTCTCCCTCACTCTGGGGGCCCACAGGGGGCCCCCAGAGTGAAGACCGCAGGCCTTGAAAGGCATCTACCAAAGCCCATGGTAATATGGCTGGCGGTGTCTAATAGACACTGCCACCATATTAAAAATTTTCCGCCCCGATCGCAAGCGGACCGGGGTGGAAAAGTGGCGGGCAGTGTTTTTCTCTGCTGCGGTCCCCCCGCCATTGTAATATGGTGGGGGGGATTCAGGGAAGGATGTCGGGCGGATTGCCCACGCCATGCTGGCGGTGGCTACCGCCAGCCTGGCGGGGGCAACCCGCCCGACATCCTAATTGGCCCCTAAGTGTCAAATATTTATACCTAGTCCCCTCCCTGAAGTGGAGGAAGCTTCTAGAGGTTTCCACCCCACTGAGATGTCAGGCATCCCTAGTCTCTCTGTCTTGGTCCCTGATTGTCTGGGGTCACAATAGACTAACCTTTGTAAGAGTGTTCAGGCAGATCTTTAGTAATGTGCAAGTGTGGTGGGTGACAGCTCCTCACCCTCTTTAACTCAGAGTGGCCCACCTTGTCAGCACCTATCTTCCCTTTGTCTCACTGTTTGGTAACAATACACGAAGACCAACTGCCAGCGCCCCCCAGTCATGTGACTTAGGAAATGGTTAGGACAAGAAATGACAACTTTTTAAAGTGGTATTTTCAGAACTGTGATTAAAAATCTGACTTTATGATTAAAGAGGGCATTCAATTTCAATTCTTTAGACACTAAGCTTGACTTGCCCTCTGCTCCCAATTGGAAGTTACATCTTATTAAATGTAGCAATGTTACCCTAAGTGAGATGTAGGCCTTGCAGTTGAGAAAAATGAATTTAAGAGTTTTTCACTACCAGAACATGTAAATCTTAAGCGTACATGTTCTACTTTATAAGTACATTGCAATCTGCCCTCTAAGCAGTTCAGCGCATACGCTAGAGGTGACTTATATGCATAAGAAAGAAAGGTTTGGGCCTGGCAAAAGGTTTATTTTACCAGGTCAACATGGCGGTTCAAAACAATACAATTGGTTACCCGTAATGATTGTATTTTGTGTTAAACATCATAGAACTCGATGTATCATACAGCAACGTTTTAATGCTTCATTACTAAAAGTATTTGCAGCTTGCTAGAAAATAACAAAGTGTACTCCAAAGCATAATAATTTCCAAGAAAAACACAGAAAAAAGTCACGCTTTGAAAAAAGAATAGGCACTCTTGATAAGTATTACCTGCAGAAAATATTGCAGTACCATGAAGCAACAGATTAGACACAATTTATATCATAGAGAAATAACTGGGGCAAAACGCTATCCCTGCAAATTTGTGTGCAAAAAAGTGCTAGCTAAGACACTTCATATAATGAAACCCTCGGTGTTACATTTTGAAAAGAATGAGTGCAAGAGCCCAAAACTCTGCTCAGAAGCCAACTTCCGGTGCAATTAAATGTTGCTGCGCCAAATTACAAGACTGTGTAGTCTTATATCCATCTCATGCCTCCTTGATTCACTGCTAGACGCTCCATGCCCCTTTATCGCACTCTTGCACTTTCCTGTTTTCCCCCTTTGTGACAGGGTTCCATCTTTCCCTTCCTCCTTATTTCCATTTTGTGTGTTTTCCCTCTCTTGTGCTGTGTAAAAATCTGACGCGTGAAATTAATGCCGGTCCTCAAAAATAAGTGCTGGAGGCCCCCACCAGCAAACATCACTTCAAGTTAAACACTGGTGACTCTTATGTTCTCTTTTACCTTTGAGGCCTCATTCACTTTATTTTATTCATGGAAGGTTAGGGCAATTAACATTTCTTATCCATGTTTGTATGTGTGTATATGTGTATATATGTATGTATGTATGCATATATTATTCTTATTATTAATACCATTCGTTGTTGTAGAATTTTTCTGATTGTTAAGATTAATTCAATCTAATATTAAGCAGCTGCTGCACCAGCAGTGAAAGTGGTAGAGTTGATTGGGGTATTAGAAATACCAGAGTGTAGTAACAAAGAAGTCCCCTATAATTTAAATCGATAACTAATGAGAACATGAGTTAAAATGTAGACTAATTTATTCGAAAAGTTAGTTATTTGATTTTGCAATTTTAAAAACGTGGAGTTACAAATGCGACCTGTTTACAGTTTATTTCATTCCACGTTGTATTCAGTGTACAAAAGCACTCATCAACTTCGTAGCAATTGTGAATTTGACACCGTCTATCTTTGTTCTATATTTGCTGCTTGCAGTGTAAAATCTGGCAAGCTAGGGCTAGTTATTTTTTACCCACAACTTACTGTAAGTGAGATAAATGCGAGTGAATCAGGCTCAAGTTAAGCAATTTCTTATTTTTCAAACTGTATTTGAGCAAACATGAGTGTATTTAGCAAGAATCCAGCGATAAGGTTGCTATCTTTAGCTCTTTTGTTGCTAAATGTATTATCGCTTGGCACCCACTAGTGACTGAGCGTTGACTCAGTCCTCAGTCCTAATAGTTGTGGCTCTGATTTAATGGTACACAGAGTTCAGATAATGGTTGCATTTCCCTCTCATGCCCACGTCTGTCCCAGTATAAAATGTGCGTGTATCTTGCAGTCATTTTGTTTCACGTAAACACAGTAGTCACACCTCATTTCATTCTTTTTGTCTCTGTCATGTATTTGTCTTTAAAACATTTTTATCTATACCGTTATTATTTTCCTCTTTGGAAACCGCACACTACTATTACCAACACTCTCTACGGAGCCATTATATTTACAAGAAAAACTACCTTCACCAGTGACTGTCATATAAGTGCAAATATAGGAGTAAAATCACTTTTGAAAGGAACTAGTCAAATCAATTTAAATATTCATCCCATCTTATATATAGAATTTCTTGTCCTGAAGTGGCAATCTGGCTAAGTGAGTGTTTATCTAATTTTTTTCACTGTTAGTGACAAGTGAATATAAGAAGCAACAGCAAATTAGAGGTACATGTGCTTAGCAGTAGAGATGCCAAAGGCACAGGTCCGATTGGTCTTCCCTGCCCTTGACGAAGAACAATGGGCCATATTATCAAGAAAGGACGATACATTATCGCCGCTTTTATCGGCAGGAAACTGCCGATAAAGCAGCGATAATGGGCTTGATAATAGGCCCTTGTGAATTCCCATAGAAGCCCAGGTTCTGGTGTTAACCTGGGCTTTTATGGGAATTCACAAGGGCATATTATCAAGCCCATCATTTGCCGCTTTAGCGGCAGTTTCCTGCCGATAAAAGCGGCGATAATGTATCGCTCTTTCTTGATAATATTGCCCAATGTACTTTAGAGAGGAGGACACCAGAAAAAATACTCTAAAACTGGTAAGAGAGATTCAAGAGTACAACAAATGAAGAGGAATGACAGTACATCAGCAAGACTGTCAAGAAACAATTGAAGCCCGGGCATTAAAGAGGATGTAAAGTATGGAGGAGAGAGGACACTGGAGATCATAGATTTGAGAACAAAGTAGAGTCTCACATAGGGGAGGATGTTCAAGAGCAGGGGGGTAACACAGGTTTCTGCACTGCTTTTCAGGGGGTCACTAACCCTTCAGGACCGCAAAACTCTTCGTAGGGTCCCCATTGGGGAGAGGAGTTGGCATAACGGCTAGGTAGCTCTACCTCGGATCTGGGGATATGGGTTCGAGTCTCGGTAACGACGCCAAAACCTACTGTGATTCTGGGCAAATCACTTAATCTCCCGTGCCTAAAATGAATGTGTGCCCTCCTGTAACATAACTGATGCTATGTAAAGCGCTATGATAACCGATTCGGTTCGGGTCTAGTTTGCGCTACATAATACTCTGCAAAAAAAATAAAAAATTCTGCCTGAGGTCAATGAATATTTGTGAGATATGGGAGGCTCCCTCTTCACATTCTGCAGTGGACCCCATCATTCTACGTTACGCCACTGGTCAGGAGATGGTAATCTGAGGATGAAAGGCATGAGCAAAAAGGATCAACAATTGGAGAGGTGGTGTAGAAAGGAGAGACACACCAAGAAAGAGATAGGAATAATATAGAGTATGTGGTGTAAAACTATAGCGGACATGAGGGACTGGAGATGTTTAACTCTCAGTAGGTGCCCAAGCCTAGAAGGTACCATGCATTTTCCTTGAACCCCAGTGTCATGAATCTGAAAGAAGGAACATGGGGAAATAGTGAAGGCAAGGCTGAAGCAGACACTCAACACAGCACCTTCTTGCCAGTGCTTTTAGTCTCCAGACAATCAAGAGCCTCATGTGTCTCCTGTGCTCGTAATAAAGACAAGCAATACACTGACATCAGCAAATACATATAATGCTCCTTCAAAGGTAAATACAGTGTATGTTTTTCTTACCAGCCTTCTTAGTTGATAATGAAATAACAAATGTTGGGAAGACCAGGAATCGAACCCAAAATATACGAAAATTGGAGAGCAAAGACAGCCAGGAGTTGCAGAAGCAAAAGATAATACACCATTCTTGGTCAAAGGGTGAACGTGAGAGGCTTGGGGCAAACTACACCAAAGTGTGGACCAGTCCCAACAATATCAACATGGGGGCAGACAGTGATTCTCTACATTGATTGCTACTTCTACAGTGTGTAACTGTGTTAACACGTACATTTCTGCCAAAACCTGAGGCTCCACCTGCTAGTGTTCCAAAGATTCCACAGCCAATAATGATTTGTGAAGAATGACGAGAGGTTATACATTCTTCCCTTAGTGTGATGCACACTTGGATGTGATCCTCACTGGGGACCCTTATGGCTGATGTTAAAGGAGGAAGGCCTTGGAGATACAACTTGAGGGAGACTTGGAGGATTAGAGAGGATAATACATAAAGTAGTTTGGGCTCCTAAAGTCAGCTCCATAAACAGACATTAACACTGCCATAAAAGCAATGTTGATTTAATGGGCTTTCTATTTCTTGCCTTTACCACGGACAATGGTTATATATGGGATAAAAACTGTAATGTCCTCAAGGAATAAACATGGGCATGATATTTCTGCCACTGCCCCAGGCACCATGGTGAATTGATATTCATGTTATAAGAGAGCAAACATTGGTGTCATAATGCACTATTTATATTCCTTATTTAGGGCCTTAAATAAAGAGACAAATCTAAATTGTGGAGTTTGAAACAGGAAGACAACGACTCATTAAAAGTGACAAGGACCAGTTGTAAACCAAAATCCAAGAAATGATGGCCCAGATTTAACATAGGATTGTAATGCTCTTACCTCACTCAGGGTGACACAAGGGCAACACAATACTAAGTCAGATTAACCAAGCTACACAAGACCGCCTTGCATGGCCCTGCACTGTTTGGTAAATCCGGAGTAAAGCAAGGCAGGGCAAGTCGCTGCCTTGCTTTCCTTTGCACCGGGAAGGCGTTACATGAGTGGACAGTGGGTGTTCCCACGCATACACCCATGCATTGTGGCAGATCCCAAGTTTTTTAAAGACAGTTGAACCTGGGAATGTGTCAACATGCTATGCCTTTCCGATAGCGGTGCAACCAGGTGAAATATCTTCATTATTATCAATCTTACACACTCTTAGAAAGAGAAAACACCTCTAAGGATTGTTTTTGCGCAGGATGGTGTCTCTTTCTGCAAAAAAACAACCCTGCCTGCAACACAGGCCCCCTTGCACCATGAAGCAATAGTGCCTGCTTTGGCTCGAGGCTGCACTGAGTGCGCCAGCACTTAGAGAGAGAAAGTAGGAATGTGCCATATCTTATTTATTATGGAGCATTCTTGCTCTCTCCATTTGACGGAGTACAGGGCTGCAAGGTGTCTTGTGATAAATCTGTACCCTATGCCACCAATACTTTATTAGGCTCAACGCATTGCCGTGGCCGTGGCATATACAGGAACACAAATGCTGGGTATATTTACTTCATTTTATTTTTTAAATAAGGTCAGGCATTTTCAAGGAATTTGTTTAAGCTCATTGGCCCCTATAACATGACAATCCTATCTCATCACTGAAGTGAAACTGCCAACATATTAATATCACAGACACGTCTCCCTTCGGGTTTGTGCTGTTCTTTTAATACATTTATTGTACTTAAGATCAAGTAGGTGATTGAAATGGAAGGAGAGGGATAATTTTAGGAGAGACTGATGCACACTGAATGAAGGAGAGCGCTATATGACAATAGAGGGGTCTTGTATTAATTGTTCCTACAACTCTTTTACTCTCTAGTAGCAGGTGTCCTTGCAAGAAGATGATTTTGAGATTACATTATCATAAATATTTTTCTTTGCTATGGATTGTACTATCCCCACAAACATAAAAAAGAAAAACAGTCAAATATGATTACTTTTCACTAAATATTCGACACATTCCCATTACTAGCATACATTCCTTCAAATAATCACGTCATAAGTGTAATGTTTGTTGTTGTTGGATGTATCAATAACATGCATTACCTGATTTAAGGACTTAATATCGGTTCTACAAACCCTAATACGATAGCAGGTATTTTCTGAAACAAACATCTGTGATACAATAAAAACATTTGCTGAGATATTTCCTTGTCTTTATGAAATAAAGGCATAGTTTTCATTCTTTTTCTTTCCTCATCACCCCCCACTTATTTATACGAGATCACATTGTCAAATTAGAAACAGACTAAACCTCCTAAGAATCTCAGGGGCAGAGCAGACGTCTTGTCAAATAATTGTTCAGATGCTGTACAGAGTTTCATTATAAAGTTATGCTTAAAGTGTGACATTTTGAAATTGATTTTCGTTTATTTTTTGAGAGATGTCTCACACTAGACAACTTGATTTCGAGATACACATTTTGGCTTGCCAGTGCCACTATCAACCAAACTGCACTCAGATCTCTGGCCATGGCCTCAACTATCTGAATGATAATTCTCAAATAGTGCATGGCTTCAACCACAGTAGAATGACACTTGAAAAACTTCATGAAATAAGAAATGGGATATATGTGCTCAAGTAAAATTTTAGAGGCACAACCTCTGTGGTCCATACAGTGGGATGAATGCTGTGTTTGAAGACCTACGCATTTGGTGATAACAACTGTCAACCAATCCACCATGTGATAGCAGCATGGCCATATTTTTGGAATTCATGTTGGCTTTGCAAAAATCTAAATCTTTTCTGAATAGCAAAAACAATAAGTATTCTTGATGAGTCGGTAGTTTTCTCCCAGTTTATTGTATTTCTTTTCATATGTACAATCTCAGTGTTTCCAATGGCAGCTCCAAGATGGAAGCCATGCCTTAAATAAGGCAGTTCCTCTACTACCAGAGGACCAGCCGAGACTCTTCCATCAGAAACGCGCACACAATGTTACTACTTTATTCATTTTGGAATGCGTAAAGTAGTGCTTCTGTAGTCCTATTTTACATACTGTTACATGACTTCATGCATTGGTTGCGAAACATCTAAAATGGGAGTATTCATGGAATATTAATGTTCAGTTGGTACATATAACCCCCTGTGTTTGAATTTTAAAGAGAAAATGTGAATTTTGCTTCATGGTTCACAAATCAAATCCAGCAGCTGGATCTGCTGGGTATCTTGGAACAGTCTGGTGCTGTTAACTGAAGCCTAGACTCATTGCTACCTATTTATGGGTTAAAAGATTATGTGTCGCAACTGTGCATCCATCGCAGGGCCATGGAGCATGCCGTGGTCTCTTGGTATCAGAGTTTGTAGTTTTTCTGGGCCTGCTAATTCAATTTCTTGATCTGCAAATCTAAAAAGAAATGTAGTAAAAGCAATAAAAGGTCTGATATTTTAGCTCACTGTGCTGGGGTATATACTGAGGGCTGCAGCCCTCAAAGGATGGGATGTTCCTGGGATCAACCCTCACTATATATATAGCTGCAGAGCGTGGACAGCTACTGTGAACAGCTGAATGGTAAATGCTTTTGGCGTTGGGCACTCCTGGCATGGTGGGCGCAGGCCTGACTTGAGGAAGAACTTGCAGCCAATCTTTGCTGCGCAAGGCAGACTGCCGTGCACAGTGAGAGTTGGCTGTTGGCAGAGGTTTAATCACAGGCCTAGCAGGTTCCATGTCAGAATACTGTGGAAAATAATATTGGCTAACTAAAACATTGTGAAATAATATTGATTGCAAAAATAACATCATCCTATGTCAATGTCAATGGTGCTTATAAAGCGCAAACAATCATCCTATATAGGATATCACGGCGCTATCATGACAGTAGTGAGTGGTTGACTGATAACAGCGTCGTGATTATAATTTAATCAGATTTAGGGAAAAGAAATGTTTTTAATTGCTTCCTAAAGGACAAGTAACAGTCTGTGCTTAACCAATAATAACATAAATACTGATGGCAAAAATGTTGCTGTGAAAAACATCGACATTTTCAATATTGAACACTCAAATTTTGAAACACAAAATATTGTCTACTACTAATATATAAATATATATAAATATATATATATATATCTGATCAACGGGCACTTGATGCCCAAAACGCGTCACATGAGGAGTGAGATGAAGGAGAAATAAACATACCTGTCATTTTCAAGCTGCCTCATGGTTCATTGAATTCCATGCTCACCGAAAGGAAGTGCTGGAAGTTGCTGTTCGTATATATATATATATATATATATATATATATATATATATATATATATATATATATATATATATATATATATATATATATATATATATATATATATATATATATATATTACCTACTGGCGATAGCCAGTAGGTATATATAGTTAGGATTTTTTTCCTATGGGATTTCTGAAAATTCTATGTCGAATAACTTTGGCGTTTGAGGACGGAATTGGCTGAAAATTTCAGGAAAATGGCACATTTTGTTTCTGAGCAGCCCCTGAAAATATGGGGGGGTTTCGTCAAGCGGGGGCCGAGTAAAAAGGGGGGTCCCAAAACGTGTTTTTAACATTGAGTTTTCCATAGGGCGGTTGGACTCACTTTTAGCTCGAACGGCTGAATGGATTTCCACAAAACTTGGCAAAATTGTAGGGACTGGTAGCCCGATGTGCCTTTGCTATGTCTCAAGATATATGCTCCAGTGGTTTTTACGAAAATTAACTTTGAAAAATATATATTGGGCTACATTGGGCTATATATATGTTGGAGCCCAAATGTAGCCCAATGTAGCCCAATGTAGCCCAATGTAGCCCAAAGATGGCCACCAGAGACAAAAAAAAAAAAATGTAGCCCAAATATCAGCCAGATGTAGCCCAACTATAGCCCAGTGACAGAATGTCCCAGAGTGTTCTAAAGAACAACTAGAGCGCTAACAGTCTTACTTATGACAAAAGTATGGCACATCTGAAGTCATCTTGATTGGAATAAAGTGTTAACACTTAAAACATTTAATTTGCAAAGGAACAAAATGAGAGGTTTCATTTTGCCATAGAAATGTTATATATTACCTACTGGCGGTTGCCAGTAGGTATATATAGTTAGGATTTTTTTGAATAGGGATTTCTGAAAATTCTATGTTGAATAACTTTGGCGTTGATGTACAGAATTGGCTGAAATTTTAAGGAAAATGGCACATTTCGTTTCTAAGCGTCCCCTGAAAGTTTGGGGGGGTTTCGTCAAGCAGGGGCCGAGAAAAAAGGGGGGGGTCCCAAAACGTGTTTTTAACATTGAGTTTTCCATAGGGCGGTTGGACTCACTTTTAGCTCGAACGGCTGAATGGATTTCCACAAAACTTGACAAAATTGTAGGGACTGGTAGCCCGATGTGCCTTTGCTATGTTCAAGATATATGCTGCAGTGGTTTTTACGAAAATTAACTTTGAAAAATATATATTGGGCTACATTGGGCTATATATATGTTAGAGCCCAAATGTAGCCCAATGTAGCCCAATGTAGGCCAAAGATGGCCACCAGATACAAAAAAAACCAAATGTAGCCCAAATATCAGCCAGATGTAGCCCAACTATAGCCCAGTGACAGAATGTCCCAGAGTGTTCTAAAGAACAACTAGAGCGCTAACAGTCTTACTTATGACAAAAGTATGGCACACCTGAAGTCATCTTGATTGGAATAAAGTGTCAACACTTAAAACATTTAATTTGCAAAGGAACAAAATGAGGGGTTTCATTTTGCCATAGAAATGTTATATATATATATATATATATATATATATATATATATATATATATATATATATATATATATATATATATATATATATATATATATATATATATATATATATATATATTCACTGAAAAAACCATAGGTTATAGACCATATATAGTTAGGAATTAGCATTTACAAAACCTTGAAAATTCACTGAAAAAACCATAGGTTATAGACCATATATAGTTAGGAATTAGCATTTACAAAACCTTATTTTACTCACACAAAACCATTGAAATTCGCATATATAGTTAGTTGCACTAACTATATATCGCGCACCCGCAATCCACTGCTGATCATGTCACATATTACATCATTCATGACATGGTCAGTGACATCACTGATGACATCACTGATGACATATCAAATGACATCACTGATGACATCTCAAATGACATCACTGATGACATCTCAAATGACTTCACTGATGACATCACTGATGACATCACTGATGACATCTCAAATTGCATCACTGATGACATCTCATTTGACATTACTGATCACATCACTGATGACATCATTCATGTGATAATACGATGAACCTCTTCAGACTCTAATATAACCTTAGATACACTCAGTGTAAACAGACACTCACAGACTGTCACTCATCCATGGAGTTACTCACACACCTAGTCAGTCATGCAAAGAATCAATCACACCTCCATTTCCTCAACTATACAGTTATACACACCTTACTTATTCAAACATATACTAACACATATTTACTCTCTTATACAATCCCTGATACAAGTTCACAATGATCCATACAGCCACTCACACATTCACTGGCTCTTATGCACAGTTATTTATATATGTCAACTCTCACATGTACTGTGTTTTACATATGTACTTACTTTGACATGTAGCACTGAGATATCCATTCACTCACCAATACACTCATGCACACAGTCAACCGCCCATACAGCTGTTTCCACATGCACTTTTGAACCCATACATCTAGTGAATCAACTGCTCACACATCTATGCACAGAGTCATACACCTCCCAGCCACCCACACACACACTCAGTCTCCCATACAAATACTTGGGCAACCAATCAATAACCCATATAGTTACTCATATAGCTACTGATCAACACATGCAGCAGTTTACAGAACAACAGACATAATGATGCACAAATTAAGACAGTTTAGTCACTAACCAATGCACTCAGTGAGACACATTTAATAACTCACTCATACAGTCAGTCATGCACCTACTAAATCCTTCATCCAGACACTTATACATCCACTCATTCTTCAATATGTAAGACATATTTTAACTTTACAGAAACATACAGTCACTGGATGTTGTCATCAGTGATGTCATCAGTGATGTCTTTTGAGATGTCATCAGTGATGTCACTGACCATGTCATGAATGATGTAATATGTGACATGATCAGCAGTGGATTGCGGGTGCGCGATATATAGTTAGTGCAACTAAGGTTTTGTAAATGCTAATTCCTAACTATATATGGTCTATAACCTATGGTTTTTTCAGTGAATTTATATATATATATATATATATATATATATATATATATATATATATATATATATATACTACTATTATAAAGAGAGAACCGAAACCTTTTGGCAAGGTAAACTCGGGAACCACAGTGCCAATCCACACACCCAATACATTGTTGTAATCCTCAGGGTGTGTAGATGGACATAGGCTGCATAAAATACAAATAAAACGTAAATTAAAAAACGTAAACTTTAAAAACAAAGTAGTCCCCTAAAGGTAGCGCCGGCCGCGACGTAGCGCTGGCCACGACCTAGCGATGTCCGCAACGTGCGTGATGACGACAGGCGGGGAGGAGCGGTGACGAGCAGCGAGGAGTGGCGGTGAAGTCCGGAGCGCGGGGAAGAGCGGCGGCTCAGGTAAGGCAAAGGCGAGGCGGGAGGCGGTCTGGGCAATGTCGGGGCGGGCGGGGTAAGGCAAAGGCAAAGGCGAGCTGGGAGGCGGGAGGCGGGAGGCAAGTGGGAGGCGGTCTGGGCAATGTCAAGGCGGGCGGGGGCCGGGGCGGGAGTGCACCCAAGCCTGAAATGTTGCCCCCAGCCCCTTTCTGCCCCGGGCAACGCTGCCGCAATCCGGAAATGCTGCCCCTAGCCCCCTTCTGCCCCAGGCAACGCTGGGGCGGGCTGCTAGTATATATATATATTTTTTTTTTTGTTATTATTTATTTATATATATATACTTATATAAGTCAAAAGGTTGCCCAAGGTGAGGAGGCCGCCCAGAGTTCTCTTCTCATAACCACGAGGGCCCCAGCAGAATCTGCTTACAAACATCCACTGCGCTGCTCAACGCGTTTCAGGCCAAGCGCCCTTGTTCATGAGCCTCAGGAAATGTAGAAACAAGACAACTGTACTGATCTGGAACACCTGCTTTATTGCACAAGAGCCTGCCCCATGGGTGTGTCTTATAACCACTCACTGCAACGACATTGCATTGCCTTATGGTACATGCAGTCCAAACCAGTTGTATTACCTCCGTGGGTTTGTCGATAGCGCCATAGTTCAAAATCCCGACATTAAAATCCCCAGTGGGTGCGATGGACCAAGTAAGTTAAATCCGCCGGGATATGCAACCCCTCGTTTGTGAAGAACTCTGCTCCTTTGACGCCTAGAGTCTCGGAGCCAGGATCTGCAAGTTTGCAGCGGACCCCCTCGCGACCGAGCCAGGCCGCTAAACATAAGTCAAAAGGTTGCCCAAGGTGAGGAGGCCGCCCAGAGTTCCCTTCTCATAACCACGAGGGCCCCAGCAGAATCTGCTTACAAACATCCACTGCGCTGCTCAACGCATTTCAGGCCAAGGGCCCTTGTTCACGAGCCTCAGGAAATGTAGAAACAAGAAAACTGTGCTGATCTGGAACACCTGCTTCATTGCACAAGAGTCCGCCCCCATGGGCGTGTTTTATAGCCACTCACTGCAACAACATCGCATTGCCTTATGGTACATGCAGTCCAAACCAGTTGTATTACCTCTGTGGGTTTGTCGATAGTGCCATAGTACAAAATAGTCCTTGTTGGACCCCCTGAGCAGGCCTAGGGCGTCAGGGTGCTTCTACCTTGCCCCCTTTTTGAGTTCCACACGTTTGTTTTTCTGCTTTCCTGTGCCTCAGTCTACCGAGGCACAAGATGGCTGCCAACAATTTCTGTTTTGGAGTGTTGCAAGCAATGAGTGTTGTACAGAGTTCCCCAATGGGAGCTAAGAAATTAGCTCAGCCTGTCTTCTCTCTCACTCAGTTAGAAAAAAGGGGGGGTTTAAGTGCATGGTGTAGACCCTTTTCAGAATGTAAGGATACCTCACACAGGCTACCGGCAGGACCACAACTGTTGTCCCAGCCGATGACCGTCCAGCGTCATCATCGGTATCCTGCTCCTACGGCAGGCTGGCGGTGCAATGCCCGTCGGGCAGCAAGGGGAGCTGCACTTTGGCGGAGATCTTCTATTCCGAGCCAAAGGGTGTGTGTGTGTGAGGGGCCTAAAAAAGTGCAATAGTGAGCGTGGTGGTGTGTTTTTAAAAAAAGTCAGTAGAGTCCTATTGGAGATTATTTTAATAGTCAGGCTCACTGCTTTATTAAAAAATAAAGGGGTATTAAGGAGTGGTGAACAATGAAACCAACCCTTATTCAACCCTTGTTGTGAAAGCGGTCGACATGTTTCTCGCCCTAAGGGCGATTCATCAGGACCTTCGTGCTCATATAATTGCTTGGATCCTCCAATTTAAGAGGACACCGGTATACGACCTGTATAGTGTCGTTCAGAAATGGTTCCATGCGAGGGACTTCCTGGGAACCGTTGTAATTCCTCCTGAAGGCCTCACGAGCTGTCCAGGTGGGGCCAGCAGCGAGTGAGGAGATCCTCAAAAGTCGCTGATGGCAGGCCTCTCTGCACCTACCCCTCCCACAGGAACTCAGATGACTGGACAGCCGGCGTTTTGGAGTGTTGACAGACATTGGCAGCCAATCAGCATGCAGCTCGCACACGCGACGGTCCGCGCACGTACGCGTACGGTGCGACGGTATGCGTACGGTGCGTGCTTATAGATTTATAAAAAAAAATCCTTTTCATTTTCTCAGGAACTACTGGAGGGATTTACACCATTTAATCAAAAGAGCGATCTGCGAACCGAACTCTACCTCTCTGCCAAATTTGGTGTAATTTCGTTCAGCCGTTCGGGCTGTAGCCGCGTCTAATCGTCCTATGGAAAATAACATGGGAAAAACATGTTTTGGACCCCCCTTTTTTCTCAGCCCCCACTTGAGGAATCCCCCAAAAACTTTCAGGGAAGGAGTGGAGCGAGCCATCTTCTTTGAGAAATTCGCGAAGATTCATTAACCGGCGCCAACGTTATTCCTAAAAGAATGTTGCGGATTTCCTATGGAAACTAGGTCCTAACTATATATACCTACTGGTGACCGCCAGTAGGTATATATAGTCATCAGTGATGTGATGTCATCAGTGATGTCATTTGAGATGTCATCAGTGATGTCATGAGTGATGTCACTGACTATGTCATGAGCGATGTAATATGTGACGTCATTAGCAGTGCACTGCGGGCGCACCAGTTATAGTGAGTACAACTAACTATAACGTGGGAATTTCAATGGTTTTGTATGAGTAAACTGTCCGGCTAACTATAACTGATATGAAACCTATGGTTTTTTCAGTAAAATTGCACGTTTTTTTAAATGCTAATTCCTAACTATTATGTGTGTAAAACCTATGTTTTTTTTAGTGAATTTGCAAGGTTTTTTAAATGCTAATTCCTAACTATAACGTGTGTGAAACCTATGGTTTTTTTTTGTGAATTTGCAAGGTTTTTTAAATGCTAACCCCTAAATAAAATATGTGTAAAAATCTATGTTTTTTATCATGAATATAAATACAACATCAAAACACTCAAACTAGTTTTTTTTTGTTGTTGTATGTTTTAAAAAAAATATATTTTTTTTGCCCTTCGAGGTCCTTCAGGGACCCCCTGAGAAGGACTAGGGGATCAGGAAGTATTTACCATGCTCCCTTTTCCTGTTTTCCACTTTTGTTTTGAACTCTCTTCTGCCTCGGGGGTGCGTGCACCGTGCGCGCACCTCGCGTTTTTTTTTTAAATGTTTTTTTGGGCCGTCAGGGTCTTTAAGGTACCCCCTGAGAAAACCTAGGGGGTCAGGGAGTCTGTTCCTTGCCTCCTTTGTGTGTTTTGAAACTTTAATAATAATCGAGTAATACGTCATTTTCGAGCGCCGTGCGCGTGCCGTGCGCCCACGTCAAATCATGTGACTCAAAAACAACACTTTTTATTGGTTAATACTAGTTACTATTCTGGAATCTTAAAAAAACCCACCCACTTCTCTCACTATTTGCTTTATTCTCCTGGAAGAAGGACCCTTTTTGGAGCTGCAAGCAGAAAAATCAACAGGATGGCAGAAAGGCAGGAAACAACATCTTCTGACTCCCACCTAGAATATCGCCAGCGAGCCAAGAAGGGGAAATCTTCTTTTATTTGGAAGTTTTTTACTTTCCCAGAGGGACTGAAAAAGGTAAATGCCTCTAAAGTAACGTGTAGCCTTTGTGGTAGTGTTCTTTCAAGGGGAAACCCTCTAAAAAAATACTCCTTTTCCATTCATACCAAGATCAGACATGTAAAAAATGTGCACCCTGTGCAATATGCCCAAGCAGCCACAAGAGCTCTGGACCAGCAGATTCCACCAGCTGTGGCCAGCACATCTACAGCTCCACCTCCATCGCCAGCAACAGCAGAAATGGACCTTAGGCCATATTTGGCGCATGTGCATATGCGGTGCAACAAATGCTTTGATCTTATTGTATATGGAGAACAGAGCCTGAATCTAATTGAACGCAGCATTCAGAACCATAAATGCTCTGAAAGGAGTTAATTTTATTTTTTCATTTCTTTTGTTCTTGTTTAACAGTTTCCAAGTTGCAGTTCCTGAATCTTCTTCAAAAGAACAAAAAAATATATAAAACTTTAAAAAAGGGAAAACAAATATAAAACAACAAAAGAAAAAAAAGTTATTTTCAGAACTCATTCACTTCTCCAAAAAGAGTTGTATTCCTAACACACTGTGTCGTTCATTTTTTTGAATGAAAGTGTAGTGCATAAATGAATGATTGAAATGACTGAGTGAAGGGGAGGAAGGGACTGAGGGAAAAAGTGAGAAAAGGGGAGTATGGTGAATGACAAAAGGGGAGTCGAAGAGTGATTGAAAGAATGGGACTAAGGGTAGGGGAGTGAGTTAAGGGGAGTGAAAAACTAAGGGAAGGGCAGTAAAGAAAAGAGAATGAGGGAGGGGGAGTGAGAGAAGGGGAGCAGGGGCAGAGACAGGGAAGGGGAGGAAGAGACTGAGGGAATGAGTAAGGAAAGGTGAGTATGATGAGTGAAAAAAGGGGAGTCAAAGAGTGACAGATTTATGTTACCTGACACATCTCTGCAAATTAGCAGAGATGCGCCAGGAAAGATGCGGCACACAAGTTTATCCTTGCACCACCCATGATGCACAGCATTTGCAATGCGGTGCACCATGGCGCAGGAATAAACAGATGAGTGTCGCATCTAGGGCGTAAAGTTAGCACAGTTCTGAAATTGTGTTGCATGCGGCACGCAATTCCAGCACTTTTCCAACTTGCCCTATCTGTAACGTGGTGCGTCAAGCCTTACACCTGCTTCAACCAGGTGCAAGGTTTTGACGCATCAGCGTTGGTAAAGTGACTCAGTGAAATCTTGAAGATTTCACTGAATCACTTTTCAAGGGCGTTCTTGCGACGGAAGGTCCACAACTGTGTGGAAACGCCCACATGAAACCAGACACTGGTTTCATGTGGTGCAGGGTTTTACAACGTGACGCATCTCCCTGATGCTTCACATTCTAAATACCCTGCACTATAGCGCTTCTTTTGCGCTGCCACTGCATAAGAAAAGTTCTTTCTTTCACCCAGACGCTCTCTGTGATGCTGGTCAAAATAGTCTGAGAAGTAGGTGCATTCTGTTAGTTAGGCCCTTCTGGGCATGTGTGAAGTGGAGTATGTTAAACATAGTTTGTCTCTAGACAGGCTACAAGGACAGTTACCAGAAAGGTAGAAGAGAGCGCATGGGAAACAAAATGACTGCCAGAAATACAAAATGGCTTCCAGCTCATGCCAACAAATCTGTTTTATATTCAACACATGGGCTGTGTTCTCTGTCTTAAAGAAATGATTGTGATAAAAGGTTTTAATAAAATGAGCACTTTTAAAGTTTTTCACCAGGATTTTACATGTAATCTACCATGTCTGTGTCTGCTTGCACTATCTGTGTCTATGCTCATACCATCTCACCATCTCTACTGGCAAAAAAACAGACCATATATATATAAGCAAGACATAACATTCCTTTTTCATTTCAACAGCACACCCTGGATCTTTATTGCACAGCATAGTGCCTATTTGGGAACTAAGAGGCCTGACAGACATGCTGCCTAAGATTCTCTAGCAGTACATATCCTGAAGCCTAACTGACTTCAAGAATACATGTATTCCCATATTTTTAAACACATCAACTAAGCAAAATAATTAACCCAGATTCATTTAAAATCAAGCTTGACACACAGTGAGATCTTCGACACATGACCAGGATGTTACGTGTAATCTACCATGTCTGTCTCTGCTTCCACTATGTGTGTCTGTGCTCATACCATCTCACCGTCTTTCTGCACTATGTTTACAGATTAAAGAAAAACGTGCAAATATAATTCTTTCTTTCACCCAGGCACTCTCTGTGATCCAGGTCAAAATAGTCTGAGAGTTATACTAGAGAAGTAGATGCATTCTGTTAGTTAGGCCCTTATGGGCATATGTGAAGTGGAGTATGTTAAACATAGTTTGTCTCTAGACAGGCTACAAGGACAGTTAACAGAAAGGTAGGAGAATGCACATGGGAAACAAAATGGCTGCCAGAAATTCAAAATGGCTTCCAACTCATGCAAACAAATCTGTCTTATATTCAACACATGGGCTGTGTTCTCTGTCTTAAAGAAATGACTGTGATAAATGGTTTTAATAAAATGAGCACTTTTAAAGCTTTTCACCAGGATTTTGTATGTAATCTACCATGTCTGTGTCTGCTTGCACTATCTGTGGCTGTGCTCATGCAATCTCACTGTCTCTACTGGCCAAAAACAGGCCATATATTTATAAGCAAGACATAACATTCCTTTTTCATTTCAACAGCACACCCTGGATCTTTATTGCACAGCATAGAGCCTATTTGGGAACTAAGAGGTCTGACAGACATGCTGCCTAAGATTCTCTAGCTGTACATATCCTAAAGCCTAACTGACTTCAAGAATACCTGTATTCCCATATTTTTAAACACATCAACTAAGCAAATTATTCTACCAGATTCATTTGAAATCAAGCTTCACTCACAGTGTGATCTTAGACACATGACAGTATAGCTTGCAAATCAGTAAAATAATTACTATCTGCTCTTAAGACATTTTCTATGGCATTTCTACAGTTTACCAAAAATGGTTACAAAACTACAAGGTGACAATCTGACAATTCTAACAGTTGTAAGGAAGAAAAAGAGGGAAAAAGTCAAGAGAACGAATAACTGAAAAGGAATAACTGAGATGAAGTGAGGAAGTCAAGAAAGAGAGTTGAAGGAAAGAAAGTGAGGAAGGAGAATAAGGTAAAAGTACTGAGAGTGAATGAAAAGCAGTAACAGTGAGGGATTAGATATCAGGATGAGGGAAGAGGAGTAAGGAAAAAAAAACATAATAAGAAAAAATAAAAAGTAGTAAGTGAGAGGAAATCATTTATAGAAAGAGAGAGGAAAGAAAAGGAAGAGAAGTCGAAAGAAAGGAAAACAGTGAGAGAGAAAAAATAAGGACAGTGACAGACTGTGAGGGCGTGAAACAGTTATTGTGACTAAGGCATAATAAAAGGATAAATGCAGTGAAACAGAGTTAGAGGCTCACCTTTAAAAATGCTTTTGAAGATTTAGAACAGTGGCAGTCACAAATCAGATTTTCCTATACAGAATCTCTGAATAATGCTTCTGTCACTGCAGCCTCAGAATAATGGCACAGATTCCCTCTCATTTCAGACCCATATTCATGTACATAACTAATCAAATTTCTTCCCACACAAATTCAAAATCAAACTAACATTTCAATTGGTTCTACCTTTCAATATTTTCAAAGTCACATAAAGTTCAAACATCCCCCTCTGCCCTCTATGCGCGTTACAATGGTAACACCTCATACTGCACCTGGCTGAAGACACAGGTCAGAAGTTCATATCTCAATGTTGCAAATAAAACCAGCAAGGATGTTTGACCTTCAAATACACCTGCTTATCCACTGCTTTGTTAGTTTTGATGATTTTTTCTTAACCATTAGCACTTTTCCTTTTAAAAAAACATTAGCATGCACCCTAGTTTTCAATCTTGAATTGTAAGAATCAACCAATCATTTCTAGTTTTTCAAGTGCACTTAACCTCATTCACATTTTTTTCTAAACTCTCAGCTTCTAACTGCCATTTCACTTCCAGAGCCCATCTGAGTACTACTGGTTCTGCCTTCAAAATGCTAAAAGTTTGGGTTATAGGACACAGCTATATATACTGGAGTAAAAGGTATGCAGAAAATAGATGCTTTCTCAACCTTGATTTACCAAATGTGGATATTATGTGGATTGGCCAGAGAGGATTAAAATGTCACCAATTGAGGCCACTGGTAAAATCCTTTTTATATCTGCCACACCCTGACCTCATTATTGTGCACTGTGGTGGAATTGACCTGGGCACTTAGACTGGGGTAGGTCTGGAAATGCTTTTAAAGGACACCTTTGGCCAATTGATGTCACTTTTTCCACAAACTGCCTTTGTATATTCAAATATATGCCAAAGACAAAAATAGCATTGTTCCAACCAATATTGTCCACAGATTTTAAAGCAAGGAAACATGTGAATAAGTCTGTTTCTGCTTTCCTCAGAGACTATGGAATGGGTTCTATATACCATAACAACTTGCGTTACAACATGCAAGGCATTTATAGAGGAGACGGTGTACATTTCACAGATGACGGGAACAGAGTCTTTCTTTTGAATTTACGACTTTGCATCGGTACTTAATTGTAGGTACCAAAAACACTTTATTAACACAACAGCTCTTTTTAGAGCCAACCAACATCTAAACTCTCAAACATGTTATTTAACTATATTTTTTTTGTGTTCGTTTGTCGACGTGCGTGCACGGTGCGCGGACCGCGCAGTAATTTTTTCTCGATTTTTTTTTTATAAATCAACCATGCGCGCACCGCGATTTTTCCCCCAAAATTTTTTTTTGCACTGGAGGGTCCTTCTGAGACCCCCTGAGATGGACTAGGTTGTCAGGGGGTCTCTAATCTGCCCCCTTTTCGAATTTTCCACTCTTGTTTTGGGCTCTCTTGTGCCTCAGTTCTCCTGAGAAACAAGATGGTGGCCAACACTTCCTGGTTTGGATAGTTTAGAATGTTGACAGACAACTGCCAGCCAATCAGGGGCAAGCTCGCGCACGCCAGGGTGCTCGCACGGTGCGCGCACGGTCCCCGCCTATATATATATGTATTTTTCTAATTTGATTTTCTCAAAAACTACCAGAGGGATTTACACCGTTTTACCAAAAGGGCGTACTGCATACCAGACCCTACAATTCGGCAAAGTTTGGTGTAATTCCGTTCAGCGGGTCGGGCTGTAGCCATGTCTAATCGTCCTATGGAAAATTGCATGGGGGAAACACGTTTTGGGACCCCCTTTCTTCTCGGCCCCTGCTTGACAAATCCCCCTGAAACTTTCAGGGAAGGAGCGGAGCGTAGCGAGCCATCTTCTTTGAGAAAATCGCATACATTCATTAACCGGCGCCAAAGTGATTCCCAATAGAATGATGCGGATTTCCTATGGAAACTAGGTCCTAACTATATATTCATTCATTCATTGTCAACTTTATTTCGGCAACATATTGCCATAAAAGGTACAAAGAAGCATTACATTTAGAAAAGGTAAAATAGAAGATTAAAAACATTAAAAACCAATTCATAAAAAGAGGACCAGCCTGTGATAAATTTGCGAGTTAGCAGTTCTCATACATCCTGATTTAATAGGTGTCTTCTCTTGTGCCAGACTATCCCCAGGCATATGGCTATTGCAAAAACTATGGGCCCAGATAAGTCAGTTTTGAAAGCCCTATATGCATGCAGACAATGGGAGAACCCCAGGTTTTTACACACCGGGACAATCCATTGCCTCCTAGCCTGCACGTAAGCATTGCAAAAGAACAATATGTGCAATTCAGTTTCCTGGTCAAATTTACACCCTGGGCAATGATTCGGCGAGGACTCAGACCATTTACTGGTATAAGCTTGAATCAGCAAACTGCCATACCTCCATTGAAGATACAATTTCCTGAGAATGATTGGAAATATAACATCTAAGACGGGTTCGAACCTGTAACTGTAAATGTCCTTAACCTTCAGAAATGATTTCGCTAAGGTGCCCAAGCCTGTTCTTTCTGACCCTTTCTCATTTGTCTCCCATGTTACCACTGATCTTCACTAGTCATGCAACTTGCCATTTCTCAATTGAAGTGACTGCAACTACTATGAGGCCTTGTCACTGCAACTCTATCCAAGATGCTACACTCCTTTTGCCCCTTCTCACTTGTCTGCCATGTCACTACTGAAGTTCAATCATCATGCAGGTTACCATTTGTCAAGTGCAGGTAAAGTGACATTGAAGTGACTTTAACTACCATGAATCCTTGTCACTCCAACGCTAACCAAGATGCTATAGTGAATGTGACACACGCACATTGCACACATCCCAGGTCCTTTTTTGATGTCAAGGAAATATCTGTATGGATGTGTCTGTAAAGTTAAGCACAGGTTCACTGCTACAACTCTGAATTGGACTCTCAAACATCTCCCACATGAAAAGTCAATGTCAGTCAATGGGATTACATAGAATCGGTGTGAGAACCATTCTAAGAGCACATTGGAAACACTCTCTGCAGGATAGCTATGACTCTATCAGAGGGAACTGATGCATATCAGGGCAAACAATAGCGTAACCAAGTGCCATTCATGTGTAGGCAATAGGTGAGTGTAACTAATGAAAGCACACACAGCATTAATAACATGTAGCACACACCTGGATAAAGTAGCTTTAAGGGATACACTGGAAAATGGACACATGTCCATGCAGACCTCCACAAAGTTATGACAAGTTGACCCACTCCATATCCAACCTGAAATATTTACCACATACCATGTCATCCAATGCAATTTCTGCACCCGTCGAATGTCATCCCACATAGACATCTATCCAACATTTCCCCTTGTCCTGTGTAACTCCAGCACTTGCTCCAAGGGCACATCATACTAACCACTTCAACTGGATTTGCTTCTAGGGATTAAGCAAACACAACTTTACTCGCACATCACTTACCATACCATAACATCCAATAGTTAGAAAAGTATTGGCAGGAACAATGTCTTCAACATTCGAAATTGTTTTATTCCATGGATGAAAAATAACGGTCAATGGCCAGCCCATTTTGTTATTCATGTCACAGTCAGCACAAGGCTGTGACACCAAACTTGCCCTTACTGACATTGTCAGTGAACCTCCTCACAAGGGGCATCCATTGGGCATAGCAGGCACCTTGAAGATGGTGCTTGGAAAGTGGGGTCAGAAACTTAGGAAGGGGTGGGATCGTCCTTGGGAGGAGGCCTCTTGGGTTTGGAAGGTTTTAGGGTGGGTTTAGGTTTAGTAGGTTTTTCTTTTTTGGATTGGGTTCAGAGGAGTGGGGAGTGAAAGGCAATGGTTTGGGTGTGGGAGGGGTTTATGGGACTTTGAGAGGGGGTCAGGTTGCAGAGAGGTAAGGGCAAGGTTAAACAAGAGAGATTCAAGGTGAAAACGGGCAAGGTGTTCAGAATGGAGTTCAGATTGGGAGAAAGAGGGAGTGGAAGTGTGAACTAAGTCTGCTTTCTGCACTGTGGGTTGTGTTGGTATCTGTTGTGTGGGTGACTGTGAGAGTTTGTGTTTTTTGGTGAGAGTGATATGAATGTTTTGGGTGGTTGTTGCTGCTATGTCTGCAGGCATGGTTGCGTATATGTAGGTATCAGTGTTTATTGCTATGATATCTGCAGGTATGGATGTGTCTGTGGAGGGGCAATGTGTGTTGCTGTGATGGCTGTGGATATGGTTGTGCCTGTCGAGAGGTCAATGTGTGTTGCTGTGATGTCTGTGGGTATAGTCAGTGTTTGTTGGTGTGGTGTCTGCCGGTGTAGTTGTACCTCTGAAGGGGTCAGTGTGTGTTTGTGGGGTGTCTGTGGGTATTGGTGTGTCTGTTGGGGGCTCTGTATGTGTTGCTGTGGTACCTGGGGGCATGGAGGTAATGGGGTGGTGAAGGAGGGTAATATCTGCTTTGCTAATGTATGTGTGTGTTTTTGTAAGTTTTGCACTTTTGGGGTGCTAGTGTCTGATGTAGTGTGTGCATGCTTAAGTGTGAGTGTGTTTGGGATAGGAATGGGAACAGGGAATATAGATGGGGAAGTGACAGGAGGGGGATGGAAGGTTGGGATGGGTGTAGGGCTGGTATGAGGGTAGAGGCCAGAGCCTGAAAAGATCTCTGGAGGGCAGACATGGCTGTGTGTATGCCTTCCAGATAGACAACCATCTTGGTCACCTTGATCCTCTGCCCTTGGATGGCATTCCAGACTGTACTCTGACCCACAAAGATACTCCTCTGGAGGTCCATAGCCTCCTTCCTCAGGGCAGCGGGGCTAACAGGGGCAGGGGCTGAGTGCTTAGAGCGAAAGAGATTGCTACCCTCTTACAGAAGCAGGATCTTCCAATTTGTGGGGGGAGAACAGGGAGGGGAGTGATGCAACGGGGTGGCGTACAAGAAGGAAGGAGGAACTGATCCAGTTGGGTCAGCCACCCCTCAGGAGTGTCCACCGGAGGATGGCTCAGATGACGATGAGCTTTGGATGATGTAATCCGGGGCACTCCCCACACCCTCCTAGTTTATGGGTCCCCCTCTCTCTGATGTCTCCCATGCAGAACCGCCGTAACCAGCTGTCCCTAACGACATTGGCCCCTTCAAAGTTAGCATGAGCGCATGCAGGCATGCTTCATAACCTGCAAACTGTTGGGTCCTCTCATGTCAGAACCCTAGACAGGCCCAAATGCATGGATAGCATTCTCTACACTCCATCCTTATATCCATACTAGGATAGTTGATCACCTTGCATAGTTTGACACTTGTCTACCATTGTAAAGAGATGTAACTAAATAGGATGGATCCAAGTGTGAAAGGCCCAAAGTTGAACACCAATGTAGCATCAAATGCTTTTGTGGCAGACATTATATCACATGAAAAGGCTCATTGCAGCACACTGACGTCACTTTGCACTCCAAACTACATCATATGTACACTACCTGAAAAGTGAAAAGAAAGCTGGACATATGTAGTGTAGCTACGTATCATAGTTAACAGATAACATTGAGGTCCAAGCATTTGGGAAATGGATACTCAGATTTTACACAGCACAAAACTCCATGTAGCTATATGAACATCCCCAATCCTGCTTTGTACAGATGATGACATGACGCCTGTCATATATTGTACAGTCACAAACCAAAGCATCTTTGAGAGTTTGTGGTGTCCCTGAACATCTGCGACATGAAGATGTGGAACCACTAGAGCCCCAATGGGCAGACACATCACACCACTCTTTGGTATTGCTTACTCAGATTGCTTTGTAATGATCAGTGCAGACACTCATATAGGATCCCCACAGTTCTACATCTCACTCCCTCATGCATGTCACCAGTCAGTGAATGATCATGTTGAAATTATAACACTATTGAAGTGAACCATCAACTGGCAAATGCACACTGGCCAACATGTAGACACTAATGTTGATGGCACCAGTGATGTTTGCATTGTCATTTCACTATTTGACACAAACGTATCTTTAGGAACTGTTGTACACTCACTGCATGTACTGTGAACTCTATGTCATGTCACATGCAATAGAGCCACCATCATATGAGAGACCGTAGTGAGCGTAAATCAGTCCTCACACAAGCAAAACTAGTTGCCTGTGTGGTACAATTGTCACCTAGATTAACTGAGGACATGAGATGATTACGCTTTTCACTCAGCCAGGTATCTGCTCAAATGGAGATAATTGGATGTGGACAGGACTCTGCTTTCTTCCAGGTCAGAAAGCTAAAAGGCACAGCACCATGCACCTACTACCACATGTACACTAACAATGACTCATCGTGTGTGCGGCACATGAGCCACTACCAGTATGGTTGGTGACATGCCTGTCTGTAACACTCAAAGTTGGCAATATTACATGCATGACTCTGGCCATGATTCACCCCCTTGTCACTGCTGTTAGGCCCCCAACTGCCCATCAAGGTCCGGGTATGCCACCACCAGTATGAACGCCACAGGGGGTCAGGGTCCGATGCGTGCCCTTCCATGTTGGAAGGACTTCCCCAACTGGACCTCCATAAATATCCGGGTCCAGCAATGCAGGTCCTCTCACCTCTTCCTGCAGTGGGTTCTACACCAATTGTAGACCAGCATAGTCCGCGCTTTCAGGCTATGGCTCTCAAAAGGGCCTTCTTCTGATGACATTGACATGTATGGATGTAATAGATGTAGAAACAGATTGTAACTGGAAGTTTGATGATAAATGTCTGCTTCATACACATTGCTTTGACATCTAGCACAAGACTACATCAAGAGTCAACATCTTACATGTGTCCATGTCACATGCTATGCACAACTAAAGCATAGAAACACATTTTTGTGATCATCTGATGACTAACATCAACCCTGGTCATGTCCTACACTGACCGAGACACCCTACTAACATCATGTAGGCCATGGCCATCCTACATGGAATGTGATGTGACACAACACACCATTTTTGCCTTCTGAAGGGTAAAGTACCTGTCCAGGCACGTTTCCTGCCAGGCCCATTGTATTGATGCATATAGTTAATTAAAGCAAGTACCATAGTATATACCACATCCTAAGACTAAGGTCATAAGATAGGGCCTGGTATGTGTGACACTGTGAGCTACCTCTCTGGGGGCTGTGTAGACATGTGGACTACATATTTGCGTATCCTACTAGTTAACATAAGTCTGTGTTGTTTGTACAGCCATCACAGGGCAACCCTTTTGCCATATGAGGCACTGTAACAGGGATGACAATCAATATAACTGTGTATGTGATGTGTGATAGGGAACATTGCAGCCAAGCAGGTTATTCACATTTCTAAATCTCTTCAAAAGTAATCCACTATCTACACTGTTCATGTCACAGATTGCAATAGTCCTGGACATTGGAAGCAACACTATTAGAAAAGTGTCAAAAGACCTCTGTGAGTAAGGGAACAGTCATTAGTGAGAAATACACATTGACACTGGATCAATGGAAAGAAGTATCAGGTCAGTGGGTCACCTCAGACACCATGCTGTACAGATAACTCTTTCTGGTAACATTCCCAGATCAGCAGGTCTACAGGGACATTGCTCTGTGCATTTGTTCTCCTGCCACAGTAGCTTTGATCCACACTGGTCCATGGCCCAGACTGCCCACATGTCAATGCCAGGCCTTCCTCTCTGCAGGTTGAGGCTAATTATCCCACATAAACATCACATTTCCAAGAATTCAATACTGAAAAGTTAAGCTTCTGGCCATTCCATACATGAGCTTATCGTTGTTTGGCAACATGAATGGATCTGTGAGTTATAGCTACCTCACAGACAACTGTTTTACAAAGTCTGATGTGAGCTGAGTTTTCAGTGGGATGCTGCACTTGGCTAACATCATCCTAAAATGCTTTAAAAAGTATACAGACATGGCCCATGGTGTTAATCCTGAACATAAACATAAAGATAGACCACTATAGGATTTAGGAACTCATTGTAGCTACTATGAACTTGAGCCCTGCATAGAGACATGCATGTAATACAATTAAAAATCACCCTCATCACACATTTCAATGGTGGAATTCTCTCCACAATTTCCAGGGCCTCAGAATCGATTACATGTGTGCTCTATGTAGGGGCGAAAATTGCAAAAAACACAGTTGATGGACAGAATGCAGAACAATGTCTTACATTCACCCCAGTACAAAGATCTGGGCCTAAATCCATCGTTTTTTTGCACTCCACACCACCCTATGTCAGACACTGGCTATATGCAAATCAGCCTTGACCCTGTGCCTCATGGGAACAGTCCAGCCCAAACTACCAAGCCATGTCTTTCCTAGACCGGAATCAAGCATCCAAGGCTCTATGTAGGGGCCACACAATGTATGCACGCAACATAATGCTTACACTATGACACTCAGAGGCACATTGTAGCCTATGGAATAGAAAGGAAGCAGTAAAATGGAGTTAAATGTGTATTTGAGAAACGTACCTGTTCCTCTGGTGAGCCACAGAGCTGAGAATACAGGTGATAGACCTCATTCACCAGGGTATCCAGCTCCTCTTTAGTTTAGGGATGGGCCCTCTCCCCTGTAGTTCGTGCCATGATTGCTCCCAGAGGTGGCAAACAGCAGCTAAAATGGAGAAGGTGTTGATAGCAGCATTGTCATGAGGCAAGTTCTATTTTTTCCAACCACGGTATACATGTACGCCACATACGTGTCATCAGCGTTGGTGAACACATCCATTGGGCCCGACCATTAGTATCCCCAACATTAGCCTATGACTGTGACCGATATGCGTATGACCGCCCACTGCATGGTTTAGTACTGCCAGTGGCATATGTTCAACATATCCTATTAGCGAGGGAGTGCATCTGCCATGTTAGTGGTTGAAAAAACTGAACATAGGCAAAATATGTGCGGCACACTGTACACCACGGTTGCGGTAATACATGTCATGCTACACTCTAAATTATATATATATATATATACATATTTTTTTTTTGATATGTCCAGTTCTGTTACAGACCTGTGAAGGCCACCTTGGGGATGGTGGTTGGATGTTCAAGATCTGACAATGATGATCAAAATGTGTACTGATTCATGAAGCATTGATGTTCAGACACACTTTTGTATTACTCGTCACATACATTACTTTACATACGGTGACCAAAGTATATTTTTGTGTTACTCCTCACATTGGACGCCTGCGAGAGAGAGGAGACACCAGCTTTCAGTGTAATACCCATTTCTAGAACTACACACCATGGAAGAGTGACATATCATCCAGAAGTTCTGCTTGAATGAGCAAAAATCCTGGATATATGTCATAAGTTGGAGCCAGACCTCCTACCTCACATCAATAATCCTGCATCAATACCACCACTTGTAAACTCATGCCAGTTTTTCATTTTTTGGTCACAGGCTCATAATAACAATATAGTCCGCATACTGAAGCATGTGAACTGGTCTGTGGACTAGATGGAGAGAGCAAGGCTACTTTTTGCCAGAGCCTTTCTCAGATCTGCTGTGTAAAAATTAAAAAGTAAATTTGCTACCATGGAGCCTTTCTTCAGACCCCCAAAAGTGAAGGGGTAAGTGTGTTTGGGCTGGTTCAAACACGGACCTATGTTGGTTGCAGCATACAGAGAAGTTATAGCCCTTAGGAGGTTAGGTGGAATACCCCAGTGTGTTATCTTCCTCCACAGTGTCCTTGTGTCAACTTTTTTGAATGCCACGCTAAAATCTATGAAACAGCAGAAGAGTGGGTGTTTTTTATATTGAGCGTCTTGATGGCTGAGGGCAGCTAATAGAATGATGTTATCAGTGTTGGCTGCTCCTCTATGAAAGCCTGTTTGAAAGAATGGGCGCAGCCTTTTTTCTGTTACCCAGGTTTCCAGGTCTTTTATTATTATTCACACATATGGTTTTGCCTCCAAGTCTAGCAAAGCTATTAAGCGATATTTGGACATCTTTGATGGGTCACCTTTCTTAATTATCGGGCATAGAGTGGAGCCTCTCCTAGCTTCTGGAATATGACTCAAGCTAAAGCCGATTTGAAAATCAGGGACAAGAGTGATGCCCCGTTCTCTGGTGCAGATTTCAAGATGCCTGCTGGAAGCCCGTTGGGGCCTGGCACTCCTTAATGAGTTTTAATATTTGGGTTGGTGAAGTAAAAGCTGCTCAATGGGCCCTTATTTCAAATAAGGTCCATACAGATTGCAGTCTCAAGGTGATCAGAGAATAGACCAGATAGGTGACCTACCCATCTGCTTTCAGAAACCCAGTTTTCCCTCAGTGAATAAGGTGCTTTTAGGTCATTCACATAGCTTCAGAAGTGGGCAAGCGATCTGTCCTTAAGCATTCTGTGTATCTTTAACCATTCCTTTTCTTGCAAGGCTATCTTAGCTTCCCATATGATTTTTATTTAATGTTTTTCACGAGTTTAACTACCTTAAGTTTTTACTAGTGGGATGGGCTTTGCAAATGATTCTCCTTAGGTTCCTCCATTGCAAATACCTTGTTTATAAAGCTGTTTGTGGTGGGGGATTCGTTGTGGCTTTTGGGGGGTGTTGGATGGAGTCTAACAATTCTTTGGTCATTGTGTCCCATTGGTTTAGTATCACCCCCTGGTTGAATTGTTGTGATTATTGGTCAGCCTACTGTGCCATATAAATACCTGGAAAGAATGTATGAGGCACCATTTGATTCTCCTGACAAGGGTACCTGTTTCTGCTTCTGTTTAAGTGCCCACTCCGTAGGATTTTTCAGCTGCTGAGAGCCTAGTTCCAAAGTTAAGGCTAGGGGATTACATTCACTTTCCCCTCGGTTTCATATTTCAATATTGAGCAAGTGATCTGCCATGTGGGTGGTCATAAAGGTAGTCAGTTGTTGATAGGCCTTTGAATGTGCGACAAGACATGTATTTGAAGTCTGACATGTCTTTACTTGTTCCACAAAGATTAAGTTGAAATGTAGCAGGTAATCCATTGATTTGTTCCTGTTCCTCTTTTGAACCATCTTAGAATCTTTGCCTAAGCTGTAGTGTTAAAGCCCCCCGAGATCACCACTTTGCGGAAGGGGTGGGACAGACCACTTTCTTCTAAGCTGTTTCAGAGGCAGTCAATTGTGAGTAGTTTAGAGATTATTTTGAGGATTGAAATAACAGTTGGTAAGGAGCAGAATGAAGGCCTGCTGATCGAAAGTTTGCCCTGTTACTGTTACTACTTGCAGCCCCAAGTTGGTTTGGTTAAAAGGTGTTGCTTCGATTTTGGCCATTTGCTTTATGAAATGAAATGCCGCCCAAATGAACTTGTACTTGTGGCAGGCTTAAAGAACTCATGAAAACCGTATAGCAGTTTGGGGTTTAACACCCAAGTTCCTGTAGACAGATGATATCGTTGTTTTGCAGGTATGCTCATCCAGGTTTCAACGACAAGGTAGATTTCCATCCTGCAACATTCCATGAGGTGATTATGAGCCCAATATCCTTTTGCCATTTTTGGGCCTGGGAACAAAGGGGCTGGAGGAAAAGTCCTTGGGTGATGCTAGGAATAGCTGTGTCAGACGCCACTCTGAAAGATGGCCAGCTGATTCCGAACTTCGGTGTTCTGAGATCTTGACTAGCATCTAATATTTCTATGGCTATTGACGTAGGATACAAACAGAGAATTTGAGGCTTTTGAAGTGCTTGGTAGCCAGTTATTTGTGGCCCCCCCATGCACCCTTCAGTAAACTACTGCATTGTAAGATAAGTTCCTCTAAGAATAATCCATGCAGGTATTTTGGAGGATGCCGCTTTTGGAGCTCAATACCCCATTTCTCAAAGAACTGCAATTCTTTCACAATTGTACCCCTAATGACAGAAGATCCTCATTTGGTGATTGTAGTCTCTGGTGTTCCTTTTCCGGGAATCTGAGTGAATCTTACGGAAATGAGATCTGCTGATGTTAGATTTTTCAGTGAGGGAGTGTGCTGTAGTAGACAGAGCAATTTGCCTCTATTTAGTGTGTCCAGGGGCCTCTTAGATATAAAATGAGGGAAGAAGCCATGCCAGAATTGTTGTTACCTTCTGCTATAGAAGTTGCTCCTATTGCGGTAGTTTGGGATATCTGCCACTCTTATAGAGTGCTAGGTACATTGCTGGTTACTCCTAGAAAATCGTTCAACTGAATATTTGTAAGAGAACTGCTTTGGTGGGGATGGTCTTGGTGATGAGGCTATCTGGGTTTTCCCACGGTGTCATTCCCCCCGATTGGGAGGTGGATCTGATGTTGATTGTTCTTTGCCGTTCTAGAGCTGCCGGGTGCGTAGAAGGGATGGCAAGTCTGGGGGGGCTGTTCCAAGTTGGTGTTAGGACAGCTGCATTTGGTTTTATGGGCTAAGTTATTGTTAGTTTAGATTGGCCCATAAGTGTTTTGATGGTGATTATCGGCCCAGATAGGGCCAGTCAACTTGTTAATTAGGGTATCTATGATGTCTTCTTTTAAAAGGGCGAGTGCTGAATTGCTGCTTGCTTCTCTTGTATGGACTTGAGCAATAGCTAGTGATTCCCTGGTTCCCTGGTGGGTTAATAGGTGAGACTTTGATGGCTTGTGGACCATTAACTCGGACATAGTAGATGTGGAAGTGTCCCCTATGTAATGTTAAGCTGTCCGTCGTTCTGTCTGTCCTATGTTGGAAATAGGGGTGGATCCCCAGTCTGATCTGATATTTCTCTGAGGTGCCTTGTTGCTTAAGGCTACCTCCAAACTGGTTGTGGATCTTGGTTCAGCGCCAGGGATGTTCAGAGATGTAAATATTAAGTGGGTGGTGTTGGCAACCTCAGTGGGTGTCTTTAGGTTTTTTTGTCCATTGGTAGGTCACAGGGCAATTATTTTCTTTTCCTTTAGGTCACACATCTCAGAGTTCTGTTGCATAAGGATTAATGTGGTTTCCTCTGTGTTGTCATGTGAGCTTGTGTTTTCTGTAGGACCACTGCTTGATGTGGGGACTCAATTGGAAATCGGGAAGATCTTACTGGTGTTGATATGTTGAGTCGTACTTGATTTGCTGTGTGGCCAAGCTATCTGCAAAGTCTGTTTTACAAGGGGCTGTTTTTTAAAATGTTTTTTTAGTTTATTTTTTGCTCTTCACAAGAGAGTGGGCAAAGTTCCAGGAGCCTTTGAGTGTGGAGTTTCTGAACCTTGTAAAGATGCACTTTCCTCCGTCAAACGCTGGTCAGCGGGGTCCTGATTTCTAATAAAGGTGCCTGTTTGCAGATTTGTTTAGAGGTAATCTCTTGGTTCAGTTGCTAGGGAAAATGCTAATTCCACTATTAAATTAGAATTGAAGATAATAATTGATTGGTGGGATAACTGGGGTTTTTCTGATGATGGTTCAGAAAAGATTTTTCAAGGTGTTTGTGTTGAATTTTTAACACAGTCTAGAAGCGCCCATGGAATTTCCGGCAGTGAGCTTAGTTCATCAATTAGTGGGGAACAAAAGCAGAATTGACCCACATCTGTCTGCCCAAATGTATTTTCTAAAGTTCTTAATCTCACCCCTAGGTCTGGTAAACTTGAGGCGATGGATTGCATTAGATCTATTTGAAGTTCCGTCCTTTGCAATTGTCAATGGAGAGCTTTGGATATAGTGTCTTGTTTAAAGGTGAGCAAGGCCAAAGTTGGAGTTACTGGACTTACAGAGATGACTGGCGCACAATCCCCTGGGTGGGTTAGATGTGTGGTCTTCATACTGTGCTCCATCTTGAATACTGGTGTTTGCACCAGAGATACTTCCATTTGGGCTTCTATTTGTGGTTCTAGTATGGCTAAGAATTGGTCTCATAAGCTGCCGAGCTCCTGGTCAGATATGCTGCACCTCCTGGATTCTTAGGAGGTGATTCAAAGGTGGCTGGTTCATATCTAGTTATTATTTAGCTTAGCTTGTGCTTGAGTTTTCGGACTTGAAGGCAGGGGGGAGTGTGTCTTGCTGTTTGCATGAATTTGGAGCATTGTCCTGTGCTTGTTTGAAAGTAAAGGCTCATCTCTGGGCTGGAGGTCTTGATGTAGCCCTCTGTAATTTTGATCACCTGATTTTTTTCTCCCTATTATGCATGTATCTTCTGGGTCTGCCCTGTGCGTGGATAAAGACCGCCTGTTTTGCTCGTTAGGGCTTTTTAAGTGTCTGGAAGGAGGGGAGGATACAACCTTTCGGGGGACTTTTAAAAAGTATCCTTGGATCTGACCTCTAGGGGATGGTTGAGGGTTTTCATCCCAAAATGTTTTCAAGGTGATTATAGTCCCTCAGGGTTTCCTTTGGTCGCACTTAGTTATTGTTGGTATTGGCCCAATAACATCTACCTGCTTGAGCATTTTGGCCCCTTGATCCCCGACATCGAGCGCAGGGCTAGTGCAAAGCACTGCACTGAGGTCTAGTGGATCAGTATTCTGAAGCAAGGTGAAGCATTCATCTGATGGTCGGCCTGCATTTTTCAAGCCAGAGTTCTCTTTTTTACCATGGTGTATTGCAGGAATATCACTGGTCCTTGTTGATTTATGCTGCAGAGTAGAATGCTGTGAAGCTGTGGCAAATACATTTGCCATGAAAACCCATAATAGGGCAAGGAAAATAGGCAAATCAGTCCTCCAATGTGATGTAGCACCACCTTATCTCCCAACTAGGTAGATTGCTGGTGAGGGCCCAGTGCGTCAACATCTGAGGAAAAGGTGAGGCATGAGCACGCTTTTGCCTAAGTGTATTATGAGCCTGCTTGTGGATAAACTGCTGCTGCTCTTCTTCTGCTTGTGCTGTCTTTTACTTAACAAAAACAATGGCTCATGTGGGAAAATACAACTAATTTATGATAGAGAAAAATGCACAATGGTAATTAGGGCAAATGTTAAGGCAAAGAAACTGCATATACTCAGTTTGGATGTATACTTTCTTTTATGTGAACAAATTTCAATCATTTATAAATTAATTCCAAAATTGCATTGGAAACACATATGTAATCAAAAGTTGTGATGAAGTGTCCCAAGTGAAATGAACCAAAAACGAACCTACACTTCAAACGTGAATCTTAAGTTAATTTTGTAGCCAACATAAGGTTTCATTTATACATTGCCTGCAAGAAAGAGACGACCAAACCATACGTATAAATACAATCGAATACAACAGTTACATTGGATGAATAACTGCTGCATTGAGGATCTGTCTCCTTATTATTGTCGATGGCGTTTCGACCTGACAGAGGTAGCAGGTCTCATCAGGACTGTTCAATGGGGGGCACCTATAATATGTAATACGTATGTGTTAGCTGGGCCGTCAGAGCCAGAATGTCAAATGCTTAGGAGGGAAAGGTGGATGTCTGGGCCTGATACCTGTTAGGGCGTCTGCCTAGCTTGGTGGCAGTGTATATGTGGCACCGTGAATTAGAGGTGAAAGTAAAAGACTAACAGGGATCCCTTGTGGGACCTGTATTCGAAAAAATTAATGAGAGGAGCAACAGTGAGACAATTGGTGAACAAGAATAACCAGAATTAGAGGGACATAATAGCACATATAGGCCAAGCTTACCCCTGTGGGAGTGGGGGGTAAGCCGGCAGATGTGTGAACATGGGCTTCTATTGGAATTATCAAGCTCATTATCGTCGCTTTAGCAGCAGTTTTCTGCCGCTTAAGCATCGATCATTTTATCAGCGTTCTTGATATGCCCCACGTTCTTTAATGTTCTCCCCACCAAGTTTCTTTGGGTTCTTCCTTCAGTGCTCTTTTTATCCAGGCGCCATGGCAATGGATCAGAATTGTGGCTCCCCAAAAAAGAAAAGCAGAACTAGTAAAACATAAAGTCTCATTTGTCGCAGAGCTCTCCTAAGACAAGGAATACAGTGATCTGTGCAAAAAAGTCAAGAACTCTTTAGAAGCAGAGCAGTTCATTTTTAGGTACATAGGAAACCTCTCAAATAACTTAAAAGGGTCAACGTACCTCTGTGGTACCCAGGAAAAGGCGTGGGTAGATCAGGCATACCCTGGAACCACAGTTCCAGTTCCACATGAAGTGAAAGTTTGTAGCTGGACTCAGGAATCCCCCACAACTAAACAATAAAAATAATTGGTTTTCTTACAAAACACAAACTTGTAAAAATATTACAGGACTTGTTAATTGCATTTTTGGGTTTGCTGTACTCGGATAGGAAGACCTGCCTCTTCAATCTCTTAAGAACCCCAAACCCAACAAAAAATGATATGCTCCAGACAGAGAAACAGAACAATTATTCCACTTGCATTAAAGCAGTACATTAAAAAAACATGAAAACTTTTTTGCAACTGCAGTCTATGCAGGACCAAAGGCCAAAAGAAGAGGGATTTGGGTGAGCACAGAGCATGGGACACAGTGGCAGGCCAGAAAGCAGACCCTGTTGACTTCCTCAGATGCATTTGAGCGTTATTTTCATGTACACAGTGTACTTTGGTGCCTTTGATTGATAGGCATTGTGTATGCGATTGCCTGTTGAACCCTTTTGGATTATTGCTAGGGGACATAAATGGTTTCATGAAATAATAATTTACAAGAGTATGGAGGCTATCTATTATACTGTAAGGCCCTGATTACAAGTTTGGGAATCTTCCTGTATGACCACTAATGTGGCGGTCCTGGGAAGACCGCCAAGCCTGTTGTGAACATGCCCAAGGATTCCAGGTTGAATCCTGGGCTGGTGGTTTGGCGGCGGCGGTGTCACTGTGGTGGGTAGGTTTGGCTCATAGGAGAGCCTAAAAAGCATACCGCCACTGTGACAGCACCTCCAGCACGTCCGTGCACGTGTGGCATGCACGGACCCCCATGGGCAGATTTGCCCGGGTGCCCTATTGGTGGCCTTATTCTGTGCCTTTCCATGAAGCATTTCATGACAGGGTCCCTGCCATTAAATGCTTGATGGAAAGGCAGGTATTAATCTGCTTGGCGTGCCGGCATCAGCACCATCATTGTTCCTGACTGCTTTCCCCACCACTGCATCTGTGGGAACCACCATCATCGAAATACAGTGGTCAGACTGCCAGGGAGGTGGTGGTCGGACGGCCACCACGAGTACAGTGGTCCCACGACCAATGTACTACAGGCCCGGCCTGTGCAGGGCGTTATACCGCGGGCGGTGACGTCAGGCGGAGGAGGGGCAGGGTGGGGGGTTTTAAAATGCAGAATATGGACCATTACAGGTAAGTAACGAAAAAAATAAATACAACGAATTTCGTTGCCTGCGCTGCATCACATTTGGCGATGCAGAACGGGCAACAAAATTCGTTTTATTCATTTTTTTCATTACTTACCTGTAATGGTTCATATTCCGCATTTTAAAAACCCCCACCCTGCCCCTCCTCCGCCTGACGTCACCGCCCCGGTATAACGCCCTGCACGGGCCGGGCCTGCTGTACTAGTAATAAGGTCCTAAAAGTTGATCAAGCAATTCAGAAGAAACAAAAGAAGGCAAATAAACTAAGTCTAAAATTAAACATTAAGTTGGGGAAGAACATAAGCTATACTGTTGATTTCTATATTTTTTTATATGTGAACGGTTTGCAATTTTCAAAAGCATTATCTAGATTTTGTCAAGTGAGTGCATCCACATTCTTTTCAGTATCCTGCAATTCAATAAAGGCGATAGTAAATAAATTATCTTCCGAGAGACCAATATTAAAATGGTTCAACTGAACTGCTTACAGTATTCCAAAAAGTGGGCTTGCTGCCATCACGACGGATAAAAATGGGTTGTATATTGTTTGACTAATTGCTTTTTCCAATTGTCATCAATGATTACATAACTTCACAATCTTATCTATAATATCACTTGCCTGAAGCGCAAGCAAGCTCGTCTCTCCTGCAAAACAGATGTCTTCTAAGAGCATGAAGTTAAATGGATTTGTCCATGAGAACTCTCAGGTGAATGCCAGATATTCATATTGACCTTTTTAAAATATTAAATATTGAGTGCCATATTAAAATCACTTCTCTCCTCCGTTTTAAAAATTATTCAAGGCAAACACGAATGGGCATCTGATTTTTACTTGAATTGAAAAATATTTCTGGGAAAAGGATGCTTATGGTAAACAGACTTACGAAATGCAGGGGCTAAACAAACAAATAACCTAGAGGCATATAACTCTTTTGTTAATAATAGATGTTAAAAATGGATCCAAATGAAAGAGAATACATACAACAGAACTACACTGAGTGTAATGTCTATCATTAACTATTATAGATGTCTGCTCAGAGACCAGAACTACAAATGGCCAAATTTTCTTAAAAGCATGTTAAAATATTTATAGATATGTGAAACAGTTTTCTTGTGAGTGCTGCCAGTATTATAAAGCAGTATACATCTGTGGAAATAATTAGTAGAGCAATATAAATCAGCATACTTTCATGAATGTATAATTCAGTGCAAATTATGTGACCAATTTAATAATCTCTGTACACTCATTCAGTAATCGGTTGCCAAAAGACGAACATTTACCAACAAGTTGACACTCAATTTACAGCTAAAGAGACAAAAACACACAGTATCAAATAGACTGTATCCTGCGAGATCCTTTTTATAATCCTTGCTAAAAAGACATTTGAATTATTAGTGCATGTTCTGTAGCTAAAACAAAATGGATCTGGAAAATACATTTAATTTAATTAATCTTTCTTTCTGACTCGTTGTGGTCCACCATCTCGATAAAAGCTGTGTCCCTGTGGTGTGCTAGCAATAGCGGGGAAAATCTAGATTTGGGTTTTACAAATACATCTGGAAACCAATTAAGGATTCCTCAATTAAAATCAAAACTAACAATGACCTCAGTGGATGTGCACATCTCAGCAGGCTTATTCGGGTGTCACAACTTGATGTGCCTTCTTGATCTAATCACTTCTTTAAGGCACAGTTTGGAAGGAAAGGTGAAATTTAGGAATTCATTTTTTTATCAATTGCACTTTATTCGTTTTTTTGCATAAAACCATAAAAGTAGTCCAAGACCGTACATAGTACAATATAATAATCTTAAACAGCATATTATACAGAAAAGTGAAATAAATAACATATCTGACTTAGACGTCTCATATACTGTACATAGAAGTGTGTTATAAAGTGCATGTACAATACATCTTTAAAAAAAAGGAAGGGGAATAAGCACAGGATCCCTAAGTAGTCTATATGTGTCACAAACATACATGGTGGAATACAGTCTAATCACTTAAGGGCCACTATCAATTAATTGCAGCAGGCTCTAAGCCTCACCACTGATTTTAAGAAATGTAGAACATAAAAGACAGTGTTACTGGATAACAGTTGTAAAAAAGTAAAAGCTTGTCACACCTGTTAAAACTTCAGTTTTTTAAAAATAGGAATGATAAAAGTCACTCAGTGCTTACAAAACAATAAAAAGTGAAGCATATCCTGTGGGGACTTACTGTCGCAGCCACAGGGCTCTAAAATCTGACCTCTTCTACACTGATGTGGCTGTGCCAACAGGTGGTGGAAGAGATCGATACGAAACCTAGTCAATAAAAAGTGTTCATAAGTACTAAGAAGCCCTAAGCGATATGGGTCAGTGGATTGCACAGTTTTCAGAATAGCAAATTTACGGATGCTAGGTTTCCTTAGCTCACGCTCTTCCTTATCTATTGTCCTCTGACTGTAAAAGGTCTCCAGAACCCATCCCAGGTCTTTCTCATTCACTGAATCTGGGTTGGTGAATAGATCAGCTCTTCCCAGTCTCCCAAGACAACACTTTATGTGGTTAAGCCACTGAATGTGGTGCGCATAAACAAGGGCCATACGCTCCTTCAGGATCAATTTACCTAGGGTTGATCCGTGATTCAACCAGAGCTTCCACCATAATGTTAGGGGGCAAATGGCCAACTGGTCGGAAAGATAGGGCACCCCCAGCTTTTCATGAGCCACCATGTTTGATGTTCCCTGAGGCACACATAAAAGAGGTTTCAGAAAATTGTTCTTAGCCACTTGTAGTTCATGCATAGCAACATAGCCCCATATTTCACTGCCATATGAAACTCTGTTAACACATTTTGCCTGATATATCTGCAGGGGTGCTGCAATAGGTCTCCTACCTAGTCTTGATGCAAAATTAAAAATAGCCTTATTAGTGCGCACTAAATCTCCCCTCTTTCTCAGTTTTAGTGGCCCCCATTTCATCTTGTCTATCAGGCTCTAAGATATGAAAAGACGAATGTGCGGGGAAAAAGGGCAGGTCCAACCATAAACTGATAATGCTTTCTAGAACGAGGTCTCACCTGCATCAAGTAGGATTCGGAATCATTTATTGACAAGTCCAGATCCTCTTTGAAATAAGAAAAGGAGTTGGGCAATGATTGCAACCCTCTTGTGGTACAGGACATGAGAATCACGCCATCCGTATATAATAAGACCAGCAGACCACGCCAATCCACCTGACGATAATCTACCTTAGTCTCCAGTAACATTTTCTCCAGTTTGTTAATATACAAATTGAACAAGAAAGGGGCTAAGATACACCCTTGACGTACTCCTCCTTTTATTGAGAAATGGCGGGAGACATTGAGGTCTTGTGAATATCTAACCTGGGCCTTGGTGTCGCTACGGAGGTCCTCCAAAAAATGAATGATATCACCACCCACCCCGATGGACAGCATGGTCTGCCAAAGCTTAGCTCTGTTCATGACAGAACCACGAAGGAAATGAATGGTACCAGGGCAGGCAATCGTATATTTGTTAAGGATCATGAAGAAGTTAAGGCACTGGGCTACGGTAGAATGTCCAGAATGAAAACCCTGCTGGACACCGGTTAGAATATCATTATCCTTGCCGAGCTTGTCAACCTGTCTAGGAGAAAACGGCCCACCACCTTGACCACAGCATCCAACAAAGAAATTGGTCTACAACAATGGGTAATATCTCGATTCCCCTTTTTGAATACTGGCACTATGGTGGAGGTGGCCCAAGAATCAGGGGGACCAGTTTTTACCACGGTGTTAATGACTGCTGTAAGTACGGGTGCCCAAAGATTTAGATCGGATTGATAAAGATTCAGCGGAATACAGACAGGGCCCGCAAATATGTATGCAGAAAGAGTTGTGGTTACTGTGTATGCTGGCCTTGATGGTAAAACCCGAAATATGTTCAAGGAGAGGCGTTGATATCAAAATAAACTCGATAAATGAACCACCTCCCCACCCAACAAAGGAAGGGATGAGGCCCTTGCTGCAGGGTTTTATTGCACACATAGGAGATAGTAGATCACATTTGTGTAATAAGTCATTAAGGGAGTCGCCTTGTGCAGTATGTTCTAAATGAATCTCCTTCACATGTTGGCAGCCCAGATCAATCAAACTGGTGATCAAACTGGTGATCCTTGGATTCCCGCATAGGTGAATGTTAAAATCCCCAGAAATCACAACATTTTTCAAATCTGCATAAAGCTGTTTCCTTGAAAAGGAGCCCAACAAAGATATATTACAAACGCCCTAGGGTTAGGACGTTGCGTTGTAAAAATTCAAATGCCCCAATTTACGGGACCCATTACACAGCAGCAACAACCTTAAATATGGGTTCTCCGTGAACAACACTTGTATTTTGCAGTAGCCAGAATAAAAAAGGACATATAACCCTCCAGAGGGAACTGTTTCCAATTGCCCACGTTTCCTGAAGACAGATCAAGCTGAAATTTTTTATGAGTAGGATCCATGAGGGGTCAAGAAACTTCTTAGCCAGGCCAGCAACATGAGATGAAATTACAGTCCATTCCACCCAAAATCCTACGGCCTTGCTGGAAGTTGTCCTGCTAAATATTTGGTGACCCCATTTCCAAAGGAACAGCCCTACTTAGTCAATGACAGGTGGTACAAACAACTGCCTGCCTAGTGGTGCCCGGAAAGTATGGTTTAAATTATTCCAGGGCGCTTAAGCATTTGTGAGCCTGGAAGGAGGGTAGGTAGGTGTCTGCCTTCCAAGCGGGGCCACGCTGCTATGGATCCTGTTGTTCCAAAATGAAGGCTCAGATTTATAAAAGAATCCAAGAGGGAGGGTCATAAGGGCCGACTGAGAGCCAAGAAAGGTACCTGTGGGAGATGAGGCCAGGATCCTTTCTGCAGCGTGCAACCTATTAAAATTAATAATGATGCAGTCACCTTTATAGATCCTCCTACCCAATTGACCCTTTGCACAATGTTGATGTATTTTTCTGCCCTTATGCCCAAAGCAGAGTTACAGGACAGCCTTTCTTCTTCATTTGAGAATAGTCTTCCATGACACCCGGAGAGAGAGTTGGCACATACCCCAGGATCACAACAAATGGTGTTGATTCTGACAGGAGATGTAAGTTAACTAGATTATGATCGGAACCCCCCTCTCTACCGTAATATTTTCCCCCCACACTGTATGTCCTGGGGTTAGTTTTTTCCAAGGTAGGTGCCCTTCCTCCAGATCCTAAACTTGGGCCCAATTGATTTCAGCAGAGGAAGCGAGGACCGTAGATGCTGAGGGCAGTTAGTGGCAGTCCCCAGGAAAGGCTTTCGAGGAGGTTGATGACTGATTCCTGGTATTTAGACACGAATCATCCTGATTAGAACCCTTGGTTGCAATGTGGCCCGTCGAGGTCCTTAGTTCCAAATTGACAGCTTCCCCCCTACATGAAATGTGTTGTCTGACATCAGAAAGACCTTTTCTATAGAGTTGAGGCATTGAAAAAGTGAGTCACATTTTGAGCCCAATACAGTCCGTAGTGAGCCCTGAAAGGATTCCAGTGCAATCACCATATCTGCCTTTGTGAGTGCTTGCTCGTTAGGTGCTTTTTGATATGTCCCCTCAGCCTTTTGGTCTTCGCCCCGGTAGATAGGCCTTTTCTTTTCGTACCCAAGCCTAGACCAGCCGTCTCTCCTTCACTTGTTCAACATTGCAGGGCTGGCATAATGGCAGCTAGTTGCTTATCGGGCTACCAACAACTTGCTCATGGATCGGGTTACTTCAGCCCCCGATGCGTGGGTAACCACAATGATGGTTGAGAGGGGTATGTGTTGACCAGCCATGCAGCTAGCTCAGCCACCTGCTTCTTGCATTAAGGCTCCATTAGATAGGCCTGCTGCAGTTTCAGGGATCACAAGCATCTGAGGGAGATTTGAGAAAATGTGGGTAAATGGGAACAAGACCGGTGCCGGGTCACCAGCTCTAGCTCCTTATCAACAACTCCAGCTGCCCTCTGTAGGAAAGAACCGACGGTGAGTACTGTGTTTGTAGCGGCCTTCCAGGGCTGCGTTGCCACCTTACATTTCCCCATAGCAATCCCAGACTGGTATCCACTCTGCACTCTCCAGCTATGGACTGATAATAATGGGTAGCAATATGGTGCTAGAAGCTAGTACACAAGAGTCCAACGGGGGACTGCTAGCAGGATAGTACACAATAGAATGGGATGGGCAAGCCTGGCGTGTCTGCGACCAATTCAAAAAAGTCACTCTGTCACCATAACACTGCAACAAGTGGCAAATGAATACTTGAGATATAACACGAGGAAACACCACCCTCCCTACCTGCTCCTCAGGCACCCTGGTAAGCTGGACAATCAGAATGCACAGGCCACTGCAACCACTGCAGACATCCTTGTGGCGTCAATCACTGGCTGGTAAACAAATGCAAAAAGGTGTTGAAGGGGAGAGACCAAGAGGGTAGGACCAGCCCAGCCTCCTCCAGTCTCTGACGGCCAGGAACGGGCCTGCCCTAGGCCCGGGCTATGCCCGGGCGGGGCCCGCACGCATCCCGCACCGCGGAAGGACAGCTGCGCTTTTCAGCGTCAGACTAATTTGCATATAGCCAGGTTCTGAACTGGAGTGATGCAGTGAGCTAAATAACGGTGATGGATCAAGACCTGATCTCTTGACTGGGTAAGAGTGGTCTGCTTAATTCAGACACTCTGTTCATCACCACCCCCTTTTTTTGAATCGTTTCAGCAAATGCGGCATGGGAGAAACCGCCTCCTCCTCTCCTGCTCAGGCTTCTGGGACAATGAGTCTCCTCTCCTCAATGGGCACAACAGCAGCCAGCAAAACTGGGCAACAGCGTTTCACTTCCAGCGCCACAGGTGGACAGCTGTGCTTATCAGTGCATGCAGCGTGGGAGAAAACGCCTCTTTCTCTCCTGCTCTGGCTTCTGGGACGAGACCCCTCTCCTCAATGGGCACAACAGCAGTCAGCAAGACCGGGCCAGAGCGTTTCATTTCATTTAAGTTTCAGGATTTTACGATGGTATGGCAATAATGCTTTTATTTTGAATTTAAGGCCTGTTTTAGAATTTAGTGAACGGGTTACTCTTTGACAAACATGGCCAATACCCCATCCACCTTTTTACCAGTGACGTAAGATATAATGCAGTTGTAATAAGGCAGTTGAGATATCTACTGTGTTTGTGATGGAGTAACCAATTTGTCAAACTCTAAACCATTCCCTTAGTCTGACTGAAGGACGGTGCTTTAAGGTTGCTCCAAAAAATGCAGATCAGGGCAGTATAGAAAAAAGAAATTACACTTTTATACTTTTTTGTATTTGAGGACTTTATTTAATGACAATGTTTGTAATGTAATTGTTATTTGTTTTATGGTGTGTTTTGTGGTTTAGTTTCTTCTATTTTCTCTTGATTTCCTGATTATTGTTGCAAACGTTGCTGATGGGAATAGGGTTTCCATCTTTTTTTGCTGGCCTCCACAGAAATACACTAGTCAGTATGGTAAAAACCGGCAGAGGTGACAAATCTATCTTGAAATCTGCCCAGCCACAATGAATAAAAGGTGCAGTTGTTCATGTTTCTTTTGAGGTGCTTTCTTACTCTTTAAATTTGAAGAGGAAGGAAATACTTTTAAAGGGTGACCATGTATGAGTCTAAAAGGCTAGATTGAGGAAATTCACAAGTGCAGCAACTTGAGCATGATGCTGGTGACAGGAAAAAACAGGTACAAGTGACTCATCAAATTTCATTACAAGACTGGAGGCTACCATTAGGCAAATACTTGTATTTGCTGCCCAACATGCAGCCCTTTAAAGAATGTAAACACATCACAACAAATAGAACATTAGCAACATCATAAGACAGTGCAGACTCCTATCTTCCTCTTTTTAGCGGTGCTTCTGACACAGCTAAATACACTTTTTCATTCGTGGCATTACATATCCTCATCTGTATTTATGATGTTTAATACTCTTTGTATTACGTTTTTCTTTGGTGAGCTGTGTAGTGTTTTCCAAATGAAGTAAACAGGAAACATGTAGAAGTCCACAAGAGTAATTTAATTGCCTCATCCACCAACAGCCCAAGGTGGTAACTGACCAAGAATTCACATCACATTCCTATTCTAAGAATTACATAACATTCCTATTCTAAGAATTGTCCTGAGCAGAGAACCTAGATTCTTGAAGAGAAAGGATGCATGTTAATAAAGCACAACATTACACATCTCCCTTCTTTACAACAACTTATAACACAAATAATCAAAAGGAGATAAAGATAAAAAGAATAAACAATTAAAGAAAAGATAAAAATTGCCTACACGTAATCTTTCATATACATTGGAGCACTGCGTAATCTCTGACTCCTCATACGATAATTAGGTGGATTGTTAGAACAAGACGGAGGAGGGTTGACAGCACCAAAGAGATTAGAGTCTGGATCACAGTCAGCATGAGCAATATTCCTTGACTTAACCACAACAACTCGACTTTTGTTCCAAATCCTCCCATCCTGTGTTTTGATGGCATTGCCAAAAACTTTAATGACAGGTCTAACATTAGTGTATTTTGACCAAGACCTTCTCCCAACAGGTGCCTTTATTTTAACAAGGGTATAGACAAAGGGTTGTACCCAGAAAGTGTCACTGGGACCTGGGCTATCAAAGTGATAAGAGGAAGGGGTCCCAGTAAACAAAGAACAATTTACTACATAATAACAAAATAAATCAACCAAGAAACAAATCTGTTCACATTGTTTTAATCACAATGTGAAATGTATATAACAAATATATAATTTTGTCACAGAACGTGAACACAATTTCACAGTGCCCCAGGTATAGTAAGGAAACAAGGGAAGGGGGAGTGATCCTGTGAGGAGGAAGTGGAGGGAAGGAGGAAGAAATTCTCAAGTGACAGTTTAATCAAAATATGTACATCATTTATCCTCACTACACAGTGTGTGTAGAGATAAGGACCACACAGTTCAAATAGTTATTTCCACAGAACAACATACTCCACAAAGTTCAGAAAATGAAAACAATGGGGCGTGGAGTTGGTAATGCGAATAGTTGTCGACGTTTCGACCCCCTAGTATGCAGGTAGAGTTGCACCGTGTGGTCCTTATCTCTACACACACTGTGTAGTGAGGATAAATGATGTACATATTTTGATTAAACTGTCACTTGAGAATTTCTTCCTCCTTCCCTCCACTTCCTCCTCACAGGATCACCCCTCTTTCCCTTGTTTCCTTACTATACCTGGGGCACTGTGAAATTGTTTTCACGTTCTGTGACAAAATTATATATTTGTTATATACATTTCACATTGTGATTAAAACAATGTGAACAGATTTGTTTCTTGGTTGATTTATTTTGTTATTATGTAGTAAATTGTTCTTTGTTTACTGGGACCCCTTCCTCTTATCAATTTATTTTAACAAGGTCACCTACCTTTACCTCATGAAATTTAACACATTTAATTTTGTCAAAGTACGTTTTTCTACAAGTTTGCTTTTCTATTTCTCTCTCCCTCCAAGCACCAACATGATTGTCAACAAACCCCTTTTTCAAATTCATCCATCCTGGACACCACATTGTGTTGGGAACTCTACCTTTGAATAGTTCAAAAGGAGATTTTCCAGTGGTAGAGTGAGGGGAACAACGATATGCATCAATTCTTTCTCTTAGTGCTTCTTTCCAATTCAATCCATTAGCTCTCGCAAGCTGAATGCATTCTTTTAATGTACGGTTGACCCTCTCAACAGCACCATTGGTTTCAGGATGGTATAATGAAGAACGTTTATGTACTATACCACATTTGTTAAGATAAGTATCAAACGTGGTAGAACAAAACTGAGGTCCATTATCTGATAAAATGCTATTGGGAAAACTTTCCCTCATAAATATATCAGATAAGAACTTGATAACAGAATCCGACGTTATGTCACTGACTGCACATACCTCAATCCAACGTGAATATAAATCAATTAAAACAATCAGGTAAGGTGTATCAGATACTCCTGTGAGGGGACCCAATATGTTGATGGCTAATTCATCCCAGGGATGATTGGGTAAATCTCTACATACCATTGGCATTTGTCTGATTTTTAGAATCTTGTCACTTGCACAACATTCAACGCAGTCTCTAACCATGCGTTCTATTTCCAAATCCATGCCAGGCCACCAAAATTGGGTACGTAACATCTCCTTAGTTTTTACTATGCCCAAATGTCCAGAGTGTGCATGCATCAATAACCTTTTTCTTAAAGAAGAAGGAGGCACAAGTCTCAGACCACGAGTTAACATGTCATCAGTAATGGATAACTCCTGAGAGACCAGAGACCATGGTTTGTCTAGACGTTTATTATCTCTTATCAAGGATAATACTCTAAGCAACTCTTCATCCTTTAGTAATTCCTCCTTCCATTCATCTTTTCCTACTACTGCCTCTGTGACCTCACAAACATTGAGAAAGTCATCTTCATCTATGAACTCCTCATCACAACATATGTTATCACCTTTCACCAACCTCGAAAAACAATCAGCAGCTTTGTTTGAAACACCAGGTAAGTATTGTACCTCAAAGTCAAACTCCTGCAAAGATATTATCCACCTTCTAATCCTAGAGGAGATAGAATCTAAACCTTTTTTACAAAAAACTTCTTTTAAGGGCTTGTGATCAGATTTGACAATAAATTTAGTGCCCCAAACTAAATTCTTAATTTTTTTAAGTGCCCAGAAGATAGCCAATGATTCTTTTTCAATAACAGAGTAATTTAGTTCCGGACCACGAAGACACCTAGATGCACAAGCAATTAGAGAATCATGGCCATGCTTATTTTGTACCAAAACTGCTCCTAATCCCTTATCACTTGCATCAGTGAATACATATGTAGGCAAACCAGGGACAAACGCTTGTAAACATGGAGCTTTCTTTAACTCCTCTTTTATCTCCTCAAATTCTTTTTTACAGTCAACTGACCACTCAAATGTAACACTTTTAGCAGTGAGTCTCCTCATATTCTTTGTCTTATCTGCAAAATGTAGAATGAACTTTCCATAAAATTCTACCATACCAAGAAAGGATAATAACTCATCCCTACTAACTGGTTCAGCCATGTTATCGATAGAAGCAACTAAGTCTGATTTTGGAAAAACACCTTCACTCTTGATACAGTGACCAAGATAATTCACCTCCTCTAGACCAAATTTACATTTCTCCTTTTTGAGAGACAAACCAGCGTCAGACAACTTTTTTAACACATCACACACACGTTCATTGTGTTCTAGCATGTTGGAACCATATATTAAGAGATCATCTTGGTAACATTTTACCCCTTGAAGTCCTTTAAGTATGTGTGCCATGATTCTCTGAAAAACAGAGGCCGCTGATATTAATCCAAAAGGCATTCTTTTAAATTTAAAAGTACCCATGGGAGTTATAAAAGTGGTTAAATCTTGACATGAGGTATCTAGTTCAACCTGGTGGTAGGCAGATGCCAGATCCAGAGTAGTAAAGTACCTTGCCCCCTCTAATGTACCTACGATCTCATCTATATTAGGTAAAGGGAATCTGTCTACCACCACCTCCTTATTTAAAGCTCTTAAGTCAATACATAAGCGAATCTCGCCAGTTGGCTTCTTGGCTACGACAATTGGCACCAACCATTCTGTTGCTTCTACTCGTTCAATGATATTGTTTGCAATCAATTTTTCAATTTCCTCTTGCACTTTTGCTTGTTCAGCTAGTGGAATCCTTCTTACTTTCGCTATTATGGGGATCGCATTTTTCTTAAGCTTTATACAATGCTTGTAACCTTTTAAACATCCTAACTTATCCTTAAATACAGAAGGGAACTTTCCTGCAAACATATCTGACAGGTTTTCTACTTCTTGTATTTGCACCTGAGGTGAGGCATTCGGATTAAGTGTAACTCCTAGATCACGTTGGTCTCTCCAACTAATCAAAGCATCACCAAAATTGGTAACATAAATCTTCCCTGGAATAATTCGACATCCCAATTCCATAGTGGCCATAAAATATCCCAAAATCTTAATTGGTTTGCTGCCATAACCTAAAGGTAATATATCACTCTTGAAAAGTTTAACATTTTTTCCAAAAGTTCTATGCAACAAATCTTCATCAATCATGGTAATCTGAGAACATGAATCAAATTTAAACTCTATCATGGCATCGCCCACTTTAACTAAGTGTGTGGGATGTTCTAAAGGACCACTACTGATCTGGAAAGTCACCGTTTTCACCTGAGGTTGAGACCATCTCTTATTAGTATTGTCTCTTTTGTTGCCTTTTGTTCTACAACATTTAGAAAAATGACCCCTTTTCCCACAGTCATTACAAATAGATTTCAATGCAGGACAGTTTGGAGAGTTAGCTAAATGACCAGTGTTACCACATCTGAAACAAGAAAATTTGTTAGACATATTAAAACTTGGATTGAATCCATTCATTCCATTGTCATTTTTCCCACTGGCCACTTTTTCTTCCTTCTTGACTTGACAAACGACTTCTTCAACCTTGGATTCATTTTTCTTCTCTGGTTCAACCATCTTTTCTTTTTCTCCTTTTAATTCATCTACACACTTCGTCATGTGTTCTACTTGCTTTGCTATAACAAGAACCTCTTCTAACGGTGGTTCATCCTTCAGCCATAGTTCCTTCCGAATACTGTCATGAGCACATTTCAATACGAACTGATCTCTTATTCTTTCTTCCAACGTTTGACCAAATTTACAAGAAGAGGCTAATTTTCTTAGAGCAGATACGTAGTCTTCAACAGACTCCTCCCTTTTTTGACCTCTTAATCCAAAATGGTATCTTTCCATTATTGTGCTCAATCTAGGGAGATAATGGCGATCTAATTGTTCTATGGCAATTTCATACTCATTTAAGTTCCTCTGTTCAGCTGCTGTAAGTTCTGGTAAATGTTCCAGTACATCTTGACCTTCTCCTCCTATGCAGTGTAATAATAATGAGTGCTTCCTTTCTGCACTTAAGTTTGTGCCACATACCCTTGCGTAATTTGCCAATATTTTCTTCCATTTCTGCCATTTTACGTTTGGTTCACCAGGACTTGTCAAGAAAAACGCAGGTTGAGTTACATTTTGCATTTTTTTTTAAAAGTAGAAATACTCTTCTTCAAGTGAATTGTAGACTTCTTTGTTTAGTTTGTGTGCTCCTCTTTGAAAATATTGTAAATATTTCTCCTTTAAAGATTCTCCTTAAGTATATAATTTAAAAAAAATTGTCTTTGTATTAAGTATTATTATGTAACAATGACTTGCTTGCTTCTAGTTTGCTTTATTTCTTGCTTTTTTTTGTTTATGTCATAATAGGAATACAGACATAACTTCAAAGCAATTGTTCCTTTCATTCATTTTCTTTAACAATGCTTCGTTCGTTTTTTAGAATCAAGGAATAGAACGGTAAGATAATCCTCGTTCTTTTCCTTTTATTGCAAACTAACGCGTCAATGACACGCAAAAGACGAAGCTGAAAGGAAGCGTTTAACGTCACAGAAGCGCACAGCTATGCGCAGCACGTCACTGACACGCAGAGAGTATGTCACTGAGACGCGCAGCGTCTTTTAAATCCTTTCGCGTTCTAGCGCGCGAGAAGCGCGAGCAATATTTAACTGAAATCTAACGCGCGGCGCGTTATTTATTTTCCCTTTTTTTTTTAAAGTCCCTTTCTTTCTTAAATATCCTCCCGCTGTACTCCTCACCGCACAGTTCGCTCTTCAAACGTGTCGATGGTGCCTTTGAACTGCCGCTGGGAAGACAACGCTTCCTTCCGAGTTGATCAGCCGCTGGGGAGGTAGAACGAGTCAGGGACGGCTGAGTGTTGAGGCACAGAGGTAGGATCGTCGCCAATATAAATGTAGTGTTTTCCAAATGAGGTAAACAGGAAACATGTAGAAGTCCACAAGAGTAATTTAATCGCCTCATCCACCAACAGCCCAAGGTGGTAACTGACCAAGAATTCACATCACATTCCTATTCTAAGAATTACATAACATTCCTATTCTAAGAATTGTCCTGAGCAGAGAACCTAGATTCTTGAAGAGAAAGGATGCATGTTAATAAAGCACAACATTACAAGCTGTATTAGTTTAGCATGGAACGAGTCTTTTGTCCTACTTTGCCTTCGATTTTTTCCTGTAATTAACAACGACTTTTCCTAACAACTCGCCATCCTCCCCTGTCCAATTTATGACAGCGAATGGCTTTCACTTCATTTTTCCTTCTGATCACTCTGCGGTCGCCCGATGGAGCAGGCAAGTGTTTTTATCTATAATTACCCCCTGCCGGTCGACGGCATTCACTTTAATCGAGCGCGTGGCATTTACTTGAATCAAGCGCGTTCGTCAGATTCAAAGTCTTAAAGCCCACTTCCGGGCTTCATAACCATTTAATTTTATTGGCACAACAACAAAAAAACAAAAAAAAGAGAGAGGAAACGAGTCCCAGAACGGAGCTTGCGTCCTTTGAGTCCCGCCTCTCCAAGGAACTTGCTGGGAGACGCAAGAGAGTGCTATTGTGCCCCACACATCCATGGAAATGCGGTGCTTCAGCCTCCGACTCAGCGTCAGGTTACCTGGGTTACGGCTCCTTATGTCGAGCGAGTAACGGTGCCTGGTCGAGCCAGAGCCTCTTTCCATCCCCCTATCTCTAATACTAAAGCAGAAATAGCAGATACAGCGAAAATAGCATGATCGCCACCTGATGACCTCTTATGTATATTGCACTCTAGCTATTGGATTTATTTCTATTGAAATTAAGGAATCTTACATATTTAGATTCTGTGTGCTGATTTGAAGTGAGATATCTGCACAACTGTAAGTAGACCTTTTAAAGGGCATTTCTCTTATTAATTATATTTGACCTCAATACATCTTGATAAAAGATATGGATCCTGATGCTAACAACCCACAGCAGCCCCCTAAAGAGCCTTAAAAGGTGTTTTGGAGAAGAACTTAAGTCTTCTGTCAGAGAAGCGGTGGACGCCGCTCTAACTAAGAGGAAGAGGGTGTTCCCCATCGAGGAGATTTATTTCTCTCTCAGACTGTGACTCCCCCTCTACCTCAGGACCTTAAAAAGGAGGAAACATGTGAAGGAAGCATTTATCCATGCATTTGAGACTGGTAGTCCGCGCACTACATAGATGTTGGTGCTCTTAGCAGCTCAAAAGATAAATCCCAATACCTTTGGAATAGAGAGAAGAGTTACCCGTAGTGGCATGATAGAACGCTATAACCTTTACGGTACAAATGACTTTGATGATGATTCCTTACATATACATCGTGAATGCCCGGTCTATGAGGACCTAGAGATGGATGAGTTCATTTTTGATCCTCAGGATACTTTGGAGGATCTTGATGTGGACTTGGATCAGCCCTCAACCTCATTCTCTTTTGTCAAAGATTCCCTCAGTGGGGAGATGTTTAACCCTACTGCTATTCGCCACCCCCGCAGTTACAAATGGTGGCCTATAGACCATGTCGGAAAATACCTATCTCAGTGGGTGAGGAAGCCTCTAGTTAGAGAAACATGCAATTTACTGTGGAACGAGTGCCCTCATCCCTCCTCAGAGGACAAGATTTGCAAAACCCCCAAATTTGATCCCGAGTTGATCACCTTCCTCTTCAAATCTGGGAGGGACCCCAGAAAGGGAATAAAAAAAAATCTTAAGCAATGTCAAGACAAATTACTCAATGTTCTTGGTCCCTTATCTAAGATCCTTGATATGACCGAAGATGCCAGGACATATGATAACCCAGTTAATATCGAGCTTCTAAGTTGTTGGGCACAATGAGCAATCTACTTAATTGGTAACACCAATGCCAACCTCATTACCGAGCATAGGAAAGTGTTTCTTTTGAGAATGAACGCCAAGTTTGCTGACCTTTCTGCAAAGGAGGACATGTGCGACACAAAGGGACTATTATTTTGAGACCATTTTTTCAATCCCTGGGCAAGAATGTGTCCACCTTTAACGCTTTCAGCAAAGCCCAGTCAAGCATGTGCAAAGTCTTTGGGGGTTGCACAGTTTTTGGAAGGGCTGAAAGGAGGGGACAGTCTGTCAGCCGAAGCTCCTACATGTCCCAATGTTATCCCAAGACGAAAGAGACTCCTATCGTTCCAATAGAGGCTACCACTCCAACTCAAATTTCTACACCTAGAGAGGGAGGGGTTCAAGATCCCACGGCGGCAGACCCATATCCACCAATCAAACCTAACAAGGTAAGCCTGAAGTCTTCTTTCCCCTCAAAGGTGGCAGGAAGACTGAAACATTTTGCAACCAATTGGTCAAGAATTACTAAAGACCCCTGGGTTCTGGAAACAGTAGTGGGGTTCAGGATTCATTTTAGGAAGAACCATTCCAGAAAAAGACTCCAAGGGAGATGACTTTTGACACAGATAATTCAAAGCTGATAGAATTGGAGATTTCCCAAATGTTAGAAAAGAGAGCCATTATAAAGATCCCTTCTTCAGACATTTTCAAAGGCTTTTTAAGTACTATCTTTCTAGTACAAAAGAAGGACACGGGTTGGTGTCCCGTCATAAATCTAAAATATTTGAACACGTTTCTAACGTACCAACACTTGCTGCTAGCATATGCTAGTCTATACATAATGATGCGTGCACGCCGGCACAATCTGGAAAGTCTCAAAGATTACACAAAAAGCTTGTATGATGTAGAGATAAAAAGGCATTGATCTGAATAGGTGAACAACATCATTCCTAATATGTCCCCTTAAAACAAACCTCCATCCCCTCACCCGTGTTCTGGCCCACCTGTTCCAAACACCTACTCTACGAAACTGCTAGTGTGGATGTCGCTTGTCCATTCTGACTCCTGCTGTATGGGATCTGATGTGGTAAGTTCGCTTGACAGTTACTGCACTCAAAATACCAAAAACGTGGCCTTCACTGTGAAGTGGGGGTAGCTAGATGTGAGACGAGGTCCAGTGTTTTAAACCTCTCCAGTATGGCATCCCATTCCAAGGAAATGGGGAATTTGTGCAATCCACTTCCCTTTTCGTGTCTAATTGCTGCGCTCTCCTGTGCTGCTCCAACGTACTACCTTGTCATACTATCAGGATAAACGGGGTTTTCTTGTGGGTTTCCATTGCATGGTGATGGTACGTATTGCTAGTATAAGAGCAAGATCTAGGAATCGAAGTTGAACTTTATGGGCGTTTGCGCATCTGCGGAGACCTAGCAGGCATTCTGTTAAATTATCTGCAATCTGTAAGTGTGTAACCTCACCAATCGCATCTCGTACCCCCTCACAGTAATTAGTAAGACTGGAGTAAGCCTATAAGGTGTGGATGAAACCCGCCTCCTCAGTCTTGCATGAAGGACACCAGTGTTGGGTGTCCGTAAACATGCGGTACAAGCGCCTCTGGGTTAAATAGGATCTGTGCAGCACCATGCTTTGTATATATTTTAATTTAGTGTTGCGGGACACTCGCTTCGGGTGTTCCAGAATACATGCCCATGCTTTATTGGTCAATACACAATCAGTGGTTTCCGCCCATTTTGTCTGCAAGTCAGTGAGTGGGACAGATGCCTGTGCCCAAATTCCAATATACAACCATTTAGTAAGATGACGCCCCCTCCCATATAGTATAGTTTACAAACCAGCTCATGTGGTGGAGGCTCCTGTCACTGAGGGGCCCAAGTCTTTTTTACGTAGTGCAACACCGCGGCATGTGTTAAGTAGAGATGTGCTGCCGCTCCGGTGGCTTTTACAAAATTGTTGTGATTAAGGAGGGTGTCATCATTAAACAAAGACTCAACCATGTCCACACCAACCTCCGACCAGGCCTGTAGTCTTGCCTTAGTGAGTCTGCCTCCAGGGGCTTTTAGCCCCAATAGTCGGATGGTTCCAGCATAGGGAATCGTGCCTGATGTATAGATCAGTGATTTTATTCCAACACTGGAGTGCAGTCTTGATTAGTGGTGGCGCAAGCGGGAGAATTTCAATTTTGCCTTTCGGCAAGAGTAGTGTGTGTGGCAACCCTTGATCTATTTCCCGAGCTGTGTAGCCTATTTCTTGTGGATTCTTACCCGCCGTCCAAAATGACAACCATTGGAGCTGACAGGCATAATAGTAGGCTCTAAAGTCAGGTACTCCCAGTCCTCCCTTATGCGGTTCCAGCTGTAATTTCTTTAGGCTCACCCTACGCCATCTGGTCCCTCAAATAAGATCTAATAATAGTGTGTCTAAGGTGCAGAATGTGGACTGAGGAATTAATAGAGGCAAATTCACAAAATAATAAAATAAGCGGGAAGCACTACCATTTTGAAGATGACCTTCTGCCCCATCACAGACAACGGCAGAGCCATCCAAAATGACACCCTCGTCAAATTGCCATCAAGCTGATCTGCATGCGACCTGTATAGATGGATACCCAAGTATTTGAGTGTATTATGTGTTACCTGTACGTTGTAGTTGCCAAAATGTAATATATTTGGACAGGGACTTTCATGTAGGAAGAATGCGTTTGATTTCCATTCGTTATTAGCAAGACCTGAGATACGTCCAAAATTAGCAAAAATGGTAGGAAGGGGCTCAAACTGGTTGGTGAGGTCTCGTAGGAACACAATAATGTTGTCCACATAGATAGATATCAGATGTGTTGTGTTACCTATTGGTATCCACAAAGGGTCTGCCGTTCGTCTCAACACTAGCGCCAGCGGCTCTATGGCAAAGACAAAAAATAGGGGGAAGAGGGAGCAGCCTTGCCTTGTACCTCTGTGTACAGTGCATACCAGAGATATGAGGCTGCCAGTGCGTGCTTGCGCAGTGGGGGCTGTATATAGTAAGCGCACCCATTTAAGGTATTCAGGGGAGAGCCCAAATCTGCTCAGGGCTGTGAACATATAGTGCCATGTGATGGTATAAAGGCTTGGTGCAGGTCCAATGCTATGCAACCTGCATTACCGTATTCTGCCGGGGCAGCAGCCATAACGTGATGTAGGCGCCTAATATTTAAGGACGTGCTGCATGCCGGTCTCTATGTATCAAGTTGGGTAAGTGGGGTAGGAGTCTATTAGCCAAGATCTTGTTTAGAATCTTATATTCTGATGCTAAGAGCGACAGGGGCCAAGTGAAATTACAAACGCCTGCATGGTGGAATGTGGGAGGGTGCCTATACCCAGGGCTTTCTTGTATAAATCTTCTAGTTTAGGGATGAGGGATTCCGAGTAAGAGTCGAAAAAATCTATTGGCAGACTGTCTAATCCCGGTGCTTTTTTGCGGGAGAGGCCTTTAATGGTGGACCGTATTTCCATTTTGGTGATGGGGTCCGAGAGGCTCTTCTGGGCGTCCGCTGTGATTTGTGGGTATGGTAGACCGTTTAAAAAACTATCAACCAGTGTGTCATTAATGTGTGCAGGTGCAGTGTATAGTGCACTATAATAAGTGCAGAATGCCTAATTTATCTCATTTGTGTGTAGATCATGCCCTCGCCCGGTATGTTAATGCAATTAATAATATTAGGGATTGGGTTGTCGCGCAATATCCTAGCCAGTAGTGTCCCAGATTTGTCGGCCTCAGTGTGCTTCAGCTTGGTATATGATTTGTGGTCTATGACCCGGAGAGTCTCTAATAATTCGGCATCTTGAATACGCGTGTTGCGCAGTAGAACCTGTTTACTCGGGTTGCACGCCGCTGCATGCTCCAATTCAGTCATTAGGTTTTCTGTTCTGGTGGGATTTTTATGTATCTCCTACCTAGCGCTCACTGTGGATCCAATCGCAGTGACCGCACTACAACCTTGAATGTGTCCCATTTAATTAAGTTTGAGGAGGCAGTGTTCCAGTTCTCCGAGAAAAGAGAGTATTACTAAAGCACTAAAAGACAGCAAGCAGCGAAATACTTTCAGCAACACACCTATTGGTAATCAATATCCTTCTGAACCACCTGTTTAGCTATAACAAGCAGAATTCAGTCATAATTTTAGACTACACATAACTTTTTAATGGTTCATTCATATTGTGGTGATAAATATGGTTCGCAATATGTAGATGGAGGAGTAGTAGCAGCCACTTTTTTGTATCAGATGTAATTCAGTAATTTTCCGGATCGCCACAGATTCCAGAACTTTACCTCCAAAACATGAACAGAAAATGCATGATTTTAGTGAAAGTGTGAGGTTTGTACTGTATTCGGAATCCGAAAATAGATTTGGATCAATGCAATTAACAATACTATAGGCTCCCCTACATATCTAGTTTTCAGAAATGTTTAGATTTACTAGTTTTCTCTCAGTGATGATATAGCCTGGGCCTAAATAGAGCATCTACCTACATCTCAAAAACTCATACATTTTCATGGTGAAAATAAATGTGATGGCTCAGCATTGAGTTTTGGGGTCTATTGTATCATGGACAATTGGTGCAGTCACACTAGTGGGGCATCATTTTCATTAGGAGAATTGTCAGAACCCTTGATGGGAGGTATTTTATGGATCCTCATTGTTTTCAGAAACTTTCCCTCACAGAAATGTGAAGAAAATACATGATTTTAGACAATGTTTGAGGTGAGAAGTGCAGGCATCGTCGAGAGGTGTGGTGCAGCTGCCAGAGCAGTTGACTCTGGAGCGGGAGGCTAATGGTGTGATCCCCGGTGCCGGCGGCAGCTCAGCTCAGCACTATGTGACTCTGGCCATTAGCTCACTTAATCTCCCCTACGCTCCCCAGTGCCTTGAAACCTCAAGGGGTGATATGTTTGAGCATTACACGTATGGATTATTTTATTTTATTTTATGTTATTTTATAAGAAAAGAGAGTGGGATCCATGCACATTACACCACCATGGACCCTCATGATATCTAGATTTCAGAAATGTGTGGGTTTAGTAAGTTTCACTGGTTGGCAGCTGGGCCTTGGACTATATACCACAGCTAACCACAATTTCAGAATGGTCAATTTTTTCAGAATGGTTAATTGGCCAAGCCACACATGAGGAGTACTATTTTTGTCGGAAAAAGAGCCAGAGCTCTGGGTGTCACATGCATTGTGCCTCTCTATAGATTCTGGAAGCTTCCGTTAGAAAAATGTTTGATTTCAACTATGTTTTGAAGTTTGCAGGACATTCTAGGTTTAGAATTGTTGTGGAAACCATGCAAGTATCACTACCCAGGACTTATCTGGGTGTCTATATTTCAGAACAGTCCGGGATTGGTAGGGTTCCCTTGGTAGAAACCAATTGATGGCACAAATACTGCAACTATCCAGTACCCACATCACCAAAATGTGTCAATTTTCAAGGCAAGCTTTTGAAGTCTCTATGTTGCTTTTTAGTGCATTTCCTGTTGCTGGTGATAGGCCCAGTCACACAAGTGTGTTACAGTTTTTTTAGAGATGTGCGGGAACACAGACTAGTAGAACATTTATTATTATCAGTTTAATTTCTCTCTATTTTTACAATTAGAAGGTTTTGACAAATGTAAAAGTACATTGGCCATCGGGGTAAAAAGTTACATTTGAAAGCGTTCTCACATTTCTAATTTTCTATTTCTTTTTTCCTACTGCACAAAACTATTCTTCAATGCGTATTCCTCTGTGTAGAACACATGCAAAGAGGAAATAAGGAGGAGAAATAAAGACACTTATCTTTGTTATGCCAGCCTCAGGTAGGCACACCATTTTGCCGCAAACCAATGCTCATTCACGTTAGTATATATGGGTTTGTGTCAAAATACATGTGTGGTGCATTGGAATGCATGTGCTCTAATCATGTAAAGCCTCCCCGATGCAAGGTGTTACAAGGCAGCTCTATGCACTGTGTTGTTACTTTCGCGATAAAATCCCACACAAAGGTATACAAATCTGGGTTTTGTGTCAGAGCCTGCCACAAAAGTGGTGTAATCCCAATGCAAAATCTTAGTAAATCTGGGCATTAGTTTCTTCTGTACATTCCCATTTTCTGCCATGGGAGCACTCAATGCACGTCACTTCTACTTAGCATTAGCTACAAAAACACGTGCCTCTAATCAAAGATGTATGCATGGTACTTTTTTCATCAACATTGAGAAGTGACTTGCACTTGGAGGGCTATAGGAGTTTACTCCATGATGTGGGTCTTTGATGGGTTTTATTAAGTTTAGTAGGCAACCAAAATGTCTGTCTCTAGGAAAAGTCATATTAAGATGATGTTATCTGTTATGAAGAAGATGTACGAAGTAGTACTGCAGTGTCTAGGGTTCTGAAAGCAGAAAACATGCATCGAACAAACCAGCTACAGACTACTGAAGAACCTACCACATGAACGACTGTGCCACAAGGTAAATATTAAGCTGAAAAAATCATACTAGAAGAGATACCGGATTTTCCTTAATTTACATGCTTAAAATATGCATCAGTAAATACAACACTGCATTAGAAGCCAACCACCTGCTTGTTTTTCTGCAGCAGTATGTGAGCTTATGCCACCATCCAATTCCCACTCATGAGTACCAATGACTTGAGTACACTCTTCGATTTGCATTCCATTGCTTTGCCAAACTACCCCAAAACGGCTCTTTATTTGTTAGGGGAACAACAGGGGCGAGAGGGCTGGGGGCAGGGTGTTATATAACTTGATTTGCAATAAAATAAACACCCATGTTAAACTTTCGTTAAGTTGTGGTTTCAACATTGCTAAAATAAATATTATAGTGATATGCTGGTCCTCTCTAAATTAGTTAAATACGGCAATTAAGGTTAAAAGGGGAGAAAAGCGCTTTTGATTGATTCAGTCTGTGGTCTCCCATGTCACAGATGTTACAGACTTAAAGTGTTATGTTTCTGTGTTGATGGAGCTAAAAAATCAAAAACGCAATCCCCCTGTGGCAGCTTGAACAATTCATACGCCTGATGCTCTAAATGGGTTTACCCGACATCTATTGTAACTCCATTTGAAGCCTGATTAATAAGGTTTTATTGCCGACTTTCGTCTTTCTGGATCGGTTTATTCCACCGCAGCCTACTTCTTGTCATTCATACACAATTGTTTAATGAATCACATTATTACGTTATTCCCTGCACGGACGTTCACTGCAAGACATATAACGTTCAGGAAAGGAAGATATGCAGGTTTTAAGTTCGTTCATTTGTGTACAATTACACCATCGATTGGTGCCTTGTGCTCCTCCTTGTTGGCAGTTGTTTCCTGTAAAGGCTTTGACTAATTGTGGCTTTACCAGAGGTCATATCATGCGTATCTGCAGCAGGGACAGTAGAGGTCAGTTAACCTGACGGACAGTCTGCACAACAGATCCATATCCTTCGTCTCTATGGTTGATATAGAGCAGAGATAAGTATACTTCTCATTATGTTACCCTGCTAAATGCAATCTAAGAACTGTACTAGAAAGAACATAAAGTGAGTAAATGTCCCCCGGTTTGTGCTGAGAAATAATTGTTAAAATTGGTATTACTAAAACATTAAGGGGTATATTTATGAAAATAGTGACGCAGGTGACGACTTGCTGTGTTGCCCTGCTCCACTCGAAAAGGGCAGGAATGCGCCGTATTTAAGCAATGCAGCTCATTACCTCCTCGTTAGTCTTCCTCGCCACATGAGTTACATAGTGAGCTTCAGCTCCACGACAGAACCCTCCAAAGTAAAAAAAGCCTCCCACCCCCTCCCAACATGGCCGACCAGTCACACCTGACCTCTATAAGAGGCGGGCCGGCCCAACCAACAGCCTGTTTTTTTTGTTCTGCGCGATTCTCTCCAGAGGCGCTGTACAGGTAAGATGGGCCTGCGTTAGCTGGCCCATGGGTTTTGGGGTTGAGGATCCTGCTTTAGCGGTCCCTGGTACCTGGAACTTAAATCCCCCCCCCTCTTCCTTCCCCCGGTCCTGTGGGGCCGGTTAGGTGCTGCTGTAGCGTGCCAGGGGTTTACAGGGGGGGGGGCGGCCGGGGGTGTGGGGTGTTTGTGCATTCCCGTTCCTCCCCCGGTCGTTACTGTTGGGCCCTTGCCCGTTGTGGGCTTCGGGTCCGGCGCTGGAGGTTCTCCGGTGTGTGTGCTGGGGCTCCAGTTGCTTTCAATGCGCTGGACGCATGTGTGTGGTCCCGGGTTATTTCCCGGTTTTTCACTTGCTGTACGGGCGTCTCCAGAGTATTGGAGATTGCCGAGCATATTTGGTCCCGAATGATTTGTTTGCCAAATTAAGTGTGTTATGCTACACCCATTTAGGGGGCGCTTCAGTGCGCGACGCTCCTACGGCGGTACTTGCACTGGGCCTGGCCGGGGTTGTGAGCCTCGGCGTGCTGGGGCGCGTACCGGTCTGGGGGCAATGGGGGCGGGCTCGGTCCTACCTCGTTTTTCTGCACCTCGGCTACGCTGGCCGGGACCGGGTGCTCCTCTCCTGCCGGCCTGGGTCTCCATAGCGCGGCGCTGGTCGCTGCCGCCTACGCTTGGGATTTTCTTTGCCTTCCCTGGGGCCCGCGGCGGCTTGCCGCGCTGGGGTTGGCTCCGGGCGCCTCCCGCCTCTTGTGGGCGGGGTCTTGGTTCCGCCGGGTGTGTTTGCCTTCGTCGGCCACGGCTGATGAGGGCACTGGCAGGCGGGAGGTCGCTACAGGCCACGGGTTACCTCTCCTTGGCAGCACAGAGCGGTGCTGGACGCCCCTAGGGTCCAGGGGGTCGCTTCCCGGTGTGTGAGGGTTTTGCCGTCTCCTGGCTTTTTCTCATCCTCCGTCCACCACTGCTCTTGGAAGACGTCCTCGGACGGCTCTGCTAAGACGCGGCTGGGTTCCCCTGCTGGTGCGGCTGTATTCATTTCTTTCTCTGCATCCACAGTTTGGCGAGCGTGGGTTCAGTTCCCACTTCTGACGTTCCGTTCCGGTTTCCTGGGGGCCCGTGTTTCCTCCGGTGGGGAGTTGTACTGTGTGGTCGGTACTTGGCACACCCTGAGCCGTCAGGTTGGCCGAGTGTTCTATGGCGCCGAACTCATGTGTGTTGGTTCTTCTGTGGTGCTGTGCCTTCTGGTCACCTCTTGGTGGCGGGGGTCCTGGTCCCTCTTCTGTCGCCGTCGGCGGGGCCTTCCTTTTCCTCCTGTGCTCGCTTCGGCAGCACATATACTAAAAGTGGTAGTGGAGTAGTGTGGCTCAGTGATTAGCGGCAGACCCTGATGCAGGGGTCTGGCCCGGGACCTGGGTTCAATTCCCTGGCTCGGAGGGTCTTGGGTTCAAAATATTCCACGGACCTGATAATTCTCGCCTCGGTGCCTATTCCAATCATGGAGTCCCAATCTGCAACTCTGGGCATTAGCTTGCTTATTCTCCACAACGGCCCCCACGATGCTGAGGATGCCTGGCCTCCACCTTGGGGGTGTCCAGGAGTGGACGCCTCACAGGGAAAGCCAGGATGGGTTCCACAGCGGCATTCGTACAAGCGCCTTGAGACCCTTGCGGGTGTGTAGTGCGCTATTCTTGTATCATTTTACGCTACGGAGAAGATTAGCATGGCCCCTGCGCTGGGATGACACGCAAATTCGTGATTCCTTCCATATTATGGCTTGCATTTCCCTCCTCCGGCGGCGGTGGTTGTTCCTGGGGTTTCTCTGGGTGCGTTCTCTACGCATGTCTCCGGACTCCCTTCCTCTGCCTGCGTCCGTTGTGATGGGCGTTGTGGAGGTGGGTTAGTCACCTTTCCTGCTCTGGTGGCCGCGAGGCTGGCTCGGCCGTCTGGTCTGGCTGCGTCCTTGTCGGCGGTGACAGAGTTTTCTGCGGGTGGCCTATTCTGGCTGTCTCCTGTTCTTTCATGTGGGGCCCGCTCCCCTGGGCGCGGCCTACCTTCGGTCTCCTGGTCCGCCTGTGGGTGAGGGCGGCCCGCCCTTGCATGGGTGGGGTCCTTCGGCCATTCCTCCCTGATTACAGGGTGTCGGTCTTCTCGAGGTGCGTTCAGGTTTGGCTTCCGGGCCCGAGTTTCGGCTATTCCCGGTCTCGTACTGGTGCTGCTGCTCCCTTTTTCGCCCCTAGATCCTGGCTTTCGGCCATCTCACTCCAGGGGGTTCCCTAGGGGGGGGCTGTCTCCGCCGTTTTGTCCCGTCTTGGGACGTGGCTGTCTCGGTTCTTGGGCTCTTCGGGCTTGCTGGCCGGTGTCCGGTCTTGCTTGTCTTGCGGACTTTCCACGGGGTCCCACCTTCTCGACGGGTTCGGGTACCTACTCCTTCCCTTGTCTGATCTGAAGGGTTTTCTGGGAGGTTTTTGGCCTGTTTTGGTTTTGGTGTGGTTGTATTCCATCTCGGCGGCTTTTGCTGCTTTTTCTGGTCTCCTTCCTTCCATGTCCCATGGGTTGGCCTGTGAGGCCGGACTGCGAGTGGAGGTTCCCACTCTCGGTTGCGGGTGCTTCCGTTGGGCTTGCCTTCTGGCCCGTGGGTGTGGACTGTTCTCCTGGCCCGCCTGGTGGATCTTCTTCGCCGGGAGGGGGTCTTGGTGTTCCTTATCTGGAATCTCGGCCTCGTTTTTTTCATGGGTGAGGCTTCACGTCAGGCGGTGTCTCCCCTCCATCGGCTCCCTGCTCTATGTGCGGTGATCCCTTCTGTTCCCGTCTCGGGCTTGTCCTCCTTCGGGGGTCGTGTGCCTGGACCCGGTCCTCCCCTCTGCTTTGTTCGGCGTTGGGTTGACTGGTTGGTGGAATCTCGCCTCCCCGGGGGTTTTTCCTCCTTGGTACCCCCGGCCGGGGTGGTCACGTCCGAGGCCAGTCTCATCGGCTGGGGGGGGGCGTCCTTTGGTGCCGGGTCGTTTGGGGGTCGTTGGGATCTCCTACAGTCACGCAGCTCCTCGTACTTTCGGGAGTTGCGGGCAGTCCTCCTGGCCTGCCGTCTTTTGCTCCTTATCTTCGGGGTCCCCATGTCTTGGTCAGGTCAGTCGACCTGGTGGTGAGGAGCAGTGTCAGCCTTCAGGGGGGGTGCAAGGTTCGCTCCCTTTGGTTACAAACTCGGGGGTTGTTTTCTTGGGCGTAGTCGTCGGTCCTGTCTCTTCGGGCTGTCTTTCCCCCGGGGTCCGACTATGTGGAGGCGGATCGACTGAGTCGGATCTTTCCTTCGTTGCCTGGTCTCGCCCTGACCCCGGTGGTGTTTCGGCGCCTGGTGCCTCAATTCGGTCTGCCTCTGGTGGATCTGTTCGCGGTCGGGGACTCGGCCCTCCTGCCCAAGTTCTGCTCTCTCCTCCCGGGTCCGGGGGTATGGCGGGTGGATGCCCTGTCGTTCGCTTGCCCTTTCGGTCTACTGTACGCATTTCCCCCGTTCCCACTGATACCCGGGGTCCTCTGCATGTTTCGCTTGGACAAGGCCAGGGTGCTTCTGGTGGTTACCGGCTGGGTCCGCCGCCCCTGGTATCCTCTCCTTTGCGGGCTGACGGTTCAGGCCTTCTGGCCGATCCCGGTTCTGCCGTTTTCCGTTGCGGGGCCCCCCGCTCCCGGAGTCGGTGTTGCGCCGGCTCCATCTGCAGGCCTGGCTCTTGAGCGGGTGACGCTGCTTGCTCGGGGTTGTTCTTCTGGGGTTGTGGATTTGCTGCAGGGCTCCCGCAGGTCTTCCGCCTTATCTTCCTATGCCCGGCATTGGGCTTCTTTCTCGCGTTGGTGCAGTCTGCTGGGTGCTGACCCCGCCTCCGTAGATCCCTTGCGGGTCTTGGATTTCCTGGCTGAGGGGTTTTCCTTGGGCTTGGCCCCTTCTTCCCTGAGGGCCCAGTGGGCAGCCTTGCGGGCCTTCCGCAGTCCGGATTTCGACGGGCTGGATCCCCTGGTGGCTCGTTTGCTCCGCAGTTGTTTTCTCCGTCGCCCTCGGACGCTCTGCCTGTCTCCCCCGTGGGATCTGCCTCTCGTTCTACGAGCTCTTCAGGGTCCTTCCTTTGGACCCCTGGCCTCGGTGGCTTTGCGGTTTCTCACCTTTCAGGTGGTTTTCCTGGTGGCAGTGGTGTCTGCTGGGCGAATGGGCGAGCTGGGGTCGTTCTTACGCTCCCCTCCCTTCTTGCGGATTTTGCCGGACAGGTTGCTTCTCCGTCATGACCCCCGGTTCCTTCCCTAGGTTCCTTCCCTGGTGTACCGGGCTCGGGAGGTGTCTTTGCCTTCTTTCCCTCCCGACGCGGTTTCTTTCTTGACGTTGCTGGGTGTCCGGCGTGCAGTTTTGGTTTCCCTTGAGCGCACGTCTTCCCTTTCCCGGTGTGATAGCCTGTTCGTGACTTTCGGTCCGGTTCATTCGGGCCACAAGCCCTCTCTTTCCACCTTGAGTCGCTGGCTCAAACAGGCTATCATCCTTTCCTATGCTTCGCTGGGTTCGGTGGTTCCGGCGGGGGTCCAGGGTCGGTCCACGAGGAGTGTCTCTGTGTCCTGGGCCTCCTTCAAGGGTGTCTCCACTGTGGAGATTTGTCGGGCGGCGACATGATCGTCCCCACACATGTTCATGGAACACTATCGAGTTGTCTTGGGTGGTTCTGTCCGTGGGGGACTTCGCTGGGGCCATTCTGAGTACGGGAGCTGTGGCTCCTTGATGGCTTGTTTCCTTTATGTCTTGATTCAGGTTTGCTGTAATTCCTGTTTTCTTGGCATGGTACTGTTTACACCTTATGTTGGTTTCTCTGCATCACCATGTGGTGTTGTTCTTATGGTGGTCAATGAAGCCTTTTTGGCTTGGGTATTTGCTCACTATGTAAGTCATGTGGCGAGGAAGACTAACGAGGAGGTAATGCCCCGGTTACTTACCGGTAATCTTCATTACTCCGAGTATAGTCTTCCTCGCCACATGAGTTCCCTCCCCCCCTCCCTGTCTAGCTATCGGCTTCATTGTTTGCTTGGTAGTTCAGGCTGTTGGTTGGGCCGGCCCGCCTCTTATAGAGGTCAGGTGTGACTGGTCGGCCATGTTGGGAGGGGGTGGGAGGCTTTTTTTACTTTGGAGGGTTCTGTCGTGGAGCTGAAGCTCACTATGTAACTCATGTGGCGAGGAAGACTATACTCGGAGTAATGAAGATTACCGGTAAGTAACCGGGGCATTCCTGTTATTTCCCCCTGCGCTTGTGTCGTGTTTGGGGCCTAGCACCAATGCAGTCACCTTTGCATCATGGTGCAAGGGTGCCTGTGTGTAGGGAGGAATATTTTTTTGCAGGATGGGGCTCCTACTTGCACAAAACCAATCCATAGAGGCGTTTTTGTCTTTTTATGTGTGAATGCAGCACACACCGAAAGAGGAAAAAACAAGGAGAAATAAAGATATTTCTTTTCATTACACCTCACCTGGGGAGGTGTATCTTTTGGCACATTCCCAAGCTTACCAAGTATAGTGAATCTGGGAATGCCCCTAAAATCCATGGGATTTGCGTGGGAACACCCACTGCAATGCTCATAGAATGCCCGCTTGTTCAGAGTAAGGCAATGCAACTGTTTGCTCTGTGTTGCCTTACTCCAGATTTATAAAGCTATTCAAAGCCAGGCAAAGTGGCTTTGCATGGCTGCATGAATCTGACTTAGAGGCTTGCGTCATGCATGTACCAGTTTGCATTGTGCAAATGTAGTTCACGTTTCTCATAAATATGCCCCTAAAACCTTTTCTATTTTCAATCTTCCATTATTGTATGACATTATCCTTTTAAATAGGTCGTGAATGCAGAATATTGGGTGTTGTGTATTAGCTATTGTTGTGAGATGAACTTCCTCATAGTTATTCTATTTCACGAGATCTTGTTATTTGGCAATCTGTATATAATTTGAAAGAAAACGTTGACCAGCGAATAAAATAGGTTCATTAATGAAACATAGAAATACGCAATTTTCTTCCATATGATTAGAAAATCGATATTTGTCAGATATTCATTCATAATATTAATAACATAATATTGTACCCAATAAAGAATTGCAAGTGCTTAACTAACAGAGTAACATAAACTTCCTTTTGACACCACTACTGCAGACCCCAAAGTACAAGACCGGAAGGAATTAGACGCAGCTAGAAATGGAATGCGTGGCATTTCAGTCATTTTTGGATCGGTTACATCCACTTTCAAGCAGGTTATTTCTAGACTCTAAACCATTCACCCAGTTTTGAATAGTTAATTCAATCAATTTTACTCACCTACCCACCATAATAATAAAAAATATCTCCTAAAAGTATTAGACATGCAGAGACAGATGAAGATTACAAATACATAAATAAATAGATACATATAAAAAAGAACAAACTGAAACCCTCAAACAAGCGCACAGAGGACATGAATGCTTCAGCCCCAGGTATAGACTCCATCTCATAAAAATAGCTGCAGCTTTAAAAGTCCCAACTGTTTGATTGTCAATTACTCCTTAGAGTATTTGATAATAATCTGACAATTTGACATGGCTAGTTCCCATCATGCAGTAGGGTTATTGTCTGCCCTATAGCTTAATATCCGTTCTCCACAGTCACTATCTATTAAAATAAAATTCAGTAGGCCACTATCCAACCAAATCATATACAAACCAAGTCACAAAATAAATTCAATGAAATTAATCACAAATAATATCCTACACCACATATTTACCACTCTCATGGCGCCCCACTATTACTCTGCTTATCCAGTTAAGGACGTCTCTCCTGATGTCGGGGCTCAACATATCACAGTTAGAACTCCATCAGTGGACTGGTCTCCCTGCAGCAACTGTCTCCATGATTTGCTACAGCTCCCTCAGGTCCGTTCCATCTTCATCACCCTTCTTCTTTTTCTGTATCCACACAAAAGCGAATCGCCACGAGATTGGCTTTTGTGTAGAAATAGTGAGACAACGAAATGATACGGCCCCTTCTTTTGAACACAAGGACTAAGGAAAATCGTTGGGTTCTACGCGAAACTGACATGTGGTCTGTTTTGGAATAATCTTATGAGCTTTAAAAAGTTGTTGGGATACGACCCCAGATGGTAAATGCATCCCGGGTGAACAAGAAAGTGGATAAAGAAACAGCCTTGATGAAGTTGTGGGGCAAGACGCCAAATTACGATGAAACATGCTTTGGCAAGGAACAATAAAAATTGAATATTTAGAAAGAACAAAGATCAACAATTGTGGTTTAATTGCATAATTGTGCACATGGTTTTGTGTGTGCTTGGGGCTGTGTAATTGTTTACTAAACTCTAGGGTTTGATTCAAGGATGTAAGGTGGGCATCCACCCACATAAAGCCCCAAGGTAAGAGGTTCGTCCTACAAGATACAGTGTGTGCTTTTCAGTAAGCACCTTATTCCTATAATTCACCCTCTATCCATAAACGATGACATTGGGGATCGGTTGCAAACTGCCACAATGTTCAGAATTTTAAACTTTTTTGTTACTTTCTCAATGGTTTTTGCCATTGCGAAAAATGGGATCTCTAGCTGGCAGAGGTATGCAACTTTGTTCAAGTAGGGACCCTTGTTTCTGGTCAGGCTAAGGGGATGCACACTTTATATAACCCCTGCTCACCCCTTGGTACCTTCGCACGAGCAGACAGGCTTATTCCAAATGAAACTCATAAAGCATTTGAACTCTAAACATACAGTAACACAGTGAAAACACCACAATTGGACACCACAACAGTTTAGAAAAATAAAGTATCTTTATCTAAATCAAAAAAGACCAAAATTACAAAAATCCAACATACATGTACGAAAATGTGACTTTTAAACAGTTATCTAAAAAAAATAACACTTGCAGAAACAAATAGCTCCAACTAGGGCTGTTACGATCTATTGACAGGCATAAATCCAAAGTACGGTGCAGACCCTGGGTTGGGCGGGTTCGGGCAGAGTCACATGTAATGGAGCAAGGACTCATAGAAAAGAGACTTGCTCGAAGACAATCCTCTCATTTAACTTCTAATATTGTATTAATCATGTATATTGTAAATTAATATGCACAACATTAAACATACAATGTCTATGTGTATTACTAACCAGTAACTCAAGTGAAATTCAAAAATGGCTGCCAACTGGGGAAATTTTATTGCGCATGTGTCAACGGCATCTATGCATCGGCGCAATGCTGGAGGCCCATAAGAATTAATGGCAATTACCGAATCGGTAAATACCGATTCGATAATTGGGGGAAACATTGAAGGATGGCAGGGTGTCACTTTGACACCCTGTTGCACCCCTCAATTGTGCATGGGTGCACATGTTGCAGATATACATGCCCTTAGGGCATGTATGTCTGCAACATGGCACTGTTTAAAAAGCAAAAAAAATGCTAAATAAAGGGTTTTCATTATTTACCACCAACTTCTAGTTGGTGGTAAATAACGAATTCTTAAACCCCTGTAGCACTGATTGCAGTGCTACCTACATGTCAAAATACAGAATCGGTAATTTTACCGATTCGGTATTTTACAGAATCGGTAAAATTACCGATTCGGTAAAATTATCAAATCTGTATTTTAACATGCCCCTACATCTCCATCTTCAAATACCGGTCGGTAACGGCCGAAATCGGCCGTTACCGACCGGTATTTGCCTTCCTACATCTGGCCCTATATCTTCTCTTTTCTGAGCATAAGTCATTGCTAGAGATAACAGTATGGTGTTTTGATGATTGATTAATTGAAGCTTCCTTCTTATGAGTGACGGAGACTGTACTGTACTTTGTAAGTGGTTCATATGAAATTAACCTAGATAAAGATTTAAAATATTTCCAGAGTTTGTGGTAATTTCATCAAATGTAAGAAGATTATTTTAATGTCATTTCACCATCAACTAGTTCAACTAATGGTCCATTGACCGGAGGAAAGACCTGTTTGATCGGTGAAAGATTATTTGAGAATGAGAAGTGACTAATCTTGAAATGGTAGAGTACTATAAACAATTGCCCCTAGCGGTTTATTACCAGGTTGTGTGAATGTGTGTTTATGGGTCCAGGTGAGTATATGGCATTAGTGTATCTGTTGTTGGTAAGCCGCTGGATCTCATAGACCCCCAAACACCTGTAAATTGGAAACAAAGTCTATGGATGATGCACAGCCTTGTGGAGGTGAGGCGTTGGTGCTGAGGTCAAGGCCGGTTCCCTGGTTTCCAAAGGGAGGTGAGGTGTCAGTTCCAATGAGGCGGTGGCGGCCTCGGTGTGAGTGCTGGCATTGGGAAGGGCAATAACTGCAGGTGTTAAAGGGTGTTGGAGCTGCACTGCAGGCAGGTTTTTGTGTTGTGCACTTCATGAGTGGCGCCTCTGGTCTCAGTGCAGGTTGGGGCATCACTGGTAGCATCGATTATGGCGTCTGAGTTTCTTTTCTTGCTTTGCAGTACCAACCACACACTTCACAGGGCCCAGGAACTGGAATTGGAGTCCACAGAGGAGCCCAGGCGCGGGGCAGTGGGTTGCATGTGAAATCGTTGTATCCCTGAGACTACAGAGCATCAGGCTAGCACACACAAGACCTTGGAGATTCTTCTTGAGGTAGGTTCACAGCAAAGTTCCAGTCTTTGTCCTCTCCTTGGCAGAAGCAGCAACTGCAGGCCAACCCATCTAAGCACACACAGAAAAGGGGCAGTACTCCTTCTTACAGCGTTTCTCCTTGATAGAGGTTCCTCTTGAGTCCAGAAGTGATCTAAATCTTTGGGGTTTAAGGTCCACTACTTATACCCCATTTTGTATTTGTTCTCTTTGTAGCCAGGGTCTCTAAGCCCAGTCTTAACCAGTTCTGCACTACAGGAGCTGGAGACAGCATTGTGCAGAAGAGGCACTGCCTATTCAGGTGCTAGTGAAACGCCTCCCACTACTCTAAATGCAGCCAAGGTCTATGCAGCCCAACTGTGAGTCACCCAGGAAGGGTAGGACCCACATCAACCTACCAAGTGGCTGTCTACAGTGAATGTACATCCCCAGCTATTGTTACTCCAAAATCAGACAGTCAATAAACAAAAAAACACTAGAGGCACACAGAATGATTCAATAAACACACAATTTAAAAAACATCTCCCTACAAAGGTGTGTTATTAAATTCTAAGTTCAGCGAGCCTAAACTTCATGTCTCTATCTGGTCCCAATGGAAAGTCATACTTGTAAGATGTTACAAAGTAACTCTCAAGTTAGCCTATGTAACAGATAGCCTTTCAATAGGGAAAAACAAAATTGGCAGTAATTCACCATCAGGACATGTAAACCACACCAGCACATGTCCTACCTTTTATACACACTGCACCCTGCCCATGGGGGTACCTTGGGCCTATCTGAGGGGTGCCTTACTTGTAAGAAAAGAGAAGGTTGGGGCCTGCAAAAGAGGGTGCACTTGCCAGGTCGATATGGCAGTTTAAAACTGCACGCGCAGACACTACAGTGGTAGGTCTGAGACACATTTACAGGGCTACTCATATGGGAGGCACAAACAGTTGCATTTGAATTACAGGCCCTGGCACACAATATTTTTTTTGGTTGGGACTGCATCAAACAGTGCCGGATCATGAAGGTTGGTACTTGACAAGGCAGAACATGTAGACAGAACCCCACCCATCCCTCCCCCCTCCCACACCAACCACCAATCAGGTTGTGTCTCTTTCCCCCCTTCACCCCCATAACTGCAAACATACGGTCCACAGTAGTGAACTCAATGGAGTCATCACAGTGGGGTGCGTGAGTCCGCCTGCAAACTACCCTGCACTCATGGCCGGGTGGCCGAGAGCTCAACACATCTCCGCAGTCCCATAACAACAGTCAACCGCCTATTTCTATAAAGCAACCCGTGGAGCAAACTCTAGGTTACATCAAACAGACCAAACATGTCTAATAGCAGTGTATATAGGCAATGAACAGTATCACTATAGTCACTATAACATACTTATCTGCGTATTCAGCGAGTGTCCATCAATCATTATCACTCAGGTTGTTCTCAGTCAGTGAATCTATCTTGGTGCCGAAGGCCCTGTAGACTTGTAGGCTTGGATATCATCTGCCGGTAATTGGCTTGCAGCCGTCTCGTCAGAGTGATCCTGTTCGCTAGTTCCGCCGTCTGCCCCCTTAGCTGATTTCGTATCGAAGTTGATCTTTGGTTGACGGGTGTCCGGCTTGCCCATTGTGGCCTTTATGTTCAGCACCTCCTATTCAGTACCGTTAATTCCACAATACTTTCCGATCTTGATCCAATGGGCATGTAAAACTCCTTCTTGAGCAGGATTTCCCCTTTGCTGCCCTCAATATTCCTTGCGGAGACCTCTGGCAATCTACGTGTTTTTTGTTGGCGCGAAAGTCTGTCTCAATGCTAGGGGAAAGAGGAATAGTCATCCAATCTCACACGGGCTGCCGTGGCTCATCACCTCCCAGCTGGAGATCAACGAACTTCTAATGGAATGCCTCCTACCATGGCAATCTTCCTCCCATGTAAAGCGCCGTCCTGTCTCCACCTCCAAAATGTGGTCTTACATCAACTGCTGGCTCTATTCCGGTGACAGCGCGTGAATAGTATATTGGCTAGCCGCCACCTCCAGGGGTACCGTCCTAGCGTCCTGGTGACTTTCATCATATAGTTATATTGTGGCCCTTCGGATCTGGCGCGCCACTCTGCCCAGCTGTGCTCCCGAGCAACCCTCTACAGCAAGAGTATTCTGCTATAAACATTCAATAGCCTGGTGCACACTTACTTTTGTCCCCGGTGTGGCAGAGTTTGTTCACCCCTTTTGTGGGACAACAGCACAAGGGATATCGATTACCGCCAGGTCCTGGCCCCCACAACCGCCAAAGTAGGTTATCTCCACGATCGGAGCACTCCGACGGTGCCGTCCCAGTCTCCTCAAAATGGCGGCCCGGCATACACTACACCTCCGGCACTCATTGGAGGGCCGCTTGTTAACTGGCTCCTGCTCCTCTTTTGCAATCCGTCACAATTCTACTCAAACCTGCGCCCCTCCGATAATTCTGGTCTGCCAAACAACCCGGTGTATATTCCGATCGAGTCGACTCCCGATCCGGTACCGCAGCAACCTGGCACTGTCCTCGCACACGGGCTCTGGCTATTTGAGCAGTCTTGAAAAAAAAAAGAAAGACCAGTGTCAGCACTTGTAACATGGGCTCTCAATTAGTCCGCCTTTACCTACAGAAGAGAGAACCTCTCCCACTTATAGGCGTTTCTTTTGAGATTCGTTTTGTGACCACATGGCCACGTTCCACGCCTCTACTGGTTGACGAGTGATCCAGCTCTAATTTAAAAACTAACCGGCTGGACTCACCGCTGCCTCCCCTTCCGCTCGGATTTAGATGCGAGGTACCGATGGATAGGTAAGCTCAGAGAACTAGCTTTTATTATGTTGCAGCGCGCGCTTCTTCCTCTGGACGAACAGTACCGAGAGCGAGTGGTTTTTGATACTATCCATAGCAACGTCGGAATATTGGTTTCTCAGGGTCCTTTTGCAGCAATCCTTTCTGGCGCTTGTAATACTATTTAATCAGAGTCCTTTGACTTTGTTCTCCTATCAGTATACAACATAGTACCCTGAGTCACATATAGCATTGGCCACTGGTGAATCTATGGTGGCTGATGGCACCACTCTGATTTTAGTTTTCCCTCTTAGGGCAACCATGCACTACAGATATCCAGACCTGAATACTGTTTAAGAACTTGGGAGGCATTGTTAACATCAAAAGTCTCCGCCTTAGAGCATTACTCTACCATGAAATGATATTGGGAGAGCGACGTAGGGAGCTTTTTTGACGGGATAGATATGAGTCTGTCACACTTTTACTGGGATAGTGTGTGTAAAGCGATTCGGCTGGACACATAAGTCATGTGCGCTAAATGTGTCTTTTTCTTTTACACACCAGAGCGTGGCCTCCATTTCCCGAGCAGTTGCCGGGCGAGGTGAGGTCTTCACCCACACAAAGCTGGGTGAGTTTCACTTTGAGGAAATGCCTCTTAGTGACGAAGCTAATATGCTTATATGTAGTGCAGAACGCAAATTGTTTCTGTATGTGTTCTCTGTCTTGGTGGTGTGTGTGGCGTTATATGGATTCATGTGTGCGAATGAATACAGTGTATTTTTTCTTTGCTGTTTTTTGACAGGAAGAAGATTTTTTCCTGTGAACAGTGGACATTGGGGTTCCAAGTTGTGAGGGGGAGCCATGACTTCCTTGAGTATACTACATGTTATTGTTACAATTGATCCTCTTTCACATGTGTATGCACCCCCCTCCCTGTGTTGCAGTAGTTTATTATATACAATTTTTCAAGGTCCTGACGAAAGCTGGAGCAATACTCCTGTTAGCTGAAACTAGTTGACCACTTGCACATCGCCTAAATGTAGTCTTACTCACCCACTACTAGGCGTGTTTTTAATCTTGACACCTAGACTAATCACTGTTAGTAATGTCTTCAATCTAGGTAGCCAATTTTAGTTAGCACATTTTCAACAGCACTGCACTACCTTCTACAATTTTCATATCACTATTTTTTGAGCATTACTGTGGCTATATTTGCCGCTCTCCACTTATGCACCGCCATGAGAAGGTTCAGACGATGCCTGGAGCGACTACTAATCCCCATATGATGAAACGCCGCCATGAGGGTGGTCTGATGGGACTTTTATAGCCCAGTAAGACTCTTCACTCTTTATCACATATGTGCCTGTGTAATTGCCGCACACTATTCAGGACAAGACACCACCTTTGACCTGGTCTTCTCTCTTTGTTTTTCAAGTTGTTCTAAGGGGCATGAGTTGACAGGTCGTAAAATTATTTCCCCTCTTGACCCTCCGCACATATGTTTTTTGAGTATTTGAGCAGTCTGCCATCTGAATCTTACCACCACAAGAGACACTATTGCCTGCTGCCCGGTTCTTCCCGCTGTGCTCCGCTGGTTACCCTCACCGCGGTCTTCGATGTTCTTCGGTGGGGCCTCCACCGCACCTCGCCATGTCCGGCGCCTCGCCACGGAGCCCACGGGCTACTTCAAGGTACAGAACCCGGTCCTGCAGCACAGCTCTCCTCTAGGCCACAAACCTCCCAGCCAACATCACACCCAGGATCCCCACGGAGGAGCCGGATCAGAGCCCACCCCGGGCGACCCACCTGTACCAGTGGCGGCTTTCTGCGGCCGGGCAGCGGAAAAATGTGTTTTTTACGGATTTTGCACAGATTTATTTAGCTCGGCCAGCGGAGCCGCTTCAATGTGCGGCCATTCCACTACTCGGCTAAGCCACGCCACTTTACTAGGGACTTACCAGCAAATCAAATATGCCAATCATGTAGCTAACCAATCATGATCATAATTTATACAGAGTGCATATGCACTTTAGCACTGATTAGCTGAGGTACAGTGCCCAGAGTCATAAAGCCAACAGAAGCAGGTCAGGAAAATTGAAGGAAGAAGCAACATGTTTGGGGTATAACCTTGCAAAAAGGTCAATTTCCAAGAGCTATCAATCACAGCATGAAATACCTGCAGTCACCCATGACCCTAAATCTTATAATGGAAAATCTGTTCAAGTTGGTGTAGATACGAATATTGAGTGGTCGCGATATTGTAACTAAAAAATCGAAGACCAAACTATTTATATGCACTTACCTTTTCGATATTTGGCTTTCGAAATTTTGGTCACAATGAGCTGGCCACTTTATATTCCATCCTCGATATTCTGGAATAAAATCACCAAATTTGGTATATATCTGTGACTGAATAGGACCACTGCAATTTGGGTCCACAGATGGCACTTTCCAGGCAATGTAATGAACGCTAGACAAGCAAAGTATTTTGCGAATCCAGAACAAAGTTACTGTTTATTGCAAATTGCCTAACAATATCATGGCACTCCACTTCAAATACTATTTTCTGAGGTATGGCAACTGATTCATTTGTATGGCAAAGGTTTAAGCAATTGAAGTCAATGCACATATTATATTTCCTTATGTAAATGATGAAAGCCTTCACATTATGTCAAAAGAACAAAATGTGAATATGTAAGTCATTTAGAAGAAACAAAAAGCCACATGCCAATCAAATGATTAGAATATATGACTTGTTTACTTTTATAGGTTTCTTAATGACATTTTCCTTGAGTAATTTTTGTAAATCTTGAAATACCTTCATGAACCCCATAATGGAACTATATAATACATATGATGGCAGCAATAGCTTAGCCAGTGTGTCAAGGACCTAGTGCAAGGAAGGAATTGGACCCCTGGCTTACATTTATATTATAAAATACAGCAATAGTCAGGGTTCAGTGGACCTCTCAGGCCCCTGGCCCGGTGCCGCTGCACCTGCTGATTCTAAAATCCTATGGATGCTATGAAATGAACACTTGAGAACTCATCCAGAAACAAGGAGTCGAGTTTGTCCTATGCATTTGTATTTTGAAAGGAAGGCGTGGAGTGACTGGATAACATTTCTCTTTCCATCTTGTGGGTGTTGTGGAACTTATAGCAAAGCTAACAGCAAATGTATGTTTTATTAATGAAGTGCTTCGCTTAGGAAGGAGAGTAAATCTGACATGTTGTGCTGAAGCTCTCAGGCTAAAGAGCATCCCAAGCAGACCACATCTCTAGATTCAAAAACCGAAGCGATAAATCATTGTTGCACCATTTCGGTTCAAATTTGGAAAAGAGAGAGGAACACGGAATATGGGTTCTACTGTCCATACTCCATCAAACTAGCAATTAAGCAGCAGTTTTGCAAAGAAACGTGGGGGCATATTATCAAGGGGGTTTATCTCCGCTTTTTTGGCTTTAAAAGCCAAGAAAGCGGAGATAAAATTATCTCCCTATTACCTAGCTGTCGCTAACACCAGTTAGCGACAGCTAGTAGGAGATACCGACCATCTTGGGCCCCACTTTGCATGTCAGTGATATTTATCACTAATGACATGCAAAGTGGGCGTGCCAAGATGTTAGCGACTGAAAACAGTCGCTAACATCGCTATCTCCTATTACCAACTTTTGGAGATATTCGCGCTAAGCGCGAATATCTCCAAAAGCTAACACCTGCCCTGAGCAGTTCTTAGCCATGTTATCCAATGGGAGGTGGATAACATGGCTAAGAGCATTAGCTCGGTAATGCATGAATATCGTTGACTTTTCAGCGATATTCATGCATTGCGGCGACTTTTATCGCATTTGCGATAAACCTTGGTAATACCAAGGTTTATTTGCGGTAAAAATCGCCGCAGCTCAGCGGTAAATTTTTGTGTCTAGCCAAGCAATAGCGATAATTATCGCTATTGCTTGGTAATATGCCCCGTGATTCCCCCAATGGTTTAGAAAACCCCTTGATTTGCTAATTACATTTTTAATGATTTCTGTAAAATTGTCTTAATAATTAGAATAAAACTAAAAAATTAAATAAAGTGCATTCAAGTGTGCAATACAAGCATATTGCTGTCACAAAGGTGTTCTGGGTCCATTTAGTGGCAGAAGGATGCATTGCCTAGTGACTTCATAAAGGCAGGAAACACATGTGACTTGTAATATCCTATATAATATATGTTTACATGTTCTGCAGTACTAATAATGCATAGGTTTGCAAAATAAATTAATTTTAGCACAAAAAGAACAGAGGGCCCAGACACTGGTGAGGGCAGTTAAGTACCGTATAACGGTGGGGCAGAGCTTTCCAGTTCACTGTGCAATGCAGGGGAAGCTAATCGAGTCCACGAAATCCAACTTTTTGGTTGCATTGATGTATATTTCCCAATTTATTTATGGGATAAACAACACTCCATTGTCAAAAATGCAAAGGCAAAAACAGAGGAACTCGGGAGGGCGCCTGGTGCTGGCAGTTTTTGCCTTGTTTGTGCATGATTTCAAGCAGGAGCGGCCCGTGCAAGTAAGCGTGGTGGGGCCAGGTGGGGGGGTCTTTGGATTCAACAGACAACGAGGGAAAATGTATTATTTATTTAATTTTCCCTAGTCCTGGTCTGTTGAATTCCCCTCCCCAACCCAGCCCCACCACGCTTACCTGCACGGACCGCTCCTGCTTTCAAGCCACCTAATGCTGCTGTGAAGTCATGAATTGTGAGCCTGTCTCATCCATAGAGGAAGGTGAGAATAACTTGTTACAAGTAACTAGTGACAATGTTGTTCTTTTTCTGTGTGCGTTTGATCCACTGCAGCATATTTCATAAGGATATAGTATTTTCCCACAAAATGTACTACTACCATTACTACTACTATTACTGGTACTACTACTACTACTATTAATAATCCTATTATTAATAATAAAAAAGTAATATTGTTGGTGTTATTATTATTACTATTATTACCAACAGTGTTATTATAATTAATACTATCTATTTTGTTATTGTTATTATTATTATTTTATTATTATTGCTGTTGTTTTTAGTACTAATATTTATGTTTTAGACTGTCTTGTTACACAAACTTGATTTGTCACTCGTGGATGAAAAGGAGATAAGGAAAAATTGAGAACTAAGCAAGCTTTGCTGATATTCAAAGCTTTTACCGGTGGAGAGGTGTGGTGCAGCGGCCGGGGCAGCTGACAATGGAGCACAGGGTTCACAATTTGATCCCTGGTGGCAGCTCAGCTCAGCTCAGCTCAGCAACATGTGACTCTGGGCAATAGCTCACTTAGGGCCAGATGTAGGTCACCAAATACCGGTCGGTAACAGCCAATTTCGGCCGTTACCGACCGGTAATTGGTGATTGGGATGTAGAGGGCCTAAATTTTACAGAATCGGTAAATTTACCGAATCAGTAAATTTACCGATTCTGTAAAATACCGATTCGTAACTTTACCAAAAAGGTAAATCTATATGTAGGTGGTACTGCAAACAGTGCCACAGGCCCCTAAGAATTCGTTATTTACCATGTAATACTATTGCATGGTAAATAATGAATTCCTGTGTACATGCACATCTGTGCATGTACACCTGTGCCATGTGGCACACAGACATGCCCTAAGGGCATGTATGTGTGTCACATGGCACACAAGCCTGAATCAGGGGTGCAACAGTGTGTCAAAGTGACACCCTGTCCCCCTTGTCAATTTGGTAGTTTTACCAAATCGGTATTTACCGATTCGGTAATTGCCATAGGTTCCTATGGGCCTCAGGGCCCATAGGAATCAATGGCAATTACCGAATCGGTAAATACCGATTCGGTAATTACCGAATCATTCTGATTCGGTAAAAATTACCAATTATTTACCCACATCTTATTTACCGAATCTAAAATACCGAATCGGTAAAATTCGGTATTTTAGAGTCTGTAAATAAGATTTACCTACATCTGGCCCATAATTTCTACGATGGCCTCCAGCGCCTTGAAACCTGTAAGGGTGAGTAGTTCGCGCTTTACAAATACGGATTTACATTTCACCCGAAGGGAGTAATTGCCATACATGTATAGTTAATTTCCTTCTCAATAACTTTTTTGCTGTTTCTATATCGTTCTGTTGGGATTCAACTTACAGATTTATGTACTGGTGCGAGGTACATTACAATTGCTTTATTTTCGAATCTTTCAAGAGATGTGCCAAATAGATGATCAGTTTAATAGTCATCTATTTTTATACTGTGCGCACTGGGGGTGATTTTCCTCTTTTGTACCAATGTAAATATCAGTATCTGGTGCTCAGTCATTCGGTCTTCCTCGGAATGATGAATGGACAGAAAAAATTTTGAGTTAGTAGCCACGATGGAATTTATCCTCGAAGTCTACACAAAGTAGTAATAGTTTGTTATTATGCAGCATCGAATAGCACAGGTTTGCTGTTTTGAAATAATGTAAAAAACTCAATTTCCATACAATCCATATCAACAAAATATAAAGGTAAAATAGAAAACACATAAAAAATAAGCAAGAATATTCCCACTATTAAAAAGGAAACAAATTCATTCAGACAGTATATACTACATGTACCTTCTAAATAAAATCACATTAAACATTTAAAAATATTTTGATATGTACATTTAGAATTAAAAAAAGAAATGTGTTGAATCCTCAACAATAAGAATATAACGTCGCAATTAATACAATATACATAAATCAATACAGCTTAATTTAAAAAACAACAACACAGTGGGAAAACAAATTAGAATATCATGTCATTAAATCAGCACTAGTCTGTATCAGATCATTTTGTTTCCTGTCGCAACTTCAATGTCTCTTGACTCACAAATGTCCTAGAAAACTGGCATCCTAAGGAATAGCAGAGCATCAACGCTGTTCGGTGGACATTATAATATCACCTCCACCTTCTTCAGGAAAGAAATATCTCCCAGCGACAGTTTGTTCACTCCATAACTGTCGAAAACAACTTCAGGCAGGCTTCACTGTAAATAATGAAACCCACCAGGTGGGGTCGAACTCAATAACGTATCTTAATTTTAATCGCACAAGGACCTATTTTAGACGTCCACTGGATGTTAGGTACGATGATAGGTTGATAAAAAGCTTCAATATCTGTATTTTAAAATAGGGTAAATGATGATCCCCCCAAATAAATATGCAGCCAGGAAACATGTTCAGGCAGGTTTTTGACAGAATATACAATAGAAGGGGGTTCCCCAGGGCAGATAGGTGATGAAGGCAGGAAGGGGGGGGGGAGAAACAGTAGAACAATTAGAAAAGAACACCCTGCCAAGGATGATAATTAGTGGTCCTATACAGGATCCGATTCTGGTTAGAGGGGAGCAATATCAGATGAATATCAGAGCCCAAGACAACGGATAGACAGCAGTCAATTCATCTTTTTATAGAAAATATATGTTTTTTAATATTTGTTTTGATGCAATCAGTCATATTTAAGAAACAATCAAAAAATAACAGATTCTAGATTAATAAAACCATCAATAAAGTTCATCATTTCATGTGGGGAAGAATTTTCTTCAGAAAATTAGGTGTTCCACTCACTCCAGGGAATTTCAAGGGGCTCAACAGACAGTCAACCACTTCACACAGGTAAATCTCATTTCGCCTGCAACAAAAAGGTTGGAATTATGGCTGCATGAACGGGGGTGCAACTTGGGGAGGGCAAGTTAGGTGGAATACTGTTGCCGTTCTTGGTGGTAGCGCCAACGCGCGTTTCGGTGTGAGGCACCTTCGTCAGGGCTGGCAGAGATGGAGGGGGAGGGGAACACACAGGCTGTCGCTAGCATGGGGCCAAAAAGTCTGGATTATGATTTAATTCTGGAGGATCTTTGTATCTGCGTATGTCCGTGGTTCGGGGCATAGGATGATCACACTGGTGGTGTAGCGGGCGTGGGGGCCACGTCAGACTCTCGATGTCGATCGGGAATGCGGTTCCGATCTGGGTACTTACTATGGTATAATGGTGCTGATAGTTATTAGGTGCTGGGGGCCGCATCTGGGTTAGAGAGAGAGGGCGACTGGAGACTAGGGCCGTCTTCCGTAGTCTTTCGGCGAGTCCGGCAAGTTTTGATTGTTTCTTAAATATGACTGATTGCATTAAAACAAATAATAAAAAAACATATATTTTCTATAAAAAGATGAATTGACTGCTGTCTATCTATCATCTGATATTGCTCCCCTCTAACAAGAATCGGATCCTGTATAGGACCACTAATTATCATCCTTGGCAGGGTGTTCTTTTCTAATTGTTCTAAGGTTTTTGACAGAACACAGAGGATTTGCCCAAGAGAGTTCTAGATTCCAAAGATAACAAGAGACCTGAGGGTGAGCTAGGAGCAACCCACCCTATAAGAGAAACCTTCTTCTCTTTGCCAGAACATGTTACCTGTGTAATGACCACGGGATATCCTCAGGGTCCAGCCGATGCACAAAGAGAGCCACCTCCTGGTATCCCCAACTCTAACGTATCATACACAGAGTATTGAGATGATCAAGTGGAGGAAAGGAAATAGGGTAGAACCAGCAGGGGAATGGGATACCTCTAAACACAAAACATAGGATTACTACAGTTCCACAACAGACTACTCTCATTAATTCTCACTACAACTGCTAGTACCTGGAAACACAAACAGCTATTGCAGTGTCCCTATCTTCAATATGGACAAGATACTTCCCTCAACCTGTAAGACCTAATACCTACAACCAGACAGTGTCATTCTTTACCACTTCCTACTTTCTTACCGAAGGAAATAAACATGACTCTTACATACCCTTCCAGCACTCCCCCATACTGTAGAAGAAGACCAGCGGAAAAAATAGAAAAGAAAAAAGATCCCCCAGGAGAGTCATTAGGGGGAAAATCAAACGTCATAATTCAGAAGAACTGATAGGCAACTGGTATTGTCTTTAGCACAATGTAAAGAAAAAATAAAATGGTGAAGTAAATCAATAATATTTGTTGACTCTAATTTTTTTTCCTTTGCCATCAATATCAAAATGACTCCTTTGATATGCATAGTCCATTTTGTCCATCCACAGGAGCGGCTAACACATACTGCAATTGAGGCAATCCAGACACAACGAGTTACTCTTCAAATGGTATCTGTAAGTTGCCCAACCAAGAAGGTGAAGATCCAGCAAAATGAGTCGCTATGTAAGCTGTGAGACCGCTTACCAATACTGTCCCTAAAAGGAAAGAGAGTATTACCATGTCCTCCTCCTCTTCCCAGGCAAGTTATGGACTCCAGCCCAGCGCTCTTCCCAGAGAGCGTAGTATTCCCTGTATGTTTAGGCAGGGCTCTGTTAGCCTTTCTCTCCCTCTGCTGCTCCTGAAGGTAATGATAGGCTTCTGTACTGCAGCAAAGACAAATGTAGACAGCCGTCTGAAAAATCTGAGTAAGACACATGTGGCACCGGTCTCTCTCTCGGTAACCAATCTTCCTAGAGGGATTCGCCCTCCAGAATGCTACAGACAAGATTTCAGACGAGCAGACCAGCCATGCTGCTTCTCCCAACAGGAAATACTCGATTGAATTAAGCGCACCGCTTGGTGCGCATCTCATGCGATATACGACATCAGACCCCTCCCAGAAGTGGCCTTCTAGGAAATGTAGAACACAGGGCTCTGCCAAGGAAACACAGTGTAATGTAGGAGCCATTGGTCATTGTCTGACACCATGGCTGCATATTTACTTGGGGGAATCATCATTTACCCTATTTTAAGATACAAATATCGGAGCTTTTTATCAACCTATCATCATAAATAAGATCCAGTGGACATCGAAAAAAATAGGTCCTTGTGTGATTAAAATTAACATACGTTACTGAGTTCATTCCCACCTGGTGGGTTTCATTATTTACAGTGAGGCCGGCCTGAAGTAGTTTTCGACAGTTATTGAGTGAACAAACTGTTGCTGGGAGATATCTCTTTCCTGAAGAAGGTGGCTGTGATATTATAATGCCCAGTGAAACACGTTGATGCTCTGCTATTCCTTAGTATGAAACAAACAAAAAGGAAATCCTACTCACAAAGAACCAGGGTAAGTACTGTATGTCAAGAAATAAGGGTTCTTGTGGAGGCAATAGTAAACTATAATGGTAATTATAATGCACAATGGCAAAGACAATGGGTCATATGGATTTCAGACAGAAAGGAGGCCGTGTACAGTGTGATTGCATATTTACAGTTTATAACACATATTCAAACAAATTTCAAATATAAACAAAAGTTAGTGCTTAGTGTCCCCAGTCAAAATTGGAACCAAAGAAAACGGTCTAGTGCCATTTTTTTGACAGTAACAATTTGGTTTCTATTATTCATAAAACGACCCTGTATATAATAATCAGTGCTGATGTTATGATTTGTTTTTCTTTATGTCGATGGCGTTTCGACCATTCAAAGGATGCAGTGTCTCTTCAGGACCTAATATTATAGGGACATCAGAAAGGATAACATTTAATATACGCAGCCACATGTGAGAAGTGAAGAACACTGGTCAAGTAGAAAAAAAAAACAGGATACTCAAACTGGACCCAGCCGGGTACCCAGTGTGAGGGAAGAAGGAGAGGCTGGCGAGAAAAGATGCGGCAAGGTGGTACGTACCAAGACAGATGCTTAGGAGGAGACGAGTAGCGGCCAAACGCGTCAGATACTGATTCACTCAGCAGAAACCTAAAGACAGGACACATCCTGTTTCCGCACCACCAGATCTGCTCCATTGTTTAACCCTTTACCAACTGAGGCATATTACGGATTTCATCTCCCAAGAAGTTCTTCATTATAGGCATTGGCATCCACCTTGCCACATCTTTTCTCACCAGCCTCTCTCGCTGGGTCCAGTGTGAGTATCTTGTTGCTTTCTTTCATTGCTATTCCTTAAGACGCTAAATCTCTAGGACATTTGTGAGTCAAGAGACATTGAAGTTGCGACAGGAAACAAATGATCCGATACAGACTAGTGCTGATTTAATGACATGATATTCTGTCTAATTTGTTCTCCTACTGTGTTGTTGTTTTTTAAATTAAGTTGTATTGATTTATGTATACTGTATTAATTGAGACTTTACATGCTTATTGTTGGTGTACATATCAAAATAATTTTTATTGCATTATGTGATATTTTTTAGAAGCTACATATAGTATACACTGGCTGAATACATTTGTTTCCTTTTTTAATGCTGGAAATATACATGCTTACTTTTTTGTGTTTTATATTTTACCTTTATGTTTAGGTGATATGGCTTGTATGGAAATTGAGTGTTTGATTGAACCAAAGAGGAATTTATTTGACCTTGGTCTTTTGGTGCCCCACATCTTTGGTGTTTAAAAGGCCCCTCTCTCATTTGTTTTTGACATAATGTAAATACCAGCAAATATTGGTACTCTTTCTAATGACAAAGGAGAAATGAAAAAGTGAGTTGGACGCTTATGTCACATACACATGATTGCAGTAAGTGCATGACCTACAGGGATATCTAACTGGCAGTGTTAATAACCTGCTAGAATTTTACTAAGTCAAAAAGATATTACTAGAATATTTCGGCTGCTTTGATTTTAGTTCCAGAGTCTGTGCTATATTGGTGCAGAGACATTATTATGAACACTTATAAACTCCACAGAATCACAAATTAGAACAGCATGAGGCCAACCTGAGAATTCAGGGTAAGTAAGGGCATATGAAAGGCAAATATTCATTAGCTAGTACTGAATAGTCAGACAAGCCTCCATTTGTATTTCAGCTTATAGATCTTACATATCAATTTAAAAAAAAGTTTGGATACACACAATTTTTTATGGATTAAAACCTTAAACTTTTGTAGCTTACAATGATTCCTTCAGACCTGCTATAATACGCCACACACCCCTTGACACTGATCCTAGGTTATGCCTGTGGTTCAAATCTTCACATGTTCATACCCTGAATGTAATTTCTATCATCAGACTTAGATCCCTTACTATTGGGCTAGCCCAGCTTTCATGACTAGCTTTCATGCTTTCTTGAATTCAGTCTAATTCACAAAATGTATTTATTTATTTTTATTTAAGCATTTGTATCGGTTGGCCCTACCGGTCAAGCAAAACGTGGATAGCACTCATCCGGTACTCATGGATTATACTATTAAAAAAGAGGAGAGTATAAGTGGTGAAAAGTGGAACTGGCATGGAAAAGCAGAGTTAAAAGATGCCTGATAAGGAAAGATACTGGAAGAGATGTCTAGTAGGCAGTGTGGAGCACTAGCTACATTATACAAGAGGAGAACAAAGGAAAAGCAAAGAACAGGGTTATATGGAGTAGCTAGGGACTTTGGGGCATATTAATAAGCCAATTTTGCATTGTTCTTGCACTATGCAACATGGTGCAAGAGCGACAGAAAAGAAAAATAAGATTTATAAAACCATGCAAGGCCACTGTTAAACTTGCCTTTTTCAGAAGGGTTACCCTCAGACTGTTTGCTTTCTGACCTCCTGTTTTTGACCTTGTTATTGCTGGTTTTAGGACTCTGGGCACTTTACTGCGGCTATTCAGTGCTAAAGTGCATATGGTCTCCATTGTAAATTGTGTTTATGGATTGGTGTTTCCATGATTGGCTTATTACTACTAAGTCCCTAGTTGTGTGCATATGTGTGCCCAGGGACTGTAAATCAAATACTGCTAGTAGGCTTGCAGCACTGATTGTGCCACAGACAGAAGTAGCCTTTCAAAGGATTCTCAGACCTGCCACTGCCACTGCAGTGTCTGTGCACAGCTTTTGCCATAACCTTTCCTTTTCTTACATGTAAGATACCCCTCAGGTAGGCCCAAGATACCCCCATGGGCAGGGTGCAGTGCATGTGAAAGGTAGAATATGTGCTGGTGTGTGTTGCACATCCTAATAGTGAAATACTGTGCATTTCGCTTTCACTAATGAAAGGCTATTTCTCCCCTAGGTTAACCTGGGGGCTGCTTGGCAACACTTTACCAAGGTAGCTTGCCGTTGGTAGCTGATAGAGAAATGGAGTTTAGTATGGCTAAACTCAGGATTTAAATATACATATTTTAATAAAGAGGATTTTTATATTGTGTGTTTAAAAATAACACTTTTAAAATGTGGGTATTTTCTTGTCTAACCATCCTGTGTGCATTTGCCTTTCGTGTATTCCCTGCCTGGGTTTAGAGTGACGGGGTAGGGGATGTGCATTCACACTAGATAGACACAAGAGGGTGGGGTGAGGTATGTCCTGCCTTTCCAGAGTGACTCATAGCCAGGCTGAATAGACCTGGCTGCACTTAGAGTAGTGGGGGTAGTTGTCACTTTCACCTGAATGGACTGTAGCTGCCTCTCACAAAACTGTATCCCTCTCCTGTGGTGAACCTGGCCTAGGCCTGAGTTCTTCAAAGAAAAATGGGGTATAAATATTGTGGCTTTGACCCCAGAACTTCAGATTACTGCTGGACTAAGGAACCTGCCAGAAAACGGAGCTGGAAGAGCTGTGAGGAGAGACTAAAACGTTGCTGTTGGCTTTGCTGGGTTGGTCTGCAGTCGATGCTACTGTTTTGGGCAGGGAAAGGACTGGACTGTTCTTTCTGCATTGATGTAGAACTTGCTTCCCGTTGGAAGCCTCTGAGAAATTAATTAATAGACTTTAACTTATTCTGGGTACCAGCTTCCTAGACTGGACGTTTCAGCTGCCATTGAGGAAAAAGGTAACCTGACACCATCAACAAAGCCACTGCCAGCTCCATGACCTGAAGGTACCACAGAGGGCACTGCTGCACTTTGCGACGCAACCCTGGTCTCACCGCCAATGATGCCCACTGCCACCACCAACCTGCTGCTTGCACTGTGACCTGTGGACACCGCTCTCCGCACTGCCACGCTTCACATTGCTGCCTTGGTATCCCCAATGATGACGCAATGCCATCACCAACGCTGCTGCCTGCCACTGTGACCTGTGGATACCCCTTATGGAGAATACAGAGCACAGTCCCACATTGCACCTCAGACCTGGTCTCACCGACAACGACGCTCCAAGCTGATATCGCCGCTGCTGCTTGCACTGTGGTTTGGTGGCACCACTTGTAAGTCACACGATGCACCGCCCCATCCCACTTCTCAAATTGGCCCACTCTAGTGCGTCTGCACTGCCATCTGTGGGCCTCTGCACTCCACATTGCCCGGTCTTGGACCCTTGCTTTGGGTCTGACGATGACAGCTCTTTAGCAACAATGACGCCGCTGCCTGCACCGTGAGCTGTCAACATCGTAACAAGCACTGCCCTGCTTCGCACCGCAGCCCTGGTCTTCCCAACTCGGCTGGACCACTGTCACAAAGCGGCAACCTGCACCGCGACGTGTATTACATCGCTCGGCTTCAGACTGCAGCCCGTCGTCTGTCGACGCCAGCACTCCTGACTTCCAACTCAAGGAGTTAGACCTCCACACATGTGACATCAAGGGCCTGACAACTCCTGCACTGACTTCAGGAACTGACGCCTGACAAAGCTGATCCTCCGGAGCTCACTGCTAGGTCCGACTTCCTGTATCTCCAAAGGTATTTTACAGGTCTCCCCGACACAGTAGCTGGCCTGCGACGCCGCAACTGGCAGGAACTGTTGGATTTGCTTATTCACGACGCTGTGATGGTCCCAGACAGAGCTATCAACTTCTAGGAACTGTATATAAGTTCTATTTTTGCTTTATCAGTATTGTGGTTTACGGTATGTTGGATTTTTTTCATTTTGGTCTTGTTTCACACAAATAAATATTGGATATTTTTCAAAAACTAATGAGGTGTCCTTTTGTAGTGTTTTCACTGTATCTCAGTTTATTATTTGAAGATGCTTTACACACTGCTTCTGAGATAAGCCTGACTGCTCATGTCAAGCTACCAAGGGGGTGAGCCGGAGTTATTTTAGACATGTACTCCCCTTATCCTGACTAGAGTGTTGGATTCTGCCTGGCTTAGGTGCATGCCCTAGCCGACCAGAAAACCCATTTCTAACAGCCACCTTGCACGGCTCTGCGTGGCTTCATAAATCCTGAGTAATGTGGTACAGTGCAAATAACTTTTTGTATTACTCTGCCCCAAGGAGGCGTTTCCATGGTGTTGAATGGGCGTTCCCACTCACTATCCATGGGATTTTACACATTCTGCAGCACACAAACAAAGGAAAAAAGTCTCTCAGGATTGTTTTTGTACAGGAAGGTATCCCTTCCTGCACTAAAAAAATCCTGGATTCAACACATGCACCCTTGCACTATGGAGCAAGGGTGCCTGCATTGGCACTTGGCAGCCCATTGTGCACCAGAACAGGGGAAAGTACAGGAATGTGCCATATTGCCTGAAAATTTGCACATTCCTACCCTGTCCCAGTGATTAGTGCATCAAGGTTACTTTCTGTGCTGCACAGCACTGCTTTGCATTGCACTGCATCACTTTTTCATGATTATAGCCCTTGGTTGTGGTTGTGCAGTCGCTGATGCTCGAAAAATAATAAAATTGTAGATTTCATCATTACATGAGCATGTTTAGCAAGCAACAGGTTTACGTAGAAGAAGTGGAGACTGGAATGGTCATTGTGAAGATAACAGAGGTACATGTTCACACCCAGAGATCAGCAAACAAGGAGAAGTAAGTGAGGGCATCAGGTAAAGAGTGGCAGGTTTACTTGGACCAGTCAGAGGTTGGAGGGATCACTGTATTGCAGTGAGGTAAGAGACATGAGGAGGAACAAACACTGATCGGGATCTCCAGGGGTGACCCTGGAACCAACCAAACATGTTGAAGTTTATTGAATTACTTTAAGAGTCTTCACCCTAAATAGTAAATATTACAAATCCTTTTCAGATTATAAATGTTACAAAAGTGAAAAGGTTACAAAAATCAATTGCTACAATTCTGGTTTCCATTCAAAACAGACAAATATGATGCAATCTGAAACATTCATGCAACTTCCGCTAAGCCTCTTTAGCATTTGTAATTTCATTGTTTTCAAATTGAGAAATCATGTAATGTTTACGAAAAGCCTTTAAGGTCTGTGCATATAATAAGTCGATGATTTAGATCTGGAAAGACGCAGTTACATATGGAACGCCTTCTCAGGTCTCTTGATAAGCTTCCCCACTGTCTAATGCACTCCTAATCATTCAGTGATTGGACCATTCCCAACCCAAAAATGCAGAAGAAAGTTATTCACTATTTTGAGGCACACAATCTAGGATTCATCCTCGACTCCTCCCTCTCCATGTCTAAGCAGGTCAACGCCGTCTCCTCCTCCTGCTACAACACCCTCCGCATGCTCCGCAGGATCTACAAGTGGATCCCGACCGAAACAAGAAGAACGGTGACACAGGCCCTCGTCAGCAGCAGACTGGACTAAGGCAACGCACTATATGCAGGAATCCCAGCCAATCACCTACGACGACTACAACGCATCCAAAACGCCTCCGCCTGACAGATCGTCAATGTCCCCCACCGCAGCCACATCACCCCCCACCTGAGAGACCTACACTGGCTCCCCGTTGACAAGAGGATCACCTTCAAGCTCCTCACCCACGCACACAAAGCACTCCACAACGCCGGACCAGCCTACCTGAACATCAGACTCGGCTTCCACACCCCCACCGGCCAGCTCCGCTCTGCCAGCCTCGCCCTTGCCGCTGTCCCCCGCATCCTACAAATGACCTCTGATGGTAGATCCTTCTCCTACCTCGCCACCAAGACCTGGAACACCCTCCCTACCCACATACGGCAGACCCAAGGCCTACACGCCTTCAGAAGACTCCTCAAGACCTGGCTCTTCGAGCAATAGCCGCACCGCCCCCTCCCCTCAGCGCCTTGGGACCCTCATGGGTAAGTAGCGTGCTTTACAAGTACTCTGATTGATTGATTGATTGATTGACCTTACTAAGGAAACTTAAATCACAGTTCACATCTCCATCAGTTGTTATGTCCCCAGTGAAGTGTTTTACAATAATTCACATCACGTTTACACACAATAATTTTCATCACAGTTTAAATACACCTGTAAGCACAACATTCCACTTTATATAAAGTTCATTTAAATTTAGCATCCATTCCAATGCAGCCACGCTAATCCCAGCGAATTAATCACTTGGATGTTTTCAACACGATTCTCCTAATTTTGTCTCTTGTTTATAATTTGTTTTTATTAAGATTGTTGATCTTGTATGTGATTATTATGACTTTTTTACCTTTTTTTACTAATACATTTGTATATTCTGTCATATCTGTAAGCTCCTTCTGCAGTCTGTTTATACTGATAACTGTGGGGGTCCTTTTCACTTCGGCACCAGGGTGGATAAGATATTGAATGGATGGTATGAGAGGTGATTGTTAGCAAAATTGATCCAAGGGAATACTCTTTCTTGCACTGTTTGTGTTGGCACCCTGTCACTTGGACACTCAGGCCTCTCCTGTTCATTTAGAAAATAAATTAAATCATAACAGTGATTATTGGGTGACATTTTGTTGTAGTGCAATGAACAGGTTATTTTCATTCTCAATGCCAACATTAACTCTTCTGTTCTGCGCTTGCGCAGATGTCTTGTCAGGTGAATATATATTTATGAGGCCAGACGGATTCCTTGGTTGTCATATATCAAATCTATGTTTAACAATTTGGGGTGGGCTGATATTTATAACAACCCTGTTGGGATTGTAAAAGAAGACGCAAAATGGGTAAAAACACAGTTCTTGAATCTACAGATGTTAGAGCGGGAGGAGTCTGAGCTACGAAAACCTCTGGTAATGGCTCACTTTTTATTAAATACCTCTCCTCTGATCGAACCATATTTAAGAATTGTGACGAAACCTTATCATCGATGGCTGTTGACGAGGTTTCGTTTCAACCTAATTCACTTTTCATTGGGGAACCTGTCTGGATGGTGTAAACCAGAAGACCTAGCTGTGTGTCAGTGCGATGATTGTTCTAGTCAGGACACATTGCATGTCATCATGTCATCATGTTTTGTGGTTTTTATGATTCCATCCGACGGCGATTTATAGTTCCTCTTTGAGAGGAAAAGGATTTCAACATGTAAAACCAGCTTTATTATGTCTCCAATTGCTTGATGATGCATGGTCCCTTTTTAATATTGCCAGTTTCCTGGTTGCTGCGGTGAGGTCAAGGAAAAAGAGATTCCCTAGTATCATGACAATATGAATTCTGTTAGAAATATAGCTTCAAGTGATCCGCGAATTATGTTTTTCCTATCTGTGATGGGGGGCTTTTTACAATGGAGGATGATCATTTGGGTCTTTTTAAAATATGGTGACTCTTTGATCTTAGTATTTGTAAATAATCGTGTTTTAACCCTTTAAGTGCTGCCGTCGGCCAACGGTCGTCGCGAGCACTACCTTGCCAGTGCTGCGCACGACCGTTGGCCGACGGGGCCGCACCCGTTATTCGAATGTTCAGCACTGGGCGCTGAACGTTCCACGCTCCTAAAGTGTTAATATATATATATATATATATATATATATATATATATATATATATATATATATATATATATATATATATATATATATATATATATATATATATATATATAAAAAAAATAACTGTATGTTTTTACTTTGTATGATTTTAATTAATCGAATAAAGTAGTTTGACTGACTGACTGAATATATATTTTCTTTATGTCACTCGGTACTCATTTGGTCATCACCAAACTACACAAAAAGCACAAAGATGGAATAGCAAGATTATCCCACAATTACTTTTCTTGCTACTTCGTACCCTAATGAAAGTGGATAAATAGTAGGGTCCATGTGAATTGTAATTAATAAACCCCTCAAAGAATGATGCCTATACCTATAAAGACTGAAAAGTGTAAGGAATATCACTGGTTTACATTTAGTAATTTGATAGAACACCTACAGATGATCACAAGGTGAATTGTTTTTCACTTTGTTCCCTTTACATTTTTAGACCCAGTGAGAATATTTTTGCATGCACATAAATAAAGTGAGATACTATGTGACATTTAGCTACTGTAGTTTAAGACATGACTTCGAAAGTTGAAGTTGTGTGCCTTGTACAACATATCACCATTTAGGGGCTGAATACGATTCGAGTCATAAGGCCTCTGAACCATGTTCGGAGACCTTCCGACCGAATCGGTATGTGTCGGACGGATTCCTTTCTGACCAAGCCATTCCAATGGGCTTGGTCACAAAGGAATCCAACTCGGATTTCCGGTTGGCCTACGACAGGCTCTCCGAGCCCGTCTGCCATCCGGAAATCCTCCAGTACTCCCCCGGTCACCTCTTTTCGACCGAGGGAGTACGATGGCAGTTTTCACTGCCTTTTTGTGCCAGTGTGTCCGGCACGAAAAGGCAGTCGGAAACTGTCTCTGGGGGCCCCCATCAGGGCCACCATGGATGTGAGGCAGCTGAATGGTGCCCCTCCTTTCATCCCTGCACCTGGTGGCAGGCACCTTGGGGTGCCGGCAACAGGATGCAGGGATGAACTGCACCCCTGTATTTCACATTGTGAACCATACAAATGCGACTGAACAGGGTTTGGTCGCATCTTACAAGCAGGGCCGTAATCGACCACAGCAGGTCGGTCGGTTACGGCTCCTGACCGATGTCAAGTCCGTCCGACATCGGAATCGGCCCCAGAATCTTTACCACATTCCACAAGCAAATTTGACAATCCTTTATTGTACAAAGGAGGGTATAATAACAAATAGTGTCAAATCAGAAGTGTATGGGTATACACTGATCACATAAATACATTACAGTAATGTCATCTGTCAGGCATAATATGTTTTAAAGTGCTAACTAATGTTCTCAACCCGACATTTACAACACGTATGAGAGAGAATCCCTTATCGTGCCAATAGGATATTTCAGGTCAACAAGAAGATACTTCATAAAGTCACAGAGTTCCTGAGTACACACTTAGGCGATCTTGTCAATTGGTACATCGGGTATTTATTTATTTATTTATTTATTATAAAGTTTTGTATAGCGCGAACAAGACCCGTGGGTATCAGAGCGCTTAACATAGAAGGCATATGAGAAAGACATATATATACGACAGGTATACGGACAACAAATATGAGGTAGATGATAAATATACAATATCATGTGTGCAGTTAGCGTTGATAGTCAATGGTGAGTGTATTTCTCTCTTAAGTAAAATGAATAAGCAAGTCTGACAGTTGGGTCATTATCAGATCGTGAATGTTCTATTCTAGGTAGTGTATTTCTTCAGCAGAAAGCTCTTCACTTCTCGCTTAAATGATGCCACATTTTGGATCTTCCTGATGTTAGGAGGGAGTGAGTTCCATATTCTGGGGGCAGATCCTGAGAACGCTCTGTCATAGGTTTTTTTCTTGTGGAAAAGGGCTGGCCGTAGTAGGAATTCCTCAGTACTCCTCGCTGGTCGATTACCTCCCGATAGCTGGATTTTCTTCGCTAGGTATCTTGGGGTGTTGTGGTGTAGCGCTTTATGGGTGATACATGCCATCTTCATTTGGATTCTCGCTTCATAGGGTAACCAGCTTAAAGCTTTCAAGTGTGGCGATATATGATCGTATTTTCTTGATCCGGTGATAATTCTTGCCGCAGTGTTTAGGCATGCTTTCAATGGCGCTGTGGACAATTTTGGTAGTCCCGCTAAGGTGGTGCAGCCATATTCAATCCTTGAGATAACTAAGGATTGGATTGCTAATTTGAGATCCGCTTCCGAGATGAATGGTTTCAATTTTCTTAAGTAGTTCAGGTGGAACCGGGCATTTTTAGCCATTGAGTTGAAATGGGCTTTCATGTCCAGATTCTCGTCGAGAGTGATTCCTAGCGATTTAGCTGACTTGATTAGTGTTGGGGTGCAGTTTAGCGCAGTCACTACTTTCGTCCATTCCTTTATTTCCGTATGGCTCCTAGCTGGTGCGATTAGTAGAAACTCTGTTTTGTGGGCGTTCAACTTCAGCTGGTTGGTGGTTAGCCATTGTAGAGCCATTTTTAGAGTCTCGTTCATTAGCTCCATGTCTTTTAGGGAAGAGATCTTTAAGTATATTTGCGTGTCGTCTGCATACATGTGATAGGTGACTGTGATTTTTGGAGAATTTCTGTGAGCGGTTCGACGTAAAGGTTAAACAGATCTGGGGATAATGATGATCCTTGAGGGACTCCAATTGAAATAGGGCATGGAGGTGAGATAGACTGGTTGACCAGGAATCGCTGTGTCCTGTTCTGTAGAAAAGAGATAAACCATTCCAGCACGGTTCCTGACAGACCCATCCTGTCCCGTAGCCTGGTCAATAGAGCTTTGTGATTTACCGTGTCGAAGGCCGAGGACAGATCTAGGAGAATCAGTAGACATGCTTTGTTTTGGTCAAGTGCCTGTAGAGCATCATCGACAATATGGAGGATCGCTGTTTCAGTGCTGTGCCCAGCTCTGAATAATATGTGGTCACTCACGCTGTGTGCTCCCCTAAAATTTGTGGCAATCATGTTCCTTTGATTCTATAGATAACTGTGGCAAAAACAAAACAAGGGGCAGCAAATGTTATAAATGACTTGCTTGAATTGTTTTAATTCATTTGAATGTATTTTAGTTTAATTTTCTCCATCCTAATTGTTATTCAAACATAGGCAGACTCAGGGAGGTACCTCAGGCAGCCCTGAGTCATACCACAAATGTTCCTATAAGGACACAAATGTGCATACTTCACGTGCTCAGGGAAGTTGCTGTTATTTACTGTTTGTCATCTGAGAAATATTTAAAGTGGGGCTGCTGTTTCCCTATCTTTAATTCCCATAGAAGTGGACTTTAAAAAAAAAAGTAGGTGGGCGTGGCTACAACGCCGCTCAAGGTGGCCACCTGACGGGAAAGCTCGGCCACGTCTGGACCTCTTGTTTACTCAAAGTAAAGTTCCTGCACGTTTTCTCGAAGAAAATCCGCAGGCACCATAAAAGAAGCATGCCTGGACATTGGTGAGCTAATTTACAGGATATAGCACGTCACACTTCTCTACTTTTTCACCGCTGACGACTCTCCCTCAGCGCGTCCGGCATTTTTGATGTTTACTGAGCTCCTTCCCAAAATTGACAAAAGCCTTTGCTGTATCTCTATTTCTGACCTTTTTATGGCTGGGTAAGCACTTCAATGACTGTAGCAAGCTTGCTAATAATGTGTGGACTGGGTACATATACTACAAGAGATGCTGTGGAATGCGATACTCCCCTCACTTCAGAGCGCCCGCCATTTTGTTTTTGTCAAGCTTCTCAGCTGCTTAGCTTAGAATTGCTTTTTGAAAGATTTTCCTTGTGTTTGGAAGTCATATATGGAGTTGTAATTATTTTTCTGAGGACTATTGATACGCATGTTTCTTTGCCAAAATTTATGCTTCATGTTGTCTTTTGTAATCCGAAGAAGCTAATCTGCGTTCTTCTTCTTTCAAGGACTAAAACTGCACCTGATTTTGTATAGTGTGCATTACTCTTAGTACCACCTCTTTTTATATGGGAAGAATACGTAAGCCACAATTTGTCTTTGTACCCAACAATCATTCTTCTTCATCAACAACAGTTCCATCTTCAGTATCTTCATCCCTTACTGAAGTTACAATTGCTGGCGTTCCTTCCAACTGTCACTCCTCCACAAAGTCTGCAAAATCGTCACCACCTTCCTCATTTTCTAAACGCCTAAAGCAGGATCCTCCTTCTCCTGACAAGTCGTCATCCCCTATTTCCTTGGAGATGTTGTTGGAGGAAATTCGCGCTTTGCGCCCTTTTGTAGAGGAAACCAACAATAAAATGCAGGTGCTGGAGGAGAAATGGTCTACGATGGAAAACAAAGTCTCATCGGTAGACCAGCAACTTTCAGTGGTACAAGACAACTCTTACAGGCTTTCTTCTTTAGAACAAGAGGTTCGCCATCTTCAACAACATACAGAAGATTTGGAAAATAGAAATAGGAGGAGCAATCTACTTATTTATTGACTGCCTGAAACCATTGAAGGTGACAACCCTGTCTCCTTCTTTTCCACCTTCCTGCCGAAGCTCTTGGATATGCCTTCATCCACTTCTCTTAGTATTCAGAGAGCCCACAGGTTGGGTCCCCTTGCTTCAAGTTCTTCGTCTTCGACCAAGCCAAGGGGAGTCATTATTCTGTTTTTTTTAATTCACTGACTTACTTTCAATTCTCTCAGCGGCTCGAGTCAAATGACAAATATCTTGGCTTGGTCAAAGGGTATATCTTTCTCAAGATGTTTCTAATGCTACAGTGACCAGAAGAAAAGAGTTCCCTAAACTTTGTGCTCTCCTGCGATCTATTGGTGCTCGTTATGGTCGTTTTCATCCCTGCATTTTTAAAGTCACTTACCAAAACCAGACCCGGTCCTTTTAGGACCCTGCAGAACTCAGAAAATGTATCCATTCCCACACTACTAGTGCTATGGACACGGCCAGTCCTTCCAATGGTTGACTCTTCTGTTCATTTAAAGTTCTAATTTTTAGAAATTCTCTCTGGTTATGACGCACTTCTTCTTGTATTTTTCATTTCAAGCAGCGTTTGTTGTTCATGTTTATCATATTTCTTGTCATTCGATAGTTAGCCATGTAATCCTATATGTATTCATTTAATGTTATTTGCCTTTTTTGTTTATCCATACAGGTCCGTTTTTGTTTGTTCAATTCGTATGGTCTGTTCTCTATTTTCTCCTCGTGCTGATGCAGTCCGGGCTTCCCAGTTTCGGGCGGTTCATCTTGTCATGTCGTCCCTGCCCCACTGTCTTTTCTTTGTTCACCTTTTCCCTCTTTTCCTTCCTTCTTCATTTTTCATAATGGTTTTACTCTTCCCTTTTCTTTCCATGTCTGATTTTTCCTACTTTACACTATAGTTTTTTCTTCCCTATTGTTCTCTATTTCTCCTTCCACAAATGCAAAAAGAATCTGAGATTTTTCTAATTCTTCTTTATTCTCCATTTTCCTATGTAACTTCATCACTCCGTTTATATTAAACTTTCCTTTGCATATAACTATCTTGATCTTTCAAGTATTCATTGTTCTTCCTAATTCTCATTGGCATTATATTTCTCAATTTTATACTGTTATTATCTGATGTTAATTTTTTCTTTCAGAGTTATCACATTGAATGTAAGAGGTTTTAATAATCCTATTAAGAGGCAGCAAATTCTTTCACATTTAGCCTCATATAAACCAGATTTAGCTCTGTTACAAGAGACTCACTTATCTGAGGCTGAAGCTCTTAAACTTAAGCGTAATTGGGTTGGTTCAGTACTGACTTCTCCAACTAATGAAAAAAAAGATGGGGTTGTTATTCTATGGCTTAAAAATTTGAAATGCACTGTTATTACACAAGATATTGATGCTGAAGGTCGTTGGATTCTAGTTAAACTATTAATTAATATTATACCTAACACTATTTTTAACCTTTATGGCCCAACTCAACCAGATCCATCTTTTTGGCCCAATATCCCAGACAAGTTTTTTCACAATAAGGACAAATTGTGCATACTTGCAGGGGATTGCAATCCAAGTTGTAGATCCTTTTATTGATCACAAATCTCAGGAACCCTTTTATCCCACAAAAAACTCACAAGCAATTTCTTAACACCATCATACATACTCAATTGGTAGATGCCTAGAGGATTTGCAATCCAGGTCAAAAAGAATTTTCCTTTTTCTCCCCTCCACATGGTTTCCTATCTAGGATTGATTATATATTTCTTTCTAAATCTCTAGCCCAAAACCTTATTTCCTCCTCGATTGAGCCCCTTTTGATTTCAGACCATGCTCCAGTAATTGCTGACTTTGATTTACTTCCTCCTCGCTCTAAAATGTCTAGACAGAGATTTAATTATCTTTTCAGGATCCAGTTTCTTCCTCTTCTATCACCTCTTTTGCTGAAGAATTCTTCTCCATTAATGAAGATACTTCTATGTCTCCTGTTATGATATGGGATAGTTTTAAAGCTACTGCTTGTGGTTTTATTATAGACTTTGTTTCTAAGAAAAAGAAATTATCCTCCAATAAGCATAACATTCTGCTATCTTCTATTAAACAATTAGAACATCAGTTTTATACATCTTCATCAAACTCTACTCTACAACAACTTATTTGTGTAAAGATGGAATTTAATAACATTTCTACCAATAATGCCTCCTTTACTATACTCCGTAGCAGTGCTAGATACTATGGTGGCCTCAATAAAGTGCGCTCACTTCTTGCTAATTATTTAAAATCTAGGAAAGAGAAAACATTCATTGAGTCCATTCAATCTACTGACAGTACACATCTTTTCTAAGATAAAGATATACCATACGAATTCAAACATTTTTATAGCGATCTACATACTCCTGAATCACCCCCACTGAATCTCTTATTAATGAATATCTAAGTTCCATTCCTTCCCCTTCTTCTTCTGATCTAGACTTTGCTTCTCTCAACACAGATCAATCAATACAGGAAATCTCCTCTTCCTTAAATACATTAAAAAAAATCCCCAGGCCCTGATGGTTTCTTTGTAGAATTCTATCTCAATGTTTCCAAGTTATTATTACCAACACTTTTTAATTTATTTCATCACTTTTGCTCCATGCAGCAAGTGGGACTTTTTCAGAAGCTTCGATTTGTCTTATTCATAAGGAGGGCAAGGATCCAAAATGTTGTAAAAATTATCGCCCTATGTTGATTATATGATCTTTGCAAAACTTTTAACATTACGTCTAGAATCCTTTCTCCCTCATGTATTAGGCCCTGAACAATATGGATTTGTTGAAGGTAGATCAACCTCTGATATTTCTCGTTTATTTTTTAATATTCTAAATAAAGCTCCTTCTTTGTCTTTCCTTCTTGAGGTGATCTTCATTGACGCGGAAAAAGCTTTTGATAGAGTAGATTGGTCCTTTCTTTTTCAATCTCTACGATGGTATGGTTTTGGTACTAAAATAATTTCTCTTATAGCCCTCCTCGACTCTACCCCTTCTGCTTCTACCATTGTAAATGGTCAAATTTCGCAACTTTTTCCACTTAATAGAGGTGTTAGACAAGGTTGCCCATTATCTCCCCTTTTGTTTGTTCTCTCTCTTGAACCTTTCTTCTCCCGTGTTGTTCAAAAATCTTCTATTTTCGGTTTTCCATATGGAGATCATCATCTGAAATTATGTGCTTATGCTGAATATATTTTGCTTTTTATTTCAAATTCAGACTCCTCTATTCCTTCATTATAACAAGAAATCAATGATTTCTCTGCGGTATCAGGTTATAAAATCAATTCTGATAAAACTGAAATTCTACGAATTACAAAATTGTGTCTAAAACAGCAATTTGAATCCACTGACTTCTATTGGAATAGTTCTAAATTTAAATATCTTGGTATTTTTACTGATTCAGTTAAATTAAAAATGGACATAGCTTTGGATCGTATTTCCAAACCTTTCTCATCCAGGAACCCTTTTTTCCTCTCTTGGTGGAGTCATCTTGGCTCCATCAAAATGATGATTCCTCCTATTTTATTTATTTATATTACTTCCCAATGATTCCTTTACATATCCCCGTCACATTCTTTCCAAATTTCTATGGAAAAATTTAAAATCCAGAATCTTCTTATTACATCTTAGGAAACCGAGAATTGTAGGCGGGGTACATTTTCCAGACTTTCAACTATACCATAAAGCTTTTAGCTTACAGCAAGCCTCCTACTGGCTTCTCTCTGAACCTTCTCCATTTGCCCCTCTGTGGGTTAATATAGAACATTGTTTATTTACTCCTTTCTCATTTATGGAAGTTCTTTTTTTCACTACTAAAAATACTCTTACATCCCTTCCATTATTTAAACATACTTGCTCTTTGTTACGTACACATCTTCAACCAAAATTAATGTCCAGAAATATTTTTCTACATTCTCCCCTGTGGAATAATCGTCCTATAACTATAAATAACAGACCTTTGTATTGGGCTTCATGGAGAGTGAAGGGAATAATCTGGGTTACTGATTTATTTGATGGCACTTCTCCTTGTTCTTTTCCTGATTTTCAAACAAAATTTAAATATCCTCACTCTTTCTTATATAAATTTTCCATGCTTATGGAGATACTGCTGAATATTTTTTATTTCCTTCCTTCAGATGAGACTTCTATTACTTAGGATTAACTTCTTAAAATCCTAGCATCAACTCCAAAGGCCTCCTTAATCTATAAATTATTTTACAGTATGAATCCAGAACAGGACAAAACTAAGGTGGAACTCGCTTGGGAATCGGACTTTGACTTTCAGTGGAGCACTGATATCTGGAACAAAATTTGGGATCAGTCGTTGAGGATCTCCCGATCCGCCTCCACCACTCAATCTATGTTTTATCTACATCACAGACTTTATCTCACTCCCATTCCTATAGCTGGATAATGCGAAAGGCTGTTCCTGTGACTTCCCTTCCGCAGATCTATCACATTTCCTTTTCTCATGCCCCCGTTATTTCTTTTTGGACACACATCTGGGCTTGTTTATCTACCATTTTTCGAATTCATATACCTATCTCCAATATTCTTCTCTTTATGGAAAGTTTATCAGAATCCATTCCTTTACATTCTCATGAAAGAGGATTATTCGACCCTATGTTGGCTTTCGCATTTCACCAAATTACGATAAATTAGAAATGTTTGATCAAACTTTCAATTAAGTCAAGGTGAAATACTGTATGTCAATATTATAGGTTAGATGTTGCTTATGCTTCTCAATGCAATCCACATGTAAATAGAGATTTATTTTGGTTACCATTAACTACTTATTTAAATATGATAACTGTCAAAAATGTATCTCATTTTCATTCAGAAAACTTAAAACCCCCTTAAATCCCTTCCTCTTTGTTCTATCTTTTCTCTTCTTCTAATTTTAATGCAATTTTATTCAACAGTGACTTGCTATTTAATTTTTTTCTACGATTTTTATGAGAATAGCGTTGACATTTATTTAGTTTAATTATTTAGTGATTATGATTATTAATATATCTTGTACCCCCTACTTTCCTTTCCCCCTCTCTCCCTTCCCATATTTTCCCAAAAATGTAAACAGCTTTTTACTATGAATATTAGTCTACTACATTTTGTTCATAAGATATTCTATACATTATTATTTTTTAGGCCTTGTTATGTATATTATTGATTTTCATGATTCAATAAAGCTTATTAAACATAAAAAGTAGGTAGATTTGTAAGCATTTTGTTGTACATTAATGGCAACTGTTGGTCAGAGCAATGACAGGCATATGAAGAATTAAAAGAGCCCCACCCTGAAAACAGCCATTAAATGTTGGAATGCCCATTTTGATTTTTCTCAGTGGGAGCATGCTTTTAACAATATTTTCCATCTATGATAAAAGGTTTGTTAACACTAGAATTTCAGTGTTATGAATTGTGGCATTGGAACAGGGCTTATAGTTAAAATTGAAAATAGTTCTGATGCTACAGCTAGCCTGATAAAGATAATAAATACGTTCATGTATTTATTTTATTTATTAATTTGTATAGTGCAACAAATACTCTGGGGTGTCTAGGCGCTTGGCATCAAACCACATGATTACACGGACAGACTAAGATCTGAAAAAGAGAATGTATTAGTTATATAGCCAAGTGTTTAGACCCTTCCTAAAGGAGAGCAGAGCAGACTAATTTTTAAGCTTAACAGGCAGACGGTTCCACAATCTGGCTGTAATGTTTACTAAGCTTTTACCACCCCAGTTCGAAAATCGGGGGTTCGGCACTTCTAAAAGCTTGTGTGAGGAGGACTGAAGATTTTTGGAAGGGACATACCAGCAGAATCGATTAATCAGATAGTTTATGAAGGGCCTTAAAGGCAATGCATAGTGCTTTAAAATAATTACGTTTTTCCAGGGGTAGCCAGTGCAAGTCTTTAAGGGTCTGCTTGGCTGAGGAGTGTGTAGGATTGCCAAAGAGCAGATGAGCGGCAGAGTTTTGAAGAACCTGAATCTTGACAAGAATTCCCCTCTGAATACTGACCAGAAGGGCATTACAATAGTCCAACCTGGATAACACAAGTGCTGAAATCACCGTCCTTTGTAGTTCTGGAGGTATAAAATGAAAACAATTTCTCAATGTTTTTAATGTGGAAACCGTAGATGATTTGAGTGCCTTCACATGGTGGGAAAAAGACAGAGGGGCATATTCTTAAGGAATTATCGCTGAGTTAACAGCACTTTATTGCAGCCAAAGTCGCAATGAATTTATCGTCCCATTCACAAGCTGGTGCCAAGAGCCCATATCACCAGTTTACCTGTGATAGCAGCCGTAAAAAACATCGCCACAGATGACCCCCGCAACTATAGCTAATGAGATGCAGAGTAAGGGTTCATGAGCAAAAAGCTGCAACAACACCACTACGCAACATTCCCAACGACCAGCCAGATCGCAATATGCTCACAAAACATGAGAAAAGGCATGTTAGCAGCAGGAAACTAACACCTGCTCTGACCTAGTGAAAAGTTGGAACACAGCCTGCACCACAAAGGGGAGCCCAGCCCAGAGTCACACCTGAAGAACAACTGATGCCATGGAGTCACTCATCATGCATCCCGGACACCCAGTCAAGTCAAGTCAAGTCAAAAACCACTTTATTCGATTTAGCTAAAAATCATAAAAGCATTCTGCAAGCAAAAGGAATGGGACAATACAAATTCATGAGAAATTACATACATCAATAGCAATTTATATACACACAATTTAAAAACAGCTAAAAAAAGGAATAAATATTTAGCTAAAAAATTACAGGTACAAAAAAAAATACATTTCATCCTTCAGTGCAAAACCCCTATGTTACATTTTAAGTCGTCTCCTCCTGATCCTAACAGCAGCAACAAGATAATTGGCCACGCTAAACATAACCAAAGCTGAATCCAACAATTGGAGATACAGGAGGGCTGGTTTTGCCTGATGGAAGGCTTTGTCCTTCAATAAAGGTACCAGGTATTTCTGTCTGGGCGCAATATAAAAATGACAGAACAGCATAAGGTGCATGTTATCTTGCGTTGAGAAGTTGTCGCAGTTGCAGACAGGTGCATCCTCCTCCTTACACCAACCTTGACTATCACAAAGGACCGAATAAATCTGGTTAAACCGAAATTTAACCAGAAGCCACCTGTGAAAAGGGATGTTAACAATGGCCAAGTACGGTTGTATAGCAAGGCAGGTAATGGTCAAAAAATGGGCTCTGACCGTGGGTTTTGTAAGTTGGCGTTCCTCCCTCTCCACAATTTTCAATTTGGAGAAGTTGAGCTTGACCCAATCTAAATCAGATTTCTTTAGACCTTGAGGGGCAGAAAAAATCTCAGGACGACCAAGGTCCAAAGAACACTTATGGATGTAAGATAGCCAAGCAATATTTTTAAATTTATCCAATTTTAAACAGTCCCCCAGTATTTTATGATTCAAACCTAGATTGTTATTGGTCCAGGTCCTAATCCATAACAATATAGGTGCCATTAAAAGGATATCAGTGATATACCCTAAACCAAGTTCCTGGTGAACTCAAAACATGGCTGTTGATTGGGGGAGCCCTAGTATAGATCGAATGAACTTATTTTCTTCCCTTTGGATGGATTCACAATTCACATAGCCCCACAGACCTGAGCCATACCTGGCTATTGCCACAGATTTTACCCTATACAGGCTTAATAAAGCACCAGTTGGCTTCCCACCCAGTCTCCTAGAAAAACTTAAAATAGCATTGGCCGAGCTCCTAACTGCTTTAGTTTTGGCTGTAATTTGAGGAGCCCAGCTACCCTTGGTATCAAAGATTACACCCAGGTAAGTAAAAATTTTGACATTAGTGATCACGTCACCATTGCAATAGAACTGTTTGGTATTATTTTTAACAGCCCCAAATGCCATAACGTGAGATTTGGAATTGTTTACCACTAAGTCAAGTGAAGACATAAAATCATTAAAATCATTTAAGAGTCTTTGCAAACCTAAATGAGTCCGAGCTATCAAAGCTGCGTCATCTGCGTACAGGAGAACAGGGATGCAAGTATCCCCTGCACGCGGAGTGTCCAAGGTAGCAGTTAAAAGAGTCTTCTCTAATGAATTTATATAAAGAGTGAACAGCATGGGAGCAAGAATGCAGCCCTGCCGCACGCCCCTACTTGATTTGAACCAAGCTGTATGATTTCCTTCTTGGTCCATTCTGATTGAAGCTTTTAAATCCTTGTGGAGTTCTGCCAAAAAGTGTACAAGGGGAGGATCAAGTCCCAATTTTAACAACATGGTCCACAGCCGGGCTCTATTGACCAAATCAAAGGCCGTGGACAGGTCCATAAATGCAACAAAAATTGACCCCTTTTTTGCTGTAGTGTATTTCGAAATTATCAAATGAAGATTTAAGCATTGGTCCTCTGTTCCTCTGCCTGAACGAAACCCATACTGGGCATCTGTTAAAATATCATTATCTAGAGACCAACTGGTAATTCTTGCTAGCAAAACTTTGCCCAGGACCTTCCTGGAAGAATCCAATAAAGATATTGGTCGGAGGCACTTGGGGTCGTTTCTTTGGCCCTTTTTAAAAATGGGAACTATGATTGAACATACCCAAGTTTTTGGCAAACCCCCCTCAAGCACACTGTTGTAAACATTGGCTAAGATCTCTGCCCACATCTCAGGGTTAAGGTTGTAGAGATCCAAAGGGACCCCGTCTGGGCCAGGAGCTTTATTAACAGCAGAGCCTAAAATCGCCACCTCTACTTCGGATTTACTAAATTTTAACTTAAGAGGAGAAGTTGGGGAACAGGGCATTGCAAATGCCTCAACTATTTCATTTGAGCCATATATATTAGACAAATGTTTAATCCATTCTGCTTCAGGGATGTTAATTTCAAGATCCATGTTATTTGATTGAGCAAATAAAGGATTATTAATTATGGACCAGAATTTGAACTTTGTTTAAGGGTTGTAGAATCCATTAAAGAGTCCCAGGCTTCCTCTTTGATGGCCTTTTTTCGCGACTTGACCGCCATAGCATATTCTTTTCTCAACTGTGCCACCAATGACATATCTCTAGGGGATTGTTTAAGGGCTTTCAGCAAAGCCGAGTGTGCCTTGGAGCAGGTGCGATCGAACCACCCAAAGGCTGGAACAGGGCCCCTCCTTGGTTTAGCTGTAAGCTCTTTTTCTACTCTGGCACAAATAGCTTCAAAGGCACTAACTACCTCCTTCCCCCTCCGCTCTACGTCCCTACATTTCTCAAATTCTACTGCCATGTTTTGCTCAATTAGACCAAGAAAGTCCTCAGGCCAAACTTTACACCATTTAAGGTGCCTTCCCTGGTCTCTACTCCTTACATCCCTTGCAGAGGTGGCCCTCAAAGCCCCTTTGCTCAAGCCGGAGAGAGCGTCCAAAACTAGCAGCACCGGGTTATGGTCGCTGAACCCGCTTATAATTGCATTATAGAACAATACATGGCGTAAGAGCCCCGGGGACATAAAAAAGTAATCAATGATCGATTCACTTCCCCTTGCATTATACGTGACCACACGCTTTGTTGAGTCTGAAAACCCTAGTTCATATAAATCATTAGATGATAACAGATTTTCCATTGCCACGCCCTTAGGGCTATGTTCAAAATGTGGCAAGGATGTGTGATCTGGGCCGGTATCATCTACAATCTGGCAGTGTAACTCACACAAATGAACATTAAAATCTCCCATCATAATTAGTTGAACAAAAGTGGATTGTTTTGACATGTAATTAATTAAAAAAGAGGATAAACCTTCTAAAACGAAATTAGGGCACCCCCCTGCATGGAGTTATAGCAGTTTATTAACACAATCTTGTTCTTATCTGCCAAAAGAATTTCCACCAGCTGAAAAAAGTGTGAGGAACTGGGAATTTCTTTGACAGTCCCTGCTATTTTAACTGAAACTAGAAGTAGCAGACCCCCTCTATCCCTTCCCGCCATGGAACTCTGCGCATTGACAAAGAATGAAATATAGCCATCTACCCAGAAACCATTTTCTTTTGACCAAGTTTCCTGTAAGGCAACTATATCGTGTTCCTTCAGTTTTTGTAGCCAAATCGGGTCCTCCTGTTTAGCCCGTAGGCCCGCGATGTTCCATGATAATAACCTGATGTGCCCCCTGCCCGGTTCTAAAGGGTCATTTAAGGCAGTACTAACAGTGTCGCCTGATGTAACAACCACTACATTATCTAAGCATGGGTCAATCAGGCTTTCATGCTCAGGCTCTAGTCATTCAATATCTATTCGATCGGCTAGAGCCGTGAACCTATTTGACAATGGTAAGTCATTTGAAGAAATATTCCTTACAGAATTAGCTAGGCCACTGCCCCTAGGTGGCTTTGTCACCCATTCATTAACAAACAGAGGCGAAATAAGTTTGTCTTCAGCCAAGCATTTTCATGTGACATTTTGTTCTCACCATCACCTGGCCTATAGGCTCGAGGGTAAAAAAAGCCAAGGGGCATCGCTCGAACACCTTTTCCTACAGGGTCCAAAGGGGAGCCATCCCAGAAGAGGCGGCTGGCAACATTTCTAGATTTAAAATTAACAATTACACAATCTCCAGCTACCTCTTTCTTGCTTGTGCCCACCCAGTTGACCCTTCTACCTGTTACAATATTGTCTGCGATGTTACTTTCTCCCGTGCAGTTAGCATTACACCATTTTTTAACATGCTTAAGGAGAGTGTCATGATGTTCTACCACCCCATCTGCAAGTTTAGGCACGTTAACCAAAATTGCTACAAAAGGTGTTGCATCCGGAGGTAGATTTACTGGGGGTACCCTTCTTGCCCCAACCCCCTGCGGGCCTCTAGGCCTTACTGTAGTATTTACACTGGGAGCAGCCTCTGTCGTGGGAATATATATCCCCTTATCCACTTTCCCTTTTTTTGAACAGGGTTATCGGTGGCCACTTTAGAAGTGACAATGGGTCTATTTGTAGAAGGACCACCAACCTTAGGGGCGGAAACCTGCACAACTGTAGGACATGGCGCCATAGGTGTAAAAGAAAAAGGGGCCCGGGTATTAAGGGCATCATTGATGCGCTCACATTTTGCCACAAGGCCCTTAACACAATCCTTCAGAGTCTCAGTGATGTCGGAAGCAATCTGGATTAGTGCGGTTTCAAGTCTTTCTGTAAAAAGTTTTTCCAATAAAGACGAGATGCCCTCCTCAGTGACGTAAATTGGCCGTTGAGGCCCAGGCTGGTTAAATGCAGTACTTCCTAAATCCCCCGGGGTCATAGGGAATGATGGTATCACTGTTTCAGGCAAAACCGGGAATGGAAGAACTGTGAGGGATTGTGGCAGGGTGGGTCTACAAGACTCAATGATGACCCTAGGTTCCAGCGGGATACAGTTGATAGCAGAAATATTAGATGTGTTAACGGCCCCTGGGCTGGTTGCAAGACCCAACTCACGCTCTGACTCTGCAATCTGTGTTGATAGTTCACCCACCTTTGTTGTTAAGTACGTAATGATACTAGTCGTGTACTTAGGCACCTTAGCTTTAGCTTCGCGTGCCGCCGATGTTGCAAGTTTGCGCTTACCCATGATGAAAGGGATGTGGCCCGTCCCGTCCCTGGTCGTCCTTGGACGGCCTTAGACGGCCCGCCCTCTGCCCGGGCTCCGCCCGGCGCCGCCCGCGCGCGTCCGCGACGCGGAGGAAGCTGTTTCCTTTTGTGTGCCTCCTGGCGCTGTCAGCAGGAAGTGGGCTGTGATTTGCTCTGGGCAGGATGGGAGTTGTGGTCCGCTCCTCTCCGCGGCCGTGTGATGGTGCTGCACGGCGGCGGGGGCGACCACAACGTCAGGGACCCAGCGGCGCGGTGTGATGGTGCTGCACGGCGTCTGGTTGCTGAGAGCAGCGTGCTGCAACCCCTCCTGGAGCCGGTAATGATTTTTTATGCCCCCCGCTCCACTCCGGGAGCCGTCTCCTTTTGTGCGCCTCCTGGCGCTGTCAGCAGGAAGTGGGCGGTGATTTGCTCCGGGCAGGCTGGGAGTTGTGGTCTGCTCCTCTCCGCTGCCGTGTGATGGTGCTGCACGGCGGCGGGGGCGACCACAACGTCAGGGACCCAGCGGCGCGGTGTGATGGTGCTGCACGGCGTCTGGTTGCTGAGAGCAGCGTGCTGCGACCCCTCCTGGAGCCGGTAATGATTTTTTATGCCCCCCCGGACACCCAAGAGGGCCACAACACCCACCGCCACCACCCCAGGACGCCATCTCCCCACCCACCCTGGACAAAGACATGCCACATCGACTTCACGGAATCATGTACCAAACATTCCGCCTGATGTCGCACAGTTACATCTGGTTACGTGCATGCGTCGACACAAAAATGAGCATCACACATTCACATTTGAAGCAACAAATGAAAAGTTATTAAAACAAACACAGAACAGAAATAAAGACACATGGCGGCACCCCTCGGGACACTCCGTAGGTCACAGCCTACAAGACAAAAGTCATGATGAGCAGATGTGTCCTGAACACATCAAGGGACAGAGAGAGAGTGAAGGAGAGAGAGGGAGAGAGAGACAGATGGACAGAGAGGGAGAGAGATTGATAGACATAAAGAGAGAGGGAGAGAGAGAGACGGACAGAGAGGGGGAGAGAGAGGTACGGACAGAGAGGGGGAGAGAGAGATAGATGTACAGAGAGAGGGGAGTGATAGATGGACAGAGAGGGGAGAGAGACAAAGAGAAAAGAAGAGAGGGGCATGAAGAGAGAGTGCCGACACTGCGCACCCAGGCCAGACTGCTCACCTGCTGCCACTGGTGTGTCTCCAAACACGTGTTGGTATGTAGTACAGTTCTCCAGGTCCCTCATTTGAAACAACCCATCATCTGAAACAGAGTCCAGATACCTGAATGTCAAAGTACATACAATTGCCTGCGACATCATCACATTTCCGCCCCTGCGCACCCAGGCAGCTGTACCCCAGCCCCTCCCACTGCCCAGTGGTGCATGCCTGCCCCAGCGCACCCAGGCAGCTGCACCCCAGCCCCTCCCATGACCCAGCGATGCATGCCCGCCCCTGCGCACCCAGGCAGCTGCACCCCAGCCCCCCTCGCTGCCCAGCGGTGCATGCCCAACCCTGCGCACACAGGCCTCACTGTTCACCTTGTGCCACCGGCATGTAGAAATTAGGGCCCACCGGGTGCAGGTGCAGGCTCCAAGCCTGGGCCCCGCAGACATGGCACCCTCCACATCATGCAGCTCCGCTCCGTGGGCCCCCAGGTCTCACATTTGGTGCTAGGTCTTGATTTCTTCATGGATGAGGACATACTACTGCACCCAGCATCATCGCAGGCTGCATACCCCCTCAGCCTCATAGGTGCCACTAACTCTGTGATCCAGGAGGTGAACCCACGTGGCGTTAGGCCCATGCTGCCCGCTGACTCAGGCCTACACTGCAGTCCAGCAGGACACACAAAACCTGAGCCGTCTGGACCGCTGGCATGGGGCATCATTGCAGGCTGCACACCCGCTAAGCACTTAAGGTGCTCCTACCTCAGTGAAAGTCACCATCCCATGGGGGTGTGCCTGTGCCAGCCGCAGTGTATCCGGTGCCCACAAGTCTGAGTCCCGCTAGTCATGGACTCTCTGTGATTGGGTATTGCGGTGCGGATGCCATCATGTCACCTGCGTGCCGGCGGAATGTGATGTTGCAAGCCCCTGGGTCCCCATGCCTACATGCACACCACACAGATACACACACAGAGAGGTTGGCACATGCGCCCCGCCTCTTTTATTGGCAGGGTCACATGTGCTCTGACGCGTGTGCTGGATGGGTGTGGTGTGGGTGTAAACCAGCCATGAGGGAGTGACCGTGGCATGCTGACAACTAGACCTGTGAGCAGCAGACCACTACAGGGGAATCCTGGCACATGTGGTGTTGTTGTCCCCCTGGGAGCATAAGCGTACTGGGCTGGCCTGGCGTATGCCAGTCCAGAGTAAGGGTTTGAACAATGACCTCTGGGCTCTGGGCGTGGTTCCGTATGGGGCTGGACAAGGAAGTTGTTGTTGCATCGGCGCCACCCAGGCAACATTTAGCAATGGGTTGCCCTGTGACCCAAGTTCAATGACATGAGCCACAGGGATGTAGAGAGAATTCATTGACCCTAGATTCATCAATACTACCACACATGAAAGACCATAGACACAACACATCTGTGTGAGTCAAAATGTTTAACCTCTTAACGATGCTGTAGTTTGATTAAGTGGGCGGGCCGTATCGGCCAACGGACGTGCACAGCACTACAGAGGTAGTGCTCATGACGGCCGTTGGCCGACGGGCGCAACAAAGGGCACATTCAGTGGAGTGTGGCATCTGGAGCAGTACAGGGCCATGCAAACTCCAATTTACAATATTGGCCCGTGGATGGCCAGCCAGAGTCCTTCAGCGAATGACAAGTCGAAAGGGAGAGGAAGAGTTCAGTCCGCAGTCTGATTGCTGTTTCATTGGCGATCAGACAGAATGTGGCAGTCCATTGCGAGGTCCAAGGTGAGTATCACAGAGTGTGTCGGGGGAAAGTGGAAGGTGATGATGCAGAGGGCAGAAGCTAGCTGAAACCGGCCGTATGGCAGAGATGAATGCTGCTGCGTCCTTCTTACCACGATGGCCCTTTCATCTGCCTCTTCATCCTCTGCTGTTCCATGTGCCTCACGTGTGGGTGGTGCTGGCCTTTCCCCAGCACTGTGTGGGAATTAACATGAGAAATGCACTTTATTTTGCCCCCCATTTTTTTGGCAACTGCTTGATGAATCACACAGTGAAGATTCGTCAAATGGTACCAAAGATATATATAAGTAGAACAATGCTTTTACTATGGAAACTAGGTCATAACTATAACTACCTACTGGTGACTGCCAGTAAGTAGCATATATAGTAACCCTGGGCAAAGTACTACGCTACACTCATGTTCTTTGCAAAGTTTGCGCTACTTTGCACTACGCGAATTAAATGTAGCAGAGTGCAAACAAGCGTAGCGCTCATTTGTTGCAACGTCAAGTTTGCAACCGCGAGTGAGCAAAATGACATTCCGGCAAGACTTTTTCCTCGTTCGCGATCAGCAACATCAAGATGCAGATCGCGAGCGTGGAAAATAAACCTCCTGGTGAGATTCTCAATGCGGGAAGGTCAGGTTTCTCATTGCGAGTGGTCGCGTATGCTTGCTCAGACCCTCACACACCCACTCACAGATCCACAGAGACACTCATGCACCCACTCATACACCCAGCGTGATGCTCATGCACTCACTAGCACACACACTCATGCACTCAGGCACACTCACTCTCAAAGGTTACACATTACAGGGAGGTTATAGTTAGGAACTAGAATTTAAAGAAATATAGAAATTCACTGAAAAAACAAATGTTACAGGGATGTTATAGTTAGGCTGACATTTCACTCACCCAAAACCAGAGAAATTCAGCAGCTATACTTACCTGAGCTAACTATAACTTCCGCCCCCACAATGCACTGCTTATGATCTCCTTTCTACACCACTCTGCAAACGCGGCTCGTGGTGCACTACTGATTACTGGTTGAGGAATGAAGTCCACTTTACTCCTGAGAGACCTTGGGGGCTAAGAAGCCATCCTGGACCCTCCTATAAGTCCAACACAGCGGGATTCCTGAGAGCTGGTCAGAGGCCCAGCCTTCTTTCTTTACCACTCTGTAAACATGATTACTAGTTAAAAAAATATAAATTCACTGAAAAAACAAAGGCTACAGGGACGTTATAGTTAGGCTGACATTTCACTCGTACAAAACCAGAGAAATTCAGCAGTTATAGTTAGCTGAGCTAACTATAACTCATGCCACCGCAATCCACTGCTTATGAACTCACATATTACATCACTCATGACATGGTCAGTGACATCACTGATGACATCTCAAATGACATCACGGATGGCATCATCCAGTGACTGTGAGTGTTTTAAAAAGTGTATGAGTGGTAAATATATATACACCAAGGTGTATTGATGAATCAGTGAGTGTATGAGTGCCTGTATGGGAGATTCATTGGTTGTCTCTTGCGCCCAGGCAATGCCCTGTTTATGACCTCACATATTACATCACTCATGACATGGTCAGTGACATCACTGATGACATTTCAAATTACATCACTCATGACATCACTGATGGCACCATCCACAGAATCTCTGATGCACCCAATCACACACAATATAACCTTTCATACACCACTCCAACTTCCATCCTAACATTCTCAAAACCATTGACACATCCATACCAGTACTTACACAGCCACTCACTGATTCACAGGTCTACACTCACATCCACTCAGTTACCCATACAGCCACTCAAACACCAACTCACTCACTAAAATATCCACAGATATATCACTCATACACCCAGACAGCCACTCACACACATTCAGTGACTCATGAGCTAGTCACATACCAACTCACTCACCTATCGATCAATCATGTAGCCATTTACTCACCTATACAGTTATACACACAATCACTCATTTATTCATACAGATACTAACACATACTCACTCACCTACACAGTCACTGACACAAGCACACATTCACCCATGCAGCCACTCTTACAATCACCTAGTCAAACATACACTCACTCATATACTCCAACACTCACCTATACTGCCTTTTACATATGCCGTTACACACCCATATACCACTTGCACCTTCATTAACTCACCATCCCAGCCATACACCGACTCAGCTCCTCACAGATGCACTTACTAACCCATACAGACACTGACTCAATTAATGCAGGCAGTCACACACACCCTCACCCACCCACACAGACATTTATACACCCATGCAGGTACTCAGACAACCTATGAATCTCCCATACAGACATTCACCTACCCACTCACCAACCCATACAGCCACTTAGACACCAATTGACAGACTGATGCATACATTCAGACAACCTAGTCACTCACCCATACATTCACTGAGACACCTAATCACTCACTTATACAATCAGTCACGCACCCACTGAATCATCCATACAGGCACTCATACACTCACTGATTCATCAATGCACCTTGGTGTATATATTTAACACTCAAAAAACGTTTTTAAATCACTCACAGTGCCTGGATGATGTCATCTGTGGTGTCATTTGAGATGTCATCAATGATGTCACTGAAAATGTCATGAGTGATGTAATATGTGAGTTCATAAGCAGTGGATTGCAGTGCCATGAGTTATAGTTAGCTCAGCTAACTATAACTGCTGGATTTCTCTGGTTTTGTATGAGTAAAATGTCAGCCTAACTATAAAGTCCCTGTAAACTTAGTTTTTTTCAGTGAATTTCTAAGGTTTTTTTTAAAGATAATTCCTAACTATAATATCCATGTCTCCTTTGTTTTTTTCAGTGAATTTCTATTGTTTTTTAACTAGTAATCACATTTGTAGAGTGGTAAAGAAAGGAGGCTGGGCTTTCAATGAAGCAGGCACGGACTCCGAATGATGAAGTGCAAAATTGTATTGCTGTTGCTCCATGGTGTGTTTCGGCCACAACAGATGTCACATGTACACGCTGCAGCATTCTCAGCAACTTTTGAATCGTTACTACGTGATTGACAACAAGGACGATAATATCTACTGACAAAAGACGAGTGGTCTGCTGCTTGTCATGGAAAAAGACTATGACTGCGTCAGTACAAAGGCATCTTAGTATACTTGTTGCCTCATACTGGTAAAGGGATCCTCTCTAAAAAGAAAACTATCATTAAAGGCTTAAATGGATTAATTTGAAGTGGAATGAGAAAGTCAGCGAACACATTCATAATAATTGATCTCACTATTAACATAATCAACATATCATATATCAAAAGCTGTTTGTTCGCTTATGTACATGAATCAGACCTGTTATTTCATATATGACATCCATAATTACTGAATACATGAAATCAATATGGGGTTAGCAATTGTGCCGAATAAATGCATCCCTATTTAGGTATATAAATAAATACATAAACAGAATAAATAAATATGTATACGTAATATAATATAAAATATATACATAATATATATATGTTGGCCCCAAATGGGTCTAGTCATGCTATAACTATGGTCTATAGAAATCGTAGTAATGCGATCACATTGTTATAAAAATCCTGTGATTCGCTTAAGGGTCATTGGAGCTATCAACTAACCATTTTTGATGGGTTCCTTTTAACGTACTCCTTCTGTCTCCTAGTGTACCATGGCCTATTGAGTAAAACTCTTGATCGCCATTACCATAGTTGTTATGTTTGCTATTATAGGCCTTAATGCTCGAAATTCATTTAATGACAAAACAATGCAGCAGTCAAATAGCATTATTCTATGGTGCCTGTGTCCAATGCTTACTAAAGAGACAAGTGCATACTAAAGTACTTACTGAAGTGCTGAACGTGTGAAGTGCATTGTGTGATATATATATATATATATATATATATATATATATATATATATATATATATATATATATATATATATTCTTCTGTCATCTGTCTTCTGTTATCTGTGATGCATACAAATTCTGCATTTCCTTTCACAATGGAATGAGAATGTACTCATGAAATTAAAATCTTTCATGGAGAATTAAAGCAACTGCACAAAGCTTTTGTTTCTGAAACCCTTTTCCTTCAATAATATCACAAGTTGTAAATATTTCTAAACAATTTAGGAATAAACTCGGACACCATGAACATCGACACCGAGGAATTTGTATTTCTGCACCAGGCACGCTACCTTATTTTGAACATTTTTCTTTTTCTATCTTGACCCCTGACTTCCTGTAATACTGTCAGTGGATTATTTTTTGTCACTGAGGGAGATGCTTAAGCATGGACCGGAGCAGATAAGTGATATGACAAAAATCAGCCTTGGCAAAGCATGGAATTACTGACCACTTTAATAGCTCCAGCTGACCTCTAGCTGAAATGTCACCTCTGGTTATTACCATTCCTATCCACTTTTATGGTTTCTGGAATATAATTTGTCACACTTTTTTATCGGACTCGTGCAAGCTTTCAGCTTTTAAAAACACGAGCTATCACTCAGCAGTGCTAACAATTATACATCATTGAACATACCTGCCTGAAAGCAAAGTGTGAATGGTCTACGTGAGATGGGAGTGAGTGTAAGTGTTTCGTGTTTTAGGCTCGAGAGTTACAATAAACGCACCCACGCTCGGTGACTGGAAATGAGGACATGATTTTCACATTTCTTGTGAGATCTGTTAGATAAGATGTGGATGTTGCAAAGCACATTTCTCCACTGTGGGAAACAGAGCACGCGAGAACTCGCTGTTCTAGTGGAACAGGTTCAAGTGTTTCCAGCCGAATATCGGTAACAATGACCACATTGTATTGATATATTTCTCCGCCGCCTCTATCTCTCACCTCGAAGACGTGCTGCACTGCACCTGCTCGAATGAGAAAAACGAAAAAAAGGTTTAAATTTGTGGGGCATATTATCAACGATTAGCGATATTCATCTCTAACTAGGCTTAGCAACGATTTTTTTATCGCTAAGCATCGCCGGAAATTATCGCTGAGATAACGTGCTATTAGCTACGTTTATCTCCAAAGCGATAATTTTTCCGGCGATAGCGTGAATATCGCTGAGAATACAGCGATATTCACGCATTAGCGACTAAATGCTCTTAGCCATGTTATCCACCTCCCATTGGATAACATGGCTAAGAACTGGTCTGGGCAGCTGTTAGTTTTTGGCGATATTCGCGCTTAGCGCACATTTTGCCATTGCTAAGCCTGCCTTGCTAATAGGCGTTAGCGACATTAGCGGCTGCTTTCAGTCGCTAACGGGTCGGGAACGCCCACTTTGCATGTCATTAGCGATAATTATCGCTAACATTAAAAGCGGGCCCCAAACCGCTCGCTATCACCTCAAAGCTGTCGCTAACTGCTGTTAGCGACAGCTTGCTAATAGAGCAATAGAATTATCGCCGCTTAGCGGCACAAAACGGTCGCTAAAGCGGCGATAATTGCCTATCGCCACCTTTGGTAATATGCCCCTTTATTCTTAATAGCTATAAGAAGACTGTTCCACTATCGGAATCAGTCGATATCCGAAATGTTACTTTGGGAAATGTGACCGTGAAATTACTGGGTCTTTCTAGACCGTCCATTGAGAGGCAATGCGTTCTGACACACTGAAGATCTTAGCAGGGGCAGCTCTAGGCTCGTGGCGGCCCTGGGCAAGGAGCATGGGTAGAGGACCCCGGAAGAGGGGGTCCAGAGCCCCCTGGAGCTCAGGAAGGTGTTTTAATAAAACGTTGAAGTGGAACAGAGCCGTAGGCCGCCAAATCCCTGCCAGGGGCCACCACGCAAATATGTATAGATCCTCACAGGATTATTATATTAAGGATATATATTGGCGTGGCACACCCTGGGGTTTGGGCGGCCCTGTGCTGGTGCACAGCTTGCACATGCCGATGGCCACCCCTGATCTTAGATTGGTTGGTACCAGAGACCACCAGAGACCACCAGAGTCCCACCACCTCATTCATTCTGGTAACAAAATGCACATTTTGTACCATTTCTCCTTCTTGGCCTACCCACTAGCAGGGTGGGTATATGAGATACAGTATGGCCTTGCCTAAGGGCCGGGAAGCAAAACCGCTGTAGACTAGAGCTCATACCTTTTTTTGGCCCCCACTGTAAAATAAATAAAGCTGTATTGGAGCATGCTGTCCTCTGCACTGTTTAATCTGAGCCATCCTCCTGTCTTGCCAAGGAAGTAAAAATATGCAGCAACCATTCCACACCGCCCCAAAATATTACAGATATAATAGAAAATGAAGAAACAACAACTGTTCAATCACTAATCTCCAGTAACTCAGCTGTACCTTAATTTCCTGGTCACTTTACAGTCACTTTTTTTACTTGACTCTGGTACTGCACCATTGCTACTGACTCCACTTGGACAACCGGTATTGGGCATTGGTGCTGAAAACATAATTAGTTTTTTATTAGCTCATCAGCAAAATACATTATATCAAGTCACTGCAGTTAGTGGCAATTCTTCCTAATGTGTATATATAAACTTTTAAGGTACAAAACTCTGAGAACATTGCCAGAAGTGATTCAAAAGGTAGCAACACTTTTTGCTACGTGTTTGACCAGTAATAACATTAATTTATTAGTGCTTCCTATAATGTCTATTAACCATATGTGAATATGATATTTGTACAGTGTACAAATTGGACTGTATCATTTCAATGTGCTATCAAATATTGCAGTTAAGGAAGGCCACACATTACACCATCGCCTCTCGTAAATTCACAATGTGATATGTCCACACGGCTATGAGGCAAATGGCACAGCAAATGGTCAACCTCTGTGAGCTTTGGCAGCACAGCGATTGCCTCATGAACTGAAGACTTTCCTCACTAACTTACTTACTTATGACTGCTACCCCTTCTGGGGTAGGGACCATTAACCTGGACTCTTCAGTCATCCCAGCCCTGGGCTTTTCTTTCAATGTGACTCCAGGTATAACCCATCTTGCAGTCAGTGTTTCTTAGTCTTACTCTTTTCATTTTCCTTTGAGATGGTGGTGTTGGACACAGGCTTGTGGAAGAAGTGACCTATCCAGCCCGAGAATCTTTTTATGATTTCTTCATGAGCAGAGAGTTGGAAAGTCTGCTGCCATGGGTCATTGTTGCTATTGATGTTTGCAAAAACAATTGATGGACAGAATGTTGCACAATGGCAAAACATTCAGCCCCAGTCACAGATCTGGGTTTAATCCATCGTTATTTTGCTTACCACACCACCCCAGTTCAGACATGGCCATATGCAAATCAATCTTGACCCTGTGCCTCATGGGAATAGTCCAGCCCGAAATGCCAAGCCACTTTATGATAGATTAACCCTGAGGGACAGTGCTAAGTTCTGGACCATAGTGAACACACCTCTGTTTAATGGCAGGGAAAATGAGGTGATAGAGGTCAACATTACCGAGAAACAATGGCTGGACCATTTTGAGACTATCTATGGCAGTAACATCGTCGTAAAACTATTCTCCCCTACAGAACCTATGACCTCAGAAACCCCGCTGAGATTCTCGGTGAAGGAAGTACAAAAAGCCATAGAAAACACTGCGAGTGGTAAGGCCCCTGGCCCAGATGGGGTCCCTGCAGATATGTATAAGGCACATTCCCATATATGGTCTATTGTTCTTGCAAATGTTTTTAATTTAGCATGTATGGACAAATCTAGTATACCCCCTTCTTGGTCCCACTCTATTATAATCCCCATTTTTAAAAAGGGCCAAAGGGGAGACCCAAGGTGCTATAGACCGATATCTCTGATCGACTCGTCTTTCAAGATATTGGGTAAAGTTATCCTAGAAAAAATTAGCAAGTGGGAAAAAGAAAATGAAATTTTGTGTAATGCCTAATATGGTTTTAGAACTGGAAGAGGTACAGAGGACCAGTGCCTTAATTTGTACTTGACTATCAGTAAATATACTGTGGCCTCTAGGGGGTTGATCCATTTGGCATTTATGGATTTGTCCACAGCCTTCGACCTAGTAAATAGGTCGAAGCTGTGGACAATGCTTTTGGAGCTGGGCATGGACCGGGCTCTTGTAAATTTTTTAGCCTACTTACATAGAGACCTGAGTGCATCAGTGCGTATGACATCGGACGGGAAATGCACTGCTGGGTTCAGATCAGCTAGAGGGGTGCGTCAGGGGTGCATTCTGGCCCCCATGCTGTTCTCTTTGTATATCAATTATTTGAACAAAACTTTATGTACAGCTACTCTAGATATACCCAGCATGGGAGGGATTCCACTACCTGTATTGTTATATGCTATATATACTGTCCTTATGTCTAGAACCCCAAACGGCCTACAGCAGCTCCTTGATTCTTTTGGGGCCTTTATGCAGAAATTAGATCTGGTAGTGAATATGGAAAAATCGCATGTCATGTCACTAGGTAAAGGGAAGAATAATACGAAAACGCTACGCTGTAATGGCGTAGTGTTGTCAAAAGTTAAAATATTCACCTACCTAGGAGTAATATTCGATGACATGGGCTCCTGGACACCCCAGATTGCAAATAAAGCGATGGCTGTGCGAAGATCTTCGGCTGCCATACTGGGTTTCGCGAAAAGGTTGGGAGGGAAACCTACTGAAGCTGTACTGACCTTGTATAGAGCGAAAACTTTGGCCCTAGCAAGATATGGTGCAGCGATATGGGGTTTTAAAGATCCCACCCCAATACAGAAAGAAGAGAACAAATTCCTGCGCCTATTAATGGGCTTACCACATTTCACCCCATCCTTCGCAGTACATACAGAACTTGGGATAAGATACATTGAGGACACACTTAAAATGGCCCCATTACTCCTTTGGCTGAAACTATGGTTGAACCCAAGCTTAACACTAAATCATAAAATTATCAGCGATTGTATGGGAAGAGACAGAGCAAAAGATATACAATGGCTGACGTACATTAAATCCATTGCTACACAATTGGGTCGCCCCAATCTTTATTATAATCCTGAAAGCCTGAGTAAAGATGATATCTCCTGGGTAAAAGTACAATTCACGAATATTAGAAATCTTTACCGTGAAGCCCAAGAAATCGAGAAACCAACAGTAAGGGCTCATTACACATTAATATCTACCATGACAATGCAACCCTATCTGACAATTGTGAACAGACCATACCACCGATGGCTTTTGACGAAATTTCGTTTTAATCAAATGCATCTTTTATTAGGTGAATATAAGAAATGGTGTACCCCAAGGGAAAATGATCCATGTAAATGTGATAACTTTTCGGATCAAGACTTGATACATTTAGTGTTCTTCTGCCCGTTTCTTGCCGAGGGCAGAAAGAAATATATTATACCATTTTGAGGGACAAGGGATTTAAGCAGGTAAAACCTGCATTGATGTACTTACAGCTTATGGTGTTCCCTATAGTGATGTTTGGGGTTGCAAACTTTTTGGTTTCGTCTATACGTTCTAGACAAAATAGACTGTTGAAATAGACTGTTGAGAACCTCAACGATGGAATGTTTACAAGTCTAGTATAATCTTATTTGTCAAGAGTTGCCAATCTTTTGAATTAAGTAACCCTGTAAAATGGAACTATGGATAACTACAGTACATACGAGAGATTACGGAAACATGAAGTTTTTTACGATTTTAATTGCTTCTTATTTAATTGCTTTTACTAGTTTTTATATCTCCACTTTCCAGCAATGGCTCTATAATGAAGTGAATTGATGATTTGTGTATATCTGTGTATATTTGTATATTTGTATGTGTAGAATACTTTTAGGATTTTAAATTAATTGAATAAAGTATTTTTGACTCTGACTCTGACTCCAAGCCATGTCTTCCCTGGACCGGAATCAAGCATCCTAGGACCGGTTTCTGGCTATCAGCCATCATCAGCCAGGATAGCTTGATTGTTTGACCAGAAGATTTGGAGGATTTTCCTCAGACAGTTGTTGATGAAGGTCTTGACTTTGTTGGTGGTGGTCACAGCTGTCTTCCACGTTTCTACTCCATACACAAGGACCGATTTTACATTGGTGTTAAAAAGTCTGATCTTGGTTTGCAGTGTTAGTTCCTTGGGGCTCCAGATAATTTTTGGTTGAATTGATTTGCCGAGTCTTGCCTTGATGTAGATATTTGTGCTGCCCTGCTTGTCTATGACACTGCCCAGGAAGGTGCAGGCCTCAATGTTTTTCAGTGCATCTCCTGCAAGAGTGACAGCAATTGTGCTGGCTGTGTAACCCTTATTGGTCTTGGTTTTTCCCCTGTGGAAGCTGTGCTGATGTGGCTGCCACATTGTCAGTCTTACCTTGCATCTGCAGATAGGAATGGGAGAGTAAGGCAGGGTCATCTGTGAAGTCCAAATCATCGAGCTGCATTCAACATGCCCACTGGATTCCATTTCTTCTCCTTGTTGTGGATCTCTTCATGATCCTGCCATTCCCGTGTATGAGTTCCTGATGGTTCCTATAGGTTTACCTGCCACACCACAGTGGTGGCACAGTTTCCAAAGGGTCTCTCTGTCGTCACTGTCGAATGCTATCTCATAGTCATTGAAATTGACATAGCTGGGGGAGTTCCATTCCACCAACTGCTCAATGATGATGCGTAGTGTTGCAATCTGGTCTGTGCAGGATCTACCTTTGCGAAAGCCTACTTGCTGGTCTCGTAACTGAGTATTGACTAATTTCTTCACTCTGTTCAGGATGACTCTGTTGGACACTTTGCCTGGGGGTCGACAAAAGAGTTATCCCTCTATAGTTTGTGCTTTAACACAGGCCACCTTTTTTCTTGATCTCAATGAGATGACGCTCTGTACTGTCCGATGGAACATTTTCCTTTTCCCAGATCGTTCCAAAGATGGGATAGAGAATGACTACTGATATTTCGAATGTCTGCCTTCAGTGCCTCTGCAGGATCTTTGTCAGGTCCTCTGCCTCAAATGTTTGAAGGCTTGCAGTATTTCTTTTTTGTTTGGTTTGCTGCAGTCAACTGGCAAGTCCTTGTCAGCTGGGTGTATGTCTGGTGGCATTTGCTGCTTTCGCAATTCTTCAAAGTGCTCCACACATTTTCGTTGTTGGTCTTCATTACCCATGATTGTCTTCCCAGCTTTGAGCCTGATTCACAAAGATAAACTTGCACTTTTGTGTAAGTTTACTGCTTTTCAGTATTCACAAAGGTACACTTAAACCAAAAGTCTAAGGGACTTGTTTATGAGAGGCTTGCGCAGCTGGAGCTTCACTTTATTTTAATGCTCCGGGGGCACAAACCTCTCAATTACATCTATGAGGTGATGCAAAGCCACTCTGAATGGCTTAGCATGGCCTTATAGAGATGGAGTAAGACAAACAGCACAAGTTGCTACCTTGCATTGCTCTGTGTCAAGGAGTCATTTCATGGGCGTTGCGGTGGGTTATTCCACCAACACCCATGGATTTTACCACTGCCCCAGATATACTTAATCACATAAACTTGGGGCAAAACCTTACACCTCCACAGAGCAGGCGTAATGAGGAGAAATTATGTAGCACACACAGAAAAAGGAAACCACTTCTCAGGATTGTTTTATGAAGGAAGGTGCCCTTTCCTGCCACAAACTACTCTGCCTGCAATGAAGGCACCCTTGCACCAGCACAGGCAGAAAGGACCGGAATGCACTGTATTTCATAGTTAGAGGGCATTCCTGCTCTTTCAAATTGGTGTAGGGCAGGGCAGCAAAATAAAGTGCAGCATTGCCCTACGCCAATTCCTGACAATTGAGGCTCTAAGTGTACTACTTTCGGTATTCACAAAGGGCATTTACGAGTAGTATCTTTACGTCTGTAGTTGGGTGGAATCTCCACACTAAGGCAGAGATTCCTCTCTCAGGCCGCAGTAAGTGTAATTACATACGCCTGCTGACTATCAACACCCAATCCCAACACTACAAACCACATAAAAGCAGCACACAATCAGGGCCTGGTTTTGCCACTTCGACCTTTTGTCTGCCTGTGCTGCACCTTGCCTCCACTATACTACCTCTGAGAAGAATGATGAATTATAATGAGGAGAAGACCACCATGATAATCAAGTTCATAGTGATGCACCACAAAAGACTGCATTGGCTACCCCCCTACAGCAGCAGTGCTACACAGAAGGTAGCCCTACAGCAGCATTTGGCTACTACAGTCACTGCATTGGGGAAAGATGTCTGTAGTGTCACAAACATAAAAAAGAAGTGGGAGGATGAAAAGAGGCGGATGAAGGAGAAGTACAGCAGGATAGAGGTAGCTAAAGCTCTCCCTGGTGAACCAACTGGAACTGGCTTTCAACTCCCACCACTTGAGAAGAACACCCTCTCCACCATGCAGCCCCTCTGATTCATGGGCTGCCTGTAAGAGATGGCCTCAGTATAGTGGCAGGTAACATGTGATGATAACATTTATAGTAAATGATAAATATCTGCGACACACTACAAATGTGACTTTGGATGTTGTCTCAAGTATGTGCAAATTGCATGGTGAGTCATACCCTCATGTCTCTCATGTCATTCATTGCACTACAAGTCCCAGACACCTTTGGGATTGAAATAGCAACTTCCAATTCCTTAATCCCGAACAGTGGCCAATCAATGCTGGTGTATTCACCTAATACTGGTATATAGCAATAGCTAATGAGCCTCATTCACATATGATTGCTGTTGGCATGTAGATGCAATTGGGTAAATGTGTGACATGTTGAACACAGTCAACATTTCTTAGTTACGTCTGGTGACTTTACCCTTTTGTTGCCACATACAGCCAGAGTACAGTCACTCACTGGAGCAGAGGTCCCTGCATCTGCGGGATACAATTTCATGGGGCACATCAACCCATACAATCAGCACAAACTGGTATGTAAATATCATCAGGAGAGGGTCCAAACTCCTTCATTGCAATCACATAATCCATAGATATATTACATTACATCTATCCACATTCCCAAACCTGTGGACTGAACTAGGAAATGTTGTGCATTACATATGCCAATTAGAATGTAAACTGAAAACACACATTTCAATGTAGGCCCTGTGACATTGTCTAGAAAAACACAGCCCACAGTGATCTCTGCTACTTGTGCGGGTGTGACATCTGAATCTGGTCAGGCATCACAAACTGGGTGAATGCGGGACCCTGGTAAGTATACCTAAGAATGACTTTACCAAATGGTCATGCTCCACTAATGTGGATTAAATGTCAGCAGTTTGTGGTGTGTGTCTAATATCACTGTTGTCACTCATCTGCATATGCTCACGTATGGCTCATAACAGTATACAATTTCGTAACATGTTGGCTAATGAAAGGATGACTCAAAATGTATGGTAAGTGAGTGCAGTATGTACATAAATTTCTTATATTGTTTCTTAAGAAGAAGAGGAGCCACAACTGGGAAAAACTCCATGACATGAATACTTGGCAACACAATCCCAGGACCCAAAATGTAAGGTAATTGATGTGTATGAGGGCTACGCTGATGCCAGTAGGGTTGTAGTTTGGGAGGGAGGGTAGGACTGGTAAGGTGGGTGTAATGGAAGTGAAGCAAATACATCTGGTGGCTGAACTGCACAACATAAAACCAGTACAGGTGGGAATCATCCCAGCTACTCCACGTGACCAAATTGTGTGATCCTAGTGAAATGCTGATTTTCACTTTGCCTTCTCTTCCTCTATAATCACAAATAAGCTAATTTCGAAATACATAGCTTCAGGATGTGTGGTGTTCAAAACCTTATCCAGTGTTAGGTAAAATAGACTATGATGGTGTTCATGTATAATGGGAATACAGGCCACCCAAAGAGTGTGCAGCACAAGTGTTTGAGCTACCAGTCCACAATGGGCATTGTTGTTCTGGGGAGGGGAGAGGAATGAATGATACCCAAAACTAAGTTGATAATTATATATCTCCAAATTAACTCTGCAATGAACTGACATGATCTGAAGTGCAGAGGTGAAATTGCTCTGCATGTTGAGAAACACTCCTTTATAATTTTGAAGAGACCACATCATACTTGGTATGGTATTAATGTTATGTTATTAAAATATTTCTTAAGCGTGCTATCACTGATTAGTTTCTTGGCGCTGAGATCAACAGTAACATAGATGAGAGGTGGGGAGTTATTAAAAGGCTAGTCTATAAAGCCAGGTTTTCAAGGCTTTCCGGAAGGAGAGAAGGTCTTGGCAGTTCCGGATCTCCTGAGGGAAGGTGTTCCACAAGCAGGGAGCAAGTGTTGCAAACCTACGGCCTCCAGCGCGCTTGAGTTTGAAAGAGAGTGTCTGGAGGAAGCCCTGATGGAGAGAGCGGAGGTTGCGAGGTGGAACGTATGTGGTGATTAGTTGGTCAATGAATTTGGGGCTTTTACAGTACAGGGATTTGAAGATCATACAAACTGTTTTAAAAGCGCAGCGTTGGGGGACCGGAAGCCAGTGCAGTTTCCTAAGTAGGGGAGTAGCTGCCTGCCACCTCGGTTGATTCAGAATTAGCCTCGCGGGGTAATTCTGTACCATCTGGAGCCGTTTGGAAAGATAGTTAGGAAGGCCCAGATAAATGGCATTGGCATAGTCCAAATGAGACTTGACAGTGGCGATCACAACCTGGGTGATTGCTTCGGACGTCAGTAGACGCCGGACCTTCCGGATTTTTTTTAGCTGGAAAAAGCATTTAGAGACCACCTGGCTCACTTGTGCTTTTAGTGAGAGATCGCAATTCACAATGACTCCAAGTGTTTTGGCCGATGGTGAGGGTGTCGGGGCTTGACCCAGCTCTGTTGGCCAGTAGAGGGGGCCCCAGTGCTTAGCACTGTCCCCAGTAAGGACTTATGATGCATGATGACACTACAAAGGAATGAGTATACAAAGGTAGGCAGTGCAGGACACCCTAGTTAACTTCCTTCCTTTAACTATCAGTAACCTTCAAATACAAGTTTGCCAGCTAAAGTGATATCTGGTTGATGTTGGTGCCATGTTGAGGTTACAACTGCCCAGTGCTGCTGTTGATGAGGGGGCTGCATGAAATGGTCAGAAGGTCACATGCGGACCCCACCCTTAAATTGAATATCACTGGTCTATGGGTTTGACATAGACACGGAAAATCCTTACCTTCACCCTTTGCACTTAAATATGGACATGTATGTCATATTATAGCGGCCGGCCGGAGTTCCTCATTGAACCAGATGACACCATCCAGGGGTTTGGGAGATATCATTGTAACACAGTCAAACCCAATCAATCAAGCAGGAATTTGTATAGCGTGGCTACTCCGCGCCTTAGGGTCTCAAGGCGCTGCCCACTGCCACCCGTCGATCAGGTAAGCGTGCCATATAGTGTTGGAAGCTACTGTTTCACAAATCATGTAAAATAACCAAATCCTTGTCTAAGGACATTAGCAGATATAGCCACTTTTGCAAAGCATCTGAAGTTGGTTTGTTAAAAGGCCCCGAGAGAATTAGTGATGTGTGTGTCAAGTGTGCATATTCACATAATTCATACAGAACATTGACTATGGTGTCACTTCCTTCTGAAGCCACTGGATCGTAGACCACATCTTCTGCGAAACACTTGAGAAGCCAGGTTCGGCAGCTGCGATCACAGGGGATCTCAACACTCACAGAGTTTGATTGGAGCTGATGACTTTGCTTTTGCATTGCACATCTGCATTGAACACCTCAATGCTATGATGTGAGCTGTCATGGGATAACTGACACAATATCGAAACCATAAATATCGTGATACCAAAATATTGTGTCAAAATATTGATTACAAAAATTTGTTTTTCTATATATAATGGTAAGTACAAAAATATTGAAATATATATATATTTATCATATGTAGTTTAAAAAGTGAAACGTTAATATTTTACATATATCAATATAATATAAATTGAATATGTTTAAGTAATGTTTTAAAATATATATAAATATTTACTCATTTAAACACACACACATACATATATAAGTGTGTATGTTTATAAGCACATATATAATATAAAACTATTAAAAATATATACATTTTAACTTATATTATATTTGTAGAATGATTTTTACATTTACCAATATAAAAAATATATATATATATACACACACACATATCTATCTATCTTTTGATCTACACATATATATATATATATATATATTTATATATTCTGCTCACAACTTCTTTCGCTCCGGTAAAAGAATGGACGGCACTCAGTGATTCGAATTACACCAATTCATTAGATTTATTTAAATCAAAAATAGGACGCGTTTCGGCATAGCGCCTTTGTCTGCTTTTACTCACACAATGTCAGCTTACATTTTTAAATAAAGTTACATGTTGACGTCACATCCTTTAGTTAATTGACACAAAGGACAGACTAATTGTAAGTTTCGCAGTGGCCATCTTGAAGTTACCTGAAACTTCGATTAATTCTGGCCAATTTTGACAAACAAAAAAATTGTTATTAAGCCCTAGATGGGCAATTCTTAACCAAACATGATTGTGCTAATAATACATAAATAAGTGTATCCACATTGCTTCATTTCATCAACTGATCAAATTGAATTACATCCTCTAATTCATTAACACAAAGGACGGACTGTTTTTAAGTTTCACAGTTGCCATCTTGAAGTTACCTAAAACTTCAATTAGTTTTGGCCATTTTGGCCAAACAAAAAAGTTTTTTGTTATTATTAAGCACTGTATGGGCAATACTTAACCAAACATAATTGTGCTAGTGGTCCTTAAATATATGCATCCACATTACTTGTTTCATCAACTGATCAGATTGAATTACATATATCTATCATATTCAGATGTCAACTTTTTGCAAGGAAGAGCATTATCATATAATTGTGGATCAATATAGGCTGTGGGATGAGGTCTACTGAAGAAAGAGATAGAAAACTTTACTGCTGGTCTGTTGGCCTAAGTGCACGGCCAACTCCTCCCCAATGTTCAACCCATGTGGACTTTTGGTACGGAGATCTATAATGAATCTCAACTCCAATCTCCTCATTTGTAGCTCCCTGTTTCCTCCCCAGTCTTTCAAGGGGACTTGATCTAAGCAGAAGAATTTTAGAAGATTGCGGTCACTGTTGTGCTTTAAAGCAAAGTGTCTCGCAACGGGGTAACTTGGGTTGTTGTGTTGGATTGCTCTTGCATGTTCCAGAATTCTTTTCTTTACTGGATGGATTGAGCTGCCTACGTAATGTAGTTTGCAGGGGCATTCTAAACAATATACACAGAATGGACTCGTGCATGTGAGAAATGTATTGATTTTTCTTACTCTGCCTGTTTCTGGTATTTCATAAGAGGTTACTTTGGTACTGCTCTGACAGGCTTTGCAGTTGTGACAAGGGAAAAACCCTGTAAGGTTCCCTAATCGTGGTGATCTTGGAATGGAGTCAAAATGACTATGTACTAGAGTATCTTTTAAAGATCTGTTCCTTCTGTATGTTATTTTAGGGTAGGAAGACAGATCTTTGCCAATTATCCCATCTGTTTTCAAAATATTCCAATACCTGCCCAGGATTCAATGGATCGTTTGTGAATCTCTGGAAAAGGTTGTGATAAAGCGAGGAGTTTTGTCCTCATTTTCCCTTTTCCTGATCGAATCTTTCAATAAACTGGATCTCGGGATGTGAGAGGCTTTGTCATATGCTTTTTGTAGGGTGTCAGCTGAATATCCCCTAGATTTAAACCTTCCTATTGATTCTTGTGAAGCCTCCTCAAAATCCTCATCTAATGTGCAGTTTCTTTTTAAGCGTAACAGCTCCCCGTATGGTATGTTGTTCTTCAGGGGTACTGGATGACAGCTACTTGCTTCTAAGGTTGAATTACCAGCAGTAGCTTTCCTGAAGAGGGAGGTACAAATTTGGCCATCCTTAATGAATACTTTTAGATCCAAGAAATCCACCTCCTGATTACTTATCGTGCCACTCAGGTGTAGATTCACTGCATTTTTGTTTAGACATTGGATATATATTTTCTGCCTCGGTTTTAGAACCTTTCCAAAAGATAAATAGGTCGTCAATATACCGGTACCACCCGATTATTGACGAGACCAATTTCTGGTTGTCATCGGCCCAGGACACCTGCTTTTCCCACCAGCCAACGAACAAGTTTGCGTAGCTGGGGCGAAGCAGGTGCCCATCGCCGTCCCTCTCCTTTGCCTGTAGTATTGTTTCTGGAGCAGAAAGATGTTATTATGTAAGCAGAAATGCAAAAATTCAATCAACATGCTGTTATGTTTTATCATTTTCAAAGAGCGAGTTTTGAGGAAATACTCAGTTGCCTGTATGCCATGATTATGTGCTATACAGGTATATAGTCCTGTTACGTCAAATACTATCATCAACATATCTGGTTCCCAAGAAATATCCGAGATGATGCGGATAAAGTCAGAGGTATCTCTTATGTATGACGATAGAGTTTTAACGTGTTCAATCAAAAAGAAATCCAAACATTTTGATATTTTTTCAGTTAAGCTGCCCTTGGAAGAAATTATAGGTCTCCCGGGTGGCAGGGTTGAATGTTAGGGGATTTTAGGAAGACGATAAAATGTGGGGACAGTTGGTTGCTGACACGTCAGATATTTCAGTTTGTTTGTATATTTATATTTATATGTGTATATATATATATTACCTACTGGCAGTCGCCAGTAGGTAGTTACAGTTAGGACCTAGTTTCCATAGGAAATCCGCAACATTCTATTTGGAATAACTTTGGCGCCGGTTGATGAATCTTCGTGAAATTCTCCAAGAAGATGGGGCGCTCCGCTTCGCTCCTATCCTGAAAGTTTCGGGGTGATTTGTGAAGCGGGGCCGAGAAAAAAGGGGGTCCCAAAACGTGTTTTCCCCATGCAATTTTCCATGGGGACCTTTAGGTGAGGCTACAGCCCGAACTGCTGAACGGAATTATTCCAAATTTTGCAAAAAGGTAGAGTTTGGTTTGCAGATTATGCTTTTTGTTAAATGGTGTAAATCCGTGCAGTAGCTCCTGAGAAAAACAAAAGTAAAATAATTGATATATCTATAGACGAAGTACCTTTGAACCCCTAGGCCTGCTCAGGGGGTCCCACAAGGACCCCCAAGGCCCACATTTAAAAAAATTTAAATCACGCGTACGGTACGCGTACTGCGTGAAAAAAAAAGTATGCTTTATTGTTAAAAAGCCCCCGGGAGGCCAAGTCCCGGGGGCAAAGTGTTTATTGTAGTGGGGGCCAGAGGGGCCCCCCAGCCCTGGGGACCACCAACCCGGGGCTTTTTTTTAAATAATAATGGGGGGCCCAGAGGGGTCCCCAGCCCCGGGGACCGCCACCCCCGGGGCTTTCATATTATGTATGCGGGGGGGCTCATGACCCCCCCACATGCCCAGGGGACCACCACCTCCTGGGGAATTGCATTTTTAAAATGGGGGAATTGTCCCACATAGAGTATACTGTAGTTACAGGTTGCCCACCTGAATGGTCAGCTGCTTATTGACCAAACTTAAATCATATTTATATACCAATAGAGAGGCAAACATAAACAAATGTGGTATGTTCAAGAAACAAGTAAAATATTAGTTGCAGTTCTAGGTTGCTGTGTTAGTTTCTTCACTTTATTGGATTTTGTTTTCTCTTATTCTCTCAAGATTAATGCAGCCAATGCATTTCACCTTACAAAAGTCTTCATCAGGGCGTAAATAACAAACAAATCAAGAAAAAGCAGAATTTCACTTCAGTAGAAAATCAGGCTTATTTGAAATCTTTCACTGTTGCTACAGGTTTAATCGACACAGGTTGACAATGTTTCAAAATCAGAGGATATAGGTAGTGTAACACCCATGCACTTCATCACATCCCCAAATGAAAGTCAAGCTTGAACAAGTCGCTTTGTGCTTCCTCTCTACAGTCAAGATCTTCAAAGCCTTGTTGCCTCAGCCGGCACCATGGCTGCTTTATCTAACAACGGAAAAAACTTCTTCAAATGTTCTTAACAGCTACAAAAGGTAATTGTGTTGTCTGTTTTTATCCTATCATTAGGCTTCTAGCAGTTGCCATTGTAACTCAATTATGGACTGCTGGATGTTGCTCTGTTCCTGGAAATTGTTGTCTTAGTCGACTAATTTTTACTGAATATTGGTAAGAAAATAAACCATGAAAACTTGGCAGAGCCCACTGCTTCCCACATCAAAATGAATGTTCTTCTCATCAAGGAGGCATTGGAGAGATCCAACATGCTTGCACGCAGGGTCATGGAAGGGTGGAATGAATCCAGAATAGCTAGGAGAAGAACCAGTGTCATGATCTGTAGAGTTAATATATAGAGGAGAGACACATGGTGAGAAGTGCACAATGACACCCGACACATCTTGCATATGTGATAATTTCCTGGTAATGTCACCATCTTCATCTATGAGAAGATGGGAAAGTCCTGTGTCATCTTGGGTTTGATGTCCGGTGCATAGCCCCCACCAGTGGTGGAAGTGCCACAGCAGGTTGGCTGTGGTTCCACAAGAGTTGTAAAAATGTTGGACATCATTTTGTTATATTGATAACATTGTTGGTAACCATACGGAAATATGGTCAGTCTACTGCCTATAGGTTTGCATGCATGGCAAAGAACACATGCAGATAGGATGTAACCTGGACAGTGAGACTCAAAGGTAATATACGCTATAAGTATATTCACCCTTGCCAGTAATGGTGAGGACACAGGGATGCGGGCTAAAAGGGCAAGATAAACATCACACAGTGGCACAGGATTTATAGGGAGTGGGTTTACAAAGAATATGGGAGAGACAGATGTGAGGGAAAGCGTTGTAGTAAATAAAGGTATCTAACTAGGATACATTGTGTGTAATTCCATGACAATGGAAGAGTTGCCTTGCTCTGCTACAATAGCCAACTGCGTGACCTATCCTGAGATTATAATTAGCCCACTCCCCCCACTGGTTAGAATTTCAAGGGGTCTTCCTTAGGAGCCAGTTGGACTGAAAGGTTGAAAAATATTTTGTCACATTAGTTTTCAGTGAGCTATTTGTGCATTAGTGCTGCCACACAGTTTTCACTTGTTAACATGGACAAAAAACTGAAACACACCACATCGGCCACATAGATAAAATGCCCCTTATTTCCCCCGATTCAGAAAAGGGGGTGGTGTCTGAGCATACCCTTCCACTCTTAAGGGTATACTCAGATGTGAGTCCCTTGCTCACTGCACCATCAGGATTCAAGCAAGCCGGGTCGAAGACGGCTGTAATGCCAGAAACCGGTCCCCGGAAGCTTGTTTCCTTTCCAGTATAAGAATTGGCTTGGTAGTTTGGTCTGCCCTGTTCCCATGATGCACTGGGCCAGGGACAGACCAATTTGCATGTAGCCAGGTTCTGAGCTGGAATGGTGCAGTGAGCTAAAAAACGGTGATGGATCAAGCCCTGATCTGTTGACTGGGTACGAGTGTTCTGTTTAATTCAGATACTCTGTCCATCACCACCCCCTTTTCTGAATCCTTATTTCCCCCGAGTTAAACGTGTTTTGAACGTGTACTGTGAAAGATCTGTGCAAAGCTCACAATAAGTGGCCCAAATAAGATTTCACTTGTATCCTGCAGAAGATGCTCTTTTTACGACAAGTCCATAGAACAGAATACTTTAAACTTCTTCCTTAAAAATCTGTAGTGGAAAGGCTTCAATTAATTATGAGCAACAATGTGGTACACCGATTTAACAGGTGAAGGGCAGTGATATCTAGATGATAAAATTGCAGAATAACTTTTTTTCTGAAATAGATGGAACGTATGACCCTAGTGTGCTATAACATAGTGAAACACGTTTACACAAGTTCAGTAACTAATCAAAAATGTTCCCTCGTAAACAGATAAGGAGGATCACAAGTTTAGAGAGAAATTCAAGAATATAGTAGTATTTCGAAACAAAATCGTAACCAAGAAGTTAGATTTTTTTTCATTCATTTAATCAAAAAATTTCGCATTCACCTTTGCCTGGACAAACATAACAATTTTCATGCAACATTACGTACCTCAGGGATAAATCGAGACTAAGATCCAATCTCAAATACATAATCAGCAAAGGGCAAAACATCCTGGGGCCCAGATTGCTAATGCTTTGCACCGGGCTTGCATCACAAAAGGGAGATTTAGGGCATCATTGGGATGACAGTCAGACTTTGCCATGCTCCCGATAAAAGGGACTGCCCATCATAAGGGTGGGGGTCCCGTGCGGGCAATTAGGATGCGCCCGCCACAGTGGCGGGCGCATCCTGAATTCCTGGCATTGTGGCAGGCGGTGCACTCAGCACCGCCCGCCACAATGCCAGGATGGCATGTTGTGCACTTCCATGCACAACAAGGAAGGCACCGCGCTGTGCCTGCCATGTTGTGCATGCAACTGCTGGGGGGTACCATGGGTACCCCCAATGTGCATCCCCACCCCCCAGAGTACCTGAGGGCCCGCAACGGGCACCCACGGTCAATTCCTGCATGACTTTCCATGGTTGCAATGCCGCCACGGAAAGGCATCTTTCTACACCCATCTTAATATGGATCACTGACAAAATATAGAATACAAAAATATAGAATACTTTAAATATCGAAGTAAAAATATAGAAAGCAAAAATATCAAAGTCCTATCTACAAACAGGTAAGTACAAGAATATCGAATCAAAAATATCGGAAAAAAATATATAGTTAGTCAAAATATCGATTTTTTTTAAATGTCTTAAAAGTAATTTAAAATTAATGCAATAATAAGTATGATGAACTAAAACATACTTAAAAATAATTAAATAACTTTAAAAGTATTAAATAATTAATTTAAGTTAGAAAAAATAAACATACACTTTAAGGGGGTCATTATGATTGCGGATTTTCCGCATCCTCTGGGCCGGCGGAAGCCACCGCCGGCCCGGAGGATGCGGAAAATCCGCAGCGGACCCACCAAAGACCCACCGCCACATTAGGATGGCTGGTGGGTCCTGGTTTCCGTCCGCAGCTTTTCCTCCACAGTTGGCTTACAACCGCGGAGGAAAAGCACTAATCTGGTGACGGTGTCTCTCAGACACCGTCCGCCAGATTAGGATGTGCCAGCAAACATGCTTTTCCGCCGTGGAAAAGCATGTGTAACTTCACTGCGGGGGTGAAGGGGGGGTGGGGGGTGCACATGGGGGGTACCTATGGTACCCCCCTGCATTTGTATGCGGAAAGCGGCAGGCACCGCGCGGTGCTTGCCTCTTTCTTCATACAAATGCAAAACCTGCATTTTTAACATTGCCGCGGGTGCAGCTTGAAGCCGCACCCGCCGCAATGTTAAAAATAGAGGATGTGACCGCCAGGGTGGCGGTCACATCCTAATTGCACAGGAGGGAACTCCGAATGCCATGCGGAGGTTCCCTCCTGCTCTGGGGTCGCGGATGGACGCAAGTCCGTCCGCGATTCTAATGAGGCCCTAATTTTAAACACATATATATATATTAACATAATATTAATTAATATTATACAATATTTTTACTGTAGGATAGCGGGAGGGTAAAATATACTGTTACCACTCCAGTGAGTGCAACAGTAGGGAAAGCGTTGGAATGTGTAGGGGTAAAAATGACTATTCCCACTCCAGAGAGTGCAACAGTGGGGAAAGCATTGGATAGCGTAGGGGTACAAATTACTATTCCCACTCCAGAGAGTACAACAGTAGGGAAAGCGTTGGATAGCATAGGGGTAAAAATTACTATTCCCACTCCAGTGAGTGCAATAGTAGGGAAAGTAAATACTTCATATATTAATAAAAATAAATTAAATATTAATACCAATAAAAAAATAATTATTAAAAATACAAATAAAACTTAATTATTAAAAGTAATTACCTATTAATACAAATGACAATTAACAATTAATTAATTAGCTATTTAAAATTCATTACCAATTAATTCAAAATAAACATCAATAAACAAATTAAATAAATTAAATATTCACAATTAAATTACTTCCCACCCTGTACCCTATAAACCCACAACCCGCTATGGGAAATACATTTATAAAATTAACATAATTATCCAAAAATCAATTAATAAAAATGAATTACCAATTAAAATTGTATTAATTACCAATTAAAAATTATTTAACAATTAATTCAAGATAAATACCAATAAATAAATTAAAAGATGTAATTAATTGTAATTAAATTACTTCCCACCCTATTCCCCTATAAACCCACAACCCGCTACAGAAATAAATTACGCAAAAATTAGATAACATAATATTCATTACTTAAAATAAATTATAAAATAAATATACACTTTTCACATATATACTAACATACAAAACACTTTAAAAAATTCGATATTATTCAAAATTCGATATATTTCATACTTATATTATATACTTCGATATTTTGACTTTCTATATTTATGAAAATCGATATTAAATTAATTACCCTAAATTCGATATTTTTGTTGACTATATTCTGTCCATTCGATATTTTGTCCATTCTATATTTTCACTTCGATATTAGTGCTGTTCTATATTTTTGATTCAATATTTTGTCTGTATACCCTTAATATGGTGGCGGTGTCTAAGAGACACCGCCACCATATTAAACCTTTTCCGCCCGGTCAATGAGTTGACCGGGCGGAAAAGAGGTGGACGGTCTTTCCGTCCGCTGCGGTCCCCCCTGCCATAGTAAAATGGCAGGGAGAAATGGGTGGCGGGCAGGGTTGGATCACAGGCGGATCGCCACCGCCATGCGGGCCTTGAGGATCCGCCCGTGATCTTAGTGGGCCCCTTAGCATCCAATGTAAACCAGTATTTGCCATGGAAAGTTCCCTAAACTGTGGCATAACGAGACTAGAGGGTCCCCCTTGCAAAGTGTATGGAGGGACTCCCTTTCCGGGCTTACTCGGGAGCTCTTAGGCCAGGGTACTACTCTTAGAGGGCCTCCTGGAGCTCAGAAACCCCCCGCATTGTGCAGGCTGTGGGGGCCTTTGTTAAGCCACTGTTAATAAACTAACTCAAAATTGTGTTACCCGCTATGTTGTAATACTTTGTATGGAAGTGGGATTCCAGAGAAGGAAGATACAGTTTGGATCAACTTGAGGGAATCAGTTGTTCAGGGTAGGATTAGAGAATTTTGGGCAATAATTGGGAAGGGATGTGGTACTAGAATAAGCCCCTGCCCCATCCCTATAGCTGAAGAAGTATGGATTACTTATATCCGGGACCTCTATGTAGGGAATGGTACTTCAGGTGAAGATATTGTCCTAGATGCAACGCCTGAAGGACTTATTAATTATCCCACAGAGGAAGCAATTGAAATGGCTATAAAGAACATGCGCGCCTCTGGTGCAATGGGTCCCGACGAACTCCCTATGACGGTCTTGAAGCAGGATCCTTCAAGGTGGAGTAAAATCCTGTATCCATTGTTTAAAGCCTGTTTTTTGTCTAAAACGGTACCTGCCTCTTGGAGGGGAAGTATTTTGGTCCCTATTTTTAAGAAGGGAACTAGGGATTGCCCCAGCAATTATCGTCTGATAGCCCTCCTTGACTCTATCGGAAAGGTCTTTGCGAAATGTCTCCTAAATCTCCTTTCCGACTGGGTCGATGAGAATAATATCTTGCCTCTTGAACAAACTGGCTTCCGTAGGGGACATGGCACTTTAGATAACCTCACCACCCTCCATGTGGTTACTGATAAATATGTGCAGGTGAGAGGGGGGGTGGTGTACGCAGCTTTTATTGATTTCTCCACAGCGTTCGATAAAGTAGACCGTAGAACGCAGTGGAGAAAATTGGCAGCTCTTGGTGTTCCAGCCTATCTATTGGAGCTTGTTCGCACCCTCCATACAGAGACTTGGTGTAGTGTTTTGCAAGGGGGCGAAAGGGGGCTATCCCAGCAAATTTCGGCCTTGAATGGCCTAAAACAAGCCTGCTTATTGGCTCCCCTTTTGTTCTCCTTGTATACTGTAGACCTACCCGCCGCCTTGTCTGTCAGTGAGGGTATTGCACCGGTGATAGGGGGGTCCCCAATATCTTGCTTGATGTATGCCAATGATGTCCTTATTTTAGATCTGACTCCCAAAGGACTTACAAACCGGCTACATGCCCTTCATGTCTTTGCTGTTGCTCATTGCATGAAGATTAACATATCTAAAAGCAAGGTGATGTGTATAGCTGGTAAGAAGAAGTGCCGATCAAAAAATTTTGGATGGTATATCGGCGGCCAAAAACTGGAGGTTGTTAACTCTTATACTTTCCTGGGGAAAATTATAGCGGCTAACTTGAGTGAGAGGCCCCATATTGAGCATAGTTCACGCAAAGCCCTTGCCCATGGCAAAGGTTTAAATTCCCTCTATTTGGCTAGGGAGAAAAGGCACTTTTCGTGTTTACTGGAGGTGTACAGGTCTAAAATTCCCGCTACGATACTGTATGGTATCGAACTTATAGAGGTGAAATATTGGGACTTTTGCCATAAGATCGAGGGGAAACTCTTAAGATCCCTATCTTCTTTAAATACTGCGTGCTCTTTGGCCGCTTGTAGGCTCGATTTCGGTCTCAGGAGCAGCTGGGTACAGGGACTATGTGCCCTAGTAAGATGGGTGGCTTGCCTGGCTAGAGCTGAACTGGGGACGATGAGAGCTCTCCTCAGAATTGAATTACTGGGTAATTTTAAAGAGTTTTCACAATTGGTAAGGAATTTTAGAAAAGCTGCAACTCTTCTAAAATTAGATGAAAACAATCTGTTTTTGTACTCTTCCTTACAGTTAAAACTCGTATTAAAACAGGCCTCGTGGGAGTTATGTTTTCAGTCAGATAAGAATTTAATCTGTGGAAAAAGGGATGTAGACCTTCTTATTAATTCTTATGTGATTAAGTCGGCCCAACCCTATGTCACATGGAACTTGCCTCATGGTATTCGTAGGTTTTGGTTTCTTTTACGTTACGATCTGTTACCTTTAAATCTACTTTTATCCAAATGGTATGGTTCTTCTCCTATGTGCAATTTATGTAACCTGAGTACCCAGGATCATATGCATGTTTTATTGATCTGCCCTGCCCTCCGTATATTGCGACTCAGATGGTTAAAACCTATTTGTCTCCGTCTGGGCATTGCTACTTTGAACAGTTTTCTCCAAGGACTTTATTGGCCTTCTAATGAAATGTTCTGCTTTTATATTTTTAACTTTTTTAAAGGTTTTTTAGCTATTTATTAATATGTCTCTGGAGATGTTTGACATTGCTTCCTGCTGTAGACCTGTCATTGTATGTTATTTTTGTACTCTAATATGTTTCTTAAATGCCATAATTTTGATATGTATTTGTCTTTTGCTTTTATCACTGTGAACTTTTATGTGGCCCTCTTCTGAGAGCCAAAACATAATAAATAAAATTGAAAAATTGGGATTCCTTGGCTGGTACATGGGCGTTCCCTGCAACCAGGCATGTTGTTTTGCAAATCGCTGTCTACTAACATTTGCAGACAGGGATACGCGCCAAAACCTTACTCCTGCTCAAGGCAGATGTAATGAGGATGAATATTTTAATTTCGCCTTCTTTTCCCAATTTTGCATGTGTGCTTCATTGTACGGCACACATGCAAAGTGAAAAAAATCGTAAAGCATAGTTTTTGTACTGGAAGGGTGCACTTGCAGTACTAAACCTATGTTTTGGAGAATGCCTACAATCTTGCACAATGGCATAAGGGGATGTGCATAGGCTCAGCACAGTCAAAGGTTCTATAGCACTGAGAAAGAGAACAAATATGCCATTTGCTAGTAGATATGGTACATTTTTTCTCTCTCCCTTTGATGCAAGGCTGCATAGAAACGTTGATTGCTGCCCTTCCATGCATCAAATATTGGGTAATCCGGGTCTACGTGTATACCTTTCAAATGTTCACATCCCAAAAAGGATAATACAGTACATATCGGGTATATTTATGCAAATATAAGGATTAAAGAACAAAGAAAAACAGGAAAGACGTGGGGCAAATGCTAGAAAAGATCCCAGACAACTCAACACCAAAAAAGGCGCTGTATAACCTAAATTAATCCACAGTGGAATAAAAGGCCCAACAGATCCCAGGACATGCCAGAAATCAGGGAAAAATACATGATCTAGTGTTTCAATTATTATTTTTTGTTCCAGTACTAAGATCTGGCACACAGGAGATTTATTATAAGCTTTGTACAGAATCTTTCACAGTTCGGCTAGGAGAAAGAATAGGCTGCTCTCTGTATCAGCAGAGAGAACAGCATTGTCTGCTTACAATAATAAAGGAATGGCAACAAAATCCAGCAATGGGACATTAAATGAGATGTCTATCAAAATTGATTCCATATGATTAATAAAGATATTGAGGTGGCACATGACCTGCATTAACTTTGCATGATCGATCTCATGGGATGCACCACTGAGGGCTTGAAAGTCTAGGGAAATGGTCACTTTTCCAAGTGAAAGTACTCCATTAAATTGGTGTTTAAACACGTCATTGTCCTTAATATCTCTTGAAACCTCTCCTAGGCAACAGTAAGTGCTTTGTGGGAAGACAGTCAGTTCAAAGCCTGGCAAAGGCCAACTTTCCAGAGATTTTGCTAAACAATCTAACAGTAGAGCGGGTTTAAAATTAGAAGAAATTAAAATGTTACACCTTTATATTCCCTCTAAACCAGCTCCTTGAAATTAGGCAGAACAACTAACACTTTGCATTGGGCTATGTTTCTAAAGCGACATAAACTGGCTCAAAGTGTAGAATTGGCCTTTACTTTCCAGCGCAAATTGTTTTGTTATGGAAAACATCACACAAGTAATGCTTTGTGCTATTTATGCTACTTTGCATCAAGGTGACGTCCCAGTCTTATGAGTAGTATATGGACTTTTCCAATGTAAACACCCATGTTTTTGATGCATACAAAAGGCATATAGGCCCTTGCACACATATATGTCTCCTTGAGGCAGGCGTAATGTTGGAGAAAAGATTTATTTGCCCATTTTTTCCAACTTTTCATGGGTGCTGTACAATACAGCACACATACAAACGCAGAGGAGTTTTAAAATGTCTAAGCATAGCATTTACCACTGCAAGGGTAACCTTCCTGTACAATATATATGGTAGACATCAACCTCACCCTTGCAGTATAGAAAAATGGTGTGTGTATTGTGCAAGGCATCTTAAAGTGCACCAGTGCAGGGAGAGAGAATTTTCACCACCATACCTTAGCAGACATAGCACTGTTATGCCCTCTCCCCTTCACACAACACAGTGCAGCAATTTAGTTTGCTGCGCTGCTTTTCATGACAAAATTGAGAATGTGGCCCTTACTGACTATAAACTTTCAAGTGGAAATAGGTCTCAATCAGATTCTAACCACTGTAAGTCTTTGGAAAGGTCAGTTTTAGATAATGTATAATGTGGCAAAGTACATGTATCACAGTTCGCTCAATGAAAAAAAGCAATTTGGTCCATATTACATAGTTTTCCCAAGTGGTATACTGGGTATTAGAACACTTTAGCTACCATTCCCCAACATTCAGCAAAGAGACTGCCGCTCCTCCATTTGTATTCAACATATTGCCAGTACCTGCAAATGAACGCGAGCAAATTATAAATTCAAAAAAATAAATAACTATGCAAGCAAATGCTCCACTTCCGTTTGACACACTCTTCGAGGGTTTCAGCCTCTAGGCAGAGGGCGAAGGCACAGTTAAATTATACAGAAAAGAGGGCAGAATAGATTAAAAGAGCTTTCTCTGTGCAGGGTCCATCTTCCTGTATTGACCACTAATTTGGAGTATTCTCAGATTTAGTAAGACAATGACGTACAGAGTAAAAATAATGAAAATTAAAAAGCAGTAGACAAAGATCAGACCAACATATTCGGAAATCAATCAATTGCACACTAGGCCACACAATATCTTGAGACCGTGGTGAACAAGTAATATATGGCTTCAGTCAGAAAAGAAGCATGGTGCCAACATCTTTCTTAAAGGGTGTAAGTCAAAATAAGGTCGCAGATGAGCAGGGTAGAAACTAGCGTGCATGTATATTGTGGGCAGCTCTGGCCTTAATAGCAGTTTGGTGGAGCTAGGCGTTACAGATCCCTCCATTTCATTAGCACACCTTGTTTACATTGGTGAACCAAATGCATTCAGTGAAGAGTAGTCTGGGTCCATTTCAAGGACACTAATTTGATTGAAAACAAGATGTCCTGCTGTCAAATAGTGATCAGTGATCGAAGAGGGAGGCTCTTGCTTTCTGGGAATCGTCTAACAGGAACATTGTGACACCTTTTATCAGATGGCAATAAGGGAAAGGTTATTGCTTTAATATCTTCATACCTCACTTAATTGGTAGGCTCTCCCCATCTTGAGCTTCTGGGGCAGTCACACGTATTGTACCTTTTGCTAATATACTCTTCAGTTTTAGGGCATTTATATTACCACAAAAGGATGTATAATTTTGTCACTGTACGGGTACAATTGAGATGGGTAAAACAGCGTTTATCAGGAGACTAAAGTGCAGGGCCGGACAGGCTTTTTAGTCCACTGGGTAATTCCCTGGTGTGCTGGAGCCCTTGGAGGCTAGTTTTGAAACTGTAGGGTCACCCTAGGTGGCACTGTCACTTACCCAGCTCCTAGAGATACATTGTAGCAGGCACAAGGGGGTTTTATGAGCGCGAGGGCATGAGAGGGAGGGGGTGAGAGGTAAGGAGAGAGAGGATAGATTAAAGAAGGAGAAGAGAGAGAAGATGACACAGAGAGAATTGTGGACGGGTGGAGAGTGAGGAGAGATAGAGAGTGCAGATGTTTTGAGCATTGTTATCAGGGCTGCTTTGGATTGCCAGTCTGGCCCTTCTCAGGTGCCAGTTTATTCAATGCTTTTTTCCTTCCATGTGTGTGACAGAAACGTGTGAGCTCTCTCTCAATTTTAGAGTATGCATTAACCTCATCAGTAGAGCTATTCCAGAATTAATTTAAGAACCTACAGAATTCTGCTTCAGTGAAGCCCTAAACAGCACAGGTACAGCTGAGGCACATTTCTAAAAAAATAAGGTTCAGCTTTAGTTGTTCTCTGCGGTGGAAATGTGGCTAGGACTTAGCCCAGAGTGGGTGTGACACCATTAAGTAACCAAGCAGGGTTACATGGCGTTCGTGCGCTCTTAAGTGGGGCAGATCTATTTGTCGATGACCTGTTTTATCCCACCTACAGATGGGTAGATAACAGCAGACTAGACAGAACCTTTCTGGAACTTAGAAGGGCCATTAAGTGCTAGACAAAAATACCTTTTGTGGTGTTAAAATAAGCAATGAAGTCACAGACGGACTGACTAATTGTCACCTAGATGATTTCAACACAGGTCTGCGGCATCTGAAAAAAGAATCATGTTTCAAAGGAATGCAAAAACACATCTTATCTGACCAAAATCATGGTTCTACGATGAAAGGTTTACAATCTAAATGGTCTTTTTACTTTTGGAATATATGAAGGATTCAAACGCAAGACGGCAAACTTTCCTTAATTAATTTTTTCTTTGATGGAAGGGAATATCAAAATCCGTGATATTAAAATATAGCGACCACTACTTTCAAGCAAGTTTTGTATTAGATGTGCATATATCTAAATTTACACAGAAAATATGAAATTTGGTTTCATTGCATCTTGGGCGACTCACTTATCGAATAGGATATATTGTGCAAACATGTTTAACAAATACCAACGTTTGACAGGCGTGAGCGGAAAATACCTCTTGGCGAAGTATTATTTACGGCATAGAAATTAAAACGAATACAAATCAGATAAGACCAGATGTTGCTAATTTTACGTAAAGTTCGTGAATTTTGCGCACAGAATTAAAACTTAACCTGGTCCTAAAGGAATTAGCCAGCTCTTTGCCATATTTTTCACATTCAGCATCTAGGTATCCTGATGTATACAAAGAGCAGGAACATAACTTGTTCTGTCTCCCCTATAATTACAGGTTTGATTTACACACTCCTTATTTTAATAAAAATGTTTCTAGGCTCGCTTATAACTTCAAAAGCAAACTGAGGTCATATGAATGGTGCTTAGCCTGCTCTGATAACCCTAAAGATAATATAAACGAATATCCTCTCCGACGCTGTTTCAAAGTGAGTGTTAAAAATGCACGGCTTCAAAGTTTGCTCCTCAAATCAAACTTTAAAAAAAACGCTCACATCTCCACTTGCTCCATCCCCTAATGAAAGTGAACCCGACAAAATATATCAGGATTCTGAAAATGAAGTGTTCCATTTTAGAAGTGGCAGCTTAAGTATTTGAGATGTCATCAACTAATATCCTATCATGGCACTAGGGATGATGTGTGACTGGCAGGCCTATTCTTCATGTGAAACATTAAAGTGAGATCTAGCACACTTCTGAGCATTAAGCATCCCTTGGTGATCATGAAGAGAAGCTAAGGGTTGGATTAACCTCAGTGTCCTGGGCGCATTGCACGTGCAAAGACACCATTAACCTACAGAACCACAGGGTCCTCTTCACAGGCCGTGGGCATATAATATAAGCAAATAAGCGCAGACATTTAAATGCATCCGAATTATTTTTATTTAAAAAATGAAGAGTACTATTTGTAACTTGCACGTCCACCTAAACAATCAGTAACCTAGAGTCCTGACAGAGCAAACAATTTGCTTTCTGTTTTTTTTCCTTAATCTTCACCTCTAATATTCTGCACCTCTGTACCTAGGTATTTACTTGTTTGCATTTGTGCCCCTTCCAGCTGCAGTTTTTTAAGCTGCAGAGTGATATGATGATGGATGATTTTAACAGATGAATTATGCAGGGCTGTTTTTCAGTCTAGCTATTGAACACTTAGCTGCAAATTTACTAAAGTGGCGCTCAAACCAGCCAAAAATGCAGCGATGCGATGCGTGACAAGGAGGTAGCAGGAGAGCGTCATATCTACTGAGATATGGCTCTCTACTTCCCTCTCCATAGCGTTAGTGCTGAATTTTGCAGCATTGTGCCACACACGCACCTTTGCACCATAGGTGTCCCTTTCTGCACAAAAAACAATCCTGCCTTTAAAGCGGGCACCCTGACACCAGGGTGCAAGGGTGCATGCAGTGTTCAGTGTGTGAGCCCAGGAAAAGAGCAAGAATGCATAATATCTTAGTAGATATGCCACATTCCTACTCTCTCCTTGTCACGTTGCACAGCAAGCTGTTTTGACAATTTCATAAATCTGGCCCCAAGTATCTACTATTAGTATGTTCTTGCCACTTTGAGCCCAGCTCAGCATTTGCTATGCCTGTTAAGATCTTATTCTGCTATTCCGCCGAACTGCGTCAAATAGCTTGAGTATAGAAAGCAGGAATGGGCTGTAATCCCTTTGGGACTAATAATGGCATAGAGGGTTTTGAATTTGGAAGCATGATAGTGGGCAGTTGTCCCTACTGTGCCTTACCATTGGGGCTGGTTGTCCATTTTCAACTAAAGAGAGAACAAACAGAACCCTAGGCAGACAATAATTTTTTTTACAGTCGGCCAACTTTGAAAACATAGGCCCTCATTACAAATTAAGGGCTATATTTTGATGACTGTGCTAATGAAGTTTCCACAAGGATTGGAATAACAAGTTGTTTGATGGCTTCCTCTGATAGATAGTGGCAGTTCTTATCTGCCAAAACGTGTCGGGGCAAACAACTGGGATAGAAAGGTGAAACATGCGGAATTTGGTGTGTTCGGAAATTATTTTGCAAGTTATGCCTCATTTTTATATTGAAAACTCAGAATAAGAGTTATTTACCAGATGTGGTAAATAAATTAGCCAGGAGTAATGGTGTTTAAATTGTGTTGTAAATATGCCACCATATATATTCTTGTCAACTTGAGAGCCTAAGAAGGAATTGGTCCCTGAGAGGTACATTTGAAGAGTATACTCAGCCATTACCTTCGAAAAATGTTAAAAACAATTACCCTAAAAGAAAAGGGTGCACCACCAGGAAAAGGCCAGATAACAGCAAAATGGAGGCACTCCCAGACACCCATGTAAGCAAGGCTGGACTGGCTGTACGTGGCATTAAGCGTTTCCCTGGGAGGCTTGAAAGGTGGGGGCCAGTTCTTCAGCAGTCGGGCTGGTTTTGTTACTGGGAGCTGGTTTTGCAGCGGTGCTGCAATATCGCCCCCCCCCCGTAACAAAAGTAGCAAGCAAGCATTTTCAACCTCCAGAGGCCAGGCAGTGCTTCCCCAAGGCCTGATCTGATCAAATTGCCAGGGCTGTTTTGGGTTCCCAGTCCGGCCCTGCATTTAGGAGAACCTACTGGCAGGCTCATCAGGGTCACTAGGTTTAAGATTACCACAGATCATATTAAGAAATCCTTCAATAAATCTTGGTGTATCCTCTACATGGACAAACGTCAATACATTAAAGTATAATCTGCCCTCAATGGAATAAAGAATCTAGGAAATAAACGTATTTACACAAGTCCCATAAATAGCACCCAAGGCACAAGTCACATTACATTATGGAAAAATGCTTCCAGCTACAGAGCATCATCCGTGTAGGAACTGTAGTGAAACACTAACAAAATGGACAGTACAGACTTAGATTTAGGAATTGACCAAACATACTAACAAAACAGTAAGATGTGACGTATTGCAACATTTGTCCTTTATTTTATGAGGAAGTGGAAGCTACACATTTGATATTACCATAGTAGTATTAAATGCGTACCCACAAGCAGCATGGGGTCCCCCTCCACTTCTGAAAATGTATCTTTAAAGGTCTAGCCCCAGTGGATGGGGTCCCTGGGGCTGAAATAGGCCAAGTGAGAGGGGCTGTGCGGTCCCCCTACCCTATTAAAATATGTAATTTTAATGACCAGGCAACGGGGATGGGATCCCCGGGGTAGAAAATGGCGTGGGGAGGGAGGCTACACTGCTCCTCTCCCCAATTGAGTTAAGTTCGGGCCCCGGGGGAATTTTCTCCTGAGTTGAAATTGGCACAGAGAGGATGGGCACTCAACCCCCTCCCCCATTTGATTATTGATGATCTCTTGGGATAGGTCCCCGGGGTTGAAAATGTCCCATGGAGGGGGGTCATGTGGTCCCCCTTCCCATATAAATTATGGACAGGCTCAAGGGATGGGGTAATCCAGCCCAAAATCAGTCCCGGGACGGGGACTGTGCTGCAGGCCACCCCATTCAAATGGGGCATAGCCACTCGCACACTCACTTAGAGACCCACTAAGCCACTCACAGACCACACAGACACTCACATGCCCACTCACAAACCCACTGAGAGGCTCAGGCACCCACTCAGAAACTCACCCACCCACTCACAGACTCACTCAGACACTCACACACTCACAGATGCACTTATACATTCACACTTCCACTCACAGACCCACTCAGAAACTCATGCACCCACTCACAGACCCAATCAGACACAAATGTACTGACTCACTCACTCATTTTCTCACTCACAGACCCTGCCAGACACTCACACACCCAATGAGACACTTATACAGGTACACCCAGACCCACTCAAACACTCACACATCCAGTCAGACAACTATTGAGACACTCACATACTCACACACCAAGTGAGACACTCATGCACTCACTTAAACACTCACTCTCAAAGGTTAGAAGCTTCAGTTAGAAAATACAATTTAAAATGTTTAGAAATTCACTTAAAAGACCAAAGGTCACAAAGACGTTGTAGTTAGGAAACAGAATTTTAAAAAGATAGAAATTCACAGAAAAAGAGAAAGATTACAGGGACGTTATAGGTAAGCTCAGATTTAATTAGTACAACACCTGAGAAATTTAGCAGCTATACTTACCTGAGCTAACTTTAAATTAAGCCCCCACAATGCACTGCTTATGACCTCACATATTACTTCACTCATGACATGGTCAGTGACATCACGCATGAGTGTTCCCCCAGTTATTACCCCCATTTGGACTACTAGATGCTGATTTTTTACTCTGGCAGTGGACTGAAGCCTGCTAACCAGGCCCCAGTGGCAGTGCTCTCTCCCTAAAACTGATGAATGGGAATTGGCAACCCTAATTGGCATGGATTTTAACCCCTGTATAAGCCCCTAGTATACAGTACTAGTGGTGCCAAGTTCATGGGAGTTAAAGGATTCACCAGGGCCTGAAGCAGTGGTTGTGCCACCCTTATTGACCCAGGTAAACAGATGACAGCATTTCTGTCATTGCAGACTGCAGGAGCAGAGCGAACTGTTCAAATTTAACTTTGCCCTCACCATGTGTGATACGGTCGATGTGCAATTTGTAATATATGCCAGACATCCCTAAGGAAGGCTTCCTGAGCCCTGGAGGCAGGGTACATTATTTAATGGTGAGGACATATAAGTGCAGGCTTAAATGTCCTTATATTATCCTTTTCCATTATGGGCTACTATAAGTGATTAGAGGTCCATAGGATAACATGGACTGGCACCCAGGAAAACCTGAGGTTGTCAACTCCTTTACGGTACCACCAAAATATGTCATGTTTGGTACCAAACAATGTGCCTTATCACCCCTGAAATGATTCTCATGCTGAGGACAATGTGGAACGCACCCAGGTGGCTGCCTTAGAGTTCGCCCACCTGGTTCCCCTGCCTTTTCTGCCCTCTGGCTGCCAGCCCGCAGCTGCTGCCAGCAAGACAGGAATCTGACCCTCTGACAGAAGGTATGCACTCTCATAGGAGTTAGAAACAATGGCCTGGATGGGAATCATGTCACATCTCCCTCCCTAACAGGATGGCTAGGGAAGTGGCACATAAAGGCGGTGAGCTTCAAAGCTTTCACCACCTCTGATATTCAACCCGGCTGAGTCCCAAAGGAGAAACAGTCCTCCCTCTGCCCCCACCCCAGGCACATTATCACCCGGGCCGGTGGGAAAATTAAATGCTCAGGAGGTGTACACCCCCAGAATGCTAGCCACACCTCTAGGGAGGGCTACCTGGTGTGTACAACTAGAGAAGGATCCTGCCATTTTTAAAAGTGACAAAATAAGGGTTTCTGGGTAGAAAAGGTGACACACCCCCCCAGATGTGATCACCTCAGGAGAGGATTAGCCACTGGGGCTAGTAGCCCATTTTCCATTTGCACCCACACCCCTAAATCTAGAATTATATGGGGCACCCCAGCACCAGAATCTCCGTTTTGATCTTAATTTTAACAAAGGACACAGAACTGCACAAACTAAAGGTGTGATACTCTGCAACTGTGGCAACCTCCAAGGAACTGCACGACTGCAACTCGTTCTGGCCCAAATCCATGGTTTCCCCCAGACAGAAGGATCCCTTTGTGAGCCAAAGGCAACTCCAGCCTTCCTTGGACTGGTGGCACTAGTCCCATGCACTCCATAGGTAAAAGCATCATACTGTTACCAAAGAATTAATTGATATTGAGGCCTCTGTGGGATTGCCCAAAAGTAGATAGTCCAGTGCATTGTGGGAAGCATAGTCCTGACCTTCAGCAAGTTTCAGGCAGTTACCGTTTCCCCCTCTGACCTCTAGATGTCGAAACACATTTCTGCTGAGCTCACCACTGCCAAGGCTTGTTGTTGGCCATTCTAGGAACCACCAACTTTTCTCAATGCTGCAAATCGAGGGAACACAAAAACACTTTCATCTGACATCCACAGTGACCTTCTTGTTGAATTGTTTGACCCATTTCCTCCTCAGCACAGGGTAAGTAGTAAAACCAGCCCACCCGCACAACTCCATGGAATTCTGTGGAGTGGAACTCAGCGAGCACCGCCAACCCCTACACCAATGTTGTTTCCGTTGTATCTAAGTTAATTTGTGCTCTTTCTATCACAGATCCATTCTGACACCCCAACACGTACAAATATCAAAACTCCCATCCTCATATTTGCGTACGACACCTTATTGATGTCCAAGACCCTGAGTTTGGCCTCAGAAAATCCTTACTCGATTTGGAGAGTTCTGCCATAGTTTGGAGATCAAAACAGAAACTACTAAACTAATGTCAAGATAATGGGGTTGAGTTCTAGGTGGAGTTCCACCTGAGAAAGTGGATTAATTTGCTTATTTGGTCGTAACATTTTATTATGGTATGCTTTGGAAGTTGCACACCAACAAGGTAGTTATAAAGCACATACAGTTAGTGGGTACAGTACTGAAAGATCACTGTGCTTCTTTCACTAAACCTACAGCCTCTGCTCTCCATATCTATGACACCATGGAGCAGACCTTTTGGTCTCTTCTAATGTAAATTCCCTGGTTAGATCGGAGAATACATTTTTGAAATCCTTCACCTTTTTACTTCCCAGTACCCCTTCTTATCCACTCTCTCTGGACCTGGGTATGACAGAATAAAGGGAAAAGCTAGGTTGTTCACTCTTCTGTATTGGAGGTGAATCTAGATCACCCCTGAGCTTGCCCATTACCCTGCTGCCTTTCAGGATGTTATCAAGGCAGATCATTTGAATAAAATCTCTTGGCTCTTGCACATTAAAAATATGTAGTCTACTCTTTAAAGGTTTGATTAATTATCGTAGACCCCAGCTGGTTGTCACTTTCCTCCTAAAGATCCCGTGAAACAACAGTATTGGCATAGCGTAATGGCCAACGATGTCCGAAAAACTGTCAGTGCCACTTTGTGGAGGGAATTTACAGATTTCAAGTCCTTCTGTGGCCTTGAGTTGTTTTAGGACAACATTACTGTGTCAATGGACAGGAATCTGTACTTCCAATTCAAAGTTGTTGCACTACCGCTGCATTCTCTCACTTCCAAATGGTCAGCTTTGGAATCCTCTGACTGTCCAGTGTGCAATCAGTTTAAGGCAACTGTGCCCCATGTTTCCTTTGTATGCCCTGCTCACAAACGCCCATGCTGCCTTTGTCTATCACCTATTTCCAGGCAGCTGGGCACACACTGGCTTTGCATTGCTCTTTGAATACTCAGAACTGATTGCTGGCAGGTATACACCTGTGCGATTGCCAAATTTCTAGGTGCAATGTGGTTTTTAAGAAGGAAAACTCTTTCCCTTCATCAGAGCCAGGGTTGACCCTTATGATTGGTGCTGCATTGTAACTTGCTGTATTCTCCGTCGCTTAAGGTGACATTTGTGTAGTCATTGCACCCGGATCTTGATTTGCACTCTTATGATGCACTGACTTACATTTTGCTACTGTTGTTTGTGCTAGTTATGTTCTCTCATAAACACAATGTCTCTGTGCCTCTAGTTTCCATCCTTAGTCAATAAATAGGGCTAGTGTGTTTGACTCTGAAATGCTTAACACATGTTCCTTTGGGCAAGCTGACTGCTCCTTGCCACAGGACTGTGCCAAGGATTTAATATTGGGAATCCAAAGTCCATCTTTGGGGTATTGTGAGACTACTGCATAGTGAAGCCTACCCAACATCACTACATAATACTCCACCTTTCTATATGGTACCAAAAGGATCTAGAGACATCTTACAATAGTCTTTTGCTCTATGAAACCTTAGCCTTATGACCATTTTACGAAGAGTAGTTAATAAAGGCACCCAAGTACTGACAAATGCCTTAGCCTGCCTTGGACTCCTTGTATAGTCAAAAATATGTTGACCATACCTGGAGGGTATACATATTTCCCTGCTGTTTAAAAAATTTCAGACAGAAAGGAGGAATATACTTTAGAGTCCACCATGAGGTTATTTTTATTTCTTTTACGTCCCTTTAACTCTCTAAAGCCTGATGAGTTCTTCAAATAGTGGTCTAATTTCCTCCATGTACTGGAACGTTTACCCCAACCCCTAACTGGTTCAGTTTCATAAGTTCTCACATTGGCAAGGAGCCCACTCCTTATCAAAGAATGTAGAGCAGACCGAAGGATGAAGCATACCACCAGGGATGTCCTCCCAAATATTAATGCCGATTTTCTTCTGTTTTTTGCAGTCTTCATAGGAATGGTTTGTTTTGATACCAGATAGGATTGAGTCCCCCACATTTGGGGCACTCCTTGAGCAAGATTGCTTAAAGTTTCTTTTTTACAAATGATAGGATTTCAAGCAAGAGCATGCTCAATCTCAACAGTTGCCTCTCTGTGCCTGAAATGACCAGTTTAGGTTCTAGATGGTTTGGGGTTCCCAGTTAGAGAGTTTTATTGGTGGTGCAGGACTACTTGAGATCACCTGTTGCATAAATGGGTATTCAGCTCACTGACATCAGGATTGGAGTACTAATATAATCGTATGTTCTGGATTCAGTGAACAACCTAGGCACAGCCTATAAAACAGCTTGAATGGAAAAAGTCGTAGATTTGAGATTCCAATGACTTTGGAGTTGCCATAGTCTACTTGTGATAAGAAAAAAAGGACACATTTATCTCTTAGCAGAAATGCTGGTTCGAACTGCCACCCATGTGCTGTAGTATTAAAGTTTTTGGGGAGGTTAAGATTCTTCTCTAACAAGGCCAGCAATTTGGCAAATTAAATAAAAGAGTGGAGATTTTCCAAAGTGTATAAATGATTTAGTCATTTCTACAAAGTGAAGTAGTGTGGCTCACTGGTTAGAGGCGGCAGACCCGAGAGCAGAGGACGGCCCGGGACCAGGGTTCGATTCCCGGCGTGGCAGGTTTCTGGACCAGGGTCAGTGGACTCGATAATTCTCTTGCCTCGGTCTTGATAATTCTCTCGCCTCTGGTGCCCACTCTGATCAGCGATCACACTCGGCAACTCTGGGCATTAGCTTGCCTCATCTTCACTAACGGCCCCACCAGACCGCCGGGGACGCCTGGTCTCACCCTGGAGATACCCATTAAGGGACCATCTCTCAGGGAAGCCAGGAAGGGTTTCGCAGCGGTCGAAGCGCCTTGGGACCCTCCGGGTAAGTAGTGCGCTATATAAATGCCTATACATACATACATACAAAGGTGGGGATTATTTGGGGAAACAAATAAACTGAAATACGGTTTGGTCTCTCATTATCCAAAACCTTTTCACTTGTTTTAAAATACATCTTTTTTTAAAAAGTGTCATGCACTTGATGGCCAGTGTCCTTTTCCTTAAAACAAATATCATGTTTCATTTCTATAAAGTTTTATGTATCTAAGTTTTACATTAACAAGGGTCTGGCAGCTCCCCAGACACTGCTACTATGCAGTCTCTGTAGTTTATAGAGAGCCTCCCCCATATCGTCACTGCTAGTGATGATTTAAATGGCTATAAAACCATTTAATGATGGCCTTCAATAGGTGCACTTGCATGCAGATGCACAAGCAAGCATATTTTAACGGTTTTAGTTATACTTAACAAAAAAGAATCCAGAAATGGCCACCCATGCATGCTCTTGATTGGGAATGCTGGAGCATCTATCTTTCTTGTTTTTTTGTGCGATTTTAGATAGCACAAACTTGGTGCAAAGGCATCAGAACTCTTTACATGAGCACCAGATTAAATTAGACAAGGTCATTATTTTATTTGCCACAGGGAGATTAAGTGATTTACCTAGAATCACTGGATGTTCAGCTGGTGCTGGCACTTAACTCTGTGCCCCCCCCCCCCACCTTCTGCTGGTTTCTCTGGACTCTGAACACTGGGGCACGGCCTCTATTACCCTGTGTATGTGCTCTGTGTCCTAAAAACATGTAGAATTGTTTAATTCTTGATTGGTATATTTAACCTACCTATACATTCCATGTATATTATACTCTGTGCAACCAGGGCCAGTGAGTTAAACATCACAAGAGGAATGCAGCATCTAATATGCCACCACTAAAAGTGACAATACAAAGCATGTCTTCAGGTCTGCACTAGTAGCCTGCAGTTTTAGATTAGCAATTTCAACCTGCAAAATAAACCTTTTACCCAGGCCTAAACCTTCTTTTTTAATACTTGTAAGTCATCCGTACGGTGGGCCCTAAATGCCTATAGGGCAAGGTGCATTGCATTTAAAAAATTGGACATGTGCACTTAGGTTTTACATGTCCTGGGAGCTAAAAATCTCCAAAGTTGTTGTTCACTGTGGCAAGGCTGGCTCTCCCATAGAAAAGCATTGTGTTATAATAAAACATCTAATTATGCATAACCTCAGTATGGGAATATCTGGAACCATGGTTCGAGTTCATCCAATCTGATGATAAAGTCAGATTTTAAATTACTCTTTAAAAAATGCCTCTTTTAGAAAGTTGGTACTTGGACAGCCATTCTTTTCTGTATATTGCATATCAGCTTTCATGAAGCAAAATTGTGATCGCAATAGCTGCGAAAAAGCTATTGCGAGCGCAATTGTCAAAAACGGTATTCTTGACGAAAAAAGCGAATTCGCAAACACAGAATAGCGAAATCGCAAAATTATTCGCAGAGTCCTGGCAGTAGCCCAATTGCGAATCGGAAATCGTGAGAAACCACGGATTCTGCAAATAAAATTGAGAAATCAAAATACAATCGCAATCGCAATTCATGAAAAATCGCAATTAGCGAAATACCCGTAAATCGCTTTTCGCGACGCGCAATTTAAGGACAACCCAAAGCAGGTGGTAACCATCAAAGCCAAGGAAAAAAAGATTTGAAAAACCGTTTCCCAATCAGTAACAGCTGCTGGCCTGACCAAACACACTTAAGGAGATGCATCAGCAGCATTAGGAGTCTCACAATGCCAGGACTCTACATGGTGGTCAGGCGGCGAAGGCTACAGCGAGCAGCACGAATGAGACGTAGGATACAGGAGAGGATATTCCGCCAGCGGGTTACCCTGCTGGGCCAAACCAGAGAGCAAATATACGCAAAGTACCGCCTGAATGGGCCAATGATCATCAGGCTAATACAGGACCTTGACCCCCTGATGCAGCACCCAACAAGGCGGACCAATGCCGTGCCCACACATGTCCAGGTATTGTGCAGCCTGCACCTTCTGGCCTCCGGGAGCTTCCAGGGGATAGTTGCCGCTGCTGGGGGGATATCCCAGCCCACCACGTCCCGCTGCCTAAGGAGTTACCTAGATGCAATGCTGACCCAGCTACACCACCACATCAAATTTCCCACCAGCCAACAGGAGTTGGATGAGACCAAGCATCAATTCTACAATGTTGCGCAATTTCCACATGTGATAGGATGCATTGACTGTACCCACATCCACATCTGCCCACCAGCTGAAACGGAGTACATGTACCACAACCGGAAGTCCTACCACTCCCTCAACATCCAGATGGTGTGCAATGCTAAGACATACATCACGGACATAGTGGCACAGTACCCGGGGAGCACACATGGCTCCTTCATATTCCGCCACTGCGGCCTCCACACACGAATGGCCAGGGGAGACTTTGGTGGACACCTACTTGGTAAGTACATTTGGCCCACAATGTTACATTGTGATGAAGTAGCTGCGCTGCACAGGCACTGATCCTCTGCTCCTATCATTCAGGTGACAGTGGCTACGCCCTCCGTGAATACCTCCTCACCCCATACCTCAACCCTGCGACACCACAGCAACGGCGTTACAATGTAGCACACATACGCACAAGGAATTGCATTGAGAGGACATTTGGGCTACTGAAGAGCAGATTCCGCATACTGCACAAGACTGGTGGGGCCATGTACTACAGTCCTGATGTGTGTTGCCGCATTGTGGCTGTGTGTGCTATACTACACAACATTGCTACCAAGCACCAGATACCTGTAGAGATCTCTGGCAGTGAGTCGGAAGGGGACGACCAGCCACTTGCACATGTGCGTCATGCACGCGGGGAGAATCCAGCTGAAAGACACAGACCCCGCAACCACATCACAATGAACAGTTTCTAATGCACCCACTCCCCTCACCCAACAATTCACAAATGCATGCCAATGAAAATAATGACAGGAGGCCGATGTACGATGCTTGAATAAATATTATTGTTGAAGGCACAATAATAATGACATTTTCCAATTATTTACATGCGAGTAGTATTGCGCCATACTGCTCTAAATCATACACAGGACATGCTTCTATCATCAGCATGTCCCTGCCAATGGACAGTAAAGTCTAGTGCGCCTCCGGCGCGCGGCACCGAATCGCCTCTCAGGCTCATCCTCAGGGACGGCACGTGAACCCGCAGTGGGCCTGCTGCTGCGGCGTAGGACTCCGACCTGTGAGGCAGACAGGCTGCTGACACTGGAGGTCCCCTCACTAGTATCGTCCCCACCACCATTGGCTGGGCCAGTTGGATGTAGTGCCAGTACGGCACTGGTGACCTGCTCCAGTACACGCGCCACATCCTCGCAGCATTGCACCATCTACTGCTGCATAGCCAGGGACCGACGTGACAGCTGGGAGGTGGCATTACCAATTACGTAGTTCGAGCGCGTGTAGACAGACAGGCGCGTAAGTAGCTGTCGGTGGCGGCGGTGGGCGATGTTGCGCTGCGAGATGATGGCCGCAGTGTTAGCCTCCATGGCAGTTGTCATCCGCTCTATCCTATCCGACACATTTGCTACATTTCTGCCAATGTTGTGGAGCTGGAGTTGGATTGCCCCTTGGCGTTGTGCCTGCAATTGATGGATGCGCAGCATCCGGGGCTCTATGCTGAGCCCTGGCAGGCACACAGCCATCCCCCTCCTGCCGCGGCCTGCTGTGCTCTGCTGGCGCTCCCTGCCATGCCTGCTGTGATGGCTGGGCTTAGTGGGTGTGCGCACTGTCGCCGCTCTAGCAGCACCAGATGTTGAGGGTGCCGCTGGTGGTGGTGTTGCGGTTGCCAATGGTGCAGCGCCTAATGGAGCTGGCGCAGATGGTGGTGGTCTAGCAGCAGGGATTGGAGCAGCGCCTGATGGAGCTGGCGCAGATGGTGGTGCTCTAGCAGCAGGGTTTGGAGCAGCGCCTGATGGAGCTGGATGTGTGGCTGTTACCACCTCCTCTGCATCCTCTGGTGCCTCGTCTATCAGCAGCCTATCGCTGTCACTGCTGTTGTTGTCAGCGCCACCTGTGAGGGAAAGTGGACGTAGATTAATTGCATGTATCTTTCACATGTGCAGTTGCTACATGCATGCTGGCTGACATTCCCTGACTGGCTGTCGCATTGCGTACTTTGGGACATGTCTGGCTGCATTGGAGTTTTTGTACATTATGGGCATACTACATGTCCCACAATGCTTTTGGGCATATCCTAATGTGCATGGGTTGCATGACTTGGGTTGATTATGGGAGGCTATAGGGTCATGGCCATTGTTAGGGGACAGGGTCGCAGTTGCATGCCACTTACCTTGGCTGTCTTGGGTGGGTCGGGATGAGTCCAGAGTGATGACCCCTATACACGCCTCTCGCTCAAGTGTGTCCTCCACACGGTCCTCCATGGGGGTGTTGGGAGGGACTGTTGGTTCTCCACCTCCAGTAGCCTGGCTCTCGCCCAGCCTCTCTGCCACCCTCTCCTTGGCACGACCTCGGAGGTCGTACCACCTCTTTTTTAGGTCGTCTATCGACCTGTGTGTCACACCCACAGCGTTGACATTTGCGCCGATCCCCAGCCACAGTCGGCATTTCTCCACCTCTGGCACCCTCCTGGAGTCCTTTCCAAATAGTTTTGTGTGGTTTTCACACACTCCGTCTATTAGGTGCTCCAACTCCTGCTCGGAAAATTTGAGCTTCCGCTTGCGCCCGGTGTCACTGGGCCCTGGTGCTGCATCCTCTGCCATTGCTGCAGTGTCAAAAGTGAAAGTTTTGAAAGTTTGGAGGTGTTTTGGAAGGTGCTCTGTGTGATGCAGCTTCGATCTCTCTGCCTCACTGTTCTGAATGGGGGTGAGAACTGCCTGCTTCCTGGTTGTGATGTCATCACTGTGCTCAAAATGCGACTTCCCGTTTTTGCGATCTCGCTATTTGCGAGATCACATTTTGCGATCTCGCAAATTGCGAGATCGCAATTCCTACACGGATTTTGACGGAAATTGCGTTTTTTTTGCGATTTTGGAAAATCGCTATCGCATTTTGCAGCCGCTTGCAATTCGCTTTATTTTATCGCAGATTTTGATGAATGCCGTTCTGCGAATTCTAAATTGCGATTCTCTGTCAATCGCAATTTATAATTCGCAGAATTCGTTTTTCATGAATCAGGCTGTATATGTGTTGCTGCGCAATCTTCGCTTTGAGATTAAGAAATCATATATGTTACATTTACTTGTGACCTCTGGTGTGTAAAGTGTTCATGGTCAATAGTGGATTGGTGGGGGCAATCTATAGAAAGTGTTATTTTATTCATTTTGAGTCTTTTTTAGGATTCTCCACGGGTGTATCCATCATGTGATGTGCTTTGCCATTTTCATAATTTCTTCTTTGATGTATATATATATCACTCGGGTGCTGAGAAGATGAAAGAGGTCCAGACAGACCTGGTCAACACCAAATGGTCATAGATACTTTTAAACCATAAAAGATATGGCTCGGCTCGGTCCGTTGATTGCACCATTTTCAATATTATGTACCTACGGGGAAGAGGCTTCCTTAATGCTACCTCTTCCCTATCCAATGACCGCTTTCTTAACAAGCATTTACAATGCAACGGTTTCGCCTTTGCAAAAGTTAGAGCTATTGGCATTGTAAATGACAACATTTTTATTTATGTGTTGGGTTTGAAAACAGATAAATAAATGGCATTGTCATTTACAATGCCAATAGATTAATCTCTCGCAAATGCCACACACACACACACACAGAGCCCCCCTACACAGAGCCTCCCCCACACACAAAGAGCCCCCACACACACACACACACAGAGCCCCCCCCCACACACACAAAGAGCCCCCCACACACACCCACACAGAGCCCCCCACACACAGAGCCCCCCACACACAGAGCCTCCCCCACACACCCACACAGAACCCCCCCACGCAGAGCCCCCGCACACACTGCGAGCCCCCCCACACAGAGCCCCCCCACACACTGCGAGCCCCCCCCACATCAATAGAACAGCAGGTGTGCTGGCATGGAGGCACAGGGGTCTGCAGGGCCTACTGCACCTCAAACACTACTGCCTTTTTACTACCAAATCAGGGGAGTATGCCCATTTTCCAGATTCTATTGGGTACAAGGGCATCCTTGCTGTGCCACTTCGGGCAGCCCAAACACATTCAAATGGCCAACATTTTCCCTTCTTGCATCAGCAACAGTTACTATCCGACTATTAATCAGGTGTGGCATGCTGGGGTTGTTTGCTGTCATGTTCACAATGAAATGGGGCATCAAGATTGGAAGTGTCACTGGTGGCTTTGTGCAATGATAATCAAGCCCAGGAAATGAAGCAAAGGTGTAAGTATTATTGTATGACCAAATGTAAGCCTGGGCAGTTTTTGCCTATTCTCGGCGATTAGTGAATGCTGAATAACTGAGAAATGGAAGAATTAATTAACATCCTCATTGTGTAAGAAATATGTGGCACATGTCAGAATGAAAAGGCCCACAGTCCATGTGCATACGAACCACGAGGTCATCGTGAAGCAATTGTGGCTTTATAACAACCACTGTTGTAATGCATTCAACTTCCATTTTCTGCATGCGCCCAAGATGTTTTATTTGTTATTTTACAGTGACGTCATTACCATGTTGTGGACTCGTAACGATCATCTTGCGTGCATGCAATGGTAACAATCCTCTTGCGTTCATGCAATGCTTAATTTGAGCTGGTGGTTTCTGTGCTAGGCACTGGCTCATAATTGTGAACACCAGCACGTATGACAGTCAGCCACATGGTGGCGCTGCCTGTGTAATTTCGAGATACACAGAGTAACAACTGTTTATTAATTCAATATATGTTAAAAAGATTCATTTCTGCTGCCCAAGCCATTCCTATAGCTTTGGTGCCTGTAAATGTTTGAACTATCACATTTGTGGGAGTGTTAGGGTTAATAGTTGTGCAGGTATTGTTGGCAGTGCTGACTGGGGCAATGGGTAGTTAAAGCTGCAGTGGCCACCGGACAAGGGCCATGGCGCACATTGTATTCCTAATTAAGCACTACGTGCTTGCGTGCTCTATCCCTCATGCAGAATAGCCAGGTACGCAGTGCTGGTGTTTCTACTGAAAGTGTAACAAATCAGCGCTACTGTGAAGTCAAAAGCCATCTCTGTGATGCAAAATGCACCTTGCGTTGTCTCATGCTAGCTCTCCCGAGATTCTTATGTAACTTCCACTGCTTGTGCATTGTGACAAATTATCTCGCACTAGCACTTCAGTTATACAAGAACATTAGAGTTATTGTGATGTCATAACTTGCCCTCCATGTCGCCTTAGTTCACAATTGTGACATCATAATAGCCCTCCCTTTAAGAAGAAATAGTGTAGGTACCGTGATGCCATGCTGCGCTGCTGTGATGCCCAGGCCCCCGTTCTACTGCACTGTGGCAAGCTACACCGCACCTGTGCGACCACCCAGTAGGATGGTAGAGCTATTGTGATCTCAGATAGCGCATTTGTGACGTCACACGTGACCTTTTTGGAAGTCCAGATGCCAGGACCTGCGGGCCCTTATTCTAAGTACCCCCCTGCACTCGGGCAAGCTACACTGCATCAGCACTTACGCTGAACATGAATGGTAGAGTTACTGTGATGTCACAGCTCACCATCTGCGACGTCAAAAACCCAGTTAAGGTGATAGAATAATGGATTATGTACTCATTGACACCTTCCCCCAAAGAGGAATGAAAGTTACTGAGATGTCACTATCCACTTCCTATGACGTCATGATGACCCACCCTGTATCGCCCCGTGCCCCTTGCACTCGACTTTGAGAACTGTCCAGCTTGCAAGTTTCCGAGCTCTCCGTTACTCGTTCGTGACATCATTGTGCCCGACTTTGTGATGGCCAATGGCCGCACTGTGATTTTAGAATGCTGGAACTGTGGCGTCATCCTGCTCCCACTTTGATATCATCATAACACCCCCTTCACGCAACCTGTTCTTGCGACTAGTGGCTCTTCTGACAGTGACAGTATCAGAGATATTGAGTGTGTAACCAGTGACAGTTCAGAATGCCGGAGTCATCCTCCTACCCTCGTCCCGCGGTCCCCTCCCCTCTCTTGCCTTTGCCGCTCCCTCCCTCCCGTTCCTTCCCACCTCTGCAACCTTGCGGCCCCCGGCTCTCCACACAGGCGCTGCGACTAGAGAAAGACCCAGTTAATTCCAGCCTAAACAGCCGAGTGTGTGTATTTATAAAAGCCGATAAGCGCTCCCGGCCTGCTGTTGTCTGGGCGGGGGAGGCTCACTGGAAACCGATCAGTCTTACTCGGGCATTGGAGTGCTTATCCAGACCCGGGCCGGGAGGGCGGGGTGATGGAGAGTGGAGAGGGGCCTGCCGAAGATCCCGAGGTCTGTGCGCAGGTCGGGGGAAAGCAGCCTTCGAGGGGAGACCGTAAGACACCTACATTTGGAGGCCCCTTCCCACGGATCTTTGCGTAAGAAAGCGGCCTGACCAGGTGTCTACATAATACCCCATGCATTTATGAGTAAAAAGGGACGTGACTACCGTGAGACTGGTGAGGTATCTGACTTCTGGCTGTGAGGGTCCCGGTGCATACGGCAGGGTCTAGAAGACTCCTCGCTGCCTGGAACCCCCTGCAGTGGCATCCGTGCATGCCGAGGCCGGCCCAGAGCAGGGGGTTAGCGGGGGTAGGTGGTCTGGAAGGCCCTCGCAGGCTCGAAAGCCGTGCTGTGGCATCACTTCATGCCGAGTCGGGCCTCTACCAGACTCCTCTAAACCCTTTCCAAATACAAATTTCCTTCCGCACTGTTATCAGCTGGGCACCTGACAACACTCAACGGAGAGTGAAAGGGGAGGGGGGCGGGAACGGGCACACTGGGAGGGGGCGGAACGGACACATGGGGAGGGGGGTGGAACAGACACACGGACAGCGAGGGGGCGGGAAACAGAGCTCACGAGCCAAAGTACTTAACAGCTCACACGACACTGCGGAACCGACAAAGGAAACAAAAAAAAGAAATTATATTAAAAAAATGCTCCTTACCTGATCGCCTCGTGGTAACTCGAATCTTGCAGGCAATTCCAACAACAAACACTTGTAAAAAGACGAAAACAGGCCGACTCAAAAAAAAAAATAACACCCACCCACCGCCGCGATGACGGCATCGCAGAGGCGGAGAGGGAAAAAATCGCGGGAACGCCCCCGAATCTGGTCCGGCCTTGACGGACAGATCCGGCTCCCAATGGCTAGCCTCCAATTATGGAGCTAGCCAATGGGAGCCGGGGGACGTTCCTGAGCCAATATATGTAAACATTAGATTTCGCCTGCGCGAACTGCTTGCGCAGATCGCCAGGTCGAAACCTAAAAAGGTGTCCTTTACCCAACCAAAATCCTTCCTACAGATTGTTTCTGGGTTAATACATAGGTCTGCCCTTCCCAAGCTCATAAAACACTTCCTAATGCATTTAAACCAGGAGATATAAATAAAATTGTCAAGGGCCAGACAATCCTTTACAATTTTCTTACTTAATGTATTCCCCTTGCTGAGCCAAATCTTCATCCAGAACAAAAGGGGGCGATAAGCCAGAGTATCAGAGAGATAGGCCATACCCAACTCTTAATGTGTTACCAACTTAAATGTGCTCTGTGGTACACCTAGAAGCCGTTTCAGGAAGTTATTTAAAAAATGTTCATGATGTTGTGAGAAATTTAGCCCTACATCTTGCTACCGTAGGTCACGTTGGAAATACACAAAGCCCTGTACATCAGCAAGAGAGCCCCAGTGGGTCTCTTGCCGTATCTAGAAGAAAAATTAAAAACAGCTGCATTGTTCCTTACAAAATTCCCTTTCTTTCTACCTTTACGAATACATCAGTTTAAATCAGAGTCCAACAATACTCCCCGGTATGAAAAAACACTAGTCCTAGGGACTGGGGTAGACCCAACCATGAAAGAATAAGGGTTTTCTTTAACCAGGTATCACGTAGGATTTGTTGTTATTTTTCCTCATTCACCATCAGATAAATTCAGAGCTTTATTCAATTTAGTCCTATGGTCCCCCTCTCAAAGGGCACCAACTGGAGAGCTCTGTATCTAGAGGGATATGCTTTACACAGAGCCTCTCTACAGATTTGTTCTGTTTCACACGGGAACCTCACAGAAGCCAGAGAGATTAAGTAAGTTAGTGTAAAAGCTTAATCAATGGACTGATTTCATTTTATTGATCCAAGCTGCTCAGCTATTTCTCACATGGGCCCCAGAAATCTTTTCTACTGTTTTTGTCTTTTTCTAATCTAACTTTGTCCAACTTCATTGTGTACTTAATATAGATCACCCAATCCAGTAGAGTTTGTGAAATATCCTTGACCCATTTGTTGTGGATTTCCCTTCGTGCAAGTAAAATCAGATATAGAGATCATTTATTTTCCCACCTTGACATAGACTCATAATGTGGAAACAATCCAAAGAAAACTACATTTATGCTTACCTGAGAGCTTATGCCAAAAATACCTTCCATAACTCTATTTACCTCCGCCCAAACATGACACCGCTTGGACAAGTTAAAAACATATGGACATCGTCCGCGTTGATCTGGAAGCACTTTGGGCACTTCTGCGCTGGGCCTTTCGTAAATTTTGAGAGCTTAAGAGGAAACCAATATACCATGTGAATACAAAAGATATGGGCCTAGATGTAGGTAATAGCAATTTACCGAATGGTAAATACCGAATTTTACCGATTCGGTATTCACTATTCGGTAATTGCTATGTAGGTAGAATATTCGGTAAAAATACCGAATCTGTAAGATTCTGTAATTACCAATTCTGTAATTACAGAATCGGTATTTGCCATTGATTCCTATGGGCCCTAAAGCCCATAGGAATCAATGGCAAATACCGATTCTGTAATTACAGAATCGGTAAAATTACCGATTTTGCAAGGGTGACAGGGTGTCACTTTGACACCCTGTTGCACCCCTGTTTCTGGCTTGTGTGCCATGTGACACACAGACATGCCCTTAGGGCATATCTGTGTGCCACATGGCACAGGTGTACATGCACAGATGTGCATGCACACTGGAATTCGTTATTTACCATGGAATAGTATTCCATGGTAAATAACGATTCGGTAAGGGCCTGTGGCACTGATTACAGTGCCACCTACATCTTGATTTACAGAATCGGTAAATTTACTGATTCGGTATTTTACCGATTCTGTATATTTACTAAGCATGGGTGGAAAATCCGTTACGCTCGCGGATTTTGCGGTTTTTCGGTAAATTCGCAATCCGCGAGATTCGCGAATTTCCCGCAAAATCCGCAAATCCGCGAGCAGCGGATTTTATGGCTTGCTCGCACTGTTCGCGTGAGTTCGCGGCTTCCCAGTTCAACTTCGCGCCCCGCGAATAAGCGCTAAATTGCAGAAATACGATCTTAGCAAAACTGAAACTACTTACCAGGTTCAAAAGTTCAAGCTCATCATTAGTCGCCATTTCCTGTAGTGCTTCCTGAGGGGCCCCTCCAGAGTTCAGTTGCCTACTTGCAACTATTATGTGACCCTGCTCTGACCCTCAGAATAGTTACACAAAGGTCCTGAATTACAGCTAAGGCAGACAAGCAGGAGCCAGGCTGGAAGTTCAAATCCAGTGACACATTAATCAGCCCCTAATTCATTATTGTCAGTTGGGTCAGGGCAGGTGTTGTAACTAATTTTGCAACAATGAAAGCACTTAGCAAGTGCAAAAGATCACTAATCAGGAAGCACTAAGGAAGCAGGTGCCAGCTAAAAAAATATTCTGTGACACATTAATCAGCCCCAAATTAATTCAGGTCACTTGAGGCAGGGAAGGTGTGCTTTGCTTTGCCACAATAATGTACACTGGACAACCAGAGGGTGCTGTGATGAAACAGAGGGTGGCATGGGTGGGCCAGAGGGTGGCATGAGTAGTCAGAGAGTGGCAGTGGTGACAGAGAGTGGCAGTGATGAAGAAGAGTGTCCCAAACAGGCTGGACACGTAGAAACAACAAGTTTGCAAAACTTGCGACCCGACAGGTAAGTTCGCGTTTGCGAAATTGTACAAAACCCTCGCGAACTGGCAGAAACCCGCGCGAACACAAAAAAAAAAATCTGCAAATTCGCGAGAATTCGCGGATTTTGCGGATTGCGAGTTCGCAAATCCGCAAAATTCGCGAACGCGAGATTCGCAAAATTCGCCCATGCTTAATATTTACCGAATCGGTAAATATACCGATTCTGTAAATAAAATGCCCCCTACATCTCTAAAGCAAAATACCGGTCGGAAACGGACGAAATCGGCCGTTTCCGACTGGTATTAAGGCTCCTACATCTGGCCCATGATTTCTTCTTAAATTTGCAGGTTGCACTGTAGTGAATAGAATGTCGTGAGATACTTGCCATAAATCTTCGAGGTTGCAGACAGGCAAGTTCTCTCCCCACAGCTCCGTTGGTAGTTTAAATTCACCCTCTTCCAGGTCAAGCAGTAACCAGTACAGAGTCGCCACCTCTTTTTTCTTTGCTATTTTCCTCTATAGTATCGTTTCCAGTTCATTGGACATGCCCACATCCATCTGGACAGTTTGATGCCAACTTTGTATTTGCCAATACTTAAATTTGGACAGTCCATTGTCGACCAGTGAGTTAATCTCTTCCCAAGATAGCAGAGATCTTTCCGGTACCATCTGACCCCATCGTAGAATTCCTGTCTTGACTAGGGGAGTTGATAAAACAACTCTAGCCGATCTTGGTGATCCTGGGGCATTCCAAATGGGAGCGAGAGCACTAAAATAGCCAATTTTCAGAGTTTTCTTATTCTTAGCCCAGGTGCTGACTAAGCTGTTTAGTACTTTCAGGCGAACTTTATTAAAAAATCTCTTATGTCCATATTTATATAAGAAACCCTGGCTCCCTCTCTCCACATCCAAGAGCATCTCCTTAAACAGTACACTGATATCTGAGCCATCTGGTAAGTCCATGAGCATTTTACCTGAACTCAGTAAAAATACCCTTGCATACAAAACTAGATCCGGGAGGCATAACACTCTTTTATTTTTTTTTCTGCCCTGATAAAGGTATTTAGTTCCGACTGAAGAGTTTTCAAGCTTTTCTTATTAAATGCCAGCGGGATATTTTGTAATAAGAAAATTATTTTCGGCAACAGCATCATTTTTATTAAGTTAACTCTGCCAATTAGAGTCAAAGGTAAGTAGGCCCAACCTGTTAAGGAATTGTGTATTTCTTTCCCAACTTTTTGGAGGTTTGTTTCTGCAATCTTATCAATATCTTGAGTGATCAGTATTCCTAGACATCTTATTACTTTTTTTGTTTAATAGACACAGGCTCCCATATTCCATGCCATAATTCAGTTTTGGCTGCATTTATCTCATATCTAGAAACCCGCCCAAAATTCTGTGCTTCTTCATATATTAACGGGATTGTAGTACTTAAGTCCAACATGAATATTATGGGATCATCAGCATATAATGCCACCTTCTTTTCCCAGTCTCTGAATTTAAAAGAGGGTATACTTGGATGTATTCTAATTGTTTCAGCCAGCGGCTCAATATATAAATTAAAAAGCACTGGAGATAACGGGCACCCCTGGCGAGTGCCTCTCTGGATTTTAACCTGGGCAGATAGGTTGCTGTTTACTAGAATTCTGGCTATAGGGGCCTCATAAATCAAAGAAATTGACATGCGAGTTTTTTTCCTAAGTTATTCTTTTTTAATATATATTTTAAATAGGCCCAGTTTACTCTGTCATAATTCTTCATGGCATCTATAGTTATTATAGCCAGGGGGATTTTGTGTAGAGTCGCTACATCACTAGCTCCAATCAAGTTGTGGGTAAGGTCTCTTATTCCTCTCCCTCGAACAAAACTCTTTTGATCTCTATGCAGTAGATTCTCTGCCACTCCATTCAGTCTCTCTGCCCATATTTTTGTAAAGATCTTTTAATCGATATTGAGCAGAGAGATAGGCCAACATGAGTCACATGAACGAGGTGGCTTAGAGGGTTTGAGGATTAGCGCTACCGTTGCTTCATTCCAAGAAGTTGGTATATCTCCCTGTTCTTCAAAAAGATGAGAGAATAGTAACGACATGACAGGAAAAAGGACTTCTCGTAAAACCTTATATAATTCCGCAGGCAATTCATCTGGGCCTGCAGGTTTCCCAGATTTACCCAATACTATAGCCTCTATGATCTCAACACTTGAAATCAGCATATACATATTCCGAGATTTATCTTCAGTGATTTTACTTAGGGGCATCTGACCCAACCAATTTCTTATTTCCCCTTCTTGAACATCTAAATTCTCATGATAGACTTTCTCAAAATGTAGCTGAAAGCCCTTTTCAATATCGTTTGGGGTCTTGAGTATATCTCCGTTAACATCTGAGTTTAACTCATTAATGGTACTTCTAGCCAGATCTTGTTTGGGCTTCCATGCTAGAAACTTAACGTAGCTCTCCCCATTCTCAAAATGAACTATTTTACTGGTTTGCGATTTCTTTTTCAGCATTAACTCCAGGACAGCCGCCATGTCTGGTTTAAGAGACTTTAGCTTTACTGACATGTTTGAAGAATTACTCTGCTGTGTAGTGAGGTTGAGTTCTATTTCCTGTAGTTCTCTTTCTATTTCCCTCAACCTCTGCTTTATGCTTTCTATATCTAGCAGATTTTATAGAGGTTATTAGACCCCTTAAATAAACATTATATGCATCCCGACCACTTGTATCGGGCAGTACCTATGTTTGTTAGGAAAAAAGCCTCTGATTCCAAAATGAACTTCTCAGTTGGCACGCTCTAGTGTCCATCTCCTGGGGGTTGGTCTAATCAGAACCTTGAGTGGTAATGTCACTGCTGAATGGTCAGACAGGTGCTCCCCCACATGTTTAACATCTTTTTCTTTATAACTGCATTCAGCAGAAAGTAGTCTAGTCTAGACTTATGTCAATATTTTTTTATTATGAAAGGTATAGCCTCTCTTATTACCCATTTTAGTCCTCCGTACATCATACTAGGCTAGCTGTTTCATCGCATTTTTTATTAATGCACTCATTTTAAAGTTTTGAACAGATCTACTTCTTTGTAATTTATCTAGTACATGGTCTAAGACCACATTAAAATCCCCAGCTAATATTAACGGGTCTGTATAGTTTAGCAATTCAGACAGTAAATTCTTAAAGGGAGCAGTGTCATCAGTGTTTGGGCAATAATAACCCGCTACTGTGAAATTGGACTCATGGCATTTAATTTGGGATATAGCCCATCTTCCCATCTTATCCACTGTGCTGGCCTCTAAAGAGATAGCTGAATTTTTCTATAATTATTGCAACTCCCTTAGATGATAATACTTATGTTGTACAAATAATGTCTTTAATCCATTAACAAATCCAGCGCCTCCATAAAGTGGACTGTGAGAAGTTGGCCTGATATGTGATGTCCACTATTCTAATGGGCACCCTGTATCAGTCCAAACAACCCTCATGGTGATGGTTGTAAAGTCAACCTTATAGACCAGATATCCTAGTGGTAGCATGGACAAAGCAGTCTTAGGCGAATACTTCAGAGAGCATGTGAAGCCAATTGTTTTACCAATAATAACCCCTTGGATACCAAATAAAAGGACACCATACAAGGTATATGTCAAATATATATGTATTTATTAGTAACACAACCCCTCTACACTCTTTCTGAGGTCAGAGTTCGAGATACAGCACAAGTGACTCAATAAGCATACCATAAGTTGCACAAATACAATTCTGCCCTAGGGGCCTCACAAACCATATACTAAGTAAGTGGTATAAGAACCACTTCAGAACAGGTGAATAGGCCTAGGGAATTGCTGGGACTACACTGAACAACCACAGGTTAGGAAGTAGTAGTCTCACAGGATGCGTGTGCAGTGTCTAAACACACACGCAAGTTCTCAAAGACTTTCAATGGGAACGTAAAAGTTAGAAACTAGTTGATTTCAGACAGTCCGGGTGGACTTGCGGGGAAACCCAGTTAAAACAGGACACTTGGATAGTTATTACCCACGGGAGCACCGGAGTACTTGAGTTACCTCACCCAGGGAAGCCGGGTGCATAGGCGTGAAGTCGTGTCGGGTTTCGTCGTCGATTCCTATGAAGAGCTGCAAGAAGATGCTGCAGGCGACAAGGAGGAAGATGTCTGGATGGATCCAAGGGTGGATCGAAGAAGTGAAGAACCTCAAAGCAGAGGGGACAGAGTCTGGGTCACTAGCCAGTGACCAGGAAGGAACCAGGAAGGAACCAGGCGATGTTGAGCTGCCATCAGGTGAAGGAGTGTAGCTTGTCTCTGCAGCCACGTAGACCAGGAGGTGTCAACTATGACCAGGAGCTGGATACGGACTGTCCCACAAAGGCTCTCGCTGTTGGAGGTGTTGGCTTCCGGATTGGAGTCAACCAGCCTTGGCAAAGACAACCCACGCCGGAAGTGAGGATTGGCTTCTTGTACAGACCAGCAAGGTCTGTGGAGCTTCCCCTTTACAGGAGAGCAAGAGCAATCCTAGAGCAACCAGGCAAGCAGCGTTGTTTCAAAATGGAGCCTTCAAGATGTCCACTAGCCAGCGGGCTAGCAACCGCAAAGTTGCGTCAAGAGGAAATGCAGGAGCATGCCCCACGCGGCACTCATGGAGTGGGGAGGGCTGAGCTTCGGTGCACTTACGACTCGGGATTGGGGCTTCTCAAGTCCTAATACACAACTTTGAGGATACCTCAGTAGCTGCACAATTTAGCAAAGAACAAAATGGCCAGGTGTCAGGTCCCACGTCTCTCGTGTTCGCCATGGTCTCAGCTTTGCTGGAGGTGTGGGTCGGGATCCGCGAAGTCTGGAAGTCCAGTCCTGTGAATTAGAGTTGTCGGGATCCTTCAGGAGCTTCGACAAAGCAAACTGGCAATTCACTAGGTGGTGCCTGTTTGCACAGGGTGGTCACTCCTTGACCACAAGGGAGATTCTTCAGTCTTCTAGTTGCAGTAGAATGCCGAAGGTCCAGAGTTTTGTTTCAGAGTTTCAGTTCAGGATAATCTAAAGTCTCTAGACTCAGCTCCTAGCTTTATACTGATTAAAGGGACTGGATTACCTGCTAGGTCCCTCCTATGGATGGGACCAGGGAAGGGGGTGGTTACACCCCTTTCCCTTTGTCCAGTTGTGCATGAGAGCTAGGGCTGGAGTGCCCCATCAACTGGTTTGAACCGGGCTATGCATGGAGCACCTTGTGTGCCCCTGCCATTGTCTCATTTCATTCAACCCACCCTGCCCCAATACACTATAGCCTGTCTGGGGAGGTGCTAGCACCTCCCAAGGCAGGAAACCTATTGTCCTGGCCTCCCTTGCTGGAAGGGCTCCCAGCTGCAGGAGGTCAGACTTGTGTCTGTGGCAGCAGCATTCATTTTGTGATGCTGAGGCTCTGTTTAACTTTAACCGGTGTAAAGCTACAACTACTTGTATTCTCCTTCTAGGAGGGTGGAATGCTACCCCCGTCGCAAGAACTGTCAAAGGGGGTAGTATTCCAAAGCGTATGACACCTTACACAAGATGTTTTGATAAATCCAAACCAAAGTTAGCATTAACCGCGAGGATTATAATGCACTTAAGAGTATATGGTATGGCTATATCATAGAACAGCTATAAGGACATGGATCAGAAAGCTGCAGACAGGCTCAGCGCATTCTAGAGCATCATCTCACATAAAACCAAGCACTCTGCCTTCAGGATTGTTAAGGACTGCCATAGGAGTGACTTATAGGTATATAAGTGCCTATATGTAATAGATAGTAGGTATAGGGATACTATACCTAAGCAAGGGGTGATTACACGACCGTGCCCCAGCTGAGTGATCAGCCAGTTGTGTCAATGTGGATGGCCAGCCAGGGGTGGCATAATACATCCTGCAGCCCTTGGTAGGCCTTGGATGCACCTATGCCCTGGGTACCTACGGTAGACTATACAGGGGCTCATAAGGTAACCCAATATCCAATTGGAGATGTACCTAAAGTACATGGAGTCCATTTTACAGTGAGAGCAGATAGCCTGGGGCCCTGATTAGCATGATCCCAGGCCAACTAAATCGAAAACCAGCTGAACACTAGGCAAAAAGGTGGGGTAACCATACAGTCAGATATCCACCTTCCTACATGGACAAAGGAATTAAAAAGGATTTGCAGCCCGCTTGCTGTCCGAGCCATAAGGACAGCATCGTCAGCGTACACCAGTACTGAAAGGCTTCAATTTCCCACCTGGGGGCAATCGACTTTTGACTCTAAGAGAACCTACTCCAGGTTCATTATAAACTAAAAATAAAAGTGGCTAAGATACCTCCCTGCCAGACCCTTCTCTGTATTGAGAACTGTTGGGTAATATTAAGGTCTTTTGTGCTGTGAATCACCAACCGAGTATCTCAATGGAGGCCCATTAAGAAAATATTAAAGCGCTTATTTACTCCAATGGACAACATAAACTGCCAGACATTGGTTCAGTTCACAAGTCAAATGTGGAAGACAGATCCATAAAGGCCAGATGGATGCTACCAGGTTGGGCAATGGTGTACTTGTTAAGGATCATATACAGATTCAAAAATTGGTCCACCCTTGACCATTCAGGACGGAAAACATACTGAACCTCAGATAAGCTATTGGTTTCATCTGCCCACCAGGAGAGCCAATCTAAAAAATATATTTAACCACCTTTACCACTGAATCCAACAGGGAGATTGGCCTGTAACAGTGGGTACTATCTCTGTCTCCCTCTTTAAAAACAGGGACAATAGTAGATATCACTCAGGTATCCGGAGGGCCAACTACAACTGCAGCGTTGATAATGGAAGTAAGGACCAGTACCCAGATGTCCAAATTAGAAATATAAAGATCAGGAGGGATCCCGTCTGGACTTGGGGGCCTTGTTTTTAGACAAAGCTGCTATGCCCTTTCTTGCTTCCTCAGGTGAGAACACCACAGGAGATTTTCCTTCTCCCAAGCGCCTACCTACGCCCGAGACAGAAGAGGACAGAAACATTTTCTCAAAATAGCTTACCCAGTAATTTTCTGTAATATGAGCAAGCAGTAAGTAAGCAGTATCTGCTGTCAATAAAGGACTATTTACAATACTCCAGAACATTGAAGTGCTCTTCAGGGTACTTGCCTCAAGAAGCTCTGCCCCTGCCTCATTCTTTGAGGCGGCCTTGCGTCTTGCCAATTCGGCCTTTTACCGGCTGAGGCATTCCTTGACTAAGCACGGGTCCCTTGGTTTAGTACCTAATGCGTTCTTCAGTTTTTTGGAGGCACTGGAACAATGGGAATCAAACCTTTGTGGGGCCTAATCATGATGGTGCACAGCTAGGACCTTTAGTAAATCTGCTATAGTGCCTGAAATAACAGTAAAGGCCTCTGTTGTAGCTAATGGATCAGACTAATGGGCTAAGCAAATAGCTAATTCCTTACAGCATTGCGCAAATAAGGACTCATAAAAAGGATCTGTGGTTATCTGTGCCCCCTTTAGTCTCCTGGCACTATCTACCATTTTTCACTGACCCCCTGGCTCCTACCCCAATTGATTGCGCTAATAAGGGCCAGCTGGTCAAAACCCCCAATGGTATGGTCACTATCAATACTCAAAAAATCAATAGCAAGTAAGTAAGTATTTTATTTATCATAGTTACTTAAAACCATTGCTACAAAGTATTTCATGACATTTCAGTTATAAGTTACAATTTTAAAAACATAGTAAAAAACAATTTGCTAAAAATATGTAAAATCTATACAAAATATTTGTTGAGCAGCATCCAACTCAGTTCTTAATGGCTATAAAGTTGTTTTGACCAAAGTTAGAGACCAGTGGTCATAATCTTCATTTTGGGGCATTCTTTTCTCTGCTTGTATCAAATATTTTACCAGGTGGCAGTTCAGCTGCGTGTCCCCTGGTGCAGATGCCTCTCCGGTTAAAATGTGGCTTTAAGAGCTGTTTCCATTCCTGTGTTAGTTCTCTGCACATACAGGGCAGATGCAGCATATCCTCTTGCGCTGTACTGCACAGGCGACAGATGGAATCGGATAGTTTTTTTAGCCAATGTGGGTAGTGCTTTATGCATGCTAGCAGGTCAGGAATTGTATTTTAATGGATTTGGCAAACCCTAGGGCTAGGTATTTTTGAGCAACGGGAGAGGTATAGGAGCTCAGGATCATCCAGCCGTGCAATCTTCTGGATAGGGCTACCTTATCTTCGATCCAGGATTGGCGCTTTAATATTTTCTTTGTTATTTTTTTGAGAAGGGTGGTAAATGTATTGGCATTTATATAGCGCACTACTTACCCGTAGGGTCCCAAGGCGCTTCGACCGCTGCGAAACCCTTCCTGGCTTCCCTGAGAGATGGTCCCTTAATGGGTATCTCCAGGGTGAGACCAGGCATCCCCGGCGGTCTGGTGGGGCCGTTAGTGAAGATGAGGCAAGCTAATGCCCAGAGTTGCCGAGTGTGATCGCTGATCAGAGTGGGCACCGAGGCGAGAGAATTATCGAGTCCGCTGACCCTGGTCCAGAAACCTGCCGCGCCGGGAATCGAACCCTGGTCCCGGGCCGTCCTCTGCTCTCGGGTCTGCCGCCTCTAACCAGTGAGCCACACTACTTCACTTGCTAGTAGGTATTTTGTTGCTGATGATGTTTTTCTATTGTAGTTCTGACCACAAATACCAGTTTAGGGTTCCTGGTTTAGGTTTTCTTACTTTGTCCCCAAAAATAACTGTCACACATTGTCTTGCCAGGGTATGCTTTAGAACACCAAACTCAAGCCTAATCTGTGTTGGAGAGACTCTTGTTGGTAGACCAAAGATTATTCGGTATACTTTTGCAACCACACCAGCCACGATTTTGGAGTCCCTTCCCCCATATGTGCCTCGCTCCCGTAGGATATTGTAGGCAGGCGTTTTGCCCTTATTACTTCGAGCAGTGGGGCAAGTGAGGGGCCGCTCAGTTTTGAGTTAAGGTTTCTCAATGAAGTTGCAAGTGCTGTTCCCTTCTTTTTGATTGTGTACCTTTGGGCAGCCAAATGCCCCTTTTATCAATTATCACCCTTCAAAAAATCAATAGGGGAATGGATCACTTGTAACCACTATACCAGGGTTGGTTAGTTATTGGTTCCTTCTTAAAAAACTGAGGTAAGAGCAAGCACAAGGAGAGAACATTCCATAGATGCAGCAAGCCAGGACACACTTGCCGACCCCGAAGATGCCATAACGAGAGTCTTTGAAGGTAGTATTGACCTAATCCTTACAGTGGGCTAATTTTAATCCAGCTGACAAGTGCAATACAAATTGTATCTGCACAGATATACTTTCTCTGGTCCTGAAGAAAGCCCCCTAGACCCGGCTGGGCAAACGGGGCTGAAACATGTCGACCATATAAATGGACTTTTTAGTTTGTCAGACATAGTAACACTGTCTAAAGGCACCCACTCACCATTTTAATTTCTTTAAACTCCCACCCACCAATACATATTTACACTCAAGTGAGGATGTTTGAACATTTTTTATTTCACTTCACCACAAACACTTTTTAACTTTTTTGTCTCTGGACACTACTGCAAATACTAGTGGTTAGCCTCCGGGTGGTGGTCAGCATACCTAATAAACCCTTTGACTATGCTGTCACGCTACATATAGGCGGAAAACCAAGATATACCGCCCTTTCCATTTCCAGCTACATACGTGTATGAAGGTTTTTTAAGAAGGAACCACTAACTAACAAACCCTGGTATAGTGGTTACAAGTGATCCATTCCCCTATTGATTTTTTGCATTACATTTGGAAGTTGAATGGATCATTGTTTCCCTTCTCTCTCCCTCTCCTCTACATGATTTAAACCGCTATCAATGCTCGCCTGGATGGTGAAATCTGAGTTATAATAAAACAAAGATGTAGAAACAAAGATAAAATTAATAAATTAATCTCTCCCCATCCCTATAAGGTAGGGTTGATATAATTCCAGTCAGAGGGCAGCTTACAAATGGCGGACATTGATTCAAACTCATTCACAATGGCATTGAGAATGTCTCCCTGGTTGGTATGTTCAAGATGAATGTCTATCAAATGTGAGCAACCAATATCATTAAGGCCCTCAGACCTCGGATCCCCACAAATATGAACATTAAAATCTCCTGCAATCACAATATTAATACAACGTGGATTAGGAGTACTCACATTTCTTTAAAAAGCACACAACAGGAAGATATTAAAAACATTTGGGAGGGAAGATTTGGCATTGTAAAAATGAAAAGTAGCAACTTACATGACAAGCCAGAAAGTAACAAATCCTGCAAGGAGGAATTGCTTGTGGGCAGCATAGCAAGCCTACATTGGACAGCCAAGGATACAAACAACCAAGCCCCCTTTAGGTCAACCTACCCTAGAGGGGATGGGCAGACACAAAAAGAGATTTCTATCCCTCTATAAAGAAACAATTGTCGATAGCCCATGTTTGCTGAAGGCATATTACATCAAGCCTTTTTATAAAGGATATCCATCCAGGGTCAGTAAACTTACTCACCAACTTAGCACTGTTCCATTAAATAAAGTTACATTCCTTGCAACCAAAAGAGCCGGAACCTGGAATACCAAAATAATTCTATGTTGTAGGAATTATTGATTCCAAGGAAACTGAGTCCAATATTCAATCACAGTTCTCCAATGATCACAATGGTGCAAAGCTATTAAAAAGAGGTATGTTAGGTGCAACCTCCTGCCAGCCGACCTAAGCAGAGTCAGAAGACACCTGTGGTTCCTGTCACCAAACTGTGGTGCATTATTTTGGGGGTCTGTAAAGGTTTTCCAGGGAAAGAGCCAGAATGGTAAAATTAGGGCTCTATGAATAGATTGGTTGGCAGCTGAGCATACCGAACCGGCCCCAGAGTCAGAGAACCAAGAGGGGTTGCCCGGTCTCCTCCAGTCTTTGACTGGCATGGACTGGCCCGCCCTTATCCCAGGCTTCACCCCGGCTTCGTCCGGGCATAGCCCGCAATGTGGTGGATGGCAAGTTATTTTCAGTGCACCACATGGGTTGGCTGACCAACAGGCCACTCCTCCCATGAAGCAGGTGGATTCTGGACACCTAGTCCCCACTGTCACTCTGCAGCACCAATCTCCAATCTCAGCCAATCATCCCATGCTGTGGTGGATGGCAAGTGCTTTTCAGCACACAGCGCAGAGAGGCTCCTCCTGAAGTGGTTGCAATCTGGGACACTGAGTTCCGACCGTCACTCTGCAGTTCCAATCTTCAATCGCAGCCAAGTGTCCCACCCATGCATGTCAAAAATATTCTTGTGGTGTTGCTTTAAGTGATCCTGCAGAACTCGAAATTGTTGAAGGAGCATGTCTGTCTCCTAGGAGATTCTGAATCGAGGAGCAGCTTCTAGCCCAGTTACTGTAATATAAGTTCCGATCTAGCCTATCCAGAGTAAATTCCTAATGGTCACCTGGAAGCCTGTTGGCCTCCTGCAAAGAGGTGTGAATGGCTCTAAAGAAAGGGAACAAAGGGCCTGGGCTGGAGGAGGTGTGATCTCCTCCTGGCATGAAGGCCTGGGGTTGTGCCCATCTACTGCACAATCTTAAAAGGGGCATCCCCTTCCACAGAGACATGTAAACGCACCTAGTCATGCCCTTGCCATTCTCCAAGTAGCCAGAGAGGCATCAATCCCAACTGGGGGAAAAACATGTTCCAGAACTGGTTTACAGAGTGAGTTCCTAATTTCCCTAACACATACCTTAAGGGTTTCCCAGAGCTCTGACCAGCAGAAGAAAGATTCTACTGCCATGTTGAATTTTGGAAGCTGGGCTCTGGTGGATTGTTTAAAGCCGAACCCCAGGAAATTATATCAAAGTGGGTAGGGTTACCCCTTTAAATATTTTCTCTATTTGCCACTGAGTTTCTTCTACCTACAGGCTAGTACCAGGCATAAACATGGGATTCCTGGGTACTTTCTGCAAACACCTTTGGACTAGTGGAAGACAGAAGAAGGACTGTGTTAGACCTGTCAGCCTTAGGGCGGTCTTCCCCTAAACTTTATGCCTTTCGTCAACCATTTTGCCAAACATATTCTTGTTTGACTTAGGACTCTATGCACTTTACCACTGCAAACAAGTGCAAAGTAATTGTGCATACTGCTATGAAACAAGGTTACATTTGCTGGACCACTGAACGAATATTGATGACACAAATATAGACTTACCAAAATATCGAGAAAAAAATATAGAATGCAAAAATATCGAATCCCTATCTCCAAACAGGTAAGTACAAAAATATTGAATCAAAAATGTTGTTGTAAAAAATATAAACCCAGGAAAATTCTGGTAAACTTTCATACTTACTCCTTGAAGGAGCATATACTAAATCAAGCGCTTAGGTTGAAATCACAAGCATATAAAGGTTTCAATTTTCAGATTCGTTCAGATCTGTCCCGGTTCACTTTAGACAAACAGTGGGAGCTAGGCAAGAGGATGGATGCCTTTCGCAAATTTGGTGCTACGGTACAGATGGGTTTTCCTGCATCACTCAAGATAATGTTAGACAACAAAATGTACAACATTAGATCAGTGCAGGCCGCAGACGATCTTCTATTATCTTTTGGTAACAGGAAACAGAGGGAGTAAAATTGTGAGGAGCTGAAACCGTATAATAATAGCACCATCAGTTCTGAATGCCTGTGCGTAAAAAGTCTTGTTAAAAATCTGAACGTTACTAAATATTGAATTATCAGGAAAAACGGGATTAGGGGGAAAAAGGAAAAAAAAAAAAATAAGGGAATAAAAAAGGAAAAAAAGGATATATAAAAAAAAAAATATATATATATATAATAAATAAAAATAAAAATGAAAAAACACAAACAAAAGAAATTCTCACAAGAATAGCATTTGCCCATAAGATGTGTAGAACATACAATGGCGAGTTCACACTAAATATAGTAGAGGCACACAGGGTCGAGACGGGGAAGAGCTAGGGGCACTTACTTCCGGAAACTCTTCCGGGTGGTGAGTACAGGGTTTTCCCAGGGGGGGAGGGCGGGGCACGGGGGGGTGGTGGGGCATAAGCATATTTTCATAAAAGAGCTCCAATCTTTGTGTTTAATTAAGTTTGTGGATACAAGGTTTTATACTCATCTCATCTTAGATAACATGAATCTATACAAACAGTCATATACTTCACTAGTCCTACAGTTAGTCTTACCAAGCAACGTAAAACCACAACATAATGAGTAAACTTAAATTTTTATCCTGGAATGTTAATGGTCTCCGCACTAAGCCCCGAGCGAACAAAATTATGCAATATCTTCGTGATACTGATGCGGGGTTCATTATCCTCCAGGAGACACACCTAACAGAAAGTGAGATACACGAGTTGGTCCAAAGGAACAGATGGATAGAATCCTCTATTTCCACAACACAAGGTTCTAACATACGGGGGGTTTCGATCTTCTTCAAAAAATCTGTAAGGTTTAAGATAAAACAACAAAAAGTGGATTCTGGAGGGCGCTGGGTCATTGCAGCAGTAGAGTTAGGAGAAACGAAGGTAACGTTAGTGGGCTACTATGGTCCAAATATCGATGACCCCTCTGTATTGAAAACCCTTTTCAATCACTTGCTAAATTTCCCAGACCCGGTGATTATAGCTGGGGATTTTAACATCACTTTAAATCCACTTTTAGACAAATCCCCTAACAGTAGACAAAAAGCCACCTCTAAATCTAAATCTTGCTTAGTAGGCTTAATGAACCAGTACGATTTTATCGACATTTGGCGGTTTAGGGAGGGTCTGAGGCAAGATTTCTCATTCAGGAACTCGAAGTATAGACACAAATCAAGAATTGATTTTATTCTCACTAGTAGAGTTCTGGCTGATAACATTACCTCAATACACTATAATCCAATGCATCTCTCTGACCACTCCGCAATTGTGTTAGAACTAAATTTGGACATGTCACCTCTAATAAGAATGTGGTCCTTTGATAGGTCTTTACTCACAACAACAGAGGATATCGAGTTTCTACAGTCAGAAACTTGCCACTTTTTTAATAATAATAAAGGTACAACCCCAATAGGAATTCTATGGGATGCATTTAAATGTACATTGAGAGGTCTTATTAAAAACAAAGTGGCCTATAGAAGAAGACAATATGCAGAGGAAGTAACCGTTATCGAAAACAATATCTTATTAGTACAGGCCGATATTGATAATACAGGTGTAATCGACAACGACCTCGCCGAAAAACACGCTGAGTTGGACAGGCTAAAGCACTCACTATCCGCAGTTCTAGAGAAACGTGTCCTTCAGAGATGGGAGGCAAGTAAGCTTTCGCATTTCCAATATGGGGAGGGAGCAGGGAAATTACTTGCCTGGAAAATTAAATCAGACCGGGTTCGCAACAACATTTCGTCTGTTACATCCACGGAGGGCACCTTTTCGAGGGATGATGAAATCAGAGTAGTTTTTAGAAATTTCTTTCAATCCATCTATAAGGACGACCTAAATGTTACCCAGAAGGACATCACGAGTTGGCTAGAAGGTATCTCTCTACCATCTCTAACACCAGAACAGAACCACTCTTTGGATGAGGAGATAACTATTACAGAGGTAGAAGAGGCAATAAGGAAAGCAAAGGGAGGAAAGGCTACAGGCACTGATGGCTTGCCAAGCGAAATATATAAAAAACTTATCACTCAGGTCTCTCCAATCCTAGTTATTCTTTTTAACCAAATTCTAAGACACGGCGAAATACCACCTGAATCATGGGACAATGCCTCTATAACTCTCATTTTGAAGCCCGGTAAACCCCCTACTGACTGCGGTTCATATCGGCCTATTTCTATACTAAACGCCGACTATAAAATCTTTGCCACCATACTGGCCAAACGGTTGGGTCGGGTGGCGCCAGATATTATAGCACATAACCAAAAAGGGTTTATAAAGGGGAGACAGCTTTGTGAGCTCACGTATGAATTACTAGGCTCTATAGACATCGCCATAAAGGAGGTTATCCCTTTGGATGTCCTCACGTTGGACGCAACCAAGGCCTTCGACAGGGTGAATTGGTTGTACCTGTCGGAGGCCTTGAGGAAGTTCAATGTGGGGGACAGATTTCGGAGAACGTTGAAATTGTTATATAGGTGCCCATCTGCCTCACTCCCGATAAACGGGGGTTTGACTGAGACCTTCAGGGTCACGAGGGGAACTAGGCAGGGTTGTCCCCTGTCACCTCTTCTTTTCGATGTATATATCGAACCCTTTGCCCAAACCTTAAGAGACAGTATACTCATTAAACCTTTTATTTTTGGTGGCTGGGATAAAAAGGTGGCACTTTACGCAGATGACATTATGATTTTTACAACGAACTATGATGAAGCATACCCAGAAATAATTGACCAGGCTCTAAAATTTGGTAAAGTCTCTGGGTATGAGATTAATGCCCAAAAGACAGAGTCAATGTCCTGGAATAGCAACTCAATTGGCAACAATGGGACATCCAAAACCCAAATTCGGTATCTGGGGATCAATATAGTTAAAGACATCAATTTGATTGCTTCACTTAACTTCAATAAAATAGCCGCAGAGTGCCGGAAACATATGAGAGACTGGTCACATCTTCCTCTCACTTTTTTGGGAAAGGTTAACCTAGTGAAGATGAGTATCTTACCTAAAGTTTCTTTTTTGTTTAACTCTATTCCACTTTTTTTTGATTCAAAATTGATTGTAAAGCTACAGAGCGCGATTACCAGCTTTATCTGGAATAGTAAGAGCCCAAGAATTTCGTGGAAAAAAATCAGGCGACGGAGGGAGAAGGGAGGGTTGGCTGGCCCAGATCTCCAAATCTATGCATGGGCGTTTCAGCTCACGCACACCCGTATGCTACGTAAAACCCCTACATTAACAGGGCTGGGCCTTCTTTTTTCTACGTTACTTGAATGTGAAGGAGTAGACCAATCTGCTTTTTTGTTTAAATTTGGTGACCCCAAATTCTTCAAGAAAATAAAATTGAAAGTTCTACAAGGGATTGCATCTACTTGGTATAAAGTGAGGCATGCGACAAATGTTGGATACTACTCTGGGAGGGCTCCCATATGGGATCTACCCATCCCCCCCTCATGGACAACAGATGCCCTTACTAACCCGCTAATAGAGGCGGGTATAAATAGATGGGATGACCTGTTTATGGATGGGACATTACTTCCATGGGACTATTTAATAAACAGAGTAGGCACAAGTTTCTCGAGATTTAAATATATTCAGATCTCCAGCTGGTCACAGTCATACAAAGAGCAGCCAGCACGGATTAGTAAGCTGCCTATAGGTGGCAATAGCGACTTGGTAACTTGCCTCTTGGACAGTCCAGCCGCAAAAAAAGAAATTTCATGTTGGTATAACAAAATAATCGATGAAATAGATGCCAACTTTCATCTACCGACGTCATTATGGGCTGAACTAATGCCAGGCGTAGATGTTGAAGAACTTTGGATAGCTTCTTGCTCAATGCTCTGGGACCTAGTTAAACCGGCATGGCTTCGTAGAAACCACCTATTCACTATACATAGGGCATACTATTCCCCTCAGAGATTGACTAAGTTTTCTCTAACAGGCCCAGTCTTATGCCCAAGATGTGGGTTAATCGCAGCATCAGACACCCATATGTTTTATGAATGTCCAAATCTATCCGCTTATTGGGAAGCCATTAGTAATAAGCTTTCACAACTTCTGGGTGAACATATCTCCACAGACCTTGCTCTTGTTATATTTGGTCTCAAGAGTAAAACCCGCAATGCCGCAACTAATCTAATATTCTACTCCATTCTAGCGGCGCGTAGGGAGATATGCAGGCATTGGAAAGACGCTCAACCACCTACAGAGCATGAATGGCGAGCCTCACTTCTTCAAATTTCCAAACTCGATCTCGCCAGAGCAGGAAACCCCAATAGGAGAGCTTTTTGGGCTATGCTGGGATAGCAGCGATAAACTTGGGTTTTTTTTTTTTTTTTTTTTTTTTTCCCCCCAAGTCCTATGATTAACGCGTACATTGCTTATCCTTGCTGCCATGACTAACAGTCCTGGAGCTATGGGGGTCTCGATAACTTGGACACTATCTCCTGAGGCACATCCCTAAGCAAAATCATGTTTGGCTGTTGTGATTGGTGCTGTGGGGAACCGGTCTTCTTCCCTCCCGAATGAACTTTCTCCTACCAGCTATAAGCTGAGACAGCACTGCACGCGGCCATTCTTTCCTTTGCTCTGTGGCGGTCCTTTGGTTTTGATAGATTGGAGCTATGCACGTAAATGAGGACAAAATAAATAAATAAATAAATAACTAAAAAAAAACTAAAAAAAAATAAAAAATATAGTTAGTCAAAATATCAATTTTTTTTAAATGTCTTAAAAGTAATTGAAAATTAAAGAAATAATAAATATAATTAACTTAAATCTACTTAAAATACTTAAATAAACTTAGAATGAATAAATAATTAATGTGAGTTAAAAAATATATATTTTTTTTAATACATATATATATATGAACATAATATTAATAAAAAATATACAATATTTTTACCGTAGGACAGCGGCAGGGTTAAATTTACTATTACCCTTCCATTGAGTGCAACAGTAGAGAAAACGTTTGATAGCGTAGCGGTAAAAATTACTATTCCCAATCCAGTGAGTGCAACAGTAGGGAAAGCGTTGGATAGCGGGAGGGTAAAAATTACTATTCTCACTCCAGAGAGTGCAACAGTAGGGAAAGCATTGGATAGCGTAGGGGTAAAAATTACTATTCCCACTCCAGTGAGTGCAACAGTAGGGAAAGCGTTGGATAGCGTAGGGGTAAAAATTACTATTCCCACTCCAGAGAGTGCAACAGTAGGGAAAGCGTTGGATAGCGAGAGGGTAAAAATTATTATTCCCACTCCAGAGAGTGCAACAGTAGGGAAAGCGTTGGATAGCGTAGGGGTAAAAATTACTATTCCCACTCCAGTGAGTGCAATAGTAGGGAAAGCGTTGGATAGCGGGAGGGTAAAAATTACTATTCCCATTCCAGAGAGTACAACAGTAGAGAAAGCGTTGGATAGCATAGGCATAAAATGTACTATTCCCACTCCAGTGAATGCAACAGTAGGGAAAGCGTTGGATAGCGGGAGGGTAAAAATTACTATTCCCACTCCAGAGAGTGCAATAGTAGGGAAAGCGTTGGATAGCGAGAGGTAAAAATTACTATTCCCACTCCAGTGAGTGCAACAGTAGTGAAAGCGTTGGGTAGCAGGAGGGTAAAAATTACTATTCCCACTCCAGAGAGTGCAACAGTAGGGAAAGCGTTGGATGGAGAAGGAGTAAAAATGACTATTCCCACTCCATTGAGTGCAACAGTATGGAAAACATTGGATGGCATAGGGGTAAAATTACTATTCCCACTCCAGTGAGTGCAACAGTAGGGAAGGCGTTGGATAGCGGGAGGATAACATTTACTATTCCCATTCCAGAGACTGCAACAGTAGGGAAAGCGTTGGATAGCGTAGGAGTAAAAATTAATATTCCCACTCAAGACAGTGCAAAAGTAGGGAAAGTGTTGGATAGCGTAGGAGTAAAAATTACTATTCCCACTCCAGTGAGTGCAACAGTTGGGAAAGCGTTGGATAGCGTAGGGGTAAAAATTACTATTCCCACTCCAATGAGCGCAACAGTAGGGAAAGCATTGGATTGCGTAGGGGTAAAAACTTACTATTCCCACTCCAACAGTAGGGAAAGTAAATACTTCATATATGAATACAAATAAATTAAATATTAATACCAATTACAAATTAAATAAACGTAATTACCAATTTAATATAAAATAATAATTAATCAATTAAAAATACAAATAAAAATAATTATTAAAAGTAATTACCTATTAATAAAAATTATGTACCTATTAACAATCAATTAATTAACAGTTAAAAAATAATTAAAAATCAAAACAAAAAAATAAATAAATTCAAAAATGTAATTAATTACAATTAAATTACTTCCCACCCTATTCCCCTATAAACCCACAACCCCCAACAGAAAATACATTAATAAAATTAACATAATTATCAATTAATCAATTAATAAAAATGTATTATCAATTATATTTTAAATAATTACCAATTAAAAATGTAATTAACAATTAATTCAAAATAAATACCAATAAATAAATTAAAATATTTAATTATTTATAATTAAATTACTTTCCACCCTATTCCCCTATAAACCCACAACGCACTTCAGAATTATATTACGCAAAAATTAAATACCATAAAATTAATTAATTAAAATATATTATAAAATAAATATACACTTTTCACACATATACTAACATAAAAAAAACTTTAAAAAATGGGATGTTATTGAAAAATCGATATTAGCTTACTTACCTCAAATTCGATATTTTTGTTGTCTATATTCTGTCCATTCAATATTTTTGTTGTCTATATTCTGTCCATTCGATATTTTGTCCATTCTATATTTTGAATTCGATATTACTGCTATTCTATTCGATATTTTTGTTGTCTATATTCTGTCCATTCGATATTGTGTCCATTCTATATTTTTTATTCGATATTAATGCAATTCGATATTTTTAACTCGATATTTTGACTATATACCAAATTGGCTTACACATCATATTTAATTTACTTGTAAATCCCTTGTAGAGTGGAATACCATATACACAGGGCCTGTAATTCAAATGCTACCAGTGGACCTGCAGCACTATTGTTCCTCCCACTTAAGTTGCACCTTAAAACATGGCCCAGGCCTGCCACTGCATCCTGAATGCAGTTTTATACTTTCATGTTGACTTTGCATTAAAACACACTTGCCAAGCCTTAAACTCCCCTTTTTTAACTTACAAGAAACCCCTATATTAGGTCCTAGGTAGCCCTTAGGGCAGGGTGCTGTGTGTATTAAATGTTGGACATGTACTTTTAAGTGTTACATGTCCTGGTAGTGAAAACTCCTCAATTTGTTTTCACTACTGTGAGGGTTACCCCTTCCATGGGATAACATTTGAGATTCCTTATTACATTTAATACGCTATAAGTCTGATTGAAAGCAGGTAGCTATTTTATGTTTGTGTCTTTTGTAACTGTAGTGAAAAACCCTATTTATTACTAAAGTCTGGTTTTGTTACGATTTTCAAAATGCCACTCATAGAAAGTGGGCATTTTCTACCATGAGCTTTTTTGTGCCTGGAACCTGTCCTGGGTCACATGACTGGGTGTAACTGACAGAATTCCACCAGGATAGTCACACAATGTAGGGATTAGATGTGCCTTGATGGGCCATCTACTGGCAGCATAAGGGGATAAAGCTGAGCAGCCCCACTTGCAACTGAATATGGATTGCTGTCCCCTTACACAAAGACTCTAATGCTTACAGATTGTCCCTGCAGCGAGCTTGGAGCCAGCGCAGGGGAGTCAGGAAATTCCATGTACTTCAAATTCATTGTCAACAAGTTTTTCCCACCTTCAGAAGGAGTGTACTAGAGTATAAAAGGGGACCTCAGACACCAACTCAACATTACACTTCTGGACCTATGGATACTCTGCCAGGAAGAAGGCCTGCTGGTCGGCTGAACGGATTGCCACTCTACTGGACTGTTGACCTGCTGTTTCCTTCCAAAACTGCTGTCTTTCTGCCCTGCTGCCCTCATGCCTGGAGAAGAAGGACTAGACCTGAACCCAGGACCACCAGACTGACTCAAAAGAGCTATAATACTGGACTTCTGATCAGATCCTCAGGGGCACAAAAGAAATCCCTTCAACTTGGACCCATACCCAAACCCAGCCTGAGTGAGTCCTGCTCCTCCACGTGGTGCCCCTCCAGCCTTGGACCCTTGGAAGTGGTTCTTGAGAAGACCAGATAGCCAAAATCTAAAAGTGGTAACTAAGAAAATATTGGACTGCAAACTGCTCTGAGAACCAGGGAACAACCTACTCACCTATCCGCCGAGTTGCATTGCTGGTGGAATTGACTTTGAAGTTTCTCCCTCTCTGTTTTTATCCACAACAGCAAATGCTTTTCAACAATACTTCAACAAAGGCGTATCCGGCATTGAGGAACAGTCTTCATCTACAGCCCTCTGCCTTGTCCCGCTGGAGATTTTAAACTTCTAGGTTAATTAATGCTCTCATCTACTACTGTTTGCACTATGTTAAGTAACTCTATTATTGTTATTTCAAGTCCATGTAGAAATCCTCACCATGGCTTTGACCCAAGGTTATCTGACAATGACGCTCCCTCCTTGGACACCTGAACTTTACCTTCTCAGAATATTTTTCTCAAACATTTTTTCAATTCCGAAGGTAAGGGCTGACTATGCCCAAACCACTTCTTGTATCAGAAATGGGCTCCATCACGGTTGGACATATTTTTTTTACTTTGACCATGTCTCGCATGGCTAGATTTTTGCATTTGGTGTTTAAATCTTTTAAGGAACTAGTTTTTACTAAAAAAATAAAAAAATCATAACTCCAGTTCTACTAATCGGATTTTTGTCATTTTGTTTTTAAGCAGTTTATTAAAATGTGATCTATTTTAATAAGTTGATGTAGGAATTTTCTTGTCTTGTGTTTTCATGTTATTACTGCTTGTGTGCTGCCTAAATTCTTGCCAAATCCTCATACTGGGGAAAGGGACGCTAGTGCCCTTAAACATATAACAAATGGACCAATTAACTGGATCCCGGGGGATCCGAGTGATCAGATCAAAGTGCCCTCACACACCTGGTGGGGTGTCATCCTTCATCCTTGGGTGCTAATCGTTAGGCCGGCACTGCAATGCCCGAGGTACACCTCAAGGGGTCTCTATACCGGAGATCCTATTATCATTATGCCGTATGATGAATGTATGTGAGGGGGTGAAAAGTGTTTTGAGAAAGTGGTTAAAAGAGTCTAAGGGAACCAGGAATTTTAATAAGGTGATCGTCACTTGACGCATTAAAAACAAAGGAGCTATCTAGGGTGATAATGGACTCTAATAGCTATGGTGCATGTAAAGTAAGGTCGACATGTTTCATGCCATGGATGCCAGGAGGATAAATGGCATTTCATCAGGACCAAGCTAACACCTACTCTATGGAGTAAAAGAGCAGGGCCCAGAAAATTAATATAGGGTACCCACTCAAAAGGATTAATACTACATCTGCTGTGGTCCAGCAAGAGGAGTTTCCACCTAAAGCAAGAAATTAGAAGATAGGCCATCAGGGAATTGTTGCCAATCATGAACTCAAGGTTGACAGTGTGTCACATAATACCCAAGGACCACTATAATGTTGCCCAACTGATGCAGCTCCAATCAGTGAGGACAATTGTCACCCCAATAAAGTCTGTACTATTTTATTTTTACAAATCAACAAAAACCTCCCTTTGTGATTGATTAGGTTTAGGAAATATGGCTGTGTTGTGAGTGACTCGATACCTCAAGTGCCTATAAAAGCATAAAGTTCTGAACCTCGTGGTATAGTAGCTCGAGACCTAACCTCCTCTACTGACCTGTCGGTAATGAGTGAGGTGGTCTACATGCTTTTTATGAACGGAGGTAAGTGAGTGATAGGGCGCTCGGTGTGGTCAAATGGTAATTAACATGCCCTAGTGCAGCTGCAAACATTCAGGATTGTTGAGCAGGCTGATCAAGACTTCATCATACAAACATAGGCTAAATACTTTACAAATTGCCTCTAAGTGAAGCCTGACTCCTTTTTCTGCCAAGCTTCCCAGGGTTAAGCACAGGGTGATTTAGTGACTTTCTGTGCTTCCCCCTGCAAGGGACTGTGGCTGTTGCTTGACCAGGGCTCACACCCCAGTCAACTAACAACCCAATTTCTCACAGACTGCACCTTCTGTTGAACCTGCTGAGAGAAACCCCAGGGGATGGACATGCTCCTCACTTGTACCCAGGGCAAAAGAGTGGACTCCAAGGGCTAGTTGGCAAGCTTCCTTTTCAGCTCCAGGAACACAAAACCTTCAAAAAGCCTAAATCTCTACTGAGCCCAGATGACCAGGTCCAACTGGATTATGCCTGGAACATGCATGTGGATTCTGGGAGACTGAGTGGTAGAGCTACAGCTGCTGAAGTCCAACTGCCAGTCGGACTCAAATTGCTGGTTTGCCCCATGAAATGATACTGAGTTCCAGACACGTTTCTAAGTACAAACATAGGGGCGTTCACTGAGACTGTTGCTGAGTAGCACTCTGCCGCCGATGACTGATCTTCAGATTTTGCCTTCATAGAGGTTTCCCGCCTTCGACATCAGGAGCCTTGAGCTGCACTAGGTGGTCTAACCAGTCAACTGGCACCTGTGTCTCCAGATTAAGGTTCTCTTGCATGGGAGGAGGTGTGGCCCAGTGGTTAAGACGGCCATTTAAACCCCTGGGACCTGTGTTCAAATCACAGCCTTTATTGTCTATAAATTCGGTGAGCCGAAGCAAATCAATTTATCTCTCAGTGTCTAAAAATCAAATATGTGGTGTGCAATTGTAAGTATGTGAAATGTAAATTGTGATTCAAAAAATGAGACACCCCCATCTTGATATTCACGGTCTTGTGTCACCTTTCAAGAAATTCCCATGATATACCATACTGCGTTGCTTACCAGGTAGGTTCCCATTAAATATACAAATGCACTAACTGGCAAAGTACACAAAGACATTAATTGGCAATTAATTGATCGGATTGATTTAACAAATGTTTTCCTTAAGAAGCTCTGAAGAAGAAGTGTACAGATAAACGTTGCAAAACCACTAAAGGAAAGCATTTTGGACTCATGAAGCAGCTTAATTGGTTGTATGAGAAAGTATCAGCAGCAACGCTGTTGCTGTCTGTATTTTTGATACCTGTTCTTTCACAGCACAACGCTGCTGGACACATCTCCAATAATCAGTCTCAGATGAGTGATGCAATCATATTTAGATAATTGCATGGAATGTTTGTGAAATCTCTGAACCTAATTATTGAGTATTTCCTCGGTCTTGGCATTATACCTATTTTCCAAATATTCGGTGACCCCAGAACCTAAATAGGTGTGATACAAATCCGAAACAGTTTATGTTAAAGACCTATCTCTACATTTTAGTTATCTGTTGATGGTTCAACATAATTAATACATATGCATAGTGCTAAGAAATCTATGCTTTACTATTAGAAATAATGAATATACATCAAAGAGTGCCATTCGAAAAAGATTATGCTGGGCCTTTTATGGCTGGGCCATATATTACTTTAGTAATCGGTATTTCACAAGGGAGCAAGGAGAAACAGAAAACAGCTCTACTAAGATTTCAAATGTATCCGCCTGAATGCCTACAAAAACATCATAATGTTTTGAGCAATGTTTACATCTAACGCACTCTGGTGACCTTCCTTGGCCTTGACAAACAGAATCGTTGGTTGTTTTTCTGTTCGTTTTGTTTAGGGAGCGCTCACCGTGTCTAGCGCACTTACTAAGTTGTTTTCTTTGGACTTTAGGAAAATCATGGCGTCTCAGGGAGTGGTGAATGGTTCGAAAACATATTTGCTGCAGAAGTGTAGGTCACAGGCTGTATCAGCTCGTCTATTATCAACTTGTTCTTGATTTTCTATGGCAAAACATAGCTCCTTGCTATGGTAGTTGTATGGGTTTCGGTGGTAAGTGCGTGCTGGCGAAAACTATAGTATCACTGAAGAATAAAGACAGTGGAGTACTGCATATTCATCTAGATATACATCCACTATGGAATATCGTTCATGAAGGGAGATAGGAATAGAGTGCTGGAAGGAAGAGGGACACACACACACACCACAAACAGCTCACACACACAGCCCCACACACAGAATCACACACACTCCTACCCTTACCCTCTTTTTTTTAGACTACCCACAAACTATAACATGAAAAAACACAGCACATCCCTAACTTCCAAAATCACCAAAACAGCCAAGAAATTGTGAATGATGTGCTATCATATAACACACATTATATTGTAACTTAAAACATACTTCACAGCATGGCAAAGTAAAGCTACAGTTCCACATATTGCTTCTAGTGGTCTGATTACAAGGTAGCCAGGTTTAGGCGTTGGTATTTGAGAGGTCAGAAATATAGTTTCTAACTAGTATCTCCACGCTTAAACCAAGCTATTACGTGTTATGCTACTAGAAGAAGGTAAGATGTAGACCCTGTTTGTCGGGCCACAGTCTACGTGCAGATCACTATTCTTTGTGTGGAATAACAGGCCCTTTTCCACTTTCATCTACCCAGTGGCGGCCATCATAAACAAAGAGTGGTGGGCAGGTGGAGCGAACGTGGGAGGGATTGCTTGGAGGGGGGGTTAGAAATACCATGGGGGATATGTACAATGAAGTGGCAGAGCGTGTAGGTAGCCTCCTGGGCTTAACGACACGCTCCGCCATATTCACAAAAATGTGGTGCAGCCTCGCATTTCCGCCTGCGATGGTGCTAAGGTAAACAACTTAGCCCCAACGCAGGCACCTTTGCACCAGAGTGCAAGGGTGCTGTGTGCAGGGGAGGATTGGTTATGTATAGGAAGGTGTCCCTTCCTGCACATAAACAGTCCTAAAATGCAATTTTGTAACTTTCATGTGTGCTGCTTCAAAGGTTTGTGTATGTACAGGTAGGAACACCTTCCTGTACATAAACAAACCATGGCATTTAGCTTTTTCTATGTGTGCTGCACAAGGCAGCACACATGAAAAAGTAAACCGATGAAAAAAATGCATTTCTCCTCTTTTCACCAACATAAGACCAAGATTTTCCTGCTCTTAATTTTGATGCTGCCTCCTATGCACGCCACCCTTGTACATAGGGGGCAGCATCACATACAATTGGTGTTGCTGTGGAATTCCCACTGTAACACCCACGGCACGCCCCTTTCACGCTAACCATAGGCAGCGTTAAGTCATGTTAAGGGGCTTAACGCTGCCTAGCACTTAAGGCAAGGCCCCTATTGCCGCAGAAACATCACAAGGAGTGACCTTCCCATGGTGATGCCCGCATGAACATATGCCCCTATATTTTTTTTAAAACAGCTTTGCATTACTTAGCGTCAAGGGGGAGTTACATGGGTGGTACATGGGCATTCCCATGCAATCACCATGCCTTTTAACGCTAAACCCTATCTATGAACAATTGTTGATAGGGTTTAGCGCCAAAGGATAACACCACTTCAAAGGAGGCGCAAACAGGAGGAATGTTTTTATTTCTCCTTTCTTTTCTGACTTTACATGCTTGCTGCACTGTACAGCATACATACCAATGGGAATAGCTTTAAAACTTGTCTAGGCATGGTATTTTGTCCAGGAATTGTATCCTTCCTCTACAAAAGCTATGCTAGACACACACACCCTAGCGCTATGGCGCTAAGGTGTATGCCTAGTGCTCGGCAGCTGAAATTAGCGTGAGCGCTAGGGAGAGGGTAGGAGAAAGCCATATCTCTGAAGATATGGCGCTCTCCTGTTCCCTCCCTGTCACGCAACGTGACACAGCCTCTCTTGGTGCTGTGGTGCGTTGTCTGTGTCTATTCCCTGTAAGTTGGTGTATTCTACTCCCGGCTGACTGTTGTACTTACGGGTGCAAGTTGCACTTCCTGGCCGAAAACAAAGCTGTGTGAATTGGTCCAAAAGTTTACAGCTGTATTTAATATGAACTGCGCCCTGAAGAGATGTGATCAGTCAACTCCTCGCATAAAAGCGAGCGATATTGATATCAGAGGTGTTCATAACTGACCCTAGGTTTATCGTGCTCTCTCCTTACAAGTATTTGAAGGTATTTTTGTAGAAAATCAGCCACATACAGAATACAAAATACAAACCACTCAGGTGTCACAATGAGAAAGCGAACATTAAATACCAAGATACAACGTATACACGGATGTGAATGGCAACAAGAAAGACATACTAAAATGTAAAAACACACTAGAAAAAAGGGGTTTGCCCTTGCTCAGAATTTAGACCATATTTTCGATACAAAATGTATAAATCTCTTCTTTAGACCCCACATTTTATTTAAAGGGGCACGTGGTGTTTGTATAAATATTTACAGCATCTTTCATTGTATATAAGTTCATATCGTAACAAGAAAGACGAATTAAGTCCTGCCTCTCGTGGTCGGGGCAGCATTCTCTCTCGAACACTTGAACAGCGAGGATGCAACTGCAAAGCTTTCAAGCTAACTCAGGCAGGCAGCTCTGCTATAAACAATATTGGTTAAAAAGCAGGAGACCAATTAGAGAGCAGTTTTCCCATATTTTCAAGCTTACAATTAATTTAAAACAAATCCAATTAAGCCCTGCAGACACCACGACTATCTCGCTGCTAATAGTGTCATTTTATAAATGTCTCTTTTATTCTCACAATTGCTGATGCATTTTTAATTTGTGAGTATGATGCCAGCTTCCTCATTTACCACTGCCACACCAGGGAAATGCAATTGTTGTCTGAAAACATATGATAAATATGTCTGTTTTTCCCGTGCTATCGCTATTGTTTTGGAAAACCCACTTTTCAAAGTTTGAAATCTAAGAAAATACATATATGCCTTTTGAGGGACCTACGTTTTATCAGAGAAAATTGTGTTTTGCCATCCAAACAATGCACGCATTTTAAAAATGGAAAGCACATGTTACGTTAGAATATTGGAATGATGGGAGCTCAATTTAAGAGAATAAATCGTCTCAGTGCTAAGAATGGTTGGTATAAACCTTCTGCTCCATCATTCCAATGTCTATCTTTCTGTTACCCCTTTTTAATTTAGATCATTCTACCCTCCCTGGATGAAATGCTCTAATAGCCTTATAGCCCTTCTGTGGTGGACTATAAAGGTTGTTTAATGTCCTCTTTCTATTTATATGCCCTCGCATGCCACTCGGGTCTTTTGCTGAGGTTCAGGGCCATTAACAACGTATAAAGCCCTCAGTAGTGGACAAGTGGTCTTAGTGGAGAACTTTTGTATGATATTGGGGTTGAACACCAATGCGTTCCTGAGCCCTTTTTTAAGGACTGTTAGTAACCCAGAAAGCAGGAATGCCACATCAACTATGTAATCAGTGGGATGTATGGAGCTATAAACATCTGTACTATCACATTCAAGCTTGGTGCACTGAACTAAGTTCAGGAATCTGTGGGTGGGAAAGTCAAACCTTGTAGAGCTAAGTCAAAACCTTAGTTTACCCAACAATTTTGCCGTATAACATAGTAGACCATACCATACACTCCTGCTCTGCTACTTATCAGTAAGAGGAGTCCGCAATGCCGTACTCCCTTGGTTTGCCTGCTTCCTATCTGACCATGACCCATGACTCAAGCTAGGCCACTCCCTGTTTAACTCAGACTGAAAGGTAGGAAAATTAAGAAAGGATACAAGCCTGATCATATGTGTCGACACTGCCATCTGAAAATCCCCTAGCCTGCTTGTGAATAACATTCAAATCTATCTGTGGAGTCCACCTACCTGCATCAAATTAGGGATAGATATAAGCTCTCACAAAATATATGACTCCAAAACTGACTACTGGTCAAAACTCTAAACACAGCACCCATTTCAGACATATTCTATTTTTACATCAAGGACAATTTGTAACTCAGACTTACAAATTATGGGGGTTGACCAGATCAGACATGAATTGCACCAAGGCCTCCATCATCTGGAATGTGTCCTTCCACTTATTCCTCCTTAAGATCAGATGGTAATATTCAGAACAGTCATATCTTTCCTACCTAACTAATGAAACAACACATTCATTTTACACAATAAAGCATTGCAGTTGGCTCAAACCCTGCAGATAGACTTTTAGATCAAAAACTTCCTTGGGTGCTCCAATTTTCCAAACAATCAGCATATTCCATTGCCTCTCTAGCAATAACTGTGTGATCTTCACATTCTGCACCTCACTCACAATTACATCCATGGAAAATCCCTAAAATATTAAATTAAAACAGGTATCATACTTATGCAGATTCGTACTTGATTCCCCCTAGAAAAGACTTCTCCACATCCATTGAACAAGCTGCAGATGAAATGCTCATGCACAATTAACATTTCAAGTGCTTGGCTGTGCAGAACTCCTCTAAGATAAGAACACTAATAAACCACTTCATAAAATCATAAAATACTCTTGACTTCTCATTGTTGGTACCTGTAGCTGCACTAAAAATCAAAGGCAATATAAGTCTCCTTTGCAGATTGTTTGTAAGATACCAATGTTATTGGTGACAAATATGTGGATCTTGTAATATTTCATGTGAATACCTGACTTTTGTAGACACAGCATATATCACCTACTTTAACACAGAAGTATTTGCTCAATTTGATTGTCAGGAACTTACTTTGCCACAGGAGGAGAAGGAAGATCAGCAGACTGGTTTGCTGCACTCCCACTGCCATGTTATCTGTAGAATAAAAGCAGGAGTGAGGCAAGTCATTATATATCCCATATGCAAGCTGGAGCATTCAAGTGAGTGTGTATGTGCGTACATACGTAGGTGTGTGCGAGTGTGCTTGCAAGTGTGTGTGTGCTTGTTTGTGTTTATGAGAGAGGGCATGTGTGTGAGCATGGCTCTATTTGACTGCATCTGTTGGTACGTATGCATGGTTGTCTTCTTATTTGAACTTGCCTTGTTTTGAGTGCATGTAGGGCCATGTATGTTCCTTAATGTGTTGGTGGGGGTCATGTGTAACCACCATAGGGAACAATCTAGTTCTGGTAGTATTATCAAAGAGTGACTGAGTCAGGTAAATATTATCTGTGTTAGGACCATGGTGTTATGATGAGTCCCAAATTGGGAGTTTAGGTATTCTATAGTGAACATTATCACATTCAACATTTCCTTTGGCCATCTAAGCAACAAAGTCCAGTGGCCATGGGGTCAGAGGATGTGTCTACAGTGTTGTTGCTAACCGTCATTGGCTTTTGGTGCACACCCATGTCAATATATGTTGATATAATAATAATATCAATGGCATAGGTTGGCAAACAAAATATTTTGAGGCTGCCCGTGGAATCTGACAATCAAACCAGCAACACAAATAATGGTCATTATACCCTGGGCATCTCTTTTAAAAGGTGGACATTCATATTATATGTAAGTACCCTTAATACCTGGTTATTGCCCTGTTACACCTGGCATCATTGGTGTGAATCTCCCTTCCAATTTTTGATGGATTGCCTCCTCTGTTTTGACATGTTTTTGCTGGTTATATGCTTTGGGCACTGTGCCACTGCTATTCAGTGCCACAGTGCAAGTGCTCCCTATGTTAAATTGATGTACTAATTGGTGATTCCATGATTGCGTTATTTGATTTACCTGTCAGCCACAAGTACAGTGCACCATGTGTGCCTAGGGTTTGTAAGTCAAATGCTAATGGTGGGCTTGCAGCACTGGTTGTGCCACCCACAGAAGCAGCTTGTAAAGTGTGTCTCAGGCCTGCCTTTGCAAAGCCTGTGTGCAGTCTAATACTGCCATGTCAACTTGACTAGTGCACTTACTTGCCAGGCCCTAAACCGTTAATTTGCTTCATATTAGACACCCCTATGGTAGGCCCAAGGGCAGGGTGTATTGCAAGTATAAGGTAGGACATGCTCTGATGTGTGTAGCATGTCCTAATAGTAAACTACAGCCATTTTCGTTTTTCACTATTGCAAGGCTACATGTTCTCCATAGGCTAGAATGGGCATTTAGATTATTACATTCTTATAATCCTAACTGACTCAGGGAACATGGTAGAAATTCGAAGTTAGTATGCCTGAACTCAGAAAAGTAAAATACATATTTTAGTAAAGTTGGTTTTAATATTCTGTGTTTCAAAATACCACTTTTAGAAATTAGGTATTTTCTTGCCTAACTGTCCGGGCCTGCCTCTGCTAGGTTGTGTATTCCTTGTCTGGGGTTTTGAGTGACAAGGCTGGGGGATTCCAGAAGACAGGCTGGGGCAGTCCAGTGGTGAATAGAGAGATCTGCATCTAGATGGGAGGGAGGAGTTGCACCTGGGACATGAATAGGGCTGGGCCTTCCCTCTACAATGAAGGCTTCACCTCCTGTGGTGTGTCTGATGTCTCTGCCCTGCACTGTGAAAGGAGAGAAGGAATCATGTCAGCAAAGTGCTCCAGGGCTGTACCTTCCCTCCCCTGTGCTGGTTCCACCTCCTGTAGGGTGGCTGATGTCTCTGCCCTGCACAGTGAAAGGAAGAAGAGAGTCATGTAAACAAAGTGCTCAGGAACTGGTTTGGACTAGGCAGAGGCCGCTCTGCCTTCAGAGAACAAAGGATTTTGGGGTCCCAGTCCCAAGAACTTTAGATCACTTCTGGAACAAGCAACCTTTCACCAAGGAGAAGAACCAAGGAAGCAGCAGGAGTTTTACTGCCCCTCTGCCAGTGTGCTGTTTGCAGGATTGGCCTGAAGTGGTTGCTTCATTGCCCAGGAAAGGAGAAGGAACTTTTTAAGGACTTTCTTCACCTACAGAATATTCTCCAAGGGCTTGAACGGTGCTTGCCTCCTGCTGAAGTCTCAGGGACAAAAGACTTAATCTCCAGCTCCCCCAGTGAATTTCCTTGCTGGGAATTCTATCTACAGACATTTGCGTGTCACTGGGAGCTGGAAGCGCGACGCACCGAGAGGAAGCGTGTTGCTGCTGCAGCTGAAATCGTTGCATAGCCGGTGAAGCGAGCCTTCGCTGCATCTCCCTGGAAGCGTGTATTCATCGAAGCTGCCTGCAGTCGCATCATCTGAGAAGCGTGACGCTATCGAGAGAGTCACCATCGCATCACCGGAGAAGCGTGTCGCAGGGCCTGTCGTAGCTCCAAAGTACAGACTCGTCGCAAGGCTGCCAGGGCGTCTACACATCATCATCGCCGCATCATAGCATAGTCGCTTCAAGGGCACCATCTTTTCACATCGCAACTGGTTCATCGCATCGCATCAAGGCCCCATCTTGCGCACCGCAACGGGCCCGCAGGCCGAGACTCTACGCTTCACCTCCACACCGGTAAGGATTATGACGCATCCCCTACTCTGTGCAAGCATTGAGGCACAATGCACCATTTCCCCCGGATCACAGAACTGACGCATCTGCCCTTTTGCGAGCCTGTTGTTCACTTTGCGTTACGCATCTAGGTACTTTGCTGAGAACTTTGTCGCATTCATCACCAACTTGAACTAAGTAACTTTTAGCATCTTTAAAGCAATCTTAAGTGTAGTTTTGTGGATTTTTGTCGTTTGTGGTCTTGTGTTTAAGTCTATATAAAGAATACTTATTTTTATAAAACCTATGTTGAGTCCATCTGTAGTATTTTCACTCTATTACTGTGTATATTTACAAATGCTTAACACACTGCCTCTGAGATAAGCCTGTCTGCTTGTGCCAAGCTACAAAGGGGGTGAGCAGGGGTTATTGAGGAGTCCCCTCATCCTGACTTAGAAGTAAGGGTCCCTATTTGGACACAGGTGAATACCATAACCAACTAGAGACCCCCAGATCTAACATTGGTGGTCAGCAGTGAGGATTTGGACTTTGCATTTGTGTTTCATATATAGTAATTGATGTACACTACTAGTGAGTGAAGACCAAACGGGACCACATACTTGTTTTTAGAATCTTTTTCCTTGGACTGTTAGTTTTTCCTGAAGACTCCCAATTTTTACTACCATGAGTAAACCAGCATCTGTTGCATTTATGGCTCTTGAATTTGAGGAAGAGAGGTTGGATACCTACACTGTGAAACAGCTCAAACATCTGTGCAGGAAATTGAAAGTTGCTACACCAGGCATTTCTAAAAAGGATGACTATCAAAAGGTGCTGAGGGCCTAGGTAGAAGCAAGAAATGCCCCTGATATTGTGGTGGGGCCAGTTGGGGATACAGATGGGCCCATGAAGAGGCCAGTGTTTTCAGCTGGGGGGGGGGTCTCTCTCCACCTGGCAGCAGCATCTCTTCCAAAGACCTATCCCCTAGAGAGTTGGAAGACAGGGAGAGAAATAGGGCACTCAAGCTGGAATTGGCTAAGCTTAAGAAAGGAGAGTCGGAGGGAAACAGAGAATAACAGGTTGTCTTTGGAGAGAAAGAGAATGAGAATGGAACATGGGAGGATGTTCAGGGAGTTAGAAATCAAGGCCAAGGGCTTAGAAATCAATCCCTATGGTGGCAGCACACAATCTGTGCCTTCAGAAGGCAGGGTACATATTCCCAAGGATGTCATCAAAGATTTTCACAAAAGTGAAGATATTGGGCAGTGGTTTGTAGCCTATGAGATAGCAATGTTGGCCCACTGGGTCCCTGAGAAGGATTGGGGAGCGGGGCTGTGGGGCCAATTTTTAACTGAAGGTAGGGACACTTTGTTAGACCTGCCCAGTGAGAATATGATGTCTTATGCCCACATGAAAGGAGCACTGATGACAAGGTATGGTTTGACTCTAGAACTCTATAGACAGAGGTTCAGGAATTGTAACACGTTGGAGGGAACCACTTGGGTAGAATATGAATCTTTCTTTTCCAGAGCTATGGCTGTTTGGGTGAGGGGTAGCATTGTGGATAATTTTCAAGCACTCTATGATTTGATTGCTTGGGAGCACTTGTCTGCTAATTGTTTTCCAGAGCTATGTCAGCACCTTATTGATAGCAAGTTAACTAACCCTAGAAAGCTGGCTGAGGAGGCGGACTGCTGGATCAGTACCAGGGTCTACAAGGGTCTTGTGGGAGACTCCACCAATGGTGGGCAGGGTCCCCAGCAGAAGAGTGGGGGGACAAGGGTAAACAGAGGGAGTTACAGAAAGGGCCCCAAAGTAATTCCCGAGGGAATCAAGGTAAGGGTTCCCAGCCACCCCCTGAGAAGAAGTCAAGATCCTGACAGGTAAACCTGTTCATAGGGGGCCTGTTTACCTGCTTTCAGTGAAAGTAGGTGGGACACCTTTAGTATTATCCCCAGTGTCCCCAAAAGGGTCAGTGTGTGCCACCCTGTGCACCACCCCATCAGATGGCCAGTGTAGCCCTGGGTGGGGAGGAGATGGGTGACCAAGGTGGGTGGGGTCCCGCAGAAATGTCCCTTGTCTCATTAGGAGACTTTGAGATGGTCCCTAAAACTTAGCTGCCTGATAACACTAAAAAATACAGGCAGTGGGTGACCATCAATGGCCATAGAGTGGAGGCTCTGAGAGACACCGGAGCCAGTGTGACAGCTGTCAAGTGTCACTCGGTGTCTGAAGAGCAGGTGGTCCCCTTTGCTTTCTTCCCAGTTGTTGCCGCTGACAACACAGAGAGCCATTGCAAAGTGAGAGGGGGTCTCTGGTACTCTTCAAGTACCTGTGAAGCCAGCCATGCCTGTTGATTGTCTGTTCGGCAGAGCCTTCCTACTGGGTTTGGCTCATGATGTTCCTTTAGATGGTCATCTGGGGCAGAACAAAACCTTTGAAAGGCTTGTCTCCCACTTTTATTGGCCCCAAATGCGGAAGAGTTCAGATACTCATTGTAGGACCTGTCAAACTTGCCAGGCAAGTGAGCAAAGTGGGAGAAGGCACAAGGGCACTCTCCAACCTTTCCCCGCAGTCAGTACCCCCTTTGAACGGGTGGGCATTGACATTGTGGGGCCACTGGACCCCAAGACAGCCATGGGCAACAGGTTTATCCTGGTCTTGGTGGACCATGCTACCCAGTACCCGGAAGCCATTCCGCTCAGGACAGTGACGGCCCCAGTGGTGGGACATGCACTGATAGGGATCTTCTCCCAGGTGGGGTTCCCCAGAGATGTGGTGTCTGACCGAGGTACAAACTTAATTTCGAATTATATGAAGTCTCTGTGGAAGGAGTGTGGTGTTACCTACAAGTTCACCACTCCTTTTCACCCACAAGGTAATGAGCTGTTTGAAAGATTCAACCGGACCCTTAAAGGCATGATCATGGGTCTTGAAGAACCAATGAGGCATAAGTGGGACATCCTCTTGCCATGCCTTCTGTTTGCCTACCGTGAGGTGCCACAAAAGTCCCTAGGGTTCAGCCCCTTTGACCTTTTGTAGGGTCACCCGGTAAGAGGACCTTTGAGTCTGGTCAAGGAAGGCTGGGAGCAATCTCCCAGGATACCTCCCCAGGATGTGTATAGTTACATGCTGGCCTCCAGGAACCAGACTCGGTGATTGAGAGATCCCGCTCAGGAGAATCTGGAAGCCATTCAGGAGGAGATGAAGCGGTGGTATGATCAGAATGCCACTCTGATTGAGCTTCAGCATGGACAGAAAGTTTGGGTCATGGCCCCTGTAGAGCCTTGTGCGCTCCAGGACAGGTGGACCGGTCCATATGAGGTGGTGGAGTGCAAGAGTGATACCACCTATCCGGTGAACTTGCAGTCTCCCAGGAACCCCTTGCGGGTCTTGCATGTTAACCGCCTGAAGCCTCACTTAGAAAGGTCCAAAGTGGGCTTGCTCATAGCGACAGATAATGGAATGGAGGAGAATACAGAGCCTCTTCTGACCTCCTGTCTGCCACAGAGCAAGATGGGTCAGTGGATGGTGTCAGCCTCTCTGCCAAACTGCCCACTGATCAGCAGCAAGATTGTCGCCAACGGTTGGGGCAATTCTCTGATCTATTTTTATTGGTCCCTATTGTCACAGACTGGTGTGTCCATGATGTGGACACTGCAGACAGTCCTCCTGTGAAGCACAAGGCTTACAGAGTGACTGACAAGGTTAGGGCTTACATTAAGGAGGAAATCTCCAAAACGTTTGCTTTAGGGGTAATTGAGTCCTCAAACAGTCCTTCGGCCAGGCCAGTGGTTTTGGTCCCAAAGGCTGCCACGCCGGGTGCCACACCTGAACTCCGGTTCTGTGTGGATTACACAGGGCTCAATTCAGTAACAAAAACTGACGCACACCCCATCCCCAGAGCTGATGAGCCCATTGATCGGTTAGGGGCTGCACGGTACCTCAGCATGTTTGATTTGATGTCTGGGTACTGGCAGATCACATTGACTGATGGGGCTAAGGAGATGTCAGCATTCTCCACACCAGATGGGCACTACCAATTCCGGGTTATGCCCTTTGGGATGAACAATGCCCCCGCCAGCTGTTGGCTGGACTGGAGGATTTCAGTGCCTCCTACCTGGATGACATTGCAGTGTTCAGTGCCAGTTTGGAAGAACATCTGCACCACCTCTGGGAAGTGTTGATGGCACTGTGCAAGGCAGGCCTCATGATCAAGGCGAGTAAGTGCCAGATCGAGCAGGGGTCCGTGGTGTATTTGGATCTCCAGGTAGGAAGCGGCCAGGTGGTACCCCTGCAACCCAAGATTTATACCATCCTAGCATGGGAACCCCCGGAAACTCAGACACAGGTGGGAGTCTTTTTAGGACTCACTGGGTACTACAGGAGGTTTGTCAAGGGGTATGGCAACATTGTTGCACCCTTGACTGAGCTGACTTCCAGGAAGCAGCCCAAGAAAGTGAACTGGACTGGAACCTGTCATTAGGCTTTTGACGCCAGGAAGACTGCTATGTGCACAGCACCCGTGCTTCAGGCGCCCAACTTCTCAAAAGAATTCATTGTTCAGACAGACGCTTCAGAGCATGGTGTGGGGGCTGTTCTATCACAGATTAATGAAGAGGGCCTAGACCAACCTGTATCCTTCAGCAGTAGGAGGTTACTTCCACGGAAACAGAGGTGGAGTGAAATTCAGCGTGAGGCATTTGCTGTGGTCTGGGCACTGAAGAAGTTGAAACCATACTTGTTTGGGACTCACCTGGTTCAGACCGACCACAGGCCCCTCAGATGGCTAATGCAGATGAGGGGTGAGAACCCAAAATTGTTGAGGTGGTCCATTTCCCTACTGGGTATGGACTTTACAGTGGAACATCGCCCTGGTACAGAACACGTCAATGCTGATGGTCTGTCCAGATTTTTCTGCCTTAGTGAAGAGAACTCCCAAGGGGAAGGATAGTTCTTCCCACATTTCAGCTGAAGGGGACACGTGTTAGACCTGGCATCATAGGCGTGAGTCTCCCTTCCATTTTTGACCGATTGCCTCCTCTGTTTTGACATGTTTTTGCTGGTTATATGCTTTGGGCACTGTGCCCCTGCTATGCAGTGCCACAGTAAAAGTGATCCCTATATTAAATTGATGTACTAATGTTGGGTTATTTCATTTACCTGTCAGCCCCTAGTACAGTGCACCATGTGCACCCAGAGCTTGTAAATCAAATGCTGCTGGTGGGCTTGCAGCACTGGTTGTGCCACTCACAGAAGCAGCATGTAAAGTGTGTCTCAGGCCTGACATTCCAAGGCCTGTGCGCAGACTAGTACTGCCATGTTGACTTGACAAGTGCACTCACTTGCCAGGCCCTAAACCTTTCCTTTGCTTCATATTAGACATCTCTATGGTAGGCCCAAGGCAGGGTGCATTGTGAGTATAAGGTAGGACATGCTCTGGTGTGTGTAGCATGTCCTAATAATGAACGACAGCCATTTTCATTTTTTCACTATTGCAAGTTTACCTGTTCTCCATAGGCTAGAATGGGCAGTTAGATTATCACATTCTTATAATCCTAACTGACTCAGGGAACATGGTAGAAATTCGAATTTAGTATGCCTGACCTCAGAATAATAAAATACATCTTTTAGTAAAGTTGGTTTTAATATTCTGTGTTTTAAAATACCACTTTTAGAAAGTAGGTATTTTCTTGCCCAACTGTCCAGGCCTGCCTTTGCTAGGTTGTGTATTCCTTGTCTGGATTTATGAGTGACAGGGCTGGGGGATTCCAGGAGACAGGCTGGGGCAGCCCAGTGGTGAATAGAGAGATCTGCTTCTAGATGGGAGGGAGGAGTTGCACCTGGGACCTGAATAGGGCTGGGCCTTCCCTCTACAATGCTGGCTCCTCCTCCTGTGGTGTGTCCGATGTCTCTGCCCTGCATTGTGAAAGGAGAGAAGGAATCATGTCAACAAAGTGCTCCAGGGCTGTACCTTCCCTCCCCTGTGTTGGTCCCACCTCAGGTGGGACGGCTGATGTCTCTACCCTGCACAGCAAAAGGAAGAAGAGAGTCATGTAAACAAAGTGCTCAGGAACTGGTTTGGACCAGGCAGAGGCCTCTCTGCCTTCAGAGAACAATAGATTTTGGTATAAATATTGGGACCCAGCCCCAAGAACTTTAGATCACTTCTGGAATAAGAAACCTTTTGACAGGGAGAAGAACCAAGGAAGCTGCAGGAGATTTACTGCCCCTCTGCCAGTGTGCTGTTTGCAGGGTTGGCCTGCAGTGTTTGCTTCATTGCCAAGGAAAGGAGAAGGAACTTTTTAAGGACTTTCATCATCTACACAATAATCTCCAAAGGCTTGAACTGTGCTTGCCTCCTGCTGAAGTCTCAAGGACAAAAGACTAGGGGCCCGATGTAGGTAAAAGGGATTTTCCGATTTCAAAATACCGAGGCGGTCCGAATCGGTATTCTGAAATCGGAAAACGAGATGTAGCAAAAAAAAGGCGAATTAATACCGATTCGGTCGGCATCGGTAATGTGAATCGGTACGTTCCGATTCGGCACGGACCGAATCGGAAAGTACCGAATCGGCTAACACCGAATCGGAAAGTACCGAATCGGCTAACACCGAATCGGAAATAGCCGAATCGGCTAACACCGAATCGGAAATAGCCGAATCGGTAAAATCCGAATCGGCAATTATTGAATCGTAGCTATGAAAACACACCCATGGCCAAAAAGCCCATAGGAATGCATTGAAGAAACTGATTCGGTAAAATCCGATTCGGATACTACCGATTCGGATTTTACCGATTCGGTAATATCCGATTCGGTAAAAGCCGATTCGGCAAAAGCCGATTCAGCCAATGAGGTGGCTCCCCCTCCCCCACCCAAACAGGGAGTGGCAACCCTGGCAGGTGCAGCTAATTAAGAAGTTTCTGGAGAGCCAGCCTGAGCTGAACACTCACAGTTAGCAGCAGTGGGAGTAGGAGGTTGTGAACTGTAGTGAAGAAGATGGCAAACCAGAGCGAGAGCCAGAAGTCCTCCCAGAAGAGGAAGCCTAAGTTCAGCACCACCGAGCTGCAGGTGTTGGTTGAGGAGGTGGTGAGGGTGCACCGCCAGCTATTTGGAAAGCTGTCCCTCAATGTGCCAGACAGCATCAAGAGGAGGATCTGGAGCGAAATCGCCCAAAAGGTGAATGCTGTGGGTGTCACCCCCAGGTCCCTGGATGAGCTCAAGAAGCGATTCTATGACATCCGCAGCCTCACAAAAAGGAAGATGGCAGAGATCCAGAGGCAGGCTGGAGGCACTGGTGGAGGCAGGAACCCGGCGCCACCCCTCACAGACCTCGAGGAAATGGTCTCCACCACCATTGAGAGGGAGAGTGTTACTGGAATTGGGACCCTGGACAGCTCAGCCAGAGCTACAGCTACAGGTAAGAAGCTTGCGCATCATGACACACCCTACCAGACACCTCCCCATTAGACACAATGCATAGGCAAACCCCAGCACAGTACTGTAACCAACATACAAGAGACAAGCATCATGGTACATGTAGTCAGCAGAAGTTAGCAAACTATGGCAGTGCAGAATCACAAGACAGGAAACAGTGGAACACAGTCTAAGGAGATGCAAGGACATGTGGAATGCTTTAATTGTACTGACTGTAATACATCGACACTCAATTTACAAATGCTTCTTTGTACCTAGGGGCACCATCAGGCGGACAAACTATGTCAACAGAGGCAGCAGCACCATCTGACACTGCACTCGCAGGGCCGAGCACCAGCCAGGCTGCCGAGGAGGAGGAGGACGTAAACACCCTAGGGCTTGGTATGGAGGGAGACCTGGTGATAGACTTTGAAGCACTGCACTCCCCACAAATGCCCAGCACACCCCCCTTGCAGTTCTCCCCAGAGAACTCCCCGACAAGGGACCTCCTTCCACCTACACCAGCTCCTGCCACAACCATGGCTTTGGCACCAGTACAACCTGTCCTGGGAGCAGGGGCTCAGGGCCCGGCCAGCACCACACCCCCACCAGTGGCACCCCAGCCCACTCAGCAGGCCGGCAGCAGCAGTACCCGGCGCCGTGCCATCACCACCACTGCTGCACCAGCACGGGAGGGCAGTGTCTTCCTGGGCCTCGAGGGAAAGATGGTCAAGATACAAAGGCAGCAGGCAAAATCCATGATGGCCTGCCAACGCCAGCTCCTGCAGCATAACCTGCAGATGGGAGAAATGGTAAAGGGATTTCAGGCCTTCGTGGAATCAAACAAGGAGGTGGCAGCAGGTTTAGGCAGGCTAACCACTGCCATAACCCAGTTGTGTGGCAGAATGGAGGAGCAGGAGCTGGTGCGCAGGCGGGATGCCCGGGTGCAGAACCGCTGCATGAGCCGCCTTGCTGCGGCAACGGCACAACTCTGCCAGCGCAGCGCAAACATGGAGTCTAGCCTCAGTCAAAATACGGCAGAGCTCACAAGGGGAATGGCCCGCATCACGACTGCAATGGAGGCCATGATCATCTCGAACACTGCCACAAATCCTGCCCTGGACCTGGGGGATGCTGGGGACAGCAGCAGCCGCAGCAGCCCGGCCAGTGCTGCGTCTGAGCCACGCAGGAGCAGCAGGCGCTCCGCAGATGCCGCTGGTCATTCAGAGGGGGCTGAGGGACACCCCAGTGGGGCTGCCAAGCGGTCAAAGAAATAGCCTTGCAAGGGCGGGTGAGGCAACCTGGACCTTGGACTTTTGTTTTGTTTTCCATTACACCATTTTTTTGTTGCACATCAGTGCAGTAACTGTGTTGCAACAGTATTAAAAATTGTTTTTTCACAACAACCCTTTAGCTGTCTTTGCATCTGTACTCACTCAGAAATAGTTTTCAGTAATCTCCTCACGTCTGTATCTGCCATCACTTGGCGTACACACCCCAGCTGGCTGTGTCAGTGGCACAGCTTCGTCGTCGTCATGGTCCTCGTAGTCAGACAACTCCAACTCAGTGCCCTTCTTCACCGCAAGGTTGTGTAACATTGCACATACAGCTATGATCTTGCAGCAGGTGATGGGGTATACTGCCTTGCACCTCCACTCTTGTGCAGGCATCTGAATCTACTTTTCCAGATGCCAAAGGTCCGTTCGACAACATTCCTTGTGCGTATGTGGGCCCGGTTATACCTCCTTTGGCTGGGTGTGGAGGGGTTGAGGTAGGGGGTGAGTATGAATGAGCGGAGGGCATATGCACTGTCGCCTGGAAGAGAAAGGGGTAACATTACACACATGCATACATGTATTCCACCTAGCTACTATGTGTTATGGGGGTCTGATGATGTGTCTCACCTAGGAGGTATCCTTCACCAAATTCGCCAGCCATCAGCCGTGCATAGATGCCGCTCTGTTGGAAAATATAGGAGTCATGGGTACTCCCTGGAAATTTTGCTACCAGGTCTGTGATGGTGCACTTTGCATTGCAGATCACCTGCACGTTGATGGTGTGTGTAGACTTCCGATTGCGGTATATGTATTCTGTGTCCGCGGGTGGGCAAATCGGAATGTGCGTGCCATCTATGCAACCAATGATTTGGGGAAATTGTGCCATCTGGTAGAAGTCAGCTTTAGTTTGTAGCAGTTCTGCGTGGGTTGCAGGGAAAGAGATGTATTGGTCCATCCTGTGTATCATGGCGTCAAGGAATGTGTGGAAGAACCTTGACAGGCTGCTCTGGCTCACCCCTCCTGCCGCTGCAACTCCACTTTGATAGCTGCCAGACGCTAGCAGGTGTAGGCTGCATAGCACCTGGACGTGTGCTGGGATGGCGTGTGCCCTTGGGGTGTGGTGGTCCAAGAATGGTTTGAGATCCCTGATGAGCTCAAGTATGGTGTCAGAGTCCAGCCTGTATCTCTGTAGGATCTCTGCCTCTGTGAGCATGAACAGGGTTATCCTCTGTCTGTAGACCTGTTCATTTCTTAGCCATTCCCTCTGTCCTTCCTGCTGTAGCCGTAGCCGCCTCGCAATGACATAAAAAGCTGCCATCCTGCAAGTTGCAATGCATTTTGGGGCTGTTTATATGGGTTGGAGTTGGTTACCACCTGATTGTAATCCATGGTAAATACCGAGTGAATTCTACCGATTCTGAGCCGATTTCGGTGTTTCTGTGCCTCCCTACATCTCCCCATCTGTCGGAATCGGGGAATTTCCCGATCGGTGATTCATACGAATCGGTATGTTTTCCGATTCGGCTCATGTCCGATTCGGTCTATCTACCAATTCGGTACATGGACCGAATCGGCTTCATTCCGAATCGGTGTGTCTACCGAATCGGTACATGGGCCGATTCGGATAATTTCCGAATCGGTGTCACTACCGAATCGGTACATGGCCCGAATCGGTTATTTTCCGATTTGGTGTCACCACCGATTCGGTACATGGACCGAATCGGTTATTTTCCGATTCGGTGTCACTACCGAATCGGTACATTGACCGAATCGGTGTTTGCATCCGATTCGGTGTGTTACCGATTCGTTACATATCCGATTTTCGGTATGTACGTATCGGATTCTTTCCCATTCGGTACTCATTCCGAATCGGTTTTCACTCCGATTATTAATTTTTTTGGTTCCCTACATCTCGATGGCTGTTTACCGATCGGTAAGGGCCAAAAATCGGTATTTTCGGCCGTTACCGATCGGTAACGGCCTACCTACATCGGGCCCTTAATCTCTAGCTACCCCAGTGAATTTTCTTGCTGGGAATTCTATCTACAGACATTTGCGTGTTGCTGGGAACTGGAAGTTGGGAGCTGGAAGCCCGACGCATCGAGAGGAAGCGTGTTGCCACCGCAGCTGAAATCGTTGCGTCGCCGGAGAAGCGAGCCTTCACCGCATCTCCCTGGAAGCGTGTGTTCATCGAATCTGCCTGCTGTTGCTGTTGAGAAGCAAGACGCCATCAAGAGAGTCACCATCGCATCACCGGAGAAGCGTGTCACAGGGCCTGTCGCGGCTCCAAAGTACAGAGTAGTCGCAAGGCTGCCAGGACATCTACGCAGCATCCTCGCCTTGTCATCGCATCGCTATATCAAGGGCGCCATCTTCTCGCATCGCAACTGTATCATCGCATAGCGGTGGCATCTTGCGCACCGCAACGGTCCCGCAGGCCGAGAATCTGAGCATCATGTCCGCACCGGTAAGGATTATGGCGCATCCTCTACTCTGCGCATTCATTGAGGCTCAATGCATCATTTCCCCCGGATCACAGAACCGACGCATCTCCCCTTTTTGCAAGCCTTTTGTTCACTTTGTGTTACGCATCCAGGTACTTTGTTGAGAACTTCGCTTTCATCATCAACTTGAACTAAGTAACTTTTATCATCTTTTAAGCAATCTTAAGTGTAGTATTGTGGATTTTTGTCGTTTGTGATCTTGTGTTTAAGTCTATATAAAGAATACTTATTTTTTATAAAACCTGTGTTGTGTCCATCTGTAGGGTTTTTACTGTATTACTGTGTATATTCACAAATGCTTAACAAACTGCCTCTGAGAAAAGCCTGTCTGCTCGTACCAAGCTACCAAGGGGGTGAGCAGGGGTTATTAAGGAGTGTAATCGCCTTATTCTGACTTAGAAGTAAGGGTCCCTATTTGGACAAATGTGAATACCATTGCCAAATAGAGACCCCCTGATCTAACATGCCCCAAGAAGGTAGTGGTTACCTCTGGTGCTGTGTAGCCACAGTATGCTCCTTGAAAAAATGCTTGGTGCAGGGTGCAATTGTCTCATCAGTTCCAGACCTTCTACCTGGCAGAAGAGGTAGGTATTTTAGCATCCCTAATTCATTCTGAATTGCAATTTAGGGCACATTGGTAAAGATGGGAGACACAGTATAAAGAGACGTGATCTTCGCCCAAACCATCTTGAAAGGAACAGTTAGAGACATGTTTTGAAAACTGATCTGTCTCATTGCTCTGAGTGATATGAGCACAGTAGCTTTTTCATGCTTAATGATATGCTACTGTGCATGTCCTTGCACTGATCAAACAGCTTCCTTTGTTGGTTAGTACCCACTTTACACAAGTTTTCTGGCAAAATTTGAAGTTCTTCTTAAGCTACTGAGGCGGTGGGCAGTAGAGATTTGTGATGTGTGCACATTCATTTAATCCGCAGGCACCAGATATTCAAAACACAGGAGCACATATGCTCCTCAATAGTCTGCTGAGAACTCATGTTTCCTGTCATCTTCACTCTGTGCACTAGTTCCCAGTTAGGAAATGTAGCCTTTTCAAAGCACTTGTACTCACTTACAGGGCTCTTTACTTAGTAGGCCCCAGATATCTTGCCTCTATATTTCCTTTCTATCTCCCTCCTAGGAAGTTTCACTCCTCTAACAGGGTGTTAGCCAAGGTACCGAGGATACACCGTGTCGGAATAGGGGGCATCTAGGTCGTGGCGCCTGAAACTTCCCCTTTGAACTCTGTCTCGTTGAATCTGAGCACATTTTCAAAAAGGGGTTGAAAACATGACTCTTTTCTCAAAGCTGAGCACTTTATCTGTGAGTCTAGCACTGGGACACTCTTCAGAGTAACTATGCACTCTACAATTTCTGATTCACCATCATCATCTTCCTTCTAGTTTTGGTGGGAAGACCACTGTAGAAGTCATTGTATAAGAAGGCAACTTAAAGGAAGAAAGTAAAAGAGTTATTCGTCATTGGATGTAGAGGAAATGATGAAGATGACAATTCTGGTTAAAAAGTATTCCTTGTTATATTGATTATTATCAGATTAAAATTCACCTTGCTTTCACAGATGCCCAACATATTCGGACTACACTTGATGGTGCCATTGTGGTTTCAATAGTGTATGTCCAGTCAAACATTAACATGCTATTGAAAGGAGAGCATCCCTTTCAATATGCAGGGAAACCCAACAGTTCTTCTGCACTCCTAGCATCAGGTGGACAGAACTCACATCTATTATCAACTCATGGGTTGTGATAGGCATTTCCGGTGCAAAGTGAGAATTCATGATGTCAGCTGGGCATCATTCATGCCCAATGAGAACCCCTGATATCTGGTGACAATAATTAGTAGGCGGAAGCCACTGCTGGCCACGCTTGGCATATATAGGATCCCCCTTACATCTTTCTCAATCTTTTACTTCTGTTTGACATCCCTTGTTTAAAATCAGATTATGTGGTATAACAAGAGCATCTGTTACATTGTGGTGGCTATCCCTATCACCTGAAGGCCAGTACATTCATTGCATAGAGGTTTTTTTAGCAGGTTGGTGCCACTGCTTGTGCTAAGAAGGAAATACTGTGGGGGGAGGGGGCATCCTTGGCACAGGTGTTGCATATTTTCACATTACCGTTATTGTGCAAAACTCCCAAAATGATGGCATTATGCCACGCTGTGCAATTACACTATCATTTGTGGCACAGTTATAGCTAAGGACCAACACAAACGACCAGAAATCGAGCATCATTTGCTCACATTGATTGCATTTTTCAATCTAATGTATAGCGCTAAGTGATAGCTATGCATTTTGCATAATTATACGAAAGCAGCATATATCAATTGTGTACCCCCTACTGTTCACTCCTTATAACTGGTGGCAACCTCAAGTATGTAGTAAGTGTCCTCTGCTTCTGTGGAATATTTCTGCAATCTGCTTGTGACACCTCCTATCTAAAGGAGATTTGAGGCATCTGTTAGAAATCCCTGGCATCTTATGTCTCCTCTCACCACCCGGTGAATGCATCTGCCATTTTATACTCACACAAATCTCCAGTCATCGTTCATGTTGTAACATCATAAATATTGATTATTCTATAGATGACATATTTACCGATTGAGACACAGACACTTTAATGTACACCTTGCAAACATAGAGCAAAATGACACAAAAAATATAGAAAAAGACAAGTACTAAAAGATTTTAATGTTTAGTAATAAAGAAATGTAGGGAACTGGGTTGAAGTCTCGGCAATGACGCTCCACATCCAGTGATTCTGGGCAAATCAACTAATATCCCTGAGCCTAACAAAAATGAATGTGTCTTTGTGTATCGTAACTGGTGCTCATATAAAGGGCTCTGGTACCTGAGGCCTTATTTATGAAGGTCTTACGCCACTTTTCCGTCACTTTTAAAATGGGAAAAAGTGACGCACTGGTGGCGCAAGGCCTTCATAAATGAGGCCCCTGATACCTTCAGGTCAAGTTTGCGCAATATAAAACTTTGGAAAAAAATTAAGATATAAGGTGTAAATATAAGGTGTAATAACATGTTACTTATAAAATGAATAATTTATAATATCTTTACTGACAAAATAATGAAATTCTAAAGATGTGACTTAGCACTTCAGTTACCTTTCATTGCAATGCATCAGAAAAAAGAACATGGTGCAAAACGTTAGGAGAACTAGCAACATGATTGAGAATTTCAGTAGTGATTGCAGACATCTTAAGGAACATATAAAAGCTAAAATGATTTTAGTAAAATTAATTTTGAGAATAATTTACACATATGCATGTTGAAATTATGTGGTAATAAGCCATAGTTAAACCTAGTCACTTTCATGTTATAATACGCTGGCAATTTCTTATATGAATTGCTTGACATATTTCATTGCCTTTGATTCTAATTAAGAATGTAATATTACTGCGAATTAAATATTAGTTTCAGTGCCTTTTTCCTAGTTTCTTGCTAAACTGCATTATTTGATAGCCTAAGACAATGGACATTTTCTTCATATTTTTCCGAATGTTGTTTTATCTGATGTACATATGCAACATTTAGTACAGCTGAGGACATTCTTCTAGTGTTAACTGAATAGTGAATTGGTGGGAATCTGTATTCTAAACAGACCTCATTGTCTGAACGATGAAACATTTTCTTTGTCAGCTAACGTTAGGATGGAAGGAAAAAATAATTCCCCTGACATGTATGGGAAACCATGCTGAAGTGTCAAAATGTTGAACCTTAAGACTAAAGGAACAATAACATGATGATCTGACCATTATGGTGTGATGACTGACCATACGAAGTGTCATCATGATTATGAAAGGAGAGACCCCAAAGGAGGGGCAGTGACATTTGGTAGCAACATCTTGCAGCACATTTTTTGACGGTGACACATGCTTGATTTTCCCTATGCCAGGATACCAATGCTTTAAAGAATAATTATTTTGCTTTTGGATTAATTTGCGGATGCTGCTTCCTTGGGCAAATTGATTTCAATTCTTCATTGCAGAACAAACCTGATTTTGGTGAACAACCAGATGTGCCTGTCTCCTTTAGCTCATGCCTATAGACTTGCCCCTAGAGGACTTTAACGTTGATACTTTGACCCTTTGCTTTAACACCTTTTGAATTCTTTTAAGAGAACAAACCCTCCTTCCGCATTTGATGGTGGTCGGAACTTATAACTTCCATTTGATGTGAATCTTTAATCCATCATCTGTCTTTGATAGTGGAAGGAATCTGTAATTTCTGTTTGCCTTGAGTGTATTCTGTAAATAAACCACCCTCTGCAGTTTAATGGTGATAGGAATCCGTACCCATTCAGAACATCTTCTTCTGGATTACTACTTTTGACTAAATGTGTGGTTTCATACTACATGTTGTAAGATTTTTGACTGAAATGCTTACAATGATATTCATGTACTTATTTTGGATCATAAATACAATAATCAAACTATCCAAATTTGCCTGAGTCTGTCATTTTGTTCTGATGTTCTTTCTTTAGAACTGTACTATTTAAGTATTAATTCTAGATAAATAATAGAGAGAGTCACAGATTCTTTTCAGGGTGTTGGCTGCCAATTAATGGTCCTCTTTTGGTGGCCAACGTGGAACCGAATACCCTAATTCTCACCCCTCCTACTGACAGAAAAATATCCATCAGAGGACCATCGCCTCTGTGGTAAGGTGCTGTAATGAGGAGTTGACTAATCATAGAGGGCCTCGTAGAGTAATGAGTAAAACGAGAAAGCACTTAAGCTGGATTAGTGTCATCACTTGAAAAAAGTTTTATTCTCTGGCATCTTTGGCCACCTGTGGGAAATAGTCTGATTGTCTTAATACTGAATGTTGTCATAGCCATCTGTTTGGTAGCCTTTACATTGTACACATACCCCTGGTATCTTGAAGCCACTTCAGAAATGTGGTGACTACACCTGGCACTTGATGGGAACAGCTTTCCCCCACAACCCCTGACATCTAGTGGTTACCACAGGCATCTAGAAGCCACTCCGTGGTCTGGAGGTCCTTCTTTTATTGGGTATCCATCATCAGAACAAATTGGATATTCCTAAGCCATGAAGATTGCTTCAGTCAGAAAGTGTCTGTGGCACCTGGACGCTTCTGGGTGGATGGTGGGCCTCTCAGGCTCTGGTAGGTATGGTGGTGTAATGGTATGGAGGTAGTGTAGAGGCAAATAAATAAATTACCTGCACTGTAATAAATGCTCAAATATTGGGTTTGTGAAAGTCATGCAGAATTATCCAGCACTGGGCACTCACTTAGATTGCTATTTTCTTCCATGTATTCCCAGGTAGTGAGGTGTAGTGCATCAGTCGTCAATCGATTCCTTTTGAAACTGCCCTCGCTTGGGTCATCTACTAATGTGCCCTCCCTTCTTGGGTTGCCTTCTCTAATACACTTTACTCTCAAAGATCATTTTGAAAACAAAATTGCAGTACATGCCCTCTTTTCTTTGGTGATCCAGTCTAGGACGTGATGCATTCAAAATCAATGTATGCCCATTTGTGTTTGAGCCAGGCTATAAATAAAGTTATTTTAAAGTAATTTAGATCTTCATGTTTTATTGTGCCTGCCTGGCAGACTCATGCTATTTTTAGCCCTGATGGTTTGAAAATTACTGATGCCCTGAAGATGACCTCCTGATTTCTTATGAAGTTTAAACCCTGTTGATACATGGAGTTAATTAGATGCTAATTTATTATATAGAATTTAGAAAATTATATCAGTAATTTGTCTCTTCATGTTTGCATTATCCAATTACCCTTTAATTATAAATACATATGTGTTCACCTTACTAAATATCATTATGTGATCGCTTGAGTACTGAATACATTGGCATTATAGGTTTATTTATTTTCATATTGTCTATAAAATTTTGAAAGCAGTTGATTGCAGAACCTGTTGGTTTACATGTTTCATATTTCTTTCATTTTGATAACCAACAATAGTACTGTAAGTTACTGTTGAATACATATACTAAATGCCCAGGCTTCTGTTTGGTTGAATGGGCCGCTCCTGTTTTGGATACAAAATATTTATAAAATAAGATATATGCACTTAGTCCATGAAATGCAGTTTTAATTGGCGAATGCCATGATCACAAATATGTACTTCTTCACAACAATCTTTCCCCTTGCAACACGAAAATTAGACCACTGCTGCAAGGATTTTAACAATCAAAAACAAATCGGGAGAATAGATAGGGTCAAAGGGAAGAAGTTTAAAGACCTACAACTGGTTCACTTCCCCAGTAACAACAATTGGATAACACACAAGAACCTAGCAGGTCTATAAGCCAAGCAAATCGCTGGCAACAACTGGCAGGTATATCTCTATGTCAGTTGGTGCTACAGTCACCATGTAACAATGTATAAAGAGCAAGAGAAGAAAGCCTCAGGCGAGTTTGGTGGCACCGATGGAGAGCGCAGGGCCTCGTATACCTGAGCAAGGTCCAGGTGAGGTGAGGTCCAGTCCCCTGTCATGTTGGATCGCGTTGAGCACCTACTGACAAGGAGGATGAGTAAATAACTGTAGGTGCAGGTTGTATCGTCCCAACTCTTATATTCATTTTTCACAGATTTGTCAGATATATTATTGTTTTCAAACACATACAACAGTAGCAACTTTTCAGAGCAGTGGCCCTGACGAAAGCCAAGGGACGTGTTGCCCGGTAGGCAGGAACATGTTGGCCCCATTTGCGACAGTCATTTGTTCCATACTGTCGTTTGCGCTGTTCCCATTTTTTAATTAGGGGATGTGCCTGGTTTCTATTAAAGTATTGTCTAGACATATCACCCTATTTTAGACTCACCACTTTTTTGTATGTTGAACTGTATTTTCACCACTCTCTACTGACCATCACAATCAGACTAACAATCGGAAGTACACTGTGGACCGCATTCAGTACTTACTACGACTGTGTGGCATACGGTCTAGATGATCTAAGGACCTGCCAGGTCACAGTGTGGACGACCAAGTGATAGTACTGATCATTTGGTTTGTTTGATGGTTATCCACAAAATACACATGTGCTGGATTTGGTTTGACCAGTTTTCCAGTTGATTATTAGATATCACCACTCCCTTGTTTTCTTCTCTTGCTCTTTATACATTGCTACATGGTGACTGTAGCACCAACTGACTTAGAGGATTTTAATAATTCCATCACATGAAATTGAATGACTCTCACATTACTTCACTTCTCATGCCTTGTTCCTCGTCTCCTATTTCTATGGTTTACTTCCCTGGTAAGCTTGTGACCTATGGCTATGCTGAGTAAATAACATGGGGAGACCACTAAAGAGCAGACAGCTTAAGAGCAACATAGATGAAATAGGAGAAGAGTGACAGAGATAGAAAGGGGTAAAGAGAGAGGCAATGTAAAGACATGTAAGGGAGACAGAAAGAAGGGTACAGTGGGGCAGCGGGTAGAGACATTGAGTTAGAGGCATAAGTGAAGATTCAAAATGAAATAAAGAAGATCTGGAGACAGACAGAATGAAGTATGGGAAGAGGAGTGGGTTACACTGTGGCGTGAGATGTGAAGAAAAGTAAGGTCCACAGAAAGAGGTAGAAGCAGAGAAAGGTGGATGTAGAAATTCAAATAATTGTATAGAGTGTGGGGTAGAAAGAAGGTAGTGAGGAAGATAGAGGGCAAAGAAGAGAAGTATGGAATAAGAAGGCAAATATAGTAGTAAGGGAAATGAGTGGTTAAAAGAGAGATGAGGTGTACAAGACAAAGGAGATGAAGGAAAGGAGTGAGGTAGAGAAATGCAGAAGAGGTTGACGCCATGATAGAAAGAGAATTTGAGCTAGAGGTTGAATAATGAAGTACAGCCTACAGACAAATATGAGATCGAGAGATGTACAAAGGGAGAAAGGTAAGGAAGAGAGGGCGATTTGAAATAGAGAAATCATTAGAGTGACACATGGGAGAGAGAGCAAGAGAGAGGAGAGGTAATCATCAACAGGAAAAAATGCAGAGATAGAGAGAGAGCAAGAAAAGTCTAGGATAATGATGGAGGAATGACAGAGAGAAAGAGGTAGAAAGAGTGAGGAAGTTGGAGACTTGAGTTTGTGATCAAATATTGAGATAACTTGAGAGGTTAGGTTTTCATTGAGAGGTGTCATAGAGTTGGATGCAGTAGAGACAGAAGTGAGGCAGAAAAAAGTGAGGGACAAAAAGAGGTAAGAAAGGTGAGGTGTAGCGTGATGGAGGTTAGATAAGGAGATGAGGTTGAAAGAGAGGTAAAGGACATGGAGGAAAAATTGCAAAGAAGTGGAAACAGCAGTGAGGTAGGGTGAGGCATGGAAAATTGTAGAGATATAGAGTTAGGCATGAATAGTGATAAAGAGGTGACGTTGTGAGAGACAGGAAGTGAGTAATAGGTTAGTGAGAGGTGCATTCATGGGGATATGAAGTAAACATAGGTGAGGTTGAGAAAGTAAAGAGAGAGATATGGGGTTGGTACAAAGAGATGCAGAGATGTAGAAAATAAGAAAATTCAAGAGAGAGCATTGGGTAGAAGATGTGAGGTGCTCTAAGGAGAGATATATGTGACAGAAATATAGGTGAGTCAGTGGATGAGTGGTAAATGGTGGTAGATAGCAATGACTGAGGCAGTCAGAGAGATAGGTAGAAAGAGAGATAAAGTAAAGGGCAGCAATATGTAGTCATTAGTGAGGTAAAGCAATGAGGTACAAGAGATAGATGTAGAGAGGTGGGTAAAATAGAGCAAGGAGAGGTACAAAGAGAGGCGAGGGTTATGTTATAAATATTTCCTGCTTGATTCCGGTCCAGGGAAGACATGACTTGGCAGTTCGGGCTGGACTGTTCCCATGAGGCACAGGGTCAAGACTGATTTGCATATGGCTATGTCTGAAACTGGGGTGCCTTGGTGAGCAAAATAACAATGGATTAAACCCAGATCTGTGACTGGGGGTGAATGTTTTGCCATTGTGCAATATTCCGTCCATCATCTTGTGTGGTTTGCTATTCCCCCTATGTGGGAAGGGTATGCCCAGACATGGGTCCCGTGCTCACTAAGCCACTGGAGTCAAGTTATCCTGGCTGAAGATGGCTGATAGCCAGAAACCGGTCTTAGGATGCTTGATTCCAGTCCAGGGAAGACATGACTTGGCAGTTCGGGCTGGACTGCTCCCATGAGGCACAGGGTCAAGACTGATTTGCATATGGCCATGTCTGAACTGGGGTGGCTTGGTGAGCAAAATAATGATGGGTTAAACCCAGATCTGTTACTGGGGGTGAATGTTTTGCCATTGTGCAACATTCCCTCCATCATCTTGTGTGGTTTGCTATAATTACTTCTAAAATGCAACTGTTACCCAAGGGTGTCCTGGCGCTAGATACTTGTCCTTTGAGAAATTTATGTTATGGATCAATTTTCCTTGTCAAAAAGCCAGGTTTTTAGTCCCTTCCTAAATGCCAATAGGTCGGTGGCATTTCTCAGATGGAAGGGGAGGTCATTCCACGCTTTTGCCGTGCAGGCAACAAAGCTTCTCCCACCCACATATCTTTTTTGTGGGGGTTTTACTGACACCAATTTGGCTCCAAGCAAGCGAAGAGTTCTGTTGGTTGTGTACCATTGAAACTGCCATTTCAATGGTCAAGGCCTGTTCCTTGAAGGTCTTTGAAAATGGTGCAGAGGGATTTAAAATGCACCCACTTCCTCATAGGGAGCCAGTGCAATCTTTTGATTTCTCTGGAAATTGAAGAAAACGTAGGCATGCCAGTAAGCAATCTGGCGGCTGCATTTTGCAACATTTGGAGTTTGTTCATGAAATGATCTTGAATATTTAAATAAAGACTATTGAGATAATCCAGCATTGACAGGACAAATGCTGTAACCACTGTTCACCGACAACCAGGTGGTAAAAACTGCAGTATATTCTTGATCATTCTGAGAATGTGTGCAGTGGTCAAGGCCATTGCATTTACTTGGTCACCAAAGTTAAGTTTATCGTCCACTATTACTCCTAAGTTTTTAACTTTTTTGGTGGGCATAGGATGAGTGCCCATAGAGTCTGGCCACCAGTTAGGGGTCCAGAAATTAGGATTGTTTCCAAATAGGATGACCTCCGTTTTGACTGATTTGAGATTAAGGCAATTTTCAGGCATCCATCTCCCGACTTCTTCTATACTGTCTTAGAAGCATTTGTCTGTTCCCACTTCCTGTCCTGGTAGCAGAGACACCCCAATTTGAGTGTCATCTGCATACGAGGTGAGACCAAAACCAAAGGAGCTAATGAGGGTGGCCAAAGAGGAGACATACACATTAAAAAGTGTCAGCTTAGAGAAGACCCCTGTGTGACTCCACAGTGCAGAATGAAAGGTTTGGAATAGTATTCGCCCAGAGACACTATTTGTTATTTGTCTGTTAAGAAGGATTTTAAAAGCTCCCATGCTTTAGCCTGGATCTCGCATGCCTTCAGATGATCCATCAACAAGTCATTAAGACCATATCAAAAGCAGCGTACAGATCCAGTAAGACTAGGGCAGCCTTGCCACCCTGATTCACAACCTTCCTAATCTCTTCTGTGGCTTATATGAGAGCGGACTTTGTACTATGTCCTTCTCTGAAGCCATATTGGGTAGGATCCAAGGGATGGGTTTCGCATAGAAAGGCACTATGTTGTAGATACATAGTTTTCTCAATAAGTTTAACTGAGAGAGGAAGACGTGAAATTGGGCAAAAATTATTAGGGTCCTTAGGGTCCAAGCTGGGCTTCTGAGCAGTGGCATAATTGAGGCAATGAGGCAATCACAGAGTTAAGGGAACTTCCCTGTTTCAAAAAGAGCATTGTAGATAGATATAAGTGAAAGAGCAACCAGGCCTGGGGCCATGTTGGCCATGGTGACTGGACAGGAATCATAAGGAGAGCCTGATTTTGCTCCGCTGAGGAGCCTATGAGTGTCGCTCATAGCTAATGGCGTGAACTTGTCAAAGGTATGGGGAGAACCCTCAACTGACTTATGTTCCTCCTTTATGATGGCAATCCCTGCTGCACTTGGGCTGTTGAAAGTCGACAAGATGACCTCCACTTTATTCAGAAAGAACTTAACGATATCTTCACATAGTTCCTGGCTCATCTGAATTTTAGCTAGGCAAAAAGTTATTTGGCTGAGTTTTTTGGTGAGTTAATTCGGTTTGCGAAGAAGTTTTATTTTATAGTGAAAAGGAGCTGTTTGTAAACCCGGAGGTTATTTTTGTATAACTTTTTCTCTGTTTCTTTGTAGTCTTTCGTCCAGCTCCGCTCAAGGCGCTTGCATTTATGTTTTTGTCCAAACAAGAGTCAGCAGACCAGTGAACAGGAGGCAGGGGTGGTTAGAACAAATACCATCCAAGGTTTGCCCTTCCACATGGGTAGGGCCCATTACATGCTGCCTGAGGTCGGCGCTATTCATCATGTCAATGAGGGTTGCTGTATCTGGTTCGGTAAGTGCCTCCAGATAGTAGTTGAAATCTCCCATAATTTTAAAGGCGTCAGTGTAGAGACCTTCTTCCAGCTAGTTTCCAATAGACGCTATGTAGGGGCTCCTGGATCCCGGTGGTCCATACAATAGGATACCTTTAAAGGTGTGATGATGGGATAGACTAAGGTTAAAAGACAGTGCCTCACAGGCTAAGTTGGAGCCTGAGAGAAAGACTGCCTTGATTGAGTTAAGGTAAATAACTGCCAACCCCCCTCTTTCCTGTTAGGCCTATTTAAAGTATGGCATAGGAACCCTGTTGGGGTGGTTTTCACTAAGTCAGGGCCTGATGCTTCATCAGTCCTCACTTCTGTGATGAATGCCATCTTTATGACCCTTTCCTCAATTAGCGTTGCACGCTCAATACTGTGCTTAATCAATGATCTTGCTTTAAACAATATGCATTTGAGCACTGTGTTTTCATGTTCAGCTATAACTATCCTTTTGCCATTAATATGCATAATGGTCTGTTATAGGATATTGGGCAGTATCATATTGCAATTGGGACAGGCTACTAAAAGAGGTGAGGGCCTTGAATTGAAAATGAGACACATACAGCCAGCACCCTTGCCAGCCGTGTTTAGTCCTAACAAGGATGTTCTGGAATACTTTCGGATGGTGGGCTTACTTGTTATAAAAAGGGCAGGGGTGCTGTCACTGAGCGTGGGCCGAGCGCGGACAGGCGCAGATGGGCTCATCTTTGGCGCGCCAGCGGCGCACTCGCGCTGGCATTTCTAATTATAGAGTCAGGGAATAGTCTAGTCCACTAACCGCAATTCCCCCCAAATTACGGCCCCGCCTAAATGAATGCGGCCCCATAGCGTGTGTTCGCCTTCTAGAAGTGATTTTAGGCAAAACAGAATCAATTAGCAGCGATAAGCATAAAAACATTAGGTAAGGAAAAAACTGTATTTTAAAAGAAATTAGTTTCCAAGTGCCATTAAATTTACAAGGTGTGCAAAATAGAGCAAAGTGCCTAAATGTCTCCCGCCTCAAGCCTCAGGAGAAGTAACACTACGCGCTCGCACCAGCTGCCCTAATTATAAAGTCCGGAAATAGTCTAGTACGCTGACCGCAATACCCCCAAAATGGCGGCCAGCCTAAATGAATGCGGCCCCCCAGTGTGTGTTTGCCTTCTAGAAGCCATTTTAGGCAACCCAGAATCAATTAGCAGAGATAAGCATAAACACACAAGGTAAGATAAAGACAGTATTTTAAAAGAAATTAGCTTCCAAGTGCCATTAAGTATACGAGGTGTACAAAATAGAGCTAAGTGCCTAAATGTCTCCAAACTCAAGCCTCAAGAGAAGGGTGGATAGAAAGATACAACATAGGCAGGGAGATAATGGTAACTTAACCATAGGTATGCAGAGAAGCAGGGAGAGAAAGAGGGCTTAGAAGGTTAGGTGACAGAGAAGATAGAGCAAGAGAGGGGGTATACAGACAGGTAGAGAACGTTGAGGTAAGGCTAAGTAAAGAAACTCAGAATCGGAGGTACAGGTAGGCAGAGAGAGGTATAGAAATTGAGATAGAAATGGAAGGCAAGAGAAAGAGTTAGAAACAGAGAGTGAGTGAGAGAGAGAGGGCAAGGGTGCACAACTCTTTTGATTGTAATAATCATTTAAACGAAAGGAGCCATGAAACTTGGGGCCATGGACACCTCCCCCCTTTGCCTAAATGCTCTATTTAACAATTTGGTGGCAAAATGACGTTTTGAATGTCAAAGAGGACAGTCATGCCAACATATTTGCTTTAAAGTGAAGGATTTATGCTTTTGGGACATCTTCATCTGGAAGTATCTATTTTACAACTAATTCTTAACACACAGTGTTAGAAATGAGATTCCTGGTTACAGAGGTATGCACCCTGGCTAGGCAAGAACCGTCACTCTAGTCAAGGTAAACTAGAAACACAATAAGATAATCTGTGCTCACTGTCTGGTATCTTGGTACATACCAATCAGGCTTATCTACAAAGGCAATGTGTAAAGCATTTCTCCAGCACGGACACACAGTAACTTAATGAATACACCACAAAAAAACTCCACACAGGTTTAGTAAAATAGAAAATATTTATCAGAGAAAATAGGACCACCACAGCAAAATTCCAATAAGTAGCAGTCAAGATATGAGTTTTTAAAGAATACGCCAAAAATAATACATACACGTTTTGTGACGCACCAGTGGTGTGACACAGTGAAATATATGAGATTTTGCTGTGCCACTTCTAGGACACCAATGCATCAAAACGCAGGCCGGAACATTGCTGGAGTTGCCTCAGGCTTCCGACACAACTCCAGCACTGCGCCACTTTTTGCGCTGACAGATACGTCAGTTATACTGACGTATCTGTCCTTCCTTGTGACATGATGCATCATATTGTAAATATGATGCATCATTGGTGTTGCAAGGAGGGCACACTGAGAAGCGATGCATCGCTGCTTTCACACAGCGATGCACCACTTCTCATAAATGAGGCCCAGAGTCCTTCCAGCAGAGGCAGGGAACAACTGGCAGCAGGGCAACAAGCAGAAAAACAGTCCTTCCAGAAAAGCAGTCCAGTTGAGGTCATTAAGCAGCACAGCAGTCTTTCACATAGAGGTTCAGTTCAAATCCAGAGTTGTCTGATTTTAGGGAGTCAGAGACCCAGTACTTATATATACACCCTGAAGTACCTTTAATGTAGAGTGTGACTTCAAAGGAACTATCTGAAGTGCACAAGGATCCGTTTCAACCAAGTTCTGTTTGCCAGGCTAACCATGAGGGGTAAATCAGTGCTTTAGGTGTGGAAAGGACATTGCCTATTGTAGTGTAAGTGTCTGTCCCTTCCATTTCACCCTGCCTAGGATGACACATCAGAATACAGATGAATGCAACTGAGGTATGCAGAATGCAGATGAACTTCACCTTCATGTGTTTATGGTTGTCTAGAAGGAATGCACAAAGTGTATCTGACACCCAATCCAGATGTGTACTGGAGACAGGCTGTCAGGCACAAAGAGCAGTAAGTGCAGAGACATGTTCACTTATACAATGCGACATTTCTAAAGCAATAAGGTTAAATCCAACTTCACCAGTAAGGAGGATTTATCATTACCCTTCCAAACATATCAAACAGCTTAAAAGTATATTAAGTAATTCCCAATGCTGGCCTATGAATGGGCTGGGCCACATTGTAGTGAACAATTGAATAGGCTATTTGTCACTACCAGGACAAGAAAAATATAAAGATAAATGTCTGACCATTTACTTGCATGGACCTTGTCCTTGGGGATTCTTAGAGCCTACCTTAGGTGTGACTTATATGTCATAAAAGGTGAGTTTAAATCGTGACAAGAAGTTTTAAATGCCAAGTCGAAGTATCAGTAAATTGCACATACAGGCACTGCAGTAGCAGGACTGAGGCAGGTTTGAAAAGCTTCTTCTGTGCGTGTCACAATCAGTGCTGCTGCCGACTAGTAACGTTTGAAGTACAGGCCCTGGGTATATGGTATACCACTTTACAAGGGACTTACCAATACAACAAATATGCCAATCAGGCATACACCAATGTCATCATGTTAAAGGGAAACGGACATGCACTTTAGCACTGATTATCAGTGGTAAAGAGCTTAGAGTCCTAGGGCCAATCAAATGAATCAACACAAATCAATAGCATTTGTATAGTGCAGCACTGTCAGCCCTAAGGGGTAGCTGGCACCTGTATGTACAATGCCTTTATCGAAGAGCCAGGTCTTGAGTTTCTTCCTGAAGTCTGCCACGGATGGTGCTACTAGATGATGGATGGATAGGTCGTCCCAGGTCTTGGCGACACTGAAGGAGAAGGAGCGGCCTCCACTTCAGCTATGATAGATGCTGGGGGTGCACTGCTAATGAGGATGAGTGCAGGTCTCTTGCTGGTAGGTGGAAGATCAGTAATTGGTTGATGTAGGCCCGTCCATGATCTGACAGAGCTTTGTAGGCGTGTGTGAGGATCTTGAACTGGCATTACTTCTGGATGGGGAGCTAGTGGAGGTTTTCTAAGGCGAGGATGATGTTGGTCCGTTTGGGGAGGTCCAGGATTAGTCTGGCTGCAGCATTATGTATGGTATGGTGTTTTTTGGGGAGCTGGGTGGTGATGCCAGTGTAGCAAGCATTGCTGTGTACAAAAATAGGAGTTTAAAGGCAAAAGTTTGGAGAAAGATCACCCTAAGGATGACAGCTGTAACACTCAGTACAGTAAAATCAATGTTTACTTCAGCCTAAATGTTACATTCATTGTAGGAACATGCTTGCTGGTTGTTTTTTATGTGTGTTAAAGACTTAGGTCATGGTTTGATGCATAGATTATTTGAGCAATGCAAATGGTGCCCTGTAGAGCACAAGAAGCTCGATTTGTGTAGCAAAACTGGTCATATATATTCATGAATGCCCACTAGTTCTGACGCTAATCCTCTTTAAAGCTCTGGTCATCCAGAGATTGCCATAAAATAGAGTAGATGTAGGTTCATTTTTATCTGCAATCGTAGCAAAAAAAACGGAAGAAAGACAATTTTATTGTTATCCTTAATAGTTGGTATTGTTTGTACATGGTGTGCTATGAGTGTGTAATTTACTATCAGGGTACTCAGCAATTTCGGGTTCCCACCACATCCCTAAGGCACTGGAGCAGAAGATAAAGCTTAGTAAATCTCATATCATCTTATGGGTGGTCGAGCAATGCTCAAATCTTAGAATCCACCATACTTCCTCTTTTATAAAATGCAGACCTCAAGAGCCGCTTAGATCCGCGAAGAGCTGGAAGTTGTGCGCCCTTCCCCCACCTCGCCCACCCATGGGAAGGGCAGTTGTTACTACTCATACCCTTAAATATGGGTAGAAGTAACTTGGCAAGGGATCCTACAGAATTTTATTAAACGATAAAACGACGGTATAGATATTTTAGATATGAGTGCATGTAAAGCGAGAGCCTATGTTATTTTGAAGATATGCAGAGCTCAATCGGTATCTTCACCTACTTAGCATTCAGTAGTATGCAGCAGCTGCCAGCACCATTGGTGCATTAGATGGTAAGTAATGCTTTATTGTACGAGGAAAAAAATAACAAATAAAAAACGTCTTTCAGTGCACATTGCAAGAAAAAACAAACCAACCTTAAAAGTGTGACTACATTACGTTCTTGGACGGGGACTAACAAAAAAAGCGGTAGAGTGATTTCTCTAAATTTCAGTTTAGATGTCAATAAAAGGCTATTTCTAAATGTGATATTTTCCGACTAGTAAAGTGAATATATCCAAAAAAAGAAAAAGAGAAGAGTGTAAAGTTCTTAAAAGTAATCACGAGGCAGAGAAACACGAGTATTTTTACATCTGAAATCCACTTTTTTCAGAGACAGTTCACATATGGTGAAGCTCTCCCTGGGCTACTGCCATATGCAAGGACGCAATATTTTATGACTTATCGTTTGCAAGATTTATGGAGATGATCCATGAGCAGTGATTTGTCACCCTCTCATATCTTGAGCAAACACAGAGGGCCGGCTCCTGCATAATGTGAGGGTGGAAGGCTTCTAGCTCGTGACAGTCAATATTTCGGCAGCAAAGAAAGAAGTATGACGCCTCATAAGTAACCCCTTCCTTTTACCTGGAATATTTGAAAACACTAGAGGTAGTCTACAATTAGGAAATTATATAAATTATCATTGCTTATGTTTCATCGTTTATTTTTGATTACCAGTTGACGCACATATGGTTGAAACTTAAAGAAGCCTGTTAATATCAGCAATATGCGTGTCTAATACTGAACGGGCCGTAAAAGTGTGAGCTATTTCCATTACCCGTTAAAAACCAAGAAACCATGGTGCAGTGTTTACAAGGTGTGGTAAATACTTCCCTTTTCAAGTTTTCCTCTGGAAAATAAGGAATTTAGGGCCCGATGTAGGTTGCCATTTACCGGCCGGTAACGGCCGAATTCGGCTGTTACCGACCGGTAAATGGGTTTTAAGATGTAGGGGGCCTATATTTTACCGATTCTGTAAATTTACCGAATCAGTAAATTTACAGAATCGGTAAAATACCGAATCGGTATATTTACCGATTCGGTAAATCCACATGTAGGTTGCACTCCTAAGAGTGCCACAGGCCCTTTAGAATCGGTATTTTACCACCCAATCCTATTGGATGGTAAAATACTGAATTCAGGTGTGCATGCACATCTGTGCATGCACACCTGTGCAATGTGACACACAGACATGTCCTTAGGGCATGTCTGTGTGCCACATGGCACACAAGTCCGGAATTGGGGTGCTAGAGGGTGTCAAAGTGACACCCCCTGCACCCTTGCTGAAATCCGTATTTACCGAATCGGTAATGCCCATTGATTCCTATGGGCTTCAATGCCAATAGGAATCAATTGGCATTACCGATTCGGTATTTACAGAATCGGTAAATACCGAATCTTAACGATTCGGTATTTACCGATTCTGTTTTACCTACACCCCCCCCCCCTCTATTTTACCACTTCTTAAATACCGATTCGGTATCATTCAGTATTTAAGAAGTGGTAAAATGTAATTACCTACATCGGGCCCTAAATGTGTAAATGGTGTTTTCCACAATAAATTCTTTGTGCACTGTAGTTTCCTCCTTTTACTAAGTTAAATTTTGCTGGGTTTGAACAGCTGAAATTTACAATGGAAAACTCCAGGGCTGCAGTGTTTGCTGCTAATCTCTGAATTCTGCTCCCTGTGCAAATAGGAGTTTGAGCAGGGATCAGAATGTACCCCTAATCCTGTAGTCAGGGACAAAGAGTACCTGACTGGACGAGTCCAACCACTGCTATTTGGAAGTGATCCTGAGTGAATAATTTCTCTTGCCCTGAGTGGGGTTCAAGTCTCATTTTTCGTCAATGGCTCACAAATTGCGAAAATTATTAATTGGCAAAAAATCTAATCATTCAACATTTAGAAATCTTTACATAGACCAACAGCAGAGGCAGAGTTGGGCTTGTAATATTATCACAGTTCTGTAAAGCAGGGCAGGAGCCTGTACCACCATTCCTAAAAGGGTGGTAAAGGACATCTTTTCACCCTATCTTTCAGGTGAGAGCTCTTGATCCACTTGATCCACTCCCTTTTTTGGGCAGGGCGTTCCAATAGCCTAACATTTAGGATAATAATGGCTAGCAATGATTACCCTTAGTGAAGCGCACTCACCTACATCTTGGCCTCATAGCTGTTGCCAGGGTAACTACCAGCCATACTGTCATCACGAACAATAATGCTCATCCACATAGGGTGGGAAGACGCAGAAAATTCAGTATGGATTGCTATATCACATACCAATATCATAACTGTTGAAGAAGTGTCATCTGCACACAGAGACTGTTTGAATTGTAATGGAACGAATAAACATACCTATTTAAGACCAAAACAAATGTTTGTATTCACATGATTCATAAATACCTAATAAAGTTTGTTTAACATAATTAAATAAATAAATAATGCTCATGCATGATTTCAGTTAGATTGCTATCAAATTATTTTGCTGGGTAAATTCTGTCACCTGCATTTTGTGTATGGTAAGGCATAGTTTGCAAACAGTCACAGAAAGGGACATCAATACATTAAACAAGTTGATATGGCATTCTTAATGCAATTATTTTACTAGCTCATCTTGGGCTCTGTTTGACCTGGCATCTTTTGGTGTGGCTGGCTTCCCCAGTCTTTTTGCTTCTGGCCTCCTGTTTTTGACTGTGTGCTGAACTTAGTTTTTGCTGGTTTTATGACTCTGGGCACTATACCACTGCTGTGATAAGTGCTAAAGTGCATGTGCTCTGTATCTAAAATGTGATGGCGTTTGGCTTCTCTGTGATTGGCATATTTGATTTACTAATGAACACCCAATACAGTGCACTGTGTGTTCACAGGGCCTGTAAATAAAATGCTACTAGTGGGTCTGCAAAACTGATTGTGCCACTCACATAAGTAGCACTTCAAATATGTCTCAGGCCTGCCACTGAAGAGCCTGTGTGCGCAGTTTTTAACTGCCATGTCACCCTGGCAAGTGCACCTACTTGCCAAGTCCAAACCTTCCCTTTTACTACATATAAGCTACCCCTAAAGTAGGCCCTAGGTTGAACCCTGGGCAGGGTGCAATGTATTTAAAAGGTGGGCATGGTTTTAAGTTGTACATGCCCTGGTAGAGAAAAACTGCTAAACTCGTTGTTCACTACAGCAAGGCCTGTCTCTCCAATAGATTATCATTGGTGCTGCATTGTAACACTTTACAAGGGAATCTTCCAATTGGGAATAAATAGAAAATTGTAGTTTAGTGTCTCTGGCCTCTCAATTCAAAAACACATCTTTTAGTGAAGTTTATTTTTAAATTGCAAGTTTGAAAATGCCACTTTTTAGAAAGTTGCCATTTTCGTACTTAACCATTCTGTGCCTCTGCCTGTCCCTGGAATAGATATCTGGGTTGGATGTCAGTTTGGCTTTGTAAATTCACTCTAGACAGGCACACCCACAGGGAGCTGAGGTGTGCCCGGCATATCCTGTTGGCCCATTACCAGGCTGAAGGTTCTTCCTGAGCTAGATTGGCGGTAGGAGCTGACACTTGCACCTGAATAGGGTTGCGCCTTCCCACGCACAAGGAGCTGTCTACCCCCTGTAGTGTGTCTGGAGCCAAAGCCAGGAAGGGCAGGGTCTTGTATACAAAGACCTTCCTTTGAAGTCTCCAGACTTCAAAGGCTAAAATGGGTATAAGTAATGGACCTCTGACACCAAATACTCAGAGCAATTCTGGACTGAGGGCATTTCCACATCCGCAATTAACTTTGGGGCATATTTATGGGAGGATTGTGTCACGTTTTCACCACGCAATGTGGCACAAGCATGACACAAATCTCTATGTCAGATTTATGAAGCCACACAAAGCTTTCTCCGTGGCTTTGAGGGACCTCATAAATCTGGAGTAGTGTAATGCAGCGCAAATGCCTTCCATGGTCTTTGCAGTGGGTGTTCCTACGCAAATCCCATGGATTTTGATGCATTCCGAGATTTAGAAGGACTTGTAAACCTGGGAATGACCCTACATTTTATGCCTGCCCAGAGAGGCGTAACGGGCAGAAATATCTTTATTTCTCCATGTTTTTTTCATCTTTCTTTGTGACATGCATTCTGCAGCACACATAACAGAGGAAAAAGCCTCTCAGGACTGTTTTTGTGCAAATCATGCCTAGAACACAGGAACCTTTGCACCATGGTGCAAGGATGCCTGCTTTGACGCTTACCAGGAATGCCCCGCATTGGATAAGTAGAGTGCATTTGTGCCCTTTCCCTGTGATGTAGGCAGCACAGCAATAGGAATTGCTGCACTGCCCTGTGCTACAAAAGTCATAAATATCTCCCAATTTTTCGTTCATACAAGTGCCTTTATGCACCTCAGCTCTGATAATACCGTTCCATGGGTAGCCTTGATTGTGGAGAAAAAACACAGCCACAAATGCACCCCATCTTAGTTATCTAAACCATGGATGATCACTTATGTTGTCAGTGTGTGTGTAATCATCAAATGTGCCCAATCAGATGTGTCCACGGGGGCGAAGGTCTACAAACGCTTTTTTATCAAAGTGGTGCCATATTTTCATGGAATAGGCGAGCGTACTCCATTAGTCACATCTACAAAATGGCTGCTAAAGTAGCACAGAATACAACGCACTTTCAGACTGGTGAAAGGGCCCCTTTACTGTGTGTACATTTATAAAGTGTTGGGCTCTCATGCAATGCTTTATGGTAAAGATAGTAAACGGAAGGTGACAACCATAACTGTTGGTACAATCGTGGCTGCCAATAATCCAAGCCAATACTATCCAAACTCCAGAGCTTCACTGCTTATCTTAAACAGAAAGCTTGGCAGTGCTCCGACCAATCAAATGTCCATTCACCCTCTCAGTTAACAGGTTGTAGCAATGCCTACCGTTTTTATTCAGTGTCAAACTGATTTATTCTACACTGCATCAGTGCACCACTGAATTTGGTTTGTGGCAACCTTTAAAACTCCAGAACATGCCACTCTGGTACACCCCTAAGAGAACAACTGAAGCACTAGCATTTTATCAGGGAATCAAAACGGATGTTACATGCTGTATTTACTTTCATGTATATTAGGAATGTATGCGAAAGAGACACCCAGTGATATCTACTGGAAGGATGGAGCAGGAACCCCCGTGGATGTGTGAAAGAAAGAACGCAATTGTTTGTGAGAGACAAGGAAGCCATTTTAGAAACAGGTAAACATGCTGTTAAGCACACATTTTCGATTCGCCATGAAACAGAAACAAAGGGACTGGCACTTGGTACCTAGCAGAGGGCAAAGGTATTCGGAGATGGGGTACAAAAAAACTTGTTTTCAAGAATCACAGACTAAAAGTCAAGGACTGCAAATACAGACAAAGCGGTTTGTTATTGAGGCTGCTAGCATAAAAAAACAAAACCAAAAATAGCAATGACATGAGAGACACCAACATAAACGTAGGACCAAGAATTGAACATGGTTCACAAGGAATCCAGGCTTGGGCAAGAGCACAGTGAAAAAAGTCAGACGAAGACACTGCAAAAAAATACCCCAAGAAGGACATGTGGAATAAAAGATACTCGTAGTCAACGGAATAAGACATCGGAAATGTGCAGCATAATAGAGAATCAATCATAAAATAAAAATGAAGCTAAAGAGTTTATTATTCAATAGTCTAACACAGAAATGATGTGGAAAAAAATAAGCATTGTTTTTCATTCTAAAATCTCTGAACTTAGTGAAGCTTTTTTGGGGTCACTAATGTGAGAGTAAGCCCAATAAAAGTAATCGCCCCAATATGTTATGGTTGACAGTGTCCCAACAAACAATGATTTGAAAGATTATCATTGCATATATTTAGAATATAGAGTATTTATTGGATTCCTAGCTATAGATTTAAAATGCCGAATTTAAAAGGACATAGGGCCATATGTATCAAGCAAAATTGCATTTGCAAACGCCGAAATTCGCAGAATCTCGGCGTTTGCTAATGCAATTTTGTCAAATGGTATGTAATAAGGCAAAATAAGGAATCGCAAAATTTGCGATTCCTTATTTTGCGATTGCATTTAAGGAATCGCAAATTTTGCGATTCCTTAAATGCAATGTCAGAAGCACCAAAAAAGTGCAATTTGGCCTTAAGGAATTGCAAATTACCACCAACTTCAAGTTTGTGGTAATTTGCGATTTCTTTGAAAAATTTACTTTTTTGCATTTTTCAAAGTGCAATGTGAAGCACATACATGCCCTTAGGGCATGTATGTGTGCCACATGTGCATTTCAGGGGTGCATCAGGGTGTCCTGTTGACACCCCTGCACCCTTGAAATTATTCTCAATTTGCGATTCTCAAATTGCGAATCGCAAATTGAGAATGCCTTCCCATTCATTCCTATGGGCCTCCTGGCCCATAGAAATGAATGGGAAAGTATTCCTTAATTGCGATTCGCAATTTGCTGATCGCAATTAAGGAATATTAAGAAATCGTTAAAAAAATTGCGATTTTTTTACATACATCCCTATTTGCAATTCTCAATAGCGATTTCTAAAAAAATCGCTATTTGAGAATCGCAAATCAGGATGTTGATACATACGGCCCCAAATTTTTAATCTGCTGACCCCACCCCCGCTCTCATTTTCGTATCTTGCATTCATGCAAAAAATTCAATCACACAAGACTGCCTTTTTTATTTAGTCCCCTTCCAAAAGTGCTCTGAAGTGTGCTGCAATTCGCCTACGTCACACTTAAAATAAATATGACTAAATGAAAAAAACAGATCCAGGAGTTAGGCACTTCCGGCTGGGGAGAGACGCGAACTCGTGGTTCTTTGGATAATGCAGAGTGTGAAGGGCACTATGAGTATCAAGCTTTCAGTTAATGTATTTGCTCTTGTGGTTTACCGGCATTAGCAGAACATGACATAAATCCTTAAACCTTTTTCTCTTCTCTGTATAACATATTGTCCTTAACTGCTGCACTTAAATGAGAAAAAAGCTTGAACTGATATGGGAAGATACAAAAAGATCCAAGAGCTGCAGCCTCATTACCCTGCACTCAATTAAAGCGGCACCTCGAGCAAAAGCTAAATTAATCTCTGAATCAACTTCCTTTAGACCAAAGCAAAACATTGACATGAACGTTCCTCCATCAGAGAGAACAGCAATCTTTCTGAAAAGATAATCAGTAATTGAAACGTCAATACCATCACAGATTGTAAACCTTTGCCAGACTCAGTCCATAACAGTCATCACACACGTATTGTCTTCTGCTGTGCTGTGTAAAAGTGGCCGCATTGCCAAGGTGGAAAACCATACCACAATTTATTAAAATGTCATTGTGAGTCGCTTAAGTATTTTATCTCACAATGACAACAATGTAATTCTTTTTAAATTACAAAGAAAAGGAAAAATATAACACCTTGGTTGGTTACTTTCTGGTAATCTTCATTACTCCGAGTCATATTCTTCCTTATGACACCACTAGGTTTAACGCCAGGGGATGGTTTTATATTTTCAGGAAATGCAAATGTGTCGGCCCATCCTACATTAGTCACATTGGATGAACTTTCTGTGGCAGCCATGATGAGGGGAGCATGTGTGTAAAGAATTGTAATTATATCGGTGAATACTGTGCATGAGACACAGGGGCATATTCTCAAGACCCCATCTCCACAAGGCAGGGTTAAGCCAAGTCTGTAGGGTCCCCTTCACGCTGTTTTTAGGCTTGCAGTGGGTGTTGCGGTGGGCATTCCACCGCAACACACATTGAGTTTGACGCTACCTCCTATTCACCCGGGCAACGTAAATAGGAGGTAGCGCCAAACTTAAGACCAGGAAAACTCTGTTCTTAAGGTGGCAAAACTAGGAGAAATGCTTTATTTCTCTTCATTTTTGCTTATTTCCATGTGTGCTATCTTGTGCAGCTCACATGGAAAAAGCAAAATGTTGTGGTTTGTTTAGGTACAGGAAGGTGTCGCTTCCTATACAAAAATAAATCTTTTTTTAAAATACTGTTTTGTTACTTACATGTGTGCTGCTTGAAGCAGCACACATGTAAGTTACAAACTGGCATTTTAGGTTCGTTTATGTGCAGGAAGGGGCACCTTCCTATACATAAACAAAACTCCCTGCTTGCAGACACCCTTGCACTCTGGTGCAAGGGTGCCTGCGTTGGCGCTAAGTTATGAAACTTAGCGGCTTCGCAGGGGGAAACGTGAGGCTGCATCATATCCTTGAGAATAGAGAGCAGCCTCTCGTTTCCGAAGTGGCGGAGAGAGGCATTAAGCCAAGAAGGCTAACACCTCTCTCCGTCACTTCCTTGAGAATATGGTCCATAGAGTGCTCAGTATGTTAGTACTGGGACGAGGAAGACGGACGAGGTAGGCATTGAATCCTTTACCCCTTATATGCTTAAATTTGGAAATGTATTAATGCTTCCAGACAGTTCATGTGCTTGTAAATCTGTTTAATTCAGTGAGCATTCAGACAGTGAAATAGTGCCCTCGATAAAAAGCTTTGTGAATGACAGCTGTAGGCATTAGGAGGAGCAGGCAGCAGATCCACAGACAATTGCATGTTCCCCCAAATCCTGTTCACATAGTGTCACTTTTTTGGCATTGTAATTATCATCCCTTAAAGAGACAAGGGCTTGAACATCAGCACTTTACAAATGCAGAGATGGAGGTCTGTTGTTAGTTGCAAACCACTATGAGTAAATTAGTAATTGGTTGCAAAGATTCACAGAATACCCCTTGGCCTTGAGGCCCTCATGGGTGAGTAGTTTTCTTTACAAATCCCTAATTGATTGATTGATTGAGAATGACTCCTGCCTAATGAATACAGGTCATGAAATTCTTGCACATTGATAGCTGCAAGGCATTATTCCTGACTCTGTGTAATAAATGGTATATTATTCTGCCACACGAATATTCACCCAATCATTTAAAAGATAGACTGGGTGTATCAGAGGGGCTAAGAATCAAAGCAGAGATGTAATAGTAGGAGTACCAGGGTTCCATGTCTTGAATCCCTGACCATTAAATACTATGGGAATAATCTTGGAGGATTACTCTCGGAACAGTTAATTTAGGATTCCTATTTGTAAGTGTTTTTGAATTAACATCAGATTAATAATTGTATGAATCCAATGGTTATTTTGTATGGTTCTCTCTCTTTGGGAGACATTCCCTGTACTCCCTTTACATTTTCCAGGACTCTTCTTTTTTATAAGAAAATTCTTACACTTAATCCAGTTTTACTTACCTATTCAAGTGTTTTTTTTAAATCAATTTGTTGTTCCTTCTGATGTCCTGGCTTTCTTATTAGAATTTTGAGCTTTTTAATTAAGCTAGTAAAAAGCAGCTGCTGCACAAAGATACTTTTTAAAACCTTCTCTCTAATGATTAAAGCAGCCTGCTGATTTAAAGCTGAACAGGAGATGGATGAATGTATTTTATTGATGACCCTATCTCATGGATGTTTCTCACCCTAATTACTAGAGTGAGTAGGTACCCGAGCCATTGTCAGATGCTCCATGGTGTATGTTGCCTGTTGGTGAATTCACTAGACAAACAAAAGCCAATTAAGATATCTAAGATCATTTTCACTGGTGAAAAACTGGAATATTACTAAAAGTTGTTTTAAAGATTACTATAAATCAAATATTTTAGTTTACAGGACCACAATAGACAATAAACCTTTATTCACCTACCTGCATATCATTATATCATTGAATGATTATGGCAGGAGTTTACCTAAAATGCAGTAAACTGTTTTGAAAGATAATTCCTAGCTTCTTATGAACTTCTTTAGCTCACAGTGTTGTCATCTTGGTCATACCACTACATCACTACTACTTTCATTTCACTTTTAACTCCTCCAAAAACAAAGAATGTAATTCGCACCACTCCAATGGGATACTTTTAGGCCTTCAAAAATTAATAGTTGTGTCCCACTGAGTGACAAATAGATCTGCTTTGTCTGCCAAATAAAAGATGTGCACACCCCTTTTAAACTGAGGTATGAAATTCCACTTGTCAGATTTTACAATGGCAGTACAAAGCTTATATATATATATATATTCACAGAAAAAACCATAGGTTTTAGGCCATATATAGTTAGGGATTTGCATTTAAAAAACCTTATTTTACTCGCATAAAACCATTGAAATTCGCATATATAGTTAGATGCGCTAACTATATATCGCGCACCCGCAATCCACTGCTGATGATGTCACATATTACATCATTCATGACATGGTCAGTGACATCACTGATGACATCACTGATGACATCATCCAGTGACTGTATGTTTCTGTAAAGTTAAAATATGTCTTACATATTGAAGAATGAGTGGATGTATAAGTGTCTGGATGAAGGATTTAGTAGGTGCATGACTGACTGTATGAGAGAGTGATTAAATGTGTCTCACTGAGTGCATGGGTTAGTGACTAAACTGTCTTAATTTTTGCATCATTATGTCTGTTGTTCTATAAACTGCTGCATGTGTTGATCAGTAGCTATATGAGTAACTGTATGGGTTATTGATTGGTTGTCCAAGTATTTGTATGGGAGAGTGAGTGTGTGTGTGGGGGTGGCTGGGAGGTGTGTGACTCTGTGCATACATGGGATCACTGAAATAATATCGAGGGACAAAATATCGACTTGCCAAAATATCGTGGACAAAATATCGACTGTCAAAATATCGAGTTTGTATCTACAAACAGGTAAGTACAAAAATATCGAGTACAAAATATCGTTAACAATAATATAGATGTAAAAAATATCGACTTTATTAAAAACAGTGTTAAATTAAATTAATATTAAATTTTAATTACTAAAATATACTTACAAATACTTAAATTAAATTATAATAATTAAATAATAAATGAAAATAATAAAAATAATTTTTTACAATCTTATTTGTTGACCCTGAACCCTAAAAATACCCCTTTACCCCAAAACCCAAAACTGACCCTGAACCCTAAAAATACCCCTTTACCCAAAAACTGAAAAAAGACCCTGAACCCTAAAAATGCCCCTTTACCCAAAAACTGAAAACTGACCCTGAACCCTAAAAATACCCCTTTACCCAAGAACTGAAAACTGACCCTGAACCCTAAAAATAGCCCTTTACCCATGAACTGAAAACTGACCCTGAACCCTAAAAATACCCCTTTACCCATGAACTGAAAACTGACCCTGAACCCTAAAAATACCCCTTTACCCTAAAACTGAAAACTGACCATGAACCCTAAAAATGCCCCTTTACCCAAAAAATGAAAACTGACCCTGAACCCCAAAAATACCCCTTTACCCTAAAACTGAAAACTGACCCTGAACCCTAAAAATGCTCCTTTACCCAAAATGTATCAATATTATTTAATTGCCAATTAATTATTAATTAACAATAACAATAAAGTAAATATATTAGCACATTAGCTGTAATTATTTTAATAATTAATATTATTTTTTCCAAATTAATTACTTAAAAATAACACAAAATTATATATATTAAAAATGTACTCTAATTAATGTAATTAACTAATTACAATTAATTAATTACCAATTAATTACTAATACAAAATATGTTCAAAATTATATTAATTAATTAACTAATTAATATTAATTAATTATCAATTAATTATTAATTAAAAATATTAACAAACATATATTAATTAATTAATTATTATTAAATTACTTCCCACCCTATTCCCCTATAAACCCACAACCCGCTACAGAATTACATTACGCAATTATTATAAAAACAAAATTCATTTAATAAAATATTTTATAACATTAAGACACACTTTTCACACATATTATTACATAAAAATACACTATAAAATATTATATATTATAAAAAATTCGATATTTTTGCTATCTATATTTTATACAGTCGATATTACTTCACTTACCTGAAAAACGATATTTTTGTAGTCGATATTATGTCCAGTCGATATTTTGTCCAGTCTATATTTAAAACTCGATATTATGTCCAGTCGATATTTTGGAGTCGATATTTTGTCTGTACACCGCATACATGTGTGAACAGTTTTTTTACTAGATCTATGGGTTCAAAACTGCATGTGGAAACAGCTGTATGGGTGGTTGACTGTGTACGAGTGTATTGGTGAGTGAATGGATATCTCAGTGCTACATGTCAAAGTAAGTACATATGTAAAACACAGTACATGTGAAAGTTCACATATATAAATTACTGTGTATAAGAGCCAGTGAATGTGTGAGTGGCTGTATGGATCATTGTGAACTTGTATCAGGGATTGTATAAAAGAGTAAATATGTGTTAGTATATGTTTGAATAAGTAAGGTGTGTATAACTGTATAGTTGAGGATATGGAGGTGTGATTGATTCAGTGCATGACTGACTAGGTGTGTGAGTAACTCCATGGATGAGTGACAGTCTGTGAGTGTCTGTTTACTCTGAGTGTATCTAAGGTTATATTAGAGTCTGAAGACGTTGATCGTATTATCACATGATTGATGTCATCAATGATGTTGTCAGTGATGTCATTTGAGTTGTCATCAGTGATGTCATTTGAGTTGTCATCAGTGATGTCATCAGTGATGTCACTGACCATGTCATGAATGATGTAATATGTGACATCATCAGCAGTGGATTGCGGGTGCGCGATATATAGTTAGCGCATCTAACTATATATGCGAATTTCAATGGTTTTATGCGAGTAAAATAAGGTTTTGTAAATGCAAATCCCTTACTATATATGGCCTAAAACCTATGGTTTTTTCTGTGAATTTCAATGTTTTTTAATACCAAATATCAAATGCTGTCAAATGTCAAGTACATGATAGGTAAAAACATTTTCGTTTTTATGCACGCTGATGTGCTTTGAACGCTGCCCCCCCTCCCCCCCCTCTTTTCTCTTAGCAGTACTCTATCTTTGCAGATAGTGAAGGGTAGTTAACGCAGGCCTTTGCCCCCGTTATAATCCGTCGTGCTTGCTTCTCTCTCTATTTGATTGATTGCTATCCAAGCATTTACTGTTTTAGAATTGGTTCTCTTTGGTTCATTCTGTATTTACAAACAAGCACAGAGTCGCAATACTCTGTTTAGTCTTTGCAGATAGTGAAAAATAGTTTAAAAAAACAAAAGGAATCGAGCAAAATCAGTAGGCCACTAATGGGATCTGTTTTTGACCTCGCTAAAATAGAAACATTAAGAACAACCCCTAATGAGAAATACGAAACTAGTAAGATGAACTTAGCTCCACACCATGATGGCTGCAAGACAGCTCGACTCCACCGCCCACCCCACCCCACCCAAAATAACGACAAACCCTATGCAAATATTATAAATATATACAACACACCAGCAAAGTAACAGGGTAAAACGTTTTATTAAATAACTATATACATGACAGCCTGCTGCAACATCGATCCAAATGCCTTTTGGTGACTCTTCCATTGTGAACATTGTCCCACAATCCGTTTGACCTGAAACGATTACACAAATAAAACATTTGTGAGTTTTAAATTTCCGGAGAAGTATAATTCACCAATAGTTTTCTCTGTAGATCTTTTTCCATTAACAATCCCAGTTCCATCACCCGCCCAGGATATCACTACTGTTAGTTGTCATTGTTGCTTCTGTTTTAATAAAAAATGTTTTAAGGTGTTTACTGTTTTTGTTGCGATGTATATATTTATAAGTTATTAAAGTGTTATAATCCTACTATTTTTTTTATCGATTATTGCTGTTTGAGATATTCCCTATCTACAAACAGAGAAGAATAGAAATATTCTGTCTCCCTTTGCAGATAGTGAAGGATAGGTAATGCGGACTTTTGTCCCCCGTTGTAATCCGTCATGCCTGATTGATTGATTGGCTGGAAATTTATTGTTCAAGGAATAGTTCTTTCGAGGTACTCTCTGTTTGCAAATAACGTGGAATAGAAATATTCTGTCTAGTCTTTGCAAGTAGTGAAGGGTGGGTAATGCGGACCTTTGTCCCCCGTTGTAATCTGTCACTCCCCACTGATTGAGAAACTACTTCCACCCGGACCATTTATTAGAGGTACATCATCTGACTCAACCGGAGAGAACCTCTAATAAAGAAGACATATGTAAAATACGAAGTAATCCCTGTATCCTGTTAAACAGAAACTTTAGCATGAAACACACTTGAAAAGGAAAGGAAAGAAATCGAACAAAATCAGTAGGCCTCTGATGAGTTTTTGACTTCGCTAGAAATAAGAAACATGAAAATGGTGAAAGAAGCCAAGCTTGACGTTACGGCAGCCACAAGGTAGCTAGGCTCCGCCACCCCCCCACTGCTCCAAGCATGTCTGTCCCACCACCCGCCACGCCCAATAACGGTAACATGAAATAAATACAAATCAGCAGATACCTACCCCCATTCCAGAAACTCCCGAAGTGCAACAGGTCCACGGTTACGCCCATCCGGAAGATGAGGCCTCGGCATGTGCAGGGCGGGCCCGACTAGCCGCCATCAGCCGGAGAAGTCGTGGGATGGTCGGCCCGGAATGTACTGGTCTTCCCATTCTCTTCTGGCACCCTGCAGGCCACGGGGGGGGATGTCTTGCCTCTGCCTCCGACCCCCCCCTCGTATCTCCTGGTCTGGCCTCGGCTTGATATGAACTCCCCGTTCGGGCCTGAAGCGGCGCCCTGCAGGCCACGGGGGGGGATGTCTTGCCTCTGCCTCCGACCCCCCCCCCTCTTATCGCCTGGTCCGGACATCACGGATATCAACGCCAGGTGTCGGCGTGGGGTGCGCTGGGAGGGAGAGGCGGCGCGAACGAGCCTCTCCCACCCCCCCCCAGGTGGGGGCCCCTCAGCTGCACCCCCAACGCTCCACTCACCCAACAAAAGGGTTCGTCCACTCTTGCGATACAGCGACGCTCCACTCGCCCAACAAAAGGGTTCGTCCACTCTTGCGATGCAGCGACGCTGCACTCACCCAACAAAAGGGTTCCTCCACTCTTGCGATGCAGCGACGCTGCACTCACCCGACAAAAGGTCTCGTCCACTATTGCGAGGCAATGATGCTCCGCTCACCCAGCGGGGGTCTCGTCCACTGTTGCGGTGCAACGGCGCTTCTGAGTTCAACTAGAAAATGAGTCCTGCATCCAGAAACGTTCTCCTCAACTTTGAAGATTCTATAAGAGCCACGGGGACCCCGACCCCCGATGGGGAATGACTGCCATGATCACCCACGGAACGACCACGACGTAGCCGCGGGACGTCGGCGCACTCATGCCGGCGCCGGCCTCAGTCTTGAAATCACCAAAATCCTGCAAGACTACCAACTTGATCAGTTCCGGTGGGACACCAGTATGACCCGGTAGGAGAGACTTTTGCCTCCCACCCCTCTTTGACTGATGGTTCATGTCGCCAGTCCCCTCTACTATCCTTCAACAAAAACTTTTGGACTGCCGAAAGAGGTCCCGGTCCAACCACGAGTTGGTGGAGACATTTTGACTATACTTGCACCTTCCAGACCTCACCCAAAATGGCGCCGGTACAAATAAAACTATTGTGCCCCGATTGCTCAGCCTTGATATCATGAGATATGTATGCAGTTTTTAGCACATGAATTGAAATGGGATAAGACTGATTATATGTTCGGACAATGAATTGATCCCGGATAAGACTGATTATACGTTCGAACAATGAATTGACATGGGACTTGTACTGATTACACATTCGGACAATGAATTGATATTAAGTTCTAATGCATCATTGATTACTATATTTATTGAAGGTTAGAATTGTCGACACTTTTGGTACTTGCTCACAATGAATTATCGATATGATTTTGTTGCACTTGTCGCACTTTTTACTGATTATATGTTCGGACAATGAATTGATCCGGGATGGGTATTGAAGTTCGAACAATGAATTGACATGGGACAGGTACTGATTACACGTTCGGAAAATGAATTGATATTAAGTTCCAATGCATCATTGATTACTGTATTTATTGAAGTAATACTGATCTCTCCGCATTAAATTAATTTTCCACATGCTACACAAGTCAATCTCATCTGCCCAAAGTTCTTTTGCAGATTTGGGACCGTTTCCCTTGCCTCTGACTCACTTATTGCTAAGTCATTGGTGGATGTTTTTGCCGGTCGGGGGTTATCCCCCAAATCTCGAAGTTATGCTTTAGAATAATTAAGAGGGTGCCACCTCTCCATGTGCCGATGCATGGTATGATTACCATAGCGCTATTTTTTTTCGGTCCCTCTCGAGAGTTTTTTTTTTGCAGATGAGGCAGGTAACAAACCTGGCTTTAACTTACTTTTCATGGGAAGGAAAAGAAAAAAATTGCCAGATAAAATTCACTTTCACATGGGACGTTCTTGGCATTTCTTTTAGTTTTTTTAATGTACATGTTCATAAAACAATTACACAAATGAAACATTTGTGAGTTTTAAATTTCCGGAGAAGTATAATTCACCAATAGTTTTCTCTGTAGATGTTTTTCCATTAACAAACCCAGTTCCATCACCCGCCCAGGATATCACTACTGTTCCCCATGTCATAAACCATTGTTGCTTCTGTTTTAATAAAAAATGTTTTAAGGTGTTTACTGTTTTTGTTGCGATGTATATATTTATAAGTTATTAAAGTGTTATTTTCCTTCTACTTTGTTGGAGTGCTATATATTTTTAATGTGACACATAATTGTGAAGACTTTGATGTACAAAAAGGCATCCCTGGAATCTTCCGCTTCAGGCTCAGACCCACACACCCTCACAGTGAGAATCCCCTCCCCAAGCACAATACAGGATGGTTATCAGATAGTAGGAACGCGTGTGGTGTGACGGATCTCATCAGGTGGGGGCCTTGATCTACTGTAACTCCTTTGAACAGGGGTGATTCTCTACAGCTGGAGCCATAAACTACATTGGCTGGGCTAAGTGATAGACTGAGACTGGCCTGCACAATCAGACACAGAGGAAGAGGAGTGTCAGAGAGTGCGGTAGTGAATAGGGTGAAAGGGAGGTGTCGGGCGGGCACAGGGTGTGATTCTCAGAGAAGAACAGCGCAGATGGGAGGAGGTTTCTGGCCCATGCATGAGAGAGAGAGCAGGGGTGACTAGTGCGTGGGGGAGATGCTTGCGAGGGTGGGGAGCCGTGCTGAGGATCGACGGAGTGCAGAGAGTGGATCTGGTCAAGGCATCTAAAATGGCTGCCGTGCACGACAAAATTGTGGCATTGGAAAAAAGCAAGATAGCGCAGACAATGTTTATCAATAAGGATTAATTTTTAACAAAATATTTTATCGCAGTGACAAAATGGCGGTCAACAGTTCCTGATTTCCATCGAATCGAACGTTAACAGACGTCATGCAGCAAAAAAAAAAAACGCTCACGCACAGCCGCTGGAAGACATGTATCAACATATATGAGCCTCCTCAGCCACCCTCAGAAAACATAAGGGGTCAGGATACGTCTCCCGTCCCCCCTTATACCCTGTAATTTAATTAAAACGAAACACAAAATGGCGAATTCCCGTTTCGCTACCAGTTTGCGGCCCAGTTCGCGGCCCGGGAAGCGCTTCTACCGTGAAAAATCAAATTTTTTTTATTTTCCCCACGGGACCCTTTAATAACCCCAACATCATTCCTAGGGGGTCAAGAGGGGTATACCTTGCCCCCTTTCATTAAATTCCCCCTTCTTTTTCTCCTCCTCTTGTCTCTCGATCCTACCGAGAGACAAGATGGTGGCCGCTCCGGACTGTTTAGAATGTTGACAGACACCGGAGAGCCAATCAGCATCGCTTCGCAAAGCTCCGTGACGCGAAAAGTACGCGATCTGGAGCGCTATCTGGGTCGCTGTCACAGATATATAAATTTTTTAAAACATTAATTTCTCAAAATCCACTGGAGCACATATATTGAGACCCAGCAAAGGCACATCGGGCTAACAGTCCCTATAATTTTGCCAAGTTTCGTGCAAATCCATTCAGCCGTTCGAGCTAAAAGTGAGGCCAAACGCCCTATGGAAATTAACATGGGAAAAACGCGTTTTGGGACCCCCCTTTTTTCTCGCCCCCCCCTTGACGAAACCCCCCAAATTTTCAAGGGCTTCTCAGAAACAAAATGTGCCATTTTCCTGAAAATTTCAGCCGATTCCGTCCACAAACATCAAAGTTATTAGACATAGAATTTTCAAAAGTTCCATAGAGAAATAATCCTAACTATATATACCTACAGGCTATCGCCAGTAGGTAATATATATATATATATATATATATACCAAGAGTTAAGCGTGTGTCTTTGTGATATGTCATTTGCATAGCATAATTTGAGCCACAGAATGCTTTAGAGATGACTCATAGAATGGTTAGATTTGTCAGGAACCCCTCTGGATTGAATTGAATCCTTGTTTTCCAGTCACAGCTATCATGTTCAGAGTGGATCCGCAGAGTACACTGCTTGCAAGGAATCCTAAGACATATATCAAAGGTTTATTCATCCCTTTGCTACCTACTGGTAAACATGAGTCCCTTAGTATGGTTCCATGAAAAGTATCAGGCAATCTTCCAAGTTTATGCCGAAAACATCCAATCTATTGTCAAGCAGACAACATTCCACCATCAGCTCTTACCTTGACAGTGTCCACAATTAGACAAAAGGGAGTTTCCTCTGCATGATCCTAGACCAGACAGACATGAATTCCATGACCTTCTTTATTCAATGTAAGAGTCATGGAAATGCTCTCTGAATCTGAGTCCTTAGGCAACAGGGGCAGTGCCACTGGTGCCCATTTTTGCACCACTTTACTACAACTCTGTGGATGGGAGAAGGCTTTTACTTGCTTGCATGACAGTCCATGGATCCTTTATTAAGCCACAGAGCAACTGTTCATTCTATCGATCACTACTGTGGTAAGGGGCAGCAACATGCATTTGTTCTTTCTCAGAAAAGTCATCCCTCTTCTTCGAACAGAGGCAGCAAATATCCACAAGTGATATTTTTGTTGAAAGACAATTATATCCCCAAGTTTTGAGTTTTGTTGGTTAAAACCCTTACCAGTTGCCATTTTATTTGTTAAAAGAAAACAAAATATACAAAATGTAAAAAAAAAAAGTTCTGAAAAATTAGATAAAAAACAAAAGTTCTCATTACAACCACCTTACGTGATAAAAAGGATACACTGTATGAGTCTGTATGTACAAGAAAGAGTATGAGTGAGGAGTGAGTTCCTGGTTTAGTGGGTGAGTGGGTGCTTAAGTGCCTGAGTGAGTAAGTGGTTGAGTGAGTGGCTGTATGGGTGAGTGAGTGAGTGTGTGTGTCAGTGGCTCTATGGGTACATCAGCAGGTGTGTCAGTGTGTGTATGAGTGAGTGTTCGGAATGGGGGTCTCTAGTTGGCAATGATTTGCACCTTGTCCAAGTAGGGATCTTTCCTTCTAGTCAGAATAAGGGAGTTACACTCCTAAAATAACCCCTGTTCACCTCCTTGGTAGCTTGGCACGAGCAGTAAGGTTTAACTTAGAGGCAGTGTGTAAAGCATTTGCACATAACCAACAGTAACACAGTGTAAGCACTGTAAAAGAACACCACACCAGTTTAGAAAAATATCTAATATATTTATATGCTTACAACAAGACCAAAAATTATAAAAATCCACAATACAGTACTTAGAAATCTTCAGTCATTAAAATAAACTTTGAAATAAAGTTCCTTGAAGTCAATAGCTCCGTCTGGGGCTATCACGGCGTAGTGAACAACAAATTCCAAACAGTTTTGGCTGACTGCGGCGTCGCAGGCCAGCTATGGTGTTGGGAAGACCCGCAAAACAGTCCCTTTAGAAATGGAGGGCGTCGGTGACCTCTCGTAGAGCTCTAAAAGCACGGCGTCAGTTCTGGAGGTCAGTGCAGGAGTCGATGGGCTCTTGAAGTCACACGATGTTGCAGATCGAACTCCTCCCACTTGCAGTCAGGAGCCCTGGCGTAGGCAGGCGTCGGGTGCTGTGGTGTGAAGTGCAGAGGTGCTGGCAAGCAGCGGCTTCGTAGTTGCTGAATCGCTCTCTTCGGCTGACAAACTGGAGTCAATGGCGCTGGGTATGGTGCACTGTGTAACTTGCCAGTGGTGCCGTCGGACCACGGTGCAAGCAGCGGCAATGATGTTGGCATGAAGTGGTGTCGGGGATACCAGTGATATGATGTGAAGCGAGGCTGTGCAGAGTGCGGTGGCCACAGGTTGCGGTGCAAGCAGCGGCTCGATGGCAGCATCAGCAGACTTCGTTGGTGAGTCCAGGGTTGCGATGCGGCATTGCCGTGATGCCCTCTGCGTACCCTTCAGGACACGGAGTCGGCAGCTGCATCGTAGACGGCGTCTGGTTGCTTTTCCTTCTGTTGCAGGGCAAAACACACAGTCCCCAATGCTGAGAGCAGAAGAACTCGAAGTCTTTGTTGTTCCTGAGACTTCTTGAACAGGGGGAAAGTTCTTCCTCAAGCCCTTGGAGAAGCTCACAAAAAGAGATTGCAGAAAGTTCAAGTCCAGTCCTTTCACTGCCCAAGACAGAAGCAGCCACTGCAGGCCAACACAGCAACGTGGTTGTTCCTCCTCACAGCTTCTCCAGCTCCTCTACTTGGCAGTCTTCTTTTTCCAAAAGAGTTCTAAAGTTCTGGGGTCTGGGCCTCAATATTTATACCACCAAATGATTTGTTCTCTGAAGGCAGAGAGTGTACCCAGCCAAAACCAGTTCTATCCTTACTGGTGCAGCTTTCTGGCAGGGGGTGGAGATGGCATTGTGCAATGCAGACCAGGCCCATTCAGGTGCAAGGAAATCTTCTCCCAATACTCTAAATGCAACCCAGGTCTATTCAGCCCAGCCCTGAACCATCAGACTTCTGAAGCCGCTGCCACTCTCCAGCCCCTGTCATCCAAAAGCCAGACATGCAATACACAAACCAATCAGAGGCACACTGGATGGTAAGGCAAAAAAATACCTACTTTGTAAAAGTGGTATTTTCAAATACAGAATTTAAAAATCACCTTTTCTAAAAGATGTATTTTAGCATTCTGAGTTCAGGCATGCTAAACGTTATTTTCCTACCTTGCTCCCAGGGCCAGTTATGTTTATAAGATGTTATAAACAAACTTCCTATTCTGTCCTATGGGAACAGAAAGCCTTGCAATGGTGAAAATGAAATACACTGTAATTCACACACAGCAGTACATGTCCTACCTCTAACATACAGAGCACCCTGCCCACAGGGGTACCTTGGGCCTACCTTAGGGGTGACTGACATGTAGAAAAAAGGAATGTTGGGGCCTGGCAAGTGGGTGCAATTGCCAGGTCGACATGGCAGTTACAAACTGCGCACAGACACTGCGGTGGCAGGTCTGAGTTACCTTTTCAGGGCTACTTCTGTGGGTAGCACAACCAGTGCTGCAAACCCACTAGTAGCATTTGATTTACCAGCCCTGGCACTCTCAGTGCACTTTACCTGGGCCTCACCAGTAAATCAAATATGCCAATCATGGAAATACCAATCCATACCATAATTTACAACAGGAACACTTGCACTTTAACACTGAACAGAAGGGAGAAAGTGCACAGAGGCACTAAACAAGCAAAAACAGAGTCAAAACCGGGAGGTCAGAAAGCAAAAAGACAGGGGAAACACATAAAAAGATGCCAAGTCTAACAGTAAGTAAATTCATGTCTTAGTAGCTGTATGAGTGAATAAGTAGATGTGTGATTAGAGGATGGGTGAGTGAAAGGGAGCGTGAGTGGGTGAATCAGAGGCTGTATGGGTGAGTAGCTGTATATGTTACTAGCTGTGTGCATGAGTAAGTGAGTGTGTGAGTTGTAGGTGTGAGTAGGTGTATAATAGAGTTAGTGGTTGTGTGAATGGCAGTAAATAGTGAATGAGAGGCTGCATGAATGGCTGTATGGGTGAGTTTGTGGATGCATGAGAGTCTGTATGAGATAGTGGATGTATGGGTGTGTGACTGGATGTGTAAAGCCTGCATTTGTGCATGAATAGGTGTGTAAGTGGCTGTATGGGTGAGTGAGAGGATGGGTGAGTGACTAAGGGGGTCATTAGGATCGCGGACGGACTTGAGTCCGTCCGCGACCCCAGAGCATGAGGGAACATCCGCATGGGCTGCGGCGTTCCCTCTGTGCAGATTAGGATGTGACCGCCAGGGTGGCGGTCACATCCTCTATTTTTAACATTGCTGCGGGTGGAGCTTCAAGCTGCACCCGCAGCAATGTTAAAAATGCATGCACAGCATTTGCGTGCACAAAGCGGCAGGCACCGCGCGGTGCCTGCTGCATTGTGCACGCAAATGCAGGGGGGTACCATAGGTACCCCCCATGTGCACCCCCACTACACCTAGGGGGCCCGCAATGGGCCCCTGCAGTGCAGTTACACATGCTTTTCCTCGGCGGAAAAGCCACCGCGGAAAAGCATGTTCCCAAGCACATCCTAATCTGGCTGACGGTGTCTAAGAGACACCTTCACCATTTTAGTGCTTTTCCGCCGCGGTTGTAAGCCAGCCGCGGCGGAAAAGCTGCGGACCTAAACCATGACCCACCAGCCATCCTAATGTGGCGGTGGGTCCTGGTGGGTCCGCAGAGGATTTTCCGCATCCTCCGGGCCGGCGGTGGCTTCCGCCGGCCCGGAGGATGCGGAAAATCCTCCATCCTAATGACCCCCTGAGTGTGTGAGTGGGTATATGTGTGCATGAATGGGTGCGTGAGTAGCTTTATGGGTGAGTAAGTAGGTTTGCGAGTGGCTGTGAATTGTTAATGAGAGGATACATGAGTGGGTGTAAAGTTGGGTGAGTGTGTGCATGAGTATCTGTAGAAAGATAGATAAATATCTTTATTCGATTTTATCATAAAAATCATAAAAGCACATCAATATGCAATACATTTAAAAGAGAAGAAGAGAAAACAGTTCTCTCATCAAATTCTTAGAGGTAAATAATACTGTTGGATGCATAGTACCTACACATATTTCTTAATCACAGTTCGCAGTGAAATCCCCTAGTTGCTGTTTCCTTTTAGGATGCATTGGGGGACCTTGTGGTAACATTTCATTGACAACCAATTAACAATATGTTAGTATCTAATAAAGTGCCTAGTGCTAATACCATTAAAGCATCTGCGACAAAATTATGCTAAAATTACAATATGTACAGTAAAATCCTTAGTTAGACCTATCGTCACAAGAATAAGAATTTCGGGGCATATTATCAAGGGGGTTTATCTCCGCTTTTTTGGCTTTAAAAGCCAAGAAAGCGGAGATAAAATTATCTCCCTATTACCAAGCTGTCGCTAACACCAGTTAGTGACAGCTAAAAGGAGATAGCGACCATCTTGGGCCCCGCTTTGCATGTCAGTGATATTTATCACTAATGACATGCAAAGTGGGAGTGCCAAGATGTTAGAGACTGAAAACAGTCCCTAACATCGCTATCTCCTATTACCAACTTTTGGAGATATTTGCGCTAAGCGCGAATATCTCCAAAAGCTAACACCTGCCCTGAGCAGTTCTTAGCCATGTTATCCAATGGGAGGTGGATAACATGGCTAAGAGCATTTGCTCGATAATGCATTAATATCGCTGACATTTCAGCGATATTCATGCATTGCGGCCGTTTTTTATCGCATTTGCGATAAACCTTGCTAATAGCAAGGTTTATCTGCGATAAAAATCGCCGATGTGCGGCGATAATTTTTGTCTCTAAACAAGTTAGAGACAAAAATTATCGCTAGTTGTTGGTAATATGCCCCTTCATTTGCTAAAATAACAATACTACCATTGAACCCTCACGTGCTAAAATCATGTTGTCACTTTGTATGGCATTCTCAATGATTGGGAGCCATATCATAAGCAAGTATACTTTGGCTACACTAGAGTGTTTAGCGTCTTCTAGTCAGCATAATGATAAAAACATTACATGCCACAGTTCCCATTAATTGTAATCCTTTCAAGGTTACATATTCATGCACTTAGTTCATCTTCCCTGCTCGGTGTACACTTGCAACTCTGGGCAAGTTTTTTTAATGTCCCAAATTTTCAGTGTCCTACTTCGTATTATCCATGCATAAAGCAAATAACTAGACAATCAATAAACAAAATAATTTATGCTATCACTTTTCAGGATTCCACCAATTTCCATTCACTGGTTAGCTGCCAGAATCCGACAAATTGGAATTAACCAGGTTCTTCTTGTCTGTTTGTACATAGTACAGAAAAATCGGAAGTGTACTTCTGTTTCGAGTGTGGCCTCACACCCGGGGCATTTGGGCAAAGTATCAATACCATTCCAGTTACTAACAAAACTGTTGATTGGAAGAATACCATACCTGGATTTTAGGTATAGTGATTTTGGAAATGGTGGTTCTATTTGATTCAAGAAATGTTTTTGCTGAATTTTAGCTTTAATATTGAGGAACCTACGTGTCAATTCCACTGCACTTCTCCTATTTAGCCAGCTGTTCTCCACATAGCTCCAATATCTCTTTTTTAGGAGATTTTAACCATAAATCACTCATGCCGAGTTTGACCAACTATAACTTAATATAGTTATACCACTGGACACTCCCTCTAGTGTCCCATGATAGTATTTCTTGGAGTGATTCTTTTATTGGCAATTGTGAGTCATTCACCCATATACCCATCCACAAAGTTAAGAGCCGGAGGGCAATTGCATGAGTGAAACTATTCATGCCCAAATCTATGCACATTGGTGTAAGGCCGTACATTTCGTGGAAGCTCCATCACTAATCCAATAAAGATTTTTTCATTTTTTTCAAAGGTGGCTACATTGACGTGTCCCCATAACTGCACACCATAAAGTGCGGCCCCTATTCCCTTTGCTTGATATACTTCGATCATTGGGGTCAAGGGTCTATAAGTTGACTTCCTTATTTTTTTACCTAGAGCAGTTCCCACGTGCTGAAGTGAGAATTGCCTTTTTAGTAATTGTGATGACCATGATAGTGTGTTAGTAAGCCTCACCCCCAAGTAATCACATTGTTTCACCTTTTTTAGTGTAGTTAAAGCCAGGTGTATGCTTCAATTAAAAGACTTATGATGATTAAAAACCATGAATTTGTTTTTAGGATATTAACTTCTAATCCATATTCCTCATAGCCCCTCCCAAACTGATCCACTAAGTTTTGAAGCCCCATCGGGGACCTGGAAATGAGCAGGGTGTCATCTGCAAAAAGTAGCGCATACACTTCTTGCCCTGCAAGCTTAAAGGGATCACCCCTACAATCTGTTAGTAGTGCGATCAGGCCATTTCTGTAGAGTGAGAAGAGGGTTGGTGGGAGAACGCACCCTTGCCTCACACCAAGACTCACCCTGATACGGTTTGTTAACCCAACCTCATTCCCCATCTAATTTGGGAATAATTGTTTGTGTGAGGTCTGATTATCTATTTTATTTTCTTTATTTATTTTTTTATTTTCGGAGTTTTACATAGCTCTTACTAGACCCGGGGTTATCAGAGCGCTTTACAGCATACATAAATGTGCAAACAAAAGCAGTAAAGTACAGTGAGAATCAACGAGCATATTGGGGACCAAGAGGAACAAGGTCATTGTCCGGATGCATAGAGATGGCGGTTGAGGAGAAATTCTTTTAGTTGTCTCTTGAAGATTGTGAAAGAGGGGTTCGTCCTGATGTGAGTAGGGAGTGAGTTCCAGATTTTTATGGCATTCCCAGAGAAAGAGCGAGAGAGGGCCTTTTGTTTATGTCTTATTGGGGGATTAAGAGGAGTGAGTTGGAGCTTCTTAGGTTTCTTGTTTGACCAGCTTTTGTGAGTTTAGCAGCGAGGTAATCCGGTTTGCCTGTGTGCCAAGCTTTATGTGTGAAAATTACAAAAAACAATTTGATGGACAGAATGTAGATCAATGTCTTACATTCACCCCAGTACAAGGATCTGGGCCTAAATCCATCATTTTTTGCACTCCACACCACCCTGGGTCAGATAATGGCTTTATGCAAATCAGCTCTGACCCTGTGCCCCATGGGAACAGTCCAGTCCGAACTACAAAAGCCATATCTTTCCCAGACCGGAATCAAGCATCCGAGGACCGGACCGGTTTCGAGGTAACACCTCTCATCAGCCCGGCTAGCTTGACTCCAGTGGTGTGGAGGCTCTGGGACCCACGTCTGAGTATCCCCAGCGCACTTATGGCGATAATTGCAAACAAAACAGGTGATGGACAGAATGTGGATCAATGTCACACATTCACCCCAGTCCAAAGATCTGGGCCTGTTTTTAATTTGTGCCACAGTTAATAGATCTTGCTATTGCCCTATGTGCCAGTTTCTGTGTGCCTCATGTTGTACATTTTTATAGGCCTTCCTTTTTCTTGCCAGACTTAATTGCTCCCATCAATACTTGATGTGCTAATTTGCAATTTTCATCAAACCACTTGTTTGTTTTGTTCCTGACCATTTTTTTCCCGCTGTAATTTTGATAGAACAATATATTGATGTTATTTAATTAAGTTTTAAATGTATCCACCCTGACTTGCTTCTCCAATCAATTAGTGCCTAAGGTCATCAGAAAATCGGTGACTATGGTATAAATTTGTGCCTGGGTCTGAACAATGCTCTCTATTTGTGGCCATTTAACACACTTTTTATTATTGCTGGTGACAATACGATTACATGGTTTAGATTCCAAGGGGGGGTTGGAGAGGACGGCTGTATGATAGTACAACACGATCATTTTGATTGCGGTACTTTACATCGCAGATTTTACAACGCAAGTCGGTACAACGACTTGCGTTGGAGGGCGCGGATTGAGGATTATTATAATTTTCTATTCTAACACCAGTCCACGTAACAGTAGGGAAGGTGTTGGAATAGAAAATTACAATATTCCTTAACCAACAGCCCCATCCAGCGCAAGTTGTAGTAACGACTTGCGTTGTAATGACACCGTGGTAAAGGTCTTGCAGTGTAAACACTGTGTTGTAAACGACGTTTCCCGGTGAGGACCAAGTACTTCTATTAATTCCAAGGAAAGAGCGTTGTGATTGCTATTGTGTCTCTCTATTACCCACATGCCGACTAAACTTAACCAAAGATTTACATCGATCAAAAAGTAGTCTATTCTGGTTTTACAGGTCACCCTCTTATATGTATGGTGTAAGCTATGGTCAGAAGTCGAACAACCATTCACAGCCCTCAACCCCAGTTTGTAAGTACGTGAAGCTACTTGAAGAGCTACTTTCACATTCTTAGCTGGCTTCTCATTACTCAACGGCATAATACCTAATTCTGCATCCTCTTCATCAGTACTGTTTTTGGTAACCAAAAACATTACTGATCGAAGGTTATATTAAGATCCCCCACTATGACTATGAGGTGGAATGCCCTTTCCGTCGCAAGGATTTTATCTAAGTGTGTAATTATTGGTGAATCATGTTAAGAGGCAAACCTATTGTAAATATTCACCAATAGAATTGCCGTATTGGTGCAGGTGTCTTTAATAATCATGTCCAGTAAGTTAGGACTGGCTAGTTCAAGTTTTTCAATGTGAATCCCCATTTTGATTTTGGTCCAAATGATTAATTTGCCTGCTGGGTGGCCCATTTTGGCCAGGATAGCTTCTATGCTTTGGTTAGGGAATCCTACTGTGTATTTTATAGACTGCCCATGTCTCCTGAGAGAGGAGGATATCATGGCTGTCTATTAGCCTTCCCAAGTCTTCACAAGCAATCTAAGTTTCCTGTTGGGCTCTTTGATTGGTTGATATTCCCGTGCCTCATTAGATGTCAGGTGGGTGGGATTGTATAATCATTTGATTTTGCGACTGTCCCCTCTCAACGCAAGACGTACTGACCCCTAATGGCTCTTTTAAAATAAGATGATGGTTACCTTCCTGTGTAGAGGTTAGTGTAGCGCTATGGGGAAACCATCCCTGTGCCTGTCAAGTAGACCTAATTGCAGAGACTGCCTGAGTATTGGGTCAGTCGGTGGTATTGATAATGTCAATGTAGGTCTCTCCTGTTTTTGATCAGTGTGTAAGACTTTCCTGAGGGGTGAAAGCTTAAATTGAATCCGCGATTTATTAGGGGGCAGTGTATGTTGCTCCAAGTTAACTTACCCCTTTACTATGTCACTAGGAGCCAGGTCCAATATAATATGATCTGATTCTTTGCTTGTGGACAGCGCTTGGCATTTAGTATGTCAGATCTTATGATTGATCGACAATGCCTCACTTGCCATATCCATTGCCATATCCAGTGGATAATGTTGTTACCCAGGACATCCTTCGATTCTCCTAGATCGCTTGTCAATTTGTGTACATTTATCATGAGCACTCTATTACTAGCCTCTTTGGAGAATCAGCGGTTCTCACCCAGGCTTCCACCACACGGGGCCCACCTTTTTCTTCGTTATACCCTGATTTTCCATGTAGAGGTTTAAAACTATATTCCCTTGGCAAAGCATTTGCATGTGGAGTTGCTCTTGCGCCATTTAATTCTTCCAATAGTCCTTCTAATGGTCCCTTCTTACCCCTTAGCCCTCCAAAACCATAAGCTCTATTGGGGTGCCATCCCCCTTTATTAAAATTGTGGTGAGTTGTGGTCTGTTCAAGTGTATTCCCTTGAATGGAACACAAGGGCATTGGGGCTTGATGGCACGGCTGAGAATTGTAGTTATTTGCTAGAATGTGCTGGTGATTTGGGCCTCTGGAGTACTTAGAGTGGTTCATACTCCTGCTTTCCTCACCTCAGATCTCCCCGCCTTTACTTTTGTAGTGCATTTGCATATAGCCAGCTCCCCACCCTGCCCCCCCCTATTGTGCTAAAATGGGTGATATTGAGCTGATCTGTAAGGGACCCACCGATTCTCCTAAGTGCAAGTACTTCTAATGTTAGCTCCTTGACATCAGTCTTAAGTTCTCTCAGTTCAATGTGGAGAGCGTTGATGTTTTCAACTGTCAGGGCATTCACTCTTCCATGCTTGATCTCAATAGCAATAAGATCTGCTTGAGTACCTGTGGTGATTTTGTTATAAACATCAGGGGTGATTACATCTTCAGTGCCAAGAGGATCAAATCAGTTAAAACATTCTATATTCAGGGCTGCCACACCCTCCACCATGTTGTTGGAACAAACACGAATTGAGGGTGGGTCCACTGGGCTAGGCTCCGATTGGTTTTGGCTGCTTGTATTATGAGAATACACTTGGCATATTGCTGTGCCCTTAGTCATTACTTCAGTGTGTGGGGACTTTTTCCTAGATTTGCTTTTAGTGAAAATATCTGCCATTTTGAGGCCCACTTGAGATTGCTTATTCTGACCACTTAGCAAGCTCTCAACTTCCTCAATCAGGGTATCAATGTCATCTGCCACACAATTTGCAGCGGCGCACGCTGTTGTTCTCTTTACTTGCTTAGGAACTCCAATTGGGCTACCTTTTGCCTTCCGTTTCCCCGTCTTATCACGCTCTCCCGTTTTTGGCTAAATTTTGCACCCTATGGATTTGATGCTATGAGAACAATAAAAACATAAGTACCTGGATAGTGCTGAATACTCGTTTCCCTAGCTCAGTCTCATAGCCCAAAGCCAAGAGTGGTGTCTCAGCCTCCTCTGGGCTCCGACGGGCGTGGATGGGCCTGCCCTTGGCCCAGGCTTCGCAGTTTGATTTCTCTGATGAAACTGTGCTAAACTTTACAATCTCTTGTGTAAGGTTATTAGTACTGATGCTTGCGTCCTGTTCCTCCACACCTCCAGTAATCGATTCTTCATTTTCCCTACAATCCTGTTTGGGACCAAAGAAATAAAACTAACCATCTTCACAAACTTTTTCAACCTCTGCTACTCTACCATTCAATCGAGCTCTATTAATTTCTTCTACACATAAAGCAGGACTTTTCACATAGTAAAGCCTCCTAACTAAAGTTTTCATTTTATAGTGATGAACAGCTGACATTCTGAGTGATCAAATGAGCTGGTACACACTTTCATTGATAGACTTGCCAATGAATGTCCCTGTAAATTACTATACTTCCTTATTTTGCATGGATCTAATCCTTGCAAAATTCCAATTTTCTGTTTTAGACTTTTTCATAGAAACATTATTAGAAAACGTATCAATATATCAATTGATTTCTGCCGAACAATGAAAAAACTGATACAGTCCATTTGTACATAGGTGTCTCTCTACGCATTCCTTGTGCCTTTTTAGCTATCCCTTTCTACACATTCCTAGGACCCATTTCCTCTTTTGGAATGGGAGTACCATCCTTCACCTCATAACATCGACCAGTTGTTTGAATTGCATGCACTTATGTTTCCTCTTGAAAGTAGCTTTCTTCATTAAAGAAAGGCTCTGTACTGGATATATGCTTCCATTCGCCACGAAAAGTTTACAGATGTTACTTCCATTCACAAGTCTCTTTTTTGTCTTCTTCTCTTCTCAGACAACACTGTTTTATCCAATGTTCTCATCCTACTCAGAATCAAAATAAATAGCTTCTCTTCTGGGCAAATTAATTATCAACTACAGCCTCAACATGGTCTTTGGTTTGACTGCTTCTCTTCTTCTTTTGTACTGCCTAAATGTTCGCAAGAGAATCTGAATTACCCTACTACAAAACGCTCTGACTCTTATTTACTTAAATTACCCTTGTCTTCTTGTTTAACTATCTGCTTTGTTATATTATGTGTTACTCTTGATAACACTTACTTTTTCTCCTTTCTTTGCTGATTTGAAACCTCCCTTTTTATTAACTTGGTTTTTCTCACTTTGCAGTTTACCACATACTATTTTAAGAAATGTCCAAGTTTCTTACTAGCAGCTCTTTTCACTTTAACAACATTGTCCACATTTTTTTCCATTTTCCTTCTCTGATGTAAGGAGATAGTATCCTTTCATATGTTTCTTTCTTGTGTCTGTTTTTTCGGCATTACAACTCTGCTTTAAGTACAAGTAAATGTCTGGAAAGAAAAAGCAAATAAAAATACCAGTCCCAGTATTTGTAAAGCTCACAGCTACCTCCGAAGTGGTGTGCCGGCACTGGGGGCCATCGGGAAGATTAAGCAAACTATTGCCCAGAGTCACATGGTGCTGGGCTAACCTGCCACCGGCGCCGGGGATCGAACCGTGAACCCTATAGTCCAGAGTAAGGCACCCTGGCCGCTGCACCACACCTCTTCCTCCAATCAATATGTTTAACTTTCCATTATATACTACTAAATCACATATTTTACACTTAAATACCCACGTAAATAAATATGCCACCAATTCATAGCCACTCAATGGGCCTTATTTACAAGATTTTGCCATAGGGCAGTACCGCAGGCCTTCCTGCTGCTTTTCACTATGACAAAAGAAAAGGACAGGAATGCTTCATATCTATCAGATACAGTGCATTCCTGTCCTTTCCTTCTGTGCTGGTGCACAATGGGCTGCCATGCACCAACACAGGCACCTTTGTGTCATGTTGCAAGGGTGCCTGCATTGCAGGGATAAATATTTTTGTGCAGGAAGGGAAACCTTCCTGGATAAAAACAAACTCAAGAGGGTCTTTCCTCTTTCCATTTGTGCAAAATCATGCAGCACACATAGAAATAAATATGGTATTTCTCCTTGCTGCACCCCCCTTATGCCTCCCCTGTGTGTAGGTTTTTGGTGCTGCCTCAGAGTTACGATTCCTAGTAAATCTGCAGCAGTGTGAAAAAGCGATGGGTGTCGCTGGGAATGCCTACAGCAACACTCATTGCCGCTTCTTTGAAGCCGAAAACTGCGTTAAATGAAAGGATATTAACAAGGTTTCATTAAGCCACACAAACTGGCTTAGTGATGCCTGGTAAATATGGAGCAGACCGCTGCACCACTGGAACGTCACAAAAAGTGATGCTCTGTTGACACAACCTCATTGGAAATGAGGCCCTAAGTCTGTACTTTTCATGTATAAATCATTGCGTGCCTGGGTGGGTCAGCATATGTGTTAGTGTGTGCCTGGGTGCCCCAGAGTATATGTGTAAGTGTGTGCCTGGGTGTCTTAGTGTATGGATCAGTATCATTGTGTGCCTGGGAGTATCAAGGTATGCATCAATGTGTGCTTGGGTGTGTAAGCGTATCTGTTACTGTGTGTCTGGGTGCGTTAATGCATGCGTAAGTGTGTGCTGAGTAGTGTTTCTGCATGCATCAGTGCCTGTCTGGGTGTGTCAGTGTATGCATATATTTGTACCTGGGTGTGTTAATGTGTGCATGAGGATGTGCTTGGGTGTGTTAGTGTATGGATCAGTGGTTGGCTGGTTGTGTTAGTGTATGCATAATTGTGTAGTTAGGTGTGCTAGTGTATGCATGTGTGTGTTCCTGGGTGTGCCAGTGTTTTTATCACTGTCTGCTTGTGTGTGCTAGTGTATATGTCAGTGTGTGCCTGGGTGTGCTACTGTATGCATTAGAGTGTAACTGGGTGTACCTACATATGCATCACTGTCTGCCTGGGTGTGTCAGTGTATGGATCAGTGTGTGCCTGTGTGTCTTAATGTATGGATCAGTATGTGGCTGGGTGTATTATTGTGTGCAACTGTGTGTGCCTGGATGTGTCAGTGTATGTATTAGTGTATGTGTGACTGTGTCACTATATGCATCAGAGTGTGTCTGAGTGTGGGAGTGTTTGCATGTGTGTGCTTTGGTGTGTTAGTCTATGCATGAGTGTCTGCCTGGGTGGGCCAGTGTATGCATAAGTGTCTTTGTGGATGTCTTACTGTATGTATCAGTGTGTGCTAGGTGTATTAGTGTTCACATGAGTGTGTGCCTCAGTGTGTTAGTATATACAACAGTGTGTGACTGGGTGTGCTCCTGCATAGATTAGAGTGTGCCTACCTTAGGGGTCATTTATAAGTAGAAAAAAAGGGAGTTCAATGCTTGGCAAGGGATATTAAATGCCTACTCAACATGGCAGTAAGACTGCAAACACAGGCTTTGCAGTAGCAGACTTAACACATGTTTAAAGGGATACTTGTCTGCATGAGTGACTAGGAGTGTCAGTACTTGAGCACATATCTAAATAGTTGTATCAGTTCCTCTGTGTGTATCACTGGATGTGAAAGTAACTAGATTGCTATATAACTAATTGTCTTAGTAAGTGTATAGGTGTCAATATGTATATGTAAGTGGTTGTCAGGATTGCTTACTGGCTGTATTAGCGAGTCTAGGGGACTGCAACTGAGTGTGCAACAATAAGCGTGTGAATGAATGTCTTAGTGCCTCTGTCTGACAGTGAGGGTGAGTGCCTTTATGCTTGTAGGAAAGTGCCCTTTTTGCATAGTCACACTACACTCTTTACTCTGGATGCTGGCGTTTTAGAATTGGAAGTGCACTGGCACCTGCTAACCAGGCCCCAGTGCCAGTAGTCCTTCCCTCAAAAGGATATGTGAATTGGTACCCCCAATCAGCAAGATGCCTTAACCCCCTTATGTGTTCCTAGTATATGGTACCAATGCTACCTAAGCGCCAGAGGGACCCAGCAACAGTGGCTTAGACAACTTCTAGCCATTTCTGGACATGTGATCACATGACACGGTGTTCAATAGAGGGGTGCCGGTACGTGCAGACTTGGCATCCTTAAGGTCCTGGTTCTATTGAGAAGACTGAGAATAGATAACCCCTCGAATGCCCTGATGAAATCGCTGAAAGTTGGAGCGATGAAACATGTCGGCTTGAGGATGAAATAATTATGGTATACAATTAACCATTTTTAAATGGCAGGTTTTGCAGCAACAGAATAAAAACGAATAGCCAGCAAAACCCTGCCCTGTTCTATTAGTTTGTCTGTTTAGGGGTTTATTCATGTACACAACATTTCACATCAGTGTTTATATGTTTGTCACTAGTTTCTTTTCACTACTATTCTCACGTGTGCACGACTATTTGTTCTTGTGCAATTCTGCCTTTTCACATAGAGAGAGTGGACAGTGATGAGACGTGGGTATACCGGTAATTGCTAGCCGGGAACCCCCTCGGGTGTTACTACCGTGAGGCACTCTCTCTATTTCCTACATTTTTCTGGTTGCATTGAATGTGGACCTGTGTGTTTTTACATTGAGCAATCACGCACCTTGACCAAAGGACTAGTGTTATTCGACACATCCAGGGGATTTAAATTGATAATAAAATATCATACCCCGGTTTATGGTTGTATATATGGATGCGTATCCGAATAGGTGAGGCTTCAGTTGATTAATTACCAATGCTACCAAGGTCAAGGGTGTTAAAGGGATCTCCAGGGCTGCAGCACTATTTGTGCCACCTTGAGTAACCAGGGTAAAAGTAAAGTCTGCAGGGCTGCTACTGCAGCCTGCATGAGCAGATTCACTGCTCGAGTTTGACCCTACACACACTATGCTTGGCAGAGTCCGCTCGCTGCCTCAATATATGTAAGTTATCCCTAAGGTCGGCCTCCTACAGCCCAGGAGGCAGGGTGCAGGTATTACTAGTGAGAGCATATATGAACATACATATATACCTCTACAGTAACCTTGCCATTCAAGGTTACTGTAAGTGAAATGCAGTCCATAGGTTAATGTGGAGTGGCTAACATGGAAAAATTGAGATCCCCATCTCCACGATGGTACCATCTAATTTAGTTATGTTTGTATCCAACGCTGTGCTTTTTCACCACTGACACGATTCTAGTGAGAAGGGTGAGCTGACATGCAACAAGTTACCAAGTCCCCTTATGCCTTGGCAGGCTTTCTGAGCTGTTTGCCATCAACACAGAAGTCTAACTTCCTGCTAGGGTGTGCTATCACTCCTAGAGGACGTGAGACAAAGGACCTTGGCAGGAAGGAGGGTACACCCTCCCTGGATGACTAGTGAAAGATTCATCAGGACAGCGAGTCTCAAAGGCTGCACTGCTTCTGATTCGTAAGTGGCTTGTCTCCCAGTGAATACAAAGTCCCCCCCTTCCCCAAAGGAACAATGGAAAATTAGGCATTCAGTGGCATACAACCCCCAAAGGATAGTCACACCTCTAGGGTATGTGAGCTCGACCTGCAAGTATTGTTTTGCTAAGTGCTGCTTTCAGCACCAATGCATTCCATTCAGCTCCAAAGACAGCCAAGTCAACGCTGTACCCGGACTCCCTGGGCAAGGTAAAATTATTCTGACTGTTGAAGCTTGGTCAGTGGATCCACAAGATCTTAACTCTAAGTGGGTTCTGTGGAACTCAACCTGCAAGTGACTGAGTGTCACCTTGTGATTTTCCCATTAACCCCCATTGACAACGTTTGACAGCTCTACAAAGTATTGATTTTTATTATCACTGTAAATTCTATAACTTCAGTTAAATATACTGTACATCATTCTAGTGTTTTAATTTATTCAAAAATAAGCACTATTTTGATAAATTATTATTGGAATTCTTTTGAGTCGTGTCAATTACTGTATTGTATGGATGTGTGACAAAATGTGTAAGTGTCTCTGTCTAACTGGGTGTGTGAGTAGCTCTATGTTTTTGTTAATATATATGAGAGTAACAGTGGGTGGAAAACTGAATATTCAGCAGTACAGATAGTTCTAGAACTGTGCATGTCACTCACTGAAACTTCTAAATCCATATTTTACCTTTCGAACACATAGCACTCTGACCTATGGCCTACATAAACCCTACCTTAAGAATTACTTATATGTAGTTGAAGGGAAATTTAAACCTGGCAAGGAGTGTTAAATGCCAACTCGAACTGTCAGTAAAACTGCAGACACTGTCTCTGCAATACCAGTCCCAACACACGTTTAAAGGACTATTCGTTTGGATGGATGACTGAGAGTTTCCATACTTCAGTACAAATCGAAATAAGCTATCAAGCCCCCTTCTGGGTGTGTCACTTGATGGGTAAGTAACTACAACGCTATATGACTAACTGGCCCAACACATGAATAAAGGATTTCTCACACACCTACTCTCAGACACAGAGATATACACACAATTATTCATACACCAACAGCGACACTCACACACCAACTCACAAATCCCCACATACACTCTCGGTACTTTTGTCTATACCATACACACTTTTATCAACCTCATGTACACACATATCTATCAATCACATTTGTTTAAACTACAATCTAATTCACATACCTATTAATTGAGTTGGCTGGTCAGTAATATCGTTTTGGTGTTATCATTTAGGCTGTACTATCACAGAAAATGTGAAAACTAAGTATAAGAATGGTACACCGCTCATACAAAGCAGCCAATAAAGACAACCTTTTCAACTTTGTTCTTAGTAAAGCCATGGTAGTAAGCAAATCAAAACATCTGTTTCATATTTTACTTTTGATGTTTTACTACTCAATGGTCAGTGTCTTTTTTACCCTTCTTGCATTGGTAAGAAAAGCAATCCAGCAGTGTTTTTGGGCGTGTTTGCGAATTTGATACAACCCTCAGCTCGGACCCCCATATAACTTTGTGACTAATTCATAATTACATACAGGAGTTCGAGAAAGAATTGAGCATTCTACAGTTAATCATTGAAAACTACAATATTCTCTATAATATAGTTCTGACTAAGAAAATACACCCTCCTTAATCAGTAATGACTCTAAACCACTCTAACTTTGACTAATACACTACAGTTAGTTTAATACCCTTCCCCCCACAGTCTCTTAGCTGAGTTTCTATAGCAACCCCTTTGAAATACTCTCTTTGCAACCAGTAGTTCAAAAGTTCGAAACACATTGTAAAAGGAGCATTCTAACTTCAAAATGAAGTGCAGCAAGTGTGGCTGACTGTTTGAATTACAAGAATATCTAACATTGCATTGCATTGTTTTTATTTTTACCAGAGCCAATCACAGATCTACTTACTCTTCCTTAAAAATCACTTCCTAATTTTAACTACCTGCATATTTACACCATCTAATCAAATATGTCCTTTTTTTTAAACCAGATCCTGTCCTTAATTTTAATTGCCTTTCATTTTGAAAACTTTCCCATTCAGCAGCAACCTTCTCCTGTGTGCTGCTCCTCCTTGCCTTCACAAAGAGTGTGGATTGTGAGTCATAGCTTTGTGTTTTGGGCTAGAGGGTGTGTTAGAAAGAGTGCCATTGACAGGTACTTGGGTTTGTCTAATACGAACATTTCTTGGGTTGACAAGAGAGAGTTAAAGTGAAATCAATGTTTGCCTTTGGTTGAAAGCATTATGGATTGCCAACATCCAGCCAAATACAGCATTCTGGTTGGCAAATGAATTTGTGACTCATCGCAAAGTAATTGCAAAGGCATTGTGCCTCTAGATATACACATTTATTTTTCCTTTAGTATCTCACAAACTACTGAATGGATTTACTACAAATAACAAAAAAATTTCTTTTGAACCAAGAACTACCTTTCTGCCAAATTTGGAGTAATTCCATCCAGGGGTTCGGGCTATAGTCATGTTCAAAATCACCACAGGAATTAACATGGGAAAGGCACATTTTTTACCTCCCTTTTTCTCTGCCCCCGCTTGACCGATCACCCTGAACTAGAACCAGCAGGGCACTATCAATAAAAAAATCATGAAGATACATCAAACAGCAAGAAAGATATAGGGAATTCAAAAGACACTTTTCCAATGGAAATTCGGTTATATATACACACACACACAGACACACCCACACACACCCACACACACACACACACCCACACACACACACCCACACGCACACACACACACATACAAATATATATATATATATATATATATATATATATATATATATATATATATATATATATATATATATATTTATATATATATATATATATATGACGCTCCAAATCCTTCCAAACTCACAGAAGAATACGACAGCACTCGAGGGTGGAGGGTTTCAACACGCTAGATTTTATTCAGCGAGGGGGTGCACACAGACGCGTTTCGGCGTTCTGCCTTCGTCAGTGTGTGATGCACTGTGTTTACTCCCGACATGTTTTTAAACATCATCTGTTCACTCCCACATTCATTAAAGCATAGACACTGAAAAAAACATAGGTTTCACACACGTTATAGTTAAAAATTAGCATTTAAAAACCTTAGATATTCACTGAAAAACCATAGTTTTCACACATTATAGTTAGCTGGACATTTTACTCATACAAAACCATTGAAATTCCCCCGTTATAGTTAGCTATAACTTGCGTCCCCGCAATGCACTGCTGATGACGTCACATATTACATCACTCATGACATGGTCAGTGACATCACTCATGACATCACTGATCACATCTCAAATGACATCAGCCCCCCTCCTATGCCCCCCAGGTGATGGATTAAACCCAGATCTTTTGACTGGGTGTGAGTGTTTGATTTATTCAGATGCTCCGTCCATCACCACTATCTTTTGTACCGCTTTTGGCCGCCATAAGTGTGGCAGGGTATGCTCAGACGTGTGTCCCTTGCTCACTTTGCCACTGGATTCAAGCAAGCAGGGCTGAAGACGGCTGAAATGCCAGAAACCGGTCCTCGGAAGCTTGTTTCCGGTCCAGGGAAGTCATGGCTTGGCAGTTCGGGCTGGACTGTTCCCATGAGGCACAGGGTCAGGCTGATTTGCATATAGACATGTCTGAACTGGGGTGGCAGAGTGGGCTAAAGAACGGTGATGTGCGAGTGTTTGATTTATTCAGATGCTCCGTCCATCACCACCCCCTTTTGTACCCCCAGGAGGATAATGGAGCACCCACTTATAACATTTTTAGGCTTCAATCGACAACCATGATGGATGCTGGCTGGGGTACTGGCTAGAGCCAAGGGGTCCTAGGGCTTCCTCATGGCCAACAAGGATAAACAAAAGTGTGGGTGTCCTGTGCAGCCATCGAGATACCCAAAATGTAATATTGAAGAAAATAGAATGATAAACGAGCTCAGCTGCTCATTTACTATGCAGTGCTCCAGCAAGGAGTGCCCCATAATGCCCTAGGGCATTTTTAAACTATTTATTTAGTTGCTGATGGTGTCCCTAGAAGGAGCAGGATGCTAACAAACATTTGTTTTTAATAATGTGTTGTCTGCAGGGAGTGCAGCAGCCCTCCCAATAACATTAAAAATCACAGTAAGACTCGTAGGTCATTGAATGCATGACCCCAGCACACAATAACATTGTTGTTTAAAGGACACTGAGCTGGAGCTGTATGCTCTTCAGTTGGAGCACAGAGATCTCCAGTGGTTGGTTTTTATCGTTGCATTTTGTGGACTAAAAAAGTTTTAAAAATCATTTTTTATAAAAAGGGCTGTCTTGAATCTCTTTGGCTACAATCACAACGTGTGGTTTAGAGAAATATATATTTGAATATAGTTATTAGTGACTTTTTACCAAAACCAATAGGCTTATTGTATATATATATTACTGTGTTGATCTCTTGTTAACACCAATAGGGCCTGCCACTATTGTTAAGTTGTTGGGCCTTTGACCAAGCCAGTAGGTCTACTTTAGTTAAAAAGACACCCTTTATATTGTTACATGATAAAGTCAGCCATTCCAATCTCTTGCTGCGCATGGCAAAAGGTTGTTCACGACAGGGTGGGTTGGGTGCCAGCGGGGGGTAGAGCACAGGACCAACATAAGTGGCCAGGTCCTGTGTGGGGTTGGCCGCCCATGAGGGGTTTAGTGCTATGCCTGGCCACATGCAAGGTCCTGACTCCCACCCTTGGGCCGGGCATGGCTTGGGGTTTGTGTTACATATCTCAATAAAAAAATGTGTTTATGTTAAATAAAACCCTAGTAATTTACTGAAAAAAAGGTTACAGTTATCCTATAATTAGGTATTGCAATATAATTATATTAAATCTTACTTTGCATTAAAAAACTCTACAAAGTAGTGTAGTAAATGTCCTCTCCACTGTTCTTCTCTAGATAGACTGTACTATGATATCTGTGACATCATAGAATGCCTGGGTGTCCCTATGGCTTACAGTGCCTCTCTCTAACTTACTGTGGCAGTTGGTCATCTCAGGATGGGCTGCTAACAGCTGGCTCCTGGTGGGGTTTACTTCTGATCTTGACCTGTCTACCTTACTTGGAAGGAACTTGCAATAAAGGATCTTAACTTACACAGTGGACTATGCATCATTCATTTACCACAACTTGGCGACGTTTTGAAGAGGATGAACCTGCGTGTGTACTAAGGAAACTACTTCGCGATAAGAGACTTTAGACATTTTTAAATTATACATGAGACAAAAGGTTACGCCCAGCTGACCCCACCAGTATCGTGTTCCATCTCGACAGCCTGAACCCTGGGCATGTGTTTTTATTTAGATGTCTGCTGTCTGGGCACTTGTGACTTATGAGCCTGCTATCATCTGGAATATTTCTGAAGAATCCAGCAACATACTGATCAAGTACATTGGCAGCGCTATTCTGAGTCAACGCATTCAGGGATATTGTTCTCATGTGAGTGCACCGTTTTCGGTTGATTTGCAGAGTGTGGGGACAAGCGGAACAATATTGAGGAACAGTCTTTCTTGTGAGTTTCTGCACTCTTTCTTGTTTCACAACGGGAAAAACTCCCTAGTATCTGCGCAGTGTTCTTGTATTTCACAAGCTGAGTGTTGAAGTGTTCTACGGCATGTCAAATCGTTAAGCTTACTAAAGAATTGAAAGTTCCTAGCAGCGTGTAAAGTCTGGACGGCCTCAGCTTTAGTCCACTTGGTGCCAATTTCGTTTACTCACCGTCCTGAATGCCGATGACGGTTGGTCGACGGTTTGTCAGCAGCGGTCTTCTCTCTTTCCCTGCTGCCATCCAACTGATGACGTGTTTAGAATACTCAGGGAGCTAGTGAAGGTCTTCTCCCTTTGGCGAGGTATTACTCATGTTCTAATTCTTTGCTCCTGTTACGTCTCACGCTGCTCCTGTCAGGTTGACTTTGTTCAGCACGCCTTTGCCGTGAACCATCCGGTGGAGGCGTAACAGTGTGTCTCCACCTTGGTCCGATTCAGTGTGCTGTTCCAGGCTACTACTGTAAGCGTGTCTGGTGCTGTGAATTGCGACATGGAGCTCGAAGCATTTTTGTGGAGTTTCTGCTTTGGCTAATGATTGTAACAACCTTTTGTATACGGCTCTGTGCCGCCGAGCCAATCAGTTGTGGCACACGAGTTAAGTCACTACTAGTCCAGCACTATGAACAATTTAGTGTAATCTTTTTGGAGAAAGTGCGGAGCAACGGAGTTGAAGGGACTTTCCTTATAGATTGGATCACATCCTATTTTTCTGGCGAAACTCAACGGCGACTGCGGGGAGCTCAGCGGCGTCTGCAGGGAACGGAGTACAAAGACCCCGGGTGAGAGGTCGCTCACCAGAGCTCATGTCATTTATTAATTTTTGTAATGTTAACATGTCTCTGCAGGGGTGTGTTTAGTGTTTAACAGGTTTACCCTATCTAAGGGATGTTGTGTGCTTTGTGCGTAGTCCGTGCCCATTTCTGTGTTATAGGGTGATCTAGGACCTTATTGTGTACGAATTTATCATACGTTTGGTGTCAGCATATCTTTATCAGGGGTAGTTGTTTTTTTTTTGGGTGAATTCTTGTGAAAGGGGTTTGCTCTCTTGTATTATCTTAAGTGAATCTTACTCCTATTGTGTCTCTCCCAGACTACACTCATTTTTGTTTCTAGGGTGTTTACCCTGTGGTGTACCCATGTGTGGGGAGGTTATGAGTGTTGCCAGTTAACTTAGCTGTTTGTCTTGTTTTTTTTCGAAACCATTCTGTTTCGTTAAGGGAGGGGGATGAGGCATATAGTGACATAATGTCGTTTTCTTTGTTCATTTCTCTGCTAATGATACCTCATGCTAACGTCATCTCATGTCGTACATTATTACTTTTGGTTCATCTCAATTTTGTACTTTCCTGCTGATGTTGCATTTGAGGTATTTTGCCAATCGTTTCTTTATTCTGTTCTTATTCCATAAAGGAAGAGGATGTGTAGTAAATGTCCTCTCCACTGTTCTTCTCTGGATAGACTGTACTATGATATCTGTGACATCATAGAATGCCTGGGTGTCCCTCTGGCTCACAGTGCCTCTCTCTAACTTACTGTGGCAGTTGGTCATCTCAGGCTGAGCTGCTAACAGCTGGCTCCTGGTGGGGTTTACTTCTGATCTTGACCTGTCTACCTTACTTGGAAGGAACTTGCAATAAAGGATCTTAACTTACACAGTGGACTGTGCATCATTCATTTACCACAAGTAGCTTAAAGACTAAAGGTTAAAGGATGTCATAGTTAAATGAAAATGTCAGTTAAAACTTAGGGCACAATTCACAAAGGTACATATTTGTTTTAAGGTTACGAGTGCAAAGACTCAGCACTCACAGCAGAGTCTCTGCATTTGTGGCGGAATGTCTGTACTCAGGGCGGAATCTCTGCACAGCACTCTTTCTTTGTTAATCAGGCTCTTACAGCTTAAATGATCAAAACCATTGCAATTGACCACTTATGGTTATCTCAAGTAACTAATCATCATTCTCTAAATTAACTACAACTCAAGCCCTCACCATATACTGATAATCACAGTAATTACCTCACATAATACATAACTCATGAAGTGTTCTATAACATCATTGATAACATTACTGCAACATTCGAAATGACTGATGAAAATATGTGCGTGGTTCGTGTGGAGTTATAGCTACTTAAGAGCAAGAGCATTGAAAAACTGCTGGCAGAAAAAAACACAAATTATAGTTTCCCCTAGGGTATGGTGACATGTGCAGATATATAAAATAACTGGAAGAAAGCAAATAGGAAGGAGAATTAAATAACAAAGAACATGGTTGTAGCTACCATTGGTGCAGTATATGCAGTGTTTAGACAAACAAAGGGGTTGTTTTCCATGCTTGCACCAGGGCCCATGGCATACTTGCTTTAATACGGACAAAAAGCCCCTCATATAAATATGTTTTCACAGGGCTTTAATTGGACCAGGACCCTCCAGTTCTCAGACCAAGTAGTAGTTTGGTACAGATATTAAAACGGCCCCCTATCAAGCCGTACCTTGATGTTCTTACCTTTACTGAGAAAACACTGCTTATTTCTGAACTATTAACATGTTCAGGTAATTCATGCTAGTAATTTAGTTACCGTTTATATTTCAAATTTTTTACTGAATCTTCCATTCCATTAGTGTGTTAGCTATACCTAGGAGTCTGTGTTTTTGTATTTTTTTTCGTTCAGCATTTTACTCTTGTATAGTGCATACTTTCAGCTGAGTCACCTCCACATGCTTACAGCGGCCATGTTAGAGAGCCCTGGTGTTCAGGCTGATGACAGTGCATGTTTCTTGCAGTGCCTATCTATGGGTTAAAATATGTTCTGAATACATGGTCATCCAATCTTTGTCCTCTCTGCGAAGCACAGCCAGACAACCACTGACATACCCAACAAAGCAGGCTGTTTTTTTGTGTATTTGCACAGCTTTTGTGCGTGCTCATTATAGGTTTCAACACGTATGCACTTGGTGCTGCACAGGAAATAGGGTAGCCACCACATCCTAGATTTTTATCAGGAAGTCCTGAGAACAATGTATACAGGTTTCCTGAGCACCTTCAACTCAATAATGTCCAGTAATACAATTAATATACAATACACTGTTGCTATTCCTTTATTTTTTCTTTTAGTCTGTTTCATACATTTCTTCACATATATAAATATGTTCACATATGTAGTCTTCATCTATGGAAAAATTAATAGATGTAGCCAACACTTATTTCATCAAGCCTCACTCAATGTATTATTGAAACTGGGGGCAGATATAAGAAGCTTTTTGTGATAACCAATTACAGAATCCCAAACAGGGTTTGCGATTCGGTGTTCGGAAGGGGCATGTTCCGGGCATTCCTTCCTAATACCGAATCGCAGCAGTATGTAAGAATGTTTTGTGAATGAAATGCAGTGGGAAAACATTTGCATTTTACCCCCAACTTCAAGTTGGGGGTAACCCTTCCAATGGACCACTGTCTGCTCTAAAAAATGAAAAGACAATGTTTCAATTTAAATTAAACCTGTTTTTCTTGAAGAAAACGGGCTGCCTTTAAAAAAACCAAAAAGATTGCTTTGTTTAAATGTAATCAAGGACATAGGGGTCTGCTGACCAGAGCAGGACCTAATCCCTGTGGTTCAAGTGATTCTGAATAGGTCGCCATTTGCGACCTCCCTCATTAATATTCATGTGGTAGGTCAATTTATGACTCACTGGGAATCGCTAAATGAAACTCATGGAGTTTCTTAAATTATGAATGGAGATTACCTAATTGTGATTCACAGAAAATCGCAATTAGGTAATCTCTAGCTCCATTATTGATATATGTGCATCTCTCCTCTTCATACAAACACGGCTATGAGAGCTGTCAGTATTTAGAGGTGTCGGTGTACTCTCCCTTACACTTGAAGGAATGCATATGGTTTGTTTATTTAAATTTTAACCACTATTTGGATAGCTGGAAATACTTGTAGATATTTCTAAATCTTCATTCGTATTAATTTGGGAGAGATACTATGGGGCTTATTATGATGTTGGGCGGACCTCATCGGCATCGGAACTGCCTGACCGTTGTTTGGCCGGTCTGCATATCTAATTACATTGCGACCGCACATGATGCTGACGCAAACTCCCATTTTCCCTATGCGAGCTTGTGCTGGGGCGGTAAACCATAGAGAAATGGGAGTTTATGTGAATCCCTGCACAGTGTGGCAGGCACGCATGGTGCAGGGATTCACAGGGAGGCACCATAGGTGCCCCCTCAGCTCCAAACCCGAGGCCGCATGGAGGAAGGACCCCCAATGTCACTTTCTGACAGGCGGAAAGCCTTACATGGAAAACCTGTTGAAAACCGACATTGGAATCCATATGGCGGAAACCACATCCATAGGGATTATGTACCAGTCTCCGACTGGCCAACGGGCTCCTTAAGACCATCAGATTCCAGTCAGAATGACTCACCAGTTTCACTTTCAACCACCTGCATTGTAATGCAACGGTAAAATCTGTTACCGCGATGAGGCCGGAAAGACCAGAGGTGAGAGGCTTTCCGAGTCTGATCGTTATCGGACCCTAAGTCATTAATACATTGAGTGAGGCCCTGAGGAAGTCGGTGGCAAATTGCCACTTTGATGCAACATGTGTTGGCTACATCTATGAATTTTTCCATGTTTGAAGGCTACATCTGAGAACATAAATATATATTTATATATATATATATACATATATATATATATAGTTCAAAAACAGCAAAATACACACTCTCTCAGTAGCTGCCACAAAAACGCCAGTCAGGAAACATCCAAGGGTGTTTTTTCAATTGCTACATGTTTCGGCTTTTCACAAGACTTGATCACGCAAAAGAGGTGAATGTGCACAGCGTATAGATCTCGTGTAAAGTAACACAATGAAAACAGGACTGCAGAAAAGGTAAATAGCGGACATCTTGCAAGGGTCAAATAGTAACAGAAGTGGGGCTGCAAAAAATGTAGGGAGGCATCTTGGGTCAGGTAAACAAATGAGGTACTGCAACATGGTAATAATATTAACATAGTGTGCCGATCCACATGTAGTTAAATATACATAACAGAAATCCACATGAAAATGGAACCAAAAAGCTGTAAGATAGACAGCGTCACCCCAAGGAGGTACTTGCAAAAGTGGAATACCAGATGTACAGCAAAAACGGCTGAAATGAGCTGCAAAGTAAGTGGAGCAAATCAAGCTATACACAGGAGACGGGGCTGTCTCGAAATATAAAAAATATATATATATATATATATAAAAAAACAGCTCGAGAATAGCCAGCTCAAGAGACTGGTGGTGCAAACAATAGGATCGGCAATATATATATATATATATATGCGAAAATATTTTGGAACAGCATAAAAGTAAAAACAAAATAATAATAGTCCTAAAGCCGATTTGATACATATGTTGGCGACATGTTGTACTCTAGACAATTTTAAACGAGAAGTCTCCAACTGCCTATCGGAAATATTCAAAGTTGATATAGAGATCGGCATAGCAGAAATCGTGTTAGGGGTACATAAAGCTACTAGACCTATAGCCATACAGGGACTCATATATATTGCTATGGCAGTTTTTAGAATCTGTTTAACTTCTGCATGGCTGGACAAATGCCCACCCACATTCCAATAGTGGCTGATGCGCTTCTTAGCAACATATAATCTCGAAATTTCCATTTATAGTCGGAAAAGTATCAGAAAAAAAGCAAAGGGATTGAAAATTTGGGAACCAGTTTAATTATGGCTAGGGAACCCAGCATAGACTAACTAGGTTGCGTTATATCGAATGCTCTAGAAATGTTATTAAGTATCTCTCTTTGCTTCGTTTTTTACTCTTCGAATCCTGTATTTTTCTAAAAAAAAATTTCGTAACTCTTTATTTTTATTGCTAAATTTCAAAAATTTCAAAATGTACCCTGTACCGGGAAGAGGTGTTGTCAGGGGGGGGGTAAGAAGAAGGGCTAAAATCGCAATAAAGATTTGTTAAAAAAAACAAGTAAAAACAAAAGGAATAACAACAGTATATTGTGGATTGATTGTATTACTGAACATTATTGAATTGAAGGTGCTCAGGAAAACTGAATACATGGTTTTTGGTGTATGTCAGTTGTTGTGTTATTATATCTGGATGCAATAACAGAGAACTCAGCGGAACCAAATTACAGCTTGCTTGCAACCCTATGGGAATCCCGGGAATTTACTTTACATTTCAATCCACACATATAACTGCATAGGCCATGCCCCTTTTACAGACATCCCCCCAGTTTTGTCACCCCACCTAAAGCTCTGTGTTTTCATTAAAAAACAGAGGTGGGTAATGGTGGAGAAATTGAGTGGAGATTCACAACTGTTGAAAAATAGAGCTAAAAAAATAATCAACCACAAAATTGTTCACTAAAAACAAGATTTTAAATAAAGATGGAATACATCAATGTTAAAGACCTTAAGGATTTCTCTTTGTAGTATTTCTCAGCGACAACCTGTTTACTGTCAAATCTCTGTACTCATGCTGTAATGAAACAAAATTTAAAGTATCTCCACATATAGTATAAGGAATGCAGTGCCACACTTACAGAGCCAGACAACTCCGATCCTCCCAACTTGCCCTTACCTTGGTCCCCAGGATCCACAAGACCAGAACCGTAGGAAGGTTGTTTTCCTGCCTCGCCGCCAAGAACTGGAACACCCTGCCCCTCCACATAAGGCAATCCACGTTGCTGACCACCAGCTCCCTCCCCCACGCCTTGAGACCCTCACAGGTGAGTAGTTGCACTATACAAGAACCTGGTTGATTGATTGATTGATTGATTGATTGATTGATTGATTGAAAGAGCAACCAGAAGCACTTTGCCTCATCTTTTCCCCATGCAATTAAATGCACCTCACATACACTTGTTTGAAAATGTGGTGTGTTGTTGTTTACATTAAATAAATAAGGCTTGAGCTTGTAATCAAAAGGCTGTGCAGTTGCAACAAAAATTAAATTAACTAATTGTCTTCTCTTATCGCAATACTGCACTTACTCAAGCAGAGGCATTTTTTTAAACTAAAAAACGGTGTGCTGAGAAATACTTTTACTAAACAACTGAAGGCAGATAGCAATCAAAGTAGTTTAGAGATTATGGGCCATATGCAAAAAGCATTTTGCTATCGAAAATGGCCCGATTCGCAGAATCAAGCAAAAATTATTTTGAGCAAAACACAAATTGTGAATCCGTAACATGTTCCGAAGTCACAATTTGTGTTTAGGCATTCGATATTCAGAAGGGCGTGTTTAGGGCATCACTTCTAAATACCGGATTACAGTGCTATGTTTGAATGTTTTGCTTCCAAATTATGGGTGCAAAATATTAATTTTTTACCACCGACATCAATTGTGGTGGTACCGATTTGCAAATGGGAAGGGGTCCCCCAGGGCCCCTTCCCATTTGTGAATATTGAAACACATATTTTTTAAGAGGAAGCAGTGGTCCTAGGGACCACTGCCTACTCTTAAAAAATGAAACTCAAACGTTTATTTTATTTTTGAAACACTTCCCAGTTTCCTTTAGGGAAAATGGGCTGCATTAAAAAAAATAGTTTTCTTTAAAAAAACAATCACAGACATGGTATTCTGCTGACCCTAGTGATGGCTGCAATTCCAAATAGGTCAAAAATTGTGATCTATTTCATTAATATTCATGAGGTAGGTCTGTTTGTACCCGCCCACCCCCCCTTTGGAATGGCTGTCTGAAGTTTGTAAGGTTTCTCAGATTAGGAATTGCAATTTCCTAATTCAATAAAAATCGCAATTCCTATTTCTTCCATATATGTCCTCAAAATCATTAGATAGCCAATCCAAGACAGACATTTACTGCTGTGTTCCCACTCATCCTAATTTCAAACGCTTCCCATTTTGAGTCCAGGCTGATATATCTTCAGTTGCCTTCAGTCATGTTTACTCCAATAAGCTAAAATCTCTGAAATGGTCAAACCCAAGGTACGAAACATGAGATAATGGCATTTGATACAATGCAGATTATTTTTGCAGATTGCATTTGCTTTAATTTGCCAATTTTGTTAATTGTGCTGTTTATTTTTCTATCTATCTATCTATCTATCTATCTATCTATCTATCTATCTATCTATCTATCTATCTATCTATCTATCTATCTATCTATCTATCTATCTATCTATCTATCAATAAATGTATTTATATCTACATATATAAATAAATATATATTTATATATATATATGTATGTATATATATATATATATTACCTACTGGCGGTCGCCAGTAGGTAGTTATAGTTAGGATTTTTTTCAATGCAAAATCTCAAAATTCTATTTGGAATAACTTGGGCGCCGGTTGACGAATCTGCCTGAAAATTTCCTGAAATTCGCCTCGCGGAGCTCCGGTCCTTCCTTAAAAGTTTTGGGGGTATTCGTCAAGCAGGGGCCAAGATAAAAGGGGGGTCCCAAAACGTTTTTCCCCATGTTAATTTCCATAGGTCGGTCGAACTCACTTTTAGCCCGAACGGCTGAATAGATTTCCACCAAACTTGGCAGAATTGTAGGGACCGGTAGCCTGATGTGCCTTTGCTATGTCTCAAGATATGTGCTCCAGTGGATTTTGAGTAATTTAGGTTCAAAAAAATATATATATCTATAGGCGCGCCCGGTACGCGCACCGGTGAGCGCACCGGTTGTGTGCAACGCGACTTGCGTGCGGAAAGCTGATTGGCTCTCGGGTGTCTGTAAACATTCGAAACAGTCCGGAGCAGCCGCCATCTTGTGTCTCGGTAGTATCGAGACACAAGAGGTGGCAAGAAAAAAAAGGGGGAAATGACCATAAGGGGGCAGGGTAGACTCCCCCTGACCCCCTAGTTTCGATGTGGGGGCTATATTAGGGTCCCGTTGGGCAAAAAAAAAAAAGATTTGCGTGGGGGAGCGCCCGGTACGCGCTCCGGGGAGTGGACCAGGGAGCGTAGCATGGGGAAAACTCAGTTTATTCACTGTGTCACCTCTACGACCCTTTCTTGCGTCAATACGTTACTTTTGCATACATTACACCAGAAGTTCTTACAGATACGTCAGTATTTCAGATGTATCTGTAAGCGCAAAAGTGATGCATTGCTGGAGTGTGTCTCAAAAATGATGCAACTCCAGCAATGCATCCTTTCACATGGGGCCAGGCCCCATGTGAAAGGGCCTGCACGCCTGCTGTGAAACAGGCGTAAGATTTGGACGCCACAGCGTCATAAAAGTGACGCAGTGATATCTCATAGATTTCACTGTGTCACCTCTACGACCCTTTCTTGCGTCAATACGTCCCTTTTGCATACATTACACCTGACGTAGGTATAATGTGGCGCAGGGGCTAACAAAGTGACACATCTACCTAGATGCGTCACTTTGTAAATATGACTGAATTTGGTGCATTATTTACAGCACTGGTGCGTCACAAAAAGTGACGCACTGGTGGCGTTAAAGTGACGCATGGCCTCATAAATGAGGCCTTTAGTCTTCTAGTCATGCGTCATATTAAATATGTGACATATTATGTCGGAAGTACTTACAGATACGTCAGTATTTCAGACGTATCTGTAAGCGCAAAAGTGATGCATTGCTGGAGTGTGTCACAAAAATGATGCAACTCCAGTAATGCATCCTTTCACATGGGGCCAGGCCCCATGTGAAAGGGCTTGCATCAGTCTTACGCCTGCTGTGATACAGGCACAAGATTTGGACGCAACAGCGTCATAAAAGTGACGCAGTGATATCTCATAGATTTCACTGCGTCACCTCTACGACCCTTTCTTGCGTCAATACGTCCCTTTTGCATCCATTACACCTGACGTAGGTATAATGTGGCGCAGGGGCTTACAAAGTGACGCATCTACCTAGATGCATCACTTTGTAAATGTGACTGAATAAGGTGCATTATTTACAGCACTGGTGCGTCACAAAAAGTGACGCCCCGGTGGTGTTAAAGTGACGCATGGCCTCATAAATGAGGCCTTCAGTCTTCTAGTCATGTGTCATATTAAATATATGACGTATTTTGTCGGAAGTACTTACAGATACGTCAGTATTTCAGACGTATCTGCAAGCGCAAAAGTGATGCATTGCTGGAGTGTGTCACAAAAATGATGCAACTCCAGCAATACATCTTTTCTTACCCTTCCACACCCCCGTTCCTTTTCAACATTTTCTTTGAATATCCACATTTCCCATGTTCACTCTCCTTCTCCTTACTTTACTTCTCAACACTCACCTTCTTTCAGTCCCCCTACTTCACTTCCTTTCTCCTCTCATACCTTTCTGTTCCTTCTTTCTCATTTTCCTTTCCATTATCAATGCACTACACTTCACTTACTCTTTTTCATTTTTTTAAGAATATAGCTCTTTGATGAGAATTGGAGGTAGTTCTGAAAAGAACTTTTTTTTTCTTCTTTTTTCTTTTTTCAGAACAGAAACAAAAACAGGGAATGGAAACTGCTCAACAGGAGCAAAAAAAACAAAAAAAATTTGGGCTGGGAACGGCAGCGATGGTTCTCCAATGCTCGAACCATGAGCAGGACACTTTGCTCCCCAAAGGTAAGGAGTTGATCGCAGTATCTGCATTTCAGGACACCTTTGTTGAATGCAGGCTGAATGTTTGGAACCAGCTCCTGCGATCGCCCCCTCATAGAAGTAGTTGCTCCTCCGGTGGATGTAGAGGTCCCATCACTGGGAACCTCTTGTGCCAGAGCCCTGATACTTTCCTGGGCAAAATTCTGAGGGTGCCTCCTCTTCACATGGCGCAGCATTGTGAAGTTCCCAAATGAATATTTCTTTTTGGGGTCACCCCGTGACAGGACTTTTTTGCAGATCCTGCACTCCACTTTTGGAGCATTCACCTTTTTCTGGCCATCTGGTATGGAAAAAAAATTCCAGAAGAAATGCTCTTTCACCTTTGGCTGAGGAGGTTCTTCATCAAGGAATTCAGGCTCATCTTCACTTCTGGATTGTCTGGCAGCCATGATTAATCAAGCAAGATTGAAGAGAAAAAAAGGCAGGTCTTTCAGTCACAAAAGTGAAAGAAAAAGTAAAGGAAATGGGTGGGGATTTAATTCTTTGTAAAAAAAACTGTTAGCAACCAATGAAAAGTGTTATTTTAAGGTCAAATGGCTTGACGCGCTGACGCTGCGTGCACCGAAGCGCTTCCGGGGGCGCATACGCGGCGCGAACGTAGGGGCTTCCGGGGCGCATACGCGGCGCGAACGTAGGCGCTTCCGGGGCGCATACGCGGTGCGAACGTAGGCGCTTCGGGGGGGCATACGCGGCGCGAACATAGGCGCTTCCGGGGCGCATACGCGGCGGGAACGTAGGCGCTTCCGGGGACGCTTACGCGGCGTGCCGAAGTGACGTTTTGATAGTTTCACGGAAATGCAAAATTATTTTCTCTGAAAAAACCATAGGTTTCACACCAGTTATAGTTAGCTGGAAATTTTACTGACATAAAACCATTGAAATTCCCACGTTATAGTTAGTTGGACTCACTATAACTTGCGCGCCTGCAGTGCACTGCTGATGACTTCACATATTACATCACTCATGACATGGTCAGTGACATCACTCATGACATCAATGATGACACCATCCTTGTGACAGAGTGACAGACCTCCTTTCACTGTAATGTAACCCTTGAAACACATATTCAAAAATAGAAACTAACATTTTCAAAAAAATTGGGATACCCATACCAGTTACAACAACCAATTCAGTAATTCAACCATCTATATACACATCCTCTCATTCAGCAACAGTTCAATATAGTCACTCATACATATACTCACTCATCATATGTAGTGATACACATATACATCCTGTTATACACCGACAGTCATCCAAAAGTTACTCACACACATACTCACACATGCAAATAAACTATTGAACATCCATTTATTTGCATATACAGCTATACACACACTAGTACATTACTTCTAAGGAAACTTACACATATTTACTCTCTTAAACAATCACTTATAGAAACACATACTTATTTAAACAGGAACTCTTTCAATCTCTCACTCTCACATATACTCACTTATATACATCAATGCTCACATACACTAGATTAAAACATATGTAGTTACTCATAAAGACACTAGTGAGGCAGGCATTCACTCACTAACACACACATATTCACACTCATCCACCCATACAGTCCTGCACATACGCTGTCTTAAAAACACATACAAAAGGTGAGTCAGTCACCAACCCATGCAGCCACTTATGCACAAAGTGAAACACTGATACATATATTTAAAATATTTCAAAATTACTCGCTAATATATGTATTCACTAAGATACACTTTATAAGCCAGTTAACCAATCAATATTTTATTAAAAATAAACATCCATTTACACACTTATTTAAACATTTATTCGTCCATCGACCTTTACAAATACATATATAAAACATATTCACTGGATGGTGTCATCAGTGATGTCATGAATGATGTCACTGACCATGTCATGAGTGATGTAATATGTGACGTCATCTGCAGTGCATTGCAGGCGCGCAAGTTATAGTGAGTCCAACTAACTATAACGTGGGAATTTCAATGGTTTTATGTCAGTAAAATTTCCAGCTAACTATAACTGGTGTGAAACCTATGGTTTTTTCAGTGAATTTAATTGTTTTTTTAAATGCTAATTCCTAACTATAACTGGTGTGAAACCTATGGTTTTTTCAGTGAATATATATATAGATATACACACATTAGTAGGTTTACCCTTGTGTATGTATTCAAAACCATAATAGAAAACACGTGGTATATGCATATGTGAGCTGAAGACCAAAGCTATACATTAGGCGACTGCTAAAAGCATAGATATTGCATCCATCATTATTAATTTAACATGCTAATCAATCCATGCATTACAACTAGCCTCACAATTGCAGTGCCTCCTATAGTGCATGCATATATGTCATATGATTCAAGTGGGCACCTGTTAAGAAATACAGCTTCGTTCACTTACTTTTGACCATTTTAAAGCTAATGTTTTTCCTGGAAAAATGTAGATCACAAAGCGTGCGAAATCCCAAAACGAATGTTGTTTCTCAAATAATGTAACTGCAGTCTGGGAGACAGTCTACCACTTTGTGTTCAGTCTGACAGAAGGCACTTGAAAAAATCAATACAATTGATCATTCAGATGCAGAGTTTATAGATTTGGACCGGAGTTCTGGGCTGCTAACAAAGTGCTATTTTACATACAGTTTAGTGGGTTTTAAAAGAAGGTGGCAGAGAGCAACAAAGAGCCCCATGGCCCGACTTTTAAAGCAGTAAACTAAGAGAACACAAAGAAAGTATTCATCTTTCAAATGTGATAGCACCAGACTGCAGAAGTAAGCTTGTCCGCACGCAGACTCATGAATGGAAATCAAGGCTTCTCATGCCAGCATTGCTTTCAGCGTAAAAGGCCTTCAGGCGCTGCCAAGTCTTGAGAGAAAACGTCTAGTTTGAGTGCTTGGCCTGCCAGCAGGCAAACTAAAAGATTGTAAAGCCTGCTGCATGTCCTTCCAATGACTGGATAAAAAAACAGCTTCCCGTGGTTCGCAGAAAAAACGCAGCGGGTGTTATTATGGCTCTGTTAATGAGCTAAACACTCTGGAAATCACTTTGATTGGCATCTGGACAAAGACTTAGAGAGGATGCAACGCTCATGTTAATCGAGTAAGTATTATATTTGGGGAAATTAAGTTGTTACATCGTCCCATATTACCCTCATCAGCCACACCTCACCTCTTCTTCCTCTGCTGCACAACGTGTAATGCAGGGGTGTGCACACTTGGCAAGTTAACACACCCCTCATGGTTCCAGTTTCAAAATACTAAATAGTGTGGCTGCACCTCCTGCCCCCGAGCTGTAGTACAAGCCAAAGAGCACAGCATAATTTTTCTTATTTAAAATGAACAAGGGCAGGTTAGGGCCTGCAACAACATCTAAAATAGAACTGTGTTGACATCCAGTGAACCTCAAATCTAAAACTATTGCACAATCAAGTAGTCCTGTGCTTAGCATTTGAGGAATAGCTTTCATTGTTATGATATTTTAGCGGAAGCGTTTTTAAAACTAAAAACTTACCCTAAAAGGCAGTGGAGTGTTGTGCATTCCAACAAGAGCCATAACCAATATGATTAAAAAATAATAAATGCATACAGAGAAGAGGTCAAAGCATGGGGCATAATTACCAAGGTTTTGCATCGCCCTTGTGCCAAATGAGATTTATTAGGCCAAGCAAGGCCACCTTGCATGGCACTCAGTGGCTTAAATAAATCTAGAGTAATGCAAGGCAGCACAAATCACTGCCTTGCGTTGCTCTGCGGCAGAGAGACGTGCCATGGGTTGAGCATGGGCGTTTTCACTCATCCTCTCACGAATTCTGATCCATTCCCAGATTTAACTACATTGGTAAACCGAACAATGCTTCAGAATTGTACGCCTCCCCACCAGAAGCACAATGAGGAGAAATATCTTTATTTCTCCTTGTTGTTTCCTCTTTCCAGGTGTGCTGCATTATGCAGCAAGCTTAGAAAAAGTAAAATGCGTCTCAGGATTTTTATTGTGCAGGTGTCCCTTCCTGCACAAAAACTATCCTGCCTGCAATGCACCCTTGCACCAGGACATAATGGTGCATGCATTGGCAATAGGCAGCTACAAATGTCCCAATACTCTGAAAGGTCAGGATGATTCATATAATGGTAAATATGGCAAATTCCTGCCCTTTTCTTTTCGCCCAGTGCAGAGCAGCAAGGAGGCTTTGAAGTACCGAAAATTTATCACCACACAATAGAGCTATACTTACAAATAGCCCTGATATCATTTACCAATAATCAGTCAGTTGGCAGTGCAGAAGGTCCAATCGTTTATTATACAAACAAACTCTGCCAGAGGAGCCTCTCGGGACCTAACCCCTCGCGGTCCGCCGAGAAGACTACTGGCACATTATCAACAGATCACATATATACTGTTACATTTCGAAACCGTTACCTAAGAAGGAAAAATACAAGTTGGTACAGATTGGTGCAAAGGAAAGACCATATATGGCACACAAAGCATCCTTAGTTTTAGCTCAGCTCATTATACAAAGGTCGAGGAGGGTGACTCCCTTCTGCCAGCTCTAGGAGAGTCCGCGCAGCGCCTCCTGGATTGTGCTTATCCAGCCTACTCCCACCTACAACCTTGACAGGGCTGATGTGCAGGAGCAGCACCTTGTTACATTTGTCAGTCTATTTCTCAGGAGAACGGCTCTTGCTAAGTGTAATGGTAGGTTTCCACTAATTCTGCAAGCGGACTAGGCCCAAGATGGCGCCCGTCAGATCAAACTATATTGTTAGTGACAAGATAAAAAGCAAAATAATGTGTATGTTAATCCCAACTGTATTATATATGTGAGTTTATTAATGCTCAGGCACTCACTTTAGTCCAATAGGTACATCACGCTAATTTCTAACCATAATTATGTGTTTTACTAGGCCTTATTCAGATTTTGGTTCCTCTAAACCTCCTTTTAGCGTGATGTAGCTAACTAAGAGAAATATTAATCTTGGAAAACTTCCTCATCAATGGCCATCAACTCACGAATCTCCTGTTGGAGCATCTGAGGTTTACAAAGGAAAGGGTAGGAGAGGGAACAAGCATGGCTGTCAATTTGGTGGCACAGTAGGAGCAACAGACTGGACCACATTGCATACAAAGGCAGCAAGTGAAGAGGATACCTGTGGCTCCAGCAACTATCATCAATAATTTCCAACCCCAAGTAGATAGAAGCCCCCAAAACCAACTAGAGAGTGACCAGGATCCATTCTCAGTGTGCATTTCTGCAGCAATGCGATGCAATTTCTGAATAGCCAAATGAACCGTGGGGGCTGAGTCTGGAATATAAACGCAGCAGGAGCTGCCGATCACCCTACATGCTCCTCCCCGATCAGCCAAGATAACGTCAAGAACCATCCGGTACTGAAGAGAAACGATTCTTGCAGCCTGAAGCTCTACTGTAATATTTGTCATAATCCCGGTAGTGATATTTATGACATTCTCCACTATCCTGGACAATCGTCTTATTTCTCTACTATTGAATATCGGTACCCAGAAAGGGACCAATCCCTTTGTAAAATCCGTAAACTGTTGCAAGGAAGTATCAGTTTGATCAACCTCAGTCATTCCGAGCTACCTTCGTTGTCTTATGAAAACTATTTTCGTGTTATGAAGTCAATGAGTTTTGTGATAATCTGATGGTGCTATGTATACGGGAGGGTACAAGAAAGACAGGTAACATTGCCCAGCCCATCCCCGTGGTAACCAGGTGTAAGCATTTTCCCCGCATACAAAATACACATTCGGTGGTGTCAACAGTGGAGGACTGCTGAACATTTTCATTCTATAGGTGTAATTACAGACACTATTCCCAACTTGCACATGCCCAATTCCTTGTACACAGAAAGCAGAGGAAGTATTCAAGATAGGGACGGGCATAATGCGTTCACTTGTAACGTTCCTGGTGACAAACTGCTGGAAATACTGAGAAATTAGCAAAATCATTAAGTTCATCTTTCAACCAAGTACTGTTTTCATTAGTAGTATACAAATTTATACAAGCCTCTGGGTCTAGTGATCCCTCTCCCCCATTTCCCACTGGATCGAACCCTCAATGTAAGCTAGAATCATGTTATAATCTTTTTCTGAGTACTTTTGGGGGTTTTCCACATAATGGGTATACATGGCGGAGAACATTTTGAACCATGCTTCACAGCTACCTAAGTAGGATAAGGGCAGACAGAGGAATAAGTCATGTTTATGCATAACTGATGGCAAGAGTCCACAAACCCAACAATCGGTCATATTAGTAGTACTATTGGTTTGGTGGAGCATCTCTACGAATACAGTCTTAGCATAAGTCTGGCGATGTCTCTCCTTATGCGGTGCTAAAGTGAATATCAAGTGCTCAGGTGGGGCAATGGTAGAAGGCATCATGTCTTGCATTGGATATCTATACTCTAAATATATGAATATACTCATAAAAATGGCTAATATAACAGTTATCACTAACACAAAAGCTACTTTTACACACATGGTCCAGGCAGAAAACATTGGCTCATAAAATGGCAAATATTGTGGTGCAAAAGGAAGTTCTTCTTCAGCTATAATGTGACCAAAAGGGTACATTCCTAACTAAGAGTCCAAAGCTAAACTCTGGCACAGCAGTCCGTCCTGCCAGTGGGGTTCTTCTCCCTGTGTCCGTCTAGAGTCTCACAGGCAGACTCCTATTGTTCATCTCAAGAAAACAAAACGTCGTCATCGAGGAAATCCAATGTACAACCTGGCCATTCACAAGTGACAGTCTTTCTTTCTGAACAGAGCACAAGACCAAAGTTCCAGCCCTCAACTAGTTCGGTCCAGTGTCTCGCTCAGTACCTCAGACTAGAAATCTAGCAAACCCTACTTATTCAAGTCTTTCCTTATCTCCTAACCGTATCACCTGAGATACTGTGATGTTTTCTTGGCCGCAGGTGGTAACGCACATGACCCAGAACTTCCTGATCAGAGAACAGCACCAAAGGTACGTTTTCTTCATCAGAGCCCCTGCTTACTGGGATATCATTGACAGGTTGAAGGGCAAATGCTGATTCACTGGGGACCGTTCCGCCCGATCCCGTCACTCCTTCTTCTTGCCTTTGCTCTATTTCACAGGCGTCGGAAAAAGGAACAAATGCAGTGGCTCTTTCACTTTCCTGGGTCAAAACGCCCGTTGGATGCTGCTGATCATAAGGGAGCGGGAGTGGTACCCGTTTGAGATGGGAAACATGGATCCAGTTTTTCATCCCCTCCACCTTTACAGCCGTCCGCGTCGTAAGAAGGATTTGATATGGTTTAGACCACCTCGGAGCCAGGCTGGTGTTTTGTTCGTACTTTTTGACCAGTACCCATTGGCCAGGTTCCAATCGATGTCCAGGACCCTCTGACCGGGGCTGCAGTACAGATGCTACCTGCTGATGAATAGAACGGAGGTCTTTAGTCAAAGTATACAGATAATCAATTAACATAGGATATTCAACATCGGTAAAGGACCGTGGTCTGAGCACTCCCCATACATTTGCAGGTCCCCCAAAAATTACTTCGTAGGGAGAGAGACCAGAACGTGAATGAGGGGTAACTCGTAATGACATGAAGTCCAGGGGCTAGGTATCGGGCCACTTCAGACCAGTACTTTCCTGAATCTTAGTCATTTTTAGTTTCAGAATCCCATTATATTTTTCCACTAAACCTGCCGACTGAGGGTGTCGAGCCGCCTTGAACTTCTGTCGTATCTGCAGTCCGTCACAGATATGTCTGACAAGAGCCCTATGGAAATGTCCCCCGTTATCTGACCAAATTAAACGGGGCAGCCCGTATCTAGGGATAAAATCTTTGATAAGAGCTTTTGCTGTAGCCAAAGAAGTGTTCTCCTTAGTTGGGTAGGTCTCAACCCATTTACTAAAGGCACAAACCACTACTAGAACATATTTTAAGTTGTTGACGCGCTCCATATGGATGTAATCCATCTGGAGTACTTCAAACGGCAAAACAGGAGGTGCAAAATTCCCACTCAGAACATTTTCTCCCTTTCCCGGATTGTGTTGTAGACAGACCATACAATATTGAACCAAATGGACAGCCGTCCTTTGAATGTTGGGATTATTCCAGACTGGGTCCAACAAAGCACAAATACCTTTAGCTCCAATATGAGCTGGACCGTGAGCCATAGTTACAACAGCTTGAACCAAAGCATTGGGTAACAGCCATCTTTGTTTTCCCTCAAATCAACCCAACAGTTATTTTCATCCAACCTTCCCACTTCCTGCTCCCATCGTGCCAATTCAACTGGAGTGGCTTCCTTCTGTATTTCTTTTACACTCTCTATGGTATTATTGAACAAATCAGATTCTTCCACACATCTTGCAAAAGAGGTTACAAACATAGCCGATAATGTGGACTGAGTAAGCATGGGCGAATTTTGCGAATCTCACGTTCGCGAATTTTGCGGATTTGCGAACTCGCAATTCGCAAAATCCGCGAATTCTCGCGAATTTGCGGATTTTTTTTTTGTGTTTGCGCGGGTTTCTGCCAGTTCGCGAGGGTTTTGTACAATTTCGCAAACGCGAACTTACCTGTCGGGTCGCAAGTTTTGCGAACTTGTTGTTTCTACGTGTCCAGCCTGTTTGGGACACTCTTCTTCATCACTGCCACTCTCTGTCACCACTGCCACTCTCTGACTACTCATGCCACTCTCTGGCCCACCCATGCCACCCTCTGTTTCATCACAGCACCCTCTGGTTGTCCAGTCAGTGTACATTATTGTGGCAAAGCAAAGCACACCTTCCCTGCCTCAAGTGACCTGAATTAATTTGGGGCTGATTAATGTGTCACAGAATATTTTTTTAGCTGGCACCTGCTTCCTTAGTGCTTCCTGATTAGTGATCTTTTGCACTTGCTAAGTGCTTTCATTGTTGCAAAATTAGTTACAACACCTGCCCTGCCCCAACTGACAATAATGAATTAGGGGCTGATTAATGGATTTGAACTTCCAGCCTGGCTCCTGCTTGTCTCCCTTAGCTGTAATTCAGGACCTTTGTGGCATATGTGTAACTATTCTGAGGTTCAGAGCAGGGTCACATAATAGTTGCAAGTAGGCAACTGAACTCTGGAGGGGCCCCTCAGGAAGCACTACAGGAAATGGCTACTAATGATGAGCCTGAACTTTTGAACCTGGTAAGTAGTTTCAGTTTTGCTAAGATCGTATTTCTGCAATTTAGCGCTTATTCGCGGGGCGCGAAGTTGTACTGGGAAGCCGCGAACTCACGCGAACAGTGCGAGTAAGCCATAAAATCCGCTGCTCGCGGATTTGCGGATTTTGCGGGAGATTCCCGAATCTCGCGGATTGCGAATTTACCGAAAATCCGCAAAATCCGCGAGCGAAACGGATTTTCCGCCCATACTTAGGACTGAGCCGTCTGCTTAGCAACCTGGTCAGCGAAGGCATTCCCCTCCCCTACTTCATTTACCACCGCCTTATGAGCACTGCATTGATTATTTCTAGTTTCTTGGGTAAGGTTAGGCCAGCAAGTAATCGTACCACCAAGGGGCCATTCTGTATTTTTTGACCGTGAGAGGTGAGGAAGCCCCGCTCCCTCCACAGCAGCCCAAAGCTATAGGCCACGCCGAAGGCATATTGGTATCTGTATAAATGTTAACCTCAAGCCACTCACTCAATTCACAGGCTCATAATAATGCCACCAATTCAGCAGCTTGGGCTGATCGATAGGGAACTCGAGAAGTCTCAACTACCGTTTTTAGTGTGGTGATTGCATATGCAGCTGTGGTTGTGCCATCTGCTAACTTGAAACAAGACCCGTCCACATATAATTGTCCTTGGGGGTCAGATAGAGGAATGTCAGTGAGATCAATCCTCCCCTTCGTTTCTTCCTCAGTTCGGAATATGCAATCATGTACATCATTTGCAGTTTCACTTGAAGGGAGAGGTAACAACTTGGCAGGGTTTAACTTGGCACATCGCATGATCGTAATATGTGGAGCAAATAATGTCAATTCATACCAAGTGAGCCGAGCGCTTGTAAGATGCTGTGTTATGGTTTTATTTAGCAATGCATCCACAGCGTGTGGCACCATCACTGTTAGGCTAGAATTTAGAACGAGCCCCTCCGACTGTCGGATGGCCACCGCTACAGCTGCAGTGGCCCTCAGACAGCTAGGAAGCGCTCTGGCAACATTATCCAATGTGGCCGAAAAGTAAGCGCAGGGCCTTTGCTTACCACCAAATCCCTGCGTTAACACTGAAAGCGAGCAACCGTCGACCTCATGCACATATAGTACTAAGGGTTTACGATAATCAGGAGTACCCAAGACGGGTGCAGAACAAAGAGCGGATTTCAAAGAATCAAAAGAATGTTGACATTCATCAGTCAAAAGAAGAGGTTCATGCACATCTTTAGTGGTTAAATGTAACAAAGGTTTAGCAAGAAGAGAAAAATTAGGTATCCATTGGCGACAGTAGGAAGTGATGCCAAGAAAAGCACGAACTTCACGTTGGGTGCAAGGGACAGACATGTTAGAAATAGTAGTAATTCGTTCAGGAGTCAAACGCCTACCCTCCTTCGACAGTAGATGACCTAAGTAGGTCACATTCTGCTGACAGTATTGAAACTTAGACAGGGACACCTTATTGCCCTTTGCTGCCAGATGGTGCAATAATTTAACAGTGGCATCCTTACAACCCTCCTCAGTGTCGGACGCTATCAACAGGTCATCCACATATTGCAAGAGCACATTGCCTGAGGGTAACACTAAATCGTCCAACAGGGCCTTAAGGGCCTGACTATAGATGCTCGGACTTTCAGTATACCCTTGAGGTGCAAGACAAAATCTAAAGCTTCTGCCAGATAACGAGAAGCAGAAGATCTGCCGGCAGTCTGGATGAATCGGGATGCTGAAGAAAGCATTCTTCAGGTCAATGACTGAGAACTATTGGGCAGTTGGTGGGATCATTGTCAGTATAGTGGTGATATCAGTTACAACAGGGTACTGTGGTACTACAATCTTATTAACCTTCCGCAGGTCTATCACAAAACGATATGCATCAATATTCCCAGGTGATTCAGAATCAGTGCATTTCTTCAAAATCTGGAGAATAGGACTGTTACAAATATTAGCAGCTGTTTCCTTAATCACCCCTTTATCAATTAAGTCCTGAATAATTGAGAGTAATGCTCGTTCGCCAGCCGGCGAAATTTTGTACTGGGGTATACGTGGTAAATTTGCACCAGGTTTCAGGGTGATTTGGACGGGATGGATGTCTAATTTAACGACATCCGTGCCTCCAGTTGCCCACAAGGTAGTAGGGATGGCATCAAACTCAGGGGGAAGAGGTTTATTTTTGGCAAAGCACTGTTTCATGTTATCAGTGTGGGGCTGTATTGTTAAGTAAACACCATCGGAGGAACAATAGATATTCGCATTCAACTTCTTCAACATATCTAAACCTAACAAGTTCTCACCACAATGTGAGGTCAACAGAAAGGGGGAATCAATAGTTGCAGGACCAATAGTGAATGGGAGGGGTTTAGAGATGGGGCTTACCACTGGAACTCCTGAAAATCCCACTGATACATTATTTTGCCCGGACAGAGCCATGGGACCAATGATTGAGCAACAGAACTATTCAGAAAATTCCCAGAAGTCCCCATTAATTCCCCTTTCACATAAGGTCCTTGTTGATTGACTGGGATCGACACCTGGCCACTACTCTGTCCCTGGCTGTCCTATGGACGATCATACCCATCCTGTTCTCCAAATGCGTAATTCTCATTATAGTATTGTCTAACTTTAGGGTTATCAAAGTGGTTTAGTTCAGGCTTACCTTGAGCAACTTCTTCCCTACGCATATCGTTCCGGTCTGGACCGCCTCGCCCACGTCCCCGTCCCCGGACATCTCCGTTCTGGGCAAGCAGTAACGGACACTGAGCTCTCCAATGTCCTTCCTGTTAACAATGAGCACACTGATTTATCCCTAACGGCTTGGCCGTGCCAGCACTTCTTACTGTCCCCACCCCTTGAGATACTGGCCCTCGGACTCCTCTCCCTCCTCCTTGTCCTCGAATAACTTGCTGCAGCAATACTCGGGTCTTAAGATCCTTCGCCTTTTTCTCCACCTTATCCTTGCTCTCATTTTCCCTATGCTCATAGTATTGGACCATACTTAATATCACGGTAGGAGTTGAGGTAGTCCAAGTACTCTCGGCGGCTTGCAGTCGAGCAGAGATTTCAGATATCAAGTTAGTCACAAAACGGTTTACAAACAACCGGACCCCGCCCTCCATGGCTAGGTCCTGCCCGCTAAAGTCGATGAAAGTACCCTCAAACAATGTGAAGAAATCGGAAACACTTTTGTCTTTCATCTATTTACAAGCAGTCAATTTATCCCAGTCGACTTTACGTGGGGGAATCAGGGTGTGCATGTAGGCAATTATTTTTGCGGGGAGGGCAGTAATTTCATCTCTGGGCTTTTCCCCAGGTTTGCTGTCTGGGTCCCAGTCCTTCAACTGAGTCCAAGTCCCTCCTAGTTCCGCTATGTGATCAGTGTCATGAACCTGTCCCCATATGTCTATGGGAACCAGCAATCCGAAAAACAGTTCGACATCCGCTAAGGTCATCACAGCCGATGCTGCAGCTTCAGTTAGCTCTTTGTAGTAAGCGGTGAGGTTCTTACGAGGATCAGGCAGTTGCGATTTTAAAGCACGGACCTCGCTTCGTTTCCATGGTGTGTATACCCATTGTTCCTGAAACCGTGCATCTACTCGAGCTCTTGTAACTTGATTGTTAGCATCACGTGTTTCAGGCACTTCAGGGTGGAAAATAGGATGCAATTCCCATCATGGGATGTTGAAAATCCCAGTTGGGACATTTCACAAACATTCTGCCCCGGTATTTCACCAAGGTTTCTACGTTTTTGTACACTTCTACCGGACTCAGATCGAACTTATGAGCTCTATCCAGGATGTCATACAATATTTGAGAGGCTAATCCATCCTGAAAGCATTGTTCCCATGCAACAATAAGATACCGGGACATTTGATGCAAAGCATGTTGCTGCATAACCGGTTCGAGGTCCTTTATGATACTCCATAAATTGGCCACTGTATATACATCCTTCCGCATCCATTTGACTGCCTGTTCTGCTATAGCCTCCTTCTCACTATTGCCCAAAGAGGCTCTCGTAAACAGTCGCCTAGCGTTCATTCCACCTGGATCCCCCAATGGAGTGCGCTCCCTCTCCTCAGGGGTTGCACTAGCTGATTGAGATGTCCATATGGGAATCAGGGTTGCAGAACTATACGGGAGGTTCCCGGGGGTTGCTGTGTGTCAGGGATAAGGGTAGTTGTGTCTCTCAATGAGGTACTGGTGGCACAAGTAGTACCTAGGGTGTGAGAGGCACGTCTGCCTTCGGGGCGGAGGCTAACGAGGTAGTAGCCGGATGAAGAGTCACAGCAGGGTATATGCGCTGAGGCACATACGGTGGCGGGGGCTGAACATTCAATAAATCCTCTATCTCATCTTCCGCCTCATTTCGAGTCACATAACTCTTGTCTACCTGTAACCTGAACTGTTGATCTAAAAATTCAATATTTTGCTCTGTCTGATTTTTATCATGAGCAATGGCTTTCTGAGTCACAGCTTGTCCTTGCTTTATCTTTATCATCTTCTCTGCCCTGATACATCTCCACTTTGCCTCCTTTTGCCATTTATTGAGAGTAACAAATATGGTCTGTCTGCTGCGTTTAGCAAACAGACGGTCTTGCAAATACTGAATCTTTTTCTCATCAAAAGATCCTGTCAGCGGCCACTGTAGTTCCACATTATCTTTGGTGTACTTATTCCATAAAGTGTTAAATAGGAGTGGGCCAATCCCATGTTTACAATACATATCATGACTGGGACTTCCCTCTGGATGGGCTGGCTGGCTTTCGTCCAGTCTCGTACCTCTCCGGCAGATACAGACGAAGCATAACTTACTAAAACAGGGCATTGCCCCTCCTCTAGAATCTAACTAATTCTAGCTGAAAAGGAAAAGGTTAGTTTACAACGCTCTCACACATATGGCCATGTTTTCACATAAAAGACAAACAAACTTATATCAGACAAAAGCTGGAGCCTGTCGACTCCCACCTATGGAGAACTCTTTCCAATATTTTCAAAATGAAAAGACCCAAAATCAAGCATCAGAATCAAACAGTCTTGTCCTAAGACTGTCTAGAGATAGCCACACAGGTTTCCTCAAACCACAGACCGACATATGGACCATCCGGCAACCTTCATGGTTCACCTCCCGGGCTATTCTGGCTGAGCCCGCTTTGCAAGCGCTGCTCCAGATCTGTCCGAGCGCTACCCAATCTCAGCTGTCAGCCTTTCCTAGAGCAGTCCGGCCGGGTGTACACTTCACAAGTTACACCAAGGCGTCTGGTTCCAATCTCTATTACTCTTATTCCAAGACAGGAGCGTATGCCCGTGCAGTCTCTGTACTGCCCCATCAGACCCCCTTTCTGAGTTCTCCGTTGCCTGAAACCACCAAATTCCAAATTCAAATCCAGAGGACATCCAACACAAAACAAAACAAGTCACTCACCTGGTTCACTCAGGTTTGATTGCGCGTTTTTCACTGCCAACTCCTGTAGACCAACGTAGTCTGTTACCGGGTTACACCTGGAGGACTCCGGCGTGAGGTCACTAGCAGCTGGGGCTCTCTCGATCGGGAGAGCGGAGCAACCCCCAAAGTTTTCGGTCGATCCTTCCCCCGATCAAGATCACCCTTCCCAATGTCCCGTTCTTCTCTGATTACAAAGGGACGACCCCAACGTGGAGTCCCGGCGGAGTCGCCATATTAAATACCCAAAATTTATCACCACCCAATAGAGCTATACTTACAAATAGCCCAGAAATCATTTACCAATAATCAGTCAGTTGGCAGTGCAGAAGGTCCAATCGTTTATTACACAAACAACATTGCCATAGGAGCCTCTCGCGACCTAACCCCTCAAGGTCCGCCGAGAAGACTGCTGGCACACTATCAACAGATCACATATATACTGTTACATTTCAAAACCGTTACCTAAGAAGGGAAAATACAAGTTGGTACAGGTTGGTGCAAAGGAAAGACCCTATATGGCACACAAAGCATCCTTAGTTTTAGCTCAGCTCGTTATAGCAAGGTCGAGGAGGGTGACTCCCTTCTGCCAGCTCTAGGAGAGTCCTCCTGGAATGTGCTTATCCAGCCTACCCCCACCTACAACCTTGACAGGCCTGACGTGCAGGAGCAGCAGCTTGTTACATTTGTCAGACTATTTCTCAGGAGAACGGCTCTTGCTAAGTGTAATGGTAGGTTTCCCCTAATGCTGCAAGCGGACTAGGCCCAAGATGGCCCCGTCAGATCAAACTATATTGTTAGTGAGAAGACGAAAAGCAAAATAATGTGTACGTTAATCCCAATGGTATTCTATATGCGAGTTTATTAATTCTCGGGCACTCACTTTAGTCTAATAGGTACATCACGCTAATATCTAACCGTAACTATGTGTTTTTCTAGGCCTTATTCAGATTTTGGTTCCTCAGCTTGCTGCATTGCGTTGTGCAATGCTTTTTTAATAAATATAGTCCATAGTGTCACAGAAGATGAGGAAAAGGAGGCAAGCATACCGTCTAAGGATGGTATGACATTTGATCATTCTGAGGGGTAATGCTGAGCATTTTATCTTGTCCTAAAAGTCTAAAGAAATCACTTCAAATGTTTTGGTAACTGAGGCACTCAATAAAATGTTCAAGGATCAGCTTTCTGCTTTTTTTGGAAGTGGGTGGGGCAACTGCTGTGTTTCTGAGGGGGAAACTTCAACTGGATCTGAATTTGGAAATATCAGCCCAGATTTTGCTGTGATGTTGCATCAGGGTCAAGTGAGGTGTGTGGTGCAGACCCAAAGCAAAATCATTTTGGCATTTACTAAGCCACGCAAAGTCATTTTGCATGGCATTGTGTGGTTTAGTAAATAAAAACTAATGCGACACAGAGCATATCACTGCCCTGCGTTATTTTGCATCTGTAGGTGTTACAAGTGTGGAGCATGGGCATTCTCATGCATCCACCCATGCATTTTGATGCAAACTTAGATTTACAAAGACTTGTAATTCTGGGTTTGTGCCGAAGTGGCGCACCTACATGACAAAGAGATAACAAGGAGAAACAGCTTTATTTGCCCTTGTCACTTCCTCTTTCCATTCCACAGCACACATGGAAATGAATATGCATCTATGTCTTGTTTTTGTGCAGGAAGGTATCTCTTCCTGCACAAAAATAATTCTACCCACACACTTACACCTTTGCGCTATGGTGCCAGGGTGCCTGATGTTGGTGCTAGGCAGCACATAGTGTGCCAACACAAATAAAGAGCAGAAATGCTCCATATCTTTGTAAATTCTAAGTATATCAGCTCTCTCCATTTCACACAACATTACTCAGCAAGTTCCCTTGCTGCACCGCTTTTTGTGAACTAATAGCAAATCCGACCCATCGTGTCAGGGATTGATTGCCTCGGTGCTCACTGTATTATACAAATGCCACCAATTTTAATGGCTTATGTTCCTGATTACTTAATGCAGATGTTGCTTGTTTTCATTGCATTTATTGATTTAACTGTCAATGAGTATTTCAAGTTTCATATATTATGATAATGTGTTTTTAGCATATATATATGTGATGAAGGTGCTTCGGGCACCGAAACGTGTCGTGGTGGAGTGGTGGTGAGCAAATAAAATCACTATTCACTATACCTGGGTTTGCCTCTTCTTCCATTGCTGTCAGACCGCTGCAGGACGTCTTCATGCTGAATATATATATATATATATATATATATATATATATATATATATATATATATATATATATATATATATATATATATATATATATATATATATATATATGTATATATATCATTGAAAAAACCATAGGTTTCACACATGTTGTAGTTAGCTGGACATATCACTCATACAAAACCATTGAAATTCCCCTTTTATAGTTAATTCAGCTAACTATAACTCGCGCCCGCAATGCACTGCTGATGACGTCACATATTACATCACTCATGACATGGTCAGTGACATCACTCATGACATCACTGATGACATCTCAAATGACATCACTGATGACATCATCCTTGTGAAAGAGTGGCAGACCTCCTCTCACCCTAGTATAACCTTTGATACACACATTCCAAAATAGAACGTAACATTTTCTAAAGAATGGAGATACCAATACCAGTTAGAACAACCTATTCAGTAATTCCTAAATATACATACACATCCACTCATTCACCAGTAGTTCTATACAGTCACTTATGCATTTACTCACTCATCATATGTACTCATGCACCTATACATCCTGTTACACACCTACTCTTATACATAGAGTTCTTCACACATATACTCAAACATCCATTTACTTGCATATACAGCTCTACACACACCACTACACTTATTTCTACAGAAACGTACACAAACTTTCTCTCTTAAACAATCAGTTATAGAAATACATACTTATTTATACAGGAACTCTTCCAATCTGTCACTGTCATATATCCTTACTTACATACATCAATACTCATATATACTTGTTTAAAACATATGTACTTACTCATAAAGACACTATTGAGGCAGTCATTCACTCACTAACACACCCATACACACAATCATCCACCCATACAGTCCTGCACACATGTTGTCTTCAAAACACATAGAAACAGTGAGTCAGTCATTCATGCATCTGTGCGGTAAGTAATATCCCCCACCAAACCATACAGACACTCATTCTGATACTCAAAAAACTAACTAATAACCCATATAGACACTCATGTAGCTACTCACTAACCCATGCATCCACTTATACACAAAGTGAGACACTCATACAGATGTTTACATATTTAAACATTACTCACTAATACATGTATTTAATATGTCAGTTATACAATCAATTTTACAAAAAAAACATTTAGTCACTTATTTACCCATTTATTCTTCCACTAACCTTTTGATATACATATATAAAAAAATATTTTTCAGAAAGACACACATTCACTGGATGATTTCATCAGTGATGTCATTTGAGATGTCATCAGTGATGTCATGAGTGATGTCACTGACCATGTCATGAGTGATGTAATATGTGACGTCATCATCAGTGCATTGCGGGCGCGTGAGTTATAGTTAGCTGAACTAACTATAACAGGGGAATTTCAATGGTTTTGTATGAGTGAAATGTTCCGCTAACTATAACATTTTGTGAAACCTATGTTTTTTTCAGTGAATTTGCAATGTTTTTTAAATGCTAATTCCTAACTATAACGTGGCTGAAACCTATGGTTTTCTCAGTGAATTTCAAAGGTTTTGTAAATGATAATTTTTAAATGTATTAATTGTTATATTTTTTATACTGATTTACTACATTATTTTGATTTATTTATTTTGATTTATTTTATCTTTTAAATTACATTACACATTTTTTTATATAAATTAAAAAATAAATGAATTTAAAAATATTGAAATTTTAATTTTTTTAATGTATTTTTTAAATTTATATATATTTTATATTGCATGCAATGATATCCTATGGAAGGAAATTCAAGTTACTGTAACTACGAATAGAATTACTTTTCAGGATCAGTAGTGGGCTGAAAGATGCAGCACTGAGGTCTCTCCTGATAACAGGTGAGTAAATCAGAATTTGTAGTTCGGCTGATTTTTGAGGAATTTTTTAAACTTCCAAAACTCCACACTTAAAAGCATTTCCAAGTGAAACCAGTCAATGTTAGCCTATGAAAGGAAATTCAGGTTACTGTAACTATGATTAGAATTACTTTTCAGGATCAGTAGTGAGCTGAAAGATGCAGCACTGAAGTCTTTCCAGATAACAGATGAGTAAATCGGAATTAGTAGTTCGGCTGATTTTAGAGGAATTTTTTTAACTTCCAAAACTCCACACTTAGAAAAATTTCCAAGTGAAACATGTTGATGTTAGCCTATGGAAGGAAATTCAAGTTACTGTAAATACGATTAGAATTACTTTTCAGGATCAGTAGTGGGCTGAAAGATGCAGCACTTAGGTCTCTCCCGATAACAGGTGAGTAAATCGTAATTCGTAGTACGGCTGAATCTTGAGAAATTTGTTAAACTTCCAAAACTCCACACACAGAAAAATTTCCAAGTGAAACCAGTCAATGTTAGCCTATGGAAGGAAATTCAAGTTACTGTAACTGCAATTAGAATTACTTTTCAGGATCAGTAGTGGGCTGAAAAATGCAGCACGGAGATCTCTCCTGATTACAGGTGAGTAAATTGGAATTCGTAGTTCAGCTGATTTTTGAGAAATTTTTTAAAGTTCCAAAACTCCACACTTGAAGAATTTCCAGGTAAAACATGTCAATGTTAGCCTATGGAAGAAATTTCAAGTTACTGTAAGTATGGTTACATTTACTTTTCAGGGTCCGTCCTGGGCTCAAAGATGCAGCACTAACGTCTCTCGTGATAACAGGTGAGTAAATCGGAATTCGTAGTTCGGCTGATTTTACAGGAATTTTGTAAATTTACAAAACTCCACACTTAGAAAAATGTCCATGTTAAACCAGTCAATGTTTGTCTATTGAAGGAAATTCAAGTTACTGTAAGTATGGTTACATTTACTTTTCAGGGTGGGTTCTGGGCTCAAAGATGCAGCACTCACGTCTCTCGTGTTAACAGGTGAGTAAATCGGAATTCGTACTTCGGCTGATTTTAGAGGAATATTTTGCTCAATAGTGAAGGAAGGGGCGGGCCTGAGGAGACATGTGTGCAAACATACTCCGTGGCGCGTTTTAGGTTGGGGAATATATTCCTCTTTAATCCTGAAGTCACCTGTGAGCTAACTAGCCCATCAGGTACCTTCAGTTTGCGCCAGAGAGCTGAGTTGCAGAGAGGTGTTCAGAGGGCACGCCCCGTTTTTACAACACTCTGCAACGCAGCTCCGTGGCACTTACTAGAGGTATCCGTTGGACTAGTTGGCCCCTAGGGGACCTCTAGATTGAAGAGGAATATGTTCCTCAACCTAAAACGTGCCACAGGGCGTGTTTGCACACATGTCACCTCAAGCCCCACCACCTACCTTCACCACTGTGCAAACATGCCCCGTAACATGTTCTAAGTTGGGGGATTAAGTCCCCTTGCATACTGGGGGTCCATGGGTGCCGATAAACAACAGAGGTACCAGAGGGTCTCAAATCAATGCGCCCATAAGTAAAGAAAACCAACCGAGAACCCACACTTTCTCACAGGTTGTGTCACAGAGAGCTCTACAAGGATGAGGATGTTTATCAGTTCTTGTGGGGATAGTACCCAGAGCCTGGTCTTTAAACTTCCCCTAGGTCCTCCCCCACCGTATTGTTCTGTTGTTTCAGTGCAGTTTTTTAACTGCGGACCTTGTACTCCCTACGAATTATTTTTATCGTAGTAGCAGTTCATCACGCAGATGTGATTTGAAACTTTTATTGTCACTCTAGATCATTTTTTGCACATTTGACGGGACATTTTCTCCTACCATGGCCGAGAACCATGGTTTATCTTTCTCCGATGCTGATCTCCTAGCAGCACTGGCTGATCATCCTGACCTGACAGAGTCTTCCGTGTCTGTTGTCACTGCGAGTGATGATGACTGGGGTAAACTGTTAGTTTTAAAGAAATCACAAACCAGGACAGCCACTCATGGCACAATCATGGCTCAATATCTACGAAATGACTGTGCACCCACCGGTCTCATAGTAACTAACACACCCAGACTATTTCTCAATGACAAAGAGTTTTTAAAAAACTGGGCATTGATCGCCTGGAGGTGCACCAGAGACTGGCTGATTTTGATCATCCAAACCTCGAAACGCATAGCTGACACTATGCTTATAGAAATTCAAATCCTAGAGTCTAAAATCAAAACCACAATAGCTCCTAAGGTCTTCAGCAAGAACTTAGATGACACGAATAAAAACAACAGAGATTTTAGAGAGCATACACTTTCGGTTAAGATGGATAAATTCAAGAAAGATCTTGATAAGTTTAAGTTCGAGAAAATTTATCCTTACTCTAGCGATACTTACACTCCCCCAGACTTTGGTACTAATGCCCGTAGGAAGGGATCATCCTATAGTACATCTAGTTCCGGCGAGAATTCGTCAGGCAGTGACACTGGTAGTGAAAACTCTTACTCACGAGGTCGAGGCCAAGGCAAAAGGAACTTTAGATACAACTGGAGGGGCAACCAACAACAACAATGGTGGTCACCCCATCCTTGGCAGTTTGGGGGCATGCACCCTTTCTTCCCACCACAACAACCAGGCCCGTTCCAACAGCCTATGGGACCAAATATGCCGAACTTCCCCGGTAATTTTCAAGCAAATAACTTCAACGGGCAGCCTTTTTTAGGGTTTGGCCAGGGCAGATCTCGAGGCAGGAAGAGAGGGAACACACAGCCTCAAGTTCACTTCAGCCCCCCATCAACATCAACAGAAGGGAGGACACTGAGGAGCAACTCGTCCAAAAACAAGGAGACCGGACAGAGCAGTGCAGCACCAGTATAGTCATCAACTTGAGCAGTCATGTTTTGACCCAGCAAGAGGAGGAGGCCCTGAATAAAGGTTTGGGCTTTGTGCCCACTCATTATAATGATGAGTTTGAAACCCGGCTAGAACTAGCCAGGTTTCTCAGGAAGATTAGATTACACTTCTTCTTCGCGGACAAAGAAGCGAGTGCACAGAGTGAAGAAGATGTCAACACCGGGCTGAAATGTAAGTCCACCTTCACTCCCCCCACCCATCTGATGCCTCCCCAAGTACTGGCCTATGAGCAGGCTCTAGAGAAAGAAATGGATGACCTCTTCAGTCCCAACCATAAAGTTTTTCATAATTTGCCTAAATCTCATCATTCAGCACTCAAGTCCTTGACTGATAATAAGGACTTAACAATAAAGCCAGCCGATAAGGGCGGATCGATTGTTATAATGGACACACAAGTCTACAGAACAGAGTGCCTCAGACAACTTAATATGAGACAATCTTATGCCCCGCTGAACCATGACCCGACAGATGAGCTGAAATCAAACATCAAAGCAATGGTGGAAGAAGCCTCTTCAGAGGGATGGATCACCCCAGCTGAAGCCAGGTACCTCTGCACTGAGCACCCCTACATGCCCTACTTCTACACCTTACCCAAGGTTCACAAGGAGCAACGACCGCCCCCAGGACGCCCCATAATTTCCGGGATAGGATCAGCCCTGGAACCCCTCTCCACCTTTGTGGACCATTTCTTGAGACCTATGGTGCAGGAAATGCCCACTTACCTCAAGGATACCACTGACCTCCTCAGATTGATACCTAACATCGAGTTTGATAGAGATACTGACCTCCTAGTTTCATTTGATGTTGAGGCACTCTATACCTCCATCCCGCAGGATGAGACATTGGACGTGGTACATCAACTTCTTGAGTCTAGAGAACTTAACAGCATTACTCCCGTCCAGTTCATAATGGCCTGTGCCACCCTGGCCATGAAACAAAACTTTTTTCAATTCGAGGACCAGGTTTACCTTCAAACATCAGGTACCAGCATGGGGAGCGTTTACGCCCCCAGCTTGGCGAATCTGTATGTTCACTCGTTCGAACAAAATCATGTACTGAACCAGACTAATCCTTTCATCGACAAATTAAAAACCTGGAAAAGGTACATCGACGACGTCTTTGTTGTGTGGCGAGGGACGAGCGAGAGTTGCTTAGAATTCTTGGGGTGGCTGAACAGCAGGAATAACCACCTTAAATTTACCATTGAGATCGGTCAACTACAACTAGCATTCCTTGATCTTCTGATAACAGCAGGACCAGAGGGCCTACTATCAGAGCTTTACAGGAAGCCCACTGCAAGGAACTCTCTGCTGCTATTCGACAGCAACCACCCACGAGCATTGAGGGAGAGCCTCCCCTTTAGCCAATTTCTACGGGTACAGAGAAACTGCTCCACGAGGACAGCTTTCAACAAACACTCGAATGATCTGAGTAGGCAACTAGTGGCTCGAAAATATCCCCCTAAACTTGTAAAAAGGTCCATGAAAAGGGCTATGAACAACAATCGGGAAGCCTTACTCCAACCGAGACCTCCCAAGCCGGACCTAGACCGCCTAACCTTTGTCCACACATTTGGTAGCCTTTCAAACAGCATTCAAAGTGCGGTCAAGAAGCATTGGCCTATACTGAACTCTGGACGCCTTACCCTTCCCCGTCCCCTGGTCTCCTTCAAGAGGGGCCCGAATCTGAGGGACAGACTTGTGCACACCAGGCCACGCGATGAGATGCCCAGAGCTGTAGGCACACTGTGGAATCTTCCCCCTGTCCAGGGACATCATCCTTGTGGCAACTGCCAGGTCTGTGCACAGACAAAGAAAACATTGGAAATTGACATAGGGACCACCAGACCATGGAAGCAAGTAAAGTTCACTAATTGCAATAGTGACCACGTGATCTACCTTATCACTTGCCCTTGTGGTTACAAGTATGTGGGCATGACCACACGCAAGCTCCGCATACGGATATCTGAGCACAAGAGCACGATCCGGTGTGCAAGACAAGCCACTAAACTTACTGGCCATTTCCTGGAAGCCAAACACCTAGCCACAGAATTTCAGTGGACTGTTCTTGAACAACCTTTCATACCCACACACACATCAGATGTGGCCAGCTACTTAATGAAAAAAGAACAAAGATGGGTACTCAAATTGAAAACCCACAAAGAGGGTCTGAATGACGACATTCCGTGGTCCTCACTGTAACTGATTCCTCCAGCAGTACCATTGCCTTATTTCAGCTTCACTCAACAGTGTAGCCTTACCCACAGTAGGAGGCAGATAGCTTTATCCTTAGCAGGAGGGAGACAGATACACAGATACACAAGATTCCCTGAGATATTTACACCCTGCTTCAAGCTAGGTCTCCAGGTGGGTGAACCACGATACCGTATTATGGACCCCCTGGCATTTGACTACTTGGCCGATGGGTAGCACTCCATAACAGCCTTGCTCTTTTTCTGGTGAGTTATAAAGATCTTCGCCGTGACCCTATGTGATAAAATTAAACTCCCCGTGAGTTAAGAGTCCTGCGCGTTTACATGTTGCTTGCCAGCGCTTTAAAATTAACAGCGTTTCAATTGAACGCTGCTTACATTCTTTAATTCATTTCCAAAGGTCCTTGCACGATTAGGACTTGTTTACCCCCTTGTTTGCCCCCGTCACCTTGACTACATGACGGCTGACCTGGTTTTCCAATAGGAGTGCAGCTTAACACGCACCCTGTCCAACCACGAGACGCGATTGAGCGCCTCACGTGACCACGCGTCCAATAGCAGCGCGGTTATCAAACAGCCCTCCGCCTGCCTGTTGCTGTTTACCTTGACTACGTTCGAACCTTTTCCGGTCTGGCAGCGAGTGGGCGTATAGCCCTATATGCGTCTATACCAATCCAGAGGCGCCATAGAACGCCCCACGTGACCACGTACCCAATGGGTGTAAGGTTTATCTACGGTCCCGCGCCAGCTGTCGGTACCTCCCCAGACGGCCAGGACGCCGGCCAGGAGTACCGACGGTTAGGTAAGAGGAGCCCTCGCACCCTGCCGCTTTTCCGCGCATTTTCCACCATGGGTATTTACTCAGACGGAGCCTTTCCTCAGAGAATGACACCACCTCTGTTGGATTAATAGGACCATGTATTTTCGGCTAATGGTTGTGAGAGGAGCCTTGTTCTGTCATGTGCATTTTATGTTTTAACGTGTGTCCTGCATGTTTTCTAGAGCGGTGCTTCATTTTCCCCTGAGCCTCTGCCAGGTGGGGTGAGGCCAGCCTGCCTTACAGATTTAGGTAAGAGCTCTATAACATTTGGCATTTGAAATTTCGTTCCAAATGTACTCAAATTATGTTTGCACCTAGAAAGTGCTCTTTCTAAACAACACTTTGTGTGTGTTTTCTAGTTTAAACCATAATTGATGGTCTTACTGTTTGGCCCATTTGCTATTGATAGCTATACCTCCTCATTTTCTCTCCACAGTGACTTGCACAGACTGTAAGGGCACCCGGAGCATTCAGCTGACCGTGTGCACTTGTTTATGTTTCTTTGGTGTCACCTTTCATTTTGATTTACTTTTTCACCTGGTGCAGTAGTATTTGTTTTAACTCTGGTCCTGATGAAAGCAAGGACGCAATAGTCCTTAAATTGCTGAAACTAGTCGACCATACTTACCTTAGGCTGTCTACATAAACAGACAGCTTGCGGTTGCACTGTTTTTAACATTGGTATGTCAAGCACACCTGGAATAAATTTTTGTCTAGTGCTCTTTCAAAACCAATTTTAAACACACTTTTTCTTGGTTTCTTTTTTTTCACACTTTTTCTGCACTGCACACCCCAGTCCCACTTTTTCTGCCACTCACCTACATCGAGTGGTACACCACACTGTCGCCTCTAATACTCACTGAGGATACCCCCTACCACCGGGTTGACCTCCGAGTAGAGCACTAGTAACCTCTGACGGGTGGTACGGATAAAATCCCAAATGATGAAGGGCGGATCCGAATGGTGACTGATGGGTATTTTTCCTCATCCTTGGAGAGCTCTCTGTGACACAACCCGTGAGAAAGTGTGGGTTCTCGGTTGGTTTTCTTTACTTATGGGCGCATTGATTTGAGACCCTCTGGTACCTCTGTTGTTTATCAGTTCTTGTGGGGATAGTACCCAGAGCCTGGTCTTTAAACTTCCCCTAGGTCCTCCCCCACCGTATTGTTCTGTTGGTCCATGGGTGCCAACTAGCACACCAGGAACCTCCAGTATGCGACAGGGGGCTGTGTTGCAGAGAGGTATAAAAAGGGGCGCGGCCTCATTACACCTCTCTGCAACACAGCCCCCTGGAGCGTTTGCAGAGGGGGAACTAATTCCCCTTGCATACTGGAGGTCCCTGGGGCCAACTAGCCCACCAGAAACCTCCAGTATGTGCCAGGGGGCTGCTTTGCAGAGAGGTGTAATGAGGCCACACCCCTTTTTGTACCTCTTGGCAACGCAGCCCCCTGGCGCATTTGCAGAGGGGGGACTAATTCCCCTTGCATACTGGGGGTCCCTGGGGGCCAACTAGACCACCAGGAACCTACAGTGTGCGCCAGGGGGCTGCATTGCAGAGAGGTGTAAAGAGGCCACGCCCCTTTTTACACCTCTCTGCAACACAGCCCCCTGGCGCTTTTTCAGAGGGGGAACTAATTCCCCTTGCATACTGGGGGTCCCTGGGAGCCAACTAGCCCACCAGAAACCTCCAGTATGCGCCAGGGGGCTGCGTTGCAGAATGCGACAGTATGCACCAGGGGGCTGCGTTGCAGAATACGCGCACCAACAGAAATGCTGTGATTAACTGGCCACAACCTGTGTAGATATTTTTGGACAGCATTTTATATAATGGGACACAGTCCCGGGGGGCTCAAAATAAGGATTGGAAGATATATTTGGTTTCAGAGTAGAGGGACCCTGACCCCTTGGGTGTGATTAAGGGGTCTATGAGGGACCCCTTATGTGTACAACACGTCAAAAAATAGCTGTTTGTTCACATGCGATATTCGTGAATCAGTCATGGCACTCAGCGCGGCCCCTACATGTAATGTTGTGACAAATTCACGAATATCGCCCAAAAAGTCTACCACATTGGGCTTCTTTCCTGGAGTGCATTTAGAAGTGGGTTAACAAAAGTAAAATATGAAAGGGATGGCTGGATTTGCTATCTTTGCCAGTATTACTGAATGCAAAGTTGCACAGGTAGCTATTACTTGTTGATATGCATGTGAGTGGTTTGTCATTCTTATGCTTAGTTTTTACATTATACTGAGTTTACAGTTCAACTGAGAGCATGAAAACAACTAATCAACCAACTCAATTAACAGGCATGTGAATTAAACTGTAGTTTAAACAAAAACGAAGTTAAAGGTATGTGTATAGATGAGTTTAATAACAATTGTGTATGATAAGTTTTAGTATTGTGAGTGTTTGAGAGAATCGGTGACTGGGTGTTTGAGTGTTTTTGTGGGTTCATGAATGTGTGTGAGTGTCTCTATGGGTGTGTGAGTGAGTATGTGAGTGTCTGTCTAGGTGTCAGAGTAGGTGTATCAAAAGTCCTTCAATCATGTGTTGCCCTAGAACTCTAGCATGTGTGTGTGTCATTTACCTGCGTGGTTGAGTTGGCATTAAAAACTACTTGCTAAGCTCTAATCTTCTGTTTTACTATGTACAGCTTTAAAATTCTGTTTAAAGTGCTATTTACTCCTAAGGTAGGGTGTAGGTAAGTCATAGGGGAGGTTGGTATGTGTATGGAGAGTTAGATATGCACTTTAAAGTCTCTCTGACTCATATGTGTAGTTTTGGACCTCTAATCATAGTTAGATTTGCAATCTTTCACCCATAGTGCAAGTTGTACACATATTTACAAAGCAGCGTTATGAACCTTGCTTGTAAGAGAGAGACAGCGGCATGGAGAAGAGATGTATGCGGAGAGAATGTAGCCTTGCAGTTAGAGCTGTCGACCTCGAAGCTGGGGAACCGGGTCCTAGTCTCTGCAATGATGCTGAATATCTGTGATTCTGGGCAAATGACTTAATCTTCCCGTGCCTAACAAAAATGTGTCCGTCTGTAACAAAATTGGTGCTCATGTAAAGCGCTCTGATACCCGATCTCACTGGTCTAGTTTGCGCTATATAAAACTCTTTAAAAAAAAATTCAACATTCAGAGACATATCCATACAGCACTTATGTAAACAGCAGTAACAGAGGCAGTTGCATACACATTTATAAAACCAACAATCAGTAATAGAGGCAAGTACATAATATATACAGCCACTTATACAGATAGAAATATATTGTGACTTAGTTACTTTCAGATCTAGTGACACATCCAGAGAGGAACTGATGCAATGAAGTAGTGATATTCCTAGGTATTCTTTCATACTAGCAGACCTTTCAATATGTGGGCTGCTTGCAACTGCAAAGGCTGTCTATGTAGGTTGACTGCCAGGTTCTGCATTTTAAACTGCTTACCACCCATACTGTGATTCACATACCTATTGACAAAAGCATAGATGCACTCAATCACCCAGTCAGAGATAGAATCACTGCAAATCAAATCAAAATTGTCTTTATTCGGTTTTCCATTGTTTTTGAAATACCATAAAAGTTCATAAAATACATCAATTTCATATTCATATATAAAAACCCATTTAAAAGCATAATAAAAATTCACATTTTGAATTCAAATATTAAAAGGTATTTTTTACCAGTGTTCATATACACGTAAAACAATTTGAGCCACTTATCACAGATTGGTACGATGTCTAATGCAAAATTTAAGAAAGTGCAATATGGATTTTGTCATAAGTTCAGTTTCCAAGAACTGTAAGGCCAGATAAGCTGGGCAACACTGACGCAACCTCGGAACCTTCAAAACTGGTACTATCCACCGCCTGCGTGGTGGAACATAAAACTTACAGAAAAAAAGTACATGTATAGTAGATTGTATAGAAATACAATCACAGGGGCAGGGGGAGAGATTTGTAGACCAATCATTTTGGGAAGGGAAGGAAATAATACGATGAAACACATTAAACCTGAAACGGGTCAACAAAAATCTACCATAGTGGTTTCAATTGAACTGCAGGTATGGTTGGATAGTAGGAACAAGTTGTATTAGCAAACATTGCTGTACCGAAGGTTTCCCTATTTCGTTTAACAAACGCATTTGGGACAGGTGCGACAAACATGCTATTTTTAGATCTTTTTTTGAAAGGTCCAATACTGATGAAGGGTCGTCAAAGAATCTTGCAAGTCCAATGTCAGTAAGGAATGATTTGACATAAACCAGCCACCTGATCTTCCCCATATTGTCAAGTTTCATACAGTCTTGGACAATTGTTCTCGTGAGGTGACATTGTTCCGTTGCCCAAATCCTTCGCCACAGCATGATTGGTTGGATTTTAATGATGTCCGAAATATAGTCCAAACCTAGATTGAGATGACAACCATATGTTGTGGTACTTTTTGGGACTGCCAACAAAAACCTTAAAAATGAGTTTTCGATTTTTTTGGAGCTGATCTACATTCGCCCCGCCCCAGACCCCTGCTCCATAGATCGCAATACTAAGACATTTTGCATTATATATTTTAAGCATTTCAGTCGGGGGTCTCTTGCCCAACCGAAGTGCAAAAGCCTTCAGTGTACCAACTGCCCTTAAAAAAGCCAATTTGCGGGAATTGACGGCTTCCCTCCATTTAAAAGCCTCGTCAATTAAAATCCCTAGATAGGGATATGTTTCTATTCTTTCAAGGGGGGATTTGTCCACATACATTTTCTTGGGTTTTTTACGCTTTATGCCAGCATGCATCACGTACGTCTTTTTTATGTTTATGTTTACTCTAAGATTCAAGCTGGCCATAAACGAGCAATACTTATTCAACACCCATTGGAGCTGGACTGGGGTTCTAGCAAGGATCACCGTGTCATTGGCGTATAATAAGGCTGGTATCTGCCGACGACCGGCTGCTGGGAGATCTTCTGCACCCTCTAGCATAGTGGCCTCTAACCCATTGGTGTACAAGGTAAATAAGAAAGGGGCCAGCACACACCCTTGTCTGACCCCCTTCTCTATCAGAAAACTATCAGTTAGTTGGCCTCCATCCCAAATCTCACTCTTCCCGTTGCCCCTGAGTATAATTCACGGAGGAAATTGACTATTGGGGTTTCAATTCCCATTTGCAGCATAATTGTCCACAACCTTGAGTGTACAACGCAGTCGAACGCTGCTGTTAGATCCACATATACCATGTGTAAAGAAGAACCTTTTGCCTCTACATACTTTCCGGCCAGAAGTGTCAGGTTTAGGGCCTGGTCCACCGTACTCAATCCTGCCCTGAACCCGTATTGCAGATATTGCCTCGTGGTCGTTCGTCCACTCCTGGAGACGGTCAAGAAGAATGCGCCCAGCCATCTTCCCGAGCGAATCCAGGAGTGAAATGGGACGATAACAGGCAGGACTGTCTCTGTCTCCCTTTTTAAAGATGGGAATCAATATCGTGGACGACCAAGAATCGTTCAAGCCGACCTCTTTGGCCGCATTCAATACGTTGGTGAGTAGCGGGGACCACAAGTCTGGTCTATGTTTAAAAAGGTCCACAGGGACCGAATCCGGTCCTGGTGCCTTTCCGGATTTAGCAGTTTTTATTGCCTTCTCTATCTCATTTAGTGTGAAGTGGAGGGCTAGTGGATATTTCACTGGAATCAAGGATTCTAGATGTTCTAAAAACCTCAGAGAAGTATTGCACCCAATCTCCTGCATCAATAGCGACGTCTAGAGATGGTGCGTCTACTTTATCTGTTAGGAAGGGAGATTTCACTACCTGCTAAAAGGCTGTGCTATCCTTTAGGATGCTACTTCTCTGAAGTTGGGCCCATAAGTTAGCTTGTAATTCCTTTTTCCTGGTTCGCAATGCGAGCGCATAGGCCTTCCTTAGTTTTATGATCTCCTCTCTGTCTCTCTCTACTTTGGCTAAAGCCTTCTTTAAGTTGGTAAGAGCTTTCGTACATTCTGTACTAAACCATCCCTTTCTGGTGCTCTTATTTTGCTTACAGTCCCTAGTTAGTTATTTTCTAATATTTTCTACGATGTCACCATAGATAGCCAATATCTCAGTTGAGGTTGTAGAGGGATCTAGACATCTTTCTATCGCGTTTCGGCTTGATTTTACTATTTTTGTGGTTATGGCTTCCTGATCTAATTTGCCCCATTTTAATGTAAAACCGGTTACCCTGTCCAATGTTAAAGTCTGTTGATGTAACAAGCTTAGCTAGCCCATATCTCCTCTATTCTGTGGTTTAGGTTCCTGGAGTGTCACGCTGATGGGGGAATGGTCACTAAGTGCGTTGTTAAGTACTTCAAAGGTCTTAATATTTGAAGCTTTATTAGTGGACACTAAGACATAGTCTATCAGGCTTTTGAGGCCCCTGCCATGAAAGGTTGGCATGAATTCAGTTACGGGAGTTTTTAATTTGTTAGCGAACCCCATGTCCAATTCAACCATGATCATCTGCATGTTGTTACCCTCAGTTGTATGTGTGAAGTGGGTTAAGCAGTTTCCATCTTCATCAATGATCCCACAGTTTGGGGTATCGCTCTTGTTGCATAAGTGCAAATTAAAATCTCCTCCCCAAACTACTGTGTGGGAATCCTTTGCATATTTAATTGCAAGATCGTGTACCAGATGGGAGATCTCGCTTAGAACCCTGGTTAACTCAGATAGAGTCAAGTTGTTGTAAAAATTGATAATCGTATAGACCTCTTGTCTACTTCTGTGAAAAATAATAAGCTGGTAGTTCTGCTCTAGCTTTAAGGGGATTATTTCGCAACAAGGCCAGAGATTTGAGACATATGTTACTAGCCCTCCCTTGCTCCTACCTGCATTAGATCTTATGGCTGCAGAAGAATATGTTTTGTAGCCCAGGAGATGAATGGGGTCATTAAGCCAAGTTTCCTGGAGGCAAATTAGATTACTTAAATTTGCCAAGTAAATTAAACTATTTTCAGAGTGTTTAGAGGCTAAACCCGCTACGTTCCAAAATAGTAACCTTAATTGAGAGTTGGAGCTTGTGGCGATTAGTTCCCTACTCTGGGTGCTATTATCTCCAGGGTAACTTAACTGTACTTCCCATTTCGATTTTAGAGTACTTCCCAGCACCTCTAGGTTATTTTCTGTGGGAAAGACAATACCGGTGGAATCCTCGGGAGAGGCGGAAAGCTTGTGTGTTAGATCTACCATGTTTGACTGAGCAATTGAGTTATTTAATCCAATTGATCTTTTAGGTGGTGTACGGCATCCCTCATGCAAACAATTATTTGTGTGGCTTTCTGGTATGTTTGTAATTATATCTCCAGTGTTTATTAGGCTAATCATATCGTGCTCCCTTTGTGATGGTGGTCAATCGACCAACTCTAGACAGCTGTAACTATTAAAGGTTGGTATTCCGCCCCAGGGTTCCCTTTGTGGTTCTACTCTCCTGCCATTCGTTTTCCAATCAGCCCAATCCCTGCTTTCATGCCCCATCCTCCCTGTTTCCAACCCCTTTGCCCGTTATCTGGCTGATTCCATGACCAATTTGAGGACCAATTTGAGCCTTCAAGATAGTGGCATATCGGGGGGTAAAAAAAGGATAGACGTTTGGTGTTTATGCCTCCATTCTTGTCCACTGTATCCCAGGAGCAAATATGGTCCACTGCCCGAGGATTTTCGAAGTTAACTATGACACAATCACCAAGGATTGTTTTTTGTTGATGTACTATCCATGGAGCCCTTCATGCTGTGACGATTCTGGTAACGTAGTTTTGCGGGTTTGGTCTGTTGGCATTCAACCAATGCCGAACTTTGTTTAATAGGGACCAAGTTGGTTACTCTGTGTCAGGACTCAGTTCAGGCACCCCTGTCAAAATAACTACGAACGGGGTTGCTTAAGGGGGGGAGGTTTATGGGCTTGGTCCATCCTTTCTTTGTCCGAACTCCCTGAGTGTTATATCTCTGTAGATGTTCATGATGTGGAGTATTTACTGGGAGTGACTTCGGAGCGATGTGTGTTGAAGGTGGGTTTTTCTGTGTGTCTGAAACTTTCTTAGGAAGCTTTTGGGGGGACTTGGTTTTTGGAGTTGCAGGGCCGTTAGTTGAGTTTTTGGCCATTTCTCCTGTCTTAGTAGTAGGAGTGTTACTTGTAGTAGTGGCATTTTTGGAGGATTGTCCTGGCATGATGTTAACAGTTTTATTTTTTGGTCCTCCTATATTTGTCAGCCCTAGATTCTTTGCATTTGCATTTGTTGGATTTTTTAGAGTGGCAGCTAGTGCTGCTATATGCTTCTCTATGACTGCCAAGCTCCTTTGGATGGGCTGTAGCTGATGTTTTATTAGTTCAGCTATCTGTGCCATCAGATGCTGATCAGTTTCGCGTAGTTTACATCCTTTATCCAAGTCGGGGTCTAGGTCCTCCTTGTGAGCGCTGTCAATGTTACTTTCATTCGTGCTGAGATCCACAACAGTAAGATGGGAATTAATTGCACTGTTGTCTACTTTGGATTCGTTAGAGATATTGCTTTTCTGCCTTTGCTCTTTTGTTTTATTTCCCGCTCTCTGGTTCTTGGGACGTGGCGTGTGTTGTAGCTTACTTATTTTTGGAGTTTTGATGTCTTTCTGTGTTTTTTTACTTGTACTCTTCTGTTTTGAAATTGCGCCCTCCCTTAGCCCCCTTTGTTCGTTCTGGTCGAGGGCGTCAGCCTGTAGAGGGGGACTCGAAAAAATATCGGGCATTTTTTCAAGCGCCTGGGTCAATTGGGAGTCCAACAATGACAAGGAGGCGGACAGATCAACCAGATTTGGGATGCCATGGATATCCGCGCGAGTTTCCAGAGCAGCTACGTTCTCCGGTTGAGTTAGCGGTGTTTGCGCTAGTATCAGGGGTCCCAACGACGATCGTCTGGCTTGTGCCAGTTCGTATGATACTCGGCGATCTAATAGTATTATACCCTGATCAATAGTTTGATTGGCTTTGGTGATAAATTGATCAATTGGACTAACTGTTTTAGCCATGTTTTGGAGTGTTTTGCTTCTAGTACCTCTCGGCGACATTCATTGAAAGACAGGGGATGACCACCTTTAATCTCGTGTATTTTATGTTATGATAGTAGCCTATCTGAATGAGATGGATGCAATATCAATATAACAGGCAGCATAAGAGGGTTACCTTGTATAAGATGTTAGAGGGGGAGCCCATTCCAGTCTTTTCCGGTCTGTGATGGGATAGGACGGGCCCGCGAGACGGGTCTGGTGACGTTTTTATGCGCCTCCTGGTGCTTACAGGTGACGCGGATCACCGAAAGGGCTGCTGGGTGATGTAGTCCGCCCCTCGCCGGTCTCCTCTCGGCGGCCCGCTCTGGATAACAAATGAGTGGCCGGACAGCGGAAACAGGCGGGCGGGTCCGCGATAGGATCAGGAGGTCAACAAAGGGTTTGTGGCCTGAAGAATCCTCATACAGCAACAAGGGCAAGTACAAAAGTTCCCCCACTCGATGGGGCTGGTGACGTTTTTAAGCACCTCCTGGTGCTTACAGGTGACGCGGATCACCCCAAGGGCTGCTGGGTGATGTAGTCCGCCCCTCGCCGGTCTCCTCTCGGCGGCCCCGCTCTGGATGACAAATGAGCGGCCGGGCAGCGGGAGACAGGCGGGCAGGTCTGCAATAGGATCAGGAGGTCAACAAAGGGTTCGTGGCCTGAAGAATCCTCATACAGCAACAAGGGCAAGTAAAGTTCCCTTAGAACCACAGTGTAGCGATTACCCAGAGCTGGAGAGCTAGTGTAAAGAACTACCAATGCAGCACTACAACTCCCAGAAAGCCCTGGGGCCAGACAATGCAGTCCATGCCCTCTGATAGGGTATAAAAACACTTCCGTCCCATTGCAGGTTGCTTGTCAATCCTTCCGGTTTCTTGATCGTGTATGGACCTAGCCTTCCAAGATCAGAGAGTGCGCGGACGCTTGCTTTCCCGCTGAGGACGCCGAGATCAGAGAGTGCGCGGACGCTTGCTTTCCCACTGAGGACGCCGAGAGCAGAGGGAGCGCGGAAGCTTGCCTTCCCGCTGAGGACGCCGAGAGCAGAGGGTGCGCGGACGCTTGCCTTCCCGCTGAGGACGCCGAGAGCAGAGGGTGCGCGGACGCTTGCCTTCCCGCTGAGGACGCCTAAATACTTTGTGTATTTCTAGTAAGTAGAAATCTGGTCTATTTATTATTTAGCACGGCCGTGCTATCCGAGAGTAGGTATCTGTTACCAACGGATATTTCCTAGTGGATCTTACCGAACCTAACTCTTACAAACAAAAACCTTATTCCTCCCGATAGTGATTAGAACTACTCGAGGAGGAAGTTAACCTGAATATTCCGTCTTGTGTATCAAGCTGTGCCTTAACAGCCCCCATTCCGCTTGAACTAGAGTCTCCACCTTTTTCCAGACTTCAGGCCGATTCAAGCGGTAATTATACGTAAGTGACCCCTTGTTTATATGTGTATATGCTTCCTTTGTAAACTTTGCCTCATAGCAGTACTAAACAAGTGTTCTTGTATTTACAGACATTGTTGTGACTTGAAGTCATCCGCATTCTTAGACCAGACCTTGAGGGGTATCTTCACAACAACCTTCCCCGAGCAACTACTCTTCCCTTTACCTGGAGGACTACCTGTCTCCGGTGTGTACCTCAACCGGAGAGGGTCAGTGTTATCGGGTATAGGGAAGACTATCTTCACTCCGTGGTCCCCACTGGCTAGACACCTAAAGGTTAGTGGCTTGTGTTTTCTTCTCTTGGGTTACTTGTCTGCCGCTAACCTTGACAGATTGACAAGCCCAAGGAAAGAGACCAGCCTGGGCCATGGATACTAATGCGGCCTTGGCCTCGTTACTTGAGGGATTTAGCGTACTACAACAAGAAGTTCATGCTTCCCGAGTTGAGAATCAAGAGCTTAGAAAAGATATGAACACCATGCGTAGAGAAGTCGCTGGTATGTCACGAAGAAATCCCGGGGGTGGGTCTTATATTAGAGAAGGTACGCTTCCTCCTCCCGGACAATCCATATCCCAGCCCGCGACCCCAATGGCATCAGGGGGTGGGTTCTTTAACCCCACAGCCGTACCTTCATCCTCCACAGACCACACTCCCACAGTGCACGTCATCCAGAACACTGGAATACCTTTGGCTGCCCCGGAGAGGTTCTATGGAGATCCCAAGAAGTTTGAAACTTTCTTAAACCAGTGCCATCTCCACTTCTTATGTAAACCTACCGTGTTTCATGATGATGCCGCAAAGACCGCATTCATGATGTCATATATGGGAGGAAACGCTGCGAGCTGGACTATCCCTTTGATGGGAAAGAATGATCCCGTTCTACACCGTTTCCCAGACTTTTGTACTGCCTTAAGGAAACTTTTCGATCTCAAGACTCATATGTTATCCTTAGACAAAGAACTCCTGACATTGCGACAAGGGTCACAGGATTTACTAGCGTACATCACCTCTTTTAATCGGCTCTTAGCCGAGACTGACTGGCCACAAGAAAAGAGGACCTAGTTGTTCTATCAAGGCTTGCGGAGCGAATTGAAAGACGTCTTGTCACAGGTAGTCCAATTACCTGCAACATGCGAAGAACTCATCGACCTCACAGTACAATTAGATGATCGACTGTTGGAGAGAAGAGGAGATCAAAGCAGGGGTGATGGACGTGGATGGTATCCTAAATTCAAACTCCCATCGGAAGACAACACCAAGAGTTCTGATGGTACGGAGCCCATGCAAATTGGGGGTATTCGTGGTCCTCTGACGTCGGAGGAACGAGAGCGACGGAGAAGAATGAAACTCTGTATGTATTGTGGAAAAGGGGGGCACTTTATAAGAGAGTGCCGAGCAAGAATCCCACAAACTGAGAAAACCACTGTACCAAGGAAGACGGCTGCTCTTGGATCACGTGAGACGTCGGAAAACTAGAACGTCCAACCCAGATTGAGATCTCTGGGATGGACCGGCAACCAACAATGATCTCCACCTTACTTGCCAATACGATGATGCCTGCTGTGGCACACATGAATTTGCCAATATCCCTGTGGACTACCCGGGATAACTACACGCAGATGGATGCGTTGTTAGATTCAGGAGCCACGGGAAATTACATGGATATTGACTACGCAGACTCCCTGGGGATATCGTGGGAACAGAAGAAAGAACCTGAACAGGTAAAGGCCGTGGATGGATCCGTTTTGTCTTCTGGGCCTGTTGTTAAACATACGATCCCGTTGCGAATGCAGCATGGAGAACACTCAGAGTATATACAATTTGATTTGATTGCTGCTCCTCAGTTTCGTCTAATCTTAGGCATGCCATGGCTCACGTTACATGATCCAGTAGTGAGTTGGTCAGCTCGCAGCGTCACCTTAACCTCTCCCTATTGCATGGAACATTGTTACAACCTCTTCTCTGTGTCCGAAGAAGACAATGAAGAACGTCCTAGTATCCGTCACCTGGCTGTGGCTTGCTCAGAAAAACACCTATGCAGTACGTCATCTCTGCCTGAGATATATAACGAATATCGTTCCCTGTTCGAAAAACAGAAGGCTACCGGTTTGCCCCCACACAGGGTCTATGATTGTTGCATCGAACTCCTCCCGGGTGCAAACATTCCGTGTAGTCGTGTGTATGCCCTGACTGAACATGAGAACCTCTATTTACAAAACTACATTGAGGAGAATCTTGCTACGGGGTTCATCAGCCATTCCACATCACCTGCTTCTTCGCCCCTATTCTTCATCCCGAAGAAGGACTGTGCAGAATTAAGACCCTGCATAGACTACAGAGCCTTGAACAACATCACGGTGAAAAATAGATACCCCCTTCCATTGATTCCAGTCATGATGGACCAAATAAAGGGCGCGCGTTACTTCACCAAGTTAGATCTCAGGGGGGCTTATCATCTGGTCAGAGTGAAAAAAGGCGATGAATGGAAAACCACTTTCCATTCAAAATTCGGCCTATTCAAGTATAATGTTATGCCCTTTGGTTTATGCAACGCCCCTGCGGCATTCCAATTCTTTATGGACGAAGTACTCAGGGGCCTTCTGGATACCATATGTATGGTGTATATAGACGATATCCTTGTATACTCCAGTACTCTCCAGGAACACGAACAACATGTCAAAGAAGTACTGAGTCGTCTGCAACAGCACCAACTATTTGCCAAACTGGAAAAGTGCCTCTTCCACGCAACAGAAGTCTCCTTTCTGGGATATGTAATCAACGCCAATGGCTTTCAGATGTAAAGTGGCAAGGTGGAGGCCATCACACAGTGGAAAACCCCTCTCGACGTGAAATCGGTGCAAAGCTTCCTCGGCTTTGCTAACTATTACCGACGTTTCATCAAAGACTTCTCTAGAATCATCCACCCCATATCCAATCTATTACGGAAAAATGTTCCTTTCAAGTGGGGAGAGGAGGCAGAACAATCTTTTCGCATTTTGAAAGACAGATTCACCAAGGCCCCTATCTTGCGGCATCCTGATGCCCAACTTCCATTCATTTTAGAAACGGATGCCTCACAGTACGCCTTGGGAGGAGTGCTCTCACAACGCCACCCAGAAACAGGACAAATCCATCCAGTGGCATTCTACTCAAAGAAGCTCAGTTCCTGTGAAGTAAATTATTCGATCACGGACAAGGAGTTGCTGGCCATCAAGAGAGGTTGTGAGGAGTGGAGGCATTACCTACTGGGGGCACGACATACCATTGAGATCTATACGGACCATCGGAACTTGCTGTTCTTAAAAACTGCCAAAGCGCTAACCCCCAGGCAGTTGAGATGGACTCTCTTTTTCTCTGATTACGATTTTGTCATCAAGTATCGACCAGGCTCTCAAAACGGAAAAGCCGATGCCCTCTCGAGGAATCAAGACACTCATGAAACCCAATCCGAAATACCTGTAGAACCAGCATCCATCCTTCCTGAAAAATCCTTCCCTGAAACCACTATTGCCTTACTCACCTCCAGTGATTTCCTCGAAGATACTAGAGTGGCTTTAACGGATATCGACGTCCAGGCTTGGCTACATGAAGAACCCCAATGGAGGACTCAAAAAGACGAACTCCTGTACTACCGCCAGGCCTTGTATGTGCCTGACCCTGGGTTGCAAATGCAGGTACTCACTTGGGCACATGACTCCGTGTTGGGCGGACATTGGGGAGTGTATAAAACTATAGCTACCATAGAGCGTTCATTTTGGTGGCCGACTTTACGTAATGATGTCAAAAAATACGTACGGAACTGTTCAGTGTGCACCCAAGGAAAAGCAAAACACACCAAACCCTCGGGTCTGCTACGCTCAATTCCTGTCCCTCCTGCACCGTGGCATACGGTCTTGATGGATTTCATAGTAGAGATGCCTTTATGTCAAGGAAAAACTACAGTACTGGTGATAGTAGATCACTTGACGAAAATGGGACATTTCGTACCTTTGGAAGGCCTACCTACTTCCGCCGAACTTGCCATGATTATTTTGCAGCATCTCATCAGAGCCCATGGCATTCCCCGAGTATTCATTACTGACAGAGGGACTCAATTTACATCCCGTTTTTGGAAAGCCCTTTGCGATTCACTAGCTATTGATGCTAGACTCTCGACGAGCTATCACCCGCAGACAGATGGCAAAACGGAGAGGCTCAACAAAACTATCGAACAATATCTGCGTTGCAAAACTCGACGGATTGGGTCACCCTACTATGGCTAGCAGAATTTACGTATAATAACTCTGATCATTCCACCCTGGGGTGTTCCCCCTTCTTTTGCCTCCTTGGGTACCATCCGAACATTCTTCCCTTCGAGTGGCCTGTAACGACCAACCTGACCAGTATTCAGGAACATCATGCTCATTTACAGGCTGTGCAAATCGACGCGAAACGTCACTTGGCGGAAGCTCAGGCATCACAGAAACGCTACGCCGACAAGAAACGCACTCCAGAACCGGTCTACCAGGTGGGGGATAAGGTATGGCTTTCCACTAAAAACATTCATCTCCGGGGTATCAACAAACTCAAACCTAGATACATAGGTCCCTATAGTGTTGAGGAAGTCATCAACCCTGTGGCCTTAAAAGTATCTATTCCCCAAAACTGGAGAATTCATCCTGTTTTTCATGTCTCTCTACTCCTACCTTGTCCCGTAGACACTAGATTGCCCGTGCATCCTGCACCAGTGTTGGTAGAAGGACTGGAGGAATACGAGGTAGAAGAGTTGTTGGATTCACGGATCCATCGGGGCCGAGTGCAGTTTTTGGTAGGTTGGAAGGGATTTGGGGTCGAGGAGAGAACTTGGGAACCAGAGCCGAATCTCCACTGCCCCGATTTGGTTACGCAATTTCATCAGCAGTATCCAGGGAAGCCGGGTCGACCGCCGGGTCGGCGATCCTCGAGAGGGGGTTCTGTAGCGATTACCCAGAGCTGGAGAGCTAGTGTAAAGAAATACCAATGCAGCAGTACAACTCCCAGAAAGCCCTAGGGCCAGACAACGCAGTCCATGCCCTCTGATAGGGTATAAAAACACTTCCGTCCCATTGCAGGTTACTTGTCAATCCTTCCGGTTTCTTGATCGTGTATGGACCTAGCCTTCCGAGATCAGAGAGTGCGCGGATGCTTGCTTTCCCGCTGAGGACGCCGAGATCAGAGAGTGCGCGGACGCTTGCTTTCCCGCTGAGGACGCCGAGAGCAGAGGGAGCGCGGACGCTTGCCTTCCCGCTGAGGACGCTGAGAGCAGAGGGTGTGCGGACGCTTGCCTTCCCGCTGAGGACGCCGAGAGCAGAGGGTGCGCGGACGCTTGCCTTCCCGCTGAGGACGCCTAAATACTTTGTGTATTTCTAGTAAGTAGAAATCTGGTCTATTTATTATTTAGCACGGCCGTGCTATCCGAGAGTAGGTATCTGTTATCAACGGATATTTCCTAGTGGATCTTACCGAACCTAACTCTTACAAACAAAAACCTTATTCCTCCCGATAGTGATTAGAACTACTCGAGGAGGAAGTTAACCTGAATATTCCTTCTTGTGTATCAAGCTGTGCCTTAACAGCCCCCATTCCGCTTGAACTAGAGTCTCCACCTTTTTCCAGACTTCAGGCCGATTCAAGCGGTAATTATACGTAAGTGACCCCTTGTTTATATGTGTATATGCTTCCTTTGTAAACGTTGCCTCATAGCAGTACTAAACAAGTGTTCTTGTATTTACAGACATTGTTGTGACTTGAAGTCATCCGCATCCTTAGACCAAACCTTGAGGGGTGTCTTCACAACAACCTTCCCCGAGCAACTACCCTTCCCTTTACCTGGAGGACTACCTGTCTCCGGTGTGTACCTCACCCGGAGAGGGTCAGTGTTATCGGGTATAGGGAAGACTATCTTCTCTCCGTGGTCCCCGCTGGCTAGACACCTAAAGGTTAGTGGCTTGTGTTTTCTTCTCTTGGGTTACTTGTCTGCCACTAACCTTGACACACAGATAGAATCACTTACACATTTAGTCACATGCCATACAGCAGTTATGTGTCCAGTAGAAGCAGAGTCACTTGAACACGCAGGTATTTATCTCACTACTCAGTAAGAGAGCTAATACGTAATATATACAGGCAGTTGCATACACATACAGACAGCCATAGAGATACTACGACAACTAGTCATATAGCAACATAGTCACATATCCAGTGACACACCCAGAGAAGGACTGATATACCTAATTAGATATGTACTGAAGTACTGATACTTCTAATCACCGATGCAGACAATTATCCCTACAAATATGTGTTTGGCCTACTAATGCAGAGCCTGTGTGTGCAACTTTCGTGCTAGGTTGAATTGACATTTAAAATTCCTTTCTAAGCTTTAAACTTCCCTTGTACTACATATAAGTTACTCTTAAAGTAGGGTGTACATAGTCCATAGGGCAGGGTGCTATGTGCTTAAGAAGTAAGACAATGTTTATGGTGTACAAATGAAAAACTGAGATCAGAAAAAAGGGAAAATGAAATGTTTTACTATAATGTGATATACTATTACATCATAAGCAAGGTATACTGTTTTAATCTGTAGTTTTGTGAATGTAATACTAACGTATGTTTATGTTCTTTTTCAACAGTGCTTGAAGTAGTTCGTCATTAGATGTTTCAACATACTCTTTGTGCCACATGAATATTTGTAAGACCTACCCTTGTGGAGGGTTTCTTCACGTAAAGAGTTCTTCACATGCTTTGATACTACTTTCTTTTGCCTGGAGCGTATGGCAAAAAACTCCCATGCAATAGATTGCTCCTTTGCTCGGAGTTGCTCCTCCAAAGAGTGGTGTTCCACAGGTTGTGGCAACTTATCTTCACTGCCACCAGATCCCATTTTATTGGCAAAATATAGAAATTACATTAACATTTAATGTACAAAAGAAAGAGAGAAGGTTCTCAAATGAGAAAGGATATTTAATAATCTTTATGATTATTTGTTTTCCCACGGTTCAAGGATGAAACTTTATACACTACATTGATTAGGGTGTACAAGTATAAAAGCTGAGAACAGTAAAAAAAGGGAAAAAGAAATGTTTTACTATAATGTGACTGCCAATACAGCATAATAAATGGTAGTGTTTGGTAATAGTATGAACTTATGCATTGCATAAACTAAATCTTTGTTGAGGAATTTTGAAAAATGTAATTCTAAGTGATAATCATGTTCTTTATGTTTTTAAACAGATGAATGACACCATCTATTGAACTAATTTCAAAATTGATTCTTTTTGAGTAGTTCTGCAAACTCACATTGTCAAGGTATACACCAAGGTACAGTGTCATAGAGCCACTGAGACATCCAGACACACACTGATAGAGCCATTCATATGCCCAGTCACCCACCCATTCAGCAACTCGTACACTCACTCACTCACTTACATACCCATATCACACTGTCAGTTACCAACACAAAAACTACCACATGCATTCACTCACCCATACACACACTCACATGCCCAGTCATAGACCTATACAGCCACTGACATACCTTATTTATATACTCGTAGAACTAATGACATACCCACTCACTCAGCCATACAGACACTAACATACCAACTTACTCACCCATACAGCTACTACCACAATCACTCTCACCTATGCAGGCACTCACATACCCAGTCACACACCTATACATCTACTGACATACCTACTTATTCACCCATATACCTGGTAACACAAGCACTCACTCAACCATACACTCACTCATGCATTCAGTCACTCACTGATACAGCTACTAAAACACCCACTCACATATACTGCTACTAACATACACACACAAACATCTATACAGCCAATCACTTACCCATAGAGTCAATGATATACCCACTAACTCGCCCATACACATACTCAGACACCCACTCCACTCATAGACCCATAGAGCAACTAACACACCCACTCACTCCCCCATACAGTTAATGACACGCCCACTCACTCAGTCATATAGACACTAAAACAGACACTCGCTCAACCATACAGCTAGTAATACAGCCTCTCACTTACCTATACAACCACTTACTCACCTTGCCACACACCTTACAGTCACTGACACACCCAGTAACCACCCATACAGCTATTAACTCACATACTCATTCAGCCATACAGACTGTCACACACATACTCATGCACTCATCCGTACAGCCACTTACACACCCACTCACTTACCCACATAGACAATGACACAGGTACTCACTCCCCCATACAGTCACTGACACAGTCACTCCATCAGCCATACTATCACTGATGCAGCCACTCACTCACCTATGCAAATGCTACCACAGACACTCACTCACCTATACAGGTACTAACACAGCCACTCACTCACCTACACAACCACTCACACCCAGTCACACACCTATATAGTCACTGGCATACCCACTGGTTCACCCATACAACCACTCACACATGTACTTACTCAACCATGCAGCCTATCACACACCCACCAACCCACTCACTCACTCATCCATTAACTGACACACCCACTCACTCATACTGTTACTGAAGAAGTGGAGAAGTGTGGCTCAGGGGTTAGAGGCGGCAGACCTGGAGCTTGAGTTCGGCCCTGGACCAGGGTTCCATTCCCCGCCTCGGCGGGTCTTGGGCTCAATAATCCCACGGACTCGATAATTCTCGCTCCGGTGCCTTCTCGACTCACGGGCTCACACTCTGCGACTCTGGGCAATAGCTTGCTTAATCTCCACATCGGCCCCTCGCGGTGGGATGCCTGGCTTTCACCTTGTGGATACCCTGCCAGGGTTATCTCACAGGGGAATACCAGGACGGGTTCCCTAAGCAAGCGCGGAGATGCCCCAGGGTAAGTCATGCGCTATATAAGTTTCATACATTTACATTTACATACCAACTCACTCAGCCACATAGTTACTAACACACACCATCACTCACCCATACAGCTACTAACACAGCCACTGGCACTTGTATATATTCACTCACACACCCACTCAGTCACCCAAACAGTCATTCATACACCCACTCAGTCACCTATACAGCTACTAACACATGCACTCCACTCACATAGCTGTACAGTTTGACACACTCACACACTCACTTACCCATACAGTCACTGACAGACCCACTCACTCACCCAGTCATTGACACCCAGTCATTCATCCATACAGCCACTAACTCACTCACTCCCTCACTCACCCATACATTCACTCACACAGCCACATACTCTCCCATACAGCTACTAACACACACACAAATTCACTTGCCCATACAACTATTCATATGCTTCTATTCACTCACCCAAACAGACACTGATTTCCATATTCACACATCTGTACACACACTCGCACAAGCAGTCACTTACCAATACACGCACTCACATACCCATACAAAGTTGCAGTCATTCATAAACCCATGCACCCATTATGACACCCACTCACTCATTCAACCACATACCCACTCACTGAAACACTTACACAACCACTTACTTACTCATTCACCCACTCACTAACACAGAAACTCAGTCATTTATACTCTTTTTTATAGATACATACACATACAGTTTACATATTTTTTAAATCAAGAAATTTTAATATTCAGAACTTTATTTTTTAACCATTCTGTAGTTTTTGGGATTAAAAAAAAAATGCCAACTGAAAAAAATAACAGAAAGTAATTGAAATTGAGGTCATAAGCGCAATTTAATGGCTCTTAGCTGCCTCTAGAACTGCGACAACTGTTTGTTTCCCCACCGTTACCACTTTTTTTTACAGGAGACATCCTTTACATCGAATGCAATACATCACATGCCATTACGATACGGTTGTTATAACAACCGCATTGTTACATCGCATACCTTTACAACGCAAGTTGTTACAACAACTTGCTGTAGGGGGCACAAGGTGTTGGAATTGAAATCCAACACCTTCCCAACTGTTGCACAGACTGGAGTTGGAATAGTAAATTATAATATTTTAACATCCAGCACCCCCTACAGCAAGTGGTTTTAACAACTTACATTGTAAAGGTATGCGATGTAACAATGCGGTTGCTGTAACAACCTTGTTGCAATGGCATGCGATGTATTGCATGCGATGTAACATCGCATATTCCTTTTTTTTACAGTCTGAATAAAATGTGCCTACTCTTCGCTGGGGACTTCTCTGGGAGACGCTGCTCTACTTCTGCAGGAATAGACTCCCCTGGCGCAATCAGTGTTGCCCCCTGAAGTTGATGCATCTTCTTCAGTGGGCTTTTTCTGGGTTCTGATCAAGTGCTTGATATGGTATGTTTTCAGATGAGTCAAAATACTTGTGCCACAAGTATGTTTTATTGAACCTCTGGACAGGGTCTTCTCGCATAATGAGCACTTCACATGCTTCGCCACTGTCTTCTTTTCCCCAGATGGAATTATAAACAATTCCAAGGTGACAGACTGCGACTTCCCTGGGGATTCCTCATCAGATGGTTTGTGCTCCTCAGGGTGTGCCTATTGCTCTGCACTGTCACCAGATGCCATTTTATTTTTTTCTCAAAAAGTGAAAAATGATATCCTCATATTAGAATTAGTAGGTGCTGCAAGAAATACTTTCAATCTGAGCACTGCAAGTGTGAAGAACAGAAAACTTGATGATGACTTCCTTTATAGAATAATAGAAAGTATCTTTATCAATGAAATCCCTTTATTTCATGTCATGTGATATTCATGAATGCCAATGTCTCTGCGAATGCTGAAGTAGTCACAAAAATGGGAAATGGAAAATAAAACAGTTTGGAACCATAAAATTACGTATGACAATCTCACATTACATGTTATATTAGTGAACTATTGAATTTATTATAATATGTGTATATAAGTTTTTAACATTCTTATGCCGTTTTCATGTATATTTGCGATCCCGGGATATACGTAGAGCACCTTTTGCAACAAATTTGTCAATTTAAAAAAAAATCCGAAAGAAAGGAAAGCCTTCTGGGAACATTTGTTTCTTGATGTCGAAGAAATGATGCTCTGTTTTTGATTTCCAAGAATATTAGGACATCTCCACCAAACAAAAAAACTTGCTTCATTTACTTAGGAGAAAGTACCCTTACTTGGTGGAGATTCATCTCTTTGTAGTCCTGTTGACTTCTCTATAGCAGGATTCATGTTATCACAGATTTCTGGATAAAGACCCATGAAGGACAATAACATTGCTGAAACATAGAAAAGGTTACAGGAGACATTTACTCATGATTCTTTATGCAGCTATTGTTTAGAATACGCAACTGAGATTTACCAAATGAGATAGCACATACTAATTAACCAGTATAAGCTAGTCAAACTGGGCAGACATTTTGGAATTGTGTTGGATAAATGGGCAGGTGATGTTCCTTTCTGGCCCTGATGCTCATTTTACAGAAATTAAAGGTTAACAGGAAGCATTTACACATATAACATAGCAGGTGTTCCAGGTGAAGCTCTATGTGGACTTGGGGAACGTGCGGACCGGAATAACAGGCGGGGAGGCCGAATATAGTGAGCTATGTCTCTGGTTTTATTGCAACAGATGGATGGAAATACAAAGTCACTGTGCCGTTAGGGATGGTGGATTTGGTTGATGACCCGGTTCGATGAGGAGGATCTTGGATCAGGTGTTGCTTCCCGCTTTTGCCTTTCGTCTCCTCGGGATGGCGCTGGGGCTCCACGGAGGCTTGAAGAAAGGGAGAGAAGCGCAAGGGCTTTAGTCCGTGTAACACAGTCGGAATGCTGCCACCTACACCCGGGTGTGAGACGGTAGGAAAAAGGACGGTGAGGGAGGGACGGAAACGGGTTGTGGATGAGACCAGGAAGAGACGGGAGGGAAGAGAGGTGCCCGGTGCTGGGTAGTGAATGGGCTCCATACAGCGTGCGTGAAACAGGGGATATTAATATATATACAGTGACTCGGTGCTCGTGAATCCTACGGTATTTACAACTATCTATATACAATTCTATGTACAGGGGCACTGAGAAAGGGTGACGTGTACTCACGTGCCCCGCCGCAACTCTCGTCCGAGTTGCGGCCGCTCTCCAGCTTCCTCCTGAGGACGCCACCAGTCCTCCGTCCAGACGTCCTCGTCTTCCTCCTCGCTTCGCTCTCGGTGTGCTGTGCCGCTCTCTGTCGGGGGTCCGTCGCTCTCCGCTGCCTCCTGCCACGAGTCGGTTGCTCCGAACGCCTTTCCTTTCTCCTCAGGGCTTTTTCTATCTTCCGGCTGGTCGACAGCTCGTCCACTTCCGGGGTCAGGGGCGAGTGCTTCCGGGTTGAAAGAGGTCGTCCTGTTTCCGCTTCCGGGATCGTTGGTGAGGGTTTCCGGTTCTTCGCGTTCAGGGTTCGGCACCTGCAGGGGATGAGAAAGAGAGGGTGTCCTGGGTGACCGGGACGTTAACTGGCCAAGCGAGGGAGGCAGGAGTTCCCCGCTCGGACACCGCCGGAAAGAGGTAGGCGCAGCCTCCGTTCCACATCCCCTTTCCCTAGCTGTCTTTCTTGTAGGGGGGTTTGCGAGGCGGATACCGGGAAAGATAGTCAGCATTGCCCTGTTGTAATCCTTTCCGGTGTAAGGTTTTAAACCTAAAGGGCTGTAGGGAAAGAAACCACCGGAGGACTCTGTCATTGTGGCCCCGGTTGCGGGCCATCCATTCCAGAGGGGCATGATCGGTGTATAGTATGAATTCACGCCCCTCGAGGTAGTACCTAAGACTTTCCACTGCCCACTTAATGGCTAGGGCCTCTTTTTCCACCACGGCATAATTTACTTCACGGGGAAAGAGTTTTCTGCTGAGGTATAGGATTGGCCGTTCGACCCCTGTCGGGTCTTTTTGGGAGAGCACGGCCCCCAAGCCTTGATCAGAGGCATCAGTCTGCAATATGAAAGGTTGTGTATATTCCGGGCTGACTAACACTGGTTCCGAGACCAGGGACTGTTTCAGTTGCTCGAAGGAGTGTACTACCGCAGGTGAGGGATGTCTGAGTGCTTCTTCGGTTTTAGTGCTTTTCTTTAACAAATCGGTCAAAGGTGCTGCGGTTTGTGAGAAGTTCGGGATAAACCTCCGATAGTACCCCAGTAATCCAAGGAAGGCACGAAGTTCCTTCCTGGTTTGAGGGAAGGGTATGGTTTGAATGGCCTTGATTTTATTGTTCTGAGGCCGTATGAGTCCTTCCCCCAATAGGTATCCGAGATATTTCACACTCTGGGCTGCGAGGGTGGTCTTGGAGGGGTTGATGGTAAATCCCTTGTTCCCTAAAGAGGTCACTACAGCTCGTAAATGGTCTAAGTGCTGCTCCCAATTGTCACTATAAATGACAATGTCGTCTAGGTATGCCCCGGCGTATCTCATGTGTGGCTGTAGTACCAGGTTCATGGCTCGTTGGAAGGTGGCCGGGGCACCATGAAGCCCAAAGGGCATCACCTTGAACTGAAATAATCCCTCCGGGGTGGAAAAGGCCGTTTTGTGTTTGTCTGTCTCTTTCAGTGGGATCTGCCAGTAACCCTTGCAGAGGTCAAGGGTGCTTATGTACCTGGCTTTGCCTATGCGTTCCACCATTTCATCTACGCGTGGCAAGGGGTAGGTATCGAAGGCTGATATTTTATTTACTTCTCTGAAGTCTATACAAAATCTGGTGGATCCGTCTGGCTTGGGTACTAGAACAATCGGGGAATTCCAGCTGCTGCAGGATGGTTCTATGATGCCCATTTTCAGCATTAGATTTGTCTCCTCTTTAATGATAGCTCTACGAGCTTCGGGGATGCGGTAGGACCTTTGTCTCACGGTTTTTCCCGGTTCCGTATTGATGGCATGTTCAACTACGGTGGAGTGACCGGGAAGGGAAGAGAATACGGTTTGTACCAAGGATAAGGCTCGCCTGAGATCCTGTTTGTTGGCTTCTGGGAGGTCAGGGTCAATGCATCCTTCAAAGGGGGGAACTATGGCATTGGACATGACAGGACGGGCTCCTTCCCACTTCTTCAAGAGGTTCACGTGATAGATCTGCGTGATCCCTCGGGTGGGTTCTGTCTCCACTTCATATGTTACAGGAGTCACGGCTCTTAGTACAGTGAAGGGACCCTGCCAGTGCCCTAGTAACTTGTGGTCGGAAGAAGGTAATAACAACAATACCAGATCACCAGGATTGAATTTCCGGGCTTTAGTTCCCTTGTCGTATTGACGTTTTTGGGTATCTTGAGCTGCTACCAGATTTTGTCTCACAATGACCCTTATCTGTTCCAAGTGGGTCTTTAGATTGTCCACGTATTCGGGTAGGTGTCGGGTTCTGTCTGGTTCGGCCTCCCAGGCTTCTTTAGCCATATCTAGAAGGGTCCGTGGGGCTCGCCCATACAACAACTCGTACGGTGAATAACCTGTGCTGCTTTGAGGCTTACACCTGATGGCGAACAGCGCCAGGGGAAGCATCTCCTCCCATCTTTTGCTTTCGAGGCCTAAAAGCTTCTTGAGGGTCGTTTTGAGAGTAGCATTGTATCGCTCTACCAACCCATCTGTCTGGGGGTGGTAGGCAGCTGTTCGTATTTGTTTGATGCCGAGGTGGGAGCAAACCTGGCGCATAAGGGAGGAAACAAAGGGTGTCCCCTGGTCCGTTAAAATCTCCCGGGGAAAACCTACTCTCGAAAATATGGATATGAGGGCCTTGGCTATTGTTTGGGTGGTGGGTTGTCGTAAGGGTACTGCCTCGGGGAAGCGGGTGGCATAGTCCTCCAGTACCAGAGCATATCTACATCCTGATCTCGAGGGAAGCAAAGGCCCTATAATGTCCATGCCTACTCTGGTAAAAGGGACATCAATAATAGGAAGGGGTTGGAGAGGAACCCGGGGAGGACGGTATCGACTGTTCCGTTGGCAGACTGGGCATTCACGACAATACCGTGTGATTTCTCCGTGTACCCCGGGCCAATAAAACTTGTCTAGGATCGTGTGTCCGGTTTTTTCATCGCTGAAATGACCTCCCAGTAAGTGGCTGTGGGCTAGGAATAGTACTTTCTCTCGAAACAACCCGGGGATAACCAGCTGGGTAGGTTGTTGGGGTCCTCCCTTTCTGTACAGGAGTCCGTTCTTCCGGAAAAAGTAAGGACCTACATGTAGGGGATCCTCTGCATCCAGAGCGCGGGCCCAAGCCTCCTGCAACACCGGGTCTTCCTGTTGGGTGGCGCGGAACTCTCTGTTGGTTTCCCAGGGATGTATCTCGACGTGGGCAGGACAGGCCACTGCAAAGTCCTTTCTTTCATTCCTTTTCTGCCTTTTGGTCTTGAATGGTTTGCTCGCTGGATGTTCCGGAGGGGGTTCACGGGAAAACGGGGCATCGGCCCACCACTTCTTCAGAGACTCGGTGGTGTCTTGAAGGAGATGGGGTAGTCCACTATAGTCGCTCCCCAATATTGCTTCTTCTGGGAGAGTGGGTATGAGGCCCACCGTGAGTAGACTACCCATATCCGAGGGGTGTTGGACATGTACCTGGGTGGTCGGATAGTTTTTGGTGTCGCCATGGACACATTTGATAGCGACGGTACCGGTGACCGGACCGACAGGGCGAGGTAGTTCTTGGGGTCTGATGACGCTTTGCCTACATCCAGTGTCGGCCAGTGCCATCATTTGGTGTCCTTCAATCCGCACTGGGCATCGAAACGGAGGTGGAGTATTTTCAGCGGTGAGGCACACATAGTTTCTTGCCATCCCTATCTCCATTGGCTCCTCCTTTTGAGGACATACGCGAGCAATATGTCCGTATCCACCACAATGATAACATTGGGGTCCAGGTGGGTGAGGCCGCGGCAAGACAGGATAAGGCAAGAGGGGAGCAGGCTCGGGTTTCCTGACCACTGGAGGAGGTCGTGGGAGCCGAGCATGGTACCCTGGAGGTATACGGGGATGGTGTTCATCCTTAGGACGTTGGGACTCCTGGGCTCTGCTATATGCGCTGGCTATTTCTACAGCACTGGCGAGCGTTAAACGCGCATGTTGGCGTACCCACTTCTGGGTGGCAGGGTGCAGGGACGCCAGATACTGCTCGAGATATATTTTGGACAGAATGTCTTCCTTGGTGGCGGTAGCAGGTTTTAACCACCGATTGGCCAGATCTTGGATCCGAAAGGCTAGAGCTCTAGGGGTTTCCTGGGGTCCTTCTTTTGCCTGTCGTAGCCGAACCCTGTAGGCCTCGTCATCAATCCCCAGTCGTTCCAGGATGCAGGTCTTGATGTCGGCATAAGGTGTTTGTCCCTGGATGTTGGCTTGCTGGTAGGCGGCCTGTAGTTCACCCGTCAAGAGTGGTCCTAAGTAGTGGCCCCACCGGTCTTCGGGCCATGCAGCCGCCTGAGCTAGGCGCTCGAAGTTCGTGAAGAAATAGTCTGGATCCTCACCGGGTACGTATTTCTGTAACACGACTGAGGGTAGGGAGGTGGCGGGTCTTTGTTGCCCCATAACGGTTGTGAGCTTCTCGAGTGCTTGATCCTGCGCGGTGCCCTGGCCCTTCAGCACATCGTGCAGCTGACCGCGATCGTCTTCCGCCGTCTTGAGGAACCGCTCCATCATCTTTCCTAGTTGCTCCTGGCTTTCCGCCAGTTGTTTGACAGCGGCCTCCATGCCTCCGGGACATCCCACTTCTGACACCAACTGTGGACTTGGGGAACGTGCGGACCGGAATAACAGGCGGGGAGGCCGAATATAGTGAGCTATGTCTCTGGTTTTATTGCAACAGATGGATGGAAATACAAAGTCACTGTGCCGTTAGGGATGGTGGATTTGGTTGATGACCCGGTTCGATGAGGAGGATCTTGGATCAGGTGTTGCTTCCCGCTTTTGCCTTTCGTCTCCTCGGGATGGCGCTGGGGCTCCACGGAGGCTTGAAGAAAGGGAGAGAAGCGCAAGGGCTTTAGTCCGTGTAACACAGTCGGAATGCTGCCACCTACACCCGGGTGTGAGACGGTAGGAAAAAGGACGGTGAGGGAGGGACGGAAACGGGTTGTGGATGAGACCAGGAAGAGACGGGAGGGAAGAGAGGTGCCCGGTGCTGGGTAGTGAATGGGCTCTATACAGCGTGCGTGAAACAGGGGATATTAATATATATACAGTGACTCGGTGCTCGTGAATCCTACGGTATTTACAACTATCTATATACAATTCTATGTACAGGGGCACTGAGAAAGGGTGACGTGTACTCACGTGCCCCGCCGCAACTCTCGTCCGAGTTGCGGCCGCTCTCCAGCTTCCTCCTGAGGACGCCACCAGTCCTCCGTCCAGACATCCTCGTCTTCCTCCTCGCTTCGCTCTAGCCGTGCTGTGCCGCTCTCTGTCGGGGGTCCGTCGCTCTCCGCTGCCTCCTGCCACGAGTCGGTTGCTCCGAACGCCTTTCCTTTCTCCTCAGGGCTTTTTCTATCTTCCGGCTGGTCGACAGCTCGTCCACTTCCGGGGTCAGGGGCGAGTGCTTCCGGGTTGAAAGAGGTCGTCCTGTTTCCGCTTCCGGGATCGTTGGTGAGGGTTTCCGGTTCTTCGCGTTCAGGGTTCGGCACCTGCAGGGGATGAGAAAGAGAGGGTGTCCTGGGTGACCGGGACGTTAACTGGCCAAGCGAGGGAGGCAGGAGTTCCCCGCTCGGACACCGCCGGAAAGAGGTAGGCGCAGCCTCCGTTCCACACTCTACTTCTGTAAAGGTCAAATTATTCTGCCTTCCTGGGCTTGATGAAGGCAAAGCAAGTATGTTCTCCCAGCAATTCTACATTAAAAGACGATCTGAAATGTTTTGTGGAGGTGAATGCATCAATGCTCTATTGGAGCGCAATATGTAGTGATTGTGTCGAGTGGGTTCTTTCTTGTCCTTAACTGATGAAAGCAGAGTAGGCCTGGGTTAAAAACTCCACTCCACTTGAGGAGTTTAAGGAACAGGGCACTCATGGTCGCAAACTCACCTTGAGTAGCTTTCCTGCTGGAGAAGCAGCTGAATCTACTTCAAAATACATTTTTGAGTGGATTTTCTTCTCCACCTGACCATTCAAGTTATTTTCTTGTGCAAGAAGCCTTTTAAAAAAAAACTAAAAAAAACATATTCAAACACTGATGAAGTGCCCCAGAGACTCCAACTTCCTGTTTCTGTCCAGCAGGCTCCTCTTAATGCTTTGTCAATCTCCTGGTCACTTTTCATTTGGATTTGGAGCTGGAAGGAGCACCCTCATTGTCTGTTCCATTCATACCATTGGATTAAAGGGCTTTGTATTTGAGATTGTACAAGTAAGTTAAAAAAACTCTTGTAACACAGTGTTTGTTTGATAGAGGGCATGCACCAGTATTCATTTGTACTTTTATTCAATTTTTCAAATTTATTCTGTTAGGTGGTCTGCAGTTTCGGTACAGGCCTCACTATATTTTTGCATACATTTTTACTTCTTTTGTAAAGGAACAATGTTGCACAGTTCAGTAAGCCAGTGTGCTTTTGTCATAGGTTGAATGTGTTTTTGTTACCCATTCTTCCTTGCTCATGTTGTTTGACCATGTGACTACCAGCCATTTTGTTCATCCAGTTAGTGTTTTTTTACCAAATTCTTGCATGTATTCTTTATTCCCTGTGCCTCCTTGCTCACTGCTGTTGTTTGACCATATGGCTGGAAGCCATTTTGTGCATCCAGCCAGTGTGCCTTTGCCATAGGCTTGCCTGGATCGATGTGTGATATCAGTTTAATAATATGCTTGACGATCATTGTAGTATATGTATATTAAGAATTTGAGTTTGATGAACTGTGCATATTTATTACATGCCTTTTTTGCAATTTTTATTTTGCACAACGTTGCCTCACAAAAGGTTTATTCTCATACTTCCATACCCACATCAGCAATTACTGATTGTTTTTTTATTTTCATTTTTCACTTGCTTTTTTTATTTACATTTTAAATTGTAACTTTCTAAATATTTTTTCCATTTTTATTTTATTTATTAGTTTGATTGTTTCATTTTTCATTTTTTTTAAATTATATTTTTTCTTTTTTAAATGTATAATTTTTTTGATTATTATATTTTTTGCATTTTGCTTTCATCCATCCATACATCCATCCATCCATCTAGCCATCCACCATAGGTGCACAGCCATACAACAGCATTCCGTTTTTTGGGACATAACTCCTTTTCCTCCCAGACACCCTGGCTGTAGTGCACTGCAGACATATCAGCATTGTTATCATTATTCAATTTCCCCATGCACCACATTGCCTGCCAATTGCATGCATTTCATTGATCCATGCACTTTCCTGAGTGCTACTGGTGTCTCCTTTAGAATAGATGGACATAAACCAAAGAGCTATATCTGTCTGTTGTGTTATCCTGATTGGAAATTAGCAGCTAGATTCATGAAGCATTTTTGCGGGCGCAAACGGTGCGAATCGCAGAATTCGGCCGTTTGCACCCGCAAAAATGGCATTTGAAATTCATTATTGGGTCATGTACTCGCAATTTGAGAAATCGCAAAAAATTGCGATTTCTCAAATTGCGATCGCATTTAAGGAATCTCTATTTGAGATTCCTTAAATGCTATTCATGACTAAGCATGGGCGGAAAATCCGTTACTCTTGCGGATTTTGCGGATTTTCGGTAAATTCGCAATCCGCGAGATCCGCGAATTTCCCGCAAAATCCGCAAATTCGCACGCAGCGGATTTTTTTCTCTTGGTGATACAATTTTACTGCGTGCGGTGTAAGTTCGCAATTGCGAACTGGTACAAAACCCTCGCGAACTGGCAGAAATCCTTGCGAACTGGCAGAAATGCTTGCGAACACAAAAAAAGCATTCAGCAGGTTCAAAAGTTCAAACTCATCATTAGTAACCATTCCCTGTAGTGCTTCCTGACAAGTGCCCCTCCAGAGTTCAGTTGCTAGTTGCAACAATTATATGAGCCTGCTCTGACCCTCACAGCAGGCTCATAGAATAGCTACAAGTAGGCCACAAAGGTCCTGGAAAAAAAATTGCACTGCAACAGAAAGCAAATTACAGATAAGGAAGCAGGCAGGTACCAGACTGGAATTTTAAAACAGTGACACATTAATAAATCAACCCCAAATTAATTCATGTCAGTTGAAGCAGGCAGGTGTGCTTGCTTTTCCCCCCATAATCTACAGTGATGATGAACCAGAGGGTGGCATTGATGCACCAGAGGATGGCATGGGTGAAACAGAGGGTGGCAGGGGTGAAACAGAGGGTTCTGGGAACCTGTGATGATGAACCAGACGTAGAAACAACATAATCGTGACCGTTGCGAGCCGACATGTAAGTTCGCAATTGCGAACTGGTACAAAACCCTCGCGAACTGGCAGAAATCCTTGCGAACTGGCAGAAATCCTTGCGAACACAAAAAAAGCATTCAGCAGGTTCAAAAGTTCAAACTCATCATTAGTAACCATTCCCTGTAGTGCTTCCTGACAAGGGCCCCTCCAGAGTTCAGTTGCTAGTTGCAACAATTATATGACCCTGCTCTGACCCTCACAGCAGGCTCATAGAATAGCTACAAGTAGGCCACAAAGGTCCTGGAAAAAAAAATTGCACTGCAACAGAAAGCAAATTACAGATAAGGAAGCAGGTGCCAGACTGGAATTTTAAAACAGTGACACATTAATAAATCAACCCCAAATTAATTCATGTCAGTTGAAGCAGGCAGGTGTGCTTGCTTTTCCCCCCATAATCTACAGTGATGATGAACCAGAGGGTAGCATTGATGCACCAGAGGATGGCATGGGTGAAACAGAGGGTGGCAGGGGTGAAACAGAGGGTTCTAGGAACCTGTGATGATGAACCAGACGTAGAAACAACATAATCGTGACCGTTACGAGCCAACATGTAAGTATGCAATTGCGAACTGGTACAAAACCGTCGCGAACTGGCAGAAATCCTTGCGAACTGGCAGAAATCCTTGCGAACACAAAAAAAAATCCGCTAATTCGCGAGAATTCGCGGATTTTGCGGATTGCGAGTTAGCAAATTCGCAAAATACGCGAACGCCAGATGCGCAAAATTCGCCCATGCTTATTCATGACTCAATAAAAATTTGCGAATTCGCTATTTTTTCCCGCTATTTACCGCAAAGTCAGACTTCGTGGTAAATAGCGAAAACGGAGAAAAATGCACTTTTGTGCATTTTTCTCAGTTGTATGTTACACACACACATGTCCTTCGGACATGTGTGTGCGCAACATGAGTCTAATTTACATTTCAGGGGTGCTACAGGGTGTCCTGTGGACACCCCTAGCACCCTTGAAATCGCCTTTAGGCCCAAAGGATTGAATGGGGAGTTATTCCTTATTTGCAATTAGCAATTTGCTAATCGCAAATAAGGAATGTGTAGGAATCGCCATTTCTTTTGCGATTCCTAAATGAATCCCGTTTTGCGAGTCTGTAATAGCGATTACTTATTATTCGCTATTACAGACTCGCAAAACATGCCGATGATGAATCGGGCTGTAAATGTTAAGGCACGATGTTGTGGTTTGGCTTTAAAGTGGGCGATTTATTATTACCTAATTGACAATCCACACTAATATTGCCTTTGTCTGTACTAATTCAAACATCAACAATGCCACTATTCACTAAATATTTTTCTTGTTTGGTTGCTTTTAGGTGTAAAGAGCAGAAAAGACATCACCCACAGTACTGCCAAACAGGAGGCCTGTACAGTGACATCAGTCCTCCAATCTCTTCCGCATGTGCAACTTAGTGCCACTGCTAACTGAGAGCTTTAAGATGTCCCCAAAGAAAATTGCTCCCCAGAAAGTGGTCAGTGAGAAGAAGCAGCTTTTCACCACTGGTGTGCCAACCACCAACTTTTCAGGGGCCGTGTGCATGCCAGACCAGCTCGAGGGAGGAATCTTGGAGCAGCATACCCACATCAGCAGCCCCATTCCACCCCACCACCCCAAAATGAGACCAAGACTGTGTCTGTCAATGAGACAGCCACTGCAATCGTGGTGACGCCGACAAGCAGTGACGCTGAATTTTATTTGTCCCTTTCGCAAAGTAGTACCCAATCATTTGAGGAAACAGACAAAGTGGACAGCAGCTGCAGCCAACAATAGTACATGTTCCTCAAATTAGAGCAGAATAGGAGGTTGGGCTTCCTGCCGAGTAAGAACCTCCTCTTTTAGAATCATTGGCTCCCAGAACTCCACCAAGGAAAAGGTAGGGTACTACTCCACCATCTTCTCGAAGTACCACTACTGATGGTGGTGATAGGGACATGGAATGAACCCCGGCATAGTCAGGGAGATGCAGGAGAGGCAAAGGAAAAGAAAAGTTCCTGAAAGCCTTAGAATTATGGAAGAAGATGATGAGGACAATGATGACGATAAGCTAGTCATTGTGGAAGGTGGCACAGAGGAGCCTAACATTACCATTCAACCTGCTCCAAGGATGTGGTACAGGTAACGCCGCCAGCTCCCATATTTGAAAAGCCCCAGCTGAGCCCTGTGCCAACCCCTACCTCAATAGAAGTATGCAATGTAGAGAAGCAATCAACAATGCACCCACCTACCTCCAGTTCTTCATCAGGAATTGGCGGTGTCCCAGTAAAAAGTACTCCTCCCCAGTTTGGGAATTTTTTACACTTAGAAAATGCCGGGGTACCTCATTGGTATTTGCACCTTTTGCCACATGAATGTTCATTGAGGTAAGTCTAGTTCAGTTCCCATTTTGGGCCTGGAGACCAAATGACCCATATGAAAAAGCATCACACAATCCGGTAGAAGGAGCACCTTAAAAAAATTGCTGAATGTGGTGCTGAAGGCGAGGAGAGTCAGAAACATCAGCTACATATCCAATCACAGTGGGAGGTGATGAGGAAGCAGAGGGAGTTATCCTCATGCACAGCAGGCCTGTATCCAGAAGTGCGCCAGCAGAATCACCCCCCTCAACGTCCTCATAATAGCACAAGTAGAGTCAGATGTAAACGTCATGGCATTGTGACTGCCCCAGCACGCTACACATTGAGTTTACCACTACCTGCTTCTTGAAAGCCGTCTACATAAGTGGCCCCAGAAAAAGAAGAAAATCCAAGCTATTGCTATGGGCATGTTTAGATAGGAAGGGCCCTACTACCGCAACCATCCAAAGGCATGCTTGTACAATGGGAAGCTGCCAAAAATGTTAGCGCTGGATGTTATCCCTTTTTTGTGTGGAGGGAATGGGATTGTTAGAATTTGTGGCAGCCATCTGCCCCAAATGGAAGGTTCCAAGTCAGACATATTTTGCTAGAGTTGCCATTCTATTGCTACATCATGATATGCTGCTATTGGTTGGACAAGCTTGTGGACCAGTTGTCACGTGACTGATTAGGTGTGCATCACTGCACACTGGATATCTTTTGGGGGGTAAAGCAAAAACTATCAACAGATCTTTGCTTTGAAGAAAGTTTTAATAGCGTTTGGTGGCATGCAACAGTAGCCGCATTAGTCATAGAGAAATCACATACAGCTCCAAACAACTTGGCTGAATTTAGCTGCAAGGTGTCTGAATGGCTGGGACCCAGAGGTCTCAGATTTGGATTTGTTGCCAGGGACAATGGTAGTAACATAGGCAAGGCCATGGCAGATGGTGGCTATTTCAGAGTCCTCTGTTTGGCACATTGCATCAACCTATTTGTGCTAGCCTTTCTAAAAAAAAGTAAACATAGTCAACAACATACTGACCACCCGCAGATGAATCTGCACTCATTTCAGTCATTCTTTTAAAATCCATTAACTGTTGTATATTATTCAGCACGCTAATAAAGTACTAGTTAAACCCCTGATACAGGAGGTGCCAAAACATTGGAACTCGACCTATTACATGTTGCGTCAGTTTGAGCAGTACAGACTAATCAATGACTATCGTTTTCAAATTCTTATATAATGGCATAAGGCCCAAAAAAAAAAAAGCTTTAATGTAAGGGGCAAGACTATCGAAAAGGTGGAAACCTTCACCTTCACATTTCTGGAGAATATGTTAAATAAGGAGATGAAATGGGATTCTTTCGTCATGGCAAGGGCCCAGCAAACAAGCAGGGTAGTGGAGGGGCTGTTTAGGTTTGCCTGTTTGCCTGTAAGTTAGGCCATAAGCCAATACCCGAGCTTGGTATTAAGCAAAATGCTTGCCGGTTGCATGTGTGTGGCTACCAAAAAAATCATAATCATTTGTTACAAGTGGTGGAAACATGTTTATGAAACGCTTGTTGATGATTCCAAATACCTGTGCCACCTCTTTCTCTCACCAAGAAGTGGGGATGGAATATATACAAGATCGTATTGGCTCTGCCCCCCTGCTCTTATGGACCAAAATTTGGGTCTCTTAAGAGTAACAGTTTTCTAGGGAGATTATTGAAGACTGTATTAATTTGGACACGTCATTGAAGATTCCTTGGCTTCGTTTTGTGAGGGATAGGTTTTCTGAGATTGGGTTGGCCGTGTACTTTGACACCCCAATGAGTTTCCCTGCAATTGTGAAGGTTATAACAAAAGAGTCGCATAACATCTGGGCAATCTTGCATCATTCGCAATTGGAGGCGTCAGATCCTAGCTTCCAGTTTATGCATAAACAGCAATTTTACCTATCTTTCACCACGAATAATCAGATACGTTTTTTTAACAAGATTCCACTTAGGCACTTTATTGGCATTTCCTAAACAATCTGGGTGGATGGACAACCTCACTACTTGCCCTTTCGACATTATGGCAACCCAGAGCACCTTACATTTTACTCTTTTTTGTGCACTTTATAAAAAACCGAGGAGAAGATTTTTGGCACCACTACTCAGGAATATTCGTCCATGTATATAAGTTGAGGGGTTTAGATATCTGCATTCACTGACCAATTCTGTTATTTGCAGTGCAGTGTAAAATTTGATTAAAACTGCAATGTGCATTAGGAAATGTTATGAATTACAGTAACTGGCTGGGGAGAAGAAATGATTTGTATAGTTCCTTTAAAAAAAAAATATGAAATTTTATGGCCGATGAGGCATTCATTTTTAATTGTAATTTTACTTCATTAAGAAACTTTTATTTCAAAAATGTATTTTAAAAATGTATTGTCTTTTTGTTAAACTTTTGTGGTCTTTTACCGGATAAGGTTAGTTTGAATTTGACTATCTTATTCAAAGGGGAGGAGATGCAATTAGGAAAGCTATGACCATGGATGCGGACAAATGGGGCCTAGTCAAATGCCAGGCACAGATGTTCCTCCCTTTTGAGATTTCAACATGGTAAGTTAGAAAGGAGTACAGTATGATGGGCCAAGCTATCCCATTGTTGCATCTGCTACAGGACCATCTAAAGAAGGTGTCTGAAAGGTTTGCACTTGTAGGTGTGAACGGAAACACAGAAGTGCATGCCTTGGCTAAGTTCCTAATCCTTCTCTTGGCTTGTAATGCAAAGCTGCAAAGTGACATTATCTTGTACAAAGAGTATCTCTGTGCCAGACTACTTAATCCATGGTACAAAGAAATTCTGCCCACTTTCATTCCTTTTTCTGAAGGGTATGTTTCAAAATACAAGAAGTGGATTGTTGAACAAGCTGGAGACCTGAAAGAAGAACAGCTGGAACTTTGAGTCCCTCTCTGCAGTTCTGGGATGCCGCCTTCAACTTCCAGAGAGGGCAGTCCTGTTGCACACCACAGCCAGCACCAGCAATAAGATTACCAGTGGAAACAACAACAGGAACATAAGAATTGTCAGCAACTCTGCATTGTCTTGGTATCAAATGGCAGGGCTTAATTCCCATACATAGGTGAAGGCAAAAAGGTTGAGCAAGTGGCAGCACAAATGACCATTCACAGGATGTTCCGGGAGTATCTTGATGACCCAAAAAATGTCTATGTGGTCAAAACCCATTTATGTATTGGTATGGGAAGATATGCCAATGGCCAGAGCTCAGCAGGCTAGCAATAAAGTACCTGGCTTGTCCTGTAGTTAGTGTGCTAGCTGAGTGCATCTTCAGTGCAGCTGGCACAGTTGTTACAGAGAGAAGCACCAATTTCCCCACCTCAAAATGTGGTGAGGTTGACCAAGATCAAAATAAACCAACATTTCATACCACACAATTACACCGTTCCTGAAACAGTACAGGAAGAGCAGGATGATAAGTGGGCAGAATTAGGTATGTTAGCTGACCAAATTCTAGGTGAACCACCTGAGTTTGAGGACAACTCTACTTCCTGGACTGAATATGCCAGCACCACCACAGAACCTTTTATTTATTGCCAGATTGGACTTGGACCAGTATGCAGTGAAGAAGTCTCCACAATTCCTGTATGTCATTGGATTCAATGGCTGACTCCATCACTTGGCAATTCATTTTTTTGCATCACTTAGAAGGGCTTCCCCCAGAAAATCACTGAGTGCCAATATCTAATTCCAATGTGTTGCCTGCGTAAAAGGTACAATTGTGTACCTACCTACTACCTAACCTATACATGCTTGTATTGGAAGAGTTAACTATAAATATTGCAACAATAAGGGAGTGTTGATTAATGATTTATGTGGTGGCAGACAGTGCTCAAAATAATTCGCTATTTCTAGTTCTTTTTATAATACTTGGAATTCTTTGATGTGCCATAGTGGTAGTAGTCTGACCTCAGTCTTTCTAAAGCTATAATATAAATGTGTACGTATAACCTATCAACTTTCGTTTTTTCTTTCAATTTAGTTGCCTGTGATCCTTTTGATAAATACTACAGTTGGTGGTCCGATAGGTGGGAGTAGGAACTTGCTGTGTTGCCGTCCCTACCACTAGCATAAGAAGGCACCTTGGGAAACTCTACAGTAAGGTATTGGAAGATTCTTCATCTATTCATGTAAAAGGGCTATAGGGTGAAGTGAACTACTTCAAGCAGTATGTAACAGACTTGTATTGCAGATGAGATAAGTAATTGTGTATCTATGTTTCCACAGGCTATACAGGGAAAGACAGCATTCCCTCCTAACTGGCATACACTTTAAGAAATAGTAAAGACAGGCTGAGCAAAAAAAGTATCAGTGAAAAGTTAAAATTCAGACAGTGTGGATTATAAACTATTTCCTCTACTAACATACATATATATTATAAAACCCACCCTCTCTACCCAAACAGACCTCCTCTTCTCCCACATTTCCTAATAAATAAATATCATTACTAAATTGTCCAAAAATACACTGCCCAAACTCCCACCTTCTCCACCCACAACAACGGTCTCCCACCAAAAGTAATTTTTTTAAAAAGAGCTAGTAGAGGGCATTCTCTACAAGGGTCTTCAGATGTTGGATGCGGGCCTCAGGCATGCCATCCTATGGTCCAAGTGCGCCAGCTCACACAACAAGCAGTGATGGTGGAAGCTGTCTGAAAGGGGGAATTTGGCACAAGGTCAGGCACAGCAGCCCGACCTGCTGGTGATGCTAGTGTGGCCTGTAGACTGGAGGAAAAGGCAGTTGGACGGTGGAACTGGGCCCAGGGGCAGTGACATGTGTAAGGCCCTCCTTGTCCACCCACGGGTGATAGTGGCCCCTGGTGGCCTCCAGTCTCTGCCACCAGAACCGGGCTGCAATCTTCTGCCAGGTCAGTGGTGTTGGTGGTGGACCAACAAGAGTAGCCACATCAAGAAAGAAATAGAAAAAAGTTAAGAATGCTTTGTGTAAACACTTGTTTGTTTACATTACCCACGCCTCCCATGACCTCCTCCAGCACTAGAGTGACCCAGCCACCGCTGGGCCGCCTAGATCTCCCCTCCTGCCGCCTCGCCTGTCTCGCCTGCCCCCGGGCTGAGGCCGCCGCCCAGAGCTCCCGCTGCTGACTCCCTGCAGCCCCGCCCACCTCCATCCCATTCGCTGACCCCGCCACCCAGCTGACCCGCCCTCCCAGGCTCCTCACTTAAGGGGCCAGCGGGGGAAGAGCCAGGAGTGACCACCGCACCTTTGTCAAGGCCAGGTCACCCCTCCTGCCAGCCGCTGCTCCAGCTGCCTGCCAGTTCCAGTAGCCCGCTCGCCTGCCAGCACCCTCTGCGACCCAGCCGCCGCTGGGCCGCCCGGATCACCCCTCCCGCCTCCCACGCCTCCCGCGACCTCCTCCAGCACTAGAGCGACCCAGCCGCCGCTAGGCCGCCTGGATCTCCCCTCCTGCCGCCTCGCCTGTCTCGCCTGCCCCCGGGCTGAGGCCGCCGCTGACTCCCTGCGGCCCCGCCCACCTCCATCCCATTTTCCAACCCCGCCACCCAGCTGACCCGCCCTCCCCTGCTCCTCACTTATGACGCCCCCTCTGCGACCGCGCAGTGGACGCGCGCAGCGGGAGCACCGATTGAGCGCCGAAGGTGCACCAAGGGAAAGCCCGCCTGCGCCCGTCCGCGCCTGGACCGCGCCCAGCGCAAGACCTCCTGGCCCCCGCAGATGCCCGCCCTCCCGCCGGACCTACGCCGCCACCACCCTCAATGCACTCAACACCAGCCGAATCCCGGGATGCTACCGAGCCACCCCGAGACGCACCCACAGACCCTTCAGCTGCCACGCCTGCAAGTTCACCTGTATCCGGACCTGCCCTGCACCAGCACCCGCCAAGCCGAACACCAGCAGCAACCACCTCAAGTGCATCCTGCTCAACACCCGCTCCGTCCACAGACACGCCATCGAACTCTGGAACCTCCTCGACACCACAGCTCCTGACGTTGCCTTCCTCACGGAAACCTGGATGAACGCCTCCTCAGCGCCCGAGATCGCCATCGCCATCCCAGAGGGATACAAGATCATCCGGAGGGACCGCGCCAACCAGACCAGAGGAGGAGGCATCGCCATCATCCACAGGAACACCATCCGCATCACGACCAACACCGACGACAGCCTGACAACCGCCGAACACCTACACTTCCAGATCCACACCGACCCCAAGACCACCCTCAGAGGCACCCTGATCTACCGACCACCGGGACCACGCACACCATTCAGCAAAGACATCGCAGACTTCATCAGCCCGCACGCCCTCCCCTCCGCTGACTACATCCTCCTCGGGGACCTCAACTTCCACCTGGAGAACAACAACGACCGCAACACCACCACCCTGCTTGACAACCTCGCCAACCTCGGACTGAAGCAGCTGGTGTCCACCCCAACCCACCTCGCCGGACACACACTCGACGCCGTCTTCTCATCCAGCAAAGACATCGCCTTCAGCCACGCCACTGGACTCCACTGGACGGACCACAGCTGCGTCCACTTCAGCTTCAAAAAGAAAGCGACCCACCACCACCAGCAACAGGTCTTGCTGCCGCCCAGCAAACCCGGCAGCAAGAAGGCCCCATGGTTCACAACGAACTCAAGAGCTCCAAGAAGAACTGCAGAGCCCTCGAGAAAGCCTGGAGAAGGGAGCCAACACCGGACAACATGACCACCCTCAAGCTCGCCACCCGGAAGCACCATCAACTGATCCACGCCACCAAGAAAACAGAATTCAAGGACCGGCTGGACAACAACGCACACAACTGCAAGGAACTCTTCAACATCGTGAAAGAGCTCTCCAACCCCAACGCCGGAAACAACGACATCACCCCATCGCAAGACCTCTGCAACTCCCTCGACTCCTACTTCCACAACAAGATCGCTGACATACACAACAGCTTCAGCACACACACAACGCTCCCCACGACCGCACCAATGCCTCCCACCACCACCCTCAGCGCCTGGACCCCGATCAACACAGAAGACACCATCCGCACTATGAACTCTATCCACTCCGGATCTCCGACCGACCCCTGCCCTCACCACGTCTTCAACAAGGCCGACGCTGTCATCGCACCCCACCTGCGGGACATCATCAACACCTCCTTCGACACCGCCACCTTCCCTGAGAGCACGCCGAACTCAGCGCTCTACTAAAGAAACCAACATCGGACCCCACCGAACTCAAGAATTACCGCCCCATCTCGCTCCTCCCGTTTCCAGCCAAAGTCATCGAGAAGACAGTCAACAAACAGCTGGCCGCCTTCCTCGAGACGAATGGATCGCTCGACCCCTCACAGTCTGGCTTCCAAGCCAACCACAGCACCGAGACCGCCCTCATCGCTGCCACCGATGACATCCGAGCCCTGCTGGACAACGGAGAAACAGCGGCCCTCATCCTCCTAGACCTCTCCGCGGCATTCAACGCTGTCTGCCACCGCACCCTAGTGCAGCGCCTCAGCAACGTCGGAGTCCAGGAGAAGGCACTGGAATGGATCATCTCCTTCCTCGACGGAAAAACACAGAGAGTCCGCCTACCACCGTACAAGTCAGAGGCCACCGAAGTCATCTGCGGCGTCCCTCAAGGATCCTCGCTCAGCCCCACCCTTTTCAACGTCTACATGAGCCCCCTCACGGCCATCGCACGCCAACACAACCTCAACATCATCTCCTACGCTGACGACACCCAGCTGATCCTCTCCCTGACCAACGACCCCGCCGCCGCCAGAGCCAACCTTCACGAAGGGATGAAAGACGTAGCCGAGTGGATGACGACCAGCCGCCTGAAACTGAACTCTGACAAGACGGAAGTCCTCATCCTGGGCTCCTCGCCCTCCGCCTGGGACGACTCCCGGTGGCCCCCCGTCCTGGGCACCGCACCCAATCCGACAGACCACGCACGCAACCTAGGCTTCATCCTGGACTCCTCCCTCTCCATGACCAGACAAGTCAACGCCGTCTCCTCGTCGTGCTTCAACATCCTGCGCATGCTACGGAAGATCTTCCGGTGGATCCCCACCGAGACCAGGAAGACGGTCACCCAGGTCCTCGTCACCATCCGTCTGGACTACGGCAACGCCCTCTACGCCGGAACCACCGCCAAGCTCCAGAAGAGACTCCAGCGGATACAGAACGCCTCAGCCAGACTCATCCTCGACATCCCCCGACGCAGCCACATCTCCGGACATCTGAGAGACCTGCACTGGCTCCCCGTCAACAAGAGAATCACCTTCCGTCTCCTCACCCACGCACACAAAGCCCTACACGACCAAGGCCCGAGCTACCTCAACAACCGCCTCAACTTCTACGCTCCCAAACGCCATCTCCGATCAACCAGCCACGCCCTCGCCGCCGTCCCCCGCATCCGAAGAACGACAACAGGAGGAAGGTCGTTCACCTACCTGGCCGACAGGAACTCCGTCCCTCCCGACCTGCGACTGACCCAAGACCACCTCTCCTTCAGGAAGAAGATCAAGACCTGGCTGTTCGAGCAGCAGCGGCACCCCCCCACCCCCATGCGCCTTGAGACCCTCCGGGTGAGTAGTGCGCTTTATAAATGTCTTTGATTGATTGATTGATTGATTATATAGTGGCACAGTATAACTACAATTGCTGGTCCCCTAGGAGCCATTGGCATATTTTTTATGTAATTAGGAAAGTCAGTCACAGGGACATAATTTTAACAACACATGCCTCACATAAAAGAACTGACTGGCTGAAAAGAAGCATAAGATTAAAATTCCTATGAAAAAGTAAACCACACAGACACTTGGGCCCAATTCACAAAGGCAAAGTGAGACGAAAGTCTAACTTTGGCAGATGATTACTAATATGTCACACACATCACGTATAACATTCGGATACTCAATATCCTGTCTACCATAAGTCAACAGTGGGAAAAGCAATGCACTCCAGTACAGGGAAAGGGACAGGATACATAGATTTTATTGGGTATATTTGTCACAGAGTATCCCATCGGCAAAGCACGAAAATCACAGACACAATCCAATTTGAAATTACTTTAACCTTCCTTTGTTTTGTTCGAAATAGAGCACCAAGCAGCCAATGCTTTTCGTTCTTTTAGACAAGAACTTCGTCAGGGCTATCAAACTGTTTGTGGTTGTATTCGAAGAGGGCAAAATTACCAGGCTGGCTTAAGTAGGAACACCTACCTAGACTTCAACCTCCTTGTCCAAGGACAAATGAAAATTAAATGTCTGCTGAGCCTATCAAACTTGTTGATGGCTGAATTCCCAAAGCCAAAGACGAGAAATATTAAATGTCTTTTGTGCCAAAACACGGCATCTCGGACGTCGAAGTATACGTAAATCTAAGCGCTCGATGAATGATGATGCGTGGGATCTGCCTCACTTAAGAAATACAGTGGGCATACTAGTAATTGTAAATAACCAAGCAAAGTTACTTGCAATTGCCTGTACCTGCCACCACAGACACGCCCCCTTCAGCTGCCTGCTGCTGGTGCAATGGTGCTGTTGGTCCCATCACGGGTGGTCTGTGCAGCTAGAACAAACATTACACATTATACATGTCAGAAAATCCTCCTCCTTTTTCTTTTTTTTAGAAAAATACAACAGCAACACATGAGATAATCTTAAGTCAGATAAATTCCATCTTCCTTGCGAAGTCTCTCAGGGCTCGGCACTTTCACCCACATTGTTCAATATTTAGGTGACTCTGCTGGCTCTACTAGTTAAGCACCATTGCTTTTTGCTTGTGTCATATGCTGATGACACACAAGTTATAATCTCCATATCCTCCCAAGATCATCTGCCCTCAGCCAGGTTTCACAGTTGTATGGTTCATATTATTCAATGGATGCACCTCAACTTTCTAAAATTAAACACTCAGAAGACGGAGGTCATGGAATTTGGCTCTGGTCCTCCCATTTGGAATTCTGACTGGTGGCCGGGAAAAGCAGGAGCCTGTCCACTGCCTGTGACCAAAATGAGAAACCTGGGCGTGATGTTCGACACCCAGCGTAGCTTTATGGGGCAGATAAACCAGGTTACCTCAACCTGCTATTTCACTCTACGAATTTTGCTGAAGATTTTACCGTATCTCCCGATGGAGCTGCAAAAACCAGTTGTCTTAGCACTCGTTCTGTCTCGGATTGATTATTGCAATGCTCTTTATCTTGGTTTGGATAGAGACAATTGAACACATTTCAATCCCTAGAGAACGCAGCAGCTTGGATCCTACTGAATCCCCCCAAAAATAGTCATATATCAGGGACTATCAGAAAATTTCACTGGCTCCCAGTCAAGGAGCGAATTGAATTTAAGGCGTTATGCTTGATTCAGAGAAGCTTACACATGGAGGATGCCCCACAGAATATTGTAAATTATTCCAATGGTATACTCCTGATCGCTCCCTGTGATCAGCAAAGCAAGCACTCGTTAGGTCTTCAAGAATCAAGAAAGCAAAATAGGGTGGGAGAAGCCTCTCTCATCTGGCTTCTAAACTATGGAGTAAGCTGCCACTTAATATTAGATCTTTACTGACCCATGCAAATATCCGTGCCTTGTTGAAAACCTGGCTTTTTCCGAAGCAGTAGCATTCTTTTTCCTGACCTTTTCATATCTCTGCTATTCCAGCACCAAGACGCCTCGGCTATAGAGTGCTTTACAAACTTTTACTTACTTACTTACTTACTATGGTTCAGTTCACAGTATCTCCTATTCCATCTGAAATTTCACTTTGGGCATTTTGCTTGTTGACAATGTTAGAAAACCCAGTAGTCAAGCCAACCATAATGGAGGGGCAGAGCTATGATGACTGTGCAATGAAGGGGTAGAATACATTGGTCAATAAAGGACACAGGACTGTGGTTGGCAAATGCAATGGGACTATCTTCATACTACTCACCTGCCATGTTGCACTACCATCAAAACTGTTGTTAAGCCCTATTCGATATTTCCTACACTACATTTGGAAATTCTTAATCTTGTCTTAAAACATAGCTCCACCTTTGATGGGCCAACTCAGTTAGTTTTGCAATTCAATGCATAGATGCATATTTGACATACTACATCACTGGAAGATTGCTTGGGACTGTACAAGCTACATAAAAAGAAAGACTCAGAGAACACTAACTTACCGTTAATATATTAATACTACTACCACAGTACCACTATTTTAGTGACAGAAGGACAGAAGAGACAAGGTAGCACCAAGCACCTGGTTCACTGAAATGAATGTCTGACAAAATATGGACAGACAGAAAATCGGGCTACAAAAATATCAGCACAGAAATAACGAAGTCAAAAATATCGAACTCCAATCTACATAAAGGTAAGTACAAATACATCGGAAAAATATATCAGGGTCAAAAATATCGATGTTAAAAATATCGTTTTTTAAAATATTTTAATAATAATGTAAAATAAAATAAATAATACATATAATTAAAAAATATAGATATAAATATTAAAATATATTTAAAAATATTAACTAATACATATAGGGGCCGATTGCGATTCGGTAAAATCCCTTACAAATAGCCTTACGGAGCATATTTCCCGTATGAATCATACCCTGAAACGTCTCTGTACGTATGATGAAGTACGATTTGGATCCAACGCAGATCTCCGTAAGATTCGTACCAATAACCATACGACTGAAATATACGTACGATTTATATCCAGAAGAGGCATTACGCGACGTCCGTGCGTAAAGAAGCAGCAGTTTCCAGTTCGTCTCTGCAACACTCCATACGACACTTTTTCTACGAGAAATCAAAACATCTGTAAAAACATAGTCCGGCCCGAACCCCATCCCATCCCTGGTACGCGACACACACGCTGTGAACCCCTTCGTCCGTGTCATCCCAGTCCTGTACGCCTACGACATGGTGCACAGAAACCGACGACGGTGCATACGGTGAGCACAACGTACCGCAACAACGGAAGTGTACTTGTACGGTGCGTCTTACCCGCACGCGTATATAACCATTGCAATAGTGATACGATGTGCACACATGCCAGGAATGTTGGGGTACGGTGCATTTCACGCGCTCTCCTATGACACCATGACAATAGTGATACGATGCTCACACGCGCCATGAATGTTGGGATTCGGTGCATTTCACACGCTCGTGTATGGCACCATTACAATAGTGATATGATGCGCACACACGCCATGAATGTTGGGGTACTGTGTGATTTAAGCGCTCGAGTATGGCACCATTACAATAGTGATATGATGCGCACACGCACTATGAATGTTGGGATATGGTGTGTTTCATGCGCTTGAGTATGGCACTATTACAATAGTGATACGATGCGCACACACGCCATGAATGTTGGGGTACGGTGCGTTCCACGCGCTCATGTATGGTACCAGGACAATTGTGATAGGAGGCACAAACACACCATCAACCCCATGTTGCCAACAGTATGGGGGTGGGTGCACAGGACTCCCAGCAGTGCCCAACAGTATGGTAGTGGGTATATAATACTCCCAGCAGTGCCCAGACATATGAGGGGTGGGTGCACATGACTCCTAGCATTGCCCAGACATATGAGGGGTGAGTGCACAGGACTCCCAGCAGTGCCCAACAGTATGGGGGTGGGTGGATATAACTACCAGCAGTGCCCAACAGTATGGGGTTGGTGAAGAGGACTCCCAGTAGTGCCCAGACATATGAGTGGTGGGTGCACAGGACTCCCAGCAGTGCCCAACAGTATGGGGGTGGGTGCACAGGACTCCCAGCAGTGCCCAGACATATGACTGGTGGGTGCACATGACTCCCAGCAATGCCCAGACATATGAGGGGTGGGTGTATTTGACTCCCAGCAGTGCCCAGACATATGAGGGGTGGGTACACATGACTCCCAGCAGTGCCCAACAGTATGGGGTGGGCGCACATGACTCCCTGTAGTGCCCAGACATATGAGGGGTGGGTGCACAGGACTCCCTGCCATGCCCAACAGTATGGGGGTGGGTGGATATAACTACCAGCAGTGCCCAACAGTATGGGGTTGGTGCAGAGGACTCCCAGCAGTGCCCAGACATATGAGTGGTGGGTGCACAGAACTCCCAGCAGTGCCCAGACATGGGAGGGTTGGGTGGATATGACTCCCAGCAGTGCCCAATAGTATGGGGGTGGGTGGATATGACTCCCAGCAGTGACCAACAGTATGGGGGTTGGTGCACAGGACTCCCAGTAGTGCCCAGACATGTGAGTGGTGGGTGCACATGACTCCCAGCAGTGCCCAACAGTATGGGGGTTGGTGGATATGACTCCCAGCAGTGCCTAGACATATGAGGGGTGGGTGCACATGACTCCCAGAAGTGCCCAGACATATGAGGGGTGGGTGCAGATGACTCCCTGCAGTGCCCAACAATATGGGGGTGGGTAGATATGACTCCCAGCAGTGCCCAACAGTATGACTCCCAGCAGTGCCCAGAAATATGAGGGGTGGGTGGATATGCCTCCCAGCAGTGCCCAGACATATGAGGGTGGGTGCACATGACTCCCAGCCATGCCCAATAGTATGGGGGTGGTGGATATGAGTCCCAGCAGTGCCCAGACATATGAGGGGAGGGTATATATGACTTCCAGCAGTGCCCAGACATATGAGGGGTGGGTGCACAGGACTCCCTGCAGTGCCCAACAGTATGGGGTGGGTGGATATGACTCCCAGCGGTACTCTACAGTATGGGGGTGGTGGCACAGGACTCCCAGCAGAGCCCAACAGTATGGAGGTGGGTGGATATGACTCCCAGCAGTGCCCAGACATATGAGGGGTGGCTGCACATGACTCTCAGCAGTGCCCAGACATATGAGGGGTGGGTGCACAGGACTCCCTGCAGTGCCCAACAGAATGGGGGTGGGTGGATATGACTCCCAGCAGTGCCCAACAGTATGTGGGTGGGTGCACAGGACTCTCAGTAGTGCCCATTCATATGATTGATGGGTGCACATGACTCCCAGCACTGCCCAGACATATGAGTAGTGGGTGGATATGACTCCTAGTAGTGCCCAGACATATGAGGGGTGGCCGCACAGGATTCCCCGCAGTTCCCAACAGTATGGGGGGTGGATATGACTACCAGCAGTGCCCAACAGTATGGGGGTGTGTGGATATGACTCCCAGCAGTGCCCAGACATATGAAGGGTGGGTGCACATGACTCCCAGAAGTGCCCAGACATATGAGGGATGGGTGCACATGACTCCCTGCAGTGCCCAACAATATGGGGGTGGGTAGATATGACTCCCAGTAGTGCCCAACAGTATGGGGGTGGGTGCACAGGACTCCCAGCAGTGCCCAAAGGTATGGGGGGGTGTGGATATGACTCCCAGCAGTGCCCAGACATATGAGTGGTGGGTGCACATGACTCCCAGCAGTGCCCAGACATATGAGGGTGGGTGGATATGACTCACAGGAGTGCCCAGACATATGAGGGGTGGGTTCACATGACTCCCATCAGTGCCCAACAGTATGGGGGTGGGTGAACATGACTCCCGGCAGTGCCCAGCCATATGAGGGGTGGGTGCACAGGACTCCCTGCAGTACCCAGACATATGAGTGGTGGGTGCACATGACTCCCAGCAGTGCCCAGACATATGAGGGATGGGTGGATGTGACTCCCAGCATTGCCCAACAGTATGCAGGTGGGTGGATATGACTTTCAGCAGTGCCCAGACATATGCGGGGTGGGTGCACATGACTCCCAGCAGTGCCCAGACATATGAGGGGTGGGTGCACATGACTCCCAGCAGTGCCCAGACATATGAGGGGAGGGTGGACATGACTCCCAGCAGTGCCCAGACATATGAGGGGTGGGTGCACAGGACTCCCTGCAGTGCCCAACAGTATGTGGTGGGTGGATATGACTCCCAGCAGTGCCCAACAGTATGGGAGTGGGTGCACAGGACTCCCATCAATGCCCAGACATATGAGTGGTGGGTGCACGTGACTCCCAGCAGTGCCCAGACATATGAGGGGTGGGTGGATATGACTCCCAGCAGTGCCCAGACATATGAAGGGTGCACAGGTCTCCCTGAAGTGCCCATCAGGATGGGGGTGGGTGGAAATGACTCCCAGCAGTGCCCAACAGTATGGGGGTGGGTGCTCAGGACTCCAGCAGTGCCCAACAGTATAAGGGTGAGTGATTATGACTCCCAGCAGTGCCCAGACATATGAGGGGTGGATAATTATGACTCCCAGCAGTGCCCAGACATATGAGGGGTGGGTGCACAGGACTCCCTGCAGTTCCCAACAGTATGAGGGTAGGTGGATATGACTCCCAGCGGTACCCTGCAGGATGGGGGTGGGTGCACAGGACTCCCAGCAGTGCCCAACAGTATGGGGGTGGGTGGACATGACTCCCAGCAGTGCCCATACATATTAGGGGTGGGTGCACATGACTCCCAGCAGGCCCAACAGTATGGGGGTGGGTGGATATGACTCCCAGCAGTGCCAAACAGTATGGGGGTGGGTGCACAGGACTCTCAGCAGTGCCCAGTCATATGAGTGGTGGGTGCACATGACTCCCAGCAGTGCCCAGATATATGAGGGGTGGGTGGATATGACTCCTAGCAGTGCCCAGACATATGGGGGTGGGTGCACAGGACTCCCTGCAGAGCCAAACAATATGGGGGTGGCTGGATATGACTCCCAGCAGTGCCCAACTGTATGGGGTGGGTGCACAGGACTCCCAGCAGTGCCCAGACATATGAGTGGTTGGTGGACATGACTCCCAGCAGTGCCCAGACATATTAAGGGTGGGTGGATATGACTCCCAGCAGTGCCCAACAGTATGCGGGTGGGTGGATATGACTCCCAGGCGTGCCCAGACATATGAGGGGTGGCTGGATATTACTCCCAGCAGTGCCCAGATATATGAGGGGTGGGTGCACATGACTCCCAGCAGTGACCAGCCATTTGAGGGGTGGGTGCACAGGACTCCCTGCAGTGCCCAACAGTATGGGGGTGGGTGGATATGACTCCCAGCAGTGCCCAACAGTATGGGGGTGGGTGCACAGGACTCCCAGCAGTGCCCAGACATATGAGTGGTGGGTGCACATGACTCTCAGCAGTGCCCAGACATATGAGGGGTGGGTGCACAGGACTCCCTGCAGTGCCCAACAGAATGGGGGTGGGTGGATATGACTCCCAGCAGAGCCCAACAGTATGTGGGTGGGTGCACAGGACTCTCAGTAGTGCCCATTCATATGATTGGTGGGTGCACATGACTCCCAGCACTGCCCAGACATATGAGTAGTGGGTGGATATGACTCCTAGTAGTGCCCAGACATATGAGGGGTGGCCGCACAGGATTCCCCGCAGTTCCCAACAGTATGGGGGGTGGATATGACTACCAGCAGTGCCCAACAGTATGGGGGTGTGTGGATATGACTCCCAGCAGTGCCCAGACATATGAAGGGTGGGTGCACATGACTCCCAGAAGTGCCCAGACATATGAGGGATGGGTGCACATGACTCCCTGCAGTGCCCAACAATATGGGGGTGGGTAGATATGACTCCCAGTAGTGCCCAACAGTATGGGGGTGGGTGCACAGGACTCCCAGCAGTGCCCAACGGTATGGGGGGGTGTGGATATGACTCCCAGCAGTGCCCAGACATATGAGTGGTGGGTGCACATGACTCCCAGCAGTGCCCAGACATATGAGGGTGGGTGGATATGACTCACAGGAGTGCCCAGACATATGAGGGGTGGGTTCACATGACTCCCATCAGTGCCCAACAGTATGGGGGTGGGTGAACATGACTCGCGGCAGTGCCCAGCCATATGAGGGGTGGGTGCACAGGACTCCCTGCAGTACCCAGACATATGAGTGGTGGGTGCACATGACTCCCAGCAGTGCCCAGACATGTGAGGGATGGGTGGATGTGACTCCCAGCATTGCCCAACAGTATGCAGGTGGGTGGATATGACTCCCAGCAGTGCCCAGACATATGCGGGGTGGGTGCACATGACTCCCAGCAGTGCCCAGACATATGAGGGGTGGGTGCACATGACTCCCAGCAGTGCCCAGACATATGAGGGGAGGGTGGACATGACTCCCAGCAGTGCCCAGACATATGAGGGGTGGGTGCACAGGACTCCCTGCAGTGCCCAACAGTATGTGGTGGGTGGATATGACTCCCAGCAGTGCCCAACAGTATGGGAGTGGGTGCACAGGACTCCCATCAATGCCCAGACATATGAGTGGTGGGTGCACGTGACTCCCAGCAGTGCCCAGACATATGAGGGGTGGGTGGATATGACTCCCAGCAGTGCCCAGACATATGAAGGGTGCACAGGTCTCCCTGAAGTGCCCATCAGGATGGGGGTGGGTGGAAATGACTCCCAGCAGTGCCCAACAGTATGGGGGTGGGTGCTCAGGACTCCAGCAGTGCCCAACAGTATAAGGGTGAGTGATTATGACTCCCAGCAGTGCCCAGACATATGAGGGGTGGATAATTATGACTCCCAGCAGTGCCCAGACATATGAGGGGTGGGTGCACAGGACTCCCTGCAGTTCCCAACAGTATGAGGGTAGGTGGATATGACTCCCAGCGGTACCCTGCAGGATGGGGGTGGGTGCACAGGACTCCCAGCAGTGCCCAACAGTATGGGGGTGGGTGGACATGACTCCCAGCAGTGCCCATACATATTAGGGGTGGGTGCACATGACTCCCAGCAGGCCCAACAGTATGGGGGTGGGTGGATATGACTCCCAGCAGTGCCAAACAGTATGGGGGTGGGTGCACAGGACTCTCAGCAGTGCCCAGTCATATGAGTGGTGGGTGCACATGACTCCCAGCAGTGCCCAGATATATGAGGGGTGGGTGGATATGACTCCTAGCAGTGCCCAGACATATGGGGGTGGGTGCACAGGACTCCCTGCAGAGCCTAACAATATGGGGGTGGCTGGATATGACTCCCAGCAGTGCCCAACTGTATGGGGTGGGTGCACAGGACTCCCAGCAGTGCCCAGACATATGAGTGGTTGGTGGACATGACTCCCAGCAGTGCCCAGACATATTAAGGGTGGGTGGATATGACTCCCAGCAGTGCCCAACAGTATGCGGGTGGGTGGATATGACTCCCAGGCGTGCCCAGACATATGAGGGGTGGCTGGATATTACTCCCAGCAGTGCCCAGATATATGAGGGGTGGGTGCACATGACTCCCAGCAGTGACCAGCCATTTGAGGGGTGGGTGCACAGGACTCCCTGCAGTGCCCAACAGTATGGGGGTGGGTGGATATGACTCCCAGCAGTGCCCAACAGTATGGGGGTGGGTGCACAGGACTCCCAGCAGTGCCCAGACATATGAGTGGTGGGTGCACATGACTCCCAGCAGTGCCCAGACATATGAGGGGAGGGTGGATATGACTCCCAGCAGTGCCCAGACATATGAGGGGTGGATGCACAGGACTCCCTGCAATGCCCAACAGTATGGGGTGGGTGGATATGAACTCCCAGCAGTGCCCAACAGTATGGGGGTGGGTGTACAGGACTCCCATCAATGCCCAGACATATGAGTGGTCGGTGCACGGGACTCCCAGCAGTGCCCAGACATATGAGGGGTGGGTGGATATGACTCCCAGCAGTGCCCAAACATATGAAGGGTGGGTGCACAGGACTCCCTGAAGTGCCCATCAGGATGGGGGTGGGTGGAAATGACTCCCAGCAGTGCCCAACAGTATTAGGGTGGGTGCTCAGGACTCCAGCAGTGCCCAACAGTATGGGGGTGAGTGAATATGACTCCCAGCAGTGCCCAGACATATGAGGGGTGGATAATTATGACTCCCAGCAGTGCCCAGACATATGAGGGGTGGGTGCACAGGACTCCCTGCAGTTCCCAACAGTATGAGGGTAGGTGGATATGACTCCCAGCGGTACCCTGCAGTATGGGGGTGGGTGCACAGGACTCCCAGCAGTGCCCAACAGTATGGGGGTGGGTGGACATGACTCCCAGCAGTGCCCATACATATTAGGGGTGGGTGCACATGACTCCCAGCAGTGCCCAACAGTATGGGGGTGGGTGGATATGACTCCCAGCAGTGCCCATCAGTATGGGGGTGGGTGCACAGGACTCTCAGCAGTGCCCAGTCATATGAGTGGTGGGTGCACATGACACCCAGCAGTGCCCAGACATATGAGGGGTGAGTGGATATGACGCCTAGCAGTGCCCAGACATATGGGGTGGGTGCACAGGACTCCCTGCAGTGCCTAACAGTATGGGGGTGGGTGGATTTGACTCCCAGCAGTGCCCAGCAGTATGGGGGTGGGTGCACAGGACTCCCAGCAGTTCCCAACAGAATGGGGGTGGGTGGATATGAGTCCCAGCAGTGCCCAAACATATGAGGGGTGGGTGCACATAACTTCCAGAAGTGCCCAGACATAAGAGGGGTGGGTGAAAATGACTTCCTGCAGTGCCCAACAATATGGGGGTGGCTGGATATGACTCCCAGCAGTGCCCAACTGTATGGGGTGGGTGCACAGGACTCCCAGTAGTGCCCAGACATATGAGTGGTTGGTGGACATGACTCCCAGCAGTGCCCAGACATATGAAGGGTGGGTGGATATGACTCCCAGCAGTGCCCAACAGTATGCAGGTGGGTGGATATGACTCCCAGCAGTGCCCAGACATATGAGGGGTGGGTGGATATTACTCCCAGCAGTGCCCAGATATATGAGGGGTGGGTGCACATGACTCCCAGCAGTGACCAGCCATTTGAGGGGTGGGTGCATAGGACTCACTGCAGTGCCCAACAGTATGGGGGTGGGTGGATATGATTCCCAGCAGTGCTCAACAGCATGTGGGTGGGTGCACAGGACTCCCAGCAGTGCCCAGACATATGAGTAGTGGGTGCACATGACTCCCAATAGTGCCCAGGCATATGAGAGGTGGGTGGATATGATTCTCAGCAGTGGCCGGACATATGAGGTATAGGTTCACAGGAGTGCCTGCTGTGCCCAACAGTATGGGGGAGGGTGGATATGACACTCAGAAGTGCCCAACAGTATGGGGGTGGGTGCACAGGACTCCAGCAATGCCCAACAGTATGGGGGTGGGTGGATATGACTCCCAGCATCTAGATCCCAGACATATGAGGGGTGGGTGCATATGACTTCCAGCAGTGCCCAGACATATGAGGGGTGGGTGCACAGGACTCTCTGCAGTGCCCAACAGTATGGGGGTGGGTGGATATTACTCCCAGCAGTACCAAACAGTAGGGGGTGGGTGCACAGGACTCCCAGCAGTGCCCAGTCATATGAGTGCTGGGTGCACTTGACTGCCAGCAGTGCCCAGACATTTGAGGGGTGGGTGGATATAACTGCTAGCAGTGCCCAGACATATGAGGGGTGGGTGCACAGGACTCCCTTCAGTGCCCAACCGTATGGGCTGGGTGGATATGACTCCCAGCAGTGCCCAACAGTATGGGGGTGGGTGCGCAGGACTCCCAGCAGTTCCCAACAGTATGGGGGTGGGTGGATATGACTCCCAGCAGTGCCCAGACATATGAGGGGTGGGTGCCATTGACTCCCAGCAGTGCCCAGACATATAAGGGGTGGGTGCACAGGACTCCCTGCAGTGCCCAACAGTATGGGGGTGGGTGGATATGACTCCCAGCAGTGCCCAACAGTATGGGGGTGGGTGCACAGGACTCCCAGCAGTGCCCAGACATATGAGTGGTGGGTGCACATGACTCCCAGCAGTGCCCAGACATATGAGGGGTGGGTGGATATGACTCCCAGCAGTGCCCAGACTTACGAGGGGTGGGTGCACAGGACTCCCTGCAGTGCCCAACAGTATGGGGTGGGTGCACAGGACTCCAATCTGTACCCGACAGTATGGAGGTGGGTGTATATGACTCCCAGCAGTGCCCAGCCATATGAGGGGTGGGTGCGCATGACTCCCAGCAGTGCCCAGACATATGAGGGCTGGGTGCACAGGACTCCCTTCAGTGCCCAAAAGTATGGGGGGTGCACAGGACTCCCAGCAGTGCCCAGACTTATAAGGGGTGGGTGCACAGGACTCCCAGTAGTGCCCAACAGTATGCAGTGGGTGGATATGACTCCCAGCAGTGCCCAGACATATGAGGGGTGGGTGGATATGACTCTCAGCGGTGCCCAGACATATGAGTTGTGGGTGCACATGACTCCCAGCAGTGTCCAACAGTATGGGGGTAGGTGCACAGGACTCCCAGCAGCGCCCAGACATATGAGTGGTGGGTGCACATGACTCCCAGCAGTGCCCAGACATATGAGGGGTGGGTGTATATGACTCCCAGCAGTGCCCAGACATATGAGTGGTGGGTGCACAGGACTCTCTGCAGTGCCCAACAGTATGGGGGTGGGTGGATATGACTCCCAGCAGTGCCAAACAGTAGGGGGGTGGGTGCACAGGACTCCCAGCAGTGCCCAGTCATATGAGTGCTGGGTGCACTTGACTCCCAGCAGTGCCCAGACATATGAGGGGTGGGTAGATATAACTGCTAGCAGTGCCCAGACATATGAGGGGTGGGTGCACAGGACTCCCTTCAGTGCCCAACCATATGGGGTGGGTGGATATGACTCCCAGCAGTGCCCAACAGTATGGGGGTGGGTGCGCAGGACTGCCAGCAGTTCGTAACAGTATGGGGGTGGGTGGATATGACTCCCAGCAGTGCCCAGACATATGAGGGGTGGGCGCCATTGACTCCCAGCAGTGCCCAGGCATATGAGGGGTGGGAGCACAGGACTCCCTGCAGTGCCCAACAGTATGGGGGTGGGTGGATATGACTCCCAGCAGTGCCCACACATATGAGGGGTGGGTGCCATTGACTCCCAGCAGTGCCCAGACATATGAGGGGTGGGTGCACAGGACTCCCTGCAGTGCCCAACAGTATGGGGGTGGGTGGATATGACTCCCAGCAGTGCCCAACAGTATGGGGGTGGGTGCAAAGGACTCCCAGCAGTGCCCAGCCATATGAGTGGTGGGTGCACATGACTCCCAGCAGTGCCCAGACATATGAGGGGTGGGTGGATATGACTCCCAGCAGTGCCCAGACTTATGAGGGGTGGGTGCACAGGACTCCCTGCAGTGCCCAACAGTATGGGGTGAGTGCACAGGACTCCCATCAGTGCCCAACAGTATGGGGGTCGGTGTATATGACTCCCAGCAGTGCCCAGCCATATGAGGGGTGGGTGCACATGACTCCCAGCAGTGCCCAGACATATGAGGGGTGGGCGCACAGGATTACCTTCAGTGCCCAACAGTATGGGGGGTGCACAGGACTCCCAGCAGTGCCTAACACTATGGGGGTGGGTGGATTTGACTCCCAGCAGTGCCCAGCAGTATGGGGGTGGGTGCACAGGACTCCCAGCAGTGCCCAACAGAATGGGGGTGGGTGGATATGACTCCCAGCAGTGCCCAGACATATGAGGGGTGGGTGCACATAACTTCCAGAAGTGCCCAGACATAAGAGGGGTGGGTGAAAATGACTCCCTGCAGTGCCCAACAATATGGGGGTGGCTGGATATGACTCCCAGCAGTGCTCAACTGTATGGGGTGGGTGCACAGGACTCCCAGCAGTGCCCAGACATATGAGTGGTTGGTGAACATGACTCCCAGCAGTGCCCAGACATATGAAGGGTGGGTGGATATGACTCCCAGCAGTGCCCAACAGTATGCGGGTGCGTGGATATGACTCCCAGCAGTGCCCAGACATATGAGGGGTGGGTGGATATTACTCCCAGCAGTGCCCAGATATATGAGGGGTGGGTGCACATGACTCCCAGCAGTGACCAGCCATTTGAGGGGTGGGTGCACAGGACTCCCTGCAGTGCCCAACAGTATGGGGGTGGGTGGATATGATTCCCAGCAGTGCTCAACAGCATGTGGGTGGGTGCACAGGACTCCCAGCAGTGCCCAGACATATGAGTAGTGGGTGCACATGACTCCCAATAGTGCCCAGGCATATGAGAGGTGGGTGGATATGATTCCCAGCAGTGGCCGGACATATGAGGTATAGGTTCACAGGAGTGCCTGCTGTGCCCAACAGTATGGGGGAGGGTGGATATGACACTCAGAAGTGCCCAACAGTATGGGGGTGGGTGCACAGGACTCCAGCAATGCCCAACAGTATGGGGGTGGGTGGATATGACTCCCAGCATCTAGTTCCCAGACATATGAGGGGTGGGTGCATATGACTTCCAGCAGTGCCCAGACATATGAGGGGTGGGTGCACAGGACTCTCTGCAGTGCCCAACAGTATGGGGGTGGGTGGATATGACTCCCAGCAGTGCCAAACAGTAGGGGGGTGGGTGCACAGGACTCCCAGCAGTGCCCAGTCATATGAGTGCTGGGTGCACTTGACTCCCAGCAGTGCCCAGACATATGAGGGGTGGGTGGATATAACTGCTAGCAGTGCCCAGACATATGAGGGGTGGGTGCACAGGACTCCCTTCAGTGCCCAACCGTATGGGGTGGGTGGATATGACTCCCAGCAGTGCCCAACAGTATGGGGATGGGTGCGCAGGACTCCCAGCAGTTCCCAACAGTATGGGGGTGGGTGGATATGACTCCCAGCAGTGCCCAGACATATGAGGGGTGGGTGCCATTGACTCCCAGCAGTGCCCAGACATATAAGGGGTGGGTGCACAGGACTCCCTGCAGTGCCCAACAGTATGGGGGTGGGTGGATATGACTCCCAGCAGTGCCCAACAGTATGGGGGTGGGTGCACAGGACTGTGCACCCACCCCACTGCTAGCAGTGCCCAGACATATGAGGGGTGGGTGCACAGGACTCCCTTCAGTGCCCAACCGTATGGGGTGGGTGGATATGCCTCCCAGCAGTGCCCAACAGTATGGGGGTGGGTGCGCAGGACTCCCAGCAGTTCCCAACAGTATGGGGGTGGGTGGATATGACTCCCAGCAGTGCCCAGACATATGAGGGGTGGGTGCCATTGACTCCCAACAGTGCCCAGACATATAAGGGGTGGGTGCACAGGACTCCCTGCAGTGCCCAACAGTATGGGGGTGGGTGGATATGACTCCCAGCAGTGCCCAGACATATGAGTGGTGGGTGCACATGACTCCCAGCAGTGCCCAGACATATGAGGGGTGGGTGGATATGACTCCCAGCAGTGCCCAGACTTACGAGGGGTGGGTGCACAGGACTCCCTGCAGTGCCCAACAGTATGGAGGTGGGTGTATATGACTCCCAGCAGTGCCCAGCCATATGAGGGTTGGGTGCACATGACTCCCAGCAGTGCCCAGACATATGAGGGGTGGGTGCACAGGACTCCCTTCAGTGCCCAAAAGTATGGGGGGTGCACAGGACTCCCAGCAGTGCCCAGACTTATAAGGGGTGGGTGCACAGGACTCCCAGTAGTGCCCAACAGTATGCAGTGGGTGGATATGACTCCCAGCAGTGCCCAGACATATGAGGGGTGGGTGGATATGACTCTCAGCGGTGCCAAGACATATGAGGCGTGGGTGCACATGACTCCCAGCAGTGTCCAACAGTATGGGGGTAGGTGCACAGGACTCCCAGCAGTGCCCAGACATATGAGTGGTGGGTGCACATGACTCCCAGCAGTGCCCAGACATATGAGGGGTGGGTGGATATGACTCCCAGCAGTGCCCAGACATATGAGTGGTGGGTGCACAGGACTCTCTGCAGTGCCCAACAGTATGGGGGTGGGTGGATATGACTCCCAGCAGTGCCAAACAGTAGGGGGGTGGGTGCACAGGACTCCCAGCAGTGCCCAGTCATATGAGTGCTGGGTGCACTTGACTCCCAGCAGTGCCCAGACATATGAGGGGTGGGTGGATATAACTGCTAGCAGTGCCCAGACATATGAGGGGTGGGTGCACAGGACTCCCTTCAGTGCCCAACCATATGGGGTGGGTGGATATGACTCCCAGCAGTGCCTAACAGTATGGGGGTGGGTGCGCAGGACTCCCAGCAGTTCGTAACAGTATGGGGGTGGGCGGATATGACTCCCAGCAGTGCCCAGACATATGAGGGGTGGGTGCCATTGACTCCCAGCAGTGCTCAGACATATGAGGGGTGGGTGCACAGGACTCCCTGCAGTGCCCAACAGTATGGGGGTGGGTGGATATGACTCCCAGCAGTGCCCACACATATGAGGGGTGGGTGCCATTGACTCCCAGCAGTGCCCAGACATATGAGGGGTGGGTGCACAGGACTCCCTGCAGTGCCCAACAGTATGGGAGTGGGTGGATATGACTCCCAGCAGTGCCCAACAGTATGGGGGTGGGTGCACAGGACTCCCAGCAGTGCCCAGACATATGAGTGGTGGGTGCACATGACTCCCAGCAGTGCCCAGACATATGAGGGGTGGGTGGATATGACTCCCAGCAGTGCCCAGACATATGAGGGGTGGGTGCACATAACTTCCAGAAGTGCCCAGACATAAGAGGGGTGGGTGAAAATGACTCCCTGCAGTGCCCAACAATATGGGGGTGGCTGGATATGACTCCCAGCAGTGCTCAACTGTATGGGGTGGGTGCACAGGACTCCCAGCAGTGCCCAGACATATGAGTGGTTGGTGAACATGACTCCCAGCAGTGCCCAGACATATGAAGGGTGGGTGGATATGACTCCCAGCAGTGCCCAACAGTATGCGGGTGCGTGGATATGACTCCCAGCAGTGCCCAGACATATGAGGGGTGGGTGGATATTACTCCCAGCAGTGCCCAGATATATGAGGGGTGGGTGCACATGACTCCCAGCAGTGACCAGCCATTTGAGGGGTGGGTGCACAGGACTCCCTGCAGTGCCCAACAGTATGGGGGTGGGTGGATATGATTCCCAGCAGTGCTCAACAGCATGTGGGTGGGTGCACAGGACTCCCAGCAGTGCCCAGACATATGAGTAGTGGGTGCACATGACTCCCAATAGTGCCCAGGCATATGAGAGGTGGGTGGATATGATTCCCAGCAGTGGCCGAACATATGAGGTATAGGTTCACAGGAGTGCCTGCTGTGCCCAACAGTATGGGGGAGGGTGGATATGACACTCAGAAGTGCCCAACAGTATGGGGGTGGGTGCACAGGACTCCAGCAATGCCCAACAGTATGGGGGTGGGTGGATATGACTCCCAGCATCTAGTTCCCAGACATATGAGGGGTGGGTGCATATGACTTCCAGCAGTGCCCAGACATATGAGGGGTGGGTGCACAGGACTCTCTGCAGTGCCCAACAGTATGGGGGTGGGTGGATATGACTCCCAGCAGTGCCAAACAGTAGGGGGGTGGGTGCACAGGACTCCCAGCAGTGCCCAGTCATATGAGTGCTGGGTGCACTTGACTCCCAGCAGTGCCCAGACATATGAGGGGTGGGTGGATATAACTGCTAGCAGTGCCTAGACATATGAGGGGTGGGTGCACAGGACTCCCTTCAGTGCCCAACCGTATGGGGTGGGTGGATATGACTCCCAGCAGTGCCCAACAGTATGGGGATGGGTGCGCAGGACTCCCAGCAGTTCCCAACAGTATGGGGGTGGGTGGATATGACTCCCAGCAGTGCCCAGACATATGAGGGGTGGGTGCCATTGACTCCCAGCAGTGCCCAGACATATAAGGGGTGGGTGCACAGGACTCCCTGCAGTGCCCAACAGTATGGGGGTGGGTGGATATGACTCCCAGCAGTGCCCAACAGTATGGGGGTGGGTGCACAGGACTGTGCACCCACCCCACTGCTAGCAGTGCCCAGACATATGAGGGGTGGGTGCACAGGACTCCCTTCAGTGCCCAACCGTATGGGGTGGGTGGATATGCCTCCCAGCAGTGCCCAACAGTATGGGGGTGGGTGCGCAGGACTCCCAGCAGTTCCCAACAGTATGGGGGTGGGTGGATATGACTCCCAGCAGTGCCCAGACATATGAGGGGTGGGTGCCATTGACTCCCAACAGTGCCCAGACATATAAGGGGTGGGTGCACAGGACTCCCTGCAGTGCCCAACAGTATGGGGGTGGGTGGATATGACTCCCAGCAGTGCCCAGACATATGAGTGGTGGGTGCACATGACTCCCAGCAGTGCCCAGACATATGAGGGGTGGGTGGATATGACTCCCAGCAGTGCCCAGACTTACGAGGGGTGGGTGCACAGGACTCCCTGCAGTGCCCAACAGTATGGAGGTGGGTGTATATGACTCCCAGCAGTGCCCAGCCATATGAGGGTTGGGTGCACATGACTCCCAGCAGTGCCCAGACATATGAGGGGTGGGTGCACAGGACTCCCTTCAGTGCCCAAAAGTATGGGGGGTGCACAGGACTCCCAGCAGTGCCCAGACTTATAAGGGGTGGGTGCACAGGACTCCCAGTAGTGCCCAACAGTATGCAGTGGGTGGATATGACTCCCAGCAGTGCCCAGACATATGAGGGGTGGGTGGATATGACTCTCAGCGGTGCCAAGACATATGAGGCGTGGGTGCACATGACTCCCAGCAGTGTCCAACAGTATGGGGGTAGGTGCACAGGACTCCCAGCAGTGCCCAGACATATGAGTGGTGGGTGCACATGACTCCCAGCAGTGCCCAGACATATGAGGGGTGGGTGGATATGACTCCCAGCAGTGCCCAGACATATGAGTGGTGGGTGCACAGGACTCTCTGCAGTGCCCAACAGTATGGGGGTGGGTGGATATGACTCCCAGCAGTGCCAAACAGTAGGGGGGTGGGTGCACAGGACTCCCAGCAGTGCCCAGTCATATGAGTGCTGGGTGCACTTGACTCCCAGCAGTGCCCAGACATATGAGGGGTGGGTGGATATAACTGCTAGCAGTGCCCAGACATATGAGGGGTGGGTGCACAGGACTCCCTTCAGTGCCCAACCATATGGGGTGGGTGGATATGACTCCCAGCAGTGCCTAACAGTATGGGGGTGGGTGCGCAGGACTCCCAGCAGTTCGTAACAGTCTTGGGGTGGGCGGATATGACTCCCAGCAGTGCCCAGACATATGAGGGGTGGGTGCCATTGACTCCCAGCAGTGCTCAGACATATGAGGGGTGGATGCACAGGACTCCCTGCAGTGCCCAACAGTATGGGGGTGGGTGGATATGACTCCCAGCAGTGCCCACACATATGAGGGGTGGGTGCCATTGACTCCCAGCAGTGCCCAGACATATGAGGGGTGGGTGCACAGGACTCCCTGCAGTGCCCAACAGTATGGGAGTGGGTGGATATGACTCCCAGCAGTGCCCAACAGTATGGGGGTGGGTGCACAGGACTCCCAGCAGTGCCCAGACATATGAGTGGTGGGTGCACATGACTCCCAGCAGTGCCCAGACATATGAGGGTTGGGTGGATATGACTCCCAGCAGTGCCCAGACTTATGAGGGGTGGTTGCACAGGACTCCCTGCAGTGCCCAACAGTATGGGGTGGGTGCACAGGACTCCCATCAGTGCCCAACAGTATGGGGGTGGGTGTATATGACTCCCAGCAGTGCCCAGCCATATGAGGGGTGGGTGCACATGACTCCCAGCAGCGCCCAGACATATGAGGGGTGGGTGCACAGGACTCCCTTCAGTGCCCAACAGTATGGGGGGTGCACAGGACTCCCAGCAGTGCCCAGACTTATAAGGGGTGGGTGCACAGGACTCCCAGTGGTGCCCAACAGTATGCAGTGGGTGGATATGACTCCCAGCAGTGCCCAGACATATGAGGGGTGGGTGGATATGACTCTCAGCGGTGCCCAGACATATGAGGGGTGGGTGCACATGACTCCCAGCAGTGTCCAACAGTATGGGGGTAGGTGCACAGGACTCCCAGCAGTGCCCAGACATATGAGTGGTGGGTGCACATGACTGCCAGCAGTGCCCAGACATATGAGGGGTCGGTGGATGTGACTCACAGCAGTGCCCAGACATATGAGTGGTGGGTGAGCATGACTCCCGGCAGTGCCCATACATATGAGGGGTGGGTGCAAAGGATTCCCTGCAGTGCCCAACAGTATGGGGGTGTGTGGATATGACTCCCTGCAGTTCCCAACAGTATCGGGGTGGGTGCACAGGACTCCCAGCAGTGCCCAGACATATGAGTGGTGGGTGGATATGACTCCCAGCAGTGCCCAACAGTATGGGGGTGGGTGCACAGGACTCCCAGCAGTGCCCAAAAGATTGGGGTTGGTGGATGTGACTTCCAGCAGTGCCCAGACATATGAGGGGTGGGTGCACATGACTACCAGCAGCACCCAACAGTATGGAGGTGGGGCACAGGACTCCCAGCAGTGCCCAGACATATAAGTGGTGGGTGCACATGACTCCAAGCAGTGCCCAGATATATGAGGAGTGGGTGGATATGACTCCCAGCAGTGCCTAACAGTATGGGTGGTACCTCAACATCAGCATACCACAACTTCATGGGGTGTGTGCACATCCCTAACTTGGACTATAGTGATAGTGCCAGAGCAACACATCCCTTACAGCAGTGTCCGACTCCCTGGAGGATGGATTACTGTCAAGCACTGTGTGACACACCACATTTGGGTGTGAGGTCAAATTCCACATGCATACCCACCCATGGAGGCTGCAGGCGAAATACACACCCTACTATCATGACACAATAGTGTATAGTCATGTACCAGCCCACCAAACAAAGAGAGCGAAAGGGAACACACACATCCCATCCCAGGGCTGATATGAATGTCCAGGTGGTGGTCAGACCATCATGATGTCGTCTCTCATGGAAGGAATAGGGTTGAAACCCCTTAGATAAAATGCACAAAATTGTGAGGCATGTGCCCAAATACCCTGCATAACAATTCCCAACATAGGAGTAGGCTGTGATAACACACATGCATAGTGGTAAAAAGGGTGAATGTGTCCTTGAAGGCATTTGTACATACTCAAAACACAAGCAAGTGAGTTTTAAGCATGGCACAGACGAATGAGCATGAGACATCTATGAGCAGGCATGGCCATTGTTGTAGGGAACCGTCACCAAAAAAGTAAATGTGCACACATGTCAGCACAACAATTGTGCAACTGTCTGCAGTGAAGATCTCAGGTGTCACAGAGGAAGGAACAGTCCTTGGGAAAATGTCTCTAGCCAAACTTAACCCACACAACCAATGATTAATTGCAGAGACATTTTAATGGCAGACAGATACAATGGTCCACCTCATGACCATCAACCAAAAACATCTTTCAGAACACCAAAACATTACCATGACACCAACTCCAGGGCCCTCATCACCAACATCAAGTGCCTGAAATTCAACAGTGTTGAACATAAATTAAAAGGCTTTATTCAGCATGAACAAAAAATAATTGCAAAAATGAGTCTCTGCTCGAATAAGGCCAACGGCCAGTCCATACAACAATCCTACTAGGGGGACGTTGGTTAGGCCGTCTACCCCAACTTGCCTGCACATGGATCAGTTAATGGGATGTGGACCCTTGGGGGGCATCATGGGGGGCAGGATGAGGCACCGCAGGGTCAGGAGTGGTAAGGGTAGGTGGGGTGGGTGCAGGGGTGGATACATCCTCCTCAGTGCAGAGTGCAGCGCCGAAGGTGGACTCATACTCAACGCTGCACACTGCAGCCAGTTCGACCAGCCCAACCCCTACACCCGAGGACACAATTGGAGTGGAGGTAGTGGGATGTGAGGGTTATGCACCGTGACTATGGCTGCGTGTATGTGGTCTATGACCAGTCCCATTGGGTGTGTCTACAGCCCCCTCAGTTTGCATGCCAGGAGCTGTGCGCTTCGACTTTTGTGGGGGTGTGCTGTCTGGGTCTGTTGTGGTGCGTGATGGTGTCTTCCTGCATGTGCGTTGGACAGGTTTCGGAGTGGGGAGTGTGGATGGGTCGGAAGGATGGGGGACAGACCGCGGCAGGAGGGAAACTGCTGCGGTCAGTGAGGAGTCCATGGACAGCATTAACCGACGTTGGTCAGACATCGTAGCTTACATGCCCTCCATGAACAACGGTGTTAGGATTTGAGTGTGGCTATGGAGGACATTCAGCATTGATGTCTGGCCAACCTGAATCTGGGGGAGTAAGTCCACAGACTCCGCACTGAGGGCAGCAGGATAGACATGGGCAGGGGCAGCGGTGCCGGGGCCGAAAGGAGACATGGGGGGGCTGCACGGACAGAAGGGACCGGAGCAACTGGGAGGGTGGAGATGGTTCTGGAGGAGGAGGGGACAGACACAGTGATGCTGCCAGGTGTGGCGGCGTATTCCCTCTCCTCCTGGGAGTCAGAAGTGGATCCGTCTTCGTGGTAGGATGTGCCGCCTTCCAAGAGGTCCGCAGTCTGACTCCCCTCACCCTCCATGCCACTGGCTCCCTCCGACTCCTCAGCGCTGGTGGCACTGTGGCTGGGTCCCTCCTCCAGGTCTGTGCAGCTATCTCCTCCTGTCTCTGTTGATGATGCTGTGGGCAAGGAGAGGAAACAGAAATGCATCAGTCACCTGTACACATCTGACACATGAGCACAAAATCAGTAGGTCACACTGGAAATCATGGCATGCATCATGAGTAATAGCCAGATAACAACATATTTGAACCTTGTACTGCCCAGTTGGTATAGACACAAGCCTACTTGGACACAGTGATCAAAAGAACACACCAGGCCACAACTTGAATGAGAATTACACAGAGAAGCTAGTGTTTGTTTACAGGAGAGCAGATCAATTAAATGAAGTGATGCCACCTCAAGTTCACAAAGAAATAAACAGTAGTGGTGCCCCTCATGCCAAACTAACCCACCTCACTCCCCAAGGTGACACCACACTGCAAGCCCTGTTGGTACATTTGGCAAAAAATATATGTAACTAAATGTTGGCATCTTGGGACTCACCATACTTGACACAATCAACATTTATTTATTGAAGATTTGTACAGCTCTAGCTGGACCCGAAGGTATCAAAGCGGTCACAACAAATACAAATAGGCATCAGAAAGACAGTGAGGACGGAAAACAGGCCAGGGATCACATGGGCGAAGTAATAGTCTGTACAATAACAACATGATCTCAAAACAGGGCGGAGATCGAAAGCGAGTCATCCGGCTCTGGGATCGTAGAGAGCATGGTCTATCAAAGTCAAACGTGGAGTTCTGGAGGAGGCGGGGACAGACCCAGTGATGCTGCCAGGTGTTGCGGCGTATTCCCCTTCCTCCTGGGAGTCAGAAGCGGATCCGTCTGCGTGGTAGGATGTGCCGCCTTCCAAGAGGTCCGCAGTCTGACTCCCCTCACCGTCCGTGCCACTGGCTCCCTCCGACTCCTGAGCGCTGGTGGCACTGTGGCTGGGTCCCTCCTCCAGGTCTGAGCAGCTATCTCCTCCTGTCTCTGTTGATGATGCTGTGGGCAACGAGAGGAAACAGAAATGCATCAGTCACCTGTACACATCTGACACATGAGCACAAAATCAGTAGGTCACACTAGAAATCATGGCATGCATCATGAGTAATAGCCAGATAACTCTGCACATATTTGAGCTTTGTACTGCCCAGTTGGTATAGACACAATCCTACTTGGACACAATGATCAAAAAAACACACCAGGCCACAACTTGAATGAGAATTACACAGAGAAGCTAGTGTTTGTTTACAGGAGAGTAGATCAATACAATGAAGTGATGCCACCTCAAGTTCACAAAGAAATAAACAGTAGTGATGCCCCTCATGCCAAACTAACCCACCTCACTCCCCAAGGGGACACCACACTGCGAGCCCTGTAGGTATATTTGGCAAAAAATATATGTAACTAAATGTTGGCATCTTGGGACTCACCATACATGACACAATCAACATTTATTTATTTATTTATTGAAGATTTGTATAGCCCTAGCTGGACCCGAGGGTATCAGAGCGCTTCACAACAAATACAAATAGGCATCAGAAAGACAGTGAGGACGGAAAACAGGGCAGGGAGCGCATGGGCGAAGTAAAAGTCTGTACAATAACAACATGAGCGCAAAACAGGGCGGAGATTGAAAGCAAATCATCCGGCTCTGGGATCGTAGAGAGCATGGTCTATCAAAGTCAAACGTGGAGTTCTTGTTACGATCCAGAACGCTCAAGGAAGAGGGCTTTAAGTAGCATCTTGAATTTCGGGAAGGAGGCGGTCATTCTGATATGGAGGGGGATGGAGTTCCATATCTTGGGAGCATTGCCTGGAAAGTATTTACTAGATGTTTTGTGTTTCTGGGATTTCAGAGGAATGAGTAGGAGCATGTTTGAGCTTCTGAGGTTCCAAGACTGACCGGCTCTTTTGAGCTTGTTGGCCAGATATTCTGGTTTGCCTGTATTCAGGGCTTTGTGTGTGAGGCAGGCTGTACGGAAGCTGACTCGTTGGTCAATAGGGAGCCACTTCAGATCCTTAAGATGGGATCATATTTCTTAGTTCCCGTGACCATTCTTGCTGCAGCGTTTAGGGTAGAGGTCAGAGGTCCCAGGTGCGATTTGGCTGTTCCAGTCAGAGTAGCAATGCCATAGTCAATTCTGGAGAGTACCAGAGCCTGAGTTGCTTGTTTCAGGTCTTTCGTGGGGAGGAAGGGTTTCAGTTTGTAGAGAAGTTTCACGTTAAGGAAGGCACTTTTGGCAGTTTTTGAGATGTGTTCTTTAATGTCCAGTTTGGGGTCAAGGGGGATCCCTAGGAATTTACAGTGTATTGAATGTGTTAATTCGCCATCTTGTGAAGAGAACACGTATGTGTCTGCATGAAAGATGGCTCACAATGAAATGCACGCAAACAACATTTAAACATTCATTGAAACAGCTGGCACCCTTTAAGAAAGAAAATCTGTTAGAAACAAATGGTGTTGCCGATTTGCCATATACATGGTCCAACGGAGGTCTTGATGTCTTGACACTCATTAGTTTGTTCAATTGACAACAAAAGAGTTTCAAGACCTCAAGACCACTGTGGGGACATGTATATGGAGATCAAGGCACACCATTAACCCCTTGCATGCTGCCGCAATTCTGAGCCTGTGCGGAAAAATCGCGAGTGGGCGGGTTTATTGTGAGTGCCAAGGTACAATCATTTATGTAACACAACTTGAATTATGTCAGTCCTCACATGTGCATCCATTCCCTGATGACACAGTTGCTTCCACATAAAACCCACTGGCTGTCATGTGGCTTGCACATAAAACCCACTGACTGTCATGTGGAGTGGCACACATGTCCCAACTCTGGACAATGCTTAAGCTATTGGGCCAGCAATTGTGATGAACAAAATCATTGCTGCATTGTGGACACACCGTTATCCCCAGGCAAAATGTCAACACCGAAGTGTGCACACTAAGACAAAACAGTGCTGCATCTGAACTACATCCATGTGGCAAAAAGTGTATGAGCCTGAATCATGTCTGGAACAAAATAACATAGGCTGCCAAGCCCCAACTGAAATCACTGGCCACCATCACAGGGGCAGTACATGGTGAATCATTGATCAGGCAATTCTCACCCACAGGTCAAACCTGGCAAGGCTAAATCAGGCAGGCCCATGTAGACCTCTCCTGCACAACACCCCAATCCCTCAGTCGATGTGATAGATACCGCTCAAGAAGTGAGATCTCTGAATCAGGGTAACAAAAACTGTGCAGCAACAATTCCAAAAGTAACCCAATCTCACCTCGTGGGGCTGGCAATACATATTTGTGACAAACAACTATCAACAGATTGTTGTGAATAGACACACAGGCACTGCCCAGTGTGAGTATGCACAAGCCAAATCTTGTATCCCTGTCCAGTGGACACATGTAGCAGACACAGGAAAAATACAAACTATGCCAGGGACCAATGCCACAGAGGCAGACCCATGCTGAACCCACATAGAATATGCACAGTGTTGGATGACACACATGATTAGGAGGCCAGGGTGTCTCAGGGGACTGTAGTGGGCACACTGATCCGTGGGTGTGGAATGAGCTGACTGTAACATGAGCAACCATCATGGCACTATGCATATGTCCCACTGATGTACATCATGTCTGAGAACACAACATGGGTCATGCATGCTGCAAGGGTGTGCAGTGGAAATCTCACACTCCTATGTTGAGACTCATTATCAGTGCAAAGAAATATGAAGCCCAAACACAGTGCACAGGACATGGCACAGGCAAGGTCCCAACACATGCCACAGACCACCCTCAAACATGATGCGGAAATCAATGTGCAAACCTAGATGCAAATGTGATTACACACAGACCAGGGAACACATGTTAATGTGGGGAAGGGATGAAAATGTGATTACACACAGACCAGGGGACACATGTTAAGGAGGGGAAGGGATGAAAATGAGCACCAGGTGACTATGGGGAACCAAAAACATACTGCACATATAACCTGTCTGACCAGACGCCCCAACTGTGGGAGTGTAGCCAGGCTTCAGAGCACCTCAGAAAGCAGGTGACACACAATACAACAAACACCCATGTACCTACCCCCTCCTTGCTGCTGTCTCTCCTGCAACTGCCTATTGAGGTCTGGAAACACGACCGCCAGGACCCAGAGCATGTGGGGGTGAGGTGACGGCTGCCGTCATGCCGGCATGAAGGTTTCAGCTTCAGCTGGACCCGGGCGATACGCCGGGTCCAGCCCCGGATGTCTTGCCACCTCTTCTGCACATTGCGCAGCCGCCGGTGATGGGTCCCCGCAGACCTGACGGCCCTCACAATGTCCATCCAGATTTCCCCCTTCTCGTAGGCAGTTACCTGTCAGGAAGACAAAGTGAAACAACATCACTACACCTGCTCCATGTCCCAGAGACACACACTTGCACACCATTGATAAAATGAACAGGGCATAGGATGCTGACAGGACTTGCATCATTTTCCATTTGAATTTGGCCTGTGGGAAAGCCACAATGCACTAAATGGCATTGAAAGGCAACAGATGGCTTTACGGGTCTAACACACTCACTGATCATGGCACACATTGGGCAACACATGCAGCTGCAGGGTGTGGGACTGCACGTGCCAAGCAGTCACATATCCCACTCCACAGTAGTACCCTAAGCAGACCAGACAGACACCCTGGCACAGATCACTCGCCTGTCACTGTAAGCAGGGGATACAACCCTCACTTTGCACATGTGCCACTTGACCATGGGGTGTCACAGGTGTCATGCTAGCTTTGCAAGTCAGGCACACGGCACTGCTTACTGGTCACATCAGATGGCTAGAGCTGCTGCATACGCCATGCAGCAGTGGTGCAACACATCACATACACACTCACCCAGATGACACAGCACATTTACATACTTCAATATCCATGAGGTTAAACACATTATTTGGACAATCTCACCACAGGTCCCTTCAAGTCACAAACATCTGTGAGCACAGTCACCTGTCACTCTGGGTGGAACACTGTTCCACCTCAGGACATTTGGGAATAAAGCCACCAAGGTCTGGCATGGCTGAATGTGTCATTCACTATGCAGTGAATGTCAAAGTAAACACAATGCAAGTAAGGAGTGAACACACATGAACTACATTGAGCTCTGCATGAGAGACACCACCATGTACACCCCCTGGGACTCACTCAAAACCACATTGCATGTCTGTCCCACCAATACACAATGCCTGTGGTGACACTCACACAACAGGTGCACAATCAAAGGTAGTGGAGCCAGCACTCACCTGCTCCCCTGGTCTCCAATACAGCTTGCTGTACTGTGGTAGAAGGCTATCCAGCAGGGCCTGGTTTTCCTCCTCAGTGAAAGCTGGGGCCCTCTCCATAGTACGAGCCATGAATTGCCAGAGGATGCAGAGACAGCAGCAGGGTGGTCCACTCCAATGTTGTGCAGGCAAGTGCCCTCTCAGTGGTTCTTGCTGCCTTAAATCAGCGCTGATGGGGGGATTTCGGTTCGAGGTGTACAGAGTTATAGGTCAGATTCGTTCACAATAGTGAGACGATGCACACACACACCCAGAATGTAGAGGTATGGTGCACTCGAGTATGCACAATTACAATAGTGAGAAGATGCGCACACATGCCCTGAATGTAGGGGTACGGTGCTGTGAATGCAGGGATACGTTTCGCACGCTGATGCCAATGCAGGGGTACTGTGTGTTTCACACGCTGTTGTGAATGCAGGGGTACGGTGCGTTTAACACGCTGATGCCAATGCAGGGGGTACGGTGTGTTTCACACGCTGTTGTGAATGCAGGGGTACGGTGCATTTCACATGCTGATCCAATGCAGGGGTATGATGCGTTTCACATGCTGTTGTGAATGCAGGGGTACGGTGCATTACACATGCTGATGCCAATGCAGGGGTACGGTGCATTTCACACGATATTGTGAATGCACGGGTACTGTGCATTTCATACGCTGTTGTGCATGCAGGGGTACGGTGCGTTTCACACGCTGTTGTGAATGCAGGAGTATGGTGCGTTTCACACGGTGCGTTACACACGCTGATGCCAATGCAGGGGTACGGTGCCTTTGACATGCTGTTGTGAATCCAGGGGTACGGTGCGTTACACATGCTGATGCCAATGCAGGGGTATTGTAACGTCCACCAGGCTCCTCAGGATCAGGGTGATGCTCAATGGGGTCCACCTCCTGACTTCCCAAACACTCTGAATAATAACAGTACACAGAGTATAGAGGCAATCAAGTGAGGGATGGGAAAGGGTAGGATTAGCGGTGGAAAGGTATTACCTGTAACAAAAAAGCATAACATTAATAATGTACATAAATCCTATCTGCACTCAGTGTGATCTCACTAGAGTCCAAACAACACCTTGTAGATTTTTCCAAATGAGATGTTCCTAAATGCTCTAGTAAGATGCCTCTCTTAGGAATAGTGAAATAACACCACCTGGAAAAAACAAGATCCATTCATCAGTACCAAACTATGAGACCATGCTTAAACTGCAAATAGGTTTCTTACACAATCATACTCACATCCACACCCTGTGTTTCCCAGAACAAAATAGGACAAAAAAACTATCAAAAGAAAACAGAGCTCAAAATCCATAGGTTCCAGTAGTAACAGAATTCAATCTTAGTTTAGAAAGGAAAGAGTCCACAGCTCGGGAATTCCTCCCCGCGAGCTAACTTCCAGGTAAATCCAGAACTTCAAGTTCCACCAAAAGGTAACTAGAAAATGGTAGAGTCATGCAAATCCATGAGAGAGAATATATTCAGCAAAGTAATTTAGAATAATAATAATACCCGATCCGTGGTAATTGCAGAGTGAACACAGTCTTAGATCCCAGGCCTTTCTTTCATCCCCGAGTATAATCCAAAGAATGGAGCTTCTCTTTCATGCTGTCGAACAAGCAGGAAAAGGAGCCCGCCGCAGCCGCGATTGGGCGAGGCAAGGTAATGTTCACGCTCGGCCGAGCGGAACTCTGGGAACAGCCCGCCGCAGCCGCGAGCGAGTGAAGGCAAGGGAAAGTTCAGGCTCAGCCGAGCGGAACTCAGGAACCAGCCCGCCGCAGCCGCGAGCGGGTGAAATGCGAAAACACAAGTTGCATCCTCATAGAATGTGAGATGCGAGGACTTCAGGGCTCAGCCGAGGCTTCAGATTCTCCTGCGGGTCCGTCTTCCTTCAGAGGATCAGTACATGGTAATCCAACGTAGGGTCTCCGAGACCAAGCAGAACCGCTGCTTCAGAATGCAGGTACCATCCAGAATCACGTACAAAGCTACCACGTTGCTACGTGATATATATATAAGTTTTGATGCTTCCTCCCAGAAGGCCTTCTGGGTAATGTAGTCCAGGACAGGACTGCGCAATATAGGCGCCTATGATGGGTCAATCCCTGATAGGTATGGTGCGTTTTACACGCTGTTGTGAATGCAGGGGTACAGTGCATTACACACGCTGATGCCAATGCAGGGCTACGGTGCATTTCACACGCTGTTGTGAATGCAGGGGTACGGTGCGTTTCACATGCTGTTGTGAATGCAGAGGTATGGTGCGTTTCACACGGTGCATTACGCATGCTGATGCCAATGCAGGGGTACGGTGTGTTTCACACACTGTTGTGAATGCAGGGGTTTGGTGCGTTTCACATGCTGTTCGGAATGCAGGGGTACGGTGCGTTTCACATGGTGCGTTACACACGCTGATGCCAATGCACGGGCACAGTGCATTTCACACGCTGTTGTGAATGCAGGGGTACGGTGCGTTTCACATGGTGCGTTACACACGCTGATGCCAATGCAGGGGTACTGTGTGTTTCACACGCTGTTGTGAATGCAGGGGTATGGAACCAGTACAATAGTGATTCTAGGCACACACACTTCAGGGATGTAGGGGTAGGGTTCAAACAAGGATGTCTATCAAGTTCTTGTCATTGCATAATTTCATATGCAGGCCCTAGGTCTGGCAGGTAGTGATATAGCACAGGGCATCAAATCTTGTTGTACAATCGATGTGTAATGGCCTGTTGACACATGTCATGTGTGATGGGGCACTATATGACACGCATCACCTTGACACTTGTCCCATGTGTATCATTATACAGATTGTGTTATGTACATCAACACTGGGATGGCACAGTCATCACTACTGGCACCTGTCTCCTGATGCCAGGGACCAGGGCACTTTGTCACTTGACATTTCACGCTCAGCATGACCCTATGTGACTATGTCCAGTGTGTGTCATGTTTAACATTGAGCTTGCTGTTTGTGTTGTGTAAACTGCATGGTTCTGTGTTGAGATGGGAATGGTTTCACAACTACGCATACCATGCCACACGTGCATTCCCACGGCTTTTGGGTCTGATAGCATCAGACATCATTTTTCCCCAAGCATACATGTCAGCATCGTGACAATTGCTGTGTTGTTTTGCTGTCACATGCACACCTTAATCGCAATGTATTTGATATGCACATTTGACATTCCACTTGACCTGTGTGTGTGCCTTGCTGTCAGCTGTCTGGATGGGATGACAACCTTCCACTGCAGGTATTGTGACGTGTGCCACTCCAGTGATATCTCGGGCTGTTCACTCAGACCAGCCCAGCAGCTCATTTCAGGGCATGTCATGTTTATTTGTCAATCAACAGGTGTATCTGGCATATGTGTCCTAGATGTATTGCACACGCCAGCCTCCATAGTGACCTGATGTCTAGTAACAGTTTTGCATGTGCTATGTACATTGCCATTGATGTTGGCTGACTGTTAATCTCCATTCTTCCCAAATATGTCCTGCAGGGCACCGCCTCTACCAAGGCCATTCTCAGACTTGGCTACCATCAGGGAACGTGCCAGCATCCGACGTTACAGATTCACTCGACAGTTGATTCAGGACTTGATGAACAAGCTGGCACCACATCTCCAACCGCATCACAGGTATCCTACTGCTCTGACCCCCAAGATAAAGGTGATGGCAGCCCTCCATTTTTTTGCAACAGGTACGTTTCAATTAACCATAGCTGATGTCGGTGGAATGTCACAGACGATGTTCAACCGTGTCCTGCGTGATGTTTTGGCAGCCATGTTGGAGCACATAGATGAATTCATCAAATTTACCACTCCTGAGGAGTTGAGAGATGTCAAGGGTGATTTCTATGCCCTGGGAGGGATGCTGCATGTCATTGGGTCCATTGATGGGATACATGTGGCTTTGGTGCCACCACAGGCTCAGGAGCAGGCTTACCGCAACAGGAAACATTATCATTCAATAAATGCCCTGGTGGTGTGTCTTGCTAACATGCTGATTTCCCACGTTTGTACACGTTTTCCAGGATCGGCACACAATGCTTTCATCATGAGGCGTAGCAGGGGGCCACAAATAATGCTGCAGCTGCGCAATGATCGGGCAGGTCTTGTTGGTGGGTAAACTCTGTTTCTCCTGTATGTTTCAGTATCTTTAGCTCTGGCGGCATCTCCTGACCCACTTATCTACATGATGTATCTTTGTAGGTGACTTGGGATATCCCAACATGCCATGGCTAATGACACCTCTCAGCAACCCAAGAACAGCTGCAGATCAGCGGTTCAATAATGCACTCGGGCAGACCAGGCGAGTGATTGAGCGGACGTTTGGCCTCCTGAAGAGCCGATTGTGGTGCCTCGATAAGACTGGCAGATCCCTCCCATATGCACCGGACAAGGTCTGTAAGATCTTCCTGTGCTGCATGCTGCACACATGGCAGTTGAGAAGGCAGTGCCACTCATCCTGGATCCCGAAGAGCAGGAACATCCACCCGTTGAGGATCAAGGGCTTGGTCACGATGCAAGTGATGATGAGGAGGAGGAGGAGGAGGAGGATGATATCCGGAGTAGCTCATATGCAACTTCCTCTCATAATTGAGAGTCACTGGGAATGAGTGTGCAAGCTTGTAGAATTGAGTGGCATGTGTTACAATGTGTGTGTCCAGCTGACTGTATGCAAAGTAATTTAGTTGTGTGTTCTGATGTGTCACGTAAGTGCTGATGTCATGCCACACAATAATGCGCAATGACTTAGCTTGAAATTTGCATGTGTCCTATATTGATCTTGTTTCATACATGCCCATGTCTTTGGCAAAGATTTTTACTGGTGTCCCATTGTGTGTCTGTCATTCCCAGGTTGCTGTGCCTGTTCTCTAATCATGTCATCTCAGTCCTCCTTCTATTCCTCAAGATGATTGCAACTTGGGCCGAATCAGCGTTCCATGCACAGACATGTGTAAATGTCAGTTCGGGTAAGAGATCCAAACAGGCTGTTTGGGGTTGGTATGGTTTGGGAATGTGTGGGAACCTTTTCTGTGCATGTTGTAGAACCATCCATAAATGTCTCATCACCATGGATCAAATGACATGTTGCACCACTACCATGACAGGACAGTCACCCTTCTTGACAGTCATCTGTAGTGGAGTGTGGACTCTGGTGAAGGTGTGTAAACCTTGCCCCTGACACATTGTGGATACCACGGCTTGACATTGTGTGGGACATCACACCCACAGGCTCTATGGGGAATTGCAGCCTCGCTGTGTGCAGCAGCATGTGTTTGGCTCATTCACTTAATCTTGTGTGCCAGTACATTTTGATTTCCAACAACCAAGTTATGAAGGTGTGGGCCAGCGTATGTCCCACATGTTCTGCAACTGTCCTGTGAGTCTATTCGTATGGCTGCATTGCCCCTTGTTCCATTATGTCATGTCACTGTCACGTCACTTCCTCAGGGCCGGCGGAGAACACTGCTTTGCAAGCCTTCTCGGTAAGTTGATTTTGACTTTCTATTCACATGATGCCAAGAACGTTGCGCTGATGAAGTCACTACTTTGGGCTGTAGCAAATGTAAACGCTTACATGGCACCAGTCGGGTGCAGTTAATCCCAGGACACTCCTGTGGTGTGCTGCATATCCTGGTTGCGGTAGGGGTGGTTTTGTGCCATCGCTCCTCATTACTCTCTGTTGAGTTCCGGCCCAGCAGCTTGTTCTGTTTGGCATTTCAAAGCCCAGTTGGACGAGGCAATGACTTGCTCTTGTGGGGCTTCTTTGTGTTCACCTATTTACCTCCCTCGTTGGATGAGCTTCTTAAGGCTCTTGCAGGGGATGTGTAATTTCCCGTCTTGACCCTCACTAATTCCCTGGGGTAACTACAGATTGTTGGCTTTGTGTGAGTTGCACTGCAGCGCATTTGAATTTCTATATATTGGAGCCTTATTCATACACTGTGATTTTCTGGATTACTGCATGGCTCTAATTGCATTGAAGCAGCCTGCAGAGCGTTATGCCCCCTTCATATAGCTGCAATACTCTGCTACCTTTTATGTGTCTTCTGTGAAGCCTGTGCTGGCTGCACAATCCTTGGAATAGGATCATAATATTGGCCAGTTCTTTAGCAACTCTTACAAAATAATCTTTGGTGTGTTATGGTGTTTCATCACCTTTCCATGTGCTATAAATCCATGTGGATTGGTCATCTCTGTTTTCACAGCAGGGGCTTGTAGAGCTCCCTCACGAGTAAGCTCAAATTTCCCAGTTACGTGGCAGTTAAGACTTTTTTTGAGTATGTTGATAACTGCTGCATAAATACATGTAAACATATGGAACAGCCTTCTTTGTAAGTGTGTAGTAATGTCCTTGTTCGATCCTCAGATCTAGTATCACTTTCATTACTGTGATCCCAACTAGGATACAGTGGCTGTTGTTTTCCTTTACAGGTATAACTGTTACTGTATAGGTCCTGAGGTATTCTGTGACTCTGTAACAAGAAGTGTGAATCCTTATGCTTGTTTACCTTTGTTTCAGATATCCCTCCCTGCTGTTCCCTTCCTTTCGATCCCTCGTCTGATCAGCCGTTTGAGTCTGTCATTTCTACTCAGACCAAGGGGCTATTGGGAGATGGACCACTTTGAGAACCGCACGTTTTTGAGGATTCAAGGACCTGACAGTCCCAGGCAATCCTGTGCGGATTGTTTCACCAGCAGTACAGGTAAACTCATTGCATGACTGTTATTTTCTTCAGAGCAGTGGCACTGGCCATGGACATTGGCTAAAGCAGCATGGCCTCAACACATACTTGATCCATTTGTGTAGAAAATGTGTTCACCACAGTACAATGTGCCTCATCACTGTCAACGCAGATCTCTTGCCACTTTGCATGCATCATCTATGGAATAATTGACAAAGATTGTGCATACGGGAGTATGTGTACTGTGGCAGCATGCATGCAGTTTATCATGGCTAATGATCCCTATTGTGCTTGAAGTACATGGTTGTGCATGTATTAGTGCAGGTTGCTACCCACAACGGGCAGGCAACAACTGCTGACGCAGTGTGTCCTGTGCGCAGCTTGTCCTTTTGGTGCCTGCTCCTGTGCCCGTCATTTTTGGTGATTGTTCATCCATTTTCTTTCAGTTACCCATGAGTAACCAGACACTCCTTCCTTTCATACACCTGTTACATTGTGCCTTTAAAACCTCCTTGTCTTTGTGTGCTAGGTGTCTCACCCCTTCCGCCGTCAGGTGTTCACTCATTCCTGCTGCTGCCTTCCCTGTGACACCGACCCACCGAGTGCCCTGTTTGTGCAACACACACGCGGACACGTCTCTTACCTTGACTTCCTAGATGACGTAGTAGATTTCGCAGGGACGCAAGGGACCAACTTCCCAAACAACTAACCTTAAGCTTGTGTTTTTTTAATAATCTACAAGGTTAAAACTAGAAATTTGGGAGGAGGGCCGGGTACTGGACGTGACGAGGATCCTTACTGTTGACCTGCGAAGCAACAAGTATTGTGTGGTCAGATCAGAACCTCTCCTCTCTGTTTTTACATTTATCACTATACACAGTACACACTAATCACGCTGTGATTTTGCCTACCTGTGAGCAGCAATGTCTGTTCTAAATGTCCAGTATGTCTTGTCAGGTTTGTGATGGGCTGGAAGTCGTCTGTCATGCTTGTGTAGTTATTCTTAAGGTCCTTGTGTTGGGATTTAGCTATAAAGAAAAAAAAATGGTCATATTCTTCCTTCAATTTTTAGCTTTTATGTAGACTCTATCTCTCCACTCGTTCTCTACTTACTTTATAAAATTTACTTGGTGATCCTGACTCTTTCCTGGGTGTAGTTCTATCTTCTGTAGGAAGGTTGAACTCAAGAAAACACAACACAACTTATACCAAGCTCACCATGTTTCCTTAACATGAATACTGTCTTTTCTGGAAGTTATCATTACAAAGTTATGACTAGTTTTAAAGTTTTTACACAAATACAATCTCTGTGCTCAAGTTTCCATTCCTTAATGCTATAAACAAAAGTCCTTTACAATATGTATTTTACCTTAGTAAAAGTTCCAAAAATTGTTCAAATAAAAAGCCTTACTTTCGTTGGGTGCCTTATTTAAATTAGTACTTAACTTCTTCCTTCATTGTCTTGCAGATTCGACCGAATGATGCAGATCCAGCTAAAAGAGAGGTACAGCAGACAAATCCAACTCCAAAGAATTCTCCATGAAGAGTATTTTAATCCAAAAGGTAAGTTTCTGTCATCGAACTCGAGCAGCCTCAGACGTGACCTATCAAGTCGCAAGGAAGAAGGCAAAGCGCCTTCTAGAACGTCGGTGCGGTTTAAATAGAGCACCGCATCCGACCACACCCAAATGCGAGCACGCGCACGGCCACGTTAGGACCGTGCTGCGCTGTGACTTCAAACTCTGGGTTTCTCCGATAAAGACGGAGCCCAGAGAGTTCTGATTCTGCCACATTTCTGTTCCAGGTTCAAAGTTTCTAAATGCAACAAATAATTCTGAAAGCATAATAATTCTGAAAGCATAATAATTCTGAAAGGCAATGACAGCAATTCTGAAAGTCTGTGAAATAAGAATCCTAACTGAGTATCATTATATTATGCGATTAATACATTTTGAATAACGATCAAACATGTCAAAATATAATGTTTTACACCAAACATAATGACTTACAGGAAGTGCAGGTGCATGGGAAAGGGGTGGGTTTTTACACTTATGAAGGCCTCTTATTTTATACTAGGGGTGCTACTAACGCTGTTTTTGGGGGTTTATGACAGTACTCCCCTCTCAAGATCCCCCCTAAAACTGTTGTAATTGGTTTTGGTTTATTAGGAAAACGTACATGAAAGGCCTTAACAGCTTTAGGTGCATTTTTAAGATGAGTCAAAGGTTCCCATGATCAGTCTTCAGGACCATAACCCTTCCAATCTACTAAGTAAAAGAGTTTACCTCGGACCCTTTTGGAATCTAAAATGGTTTTTACATCAAATTCTGGATGACCTTCTATTAATACAGAGGAAGGAGGTCGAATGATACGAGTTTTGGGATTATATGGTTTGATTAAAGAGACAGAAAAACAAGATGGATTAGATACTTTGTAGGGAGGTTTAATTTTACACAAACTGGGTTTATGACCTTTCGAATTGAAAAGGGACCAATGAATCTTGGGTTAAACTTTGAACTCCCTTTAATTTTTAGGTTTTTGGTATTCAACCAAACTTTTATCTCCAACACAGTATTGGGGTTGTTTAGTTCTATGTTTATCAGGTCTTTCCTTTTGTGCTTCTTTTGGCAAATTAAAATGAGCATTTTCTTTGGATGGAGGATAAATTACTAATATATTAATAAATTGCTGAAACTGTATTGTTAGTTTTTTGCTGACCTGGGATACTTTTAGGATGAAAACCGTAACTACAGAAGAAGGGAGACATTTTTATGTAAGTATGTTCAATATTATTATGAGCGAATTCTAAGGCGCTCAGGATATCTGACCATTCATCTTCAACACTAGTTAACATGCAACAAAGGAACTGTTCTATTGTTTGGTTGGTGCATTCAATTAAGCCATCAGTTTGAGGGTGATAACTTGAAGATAAACAAACTTCCATATTTAGGATAGAACATAAGTTCCGCCAGACATGAGAAATGAATTGGGAACCTCTATCAGAAATTACCACTGTTGGAATGCCATGTAACCTTATGACATGAATCATTAAAATCCTTGCTAAGTCCATGGCAGTTGGGAGTTTCTTTAGAGCTAAGAAATGAGCCATACGTGAAAATTGGTCCACAACAGTTAGAATAGTAGTAAACCCTTTTTTAGTTGGAGGAAGCTCTCCAATAAAATCCAATGATATTGTATGCCATGGCTGCGGTGGTATAGGTAGGGGTGTTAACAAACCACTAGGAGCCTGATGAGAAGCTTTGTTCTGAACACAAACATTACAAGTTTCCACAAAGTCTTGTACATCTTTGAACATAGATGGCCATCAAAAAGATCTTTGGATATGTTCATATGTCTTTGTTATACCAGGATGTGCTGACAAAGGAGTATCATGGTGAAGGTGAATAATGGAATCCCGAATAGTTGTAGTTGGAACCATAACCTGGTCATGTACATAATAAAGCTTATCTCTTTCTTGAATACATGGGTAAATCCTTGTCCATTCTTCAAAAGGTTTAGCTTCCAATTCCTTCTTTATATCTTCCATAACACCACATTCAGACAAACTAGCCTGAAAGCAAGTGGTTGGTAAAACAGGATGAAGAAAAACCTCTGGTTCGAATTCATTTTCACCAATACGGGACAAAGCATTAGCTTTCTGATTTTCTTTTCCAGGACGATACGTGATTACAAAGTTGTAGTCATTGAAGAGCAAAGACCATCTTAATTGTCTAGCAGTTAAGGCTTTTGCAGATCGTAAGGCTTGTAAATTTCTATGATCTGTATATATAGTTACTGGGTGACGAGCCCCTAACAAGTAGTGGCGCCACTCCTCAAAAACCGCTTTTATGACCAATAGTTCTTTATCTGCTATGGCATAATTTAGTTCACCTGGAGACAATGTTCAGGAAAAATAGACTATTGGATGCATTTGGCCAGTGTCTTTGTTTCGTTGAGATAAAATACCTCCTAGAGCAAATTGAGAAGCATCAGCTTCAACTATGAAAGGTTGAGAAGGATCTGGGTGACACAAAATTGGTTCTATGGTAAATTTTCTCTTTAACTCCTGAAAGGCTTCTTCAGTAAATTCGGACCAAATACATTTTACTCCTTTTCTTAATAGTTTGGTAATGGGAGTTATTGTCTGAGAAAAGTCCTTAATAAATCTACGATAAAAGTTAGCAAAACCTAAAAAGCTTTGTACTTGCTTTACCGTTGATGGACTTGGCCAGGAACTCACAGCTTCGATCTTTTTTGGATCCATCTCAATCCCAGAGGGACTAATAACATAACCAAGAAAGTCTACTTTGGATACATGGAACAAACTCTTCTCCAAGTTGACATAAAGAGAATTTGAAAGCAGCTTTTGAAGAATGGCACAGACTTGTTTTACATGCTCATCCTCTGAAGTTGAATAAATAAGAATTTCATCGATGTATACTACGCAACATACATCTATGAACTCATGTAACACTTCATTTATGAAGAACTGGAATGCAGCAGGAGCGTTGCAAAGTCTGAAAGGAATAACCTGATATTCAAAGAGGCCAAACTTTGTACGAAACGCAGTTTTCCACTCATCGCCTTTTCGGACTCTCACAAGATGGTATGCTCTGCGCAAATCCAGTTTCGTGTAAATGGTGGCATTTTTTACCTGGTCCAGCAATGTAGGTATAAGGGGCAAAGGATACCTGTTTTTAATTGTCATATTGTTCAGGGCTCTATAATCGATGCATGCACGTAATTCCCCTCCTTTTTTCGGAATGAAAAAAAGAGAAGAAGATAATGGCGATTTTGAGTGTCGAATAAAGCCATTTGCCAGATACTCGTCTAAATATTCTCATAGATGTTCGTTCTCTTTTTCTGTGAGTGCATAAATCCTACTGCAAGGTAGGGTTGCACCTGGAGTAAGATCAATTCTACAGTCTAAATCCCTATGGGGGGGGAGTGTTAGCCTTTTTTCTGTCAAATACGTCAGTTAGATCTGCATAAACTGATGGAAATCCTTCTAGCAATAACACACTTGAAGATTTGGTTGAGAATTCAAACCCTTGTAAACTTCTTCAGAAGTATCTTTGAGGAAACAATGGTCAAGGCAATGAGGAGATTTGAGAGTAATCACCCTGGTTACCCAATCTATGATTGGGTTGTGTTTAATTAACCAAGGAATTCCTAGAATCAATTTGAACTGTGGTGCATCGATAATATCAAACTGAATTCTTTCCCTATGAATAGGAGATATATACATGATCAAACGTTCAGTTTGACACAATATTGGTCCAGAAGTTAATTCTTTACCATCTACTGCCCTTACAATTTCAGGGTGGCTCTTGATATTGGATTGAAACCCTAATTGAATTAAGAACTGAGTGTCAATAAATTTTTCAGAAGCCCCAGAATCAATTAAGGCTTCGATTTCCCAAAATCACTTAGGATCAGACATGCTTTTAGAATTTACTTTAAGACGCAGATGGTGACACCCTTGAGGTGGTACAGTAGAGGTCAAAGTAGAATAAGCACTCGACAAACTGACCTCGTCTTTCATCGAGTGACCTAGTTTTCCGACTGAATATGGGACATAGCTATTTCTGTAGATTCGGTTTTACTTTTATTTGGACGGGTCGGACACTCCTTAACAAAGTGTCCGCTTTTACCACAGTAGAGGCATTGATTTAACTTTAAAAATAAATCGATAAAGTCATTTATGTCTTCCAGAGGGTCTAAGATTTGAGTTATCATATCTTTTAATTCTTCTTTTAAACCTCTATAAAAGAGACAAACTCTTTTATCATAAGGCCAATCAGCTTCTAAAACCAATCGGTTAAAAATTGAAATACAGTTAGGCAAGTCAGAAGATCCTTGTTTTAAATTCATCAGCTCATTATCAGCTGATTGCACAAAGACATGTGTTTCTACAAATAAGGCATATAATTGTGTCAGATCCTCGATATTTGTTGCAAATATTAGCTATTTTACATTTCTTATAATGGTGGTTTCCAGTTGAGCATTTGATATAGAGGTAGCCAAATGCATGTCACTAAATACACCCATTAAAAATGTTACACTTGGAATTACCTTCATATCATGTAATTCCAGCCTTAAAGCATTATCCAAAAATATATAGTCAAAAATCCTCTATTTAAAAGTTGGACAGAGTGGACAATCAGAGACTGTGTTTCCATTTGCAATGTTCAGGCCATGATCTATAGTTAACCCCAGAACCTAGGATGCCACTGTTGTTAGCTTCTTATTAGTAGCAAAGACTAGTCTGGATGTTATAGCTATTACATGGGTGTGAGATATCACGGGGTAGCAGGGATGCTCAGTAGGTATTTATGCATGGCAATCCCCAGCTACGACCTTTAAAGTCCTCTGACTAAGCTGATCCCTCAGCTTAGCTATTTTGTCCACTATAGGAGATTGGAGATTTGAGGGAACCGATCTAATATACATGTTCACTATATATTGTATTCCTGTTGAGCTGGTGATTTTAATTTCTAAGGCTAGTAAGTCTCAAGAATTGTAAGGAACTAATCGCACCACTGGAAATGAGTCTAACCTTTACCATATCAAGAGGCCACCTGATGGTCACCCCACCATGGAGGGGAGTGCATTTACACTAAATGACATAAAACCAGATCTGTTAACTGATTTGGACGCCCATGTCTCCTGAATGAGTAGAATATGGTGATGGTCAATAAAGGCTCGCCACTCCGGATCTGAACGTTTTGTTTTCATCCCGCTACATTCCAAACAGCATGTTATTGTAATCACCCTTTCGTAACTCTAGCCCTCCTTTACATGTTGATGTATGCAAGGGGGCACCCCCCTGAACCAATGTGTGTGTTACAAAAATTGAAAATGGATTGCCTTCATCGCTTACAGTGCGATTTGTATCTAAGAGTGGCTTATGCCACTCTTAGATACAAAGATACTCTTTTAGTTTAGTAGCAGATATTGTTCATTCCTCATATATGCTCATATAGGATCAGACTTCCCCTTGGAACCCCTAAGTCAATCTATTTCTGATAACTGTGAATACTCCCTAGTTTTGAGATGGTCAGTAGGCATGGACATTTTTGTTCCTTAGAAGTTATTTGACCCACTGTATACCCCTGGGGATTCTGCTTTATTCTAATCTGATGTTGCTATTGGGTCTAAAAAGTAATTCAAGTACAATTAGCTTAATTTCAAGCCTATGTAATCCAGTTACTGATCCTCGGTAGCGAAGCGCTCAGCATTTGTTATACCCTCGCTTTTTATTGATCAACATCCCCTCTTGTACTTATCCAGTGAATATACTTATTTACTAGTGCCTCACATGTTTCACTAGTATGAGGCTGAAGACTGGGAACCTTAATCATGTTAATAACGTAGGGCTTGATGACAGCATTGTTGGAGTAAACGCTAATCTTTCTGTCTTTGCTGAGGTGTAGACGGTTATCACTATATTTGGACGGAGTATCTAAAAAATGAATCACCAGATGTGACTTATCCATATTGTGTGGGGGAGCCCTAACATGCCAAGGCTTGACATAAGACGATGTTATTTTCTCTCTGTAGTACCCCCTAGTTTCTTTGCTCACACTTTTATTACGACCTACAGTTACAGTTTGAGCTGCATCATTAATGGGTTGAGCCTCCAGCTTATGATTTAAGGCTCTGGCCAGTCTTCACATACAATCCCTTAGGCTTGTTATTTTGCCCCTCATCAGATTGAGCTGTTCCTGTAAGTCCTAGTATGCTCCGCCTTCATTATTCTTTGGTGAATCATTCCCCTTACTCCTAGCGAGATAGTTATTCCATACGTGCTCCAATACTGCATATTGGTTAGAACATTCAACATTAGCTACTACTGAAATCTGTTCAGGACTTAGATCGTTTGCTAATTCCTGGGAAGCATTCACAGACAGAAAGGAAGGGCTGCCAATAAAAGATATCACTTTAGCATGCTCTACTAATCGTTTGTTAAGGTAAGTTGTAATACTCTTCTGCATTCTAACATTCTTCCCAGCTTCTCTACTTCTCTTGCCTTGGTGGTTCCTCCTTTTATCTTTAGCTTTAGGGCTGGTAGTCACCTCAACTTTCTCAGTGAACTCATTGATTTAATTGAGAGTACAATGTTTGTATGCATGCCTGGGGATTTTCCCAGCATTTCCTATCCCAGGGGTTTTATTGACTTCATTCCTTTTTACCACAATTAGTGCTATTTAACCATAGCTCTTTCACAGAAATGAAAAAATATTTAAAATCTCAAATTTGATAGTAGGGAATCAATACACACAGTACATCTATCTGGGTTCCAATAACACAGTGTAGTGCTAGTTTGAAAAAAATCGGATTTATAATCAACAATAACTATAAAATCACTCACTTGGAGAAACACAATGGATCAGCACCCTTATTTTTGTCCAGTTAATAGTATCAGTCACTCAACTAGCTTACAAGCAGAGCCAAGGAGGATGGCCCTGTCTTTTCCTGTCACTTATGGGTGCAGGACGGGCCCACCGTTGGCCCAGGCATTGCCCAGGTGAGGCCCAAGCACACCCCATGCAGCGGAGAACTGAATGGTGCTTTATAGTGCTAGCTGGTCATGACCCCTGATGAGCTGGGAGCCCCGCCTGGTGCATGGTGTCCTGGGGCTTGAAGTCACTCAATAGCAGCAAACAATACAGCGTCCTGCACGGCACGACCCTGAACGGTGCTGTATAGTTTATTTATTTAGTCGTTTTGTATAGCGCTAGCTAGACCAAGAGGTATCAGAGTGCTTCACAACATATACATCATATTAAATATTAAGCAGACTGATAATCAATCATACAGAATCGGTCATCAAAATGTTTGAACTCAGAGGATATCATGAGCTGCGACCATGTTGTCAGACTCAAGTTTTTAGTGAAGCTGGAGTGGCAGTAGGGGGCAATCCATGGTCTATCAGATCCCTCGAGTACGGTCTAAGAATAGGTCTTCGAGTAGCCTCTTGAATTTTGAAAACGAGGGGGTTGTTCTAATGTGGGGAGGAATGGAGTTCCAGATTTTAGGAGCGTTACCAGCAAAAGATTTGGCTGTGGTTCTGTGCTTGTGAACTTTGGGAGGGATGAGCAGAAGAGAGCTGGAGCTCCTGAGGTTCCTGGACTGGCCTGCCCTATTGAGTTTGGCGGCCAGGTATTCTGGTTTACCTGTATGCAGGGCTTTGTGCGTGATGCAGGCTGTTCTGAAACTGTCTCACAACTCCACTGGGAGCCATCTGACTTCTCGGAGGGCTGGAGAGATGTGCTCAAATTTCTTGATTCCGGAGACCATTCTTGCTGCTGCGTTGAGTGTCGTCTTCAGGGGGGCATGGTGAGATTTTGCTGTCCCTGTCAAGGTCGCAATCCCGTAGTCTATTCTGGAGAGGACTAATGCTTGGGTGGCTTGTTGAAGGTCCTTGGGAGGGAGAAAGGGTTTTATTTTGTATAGTAATTTTAGGTTGAGAAAGGCACTTTTAGCAGATCTTGAGATGTGTTTCTTCATGTCAAGTTTTGGGTCTAGGGTGATCCCTAGAGATTTAACTGAGTCTGCCACAGAGTGGTTACCATTGAGGGCATCAATGGCTTTGAGCCATTCTTTGATTTGAGGGAAATGAGTAGATTTTCTGTTTTATCTTGGTTCAGTTTCAAGTGATTGGATGTGAGCCAGTCTTGTACCTCCTTGAGCGTGTTGTTTAGGCTCTGGATGTCCTCGATGAGGTTGTTTCTAGATAGAGCTGCGTGTCGTCTGCATAAAGATGAAAGGGGATGTTGGATTTTCTGAGTAGAGAAGTGAGGGGTTCGATATAGATGTTGAAGAGCTGTGGGGAGAGTACAGACCCTTGAGGGACACCTCTGATGACTGGGTGTAGGTCAGATTCGAAGTTATTGATTTTTATTCTCTATGATCGGTTGTGAAGAAAGGAGGAGAGCCATTGAATGGTTGTCTCTTGTAGACCAGCTCTTTCTTGCAGAACTCTGAAATTGTTTAGGTCTTCTGTGTCTCGACCTGGTTTCTTTAATAGTGGTGTGACTTGCCCTACCTTGAGGCAGTCTGGAACGGATCCAGAGCTCAAAGAGCTATTGATGATCTTGCACCATACTGGTGCTAGGACATGCTTTAGTTCTTTGGTAAGGAGAGGCGGGAGCTGGTCCAGGGCGTGAGCTGAGGGATTGGCATTGGAGATTAGATAGACTATCTCTGCCTCCTGGATGGAAGTGAATGATGACCACTGTTGATGAGATTTCACGGAAGCGTTGACAAGGGTTTTGGACATATTGATATCATTGGGAGAAGTGGGATTTAAGCCCAATGCTAGGTCGATCGTGACGATTTTGTCTTTAAAAAAGGTTGCGAAGCTGTCGCAGCGAGCTTTTGATTACTGAGTTAAGGTAGGTATGGGTTTGGAGATCTGATTCCTTATGATGTTGAAAAGCTACCTGGTCCTGCCTCCTGGTTAGCTGGAAGAGCCCCCTGGTGCATGGTGTCTGGGGTCTTAAAGTCCCTTAACAGCAGCAAACAATGTGGTGTTCTGCATGGTGGTAAACTGAAAGTCACTTTATATCGCAACCTGGTCCTGACCCCTGGTGAGCTGAAAGGGCCTCCCGGTGCGTGGTGTCCTGGGGCTTTAAGTCCCCAAACAGCAGCAAACACAGCTTCCCCTATCTACCAGAGTTCTATCATCTTGAGGGATAACCATTGTTTTTCTACTAGCATCAACCAGCAGCAGGGGTGATTGTCAGGTCAAAGTCTTATTCATCTACATATTGCCCCATATTGATGAAACTAACAATATTCTGGCTGCTGAATGAATCATTATCAACATTATCAATGTATTTGAATGATCTGAAACCCATTATTGCAACTAAGTGATTAGGGCTAAAAAAGATGCATCTTAAATTTTCCAAATAAAGCATCTGCGCAGGCAAATGTATCTGATTTAATAGGATATTCCATAAATGACTTACTTGAATAGGAAAGACAATAGGGTGTAGGAATGTAGTCTTCTTGCCCTGATTATTTACGGAATTATATTGATGGTAATTTCTTGTCCCTGTCTAGTAGCTCCAACAGAGTTTCCATGTTATATTCTTGTTATCCACCTAACAGAAGGATCCCCAAGAGTGTTTTTAAAAGCAAAGCTTGGGCCGTAGCAAGAAAATATTTTTTTCACTTATCTCAGGCATTTGTATGAGAAGTTAATAATGCTCTATGAAAATTAATTTGCTCTTTGTACAGTGCCCTAGAGAATCTGAATACCGTTGTGGACATTCATAATATTCATATTATGATTCTCTCATGCTTGGGCCTGGGGTGATCAGTTAGTAAAAAGAGTGACATTACTGGTTTAAAGCTAATTACAACAAAGCTAGATGGGTATTTTGGGAGGGTATTAAAGCCCATCTGAGGGAGGTAAATTGCCATATTTTTTCACATGAAACACATATAATCTCAACATGAACTAATTGTATAATTGTACTATGCCACATTGGGATTTCATGTGGAAAAAACCTGCTCCTATGACAATTGTCATCACTAGAAACCACTTTTCACCCTCTGTTGACATGTATATTTGACTTCTTCAAACAAATGTCTGGGAGGCCCTGTCACTGGGACCTGCCTACCTGGAGGGTGGGAAATGTTTTTAGATTAAGGAAGACTCTGATACCTGCGCCCAGAATGTGACTACAAAACAAATGAGTGTATCCCTCTGCCCAAACAAAACTAGGGTGCACCTCACAGATGTACTCCACTTTTGGGAACAAAGAAAAAGGAGTATTTTTCTTTTATGTATAACCCTAACCCACTCTAGTAGTGGCATGATTCTTCACCGGGTATATCCTGACCCCTAATAGCCATGATGGGTTGATTGGGGAATGAAGTCCCCTTGGCTCTAAAGTGTCCTTGGGGACCTATTAGACCTCCTGTTAACTGCAGTAATATCCCCCACAGCAGCATTTCTGAGAGGTGTGTGGAGGCCATACCACCTTTCACCACCACTCTACAAATGTGTCTCCTGGTGCACTGTTTTTTGGAGGATGATTCCTCTTGGATGCTGAGGGTTTTTTGGGGCCCAGAAGCCCTCCTGTTACCTCCAGTAATTTCGACATAGCAGGATTCCTGAGAGCTGGTAGGAGGCCCGCCCCCTTTATCCACCGCTCTGCAAAAGTGACAATTAGTTAAAAAAAACTAAAGGTTACAGGGTCATTATAGTTAGAAAATAGAATTTTAAAAACCCGGAGAAATTCACTGAAAAATACAAAGGTTAAGGGGACGTTAGGGATAGGCTCTGAAGTCACTCATACAAAACCAGTGAAATTCAGCAGTTATAGTTACCTGAGGTAACTATAACTTAATTCCCTGCAATGCACTGTCATCAATGATGTCACTGACCATGCCATGAGTGATGTAATATGTAAGGTCATAAGCAGTGCATTGCGGGGCATAGGGTATAGCTAACTCAGGTAAATATGTCTGTTGTTTTCTCATGTCACGAAACAGCGGATACGATCCTCTGAGGTTTCTGCACTCTGGTAAGATTACATGTAATATATCCAATGTCGCAATTTTGATACGTAATATTACCTACCACATTCAACCTCACACTACTCATTACCTCTTTTAGGCTCCAATCGGCTGGTGGACATCTCTTTGTTCGTCGTTCACTTGCAGACCTCATTCTTTGAGGCTTCTGTATTTTGGTATAATATTTGCTTCTATATCCCAGTTTTTAAATAGTTCTCCTGATTACACACACCTGACTGCTCTTTACAATTAACTATAGAGGCTGTCCATCCACCCTCCCATAGTCCTGAGGAAGACCCGCTCTGATGCACTTCAAATTTGCACTTCCACAAGGGTCGAAACGTCAACAAGTTTCATATGTCCGCATAGTCTCCAGGTCACAAATGAATTCATTAATGAAGCTTGGAACATTTGTGCATATTCATATAGGACTATAAGAAAAATAGCCCCTTTTTTATCCCCACCTGTTTTACTTCACGTTTTTTCATCATGTATATAGTGTACTGTCCACATCACTAATCACTATATGCCACTTACTCACAATTGTCACTGATTGCAATTAAGTTTGCCTGTGTGACAGCCGCAAGGATGTGATTCTTACTTTAAATACACCATAGAGGGCAGGCGGGATGGCCAGTGAATACAAAACATACCATGGAGGGCAACAGTGAGACTATAATACCATCCCCTCAGACAATGGAGGGGAGATGGGAGGAAGTCAGGGGCAGCAAGCGACCACACAGAGAAGGTGGGAGGGGCTGTTGCTGCACAGAATACCATGCTTGACATGCCGGAAGGTTAGTGACAGCGAAATGGCCATGGTGGGCAAGAGGGAGGTAAAGGGTCATGCACAAAGGACCATGGAGGACAGAACGCAGGGGAAGAGGCTGGTCTCAGACAAGAGAGGGCAGGGGAACGGGCTTAGAAACAGACCAAGCAGGAGAAGCAATTACAGCACAACAGAGCATTAAACATGCTTCTGCTGGCTTGGAGAAGACTTGTGTTCTGTTTCCCTGCCTGTACAAATGCGGGCATGGAAACAGAACCCATATTGCTCCCACATGGTGGGACCATGCCTAAATAGCTGCCCCCTCCGGGCAGGAGCAATGCAGGCTTCCACACCATGCAGGGAGCCAGCTTGGTCCTCAAGGGCCCTGGGCTCCGACCAGAGCCCCAACATGTGCTCTGTGAGTGGCCCACTTCTTGCCCTGGGGGATAGGGTCTCCGGAGCCAAGAAGGCTCAGGAAGGGGGGCCACGCAACCCCAAAAATCCCTGGGAGATGGGGTTCTTGGACCTATGAAGGATTGGGAAGAGGACCACATGGCCAGCTCCCATTTTTAATCCATTTGGCCCTGGGAGATGGGGTCCCCAGATCCAAGAAAGCTTGGGCAGTGCGGCCATGTAACTCCCCTCCAATTTTTAAATGTATTTGGCCCTGAGGGATGTGGTTCCTGTGGCCTTTTAAGTCTTGAGGAGGGGAGTTGCACACCCTACTCCCCTGTTTAATTGCATTTGGCCACGAGGGATGGGGTCCCCAGGGCCTTTTAAGAATTGGGGAGTGACCCATGTGTCCCCCTCTCCTTTTTATTGGAACTGGCTTCATGTAATGTGGTCTGGGGCCCAGAGGCCTATCTAATGCTGTGCACATCATTCGAGATGACATCAGTGATGTCATAAATGATGTAATAGAACATGTCATGAGGGATGTAATATGTGAGGTCATAAGCAATGCATGGCAGGGGCACAAGTAATAGGAAGCTCTGCTAAAAAATAAATTGCATATTTCGGTGTTTTTGTTGCTGTCCTGACATATTCACCAAACTATAAAGTTAATTCAACCTGTGTGTGCGTGTGTTTATACTTATATATATTTGTGTGCCTGTGTGAGAGTGCAATAGTATGTAAATGACACCAACACATTTCTCCTGCTGGCAAGATGGTTTGGTGATTAAGCATTTGCGTAGAGAACTGCTGAATTTTGCAACTTCAAATTCCAGGGGCCTCATTTATGAAAAGTGACGCATCGCTGCGTGAAAACAGCGATGCGTCACTTTTCACTGCCCACTCCTTATGACATTCCTGATGCGTCATATTTAATGTATGACGCATCATGTCGCAAGGAGTTACAGATACGTCCGTATTTCTGACGTATCTGTAAGCGCAAAAGTGACGCATTGCTGGAGGGTGTAACAAAAGTGACGCAACTCCAGCAATGCGTCCTTTCACATGGGGAAAGCCCCATGTGAAAGGGCCTGCGTCAGTCTTACGCCTGCTGTGAGGCAGGCGCAAGATTTTGAAGCAACAGCGTCCTAAAAGTGAAAAGTGATCACTATTACGAGGCTTTTTGCGGGGGAACGCCCCCTCTGCATACATTATACCTGACGCAGGTATAATGTGGCGCAGGGGTTTAAAAAGTGACGCATCTACCTAGATGCGTTACTTTTTAAATATGGCGCAACAAGGCGCATTTTTTACACGGCTGGTGCATCACAAAAAGTGACGCACCGGCGGCGCTAAACTGACGCAAGGCCTTCATAAATAAGGCCCCAGATAGGCAAACTCAGACTTCATCCTTTTGAAATCGTCCAAATGGGTACCGTTAAAGTGAGTGGTACCATCTGTTATTTCGAGTGCTTAGAAACCGCTATCTAGTTGTATGAAACACTAAATATATCATAAAAGGTTATTGTAATTCTCTGAAAGCTGCCTTCACCCAGTGAGAAGATAGTATAAGTAAAAAGGTCTGGGGACCTTACATTTTTCTTTTTAAATAAGTAACTCTACGGTAAATGCAAACATTTGGGAAATGACTGCTGTCCTCAAGGAACTGCTGCTACAAAGAAGACAGCAATGGCCTCAACTCAAAGGTGCAAAACTCAGTCCCTTCGACTTTTCTCGTCCCTACCTGAGAATATTCTGGTTCGTTGTAAATAACATTCCAGCAGAAACAGAACAGATTCACTTTAGGCAATGAATTTTTAATAGGTTGAGACTGCAGGGAGAAAGAAGGGCCAAGCTCGGCGCTGCTATCTGATGGAGAAGGTCAGTGTTTCAATGGAGAGAGGGCATGGATGAGAGAACAGATCTGACAGCCCTCTTCAACTGAGATTTCGACCTGTCACAGAGAGGCATACCTTTACATATTAGGGCCTTGTTTCCAAAAGGAAAGCTTGCACACGTACTCATAAATAAAAAACCTCACGCTATCTTCTAATTGCAAGCCGAGACTTAAAAAGAATTTAACATTTCTTAAAAAGATCTAATGCAGAACTGAGGGAAATGTTTTTAGGCAAAAACATGAGTGATAGAATACAAATCAGGGCATAGGAAGCCACTGTGGTTTCCTGATTGCGCAAGGTGACCTTTTCTGAATGTCTCTAACTATGTATAGCGAATGGTGGCGAGGAGCGACCTTGTTCGTATCCGCTCAAATTTCTGAGACTAACTAGACCAAAGACTACACCACCAGGAAAATGATTTCAGGTTATCGGAGGTATCGGTCCTCTTCCTGGCATTAAAATGTGCCGGTGATTAGTGACTCGCTGTTGGAGGATGTTGGAGACTATCAGCCTGATTCATGTACATGCCGTTTTGCGTGTCCCTAATAGCGAATAATAGCGACTCGCTATTGAGAAAACGCAAAACGGCATTCATGTATTTTTCGGGGAAAAAATAGCGACTCGCACGCGGGCGCTAAAGCCGTTAGCGACCTACAAAAAACGCAGAAAAATCGCTATTTCCGGGCACCAGCGATCGGGATTGCGTCTCGCAATCCCGATCGCACGGGATAGCGACTCGCAATCCCGATCGCACGGGATTGCGACTCGCAATCCCGTGCGATCGGGATTGCGAGTCGCATTATTGCGGGATCCGGAAATACGGGAAGACGCATTCCGAGCACCGTGATGACATCACAACCAGGAAGCAGCCAAATCCCACCCCCAAACACCACAGTGACGCAATCATCCGACTCTACACGACGGAAAGCTGCCGCTGAACTGCCGTTAGCGACTCCCGACCCGGCAGAAATAGCGACCGCCATGTCTGAAGAACCTCTGCCTGGCCCCAGCAACAGCGCTAGCCGCAAGCGCAAACTGAAGTTCTCCGAGTCGGAGCTGGAGAACCTCATAGAAGGGGTGGTGGCCCAACACGACCAGCTCTTTGGTGCCAACTCCAGGAGGGTCCCAGAACAGGAGAAGAGGAGGATCTGGGTGGGGATTGCCTCCAGCGTGAACTCTGTTGGCGTTGCGGACAGGTCGGTGGAGGAGCTTAAGAAGCGCTGGTACGACCTCCGAGGGCGTGCCAAGGAGAGGGTGGCGGCGCGTCTCGGTGAGTCGTCAGGCACAGGAGGTGGTGGACCGACTGTCCCACCCAACACCCCCCTGGAGGACCGGGTAGAGGACACCTTGGAGAGGGAGGCGTGTGTTGGCGTGACCACTCTGGACTCCTCCCGCCCAACCCACAACACCCAAGGTAAGTGGCATGCGACTGCGACCCTGTCCCCTATGACCGTCCCTGCCCGAATAGGCTCACTCATTGGCCCTTAATCATGCCTATGTTGTGCATCAGGAAATGCCCTCAGGCATTGTGGGAGACGTAGTATGTCCACAATGTAGTAGTACCACAATGCGGCCAGAAAGGTTCCTAAGCCCACAAATCCACAGCCATCCAGGGAATGTCACCCAGCATGCATGTAACATCTGCACGTCTGACAGTCACATGCACCTAATGAGTATCCACTTACCCTCACAGGTGCAGATGATAGCAGTGACAGTGAGAGGCTGGTGATCGTCGAGGAGGCCCAGGAGGAGGAATCCCTACCCGCTACCCAGCCACCATCCCCTGCCGCTGCGCCAACACCAGCAGCCAGGCCCCCCACCATACCTGCTGCACCATCTGCAGGCCCACCGGTTACCAAGGCCAGGCCCCCCACCTTACCTGCTGCACCATCTGCAGGCCCACCGGCTGCCAAGGCCAGGCCCCCCACCAATGTGCCTCCAGTGCCTGCCGCACCTGCGACACCAGCTGCTACAACACCTGCAGCTCCTCCTCCACGATCTGGCCCAGCCACATCCGCTACACAGCGGCAGAACAGCAGGAGGGGCAAAGGGCATCTCCATGCCTGCATGAGCGTGGAGCGGCGAATGCTCCGTCTACACCAGAGGCAGTCGCAGCAGCAAGGAGCCATCCAGCTCCAGCTGCAGAAGATCGGCCGCAATGTGGCGGGAGTCGGCCAGCGGGTGGACCGCATGACGGCGGCCATTGAGCGCATGACGGCGGCAATGGAGGCCAATACTGCTGCGCTGGGGAAGCAGCGCAGTGTTGCACGCAGGCGCCACCACCAGCTGCTGAGCCAGATGGCGACCTATAGTCGCTCCAATTATGTGGCAGCAAATGCCACCACCCAGCTGTCGCGGCGCTCTATGACCCAGCAGCACCAGCTGGTCCAGTGCTGCGAGGAGATTACCCGGGTGCTGGAGCACTTGACCACCGCCGTGGTCCCACTGCTCACACCTGTGCTACCGGCCATCGTAGGGGGAGATGATGCCAGTGAGGCTGCCTCCAGCGTGAGCAGCAACTCTGCCACGCAGGCCCCCCCACCTAGGCGCAGCACCAGGGCTACGCCTGGTCCATCTGCCCAGGATGAGGATGAGCCTCAAAGGCGCCTGGGAAATGTGCGCAGGAAGCACCAATGACATTGTGTCAGGGACACAGGCGCAGGCTGAAGATAAGCCTGCCATGGACATTTACATGCAGTATGCTGGAATACTGTATTTTTTTGTAAATAGTTCTTACCATGACCCTTTTCTGTTGTGATTGAAACAAATACATTTATTTTGCAGCACACATTCGCCTTGTGTTATCATTACATTTTGCATGCAATTGTGATATGTGGGGTGGGGGAAGGGGGTGGGCTAGAAATTGTTAGCTGTGATGTGGTTGCGACGTCTGTGGCCTTCAGCTGGGTTCTCCCCGCGTGCATGGTGCGCATTTGCTGGTGGCCGGTCGTCCCCCTCAGATTCACTGCCTGAGATGTCAACTGGTATCCGGCGCTTGGTTGCAATGTTATGAAGCATTGCACAGACAGCCACAATGCGGCAGCACGCTGCAGGACTGTAATACATGGCCCCACCTGTCTTGTGCAGTATACGGAACCTGCTCTTGAGCAGGCCAAATGTCCTTTCAATACAGTTCCTTGTCCGGATGTGCGCAACATTGTAGCGCCATTGCTGAGGTGTGGCAGGGTTGAGGTAAGGGGTCAGGAGGTATTCCCGTAGGGCGTAGCCACTGTCACCTGAATGAGAGGAGCAGATGTTGATTGCCTGTGCAGCGCAGTTACTTCATAGCAATGTGACATTGTCGACAAAGTGTACTTACCAAGTAGGTGTCCTTCCCCAAACTCTCCCCTGATCAGTCGTGTGTGGAGTCCGCTGTGCCTGAAGATGAAGGAGTCATGGGTACTCCCTGGGTACTGGGCCACAATGTCAGTGATGATGCTCTTGGCATTGCAGACCATCTGTATGTTGAGGGAGTGGTAGGACTTTCTGTTGCGGTACATATACTCCGTGCCAGCTGGTGGGCAGATGGCGACGTGGGTACAGTCTATGCAGCCGAGGACATGGGGAAAATGGGCAACATTATAAAATTGTAGTTTAGTGAGGTCCAATTCCTGTTGGCTCGTGGGAAATGTGATGTGCCGGTGGAGCTGGCTGAGCATGGCGTCAACAAAAGTGTGGAGGCAGCGTGACATGGTGGGCTGGGATATCCCCCCAGCAGCGGCTACTATGCCCTGGAAACTGCCGGAGGCCAGGAGGTGCAGGCTGCACAATACCTGCACATGTGTGGGCACAGAATTGTTTCGCCTTGTTGGGTGCTGCATGATGGGGTTGAGTTCTTGTATCAGCCAGGTGATCATTTCCCCATTCAGCCTGTATTTTGCATATATCTGTTCTCTGGTTTGGCCCAGCAAGGTGACCCGCTGCCGGTAAATCCTTGCCTGCCTCATGCGTCTCCTCCGTGCTGCTCGCTGTAGCCTTCGCCGCCTCACCACCATGTACATCCCAGGCATCCTAATGCTGCTGCTGAATGTCCTTATGTGTGATTGGTCAGGCCTGGAACTGTTGGTGATTGGCTAACAGTTTTTCAAATTTGCCTTCATCATGGCTTGTATGGTTACCACCTGCTTTGAGCTGTCCTTAAATTGCGCCGCGCAAACGTGCGATTTTGCGCTTTTTCGCTAATGTATTTCTTGCATGAATGCCAATTGCGACAATATTGCGTTTCGCTAATCATTTCGCAGAATCCGTGGTTGGTCGCTATTTCCGTATCGCTAATGCTCGACTTCCCGGAGTCTGCGACTATTACTGCGTAATCGCTATTCCAGTCGCAATTATTTTTTTGCGATTTCGCTATTTCGTACTTGAATGCCGATTCCGTCTTTTGCGCCCGCAATTGCGTTATCGCAGCCATTGCGGGCGCTATTTCGCTTCATGAATCAGGCTGTATGCCCCTGATAATGAGTGGGTCGGGGTTTTTTCACTCCTGTTTCAGCAGGGATCGGAATTATGATTTGGATGTTATTGAATGCAAGTTCAATTAAATAGCCAGCCCTGAATGCAAGTTCAATTAAATAGCCAGCCCTGCTCTATCGTTTTTTATGAGATGCACAAATAGCTCATTGATTATGATAACCTCAAACCAGGGACCATGGCAACAGTTTAACGCCCCGATTCCGAGAGTAGTTGGAAAGTGGATGGTATTTCATACACCTGGTAAAACCTTTAATGCAAGGATGAGGTGTTTGTCGACAGCAGTAAATGCTTTCTTTTCCCAATGTTGCCACTGGGACTGGGGCATGATTTGCTGATTTGGTATTTATTGCATTAAAATCCACAATTTTTGCCTTTTTCCTCCCTGTTAGGCAGACTAACGAGAAGTCATTCAACAAAGTAGCATTGCACAGCTCTTGACCCTTGAAGTCATCACTAGGTTGAAATCTTGCGCTACTGTTTTCCATTCTAAAACCTCCTTTTTTGCAGGTGAGCAGTGGGGCGGGCAAGGAGTGGAAATTGAACTGAATACATTACCTGGGAGAGAAGAGAAAGAAAGGGCAGTGCTTCGTGAAATACCAAAGGGCATGCTAATGGTAACAGCTTACAACCTTCGCTACCTCTATCTGAATCCATCATAATACTAATAAGATGGAGTCCTTTTCAACTGGATATACGTTTAAAGCTGTCTGGGAAACCACAACTTTTTGGATGTACCTAAAAGTGAGCCCAGTAATGTTTCTTTTGAGTTAGCCAATAGCATTTGGTACAGAATTGTAGATTCTTGGGCCCAGATAGTGTGATGTCCTTGAGTTGTCATTGCATTCCACAAGGTGGAGCAGGCCAAGGCAAAGACATTTACTAAGCCACAAAAAGCTACCTTGCATGGCTCAGCCCGGATTAGTAAATATGGAGTAATGTAAGGCAGTGTAAGTCACAGTCTCATGCTATTCTTCCCTGGGAAGGCGTTCAACGAAGGCGTTCAACGAGTGGAGCATTCATGGATTTTGGTGTATTCCCAGATTTACTAAGACGGGGAAACCAGGGAATGTGTCGAAATGCTACTCCTTCCCAGGTCAAGCATAACAGGAGAATGTGTTTATTTCTCCTTGTTGTTTCCTCTTTGTGCATGTGCTGCATTTTGCAGTTAACATAGAAAGAGGAAAAAGCCTCAAAGAATTGTTTTAAAAAACAATACTGGCAGTAATGGAGGCACTCTTGGAAGGGTGGCTGTATTGGCACTATGAAGCATTCAGTGCTCCTTGGAAGTAAATATGGCACATTCCTGCCCACTCCCTTTGACCCAGCCCTGCACAGTAAGTTGTCTTGCTGCATTGTGTTGTGCCAAATGTTAGAAAATCTGTACCTTGGTCCATGGATAGACATATCTACAAATCCTTATTTTTTACCGGATCCCAGATCTCCTAGCTTTCCCGGCTTGAAATGCTCTAAATCAAAATAGCTATATATTTTATGGTCATAGAGTCACACACAAACAAATAATAAATAAGAAACTATTGAAAATGAAAATGTCAGTCAATCTCAACAACATTAAGAACTACAAGAGTCCTCTTAAGAGCTCTTAGTGAGACTGCCAACAATTGGCATGTCTTTTAGAACAATAGTTTTTATACCCTAGACGGTTTGGTTTGGTATTTCTTGTAATTTATTCTCTTATAAATGAACAGTCTGAGTTGAATGCTTTTTTGAAAAATCAGATAAATTCAAAGAAATAGCGCATACCCGACAGAACCAATTGTATACCTTTACTGTTGCCAGGTTCTGAGGGATACTGGGTTACCCCATTGTGATTGAACGATTTTAGACCAATGGGTTTGTTGACTACAGTTGAGAGGCCCTACAGCAGAGAGTGTTCAACCCCCAAACTAAACTGGTCATGCTTTTAAATTATCGTTTTACTTTTAGGTTATCATTTTTTGTTTATTTGCAATTTTTTTCAAATTGCGAAGAGTTCCACAAAATTCTGGTATATGTTGGTAAGCAAAATATAAAGGCCGCTGGCAATTGGATACAATACCCCAAAGACATATTAGGGTGTACTGGTTAGCCCTTAATCCTGTGAAAAATCAAATAATATAAAGGTAATTTTATTCATACAATGAACAGTGAACCTTTTAGGGAAGCTGCATTCAGGCTACCAGTAGCTAAAAACGGCTTTTATGTGAATAGTTAATGAGCTCCCAACTGCCCAAGTAGAATGACACGGAGAGGCAAACAAGTTTCAATGACGTTAACACCCACTCATCATGCATGGCATGGCCCAAGCCATGTAAGAAATAACCAAATACACAATACTGTTAGTAAAAAACTTTACTCTCCACACCACATTTTAGAAAAGCATTAACATTTCAAAAGGTATTTAATAGGAAAAAATATTCAAGCAAAATCAGTGGGAAATGCAATACATAGAAAATGAACTAATGGAACAGCAAAAAAAAGAAAAAAGAAAGAAAACATTTAAAATTATTTTCAGTTCCTTTTGTGTTGTCAATGCGCTTCTGTGTTACATTTTATTGCCTTATGGGTGACACTTTAAGTGACACTATTGCAAGCAGAAGCAATAAGTTAACTCTTGCTCTGACATGCACACAAACCTAACATGAGCTGTGTGGAAGTGTCTGTAAGCGCTAAGGGTGGGCGTAGTTCGCGAAGTAGTGCTACGCGAAGCTACGCGAAGTGCCCTTCGCACTACGCAAACTTCACGTAGCACTACGCGAGCTGTGTAGTAGCATGTTCGCACGGTGCAAGAAGTGTTTTCAATGATTGCACAGTGCCGACAAGCATCCGGCACTGTGTAATCATTGAAAACGGCATCTTGCACAGTGCGAGCTGTAGTTTTCTGTTGCTCGAGAAGATTATTACTCGAGCTGCAGCTTTCTCAACGCGAACTGGTAGTTTCTCATTGAGAGCGGTCGCAAGCATGAGCAACCACTCACAATGAGAAACCTTACTTCCCCACGTTGAGAATCTCGCCTGGATGTCATTTTGCTTGCTCGCGGTCGCGAACATGACGTTCAGGACCGCGAACAAGCAAAAAATGAGCTCTGCACTACGCTACGTTGCACTACGCGTGTTCGCACTGTGCTACATGCAGCTCGCATAGTGCGAAGTTGCGCAAACTTCGCAAACTCCGCGAGCATAGCGTAGTGCTTCGCCTAGGCCTAGTAAGCGCTAGCATTCCTTTGCATTGTATTTACCTCGTAGCTCTGAACCTAAATAACTGTGCTGTGGTATCAAAGGCCCATATCACTGCAAGAGGGAATGGCTTTCATTTCTCTAGTGGTGGTTCAAGGCATCTGCAAAGAATTACTCAGAGCTGAGTTTGTCTGCCTCCCGGCTCATGCCTCTTCTGATGGAAGGCGATTTTTCTTGTGAGGTCATCGTGGTCAGCTAGCGGCAGAGTGGTTTCTGTAAAATAGACATCCACAAGATGATGATTATAAGTAGTGGTTTATTAAGAATAAAGATCCCATCCACAGGTGAACATCCAGTCAGCATCAAAGCTTGGTTGAAACTGCCTGCTGAACAAAGCATAACATTCCATGAGATGTGCAGGTGATTCTAGTGCCTCATGACATCAGCACAGCTATGTCATGAAGCACAGACACAGAGAACCAGGATGCCACACATCTTCCTTCTAACAAGAGGAACAAAATTACAAAGAGGAATAAGTTAAAATGAAAACATAAATCATACAGTTATGTAGTCCTTTAAATACTCAGGAGCATGACAAACCCTTGCAGACTTTCGAGGAAGTGAGGAAGATTGATCACTAGTTTGAGAATAACGACTACAAGAAGCCTCCACAATATCATTACTAACCACCACCACCCTGTTCAAATTCCAAACTCGATGGTCTGCAGTTTTGATGGCGTTCTTAAAAACCTTGATAACACGGATAGGTTTTTTAAAAGTAGCAGAAAGGGCCTTATTGTTTTTGCAGGGATTTTTAATAAGTACCCAATCACCCACCTTGACAGGAGTGACCTTTACAGAATTCCTTGCATCAAAATTTCTTTTTCTATTCTCAATCCTAGAAGATTCACGCACCCTCCAATCATCCCTGACATCATGAGGACATGGCTGTAAGTCATTGACCCATGCGGGTACTACAAGTGTATTAGGAGTACGTCCCCTAAAAAGTTCAAAGGGGGTCTTCCCAGTAACAGCATGGGGAGATATCCTATAAACCTTAACTTTCTTAAAGACATCTTCCCTCCAATCCGTCCCAGCAGACTTAGCCATCCTAATGGTTTCTTTAAGAACCCGGTTGAATCTCTCAACGGTACCGTTGGTTTCTGGGTGGTATAGGGATGATTTTTTGTGTTTGATACCATGTTCTAAGAGGAATTGTTCCATGTCCTTAGATACTAACTGAGGACCATTATCAGTGAGAATGATGTTAGGAATGCCTTCTCTTGCGAACAGTTTGGCCAAAAATGCCACCACATTTTTAGTCTCAATTCCACGAGTAATGGCAATTTCTGGCCATCTGGAAAAGAAATCAACAAGGACAAGAACATACCACTCACAACCACCTGAAACTATGGGCCCCAAAATATCCAAACCAACCTCTTCCCATGGTGCATTCGGTTTGTCTCTAATTACCATGGGCTGAACCTTGGGTTTCGCTACCCTTTCACTAAGAGCACAGTCAATGCAATCCCTAACCTTACGTTCCACTTCCAAATCCATATTTGGCCACCAATAAGATCTCCTCAAAATCTCCTTGGTTTTTGAAACTCCTAGATGTCCTATATGTGCTAAAGACATAAGCTCATTCCGAAGAGCTACAGGTGGAACTAACCTAGTGCCCCTAAAAAGTAAGCCATCTTGTTCTGAGAGCTGATCTTTGACATGCCAAAACTTCTCAATCCCTTCATTAGGCTTCGGTTTAACCTTCCACCCAGTCATTAATAGATTAAGTACTTCCACAAGAATTAAATCTTCTTGAACCATCCTCAACCACCTTTCTTTATCAATAATAGCTTCCTCAACAACACAAACCATTTCATCATCATCATCATCAAAATCATCCTTACTATCAGCCTCACAAACAGGAACAAGACGAGACAAAGCATCTGCCACTTTATTTTCCACTCCAGGTAGGTATTTTACATCAAAATCATAATCTTGTAAACCAACAACCCATTTCGTGATCCTACCTGACACTGCATCAATACCCTTTTTCTTTAAAATTTCACAAAGCGGCTTGTGATCTGTCCTAACCTCAAAGGTGGTTCCCCATAATAGGTTTTTGAGCTTCTTGACCGACCAGTAAACAGCGAGGGCTTCACGCTCAATCACCGAGTATCGAGTTTCAGCTCCCTTTAAACTCCTTGACAAGAAAAGAATGACCCTCTCAGTGCCCTCAAACTTCTGTACAAGTACCGCTCCCAAACCTTTCAAGCTTGCATCAGTAATCAAAATGGATTTTTCAGAAGGATCAAAACTGCTTAATTTAGGTGCAGAGGCTAGTCTCTCCTTGATGACCTCAAATTCTTGCTGACACTTTTCTTCCCAAATAAACTCCACTCCTTTCTTTAACAAATACCTCATGTTGACACACAAAGAGGCAAAATCCTTCACAAACTTACTATAATATTCAGCAAGCCCCAAAAAACTCATCAATTCTTCTTTATTCTGCGGGGGAGACAACTTAGAGATGGTGGAGATCAAATTCTCTTTGGGTAAAATTCCTCCTTCAGTGATTGTGTGACCTAGATAGTCAATGGAAGTTTTTCTGAACTTGCATTTCTCAATCTTGACAGTTAAACCTGCATCACACAGTCTTTCTAAAACAGCAAAAAGCCTAGAATCATGTTGCGAATTATCTATGCCAAACACAAGAATATCATCCTGATAGACCCTGACACCTTGTAAACCTTTTAAGACTTTTTCCAATGCCCTCTGAAAAACCGATGCGGCTGACACTAAACCAAATGGTAGTCTGACGAATCTAAAAGTGCCATAAGGAGTCACAAAAGAGGTCAAATCTTTCGAATCTTCTTCTAACCTAATCTGATGGTAGGCGGACCTTAGATCAATGGTGCTGAAAATTTTAGCACCTTTAAGTAGCATAAGCATGTCTGCAATCTTGGGTAGAGGATAATGATCTGTGACAACACACTTGTTAAGCTCTCTTAGATCAACACAGAGACGGAGAGAGTTGTCCGATTTCTTGGCTGCGACAATCGGGGCAACCCACTCCGTTCCCTCTACTGTTTCTATAATGCCTCCTTTGACAAGCTTTTCAAGTTCATCTTTAACTTGTTCTCTGACTGCTACAGGTACATTTCGTACCTTGCAGCAAACAGGTACAGCATCCTTTTTCAAAATGATACGATGACAATAATCATTAAGGCACCCCAAGTTTTCCGAAAAAACTTTAGGAAATTTCATTTTCAGTTCACTAGTGAAATCATGAGAAACTAGTGAAACACTTTGAGAGGTGCAGGGAAAAGGCTCTTTTAGAACAATAGGAGGTGTCGAGTTTGGATCAAGCATTACGCCTAAATCCTTGAGAGCGAACCAGCTTATTATGCTATCTCCTTTTTGAGAAACATAAATCTTTGCTTTGGTCAACCTATTCTTATAATTAATCACTCCTTCAAAAACCCCAAGTAGTTTAATGGGTTGCCCAGCATAACCAAATGGTCTTATATCCGGGCGGGATAGCTCAAGTTTCTGTCCCAACTTACTCAAAAAAAAATCTTTTGCTACAATAGTGATTTTTGCTCCAGAATCAAACAAAACTTTAGTGGGAAAACCTTCTACCATAATCTCATCACAAGGAGAGTTCTTTGCTTCTTCAGCACTAACAGTCTGTATACAGATTTGACCACAATCTAGATGTTCATCCAAATTACTCTCATTTTCAAAATCATAAAATATTTCATTCACTTTACCTTTGTAGTTTCCCCCTCTACAACATGAGGTAAAGTGTCCTTTCCTTTTGCACTTACCACAATAGGCTTTCCAGCCTGGACATTGTCTATCCGTAGCAAAATGCCCCATTTTACCACATCTGTAACACCTTACTTGGGAGAAGTCCAAACCGTTCTCCTTTTTCTTATAGGGAATTTTGCTTAAAACATTTTCATTTCTAGACTCTTTCTGGTGATTCTCACCTACTCTAGGAGTAGATTTTACAACATTCACTGTTTCTTTAGAAGTTTTGTTCTCACCATTTTTTTTTATGACTTCCACGCATTTGATAGAATGTTCTATCCTCTTTGCAATAGTAAGAACTTCTTCTAAAGAAGGTTCGTCCTTTTGCCATAATTCTTCCCTCACCTTTTCAATATAACATCCAAGCATGAACTGATCCCTTATATGTTCATCAAGACTTGCACCAAACTTACAGGAGGAAGCAAGCTTCCTTAAAGCTGTAATGTAATTTTCAATTGTCTCTTCTTCCATTTGTGTTCTTCGACCAAAATGATATCTTTCTAGAATAGTACTGACTCTAGGAAGATAATGCTCATCCAGTTTTGCAATACATATTTCATATTCATTTAAACTACCATCATCAAGGTCAGGCAAATGATCGAATACCTCTTGCCCTTCTGCCCCCAAACAGTGTAAAAGTAAAGCTGTCTTCCTTTCAGCGCTCAAGCTAGATCCACATACCCTTGCATACCTCTCAAATACTTTACGCCATTTTTTCCATCTGATAGGTGGATCTCCAGGTGAGGACAAGAAGAAGGGGGGAGCAGTTACATTTTGCATTATATTATAACTAAAATAGAAGAACCAAGGAAATAAAAAGAAACAAATAATGGTAATAACAATGAAAGTCCAATATCCAATATGTGTGTGTGTCACAGTAAGTGCACACAAAAGAACAGCCTTAAGTAACAGTGCAGGAAAAGTCTAATGTGTGTGTGTCACAGGAGAAGTACACACAAAAGTAGCTTGAAGTGAGTGTGTCACAGAAGGTGAATAACGGTTAAATGCGAACAGTACCTTTATATTGTTCAATCCACAAATAACTTCAGTGTAATTCAATCCATAAATAACTTCAGCGTAAATTATTGGTGGAGATTAGCGGTGGTCTGAGTCACGAAACGCGCTAAAACGCAATGTCTATTGCGAAGGGAAAGTGACCAATTCAAAATGGCGGCCACGTTAACGTGATACCCAGAGTACCTTGCGGGACGCTTGCGTCTTACCCAGGAAGCTTTGCGAGTAGACGTGAAGAAGAAAGAAGCTCGTTGATTATCTTCCCGGCGTTCCGATGTTGTGAAGACGCTGCTAGGTAATGGCGTTCCCGAGGAGCCAGCTCGTGAAGACGTTGGGCAGGTAGGCGTCTTTTAAAAGATGCAGATCGCTGAGTGCGTTTCGTTGAGTAACGCAAAAGTGCCAGATTTAGCGATCGTAAAAACGCAGCAACCACAAACACACCGCTAGAAAAACGCATAGAAGGAAGTGAAAACAAAGAGTTCGTTTTGCACTTAAATAAGTTTTGTTTCTTCTTACCACCAAAAGGCGAAGCTGAAGTCCCTCTGAAGTTGAATAAAACGGACCTTTTGAAGTAAATGTCAGTGAATAATCTGTAATCCAGTTAGGTTGGATGTTGTCACCGGTATCTCAAAGAAGTTTTTCCAAATAGAGTCAAGGATATTATCCAAGTAGAGGTGGAAACATATCTTCTTCTTTTTTAAAAAAAAAAATAGAGATAGGTGTTGAGATCTTTTCTTCTTCTTGTAAATCCCGTCCTCCGTCGCCAAATGTAAAATAGACATCCACAAGATGATGATTATAAGTAGTGGTTTATTAAGAATAAAGATCCCATCCACAGGTGAACATCCAGTCGGCATCAAAGCTTGGTTGAAACTGCCTGCTGAACAAAGCATAACATTCCATGAGATGTGCAGGTGATTCTAGTGCCTCATGACATCAGCACAGCTATGTCATGAAGCACAGACACAGAGAACCAGGATGCCACAGTTTCTACTATGAGTGCCTTCTGACCGGCAGTGTTCCAAGGCCCATCCAGGGACTTTGCGATATTTCGGCTGGGGTGGAACTCGGTCTCCCAGTCCACCATGCGCCTGAGGGGCGGGCCAACATCAATGCGCATAAAGCGCATCATCAGACCCGCAGCGCATGTTCCTTCTGACAGGAAGCATTTCACAGCCCATCCAGGTACCTTGCCATACTTTGGTTGGGGTGGGACTCGGTCCCCCAGTTCACTGTGCACCTGAGGGGCAGGGCCAACATCAGCGTGCTAAAAGCGCATCATCAGACCCGCCTCGTGGGTTCCTGCTGACCAGCAGCATTCCACAGCCCTTCCAGGGCCTTTGCCATACTTCAGCTGGAGAAAGACTCGGTCCCCCAGTCCACCGTGGGCCTAAGGGGTGGGGCCAACATCGATGCGTATAAAAGCGCATCATCAGACCCACAGCGCGGGTTCCTTTTGACCGGCAGTGTTCCACAGCTCATCCAAGGACTTTGCCATACTTCACCGGGAGTGGGACTTGGTCCTCCAGTCCACCGTGTGCTTGAGTGGTGGGGCCAACATCGATGTGCTAGAAGTGCATTGTAGTGATGTCACTTCTACCTATTTGGACTCGGCTGCAACCAGTCCCCATTATTCTGTTGCCATAGAACGTTAGTGGCGCGCTGTTCCACGAGCAAAAGTTGGTGTTTGGCTGGCGTTGGTGGAACACACTTCTGTGTTTGCTCTTACGAACTGTCCTTGTTGAATAAATGTCTGCTCCTATAACCCTGGTGTCCGGTGTCTTTACTGCACGCATCATTAGACCAGCAGCGGGGACATGCCCGGGCGTGCATCCACACCTAAATGGGCCCTTCTTTGCCTGTTATCGCCCAGAAGAGGCCAGGTAAAGCCCACTCTCTTTACTCCTGTTGCTGGCCATTGTTATCATTTGTGGCACTACAAGAACATAAACTTCCGGGGATTATTTTTGTCTGCATTCAGAAGAGCTTTGCTATTGATGAGTTGTTATAAATGGGATTTGTGGTTGGCAAAGGTTTGCACCGAAGCCAGGCAGAAACCACCACTTTAGTCATGGTAATAGAGTTACACTCTTAAAATAACCCCTGCTCACCCCCTTGGTAGCTAGGCACAAGCAGTCAGGCTTATCTCAGAGGCAGTGTGTAAAGCATTTGCACAGAACCAACCGTAATACTGTGTAAGCACTACAAAAGGACACCACACGAGTTTAGAAAAATATCCAATATTTTTCTATACTTAAACAAGACCAATTACGATAAGAATTCCACAGTATAGTGCTTTTAATATAGCTGTGTTGCAAGATGTCTTGAAAACACAGCTCCTTGATGTCGATAGCTCCGTCCGGGCTATCATGGTGTCGTGAACAAGCAAGTGCAAACAGTTCTGGCTGGCCTCGGCGTCGTGGGTCAGCTGCGGTGTCGGGAAGATCCGCCAACTGTACCTTTCAGAGATGTAGGTCATCAATGACCTCTCGTTGTCAGGCCCATTGCAGGTCAATCTCCTCTCTGATGGAATCAGGAGCCCTGGTATTGGCAGGCGTCAGGTGCTGCGTTGCAAAGTGTAGCGGTGAGGCGTGCGGTGCCCTCAGGTCCCGGTGTGAGCAACAGCTTGGTGGCGGCGTCAGATGGTGTCGTCGGTGAGACCAGGGTCGTGTGTGAGATGGAGGCGGTGCTCGTCACGGTGCCGGCAGGTCATGGTGCAGCAGGGGCGTCGCTGTCGCTGAGGCACTGTCGTCGGGTGAAAACTGGAGTCAATGGCACCGGCGTTGGTAGGCCAAGGCTGCATTGCGGGATGAGGGCGGTACGTTGTATAACTTTACGAGCGGTGCCTCCTAACCACGGTGCAAGCAGCAGCGTCAAGTCCGGCATGGAGCCGAGTCATTGGGGATACCAAGGCATCGTCGTGAAGTGAGGTGTTGCGGAGTGCGGTGCCCACAGGTCGCGTTGCAAGCAGCAGCTCGATGGAAGCGTCAGCAGGCGCCATCGGTGAGACCAGGGTCCGGGTGCGGCATTGCAGCGGTGCTCTCTGAGGTGGCTTTAGGACACGGTGTCGGCAGCGACGTCGTAGACGGCGCCAGTCTTGAAGTTTTTGCTGTTCCTGAGACTTCTTGAACAGGGGGCAAGCTCCACCTCAAGCCCTTAGAGATACTCAGCACAAGTAGAGAAAGTTCAGTCCAGTCCTTTCACTGCTCAAGGCAGAAGCAGCAGCTGCAGGCCAACCAAACAAAGCAACAACACAGCAAAGGGGCAGTACTCCTCCTGGCAGCTCTTCTAGCTTTTCTTGTTGGCAGGTTTCTTGATTCAAGCGAGTCCTAAAGTCTTGGGGTCTGGGCCCCAATTTTTATACCAGCAATTCCTTTGTCCTCTGAAGGCAGAGGGGCCTGGACCTAGTTCAAACCAGTTCGGGGTGCATTCTGCCAGGGTGCACCTTCTTCCTTTATCAGTGTGGACTAGGGTCCTCAGACGCACCATAGGAGGTGGAGCCAGCATTGTGGAAGGTGAGCCCAGCCCTATTCAGACCCAGGTGCTACTCCTCCCACCCATCTATGTGTAGATGTGCCTATTCAGCCAGGCTGACTGACCCTATCTCCCCCAGCTCCTGTCACTTAAAGCCAGACAGCTAATACACATGCTAGCAGAGGCAGGCTGGATGGTTAGGTCAGAAAATACGTACCTTCTAAAAGTGGTATTTTCAAACACAGAATGTTAAAACCAACTTCACTAAAAGATGTATTTTATCATTCTGAGTTCAGGCATACTGAACTTGAATTTCTACCATGTTCCCTGAGTCAGTTAGGATCACAGGATCAAACTGTCCATTCTGGCCTACGGGGAACAGGTAGCCTTGCAATAGGCTGTATATCACTATCAGGGCATGCCACACACACCAGGGCATGTCCTACCTTTTACAAACAATGCACCCTGCCCATGGGGGTACGTTGGGCCTACCTTAGGGGTGACTCACATGTAGAAAAGGGAAGGTTTAGGGACTTGCAAGTGTGTGCACTCGCCAAGTCGACTCGGCATCCCCAGGCTGCGCACAGGCTCTGCTGCTCTGTGATGGCAGGCCAGAGTTACACGTTACAGGCTGTTTGCGTAGGTGGCACAATCCAGTGCTGCAGCTCACCAACAGCATTTTATTTATATGCCCTGGCACATGCAGTGCACTTTACTAGGGACTGACACATAAATCAAATATATCAATCATTGAAACACTTAACAATCCATAACACATTTTATATAGGAGCCCTTGTACTTTACCACTGGACCGCAGTGAGGAAAGTGCGCAGAATCATTACACCAGCAAAAACAGAGTCAAAACCGGGAGGTCAGAAACCAAAAAGTCAGGGGAAACACGCCAAAAGATGCCAAGTCTAACATGAGTCCATTAACAATTGTTTAGGGGTGGTTACTTGACATGGTCTGTTCTGGAAGTAGAAGTCTGCCTTAACAACCACTGCAACCTGCAATAAATCATTATATTTTGACAATACATCTAAACGTAAGTCTCAAACCCTGCATGACTGTAACTAAGTGTAATTATGGGGAAAAGGGAAAATCTGGATGACGAAAACAGCCAAAAGAGGAAGATAGCTAAAACATCTATAAGCAGCAATAGTACATCAGAAGCCATAAATGTTTTAATAGAAGAGGTGAAGGGTATATATTAGGCGACGAATCAGAACGGAATAAGAAATCTGGAGAAAAACCTAAAATAACAAACTATTTTTATGGACAGAATAGGGAAGCTAATCCTGTAGGCGATCATGTCAAAAGCAAGTCACTACCAATATTGATTTGTCTACCCAACCAAAGTCACCGCATTCCTCACCCTTTGCTGTAGCAGCTCAATCCCCCTTGGACCGAACAAGTCAGAATTAACTGAAGTGCCACTTGTAATCAACATCTCCTGTACAAACCGGTATGTTTCACTTATGCTGGAAAAAGGTAGAATACCAATCTTCTGACCCAGCACAGGATAAGGGTATGCAAATGGAGTGGGCCCTTGCGAAGTTTACCTCACTGAAGGAAGATCTGACAGCCCTAACAGGGGCTGTTCAATTTCTCAGCTCCTTGATAGAGGGCCTCCAAAAATCCAGTATGGAGCTATTAAGAAGAAAAGAACGACCTCCAAATGGAAAAAGGATAGCCAATGATGATTATGCAAATTGTCAGCTATGTAGATGTCGCTAAAAGTTAGATGGAGTGGATGGGAAAAAAATCACTCGGCAATTCTTCCACAGTCATCCCATTCCTATTTAATCCAAGGTGAACAAATGCAAACTAACATAGCCATAGAGACCGGCAGTATGCAGCAACAAAGACCAAGGGAGGGTAACAAAGTATTTGCTCCCATGTCTACATCTATTAACTATCTCTCAAACTCTGGGCACCAGCACAGTTTCCCAATTCGGGACTTTCCCCAAAAAGCACTGTCTTTTCCCCTAAAAGGCAGGTCATATATTATGCACCAAATCTGCAGGGCGGAATCATTTACATGACAGGGGTTCCAAGACTAGCTCTCGATCAGGGAGACTCACCAGACTCCTACATTAATAGGATCGCCAATTGGATTTGTCATAAACGCAATTGCCTTTCATTCCTACGCTCAGACGTGCATTCAGCCCAATGTCCGACAAATAATCGGTGCTGTTATGACAAATTAAAACTGATCATAAGCAACCAGGCCGTCATCGACCGTATGTCGTTTGGCAATGGAAGCTCGTTCTTTTCCACCTGTTTGCTCATTAATACAGTTCAAAACAGCGCCAGACTTTACAACTCATGTTAATGATTGCTCTTTAACTCACAACAATATGACCTTGAGTATACTGCCAGACCGATTTGAACACATGGATGCCAGTGCGAGTATCAGGAGGGTCAGTCCAAAAACTTTAACATTGGGCTTGACCAGCAGGGCACCAGGCTGAGCTGTTGGCACACAAGGCTTTGTGAAGCAAGCTTTCACCGATCATTGCAAAAGCACTGGCAGTATTTCTTCACCATTGAAAGAAATAGATTGACTGTGCACTAATCCTAACAGCAACACTACTTCTGATAATTCATGTAGCTCAAGAAAAGCTATTCCATCTGGAGCTCCAACATCCTATTGCTCTTATGAATATCAAGTAGCTTCTTCTCCTGATCTCGTCGATTCTGATAAAGTAGTGTGGAAGATCCTCTCATGGAATTTAGATGGACTAAAGCAAAGTTAATGCATCCTGACTGGGGGCCCTATATTGATAAGCATGGGGAGCCCTTGTTTCTTTACAGCACAGCGCCCTTTGGCGAGAGTCCCTGCACGGACCTGCGAGGAGGGGCCACAAGACTTGACGGGCGCAGGAGCGCCATATAATGGCCAGAGTCTTCCTGCGGGTTGGTTCTTTACAGCACAGTGCACTTTGGCAAGAGCCCCTGCACTGGACCTGCGAGGAGGGCCCACAAGACTCGACAGGTGCCGGAGAGCCATATAACGGACAGAGGCTTCCCGTGGGGCAGGAGCGCTTGTTTCTTTACAAATTCATAAACAAGGTTGCCTCTAAATACCATGGATCTCACTGTTTCTTTTGGCCACAAAAGTCCATTTTATTGACTTGGGGCAACAAATTATTTTACTTAATTACTTCAATCATATTTTTTTAGAGTTTCCTGCATCAGATATATTTACATGTTTCTTTTTGTTATATTACACATGAAAGGATTTATATACAAAAAACAATTATATCTAAGACATATACATAATTATGATGATTAAACACAGTTACAATACAAAGATATATACACAATATATGGCAAAACTAAAAAAACTATTATATTTCAAAAGTGATTTTTTTTGGGTGCACAAACTAAATTTACAATTCTCTTTTGTAGTCCTATACTCTTAAATTCAAACTATGTCCTGGGACCAAAATTAACTAAGTCCTCAGAATAACTAAGATTTAAGGTCCTATATAGGGTCGGAGATTATTTGCACAAGCTGTTCTAGGGGAACAGGAAAAGTTTCACTGTGCTGCCCGGGGAGGGGCAGTATCTCCTTATCCTAGTTTGCTCCGAACCACTATCTGATCAGTGCCGACGCGTTTCGACCTTATGTCGGTGGGACCAAGCTCTCCATGTCATAAAGGTCTTCTTCAGGGCTGGACTAGATTTCTGATAGGACGTCTTTAACACCCGGTTGGCAGTGCCATGCACATATAATGCCAGAGGCTCCCACAGCGTGGGGTGCGCGCAGGGCTTGCCTTGGCTCAGACCGGGAGAAGACGGGCCCATCTTAGCCCATACTAGACCGAATGAGGTCGGGCGGGGCCATTATTAATATCCCTTTTTTACAGCACAGCGCACTTTACCAAGAGCCCCTGCACTGGTCCTGCGAGGAGGGGCCACAAAATTCGACAGGCGCCGTAGAGCCAAATAACGGCCCAAGGCTTCCCGTGGGGCAGGAGCGCTTGTTTCTTTACAAATTCATAAATAAGGCTGCCTCTAAATACCATGGATCTCACTGTTTCTTTTGGCCACAAAAGTCCATTTTATTGACTTGGGGCAACAAATTATTTTACTTAATTACTTCAATCATATTTTTTTAGAGTTTCCTGCATCAGATATATTTACATGTTTCTTTTTGTTATATTAACACATGAAAGGATTTATATACAAAAACCAGTTATATCTAAGACATATACATAATTATGATGATTAAACACAGTTACAATACAAAGATATATACACAATATATGGCAAAACTAAAAAAACTATTATATTTCAAAAGTGATTTTTTTTGGGTGCACAAACTAAATTTACAATTCTCTTTTGTAGTCCTATACTCTTAAATTCAAACAAAGTCCTGGGACCAAAACTAACTAAGTCCTCAGAATAACCAAGATTTAAGGACCTATATAGGGTCGGAGATTATTTGCACAAGCTGTTCTAGGGGGACAGGAAAAGTTTCACTGTGCTGCCCGGGAAGAGGCAGTATCTCCTTATCCTAGTTTGCTCCGAACCACTATCTGATCAGTGCCGACACGTTTCGACCGTATGTAGGTGGGACCAAGCTCTCCATGTCATAAAGGTCTTCTTCAGGGCTGGACTAGATTTCTGATAGGACGTCTTTAACACCCGGTTGGCAGTGCCATGCGCATATAATGCCAGAGGCTCCCACAGCGTGGGGCGCGCGCAGGGCTTGCCCTGGCTCAGACCGGGAGAAGATGGGCCCATTTTAGCCCATACTAGACCGAATGAGGTCGGGCGGGGCCATAATTAACATCCCTTTTTTACAGCACAGCGCACTTTGGTGAGAGTCCCTGCACCGGACCTGCGAGGAGGGGCAACAAGCTGCGGCTGACCCACGTCAGGGCCCGACTGCACAAGCCTCTCCCTGCTCGCCATCTTCATGGAGCTGGACTGGGCAGACATCCTTAATGACGCGACCATGCAGAAGCTGAGGAGAGGGATCCAGTCTTGGGATGTTGCCCACGTGACTTGCTGCCTAGATGAGCAGCTCAAGTTGTTTTTTTCGAGACATTATGCGACCTTCTCCACAGCTGAGAAAGGGCACAGGAACCTCCATCACCAGGGAGACAGCCTGGAGACGCTGGTAGTGCTGAATCCATTGGTCAAGTCTGTCCATGCAGAGCTGTGTACCTCATCACCAGCGTCTCCAGACAGAAGCTGCTAGTGCTGGCCAGGCCCTGTGTAGAGGGTACCGGAGACCTGGTCCTACAGGATGGACACTTCTCCCTGGGGGTTTTATGTTCTGCTTCAGCCCTGGGACGCCTCTTTGCTGAGGCAGCTGTGCGCTATACAACAGCCACAGTCAGTAGTAGGAGTTCATTCAGGGTGGTGGCGTGGGGAGGGGGAGGGGCAGGGTGTGGGGTAGTAATGTATGGATTACAGAGTTTAACAGGTAAGTAAACATATATATTAAATACAACGAATTTCGTTGCATGCACTGCATCACCAAATGCAATGCAGTGCGCGCAACAAATTTCGTGTTATTTATTTATATGTTTACTTACCTGTTAAACCCTGTTATCCATACATTACTACCCCCCACCCTGCCTCTCCCCCTTCCCACGTCACCGCCCTACAGGAACTCCTACTACCGACCGCGGATGCTATACAAAACATGCTAATATAACATAACAAGACTCGAGAGGCGCAGGAGCGCCCATAACGTGCCAAGGCTTCCCGCTGGGCGGGAGCCCTTGTTTCTATACAGCACAGCACACTTTGGCGAGAGTCCCTGCACCAGACCTGCAAGGAGGAGCACAAGACTCGAGCAGGAGCGCCATATATTGGCCTGAGGCTCCCGCAGCGTGGCGTGCGCACGGGGCATGCCCTGGCTCAGACTGGGAGAAGACGGGCCCATCTTAGTCCATACTAGACCGAATGAGGTCGGGCTGGGGCATTATTAACATCCCTGCAAAGTTAAACTTTATTAGAGGGTGAGTCCTGATATATATTGCGGCACTATTTGGGACGCTATCCAGGTTATTGATTTCTTATGTTAGTGCAGGTTGGTTAAGTAGGCATAGTAGACAGGAAGTTATCGCTCCAGAAACATAGTTTGTTTTATTTATTTATTTATTTATGTTTCTTATAAAGCGCAGGAATTCGATCTCCGAGGAGATATCTCCGCGCTGCGTTGTTCCGAAGATAAGCAAAGACAGAAAGTTTGTGTGACATGACTAGGATTGCTGGGTAGGAAACAAGTGCGTCTTCAGACATTTTCTAAAAGTAAAAAGATTGGAATTTGAGTTTGCATCAATCTACCAGTCACTGTGCATATTGTAAACCCTGACCTAATGGGGGATGGAAAATCAGGAAAAGCTCAGATTAACATCTATAAAAATCCCGGGAGTGGGTAAAATGAGCAAGCGCAAAATGGGCCACCCTGCACCAATCACCAGCACAATGGACTGTTTTTTACAAGGATCAGAGGGGGTTCTTGAAAAGAAATCAAACTCGTGTCCTGCCGACTTTCCCAGTCCCCGGTGAATCACCTTTTATCTTATGCCTCTAATAGTGGCTTCAGGATTCCTAGGTGGGTATCGAGCTGATAGCCTCCTCTCCACGTCCTACTACTATCAACAAGCAGCTTGTTTGTGTTGAGTCTACTGTGGAGCGTACACTGGGGGCAGGGCACTAGTTCACACCAAAACCACATAAGTAGTGTCCCAGGAGGGGCAGTCTGGTGGTGGGCTGGTTCTGGGGCCAAGCGTAAATACCCCACCACCGGGGCCAAGGCGAAACGATCAAAAAGTGGACACACCCATGTTAAAAAACCAGGGGGCATATTACCAAGCAATAGCGATTTGCTTGGTTAGCGGGAAAAAAATATCGCCGAGCACCAAGGATTTTTATTGCTGAGATAACTTGATATTATCAAGGTTTATCTCAAAAGCGGTAAAAATCCTGCGAAATGCATGAATATCGCTGAAAGATCAGAGATATTCATGCATTATCGTGACAATGCTCTTAGCCATGTTATCCACCTTCCATTGGATAACATGGCTAAGAACTGCTTTTAGCAGGCGTTAGCTTTTGGAGATATTCGCGCTTAGCGCAAATATTTCCAAAAGTTGTTAATAGGAGTTAGAGATGTTAGCGACTGTTTTCAGTCGCTAACATCTTGGCACGCCCACTTTGCATGTCATTAGCGATAATTATCGCTGACATGCAAGGTGGGCCCCTAAATGCCCGCTATCGCCTACAAGCTGTTGCTAACTGGTGTTAGCGACAGCTTGGTAATAGGGCGATAAAATTATCGCAGCATTAGCGGGAAAAAGTCCAGCTAATGCGGCGATAATGCCCTTGGTAATATGCCCCCAGGTTGCTGCACCCTTGTCGAAAGACGACCTGGTGACCATGCTAGAGGCCGGTCTGATTTCACTTCTTGACCGCTTGGACCTTAAGTTGAATACTTTTAGGGAAAGGCTGTCTTTTATAGAGATCTTTCAAACCTGTATCTTTCTCTCAAAACTTTCATTCCTACTCCCTGTGTCTGTGATGCAGCTGAGGAACCCGCTGGCTCGGCTCCTGTTATCTCCGCCCCAAGTAGAGTTCACTTTGCCCAAACACTCCACCCAGTGAGCACCACCTCCCTACCTGGCCCATCAACGAGCACTGGACATATTCTACCCTCCACATGTCGCTTGCAGGTGAGGCCATGCGATCAGTTGCCATCTAGAGCTGAGGCCAATCATTGTAGGGTGGCGTCTCCTCTTGTGAGGGAAGTAGAAGGGGATGCCCCAATCCGTTCTACTGTTAAACAGGATAGAGTTTCTCAGGGTCCAGATTCCATTAATTTACCTGCGGAAGCAACACCATATGTAGTGGTTTTAGGCAACGTGCCAGTCCTAAAGCTGGATACCACAGAGAACTTTCACCAATTAAAGAACAAGGTCCTCTGCTGGCTTAATAACAACACTCCCCTGGGCGTTAGAGTGGAAAGGGACATCCTCTTGGTTAGGAGGTTAGCCTGGATAGGAGGCTAAAAAAGTGTAGTGAAGGTGACTGTATAATCATCAATTTTAACAGACCACACCTGGAAGACAGGATTCTCCACACCGCCAACCATTGTAATAGAACAGGCCTTTCCTCCTCTATAAGAGCTCTGCCTTTGGGTTATTTTTATCCATCTACATCCATGGTATCACATACGAGGATTTTAATGATCTTGCCTCCATCTGGATGGCCTCAGCATCTGCCCCCGGTCCCTTTATTCAATTCATTTGAGACGCTGGGTTACCTTGATCACTGTGATTGACTGAGTGGCCCAGGACCAAGGAAATCTACAGTGCCCTTACATATGGACCTAAAGGATCAGCTGGCACAGGTGAACTATAGTAGACATTCATTGGGTAAAAACCTGTTCACCATCATTTCATGGAACATAGCCGGTTTGGCTAGTAAGTTTGCGGATCCGGGGTGGCTGGCCTTCATCAAGAAACATGACATTGTCTGTTTTCAACAGTCATGGACCATTGACAACATTTACTTTTTGGAGAGCTTTAAGCTTTTTAATATCCCTGCTGTTCCTTCAAGGGTGGGACGTCCAAAAGGGGGTCTTGCTGTTTACGTGTCTCTTAGTCTACATGGTCCCATTGAGGTATTGGACATGGATAGTCCTGTGTATCCAGGCGTTAACCTTCACCTCATGGCCACACAGTCTGACACTCCTGAATTTTTATAATGCCACTTCCCTTCTGCCTGAGGTGTGTAACATCACTCGCCTATGTGCATTCTAAATGAATGGTATGGCCATGCCACGGAAGCATGGTAACATAAACCTGGTAGGGCACTTTAACAGACACACCTGTGGGGCTTTAAGGCAGGGGGTCACAGGGGCTAGTGAGGATTCAACTTGTCCTCTTGTAGACGGTGTGCATTTTGATCAATGTAGGCAGGGGGAGAAAGTAAATGCACTGGTTTGCGAACTAGACTTCCAATTAACAATTGTGAAACTGATCCCCCCTGGCGATATCTCACTCCAACTTTGAAGGGGTTGGGCTGGGAATCTTCAATCATTGATTTTATTTTAATCTCTACCCCCCTTTATTATTTGATTTCTGAGTTTTCAATAATAGCCAGTAGTTTCAGCGACCACAACCCCCTGTGTATCAAAGGTATATGTCCCATTTTTGATTTAAGAAGACAGACCACAGGAGGAGGGGTCCGACGGGCGACAGACGGACAGAGTCCACTTAGATGGGGGCGGATTTTTCCAGACATTCTTTGTGGGCCTCTACTTGAGATGTGCCAGTGTTAATTTCAGATCTGTCAGAATGTGAAGGTAGAGTCAGATGAGTCTATCATCCGCGCCTTTGAATAAAAATCTCCTCCGTCGCTACATTATTGACTGTTCCGTCTAGGGGAACTCAGAAGGAGAGGGGACCGAGATGGCTTAACCCAGAATGCTCACTTGCTGCCAGGAGGCTAAAACTAGCTCTTCATGCTTCCCAGAGGAATGTCACACTAGTTAAAATCTGAAGAAAACAGTATACACTAGCTTTAAGTAAACGTAGAGTGGCTCTGAAGGAAGAAGCTTTGGGCAACCTATGGAAGCAACAACCTATAAGTCCAGTGCAAAGTTCTGGAGCATTATCAATAGTCCTATCTTGGGAGAAGAGGCAGTTAAAGCTGTCTAAGCTCATATCACTGAAAATGAATGGGTCAGCCATTTCGAGGACATGTTTACGGAAGATTTGGTCCTGCCGCCTTTACGTAATCTGGGAGGTAGACAAAAAAAACAAGTAGTACTGGAAGAAGAAGTAAGGTGTGGGATTACTTGATTGACATGCAGAAGGTCCAGGGCCCTGATGGAATCCCACCTGACCTTTATCTGTTGGATGTGACACTTTGGGCTCCAGTGCTCACCTCTGTAATTAATGCTGATTCTAGGTTTGGCAATTGGCATCCCGTCTTCATGGGCACTTCCACTATTGTGCCTGTTTTTAAAAGGGGGATAGGGACAGCAATGTCTGTTACAGACCCATCTCCCTGCTAGATTTGTCAGTAAAAGTTGTGGGCAGGATATTGTTGGATAAGTTAACGTCCTGGGCTACTGACAATAACATTCTGTTGGACGCCCAATATGGGTGTTGCCCTGGCCGCTCCACAATTGATCAATCTTTGAATCTACTCCTAATAATCAGTAAATACACAGTTGCCTGCAGGGGTACCATCTTCCTGGCTTTCATGGATCTGTCATCCACATTTGATTGCATAAACAGGGGCAAATTTCGGCAGATCCTCTTAGCATTAGGGGTAGATAGGGAGATAGTCTCTTTTCCTTATGATCTCCACCGGAACACCAGGGCGGTAGTGCGATACTCGTCGAGTTTGACCATATCTCGTTCATTTCCCATCGGGGCAGTGTCCATCAAGGCTCTATACTGGCCCTGTTTCTTTTTAATATTTACATCAATACTTGGAGAAAACCCTCTTGGGGACAAAGCTGATTATTCCCGGAACGGACAGCGAGGTCTTCCCTTTCTGCTATATGCAGAGGATGACGTCTTGGTGGCCAGGACAGACAGGGGTGTACAAACGATTTTATCTTCGTTTGCCCAGTTTATGGGAGATTTGGACTTAAATGTCAACAACTCCAAATCTCATATTATGCAACTGAGGATGTGGCCTAGTAGATCATATGCCTTCCAGGTAGGTCCGACCCAATCCCTTAAACATCTGCTTTCTGCTACCTAGGAGTGCTCCTGGATGATAAACTGAACTGGTGCCCACAACTTACACGAAAGAGAAACAACCTCAATAGGAAAATTGCTGCAATTTTTTATTTTGCTGGTAGACTGGGTAAAAGACCTGTGGGGGCTACTTTGGAGCTCCACAGGGCTAAGTGTCTGTAAAAAGCACTTTATGGTAGTGAAACTTGAGGATATGCTGGATGTTCAAATAGCGGAAAACAAATTCATGAGACGTCTGCTGTCAGTTTCCCAGGGCACCTCCTCTTTTATTGTTCACCAAGAGTGAGGAAGGCCTTATATCAAAAATCAGATAGCTTTTTGCCTGTTGTTACTTTGGCTAAAAATATGGGTCAAGGTGGGGGATTCGCTAAATAAAGCAATGATGAAGGATTGCATGGCCCTGGATCAAGTATTAAGGATTTCATGGTTGAAGTTTAAGACGGCGTTCAGAATGAGTCAAACTATGGAGAGAGGGAGCTCATGAAACCAAGCGTTCACCATTTTGTGATATTAAGATCCACTGAGAAGGCTGAGCCATATATACTTGGTTTTGTGAACTCTTACGATAGATACCTTCTGACCAGGTTTCAACTTGATTTGTTTTACTTACTCCTTACTTACCCAAGCGGCTCGAATAGAGGGCAATCTTTTCCGCCATGCGGCTGCGATGGAATCTCTCCACAGGAAATGTTACATTTTACTATGCTTTGCCCATTATATGAAACCCTTAGAAATCATATTTAGTTCCTATCTTGAAACAGGCCAATTTTAGTTTGCCCCGCCTTTATATTCCTCCAGATGCTGACTGGCAATACTGTATTTCGAAAAACACACCAGGAGAGACAAGGGACTAAGACTTCTCTGGCTCCCTTACTGTCAATATCAACTCACACAACAGTGTCAGACAACAGACTGACAGATGAGAGCGTAGCTTGTAGCACTTCTGCGTTGTGAGAGTAAATACTGTATTTCGCTCAGGGCGAGTTGTGATTAGCTGGTCCGCCCTTATTACTACTTTTGGTCCCATGTATATGCATTGTCAATGGGTTGTGGACTTATTTATTGGCTTTTACATATTGTTTTTAGCTGTTTTATGGAATTAGTTGTAATTTGTATACATAGCGCTAATTATGAATTTGCCCAGATCAGCTTTTATGACTGTATATATCGTCCAATATCATGTGTATCCTTGTTTTTATATTGTGCTTTTATAGTTTTATGTAACATGAAACTGAATAAAGAAATTTGATTTGATAAGCATGACATATGTGTGTGTGTTCCAGGAAACGTGGTACACTGAATCCTGTATTAGATGTGGCTATTTTAGTTTTGTTTGTCTCGTTTTGATTCAGGAGAGAGGCTGCCTGTTGTGGGAGTTATTAGTTGGGGTGGAAAACTCAGTGAATTGTAAAATCACTATACTCAAGGGAACCACTCCACACCTTCTCGGTCTTCAATTCTATAAAGATAATGCCTATCATTATCTTTTTAATGTTTATAGTAGACCCATGGGTAAGAATAAGGAATCATATATGTTATCACTTTTAGATAATCAGTTAAGCTCCCTGTCTTATGGAACCCGTATAATAGTCGCAGGCGACTTCAATGTAACAATAGAACCACTGGATAGCTGTGTTTCAACTATATCTGATGAGGAGGATGATTCATGGAATATTCCAAGAATAGGTTTCTCCCAAGTAAAGAAAAGCTCAACCTTGGCAATACAGCTGCTGGGTATTACTTTAAGAACAGGGATTGGAGTCTGTAATGGGAGAACAGTATTAGATCAATAGGGTGCTTTGACCTACTAACATGAAAACAGCTCTAGTACAAATAATTATATATTCCTCTCCTTGCATTTATTGGCTAACATGGGCATCATGACTGTAGTCGATTGGGGAGACAGCGAACGTAATGCCCTGAAACTGGAGCTCACTGGGCTATTTAAACTTTGTTCAGAAGTAATAAAGCCCAGTGTTTTGGGGACTTCAGCCCTCTCTAACAAAAAAAGGCTCTAAAATAGTGGTATTCCCAGGCTCATCCTGAAATCCTGGAACAGTCCTACAAAGGTGTAGGTATTGCCATGGAGAAAATTATCAATATGCTCGAAGAGGGAGCAGACCCTAGTCAAATTATAAAAGTTATTGAGCATTTGTTTGTGTTGATTAGGGATCTGTTCTCTAGCAAATATAGTAAACCATCAAAAATTGTTAAACACAGCATCCATGGTACAACGCCAAGTTTAGGACAGAAAAAGTTTCTCTCCTAGATCTCATAAAAGCAGGAGAACAAAGTTGTGCTCCAGAGGCTCGAACAGCATACAAGACCGAACTAAACAATGCCAATAGTGCATGGGAAGCAAAGATTTAGTCAGATTTAACTCGTGCAGCAAAGCTAAGGGACTCAAAAGCATTTTGGGCCACTTTGGCACATTGAAATAACTCTGTAGGAAGCCCAGTAGCTTTCCACAATGACCCACACAAATGGGTTAACCATTTTTCAGAGCTATATACCATACAGGTTACCAGTGATCTAGATACTAAGATCAGTGTCGTTTCTTCTCCGATTACTCAGGCACAAGCAGATACTCTTGTAATCTCCCTTGCAGACTCCCCAGGGGCATTGAAATCAATTGTTCCTAACAAAGCCCCAGGCTCAGATTGTATTCCCTCTGACTTGTTCGCTTCAGAGACAGATATTTGGGTCAGATATCTAAATCTTATTACAAGGGCAATCCTAAGAGGAAGTTCAATTCCTGAGTGTTGACATAGTGCAGAGATGATCCCGGTCTACAAGAAAGGTCACCAGGACTACCCCAGGAACTACAGATCTATCAGCCTAATAAATGGGCTCAAAAAGATTTTTTGTCAACAGCTCCTGGGAAAATTGTCAGATTGGGCATAGACAAACAACATATTTACTAATCTGCAAGCAGGCGTTTTCCCCACAGTAAGGACAAACAACATATTTACTAATCTGCAAGTAGGCTTTTGCCCCACAGTAAGTGCTTTAGACAACATTTTTAGGTTCAACTTGATCTACTGGAGAACCGGAAGAGGCCTTTATTTCTCATTTTTGTTGACCTTAAGCCAGCCTTTGATAAGGTTCCAAAACCCAAACTGTGGGAAGTTCTTGGCAACATGGGTGTACCAACTAATATTTCATAAATCCTAATAAAGATTCATGAGAATAATCAAGTGCAGGTGAGATATGGGAGGGGTGGGGAACAAACGGAAGCTTTCAAAATAGAGAAGGGAGTTCAGCAAGGGCATGTTTTAACCTCAACTCTCTTCTCTCTGTTTGTGAATGATCTGGCAGAAACTGTAAATTTCCAAAATAAAGATGCCCCCAGGATTGGTGCTGCAAACTATCCGACGCGATTATTCGAAGATGACACCCTCTTTATTTCAAAGCCCCCAAGATGCCTCCAAGCAAGTTTGAGCCACTTTCTGATGTTCTGTACTGACCGGGGTCTAAAGTAGAATATACATAAGACTACATGTAGGGAGTTTAGTCCCTATAAATCTGCTAGGTAAAGAATAATTGCCAATAATACAACTTGAGAACAGGTTTAAAACTTTGTTAACCTGGGGGTCACTTTGTTACATAACCTTAGTTGGAAGGCAGACGAGCAAGTATGTGCTAAAATTACAGCAGGAGACTGGGGCAATTCTAAGGATGGCAAGGAAGCTGAAAGCAACAAGTGAAACACCTACACTAAACGTATACAAGGTTAGGGCAAAAAGAGCTGCTCTATACAGTGCAGAACTTTGGTGCAACACTGCCACCAAGGAGAATCAGTAGTAGAGAATAAGTTTCGGCAGCATTTAACAAATCCCCCATATAGTTCTCCAACTCTTCCACTAATGCAAGACATGGGCTTATACCCCATTTCATTTACCATCCAGTCAAGACCATTAATATTATGGCACAAGATATGGTCAACACCAGAGCTCCAATCTTATAAAAGCATCTCTCAGAGAGACATTAAAAACAGCTGGACATCTGAGAATTCCTGGCTGTCATATGCGAGGAAAACATTTCAGTCTCTAAACCTTGAGAATCTCAGGGACTGTCCAGATGACTCACAATCGACACCAAGGCAACTGATAAAAGATAGGTGTAGAAAATATTTTTGGGAGAAACAGTCAAAGACTGTAAATCAGGGAGCCTGTCAGACCAAATTTTTAACCATAAGTTTGTTCCATTTTATGGACCCACACTAGATGTCATCCATGGTTCCCACCCCAGACAGCTAGACATAAAGTTCAGGTTTGGGACTCTGCCTACGCTAGAGTTCACAGCTAGATGGGCAAAAACCAAGAATTCCAATACTATGTGCCCTGAATGCGAAAAAGCTCCAGAGTCTTTAGAACATCTTATATTTTTCTGTGAGGCCTATAAATTGCCAAGAAGAAAGTGAATTATTCCACTATGCCATTTGTTAGGCATAAGGTCTCTGTAACCAGCTTTGAGAATACTTAAAACTGATATACAGGAGGTGACTGTTGACAGTTTAGCCACATTTGTACATGCTGCATGGATAATCCACACTTGGCGGAAGGAACATCACTTGGGAACACATTTGTAGTTGATCTAAAATTATCTGGCATTTTAGAAGAACTACCTGGGACCAATGTATTTAAAATAGGGGTCAGATTACTACAAAAGTAATTTCTCCAGGGTTTTAGTCTCAAAAAGTCTACTGGGTTACTGGTTGAGGTGGCGAGGCACTACTCAAGCAGGAACCACAATCCTTTTCATGGTAAAGTCACAAGCAAACCTCAAATTAACTTGTGCTCAATCCACTGGTAGCTTGGCACAGAGTAGTCAGGCTTAACTTGAGGTATTGTGTAACGTATTTATGCAGCTCTCAAACAGTAATAAATTGAAAAAACAACAAAAGACAATACTGCATCAATTTTGAAATATAGAGTTACATGTAATAAAAAATTTAAGACCAATACTACAAAAATCCAATAAGTTGAACCAGAGATATTCACTTTTAAAGATGCAAGTGTAAGTAGCACCAAAAAAGCACAAAGATCCAACTATGGTTATCTGGTCATGCTAGACTGGGAAAAAGTTACAAGCTCAGGCCAACTGTGAAATTGTGCAGGCTGGCTATAAGGACCCAGTTAGAGTTGCTGAACTAAGTACCCGAAAACCCTGGATATGAAGTGATGTGGAGTCAAACGTCAAGGATGCGTCTCATGGCAGAGGCCATGAAGGTCCTTGTGTAGAAATGTGTCACCCAACAGCAGTTCCGGAAAGCTGCAATGGCAATGCAAGGTCATTACATGGAACACGGAGATGCGTCATGCAGCAGTGATTAAGAGGGCTGTGGGGGAGATGCAAGGTCCTTGTGTGGAGATGCAACATGCAGCAGCGGTTCCGATTGCTGTGGGCTTGCGATGCATAATCCTCTGTTAGGGATAAGTCTCTCAGTGGTTAAGATGCAGTCTTGCATGTCGTTCTGCTGGGTCCATATATAGGCTAGCAGAGCAACTTTAAGCCCATTTCCAAGGGTCCAGGACTGGGGTGGCACCACTTGGGATGGACAGGACTCGCAGTTGGGAGAATCCAGGGGCAGGGTCCACTGATGTTAAAGCCTGTTCTGTCCCAGAAGCTAGCCAACTAGTTATTGAGGTTACTCTGGAGGGTCTGGGTCCTTCTCACTCAGGCAGAATAGCAGTAAGGGCAGCACACATGTGTAGCACAGTATCTGCCCTTTTTGCATCAGTAGTACTAGAACAGAGCCACCCAATAGTCCCACCAGGACTGGGTAATGTAAATCATATAAGCTAAATGTCCAGGTAGGAATCATTCACAGTATACATTTTTAATCAACAGTGTCATAACTATGATCACTCAATTAAGGAGGGTAACCAAGGGGTTTCAACAACAACAAAAGTGAATAGTATCAAAAATATATTTTTATTTTTCCATATAGTTTTATATATTTATCACTTTTTGTACAGAAATCCAAAAGTCTGGCAAAAGTCTGGCAACATTAAACCACCGACGTCAAATATCACAAATCATAGGGTGGTATAAAACACCTTTACCACATAATGTGGACACAATGAAAGGACCACATGCACAATCTTATATGTGCAGCCTAATTCACACAGTGTTGTTTCAAGTGAATATATATACAGTATGGTTGTATAAAAGGTGTTTAGGCGTCGACGTTTCGGTCCGTGTTGGTCACAAAGATCCGGAGGACCATCTTCAGGACAAAAAACGTTGCACAGGGGTATCTAATATAAACATAATTACATAACAATATCAGTGAAACCCTAGGGTACACGGAGATTTATTTGCAGCTCAAAACCAAAAACAAAGTGACAAAGCACTCGGTGTGGCATGCACCTTTAAACCACCACCAAGTGCACCTCAAACAACACGCTGGTATATAAGTGCCTTTGCATCAGGGCAGCACATCAGTTCCTATTCTGAGTCTTTCACAGTTCCAGATGTGTACTGACGTGTTGGGTCAGGGGTTCCATTATTTATACTTGATGGCAACTTTGAAGTAGGAGAAAGTTCTGGAGGTTTCCAACCCTCTGATGTGTCAGCAGTCCCCTTCCACCCTGCCATGGCTCCAGCTTATCTGGAGACATAAAAGATCAGTGACAAATCCTTTGGAAGTGTATTCATACAGGAGCTTTGTGATGTAGAAAAGGGTAGGTGACAGCTTCTACCCATCATCAAGTCAGAGCTGTCCATCTTGCCAACCATCTTGCCAACACCTAGCTTCCTTTTGTCTCTCTGTCTGGGATCAATATTAAAGGACCAGCTGTCAGGTACATCTAGTCATGTGACCCAGAGACAGGCTGCAGTCACGAAATGGTTAAGAAAAAAAATGCTGACTTTTTAAAAGTGGTGTTTTCGGAATAGGGACTTAAAGTCCAACTTTATCATTAAAGTGGGCTTTTAATTACAATTCATTAGTCACAACATTTAACTGTCTACCTGCTCCTAATTGAAAGTTATCACTTATTAAATGTAATATTGAAACCCAATGTTATCCTATGAGAGAGGTAGGTCTTGTAGTAGTGAAACATTAATTTAAGAATTTTTCTCGATCAGGACATGTAAAACTAAAAAAGTGCATATCCAACCTTTTAAATACACTGCACCCTGCCCGTTGGGATACTCAGGACCTATGTTAGGGTTGACTTTCATATGTTGAAATGGAAGGTTTGGTTCAGGCAAAAGGTTTATTTTATCAGGTCGCCGTGGCAGTTTACTGCACATATAGACTGCAATGGCAGGCCAGACACATGTTTTACAGGGCTACTCAATTGGGTGGCACAACAAGTGCTATATGTCCACTAGTAGCATTTAATTCATACACCATGGGAAGATGGGGTACCACTTTACTAGGGGCTTACAAGTAAATTAATTGTGCCAATTGGGTAAAGGCTAATAATTCTACCATGTTTAGGGGAGTGAACACAAACTCTTTAGCACTGGTTACCAGTGGTAAAGTGCACAGAGTCATAAGACAAACATAAATGAGATCAGCAAAAATAGTCAGTCAGTCAATTTACTTTATTCGATGCTTATAATATAAGATCATAAAAGTCTAACATATGTCACCCCAAGCTAAGAGTGGGGAGAACTATCCAACCTCCTGGTACTTCTCGTCACTAAGACAGAAAAACCTGGTCTGATCCAGAATAGTGTTCCACCATAAGGTCTATTCCCCATAGGGAGATTGACCACCTTAGCAATGTCGGATTCCCACTTCTCACCTGCATCAACCATCTGAGAGGCCTGTGCTCCATCTGAACCCGGAAGTGAGACCATCAAAGGTATAGTCTCAACTTCTTTCGTGCCCAGACCACAGCAAAGTCTTCTCTCTCAATAGCACTCCACCAATCCTATGTTCCCAGGGAAGTAGCCTCCTACTAATAAAGGATACAGGTTGGCATATGCCCTCCTCATTTATCTGTGACAATAATCAGAGGCATCTATTCGCACAATGTACCCTAGGGAACAGTCAGGGGGCCTTGAGCACAGGGGCTGTATACATGGCCTGTTTGAGGAAGTCAGAAGCTTGCTGACATGTCTATATCCAGGTCATCTTCTTGGATATCTTCTTCAAGGTTATCTCAGTCAAGGATGCAGCAGTGGTGTCATACCCCTTGACAAACCTTCTCTAGTAGTCAGTGACGCTCAGGAAGGTCCTTACTTCTGTGTTTTTGGGGCTCCCAGGACATGATGGTGTCTATCTCTGCAGGAGGGGCTGCACCATATCCTCTCCCAGAAGGTCTCCCAAATACACCTTTGACCATTGACCCCACACCCTATCTGGAAATTACTGGCCTTTATTGCCAAGCCTGCCTGTTTCACCTCTTTGAGGTGAAACAGGTGGTACTTCCAACTGCTACTGAAGACAGCTATGTAATCTAGGTAAGCAGCACTGAAGGCCTCCATCCCAGCCAGGACCTGGTTCATCAACCACAGGAAGGTAGCAGGAGCATACTTGAATCCAAAGGGCATCACTTTAAACTGGGAGTGGCACTCTGAAGTGGAAAAGGCAAACCTCTCCTTTGCCCCCTCAGGGTGATCAGCCATCACCCAGAAGATAGGTCAAACGTGCTGCCTAACTGGGGAGCCCCCAAACGATCAATGAGCCCATCTGCTCAGGGGATAGGATGAGCATCAGTCTTTGTGTCTGAATTGAGCTTCCTGTAATGCACACAGAACTGATGCTCTGGGGTGGCATCTGGAGGGGTGGCCTTGGGAACCAGCACCACTGAGCTGGAAGGGGACTTCTAGAGTACTCAATCATTCTCGCTACCGGCATCTTGGATACCTCCTCCTTGATACTGGCCCTCAGCCTGTAGATTTTGTTCTTGACAGGAGAACTGTCACCAGTGTCAACGTCATTGGTACATAATTGTGTAAGCCCAGGTGAGAGAGAAAAGAGAAGCCAACTGCCACAATAACTGGTGTTAGTCACTCTGTTGTTCTGGAGTCAGGGTCGGAGAGAGGTTGACACCTTCCACTGACCCATCTTTGCCGTTGGGTGACTAGAGATCAGGGAGAGGTTCCCTCTCCTCCTCTACTCCTTCATCCTTTAGCAACATCATGGGAACTCAGACCTCTCATAGTGAGGCTAGGGGTGATTTATGTGGAGGACACTTAGCTGGTTTCTGGGGGTCTTGATATCCACCAGGTAAGTGGGGCCTGCAGTTTCCTCTCAATCACCTCATAGGGCCATGTCCCGTGATCTTCAAGGGCTCTGGGCTCAACCGGCTCCATTACCCATACCTTCCAGCCAGGCTGGAACACAACCAGTGTGGCTTCTCGTCATATCACTGTTTCATTACCTCCTGGCTAGCTTGTACGTTCTCAGAAGACGTCTCCCCCAATGTCTGCATTTGGTTGCCGAGGGTTAGCTTGTAGCTAACAACATCCTCTGGGGACTTCTTTGGGCTTGCTCCCACCCCGCCATCACCAACTGAGTACCCTCACAGATTGATCATAGAGGAGTTCAAAATGGCTAAACAATACTCCCTTCTGCGGTACATGGCAAGAGGACGTCTGACTTCTGCCTTATGGGCTCAAGCTTGCCCATAATCATGCCTTGAGTGTCTTGTTGAACTTTTCAACAAGCCTAATAGTCTGAGGATATTAAGCAGTGGGGAACTTGTAGGATACACAGTATGTAGTGTGGAAGGAACCTCCCTCCTACAAATGAGTGCGCTTGATATGCAATGAAACACTCAGGGTTTCTTCACCACATTTTTGAGTTTCATCCGTATTTATTCCGAATGTTTACAAATCAAAACAATCCATTTAGTAATCCATTTGATTATTGTTTTATAACACAGTTCATTGCAGGTTATCTTGGCAATGGTCAATACATCTTTAACACCCAATGCATTTCGGGTCCAAAGGAATAGACCCTTCGTCAGGGGACTATAAAAAATGAAAAGAAACAGGACCAATTAATTCACTGTCCAATAGTCACAATGTCCATTAAGTTACAACAGTTACGAAACCAGTAAACTCAAAAAATTGCTCATAATCAATGTGAGGATACAGTCATATTCAGCTAAATGTTATCTATTGTGGTAAATGTAAAATTCCTAATGAAAAGTTATCTAATTTATGACTAGCTGCCTCACGGAAAAATCTATACTAATTGTACAATTCAAGTTCGCTTAGCTGTGAGCATACAGTCAAACGGTAGTTCTACTTACTATCGACCATCGGGTCTGCTACACGAAGTGTACTAGCTGTTGTCGTCTTGGCGTTTTCAAATTTACGCGCCATATGTTAATAAGTAAGCGGAAGCATTAAAGTTCCGGTCACGTGATCGGAAAGCCTTCCAATCACGGAGGTGCTATGATCTAGTCACGTGGCAGGGTCTACTGTGGCTTCAAAGAAGTAAGCAATGTAAACATACTATGGTCGAACAATATGATATAATCAGAAATGAAACATATCAATGATAGCACAGCTGAACAAGGCTATTAACATCTTATGTGCTTGAAACAAATACAATAATAGAAAACCTGTTTTTAAATGCAACCCAAATTAATTGACGGGTCTCGGATATAGTACAAGTCTAATGTTGGGAAGATTTACAAAAAACACGAGTATTCAATTCGATCATTAAGCCCAATGGGGTGGGCAGAATTAAGTTTTTTGATCCAAAAATATTCACATCTGAGTCTCTGCTTGGAAGGATCCAGGTCTCTGCATGGTGAGATTCTCTCCAAAACCGTGAAACGTAGTTGAGAAATTTGGTGTCGAGCTTCTAGCCAGTGACATGCGATGGTGGATTTAGAATTCATGAGTCTTATATTGCTCTTGTGTTCAGTTATACGGGTTTTAACTTTTCTTTCGGTCTGGCCCACGTATGTTTTTCCACAAGGGCATTTAATTGCATATATACAGTTCATTGTATCACATGTGCTGTTATGTTTCAGTTCAATTTGGTGTCCTTTAGTGGGGTGAGTAAATTGATTTCCCACAATAACATTTCCGCAGTGGGTACAGTTTTGACATTTTTGCATGCCTCGGTAGGTCATTGTAGATTTCTTTGGAGTATTCAAGAGTTCTTTAATGTTTTTGGACCTTTGGAACGCAAAGATTATTTTCTCATTGTATAAGTCTTTTAAATCAGGTTCTTGCTGAATTAATCTCCAATGTTTATTGACAATTTTTTTGATTTTAGGTGCATCCGTGGAAAATTTCAATACACACACTGTTTTTGCTTCTTGGGTTTTAGTTGTCTCTTTTAACATGCTGGTTCGAGACTGATTAACCACTTTATTTAAAGATGTTTGCAACACATCATCTGGATATCCTCTTGCTTGGTATTTGATTACTTGTTCTTGCAAAACATTATTCAACTCTTCCTCATTGGAGGTAAATATTTTCATTCTGATAAATTGTGAAATTGGTAAATGTTTTTTCAGAGACATAGGGTGGACGCTTTGAAACACTAGTGAGGAATTTTTATCTGTTTTTTTATATGGACACTCGTGCTGATGATGTTATTTGCAATTGCCACTTTTACGTCAAGGAATGCTATTGATTGTTCATCTATGGTGTGTGTAAATTTGATCCGTTCATTACATGAATTAAGTGTCATGATGTTATTTTCCAAGTCTTGTCTTGCACCTCTCCATATTATGAATAGATCATCAATGTACCTTTTGTACATAACCAAATGTTCTGTCCATGAAGGGTTTTCAAGAATGTAATCAGCTTCAAATTTGTTCATGAAAATATTAGCGTATGAGGGCGCCCCCCCAAAGCCCATAGATGTGCCACTACTTTGATTGTAGAATTTTCCTTCCCATTCAAAATAACTGCAATATAATGCAAATTGCATGAGTTCTATGATGAACAGTTTCTGTTCCTCCTCAAGGTCACTGTTTATTAGGCTCCATTCCAGTGCCTCTATACCCTCGTTGTGGGGGATAGAGGTGTAGAGGGCCGTAACGTCAATGGTGCACAGTAAATATGTTTCATTCATGTCTAGTACGATGGTTTTCAACAAGTTCAGAAATGCAGTTGTGTCTTTAATGTATGTAGAAGAGTTTTGTACAATAGGTTGCAAGAACTTATCCACAAATGTCCCTATGGGTTCAGAGATTGAGAGAGGATACCCCACATTTTTCCCACATGCACTTCATTTGCGTAGACTAACCCTGGGAGTAGTTTGCATAGTAGCACTACACGTAGCTGCACATAGTATACTTTGAACTACAAGTAGTACTGCGTAGCATAGCTGATGGCACTGTCTACTTGTCTGCACTGTGAAATAATTGCAAATGGCATCTTGCACCGTGCCAGTTATTATAAAATAAGTATCTCTATCTTTATATGCTAAAGAGCCTATAGTACTTTCACAAAAGTGAAACTGAAAAATTAGCAAGCAGTGAGAGAGGTGATCATTTTGGGATCCTCCCTAACCTAGGGAGAGAACCATGCAGATGCCTTGAAAACAAAAAGCACATCTTGTTAAACGATTTGGTGGCGGTCCAATTCTCTTAAGACCAACCCAAGCACAGTTATTAGCAAAAAAAACAATCCCAACCAAAGGCCCTGCAAAGCATTATATAATGAGTATCAAATATCAAAATAATTGTTCAAAGAGCTGCAGTTCAACTAGTCGTTACTAGATGTCCCTCACGATTCAAATGCAAATTCTTGACGAAAGGGTTTCAATGCTTTTGTTATTGATTCGGGAGGGCATGTAAGAATAATGTCAATGCTTTTGCATTGGTTTCTTTCACCAGGCCAAAATAGCAGTTAAAAAACTCCACACACAGGCTGCAATGGCAGTCCTGAGTCATGTTTTACAGAGTTAAGTGGGTGGCACAATAAGTTCTGCAGGCCCACTACTAACATGTACACTGGTGCAAGGGTGACTGCTTTGGTACTAGACATCACACAGTGTGCCAGCACAGGAAGTGAGCTGGATCGCGCCATATCTGGATAACTATGGCATATTACTGCCGTCTCCATTTAATGCAGAGGAGTGCAGCGAGTTGTTTTACTATGTTGCGCTGCATCAAATAATGGTAAATTTGTCTGTATATTTCATTTAGGTATTAGCAGTTTTCAGTAGGGCAACCCAGAGCCAAAATGTTAGGTATTGGATTAACAAATGTCTGGCAGTTTCTCAAATTGTTTATTGGTAGTGGATTTATTATGCTTATGCTGAATGTGATCATTAGGAAAACTGCCCAATTCACAATTGGCATTTTGTAGTGCTTCAGTAGTACTACTTCACATATTACAAAATGCATTTGCAAACCTTCATTTGGAGATATTCACTTCTATTCGCCTACTTTTTCTGTATGGAGATCTCTGCCCAAGTGACTAACACATAGAATCTGGCCCTTTGCAAGCCGATTTTGGCTTCATGAATCTACCTGTTTGATCTCACATGCATAATGCAGGATTTAGTAGTCAGTTTGGGAAAGTCATGGGGGAATGATGAAAAATTACTTGAAAATTGATGGGTTTAAAGGTTTTAAGATGGTGTTTAGGAAGGGTAGTACTAAAGCACTAAAGCAAAACAGGCACCCACATAAGAGCAAGAAAATTGCTAGTCACACAATACACATCTAGGGGCATATTATCAGGGACAGGTGTTAAAATGATCGCTGTTTTATTGGCAGGAAACTGCCGATAAAACAGTGATAATGGGCTTGATAATACGCCCTTGTTAATTCCCATAGAAGCCCATGTTCTGGTGTTAACATGGGCTTCTATGGGAATTAACAAGAGTGTATTATCAAGCCCAATATCGCCGTTTTATTGGCAGTTTCCTGCCGATAAAACAGCGATAATTATAATACCGGTCCTTGATAATATGCCCCCCTAGTTCTTCTACTGCCCTAATAGTGAAAAGGAGGCTGCATTTTTCTCCACCCCAGCCTTGGAGTAAATACATGACCATGGGAAACCAAGTAAAATAATTTGAACCAATTCAAAACGTGAAACACATGCACACATTTTTTCAAGTTAATAAAACTTCAGTAGAATGAATTCTAAATGTAATTTCTTTAATTAATGTAAAAGTTCACTTAAAAATAAAAAATGTAATGAAATATTTAACTTCTAAAGTCTAACATTTATTAAACTTAATTGAAACATTTAAACAACTTTGTTACAAATTATATATAAATATATTTGAGTTTCGATGATTTTAATGTTAAAGCTTTGAGACTCAAGTCTGTATATAGGTACAAATCTTTTCTCTGAAAGTAGACTAGTGAAATACAATTGAGATTCACACCAAGGTGTGAGAGTATTGCTACACATAAGTAGATCCACACATGCAACTTACCTTTGTGAATCAGGCCAAATATGATTTATTATGCTGTCTGTGTACCAGTCAGTCACTACTGATATGTTATTCATAGAATCTCTTTAAATCTTTTGCAAAACTCTTTACTGATTTGTGATTAAAGTGCATTTGTGCCTTCCCTAGTGATTAGTACATGGTTCCAAGTGTTTCACCCAAGCCCCCGGTAGAGCCAGGGAATAAATAGGGAATGTAGCTGTAGTGTACATATCACTTATCCACATTTAATATTGTGATCATTGCAAAACATTATTGGTTCTATGTTTTAAGGACTAAATATGTAATAAAAAAAAGGAATTCCAAGTAACTTTAAAATCACAGTATCTAACTACATTTTTACTGTCTTTGCTTATGACTGTGTTGATGAGTAACAGTCAAACTCCACATGGCGGTGCAAATTTCAAGCAAAAGTGGCTTTCATTGAACCTGATTTATTTTAGTAATGATTAGGATCACCACTTCATTCTATTCCATTGCAGACACATTCCCCACTCCTGAACTGTTCATCTACAAATCATTGATATTAGTTGTATTAGTCTAATAAGTTGAATGGGAGTAAAACAAGACTACAACAGCTAGAATACACTAGGCTATCACCCAAAGCTCCATGACTGGAAATAATGCCCTTAACTACTTGGATGCAGGTGGTCACCTAGAAATTATAAATATATTGTGTTTGAATGGTTTTAGCTATGCTGCTATGTATAGTTGCCTGAGAATGCCAACATTTCTGTTACCTTAAGATGGATAGGGATCATCTAGAAAGAGAAATAAAGATAGGCAATGAGATTCGATGCTACTGTTCCTGTGTGAAGAGAACAATGGTTCGCTAGAGAGGAATTTGGGCTTTGTGTGAACTCGTGGTGCTTACTGTTCAGGTAGGATTATTGAAATTGCCCGGTGTTGCGGTTTGGGGGGTTCAAGTATTCCATGTGGTTTTTGTGTTTCCTCAGTGCCTGAAATTCAGAATTAAGAAGTCTTTGTTGTCTGAAAACGTAGCCTTATGTAGAATACAATTAAATGGATGTACTTCCTGAGTGTGATACTAGAAAATTGGCTCAATTTTCAAGTGCTCTCACTGTCACATAGTAGTGTAGGGAATCAAGTAATATATTCTTAGTGTCCTATGTGCCAATGTGCCAAACGTTAGGGTGCAGCAGGAATGGCAGTCCCTGTGGAAATAGATTTGTTCTAATAAACTTTGTCGTTTCTCATTATCTGAGTGGTATAGTATACATTATTAAACTTTTCTCATTGACAGTAGGCAGTATCAGTATGTTCAATCTTCTTGTAGCCAGTTTGGCCACTATATTGGTTGATGCAGTAAATGTGGCAATATGTCATTAAGTAGGTGTGTTTTTATTTTCAGAAATGTGGCCCGAGGACTGTTGGCGCACACCTAAATGAAGTGTAGATAATGTGCGAAAATGGGTACCTGCCTTTTCTTGCCACACAATGTAATCAACGTTGCTGTATAATTTGGCCCTCTTGTCCCACATAATTCCAGTGGCCCTGCATTAAGATTGTCTTTATTGCACAAATATGTATTAGACTTTCAGAAGTATGGTGAAAATGGTAGTGGCTTAGACAACTGCTATTTAGTTAAGTAATGCAGAATAATATTTAAATAAAATATACAATCACATTTGTTGCTCCACGTGGTGGGCCATCTTTAAACTTTCAATGATTGATCTTGGTCAAAACTGGTCTTTTAGATGGTTGTTACTTATGAAAACAATCAGTGGCCTTAAGTAGGAGTCAGGAAATTCTAAAATATCTCATGTATCCTGCTTGCTTACTCCCTGTTGCATTAATTTCTAGAAATATAAACATCAACATCAAAAGTCTGGTATCTGAGAATAATGTTGATTCCTGTTGGCAGTAGGGAGTTCTCTAAGTGTTAACACTTACTCATTTTCACTTTGATAACTTTATTTCGGTCAAAGACCAGAAAAGTGCAATAAAATATATACAAGCACAGTATTAAAATATAAATACATCAAGTAAAAAAGTTATTAAACAATGGATATCAAAGGAGTATAATTAAGAGTAAAAGCAATCGTCCCTTAGTCTTTATGAATTATTGCGGATTTTCTCCTCCACACACCGACAAGAAACCGGGAAACAGCAAAGACAATGGGGGGGTAGTGTCATAAGTTAAGACTCTACAGGCAAGAGCACAATGCCTAAAGCCCAAGTTTTTGCAAAGTGGGATGATCCAGCACTTCCGAATTTCACCATATGCTGGGCAGAAAAAAAGGATATGTATAATATCTTCCCTGGCATGATTGCAGGCAGGGCAGTTAGCCTTCGTCACTTTTGCCCATCTTGAAGTGAATTCACCGACTGGTAGGGAGCCGTGTCTCAGTTGAATGTATAGCTTTCTTGCCAGTGGAGGTTGCACCAGGTCCCGGAACGCCTCCATCCTGAATTCAACTTTGGTTGTGAGGAACTCATTGGATAGTCTGCCCAGGGAATTTGAGCAATGTAGCATTTTGAGGTTGTGCGCTTTTACAGCTGCCACCAGGACAGTCCTTTGGATCCTCAAATAGCTATCCTCCGGTGTATCCCAAAGTTGGGGAAGGCCGATTTCGTAGAAAAGGGACTTAACATGTGCCAGCCATGGTATGTTCTTGGTCTTTAACTGCCCCCAAATAATTTTGAATTCTGCTCTAAACGGTTCCAGCTCCGGGACAGACCAGAGCCTTCTCCAATAGAGCAGAGGTCGGGCTGCCGCCAGCTCAGTAATAGGTTCCAGGCCCAGGTCCAAGCGTAATGGGAGCAGAGGCTTACTTTGCGGGAGATCAAACAAATGCTGCATGAAAGAATGTTCCACTTTCATTAGGTTACATGTGTTGGTGTGTCCCCAGAGTTCTGCTGCATATAAGGGTGCAGACCTGACCTGTGTTTTATATATCTCTAGGGCAGGGGTAACCGGTTTGAAGGATGTGGCACTGCAAAATCTGCCTATGCCACCCATTATCTGTGCTAGTCTCAGGGAGGATTTAGAGACCTGCTGGTCCCATGTGAATTGTTCTGTCAAAGTCACTCCCAAGTATGTGAAGGTCTTGACTCTCTCAAGGGGGGTTCCGTTCAATGTGGGGTTGGGGCGGGTGTGCCTCGGGGGGTTGAAGATCATAAACTTGGTTTTTTCCAAGTTGATCTCCAAACCCTGCGAGGCGCAAAAAGAAACAAACACATCCAGAACCCGCTGGAAGCCCGATGATGTCCGCGACAACAACAAGGTGTCGTCCGCAAACATCAGAGCGGGCACCCTGCCAGTGACCAGGCGTGGTCTATCATTGTCCTTGACACAATTAAGTCTGTCTATCAGGCCATTGACATATAAGCTAAAGAGGGTAGGGGCTAGTACGCAGCCCTGGCGTACTCCTCGTGTGACAGGGAAACGATCAGATAATTCCCCGTTCTACCCACATCTCACCTGGGCATAATTCCCAGTGTGGAGCCGGGTTATGGAGTGTAGTAAATAAAGAGGGAGACCAAGTTCCTCCAGCACCGTCCAGAGCCTCTCCCTCGGGACCAGGTCGAATGCGGCCCGCAGGTCCGCAAAGACAAGGTAGAGGCTGCCACCCTCTACTCTTGCAGTTTTCCAGTATATGACCTGGAGTCAAAAGATCTGGTCCAAGGTCCAGACCCCTGATCTAAAACTGGCTTGGAGGGTGGTAAAAGTTTTGTTTTCCTCCATCCAGCCCAGTAGCCTCTCCAGCAGAATTCGGCCCATCAACTTCTGAGTGGTATCGAGTCGACTAATTGGTCTATAGTTTGATGGAGCAAGCGGACAACCCTTTTTAAAAATTGGAACAATCTCTGCCCCCAGCCAGGTCTCAGGGACTGGGGATCCCCGTAGGACAGCATTAAACAGAACCAACAAATATGGGGCCCAGATCTTTGGCTGAGATCTAAAGAGATCTCCAGGAAGCTTATCCAGGCCCGGGCCTTATTCGGGAGCAATTTCTCAATTGCCAGTTCAACTTCCCTGAGTGTGATGTTATCTGGACAGTAAGTGGGGGCTCCAGTAGGGGCACCTTTTTTTACTATTGCAGGACAGGGTCCGAGTCCAGGGCCCAAGGCCTCCTGCAGTCTGCACTCATGCGGGGGGTCTGGGGCCATGGGGGGCTCGGAAGCTCGGTTAGAGCCATTGGTTCTATAAGGGGAAATCCCTAAACCCGGAGCCCCCTGCAGTCGACACTCGTGCAGGGGGTCCCGGGGTGTGCTGGTACGGGAGTTCGAGGTCCCGGATTCCAAGGCCCCTGGCAGTCGACTCTCATGCGGGGGGTCTGGGGCAGCAGAGGTCTCGGAGACCCGTTCAAAACTAAGATTCTGACAGGGAAAAGACCCAGTGACCGGGGCCCCCAGCAATCGACACTCATGCAAGGGGTCCCGAGCCATGCGGGTGCAAAGGACCAAACTCCCAGTCCCCAGGGCCCCCGGCAGTCGACTCTCATGCCGGAGGTCCCGAGGCACATCATCCCGTGTAGCCAGAGCCAGTTCTGAAATCTCCCCCTAGGGCAGCCACCCACTATCCTCCAACTCAGGACTTGTATAAAGTGACTTAAAGTGAGCCTCCCACACTATAGGGGCGATGTTCGAGATCCCAGTGTCTCTCTCACCTATCACTGATGAAGTGACAATTAGCCAAAAAGTCTTGGAATCTTTTAGAAGCAGTGCCTGTCTCAACTCTTCCCACCTAGATCCCTCCCACTCACTCTTTACTCTAATTAGCGCCTTCTTGTACAACAGTCTAGTTGTTCTAATTTTAGGGACATCCTTAGATTGAATAGCCTTAAGTAGGTCTTTCTTAAGGTTTTTGCATGTATGGTTGTGCCAGGGATGCGTTTTATTCCGGTGCGAATTAGTCCCACTAACCGGATAAAATACTTCCCCAAGACTCTCAACTAACTTTCTGTGGATTTCTATAGTCTGCCCATGGGAGGTGGAATTTCACATATCACTTATTACTGGGACAGCTAACTGGTAGATATGTGCAAGTCGCGTAGGAGAGTCTAGGCAAGAAGGCCATTTAACTCTTCTCCTATTATTAGATATAATATATGGTGGGGGTACCAGGGTGGAGTTAGAGGCAGGATTAGTCAATCCAAATGCACCAGGTTTAAGGGATAATACCAAGGCATTGTGGTCACTATCATGCCTTTGGACAACTTCAAAATCTTTAAACATGCCCCAGTCTTTAGCCTCCATCATAAGATAGTCAATAGTGGAAGTTCGATTGGTCCTGTTATATGTGGGCAGGCCAGAATTTTTATTGTTGCCCCTTCCATTGCATGCCCGCAGAGACATTGCAAGGGTCAAGGCGTTAATTTGTAAGACTAACGGGGTCCAGGCCTTTACTGGGGCTATTTTTGGGGCGGGAATTTGCCAAAGCAAGTCGACCTCATCCTCCTCACACAACTCGGATCCGCCCAGTGGCTTGAACTGGCAGTTCAGATCACCGCCTAGGATGATCGTGTTTGCAGGGTCAAGTGACTGAAGGAAATGATCGAGCGCTTGAATAGTGCTCGATTCTTTTCCATTCATAGTGGGCCTTGAATAGATGTTAATAATAGCGAGTGTGGATCCGCCAACAGATGTTAGCAAAACACATTGGATATCAAGCGAGTTTGTGTCCACCTGTACGCCCTGCATGCCTAAGTGTAGACCTCCCCATATGGCAAGGCCACCCGAAGGACGGCCTTTCCCTCGTGTGACTGCAGGGATGACAGAGGTTGCAAAACCAGGGTTTTCACTATTCTCAAGGGAGGAGGTTTCTTGCATTAGGCAGATATCTTAAGTGGACGTAAAGGAGGACCAATCAGGTATAGGTAGCTTACTTTTACTTTACTTTTACTCATTTTGAAATGTGTCAGTATCTTGCCAATGCAACATAATTATATTTATCTGTGAGAAATCATATCATAGTAGTATTGAGAATGCTTTGTATCTTGGGCTTGGAGCATACTGTAAGGGAAAACCTTGTTCAAGCATAAATACTTGTAAAAACTAAATAAGGACAATTTGTAAGTTGCCATTGTATCTCCAAATATATTACAGCATATTGTAATGACCAAGCATTACCATGCACAGTTAGTCAATCAATTGTTTATCTGTTAAGTAACTATAGTAATGGAGACAATGTTTTGTAAAGATACTTGTTAAGTGTTTGTAGCTTTCTGTGTCTTTATAACAGTGTTTTAACTAATAATGCCAAATATGAGTCAAAGGAATTATTTCTACATCTGCCCTCTAGTAGGAACCTAACAGAGATTATCTACAAAATGTAATGGGTGTCCATTCAAAAGAACGCAAAGCGTTTCTTAAGGAAGAGGGGGGGAAGATTAAGGTATTTTTGTGTATGATGGATATATCTCCAGTTAGATGCACTGGGAGTGCTTATAATAACTCTGGAACCAACCGGTATCTATGGGTGGGAAGGATGAAAAAGCATTTTCTTATTTATAGCCGTCACTCACTCTAGTAGTGACATGCTTCATCATCAAGATCACCCCAACTACCACTTAGTAGGAACAGCATACCACTCTGTTTTGTATTGTGTAACTCATAGTGGAGAAGTGTGGCTCACTGGTTAGAGCAGGCAGACCCTGAAGCAGAGGTCAGACCCGGGACCAGGGTTCAATTCCCGACGCGGCAGGGTCTTGAGCTCAAATGTCCATGGACTCGATAATTCTTGCTTCGGTGTCTGACCTAATCATGGGTATACACTCTGCAACTCTGGGCATTAAGCTTGCTTAATCTCCACAACGGCCCCCCCGCGGCGGGATGCCTGGCTTTCACCTTGGGGATGCCCTGTAGGGGCTATCTCACAGGGAAAAACCAGGACGGGTCCCCAAGGCATAGCGCGGAGATACCCCTTCGGGGGTCGACTCTGGCGCTATATAAGAAATATAATAATAATAATAATAATAATAGCACATGTGAGAAAGACAGATGCGCATGTGATTTGATGTATGAATTAGCATGATCATGTGTGATCACCTGGTTGAAAACACTGACCAGTTTAGGGTGAATCCCGCATAACACTCAACACATCCACAGATATTGCTCAAAAGGGAACACTGTGTTGGTTTACAGGCAACAACAAGCCTGGTTATTCTACAGCACAATACTGCAATATTTATGTGTTTATGTGTTTTTCTTGTCTCTACTTTTCTGTAGGAAAATCTGCTTAGGAAACCAGCGGCAAGTATAAGACTTGTTCTTAAAAGATTATTAAATGTGTCTTATGCAAATTGCATATTTTTAGTGCACTCGCGTCTCTGGGGGAAGTGACCTCATCGTTTCCCACCCTGACGAATGCCCAGGACTTTTTTAGGCCAGTAGAAAGGGCTGAAACATGTTGGTGTCTAGCTTAGGGTCAGAGGACCATCACATCCTGAATACCCTACTAAAGTGTTTTTACTCTTCCCTCCCACTTAAACAATAAAGAATACCTTTAGGAGTGGGTGAGGAATGTTATCTTTAAAGTTACGCTCCCATACACCTTTTTTATAAGTGCTCCCTGAAATCTGGTGGAGCCCACCGACCTTTAGGAATTGGGGTGAGCCCGATGATGAAGCATGTCACCACTAGAGTGAGCGAGGGTTATATAAAGAAAAGGGTTTTTATCCCTTCCGGCCCATAGCTATAGGTTGTTTCCAGAGTTATGATGAGAACTCCCAGGGCATCTCGCTCCCTCTTCCTTAAGAAATGTTTTGTGTTCATTTGAAGGGACACTAATTACATTTTGTATGTATTGAATAGGGAGGATGTGTCCCTTCTTACCTCTTGTTTGAGGATCTCTCTACCCTTTTGGGGCCCCAGTGGTTCCCTCAGAGTATGGTATAAACGTAACAGAGAATGCCTTAGCTATTACGCTATGCAAGAAAGAGCCATGTCTGTATTTCATTTCTCAGATGACTCATAGAGGTAGATTAATCCACAATCTAGTGGTAGACTAAACATAATGTTCAACTGTAGGCATAAAAAATGAAGAAATACTAATAATAAGTTTGCAAATATGAAAAGACTTGTCCATTAGAATCTGGTCTTATTTGGGTAGTCCAACTTCACATTTACATACAATGTAATATTATTTCAGTGATTAATGGGCATATTGTTGTGCCATCTTGTGTGTGGATCCAATGTGAGGTAAGATCATGTCTTAATTACATCCACATGTAAGTACATGTTCACCTCATACACTTATATACTTTTCATACAGAGGGGTAATTGTCATAATGGATTTTGTCTTGGTGTTTTTATCCATTCACCACTTCCAAGTTTTGATTTTTCCATGCACATTGTGATTGCTCAGGACCTCAAATAGACAGCTTTTATCTCCCCCAAAGATTGAACCTCATGGTAACATTAATTCCCTTTTCTTTTGTGCTCAGTTTCATTATCCAAAGTGCCTCATTTTTCCACAGGCAAACCTCTCTTTCCTCACTTGGCTCCATTGGTATGTATTCTGTACTATGCAATCTAACCCCAACATCCCGACCTATGTTTGAAATGCTCTACAGTGTACAGGAAAACAGTGACATAAATCACATGATCCGATTGCCCTGATGCATTCCATAATCCTATCTCTGTAAGCACCTATAATGTTGCATATGTAAATCCTACCACATTTACATATCATATATATTGTGATCCAATAATTATTTTTAGTGTTATAGGAAAAAGTGTGTTTATCCAATACAAACTTACAAATGGTACAGCTTCCATATTTGAAAAAAAAATTCTCACTTGGCCTTGCTAGTTCTTCATAGTATTTTTAATGGGATAACTGGGGCTGATTATATTTCTAAACGTGGTGCCTCTCTGAAATGTGATACTCAGTTGTTGTGTTATCCATTTTGATGTTACCTCATTCTTGGTAACCAGTCCCAAATGGTTTCTAAGACTTTAACTAAATTCATCAACATCTGTGCAATGTGATGTCTGTGGCTCTTATAGTGTAACTTCCTTCCATTTTTGGGGATTAGTGTGGCCTGTTTATCAATGTTAAGTGCTCTGCTAAATGTTGCCTGAATCATTTACTTGTTGTGACTTCAAATCTGGCTTTCAGATCCAATAAATTCCTCTGAAATTCCCCATCCTCACTACAATTCCTCCTGTCTCTTATCATTTCACCAAATGGTACTTCCTTAATCTGTGATCAAGTGGGTGAACTTGTATGTGACGTAATTAGCTGCATCCTGTTTTCTTATCAAACATGTTGCTTCCTATTTTGGTCTAATTAATTTAGACCTCAACATAGATAAATGAGATGTTTTCAATACTGTAACCTAAACTGAATTGAATAATAATGTAAGTTGGCATTTAGGTAATAGTAAAATGCATTTAATTCCACTTGTGTCTCTGTCCAGATCATAAGGACATCATCGATATATCATCCCATTACTAAATTGTGTCCATTCATGGAGACACTTGAAGGTACCAGACATGGTCCCCCTGAAATCAGTCCATAAAAAGGCTGGCTAAAGAGGGGCAATTTTCTGCCCAATACAAAAGATTTAATACTGAAGAGGGGCAAACCTAGAAATGTTGCAAAATATTTTTGTCATCTCAATAAACATGTTATCATGCTCAAAGAAATTACTGGTCTCTTGTGAATAACACTGTAAAGGATGTATGCCCAATCATATGTTATATTTGTATATAGTTACACTATATCAAGAGTCACCAGCACTATTCCCTTATCCCATGTGATATAATTAATCATGTTTTGAACATGTTTTTTATCCCTTATACAAGATGATAAATTACTAACAAAAGGTGGTAAACTGTTAACCACATATTCTGAGATTCTTTTGGTTGGGAACTGATGCCTAAGATCATGGGCCAACCTGGTAGTAAAGAAGCCCTCTTGTGAATTTGGGGCAGAGCATATAAAGAGCTGAACATAGGTTTATTTATCTTCAAGTATATGCATTCATCATCATTTATATGTCTCATGGTTAACCATTGCTTTAGTTTCAAATGCATATCTTCACTGATAGTATACATTGGGTTATTCTCTAATCTATGATAATAAATTGAGTCCTGCAGTTGTGAAACGATCTCTTTATCATAGTCTACTTTGCTCGTCAAACCACTGTTTTCTGTCTTACCTATTATCGGGGAGAATCCCTCTGTAGTGTCTGTGGTGCCACTCTTTTTGACTTTGTAAGGTTACCCCCATCACTAGAGGTACCCTTGGAAAGGATTTCGTTTTCCCATTTGTCAGCTCAGATCGAACAGCCTGAAAAAATAAATCCAGATCATTGCCCTGTGTCAGCTGTGGTTTGAACCTTGATTTTTGTTACAGTCCACTATTTTCAGTGTAAAAACCCTTAATTTTAAATTCCTGTATGAAATCTGTCTTAGTCACAGTGTCTATCTTGTTCATTGATTGGCAGTGGTGACTATATATCATGTATATGTATATTTAGAAAGTTGTTGCGGATATATTTCCTCAAGGCTTTAGGTCTCAAGGCAAAGTATTTGTATGCTTCAATCTGTGCACACATTTGAACATGTCAATCTTAATTATAATCATGAAACAAACAGCTCCTTGCTAGAAGCCCATACATTTTGTGATTACAGAGATCATATTATCATTTCCTGATCTTACTGATGAACTTATAATTGTACTATCATATGAGCATTCTTTAATCACTTCCAAGCCAGAAATCCGCATATGCTCACCACTCATGGTGTTGCGTTCACGTATTAGTGCTTTTCTAAAGACAAATTCAAGAATTACCAAGTGCTTCTCCTGATGAGCTGGTAGTAATGTTAATACCCTAAGGGTGTTGGTGATCGACACCTGAGCCTGGTCAACAAATGAATAAATTCAATATTTTGAGAAGCATATTACCATCCACAAAAATGGCAGAGGATATTTTAGTTTCAAACCATAAATGTTTATTAAAGTTAGTGGCTTACAGAAGGCAAAAATCATGTTAGAGGCACGATATTTTCAAAATGTGTATGCTTCAATCAATATGCAAATCAATTAAATAAACTTTTATGAAGCAGATTGAGAACAAGCAGACTGTCACCTCAAAGGTAAACACAAAAGCAAAGTAAGTGTTCCCTCTGAGACAGCATTCTAAGAATCTCCTGCTGTGCTCTGCTCGAGTTCTACTCTTAACTCTGCCCTAATGACACACAAACTTCAACAATTTACACACATACATGCAGTACTTAAAACATTGTCCAAACAAGTTAAAGCAGAACAATGCAATTATACACTCGTAAGGTTTTCTCATAAGCAAGCTTCTCTCATCATCTTTCAAACATAACTAATCGTAAAATGATAAGATACGTGGAATAATCTGCTAACTGCACGTGTATCTTGAATGGGCTAGTGATTAAAACATTCCATAATAGTCACAAAGCAAAGAAACATTTCTTAGCATTGAGAAGCAGGATAAAGAACATCTAAATTAACAATTAGAACACCAGTTTGCTTAGAAATAATGGCCTGTCTTTACAAGGAGCTATCACCATCGAAGAATAAATTATTTGACGCTGCAGTGGGTTATTTATGGCGCAATATTTTCAAACTGACACTCGAGACCTTTAGCGTCACTTTTTCCAGGCCCTATTTTTCACAGCTCTAGATCCAGTTGCAGCATTTAACGATAATGGTATGCAAGGTAGACATTCCCCTGAAAAAGTCACACAAAAGAGATGCAACCGTATTTACAATGATTTCGGTAAATGGCGCATTTTTGGCAAAAGAGGTGCAGAGTTCCAATAGTGTCAGATTTTTACCACTATGGAAAAGCAGGCATAACAATGACGCATGGCCACTGGTATAAAAGCAAAACATACCCATATCACTCTGGCAAACTAAGTGGCACAATGGAGCTACTCCTACTGCAGCTTGGAGAACCAAAAAGACCACCACCGCCATCATCACCACCACCTCCACCATCACCATCACCACAGAGGCTGCGCGGAGCAGGGAGCGAACTTACCGCTAGAGGATTACCCTATTGAGCTCAGGGAGGAGGAGGTCATTGATCATTCCAGGCTCAGGAGAGAGTCCATTGTCCACCTCCTACACCAGATTGCACCAAGGCTGCAGTCAACATCGCAGCAATACACCAACATCCCTCTGCAGGCCAAGCTACTGGCTGTCCTACACATGTTGGCATCAGGAATTTACCAAGCCACCACGGCCAGAGTGGCAAGAGTATCCCAGGCATCCTTCTTTAAATCCCTCCCCTCATTCCTGGATGCCATCTTAAGACTCACACCTCAGTACCTCTTCTTCCCTAATGCAATGCAGAACCAACTGGAAAACAAGCAGGGTTTTTATGCCATTGCAGGATTTCCTCATGTGTTGGGGGCAATGGACTGCACCCATGTGCAACTTTTGCCTCCAGCGGCTACATCACACCTTTACTGCAATAGGAAGCACATGCATTCCATGACAGTCAGGCAATCATGGACCATCTGGACCTCTTCATCAATGCACTTGCAAAGTTTCAAAGCAGCACTCATGATTCCTTCTTCTTCCATCATTCTGCCATCAATGAGCATTTCCAGAATGCAGCATATGAGAATGTCCTACTGGTCAGTACATACTTCTCAAGTACATGACAGACCACATGACAGTCAAATATGTTAGAAAACATTGACATATTAGTCTTGGGTTGAATAAGACAGTGCATGTATTATTGGTGTGGGCCTACATACTTGCGCCATACTACATGGCATATACGCAACACAATCCTACAAGTCACACATGTCGAGACTGCCTATGCCACTGTGGGCCACATAAATAAGTGAACTGCGCTGCTGGAGCATCACTAGTTATGATGCTCTGGCGGAGCAGGGCTCTAACTCATATCAATGAGGCAATGCAAAGTCTGCCTGCATGCCCTTGCATGGCCTCATAGATATGCAGTAAGGGAACACAGAGCAAAGTGCAAAATTGAGTCACCCTACGTCTCTGTGTTCGCTGGTAAATATTATGGGTATGAGACATGTTAGGTATCCCAGACCAGTGAAACCTGTGAAACCGAGAAATTTTATCATATTTTATCCTTGAAATATCATGTTTTCCATGCTAAATTACATTACTCATCATATACACACATACAAGCAGTGTGGTATTGCAGTGTGGCTAGTCCACCAGTAGCACTGTACAGTGCAAGACTGCCACATAACTCATAGCCCCTCATGTACTGTCAACATAGTGGACATAGTGCACTGCCATGTGTACTCAATCATGTCCCACACTGATATCCACTCACTATCCTCCCCATGGCAGTACCCATTAAACAACATTGACTCAAACTCTCACTGCCAAATATGTGTGACTGAAGCACGCAGAACACCAGCTCCATCTACAGATTGTAAAATCAGATATGTAGCAGTTCAGAAATAGCAATCGTAGTCAATAACAGACACAATAGATGAGTGTCAGAGATTTGTCTACTCAATGGCTAATTGATTCTCACTACTGGTGAAAAATCATCTTCATGGCATTGGTACTCCTAAGTATGACAAATCGTGTGAATCACAGAGGACAGCACACCTGTATGTGTAGTACAGTGTTAGTCTTTTCCAATTCTTACTTGCGTTTGCCACACAATGTCAAAGTACTTCTCTTACAGACGTCAAAGTGTTTGAGCCTTGTCATGACTCTTAACTAGTTGTATCCCTCTTGTCTTTGCAGCTGAGCAAGGATATGCTCTACATCCGTCGGTGATGACTCCTCTAAAACATAAACAGGCAGAACCACAATGGAGGTACAATTATGTCCTAAGCAGGACCCCGTCCATATTAGAGCGGATGATGAGGAAGATGAGGGGCAACATCAAACAGTACCATCAGTAGCAGCAACACGGCAGATAGACCATATTGTTCACAATTTCTTCACAGACGCAAGAGTGACTTACATGATGTCACAAAATGATGTCTACATGAAACTGTGTACATACATATGTAAATAAACATTATGGGGCCGATTCACAGAACTAATCTGAGATAAAATCTTAAAATTACTACGTTTGGTATTCACAAAAGGCATTTAGTAGTAGTAAAGTTAGGAGTCCTAACTTTACAACTACAAAATTCCTTCTGTGAATATCAAAAGTAGTAAATTTAGGATTGTATACCAGTTTAGTAGTAGTAAAGTGAGGAGTCGTAACTTTACTACTACTAAATTCCTTCTGTGAATAGCAAAGGTAGTAAGTTGAGGACTTTATCTCAGATTGGTTCTGTGAATCGGCCCCATGAACACTACCAGTGGAATGTATTTTGATTTCAGTCACAGTGTACATCAAAACATTTACATCACACCTGCTACTAATTGCCACTAGTTGTGGCTAGACAAGCTGGCCTTGTGATCCACAAATCATGGGCTATGCTTGGTGGTAAAGACTATGGGGCCCATTAGGATGTTGTGCGGATTGCCCCCGCCAGGCTGGCGGGGGCAATCCACCCGACATCCATACTCGTTCCCCCCCCCCGCCATATTAGTATGGTGGGGGGGACCTCGGCGGATGGAAAGACCGTCCGCCGCTTTTCTGCGCCGGTCGCCTTGGGGCCGGGGCGGAAAAGGAATAATATGGTGGCGGTGTTTATTAGACACCGCCAGCCATATTATGATGGTTGTTTACAGGTGCCTTTTCACGGCGGCGATGCCGCCACGGAAAGGCATGCGGTATTCACTCTGGGGGGCCCCTGCTGGCCCCCAGAGTGAAGGAGAGGTGGGGGTGCACACAGGGGTACCTGTGGTACCCCCCCTTCATTTGCATTTACAAAGCGGCACGCACCGCGCGGTGCCTGCCGCTTTGCAAATGAAAATGCTGAAATGCATTTTTAGCATTGTGGCGGGCGGTGCAGAGAGCACCGCCCGCCACAATGCTAAAAATACAAGGTTACATCATTTGATACATTATTGTTCTCACTCTACTGGATTTGTCTGTCAAGTTTGGTACTGTGCCAAGTTAATGTGACTCTCATCACCCATCTCAGTGTAAAACGAGTGTTGCATGTGAACACCCTCTTCTACACACAAGCAACCTTGCCTTGAGACAGAGTGTAGTTATAGTGTGATTTATGGAGCCTTACTGTCTACAATATTTTGGAGGTCACGCCAAGGCATGCATGGTGATCTAGTGTAGCACCATCAGCATGAGAGAGAATCATGTGGCCAACAAATAATTACTTTGTTACTTTCCTGTGGGGTAGGCCTTTTAAATATGAATGGTCTAAACTCAACCAATCATCTGGGGCATCCATACTTCTCCTTCCAGGTGGTTAAAGCCAATCGCAGCATTCACCTGCAAGAGAAAATATAACCATACCAAGTATCCATACAGCCTACTACCTGCACTGTGGGTCACATCATAGATGTGGGTGTAGAGACTCCATGGCAGAGCAAGTTTATGGCATCCCTGGGCGAAGCTTAAGCAATGTCATTGGGTGCTAATACCAATTTAGCACACAGGGCACCTCTTGTAAGGTGTGCCCTTGTGCTACCAGAGTGATTGGGTCCTCTGCATAGTATGATCCCTGAAAAGCATTACTCACACATGTGTACACCGTGAACTCACATATTACACACATGCAATGACAGTAAGCTTCACTATTCACTATTCATACCAAACACAGCAATCCCTGTAAATGATTACATGCATTACACATCCCAATATACAAAAAAATACACATTGCCCTATTGCGTCAATTTTTTTTACACATACGCCTAAATTGGGAATTTTACTGCCACTGTGTCATCCGAAAAAAACGCTTCCCAGCCAATGCGTCTGATGACCGCATGGTGCCATTGTCACGCCTTGTGTGAAACGGATGCATTGACGTGTAGCGTAAAAAAAAATTACGCATCGGCTAAAAACATGATGCATGTGCCCAGGAAGTGATGTCATGGATAAAGGGAAGTGATGTCACAAATCCTGCATGCTGCAAACCATGAAGTGTGAAGTATCTTTTATTTTCACTTTAAGTCACAGTTGTACTGTCTGAGCTTGTGTGTGTGTTTGTGTTTTTTGTGTGTTGGAGAGTGTTTTGGTGGGTATGCAGACAAAATATCGAAATTTAAATATCGATATACAATAATATTGATGTTTAAATATCGAAGGGACATAATATAGAAGGTAAGTAATATCGATAGATTTTAATATCGATATTAGTAATATCGATCTTAGTAATATCGATGTTAATAATTTCGATGTTAATAATATCGATTTTTATATACATTTTTTGTATATTATTATGTGTTTATTATGTTTGTAATTTATTTTATGTAATTTAATTACATTTTAGTACTGTAGCGGGTTGTGGGTTTATAGGGGAATAGGGTGGGAAGTAATTTGATCATAATATATTAATTATTAGGAATTATAAATTAATTTTCATTAATTGGTAGTTAATTTTAAATAATTGATTAATTGATAATTATGTTCTGTAGCGGGTTGTGGGTTAATAGAGGAATAGGGTGGGAAGTAATTTAATTATGCTAAATTATTTATTAATTAGTAGGAATTATAAATTGATTTTAATTAATTGGTAGTTCATTTTAATTAAATGGGAATACATTTTTATTAATTGAATAATTGATAAATATGTTCTGTAGCAGGTTGTGGGTTTATAGGGGAATAGGGTGTGAAGTAATTTAATTATACTGAATTAATTATTAATTATTAGGAAATATACATTATTTTTAATTAATTGGTAATTAATTGTAATTAATTGGTAATTAATTTTTATTAATCCATTAATTGATAAATATGTTCTTTAGCGGGTTGTGGGTTTATAGGAGAATAGGGTGGGAAGTAATTTAAACGTAATTAAGTAATAATGTTTTTTAATTTATTATTGTGTTAATTATATAATTGTTAATTAATTATTAATTGGTAATTAAATATTATTAAATGGTATTTTTTATTAATTTTTTTAGTTAATTATTTATTGCTAATCATGTTCTTAATAATTATATATTGGTATTTGTAAATGGTTTATATTTATTTAATAGTTACGTTTTTTATTATTTAAATTTGTTTTTATTTATAAGTATTTTATTTTTACCTCTACGCTATCCAACACTTTCCCTACTGTTGCACTCTCTGGAATTGGAATAGTAATTTTTACCCCTACGCTATCCAACACTTACCCTACTGTTGCACTCTCTGAAGTTGGAATAGTAATTTTTACCCCTACGCTATCCCACACTTTCCCTACTGTTGCACTCTCTGGAGTGGGAATAGTAAGTTTTTACCTCTACGCTATCCAACACTTTCCCTACTGTTGCACTCTCTGAAGTTGGAATAGTAATTGTTACCCCTACGCTATCCAACACTTTCCCTACTGTTGCACTCTATGGAGTGGGAATAGTAATTGTTACCCCTACGCTATCCAACACTTTCCCTACTGTTGCACTCTCTGGAGTTGGAATAGTAATTGTTACCCTATGCTATCCAACACTTTCCCTACTGTTGCACTCTCTGGAGTGGTATTAGTAATTGTTACCCCTACGCTATCCAACACTTTTCCTACTGTTGCACTCTCTGGAGTTGGAATAGTAATTGTTACCCCTACGCTATCCAACACTTTCCCTACTGTTGCACTCTCTGGAGTGGGAATAGTAATTTTTACCCCTATTCTATCCAACATTTACTTACTTTTTTAAATTTGTTTTACATTTTTATTAATTGTTATTTATAATATTATTTTATGTATATAAATGTATTTGTAATTTATTATATTTTCATTCATTTATACGTTATTAAAATAATTGTTTTGAGTCATTATTAATGAAGTATATACTATGTATTATATCTTTATTATTATAGGTTTTTATTACATAATTTATTAATTTTAAATATTATAATATATTTTTAACTATGTTTATTACATTTATAAGTATTATTTTATTAATATTACATTTTTTTAATTAAAGAAAAACAATATTTTTTTTAAACGATATTTTTGACATCTATATATTTTTTTCGATATTTTTGTACTTACTTTGCTAGAGATAGGATGTCGATATTGTTGTAATCGATATTTTTGTTGCAATATTTTTTTAGATAGATATTTTTGTATTTGATATTTTGTCATAGATTCTTTTGGTGTGCTTAGAGCTGGTTGGTCAAGCCTGCTGTCCCTGTTGTGTTCCTCAAGTCCTTTTTTATGCCCCTTTGTTCTCTATTGTTGTGTACTGTTTTGTGTTCAGTCTGGCGTTTGTCTTCTGGGGTATTGTTATTATAGTGTTAGTTGTGGGTTTTTGGAAAGTTCTATTTTGTTTGTGCATTTTTTTTCAGTGGGTGAGATTTTGCCTGGGAAGGTGGGAGCTTCCTGTGGCTGGTGACCCTGCCCAACATGGTGGCCCATGGGGATTGTGTACTTCTGGGCTACTCTGTGGAGGTGTGGAAGAAACATTGGGAGAGTGTGTGGCAACAGGCGCTGAGGCTGTTTGGGGTCAACCGGAACGTCCATCAGCTCAAACGTCATCAGGCAGATGTGGTTGGCAGGGAGTCTGACCTCCTCAACTACGTTGGCATCCAAGCTGGTGGGCAAGTTGGTAAGTACTATTATTTGTGTGCTTTCCAATGTGTCTCATTTACCCGTTGAAGAATATTGGTAACCTTAGGTCTGGCTGACGGTATTCACCTGTTACAACGCATTTTTTACAACGCACTACCACTACAACGCAGGCATTACAACGCATACCATTACAACGCATAGCGCTGGGGGGCGCTCTAGGATAAGAGGTAAGTTTAATTTACTATCCAACACCTTCCCTAGGGTCCACGGGGACTGGAGTTAGAATAGTAAATTATACTTACCACTATCCAGCACCCCAAAGCGCTATGCGTTGTAGTGGTATGCGTTGTGAATACCGCGTTGTAATGGTATGCGGAGTAAAAGTATGCGTTGTAACGTCATACATCCCTGGCTGACATGACTTTTTGCACAAAATAGCCATTCCTCCATGCAATGAGGGAAATGCTGTGGCAATGGTGCCGGCAAATTTGGTGCACAGTGCTATCTGTGACACTAAAGGGGCCACACAAGTGTTAATGTCCCTTTTGGGGGTACAAATAAGTCCCAGGGAAGCCCTGAGCTGATGCACATGTCCATAGTACATCCACACAACTCATATGATGAAAAGCCAGGTAATGCTGATCAGCTTCACAGGTCCTTCTTTCACCACAAGCATTTGTCAGATATTGTTGTGATGGGCCATTACAAGGCACAACATACACATAAAGGGGCTCATTTACAATCCCCTTTCGCCATAGGTGTGTCACTTTTAATATGGGAAAAAGAGACGTATCAACAGCACAAGGGGCCTCTAAATAAGCCCCATAGTGATGTGCAGATGATTTGCCTTGCCGTGCATCCCCTGGGAAGTCATGCAATAGTGAGCTTAGCCATGGCTCACACAGCTTAGCTAATCTGAGAATGTGGCAAAACACATATTACTGATCTTGAACAGTAGTTCCAATATAAAAGTGCTTTGCACTAGCTTGCCTTACTCTATACCTCAGAATGCATTAGCAAATACAGCATGCTTGCTAAGCATGGCCTCGTGGAGGTGTTTCAGAGGCCAAAGCCCCTGGAGCTATCCTTACATATGAGACTGCCATTATACATGTCTCTTGTATGAGAGGCCCAATGTATTTCAGAGGGGAGCCCTATAACATGGTACTGTATTCAAGGGTATACCAGCCTGAATGTGACGCATCCCAACATATCGCATACATGATATTGTTAAATTTTCCAATAAAAAGCTTAGGGAAGCAAAGAACAATATCTGGTAGTCTGAAGCACTGACAGGTCCAAAACTCACTTAACTTAAGGAAAAAGTATGCATACTGCGTGATGTATGTATTATACTCATTTCCTGGTTTAAAAATGAAGAGGGCATGGGTATTGAGATACCCTGCTGAGTATGGTAAGTGTGTTATGTAGGCGCAGAGACTCATCAAAGTCAGCTAAAATAGCTAGGCATATGTAGTGTGCTATTGTTGCATATAATATATGTGTTGTAAGTTAACTGCTGTGTTTTACATGTTATGCCTTGTAGGTGGACCACCATCATACTAGGTTGGTTGAGGTGGATGGTTTCAAGGACCCCAACTTCACCAGTGAGTGCCTTCATCAATGCTAATTGTGTAGCGTATCAGCCTCTGACTAATGTCAAGATTTATACATTGCCATTCTGAAATGGACCACATGATAGAGGCTTGACAGGGAAGCCACGATACAGTGGCAGAGTATGTGTAAATATGTGGTAGAGGAGAAACATCTGAACATGGCGTGGATGTGAAGAATTCAGAATGCATATCAGTTACACATGCTATGATATTGGAAGCATGGAATGAGTGGTGGCAGGGTCCTCCATAGACTTAAAACAGTTCAGATAGGAAAGGTTTCATATGCTTCTTTGAGATGTGAGGTACATATCCAGAGTCCATTGGTACCTATAAAACCTGCCAAGAGTTGAGTTTAGTTAACAATGTGTCCTGATATGGGTCTTGCCACATCAATTACACGTCATTGTGAGACAATACATGTACTTTTCAGACTTTGCACATCTTACTGTGGTTAATGTCTTTGGTATGAAGGCCATTGCAGGATGCAGAAGGTGTGCTAAAGTTCAGTAAAGATGATGCGTACCATATCATGGATACAAAATAGCATTGTTCCTAAGCACACTATGTACTGACATGGCCATACCTAGATGTGCCAAGGTGTTGTTATTGCATTGTTCAACAATTATCATGCCACAGTAATTTGGCCTTAGTATATCTGAGATGATTTATAATAAGCATGTGTATGCTCAGTCTAAGCTGCAATATGAATTTAGGCTGTAGTAGCTACTTCCTTTGATGTTGTGAAAATACTATTGTTTCATGATGTTTGTACCTATAACAATCACCCTTTGACTGACAATTTTCCTTTTTGCTTGAACAGACAACATGATCCAGAGCAGTTGAAGAAGCCCAGCCTCAGGAAGGAGCGCTACTTCCAGCTTCAGCGAGTTGCTAAGGCTCACAGGGTAATGAAGAGGCGACATGAGGATGAGAAGGCTCTGCGCAGTTAGTTTATGTTTAGATGTAATTTCTGTTGTCCTTGTTTAGGGGGTTGATGTTTATCACATCGTGTTCAATGTGTAGGTTAAGCTAGGTTGACTTAAGGTACTTTAGATAGTATATAGGATAAGGTAGTCTAGGTTAGTTAGTGTAGGTAAGGTAGTTTTAGTAATTTAACATTTTCTCTTGACATTCTTTGCTGCATACATGTCTACATCATGAATTACTGTGTGATAGTTAGCATGTGTGCTCAGGTGATGCCATGTACATGCATTTGTCTTTGCTATCAGTGTTTGGCCACATGTGTTCACATACAATTTCTCTGTGTGGGTACATGCTTTGAAGGGATGTTGTGGTCAAAAATAATCACCCAAATTGAAGGTTTTTGGACTCATACACTGATGGCTGCCTCGTACACAGTCACACTTGCAGCGTTTACGTGTAAGCCCAATGTTGTTTGCTTGCTAGTAACCATGGGTAGACCCGGCACTTGTGATTTTACTTCATTCACCATTAACATAGACTGCATGACACCTGTTGCATGTCATTGAGTAACCTTGAGTAAGCACTTGCTATTCAACACACACATAGGGTTCACCAAACTTGCTTCACTCTCACTGTCTAGCATTGTCCCTGACTCCAAACAGTAAATATCTCTTTGGCAAGTAGCTGGTGTCTTTTACTCGCAGAATGCACAGTGGTCAACATAGTCCTGACTCCAACAGACAGACAACACTCAGGTAGTAGTGAGTGCAACTAGTTACATGGGCAAATCTTCATATCCCTCATAGGTACAGTTCATAGGACAACAACCCCAAAAGATGTTTTGAGCCAGTAGATGTCCACACAGACTGCTTCAGTGAGGTACACAAATGGTTAAGGTGAAAAGGGCGAAAACAAAATTAGGCCAGCTTGTCGATACAGCGCATTCCTGTCTTTCCTTTGATGTAGGGCAGCACTGCTAGAAGCCTTGTACCTCTGCCCTATGGCAAAATATTGTCACAATGGCCGTGAGCCTTCCATTTATGTTATGTTTAACCATAGATGAGCCACCATACTATCCTTCGGCCTGCAGATAGTGCTGCAGAGTGCTGGGACATAGCTGCCTGCACTGCACGCCATGACCTTGTTACCTACATTGCCCTTTGTTGCGACTTACTGTTGTTGTTCTTCATACCCAGCACTGTCCTGCCTCGCAACTCCTAACATCAACTCCTTGGAGATGACAGCGGACACCTGCTTTTCCATGGGATCCAGCTCCTCCTGGAGCACTGGACTACCACCTCCGGTCTGCAATCCTCCCTTGATATTGGCTGCTAGTTTCTCCTTTGTCCTGTGCTTGCAATAATGCCAGCCCTTTTAACAGTCACTCACTGTCCTCAGCAACTCTGTTTACTTTGTCCACAATGGTCTGCCATATGACATTATTCCTCCCCAATGACATTTTAAAGCTGACAAATAGCTGGTGTTGGTGCTCCATCACCTCAGTGATCAAGATCTCATTTTCCTTGTCATTAAACTTGCACTTCTTCTTACCCTGGAACTCTAGCTGGTCATCCTGGCTAGTACGGGGGTCCCATGGGTAGTGTCCTGGGCTCTGCTCACTCGTGGCTGCTCCATTACTGCTTTCAGGTAAGTTTGCCTTTTTTTCCAGATAGCATCGTTTTAGTTTTTTTTTCCCTACAAGACATACACCAGTGACACAAAGATGGCTGGCATCTATTTCCTAGATGCTAATTGGCCGAACATCACTTTTGCAGAATTAGAATAAAATGTCCTAATGACACGGCTCACACGACAACATTTTTTTTATGAAGCTGGCTTATTCCTAACGCTTTGGAGCGCCGCATTGTAAAAATGACACTAACATTGTGTTTGAATCTGTCGGACCGTGGTGGTAATATTTCTGGCGCACCACTGCGGCAAAACAGCGATGCACCAGTCCATGTGCATATACCCCAATGTGTTGCAAAAAAAGTGGCAACTAGATGTTTTTAAATTCAGTCCCATAACTTCAGTCAATCTAAACATAAATAACATCATTTCTGTCTACAAATAGCGATAACATCTCTATCTGCAAATGTTGTGTGAACATATACATATAAAACTACTCTAAATATTTTACTGATTTTTTTTCCAACCAGAATCTGGTGTACATACTTCTCTTTTCTATTTTTCATGTCTCTATCCCATCTTAGCCGTAATTCTTTTCTTGTTTCCTCTGACTGCATCTATTTTCTATTTACATCCTTCTCAATGCTTCTTTAAAAGAGGAATTAGTAGCTGTCTGGGCTGATATTCCCTTCCCTCGTCTGATATTTCCTTTCATTTACACTGGAGTAACACTTGAGGAGGTATACATTTATCATGTAACCTGGTAGTTTGAACCCCTCCGACTGAAGTAGTTAGTTTAATTGGATGGTAATATTTCTTTGCAAAAGTAAGAATTCACCTCCTCCTTGTAATCCATGTCATCTCATTTAGTTTTCTTAGCCTATTTACGGTTTATGTTACCCCTTCCTTCACAAAAACAATCCTGTTAACAACACAGGCACTGCACTGCCTTGGCGCTAGGTGGCACATTGTGCGCCAGTGCTTGGAAAAGGCAGGAATGCGCTGTATTAAGTTAAATACAGGCCATTCCTGCCCTTTCCCTGTCACGCAGCACAGCAAGGTGACTTGCTGCGATTCGTGACATATTGATAAATATACTTCTAAGTCTTTTGTGGGTGGGAAAATGTCCCTCTCTAAACCCCCCCTTTCTCCTCTCTATTCCCTTACCCTTTAGTCATAAGAATTTCCAATTTTCCAGCCTCTCCCTTTTGTACAAAGCAGAATTACAACAAAAAGCTATCCTTACGTCTGTGTAGACTCTGCGGTCACAGCAGAGATCTCACACAGAAAAAGATATGGGAGGCAGAGATGGAACCTCATCAACTAAATAAACAAATAAAATGTTTAGGTTTCACCTGCACAGCACTTGTGCTCTGCTGGTGTCATTTTTTGTATTTAATATATCTTTAAAGGTGGCTCTTATGAGTTCCCATAGCCAAGTTCCTGTGTTCATTCACTTTTGTGTGGAACTTTATTTTTTAATTCCCCTGGCTGGCTGCATTTACGATACTTCTACTAAAAGTGGTCAAACTGTTTAAACCCCATTTACTATCAAGATAAGATATCTTTCCACTGAAAAGGCAGACAGCTTCTAACAGTATGCAGCAATGTTTGCTTTTTATTACTTAGTTGCGTAAAGCAGATACTTTAGCCTTAGAAAGTTTGAGGCGTTTCCTATTCATGCCCCAGTACCTTTTTTTGCACATTGTAGGCATTGTTGGATTGATTTTTTCAACGTAATCTATTTGGTCATTATGATCAAATTCTAAGGCGCCTATTATGATGTGGTCAGTGGTCCCGACCACCTAATTATGATTTGACTGCACATGGTGCTGTCGCATTCCCACATTTCCATATGGGAGCATGTGTTACAGCCATAAACCGGCTGTAACACAAGCTTCCATAGGGAAATAGGAGGGTGTGTTAATCCCTCCATCCCGTGGCAGGCACCTCAAGGTGAAGGGATTAACAGGCACGGCCCCCAACCGGAGGCTGCAAGGGAAACACACTTTCCAAAATTGTGCCCATGGGAGAAAGACCGGAATGGAAACCCTGCTGAAACTGTGCATCTTAATCAGGAAGGCGGATGGGTTCCTTGATCCAACTGGAATGACTGTCCGGTTTCAATTCCGACCAGCTGTATCATAATAAGCCGGTCGGAATTGTAATGGAAGATGTTGGCCGTAAAGCCTCCCACTAAGGTTGGAGGCTGTACTCCCAACATCGCAATCAGCCCCTCAATGTTGTAATAAACATTGAGCAATAAAAATAAAGTTAAAATACAAGAGCTATGCTATATTTTACTACTAAACATTCAGTCACAATAGCAGTTACGTTGCAGATAACATGGGCATGATTTTAATGGTGCAGCAGGTGCAGTAGCACCGGGCCCAAAGTTGTAAGAACTCCTCTGAACACACAATATTTGATTACTAAACAGACAGCCACAATTGCAGTTACCTTGCAGTTCAAAAGGGACTTGATCTGAATGGTGCAGCAAGTGCAGTGGAACTGGGGCCAAAAGCTCTAGGGACCCCACTAAACCCAGATTATTGCTAATATTGAAAACTAAACAGGCAGTCACAAGTGCAGTTACCTTGCAGATAACAGGGTTATAAATTCAAAGGTGCAGTAGGTGCTGTGACACCAGGACCAAAAGCTCTAGGCACCCCACTAAACACCTACAATTGCTATATTTTACCACTAAACAGGAAGTTACAGTTGCAGTTACCTTGAAGACAACAGAGTCATGATTTGAATGGTGCAGCAGGTGCAGTGGTACCAGGTCCAAAAGCTGTCAGAACTCCTCTAAACACCTAATATTGCCATATTTTACAACTAAACAGGCAATCAGAAGTTCGGTTGTCTAGCAAGCGCTAGGGTCATGATTTCATTAGTAGAACAGGTGAAGTGACACCGGGACCGAAAGCTCCAGGCACCCTACTAAACACTGATTATTGCTGTATTTTACAACTAACCCAGGCAGTCACAAGTGCAGTTATATGTCAGGCACTCGGGTCATGATTTGAATGGTGCAGCAGGTGCAGCGGCACCGGGCAAACATTTTCTCAGAACTTCTCTAAACACCTAATATTGCTATATTTACAACTAAGCAAGCATTCACAATTGCAGTTACCTTGCAGTTAAAAGGGACATGATTTGAATGGGGCAGCAGGTGCAGTGGCACTGGGGCCAAAAGCTCTAGGGGCACCACTAAACCCAGATTATTGCTAAATGTTACTACTAAACAAGTGCATTTATTTAGCAGGAAACAGGGTCATGATTTGAATGGTGAAGCAGGTACAGTAGCAGGAGTACCAAAAGCTCTAGGCAGCCCCCCAAAATCCAAATTATTGCTAAATGTTACCACTAAACAAGACAATCACAAGTGCAGTTACCTTGCAGACAACAGGGCCATGATTTGAACGGTGCAGCAGGTGCAGTGGCACCAGCCCCCACCATTGTCAGAACACCTCTAAACACCTAATATTGCTTTATTTTAATACTGCACAGGCAGACAAAATTGCAATTATCTTTCTGTTAAAAGGAGCTTGATTTGAATGATACAGCAGGTGCACTGACACTGGGGCCAAAAGCTCTAGGGACCCCACTAAACCCAGAATATTGCTGAATGTTACTACTAAACAAGTGCATTTATTTAGCAGGCAATAGGGTAATGATTTGAATGGTGCTGCAGGTGCAGGGGCCATAGTTGTCAGAACTCCTCTAAACACCAAATATTGCAATATTTTACTACTAAACAGGCAGTTACAAATGCAGTTGTCTTGCATGTACCAGGGGCATGATTTGAATGGTGCAGCAGGGGCAGTGGCACCGTGCCCAAAAGTTGTCAGAACTTCCCTAAACATATAATATTACTATTACTTGTATTAATTCTAATATTTCCCTCTTTCAGTTCATTTTTCATTTTTTTGTATTATGTACCTGCACTATACCACTAGAACAGGACAATATATTGCCTTTTTTACATAAACAAGTCATAACACCTTAACAGACTTTCTATAATTTATACTGTACAACTGCTCAGCAAGCTACAACTTACAACAAAAAAACAGCTTATTATTTATCACATGTGTGAACCCTAATGCATTTATTAGTGCTTGTTTAGTCCGTTAGTAGTACTATTGTAGTACTTCTAAACGTATGCTAAATGCAGTTTGTGAATAAGTCCCAGAATTGTGTTCGTGCAGAAGTCGAACAAACTGCATCTTGACCGTCGATAACGTTGGCTTTATTAGCTGTTACCCGACGACACATGGCCATTGTTCGAATACATAGCGGTAGTTTGGGGTAAGGGCTTAGCCGAGGCACAGAGACTGCCGTCGTGCGCGGATTCTCATTAACTGAGCCAAATGTCCCGCCCTGCAGGTTTAGAGGAGAGTTAAAACACCTGAAGAGATTTGTTTGTTGCAGTGAATACTGAAACAATGTCATTTTCTTAATTTGCTCCCCTACAGGCCATGCTCTAGGGAAAGACATTCAAAACACGGTGCTTAGTCCTGTCGTCAGCATGTTTGCAGCACCTCCATCTTTGTAAGGGGCAAGTATAATTACATGGGTCATTTCTGTCCTGCTGATTACACGATGCAGTAATTGTGCTCGGTGTTATTAACTCAGCAAGCTCCAGGGCGATGTTAGAAGAACACACAGACTGAAAACCCAAAGGTTAATATCATGCAGGTTATGTGGTAATTAAACTCGCATTACAAGACAAATTCAATTTTGTGATAGCGACTAAAGTCAACTCTCTTCACGTAATGTCCTCGTTGTCACAAAAAGCTTTCTCTTTCGGGGATTTTCAAGTAGTGTGTCTTGTTGTGAGACGGCTTTGCATTCCGATTTAAGAGTATCATTAAAGGAAAACATTGTCGCCGGTGTGAATTAGCACCTCATTTTTGGTATACCAAAGTTCTTGCTATTTTACTTGTATTGATTAAAGAAAATGTGTTTACGTCACATCACCCTCCAATCACATCAATATGGTGCACCAAGGACAAGGGGCCTCATTTATGAAAAGTGACGCATCGCTGCGTGAAAACAGCGATGCGTCACTTTTCATTGCGCGCTCCTTGCGACATGCTAGATGCGTCATATTTACAATATGACGCATCATGTCGCAAGGAGTTATAGATACGTCAGTATTTCTGACGTATCTGTAGGCGCAAAAATGACGCATTGCTGGAGTGCGTCACAAAAGTGACGCAACTTCAGCAATGTGCCATTTATCATGGGCAAGTCCCATTTCAATGTGCCTGCGTCAGTCTTACGCCTGCTGTGAGGCAGGCGTAAGAAAATGACGCATTTGCGTCCTAGAAGTGACGCAGTGAAGTCTTATAGATTTCACTGCGTCATTTCTACGAGGCTTACTTGCGTCAAAACGCCCCACCTGCATACATTATACCTGGCGCAGGTCTAATGTGGCGCAGGGGTTTACAAAGTGACGCATCTACCTAGATGCGTCTCTTTGTAAATATGACGCAACATGGCACATTTTTTACCCTGCTGGTGCGTCACAAAAAGTGACGCACCAGCAGGGCAAAAGTGACGCAAGGGCTCATAAATAAGCTCCAAGGTATGGATAACAATGATTTGGCTGTGAATTACTCTTCTAGTTCTCCAAGCTTAAGGCAGGAGTACTTCTGGCCTATTCTGAGGAGTGAAGTACTGGTGGCTTACTCCACAAATTCATGAGTAATCGGGTCTACAATTTTCTGGCCCAAGCATGAACCTTATTCTTTGCATAATCACACCCATCCCTTTAACAGGCAGTCACCGTTATACACATATTCAAGGAAAAGCAGTGATTCCCTCTTTTCAGTCTCTGCTATTTGCTTGTTGGACTTTCCACCTACTCTCTACTTTGTCTCATTTCTTTTTCTCCATGACTGAATATATTTATTTTCTGTCATTCTGTTGTTTTTTCCACTTGAATGTTTTGCTATCTCATATAATTAATTGAGAAGACTATGGTGTAAAGACAGCTCCTTTAAATATTTCATGACATATATAAATTACGACAAATTATGACAAATTTCATGACAAATTAAATTAAATAAATATTTCATCAGCAGAGAACTATTACCAGAACAATTTTTAACACAATGACAAGTTGGGAGTGCCTTTGAAAAGAAAAGAGCTGGTTCGGGCTACAAATCTAGTTATAAGCCAACTGCACTTAATGTTTCAATGTCCTACAGTTCATGTTTTGGGCTGTGACTGACTTACACAGCTCTAATGCCCCACAGTTGGAAAATAGAAGAAGATGAGCAAGTTAAATAGTGTAAAATATTGTTACCTGGGAGTGTGTCCGTTGAGGGCCTTGTAGATTTAGCTCATGTTGCCTATGTAATCTGTTGAACGCTCCTGATTTCACCAGGTTACAATGCAAATGTGTAGATGAGGAATTATGAGGCTGAAGTGTGAAAGTATGTCATGAGAGGCACCTCAGGAGGGGCGCAACTAGACCCCCAAATCAAAAGGCTAAAACTTTAAGAAATTAGGATGAGGCTAACGCTTCGAGCAATTGAGGGTGCTACTTTACTCAGAGCCAGTGTGGAAAGTGCCTTAATAAATTGTGCATGTTAATAATATTGGGCAATTCCTGTAGGTTTTGAAAAAAAACATAATGTCTGTACTTGACACTCTATAGGCTAATGACAGTAGTCTTTAAAGGGGGTCTGCGCGCAATGATAACTACAATGCAGCTTCTACAGATTTCAATTCAAAACACATTAGAATCGTTTTTGCACAAAGTTATTTGAAGGAGGCAGCTCTTTTTGCCAAGTCCATCTGGGGCAGGACAAGGTGCTCATGAAATATTTATTAAAGAAAGTCCATAAAGGTGCTCCTGCCCAATTGCTGACTAAAGGTATTGACCCCCAGCCAGACATTGCAATATATGCATGTTTGCTGGTCACATGAAAGGGTTCAAGTTTGAAATATGACCCCTAGAGCTATACCTCACCCGATGTTGTGGTTTAAAGGAATCAATGTATGGGATGAACACCTGGTGGTGTGGTGTAAAGGAATCAATGTATAGCATGAACCCCTCTACTGACATGTTCTTAAATAAGAGACTCATAAGAGCAATACTGCCTTTTTTACTATGTCACGAAAAGGAAAATAAATTGTCAGTGTTTCACAAGATATCAAATCTATCCAATGTAGAAACAAGGTTTTCCACACACCAATTTATTTGTGGCATAAAAGATTAAACAAATGTAAAGTGCTGCGTTCCCAAACGGGCCCCGATTTGCTATACACGTTCAAATGAACAAGGGACTACAATCAGTAGTTCTGCTATGATACACACTGATATGTTAAAATAATATCATAGCAGATCCCAAGCCCTGTGAAGACCAATGCAGTTTGGATTTATCAGACTGGACATATTCACTATATAGTGTCTGCAAATTGTGTTTGTGATGTATTTGCAGTCTGTTGCTTTGTGGTTTCATGCTTTCCTAATCGGTATTAACATAGTAGTGTCTCAAAGCAAAATACTTGCATAATTATATGACTGACACACTGTAGGGAGGGGTTATTTTCAACCGGAAAACTTTCTTAAACAGCCTCTCAGTGTGCAAACAGAATACACCCAACACTGGCATTCTGGGGCAGGTTTGAAAACATAGCTGTATATGGCAGAAAGAAAGAGGGGAATCTTTCATTTTGTAATGATGTACCTAGGCCCTTATATCTGTGTCCATTAACCCATAACCATAGCCCTTTAGCCATAACCATGTACCCATGACACTGAACTCTTTATCCACATCCCTACATAACTCTTCATTCCCTATTCTGTATTGTTATTCCTATAGTCAGAGCCAATAATATTGTACATTTAGCACTGTACTCATAACCCGGTACCCTAAGTCATATATCCTGTACCAATAATCATTAGCCCAGTACCCTTTATCCTATATCCTTTGCCCTCTAGTTATACACAAGGGCCATACATCCACAATCATGGTAGCCTTAGCGCTGAACCATGTACACAAAACCTGCACTCATACCTACGTATTCTTATCCATGTATCTTCTAGCCTGTATTATACTCCATACATAAACCTTAATATAGTACAATTAACCCAGTATCATTAACCCTGTGTCTATAATCGAAAACACTCTAGTCATAGCCCTGTGTTCGCAACCCTTTACCCTGTATCCACAATCATGCATCTCTGGCGTGACCGGGGGTGTACATGTGGCACCCTGGGGCATCCATTGTGTTGGATATATTTGCCTCACACACCCGAATGGGTGTCATGCTTCATCATTGGCGTTTGCTCCTCGTCGGGGAGGCGGTGCAATCCCCGACGGGCTCACCTCAAAGAGGGGCTCTTTATCGGAGATCTTTTGATCCAACTGCCTTATGGTGAAGTGCGGGTATGTGGAAGATTAGAGTATATCTACTCGAGCTCGGCGGTGATGGGTAGGTCACACAGCAGGGACGCAGGTTAACAGAGCAACATCTTAATTATTTATTATTTATTATTTTAAGAATTTATAAAGCGCAAACTGTCGCCATTACAGGCATCCTGGCGCTGACAGAGTCTGAGGAGGGTTGGGGGTGAAACAGAAAAAAGGATGTGAACAGAAAAAGGGCGTGGGCTAGCCCGGGAAGAGCCACGTTTTGACCTTTTTTCTAAAAGGTAGGAGTTCATTGATCTGTCTGATCTCGGTGGGAAGGGAGTTCCAGAGCCTGGCGGCGGTAACCTCAAAAGATCTACCTCCAGATCTGACCTTCTTAAATCTGGGGATGACTGCCAATTTGGCATCCGAGGAGCGGAATTGTCTGGTTGGGGCGTACCACACAAATTTGGCTTGTAGGGGGTCTGGGCCGCACCCGTGAAGGGCCCTAAAAACAATGCAGAGGGCCTTAAATTGCACTCTCTGTCTAAGAGGTAGCCAGTGCAATTGTGCCAACGCGGATGCTCCATGGGATCGTCTCGGGAGCCCCAGAGCCACTTTTGCAGCCGCAGATTGGACTCTTTGGAGCCTATCTAATAGAAACTCCAGGCCCCCGAGCAGGAGGGCATTGCAGTAGTCCAGCCTGCTCAGGATTGTACATCTCACTACTTGGGCGTGAGCCTGGCTTGGTAGGAGGGGCAGCACCTTCCTTAGAGAGCGCAAAATGGCGTAGCAGCAGGCAGAGGTTTTCTGAACATGGGTCTCCATGCTGAGCTTGTGGACAAGCATGACCCCTAAGTTGCGGACAGAGTCTGCAGGCTGTACATTGGCCGCTGTCTCCGGGGGCCAGAAGTTGCTAGGGAACGGCCGGGGGATCCTCGAGCCACTATTAAACAGCACTTCGGTTTTCCCAGCGTTGAATTGGAGAGAATTATTCTTCAGCCACCTTGATGTCTCCCGCAGGCAGCTGTGTAGGATCTCAATGGAGATAGAGTCCTCTCCTTCCAGGGAGAGGATCATCTGCGTGTCATCGGCGTAATTAATGGTTTTGATACCGAAGCTTTTGATCAGGAGAATAAGTGGCCTAAGGTAAATATTAAAAAGTATTGGGCTAATGGCCGAGCCCTGTGGGACTCCATACGTTACCGGAGAGAAAACAGATTGGAAAGGAGATAAAGAAACTGCTTGCTGCCTGTCCAGCAAAAAGGAGTGGAACCAGTGCAGGGCCGTATCCCTCACTCCTGCCTCCCATAGGCGCCTCAGTAGGATCTTGTGATTCACCGTGTCAAAGGCGGCAGACGTGTCGAGCAGTATCAATATGATGCCTGGCTTCTGTCTGCTCGCCTTTGAAGTTCGTTCATGGCGATAATAAGGGCAGTTTCAGTTCCATGGGTCGGCTGGAAACCGAATTGGTCCCCACCCAGCAGTAGATGGTGTTCTAGGTGGTTAGACAAGGTGTTACTAACCTCCCGTTCCACTATCTTGGCAGGGAACGGCAACAGTGAGATGGGCCTGTAACTCTTTGAGCAGTCCGGGTCCAGGGAGGGTTTCTTCAGTAAAGGAGAGACTAGCGCTCGTTTCCAGTGAGCAGGGACAGTGCCCGTCAGCAGGGATTGCTGACAAATAAGATGGAGCAGAGAGAAGAGTTCTGCTTCGAATTCTTTCCAGATTTTGGGGGGTACTGGGTCCAGTGGAGACCCAGACACGATCCCTCTAGCTACCTTAGTGAAGAGTTCGAGAGTTAGCGGTGGCCACCTGCAAAGGAGTTCTTCTGGAGGCAACGCTAAGTTAGGCACTTGATTCTCCGGCGTAGCAGTGTGCAAGGAGAGGGGGTTTCCAGCCACCAAAGGAGAATCCAGATCTTTAAGGATAAGTTCAATTTTCTCCTTGAAGAACAGGGCCAAGTTGTCACAGAGGTCTTGGGACGGAACGATCGCATTTTTTACAGGAATCCGGATTAGTGACGCTATTTAGGATATTAAAAATGCTCCTAGAATTGTTTTTAGTGTTACAGATCAAGGAGGCGTAGTGCTCGGCTTTAGATTTTTTAATAAGAGTTTTATACGCCCGGATCTTATTTTTCCACGTATCTTTGTCCGTTTTATTATACTCTCGTCTCCACCTTCGCTCTGCTTGTTTACATTCAAGTTTTAGCAGTTTTAGGTCGGTGTTGAACCAAGGAGCAGAGTATTTACCTCTGCAAGTCCGAGTTTTGAGGGGGGCAATTGAGTCGACCACCCTAGAGAGGTTGGAGATAAGGGCATTGTAATTGTCATCTGTGCTTTTATTCAAATCAAAAAGTTGTTGCAAATGGAACATTTCGCCCGATGAATGTGTGCGAGAGAGAGCCCTCCAATCTCTGCATTTAATTTCCTTGTTCGGTGCCGGAGCCTTGCCGGGGCCTGACGTTTTATGAAGAAAGAAACTAACCAATGAGTGATCAGTCCAATCCATTGGAAGAATGTCTCCCATTACCACCACGTCACGAGCCGCAAAGATTAGGTCAAGCAGATGCCCCGCCCTGTGGGTGGCTGTGGAGGTCAGCTGAGAGAGGCCAAAGCTATCACAGGTGGAGAGTAGGTTTTTAAGGGCTGAATCAAGAATACCGTTTGGCCATAGATTGAAATCGCCAAGTTTAAGCAGCTTCTGGTGGGATAAGGCGATGTTGGATAGGGTAGTGATAAAAGCTTGTTGCTGTAGAAGGCTAAACGCCCCTGGTGGGCGATAGCACAAAATTCCTGTAACAATATTTCCGGCGTTGGTCTGAATTGAGAGTCCTAGCAACTCGATGCCCAATATAGGATCAAGAGTAAGGATTAAGGTGTAGGATTAAGATTAAGAGTAACCATTAAGGTGATCTCCTGTTGTTCTCTTACCGCCGAACACTCATGGAGTATTTAATCCTCGACCCTTAGGCATAGGGTATGACTACAGAGGTATTTAAACCTTCTTTTCTTGCATTCCACACATGGCACTAGCATGCAGCTGAATGATTGCAATTTTTATCATTTCTACACCTTAATGGTCCTGATGAATCGCGGATAAATTCCTTAAGCGAGAAACATGTTGACCAATTCCCCATCCATCCTCATCTAGTGCCACAATACCTAACTAGGTGGTACCAATTGAGTTGGATTCACGTTTTTAACCGTAGCAGGAGACCCCCAGAATAAAGTAATACTTTTTGGTACTCCCTACTACATTTTATCATTTTCCTGACTATTTGCTCCAATCTTCCACATACCCGCACTTCACCATAAGGCAGTTGGATCAAAAGATCTCCGATAAAGAGCCCCTCTTTGAGGTGAGCCCGTCGGGGATCGCACCGCCTCCCCGACGAGGAGCAAACGCCAATGATGAAGCATGACACCCATTCGGGTGTGTGAGGCAAATATATCCAACACAATGGATGCCCCAGGGTGCCACATGTACACCCCCGGTCACGCCAGACACACATAATTCTTCATTCAGGAACGGTTCAGCTACCCACTTTGTTTTCATTGACTTCTTGGGGGCATTGGCTGACACTGGACCTTCCACTTGGCTAAGTGGTAAAGAATGCCCCGCTGATCGATTGATCACCCTCCCCTCTTTTTGACAACTCCACAATCATGCACTCAGCTTTTAGCTCTATCTCAGTGGATTTACACTTTGCTCTCTACCCCCATGACCATGTAGTCGTAGCCCAGCTCATATGGACCTGTTCCCACTATCTGTAACCCTGCACTCTTACCTTATACCCATAATATTATATTCTTATCCTTGTATCCTCTATCCCAGGTTATGATGCATGTACCCATTATCTTGTATACATTGTCCTCTTTCCATAACCCTGGAAACCTAGGCCTGGACAGCTGTGTCTCACATGTCCTCCTGTATCTTATTGCTAGCCTTATGCCCCAAGATAAGATAAAAGCATGTGTCTAGTCACTCGCTCAGGATATCAAAATGCTTTCCGAATAGGATAAAATGCATTCCACACTGCCAACCACATGCAGTGTACCAGACTACCAATAAGAAAAGCACTGCAGCATCCACATAGGGACGTTAGATCCCAAAGAGGACCCAATGAAAGCAATCTACGTAGGTTACAACACAGTAATGAGAAAATATATTCTCAATACCTGGTAGTAATGGTAGAGCAGCAAACAATTCACCAGAAAAATGAGTGCTAGGCTCAAAGTGTATCCAACAATTTCAAAGTCAAAACTACAATACAATAAACCCAATTTTGAAAATCAAGAAACATTTAATGAGCCAAAATACACCAAAATGATCAAAGTAGGTTTGATGCAAGCAGTCATATAAGATTTAATAATTTAAGTAAAAGATCCAATCAATGTTGTTCTGTAGGGTGAATCGAAAACTATTGGAGTAGGTGGAGGACTCACTCCACCCACTTAAACTGTTTGTGGGAGAAATACTGTTACATCCTTCATTCTGAACACACCAGCAAACCATCAATAGCAGGACGTTTAACTCCCCCAATGCAATATGTAACCCTAGCTTTTGCCATGCGGCATATCTGTGAGACACTAAATTAAAGAAATTATTAGATCAGTCAGCTGCACTATATTAAAACATATTTTAGAATGTGTGGACATTTTTTGCCAAACCAAAGCTCTTGAAATTAGGCCAGTAACTACTACTAGATGACTCATATTCCTTGAAAGCCTCAAAGCCATTTGCCTTTTTTAAAACAGAAAAAAATTACATAACTTAATTAAAATACATAAATACACAATCAACATCCTTCATAAGATCTCTTTTGAAGAGGGTAGCTTTGTTGCATTTTTCCTACAGAAGAAGATGAAAGCGTTTCCAGTCAGACCACATCAAAAACTGCTGAAGATGAACCACCAATGTGAAAGAACACATAAAGTTTGTGTAGCTGTACTTAGCAACTGGAAGTTGTTTGAGATTTTTCCGTCTACACATGTCCCAAATATGGACAGATGTCTCTTTACAAAAACTGTTTATTAGTGCCACAACAAATAAATACATTTCAAATTAAGAGGAATCTCAAATTGTATACTGGAAATTGTAATGCGGACATTACAAATGGTAAATGTATGCTTCCTAACCAGGTTTAGAATTGAATCATTGTGACTTCAACCAATTGGCTTTTCCAATCTTCAGTTACAAAGACTTCTTGATTGTAAGCGAAGAAAGTCTTTTAGAAAAAAACACCTTTGCTTTCGATTTTGTGTAATCAAAAATGAGCAACAAAGAATACCAACAAAAATACATCATTTATTTTCACTTTCTGATTTGCCCTTGTGGCATTCGCCCCATGGCAGTAAACCACAGAATTGTTGAATTGCGTGTGTTTTTCTTTGAACTCTTCACCCACAGCACCCTGTAATTAGTAAGTCTCTGGAAAAAGGAAGGAATTCCCTGTTACACTTTTGAACCCTGCAAGGGACAGTTATTCCAGACTTCATGAAATGGCCTGTTCACTTCCACTGATTACTACCTAGTATGCTACCACCTCCATGCTTGTGCTGCCTATCACCTGGTAAAGGCTGTAGCCTTTGAACACTATAACGGTAGCACTGAGGGCACCTCACCCAGTCCAAAAAGACCACAATCCATGAGACATGCCAAAGTCATAGTGCATCAGCATGATCCTTGTTTGCCCATGACAACAAAATTAGCATCAGTGATCCAGACATTATTACAAATAGGGCACTCAGGGCAGGGGTGCATATCCATCATCATGCAAGTGACGTTTAAGTTTCAACGCATACTCAAAAGTGTGCATTACTACAATGTGCAGTTTGTGAATAGCACTTTATAATACGTTTTGTAGTAGTAATGTAGTACTACATAGTGTAGGTTGTGAATGAGGCCATTTATGTGTATTGTAGTGACAATGATTGGTACCGATTTAGGAAATTGCCTGATTGTCAGGCAAAATTGTTGTATGTAGTAATTGAAAAAAACTTAATTTATTGGCCCTGTGTGAGGTATGTACATCTATGATGGAAACCATCAGATCTCTACTTTTCAAGCCTTAACAGATATCACCACACTGTCAAGTGGACATAGCACAAGGACACGTGACAACATCTTGAAATACCATGAACAATAAACAGAGTGTGGTCTGATGAGGCAGTCTGACTGTGTAGTGTGAATATTCTTTGTCAAATAGCACAACAGAGGCAGTATTACATAAAGCCCCCCGGGGCGCAGCGGGCGTTTGCGCCCGATTTGACGCCTCCAGGGCACTTTGGTATTGCAGAAGGGTCGCTGATGCATGTGGGGCCCCTTCTGTAATGCTGATAGCGCTGGCACACATAAAGCGCCAGTGCTATCTGCAGAGGACTTTCCCTCATTTGCATGGAGGTGTGCCCCATGCAAATAAGGGAATTCCTTTGCCTCTGTGCCAGCGCCGTTTACCGATGCCGGCACAGAGGCAAAGAAGCCCTCAGAAGGTGCAGTGAGAGTGCGATATCTAAAAGGTGGCACACTGTCAGTGTTCCCCCCGAGAGCAGCCCTCAGGAGGGGAAAAAGGGGGTCTCATCGACCCCCCAGATACCACTTGTAGGTGGATGCAGTCACTGATAGCACCCGCATGCAAGGAGATCGCTAATCCCCTTCAAAAGTGCAAGCAGGTTGCTGCCTGCACTGTGAAAACACGGAGCAGATGTAAAGCAGCTGCTCTGCTTTTTACAGGAACGCGCTGCCCCTAGGGTAGCACAAGTTTGTGGCTGCACTGAGGGCAGCGCATTCATGGTAATAGGGTGCATTTTCACTGTTTTGACCCGGGGTACCTTTTTAAAAGGTGTGATCAGCGCAAACAATGAACATGGCCATGTGCCGTAATTGGTCCCTGAAGCATTAGCAGTCACAGACTCACAACTGCAGGCCTTATTTAGAGTTTGGAGGACAGGGAGTCCATTCAAAATGTGGTGGCTATCCAATTCACTAAATTGCAAGTGCCATTGACTATATGTCACCTATAATATGGCAGATCACTGATCTGTCACATTTGTGATGTAGTATCCTGTTCAACAAACTCTGAATAAGACCAATAGTCTTTGAAGGTAATGGATTTAACTCTACTTTTCCCTTTTTTCTGCCTCACAAATATTAGATAAAAGCTAGGTACATTAGTGGCATGGTTTGTTATTGCAGCTAGTGAAAGTAAAGTACCTGTGTGATGAGGAGTCGGCTGCATCCTACATCTCATAGTGGACTTGCCACTAGCCCAACCACAGCTTAAGGATGGCATCTTACAAAAATATAGCAGCCAGAGCACCTTTAGTAAAAGACTTAATACTATCTCAGAGGACAGCTACACCACAACCTCAGAATGGCTCTGAAGACCCATATCTAGAGAAATCATGGAAGCAAAGGAGGTGAGGCTTCTCCTAGTGTCAGGATATAAATAAAGACTTGTTCCAAATAGACCATTATATTCAAAGGGTTGAATCATGAGTAGATTAACTAGAGAATGGCTCTGACATGCAAGGATATAACCACAAAAAACTGATGCAAAGGATGACTGTTTTGGAGACCGGGCACCATGCCCTCACAGAGAAAGTAGACAACATTGAAAACCATTCTAGGCAGAACAATGTCCTCATACGAGGAATTCCAGCAGAGATCTCTAATACAATCTTGGAAGGATACACACAGGCCATCTTTCAGCAGCTTCTCCAGGACCCTGCCGATTCAGATATTCACTTGCATCGTACATATAGGGTGTTTTTTGCATACCAGCACAAGAAGATTCTGGTGCCAGATGTGATCACCAGTGTCCACTAGAACAAAGATAGAGAAAGTACCCTAGCAGCGGCCCGTAATCAGGAAACCAATTGTTGTTTTGATGGATCACACTCACTTTGATTGAAGACAACTGTTCCGTGACTCTAATAGGAAAGAAATAAAACAAAATATTGTTCCTGAGAGGTAAGAACATTCCCAATCGATGGGGCTTTAAATTGTATATCCACTTCACTTACAAGTGATCACAGCACATGGTGAAAGGGTCCCCGAGGCAAGAGAGATTCTTGGCTTGGCAGCCATTGTGGAGGACCTGCTGTTACCTAGCTCTTCAACCGGCTTCAACCTGCTTTGAATTTCTGGGGGGGGGGGCTGGCACACTCTAAAATCTAACAGAGCTCAGAATGATAATGGGAGGTGGCAATGTCTATGGGAGAAAGAATACTGACAGGTCCTATTGAAAACCAATTCATGTTCCTTAATATTCTGATGTGAGGCAGCGTTGTGTTGGGTTGCCCACATTGAGAGATTCATCCAACCAATCTCAACCCTTCTGGTTGGTGATTGTGTTTTGATGCTGTGTTATCAATTTTCCTGCCACAAACTCTGCCACAGTTGCTGCTATTGGATTAACATTACTAGTTTCTGACCTCTCTAAGTCAGAGTGAGACCCAGCAAGAGACCGGAGACCTGCGTGTTGCATAGTGGACCTGCATATGATTGGCTGTTTGTTGAAGCACCACATTTAGATTTATGGTCATGATTACGATGTAACTGAAGTTCAACTGTAGCTTTTCAATGTTATTCAGTTCAACTGTAACTTTTCAATGTTGTTCAGTTGCTTGTTACTTACTGCCAGCAGGTATAAGTTTGTCCATGATAGGAGAGCATTTTCAGGTAGGTTTCCATCCCCCTTAATGAAAACTCTGACCCTTACTGACACATAGCACTGCTTAGATCTTTAAATGTTAAATGTTGTATACTTGTAAAGCGCACAGCTGCCCCAGCAAAAGGGTGTCCCGGCGCTGTATACCGCTAGGGAACCCATCCTGGCTTTCCCTGTGAGATGGCCCCTCCTGGGCATTTCCAAGGTGAAGACAAGCATCCCCGGCACTGATGGGGCCGCTAGCAGAGATTAAGCAAGCTATTGCCCAGAGTTGCTGAGTGGGACCCATGGTTGGAGTAGGCACCGAGGCGAGAATTATCGAGTCCGCTGACCATGGCTCAAGACCCAGCCGCATCGGAAATCGAACCCTGGTCCCGGGCCGACCTCTGCTTCTGGGTCTTCCGCCTCTAACCAGTGAGCTACACCACTTTAGACGGGCTCTAATGACTATAATAACAATAGTAATGTTGAATGTCTTTGGGCTAAACTCCCAAATGAATATCAGGGTTCTCCTGCAAAGAGGTGGACATCCTGCCCTATAGGAGACACTCCCAGTGTTTGAGGACACATCTTGATTATGTTTCTTTTGGTTTCTCCTAAAGCTTTACAATTCAGATTTCACCAAGACTAGTGGAAAGTCCACTTCTGAAACACAATCTGAGTTTTTAGCTAGCTGCAAAATGCTCTGATAAGGGGGTAGCTATGTTGGGATTACAGATGTGCTGGTCAGTATGAATGACATTTTGTTCTCCCTAAATGCCCTGAACAATGAAGAGTTCTTTCCCAGAGTTGCTCACTTTTCACAGGGTAAACTTCTCTTGGGGAGCAACTTCAATTTAATTTTACATCCTGAGATAGATAGACCCAAGCCCCGCTGCAGGTTATCAGCACCACAGCACCCCAGCATCCTTGACATAGAGCATCACAGATCTTGGCCTCATTGATGTCTGGAGACAACAACACAACAGATACAGAGACTATACATGTTATTCCAGTCTTCAACGATATTACAAAGGTATTGACTTTATTTTGGTGACAAGAGACCGACTGTCCCAAAACCCCTCCATAGATTTTGGAGCAATGGTCCTGTTGGACCACGCAGCAGATTGGTGGACCTTCTACCTGATTTTCCCACCAGCCCAAATAAGAAGGCCTTGGATGATTAATGACATCGCTCTAGGAAACCTGTGTTATGAGATAAGATAAGGGAAGATGCTAACATACTTTTAAGAGAATGATAATGAAGAAATAAGCCTTAATGTGTTGTGGGATTCTGCGAAGGCTGTCATGAGAGGGGTACTGATTTCCCATATGACAGCGTTTGAGGAACTTCTTAAGCAGAGGAAGCTAGACTTGAAAACTGACCTAAAGCACTTAGAATCCTTACATAACATCACCTGCTCATTGAGAACTCATAGGGAACTCTGCATGGTCCAAGGAGAGCTAGGGCAACATTTAATGCATGATGTAGCCATGAAATTGTTGTATGTCTGTCAGTACTATTATGAGAAGGGGGAGAAAGCAGTCAGGCTTTTAGCCAATAAGTTTATAATAATAGAACATAGAAATCATGTTATTTTGGTTATATGAGCAAGGTGAGAGACACACTGAAACCGAGAGGATATTGAGGACCTTTACATCTTTTTAATACAGGCTATTCACTGAACAATTGGTTGAACAGGAGCATGAGGCTTCTTACATAGATTTCTATACCCAGTGGATCAATCCAGTAGACTGTATGTACATCTTTAGAAGAGAATATCTCTAGCAAAGACATCATGGAGGCCATAAAACGCTTACCTATTCGAAAAGCCCCCGACAGGATGGCTTCTCTGGTCCTCCTATAAGACATTTGCTGACCTCTAGACAGAACCATTATCTAGGGTCTTTAATTATTTTTTACAAGCAGAGCAAGTCACAGACACCATATTAGACTCCCATCTCACTTTAGCAGTTCAACTTAGAAGGATACTGCTTTGTGTTCTTCCTACCGGCCCATCGCTCTTCTTAAAATAAAAACAAATTCACTTAGGTGTTGCTTACCCAAAAACATGTGGTATGGCTTTGCTGGATGCCCCCTCAACAGTCAGTCTTTGCTATAAAATGTAATGCGCTGGACAGCACCTGCCTCATTGTGGCCTTGATGGAGGTGGGAGAGAAAATTAGGTAGGCAATGGTTCCTCTTTTGCTCGAAGTAGAGAAGGCCTTTGACAGGGTAGTGTAACAATACTTGCTAAGTTCCTCAACAAAACTATCTTGGGCCCCAAAAGGAAAAGTGTTATCGTAGATAACTATAAAAGCCATCAACCAGAACTTATAATGAGCGTTAAGGTCTCCTCTTCTATTACCATCAAGGGAGGAACAAGACATGGATTCCCAGTGTCCTTTCTAATTTTTTCCTTATCAATGAAATCCCTCATTTACAGAATTCAAAATAACCTGTTTATAAATTGGCTACATTTGCATGACAGTGAATTAAAATCTGCACTATGTGCAGATGATGTCCTAAGCTTCCTAACAGATACAGAAAAATCTACCCCAGTCTTAAAGGATGCATTGTCTCTTTTTGCTTCCTGCTCTGGTTTTAAAATCAACTGATTGAATCAGTTGGCATGGGGATTGCACGAGGCATATTTGTAGGCCTGGGTTTGCCTGGCTGCCTAGATGCTGGGTCCTGCCAAAAAGATCATCTCAATAATATCCGAACAACATCCCTCCGCTTCTCTAAACTTTGTAGAAAGATCTGTATCACTTGGAAAAGATGGAGATGTCATGGATTGAGAGTGTAGCATGCATGAAAAAGAAGTTCCTTGCTCAGCTGTTGCATGTGGTGCAGATGTTCCTATTATAATTTCCCATGCAGGTCGTAGCCCAAATCAAGAAGAGACTGCTGTCCTTTGTATGGTAGAAACCCACACTAACATGTTATGCAGTACCATCACGATGCTGCGTAACATGCTCAAGGGGAGAATGGGTCTTCCTAACATTGAAGCTTACACACAGGCAGCCCAAATCTAACTGGCACTTGATTGTAATCATAACCCCGTTGGGAAGGTATGGGTCATGATAGAACAAAGTTTCTCTCCTATTCCAATTCTAAACTTAATATGATTACCCCAAAAGGCACGGCCAAAATCATACACCCTATTGCATGTTTCAGTTGCACTCTTGGAATACTGACAACAGCATACTAGGATGGCAGGATCCACGTCACTACCCTCCCCAATGCCTCCAATCGTTCACAATCGGAACACTGTGCCTAGTATTATTGACTTGAGCTCTAAACAGCGAAACAATGATGACCCTCCACTTTTGGGAGACCTTTCCTCTGATGGGGCCCTTGCCTCCTGGGATGTAATCCGGGAGGAGTAGGGTTTGGACTAGGCGATCATTTTAAGCATGCACAAATGCTACATTCGATGGCATCCCAAGGAATATTGGAAATGACTGAGATGAGAAAAGCCCACTTCAGAAAATGTTCTATAAGAAACAGACCAGGAAAGGGTTAACATGGCTCCAGAGGCATATCTCTGACCTACACCCTAAACTCTGGCATATTTATATTTCCCAGTAGGAGGATACCTGGGAAAAGATTTGGCATAGAATTGCTCACCTATCTATCTGTGTGCAGCATAAATTAAATTGGTATAAACTACTAACTCGCTGGAACCTATCCTCCACCAGACTACACAAGATGTTTGGAAGCACCAAGCTTTGCTGGAAGATTTGTGGTGAGAGGATGAATATTTTTCATACTTGTTGGTCATGTAGCCTTGTTCAAACATATTGGTCTGACATTCTAGCACTCGCCAAAACTTAATGGGGATCTATGCACCCTCTTATAGTATTGCTAAGATACCCTGGGGAGAATGGTATTTACCCTTTGATGGCCCCACTGGGCAAATTGATATGCTGTTTCCTGCTGGCAGGTAGACTCACCTCAGGACACGTTTGGAGGTAACAAATCGTTCCTTCAATGCATGCATGATGTAGTTATATTATAAAAATGAATGCCATGGAGAAATTGTAGGCTATATTACATGATCGGGTTAGTAAGTTTGATAAACATTGGCAGTCGTTTAAGGTATATATGGAGTGGTATGACCCTTCCAAGAGGAGGTGGAGGATGCTAATCCTGTCTGCTCATTAGCAGAAGTCACTGCTTTGTGAGATGACGTATTCCTCATCCAGTTCATCAGAGATTGAGGAATAGAGTGGATTTTCTTTCTTTCTTGTGATTCATTTGGCCTTGGACAGCTTGTCGTTTAATGATGCATTCAAAATCTATTATGTATGAAGATTTCCATTCAATGGCAATAAAAAATCATCATCACAAAAAAATTCACATTTTATATGCCATAGAATGACCACCTATAATCACTGAATGATGTATCTTCAAAATTGACGACTGACATTCCAGATCCTCAAGATTATTTTTGATACTTCAGTTCAAAACTCAGAAACACACTAATGGCTTCTAAGTGTCGCTCCAAAACATATGGGGGCAGATTTACAAGCCCATTGCGCCACTTTTGCGTCACTTTTAACATGGGAAAAGTGACGCAAAAGTGGCGCAAGGGGCTTGTATATCTGCCCCATGATTTCTTTTAAGCTGAAGATGCGTGTGAAATGATTTCTTACAACCCATTTTTTTTGGTGAAACCTTTCCCATAATTTTCTGTTCTAGTGAAAATGGCTGACTTCTACAAAAGTTGGTACGTACAGCATATACAATCTATTTTAGATTTCCACCATTATTGTGGACGCAAAAAGGCCTATAGGAAAGACTATCAGTTGTATCGGTTTTACCTCTGGGGTGTTCTGGGGTCCATTCGGAGTTCCAAGGTCAGAAATGGGATTAACATCAAATTGCTTTTTTATCGCATGACAAAACCACGTTTTCTTAATTTCCCACCTAGTTTCCTGTGCCCAATTAATGCAATGTAGCGCTTAAAGGTATTTTGATTAGCAAATACTAGTCAGCTAAATTTTCTTCCAAATGGGATTTTAAAATTAAGCACCAAATACATTTTTATAATTTGGCTATGACTCAGTTAGTAATTTGGAGGATTAGAGTGCTGGGGTTTGTTCAGTATTCTCAGGATGCTGACTCGGTTGATAATACAGGATGCAAGAAAATTGGCACGTGGTTGGTTTTGCACACTATGTTGATAAATACTGCATGTTTGTAGGGACTAATAACACTGCCTTACATCTTCCTAAACCTAGACCGAACCTAATACATAGACACTAGTTAGCCTCAATGTTAAAATGACATGCTTTGGTGTGTAAGTCTTGCCCTGGTCTGCATGCTCAATTAATTATCCAGCACTCTTTTAAAGTAGGTGACCTGGCAAAGCAATTATAGTTCTCTGAATCATGTGGCCATCCGACACATTCAATTTCTATTTTTATTTCTTTACTTCGCCCAAAAGGTTTTTCTTAATTTTTATCCCCACTTGATCCAGTTCACATCTCTAGTTACCTTCGTGCTCCACGGTTCTCTACTTTAAAGAATTTTAATGGAGACAAACAATTCAAAATTGTTCTCCAAGGATGCAATTAAGCCTTCCCACTAGTCTAATATTCTACAGATTCCAGATCCATTCATTCTCTCACTAAGACAATTTACAAGACAGACACTGTTTAAATGGGTACATGGTTCTATCTCTCTCCTGTCGCAACCGTGTTCCCTTCTTATATGTTCACCTTCCTGAGAGGGCAACTGCCCCCTAGGGAAGATATAAATGTAATGTATGAGAGCCACCTAATAGGATAGATATCTGAGCTCTCCTATCTGTGCTATTGAAAGGTCACTCGCAGGTTCAAATAATTGCCAATTGCACTTTTGGATAACCACCGTATAAAAACTGCCCTTTAATAATTTTGGATTTGACAATATTGATTTATGATTTTTCAATATTTTAGTATTAAACAATTCGCAGCATAACAACATTTTTTCATATCTGTATGCAGTTGAATAATGTATCAGTTTTCCAGACTTAATAAAGAAACAATGTTTCCAATGTTTTAACCGATGTTGATGAATTTATAGATGCATTTCATATTTGTTTAAAAAAGTTTAACGTGGGGGTGTCCTATAAAACTCTCTTATTGTTTTCTGTGTTCACTTCAATCATGTGGATTTCTGTGTGCTTCCTCTAGTCAGAGAAAAATATTAAGCCCTGTATTGTTTCGTTGCCTATGAAAAGCCTAAAGATCATGAGCCAGAAAATTCTCTGCGCAAAGGTTTATGCAAGGGCAAAATTGGGCAAAGATATTTTTTGGACCAGTTTGTGCTTGTTACTCGTCACACTCAGTGCTGCTCTTTCCGCATGCCACTAAGTGGACATTGACATACTGGATGGCAGCTTGGCTGGTCCTTTGGGACACATTGATCTAAGTGAGGCTTTCTTGCCTCCACTCATGACATCTGCGAACAGACGTGTGGGTATAGTGTGCCGAGGGGTGTTCTGAGAAGTGCTCCGAGGGGTTTCTTCCTGTGATTATTGCTCGCTGTTGTTTTTTTGCTTTTTAGCTTGTCTGTTAAATTAGGTTGTTTTCCTTAAATATAGTTTTCTTTCTCAGCATTTATGCTTGGGTGAAAATAAACAAGAACGACATAGTATTAGCCTAGTCAGTGAAGCAATCAGTACAAGAAAGAAGCTACTTAAAGAAATCAAAACAGGCCACCTACATAGTGAATTCCTCAAAGGTTCCATCTCCTCTCGGTTTTTTTAATTGAGCAAGAACTTTCCCAACTACCCACTCTGTTTACCAGTATTCTATTTTTGCAAAAATGCTGCAAACGTACTGGCTGAAAATCATAGGATGCTTTATGAGGAACTCTACTTGGCCCACTCTGTAAACAAGACGATCGTTAGTCATTTTATGGATTATTTTTATTTTAAAATATTTTTATTAAAATTTTTGCAAATATGCTCACATTACATTGCGACACGTATATTCAGGCAACAGGAGTATGGTATTCGACCAGTGGACAAGCCGCTTATATCAGGCAGAAGCACTCGAAGTACCAGTCCACTTGTCCTTGCTGTAATGCGAGTTTGGGGGGGGGGGGAACTAACGATGATAAACCGGGAATGTAATGTGAGGGGGAAGGGAGGGGGGGGCTAAGGAGTGGATCTCGTGGAGGATTTGTGGATCGTGTCAGCCACCATCTGTCAGCGAGGTCCTGTATTGCAAATATATATATATATGGGCTATGTGATTAGGAGTGTTACAGGGCACAGCAGGGGGCGATAGCACACATCTGCGTATTCACATGGCCCTCGATGACTTGGGGAACTAGGGGTTGCAGTATCTACGCTCTATTGTGCGGTTTGCGTTGTCAGGACTGTAGGATCACTGTGAGGGGTGTTTTGGGTCGTACGTGCGTGTGTTTGTTGAAACTGGTGGAGTAACATGGCCCATTCCATTGATATGGGATGTTTCCTCTGCCCTTTCGCCTCCTCTTCCCTCAGTGTTTCTTCCTCGGCTTTCGCCCATTTCTGCACCGCTTACACCCATGCTTCTATTGGGGGCCCTGATGCTGCTCGCCAGTGCATGGCGATGTTCCTCTTGGCCAAGAGTAGGGACAGAGCTGCGAAGCGGATCTGCACTTTGTGCGTTTTTGGCCTGCGGAATATTCCGAGCGCCACCGCTTCCCAGGAGTGCAGCTCCGTGAAACCTGTGAGTGTTTGGACTGTGTCTAGGATGGTGGTCCAGTATTGTCGCAGGGCGGAGCAGCTCGAGAACATATGTCGGAATTGCGCATCAGGGGAGTGAGACCTGCAGTAAAGGAACAGTGTATCTGGGTAGCAACGCTGGAGTCTGGTCAGCCCTATGCAAGATGTAGAAGTGTATGTTTTTGAAGCGTGCGTTCCTGGACACTTTCTTCGGGAATTCTAAAGCTCTAATCCATTCCCTGTCATGTAACTGTCACCTGAATTCGTCTTCCTAGGTGGCTCGTAGTTTATGTAGTGATTTCTTTGCAAGTTCCCTTATGGCTTTATAGAACCAGTAACCAGGTGACGGCCGGTACCCATGTACAGAATGGTGTGGACGACCGGGTGTGTTGCTGGCTCACCAGCTGTAAGATCACAGTGCGGGCGAAAGTTGTTTATGAGCTGTCGGTGTGTTAAAAATTGTCCTGGGGGGAGGTTATATTCTTCCATAGGCTGGTCATAGGGGCGGAGTTGCCCGTCTACGAATAGCCCCTCTGCCTCAGTTAGCTCTCATTCCGTCCAGGCGCGAAGCGTGGCGAGCGTGAAATAGTTTGATCGCTTAGGCCAGCCGACCAGCGGCAGCCGAGGGGAATAAGATGGGGTCGCCGTCGCTATGAGATGGATTCTTTGTATACATCGGCGAGCCACCACCACCTGCAATGGGTATGTCTGTCGTGGTTTGGTACCCGGCAGCAACAGACGGCGAAGTTCGGGAGTAGGGACCGGCCCCTGTGTGGTGTGCGTTTTCCCGGTATGCCTACTCGCCGTCCAATGCGACAGCCATTGGAGTTGCACCGCCAGGAAGTATGACTCGAAGACCGTGGCACCTAGACCCCCCAGTGTGGTGGGAAGCTACAGTTTGGTGAGAGCTATCTGGTGTCGACCAGCCCCCCATATGAGTGTCCGAAGGAGCGTGTCAAGTTCACGAAAGAAAGTCCTGGGCGGAATAACCAGTAAATTCATAAAGTAGTACAATAATCAGGGAACGATGGTCATCTTGGCTATTGCCACCCGACCGATCGGGGCCATAGAGAGGTTCTTCTAGAAGCCTACCGACGACCTGATTCCTGCTAACACTTTGCGATGATTGCCCTCATAGATGTCAGCAGGGGAGTGATAAAGGCGAACACCGAGATATCAGGGAGTGCCCACGCTCCGAGGAAGGGTCTGTGTGCCTACTCGGATCACCCGTGGTGCAAGGGACTGGTGCAGCGGGTAAACCGTAGATTTATCCCAATTCACACGCAGCCCGGATGCCCCTACGAACTCCGTCTGGGCCGGCCATATGGGTGTCAGGTCCATAGTAATGTCTCGGATGTACAGGAGGAGGTCGTCCACATATAGGGACACGCAGTGGATAGTGTCAGATATGGGTATGCCCCATGTAGTCCCCTCCCGACGCAAATGGATCGCCAGGGGTTCCACTGCCAGGGCAAAGATCAGGGGCGACAGGGGGCAGCCCTGTCTAGTACCCCTCTCTATGCGGAATGGAGATGAGATGTATCGGCCGAGTCTGACCCGAAATGTGAGGTTGGTATACAGAAGACAAGTATATCGAAGGAGAGTTAGACCTATTCCTGCACGTTGTAAGACGGCAAAGAGGTAGGACCACGTTAAAGTGTCGAAGGCTTTTTCGAGGTCAAGGATTGTACAGGCCTCATGGGGGTACAAGTCCTTGACCTGATCTTGGATATGAAATATCCGTCTTATATTTTGGGATGTGTTCCTGCTGGGGAAGAACCCGCATTGGTCCAGGTGGACTAGGTGTGGAATTTTAATTTGCGATCTGAACATTATCTGCGCCAGCTTGTCACCTATGTACTACGTGCACGGCAGCCATTTTAGATATCATGGTCTCCCTGTCCACGATCGATCGCCAGCACGTCCCTCTGACCCAGCAAGCATCCTCCGCACACCCTGGCTCCCCCTCCCTCCTCCTCCTTATGAGCATGACCCTTCTGCATGACCCTGTCCTTGGGAGTCACGCCAGCGCCTGACCAACACCTCCTCTCCTCCCATGAATGCCCCTCTGTTGATAAACCTCCCTCCTGCGCTGGATTGTCCACGCAGCATGAATACCACTCCATTGATGGCCCCTCACCCCGTGTCCGACTGTCCACACAGGTCCGAGGCCATTGCCTAAGCCGGGAGATATCATTTACTGCCCTTTATTGTATGAGGTCGCTCTCCTTCAAAGGACCCTCTATTGATCCAGGCCTCCCCACCCCCCTGTGATATGATCAGGCGCACACATCCTAAGACTCGACGGAACACTCAGCTGCGTGATGGTCCCCTCCTCTTATCAGCAGGTTGAGGACCTCTATTGTGAAGGTATATGGGGGTGGGATTGACACTAGGATTACGGGGATGTCTTTTTCTTGCCTTACAAAGATCTGATTGTATTAAAGGAAGGTCACATGCCATAAACCAGTGTATAAGAGGCCAGGCCTCCGAGAGGCTGTTAGAGCACCTCGAGATGATACCTTGTTGTCTGATCTGATGTGTTCTGCTCCGTCGGAATAAAACGTCTGTTTCCTGCCTTCTGGTCTCCGGCGCCTGCCTCATTGCTTGGTAAACTTGAATGGTACAAGGGCGGTTAGCGCCGGGCAAATCTTGAGAAAGGTCCTAGCCCTACCTTTTTCTACAATTGGCGTCCCAAAGCGTGGGGCCCATCAGCGACACGTGGATCCAGTGGGAGAGGTCCCGATGACAGAGTGAACGACTGCAACGATCGGGAAGAGCTCGTGTCCGATAGACCCTCGTCTGACAGCCGATCATCCGACCTTCACTAGTTCTGAACAGACCTCTCTCGAGTGATCTACGGTCCTGACTGGGAACCATCAGGAGTGCCGCGAACAACACGAAGGAGAGAGGACGATCGGGCGCTGGATCCAGAGGACAGGAAACCGTCCATGCGGTCCGGGTAAGGTCGTGTAAACACGACGAATTGAGGAAAATTGTTTTTGTTTGGATAATACTAGTATTACGCTTTGTTGAAACCCTCTGGAGATTCACTGTCTGCAAACGGGGAAAAACAAACAGGCTCTCTCTTTGCAAGCAGTGAAGGATAGGTAACGCAGACTTTTGTCCCCATTGTAATCCGTCGTGCCTATCTTCCTCCCCCACTGTTTCCCGAACTGTCGTTCGTGGATTATTGTCTGGAGATTCTTTGTCTGCAAACAGGGAAGAACAAGGCCTCTCTTTGCAGGTAGAGAAAGAGTGGGTAACGATAATTTTTCGTGCCCACTTATTCTCCCCACTGGATTGTTTGATTGGCCGATTATTCGGTATTGGTTCTTTTGAGGTATTCACGGCCTCCAAATAACGTAGAATAGAAATATTCTGTCTAGTCTTTGTCCGCCGTGATAAGACAGGTAGTGCAGACTTTTGTCCCCGTTGTAACCCGTCATGCCTGTCTTCTCCCCACTGGTTGGTAGCCTGTTTAGCCCGGACTGCTTATTAGAGATGAACCATCCAGCTCCACTGGAGGGCACCCCTAATACGGACATGTTCACTAAGTATGGACTAGTCGCTATAGCTTACACTAAACTATGGCATAAATATACGAAAAAGAACCCTGAAAGTCAGTGGCCACTGATAGGTTCCTTTGACGAAAATAAAATAAAAACATTAGAAATAGCGCTCCAGAAGAATAAAACTACGCCCACTATGCTCGACAGTATCGGCATGTGGCGCAAAGAAACGGAACAACGAAAGAAAAGAGAAGAAGCAAAAATAGGGAAAGAATTACGAAAGGCAGCCCACCTAGCCGCGAAGCAACTAGAAGAAGAAATAAAAGAAAGAAAAGATACTATGCAAAACCAAGAATCAGGGTCGACAGGCCAATGTCCTGTTAGGACCCCCTCTGCGCTCTACCCTGAATTGCCCTCCAAACAACGGACGAACGATGAGTTGCTACTAGGTCCCCCAATCATCTACATGCCCCCTCCATATGCCCCCTGCCGACAAAGCTTTCACGCTCCGAGTGTGAGCGAAAGCGATCTCAGTGCTAGTGCACCAGCCCTCACGGCTTTTGTACCAGCCACATTAACAACCTCATCAGACGACCCCGAGTCTAGCAAACAATCATCAACCAGACTAAATAGGTTGAGCAAAGACGAGCGGGATGGGATCGACAAAATAGCAAAGACATTAGTAGAACGAAGGGAGAGCGAAGATTACACAATGAGCGTATATAATTCACATGCTGACAGCCACAGACGGCATTTCATCTTGCGATTTAGCTACTATACCCTGAACGCGTATGAAGATAGGTATCAGAGTAAGGGACCCGCTAAACTAACAACACTGTATAGGAAAATTGATGTTGGAGATGGGACTGAACGTGAGGCGACGGAGCTCTTCATGCAAATGCTTGAGGTCTTCCGCCACCTCACAGAACAGAAACCAGAAGCCAAGGTTACGGTCCCTGAAACAACCTCGGCAGAAGTAGCCAATACTATGATGCCTATCAGAGAAGCGGCTCCTTACTGGATCCCGCCACGGGGCCAGGGAACGAGCGATGATATTAATAACGAAAATGCAAAGGGAAGGGTTGTGTACAATTGGGTTTACCAACCATGGGACCGACAAGATATCCTAACCTTTAAGCAAACCCTGCCCGACTTAAGAAAGAACCCGACAGCATTTTATACCGAATTAGGCACAGCCTTGGGTTCGACAATAATGACTTTAGCAGATATTGACTTGTTCTTTGGGCTATGTCTGCCGGCTGACGTGTGGAAGCAAATCCGGAAGGCTGACCACACGGATCTGTTTGGACATACCTGGGACCAACTCGGTAAACTAGATAGACAGCGAGAGCCGGGGAGTAAACCAGTGAAGGACATACTGGAACTCCCAGATAAAATAGTTCAGAAATTAAAAACACTGGTCCCGGAAAGAAAAGTAGACTGGTCGATAGTCACGGCCTGTCGACAGAAACCCCAGGAAGATGTGTCAGAATACTTCTCCCGATTTGAGACAGTGTTCTCCGACTACAGTGGCCAAGACATGACCACCGCGACCGGACAACACCTGTTTGTGCAAAATTATGTAAAGGGACTAACACAAGAAGTCTCCCAAAAACTGCAGACGAGTGAGAGTAGTTGGGGGGCCTCCAAACCAGCAGCTATCCTTCAGATGGCTCAGTATTACGAGCACCAAAAGAATGAGAATGATAGGGCGTCCGAGAAAAAGAAGAAAGATTTAAAGGAAAGGGTAATGATAGCCCAGATACAGGGTATAGCGCTAGGACGGGAACATCAAAGGGGGAACTACCAATCAAACACCCCCAGAGATCTACCTCCTAAAGATCACACCCCAACATCCCACGCTGGACGGAGAGACATTAGCAATGACCAATGCGCCTTCTGCAAAGGGTTCGGCCATTGGAAAACCCAGTGTCCGGTTCTGCTAGAGATGAATAGAAATAGGGATTCCAGGGATGTGGCAGGTGGTCCGAGGAATAGAGTACAGGGACGAGGGAACTCCAACGACACCAACAATGACAGATCAGGAAGACTGAACACATTTGACCGTCCCCGACAGAACCAATATCAACTATCCGAAGGTGAAAATGCCCCCGATTTTGCATAGGACTGCCAGGGGCAAGGGAGGGATCCAGTCGAGCTCTGTGTTGACCAGCAAGGTCCTTATGTCACCGCTAAGGTCTTGGGTACAGAGTCTCCATTCTTGGTAGACACTGGGGCGACACGTAGTGTGTTATCAAAACGACTGATTCCAAGGGCACCCTTGTCTGGCTCACATATAACGTCGATAGGTTTCGATGGGACGCCCTCCACTAACCCCCTGTCCGTACCTATTACCTTTGACCTAGAAAACAACACTGCTGACGCGACATTCCTACTCTCCTCCAACTCCCCTGACGCCATTATGGGCATTGACTTACTGAAGCATTTTCGGGCTACCATTAGGTGTTCCCCAGATGGAATACGAGTCATCCTGTACGACAACCCAGACATGCCCAGATCCCGTCCCCCACGACACATGTGCCCCATAACTGACGCTGACATGTCCTTGCTTGACGACCTGCCCCCGTACTTGTGGGCCAAAAACGACTCTGATGTGGGGCGAATGATGATTGATCCTATCCACATAACTGTACGACAGGACGCTATGCTCCCGAAACTCCCGCAATATCGGATATCCCCAGAGGGTGAGAAGGCACTGGTAGCGATCATTCAGTCTCTGGTAGATGCAGGAGTGGTTGAAGAGGTGGTTAGCAACGTCTGCAACAGCCCAATCCTACCTATTGTTAAGAAGCAAGGTGAAGGAGATGAGAAAGCGTACCGCTTCATCATCGACTTACGAGAGATTAACAAAGTGGTTATACCCCAATATCCCGTAGTCTCTGATATCACCACCATTTTGACCCTCATCCCGTCCACCGCCACCACCTTCACTGTTATCGACCTTAAGAACGTGTTTTTCTCTATCCCCATCCATCCGGACAGCCGTTATCTCTTCGGCTTCACTTTAAAGTCCCGCTCGTACCGATTTTGTAGAGCTCCCCAGGGGTACACTGAAAGTCCCAGCATTTACAGCCAGGCCCTCAAAAGACAGCTGGATGCCTTCCAGCTACCAGAGGGAGTGGTGTTGATCCAATATGTCGATGATATCCTTTTGGCGGCCGACACCACCCCGCTTGCAACGACAGCCACCGTCCAACTCCTACACTTCCTTGCAGAAAAAGGCCATAAAGTCTCCAAAAAGAAGTTACAGTTCTGCCAGCCACAAGTGACTTACCTAGGCCATCTTCTGTCCAAAGAAGGGAGGAAACTTACCCCTGACCGAATCCAAACCATCCTAGACACCCCCATCCCAAAAACACAAAAACAGGTCCGCTCTTTGGTTGGCCTAACCTCTTTTTGCAGACAGTGGTTGCCTAATTATAGCCTCATTGTGAAACCATTACTTGCCCTACTGACCAAAGACGTCCCCTCCCCGCTTCCTTGGACCACTGAGTGTCAAGCCTCCTTTAAGGAATTACGGGATGCACTCTGCTCGGCACCTGTCCTCGGAACGCCGGATTACTCCAAATCCTTCTCCCTCTTCACCCACGAAAGGGAGGGATGCGCATTGTCTGTCCTGACTCAATTGATTGGCCCTAAGCAGCGCCCATGTGCCTACTTCTCCGCCACTCTTGATCCTGTAGCCAGAGCCTTACCTGCCTGCCTTCGAGCAGTAGCTGCCGCTGCTGTCTCTATCCGTCAGAGCGAGGGAATCGTACTTTCCAACTCCCTCACTGTATTAGTGCCCCATGCAGTTGACACCCTTTTGAACCAGACAAAGACCCAACACCTGACTAGCGCACGACTGACAGGGTACGAGTTGACTCTGCTTGCACCCCACATTACACTAAAAAGATGCACGACTCTGAATCCTGCCACATTGTTACCCCTGCCCGAAAACGACCCCGACGTTCCTCCCCTACACGACTGTGTGACCCTCACAGACGAGCAGACTAGGAGTAGGGTTGACCTCCGAGACACTGCTTTTCCTGACCCCGATGGAGAGCTATGGGTAGACGGCTCATGCATCAAACTCCCAGATGGCACCACCTCAGCTGCCTATGCAGTAACGACAGCCCAAACAGTAGTTGAGACAGCCTGCATCACACAACGATCTGCCCAAGCAGCAGAGCTGATAGCCCTCACCCGAGCATGCATCATAGCCGCAGGGACCACCACGAACGTATATACGGACAGCCAGTATGCCTTCGGGGTGGTCCACCATTTTGGGCTCCTGTGGAGGGAGAGGGGATTCCTGACGTCCCACGGTACCCCAATCCTCCACGGAGATTTAGTGTCCGCTCTGATTGAGGCAGTTCTCCTCCCCAAGCAATTAGCGGTGATAAAATGTCGGGCACACAAAAGAGTGACAGACCTAGTCGGACAAGGGAATGCATTAGCCGACATCACTGCACGATCCACAGCTGAGAATAGGACAGTGACACACATATATGTGACCAGGTCGCAAGCAGAAAAATGGAGTGACACAAGGGAAATGATCAGAGACATACAGTCGGCCAGCACCCCTCACGAATTGACTAAGTGGGCAAGGGTGGGTTTGAAGGACGAAGAGGGTTGCTGGCGAACAAAGGATGCGAACAAATGGTTGCTGCCCGACTCATATCTGATTCCCATACTGACGATGGCACATTCCCCCGCACACATAGGATCTGCACCCATGATCGAACTCATTTCCAAAGTCTGGCACAATGACAAAATCCCTGACTCAGCCAGACGCCTAGTTCAGCAGTGCCTTATCTGCCTGCAACACAACCCCGGGAAAGGAACTGTAGTGCCCCGGGGAGGGTTTGGGACCCCCAATCACCCCTTTGAGGTCCTTCAGATGGATTACATCCAACTAGAGAGATGCCAAAACCTGAAGTATGTACTAGTCATTGTATGTGCCTTCAGTAAATGGGTAGAGGCCTATCCAACCCGTGACAACACTGCCATGACTACTGCCAAAGTACTACTGAAGGAATTCTTCCCTCGCTATGGCCTTTGCCGAATTTTATGGAGCGACAATGGCCCCCACTTCATAGCTGAGGTTATCCAACTAATACTAAAGGGGTTGGGAGTGAAGCAACGGTTTCATGCGGTCTTCCACCCCCAATCCGCCGGTCTAGTGGAACGCCATAATGCCACACTGAAGCTGAAACTGGCAAAAATAGTGGCCACCACTGGACTTAACTGGCCGGATGCCCTCCCACTGGCCTTGTTATCGATGCGCTCCACCCCCACCAAGCACCATTTGACCCCCTACGAGGTCGTGTTTGGGCGACCGATGAACCTCTGGACTGCTCCCAAACCGACCTCCATTCATGACGTCCCAGACGTCCTACTATCTGATTATTTGTGCAAGTTAACCAAAACGTTGTCTTTCATTCATCAACAGGTGCAGCAATCCATCCCCGATGCTTCCAGGGGCCCCGGCCATGACATAAAACCGGGAGATTTCGTGCTGATACGAAATTTCCAGCGAACCAAGAGTCTGGAACCTCGGTGGACGGGCCCCTGGCAAGTGCTGATCACCACCCGAACGGCACTCCGAGTGGAGGGGAAGAAGCACTGGCTGCACGCGCATCATTGTCGGAAGGTCTCTGCAAACCTGGCCACGACAGAAAACGTCAGCACCCAAGAAGAGCTCCTGAGCAAAGACCGACCGATATTGGACTGTTATCCCGATACTGAAGCACTCGAACTTGCAAAATTCTCCGATCCCACTGTGCCGTCCAGAGAAGGGTATTTCCTGCGTCGAAAGGAGGGAGTTTCGGCTAAGTAGGCCACGGACTAAGTTAAATCTCAGAACGGTGACCTAAACACAATCAAGGGTTGCCGGGAGAGAAGCTAAACGAAGTCTGTGGTTCTGCCCGCTACCGAGCTCCCTTGAAGGTGATGGAAGCGCCAGATAAGAAGATGATGGAAGCGCCAGATAAGAAGATGATGGAAGCAACAGGAAATACCCAGTATAGAAATCCAAAGACTGACAACTTGCACAAATCAAAGACAATCGCACTCTTCATTGTCTTCCTCTTCTGCCTCCTCCTCATGACCTCCTTCTGGATTCTGGAGGAAAGCACACCGGCTCATGAGGCATTGCTACCTACTGCACAGCCGACCCCCCTGAAAGAGCATCACCTAATCTCTCTGTCGCCTCAGCTCCGAGAAAGGCGCAGGGAATTCTGGAACAATTCCTTCGTGCAACTGTTGCACCAACACAACCTTGCTGCGAATGCTACGAACTGTTGGATCTGCGGGTTGCTCCCGCATGCCACTGGACACTCTATTCCCTTCATCCCTTCACCCTTCTCAGTTCACGGCTCTTGCCTCGCCTGGCTGATCCTCATGCAAGAGAGCCACAAGGACAACGCCACCTCCAGCCGGACAGTGTCACACTTCTACTCTGGGTTCTGGCTGAACAAAACAGGAAAGACTCCTACTGCCCTGTGTCCTGCGCTCGCCGGCGCCACCTTCCTCAAAAACATTCCAGCCAAGGAACGAGTCGAAGTACAGGTGCTCCACAATCCAGCCAGAACCACCTTCTCTCATCTGCAAAAACAAACTACCGCCACTCTGACTGTGGCCCTGTCTGTCATCAATGTCACCGGCCTTGTATGCCTAGAAGGCCAGGGAACGCAACTGGTGGGTCACAGGGCCTGCCGAATCACCAGAACATTGGACTCAGCTGACCCCCCTTCCTTTGTTGCTTCTCCAAACATGTACTTTGTGTGTGGCACCAAGGCTTACACCTGGCTCCCGAAGGGTTGGAAGGGTACCTGTTACATTGCCTTCGTTCTCCCACCCACATATGTAGCCCCTGCCAACCATCACCGGCAGAGGCGTGCGGACGCCCTTGGACAAGCCGACTCCACCGGAGCACAGTTCCTGGATGCAGCAAAGGGACTTGTTCCTCTGTGGGGCCCAATGGCAAACAGCCGCGCTATCCGGCACCTGACCCAGGCAGTAGAAACAACGATCAACATCACTGCTGGTATCCTCGCCAACAACACTGCGGAACTTCAGGCGGTCCGCCTCGTGACCCTTCAAAATAGACTTGTCCTAGACGTGGTCCTAGCCGACCGAGGAGGAGCATGCCGCATCATCGGATCCAGCTGCTGCACATACGTGCCTGACAACTCGCCTTCAGTCTACAAAGCCATTGAACACCTCCACAGACTTTCCTCAGAGGTTCACCAAGAACAAGAAGGATGGTCGCTTGGGAGCTGGTTTTGGGACACCTTGAAGAATTGGGGTTGGAAGTTGTTTTCCTTCGTGCTGATACCTGTTGTAATATTATGTGGGTGTTGCTTAGGTATCCAATGTCTGCCACCTTTGTGCGGCCTTGTTTCTAACTGTATGTGCCCAAAGACTTTGGACTTCCGAAATGAGCACATGAGTCCCCTCTATGAAGTAGAAATACGTGGCCTTATGGGGATAAATCCAAACTGACAAGTTGGCGAGACATGTTAAAAGGGAGGACTGTGGAATTTTAATTTGCGATCTGAACATTATCTGCGCCAGCTTGTCACCTATGTACTACGTGCACGGCAGCCATTTTAGATATCATGGTCTCCCTGTCCACGATCGATCGCCAGCACGTCCCTCTGACCCAGCAAGCATCCTCCGCACACCCTGGCTCCCCCTCCCTCCTCCTCCTTATGAGCATGACCCTTCTGCATGACCCTGTCCTTGGGAGTCACGCCAGCGCCTGACCAACACCTCCTCTCCTCCCATGAATGCCCCTCTGTTGATAAACCTCCCTCCTGCGCTGGATTGTCCACGCAGCATGAATACCACTCCATTGATGGCCCCTCACCCCGTGTCCGACTGTCCACACAGGTCCGAGGCCATTGCCTAAGCCGGGAGATATCATTTACTGCCCTTTATTGTATGAGGTCGCTCTCCTTCAAAGGACCCTCTATTGATCCAGGCCTCCCCACCCCCCTGTGATATGATCAGGCGCACACACCCTAAGACTCGACGGAACACTCAGCTGCGTGATGGTCCCCTCCTCTTATCAGCAGGTTGAGGACCTCTATTGTGAAGGTATATGGGGGTGGGATTGACACTAGGATTACGGGGATGTCTTTTTCTTGCCTTACAAAGATCTGATTGTATTAAAGGAAGGTCACATGCCATAAACCAGTGTATAAGAGGCCAGGCCTCCGAGAGGCTGTTAGAGCACCTCGAGATGATACCTTGTTGTCTGATCTGATGTGTTCTGCTCCGTCGGAATAAAACGTCTGTTTCCTGCCTTCTGGTCTCCGGCGCCTGCCTCATTGCTTGGTAAACTTGAATGGTACAAGGGCGGTTAGCGCCGGGCAAATCTTGAGAAAGGTCCTAGCCCTACCTTTTTCTACATAGGGGGCTTAGAATTTGTTCGTATCGGTCTGCAAGAAGTTTCCCCAAGATTTTACAGTCTGCGAAGAGGAGTGTTATGGGGCGGTAAGATGACAAATGTTGTGGGTCCCGGAGTGGCTTAAGAATCGTCACTATGACCGATTCGCGCTGGGAGCTTGGGAGTTCACCTCGCTCAAAGGCATCTGCAAACGTTTCTGTCATTCGAGGGATCAGTAGGGTGGAAAAAGTACTGTAGTACTCGAGGGCCAGACCGTCCAGTCTTGGCGCCTTATTTCGAGCTAACGCGCGGACAGCGCATGACAAGTCAACTGCCATTATTTTTGCATCTACCGCGGCCTTGTTTGCGTCTGTGATGTGCGGGATTGGCAGTGGGTCTAGGAAGTGACTTATCGCCTCCTGCCGGAGATGCAGTGGAGTGCAATAGACTGCGGTGTAGTGGCTCTGGAAAGCAGTCAGGATGTCTGTTTGGGAGCGCACTAGGTCCCCGGAGGGCGTTATAATCTCAGTGATGGGTTTGGTGTCCGTATCTTGCTTCGCTAGCCACACAAGGAGTGTGCCAGTTTTGTCCCGTTCTTTGTGCATGCGAGCCAAGTAGGCCCTAAAGTTATATTTGCGCAAGTCCGCTAGAGCAGTGGAGTATTGTGTTTTGTCCTCAGCTACCTGGGCTACTGTAGCAGCGTCGGCGTCTTCTTGTTTCGTGAGTGTTGCTAGCTTCCGTTCAGTGTCAGTGAGCGTGCGTTCCAGTGTGCGACGTACCCCTACTATTTGTTTGATGCATTCTCCCCGAGCCACTACCTTAAAAGCATCCCATTCTACTAGTCTGGAGGTGGCGGATCCCGTATTGTGAGTAAAATATTCCTGTATGCTTTGTGCATGGTCATGTCGGAATACCTGGTTCGTCCCTGGGGAGGTGCCATGTAGGTACCGGAGGGTGGGGAGGCTTCCAATGTACGTGCAATATGTGTGCATCATGGTCAGAGAGTATGCGGCCCAGATAATCCGTGTGTTGGACTTTAGGGATCAGTGACGGGGTGCATGAGAATCTATCTAAGCAGACTCGTAAGTTGTGGGGAATGGAGTAAAATGAGTAAAGTCGTGTTTGAGGATGGTGCGCTCTCCACGCATCTTCCAACGCCCAGGGACTGACCCAGCGGCGGAAGCGCTCTGTCTGTTTAAGGGCAGGAGAGTGAGCAGGGGGTGGGTGCGATCTGCCAAGAGCCGTGTCAAGCGCGCAGTTATAGTCACCCCCCAAGATCCACGGAATGGATGTAAATTGGGCCAGAATGCTGGTGAGGGAATTCCAGAACCTGTCTTGTTCAATATTTGGCACATATATGCTGCCCAGCAGGATGGGTTGGCCATCCAGTATCCCCTCTAACAGGGCTTATCTGCCCTCCCTGTCCACTACCCTGCGCGTTTCCATAAATGGAGTGCCTGGGCAGATCCAAACCATCGCACCCCGTGCAAAAGATGAGTATGACATGGCACATATAGTACCCCGCCATCGGGTCCGCAGTTTGTCAATTTCTGGCGCTGTTATATGTGTCTCCTTAGGAGTGTAATGTGTGCTTGTTGGCGTTTAATGTAGGCATATGTGGCGTATCTCTTGCGTGGCGTATGGAGACCCCTTGTGTTCAGGGTTAAGATACAAACGTCTGCGCTTTGCATTGGGAAATCTGATAACCGCTACCTGCGCCCCGCAATGTGACGCTGAATATTGAAGACAGGTGTGTCAGTAGCGGTCTAGCCCTTTGGCTTTCACAGATGGCTGACATATTCACCCACCTAGTTATGCTGGTAGCTCTGCAGGTTGTGCCCCCCATGTGGCGTAGGGTAGAAGGAGACCGGGTAAACATAACATGTAACTGGGTGGGGGAACTGTCCCAATACCTGGGATGTATCGGCGGGCCCGACACGTCCAAACGAGCTCTCATGGAACCTGAAAGCGAACAGTCAATGTGTGGGGGTCTTAGTTCGCGCCTGCGAGGCTGGGCCCGCTGGGGCGTTGGAAGGATCATTGTTCGTCATTTGAGATTGTAGTGCGTCATTCATCTTGCGGTGTTGGATGGAGGCCACTGTTGTGTGGGGAGGGCTGCTCCCATCTGTTCATCTAGTCGGAGTAGTGGTTAGCTTCCTCTGTCTTTTCCCTCAGTGTATGGCATCAAGGGTTTGTGGAATAGCCGGGGGCAAGGGGATGGAGTTAGGCGAGGAGCGGGCTTCATTGCTGTCTTCTTCGCTCCTGGAAGAGAAAAGGTGTGGGATCCCCTCGATGTGCTCTTCGAGTGGGTGGGGGGGGTCCCTAAAAGAGTTACTGCCTGAAGGGCCCTGCGACGTTCTTGTATGATTTCTTCCAGGTCTGGGGAGTCAATCATGTGGCGTCCTGTGTACTCTCTCTAGCTCTATTTTCCTTGCATTTGCAGTGGTTGCGTGGCACGCTTCCTGTTGCGTGTTGGCCTTTGGGTGCACCCTCGAGTTTCTTCCGTTGTAGGGTGCAGTGTGCAGTGGTGGTCCACCCAGTCGCATGCATCCGTGGCAGTGGCGAAGAAGTGCATGGTGCCCGGGTGAATTACCTTTAGGCGGGCTGGATACAACAGGGAATATTGAATGTTATTTGCCCGCAATCGGCGCTTCACCTCTAGGATGGATGATCTTAGCTTCTGCACCACTCTCACGTAGTCCTGAAAGACCATGACGTACTTGTTTTCCACTTGCAGTGGACTTGTGCGTCCGGCGGCTTGGAGTACCGCGTCACGGTCCTGAAAATGGAGTAATTTTGCTAGTAGTGGACGAGGTGCGTTGCCGGGTGGCGGTTTGCCGGCCGGTACCCGGTGGACCCGCTCTGTGGAGAAGAAAGTGGTGTGGTCTTTGGCTGGGGAGAAGGATTCGACCCATGCCTCCATATATTCGATTGGGTGTGTCCCCTCAATTCCCTCCGGTAGGCCAAGTACAGCGCCGGGAGCGTCCTTCCAAGTCATCCATGCGCTCCTCCACTGTTGTCAGGTGACCCAGAACTGTACAGATCGTTTGTTGTTGTGCACAAAGGGCACGTTGCAGGTCGGCGAGGGATCTTTCCCCCTCCTTCACCTTGTCTGCCAGCTTCCGATGGTCGTCGCGGATAAGGTTTATGTCCGTAGTAAGGGTACCTAGTCGTTCCTCCATGGAGGGCCGAGAGAGTTCAATGGCCGCCAGGACTTGGTCTAGTTTATCCGAAATGGTCAGGTCTGGCTGGGTCGCGGGCGCTTTGGTTAGTGTGCTGGTGCGGGTTTGATTTTCCGGCGCCATTTCTGGGACCGATGTCTGCTGTGTGGACCTGGGCTTCCCCTTGCTGCAGTGCGGGGTGCTCAGTCTTTCGCCTGGTGGTGCAAGCAGTGGGGATTGGGTCAGGTCAGATCATCCCATGAGTTTATCTTCCCGGTTGTAGGCCATTTGGTGTAGGGGGCGTAGTGCGTTCACAGGTCACCTGTGCCCCAGCGGGGCCTGTCCTGACGCACCGCCAGTCGTACTAGCAATGGGGGCCTCAGTGTGGTAGTTGCTCCTCACGGAAGGTGTCGTCCTTCTTTCCCGTGTGGAATCTCGCCGTGATCTTCGTATCCGTGGTATGGTAATCACCGGGTGTTGGGAGGCGGTGACCCCAGGGGTCAAGAGGACTCTCCTAACCACCTGGAACCTCCCCTCCCACAATTACTGCCGAGTCTTATCGAGGGGGGAGTCCCCACCGGGGAGGACTGATCGTACACACTGTCGACACACCACATGTATGAACGGACACCACACTGTGATTCTTTATCAAGAAAGACTTTATCAAGATTAAGGATAAAGAGCAATACACAGCGATCGAGGGATCGCGAAAGTCTCGTAACGAGGGATCGGGAAAGCGGGACAGTCTTAGGAGGCCGGCTGGCACGCAACGCACCCTGCGCACAGTTCTCAATCCTCGAACTGGGGGGTACGGGGGCTGGCGATGGGACTTGCTGTCCTACTCACTTCTGGTTCAAGGTGATCGTGAGGGTAGCGTTGATGGTCCAGAGTGTTCGTCAAGCCGCGACGAGGTCAGCAGGGCTCGGTCAGGAGTATTCCGTCATACTCGTAAGCAGATGGAGCCGCGACAGCGTCAGCAGGGCTCCGAGGGTTCAGGTCTCGTGTTCCGAGAGGGGGCCGCGACAGTGTCAGCAGGGCCCTGATGGTTCAGATTTCTTTTCCTTTGGGAGGGGGCCGCGGCCCGCGACAGCGTCAGCAGGGCCCCGATGGTTCAGTTCCGTAGGTTCGAGGAGGAGCCGCGACGACGTCAGCAGGGCTCCATGGGTCAGAGTCTGTTCTCCTCAAAGTCAGCCGCGATCAGATCAGCAGGGCTTTCTTGTCCAAGATACAACCGCCGACTGGATGGAAGGCAGGCTGTCTTATAGTACTGGAGCTCTTTGATGTCCGGACCCTCAGAGGCAGGAGGCCGGAGGTCCGAGGGCCAGGCGCCCGATTGTCTGGGCGGTTGGTTCTTTGATGCTTTGGACCATGCGTCCAGGGAATCCCAGACGCCCATCAAGGCCTGGAGCCAGCTCGCTAGGAGGCCCAAGGTGCGATCGAAACCAGCCCCCAGGGATAGCTCAGAGGTGTGAGGGAAACCAGTTCCTCGGGAGGGGGCCGGAGGTGTGATGGAGGTCTTGGTTTCGGGTACTTGGGGAGTCGTTCACCCCCCGGGCGGATCTGGGCGCACCGGACGCGCATGCTTGGCTGTAGCCAAGAGTGGCCAGGGGCTGCCGAAAGGAAAGAAGGCGGCCGGCCGGCCGGGGTGGCCAAACATGGAGTCTGATGGTCACGTGCACGGGTGCAGGCACGCGGTCTGGGGATCGTCTCAGGCCCGGGGTAGTAGTGTCATGTACAGTTCTGGGTGGACGGGAATCAGTTCCACCCGTAGATCTGGAGCTTCGGAGATCAGCGAGGACCACGCCACGAGGCCGGGTCCAACATGCGTCCCCTCCCGCTGAAGGACGAGGAGAACTACCCATCCTCTTTGGGTTCTCTTCGCTGAGGCGGTAGAAGCGGGACAGGCCGTCGGCGTTGGCGTGGTCGGCACCAGGCCTGTGTTCCACAGTAAAATCCATCCCTTGGAGGGAGATTGACCAGCGTAGCAGTTTAGGGTTCTCTCCCCTCATTTGCATGAGCCATCGGAGAGGACGGTGGTCGGTCTGGACCCGGAAGTGGGTCCCGAACAGGTAGGGCCTCAGTTTCTTCAAGGCCCAGACTACTGCGAAGGCCTCTCGCTCGATGGTGCTCCATCTCTGCTCTCGGGGTAGTAGCCTCCGGCTGATAAAGGCTACCGGATGATCAATCCCCTTGTCGTCCACTTGGGAGAGCACGGCTCTGATTCCATGCTCGGAGGCGTCGGTCTGGACCACGAACTCTCGGGAGTAGTCAGGGGCCTGTAGTACTGGAGCGGTGCACATGGCCTGTTTCAATTCTTCGAAGGCCTTCTGACAGGCGGGGGTCCAGATAACCTTCTTGGGGTTGGCCTTGGCTGTCAACTCGGTGAGGGGGCCTACAATACTCCCGTACCCCTTGATAAATCTACGGTAGTACCCTGTGAGCCCTAGGAAAGCCCGCACCTCGGTCTGGGTCGTGGGGGTCTCCCAGGCATTGATTGCGTCTATGTTGGGTTGGAGGGGGGCCACGAGGCCGCTGCCGACCTGGTGCCCTAGGTATACCACTGAGCTCTGTCCTATTTGGCATTTACTAGCTTTAAGGTTGAGCCCGGCTCGACGCAGGGCGTCCAACACCTCCCAGAGGTGGTGCAGTTGCTCGGGCCAGTGAGCACTGAATACCGCAATGTCGTCTAGGTAGGCTGCACTGAAACTTTCCAACCCGGCCAGGACCTGATTGACCAGTCGCTGGAAGGTGGCGGGGCGTTTTTCATGCCGAAGGGCATGACTCGGAAGTGGAAATGACCATCCGGAGTGGAGAAAGCAGACCTTTCTTGGGCCCTCTCCGTGAGGCTGATCTGCCAGTAGCCACTGGTGAGATCAAAGGTACTGAGGTACTGAGCTGGCCCTAGGCGGTCAATCAGTTTGTCTGCTCAGGGGATGGGGTGTGCGTCGGTTCGGGTGACTGCGTTGAGTCCGCGGTAGTCGACGCAGAACCTTAGCTCAGGAACGGTGCCGGGTGCGGCCGCCTTCGGAACCAGGACCACGGGGCTAACCCATGGGCTGTCGGAGGCTTCCACCACTCCTAGGTCCAACATTTTGTCGACATCAGCCTTGATGCAGGCTCGGACTCGGTCCGGGACTCGGTAGGCACTGTACCGTACCGGAGGGCTGTCCTCGGTGTCCACGTCGTGGACGCACCAACTGGTGATGCCGGGAGTGAGGGAGAAGAGGTCTGAGAATTGTCCTAGCAAGTGGCGACATTCTTCACGCTGCAATGGGGTGAGGGAGGAGGAGAGACTCACTCCCTCTACGGAGCCATCTTGATCCTTTGCACACAGGAGATCGGGTAGAGGGTCCGTTTCCTCTTCCTCTCCGTCGTCGGTGGCAAGGAGTAACCCCAACTCAGACCGCACAAAATGGGGTTTGAGCCGGTTTACGTGCAACACTTTCAGGGCGTTTCTGGCTGATTTCGTATCAACGAGGTTGGTGACCTGGCTCTTGCACTCTATCACCTTAAAGGGTCCAGTCCACTTGTCCTGCAAGGCACAAGGTTCCACTGGGGACATGACCCAAACCTGTTGGCCTGGTTGAAACTCGACCAGAGTGGCATTCTGGTCGTACCAGCGTTTCATCTCCTCTTGGCTGGCTTCCAGGTTGGCCTCGGCCAGCTCGCGAAACTTCTGCATCTGGTTCCGTAGGGCCAGGACTTAGGAGAACACATCGGGGGGTGTGCTCGGGGAGGCTGTCTCCCAGCCTTCCTTGATCAGGCTGAGGGGACCTCGGACGGGGTGCCCATAGAGCAGCTCGAAAGGTCTAAACCCCAAGGATTTCTGGGGTACCTCTCGGTAGGCGAACAGGAGGCAGGGTAGGAGGACGTCCCACTTGCGTCGCAAGGGCTCCTCCAGGCCCATGATCATCCCTTTCAGGGTGCGGTTGAACCGCTTAACCAGGCCGTTGCCCTGGGGATGGTAGGGGGTGGTGAACCGGTAGGACACCCCACACTGTTGCCAGAGGGACTTCATGTACCGGGATATGAAGTTCGTGCCTCGATCGCTTACCACTTCTCGGGGGAATCCCACCCGGGAGAAGATCCCCATGAGGACCCGGCCCACGACTGGGGCCGTCACGGTCCGGAGGGGGATGGCTTCGGGGTATCGGGTGGCGTGATCGACCAGAACCAGAATGAACCGGTGGCCTAAGGAGGTCCAGGGGTCCAGAGGTCCGACGATGTCGATCCCCACCCTCTCAAAGGGGGTACTGACAACTGGAAAGGGCTGGAGGGGAGCCTTGCGCTTGCCTCCGCTTTTGCCGCTAGCCTGACACGTGGGGCAGGACTTGCAGTGGTGTTCCACATCAGCCGGCATGTGGGGCCAGTAGAAATGGGTCACTAGTCGTTGGAAGGTCTTATCTTGGCCCAGATGCCCTGCCAGGGGCACATCGTGGGCCAGGTTGAGGAGTCCGCGGAAACGTAGGGGTACCACCAGCACACGGGCTGATCCTAGTTCCACGGTCTTCTGAGTGAAGTAGTGTGGCTCACCAGTTAGAGGCGGCAGACCCGAGAGCAGAGGACGGCCCGGGACCAGGGTTCCATTCCCGGCGCGGCAGGTTTCTGGACCAGGGTCAGCGGACTCGATAATTCTCTCGCCTCGGTGCCCACTCTGATCAGCGATCACACTCGGCAACTCTGGGCATTAGCTTGCCTCATCTTCACTAACGGCCCCACCAGACCGCCGGGGATGCCTGGTCTCACCCTGGAGATACCCATTAAGGGACCATCTCTCAGGGAAGCCAGGAAGGGTTTCGCAGCGGTCGAAGCGCCTTGGGACCCTCCGGGTAAGTAGTGCGCTATATAAATGCCTATACATATATATACATACATACTGTTCACTGTACAGTAGGCCGTTTTCCCAGTAAAGGTAATGGGAGCCGGACTGGTCTCCAGCGGCCTGGGCTGCGGCCTGTCGGCGGAGCCCCTCTAGGGCAGGGCAGGAGGTCTGCTCTTGGCAGAACTCTTCTCGGGACAGTCTTCCCTCTTGGCGCCACTGGGCCAACTCGGGGAGATCTGTTAGGGTCGAGACTGGTTCGACAGCTGATCCGAGGGGACCTTCGTCGGAGGCGTTCTCTTCGAGGGGGGGCTGGTCGAGGACCGTAGGGTGCTCTCCGCCCTCGGGGACATCAGGGGCTGAACTGGGAAACTCAGGCTCTTCGTTCTCGGGGTTGGGCATTCTGGCGGTCATGGCCCGGGTGCTCACACAGGTCCATTGGGGCAGTCCTAACATGGCTAAATGGGGCCTTCTCCCTACCTCTTTCCACTGGGAACTCTCTAAGTCATTCCCCAGGAGGCAGTCTACAGGCATGTCCGTGCGCACTGCGACCCGCAGATCGCCCGAGACCCCCTCCCACTCAAACGGGACCTGGGCTATCCTGCAGGTGCGGACAGAATTATCAGCTGCTATCACCCGACAGGAGGTGTGGGGGATCATCATGGACTCAGGAACTAGCGTGTACCTAACAGACGTGATGCTGGCTCCTGTATCTCGAAGGGCTCCTATGCTGCGCCCGTTAACCTTCACTGTTTGGGGGTACTTTTCGGTGTTGTCGGGCAGATAATCTCCAGGGATCATCTCACTATTCCCCAGGGAGGCTAGGACCATGGCTGCGGGTTCCCACTCCCCCTGTTCTTCTATCTCTTCCTCTTCTAAGGCTACTGAGGATATCTGTCTAGTGGAGGGCCCAGTGGGAGTGGATTTCGGGGTCAGGGGACATCGGGGGTCACCGGCATAGTGCCCGGGTTGCTGACACTTGAAGCACGTGGAGCTGGGGCGGAGCCCCGGGGCTCCTGCACTCGGGGCGGCTCTCGTCGTGGGAGGAGAGCGCGGGGTCTGGTTTCTGGGGGGACTACGCTGAGGCCCTGACTGGGAACTTTGCTGCTTGCCCCGACCTCCCCCACCTCGCTGGCGGGAAGATCCTTGGTCGTTCCGTGGGGGGTCTCCCCCGGGCCCCTTCTGGACTCGGGTGGCCACCCATCGATCGGCTTCCACAGCCAGTTTCCATGGGTTGGCGAGCTTGCTGTCCAGGAGATGCTGTCTTAGTTCCACAAAGCAATTGGCGGACAGGTGTTCGTAAGCCACTAGGTCGACTAGGCCCTCGAAGGTGGTCACATTGCTGCCCTTGATCCACCCATCTAGGGCCCGGGTGTTGTAGTTCACATAGTCCACCCATGTGGTACCAGGAATCTTCTTGCACTCCCTAAACCGCTGGCGATACATTTCTGGCGTTAGGCCGTAGCGGAATATGAGAGCGTCTTTCATGTGTGGGTAGGCATTCATGTGTGCCGTCGGTAGGTCCAGCAAGGTGTCTCTCCCCTCGCTGAGGAAGCGGCTCCATAGGCCGGCCCCCCAGTCCTTCTCCGGGACCCGGTGAGCGGACATGGCCACCTCGTATGCTTTGAACCATTGCTGGATGTCGTCTCCTTTGTAAAATTCCTTTACAACGTCCTTGGGGATATGTACCTTTGTTTCTTTGGGGGCCACCTGCTCCCCAAGGCCTGGTGATCCGGTTGCTTCTTTTCTGGCTTTCAATTCGAGTTCTTTGAGGCTTCGCTCGTGCTCGAGCTGAAGTTTCCGTCCTTCATGCTCCCTCTGGAGCTTCTTCTCCTCTAGCTCTCCCTGGAGCCACAACTGCTCCACCGCTAACTTCTTTTCTGCGAGTTTGAGTTCACTCTCTAATTTGAGGCGTGCCAGTTCAAGCTCATGGCTTTGGTCACGTTCTCGCTCAGCCATTTCCTCCGATGACCGCTCTCTCCCGGTTGCTGGGCTCCGGGTCGGTTGCTGGATTCTCTCACCGGTCGGCATACCGGGTTCGGTCTGTGGCCTCCCTCCCTCGTCTTCGATCGGGGGAAGAGATGCCCCGGACTCTACCCAGGCGGTTAGCGCTTTCTGGAAATCTTCCTTAGTACTTAGTCCGGTACTCGGGATACTCAGTTCTTTGCAGAACTGCTTCAGCTCTCTGTGTGTGTAGTCTTCCAGGAGGTCCTTGTCGAAGGTTGTCTTTACACCAGATTCTGTAGTCATCATTGTTGCTCTTTTCTTGTGCGTTTGCTGCATGTAGGTTCAGGTAGTGTGTCAGTGGTACGATCTTTAGACGTAGGTTTGTATCCCGCTGCTGCCACCAATGTTGGAAGGCGGTGACCCCAGGGGTCAAGAGGACTCTCCTAACCACCTGGAACCTCCCCTCCCACAATTACTGCTGAGTCTTATCGAGGGGGGAGTCCCCGCCGGGGAGGACTGATCGTACACACTGTCGACACACCACATGTATGAACGGACACCACACTGTGATTCTTTATCAAGAAAGACTTTATCAAGATTAAGGATAAAGAGCAATACACAGCGATCGAGGGATCGCGAAATTCTCGTAACGAGGGATCGGGGAAGCGGGACAGTCTTAGGAGGCCAGCTGGCACGCAACGCACCCTGCGCACAGTTCTCAATCCTCGAACTGGGGGGTACGGGGGCTGGCGATGGGACTTGCTGTCCTACTCACTTCTGGTTCAAGGTGATCGTGAGGGTAGCGTCGATGGTCCAGCCGGACCAGAGTGTTCGTCAAGCCGGGACGAGGTCAGCAGGGCTCGGTCAGGAGTATTCCGTCATACTCGTAAGCAGATGGAGCCGCGACAGCGTCAGCAGGGCTCCGAGGGTTCAGGTCTCGTGTTCCGAGAGGGGGCCGCGACAGCGTCAGCAGGGCCCCGATGGTTCAGATTTCATTTCCTTCGGGAGGGGGCCTCGACAGCGTCAGCAGGGCCCCGATGGTTCCGTTCCGTAGGTTCGAGGAGGAGCCGCGACGACGTCAGCAGGGCTCCGTGGGTCAGAGTCTGTTCTCCTCAAAGTCAGCTGCGATCAGATCAGCAGGGCTTTCTTGTCCAAGATACAACTGCCGACTGGATGGAAGGCAGGCTGTCTTATAGTACTGGAGCTCTTTGATGTCCGGACCCTCAGAGGCAGGAGGCTGGAGGTCCGAGGGCCAGGCGCCCGATTGTCTGGGCGGTTGGTTCTTTGATGCTTTGGACCATGCGTCCAGGGAATCCCAGACGCTCATCAAGGCCTGGAGCCAGCTCACTAGGAGGCCCAAGGTGCGATCGAAACCAGCCCCCAGGGATAGCTCAGAGGTGTGAGGGAAACCAGTTCCTCGGGAGGGGGCCGGAGGTGTGATGGAGGTCTTGGTTTCGGGTACTTGGGGAGTCGTTCACCCCCCGGGCGGATCTGGGCGCACCGGACGCGCATGCTTGGCTGTAGCCAAGAGTGGCCAGGGGCTGCCGAAAGGAAAGAAGGCGGCAGGCCGGCCGGGGTGGCCAAACATGGAGTCTGATGGTCACGTGCACGGGTGCAGGCACGCGGTCTGGGGATCGTCTCAGGCCCGGGGTAGTAGTGTCATGTACAGTTCTGGGTGGACGGGAATCAGTTCCACCCGTAGATTTGGAGCTTCGGAGATCAGCGAGGACCACGCCATGAGGCCGGGTCCAACACCGGGATAGTTGTGGGAGGAGTCGAGCTCTGTAGCCCGCTGGTAGTCCAATGTATAGCGTCTGGGGCCGAGGTGACCAAAGGGCGCCCTCGTGTGGCTGGGGGCGCTGTGGTGAATTAGTTGAATTCGAGTTATGGTGCCTGGGCTGTCCTTGCGGTCGCCATGTTAAGGTCAGGCATGGGCAAACTCAACCTCCGAATCGTTGTGGTGGGCAAGGGGGGGGTTGCAGGGTCATCTGAAGGCAGAGATCTTTTTGCTCACCTCCTGGAGCAGCTCACATCTAACGCCTTGGATGGTCCGGTCAGTGGGCGCATGAGCGTTCAGATCGCCGGCGCCATCTTGGGGTCAGGCAGTTATTGGCGCGAAGAAAAGCTTCAGGGAGGATGCCATGGGGGGATGTCCCGCTTCCTCTTGGCCTCAGGATTAGTCCCCCGTGCAGTAGGAAGAGTCCCCCTGTTAACGATACCAGTGCGGGTCTCGGAGGTGAAGTCCCCGGCGTTATGGCACCGTCTCTGGACTCTCGCTGCTCCTGTTGATCCGCAGGTCCGCAATAAGTAGCGCCAGGGCAAAACACGTTTGCGCCTCGCTCAGCCCGGACTCACAGGTGTCATCCGGTCCTCCCGTCGGGCCTGGTAAGCTGCTTCAGCGTCAGTCTTGATTAGGGGTGGGTGGCCGCCATGTTGGTTCCGGGCCCGGGGTCAATCTCTATGCCCTATCTTCATCGGCGTCGCAGTCCGCAGCACTACATAAGCATCCTCCAGCGTAGCTTTGGTTCCGACGCTAGAAACAGCGGTTTACCGCCAGGGCCGACGAGATGGTGCTGACTTCTGGGTCGCCCGGTAGCGGAGCCTCAGCAGAGCGCGTCCGCCATTGTGGCTTGCTTAGCCATTAGTTAGACATTTTATGGCTAATGTTGATTTCACTTAGCAGGGTATCACTCAGATAGCTACCACATTTCTAGACTTACACAACCTGTACAACCACTAACACTGTTAATTTTGGATTAAATGACATCTGAGATGTCCCATGCCCTGAGGAATAAAATCCGACCTTTTTGGGGTTCAAAGCCCTGTGATTAAACATGGGCGGAAAATCCGTTCCGCTTGCGGATTTTGCGGATTTTCGGTAAATTTGCATTCCGCGAGATTCGTGAATTTCCCGCAAAATCCGCGAGCGGAACGGATTGGGTCAAAAGTTCAAGCTGACTTTTGTAACTCTTTTAGAATGGCGCCGGCAAGCTGCCAGAGCCATTCTAAAATAGTTACAAAAGTCAGCTTCAACAGGAAGCTCTAATAGATAAAGTAAAGCAGGTGCTCGAGTTGAAGGTCAAATTCAGTTACACAATCATTAATCACCCCAAACTTGGGGTTCTTAGAGCTTCCTGTTGAAGCTCTTTGTGGCTATTTTAGAATGGCGCTGGCAGCTTGCCGGCGTCATTCTAAGTGGGGCTGAGGGCTGAAGGGCACAAAAGTGGGACAGAGGGCAGAAGGGGATAAAAAATGAGTGGGGCAGAGGGCAGAAGGGCACAGAAACGAGTGGTACAAAGGGCAGAAGGGCATAAAAAACGAGAGGGCGGCAGTGATTAACCAGGCAAAAAAAAAAACGTGCGAACACCCGCAAACACGCAAAGTGCCCCGCGAACACCCACGAACAGGTAAAAGTAAAAAAATCTGCAAATTCGCACGAATTCGTGAATTTTGCGGATTGCGAATTCGCAAATTCGTGGATCGCGAATTTGCAAAATTCGCCCATGCTTACCTGTGATCGCACTGCATCATAATATCCCTCTTGTGGTCCTGCCATCAGTGATATGTAGAAAACCTATTATAAATTGGCCTTATCAATGAATGATCATATCAAGTCATCTGTATTACTTCGGCTTCATAAACATATTTAAATTGCAGACGACATACATTTTAGTTCATAATGATTCCTAAATAGTGTATTGCATCACCAAGTTGCCTTAAAAATGAATTACCACTTTGCACATTTGTAATATTTGCATGAATTACCATTTTGTACATTTGTAATAATTGGATCCCGTGATTTGGGAGTCACAAATAAGACATTGTTATCTCTTACAATAAGAGAAATCACAAGTAGGCATTCTTTGCTATGGCAAGCACTGATGATGTCATAAAATGAAGACCTTTGCCTATTCGGATCTCAGCAGCTGAGGAGCGGGACAGACTACGGGACTGTACTGAAGCGGAGATCTCTGAAGATCAGAAAGAGGTCACACTGAACCATGTTCAGCCACATCAATACATGTATTCCAAAACAAGCAAGTACACAAAACAAGAATTCATAAATGACGATCTGAAAGTCTTTGTTGAGGAGGTTGCAGAGGAACCCTAATGGATTCCTGAGAAAAGTTTGTAAAAAGTGCAATATAGGACTAGATGCAAGTATGGTTGATGATCCAGCCACCAATAAATTCTGTGAAGAACATATCTTGCTGCACCGGTGCCTTAAAAAAATGTAAAGTGATATACATTTTTATAAAAAATAAGCGTTTCCAGGCATCTACATGAGGTAGATCTACCTTGGTAAAAACACCGACATCAAAGGAGCAGTTGTTACAGACCATACAGGTGCAAGAAGAGTGCAAGGACACACAGGCACCTCTGCAGATGAGTGGAGTGCAGGATATTTATCAAGTAAGAAGCCCAACCTTTTCTCGGCACAAATCTGGCTTTTGATTTGCCAAGCATCACATTTATCAGCTCTCTAAACCTCAAACTACAGTTGCTGTTACCACACAAGCACTGGTTTACCTGTTCCATGTTTGCATTTGTAGGCTACAGCTTGCAATGCAACTAAAAGTACCAAAATGGTTGGAACAAAAAGAACTGCAAAGCTCTGTTGTGTATGAGAGATTTAAAGTGGCGAGTAATACTTTTTTGCAACATAAAATATTGTTTTATCTTGAGCCATCGAAAATATTTAAAACGTTTGGTTCAATGCATTCCTGGTATATGGAGAGTCAATGTTCAAAAGTATTCTTCAGTACGCTCAACCGTCAGTCTGGAAAGTTGAAATTAACTTTGAATGACCATATTTCCCTTTGTGTACTTTTCCTGTTGAATCCAGATGCCTGTTGTTGATTTAAAGACAGCACATAAAATGTGGCAGAATTCAAAAGTGCACAAAGAGGAGGTCCCTATCTCATTCTAGCATCAGGCATGATCAGAAGCATTTTCATCTTCGAATGTTCCTAGTCGTGAGTTGTCAGGAATAATAAAAAAAAATATTCTGTAAATGGGAATATAGAAGAGAGTCTCATCCATTGGTCTAACTCACAACCCCAAACAGTTTGGAAGGACAAGGTAATCAAGGCACATGATGCATTTAGTTAAAAAATATAGGACCTCATTTATAAGGCCCCTTGCGCCACAGGAACGTCACTTTTTGTAACGTTCGGTGGCACAGGAGCCTGCTCCATATTTATGAGGCAGCACTAAGCCACTTTTTTGGCTTAATGCTGCCTAGTAAATGATGTTCCCTTTAACACAGTTTTCTGCATTAAAGGGGCGTGCAATGGATGTTGCTGGGGGTGTCCCCAGCAACATCCATGGCTTTTTGACACTGCCCTAGATTTATGAGAAATCCTAAATCTGAGTCAGGGCCAAAAGCTTATGCCTCCTAGGGGAAGAGTAAGGAAGGCACAAGAAGGAGAAATATCTTTATTTCTCTTCGTTATTCCCTTTTCTAGGTGTGCTGCAATCAATATTAACAAAATAAATGGATCCATATTTTTTGCATTGATGAGAATCTTTTCCTTCTTTTGGAATAAGACTGATATGGGTGTCTAAAAAGATGCCAGATGATTTGCCTAAGCCTGAAAAGGAATTTATGAGAGTATACAGGGAGAAGCAGTTGGAAAAAGTATGTAAAAAATTCAGCTGTTAGATGGAGCTTTGACTTTTTTAAGTGACTTTAGTGCATAATGAAGATCTATCTATGTGATATCTAATGTTAGTGATATAAAATCTAGTTTGGATAGTGGAGAATTCTCTGGCGTATAAAGTGTCCTCTAAAATGAACAATTATGAAAAAATGATGATGTTTATGATTAATTCATTCTTAATGTTGTTTATTTTTATTTTGAGGTAATTTGCTTATAGCTTTCCAGATTTGTTTTGGCCACATAATATTAATAATACTAAATTCATAGAGATATGTTGATGCATTTTCACTAGATAATTTATTGCACTGAAGTTTGACATTAATAAGTTCTTGTATCAATATTTTGATATTGAAGTACAATATGAGTGTTCTAGTTTCTTAACTGTTGCAAAACACATCTTTAGTTTGAGCATGAGATTATTTCCTCTTCCTAGAGACTTACCTATTTATTAAGTCTCAGGCAGACGCAGGCATTAAGGCATCCCGGATAGTGTAAAAAAGAATATCATACATTTTCATAAGATGGAAATATTCATGATGAAATTAGGTAAAAGAATACGTAAAAGATATGTCCAAGCATAGTGAGTTACTAAATTTCAATATTTTCAAGAGAATTGGTTTTAAGAAGAATATCCAATTGTATTGAGACAGAAGCCTTATCTGATATTAATATGGAGCCTACGTACGTGGGATGTAATTTCGGGGAGGAATCATCTAAGATAAAAATGTGAACTATTCTCAATTGTGTGTGATGCACTACAGAAAAATATGTGAACTCTAGGAGTATAGAATTACATAATCGCCATGCATCAATTAAGTTTCTCTGTATAAGGGCATAAACAAAGAACCTTTGTGATTTGTTTGGTATACAGTGGGATGTAGAATTCCTATCAATAAATGGATTTACAATTTGATTACAGTAACCAGCAAAATTACAATTATTTGCTGGGCATTACATACGATTTTGGGCAATATTAGTCCACACAGCAGATGGATGATAAACCTTGAAGAGGGAAATTGGAACCTTCTCAATCAAGAGGTTTATGAGTAACTATTGGCCATCATTTTCTGTTTCTTGAGATATGAAATGAGTACCAAGAGATTTGTGACAATAATTTCTAACACAACTTTTTTATCACCTCCTGGAGAAAAGAAAACTTCACCAGCCCACCCTCTCTTTAGTTTCAAAGACACAACTTCTGTAAGAGGAGAATCATGTAAAAGCACAATATCTGCACCAACTTTGATAAATGAGTCAAAACTTAATGGACTATATGTACGACGAAGTGGCGGAGCATGTCGTTAACCTCCTGGTCTTAAAGACACTATCTGCCACTTCGGAAATGCAAGGCTTAACTATATTTACAAGGATGTGGTGCAGCCTTTGCTTTCCCCCGTGATGGCACTTTGTTTCACAACTTAGCGCCAACACAGGCACCCTTGCACCAGAGTGCAAGGATGTCTGTGTGCAGGGAAGGATCGGTTATTTGTAGGAAGGTGTCCTTTCCTGCACATAAACAATCCTAAAATGCCATTTGGTAACTTTCATGTGTGCTGCTTCTTGCAGTACATATGAAAGTTACAAAATGGCTTTTTTTAAAAGGTTTGTATATCTACAAGAAGGGACACCTTCCTGTACATAAACAAACCTGGCATTTTGCATTTCTCCTCGTTTCATCACCTTAAGACCAGGGTTTTCCTGGTCTTAATTTTGGCGCTGCCTCCTATGTACGTCACACTTGTACGTAGAGGGTAGCATCAAATACAATGGGTGTTGCGGTGGAATGCCCACCACAACACCCACTGCATGCTTCTTTCGCGCTAAACATAGCATGAAAGGATACATCACAAACACGGCAGTGTTAAGCCACGTTTAGTGGCTTAACGCTGCCTTGTACAAAAGGTAAGGCCCTTTAGCCACAGGAACGCTACAAAAAGTGACGTGCCTGTGGCGATAGGGGCTTGTACATATGCCCCATTGTCTCTTTATTGGGAAACTTAAACCTCTGACATTTCAGGACACAATTTTCAAAGACATTAGGAGAAAACAATACAAAAAATAGATTAGACATAGCAATTAGGAAAAGTGATAAAAATCATGTGAAAAATAATGCATTTGGTAATGGAAAGGAAAAGCACATAAACGGTGTATATTGAACAAGAGTATAGGACAATGGCCAGTGAAAAAAACAAAGAAATTGAAAAGAATAATAAAGGTAAAGGATGAATCTCTCAAACACATGAAAAGAGAAACAATAAGGTAAAGGCAAAGAGAAAGAAAAATCATGCCTGAAAGCATTTAAAAATGATGGGGGTAGGGCTAAGGCCACATGGAAAAGATGACACTTCCGGATCTCAAACGGAAAGAAGCAAGGAAGATTGTAAATCATGGAACGTAAAACTAGTGCAGGTATAGACAGGAAGACAACATCTGCAAAAGAAGAAAGAAGTTACTGGAGAAAATTCATAAGATAAGGCATATATATTCCAATATATATTTAATATGATATCAAACCAACATCATCACAACATGAATGCTTTAAACCAGCTAATGAAGCACCATTGAAATTAATAGAATCTTTACTGAGGATAAATCACCACTTAGGGAATCTTGAAATGTCCATAGTTTCAAATTTACAATTATCGAGAAACATTTTCAAGCTCATTGGGTCTTCATATGTTGTTTTATTTTTGTAAGTAACTTTGAATATGCAAGGATGGAATAATCTGAAAGGAGCACTCAGAAAGCGAAGTGCTGGTCTCATACTCAGAAAGTCTTTATTTCTGCCTGCATTACTTTAGGCATAGTGTTGTGAAAAGTAGATTGTGTTTCCTAATCATGAAATTTGTTTCATCACTTTGGCTACAGAATGGAAAGGGGCGACCAACTTGGTCCCCCCGAACGTATGGCTGAGTGCCTCGATCCCCCCGGGAAGCCATTTTTGGGCGGGAGGCGCGTCTCGGCTGGTATGCCCGAAGCGGCGTAGCCGGGGCGCGCCTGTTCCCGCCCTAGAGTGGGCTGGCCTAGACACTGACGCAGCCAGCCACGCCCTCGGGGCAGGCAGGGGCGGGTATACGCCCGCCCTGAAGACGGATAAAAAGGGACGCAAGACCAGAAGACATCCTCTTGTTCTTGTGCTCTGAAGCTGCACCTCCTCGCTGCACGTGAGCTCGGGACAGAACGAAGAGCCAATTTTGAGCGTTTTAATCTTTCTTTTTGTCTTCTAGATACTTCGTTTGAAAAATGCCCAAGAAAGGCGCGAAGAGAATGTCGACTGACCAGATGGTTCGGGTTCTCATGAAGGAAATGTCCGAGATAAAGAAGCAGTTGGCGGGGCGAGACGGTGAGGAGGGATCGGGGCGTCCACCGGCCGGAGGGAGGCCTAAGAGGCCGAGAAGGGGGCCGGTCGGGGGAGACGTCCCGGTTCCCTGTTCCCCGCTCGAGCCGCCAGCCCCGGTACCGGCCCCGGTACCGCAGGAAGGGAATCCGATTCCGGTCGTAGTCACCCCGACATCCGCTGAGGATATGCCTCCCGAGTTGGCGGCACAGTTAGCAGCGTGGTTGGGGGACAGTAGCGGGGGCGCCACGGCTGCCGAAGCGCAAGCACTCATGAAACAGTTGCGCGAGAAACGTGATACAGCCAAGGTGCCCGCGCCGGATGCGGTGATAGACAAGCCACGAGGGGCGGAAGTAGCGTCCGGTGCAGGTAAGCGGCCATTGCCGATCGCAAGGGATGAGTCAACACCCTCTCGTAGAGAAAAATTGGGGCAACATGTTCCTTTGGCAATAAAGGAAAAGATTTGGGCGGGGGAATACGTAAACATTTTCTCCCTGCTCGTTGATCATTATGAGGTCGAAACTGTTAAGGGTCAAAAGGATCTGATGCATCCGAGTGTTTGGCGCGCAAAAATGGCCGCCTTTAAAGTGAATGAGAATATTGGCAACTGGGGTAATGCTTGGGGAGTTTTTACGTCAATTTTGGGGAACGTAGGCCTGAATTGCTCCCTGAATTTCCAGTATATCAGTCACGAATTATGGGGTACTCGACATCGCACCAAGGTAACCAATGGTTCTGTTATGACAACCTTTTCAGGAAAGCGATGGAGCATAACAAAAGTTTAACCTGGGACTGTTACGATTCTTTGACATGGAATAAAATGAAAGAGTCGGGGATGTTGAAAGTGCCGTTGGTGGGGAGTACTGTTGGTGAGTCCTCCCGCCAAAATGGGGGGACGCCCTTTCGGTCGGGTACGGGTACAGACGATTATCCGAGACCCGCCGGAAATACAGGGAAGAGGGGTTTCTGTTTCAATTTCAACAGAAGTAAATGTACTAGGCCCCCGGGATCTTGTAAATTCAAACACGAATGTAGTGGTTGTGGGGCACCCCATCCTGAGTCCTCGTGCAGAGCCAAATCGGGTGAAAATGGGGGTAGAGGAGGCGCCAAACAGGTCTAATATAGTCCGAGGGGCGCCTTTACCAACCCCGATTGATACCCTGGCGATGATTCCCTGGCTCAGCGAATACCCAGATCGTACTTCTGCTGGGGTGCTACGAAACGGTTTTTCATACGGTTTCCGCATCCCGGTGGGGGACTTTCAGGGTGTCGGGACGTGCAAAAACCAGCTTTCCGTCTTGCAGCATACGACTGTAGTACAGGATAAGATCCGGAAAGAGGTTACCCGAGGTCGGGTTGCCGGCCCGTTTAGTGTTCCCCCGGTACAGAATTTTGTTTGTTCTCCTTTAGGGGTGGTCCCCAAGAAGGACCCAGGTGAGTTTCGATTGATTCACAATTTATCAGCTCCTCATGGCCTTTCTGTAAACGACGCAATTGATCCAGAGATATGTTCGGTGCGGTACGCATCATTCGATGAGGCCGTAGCCATTTTGAATCGCCTGGGGCCCGGGACGCTGATGGCGAAATCAGATATCGAGTCAGCGTTCCGTTTGCTCCCGGTATACCCGGAAGACCAACGTCTTTTGGGATTCATGTTTCAAGGTTCGTATTACATGGATAGGTGTATGCCGATGGGGTGCTCTATATCTTGTGCATATTTCGAGAAATTCAGTAGTTTTCTACAATGGGTTTACACGAAGAAAACGGGTTTTCGAAATGTGATGCATTACCTCGATGACTTTCTGTTCCTTGAGGCCGCTGGGGATGATGAGTGTGCCCGGGCCTTGAATGAATTTTGTGTTTTAATGAATCAATTTGGCGTGCCATTGGCACCAGGTAAAACTGTGGGTCCCACGACTTGCCTCGAGTTTCTCGGGATCGAGTTGGACTCTAGTGAGGGTTGTTTTCGTTTACCAGCTGCCAAAGTGTCGAAATTCAGGGCAGCCCTGCAAATGTGTATTACTGCATCTAAAGTTACGCTGCATCAATTGCAACAATTGGTGGGGAAGTTGAATTTTGCCCTAAGGGTGATCCCAATGGCCCGCCCCTTTTCCCGTTCGATTGCCCAGGCGATGGTCGGCCTAAAGGAGGGTCATCATCGCACAAGACTATCGGCTGAGGTCCGCCAAGATATGCGTATTTGGTTAGCATTTTTGGCGGATTTCAATGGTCGAGTCGTCTGGAACAAACCAGCCTTGTCCTCTGAAGAGCTTGGTCTATGGACGGATTCAGCGGGAAGCATGGGCTTTGGCGCCATCTTCGGCACAAAATGGTCGGCACAAAGGTGGCCAACATGGTGGCATGAAGAGGGGCTGACGAGTAATATTGCTTTCCTTGAACTGTTTCCCATTTTGGTGGCCCTCAGAACCTGGCCCGATGGATTCAAAAATCACTCTGTCATATTTTGGTCTGACAATATGACCGTTGTAGAATGCATCAATAGTCAGGCAGCACGTTGTAAAATGATTTTAAGGCTGCTTAAAGAAATTGTCTTACTATGTATGCAACTGAACGTGGTATTCAGAGCGAAACATGTCCCAGGGGTGATGAATCAGGCGGCTGATGCACTGTCTCGTTTTCAAATACAGGCTTTCTCGGGTTTCCTTCCCTCGGCGGACCCAGAGCCGGCACCCTTTCCCGAAGCTCTCTGGTCTCTTGGTGCCCCGAACTTCGTTACCTCGTGGGAGAGAGTCTAGCACCAAGAACGAGGAAGGCATACGAAGGGGCGTTTCGGGCCTATTTAGCCTTTTTGGGGACTGAGAGAGGGGGGCTTTGGGGGCACGAGGATTGGGTGGTACATTTTCTGATGTCCTTGCGTAGGGCTGGGAAGTCGGTGGCTACAGCCCAGAGGCATCGTGCTGCCATTTCCTTCGTTGCCAGGGCCCATAATATCCAGGACCCGACAGCGTCTTTCGTGGTACAGAAAGCGCTACGTGGGTGGCAACGCCTTGAGGGTCGCAGAGTAGATGAGAGGCGCCCGATAGGTCTGGATAGGTTGGCCCAGTTGCTGGCCACACTCCACGCCACATGCTCGTCTCAGTTCGAGGCCTGTTTGTTCCGAGCTGCTTTTACGCTTGCATTTCACGGGGCGATGAGGATAAGTGAGCTGGTGGCAAGGAACAAACAGGATGTGGTGGGGGGTTTGTGCCGGGAACACGTTCAGATCAGGGGTGAGACGATGACTGTATCCTTTGTCAAGTCAAAAACCGATCAAGGTGGGGTGGGAGACTGCATAGTCATTCGCAGGATTCCAGGGTCCTCCATGTGCCCGGTGAAGTGTTTAGAAGATTACCTAGCACGAAGGGTGGCATCATGGGGAGGGACATTGTTGAGACACGCGGACGCCACCCCACTGACGAAGTTTCAGTTTCAGCGGGTGCTCGCGATGTCGATTACCGCAGCGGGCTTGGACCCGGGTGAGTTTGGGACCCATTCCTTTCGGATAGGGGCTGCCACTGAAGCTACAGCCAGGGGTCTTAATGTGGAACAAGTAAAACGAGTGGGGCGTTGGTCCTCCAATTGTTATAAGAGGTATGTGCGGTTGCACATGTTGTGAAGCTGTAATAATGTACTCACGCTTCTTGCCTTTTGTTTGGTTTTCAGTTACGCAAGCCTTCGAGGCGGGGCGGACTATGCAGTCGACCCAACACCAGACCAGCGGTCAGACATCACCGGCTGTGAGAAAGGAGGTGTGGGTCGTGGGCCACTCATACGTGAGGCGTGCCGCAGACGTATTCGAAGCAGGTGACATGATTCACGTAGCTGGGGAATACGGGTACAGAATGTCCTTCTACGGAAGGGGCGGTCTCTGTATTGACCAGTTTCAGGCATTCTTTGAGGGTTTGTTAGGGCGGACGAGGTCACCGCCGTCTATAGTCATAGTACATTTAGGGGGCAATGATTTGGTCACCACCGGTAGACGACTTCTCCTGGAGGCAATGCTTTCCACTGTAAGTTGGTTGGCGAGGAAAGTTCCGGGGTGCATAATTGCGTGGTCTCATATGATCCCACGAAAAGTGTGGCGGGGGGCTGTTTCGATTCCTGCTTTGAACCATTCTGTTAGAAAACTTAATAACAAAGTGAGTAGGTTGTTTCGTTCCAGGACATTGCATTCTATCTCGCACAGTTGTATTAATGATGACAGTATGTATCTAGGGGATGGTGTGCATTTGTCTCGGGTGGGAAATGAGTTACTCATAGGAGACTTCTTAGCATGGTTAAAAACGTTGAAACATGACCTTTAGCTAGGAGTTTTGTGGGGGGCCCGGATAGCCGGTCAACTATCCGGGCCTGTGGCGGTAAGGTCATGATCGGTGAGCACTAAATTAGTAGATCCCTATGAGTGGGCGTCACCCAACACGGATGGGAGCGCTCGGGAGAGGTGGCCATTGGCCCCTCAATGGGGAGGCGGTCCCTTCTAAGGATGGGTCGCCGGAAGTAAAGGAAAGGCGGTCAAGGCCCCTTCCTTTGTAGGAGGGGTTACAGCCCCCTCCTGGGGAATTTCCCGGGGCCAGTGACATCTGCGACGGCAGATGCGGTAAGTTGTGTGGGGTTGGGATAAGGTCTACGGTACCTTCTAGATACCTCACACGAGTATTCGAACGACCTTTAACTGGCGTTGAGTCTTTAGGTGCCCCCGTCAAGTCAAGGGAAATTGGTAATAGTTGCACTTGAGGTACGCCTCCGTGCTGTCGCCCAGCCCAAGTGGGAGGGGTAAGTCTGGTTAGGGATCTTGACACCGGTTATGACCTTGCCGTTGGCCCTTAAACGTTAGGTTGTACAATTTCAATATGTCAAGAAATGTTTTGTAGGATGCTAGTTCGGCTAGGAGAACCTCTGTATTAGAGAATCTGTTAAGGTTAGCCAAACATCGCAATATGGTAATGAAATTGTACATAACATGAAACGTTTAATGTTTTAATTTTTGTTTTAATAAATACGGCCGGGATGGTCACTCCATCCCACTTCCAAAAACTCAAGAACTGTTTCCGGTTTCCCTCCTTTGGGGATTGTGTTGAGAGGGGGTGGCGGGTATCTCGGCCATATGGAAAGGGGCGACCAACTTGGTCCCCCCGAACGTATGGCTGAGTGCCTCGATCCCCCCGGGAAGCCATTTTTGGGCGGGAGGCGCGTCTCGGCTGGTATGCCCGAAGCGGCGTAGCCGGGGCGCGCCTGTTCCCGCCCTAGAGTGGGCTTGCCTAGACACTGACGCAGCCAGCCACGCCCTCGGGGCAGGCAGGGGCGGGTATACGCCCGCCCTGAAGACGGATAAAAAGGGACGCAAGACCAGAAGACATCCTCTTGTTCTTGTGCTCTGAAGCTGCACCTCCTCGCTGCACGTGAGCTCGGGACAGAACGAAGAGCCAATTTTGACCCACCCACCAGCCCCTGAAGACAGCCAGTTGTTTGTAATAAAGTGGATTAATTTTGCTTGTGTTCTCGTTTCCAGGTTGGAGTATCATGTTGATATTGAGTTAATAAAGAATGGTCTGTTTGAGTACGTTTTACCATTAAAGAGATTCAGATTTAGTGTTGAATTTTATGCATGCCCTTTCGGTCATGGTGGCCAATGTATTCTGGGTTTTAGTTAGCACTGTCGTATTTATTTGGTAGGCGGTAAGGTCATGATCGGTGAGCACTAAATTAGTAGATCCCTATGAGTGGGCGTCACCCAACACGGATGGGAGCGCTCGGGAGAGGTGGCCATTGGCCCCTCAATGGGGAGGCGGTCCCTTCTAAGGATGGGTCGCCGGAAGTAAAGGAAAGGCGGTCAAGGCCCCTTCCTTTGTAGGAGGGGTTACAGCCCCCTCCTGGGGAATTTCCCGGGGCCAGTGACATCTGCGACGGCAGATGCGGTAAGTTGTGTGGGGTTGGGATAAGGTCTACGGTACCTTCTAGATACCTCACACGAGTATTCGAACGACCTTTAACTGGCGTCGAGTCTTTAGGTGCCCCCGTCAAGTCAAGGGAAATTGGTAATAGTTGCACTTGAGGTACGCCTCCGTGCTGTCGCCCAGCCCAAGTGGGAGGGGTAAGTCTGGTTAGGGATCTTGACACCGGTTATGACCTTGCCGTTGGCCCTTAAACGTTAGGTTGTACAATTTCAATATGTCAAGAAATGTTTTGTAGGATGCTAGTTCGGCTAGGAGAACCTCTGTATTAGAGAATCTGTTAAGGTTAGCCAAACATCGCAATATGGTAATGAAATTGTACATAACATGAAACGTTTAATGTTTTAATTTTTGTTTTAATAAATACGGCCGGGATGGTCACTCCATCCCACTTCCAAAAACTCAAGAACTGTTTCCGGTTTCCCTCCTTTGGGGATTGTGTTGAGAGGGGGTGGCGGGTATCTCGGCCATAAGGACTTTGTGTAAGTTTGTATATTCCAGGAATAAAGAATAACACCTTTAGTCATTTTGGAAGTCAAAGTAACAGTAACTTGGTGGCCTGATCTATGTGCTTGCTGAACATTAAGTGAGGGTATATCTGGCATATTCAATAATTTAGGAAGACGAATATGAAGATTACAATAGGATCAGTACCTTCAGGACCTTAAGACAGACCATGGATACATAAATTGTTTCTTCTATTCCTATTTTTAAGGTCTTCAACTTGTCTGTGTAGTACAGAAAATTGTGCTTGAAGGGTATTTACAGTAAGGGTAGTGTCAGTGAAAGCTGTAAATGTGTGTGTTGATTAGCTGTCGAAATCCTCTCTTTAATGCAAGACCATTTGTCATTGAGACCTTGTAACTTTACATTTGCCCTCTACCACACAAGGGTGCTAGCCCCGTATTTATTCCCACACAAGATCCTCTGATACAGAAGGAAAATATGGATCTTTATTGGGCTTCTTAGTAGATGATTTGCCATTAGCAAGGAACGGAGGAGCTGCAATGAAGGGTATGTTTGAGGAAGAAGTAGTCCCTATATGTAAAGGGGTGCATGAATACTCCACCTCTGAGATTTGTGAGATTGCAGGGAAATGTGTATAAAACATGTGAGAGGGGAACTTAGGTGGTGATTTGCTTTTTTTCAGTCTACCCATAATTGAGGTTAACCCACATTGCAAATATTATTCTTAGATCATGTAAGGTCAAAAAAACACACAGATAGGAATCCTTCAGTTGTATAAGAATTTGCAGCATAATAATCCTAACTGAAAGCAAGGAAAAAGTTGACACATATAACAGCTAAATAGCAATAAAATAAAATGTGCTTCTTCTCAAAAGGAGATAACACACGCGCAATATTGAAAAATGAATAAGAACTCTGAGGAGATATGACAGAGGAAAAAACATATTGAAATATTTTCCATGTAATGATACATATCAAATATGTGCCCATGGGGCACAGGGTCAGAGCTGATTTGCATATCGCCATTGTCTAACCCAGGGTGGTGTGGAGTGCAAAAAAACGATGGATTTGGGCCCAGATCTTTTGACTGGGATGAATGTGTGACATTGATCCACATTCGGTCCATCACTTGTTTTGTTTGCAATTGCCGCCATAAGTGCGCTGGGGATGCCCAGACGTGGGTCCCAGGCACTCCACACCACTGGAGTCAAGCTAGCCGGGCTGATGAGAGGTGTTACCTCGAAACCGGTCCGGTCCTCGGATGCTTGATTCCGTTCTGGGAAGGACATGGCTTTTGTAGTTCAGACTGGACTGTTCCCATGGGGCACAGGGTCAGAGCTGATTTGCATATCGCCATTGTCTAACCCAGGGTGGTGTGGAGTGCAAAAAAACGATGGATTTGGGCCCAGATCTTTTGACTGGGATGAATGTGTGACATTGATCCACATTCGGTCCATCACTTGTTTTGTTTGCAATTGCCGCCATAAGTGCGCTGGGGATGCCCAGACGTGGGTCCCAGGCACTCCACACCACTGGAGTCAAGCTGGCCGGGCTGATGAGAGGTGTTACCTCGAAACCGGTCCGGTCCTCGGATGCTTGATTCCGTTCTGGGAAGGACATGGCTTTTGTAGTTCAGACTGGACTGTTCCCATGGGGCACAGGGTCAGAGCTGATTTGCATATCGCCATTGTCTAACCCAGGGTGGTGTGGAGTGCAAAAAAACGATGGATTTGGGCCCAGATCTTTTGACTGGGATGAATGTGTGACATTGATCCGCATTCGGTCCATCACTTGTTTTGTTTGCAGGAAGCAATTAGCAGCAGGTGTCCAAGTTGAAGTTAATTTGTTTGTAACCCTTTTGTAAAAGGTTACAAAGAAATTAGGTTCAACTTTTGCACCTGCTGCTGTAACCCTTGCTTGGCTGAAAATTCGTCCCCGCTGATTCGCGGATTTTACCGCGAGTTCGCAAGATTCGCGGATCGCGAAATCGCAGAAAATCCGCAAATTCGCCCGCAAAACAGATTTTACGGCCACCCTTAGTGAGATCACTATTGATGATCACTCCCAGACTTTTGGCTGAGGGAGAAGGATTAGTGAGAGAGCCTAGTTCACTTGGCCAAAACTCTGCGTTCCGAGGGTTCATTGGACCGCCTATCAGAATCACCTCCGTTTTGTTTGGGTTTAATTTTAACTGGTTGTTATTCATCCAGTCACGGATGTGTAGCATCGTTGCCTGGAATTCTGATATCGAGTCAAGGGAATTATCGATGGAGAACACCAGTTGCAGATCATCTGCATAATTATACGTACACACCTTCCTATTTTTTAGGGATATAAGTAAAGGAAGAAGGTGAATATTAAATAAGTGGGGGGACAATGAGGATCCCTGAGGTACTCCATATGTTGTTGCCATTTTAGGTGCAGAAAACTGGGAGAGACACACTGACTGAGTACGCTCCTCAAGAAATGACTCAATCCAGCTGGACGAAGCTGAACACTTTGATGATAAGGTTTGTACTTTATTTCTTGGAATCTGCAAATGAAACTTCCACTTTTGATCCTATCCTGACAATACCCAGATCCGGTGCTGAATGGACCAGCACTTAGATCTTCACAGTGGATGTACAGAGCTGCGAGTTTGATGATTTTTTATATGTTGTATTGTTAGAACTGGCTATTTCTGGTAGGCTAAGGCTGACACCAAAGCCAGGCAGAAACCACCATTCTAGTCAGGGCAAGGAAATCACACGCCAAGATAACCCCTGCTCACCCCCTTGGTAGCTTGGCACAAGCAGTAAGGCTAAACTCGGAGGCAATGTGTAAAGCATTTGCGCCAGCGCACAACAGCAACAACATACTAGGCACACCACAAAAGAGACTCCACACAAGGTTATTATAAAAATAACTTTTGTATTGTAAAAACACATCAGATAAAATCACACATATATATTGTGCCAACTGGCACGGGCAATATTCACATGGGATTATTCACAAGACAGGGCCACATGGGCCACTGTCATATTCAGATATAGCACTTCTAGAATAAGTAATACTAAACATAAAATGGTAATCAAAAAGATCACAACCAGTATCCACTGGTAACAGGAACCAGGACCTTACTAGGATCACCTGTACTAAAAAGGACAACCACCTAAGAATAAACACATTTAGGGGTATAAACCAGAACACCTTACCCATGATGCATAAAACACATTCAGAGGAGTAATATAGAGAAACACATGATGCCATAAAATACATTCAGAGGTGTTAAGAATAAAGCACATGATGCAATAAAATACATTCAGGGGTGCAGCGCCGGAAGACACATGATGACTAAACATTCAGAGGTGCAGCGCAAAGAAAGAAAGACACGCGATGCCTAAAAACATTCAGAGGTGCCAAAACAACACAATAGCGCAAAAACACACAGTAGGCAATCACTATTAAAAACATAGGAATCACATTGCGCATAACTTACATATGCCACCACCTGTGGCAGGCCCTAGGCCAACTGGCCTTGTGGGGCAAAGATGCCCTGAGTCCAATGTCAGGGCGCGCTGCCATGCAGCGCCAGTCCAAAAGTACCAAAAGCCTAAACGTGGCAGCTGCCCACAAAGTGCTGGGCAGCTGGGATCAAAAAGACGTGGCAGGGCTCTCAGTAGCCCCTAGAACAAATCTGCGCCACCTGAGCCACACAGGCTCTAAAAACCATGGTGCCCCCATGAGCCTCATCGGACTCTAACCCTCACACTCGGAGGCAGGAGGGGGCGGGCACCGGCAATGTGCCCCGACGCCCCCCCTATCTAATGTGGCCCTCTCTGGAGCCAAACAGGCTCTTCAACAACTTAGGGCCCCTCTAAGCCTTTCTGGGCTCACACATGTTTGGGCGACCCACTGCCAGCTGGGGCTGCCCTTGAAGCTCTCGTGGCTTCCAGCGAACAAGGAGCGCGAGCTCGTGCTTCTGGAGGGGCGGACACCGACAATGTGTCCCGGCGCCCCTCCTCTCTTCTGCCCCATTCATGGTGGAGTCCCCTACGGGGGACTCTAACTTCTCAAAAATGCCCCCAGAGAGTTGCTGGAGCGGCCCTCTGCCAACTGGGGCCGCTCGGCAGTGCACAGGAAACTGCCCCCGGATGCTGGAGCCTCTGTAGGCTCTATGGACACACTGCCCCTGCCGGAGGAGTGGCCCAATACCAACTGGGGCCGCTCTGCACTCACTGGCTTTTCGCAGACTGGGCTCCTCCAGGCGGCATCTTCTTCTGTGGTGGCAGCAGGTGGGGCTCTCTTTGCAGCGCCGGAGCCTTGCGGACACCACCAGCTGGCGGCCTGGATTCGCGGCGGGAGCGGTCGAGCTTCTCTCTCTCTGCAGGGCTCCCGCGGCACACAGGAGCCCTGCCAACCGGCCGCCTCGTCTCCTCGGGGCTCCCTCAGCCAAGAGGAGCCCCGCGAACGGCCGCCATCTCCCACGCCTTCTCCTTTCTTCTTCCCGAGCTGCGGGGGCGGGACTTCCGGCCGGCCGCGCTGGGATTGGCCGGCCGGCCAGGTACTTCCGGGTCACCGCGGGCAGCGCGGCGGCCCTTGCTAGGCAGGCAGGCGGGCAGAAATCGTGAGGTGGGCACTCGCCAATCAAATAAACAACTGGGCAAATCCAAGTCGGCAAAATAAGCGGAGTGGGCTCCCGCGCCAATCCGCCGCCGGCCTCCAGCAGCAACGCGCTTCCAAGCGCTATAGAGGCACACAAAGCGCTCCAGCACTAGAAGTGCAACCAAAGCGCCATGGGCAGGAAGTAAAGCGCTCTCAGCGCTATGAAGGACAAATCCAGCGCTCCCAGCGCTATAGCAAAGAAGAAGCACTTCAAGGTGCTTAGGGGGGCAGAAAGTCCAGTAAAGTCCCCCCTCAGCCCAGGCAAGGCAGAGGGGTCCCCCCAGAAGTCCTCCAGGCATCCAGGGGCTGGGCAGCGCCCGCCCCTGGTAGATTCAAGTCAGAAACAAGAACCTTTTGGAAGGGGACACAGCCCCTTCTTATACACAGAAAAGTCTTTGAAGTCCTTTGAAGTCCTTTGAAGCAGGCAGTGTGAGAACCAGCCAGAACTGGTTACAGGGAAGTCCCTTCAGTATCAGTGACAGAGGTGACAGTCGCCCAGCGGAGGTGGAGCCAGCTTTGCAGTTAGGCAGGCACAGCCCTTCACTATCAGGTGCCATCTCCTCCCACTTCCCTGGCAGCAGATGCTGCCTTTCATCCATGGGCTGACTTCAGACAACCTCCTGGGCTCTCTAGCCCCTGTCATCCTCAAGCCAGACAGTCAATCCACAAGCAGGCCCAGGCAATCCGGGCCAGGCTCACCAGCCAATCACACGCCAGCACCAACTTACACAATTATGCCAACTTCCAAAAGTAGTACTTCTAGACTAGACACAGTCATGCCGCATATATCATTTTGCAGCATTCATTCTCATGAGTTCATACATACCAAACCTGCCCCTGCACTCCCCACACATCAGGAACTACCATGGGCATACATATTCCCCATTCATTCCTATGGGAGGGCAGGTCACTCACCACTCATTCACAGAGAGCTCAAGCACTTTACACTGTACCACAGTGAAAAAGTGCGCAGAGGCCTAAAATCACAAACACCAGGCTCCATAAACAGGCTAGGAAAAAGCAAAAAGTCTAGGGGTGAACCTGCCCAACGGGCCGGGTCCAGCAGGTATGCTCTGTGAACAGAAATTACTAAAAACATGTAGCTGCAGTGGTTCTTCATGACAGCACGAAAGGTCCCTGAGAGGCAGTGGGTGGATTGATGCTGCTTGGCTACCCTCAGGGATACTCCTGCCCCAGGCACACAAATTGCACAATGCCTTACTGCATTAGCCCCCCTATCTTGGCAAAGTCCCTACTTCAGAGACCATCCCACTACAAGAACTATCACAAGATCCACTGCTTCTAAACAATGCTCTTCTACTTGATTGGTCCACTGTTCAATACCTGTCTGCCACCGTATACCTCTAATTTTCTTTCCAATCACAGGATGCTCCACCCTTTATGGGAAAGGAGGCTCAAGGTGCTACTACAGTCACTCCCTTCACATGCTACTGGCCCCCTTTGGCTGTGCCAGACCCATTACACTGGGCATGACTGACTAACAGGCATGACTAGACATGTTTATTTCCAGTTGTCCATTGCAAAGCATGGCCTGGATGATGTGTCATAATTGTGTTGCCAGTCTTCCTGACAAGACGCTTATTAGGCTTTTCCATTTCAAGGTGTATCACTACCAAAGTGTATCTCAGACAGTTCAAATTCCAATTTTCATCCCATGTATGATCTCAAAATACCCAAGCCCATCTATCAACATCAACGCTTCTTGTTAGAACAACTGATCTACCAGATATATTCCAGAGAAACAGAGACCAGAAAATTCAGTTGAGTGGGGCAATGCCCTTGTTGTCATGTTGGCTGAAGAAGTTGGGAAAATATATTCTGTTGGAGTAGTTGAGCATTAGAATTTTCATGAGAAGGACACTGGCAATTGGCCTAATGAGGTTAATGCTCATTCTTAAGACCTGGAGTCTGTAAAAGGTCTTCAGATGTGCGGGTTAAAAACACTATTAATTTCTCTGTAGGGTGTCCCATGACTAGGGGCCAAGGCATGCAGACATCAGCCTCAGAAGAGCACGACTGATATGATGACACGCAGAATTACAGGGGCAGGGCAACCAGGAACAAGAATGAGGCACAACAGATAGATTTTGACTTTTATATTACAGAGATTGAGATTGCTGAATTCCATTTCACAATGAGAATGTGGAATGCATCTGAAGGGAAGAGATATCAACAGAAATGAGCAGCATTTAAAAGGTTGTAGCATGCCATAAAAATAGGAACATCAGCATGATATTTAGGACAGCATAACACAGGTTCTTATGGACAGCATGTGGGTGATGGATACAGTGTTGGCAACATAGTAATAGAATAAAGTTTGACTTAGTTCTGGGAAATGTTTTATGTTCTACATTGGCAGGGTGGAAGAGGTGGAGATGAGAATAGGTATTTGTCCATTGGAGGGTGAGGGTCACACCCACTGGCTATTGATCATCAGGGCAGTAGTATTGGGCATTCTGGTACTGGTTCGATAGTGTTCTCTTCTTATATTTTAATGAAAGTCTTGTTATTTATGTTCATGTGATTCATCTACATGCTCAACTCACTTCCCAGGCATCTGTGCCAATATCAGTTCCTATTAGAGCAAGCACCACTTTGCCACCTACATCCACCACCGATCTTCATGTCACAGTTATGCAAGTTGCAGCAAGTGTGAGTGAGACACGTGGCATGTCTACGAAGTCTGGGTTCTGTGGGAGAAGTTGGACTCATGTTTGTATTTCTGTTTGCAGTAGCCTAGAAACTACAGATGGTTCCCAGTACTGTCTTCACTACTTCAGCACATTTCAGGGGACTCTATTATGTTTGTCTCACCTTCTATCAATGAAGTAGACCCCAGCTTAGAGACCACACATGTATGCTGTGTAACAGTCCCCGGAGTAGTCTGTAATGTAATGGTAAATGTCTGATAATTTGCATCATACACATTCTTACACTTGTTTGACTTTCATGGCTATTGAATGAATCTCCACATGAATTCAGAAACTGTCTTCCAGAGTCCAATTCAGCTTCTATTGATACGTTATGAGTATTCTGTTATGGTCTGTTCGTGGTTAAGTGACATTTTCATATTTATTGAGATGACAATGTATGATTTCGGTATTTAAGGGCTAAGACAAGCAGGTATTCCTGTTTGTTTAATTTTCTACTAGGTGTACAGACCTTTTCAATGCTTTGAAGATGAAGATGTGTGAGATGTTTCTTTGTAGCAACTGCTGGCAGGTTCTATGATAACAAAGTGTGTATTTAGTAGTGTTAGATTTATGTTAGGAGTTCTGGGAAATAGATTCTGTTGGTCATGTACGTGATGAGTACCATGGTGTGAAGTGCTTTTGTGAGCATAATGACAACAAATTATATTGCTTTGGGTGCATTGGTGAATGTATGCAAAGTGGTCTGTTGAATGTGCTCTGTCAAAGAGTGGATGTTCTGGGTGTTAGCACTTAGACCCAGATATACTAGATTATCACACAGAGCAATGCAACTGCCGCAAATGCTGCTCTGCATGAGTAGGAGAGAGCAAAAGAGTGCCATATTTACTGAAATATGACACTCTCATCGCCTCTCCATAGTGCCAGTGCAGAAGTGTGCTGCGTGCACCACAGACATAACTTTGCACCGTAGTGCAAGGATGTCCGCATGAGTCTAGCATAGGTTTTGTACTGAAAGAATAGCCTTCCACTACAAAATACTATGCTTAGACTAACGTTAAACCTTTCCCCACTTTGCCTGTGTGCTGTATGGTGCAGCACACATACAAAGTCTGTAAAGAAAGTAGAAATTAAAGTATTTCTCCGTGATAGCGCCTGGTTGAAGTGGGCGTGGTTTTCTGATGTTAAACTTTGTCTACCTTTTTAAATAACTAGGGCTTAGTGTCAGAAACCCTGGGTGATTGCCCCACAAATGGTACGCCCCCTTGGCACTAAGTAATGCAAAGTAGTGGTATTTTCTGCCTTCAAGTGATTTGCCAGTGCGAAAATAAATTAATTAAACTGTTTTAACGTTGAGTTGTGTCACTTTTGTGATGCAAGCATGGCACTAAAACTTAGTAAATATACCCCTTAGTGTTGAATGGAAACTGCAGAGCGTAATTATGGTTGCTCTGGCAGTAGACTATACATAACCCAAACTCCAAAACAGTTGGAATGGACAATGTCCTTTTCTTAATGATAATTGTATTAAGATAAATATATTGCTCGGACCCCGGACTGTGCTCTTGAAAGCAACTTCACCAGAACGGACGCCAATGTGGCAGCGGACTGTAGTAGCCTGCCTGGCATTAGCAGATGGGCACCACCCACAGACTCCTTTGCTGGGAAACTTGCTCTCATGGTGGGCATCGTAATTAAGTTAATGCAAATTTTCCTGAAGGTAATTAGACAGTCAGGGCCGGACTGGGAACCAGAACCGGCCCTGGCAAAGTGCTCGGCCGCCCCCCCCCCTCTGGGAGGAGAGGGGAGGGGGGAGAGGTGCAACCGCGCTCTGTGACAGGGCCGGTTTTCGGCCGTTTTTGTTACACGGCCGTTTTTGCAGCATAACGGCCCTGTAACAAAAACGGCCCCAGGGGCCCAAAACCGGCCCCCAACCATGCGGCCCACCGGGGAATTGCCCGGTGCCCTCAACGGCCAGTCCGGGCCTGTAGACAGTTTGACCCATATTTGTGATCACAGATATTCAAAGCTCAGAACCAAGAAAACTTTGCTGCGTGGCATTCTGCCTGTATTACACATTTTTTAGTCTAGGGTAGACCGATGTAAAGCCAAATGAAATAGGCAGTATTGCCCTATTTTTCACATCAACTGACAGCAGTGGACAAAAAATGTGCCTGCCCCTAATTACCACTGTTTTGCCTACCGGGCAATCTCCTATGCTCTCATCAGGGACGGCTTTAGTGCTGGTGGCACCCGGTGCAACAATGTTTGTAGGTGCCCCCCCTCATGACCACCTCCGCCACGGATTCCCTTACTTCCACCCTTTAACAGTGCCCCTCAAGTCTCAATAACCACTCTCTCTCGGATGCATTTAATTAGCTTTATAGCGCCTCTCAGTCCAGTGTAGGGTGTCAGAGTAATTTACATTGAACACATATTACACAGAGTTGATCAATCATACATGTGTAAATCAGTGTCTATGAAATGCTGGACTACAAGGTGTTGGAGTCACTTGTGATCCATACTTGTAGTAAGCATAGTTTAAGAGTGGTTTGTCTGGAGAAGCCCAAACTTAACATTTAAAATGTAACACCATGGTTGGTGGTTCTCTTTAATAATTAGAATTGATTTCTACCCAAATGAAGTGATTTTGCAACATTAGGATAATTATTGACGGGGAAACAAATTATAACGCTCTAACCTATTCCTTGCAGTTTTCAGGCAGCTCTTTGATAAGAGTTAATTGCTCACTGGTCTACATTAGGATTTTACCTTATACACTGACCTATTTACAATATATGCTCTTTGTGATCCTCCTTGTACGGCTGGCATATTAACCCTCCATGCCACCTTATGATTAATCAAAACTTCTACTAGACAAAACTCCGATCTCTCTCTCTCGCGCCAGAAAGAATGAAATTTTTATTGTTACCTGAAAATTGCTGGAGGCAAAGAACACAGCAGCAGGTGCTTTTCAAACCATCCGAAGTCAGCACCTGGTGCGGTGAAACCATTAGCATTGATTTAGAGCCGGCCCTGGTTCTCACACAGCTTCTTACCTAGTATTCAATCATGTAAACATTGCCTCACTTGTCCTCTATTCCTTCTTCAAGTAAAAGAACAAACACTTGCTCATCAGCTGTGAAATGTCAGGAAAATCTGGAACCAAGTAAGGAATCAAAAGAGGTTCCTCCCTGCACCCCTGCTGCAATCTCGGGGTAAGTAGAAGGAGGTTGAGGAGTTTCACATGAAGCAGTTCTAAAGGGAGAGGCAGCACACTTGCTTTTCTTTGGCTAAACCTTCAGTCAAACTTCCAGTAAATTTCACAGCCAAACGTTATAAAGGCTACAAAAATGCTGCTTGAAAATGTCAGGGAACTGGGGATCAAACCGCTATCTCACAACTTAGCCATATACCCAACTGCGGTTCATAAATCAAATATTTTCTCATGCAATATATTTCTCATTCCATTTCACTAACCTTAGTTGTGCAGAAACCGTGATAAATATTGACGAATTTGGCCATTTCTAGTGTGTGCAACATAAATCTTAGAGTAGGAATCTGATCCTGGAATGTTAAGAGGCTTCTTCATCCTAATAGGCATAAAAGTTGTTTTTGCATCTAAGGGCTATTAAGTAATGTAGGGCAGCTAATGACAAATGATACATCTCTTAGGCAACAAACACACAATGGTTAGCTGTTATGATGTTTAATGATATGATCCCCATAAAGCTACACAACTGATCGGATGGGCTTATGATGGTTGCTGAGTGCCACTTATATATAACATTCTGTGTTTGTTCATATATGGAGCCATAAGTAGATGAGAAATCTTAATCGACTGGTTTTATAGCAGAATATGCAACAGTCAGTGGGCCATTTGTTTGAGGTGGGGATTTTAAAGTCATAATAGACATAAACTTGAGTTGCCTTCCTCGGTAAACATCGTTTACCACGATTTTTTTCACAACGCAGTACCTTTAGCACGCATCCCTTACAACGCAAGTCGTTACCACGACTTGCGCTGGAGGGCGCTAAAGGTTGTAAAATAGTTAATTTATTATCCCAACACCTTCCCTAGGGTCCACGGGGACTGGTGTTAGAATAGTAAATTATACTATTCGAAATCCGCACCCCCAACGCAAGTCGTGGTAACGACTTGCGTTGTAAGGGATGCGTGCTAAAGGGATGCGTTGTGACGGTACACGTTGTACCGTCATACATCCGCGTTCCTCCATCATGATACATGTTCAAATATGTCCTTGACTGCAATAGGAGTACCGTTTTGACAAGTGATGTACATCTGGGATTTGCAGGACATTGGGCTTGCACAGAACCTCCTAGACAAATACAACCAGAAATGCACCTCTCTCCTACATAAAATATACTCTGACATACAAATATAGATATAGGTATAGTCTGGGTGTGCACTAAAAGCGGCTCCTGGGGTGTGTGCATTGGATATTCTACACAGAAGGCTTATTACAAATCAGTAAGACGATATTTGGGTGGGAGGGGATTTCTGTCACATAAAACAAAGGACAACAATCATGAGGAGATATCAGGCTCATTAAGGATGAGGCAGGAACAGAGCAGGCAGATTAATTATTCAATGTGAGTTTTGTGTAGGGCAGAGCTGGGTGGCCATGTAGTCTTGCTTATTCTGTTTCCATAAGAGATGCTTAAACTCAAAGTCACCCTGGATGGCCGCAGTGAAAATTTCCTTCAACCAACCCTGCGACCGCAGTGACCTTACTTGGAACAACCTTGAGACTCAGCTCCATTGCTGACCAACATGTGCTCTGCAGACGATACGGATCAGTCCCATTCTCAAGAACCTTACACAGTGTTAGTTCTTAACGCCTTGAGAAAGCCCCAGGCATGTAGGCCTGTGTTCCAAGAGGCGCAAAATGCGTGTTGAGTATTTCTTTTTCTTTGACCTTGCAGAACCATTTTGGACTGTTAGTAAAATAATACAACAACCTTTTGATGACTTTGTTTTTATTCATCCATTTTGGAAACAGAATAAGCAAAACTACCTAGCCACGCAGCTCTGTCCACCAAACTCATAATTTGCTCTAATGGGTTAGGGGTGTCCCATGTGGACATCTAAGCCCCCTTTAATAATTGCCCTGTAAACTAGGACGGACCAATTCCGAGAAAGTTCACCCCTTCTACTATGCAACATTAATCATCCATATACTTTGTCTTCCTTATTTATTTCAGTAATTTATATCACAATGACCCCATGTCAGGTCAACAGATGCAGCAGTTCAGAAGAAACCTAAACAACATGGAGTACATGAGAAATAGGAGAGCAGACACTACAAACATGTAGGACAAATACTTCCAGGACACATTAGTGCCACTAGCAGTAATAGGACCTCCCTTGCACTTAAGTAGGTGTCTTTAATTCGCACTAAGTTTCCTGTCCCATCACTTTTATTATTTTTCTCCTTCCTCTGTTCCATATCCCTCTTGGACTTTGATATTTGTTTGTGCTATTGATGCTCTGTTTTCCTTCTTGTAGACTTCTCTGCACTGTTCCTCTCATTCTAATCTGGTTCTTGAGTAGGATTGCTGGTATGCATGGGGTCTAGTCAAAGAGTACATCAAATACCCAATTTGCTTGGTCATTTTGATATGTATGTGTACCTGATTTTCCTTGCTTACTGCGAAGCTTACCTTTTGACAGGAGTGTTGCAATCCCTTGACTACTTTTAAAGATGTTCTGCAATTATTGTTGGTTCTGCTAATCAAGCCCGGGTCTTCCAACAAATTACCTGCTGGAACAAGTGCCTCTCGCTTCCCCTCTCCTCCCCCTCTCTCTCCGAATGCTCTTTTCCTCTTATACATGGGTTATCTTCACTATCCTGAAGTCTCATACCGGTGTTGTTCAGAGCGCCATGGGGAGGAGGTGTAATTGACTTCGATATCCTACAGTTGCTTGTACAAGGGCCAGTACACTGTGCTCATTCAGTTACAAAAGCAGAGTTTAACCTTGCCACCTTTTTACATATTTTGACTGGCCTCAAGGTTTTTACACAAATAGGAATAACTCGAATCTGACTGAACTATGCAGGACAATTGACTACATACAATGCAACAAGGGTTCAGGAGGTGACACATATAGCAAATGGGTTTGCTTAATTCAAACCGCACATCACAGAGTTGAGCCAATTGTAGATATAAACAAAAGTAAATATGGAAAAGCAACTATGGCTGGGGTGCTACTAAGGTGTATGACACCTACCCACCAAAGTGTCAATCAGTCCTAGGATTCAAATGAACCCAGGTCAAACATATATATGTACAACACCTGTGCACACCGTATTAGTATTTCTAAATCAAGTAATGTAGATATTTTTCCAAAACAGTCAATGAGGTCTCAGCGTCCTTTATATTCTAAATCCAAAAAGTCTTAAAGGAGAATCCAAACAAATCTTCTTAGGTTGAGATCTGATTTTAATATCCACAGTTCGTAAGATGAAGGACAGCAGCCGACGCGCGTTTCGCCCGCAGGGCTTTTTCAAGGCTATTTGTTCGTTATTCCAAGCGTTTGTAGGTGTATCAATATTTTCTTGTAAATGTACTCTTCTTGGATAGATGGATACAGTCCCCCAAAAAGGAATTCGCAAAAAATGACGCTTGATGTGAGGGGTTGAAGTTTCTATTCTCACTCATCAATATGATAGTTGTGACCCCAACAGATAAAAGCTTGTCCTCTTCCAAAGTCACCAATCACTATTGGTATTCAGATCCATTCTGTCCTATAGAATGTGCAATCCTCCCGAATCTTGATACATCCAAGGTTACACTCGTATGTCCATCCGTACGCTCAGCGTGGAGCCGACTAGTGCTTCTTCCTCCAGGTTTCAGGAGGTAATGGACTTCATAGTAAATTGTATAGACATTTTTATGATCTTCTATCACCATTATTGGACTGATCACTAAAAAGTACATGGACCCAAATGATTTACATCTTAGCATCTCATGAAGGTGGGAGCTACCAGCCAACCAATAGACCTAACCATAATTCACCAATCTTGGTTCACAGTAAGCACATGGATTTGTTTTCAGTTGTTGTGACGCTGATCAAAATAATTTAGTGGTTGATATTCTATATATTGCTTCTCTGTTATTTCCCTAGTTGCTTCAATTGCATACTTTAGATGCACTAGAAATTGTTATCTAAGATATTAGATTACTTCCACTATCTTGGGTCATTTCTCACACACTTCATGCTTTGTTCTGTTACACAACTGCCTCTTTATGCATTAATCAGAATCGCTCACAGGCTTTCTGCATCAATCGCAGTGGGCAGCAGGGTGGTCATATTTCTCCAATTGTATTTGTACTTTATATCAAAGCCCTTTTTATGGCAATTAAAGCTAACTGAAAAGTACCCTAATTGAAAACTTTAATTTTAGAGTGAAAGAACTGGCCTACATCAATGATAGAGCTATGCTTATGTTTTATTTATCGATGCTACCCTTTATAAAGCCTAATGAAAACTCTTCTATGTTACCTTGTTATTATTATAATCGTCAGTAGCTTTGCTTGTTATACTAATATGGTATTTCTGCACAGTATATAATGTACAATGATACGCTATTCAATGTATCCTGTGTCTAATTCTGTTTGTTCCACAACCTTCACAGAAATTCAATGAAAAAATAAAGGAGTATTGATGGTTAGCCCAGATGAAATTTGTCTGAGCCAATATAAATTCACTATATTGTACTATATATGAGAATGTAAAACAGATTTGGTGTTAATTTTTACTGGGGTGCCTGGTTGTCTGTTACATGACTTATGGCTTCAGTGCAATGAAGTGCATGTGTGAGTTTGGTGCATTTAAGCTAACTTGTGTCGATTACATCTGATATGTAATTGTATGCGAGGATAGCGTGCTCTTGTTTCACTTACATGGTTTCGTCAAATGTATGCTTTTAGGTACTGTAATCAGTGTAGGTAGGGTACCCCAGAACCAAGCTCCAAAGGGAAAAGTGTCTGGGTCTCTGTGGTTAGGAGGAGGACTCATAGTGGGAAACTAGGAGGTCACCATTAACAAAAGACAGCACTATGTTGTAGGTTGTAGCATGCCAAAGCAAAATAGCTAGATTGTGCAACAGAAAATCAGGTCCAGAATGGGGAGAGCAAACACACTTACCTGGTAAGGGAGAACAGGCAGGTTTTGGGGAGCAGAAATAATCCTTTTGTCAGGGAAACATCAGAAAGCTGAGAAAACAATGGACTCTAGGTGAGGACGGGGCAGGGTCTGCTTTGTTGTACTGTAAGAGCCATGTGAGTGGAGGAGAGCTAGTGGAGGAAGAAAAAATCCAAAACATTGTATGAAAATCCCCCCACCAACTAGATCTGAAGAAGAGGGACAGGAAATGAATTGCGGAGCCTGGGGATATCAAAACCTGCTTTCATGGGTTAGCCAGATCAAAACCTGGTTTCTATCAGTAGAGATGGAGATTTGCTATAAGGCAACACTCTTCCTTGCCATAGGTCCTTCTTCTTTCATGGTGGCAGGCACTAGAGCCTGTGAGGAATTAGAGAAATGACCAGAGGTGTGAAGCCAGGATGAGGTGCCCAATTCCTGTGGGTAAATGGGAGTGGAATGCTATTCAATCACAGGGTAAAAGTTAATCCAGAGGAAGCCCATGCTCAGAGTATGAGAGTTAAGACCTGAGATTTATAAAAAACCCAACAGTGACAACCCTGAGTTTTAAGATTAACAGAGTGAGGGAAAGGCTCATGAAAAGTGAATAAGTCACAAAAGGGGTTACATTTGTGCATGGACATTATAAGAACAGGTATCATTACACAAAGCCTGTCTCTGGACCTGTCACTGGCCAGTACTAAAATGTACTTATCAATTTCAAGTCAAGCATAAATGCCACACAAAAACATCTGATCCCTCTGGAAGACTCAAGCTGATGAACCGCCGGATGACTCTGAAGAACAAAGTGAATCACAATGTATGTAACCTCTTTCGCCACCTTTTCTCTACATCAGCAAAACTAAAGCTAAAGGCTTCAATGGCCATCTTTAGAAGATTAATCAGCTATCAAAAAGGGAAAAGATGAATGAGTTTTGGGCTCAGAGTCTACATGTAAGCAAAAGGAAGAACTTAAAAAAATGTTGGTCAATGGTCAATCAAATCCTAACAAGAGGCAAGAAATGTACAAATGCAAACATTACTGAAACCTCTTGGATTTTATTTTTAACATTGTATTTTGCAACTGGAAACAACTACAAGGACCAGTACCTTTCACCTCAACAATTGTGTGCGCAAACTGAAGCCAAGGTATGTAGCAGGAATGCCATTGTCACACTGCTAGAATTATATCCTTCCAATGCCACCACCGAAACATGCGTGACCAAATTGACGGAAGGAAGGATTAGGCATAAACTGACTTCCATGTGGATAGATGGGGCTCCCGTCCCGAATGGCCTACCAACAACATTCTTTGCATCCTACCCCTCGTTCTCTGCTGAGTTAATGTCCCCTATATTCGGTCACTACCTGGTAACATTCTGTATTACACACTTTTGGAGGGGATTAATTATTCAGCCGGTCTTGAAGGGGGTTCTAAAGCTGATCCCAGCAACTATCACCTTATAACACTCATTGATGATGATGCTAAACTTGTTGCTAGCCTTTTGCTCGATAACCTGAAATCATGGGCAGATGGTGCAAACATAATGCCCAGAAATCAGTGCGGCTGTAGAGACAACTGTGGCCCCACAACAAACCTTTTGGCAGTGGTGTTAATTTGTGATAAGGTCTACAGGACCGGCTCTGCACTTTATTCCTGTTTCATTGACTTCAAAGCTGCATTTGACAGCGTCTCCAGAGGTTCTCAGTGGCACAAACTTGAGGACTGGGGAATGCCAGCAGACCTGCTTAGGGCAATCATGCAATTGTACTTTAATACCTGGGTGCCGGTCAAATTGGGGGACGGTACATGCATCTCAAGGAAAATCCCCAGAACTCTGCATCTGAAATAAGGGTTTGTTCTTGCTCCTATGCTTTTTAACCTGCATATAGCCAACATGTCAGAGGCTCTATATGAAGTCAACTGTCATCTCCCCAAGCTGGCAGGTCATCACATGTCACATCTGCTATATGCGGACAACTTAGTGCTGCATAGCCAAACTAAAATCGTCCTCCAACGCCATCTTTCCTGCCTGTATGCATACCTGTCAGAAACAGCCTGGAAATAAATCATAAGAAAACAGTGACAGTCACATTTGATACGAAAAGGGCAAGTTGTGGCTGGTGGTATCTAAATGCGGAAAAGCTCTTGCACAGTACAGATTACAAATGCCTTGGCATTCTCCTGGACTGCCATGGGTCATTCAAATCGTGCCTTCACACTTTGAGGAAGAAAGTCACTAGTCTCGTCCTCACCCTCACAACACTTGCCCAGAATCTCAAAGGTCTGATTCTAGATCTCTACTCAGGGTGATAAAAGTAAAGGTCATACCGAGCTTGTCATAAGGTAGTGCCATCACCTTGGGCACTGAGGCCCATCTGCTGGACAAGATCACCACTAAAATGTATAAATCTGCATTACATTTGCCAAAGCAAGCATCACCTGCACAAATATGGCTTGAGTTTAATCTAGTAAAGCAATCCTTGGCCAGAAGCAGTGCCTTTCTAAATTTCTACTGTAGGATCAAACTCATCCCGCTAGACTCCAGGAATGGCCTCTTGTGGCAAGATCAGGACAGTTCAAGACCTTCCTTTAACTGTCATCTTCAAGTCAACTTAAAAGACCTCACGCTCACAGAAGCTTGGGGAAAAACATCTCCCACATTCTGTATTAAAAAAGATTGGAGTGACCACAATGAAAAGGCTATCCAGGCTGGAGGGCTTGGAATGTTGAGCAAGAGTGGGCATGCTTGGGCAGTGACTAATTCCTATACACCTTGGATCCAGCAGAATTACATCAGGTTGCACCTATCCATTGTGGCTTAAAGCTAGATTGGTTGTCCTCCGACTTGAGGATTGGAACATAGAGGCCAACGCCCAATGAGGAGGGTATCGACAGCTCATTGTGAAACGTGTCGCCATTGTGGCCTTGGTGCAGAAACAATCATCCACATAATTTGCATCTGCCCTACTCTGTTGCAGCTGAGAAAAAAACTCCTCCGTAACTGTCTGGGAGTGCTCACCGGGAGACAGGCTATAATTGCCTGACTTAACCCACTGAATACCAGGTTGAATGTTAAACCAGTCAAAATCTCTCCAGACGGCTGCACTCAAACTGGGTCTCGCTTGCTTCATCATTGACCAAAAGCAAGGTCCTTAAACCCTGTTCCTCAATGATTCAGCGGTCATCAGACATCTGAAGACATCCATGGCAAGCAAACAACTGATGTTGCATCATGTACCAATAGCAATCACTAGTAGCCCACTAGGCTATTGTGTAGCACAGCAGTTGCTAAAACCATCAGATACTCCTTCGGGGCACATCAAGTGTCTGCATTCATCCTAAATATAGCTTCTTGTACTTTTCATCACCTGTTCAAAAATGAACATAATGACACTTGAAGCAGCTGGGGCTGCTGGGTTGCTGCATCAATTCTCTTGTTTTTAGCATTTATTGTGGGGGCAAATCAAAAGATCGCCCAGCAGATACCGTTTGATTCGCTTGAGTGCCCATCTTGTGACCGACCTGAGCTTATCCTGAACTGGACAATACCGATCAGTCCAGGCATGATAAAGCACCAGGCAAACACGGACAACATGCCCCATACTGTCGATGATAATTGCTCCTATGGAGCCTAGAGACACTATTTAATGTGCTATCCGCCGCCTTTCATGTTATCTTTAACTTGTCTTGATCTACTCCGAGGGTTTTAACTGTTCTTTAATTCATCTTCATTTTACCCTCATGTGTATGGGGGGTTTACGTTATGTCATTATTAAACACTTTGCACTGTACTATTTCTTCTCAGCGGGTCAATTTTTCAATATTAATATGTATTTTATATCAATTTTCTTCTAAAAAAAGAAAACAGTACTGGAATGATTTTAATGAGAAATCCTTTGTAAAGGTTTTAACTAACTGTCCAATAAACTTAAACTGAAACTACTTCTAAAGGTATTGGTGCTTTATTGTGTCGTCTCCTGGAAAAGGAATGTTTATATTTGAATGAATTCCATATTTGGGCTATGTTTGGAATTTAAACAGAGGTGTTGAATATACCAATGAAGGATTTTCTGACCAATTCTGCTGGGTGGAATTGTGAAATTACCTGGAGTTGGGTGCTGTTGGGAGCATCTTAGTTGAACTTTCTATAGGGAGCATCTCTGCAGGATTCGACGAATGTCATATATTCTGTCTAACATGCTGTCTTGTCTATTACATTTCCAGATGCAGGTCAGTCATGTACTGCAAGAAATGCAATAATTTAGTCATATATACATAGATCACTTATCAGTGATTTAGTTACAATATAACATTTAATACATAAATGGTATATTACCAACTGTTTCACTAGAGCAGATGCATCATCATTGATGTTGTTTATACTCTCAAGTGTAAGGATAGATCACATCTAAATCAAAGCTGTGAGTGCTCATTCTAGGCAATGCAGTCACATGCTGCCTCTGATATGGTATTTGGACCCTGGAGTTTGCTTTCATTGGAACTCAAGTTGCAGAGGAACTGAGTCAATAGTTGAGTATTGTTGGAATCCTTAAAGTAGTGGAGGGAATGAAGGGTTTTGGGAGGCTGAGAAAGGATCTCGGTGACAAACAAGCAAAATAAATAAGTCAAAAGTTATGTATATAGCAAGCAGTCAGCTGAGTTGTCGCTACCGTGTGTGGGTTCCCCAAGGCTCATCCCTAAGTCCGACACTATTTAATATATATGTGTCGGACCTTGCTAGTGTCATCAAAGCACATGGGATGAGCCTAACCTCATACGCTGACGACACCCAGCTGGTGCTGGCAATAAAGGGTGATGGAGAGAGGGTTGCAGAGAGATTTAAAACCGGGATGATCACTATCGGTGAGTGGATGGCAAGGAATTGCCTGAAGCTTAATTCCGATAAAACGGAGGTGGTTATCTTTGGCAACCTCTCACCAGCCTGGTCTGCAGATTGGTGGCCATCGGCCTTAGGTATACCTCCCTCCCCTACTGTCAAAGTCAGAAACCTAGGTGTCACTTTTGATGACCAGCTGAATTTCATGGCCCATGCAAATAAGGTGGCAGCCAACGCCCATTTCAAACTTAGAACGGTAAGAAAAATCATACCGTATCTACCAGACTCAGCAGCCAAAACGCTAGTCACCACTCTAGTCTTGACATCACTAGATTATTGCAACGGTCTGCTGCTCAATGCTCAGAGCAGAGTTATTAAAAAACTACAGACCGTGCAGAATGCGGCCGCTCGCGTACTATCAAAAAAACCCAAATTTGCACCTATCTCAGATACTTTGAAAAATTACCATTGGCTGTCCATTCACAACAGGGTGAAATTCAAAGCTCTATGCACAGTCTACAAGACATTACAGGATCAAGGACCTCGTTTCCTTAAAAATCAATTGATCCCCTTCAACCCATCGAGAACCCTCCGATCCATCTCACTCAACCAACTAGTGGTGCAACGTAGCCGAACAGCTTCTTGGGGTGATCGCCGCTTCTCAATTGCGGCCCCTAGACTCTGGAACACCCTTCCAATCCACATAAAAACATGCCCTTCGCTCCTTCAGTTTAGAAAAAAACTGAAAACGTGGCTATTTAACCAGTAATTTACATCTCCGTACTTCCTGATCAGGGTGAGACAACATTTGCATTTCTAGCGCCGAGACGCCTACGGGTATTTGCAAGCGCTCTATAAATATCATTAATAAATAAATAAATAAATAAATAAATAAGCAGTGTGAATCTCATGAAAAAAGGCAAAATTGCATACCAGAAGCTAGGTAGGAGGACACGATAAAATGAAGTCAAATTCTGATGCAATGCAAGTATGATGACTCTTCATTTAGCCAGATAAAATATTAATACACATTCCTGTATTTGCAGTTGATGCAAAATATGCTCAGTTTTCAACTCGGCTAAATATATATCAAGACTATGAGCTGTATAGTGTAGTTTGCTCGGTAGACCCAACTATAGTTGTTACTGGGAATTATGAAAGTGTTTCATGATAAAGTTTAATGGTAACTAAGGAGTTACTTAGTTAATTGGTAAAATATTTGGTCGACCAGGAAGAGGTTAACGGAGAATTTAGAGACATATTAAATTACTAGGAAAAGTATATGTGAGACACACGCATACGTGATTTAAAAAACACATAGATAGTTACTCAGTTCCTCTTGAAAACAAATGAAAGCAATATAGAGGGAATTAAAAGAGTTTCCTATTTTAGGGATATGTGAAGTGCATTTCAAAGCAATTACTATGAAACATATTTCTGAGGTTCACTCAGTTGTCATCTATTTGGAAGTTAGAAAGCTGTTGATTTCCTAAAGATTCTGAAGTGCCTAGAAACATCGCCCTCAGAAAACGACATAATCAGCTCATTTATTTATTGATATTGTCAGTTGCTTGTTTGTTAACTGTTCCAGAAGTAACCCCCTGCTCGGTGAGTCCAAGATGGTTCGACAGTGGGTGCTCTAAGGCACTTAGGAACCTTAAAATATCCTTGATAGAGATTCCCGTAATAGATTACAGGTGGGCAGCTGCCGTAATACCTATAAAAGTGCTCTTAAGGAACGGAGCTCCTTCCTCCAAAACAAGCCTGGGATGAGCTCATACAAGCAAGTAAACTAAAAGATAGAACCTTTTTCTGAAAGGTTATTTATAGTCCTTGTTTTTCAGAACCAGGTAAACCGAATTTATGTCATCATATCACTCATGACCAATGGAAGGATCATTTCCAGGCGGTTTATAATCATGAGGAAGGAGAACAACGTACTAATGATCTAGAGCACCTCCCATGTGCGGCGCCTATTAACTTTCATCTTGAAGAGGTTAGAATTTGGTATTGAGGGATTTTCCCAGAAAAAGGCTCCAGGTCCAGATGGGATTCCCCCTGACCTGCTTCAGAATAATATAGATGTGTGGGAACCGGTCCTGACTAGTGTATTAAATGCAACTGTGTTATCATCTATGCCCTCGTCTTGGTCTACTGCCATTATTGTCCTGATTTTCAAGAAGGGTGACAGGGATAACCCTCATTTTTACCGCTCCATATCCCTGATCAACTCTACTGTAAAGGTTGGGTCCTATTAAATAAGCTATCAGAGTGGGCAGATAAAAATCAAATCATTTTGGGGGTTCAATATGGCTTCCGCTTAAGTAAATCAACAGTAGATCAATGTCTGAACCTTTATCTTTTGATGTCTAAGTATACAATCACCAAATAGGGTTATGTCTAGCTAGGTTTTATGGAACTTACTGCAGCGTTTGATAACGTGAACCGCTATAAATTGTGGTTGTTACTAGACAAGTTAGGAGTCGAGCTCACAATGCTAAATATTTTTTTAAATGACTCTTTATGCCCATACAACAGCAGCCGTCAGATTTACCTAAGAGGGGTGTGTTAGATCCGGCACCATTGGCGTGGGCCTCCCCTGCATTTTTTGCCTTTGCCTCCTGTGTCTTTGCTGTGGGCTGGACTCCGTTCTGCTGGTCTAGATGCTTTGGGCACTTACCACTGCTGTTCTGTGCCAAATTGCAAGTGCTTCCTTTCTAAATTGTTGCTATGGATTGGTATTTCCATGATTGGCCTATTTGATTTACTATTCAGTCCCTGGTACAGTGCACTGTGTGTTCCTGGGGCCTGTAAATCAAATGCTGCTAGTGGGCTTGTGGCACTGATTGTGCCACCCACCTAAGCAGCCTGTAAAAGTAACTCTGGCCTGCCATTGCAAAGCTTGTGTGCAGTCTGGTACTGCCATGTCGACCTGGCAAGTGCACCTACTTGCCAGGGCCTAACCTTCCCTTTCCTTACATGTTAGTCACCCCTAAGGTAGGCCCAATGAAGTCGCAGGAACTAAAAGACTTAACCGCCAGCTCCCCTGAATTTACTTGCTGGGAATGCTAACCTGCAAAGAGGTGCCTGCTGTTGTTTTGGACCTCTAGAGACTGATTTCCGGTGGAAGCTGGAAAAGTAACGCAACTTTGAAGAAGCGAGACGCATCCACACCTGTTTCCGACGCATCACCGAAGAAATCGTCGCAGCGCCTGCCGAGGTTTGAGAAATCGCTGCATGCCGCATCAGGTGCAATGATCCCCGAAGTCTGAGATCTTTGCACCGAGTTTGACGCAAGGCCTGCTATGCAGCTGCAAGAATTCACACATCGTTCCGGATCATCGCATCGAGGTGCCAAGTGTGTCGCTTTGTTGAAGGACGCAGTAAGAAACTGATGGATCACCTCCCCACGCAGTGAGAAACCGACGCATCACCTCCTCTTCGGCAAGGAACCAAAGCATCACCTTCCCTGTGCTGCAGTAAGGAACTGACGCAACACCTCCCCTGGAGCAAGGAACCGACACATCACCTTCATTGAGTGTAAGGAACTGACGTATCACCTTCACTGCAGCCTTTTTAGTTGTTTGTGTGACGCATCCAAGGTACTTTGTGAAAAAAGTGTTGCATCTGCAATTTGCTTTGAACTGAACTATTTCTACCATTTGAAAGTCATATCTTTTTACTGTATTGTGGATTTTTGCAGTTTGGTCTTGTTTTGGTTTAGATAAAGATTACTTATTTCTCTAAACTGGTGTCCATTTGTAGTGTTTTCACTGTATTGCTGTATGTGTTCACAAATGCTTTACACACTGCCTCTGAGATTAGCCTGTCAGCTCGTGCCACTCTACCAAGGGGGTGAGTGGGGGTTATTTTAGAAGTATATCCCCCTTACCCTGACTAGAAGCAAGGGTCCCTATTTCGACAGTGATACCTACCTCTGCCAACTAGAGAACCCCATTTCTAACAGGGGGACTTGATGATAATTTAAAATGTTCAAGAGTAGTGCGTCAAGGGTGTGTTCATGCCCCTTTTTTATTTACCTTATACATCAATGGGTTATAACCTGCCCTTATATCCCTGTAGGCTGATACGCAGAGAATGCTCAGTAGATGAGTGCCTGTTCTGTTGTATGCGGATGGCGCTGTGCTTACAGCATGTACATCCAGAGCTTTGCAAGTCTTAATTGATATGGAGTGGTGTGGCTCACTGGTTAGAGGCGGCAGACCCGAGAGCAGAGGACGGCCTGGGACCAGGGTTCAATTCCTGACGCGGCAGGGTCGTGGACCAGGGTCAGCGGACTCGATAATTCTCATCTCGGTGCCTACTCTAACCAGGGATCACACTCGGCAACTCTGGGCATTAGCTTGCCTCATCTCCACAATGGCCCCCCCACATACGCCGGGGATGCCTGGTTTCACCTTGGAGATACCCAGTAGGGACCATCTCACAGGGAAAGCCAGGGCGGGTTCCCCAGCGGTCTACTGCGCAGAGATACTCCTTCGGGAGTCGATTCTAGTGCATTACAAACCCACAATTAATTAATGTGTTTGTTTCCTTCAAAAATGGGCTGGATTTGTCTCCTAATTTCACCAAATAATTTATGATGGAACTAGTTTCCAGAGGGACTTACAAGGAAGGTACTTTTAGTTTATCCAAGGTCCCGGCTATAGCATATCTTGGTGTTTTATTTGAAGTCGAATTACATTGGATTAACCTGAAGGCAGAGAAGTATAGGGACATGAAAACATCGATGGGAGCTATTACAAATTATGCACATAGATTGGGCACATGGTCCTCGAGGGTGATTATAAAATTATATCAGTCCTTTTGCATTTCCAAGGCCCTGTACAGCAGTGAGATCCTAGGGTACAAGGCAGTTGACAAATTACAGATGGCGCAAAATACATTTTTAAGACGGGTTTTAAAAGTCCCCCCGAGAACCCCTCTTACTTGACATGAAGAACTTGGGACCAAGTATATTACTGATTTGGCTGCAGTTAAGCCTCTGTTGTGTTGGGTGAAAGTTTGGTCTAAAGAGGAGGCATCTTTTAATCGAGCAGTAATTTTGGACTGCCTTTCACTGGACAATGTTTTTTTAATCTCATTTTTAAGATTAAAGATTTTTTTTTTAAAGCCAGCGCAGAGCGTGAGGGCATGGAGCTCAGTAAACCCATGGTAAGAGCACATGCTCTAGTCAAATCAGGGCAGGGTATAGAGACTTATCTCGCCATTTTAACTAGTGCCCATGACAGATATTTTATAACTCATTTTAGATTAAATATATTCCATCACTTAGTGGCCTCTCCTCCGGGGTTTGTCTTACGAGCTGAGGATAGAAGGCCCTGTGGCTACAACAATAGGTCTCCATAGGATCTCCTACATTTTGTCTTTGTATGTAAATATTTTACGCACCCTAGGTGACTGCATCTCTAACCTTATTTAAAAGAAATGGAATTCAGGCATGCTCGTATTGCACTTTTGCACTTGCACCTTTTGGGTAATGCCAACACACTGTTTGTTGTTTTAAAAGTTTTAAGAGCAATATTAAGATCAAGAAACTCTAGATACGATTGAGATAGACAGGCACATTTGTGATTTGTATAGTGATGAAATATGGTTTTAACTGATTAGTCATTGTTTTTTTCTTTTAACCTATTGTATCTTTTATGGCTGTGTTTTACTGCTGAATAAAGTTTGTTATATATCCTAAAGAACGATTTCTGAGGGTAAATGGGCAAAATATCGATTCCAAAATATAGACAAACCAAAATATCGAGTCCTAAATATAGAATGGACAAAATATCGAATGGACAGAATATAGACATCAAAAATATCGTTTTGAAGGTAAGTAATGTAATATTAATTTTAAAAATATAGACCGTCAAAATATCGAAGTACATAATATAGTTTATTAAACATATCGAATTTTTAATAATATCACATTTTTATAAGTGTTTTTTATGTTAGTATATGTATGAAAACTGTATATATTTTTGTAATTTATTTTAAGAAATTAATTTTATGTTATTTAATTATTGTGTAATTTAATTCTGTAGCAGGTTGTGGGTTTATAGGGGCATAGGGTGGGAAGTAATTTAATTATATTTAATTAAATATGTTAATTAACTAATTGATATTTATTTAGAATACATTGTTAATTAATTTTTAATTGGTAATTAATTAATTCTTAATTGATAATTATTTTTTATTAATTTATTAATTGATAATTATGTGAATTAAATTATTTATTTTCTGTAGCGGGTTGTGGGTTTATAGGGGAATAAGGTGGGAAGGAATTTAATTATAATTAATTAAATATGTTAATTAATTAATTTGTATTCATTTTTGATTACATTGTTAATTAATTGTTAATTGGTAATTAATTAATTATTAAATGATTATTTTTTATTAATTGATTAATTGATAATTATGTGAATAATATTAATTTATTTTCTGCAGCGGGTTGTGGGTTTATAGGGGAATAGGGTGGGAAGTAATATAATTATAATTAATTAAATATGTTAATTAATTAATTGGTATTTATTTTGAACAAATTGTTAATTGCTTTTTAATTGATAATTAATTAACTCTTATTTGATAATTAATTTTTATTAATTGATTAATTGATAATTATGTGAATTATTTTAATTTATTTTCACTAGAGTGGGAATAGTAAAATGTACCCCTATGCTATCCAACGCTTTCCCTACTGTTGCACTCTCATTCGTGTATGATTCTCTCAAGGCACAATCCTTGGATTTTAAATTGTATTGTATTGGTTTGTATGAATTTGCATTGCATTTTATTACTTAGACATTGGTTTTTAATAAAATTAGATTGTTAACGATTCTATTTCTTTGTGGAAATCTTTTTATATTACCTGACACAGAGTGGACCATAGGTCCTTCTTCCCTGATAAGACAGGGCTGAGGTGAACAAGTTGACTCCAGGGATTCCCCCTTTGACTCACTGTCTTCCTACCCTGTTCCCTGGTGAAAGTGGGGTACCCTCTCTTTTGAAACCCATAGTAATTTTTACCCCTACGCTATCCAACGCTTTCACTACTGTTGTACTCTCTGGAGTGGGAAAAGTAAATTTTACCCCTACGCTATCCAACGCTTTCCCTACTGTTGCACTCTCTGGAGTAGGAATAGTAATTTTGAACCCTACGCTATCCAACCCTTTCCCTACTGTTGCACTTTCTGGAGTGGGAATAGTAATTTTCACCCCTACGCTATCCAACACTTTCCCTACTGTTGCACTCTCTGGAGAGAGAATAGTAATTTTTACCCCTACGCTATCCAACGCTTTCCCTGATGTTGCACTCTCTGTTGTGGGAATAATAATTTTTACCTCTACGCTATCCAACGCTTTCCCTACTGTTGCACTCTCTGGAGTGGGAATAGTACATTTTACCCCTATGCTATCCAAAGCTTTCCCTACTGTTGCCCTCTCTGGAGTGGGATTAGTAATTTTTACCCCTACGCTATCCAATGCTTTCCCTACTGTTGCACTCTCTGGAGTGGGAATAGTACTTTTTACCCCTACCCTATCCAACGCTTTCCCTACTGTTGCACTCTCTGGAGTGGGAATAGTCATTTTTACCTCTACGCTATCCAAGGTTTTCCCTACTGTTGCACTCTCTGGAGTGGGAATAGTAATTTTTAACCCTGCGCTATCCAACCCTTTCCCTACTGTTGCACTCTCTGGAGTGGAAATAGTAATTTTTACCCCTACGCTAACCAACGCTTTCCCTACTGCTGCACTCTCTGGAGTGGGAATAGTAATTTTTACCCTCCCGTTATCCAACGCTTTCCCTAATGTTGCAGTCTCTGGAGTGGGAATAGTAATTTATACCAGCACGCTATCCAACGCTTTCCCTACTGTTGCACTCTTTGGAGTGGGAATAGTAATTTTTACCGGAACGCTATCCAACACTTTCCCTACTGTTGCACTCTCTGGAGTGGGAATAGTAATTTTTACCCCTACGTTATCCAACGCTTACCCTACTGTTGTATTCACTGGAGTGGGAATAGTAATTTTTAACCCTACGCATTCCAACGCTTTCCCTACTGTTGCACTCACTGGAGTGGGTATAGTAATTTTTACCCCTACGCTATCTAACGCTTTCCCTACTGTTGCACTCTCTGGAGTTGGAATAGTAATTATTGCTCCTACGCTATCCAACGCTTTCCCTACTGATGCACTCTCTGGAGTGGGAATAGTAATTTTTACCCCTACGCTATCCAATGCTTTCCCTACTGTTGCACTCTTTGGAGTGGGAATAGTCATTTTTACCCCCACGCTATCCAACGCTTTCCCTACTGTTGCACTTCCAGGAGTGGGAATAGTAATTTTTACACCTCTGCTATCCTACGGTAATAATATTGTGTATTTTTTATTAATATTATGTTATTATATATATGTTTTAACAGATATGATTGTTTTTTTTTATAAGTTAAATTTGTTATTTAATAATTTTTAGGTAATTTAAGTATTTTTAAGTATATTTTAGCTATTTATTTTTAATTTTTTTAAATTTTACATTAATTTTAATAAATTCAATATTTTTATAATGTATATATATAAACGATATTTTGCGGTCGATATTTTGGTACTTACCTGTTTGTAGATAGGAATTCGCTATTTTGTCTGTCGATATTTTGGAATCTATATTTTGGGTAGTCTATATTTTTTCCCTCGATATTTAGTCAGTGATCCTTTTTGAGATCCACTCAGAAGTTATTTACAGAGAATGTAAAATGTTGGTCAATTTTGTTGAAAAATAATTGTTTAGGGTATGCCCAGATGAAATTTCTATTGAACTTATTCATTTCATAAAAAAATATTTTGAGAACGTTCACAAGAGACCTGTAGGAACTGTAGGAAGTGTCTCATTTGTAGTAGAAGATTTTGTGAAGTCCACTTAAAAGCGATTTCCATTGAATGTAGAGAGTTACTCAGTTACTAGTTAAATGTTTGTAAGAAGTAATTAATAGGGTATGTGGATTGTGACTTAGATCATGGGCAAATATGTATGAGGTCAAATCAGAAGTAAGCAATAGGTCATGTTGAGAATTACTGATTTCCAAAGCTCGATTTGGTAAGGTAAATTCAAAACAGTTTCCAGTAAAAGTGCAGTATCATTTGGTTTCTGGGAAAAATAGTTGTTTGATTCAGCCAGTGAGAATTGCAGAGAGCATAAAACGTTACTGAATTTACAAGGAACAATCTGTGAGGTCACCTAAAGTGATTTATTGGTAATGTACAGACTGACTTAATTTTCAAAGTCAAATTTGTGAAGTCTACTTAAAAACCATTTTCTTGGAATGTTAGGAGTTACTCACTTCATCAGAAAACAATATATGTGAGCTTCCCCCACTAGAAATTTCCCTATTACATTGAGTTACATGATTCCCAAGTAGGATTTAGGTGACTACCAGGAAAAACAGACAGTTATCTACACCTTTACAGTGTAATGAATGAGCATCCTGTGAGTGCACTTTACTGTTGTTTATTGTTGTATGGTGAAGTTGAATGCCCTGAAGTTGGAAACATTGGCGTATGTATGGCACTGTGGTACAAGCATGAGAGATGCGATAGAACCTTCCACTAGGATAAAGCCAGCAATGTATTACAAGAGGGAAAACCTCCAGAGGCAGAGACCTAGAGAGGCAAACATCTACCAACCGCTTTGCTACAGGATGATACCATGTGAATTTCCTGAATGGTAGTCTACTGACAAGTGTTAGGGCATTAACACTTGTCAGTGGAGCACCCCGTAATTGTTGTAGGATTCCATTATTTTTATTCTGAATTGTTCATTTAATTTTGCACAGGGAAAGCACATGCAATACAGCTTTCTAGGAGTTGATAGATATTTTGTTTGTGAATATTTTGTCTTAGTTTTATGAGTCCTGCTTACTTGATCAGTTTTATGGCTATTCTGGGATGGTGGAAGAACATTTGTGGTCCGTGGTCAGTATAAAGTACAGGTTGAGCGACAATTCATTTTGATATTATAAATGAACTCAACCCAATTATTGGGCGATCACCTTCTAGCTTGAGGTAGCTACCAGGGGATAGTTGCAGTTGCTGGGTGGGTGTCTCAAAGTGCACTTTTTTGTTTGTTTAATAACTTCTTAATAACTTCTTAGATGCCATGTTGTCAAAAATACATTTACATATTTCTTTTCCAAGCACCCCACCAGAACTTAATGCAACAACGGTTGGTTTTTATGCCATGGATCAGTTCCCATATGCAATAGAATGTGCTGATGGCACTCACATTCAACTATGTCCTCCATCAGCATCAGAGCATGCATTATGGAATAGAAAATATCACCATTCTTTAAATAGACAGGTAGTTTGTAATTCTGCTTATGTAATAACCCATTTAAAGGCTAAACACCCGCGGAGTTCACATGACTCCATCTCTCGTTATTCAGGCCTTTATAACTGGCTGGCAAGAGGAGATTTCGGAGAGGGACATCTTCTTGGTAAGTATTATTTTACTTAACTGTTTATTTGTATGACACATTATGTGTTTACAAAACTTAATTTTATGTTTTTCTCAATGTAGGCAACAATGCATATTATATTTGGCCCTGGATTATGACCCCTTACCTAATGGCAGAACTACAATGGAGGGAAGATACAACTACGTACAAGATCAGTAATAGAGCACATGTTTGGGATTCTGAAGATAAGATTTTGTTGCCTTCATAAAAGTGGTGGAGCATTGCTGCACACACATGAAAAAATGTGTTAAATCATAGCTGCATGAGCTTTTCTTCACAATATAGCAACGAGAAAGTTGAACCTCATAATGACAGTTCAGATAGAGATGAAAAACAAAACCCATGCACATTCCAACCAGGACAACCATGACAGCTGAGGGCAGAGCATGACAAATTGACATTACAACAAATAATTATTTCTAAGCTAAGTACCAAATAATTAAATTGACAAATATTTGAATGCTCATAATTGTCCTTTATTGTATATATATATACATATATTTATATATCACCGCAGACTCCTCCAATAAATAAAAGTATGAAGCCCAGGGGAATCCAGGAAACCTTTTAATGGAAAATTCGGGCATGATACATTTCGGCATTACAGCCTTCTTCGGATGCCACTAAACAACAGGATGCTGCTCCACCCGCTCCTTTGAATAGCTTGCTCAACTCCTATTGGTCGGAGTGCACCTTGCCCCAGATCACATGTCCGTGTACACACTGCAGAGCCAATTGAACTGCAGTTCCCAGCAGCCATCAAATTTGGATAAGTACTACGAGTGGGGAAACAAGCAGAAATCCAGCCCATGTGGTTCAGAGATGAAAATGTCAAAGATGCAGGGTGGCTGGTTGCTTGCGCCTGGTGTGAATTATAGTCCAAAAGGCTTCCCTGGGTCCCCTATAATGTTCAAGCCCCCCATGCAGGTGTCCGCCGGGCTAAGAGCCACCGTGCAATGGGAGCGGCTCCACTTGAAATCACGAGCTGCGCCTGTCAGCAGCCACTGGCTTGGTGAGCACTGGAGGCGGGCCGGAGCTATCTGATACCTCGGAGAAACAATAACGCAGTAAACAGCAGATGCCAGCAAGCTCAAGCCTCTTGAAGAACAGGGCCTCATTAGCGCCTCTGGCCGGTGTGAATTATCACCGCAGACTCCTCCAATAAAGAAAAGTTTGAAGCCCAGGGGAATCCAGGAAAACATTTAATGGAAAATTCGGGCATGATGCATTTCGACAATACTGCGTCCTTCAGATGACACTAAACAGCAGGATGCTGCTTCACCCGCTCCTTTGAATAGCTTGCTCCACTCCTATTGGTCAGAGTGCACCTTGTATATATATATATATTACCTACTGGCAGTCGCCAGTAGGTATATATAGTTAGGATTTTTTTCCTATGGGATTTCTGAAAATTCTATGTCGAATAACTTTGGTGTTTGTGGACGGAATTGGCTGGAATTTTCAGGAAAATGGCACATTTTGTTTCTGACCAGCCCATGAAAATTTGGGGGAGTTTCGTCAAGGGGGGGCTGAGAACAAAGGGGGGTCCTAAAACGCGTTTTTCCCATTCATTTTTCCATAGGGCGGTTGGACTCACTTTTAGCTCGAACGGCTGAATGGATTTACACGAAACTTGGCAAAATTGTAGGGACTGGTAGCCCGATGTGCCTTTGCTAGGTCTCAAGATATGTGCTCCAGTGGATTTTGAGAAATGAACGTTCAAAAAAATATATATATCTGTGACAGCGTCCCGGTTAGCACCCCGGTTCGCGTACCTGACGCGTAACGGAACTTCGCGAGGAGAAGAGGATTGGCTCCCCGGTGACTGTGAGCATTCTAAACAGTCCGGAGCGGCCGCCATCTTGTGTCTCAGTAGGATCGAGACACAAGAGGTGGCAAAAACAAAGGGGGAAATGAGCATAAGGGGGCAGAGTACATACTCCCTGACCCCCTAGGTTTGATGAGGGGGCTTTAAAAGGGCCCCGCGGGGCAAAAAATAATAATTTTTATGATCGTTTTTTTGCGGGGGGAGCGCTCGGTACGCGCATCGGGAAGCGGTCCGGGGAGCGTAATATAGGGAAAAAAGAATGAAAGAATGTTCAAATATTGTATGTTTATTGATTGTTCTTTTTGTTGTATTTTTTTAAAAAAATGTATTTAAGTACCAACATGTAGGTACCAATGCAGAGTCTAAAAAGAAATATACACTGTTTCCTTTGTAGATATCTTGCATGTTGTTTCAGAAGTTATTGTGGTATATGGAATTCATAGCATAGTCTGTGAGGAAAGCAGAAAGAACATGGAGGCAGGAGATGATAAAGAGATGTTAAATACACATTGGAGATAATATAGTGGGAGAAAGGAAGTAACTATGAGCAAACTTACTATGTAACACAAAAAAGTTGCACAGTATATTTTAAGTCTCAGTTTATATTTTATCTTTTTGGGTACTATTTCATAATTTTTTTTAAAAAAAGAATAATGTCTCAAACAATTTTAACTTTCAAAATTTAAATTTATTGTTCTGATTTTTCAAAATCTAAGAGAATTTGTAACATTAAATCATCAGGTATGTCTTCCTTTTCATTCCAAGAATCACATTCTTCAGCACATTTTAATAATTCTTGGTCTACTGTTTCATCCATAAAATCTAGTTCTTCTTTTTCTTGGTTTGGATTGTTTTCAATCTTAATTTCAAATGAAATTGTATTTTCTTTTTGCTGTGCTTCCATTTTCTTGCTGTAAATTGCATAAAAAATAAATATATCAGTGGAGATAGGGCACTGTTGGGTTTAAGTTCAGACAGGAACTTGTGAGGTTTTAACAGTGAAGTACTCTTTGGGCAGTGCTTGGTTTCAGGCAGGAAGTAGAACTATTAAAAAGGGCCTGTGATGAAGCCTAAGTAAATTCATAATAATACCACAGAAGCCTAACTCAATCAATAATTTAAATAATTACGTCTTTCTCAATGACTAACTCTTATAGAGGGACAGTATGTAACTATCTGAAAACGTTTTCCTAAATTAATTTAAATTGCATAACATAGTTCTCCTTTCAAATTTTTTAAATGATATCTTACCTTTGTAAAAGAAGTTAAAGTTGACAGTGAAAATGCTCTTGAAATGTACTTCAGGAAGAAGTAGTCAAAATGGCTGTGTTTCTCTCTCTTTCTTTATATATATTCAGGTACATAACCAATCAAATGTCTTGAAATAATAGTAGAAAATGAAAGTAACATTTTAATTGGTTGTCAATTCTAACACTTCATATGTGTTTTTGTTATGTAATTTACCTCAGGATATTTAGTCAGGCCTACAGCATAATTTTCTCAATGGAATTCCATCAAATATGGGTAAATGGTAGGGACTGCTATGTAGTAGGGCCTATTCTATATTTGATGAAAGTGTCTCCAGTGGTTTTTCTGTAAATTACTTTCCGACCTTTTTATAGCGAGCGCTCACCGGTGCGCGTCCCGGTACGCGTACCTGCAGCGTTACGGGAGTCCTCCATTTTGTGTATCGGTAGAATTGAGACACAAGATGGAGGTGAAACAATGTTCGGAATGGGTAGAAGGGGGCACGGTAGACACTTTCTGACCCTCTAGGTTTTCTGAGGGGGGCTTAGGACGCTCATATAGGCAAAAAAAAAAACGCGTGGGGAGCGCCCGGTACGCGCACCGGTAAGCGAACCGGGGAGCGTACTTTGGTGAAAAATAGTGAAAAAAGTTAGAAAAAGATAAACGTATTTTTTTTTTTTTTAAGACCTTTATTGAGATACCAGGAGGGGTACACAGCTTGTGTGCCTACAACCTGAAACAGACAGGCCGGCAGCTCTTTGAAAGAGTATCACATCCAAGCAATAGAATTCTATCAAAGGAGATCTTAGGTAACACAGCATGTCGCCTACAACCCATCAGGGCCGGCCGCGTAGAGGCATATCACAAGCTGGTAGGACTGTCGGTCTCCGCCATTTCAATAATATAGAGAGAATAAATAGTCAACCTATGAGGTCTCATTTTATAATAACTCTTAAACCTGAACAACAACTCGGGGATCAGTGTAGACTTCCCAACCATCAGTAGTCCCACCATACGTAGTATAAGGTGAAGAGTATCAGTCAGCGCAGAGTATCTTTGTACTGCATTTCTTGCATGTATTCCATAAAATGTAGGTGAGTGTCTACTGCTGTTGGACGAGGAACTGAGACTGGTGGAGGAGGGAGACTTGAGCATGGTTTGTGCTCTGATTTGTGAAGATGGCAGTTATGAAGTGTCACATATCAGTCAGATGGCTACTGTGAAGTGGTTGATGAGCGGGGAATGATAAGCAGGAAATCGGAGGGACACGTCGACTAGGGTCCGTGCTGGTAAAAGAATGTAACTATCCTACTTTGTGTAAGGTAGTCAGGTAAGGGTAAACCATCGGTGTGAGGGTTCAGCTAGTGTACTGGGTTACGAAAAGAGGAAGTAAGTGTTCGGAGATGGGGTGGGTGGGGCGTATCTTGTTTCACGACCTAGTATCAGGCAAGTCTTGTAGCGCTGCAACGGTTGGTACGTGGTCGGGTACCGCGCGTGGGTTTGAATCTGGATCATCTATAGACTGGTGTCTGAGTAAGTACGCTGCAAACGGGCCCCAAAGATCTTTAGGACGTGACATTTGTGGTAATAGTTCTGCATAATTATGTAATTGGTCCTGCCAGGTGGACATAGAGGTTAACCAGGTCTTAAATTTGGGAGCTCGGCCTCGGCCCCATCTACTGGCAAGCTGTCGTTTCGCTAAGAGGAACCCCAATGCAAACAATTTCCGATTGTTCTTCAGCTCAGGGGGGGAGAGTCCCAGCAAGGCGATTCTCGGACACGGTGTGATTGCAATTTCCACTATGTCCGACATAGCTTCAAACACCTCCACCCAGTAAGAAGCAACTGAACAGCAAGTCCATGCTAAGTGCATGAAGTGGGCACTCGGGCGGTTGCAGCGGAGGCATCTGTCATCATCGCGTAAGCCAAAACGGTGTAGTTTAGCGGGAGTGTGATAGAGGCGGTGCAGAAATTTAAAATGCAGTAGTCTGAGGCGGGCATTGCCTGTCACTGAGTTGGTATGGGAGCAGCTCAATTCCCACTGGTCATCCGTGAGTGGGGCATCCAGGTCCCCATCCCATTCTGTGCGCGCTCGAAGGGCAGGGGGTATTACGGCCGAGTACGCGTACTTATATAACATGGAGACGACGTGTTTCGGGGCTGTAGTTTGGAGTAGTACATGTAAGGGCGCCATAATTTCCGGCTCGTTCGGGAAGCCCGGGAGTGGCTGCCTTGACGTCGTGCCGCAGTCGTGCGTAGAGGAACGTGTCCATGGTCGAGGGAACCTGATCCCCAAACAAGTGGGCAGAGGAGCGAAATTTCCCCTCCACATACAGATCACCCCACGTATGAAGTGCCAATCTGGTAAGCATTTTGCAGCCTAATTCCTCGCAGGAGACACTCAGTCTGGGGTCGTGTGCGATGGGCATAAGCGGGGAGTAAAGAAAGGCAACGTTAGCCCGATTCGCAATCCTGCGCCAGGCTTGCACCGTACAGTCAACGGTGGAGGGATCTCGATCGGTCACACGGGATTCCGTGTAGAGATACCCCGATGGCCTAGCAGGCCTCATATACCCATCCTCCACGGCGAGATGTGCCATGAAGGGCGGAGGTCGGAGCCAGTAGGCCGCAAAGTGAGCTTGTGCGCAGTCGAAGTAGAGGCTGAAGTTAGGGACCTCGAACCCGCCTTGGTGGTAGGGCAGTTTTAGCGTTGATAGTGCCAATCTGACCTGTTTCCCGCCCCAGATCAATCTGGACAGCTGGGAATCTAGGGAGCGGAAAAAATGTGACCCCGGACTGTAGGGGATGTTCGTGAATAGGTACAGTAGTTTAGGGAGTATGACCATTTTGATCAGGGAGATACGTCCCGCCATGGAGAGTGGGAGATGAATCCATCTAGTGATAGTGTCCGTTAACTTGTCCAGGACGGTGCCATAATTCGCCCTAATAAGGGTCTCGCGGTTTCTGGTGATGGTTATGCCCAGGTACTTAATCTCGTCTCCCTCCCACACCAGAGGGTAATCGAGAGGGAACTGCGTGGTTTTATCCGTAAGGGGGAATAAGGCTGACTTTGACCAGTTGATTTGAACCCCGGCGATAGCTCCGTATTTAGTGACCTCTCGTAGGAGAGGGTTCAGATTGTCTTTCGGCTTATGGACATATAGGGTCATGTCGTCCGCATATAGCGAGACGAGTATCTGCCTGTCAGGGTAATTTAAAGAGCGCTGATTATGGTACTGTCGGAGTTTGGCGGCGAGGGGTTCAATAGCAATCGCAAAGAGGACCGGGGATAAGGGGCATCCTTGCCGGGTACCCCGTTGTATCTCAAAGTTGTCGGATCTAGATCCATTCAGCAGGACCGCCGCGTGAGGCTTGTTATAGAGAAGTTTAATCCAGTCTATAAAACTGTAGGGTGTACCCATGCGTTCCAGCAATGCAAATAGATAATCCCATTCCAGGGAGTCAAAAGCTTTGGTAGCATCAAGGAAAACTACCGCAGCTTCACACCTGGGAGTGATGTCCTGCAAGATTGCCTGCAGAGTGCGTAAATTATGAGAGGTGGCACGATTCGGGACAAAGCCTGCCTGGTCCGGGAGGACCAATCATTCCATAAGGAGGTTGAGGCGGGTAGCCAAAACCTTAGCCAATATCTTAACGTCCGTATTTAGCAGGGATAGGGGTCTATACGAATCGCAGTGCTCGGGGGGCTTGCCATGTTTCAATAGGGAGGTGATGAGGGCTTCTCTCATGCTAAATGGCAACGTACCCTCCTCGAAGGCGATGTAGTATACTTGTTGCAGAATAGGAGCTAAAATGTGGATGTAGGTCTTGTAAAAATCTATAGGTAGGCCGTCCGAACCAGGGGCCTTGCCCGATTTCATACTCATTATGGCGTCCTTGATTTCGTCCAGTTCTAGCTCATGGTGGAGGAATTTTTGTTGGGTCGGGCCCAGCCAGGCTATGGCTGTGTCCTCGAGGTAGGAACCCAGATCCAGTTCCTCTCGTCGATGGGAGGAGTAAAGCGTCTTGTAGTGGTTGGTGAGGACATCAAGTTGGCTGGGGAGATCCCTATGTGGGACGTCATCCTCGTCCATCAGGGTGGTAATATAATTGCGGTGCCTCAGTGGTCGTACAGCCGAGGCGAGCGCCCTGCCCGGCCTGTCCCCTTCCCCGTATATACGTGCAAGGTATGGTTTCCCCAGAAATTTGCATTCCCTCTCCGCTTCAACTGTGTATTCATCAATTTTGTGTCTAAGTCGCACCCTGGCCGTATGATCCTGTCCGCTTTGGACCAATTCCCGTTCTAGTGCCTTGATCTCAAGTTCAAGCTGTCGTAGTGAGCCTCTAAGTGCTTTAAGGACACCCCCACCCTTTGATATGCACCACCCCCGGACAGTGACTTTAAATGCCTCCCAGACCGTGGCCATGCTAGAGACGGAGTTAATATTGCGATCAAAGAAGTCTGTGATGTCCTGCTCCAATTCCGCTTTGAAAGCGGTGTCAGTGAGGTGTGCGGGGTTCAGTCGCCAGGATAAGTATGGGGAGATTAAAAGGGGGATACGTAGGGAAAGGAGGACCGGAGAATGGTCAGATAGCGTGCGCGCGAGGTGCAGGGATTTCACAATCCAGGGAGCTATGCCAGGAGTCAGGAAAATGTAGTCCAACCTGGCCCACGTGGAGTGTACTGCTGAGAAGTGTGTACCATGCTTCAGGGAGGGGTGTAGGTGCCGCCAAGTGTCTATTAACTGATGGTCGTCCACTATGTCCTGTAGGGTACGCTGGGTGTGGGTGTAGTGCGTTGGTTGTGGATGCGACCTATCTAGCCCTGGTTGTAGAGCAGTGTTGAAGTCTCCCCCCAACACTACGCTGGTGATGTCTAGCGACTGGATCTTGCCCCACATAGTGAGAAGCGTCTCTGGGTCGTCAATATTAGGGCCATAGTAACAGGCGAAGAGTATGCGATGAGTATGTAGTGTACCCCAGACCATGCAGTACCTCCCGCCCGAATCTACATTCGTGCCTTCTGGAGTGAAGCCCAATCCTTTCTTCACCAGTATAGCTGCGCCTCTGGAATAGTTGGAGTAGGACGCAAACACCCTGTGGGAAGCCCATCTCGAAGCGAAGAGGGGAAGCCCACCGGGGGGGAGGTGTGTTTCCTGCAACAGGGCGACAGAGATTCCGTGTCTGTCTAGGTAGCCTAGTACCTGCCTCTTCTTTCTCGGGTCGTTCAGCCCCCTAACATTCCACGACACCAGGTGAAAGTCAAGTGTAGGGAGTCTAGCATTCATGTCTTCCATCTAACCCATGATAAGAGAGCATGGCAAGCATATGTGACAAACGAGATCAAACATTCAGAATTAAGATCACAAACCAGAGCAGTTCGTAAATTCGTCCTATCTACCCTCCCCCATCCATGGGACAATGTAATATCTGTAGCATCTGTGCATGGGTAAGACATAACCAATCCCAAACAAAAAAAAAACACTGTCACGCCGAGACCCAGTGTGGCATGTCATGTACAGAAGTTCAGATATAATGCAGGTGACTGGGTCTTCAGATACCTTGGCGTGACATTCCCGCCCTCCCCCACCCACTACGGCATCCCAAACCAGCCGAGAAAGAGTATCCCACCCCCTCCCACAACATCCCAAGAAAATCAAAACGAAGAGCAAACACCAACCACCTCCCACCCTCAGAAGGGAAGAGGTTTGCAGGGGATCACCCATTGGGGGTTTCAACTAGGGGGCACCAGACCAGCCTCCCACCTCCCTACTTTCACCCGCCTAGAGGTGCGGGACGGAGGTGGGTGATTGAGCACACAGGTATATGTCAGACCAAAATGTATAAGCATTATAACGAACACCTCACCGGCTGTGGTATCAGTTGGGTCCCCTACGGCATATCCCTAGCCGCCCAAGGGGTTGGCAGTCCAAGGTGCAATGCAGGGAGTAGTTCAGAAATTCGGAGGCAGCTATCCATCACATGGGGCCTCCGGCTACAAAGAGTCAAGGAGCAAGTGAAGGCAGGAGCCGCAGATTACACATCCGTGAACAAAGTTAGTCTTGTTGGGACAATGGAGATTGCGACCTGGAGCGTCGCCGTTCCGCATCTTCTCGGGATTGTTCCTTCCTCTGCTGCTTCAGAAAGTCCTCCACTTGTTGAGGGTTTTGGAAAAAGTGTTGTTTACCATGAAGGGACACTTTTAGTTTGGCAGGGTAAAGCATGGCATAGGGGATTTCCAGAGTTTGAAGTTTCTTTTTGACTCCAGCAAATTTACGTCTGGCTTCTTGGACCGACGGGGTGAAATCGGGGAAGAAGGACAGGGTAGTGTTGCCATATTTTACTGGGCCCTGCTCTCTGGCACATCGCAGCACAGCGTCTCGGTCCCTGTAATTGAGGAATCTTGCTATAATCGGTCTCGGCTGGGCTCCCGGGGGAGGCCGCGCGGCGAGGGATCTATGTGCACGCTCGACGATGAGATGTGGGGAGAAGGCCTCCTTACCGAACAGTTCGACCACCAGGTTTTCCATAAAGACCTCCATCTTCCCAGTGTTTGTGGATTCCGCAAGGCCTACGACGCGAACGTTGTTGCGGCGGGACCGCGCCTCCAAATCCTCATTTTTGTCGGCGATTATTTTGAGGAGTCTGTCCATCTGGGTTGCCTGCTTGGAGCTGGATGCGGCACCGTCCTCCAAGGAAGAGATTCTTTCCTCGGCCTCCAGGATACGCGTGTCGTGGCGCTCTAGTTTGGAGACTACGCTGTCAATGCGGGAGTTAATTGCGTCCACTTTAGAGTCGATGGACGTTAGGCTCTGCTTCATGCCTAATAGGATGGTTTTCCAGTCCTCCTCCTGAGGTTCCGGTGAAGGGGGACTCTTCTCCGCAGCAGCAGTTGATTTGGGCGTTTTCTTGGCCTCGAAGGGGATCTTCGACTGCCTGGTGTCGGTACGACCCATCGCCCCCCTTGGTGGCGGCAGCGTTAGAGGGGAGGCGGCAGCCAGAGTGTAGGGCAGTGTGGACCAGGGGTGAGAGAGCCCTGGGAAGTTGTCCGGATCCAAAAGTCACAGGGCGCAGCAGTGCCAGAGATGTCCGTCCCCAGTAGCGTCAGAACCCGACCATCGACTGTACAAGCACCGCCAGGTCCAGATCTCCTTTCGCGGTTCGGATACAGGCTCGTGACCACTTGGGCCGGGGGAGGAGGGGTAGAGACCAGGCAGGCGGGTAGGTAAAAGTCCCAGCAGAGAGTCCGAGCCACCCGTGGGTACGGAACAGTACTATAGGCAGTGATCTGCAGGAGGGGATTTGACAGATCGGGTCCCTGTAGACCAAAATGGCGTTTTGGCGCCAAGCAGAGATGGGGTACCGCGGGTCACCGCGTCTCGGAGTGGGGGGGAACAGGCAGCCCCAGCAGGCGGAGGGGCACGTCCCCGCTCAACAGCGGTTGTTGGTCGTTCCTCGGGCCCCCCCACTAGCAGAGCAGCAGCGGGTGGCGGGTGAGACCAGGCAAGCAGCTATCACAGGTAGGCAGTGTGGGGACAGCGCCTATCAGGGCCCGACCAACGGTCCCTCAGTCCGCCCAACTAGACGCCGTCCTCCCGCGCGTCTCCTCGGCAGGGAGAGCAGCCACTCGCCGGCCTCCGAGCACCGGACTTTCCAGGTGGGCTGCCCCGGCCGAGAAGCAGGCTCCGACCCAGCTCGGGCAGTCCCGGTGGTGTTCTTGGGACACCGCCGGGTAGATCTAGATAGTGGCCGTGTAAACGCAGCAAGCAGCAGGCATCCAAGGCTCGGACGGGGTTATGCTCTACCGCCGAGCTCCTCCATCAGCAGAGACGCGGCAGGGAGCAGGCGAGAACAACAGTGTCAGTGGTCCCGGTCCGGCCGCATGAAGGGCAATGTCACCTCAGCCCAGAGTAACGGCTGTATCTTCCTCCCAGCCAGTAATGTGTCTTGAGCGCGCCGTTTCTCACCCCTTCGGATCCCCACGTACCGGGCAGCGGAGGTCACTTCCAGCAGGGTGGAAGGCGCCGGCGATCGCAGAACTACAGCTCTCCACTCCTGCGGCGGGAGGATCAGCTCCGCACAGGCCACGAAGCCGCAGCCTTTCCTGATGAATTGATCCCGCTGGGCAGCGGGCCGCCAGACAGCCAGGCAGTCCGCCCTCCGGTTTTCAGCATGTATCTCGGCCTTTGGCTGGGCTAGTGCGACATTCCAGGCACCGCTGTGTGCGGGGGAATATCGCGGACGATATGGTGCATCTTCCAGGTGGTATACACAGGTCAGGATGGTCTTTTGGATGATTAGGGTGCTCAATTGGGCGAGAGCCTCACGACAGAGCGGCCATCTTGGTTTGGCGCCACCTAGCGCCCCCCGAAAAAGATAAACGTTTTGAATGATCAGAGGTAGGGTAGCTCTGAAAAGAGCTATTGGGTTCTGTGGCTAATTTAGGTACCTACAAGTAGGTTCCAATGCACAGTTTTAAATTCAGGAGGAATATTTTATTCCCCTCATCGGAGAAGTGCACACCATCTCCTCTGTAGATGTCTTGCATGTTGTAACGCAAGTTATTGTTGTATATTAAACCCATTCTAAAGTCTCTCATGTAAGCAGAAACAGATTTATTCACATGTTTCCTTGCTTTCTCAAATTGTGGAAAAAATTGGTTGGACCACTTCCATTTCAGTCTTTGGCATATATTGGAATATACCAAGGCAGTTTGGGGAAAAAGTGTCATCAATTGATGAAAGGTGTCCTTTAAAAACATTTCCAGACCAACCCCAGTCATAGTCCCAAAATCATTTCCACCACAGTGCACTATTAAGAGGTCAGGGTTTGGCAGATGCATAAAAAAATTATATTAAAAACATATAAAATACACTTTTCATTTAAAAGAATAATACATTTTACAGCTTTTGATATTTTCTATAAAAAAACATTGACATTCACTGAAAAAACCATAGGTTATAGACCATATATAGTTAGGAATTAGCATTTACAAAACCTTGAAAATTCACAGAAAAAAACCATAGGTTATAGACCATATATAGTTAGGGATTAGCATTTGCAAAACCTTATTTTACTCACACAAAACCATTGAAATTCGCATATATAGTTAGTTGCACTAACTATATATCGCGCACCCGTAATCCACTGCTGATGATGTCACATATTGCATCATTCATGACATGGTCAGTGACATCACTGATGACATCACTGATAACATCTCAAATTACATCACTGATGACATCACTGATGACATCTCAAATGACATCACTGATGACATCTCATTTGACATTACTGATCACATCACTGATGATATCAGTTATGTGATAATACAATGAACCTCTTCAGACTCTACTATAACCTTAGATACAATCAGTGTAAACAGACACTCACAGACTGTCACTCATCCATGGAGTTACTCACACACCTAGTCAGTCATGCAAAGAATCAATCACACCTCCATTTCCTCAACTATACAGTTATACACACCTTACTTATTCAAACGTATACTAACACATATTTACTCTCTTATACAATCCCTGATACAAGTTCACAATGATCCATACAGCCACTCACACATTCACTGGCTCTTATGCATAGTTATTTATATATGTCAACTCTCACATGTACTGTGTTTTACATATGTACTTACTTTGACATGCACAGAGTCATACACCTCCCAGCCACCCCACACACACTCAGTCTCCCATACAAATACTTGGGCAACCAATCAATAACCCATATAGTTACTCATATAGCTACTGATCAACACAAGCAGCAGTTTACAGAACAACAGACATAATGATGCACAAATAAAGACAGTTTAGTCACTAACCCATGCACTCAGTGAGCCACATTTAATCACTCACTCATACAGTCAGTCATGCACCTACTAAATCCTTCATCCAGACACTTATACATCCACTCATTCTTCAAGACATATTTTAACTTTACAGAAACATACAGTCACTGGATGTTGTCATCAGTGATGTCATCAGTGAAGTCATTTGAGATGTCATCAGTGATGTCATCAGTGATGTCACTGACCATGTCATGAATGATGCAATATGTGACATCATCAGCAGTGGATTGCGGGTGCGCGATATATAGTTAGTGCAACTAACTATATATGCGAATTTCAATGGTTTTGTGTGAGTAAAATAAGGTTTTGTAAATGCTAATCCCTAACTATATATGGTCTACAACCTATGGTTTTTTCAGTGAATATATATATATATATATATATATATGAGTTTCAAAGTCCGCTGGGAACTTCGAAATATATATATATATATATATATATATATATATATATATATATATATATATATATATATATATATATATATATATATATATATATATATATGTATTAAATTCAAAAAGATTGCCCCTGTGAGACAATCCACTACGCACATTTTCTTGCTTCCTTTTTAATGGACTCCGCCTGCTTGTAAAGTAGGATGCCTATGGTTTTTTCAGTGAATTTCAAAGGTTTTGAAAATGATAATTTTTAAATGTATTAATTGTTATTTTGTTTACACTAATTTACTACATTATTTTAAAATTTTTAGATAATTTATTTTTTAAATTTCATTACACATTTTTAATATAAATTGAATTTTTTTTTTTTTTTTAATATTGAAATTGTAAGAATTTTTTTAATGTAATATTTTTTTAATTTATATATATTTTATATAGCAGGCAATGATATCCTATGGTCAGAAATTCAAGTTACTGGTAAGTAGAGTTACATTTACTTTTAAGGAATAGTAGTGAGCTAGATTGGGGAATTAATTCCTCTTCAATCCTGAGGTCCCCTGTGAGCCAAGTAGCCCACCAGGTACCTCCAGTATGCGCCAGGCAGCTGTGTTGCAGAGAGTTTTTCAAAGGGCACGCCCCCTTTATACAACACTCTACAACACAGCTCCGTGGCGCTTACTGGAGATACCTGTTGGACTAGTTGCCCCGTAGGGGACCTCTGGATTGAACAGGAATTAATTCCCCAACTTAAAACGCACCTCAGGGCATGTTTGCACTCACATCACCTCAAGCCCGCCCCCTACCTTCACCACTGTGCTAACGCGCCCAGTAGAGTGTTCTAAGTTGGGGGATAAGGTCCCCTTGCATACTGGCGGTCCCTGGGTTCCAACTAGCCCACTGGAAACCTCCAGTATGCACCAGGAGGCTGCGTTGCTTAGACGTGTAATGAGGCCACGCCCCTTTTTACACCTCTCTGCAACCCAGCCCCAGGGCACGTTTGCAGAGGGGGAACTAATCCCCCTTGCATACTGGGGGTCCCTGGGGGCCAACTAGCCCACCAGGAATCTCCAGTATGCGCCAGGGGGCTGCATTGCAGAGAGGTGTAATGAGGCCACACCCTTTTTTACACCTCTCTGCAACGCAGCCCCGGGCACGTTTGCAGAGGGGAAACTAATTCTCCTTGCATACTGGGGGCCCATGGGGGCCAACTAGCCCACCTGGAACCTACAGTATGTGCCAGGGGGCTGAGCTGCTTTGCCCCGAGGGTGGTGGTCCCCGGGGCAGTGTGGGGGGATTGGGGTCCCCCAAACTTCTTTTTCACTATGCCCCCGGGATTTGGTCCCCCTGGGGGGTAATTTGAAAAAAGCAGACCAAGTTTTAAAACAAAAATTTGGGGGCCTTGGGGGTCCTTGTGGGACCACCTGAGCAGACCTAGGGGGTCAAGCTGCCCCTTTTTTGTGTTCTACACATTTGTTTTTCCGCTTTTTTGTGCCTCGGTCTACCGAGCACAAGATGGGTTCCAACACTTCCTGGTTTGGAGTGTTCATAGCTAATGAGCATGCAGCTCGTACTCGGAAAGGTACGTGTATGGTACTCGTATGGTACTCATACCCTGCGATTTTTGTAAAAAAAAAATGGGGGGTCCTTGGGGGTCCATGTGGGACCCTCTAAGCAGGCCTAGGGGGTCAGGGTGTTTCTACGCTGCCCCCTTTTTGCGTTCTACATGTTTGTTTTTCTGCTTTCTTGTGCCTCGGTCTACAGAGCACAAAATGGCTGCCAACACTTCCTGGTTTGGAGTGTTCACAGCCAATGAGCATGCAGCTCGTACTCGGAAAGGTACTCGTACCCCGTGATTTTTGTCCCCAAAAAATTGGGGGGGGGGGGCCTTGGGGGTCCTTGTGCAACCCCCTGAGCATACGGTACTCATATGGTACTCGCACCCCGCGATTTTTGTCAAAAGAAATTGGGGGGGCCTTGGGGGTCCTTGTGCTACCTCCAGAACATACGGTACTCATATGGTACTCATACCCTGCGATTTTTGTCCCAAAAAAATTGGGGGGGCCTTGGGGGTGCTTGTGGGACCCCCTGAGCAGGCCTAAGGGGTCAGGGTGTTTCTACCTGCCCCCTTTTTGCGTTCTACACGTTTTTTTTTCTGCTTTCTTGTGCCTCGGTCTACCAAGCACAAAATGGCTGCCAACACTTCCTGGTTTAGAGTGTTCACAGCCAATGAGCATGCAGCTCGTACTCGGAAAGGTACTCGTATGGTACTCGTACGGTACTCGTACCCCGCGATTTTTGTAAAAAAAATAATTGGGGGGCATTGGGGGTCCATGTGGGACCCCCTGAGCAGGCCTAAGGGGTCAGGGTGTTTCTACCTGCCCCCTTTTTGCGTTCTACACGTTTTTTTTTCTGCTTTCTTGTGCCTCGGTCTACCAAGCACAAAATGGCTGCCAACACTTCCTGGTTTAGAGTGTTCACAGCCAATAAGCATGCAGCTCGTACTCGGAAAGGTACTCGTATAGTACTCGTACGGTACTCGTACCCCGCGATTTTTGTAAAAAAAATAATTGGGGGGCATTGGGGGTCCATGTGGGATGCCCTGCGCAGGCCTAGGGGTTCAGAGTATTTCTACCCTGCCCCCTTTTTGCGTTCTACACATTTGTTTTTCTGCTTTCTTGTGCCTCGGTCTACCGAGCACGAGATGGCTACCAACACTTCCTGGTTTGGAGTGTTCACAGCCAATGACCATGCAACTCGTACTCGGAAAGGTACTCGTACGGTACTCATACGGTACTCGTACCCTGCAATTTTTGTCAAAAAAAAATTTGGGTGGGGGGCCTTGGGGGTCCTTGTGGGACTTCCTGAGCAGGCTTAGGGGGTCAGGGTGTTTCTACCCTACCCCCTTTTTGCATTCTACACGTTTGCTTTTCTGCTTTCTTGTTCCTCAGTCTACCGAGGCACAAGATGGCTGCCAACACTTTCTGGTTTGGAGTGTTGACAGACAGTTGACAGCCAATTAGCATTCAGCTCGTGCTCGGGAATGTACAGAGTACAGTAAGCTTACAGTAAGCTTTCCGTATGCACGTCTAAATATACTTATGATTTTTCTTTTGCTTTTCTTAGGAACTACTGAACGGATTTATACCATTTAACAAAAAGGCCCATCTGCAACAGAACTCTACCTTTTTGCCAAGTTTGGTGTAATTCCGTTCAGCCGTTCGGGCTGTAGCCCTGGCTAAAGGTCCTATGGAAAATTGCTTGGGGAAAACACGTTTTGGGACCCCCTTTTTCTCTGCCCCCGCTTCACGAATCACGCCTAAACTCTCAAGGAAGGAGCGGAGCAGGCCATCTTCTTGGAGAAATTAGCGAACATTCGCCCACTGGCGCCAAAGTTATTCCAAATAGAATGTTGCGGATTTCCTATGGAAACTAGGTTTTAACTATAACTACCTACTGGCAACCGCCAGTAGGTAATATATATATATATATATATATATATATATATATATATATATATATATATATATATATATATATATATATATATTACCTACTGGCGGTCACCAGTAGGTAGTTATTGTTAGGATTGTTTTCTATAGGAAATCCTCAACATTCTATTTGGAATAACTTTGGCCCTGGTTGAAGAATCTTAGCAAATTTCTCAAAGAAGATGGCTCGGTCCGCTGCGCTCCTTCCCTGAAAGTTTGGGGGGGATTGGTCAAGTGGGGGCTGAGATATAAGGGGGTCCCAAAACGTGTTTTCTCCATGTTATTTTCCGTAGGACCTTTAGACTCGGCTACAGGTCGAACGGCTGAATGGATTTATAAGAAATTTGGCAAAACTGTAGAGTCCGGTTCGCAGATTACGCTTTTTTTGGAATGGTGTAAATCTGTTCAGTAGTTGTTGAGAAAATTAAAGTTAAAGTCAATTATATATCGATAGGCGCGCACGCATGCGCGCACTCAAGCGGCTGCGCGTGAGCGGAATTTTTTTTGCTGCGTGACGTCTGTTAACGTTCGATTAGAAGGAAATCAGGAAGTTTTGTCCGCCATTTTGTCACTGCGAGTAAATATATTGTTAATTTCAAAGCGTTGAAAGATGGAAAGGGGAGAAGGTAGAGATTGTCTTTCTGTGTAGGTTTTCTCGGGGTGTGCAGTAAGGCCCTTAAACGCGAAAAGATATAATTTTTTTCCGAAAAATAATTACGGGGTGCGCACACCCGGTCGCGCACACCTATTTACAAGAGTGTGAAAATGGAGATAAATCAGAATTTTGAGTGCTTAGATATAAGGTGGCTCTGAAAAGAGCCCTTGTGTTAATTGAGTGTTTTCTGCATTTATAACTAAGTACAGATGCAGAGCCTGATGTTGCAGAGAAAGATTCTGTTTCCCTCATTCGTGAAATGAACACCGTCTCTCCTATAGACGTCTTGCATGTGGTATCGCAAGTTGTTGTGGTAAATAGAACCCATGCTATAATCTCTGAGGAATGCAGAAACAGATTTATTTACATGTCTCCTTGCTTTTTCAAATTGTACACAATGTTGATTGGACCAATTCCATTTCTGTCTTTGGCATATATTGGAATATACCAAGGCAGATCGAGGAAAAAGTGTCATCAATTGTCGAAAGGTGTCTTTTAGAAGCATTTCCAGACCTACCCCAGTGATTGTGCCTAGATCATTCCCACCACAGTGCAAAATTATAAGGTCTGGTTCTGGGAGATGCATAAAAGTTTTCACCAATGGAATCAATTGGTGACATTTCAATCCTCTTTTGGCAATCCATGTTATGTGTACATTTGGTAAGCTGAGGTTGCAAATTCGTCTGCTTACTGCATATTTTTCACTCCAGTGAATATAACTGTGTCCCATTAGCCAGACCTTCATTTTCAAGGGATTTGTAGTCGTCCTCCGATCGGTTCTGGAAGTGGAATGGTAGTTAGAAGTTGAAATTCTAAATAAAGAAAAAGGAAGAGGCTGGGTGTGGTTAAAAAAATAAAAATGATTGGTTGATTGTAATAAGTGGAGATTGAAGAGTACGTTGCATGTTAATGTTTATGTTAAACGAAAAGTACTATTGGGTGTGAAAAAAAAAGACATGTAACAGAGCTGTGGATTGGCAGGTGTTTCTGGAGGGAAAACAGTCTTCTTAGTTTGCTGTAGAACGTTGAGACATGAACTTTTGACCTGTGCCTTCAGCAAGGTGCAGAATGAGGTGTACCGATGGAAACAGCCAGAGATGGCAGTTGGTGATGGGGGACTCTCACGTGAGACTGAAAATATTGTGTAGGACAACCAATTGAAATGTTAGACGTCAAAATTATAGTGCGGTTTCTGGTCGCCGTTTGCACTGGTGGGGTGAGGGAGGTGGTCGAGTGAAATAAAATGAAAAGTTTTGACCATGAGGTTGTACAGAGATTTGTGTAGTAAATGTGTTTGTACATTGAGGTTGGAAACGGAGTATATAAATATCTCTCTCAGTCCTGCTGTTTGACTGCATCTTCATGTCCCTTCTGTTTTCAATCTCCGTTGCCCTGTGTTATCATATTGTCTGTGTGTGTCTGCGTTCAGTCCGGGCTGAGGAAGTTTGCTGTGGAGGCACACACAGATAGTCCTATCAAAGTAATTGGAACGTTTTCAAAAAAAGTGCTACTGAATGTTTTCTTTCACAATTACCGCTTGGTTGTTTTCTCAGAGCAGATGGTATGTCGTATTTCACTCTTTGGTGCCTCTGCATCTGACTCTGTTCTGTGGTGGCTGGCGGAGAACTGTTTGTTATTGTGGAGATGAAAGGGTGATAAGGAGAGAAATACGACATAGCGTCTGGCCTGTAGAAGCGTGGGAGCAGTGATTAACTCTGAGTGAAGCGGAACTGTGGCGGTGCTTGGTAACAGTAAAAAAAAATGTTTAACAGTGGTATAACTGTCTGTACGGTGCGCGACCTACTAAGAAAGAGTTCACTGGCCGTAATTGGCTTGCAGGTTCTAGTATCAGTAAGTGAGGTCGAGAAAAGAAAACATTCAGGACTTTATTTATGAAGGCCTTGCGCCACCGGTGCGTCACTTTTTCCCATTTTAAAAAATGAGGCACCGGCGGCGGAAGGTCTTCATAAATAAGGTCCTCAGTGACTACAGTTGAGGTTACGTGGAACCCATGAATAGTTTTTCAATATGAAATCATTTCAGTTGAGATTATGGATTAAAAGAGTAACCGTGAATATTTGAAATGTTTAATTAGAAATGTACTGTTTTAAAGGCAAATCATTATGTAATATGAGTACAGAAATTGCAAAAAACACATTAATTGGTATTGTCAGTAGTACATGGAATACAAACGCTATAGTTGAAGAAAAATGAATATAGTTCGAAAAAAACATTGTACACTCCCATAAGGAAGTATATCATATTTTAATAAATGGAAGAAGGTCTCTGGCCTTTCAGTTAGGGAACGATATATGAAAATGCAAGTGGCTATACATCATTACTTTATCAATCAGCTGTCTACATGCGAAGCACTATCAAGTTTGTGTTATGTCAGTGTGTGAGGGGAAAAAAAAGGCGCCAAAAGCGAGAAAATGGTGAGAGGTGCATGTATGTAATCTGTTGGATGCTGCGCAAATCACTATTGAGGAGAACTACTGTATTGAGATATCTTTTGAAGGTTGCAGTATTGCATTTGAAATACAGCACAAGTAATAATGGAAATATTGTTGAAAGAACATATTTTTCTGTAAAGTATTTTAAAAACATAATTTTATAGGAAATTAGAGGAGTAGAGGCGTGTGAGGCGGAAATAAGCAGTTGAGATGCGAAATGGCGTTTACAGTTATAAAAAACTTGTTTAAAATTTACACATTAATTAGGGCACATGTAGCATATATTAGCGAGTTTTGCATCGAGTACGTTTGAAATAACATAAGATAAGATATGCAATAGAATTGTTGAGATTAGACTGTAAAAAAATAAAGTTGAAAATCGAGTAGCTGAAGAAACAAATGTAGTCCACATTAAAGAATAAAATGTAACCAGCACGAAATCATAATGTCCACTGTTAGTAAAGCCAATAGGTCTGTTCTTCAAAAGAAAATATGGAAAAGAACGTGAAGAATATAGGGAAGCAAAAGGAAATGAGGACGTCAATGGCTTGTATAAGAGTTATTGAAGCATTGTTTAGGCAAAATAGGTAGCTTCTGCTTCTAACAGGAAATCCCTTTTATCATTTGAAAGTATGTCAGCTATCCAATGGAAAAGAGTAAAGCAATACTCATGATCTGTTAAAATCGGAACCTCTTTTATTATCAGAGGGCAGCTCGGTGGGTTTTCGATGTAGTTCTCTGTTAGGAAAGAGTTAACCGTCCATTGTGTAGGCAAAATAGGCAGCAAGTGCCTCTAACAAGAAATCACTGTTATTATCTGAAAACATGTCAGCCATCCAATTGAGAAGAGGAAAGGAGCATTCGTGATCTGTCATTATTGGAGCGTCTTTTACCATGAGTGGGCAGCTCGGTGGGTTTTCGATGTAGCTCTCTGTTAGGAAATCTTGCGCCGCTGCGAATATATTCCAATGACCCAGAACTCCTTGTATCGCTGCAAAGCCATAAACCCTCCGTTGTAACAAAGCTGTTCATGATCAAGTAACGGATTCATAAGGTGATTGTAATTCGCTTCAGGAGGTACCAAATTGCAGAAACATAAATCCAGGGCCCACGTGAAATCACAGCTCAGGCAATGAAATACAGGCTGCACACAGGTGAAATACGAATATCGAAATGATAATCGATATGAAGTATTCAAAGTTGAGAGTGCTAAGGTGCCGTAGTACAGAAGCATTCTCTGTCGAAATAGTTCTAAGTGGTCCGGCTCGTTTGCGAAGGCAGGAGGGACATCCATTTTGAATTTACCAAGATGGTAAAGGAAACGGCGCAGCACTGCCGGTTGTATAGCAACTCCACAGAATTAGGTCGCCGCCTATGCAGTAGAGAGGAGCAGAATGACTTGATAAATTTTCTAGGAGTCTAGTCACTTAAATATTGCTTAGTAGTTATCAAAAAAGTAGCCTGACCTTGAAGTGGAGGATGCGTTAACAAATAAGGGAGTCATTTGAGCAAGTTGTAAAGCAAGGTCAATTTTTTTTAACATCAATGCTGTTTTCTGTGAATGTTAGCTAAGTGAAAGATATGTGTGTGAGCAGATGCTACGTTCAGTTTTAAATGTGACAATGGAGCTCTTGTTCATGTCTTCCGATTCAAGGTCGGTATTCGCTGCCAAATGCAAATATCAAGAAACGCATGCGTGGGGTAGATAGTCTGCATTCTTAAAGGAAAGCAAATGGAGGGTTATTTTTACCGCGTTAGCATTGTCGTTTAAAAAGTTACAGTGATTTTCATTATATGTTAAGAAAGTATCACTGATGAAGACTGAAAATAAATCCTTATAAATAACAGGGACTGGTGTATTTTAGAAAAGGTGTGTAACATTACATGAATTGTAAATAAAAAAATAATGTAATTGAAAGTGTATGGTTTGAAAATGAAATGTAGAGGTTTATAGTTCACGTTTTGAAAGCGGTTCTAGAGGGTCAGATGCATGATAGATTTATAAAAAATAGAACATGTTTTTCAATAGTATTATGGAAAAAATATGTGTCTTTATGTACTATTTAGATTATCTGCCTGTTGCCTATTCTTTGAGTTTTAGTAATCCTGTGTCTTATAAGTTTTCCAGGGGCGGTTTGAGGTTCATGGTGGGCTTGGGCAGGGAGGGTAGGTTGGGGGCTTGTTATAGGGGGTCCGGGTGGGGTGGAGTGTGGAGTTTAGTGAAGAGTGAAGGGGGTGGGGGGGTTAGGGTGTTTGGTATTGGAGCAGAGTCAGAGGACGCCAAATTTCTGTTATGGGGTGCCACGGAAATATGTATCCATTCTCAGAGGTTTATTATATTAAGGATATATATTAACATGGTGGCTCTTGTGGTTTTGTGGTTCTGTGCATGTGTATAATGCTGGGCCTGTAGTTTTTGTCTATGGACCTCATTACGACACAGGGGAGCCACGTTGCACAGTTGGAGATCAGAGACTTAGGAAATAAAACTTTATAATTGTAAGGGCTCTAAGCGATACAAATCGCCCGTTCTCGGTGTAAAAAATATCACCCCTATTGGTGGTGTTTTCTACGGTGTTAGTGCTAAAAGGAGAATAGTAACATATATGTGAAAGAAAATTCTGTAACAGGCTCAGCATTTCACATTATCGCGTGAAAACAAAAGTTGTTCTCACATAGCAATAAGTCTCTTATAATTAAGGGATGGAGTGTATCTAGTGCTATTTACTACACTGCTATGTGAACGATGTCGAATGTTTCATAAGAGGAGGCTTTAAAAGTTTTTCGATAAACTGGTTTTCCAGGGAAGTGGGTGGAGTGTTCCGTGTAAATTGCAGAATAGAAACTAGTAAGAACCAATTGGAAGTGTTGTTCTAAAGTCACATGACTTCACATGCGTGTCTCGCTGCCTCTACGCGATATGTGGGTGCGCGCACCCGGTCGCGCACTAAAAGAAAGCGGCGAGAAAATATCAGCTAATATGCTCTTGGAGCTCGTTTTGGTACAAAGAGTTAGTTCTGAAAAGAACTTTTTTTTTTTTTTGTTTTGGAAACAAGTGTTATGATGCTTTTGATTTCTTAAAGTTGCTACGACATTTTTCAGTATGTCATACTATCCAAATAAAGTGAAGAAATTTAACTTTTCTTGGAGCATTTATGACTCTCAATTTTGTGTTTAATTAGAATAAAGCTTTGCTCTCCGTATACAAGAAGTTTTCCACAGTTCTTGCATTTCATGTGGACGTTCACCAGATATGGTTTCAAGTCCATCTCAGCACTCGATGGAGATACAGGTCGTTCTGCAGAAGATGTGCTGGTCACTTCTGATGGTAATAGCGTGGCCTCCGTTTTTCTTGTCAAAGGTGGTCGCTCATTTCCTTCAGATTCGGAAGATGAATGCGGAACGGTAGCCATTGCAGCAAAGTCTTCGGGAAGATGTTCGACGTTGTTCTCTCTTGAGAGTAGAAAAGAAAGTGATGGAAGTGGGTGGAGTGCTGCGTGTAAATTCCAGAATAGAAACTACCAACAACCAATTGCAAGTGTTGTTTTCAAGTCACATGACTTCACATGCGAGTCTCAGGTCCTGTACGCGATAGGTGGGTGCGCGCACCCGGTCGCGCACTAAAAGAAAGCGGCGAAAAAACATCTCATAATATGCTCTTGGAGCACGTTTTGGTAGAAAGAGTTAGTTCTGAAAAGAACTTTTTTTTTTTTTTTTTTTTGGGAAACAAGTGTTATGATGCTTTCGATTTCTTAAAGTTGCTACGTCATTTTTCAGTATGTAATACTATGGAAATGAAATGAAGAAATTTATCTTTTCTTGGGGCATTTGTGACTTTCAATTTTCAGTTTAATAAGAACGAGGCTCTTCTCTCCATACAAAAGAATTTCTCCACAATCGTTGCATTTCATATGCACCTTTGCAAGATATGGTCTCAAGTCCATCTCAGCACTCGATGGAGATACAGGTCGTCCACCAGAAGATGTGCTGGCCACCTCTGATGGTAATAGCATGGCCAGGGCTCTTGTCGATGCTTTTGCATAATGCTCAGGGTGCCTTTGTTTAACATGCCGCTGCATGGTATGTATAGAAAAGGAATATTTTCTATTTGGATTTCCCCTTGAGAGCTCCGAATTGCATATTGTGCAGGTTACTTTTGGCGCATTCACTTTCTTTTGATCTTCAGGATAAGTGAAAAATTGCCAAATTGCCTTTTTTCTTCTTAACGGTGGTCGCTCATTTCCTTCAGATTCTGAAGATGAATGCGGAAGGGCAGCCATTTCAGCAAAGTTTTCCGGAAGATGCTTGACGTTGTTGTCTCTTGAGACTAGAAAAGATTGTGAGAAAAGTGGGTGGAGTGCTTCGTGTAACTTCCAGAACAGAAACTACTAAGAACCAATTGGAAGTCTTGTTTTCAAGTCACATGACTTTACATGCGTTTCCCAGGACGTGTAGGTGGTGACACTATCTAGTTACGAACGTGATTTGGAAATAGCGATGTTCTTTAGTGAAGTTTAAAAACGTGAAAAGAAGTGAATTCAAACACATACGGATTTCACACATTTTTAGAGCTCGATTTAAGTATACAATTAATAAATTATAAAACCTTTTATATTTTTTAAAAAAATTATTAAGGTGTGTACAGCCAGTCACGCACGAAGGATTAAAAAAAATTCGGCTCCATTTAATTAAAAGGTTTATATGACAAAAAAAAAGCCTAGGTTCAGTGTCTTAACGTACTATAAGTTCTTTCATTGGTCTATGAAGAAATTCATTAGGTTTAAATTGGAAAGCTTTCATGAAATAAATAGGTGGGTGCGTGCACTCGGTTGTGCACGTAAGATTGGTATGTCGATATTTATTTGAGGTATATCTTTCATACTTAGGAACTAGCATTCAAAAAACCTATGAAATTCACTGAAAAAACCATAGGTTTTACACACGTTATAGTTAGGAAATAACATTTGAAAAACCTATGAAATTCACTGAAAAAACCCTAGGTTTTACACACGTTATAGTTATAGTTAGAAAGTAGCATTTAAAAAACCTATGAAATTCACTGTAAAAACCATAGGTTTGACACATGTTATAGTGCTTGAACACTATTGTGCCATAGCCAACAAGAACGAAAAATACCCTGTGGCAAGACATTTTGCTGAAATACATTCTTCCAACCCAGCTGAAATGAGCTTCCATATATTGGAACAAATTGAGAGAAGTCCCCGGGGGGGAGACAGGACCCTGAAATTGAGACAAAAGGAGTCTAAATATGTTATTGAATTCCAAACCAAGACGCCGGGGGGCCTCAACCAGGATGAGAAGCTAGCAGTTCATCTTAAAGTATAGCAATTTACTTTGTGTTAGCTTCTCTCTCATGTTATCTGAAACATTATGCCTCTTCCTTCGACTAGTATGCACTGTTTATTTATTTAAGATGTTTTTAGTGAGATTTTCAAACTTGTTGAGCACTGAATTTTGGCATTTCATGTCTTCTTTACAGATTTGGTTCCACAAAGAACTCGACAGCAATTAACTTTTTTCACTCGTCCTGCCATACAATGGACATTCACTTTTGGGAGCACTTTATTTCTTCTCTTCACTTGACATCTAGGCAGTTTCCGACAAGGTAGGCCCCATTATTGGGGGCAACCACACACCTTGGACTTGGTACTTTGAAATTTCCCCTTTGGAAAGTTCCCTCATGTGTGTTGTGGTATTTGACCGTTACAACTTGATGTAATATGTGACATCATCAGCAGTGGATTGCGGGCGCGCGAGTTATAGTGAGTCCAACTTACTATAACGTGGGATTTTCAATGGTTTTGTATGAGGAAAATGTCCAGCTAACTATAACTGGTGTGAAACCTATGGTTTTTTCAGTGAATTTCAAATGTTTTTTAAATGCTAATTCCTAACTATAACGCGTTTTAAAGTAAATAATAATGCAAGATATTCAGTGGCATACTCATAAAAGTACTAATTTTCATTTTTAATAACCAAAATTCACCTTTAAACGCATTTCCGAAAATCTAACAAAAAGTCATTCAGGCGCGTCGCGGAAGCGCCCCTGGAAGCGCCTACGTACCTGCCACGTAAGCGCCCCTGGAAGCGCCTACGTACGTGTTGCGAAAGCGCCCGCGTAAACGCTCCGGAGCGCGTAGCGTAAGCGTGTCAAGTCATGTGACCTTAAAATAACACTTTTCATTGGATGTTAACAGTTTTTTTACAACTAATGAAAACCCCACCCATTTCTTTCACTACCTCTTTCACTTTGGAGAGAACAAGACCTATTCCGTTCTTCTCTTCAATTCTTTGCAAAGAATGGCTGCAAGACCACCAAGCAGCAGTGATGACTCTGATGAGTTTCTCCAGGAAGTACCTCCTCAGCCAAAAGTGAAGCAGCACTTCATCTGGAAGTTTTTTAGCATTCAAGAAGGGGAGAAGAAGGTAGATGCTTCGAAATTGGAATGTAAGATCTGCCTTGTGGTGACCCCAGGAAAAAATTCAGCTTTGGGAACTCCACAATGATCAGGCATGTACAAAGAAGGCACCCTCAGAACTATGCCCGGGAGAGTGTCAGGGACCTGGCACGGAATGCACCTGGAGATGGCGCCTCGACTTCCACCGGCGGAGCAACATCATCGGGGAGAGGAAGAGCAGTCGAGCTGATACCAAACATTCAGCCTGATTATACTAACATTACCATTAGGTGTAAGCAGTGTGACGAACTGCTTTGTTATGGAGAGCAGAGTATCCGACTAATTGTTCGAAAAAGAGAAGAACATCGCTGCCCTCCCCAGCCCAAATCTTTCCCCTTTTTTTTGCTCCTGTTGAGCAGTTTGGCATTAACTAGTTTTTTTTTGTTCTGAAAAAAAAAAAATTTTAAACGTTCGGAAAAAGTAAAAAAAAAAAAAAAAGAAAAAGAAAAAAAACAGTTTTTTGTAGAACTACCTCCAATTCTCCAAAAAGAGCTATATTCTTTATATATTGTAAAGGAGTGAGTGAAGTGGTGTGCTCAGGGTGCGCGTACCGGCGAGCGTACATGGGAACGCACCCAGCGCTTACCCCGCGAACATTGCAAAAAAAATAAACTTTTTTTTTGCCCTTCAGGGTCCTTCTAGGCCCCCCTCAGAAAACCTAGGGGGTCAGGGGGTATGTACCCTGCCCCCTTTTAATCATTTCCCCCTTTTTATTTTCACCTTTTGTGTCTCGATCCTACCGAGACACAAGATGGCGTACTCTCTGGACTGTTTATAATGTCGACAGCCAATCAGCTTTCCACTCGCGCACTCCAGTAGCGCGCTGGGTGCGCTCCCCGGTACGCGTTCCGGTGAGCGCTCGGAGCGCGCCTATAGATATATATGTGTTTTTGAAGTTAATTTAAAAAAAAAACACGGGAGCAAATTTCACCAAATATAGGAAAGGCACATCTGCGTACCAGTCCCTACAATTTTGCAAAGTTTGGCGTAATTCTGTTCAGCGGTCCAGGCTGTAGCCTTGTCAATTCGCCCTATGGAAATTAACATGGGTAAAACACGTTTTGCGACCCCCCCTTTTTTCTCCGCCCCCACTTCTCGAATCCCCCCGAAACTTTCAGGGAAGGAGCGGAGCAGAGCTGGTCTAAATTTTGGAAAATTACACGCAAATTCCTAAACCAGCGCTAAAGTTATTCCCAATAGAATGTTGCGGATTTCCTATGGTAGCTAGGTCCTAACTATAACTACCTACTGGCGACCGCCAGTAGGTAATATATATATATACATATATTTCATTCACCAAAATCATCTGGAAGTCCAGAGCTTCAAATGTGGCGGTCCAGGTTACTGGATGATTTCATTAGTAATGTCATCTGTGATGTCATCAGTAATGTCACTGACCATGTCATGAGTGATGTAATATGTGATGTTATCAACAGTACATTGCGGGCCGAATTTCTCTGGTTTTGTACGAGTGAAATGTCGAACTAACTATAACGTCCCTGAAACCTGTGTTTTTTTCAGTGAATTTCTATGGTTAGTTAAATGCTAATTTCTAACTACAACGTCCCCAAAACCTATGGTTTCTTCAGTGATTTTCAATTTTTTTTAAATGATCATTTCTAACTATAACGTCCCTGAAACCTATGTTTTTTTCAGGGAATTTCTAAGTTTTTTAAATGCTAATTTCTAACTATAAAGTCTCTAAAACCTATGTTTTTTCAGTGAATTTCAAAGCTTTTTTAAATGCTAATTTCCAACTATAAAGTCCCTGAAACCAAGGTTTTTTTCAGTGAATTTCAAAGGTTTTTTTAAATGCTAATTTCTAACTATGCGTACAGAGGAAGGACATTTGCAGAGGAAGAAAGGTGCAGAAAGAAGCAAGAGAAATGCAGAAAGAGGCAACAGAAGTGCAGAAAGATGATGAAAAGTGCAGAAAGAAGCAAGAGATATGCAGAAAGAACCAACAGAGGTGCAGAAAGAGGCCTTGTTGCAAAGTCATCCTTTGCCCCCAACATTTTGCTGACTGGTACTGGTGGTAACTGATTCTCACTACCCAGGCCCGGACCCAGTGCTATGCTGAAAGATACTTAGAATACAGTGAAAACAACTGCATATATTAGGGTACACTATGGGTTGGGGTACTCCTGTGATTGGCATCACCTCTTCTGTAAGGTCCTAGTACATAATAGGGCAGGGGGATTAAAACAACCTCTAGCTCAGAGGTGAAGAAAGAGGCAAGAAAAGTGCAGAAAGAGGCAAGAGAGGTACAGAAAGAGGGAGGAGGAGTGCAGAAAGAAGGAATAGAAGTGCAGAAAGAGGCAAGAGAATTGCTGAAAGAAGCAACAGAGCTGAAGAACGAAACAAGAGAAGTGCAAATGAGGCAAGTAAGGTGCAGAAAGAAGCTAGAGCAGGGCAGAAAGACCAACGTAGGTGTAAAAGAGGTAAGAGGGGTACAGAAAAAGGTAAAAGAGGTGCACAAAGAGGCAAGAGAGGTACAGAAAGATGCAGGAGGATGCAGAAAGAAGGAATAGAAGTACAGAAAGAAGTAACAGAAAGAGGAAAAAACGGTGCAGAAAGAGGCAAGAGAGGTACAGAAACTGGCAGGAAAGGTTCAAAAAGACAAAACAGGGGTGCAGAAAGAGGCAAGAATGGTACAGAAGGAGAAAAGTGGGGTGCAGAAAGAGGCAGGAGGGTTGCGGGAAGAAGAAAGAGCAGTGCAGAAAGAAGCAACAGAGGTGCACAAAGAGGCAAGAGAACTGCAGAATGAACCAACAGAGTTGCAAAAAGAGGCAAGAGGTGTGCAGAAAGATATAGGAAAGGTGCACAAAAAGGCAAGCGAGGTAAGGAAAGAAGCAGAAGGGGTGCAGAAAGAAGGAAGAGAAGTGCTCAAAGAGTCAAGAGTATTGCTGAAAGAAGCAACAAAGGTGTGGAAAGAAGCAAGAGAAGTGCAGAAAGAATCAAAATAGGTGCTGAAAGAGGCGCAAAGGGTGCATACAGAGCAAGAGAAGTGCAAAAAGAGGCAATAGAAGTTCAAAAAGAAGCAAGAGGAGGACAGAAAGAAGGAAGAGAAGTGCAGAAAGAGGCAAGAGAATTGCTGAAAGAAGCAAGAGCAGTGCAGAAAGAACCAAAAGAGGTGCTGAAAGAGGCACGAAGGGTGAAGACAGAGCAAGATAAGTGCGGAAAGAGGCAAGAGAGGCACAGAAAAAGGCAAGAGAGGTACAGAAATAGACAGCAAAAGTGCAGAAACGGGGAACAGGATGCAGATAGAGGCAAGAGTGGTACAGAAAGAGAAAGGAGGGATGTTGAAAGAGGCAAGAGATCTGCAGAAAAAAAGCAACAGAAGTGCTGAAAGAGGCAAGTGAGGTACATAAAAGGGCAAGAGAGGTGCAGAAAGAAAAGAGGGGTGAAGAAAGAGGCAAGAGATCTGCAGAAAAAAGCAAAAGAGATGCTAAAAAAGGCAACTGAGGTGCAGAAAGAGGCAAGAGATCTCCAGAAAGAAGCAACAGAGGTGCTGAAAGAAGCAAGTGAGGTGCAGAAAGAAGCAATATAGATGCAGAAAGAGGTAATAGAAGTTCAGAAAACGAAACAGAGGTGCAGAAAGAAGCAAGAGATCTGCAGAAAGAAGCAACAGAGGTGCTGAAAGAAGCAAGTGAGGTACAGAAAGAAGCAATAGAGATGCAGAAATAGGCAATAGAAGTGCAGAAAAAGAAACAGGGGTGCAGAAAGAGGCAAGAGGGGTGCAGAAAGAGGAGAGGGGAAAGCAGAAAGAAACAACAGGGGTGCTCAAAGAGGAAAGAGGCAAGTGCAGTGCAGAAAGAGCCATGAGAAGTGCAGAGCGAAGCAATAGAGGTGCAGAAGGAGGCATGAGGGGTGCAGAAAGAATCAAGAGAAGTGTATAAAGAAGCTACAGAGGTGCTGAAAGAGGCAAGAAGGGTGCAGAAAAGGCAGGAAAAGAGCAGAACTAAGCAAGAGAGGTACAGAAAGAGGCAAGAAGTGGTGCTGAAAGAGGGAAGAGTGGTGTGGAAAAAGAGGCAAGAGAGTTGCACAATGAGGGAAGAGGGGTGCAGAAAGAGGCAGGAGGGGTACAGAAAGAAGCAACAGTGGTACCATAAAAGGCAAGAGAGGTGCAGAAAAAAGCAAGTGAACAGGAGAAAGAGACCACAGAGGTGCAGATAAACGCAAGAGATGGTCAGAAACAAGAAAGAAAGAGAAGTACAGACAGAGGCAAGAGAATTGCTGAAAGAAGCAACAGAGTTTTAGAAAGAATCCAGACAAGTGAGGTGCAGAAAGAAATGAGAGCAGTGCAGAAAGAACCAAGAGATGACAAAAAGAGGCAGGAGGGGTGCAGAAAGAGGTAGGAGAGGTGCACAAAGGGCAAGAGAGGTCCAAAAAAGGCAAGAGAGGCACAGAAAGACGGAAGAGAAGTGCAGAAAGAGGCAAGAGAATTGTTGAAAGAAGCAAAAGAGGTGTATAAAGAAGCAAGAGAAGTGCAGAAAGAACCAACAGAGGTGCTGAAAGAGGCAAGAGGGGTGTAGAAAAAGGTGCGATAGATGCACAAAGAGGCAAGAGAGGTACAGAAAGAGGCAGGGGGATGCAGAAAGAAGGAAGAGAGGTGCAGAAAGAGGCAATAGAAGTGCAGAAAGCAGCATCAATTGTGCAGAAAGAGGCAAGAGGGGTTCAGTAAGAGAACATAGAAGTGCAGAAAAAAGCAAAATGGGTGTTCAAAAAGGCAAGAGGGGTGCAGAAAGAGGCAAGAGCAGTGCAGAAAGAACCAAGAGAAGTGCAGAAAGAAGCAACAGAGGTGGAGAGGGAGGCACAAGGAGTGCATAAAGAAGGAAGAGAAGTGCAGAAAGAAGCAACAAAGGTATGGAAAGAGATACGAAAGGGTGCAGAAGGAGGCAAGAGAATTGCCGAAAGAAACAACAGAGGTACAAAAAGAGGCAAGAGTGGTGCAGAAAGAGGGAAGAGCGGTGTAGAAAGAGGCTAGACAGTTGCACAAAGAGGGAAGATGGGTGCAGAAAGAGACAAGAGGGGTCAGAAACAGACAAGAGAAGTGCAGAACGAGGCAAGAGCATTGCTGAAAGAAGCAATAGAGCATTAGAATGAAGCAAAAAAGTGCAGAAAGAGGCAATTGTGGTGCAGAAACAGGCAAGAAAGGTACAGAAAGAGGAAAGACGAGTGCAGAAAGAGACAACAGGGGTGCAGAAAGAAGCAAGATAGATGCAGAAAGAAGCATGGAAAGTGCAGAAGGAGGCAAGAGAACTGTAGAAAGAGGAAAGAGAGTTGATAAACAGACAAGTGAGGTGCAGAAAGAGGCAAGATGTCTGCAGAAAAAAGCAACAGATGTGCTGAAAGAGGCATGTCAGCTGCAGAAAGAAGTAGCAGAGGTGCCGAAAGAGGCTAGAGGGATGCAGAAGAGGAGAGAGAAGTACAGAAAGAAGTAAAGGAGGTGCTCAAAGAAGCAAGATGGATGCAGAAAGAGGCAAGAGCAGTATTGAAAGAACCAAGAGAAGTACAGAAAGAAGCAACAGAGGTGCAGATGGAGGCACAAGGAGTGCAGAAAGAAGGAAAAGAAGTACAGAAAGAAGCAACAGATGTGCTGAAAGAGGCACAAATCATGCAGAAAGAGGCAAGAGAAGTGCAGAAAGAAGCAACAAAGGCACAAAAAGAGGCAAGAGTGGTACGGAAAGAGGGAAGAGAGGTGTAGAAAGAGGCTAGAGAGTTGCACAAAGAGGGAACACTGTTACACAAAGAGGGAAGACGGGTGCAGAAACAAGCAAGAGAACTGTAGAAAGAGACAAGGGAAGTTCTGAAAGAAGCAACAGAGGTGTAGAAAGAAGCAAGAAAAGTGCAGAAAGAGGCAGGTGAGATGCAGAAATAGGCAAGAATGGTACCGAAAGAAAGAAGACAAGTGCAGAAAGACACAAAAGGGTTACAGAAAGAAGCAAGACAGATGAAGAAAGAAGCATGGAAAGTGCCGAATGAAGCAACAGCGGTGTACAAAGAGGCAAGAGAAGTGCAGAAAGAAGCAAGTAAGGTGCAGAAAGAGGCAAGAGATGTGCAGAAAGAGGCAAGAGAGGTACAGAAACAGGCAAGAAAAGTGCAGAAAGAGGCAAGTGAAAAGCAGAAACAGGCAAGAAATGTACAGAAAGAGGGAAGACAAGTGAAGAAAGAGAAAACTGTGGTGCAGAAAGAAGCAAGATATGTGCAGAAATAAGCATGGAATGTGCAGAATTAAGCAACAGGGGTGCAGAAAGAGGCAAGAGAAGTGCAGAAAGAAGCAACAGAGGTGCATAAAGAGGCACGGGAACTGCAGAAAGTGGCAAGAGAGTTTCAGAAACAGGCAAAAGTGGTACAGAAAGAAGGAGCAGAGGTGTAGACAGAGGCCGGAGGGGTGCATAAAGAGGTAAAAGAGGGGCAGAAATTTGCAAGAGGGTTGCAGAAATTTGCAAGAGAGGTCCGCTCACACAACTTCAACATCGTCTCCTATTCTGATGACACTCAACTGATCCTCTCACTCACCAAAAACCCAGCCACCGCCAAAACCAACCTCCATGAAGGAATGAAGGCCGTCGCCAGCTGAATGCAGGCCAGCCGCCTGAAACTCTACTAGGACACAACAGAGGGCCTCATCCTCCGATCCACCCCCGCCTCCTGGGACAACTCTTGGAGGCCAGCCTCCCTGGGAGCTGCACCAAAACTCACCAAGCAACCACGCAACCTGGGGTTCATCCTAGACTCATCGCTCTCAATGACCCAGCAAGTCAACGCTGTCTTCTCTTCATGCTTCAACACCCTCCGCATGCTCCATAAGATCTACATATGGATCCCCACCGGAACCAGAAGGTGGGTAACACGGGCTCTCGTCAGCAGCAGCCTGGACTACGGCAATGCCCTCTATGCAGGAACCACGGCCAAACTCCAAAAGAGACTCCAATGCATACAGAACGCCTCTGCACACCTCATCCTCAACATACCCCACCATACCCACATCTCTGCCCACCTGAAAGACCTGCACAGGCTCCCAGTCAACAAGAGGATCACCTTCAAGTTCCTCACCCACGCCCATAAAGTACTCCACAACGCCGGACCAGCACACCTCAACACCTTCTGAACCCTCAACCGCCAGCTTCACTCTGCCAACCTCACCACCACCCCACATATCCTCTGGACCTCCACTGATGGCAGATCCTTCTCCTACCTTCCAGCAAAGACATAGAACACCCTCCCCACACAGCTGCAACAGACCCAGGACCTGCTGACCTTTGGGAGACTTCTCAAGACCTGGATGTTCAAGCAGTAGCTGCACCCCCCTCCCAGCGCCTTGAGACCATACAAATTCCTGGTTGATTGACTAAGAGAGAAGCAAGAGGAGTGCAAAAGAACCAACAGAGCTGCAAAAAGAGGCAAGTGAAGTGCAAAAGGATGCAAGAGAACTGCAGAAAGAGGCAAAAGAGTTGATGAAACAGGCAAACAGGGTGCAGAAATAGGGAACATGTGGGCAGTCTGAGGCAAGAGAGGTGCAGAAAGAAGGATGAGGGGTGCAGAAAATGGCAATAGGGATGCACAAATTTGGAACAGAGGTGCAGGAAGAAGCCGGAGCAGTGCAGAAGGAACAGACAGAGGTGCAGAAAGAAGCAAGAGGGGTACACAAAGTGTCAACTGAAGTGCACAATGAAGCCAAAGAGGCGCAGAAAGAACCAACAGAGGTAGAAAAAGAGGCAAGAGGGTTGCAGAAAGGGGTAAGAGATCAATCAATCAATCAAACATTGTACTTATAAAGCCGCTACTTACCCGTGAGGGTCTCAAGGCTCTGGGAGGGTGCTGCTACTGCTCGAAGAGCCAGGTCTAGAGGAGTCTTCTGAAGGTGAGCAGGTCTTGGGTCTGTCCTAGATGGGTAGGGAGGGTGTTCCAAGTTTTGGCAGCGAGGAAGGAGAAGGATCTTCTGCCGGAGGTCGTTCGTTGGAAGCGGGGGACGGAGGTGACGGCGAGGCTGGTGGAGCGGAGCTGGCGGGCGGGGGTTTAGAAGCTGAGTCTGCTGTTGGCGTAGGCTGGTCCAGTGTTGTGGAGTGCTTTGTGAGCATGGGTGAGCATCTTGAAGGTGATCCTGTTGTTGACAGGGAGCCAGTGCAGGTTTCTCAGGTTGGGGGGTGATGTAGTGGAGTAGTAGTGGAGAAGTGTGGCTCACGGTGTAGAGCAGGCAGACCCGGAAGCTGAGGTCAGACCCGGGACCAGGGTTCAATTCCCGACGCGGCAGGGTCTTGAGCTCAAATGTCCACGGACTCGATAATTCTCGCTTCGGTGCCTGCTCTAATCATGAGTTCTCACTCTGCAACTCTGGGCATTAAGCTTGCTTAATCTCCACAACGGCCCCCCTGCGGCGGGATGCCTGGCTTTCACCTTGGGGATGCCCTGTAGGGGCTATCTCACAGGGAAAAGCCAGGACGGGTTCCCAATGCAAGCGCCGGGAAACCTCCGGGTAGCTGTGCGCTCAATAAATGCAATAATAATAATAATAATAATGTGGCTGTGGCGGGGGACGTTGAGGATCAGTCAGGCGGAGGCGTTTTGGATACGTTGCAGTCGTCGCAGGTGTTTGGCCGGGATTCCTCCATAGAGTGCGTTGCCGTAGTCCAACCTGCTGCTGACGAGGGCCTGTGTTACCGTTCTTCTTGTCTCAGTGGGGATTCACTTGTAGATCCTGCGGAGCATGCGGAGGGTGTTGTAGCAGGAGGAGGAGATAGCTTTGACCTGTTTCGATATGGAGAGGGAGGAGTCGAGGATGATTCCTAGGTTGCATGCATAGTCGTTGGGTGTTGGTGCTGTTCCCAGTGTGGTCGGCCACCAGGAGTCATCCCAGGCTGAGGGGGTGGATCCGGGGATGAGGACCTCCTGTCTTGTCTGAGTTCAACTTCAGTCGGCTGCCTCTCATCCATTTGGCGACGGCCTTCATTCCCTCATGGAGGTTGGTTTTGGTGGTGTGCGGGTTCTTGGTGAGGGAGAGGATGAGCTGGGTGTCGTTGGTGTAGGAATTGATGTTGAGGTCGTGCTGGCGGGCGACAAGAGAGAGGGGGGCCATGTAGACGTTCAACAGCGTTGGGCTGAGGGATGAGCCATGGGGAGATACGCAGAAAGAGGCAAGAGGGGTGCAGAAAAAGGCAGGAGGGGCACGGAAAGAGGAAGAGAACTGAAGAAAGAAGCAACAGAGGTGCTGAAGGAGGCACGAAGGGTCCAGAAAGAGACAAGACAGGTGAAGAAAGAAAGTACAGAAATGCTGAAAGAGGCAAAAAAGGTGCAGAAAGATGTAAGAGGGGTAAAAAAAAGGCAAGAGAGGTACATAAAGAGGGGAGAAGGGTATTAAAAGAGGGGTACAGAAAGAAGCAAATGAGGTGCAGAAAGAGGCAACAAACATGCAGAAAGAGGAAAGAGAAGTGCAGAAAGATTTACAGAAAGAGGCAAGATAAGTGCAAAAAAGAAAGAAATGTGCAGAAAGAAGCAACAGAAATGTAAAAAGAGGCAAGAGAGGGGCAGAAGGAAGCAAGAGTGGCTTGCACACCATTAGTACCAATTTAACACCCACATTTAGCAATAAGTAACAGGTGACCATTCTAGGTCTTCAAAGGACCTTCTACCATGCTGTAACACTTGTCGCTGCATTCTTGGTAACATGTGAGCTGTTTGAGCTTGAAACAAGGTGGTTTTTGTTCAAATCTGCATATTAGGGAGCAGATGATGAATTATCTGGCTAAAGCAGAAAATGTATAATTGTGCAAGAGTCGGCGCAGCCAAACAGTCACATAATTCCAGTGGCTCTGCTCATACCTCTGTCTAGGTCCACACGTGCTCCTCTGTGATTCCTTCTTTTTTTGGCTCACTGAGTTCATAGTTGAGCTTCTATGGAAACAAGGAAGACTAAAGCTGATGTTACCACTCCACAACAGAGACTACCATACCACATAATTACTCTCCATAACACTTAATCCCACTCTACATAATTCCTGTACACTAAATACCATTTCACTGCAAAACATACCACATAATTCCACTCCACACAACGTACATCCACTCCACTCCTAAAACTTTAGTAAAACACTTTTGCATTAACAACACCAATATCTCTAATTCTCGCAAATGCGAAACCTATTACATTGCAAACACTTTTTTAACCAGTAGTCTCATTTGCAGAGTGGTGGAGTTACAGGAGGTACCAGGTGGGCTTCTTGGCCCCCAAAGTCTCTCAAGAGTAAATTGGACTTCATCCCTATCCCATAGTCTGCCAGGAGGCGCATTTGCAGAGTGGTGGAGAAAGGGTGGCATGGCCTCCTAAGACATCTTAGCAATCCCACTATGTGGGACTTACTGGATGTAACAAGAGGGGTAGTTGGTCCCCAAGGACATCCCTGGGGTCCAACAACTCCTCCTATTACCTCCAGTAAGTCCCACACAGCAGAGTTGCTAGGTTCTCAAAGCAGGCCACGCCCCTTTGCCCCTTTTGCCCACCACTCTGCAAGCGTGCTCCCTGGAGCGCTCTTGGATGGGTATTTAAGTCCCGTTCTCTGCTGTGGTCCTTTAGGGACCAACTAGCCTAACTCCTACCTCTAGTAAGCCCCAAACAGTGGGATTGCTGAGAGGTGGACAAAAGCCCCTCCCCCTCCCCACCACTCTGCTAACGCGCCTCCTGGCGCATTCTAATTTGGGGTATTAAGTCCCCTTCATTCCTGAGGGTCCCTAGGGGCCAACTAGCCCACCAGGTACCTTCAGTAAGCGCCACACACCTGGATTGCAAAGAGTGATCCAAAACCACGCCCCCTTTTTACACAACTCTGCAAACAAGGCTCCCGGTGCACTGCTACTCGGAGGATGAAGTCCATTTGTGTCCTGAGGTACTCAGGACACAAGAGGACCTCATCGCCCCATAAGCAGTGCGCAAGAGGCGCGTTTGCAGAGTGGTGTAAAAAGGGGCATGGCCTCAGACCACTTCTCTGCAATCAAGCTGTGTGGTGCTTACTGGAGGTACCTGGTGGGCTAGTTGGCCCCCAGGGACTCCCAATATTCAAGGGGGCTTTATTCCCCAACTCAGAACGCGCCAGGGGGCGCGTTTGCAGAGTGGTGCAGGAAGGGGACAGGGCCTCCTGCGAGATGCTGGCTTTTTTTATATATTTTTTTAGAAGGGCGCTGTGTGACCCCTCTTCTTTTAGTATTTTGCGGCCCTGGGGACCCCATCACCCATGGCCTAACTCTTTAAAAAAAAGAAAAAAACTGGAAGGAGGCTGTGTGGCTCCCCACCCAAGGCCCCCTGGGCATGGCCTCCTGTTTTTTATATATATTTATTGGGAATGGGGCCCCTCTTCCCTGGTCCACTTTTGGCCCGGGGCTCCATCCCCCGGGGCATGGCCTCTTAAAAAATATATATTTATAGGGATGGGGCCGTATGTCCCCCCTTCCCTGGGCCACTATTGGCCACAGGGACCCCATCCGCCAGTGCTTTGCCATTTTATATGTTTTTTTAATGAGGGGGGCTACGCGGCTCCCCTACCCAGGCTTATTTCAACCCGGGGACCCCATCCCTCGGGACCTGGCCATTTTTTTTAAATAAAGGGAGTAGGCTGCATGGACCCCTCCTGGGTCATTCTGGCCACGTGGACCCCATCCCCCGACGCCTGGCCTTATGTTGGGGACTGTGGTCAGAGCCCCAATGCTCCTAAAGTCCCAGCTAGCTCCTCGCCTCTTGCAGTTCTGCTTTGTTTCGATGAATCGAGAACTGGTTTTCTGCTCTCGTTCCAATGAAGCAAAGCAGAGTTTGCTATGGCAGCCTCCTATAGCAAACAGCAATGTCCCAGGGGTGGGCATCCCAGGACATTACATGAGCCAACCCTGGGGGTGGCGGTCCCAAGGGCCATTGAGGCCTCCAGGAGGGGGGTCGCGTGCCCCACTCCCTACATTTTCAAAGCCTAGTGGAGGTGGTGATCCCCGGGGCCCCGCTAGTGACCACTGCATTTAAATTAGTGTATGCCCCAGGGGGGAGGTGGTCTCCAGGGCAGTGTATGGGAGTAGGAGCACCCCCACACTTTTTTTATAATAATTTAAGCCCTGGGGGCGTGGTGTCCCGGGGCTTGGGGGGCCCACGAGGCCCCCCAGCCAATAAAAATCAATGGCCCGGGGAGGTGTCAGTCCCCTGGGCTGTGTGGGGGCAGGAGCCCCCCACACATTAACATACAAGCCCCAGGGATGTGGTGGTGGTGCCTTTTTCTGTCCCTGGGGGTCCTTGGTGGGCCCCCTGAGCAGGTCTAGGGGGTCAGGGTGTTCCTATCCTGCCACATTTTCTTGTTTTTCGTATTTTTTATACTCTTTTCTTGTGATTCGGTTACCGAGCCACAAGATGGCTGCCAACACTTCCTGGTTTGGAGTGTTGGCAGCCAATCAGAATGAAGCTCATGCTCAGGAGGGTTTGCGACCCCTCCTCAGTGGTCAGATATCAATATTTTAATTGTTTAATTTCTCAGGAACTACTGAATGGATTTACACCATTTAACACAATAGGTCGCTTTCTGAACGAAGAGCTACCTTTCGGCCAAATTTGGTGTAATTCAGATCAGCAGTTCTGACTGTAGCCTGTTCCAAATTTCCTTGGAGAAAATAAGATATGGGACCCCCTTTTTTCTCGGCCCCCACTTGACAAATCACCCCCAAACTTCCAAGACAGGAGCTGACCTGAGCTGGTCATTAGTTTGGAAAAATTTTCAAAAATTCGTATAACGGTGCTAAAGATATTAGCAAATCAAAAAAAGCTTTTCCTATGGATAATAGGTCCTTACTATAACTATATGTGTGTGTGTGTATATATATCAAAGTTTGGGTTGCTTCAAAGTGAGAGGTTACTCAAAGAAAATATTACAGGCAGCTCACCTGAAGCCACTCACTATGAAAAGAAGTGACCTCATACAGAGGGCAAGTAAAAGCAAAAAGAGTGAGGAGACCCACAACTTCAGAATGATTATCAGGAATTTGAATGTGGCCATTGAGGTGAGGGCAATCATGGATAGGAACTGGCGTATTGTTAAATCAGATATGATTATCGGGAAGGACTTAACCGAGAGACCAGGAATCACTCTCAGGAGATCGAGATCTATCAAAGATTATCTAGTAGAACGTCACTTGGTTGCAGTGAAACAACAACAGGGTCTGGGCGATCTGCGAGGCTCCTTTACCTGTGGTAAATGCAGGGCTTGTGCCACCAGTAAAAGGGTGACGGCATATGAGGTGCCTGGGATGAAAAGAGCAAGGAAGATAACCAAATTTATGGCGTGCAGTACCACATGTGTGGTACATTGCCTGAATTGCCCATGCAACCTCAGATATGTGGGGAACACTATACACCAGGTGAAAATGAGGGTCCTAGAACATCAAAGGGCCATAGCAAGCAATGACACAAACTATCTGGTGGAGCAGCATTTTTCCAGCCACCATGTGAGCGACAGATCCTTGTTGCAGTTTAACTGCCTTGACCACGTCCCCAGAGATGTCAGAGGAGGGTATAGGGGGAAGAGACTCAGGAGGTTTGGATCTAGTTTCATTATAGACCTCCAGTGTAAATTTCCAGGAGATTTAAATAGTGGGGAAGAACTTGTTGTACATTTTGGAACGTAAGTGCTCCTTTTTGATTAGTTGGGCCAATCATGAATGCATTGGAGGGACTGGAGTAAGCAGACATCCTGTGTGTAAACAGTGGCCCATTCAGGGCGATATTACAACAATGTACGACAGGGTATAAATTAGGGAGGGGAGTGTAAGACCAACTACGGGTTAAAGATGGATCTTATCAATTTGATCAAATTACCCATTTATAAGCCCATTCAGGGCAATTTTTTGGTTTGTGATCCATCTGTAGATTATGAGGATCTGCATTCATCCTTAGACATATAATGAACTGAACAGTCCCCACAATGAATTACTGTGAAAATATTTACATAGCAATACTGCAGTAAATGTATATATTGTACACAGGATGCGCTGGAATTTAATTTAATTGACACTCTCTGATTTGATTTCATTTACGATATGAGTTGTGAAATGAAATCTATTTTTGAGTGAATTATGAAGTTTCTGAGAGTCAAAAATTGTGTCCCAAAACAAGTTCTAAGATGGCGCCCATAGATTTGTGCTATGAATTGCCTGTTTTCTAATCATTGTCAGAATCATGTGTTTAAATGTTGCTATGGCCGCCGACATTGACAAAGGCAGGATTGCTGAAACCCGTTTGTTGTGTTTATTTCTTTTTGCCTAATAAATCTACAATAGATTTAGAGTAACGCAAGTGCTGGTCTTTTCTACTTTGTGGGAGCTGAAAAAAAATATTATATATATATATATATATATATATATATATATATATATATATATATATATATATATATATATATATATATATATATATATATATCAAGCGCTCAACACTTCGAACCAATTTCCGAAGGAGACGACACAGCGTAGTGAAAGAACCTTCTTTATTTCAAATATACATATTACCTACAGGCAGTCGCCAGTGGGTAGGTAAAGTTAGGACCTATTTTCCATAGGTAAAGCATTTTTTGTTTTCTCAATATCTTTGGCGCCGGTTGACGTATCTTTGCAAAACTTCAAAACTAGTGGCCCGCTCCCGTCAACTCCTGCCTTGAAAGTTTCAGGGTGATTTGACAAGTGGGGGCTGAGAAAAAAGGGGGGTCTTAAAACGTGTTTTCCCCATGCAATTTTCCATAGCAAACTTTAGACACAGCTACAGCCCAAATTGCTGAATGGAATTACACCAAATTTGGCAAAAAGGTAGCCTTTGGTTCAGAAAGAGCCCTTTTTAAATGGTGTAAATCCATTCAGTAGTTCTTGAGAAATTTGAAGAAGAAAATGTTTCGATATCTAGGGACACGGTGGAGTCGCAACCCCTCCCGAGCATGAGCTTTACTGTGATTGGATGCCATCACTCTGAACGAGGAAGTGTTGGCAGCCATCTTGTGACGAGTCACAAGAAAACTGTGAAAAAAATATTTAAAAATAAGAAAAGGGGGCAGGGTAGAAACACCCTGACCCCCTATGCCTGCTCAGGGGGTCCCACAAGGACCCCCAGGGCCCAAAAAAGCTTTTAAAAAAAACAATTAGGTGACATTTAAAAAAAAAAAAGCACAGGCTCCTGCACTTCATTTAATTGAGTCCCCCGAGTGTGTCGGGTCACGGGGGCATTGCAAAAAAAAATATTAACAGGGGCCCGCAGGTGCCCCCGCAGCTCCTGGAACCACCACTTCCCCGGGGCTAGGTTTGGAATATGCAGGAGGGCATGCAGGCCTCCCGCAGCCCCGGGGACCTCAACCCCTGGGGCTTATTTAATTTGTGGGGGACTCTGAGCCCCCCCAAGCCTTGGGGACCGCCACCCCCGAGGCTTTGTCAAATATTGGTGGGGGCACACAGCCCCCCACAGCCCTTGGGATGCCACCCCTTGGGGCTTCAATTTCCCATAATTATTAAACATGTGTGAGGGGCTCAAGCCCCCCCCACACACCCTTGGGACCACCACTACCCCGGGGGCACTAAAAATGACAAATGGGGGTCCATTATGGCTTTCAACTGTAAGGGAGAGAGGACACGCGGCTCCCTTCCAGGATCCCTCAATGGCCCTGGAGACCGCCACCCACCAGGGCCAGCTCCTGCAGTGTCCCAGGGTGCCCACCCCCAGGACAATGCTGTTTGCTATGGCAGGGTGGGAGCCATATGGCTCCCGCCCTGTCATAGCAAACTTACTTTGGATTTTGGAAGCAGTGAAACCTGCTCTCTCTTTCGAAATCCAAAGCAGATTGCTTTTCCACACGGGGAGCTGCATGTCAGCAGTTCCCTGTGTGGAAAAGCAATGCCGGCTTCCGCAGGATGGGGTCCCGGGGCCATGAAGAGGGCCACGCAGCCCCCCTCCTTAAAAAAAAGCAATAAATGTGGCCATGCCCCGGGGGATGGGGTCTCGGGGCCAGAAATGTCCACAGGAGGTGGGCGCATACGGCTCCCTTCCCGTTTTGATATTTTTTCTTTTTTATATACGGCCCCATTCCCGTTCTGGTTTTTTTCTTTTTTTTAAAAAGGGTCATACCCTGGAGGATAGGATCCCCAGGGCCCAAATAAAGGAAAAAGAAGGGGAGCCACATAGCCCCCTTCTAAAAAAAAGAAATAAAACCGGAGACCCCGTCCCCTCCCAGCAACACTCTGCAAACGCGCCCTGTGGAGTGTTTTAAGTTGGGGGTTCAATACTGGGGATCCCTGGGGGCCAACGAGCCCACCAGGAACCTCGAGTATGCCCCACAGAGGTGACTTGCAGAGAGGTGGTCTGAGGCCACACCCCTTTTTACACCACTCTGCAACGCAGCTCTGTGGCACTTACTGGAGGTACCTGGTGGGCTAGTTGGCCCCAGGGACCCTCAGGATTCAGGGGGACTTCATCCCCCAACTTAAAACAAGCCACAGGATGAGTTTGCACACATATCACATCAGGCCCTATCCCCTCTCTTCACCACTGTGCAAACGCAACCCTTGGCACATTTTAAGTTGGGTGATTAAGTCCCCTTGAATCCTGAAGTCCCTGGGGTCCAAGTAGCCCACCAGGTACCACCAAGAAAGAGCCACAGAGCTATGCTGCTGAGGAGTTTAAAAAGGGGCACGGCTTCGGACTACCTTTCTGCAGCGCAGTCCTGTGGCGCTTACTGGATGCCACCAAGGAGTTGCATGAAATGCTGAAAATCATGGAGAGCATGGAGCGGATGCAGACTTCACACTTGGCTGTCAAGGCTGCCTATTAAAGAGATGTTCCTGGAGTCTTGCAAGCCTTGCAGCTTATCATCACTGCAGTGATGCCTCATCAATTGGCACAGATGAATGCTGCTGCACCTTGAACATCCACCTCTTCCCTCCTGGATGTGTCACAGCCTCACAGTGCTCCAGCCAATCCACCCTCAGGCACACGGAAGGCACATGACAGAGGAGGAAATTGTGGATGTACCTACATTCAGGCAAAAAAGGCAGCAGTAGCATGCATCTGAGTTAAAAGGACAGTTTCTGCTTGGACCTGTGCTTACCTTCATGCCTCAGGAACATCAGCCTCCACTGTCCTCTGAATGACTCTGCTACACTCACCTTGGACTTTAATACGGGCTGCCAATTTTACCATTGTTCCCAATGACACTGCAATCAGCCTGCTGACTGAACTCTGCCTCTTCATCAACATGTCTCTGGACATGTCCTCCAAGGACTCTGTCTGGCCCTCCACTGGGCATTCACACAATGGGGTGTTGTTATACAAAGAACTGTGCCAGTCTGCTACCTCGGTTAAAGCACATGTAAAAAAAATAACTTATGTCACTAAGATGTGTGTTGCCTGTGACAATTTACATTTAACAGTGCCAACAATGCATGATCTGTTTAGCCACCACTACAAATTAAGGGCCTTTTTGGAAAAGGGAATCCGCTGCCTCTGTGTCCCTGATAGGCATTGAGAAGCCCAGAGAGGTGTGACTCTACCAATGCTCAGATCTCTAAGACAACACTGTTTCAGCTACATAAAAATACTTTATGCTAAGGATGTTGATTGTGACTTGGAACAATAATTAAGTCAGTGTCAAGCCACATGAAGTAGTTCAAACTTTCTGTGTCTATAAGGAATACTGAGAACATGTACTCATTGTCAATGTAGTGGGCAATGGGTGAATAGATGGGTGTCATGCCATGACACATGTAAAGACAGTTCCCTCAACATGTCACTTATGATGACAAATCTATCTAGCTGAAAGAAGAGGAATGGTGTAGAATAGCCTATGTCAAAGTGTGTTTCTGGATCAACTCCTAGTGCTGTTGTGCTGTAACACACATCACAACACCCCTTGCCCTACACGTGTATGAAAAATATTTTCCAGTGTTGTACACAATGTACAAGGCTGTGTTGAAACACATACAGAAAAACAGAAGAAGGTGGCTGGACAGGATGATTCACAAAACAAACAAAACCACGATATACCCACACTACGGCAACCTCTGTGCCCCCGTGCAGGTAATAATTTCTCTTTCCTTCGGAGTCAGAGTAGGCTTTTGCAGTACTATGATGTACTATCCTGACACCAATCCCGTATTCTTTTGCAGAATCACTCCCCCAGTCCCCGTCCTGAAGAGAACCTACAACATCCAGGTTCGAAACGCGTCGACACTACCACCCTGTGGCAATATTAAAGGGTGTCGCTAGGATGTAAATTATATCACCACTCTGGACCCTAGCATTGCAACCCTATAAAAATACTACACCACAGGTTTTTGCAGACAGGCAGGCCCATTTTCTCAATCTCAATCCCGCCTGTCTCTTGGTTTCTTAGTTCTAAGGATTGGATTTCTCCCTTTGTTCATGTACTAACTTTGCACTGTATATAATTGCAATTCGATTGGATCATTATATATTCTAGCGTTTTTTGGTGTGTCAATATTTGCTTTGCTTGATTCGTCATTGTAAATTTGTAAATGTGTATGTTTGTAGATACTGTACATATGAACCTTTTGATCTGACAGTATTTCTGTTTGTGCCTGTTTTTCTAAAAAATAATTTGGAAATTATGTGAAAAAGAAAATACATTTTTGGGAATTTAAATCCAGCGGTCACACGGTACATATTGACTGTGTGTCTTGAGAATTGTTTTGTGAATCATCCTGTCCAGCCACCTTCCTCTGTTTTTCCCTATTGTCGAGATCCGGGCTTGTCAGATGTAGGATCCAATACCTTCACTGTTTCACAGAAACACATACAGAGGCATTAGGATGACTGGTAAATAATGGTAAGCACAAATCCCATGCACTTCCACATGGAGAGTGAAGCTGTTGTGGGGACAGGTGCTATCAAAGATGCTCCAAAGTATTCTAACAACATAACTACAGTACATAACCAATGCCGTGTGAGTACAATTTCCACAGTGCATCCTGTGTATATCTGTACTTTCAAAATATTATTATATGGATACAAATTTCTCAGACCACTCCAAAACATTCTCGAAACAGAACTTTGCAACCCTAAACATCAATCATTTTGGTTGACTCACATTCAAAATAAAGATTGACGGTAGCCTGTCCCTTGAAGATGGCATAATTACATTTGTAGACATTCAAATTGATTTGTGGATGATGCATCTGTTGTAATCCACTAAAACCTCAACAGTAGATGTCAACACATCAACAATCATTGGCAGCATAAACCATCATACAACTAATCGGGGGGGTCTGCTACAACGACAATCTATCTGGGGAGTCTCTGAACATATATGTCAAGAAGAGTACTACAGAAAGAAATTATAGAGTGGATAGACCCTTACAAACATTTAGACTCCCATCAATCACCAAAATGATCAGTATCATCATCTGGGTATCCGATTGTTTGCAAGGGTCTTTTCAGTTCTTTCTGTAATACTCTTCGGATTAGGTGTATGGATTTGACAGTATTGATTGGGGAAATAATCCATGGCAGGCCTATAAATATCCCTAGGACCCTCCACCACACTTTCTTTTATTATAGTAGAAACCATCAACCAGTAGCAATTTATTTTTACAAAATACAATCTTAACAAACAAAACAAATAATACTGGCTAATCCGAAACTACACTAACCTGACTTGTACTAATAATAACCTATACTGTACTAACTAGCTTACCTGAGACTATACACATAATAACATATATTATACATCAACCCACCTCCCCCCTACGACACTTCCAGGGACGGGACAAAGACAGCTTAACCTATACATAAACTAACTAAACATACATACTAAACAAATATATATATATATATTTGCATTTTTTTAACAAGTCCCAAAATACATCAAACCCCCCCACCCACAGGAAAAGGAAACTTAATCAAAAACACCAAGTGGAGATTTAAAAAAAAACGAAGAACTAACTACACCTAACACCCTAAAGCTATACCAGCCCTACACTAAAACTACACTTATCACTAAATAACAAATTAATATACAAAATTGATGGTAAATAGGTGAGGGGAATTGGGGAACTGTGAGAATTAAACAAGGACCCCCTGGGTAGTATGGTACGCAGACTCCTAGGGCAGGGTGAGAACCAATATGAGAAAAATAACCTAGGCCGTCAGCAGGAATTAGTGAACAATTAGTCTAAACTATACAGAGAGAGGAACAATGAAATATAATTATATATTAAAAATATGTTTAATTTGCATAGATAAAAATCATATAGTAACTACAACAAGTTGAAACTATATGATACAATAAAAGAAACATAACACATTATAATCACCATAAATACACAAAATACCTAAATCATAATCATTACAGATAAAATAGTTCATACACAAAATATAAAAATTGACAACAAAACTCGACGCGCGTTTCGGCTGAAAAAACACTTTCCTCAGGAGTCACTGGATGAGAACTAGCAAACGTATTTTGTTCTTGCTTGGTACATCAGAAATTGAATAGTATCATCTCATAGTTGCATAATCATAAGGGGAGCCACTTGATAAAGGCTAATTCCTGATAAATTATGTTGTAGTCCTTGTGGTGATCTTCTATATATATATATAGGGAAAGGTTTGTCGAATTGCTCGAAACTGGTTACTTCAAGCAAATAAAAGTGTAGATAGACACCTTTTATATTAACGTCAGACTTCACATCACTTAGATTCCTGGATTGACGTGTAAATCCAAAAGAGAGGGGGGGGAGAAAATGAAGCTGATAACCCCACAGATCACTGGTAAAGTGCCAAATGCTTGATAGCTTGTTACTTTTTAAACATTTTTTTCATCGGCGAAGCAGAGTCCTCCCAGCCACGGAACAGCACCATCTTGCTGCACGCTCGGCGGTGATCTTTTAATAGTTTACTACAGCCCCCATATATCCTGATTGAAGAGGCGTCTCCTACACCTTGTTGAAATCAATGCTTTTGAACTAGAAGACGCTGTACTATGTTTAAAAAGTAACAAGCTATCAAGCATTTGGCACTTTACCAGTGATCTGTGGGGTTATCAGCTTCATTTTCCCCCCCCCCCTCTCTTTTGGATTTACACGTCAATCCAGGAATCTAAGTGATGTGAAGTCTGACGTTAATATAAAAGGTGTCTATCTACACTTTTATTTGCTTGAAGTAACCTGTTTCGAGCAATTCGACAAACCTTTCCCTATATATATATATAGAAGATCACCACAAGGACTACAACATAATTTATCAGGAATTAGCCTTTATCAAGTGGCTCCCCTTATGATTATGCAACTATGAGATGATACTATTCAATTTCTGATGTACTAAGCAAGAACAAAATACGTTTGCTAGTTCTCATCCAGTGACTCCTGAGGAAGGCGTTTTTTCAGCCGAAACGCGCGTCGAGTTTTGTTGTCAATTTTTATATTTTGTGTATGAACTATTTTATCTGTAATGATTATGATTTAGGTATTTTGTGTATTTATGGTGATTATAATGTATTATGTTTCTTTTATTGTATCATATAGTTTCAACTTGTTGTAGTTACTATATGATTTTTATCTATGCAAATTAAACATATTTTTAATATATAATTATATTTCATTGTTCCTCTCTCTGTATAGTTTAGACGAATTGGGGAACTGTACAGGGGGTGTGGCAATAAGCCTTTTGGCATCAATAGGGGAGCCCCAGGGCCCCCTTAATATCTATGAGGTGGCCCTTAAACTCATCAATGTCACGGTCCATACGGGCCACTCAAATGTTCAAATTGTAGAGTAAACTCCTCTCCCTCTTTGTCAGGACTGACCTCTGTTGTTGTCTTGCAGGTCTTGATGATGTGCCAGGTTGAGCAATCTGTGAGGGGACTACAAGGGTTTGAGTAAAGGTGGTTGTAGCAGGTTGAGCAGGGGTTGATGGTTCGGAAACGGACAAGTTTTGTTGATGTGTGCCACAATGTCATACACCTTAAGGGCCTGAGATTGGCTGTGTCTGGCTCTGGTGTGTCGAGGAGGCAGGCGGGATAGCATGTCTTTTGACACCTTTCTTGGTGATGTCTGAAATGGACTTCCACTTGCCAAAAGCCCTCTCCTCACTGTACCTTTGTGCCATCTCATTAAAGCCCTTGTCCACAAGCCTAATGTGTTGGTACCATTCCTTACGCTGTAGGAACTGCCTCTGTTCCTCCGGTGACATGTTGTATGAAAGTAAAGTAAACATGTAATATTTGCTGACTTCAAAAACATGATGTCATTCGGCATAATTGGCACAAACAAAATTCAGACAATATGTTCTGTTAACACCATCATGAAAAACATGGTACATCACACATGACCTGACAACTCCTAAGTAAATAATATCAGTAATCCAAATAAGATATTGATAACAACATGTTGACTCCTAGAATAGGATAAAGCAAGCACAGAGTGCAGTGACAACAGTTGTAGAATAGCTGTTTGCAATAAGGCGGAGGCCACAAACAACAAATGAGTCCAACAGGGAGTTCCATAAGGATTATGTTTAACAGCCCCATTGCAGACTCTGACCATTCTAACTACACAAAGACAGTAGGCTACACCGTCTGCAATCATGTCAGACGACTAATCACAACAGTGGTAGTCATATAGTACACTTGAGGAAATGGTAAGCCATTGTCTTAGGGACACTTTGAAGGTGTCAACTCAGCTACACATCCATATTAAATGATGTATACATTTACTTGCATATCTGTGGCACCCTGCAGAAAAATGTATGTGAATGCAAGTAAAGAGGGGATATATTACATGAATCATTGTGTAGTGGTATTAGCCTACTCTGCACCTTTCTGTGCCATGACCCAATGGGACAGCAAAGCTGCTGAATTTCAAACTGGGCTGCACTGATTTTCAACCAATGGCAGTGTGAGCCCCTTCGTGATAGTCAATGTGATGCAAGGATCACCATCGGGCACGTAGTCAATCATTGAAGTATAGTGTTTTTCATGTGCGTCACACTCAGATGACCAACTCGAAACATATGCATTGATGATCTGTTGAGCATTTCACAGTAAAGAACATGTTAGAAAAATATTAGGGTCACAGTCTAAAATTTTACTCACTCCACAATATTCAAGGTGCTACTGTGGAAATGATTCCGCTTGATGATGAATGGTCTTAACAGTGTAACAATGTCCACCCCTCATCCCCTTAATGTAGTATGAAAGAGTATCTAATGCATGAGTGGACATTGTCCTACATTGAGTTGATTATCACTGCTTTGGCTCTGAGGCTGAGACAGTCTGGCCAAGACAATGATGTGTCACCAAACTTTGCTTTGGCTACGGAGGCCGTCTGACTTACATCAGCATGGAAATGATTCACAAGATTCATTATGAAATTTGAAAGTGATCCAGGGAACAGATTTCGGTACCATCAATCTATGTTACCATGGACAAGATCCTTTTTTAGGGCTCGGACTCCTTCCCAGTGAAACTGGGAGGAGTTTCGAGAACTAATGTTAAAGGAGAAAAAAAAGAAGAAGTATCTCCTAGGGCCTTGGTGAGAGGAATTCCACACATTCCTTAGCGTTTTCTGGCATCTGGTCAGTGATTCGTCTTCCCTGTGCTGTGTATGTAGTAGCCTTGAAGTGATAGGCTGTAAGTAATGTACGCGTGCCCGATGTGGCATTTTGTGTGCGAGAACGAGCATGGCAGAGTGATTCATCTTAATTACGAGCTGTCAGAGTGCCCGTGTAATGCAAGCCAGATGATGCGAGCGCACAGCGGTGAGCGCGTTCAATGTTAAATGACGAGAGGCAGCAGGCGAGGCTCACAGAAGATGACTCATACATGCTCGTCCACACTGTAGTTCTTGTTTATTTCGTAGTCGTTTATGTTCTGCCTTAATGCATTGCCATTTAGACCGGCTTTAAAATTATATGAAAGGCCCTCCTCTCCGCCAGTAACAGCTTCCTGTTGTGTTCTCCCTAGTTTTCCGGTACGTTTGTGCTGATTTTATTTTAAAATACCTTTACATTTGTACTTTTGCCACTCACTTCTGTAACTTTGTTTGAAAAGTAAAGCGCTCTTAATAAAGGCCGTGTTCGCAACTCATAAATCACAACGAAAAGTTAAATAAAATACAGATAATGAAGTGCTTCGAAGCCTACCAGGCGAGCCGTGCTAGCGCTGCCGGTTCTTGTCCGGGCCGGGCGCTGGGACGAGCCTGACAGCTGCCCGTTATTGCAACATGCCTGCAGTTGGCCACCTCAAGGCGCTGTCTGTCCGTCCTCGGCAGGCCATGCCTGCAAGGACGTGCCTTCGAGGCCTGAGGCCGCCCAGTGGCCCGTTTCCTGCAGCACTGCAATGCTAAAGTTGGAATGCGATTTACAATTCTTTATTCATTTATTTATTTATTTATATATTTAATGCGATTTTCTATAGCGCGAATATTACCCGAAGGTGTTAGAGCGCTTTACAAAAGAACCAGTTGCGCTACATAAGGATTTAGGATTCCAGGTACTTGGCTCACACAGGGATGTGAATTACGGCTCCAGCTGCTAATTTCACCCCGCCAGTGACGCGTGCCAGTCATCCCTGAGCGGAGGTGGAAGGCAGCTGAGCGGGCGAGGCGCCTGCTCCGAACACCTCGGCAAGATACTTAACGCATTCCAAAACGCATTCCCAAAAGCACTTTCCCACAGGACATGGAAAGCGGCCAACCATGTCTGGTCTCGAATTTATCGAAATGTCCGGACTGGGTTCGTCTAAACCTTGTGCTGGCCAGTGGGAGCACGGTACAATAATTCAATCCAGGATAAAAGGTATGGCCTAGACCGCATCTTCTCCAGAAGTCATCTTTACACCATCTATCTATGCCTTGATAGTATGAGGATTGTGCGCACACTGGCTTCAGTAAGAAAGAAGGGTGTTTCAAGTCACGCGGTTTTATTCTGATGCAATTTGCATTTTCTTGCAAAAACTATGAATAATATTAGAAACTCCCTAAATGTTATGCGAGTGGCGCTTTTGCGTGAAAGCAGGAACTTTTTTGAGTATCTTGTCCGCGAGTTTAATTTGGTGGACTTTCCTTCGTGAATGCTGTGTTTACACATGAAAACAAGTTGTAAAGTCACACAGGGAAGAGATACAAATATAAAAAAATGCAAATGTACAAGTTGTAAAGTCACTCTATGTATCTCTATATACATATTGTTAAAGTCTCTTATGTAAATAAAGCGGTTTTCAGTCTCCTTGGCGAGAGTGCTCCAGAGCAACCGGTTCCGGACAGGGGTGAGGCAAGCTCCAGGGGGTGAGCCGCTGAGTGAGGCTGTGCCGGTGTGTTCAACAAAGAATGAGGGTGTGCACAGGATCAAACTGTTTATTCAAGAGAGCAGCCAGGATCGGAAGGGAGGTTTCCTGGCCACATACGGCCCGGTGATTCCCCAGCGACTACTTTGAATTTTTGATTCTTGATGATTCAACACCTCAGCAGCCTGTGCATTCACCAGCAACAGGCCCCTCCAGGATTACAAACCTGCAGTTGGGACTGCCGCCTCCATTGTAGACAGGCAAAAACGCATGAAACACTGCTGTTGAGTGCTGAGTGCTGTGTGCGGTGTGCTGGTGAGTGCTGTGTGCTGGTGAGTGCTGGTGAGTGTGGTGTGCTGGTGAGTGTGGTGTGCTGGTGAGTGCCGTGTGCTGTTGGGGGCAGAGTGCTGTTGGGGGCAGAGTGCTGTTGGGGGCAGAGTGCTGTGTGCTGTTGAGTGCAGAGTGCAGAATGCTGTTGAGCGCAGAATGCTGTTGAGCGCAGAATGCTGTTGAGCGCAGAATGCTGTCGATTGCAGAGTGCTGTTGAGTGCAGAGTGCTGTTGAGTGCAGAGTGCTGTTGAGTGCAGAGTGCAGAATGCTGTTGTGTGCAGAGTGCAGAATGCTGTTGAGTGCAGAATGCTGTTGAGTGCAGAATGCTGTTGAGTGCAGAATGCTGTTGAGTGCAGAGTGTTGTTGAGTGCAGAATGCTGTTGAGGGCAGAGTGCTGTTGAGTGCAGAGTGCAGAATGCTGTTGAGGGCAGAGTGCTGTTGAGTGCAGAGTGCAGAATGCTGTTGTGTGCAGAGTGCAGAGTGCTGTTGAGTGCAGAGTGCTGTTGAGTGCAGAGTGCTGTTGAGTGCAGAATGCTGTTGAGGGCAGAGTGCTGTTGAGTGCAGAGTGCAGAATGCTGTTGAGGGCAGAATGCTGTTGAGGGCAGAGTGCTGTTGAGTGCAGAGTGCTGTTGAGTGCAGAGTGCTGTTGAGTGCAGAGTGCAGAATGCTGTTGAGTGCAGAATGCTGTTGAGTGCAGAGTGCTGTTGAGTGCAGAGTGCTGTTGAGTGCAGAGTGTAGAATGCTGTTGTGTGCAGAGTGCAGAATGCTGTTGAGTGCAGAATGCTGTTGAGTGCAGAATGCTGTTGAGTGCAGAGTGCTGTTGTGTGCAGAGTGCTGTTGAGTGCAGAGTGCTGTTGAGTGCAGAGTGCTGTTGAGTGCAGAATGCTGTTGAGGGCAGAGTGCTGTTGAGTGCAGAGTGCAGAATGCTGTTGAGTGCAGAATGCTGTTGAGTGCAGAATGCTGTTGAGTGCAGAATGCTGTTGAGTGCAGAGTGCTGTTGAGTGCAGAGTGCTGTTGAGTGCAGAGTGCTGTTGAGTGCAGAGTGCTGTTGAGTGCAGAGTGCTGTTGAGTGCAGAGTGCAGAATGCTGTTGAGTGCAGAATGCTGTTGAGTGCAGAGTGCTGTTGAGTGCAGAGTGCTGTTGAGTGCAGAATGCTGTTGAGGGCAGATTGCTGTTGAGTGCAGAGTGCAGAATGCTGTTGAGGGCAGAGTGCTGTTGAGTGCTGTGTGCTGTTGAGTGCAGAGTGCAGAATGCTGTTGAGCGCAGAATGCTGTTGAGCGCAGAATGCTGTTGAGCGCAGAATGCTGTCGATTGCAGAGTGCTGTTGAGTGCAGAGTGCTGTTGAGTGCAGAGTGCTGTTGAGTGCAGAGTGCAGAATGCTGTTGTGTGCAGAGTGCAGAATGCTGTTGAGTGCAGAATGCTGTTGAGTGCAGAATGCTGTTGAGTGCAGAATGCTGTTGAGTGCAGAGTGTTGTTGAGTGCAGAATACTGTTGAGGGCAGAGTGCTGTTGAGTGCAGAGTGCAGAATGCTGTTGAGGGCAGAGTGCTGTTGAGTGCAGAGTGCAGAATGCTGTTGTGTGCAGAGTGCAGAGTGCTGTTGAGTGCAGAGTGCTGTTGAGTGCAGAGTGCTGTTGAGTGCAGAATGCTGTTGAGGGCAGAGTGCTGTTGAGTGCAGAGTGCAGAATGCTGTTGAGGGCAGAATGCTGTTGAGGGCAGAGTGCTGTTGAGTGCAGAGTGCTGTTGAGTGCAGAGTGCTGTTGAGTGCAGAGTGCAGAATGCTGTTGAGTGCAGAATGCTGTTGAGTGCAGAGTGCTGTTGAGTGCAGAGTGCTGTTGAGTGCAGAGTGTAGAATGCTGTTGTGTGCAGAGTGCAGAATGCTGTTGAGTGCAGAATGCTGTTGAGTGCAGAATGCTGTTGAGTGCAGAGTGCTGTTGTGTGCAGAGTGCTGTTGAGTGCAGAGTGCTGTTGAGTGCAGAGTGCTGTTGAGTGCAGAATGCTGTTGAGGGCAGAGTGCTGTTGAGTGCAGAGTGCAGAATGCTGTTGAGTGCAGAATGCTGTTGAGTGCAGAATGCTGTTGAGTGCAGAGTGCTGTTGAGTGCAGAGTGCTGTTGAGTGCAGAGTGCTGTTGAGTGCAGAGTGCTGTTGAGTGCAGAGTGCAGAATGCTGTTGAGTGCAGAATGCTGTTGAGTGCAGAGTGCTGTTGAGTGCAGAGTGCTGTTGAGTGCAGAATGCTGTTGAGGGCAGAGTGCTGTTGAGTGCAGAGTGCAGAATGCTGTTGAGGGCAGAGTGCTGTTGAGTGCAGAGTGCTGTTGAGTGCAGAGTGCAGAATGCTGTTGAGTGCAGAATGCTGTTGAGTGCAGAGTGCTGTTGAGTGCAGAGTGCTGTTGAGTGCAGAGTGTAGAATGCTGTTGAGTGCAGAGTGCAGAATGCTGTTGAGTGCAGAGTGCTGTTGAGTGCAGAGTGCTGTTGAGGGCAGAGTGCTGTTGAGTGCAGAGTGCAGAATGCTGTTGAGGGCAGAGTGCTGTTGAGTGCAGAGTGCTGTTGAGTGCAGAGTGCAGAATGCTGTTGAGTGCAGAATGCTGTTGAGTGCAGAGTGCTGTTGAGTGCAGAGTGCTGTTGAGTGCAGAGTGTAGAATGCTGTTGTGTGCAGAGTGCAGAATGCTGTTGTGTGCAGAGTGCAGAATGCTGTTGAGTGCAGAATGCTGTTGAGTGCAGAATGCTGTTGAGTGCAGAGTGCTGTTGTGTGCAGAGTGCTGTTGAGTGCAGAGTGCTGTTGAGTGCAGAGTGCTGTTGAGTGCAGAATGCTGTTGAGGGCAGAGTGCTGTTGAGTGCAGAGTACAGAATGCTGTTGAGTGCAGAATGCTGTTGAGTGCAGAGTGCTGTTGAGTGCAGAGTGCTGTTGAGTGCAGAGTGCTGTTGAGTGCAGAGTGCTGTTGAGTGCAGAGTGCTGTTGAGTGCAGAGTGCAGAATGCTGTTGAGTGCAGAATGCTGTTGAGTGCAGAATGCTGTTGAGTGCAGAGTGCTGTTGAGTGCAGAGTGCTGTTGAGTGCAGAATGCTGTTGAGGGCAGAGTGCTGTTGAGTGCAGAGTGCAGAATGCTGTTGAGGGCAGAGTGCTGTTGAGTGCAGAGTGCTGTTGAGTGCAGAGTGCAGAATGCTTTTGAGTGCAGAATGCTGTTGAGTGCAGAGTGCTGTTGAGTGCAGAGTGCTGTTGAGTGCAGAGTGTAGAATGCTGTTGTGTGCAGAGTGCAGAATGCTGTTGTGTGCAGAGTGCAGAATGCTGTTGTGTGCAGAGTGCAGAATGCTGTTGAGTGCAGAATGCTGTTGAGTGCAGAATGCTGTTGAGTGCAGAGTGCTGTTGAGTGCAGAGTGCTGTTGGGTGCAGAGTGCTGTTGAGTGCAGAGTGCAGAATGCTGTTGAGGGCAGAGTGCTGTTGAGTGCAGAATGCTGTTGAGGGCAGACTGCTGTTGAGGGCAGAGTGCAAAATACTGTTGAGTGCAGAATGCTGTTGAGTGCAGAGTGCTGTTGAGTGCAGAGTGCTGTTGAGGGCAGAGTGCTGTTGAGGGCAGAGTGCTGTTGAGGGCAGAGTGCTGTTGAGGGCAGAGTGCTGTGTGCTGTTGAGGGCAGATTGCTGTTGAGGGCAGAGTGCTGTTGAGTGCTGTGCAAGCTTGTTACACTCACAAGAAGGACATCACAAGCAGCAGTGGTGCAAGCTTCCCTTACACACTCACAGCAGGTACTGTGCCAAGGCAGTAGCAGCAACAGAGCAAGAGTCCCTTACAAAGAACAGGCACAGCACAGAGATGCACAATGCAACAAGCTTCTCACACTCACAAGAACGACATCACAGGCAGCAGCAGTGCAAGCTTGTTACACTCACAAGGAGACCACAGGCAGCAGCAGTGCAAGCTTCTTACACTCACAAGGAGACCACAGGCAGTAGAGGTGCAATATTCTCACACTCACAATGAAATCACTGGCAGTACACACCACATGAACACACTCCATAACACATAGCAACAATACATTGCCATTTACAATGCCATTAGCTCAAACTCAAATAAATCCGAGCCCGATTGCATTTCTAATGCTTGTCCTAAGTTGTTGATGTTTGATCATGTCAGTCAGCCATTTGTGAGACCTACTCACATTGCAATTGTGGTTATGTGACCTGTTCTTTGGACAACTAACTGCCAATGTCAACTGTAACTGGCATAAGAAATGACAATTGCCGACAGGCACATCAGTGCTAGATCTCAACGGATTCCAGGTCTGCTCATACACATCAGCAACATTACTCAAATGTATCCTCTGAAGTATGTTCGCTCTGAGATGTACCTGCAATGGCTGGAGTGATGTATAAATGTTGTATTAATGAGCTCAGACATTCTGTATCTGAAACTATACTATATTCACGCGACAAATAATTCCATGCTCAGTACACATATTTAACTTGATGTAGCAGTGGACATGCAGCATGTCCCCAAGCTGACCTGTACACATTATACCATGTCAAGGAGCCATGATCATTTGGAGTTTTTGATGCGATCATGCGCAATACATCACAAATGTATCTGTCCATTGTTTACAAATGACATATTCCATTCAACGTGGCATCAAATCATTGGGTTGTAGTGACACAGTTGATAACCTGGGGGCAAGAATCATATGTTAATGGTTGTACAATGCAAAACTTGTGCACTAAGGCTGTATTTTCATCTTTGTCACAAGTTCATCTCAAAATGATACTCAACAACAGATGTGACATGTTCAGGGCTAGGAACTTATCATCATTTACAACAGTCTACACTTGGAATGGCAGCACCACATCTGGCCCCCTAGCACAATCATGTCAGGGTGCATAGATGTTTGGGATGCTGCATGATTGGCTCAATTACATTGCAATTCAATTATTAAAATCATAGACTATTTGCTTCTACGTGGCTAGGATGCTGTGGATCATATAAGGAGTTGCAATATCAAGTCTGGAAGGGCAAGGCTGTCCTCCATCAGCACATGATGCTGATGTGCACACCTCTTGACATGATGCTGCCTCATCACACTAGAGGTGAGGTCCATGTGATGCACATCCAGACAGTGTACAACAACATACAGGGCTTGTGGCATGGCTTGTATATGTCAACATAAACAATCCGAACTTAGGGGAAACACAACACCATTGGCGTGTGAGTCCATGAAGGCATCCACATCACCTTGTGTGATCAAGGGTCTTCCAGCTGTGGAAAATATATGGAAAGTAAAATAAATGCCATTAACATCACATTTCACACAATTCACATACATCATTGATGGCTTCATGATACAATTTCATTCAATGTAACAGTCAGGTGTGTGACCATGTTAAATACATGTTGCAATGTGCTTTGCCTGTCTGACCCACAACACTTGTCAATTTCAGCCTTGTGGCCTAATGGACATCCCTGCCGCACTCTGTGGGACAAAACAGACTACAACTTGTTCCTCAGCTTCATTATGAACTTTTTTTATCACCAACATCAATAGACGTGACATTGTTAGGTCAAATGGTTTCATATTACTCTGCACAAGCGTATCATGACCCTTGACATGTTAAGGACCCACATTGTGTACCTCACAAAGATTGACAGCCAGTTGATCATGTGAAGGGTATACATATCAATGCACGTAGGGATGGACAGTATATCATTAGAGGCATTTAGTTTGGCCTGGGGGCACATTCCATGAGGGGTGCATAGATGTTGTCAAGAACCTAATTTGTGTCCAGTGGATTCATAATCTGCTGTGAAGCAAAGTTGGTCAAGGCTTACCACCTTGCCTGCTGATGATGAGTCCCAGGTGATCAATGAGGTCTCCCTCAAGCCCCACACAATCCTGCCAATGGTGCTACCGCTGCTGGACAGTCCTGTCCACACCAAACATTTTCAACATTTTCTCATGGGTGTGCTCCCACCTCACCTTCAGTATTTTCACATATTATCCCTGGAGGATACATCCCCCAGCCTCAACTATCTTTGGCAAGCAAAACTTAATGAGCTATGGGAAGCCCCACATGGCCCCCTCAGACATCCACCCCCCCCCCATCCCTGACCCAACATCTCAAAAACACAGGTGACCCCAGGAAATCAAAAGGAATTACATCTAAGAACTCTGAAAATTACAAAGAGACCCCTAAGATGTACACCCGACAACACAATCAGACAGTCGCAAAAAACACGTGTGGACAGAGACACAGGACTCAACAAGGACAGTATGGACAGCACACTACACACAGATCTCCCTCCGAAACAGCAACACCAGCAGACACCTTCCAACACCTCCACAACTCATAACAGACACTAACAGTGTGGTTGAAAGGGAAAGTGTACATTACTCCTCTATAGAACAAGATGCAAACTGATATCACTTACTGGCCATTTGCAGCCCGTTTTATGATTTTGAAACAAGATTTTACCAGCTAAGGGGTAAGCGGGAATATTTCATGTGTATACCTTTTGTAAGTATTTTACGTGGCGGATATGAAAAAAATATTACCACTGACATGGATTTGCATAAAAATTGTATCTGCATATTGCTACTATAGGTTCAATTTGACCAGATTTGGAAGGCCTAACAACACAATATGGATATGTGATGTGTACTGGAGTGTAGTCTATCTGAACTGTCCTCCTGATATGAGTGATCCAGAGCTGAAAGGATGCACTATTTACTTACATTAATGTCTATCTATGACTGGTGATGTGTCTAAGTGAAAAGATGCCTAGTGTCACTCATTAGGGTTAGCATTGGTGGTATGCGTTACTGCATGTGAGACTATTACATCACACATTGCTGTGATGTCTGTGCCAGTTAGATGGGCTTGCCACACACATGTACTTGACAAACAGGCATTCACTACTTGTATATGATATATGTGATGCAGCATACAATGCATAGCTATGATTGCACAGTCACATTTGAGTATTTGAATAGCTAGAGGCACCGAGAGTCACAATGATGATGTTTTGTGCTAAGGCTATGTCTTTGTTAAAAAAAAGTCTATTCATGTCATGCTGTGCTATGTATGACATGATCTATGACCGATGTCTAATGACCGGCTTCTTTGCCACCATTACCAAAAATGCTAAATCAAGCGTTTCATGGTGTAAGTATATTCTTGTGCAAGCTACATCTTAAGTTCAGTCTAGCATGACAGCAATGAGCAGATAGTAGCTGGTATAGACAATAATGTTATGGCTGGAAAGATACCAGTACAATTTATTCATGTTAGTGTGCCAGCCCATATTTTTTATACCCTACAAGAGCGTACAGAGACTCCTCAGATGATGCATAGTTAAATGTGTGTGACAGATAGCAGAATGGAGCAGCCAAAGCCAAATGATGCATAGATCAACATGCCCCACTGAGCCATGTACAAACATGTTGTAGACCCAGATTCACATGTGAACATGACATCATTAGTTTGGAACAGCAAAGCAGCAATTATGCATGTAATAATTCTTGCAACAGCAAAGATACCGATGCCTGGAAGCGCAAACAGTCCACATGGCTTGGGGACCATGCTGTGCTTTTGTATGACACCCAGTTGGCTAGACACAGATACCGCTGAGTTACAGCTGCCTGCAGTGGATGTCAATGCCTGGGTTGTGCGTGAGTTGCGGTCCCAGTATCCTGCCATCAGTGCGTGAACATTACCTGATGACAAGGACTGGCATTTTATAGTTTCATAATAATCACAAGACCTTCCAGTGTGTCCCCAGCGAGTACAGGAAAACCATCACCCATGAGCTCATCAGCACTCTAGCCAGCACCACCCAGAAACTCCAAAAGAAACTGCAGTACATTAAGAACACCTCCACCAAACTCTCAAACTGAGAGGGGATTACAAAGTATTCAATACAATGCATGCCATTACAATGCATGCCAACACAACGCAAGTACCATTTTATCGCAATGCCATTACAACGCATGGCATTACAATGCATATACCCTTACCACGCATGCCTTTACAACAAATTTTGTTGTAAAGGCATGAATGGTAAAAGCATATGTGTTTTACGTGTAAGTAAAAGGTAAGTATAGGGTTTAGGGTGGGTTTGGGGTTTGGGGTAAAAGTTTGGGTTGCCAAGATTAATTTTGGGTTCAGGATGAGTACATGTTTTGGGGTGCCAAGGTTATTTGAGGATTCATGGTGGGTTTGGGTTTTGGGGTGTTGGAGTATAGGTTTGGGGTGCCAAGATTAATTTTAGGGTTCAGGATGGGAATATGTTTTGGAGTGCCAAGGTTAATTTTAGGATTCAGGGTGGGTTTGGTTTTGTGGTGCCCAGGGTATTTTTAAGGTTCAGGGTGGATTTGGGTTTTGTGGTGCCAAGGGTAATTTTAAGTTGTATGGTTTGGAGTAACAAGGGTAATTTTAGGGTTCAGGGTTGGTTTGGGTTTGGGGGTGCTAAGGGTAATTTTATATTTTAGAGGGTATGGGTATTGGGGTGGTAAGGGTAATTTTAGAATTTTATGGGGGTATGGTAATTGGCGTACAAAGGGTAATTTTGGAGTTTCTGAGGGGGTATTAAAAAAAAATATATATATACACATAAACTGACACACACACTTACCTCAACCACTTTGACCAAGTATATGCCTTTAGCACGCCTGCCTTTGCGTTGTAATGGGATGCATGGTAAAAGTATGCGTTGTAATGGTAACGCATTGTAACAGCACTTGTGTTGTTACAACTGCGTTGTAATGGCATGCTTTGTGTTGGCATGCGATATTATGTCATATATTCCTTGAGAGACCTTCTCTTGCTATCTATCAACATAAGTATTACCTTCAATCTCCCCACACACACCTACAAATCCCTCCACAATGCCAGACCTACATTCCACAACCACAACTTCTCCTTCTACACTCCCCCCTGACATCTTCACTCCGCCCAACTGGCCCAGTCCACCATCCCACGTACCTGCAAGAACACTGCTGGAAAAATCTTTCTTCTAACTTCTTGGTCTCCTTGCCTCTGCTCATCAGGCAATCACCCAATCACCATCACGTCCGCAATTCAGGAAGGACCTCAAGACCTGGCTCTTCAAATCAATCACAGATCCCCTAACCCCCACACACAGCTCCTTCAGACTCTTACGGGTGAGTAGTCTTGCTTTAAATATTGATTGATTGGAAGCAATGGAGCAGAAAGAAAGGCTCAAAGCTTATCACGCCATAAGAGGCTTGCTTTTGACTATGTATTTGCACAAATAGCAATTTAAATACCACTATTTTGTTTTCATTTATTTTTATTGTGCTACCCATCCACATGTATGGTGTCAAAGTGCTTTAGATCACATGTACATCTATATTGACAATACATCACGAGTGTGTAAATCAATGTACAGGTTGTGTTACAAAAGTAAGTGGGGGTTACAAGGTTTAGGAGTCACATTCTGTTTAAAGCTCACTGTGCTCTATTAGAAGGATTACAATTTATGAACTGTAAATAAAAGAGCTCTGTATTGAAAGCAGTAACCCACTCATCTAGCTACATAATATAAAAATGTGTCATCTCCATATTACATTGAAAACGACATGATGTGCATTGCATGAGACATGTTAACCCTTGCAAGTTTATTTAAATGCACTCATGAGTCGTGATACTAGACCTGCTAAACGGACTGTTCAATATGGTAAAATAAATAAAAAGCAGCATATTTAAATAATGTAAACATTGCAAAAATAATTTAAAAGTACAATAATTAATACTTCACACTTACCTTATCAGGCAGCTTCTGTCTTGGTCAGTCATCCCGTTGATGGTGTCAATGCTAGTTGCTGGCTGGCTGTGCTTCTCCTGTTGTTGTCTAGCAGCTACTGGTTCAGAGGAGCTGAACGTGAAAGCTCTACTCTGTGCAACATGTGACTCCACCTCCCAGGGTCACAAGTTAAGTCTCATGACTCTGTGACATAAAGAAAATGTTTACAGCAGTTTTTTTTAAATAAAGTTCAAAGTTAATACAATAATCATTCAGTGCAATAATTATTGTAAAAAACACATTTCCCAACTGAGTCGTCATAGAGATGGTTGGGGCCAGTTATGCATGACCCCACCCCATCCAGTAATGACTGGTGAAAGGGTGGGGTGAGGTATCCTCATTCATGCCCCAGCTTCATTATAGCCTTTAGAGCAGCCTTGGACTTATACTGTACCCGACCGAGGCTGCTAAACAAGAATAACTGGGCTGGCACCATGTGCGCCTGGTTTTGTTTTTGTTTTTTAATTGTGACATGTTGCCTGCATTTCATGCCTGGCCTGCCTAATGCAGCACAGCAGTGACCCTCGCTCAAGTGCGTCATAGGCTGGCAGGCCGGCAGTCAGCAGGACTCGGCAGTCGGAGCTTGGCTTGGGATTTAACATGGTAAGTAACATTGCTGTTACTTATCATTTTAAATCCCATGCCCAATGCGGATACCAGTGTCGCAAATAGGGAGGGCGAAACCCCGTCGCCCTTGAAAGAAAACTGCCGCTGCATTTGACCCTGGCAAGTGGGTGCACTTGCAAGGTTGAAATGGCAGTTTAAAACTGCACTCTCAGACAATGAAGTGACAGGCCAGAGACATGTTTGCAGGGCTATTCATGTGGGGTGCACAATCAGTGTGCAGGCCAACTAGTAGCATTTGATTTACAAGCGCCGGGCACACACCTGGTACGCTTTACTAGGGACTAGTAAATCAAATATGCCAATCATGGATAAACGAATCACTAATACATTATATACAGAGAGCACATGCAATTTAGCACTTTAACACGGGGGTTCCGTCCATGGTCTACCTCCAGTATGTGCTGCATCTTGCGTTCTTGCCACAACTCTTTCCTTAGTGTTCTCCCGTAGGTTGTACCATTGTTTTATTAATTCTTCCACACTCCTGTTTGTCACACAAACCGCATTTACCCTCTACTGGATGTGTAACCATACATGTCTTTTGGTTAATTTTGGAATACAAGCAGATGATTTCCCAAATAATTTATAATTTTCTTGAACACATTCTTCTGTTAGTATTTCCAGTTCCTGGTTGCTAAATATCCTTTTTCCCTACTTACTAATTCTTTACTGTGAATTTTGGTTAGCCATGATGTAGGATAAGGGTGGATGGCAATGGATTCTGTCTCCAAACTCCAACAATCAACCATATGGACTGATGCACACCTCCAGTCTGCAATATAAATTCTGTGATGTCATTAGTGCGAGACAGTGCGTCATTCACAATGTGAGAATGATAAGGAATCCTTCTTTGGGAATCGCAGTTCTTAACCCCTTCACAGCATGGGTAATTCCCCGCTGCTCTGGGAGCGGGGGCACGCACAGCGCCCTGGTGCTGATGACGACAGCACAGTGCTCATGTGCTATTGACGAGCTGAGCTCGTCACAGCCACGCCCGTTCCTGAGAAGGCTCAGCACAGTGGGGGAATTAGCCCCGCGTGTGAGCGTTCAACGGCCATGAGGAGCTCAGCTCGTCATCAGCACCGAGCCCCGTGGATGATGACGAGCTGAGCTTTTCATCAGCATGGGAGGGGTTAAATAGCAAACCATAAAGAGTCACTATTTAAGGAAAAGGCCAAATTCTGCATACCATTTTGTGATCTCTTAATACCGATTCGGTACTAATCGGTATTAACAAATCGCAAAATGAATAATCTGCACATCAGGGGCCTTATTTATGAAGGTCTTGCGCCGCCGGTGCGTCACTTTTAAAATGGGAAAAAGTGACGCACCAGTGGCGCAAGGCCTTCATAAATAAGGCCCCAGGTCCCTAGGTTAAGGTGTTCAAAATATAGTGCATTGTCATTTAAGTAAATCATCAAATTACATTAAAGAAGTAGGAAAATATCGTGAAATTAAATAACTAATAGTGTATTCAATTAACATCGGGATAGATAGACAATATTTAAAACTAATGTTATGATTCCCTTTTCAGAATTAACTTGTTCTAACACTTACTTTACAACTGTGTGAAAGTTCAGAATATTGAACCGATGGTTTGCTTCTTTAAAGAGATGCTAATAATCTCCCTTGATATTCATCAAGGTAAGAGCAAACTCAATCCAGGAATCAACATTCATGGCACATGGGGGCCTTCTGTCCATGTGAGATGCATGCAGATCAAACTGTGGACTATTTTATCAAAGGTATCTTTTTTCTATTAAGATTCCGATCCCACAATGAGTCTCTTCAAGGTCCATTTAAAGTGACTTTACTAAGTGTATGATTATAGCAGAGCTACTGGATTCAAATACTTTGTGAAATATTAAGCAAGTTACCTCCACCACTGCATTTTTAAAGGATTATTGGCATCAGTTTTCAGGGTGATTTCGAGGTGGCAAATACTTGTTATATGTTAGTAAGTAGAGGGGCAGGAATAAGAAAGTAATTTTTCACTTATAATAAAGTGAAATAGGTTTTTGTGCTTAGACTGCAATTGTTAGTGAAAAAGAGGAGAGAAAGTTTATTTCACAATTTACAGCACAATTTTCCTAACACATTGTTTAACATGTTACAGGTTTAACAGGCAATTTTGAATATCACCTTTTAAAATATATGTATATTTCAGGGCCACTGTACCCAGAACCATATTTTCCAGTCAATCATGAACGTGCCACTCTGTGCTGCTTTCTCAGGGATACTTTAGGGATAAATTGGTTAAGAATGGCTCAGCCTATTCAGCTTTAAAAAGTGGCACACTGTCCTTCAGCCTAGCCAGTGCTTTCTTTGTGCCCCTTATGTCTAGTCCAGAGTAAGTTACTTGATGGGGGATTAAAGTCACCAGCAGGGGTTCTTATTCATATTATAACATTGCTCCCATTTATCTTTGCTTTTGAATATGCAAAATCGGGTTCTTTCTCATTCTACTAGCTCTCTCTTTCACGTTATGATCTATCTTCTCGGTCTTTTCAAGACTACCTCACAATGTACAGTAAAACTTTGCACAGAAAAAGCTAACTGAAACTGGGAACATTTTGGAAACTTCTCGAACGGTGAAATTTGTTGACATAAGAAAAATCGTCATGCATCCCCCGATCATGCCTTGCCTGAGCTATTAATTTATATTAAGATGTTACTGTTCTGGCTTAAAGTCTAGGTAGATTAAAACCTTTTTAATTTCCAGACTGCCTTTAAAGAAGGAACGTGTTCCGTGGTTCATTCACATTTGTAACATTTAGAGCATGTTTGACAAATGGGTCACAACAGAAATAAACAAAGTATGTCTACGACTTTTATGGACCTCCATTCTGTATTTGACACTTGAGACATATAGAAACTATGGCAACAGTACTGATGTGGCGTGCTCACTCATTTGTGTTGTACTGTATTGTATTGTATTTTATTGTAACATTTGTGTAATGCTTCATACCCCTGATAAAGGCTCAGTGAAAGCCTTTTTAGGTGTATTTAATAATAACACTGCACAACATATCTACCGAATAGGAGAATTTATGACTGATATATTCATTTTGCGACTACGAGTGAAGTGTGTGTGTTTGTATCTTGACACCTCTCTCCGTCAATAAGCACTCTAAGGGTGCCATGGATGCAGTAATCCAGGTTGTGCTTGTCACTAATAACGTAATATGATGTCCTGTCATTGTATTTCCCCATTTATCATCTACACACCTTTTCCATCCATTCCACCCTATATGATCAAATGGGTCACCTTATTACTATGTACAAGATTTGTGAAAGACTTGCTACATTTCCAAATAAATGCAATATAATGAAAATATCGATCCAACAGCAGCCTTCTGAAAACAATGTGACACAGAGTGGCATGGTTTGTGTTCAATTATCATCAGTGTTTTTGTTGGTTCTTACACAAGCCCTGGCTATTAAGCCATATGGTTAGTCTCTACTGGTTGCAGTGTACAGGACTTTGAGGGATATTCTTGCTCACATGCTCACACAAGAGGCATCAACAGATAGGTGGCATGAACACTGGCAAAAGGCACATTTGGCTTAGGCAAGAAAATGAGAACTTTCTAGACAGTTAAGTTGAAATGTAAATTGCTAATAAAATTGGTCCTGGAACCATATTTCTTTCTACCACCCAAACCGAAGTTAAACTTTATAATGTGTTTTAATGTAACCTAGTGCTTTCCAATGTGAGGGCCAGCATTGTCAAAGTGTAAAACATCTTTTGAGGTTCCTCACTGCAAGGACATGTGAAACATAACATATACATATCGTACTTTTTAAATACTACTAAGCCAACCCTCTGGTCATTTATGACCTACCATATGCGTGACTTATAATTATTAACAATGGAGTTTTAGGCCTGGTAATAGGTTTATTTTGCCAGGTAGAATTTGAAGTTTTAAAATTGCACACCCAAGCTGCAGTGGCAGGCCTGGAGACATGTTTTTAATCGTCACTAAAGGGGTAGCGCAATATGTGGTAAAATCCACTAGTGACATTTAACTTATAGGCCCTAGGTACCATGATGTCTCATATACAAGGGACTTATAGGTAAGCTAAATATGGCAATCAGGAGTTTAGTCAATTTGGACAAGTTTTAGGGGTCAGAACACCCACACTGTGGACTGGTTAGTAGTGCCCCAGTGTTCAGTGTCAATAAACTTGCAGCATTAGACTAAATAAAAAGGGAGTGACCATACACAAATATGTTTTTTTTTTACACAGAGTAAGCCACAGGTTATAAATGCCACCACAGCTTTTACTATACCAGAAACAGATATGTAATCAAATGACAGAGACACATATAACCCTTTCACTGCTGGGTTGATTTCCCATCACTGTGCAAGTGCTCAATCAGCTTTAGGTTATTCAATCACATATACCTCTTTGGTATCTTTGTGCACCCATGCAAATATTGTTTTTTTTCAGCAGATTCAGGGTTAAGAATGAGTGCAAACCAACCATCAATATCTCATAGCAACCTGAAGAAATAATGTAAATGTGGTGATCTTTTCATTGGTTTACAAAGTTGCTCAATGTTATGATGCATCTTTCAAATGGACAAATATAAATCCCAGTAAATTACCTAAGGACATGTCAGCCTGAATGCCCAGAGTCTTACAATATTAATTATAGATTGATCTTCCTGAGAATGTAGTGTGCATAATCTATTTTGTAATATTAGTGCAATCGCCATATTGTGCAGCATCACTGTTTACGATGCACCATTCATTTAGACAGATATAAAACTCAGTACTGCATGGAAAGAATAAAAACAGCATATCTTTTATTCTGTACGAACTAAAAATCGATTGAGGCAACCCAGACTTCCCTTGGCCTGATTGGCTGACCAGTAAAACAGCATATCTTTAATTCTGTACAAACTAAAAATCCATTGAGGCAACCCAGACTTCCCTTGGCCTGATTTGCTGACCAGTAAAACTCTTGGAACATGAAACTTGTCAGAGTTTGGCATTTAGTTCCAAAACATGGTAATTCCCTCCATTCTCCCTCACGCTGAAACATATTCTGGACAAGGTGTGACCTTCAGCTTTGTTCCTCTGGGTCTTCTGAATATGGGGGTGCCAGACAAATATGGGTTTTATGTGGGTTCAGCGCGCTCACAGGCCATACATTGTGTATATAGTCCCCTTTGGAAATTTGGAAAGCAGCTGCAAGCAAAATTCCAATAAATGTTACCTGTATATTTGTCACTGATGTCACACCAGGACAGTATGGAGGCATTACACAACTCAATATTTTTACCATTTACATATTTTAAGGTTTCTATGGCTTTATGCCAGCTGTCCCTCACCCTGATAGCCTGACTGTGATCACACTGAGCATTACTTTTTTTCTGATTTTTACCATTTTCCCACAAAACATGGTAATTCTTTCCCTAGGCTCCCATACATAGGAACATATCCTTCACAAGGCTTGACCTGAATCTTTTTTTTCCTATGATTTCTAACTTCTGGGCTTATCAGATATGAGAGTGGCTACATAGGTTTGCCAGGAATTCAAACACTAGACACCAGGGAATGTTTTGGAAGGGGAGATTACTAGGAGATGTCCCCATCATTTGGGCACAAGTTTGGCAGGCTCCCAGGGGAATCTATCAATTCCAGATATTTCTCAAACCATAAACACAGAAGAATCCATTGTGATATGGGGTGTATGAATCCTAACACATTTAATTCCGTAGACTGGCAAGCAAATTTCAAAGCATGGGTCAAAAAAACACAGTTCTTTCTTGGGACAGTATTACGCCAAAATTGTGACCATGTGAAGACTACATTGACATTATATTGACTTACTTTATGCTGTCATATATTTGCCCTGTTCTTTCATATAGAGCCACCCACACTTGAGGTATTGTTTTGATTGGTAGAAGTGTGAGAACACTTAACATTGGGAGCAGCTCTCTCTGAGGCTACTGTAATGATTGTTAAATGGGAAGATGTTCCAGAGGAACAGCATACTCTTTGTGAATACGATGTCATCCCCTTGCAGGTGTTGATATCTGATGAATGATTTGTGACCTCAGTTCTGGTCAAAAACCATTGACCACTGATACATTGATCTCTTAATTCCAAATATAAGGAGATACTTATTTGCAACTCAGATAGGATCACAAAAGCCCTTTTACATGTCATAAAGATGTATTGCACATGTAAAAGCCTTTGTAAATATGAAAACTGTATTTTGCATTAGCAGCACTGTGATTGTGTGAATCACAGACTTTGAAACCACAATATCCCTTAAAACATAATCCCCATTGTTGCTTCTTACTGCACAAAGTAAAGCTCTCACAGTAAATCAACAGAGCCACACCTATATGACCAATTAACTGTGAACACATATGGGAAAATATTGATTGAAAAAAAAAATAAATAAATAAATTCTGCCAAAGTTGCAAAACACCACTTATCATTTTGAAACTTCAAATATCATCAGGTGGTGTAAAAACTGGAAACATTTGACAGTTAATAAAATTAGGGATCCTTATGTAAAAGTTAAATAAATATATTTCTGACCCAATTTTTACACTATCAGAGATGCAAAGGTAGCATAGTTTATAACAAACAAAGGAGAGATCATTAGATGTTCCCTCTAGCACAAGCATGGGAAAAGCCAGTAGTCTAGTACTCAATGCTATTCTTTTGGCTTTGTCACTGCTTGGTGTGGTTAGTTTTAATAACATCTTATCATTCCAGGAGCTAGGGTGCCATCACCAATATACATTTTAAACATTGGCTAACAGCAACAATATTTTTGGTCAAAAAGAATACATTGTCACAGTAGTCCCTGTGGAAAGGAAGGACAGAAAAATATGGCTTGGGAATCTTTGTTCATTTCTGAATCTTGACTATTTATTGATCAAAAACAGACAAAAGAAGTACATAGAGCAAGATATAATGTATATATCTTTGAAAATCTGGGGATACAACGGTGGAGTCCTTTGCACACTTGGCCTGCGTAGGTGCTACTCTCTCTTTTTTTTCTCTACAGAGTACAGTGATGGTTGTCACCTCCAGCACCCTAAAATAAATGGAGTATAAAGAGAATGGTGAGTAGTGTGTCTCTGGGGCCTATGTTTACCTTCACAAAGACACCTGTGTCTCTACATGCGTGTATTTCACACCCTATTTCCCTACTGGGTGAAATATTTTAATTATTGTGACCCTTAAGCACCAAGTGTCAAAAAAAGTAGTCTTCCTTAAAGAAATACTTGCTAGTGAGGAATGGGGTCAAGGAGTTGCCAAAAGTCAAACCAGAACATATCTTGGCTCTGTACTGCAACTTATTTTCTCCCTACTTTTCCCCCTTTTAGGCCAGTTTCAATCCCCACTCGCACACTGCGCTAGTCACAACTTTCTGGAGTTGTGTCAGGCTGCTGCTTCTTATCAGGTGATGTCCACCACTCTTCCGGTCAACTTTACGATGATTCTTTCATCTCCTTCTCAGCATCGGATCTCCCCTCTTCAGCGCTGGACCTCTCCTCCTACTTGTTCCCGCAGGCGTCTGTTTTCTTCTCCGTTTCATCCTCGTACTCCTGCCGTCTATGTGTCTCTCCTTCCATGTCTGACTACGACCTTTCCAAACTCTCTCCTCTGGTTCCTCTCAAACCAGCCAGCCATTTCGACCCCTTTTTTACTTGTGTGGCCCCACCAGCTCCTGAAAGGATAAGTCCATCATCAGTGGTTTGGAACTGACCTTTGCTTTCCATCATTTTTCTAATTTGTTTTCCTTTTTCTCTTTCAGGTACCCTTGATTGGGATATGCGAGGATGTTGGACAGGAACTGCGGTTGCATTTATCAGCTAAGGAGGGGTTGTGGGAGGGGGTCACTTCACAGTCCCACACTGTCGCTGTAAAAAACTACTGTGGGTGCACATGAGCTCATTTTGAATGAGAAGAATGCTGTCACTCACAGTGAAGTTAGCCAGAGACTGAAGTGAGATTCCCAACTGCCCTATTCTGCATGCTCTTGTGGGCATAAGAAAAGTGTAAATGATAAAACTTACCAATTCATGAAGAGGGATGACCGAAAGCTCCTAAAATTTGTTTTCTAATATATTTACATTTTGAGAAATCAAAAGATCTTGGAAACCGCTAGACCTAAAAATGGCCAAACAGGAAAATTTCATCACTAAACTATTTAACTTTACCTAATGTTGATGACACTTGAAAGATCATTTTTAGTATTTATGTCCAAATTGCTGAAATTTTAAATAGCTTTTCTCTTATTACATTTTAGCTTGGAGATCATCCTAGAATTAATGCCTTGCAAATTTGGTGGGACAAGATAAATTACTGCAGTAAATTTTTGTAGCAGTCATGGACATTCTGTGGCAGAGGAAATTGAGCATACTGGCGGACAGAAAACTATTAAAAGTTTAATTAATTTACTTGACATAAATGTAACTGTTGAATTTACAGAAAGTCATGTATGTTATTTGCATGTGGACCTCCTACAGCAAATATAGCTCCAGGGTTGGTCCACATACATTACACTTTCTTTTACAATTTTATTGCTAAAGCTTCCAATCGACTTGCCCTCTTAGTGGCAAAAAGTGTGTTCTGATAATACCGAAAGAAAAATTGATATGACGATAGCCAGAGCTGACACAGGCGTATTTGCTCTTGGTCTTTTTTTGGGACAACAAATAACATACATCAAAAAACAGAAGTACCTTCACTAAAATCTGTTCATGTATATTCTACTCAATAAATATATTGTATTTTTCTCCAATATGTAGCTCACGAAAGATAATCCTCTATGAGACTGTGTGTGTGTGTGTGTATATATATATATATATATTCACAGAAAAAACCATAAGTTTCACACCAGTTATAGTTAGATGGAAATTTTACTGACATAAAACCATTGAAATTACCACGCTATAGTTAGTTGGACTCACTATAACTTGCGCGTGTAATGCACTGCTTATGACGTCACATATTACATCACTCATGACATGGTCAGTGACATCACTCAAGACATCACTGATGACACCATCCAGTGAATGTGTGTCTTTCTGAAAAATAAATATGTTGTATATATGTATATGTAAAGGTCGATGGAAGAATAAATGTTTAAATAAGTGTTTTAATGAATGTTTCTTTCTATAAAAAATTGATTAGTTAACTGGCTTATTAAGTGTATCTTAGTGAATACATATATTAGCGAGTAATGTTTAAATATTTAAATATATGTATCAGTGTTTCACTTTGTGTATAATTGGCTGCATGGGTTGGTGAGTAGCTACATGTGTGTGTATATGGGTTATTAGATTTTTTTTAGTATCAGTATGAGTCTCTGTATGGTTTAGTGGGGGTATTACTTAGCACATAGATGCATCAATGACTGACTCACTGTTTGTATGTGTTTTGAAGACAGCATATGTGCAGGACTGTATAGGTGGATGAGTGTGTATATGTGTGTGTTAGTGAGTGAATGACTGTCTCAATAGTGTCTTTATCAGTAACGACATATGTTTTAATCTAGTATATGTGTGTATTGATGTTTATAAGTGAGTATATGTGAGATTGTAAGAGTTAATGTTTAAATAAGTATGTTTTTCTATAAGTGATTGTTTAAGAGACTAAGTATGTGTAAGTTTTCTTAGAAGTAAGGTGGTAGTGTGTGTATAGTTGTATATGCAAATAAATGAATGTTCAATAGTTTATTTGCATGTGTGAGTATGTGTGTGAGTAACTTTTGGATGACTGTCGGTGTGTAACAAGATGTATAGGTGTATCACTACATATGATGAGTGAGTATATGTATGAGTGACTATATAAAACTGTTGGTGAATGAGTGGATGTATATATAGATGGTGGTATTACTGAATTGGTTGTTATAACTGGTATGGATATCTCCATTTTTTTGAAAATGTTAATTTCTATTTTCAAATATGTGTTTTAAGGGTTACATTACACTGAAAGGAGGTCTGTCACTCTGTCATAAAAGATGGTGTCATCAGTGATGTCGTGAGTTATGTCACTGACCATGTCATGAGTGATGTAATATGTGATGTCATCAGCGGTGCATTACACGCGCAAGTTAAAGTGAGTCCAACTAACTATAACGTGGGAATTTCAATGGTTTTATGTCAGTAAAATTTCCATCTAACTATAACTGGTGTGAAACCTATGTTTTTTTCTGTGAATTTAATAGGTTTTTTAAATGCTAATTCCTAACTATAACTGGTGTGAAACCTATGGTTTTTTCAGTGAATTTCATAGGTTTTTTAAATGCTAATTCCTAACTATATATAAGGCCCCAAACCTATGTTTTTTTCTTTGAATTTCAAAATTTGGGTAATAGCAAATGTCTATAGCTATGAAATGTAATATTTTTGAAAATGATTGAATCCTATATTTTATTTGTATTTTGAACAATTTTTTTTTATTTTAATTTTTAATTTTTTACCCTGGAGCGCTCCCGGGGCGCACCCCGGTGAGCGCCCCGCAGAGCGTAGTCGTTTGAAGCGCCCCGGTGCGCGAATCGGGAAGCGTCCCATTAGCGCCAATGTCGCGAACGAAAACATGATCGTGACGCATCGCGTAAGTGTGACGAATCGCGTAGCCGCGTGATGCGTCTTATGGTGCGTCGCGTAAGCGCGACGTATCGCGTTGCCGCGCGATGTGTCTTATGACGCACTTCGTAAACGCACCCGGAAGCGCTCCACGGCGCGGCCCGGTGCGCATAACGTAAGCGAGCCGGAGCGCGTAACGTAAGCGCATGGGGTAATGTGACCTGAAAATAACACTTTTCATTGGTTCTCATCATTTTTTTTCTCCAAATGATGAAAGCCCCCTCCTTTTTTCCTCATTCTAACTTTCTTCATTGAGAGAGCAAGAGCTATTTTTGATCAGTGCAATGGCATCACTTGTAGCTGCAGCTGGTGCACCCCCACCACCACCACCACCACCAAGAAAAGAAGGGCCACCACCACAGTTCCAAGTTGGAGAAGAAGAAGAGGAGGAAGAAGAGGAGGAGGAGGAACAACCAAGGCGCTTCCTGCCTGAAGAACCAAGGCAAAGGCACGTTAAAGCGCACTTTATTTGGCAATTCTTTTCTTCCCTGAAGGCCAGAAAAAGGTGAACGCCCCCAAAGTCACCTGTCTAATTTGTGGCAGAGTCCTCTCCAGGGGCAATCCCAAAACAAAATATTCATTTGGTAATTTTACCATGATCCGCCACATGGAGAGGTGGCATCCCAATAACTTAGCCCAGGCTGAAGTACAAGAACTTCAGAACAACCCATCCCCTGTGGCCAGCACCTCCTCTACTGAAAACTCACTTTCTGGTCCTGAAGGACGCCAAATTGTGCCAAATATACAACAAAAATTTGGCACCATAAAAATAGTTTGCATTTTCTGTGGCAAAACGTTATGTTATGGTGAACTTAGTTTCACCTTAATAAATAATGCTGTGGACAACCACAAATGCAGCAAGAAAAGGAAGCAGTAATTCTTTTCTTTTTTTTTGCTCCTTTGAGCCACAATTGTTGAGCCATTTCCAATTCCCTGTTTTTTGTTTGTTCCCTTAAAAAACACACAAAAAATATAAAAATGTTCAAAAATACAAAAAAAATGTTCAGAAAAATAATAAAAAAATAAAAAACAACAAAAAGAATTTTAAAAAAAGTTCTTTTCAGAACTACCTCCCAGTTTTTAAAATATTGCTAAAAATTATAAACTCTGGCATTCTTTTTTCTCTTTTGTGCGCTTCCCGGTGCGCTCCCCGGTGCGCGTACCGGGCGCCCACCGTGCAAATCGAAAAAAAAAAATGTTTTTTGCCCCGCAGGACCCTATTATAGCCCTCACATCAAACCTAGGGGGTCAGGGGGGTCTACCTTCCCCCTTATGGTCATTTCCCCCTTTTTTTGTTGCCACCTCTTGTGTCTCGATCCTACCGAGACACAAGATGGCGGCCGCTCCGGACTGTTTGGAATGTTGACAGACACCCGAGAGCCAATCAGCTTTCCGCGCGCGAACTCGCATAGCACGCTGGTTAGCACCCCTGTGCGCGTACCGTGGAGCGCTTATAGATATATATCTTTTTTAACCTAAATTACTCAAAATCCACTGGAGCACATATCTTGAGACATAGCAAAGCACATCGGGCTACCAGTCCCCACAATTTTGCCAAGTTTGGTGGTAATCCATTCAGCCGTTCGGGCTAAAAGTGAGTTTGACCGCCCTATAGAAATTAACATGGGGAAAACACGTTTTGGGACCCCCTTTTATCTCGGCCCCCGCTTGATGAATCCCCCCGAAACTTTCAAGGAAGGACCGGAACTCCGCGAGGCAAATTTGAGGAAGTTTTCAGGCATATTCGTCAACCGGCGCTAAAGTTATTCCAAATAGAATTTTGAGATTTTGCATTGAAAAGATCCTAACTATAACTACCTACTGGCAACTGCCAGTAGGTAATATATATATATATATATATATATATATATATATATATATATATATATATATATATATATATATATATATATATACATATATATATATATATATGGAAACCAGATCCTGGAAGAAAAGCACAGTCCACCTTCACGAACTGCAAACCGCCACACACCAGGAACGGACCAACTCGAAGAGGTTAGAATTTAAAGTGCAGTTTTATTTTTAGCCATACACAACATGACGCGTTTCAGCCGGGTTTCCCCAGCCTTGATCACCCAAACGCGTTGTTTGTTTTTTGCTGCCGATTAGATTCTTGAAGCACAGCAACTCCTGGTGTGTCGTTGTACGTTTCTTCTGATGGGAGAATCTTTGGATGTAGATATTGGGCTTCCGGGACCCTAACAACGACCCACTCGTGAGCGGGTACTGGCTTTAACCGGAACTTTGTGTTTTATATATATATATATATATAAATCCACCAGGTCGCCCAATAATTTCAGCCATTGACAGTTTGTAAGAAAATGTTTCTAAATATATTGACTCTTTTTTGCAAGACTGGTTGAAAGGGCTGAGTTCATGTGTACAAGATTCTACTGGTTTCATTCTGAAAATTGGAAATTTGCAGTGGTGTCCAGAATTTCTACTTATGACCTTAGATGTGTCCTCCCTTTACACATCGATTAGACACCCGGATGGACTCAAGCAATGGAACATTTCCTGGACAAAGGTCCCATACATTGTGGGGTGCACAACAAGATGCTTTTTGCCATGACTAAAATGTGCTTAGAGCAACATTTCTTTTTGTTCAACAATCAGATATTTCAACAAATAAGAGGAGTCGCCATGGGGGCCTGTTTCTCCCCCAGTTACGCATGTCTACACATGGGACTGTGGGAGGAACAGGTCCTGGCGGGTGAACTCCAGGAGGTCATGGAACAACATGTGGTCACCTACCTCAGGTATATTGACAATTTATTCTTTGTATGGAGAGGGACGAAGGAGGCAGCAAGGGAGTTTGTCAATAGCCTTAACAATAACAACTTAAATTTACAGTTTACTTCACATATTCATGCAGATGCTGTTAGCTTTTTGGACATGGAAATATATATAGTAGACAACTGTATAGAAAATAAATTGTTCAGAAAGCCAACAGCAGGCAACACCATCCTGCATGCTGCAAGTAACCATCCACGACATCTCATTCGCAGTATCCCCTATGGGGAGATGCTGTGTATTAGGTGGATTTGCAGCAGTGATGAGGAGTGTCGAATCGCACAGGAAGCCAGCAAGTGCAGATTCTTAGCAAGGGGATATTCCAATAAGAGCATTGAGGCTGCCCTGAGAAAAACGCAGCTAATGTCCCATGAAACCTCTTTGAACCCCAAAATGCAGGATTCCCAGATAACCCCCTCGGGAGACGGGATTAAACCTCGCATGATTTTGTCGTATAGTAGACAACATTCGGCCATCAGAAAGATATTTTATTGTAATTGGAACTTCATACAGGGAGATCCAACTATTGGCCACAGGGTAACAGACAAACCCCTCCTAACATTCAGGAAATCTAAGTCCATGGCTAAGGCATTGGTCAAAAACACCTTTGAACCCCAAATATCCAACACATGGAAGTAACTGGGCAGAGGTTTTAAAAAGTGTGCCCAATGTAAGGCGTGTAAACACGGTATCAACAAAATCACATATGTTGGCCCCTTTTCACAAGAGCCTCGAGAAATTTCTAAACGATTGACCTGCAAGACAGACTTTGCGGTCTATGTGCTGGAGTGCACCTGTGGGCTCAGGTACGTGGGGAGCACCCGTTTACCGGCCCACAAGCGTGTACTCCAGCACATAAGGGCAATTAACAACAAAGACCAAGCCTACCCGGTAGCAAGGCATTTTGAAACTGAACATAATTCTAATCCGTTATTTCTTTCATATTTCGTTATTGACTCTGTATGGCCCATGAAAAGAGGCGGGGATCGAGATGCGAGGCTTCGTCTTCTCGACACCCGGTACATTCTAGAGTTAGATAGCAAACAATCAAATGCTTTGAACGCAACGGAAGACTTATATACATGCCTTTAGCTGTGAAACGTTTAGTAAATGTGGTCTAGCAACATATCAATTGATCAGTGTTGCCTTACAATTAGCCCAGGGGCCAACAATATAGGGGTCTTCGTAGACCAATGAGGATTAATTTATAGGTCTATTATTCAGGGTTTCACAAGTACAACATGACTTTAATACAGCTGGTTTTTCATTCTAATTGTGTAGTGGACTTAACAATTTCAGAAATAATTTTTTTAATAAATAAGGGGTCCGTATCCTCTCTGATCATTATTTTTTAAATATTGAGCTACTGTAAGAGGGTTGTAGCAGGAATGTTCCTGGTGAATCCAATATGGTTTTTTCATTTTTTCTTGCACTTGCACTTTTTTCTCAATATTATATTGCACATTCTTTGACCTCTTGGATGCCGTTACTCAATTGGGGCAATGGACAGCTGTGATGGAGTTAACTTTCATTAACAGAAAGCTTATGCCCACTGGGGCTTTATTTCGTTGAAAAATGTTATACACACGTATGAAATAGTGATCTATATTCCACTACCCGAGATGTTGTATGGTTTTTTAAGACTTTGTTATATAATTGCTGAATAATGTACCAGATCTCTGGCGGTATTCAATGAATCTTGTTCCGCAGGGTAGAAGTACTTTACACGCATTCGAGGTACTTGTTGTATTTATACATGAATTTGACAATGAATTTAAAATTTTTTAATTATTTATATATTTTATAAATTGTTCGAATGTGTAAATAACTGCGCTTAAATTTCAAAAACGCTCCGAAGTATAACATGATTGAAAAGTATTGTTTCTATGTTGTTGGCTGTACCATGTAATTGCTGCGCACTAGCTTTTTAAATAACGGCATCAGCTCTTAGCAACTTGCCATGTGATCAAGCTTTGTGGAAAGCGAAACGCGTAATGGCGGCTGGCTTGCTGGAGGAAATAAAGCACCTTGATTAAAGCACTAAATCCTGGGTCTGCTCTTTCATCTTGTTGGATTTGGGCTGGGGCGGCTGCCTCGAGTCGACTGGCGAATTTACTGATATATATATATATCTATATATATATATATTACCTACTGGCGGTCGCCAGTAGGTAGTTATAGTTAGGATTTTTTTCAATGTTAAATCTCAAAATTCTATTTGGAATAACTTTGGCACCGGTTGACGAATCTGCCTGAAAATTTCCTGAAAATGGCCTCGTCGAGCTCCGGGTCTTCCTTGAAAGTTTGGGGGGGATACGTCAAGCGGGGGCCGAGATAAAAGGGGGGTCCCAAAACGCGTTTTCTCCATGTTAATTTCCATAGGGCGGTCGATTTCACTTTTAGCTCGAACGGCTGAATGGATTTCCATCAAACTTGGCAAAATTGTAGGGACTGGTAGCCCGATGTGCCTTTGCTATGTCTCAAGATATGTGCTCCAGTGGATTTTGAGTAATTTAGGTTCAAAAAAATATATATATCTATAGGCGCTCTCCGGTGCGCGCACCGGAGTGCGCTCCTGGTGCGACACGCGACTTGCGCGCAGAAAGCTGATTGGCTCTTGGGTGTCTGTAAACATTCTAAACAGTCTTGAGCGGCCGCCATCTTGTGTCTCGGTAAAATCGAGACACAAGGGGTTTGAAAAAAAAAGGGGCAAATGACCATAAGGGGGAAGAGTAGACCCCCTCTGACCCCCTAGGTTTGATGTGGGGGCTAAAATAGGGTCCTGCGGGGCATTAAATGTATTTTTTTTTTTTTCGTTTTGCGCGGGGGAAGCGCATGGTACGCGCACCGGGGAGCGAAGCACGGGGAAAATCCAGGACCATATTTATGAAGGCCTTGCGCTGCCAGTTTTGCGCCGCCTGTGTGTCAATTTTTGTGACGCACCAGCGGTGTAAAAAAATGCGCATTGTTACGCTATATTTAAAAAGTGACGCATCTATCTAGATGCGTCACTTTTTAAATATAGTGCAACGAGGCACATTTTTTTACACTGCTGGTGCGATGCGTCACTTTTCTGTGCGCACTCCTTATGACATTCCAGATGTGTCATATTTAATGTATGACGAATCATGTTGCAAGGAGTTACAGATACGTCAGTATTTCTGACATATCTGTAAACATAAAAGTGACGCGAGGCAGGCGCAAGATTTTGACGCAACAGCATCCTAAAAGTGATGCAGAGAAATCTCATAGATTTCAGTACGTCGTTATTACCAAGCTTTTTGCGGGGAATGCCCCCTCTGCATACATTATACCTGACGCAGATATAATGTGGCGCAGAGTTTTAAAAAGTGACCCATGTACCTAGATGCGTCACTTTTTAAAAATAGCGTCAGGTATAATGCATGCAGAGGGGGTGTTCCCCCGCAAAAAGCTTGGTAATAACGACGCAGTGACATCTTTGAGATTTCACTGCGTCACTTTTAGGATGCTGTTGCGTCAAAATCTTGCGCCTGCTTCACAGCAGACCTTTCACATGGTGCTTTTTCCATGTGAAAGGACACATTACTGGAGTTGCGTCACTTTTGTGACGCACTCCAGCAATGCGTTACTTGGAATGTCATAAGGAGTGCGCACAGAAAAGTGACGCATCGCACCAGTGGTGTAAAAAAATGCGCCTCGTTGCGCTATATTTAAAAAGTGACGCATCTAGGTAGATGGGTCACTTTTTAAAATCCTGCGCCACATTATATCTGCGTCAGGTATAATGCATGCAGAGGGGGTGTTCCCCCGCAAAAAGCTTTGTAATAGCGACGCAGTGAAATCTTTGAGATTTCACTGCGTCACTTTTAGGATGCTGTTGCGTCAAAATCTTGCGCCTGCTTCACAGCAGACCTTTCACATGGTGCTTTTTCCATGTGAAAGGACACATTACTGGAGTTGCGTCACTTTTGTGACGCACTCCAGCAAAGCGTTACTTTTGTGTTTACAGATACGTCAGAAATACTGACATATCTGTAACTCCTTGCGAATTGATAAGTCATAAATTAAATATGACATATCTGGAATGTCATAAGGAGTGCGCACAGAAAAGTGACGCATCGTACCAGTGGTGTAAAAAAATGCGCCTCGTTGCGCTATATTTAAAAAGTGACGCGTCTAGGTAGATGGGTCACTTTTTAAAATCCTGCGCCACATTATATCTGCGTCAGGTATAATGCATGCAGAGGGGGTGTTCCCCCGCAAAAAGCTTTGTAATAGCGACGCAGTGAAATCTTTGAGATTTCACTGCGTCACTTTTAGGATGCTGTTGCGTCAAAATCTTGCGCCTGCTTCACAGCAGACCTTTCACATGGTGCTTTTTCCATGTGAAAGGACACATTACTGGAGTTGCGTCACTTTTGTGACGCACTCCAGCAATGCGTTACTTTTGTGTTTACAGATACGTCAGAAATACTGACATATCTGTAACTCCTTGCGAATTGATTAGTCATATATTAAATATGACATATCTGGAATGTCATAAGGAGTGCGTCCAGAAAAGTGACGCATCGCTGTTTTCACGTAGCGATGCGTCACTTTTCAGAAATGAGGCCTCCAGTTTATTCACTGTGTCACCTCTACGACCCTTTCTTGCGTCAATACGTCCCTTTTGCATACATTACACCTGACGTAGGAATAATGTGGCACAGGGGTTTACAAAGTGATGTATTTACCAAGGAACACCACTTTGTAAATATGAATAAATAAGGTGCATTTTTTATTGGAATGTTGTGTCACAAAAAGTGATGCTTTGGTGGCGTTAAAGTGACGCTTGGCTTCATAAATGAGGCCTTCTACTTTCAACTCCAGCAATGCATCTTTTCTTACCCTTCCACACCCCTCCTTTTCAACATTTTCTTTGAATATCAACATTCCCCATATTCATTCTTCTTCTCATAACTTTCTTTTCTAACACTCACCTTCTTTCAGTCCTCCTACTTCACTTCTTTTTTCCTCTCATACCTTTCTGTTCTTTCTTACTCATTCTCCTTTCAATTATCAATGCACTATATTTCACTTACTCTTTATTTTTTTAAGAATATAGCTCTTTGATGAGAATTGGAGGTAGTTCTGAAAATAACTTTTGGTTTTCTTCTTTTAACTGAACAGGAACAAAAACAGGGAATGGAAACTGCTCAACAGGAGCAAAAAGAACAAAAAAAATTAGGGGTGGAAAGGGCAGCGATGATTTTCTAATGCTCGAACCATGAGCTGGACACTTTGTTCTCCAAAGGTAAGTAGTTGATTGCAGTATCTGCATCTGAGGACACCATGGTTAAAAGCAGGTTGTATGTTTGGCACCTGCTCCTGCGATTGCCCTCTCCCAGAAGAAGTTGCTCCTCCGGTTGATGTAGAGGCCCCATCTCTGGGAACCTCTTGTGCCAGAGCCCTGACACTTTCCCGGGCAAAATTCTGGGGGTGCCTCCTCTCCACATGTCGGATCATCGTAAAGTTCCCAAAAGAGTACTTTTTTGGGGGGTCACCCCGTGACAGGACCTGTTTGCAGATCCTGCACTCCACTTTTGGTGCATTCACCTTCTTCTGGTCAGCTGGAATCTTAAAAAATTTCCATATGAAATGTTCCTTCACCTTTGGGGTAGGAGGCTCTTCATTGATGAACTCAGGTTCATCCTCACTGCTGGATTCTCTGGCAGCCATGGTAAATCACGAAAGATCCAGGTGCAAAAAACAGGTCTTTCAGTCACAAAAGTGAAAGAAGAAGTGAAGGAAATGGGTGGGGATTTCATTCATTGTAAAAAAAACTGTTAGCAACCAATGAAAAGTGTTATTTTAGGGTCACATGACCCGACGCGTTTACGCTGCGCGCTCCGGAGCACTTCCGGGTGCGTTTACGCAGAGCGATCGTAGGCGCTTCCGGGGCGCAAACGTGGCGCGATCGAAGGCGCTTCTGGGTGCTTTTACGCGGCGCGAACGTAGGCGCTTCCGAGGGCACTAACGTTGCGCGCCGAAGTGACGTCATCAAACTTTTACAGAAATGCATAATCATTTTCCTTATAAAAAAAAACTGATTTTATTTGTATGGTATGAAATGTTTTGCATTATTATTAACTTTTCATTCATATTTTTTTTCACGAACGACAGTAGCGCTCTGGGTGCGCTTTCAGGTGAGCTCACCGGAAAGCTTACCGGAGAGCTTAGCTGAAAGCTTCCCTGAGCGCGCACCCACAGCGCAAAAAAAAAAAATTCTATAAAAAAAAAATTAATACTTACAAAAAAACAGCAAATTGTAAAAAAAAAAAAAAGGTTAGAAACTCGATATGGAAAGGAATTAGCATTTAAAAAACCTATGAAATTCACTGAAAAAACCATAGGTTTCACACCAGTTATATTTAGGAATTAGCATTTAAAAAACCTATTAAATTCACTGAAAAAAACATAGGTTTCACACCAGTGTTATAGTTAGCTGGAAATTTTACTGATATAAAACCATTGAAATTCCCACGTTATAGTTAGTCGGACTCACTATAACTTGCGCGTGCAATGCACTGCTGATGACATCACATATTACATCACTCATGACATGGTCAGTGACATCACTCATGACATCACTGATGACATCACTCATGACATCACTGATGACATCGTCCAGTGAATGTGTGTCTTTCTGAAAAATAAATATATTTTATATATGTATATGTTAAGGTCGATGGAAGAATAAATGTTTAAATAAGTGTCTAAATGGATGTTTTTTTAAAAAAATTGATTGGTTAACTGGCTTATTAAGTGTATCTTAGTGAATACATATATTAGCGAGTAATGTTTAAATATTTAAATATATGTATCAGTGTTTTACTTTGTGTATAAGTGGCTGCATGGGTTGGTGAGTAGCTACATGTGTGTGTATATGGGTTATTAGATGTTTTTTTAGTATCAGTATGAGTGTCTGTATGGTTTGGTGGGGCTGTTACTTAGCACATAGATGCATGAATGACTGACTCACTGTTTGTATGTGTTTTGAAGACAGCATTTGTGTAGGATTGTATGGGTGGATGAGTGTGTATATGTGTGTGTTAGAGAGTGAATGCCTCTCTCACTAGTGTCTTTATGAGTAACTACATATGTTTTAATCTTGTATATATGAGAATTGATGTATATAAGTAAGTATATGTGAGAGTGAGAGATTGAAAGAGTTCCTGTTTAAATAAGTATGTGTTTCTATAAGTGATTGTTTAAGAGAGTAAGTATGTGTAAGTTTCCTTAGAAGTAATGTGCTAATGTGTGTATAGTTTTACATGCAAATAAATGGATGTTTATTAGTTTATTTGCATGTGTGAGTATATGTGTGAGCAACTTTTTGATGACTGTCGGTGTGTAACAGGATGAATAGGGGTATCACTACGTATGATTGAGTGAGTATATGTATGAGTGAATACATAAAACTGTTGGTGAATGTGTGAATTTGTATATAGATGGTGAAATTACTGAATTGGTTGTTGTAACTGGTATGGGTATATCCACTTTTTTGTTAATGTTAGTTTCTATTTTTGAATATGTGTTTCAAAGGTTACTTTACAGTGAAAGGTGGTCTGTCACTGTGTCACAAGGATGGTGTCATCAGTGATGTCATGAGTGATGTCACTGACCATGTCATGAGTGATGTAATATGCGATGTAATCAGCAGTGCATTGCACGCGCAAGTTATAGTGAGTCCGACTAACTATAACGTGGGAATTTCAATGGTTTTATATCAGTAAAATTTCCAGCTAACTATAACTGGTGTGAAACCTATGGTTTTTTCAGTGAATTTAATAGGTTTTTTAAATGCTAATTCCTAACTATAACTGGTGTGAAACCTATGGTTTTTTCAGTGAATATATATATATATATATATATTCAATGAAAAAACCATAGGTTATAGTCCATATATAGTTAGGAATTTGCATTTACAAAACCTTATTTTACTCGCATAAAACCATTGAAATTCCATATATAGTTAGATGCGCTAACTATATATCGCGCACCCGCAATCCACTGCTGATGATGTCACATATTACATCATTCATGACATGGTCAGTGACATCACTGATGACATCACTGATGACATCTCAAATGACATCTCAAATGACATCACTGATGACATCTCAAATGACATCACTGATGACATCACTGATGACATCTCATTTGACATGACTGATGACATCACTGATGATATCATTCATGTGATAATACGATGAACCTCTTCAGACTCTAATATAACCTTAGATACAATCAGTGTAAACAGACACTCACAGACTGTCACTCATCCATGGAGTTACTCACACACCTAGTCAGTTATGCAAAGAATCAATCACACCTCCATTTCCTCAACTATACAGTTATACAAACTTTACTTATTCAAACATATACTAACACATATTTACTCTCTTATACAATCCCTGATACAAGTTCACAATGATCCATACAGCCACTCACACATTCACTGGCTCTTATGCACAGTTATTTATATATGTCAACTCTCACATGTACTGTGTTTTACATATGTACTTACTTTGACATGTAGCACTGAGATATCCATTCACTCACCAATACACTCATGCACACAGTCAACCGCCCATACAGCTTTTTCCACATGCACTTTTGAAACCATACATCTAGTGAATCAACTGCTCAGACATCTATGCACAGAGTCATACACCTCCCAGCCACCCACACACACACTCAGCCTCCCATTCAAATACTTGGGCAACCAATCAATAACCCATATAGTTACTCATATAGCTACTTATCAACACATGCAACAGTTTACAGAACAACAGACATAATGATGCGCAAATTAAGACAGTTTAGTCACTTACTCATGCACTCAGTGAGACACATTTAAACACTCTCTCATACAGTCAGTCATGCACCTACTAAATCCTTCATCCAGACACTTATACATCCACTCATTCTTCAATATGTAAGACATATTTTAAGTTTACAGAAACATACAGTCACTGGGTGTTGTCATCAGTGATGTCATCAGTGATGTCACTGACCAAGTCATGAATGATGTAATATGTGACATCATCAGCAGTGGATTGCGGGTGCGCGATATATAGTTAGCGCATCTAACTATATATGGAATTTCAATGGTTTTATGCGAGTAAAATAAGGTTTTGTAAATGCAAATTCCTAACTATATATGGACTATAACCTGTGGTTTTTTCATTGAATTTCAATGGTTTTTTGAAAGCTAATATTTCTATCTATAAAATGTATTCTTCTTTAAATCATAAAATATATTGTACATGTTTTCTTATACATTTTTTTTTTTAAAAAAAATTTGTTCCGCTCCTAGTCCGCGAACTGGTCAGCTTCCCGTTAGCGGAATTCAAAGCCGCGACTTGGTACGCGAGCCGGTAATCGTTGCTTAAGCGTAACTGTTACGTTATCATGACGTTTTGCGTTGTCGCGTAATACGTTTTCCGACGCGCCAAGTTAGCGGACCCGGAAGCGGATTGGATAGCGGCGCAAAGCGCGAAACGTAAAGACAGCAGGTCATGTGACTCGATAATAACACTTTTCATTAGTTCATTTCACTTTTAGTTTCCTAATGATGTAATACTAGGTCATGTGATCTAAAATTAACACTTTTCATTGGTTTAGAACTTTGGCTTTTCCCAAATGATGAAAACCCCTCCTTCTTTCCTCACTCTGACTTTCATCTTGGTGAGAGAAAGACCTTTGTACAATCCAGAGAAATGGCTTCTGTTGTTGCTTCTGGTAGTGTTCCTCCACCACCACCTCCACCTCCTCATGGAAAAAAAGGACCACCTACTCAACCAATCTTTCCACAAGAGGAAGATCAGGAAGAGGAGGAAAAACCTGAATATTTGCCAGAGGAGCCCAGGAGGTACAACCGGAAGGAAAATTTCATATGGCAATTTTTTAAAATGCCACCAGGGCAAAAGAAAGTGAACGCTAGGTATGTCTTTTGCCGAATCTGTGATGATCGTCTTTCTAGAGGCACGGATAAAAAATATAGTTATGGGAATTTCACTATGCACAGACACATGAGCAGGTGGCACCCAAATAACTATAGTGCAGCTCAGCTTCGAGACGAACAACAGAATTCACCAGCAATAGCCAGAAGATCGGTTGTGCCAGAAATAACGGGACCTGAAGCAAGGGAGCTGATCCCAAATATTCAAATGGACATGGGGGAAGTCAAACAAGTTTGTATGAGGTGCAATCAAACATTATGCTACCGCGAAAGTAGTATAACTCTTATCATTAGAGCCATCAAAAATCATGTATGTCCAAAACGCCCCCAAAAATAAATTCTTCTTTTTTTTGTTGCTCCTGTTGAGCCCTCTTCGATGAATCATTTTTGTTTCCCCCCCTCCCCCCCAAAAATTAAAAAAAATACAAAATGTTCAGAAAAAAACAAAAAAATATAAAAAATGTTCAGAAAACTAATAAAAAAAATTTAAAACAACAAAAACAAAAAAAAAGTTCTTTTCAGAACTACCTCCCCATTATTAAAAAAAATTGGTAGAATTCTTTGAACTCTGCCAAGCTCTATTTCTATTAGTTCGCTCCCAGTTCGCTATCCGGTACGCGAACTTTGAGCGCACCAAAAATTTTTTTTTTAAAAAAAGGAACAGTAAGTATAAGGAAAGAAAACAGACAGCTATGTTACTATAAAGATAGCTATAGGGAGTAAAGAAAAGATACTGTGACCCGCAATTCACTTCTGATCATGTCATATATTACACTATTTTTCACATAGTCAGTGACATCATCAGCAGTGGATTGCGAGTAACAGTTTTTTTTGTTTACGTCCTATAGCTCTCTTTTTTGTAACATAACTGTCTGTTTCCTATCCTTAAACTTACTGTTCGTTTTTTTAACGAGATAACAGATATGCCCAATTATTACATCATTCATAACATAGTCAGTGACATCATCAGCAGTGGAATGCAGGTTAAAAAAGTAGAAAACATTTACCTTATAATTCTTGTTAATTTTTAACGAAAATTTTTCATACATTCAATCTGTAAAAGAGAGAACAAACATTTCCAAAAATATTAAAACATGTATTTAAAAATTAGAAAAAAGAAGGGAAAAGGTTCAAGAAGAAACACTTTTTAAACAACTTTGAAACTTATATAAACCTCTACTTCTCTACGACCCCTACACAATCCTAAATATATTTATTTTCAACAAACAGTATCTTCATGCTGATGAAATGAGGCCTATTTTGAAATATGATGCTTCTTTTGCATTGCTTATGTCTCACAATCGTGATGCCATAACAGCGCAAAAGAGATGTGAAACCATCATAAAATTGTGTCTAACATTTAAAATGATTATTTTAGGACGCAAATAAGATGTGTGCTTTCAAGAGCTTTCTTTGAGGTGAGGCCTCTTTTCTTTTTTAAAAAAAAAACAGTACCCAGAAGTACAGCACTATAAGCATTAAAATGGACACTTACAGAAGACTCAGCTTACCCATATGTACCTCACATTTCTAAATGTATATCATAAGTACAAAAACGATAACATTAATTATACATGTTAAATGGTTTATTTTTGCTGTTCTCAGAATGTATCAAATTTCACTTAAATCAGTGACTTGAAGGTATTCATCATATAACAGCGGGGAAAAAAAAACACAATCAAAATGACTGTGTTTAAAAAACCCATACAACCAAAGAAATCTGATTTCAAAACTCCTTAAAATTGACTTACTTTCAATGACGTCGAATGATCTCCCATAAACAGCATCCACTCTGTTGTGCTATAAATATTTTCAGCCCGCTACTTTCTGAAAGAAAACCTCCATCGATACGTAAAATATGTTACATAGAAAAAAATACTTCTCTCATTCTATCACATGTTTCCACTAGGCCAAATCATGTTGCCGCAATTCGCAAGTCTTATATTTCTTCCAATCAAATCCCGACATTTTCTATTTACGCAACTTTCAAAAATAAAATATTTGAGATTATTTTCACAATCCTGGACTACTAATATCTTACTCTTCTTTGTCACTCATGTTCTCCTTTTCCTATGACACTGATACTGCTTACTATGAAGCAGACCTACTTGCATCAGGTTTATATAGTTGGATTTTTAATCTAGACAGCATTGCAGACTTACATTCCCTCTACTTAAAATTTTGGTTTTAAAAACACCAGGTAAGAATTTTTAAGGTCAAACGGCAATTTTTTTTTGAAAGTTACAACGGAATCATTACAGAATGACCAGCCGTTTCCAGACTTTAAGTAAGCTGTATAATGTCCTGATGTTGTTGATGGACCTTCATGATAGATAATTGCTACAGTTACAAAAGTCCTCCCTGATATTGACAGCTGAGAAGCCACAACATTTTTTATTAAAGTTGACAATTTTGATCCATCAGGCCTACATCGTTGGATCATTAAAATGACATACTGGCTATATCTACGTATAAATAATGTTGACATCATATCACATTTACATTGGCTACACTCCATGTTGTGATCCGCTGCATTTACTAGCTTATTAAAGGAGACTGATTTACTGTCTGGCAAAGTTAAATATATAAATCTTTCTGAGTCTACACTAGTAGTACTTGATACCATACAGTTCTCGCAGTCATGCTGCCATTGATAAGAAAGCCCAAACAGGTGATCTACATCTACACCCTCATCTTGCAATACATCAAGCATATACATTAAAAACTCCTGACAATCTTGCTGATTATTTTCAGAGAAGTCTGTTTGACCTGAACATTCATCTAACAGATAACGAACTTCAGACACACTTTCTACTTTTGTTCGATCAGTGCTACATTTCTCTAACACAGAATTCAACAAGCAGCATAAACTTTGCTCCGAATTGAACACAATCTGTTCTTTTAAACTCTCTAGTGAAAAGAGAACATTAACCACTACATTTGCATAGCAGTTGACACCAGAACTGTTTTCAAATTGAAAACCGACAACATCTTCAACAGAATCCACTTTCTTTCTGCTAACAACTTTCGGTTCATTGACTTTTAGTCTTTTTGCAACAACCTCCCTACTATTACTGATATTTCTACGTTTCTGGCCTACCACACGTTTCTCAAACAAAGGATATTGAGGCAAATGTGGCGCATACTCTCTTCTTAACCTATTGTATTCCTTAACACAATCTAGATCCGCACAAATGTTTGTGACATCACAGTCAATCAAGTACAATCCCGATAAAGTTCTAACTCGTGACAATGCCACATATGCCATACCCTCCTTGAACACAGAACTGCCAATATTCACCAATGCACAGTCTACACTTAAACCTTGCGATTTATGGATTGTCACCGCATATGCCAAGCAAACAGGAAACTGTTTATGGCGAACATATAAGTCTTTAACAAGCAAAAACCTAGCAGAACAACGACCAATTTGCTGTACTTCCTCAATGCCATCAAATTTAATTCTTAAAAATTCGATTCCATCTCTATTTTTGTATTTCTCCAAATCAACAACATTACCCATTGATCCATTTACTAGACCTCTTTCTACATGTAAATTCCTTCTCAAAATGATTCGGCAATTTAAACACACATTCAAAGTCTTTTCAAAACCCGCTGTTTTAGATATAGTCTTCTCTAATGAATCCAATTTTGATTTCAAATTGTCTGACAAAATAATTGTTGATCCCATGTGCTCTAATTTGTCGATAGCTTCAAGTTTCACAATCTCTTGCTTTTCTAAATTCAACATTTTATTGTTGAAGATGGCACATTCTGCAAGAGTTGGCATGAGACATATCCCGGACTTCTTCTCAGTAATTTTCTGAAAAATATTCTCAGGCACAATCTCTTGTTTGGGATATAAATTTGACAGTAATCGTGCATTTAAAGCTTCTCTCCCATGCTCGGTCACTTTTCCAATTCTAATGTCTTGTAGAATATTCTTGTAATCTTCATCCTTTGCCTGACGCATATTTTCATGCAGTTCTGCATAATTGAAGTTTAACCATATATTGACGTTGCCAATGCTCCCTAGGCACTTCCTGGTATCTTCATGTGTGAGTATTTTGAACACAGGTTGAGCTTTTACTGGTGTCAGCTGCAGAAGATCTCCAAAAACAATGATGTGTTTGCCACCAAATAACACATCATATTCAGTTTTAAGTACTTCTTGCATTCTCAAATGCACAAAGGCAAGCATGACATTGGAAACCATGCTTACTTCGTCAATGATAAGTAGTTTCATTTTCCTCAAGACTCTTGAAACTTCACAGCAAGCATCTCCAGATAACTTGTTGTATTGTAATTTGTTGTCATGCTCCACCGGCAGCATCAGTAGACGATGCAAAGTAATACCTTTAATGTTATGTGCTGCCAGTCCAGTAGGAGCGGTGACAACACAAGACAGCGATGACTTAGTCCTTTCCTGCAAATAACAAGAAATTGCTTTAATGAGGAAACTCTTTCCAGTTCCCGCTTCTCCACTCACGTACAGTCGGACAGGCTTCAACGACGTACATGAGCACTCTTTCTTCTCATGACTTAATCCGTGCTCAATTTCCTTGGTAACTTCATCATATATTTTCCTCTGCTCAACGTTGAGTTGTTTTTCCAAGTCTTCTAAGTTAACTGAATCCTCCTGAGCATGTGCCATGGCTCTTTCCACTTCATTCATAGCAGTGGCAGCTTCATTTTCGATAATAGGTCCTCCAAGTGGATCTTGACTCAATGAAACAGAACTCTGACTGTCCTGAGAACTGTCTCTGGCAATCTCGGCTGCAATCGTTGCTTCCTGCTCAATTTCCAAAGTTAGCATTTCTTGATATTTAGGAAAAGCAGGACATTCTATGGACTCCTTGGCTGCATTAAAAGAGTCTTAGTAACAGAGGAAATCTCCAAGCAGTTCCTCTTCTGCACGCCAAGGCTTGAAAAGTTGCAAAAGTGCGAAATAGAAAAACTCCTTTCTTTCTGGAGATTCACCACTCAATTTTCGATGGTTTACTAATTGGCATTTTCTTTGCTTGACCAGGCATCCCTCACTTCCAATTACAGCATACACTCCTTTCTCAATATCTTCTTTGATGTTCCTCTTGAATATATAATTTTGGAGAACCTCATATAGACAAACATTCTCAAGGTGACTGCTTCGATTTGGATAATATGTATCCAACATGTTGGTCTTCAAAATGTCGGTACTGTTTGGCTCCTTTTCCGCCAAATACTCAATTTCCCGGACAGGTTTTAGAACTCGATTTCGCGTTGCAGCAAGACCAAGACTCGCCCAAACGATACTCCTAGATTTGGCATAGAGACTTGCTGAAGACAATCGATCTGAACATTCGTAAGCTCCGATTTCTCGATGCGACAACATCTTCAGACTGAAACTATACAATTTCTTGCTGAGGCTCTTTTCATGGGATATGTCCTCCCACATATCCTTAAGTTCTGTCTTTTCTTTTTTGGTGATGTAAGATGTCACATACCGAGCCACAGCCATGCAGTTGTCACCCACAAACTGTATATCCATGTTAGCATTCCACATGGACAAAATCACTGGGTTGTAGTCATTGATGTACCGTTCCTTTTCAAATTGTATGTATTTTTGGGGGATTTCCTCGTCACATTATGTCGTAGTGAAGACATCAAACTGTTCACTTTTCCTTTAGAAATCACCGGCCGTGGAAAGTTGAAACGACATTTGGTGTAGAACTTGTCCTTGTTTCTGAATTTACGACGACAGTACTTTCCACAACGATGGCTTTGGAAACGTAGAACTTGTTCTCTTAGGCTTTTCTTCTCCGTTGCATTTGGAACAGCACACGTAGAATACTGTTCTATGAAATTCATCACTAAGTCATCGGGATCTGTTCCAAATTTAGGAGCATCCTTGATCCACAACAACATATGTATATGAGGAGCACCTCTTGCTTGGTACTCCTTTCTCCAAAAGAAATCCAACACCTCTCCAAGAGGTGGATTCTTCTTATTTGTGATGAAAGACATCATAGCTTCAAATTTATGATTGAAGTACCTGCATACATTCACAGGATCCAAAGAACACAGTTCTCCAGGTGTCTTGAATTCAATGTTTTCAATATTTCCATTTGCTTCTCGTAGAAATTCAAGTAAGTCTTCCCAGCCATACTCGGCACAGCTCAGAGTGAGGAACCATGTCGGAGTTCCTAAGTTCCTCAGCATACATTTTAAATCACCATGACGACAATACCAATACTCATTAGTACCACGCTGACACGCCATGAGATTAATTAAGTGAGAATCCAAAATACTATCTTGGACATTAACTTTATGCATAAAGTCTCTTGCCGAGATATTTCGCATCTGTATACCACTTTTCAAGATGTGGTTCACTGCATATGACAGTCCAGACAGATCGCTTTCAAACAGGAGATGAAACAAATAGGGAATGCATTGACGAAACCTAGGATCTTCTCCATACAATCTTAAAGTCCGGTATTCAGACGCAGGAATTTGATGAGATCGCTCATCATATCTTCCTCCTCGACCTGTAGGAAATAGCTGTGGGAAACACCGAGCTTCCAAACTTTCCTCCCAAACACTAATGGGACTCCCTTTGGCTTGTTTCATTTGAAACAACTCAATAGCATTCCCCATGACTTCCTTGGAATGCAATGGATGAACACTATAATGTTCATATATTTCTTCACTTTTAGAGGCCTCTACTTTCTCAATTTGCCCAGCACACAAATCGCTATCCTCTTCATCACTTACTTCCTCTTCTGCAACATACACATTCTTATAATACTTATTATTTTTCTTCAAATACACTGTTGCCTTTTTGACTTTCCTAACATCCACTAAATCTTGCCATATTTTCTTATTCTTTGTCGGAACCCCATTAACCAAGATAACCAGAGGTTCCTCTTCCACTTCTTCCACTCCAATTGTGTTAATGTTTTTATTCAAATCTAAAGGCAAATAAACAACTCTTCCCTTTAATCCTCTCTGTAAATCTGCTGGAGGCAACTTCCCTGTCTTTGGCTCCATTCTTACAATAGCCTGAAAGGGATGAATACTTTGAATCAAAATAGATTCATAAGTATTTAAATCCTTCAATTCAGAAGGAATCTCAACCAATTCAAGATTATTATGAACTGCCCTAGCAGGCATCTGGTTTTGGTTTAATTTATTACAACAATAAGTACACACACGTTGATCCGATCCCAAATCAAAATAATTTTCTACCATCAAGTATGTGGCAAAATCCTTCCATTCACTATTATTTTCCCTTTCACTTTTTGCATATAAATCCACTACCTTAGTCTGATTCTTATAATAAGTACGTCGACAACAAACACAAGTGAAATTAGGCCTCTCACTTGATTTCATCTGAAACGTGGCAATTTCCTTCTGAAAATTATCTGTACTGTAAACCTGTACATTATCTTCCACATTACTCTCTACTTCAGGGTCAATTTGAACATTCTCATCTTTACTACTAAAGTAACAAAACTCAATTTCTTCACAAATATTCTTCACATCTATTTCCGAACCATGCAAAAGAGCAGCACATAATTGTTTAAGCATAATTGCTGGACTCTTTGCATAATACAACATTCTCACTAATTTTCTCACTTTATTATGATGCACTGCTAGCATCCTGAAATGATGAAAAACACTCTGGCATACTCTCCTGGAAAGACAAGCCAGTGAATGACCACGCAAACCTGTTATTTGTCTCACTCTGCAAGGATCTAAATCTTGCAACAACTTCATTTTCTGCTTCAAACTTTTCTTATTAAATGTCCGTATAAAATCACAAAGCAAATTGATGGAAACCTGTCGCACACTGCAAATAGAACTACACTTCCAAATGTACACAGGAGCCTTAGGACGTCTTCCTAAAACCTCATCACTTTGCGCCTCTTTTGTGTCTGTTGTCACAAGTTTTTCTTTTTCAACTGGACAACCATCCTTCACTTCATAAGCTCGACCACTGGTGTCAACTGCAAACATCAAATCATTATCCTGAAAATAACTCTCCTCATTAAAAAATGCCTCAGAACTTGAACTATGCATCCATTCTCCGGAAAAAACTTCACAAAAGTTGCTACGATTTACTACTCTCTTCCATCTACTGTTTGTTTTAAAATCAGAAATTACCTTGCTTAGTTTCCTAATTCTATTGATTACCAAAATAAACAACTTTCGCTTAATTTCAAAAGCATGATCAATAATTTTCTCGACATTTTTCTTCTTCTTATAAAATGCCACTTTCTGTTTGCATTTCTTAATATTTCTTAATAAATTAACTATTATCCGATTACGGAACATTCGTTGTCGAATGTCCCTAAACTGTTCTTTCCTTCTACTATCATGCACAGAGTTATCTCTTCCTCTACCAGTTACATTTTTCATGGGTCTTTTCTTTCCATTTAAATTACTCTTCTTTTTCTGAACTGAAACATTTTGGCGAGAAATATTTTTTTTACTACAAATATTTTTTAAGAAAGACTTGGTGCTCTTACCCGGAGCTTTCTTGGTGTTTTGATAAGTATTTAGGGAAGAGGACTGCTGCAATAAAACATCACCGTACTGTCTTTGACGTTTTCGAGCCTTTATAATTCTATTTTTGGAAGGCATTTTCCAAACTATGAAAGAATCTGCAGTTGAATCTGTTGAAAAATATAATAGAAAAATGTTAATAACCACTATTACCAAACAGTAAATAAATAACAGTCATCAAAAACTTAATGCCCTTCTTATTATTTAACATAGCAAATCAAGGCATATGACTGAGTATGATGTTATTTTTCTTTTTTAAATGGAAAGCGTTCTTCATGGTGCAAGTTTCTTGTAAATACGCTCCCACCTGCGAAAAGGAACTTAGCAATGCAAAGCTGCTTGGGTCCCCAGTGTCTGTCAACATTCTAAACAGTCCGGAGCGGCCGCCATCTTATCTCTCGGTAGGATCGAGAGAGAAGAAAAGGTGAAAAACAAAGGGGAAATTTGATAAAATGGGGTAAAGTATACCCCAGTTGACCCCCTAGGAATGTTGTTGGAATTTTTTAAAGGGTCCCCTGAGGAAAATAAAGAAATATATATTTTTCACGATAGAACCGCTTCCCAAACACCGAGCTGGTCCGCAAACTGCACGAGAATACGCCATTTTGTGCGTCGTTTTAATTAAATTACTAGGAATAAGGAGGTGCGGGAGACGTATCCTATTTCCTTATATTTTCTGAGAGTGCCTGAGGAGTCTGATATATGTTGATACATGTGTTCCAGCGACTGTGCGTGAGCTTTTTTTAAATTCTTGCTGCGTGACGTCTGTTAACGTTCGATTCGAAGGAAATCAGGAACTGTTGACCACCAATTTCTCAGTACGATAAAATCTTTTGAAATATATTATCAAGCCTGTGCGCTAAAATTATCGCCGATAAAGCGGCGACAATGGGCTTGATAATATACTCTGTGAAATTCCAATCGAAGCCCATTTTACATGTCTTCACATCTAGCATGTACTTCGATTGGAAATCCATAGAGCATATTATCAAGCCCATTATCGCCGCTTTATCGGTCGTTTTCGGCTGATAAAGCGGCGATAATTGAAGCGCACAGGCTTGATAAAATACCACATTGTTATAAATGAATCCTTATTGAGACACAATGTCTGCGCCAATTTGCCTTTTTTACAATGCCACAATTTTGTCGTGCACGGTAGCCATTTTACATGCCAGGCTGGTCTCAGCCTATCACCTAGCCCTGCGAATGTAGGGAAATATTATCAAACCTGTACACTAAAATCTATTTCTATATCACTACAGACAAAGCCACAATTTAAAAACACAGCTTTCTTCATCATTTTCTCCTTAGCGATAAAAAGCGGTAGCAATGCATGAAAATCACGCTGAAAAGTCAGCGATATTCATGCATTATCCTGCAAATGCTCTTAGCCATGTTATCCACCTCCTATTGGATAACATGGCTAAGAACTGCTCGCAAATGCGAAAAAAAACGGTCGCAATGCATGAATATCACGCTGAAAAGTCAGCGATATTCATGCATTATCCTGCAAATGCTCTTAGCCATGTTATCCACCACCCATTGAATAACATGACTAAATACTGCTCAGAGCCCCATGAGGAACGCTTTCCATTTAAAAGAGAAAACATATCATCATAGAAAAGAATCGTTTTTAAACACAGCATATAAATCAATTGTATACCTGCATTCAAGAGGAAATGACTGAAAATGTCCTTGAGACACACGAAAGCGTTTTCTGGAATACCCTAGCACCATTTTTCCGACATTATTAACATGGCTATGTAACTCCCATAATCAAAATCTAAATTTGCCAAGCGCAGGTGAGAACGTATTTACAAGACACTTGCCCCATGAGGAATGCTTTCCATTTAAAAATGAAAAAATAACATCAAAGACACTCAAATGCCTTATAAATATGACCCAAAACAACCTATGAAACTCTAACAGTACATATCCAAAATTTAATTGTTTTCAAAATGGTTTTTAAAAACAACATATCTGTTTCAGCTTACATAAAAGACCATGGAATGCGCTTCATATACAACAATACCTTGAGTTACTACATGCCGGAATCCTACACCGAATATGCAAATACAATTTCTCAAAGAAACAAAATCTATTTCTATATCACTATAGACAAAGCCACAGTTTTAAAAACACAGCTTTCTTCATCATTTTCTCCTTAAATCATTCTATTCTATATCTAAAATAAATAAATCTTTTCTCACCTTAGCAAATACTTTTTGAGTTTTGAAAACAGTCTCAGAAATACACCAAATTGTCTTCAGCAGAAGAAAAACGATGCACTCCAGAGGCTGCAGCTATTGAAAGCACAGAAATACAGATATTCATTTCACATATCTCTCATATTAGCCAATCATAACTCTTCCCTCACTTTTTTCAAATCAAAACCCTTCCCTCCCTCTGCCCTCTCTGCCTTTTTTTTGCTTAGCAACGACCTCCTGAAAGACCTCTCATGTTTGCAAGTTCACACAACAATGTTTCAATTGAACTCTGAACTCTCAGTGCACCTGCGTATCCAGTGCAATCTTTCATTAAAAGTTTCTTCCTTGACCATTGAAATTACATGTTTCAAGAACACATCCATGCACCCTAACTTTCTGTTTTCAGAAATGGAAATGCGCCAATCACTGCTAATGAATAATTAGCATTGGAAATCCACAGTTTTTTTTCTTTACAAACTCCTACTGTTTCAACTGCCCTTTCATTACCACACTTCATCTGACTGCAGCACAACCTTCTCCCACCATGTTTAACGTCTGGATTGTTGGACATAGTTACATCCACTGGGCTCAAAGGTATGCTGACAACAGAAATTTACACAACCTCAATTTACAGGATGTGGAAATTAAATGGTTGGGCCAAAGAGGATTAAAATGTCACCAATTGATACCATTGGTGAAAACCTTTATGCATTTGCCAAAACCTGACCTCTTAATAGTGCACTGTGGAGGAAATGATTTAGGCACTATGACTGGGGTTGGTCTGGAAATGCTTTTAAAGGACACCTTTGAGCAATTAATGGCACTTTTTCCTCAAACTGCCTTGGTATATTCCAATATATGCCAAAGACAGAAATGGAGGTGGTCCAACCAATTTGGTCCACAAATTGAGAAAGCGAGGAAGCATGTAAACAAATCTGTTTCAGCTTTCATGAGAGACCATGGAATGGGCTCCCTGTACAATAATAACTTGCGTTACTACATGCAAGATATCTACAGAGGAGATGGAGTTCACTTCTCAGATGAGGGCAACAGAATTTTCATTCTGAATTTAAGAATGTGCATTGGTACCTACTTATAAGTACCTAAATGGAACATAAACCCAAAAGCTCTTCTCAGAGCTACCCTTCATCTGATCAATCACAATTAATACTTTTCTCTAACTTATTTCTGTAATTTTCAACAAACTACGCTCAAAGAGCGCTACCCGGTACGCGAACTGGAAGCTAACCACCCAAAATTATTTTAAAAATGTTTTTTCTCCGCACATATGGTCCTCCTCAGCCACCCTCAGAAAACCTGAACATTATTTAACCTCCATTTTATATGTTAATTCGACCGAAACACAAAATGGTGGACTCCCGTTACGCTTCTAGTTCGCGGACTAAACTGCTTCCCGGGAAGCGGCCCAAAGAAAAGGTGGGAAAGTAATTCAAAGAAAAAGGACTGGAGACACTCTCACCAAATATAGATTATCTCATACTACATAACAATCCCTTTCATTTTCACAAATTTGATTGAAATTCTATTTAGCCATTAAGCCTGTAGACCTCTCAAAATACCTTGAGGTAAATTACTTCACAAAACACATCTGAAGTGTTGGAATTGACAACCAATAAAAATCTTACTTTCATTTTCTACTTTTATTACCTGATATTTGATTGGTTATATACCTGAATATATATAAAGGAAGAGAAGAAAACACAGCCATTTTGACTGCTACTTCTTGTTGTACATCACATTTCAATACTTACCTAAGACTTCAACTTGTTTCTGAAGGTAAGTTGTATATTGAACACTATAACTTAATATGGTAGACTTTTTCTGATACATATACACTATCCCTCTGTAGTAGTTATGGATTTAGATAGACTTCTCTGTTATAGTTACGAATGGAGTTAGGCTTCTCTTCGTTAAATTACATACACTTTTTTTATAGTCCTATTTCCACTCTGATACTATACACTGCCAAAAGAAAAATTCACTGATAAAATTAATCCCAACAGTGCCCAATCTCTACTAATATATATTTTCTTATTCAAAATTTCAGGCAAAATGGAAGGCGAACAACAAGTTTCATTTTCGATTGAACTGAAGGAGAGCAGCCAAGACAAACTTGATGACTTTATGGATGACAGTAGAGACCACGAACTTCTACAATGTGTTGAAGCAGTAGACAACTTGCTTCAAAATGAAAACAATTACACCCTATAATAAATTATGACATTTCTGACAATGAAATGTTAGAAAATTTAATAAACTATGAAACACAATCATAATAAAAAAAAAAATAAAGAAAACAAAAAAAAACTAACAAAAACAACAAATATTTAACATACAGTATTAAAAAAATCTATCATTCTTTTATCCTTATAGTACGCTGCCCAGAGCGCTACCCGGTTCGCGTACTAGGAGCTCACCACGCATAAATAATTTTTTTTTTTTTTTTTCCCCTGCAGAAACCTTTTACAACCTCCACATAAAACCTAGGGGGTCAGGGAGGATCTACTAGGCCCCCTTATCGAAATTTCCCCCTTTGTTTTGGCCTCCTCTCATCTCTCGATCCTACCGAGAGACAAGATGGCGGCCGCACCGGACTGTTTAGAATGTTGACAGACACCGGAGAGCCAATCAGCTTCGCATCGCAAAGTTCCGATAAGCGAAAAGTACGCGAACCGGATCGCTGCCCGGAGCGCTGTTACAGATATATATCTTGATTTAAACGTTAATTTCTCAAAATCCACTGAAGCACATATATTGAGACCTAGCAAAGGCACATCGGGCTAACAGTCCCTACAATTTTGCCAAGTTTCGTGCAAATCCATTCAGCCGTTCGAGCTAAAAGTGAGGCCAACCGCCCTATGGAAATTAACATGGGAAAAACGCGTTTTGGGACCCCCCTTTTTTCTCAGCCCCCCCTTGACGAAACCCCCCCAAATTTCCAGGAGCTGCTCAGAAACAAAATGTGCCATTTTCCTGAAAATTTCAGCCGATTCCGTCCACAAACGCCAAAGTTATTAGACATAGAATTTTCAGAAATCCCATAGGGAAAAAATCCTAACTATATATACCTACTGGCGACCGCCAGTAGGTAATATATATATATATATATATATATATATATATATATATATATATATATATATTCACTGAAAAAACCATAGGTTTCAGGCCCTACATAGTTAGGAATTAGCATTTAAAAAAACCTTTAAAATTCACTCAAAAACTATACGTTTTAGATGTGTTATAGTAAGCTGGACATTTCACTCATTCAGAACCATTGAAATTGCTCCTATATAGTTAGTTTTACTAACTATATTTCGCGCAGCCGCAATCCACTGCTGATGATGTCACATATTACATCATTCATGACATGGTCAGTGACATCACTGCTGACATCTCAAATGACATCACTGGTGACATCACTGATGACATCATCCAGTGAATGTGGTTTCGTTCGTTATTTAAATATGCATTATATATATAGCAATTTGCATTGAAGAATGAGTGGATATGTAAAAATAAATATTTGGATGGAGGATTTAGTAGCAGTGTAATTGACTGTTTACTTGACCAATTTATGGTGTCTCACTAAATATAGTGGATAGTGACTAAACTGTTTGAATATGTGTATCACTTTGTCAGTTGTTGTGTAAACTGGTTCTCCAGTTGGTTACTAGCTATGTGAAAGTCTTTATTAGTTATTGATTAGTTAACTGAGTATTTGTGTGGGAGAGTGAATGTGTGTGTGATTCGGTGGGGGGTGTGTGACTGCCCAAAGATGTGTGAATAGTTGATTCACTAAATATATGAACTTAAAACTACATGTTCTAACAGTTGTTTAGGTGAGTGAATATCTTTATGGGTGTGGTGATGAGCAAATATATTTCTCAATGGTACATGTCCAACAAACTAGAAAAATAAAAGACAGTGTATGTGTCAGTTGTTGTATATAAATAAGTATACATGAGACTCAATGATTGTGTGAGTGACTGTATGGATAACTTTATACTTGTAATAATGATTTTATAATTCACTAAGTATGACTTACTATCTAAATGAATAGATGAAATTGTGTTTTTATAAGTGTGTAGCTAGGTAAATATGTAAGTATGATCCATTGTTTGCATAAGTGAGTAGGATGAGTTCATATGTGAATAGGATGTGTGCTGGTGTGTAATGTCGATTTAGGTGTATAAGTATTTTTGATAGTTTTCTATTGTTCATTGACAGCATGTATGAGTGAATCTACAGGTAAGTGATTGGATGTGTGTATACATCTATGAATCACTAAGTGGGTTTTTAGATACTTGTATTGCTGTAACAATGGATTCAAATATGATACTCTGTATTTTACAAAGAGTGATGAAAGATTTTACTAGTGTATGAAAAGGTGTATGTGATTGTCACGTGGATGATGTCATCAGTGATGTCAACAGTGATGTCATTTGACATGTCATCAGTGATGTCACTGACCATGTCATGAATGATGTAATATGTGACATCATCAGCAGTGGATTGCGGGTGCGCGAAATATAGTTAGTACAACTAACTATATAGGAGGAATTTCAATGGTTTTGTATGAGTGAAATGTCCAGCTAACTATAACACCCCTATAACTTATAGTTTTTTGAGTGAATTTTAAAGGATTTTTAAATGATAATTCCTAACTATATAGGGCCCGAAACCTATGGTTTTTTCGGTGAATTTCAAAGGTTTTTTAAATGCTAATTCCTAACTATATAAGGCCTGAAACCTATGGTTTTTTCAGGGAATTTGCAAGGTTTTTAAATGCTAATTCCTAACTATAAAAGGCCTGAAACCTATGTTTTTTTCAGTGAATTTCAAAGGTTTTTTTAATGCTAATTCCTAACTATATAAGACCTGAAAGCCCACCAGGAATCTCCAGTATGCGCCAGGGGACTGCATTGCAGAGAGGTGTAATGAAGCCACGCTCCTTTTTACACCTCTCTGCAACGCAGCCCCCGTGCATGTTTGAAGAGGGGGAACTAATTCCCCTTGCATACTGGGGGCCCCTGGGGGCCAACTAGCCCACCTGGAACCTCCAGTATGCGCCAGGGGGCTGCATTGCAGAGGTGTAATGAGGCTATGCCCCTTGTTACACCTCTCTGCAACGCAGCCCCCTGGCGTGTTTGCAGAGGGGGAACTAATTCCCCTTGCATACTGGAGGTCCCTGGGGGCCAACAAGCCCACCAAGAGCCTCCAGTATGCGCCAGGGGGCTGCATTGCAGAGAGGTGTAATGAGGCCACACTCTTTTTTACACCTCTCTGCAACGCAGCCCCCGTGCATGTTCGAAGAGGGGGAACTAATTCCCCTTGCATACTGGGGTCCCTGGGGGCCAAGTAGCCCACCTGGAACCTCCAGTATGCGCCAGGGGGCTGCATTGCACAGAGGTGTAATGAAGCTATGCCCCTGCAGAGGGGGGACTAATTCCCCTTGCATACTGGGGGTCCCTGGGTCATATCTGCCCCAACGCTGATATTCCGAACGATTGAAAATGACTTTTCTTGAGAAACATTTGGATTTGGATTATCATGTCCTATACTTTGGAATTTTTGAAAGACTGACTTTGAGGATGCTATAAATTACTCAAGTCTGACCGAATAGTGGGGGTAAAATTGATACCTAGTCACTTTGAATAAGAATGTACTTACATCTCGTCTAACATTTGGAAGAAATATCTAGTTATATGACAAGAGGATACCGACATAACTTGAAGTAAATAAGAACGCCCTGAAGAAGTTCTGTTGTACAGAACGAAAAGCGTCGGCTGGCTGTGGTACATAAACTTAAGGAAAATAAAAGCATTTGAATATACACCAAGATTCAGCGCTTCAATAAGGACTCTAAGTGATATGATTTGATTGGACTTATTGTGCAAGTGGTGCTGTGCCAAACTTTGGAATATTCTCCACTACTCTCTACTACTTACTCTCTACTACTCCACTGCTCTCTAATACTCACTCTCTACTACTCATTCACTACTACTCTACTACTCTCTACTATTCTCTCTCTACTACTCACTCCCTACTACTCACTATCTACTACTCACTCTCTACTCTCTACTACTCACTCTCTACTTCTCACTCTCTACTACTCTCTATTCCTCCCTCTCTACTACTCTCTCTCTACTACTCTCTACTACTCACTCTCTACTTCTCACTCTACTACTCACTCTCTACTACTCTCTACTACTCACTCTCTACTACTCTCTCTCTACTACTCTCTACTATTCACTCTACTACTCACTCTCTACTACTCTCTACTATTCTCTCTCTCTGCTATTCACTCTCTACTACTCTCTACTACTCACTCTCTACTACTCACTCTTTACTACTCTCTACTACTCACTCTACTACTTAATCTCTACTAATCTCTACTACTCACTCTCTACTACTCACTCTCTACTACTCTCTACTACTCACTCTACTACTCACTCTACTGCTCTCTACTACTCACTCTCTGCACTCTCTCTACTGCTCTCTACTACTCTCTACTACTCACTCTCTACTCTCTATTACTCACTCTCTACCTCTCTACCTCTCTCTACTTCTCTCTCTACTCGTCTCTACCTCTCTATCTTTACCTCTCTACCTCTACCTCTACACCTCTACCTCTCTCTACACGCACACATATACACATATATATATGCATATATATGTGTATATATATATACATACATATATAAACATATATTATCTGCATATCTATATCAATACAAATATAAATGCATGCATACATATACATACATGCATGCATATGCATGTTATTTAAATGAAAGTTTTAAAATCACTAATTAAAGCAAAGCTAAAAAGTCACCTCATTACAAACAGATTGACTTTAACTTAAACGAGGGCGAGAACTTTTGCATTTTCAATGCTCGTTTACTTTGGTTCCATCAAGAAGGCATTCAGATGTGTCACACATTTGCCATAAATTCTGAATGTTAGCACTCTAGTTGCTCATTAGATCACTGTAGTAAAGCTACTGCTCACCAGGGAAGTCTGCTGCTGGTGTTCAAAGTGCATGTTTCAGTCCGCATGTCAGAATTTTTTTAATGAAATAGAAGAGGATTTGAGAAGTCACTCAAAATGTGCCCTATTTTTTCTTTCTGAAGCACTAATCATACTTTCTATCGCAAAATGAGCCCCCTCATTTTGTTCCTTTTTAAATTAAATGTTTTCAGACTTACCACTTCATTCCAATCAAGATGGCTTCTGGTGTGCCATACTTTTGTCATAAGTAAGACTGTTAGCGCTCTAGTTGTTCTTTAGAACACTCTGGGACATTCTGTAATTGGGCTATACTTGGGCTACATCTGGGTGATATTTGGGCTACATTTTGGCTCTTTTGTCTCTGGTGGCCATCTTGGGAGACTGCATGTTAGAATGTTGTAATGAAATAGAAGAGGATTTGAGAAGTCACTCAAAATGGGCCCTAATTTTTCTTTCTGAAGCACTAATCATACTTTCTATGGCAAAATGAACCCCCTCATTTTGTTCCTTTTTAAATTAAATGTTTTCAGACTTACCACTTCATTCCAATCAAGATGGCTTCTGGTGTGCCATACTTTTTTCATAAGTAAGACTGTTAGCGCTCTAGTTGTTCTTTAGAACACTCTGGGACACTCTGTCATTGGGCTATACTTGGGCTACATCTGGGTGATATTTGGGCTACATTTTGGCTCTTTTGCCTCTGGTGGCCATCTTGAGAGACTGCATGTCAGAATTTTTTAATGAAATAGAAGAGGATTTGAAAAGTCACTCAAAATGGGTCCTAATTTTTCTTTCTGAAGCACTAATCATACTTTCTATGGCAAAATGAACCCCCTCATTTTGTTCCTTTTTAAATTAAATGTTTTCAGACTTACCACTTTATTCCAATCAAGGTGGCTTCAGGTGTGCCATACCTTTGTAATAAGTAGGACTGTTAGCGCTCTAGTTGTTCTTTAGAACACTCTAGGAGGCTGCAGTAGAAAACAAAGGAATCAACTGACAGTCTCTGTCCTTGTTGTATGTACATGTTTTACTGAGAATGTCAGACTTCATTCTCACATGACTGAGAAAGATAATTTGAATTTACAGAAAATATGCTTTCAGTTTAGCTTATAGATCCCCTTCCAAAACACTGTGGGAAAAGCATGAGATAATAGTTTTCTTTCAAACATGATTCATGATATCCCAGCAGAAGGCTTTTTCACATGGTAAAATCACCTTAGAACACACCACAATTCCTAAAATGAGTATGGTACCATCAACAAATGATTTATAATGTAACTATTAACTACAATGCTTTTTAATGAGGTGCTATCATATATATTGGTCCCAAGATGGCTGCCAACACTTCTTGGATGAAGTGCTGACAGCCAATCAGATCTCACGATGAGATGTGTGGTTAGGCTCCTCCCTGATATATATGTGGAAATTAACATGGGGAAAACACGTTTTGGGACCCCCCTTTTTTCTCGGCCCCCGCATGACGAATCCCCTCCTCAAAATGGCCTCGTCGAGCTCCGGTCCTTCCCTGAAAGTTTGGGGTGGATGCGTCAAGAGGGGGCCGAGATAAAAGGGGGGTCCCAAAACGCGTTTTCCCCATGTTAATTTCCATAGGGCGGTCGACCTCACTTTTAGCCCGAATGGCTGAATGGATTTACACCAAACTTGGCAAAATTGTAGGGACTGGTAGCCCGATGTGCCTTTGCTATGTCTCAAGATATGTGCTCCAGTTGATTTTGAGTAATTTAGGTTCAAAAAAATATATATCTATAAGCGCGCCCCGGTACGCGCACCGGGGAGCGCACCGGGTGTGCCACGCGACTTGCGCATGGAAAGCTGATTGGCTCTTGGGTGTCTGTAAACATTCTAAACAGTCCGGAGCGGCCGCCATCTTGTGTCTCGGTAGGATCGAGACATGAGAGGTGGCCAAAACAAAGGGAGAAATGACCATAAGGGGGCAGAGTAGACCCTCCCTGACCCCCTAGGTTTGATGTGGGGGCTTTAAAAGGGACCCGCGGGGCCAAAAAAAAAGTACTTTTTTTTTCGATTTTTTGCGGGGGAGCGCCCGGTACGCGCACCGGGAAGCGGACCGGTGAGCGTACTATGGGAAAAAAAGAATGATAGACTTTTCAAATATTGTATGTTTATTAATTGTTCTTTTTGTTGGTTTTTTTTTTTGTTTTTTTTATTTAAGTACCAACATGTAGGTACCAATGCAGAGTCTAAAATTTAATATACACTGTCTCCGTTGTAGATATCTTGCATGTTGTTACAGAAGTTATTGTGGTATATGGAATTCATACCATAGTCTGTCAGGAAAGTAGAAACAATATGGAGTCAGGAGATGATAAAGAGATTTTAAATACACATTGGAGATAATATAGTGGGATAAAGGAAGTAACTATGAGCAAACTTACTATGTAATACAAAAAAGTTGCACAGTATATTTTAAGTCTGACTTTACATTATAATCAATTTGGTACTAGTTTAAGAAATACATATAAAAATGAATAATGTCTCAAACAATTTTTGAATTATTAAATATAAATTTATTTTTCAGATTCCTTTTCCAAATTTAACAGAACTTCTAATATTTGATTGTCGGAAATGTCCTCATTTTGAATCAGGAAATCTACTGATTGTACACATTGAAGTAGTTCATAGTACCGTGATTCATCCATGAATTCTGAGTCATTGGGTTCAATAACTTTATCATTGTTGCTCTCCAGAACAATTTCGATGGAAATTTTTTGCTCTCCTTCCATTTTTGTGCTGTAATTTGCATTTTAAAAATATATATACGTAGAGATAGGGCACTGTTGGGTTTAAGTTCAGACAGGTACTTTGGTTTTTTTAACAGTGATTTTATGTTTGGGAAGTGTATGGTATCAGACTGGAAGTAGAAATATAAAAAAGTGTATGTGATGAAGCCTAAGTAAATTCATATTTATACAAGACAAGCCTAACTCCATCCATAACTATAACAGAGAAGTCTATCTCATTCTATAACTATTACAGAAGGATAGTATATAACTATCAGAAAATGTTTTCCAAATTAACTTAAAGTGCACAACATACTTCAGTTTTTAAAATAACATCCTACCTTTCAAAAAGAAGTTTAAGTTGTCAGTGAAACTGCTCTTGAAATGTACTTCAGGAAGTAGTAGTCAAAATGGCTGTGTTTCTCTCTCTTTCTTTATATATATTCAGGTACATAACCAATCAAATGTCATGAAATAATAGTAGAAAATGAAAGTAACATTTTAATTGGTTGTCAATTCTAACACTTCATATGTGTTTTTGTCATGTAATTTACCTCAGGATATTTAGTCAGGCCTACAGCATAAATGTCTCAACGGAATTCCATGAAACTTGGGTAAATGGTAGGGACTTCTATGTAGTAGGGCCTATTCTATATTTGATGAAAGTGTCTCCAGTAGTTTTTCTGTAAATTACTATCCCACCTTTTTTAGGGAGCACTTACCGGTGCGCGCCCCGGTACGCGCACCGGCAGCGTTACGGGAGTCCTCCATTTTTGTGTTTCGGTAGAATCGAGACACAAGATGGAGGACAAACAACGTTGGGAATGGGTAGAAGGGGGCACGGTAGTCACTTCCTGACCCTCTAGGTTTTCTGAGGGGGGTTTAGGATGCTCATATAGGCTAAAAATGATTTTTTTTTTAAATTCCCGGGGGGAGCGCCCGGTACGCGCACCGGTAAGCGTACCGGGGAGAGTACTTTGGTGAAAAATAGTGAAAAAGTTAGAAAAAGATAAACGTTTTGAATGATCAGAGGTAGGGTAGCTCTGAAAAGAGCTTTTGGGTTCTGTGGCTGATTTAGGTACCTACAAGTAGGTTCCAATGCACAGTCTTAAATTCAGGAGGACTATTCTATTACCCTCATCTGAGAAGTGCACACCATCTCCTCTGTAGATGTCTTGCATGTTGTAACGCAAGTTGTTGTTGTATATTGAACCCATTCCAAAGTCTCTCATGTAAGCAGAAACAGATTTATTCACATGTTTCTGTGCTTTCTCAAATTGTGGACAAAATTGGTTGGACCAGTTCCATTTCTGTCTTTGGCATATATTGGAATATACCAAGGCAGTTTGTGGAAAAAGTGTCATCAATTGATCAAACGTGTCCTTTAAAAGCATTTCCAGACCACCCCCAGTCATAGTGCCCAAATCATTTCCACCACAGTGCACTATTAAGAGGTCAGGGTTTGGCAGATGCAAAAAGGTTTTCACCAATGGTATCAATTGATGACATCTCAATCCTCTCTGGCCAATCCACTTGATTTCCACATTTGATAAATCAAGGTTGTGATAATTTCTGCTTGCTGCATACCTTTGAGCCCAGTGGATGTAGCTATGTCCAATAATCCACACAGAATACATGATAAGAGAAGGTTCAGGTGCAGTCAGATGAAGTGTGGGAATGAAATGGCAGTTGGAACAGTAGGAGTTTACAAAAAATAATTGTGGAGTTTCCCTGCTGTAGAATCACAAGCAATGATTGGTGGATTCAGTTAGTTGAAAACAGAAAGTTAGGGTGTATGATTGTGTTGTGTGTAAGAAGCAATTTGAATGGTTAAGAAAAAGTCACTAAAAGCAATAATGCCCTGGATAAGCTGGTGTATTGAGAGGTCAAACATCCTTGCTGACTTAACCCCTTCCATGCTGCCGCGATTCTGCCCCTGTGCGGCAGAATCGCAAATGGGCGGTTTTATGACGGCCCCCAGCCGTCATCAGCACAGGAGCACCGTAGTGCATGACGGCTGGGGGCCGTCATCAGCATGGAAGGGGTTAATTTGCAACATTGAAGAATAAACTTTTGAACCTGAAAGTTCAGTTAGGAGGGAGTTGTTATGGTAACAGATAGAAAGGTCTGAGAGGGGGAAGGGTGTTGGTTTGAAAATAGTGAGGGAAGACGTTTGATTGGTTGAAATAAGGCATATGTGTGTAAAGTTAGAGATTTTCTATGCCAGTCTTGGTTTCAGTGTATTGAGTGCACACCTTTTGCTCTGCTAAAGAAAAATTGGTGTGTGTGTCTGACACTGTTCTCAATCTCCCAAAGCATTTGTAAAGGTAAGTAATGATTCATTTAATTTAGATAGAGACTTGTTTGCTCTATGGAGAATATTTGGAAGCAGATAGTGAAGATTCAGTAGTGAAATTGATTCCTTGTACATAGGACTTGTGCTGTGTTTGTAAAAAGTTATTTAAAAAACGATTTTGGGGTAAAAGAATGGCTTTTATATTTTTGAGAAGTAATTAATAGTGTTTGCCTCATTAAATAAATATATTTGAACCATTTAGAATAATGTCACTTGCATTACCTCAGATTTGGAAACAGATTGAGATTCTTTTTTATTGGTTTGTGGCATGTTTTTGGGAAATGCTTGCTATGAACATTTGCAAGATAGGGGATTTGTATTTTGTTAAACAGTGAGGTTTCAGTAGTGAAATTGATTGCTTGTACATAGGTCCTGTGTTGTGTTTCTGAAATGTTATTCAAAAAACGATTTTGGGGGCAAATCAATGGTATTTTCATTTGGCCCTTATTTATGATTGCCTTGTGCTGCTGGTACATCACTTTAAACATGGGAAAAAGTGACTCTCTGGTGGCGCAAGGCCTTCATAAATAAGGCCCTGAGTTTTTTTGTTGTTGGTTTGTATCTTGCTTTTTGATAATGCTTGATATCAACATTTGCAAGATAGGGGATTTGTATTTTGTTAAACAGTGAGGTTTCAGTAGTGAAATTGAATGCTTGTACATAGGTCCTGTGTTGTGTTTCTAAAATGTTATTCAAAAAACGATTTTGGGGGCAAATCAATGGTATTTTCATTTGGCCCTTATTTATGATTGCCTTGTGCTGCTGGTACATCACTTTAAACATGGGAAAAAAGTGACTCTCTGGTGGCACAACGCCTTCATATATAAGGCCCTGAGTTTTTGTTGTTGTTGGTTTGTGTCTTGCTTTTTGATAATGCTTGATGTCAACATTTGCAAGATAGAGGATTTGTATTTTGAGAAATAGTGAGGGTTCAGTAGTGAAATTGAGTGCTTGTACATAGGATCTTTGCTGTGTTTCTAAAATGTTATTCAAAAAACGATTTTGGGTGCAAATCAATGGTATTTTCATTTGGCCCTTATTTATGATTGCCTTGTGCAGCCGGTGCATCACTTTGTATTTTGTTAAACAGTGAGGTTTCCGTAGTGAAATTGAATGCTTGTACATAGGTCCTGTGTTGTGTTTCTAAAATGTTATTCTCAAAAAACGATTTTGGGAGCAAATCAATGGTATTTTCAATTTGCCCTTATTTATGATTGCCTTGTGCTGCTGGTACATCACTTTAAACATGGGAAAAAAGTGACTCTCTGGTGGCACAAAACGTTCATAAATAAGGCCCTGAGTTTTTTTGTTGTTGGTTTGTGTCTTGCTTTTTGATAATGCTTGATATCAACATTTGCAAGATAGAGGATTTGTATTTTGTGAAATAGTGTGGGTTCAGTAGTGAAATTGAGTGCTTGTACATAGGATCTTTGCTGTGTTTCTAAAATGTTATTCAAAAAACGATTTTGGGTGCAAATCAATGGTATTTTCATTTGGCCCTTATTTATGATTGCCTTGTGCAGCGGGTGCATCACTTTGTATTTTGTTAAACAGTGAGGTTTCCGTAGTGAAATTGAATGCTTGTACATAGGTCCTGTGTTGTGTTTCTAAAATGTTATTCAAAAAACGATTTTGGGGGCAAATCAGTGGTATTTTCATTTGGCCCTTATTTATGATTGCCTTGTGCTGCTGATACATCACTTTAAACATGGGAAAAAGTGACTCTCTGCTGGAGCAAGGCCTTCATAAATATGGCCCAGAGTTTTTTTGTTGTTGGTTTGTGTCTTGCTTTTTGATAATGCTTGATATCAACATTTGCAAGATAGGGGATTTGTATTTTGTTAAACAGTGTGGTTTCAGTAGTGAAATTGAATGCTTGTACATAGGTCCTGTGTTGTGTTTCTAAAATGTTATTCAAAAAACGATTTTGGGGGCAAATCAATGGTATTTTCATTTGGCCTTTATTTATGATTGCCTTGTGCTGCTGGTACATCACTTTAAACATGGGAAAAAAGTGACTCTCTGGTGGCACAAGGCCTTCATAAATAAGGCCCTGAGTTTTTTTGTTGTTGGTTTGTGTCTTGCTTTTTGATAATGCTTGATATCAACATTTGCAAGATAGAGGATTTGTATTTTGGGAAACAGTGAGGTTTCAAAAGTGATATAGAGTGGTTGTACATAGGTTCTCCGCAGTGTTTCTTAAATGTTATTCAAAAAACGATTTTGGGTGCAAATCAATGGTATTTTCATTTGGCCCTTATTTATTATTGCCTTGTGCTGCCGGTGCATCACTTTAAACATGGGAAATTAGTGACGCTCTGGTGGCGCAAGGCCTTCATTTTGGGGGCAAATCAATGGTATTTTCATTTGGCCATTATTTATGATTGCCTTGTGCTGCCGGTGCTTCATTTTAAACATGGGAAATAAGTGACGCTCTGGTGGCGCAAGGCCTTCATAAATAAGGACCTGAGTTTGTTTGCTGTTGGTTTGTTTTTTGCTTTTTGATAATGCTTGCTATGAACATTTGCAAGATAGAGGATTTGTATTTTGGGAAACAGTGAGGTTTCAGAAGTGATATTGAGTGGTTGTACATAGGTTCTGCGCAGTGTTTCTTAAATGTTATTCAAAAAACGTTTTGGGGGGCAAATCAATGGTATTTACATTTGGCCCTTATTTATGATTGCCTTGTGGCACCGGTGCGTCTCTTTTAACATGGGACGCACTGGTGGCACAAGGCCTTCATAAATAAGGCCCTGAGTTGCTGTGGTATAAACTTTAATATGTTGCAAATTAGTGTTTATATTGGTTTCTTTTTGTCATTACTTTGTTGTTTGCTAATAGTGGTCTTTAATGTGTTATTTTTTTCAGAACCACAGATTGAAATCAACATTTTAAAGCAATCAAAAATGCCATCAAGGCAAAGGAGTAGAAAAAATACCATACGTAAAAGAACAAAATCATCAAAGGAATTAAAAGAATCCTGTACAACAAGTACTTCAAAAAACACCAGAAAAGCTCCTGGTAAGACAATTAAGTCTTTTCTGTGCAATTTATGTAGATCAAAAAGTAATGTTAACAGTAATGTGATGATCCAGAAGCAGAGAGCAAATCTAAAAAGGAAGGAGAGGCCCTCAAAAAATGTCTCTATTGGAGCAGGAGATAAGAGTATGGATAGCAACAGAAGGTTAAATCAATTTAGGGACATTCGTAGATGAATGTTTCACAATAGGATAGTTTAACATTTTCTAAAGAATGTAAAGAAAGGTAAACAGAGAGCTGCTTTTTACAAGAAAAAGAAAAGTGTAGAGAAGATTGTTGATCAGGCTTTTGAAGTTAAGAAAAAATTATTTATTTTAGTAATCAATAGGATTAGGATACTTAATAAGGCAATTGATGTTTTCAAATCGAACAGTAGATGGAAAAGAATTATTAATCAGACTCATTTTTGTGAAGTATTTTCTGGAGAATGGATGCATAGTTCAAGTTCTGAGCCATTTTTTAATGAGGAGAGTTACTTTCAGGCAAATGATTTGGTGCATGCAGTTGACACCAGTGGTCGAGCATATGAGGTGAAAGATGGTTGTGTGATGGAAAAAGAGAAACTTATGACTAGAGATGCAAAAGAGGTGTTAAGTGATGAAGTATTAGGGAGACGTACTAAGGGTCCAGTGCACATATGGAAGTGCAGTAGTATTTGTAGTGTGCGACAGGATTCAATCGATTTGCTTCGAAATTTCTTACGTATATATAGTAAGAAAATTCTAAAACAAAAAATGAAGATCTTGCAAGAGTTAGATCCTTGCAGAGTAAGAGAAAACACCGGTTTGCATGGGCATTCACTGGCTTGTCTTTCTAGAAAAGTATGTCAGAGTGTTTTTCATCATTTTAGGATGTTAGCAGTGCATCATAATAAGGTGAGGAAATTAGTGAGAAGGTTGTTTTATGCAAAAAGTCCAGCACTTAAGCTTAAACAGTTAAACAGTTCTCTTTTGCATGGATCTGAAGTAGATGTGAAGACTATTTGTGAAGAAATTGAGTTTTGTTATTTTGGGAACAAAGAGGACAGTGTAGAAATGGATATAGTAATGGATGGTAATGTGGAAGACAATGTACAGATTTCAAGTACAGAAAAGTTTGACAAGGAAATTACTAAGTTTAAGGTGAAATCAAGTGAAAGGCCTAATTTAACTTGTGTGTGTTGTCGACGGACTCATTATAAGATTCAGAGTAGGTTAGTTGATTTATATGCTAAATGTGAATTGGAAAATAATAGTGAATGGAAGGATTTTGTAAGTTATTTGTTGGTGGAGAATTCTTTTGATTTGAGTTTTGATCAGCGTATTTGTAATTATTGTTTGAAAAAATTAAATGAAAATAGAATGCCTGCTAGAGCTGCTCATAATAATCTTCAGTTGATAGATATTCCTTCTGAATTGATGGATTTAAATACTTATGAATCAATTTTGATTCAATGTGTCCATCCTTTTCAAGCTATTGTTCGCATGGAGCCTAAGATAGGGAAATTACCTCCTAGAGATTTACAAAGAGGATTAAAGGGAAGAGTTGTTTATTTGCCTCTAGATGTCAAGAAAAATATTGATACAATTGGTGTAGAAAGAGTAGAAGAGGATCCTCTGGTTATTCTAGTTAATGGGGTTCCGACAAAGAGTAAGAAAATCTGGCAAGATTTAGTGGATGTTAGGAAAGTCAAAAAGGCAACGTTGTATTTGGTCAAAAACAATGAGTACTATAAAGATGTAAGTGGTGGAGCAGAGGATACAGCTACAGAAGAAGACAGTGATTGTTCAGTTGGCCAAATTGAAAAAGTTGATGTGTCTAGAAGTGAAAAAATATATGAACATTATACTGTTCATTCTTTGCATTCCAAAGAAGTAATGAGGAATGCAATTGACTTGTTTCAAATGAAAGCAGCAAAAGGAAGTCCCATTAGTGTATGGGAAGAAAGTTTGGAAGCTCGTTGTTTTCCACAGTTATTTCCAACAGGTCGTGGTGGACGATATGACGATCGACCAGTTCAAATTCCTGCAGCTGAATACCGGACTTTAAGATTATATGCTGAAGATCCAAGGTTTCGGCAATGCATTCCGTATTTGTTTCATCTACTGTATGAAAGTGATTTGTCTGGGCTTTCTTATGCAGTTAATCATATATTGAAAAGTGGAGCTCATCTGCAAAATGTTTCAGCAAGGGACTTTATGGAGAAAGTCAATCTGCAAGACAGTATTTTGGAATCTCAGCTAATCAATCTCATGGCATGTCAGTGTGGAACAAATGAGTATTGGTTCCGTCGTCATGGGGAATTGAAATGTATGCTAAGAAACTTAGGAAACTTAGGAACTCCTACATGGTTCCTCACTCTTAGCTGTGCTGAGTATACATGGGACGACTTACTTCAATTTCTACGAGAGGCAAATGGAAACATACAAAATATAGAATTGAAAACACCTGGAGAACTGTGTTCTTTGGATCCAGTGAATGTTTGCAGATATTTTAATCATAGATTTGAAGCTATGATGTCTTTTATTACCAACAAAAAAAATCCTCCCCTTAGAGAGGTTTTGGATTTCTTTTGGAGGAAGGAATATCAAGCGAGAGGTGCTCCTCATCTACATATGTTGTTATGGATTAAAGATGCACCCAAATTTGGATTAGATTCGGATGAAACAGTGATGAGTTTCATTGAAGAGTATTCAACATGTGCTGTTCCAAAAACTACTGAAGAAAACAGTTTAAGGCAACAAGTTTTACGTTTTCAATCTCATCGTTGTGGAAAGTACTGTCGTCGAAAATTTAAAAACAAGGAAAAGTACTACACAAAATGTCGTTTTGCGTTTCCACGACCAGTGATTTCTAAGGGAAGAGTAAATAATTTGATGTCATCTCTACGACATACTGTGACGAGGAAATCTCCCAAAAATACATATAATTTAAAAAGAAACGAAGAGTCCAAGTACATCAACGACTACAACCCAGTGATTTTGTCCATGTGGAATGCTAACATGGATATTCAGTTCATTGCTGACAACTCTATTGCTGTGGCTCGATATGTGACATCTTACATCACAAAAAAAGAAAAGACAGAACGAAGAAATAGAGCAAGAAACCACTATTGCTGAAGAGATTGCTAGAGACAGTTCTCAAGACAGTCAGAGTTCTACTTCATTGAGTCAGGATCCACTAGGAGGACCAATTATTCAAAATGAAGCTGCAACTGCCATGGATGAGGTGGAAAGAGCTATGGAACAAGCTCAAGAGGATGGAGTTAACTTAGAAGATTTGGTAAAGCAACTAAACGTTGAGCAGAAAAAGATATATGATGAACTTACAGAACAGATTGAACATGGATTCAGACATGAGAAAAAAGTGTGCTCATGTACATCATTTAAGCCTGTTCGACTGTACATAAGTGGAGAAGCGGGAACAGGAAAAAGTTTTCTGATTAAAGCCATTGCAACTTATTTGCAGAAAAGGACTGATTCACCGCTGTCTTGTGTTGTAACTGCTCCAACTGGACTGGCAGCACATAACATTAAAGGGATTACTCTACATCGTTTACTGATGCTGCCAGTTAGGCATGATAATAAATTGCATTATAACAAGTTATCTGGAGATGCGTGTTCTGAAGTTTCCAAAGTCTTGAAGAAAATGAAACTTCTTATCATTGATGAAGTAAGCATGGTCTCAAATCTAATGCTTGCTTTTGTGCATTTGAGAATGCAAGAAAATCTTAGAACAGAGTATGATGTGTTATTTGGAGGAAAACACATTATTGCTTTTGGAGATCTATTGCAGTTGACTCCAGTAAAAGGACAACCAGTGTTTAAAATGCTCACACATGAAGATACCAGGAAGTCCCTTGGAAGCATTGGAAACGTTAATATATGGTTACATTTTAAATATGCTGAACTGCTTCAAAATATGCGACAGGCAAAGGTTGAAGATTATAAAAATATTCTACAAGATGTAAGAATTGGAAAAGTAAGTGAGCTTGGGAAAGAAGCTTTACATGCTCCATTAATTTCAAATTTGTATCCAAATGAAAACATTCTTCCAGAGAATATTTTTTTTAAAATGACTGAGAAGAAATCTGGGAAATGTTTGATGCCAACTCTGCAAGAATGTTCCATCTTCAACAACAAAATGTTAAAGTTAGAAAATGAAGAGATTGTGAAACTGGAAGCAATAGATAAAATAGAGCATATGGGTGCAACAATTGTTTTGTCAGAAAATTTGAAAACAAAATTGGATTCATTAGAGAAAAGTATTTCTAAAACAGCTGGTTTTGAAAAGACTTTGAATGTGTGTTTAAATTGTCGTACCATTTTGAGAAGGAATTTAAATGTTGAAAGAGGTCTGGTAAATGGATCAATGGGTTATGTTGTTGATTTTGTGAATTATAGAAATAGAGATGGAATTGAATTTTTAAAAATAAAATTTGATGGTATTGAGCAAGTACAACAAATCAGTCATTGTTCTGCTGGATTTTTACTTGTAAAAGACTTTTATGTTCGCCGAAAACAGTTTCCTGTTTGTTTGGCATATGCAGTAACAATTCATAAATCTCAAGGTTTAAGTGTAGATAGTGCTTTGGTGAACATTGGAAGATCTGTGTTTAAAGAGGGTATGTCATATTTGGCATTATCACGAGTCAGAACTTCATCAGGATTGTACTTGATTGAGTGTGATGAGACAAAGATTTGTGCAGATCTAGATTGTGTTAAAGAATACAATAGGTTAAGAAGAGAGTATGCTCCACATTTGCCTCAATATCCTCTGTTTGAAAAACGTGTGGTAGGCCGAAAAAGAAGAAATGAGAATAATTGCAGTGAGGTAGTAGCAAAAAGACAAAAAGTAGATGAAACTGTAATTCAAAACAGAAAGAAAAAGGATTGTGATGAAAATGTTTTTGGATTTCAGTTTGAAAATAGTTCTGGTGTCAACTGCTATGCTAATGTAGTGGTTAATGTTGTTTTTTTTCTTCAAACTTTACAAGAACAGATTGTTGAAAATCGGGATCAAAGATTGTGTGGTTTATTGAATTCTGTGTTTGAGAAATGTAGCAGTGATAGAGCAAAAATAGAAAGTGTAACAGAAATTCGAAATATTTTAGATATGTGTTCTGGTCAAGATAAATTTTCACAGAACGTTCAGCAGGATTGTCAGGAATTTTTAATGTATATGTTTGGTGTTTTGGAAGATGAAGATGTAGATGTAGATAATCTTTTCAGCCTTTCTTATCAATGGCAGCATGATAGTATAGTAATACTAGAATAGACACTGAAAGATTTATATATTTGACTTTACCAGACTGTAAATCAGTGTCATTTAAAAATCTAGTTAAAGCAGCAGATCATAATATGGTGTGTACTCAATGTAAGTGTCCAATGCTATCCACATTATTTATACAAAGTTATGGTCAGTTTTTTTCCACCAAAAGGACCTTCACTATCTTCTATTTGGCCTCACGGAAAAGTAAGTGAATCAAAGATTAGTGTAGATATATGAGTTGTAATTTATTTAGGGTTTTTTATACACAATCTTTTAGATTGTGTTTTTTTTCCCGCTGTTATATGATGAAGAGTTTGAACTCACTAATTTAAGTGAAATTCAATATATTCTGAGAACAGCAAAAATAAACAATGTAACATATTGTATAAGTTATTCTATAGTTTGCATTGTGGGAGTGGTGTAAAGAGAAAGAGAGCTAGAGGAAGAAACACAGAGGGACTGTGTAAGAGATAGTAAAACAGAGAAAAGGTATAAGAGGAAGTAACTGAGAAAAGGAAAATGAATAAGGGAGCAAAAGAAGAGAAGAAAGAGGAAGAAAACTAAAGCAGATGTTTTAGGAGAATGTGAATGGGTGATGACAGGTAGTACTCCACCGCGAGGTTGCGAACTGCCTGAGAAGAGGGCAGAAGGGCACAGAAATGAGTGGTACAGAGGGCAGAAGGGCATAAAAAACGAGAGGGTGGAAGTGATTAACCAGGCAAAAAAAAACCCTGCGAACACGCAAAGCGCCCCGCGAACACCCGCGAACAAGCAAAGCACCCCGCAACACCCGCGTACACGAAAATTACAAAAAAACCCAAATTCGCACGAACTCGCGAGTTTTGCGGATCGCGAATTCGCAAATCCGCAAATTCACGGATCGCGAATTCGCAAAATTCGCCCATGCTTAACTACAACCCTTTCAACATTCTTTGTTCTAACACGGAAAAGGGCCCTTGTAATACCTCATCCCCTCCAGTAGGTACAGCGACAACTCCGTCTGATATTTCATTTCCAACTACGAGAAACATGCCCCCGTCAATAGTTTCCTCTACTCTCTTGTGTGGCGAACATATTAAAAAGGACCCGCCATCTCCTGTCACTTCTTCTCCACCCACTTCTTTGGACTTACTTATTGAGGTGAATCAAGCTCTCCGTCCTTATATGGAGGAGACTAATATTTCTCTGCAAGCTTTGGATGATAAATAGTCATGCACGGAGAACAAGGTTGTACAAGGTGAGCAACGTGTTGACTCTATAGAAGTTGTAGTAAATCAGAGTTCCATGATGCAATCAGAAATTACATCTCCTAAAACACAAAGTGAAAATCTTGAAAATCACAACAGGTGTTACAACTTACATATATATGGTCTGACAGAAGGTCTGAAAGATTCAGATCCTATCTTGTTTTTCAAGTAATTTCTTCTGAAATCTCCTAGTATTCCAAGAAGCCAAAACTCAATATTCAAAGACCACATTGTTTGGGTCATAGCCCAAATTCTACAGCTTGATCTACCAAACCAAGATGTGTAATTTTTATATTTCTTAGAATATACCGACTTACTGAAAGTTCTACAAGTAGCCAAACTTAAAGGTTGAATATCCTGACAGGGCTCTAATCTCTCTTTTCACAGGATTATGGTAAAGAAATAGTGGACAGGAGAAGGAAGTTCTTAGATATTAAACTAGCAATGTGGATTCTTAATGCCAGATTTGAACTGTTTCACCCATGTCTGTTTAAAGTAACATATAAGAACAAGACTACGAATTATGAAGACCTGGTTTTGCTACAACGTTTTTTAGACAATAGTAGAGAATAAGACATGGATGTTACCAGGCTTTCTAATGTTTGGAAGTTGTGATATATTTGAACTGTTTCCTTTTTCAGATGTTTATCATAAATACATTTTATGGCTGGTGATAAACTTAGATCATTTCACGATTCATGTTTCCCTTTTCTCTATGATAGGTTTGGCTTCCCGTTTTTGACCCTTGTGATCCCTGGTTCGTTTGGATGGAATGTCCTCCCTCAACCCGCCCTGAGTTGTCTTGTCAGTTGTGTCATCTTCCTTATGTGGCTCTATCAACCTCATCTTATAGAGGTCTTTTGTGATGTATTTGTCTGTGTTTCAAGTATATGGTCTTTACTTCTCTTCTTTCCTCCACCTATTCTTTCTTTCTTTTATCATTTTTTTTCTGGCAATCTCAACCCTTTATTATATCATCGTCTTTGCTTCATCCATTTCCATTCATACTTCATCTCATATTGGCTTTTTATTTCTTTTTCATAATCACAGTTTATTTTTCATATATTATTCAATTTCTGCAGGTATATTTATCTCTGTAACATGCATGCTGTATATGTTTCTATTACATTTTATTATTGCTGATTTTTATCCTACTTTGTTTACTGTGTTTATTCTAATATAGATGGCTTTATGAATTCTTTTTTGGAATGCTAAAGGTTTAGGTTATCCTATAAAACATCAGAGAGTACTAACGTATCTCCATAATTCAAAATTAGATATTGCATTATTGCAGGAAATTCATATTGTTGGATAAAGAAATAGCTAAACATAGACAATAATGGGTGTGCCATGTTTTTGCTTCCCAGATAATGGGAAACGTAATGGTGTTGCCATTCTGTGTCATAGGTGCTTAGATGTTCAGCTGTTGTCACTGGATACAGATGATTTAGGCAGATGGGTGTCTGTTTCGCTATTAGTTAACAAAATGCCTATTAGCCTCCTTGATCTTTATGCTCCTACCTCCCCAAACAATTCCTTTTGGCCTGAAATATTATCTGAATTAATGATCTATATAGATGACAGTCTATTGGTAGGTGGTGATTGTAATATGGGCATTTACCCCATAATTGATCGTAATTCTAAATCCAAATGTAACCCTTCTCTTATGCATTCTCAATTTATATCTACCATTAAACAACAATCTTTAGTGGATGCGTGGAGGCTACTTAATCCTACACTTTTAGAATATACATATTTTCCCCTGTACATTGTTCTTAATACAGATTAGATTACTTGTTTCTCTCTCCGCCCCTTGCACAACACATCACACACTCAGATATAGGTCCTATACTAATTTCAGATCACGCCCCAGTATCTTTAAACCTAGATCTACTTCTTCCAACTCATGGTACTAGAAGGTGGAGATCTAATAACTCTTCTTTTAGACCATAATTTACCTAAAGTTTTGAATCCTTTGCTACTACCTTTTTTCCTGAAAATTAACAACCACTTGTCTCCCTACCAGTTATATGGGACGATTTTAACACTGCGTCTAGAGACTTAGGGGCATATCATCAACAACTGGGGATAATTATCCCTAAACGCGCTTAGCGCTAGGATAATTATCGCCGGCTATCGCTTGTTTTTATCACAGAGATAGCACGCTATCAGCGACGTTTATCTTCAGAGAAATAAAAAACAACCGAGTTAGCTGCCAAATGTGCAATTATCGCTGGGATTCCAGTGATAATCGCACAATGTTTGGTGCTACTTTGATGATAGGGCAGACTTAACCATGATATCCACCTTCAATTGGATATCATGGCTAAGTCAAACTAAAAGCAGGCGTAAGGAAAGTAGCGATAACCGTGGTTAGTGTTACTTTTCTTATTGCTATGCTTGTTAGAGTGCCCATTGATAATTGGAGAAATGTTGGTTAGCGACATTTCTCCAGTTATTTTGGGAAGGAATGCCCACTTTGCATCTCATTAGAGATGCAAAGGGAGGCGTAGGGAAAAAGGGTGCTAACATGCGGTTATACATGTTAGCACTTTCTTGTTGATAGGGCGAAAACATTATCTCCGCTTTTTTGGCTGTTAAAGCCAAAAAAGCAGAGATAAGGTCCTTGATGATATGCCCCTTTATTATTATATCCCCTTTAAGTACTTTGAAATCCCTCACGGCACGTATAGGACAATTAGAACACTCCTACTTCTGCACAAATTCTAAATCCTGTCTGGAAGATCTTATTAAACTAAAATTCACTTTTAAGAAATTCTCCATGGATAATGTAAATTAATTTTTTCTTAAAGCATTGGCTAAGTACTATGGAGGTCAAAATAAATCTGGGAAACTTTTGGCTAATTATCTTAAGATAAAAAACAACGTTCCAAAAACCATTTTAATTCTTTCCTCATCTAATCATATGATCTATACAAATGAAGACATATTGGCAGAATTTACCAATTTTTTATACCAGAAACTTTATACATCCAACTCTCCCACATCTCAAGATGATTTTCTGCAGTATTCATCCTCTATCAACACTCCTTCCCACCTTAATTTAGATTTCTCACCACTAGATAAAGAAGTTCAAACTCAAGATATTCTTAATGCGATCCGTTCCATTAAACATGGTAAAGCACCAAGTCCTGATGGCTTAACTATTGACTTTTATTCTAATTTTTTTCACTTTCTTCTTCCCAATTATTTTTATTCTTTATATCTTCTCAATCCTCTTTTGGCTCTTTTCAGGATGCTCTAATCTGTCTTCTCCCCAAAGAAAATAAAGATCCTGCACTGTGGTAAAATTATAGGCAATTTTTTTGATCAATTTAGATTATAAAATTGTTGCAAAAATACTGGCCCTCCATTTAGAATCCTTAATGCCTCAATTAGTTGGGGGGAACAATGTGGTTTTATTAAGAGACGTCATATTGCAGACAACATCAGATCATTTTTTAATGTCCTTAGCAAATCCAAATCTTACAAAGACCCTTTGGAAGCTATTTCTCTGGACGCTGAGAAAGCATTTGACCGTGTAAGTTGGCCTTTTATTTTCTCTACTCTTTCCTGGTTTATCTTTGGTATACATTTCATTAATTATGTCTCCCTTTTATATTCGTCCCCTATGTCTTCTGTTTTAGCTAACTGCCTTCTTTATTCTTCCTTTCCCCAATATCTTGGTGTTAGATAAGGTTGCCATCTTTCGCCTCTTCATTTCATTCTCACTCTTGAACCCTTTTTGATAAAAATCCATACAAAATTACTGGCTTTCAGTACAGTGATAATCAATGAAAGGCTTCTGTTTATGCTGATGACATTTTGAATTTTCTTTCACAACCACAGACCTCACTACCAGCTTTCATTTCGGAGGTGAAGCTTTTTGCTACTGTGTCAGGGTATAAACTAAATACTGACAAGTGTGAGATTCTCCCCCTAAATAAACTATGCTTCCTTGCAGATTATATTGCTACAGATTTCAGTTGGAAACCAGATAAAATACATACCTTGGTTTATGCCTACTATTAAAGAGACTGTGTCACTCAATTTTAAAGAGTTTCAAATAACTTTGAAAACTCATACTTTCAGATGGAATCCCTTGTTCTTATCTTGGTGAGGTTATCTGGATGTAATAAAAAGGATGCTGGTTCCTATAATTCTTTTGCATGTCCAAACTTCCTATACATATACCTCATTCCCAATGCAAGATAATATATTCCATCTTATCTCAAAACTTATGGAACAATAAAACATCCTGTATGTCTCTTCATAGACTTAAAATACCCAAACTTATGAGAGGCGTTAACTAACCATTTATATCATACTGCATTTTTCCTCAAGCAATCTTCTCTGTTATTACAGGAGGACGATATTTCAAATTTACAACTGTGGACTAATATTGAAAAATCTTTTTCCGTCCTTAAAAGAATTTTTATCCTTCTCACGTCGACCTTTTTCTCTGTCCCTTCCTATTTTTAATAATATTTCAAGAATCTTCCAACCTATTGCTAAAGACCAATTCTTGGAATCCTCCATTTGGTACAGCAAATACTTAAAAAACAAAAAATAGTTTTTGGAAAGACTGGCACGCTAAAGGACTTAATTGGACTTCTCAACTCTTTCATGGTGATACCTGTATCTCTTTTGCTAATGCCCAAATAAGTTTTTCTCTACCTTCCTCCTATGAATCTAAATATAATTCTTTGATTAATGTGATTCAATCTGCTTATAATAATTTCTTATCTGTTCCTGTATCTTCCTCTTCTACTCACAATATATACTTTTAATTTTGGATTCTACCCCTTCTTCTTCTCAATTATATAAACATTTCCTTCCTCACCCAGTCAATCAAGACAAAACTGAAGTGGAACTAGCTTAGGAAGCAGATCTCCAGGTTTCCCTTCCCATCTCTATTTCGAACAAGATTACGTTGAAAATAAGAAGATCTTCCAGTGCAGCTAATACTGCACAAGCATTATTCTATTTTTACAATAGACTTATTTTTACTTCTATTTCACTACACATGATAAATTCAACTCTATCCCCTTCTTGTTAGTTCGGTGCAACAAACACATCTGATTTGAAACACGTTATTTGGCTGTCAACGTATTTACAATGTTTGGACACGGGTTTGGGAGAACATAAAGGACATATTTTATACAGAAGTCCCTTTTACCTTTGTTAATATTTTATTTCTGAAGATTGGAATTACCAAGCAAACAATTTTTACATTCTAGATTTGCTTCTTGCTGTTGCCATCCAACAAATCGCCAGGGAATGGAAGACTCTACTACGGTATTTTATTGGGCTGGTGGTATGTGATTTGTTACAATCATAGATTAGATAGAGCATCTGTTTCGCCAATTTCCCTTGCTATTAAACAAGACCTCCTTTTACTACCCAAAACTACTTTTCTAGATATTTCTGCTAGCTCTGCTTGCTCCCATAACCATCGAATTGAGGAAGTTCCTCAACCTCCATGAAAGTTTTTTTTTCTACAATACAAATATAGTAATTGGTCATTTTTTCTTGCTCTCGACTTTGGTAATAATTATTGCACTATGAATATACTCATTTTTATAGTTTGTTGATTGTCACTTCTTTTCTCTCTTTTTCCTTCAATCTTACATATTTTATTGAACTGATAATTTAATAAGTATGATTTTATCTTGTGTTTATTATATTGTATGTGATGAATTATAAATAAAATCTTTTCTTAAACTCAAAAAAAGAAAACTGGATATTAAAAAATACTACGTATGCCATTGATTGAAATATATGGAACCTGCAAATATTGACGCTGTCCAAGAAACAATAATCAAAATATTAAAAACTATTCTCTGTAGAACTTTTGGGCAAAATGACCAACAAATGTTTTTATGGCAAATAGATACTGAGCACTGCAAATGTTACACAATGCGCTGGTCATTGATTTCCATGGAAGTCTTGCTCCTTGGTAAATTGGTTAGCCGAGCAGCTCAAAGCCATGCTGCTAGTCCCCCCTTAGAACATGAAGGGCATGAGCCTTCGCTCAATCAACCTTATTCTGATAAGAAACAAACGAACTAATAATATTTCATCTTAAAAATATAACTAAATACTCTTTTAAAGAATGAACTTACTGTCTCAAAGCTGAATTGACAAGAAGTAGAAAGTAGAAGAAAAGCAGTTAGAGCATGAGGCATTAGGGCCGCAAGTTTAGCTAGGATGAACATACAAAGTAAGTTTAAATGAGGCACATCAATCTCCTCACAAAAGTAAGGAGGAAAAGAGGGGCTGTGCTGAAACCTCATTAAAAAAAGAGGGTTCGGAGATGAAGTGGAGTGTCAGGGGCAATACAGGGAGGATGAATTGAAAAAGAAAGTGAGTAGCAAGTAGTGGCAAGAACAGTAGCGTACCTTACAAATCAGAGAAGCGCCGAGCGCAAGTTTCTATGTCAGGAACAGTCACAGAAGCAGAGGTTCAGGAATGTCCTGAAAGGCGAAGGTGTTTATCCAAATCACGCATGCAACGGGAACCGCGCTGGTTATGTGGATACTCCGGATGCGCCGTGATCAAGGTGACATCAGCTTCCGGTCTCTGGAAGCTAGACCGCTGACCCTGCTCCGTACATCAAGGGTGGATTAAGCCTTCCGCATTTATTCGGGGAGTCAGGGAGCTGGAATTGTGACAGCACCCCCCACAAAACAGACCCCCCCATCCAACCCCGCAGATCACACAGGGCCTACAGGCCAAGGACACAGGGGATGACTAGCAGGGAAGGCCCGAACCAACCGGGAGGAGTGATGTACATGGGACAGGGGCTCCCAGGACCTCTTCCCTAGACCATAACCCTTCCAGATCACCAGGTAACAGAGTCTACCCCGGGTCCTGTGGGAATCTAGAATAGTCCTAGCCTCGTACTCGCTCACAAGAACAGAAGGAGGCGGAGTGGCAACAGCACACTCAGGGTGAGCAGGCCTTAGAAGGGACACATGAAAAACCGGATGAACCCTCATCTGGGAAGGTAAGTAGAGTTTCATGGAGACACAATTTATTACCTTCAGCATACTATAAGGTCCTATGAAGCGTGATAACCGTTTCTTGGGGCCGTGTACATTGAGGTTGATGATGGACACCCACACCCTATCCCCTACCTTATAGAGTGGTTCGGCCTGTCTGCGGCTATCCGCCTTTTGTTTATAGGCCTACTTTGCTTTTGCCAACTCAAATCGTGCTTGTTGCCAGAGGTTACAAAGGAGGGCATGATAGGCCTGCACTGAAGGGAAAGGACTCTCTTGTGGCTTCTCCCAGGGAACTGTATGAGAATGGCACCCAAGGAAACAAAAAAAGGTGACATGTCTATGGCGGAATGCTTGCTGTTGTTGTAGGCATATTCCAACATCCACAGGAGTTCCGACCATTCCTTCTCTATGCACAACAACAAGCAGCAAAGGTACTGTTCCATTGTCTGGTTTGTTCTCTCCGCCTGTCCGTCGGTCTGGGGGTGGTAAGCCAACGAAAAGCGCACTTCCATGTCCATAGTGCTACAGACCTCATTCCAGAACATGGACACAAATTGGGAGCCTCTCTCCGTGATCACCACAGATGGAATACCGTGCAACCTGACTACGTTATGTATGAAGACCACAGCCAACTCTGCCGCTGAGGGTAGTTTCTTCAGGAGTAGGAAATGTACCATTTGGTAAGGTGATCCAAAATTGTGAGGCTAGTGGTATATCCTTCATGGGTCCTTGGCAACTCAACATTAAAGTCCATTGAGACAGTGAGCCAGGGATACGGTGGTACAGGGATAGGATGTAGCAGTCCTATCGAAGGCTGAAAAGTATTTTACCTTGAGCGCAAATCGCACAAAGGTTTATATAGGTGTAAACATCAGTACCCATTGAGGACCACCAGAAATGTTGTTGTAGCAGGTCTAGGGTTTTAGTATGTCCTGGGTGATCGGAAAGCTTGTGATCATGACACATGTATAGTGCTTGTTCTCGGTGTTCCATCATCGGTAAGTAGAAGCGGTCTCCCTAATTCAGGTATCCATTCTGTGTGGTGATACCCATGAGCTCCCCTATCCATGACGCAGTGTATTTCTTTTCTAAGTCATTGTGGACACGAGAGAGAAAGGCCGAAGTAAGGACCACCCCTTGAAAACGGTGTTCAGGAATTATGGGCGTGGACTCAGCCACGGGTGTGGTCTCATCGATTTCCCCAAGCTGGGACAACGTGTAGTACTTGGCATTTTTTTAGCCAGGTCGGTAAGTGATGAGAAAGGTGTATTAATTGAAGAACAGAGTCCAACGTAACTGCCTGGAGGTAAGTCCTTGAGCCGAACAAAGGAACTGCAGGTTCCTCTGATCAGTATAGATGGTCACTGGGTGCTTAGCGTCCTTCAGATAATTACACCATTCCTCGAACATGGTTTTGATGGCCAACAGTTCACGGTCTGATATAGTGTAATTGCATTCGGCTAGTAGCAATTTCCTGGAGTAGAAAGCCACAGAGTGCAACAGGCCAGTTTCTGCGTTTCTCTGAGAGAGCACGCCCCCCAGGGCATTTTGTGAGGCTTCGGCCTCCACCATGAAAGGCTGCTCGGTGTCGGGATATACCAGAATGGGAGCCGTGGTGAACCTTGTTTTCAGTTCTCGGAAGGCTTGTTCGGCCTTGTGGTCCCATTGGAACTGGTCTCCTTTCCGTAATAACCGGGTGATGGGAGTGACCAATACGGAGAAACCCACAATGAAGCGGCGATAGTAATTTGCAAATCCCAGGAATCTCTGGACGTGTTTCACAGAGTTGGTGGATGGCCATTTCAGTATAGTCTCTACCTTTTTGTTATCCATTTGGATACCCGCAGGGGTTATAATGTGTCCCAGGAATTCAACAGAAGTGGTGTGGAAAACGCTCTTCTCTAGTTTCATGTACAAGCCATGCTGCTGTAGTCATTGTAAGATGGTGCTTACATGATGAACGTGTTCAAGTATGTTGTCGGAAAAAATCAAAATGACGTCTCTGTAGACCACACAAAACAGATCAAGGAATTCCCTCAGCACTTCATTGATGAAGTACTGAAAGGCAGCAGGATTGTTTCAGAGTCCGAAAGGCATGACCTGGTACTCAAAGAGACCGTATTTGGTTCTGAACGTGGCCTTCCATTCGTCACCCTTCCAGACTCTGATGAGGTGGTAAGCTCCGCGCAGGTACAACTTGGTATATGTTGGCGTCCTTCACCTGGTCCAGCAGATTGGATATCAAAGGCAAGGGGTATCGATTTTTTACTGCAATAGCATTCATGGCCCTAAAATCGATGCACGTTCGTAGATCTCCCTCCTTCTTAGCCATGAAGAAGAGAGGAAATGACACAGGCGATCTAGAATGGTGTATAAACCTGTTAAGCAGGTATTCATCTAGGTAGTTGCGTTGGTGCTCGTTTTCATTTTCTGTAAGAGAATAATTCCGGCTACAAGGAAGCGTGGAGCATGATACTAAATCAATCCTGCTGTCAAAGCTGCGATGCAGTGGAAGTGTGTTAGCTCCCTTTTTATCGAACACAGTAGCAAGGTCCGAGTAGTCTTGGGGCACTCCTCCTTGGGAGACCATGCCCATTCGAGTCAGGGGTAAGGCATGGGCCTGTACCTTCATGGTGCCGGAGATTTTGTCTGCGGGTAACAGGATGCAGAACAGTGAGCCAAATCCAGTGACATAACCCTAGATGCCGAATCAATACGAGGGTTGTGATACACCAACCAAGGAAGGCCTAATTTCAAGCAGAACCGGGGTGCATTGATCAAGTTGAATGCAATAATTTCTGTGTGGTCGTTATCAAACATCATCCTCAATTCCTTAGTCTGAAAGCGGATAAGACCAGATGTAAGGTCCGTGCCATCAACTGTTTTTACTGTTTTGGGCTTCTCCTTGTGTACCTTGGCCGTACCCAGATCCGTCATGTATTGAGTGTCAATGAAATTACCAGTGTCTCCTGAGTTGATAAGGGCTGCCACCTGCTCTCTGACCTGAAAGAGTATGTTGTGTGACATTCACACCCAAATGATGGTTGTTGACACACAAGGAAGGGGTCGGGTTTTGGAATGCGAGAACCCAGTAGGCGGACCCCATGTTCTACCGGGTTTCCTCATTTCCCAGTCTGTCTCCAAACAGTCTGGGCATTCTCGAACAAAGTGCCCACTTTTGCCACAATACAAACACTGGTTCTGTTTCCTTCTCTTTTCATGTTCTTCCCTGGAAAGGGGCCCCCGGATACCACCGATCTGCATTGGTTCAGGAGTCTCAGGGGACTAAGCCGCTTCCTCAGTGTTTCTTTCTTTGTAAGCTAGGAATCGGGAGTCGCTGCCTTTGTTTTTTTCGGTCTTACGCTCCTTCACACGGAAATTAAGCTTGACCACCAGATCGATAAAGGGACCTATTTCATCTGGGGGTTACGGTATCTGGGAAAGCCGTTCCTTGAGTTCATCAGTTTCGGGCTAATGCGCTTCGATGACCAACCTACTGAACATGGTGATGTAGTGCAGCAGGTCTGTGTTGCCCTGTCTCAAACCAAGGAGTTCGTTGTCTGCTGCTTGCACATAGGTATGACGGGCGAACATCCTTTGCATGGTCTTTTTAAACACGGGCAGGTTGTACAGCATGGGGTCATCATTCTCCATCAAGGATATGGACCACTGGGAAGCATCACCAGCTAAGTAGGACAGTATGAACACTACCTTGGGTTCATCATCTGGAAAGGCTGAGGCTTGGGCCATAAAGTGCAAATGACACTGATGCAGAAAGACACTGTATTTGGTGCTATCCCCATAAAAGCACTCTGGTGGTGCTAACTGTACTTGTGAGGGGACATCACCTGTATGGGTGCGTCATGGAAGGTATGTGAGGCAGAACCCCCGTAATAAACAAAGGTGGTCTTAATAGCCTTTCCTGCCTAACCCTCATGGAAGGAGTCTGACCCCAAGGCCCTGTGAGACAGCCTGCCACCTGGTTCTGTAACACTGTTATATCCTGCCGTAGGCTAAGGTTTTCTGCCTGCATGCTGGTAAGCATGGCCGCTATGTCCTGGAGGGTGTTCTCAGGATCGCTCACGTCACCTGGGTGAGATAATCAACTTGGGCTTTGGATTCTGTCAGGCTCCCGCTAGTCTTACCGTAGTCTGGTGGGGCGATCTTGCAGAAATGACATGAGCATCCACCACCCTCTCCACCTACCCCTAGTAGAAGCTGACACTAACAAGGATGTAGATGGGACTGGGGGAGAATGCCAAGGAAACAAAGGATGGGTTGTGAAAAGAATGGGATGGTGACCTCTGGTTCCTTATCACCCCTGGAGAGACGCCACCTGGAATGGGAGAGAAGGGAAGGATTATTACCAATGAAACATACACACCCTCACTCTCTTCCTGAACACAATCTACAGATTCATCAGCATAATCACCTTGTGGAAGGCACTAGGGAATATCATTCGCAAAGTCTGCAGGTCATCAATGTAGACTGTAAAGCATATTAGGGCTCCTGCATGTCGACAACCAGAAAACAAGCAAATGCTCCTATGCACAGTAAACCTGGAAGCCTAGCAAGCACTCCTGTGCATGGAACAACCAACAAAACAAGCAAGCCCTCCTGCGCATTGAAATACTCCCAAAGTAACTTATCGCTCCTGCGCACAGAAGAACAAGAAAACAAGCAAGCGCTCCTGCGCATGGAAAAACAAGAACACAAGCAAGCACTCCTGCAGTTTGAAAAACCCCAAAAGCAACTTAGCGCTCCTGCACACGGAAATGAGAGGCCCCCCGTGCCTAGGGGAGGGGGGCCTTTAGTGGCATTACAGGCAAGAGGCAGGGAGAAATAGACTGGGCGTACATGGGCAAGTGGAGTGGGAGGGGTTAGCAGGAAAGGCGAGAAGGTAGGAAGAGCTCGCAGGCGACCCCTCCCCAGGGAAAGGACCACGAGGGAGAAGCCCTCTTTGTCCTCTTGCCTCGGGTGCCGCGGGTCACAGTTAGAAGGAAGTTGGCGGTTGCGGCGGACACCGGGATGTAGAAAAAGGGTAGGGCTATGGCCTTTTCCAAGATATGCCCGGCGCTAACCGCCTCTATACCATTCAAGTTACCAAGCAATGAGGCAGGCGCTGGAGACTAGAAGGCAGGAAACAGAAGTTTTATTCCGATGGAGCAGAACACATCAGATCAGACAACAAGGTATCGTCTCGAGGTGCTCTAACAGCCTCTCTGAGGCCTGGCCTCTTATATCCTGGTTTATGACATGTGAGCATTCTTTATTGCATAAAAAGACTCTTTAAACTTATGAAATGACGTCCCCATAATCCTCGTGTCAAACCCACCCCCACATACATCCACAATAGAGGTCCTCACCCTGCTGATAACAGGAGGGGGCTATCACGCGGCTGAGTGTTCCGCCGATTCTTAGGATGTGTGCGCCTGATCGTATCCCATGGGGTGGGGAGGCCATGATCAATAGTGGGTCCTTTGAAGAGGAGCGACTCCATACAATAAGGGGCAGTAAACGGTATCTCCCGGCTTAGGCGATGGCCTCGGACCTGTGTGGACAGTCGGACTCGGGGGAAGGGGTCATCAAAGGAGTGGTATTCATGCCGCGTGGACAATCAAGCGCGGAGGGATGGTTTATCAACAGAGGGGTATTCATGGAAGGAGAGGAGGTGCTGGTCAGGCGCGGGCGTGACTCCCAAGGACAGGGTCATGCAGGAGGAGAAGGGTTATGCTCATGTGAGGGAGGGAGGGGGAGCCAGGGTGCGCGGAGGATGCTTGCAGGGTCGGAGGAGCGCGCTGGCGATCGATCGTGGACAGGGAGACCATGATACCTAAAATGGCTGTCGTGCACGTTGTACGTGGGTGACAAGCTGGCGCAGATGATGTTCAGCTCGTAAACTAAAATTCCACAGTCCTCCCTTTCAACATGTCTCGCCAACTTGTCGGTTCGGATTTATCCCCATAAGGCCACGTATTTCTACTTCATAGAGGGGACTCATGTGCTCATTTCGGAAGTCCAAAGTCTTTGGGCACATACAGTTAGAAACAAGGCCGAATAAAGATGGTAGACATTGGATACCCAAACAACACCCACATAATATCACAACAGGTATCAGTACGAAGGAAAACAGCCTCCAACCCCAGTCCTTCAAAGTGTCCCAAAACCAGCTCCCAAGCGACCATCCTTCTTGTTCTTGGTGAACCTCTGAGGAAAGTCTGTGGAGGTGTTCAAATGCTTTGTAGACTGAGGGCGAGTTATCTGGCACGTAGGTGCAGCAGCTAGATCCGATGATGCGGCATGCTCCTCCTCGATCGGCTAGAACCACATCTAGAACAAGGCGGTTTTGAAGGGCCACGAGGCGGACCGCCTGAAGCTCAGCCGTGTTGTTAGCGAGGATGCCAGCCATGATGTTGATCGTTGTTTCTACTGCCTGGGTCAGGTGTCGGATAGCGCGGCTGTTTGCCATTGGGCCCCACAGGGGAACGAGTCCCTTTGCTGCATCCAGGAACTGTGCTCCAGTGGAGTCGGCTTGTCCAATGTCATCTGCACGCCTCTGCCGGTGATGGTTAGCAGGGGCTACGTACGTGGGGGGGAGAACGAAGGCAATGTAGCAGATACCCTTCCAACCTTTCGGGAGCCAGGTGTAAGCTTTGGTGCCACACACGAAGTACATGTTTGGAGAAGCAACAAAGGACAGGGGATAAACTGAGTCCAATTTTCTGATGATTCGGCAGAAACTGTGACCCACCAGCTGTGTTCCCTGGCCTTCGAGACACACAAGACCTGTGATATTGATAACAGACAGAGCCACAGTCGGAGTGGCGGTAGTTTGTTTTCGCAGATGAGAGAAGGTGGATCTAGCTGGATTGTGGAGCACCTGCATTTCGACACGTTCTTTGGCTGGAATGTTCTTAAGGAAGGTGGCGCCCGTGAGTGCAGGACACAGGGGAGCAGAGGTCTTTCCGGTTTTGTTCAGCCAAAACCCAGAGTAGAAGTGCGACACTGTCTGGCTGGAAGTGGCGTTATCCTTGTGGCTCTCTTGCATGAGGATCAACCAGGCGAGGCAGGAGCCGTGAACTGAGAAAGGAGAAGGGATGAAGGGGATGGAGTGTCCAGTGGCATGCGGGAGCAACCCGCAGATCCAGCAGTTTGTGGCATTTGCAGCAAGGTTGTGTTGGTGCAACAGTTGCACGAAGGAATTGTTCCAGAACTCCCTGCGTCTCTCTCGGAGATGAGGTGACAGGGAGATCAGGTGGTGCTCTTTCATGGGGGTTGGTTGTGCAGTAGGCAGCAATGCCTGATGAGCCGGTGTGCTTTCCTCCAGGATCCAGAAGGAGGTCATGAGGAGGAGGCAAAAGAGGAAGACAATGAAGAAGGCGATTGTCTTTGATTTGTGCAGGTTGTCAGTCTTTGGGTTCCTGTAGTGGGTATTTCCGGTTGCTTCCATCATCTTCTCAACTGGCGCTTCCATCATCTTCTTATCTGGCGCTTCCATCATCTTCAAGGTGCTCGGTGGTGGGCAGAACCACAGACTTCGTTTAGCTTCTCTCCCGGTAACCCTTGGTTGTGTTTAGGTCACCGTTCTGGGATTCAACTTAGTCCGTGGCCTCCTTAGCAGAAGCTCCCTCCTTTCGACGCAGGAAATACCCTTCTCTGGATGGCACAGTGGGATCAGAGAATTTTGCAAGTTCAAGTGCCTCAGTATCGGGATAACAGTTCAATGTTGGTCGGTCTTTGTTCAGGAGCTCTTCTTGGGTGTTGACGTTTTCTGTCGTGGCCAGGGTCGGGGAGACCTTCCGGCAGTGGTGTGCGTGCAGCCAGTGCCTCTTCCCCTCCACTCGAAGCGCCGTCCGTGTGGTGATCAGCACTTGCCAGGGGCCCGTCCACCGGGGTTCCAGACTCTTGGTCCGTTGGAAGTTTCGGATTAGAACGAAGTCCCCCCGTTGGATGTCGTGGCCTGGGCCCCTGGAAGCATCGGGGATGGCCTGCTGCACCTGTTGATGAATGACAGACAACGTTTTAGTTAACTTGCACAAATAATCAGACAGTAGGACGTCCGGGACGTCATGAATGGAGGTCGGTTTGGGAGCAGTCCAGAGGTTCATCGGTCGCCCGAATACAACCTCGTAGGGGGTCAAATGGTGTTTCGTGGGAGTGGAGCGCATCGATAGCAAGGCAAGTGGGAGGGCATCTGGCCATTTAAGTCCGGTGGTGGCCACTATTTTTTACAATTTCAACTTCAGTGTGGCATTATGGCGCTCCACCAGGCCGGCGGATTGGGGGTGGAAGACCACGTGAAATCTCTGTTTCACCCCCAACCCCTTTAGGATTAGTTGGATAACCTCAGCTATGAAGTGGGGGCCATTGTCGCTCCATAAAATTCGACAAAGGCCATAGCGAGGAAAGAATTCTTTCAGTAGTACTTTGGCAGTAGTCATGGCAGTGTTGTCACGGGTTGGATAGGCCTCTACCCATTTGCTGAAGGCACATACAATGACTAGTACATACTTCAAGCCCTGACATCTCTCCAGCTGGATGTAATCCATCTGGAGGACCTCAAAGGGGTGATTGGGGGTCCCAAACCCTCCCCGGGGTACCACAGTTCCTTACCCGGGGTTGTGTTGCAGACAGATAAGGCACTGCTGGACTAGGCGTCTGGCTGAGTCGAGGATTTTGTCCTTGTGCCAGACTTTGGAAATGAGTTCGATCATGGGTGCAGATCCTATGTGTGCGGGGGAATGAGCCATCGTCAGTATGGGGATCAGGTATGAGTCAGGCAGCAACCATTTGTTTGCATCTTTTGTTCGCCAGCAGCCCTCATCATCCTTCAAACCCACCCCTTCCCACTTAGTCAGTTCGTGAGGGGTGCTGGCTGACTGGATGTCTCTAATCATTTCCCTTGCGTCAGTCCATTTCTCTGCTTGTGACCTGGTCACATACCTGCGTGTCACCGTCCTATTCTCAGCTGTGGTTCGTGCAGTGATGTCGGCCAGTGCATTCCCTTGTCCGACTAAGTCTGTCACCTTCTTGTGTGCCTGGCATTTGATCACTGCTAGTCGTTTGGGGAGGAGAACCGCTTCAATCAGGGCAGAAACCAGATCTCCGTGAAGGATGGGGGTGCCGTGGGACGTCAGGAATCCCCTTTCCCTCCACAGGAGCCCAAAATGGTGAACCACCCCGAAGGCATACTGGCTGTCTGTATATACGTTCGCGGTGGTTCCTGTGGCTATGATGCACGCTCGTGTGAGGGCTATCAGCTCTGCTGCCTGGGCAGATTGTTGTGTGATGCGGGCTGTCTCAACTACTGTTCGGGCTGTCGTTACTGCATAGGCAGCTGAAGTGGTGCCATCTGGGAGTTTGATGCATGAGCCGTCTACCCATAGCTCTCCATCGGGGTCTGTGAAAGCAGTGTCTCGGAGGTCAACACTACTCCTAGTTTGTTCGTCCGTGAGGGTCACACAGTCGTGTATGAGAGGAACGTCGGGGTCATTTTCAGGCAGGGGCAACAATGTGGCAGGATTCAAAGTTGTGCATCTCTTTAGTGTGATGTGGGGTGCAAGTAGCGTCAATTCGTACCATGTCAGTTGTGCGCTAGTCAGATGTTGAGTCTTGGTTTGGTTCAGAAGGGTGTCGACTGCATGGGGTACTAACACAGTGAGGGAGTTTGAAAGTACGATTCCCTCGCTCTGACGGATAGAGACAGCAGCGGCAGCTACTGCTCGAAGGCAGGCAGGCAAAGCTCTGGCTACAGGATCAAGAGTGGCGGAGAACTAGGCACAAGGGCGCTGCTTTGGACCTATAGACTGAGTCAGGACAGACAATGCACACCCCTCCCTTTCGTGGGTGAAGAGGGAGAAGGGTTTGGAGTAATCCTGGGTTCCCAGGACGGGCGCTGAACAGAGGGCATCTCGTAATTCCTTAAAGGATGCTTGACACTCAGGGGTCCAAGGGAGCGGGAAGGGGGCATCTTTGGCCAACAGGGCAAGTAGGGGTTTTACAATGAGGCTGAAATTGGGTAACCATTGTCTGCAAAAAGAGGTAAGGCCAACCAAAGAGCGGACTTGCTTTTGTGTTTTTGGGACGGGGGTGTCTAGGATGGTTTGGATTCGGTCGGGTGTGAGTTTCCTCCCTTCTTTGGACAGGAGATGGCCTAGGTATGTCACTTGTGGCTGGCAGAACTGCAATTTCTTTTTGGAAACTTTGTGGCCATTTTCTGCAAGAAAGTGTAGGAGTTGAACAGTGGCTGTGATTGCAAGTGGGGTGGTGTCGGCCGCCAAAAGGATATCATCGACATATTGGATCAACACCACTCCATCCGGTAGCTGGACGGCGTCCAGCTGTCTTTTGAGGGCCTGGCTGTAAATACTGGGACTTTCAGTGTACCCCTGGGGAGCTCTACAAAATCGGTACGAGCGGGATTTCAGGGTGAAGCCGAAGAGATAACGGCTGTCTGGATGGATGGGGATAGAGAAAAACTCATTCTTGAGGTCGATAACAGTGAAGGTGGTGGCAGTGGATGGGATGAGGGTCAGAATGGTGGTGATATCTGAGACTACGGGGTATTGGGGTACAACCACTTTGTTGATCTCTCGCAGGTCGATGATGAAGCGGTACGCTTTCTCATCTCCCTCGCCTTGCTTCTTGACAATGGGTAGGATAGGGCTGTTGCAGACATTGCTAACCACTTCTTCGACCACTCCTGCATCTACCAGAGACTGAATGATCCCCACCAGCGCCTTCTCACCCTCGGGCGATATCCGATACTGCGGGAGTTTCGGGAGCATAGCGTCCTGTCTCACAGTTATATGAATAGGGTCAATCATCATTCGTCCCACGTCAGAGTCATTTTTGGCCCATAGGTACGGAGGCAGGGTATCAAGCAAGGACAGGTCAGCATCAGTTATGGAGCACATGTGTCGTGCAGGGCAGGATTTGGGTATGTCTGGGTTGTCGTACAGGATGACTCGGACTCCATCCGGGGAACACCTAATGGTAGCTCGAAAATGCTTCAGTAAGTCAATGCCCATAATGGGTCAGGGGAGTTGGAGGAGAGCAGAAATGTTGTGTCAGTGGTGTTGCTTTCTAGGTCAAAGGTGACAGGCACGGACAGGGGGTTAGTGGAGGGCGTCCCATCGAAACCTATCGATGTAATGTGTGAGCCAGACAAGGGTGCCCTTGGAATCAGTCGTTTCGATAACACACTACGTGTCGCCCCAGTGTCTACCAAAAAATGGAGACTCTGTACCCAAGACCTTAGCAGTGACATAAGGACCTTGCTGGTCAACACAGAGCTCGACTGGATCCCTCCCTTGCCCCTGGCAGTCCTATACAAAATCGGGGGCATTCTCACCGTCGGATAGTTGATACTGGTTCTGTCGGGGACGGTCAAATGTGTTCGATCTCCCTGATCTGTCATTGTTGGTGTCGTTTGTGTGGCCTCGTCCTTGTCCCCTATTTCTCGGTCCACCCGCTACATCCTTGGGGTCCCTATTTCTGTTCATTTCTAGCAGAACCAGACACTGGGATTTCCAATGGCCGAATCCTTTGCAGAAGGCACATTGGTCATCGCTAATGTTTCTACGTCCAATGTGGGGTGTTGGGGTGTGGTCTTTAGGAGGTGGATTTCTAGGGGTGGTCGATTGGTAGTTCCCCCTGTGGGGTTCCTGTCCGACCGCTATACCTTGTATCTGGGCTATCATCACTCTTTCTTTCAAATCTTTCTTCTTTTTCTCGGATGCCCTATCATTCTCATTCTTCTGGTGTTCGTAATACTGAGCCATCTGAAGGATAGCTGCGGGTTTGGAGGCTCCCCAACTACTCTCACTCGTCTGCAGTTTTTGGGAGACCTCTTGTGATAGGCCCTTCACATAGTTTTGTACAAACAGGTGTTGTCCGGTTGCGGTGGTCATGTCTTGGCCACTGTAGTCGGAGAACACTGTCTCGAATCGGGAGAAGTATTCCGATACATCTTCCTGGGGTTTCTGACGACAGGCCGTGACTATCGACCAATCTACCTTTTTCGCTGGGATCAGTGTCTTTAACTTCTGAACTAATTTGTCTGGGAGTTCTAATATGTCCTTTACTGGTTTCCTTCCAGGCTCTCGCTGTCTATCTAGTTCACTGAGTTGGTTCCAGGTATGCCCAAACAGATCTGTGTGGTCAGCCTTCCGGATTTGCTTCCACACATCAGCTGGCAGGCATAACCCGAAAAACAAGTCAATGTACGCTAAAAATTGCATTTTTAAAAAGCGCACTCACCCGGCAAGCAGTCAGAGCGGGCTAGAGTCACGCTTAAACAGCGACCCCTTCGCTGCAACGATTAAACCCAGGAAAGCACTTTCCCGCCGCCATTTACGGCGAGGAAGCAAGGCCACGCCTACCTGAGGCCACGCCCACTCCCCTCAGCATAAATACGCGATTGGCAGCGTTAATCAAACAGAACCTTTGAAAACTCCTGAGGCGGAAGCCGGGAGACCGCCGAATATTTTAAAAACTGTCACTGTTGTGTATTTCTGTGTCACCACGCTAAAAATTGCATTTTTAAAAAGCGCACTCACCCGGCAAGCAGTCAGAGCGGGCTAGAGTCACGCTTAAACAGCGACCCCTTCGCTGCAACGATTAAACCCAGGAAAGCACGTTCCCGCCGCCATTTACGGCGAGGAAGCAAGGCCACGCCTATCTGAGGCCACGCCCACTCCCCTCAGCATAAATACGCGATTGGCAGCGTTAATCAAACAGAACCTTTGAAAACTCCTGAGGCGGAAGCCGGGAGACCGCCGAATATTTTAAAAACTGTCACTGTTGTGTATTTCTGTGTCACCACGCTAAAAATTGCATTTTTAAAAAGCGCACTCACCCGGCAAGCAGTCAGAGCGGGCTAGAGTCACGCTTAAACAGCGACCCCTTCGCTGCAACGATTAAACCCAGGAAAGCACTTTCCCGCCGCCATTTACGGCGAGGAAGCAAGGCCACGCCTACCTGAGGCCACGCCCACTCCCCTCAGCATAAATACGCGATTGGCAGCGTTAATCAAACAGAACCTTTGAAAACTCCTGAGGCGGAAGCCGGGAGACCGCCGAATATTTTAAAAACTGTCACTGTTGTGTATTTCTGTGTCACCACGCTAAAAATTGCATTTTTAAAAAGCGCACTCACCCGGCAAGCAGTCAGAGCGGGCTAGAGTCACGCTTAAACAGCGACCCCTTCGCTGCAACGATTAAACCCAGGAAAGCACTTTCCCGCCGCCATTTACGGCGAGGAAGCAAGGCCACGCCTACCTGAGGCCACGCCCACTCCCCTCAGCATAAATACGCGATTGGCAGCGTTAATCAAACAGAACCTTTGAAAACTCCTGAGGCGGAAGCCGGGAGACCGCCGAATATTTTAAAAACTGTCACTGTTGTGTATTTCTGTGTCACCACGCTAAAAATTGCATTTTTAAAAAGTGCACTCACCCGTCAAGCAGTCAGAGCGGGCTAGAGTCACGCTTAAACAGCGACCCCTTCGCTGCAACGATTAAACCCAGGAAAGCACTTTCCCGCCGCCATTTACGGCGAGGAAGCAAGGCCACGCCTACCTGAGGCCACGCCCACCCGCCCCTCCTCAGCCCCATAAAAATGTGTAATCACCGGACGCGCAGCGGACGGGCGCCGCGGGCACGCCGTCAGCGCGCCAAAGGCGCGCCAAAGGCAAGCCCGTCTGGGCCCGTCCGGACCCGGACGGCCCTTGGCCCCGTTACTCTGCCAGGTGACCCTCAGGATCGAGTGATGTATACAGCAGATACATTATGCGCCCTACGTCCTAAAACCATCCTGGCCTGCTACCACACGTTCAGTGCAGAGAAGGTCTTCTCGACTTGCCCACACTGCAATCCAATTCCCCCCCCTAAATCTACCATACCTGCTCTGAAATCAGGACTCCTCAACTGCCGTTCCCTCCCTCAACACGCCACCGAAGTAAATCTCTTAATTCTGAATCAGGATCTTGACCTGTTATTCTTAACGGAAACATGGCTATCTGACTACACCGACCCGGACGTCGTCACAGCCCTCCCCACAGGCTATCTCTGTCAAGCTTTAAATAGACCTAAAGGGAGAGGAGGCGGGGTAGCCATAATTCACAGGGAACAATTCATCTGTAGGATGACTAACGCTGATATCGAGGACTGTGAGTGCGGCCAGTTCTCCATCCAAATCTCTCCAGCCCTCACCCTGGCAGGGCTTCTGACCTATCGTCCCCCTGGGGCTCCAGGCAATTTTATCAATTCCATATTCGAATCTATTTCCCAACTAGCTTCTTCCACCTCCAACTTCCTTATATTAGGTGATCTGAATCTCCACTTCCTAGACCCGATGGATCGAGTAGCCTCGGACATTAGACACGACCTTACATCTCTAAAGGTACGTCTAGTGAACAACGTGCCCACCCATGAGGAGGGCCACCTATTGGATCCTATCTTCACCAATATAGCAACGGTGACCACTAACCCACCTGTGACCCTTCCATGGACAGACCATTTCCTGGTCCCTTTTTCCTGGGAAATTCCCATACCTATTCACCTAACCCCTAAAACCCAGGTTACCGACCGCCAATGGCACAAACTATCACCTGAGAAATGGGCCCTTTCTCTTGCAGATTCCATTCCCGAGCTCTCCTCTGACTCTAATACGGCCGACAAACAATTCAATGATTGGATCACGTCGTCTCTTGACACTATACTTCCAAAAATCACCACCTTTAAACAGCCTAAAAGGATATCCCCCGCTTCATGGTACACTCCAGAGCTTAAAGCCCTACGCCAAGAGTGTAAAAAAACCGAACGCTCATGGAGACGCGATAAATCAGGAACCAATAAAAACATCTGCTCTATTTCTCTTCTAACTTATAAAACCGCTATTCGCAAAACCAAAAGCGTGTTTTTTCAGGAGAGAATAGAGAAAGCGGGATGCTCCGGGAAGGAAGCATACGCTATCCTTAAAGAGCTCTCAAAACCTCCAGAACAAGGACGGGGACCTCCTTCCGACCCCAAAGCCGACCAGGAGAAATGCCAACAATTGGCTAACTTCTTCCAGGACAAAATCCGACTAATCCTGGACTCAATTCCTCCCTCGAGCCCGAGGGGAGAAATTGTTCTCCCATGTTCGACATCTTCTACTGGTCTGTCCACGTGGGGCCAGGTCACGATAGACGAAGTACGGACGACGTTCAACTCCATGAAGAGCGGTTCCCCCAGAGATCCTGCTCCTCTTCGGATCCTTAAGGAGGTAGCCCCTTCTATCATCCCCTCCCTCACTCATCTGATTAATACTTCACTCCAACAGGGAGTTGTACCCCCGAGCTGGAAGAAGGCTGTGGTAAAAGCCTTACTGAAGAAACCTGCTCTTGACCCTGAGAACCTGGCGAACTACAGGCCCATTTCCTTACTCCCAGGAGTTAGTAAGATCGCGGAAAAACTTGTCAACAGGAAACTCTCGCAGTTCCTAGAGGCCAATAACAAACTGAAAAACTCCCAGACGGGCTTCCGACCAGGACAGGGCACGGACATCGCCCTCCTGGCGGCGGTAGAGGAAGCTAGAACGCTATTGGACGGGGGAGGATCAGTGGCAGTGATCCTCCTCGACCTTAGCGCAGCGTTCGATACCGTTGACCACCAACTCCTCATCGAAAGACTGGCAAGAGTTGGAGTGGAAGGTACAGCCTTATCCTGGCTTTCATCCTTCTTGACACAACGATCTTATCAGATCTGGGAGAAGAACGCCCGCTCCTCCGAAATGCCCCTCCAATGTGGTGTGCCTCAGGGCTCCTCCCTGAGCCCCACATTATTTAATATCTATATGTCCACATTGGAGGAGGTTATCACCCCTTTCGGAGTGAGTGTCGTCAGCTACGCCGACGACACACAATTAGTGGTGTCTCTGTCCCATCCCAAACAACAGAAAGCTGATCTCTTCAACTGCCTCACGCAGGTCCATCACTGGATGAATAGATCAGCCCTAAAGCTAAACGGGACAAAAACTGAGGTCCTTTTACTTGGCCCAAAAGGAACCTCACTCCCCCTGGACATGTGGCCAACCTGTCTAGGTCCTCCCCCAGACCCAAAGACTGAGGTGAAAAGTCTAGGTGTATGGATAGATTTTGAACTCTCATTCGCCCCGCAATCAAAGAAGGTCGTAGGGACCTGCTTTGGTCTTTTAAATTCCTTGAGGAAAGTCCTGCCCCTTCTTCCTCCTAAATCGCAAAAATTACTAGTCCAAGGTCTCATAATATCAAGACTAGACTATAGTAACGCGATTTATTTGGGCGCACCGGAAGCGACTCTGAATAAATTGCAGAGAATTCAGAACACGGCTGCCCGGATTATCACCAACACCCCGGCCAGATCATCGGCCAAACCCGCTCTCAAACTCCTTCATTGGCTCCCCATAAGGGAGAGAATCAAATTTAAAGCCTTATGTCTTGTGCACAAAACTTTGCACAACCAAGGCCCCCCAGTCCTTCGCAATTTTATCACCCCTTACATAGCCACTAGATCCCTCCGTTCCAACGCAGAAAATCTCATCAACACCCCAAGATTTAGGAAAGTCCGTTCAGGAGGAAGACGTTTCTCGGTACAAGCGGCCCGTCTCTGGAACTCTCTTCCTCGCGACCTACGTCTTGAACCTCAATATCTGCGTTTCAGGAAGTTGTTAAAGACACATCTGTTTCCCTAGCTCCTATGCCCTCCCCGTGAACTCAGCCTCGGTCCTCAGATTTTACTGTTTTAGGGTTCTCTAGCGCTGGGATACCTCCGGGTGACTATGCGCTTTATAAAAATAAATAATAATAATAATAATAATAAAGTCATTATCGTCGAACCCAAGGCTGTGCCCAATTCGGTATAGAATGCTGTCGGGTTCTTTCTTAAATCGGGCAGAGTTTGTCTAAAAGTTAGGATATCTTGTCGGTCCCATGGTTGGTAAACCCAATTGTACACAACCCTCCCTTTTGCATCTGCGTGATTAATATCATCGTTTGTTCCCAGACCACGTGGCGGAATCCAGTAAGGGGCCGCCTCTCTGATGGGCATCATAGTGTTGAATATTTCTACTGAGGTCGTTTCAGGGACTGTAACCTTGGCTTCTGGTTTTTGTTCCGTGAGGTGGCGGAAGACCTCAAGCATCTGCATGAAGAGCTCCACTGCCTCACGTTCAGTCCCATCTCCAACATCAATCTTCCTATACAGCGTTGTCAGTTTAGCGGGGCCCTTACTCTGATACCTATCCTCATATGCGTTCAGGGTGTGGTAGCTGAATCGTAAAATGAAATGCCGTCTGTGGCTGTCGGCATGCGAATTATACATGCTCATTGTGTATTCTTCGCTCTCCCTTCGTTCTACTAATGTCTTTGCTATTTTGTCAATCCCATCCCGCTCATCTTTGCTCAACCTATTTGGTCTGGCTGGTGGGTGCTTGCTAGCCTCGGGGTCATCTGGTGGTGCTGCTAATGTGGCTGGTGCGGAGGCCGTGAGGGCTGGTGCACTAGCGCTAAGGTCGTTCTCGTTCGCACTCAGGGCCTGCAGGTGTTGTTGGCAGGGGGCATATGGAGGGGGCATGTAGATGATTGGGGGACCTTGCAGTAACTCATTGTTCGCCCGTTGTTTGGAGGGCAATTCAGGGTAGAGCGCAGAGGGGGTCCTAACGGGACATTGACCTGTCGATCCTGATTCTTGGTTCTGTGTAGCTTCCTTTCTTTCTTTTATTTCTTCTTCTAGTTGCTTAGCGGCTAGGAGGGCTGCCTTTCGTAATTCTTTCCCTATTTTTGCTTCTTCTCTTTTTCTTCGTTGTTCCGTTTCTTTGCGCCACATGCCGATACTATCGAGCATAGTGGGCGTGGTCTTATTTTTCTGGAGCGCTATTTCTAATGTTTTTATTTTATGATCATCAAAGGAACCTATCAGTGGCCACTGACTTTTGAGGTCCGTTTTTGTGTATTTATGCCATAACCTAGTATAGGCAATAGCGACTAGTCCATGCTTGGTGAACATGTCCTTAGTAGGGGTGCCTTCCAGTGGAGCTGGATGGTTCATCTCTAATAAGCGGTCCGGGCTGAACAGGCTACCAATCAGTGGGGAGAAGATAGGCATGACGGGTTACAACGGGGACAAAGGTCTGCACTACCTATCTTATCACGGCGGGCAAAGACTAGACAGAATATTTCTATTCTCCGTTGTTTGCAGGCGGTGAATACCTCAAAAGAACCAATATCGAACAATCAATGTTCGGTCAATCAAACAATCAGTGGGGAGAATAAGTGGGTACGACGTGTTAAAGGTTTGCGTTACCCACTCTTTCTCTACCTGCAAAGAGAGACCTTGTTCTTCCCTGTTTGCAGACAGAGAATCTCCAGACAACAATCCACGAACGACAGTTCGGGAAAACAGTGGGGGAGGAAGATAGGCACGACGGATTACAATGGGGACAAAAGTCTGAGTTACCTATCCTTCACTGCTTGCAAAGAGAGAGCCTGTTGTTTCTCCGTTTGCAGACGGTGAATCTCCAGAGGGATCAACAAAAGAGTAATACTAGTATTATCCAAATCAAACAATCATTTCTCAATTTGTCGTGTTTACACGACCTTACCCGGACCGCATGGACGGTTTCCTGTCTTCCGAATCCAGCGCCCGATCGTCCTCTATTCTTCGTGATGTTCGTGGCACTCCTGATGGTTCCCAGTCAGGACCGTAGATCACTCGAGAGAGGTCTGTTCGGAACTAGTGAAGGTCGGATGATCGGCTGTCAGACGAGGGTCTATTGAACACGAGCTCTCCCGATCGTTGCAGTCGTTCACTCTGTCGTCGGGACCTCTCCCACTGGATCCACGTGTCGCTGATGGGCCCCACGTGGGCGCCAATTGTAGAAAAAGGGTAGGGCTATGGCCTTTTCCAAGATTTGCCCGGCGCTAACCGCCTCTATACCATTCAAGTTACCAAGCAATGAGGCAGGCGCTGGAGACTAGAAGGCAGGAAACAGAAGTTTTATTCCGACGGAGCAGAACACATCAGATCAGACAACAAGGTATCGTCTCGAGGTGCTCTAACAGCCTCTCTGAGGCCTGGCCTCTTATACCCTGGTTTATGACATGTGAGCATTCTTTATTGCATAAAAAGACTCTTTAAACTTATGAAATGACGTCCCCATAATCCTCGTGTCAAACCCACCCCCACATACATCCACAATAGAGGTCCTCACCCTGCTGATAACAGGAGGGGGCTATCACGCGGCTGAGTGTTCCGCCGATTCTTAGGATGTGTGCGCCTGATCGTATCCCATGGGGTGGGGAGGCCATGATCAATAGTGGGTCCTTTGAAGAGGAGCGACTCCATACAATACGGGGCAGTAAACGGTATCTCCCGGCTTAGGCGATGGCCTCGGACCTGTGTGGACAGTCGGACTCGGGGGAAGGGGTCATCAAAGGAGTGGTATTCATGCCGCGTGGACAATCAAGCGCGGAGGGATGGTTTATCAACAGAGGGGTATTCATGGAAGGAGAGGAGGTGCTGGTCAGGCGCGGGCGTGACTCCCAAGGACAGGGTCATGCAGGAGGAGAAGGGTTATGCTCATGTGAGGGAGGGAGGGGGAGCCAGGGTGCGCTGAGGATGCTTGCAGGGTCGGAGGAGCGCGCTGGCGATCGATCGTGGACAGGGAGACCATGATACCTAAAATGGCTGTCGTGCACGTTGTACGTCGGTGACAAGCTGGCGTAGATGATGTTCAGCTCGTAAACTAAAATTCCACAGGGAGAGAGGGGGCCTCACAGCGTAGTTAAGGCAAGGTTCGTATTTTAGGGCCGTTTTTTGTCGACGCTTATTTGAATTATGTGATAATGTGAAGGAGCAGAGGCGATCGAGGGATAGGTGTGTTTAGGCAGCGCTTGGTGGGTAAACTTCTTGGCACACTGCTCCAATCAGAGTTATTACCAGTTATGTATTGCTGTATTGTCCGATGACAAGTATGAACCCTGGATGGCATTTGACTTGACACAGCCATTATTTATGACTATTTTGCGACTGTCCTAGGTATATCGAAAGATGTAGCGTTATCACGTTAAAGCTTCGTTTATTGACGCGCTTGTTGTCTGGTGCATGGTCCGTTAGGGCTGCTGGGTCCGGGGTGTGAAGTGGCTTGAATATGTTAGACTCCACTATATGGGGAAAAGCGCACCCTACATTGATGGGGCGTGGCTCCAGTGGCGGCTTACTCACAATAGTAAGATCCATGTTACTGCTAATTACTTTATGCGATTTTATATAGCGCGGACTTTACCCGAAGGTGTCAGAGCGCTTCACAAGAGGAACAGTAATGATACATGAGGTGAAAATTACAAGAGAACAAATTACAAAAGCAAACGTTAAGCATCGTATGCGCTCTTTCTCTTGAGTTGTTGGAGGAGCCCGCATGACGGAGGGTCAGCCCGGGCCATGCAGGACGAAGTGTTAAGGTTTGGTTATTTTTACCTGACCAAGTTTCAGCGGGACAACGTGGGCAGAAGGCTTGTTACTTTCCAAAGAATTCGGGGCCGCTCAGAATGACCGTCAATATAACCTTTAAAAGGCAAATATTTTGCATTAGGTTTATCAAAAGATATAGGGTTATTGATTGATCATTACTGTTAGATCAGTTAGGTAATGCGCTGGTGCTCTAAATCCTGGCTCAGGGGTTCGATTCATATAGTCAGGATATTTGGGGTTCGATTCATATAGGCGGGGTATTTTTAGGTTAATTATGTTATTTAATTTTGCAGTGCTTCTAATGCTTGTTGCATAATTCTGAGCCCATATGAAGTGGGGGCGTGACTCCAGTGGGGGCGTGTCATCTTCGTCTCCGATACTCTACAATTTAGTTTGCTCATTTAGTTATATGTAGCGCGCAGCAGTTTACACGCTGGGCGGTATTCTGGGAAGGTGCTAGGGAGGTCCAAGCCTTGCAAAGCGGCAGCGTGGTGGTAAAACAACATATTGATGTCCTGTTACGGTGTTTCAAACACCATACAGAAGCTGTGGTTTTGAAGAATGTTATGAAAACACAGACCCTAAGTTCTGCATTCTGATGAATGACGCAGTTTGAAATGGAGTGCCTTCTCGGCGCATTCTTTTATTAATTTATGTTGAATGAATTTATTTATAAAAAATAAAAAAATAAAAAGAAAGGCGAATTCGTAATGCAGGTTGGGTATCACATTGCGGTCATGGGCATGTCTACCAAAGGAGGTCAGTTTAATTGTTCTTAGTGTGAGGCAAGAGATTTAGCAGGAGCCTGGCCCGGCTTCAGAAGGGGAGAGATGAAGGAGCTCTTGCCTGCAGTGCCAATGACAGTTAAGCAACGGAGGCAAAGTAAGACGTCCATTCTATATAATGGGAGGCTGAGCTAGTTAATTTTACGTCAAACTCGCTTCGGACCACCAAGCGAAGCTTCCATGTTTTCCGAGGGCCAGCTATAATGCCATTACTGGCTGTTGATGCTTTAGATGTTGCAGGGCAAGGAATGGGCTGTATTGAACACTACACAGCTCGCAGAATTCCACTCTAGTTCTGAAAATGTTTAAATGTGTAGACCCTGACGCTTAATTCATCCATACCGCGCTATGCTGGTTCACTGCATATATGTATGTTACGTTTTGATTTTATAATGGGTGGCACCGTTAGGGCATTTAAGAAGGGCTGCAGCCAGAGGCCTAGTTTTATGAAACATGGTGCAAGTGTATTGAACAATACACAGCTCGCAGAATTCCACTCTAGTTCTGAAAATGTTTAAGTGTGTAGACCCTGACGCTTAATTCAACCATACCACGCTATGCTGGTTCATGTATGTTACGTTTTGATTTTATAATGGGTGGCACCGTTAGGGCATTTAAGAAGGGCTGCAGCCAGATGCCTAGTTTTAATAAACATGGTGCAAGTTGCTAATAGCAGAGGTTGTACTGGTAGGGACACGGGAGCGCGGTGAAAATTATAGCCCAGGTCCCAGGATGCATCATACCGAAGTCATACACTAGCATCTTTGGCAGAGATTTTGCTGATTATAGAGCTGGAATAGCTTGTTGTCTATAGAAACACAGTTAGTGTTTCAGTTAGTGTTTCAGTTTCTTTGGTATTAGTGGTTGGGCAAGTTCCAGGCTGTCAATTCTATCGTTATTACAATGCCCTCAGCCATGGAGAGAGATTTCGCAAATTTCCCCCGCATGTGAGTGGGATGGAACATTATTATATGGAGAAGAGGTGGTTTAATGACCGGAGCGGCAGATATTGCAACAGGTGTCACAGGTGGGAAACGAGCTTGACTGGGTTTATTGGCTGTTCAAAATATTGGTGTCAGAGGATCTCACATTTAAAGAACAGGGGTGAACAAGGCACCAGAACCTCGTGGTTTAAGGTCTCTGACTCTCACTCCAAAGACTATATTTTCAAATGAGGTCTTTTTGAGTACACATTTGCGGTATTTCTCAAAAATGGTTACTGGTGGCAATTCTAGGAACACTGAAGATTCTGAAAGAATGGAGTGGTGGGCCAAGGTTTTGGGGATGCATAGTTAGACACACATCGACATGTGCTTGGTTTCAGATTGCAGATGCCATATGAGATCTGCGGCACTTCTCAGTTGTCTCATTTATTGGTTGGGAGGTCATTCTGTGATAGCATGATACTTTATAACTGCCACCAGTGGTAAAAGAGTTGAAAGGTTGACTGTTTGGTGGCAGTTGTATTGGGGTGGCAGATGATGGCACAGTTAATAAACAGTGGTCAAAGGGGTCACAGGGGCTTGTGGTTAAGGTCCCAGAAATGTTACTCCGAAGTTATGAGTTCAAATCCTGTCATTCTGAGGCACATTGTCAATATAATGTTAACAAGAGGTGGCTGGCTACAATTCTATGGACAAAGGAAAACATTAACTAAGGATGGCACACCTCAGTTGTTGCAATAATTGGTTTTGATGTCATTTTGGGGAGAGCATCACAGATTATCACTGCCTTTGGAAACGGAGTTGGGGGGTTTTCTGTTAATAAGGGACAAGAATGTGTTGGCATGATAAGCGGACATCTTTAGTGTTCACTCATGCGTATTTTGGCACTGAGTAGTAGCGGTTTGGCATTACCCAACTTAAGGGTACTCAGGTTGTCGACCTCAGGCGGATGAAAGGCTGAGGGGACCAGTCGGGGTTGTATTGATTTACGGAGCCACAAGACCCGGCTTAAAGATTGCTGGTGTATTTTGCGGCACAATTGACACCCAGACTGGAAAGGTATTAGTTCTATTGTTCGAGGTGAAGAACAGGGTTGGGCACTAACAGCAGACGTATAGGTATTTGCTAGTGGAGTAGTGGTAATACATGTTGCTCCAGAGATAATTGGATGCAGTGTGTAAGAAACACGTAGGGCATTTGTGAAAAGGGCCCTGTTCCAGTACCTTGGGCGTCAAGGAATAGTGTGGACTGTTTTGCTTTAGCTTTTGAGCATGGATGGATATTCATTCACTAGATTCTTCAACAACAAAAAAAAAGAGAGAAAAAGAAATGGCTGACAGCCCGGCAGCTTAGACGTGGGGCCACTGGCATTAGGGGAAACAAGTGAATTAATAGCTGCTATGCAGGAGGCACAATTATTGCAGGGGTGAAGGCATGCCAAAAATGCAGGGCGAAATTTGGCAAAGACGGGATGTAACCACTGGTGTGGGTGATGCAGGAGGTGCTTAGATAGCTCACGCTCAGGGAAGAGCAGCTTCAGAGTATACTGGAACTGCAGCTTTTTTGACAGGGAGCCGCTCATGGGTTTATACAAACGTACTGTCTATTATATATTTCTAAGTGCGACTTCAAAAGGGTGGATCTCCAAACGCTGACTGTTTGTTTTTCCTTTTCTCCACATGCTGGTGGGAGGCGCGTGGCACTGACATGGCGATAACATGATCTCTGGATGACAACTGGCAGAACATGAAGGATAGCCAGCATTCATTTCCGGCACAAAAGGGCAGAACCTTCAGGATAGCCAGCGTTCAGTTCCGGCACACAAGGGTGGAGGACTTCGTGTTCGGTGTGGTAGTGCTTCAACAGTGTGATGTGTCCTGTCATGGGTTAGGCTGTAGTGCAGTTCACCATCCTAAGGAAGCAAAGAACAAAGGATAGCGCTTACCATCAAGGGCTGAAGGGATGTTGCAAAGTAATACCTCGGGCCATAGCCACATGTAGGTAGAATTTGGTGGATATGGGACAAAAAGGGGACGCTTACCTCTGGGCTCTGACACAGTAACGGCTGTGTGGACAATACTAGGGGGGGGGGATCCGCCTTGGGCCCAGAGAGGGGAGCAGGCTCATGTAGCCTGGTGTTGGGTATGGCGATTTACCACGGATAGAGCCCGTACTGGCTCTTCAATTGCAATGGTTACCTGGTTTAAGCAGTGCTGCCTATATGGCAGTGTTAATGGTTCAGTGGGGCTGCTTTTCATAGCGCAGGTGGGTGCAGGATGTGGCATAAGCTAAGTTATTCTGTCCTGCAGGCCAGATTAAGTTTATTGGGCACCAATTTCCAGTAAAGTTAAGGCCGTAGTACAGTGGGCGGAAAGCGCCGTTCAGGGGGCTGATATGGGCCGGATCAATTTCTCAAGTGTTACCTGGTTGCATAAGTTCTAGGAGGTGTAATGCCTCTTAGTATAATGGGTGAATAGGTCGCCTATTACCTACAGGGGGCAGTTTGGGAGCGGGTGCCTCCATCAAGGGATTTAAAACATATGGGACTCCTTTTTGGCAGGAAGGCAGTCAATGGGGCTCCGGGCTGGCGGGAGGGGGGCTGTCCTGCTGGTGGTCCTGGACTCTCTGGCCCAACCCGAGATGCCGGTGCTTGGTAAGAAGCAACTTAGTGAGAACTGGTGCGCAAGAAAGGCGCAAAGCAGTGCCCTGGTGGCCACGTCTAGAGGTAGACGACGGGTAGTTACCTCAAATTAGAAGCAATGGAGATGGGTTGTGGCCTGCTGGTACAACCCGCAACATGTGTGGCGTTATGGTCTGCTGGTACAACCCGCATCAAGTGTGGCTCTGGAGATCCAGAGTTGTAAATGCAATTGTAACTGTAACCTCTGACTAAAATGAATACTGTGCAACCCTCTGCTTATCATTGTGGGTTGGATTGGTTTTAATAAAAGTTGGTCTAATGATGTCAGTTCATCAGAAAATAAAGGGTTGGCATCATCCATCTGCTTAAATGGGGGGCCATCGGTACTAAATTGGGGGCCGTAGAGCCAGATCTGGAAAGGAAGTAGCTACTGGGGGGAGGGCGAGAGCGCCAGTTGGCTCCTCGTCCTGTGGCGGGGTCCCGGCCAAGAAAAATGTTGGGGGCTCCTTTCTGGGCGGGGACGGGCTCATCCTGGAACAAGGAGGTAATCAATGGGGCTCCGGGCTGGCGGGAGAGGGGGGCGTCCTGCTGGTTGTCCTGGACTCTCCGGCCCTACCCGAGATGCCGGTGCTTGAAAGAAGCAATTTGGGGAAAGCTGGGGCACAAGGAAAGGCGCAAAGCAGTACCAGGTGACCGCGTCTAGGGGGTAGACGACGGGTAGTTACCTGGAATGGATTGGAAGCAATGGAGGTGGGTTGTGGCCTGCTGGTACAACCCACATCCAGGGTGGATCTGGAGATCCTGAATTGTAAATACAATTGTAACCTGCGGTGCAAACAAATACTGCACGACCATATGTTTATCAATGTGTGCTGGTTTGTTTAATAAAGTTGGTCTAATGTTGACAATGTATCAACAAATAAAGAGGGCGTCATCTGAGAGAATTAATAAAGACTACGCAGTGAAGACCAGCCACTTTGTTGGGTACCTTTTGTGGGGGGCAAAAAGGGGGGTAAAGTCAAAGTATGGTGAGACGAATTGCACGTTATATGCCTACTATGAGAGGCCACCCGCGCCTAGGGGAGGGGGGCCTTTAGTGGCATTACGGGCGAGAGGCAGGGAGAAAGAGACTGGGCGTACATGGGCAAGGGGAGTGGGAGGGGTTAGCAGGAAAGGCAAGAAGGTAGGAAGAGCTCGCAGGCGACCCCTCCCCAGGGAACGGGATAAGAACATGGACCACGAGGGAGAAGCCCTCTTTGTCCTCTTGCCTCGGGTGCCGCGGGTTACACAGTTAGAAGGAAGTTGCCCACCCACCCATCCCTGTTGTTAAAGGTAGAACTGGTGAGGTCCCGGCCAAGAAAAATGTCGGGGGCTCCTTTCTGGGCGGGGACTGGCTCATCCTGGAACAAGGAGGGCAGTCAATGGGGCTCCGGGCTGGCGGGAGAGGGGGCCGTCCTGCTGGTGGTCCTGGACTCTCCGGCCCTACCCGAGATGCCGGTGCTTGGAAGTAGCAATTTGGGGAAAGCTGGGGCGCAAGGAAAGGCGCAAAGCAGTACCAGGTGACCGCGTCTAGAGGGTAGACGACGGGTAGTTACCTGAAGCAATGGAGGTGGGTTGTGGCCTGCTGGTACAACCCACATCCAGGGTGGATATGGGGATCCTGAATTGTAAATACAATTGTAACCTGCGGTGCAAACAAATACTGCACGACCATATGTTTATCAATGTCTGTTGGTTTGTTTAATAAAGTTGGTCTAATGTTGACAATGTATCAACAAATAAAGAGGGCGTTATCAGGGAGAATTAATAAAGACTACGCAGTGAAGACCAGACACTTTGTTTGGTACCTTTTGTGGGGGGCAAAAGGGGGGGTAAAGTCAAAGTATGGTGAGACGAATTGCACGTTATATGCCTACTAACCCTGACACCCAGCAAGCGCTCCAGTGAGTGGAAGCCAGAAAATTAACAAGCGCTCCTGCGCTGTGCTCTAGGTCGCTGGTTCCAACCACAGCGAGTAGCAAGAAGTGGCAAGAACAGTAGCGTACCTTACAAATCAGAGACGTGCCAAATGTGAGTCTCTTTGTCAGGAACATTCATGGAAGCAGAGGTTCGGGAACGTCCTGAAAGGTGAAGGTGTTAATTCAAAGCACGGACGCAACGGGAACCGGTCTGGTTATGTTGATTCACCGGATACGCCGTGATCAAGGTGACGTCAGCTACCGGTCTCTGGAAGCTAGACCATTGACCTTGCTCCGTACATCAAGGGCGGATTCAGCCTCCCGCATTCCTTTGTGGAGTCGGGGAGCCAAAATCGTGCCAATAACCCCCAGAAAAGTGCAGCAGAGTTCATACAATGCATGAGGGATGAATACATTCAAGCAAATGAATAGCTGGAGTGCTCATTTAGCCTATCAGTGATTCAGCCCTTTGGGTTGCGATGATAACATGTGACAGAATTAATGTATGTTGTGGTGCTGTTACAAATTCACCTTCAGGTTAAAGTGTGCTTTGATGGTGCACAATGGAAAGTGTTCTTTAGTGGACTCCCTTCACAATGACATTCGCAAATTAGATGATATGTAAACATTGATGTATGCCCTTTCATGGATGTTCGTCTGATCATGTAAGTCTACAAATATTTTAATGCACCTTTTAACATGGTGACATTTTAAGCAATGTGAGTATGATTTTGAAGGAATTGGAAATTACTTTTTTGAATTGTCCATAGAAGATTCCTTGTTTACCAACACTACTACAGTCGTTGTCCCTTTAAACTCAAATGTATTTTGATTGTGTAGCTAGTAATCTCATTCCCCATCGATGGGCCTGGTGTACAAAGGAGGCTGGTTCCAGCACAATTTTTGCATTGCAGTGTGATACAAGAGATGTATAAAGCCCTCGTACCGTAGAGAGTCAGGCCACAAAATTATGCGACCCTCTTTTGTCAGAAATATAAACATGCTGGGGAAAAAGTGTGGGGCTCCTTGCAGCCTCTTGTGAATGTTCAATTGGAGGGATGTATGGAACAGCAGAACCCCATCCATGCATTCAAATTCACTAAATATGTTGTGATATCGCTCCTCATAACTTTAGCTGTCTGTTGCAGATGCATTGTAAGCAATACTTTAATAATTCCTTAAAATGGGCTTAAAGGCTATACTCTTGTTCATGTTTGAATAGATTTTGATCTATTCCAGTTTCCAGCTTTTGATGTGATCGCTTTACTCTCTACTTTTGTATTTGTCCCACCCCTGGAGCATTTTGGTATTATCTTGTGTTTTTAACAGGAGTCGTTTATATTTCAAGGCCTACGTCAGGGAACTATTTTCCTTTTGAATGTTTCTGAAGCATTTGCCTTTTTCTTGTCATTTAAATAGCTTGTCTTATTACCTCCTGTTATTCGTGTATGTCTGCATGCCTATTTGTGAATAAATAAAATATTACATCTATATGTATTTGTTGGATGAATGCTTGTTTCTGTATTTTTGTGTGTATTGTTTTGTGTTTCAAATCATTGCTAATGCTCAGGCCTCGGTCTTTGGCTTCCAGTGATGACTCAGTGGGGTGTAAGGGGGGCTCAGATTTCAATTAAAATAAAAGTAGGGGTCCCTAGGTTCCGGTAATTATTAAGTGTGGGCCAACAGAACTCAAAGGGTTAAGAACCTTTGGTTTTGCTAGTGCATAGAGCCATTCCTTGGACCAATGTATGCACCCCCAATGCCCAAGCCACACTCACAATTTGGAATCTTTATGTCATGGACAGCTTTCTCTTTGAAAATCCAAAACCATAAAACTCTGGCATATGTACAAGCCCCTATCACCACCACAACGTCACTTTAACGGATGTTGTGGTGGCGATAGAGGCTGCGCCTTATATACAAGACAGCATTAAGTCACATTAGGCTTAAAGCTGCCTTGTACCTAAAGCCCCGTTTCACGCATGGTTAGAGCGAAAGGGGCGTGCAGTGGGTGTAGTGGTGAGCGTTCTACCGCAACACCTATTGTATTTGACACTGCCTCCTGTGTACAAGAGTGTTGTACATAGGAGGCAGGACCAAAATTAAGACCAGGAAAATCCTGGTCTTAAGTTGGCAAAATGAGGGGAAATGCATTATTTCTCCTCGTTTTTGATTTTTTCCATGTGTTCTGCCTTGTGCAGCACACATGGAAAAAGCAAAATGCCATTGTTTGTTTATGTACAGGAAGGTGTCTCTTCCTGTACAGGAACAAAAGTTTTTAAAAAATGCCATTTTGTAACTTTCATGTGTGCTGCATTAAGCAGCACACAGGAAAGTTACAAAACGACATTTTAGGATTGGTTATGTGCTGGAAGGGACACATTCCTACACATGAACAATCCTCCCCTGCACACTAACACCCTTGCACTCTGGTGCAAGCGTGCATGTGTTGGCGCTAAGTTAATAAACTTAGCGCCATTGCAGGGGGAAACGCAAGGCTGTACCACATTCTTGCAAATATGGTGCAGACTTGTGTTTCCAAAGTAGCGGAGCGTGTCGTTAAGCCAAGGAGGCTAACGACACGCTCCGCCACTGCATTGTACATATCCCCCTCGGTGTGGAAACACTGATTGAGACATGACATATCAATTTGTACGGAGGGTGACCCCTTTCGGGCCAGTCCTCTTTCTAAATCGTAATAAGAATAACACAGCTAGTAGTTGCGGTGTTGCAACAAGTGCAGTAATGCTGTAAAACTCACCTGTGTCAATATCTGACCTTCAAACAGACATGTTTTATATATTTTGACGTCCATTTCTTACAATAGTTTTTCTGGCGCCAATATTTCTGAAGCAATGTGGTAATTCCTCATTTCCCAATATCAGTGGGAAAATTAGAAATATTTGGTAATCTGAAGATTGCACATTTCTACTTGTTCCTCACCGCCACCAACAGCCAAGAATTCTCTCCCGCTGTCAAAAAATGTCACACTTGCGTCTGTGTATATAGAAACCACATTTTTATATAAATATTGCAGAGAGCAAACAAAAGTGAGCCACCGTACAAAGCCTGTCACGTTCAACTTAAGAAGATAAATCCGTTTTGCAGATAGTATCTGTAGCGATTTGCAGTGCAACACGCGAAGGGCACGGCGATTGAACTGTCAACTTCCTAACAGGAGACAGCATCAAGCAGACAGGAAACTATTAAATATATTATTTATATAGAAGAGAGGAACATAACAACCGCACGGGCTGCAGGAAAGCTCCCCGCTGTGGGATTTCAGACCTCTGAGCTGAAGTACTCCCTCCGCAGGCGGATGTCAAGTCACCGGGCCGGCTGCCTCTTACCTCTGAACTAACAGCTTTGAGATTGCTCCTGAGAAGCACTAGAAAGGGCATTTGTTCGGCGCAGGCTGCCAAAGGAATGTGCTCATAACGTGAAGATGTTTTTTTCCCCTCCTGTGACTGCGAGAGCAGTAGAGACATGTGTAATACAATACCAAAGGTTTACAGTGCGTGAGATGCAACCCAACACTCAGCAGGAACAAGTGGTGCCAACACAGGCTCTCTCGGCTGCTGCTGTCCAATCAATACATTGACATACAAGCGAAAGAGGGCAAGATGTACTAATGGAACAACATTAGAAACGCAGAACTGATAAATGATATATATGAAAGCTGTATTCAAAGCAACAAAAAAAATATATGCTAAAATGATGGTGCATTAACAAGAGGTCAGTGCACATCACAGAGAAAAAATGAAAACAAGATGGACTGGAGCAGTTTGGAAAAATATGACGGAGCACGTTGTCATATGGTGCTTTTGGGATAATGAGGTACTTGATTTGGAACTGACCTTCTCACGTCCATGCTACTGACCCTATGGAAGCTCTGGTATTTTTGCAAACCTCATTTGGAAGTAATTCGTTAGTGGTTTGCCTATACCGTACCATGGGGCATATTATCAAGGGGGTTTATCTCCGCTTTTTTGGCTTTAAAAGCCAAGAAAGCGGAGATAAAATTATCTCCCTATTACCTAGCTGTCGCTAACACCAGTTAGCGACAGCTAGTAGGAGATAGCGACCATCTTGGGCCCCACTTTGCATGTCAGTGATATTTATCACTAATGACATGCAAAGTGGGCGTGCCAAGATGTTAGCGACTGAAAACAGTCGCTAACATCTCTATCTCCTATTACCAACTTTTGGAGATATTCGCGCTAAGCGCGAATATCATCAAAAGCTAACACCTGCCCAGAGCAGTTCTTAGCCATGTTATCCAATGGGAGGTGGATAACATGGCTAAGAGCATTAGCTCGGTAATGCATGAATATCGCGGACTTTTCAGCGATATTCATGCATTGCGCCGATTTTTATCGCATTTGCGATAAACCTTGGTAAGGTTTATCTGCGATAAAAATCGCCGCAGCTCAGCGTTAATTTTTTTACGCTAACCAAGCAATAGCGATAAAAGTAGCATGACACGTTTTACAGTAAACATGAAAACAAATATTCAAATGTCATTTTCTTCTTGCTCCATCAGTCGTTAGATCTGTTAATCTGCATTTTTAGATTAGTGAAAAAACATCAATTCTGCATGTGCAACTCCATTTATTCAGATGCACTTGTGCTAACCTGGTGACTCCATGTCATTGAAGCAGCTCTGTGCTGGTTCTAGTATTTTTTAACAGAATTGTTCCCCTGTTCCATGAGTGAGCAGCTCACCCAGGGAAGGTTTGGTTATGTGAGCTGTGATAGGCGTAGTTCTGACTAGGCCTGGGCAGTGAACTCCTCTCCGTTTGCGGCGTTCTCCGCCTTCCAGGCAGAGTTTTGAAAAGTTTTTTTCACACTTGCACTTGCAATGTAAAGTAGTCGAACGCGAACTAGGAAAATCCAAGGCTAGACCACCTCCCAGCGGGATTTCTCAATGAGGGCGGTCGCGGATGGTCAGATCCCTTGCATTGAGAAACCTTCCGTTCATGACGAGGAGCTGCCGCTCAAGTAGAACATCTACCTGAGCTGCAGAAAGAAGCAGCGCCCTCTTGCTCTGCGCATGGGGCCACTTGCTCTGATTTTCCTGCACGGGACAAACACCTGGCAATAAAAATCAGCACTTCGCCGCTAGTGGAATTCCGTGCAGCGTAGTTTTTTGACCACGCAGAACTCTGTGAACTCCACCCAGGTCTAGTTCTGACTTTAAAATGGAATAAAAAAGGACTAAAAGCATCTGAATGCAAAAATAAAAATCAAACCTTGACTGGATAAGCTATTCACGCATGGAGTTGATAAGCTTGAGAGCGCTGACTGAATCGCACAAATGCAACAACTCCCACAATGCGCTTGCAAGTTATGTGGAAATAGTATTCTAGAAACTTACGGCCAGATTCATGAAAGACCCGTTTTGCGAGTCTGAAATAGCGATTCACAAGGAATCGCTATTACAGAATCGCAAAAAGGGATTCATGTAGGAATCGCAAAATTAAATGCGATTCCTACAGATTCCTTATTTGCGATTAGCAATTTGCTAATCGCAAATAAGATAGCGATTTGAAGGGTGCCAGGCGTGTCCAAAGGACACCCTGTAGCACCCCTTAAATGCACCTTTCAACAGGTGTTGCGCACACACATGTCCTAAGGACATGTGTGTGTGTAACATGCAACTTAGAAAAATGCTTTTAAAAGCATTTTTCTAAGTTTTCGCTATTTACCACGAGGTTTGACCTCGCGGTAAATAGCGGCCGAAATTTGCGAATTCGCTATTTTAAAATGTTTCAAGAATAGCATTTAAGGAATCTCTAATAGAGATTCCTTAAATGCTATTCCTCGCAAATTTGCGAGTTTCTAAATAGCGATTTTTGCATTTGGGATGATGAATCCCAAATGCAAAAATTGCACTCGCAAAGGGCCAGATTCTCAGAATCTGGTGGAGTTCTGGACTTTTTGGTTCCGTCCAGAGGTGTCAGGGAACAACACCCGAAGACCCCGGAGTTCCACCTGCCTTGGTGCACAAATAAACAGAAACACGGGCTTCTCGATGGTGGCGTCAAAGACCAAAGGTTTATTACTGCAGGGACACAGAAGTCACAGAAACCACGCATGGGCAGTGTCTAGGAGCCTGTTCGATTTGTACAAAGAGGGTTGCTCCTTATATACTAAAAATTGGGCTTCAGGCAAATTCTTCACATGTTAGTACATTCCCAAACCTTTGTGTCCTAAACAATAAATATTTGGCGTTGCACAGGAATCGTCAATAATATCTGATGTCAAAACATTACAAACGAGGGGTTCCCACTTTTCCATCATAATCGCATGTCAGCTTTTCATTCAAGACCCGGACCGCCTCATCGTAAATTTCGTTACCTCCCCCTAATAAAGGCCCAGAAGGAAAGGAGCAGAGCCAGGTGTAGGAGATAGAAAAGCAGGATAAGGGATGTTTGTGGGTTGTAAATGGGCAAGGCTACCGGCTTCGGCCGCCTAATCGTGATCAGGCCAACGGACACAAGAACCAGTATAGCAGGACTGGCCTCGGGCAGAGGAGGCAGCCTTTGTCGAGTCATGCAGTTACAGCGTGTTCTGTTCCAAGGTGCACGTGTCACTAAAGAGGTGAATCGCCGGCTAAGCCTACGTGTCCTTAATTGAAATGAAGTGATCAGAGGTTATTGCGTATGTGAGGGCAAGAAACACAAAATGGCTGCCATGATCTAAGATGGATGCCATGGGTAGATCAGAAATGTGTTTGTAACAGGAGTACTCTTGCTCGTAGCATAGCGAAAACACCAGGATATGCTAAATGGATCATTTGCGGTTCGCTGATACCAATATTATGTATTTCCGACAATATTGAAAACACGGGTTCAAATTGTCACGGAACCTCAGACCCTCCTTTTGCCCTTACATAGGCAATTACTCAGTCTATGTCACAATCTAGTTCTATGCTCATCAGGTCAGTGACATGTTGTTGTATCATCATCCTCTCTCGTGCCTTTTCTCCAAACGCAGGTGGTTTTCTAAAACAAGTTGCAGCACAAAGACTACACAGAGCAGGACCACACTGGATAATCAGGCAGCATGAGAATAGGAATACTAAGATGACACCAATGACCATTAGAACCTTCCATCCCCACGCTGATATCAGAGTCCAAAACCACTCCATGAAGGACCAGTTTCCCTTGTCTACATGAATAGAGTCGGAAATCTTATGTAGCTTCGAGATCGCCTCATAGACTGTTGGAGCATTATTGGGAATAAAGACACAGCAGCTCGATTGGATCATTCTGCATACCCCACCTCGATCTGCAAGTATTACGTCTAGAACCATACGGTTCTGCAACATCATGAGTCTATCCGCCTGAAGCTCAGCTGTCAAATTGCTAAGGGCACCAGCAGTTTCGGTGATAGTAGATTCAACTACCCGTGTTAGCTGACGTATGTTTCTACTATTGGCCATAGGCCGCCAGAACGGAAGGAAGCCTTTGAAGAAGTCTCCAGCTTCCTGACCAGCGGTATCTTCCTTGCTGAAGACACCTCTTGCTACTCTGGTCTTGTGATAATCGGATGAAGCAGTGTATGTTGGAGGCAACAATCGAGCAATATAACATGAACCTGAAAAGTCGGCAGGCAACCATGTATACGCTCTGTCTAGACAGATGAAGTAAGTACCCCTAGCAGTAAGAAAAGCAGGGGAAGAGTTAGACGGAAACACGTAAGTCTCTACGCACTCACTCCTCCCTAGCTGAGCTCTCGGATTTCTCCCATTACCTTGCAAACAGACCTGACCTCGGTGAGGTACGACCCAGATTGGAGTTGAGCTTTTACGCTTGCTTTCTCCCAAACTGAGGCGATACTCTGAAGAGTTCCAACTCAAATATACTCGCAATTCGTCTCTAGGGTAAGATGGAGTATTATTGACGTCTTTGATCATGTCAATAATTCCCTGGACTAAAGCTTTGTTGGCAGAGTTATATTTAGTGGAACGTGGTGGACGCGGAGGATAGGTTTCAAGGGCATAAGCAAAGATGGTTTGAAGGGCCTGAAATGATCCATTGTAGCTAAAAGGCAACACTAGATAGGGAATGCCTTTATCCATAGTGTGGGGTATCAAGCCACACACCCAGCAGTCTGTAGTGTTAACTACCAGTTGGTGTTGGTGCAAGAGCTGTACAAAAGTGTTATTGATGAATTCTGAGCGTCGAGCTTGCTCATGTTCAGGAAACGAGTGAAAAGAGTGTATAAAAGAAACAGTAGAAGTAGCAGGATCAAGGGGAGGTACTGTAGTTACTGGTACAAATATTAAATTTATACCAAAGACGATTCCACCCACCAACGTTATCAAAACAATTAAAAATGTAATAGCACATTGCATCAGAAAACATTTACTATGAAGTATTCTGTAAAGTCTGTTTCTGCGAACATAAATCACATTTTCTCGTTGCAGCGCAGGAAGCTCCATCTTCTACAATCCGCTCGCGTCCACTGATGATGTGTACGTAGATGAAAATGCCTCTATCAGCCCTGGGAGTTCCCAAAACCAACAGAAAGATCGACCTTGTGTCTGACCTCCGCAGATTCAACTAGGTACACAGCCACGACCCTACGGCTACCCAGACGGCAAGGCAATTTTAAAAACAATACAACAATAGCAACCTTCCTGGCTGAAGGCAAAAGTTCAAGAGTTCAAATATCACAATAGGCAGTTTCCTGCTTTATTTGTCCATATTACGAGATCGTAAGTTGTATCTTAGTTTTGCAGGAATCGTTTGATCAGGAAACAGTGTGTTGTCAGTAGAGCTTGCAATGTTTAAGTTCGCAGATGGCAAAGTTTCTTCTGATGCAGAGGGCAAGTGTTCAGGAGTCAAAGAAGTAGTAGTTTCAGGAGGAGAGTCAGAGTTCGGAGTGTCAGTTATCAATTCGGCATCGCTGAAAGGAATGAACTTGGGCGTTTGTTCAAATTCAGAGGCACCAATTCCCTTCTTCACCCAGTCGTCGTAAGGAAGTGGTAGAGGCACCCGTTTGACATGGGATGCATGAATCCAATGCTTGCGACCAGCTACACGAACAGCGGTTCTCGTTCAAGAAACACCTGGAAGGGGCCAACGAATCTTGGTTGGAGGTTCTTCGTCCTCGTAAAATTTCGTACCACAACGTGGTCACCTGGTTTCAGTTGATGCCCTGGACTCTCCGGAGGCTTTGGCAATGCATCGAAAACCTGTTGGTGAATAAGACTCAATTTAGCAGTCAAGTCGTAAAGGTAGTCAATTAACATTGGATATTCTAGAGAACAAAACTCCTTTGGCCTTGGCACTCCCCAAATATTAGCGGGACGACCAAATACAATTTCGTATGGACTAAGCCCTACTCTAGAATGTACAGTCGCTCTCGTGGATAACACAGCCAAAGGTAGTGCGTCTGGCCAGGATAAACCCGTGGATGCCTGTATTTTAGCTAGTTTTAGTTTGAGGGTGCCATTGTAACCCTCAACTAAACCAGCAGACTGGGGATGGTTTGCACTGTGGAACTTCTGCTTGATGCCCAGACCGGCACACACACTCTGCATAACTTTCCCTATAAACTCACTTCCATTATCTGACCATACAATCCGTGGCATTCCAAACCTAGGGAAATATTCTTTGAGAAGAATTTTGGCAGTTGATAGGGCAGTATTGTCTTTTAGTGGATATGCTTCGATCCATCTGGAGAAAGCACAGACTACCACCAGGACGTATTTTAAATTATTGCACCGATCCATGTGAATGAAGTCTAACTGAATCACTTCAAAGGGGCAAGAAGGTGGAGCGAAGTGACCAGCAGGAGTTGGAGTTCCCTTGCCAGGATTATGCATCAGGCATACCATACAATTTTTCACCACTCTCTCTGCACATTTACTAATCCCATCATTCTTCCAAACCGGAGCCAACATCTTACAGATTCCTTTAGAACTTATATGCGCTACTCCATGCGCCATTGTCACCACTGCAAGCACATACGCATCAGGCAACATCCAACGCTGTTGTTCCGACAAGTCAATCCAACACCCACTCGAATCCAACTTTCCCGTACTTTCTCTCCACGCACGTTTCTCCTCCTCAGTTGCCTCTTTCTGAATCTCTTTCACACTTTCCACTGTATCCTCACACATCCCAGACTCAGAAATCCATCTTGCAGATGTAGCAACATACATTCTACTCATCATATTTCTAGCTGTCTGTTTGGCAGTCTCGTCCGCAAAAGCATTCCCACGACCAACATCATCCGTGATTGCTTTATGAGCACTACATTTCACAATTGCAACTTCAGTCGGTAAGGTTAGAGATTCCAACAAGTCGTTAACTAGCTGACCATGTTGAATCTTAGTCCCGTGGGACGTAATGAAACCTCTTTCTTTCCACAAACGGCCAAAACTATGGGCCACGCCAAATGCGTACTGACTATCTGTGAACACATTCACTCTCTTTCCCTTAGCTAAAACACACGCTCTTGTTAGAGCGATCAATTCTGCAGCTTGGGCAGAATTCTGACTCACTCTTGCAGTCTCCACAATCGTCTTCAAAGTCGTTACTGCGTAAGCAGCAGTCACATCACCATTCTCCAATTTAAAACATGACCCATCCACATACAACGTGCCATCTGGATCTAACAATGGGGTGTCTTTTAAATCAATTCGTCCTTTTGTCTCTTCCTCCGTTCTAAAACAACAATCATGGGGCTCGGAATCACTCGACTCTTGATTTGCCGGCAACAGCGTTGCTGGATTCAATACATTACATCTTTTGATCTGAATATGACTCGCTAGTAATGTCAGCTCGTAACCAGATAATCTCGCACTGGTAAGGTGTTGTGTCTTGGTTCGATTCATGAGTGTGTCCACAGCATGAGGAACCATAACCACCAGCATGTTATTCATCACCAAACCAGCAGATTGTCGAATGGAAGCCGCAGCTGCCGCTGTAGCTCTCAAACAACTAGGTAGCGCTCTAGCTACTGGATCTAATGTTGATGAAAAATACGCACAAGGGCGTTGTTTATTGCCAAATTTCTGTGTCAGAACACTCAACGCGCAACCTTCTCTCTTGTGAACGTAGAGCGTGAATGGTTTACTGTAATCAGGTGTACCAAATACAGGAGCTGAACATAATGCTTTTCGTAACTCAGAAAAACTCTCCTGACATTCATCAGACCATGGCACCGGACTCGGAACATTTTTCCCAGTCAAAGCTACCAACGGTTTCGCTAAAAGGGAAAAATTTGGGATCCACTGCCTACAGTAAGAGGTAATACCTAGAAAGGCACGTACTTCTCTCTGCGTGCGAGGAACACTCATCTGTGTAATTGCTTTTATTCTTTCTGGGGTCAACTTCCTTCCCTCCTTTGACAAGAGATGACCTAGGTAGGTCACTTCTTGGCAGCAGTATTGCATTTTCGAAGGTGATACCTTGTGATTCAAATTGGACAAATGATGCAATAAAGAAATCGTAGCTGCTTTGCAAGTTTCCTTGTCATCGGCAGCCACTAAAAGATCATCTACATACTGCACTAAAGCAGAACCTGGAGGAAGTACAAAAGAATCTAACTGACTTTTTAATGCTTGACTGTAAATAGATGGGCTCTCACAATAGCCTTGTGGAGCGCGTTTAAATCTGAAACTTCGACCTCCTAGACAGAAGCCGAAAATATCTCTGCTTTCCTCGGCTATTGGAATGCTGAAAAAGGCATTTTTCAAGTCAATGACTGAAAACCATGTTGCTGTAGCAGGAATCAATGTTAACAAGGCAGTGATGTCTGGAACCACAGGAAACTGTGGAACCACAATTTTATTAACCTCTCTGAGATCAATGACGAACCTATATACTGGAGGTTTTGTAGGATCGGTTTGTTTCAAAATTGGTAGTACAGGACTGTTACAGACATTTCCTCTAGTTTCTTCTACCACACCTTTCTTAATCAAATCTTGCACAATCAGTAAAAGTGCACGTTCACCTTCACTAGAAATTTTATATTGAGGAATTCGTGGAAATTTGACATTTGCTTTCAGAGTGACTACATATGGTGGAATTTCTAAAAGGCCTACATCATTAGGACCAGTCGCCCAAAGAGTATCAGGGAGTGAACACAGCTCCGGCGGGAGTGCATCCATTGACAAGTACATCGGGGAGGTGATTCTTTTACCCAACGTAAGCTGTACTCCTTCCGGAGAACAGTACAATGTCGCATATAGGCGTTTTAACAAGTCTAAACCAAGCAGATTTTCATTACAACCTGTCGTCAAAATCAAGGGTGCTTTCAATTGACACGGTCCAACAGAAATAGACAAAGGACCAGATATGGGGTTGTAAACAGGGGCGCCTGAAAAACCTACAGAAACATTTGTTAAGCCGGACAAAGGTGCGCCAGGGAGTTTCGCATGAATGATAGAACTTTTTGCGGCACCAGTATCCAACAGAAACGGTTCGACTACACCTGATGTTGCTACTGCGACATAAGGCCCACTCTGATCCACTGGAACTGATACTACTCCCTCTCTCTGTCCATGGCTGTCCTAGTACCCATTTTGTTGAAATCCCTCATCTACTTCACAATAGTCTTCAACATGATACTGTTGAGATCTATTTTGTTGGGCAGACTGTCCATTTCGCTGATCAAAGTGATTGGAAGGGCGATCATTTGTCTGTGGAGGCATAGCACCTCGCCCTCGACCTCTAGAATTCTGCACAAAACCACCACGACCTCTCTGAGCTGCTGCTGCATTATTTTGCGCTAAGATCGGGCACTCATTTTTGTAGTGACCTTCTTTCTTACAGTACGCACACTGATTCCATTGATACTGAGGCCTAGGTGAGCTATAATCTGTCCTTTGATACGAACTTTGCTGCGTATTAGTCTGATTCGTGCGAGGCGGATACGCCTGCTGCAAAAGAACCTTAGTCTTTAAATCTTTCGTTTTCTTGTCTGATTTCTCTTTCTCTTCTTTATCTCTATTTTCATAATACTGGGCAGTTGCAAGTATTTGCGCAGTTGTAGAGACAGCCCACGCACTTTCGGAATCTTTTAATTTATTACATAGCTCAGGTAACAAATTGTGCACAAATTTATCGACAAACAATCTCTGTCCTCCTTCTGTACTCATATCCTGACCACTGTGATCTACAAAAGTCTCTTCGAACCTCGTGAAAAAGTCGGAGACACTTTCGTCTTTCTTTTGCCTGCATGCGGACAACTTGTCCCAATTAACACGTAATGCTGGCATTAGAGTCTTCATTAAGTCGATTATCCTACCTGGAAGATTAGCAATTAGAGGCTCGGGTTTGGAACCACCTATTTGCTGACCATCTGCTGCAATAATAGCTGCCCAATCACCACCTAGGGCAACTGGATGATTCTCTTTACGTATTTTAGCCCAAATTGGTTGCGGTACTACATTACCAAATAACATGTCAATGTCCGCCAGATTCATTACACAAGCCTCAACTGTCTGCGTTAATTCTTTATAGTATCCGGCAGGATTTTTACGCGGGTCTGGCAAGGCCTGCTTCACTGCTAGCACTTCGGCTCGCTTCCATGGAATGTGTATCCACACTCTCTGGAATTGCGCCGGAGCGGCTACAACACCATTTATTGCATCAGCTTGTACAGCTTCGCGCCAAATTGGAGGAACCTCCCTCATTGGATATTGGCGATTTAGCTTCATACTACTTTTCTCTAAGTCTCTCGGTGAACGAAGTGATGGATCATTCCTATAACTTAAAATCAGTTCCATCGCTTCTTTTATATTTTGACCTACTATCATTCCTGCAGCAAACTCTTTCTGAATTTTAATTAAGTCTTCTAAATTCGATTCAACGTCATCTTCTTCTACTTCCTCACGTAAAAGCGAGCACATCTCGTCAAAGACATATCGTTGCGTTGGTTCATTCCATTGCATAAATGTATCTAGTACATCTCTCGTACTATATCTCCTACTCTTCAAAATCCATCTGAGAGCCGTGGAATCTAAAATCCCCCGTTCCTCAGTACTTGGAAGCTGACTACGCCTTTGTACAGAATCAGAAGTGGGAGTCTTAATTAAGGTTTTATAGAAAGGAGACAGAATGTTAGAAACTGAATCAGTGATTCTTCGACGAACAGAAAGTGGAGTCAACATACTAGCAGACGCAGAGAACACAGTAGAAGTAGGAATAGATAACGGAACAGTAGGTGTAAGCGATACAGGTATAGGTAAAGAAGTCGGCAACCCAGGAAGAGGAGGTGCCGAAGGGATATTCACATTAACCACAGGAGGTACAGGAACTTGATTCTGAGGGGCAGGAGCAGGAATACCAGGTTGTCCAGCAACCGGCAATTGAACATTCGGTACAGGTGGAGCCACAATACCCTGTGCATACGGTGGTGGTGACTGTAACAAGTAAGACAACAGAGGATCGTTTTCGGGGTCCTCTAGTATCTTAGTTGTACTCGATGGCAAGGCAGGATAGCACTTGTCGATTGCTAAATTATGCTCTCTAATGGCCACCTCTACGGCCTTCTCAGATTCGTTGACTTGCAGCTGTTTAGCCGCCTGTTCTAAAGTCAACTCTTGCTCTTTCTGTTCTTTCTTCAACCTTTTAATTTCTCTCTGTTTGGATTCTTTTCGCCAGTAACGGAAAGAATCAAACATTGCCGGCCGGGCTTTCTTCCTAAACAATTTTGCTTCTAAATTGTCAAGGATTTCTGGTTCAAAACTACCATGTAGTGGCCAACTAAGGACACCATCCTTTTCAGTGTATCGGACCCACACCTCATTATAAGATATAGGACCCACACCATGCTTACAATACAAATCATATAGAGGAGTCCCAATCGGAGGAACCAGACATGAGTCCTCCAATCGTGAATCACTGTTGCAACCGAAACACGACAACATACAATTTTTCCGACTTACCATTTTTCAGTCCGGAACACAGAACAGACAAAACAAGAAACAGATATGTGCACCTGAACCAAGAACTTAGGCCTACCAAAAGCGAACTGATGTATCGATACCCAAACTAAACCAAATAGATTATCGTAACCAGAACAACCAGTGATAATCTTACGAAACAAAACCAAACCAAGAACCGAAAAAGGATTCTAACAACCCTCACGAATTAACCAGCTAGCAACCACTAAATACTTAACTGAGGCACTGAAGACGTCACCAAGGAGAAACCCGTCACGTTTCGCTGTACTAAGGACTGCACCTCGGGTCCAAGACAGGGCGACGGTCAAGGCAACGGCCCACTGCAGCCGTCCTGAACGGGAACCCTCGTGGAAGAGAACGTCGGGCCACTTTTGCGATATGCCGGGATCGATGAAGTGGGGCGCCTCCCTCAGGAATCTTCACACGAAGCTCCTCGAACTCTTCAGGCTTTTGGACCGGTACCGAATGACGTCGCCCGACGTTGGGCGCCAATTGGAGTTCTGGACTTTTTGGTTCCGTCCAGAGGTGTCAGGGAACAACACCCGAAGACCCCGGAGTTCCACCTGCCTTGGTGCACAAATAAACAGAAACACAGGCTTCTCGATGGTGGCGTCAAAGACCAAAGGTTTATTACTGCAGGGACACAGAAGTCACAGAAACCACGCATGGGCAGTGTCTAGGAGCCTGTTCGATTTGTACAAAGAGGGTTGCTCCTTATATACTAAAAATTGGGCTTCAGGCAAATTCTTCACATGTTAGTACATTCCCAAACCTTTGTGTCCCAAACAATAAATATTTGGCGTTGCACAGGAATCGTCAATAATATCTGATGTCAAAACATTACAAACGAGGGGTTCCCACTTTTCCATCATAATCGCATGTCAGCTTTTCATTCAAGACCCGGACCGCCTCATCGTAAATTTCGTTACCTCCCCCTAATAAAGGCCCAGAAGGAAAGGAGCAGAGCCAGGTGTAGGAGATAGAAAAGCAGGATAAGGGATGTTTGTGGGTTGTAAATGGGCAAGGCTACCGGCTTCGGCCGCCTAATCGTGATCAGGCCAACGGACACAAGAACCAGTATAGCAGGACTGGCCTCGGGCAGAGGAGGCAGCCTTTGTCGAGTCATGCAGTTACAGCGTGTTCTGTTCCAAGGTGCACGTGTCACTAAAGAGGTGAATCGCCGGCTAAGCCTACGTGTCCTTAATTGAAATGAAGTGATCAGAGGTTATTGCGTATGTGAGGGCAAGAAACACAAAATGGCTGCCATGATCTATGATGGATGCCATGGGTAGATCAGAAATGTGTTTGTAACAGGAGTACTCTTGCTCGTAGCATAGCGAAAACACCAGGATATGCTAAATGGATCATTTGCGGTTCGCTGATACCAATATTATGTATTTCCGACAATATTGAAAACACGGGTTCAAATTGTCACGGAACCTCACTGGCCCTTTGCGAGCGCAAATATGAATGATGAATCAGGCTGTTAGTTTCCTGGTTTTATTGAGTATTCTAGTCAGACAATGAAATGTATTGAAATGGGAGTTATGCTGTAACCGATGTACGAATGTATAGGAGTGGAATCCGAAATGGATTGGGTAATAATAAGCATCTATTCTCTGTCATGGGCGCCAAGAGGTCTCGAGGGGCGTGGCATGCAGGCCGATGAAGACGGACGCGTGAGAGCCAGGCTTGCCGATTATCCTTAATAATTGCTGACACCCCGATGCCGGGGGCATGAAACAGACCCTTCGCCACTGCTGGGTAACCTTTGGGCTTGACGATTGAGGGACTCTGGCACCTGAGGCACGGCACTTACTGTGCTGTGCGGAAAATAAGTCTTTGGCTCCGCGATATCAAGATGACAGCGCTCGGTGGCTGGGAGCGCCCCGAGTCCGCATAGCAGCTCTTCCTGCTTCCCGGGAGTGCCTACCTGACCCGGGGGGGAACCAAACTGCCTGACGGATAGCTGGAGGGGCGGTCTGGGTGAGCACCGGGAGGTGCTTCTCCAGCCTGGCCCCCGGAAGGTCCCACCGTCCGGTGGTCGCTCGTCTCCTTCATTACAAGGATAGGGATTTTTTGCTGCAACAGGCACGCTCTTCTGGGCCATATTCAGTGGATAATAGCAGAGTGTTGATTTTCCCTGATTATACATTGGAGGTCCAGCGTCACCGCACATCCTTTTTAGCTGTTAAGAAGGCATTGCCTGATGAAGGGCTCCAGTACTCATTGATGTTCCCGGCTCATCGGTGAATAGTATTGGATGTAAAACTCACTTTTGTGATGATCCCAAGGAGGCTTGAGACTGGATTGAATCCTACAAGACAGGCCGCGGGTTGACGGAATGACGACGCAAGACTCCCCCGGGGGAGCGGCGTTCGCAAAGAGCCAGACGGACAATGCATCGCTGTAACCCTCCTGCGGACACCTAGTGCCTCTCAGATGGAGGAGAAGTCTGATGCACTGAGAGTGGTGTCAGAGCTATTGCAGGACCATAAACTGCCGTCTGGAACAGACACTAAGTCGAAGAAGGGCTCTTATGTGGCAGTCTCGGATGAGTCTCAAGATGACAGTGTTAAGTTGCCACATGTTACTTTGGGGACAGCAGATGATCTTATTTGATTGCTCTGATACCTATTATTGCCTCACTTTCGCTCTCCCTCTTTCCTCTGGTCTATCGCTTGGCGCTTATTCTATTCCCGGTATTGCAGGCAACGCTCTGACTTTTTATGACCGTTTTATGCTGCTGGGATGGAGGGGTGGTGGGGGTAGTTCTCTATGCTCTTTTATGTGAGCCCCCGAACAAGGGGTAATTGGTGTTATTAGAAGCATGGGCGCTGCTCTGGTTGTTGTTTTTGTTGCAAATCAGCGTCTGCTTATAGCCCCCTCCCCCTAGATCCTCTGTAGCTCATAGAGGATACTGAGTGTGTAGTGAGTTTGGAAGAGGTCTAGCATTGTAGTGCCTGTTCTGGGGAGGGAGGGTCACAGGTTTTTCTTGTTTAGTATTGAGGAATTGTTTGGGCTTTTGCGTATCTCCTTAAAAAGGTTTATAGGGTACTGTGCAGTGCTTTATCATGGGATTGTTACTTGAATTAAAAATGTATATTGTGGAATGTCAGGTGCATGCATACAATGGTGCGTCGTCATAAGATACAGCAATATTTAGTCCGTAGAGGGGTTCAGATCGCACTCCTCCAGGAAACGCACATCACACGACAAGAGGGTCTCACCCTGCAGTGTAGATGGCACGGTCAGCTTTTCTCTACAGCTTATTCTGCCTTTCCACTGGGAGTGTTAACATGAATTAGGGCAGGGGTTCCTTTTTAGCCTATGCAACAATTGGTGAACCCAGAGGGGAGATATGTGATGGTCGTGGGTCGACTTAATGGCAGGGAGATAGTGCTAAGCAACATATATGCACCCAACACGGAACTGTCTGGGAAATTGGCACCATATTTGACGGGGTCTGTGATTATGGTGGGGACTTTAATTCTATTCCTAATGTATCCCTGGACAGGTCTCATCCCCCTCTTCCAGATGCCCCTATTCATAAGATTTCTAAGGCTAGAAGGGATTGGCAACATAGATGGGGGTTAGTTGATACATGGAGGGTACATCACCTGGGTGTGCGCGATTGTTCCTTTTTTCAGCAGTGCACGAACTCCATGTTTGCTTAGATGCGATACTGTGTTTCCCAGATATTCACGCAGCAGTCAAGTATAGTGAGTACCTCACTCGAACAATCTCAGATTATAACCTGTTACTCTTACGGATACACTGGGCCCAAACGTGCCCCACAATCCCGACATGGCGCTTAGCCCCAGAATTGTTAAAGGACCAGGCCATTTGTGCGGTGGTGAGGGATGGCGTTACTCAATATTTCCTCGTGAATACTGGCTCAGCGTCCTCAATTGCTGTTGAATGGAATGCCTTTAAGGCTGTGCTACGGGGTAATTGTATTACCAACATGATAGGGGTGCGTAGGATGCTCTTACAGGACATAGAGACTGCAGACCAGCGACTGCACGAGGCGGAGCAGGGATGACCTGGACACCTGGATAGGCAGCAGAGTTTATTGGAGGTGAGGCAGGGGAAGTTGCCACGTGGGTTGAGCGGCTGCACTGTTTTGATTATAAAAAATGCGTAGCATGCGCTCATGCAGAGCGTGATAAATCTGGACCGTTGCTGGCGTGGCTAGCCAACCCCGCTAGGCGGGGTATGGTCATTTTAGAATTATGAAGCCCGTCGGGGAAAATTTGCTATACCCAGCAGGAGATTAATTACAAATTGATTGCTTATTATTCAGACCTATATAGGAGCAAAGTGATGCCGAATTATGCTGTTATTTGGGAGTTTTTAGCTAGCGCTGCTCTTCCAAAACTTGATAGGACACAGGAGGAGTTGATAGGGTAAGATATAATGATTGGGGAAATTTGGGGAGCGATTAGGCATATGGCATGGATGAAGACCCCTGGGGCGGATGGTTTGACGATTGAGTTTTATTTGATTTACATAGATCTTCTGGCTCCCAAGTTAGTAATATTTTATAATACAGCAAAGCATGCAGGACAACTGCCTGTCACCACTCGTGAGGCCATTATTATCCCACTTCTGAAACCAGGGAAATCACCCTCGGATAGGACCACTTATCGTCCACTGTCTAAAATGACTACTTATCATAAGATTTTAAGTCGGATTTTAGCAACCTGGCAGGATTTATCCCAACAAAGAACACAGCCATAAATGTGAGGTGCCTGATTCCAGTATTGGAAGCTGACACTTATGAAAAATCAGCCGCCGCCATTCTATCGGTTGACATAGAGAAAGCATTCAATAGTTTAGAATGGCCTCATTTAGTTCAAGTCATGCGCAGGTTTGGCTTGGGAAATGGTTTTGTTGATTGGACGGTGTTGTTGTACAAGCATTCTACTGCACGGGTGAAAACGGGGGGGCCTGATTTGGCTGCCAGCGTTGGGGGCCACATGACGAGGCAGGGCTGCCCTTTCTCTCCTCTGTTGTTTGCCCTGACCATGGAGCCCTTAGCGGCCCAGGCCAGGACGGGCAGCGATATCTGGGACTTTGTGTACAGGGTCAAATCCATTTTATTGCACTATATGCCGATATTCTACTCATGTTTTTAGCTAATACAGCTGATGCCCTTGCTGGAAGAAAGAGGTTGCTTCATGACCTTGGCACTGTTGCTGGACTATGGATGAATTGATAAAAGTCTTGCCTATTCCCAGCTGCTCCATTGGTTGGTGGCCTTCCATGTACTGATGTCGTGCAGTGGTAACATCGTTGTCTGCCGTATCTGGGGACCGAATTTATCATTTTCAGTCAGATTTATTGGAAGGTAATGTGGGTCGGGTCTTCCGGGGATTTAAAAGTAGCTTTGACTTCTGGAACACCCTACCCCTCTCAGTTGCTGGCCAAGTGGCCCGCCTCAAGATGATGACCCTCCCCAGGCTGCTGTACTATTTTAGTACCATCCCAGTGCGCATACCGGCGTTGACTTTGAAACAGCTCCAATCGATGATCACTGGGTTTCTCTGGTCTGCTGGCAGACGAAGGGTGGCATTGAAAACCCTAACGAGGCAAAAGTCAGAGGGTGGACTTACAGTTCCTGATTTTGAGACCAATTAATTGGCAGCTCTGCTACAGTGGCTCACCCAGGCAGTCGCGTTGGAATTTAGAGAATCGGATGACCGGAAGGGCATGCGGGGATCTGGGCAGGTACTCTCTCACATTATTTTGCAACTGCTGTTGAGGCTTAAGGCACTGACACACAAGTTGAGGATGTTTTGGCTCTGTTGGAACAGGAGCCAGAAAAGAACGTGTCTACTTATGCACCTGAGATCCCTTTAGCAATGTGCACTGTTCTGCCGCATGGGAGCAGCTGGGCTGTGCTGACCGACTGGAAGGAGAGGGGAGTGTACACAATGGAGGACTTGTATGAGGACAATGCCTTGCTTCCCTTCAGTACGTTGCGGGAAAAGATACGTCCTGCCTCGTGGGGACTTTCTGTTCCATTCGGCCTTCATTGCGGCCATACAAAAGCATTGGAAGGTGGGGGTTATCTGAACCCCAAATCTCAATGGTCTGCCAGTATGTAGTATTAGCAGCGGGCATCTTTAAGGCAGTCACCTGCCTATACAGGCGTATGACGCACAAAGCCCTAACTCTGCTGCTGACACTGCAACAGAAGTGGGAGGTGGACTTAGGTGAAGAAATGCTCGATAAGACGTGGGCTGGACTAGTGGAGCGGGGGTGGAAAAGCACTTGAAATGCTTGTTTTCAGCTGGTGCATTTTTTAATTCTCTACCGGCGTACTTCACCCGGCTAAAAGTATTGCATATTTCCACACAGGTTCAGCAGCAGCAACTCGGAAGGTGCGGATTTCCATCACATGATGTGGGCCTGTCCCCAGTTTGTGACGTATTGGGAAGTGATGGTTACGCTGCTGTGTGACATCACTTAGAAGGACATAGAGCCAACAATCGGTACTTGTCTACTGCACTGGTTCCCGTATACCTCTAAGAACAAGATCGCCAGTAAGTTTTTGGACTTGGGCCTTCTCTTGGCTAAAAGAGATATTACGGCACATTGGAAATCCAAGAAAGATCCAAGTGTTCAGAGATAGAAGGCCAAACTCCTAAAATGGACGGAAAGTGAAGGCACAGTTAGAGTACAGTTGGAAAGCGTTAGCAATTCTGCTGAAAGTTCCGGAGGTTGAACAGGATGCGGACTCCACAGCTAGGGATTAGGTTGTTGTGTTCTGATCAAGGTGTATTCACTAATTGACTACCTCTATCTGGGGTATTCCTGAGTTTCTTTGCCTCTAACAGCATTGTACTCCCAGATACTGGCTGCATTATACCTGTTATGTACTCTTTTGGGCTACACCTTGCTTTTACCATAAATGTTGATATAAGTGATAAGCCGGGGAGGGTAAGGGATAAGTGAGAGGGGGGTAGTTTTGTTTCCTATTCTTAAATGTGTGGCACGGGTGCTTCCAGTATGCTCTTCATTGATAATTATTGTCTTCGTGGTGTGATAGCGGGCCAGAAAATCAGGCAAGGAGGCCGAATATAGTGGGCAATGACCGATACTTTATTCCAATACCAGTACTTGCCAAATCAAATGTCACTGGGGAAACACCAAAATAACAAGGCTCCAGAGTATGACGGCTCGGCTTCTTCCTGGGTCACTCTGAGGTTGCTGGGTCTTCGGGGAGGTCCGGAGCTGGGGCGGTCCTCGGAGGTATAGGGGAGAGAGAAAACAAGGGAGCAGTTAATCCGACCGGACTATAATACACGCGAACCGCAACCGATATCCGGGTCAGGTGAGGGGATTAAGAGCGACCGTGAGGGAGGGGAAGGTACGGCAGGAGGTAGGGAAGGAAGGGACAGGGTATAGAGAGAGAAAGGGTATCTCGTGACTGGTCCGTGAGGGAATGGGCTATCGCTAAGGTGCTATACATGTGGAGAAGTGCTATACAGAATGAATACAGTGTTGGGCCAGGCCTGGTGATACTAAAGAGTTCTATATATATATACAGAGCACCTAGTGTGCTATGGAGGTTGTTCTACGGTACTCACACGCTCCGCCGCAACTCTCCGGTGAGTTGCGGCCGCTCTCCAGCTACCTCCTGTGGACTCCACCAGTCCTCACTCCACACGTCTTCGGCTTCTTCGGTCTCCTGTTCCACTTCCAATCTGGTCTGAGTCTCCTGCCACGAGATCGCTGCTCCGACGCTGCTTGGGTCTCTGCTTCCGCTTTTTCCAGTGTCGGGGGCTGGAGTGGAGGAGGGACTTCCGGGGTCACAAGGTTGTGTTTCCTGAGGGAGGTTGTTCCTGATTGGATCCTGTAAGAAAGGACAGAGGGGTGGGGTGTAGGTTGTCATGTCCGTATCTAGGGATGCCTCGGGCCGGATTCATGATAAGGAGAACGTCCGAGTTGAGGAGGCTCAGTCGGGGCATGAGACGATGCCGCATCACATCCCCTTCCCCTAGCTGTCCTTCTTGTACGGGTTAGGGCAATGGGATAACAGGAGAGGAAATCAGCGTTTCCCTGGTCCGTCCCCTTCTGATGGATAGTTCTGAACTGGTATGGTTGTAGGGACAGGAACCAGTGGAGGACCCGGTCATTATGTCCTTTATTCCAGGCCATCCACTCCAGAGGGGCATGATCTATATTTATGAGAAAGTGCCTTCCATCCAGATAGTAACGGAGACTTTCAACAGCCCACTTTATGGTGACAGCCTCTTTCTCCACGACTGCATAGTTCATTTCCCAAGGAAATAGTTTCCTACTGAGATATAGGATTGGTCTCTCGTTTCCATTGTCAACTCTTAGGGACAGTACTGCACCTAGACCTTGATCTGATGCATCCGTCTGCAGCACGAAGGGTTTGGAATAGTCTGGGCTGATTAAGACAGGACTGGAGGTAAGGGCATACTTGAACCTGTTAACGGTCTGCCAGAGTATAGGAGAGGGGTTCCTCAAATCAACGTCTGTTCTTGCAGTTTTCTTAAGTAAGCCTGAGAGGGGGGCAGCCCTTTGGGAAAAATCGGGTATGAACCTTCGGTAGTAACCGAGCAGTCCCAAAAACGCTCGGAGGTCTTTTCGTGATTGGGGGAAAGGGAGAATTGGATGGCTTCAATTTTGTTCTTTTGGGGTCGTATAACACCCTCGCCCAGGAGAAAGCCAAGGTATTTTACTGTCTGGGCTGCTAGAGTGGTTTTAGAGGGGTTGATGGTGAACCCGAATGCTCCCAGGGAGGTGACAACCTGGTACAAGTGGTTTAGGTGTTGTTCTCAACTATCGCTATATATAATTATATCGTCCAAGTTTGCTCCGGCGTATTGGGAATGGGGTTTCCGGATATGATTCATAGCTCTCTGAAAGGTTGCAGACGCGCCATGAAGGCCGAAAGGTAAAACAGTGAATTGGTACAAACCCTCCGGGGTGGAAAAGGCAGTCTTTTTTTATCCAGTGAGTTTAGGGGTATCTGCCAATAACCTTTGCATAGATCGAGTGTGGATATATATTTGGCCTTTCCTATTTTTTAGACCATTTCGTCTACTCGAGGAAGGGGGTAGGAATCGAAATTGGATATCTTATTCATCTCGAGGAAATCGATGCAAAACCTTATTGATCCGTCGGGTTTGGGTACTAGAACGATGGGGGAATTCCAGTTGCTTATGGAGGGCTCGATGATCCCCATTCGCAACATCTGTTCTATTTCTTGTCTTATGACTGTTCTACGGGCCTCCGGGACCCGTTAGGGTCTTAGGCATACCACCCTTCCTGGTTCGGTTTGAATTGCGCGTTCTATAACCGAGGTACGCCCCGGAGAGGAGGAAAACACATGTTGTAGGGGTTGTAGAACCTCCTGAGGTTCTGTTTTTGTGGTTTGGGTAACTCGGGATCTATACAGGTCTCAAAGGGGATAGGCAAGTGAAGGTTGGAACCAGATAGGACCGGTCGGGTCCTTCCCATTTCTTGAGGTGGTTTATATGGTATATCTGGGTAGTACCCCGTGTGGGGTCCAGCTCCAGCTCGTAGGTAACAGGGGTCACTTGTCGGAGAATGGCATAGGGGCCCTGCCACTTGCCTAATAGCTTCTGGTCAGAGGATGGCATCATTAAGAGGACTTGATCACCAACGGCAAAGGTACAGGTTTTGGTGACCTTATCGTATTACTGTTTTTGAGAGGCTTGGGCGCTTTCCATGTTTTGTCGGACTATGTCCCTAATAAGAGACAGATGAGTTTTGAGGTTCTCTACATATTCCGGGAGGGGTCGAGTACGGTCGGGTTCTGCCTCCCAGGCCTCTTGGGCCATGTCCAGAAGGGTACGGGTAGGACGACCGTACAACTGCTCGTAGGGGGAATATCCTGTACTACTCTGGATTTTGCAGCGGATGGCGAACAGGGCCAACGGCAACATCTCCTCCCACCTTCTGGCTTCTAGGGCCAACATTTTCTTGAGTGTTTGTTTTAGCGTGGCGTTGTACCGCTTGACTAACCCATCCGTTTGCGGGTGGTAAGCGGATGTTCGGATCTGTTTTATCCCCAATTGTGAGCAGACCTGTCGCATAAGCGCAGACACAAAAGGGTTGCTCTGATCCGTAAGGACCTCCCTGGGAAACCCTACCCTGGAAAATATGGCGATTAACGCTTTGGCTATGCTTTGTGCAGTGGGGTGAAGTAGGGGTATGGCTTCGGGGAAGCGAGTGGCGTAATCCACAAGAACTAAAGCATAACGACAACCGCTTCGGGAAGGTATAAGGGGTCCTATTATATCCATGCCAACCCAGCTAAAGGGCACATCAATGAGAGGAAGAGGGTGTGGGGGGCTTTAGGTGGTCTATATCTGCTTTTTTTCTGGCAGACCGGGCATTCACGACAATATATCTTGGCCTGTTGGTGTATGCCCGGCCAATAAAACTTCTCTAAGATGGCCTGCCCTGTTTTCTCATCGCTAAAGTGACCCCCCAATAAGTGAATGTGGGCAAGGAACAGCACCTTATCCCGAAAGGGGCCTGGTATCAATAACTGTGGTTTTTGACGGGGACCGCCTTTTCTGTATAACAGTCCGTTTCTTTTGAAGAAATAGGGACCTACTTGTAAGGGATCTTCGTTCTCCAAAGCCTTTCTCCATGCTTCCTGTAGGTTGGAGTCTTCCCTTTGTGAGGCCCTGAATTCCCTATCCGTCTGCCAGGGATGTTCTTCGGGTAGTACGGGGCACTGGCATACTCTTTCCTTTCCTTTCTTTTCTCGTTTTGGGTTTTTCGAGGTCTGGGAGTCGGGACAGCAGGAGGCTGTTCCCGGGAAAAAGGGGCTTCATTCCACCATTGGGCCAATGAATCTGTTGTGTCTTGCAGAAGCCGCGGAAGACCTGAGTAATCGCTCCCCAAGATGGCCAGTTCTGGGAGATTAGGTACCAGTCCCACCGTAAGATCGGTTCCTGGATCTGCAGGATGTTGTACTCGTATCCAAGCAGTTGTATATCTCTTTGTATCCATTGGACGCATTGGATGGCAACCATGCCAGTGGGCGGACCAACAGGGGTTGAGAAGTCTTGAGGCCTTAGGACACTTTGTCTACAACTCGTGTCGGCTAGGGCGAAGACGGGTTGGCCATCAATGTTCACTGGACAACAAAACGGGGGAGGTGTGGCCCCGGAAGTGACGCATACATAGTTCTGGACGAGGCCAACCGCCATAGGTTCTTCCTTCTGTGGGCACGCACGGGCAATGTGGCCAAAACCCCCGCAATTGTAGCACTGAGGTCCTAGGTTGGGTGGTCGGTATAGTATAGGTGCAGGTAGGAGGGGAGGTGGGTCTGGTCTCCTTGGTAGGGGTGGTCGATGGGGTCGGACACCAACCGGGTTATGCTGTCGGCTTGGGTGTTCCTGCTTGGTTCTCTGGAGCGTTTGTGCTCGACTGTAGCAACTTGCTATTTCGACGGCCGTATCTAGCGTGAGGCGAGTGTGTTGCCTTACCCACCTCTGGGTGGCTAGATGTAGGGAAGCCAGGAACTGTTCCAGGTAGATCTTTCCGAGAATATTCTGTTTCGTGGAGGTATCCGGTCGAAGCCACCGATTGGTTAAGTCCTTAATCCGGAATGACAGGGCTCGGGCGTTTCTTGGGACCCTTCTTTGGCTTGCCGTAGTTTGACCCTGTAGGTTTCGTCATCGATACCCAAGCGTTCCAGGATACACTTCTTAATGTCCTCATAGGGTGTGTTACCCTGGATATTGGCTTGTTGATAAGCCGCCTGTAGATCCACGGTCAATAGAGGTCCCAGATATTGGTGCAAGCGATCCACTGGCCATGTGGCGGCCTGGGTTAGTCTCTAAAAATTCGTGAAGAAGTAGTCTGGGTCCTCCCCCGGTACATACTTCTGTAGGGCAACCGAAGGAAGGGAGGTCAGCGGTCTTGGTTGTCCCAAGGTGTCTCTTAGTTTACCCATCGCCTGGTCATGCGCGTCTCCCTGACCCTTGAGGACGTCAGGTAGTTGTCCCCTGTCGTCCTCCGCAGTCTTCAGGAATCGTTCTATCATCTTTCCTAATTGTTCTTAGGTTTCGGCCATTTTCTTAACTGCGGCCTCCACGCTTCCAGCGGAGCCCACTTCTGACACCACCTGTCCTCGTGGGTTGATAGCAGGCCAGAAAATCAGGCAAGGAGGCCGAATATAGTGGGCAATGACCGATACTTTATTCCAATACCAGTAGTTGCCAAATCAAATGTCACTGGGGAAACACCAAAATAACAAGGCTCCAGAGGGTGGCGGCTCGGCTTCTTCCTGGGTCGCTCTGAGGTTGCTGGGTCTTCAGGGAGGTCCGGAGCTGGGGCGGTCCTCGGAGGTATAGGGGCGAGAGAAAACAAGGGAGCCGTTAGTCCGACCGGACTACAATATACGCGAACTGCAACCGATACCCGGGTCAGGTGAGGGGATTAAGAGCGACCGTGAGGGAGGGGAAGGTAGCGCAGGAGGTAGGGAAGGAAGGGACAGGGTATAGAGAGAGAAAGGGTGTCTTGTGACGGGTCCGTGAGGGAATGGGCTATCGCTAAGGTGCTATACAAGTGGAGAAGTGCTATACAGAATGAATACAGTTTTGGGCCAGGCCTGGTGATACTAAAGAGTTCTATATATATATACAGAGCACCTAGTGTGCTATGGAGGTTGTTCTGGGGTACTCACACGCTCCGCCGCACCTCTCTGCAAAGTTGCGGCCGCTCTCCAGCTTCCTCCTGTGGACTCCACCAGTCCTCACTCCACACGTCTAAGGCTTCTTTGGTCTCCTGTTCCGCTTCCAATCCGTTCTGAGTCTCCTGCCACGAGATCGCTGCTCCGATGCTGCTTCGGTCTGTGCTTCCGATTTTTCCAGTGTCCGGGGCTGGAGTGGAGGAGGGACTTCCGGGGTCACGAGGGTGTGTTTCCTGAGGGAGGTTGTTCCTGATTGGATCCGGTAAGAAAGAACAGAGGGGTGGGGTGTAGGTTGTCATGTCCGTATCTAGAAACGCCTCGGGCCGGATTTATGATAAGGAGAACATCCGAGCGGAGGAGGCTCGGTCGGGGCATGTGACGATGCCGCATCACATCTTGCCATTAGCGGAACGACTGCCTTTGATGCTCTTGTTGATTGTTGCACCTATTATAATGTGGAACGTTACATGATTTCTGTTGCATATGGCTTGGTGATGACTCCCTGGGTGCGACCAGGGTAGGTTGATGTTAAATAAGCACATGATTGCCTTTTCATTCTGCACATGATGGAATGTTTTTGTTTTGGAAACAATAAAATATATATTTTTTTAAATGAGCGGCATGTTTACAAAAACATGTTATATTATGATGAATAAACACACACAGCACGTTCATCATTCTTAATACGTGTCTGCTTGGCGACGTGTCACACCACATCTCAATAGATTTTAACCGATATTGCAAGGCATAGCTTGTTAGACGTGGATAAACTCAGATTAAGGATCAGCAAACAAAGTCAAGTTTTCCTCTTCTTCTTTCAATGGGACATTCTACTTTTACACCATTGCCTTGGTTTCTTACTCTCCACGAGCTACCTTCCCACGGCCCAAGAGCATACAAAAAGTACAATATTTATTTGAAGTGGCACTACCATTAAAACAACATTAGGTTGGTTATCAGGAATCTGTCTGCTGCAAACAGAGGTCTCGGGTCCATTTTGTAAAAATAGAAGAATGTGCATGTATGTGTAACACAACACTGGCATATGCGCTGGGTGCTACACAATGTGATGTGAAGTGTCTTGTACCTTTGTCTCATGTGAACGTTTGGGTCTCACACATCATAAATATGCAAGGGGTCATTGACCCTGCACTTCACTACGGGAAGAGGTGTGGCGCTGTGGCCAGGGCGACTGACACTGGTCGCTGGGGCCCCCGGCACCGGTGGCAGGTCATGAGCATGGGAGGGGTTAATCTTCTCAAGAGCCCCCAGCGCCAGGATGCCTCTGGGTAGCTGTGCGCATTACAAATACTGTATTTATTTATGCGGTCATGAAAATTAAACTTAGCAGAGACAATGTATTCAAATACTTCTCTACCTTGTGAAAAAAAATTAAGAGTCCAAATAATTCCACTTTATACCTCTATAGCAGATTGTCCAGCCGTTTCTATAGTGAGAGCGACTTATGATAACTGGAAATAGTCTTGCGCTACTAATGACTTTGATCATTGTTACAGTAGTGACCATATCGGATACAGCCAAAATAGTGACCACACATTTCAGGTTCTTAGTAGCAACCAGTCAGATGTATATCACAAATTAAACCATACTTACATATATATACTTTCCTTCATAATGTTGTGTTGTCAGTATTCTGGATACTATTTTTGACACTCTAGGTTATGATAGAATATTGACCACCCAACGAATAAAACAAGATTACCAACTTCAATTTTAGGAAAAACGTTATCAATATTAAAAGCCTTCAGATGACTAATGAAATAACAACCACAGCAACAAGGGCCCACTGGCACGACGGAAAAACTAACAACTATAAATCTTCCTTACACACATGAATTTTCATTCAAAGAGCAGCTTTAAGTATGTTTTGGATTATATTCTAAGTTCCACAGGTTGTCACAGTGTGCAGCCTGGAGATGAATACTGCTGCCTTCCTTAATGTGGCTCAACCTTCTGAATGACATACTGTTCTGGGATGAACATCCGGGAGCTACTTATAGGATACTGGCGAGTTACCAGTAGCTCCTGAGCTACCGGTTGGAGACCCCCTGCTCTATACCACCCTTCCATAAGCCCCAAAATGACATATCTCAATCCTGCTCTCTCCATAACTCAACACACCTCTAACCATTATGCTCTGTTACTTTCAATTTTGGTCCTCTAGATCCTGCCGTTGAGGCCCTGACAAAGTCTGACAGGCAAATGGATCACCAGCTTCCCTGTAGCGTCGCTGCTTGGACTTATTTTGAAGGGCTGATGGGCTGTACAGCAGAACATACCTGGTCCCATATTACTGATAGAGTGCACTGCCCTGGCCTGCACAACGGCCCACCTTTAACTGGCTGCACCAGTCTCAGGCTGTATAACTTTGAATGTGGAGCGGCTCTTTAAAGCAGCCTGATCACCTTTCAATGTGCAGGCAGCAACCGCCTTGCCCTTCAAAGAGGCCCAGAGATTCCCCTGCATGCGGGTGTAGTGAGTGTCTGGATGTTCCATCCAACCATACCCCACATATCTGTTTCTGGTTGTGCTAGAGTATGACATGACCCTAAATCTCACAGATACTGCTCTTAATGATTGATAAAAGCTCTTGTTTACACATCAGCCTCGCCTACCTCCAGGTCCTGTATTATCTCATCACAAAGGATGAAGTTCCTTTCAGAGTTGGGAAATGGGAGAATTTCAGATTCATCCAAAGCTTGCAAGTTACACAGTGCCTCAGGAGTTAGTAGATGTCCTTCCTGGGTTATGGCTTCTTTTAACACAAGTGAAGATATACATTGTTTTTTCAGTCAAGTAGTTAATTAATTTTCGCTGACTTCCATGTGTAAGTTAACACAGCAGCCATTTCACTTTATTAGTTCTTCCTTCGTGATTGCAAATTCAGTATCATTAATTATGTAATCGGAAATAATCCACTGTCCGTATGTGGAGGTCAGAAATTATTGATTACCATGTTGATCGAAAAGTACAATGATCTGATTAATACACTAATATGTATTTTGTGCTGTTCACCATTTGTTGAAAGTAGGTGGAGCAATGGAAAAAAACGACTATGCGTTTGTGCACAGCAGATCACAACGATGGCTCAGCATCAACACATTTGCATATTCTCCTTTGCTAGTCTAATGACCTTTATTTCCTTTCTATGGGCTACAGAAGTATTCCAACGCTGAGTTTGATGGAGATATTCGTCATCGAAACTCTGAGTGCACCAACTTTATGTTCTGGAAAAGCACCGGAAGACACCTTAACATTTATAATGTTAACAATCTACAGCATATAGAAAATGCCTTTATTCTTTGCAATGAGCGGCTCTTTGTCTGTGTGGCACTGCTGTGAGCTCATATAATCAAGGAGAAACAAATGTGTGGCTGGCACAGGCCACAGCAGCTCCCTGGGATGAAAGTTTTTGTCATTATGTCTTTGTATGAGAGAGTGTACATAATACATTGTTAGCCAATCACCTACGTGAAATAACCTATGTTAAATGAAACTTTGACAGATCCAAGAAAGTATGGCTGACAAGGCTCAACAAAACAACTCTACGCCTCTGTCAAAATCCCTTCATGTGTATTGCTTATTTGACTTTAGTCTGTTGATGACATAAGCTTGAACCTAAAAAGCAACTCATCAAGCCTGAAATGGCATGTCAATTAAGTGATCTAGGAAGTGGTGCATCTTTTGATAAGAGTTTATGATACAATGAGTAGTGACTTTGGGTCTGATTTATATCTTGGCGAATGCTGACAGACTGTCGAATATCCATGGTCCACCCGTCTGCTGCCGGGATCTATATGTTGCTAGTTTGACAGACCAAAGTTCGTCAGGGCCCTGCCATCTATGTCACATGCAGACTCCTCAACTGATGGAGTAAAGTCCCAAAAAGTGACAGAAAGTGGCATAACAGTCACAACTCTGCCCTTACAATCAAGATATTGCTTTCCGTCTGTATTACCATGGCGGACAATTCTCCACACCTCAGCTGACGGTGTCCCTCCAATAAAAGGGGATAAGCAGCCCCTACAAACCTTTTACATTGTTCAAAGCACAATGAACCTTCTATTGGGAGGTGCAGCATGCCGATGACTACCCACAATCATAGGAGGCATCTACACATAAATGTATGTATTAAGACCAGTCCACATTACTGTGGTCATGAAGATACGTGTTTTTTCAGTTACTATTCACCAGAACATGCAAAAAAAGCTCTCTATTGTTCTGTGCATGTCCTGAAAAATCGGTAAACTCCAAAGAACTTTCAATCGAAATGTAGTGTGGGTATTTGCCTATACACTCTGGCACATCAAGTTCAATTGAAGCAATGTTTTTGTGTCATTATTGGTTATCAGGAAATTACTGCATGGTGGGATGCTAGTGTAGCTGGCAACATTACCTTCCCATAATAATAGGAACAAATCTTGAGTGAAACCTAAATATGATAGACTCCCACAATTGCAAATGTATGTCATATACACCTGACCTTACATTTGTTCTAGCAATAGCTCCCATGAAATAAAAAAGTTAAATACCTCTCAACACTTATATATGGATGCAGTTCAGTGTAAGATAGATATTGTCTATATTCCAAATTCATATCCTCTTCTGAAGGCTAAGCAAAATAAATGCTCGTCATCACCTCTCCTGGCATCTCAACATGCCTGTCATTTGTCAGAAGTATTGATCCTTTACCAATGTAATTCTAGGACAAAAATGTATGTTACAGTATTTGTGCTAACACCTATCACAAATATCAGAATTACACTTAAATGTCCTTTATATAATTGGAAAATAGCCCTCTTTGAAGTGTCACCCCAAACTTTTTGTCTTCCTCCTCCTCTTTTTCTGACCTAGAGTTTTATATAGCGCAGACTTGATCCAAATCGAATATCAGATCACTTTACATAGCACCATTGCATTACATGAGGACACATACATTTTTGTTAGGCATGGGGAGTTTAAGGACTTCATTTATGAGAAATGACGCATCGCTGCATGAAAGCAGCAATGCGTCACTTCTCAGTGTGCACTCCTTGCGACATACCGGATGTGTCATATTTACTGTATGACACATCATGTCGCAAGGAGTTACAGATACGTCAGTATTTCTGACGTATCTGTATGGGGCAAAAGTGACGCATTGCTGGAGTGTGTCAAAAAAGTGACGCAACTCCAGCAATGCGTCCTTTCACATGGGGCAAGCCCCATGTGAGAGGGCCTGTGTCAGTCTTACGCCTGCTGTGAGGCGGGCGTAAGATTTTGACGCAACAGCGTCCTAGAAGTGACGCAGTGAAATCTCATCGATTTCACTGCATCACTTCTACGAGGCTTTTTGCGGGGGGAACGCCCCCCTGCATACATTCTACCTGACGCAGGTATAATGTAGCGCAGGGGTTTACAAAGTGACGCATCTGCTTAGATGCGTCACTTTGTAAATAGTGCGCAACCGGAGGCATGTTTTATGCCGCCGATGCCTCACAAAAAGTGATGCATCGGAAAGTGCAAAACTGAAGCAAGGCCTCATAAATGAGGCCCTAAGGGATTTTCCCAGAATCGCAAGATGTTCAGCGTCATTGCAGAGACTCGAACCCAATTCCCCAGAGTCAAGACCAACCGCCCTAGCTGTTAGGCCAACTCCTCTCCCCAGTTTATGTTGGCTTTAGGACTCTGAGCACTCTTCCACTACTAACCAGTGCTAAAGCGCATGTGCTCTCTTCTCTAAACATAGTATAATTGGCTTACACCTGTTTGGCATATTTAATTTACTTGTACATTCCTTGTAAAGTGGTATACCATGTACCCAGGGCCTGTAAATAAATGCTACTAGTGGGCCTGCAGAACTGATTTTGCCACCCACCCAAGTAGCCTTTTAAACCTGTCTCAGGCCTGCCATTGCAAGGTCTGTGGGTTCGACGTAGCATTTAGAACCACTATCCAGGCCTTAAACTCTTCTTTTATTACTGATAAGTCGCCCCTAAGGTAGACCCTATGTATCCCCAAGGACAGGGTGCTGTGAAGGTAAAAAGTAGGACATTCTATTTTATGTTTTGCATGATCCTAGTGGTGACAAAAATCCGAATTTATTTTCACTACTCCGAGGCCTACCTCTCAATTTGGATAGCATTGGGAATTCCTTAATACCCTTTAAACTGAAATTCCTGAATAGAAAGGAGTAGATGCAGTCCTTGCCAGCTTAAGAACCCTTTTGTAGATCTTGGTCACATGTTGGTTTATATTACTTTATTGTTTGATTAATTAAATAATTACAATCCATGTGAAAGAGAAAAGGTTAAAACATTATTCAAACAGTTTTCATTGTACTGAACCCAGGTGCTCTGAAAAATAAGCAATAATCAAAAATAGAATGGACACTGGTATCTACAAAACCTTTGGTTTGTATTCGAAAACCCTCATAGACATCCTGGTTTGATCGTTGCGGTGTATCTTTTTTCTGCCCCCTCAGGAGTCATGGCATATTCATAGGGTAGTCGATTAATGTGCTGAATGCCTGCCTCACCCAAGGCTACCTCCGGTACAGGTAGAAGTGTCCAGGAATAATGGAAAAGGATAAAAAGTGGGATACAAACAGTGTCTCACCTAAGAGTTTATTTATTTAAAAAAGGGGTGTAGGCACTATTAATAAAAAGAATTGCGATATGATGGTAATCGTGTTACTGGATTACCGCATGTCTTGAAAAATGTGTCCTCTTCCCTCCACTTTGATATAAAGCTCTGAAAAATAAGACAGTACAATTATTAGGTAAAAGCTCTAATCAAGAGCAGGATGACCTTCGCTTGGGTGCAAGCACGAGGTGGCATTATGTTAATGAGTATATTCAATAAAAGTAAGGATCCCTTAAAAAAAAACAATTAAACCACAGAACTGGAAAAAGCGTGACCTAGCACAGCGGGGAGAACATTTTTGTGGACCAGTGAGAAGTCAAGGGGACTAGAACAGCTTGCGGACTCAGTACTGTTCCGTCCAACAGGACAACCATTGTATGCTAAATGTGTTCCCTACGTCGAGTTTGACTTGATCTTTATTAAGCCACCCCAAGTTTAATGTGGAATCTAAAAGTGCAAGGAACAATAGCAGGGCGTTGGGGTTACATCTTTTACTCGGCTACACAGCTTATAGTTTCGTAGTCCCTATGGCAAGGCTCTGCTATTATCAGTGGGTGCAAACTTCTAATGTAAAAGATGCATTCAAGTTCAATTTTTTAAAGCTGATCCAGTGGGCACCGATTTATGTGTAAAGTTCTGAGTTATGGTGAACAGTCAAAAAACATTGGTGGTGCACAGCTAAGGCTCGAGTTTGGCCTACAGAAGCAGCAAATCGCACGCAAAGGTGCATATGTAAAATGCTGGCACAAAGTAAAGAATGTGGAAACAGACTCTCTGAATGCCCACCTTTGGAAAGAACTGGAAACAAATAAAGACTCCCTTGCAATGGACTACCTCCAAGCTGCCATAAATTCCCTTGTGCTAAGAGATCTTTGGAACGCGAGTTGTACACACAACTGTTTTAAGCGTCTTGTTAATAAATCTGTGAAAATAATTTCCTTGGAAGAGGATAAAACAGCGCTAACCAAGAGGTCTCACGGGTGGTTTGTGATTCAAGGCTACATCAGCCCCTCACCACAGCCATACCTTAGCACCGGCTTCTCAAGGAAGGCGAAGGAAGACTTTTTGAGGTTGAGGATGGGGGTAATACCATCTCAACCACATCTCCCCCCCTGGATGCGCCTGGGCTGCAATCCCAAGTGTAGGCTTTGTGAAAACGATAAGGACGAAGCTCTAGATAGTATCCGAAAGAGCTTACTAATAAAGTTTTGGAATCAGAGACGTGTGCGAACTCGCAGACAAGCTCTGTTGATGTGCTTTAAGGGAGAAGACATCCAACTAGCTTGCAGGCTAGTGCGCTTTATGAAATTAGTCAACACGGCCCTGCGGTTAATAATTAAATTTGATTTACTGCGAATGGCTTTTGCACTTCAAGTCTATTCTCCTCTGATAACCAAAGTCACAATTGATCGTAAAATACCTTCTTTTCTAAATGCATAGTACTGTACCACCCGCACGGTTCTTCTTTTACCTTTTTAAATTTTGCCAAATGTTTAATATGTTTTTCTAAAGGTTTATTCATGTACTTTTCTCCTTCTTCTTTTTATTGCCTAATTGTAAAGATTTTAATTCATCATGCAATAAAGATTATTATTATTATTATCCATTGGTGGTGCATCTTTTTCTCAGCCACACAACTTAAAATGCCATGGTCCCTTTGGCAAGGTCAAACTGTTTTCACAGGAGCACAGACTTCTAATTTAAAAGATGAGTTCAAATTCTATTTTGAGAAGCTGAGCCAGGGGATACCAAATTACTGGTAAGTTGCTTCAAGGGTCTGCTGTTGACATGTCCACCAGTGATCATTTCCTCGTTTTGACACAGGACCTGAGATTTCAGGTTGAACTTGCGGTATGCAAGATATAGAAAGGTTATGAAACTGATGTTTAGGGCCATATTTTCCAGATTCTGATCCACAATAGTGCCCTGCCTACAACACCGGACTCCCAATCTGTTCCACTCGTGCCTCAGTTTTGATCTGATCAGGGTCATCAGTGCTGGGCAAAGGCATACAACATGACATACAACATGCTCCAGGGACTCGACTGATTCCCCACAGCCTGTGCACACAAGCTCCTATCCCAGTCTAAGTGCCAGGAATCTATGTTTTAAGGAAAAAGGGTATGTACAGGCTTTTATGATGGAAGAGAGGCCACCTGGTAGGAGTTGATTGCTGCCCATGCATGCTTACGTTAGGCAAGGAATACCTTGTAGGAACTGTGTGCCTTAAATTGTGAAACAATTTTTAGAAAGCACCTGCGCTTAACGGTTCGCAGTTTAAGAGGCCTAGCTATAATTGGATCTGTGCTGCAGATGCAGTTCTTGCCAGCTGAAGAACCTTTTTGTAGATCTTGGTCACATATTGGTTTAGTGTGGAGTTGAGCTTACCTAGGAAGATTTCAAGACCATACAACAAGGTGGGGCCAATTTTAGGTTGCACAACTATTGAAGCTAAATTGAAGAGCCAGGGCTTTCATAGCGGACATTACGATGCTTGACAAAAGTGCCCCTAGAATTAATGGTAATCCCCAGGTATTTATATGATTTTCCTCCTTTGAGTTCAGAGTTGCTGTATGACCAGCCGCCACCTCTGTAGCATTTCCTGCCAAATATGACTGCTTGGATTTTCTTTCAATTTACCTCCAGGTTGTTCATGGTGGTGTAACAGTGTAATTTATTTAGCAGTCGTTGCAACCTGACTCGTGAGGCTGAAGAGGGCAAGGTCATCGGCATACAAGAGGTTGCTGAAGTGGACGCCACCAATCTTGTGGGAGTGGCTATTTATTGCATCACATTCTGCTGAGAGGTCACCATGAACCGGTTGAAAAGCAGTGGGGCTAGCACACATCTCTGTTTGACTCCCCTCGACGTCGGTATTTTTCCAAATAGTTGTGAGCCGATGCCGAGTTTAACTTGGATCCAGGTGTCAGTGTGTAGTTGAACTATTGCATCTAGAAGTGCAGCTGTGATTCCCCATTTCGCTAGCTTGACCCAAAGGGCTCCCTGGAACCCGGTCGAAAGCTTCTTTGAAATCTACGAAACAGCAGGAAAGCTCATTGGAGGAGACAATTGCATTGTCAATGAGTGTTGATAGAGCTAGTAAATTCGACGTAGTACCTGAATTTGCTGCAAACCCTGTTTATTTTTTTGGAATCCACCCTTACGAGTCAGCTCTTCAAGTAAAAGGCTCGCAAAGTGCTTCCCCTCATTATCCAATAAGCTTATCAGCCTGTGGTTGTTTGGGGATGAAAGGGAGCAAGACTTATAGATTAGATGGATGATTGCCCCATGTCAAGAGTCAGGTATGATTGAGCTCTGAATGGTCTGTTTTGACCAAAAGGGGTATTTAATTTAAACAGGGACTGTGGCAGGCCGTTTGGGCCTGGTGCTCCATATGATCTTGCTTTGTTTAGTATTTTGTCCAGACTTGTTTGAGTGATAGATATTTTGTCCCTTTGCTTATGGTGCATTTCTTGCAGGTAATCCAGGCACTCCTTGGGGGCGGCTTTAGTTTGTGTGAAGTTGTTGATCAATGTGTGTTCATCTCTGGCGTCAGCCTGAAAATAGCCAAACAAGAATGTTGCACATTTGTGCTCTGCGATGTTAGTGCCCCCCTGGTAGGAATTTCTGTTGATTTGCCTTTTTACTAGCGCCCTTTAGGCCCGATTCACAGAACTAACTTAAGACAAAATCCAAAACTTACTTACTACCATTTTGGTATTTACAGAACGCACTTACTCATTTTGATATTCACGGAAGGGACTTACTCATTTTGGTATTCACAGAAGGCAATTTCTCATCAATGAGTAAGTGCCTTCTATGAATACCAAAATGAGTAAGTGCCTTCGGTGAATACTAAAATAAGTAAGTGTCTTCTGTGAATACCAAAATGGTAGTAGGCTCCGGATTTTGTCTTAACTTAGTTCTGTGAATCTGGCCCAGAATTTTCTTGAGTTCTGGCTTATGCTTCTCAGGTAGAAATCACCCCTACTTCAAATGCACCCCTGGCTAAAAGTACTGGGTCTCTGATCCTACCAAGACAATATACTACTAGACCGTTGTGCTATAAGGATTGCCACATTGCCTGTCTGCTGCCGTGATGGAACTGCTTTCTGCTTTGCTGAGCTGCCCTGCTGAGGACAAGGTCTCGACCCATCTCACTTGAACCCAGAGTAAGGCAAGGGCTGGCTGGCTTGCCCCCTGTTCTGAAGTCTCAAGGCCATCACAGGCTTCCTTCAACTCTTCAGCAGCGCTGGGACTATGCCAACTGTGAGTCCTGGCCTGCCAAGTGGTGCCAGTCCACACCTTGGCCCTTGAAAGTTGATTTTGGTGGTCAAGAACCATTAAAATCGACCCAGTGATGGTTTTGCATCAATCAGAACTAACACATTGACTTTCGACGCCAACTCATAAGTCGATAGACAACTTTGTCTTGATGGACTGCGAGGCTCACAATGAGGGACAGCATGGTTCGATGATGATGCAGCACTTGCATCGTACAGAGTTTCAATGCGAAGCCTTAATCGACTGCCCAGATCAGTGCTAATGCTTTGTCTCCATCCACAGGATCGATGATGACGTGGCACCTCCTTGACTCCTTCTATTGAGACTTTAACGTTGACGCTTGCTCCATCCAAGGTGCTTTGTCAGCGTCATCCAAGGTGCTTTGTCAGCGTCAGCTGCCTGAGACCTGTAGTCATTATGCCCTCCACCTTGGCCGGCCTAACTTTGGATTTACCCCGGTCTAGCAAAACCTCAAGTAACCTTATAAAGTTCTAAGCACTATTTTTGGTTTCTTCTTTAAAAATTCATAACCCCAGCTCTACTTATTAGATGTTTGTTGCATTGGTCTTGATTTTCTCATAAGAATCTTCTCAATGTTTCTAAACCTGTGTGGAGTATTTTTGTGGCGTTTTCATTGTGTTAATGTGAGTGCATGTTGCACAAATACTTTACACATTGCCTCTAAAGATAAGCCTGGCTGCTCTGTAACAAGCGCCCAGAGGGGTGAGAACAGATTATCTTTTAGTTTTCTATCTAGTTTACCCTGACTTAGATTGTGGTCCCTACTTGGATTGCCACTTCTGTTAGCAGGACTTAACGAAAATGAGATGCAAGGTAAGTGTTCCCGTGCAAAAACTGCTGCTAACCCCAGTTTGCGATATTTACAAGGAATTTCTTGTATGGTACAAAACCAAAAGAACTGCCTCTAACTCCAGTTAGAGGCAGTTTTTTAAGACCAGAAAATATCTGGTCTTCAAAATGGTGCAAACACTTGGGGCTTCATCGCAGAAGGTTTTGGTGCTGGACAGCGCTGCAAGAAATGTTGCTGTGCTGCTCTACGACAAAACTACAGGGCAGGAATGTGCACCACCAATAAGATAGGGCACATTCATGGGCCTCATTCATGAAAAGTGTTGCATTGCTGTGACAAAACAGCGTTACAACAATTTTCACTACGCCCTACTTGCAACACCATGGATGGCTGTATTCACTGTACAGCGCTCCATGTTGCAATTAATGACAGATTTGTATGGAATCCTGACTAATCTGTCAGCGCTAAAGTCACACATTGCTGCAGTTGTGTCACAAGCATGTCCAACTCCAGCAATGCATGAGGCCAGCCTATCCCTGTGGCACTGCGTCACCCTTACGCCTGCCCCAAGGCAGGTTTAAGGTACTGATGCAGTGGCGTCCTACAATTGTTGCTATGAAATCTGATGGATTTCAATGTGCCACTCCTATGATGCCTTGTTGTGTGGGAGTGCCCACCCTGCATACATCATACCTGATGCAGGTATAATGTGGCACAGGGCTTCACAAGCTCACTCATAAGCCAAAAAGAGTCACTCTGCAAATATGGCACAACAAGGTGCAAGAATCATGCTATAAGAATGTCAAGAAAATGACGCACTGGCGGGGTAAAACTGTCAGAAGGGGCTCATGAACAAGCCTCCTTGTCTTTTTCCCCCACGTTGGCGAACAATTGCTGCTTGAGTCCGATGTTGGCGAGGTTTCCCAGGGGGGGACTGGTGTTCTGGTCACTGGAGTTGTCCAGGTGGAACTTGATGTCTCTGAGTAGGATGTAGTTGGTGGATGAGAGAACCTGGGGTGCAATGAGGTCTACAATGGCATCAGTGAGGGAGGTTCATGGCCTGGTGGGCCTGTAGTTGAGGGTGCCGCGGAGGGTGGCATTGGTCCGGATCTGGAAGTGGAGGTGTTCCATGGTCACCGTTAGACCGTTGGAGTGCATGGTAAGTCAGAGTGTCCTTTTGTATATGATGGCAATGCCTCCTCCTGGACGGTCAGGTGGTCCTTGCGGTTGATTGTGTAGCTGTCATGGATGGCGATGGGGATGTCTGGTCTGGAGAAGAGGTTGGTTCAGTTTTCCGTGAAGAAGACGATGTCTGAAGAGGTGGCGTTGAGGAGGTCCCAGTTGTTTGTGGCATATTTGTGGAGAGACCGCTTGTTAAGGAGCATGCAGTTGAGCCGGTGGGGTGCGCTGTTAGTTGGCTAGGTGGCAGGAGACGCTGCTGTGCTAATGTGGCTGGAGGAAAACATCCATTACAATGCAGTCATTACAATGCACTACCATTACAAAGCAGTCATTACAATGCAACTGCATTAACATTGCATGCCATTACAACGCATGTCACAACGCTTGTCACTACAACAAATGTCATTACAACGCATACCATTACAATGCATGCCATTACAATGAATTATAAGGTAAGTAATGGAGAATGTTTTAGTTTTAGGGTGGGTATGGGTTTTGGGGTACATGACAATAGTAATTTTTACCCCTAACCTATCCAACACTTACCCTACTGTTGCAATCACTGGAGCGGGAATAGTATTTTTTACCCCTACACTATCCAACACTTATCCTACTTTTTTCCTAAAAGTATTATGCGTTGTAATGGTATGTGTTGTAATGGTATGCATTATAATGGAATGCGTTGTAATGGTAGTTTTATAAAATGCTTTGTAATGGCATGTGTTGTGAAATCATGCGATGTAATGGTAGTGTGATGTAAAAACGTGTTGTAAAAGCATGCGTTGTAATTGTTTGCGTTGTAACCTCATATATTCGTGGCAGGAGGTGCATTTGCACTTTTGACAGGCACAGGGTACAAGTGTATTCTTTGCTAATGCTAGATGGCAGGTGGTGTCCAGGCTTGAGGGTGCTGGCATTGTAGCAGTGGAGTGTCCAATAGGCAGGGTCCCTGTTGCTTGGCAGAGTCCAGGGGCAGACGGATGCAGACATGCTTGCCTGTGGCTTCCCTTTGGCACACCAGTAGCACGCCTGCTGAGCACGGCCACACAGCGTCTGCCATTAAGTAGTGCTGCAGGGGGGCTGGACAGCTCAGAGGCGGGAAAGATGGGAAAGGACACTGGAGGGGCAGGAACGCGAGGGATTGCCGTGGCAATGAGGGAGAGGATAGGGAGAAAGGAACTGCAGAAAAGCACAGGAAAAACAAAGCCAAACAAAGCAAAGATAAAAACAAAATAGAAAAAGGTAGGGAAGCAACGGAGAAGAGAACTAAGATGAACAGGAACAGCAGAAAAGAGGAACAAGAGGGCAGTCATGCTGCAGAGCAGTGACACTCTACCACTAGACCACCAGAGATGAGGAGCAGGCAGGAGCCTGTGGGTGGAGGAGGAACTCACAAACAAGATCTCTGGGTCAGAGGAACCAGCACTCCTCACAGTCTGGCTTCCGAGCAAAACACAGCACTGAGACCGCCCTCATCGCAGCAACAGACGACATTCGAACTCTACTGGACAATGGAGACACTGTCGCCCTCATCCTCCTCGACCTCTCCGCAGCCTTTGACACAGTCTGCCATAGCACCCTTCTACAGCGCCTCAGAAACATCGGAATCCAAGGAAAAGCACTGGAATGGATCACCTCGTTCCTCACCGGAAGAACCCAGAAAGTCCGCCTCCCAACATTCAAGTCAGAGGCCACTGAAGTCATCTGCGGCGTACCACAAGGATCTTCACTCAGCCCCACCCTTTTCAACGTATACATGAGCCCCCTCGCGGCCATCGCCCGCCAACACAACCTCAACATCATCTCCTACGCGGATGACACTCAACTGATCCTATCACTCACCAATGACCCTAGCACCGCCAAAACTAACCTACACGAAGGAATGAAAGAAGTAGCCGAATGGATGAAACACAGCCGTCTGAAACTGAACTCTGATAAAACAGAAGTCCTCATCTTAGGTACCTCCCCCTCCGCATGGGACGACTCTTGGTGGCCAGAAGCCCTTGGAAAAGCACCCATCCCGACAGACCACGCACAGAACCTGGGCGTCATCCTGGATTCCTCACTTTCAATGAACAGACAAGTCAACGCCGTCTCCTCATCCTGCTTCAACATTCTTCGCATGCTCAAAAAAACATTCCGTTGGATCCCCACCGAAACTAGGAAAACGGTCACCCACGCTCTGGTCACGAGCCGACTGGACTATGGAAACACCCTCTACGCCGGGACTACCGCTAAACTCCAGAAAAAACTCCAACGAATCCAAAACGCCTCAGCCAGGCTCATATTAGACATCCCGCGTAAAGAACATATCTCTGGTCACCTGAAAAACCTCCACTGGCTTCCCGTCAATAAGAGGATCACTTTCCGGCTCCTAACCCACGCACACAAAGCACTCCACGAAATCGGACCAGAATGCCTAAACACACGACTGTCCTTCTATACCCCCTCCCGCCAGCTTCGCTCTTCCAACCAAGCCCTTGCCACTGTACCTCGCATCAACAAGACCACCATGGGAGGTCGATCCTTCTCCTACCTGGCAGCTAAAACCTGGAACTCACTTCCCACCTACCTTCGCCTTACCCAGAACCACCTAGCATTCAGAAAGCAACTTAAAACGTGGATATTTGACAAGTAATTCCCCACCCCTCCTTAAGCGCCTTGAGACCCTCTGGGTATGTAGAGCGCTATATAAATCCTTTGACTTGACTTGACTTGACTTGACCTCCCTACGTTGGTGCGCAGGAGCACCTCTACTGTTCACAGCTCCAAAGCACACCAGGTGGACTTCTCACACAGGTCAGGAACGTGTCCCCATGCGACCTGCCAGACTTCACCACCAGGTAAGGACGATTGCCCACACCTCAATGTCGACCACCAGGGCCCACCAACTCAACAGCACCTCTGCCTCCCACTGCGGGTCCCAGAAGCCGGCCGAGCGAGGCCTCCGGGCCCCAGGGACTGTCCACGCTTTCAAGGTTTTGGATACCATGGTTTTGCAAGGAGTGTGCAATGAAAAATTATGCATCACTGGTTTTGCCAGAGATGCGCCTGTTTTCATAAATGTAGTCCTGAATTACATCTTTCCCTGGGACTCTGGCTTGTCATCCTGACTATTGGGAGGTTTGGGGGGTTGTTTACCTGTCCGTGACTTTGCCTTGGCTGCTCCATTCTGCATTCCATTGGTTTTATTTCCTTTTTTTCATAGGAGGTAGATTTCTAGGCTTTTTTGGCTATGGAGGAAAAAAAAGTCATGTTGTGCTGACTAACTTGAGTTGTTTGCCTGCAAATTGGCCTTTCCTCAGTTTTCGCCTGTTAATGCCAGAATTGGTATCGCCTTCATGCTAGTGTTAGGGGCAGTTTTCACCGCCGCTACCTGAAACTATCACCATGTAGCGACGTATTTTGAACAAATCGCTGACAGGGCAATAGTGTTGGTGATAGGCCTTATTTGGAAAACTGCCTCTAACTAACTCTAACGCTAGTTATCAGCAGTTGTTGTACATATGCCCCCCGATTTCTAACATTGGTGATCAACTTCGAGGATAGGACTTGTGTTTGGGCAATACCATATAGTAATTCAGTGTTGACTACTACTCTATACTAAAGACCTTTACACATTTTAAATTCTCTTTTTTCTCTCAATTGGTCAATTTTCTAAATTGAACTCCTACTTATCTTCAACAACTTGGGACTCCTTTTTTTGTCACACCTACCTTGTCTGGACGGAAATAGATCCTATACTATGGAAGAATTGAGGGGGTTCTGCAAGAAGAGGGGGCTGCCTGTGAAGAGAGGATCCACTAGTTTGGACCTAAAGCAGGCCATACATGCATTTGAGCTCATAAGCAGGGGTGGAGCATTAACAGAGAACTCTGGGGGGAACTCTGAGAAGGAAGGCCACTTTGGAATTCCAAAGAATTCAAAGCTCAGGTACTACCTGAGGGATGATAACCAAAGAATGTACAAAGTTCCCCAGAAGTATTGTCCTCAATCTGTCCCTCCTTGTTGTTAAACTACCTGAAGGATCCCAAACCATAGTACAAAGAGGGCAGTGGAACTAAGAAAGAGGAGAGGAAACATGACTGGGCAAAGGCTCCAGTAGAGAGAGGGGATCCCACAGAGATGGAGTCCCCTGCTGGATCCATTGTAGGAAGAAGTGTCTTCCTACAATGGTCTAGAGTCTAGCTGAGATGATGGCACGAAAACTACTGTGTACAGTGTGAAAGACGGAGTCCACATACTCAGAGCTTTGTGCCTGACTTCAAGGTGGGGGAAGACACAGACAGGTGGGATTGCAGAGCTGGTATATAGAGCCATATTCCTGGTGATGTGAGGGATGCCCTACTGGCCATAGAGAAGATGGACAGGCTGAGGTATTTCTTCATGAATGAGACCCTTGTAAAAGTTATGGTTTCACCCCAGAAGAGTGTAGGTTGAGATTCAGGGCCAGTTGGAAACTGTCTTACCGGTCATTGAATGATTTTGTGGGGAATTTCGCAAGGCACTGGATGGTTGGGTAGAGGGTAGCATGGTCAACACTTTTGAGGGGCTGTACAATTTGATTGCCAGAGAGCACTTGTTCAGTCATTGTTTTCCAGAGCTACCCCAACACCTGGTTGCTAGTACATTCTCTGATCCCAGGGAATTTGCAAAGGAGGCAGACATCTGGGTGAGTACCAGAGTGTTTGAGAAGGTATTTGAGAGTAATCCTAAAAAAGGTGGTTCAGGTTTCCTTCAACAGAGTGAGAGGGAGATACGCAGTGACCCAGACAGGTCCCAGTATAGTGGGGGGGTAGAAAGGATCCCATGTCCCTTCTAAGAGTAGGAGGAGAGGTGGAGATGGGCAGACGCCCTATTTCCCGTCCCAGAGCTTGGAATGTTCCCAGTCAGAGCACTAGCAGGGGGGGCTGGTCTGTACCAAGAGACCATCCAATGACAGAAAGCTGGGGGGTGGCTGCCACACGCGCCCTACCAGTTCTGTTCTTTTGGGGGGTACAACTCCACAGTGGAGGGTACAGAAACCCATCAATCAATCAGTGACACTTATAAAGCGCGCTACATACCCGTAGGGTCTCAAGGCGCTGGGGGGGGGGGGGGCGCTACTGCTTGAACAGCCAGGTCTTCAGCTTCTTCCTGAAGGAGAGGTGGTCTTGGGTCAGGCGCAGGTCGGGAGGGAGGGAGTTCCAGGTCTTGGCGGCCAGGTAGGAGAAGGACCTTCCTCCTGTGGTCGCTCTTCGGATGCGGGGGACGGCGGCGAGGGCGTGGTTGGCTGATCGGAGGTGGCGTTTGGGAGCGTAGAAGTTGACTCGGCTGTTGAGGTAGCTCGGGCCTTGGTCGTGTAGGGCTTTGTGTGCGTGGGTGAGGAGGCGGAAGGTGATTCTTTTGTTGACGGGGAGCCAGTGAAGGTCTCTCAGATGTCCGGAGATGTGGCTGGTTCGTGGGATGTCGAGGATGAGTCTGGCTGAGGCGTTCTGGATCCGCTGGAGTCTCTTCTGGAACTTGGCGGTGGTACCGGCGTAGAGGGCGTTGCCGTAGTCCAGTCGGCTGGTGACGAGGGCCTGGGTGACGGTCTTCCTGGTCTCGGTGGGGCTCCACCAGAAGATCTTCCGTAGCATGCGTAGGATGTTGAAGCACGCCGAGGAGACGTTGTTGACTTGCCTGGTCATGGAGAGGGAGGAGTCCAGGATGACGCCCAGGTTTCGTGCATGGTCTGTCGGTTTGGGTGCGGTGCCCAGGGCGGGAGGCCACCAGGAGTCGTCCCAGGCGGAGGGTGAGGAGCCCAGGATGAGGACCTCCGTCTTGTCCGAGTTCAGTTTCAGGCGGCTGGTCGTCATCCACTCGGCTACCTCTTTCATCCCTTCGTGCAGGTTGGCTCTGGCGGCGGCGGGGTCGTTGGTCAGGGAGAGGATCAGCTGGGTGTCGTCGGCGTAGGAGATTATGCTGAGGTTGTGTTTGCGTACGATGGCCGCGAGGGGGCTCATGTAGACGTTGAAGAGGGTGGGGCTCAGAGATGATCCTTGGGGGACGCCGCAGATGACTTCGGAGGCCTCTGACTTGTATGGTGGTAGGCGGACTCTCTGTGTTCTCCCGTCGAGGAAGGAGATGATCCATTCCAGCGCCTTGTCCTGGATGCCGATGTTGCTGAGGCGCCGTACTAAGGTGCGGTGGCAGACCGTGTCGAATGCCGCGGAGAGGTCTAGGAGGATGAGGGCCGCTGTTTCTCCATTGTCCATCAGGGCTCGGATGTCATCGGTGGCGGCGATGAGGGCGGTCTCGGTGCTGTGGTTGGCTCGGAAGCCGGACTGTGAGGGGTCGAGGGATCCGTTCGTCTCGAGGAAGGCGGCCATCTGCTTGTTGACGGTCTTCTCGATGACTTTGGCTGGAAACGGGAGGAGCGAGATGGGGCGGTAATTCTTGAGTTCGGTGGGGTCCGCTGTGGGTTTCTTGAGTAGAGCGCTGAGTTCGGCGTGCTTCCAGGTCTCGGGGAAGGTGGCGGTGTCGAAGGATGTGTTGATGATGTCTCGCAGGTGGGGTGCGATGACAGCGTCGGCCTTGTTGAAGACGTGGTGAGGGCAGGGGTCGGTCGGTGATCCGGAGTGGATGGAGTTCATCGTGCGGATGGTGTCTTCGGTGCTGATCGGGGTCCAGGCGTGGAGGGTGGTGGTGGGGGGTGGTTGTTCGGTCATGGTGTGCGTTGGTTGGTTGTTGAAGCTGTTGTGTATGTCCGCGATCTTGTTGTGGAAGTATGAAGCGAGGGAGTTGCAGAGGTCTTGCGATGGGGTGATGTCGTTGTTTCCTGCGCTGGGGTTGGAAAGCTCTTTCACGATGTTGAAGAGTTCCTTGTAGTTGTGTGCGTTGTTGTCCAACCGGTCCTTGAAAGCTGTTTTCTTGGCGGCGCGGATCAGCTGATGGTGTTTCCGGGTGGCAAGTTTGAAGGAGGTCCTGTTGTCCGGTGTCGGTTCCCTTCTCCAGACTTTCTCGAGGGCTCGGCAGTTCTTCTTGGAGCTCTTGAGTTCGTCGGTGAACCATGGGGCCTTCTTGCTGCCGGGTCTGCTAGGCTCATATGTTGGGTTAGTAGGTGGAAACAGTCCACAGAGAGGGGGGGGTCAAGTGGGTATGGGGTTGCCAGCTCTGAAATCAAAGCCTCCATGACTGACCCTGGTGAGGCCTCTAAGGCATGGGGACACCATGTACTGTCACAGGCATAGAGGGCTGGAGACCTGCACCTGGTAGACTCTTGCACAACACATCCAGAGTGTGGTTCCCTTGTGGGGATAATTGTACTCCCCTGGATGTCCTGACTTGCCAGGCACATGTTCAGCCTAAGAGTGCAGACCCTGAATTGAAGGACCAGGTTTAGGATATTACCTCTGAACTGGTGGGAGGGAGAGTGGAAAAAGGAGGTAAGACACATGGGGTTACTGCCCCACACTCTGATTAAACACAGAGGGCAGAGAGCCCTAAATGGCATCTGGTCTGTCTCCTACCCCTGACAGCTGTCAGTAGTCTCTGTTGGTTGCTGTCTCTGGGGACATAGTTTTCCATGATTTGGGGACAGAAGTCAGACCCAAAGGGTGGAATGGGCCACATCACTTTGCCTGCTATGGTTGTATTATCTCCGTACTGGGATGCATGTGTGTGCAAGATAAAGTTAGGTGCAGCACAGATGGGGTCCACAGGTAAGGACAATTATCCATGGATTAGCACAGAAGAGGAGGCCCACGGGTGCATAGACAGAGAGATCCTCAGGGTTCGGAGAGGCATAGAACTGGCAAGTGCCCCTGCTGTGGTGGCCCATGGCCCATGTTCTACCACCGTAAGCAGGGGGGTCTATCATGGTATTGATTAGTCTACCCTGGTTTTAGGCTGGATGTTGGTCCTGTTGGAAAAAAGGCCCTCTATGAAGGGTCACCTCAAACCTTTTGCCTTCCTCTTTTACTGACCTTGTTTTTGTGAGCACTCTACCACTGCTAAGCAGTGCTAAAGCGCATGCGCCCTCCTCTCTAAACATAGTATAATTGTTTTACACTTGTTTGCCATATAATTTACTTGTAAGTCCCTTGCAAAGTGGTATACTATATACCCAGGGCCTGAAAAAGTAATGCTACTTGTGGCCCGTCAGCACAGATTGTGCCACCTACCCAAGTTCCCTTTCAACCCTGTCTCAGGCCTGCCATTACAAGGCCTGCGTTTGTAGTTTGCGGCCACTTCTTCTTGGCAATTAAAACCACTTGCAAAGTCTCCAACATTACTTTTACTAAACATAAGTCACCCCTCAAGTAGGCCCTAGGTAGCTCTAAGGGCAGGGTGCTGTGTAAGTAAGAGGTAGGATATGTATTTTTAAGTTTTGCATGTCCCAGTAGTGACAAATACCCAAATTAGTGTGTCACTGCTGTAAAGCCTACTCCTCTCATAGGCTAGCATTGTGAATTCCTTAGGACACTTTTAAGCTGGAATCATTGATTAGAACTGATTAGCTGTATCATGTTGTATATCTTTGGAATGGTAATAATAAATCCTCTTTAATGGTAAAGGTGGATTTAGCATTGCTGTTTTGGAAGTGCCACTTTCAGAAAGAGGACATTTCACTGCACTTACTGCTCTGTGTGCCTTGCAACATGTCTCCAACATACATCTGGGATGGGTAACAGCTACACTTTGTGCTTTCTTTTTAGACAGCCATAAACGAAGGAATGGTGGGTGTGACAGAGAACTCATCTCCATTCATCTATATTCTGATAGCTCTTCCTGGGTAGGAAAAGGGAGGGGAGAGCTGACACACCTGAATTGGTGGTCCTGTGTCCCACACAAAGAGCTGATTACTCCCCATAGATATCCTGGTAGACAGGGCTGAAAGGGGCCCTCAGGACTTCAAATGACTGCTTTAAAGTAATTTCCACTTCAAAGGCACAGCTGGGTATAATGTAAGTGCTTACGTATGTTTTGAATGTAGTGATTCTGATTCAACAAGAATCAACTTTGAGCTTTGGACTTTTTTGGAAAATAAAAATCTTGCTACCACATCAAATGCGATATTATTCATCAACAATTTGGATGTTCCAGAGTACTACAATTACACTAACCTGTCCTGGTTTACTTACATAGTTGCAGAATTAATAACTGAGGGGTTCCCCATTTCCAAGGACAAGTCCCAAAACGCATATATCCTCATTAACACAGGACAGGCAAACAACCAGAATCCATACCCCCTTAAAACTTTGAACCATAACTGGGTATAAGTAATGGGGCTCTGATACTACCAAAAAAGTACACCACTGGACCTGTGAAGAGCTCTGTCAGGAGTAAAGACTGCTGTGCTACAAGGATTGCCGCTTTGTCTGACTGCTGCCCTGAAGGAACTGCTTTCAGCTTTGCTGAGCTGCCCTGCTTCCTGGTGATCGCTGCCCTACGGAGGACAAGGACTGGACCCAACTCACTTGAACTCATAGTGACTCCAAGGGCTTGATTGCTTTCCCCTTGTTCTGAAGTCTCAGGGTCATGAAAGACTTCCTTCAACTATCCAGCAGAACTGGGACTCTACCATATGGGAGTTCTGTCCTGCCAAGTGGTGAAAATCCAGTCTTGGGCCATTGAAAGGTGATTTCTGCTATCCAGAACCATCAAATTCGATGCAGTGATGGCTTTGCACCTATTGAAACCAACGCATTGCCCTTTGATGCTGGAGTAGGAGCCTATTGATAACATCACCTCGAAACACTGTGCGGTTCAACGAGGATGGACAGCGTGACTCGATGATGATGCATTGTAGGAGGGTGGACACCTGACTATGATTACCCCAGATTTCTTGCCTTGTGTTCAGCTGGTTTTCGACTTAGTTGGCCTGGTTCCCTGCTAATCAGGGCCCTAGGATATCTGCTCTCTCTGTAAAATGGACTCCATGCACCCTAGGTGCATAAACAATCTGGGACTGGACACCTTATCAGCCCCTGTACAGTGCACTATATGTGCCCAGGGCATAGGTGCATCCAAGGCCTACCAGGGGCTGCAGCATATCTTTTGCCACCCCTGGCTGGACCTTAAATTGACACAACTGGCTGTAATCACCCCTTGCTTAGATATAGTATACCTATATCTAAACCTATATCTGGACACATATATACCTATAAGTCACTCCTATGGCAGGCCTTAACAATCCTGGAGTTAGAGTGCTTGGTTTTATGTGAGATAGTGCTCTAGCATGAGCTGAGCCTGTCTGCAGCTGTCGGGATCAACTCCCTTAGCTGTTCCGGGATATTGCCATACCATATACTCTTAAGTGCATTATAATCCATCGCGGTTATGTGCTATCTTTGGTTTGGCTTTATCAAAACATGTCATGTAAGGTGTCATACGATTTGGAATACTAACCCCTCACCAGTCCTGGCGACGGGGGTAGCATTCCACCCTTCTAGAGGGAGAAGACATGTTACTTTGCTAAAACACGGTGAATTCTAACCAGAGCTTCAGCATCACAAAATGGATGCTGCTGCCACCGACACAAGTCTGACCTCCTGCTGCTGACCAAAACTTGGCAGAGGAGGCCTGGACAAAGGGTTTCCTGTCACAGGGAGGTGCTACACCTCCCCAGACAGGAGATAGTGTATTGGGGCAGGGTGGGTTGAATGAAACTAGACACTGCCTGGGGCGGACAAGGTTTCCCTTGCATAATCCGGTCAAACCGGTTCTGGGGCACTCCAGCCCCAGTCCCAGCGCAACCCTGGACAAAGGGAAAGGGGTGTAAGCATCCCCTTCCTGGGTCCCACCCATAGGAGGGACCTTACAGGTAATTAAGCCCACTAGATTGGTATAAGAGTGGGAGCAGTGCTAGTGCACACAGATTATCCTGACTGAAATGCCCCAGAGTCCACGTGGTAGCGGAGACAAGCTTCTCGACAATCACCTGATTGCGCCCAACATTGCCTGGTTTCATCCTGGTTCCACCCTGGTCACTGCTGAGTGACCCAGACTCTGTCCCCTCTGCTTTCAGGTTCCCTTCAGCTTCGATGCACCCTTGGATCGCACCGGACACTTCTCTTCTGGCCGCCTGCAGCATCTTCATCTACAGCCTCCATAGATCTACACGACGAAAGCCGACACGACTTTGCACCTGTGCACCCGCTTCCTGTGGGTGAGGTAACTCTTGAACGCCGGTGCTCCTGTATAGGTATACACCTCTAGTGTCTAAGTCTAAAGTTTTGTCCTTCTAGGTCAGTCGGAAGACTCTTAAAACAGTAACTTGATAACTTTTATGCACCATTGACTTTGCATTGGTGCATGTGTGTGCTTTCAGCGCTGCACCCGACTCCCGCAGGCTTTTCCTGACTTCAGCATTGCTAGTCCCGATTGCTGCCAGCGATTCCCCAGGCCCTAGGCCTGACCACTGTTCGATTAGTGATACTTACACCACTTTTTTAATATATGATTTGAGTGGCCCCTGGGCCTCATCCATAATAGTGCAACTTTTATGTTTAGCTGTGCTTTTGTTTAAACGCTTGTGCCTCTGCACTCATAAAGAGTACAGAGGATTATTCTAGTAATAAATACATATATTTTTATAATATATAACTTGTGTGGTGTCCTTTCATTTGATATTACAGGATTGTGATTGGTAAAACAGCTTGCTTAACACGACCTCTTGAGTTAAGCCTTTAAGGCTGCTTAGTCCATGATACCCTTAGGATAGCTTGTCTATAAGGTTGACTTACAACCATCACCATAAGGGATGGTTTGGACTGATACAAGGTGCCCCCAGAATTGGAGACATCATTTATCAGGCCAACTTCTCATATGCATCACCTGCAGCGTAAAGGAGTTCGACGCTGGAGCCATCGACTGCATGGATCGGCGCTGCCACTTGGCCTCCATCAACAGGATCGACAAATATGAGGCGCCTCCTCGACTCCTTGCATCGAGACTTCGATGTCAATGCTTGCTCCATCCAAGGTACTTTTTTAGCTGGACCTGTCTGAGTCCTGTAGCCAGTCTGCCTTAAAGCGCAGTTGCCTGAACTTTGGATTTACCCCGGTCTAGCAGGACCACAAGTAACCTTTTAGCGCTATTGATTTCTAAGCGCTATTCTTTGCTTATTCTTTCAACATTCAAAACTTAGTTTCTACCTATTGAATTTTTGTTGCTTTGGTCTTGATTTTTACATGAAAATCTTCTCTATGTTTCTAAAACTGTGTGAAGTATTTTTGTGTTGTTTTCATTGTGTTACTGGGAATGTGTGTTGCACAAATGCTTTACACGTTGCCTCTTTAGATAAGCCTAACTGTTCTGTGCCAAGCTACCAGAGGGTGAGCACAGGTTATGTTTTAGTTCGTATCTAGCTTACCCTGACTAGGAGAGTGCTCCCTACTTGGACAGGGTACATACATCTGAGAACTAGAGACCCAAATTTTAACAACAATATTACAATTAATATAGGTATGGCATATGCATCTGATCTTACACGTGTCACTGCAGTGGGAATATGGAACAGTGGATATTATGCCTGCTAGTACACAATATTATACCTCAAGGGTATACATAAATAAGAATGTTAGTGTCATCACATAATGGGGCCTAAATCACATAGCACAAAGTTTAAAGTCCTAAATCTCCTAGTGCACTTTACACATTGATTAATATGATTATCTAACCCTAATTTGTAATGTCTATAAAGCATATATGTTTGAACATTGAGATGTTTGTACATCATAAGAAAATACAAATTAAACGTATTACAAAATGAGATTAATCTCTCATAGAATAACAAAAGAAAGACAAACAAATCCAAAGGATAAATGAGAAGAAAATATAACATACGCTGAGACCAATTCTGGCCACATGTTTTCATATGGGAACTTTGCCTCCAGACTCACTTGTACACTAAAGACCTCCTGCGAAAGGGACATTTGTTCCTCCATGAACAGGTTGAAATCTTAGCACCTCTGGTAACCATTCGGGAGGATGGGTGGGTCTTTTTGTTCAAGGACCTGGGAGTAGTAGGGGTGGTTGGGGAACGAGTGGGAACGTTGGTTGAGGTGGGTGAAGGAATTGTGTGGTAATTAGCAGGTATAGGATCAGTTGCCTTGGTGATGGGTGGGTTGGTTTTGCAGGCAAGTGTGTGTTTGAGGTGCTTTGGCAAGGTGTGGTTGTGCATTTGGGTGTGTACAGTGTTATTTCCTGCAGTGTAGGTGTACTTTGTGATTGTGATTAATGTCTTGATGCTGTGGAAGGTGTTGCTTCGGGTCTGTACCTTGGTGGTGTGTGTTTGGCTGATGCAATTTGCTTTTCTGTGGGTTTGTCCTTTTATGGTGTATGTGTTGCTGATTGTGGGTGCTAGTCTGTGGGTTTGTGTTTGGGTAGAATTAATGTTCCTAATGTTGTTTGCTTTCCTGTGGGTTTGTCTTTTTGTGATGTATGCGTTGCAGATGTTGGGTGCTTATGTATTGATTTGTGTTTCCTTGGTGTTGATGATTTATGTGATGTTTTGTATTGTGACAAATGTGTCCTTTGGGATGATGCTGTAGTGGGTGTGGTGCTTTCCATGGGGGGTGAAGTGGTAGTGCGTGTATTGTTTACTGTTGTGGTGCTGGCTGTGGGTTTGGTGGTGGTAATCAATCAGTGACACTTATAAAGTGCGCTACATACCCGTAGGGTCTCAAGGCGCTGGGGGGGGGGGTGGGGGGGGGGGGTGCCGCTACTGCTCGAACAGCCAGGTCTTCAGCTTCTTCCTGAAGGAGAGGTGGTCTTGGGTCAGGCGCAGGTCGGTCGGGAGGGAGTTCCAGGTCTTGGCGGCCAGGTAGGAGAAGGACCTTCCTCCTGTAGTCGCTCTTCGGATGCGGGGGACGGCGGCGAGGGCGTGGTTGGCTGATCGGAGGTGGCGTTTGGGAGCGTAGAAGTTGACTCGGCTGTTGAGGTAGCTCGGGCCTTGGTCGTGTAGGGCTTTGTGTGCGTGGGTGAGGAGGCGGAAGGTGATTCTTTTGTTGACGGGGAGCCAGTGAAGGTCTCTCAGATGTCCGGAGATGTGGCTGGTTCGTGGGATGTCGAGGATGAGTCTGGCTGAGGCGTTCTGGATCCGCTGGAGTCTCTTCTGGAGCTTGGCGGTGGTACCGGCGTAGAGGGCGTTGCCGTAGTCCAGTCGGCTGGTGACGAGGGCCTGGGTGACGGTCTTCCTGGTCTCGGTGGGGATCCACCAGAAGATCTTCCGTAGCATGCGTAGGATGTTGAAGCACGCCGAGGAGACGTTGTTGACTTGCCTGGTCATGGAGAGGGAGGAGTCCAGGATGAAGCCCAGGTTGCGTGCATGGTCTGTCGGTTTGGGTGCGGTGCCCAGGGCGGGAGGCCACCAGGAGTCGTCCCAGGCGGAGGGTGAGGAGCCCAGGATGAGGACCTCCGTCTTGTCCGAGTTCAGTTTCAGGCGGCTGGTCGTCATCCACTCGGCTACCTCTTTCATCCCTTCGTGCAGGTTGGCTCTGGCGGCGGCGGGGTCGTTGGTCAGGGAGAGGATCAGCTGGGTGTCGTCGGCATAGGAGATTATGCTGAGGTTGTGTTTGCGTACGATGGCCGCGAGGGGGCTCATGTAGACGTTGAAGAGGGTGGGGCTCAGAGATGATCCTTGGGGGACGCCGCAGATGACTTCAGAGGCCTCTGACTTGTACGGTGGTAGGCGGACTCTCTGTGTTCTTCCGTCGAGGAAGGAGATGATCCATTCCAGCGCCTTGTCCTGGATTCCGATGTTGCTGAGGCGCCGTACTAGGGTGCGGTGGCAGACCGTGTCGAATGCCGCGGAGAGGTCTAGGAGGATGAGGGCCGCTGTTTCTCCAATGTCCATCAGGGCTCGGATGTCATCGGTGGCGGTGATGAGGGCGGTCTCGGTGCTGTGGTTGGCTCGGAAGCCGGACTGTGAGGGGTCGAGGGATCCGTTCGTCTCGAGGAAGGCGGCCATCTGCTTGTTGACGGTCTTCTCGATGACTTTGGCTGGAAACGGGAGGAGCGAGATGGGGCGGTAATTCTTGAGGTCGGTGGGGTCCGCTGTTGGTTTCTTGAGTAGAGCGCTGAGTTCGGCGTGTTTCCAGCTCTCAGGGAAGATGGTGGTGTCGAAGGATGTGTTGATGATGTCTCGCAGGTGGGGTGCGATGACAGCGTCGGCCTTGTTGAAGACGTGGTGAGGGCAGGGGTCGGTCGGTGATCCGGAGTGGATGGAGTTCATCGTGCGGATGGTGTCTTCGGTGCTGATCGGGGTCCAGGCGTGGAGGGTGGTGGTGGGGGGTGGTTGTTCGGTCATGGTGTTCGTTGGTTGGTTGTTGAAGCTGTTGTGTATGTCCGCGATCTTGTTGTGGAAGTATGAAGCGAGGGAGTTGCAGAGGTCTTGCGATGGGGTGATGTCGTTGTTTCCTGCGCTGGGGTTGGAAAGCTCTTTCACGATGTTGAAGAGTTCCTTGCAGTTGTGTGCGTTGTTGTCCAACCGGTCCTTGAATGCTGTTTTCTTGGCAGCGCGGATCAGCTGGTGGTGTTTCCGGGTGGCAAGTTTGAAGGAGGTCCTGTTGTCCGGTGTCGGTTCCCTTCTCCAGACTTTCTCGAGGGCTCGGCAGTTCTTCTTGGAGCTCTTGAGTTCGTCGGTGAACCATGGGGCCTTCTTGCTGCCGGGTCTGCTGGGCGGGGTCCTCAGTGGGGCGAGTTCGTCCGCGCAGTTGCTGACCCACTTCGTGAGGTTGTCGGCGGCCTGGCTGGGGTTCGCTGAGCTGGCAGGAGGGTGCTGGCTCAGGGAGGTGGCGAGCTGGTCTGCTGTGATCTTGTTCCAGCTTCTGCGGGCGGCCTGTTGCTGGTGTTGGTGGGTCGTCGTTCTCTTGAAGGTGAAGTGGACGCAGCTGTGGTCCGTCCATTGAAGCTCTGTGGCGTGGCTGAAGTCGATGTCTGTGCTGGAAGAGAAGACTGCGTCGAGTGTGTGTCCGGCGAGGTGGGTGGGGGTGGACACCAGTTGCTTGAGTCCCAGGTTGGCGAGGTTGTCGAGCAGGGTGCTTGTGTTGCGGTCGTTGTTGTTCTCCAGATGGAAGTTGAGGTCTCCCAGGAGGATGTAGTCAGCGGAGGGGAGGGCATGCGGGCTGACGAAGTCGGCGATGTCCTCGCTGAATTGCGTGCGTGGTCCAGGGGGTCGGTAGATCAGGGTGCCTCTGAGGGTGGTGTTCGGGTTGGTGTGGATCTGGAAATGCAGGTGTTCGGCGCTGGTCAGGGTATTGTCGGTGCTGGTCGTGAGACGGATGGTGCTCCTGTGGATGATGGCGATGCCTCCTCCCATCTGGTTGGCGTTTCGGTCCCTCCGGACGATCTTGTAGCCCTCTGGGATAGCGATGGCGATGTCGGGAGCTGAAGAGGCGTTCATCCAGGTCTCCGTGAGGAAGGCAACGTCAGGGGCTGTGGCGTCTAGAAGGTTCCAGAGTTCGATGGCGTGTCTGTGGACGGAGCGGGTGTTGAGCAGGATGCACTTGAGGTGGGTGCTGCTGGTGTTCGACTTGGCGGGTGCTGGTGCGAGGCTGGTCCGGATGCAGGTGAACTTGCAGGCGTGGCAGCTGAAAGGTCCGTGGGTACGTCGTGGAGTGGCTTGATGGCATTCTGGGAGTCGGCCGGTGTTGAGAGCGGTGAGGGTGGCGGCGGAGTACATCAGGCGGGTCGGTCGGGGTCCTCGTGGGCCAGGGGTCCTGGCACTGGGCGCGGTCCAGGCGCGGACGGGCGTAGACGGGCTTACCTTTGGCGCGCCTTCGGCGCACAATCGGCGCGCCCGCTGCGCGTGACCGCTGCACGTTCGCACGGTCGCCATTTAAGGCGAAGTGCGCGGGTGGGCGGAGCAGCTGGGAGGCGGGAGCGGGGAGGGTACAGAATAGAAAAAGGGGCGGGGAAAAGCGGCGGTGGCGGGAATGGAGGGCGGAGGGCGGCGAGGTAGGCGGACAACAAGGAAGGAAACCAAAACACAGGCAAAATGAAATAAAAAAATACAGGCACAAATTACAGACAAAATAAGGCAAAAACAACCGCAGCGGAGGCAGCCGGCAATCGGCAAACGAGGCAGCAGCGAGGCAGAGGGCAGGCAAGGGGCACACGCAGCAGCTGGTGGCCGTGCGGCGCGGGGGTGTCCCACAAGTGGGTCACACTCACCTGCGTCGCACGGTCGCCATTTAAGGCCAAGTGCGCGGGTGGGCGGAGCAGCTGGGAGGCGGGAGCGGGGAGGGTACAGAATAGAAAAAGGGGCGGGGAAAAGCGGCGGTGGCGGGAAGGGAGGGCGGAGGGCGGCGAGGTAGGCGGACAACAAGGAAGGAAACCAAAACACAGGCAAAATGAAATAAAAAAATACAGGCACAAATTACAGACAAAATAAGGCAAAAACAACCGCAGCGGAGGCAGCCGGCAACCGGCAAACGAGGCAGCAGCGAGGCAGAGGGCAGGCAAGGGGCACACGCAGCAGCTGGTGGCCGTGCGGCACGGGGGTGTCCCACAAGTGGGTCACACTCACCTGCGTCGCACGGTCGCCATTTAAGGCCAAGTGCGCGGGTGGGCGGAGCAGCTGGGAGGCGGGAGCGGGGAGGGTACAGAATAGAAAAAGGGGCGGGGAAAAGCGGCGGTGGCGGGAAGGGAGGGCGGAGGGCGGCGAGGTAGGCGGACAACAAGGAAGGAAACCAAAACACAGGCAAAATGAAATAAAAAAATACAGGCACAAATTACAGACAAAATAAGGCAAAAACAACCGCAGCGGAGGCAGCCGGCAACCGGCAAACGAGTAGGCATGGTGTTGGAAGTTGTGGTGGTTGGGAGGAGTGGCTGTGGTGGTTGTGGTGATGTGGTAGTGGTCCTCAGCTAGGCCTACCAGTGCTAGGGGTTCGCCCTTCTCTGCACAAAGTCCCCAGGCCAATAGGATAGAAGTTGGCACAGAAACTGGAATATAAAACAAAGAGTTTATTAACCTCATGAGGTGGAACTAGATTCACACAACACCCTTCGGTAGTGTATGAAGTAGCACACTGAACAGAAGGAGCATGGTTCTTTTAAACCCACACAGGGCCTCAAAAGAAGGTGGTACAAGTACAGAAGAGAAGGGTTACATACGAAAAAGGTCTTACAGAAATGCACAGTTAACAGTAGGGTGGAGCTAGCAGCTTGCTGACTCCGGTAAGAATAGCCTGACATTTACAGACTAGAACAGGTGTATGGATAGTCACCGTCTCCTCTGCGTATGTGCAGAGGAGCAGAGCCTAATTATAGTCTGTCTATAAGCAGAGTGCAAGAGTAAACGACAGCAAGGTAGGACAGAGCACATGGTGAGCACAAGGCAGACAAGATGACTTCCGAATACAAGATGGCTTCAGTTAAATGCTAACCCCGATCGCTGCCAAATTACAACAGACGACCTTTTAGCATTATCTGAAGACATTCGTTCATTTCGAGTAATCTAGGTTCATATCCTGTACATTGATGTTCATCATTTCAGTGACTTCTTTATTTAATAAACGTTGGGCTCTAATTTCTGCAACATTTCGCTTGGCAGGTGTACAGGCAGAAACACAGTCGGAGCAGAGCATTGGACCACATTGTATACATACACAACATGTAAATAGTATCATGAGTATTACACAAAGAATGGTCGGTAGCTTACAGCCCCAAGTGGTAAAAAAGTGTCCAAATCCAGCTAGTAAAAGTCCAGTTGCCTGCCTCTGGGTGAATCTCTGCAGCACATTTATGCAGTTTTGATATTGCATCATATTCTGAAGGTGAGTGATCCGGAATGTAAACACAACAACTGCTGCCGATGATGCGACATGCACCATCTCGATCAGCTAGAACCACCTCACGAACCATACAATTTTGGAGTGCTACAATCCTTGCAATTTGCAGTTCTTCTGTAATGTTCCTAAGTGCCATAATTGTCTGATTAGTAACAGCTTCCACAACACAAGTCAATCGCCTTATCTTTCTACTGTTCAATGCAGCACCCACAAAGAAAAACAAGCCCAAATTAAAGTCGACATATTGTTGCAGAGTGGTGTCAGTCTGATCAACTTCATCTGTACTTATTGTTCTTTTGTATTTGTTCTTAGATATATCATTATATAGTTTGAAATCACGGTGATACGATGGAGGGGCCAGGAACACAGGGGGTAACAGAAAGGATATATAACATACCCCGGACCATCCAATTGAGAGTTGATAATATCCCTTATTACCACATACAAAATATGTATTATGTGATGATGTGAAACTACTATTATTGGCACCTTCAATAAATAATGTCACAGTACACTCACTCCTTCCCACGTGAATTTTCCCAATAATTTCTATACATAAATCTGCTTTAGCTCTGGCCACAGAAATTACAAATGGTCCATTGTTCTTAATAGGTCTCATATTTGGGAAAACATATGGCGTAGAAATATTCTCAGGTCAATACTCCTCCTATTCCCATTTAGTTCCATCAGCTCGCGTATTACCATCTTCATCTGGATAACACATTTAATTCCAATTGTCGCTTTCTTCGAAGCAATCAACAGCACTAACCATGCTTGACAAGAACCATTGAGCGAGAAAGGAAGAGGAGTAAAAGGTGTTCCCCCTTTCTTCTGGTGAACAGGTATCATCCCACACACCCAACAGTCATGGTATTTGTGGCATTATGCGTATGATATAACATCTGAATAAATGTGATATTTAGGTAGGATTGCAGATGCTTCTGCTCATGGTAGGGAAGGGTAAAGTAATGATGCTCAACTGGTACAGGAGTAGTGGCAATCAGCAATTGTCGAGCAGGAGCCACTTTCTCTATGAACCAAGTTATTGCTGCTATAGCCACCATAGCAACAACAAATCCTACAGCACAAAAGGTCTTCTTATTACAGATCTTAGCAACACTTGATCTCTCTGTCGACATGATCACTTCGTTGTTGAAACAATCATTGGAGCTCCTTGCCCTGGGCAGCCGTTGATTTCTTCACCGAGGGTCAAGACAGGTGTCACTACGCAGGTCTGATCCCCCCCATTGCCACATCGCCACTCCGTTTAACCAACCCAGGACGGTTGCTCAACCAGTCTTTTTCAACACTGCAGATTCTTTCCTTGGTCTCAGTTGGTATCGGGATACTCCAGGGATCGTGTGGTCCGGGAAGACTTCCTCAGATTTGTCATGCGAGATAGCGTGGCCTTTCTGCGTTTCCAGAATCTCTCGATGGTCGGTCAACACAGCAGGTTCCACCAAGGTAGGCAACACTCATTTGCAGTGAGTGCTATGGACCCAGTTCTTCCTGTTCGTCACTCGAACCACTGTTCTCGTTGCTAGGAGCACTTGCTCTGGTCCTCGCCACCTCGGCTCCAAGCTGTTCGACTTCTCGAAGACCATGACCATCATGTGATCAACGGGCCGGAGTTTGTGCGCCTCACCTGTAGATCTGTCAGGAAGAGCTTCTCGAAACTGTTGCTGGATAGAGATCAAACTGTCAGTTAACCGTGCCAAGTAATCATTCATCAGAACACAAGGTACATCATGTATGGGGCGTGGTTTAGGAACTCCCCAAATGTTCAACGGTCTCCCAAATGCCACTTCATATGGTGTAAGCCCAGATCGTGAACGTGGCACCGATCTTATGGACAACAATGACAAGGGTAGTGCATCAGGCCATTTCAAAGACGTGGAAGCCAGTATTTTCGCTAGTTTCAATTTCAAAGTAGCGTTATACCTCTCCACTAATCCTGCTGATTGTGGGTGGAGGACTGCATGGAACTTCTGTTTGATTCCTAATCCTTTCAGGACATGCTCAACAACTTCCCAATAAAATGAGGTCCGTTGTCACTCCACAAAAGTTTACAAACACAATATCTAGGGAAAAACTCCTTTAAAAGCACCTTTGCTGTGGTGAGAGCAGTATTATCCTTTGTAGGGTATGCCTCTATCCATTTACTGAAGGCACATACCACCACTAAAACATCCTTCAAGTTATTGCAACATTCAAGTTGGATATAATCCATTTGCAAAACTTCAAAAAGTGCAGTTGGTGTAGCAAACCCTCCTGTAGGAGTTTGTATCCCTTTCCAAGATTATACTGCCAACAGATCAAACAGGATTGCACTATCCTTTTAGCTGTACCGGCAATCTCTGGATGCTCTCAAACTTGCGTAAGCAATTTCGTTATCGCTAGAGCTAAAACATGCGCCGGTCCGTGTGCCATTTGAACCATAGGCTGTAAATAGGCAGCAGGCAATGTCCGCTTATTCATCTCTTTGTTGCGCCAACAGCCCTCATCGTCTAGCATTCCTTCTTTGAACCATTGCTCAAGTTCTTCCAGAGAGGCAGATCTCTGCATATCTAATACTTCTCTAGCATCATGCCAACACTCAGCTTGTGATTTCACTATGTACATGGATGTAGTGCTTCATTGTATTGCAGTTTCACGAGCTACGCGATCTGCAAAGGCATTGCCTTGTCCTGTCTTATCAATCACTTTCTTGTGTGTGCTATACTTAAAAATACCTATTTTCTTCGGATATGTCAGTACAATCAAAAGATTATGCACTAATTCTCCGTGCATTATCTGCATCCCATGCGATGTAAGAAAGCCTCAAACCTTCCAAAGTAGGCCGAAATCATGGGCCACTCCAAAAGCATAGCGGCTGTCTGTATAGATTCACTCGCTCATGTCAGAGTTATTAGCTCAGCTGCTTGGGCCGACTTCTATGGTATATGAGCTGTTTTCGTGTAATCTGGAGTGCCTAACACTGGTGCAGAACAAAGAGCTTGCCGTAACTGACTAAAAGCATCCTGGCATTCATTTGTCCATGGAAGGGGCATTGGAGTGTCTTTAGTCAAAAGCGCTAGCAGGGGTTAAACAATGTGTGAAAACCCTAATATCCATTGCCTACAAAACAAAGTCAGACCAATGAATGCACGGACATTTTTCTGAGTAGAAGGCACTGGTGTATCTAAAATTACTTGTATGCGATCTGGTGTAAGTGCACGCCCCTCCTTAGACAGAAGGTGACCTAAGTAGGTATCCTTCGGTCTACAATATTGCAATTTCTTCCGTGAAACTTTATGGTGATGTGTAGCAAGAAAAGAAAGTAGAGACAAAGTAAATTTTTCACACTGCTCAGGTGCATCGGCTGCCAACAAGATGTCATCGACATATTGTATGAGAGCCACTCCTTCAGGCAAAGTTGAAGAATCAAGTTGTCGTTTCAGTGCTTGACTGTAAATTCTCGGACTCTCAGTGTACCCTGGAGGAATTCTACAAAATCTGTACGATCTATTATTAAAAGTGAAACCGAATAAATATCGGCTATCAGGATGAATAGGAATCAAGAAGGAAGCATTCTTCAGATCGATCACAGAAAATGTAGTTGCTGTTGGAGGAACTAAGGTAAGCAGTGTTGTTATGTCAAAAACCACAGGATATTGCGGTACTACAATCTTGTTAACTTCTCGCAAATCAATGATGAATCTGTAAATCCTAGTGTCAGTGTCTTTTTACAAAATGGGAAGAATAGGACTGTTGCGAACATTATAAGGAACTTCTTCCACAAACCCCACCTTAATCAAATCCTGGACAATGCATATAAGTGCTTCTTCACCTTCTTGAGAAATTTTGTATTGAGGCAATCGTGGCAATGAAGCACCCTCCTTGACACTAATCTGTACTGGCGGAATAACCATTTGCCCTACATCAGTATCTGAAGTAGCCCACAAAGTACAAGGGAGTGAAGCTAATGCAATATCCTCTTTAACAATACATGATCTCTCAATCACAGGGTAGTTGTCATTTAATATGATGTGGTCTGGGGTGTTTTGAGAAAGCAAAAATGGACATGGAGCAGTAAACCTATCAACATGAAATGCAAGAGGTTGTGATATTGGGCTAAGGGAAGGTGTTCCTTCGAAACTTATCGATGTAATGGTTAAGCCAGACAGGGTAGCCCTTGGAACCAATTGTTTAGACAAGGTGCTACGAGTAGCTCCTGTATCAACCAGAATCTGATCAGTAGAACCCAAAACATGTGCTGTAACATAGGGACCCTTCTGATCTACTGGGACTTCAACTGATTCCTTACCCCATCCTAGGCAATCCTGTGCATAAAGAGAATCTTTCAAATCAGACGGCACATAATCGGACATTTGATATTGGTTCCATCTATCAAAAGTGGTAAACCCATCCTGTCCATGTGCATTAGCATCAAACCTAGCACGATCATCCGTGCTTCCTCTAGGTCCTGAATATCCTGAGTGATTTCTCATTTGTCCCCATCCACGTGTATACTGCTGAGCACGCATCGCTGGACACTCAGAAGCCCAATGTCCAAATTTCCTGCAGTACGCACACTGGTCAACAGACAAATTCGAACGAGTATAAGAAGGAAAAGACGAACCATAAAATCCACGTCCATCTCTATCCCTACCTCTAGAAGGCGGACCATACGCCTGAGCCAACATAACCTTTGTTTTTAACTCCTTAGTCTTCTTATCCTCACTGCCCTTCGCTTCTAACTCCTGGCCTTCATAATACTGAGCCATAGTCAAAAGAGAAACCGGAGAAGAGGTAGTCCATGAACTATCACTGGCCTTTAGGTGACTAGCTATTACTGGCAACAGGTTTGCCACATATTTATCCACAAACAGATGCCTACCGGTGTCATCTGTCAATGTAAAGGAGTCAGAAACAGATTCATGTGCTTTTTGCTTGCAAGACGCTAATACAGTCCAATCTATCTTTTTAGGGGGAATAATCGTCTTTAACTTAACTAAAATAGCTGCGGAAAGATCAAAAATTAACCAACACAATTTCAGTGCGGGTTCCATTTCTACATCCATTTGTTCTAAATCTTTCAATAATGCCCCAAAGGTCGCACGATCATCAACTTTACGAACAGTTATCCACATAGCAGGGGGTATTATCAATCCGAAAAACAAGTCAATATCATGCAAAGTCATAGTACAAGAGCTAATAGCACCCTCTACTTCCTTATAAAAAGCTGCTGGATTTTTCCGCGGACCTGGTAGTGCAGTTTTAAGAGCCATGACATCCGCTCTATTCCAAAGAGTGTAAACCCAATTATAAACAAAATAACCCTTTGCATCAATGGAATCCTTATTATCATCTGTTCCCTCGCCTCTAGTAGGAACATACAAAGGTGCGGCTTCCCGCATAGGTCTCACATGAACTACTACATTCTTATCTGTTTCAGAAGTAGAAGCCTGTGTCACGCTGATCTGAGATGTTTGTGCAGCTGCCTCTGCTGCCATTTTCTCTTCTTGCAAACGAACTGCATCAGCATGCAATTTAATCAAACGTCTGATTGCATCAGCCACCTGAGAGAAAACAAAAAGACCATCACACATTTGCTTACAGTCATTTGCTACATCAACGGGCTCTAATTCCTCAGAATATTTCCTAAACCGCTCAAGGACCTCTGCGGCAAATACCTCGGTAAAATATATTTGCTCCCTTTCAAGCCAATCTTTCATTCCATCTAAAAGGTCAGAAGCAGGGGCAACACTACGAACAGCTTTACGAGCAGCAGATCTAAGCTCAGACGAACGTTCAGCGGACAACATAGAACAAGTTTCCCCTGCTTGCTCGTGGTCTGCAGAAGAGTCTTCATCTGACTCATGAGGAGCAGAAGGAAAAATATACGGAGACGAAGAACGATCTAATAACAAGAAATTATCTTGCTGTTTATTGAGGATTGGATCGAGGGGCCGCCGAACAGCATATTCGCCAGTTACCTGTAAATGGCGCTCCCTATCCTCTCTCTCTTTTAGTTCTTTCATTTCCTTATTTTTCATTTCTAACACTTTTGCATGAATGTTCTTTCGCTGTTCATTTTCAATCAAGGCTTGTTCACGCTTCATTCAATCACGCACTTCTTTCTCCCACATTCGTACACAGGCAAACATATCTTGCCTAGTCTTTCGCTTAAACATACATTGTTCCACATACTGAATGTTTCGTAAACCAAATGACCCATGCATAGGCCAACGCAACTCAGGATCCTTACTAGTATATTTATTTTGTAACGTGCTGTACATTATAGAAGAAATACCATACTTAATATAGATGTCCCTATTAGGCGTCCCCTCCGGGGGGGGGCGGTTGTGCTTCATCAAGTCTAGAACTGGTACCACTACAAAAGCAACACATCCTACGAAGTGTGCTAGAAACAGGCATGTCAAAAATAGTGCACTTACAAATCCCAAATTGGCCAATACAAATTTCAAAGCGACCTTACCAATCCCAGGCATCAAACCAACAGCAAGTGTTGCATCAAAACAACGCTTACCAATCCCTTGGTGTCCAGATTCCAACTGTCAAGTTCTTAAATCGACCAAACGGTCACTGCACGGTGAATCAAAAGAAGAGATCTCAGTCGAGGACCGGCACCACCTGGATAGTCAGATCTGAAAGAGAGGAAAAACGTTGTGGTTTGCCAAGACGCGGGTCTCCTCGAGCAATGATCGTCCGTAGCGACATTCCAATCCTTCGTTTCGACCACTCCTTTGGGCATCTGAGTAGCCAATGAGCCCCACGAGGGCACCAATTTGTGGTAGCGGTCCTCAGCTAGGCCTACCAGTGCTAGGGGTTCTTCCTTCTCTGCACAAAGTCCTCAGACCGATAGGATAGAAGTTGGCAGAGAAACTGGAATATAAAACAAAGACTTTATTAACCTCATGAGGTGGAACTACATTCACACAACACCCTTCGGTAGTGTATGAAGTAGCACACTGAACAGAAGGAGCATGCTCCTTTTATACCCACACAGGAGCTCAAAAGAAGGGGGTACAAGTACAGAAGAGTAGGGTTACATACAAAAAAGGTCATACAGAAATGCACAGTCAACAGTAGGGTGGAGCTAGCAGCTTGCTGACTCCGGTAAGAATAACCTGACATTTACAGACTAGAACGAGTGTATGGACAGTCGCAATCTCCTCTCCGCATGTGCAGAGTAGCAGAGCCTAAATATAGTCTGTCTATAAGCAGAGTGCAAGAGTAAACGACAGCAAGGTAGGACAGAGCACATGGTGAGCACATGGCAGACAAGATGGCTGCCGAATACAAGATGGCTTCAGCTAAATGCTAACTCGGATTGCTGCCAAATTACAACAGTGATGGGTGTAGGGGTGGGGTGATAGTTGTGGTAGAAGTCTTGGTTTCTGAATGTGAAGATTTGTAAGTATATTTATTATGTATTTTATGCCTGCCTCTGTGGATGTCTGTGTGTTTTTGTTTGGCAGAGTGTGTGGATGTTAGTGTGGATGTACTAGGTGAAGGGCAAATGGAGGTGTATGGTGGTAGTATAGAGGGGTAGAAGGGGTTATGGAATAGGCAGGATCGATAACAGAATGAGCAGTGGTTTATTGGGTGGGAGAGAGTGAGGTCTGAGGCAGGTCTTAAATGTTCCATGCCCCCTTGTATGGTACTATGGATGCCATCCTTGTAAGCCAGTAATAGAGCCAACCATTGACTGATACTCTGGATGGCAACCAACAGTGCAGTCTTTCCAACTGAAATACTGTATACCACATCAAGAACCTCCTCAGACATCACTGCAGGATGGACTGAGGTAGGTGCAGAGGTTCCTGGGGAAAAGGAGCCTCCAGACCTTTTATGGGCTAGGCAGTGGCCAACAAATGAGGAAACAGTAGGGAGGGTGCAGATCTTCCTGGTGATGATGGTGCTGTAGGTGCAGGAGATGATGTTGGGTACTCCACCACTTGGAGCTGGTTCGAGGTTGAGGCCTAGAGTCCGAGGAGGATGAGTTCCCCTCTCCAGCCCCATCACCCTCCACGCCACTGGGTCCAGAAGCTTTGGTTGTACCAACTTGAACTCCCAGCAGGCATCTGCTACCCTACTTTTCTAGCCAACGTCTTCCCTGCTGGTCATGGAGCATAGTTCTATGTGAATAAAACTCATGATTATACTACTCGTAGTGGTTGTTACTTAGGTCACAGCATCAATCCAATCTAAATACCATTTGTTACATGTAACTGCTGTGCATAGGAACTCTTTGCCATGATGCCATGTGTCAGTAGACTGCCTAACCACTAACCATTGAAAATGACCTATGATAATATGTCAAGCCTGAAAGAATTCCGAAACATACTTCATCACACTATGAAGAGTGTTTTTCATCTGTCCAAGTATGGAACAATCCCATACGACATGTTGCAAAAATACCTCCGAAACTTCAGATCCACTGTGCATCAGATGAGGTGCTATACATATCTTTGAACAATCATGTTCCCAGCTCTGTTAAAAAAAATTATGTATATACATATAACAGCTGTCAGAAGGGCACAAACCCTTAAGCAAATAGAATACTTATCATTCACCTCACGTAGTCAATAAAAATAGAATCCCATAGTGAACATTAATGCATGTTGCTTCTCAATCACATTTCTGAATGACTCTAAGGTATAGTTGGATCAAACACTCATGAAATAGTCATGTGTATTACAACTATAACCACATGTGAGACATACAAATGTGTTAGCTACAGTCCTTGTCCTTTAGCATCTGAGTCACAACATTAGGACATCTCAAATATCTTAATTGTATACATGATGTAGAGGTTCATGTTTCTTGGATATGCTCAAAAGCCAACCCTAGATGGGTATGCAGTTAAACTGTTAATTTAACTAAAGGTGTCTTCCAGAGTGCACAGCAGGTCACAGAATCAAGCAGTCCTCTAAGAGTCCTTTTGCAGTTCCATGTATGAAATGATGAGTGGGTCTGAAGGTCCTATATTTATACCCTGATATCTTTCCTGTGGAAGGTGGGAGAAGCTTCTAGAAAGGTATTTTAAAGTGCATGGAATTTCCTGACTCCCCTGCCATGGCTCCAAGCTGGCTGCAGTAACAATGTGGGGTTGTTAGGCCCTTCATGTGAAGGCAGAGCACGCCTTATTCAGTCGCAAGTGGGGCTGTGCTAAGCTAGGGTGCCCCCATCCTGGTATCAGATGGCCTGTAGAAAAACAGGGCTTTTTGCAAATGTCCCATCACTTTTTGCCTCCATTTGGACTACTAGATGCTAGTTTTCAATGCTAACAGTGCACTAGAGCATGCTAACCAAGCCCAGTCCCAGTGCTCTTTCCCCAAAATTGTTATATGTGAATTGTTAACCCCAATTGGCTCCCGTCTAAGACCCTAGTATATGGTACCAGTGGTACCCTGGGCATAGGTGGTTAAAGGGTCCCCTGGGCTACAGTACAGTTTTTGTGCAACCCGGGGTGACCCAAGCAAACTACTGACAGCAGGCTTGCCATTGGAGACTGCAAGAGCTGTGCAAACTGCTCAAAAATGACTGTGCCCTCACCATGTGTGGTGTAGTCCGATGGACTACCTTTATTATATGTCAGACACCACTAAGGAAGGCCTGCTCATCCCAGGAGGCAGGATGCAGTATATTAAAGGTGGGGACATATCAGTGCATGCCTATTTCCCCATTGCAAACTACTATAATTGTTAGCGGTCCATGGTATAACATGAGCTGGAAACCTTGCCTTCTCGGGATCGGCAGCTCCATTAGGGTACCACTAAAATATGTCATGTTTGGTATCACACAATGTGCCTTCTCACCCCTGACATGATTCTCGTGCACTGGGTATGCACCCAGGTGTCACCTTGGAGGATGCCCACATGGTTGCCCCAACTTCATTGTGTTCTGGCAGACCAGCCCATGCTTTCCCGTGCATGCTGCCCCCAAGAAGGATTCTGACCTTCGGCCAGGCAGTGTGATTACTCTGAAGAGTCAAGAACAAAGGCTTGGGCAGGAAGGAGGTCACAACTCCCTCCTCCCAAGCAGGCTAGTAAACTGGCAGATGAAGGAGGATAGCATCAAAGGCTGCGCTGCCTCTGATATGCATCTGGGCTGTCCCGCTGAAGAGGACACAGCTCGACTGTTGTCCAAGTCATGCTTGCACCCAGGCAATATGGGAAATTAAATATGCCGGAGTTGTGCACCCCCAGGAAGGCTGGTTACACCACTAGAGTCGGCTGCCTTGGTCTGTACACCTAAAATTGAATTTCCCATCTTTAGGAGTGCAGAAATAGTGGGTTGTGGGTAGAAAAGGTGACCTACACCACCAGATTTTGTCACCTCAGGGGCAGATTAACTGCAGGGCCTAGCTGCCCATTGGCTATTAGCTCCCACACTCCTAACTCCCCTATATATATCATTTAATGGACCCCCCTGACACCAGAGCCCCAGATTTGAACAGCTTACTTCAAGGAAGGACCAAGAAGAGACCTGTGTTGCCAACAACAGGACTTTGCCCACAGCACAAGGCAAATGAGCTATACTTTCTCCCTGAGGCCACAGACTTGGACCTGACCGAATGACCTTCATCCTTGGCTAAAACTCAACACTCTTGAAAAGAAGGCCCCTTGTGGAAGCCAGACACACCCTTAGTCTCCCCTTGGAATATTGGCACTAGCCCCTGCAAACTAGGTAAAAACACTCACCAGATCCAAAGAATCGCTGGCCATCGGGGTCTCCAGGGGATCGCCCAAATCCAGGTGGTCCAGTGCATCGTAAATGTTGTCGTCTCGCCTGCCCTGAGGTTTCACGCTGCTACATTACTCCCCCGGACTCCTTGAAGTTCCAGAAGCTTTTCCCTTTGCTTACTGCTGCCAAGGCTTGTTGGTCACCAATCCAGAGGCCAACCCCCACACTTGATGCTGCAGCTACAGAGCATCTATTCTCCGATACCAGTAGCTGTGTACCTGTTGTGTTTTTGCATTTTGAATCTTGCAGAACAGTGCAAGCGGTAAAATCAGCACGTCCCACAGCTCCCTTTCAGCACCAAGTGCAGCCAGAACAACACTGCACCCAGACTTGAAGGGCTAGGTAAAATTGATCTGACTGTTGTGGCCAGGTCCTAGTGTCTGTATGACCTTAACCTATAGTGACTGATTGTCACTGTTGCTTTTTGCCATTGACCACAATGTTTTTTTGTTCATGTGTTTTACTGCACTGATTTAATATAGCTTCAGAAATCTATAACGCTGGTTATGTGTATGCTATTTCGTTTAGTTTGGTGCCTAAATTATCATAAAATACACTCTATTATTATAAACTGGTGTCAGATTTCTCTCAAGTCATGCCAATTACTTATCATTCATGTTGGTATGTTGCCTAAAAATACACTAGTCTGATGCACTGACACTGACAGCAGGAGTAGGAGTGAACCATTGTGCAGCAGAGAGCTGAGAAGCCATGGAGAGGAGGGCCATGGGAGCCACCACAGCAGCTGTTTGCTGATGCTATCTGCCGCTGCCAATGTTGTGTGCAATGTTTGGACCTCACGCAGTGATTGAGGGTTCAAGGCAGGTCCCCTGGGGAAGAAGGCGAGGTGAGGTATGGTGGCCTGTGGCCAGCAGTAGGTGAAGAGAGACTGGAGCGTGTGGCAATGAGTCTGGGTGGACTTTCACATTGCTCTGCACAATGCGCACAAGCTCCTCCATTTCCATGACCCCCACTGAGCCAGTCCACGCCCCTCCTGGTCATGGTTTGCTCACTGAATACCGCGCTGGGAGGACAGACCTTCATCAGTGAACCTCTGTCTCCTGCTTACAGTGCCTCTACAGTGCCCTCACAACACTGCGAAAAAAATACTCTGATTGAGTGCCCGGAGGCCGCACAAGTCTCGGGTCGGATCAGGACAAGAAAAATAAACAAAACTAAGGAACAAAGAAACTGTGTGAAATTAAAATAAAGAAATGATTTAATCAACACCGGAATGATCAGCCCAAAAACAACAATTTTGGAACTTCCCTGAAATTTTAACCAGGTAGCCATTAGCAGAAAGAGTGGTCTAGGTCCACGGCGGTGGTTTAGACCTAAGCTCCATGGAAGCAAGCAGCCCCCCTTAGGGCAGGTGCAGATTGTGGCCAAGGTAAGCTCCCCGTGCCAAAACTCTTTTTAGTTGCAGAACTGCAAGCAGTGCACAGCGCAAAATAGCCCAGGAAGCAGATCCAGCAAAGACCTCTAGCTGTATGCACGTGCCCCTCCTTTGTCACATAACCCTCAGGAGTTGTGGCAGTGTAGCCGGGCAATTAGGTCAACTTATGGCAATATTGTTATTGGCGGCCGTCAATGGAAAAAACTCAGAAACTGTACCAAAAGTGCGCAAAGCCTAATTATATTAAAAATGCAGAGGCTGAGGCATCCAATTCATGCAAGGGGGCTGGTGGATGACCGGACACTGCTGTTCCCGCATTTTGTTCCTCTCACATCCCCCAGCACTGAGGCTGCAGGCCAGGTGGAGTCAAGTTGGGCCTCCAGTCCCCCTGCTTGAGGAGCTGCTTCCTGCAAAGTACACAATTAGGTGATTCCCTCATAAAGCAACCCAGTGGACCCAGGTGCAGCTCAAAAGGTAACTCAAGATGGCGCTGTACAGCGCAACGCCCAATAAAGCTTGGGGCTTCCACACAGTTGAACCAGCAGCCTACCTAGCAACCCCCAGAATGCCACTCAAATTTCAAGTTACAAAGCTTCGATTGTGGGGGAATCAAGAATACATAGGTCCCAATCATGCCCTAGCTTAAGAGCAAGTGACCCAGTAACAGAGCCAGCATTTGCCAAAGAAAGCTCTTGTTAATTGGCATGACTGCAAGTAAGAGAGAGCTTGCAGCCACTGGCTCCATGCCTTCCATCATAGTACCTACTATCACTGACTCATCAGGAACTGCAACTGAACCCAAACAGATTAACATTCGCAGCCCAAATTTATTGAGTGCTAGAGTGGACTCTACAGTTGATGAGTCCAGCAACCATAACACAGCAAAAACGTGAAACACCAACAAACATTAATAATACTCTCACTTTGCCCAGAAGGGAGAGCGTCACTGAACTGGGGTACCTCTCACATCATTTTCTGTCCAATATAGAGGCACAGATAAATGAAACACTCGGGAAAACCCCACTAGAGGGGTGGGGATCTGTAGGAAAAGACACCAGGTCCTGGATACACTGTCCACACCCAACACACAAACTGGTGTCAATAAGAGACTCACAGGACACCATAGCCAGATCCCTTCTCTGACAGTCAAATGAAATTAAATTACAATTAGACCTGAGACAGTCACTGGCAACCCACCTGGTAAATATTGGATCTAAGCTAAACTGCCTAGAGCCCCAAATGAAAGCTTTTGAGAAGGACAAACCCTGTCCATGCTCTCTAATCATCAAAAAGTTATTCTCTCTAACAGAGGCACTAGGAGCATTAGGGGACACGATTAAGGTGAACATAATAAGACCAGATCCACAGTGTAAGATATTAAGTTCCTATATAGCTGAGGTTCCTAGTCCAATCAACCCTGCCTCTTACAGTAGCCGGACATGGGGTCCTACCCACAAAACACAGAGTAGAAATAACTGGATCAGCATGGCACACGGGAAGACAAAGAGAAGGTTCAGATCAAGGCACACTATCAGAAATGGTGTTAGAATATAACTTAGCGCGTTCGTTCAGCTGCCCTCCAAAGCCAGGAATGCAATTGAGCCCTTGTGGGTGGGTAGCAAGATACCACCACCACACTCAGAGCACCTAGGGCTACAACTGGACACTACCAGCCGGGACGTTCTGTTCAGTCGCCCACAGGGGTGTGAGTATAAAGGTCCCATTCTCAACAGTAACCTAGCTCAGTTCAAGCTGACCAGTAGAGAACCCCCACCCCCCCCTTGATGAGTAACAGCCCTTCACCCAGCCCGTAAGAGAGGAGATGGGCATGCCCACCCAGAACTGCTTTTCATCCCTGATACATTCCAAAAGGCTCAATGAATACCCTCAACAGAGGAAATCTGCTGCAGCTATTTACTCATATCCCACATTAAAACACATAACTTCAGAGGATCATGACTGGGTGAGGTTTGACCCACCACTTTCAAACTCAATCGCGGAAGTGACTATGTCAGTATGGAAGAGAAGCCCAAAGAGACGCAGTGTTGGCTGAAAGAGCTATTTTTGCAGAATGGGTCATTGACCTTCTCCGACCTTGTCAAAAAAGAGATTCCCTTTGGGCACATTAATGAGAACAAAATGACATGAGGTACAACAACATTACAGGCAAACTCAGAGCAATATAATGGTAAACCAAATTCTGAAACAACAAATAAATTCAATATGCACAGTTTTATTATATAAATTAAAAATAGAGTTAAAAAACAGATTAAAACATATGTCAATCAAGGGAAAACAGACAATATATGGAAACAAATTATACTCTAAAGTTCATCAAATAAGTTCCTAAAGCTAAATCAAGGGAGATACTCAAAAAGGTATATTCAGCATAGTCAGAATACTCCTTTAGTTGTTATAGAATGGATTCTCTCCCCCAATCCTCAACGCGTTTCGACGGACGAAATATCATACAGCCGTCTTCATCAGGAAAAATATTAACTGTCTTCCCCAGATAACTGCAATTTAAAGTAAAAAATATCTCAGCAACAATATTGTAACAGATTAAAAAACTGAACATAAAGCAACAATCCATCTGCCAACCAGAATTGTTTTTTTTTTCCATTGCTCAACACATTACAACACCTTACATCATACATATATAGATTTGATATATCTCACAAAAATAAAAACAGACATTTTATCGTCAACATTGGATGTTTCCTCAATGTCATTCACATTGCAAACCATACAAAGTATGCTCTATATACAGCGTGGTCACTCAATTACATTTCACATGATTATGTTTATCAATTTGAGCATTTCGCCTACATCACAGGGTGGTGATTGTGGTTTCAAGGTGGTTTAAATTGTTAATATTCAGGAGCTTCATGCTCCTAGGCCATCCCAGATAATACTTGCTATACAACATCTAACTCATTTGTCACATACTGACCTTAAAATGAGGCGTGTTAAAAAAGTGTATCGGGGATAGATATCTCCCTTCTTTCTGATAGGACGTGCTTCCTGTTGTTGGCAGTCTTTTTTAGGTCGTATTGCCAACTGAAATGTAAAAAGAAACACACAAACGACGTATACGTTTTTAGCGGACTAAGGACTCTCCGATAAAGCCAACACTTCACCTGATGTTCGCTTTCTAAAAAAAAGTTCTCTTATAATACCATGTCGTCTATGGGGTAACTATGATGGCTGTCTATATTAGCAATAGTTAACTTAAACACAGAAATATACTCACATCTTATTTGTGCAGTCCTATTGATAGATGTTAGACATATTCACTGCAGCGAGTAGGTATATCACACTCCTGCAATGTGGGGATATAGTTACCACTCTATGGTTACCACTCTATGCTTTCAGCTTAGCTGACAGATATCTAGCAGATGTATAATGCTTAATACTTACTGACAAGGGCAGATTGTCCCGTTTACACGCGGTAAATAGGTTCCGATTTGTTACAATTCGAAACCGGGGTATCACTGGTGAAAGATAAACAAATGGGATATGTTAAAATCCCATGTTGTATTTTATATTATCATAAGCGTTGATTATGCAGGGTTCAGGCAATACTCACATTATAAAGATTTCTTTATCAAGCCTTCAAAAGGATGCCTTCGTCTTCCCGATCGCTAACAAATGCTGCTTCTGAAACATATTGACAGCGTTTTTTTTTAAATTGTTAATGGGGTGTACTAGGCAAGTATATGGCTCTGGAGACTATCTACATATAGCGCATTCACATACCTTAAGGGACCAATACAACCGCCTCCCGTGTGTAGTCTCCGTAGTGTTCAGTAGACAACACGGCTGGAAACCGCGCACCGGTTATATACTTTTCCGCTGGCGTGTAAATGCGGAAGTAATCTAGCGCCCTTCGGTTTTTTACATGGAGCTAGAAAGCGAACTCCGACATAATGGTACACGGGCCGCTCGGTTGGCGCCAGGCTATGGGCACTTAATGTTACAAGCTGCACTAAATTAAAATATGTCGCATATGCTGACCATCCAGCATTTATATATTGCATTTATTTTATAATTTTGAGCGCGCTTGATCCAAAATTTTTTAGGTGTTTTCCTTACAATTTTATCGAGACTATTCTTTTTTATAAAACGAGATTCCCTAATCTTATAAGATATGATTGAGACAACATCTATATATATTTGTTTGGTTAACTCTTTATAAGGAAACAGGATCAAAACAAGTGATGGACTCTTGCAAATATCCTCCTATTGTGTATAATTTTTTCTTCCAACCTATATCCAAAGGGAAGTACTTCAGAGGTACTGTGCTAGTCTTATAGTTCGCCGACCTATTTGACAGGTTTTTCAGTAGTCTCATATAAATGGTAGTCCCTATACTTTCGGTGGGGGTATCTCACTACTAACATTCAGCCTATAAGCCTCTCCCATTCTTCACGGGAGTTGAGACCATTTCTTACAGTGTTTAAATAAGAAATGTACCATTGCTCTCTTTGTTTTTGTTTACTCACAATGTTTCCACCTCTCTTTCCTATTTTGACTCTTTCCAAAATAAACCACTTGAATTCACATTCACCATGTTTCTTTTCCAGAAAATGTGATACAATTGGGGCAGTTGTTTTTTTGGTCCTGATCGCTGATCTATGCTCCTGTAGTCTAGTTCTGGCTTCTCTCCCTGTCTCTCCAACATAGTAAAGCCCACAGGGACATTCCAGTATGTAAATCACATTTTTGCTTTTGCAGTTATTATGGGTTTTACACCTAATAGTTTTGTTGTTACAAGAGATTTCAGAGGCTACAATACATTGATCGCAGATGTTACAGCTTCCACACCTAGTGGTACCCACTACTGTGGTATTATCCAGAGTTCTCTGGTTCTCTCTTCCTTCATCCTTATAGGTGTGTACTAGTAAGTCTCGTAGATTTTTGTTTTTTTTAAAGCAAAAAGTGGCTTATCTAGTGCTGTTTCTTCGTCATGATTAAGAATGTGCCAATGTTTATTGACTACATTCTTAATCTGGTTACTAATATGGGAACATTTTGTTACAAACACTACTCTGTTTAAAGGGCTTTTTTGAGTGTTGGGTTTATTGATCAGGGCATCACAGTCATAAAATCTGGCCCTTTTCAAAGAGTTAGACAGGAGTTTTTTAGGATAGCCTCGATCCCGAAACTTGTTCTTGAGAACTGCAGCATGCTTGTAGTAATCTTTTTTATCTGAACAATTCCTCCTGAGCCGGAGGAATTGACTGAAGGGAATACTTTCCCTTTGGGATTTGGGGTGGAAGCTGGAAAAATGAAGGAGCGTATTCTTGGCCATTGGTTTAGTGAATAGCTCAACCGCCAGCACACCCTCTGAGCTTTTTATGGAGATATCTAAAAAGTCAACCTTAGTTGTACTGTACGTTGAGGTGAACTTAAGGTTGGGGTCGCCAAGATTAATCCAAAGTAAAAATTCTTCCAAAAGGTTGGTGGTCCCTTCCCAAATGAAAAAAATATCGTCGATGTAGCGGTACCAGCCCGCTACATTCTCGAAGAAAGGGGCCATTTCGTTGTAAATGTGCTTGCTCTCAAAATTGCCCACATATAAACAGGCCAGACTGGGGGCACATGTGGCCCCCATACTGGTCCCCTTCAATTGCTTAAAATACTCGTTTTTAAAGAGGAAGACATTGTTGGTCAGAATTAGTCGGACACAATCTACAATAAAGTCCTTATTGGCCCCTTCAAGATCCTGGCTTGATAGAAGTTCGTCAATAACTTCGATGGTATTCTGTTGAGGGATATTCGTATAAAGAGACTCAATGTCTAGGGTGACCAGACACTGAGTCTCTTCACAGAAAGGCATTCCCTCAACCAGAGAAATAATATGTGCAGAGTCCCTCACATATGATTTTAACCTGCAAACTAATGGCCTCAAAAAGTGATCAACATATTTGCTGATAGGCTCAAGCAGGGAGTCAATGCTGCTCACGATGGGCCGCATGGAGGGGTCTGATTTGTGTTTATGGACCTTTGGTAGGCCATAGATAGCTGGGGTTTTGGGCTCAGTGTTATTTAAAAACTTAAATTCCTCCTCACAGATGTAGCCATCATCCCTAGCATTGGTAAGTAAGTTTAAACATTCCCGGGAAATCCCCAGAAGGCAATTTGCAATTGCCAACAACAGGAAGCACGTCCTATCAGAAAGAAGGGAGATATCTATCCCCTATACACTTTTTTAACACGCCTCATTTTAAGGTCAGTATGTGACAAATGAGTTAGATGTTGTATAGCAAGTATTATCTGGGATGGCCTAGGAGCATGAAGCTCCTGAATATTAACAATTTAAACCACCTTGAAACCACAATCACCACCCTGTGATGTAGGCGAAATGCTCAAATTGATAAACATAATCATGTGAAATGTAATTGAGTGACCACGCTGTATATAGAGCATACTTTGTATGGTTTGCAATATGAATGACATTGAGGAAACATCCAATGTTGACGATAAAATGTCTGTTTTTATTTTTGTGAGATATATCAAATCTATATATGTATGATGTAAGGTGTTGTAATGTGTTGAGCAATGGAAAAAAAACAATTCTGGTTAGCAGATGGATTGTTGCTTTATGTTCAGTTTTTTAATCTGTTACAATATTGTTGCTGAGATATTTTTTACTTTAAATTGCAGGTATCTGGGGAAGACAGTTAATATTTTTCCTGATGAAGACGTCTGTATGATATTTGGTCAGTCGTAGCGCGTTGAGGATTCGGGGAGAGAATCCATTCTATAACAACTAAAGGAGTATTCTGACTATGCTGAATATACCTTTTTGAGTATCTCCCTTGATTTAGCTTTAGGAACTTATTTGATGAACTTTAGAGTATAATTTGTTTCCATATATTGTCTGTTTTCCCTTGATTAACATATGTTTTAATCTGTTTTTTAACTCTATTTTTAATTTATATAATAAAACTGTGCATATTGAATTTATTTGTTGTTTCAGAATTTGGTTTACCATTATATTGCTCTGAGTTTGCCTGTAATGTTGTTGTACGTCATGTCATTTTGTTCTCATTAATGTGCCCAAAGGGAATCTCTTTTTTGACGAAGTCATTAGTTGGTACCCCATTCCTTTGGTAGAGGGTCCCTCTCTCTTTTATTAGAGACTTCTCAGACCTTGGCCAGTGAAATACCAGAAGGTACTCTTAAATCCATTCCCAAAGCAAAGTTCAATGAGTGTGCTGAAGGATACAACTGGAGGAAAACAGAAAACAAAATCAGAGGGCTCAGTGGTCTTAACAATCATCTGCACACATATTCAGAGGAATGTACTCTCTGACTCTCTAAGAAATGCACACAGGATGTCAGGGGCACAAGTGTCGCTGCACCTAAAAGACAGATACATAGTCCCTAGCCCAGTGAGATGACACAGACATCTGACTCCTGGAGCAAACACTTTGTTATCCGTAGTCTCATGGAATGTGGTCAGCCTCAAGAGTATGAGATCACTCAGGGAAGCAATGACCTACCTGGAAACAAGTTACATCATATGCCTCCAGAAGACTTGGGAGCTTGTCCCTACAATTCTGCCAGGCTTTCAGAATATCTACACCTGTAATACGAACAAGCCTGTTAGGGCACCTGTCAGGGGGACTATCAATCTTTATCAAGCACTCAAAGTAACTTAGGGACTGATACAATGGACCACACCTGCATTGCGACCCCAGCAGGCTCAATCAGAGGCCTGAAATTGAATCGGAAAGCCACCAACCTGATACTGGTCAACTGTTATTTCAATGCTGCAAATAATAACAAGCTGACAATGATCCAAGAACTGCTTGAGAGACTTGAGTTGCTTATTTTGGATCATCCTGGCCATGAAATTATGATCAAGGGAGCTTTAAACACCCGTAGCCTGGGGGGCTCCAATTGACAGTGCCACCCGGGAGAGAGTGGGGCATATCACACAGACATTTCTGTCAACCTACAAATTTTGCATCAGCTCAATGGGAGATGGCAGTTAAAGAGATGGAACTGTCTTTCTCCCCAACTTGCAAAGGCCGATCAACTATTTATTATGTCTTTCTTCTTGAGTGCCTGGTCACGCAGCTGACAAACTTTGAAACTGCAGAAAGGCCAGAATGTGATCATAACCCAGTAAAGTGTACCTTGAATCTTCTAGTACAACCAAATGTGGAGAGCAGGCATGCAGGCATGTCAACAGGTGTACAGAAAGTAAATTTAGTGAAAAGAATAAAGTGGAGATCAGACAACATAGCAACAGTTATCACCTGGATAATCAGAAAAGAGTTTTTAGTAAATTAGAGGGAGCAGGACTCATTCCCTCCAGTGGTTTGAGAAGCCTGTGGATGTCCTTAGATCTCTCCTGTTGGGAGATCGGACCAGGCCTAATGAACCTCACCCTGGTGGAGGCATGAGACTCTCACCCCAGTATGATGAAGCCAGCCTTGCCTCAAGAAGAGTCCTCCACAAACCCCAGCAGTTTCACAAACAAAAACCTTCAATAGCAACAGCAGCGGAGATCAAACATACAAGACTAACCCATAAAAAAACTGTCTGGGAACATAAGGAGGCAGGTAACCAAAAGGAATGGGCTACCATATGTTAGCTGCTAAAAGATCCAAAGTATGTGCACTTCTTGGAGTATGTTAACAAACTAAATAATAGCAAGGAAACAAGTTAGAATGGTGTCTCAGAAGCAGCTTGGGTTAGGCATTTAACAGAGTTATACTTCGACAATCAGGCAGCCTTGCTGGCAACCAGCCAGCCCGTGGCAACAGACTAATAGCAAATCTCGTCTATTGAAGTTCCTGTTGGGGAGCCAGTCACCCGTCCGCTGAACAGAGCCAGTTCAGGGAATGAACTATCATCTCAATCAAACTAGGGCCAGCACGTAGTCAAACAAACAAGCAACAAGAAGGTTGACAGCATCATCAAGCATATGAGAAAGGATGGGGTTCCCGGTTCTAATGGTCTACCTGTGAGCTTGTTCAAATATTCCCCTGATAACTGGGCAAGGCGGCTGACTCCACTTATTAACTGTGTTTTCCATACTGTGACAGTCCCTGAAGCCTGGAGAGAGTCGATATGTAAAACGGGGACCGGTCAGTGTCCTCAAATTATGTTCAAATTTTGGTCTAATTGTGCTTCTTGACGTGGAGGCCAAAGCGTATACCCGTATTCTGTTGGAGCACCTAGAGGTCCAAGTGAAAACTCCAGACCTGTATTGTGAATCACCTTATAGTAAATAATTCAATATGCGGATGACATAGTGATCATGGGTAGCACCAAAACTGGTTTACAGCAGCATTGAATGCTCTGAACACATTCAACCTGGCCGACAATCTCCAGGTAAATCAGGATAAAACAAAATCCCTGATATTCGGAAGCTACAGGAACAAAAAGAATATCTCCTGGGCTGCAATATAATCAGCACAGCAAGGCATGTGGTTCTGCGAAAACAGTACATCAGGGGCACAGGAAATGCTATTTTTTTTAAAACTGTGCCACAATTACGTATAGGATCAGGCCAACAAAATCAAATTTCATCACCAAAAATGGAGGTAAGTAGGCAAAATGTTTGGGGGAAGAACACCCTAAGGCTAACAGGTTTAACATTTCTCATATATGAAAGAAAAACATTTTGGGCCACCATTTCAATCAATCAAGCTTTATTTGATTAAAAGAATAATCATAACATCACATTTAAAAGAACACATTAGAGAGAAGAAATAAATAACACAGTACAAATTCTTACATGAGAATAGTCTTTCTACAATTAAAAACAGTCTTTAAAAACAATGTAACAGATAAAGTCACAAGTTCTTCCCCCAAGGATTGTGTAACTATAAAAGCTGGGGGACATTGTCTCAAATCAAGTGTTCTGAGGACCGGGAGTAACCACCTTTTCCTCTGGGATGAATACAATTTACAGAAGAACAAGTCATGTATGGTGGATTGTGTTGACCACCATGTCAACAGTAAACTCACACTAACGTGCTGGAAAACAGTTATTGTGATAGGTAAACAAATTGTAAAGAAATCTTTGTTTGTGGAAGGTGTCTTGTACAAAATATATTTCTAAATATCCGGACATATGAAGATGATAGGGATGAAATACGCTGCATTTCTGCCTCTATTCAAAATCAACTCTGATAACTCCAAAGCCGATATCATGACATCTTTAATCATTTTGCTAACAGTATGAGAAATCATACCTGTATGAAAATAGTGGAATACTGTAGCTGTTAAAGATCCCCTCATGTAAGATAAGTAGTAACATTAATGCCATTCATACCAAATTAAATGGCTACGAGGATATTCATCTACTTCTTAGGAGTCCCTATTTTATATTTACAAATATGTCAAAGTACAGCTTTGTTTGCAAGTATAAAACTAATTAGCAACACATTATTTTCAATATCTCAATAAAACGATTTACTAGGAGACACACAATTTGGAGCTGAGATCCGTTGCACTGATCTGTAGATCAACGGTTGCATGCCAAACAGGCAATTCCTGCACCTTTTAAAATACTAAAATGATAAATAGCAAAATAGGGAAATTAACTACATACATATGTTGATAGAATTTCTATGTTGTTTGACCTGCACCCTATTCTCTATTTTGGTATATTTTTGGTCCCTGTAACCAAGCAACTCCTGACGGAGGTTCATCTTTTGCATATGAGTTAATTGAGAAAAAAATGGCTATTTATACTTAATATACTCATATGAGATGCTATTACTGCTGTATAAATAACTGTTAGCTTTATGCTGCTAATCCAGAACATATATGCCTAAGTATGTATTTCCCCTACTTGAGGAAATGTCAAGTCAAACAAGAGATAATACACTGATCAGCATTCGTACCCCCTTGCTGCTGCTCTTTGTCATTCAGCTCCCCATCATGCAGTTGATAGGCCACTGGCAGTATCCGGGCCATCAGGGGGTGTCAGTGTACACCATACTCAGTTCTTCTAACTGGAGGACTTGCCCAGCTGAACCTCAGCCACCAACTTGGTCCAATGGCAAAGGTCCTCTCAACGCTTATGGCAGTGCAGGCTCATGTTTTAATTGCCACTAAAAGTGCTTTACACATACTCTGCAACATGATGGTAAGTACACATTTGTTGTGCTACACACCTATTTATATACAACTTATTTTTTTAAGCATGGTCAACATTCTTTTTAAACTAATGGCATCATTCATGATCCATGTCCCAAGATGTTTTATGTCTATACAGACATCCTATTAATGTGCAGAATGTGCAAGGAAACATAGTTGACCCAGTATGTCTGAAGGACTTATATACATGTAACTATCCTCTATGAAAACACATTACCATATAGGTGAAAATGTGAAAAGTTGCACCCTCTAGAATAAACGTTTTATCATTATTAAACCAATAAAATAAAATCTCGCTGTAAGTAAATAGCACATTCAACTGAGGCAGTAAAATGTTTGTCTGAATCTCTTGGTTGACAACACATGTCATACTCTCTAATGGAAGGAAGTACCACGGTCCAAGTGTAGGAAACAGACAAAAGGAGGTAAGAAAAACACACAAACCAACTTATTCCAACATCTATCACACATATCTACATTATATGTATAATCGAATATAGGCAGTTCTGTCAAATTAAAGAGGAGTTAGGATACTCATTACATTAGACTTATAATTTGCCTACCTGTGGCTGTGGAGCCCCATATAGCTGTGTATTCTGGGACAGGACCTCCTCCGATTAGAATGTCCAACTCCTCAGGAGTCAAGTTATGGGCCCTGTCACCAATTCGTTCCACCATGGTCGCCAACAGTTCAGGTGGAGCAGCTAACTCTCAGGAGGTCTGACCTGTATCTAAGTTAAGAGGCAAGTGAGAATCCATTGGAAAACATGAACTTCATTGATACGTGTACCAGCACCAGCTGACGAATTCCAAAGCCATTGGATATTTTTAAAACAATTGCCCCATGGTAATCAGTAGGCAAGGTTGTCGGAGGTTAGATGTATGTGATTTACTATTTCTGTTTGTCCTGACACAGAGGTCAGAAGCTATATTTTAAATGTTATAATAGTGGAAAAATAATTTGGTAACATGTAGTACCAGCTAATATGCTTAAAATAATATTTGAAACACTGTGGAATGATGAGTGATGAAAATTATGTTTTAAAATAATATTTTATATGTGCAATAGTGGCAGTGAATTCTAAACATACACCATGTATGGTATAAATTACACTTTCATTGATAGGATCTTAAAATGTAAATAACAAAAGAAAATTGCACTCCAACTATTAGACCTAATGGCACTATCTAATTTGTCTATAGGCTTCAATATACATATCCATTTGAGTGAGTGTTCGTTGATACACTCATGGAACATAGAATTTATGTCAATAACCCATTAAATGGACTGTTTGTTGTACGTTTAACACATATGTAGATGACTAATTGGTTAATGTATGTGTTTGTTTTTATCTTCAATAACACAGCTTAATATTAAGCTTTCATCCTCAAAACCTTAAAAACAATTTACCTGTATCTCAATACATGCGAATTAAGAGAATTTGCTCACATGAGGATGAGTTCAAAAAGAATCTAGACTTGCAACATCAACAATACAAAGATAGAGGATACCCTGATGATGTTTTAAAGAAAGCAAGAGATAGAATAGAAGCATACAGTAGGGATAACCTCTTGATTCAAAAACCCCAAAAATCTCATGGCAGACAAGTGTTTGTATCAAAATTCTCCACAGCATCACAGAAGCTCAAAACCATTATATACAAACACTGGGATCTTCTAAAGAATGAAGTTGACTTTAATGGGATATTCAACAGTAAGCCCATCTTTGCCTACAAAAGATCAAAAAACTTAAAAGAGTTACTGATGACTCCGACAAGAGACACAGAGGAAACCCACAGAGGTATGAAGAAATGCCAAAACTGCGTTCACTGTTCCAATGTGATAGAAGGCAAACTGTTACACCATCCACAAACAGGCAAAGAAATAATTCTACACTACAATGGAGATTGCAACTCCAAACATTTGATCTATTACATAAAATGTCCCTGCGGAAAAATATACACAGGAAAAACAGAAAGAAAACTCAAAACAAGGATCTCTGAACATAAAAGTACGATAAGAAATAAGAACACAAAGAGCAATTTAGCCAAACATTGGAATGAGAATAATCATAGTATAGCCCAAATCAGATTTTCCATTCTGGAGGTAGTCAAAACATACGAGGGGGTTGATCTAACCAGATCCCTCCTCCAGAGAGAAATTCACTGGATTAAATATCTTTTCACACAAGAACCAAAGGGTCTTAATGAGAAAATCGATTTATCGTGTTTTTTATGATTCCCCTTCACCTGGATACTGTTTCGAGATTGATGTCTGCACTTACATGCATTTTCTTGTTATCTGTTGCATGATTCGATGGATTGGTAACTTATACTGTAATATAATCTGCTATGTTTTTCACTTTTATTTTCACTTTTATTTTCTATCACGAGTATTGCATGTTTTGTTTGGAATACGTCGGTTTCCAGAATTTTACCTTTCCAATATGGCGCTTAGTAGTTAGAAGTGTAACGATCCGGTTTAGAGTCCGTCTTCTCTGTTGATTATCGGCATGGTGTATAGACTCGGGAGAGCTTGCTCCTCGTAACTAGCTGTCCACATAGCGAAAGCTTTCGAAAGTGAGAGAGAGACGGTTTTTGTCATTCAGGAGTGAATAGCGAGGTGAGTTTTTCGTGCATGGCGGCTTGGTTTGGAGTTCAGTTACAGGGTTATTAATCCTGGTGCAGAGCTGATGGTTTCTTTGATATTTTTAGGAGGAGAGTAACTACTGGGTGCGTGAGATATTTGGTATGAGCCCCGTGTTTACAGTGTTCAAGGTAAGAGAATTTTTAGACTTTTATAGTTGTGGTAGGATTCCGACTTTACACAGACAGTTTAGATAGATCATTTTTGCTTCTGTGTCCGGTTTTTTCGCAGAAGAGAAGGACTTGGTTCAGCGCGACTTTTGTAAGTCTGTTGCAGTGTTATTATTTTTCACACACATTGAGGTGTTGGTGAAGGTTCTTTTTTGCAGAAATGTTACCTTTCTTTTTTTAAAGAAAACAACTGGGTTGCTTTATTGTCATGAATGTAATGCTAAGAAGAGTTTTTTGAATTCAGTAATTGAATACCATATTTCGTTTCACAGGCCCCCGACGAAGAGCTCCATTGAGCTCGAAATGCATTGGGCATAAATAGAAAAAGTCGCCAAGAATTTAAAGAATCGACATTTATTTGTGTTTATGTTGATAATGTACACATTTGTGTTGGAATATGAAAACAGTTCATGTTTATTAATGTAAAACGATGTGACATAAGAGTTGTGAAAACATGTACTAATACAATTATTTTGAAAAACATTTTTGAGAAGTGTTCAAGTGTTCATATTTTCAGCGGTTTTCCGCCAATAGCAACAGTGCTCCAAGGTTAAGTGTTGCATACACTTAAGATAAGGTTGTTTTAGTTAGGCACGTTATAGGACAGACGTGCTACCTTAGCTGCACGCTTGGGTTAAAATTGGAGAATTTACACTAAACAAAAAGATTTTTATACGTAAAAGACAGAGTGCTCCTCTCATCTAAAATTCATTAGGAGATTCTGCCTACCTAGTAGATCATGGTTGTTACTCCCACTGAAAAATCCAACAATGCCAGGGAAAGCCCCCTTCAATGAGACAAATGTAAGGACTTGTCAACCTGTGTAGCGGGTTTTTGGGCTCCTGAAGGCAAGACTCCAGTGTTTGGGCAAGTCCAGTGGAGCACTCCTCTACCCACCTGAGAAGGTGTGCAAGATGACATTGCTCTGTTGTATGCTGTCCTGCGGAAGAAAATTCCTTTCATCCAGGATGTTGACTACAATGAGGAGGCCCAGGGTGAGGTTGGAATATTGGTAAATAAAAATGACAGTGGTGAAGAAAAAGGACATGATTTTCTTCAATATGTCATTGACAACTTCTTCACATACTCGTAAATAACACTTAACCAACATGTGTGCACATATTACTATCTTGATCTACAGATGGTAGACTCCTACAGTTTTTGAGATTTATACAGCTTAGGCTGGTGTTCATAGGATCAGGGTTATAATGGTAATGTTTATGATTGTGATTAGTACATGGGTGAATTGTTCTCCTAGAAACTGATCTTGACAATGCTTGATTAAGCACAGAAATGGATAGAGTAACTGCCAAAATGTCATTTTGTGCGTGCTTACTGTTTTGAATTATATTAACATATTGTTATTTACATTATTGTGTTTCCCGATAGATAAACATACACTGTCCATTTTCTGTAGTACAAAAGAATTACTGGTGACCAAGGAAATGAGTAAGGTGGCATACTTTGTTCACACAGCTGTTGTATGCATCTAATTATTTTTTTCCCAGTGCGGTATTTAGTTTTGTGTTTAGAAGCACTGTCTCAGTTGCAACAGGTGATATTATAACACTGCTTGTTAGTTGGAATGACTAAAGAAATGGGTGAATTTCTATACAAAATAACAGATTTTTTATTTGCTTGGTAAAGCTTTGAATCCATGGGCCTAATTATTTCCTTCGGGCTGTTAGACCTGGTATCAATGGCGTAAGCCTCCCTTCCATTTGTTACTGATTGTCTCCTCTATTTTGCTGGTTAGATGTTTTGGGCACTGTGCCACTGATATTCAGTGGCACAGTGCAAGTGCTCCCTATGTTAAATTGATGTACTGATTAGTGACTCCATGATTGGGTTGTTTGATTTACTTGTCAGACCCTAGTACAGTGCACCATGTGTGCCCAGGGATTGTAAACCAAATGCTGCTGGTGGGCTTGCAGCACTGGTTATGCCACTCAGGGAAGCAGCTTGAAAAAATGTGTCTCAGGCCTGCCATTGCAGGGCCCTCGTGCAGTCTGTCACTGCCATGTCGACTTAGCAAGTGCACCCACTTGCCAGTCCCTGAACCTTCCCTTTTTTCCATATCAGACACCCCTAAGGTAGGCCCAAGGGCAGGGTGCATTGTAAGTACAAAGTAGGACATGCCCTGGTGTGTGTAACATGTCCTAATAGTGAAGTACAACCATTTTCGTTTTTCTCTATTGCAAGGCTACCTGCTCCCCATAGGCCAGAATGGGCAGTTTGATTGTTGCATCTTATAATCCTAACTCACTCAGGGAACATGGTAGAAATTCGAATATAGTATGCCTCCGCTCAGAATGATATATTACATCTTTTAGTGAAGTTGGTTTTAACATTCTGTGTTTGAAAATACCACTTTTAGAAAGTAGGTCTTTTTTTGCCTAACTATCTAGCCTGCCTCTGCTAGGTTGTGTATTCCTTGTATGGAGTTTGAGTGACAGGGGCTGGGGATTCCAGGAGACAGGGTGAGTCAGCGCAAGGCTAAATAGAGAGATCTGCATGCAAATGGGAGGGAGGACTTGCACCTGGGACCTGAATAGGGCTGTACCTTCCCTCCACAACACTGGCTCCACCTCCTGTGGTGTGTCTGATGTCCCTGGCCTACACTGTGAAAGGAAAGAAGGAGTCTTGTAAACAAAGTGTTCCAAGATTAACCAGAACTGGTTTGGACTAGGCAAAGGACCCTCTGCCTTCAGAGGAAAAAGGATTTTGAGTATAAATATGAGGACCCAGACCCCAAGAATTTAGATCACTTCTGGGAACAAGACAAGCCTTTTGCCAAGGAGAAGAACCACGGAAACTGAAGGAGTTTGGACTGCCCCTCTGCCAGTGTGCTGTTTGCTGGGTTGGCCTGCAGCGGTTTCTTTATTGCCAAGGAAAAGAGAAGGAACTTTGACAGAACTTTCCTCATCTTGCAGAATATTTCTACAAGGGCTTGAACTTGTGCTTGCCTCCTGCTGAAGTCTCAGGGACAAAAGACTTCACTACCAGCTCCACTCTGATTTTCATTGCTGGGAATTCTGTCTGCAGAAGCCTGCGTGTTGGTGGGAGCTAGAAGCTTGATGCATGGAGAAGAAGCATGTCGCAGACGCAGCTGTTGCCATTGCATCGCCGGAGAAGCGTGTCGCTGGCGCAGAGGTTGCCGCCTCATCACCAGAGAAACGTGCCTTCGTCAAAGCTGTTACCCGTCGCATCACCAGTGAAGCGTGTCACAGGGCCTGTTGTGGCTCCAAAGCTACAGAGTTGGCTGCACAGCCGCCGTGCGTGCACGCATCATCCTCACATTGTCGCATCGAAGGTGCCATCTTATTGCATCGCACTGGATCGTTGTATCGCATCGAGGTGCCATCTAGTTGCATCGCAACCGGAACGCATCATGAGAATCTACGCATCCCCTCCTCTCTGGTAAGGAACAAAATGCATCCCCTACTCTGTGCAAGCATTGAGGTGCGACGCATCGTCTCCCCCGAAGCAAGGAACCAATACATCTCCATCCCTGCAAACCGTTTGTTTGTTTTGCATTACGCATCCTGGTACTTTTGTGAGAACTTTGTTGCATTCAACACCAACTTGAATTAGGTAACTTTTACCATCTTTAAGCCAATTTTAAGTACAGTATTATGGATTTTTGTCGTTTGTGGTCTTGTGTTAGGTCTATATAAAGAATACTTCTTTTTAAAAACCTGTGTGGTGTCCATCTGTAGTGTTTTCACTGTATTACTGTGTGTATTCACAAATGCTTAACACACTGCGTCAAAGATAAGCCTGTCTGCTCGTGCCAAGCTACCAAGGGGTTGAACAGGGGATATCCAGTAGTGTAATCCCCTTTCCCTGACTTAGAAGCAAGGGTCCCTATTTGGTCAAAGGTGTATACCATTGGCAACTAGAGGCCCCCAGTTCTAACATTGGTGATCAGCTGTAAGGATTTGGACCTGCAATTGTGACTCATATACAGTAATTGGTGTACACTAGTAGTGAGTGCAGACCACACACGACCACATTCTTTGTTTGGTCAATTTTTTTTTCCTTGGCCTGTTATTTTTCAGAAAACTCCCAATTCTTACTACCATGAGTAGACCAGCATATGTTGCATCTATGGATCTAGATTTTGAAGAAGAGAGGTTGGAAACCTACACTTTGAAACAGCTCAAGCATCCCTGCGAGAAATTGAAAGTTGCTACACCAGGAATTTCTAAAAATGATCACTACCAAAAGGCACTGAGGGCCTGTGTAGAAGCAAGAAATGCCCCTGAGTTGGTGGTGGAGCCAGCTGGGGATGCAGATGGGCAACTGGATAGGCCAGTGTTTCCAGCCAGGGGAGGGGTACCATCCCCCCTGGCAGTAGTATCTCTTCCAAAGACCTGTCCCCCAGAGAGCTGGAAGACAGGGAGAGAAATAGGTCACAAGTTGGAGATGTCTACACTTAAGATGGAGTGTCCGAGGGAAATAGCGAACAACAAGCTGTTCTTGGAGAGAGAGAGAGAATGAGTATAGAACGTGAGAGGATGTTGAGGGAGTTAGAGATCAAGGCAAAGGGCTTACAGATCAATCCCTCTTGTGGCAGCGCACCATCTGTGCCTTCAGAAGGGGAAGAACGCGGCAGAGGCGCTGACAGATTTCCAAGCAGAACATATCCAGTTCCCAAGCGAGGAAAAACCCATATATGCCCGTTCATGAGAACGTTTTAATTGATATAAAGATATTTGCAAAATTTGATAAGGAATCCGATATAAAGAGGGGATCCAAGCACACCTGATCACTGAACAGGAAAAGGACTTTCTTATTCTGAGAAGTTTTATCATCCCCAAGGTACATCAAAAACCTACAGTGATCGTCTGGAGAAGGTTCCCTGACGGCTGTTTTTCCTGGGGGATTCCTACAAGACTTACGGGAGATTTTTAAATATAAGCCTAGAAGCCGGTGACCCCAAAGAGACGGCATGTTCTGATGAAGGTGTTACAACATCAAGTAATATAACACCGAAACGCGCCGACGCAATTGTTACTAGAATCCAAACAAGGTCAAGGAAATAGCAGATATTCATGTATTTTTTATACTGTCTACTGTACCACCAATATCAAAGAAAAGACCAGTGGATCTATACTAGTAGTGGCAGGAGAATATTAAAGCCACAGTGGTAGGGGGTTTGTGAAAAGGATTCAACTGCTTTTGTGTACTGTATTAGTGTTGATTATTTTTCTCCTTTGTTGCATAATTTTTATTATTGTGATATTGTCTTTATATGTGTAATGAATTGGTATTAATTGTTCATTGAAATTTTATTGAACTTGTTCAAAGAGTATTCTTTGGATTTTTAATTGATTTCTGTGTAATAAGAGGTTTTACTTTTATAAAAATATTAAAGAGATTGTGAACGTTCACTTTTTAGTGTGGAACTCCTTATCTAAAGTTTCATTCCCATATGAATTTTGCCCTTTATGTACCCAGAAGGAAAGTTTGTATGAATGGTTAGAACCCATACAGCAATATAACATGCACCTGCTATAGTGTACACCCAGGGATTTCCCTTTGACTAAGCGCACCATCTGTGCCTTCAGAAGGCAGGGTATATATCCCCAAAGATGTCATCAAAAATTTCTATAGGCATGAAGATATTGGGCAGTGATTTGCAGCCTATGAGCTTGCAATGTCGGCCCACCGGGTCCCTGAAAAGGATTAGGGAGCTGGGTTGTGGGGCTGCTTTGTGAGTGAGGGGAGGGATACTTTGTTAGACCTACCCAGTGAAAATAGGATGTCTTATGCCCACATGAAGAAAGCCCTGATAACAAGGTATGGTTTGACCCCAGAGCCCATAGACAGAATTTCAGAAATTATAAAAAGCTGGAGGCAAACACTTGGGTAGAATATGTATCTTTCTTTTGCAGACCTATGGATGGTTGGGTGAAGGGTAGCAAGGTGGATACTTTTGAAGCGCTCTATGATTTGATTGCATGGGAGCACTTGTCTGCTAACTGTTTTCCAGAGCTACACCAGCACCTTATTGATAGCAAGTTGACTAACCCTAGGAAGCTTGCTGAGGAGGCGGACCACTGGGTCAGTACCAGGGCCCACAAGGGTCATGTGGGAGACTCAGCCAAAGGTGGGCAGGGTCCCCAGCAGAAGAGTGGGGGGACAAGGGTAAACAGAGGGAGTTCCAGAAAGGGCCCCAAAGTAATTCCCAAGGGAACCAAGGGAAGGGTTCCCAGCCTCTCACTGAGAAAAAGTAAGAGCCCCCAACAGGTAAACCTGTACACAGGAGGCCAGCTACCTGCTTTCAGTGTAAGCAGGTGGGACACCATTGGTATGATCCCCAGTGGCCCCAAAAGGGTCAGTATGTGCCATCCCGTGCACCACCCCATCAGATAGCCAGTGTAGCCCTGGGTGGGGATGAGATGGGTGCCCAAGGTGGGTGGGGTCCCACAGAAATGTCCCTTGTCTCATTAGGAGACTTTGAGATGGTCCCTAAGACTCAGCTGCCTGATAACACTAAAAAGTACAGGCAGTGGGTGACCATCAATGGCCATAGAGTGGAGACTCTGAGGGAGACCGGGGCTAGTGTGACAGCTGTCAATTGCTGGTTGGTGTCCAAAGAGCAGGTTATCCCACATGCATTCTTCCCTGTAGTTGCAGCGGACAACTCACAGAGCCAGTCAATCAATCAATCAATCAAAGTACTTGTAGCGTGCTACTTACCTGTGAGGGTCTCAAGGCGCTATGGGGATGGGGGGTGCTGCTACTGCTCGAAGACCCAGGTCTTGAGGAGTCTTCTGAAGGCGAGTAGGTCTTGGGTCTGCTTATGTGGGTAGGGAGGGTGTTCCAGGTCTTGGCGGCGAGGTAGGAGAAGGATCTGCCGCCGGAAGTCGTTCGTTGGATGCGAGGGACAGCGGCGAGGGTGAGGCTGGAGGAGCGGAGCTGTCGGGTGGGGGTGTAGAAGCTGAGTCTGCTGTTCAGGTAGGCTGGTCCGGCGTTGTGCAGTGCTTTGTGTGCGTGGGTGAGGAGCTTGAAGGTGATCCTCTTGTTGACGGGGAGCAAGTGTAGGTCTCTCAGGTGGGGGGTGATGTGGCTGCGGCGGGCACGTTGACGATCAGTCGGACGGAGGCGTTTTGGATGCGTTGTAATCATCGTAGGTGTTTGGCTGGGATTCCTGCGTAGAGTACGTTGCCGTAGTCCAGTCTTGTGCTGACGAGGGCCTGTGTTACCGTTCTTCTTGTTTTGGTCGGGATCCACTTGTAGATCCTGCGGAGCAGGCGGAGGGTGTTGTAGCAGGAGGAGGAGATGGCGTTGACCTGCTTATACAAGGAGAGGGAGGAGTCGAGGATGAATCGTAGGTTGTGTGCATGGTCAGTGGGTGTTGGTGCTGTTCCCGGTGAGGTCGGCCACCAGGAGTCATCCCAGGCTGAGGAGGTGGGTCTGAGGATGAGGACCTCCGTCTTGTCCGAGTTCAGCTTCGGACGGCTGCTCCTCATCCAGTCGGCGACAGCCTTCATTCCCTCGTGGAGGTTGGTTTTGGCGGTGTGTGGGTCCTTGGTGAGAGAAAGGATGAGCTGGGTGTCGTCGGCATAGGAGATGATGTTGAGGTTGTGATGGCGGGCCACTTGTGCGAGGGGGGCCATGTAGACGTTGAACAGCATCGGGCTGAGAGATGAGCCCTGGGGGACGCCGCAGATGATGTCGGTGGCTTCGGATCGGAAGGGTGGGAGGTGGATGCTCTGGGTTCTGCCTGAGAGGAAGGACGTGGTCCAGTCAAGGGCCTTCTCTTGAATTCCGGCTTCTAGGAGCCGTGTCTTTAGAGTGCGATGGCAGACCGTGTCGAAGGCGGCTGACAGGTCCAGAAGGATGAGGGCTGATGTTTCGCCGTTGTCTAGTTGGCGCCTGATGTCGTCTGTGGCGGCGATGAGGGCTGTCTTGGTGCTGTGGTTTTGTCTGAATCCGGACTGGGACGGGTCCAAGATGTTGTTGTCTTCCAGGTGGCGGGCCAATTGCATGTTGACGATTTTCTCGATGACCTTTGCCGAGAACAGGAGCAGGGAGATGGGCCGGAAGTTCTTGAGGTCTTTGGGGTCCACCTTGGGCTTCTTGAGGAGGGTGTGGATTTTGGCGTGCTTCCAGCTTTCCGGGAATGTTGCTGTTTTAAAGGAGATGTTGATGACCTTCCGTAGTTGGGGTGCGATGGCTGCGTCTGCTTTGTTGAATATGTGGTGTGGGCACGGGTCTGACAGAGATCCTGAGTGGATGGAGTTCATGTCGTCATTGACGTTGGACCAGGAGATCAGGCGGTTGGCTCTGGTAGTGTTTATAGGGGAGTTGGAGTCTGGCGTAGTCCGGGAGGTTGTGGTGTTGAAGCTGTTGTGGATGTCAGCGACCTTGCAGTGGAAGAAGATGGCTAGTGAGTCGCACAGTTCTCGTGAAGGCGGGATGTTGTTAGCATTGGCACTGGGGTTGGAGAGTTCCTTTATGATGCAGAAGAGAACCTTGCTGTTGTGTGCGTTGTTATCCAAGCGGTCTTTGAAGGAGGATCTCTTGGCTAATCTGATGAGGTGGTGATGTCTGCGGGTGGCGTCCTTGTGTGCTGCGTGGTTGTCCGGTGTGCATTCGTGGAGCCATATCTTCTCCAGTTTCCGGCATGCCGTTTGGAGGTCTGGAGCTAGTTGGTGAATCAGGTGGCTCTCTTGCTGGCGTGGTTGTGGGAGGGTTTCTTGAGCGGGGCAAAGGTGTTGGTGCAGTCGTCGATCCACTGTCTGAGGTTGCAAGCTGCGGCATCTGGGTTGGTGGGGTCAGCGGGTGGGTTCTGGGCGAGGGTGGTGATCAGCTGGTCTTCGGTGACTTTGCTCCAGCAGCAGCGAGGCAGCTGTTGGGTGAGGTGGTGCGTGGTTGGTTTCTTGAAGGTGAAATGGATGCAGCTGTGGTCGGTCCAGTGGAGTTCGGTGGTGTGGTCGAAGGCGGCGTGGGTGCCTGTTGAGAAGACGGGGTCCAGCGTGTGGCCGGCGGCGTGGGTGGGTGCGGTGATGAGTTGTCTGAGGCCAAGGTTGGCGAGGTTGTCGATCAGGGTGGCGGAGTTGGCGTTGTTGTTGTTCTCGAGGTGGAAGTTCAGGTCCCTGAGGAGGATGTTATCCGTGGAGGCGAGTTTGTGGGTTGCTGGCAAGGTCGGCGATGGAGTCGCTGAACTGAGCCCAGGGTCCGGGGGGTCTGTAGATGAGTGTTCCTCTGAGGGTGGTGTTGGGATCAGTGTGGATCCAGAAGTGGAGGTGTTCGGTGGTGTTCAGGGTGTCGTCTGGTTGGGTGGTGACCTTGAGGGTGGACTTGTGGATGATGGCTATTCCTCCTCCGATTCCGTTGGTGTGATTCCTGCGGGTGATCTTGTAGCCGTCCAGGATGGCTATGGCGATGTAGGGCGCCAAGGAGTCGTTCCACCAGGTCTCAGTCAGGAAGGCTACGTCTGGGGCAGAGGTGTTGAGCAGATACCAGACCTTGACGGTGTGTTTGTGTGCGGAGCGGGTGTTGAGGAGTATGCAGCGGAGGTGGTTGGGTCCAGTCCTTGGAGGTTTGGTGGCTCTGTCGCAGGTGAAACTGCAGGTGCTGCAGGAGAAGGGTCAGTTTTGGGGCGGCCTGGAAGCAGGTGTGGTTTTTTGCTGGCGTTGAGTGTGTGGAGGGTGCTAGTGTCGTAGTGGAATCTAGTGTCGTGACATTATCGGGGTCCAGGGGTTCTGGCGCTGGGCGCGGTCCAGGCACGGATGGGCGCAGACTGGCTTGCCTTAGGTGCGCCTTCGGCGTGCCACCGGCACGCCTGCTGCGTGCGTCCGCTGCTCGGCTGTGCAGCGTCCGGCATATATGGGGAGGTGGTAGGGAGGAGCAGCTGGGAGGCGGGAGCAGCGAGTGGGCAGGGGGCGGGCCACAGGGGGAACAGCAGGGAGGAAACAGTGCTACAGAAAGTAAAATGGGGCACAAGGGGGGGAAACAAGTGGCACAGAGCAGAAAACGAAGCATGAAGAGGGGGAAACAGTGGTACAGAAGGCAAAATTAGGCACAATTGGAGGAAACAAGTGGCACAGAGCAGAAAACAAGGCACAAAGAGGGGTAAAGGTACAGAAAGCAAAATGGGGCACAAGGCGAAAGAAACGAGTGGCACAGAGCAGAAAACGAGGCCTAAGAGGGGGAGACAGTGGCACAGAAGCAAAAAGGACGGAGGACACTTACCAGCGGCAGTGGCAGCGGCAGCAGGAGCACACAGGAGCGTGGAGAGGGATCGACCTACCAGGAGGGTCAGGGGTCGCTCAACTCACCGCGCAGCGTCCGGCATATATGGGGAGGTGGGAGGGAGGAGCAGCTGGGAGGCTGGAGCAGCGATTGGGCAGTGGCCAGTCAGGGGGGCATGGCTGTAGGGGGCACAGTGGAGGGGGAAACAAGTGCAACAGAAGACAAGAGGGGCACAAAAAAAACGAGTGTAACAGAGGGCAGAAGGGCACAAAAAACCAGGTAAAAATTAGTGGCACAGAGGGCAGAAGGGCACAAAAATCGAGGGGAAAAACAGGTGAAACAGAGGGCAGAAAGGCACAAAAAACGAGGGAAAATGGGTGGAACAGAGTGCAGAAAGGCACAAAAAACGAAGGAAAACAGATCGAACAGAGGGCAGAAAACGAGGCCCAAAAGGGGGAGACAATGGCACAGAGCAGAAAACGAGGCACAAGAGGGGGAGACAGTGGCACATAAGCAAAAGGATCAGAGGACACTTACCAGCGGCAGTGGCAGCGGCAGCAGGAGCACACAGTCAGAGCTGCGTGGAGGGGGAGCGACCTACCAGCCAGTGTGAGGTGGCTCAAGTTCCCTTTGAGTGGGGGGGTCTCTGGTACTCTTCAAGTAGCTGTAAGGCCAGCCATGCCTGTGGATTGTCTGTTGGGCAATGATTTAGAGAACTCCCCTTGGGCTTAGGTGGAGAAGAAGGCTAATTTGGAGATGTTGAGTCTGACTGAGTGGGCATATGTGACCAGTCGGTCTATGGCAGGGGTACTGGTACTCGTGTATCTATTTCACTCCTTGAAAAAGACTGTCAGACATTGCCTTACCCAACGGGATTCACTGCCACCCTTGATTTCTTCGAACTGCTCATAGAGGTGCACAGCAGGAGGCAGGGGCACCGTCTCCACCAACCAACTTTTTTCCCTTTAGTACTCCCTCAGAGGCGCACAGCTGAAGCCGACTGCATCACCTCCAACGCGAGGTATCGCAAGATTTTGTTTTGTGGTCTGGGTAAGCATGGGCGGAAAATCCGTTTCGCTCGCGGATTTTGCGGATTTTCGGTAAATTCGCAATCCGCGAGATTCGCGAATCTCCCGCAAAATCCGCAAATCCGCGAGCAGCGGATTTTGCTCGCACTGTTCGCGTGAGTTCGCGGCTTCCCAGTACAACTTCGCGCCCCGCGAATAAGTGTAAAATTGCAGAAATATGATCTTAGCAAAACTGAAACTACTTACCAGGTTCAAAAGTTCAGGCTCATCATTAGTAGCCATTTCCTGTAGTGCTTCCTGAGGGGCCCCTCCAGAATTCAGTTGCCAGTTGCAACTATTATGTGACCCTGCTCTGAACCTCAGAATAGTTACACATATGCCACAAAGGTCCTGAATTACAGCTAAGGGAGACAAGCAGGAGCCAGGCTGGAAGTTCAAATCCATTAATCAGCCCCTAATTCATTATTGTCAGTTGGGGCAGGGCAGGTGTTGTAACTAATTTTGCAACAATGAAAGCACTTAGCAAGTGCAAAAGATCACTAATCAGGAAGCACTAAGGAAGCAGGTGCCAGCTAAAAAAATATTCTGTGACACATTAATCAGCCCCAAATTAATTCAGGTCACTTGAGGCAGGGAAGGTGTGCTTGCGTTGCCACAATAATGTACACTGACTGGACAACCAGAGGGTGCTGTGATGAAACAGAGGGTGGCATGGGTGGGCCAGAGGGTGGCATGAGTAGTCAGAGAGTGGCAGTGGTGACAGAGAGTGGCAGTGATGAAGAAGAGTGTCCCAAACAGGCTGGACACGTAGAAACAACAAGTTCGCGAAACTTGCGACCCGACAGGTAAGTTCGCAATTTGCGAAATTGTACAAAACCCTCGCGAACTGGCAGAATCCCGCGCAAACACAAAAAAAAAATCTGCAAATTTGCGAGAATTTGCGGATTTTGCGGATTGCGAGTTCGCAAATCCGCAAAATTCGCGAACGCGAGATTCGCAAAATTCGCCCATGCTTAGGTCTGGGCCCTACAGGATTCATGGGAACATTCCTCGACTGTGGACTATCTCCTACAAAGAACCCTAAGGCATTATTTTCAGGGTGAGATATTTCTGGTTTTCCTCTAGTCTACTTAGAATAGAAGTATTTAAAGTTCCTAATTATGGGATTCCCACCTTTGTAACATCTCTTTCATTTCTGTTTTCCAGAACCTACTGAAGGTCATCCCGCAGACGGTATCTGCTACCCTTTTCATTTGGTCAGCACCCCCCTGTTGACGTCACACCTGAGGCCATCCCTTCACCCACCAAAAGCATCGCGAGTGATGTAAATTCTCTCCCCCTTCCCCTTGGAATCAATCGCCCATACTAAACTCTCTGTGTGGAGGATTGGTTTGGAGGTGAGAGAGGAGGCTCTCTTCGTTCCTGCGGTACCTGGTTGTTCAAGTGAGTGGGGTTGTGACAACCACTGGGAAGTGTTGATGGCACAGCGAAAGGCAGGCCTCACGATCAAGGCAAGTAAGTGCCAGATCGGGGAGGGTTCCGGGTTGTACTTGGGGCACCAGGTAAGGAGTGGCCAGGTGGCGCCCCTGCAACCCAAGATTGATACCATCCTGGCATGGGAACCCCCAAAGACTCAGACACAGGTGAGAGCCTTTTTAGGACTCAGGGGGTACTACTGGAGGTTCGTCAATGGGTATGGCAACATTGTTGCATCCTTGACCGAGCTGACTTTCAGGAAGCAGCCCAAGAAAGTGAACAGGACTGACACCTGTCAGAAGGCTTTTGATGACCTAAAGACTGCCATGTACCCAGCACCCGTGCTTCAGGCACTCAACTTCTCAATTTATTTATTATTAAGAGTTTTATATAGCGCTGGCTAGACCCGGAGGTATCAGAGCGCTTTACATGAGGTTCCACAAAATTACAAGATTACATAGGTTACAATTGACATCAGTTGTTAGACAAACAATTACAGGAGCATAGAGAACGAGATAAGTGAAGTGTAGAGGGGAAGGGGGTAAGGGTAAAGGGGTGGGAGGGAGATACGGCAGAAAGATGAAGGAAAGTCTGCCCAAATGCCGGCTGGGTAGGTGACGGTCGAGGGAGAAGTCCCAAACCCATCTCCTCTATAGCTATCAGGTAGCTCCACCGGGCTTTGGCCAAATAGCTAGGTCTCAATGGGAAACATTTAAGGAACATGGAGGGCAAAATAATGCAGCGGAGAGGGGAGGGGACAGGGAAGGTGAGAAAGGGAGGATAGGGGAAGAGACAACAAGGAGAGACAAAATGAAGTCTGTCTAAAGGCCGACTGGGTAGGTGACGACCAAGGAGGGAATCCACGGCCTATCTCCCCTATAGCTAAACCAGGTAGCTCCGTCGGACATCAGACAAAATAGTTCAGTCTCAATACATTGAGAGAGGAGAGAAGGAGAGACATAAATAGAGGGAGGATGTGGGAAGAGATGACAGGAGAGATGACAGGAAGTCTGGCTAAAGACCGACTGGGAAGGTGACGCCCAAGGAGGGAATCCCCGACCTGTCTCCCCTATAGCTAAACCAGGTAGCTCCATCGGGCATCAGACAAAATAGCTAGATCTCAAATGACGAGGGAAAATTCACAGGTAAACAGGGTGGGGACTAGGGCCAGGACAGGTGAGGGCATAGGTCAGTAGCAGGAAAGTGGAGAGGAGTAGAGCGGGGAGGGGTAGGGGGTAGGTAGTTTGGTAAAAGTTCCCATGGATCTGCTTCGAGTCATTCAAAAAGCAGGACCGTTCCTTCTCAGGTTCCATCTTGAGGTTGAAACGCTGGGTGAGATTTTCGCCAGTAGAGGGGGTTGATGGGCGAGACTGGGAGAAGGGGAGAAACTGTGCCCAAGGTCCGGCTGTATAGTCATAAGGGATTTATGTAATAATATTTCTCCCACTGTGGACTTGTAATGTTTGGTGAAGGAGTCGTTGGAGTAGCGCTGTACCAGGGAGGTTTTGCCCACGGTGGCATCGCCCATAATGAGTACTTTGAACAAGTGGTCGTGGGTGCCCATTACAAATCCAGTCACATACCTCGGTGAATTAAAACCACCTCCTATTCAATGTTGTTTCCTCAGACACATTACCTAACCACAACTCAGATCTGCTGCCACGAAACCCCTCCACGAATACTCAGTCTCAAGGACGTGTTCGCCTTTATACTCATTGAGGGAACTTCCTCATTGGCATGGTGAGTCAGTGCATAAGTTATTTAAGGGAAAATGCATGCAAGGACGTGCACTGCTAATTAATTGTACAAACAGATGCTTCAGAGCATGGTGTGGGGGCTGTTCTTTCACAGATTAATAAGGAGGTCGTAGACCAACCTGTAGCCTTCATCAGTAGGAGGTTACTTCCACAGTACCAGAGGTGGAGTGCAATTTGGCGTGAGGCATTTGCTGTGGTCTGGGCACTGAAGAAGTTGAGACCATACTTGTTTGGGGCTTACTTCCTGGTTCAGACTGACCACAGGCCCCTCAGATGGTTGATGCAGATGAGTGGTGAGAACCTAGAGTTGTTGAGGTGGTCCATTTCCCTACAGGGGGTGGACGTTACGGTGGAACACCGTCCCTGTACAGAACACGCCAATGCTGATGGTCTGTCCAGATTTTTCTGCCTTAGTGAAGAGAACTCCCAAGAGGAAAGGTAGTTCTCCCCACATTTCAGCTGGAGGGGACACGTGTTAGACCTGGTATCATTGGCGTGAGACTCCCTTCCATTTGTTACTGATTGCCTCCTCTGTTTTTGATATGTTTTGCTGGTTGGATGCTTTAGGCACTGTGCCACTGCTATTCAGTGCCACAGTGCAAGTGCTCCGTATGTTAAATTGATATACTGATTAGTGACTCCATGATTGGGTTATTTGATTTACTTGTCAGACCCTAGAACAGTGTACCATGTGTGCCCAGGGCTGGTAAATTAAATGCTGCTAGTGGGCTTGCAGCACTGGTTGTGCAACCCACAGACGCAGCTTGTAAAATGTGTCTCAGGTCTGCCATTGCAGGGCCTGTGTGCAGTCTGTGACTGCCATGTCGACTTGGCAAGTGCACCCACTTGCCAGTCCCTAAACCTTCCCTTTTCTTTATAACAGACACCCTAAGGTAGGCCAAAGGGCAGGGTGCCTTGTAAGTATAAGGTAGGGCATGCCCTGGTGTTTGTAACATGTCCTAATAGTGAATTACAACCATTTCCGTTTTTCACTATTGCAAGGCTACCTGCTCCCCATAGGCCAGAATGGGCAGTTTGATTATTGCATCTTATAATCCTAACTGACTCAGAGAACATGGTAGAAATTCGAATTTAGTATGCCTGAACTCAGAATGATAAAATACATCTTTTAGTGAAGTTGGTTTTAACATTCTGTGTTTGAAAATATCACTTTTATAAAGTAGGTATTTTCTTGCCTAGTTATCCAAGCCTGCCTCTGCTAGGTTGTTTATTCCTTGTCTGGAGTTTGAGAGACAGGGACTAGGGGATTCCAGGAGACAGGGTGAGTCAGCACAAGGCTGAATAGAGAGATCTGCATGCATATGGGAGTAAAGAGTTGCACCTGGGACCTGAATAGGGCTGTGCCTTCCCTCCACAATGCTGGCACTACCTCCTGTGGTGTGTCTGATGTCTCTGGCCTACACTTTGAAAGGAAAGAAGGAGTCTTGTCAACAAATTGCTCCAAGACTGAACAGAACTGGTTTAGACTAGGCAAAGGGCCCTCTGCCTTCAGAGGACAAATGATTTATAGTATAAATATAGGGACCCATACCTCAAGACTTTAGATCACTTCTGGGAACAAGACAAAACTTTTGCCAAGGATAAGAACCAAGGAAGCTGCAGGAGTTTGGACTGCCCCTCTGCCAGTGTGCTGTTTGCTGTGTTGGCCTGCAGCAGTTTCTTTATTGCCAAGGAAAAGAGAAGGAACTTTGACAGAACTTTCATCCTCTTGCAGAATATTACTCAAAGGGCTTGAACTTGTGCTTGCCTCCGTCTGATGTCTCAGGGACTTCACTACCAGCTCACCTCTGAATTTCCTTGCTGGGAATCCTGTCTGCAGAAGCCTGCATGTCGCTCGGAGCTGGAAGGGCGACGCATCAAGAAGAAGCATGTCGCAGTCGCAGCTGTTTCCATCACAGCGCTGGAGAAACGTGTCGCCGCCGCAGAGTTCACTGCTTCAGCACCAGAGAAGTGTGCCTTCGTCAACGCTGTTACCCGACGCATCACCGGAGAAGCGAGTTTCCGCAGCAAGGTCGACGTCGCATCACCGGAGAAGCAAGTTGCAGGGCCTGTCGCGGCTCCAAAGCTACAGAGTTCGCCACACGGCAGCCGGGCGTGCATGCATCACCTTCATGTCGTCGCATCTAGGGCTCCATCTTATCTCATCGCACCGGATCATCGCATCGAGGCGCCATCTGGTTGCATCGTAACCGGAACACATCATGAGAAACTACACATCACCTCCTCTCCGGTAAGGAACAAGATGCATCCCCCTACTCGGCGCAAGCATTGAGGCACAACTCATCGTCTCTTCCAAAGCAAGGACCCGACACATCTCCATCCCTGCAAACCTTTTGTTTGTTTTGCGTTACGCATCCTGGTACTTTTGTGAGAACTTTGTCGCATTTATCACCAACTTGAATTAAGTAACTTCTACCATCTTTAAGCCAATTGTAAGTACAGTATTGCGGATTTTTGTCGTTTGTGGTCTTGTGTTAAGTCTATATAGAGAATACTTATTTTTATAAAACCTGTGTGGTGTCCATCTGTAGTGTTTTCACTGTACTTCTGTGTGTATTCACAACTGCTTAACACACGGCCTCTGAGATAAGCCTGTCTGCTCGTGCCAAGCTACCACCATGGGGGTGAGCAGGAGTTATCCAGTAGTGTAATCCCCTTTCCCTGACTTAGAAGCAAGAGTCCCTATTTGGTCAAAGGTGTAAACCATTGCCAACTAGAGACCCCCAGTTCTAACAGGGGCTATTTATTGAACCCGATAAATAATTATACCATAGGTTACTTTATTTTTTAGGTGTGATAAATAGCACCTATTACAAGTTATTGGGGATTAACATATGCATTTTGATGGGACGTTTCAAATATTTGACACATCTTTGTCATCACATTGTGTGAACAAATAAATACCTGTAGCTTGTTGAAGACAACACTTAGATATCAAGAATATATATTGAGAGACGCTCACAATTTCAGCATCTTCCTATTATTTGTGAAGGTAATGTTTTTTGTGACTTTGCCATTATCTCAATAGTCTGTGATGTCACTGAAGTTTATTTGGTAAGTTTAAATGCGATGTTATGAACATATATGTAATATTCCTATAGTTTTTTCAATAATATTTAAACAACACCTGAGTAGATAAAAAGGATTGGGCAGTCGAAATGCTTATCTTTTGTATAAACTCACAGTGAACGTAATTGCTATTTTTAAGACACTTTCTTTATACTATAGTCAGATACATCTAGTAATTTGTAGCTGAACGAAAATACATTGTGGAAAGAAATAGCTCTGCACATCACATGAACAAACGCGAACAAGATTTCTTGTCACCGGTGCATGCAATTGTAAATTACCTCAGCTCTTAGTGACTCTAGGTTTGACCCTTCCAATTGTTGTCATCTGCTAAGAGCTTTTCCCCTCCCTTTCCATATGCTACTTTTCAGCCAGACACCATAAATCGTGATAAAAATGAACATGTTTTAAAACAGATCCAGGTTGGCGTTGGCTGCCATGCTGCACTACAGCCAGAAGACTCTGTCCCGGCAAAAAATTTACTGGAATTAGCATTTAGCATAGTTAAGTATTAGATAATTAAATTAGCAAATCTGATGCCACGTTGAAATGAAATACAATTCTATAAGCGGAACTAGAGTTTGCAATGGTTATTATTTTTCTTCTTTGCCACTTATGTGTATTAACTCAGGGCTGGACTGGCCATAGTGGGCATTGGGCATTTCCCGGGAGGCTGGAAGGGTGGGGGCCGATTGGGCGGTTTTTTCAGCGGTGCTGCTATATGGGCCTACAGGAACAAAAGCAGCAGGGAGGCTGGTCCGTCAAAATTGCCAGGACTGCATTGGGTTCACAGTGCGGCCCTGCATCAACTAATGTACCTACTGGGGCTTCGTCACATAAGCTGCCCTGGTGCTGGTCGAATTTGAACCATTGGTGCAGCAGATGCAGTGGAATCGTGGCCCAGAGTTCTGAGAGGACCATTCAACACTGAAAATCCTTTCACCCACTCAACAGCGGTTAAAGGGGCCATTTTCCATGCTTGCACAGGGCCCCCTGATATTCTTGTTACATTACTGAGCATCATTAATTTTGCACCAGTGTTGCGTAATTTTACAGTGAAATGTGCACCATCGATCTGTGTTTAAATAACAATTGCACTTACTGACAATTTGAAAATTACATTTTGAGCCATCTGGTTGATAAAAAATTAGGTTTGAAGGAAGGTAAACATTTTCCAAACAGTGCAAATTTCATGGAATAGGTTTAACTTAAGGGGCAAATGTATGAAATTTTAGCACAACCCAGTGCAACAACCTATGCTACGTTGCACAAGGGAGAAAAAGCAGCTCAGAACTCTATTTACTAATAAAACTGGATTTCTACTCCTCTTTTCTCTGGATGGATTTCAACCCCTTAGGCTCCCTGAGGCCTTTGTTTTACAAATTAGAGCCTTCGGTTTGGGTCTTTAATGCTGGAGCAAGCCTTTAATGGCTGGTAGAGCCGCTCTATGTCGGGTTCTAATTCTATATTGGATTTGTGTTTTATAGTACGAAACACATGCAATGTGTGAAATGTTTTGAGAAATGAAAACATTTCTCCAACTTTGCACCTGGTTCAAAGAGGCAATTTTTTTTACCATAAAGTCCAGTCCGACTATCCTAGTGATTCAGGCTTTGCGTCAAAACTAATCTGTAACGCCCAATCGCCACCAATGGAGTGCCTTCCTGATACAGAGAGGCGCACAACAACTCAAAGCAAAATCTGTGCCTTGAAAAGGACCAGGGGGACATATTATCAAGGGGGTTTATCTCCGTTTTTTTGGCTTTAAAAGCCAAGAAAGCGGAGATAACATTATCTCCCTATTACCTAGCTGTCGCTAACACCAGTTAGCGACAGCTAGTAGGAGATAGCAACCATCTTGGGCCCCACTTTGCATGTCAGTGATATTTATCACTAATGACATGCAAAGTGGGCGTGCCAAGATGTTAGCGACTGGAAACAGTTGCTAACATCGCTATCTCCTATTACCAACTTTTGGAGATATTCGCGCTAAGCGCGAATATCTCTAAAAGCTAACACCTGCCCTGAGCAGTTCTTAGCCATGTTATCCAATGGGAGGTGGATAACATGGCTAAGAGCATTAGCTCGCTAATGCATGAATATCGCTGACTTTTCAGCGATATTCATGCATTGCGGCCGATTTTTATCGCATTTGCGATAAAACTTGGTAATACCAAGGTTTATCTGCGATACAAATCGCCGCAGCTCGGCGAAAATTTTTTCACGCTAACCAAGCAATAGCGATAATTATCGCTATTGCTTGGTAATATGCCCCCAGATTTTGAGCAACTTTGCACCACTCTGCATGACTTTACAGCAGCGCAATGTGTTAATTAATGTGCACATAAGAGGCCTAAATCCTGCCCTTCAAAAGCAAACATGTCTTCCAGTTTCCTAGTATTCATTTGTCTTTGTTAATTTTGTGGTTGTCTAATTTAACTTACTGTGACGCAATTATGGTTGAAAGGTTATCCCTTCCGCTCACCCCGTGATTTTTGGTGAAACTACACACTGCTAGTGAATTAGCCTTGCATCAATAAACTGGCCCACTAAAACAGAGGCGTGAGGTCATAGGATAAGACTGCATAGGTGTTGTAAAGTTTTCCACGGTGAAGCTGTGTGGCCTAGAACACTGTTTAAAGGTCTTTCGACACACACACAAACATAAACAAGCCTGGGGATAGTAAGACACACACAAACACCGATGCAGTAACTAACAATCACTCCAGCATATCCAATCAATAAGTGTTTTAGCTATAAAACAGATTACACTGGTACTGTAATTATACTCTAGGCCGTTCGCACCTTCAGAGAAAATAAGGTGTTACATTTTCTGAGTCCCATTCTCCCTGCCTGATTTATTCACCCATCATCGCCGCATAGCACAGAGCTGTGTCCACACCACATAAAACTTAGTGCTAACATACGACACACATAATGGACCTGCTTGGATGTCTGCACAGGAAGATTTATGAAGAACAATCTAATTATTCAACTCGGTGCCGCTCGCCGCCATTATTGCTCCTATTTAAAGCCTTCAGAGAAAGGACCATCCGTCTCAGGGGACAGACCTTGTCATAGCAGCATTTCATTGATAGAAATATGTCGCTCTGTTTTGATAGCAGCCACACCAGTCCTAAAATGTGGTTCATGAACATGCCTCACACTCGCATGGTGGGTGTGCACATTCTATATCTATAAATGCATTCTTGTAGGGTGCAGTAACCCCTCATTTACCGAGTGGGGTGCAGGTTGGTGAAGGAGACTTGTATCGGTCAGGAAACTTGAACACACATAAGTTGTGCTGCCTCGATCATTTATAAATTGATGTGTGGGATATAAGAAGAATCCCATTCGGCTAAGCAGGGCCATGGGGATAATGTTTCCATCCTAGGAAAAATGAAGACAATTGAACATCAATGAAGGACTTGCGCTGCAAAATAAGTGCCAAATTCCAGGTAGGCACTTGCTCTTTGTTTTAAATTTACTTACATTTTTAAGTAGCAAAAAAGGATATTAATGCAAGCATTTACATTTGTACTTTCCTCTGCTACACTTTAGTAGTGCAGACAATAGAGTAGTAGCATATATGTAGGTCATGCACAGAGTTGGTATCAATAATGTCATTTCAGATGTCGCATTGATGTTATCAATGATGTCCTAGAATATGTCAAAGGCGATGTAATATGTGAGGTCCTAAGCAGTGAGTTATTATACCTAACTAGTCCTAACCCAGCCGTTCATGGCCTTTGACCGTGCAGTGTGTAAGGTTGGATGCAGGGTTGGGTCGGTGATGTGGGCACGCCCCCCCTACGGCCTAACAAATTCCCTGCCATGCACGCCTTTCAGCTGTGCAAGTTATGGAGCTAGCTACAGGGCCTGGCGTGGGTAGCCAACACTCTACTGTTCGTGCCCTTTGGGCATGCGTAGCATGGGTTCAGATGCAGGGCCTGCCTACACCCAGCCCTGCACCCACCCACCACTGTTGGCTAACACCATGTTACTGTGCAACCCCTTTGGTCTTGTAGTTTCACAAGGCCCTTCCCTTTTTTTCCGTGGCACAAAGACAGAACTGAGCATTGCGGTAAAGTCACAGTACTGTGGTACCACAAACCAAAATCTCTTTCATTTGACCCCAGGGTGTTTCCCTCTGGGAAGTCAGGGTACCCCTACATCACCCCCTTATTCCTTATATTTATTTATTTTCTACACCACGGGAACTGAGTACATGAGTCCTAAAATGAAGACTTAATTCTTTCTCTTCATTTTGTGGCCAGCCAGTCAGACCGTGTGTTTGGACCTCGTGATACCACAGTAGCAGAAAGGGATGAATACGCCTAGCAATCAGGTCACGTGTTTTGAGCTGTAAATGGACTGCGTCCCTATATATATATATGTGCATTGAGGAACCTAATTTCTCAAACAGGATTCTACTCAAATTACAGCAGGCGATCTGCATACGGTCTTGGCATTGCGGCTCACTCCAAGACCGCCAAACTCGTAATCAAGCCCTTATCCAAGATCTAGCTTTCTGCCAACTTCGGTGTAATTCCGTTCAGCCATTCTGGCAGTAGTGCTGTTCAATTTTCCGATGGTAAATTGTATGTAGATGATGCACGTAAAACCTCTAATAGGCTCCAGAGTCACGAGGATTCTATTAAAAAGACGGACCGCAATAATGAAAAACGGTCCAATGCCGGATTGATGACCGTAGGTAGGCATAGGACATAATGCTATGTTCTTAAAATTAAGACATATTATGACATTTCAGTTACAGATACATACGGGCAGTTATAAATCCAGTGTATCACCCTCTCTGTAATTCACATATGTATTTTTAAAAGCACAAAGACAGTCACATGCTGTATCAGAAAACAACTGAGGGAGTTAAATTTTCACTCACATAGCACCTATGCATCCAGCAGTACCAGAGCTAGTTGCACACAAGGTTAGATACCCTAACACTAACTAACACAGACACAAAGCAATTCATACAGGCAGTAGCATATACATTTATATACACATTATTTTACTAAGAGACCCACTGGTATACTGATATACTTGTTTACACAAATGCTCACACATATATACAGGAACTGATACACTCACTTGGACATGTAATCAAGCACTGAGGCAACCAACCCACCCATCTAGACAAGTAGCTGTTAACATGGCTCTCATGCCTGCTAGCGCAGAGTCTGTGTGTGCAGTTTTACTGCCATGTTGACTAGGCATTTGAAAGCCTTTGTCAGGTCTTAAAGTACTCTTCTACTACAAATAAGTCACCCTTAATGTAGGCTGTAGGTAGGCATAGGACAGGGTGCTCTGTGCTTAAAATGTAAGATATATAGTTTAAAGTTTCAGTGAGTTACATGAATACTTATAGATGGACACGTTCAGTTATACATCAAGTCTCCCACTCATACTGCAACTCAAATAGCTATTTACAAAAGCATAGAGACACTCCCATATACAGTCAGACAATTGACAGAGGTACTTATATATTCACTGGCACACTTAGACAGCACTAACGTATCCAGAAGTACCAGAACTAATGGCACACACTGTTACATACTCTAATACGAACACATCAAGTAACCCACCCATACAGCCACTTGCATTTAGATTTGCATACCCATAGAGTTGGTAAAAGAGCCAGCCAAAAACACTGATATACTTACTTACACAAACACTCACACACCCTTACAGGGACTGATACAGTCACTCAGACATGTATTGAAACCTACTACTGAAATAGTACATAAAAAGAAAAAATAAACACAAATTCTTTTTTTAATTTGTACAAAAATAAGAAATGTTATACCGAGAAAACTAAAAGTTGAAAAAACCTTTGAAATTCACTCATTAAAAAACAAAGGTTACAGGGATGTTATAATTAGAAAATAGAATAAGAAAAACCCTTAGAAATTCATTGAAACAAACAAAAACTACAGGGACGTTATAGTTAGTCATCAGTATTGTCATCAGTAATGTCACTAACCATGTCATGAGTGATGTAATATGTGAGGTCATTTGCAGTGCATTGCAGGGGCGTAAGTTATAATTAGCTCAGCTAACTATAACTGCTGAATTTCTATGGTTTTCTATTAGTGCTGCACCTCACTTGTAGCATTTAATTTACAGGCCCTCAGTGCATGAAGTGTCATCTACTAGGAATTTCTAAGTAAATTAAATGGGCTAATTAGGTATATGCCAATGGTGCCAATGGCCTATTGCCAACAAAGAAAGGGTTCAGTTAAAGGAGGCAAACATCTGGTAAAAAACAAAGCAATAGCTATATATATATATATTGCCAGTCTTACTCATTCGTGTAGTTTTTGAAGCAAGAAGGCAGACCCAGAAATAGTGCAAAGTCGAGTTTATTCAGAAAACGCCCGCACCACAGCCATTACGCTTTTCAGCCTCCTCCGAGGCCTTGATCACATGACACAATATATATATAGTCATTCTACCTCTGTTTCTCTCAGAACCCACAGAAATCAGCTGCAGAGTACCTCAAGACTCCTCTGATCCCCACACTTTTCAACATCTATATGGCCCAAATCGCAGCCATCGTCAGGACCCACAGACTCAACATTGTCTCCTACGCAGAAAATACCCAGCTGATTCTCTCCCTCACCAACTAACCCAATGTCACCAAGAACAACATTCAAAAAGGGAATGAAGGCTGCAGCCACCTGGATGACGAACAACTGCCTCAGACCCAACTCAGAGAAGACAGAAGTCCTCATCATGGGCTCCACCCCCTCTGCTTGGGATGACTCTTGGTGGCCCAGACCACTTGGAACTCCCATAAAAACACAGACCACGGGCAGAACCTCAGCATCATGCTGGGCTCCTCACTCACCACGAACCACAAGATCAACTCTGTCTCATCATCCTGCTTCCACACGCTACACCTGCTCCGAAAGATCTTCAAATGGATCCCCACCAAGTCCAGAAAGACAGTCGCCTACGTACGCGTCAGAAGCAGAATCCACTACAGCAACGTACTCTATGCCGGTATCACCCAGAAATTCCTCAAGAAACTGCAGAACATCCACAATGCCTCTGCTAGATTCATCCTCAACATCCCCTGCCATAGTCACATCTCCAACCACCTAAGAGACCTCCAATGGCTTCCAGTCCACAAAAGAATCACCTTCAAGCTCCTCACACATGCCTACAAAACCCTACATGACACAAGACATGCATACCTCAATCACTTCCTCACATTCCATGCTCCCACCAGAGACCTACGCTCAGCCCAACTGGCCCTGGATACCGTCCCACGTATCCGCAAGACCACAGCTGGATGAAGATCCTTCTCCTACCTTGCACCAAAGACCTCGAACACCCTGCCCCTCCACCTCGGGCAATCACTGCCTCCATTCAGGAAGGAACTCAAGTCCTCTTTCTTCGACTGAATATAAGTGCCCTCGACAGACCATTAGCTCTCCCACACTCCAGTGCCTTCCAGGTTTTGATAGACTTTATAATAGAAATTCCGGAGTTCCGAGACACCCCTTACTATATTATGGAATCCCCAGGAGTGACTGAACCCTGTACCATGTTTTGGCTGCTGCGTTCAAACATTTCAGCCGCACTTTCTTAAAAAAATTGATAACCTCAAATTTATACATAAATACAACCCCAGATATGTCATTCAGCATAGCGTTGTACATAGAGCCCACTAATGAACTAACAGGGTGGTGCAAAAAGCTCCTGCTATTCTTGAGCTGATATGCCCAAGGATGGTGTTGAAAATCTTGCAGTCCTAACTCTCCACTTTCAATCCTCCTCCTTAACTTCTTCCAAGAGAGTCTAACCACCTTGTTAACCCAGATAAAATATGTATTCCTCCCCTGTATTTTTGACAAGAATTTATTATCAAACTCCAGAAGGATATTATCAAATAAATATGAGAACTTAGGCAAAATAGACATATTTACCAGGTTCACCCATCCAATCAAAGTAAGTGGCAGACTCTGCCACCATTTTAGGGTAATGTCTACCTCCTTGAACACCTCCAGAGTTAGCACAGGTATCTTTTCTAGCTCATGAGAGATTGTTATCCCCAGACATCCTAATTCCTTCGAGGTCTGAATGATTTGATATTCCTGGTTCCATAAAATTATCTCTTTTTTACTATCATTTATTTCATACCAGTATATCTTCCTGAATGACCTCACCTCAGCCATCAAACAAGGTAAAGCGCTTTCACTATTTGAGGTTTACAGCATCAGGTCACTATCATATAGAGCAATTTTCCTTGAGAATGATCCCATCATAAATTGACGTATTTCACTATTCATTCTCTTGCTCTGCACAAGAAGTTCAATAAACAAATCAAAAAGGAAGGGAGATAGAGGGCATCCCTGTCTATTCCCTCTGCTTATATTTAATGGAAAAGTGAGACTGCCATTAACTAATGCCTGAGCAAGTGGTGTACTATAAATTCTGGTTAACACATGCTTAAACTCTTTCCTAATACAAACCTATTTGGTGTACCTGCCAAATACTTCCAATTTATGCGGTTAAAGGTTTTAGCCACATCCAGAGTTATAACTGCCTATTAGGGAATGCATAATGTCTCTTAGCTGCCTTCCAGGTAGGAAACCGTTCTGGTCTTCATTTATTAAGCTGCCTACTGCCTTATCAAGACAATTTGCTAGAATACTCATAAAAACCTTATATTGAGGTTCACCAGCGATATTGGCTGATATAATTGACCCTGCATATGGTTCTTACCCAGTTTTAAAATTAGTGAAATAACTGCCTCATCCCAGGGCTTTGGTAAAGGAGAGCACCATGGAAAAGGATCTGCTAGATTTGAAATCTCGAACAAAGGAGGTATCATGCATGTTGATAGAGAGATCTGGTGGCAGTTGCAGAGGAAGTCATGAGACCCTCTCATCTGGTCTGGGAAGGATACTTGCCAAGCACAGAGGGGGAACAGTAATGGCAAGTATCTTTAAGCATGCTTCACTCGTTGGTTACATCTGCTGCATTAGTGAGAAATCACTTCTTTACTTTGCATAGAGTGTACTGGGCGACGTGGAAGCTGGCCAACATACGAGAAGCTGTGGAAGGTAAATGTAAGCTGTGTGGAGCTTTGGTTACAGACGATGTCCACTTGTTTGCTACCTACCACGCCCTGGAACTCTTTTGGAGGAATGTTGGTAAGATTGATAGAGCGCGCAGGTCACCCGACTCAGTTTACCATACTCACCTGGGCCCATGTACAAAATATGATGAGATTTAATCAGGTAACCTGTGCACCTACTCTAATCAGTGATTTATACATTTTATTTAGGACCTACACCATTGTCTTACCAATCCACGTCATCAGTACCTAAAGTCCTAAGGGATCAAAGGAGTTAGAATAATAGGTAGAAAAAAAAACATTTGCACATTTGCAATTCCTAAATGTTTTAATCCAAATATTAAACATCAAATATTTTTCTATTAGAGAAATAACGATAAGATGAAGATATGCAAAGATTTTATGAGACAGTCATTAAGCATTTGATATCAGGGAGGGTAAGAAAAGGAAGCAATACAATGACATTTACCTACACGGGATAATTACCTAGAATGGTGTGGAGACCAACCCTGGCCACGGATCAGTCAAAGGATAGAGCCCAAAGTGCAAGTGCCAGTGAGATAACAGGTGCCGACCAGAAACCAGAACAGGTGCAACCAGATTTGGATCAGGACAGGACCACCAAAAGCTAAGACCGGCACCCACAGTTAAAGCTGCTACGCCAGCGCTACAACCCTCTCTGCAGCTAACAGCCAAACCCATATTGGGTTATCGAATGCTCTGACAGAGTGCTCCGCCAACACCCTTAGTCCCGAACCCCGATTGGGTTATCGAGTCTTCTGACAGAGTGCTCTGCCTGTACTTCTGCTCACAATCAACTATTGAGTGCGTTGGGTCAGTGACAGGTCAGCTATTCAGACAAGTCGGACAAATTAACTAGCTAAGCTTACCCTAGTTATACTATTTTCCAGGTCAGTGTACCACCCCCCAATGTTGCAAGTGTAAGGATCCCCAATTTTGATTGGACAAAAGGATGAGGAGAGGTCATCACACCATACCAAAATGAAACTTTTAGAATGAATATTAATGTTTGCGTTCCCGCCCATCAATTTATTTTCCCATGCACTTTTATTGCACCCAGCAATGAATGTAAAAATATCAAACAATGTATTCATGCTTGTACAGTCCAGCTTCTTCTTTTGGGGTTGAAAGTTCACGCTCTCATGAGCATCATCTGGTAGGACAGTAGCTGGCATGAGTGCAATGCCACAGCTTGAATTTACTTGCAAACTTTGCGCATGTGTGGTGTGGGTTTCAAAATGGAGTCACAGATACAATTCAGGCCCAAACACGAGCTGATAGTAAAGTAGAAAAGAAACAGTTTTAGAACAAAGAATAAATGAATGCACTGTATACCACTTATCTCTACTCTACCCATTATTTTATATTTAACTATTGCATTAGAGTTAAGTAGGACGAACAGCTTGGCAAAAGCAGCGGTGCAAGCTTCTTGAATGTGAGGACATAGAGGAACCATCTTAGTTCTAGTGCGCAGAAACAAAAGATTCCCTCCAAAGCAGAAAGTATGTGAGTGTGACAGACGGATGCGCAATAAGAAAACCAGTGTAGCAGCGGCCATTTTAATACAAGCGGATTATTATTAGTAAAAGCACATATTCAAGCTTCACCTAGATGTCATGTAATGCAATATTATTAGGACAAAACATGTTGATTAGTACATTACGTTATGTCGAGAGGACTGAATACAAGCAGGTCGCATTATGTGCGAATCCTTGCTCCATCAATCCCGTCTTTGATGATATTTTATATCATCACCAATTAATGAAACAGATGCCAACTTTTCACATTTCACCCAGCTCAATTTCCTCAAACTTTCTATTTTGTTTATTTTCATTGTTTGTGTGAAAGTTTTTCACTTTCTTGTATATATTTCCATTGGAGAGTGTGGAGAAGTGTGGCTCAATGGTTAGCGCGGCAGACCCTGATGCAGAAGTTTGGCCCGGGACCAGGGTTCAATTCCCTGCCTCAGCGTGTCTTGGGCTAAAAAATTCCACGGACCTGATAATTCTCCCCTTGGTGCCTATTCCAATCATGGAGTCCCACTCTACAACTCTGGGCAATCGCTTGCTTAATCCCCACATTGCTAAGGATGCCTGGCCTCCATCTTGGGGGTGCCCTGGAGTGGACGCCTCACAGGGAAACCCTCGATGGGTTCCACAGCGTTATTCGTACACGCGCCTTGAGACCCTTGCGGGTCAGTAGTGCGCTATACAAGTATCCATTTACATTTACATTCAACTTTTCTAGTTCAAGCTCATCAATATTTCTCTGTTTCCCTCTCTTATTTACTGTATATTTTTTTTGTGCTTCCGACATTTGCAACAAATTATTATCCCTAAAATCAGTAAGCCTATTCCCACTATTGCTATCAGTATTCTACCAACAAAACTTTTTCCTACATTAGAAAGCCAACTACCTATAGAGGAGAGACCATCGGTAAGTCTCTTCCATGCACTATCAACCTCCAGTGGTTTAAGCTCTTTTTCCAAATTAGTAATATTTCTTACATACCTTTTAATTTCAACACTTTTTTCAGGTATGTAAGTGCAACGATGTTGTGCTTTTAACATTCTACAGACTCCGCCCTCTTTTGCTAATAATGTATCAAGAGCAAGTCGATTTTGTAAAACCATTGATCTGATTGCAACCAATTCAGTATGGATCATTAAAACTCTCCTGCAGTATCAGTTGATAACCGATCCACTACTGTTGACAATTTGCAAATTCTTTGCGTATTCATAGCCACTCCCACTGTAGGTATCAATGCCCTAAATATATCACCTACTATTTCTCCAAAAGTAGCTCTTTTGCTACGTATTAATCCATTAGTTTCTTCATTGTTTCCAGTGATTTTGTCTACATTATATATCTTTGGGAATACTATTTCAAAATAACAGCTCCCATACCAATGATCTGGCAGTTTGTAATAAGCTTTGTTTCGGCATATAAACTAAATTCCAGGAAACACAGGTTCAGTTCCATCTTTGAAACCCCAACCCCCAATTACCTTATAAATGTGTTCACATTCACTGGAACCAATAAATATATTGTTATAATAACTAGTTCTTTCCCTATGGAGAAAGAGTGTCCCTTCTTTTCGAAATCCAGCAACATAGCAGCATGAGTCTTGCCATTTGGGGGTGAACCCTATATTTTCAGCCCATTTAGGAATTTTATGATTCTGATCATTCGCCTTTCTTTGGAAATTCTCTCTCCTTTTCTCAACCATATTCAAATATATTTTCTCTTTTTCACATAATAAGCATGTTAAATTATTCTTGTGTGCTTCAGCTATATCCATTGTACCTATTGTTAGAAAATATTCACTCATATAATGTGCCACATCACTTTTAGTATGTACAGGATTCAGGTTACTACGTTTACGAAGTTCAGAAAATATCACATCTGAATTAGAATAGTAATACTGCAAAGGTCCTTTCTTATAGAATAAACTAGCTAAAATACTACATGAAATACCATATGTTAGGGGTAAATGATGATCCGCAACCGATGTGGGTAATTTCATACACACATAGCAATCTTTTATTTCCATAGATTCTACATAGTGTACTAATAGGTTTGCAAATACATTTAAGTGAGTTCTGTTTTTCATTCCAGTATAATGTTGTCCTTCCTCATCTGATGCTTCTAAGTATACCTTCTGTTGCTTAATGCTAAGTGCTTTCTCTTGTGTATCTATTCTTCTAGGTGTATCTATCATTTGTGGCTCATTAGTTTTATTTTTCATGTCTCTACTCATTATGTAAGGAATAGCTATTGTCAGTCCTAACCATACTGCGAGTACTATCACTATACTACATGTGCATGTTCTACAGCATGTTTTCAAACAATTTCTTTTCGGTCTTCCATTAACAGTATGATCAGCCATTTCTGCCCAAGGAAATAGAGCACACATAGTATCCCCCAGGAAGCAATATAATCAGGCCATTCAGGCTCGCAAAACCCAGATCAAGGAACAGGCCTGGAGTGATTTGCAATCTGATGAAGTTCTGCGGGATAGCTCTAAATTTTGGGCGGTCATTAATCAGCCCTATTTCTCGGGGGTGGAAAATCAGGGTGTGGATTGTATCATTCCAGATGAGCAGTGGCTCGCCCACTTTGGAAGCATTTATAGGCAGCCAAACCCTAGACCCACACAGGAGTCCTCATCTCTTGATCATGCTGGGTCAGTTTTGGCCTTTGGGGTGGAAGACGTAGAAAAAGCTATAAATGAGACACTTAAAAATAAGGCCCCAGGCCCGGACGGGGTTCAGGCGGACCTATACAAGTGTGCACCGAAATTTTGGGCAAAGATATTGACCAACGTTTTTAATGCCTCAAAAGAAAACAATTTTGCCGAGTCCTGGGCAAGGTCTATTATAATTCCAATCTTTAAAAAAGGCCAAAGGGGTGATCCTGCCTGCTATAGGGCTATTTCCCTAATAGACTCTGCCTTTAAAATCTTGGGCAGAGTCATTTTAGGTAGACTAACATCATGGCTAAAAGGCAGAGGAACCTTGTCTAACGCCCAGTATGGCTTTAGGGCTAAAAGGAGCACACTGGATCAATGCCTAAACCTCCAACTGTTCATCAGCAAATACACAATTGTGAAGGAGGGGTCCTTGTACATGGCCTTTATGGACCTCTCCTCAGCGTTCGATTTGGTCAACAGGTCGAGGCTGTGGAGGGTCCTCTTGCACATAGGCATCGACCCCGCACTGGTAGGTTTTTCAGCTGACCTTCACTGTGGACTACAGGCTTCCGTTAGAGTCGCTTGAGAGGGACGGTGTACAGGCTACTTTACCTCGGAGAGGGGGGTGCGACAAGGGTGTATCCTCGCCCCCCTCCTCTTCACATTATATATAAATGCACTCGAGCCAGCCCTGGTCGCAACAACAGTGGACGTCCCGCGTGCAGGGGAGACCAAAATTCCGGTTCTCTTGTACGCGGACGCCGCCTTTTTTGGCACGCACAGGTGTGGCCCTCAACAGATTATTGGCCTCTTTTGGAGACTTCATGACTTCACTACACCTGAAAATCAATACCCAAAAATCTCAGGTCATGATTGTTGGACCGATCAGCAGGAAAAAGAAATCAATGACATTTTCTTGCACAGGCAAAGAAGTAAAGAGGGTTCCAATCTTCATCTATCCGGGGGTCGTCTTTGACGACAGAGGAACTTGGGGTCCTCAACACAAGTCAAAAAGTAACGCAGTAGCAAGATCGGCTGCAGCCCTGTTGCGTTTTGCCAAAAGGATGGCGGCGCGACCAATGGAGACTATTCTCAAGGTATATAAAGCCAAATGTTTGGCTATAGCCACCTATGGTTCAGCCATCTGGGGTTACACAAAACCTGATAACATCCAGAAGGTGGAGAACAAATTTCTTAGATCCTTGCTTTCTGTTCCCCAGTCCACCCCCACCTTTACAATACACTCAGACCTAGGCATGGGGTTTGTAACAGAGTTAATAAAATCTGCACCTGTAATTTGCTGGTTAAAAACTTGGCTTAACCATGAAATCTCCTTAAATCATTTGATTCTCAAAGACTGCCTTGCCCTGGACAGAGTTCACAGAATCCCATGGTTGGTTTATGTTAAAGGAATGCTCAGAATGTGGGGCGCATTGAGCTTTTTCATTTTCCAGAACGCATCAAAAAAGAGGATCTCATGGAGATAAAATCCACACTGGTAAACTTGTTCACGGCAGACAGGGAGGAGATAGAGATGAGAAAACCGCTTGTCAGAAGGAACTACGCACTTATATCTGTTCCAGGTCCAGAACCTTATCTTGTTTCTGTAACAAGACCGTTTCATCGCTTTCTCCTAACCAGATTTAATTTAAATCTGATACATTTTATGTTGGGTTTTTATCCTACTTGGGATACGCCATCAAACGCAAATCTGTGCGATTGCGACCAGTTCTCCGCACAAGACACACTCCATTTTATTATGTTTTGTGAACATTACGCCCAGATTAGGAAAAAATATTTGTTACCCATTTTGCGAGAGGCAGGCTTTTTTTACAAGTCAGGCCAGCGCTCCTGTTTTTACAACTTTTACCTAGTGCACGTGTTACATTTCACGTAGCAAGCATTTTAGTGGCAGGTGTTTGCATTAATAAGAAGCGTTCTAATTTACGGTTCAGACCAATTACAATTGAATTATTTTAATATAGAGCTGGTGCCTTTTAATACTCTCAAGCTGATTGTCAAATGGATTTTTTTTAAATGAAAAGATATATATATTTTTTTAATGGTTTTAGTGAACACATGAGATATGTTCATTTTAAACCTGATTTTTACTTGTAATTGATTGCAATTATTGTATTGTATTGATTGTTACTATTTGTATTTTGTATCTTGTGTCTTTTTCTGATTTTTATTAATCGAATAAAAGTGATTGACTGACTGACTGCCCAAGGAGACTTAACCCCTCTTCGTAGCTTTTACACAGTCTTTTTAACCTGTGAAATTTTTCAAGTGGGTCTCACTTCTCTGTCAGTCTGATCAACAATCATTTCATCATCACTTTCATCACTTATTTGTAAGTTTTCGAAATCTTCAAGGACGATGCAAGTCCATTCAGGGACTCTGAATTTGTTACTCAGCCATTTCTATTGTGGACTTCTCCTTCTTGGTTGTACTGCAGATTGTTCAGTTTGACTTGTTATTTCATTTACTTGCTCTGGTTCTTCATTTATTGTCTTTAGACAAAATCTCAGTCTTGTGACAAACCTAGGCTACTTGTCTCCTTTTAGCTGGCACTGTGCTCTGGCCTTCTTCAAGTGTTCTCTTATTTTCATTCAGTTGTGGCACATCTATTTCAATGCTGTCTTCTGTATCCCTCTCTATCTGACTAGGTCCAGGTCTTATTTCTGTCTCTTCTGCCTTGTCACTAATCTGGCCTTGTTCAGGTGTCTGTTGAATTTGACTTTGATTTTGATTTGTTTCACCTTCTTCTTCCAGAAAACTTTTTTCTACACCTATCTGGTCTTGCTCAAGCTCTTCGAACCCTTGATTTTCTTCTGTCTGAGCTCTCGCCCTATTACCTATCTGTCCCTCCGCAGACTCAAGAGTTCTTGGTGGAGTGTCATTTTTCTGAGTATTCTGATCTTTCCTTATCTGGTCCTCCTCAGAATTACAACTGGCTTGGGTTTCTGTAATCTGAGTACGTTCTTCTAGACCTATCTCGTCATCACTATCACTCTGTCTAAATAAATCTGACTTCTGGTTCTCACGTATTCTGCAGGTATGCCAACTACTGGAATCCAATCATCTTGACTGGTGCTTGGTTGTTACTCTTCAGCTACTTCAGGATCGATATCTTGGGACCCCTCAGCTGCACAACCTTCAGCTTCAGTTTCATCAGGTTCAGTCACTCTTTTTGTGTGACTGGCATGGATCCAGTGTGGAACTCCTTCGCACTTTACAGCTGTGGTGGTAACCAAAATTACTTGTCGTGGTTTTCCCCCCCTTGGAGCAAGGCAAGATTTTCGAGTGTGTTTCTTTAACACTACCCAATCACCTGGGTTCAGGTCATGTGCTGGAGTTGCTTGTCTGGCGACAGCGTCTTCCCCACCCTGGTGAAAGATAGAACGCACTTGGTCAGCCAGTTCTTTGCAGTACTGCAGTACTAGATTATCAGATATATTTATCAGCTTGTGTCCTGGCACCCATGCTTGCCTCATTGCTCTTCCCATTAGTATATCATGAGAATTCAAGCCTGTGTTCCGGTCCGGAATACTTTAGAGTCCCATCAGAACAAGAGGTAAAGCATCTGGCCACTCTAATCGGGTTGATTCATACATCTTTCCGAATCTTGACTTGATTGTGCCATTCAGTTGTTCTACCACTCCAGAAGCCTCTGGGCTGTATGCACAGTGCAGCTTTTGCTTAACGTTGAATGCTTCACAAATTAGGCCAAATATTTCATTATTAAAATAACAGCCTCGTCTGATTCAATTGTTACTGGAAAGCCGAACCTAGGTATGAGTTCTCTGAGTAGGAGTATGGCTACAGTGATGCTATCATTCGTACGTGCGGGGTAAGCTTCCACCCCTTTTGAAAATAGGCAGACAATGACAAGAATGTATTTTAGTCCTCGACAAGGGGGTAACTGAATGAAATCAATCTGTAATCATATGAAGGGACCCTCTGCCTTCCCAATCTTTCCTAGTAACACTACAGTTTTCTTTCCAGGATTAATTTGTTGACAAATGAAACATCTATGGCAAAGTGCTTCTGCTATGTTCCTGAATTTTGCATTGAACCATGGCTGTCTGAACAAACATATCATGGCATCTCTTCCCAAATGAGAATCTCCGTGGAACATCCTAGCCATAGGAGCAAGCATACAGTCTGGTAACACAGGCCTACCATCAAGGTAAACAATGACACCATCTTCAACCCTTCTCTGACAACCTATCTTCCTCCACTGTTCCCTTTCTTTTGGTTCTGCTTCATTTTGCAAATCTCTCACTTCTTCCCACGTTCTTACACCTTCAAGCAACATAAGTTGGCAGCTGTTTCCACCCACTTTAATTTTCTTGTTTATAGCCATTTTAAATTTTGGGCAATATTGGGCTAACTGGTCAGCATATCCTTTACCAGCAGTCACTTTGTCTTTGCCAGATTGGTGAGCAGCACACTTGACCACAGCCTCTTCTTTTGGCAATTGGATTGCTTCAAGCAAATCTTTTACATAATGACCATTTTTAATAGGAGTACCTGAAGAAGTCAGAAACTCCCTTTGCATCCAGAGCTGGCCAAAGTCAGTGTAAATAGTTACTTTCCAATTTTGCAAGTTTTGTTAATGCAACCAATTTGGCTACACGTGCAGACTTGACTCCAGGTAAATAGGATGCTTCAACTGGACCCCCCAATGTGCACACTGCATAGGCAGCACTCAAACCTACTTCCTCATGTCTTATACATGAGCCGTCTACAAATAGCTCATATTCAGAATTTATTAATATCTCTTCTCTTATGTCTGGGTGTGGTTTTGTATTGTATTAAGTCAGGTCGATACAATCATGTTCGACTTCTCCCTTCCCATCTGCAAAGTGTGAATCAGGTAGCAGTGTTGCTGTGCTCAGAATATTACACCTGGCAATGGTGACGTTTCCTGCACCTACAATGATTCTCTCAAACTTAGTCAGCCGACTAGGAGTTAGGCACTGAGTCTTGGTCCTTGTTAACAAAATCACAACTGCATGTGGAACATACACTGTCACTGGATGTCCCATAATAATGGACTCACTCTGCTCAAGGCTCATGCAGGTTGCAGCTACTGTTTTCAGGCATCCTGGCAATGCAGGTGCTACTGGATCCAATGTAGTATAAAAATATGCCACAGGACGTCACATTAGATTGTGGGTTTGGGTCCGAACTGAAAGTGCACATTTATCTCGTGTATCACAGAATAGTGCAAAGTCTTTTGAATAGTCAGGCATCCCTAATGCTGGAGCTGTACACAGACATTCTCGTAATTTCAAAAAAGCAGTCATGCTTTCGTCATCCCATTCTACCTGGTCTTTTGTACTTTTCTTTGTCATTTGTATCAATGGTTTTGCTGGGACTGCAAATCCTACAATCCATTGCCTGCAGTAACCTACAACTCCAAGAAACATTCTGATCTCATTCTGAGTTTGAGGTAGATTCATGTTTTTGATTATTCTGATTCTTTCCGAGTTAACCCTTCTGAAACCTCTTTCTATCTGGTACCCCAGATATTTCACTGACGGAGTACAAAACTGTAATTTCTCAGGTGACACTTTATGCCCTTCTTCACCCAAATGATTCAGCAAGGAAATGGTATCAACGACACAGTCATTTCGAGTGTTAGATGCCACCAATAGGTCGTCTATATACCGGACCAGGACTGACTGTCCGAGCAGCACCAAAGACTCGAGACTTTTTCAAAATCTGATTAAAAATCGATGGACTCTCTGTGTACCATTGAGGAACGCGGTTCCAGACGTACACATGGCTGTCGAATTCAAAAGAAAAAGAAATTTGCTATCTGGGTGCAATGGAATCGAGAAAAATGCATGACACAAATCTATTATGGTAAACCATCTAGCTTCCCACGGTAACTGATACAGAATCACTGCAGAATTTGGCACAACTAGACAGCACGGGACAACAATCTTATTACTTTTTCGGAGGTCTTGTACGGCCCTGTACTTCCCACTTGGTTTCTTTATGCCAATTATGGGCGAATTACATGGACTGCTCATTATTTCTTGTAAAATGCCTGTTTCAACCAAATGCTTTATTTCTGCAACACCTGCTTTTATTTCTGGGCTCTGTTTGTACTGTCGAATATTTGGGTAAACTGCACCTTCTTTTACTGTCACTTTTATTTGGACAATATTTGCCATTAATCCTACATCTTTTCCGATAAAATCCCACACATTAGGATTTACAGTATGTTTTAATTCTTCTGGTAGGTCTTCTACAGTTAACTTTTTATTCTCTATTTCTTGTTTTGCTAACATTAGGTTATAGATTCCGTCTTCGTCTGGGGTTTGAATTTCAACACCACTCGGGGTGCAAAAGATCGTGCAATTCATTTTGCACAACAAGTGTCTGCCTAACAGGTTCACTGGGCTTGAATCACACACAACAAATCTGTGCATTTCTTTAAAATTGCCTATTCTAACTTCCATTGGTTCTGTGACTGGAGTAGTAATTTGTGTATTAGAAATGCCTACTGCTTGGATCGCTTCTCCCGAGAGGGGTAGGTTTGGAACGTCTGCTGTTCTCACAGTAGAAAGGGTAGCACCAGTGTCCAATAGAAAGGTGACATCATTTTCTTTCCTTCAATGTATGGACCTGACTGATCTACCGGCAAGGAGGCGCCAAGTACACACTCCTCGTCCTCCCCTCTCAGGCACCGTCAGTATGTATCCTCACTGAAAAATGTATCACTCAAAAGAAATTGTGATGTTGCTGTGTCTCTCCTCTCACTTCCCTCTCAATTTGTGGTATCCACACTCTGGTGTGCTTTGCTCCTAAAATTTGGCATAGGTCAAAATGGTAACTGGTTTTGTATTACCTGCTGCTGTTGCTTCCGTGGCACCTCATTCTGCTTCTGTGGATTTAAATCATTAGTTTGCACATTACTGTTTTGCACAGCCTTACACTTGTTCTTCCAGTGCCCCAACTTATCGCACCCGTGACAAGGAAACTTCTTTTTGGCTTCTTCTCAATTGAATTTTCCCCTTGGCTTACCCCCGTTACCATCACCTTGAGTCTGGTTATTGTTCATTTGGTTCAATTGAAGTTCCTGTTGCCCTGCTAATTTCACTTGTGCCCACATTACCTTTTCTTTTAATTCTTTTCTTTTATTGTCAAGTTCATCTTCACAATACTTTGCATATTTAAGAATTTCATCAATTCGCTTGGCCTGTCAGCAAATTTTATGATCTTTAATCCATTGTGAAATTTCTTGTCTTAATCCTGACACAAACCGATAGATGAAATGCGTCATGTCTTTCATGTCAATATTATCCAAACCACTGAACTGTTTGAATACTTGTAACAGGCGTTCATAATATGCATGCACAGATTCATCTTTATACTGAGTGGTTCTATCTATTCTAGTCCAATCAGTTTCTTTTGCAGGTAACTTCTCTTTGAGGTAGAGTATTACTTGGTTGTATTTTTTCATAACTTCATCAGAAGGTGCTCCTGTCTTTGGGTCTCTAGGGTACTCATCACTAGGCCAATCAATAGCAATTTTACATTCTGTCCACAGATCTACAGGAACAACAATGTTAAATAATCCATCTAAATCTTTCAAAAGACATTTCGAAACCTTCACAAACCTCTCGACTTGTCTGTACCAATCTACAGGTTTCTCGCGAAGTTTTGGGAAGTCATTTGTGAATGACAAAATATCCTGTCGGGACCATGGGACATGTACATAACCTCCACCTGGTACCTCTCTCATGGAACATAACCTTTCCACCTTTTCTGCTTCTTTTAATACATATTCAGATGCAGTTTGTTTTGATCGGGTTTCATCTTTTTTCTTTGCCCACCTAGGGGCAGATTTATGTTAACTGGCGCTTCCCGAGGGATGCGCCAGTTAACATGCGCCACAGTGCGCCACAGCTACGCCACCCACGGTGCGCCGCATTTATGATGCAGCACACCATGAGGCAAAAACGGCACAGATGCGTGACGCATCTGTGCCGGAAATGTGGCGCATTGCTGGAGTTGCGTTGCAAGCGCGACGCAGCTCCAGCAATGCTCTGGGGGGGCCTATTCTTTCAATGCTGCCTCAAGCCTTACGCCTGCTTCAAGCAGGCGCAGGGTTTTGACGCAGCATTGCCCTGAAAGTGACTGAATGAAATCTCATAGATTTCACTCAGCTACTTTCAGGAGGCGTTCCTGCGCAGGAACGCCCCCCCCTGCGCAGGAACGCCTCCTCATGGCGCAGTGCTGTACAACGTGACGCATCTCCTAGATGCGTCACGTTGTAAATAGGGCGCAGGGATGCGCCAAGTTTCCGTGCCGTTGCGTCACGCAACGGCGGCGTAAACGTGGCGCAAGCCCTTCATAAATCTGCCCCCTAGTTTTCCATTTTTCTATGTCATCCCATTTTTGTAATAATGTCATAAGCTCCCTAATTTGTACCTTTCTACCTGACACATTCATATTTTCCAAATCTTTGTCAGAGAATTCAACTCAATATGGTTTCTGTAATACTTTAGTTTTGCCAATGTCAATTCCCATATTAGCTGCCATATCCATTAATTTATCATGAAACACTCCTGTATTTCTAGTAATACTTTTGCATATGAAAAACAATTCATCTTCACTGAATGCATTTAATCTGTCAAATCCCTCATTTCCAGCCATCATTTCTTCTAATTCGACTCTTAATTTGAATATATCCAATACTTTTGGCTGTGACTTTAGTTTCTCTATTTCTCGTGTCCATCTCTCTATTTCTTCTGGGGTTGCTACTGTGGCACTTCTTGTACCTGAGCATGTCTCCATTTGTACTTCCCTAGAATTTGTAGGATTGGTTTTCCTGACCGAGTCACCCACTGGTTCTCTTATTGGCAAATCCATCAGGGAAACCACTGACTCACATTCACTTGCTTGATCATCAATTATTAAGGATTCTTTTCTTGGCTGAACTACAGGTGTAGTCAGAATGGGAGTTTTAGGACTAGCCTGCTTATCTCAGTACAAAGGAACAACTGGGCCAATAGTTACCGGAAAAATTAGGGCTTCAGGACTTGTATTTAATTGGGAATTTTTCTGAATCAACTAACTACTTTGTTTATTTAATGCTTCTCTTTCCCTGTCTTGTAGTACTTTTTCTAACGAAGTCTGATGTACCACTTGCGGAATCAGAGGTGGTTTCAGGAAGGGAGCATTTGGATTAACTGTGCTTGGCTCCTCATTGTAAGGTGGTGAATTTTTCAATAATAAATTCTCCAAATAATCATCATCCGATTCACCACTAGTAATTAAATGTTTAGTTTTCTCATTCCTTTTACTTCCAGTGGGTTCTTCTAAAGTTAATATAGGATATATTCCTTCCACTAACATGGACTGTCTCCATTGTTTCATTTGGTTATCTCTTGTCTCTTTTGGAAATCGGGGATAAAACTTACTACAATTCCTGTTACTTCTGGGTCTATCTTGCTCAAAAGCCTCAGTTTCCCATTCCTCTAATGCCTCATACTGCGTTAATCTAGGTCTGGGATCTAATTCATTCATGCAAGTTTTCAAATTGTACATAACTCTGCCATTAAATGTTCCATTTTCTGGAAATGCTAAAACACCATCATCTTTTGAGTACTCCATCCAATTTTCTAATCACACACAAGTGTGATAACCCCTTTCGACCGTCATGTATGATGCAGGCGTATTTGGTGGTGGAATAATAATCCCTTCTCTTCTTTTAATTGCTTTATCTTTCTTGAAATAATTAATTCTTTTAATGAATGACATTTTTCTTTTCTCTCCGTACATGATATAATGTCTTCCTCTTATATACTGTTCTTGCGCAAACCCTAGATATTTCCTATCGGGTCTACCTCCTACAATCGGACCTATGTGCCACATATAATTTAAACGCAAATCTTTAGTATAACTCTTAATTTGTTTACAAAACTACTTCCAATACCAGCACATCTTTTATTTTTCAGTGACCAATCAAAATTTAGAATTCAAATAAATTCAACCAATAAATGCATGGCTTTTCCCTTGAGACTAGTTCTCACGCTCCTGTACTCACCCCTCCTTTACAATTATTAATTCCGCTACAGGCCCGCTGTCTCAACCAATACCAGCGCGGCTCTGAGTGACGTCAGTGCAGTTCCGCAACTGACTCCGTCTTTTTTAAGGTTATACGAAACTTATTCTTTCACTTTTAATGCAGATTTTATTATTCAACAACATAAAAACATTTGCCACTGTACCTGAGTGACTAATTTAAAGGAAAGATAAAGTTCACTCACTACGAGTAAATCCCTTCCGCTTACTCTTCATAAACTACGAGTAGATCCCTTCCATCTACCCTTCACACATGCATTGGAGAACCTGCTACTCCTTCAGACTTATCCCTTCTGGGATATACTAAGGCCAAAGTTTCACCAGTGAACCCCTTTGCTATCATTCAAGCTCAGACGAACCTGCTACTGCTTCCGTGTAACCCTTTCTAGGTGATATCACACAAAAAGTTTTGCTAGCGAACTCTTTGCTATCATTTATTCACACATTTACACTGAAAATCCCTTAATAGTGATTCCAGTTTTACCTAACCATGCACTTATTTCCTACAGGTAAGTAACCTCACTGCAGTGTGGCTTCCATTTACCACCCGCTATTCTGCCCCCGGGGATTCGAGACAAAACATTAAATAGGTACAAACAAATTATTTTGGTTAATACATAAAATCAATACAGCATTAATAAAAATCGATGTAAAATCAGATTTGATCGATCAATAATCAGTTCATAACTAACTAACTACCTAAACCCTAACCATACTACTGCTACCAAAAGAAATACTGATAGAGCGTGCAGGTCACCGGACTCAGTTAACCATACTCACTGGGCCCATATACAACATATGATGATATTTAATCAGGTAACCTGTGCACTTACTCTAATCAGTGATTTATGATTTTTTTTTTAGGACCTACACCATTGTCTTACCAATGCACGTCATCAGTACCTAAATTCCTAAGGGATCAAAGGAGTTAGAATAATAGGTAGAATAAAAAAACATTTGCACTCAAATAATGACCACAAACTCAGGAAAGGTTTAAACTCTTTATCTAAATTTCTTAAATGTCTTAATCAAAATATTAAACATCAAATATTGTTTTATTAGAGAAATAACGATTAAGATGAAGATATGCAAAGATTTTATAAGACAGTCATTAAGCATTTGATATCAGGGAGGGTAAGAAAAGGAAGCAATACAAAGACATTTACAAACACAGTATAATTACCTAGAATGGTGTCGAGACCAACCCTGGCCACGGATCAGTCAAAGGATAGAGCCTAAAGTGCAAGTGCCAGCGTGATGACAGGTGCGGACTAGAAATCAGGACAGGTGCAACCAGATTTGGATCAGGTTAGGACCACCACAGGCTAAGACCGGACCCACAGTTAAAGTTGCTACACCAGCGCTACAACCCTCTAGGCAGCTAACAGCCAAACCCAGATTAGGTTATCGAATTCTCCGACAGAGTGCTTCGCCAGCAACCTTAATCTCAAACCCCGATTGGGTTATTGAATCTTCTGACAGAGTGCTCCACCTGCACCTCTGCTCACGATCACCTATTGAGTGCGTTGGGTTGGTGACAGGTCAACTATTCAGACAAGTCGGACAAATTAACTAGCTAAGCCGACCCTAGTTATACTATTTTCCAAGTCACTGTACCACCCCCCAATGTTGCAAGTGTAAGGATCCCCAATTTCGATTGGACAAAAGGATGAGGAAAGGTCATCACACCATACCAAAATGAAACTTTTAGAATGAATATTAATGTTTGCGTTCCGTCCCAGCAATCTATTTTCCCATGCACTTTTATTCCACTCAGCAATGAATGTAACAATATCAAACAAAGTATTTATGCTTGTACAGTCCAGCTTCTTCTTGTGGGGTTGAAAGTTCACGCTCTCATGAGCATCATCTGGTAGGACAGTAGCTGGCATGAGTTCAATTCCACAGCTTGAATTTTCTTGCAAACTTTGCACATGCGTGGTGTGGGTTTCAAAATGGAGTCACAGATACATTTCAGGCCCAAACACGAATTGATAGTAAAGCAGAAAAGAAACAGTTTTAGAACAAAGAATAAATGAATGCACTGTATACCACTTATCTCTACTCTATTCCCAATATTTTATATTTAACTATTGCATTAGAGTTAAGAAGGACGAACAGCTTGGCAAAAGCAGCGTTGCAAGCTTCTTGCATGTGAGGACATAGAGCAGCCATCTTAGTTCTAGTGCGCAGAAGCAAAAGATTCCCTCCAAAGCAGAAAGTACGTCATGTCACGTGAGTGTGACAGACGCATGCGCAATAAGAAAACCCACGTAGCAGCGGTCATTTTAATGCAAGCGGATTATTATTAGTAAATGCACATATGCAAGCTTCACCTAGATGTCATGTAATGCAAAATTAATAGAACAAAACATGTTGATTAGTACATTACGTTATGTCGAGAGGACTGAATACAAGCAAGTCGCATTACGTGTGAATCCTTGCTCCATCAAGATCATTTCTGATATTCTGTGTTTTAGAGTGGAGGTAAGGCCCACCCTTAATATGTTTGGCATGATGCAGCAAGGTGCTGCTTCCCGGGGATCTTCTAAACTATAAACATGTTTATTTTCTATTTGATCCTTTTGGGAAGGAGGGAGATATGTAAAGCGTGGTGCCAACCCACAACCCCAATTTGACAGGAATGGTGCAATTCATTGGGGTATTTTAGAGAATTAGATGCTAAGGGTCAACAGAATATGAGTAATGTAGAATCTGGGTAATTTTAGAATCTATTGAAAATTGATGGAAGGTCATGATGTCATGTGATTATACTTTTTTGTCAGTTCTTTTTGACATGTGGAGTTGGGCAATACTTTGCTCACATATTGACTGAAAATATAAATATGAGGGGCAGACGGGTCAGGAGGGTGTTTACTTATTTGAGGTGATATGAGGGTGGAAGGGATGTCATTTAAGAAACGGACATATTTTATTGGATGGTTTACATTTTTGGGTAGCTAAAAATAGGAAGTCATTTAATAGTTATAGTAAGTAGATCTGTGATTGGTCTGGATAATTTAAAAAGAAGTTATGTAATTGTGGCTATGCCTGTATTTTCAAGCAGTCAACCACACCTACTACAGTTGAACATGAAGCTGGTATGCTGCTGACAGAAAGTACTTGGAAATTATGACCTACTGGTAAGTAGAGTGTTGCAAGCAAAATTGCTACGGGAACAGAGGTAAAGAATTGTGGGGGATGGGTACTTAGCAAACTGTAATTTCAAACATCAAAGCCGACTGATTTAGACATAGTCCGTCTTCTAAAGTAGTATTTTCCAATATAATAACCAGCATAGAATCTCAAATGTAGATAAAATGATAGTACTGTAATGGTTAACTTATTATAGAGTCCGGTATGGATTCACAACTACGCCGCAAAATTACAATGGAGCCGCGCTGAGCGTCGCAACAGAGTCATGAATCCACCCCCAGACATTTACCTGATTGGGCTTCTTATCAGAAGACTAAGAAATGGTTAAAATAATTGACAAATCAGAAATGTAATAAAAAAATTAGGGTAACGTTATGATTTGCTAAGTACATCAGTATCGGTGAAAAAATAGTGAGAAAGATTCCAATTACTGGTTCTTTTCTAGAGAGAGCGGTACTTAGCATTTTGTTTCATAAGAAATTTCAAGTAAGACTGTGTGTAAATTTTGGAAAGAACCAACCAGATTACAGGTATCTTAATAAGGGGGAATATTAATAGTGTATATGTATTTACATAAATGTACATAGGGGTTGATTAGGATTGCGGTTTTTCCACATCCTCCAGGCCGGCGGAAGTGTCCGCCGGCCCGGAGGATGCGGAAAAACCGCTGCGGAGCCTTCCAAGACCCCTCCGCCAGATTAGGATGGCTAGGGGGTCAGGAAGACCGTCCGCCGCTTTTCCGCCGCGGTCGCCTTACGATTGCGGCGGAAAAGATCTAATATGGAGGCGGTGTCTAACAGACAACACCAGTCATATTAGGATGGGGGTGAACAGATGCCTTTCCGCAGCGGTGCCTGCCGCTTTGTGCATGCAAATGTGAAGCATGCATTTTTAACATTGCGGCGGGTGCTGCTTCAAGCAGCACCCGCCGCAATGTTAAACATACAGGATGTGACCGCCAGGGTGGCGGTCACATCCTAATCTGCACGGAGGGACCGCCGCTGCCCCTGCGGACGGTCCCTCCTCCTCTGGGGTGGCGGACGGACGCATATCCGTCGGCCATCCTAATAGGGCCCTTAGTTTTAAATGTGTGTTAAATATAATAAAGTTTAGATATTAGTTAGGCATCCTGTAACATACCTAAAAAGGAACAGAAATAATCTACTATGTATATGAAGTGAAGTGCTCACAGAAGTAATCACCTGTTTGAAGAGTAACTGAGATATGCATCTAAACAGTCTGTTATTTGGACAAAGAAACAGTCACAAACAAATGTAGTTACATATTGAGTAATGTAGTTGCAATCAGGTGAGTAAAAACGTTATTAGTGGTAGAGAGTGGCCAAATAAATAATTTACCATCCTATATTTCATTTCATTACCTTATCCACAATTGGTATTTTTAATTTATTTGTAAGCCTGTAGTTCACTTCTGTAGCTGTGCCATGGGATGTAAATTTAATACTTCTAGGCACAATGTACATTTGATTTTACAACACAGAGAAGTAGGAATTGAAATATGTCTGAGGTGTGCTAATCTAAATCCTCTGTGTTTACTTTACAGTTTTAATGAATTGATACACCTACTAACATACACATTTAGAAAAGTATAGTTTGTAAGAGAGACATTCATATAGTGATATAGTAATTATATATCTAATGACATAAACATAGAGTAAATGTTAGACTCACTTTGATGTGTTCTTGATTCTGAAACAGTCATGCAGGCATGCAGGCAAGTCACCATTTAAACATGTGTGAGGCCTGCTTCTGCAAAGCCTGTGTGTGCAGTCTTACTGCTGGTTTGAATGACATTTAAACACCTTGCCAAGCTTTAAGCTTTAAGCTTTAAGTTATTTTAGGAATAACTTATATGTAGTATAAGTTATACTACAAATAAGTTATTCCTAATGTAGAGTGGATGTAGTTGATAGGGCCTAGTACTATCTAGTTGGAAGATAAGACATACTTAGAGGTTTCAGTGAGCTACATGCGCACTTACAGACCAATATGTGTAGTTGTGCTCTCAGTCTTACAGCCAAACAGGAACTCACATACTTATATACAAAAGTATAGGACAAGTAATACACCTTGTAAGACAGTCACATAGGCACCTGAACATTCTAGACAGACTCAGTTCAGATGTATCCAGCAGTAAGGAAAGTAGTTGCAGACACAGTTACATACCTAAATAATCACTTACACAGCCAGTAAGCAAACCATGGAGTCCCTTACATACACATTGAGAGATCCATAGAGTCACTAAGAGAGACAGTCATTTACCAACATCGTTTCTTTCATGTTTCTTCCATATCCAATGACACACTGACATAGAGACTACAACACTCATTCAGATATGTATTGAATACCTGACACTAACAAATCATCCATCCAGATAAGTAGCTCTTTAAACATGTCTTGGGTCTGATACTGTACAGCCTATGTATGCAAATTTACTGCTAGGCCAACTTGACTTTTAAAATATGTTGTTAATCCCTATTCTACTACATATAACTGGCCCCTAAGGTAGGCCATAGGACTGGGAGATATGTGTCCAAAAGATAAGACTTGAACTTTGAAGTTTCCCTAAATTACATGCACACTTACAGATTCATAGGAATAGCTATACATTTAGTCTCCTACCCATACCAGTCCCGACACACATATTTACAATAGCACAGAGCCACTTGCACACTCAGTGTGACAGCAACAGTGGCACTTTCACATTCACTCACAGACCCTCACAACACTTATCTATTCAGCAGTAACTGAGACAGTCATATTCCAACATATTTTATTTTTATATATCCAATGATACACTGAGAAAGGGAGTGAGAATCGTATTCATATATGTACTGAACATCGGACAATAACAAGTCCCCCATCCAGAAACGTAGCCCTTTAAAAATGTCTTGGGCTTGCTACTGCAGAGCCTATGAGTACAGTTTTAGGGCTATGTTCAGTTGGCATTTAAAACCCTTTATGAAGCATTCAATTAGACTTTTACTACATATAAGTAGCTTGTAAGGTAGGCTGTAGGTAAGCATAGGACAGGATGCTTTGTGCTTAAAAAGGAAGGCACACTTACAGACACAAATGCTCAGTGATATATCCATTCTTTCACCCATTCTGCAACTCACATGTGTATTTACAAAAGCATAGAGACAATCACGCATTCAGTCAGAAAGTGAGAGAGGCAAACATTCACTGACACACTCACACAGCACTTACATATCCAGCAGTACCAGAACTAGCAACACACACAGTTACATACAATAACACTAACTAACACAGTCAGTAACCTATCCATATATCCACTTGGTTATAGATTTACATACCTAGAGAGCTAGTAAAAGAGCCACTCTTATACTGATATACTTACTTACACAAACATCACACAACCATACAGGTGCTGATACAGTGAGTCAGATATCCATTGAAGTACTCACACAAACAAGTAACGCATCCAGACAGGGAGTCAATTACACGTGTCTCAGGCCTGCCACCACAAAGACTGTGTGCGCAGTTTTTCTGCCATGTCGATTGGGATTTAAAACCCTTAGTCAGGCTTAAACCCCTCTTCTACTACATATAGGTCACCCTTAAGGTAGGCCGTAGGCTGGCATAGGACATGATGCTATGTTCTTAAATGTAAAACACATATTATGACGTTCAGTGAGTTACATGCACACTTACAGATACATATGGCCAGTTATACATCCAGTGTCTCACCCATACTGCAATTCACCTATGTATTTTTAAAAACACAAAGACAGTCACATGCCCTATCAGACAACAAAAGAGGGAGTTAGATTTTCACTCATACAGCACGTATGCATCCAGCAGTGCCAGAGCTAGTCGCACACAAAGTTAAATACCTTAACACTAACTAACACAGCCACTAAGCAATTCACAAAACAACCAGTTGCATGTACATTTATATACACATTGTTTTACTAAGAGACCATTCGGTATACTGATATACTTGTTTACACAAATTCTCACACATACATACAGGGACTTATACACTCACTCAGATATGTACTCAAGCACTGAGGCAACCAAACCACCCATCCAGACAAGTAGCTGGTAAATGGCTTTCAGGCCTGATAGTGCAAAGTCTGTGTGTGCAGCTTAACTGCCATGTTGAATAGGCATTTAAAAGCCTTTGTCAAGTCTTAAAGTACTCTTCTACTATATATATGTCACTCTTAAGGTAGGCTGTCTGTAGGCATTGGACAGGGTGCTATGTGCTTAAAATGTAAGATATATAGTTTAAAGTTTCAGTGAGTTACAAGCACACTTACAGACTGATACATTCAGTTATACAAGTCTCTCACTCATACTGCATCTCAAATAGCTATTTACAAAAGCATAGAGACACTCACAAATACAGTCAGACAGTTGACAGAGGTACTTATATATTCACTGGCACACTCACACTGCATTTATGCATCCAGAAGTACCAGAGCTAAAGACACACACAGTGACATACTCTAACACTAACACAGCAGCCAGTAACCTATCCATACAGCCACTTGCATATAGATTTACATACCCATAGAGTTGGTAAAAGAGCCACTCAAAAATACTGATATACTTACTTACACAAATACTCACACACCCTTCCAAGGACTGATACAGTCACTAAGGCATGTATTGAAGTACTGACATAACTAAGTCACTCATCTAGACAAGTAACCATTTACACATTGACTCTTTAAACATCTACTACTGAAATAGTACACTAAAAATTAAAAAAACACAAATCTGCCCTGCCGCCCCCAACGCGGCTCCATCAGGGGTGGCAGGTCAGAAAATTTCTCCTGACAATCGAAGCAAACTGTCTCAAAAAATAAAAACACGTTCAGAGGCTCATGAGGCTTGACAGACTATTACAATATGTTCGCGAATTTGCAGATACCTTCTTGGAACTAATTTAGTCTGTATTTGAAAATCACTTTTCTGTAAATTACAGATTGTGTTTGAATAACGTGAGTAAGGTGGGGATTTGTGCACCCCGTCCTGAAGAAGGAGTACTCACTCCGAAACATGTTGACGCACACATGAGGTGATGTACATTGTAATACATTAGAACCTCACAAACACACCTTTTTAACAGTGCCAGCCAGGAGGATCATTAAAGATTTTTTGATTTACCTCACTAGCCAGGCACTTTTTAACCATCACTTTAAATCACTTCAAACCTCACCACTCACTTAATACTACACAAATCCCTACACACACCTCACATAGTCGAAAAAAGGGCTCCCGCGCAGACGTAGGTCGTAGCACGCCCCATCCCGTAGAGGGGTGCGCAGACCCCGATGATGAAGCATGACACCAAGGGGCCTGTTGGTGTGTGAGGGGTATTTTAAGAACACCTTGTGCTCACCATCATCGTAGGGACCACGTATAATCAACAGTGGATTCTTTTTGTTTATATATACTTGACTAGGGAGAACGAATCCACAGTTTCTCTCTCTCCCCTCTTTGTTGTTTCCTAGTTATATATATATGCCAATGGCCTATTACCAACAAAGAAAGGGTTCAGTTAAATGAGGCAAAAATCTGGTGGAATGCAAAGCAACAGATATATATATATATATATATATATATATACATACATATATATATATATATATATATATATATATATATATATATATATATATATATAGAGAGAGAGAGAGAGAGAGAGAGAGAGAGAGAGAGAGAGAGTCAGACTACCTCTGTTTCTCTCAGAACCCACAGAAATCAGCTGCGGAGTAGCTCAAGACTTCTCCCTGAGCCCCTCACTTTTCAAAATCTACATGGCCCCACTCGCAGCCATCATCAGGACTCACAGACTCAACATTATCTCCTACTCAGACAATACTCAGCTGATTCTCTCCCACTCCAACAAACCCAAAGTTACCAAGAACAACATTCACAATGGGATGAAGGCTGTAGCCGCCGGGATGAAAAACAGCTGCCTCAAACTCAACTCAGAGAAGACAGAAGTCCTCATCATGTGCTTCACCCCCTCTGCTTGGGATGACTCTTGGTGGCCCAGAGCACTTGGAACTCCCCCAAAACACACAGACTACAGGCCTAACCTCTGCATCTTCCTGGACTTCTCACTCACCATGAACCACCAGACCCACTCTGTCCCATCGTCCTGCTTCTACACGCTACACCTGCTCTGAAAGTTCTGCAAATGGATCCCCACCAAGTCCAGAAAGACAGTCACCCACGTACACGTCAGAAGCATAATCCACTACAGCACAGCAACACACTCTATGCTGGTATCAGCCTGAAATTCCTCAAGAAACTGCAGAACATCCACAAGGCCTCTGCCAGACTCATCCTCAACATCCTCTGCCATAGTCACATCTCCAACCACCTAAGAGACCTCCAATTGCTCCCGGTCAACAAAAGAATAACCTTCAAGCTCCTCACACACACCTACAGAGGCCTACACAATACAGGACATGCACATCTCAATAACTGCTTCACATTCCACGCTCCCACCAGAGACCTCCGCTCAGCCCAACTGGCCTGGCTACTGTCCCACGTATCCGCAAGACCACAGCCGGTTGAAAATCCTTCTCCTACCTCGCAGCAAATACCTAGAACACCCTGCCCCTCCACCTCAGGCAATATCCGTCATTGCCTCAACTCAGGAAGGAACTCAAGTCCTGGTTCTTCGACTGAAAATCAGCGCCCTCGACAGAGCATCAGCTCTCCTAGACACCAGTGCCTTGAGACACTTACTGGTGAGTATTCACTCTATGTCAGTGGCAGTGACATCGGCCGGAGGCGCCCTTGGAGACGAGCTATAACCCTGTGCATAGGTCCATGAAGTAGTAACGACCGACCAGTTGGAGCTACAGGAGCAACATTACTGTTACAAATTTAAAACACAGTTGCACTTTGTGGACCCATAACTCTGGGGATTTATATACACACAGAAAATCAGAAAATGATCGCCTAGAAGCTTCATATCACCATAAATGTCTTAACAGTGTCATCAATGACACAGATAATGAGAACCCCCTGGTTTTAACTGTATGTGTGCACCTGTTTCTTGTCCAGTTTCCTGTTGGCCCTTAAGAAGGTGAAGCAAAGCAATGATATCACCGAAACGTACGTAGGCCGTACGCATCAGAGACCCTCACATTAAATTAAAAATTAAATTCCGAAGAAAGAAAGGAAAGGATTACTAAAGACCATTAACCCTCAAAAACAAAAAAAGGAAGACCCAACCTAACGGGATTTAGTGATATTTTGAGGAGTCTACCAGAGGACACTTTATATGTTCACTTTTTTTCACTGTTGTGTGTTGTGTTAGTAATGTTAGGATAATCAGTATGCAAGTTTGAGTTTGTATGAATGATGGTATGAGTGAGAGTCACCTTATATGTACTGTTTAGGGGTATCTATTTACACAAGATTCAACCATGCATTTCTTAAATTTATATGTACATATTTTACCATGTCACTGTTTTGTAATTTTGACAAAATGATCACTAGAAAATAAGAAAAATATATCTGTTATGAAAATGATATAAAATAAATGAAAGAAATGAAATACAAATTCTAAGTCTAAATTAATTACTGTATGTTTTATGTAGCATCCCATATGCAACTTTGGAGAGACTTTAATGCTCAAGTGTAAAGCAATATAGGTCAGTATAGAGGTCCCCCCCTTTTTCTTGTTGTAGGATTGTTACTCCCCCCTCTAGACCTGAAATTATCATAGGGAGTACCCTGTTCACCCTTGTTATTCACTCTATACACGCCATTGATTAGTTGATTGAATGATTCCTGTCTCTAGTTGTACTTAACATTTATTAAAATTTACTCTATTTTTGTTAATTGGTTTGGGGTTTTTCTTGTGTTGTGTTTTCACTTTTCTGCTGTTTAAATACTACAAGAATACTTTACACATTGCCTCAAAGTTAAGCTTTACTACTTCTTTGTAAATCATTTTTTATTAGTGTTGCAGTATCAAAAGTCAGTGTTAAGCTTTCTACTGATGCTCCACGCTTCCCGAGGTTTAAACACAGGTCTTATTTAGTGACTTGTGGTTTACCCTGACAAGGACTATGCTTATTAGTTGAGGTCGATTCTTACCACCCTCCTGTAATATCCCATTAAAATTGAAAGAGATTTAAGGTTGACTAAACAGAGATAACTTTGATGAGTTAAGTTGCTACTAAGTCAACTTCTTAAACCTTGTTTGAAAGAACCATTGATTATATTTCTGGATTCGTAACAGCATGAACAATGGTTTGACTAAGTGACACCCTAGAGTATTTAAGTACATTTTTGTGTGGTTGTGCTGTGGTCAACATTTTGGTGTATGATTTTGGGTGCATGGGTCTATAGGGTTGGTGTATGAGCATATATTTGTGATTGTATAAACATGGCTATGTAATGGAGTGTGTTCATATACTTGTGGGTGTAAGTGCGTATTCAAAACACAATCCAATTCAAGCCCCAACTAACTCTAATCGTCCCTCATTGTTACCCACTCTCTCTATTTCTGCGACACCATCCCCAATTTCATCACTTCCCAAGCCATAGACACTGAATACTACATCTCCCTCAGAGACCTCAACTTTCATCTCAATGACCCTATTGACTCTAACACAGTCTACCTTCTCGAATACGTGAACAACATCGACCTCACCCAGCTAGTCGCCCACCCCACACACATCGCAGGGCACAAACTAGACCCCATATTTACAGCTAGAAACAGAGTCATGAACAGCCATGCCACCGAGGTCCCCTGGACAGACCATGCGATCTTCCACTTCACCTTCACAGTAGCCCCAGTGCTGCCAACAGATCACCAACCACCTCACACTACAGATGGATCCAAGTATTAAAAAAACAATGGAAAGATACCCTCAACATCTCCCACCCCAACACTGCCATCAACCTTGAACAGGCTGTCAAGGCCTTCACCACCTAGATCTCTGAATGCACTAACAAATTTGTCCCCAGCAAACCCATCAAACTCAAGAGATCCACCAAGCATGCCAGCTGGTACACCCCAGAACCAAGTACCATGAAATGCAAATGCAAGCAACTGGGATGGCAATGGTGCACCAGCAAGGGGCCCACCAACTCGACCACCTTCAAGACATCGCTCAACCAGTACACCGACTCCTGAAAGAGTCAAGAAGGAACACCTTAGCCGAACGCATAGAAGCCAACTCAAACAACAGCAAAGAACGTTTCCCCATTTTTACTTTAAAAATGTGGATATCTAGTTGGCAGATGTATGCACCTTGTTCAAATAGGGACACATTCCTTCTAGTCAGGGTAAGGGGATCAGAGGTCTAAAATAACCCCTGCCCACCCCATTGGTAGATTGGCACAAGCAGTCAGACTTTTCTCAGAGGCAATTTGTGAAGAATTTGCATATAACACACAGTAATACAGTAAAAACACTACGCAAGGACACCACACTAGTTTTAGAAAAATAGCCAATATTTATCTGTGCAAAATAAGACCAAAACAATAAACTTCCAGCACGCAGTAATAAAAATATGAACATTGCAAAAATAGCCTTGAAAAGCAGTTCCTCTAAGTCGAGAGATCCTCTGGGGCTATCATAGCATCATGAACAAACAAATACAACAGTTCAGGCTGACTGTGGCGTCGTGGGCCAGCAAATGTGTTGGAAACACCCACAAAAAGTACTTTGTAAATGCAGGGCAATGTGGACCCTGCAATGAACTCTGAAGAAGGGGCGTCGCTGGCATCGGTTCCAGAGGACAGTGCAAGAGTTATCGGGCCCTTGATGTCACACATTTTACATTTCAAACTCCGTGAGGTTGAAATTAGGAGCACCGGCATCAGAAGGTTTTGGGCTGCAGGGCGAAGTGCAGCGGTGTGAAGTCCGGTGCCCTCAGGTCACAGTGCAGGCAGAGGTTCAGTGACAGTGTCCAGCAGCATGGGTCAGACCAGGGCTGCGATGCAAAGCAGGGCGATGCTCATCCGGGTGCTGTCAGGTCACAGTGCAGACACCGTAGTCGTTGTTGCTGAAGCACTGCCATAGGCAGCTGATCCAGAGTTGATGGGGTTGGCATTGGTAGGCCAAGGCTGCAGTGTAGGATGGGGTAGTGCGTGGGGTTACGTATGAGTGGTGCTCTCAGGACACGGTGCAGGCAGCAGCATTGATGTCAGTGTGGAGCATCGTCATCAGTGAAAATGGGGCAATGGTGTGAAGGAAGGCAGCACAAAGTGCGGTGCCCTCAACTCAGGTGCAAGCAGCTTATAGCAGTGTTTATACTGCGTACCCTTTTGATGTTTTAGGCAGAAAGTCTCTAAGTTCAGTAGAAGGTTAGGGCCTGGCAAGTGGGTGTACTTGCTAGGTCAACATGGCAGTAAAAACTTCATGAGACCCCACGTTGTTAAGTGGGTCTAAACGTCGTCGACTAAGTGAAGCGAACCATTATCAGTCACTGTTACTATATTAGTAGGCTGTGAGCACATAATATGTATTGATGTAATGGTCGCTCTAGTACATCTTTGATTTCAGAAAAAGTCTCAACCTTGAAATATAGGTTTCACAATCACTTGGGACACCATGCACTGGATTTAAAATAATGTGATTACATTATATAAAACATTGTATTTTCATACAAAATTCGTATAAATGCCTTTTCTCTTTCAGACATACAGGAACTCAAAAGAACCCTGCGTTCCATGTCAGTAGGGTGTCCCTTGTTTTTTCATACATGGCAGGGCCACTATTGGCATTCGATGTACAGGCTCTGGGCACATACAGCGTACTGTACTAGGGGCTTACTAGTAAATCAAACATGCCAATTATGGAAAACCAATCATAATATTTATTTATTTATTTATTTATTTTATTTGTGCATTTTATAAAGCGCACAAATACCCGAAGGTGTCTCGGTGCTGCAGACTGACAAGAGGAGAGGGAACAAGATGGATCATTGATTAAAGAGCCAGGTCTTTATCTGTTTCCTAAAAACGTACAGGGAAGGGCTGATCTTGATGTTAGAGGGAAGCCTGTTCCAAAGTTTGGTGGTAGCATGTAGGAACAGTCTGTCGCCCCAAAAGGCTTTTTTTGTACAAGGGAAAATGAGAAGATTAGTGCTAGATGAGCAGAGTTGTCTGGGCGGAATGTAGGGACAGAGAGACTACTTGAGAAAATTGAGACCAGTAGTGTGCATGGCTTTGTAAGCGATGCAGAGCGCCTTGAACTTGGCTCTGTTTCTGATTGGTAGCCAGTGGAGTTAGCAAACTGATAAAGCCATCCAGGCCCTCGAGGAAATGAATAAATCAGCCGATGATCTGACCGAAGTAACTAAACTACATGAAAACCTCTTTTCGGCCATCAGGGATCATTTCTTGAAACCCGTAAGGAGGAACAGTGTTGCGTCCACTAAAATGCTGAATTGGTATAACACTGAATGTAGGAAGGCCAGACTTGCCCTATATACTGCTATCAAAGGTAGGCATATGGAGGCCATTCGCACTGCTAGAAAGGAGTATAAAAGGTCAATAGTAAGGGCCAAAAAACTGTGGGATGATAGCCACTGGCAAGATTTAAAGGAAGCCAGTGACGGCAAGGATTCTAGAAAATTCTGGAATATAGTTAAATGGGGCAGTGGGGGAAATAATGTTTCGCAGAAGGACTGGCTGAACTATTTCAAACCGCAATATGCCTGTAATCAGCTGGATATTTCACTAGTAGATCCTAGGCCAATCTTTCCCAAAGGTAACTTTTTTAGTATCGATGAAGTCCTAACGGCCCTTAGTACAGTGGCAAGAGGAAGAGCCCTAGGCCTAGATGGGGTCCCTGCTGATGTTTTTCTTAGTAACAAAGAGTGGTGGGGAAAGTATATTTTGCTTCTTGCAAACGCTGTGGCTTTGGGAGCACCAGTTCCAAATTCAAGGCAGGGAGCTGTCATAATACCAGTTTTTAAGAAGGGCGACAAATATCAACCTGGCAACTATAGGCCCATAAGCCTTATCGACACTATCCAAAAGGTGGTAGGGAGGATGGTTATGAACAGGATTCTTGATTGGGCTGAGGAGACTAGTGCCTTGTCACCCTTCCAAGCAGGGTTCCGAAAGTTCACTAGTACTATAGATCAAGTCTTCCGGTTCACCCTCCTGCAATGGAAGACAGTGCTGTTGGGTAAAGGCAGTTTGTACGCGGCATTCGTCGATTTACGTGCTGCCTTCGACCTTGTCCCAAGATCACGGTTGTGGGCAGTCTTAAATAAACTAGGCTTTCCCCCAGATCTGCTAACATTATTGATGAGGTTGCATGAAGCAAATTTTGCCAGGATCCAGTGGGGAGGACAGGGAAAGGTTACCTCTGACTACCCGGTGCAGCGAGGGGTTCGGCAGGGCTGCTCAATGGCACCTACGCTCTTTACGCTATATATTAATGGGGTTGTCGCGTGCATGCTATCTGCAAACATTGATGCCCCTATCTTGGTTGGCATTAAGACACCAATTTTAATGTTTGCAGACGACACGTTGATCCTATCAAAGACCCCGAGTGGTCTACAGCATGCCCTGTCCATTTTTGACAAAATTTGTGTGGACCACAGATTGGAAGTTAATATAGCTAAAACCAAGCTTATGGTCTTTAATCCCCATCGTAGCTTTAAAGGCAAGATCACCTTGAATGGTCGTCCACTAGAGGTGGTCAATGCTTTTACATATATATCTAGGGATTCTTGTGGCAAAGGACAGTAGATGGTCACAACACATAGATATGGCAGTATTAAGGCATAGGCAACTTGCAGGAGCCCTTAATCTGGAGCACAAAAGGTCCCTAATGAAACCAATAAAACCCGTACTTCAGGTGTTCGAGGCTAAGGCTCTTAGCTCAGCGCTGTATGGGGCTGAGTTGTGGGGGTATGAGAAACTGAAGTCCCTGATGACTTCCGAACAAGTTTTTCCGAAGCATCACTGGACTTCCCGTGAGTACTCCCTTGCTCCCTTTGAGGTATGACCTGGGAAGGAAGTCCATTCAGGATCTAGCAAGGCTCCACCCTGTCCTATACTGGCGGAGGATCTGGACTACTCCGTAGCTCCTCCATTATGTGACAGGCATCCTGGACATTATTAAATCTGATGTCTTCCATACAGTAAGGTGGCTGAACGAACTTAGAGACACCTTGGTTGCCTAGGCCTGCAAATCTTATGGGAAAACCTGGCGAATGCAGAATTTCCATCTAAAACAACGATCAAGGAAATTTACTGGGAAAAAGGTGGCTCTCCGAGATTGGAATGATGTAGACTCCATCTAGATTCTTAGAGGCAAAACTTATCCCATGTTTAGAGCCCTATTGGGATGTAATTAACAAATCAGGGGACAGGAACCTTTTTTTCCAACTTAGAGCTGGTTCCCTTCCCCTTAGGTCTCTGACTGGTAGGTGGGGCAATCGAGCCAGTAGTAATTGCCCCGCGTGCAGCGACCACAAAGAGACTATTGGCCACTTTCTATTTGCTTGCCCGGCATATGAATCGCCAAGGCGAGCCTGGCTAATTCCATTATGTAAGTCTTTTGGCACTACCAGCAGAACTGTAGCCCTAAGAATAATATGCAATAGCACTTTACCACTGATCTTTGTAGCTACTTCCAAATATTTAGGCTGGGCATGGGTGGTTAGACTTAAGCTTTTAGATACTGAATGATGATTGCCTCTGTCTGTAATTTTTTTTTAGATTTGTTTAGTCAATGCATTAAACGAGTGCTCGTAATTTACACGTCACATGTAAATAGCAATTGAGATGTATTTTACTTTTTTGGATTGTATTTTAACTAGTATTTTAAATTGTATTTTATTCTTATTTTTATATATTTTTAGATCTGTATTTTTTAAATGCTTGTAAATCTCAATGCTTTTATGAGTGAATCTCGAATAAAGATAAATGACTTGACTTGCTTTGGAGTTGGGTTTAAATTTGGGGGTGCCTGTCAAATGTCTAGCTGCCGCGTTTTGAATTAGCTGGAGTTTATTGAGCACTTTTTCTTGTGCATTGACTAAGAGTCCATAGCAGTAATCCACTTTGGACATAACGAGTGTACTGATCAATGTTTTAGCGGCTGAGGCTGGGAGGTATGGAAGAAGCTTCTTTATGATTTTGATAGTGTGGAATGCAGATGAGACTACCGAGTTTGCATGGTCAGTAAAGGAAAGTTTAGTGTTGAAGATGACTCCTAGATTTCTAACTTTAGTAACTGGGGAAGGGGGGGTTCCCAGGTCGTCTGGCCACTAGAAAGTTGACAAGGCCGGAGTGAGATTACCAAAGATCATGACTTCTGTCTTACTGGAGTTCAGCCTCAAGGAGTTTTCCACCATCCACGAGCTTATGGCAAGCATTCCTTTCTGAAAATTGGCTGCAACCCTAGCACCATCGTTGTGTATAGTTAACACAAGTTGGGTGTCGTCAGCAGGAGCACTTGAAGTTTAGCACTAAATATCAGTGAAAAAAGTGTACAAAGACACTAAACCAGCAAAAACAGGAGGCCAAAAAGCAAAAAGTCAGGGAATAAACTTGCCAAAAATGCCAATTCCAAGTACTATCATCAAGGAGTTTTCTCAACCCCTCAGCAACAGAAAACACCATCCCTCCTCCCAAGAACACTGCAACACCCTTACTGACTTCTTTCACAACAGGAACTCCACCATCTACAAAAACGTTGAACCCCAGGCCCCTATTGCAAACACACTCAGCCTCCTTGCTCCCTTAGTCACAGCCCGACCCCCGGATCACCACTCTGGACATGCTCACCAGGCAGAGCACCGCTAACATTATGGACTTCATCCACTCAGGAGCACCCATGGACTCCTCACCCCACCATATGTTCAACCTCAGCAGCAATACTATCAGTGACAAGCTCACAGCCCTCTTCAACACATCTATCAACACAGCCACTTTCTCAGATGAGTGAAAAAATGCTAAAGTCAAGCCCCTCCTCAAGAAAATGTGTGCATACCCGACAAGCTCCAAAACTGCAGACTCATCTCCCTGCTCCCCTTTCCTGGCAAGGTCCTTGAGAAGGCCACCGACCGGCAATTCACAGAATACCTCAGAACAATGATCTTCTGGACACATCCTAATCCAGATTCCACTCAAACCACAGAACTAAAATTGCCCTGATCGCAGCCGCTGATAACATCATAACCACACTGGACAATGGAGAAACAACTGATCTGATTCTGTTGGATCTCTCAGCAGCTTTCGACACTGTGTGCCATCACACCTTGATCAAGAGGCTTCATCAGATCGGACTCCAAGAGCACACCATCAAAAAGATCGCATCCTTCCTCACTGGAAAAAAAACAGAGAATCTGACTTCCACTATTCACCTGGGAACCCAAGAATATAATTTGGGGCTCACCTTAAGGCTCATCTCTCAGCCCAACTCTGTCCAATGCCTACATGAACCCCTGGACAAACCCAGCTCATGCCCTCCACCACGAGGGCCAACTTCCACCTGCGCATGGCCAGTGTCACCAACTGGATGCAAAACAACTACTTCAAGCTCTACACAACTAAGATTGAAGTACTGATCTTTGGTAACACCATCTGCATGTGGAACGGAACGACTCCTGGTGGTTTGCCAAACTGGGACCATTTCCCACCCTCACCGTCCAGGCCCGGAACTTGGGCATCATCTTGGACAGCAAACTCACCATAAAGAACCAGATCAATGCTGTCTCCTCTGCCAGCCACTGAAGCTGTGCATGCTCCAAACGATTTTCAAATGACAACCAGTCTACATCAGAGTCACCAGCCGCTTGGACTATGGCAAAGCACTCTACCCAGGAATGACCACACACCTCCTGAAGAGACTCCAGACCATTTAGAACTCAGATGCCAGACTCATCATCTACCACCCCAGACGGACACCCAACACCCCTGACCTGAATAAACTCCACTGGCCCCCCGTCTACAAGAGATGGTGATTCAGTATTCTGACTCATGCCTACAAAGCCTAGCACAACCAATGATTGGCATACATCAACCACCACCTGAGGTTCCACCAATGCTCCAGACTCCTGTGATCATCCTCCCTCACTCTCATCTCCTGCATCCGCCAAAGCTACAGTGGAGGACACCACTTCTCCTACCTTACCGAAAAGTCTTGAAACAGCCTCTCACTTCAACTCCAGACTTCACCCTCTCTCCAAGAGTTCAGAAACGGACTCTAGACCTGGATATTCAACTAACGCCAGCTGAGCAACTTGGACCCCAGCACCTACATACCCTCGCTGGTGATTAGTTGTGCTCAATAAATCTTGTTTGACTGATTGATTGTTTGACATTTTCAACTGACTATGAAGTCAGTCCAACATTTTGTTATTTTCAGTGAATTTCTAAGTGTTCTTAAAATGTAAAGTAAGATATTATTACTAGACCAAATCACTTTAAAATTGGTTCATTTCAGTGTATTTCTAGATAGTAGGGGCTTGTCAACCTAGTAGCACTTGTGTGTCTTGTTATGTTATAATGTTAGGTTATAATAATTTATTATTCGCACAAATCACCCCATCAGGGGTATTTAGTGGTAGCTTTAGTTTAAGGCTAAATGGGCCAACTAATTAAAACAATATTGTTTTGAGCCTGTCCCTAAAAAGAGAGTAATTTGAACATGTGCAAATGTGCAGTGGTAGCTCGTTCCAATAATGAGGGGCTAATTAAGAGAATGACTTGCCCCCAGAATGTAATTTTCTGACCTGGGGAACAGTTAAAAAGGCTTTATCCCAGGAACTGAGAAGTCTAGGAGGGCAATAGCGAGAAAGTTTGAAGGCGAGATAACTGGGACTTTTTCCTGTCAGAGCCTTATGAGTAAGGCAGTAAATTTGAAAAATAACTAATTTTCCGGACAGGAAACCAATGCAAGGAATGAAGAAGGGGAGCTGAGGAAATTCCCAGATGGAAGGTTACAAATGAAGAGGGCCACCGTATTCTGAATGACCTGCAGTTTTTATAAAAGCGTCCCATTAGCGGAGCCCAATAAGGCGTTGTCATATTCCAATGGCTAGTAACAATGGCCTGCAGCAAAGTTTTCCTCACTGTGATTGGAAGGAGCAGAAATGCTTTTTCTAAAGTCGCATCATTTGAAAGCAGGAGCCTGTAACTGAATGCACCTGCTCTTTCATAGCAAGAGACTGATCAAGACAGACTCCCAAGTTCTGTATAGCCTGTTTATAGGGGCAGTACAGAGTTCCATTGGCTAGCAGTCAGGGTTTCATATTTGTTGGGCATGGCCAAACAGCATAATCTCAGTTTTTCAAGAATTCAACATCCAGGTAGCAGTTGCTGTCATCCCCGCTGAGAATTTTTATTTTATTATAGATAAATCATTATCCAAACAGGTTATAAGCTGCATATCATCTGCATAAGAGATAATATCAAAACCAAATGCTTTAACCTTCTTGGCAAGAGGGGCAAGATATATGTTGAAGAGCGAAGGGCTCAGACAGGAGCTCCGGGGCACCCCTTTGCCCAGCACCATGGTGCAAGATTTATATGAACCAGTTGTGATAGTTTGGGGTCTGTTGGAAAGGAAATTGCCAACCCACTGAAGTGCATATCCGTAGATTCCAATCTCTTGCAGCCTTCGAAGTAAACTAGGATGAGACGCCTTATCAAATGCTGTTGACAAGTCAAGCAGCACAAGCATAGATGAAATATTAGCATCAAGAGTGCATCTGAATCAATCAGTGACCGCAACCAGAGCTGACTCTGTCTTATACGATGGTCAAAAGCCAAATTGAGACGTGTCCAGGATTTTCTTAGTCTCTAGAAAATTAGTGAGTTGTTGATTTATTTAGCCTTCCAGAAGTTTGCCCAATAAAGGAAGCAACAAGATTGGGTGATAGTTGGTAAGGATAGATGAAGGCAAATTAGCCTTTTTAGGAGAAGATTCTGCACACAATCTGAGTACTGAGCACGGACTTGCATAGTAGGGGCTTGCCACCGGGTAAATGTCTAGCTTTCTGACAAATTTCATTCTGTCATGTTTGAGGTAGAATTGTCCAAAGTTTCTATGGGAAATTGCATGGGGAAAACTGTGGTAACTGGTTTCTGTTTAGTGGGGTCATTTCCTCTACAGTGATGTAATGAATTTCATCATTCCATTGGAATCCCTGCATTAGCATTTCCATTGGAATGTGATGGCTAGACTTATATCTGGAGCTTAGAGGTTTATCAGTGGCTGGGGTGATTCTCCTTATGTTGATGACCAATAAACGACCTAGTTTTCACCTACAACCTTCCATGTCATCATCTTTGTTTAGAAAGTGCTTTATTACACAACACTTTTCTGGACCCCCTTTTTCTCAGCTCATGCTTAACGGATCACTCTTAAAACTTTCAGGAAGGATCTAAGGTGAATGTTGTATTTTTGGAACGTTCCATCAAGATTCATCAAATGGCGCCAAATTTACAAGCAAAATAAAACTTGCACTTCCTATAGAAAGTCTGACTTATGTACAACTATACAATGGCATTTGTGCCTTGGTACTTTTGTGAAAAACAGACTGTCTTTACATCAATCTTTATGCACAAATGTGTACATTTCAATGTAACATTTCACTCCAGTTCATTAGGTGCTACTTGTTCCTTTTGTTACCGGGGCAACACATGTGCCCAGATTTACTGAGGACTTGTGTTGTCCTTATGTAACACAAAACATACCAAGTCCTTTATCGTGATTTACAAAGCCATGCAAGGACCGATTTGCATGGCCTTATTTGGCATTTTAATTAAATGCAATGCAGTGTCTTGTGCTGCATTGGCTTACATTTCCCTTGGGTAGCCGTTCCATGGGTGGGAAAAGGGATTTCCCAAGCATCCACTAATTAATTTTGATGCAATCCCAGAGTTACTAAGGTCAATAAACCTGGGATTGCACCAAAATGCTGCGGCTTCCTGACCCAGGCATAACGAGGAGAAATATATTTAATTCTACTTGTTATTTTCTCTTTCTGCAGCACACAAAGAAAAAGGAACATGCCTAAAAGGATTGCTTCTCTGCAGGAAAGTTTCCCTTACTTCAGTAAAAAAAAACTGCCTGTAACACAGGCAGCTTGACGCAAGGTGGCCTGTCCTGGAACTAGGAAGCGCACAGTTATATATATATATATATATATATATATATATATATATATATATATATATGTATATATATATATATATGAGGTACGTGTAGTTCCCAGTACACCGCAGCGCAGCGCAGTCAGCCACACCGCTAGACAGGAACAGGCAAGACCCAAACGTGGTGCAAATGAATTTATTTAGTTCATAGCCCAGCACCAATCCGCCATGACACGTTTCGGCTAGAGATAGCCTTGATCACATGACAAACGTCACGGGGGATGACCACCCCTTTTAAAGTGCAATACAAATCATCACATGTGATAGAAAGCGAAGAAATACTCTACTTTCTGAAAAAAGAGACAATTTAGATGTACAGTAACTGCATGAATGCAAGAGTCACACATAGGCAACAATCAAATCATTAGAATTGCATAAGTAAGAGTTCATGGCATGGCTAATGAATAAATAAATAAATAAACTTATTGATAATACAAAAAGTTTAAAAACATTTAAAAGCCTATATATAGTTTAAACTGTTCATATTACAATTTAAAACTTTCGCCACGCTAATTGTGTACTTGTCGGGAAAACTCATTATCACCATTATTAATTAACAAATACTGTTTACTCCTTAATACAAAACACAATTCAATGCGTACCAAAGTATCACAAGATCCGATAGTGCATGTAGAAGTACTGCCCATGTGGGCTGCTACAAGATAAGGATCTTAATCGCCTAATAATCAATTGTGCAACACAGTTATTAAAAACACAACACATGACCTGATGACAAGAGAGTGCTACTATAAAGTGAATTGTGCAAAAAGTAATGTTAATTCATTAATTTTGTAAGTGATAAGTTAAAATCATTGGTCAAACAGTGTGAGGGTCCAGGGTTCATGCTAAATAATGGCCATACCACCATTTCCATATTATATTCAAGTTACAGGACATATGGAATTGGTTCAGATTAGACTGAGATACAACAGCAGAGTGGGTGTGTACAGGTTACAGATGTGTGTAGCAATCCTCTCCCATATTGAGACCCTGAGGTGTCTTGGTGTCAAGGGAGATAATATAGCGGGTCTCTAGCTTCCTGAGTTGAGCCTCCCTGTCACCACCTCTCCTTTGTGGGGGGATGCAATCTATAACATAATAGCGCAACGTTGATGGATCTTTCCCGTGTGCTATTTCAAAATGCCTAGCTACTGGGTATGTAGGATCAGCATGTGCAATTGCACGAAGGTGTTGTAATATCCGCTTATGGACCGGAGGTCGAGTACTGCCTACATACCGGAGCCCGCATGGACATTCTAAAACATAGACTGCGAATTCTGTTTTGCAGCTAAGTTTTTGTTGGATCTTAACAGGTGTGGGAGATAAAGGTGTAATTACCTCGGTTTTACTCACACCATGCTTGCATGCTTTGCAGCTAGAACATCGTATGAACCCCTTGCTGTCGTCTAACCAAGAGCTAGTTACAACTTCAGGACTACTGGATACCAGGCTATCTTTCATTGACTTTGCTTTTCTATATGTGATGCTAGGATGTTGCGGCAAAATGGTGCCCAACACAGGATCTGTTGAAATCAGAGACCAATTGCTCCTGATTATTTTTTCAATTACTCTGTGCTGGTTGCTAAAGCCAATAATCAATCTGGTGTCATTGTCACATACTCTTACAGGGACAGTCGGCTGATTTTCACCTCCTAAGCCAAGGAGTTCCATCCTGTTAGCCCTGTTGGCCCTAGTCATAGCAGCATCCAAGATAGCTGGTTTGTAACCACGCTGCAGAAATCGCTCCCTACACTGCAATTGAGCTGCACGGCACTGGTTTTCACTGCTGCAAATGCGTCTGACCCGCAGCATCTCCCCATAGGGGATGCTGCGAATTAGGTGGGCGGGATGATGGATATCCGCATGCAGCAGCGTATTACCAGCCGTGGGCTTTCGGTACAATTTAGTTTGGAGGGTGCCTTCCTGAACGTAGATCTCAACGTCAAGAAACACCACAGATTGGGAACTGACAGTGCTGGTTAGTTGGATATTAAGATTATTGATATTGAGTTTATCAATAAATTCTCTCACTTCTATTTCAGTCCCCTCCCAAACAAAAAAGAAATCATCAATATAACGAGACCAGAGTTTCACTTTTGTGTTCATAATGTCTGAATGTTCTACCATCAGGACCTGCTCCTCCCAGAACCCCATGTGCAGACATGCGTAACTCGGAGAGAAGCAGGCCCCCATATATATATATATATTTCTCCACAAAGCCCTGGCGCTCAGGCGTGCACTCACGATGCCTCCGAAAGTGATTACCTCGAAGCAGCATACATCGCCAATGTCTTCAAAATAAACATGTCCGTCCGACGCGTTTCGAGGATCCGCCTCTTAATCATGGACTGCTCACAGAAGCGTTGAAAGGCTCACCTATAATTTCACTCGTTTTTATTGGCTACACGCTCCCACAGTGGGCGTGGCTTACATAAGCAGCCACATATGCATGCTGGAAATTGTAGTCTGAGTAGGTGAGTATTAGTGTCCAACCTATCGTAGGCTCCATGCTTCTGTGTATTCTTTGTAGCTTTTGACCTCCTTTAGTAGGAAAAAGACTACTGGCTTTGTATGTTTATTTGGCCTTGAAACATCGTCCATTAGGAAAAGATTTGTCTCTTCTCCAAGCTTTCACCTCGGAAATGGTGCACTGGCCTGTTTCCGCGGTTCGGGCAGCCGCGTGTCCTATTTCTCCACAAAGCCCTGGCGCTCAGGCGTGCACTCACGACACCTCCAACAGTGATTAACTCGAGGCAGTATACATCGCCAATATCTTCAAATTAAAACATGTCTGTCCGACGCGTTTCGAGGATCCGCCTGTTAATCATGGACTGCTCACAGAAGCGTTGAAAGGCTCACCTATAATTTCACTTGTTTTTATTGGCTACACGCTCCCACAGTGGGCGTGGCTTACATAAGCAGCCACATATGCATGCTGGAAACTGTAGTCTGAGTAGGTGAGTATTAGTGTCCAACCTATCGTAGGCTCCATGCTTCTGTGTATTCTTTGTAGCTTTTGACCTCCTTTAGTAGGAGAAAGACTTCTGGCTTTGGATGTTTTTTTTGGCCTTGAAACATCGTCCATTAGGAAAAGAGTTGTCTCTTCTCCAAGCGTTCACCTCGGAAATGGTGCACTGGCCTGTTTCCGCGGCTCGGGCAGCCGCGTGTCCTATTTCTCCACAAAGCCCTGGCGCTCAGGCGTGCACTCACGACGCCTCCAACAGTGATTACCTCGAGGCAGCATACATCGCCAATGTCTTCAAATTAAAACATGTCCGTCCGACGCGTTTCGAGGATCCGCCTCTTAATCATGGACTGCTCACAGAAGCGTTGATGTCATCAGAGATGTCATTTGAGATGTCATCAGTGATGCTATCAGTGATGTCACTGACCATGTCATGAATGATGTAATATGTGACATCATCAGCAGTGGATTGCGGGTGCGCGAAATATAGTTAGTACAGCTAACTATATAGGAGCAATTTCAATGGTTTTTTAAATGCTAATTCCTAACTATATAAGGCCTGAAACCTATGTTATTTTAAGTGAATATCTATCTATCTATCTATCTATCTATCTATCTATCTATCTATCTATCTATCTATCTATCTATATATATATATATATATATATATATATATATATATATATATATATATATATATATATATATATATATATATATATATATTAAAGCTCCGCAGGTCTGCAACCAGCAACAAATGGGCACTCACAGCAGAGATTAAACCAGATATGGTTTATTTTGCGCAAACAATCAAAACCCAGACGCGTTTCAGCACTTGCCTTCGTATAATATATATATTGGTTTTTTTTGTTTAATATACATGGCACATTTCTGCTGTCTCCATTTCAGGCCACCATGCAGCACAGCAAGTTGCCTTACTCGCTGGGTTGCATGAAATCTTAGTAAATCTGGCCCAGATTTGCTTTGACTTACGTTGTTACTGCTTTTTTCATTAGAAAGGGCAACATATTTTGTCTTTGTATTAGATCATATCTGTTTGCTTTTTGTCTCTAGAGGTTCAACTATCTTTCAGTTTTATTCAATATTGTTTTAGCCCTTGGTCTTTTTAGGGGATGGACCTATGAACCTATTAATTCCTTCCAACATATTTCATACAGAATTGAAAGGGTCAATGGACCTGCTTTTTATAGAGGGATCTGTATCTAGACGTTACTTGTGCTTGTGAGTCATCGTAACAAAGGATATTCAAGTTGCAATGCTCCGCAGATGTAAACAAACTGATGAATAGAGGAACTGCTTTGAACTATCATTGCTTGAGCTGTCCTCCTATGTAATTGTATGCAAGCCACTGATTGCGCTTATATAGACTTCCCAGCATGTAACTCTGCTCAGATGTTGAAACATTTGTTCTTCTAAGGACTTGATTTCTTCTGGTGAATGTTGATTAGCTGGATGTTGCTGTGTCGCCTGTGGTTTGCCGGGTTGCATAAAGTCACTGCATTGACTTGGAAAGCTGTATGGTTCTATAGCCCAAACTGACTAATCCATGACTACCAGGTCAGACAGTCACTGTACATGACTAAAAGCCCAACGCTGCCACATTCCATGCGATTAGTCCGACACTGATTTTTGTTTGTCATCCAAATAACATGCAGTCGCTAATTTGGTTGCAAACTGTGCGTCCGAAGTTCCTGCAGAAGTATTGTTGCCACAGTGGCTGCAGATACGCCATAGAGCTCACAATTCCAAGAGTCCCAGCTCTCTTTTGCTTGAGTGTTGCACTCACAAAATACTTGTGTGTACTCAAAACACAAGAATGGGTCAGCTGCATCAGAATTGTGGTGCTGGGAATTGACCGAACTCGGACCACTGTTGGTACCTATTACTGTAAGTCTCCTCCTTTCTGCATCACTTCTTTTCAAATATTTTGCTCCTCTGTTTTTTTTAGTAGTTCAAATAGTCCAAGACATATCAATAGAAATTAACTTAAGGGCATATTTATGTAGAAGTCACACCACATTGCTGTGTTGCGTTGTGCTGTGTGACAGGGAAAGGGCAAACATGCACTGTATTTAACAAAATACGACACATACCTGCCTTTTCCCAGTGCTGTCGCACAATGTGCTTCCTTGCGCCAACAAAGGCACTCTTGCACAATGGTGCAAGAGTGCCTGCGTTGTAAGCAGGATTGTTTTTGTGCAGAAAGGTGCATCTTCCTCTTTCTGCATGTCCTGCAGAATGCAGCACACACAGAAAGAGGAAAAAATTAGGAGAAATAAAGATATTACTCCTTGTAACACCTCCCCTGGGAAGGTGTTGCATTTTGGCACATTCGCCGGTCTACAAGTATGGTACATTTTAGAATACATCAAAATCCATGGGTTTTGCGTGAGAACACACATGTACCACCCATGGAACGCCTCCCTGGGGCAGAATAATGGAACACAGTGGCTTGCACAGCTTTGTGTTACTCTGGATTTACCAAGCAACTCAGGGCCAAGCAAGGTGGCCTTGTGTGGCTTGAAAAATCACATCTTGAGGGTTGCGTCACTTTTTCAACCGTTGCGTGGCACTAAAGCAACACAATCCCTTAATAAATATGGCCCTTAGATTTTGGCCAGACTGTCAAACATTTAAAACCTATCCATTTTGTACAGAAAAGAATACTTCTAAAACTCAATTGTTTGCCCATTGCACTTCGAAAAGAATCACTGTGTTTGATTTTAATAATCACGAAAGAGGTACAAATAGATCTGAAAGGTTATTTTTTACAACAGTAAATAATTACACAAGCATTACATTTGCGGATGAATAATGAGTCTGGAATAAGTTTCTTGTGGATGATCAGACTAATTAAGCAAAAGCTACTTCATCAATACAATCTTGTGTAAAAATAAAATCACTTTGCATTTCCATTTCTGAGTTAAAGTTTGTTTCATATGAAAGTCGGGCTTGTTTTTTCCTTTTCTATTCTACTACTTTTGTGAACAAGCTCAATGCCATTTATTGTTGCTTTTGACATTATTGCAACAGGCTCTTTTGGACATATTCAGCATGCGTACATTATGCGGGAAAGCACTTTTCAGAGCTCGCTGAAGCCGTTCGCCAGGAGAAAAGGACTACGGGGCATATTAACAAGCTGAAGTATCGCCGCTTTCTCAGCACAATTCGCAGAGAAAGCGGCGATACTTCCAGCGCCCTATTAACAAGGGCATTGCAACGCCTGCCACAAGTCCACTTTGCATGTCAGCGAGAAACATCGCTAATGACATGCAAAGTGGGCGTTCCCACGTCCAACCACATGTAAAATGTGGTTGGAGGTGGGAACACCCTATCACCAAGGCAGGTGTTGGGAGGAAAAGACCTGCGATAAACTTGTTTATCGCAGGTCTCCCAACGCCTGCTCTGACCAGGCGTTAGACATTGTTAACATGGGGGTGTGGATCATAAATCTGGATCCACCCCCCTTTTTATCAAGGCACACATTAGCGAATGAAAACAACGCTTGTTTTCACGCGCTAATGTTCACTATCACCGGCTATCGCAGGATTTACTATCGCCGACAAGTTGCGCGTTGATAATATTGCGCTAACTCAGTGAAAAAATCCGGCGATAGTCGGCGATAGTGAAATGTGCGATGTGCATTTTTCAACGCACATCTTGTTAATATGCCCCTACATTCCTTGCCATTACTTTGTACAAGAGAAGTGTTCCTTCTTAATTTTTGATGCCTGTGACAACAGTGCACTTGGATGTTATGTCTTTACAAAATGTCTGCTGCGAGTCATTCTGAATTCATATTTCTTGCCTTACATTTTAATATTTGAAACCTAACCATTCCTACACAGGTGTGAGCCTCACAGAAGTGGCCCGAAACTATTACTGTCTAGTCTTTATATTATAGGTTTGATGTACTGCGTTTTGGATAGGTAAGTGTCACTTATCTCCAGAAAAGCTTTTGCAGAACGTTGATCAATGCAAATCCACTTAAGCACAACCATATACCTCCAAAGGTATGCTAGTTTCCCCTTAAAAATCCCATGCTGTAGCCAATGGATCTTCAGAATTTACTTCCTACCACATACAATAAGCGTTGATAAAGCCAACAGGCCTGGTTTTAATGGGCTAATGCAAGAAGCGTTCACACTTTGAAGTGAAAACTCAGGAGCGAGTCAGCAGAGAAGACAGAGAGGACTTTATTTGGAAAGTAGTTCCTCATGTAGTTCAATGCAAGCACACAAGTGGAGGAAGAAGGATACATCCTAACAGCCAATATCGTTAGATGAGAAATGACTACTACACTAGGATGAGACAAAGGGGCTTATTTACACAGCCCTTGCTCCGCCGGAGCAGCAGTTTTAATTTGGGTGTGGGTAGAATGGAACTCCCCAGAATCTCACAGAGTTTTATGTAACTCTGTGGAATTTCGCAGAGTAAAACTCTGTGAGTTCTGCTTACCTCTAGTTTTAATATGGGAAAAAGTGACGTACAGGCGGCACAAGGGGCTTGTAAATAAGCCCCTTGAGCAAGTAGCTGAAAGAGGTGGGTTGAAGAAAGCTAATAGTCGAAAGAGTTAGATCCAAGCCTGCTCTATGTGTATTGCTAGCAAACACATAGAGCAGGCTTGGACTTGGCAACCACACTTTCGTAATGCTAAAAATGTCTGGTGGATGAATGCTAAGTAGGTGAATGTGTACACTACAGAGATGCGGCTGTAAACTGCATTTCAATTGGTATCGCCTGTGTAAAAAGGTTTAACTTGTTAAAAAGCATACTAGAAAGAACTGTGTACATCGTTCAGATTAAAGGGGAAAATCTCAGTGAATAGCCCAATCGTGTAAAGACCCTACTTTAGAAGTATACGAAATCCATAGCTTAGAGGTTTAAAGGGTATAATACTCAATAAGGCACCTCAATCGGTTAATGTGCCTGCAGATGAAGTCTGCGTTTGAAATCCTGCCTTTGTTTTCAACCTTAGTAACATATTATTTTCTTACTGTACAGTCTATTGTCTCACCCATAGATTGCAGTTTTGAATTGTAGATAGCTTGTACATTAGGTGAACGTACTTACTGTAGATCTACATGTCTACTCTGCCGGTCACAAATTCCGTTCAAAGAGAACTACACATTCAAATACAAGTACAACACCTCAGTAGGTCACTGAGGCCTCTGTGAAGATATTTTATATCCTAAATGTCTTAGGACTAACCAGCAGTTAAAGAGCTCGCTTCGCTATTATGTCTTCCTGGGCAATCATTTTGGAATGTACAGGCCATAAGATCCAAATTACAGTAACACTGATGAGTGGGTTCATGTGGATGGAACAGATATATTTGCATATCATGCCACTCACTGGCATCAAATTCAGAACCATAAACTAGTTGGTTCAAATGTAGGTAGTAGGGATCAGTGTGTAGTCTCCATTTCACAGGCAAGTGCTATTCACAGGTTCAATGAGAGAACAGTAGCATTTTTCAGAAGCATTAGATCATAGTTCTCAATTGTTAAATTATATGAGGCTTTGCCTCCCCTGTATCTATTCCATGTGTTATAAAACATCATGGCAAACTGCAGGATACAGACAAGCTACTTGTCTAATGGTAGCCTGAACTGATAAGTGTTATGCATGGTCCCTCTGGATGACACACTGTTATGACCATGATGAGAAATTTATGGCCTGCTTCACAAAGAGACTCCTTGCTTTTGGTGAGACCCCGCAGTCGTGGGCAAGTCTCCACACTCGGGTGGAATCTCCGCAATGAGATTTCTGCTGAGGTCCTTTTTGAATAACACCCTCAGTGTGTAATTAGTCATATATCTCTTACGTGGTTTCATGGCAAATATTAGAGGCTGTAGAACTAAGACAATAACTTAGAAGCTGAGCAGCCAAGGCATTGTTTCCTTTGTCAGCTGCAGACACTACCTTTCATGAACTGTTGATACAACATTTGTGGAATAATCACCATTTCTCCAACTGCAAGAAATGTTTTAAACAAGTACATCAACCCCAAACATCTGAATTTGTCCAAAACGTATGGAGTTAAAAGTTTGCAGAATTTGTGTGCCAACACATTGGCAAATCCTTTTTAGGAAAAGTGCCCCCCTAAAGAGCTAAACTCATAAGGTCTGGGAGTAAGGGGGTAATAAACAAAAATTAATAAGCAACCTCCCACGAGACCTAAATTACTTTAATGCTTGCTAATATATAGCATAGAAGTGGGTCATTAACTCATGATTTCTCAACACATGAATTTAATTTTTATAAAAATACTTTGATTTGTTTTTTATTTCATATTCACTTTTATAAAGAGACAATCAAGTAACAATTCCAATTCGCATTGTCATAATTTCTGTTGTTTCTTGGCCATGTATCAACAAATTTCAATAGTACATTTTTTAAGTAAATATAATGATCTCAATCTGTGCAAAGAGAAAACACTCATGATTAGAACACAAGTTCTTTAGATCTTTTCTCTTAAGAAACAAATATCAATATTGACTATCCAAAAAATACTAGCCCCACATTTACACCTCCTTCACATAATCCACACTTGTGTCACTGACTCAGACTACAAACATTCATCTTTTCCAGCCCAGCATCACAAGCACAGATTAGCAAAATGTGTGTTTAAGGTAAAACCAATAACCCTTAAATGCTATGCTGATGGCTAGGACATCCTACTCTCAGGTCGACGTACGTTTCAATGGATTTATAGCATCATCTCCATCTTCATCAGGACCTATCAGTTCTTTTATTATCTCTTTTTTCTTTTAGAGGTTAACCATGGGGAATCTGTTACTTCTATCTGTATAACGTCAATACACTCCAGCCGGAGTGAAAGTGACCCCTGTGCCCTAAGAGGTCATTTGGGGTGCCTGCTGTCAAGAACTTGTTTGAGATTCCAAGCGCATCCTGCTCATTTTCCTCTTTAAGACGCTCCGATATTATACGCACATCGGGTAAACTCTGATCATTCCAATACAGGGGCTAGATTCGTTCACTCTATACTTTGTTTCATTTTTTAACTTTTTATTTTAAATAGGTGGCTTTGCTGATTAGTTGGATAGGTATTCTCAACCCCAAGAATTACTTGTAGCGTAAATTCCTTTCATTAGATACACTGGAATGGTACTCGTGCAGAATAGCGTTCTCTGCGACTCCCAACACATTGGCAAATTGCATGGCACCACATTTAATGCAGATTGTGATAGTTTATCAATTTGCCCTTCATTAGTTTGCATCCCAATTTGCATGTCCACTGTTCTTGCACCTGATAGATCACTTCTCCCCTTTCCCATTCCACAGCAAAGCTATGATTAGGACCACCTCCCTCTTCCATAAGGTTAAAATGGTAGCAAGCTTACTGCACCACTTTGCGGTAGTGCTACATTAATGAAAATAAATGACTGTAAAAGGCCTTGTTTCAGCATAAGGGAAGTTCTTCAGCCGGCAACATTCTATTTTGCCTTGCTACTGAAATGCCTAGCATTGTTTTTGGCCTCATTCATAATCAGACCAGTTTGGAGAAGTAATACTAGCAACTTGTTGGAAACACGTCATGTTGAGAGGTGAAAAATGAAATTTTAGAGGAGAGGCATTCTCAGTAGAAGAAGGGATGCGCTCACCTTCCAAAATGGCGCTGCGACCTCTTTTTGAGGATAAATCCATCGTGCCAATATGGCCTTAAAATCACTGCAGCATTGACTTTTAAGAGTTCCAGCGACGCACCAATGTTGGAGGGAGAGAATCCGTGAATATCATCCCTCAGCGAGCACTGGAACGTACATTTCACGGTCCGATGGAGCCGGGCTCTGACACGCCATCTTGGATCGGCGTCGATGCCCTGTCCATCACACTCCCGTGAGTAGGGTACTTCATGGCAGCTTGGTCCACTTAAAATCATCACCAGATTGTAGAGAAGTAATTTTAATAACTTGATCGAAACATGTTGTGTTGATGGCAGCTTCACGTTATTTATGTAAAACTCATAACAGCACCAGGAAACAACTGCCACCCAATCCAAACCATCACATTCCATAGAGACTACAGAACACATATCACCAAAGCATTCCAACAGTACTTTGCATGAGAATCATTATACATCATGGCACTACATTACCACAACATCTTCCTCTCTTTAATAAACCAAAACGTACATCCCCCAAATGAACAAATGCAAAACTGTCCGAACATAAAATGTCCCAAATCAGCAATCATGAGTTTACGTATCGACCGTATGCAATTGTGAGTTTATGGCACCCAAATCAAGTATGAAACTGTACCGGTTTCCATATCACTCTATTCCTCTGGAAATGGATTGACCACTTTCTGACTGATATGGTGATTCAGGAACTTTGTCCTGTTTATTTTGGTAATCTTCATTTGACTTGATCACCTTCACCACCTTACTCAAGTTCCTCCATTTTCCCCCCTTTATTATAATAGCACTTCTCTTGACTGCATCAACAGGTACCGGCTCTTTAAACTTAGATTAACCCTTTGGTATAGGAATTGGCTCTTGTATATGTACTCAAATCCCTACTTGAAATTGATGTTCGTCTACTTTGACACCATGTTTGTAATCAAAATATTATTTCATCTTCATCTGGGAGGCCTCTACCTTGGGGCGAATCTCCCTATCCATAGTGCGTTCATGCTCCGAATTAAATTTGTACCCCATCAACCATAGTGGGCATATCACACATGCTGGCAATTGACCCTTCATGATCTGAAATCTATATGTGACAGGTGGAAATCCACAAAAATTTCCTTGTTTAGGCTGCAGATCAACACAGATCTGCAAATCTCATTTTTTTATAGCAATGACCAACAGAGAAAGCCAGAAAGACTTGATCACCTTCACCATCTTACTCAAGTTCCTCCACTTATCCCCTTTATTATACTAGCACTGCTCTTGACTGCGTCAACAGGTACCAGCTCTTTAAACTTAGATTAACCCTTTGGTACTATAATTGGCTCTTGTATATGTACTTAAATCCCTGCTTGAAATTGATGTTCTTCTACTTTGACACCATGTTTGTCATCAAAATATTATTTCATCTTCCTCTGGGAGGCCTCTACCTTGGGGCAGATCTCCCTATCCGTAGTGCGTTCATGCTCCGAATTAAATTGGTACCCCATCAACCATGGTGGACATATCACACATGCTGGCAATTGACCTCTCATGATCTGAAATTATGTCTTGTCTGTTACTCGGAAAAGTTGTGAGTATATCGTCTATATGTGATAGTAGGTGGAAATCCACTCAAATTACCGTGTTTAGGCTCCAGATCAACACAGATTTGCAAATCTCATTTCTTTTATAGCAATGACCACTGGAGAAAGCCAGAAACACAACTCCACAGGTTCAATTACTCCATTCATTGACATTTTCCTTAACATCTCTACCAATTCTTCTCTAACACTGAATGGCATACCTTTCATCTTGTGTTTAACTGCAACTCCTCGATCCTGTGCACAAATTCTGTGCTTAAAACCTTAGATTTTTCTCAAACCTCCATTGGAAACATTGTTAAACTTGTCCATCCACCCCCTAGGCATTGGTTGACCCTCTTGTGCCACCACCTGTGAAGTACTTGGATTGTCCATACTTACCAATGATACCTGCATTCTTCTCCCAGGTCTAAGCCACATCCCAAACAAACCCTGATGCTACCATCCCAAAATATTCAGTTCATTCTTGGCTAAATATACCTTCCCAAACATAGTCTTTCCTTTGAGCTCTGAATTAGTTCCAAAATATTCTACCAAATCGATGTTTTGTTCTTTGTAGGATACAGAACACAAATCTCAATGTAGGGATCCACACACTCTTGTTTATCTCCCTTAGCATCAACACAACATCTCCTGTTCTTTGACCCACTTTGAGGCATTCTTCATCATTTCACTGTCAGCAATAACATTAACCTTTATTCTGACATGCTTTTCCAAAATGACCAATTATATTATAATAACACAAACATTTTTCACAGGACAAAAGTGACCCATAGGTGCATGACTAGGATACCCAGCTCTAAAACATATATATTTCCTTTCCTCTCTTACCTGCCTCCTAGCTCTTTTGTTTACGCACAACTTTACTGATATTTTGTTTTCTGCTACGGTTTTCAGAAACTGCATTTACCCCATGCATTTTCTTTTTTAACAATTCTCTTGAATCTTTGTGCAATATTTCTATACTTTTAACAATACTTTCCACTGGAGATGGGTTCTTCAAAGTGAGTACCTTCTACTGGAGCTTTTTGCCCCAACACCTGACTAGAATTAGGTCTATGATTAATTGTGTATTGTATTCCTTGAATTCACAATCAGCAGCTTGCATGCATAATGCTTCAACATATGCATCTATAGACTCTTCCTGGTGCTGTTCACATGTGAAAAATATCTCTATTTAATATTAAACTCGGCTGAAATGTTTCTCCAGTATTTTTACCACTTCTTCGTATTCATCAAATTCTTCCTCATCTTTATGTAGTACCTCCTGTAATTGCGGCAAATTTTCATAGATCGCCTGTCCCTCAAAACTTAAATTGTGCTTCATTACAAACTGTTTTATTTCTGCACACCACCTGTTGCCTCCTATAGCACCTAATAATTTGTGAAGGCTCTAAATAGTCCTGGGCAGTTAACTCCAATCCATTCACAGATTTTGCAGAGTTTTTCACACTCTATGGTCTGCAGAGCATGCAACGTTAAGTTGTTGAGCACGGGCGAAGAAAATACAATGCTAGACCACCTCCCAGCGAGGTTTCTCAACGTTTGCGTTTGTGTTTAGGAAGCTGCCGCTCGAGTAGAAAGTCCAATCATGCAGCAGAAAGAAGCTCTGCCCTCTTGCGCTGCGCATGGTGCTATTCGCGCTGATTTTACAGCATGGGACAAACAGCCAGTGCTAAAAATCGGTGCACAGACAAAATATCGACTCCAAAATATCGAATGGACAAAATATCGAGTTAAAAATATCGACAATAATAAAATATCGATAACAAAAATATTGTTGGTCAAAATATCGATTAAAATAATGATAAAAAAATATCGAGTACAAAAATATCGACAAAATATATATAAATAGTCAAAGTAAAAAATTTCGATAATATGTAGAAAAAAGGTTAAAAAAATAAAATGTTTTAATTAATAGTAATATAAATTGTAGTTAATGTTCAGGAGCGGGATGTTGGGTTAATAGGGGATAAGAGTGGGGAGTAATTTAATAATAATTAATTAATTAATATATGTTTGTAAATATTTTTAATTAATAATTAATTGGTAATTAATTAATATTAATTAGTTAATTAATTAATATAATTTTGTACATATTTTTAATTAGTACTTAATTGGTAATTAAATAATATTAATTAGTTAATTTCATTAATTAGAGTAATTTATTTATATATATAATTTTTAGTTATTGTTAATTAATTAATTGGGAAAAATAATATTAATTATTAAATTAAATTAATTACAGATAATGTGCTAATATATTTACTTTATTGTTATTGTTAATTAATAATTAATTGGTAATTAATTAACATTAATTAATTTTGGGTAAAGGAGTATTTTTAGGGTTCAGGGTCAGTTTTCAGTTTTTGGGTAAAGGGGTATTTTTAGGGTTCAGGGTCAGTTTTCAGTTTTTGGGTAAAGGGGTATTTTTAGGGTTCAGGGTCAGTTTTCAGTTTTTGGGTAAAGGGGTATTTTTAGGGTTCAGGGTCAGTTTTCAGTTCTTGGGTAAAGGGGTATTTTTTGGGTTCAGGGTCAGTTTTCAGTTTTTGGGTAAAGGGGTATTTTTAGGGTTCAGGGTCAGTTTTCAGTTTTTGGGTAAAGGGGTATTTTTAGGGTTCAGGGTCAGTTTTCAGTTTTTGGGTAAAGGGGTATTTTTAGGGTTCAGGGTCAGTTTTCAGTTTTTGGGTAAAGGGGTATTTTTAGGTTTCAGGGTCAGTTTTCAGTTTTTGGGTAAAGGGGTATTTTTACGGTTCAGGGTCAGTTTTCAGTTTTTAGGTAAAGGGGTATTTTTAGGGTTCAGGGTCAGTTTTGGGTTTTTGGGTAAAGGGGTATTTTCTAGGGTTCAGGGTCAGTTTTCCCTACTGTTGCACCCACTGGAGTGGGAATAGTAATTTTAACCCCTACGCTATCCAACGCTTTCCCTACGCTTGCACTCTTTGGAGTGGGAATAGTATTTTTTACACTTCTGGTATCGTACGGTAATATAATAGTATCTTATTTAATTATAGTATGTTACTATATATATATATGTTTTAACAAATAAGATTGTAAAAAAAATGTATATTATTTTTATTTATTATTTAATTATTATAAGTTAATGTAAGTATTTTTAAGTATAATTTAGTAATTACATTTTAATATTGATTTAATTTAACACTGTTTTTAATAAAGTCGATATTTTTTACAACTATATTATTGTAAACGATATTTTGTACTCAATATTTTTGTACTTACCTGTTTGTAGATATTTTGACTGTCGATATTTTGTCCACGATATTTTTGCAAGTCGATATTTTGTCCCTCGATATTATTTCAGTGATCCCTAAAAATCATCGTGAGAGGCATGACCTAAAGCACATGAGGAACTCCACTTAGCGCGGCTGAGTTTTTTGGTCACTTCGCAGAATTGCATGTATTTTAACTCTACGAACTCCGACCAGGCCTAGTTCTAAACCATGTTTTCCAGTTAATTGGGGATTCACCAGGCATTTGCAAAAATGGAGGCAGTGCATTTACACTTTGCATATTTAAAAGACATTACCCAAAACCAATTAACAAAATGACAATGTCTGACAACACACAGGCTTAAACAAGGGACTGTGTGCTGATTTAAATAGTGGGTGTATCACTGAAAACACATTACCCTTCTTTGTGCAACACACTGATATTTACCAAGTGTGCGTGTCACTGTATTACACCATGGTGTAAATATCAACTTGAAAAGCAGAATCAAGAAATTGTTTAATGTCACCAGTGTGTGTGTGTCAATAAACAAACGTGTTTCAAATTATTAATGGTGGTCAAAATGCCCCCTTTTTGCTAAATAATTTCCCAAGTGTGTCAATGTACCAACATCTGTCAAAAACGACATGCTCGTCCTTCACAAGTGTGTGTGTGTGTCACTGTCAAATACTCCAAGTCAAAATTGCACTCCAAATGCCCTGTGTGCCCTGACGTAAAGGGTATGAGCTCTAGATGCGGAGCTGTGCAGTGTCCACTTGATAAGCTGATTACCACAGTAACGTCTTCTCGCTGAACGAGGCAGGAGTGGCTCAAAAGCAGCACACTAAGGCAGAATTAGTTTGAGGACTGTGCATGAAGGAAAGCACAAAGGAATGCTGCTGGTGTACCCCTCGCGTTGGAGAGGACAATGACATGACAACTTCACTAGAATCCCCACATGGTGCACAGAAAGAAGGCGCACAATGACAAATGAGTCACATTGGCAACACGCACAAGGCTTGGTAACTGGTGATGACAAGTGAGGCATGAGGTCAACTAACCTCCTCGGCTTGGTAACTGATGCTGGACAGATATGTGCGCAGCTTGGGAATAGTAACCCAGACACAAAATAAAGTTAACTTAAACACACTGGAGCTGCAAATGTCCCTGACAACTTTCCCAACAGGGATGTCCGAGCCGAGCCTGCTCCTGGCCAGCAAATTTACAATCCGCTTTTCAACAAATCCAGTCATGCCCTTCAGTACAGCGTGAAGTGTACAATAGGTTGCTTCTTCTTGTCTCCAAAAACAGTTCTTGTTCAAGAAATACTCTGAGCACCAAATCTGCTATTCCACCAAAATAAATGTTTGAAACACACTCCCTTTTTTTAAAGCTTGAGTTTATCAAGAAAGAACAAGTAAAAGGCACAGCCTCGTAAAAAAATACAACAAATCCTATTTAACAAATAAAGTTGTATGAAACACAAAGATATATGGACGGGGAGGAAAAGAAAACAATATATGATTAAATTATATTATGAGAATAAAAGGCAAGAATAATATATTAATAAAACACTGTAAGCATAACAATAAGTAAAGTTAAAATAGCATGATTTGAATATAAGAATAAGAAAATCTTTTAATTAGCTAAGAAATAAGAGGCAGAGAGTGAAATGAAGGCGGTTTCCGAACCTCTTCTGATACAGTAATACCTTTAACAATGGAGGAGGCAGATTAGGATAAATATGTTGTTAATGGTTGCCACAAGAGATCCCTTTTAATCACTAGAGAAATAGGGGAAACATAATTAGTATCTAGCCTATGGTGAAAAAACACAGCGTTCCACCAGGATCTAAACGTAACTTCATCTGCTTCTTTCCAAATTGAGGTTATTAAAGCTAACAGTAGATCTAACAATTTAAACCTCAATGATGATTGAGGCCATTGGGGCGACAGAGTACCTAGGAACTTAACATTGACATTTTTTCTAAGTTGGGACCAGACCAGTTGCCAAAATTGGTGGATTTGGGACGTTCAAATAACGTGTTTTGAATCAGCAGTAGGACAAGAACAGGACCAACAAGTGGAGGACATGTCTGATATGAAAGATGCTAAGGTCACAGGAGAGAATAACACCCCTTGATAAACAAAATAAAGGGTTTGTGTGGTGTTAGCAGCTTGTGAGGTTTTGTGAAGTCTACACCCCAAATTATCCCAAGTACTGGTTGGCCAACATTGTAGTAAGTCTTGTTCCCAAGCCAAATCAGTCTTTGATTTGAGTCTATCTGGGGGTAATTGTAGGGATTTATATATAGTGGATGTAGAGGGGGAAGTATCTAATATTGGAGAAAGGTTTATGCATTATGCAGGGATGTTGGAAGTATTTGGTAATGCAAGAAGGTCTTGGTTAAGGGTAGGGCATAGAAGATCATATTGCGATTTAAAGGAAGCTGTCAAAGAAAACTTTCTTTGGAGATCAGTAAATGAAAGGGGTTGATCGTCAAGTAGAAGTTGGAAGATCCAGCGCAAGCCCTTAGAACACCAGTTTTTCCAATATATCGAACTGTTTTTGATTCGTAATGATTTATTATGCCAAATGGATTGTTGTTGATAAGAGTTAGTTGAGGGATACAATGTCGGTAAGAGAGGAATTAAGAGTATATGGCAATGGGAAATAATAGGGGAACGTAAAGATTAAATATTGGAAGTAAAAGCTAGGATTTCCTGAAATTCGAAGGGGGTAATGAGAAATTTCTCTTTTTTTATCCACAAAGGAGGGAATATGAGGGACTTCGGACAGTGCCAATGGTCAGCTTGTTTTAAAAAAATGCAGAATGATAAGTTTTAAAATTGGGAAACCTAAGACCTCCATTAGATTTATCTTTTTTTAAAGAGGACAACGCAATGTGAGAGGGTTTACCTTTCCAAAGAAATTTTGTTGAGAGAGAATCAATATTCTCAAAATAGTACTCAGGAATGAGAACCAGAATCATGGTAATAGTATATAGTATCTGAGGAGTGAGCTTCACTTTAATCAAGCCTATTCAGCCCCACCAAGAAAGAAAAAGAGGTTGCCAAAACGTGATGGTATCATTTAAAATTTTAGTAATGTGAACAACATTTAGTTTAAATGTTTCAGGAATTGTAGGAGCAAACCACAAGCCCAGATATTTTATTTTAGAGGATTGTCATGAATAAACAGTGTGGGCAAAAATGTGTCTTTGACATGAAACATTTAAATGCAAAACTTCACATTCATCCATATTGAGTCGATATCCTGAAAACTGAGAAAATGTGGTTACTTGCTGAAGAAAACGGGGGAGAGAGGATGCAGGATTAGAGCAACATAAGAGAATGCCATCAGCGTAGACTGACATTTTAACCTGATGAGGACCATATTGGAAATTGGAAATAAGAGTATCTTGCCTAATTTTGGTTAAAAAGGGTTCCTGCCCTATGACGACTAATTGAGAAGATAAGGGGCATCCTTGTCGTACCTCTCTAAGTAATCTGAGGTTTTACCATTAACGAAGATTGAGGCCTTGGGACCCAAATATAATAGAGAGATTAAAGCAATTAATTTAGATGGAAATTCAACCCATGTTAATGCATGGAACATAAAATCCCAAACAATCCCATCAAAGGCTTTCTCTTCATCCAAAGCAATTGCAGCAATAGGGTGATTTAAAGAAGAGGCCTTGCTGAGGATGTTGAAAAAGACTTGAGAGTTGTCAGAGGTCAATCTTCCCGTAACAAGCCAGGCTGTTCAGGGCCTATCAGAGCAGGTAGAATGGGGTTGATGCTAGAGCCAAAATCTTAGCAAAAATCTTAAAGCCAGTGTTGACTAAGGAGATGGGACTGTAGTTCTTGTAGAGAGGGAGGTATTTACCATCTTTTGGAATTAAGCACATCAAGGCTTCTTGGAATGTGCCCTGTGAAATACCTTTTTCAATAAAATATTTAATTTAAAGTAAATGACTGGGTAAGGGGACTTTTGCAAAGTGAACATAAAATTCAATTGTGACGCCATCGGGTCCGTGTGCCTATCTTCTTCTCAACACCGAAACTGCTTGGGAGATTTCTGTAAAGGAAATATTGATTCCCAAGGCATCAACGTCAAAATGATGGGACGGAGGGGAAGCAATGACTGAAAATAAGTAGAGAGATTAGACTTTACTGGCTGTTCTTCAGGAGAGTAGTGTTTTTTATAAAATGAAACTAATTCATTTAAAATATCATTATCCTTGAAAAGAGGAGTACCCGAGGAACCTTGTAAAGATTCTTTTCTAGTTCTGTCTTTTCTCACTTTCAAATAACTAGCAGGCAATTTCCCCATTTTATTTTGACCCCCATAATACCGAGTACTACTTTTCAATAGAAAATAGGAGGCAGCGTTCTTAGATAGTCTATTAACCCCTTCCATGCTGGTGACGAACCCCAGCCGTCATGCACTACGGTGCTCGTGTGCTGATGACGGCTGGGGTTCGTCATGGCCCGCCTGTGTTCGGCCGGCGGCCGCACACGGGGAAAATCGCGGCCGCATCGAAGGGGTTAAAAGTAAGTTTAGCCTCAATAAGATTTTTCAGAGAAGATTTGTCATTGGATTGATAGTATGTATATTCGAACAGCTTAATTGTATTGAATATTTGTGTAGATTGGGCCTTTAAGGATTTTTTCTTTTGTGATACAAACTTTATTATGAAACCCCTGGCGGCTGATTTAAAGGAATCCCAGATCATGATGAAAGGGAAATCTGGGGTTGAATTGATATCAAAGAATTCAGATGCAAAGGAACTGAATTGTCGACTGAAAGGGTCTAAAAGTAGTGAATTAAAAAGCCCCATCTTTCTGATTGCGGGGAAAAGGGGATAAGGTCTATATTAACACATACTGGGACATAGTCTGAGATTAAAATTGATCTAATTTTGGAATGAATAGCATGCTGAGCCAAAGACTTGCTTATAAAAAGATAATTCTATACAGGATTGTCAGAGGTGTGGAGGTCAATAAAAACAATATTCTCTGAGGTCTGGGTCGCAGAGTCGCCATATAGCAACTAAAGATTTACGTGAGTGCATTTCAGTGGAACAAATTTTACTTTTGAGTGCCTCTAGTATGGGATCATGAATTTAGTAACAATCTCCTCCCTATATATGTATTCTTCATCATATAAAAGCAATTTGTGAGAATTTTTTGTCCAGAAAACCTTATCAACAGAAGTGGGACAGTATACATAAAAAAAATATAGGTATATTATCTACAAGTAACTTAACAACAACTCATCATCCTTCAACATCAGATTCTTGATGAACAACTAATAAATGCAACTTTTATGGAATAAAATCATAACCTCATTCTTCTTACCTAAAGCAAGAGAATTAAACACATTGCCCATCCAACATTTATTCAATTTCGAAGCTTCAGATTCGGAAGGGTGTGATTCCTGAAGTAATGCAATATCAGTTTTTAATTTAGATAGATGAAATAACATCTATTGCCTTTCAAAAGGGTTACCTAGCCCTTTTATATTTCATGTAGTAACTCAGAATATATCATAAAAATCAGAACATGACAAATTAATATGCTTACAATATTGAAAATAAAGTAAAAAGAAGTGAGGGAAAAGAGGGAAAGGAAAAATGTGTTTGGTTATAGAGAAGAAGGATGGAAAAAGGAATAATAAAGTAAAAAATAGGAAGAAGAAAGTAGTGGAGATGAACCATTGATGAAGATGCCAGAAAAGAGAAGATAAAACAGAGACCAAAAAGACAGTACAAGTCATACAAATGATGAATGTGGAACATAACTACAGTACACAAAAAAACAGAATGGGGAATGGCGACACCAGAATACGATGACGACAGCACTCAAACTCAATCGGACGGTAGGGCAACTTTGGATGGGAAAGGATCAACACATAAAGGAGACCATATGAAATACGGGGAGCGAAATAAAAACACATGTATTAGTAAGGTAAAGGACGATATGAATAAAATTATTCATAAAAGAGGGAAAGGAGAGAAAGGAGACAAGAGACAAGAGACTAGTGCAGTAACATCATACAAAATCAAAACAAGAGCAAAACAAAATTCAATGAATTACATAGATAAGAAATCAGCCCTGTAAGACAGAAAAAAAAACATTCAGGTAGACATGTTGAGGTGTCCATGACATCTGCTCCATGAAGCTAAATAAATTCCTGTAGTGCAGCCAGATCCTCAAAAGTGGTAGTACCCTTGTAGGTAACCTTGAAAAGACAAGGATGGATTCGTCCATATCTACCATTTATAGACCTTAGCTGAGGACGTAGATCAAGGTATTTTTTCTGATGTTCAGCAGTAACTTTAGCTATGTCCTTAGAAAAATATAGTCGATGGCCCTCCCAATGAATTTGTTTTTTTGATTTGACAGCTGACAAGACCTGAAGGAGGTCGGTATATTGTTGGAAGAACATGATGACTCCACGTGGTATTGCTGAGACCTTGGGACCAAGTCTATGAGCCTGTTGGATGTTAAATGAAGTAGAAGATGGCATATCCAGAAGCTTGGGCAAAAAATTCTGAAAATAAACTGTTGGATTCAAGCGTTTTATATTTTCAGGGGGACTATAAATGCGAAGGTTGTTCCTGCGATTTTGTTTTTTAAAATGTGCTTTTTAAGGAGAGTTATTTCTGATTCTAGAGAAGAGATCCTTATGAAAGTAGATTGTAGAGCTTCTGTTTTTTGTTCCACAACTGATACCCATGACTCCACTGAAGACCATTTGTTGTCTAAATGTTTCAGAGTCTTATTAGTTTCCTCCATGAAAGGTTTCAAGACACAAATTTCTGCAATAATAACGTCCATTGATGCTGAGGAAGAGTGCACTGGAGATCCAGGGTCTTTTTTTTTACCCTTGATTGATGCCACAGATGACTTGCTTGAGAGCTTTGACTTTGGAATGGCACCTGACGGAAGATCAGTTTTATGAGAAGGGTTGTCCATGTCGTTGTCGGTGGAGTCTGAATCAGAGTGCACAGTATGTTTGGTGGAACCTGAAAGTTTAAGGTTTCTTAATCTCCCCTTAAAAAGAGAAGAAGGTTTTGTAAAACAATGCTTAAGTACAAAGTGAGGTAAAACCTTCAAAAGATGTAACCTAAATTCCGTCACAAAGTGAGAGGGGAAAGACCACAGCTCCAGATCACTGTAGCATGCAAGACAATATCAGGAAACCGCAGGATCAATATCTTAATCCAAATGGGGAATGCCCATATAAAAAAGAATATTGATTATTATCAATTTAGCCAACATATAGTGTAGCGACTTATCTGCATAAATAGGACCAATCTCCACCCTTAAAATGGAGGTAAAGAACTTGGGAGTAGACTCTGCAAATCTGCCAAGAAGGGCATCCTAGAAAAATGCACTGGATACATTATATTGGTTGCCTATTCAGAAACGAATTACATTCAGGGCATTATGCCTGGCCCATCGTATCTTGCAGGGCAAATGCCCTATGTACCTGCGTAATCTGATGACCCCCTATAAGACAGAACGGCATCTGCAATCCAACTGGACCCATCTGGTAATATTCCCGAGCATAAACAAAGCACGAATTGAGGCGCGCTCATTTGGCTACTTGGCAGCAAAAAGCTGGAACTCCCTACCCATGTCCCTCTGTGAAGAACCATCAGAGACTCTTTTCCCCAAAAAATCAAAAACATGGCTCTTTACACGATAGAGATGGCTGTTCATGGTCTTTAGATGTACTGATTCCAGGAGCTGCAGTGAATATAAAAAGTGCGGGGACACACCAATGGGTGCAACCAGGCGCTCTATAAATTTAGAAATAAATAAAAAATGAATCACCCTGAGTGATAAGGATTGTGGTAAAAATTTAAAATAATCATGCTACTCTTGGGAATAACTTGTTAACAGCACTGTATAGAGGTGAAAAATTCTGTTTAAGACGAGAGGCAGTCTCAGTAGAAGAAGGGACGCGCTGACCTTCCAAAATGGCGAGCGTGACCTCTCTATGAGGAGAAATCCACTGGGCCATTATGGCCTTAAAATCGCTGCATCATTGACTTTGAGGAGTTCCAGTGTCTCGCCATTGTTGGAGGGAGAGAATCCGTGAATATCGTCCCTCTGCGCGCACTGGAACGGTCTTAAACTGACGCTTATATTTCCTGGTCCGAAGGAGCCTCGGTTGGGTTACACCATCTTGGATTGTGGTCGAAGCCATGCTGATCATACTCCCTTGAGTTGGGTACTTCATGGCAGCTGGGTCCAAAAATCATCACCAGATTGGAGAGAAGTAATTTCAATAACTTCATGGAAACATGTTGTTTTGACGGCAGCTTCCCTTTATTCATGTAAATTGTGACAGCACTAGGAAACAACTGCCACCCAAACCAAACCATGCAGTCGATGGAGAAAGTAGAACATATATAACCAAAGCATTCCAACAGCACTTTGCTTGAGAATCATTAGACATCCTGACACTACAATAGCACACACTGCCTATCCACCCGCCCTGGGAAACTCAGAAACTGTAAACCGGTGTCTCGGTTTATAGGAACATGGAATCAGATTATTAGATCAACTACTAGGGTAGAGTTAGTGAACATTAGTAGGCAGGAGAAGAGTATATTACTATTTAGGAGAAGGCAAAACATTAAATACAATCCCCACTAAGCAAAGATCAGCTATTGTGATGATTAGCACTATAACACGGACATGTAGAACATTCCACAACAGGCCTATAAGCTTATTAATCTTAGGAACATTTTCAAATGTCACATGGCTTTCCAAAAGGCTCACTTTTATGCATTTTTATATGATTTCTTCTTTGTTCTGACAGGATTACCTGCTTTTCCTTAATCTACTTATTTTTAAAACTATGTATTTCCCAGCATACCCAAGGGGAAACTAATAGAAGGCCTTGGGTGAATGAGTCCAAAGACATAATAGTAGCTGCGACCAAGTCCCACAGTGCACTACACACAAGGTCTCACAAAGGTAAACAGGTTTTTCTAAGGGTGACTTTGAGTAAAGTCACCAAGATATTAAATGTCTAAACCAAGTTTGTGGAGCAATGGTGTATCTAGGTGGCCTCAGCAGGGCATAAGGCACAAGCAGACTTCTCGGGAAGTATGAACATTTCTTCTAGTATGACCAGAGCTCTATGCATAATGTCTTAAAGTTAATGCTTTACTTTAAAAGCAGACAATGAAGTGATTGCTAGGCTGCTCAGGTATGATCAAGTTATTTGTTTAAAGAACAGCCCAAAGATCATACTCTGCACTTGCTGATGAGTTGTGAGTATATGCACCAAAGACAAAGAATGCCACTTAGGAGAGAAAACTAATAGAAGATAGGCTTAAAAAAATGAAAAAGAAAGCATTTTGTTTAGAAAATACTGTGGCTGAGATGTGGTTAGCCCTAGGGGTGGGCATAATTTTTTATTCTGCAGGCTGAGTTGGATAAATGTAGTAATTATTATGTCCATTTTATACAGCAAAATGCAATTGAAAGGGGCTTGAAAGTGAGACCCTGCACTTGCAGTTCATCTGAGGAGCATAAAAAGTTAAACCTCTAGGTAGCATGAAAGCACTCACAGCCCCAGAAAATAGAGAGAAATCACCATTGTTTTGCTGTTTTCTCTTGCCATAGCAGTTCTTCAACTTCCTGCAAACCACTGAACATTTTGACAACTCCTCCCACCATCTGGCTGCACCGTCTGGGACATATGGGGCAGATTAATGAGACCGTTGCTGTGGCGCAAAGAGGCGCAACTGCGGCGCAAAAATTGCGCCCTATTTATAATGTGACGCATCTAGGAGATGCGTCACGTTGTAAAGCACTGCGCCATAAGGAGGCGTTCCTGTGCAGGGGGGGCGTTCCTGCGCAGGAACGCCTCCTGAAAGTGGCTGAGTGAAATATATGAGATTTCACTCAGTCACTTTCAGGGTAATGCTGCGTCAAAACCCTGCGCCTGCTTGAAGCAGGCGTAGGTCTTGACGCAGCATTGTGCAGATGGTGTACCCCCGAGCCTTGCTGGAGCTGCGTCGCGCTTGCGACGCAACTCCAGCAATGCGCCACATTTCCGGCACAGATGCGTCACGCATCTGTGCCATTTTTGCACCATGGTGCGCCGCATTATAAATGCGGCGCACCATGGGTGGCGGAGCTGTGGCGCACTGTGGCGCACGTTAACTGGCGCATCCCTGGGGATGCGCCAGTTAACATAAATCTGCCCCGTGGTGTTTACCATAGGCACGTGGTCAAATAACACCATCATCTGCAGGATGAGGCCCAGGGCTGGCATTCTCTGAGGCAGTGTCACTTTTCTGTTGTAAACCCCAGATGATGTGGTGCTCGTGGCTCCAAGCAAACGTTCCATTGAGCCCAGCAACAGTACAAGGAGGTAAGTGAGATGCAGTTGTTCGCTCAAGCGTGAAAAAGGCCTGCTCAGGAAAACCACACACAAGGAACTTAAAAACTTTGTCGACCTGGGTGTGGTGATGGTGTAGCGTTACCTACAGTAGTTGAATGAGGTCTATGCAGTCGTATTGAGGTCTTTCACAACAGCCAGTAAAACATTAGGAAGCTGGGATTTGGGTGCATCGCGGGACTCGTAGTACCAGTGTGGCAAGTACTGTTGATTGAAACGTTAAGAGTGGTGCAAAATGATGACCATTATTTAGGGGGGCTGTGTAGCTTTGGTCAGTTGTTTGCAGAGATTTTCACAGAAACGCAATAGTGTTTCATTTGAGATATGGTAAAAATACACACTTTGAGCTGTATAATGGGTGATTTTTTGATTTTATATTTTTTTACATGAGTTGTAATCTCAGCTTCAGTTTTTGTCAAAAAGCTATTCTGGGCACATGGTATACTCTTCCACCTAAATATTGTAAAGTGCAATTTAAATGTGATACACTTACCACAGGAACTGTCCTGTGTAGCCAAGTTTTCAATTATGAAGACAAGCATCGGTTAACTCTTCAGCCAGAGGTCTGCAGCACTGCCAGTGTGAGTAAACAAAGCCACACAAGCCTGCATGTTTTACTGGCACTGAATGCACTGCAGCATGTGGGTGTCTGTCTCTGCAGTTTGCCCAGTGCCCACTATGCCCCAGAATTGTAATGTAATTTCACAAACTTCTGCAGAAAAAAAGTACACAATTTCCACCCAGACCTAGTTAGCAGTCCTTGGATTAGCAAAGTTCAATAATCTAGTGTTAGATCTGGAGGTCTCTAGTTGGCAGTACCAATGTCGAAATAGGGACCCTAGCTTTTAGTCCTGGTAAGGGGTATACACTCTTTAGATAACCCCTGCTCACCCCCTTGGATGACTCTGCGACGTCTGCGATGGCTCTGCGACGACACTCGCAGCAACGGGATGTGGTCCGCAAGCAAGCCGTGCAGCGATCTCACCCAGGGACGACAGGCTCTGCGACGATACTCACAGGGATGGTAATCTTCCTGCACGGAAGCAATGCATTCTGCAAGAGAAGGATGCGTCAGTTCTTGCAGCAGCAGCAGGCGCTGCAACGATCTCGATCTTTGCGGCAGCGGGAATTTCCTTGCACTGTCGGGGATGCGCTCCCCAAGCGAGCGATGCATGAAAATTTGCAGATTGTCTTAGTATCTCCTTGTCCAGCTTCCCAAACAACAGGTACAACTTCCAGAGGCACCACAACTGGGTCAAGCACTCTAGGAAGGACAGAACTCTCTCAGTAGAGTTCAGGGTGGAAGCAGGGGGTTAAGTCCATTTGTTCCTGGGACTTCTTAACAGGGAGCCAGCTCTACTTAGGTCCTTGGAGATCTCTTCAAGCAAGGGGACACAGCACAAAGGAAAATCCTTCCCCTCTCCTTGGCAGCAAAGCAACTGCAGGTCAGCCCACAAGTACACAGCAGGACAGTCCTTCCTCTTCAGTCTTCCAGCTTTCTCCTTGGCAGAGGTTGGTTCTTAATTCCAAGATGATCTAATTTTCTGTAGTCTGGGGTCCTGTACTTATACCGGAAAAAGTCTTTGTTTCCTTTGTGCAGGAGGGCTCTGAGCCTGGTCTGAGCCAGTTCTGGTTGTTCCTTGAGCACTTTGTTTTCCTGGCTTCTCCTTTCCTTTCAGAGAGAGGAGCAGGGTCGTCAGCCACCCAGCAGGAGTGGAGGGCAGGCACAGCCCTATTCAGGCCCAGGTGCTATCCCCTCCCACCACTCTAGATGCAGATGGAGCTATTCAGCCAGGGATGGCCCACTCAGCTGCTGGGAGCCGCCCAGCCCCTGTCACTCACAAACCAGACAGTCAATTCACAAACAGGCCACAGCACACAGAAAAGTCAGACAAGAAAACAGCCACCTTCTAAAAGTGTTGTTTTCAAACACAGGATTCAAAAACCATATTTCCTAAAAGATGTGTCATTAAATTCTGAGTTCAGGGATACCAGACTTTTATGTCCTATCTTGCTCCTATGCAAAGATATGCAAGTAACCACTGTACACAGCATTCCCCATTATAGCCTATGGGCAAGATAGCCTAACAATAGTGAAAAAACAAAAATGGCTGTAATTCACGACCAGAGCATGTCACCCACACTAGAACATGTTCTACCTCTCACATACACTGCACCCTGCCCAGGGGGGTACCTTGGGCCTTCCAAGTGGTGTCCAATGTGTACAGAAAGGAAAGGGTAAGTCCTGGTCAGTGGGGACACTGTCCAGGTTGACATGGCAGTTCACAGACTGCACACGGGCACTGCGGTGGTAGGCCTGAGACACCATTTTAGGGATACTCGTGTGGGTGGCACAATCAGTGCTGCAGGCCCACTAGTAGCATTTGAATCACCAGCCCCGGCACACTCAGTGCACTTTACTAGGGACTTCTTGGTAATACAAATATGCCAATCATAGATAACCAATTACAATAACAATTTACTCAGGGAGCACTTGCACTTTGACACTGATCAGCAGTGGCAAAGTGCCCAAAACATCTAAACCAGCAAAAACGAAATCCAGCACAGTGACAAAAATACAGGAGGTAGAGGCAAAAAGACAGGGGAAACCAGGCCAAAGATGCCTGGTCTAACATCAAGACATCCAAAAATCAAAATGAAGGAGAGTACACCACAGACAGACTGAATGTTATAAATATCATTTGCTTGTCTTGTTATTATGTTGCTTGTATCCTAGTCATTGTAAGCCTGGGCAGTGAACTCCGCTCCGCTTGTGGAGTTTTCTGAGTTTTCAACACTTCGCGTTATGTGAAACTCGCTGAGTTTTTTCCTTGTTCGCGTTAGTTCACATCAGGTTGGCAAGCGCAAGCTTGGAAAATTCACCTCCCAGCGAGATTTTGCCTCGTTCGTGATCCGCAAAGTCAAGTTGGCGAGCGCGAGCATGGAAAATCAATCTTCCGGCAAGATTTATCAATGCTGGTGGTCATATTTCTCATTGTGAGTGGTTGACTATGCTCGCAACCGCTCGTGTTGAGAAACTGCCCATTTGCGTTGAGAAAGCTGCTGCAAACACACCTGTAAGACCCACCAAACAAGTAGGCAAGAAAGCAGCACTACAAAAGGGCATGGCAGGAGAGGTGCTACCGGTGACCCAAGATATAGAATGGGCAAAAATGAGCAACTGCGAGGGCTGCCAACCAGATGTGAACAGAATTATAAACTGGAAAGTGAGCGTAGCTATTGTGTTAAAGTCCAGAAGAAGTCTTGAATATGGATCTCCCCCAGTGGTGTAACAAAGGCCCCGCGCAGCCCTCACAATGCGGGGCTCACCCAGCTATTGAGTGTGGTCAGAGGGGGCCCCCTCCAGGAACTTTGCTGGGGGGCCCCCTCAAGTTCCGTTACGCCACTGACACGTAAGTAGCAACAGGGCAACCTGTAAAGGAAAGGCAGGCCCGCCGGTAGCGCGTGTGATCATAATCTCCCCCCTGTGCAAACTCCGGTTACCAGTTACCTTAGGATGTGAAGGGGGTTCTGCAGTCCGCGCTGATCTCCCGTGAAGCTGCTTTCGCTGGTGGGACGCACCTCTGCATCAGGTTCAGGCAGCTCCTTTCCTCGATGACGAGCTGCAAGGAACCCCGGTTTCTAGGGGACACCTTGCGCCTCTCCAGACGCAACATAGCTCCGCCTGATGAACCTCTACTTTCTAAAAGGGCTATTTTCTAACTTAGAATTTCAAAACCATCTTCAATAAAGGATGCGTTATTAAATTCTGAGTTCAGGGGTACCAGAGTCCATATGTCTATCTTGCCGTTATGGGAAGACATGCAGGTAGACATGTCACAAAGCATTCCCCACGTTATGCAATGGGCAAGATAGCCTTTCAATAGTGAAAAACAAAATTGGCAGTATTTCACTTTCAATACATGTTACCCACACTAGTAACACCAAACAAAAAACGGGACATCTGCTCACCCTACCTTTGAACTCTGAGTCCCAATAATAGAGCCCTTAGAGCCCGCTTTCGAGGCCCCCCGAAAAAACTGGGGGGCTCAGCCTCCCACAGCCCCCCCCCCCCCCCCCCCCACACACACACTTAAAGCCCTGGGTACTAGCGATCTCAGAAGAGGGCTGGTGTGATGTGAAATGCAAGGTGTGGGTGCTTGACAAAAAACACGGCTATGCAATGGTAGCAAATAATCATCGGAAGAAAGATATTACCAGGTAAAACGTCTGGGACTGTTTTTTCAATGTTTCATGTTGTCCTTTAACATTTACTTTCACATTTCATTGAAAGAGCTTCTCAGTGTGGACACAGTGGATGCGCTCGAGGAGGATAAAAAACGGGCACTTTTGACCCTGTCTAACTCGATCTTTGATGGATGGATTTCACTTCAGAGGCATCCCGAAGTGAATGAGCATAGTTTAAATCGGCACCTTGAAGATAAAATGGATTACGGGAAAGCCTCAGTGAATTTACCCGCCAGTTTCTCCCCGTTCTTTTTCCGGCAGCATCATTTACTTTCTCTGGAATTATAAAAGCTAGATGTTGATATATTGTATTTCTGTCACCGTTATGGCCGTTTATATAAATCTGTCTGAAACTCTACGTGTGTTGTGGTACCGTTTCCAGATCCCCGAAGATGTTTTCATTCCCTGACATAAGGCATCCTACAGGGATTTATTAAAAAACACGAGGTCTCGGCAGCTCTAACTTGTAAACCTCACAATGGAATGTCAAAAGAAAAGTGGCTTTACTTCCAAATGTGTTATTTTTTTCTGTTTCACCAATTGATCTGTTCGGAAATGTAGTCCTTTGCCAGTCCAAGAAACTGAAAAACCAGACGGATTCCTTTATGTATGTACTGCGTCTAAAGTGTGTCGCTTCCCTTGTAACTCTGTGCTGATCCCTTCCCCACATTGGGGCTTGCTGTATTCTGTGTGGTCGACCATTAGATTGTGAACTTAATTGCGCAAAAAACACATTTTTAGAAAGCAATTAGGGCCTCATTTACGAGGCTGTGCGTCACTTTTACACCGCCGGTGCGTCACTTTTTGTGACGCACCAGTGGCGTAAAAAATGCACCTTGCTGCGCCATATTTACAAAGTGACGCATCTAGGTAGATGCGTCACTTTGAAAACCCCTGCGCCACATTATACCTGCGTCAGGTATAATGTATGCAAGGGGGGCGTATTGAGATTTCACTGTGTCACTTCTAGGACGCTGTTGCGTCAAAATCTTGCACCTGCCTCACAGCGTAAGACTGACGCAGGCCCTTTCACGTGGGGCTTGCCCCATGTGAAAGGACGCATTGCTGGAGTTGCGTCACTTTTGTGACACACTCCAGCAATGCGTCAATTTTGCGCTTACAGATATGTCAGAAATACTGACGTATCTGTAAGTCCCTGCGCAATGATGCTTCATATTGTAAATATGACGCATCATTGGGGTCGCAAGGAGGGCGCAATGAAATGTGACGCATCGCTGTTTTCTCGCCGCGATGTGCCACTTTTCATAGATGAGGCCCTTAGTACCGGAGCTGGCCATCGTTATCTGTTTGGTAAAGGTTCACTATTTATTTGGATTAACTTCAATACATGGAGGACGAGTCACCGATATTTTACTGAGACTTTCACGAGTAGTACTGCTGATTTACACCTGCAATTCAGGAAGAAGTCAAGAAGGCTACAAGAGTAAGTCACACCAACTCACACCAAACATCTTCCTTAAGTTGTCCCCAGTAATTCGTGAGTAAACCACTCCGACTAATAGTAGCATCCTTGTTAGTCGGACAGATACTGTTTCAGAGTTGCCAACCCCTGGCCTGAGCAGATCTGCAGGATTCTGCCTTGTGCGGGCTATCCATGGCAGTCTGGGACTGAGTGAAATATAGCCCTCGGGCACTGTGGAAAGATCTGCTAGGCACTGTTGCTGTTTTTGCCCTCAGCGGAAGATGCCGGCACCATGCAATTTGAACAATCAGATTGACTGAAGCTACTTGCCCAGCTGATTTTTCTGCGGTTCTTCACAGACATCTGCCCTTTTAATTGGCTGCGTGTGCCTAGTCCTTTCTGCTTTTTAGAAAAGTATTGTGTCTGTCCTTCCCTGCTAGATGTTGTAAGCCAGAGCTAGAGCAATGAACTATTAACTTTAGGTAGAGCATGCAGTTTGTCTGTGTATGGAAGATTAGACATCAGCCAACAAGAGCACCAAAAGAAGCTAGCAGGATTGCAGTAGACATTGCCTCCTCTTCAGTGTGCTTGTTCAGCTCTTATCCCCCATGTAGCCCACCTTTCCTGTGACATAAGACTTAATCTTTCAGCTTAAAGTTTGCATATTTTATAACAATTTCTTATAGTCGGTTCTTCGTTGTTAGTCCCTGTTAGCCAGAATACAAGTCCCAAATAACCATTGAAGGGAGTAGATGGCTAATTGCCCTTCTTCGTTCCAACTGTAGCGGGAGGAGCAGAACATTGATGAGCTCCATGAAGGTAAACCAGCACGCTGACGTTACTGACTAGAGCAGGGCGGATCTAGAATTTTGGGGGCCCTGGTTAGAATGGGAATTTGCAATGCCCCTCTAATTTGCATAGACTTGACCCATTCAGACCTGTCTGCATCTCAATAGATGCCCTTCCTTCTAAGCTGCAAACCCTCCCTCTCAGCCACCTACAAGCACCTCTTATCGGCTCATAAAGGGCTGAAGGTGCGAGGATTGATTATCTCCAGAGAGGGTTAAAACTGCCAGGTAGGTAAACATTCTAGTCCTCCTGCTGTGCCTCTGCTTGGGTGCGGGGAGGAGGCCAAATCGCCAGCACAAACTGAAGAATGTGCCTTCTTGCAATTGGGACTGCCCCCCATAGCAGAGAGGCGGGGAGCTAAGGTGGAGCACTTGCAAGGTGGCACCTTTCATTCTGTGGCATGACTGTGTCGCATTGGCGCTAGGCCCAAAGTTGCAGGGCCAACTGCGGGGCCCGGGCAGCTGCCCAAACTGCCCATGCCCAGCGCTGGCCCTGGACCAGAGTCAGTGTCCATCAACACCACTACTACTACAAGTGCATCTAGTGCACCATAAACACTAAGGTTTAGCTTCACTCTGGTAGCCCTGGGGTTGGAAGGCAGCAGCCAGTGCCCCTGTTTAAAAACATAAACTCTCCAGCTCACTGAGGAAGCCAAATACCACATTGGCTTTGGTGTTGGTAGGAAGAGCATCCTCTGTGTTACATTTTGCACTGAATGAACTGCCAGGATTTTCTTGATAGATGAAAGATACCGGTCAAGCAGCATCTCTAGATCATGAAAAGTGAGAAAGTGACACTGAAGTGCCTAGTGATAAACTTTTAGAAAATGAAGTGCCATGAAGGTCCGCAGAAGAGCGATACAAGAAAAAGAAGGGAGACGGACCTACCAAAAAAAAGCAAGAAACTGCGCCCTCATCAGGTGAAAGCTATACTTTCACAAGCTGGAGCAACACCACCAGATAGTTCAAAAGTGCCACCAGAATAACCAGCAACAAGAGTAGGAACGAAAATAATTTGGCAATAAGAATGTACCTATTGTAAGATCAAACGTGTATTGTGTCTTCTCCCAGAAAAAGGCTCAAGGCAGAGTTCACATTTAAGTCATTACCCCTCAACCTCCACCCACAAAACAGACTATTATAGGAATATAGCTGAAATCCGACAAGCTTGATTGCCAAATCAGAGTCCAAACATCACCTTTAAAAGAAAATCCAATTGCACAAAGAGGAGCAATAGACTGGAGGTTGTTTGCACCCATAATTGAAGCTCTCTGGGCCATTGACCAATAGTGGCTGCTTACTAGCATGCATGACACAGATCAGGCGCCTGAGAATGGTCACAGCAGTGGCACTGTGGGCCTCTTGACTTTGGTCAGAGTGTTGTTATGGCGGATCCATGGGCTGCAACTATGTACCAAAGAGGCGTTGTTGCAAACACCAAACACTACAAGCAAATAGAATATCCATCAGAGTTACAAACATTGCTAACAGATGATACTTTTTGGGGGTCCATCAGTCAACACCTGAACCTCCATATATCCACGAGATCCTCTACCATCAACATCCTCCACATCCACCAAGGGCACGATTGATTCGCCCACCAACAGCTACACAGCCACTAAAGCAGGGATCAAGGAAAATATAGATGCAGAGGGAACCCCGGGCCGTGTATGCAACACCGGAGTGACAATTTCAACTGTATATGTAAAAAACATGGCTGCTCATAGTATAAAGACACCTAGAATCAGGGGCAATTAACATACATGCAACAAGGGATCCATGTGATGGAACATTAAACAATTCAAAATGCATCAAAGTATTCAATCAATGAGAAGAGACACACACTTTGCGAGTATCTATCACTTCACTGTTATATAAAAAGGTGCTCAGTGCTCCTGAGTGTTTACACAGTGATAAAAAAAAGTATGGTGTGCACGAAAACAGGACTAGAAGAGTGGACAGTCCATGATACTGCATGTACATTTGATTATAGATCAATCAAAGAATGAGTTCCATTTGCCTTTTTTGTCCATGGCGTTTCGATCCCAAACTGTGTAGTGGATCATCATCAGGGCTCTAGAAATCCATTCATTCATTCATTCATGCACTCATTCAAACATTCCGTTGTGAACTAATCGCACTGCTGCACACTGTCAAAACAAGCAATAGGTATATTTTACTGGTCCAGTGGAGGAACCAATTTGTATTTAAAAGCAGATTTGCAGTTTACATGATTAGTGTGAGGAAAAGGTTAGCAGCCATATTACTAAACACAACCGACAATTACAGCAAAAAGGTTATGTACCAGAACAAAAGGTTTTCAACATTTCCGCATCTCTAACACACTTAGATTTTTTTTAAAAAAGGCCTGTCACAGAACAAGATAAACTATGTAAATTCAAAACTGCTTGCTGAGGCTCCTTTTTTAATCATTTCAATGGAACCCAGAATATAGAGCGCAGGTGCAGTGCCAGAGTACACATTGGCATTTAAAATGTAAGAGATAATTGTACCAAGTGATTACTTATGATCTGTTTGGATAATATTTTGGAAACAGAAGGAATTTATTGACAGTTTTGATTTTCCGCAGGAGGCAGATTTCAGTATTGACTAGTATTAGGCTGGGTCAGCGAAAACAAGCACAAATAGAAGTGGGCAGGTTAAACCATGCATTTAATTTAGATTTGTGCAACTGCACAGCACCCTACATAGTTCTAAATAAAGTGAATATTTGCTGTTTCTAAATATCAATACACCACTTCAAGTATAATTTGCCCACACATGTTATCAGCAAAATCTTCCGATGATCACATGTTAAGAGCAGAAGCGTTCATACTTGATCGAAATGCATTACTTTAAATATAACTTTTAAAATACTGGGAAGAATTTAGTTGAAATACGGTTGTAACTTCAAGCTGAACAAACTAAAGCACCAGCAGTCATCATAAGGCCAGAGAAAAATAACATCCGATAACACCGCGCAGTACATCATCTATTTTATATTAACACAATCAAATAACAGTTACAGAACAACTCAAATAAGTTAGGTTAAGTCCTCTCTTGTACTGGAGGCGATTATGGACCACTCTAGAACTTGCCTACTACGTCACTGCCCTACAGGATGTAATGAAAGTTGATCAATTTTCTACGGTTCCCTGGCTTTTGAACATCAAAGAGATGGTCTACTCTCTTGGGTTGCCCGAATTCTCGGACTACCCAGCTGCCACCAGTCTCCCTTCCAATGCCTCATTGAAGCAGCGGTACTGGGCAATCACAATGGCTAATGACTCTTGGATGGCTGCTCATTCCAAGCTGTCAAGTGAATTTCTTGACTTTGCTTCTCTGTGGTTATGAGTTGTTTTGGGACTGCATGACAGTTACCACGGACAGAAAGCGATACTTCCAGTTCAGAGTTTGCACTCTACCACTGAGATCATTCAGTTCAAAATGGTCCAGCGGAGAAGTTTATGGTTGCTCTACCTGAAATTGCTCAGGAGAGATAGTCTTGTATGTCCTCCTTGTCTGCCCCGCATACACCCGGCCGCAGAAACTGGTTAGCTCCTACCTGCAGGCATCAAGGCCTGCGCAGCCATTCCACTGCCCTTCACATCCTGTGAATGGACTGTCATTAACGCACGCCATCCCTGTTGCTGGGTGTTGTGCGGATACTCAGGAGGAAGGCTCTTCCACCCTCACTAGTACTATGATGGTCTCTGTACCAAATGCCTGCTCTTTTATTTTGCATACCAGCTGCATGCATCTCAACTCAACTTCCAGAAAAGAATGCAAGACATCGCAGTCTCAATGACCACAGCGGCCTGAAGCTCAATGTTGAGAAGACAGAAGTCCTCGCCCTCTGTACCACCCCTTCTGGAGGGGACAGCACCTGGTGGCTGACCGCCTTCGGAAGCCCACCTAGCCCCTCACACCACACCAAGGACCTCGGCATCGTACTTGACTCATCACTCACCATGAAATGACAGATCAACGCCGTCACCTCCAGCTGCTTCAACAACCTCCACATCCTCCGTAAGACCTTCAAGTGGATCCCCCCTGAGTCAAGGAAGACAGTCACCCACGCACTCTTCACCAGCAGACTGGACTATGGAAATGCACTCTACGCCGGCATCAACAAGTCCCTACTCCACAAACTCCAGACTATAAAGAACACCACCGCCAGACTCGTCCTCGGAATCCCCCAACACGAACTCATCAGTCAACACCTACGAAGTCTCCACTGGCTTCCCGTGGAGAAAAGAGTCACTTTCAAAATCCTCACTTATGCCTACAAATGACTATACAACAATGGACCAAAATACCTCAATGACAGAATCAACTTCCACCAGGGCACAAGTCCTAAAAAAAGAAGTGGGGGGACTAACCTAGTTAATCAGAATGCAAGTGGCAGCACGGCGCGTGATATCACAGTGTGTGACATCGCGGCGCATGACATCACGGCACATGCATCAAAGAAAGCGGCATCATAAGAAGTGAAATCAGAACTTAAGACCTCACATGTATGTTTAGCAGGTCTATCATAAGTACATTGGAGCATATTTCGAGTACACAGGGAAACCATCCTGATGTTGGCAGAAGATTCACACTTTTGAAAGCTACACATAAAACAATGTTTCCATTTGTCAGCGTAACCTTCCTCCACCCATAGTGCTTTACAAGAAAAATAAACTATTTCAATGCCTCCTCAGGGGTACTATGCACTATATAAATAACATTTATTTTGTGTAAATACAGGGAAAGACCAACGCATCTGACATTCTTACAGTGCATGCATCTAATGAAACAAGGGACTAAACAAAGTGAAAAGCTGCCTCTATTAAGGATGTATGAAGTGCTAACAAGGTGTGAGCCTTTGTATCCCTTCCGCTTCATTGGCATCTAGGTGTGAGGCTCCTGACTGCTGCCAGCCAGGAGACTCGAGCAAAAGGAGGCCTGATGACCCCTCATATTCGGCCCAGCAGGAGTCTGAACTAAGAAAGGCCCCTCCTGCCTACACGTTGTTGCGATCGAAAGCAGACAACAACATGCAGGCGCTGCTGATTGTGTCCCGGTGTTTGCAAATTACACTGGGACAAATTCACCCTATTTTTCAGTGGGGCCCAACTGCTAGGCAGGGTAGACGGCATTCACCCTGTGAAAAAGTGGGTGGACACCGTCCACCTGCGTGTACCCCTGACTTGTGCCCTGACTTCCACGTACCCAAAAGAGACCTCCGATCTTCCAACCCTGCACATACCAAAACCCCACGCATCCACAGAGCCAGAGCAGGTGGAAGATACTTCTCTCACATTTATTTATGTATTTATTTATTTACTGGCTTGTATAGCGCTGGTATCGACTCCCATGGGAGCATCTCCGCGCTTTTGACATCTGCCACAGTGCGATCGGGAGAACGTAAGCTGTCTAGGAGCTGAAAAGAAGGGTCTTTAGCATCTTCCTGAAGGGAAGGTATTCTGTGCAAAGCGTTAGGGAGTTGGGAAGGCTATTCCAAAGAGACGGTCCAGCTATTGAGAGAGCTTTACTGCCCTGTCTTGCCTTCCTTGCCCTAGGCACTACTAGAAGGCCTTGTTCGCTCGAGCGAAGTGGGCGGGAGGGCTTGTAGGGGACGAATTTGGTGGCCAGGTATGCCGGACCCATACCATTGAGACTCTTATGTATGGTACAGCATACCTTGAATTTAGCCCTCTGTCTGATAGGTAGCCAATGGAGCTTTTCCAGTAGGGGTTTAGAAGGGGAGCGAGGGGGCGCATTTAGGACTAGACGGGCAGCCGTATTCTGGACTACCTGCAGTCTTGCCATGACTCCCTCATTGGCAGCTAGCAACAGGCCGTTACAATAGTCAAGACGGCTCATGACTAGTGCCTGTACCAATGTTCTTCTGCTGGCATCTGGCAGGAGGGGAAAGATTTTGCGTAGCATACCAATTATGTGGAAGCAGGATCCCACCACCTGGTTGGCGTGTTGCTTGAGGGAAAGTTCCTGGTCCAGCCGGACCCCCAGGTTTTTTACAGATGGTTTCGGCTCTGGTACTGGGCCAAGGTCTTGTGGCCACCAGTCCGGAGTCCAGAGTTGTCTTACCCCCCCAAACAACATGACTTCCGTCTTTCCAACATTGCATTGTAAAAAGTTGGAAGACATCCAGTGTGCTACCGCTTTCATTCCCAAGGAGAAGGAGTTCCTAACTTCGGGTGTTAAGGTTTTAAAGGGAAAGAGGAGTTGAGTATCGTCAGCATAGGATATTGGAACAAATCCATATGCTCTCAAGATGTTGGCCAGGGGTGCCACATATATGTTGAAAAGAGTTGGGCTCAAGCATGAGCCCTGTGGCACCCCCTTGGTGATCTCAACTTCCTCTGACCGAAAGTTGCCCATGGTTACCTGTTGGGTCCGATTGGTTAGGAAACTCCTTACTCATTCGAGGGCTTCATCTTTTAGGCCGATGTTCTCCAGCCTGGTCATGAGAATAGGGTGAGATACGGTGTCAAACGCCGCAGACAGATCTAGTAGCACCAGGATGACGGAAAACCCCCCATCCTGGTACATATGCAGATCGTCTGCGACTGACATTAGAGCGGTCTCCGTACTGTGTTTGGGCCTGAAGCCCGATTGTGATGGATCCAGTACTCCTGCAGACTCAATGTATCTCGACAGATGTTTATTCACATGTTTTTCTGTGATTTTGCCCAAGAAGGGGAGTAAGGATATTGGTCTGAGATTGTTAAGCTCACTCCAGGAAATGGTGGTATTTTTCCTGAGAGGTTTAACCAGTGCCTTTTTCCATCCAAGTGGGACCTGCCCCGTACTAAGTGAGAGATTTATTAATCTCTGGATGGTAGGTCCTAGGGCTTTAGCTAGAGTGGGCATAATACGTGCTGGGATAATGTCTGTGGGGGAGCCACTCTTTATCTGGGACGTAAGCGCCAGTACTTCCTCAATCTGAATAGGGGAAAATACAGAAAGGGAGTTCTCAGGAGTGAGAGGACTAGCAGGGTTTGTTATGAGGTTGTCTGTAGTACTGTATGTCGAGTTGGAAAGTAGGATTTTGTCATATATGGCGTCGATTTTATTTGTAAAGAAGTGGGAGATATTGTCGCATAATTGTTGCGATGCCACTTCCGGACTTTCACAGGCAGTGGGTTTAGTGAAGGTCAGTAAAATCTGATACAGGGTCTTGGAGTTATTGCCGGCCACCAAAAGCTGTGAGGCTATGTGGCTCTTCCGTGCTGATCGGATTTCTTTGTGGTATGCTTTCAAAGACTCTTTGTAGATATGTTTGTCGCTGTCTAGGCGGGAGACCCTCCATTTCTTTTCTAACTTCCGTGTGGCTTGTTTGGATAGTCTCAGACTTTCCGAGAACCATATCTCCTGTTTAGGGGCAGGTTTAGGTTTAAAAGTTCTCAAAGGGATGGTCTTATCAATTGTATGCGACAGCATTTCTTCATATTCCTGTAGGGCTTTGTCTATGTTGTCATTTCCATTCATTGTGGGCTTTCCAAATGCTTTACAGAAGTTTTCTTCAGTTAATCTGTGCCAGGGTCTTCTTTTACAGGGTAAGATATGATGTTTTTGGGTGTGAGGGGTGGGAGGGGGGGTGGAGAATTCCAGAACATAGTGATCTGTCCAGTCTACTTGGTAAGGGAGGGAGCATTCGATAGATAAAGAGTTAGTGAAGATTAGGTCCAACGTGTGTCCCGCCGTATGGGTGGACCCGTTGTTGACCTGTTTTAAGCCTAGTGAGCTTAGATCACTAATAAAGGTTTTAACTTCGGAGTTGTTTACGACCTCACTGTGAATGTTGAAGTCTCCTAAGAGAAGGAAGTCTGAGTTATCACATACATGGGGTGCCAAAGCTTCCATTAATGTCACAGAGGTGTTTTTACATGGACCAGGGGGGCGGTATATTAACGCTCCTTTCCTGCTAGATTTTGTGGAAAAGTTAAGATTGAAAATCATAAGTTCTAGTTCAGGGGTACATATTTCATCCAGAATGTTGACATTGATTTCCTCCTTGTGTACTATCGCTATCCCGCCACCAATTTTCAATGGCCGATCCATCCTGGCTATTTTATAGCCTATAGGGATTCCCAGTGTTATAACGGGTGTTAGGTGGGGTTTGAGCCAGGTTTCTGTCAAGAAGCATAGGTCCGGCTCCCTACTGGAGATCAGATCCCATACTTCGCAGCCAAGACCTGGAACAAGCTACCGGCAGACATCAGATGCGCCCCCTCCCTCAACAGCTTCAGGAAGACCCGCAAGACCTGGCTCTTTAGCTAAACAGATCTGTGGACCCCCTCCCCCTCAGCGCCTTGAAACCCTCACAGGTGAGTAGCGTGCTTACAATTCCCTGATTGATTGATTGATTGATTTTTTAGTACCTGTCTTTGTACTGCTATTGTATTTCTCTATGTACACTAGCATTCAAAAGGGTGGACAGTCTATTTATGCTGGATCTCGGTGCAATGTGCCTCTTTCTGTTGCTCTATTCTCTGAAACGTAATTCGTATTCCCCCTATTTAGGGGTGCTGCATGGTGTCAGTGCAAGATTATGAAATAAAGCAGACTGTAGTCTTGGACAATAACATTTGTCCATTGACATAGGTGGCAAAGAAACAGACAAGTTGAGACATGGCACAAGTAGTGTGTGTGTGTCCCAATATGCTGTCGCAGTGGGGCCTATTTAGATGTGGTCACTGAACATCCATGCAAGCAGTGTGCCAAAGGCAAATTTATTAACGCACGGCACAACCTAGCAACAGCCAGTTACCACCCACGCTACACCCTCCAAGTTCAATCAGAACATTTGTGTCACCGCTCTTGATGGTAAGCCATTCAACGATCTACTTGCCCTCTTGTTACTATAAACTATCAGACAGCGCTATTTAAACCCTCAGAGATGAACATCTTTACCATAGTACCAAGCTATGCAAATCACTATCGTAATGGTTCGCAACACCAACCAAAACCAAGTATGATTATAAATTCTAAGCCATACTATGTAATTCATGGTCTTTCGTAAGCACCAAATTCAAAATGCCAAATATTGTGATATGAAAGACCTTGATCTATGCTGGCTCATAGAATCTTGTCTTCATGGCACAGCTAATTATGCCATAGATGAGCTGTTACTGCCGAATTTGATTATCAATAGGCAAGACTGCTATAAGACAATCAGCATCAAAATACAATAATAAAAAAAAAAACAATCTTGCCATTCAAGACAAAAGCCTGCTTTGGTAATCCCCTGACATGTTAATGCAATGTTGACTCTATCTTCCTGAACCTTTTCCTAATTTATCAGCCTCCCCAAACCAGTTCAGAAACTTTGGCTGCGTTGGTGGAGGACATCTGTCAATGTGTCATTAAAAATCATGATGGCCTGGTGTTCGGCAATATTATCTACTGGTTGGAACAGCTCCTAGTGCTGTTTATGATTTTCTAGAAGATCTTGAAATCATTAACCTTGTGCTAGTCGATCAAGATCCCACTCATTCTTTGGGGGAACCTTTTGGGTGGCATTTTTATCACCACCAATCTAGCATGTGTGACCAGCCCCTGCTTTCTCTTATCTTGTTCTGATAACCTAAATGCTTCTTTTTCATTAAATATTGCTGATTCCTGGGCTATTAAACATACCCAAATCTTAACCACATGCAGGGACTGGAAGCACTACGTCCTTTCCATCTATCTCACATTCAATCAACCAATCAAACAATTTCATTCAGCTTTTGAGATATAAACCATAAAAGTACAACAAATTGATTCATGTTCGACAAATAAAAAAAGCCATCCTCAGGATATGTACAGTAAAGTTAATTTTGGAATCACCTGTTAAGAACTAGCTAAAATACACAATGACAGTAAAAAAACAATGAAAGTGGGATCTTACAGAAACAGCAGTCAATCAATCAAAATACTTTATTAGGCATAAATGCAATACCATAAAAGTACAGTTTAAAAAGAACATCGCCAAATAAGATTAAAACCAGGCTAAAACACAGGTGCAATCAATTCACAAAAAGGGCCACTTCTCCAATGTCATTCTTCATTATGGTCATATGTAAATTATCCTGGGTTAGGGAGGGTCGGAGTAAGTTTGTAGGGGAGTTACATATAAAATCAATCATATGAGGTGCACAGATAATTAATCCCTTTACTCTAAAAATTGCCCTCCCCACACAGATTAATATTAAAATCTTTGACAAAGAAATACTACAACCATATATGTTCACCCCTCGCCTCTTGTGTTTCTGAGTCTATCAGCCGACCTTAGAAAGTTTACAGTGCAAAAGTGTTAAAACCTCTGTGGAAAATTTCAGAAACAATAAGGCCACCTTTGCCTGCTTGAAGCTGGCGTTCTTTAAGACGCCTTTTAAAAATAGCTTCCTACGGCACGCATAATAGGGGCATAATAAAACAAAGTGAAGGGTGTCCTGCGGAGACGGTTGGTTGCAGCCACATGGTCCCTTCAACTCTGTGGATGTTTTATATCCAGCCGGAACCGCTAAGATATAATGTAATAGGTTCAGTCTAAAAGGAGTCATTATGAATCTGTCCTGGATGTTGTAAATAAAAGATAGATAGGGTTCGATGCCCAGACAGTATTTGGTCAGAAGGTATGCTCTCACAGATGGTTTGATCTGCTCACTGTCTTCCCTAAGAGATGCTGCATGCTTTTGAAATTCAGCCTTGACATACGCCTTATCCCGAAGTAACAATTTTGTCAGATGATTAAAATAATCTGCACATCCCATCCCCGTTAGGGTTTCCCTCACGTACTTAAGCTGTGGGATGTTCCGGCCCAAGTCATGGACAATGCAATCCATTATGATCTGCTTGCTTGGTAAGGCCTCAGGGTTTGTCCAAATTTTGATCCAACATGTTAGGGGTTTGAGTTGCGACCTATCTCTAATATAAGTAACACCAAATTCCTCATGGATAATGTGGGAAGGCGTGCTCTGAGGCACTTTCAACAACCGCCGTAAGTATTTATTCTCTTCAGCTTGTAAGTGTTGTAAATCAATGAAACCCCAGACCTCACCGCCGTATAGAACTTTGGCACAGCACATGGAGCTATACAATCTCAAGATTTGCCCACGGGGACCAATGACCCAGCCTTCTTGAAAAATTCATAATTGCCCCATAACAACTAGCTAGTGTACGGCTTTTCTCTTCTGCCAGGGCTTTAAAACTAAAGCCAGTGTCAAATAGAATCCCCAAATATGAGAACGCATGCACCTTTTCCAAACAGTGAGTACCAAACCTATAATTAAATTGCCTTTTCAGTGTTTTTCCCACTTCCAAAATAAATTATTTTGTAAGATTGGGGGACAGATCTAACCTCTCCATAAAGTGGACAAAACCATCTATCAGACACTGTAGCCTACGAGAGGTACGCGCGAGAAGCACCGCGTCATCCGCGTACAGCAGAACAGGGATCCCTCTTGTTCCTATCCTTGGACAGTCCACCCCTTGAGCACCAAGCTCCTGATCCAGGCCATTTATATACAAGGTGAATAAGAAAGGAGCCAAGATGCAAACCTGTCTCACCTCCCTAGAACATGGAAACGGGTCAGTGGTGCTCCCATCCTCATTATATCTAACCTGGGGAAAGGTGTTCCGGTGCAATGCTCTTAGAATGTTTACCAATCCCGGATCTACACCAAGGGCCCCCATTAATTCCCAAAATTTCCTGCTGTTAACCCGGTCGAATGCTGCTGTCAAGTCCATGAAAGCCAGGTACACTGTTTCTTGGCTGGCGATAGTGTACTTGGCTACCAATAGATATAGATTAAAGAATTGATCGGCAGTTGACCGTCCAGGCCTAAATCCATACCGAGTGTCAGTGATTATGTGGTGTTCATCCGCCCAATCCATTAACCGATTGAGGATGGCCCTACCTAGTACTTTCACTGTCACATCAATTAGGGAAATGGGCCGATAGCATAATGGGCTATCCTTATTTCCCTTTTTAAAAATGGGGACAATTGTAGCTGTGGACCAGCATGCTGGCATACCCGACTCCACGGCTGCATTAATAACTCTAGTTAATATGGGCACCCAAAGTTCTACCTGACTCAAGAAAAGGTCTGGAGGGATCCCATCAGGATCAGGGGCCCATCAGACCCTCGATGCCCACCTTTATCTCTCCCAGGGAGAATATTATCTGGGTGGTACTCTCCCTCCTCTCCTCTGCTTCTGGAGAATCGTTGGTGCTGCCTTGATTGTAAAGGCCGTGGAAGTGCTCGAACCAAGACTCTGGTAGTATATGGCTCACTACCTTTGGTTTATTTGTGTCTGGGAAACAAGGGTAATTCGTAACTTTCCAAAAGGAGGACGAGTCCTTTAACTTGGCCGCTTCCTTCAGGTTCTCCCACACTGCTGCTGTAATGTAGTTTTGTTGCCTGTTTATATAAAGTCCTACATAAGGAAACCTTTATTTTATCTTTAGGGACAGTTTCTAAAGCTGACTTAATTTCCCTCAGGGCAATGGAGCATTGACGGTCAAACAACCTTGGATCATTCATTCCCTTTTTCTGCGTTCTGCTCCTAAGTAGGCCATCAATATGTTGGGCAACACCCTCAAAGGCTTTGACCAAATCTACCCCATCCACTGTTAAATCTAAACACTTCCATACCTGCTGTTCTTTGTCTGAGATTAACGCTCTATAAAAGGCTTCATCATTAATATGGGACCATCTGAGCCTCCTTCCTTGATTGGTGGCACTTATCGTGCCTCTGGCCACCATTCGCAGAGAATGCTTGTTTGGTTTTGAGTCCCTAAGCGACATGACGAGATGGTTGTGATCACTAAAAAATGCTAACCTGTATTTTAAAACTTGAAATCCAAAGCTTTAACAGGTTGGTAACAAAAATAAAATCAATAAAGGAATCCCTTCCTCTACTTTTAAAAGTTGGATGGACCATTCTATCTTCCCCCACTCTAATCAAATCCTTAGTGAATGTGAGGGCATATATGCCCAACACCTTACTTAACACTCTTCCCTCCCTTGTATGCTCCAAGTGCAGGCCCTCTTCCAGTGGGCATGAGGACCAATCCCCCCTGATAATTTTCAAATGGGGGCACAGATGGCAATCAAACTCACCAAGTAACACCAGTTGGGACATCATCGCCCATTGATCTTGTACTTGTATTCCTGCCAGCCTGCACTCAAACTCAACCAATCTATTGTGGTCTGTCCCACTTCAATGGCATTATAAAAGTTAATAAAAATTAACTTTTGACCCTTGTTGTAAAATCTGATCCCTTGCATAAAATCTGAATTCCAGCCCAAACGTCCCACCTCCACTGTAACCTCAAGTCCACATATGTAATCAAACCCCCCCTTGCTCTAAAAGAGGCTGCCTTGCGAGCTGGTACAAAGTACATGTTATATCCTTCTAAAGCAAACGCACTACTGTCCACCTCCCACGTTTCCTGTAGGCAAATAACCTGGAATTTCTTTATATAAGCTAACCAGTCATAGTTTTGAATTTTTGAGGATAGTCCTGCTATGTTCCAGGAAATTATCTCAATGTCACCCTGTCTGGGGACGACTGGGCTCTCTAACATGAGGCAGATATTCGGGCTGTGGGATACATTGGGCACTCTGGTATTCCCATCGGAACTGGACCCAATATACTCTCCAGGTCCAGCGGGTATAATGGGCTCATTAGTCTTTAACATGGCTGTCCCTCTTAAGCCTACGTTAAGGGACAAGCTCTCCCGTCTAAGACCATTCCCAGTAGACGTCCCACTGGCCAGTCAATCTATATCATTTAGGGCTGATACAATATAAAGAGGGGCATACCGATTAATTAGAGGGACAGTCAGACTCACCCGATCAGGACCAGCGAGGTGTCTCCTATGTTCATTACGGTTTTTACACACGTCATGTCCCTATAAAGGAATCCCAGGGAGAGCATTCTAATACTTGAACCGCCCTCCTCCTGGTAGGGCCCCTTGCACTGTTTGAGAAGATCTCATACCAGCCTGGATACCTTAGGTTTAGGATCACACTGTCTCCTGGAAAGCACTTCCTACTGTTTCCAATCCAGGACGCCCTTCTTGCCATTAGAATATGCCTATGGTGTGATATATTAAAACCTACATTTCTGTTTAACCAGTGGGCCGCCTTATTAATGAGCTTTCGCAGTGTTTCTTCTCTATCACCGCTGCAAGCCGGGACCCCTGTCAAGACTACTGTGTATGGGCATGATGCCGGAGGTAGATCTAAAACCGGCAGGCCCGGAGTATACCGTGCGAGGTCAGCGAATATTGGCGCTGTATCATGAGGTGTAGGTGTTCTTCCCTCTATATTTATGGGGGCTGTAATGGGGTTGGGGTTTTGAACTGAGGTTCCCACCATTATATATGCCGGTTATCTCCCGAGGCAATGTCTGAACTTGGGAAATTTCCATCTGTAAGCCCCACAGTTAACCCTTTATCTACAGCTTCCTTTGTACCATCAATCTGTTCACACTCGCGGTTCCCATCCTCAATTCTCTCACGGGTAGGAACTACCTTAAAACGTGTAGAGGCCTCTGGTGCCCCCAAACTATTAACATGTTGCCCCCGTAGACACAGTAGTCAGGATACTGGTGTGAGCAAGAAGCAGAGATAGTTTCCCATCTATTGAATGCTTTTTCTCATACACGGGCCCTAACATTGTTTCCAACCTAGACCATAGTTCCTTATCCGCCCCCGATTCATTTCCACCTCCCCGCAATTTTGTCACAGGTGGTTAACTACGGACGCTTCTGTGTCTTTGGCCCTGGTCGCTTTGGGCACTCCCCTCTGTTTGAATTTAGCTTTAGTAATGTGGTGCCCCCCCCGCCAGATGGCTTTGCTGGAACCATGGGGTCAACCAATCGGGTGGCCACACTATTGGGTGTGTTTTTAACTATTAGGGCCCTTTTAGATCGGGTGACCACCTCCCCGCCTTCCCTTTGGATAATTTCTATGCCGGATGGGTCTACGGCCAGAACAATCTCTCCCTCACCCATCCCTACCCCGTGGGAAAACACAGAGTTTAGTTCATAGTCACCCTCAATCACTTCTGCATTGATATGTGGCGGGCATAAGTCATCCTCTAACAACTTGATGGATTGAGTTAACAGGCCCCTCCCTGTGGCGATAGAACGGCGGGGCTTAAGCCATTTATATTGTTACCACTTATTGGCTTAGTTTGACCTAGGGGAGCCCCAGCGTTGGGTGATTTAGTCATGGCTATACTGCCCTTTGAAGATCGCTTTTTCTCTATAATCGAGACCAAAGAAAGTTTCTCCTCGGCAAGCTGTATTTTGTGGACTAATAGTGATTCCGCTCTCATGAGGAAGGCATTGAGGGTCCCCATTCCACCCCCCCCCCACCAGAGAGCCGATTGCCTTGCGCTTGCTCATCCTGCAAAAAGATGGGCTTATTTTGGTCTTGTATTAGACAAAATATTAATGAACAAATCTGAACCTAGTACCTTAATAACTATTATAGTTCTGCCCCAGTGGCCTAGAGGTTTCCGGATAATCAATTTCAGAAGAAAGCCCTTCAGACGCCTCCTGGCGAGTGTTGGTAAGATGCGGAGCAACTATTTAATACTTTTGCCAAGTCCACAAATCTTCTTCCCAGTGTCTTCCTACCCGACAGTGCCTTGGGGTTCTAATAGCGACGTAAGGGGGGTGGCCCAGCCCAGCCTCTACTGGCCCCTGACAGGCACCAACAGGCCCGCCCTTGACCAGGGCTTTGCCTGGGCCGCGCATCCTGCACAGCAGGAGCTCTGCAGCGGTTTTAAGCACCTCCTGGCCCTTCCTGTTGACGCTGCTGAAGGGCGCCCCCGGGGGACTCTGGGAAGTGGAGTCCCCAGCACCCGGCACTTCCTCTGGTCAGCAGCGGCGATGAGGTCCTCATCGGACTGTTGGGAGACCAGTAAATTCACAGCGTAAGTGACAGGAGCGGTGAAGAAAGGGAGTCAACCTGGATACCATGACAATTCAGTCAAAACTGGATCTAAGCCTGACTGCCAATTTTAAAAAGCTAAGAACCTTAGGTCCAGTGTTACCCAAAAGCATTTGTAAAAGGATTAAAACAGGTGGAACCTGCCTAAAATGTGCCCTTTGTTTAATTGGGAATAATATATGACTTCCTGGTCACCTCATAGATACTACTGAACATTATAAAGTGGTGCATGTCCTGTGGCAACTTTCCGTTGCAACCACAGGTCTAGAGATTATGACCCTTGTTTGTCCCTCGAGGATAAGCTAAAAGGAGATAGAAAAGATCCAGCCAAAACCTAGTTAGTAAAAAGCAGTCATATCTACTTTTAACCCATAAAAGTTATGATTCCGTTCAATGCACAGTTTTTAGCATGATGTAATGGAGAAAGCTGGGCTTTAACTGGGCCTCTTCTTCTCTATCCAGCATCTGTTTTATAAAAAAGGAATCCTTCACCCTGCCATAAACCTTCTTACAGAGTTTATCTGGATTATTACATCAATCTCCCCTGCTCAAATTCATGAGGCAATCCCTGATATATTTAAGCCAGGCAGTATCCGGATCATGATCAAAGGCCAGGCAATCCTTTTAAATCTCTTTACTTAGTTCGATCTCTGTCCTAGACCAATTTTTCAATCAGAGAGAAAGAGGGTGAAAAGCCAAGATATCAGAGAGGTAGGCCACACCCAGTTCTTCATGTACTACAAAGGTAGAAGTAGCCTGTGGTACACACAATAGCCATCTCAAAAAGTATTTTCTACAATTTGCAAATCGTCATGGGTGGTGTATCCTCAAATCTCACTTCCATAGGCTACTTTGGAGATACGCTTGGCCCCATGAATCTGTAAGAGACCCCCAGTTGGTCTGTTGCCCATTCGAGAAGCGAAGTAAAAACAGCAGTGCTAGACATAAAAAAAGTCTTCTTCCTTGCTACAAATTTAGAGATGCCAATTCAAGGCAGTGTAGAACAACGTCCCCAGGTAGAAAAAGACACTGGTCTTTGGGACTGGAGTAGACTAAGCCTCAAAGATTTTAGATTTTGTTGAGCAAGGTCCCACCACCATCACGGAAGATATTTTATTATTAACTGAGGGGTCCATGTCTTCCATGAAGTGGACAAAAGCACACACCAAAGTTTGCAGCCCCTTAGCTGTCCAAACCATAAGAACAGCATTGTCTACATACAGTAATACCGGCAGACTACCCTGCCCCACCTGGGGGCAATCGACTATCACCTCCAAAAGGACATGCCCCGAGTATTAACGTATAATTTAAACAGAAATGGGGCCAGAATGCAATCCTGCTGGACCCCCTCTGTGTATTAAAAACTGCCGGGTGACCTTAAGATATTTTGTAAAGCGTACCACTGCCTTGGTATTTCTATGGAGATCCCTTAAAAAAAAACATGATCTACCAAAGCTTGGTTTTGTTAACACGATCAAAAGCGGAAGACAGATCCATAAAAGCCAGGTGGATAGAACTGGAGCGGGCAACGGTGTACTTGTTAAAATTCAGGTAAAGATTCAGGCATTGATCAAACATTGACCATTCTGGGTTAAACCCGTACTGTACTTCTGTTAAAAAAATATTATTGTCATATACTCATTCCAAAAGTCTGCCCAATAAAATATGTCCTACCACCTTAACCACCGAATTGAGCAAGGAGAGGGGCTTATTACAATGGGTGCTATCTCTGTCTCCCTTTTTGAAAACCGGTACAATGATGAATGTCGCCCAAGATCCTGGGGTGCCAGCCACAACAGCTGCATTTATGAGGGAGATAAGGGCCAGGACCAGAACATCCATGTTAGAGATGTAAAGGTCAGGTGAAATCTTCGGACTGCCTCGCTCCTTTCTTACATACTCAGCTGAAAAGGAAATTACTGATTTCTCTTCAATCAGGCCAGTACTCCCACTCAGAGCAGAATTTACCCAGCCATTTCGGTGATTTGAGCCTCCAAAGGGTCCGCGGTTTCTGTTGCCAGAAAAGGGCTATTAATGATGCTCCAAAACTTGGGGCTGCTCTTCAGGGTACTAGCATCTATAAGGTCTGACCAGGCCTCATCCTTTTAAACAGCCTTACTTCATGCCAATTCAACTTAATGGCAGCTATGGCAATTCTTGACTGAAAAGAGGTCCCTTGGTTTTGTACTTAATGCTTTTTTTAAGTTTCTCAATGCTTGAGTACTGTCAGAGTAAAACTCTCTTGGGACCAGATCATGATGCTACCAGGCCAGAGCGTTCAATATTTTTGATATTATACTTGAAATTACAGTAAATGCCTCTAATATGTTGGGTGGGTCAGTTTGGCGATCTAAGGAGGTGACAAACCCCTTGCGGCACTGAGCGAATAGAGAATCATGAAAATTAACTGGAAATATCTGTGTCCACTTAAGTCTCCTGCCTCCATCAACAGCCTTCAGGGTCCTTCTAGCTCCTACCCTCAAAGTTTGTGCCAACATAGGCCAGAGGGTCATAGCACACATTAGATTATGATCACTAAAAACAATCATTAGGATGGCAAAGTACAAGATGTAAAGGAAAAAGGGTGTGGAAACAAAAGTAAAATCAATAACTGACTTGCAGTCCCTCCCAGTAAAGGTAGGGTTGATGTCCTTCATGTCTGGGGGCAACCTGCTCATAGCCAAGATTACATCTAACTGACTCACAATGGCATTGGTGGGTATGTTCCACATTCATGCCCATCAAGTGGGGACAACTCACGGCCTATGAACCATCAGAACTCAGGTCCTGGCACAAGTAGACATTAAAATCTCCTACAATCATGGTGTTAACACAATGTAAATTGGGAGCTCTCAAGTTCCTCAAAAAGAAACCAAACAGGAGATGTTACAAGTGAGGATGTCACATTATAGAAGTTCAACAGAAGCAACTTCTAGACCCTCTGGAAAATAACAAGGCCTGCAGGGTGGACATTTCTGAGGACAAAACAAGCCTACATTGAATTGCTAGGGAAACAAACACAATCAAACCCCACATCAATCTTCCACCCTCTCAAAGATGTGGCAGGCATAAAGAAGGATTTATATCTCTTCAAGAAAAAGCAATTCTCAATGGCCCTGGTTTTCTGGAGACAGGTCAGTAAACTTTCTCCAAAAAACCAGACCCAAGACAAATAAACCTGTCTTTGTCTCGACCTTCAATACACCATCCCAGCAGATTAGCCGACTGGTGCTGCGTAACTGGAAACTTCTCAACACAGGGGGGCTGTACATAGAGAAGTCTCTTTTTTTGGTTAGATGGAGCCAGAACCTGAAGGACATGCTAGTCCACACGAGACCCAGAGTTACTAACGTGACTACGGACATCATGTCAGTGACTGGTCTTCCTAGACTGATGGGCCACACCAGGTGTGGTTCCTGCAGTGTATGCACTTTGACGTCTAACACCAAACACATTGATGTGGGCCTCCAGACTCCCTGGGAACAGAGATCCCACACCAACTGTAATTCCTAAGGGGTGATCTACCTTATTACATGCCCCTGCAACAAATTTTATGTGGGGATGACAAGCAGGAGAGTGCGCACAAGGATTACTGAACATCGGAGTACAATACGACGCTGCAGATAAAATACCAAGCTGACAGCACATTTTGCAGAAATGGGACACTCTGCTGATGAACTAAGATGGACTGTCATTGAGAAATTGAACTTAGGCAGACATATGGCAGATGTACAACGCATCTTACTGCAACGTGAACAGAAATGAGTTTACCGCCTGAGAAGCCATATTACAGGGCTCAATGATGACATACCATGGCAATCATTGGGCAGGCACTAGTTTATTCATTATGAATGGGCTGATACAACAACACTTAAAGACCTTGAATAAACATGTTGCCTCCACTTGGGTTTAGATGGGTGGGGTAATTGGTAATGACGGCTCCGTGATCTGGTGCCTTATTACCTTGCCATTGAAACCGGGACTAGATACATACATCATTCTTGACTGTCCCTTCTGCTAAGAGTGTTACTGTATACTATCACAGGGGTTTCTATGGTTTTTCCTCGTTGGCGATACATTTGGCTGTTACAATGATACAAAAATAATGCTGCACTCACCACCGTTTTAGGCAGCCTGAGGGTATTGTGATTCTACATATATATACAAAAAAAATTCTCTTTTTACCAATTGTGACACGATCTGAAACACTACCTATGGTAGTTGGGGGCCTTTGACACTATACTCCTTCATTGTTGTATATCTCTTCTCCCTACTACTTAATAAGTCAACCGGAGGCACATTGATCGGAAGGTCCGATAGTTTAATCAGGCACCCACGACTGGGAACTCCATTTCCCATGATTACAGTGATTCCCGCACCGGACGCTATGACGTTGGACGGCGCGCCACATTATGCGCGGAGTGCGTGAACGGCCGGCAGAACACAGAGGGTACTTCAATGGATTCCCGGAAGCCGCTGTTATCTACGCGGCGATCCGAGAGCAGGCAGTCATACGAGGTTTTTCCTCAGAACAGTAAGGAGTGTACAGGGAGTCTGGTAATTATTCCATTCTCTGATGCAGGCTCCCCTCTATGGGCTAACGCGAGTGCATTTCGCTGAGCCTATCTCACCTATTTGTTGTCATTGAAGCCTTTGGCAGGGGTTCACTTCATTTTGTGATTGAGCATGACATGACAGAGCCAGTTTGTGGTGCGATTTGTTTCTCTCATCTTGTTTCCATGTATACAGGTTGTGTTCTTGGGAAACCAACTTGCAGGGCGCCATGTCGAGTTTACATCTTTAATAAACTCGGTGAGTTCTGGAATGTGAGTGACAATACACTACTCTCTCAGACTTCGCATGTGAGGTATTTATCCTGTAAGTTAATACCACAATCGGATACATAGTCCGTATCCATGAAGAGGTGTAGGCTCGTATTTGATCATAGCATTGCACATAAAAATAGTTTATTGATATTGATGGGTGATGAATATAATATCCCCTAAGGCCAGTTAAACGGACCTATCTTTGAATTTTCTTATATCATAATCCAAGGGATGTTGGAAATGGTTTGTGTGCATCCCCCATTACAACATATTTATATGGGATTATTATAATTCCAGCGTATGTTTCCCGCATTGTTGGGATCCCCAACACGCATGTTGATTCAATTGGAATCCTGTGTGATCAGTTTATTGGTACTTTGACCAAACTACGGCTCGACCAATTGCAGGACTGATAGCAACAGACGTCCTGAAGAAGACCGGGGTGACCCTCTTGGCGCAGTAAGTCGGTCGAAACATGTTGACAACCACGGTATTAGGAGGGTTGTTTTGAGAACTTCATTTTCTCTTGGATACACTACCCATCCTTTCTTTTTTTATAATCCTGGTTGTGGAACCTGTTAATAACAACTTGTTTGGTATCCCCAAACCAGTTATAAACACTTCCTTATTAACTGCACGTGTTGCACTTTAGGTCCAGTCACAGGGTGACATTCACTGATCACATTTCTGTTTATGTGTATGTGTTGTTTGGTTTTGTATTGTGTCCTGTGGTCTTTTATGTTTAAACCCCTCCCCTATGCTCCGTTCAGAGTGTGGCTACACCTGGGCGTATTGTAAGCAGACCCGATGATAAAGCATGTCACACACTTCGGTGTGTGAGTGAGGGCAGTATTTTCAAAACAATCACATTTTTTTTGCTATAGGGGTTAGTTTGGGGTTTATTTTGAGTCTCTCTACCCCTCTACGTGTGTATAACTGTAGTTCAGGTGGTTCAGGGTGGTAGAGTTGTAGATACGGTTGACCCTCTCCCGTTATCTGTGTTTAATGACAGTCAAATTTCTCGCCAGACCAGCAATATTCCAGGAAATACATTTACATTCCTTATGATCAAGAGACACAGGACCAGAACGATCAGAGGGATTCTGCACTAAAGAAGTCAACTCCAAGCGCACTGCCGACGGCAGGCAGTCTGAACCATCCATCGATTCAAATGGTGCATAGCTGTTTGAGAGAACCATGTGAGGGGCGACCTCTTACCAGCTAGCCTGAGCATAGTCCAAAAACCTCATGTGTTGCTTGTGACCAGGTTGTGTCAAATAATTCATTGGTCTATAAAAATATCCAAGAGGGAGATCCACAATTGCAGAGATGAGATCACTGAGAGTGGTCTGTTTGGTAGCAGCTAAAATTCTCTCAATCACGATAGGTCTATTGAAATTAGTGATTATACAATCTCCCTCAAACTTTTTCTTGGCCTTGGCTCTGCTTCACCAATTCACTCTACGGACCATATTAATGCAGTTCTTGAGCTGTCCAAAATCCTCTATGACACCTGCCAAAAGTGGGGCTACATTCCCCAGCACCACTACATACAGAATTGCTTCCGGTGGTAGTTATAAGATAATTGGACTTAAGCTGGGATTACTAGTTGCACCTAATCAAAATCTATTTTCTTCCCCTCTAAACACATTGGGCGGCTTACAGTTGTGATTCCAGTTCTGTCATTAACCCGAGCTCCCCCTGTTATGATGCCCCACTCCTTTTCATATGGAGGCACAGACAGACTGCTTGGATGGGCCTGGTAAGAGAGTAACACCGTCGGACTCATTGCCCCCTATCACGTTTTCCTGATTACGGTGTCTCTCAATGGTGGATAAACCAGATGTAACAAGATTGGGGATATGTGCTACCATCGAGCCTGATGAATTAATCAAATTTAGATTAATACATTTGTTTTAAATTGCTGTTAAACATTAGTTTATTGGCCTATATGTGCCATCCAAAGCAGCTAACAAAGAGGCTTTAAGCGAATCCAACATGGCCACCAGGTCTGTTTTAGCCAAAACCTGTGAGTCCGGTGAGCTAGGCTGCAAACCATCAACTCTAGAGTGCTTGTGTTTACTACCGGTCCATAGGTGCTTTCTTTTACCTCCTGGTCACACTCTGGGGGTCTCTACTTTTATCACCTGGGTATTGGGTGACAATTGAATGTCCTGGGCCCAATAATGGAAGTAGAAAGGATTAGACTAGATCTCAACGTCAGATAATGCAGCAATACAGTACACCCCACCATTTTCCTGCAATAAAGGCAGAAGAGTTGCTCCTGGGTCCTGGATAAGAGGCACTGATGGTATTTTACCAGGAGGTCTAGAAGACTGATGGAGTAAATGAGAGTGAGAAACGTGACAAGTAACCAACTCTATTTCTTTATCTAGAACTCCAACTGATCTTTGTAGAAAAGTATCCATGGTGGTTGCTGTTTTCACAGAAAGCTTGGGGCAACCGTCGCTGGCTTACATTTCCCCATTGAAGAACCAAGGCTAGCCTGTGTAAGGGATCCCAGGGTGCAACTCACAGTCTATCAAACAGGGTTGTGAAACAACAAAAGGTCATTAATATTTGGACCATAAGTAACACAAACAACAAAGTCCCATGCAAGGTAAGGCCCAGCGAACAACTGAAATTGTAGACTGCGCAAAAGGTTCCAAGATTCTGCCCCGACTACAAAAGACTGATGGTTCTTTTGCCAAAGACTGCGTAGACAAAGCAAACATGAGAACAATAGGCCACTACAAGTGAATGTCAATTATTGTCTCAACAGGGAAAAGTTAGAGAAGCAATCCCTCCCAGCTCAATCAGGTTGGCCCGAACACCTCCAAACAGGATGACTGCAGACCAGATTAAAGAACTATAGATCACATGTGTTGGTTCAACCTGTTCCACAGAAGCAGGAAAGAGGATATATCAGTTTTTCATCCTCACCGCCACCTAACAGGTGCGGTAATGTACAGACTCTAACCAGTGCGTGTGCTCCCTCCCCTACAACATGGTTGAAATGGCTTATATCCAATTAGTATATTTACTTTACCTGTAAGTCCTTTGTAGAGTGGGAGACCATATACCCAGGACATACTATTGGACCTGCAGCACTTGTTGTAAAATCCCCTTAAGCAGCACTTTAAAACATGTTCCAGGCCTGTGATTGCAGCCTAAATACAATGTCAAATTGCCATGCCAACTTGGCATTTAATCCTCCTTGCAAAGCCTTAAACTCCCCTTTTATTACATATAAAGGCACACCTAAGGTAGGCCTTTGGTAACCCATAGGGTAGGGTGCTGTGCAAATAAAAGGTTGGAAATGTACTTTTAGGTGTTACATGTCCTGGAAGTAAAGACAAAAACTAAATTAGTTATTTACTACTGTGGAGCCTACCCCTCTCCTAAGATAACATTGGAGATTCCTTATTACATGTAGTAAGCTGTAATTTTCAATTGGGAGCAGATAGCTATACCATATTTGGTATGTATGAAACTAATGTTAAACCCTCCTTAATGATATAGTCAGAAGTCCATTACTATTTTGAAAATTCAACTTTTAGAAAGTTCGCATTTTCCTGCCCTTAATCTGTTTGTGACCGTAGTCTGTCCTTGGTCACATGACTAGGTGTAACTGACAGTAATACTTTGTAAATTCCACTCAGACAGTCACACAATAGAGGGATTAGGTGTGCCTCAATAGTCAATTGGCTGGCAGGATGGGGGGCAGAGCTGAGCACAGCCCCACTTGCAGCTGAATACCCTGTTCCCTGGCTTCACACATATGGCCTAACACCTATCCATTGTCACTGTAGCCAGTTTGGAGCCAGGGCAGGAAGTCAGGAAATTGCAAGCACTTCAAAGCCACTATCTAGAACTTGTACCACCTTCCAGAACCAAGGCACTGGTGTATAAAAAAGAGACCTGAGACACCAACTCTTCAGTACACTTCTAGACCTCTGGATACTCTGCCAGGAAGAAGGAATGCTGTACTGCTAAGAGGACTGCCACTCTGCCGAACTGCTGCTTTGAAGAACTGCTGCCCTGCTGGATTGCTGCCCATTTACCCTGCTGTTCTGCTGCCTTTTGCCTTGGTACAAGGACTGGATTTTCACCTGTCCCAGCACCTCCAAAGTGACTCACTGTGCTAGCTGTTGGCTGCTTGTTCAGAACCACAGGGACACAAAGACTTATTTCACCTTAATCCCACACCTGGCCCTGCCTGAGTAAGTCCTGACCCTCCAAGTGGCGACCCTCATGTCCTGGTCCCTTGGAAGTGGTGCTAAATGTGCCCAGCTAGCCAAACTACTGAAGTGAAGACAAACACATTTTTTCTCAAACGTGCTCTGATAAACAGGAGAAGATTGGGCCAACCTGCTTGCCTGACCACCCGAGGAGCACCGTCGGTCAGATTCCCTTTGTGGCTTCTCCCACTACGTTCTACACAACATTTATTTATTTATTTATTTATTTATTGACATTTATAAAGCGTGAACAAATACCCGTAGGCGTCTCGGCGCTAGACTACAGTAATGTCCCTCCCCAGTGGTGAAGTTCATGCGGACTGGTATGCTGTGTTATTGGTTGAATAACCATGTCTTCAGTCTTTTCCGAAACTGTAGGAGTGAGGGACTGGTTTTTACATGGTATGGCAGAGTATTCCAGATTTTAGGAGCCGCAACTAAAAAGCGGCGGTCGCCCCAGGAGACTGTTCTGCTACGTGGTACCATTAGTTCATTAAGTGATGTGGATCGGAGCTTTCTGACCGGGTTGTAAGGTATTAGTTGGTCTTTAAGGAAGCGAGACCCTTGATCCTGTATCACTTTGTAGACTGTACACAGTGATTTAAACTTTATCCTGTTTTGGGTGGTCAACCAATGGTAGGTCCTCAAGGTATCTGAGATGGGCCCGAATTTAGGCTTTTTAGACAGCAAGCTTGCAGCCGCGTTCTGTAGAGTCTGCAGCTTTTTTGTGACTCTGGTTTGTGCATTCAGAAAGAGTCCATTACAATAGTCTAATGAAGTTAAAACCAATGAGGTAACCAGGGTCTTGGCGGCCGTGTCCGGCAGAAAAGGAATGATTTTCCTTATCATTCAAAGTTTAAAATGGCCCGTGGATGCTACCTTGTTAGCATGTGCCATAAAATTGAGCTGGTCATCACAGGTAACTCCCAGGTTTCTAACCTTGGTGGTAGGGCAAGGTGGAGTGCCGAAGGCTGATGGCCACCAATTTGCAGACCAGGCTGGGGAGAGAGTACCAAAGATAACCACCTCCGTTTTATCGGAATTGAGTTTCAGGCAGTTTCCCGCCATCCACTCACCAATAGCAATCATTCCATTTTGGAACCAATTGCGTGTCGTCTGCGTATGAGGTTAGGCTCATCCTGTGTGCTTTGATGACACTAGCAAGGTCCGACACATATATGTTAAATAGTGTCGGACTTAGGGATGAGCCTTGAGGAACCCCACATGGGAGCGACAAATTGGCTGATTGGAATGGTCCTAAAGTGACCGCCTGAGTTCTGTTGGCCAGGAAGGAAGCAAGTAGGTCTCTCGCAGTGTACTGAATACCCATCTTTCCGACACGGTCGACCAAGATCTTATGGTCGACCGTGTCGAAGGCTGCCGAGAGATCCAGGAGTACCAGCAGTGCTGTTCCTCCTTGGTCACGGATGAGTCTAATATCATCACCTGCTTTGATGAGAGCGGTTTCTGTACCATGGTTTTTACGGAAACCAAATTGAGTGTCATCAAGCAGGTTATTTCTTTCTATGTATTCCGATAGCTGCTGATTCATGGCCTTTTCCGTCACTTTAGCTAGAAAAGGAAGACTTGCTATAGGCCGGTAATTTTTCAATTCCTGTCTATCTAGATTTGGCTTTTTGAGCAAAGGTTTGATCAGCGTATTTTTTAATGAGTCAGGATAGGTCCCAGAGCTCGTGTTGAAGACAAGGGTGATAACTGGAATAATTGTATCTGATAACATGACTAGCACCGAAGTAGGACAGGGGTCCAAGGCTGATCCTGATTTGATAGATCTCACTATGATCTTTGTTTGATCGATCGTTAAGGGTTTAAAACTAGTCATGGTGTTTCTCAGGATGGTTGGGGGGGGTGAGAGTTCTACTGATATTAGGTCCTGAGGAAAAAGCTTGGTATATGTTGTTTACCTTCGAGAAGAAAAATTCGGACAAGGCGTCGCATAATAATTGTGATGGGGCGGATTTAGGTCCGGTGTATTACCGGATAGGGTTTTGGCAATGTTATACAGTTGCTTGCTAGAGCTTTTCGCATTTTCTATGTGTAGCGAAAAAAAGTGCTTTTTTGCTGCCGTTATCATGGTTTTGTAGGTAGCGAGAGCTTCTTTGTATTTGTTCTTGTTTTCGCTATCATAAGTTCTACGCCAGTCCCTTTCTCTATTCCTAGTTAATTGTTTTTGGGTTTTTAGCTCTTCTGTGTACCACTGAGCAGTCGGCGTACTCCTGTTTCTTGAGTGGGATTTGGTAGGTGCCAGCTGAGTTGTGGCATCGCCCAACCATTCATGAAATTGATGAGTCGCGATGCTAGGATCATTAGATAGGTCAGGACTAGTGTTGTTCAAGAGTATATTTAAATCATTATAATTTATGTCCTTCCATGCTTTAAACGTGCCTGGCTTCGGGTAAGAGACCTTCTTCCTCGATGATCCTTTAATAGTCAAGCTGCTAAATATGGCCGAATGATCTGTCCAGATCATGGGGAGAATTTCGGTGACATGAAGGCCTTCAACGTTGGTAAATATACCATCCAGCGTGTGTCCTGCCTGGTGGGTGGGAGCCATGACCAATTGCCTAAGGCCGATTATTTCTAGGTCTGAAGTGAGGGCGATGGTATCTTTATCATTATTTTGTTCTAAATAGAAATTAAAATAGCCCATAACTGTGGTGGACTCTTCAGTGGATATTGATTCTGTTATGGTACTTAAATTGGTGAGGAAAGCTGCTCTGGTCCCAGGAGGTCGATAGAGAAGCACTCCCTTAAAGCTAAAAAGAGGTGTGAATTTTATGCAAAAATGTATTGCTTCATATGACGTGGCGAGGATAGATGAAATGCGGACCTCAAATTGGTCTCTTACTATAATGGCCAACCCTCCGCCTTTCTTCCTGGCCCTATCCTGCCGATAGGCGTTATAGCCAGGTGGGACTGCCGTAACGAAGTCGGGGGCGGATGCCTCATCCGCCCATGTTTCTGTAATATAAAGGGCATCTAAATTGTGATCGATGATGAGGTCCGCTATCTCTTGGCAATGTTTGCTCAAGGATCGCGCGTTAATGAGGGCCATGGCAACGTGCTTCTCACTGACATTTTTAAGTGCTTTAGTAGGGATAGTACAGTTATAAAAAGGAATTATGGTGTGACAGTGAGAGCATTTTGTGTGTGCATCCATGGAAATATATGACAAGTCAAATTTTGTGCAACGGGGGGCGTAGGTTGGACGAAGCTCCAATAGAGTGTTACGTTTGTACGACAAGTCACGAGCAGGGGTCATGGCCCTGGGCCCGGTCCCGGCGCGGGCGGGCGCAGACGGGCTTGCCTTTGGCGCGCCTTCAGCAAATCCATTTCAGTGGTCCTTCACCAGACTCATTCGGCCTCATGGAACAGCCTTCAGCTACAACACTCTGCCTCGCCCACTAGAGATTTTTAATTTTTATTTCAGAGACTAGGTCCGAAGGTAGGAATGTTCACAAGGCTTTGAACTAAAGTTAGCCGACGATGATACTCTCTCCTCAGACACCCCCTGCAATCTTGCCCTGCTGAACTTAACCTTCTCAGACATTGTTTCTCAAAATAGCTTCTAAGTCTGAAGGTATTTGTTGACTGGGCCCATACCCATCTGAATGGCGCGCCATCTTGGCTGGCCTTATTTTTCGACTTTGCCAAGGTCTCCAATGACTAGATGTCATCAGTTGGCGTTCTGATGCTTTAGGCACTTGTTTTTACTAAAAAAAAAAAATCATAACTTTTAGTCTACTGATTAGATTTTTGTTGTTTTGGTGCAAAATAATTTACTAAAGTTTACTATCTTTTTCAAAACTGATTTGGGATTTTTCTTGTGTTGTGGTTTCACATTATTACTGTTTATGTGCTGCATAAATAGTATACAGATTGGCTCTAAGTTAAGCCTGACTGTTTTTTATGTCAAGCTACCCAGTGTTAAGCACTGGCTAATTTTGTGACTTTTTGTACTTCACCCTGCAAGGGTTAATGGCTGTTGCTTGACTAGGACTCACACCCAAGTCACCCAACAACCCGATTTCTCACAATTTTCACTGGACAGTCTCCAAATAAAAGACTCAATCCGGCCACACGATCATTCTGGCATCTGCCTAGCAAAGAGTGTGAAACAAGGTGACCCTTTATGTGTTCCATTTCTGGTTACTCTTTCCAATTAATCCTTCATTCACGTGGCACCAGACCTCTGATATGAAGCTATGATTAAACCTCTGTTAAAAATCTACTCTGTTGCAACATGATCATAACACTTATCAGTCAATTTCACTGCTAGCTTTCATGGCAAAACTAGCCATCTGCGAGCTACAAACATTTACAGAATCAAACAATTTGGTGATTCCTCTCCAAGCTAGCTTTAGAATGGGTCACAGCACAGAGCTAGCTATGATCTTTGCATTGGATAGGCTTTACAGACTGTGCCATAGTGGGGGGCCCTTGTTTATTTCGCAACTGCGAGCAGATTTAATAATCAATCCCTTCCTTCCCTTGGACAGATTTAAGCTGTAGGCTTGGACATGGCTGCTATGAAATAGCTTAGCTACTTTCTCCCCGACCATCACCTAAATATCCTCCTTCCAACTTATGGGTCAGAAGTTAGAGTGGGAGTGCCCCAAGAGTCAGTGCTTTAGGCACTCTTATTTAACATCTATAAATTGTCTTTGGTTACCTTTGATCTGTGCATTACAAAATATGAGTACCCAGTTTTACAAGTATGATTATTCAAGTTCAAATTGATTTCCCTCTGAAGCAAAGATAACTGTTCGTTCCTTGACATTAATAATCATCTGAGCTTTATGTAATGGTATGTTATGTTAATATGAATTTATAAAGCGCATTATCACCCAGGGGTCTCTAAGCGCTATCAGCGGACGCCCAGCACCAGTTGAGAATGAAGTAACCTGCTCAGAGCGGCCCCATGCCTCTAAGAACAGCAATTTATGGCCACAAACTTTTAAGACTTCAAGCTTCTAGATTGAAGCTTCTTCTCATCGAAACTTGGTTGAAAATGGAATGTCAACAGTTGTTAAAGAATCATGGCTCCTTCTCCCTCTCTGAATAAATCTGTAAAAGAAAACCTAGGTATCATCATCAACCCAAACCTTTCTCATGACCTTTCTCATCCAACAAATAAGTAACTGCCATTCAAATTAAAAGTGTTTCCTTCTGTGTCTGTTCACTCAACAAATACGTAACTGCCATAGGGGCCACCTATGGCAGTTACTTATTTGTTGGATACTGCCCCATTGCACTGTTCTTGGTTTTAATTAGAGGAAGAGCCAATATTCAAATTAAAAGTTTTTCCTTCTTTGTCTCTTCACTCTATTTTATTCACCACTCTTCTTTTCTTGCACTGCACATGTTCCCATATGATTCTAAATTCTCATGGTCAGCATAGTGATTGTGGGCTTGACCCACTGAATATGTGTATATTGGGTATGGAAATGGTCTCAATGATCAAGAGACGGACCTTCCCAATTTTTTGGATGACCAAATAAGATTATTGATCATCGCATGACTTTTGATGGGAATCCTATAATTATATATATTTTTTCAGTCTCACCAACAATCACTTGTATCTCTGGTTTTTTGTTTACTGTTGTATCTCAGCCTAAAGGCTCTATAGGGACTTGTGTCCTGACTAATTTTGTAATGGTCGTAGCCTTCTTTAGCCTATACATTTGGCTTCATGTCAGAACTCTGTCATGTCTGAGGCCACATAACAAAATATGTGCACTTTAATTGTTTGCGCCGGTCCTACCTGGACAATAAACAAGCATTCTTGGACTGGTGCCACTGGATTCAAGCTAGCCGGACTTATGAGGGGTGGTACCCAAAAAGTGGTCCCAGATGCTTGTTTCCTGTCCAGGGAATACCTGGCTTGACAGTTCGGGCTGGACTGTTCCCATGAGGTGAAGGGTCAAGACTGATTTGCATATGGCTGGGTCCAAAATGGGGTGGCATGGTGAACAAAAGAACACTGGATTTAACACAGGAGTCTATATAAACATCTATCCTGTATGTCAGACTATTGTGTCTCTGTTCTCACATATCCCTGTGAGAAATCCTGTGTGGGCAGCATCATGTTTGGGGTGAAAAAAAGAATACTGGAACACATGAGAGCTATATAAAATAAAGACAAATTATATCTGGTGGCATGCCACTTTGAAGAGAAACATGAGAGCAATAGAAATCTTGTACGTTTCTTTGCTATAGACCGTATACCTAAACCAAGTAGAGGTGGGCATAGGGTGAAACAACTATGCTAACTAGAATCAAGGTACAATTGCCTGCCCGCTGAGGCCTCATAATTCAGTAGCAGACTTCTTTGTAGGATAGACTGCAGCATTTGTTTTCCCAAATATTATGCCAACTAGCTGTGATGGTTTGGCTGAATAGCCAGTTGTTGCAGCTTTCCTGTAGGACAAAAAAGTTTCTTCAACAAATAAACAAATAGTTACAAACACAGCAGGGATAGAGGGGATTTCTCAATCACGAGTTCGATCTTTTTAAGATACATTTCGGAGATAAGGGTCTAATTGATTGCGAAGTACTCATTAATACAACTGTTTTCTGATTTTGAGCAGGTTTAAACATTAATTTGAACTTAAAACGTTCAAGGAAGCACAAAGCATGTACGTTATACTCTTGACAACTCAAGCCAGAGCCTGCTCTGCAAATTTGCTCATTTAATAGTTTTTATTTTTAACTTTGCACACTGTGTACTACTTTCAGACAAATCTGTAGTATGAATGACATTTAGACAGAAGTTTGTGTCCTTAGCTTTGGTTAGTGACAACACCAAGAGCTCAGACTATACGTATATAAGGAGTTAATGGCCAATCACGATGTGATCCAACGTCACTTTTTAATTAAGAAATTATTTTTGATACATCCTGCCCACTCTTGTGATGTTGACCAATGTCTCATTTTAATTAAGAAATTGTATTTTTGTATTTTGCCCATTTTTGTTATGGTTTTAACTAACTAAACAATAAACTGTTGCTTCCCAAATAAACTGCTAAATTAACATATCCAGAAATAATTCCAGCTGCAGTAAGTAGAATGGGAAAGACCATCTAGCATCAGAGAAAAGCGTTCCTGCACAATTTCATTCCAAAACTACTGCAGAATAAACATATTTTACCACTTGGCAAATACATGACTGCATGTGACAGAATACAGGAGTATTGGTTATTAGGGCTTAAAACAAAAGTTTTTTCACAAATAAATGGATTATTTTGGTAACAGATAGCGTTGATTTCAAGGATTTCCCTAGATTATCTTATGCACTCTTGCGACGTTTTCATAAGTTCAAAATGGGGTCCATTCAAGGTGTCCTAAGATGTATGTAAGATGCACTTATATTGTCCACATAATATTAACTGAGCTTGCATACATGCCAATTTTAGAGCAAAATTCAGCAAAAACGAGGACACCAAAATTAGGGATAATAAATGTGCAGAAAATGTGAAAAGACTGATGCTCCTTCTTGATGTCATTATTTAAGCAAGTGTCCCATGGCTGTGTACATTGTATTTGGGATTTGGTGCTCTTGTGCATAATTATATTTGCACTTCATTTGACACATGAACATGCAGAAGCTGTGACACTCAATAATCCTCTGATCACCTTGCCAATCTTGCAGTTGCTTCTTATCTTTGATCTTGGATGATGTAAGATAATTCACTTGAAGACAAAAAAATGTGGGCTTCAAAAATAGTCCCTCAGAATGTACTTTGTATCCCTTACTCTTTTTGCTCAAACTCTTACATAACGTTCAAGACTTTTGATTGGTTATTATCAAGATATATTAGCAATGTTGCTATATTTTGATGATTTTTTACTTTTTATCTTCTATAAACATACACACACTCTCCCTCAACTCCACCCCATCCCCTATTCACAAACAGGAATTTTTAGTACATAAAGAAATATGACTGTAGTACTGGTTATGTACTACAGCATTCTATTTACTATCCTACAAGTGAAGGCCGCCAGCTCTCCTATCTTTTCAGTGCAGGGATCCACACAATGGCGGTGGAAGTCTATGCGCTCATTTTCATATATATAAGTAGTACCTGTAAGATGAACAAGTGGAGTGGATGGAAAATGGAGAATACTTACTACAAAAAGGAAGGGGCTTAGCAAAATGCAAAGAGTGGTTTTAGGAGAGGCAAGGTATGACAAACAAAAGTCTAAACAGGAAGTTATTAAAAAACTGCACTCTAAAGTTACTTGAGCCTTAAAGTTGACAAAACAGTAGTAAATGCACTCCTGCAGCACAATCCCATAGAAAATAATGGAGGCTAGGACTTAAATTAAACCCTGTAGATGAAATCCAGCAACCTAAAATCCTTATACAACAGGCTAGAAAAGATGTACGAAAAAAGAAATGAGGAAGTGGCGGGAGGCCACCTCCCTGCAGCGATACCTTGACACAAATCAAAAACCAAGGGGACTTATAATGTATTCAACCCCCTCCTATGATAATCCAGATTCTTTGCTTTTACAGGAATGGTCTGAATACACACATGAGTCGGCAACTGGATTTGTAAAAATACTAATCAAGTATGCGTGGAGTGAACGGCAGAAACTACTTGAGGAAATTAAAGCTATCGAAGGAGAAATAGCCTCCTGCTCTGTGTTTCTAGCTTACAATGACAAGCAGTTTTGGACTTCTTAAATAGTTAGATAAAAGCAAAAAACTTTCTGTATGCTTCTACATATTCAGAGCTACTGGAGCTTTACTATTCTTAAAACAATATTTACTACATATTTTGGCACCGAGGGAAAGATCCTACTCTCGAACAAGCTATTCAAATTGCTGGAAGCATGGAAAGCACAGATTTGTAGGTCAAAGAAATTGATTAAAGTAAAGGAGACTCTGGAAATTCAATGGTAGTTTTGAGTAAAGAAGCTGCTGTGGAAGTCAAGGAAATAAAAAAAGAAGTGTTTGAAAAAGCCATTATTAAAAGTAATGAAAAAGTATCACTCAAAACTGAAGAAAAAAGACCCATAATTTGTTATAGGTGTGGGTGTCCAGGACATATAAGCTCAAGTTTTGCATGTGGGGCGAGGAATGCAACATGCAGAGTATGCGGAAAAAGAGGTCACCTAGCAAAGGCATGTAGATCAAAGGGATATACTAAAAATGCTAATATCAAAGAAGTGGAAAATGAGGAAGAACAAAGTGAAGAATAATTCCTATCTAAAGAAAATGTGAAAAATCCTTCACAAGTTGTAGAGACTGCAGAAAAATATGATTCTAATATTGTGTCAGATATTGAAAGCGGTTGTATGAATTTAAAGAGGGAAAGTACTGAAAAGTTAGAGAAACCGCATTGTGAAATTACACTGGGAAAAAGAACAGTAAATCTTTTGGCTGATTCTTGTATCCTTTTTACTTTAGTTTGAAAAGAGACTTTTCTAAAAAATTTGCAAGGAGAATTGATAAATCTTTTGCTGGCAGACGTAAGAGTTGTAGGATATGGTGGATCAAAAATCCATATTCTTGGATTGCAATGGATGAATATCATGTTCAAAAACAATGGGGTTTATGGAAAAGTTTATATCACCCATGAAGGATCTAATTTACTTGGATGGCGACATCAGAAAGTCTTGAACATTGTACTCAATCCAAATGCTGTGGAACCAGTAATGGTTGTTGAACAAAATGTGGAAAGTGTGCCTTCTAAGGAGGTGATGAGCAATGAATGGGCAAAGATGTTAATGGAAAAACATTCACATGTTTTTTTTCTGATAAATGGGGTATGTTGAAAGGATTTTCTCATCGTATTATTTTGAAAGAAAATGCTAAACCAATTGTACATAAGGTTAGGACAATACGGCATTTGATGAGAAAGCCACTTAACAAAGAATTAGATAAATTGTTGAAGGCTAAGGTTATAGAACCAATTGAATCAACTGAATGGTTATCCGATTGCTGTTGCACCGAAGGAAGGGAACAAAATTTGTCTATGTATTGATTTAAGAAATTTAAATCTAAACATCTGAGTGGATAGACAACCTTTACCTAATATTGGAGAAATGCTGAGCAGGATGGGTGAAGGTTGTGTTTTCAGTGTCCTAGACTTGGCCTCAGCTTATCATCAGGTGAACTTACATCCTGAGCCACGCCAATTAACATCATTTGTTACACCTTTGGGTGCATTTCGGTATCGTAGGATGCCGTTTGGATTGGCATCAGCTTCGGCTGTGTTCCAACGTATTATGCTAAATATATTCAAGGGAATGGAGAGAGTATTGTGTTTTCAAGACAATATAATGATTGTGGGAAAATCATTTGAGGAACATGATGAGTTGATGGATGAAGTTTTGTGTGGAATTTCTGAGGCTGGGTTGACAATCAAGAGAGAGAAGTGTCAAATAAGATTGAGTCAGGTCAACTTTTTGGGTCATGAAATTTCAGCAGAGGGTATAAGACCAAAGAGTAGAATTGTTAAAGCTGTGAGAGATGCTCCTTGTCCTATTAATAAGGAGCAATTAAAGTCTTCTTAGGTCTTGCCGAATATTGTTCTAAGTTTGTGCCAAAATGTATTGATTTAGTGGAACCTATGAGTCTTCTTTTGAAGAAAGGAGCGGTGTTTGAATGGAATGCTGAATGTGAGGATGCGTTTGATAAGGTAAAAGATAGTCTTTCCAATACTCCGTCATTGGGACATTTTGACTTTAGGAAGAAATCTCTATTGATTACGGATGCTAGCAATGTCGGATTAGGGGCAGTGTTGTTGCAAGTGTCAGATGGTAATGAAAATATCATTCGGTTTGCTTCACGCAGATTACAGGGAGCAGAGAAATCATACTTGACTATAGAGAAAGAGGCATTGGCATGTTGTTGGGGAATGGCACATTTTAGGAATTATCTGTGGGGTTTACTTTTTGTTGTGAAGACGGATCATAAATCTTTAGTCCATATTTTTAAAGGTGAACGGGGTTTAGATGGAAGTGTAACTTCCCGTATATCGAGGTGGTTACTATCTGTCTTGGAGTACAATTTTGTATTTGAGTATGTGCGTGGCAATAGAAATGTTATTGCTGATTGTCTCTCTAGGTTGCCAGTGGAAGATGACTCTTGTGTGGAAATTTTGGAAGATTTCGTTGTAAGTGTAGATTGTGAAATTCCTATTAACCAAGAGGAGTGGAAAGAAGCTGTTGAGAAGAATGAGGAACATAAGAAGGTGAAATAAATGATTATGAATTCTTGGAACGGATCTAGCGAAGGGATTGTACATAAACAATACATGTCAATAAAGGATTAACTTAGTCTGCAAGGCAACAAAGTTTTTAGAAGAAATAGGATAGTTCCACCAGTTTTGTTGAGATCAAAGTTGTTAAGGATTGTACATGAGGGGCATTTAGGTAGGAGTTTGACAAAGCGAAGATTAAGGGAGTCTTATTGGTGGCCGGATATGAACAGGAATGTGGAAGATATGGTGCGAGATTGTCATGCTTGTAGCAATAGTGATAAGGTAAAGGCTACAAGAGAACCTCTGTCTTATGTATTGGTTTCACCTTTGCACTGTGTTAAGTTGGCATGTGTTAGTTAGAGTTTTAAATGCCATTTTTCCTTTCCTGCTGCCTCTTCACATGACACATTTTGTTATTAATGCTTTTCGCCTAGTTAGGTATTTTGCTTTACACAAGAATAACATGTAGGCTTAAAATATCAGTCTTGCTTGATAAGCTATGTCCGTATCGTGAGTGCCGAGGCCTTCAAGGTTATCTCAACACAGCGCTTATTGATTGGACTGATCAGAGAACAGAGTAGCCATAATATGGATGTAGCTGTGGCCAACTTTGGTTTTAGGCGCGAATGATATTGCACTACGCAAGTCAAGAGACACACACTTGGTGAACATCGGTATGCACAGTGTTGGTGTAGGATATGATGTGATCCATTTCCACTGAACCTAAAATAATTGGGCCCACTCTTCTAAAACCAAAGAGACCTTCTGTAGATATAATATAATATACTAGCTAGGGAGGGTAAACTGAGGTTCTATTTAGACCTGTTTCTTTAGCATTTTAACATGCTTTCACCCTTTGTCTTTTATGGAATAGTAACTATGCTTATAACCTTGATCTTTATAATATGTTTGCTGGTATTAGCTAAGATACTGCGTTTGAGAACACTGCCTTAGAAATAAACATTTCAAAGTTGCACGTGTCCTCATTGACTCCTAGTTCTGGATTGATATGTTAGTATAACAAAAGAGTGTTCATGTGTTCCACATTTCCTGAGGTGTTCTAAGTCCATGTTCTGGGTTGTCTAAATCATTGGGGTTTTGTAAGTACCAATGAGATACTGATTGCAAGTCTGGTAGGGGATTTTGGATACTAAGGTGAGTTTTGCCACACCCTAATTCACTGAGGTTCTACGTCTCTATGGACAGTTCCGTATAGGAGCAGAAATCCCTGCTACATGGTACCCGATAGTTGGTGGTCTTATTACATGACACTTGAGTAGTACTTATATCGTTCCTTAACACCCTTCGCTATTGTTTCCGGAAAACAGTGGTGTCAGACAAACCTACCTATATTAATATAGGTCCTTTCAAGCTTGAGTCTTTCTAAACGGTTTCCTTGAATTACTACCCAGTTGTGCTACGTACTTTTTGATCTACCTTTCTCTTTCTGTGTCACTATGGCCGCGGTGGACATTCCTCAACATAGTCGCATTGCGGTGCGCAATCACTTGCAGAATTATCATGTCCCCGTAGATGGCATGGCTGTGATTATGGTGGTGAGTGCAGAGGTGGCTTACCCGTACGAGATTTTTTACTCATGGGTGACCTTCCCGGCTGTGAACGCTAATACTACTGTGTTCGACACGTACACTCCCACTACTGTGCCGCAGGAATATGCTCTGTATAGGACACAGGAGGTTCCGATTGATGCTTGGCAGCACCGAGTTTGGTTTAATGGCGCCCTACCCCACTCCTTGACGGCACCGAGGTTAGGTCCTTTGTCCATTCCAGGCGCTACATGGCCTTTTTTGGCTGGATTTACACCGCATTCTCGACATGGAGCGGTTGCCGTTGCTGATTTGCGGCAGTTACATACTGTTGCAATTAATTTAATTAGGTCGCTAGTGCAGTACATTACCCGCAATCTCCCGGGCGGGGCCCCAGGTGGAGCGCTTCCTGCTGGACTTGGCGGAATGAAACGTAGCCCTGTAATGGTCAACGCTGTGATGGGCAAGCGCCCCCAGGATAAGGATGAATTTCCTTTCTGGCTTGCTGAGAAGTTTGACCAGCTGGAAGCAGTATTTCCTAACACGACTCCTGGTGAAAAACCCATGATTCTGACAATTAGCATGCCTAAGGGCTTGACCCCAGAAATTGGTGACTGTGAGTAGTGGAGGAAGATCTTTGCGGCGGTTTACGCGAGGTGCTTTGGCACTCCGTCTATGACTGTCCTTCCGACGGTATTCAAGATGAGAACGGACCTGAGGCAGCAGTTGAATTGGGTATGCGCCTATGCAGCTCCTTTGACGTAGTTTCCGATCTCATACTTGCAAATGTCGAGGGAGATGCGGTGAACTTTCAGGAGTCCAATGCATTGCAGGCGGTTCCCGATCCCTACAAACCCCAACAGTTACCAAGGATTATTGTAGCGGCTTATAAAACCGTGGGCTGCAATAGCGTGGGTGTCAAGCCTTTTTCCACTAAGGAGAAAAAGCAACCCCAAGGGCCGAAGTCAGAGAATGACGATCAGCCCAAGGCCAAAAAACTAAATTGGCTGAAAAAACAAAAACAGGGTAAACAACAACAGCAGAAACAGGAGTCTCGTCCTGCATCCCCAGTGCCTGCAGAAGGCATTTATGACTTGTGCGATCGCGCAATGATAAAATCACCTGATCGTTTTCAGGTTTCTGAACAACGCTCTCCTCGTTCTTTTCAGGACTCATCGGCCTCAGAGACCGGTGGTGGAGGAGGCGGCAGAGGTCGGGGTGGCAAGCAAGGACACGACCAACCCCGCCCGAAAGACAGTAAAGGCAAGCAGGACGATTCAACACCGAAGAGACCCCAGTTTCAGAAAAAGAAAGTTGCCGCTTTAACAGTGAGATATGCCACAGATAGTGAGAACGCAGCTTCGGAATCAGACATGGGCTCTGATCTTGCTGGACAGCGCGGCGGAGATTACCATAGTGCAAGAGGCCCTGCGTCTGCTACTGATGGCAGCGACTGATCGATATGTTGTTGTGGAGACAGCTGACACTAGAGTAGCTCCCCCCGATAGACTTTATGAAATAGTACTTTTAATTGAAGGTGATCAACGTACAATCAAGGGGGTATTTTGGGAAAATCTTACGACTACATATAACATTTTGTTACCGGAGGCTGACTGGCCCCCACCTTTTGTGCTTGCAGCTCCGAGAGTTGAGGAGGTGATCCTCCCTAGTTTCGCGCACACGGTCTCGAAAGAGCATACGCCGAATTTTGCAGAAGAGTGGGCTAAGGCTCTTGCACCGGCTTTGTACCGTACACAGTGTGGTTGGGATACATTTTCCCTATAACACGAGATTCCTTTACGGTCTATGCCACAGCCTCAACCTCGATATCCCATCTGACGTGAAGCTAAGGCTTCCGTTGCGGAAATCCTTGAACAATTGGAATATCAAGGTGTGATTGAAACTTGTGTATCACCGATGAATAACCCTCTTTTTACTGTGACCAAGCCTGACGGTTCGTACCATTTGGTATTGGATAACCAGCATTTGAACTCGCATTGCCGTACCTGTGCAGTACAGAATACACATGGCTCTGCTCAGGTGGATAGTCTTGTGCATAAATGTTCTAAAACTACACTTGACTTTTCCAACGGTTTTTTTGCCCACAATTTGGACAGACTGAGTTCCCAGTGGACCAGTTTTACCTGTGGCAGCAAACAACGCCACTGTACTCGTTTATATATGGTCTATAAGAATAGTCTCTCTTTTAGAGAGGATAGACACTGATGCGTGTTCGTATGTGGATATGATATATCTCACAGACGACGAACTTTGGCCGCATCTGTGTCGCGTTGACCGCATAATTTATAACTTTGCGGACTTCGGTTACAAATTTTACTTTGCAAAGTCCCACATTGCAGAGTACTAAGCATGGGCGAATTTTGCGAATTCGCGATCCGCGAATTTGCGGATTTGCGAATTCGCGAGCCGCAAAATTTGCGAATTTGTGCGAATTTTCGGATTTTTGTTTTTTGCGTGTTCGGGGGGTTTTTGCGTGTTCACGGGGTTTTTTGTATGTTCGCGGGGCTTTTTGCGTCTTCGCGAGCCGCTTGCATAGCGAAGTTACCCATGCAGTCGTTTATGGGAGAGGGAGGGAGAGAGAGATAGATAGATAGATTGATAGATAGATAGATAGATAGATAGATAGATAGATAGACAGATAGATAGATAGATAGATAGATAGATAGATAGATAGATAGATAGATAGATAGATAGATAGATAGATAGATAGATAGATAGATAGATAGAAAGAGAGAGAAAGAGAGGGAAAGAGAGAGGGAGAGAGAGAACGATAGAAAGAAAGAGAGGCCGGATCTCTGAAGGGCCAGATTCCTGAGTTGCCCCTACAGAACATACAGCTTTTTATTTTTAGCAAAATGCATATGAAAATTGTGCTGTAAAGGTCTCTTTTAGTTTAACCCCTCCTGACAACTCAAAATGGGTGTATTTGCCATCCTCTCCCTTCTTCCTGTTTTTTATATCTGTAAGTGCTTCCTGATGAGGTTTAATTCCTTGGACAGGTGCCTCGTTGTCTACTTGTAACTATTCTCTGACCCTGCTTCAAGGGTCAGAGCAGGGTCAGAGAATAGTTGCAAGTAGGCAACGAGGCGCCAGGAAGCAATTAGCAGCAGGTGTCCAAGTTGAAGTTAATTTGTTTGTAACCCTTTTGTAAAAGGTTACAAAGAAATTAGGTTCAACTTTTGCACCTGCTGCTGTAACCCTTGCTTTGCTGAAAATTCGTCCCCGCTGATTCGCAGATTTTACCGCGATTTCGCGAGATTCGTGGATCGCGAAATCGCAGAAAATCCGCAAATTCGTCCGCGAAACGGATTTTACGCCCACCCTTACAGAGTACACAGTGTTGTTCCTGGGCTATGAGCTCAACAATGAAGGTCGGCGATTGGCCCCTCACTTCTTGGAGAAATGCGCACAACTGCGCGCTCCTACATCAAAAATTACAGTACTTGCTGGGATTTTTTAATTTCGGGTGTACTTATATTCCTGAATATGCCCAGCGTATCAAGCCTTTGTATGCTCTGATACAACCAACTTTTACAAAATCTTGCTGGCTGCCGGAGCATTCAGCTATTTTGCAATCTTTGCAAGCTGATCTTCTAGAATCTAAATTCTTACTGACCCGTGGTAACCACACCAACCTGGTGATAAGAATCATCCCTGGGGCGGTGGGTTTCACATACCTTACTTTTAACGAAGGAGACACAGTACCTATTGCTTACAAGTCACACTTGTACACTTCGACTGAAATGCGGTTTTCCTCTGTGGAAAAAGTTTTGACAGCAGTGCAAAGGGCATTGGAGTACGCTGATCCTGGTGTGTCAACTCTTATTGTGAGTGATTCTTACTACTGTGTCCAGTCTTACAATGAAAACCTTTTCTTTTGGATTCAGAATGATTTTCGTGATTCCAAGGGTAGCACAATAAAACATAAAATGATCTGGGTCCGAGTTGCTGAGCTTAAAGAGCAGTTGCCACTCGTGTTTGTGATTCATACTCTCGGTCATCAGCGCGTGGGAGTCCACGCTGTTGGCAATTCGCTTGCCGATGAGGCAGCAAAGTCAGCGGTATCGACATATTTGGTTGCAGCAGTTACACGTTCCAAAAGTAAGATTGATGATGATATCTTGGCAGCTGTTGCTGCAACTGAGAAGTGAGGTAAATATCCATAAGGATTCCCTTCAAAGTATTCATACCACTTAAGTCCTGATAAAGTTCCTTATGTGAAAATTCCTCACATTGGTGAGAGATTGTTTCCCTACGCGGACCGCAGGCCTACTCTGATTACCACGGCCCATGAAGGTGTTGCGTCTGTGCATGCGGGCGCTTCGGCTACTGTAGCTCAGTTACAACAGCGTTTCTGATGGCGGGGACTGTACAAACAGATGCGTGATTATATCCTTCAATGTGGCATTTGCCAGCAGAATAAGCCTTCAACTGCTGCGCGTCCGCCACAGACACAGCTGTACATTTCTAATAAACCCCTTGGGTGTGTTTATTTAGATCACTGCAGTCCTTTTTCTTCTGATACTGCGTGTAAGTACATCTTAGTAGCAGTTGATTCATGCACACGCTTTGTGTGGGTATGGCCTCACCGCAGCGCTGATTCACGGACTGTCATAAGAGACTTGCGTATCTTTATTGTGGTTTTTGCCTGTGGTACCTTCCATTTGGATCAGGGTCCGGCTTTCGCCTCTAAGGCGTATAAGGATGCCATGACTTCGTCGGGGGTACAAGTCAAGTTTTCGTCTCCATACAGACCTGAGGGTAATAGTGTTGTGGAACTGATGAACCGAGATTTAAAGCAGTCTTTGACAGCTCGAGTTATAGGCACTGGAAGGAACTGGCAGGCCCATCTCAATGGCATGCAGCGTGCTCTTAATAATCTCCCTAGAAGGTCTCTGGGTGGGCGGACCCCATACAAAATGCTCTTTGGTATCAAGATGTATGTACCGGACCTTGACGGTCTAGACTCGGTGGCTCAAGCCGCCTCCTTTGACGTAGATGAACATTGCAATGTTTTACAGTATCTACAAAAGACAAGAGACAGTCTTGCAAAGGAACATTTGCCCTCCACCTCGGATGATGCGTTGCAGATCCCGGTAGTTGTCTGGCTACCCTAAGTTGAAGAACTAGTTTGTGAGAAGATCGATAACAAGAAAGAATTTGGTCCCTCTTATCCAGCTCCGGTTCCAGTGCTTGGTGTGAAGGGCACAAGAACAGTCATTTTACCGCCACTTCCAGGTCGTAAGAAGAACAGGTATATCTCCATTGACAATGTCAAGATACACAGACTGGCCGATTCTTCTTAGTATGACACCGGCAGTCTCATGTCCTTCGATTTTGAGAAATTCTGTTTTGGCCCCGGTTTCCAATCCTGTGCCTGATGCTGCTCTCGAGTTGCCTGCAATTTCCAGTCCTTTATTGAGTATACTGCCTGGTACTCAACATGATGAAACTGACTATACTTATCCTACTGACTTATTGATGCCTGATTTGCAAACTCGCTTGGCTACAGAATCCAGATTTTCATTTGACACTGTATACCACACATCTATTAAGCCCTCAAAGATTTCTAATTTGGCAAGACTGTTTAAAAAACATTGTTTGATTCCCCCTTGGACTTATATTTGGATGGTGCTTTTTTCGAATTACCTTTTTATGACAATTGGTTTTGTATTTTTTTTTCCGTCTCGTCAATGGACACTATGTCGAGGAGAGATCTGACATTCGACATATCAATTGAACTTCTGGCTCCCCGTTCTTCATCGAACAGAGTGCAGAGAGACTTAGCTTTTGCTAACATCACAGCTTGGCTTGTCCTGGATGGGATTGTGTGGGATGCGGTTCGATTTCAAATTTTTGGGCCCACTGAGGTATAAATGTCCCCAATGTGCTTAGAGTGTCAATGGGGGATGTGGTTAAACAAAATATACGTTCTGATGATTGGGATGTTCTGGCCGTTGAATCATTGTTTTCTGATTTGAAATATTATGCTGCCTTTGAAGCTGAAGATTTGTACTTGGACCCTTCTAATTACGGTGATTTGTATTGTTATCAACATTTTGGCAATCACTAACCTGCATAAAGCTAATACCAGGAGACTCACTGTAAATTACACCCAGTGGGAACACTTCCCAGCTCCTATACAAGGCAGTTCTGCTACCTTTTTGAAAAGGTTCACTTACTTTACAGATTTTAATCAATCTAATCCTAATGCCTTTTATTTTAAAATGGGTGATAAATCCATATTCAAAGTTAGACTTACCAATACTAAATAATTGTATTCGAAGACCTTTCTAGGTCAGTTGGCTGTTGGGGGCTACGAGTTGTGGAAGGATACAATTGACCTTAAATCAGTTTGGGGTTCTAAAAGCTGGCAAGTGCAAGGCACTGAGGCTTTGCACCGTGCATGCCTCATCCTGAAGCATATGTTGTTTTTTAATTCTACTATTTCTCAAACAACATGCTTTGGATTGGGTACTCCTAAAAAGATTGAATGCTCCTTCCTTTCCTGATTTAGAGGAATATTCCGGTTGGGGTAATTTTACTAAATTTTCCATGAGAGAGTTACAAACTCTATTATTGCATTCCTCCTTTAACATATCCAGTTTGGATTCCGAAGGCTGGTTGCTCTGGCATAGAGGTGCTCCAGCATCGTTTTCTGGGTTTAGCTCACGGCTATACACAGGTCAGGGTAGATCCCCATTTTGAAAGTGGCCATTCTGTGACTACCTATTCTGTATGTAAATTGTGTCAGAACTGGCTCAGACATTCTACCTTGGCGTCAGTTAAACTGCTTTTATTTAAACTGATTGATGATGTTGATCTGAATGATTTTATTAAAGCCCGGCTAAAGGTAGATCAAAAAGATGGATATATGCTGTTTATGACGAAATCTGGAAAGCTTCCCAGGTTGAGGCTGCTACCCGCCTTAGGGCTATAGATCAGGCTAATTTAGAAAAAGTGCGAGCAGTTGTAGATGATAGCATTAACACACTCTCTTCCCGCATTTACACATTAGATAATATTGTTTCATCCGTTGTGGATATTGTGCAAGATGAGGTGTCTGCCTTGTACCATGGTCAGAATCAATTGCGTTCCATTATGCAGTTTGCATGGACGTTGCAAACCGTTAAGGCCTCTAAAGTGCCATGGCATTAATTGAATACGTCCGCCTTGTTTTCCCCCTTTAATTCAACTGACAAGCAGTGCTTACTATCAATGAAGGAGGCTTCTTTTACCATGTTACACATTTAGAAGTTAGAGCCTTTACCTTTTTCTGTGGCAGAAGCCAATGCAGCTACATGGCTTATTCATGGCTTGATTTCATTTCCGTTTCCTTTATTTGCATTTACAAATTGTGTGAAGTACTTTGCCATTGGCAGATACGAGCCTCTAGGAAGTTCTTTTATATACAGATGTCTTAGGGAGGGAAGAACAGTTTATTTAAATGGTGAAAAATGCACTAAAACACCGGATCATTCCTTAATGTGTCGGCATATCCAATTGCAACTAAAACAAGCCTAATTTAGCCTGTGTTTTGAAAGGTACACCCGCGCCTGCAATAGTTCCCAAATTCACGTTGCTGGCTAACGGGAGTTATTTGCTTTTCAACAATGAGGATTGTTGTGGGTTAATTAAAGGGATTGCTTATGTCGTTACAGTCAGTGAACGTGTAGTTTGTTGCAGGAATATATTGTATCCACCCCGCATGGGAAACTTGATGTTTCCATCTGGCTTAAGATTTCGACCTAGAAAGCAGAGTTCAATAAGATGAGTCGCATAAGAGCTCTATTGTTCCAGAAAGAAGTTGCCCTCACATCTGCTCGTGAAACATTTGTCCTTCACGTGGCTAACACCCGCACAGTAGTACATGCCTTATTAAATACTGATCTGCCCTTGCACTTCGGTGAATTAATTCATACACTCTTCAATGCGTCCTCGACTTCGGGGCTGGCTCACTTTTTTAATGTTGTAAGCAGTGGCTTAGTGACTTCCTCCCAAAATATTTTCGGAGTCATTCCAGCATTCTTCCATTCTATTTTCTCCAGCCTGTTTGGTGGATTTCCCTTGCAACTGGCTCTTGCTGCTGGCGTACTATTGCTGTTCTGTCTATTTCAATATGGATGCACATCCTGTGTCGCAAGACTGGCTGTCTCGGCTAGGGCTTCTTCGCGCCCGGATGCTTGAGTACTATGGTGCGCTGCCGCTTGCCACACTGAGTGCAGCGTAATGATTATCATTTCGATTTTCCTACTTTACATGCGTTCAGCCTGTTTTCCATTGCCTGAGTTGCGACTTCGAATGGGCCCTGGATTTGTGTCTCTGCAATACGGTGTCTTCCGAAGCGGATTATAATCAGCTTATGAGCCCCTTATTTACTCATGAATTGCTTTGTTCTGAAGGAGGGATTATGGCGTTTGCAGCGATGCATGGTGTTCTGGGTCGTTGGAATGTGTTCGCAGTGGCCCAAGATTTCTTGGCTCGCAGTTTCCTCGATAACCCACCGAGTTGTCCTCTGATGATGCAAGAGGCTCCGGTAATTGAGCCATTGAGCTCTTTGGTGACTTGCACTATCCTTATAATGTACGTCAGGGGAAACGTTATCACTTATATAATAACATAAGCTACAGAAATCACTCTCATAATTAACTACCGGCGCACATTGTGTCTGAGAACCCTTTAAAAAAATATCCAATACTTCAACAAAAACATAAATGGTACCTTCTTTTTTCAACAGATCTTGTCTGTTAACTAAAACAGATGAAGCAAATGGTGATATATGAAAAACACTATTAATTGTTTACTAAACTCCCTTTCTGTCATTGTTAGTAGCAGGTTAGTAATCAATACAAAGAAGTATTTATAAAGAAGAATGGTAAAAGTTAAATTCCATAAAGTAAGATGCAGCTGAGGTTTTAATGTATTTCCAGGAAAAGCCACATAAGTATTTAAATTCATATTTTACTATTACATTTAAAAAGCCATGAAATTCACTGGAAAAAACACATCGAAGCAGAGTTATGGATCTTGCTCAAATGTGCAAAAGCACTGAATTCATCAGTTATGGATCATGGGGCAAACCATAACTCATGCCACTGCCTTGAGCTGTGTATGAAAACACACGAAGCACCAATGCTGACATTACAAGTCACATCATTGATGACATCACCCATGACATAACCACTTAAACACCACTGATGTCATCACTGTTTGTCGTTTTTACATTAACTGTGAGTTTATTAGATTTTTTTAAATTTCACATGAAGTCTTAGATTGTTACTGAGTCATATATAGACTCACATAGTTTTAGGAGCTGGCTTACATAAACTTATCTGTAGGGCTTGAATCCTAAATTCTCAGAAGGAGCATCATGAAACATGACCTCCCAATCCAGGAAGCACTGGATGGCAAAAGTGGTTGATCTCTTGAGAGTTGTCTCATGATCGCAAGGATTTGAATATTGATAACCCCCTCAACACCTCTAAATGTTACACCTGTGACTCTAACGGTACCATTGCAGAGATTGTACAATTGCAAAACTCTAATTATAGTCACCTTTCATCAACTCTGTCTTAGTTTTCCATGTTTTGGTTCCAAACACATTTGCTTGATGCAACTGTGTGTGACTAGTTCTCGAACATTTACACATTGCGTTACTTTAAGGGTTGTTTTCTTTGTGACAATTCATCCACAGTGATTAGCTTATGGAGGTGTCATGATGACAGAAATTACGACACCTTTGCATATTGTGTATGTTTTGAAACACCATAACTACATTTTGGGGCATGAAATGGTTCTACCCCATAGGGAAGAAGAGCATTGACTTGAACATTTTCAGAAACAACACAGCAACTCCTCAGATCAACAGGGGCAAGGGTGAGGCTTCCATTACTTCCCCATCAAATAAATGCAGATAAGCGAACTGCAATAAAATAATAATAAACCTAATAAAGAACACGAGATTTGAGATTGTTATCGCATAGTGGTAAAGAGGAAACGGGTACGGCTAGCATCTCCTACATGGCACAGGGGCGTGTACTTTAGACCTATGATCAGCTAGTCCAGATGTGATCCACATATGAACCTCAGATGTCAGCAATATAGACAAGGTTCATTGGGCCTTCTGGCGCCCCCATACTCTGGAATGCTTTGGATCCAATCTTGTGAAAAGAATCCAACCACCTCTACTTCTCGAAATGATTGAAAAACAGCTCTTATGGCTGACATTGTGTTAAAGATGGACACGTACAAATATCATGAATGATGGAAACCTAATAGTGATATATAACGTCAATGTAATTGGTCTCTTGACTACCCTCACCTCTGCTGGTAATTCTCGGATGCTGTGCTCAACAAACCTCACACGCTCGCTGGATAGGACTAATGATGGTTCTCCATAAAAACTAGCACAATTTCTGATGCAGACATGGGTATCTTATAAAAATGGAACATATTTTGATATTTTTACTGCACGTAGATCTGAACATTTGTCCAAACTGCTATGTCTATGATTGCGCGACAAAATAAATCATCTTTTTTTGCTCCTTGGGCAGTACATTCTGGAGTTGGAGATAGAAAGAGAAAAGCTGTGCTACTGTAGTCTTCTCCGATCATTGTATGTGTGAGCGAAGGTGACTGTGGCAGTGCTTAGGGGCCAGAGTCGTGTGGTATGAGGTATCATATCGAGCTAGTGTAGGTATAGGGTTGTGGTGATGTGCCATGTAACACGGGGGCCTCAGCTCTAATAGTAAATGACTGACAGACACTCTGTGATCAGGTTGCCGGGAAGACCACGAGCGGTCTTTACCGGGTTTATTTATACCCTCGGGGCGTGCCCGCCCTGAGGGGTGATTGGATGCTTGAGTGTTGCTACCTTATATGGTAGAGCCTACCTGGCTCTCTACATCCCTCCTTCATTTCAGTCTGCTTCATCACCAGTTCTTGGTCTTCAGGGGGAGGTACACACAAAGTCCCGCAACTTGTGGCTTGGGCCAGGGTTTGGCCGAAGGTTATATCTTTGGCTTCGGCCCTTTGGTGATTGAGTGTCCCCAGCCGGGGACACGTCTCCTTGCGCTCTGCAGGTCGGGGAATTGTCGGCCAATGCGCACGGCAACGGCAACGGGTCTTGGCTTCTCCTCTGGTCTCCGACCGACGTTTGATCATCAGACCCTCTCGCTGATGATGAAACTGTTGGAGACAGCCCGGCTTGTCGTGGCCCGACCTCTTCTTCCTCGCCTTGGTCCTCTGTTCCTCCCCTCGCTGGTTTAAAGCATGACACATTTCGCGTGACTCTTTGTTCACCTTTCTTGACAGTCACCATGGTTCCTTTGATCCTTTCAACGGTCCACAAATCCGGTTCATAGGAGGTCCTATACTTCCATCCGGGGTGTCGGTCATGGACCACTACTGTGTCTCCTTCCTGTAGATTTGATGTCTTCGCACGTCTGGCCGCACTAGCCTTTTGGTTGGTTACATCTCTTCTGGACTGAATGGCGTCCCCATCTCGCTCAGGTGGTGTCCACGAACTTGCGGATGGGATAATGTCCCTGGGGGCCTTTTTGAACAGTAAATGGGCCGGGGCACACTTGGTTGTGCAGTGGGGCGTTTGTCGGTAGGCTCCCAGGAATCGGTCTAGAGCGGATTCCGGATCTTCTCCTTGACTTACGGCAATCCTCAGGGCTCTGTTAATGGTCCTCATAAGCCTCTCCACCTCTCCATTGGCCTGCGGCCACACGGGGGTGATTTTCCGATGTTTGATTTGGAGGGCTTCCAAGTAGGCTTGGAAGTCTCGGCCTTGAAAGGGAGGACCGTTGTCTGTTTTAATTTCCTCCGGCAATCCCATGGTCGCGAAGATCTTGTCTAGATTCCGTTTGACTTGGGGAAAAGCTGTGGAGGGGATTACCTCCACCACCGGGAACTTGGAGAACGAGTCCACTAGTACCAGGGTATGGCGACCATCCGGGAAACTCCCGAAGTCCAGGCTCAGGTTGGTCCAGGGCAGCGTCGGGGAGGGCTCCGTCATGACAGGGGCCGGGGCGGGATCTCCTCCGGTGATTAGACACGCGTGGCAGGCCCTCACCATCTCTTCTACTTTGAGGTCCATCGCTGGGAACCAGACCCGGCACCGCAGCCTGGCCTTTGTTTTGGCCATTCCCTGATGCCCGACGTGAGCGAGGGACAGAATCCTTGGATGGAGGTCTTCCGGTATCACTATTAGATGCCCTCGAAGGACCACACCTTCATCCCCGACACTCAGTTCATTCCTAATCTGCCACATTTGCTGGCGGGCGTGACTGACTTCAGGCCTGAGCCCATGTATTCCATCCAGGAAGTGCGCCCATTGGTTCCCCCTGAGCGCGTGCTTGACTCGGCATAGTGTTTCATCTCTTTCTGTCGCTTCCCCAATTTCTTTCAGTGTCATTGTCTCTGGACACGCGTTTTCTGAGATCCACTGCACAAAGGCGTCCGCTTCTTGACTTTCCTCTAGTCTAGTGGCTGATTTGGTGCAGTCCGGGTGTCTCGACAGGTAGTCCGCTGGGTTGTTGACCCCCGGGCGGAAGATGACTTGGTAGTTGTAGCCCTGTAGCTGGACGGCCCACCTCTCGATCCTTGGAGGGGCCAGCCTCGTTGATCCTGCAAATAGGGGCACAAGGGGCTTGTGGTCCGTTACCACCCGGAATTCCTGACCGCATAGGTACAAGTGAAAGTGCTGACACGCCCATTTTATTGCCAGGGCTTCTCTTTCGATCTGTGCATAGCGGGTCTCGGTGTCCGAGAGAGCCTTGCTGGCGTACGCCACCGGTTTCCAGACATCAGCTCCGTATTCTTGAAGGAGCACCGCTCCCAGGCCCACCGGGCTTGCGTCGACCACTAGTTCAGTCTTCCTCTTTGGCTGGAAATACGCCATCACTGTGGTGTCCAGGAGGCTGTTCTTGATAGCTTGGAACGCCGTGTTCGCCGCCACTGTCCAGTCCCACTTATGGTCATGGCGGGTGAGTAGCCTCAGTGGCTCGGCCAGGTCTGCAAGGTTGGGGATGAACCTCCCGCAATACGTTGCCATCCCAAGGAAACTCCTGACTTCCGTGGGGTTTCGCGGGGTGCTGGCAGCCCGGATGGCTTCGGCCTTCCTGGGGTCAACCTTCAGGCCTTCTCGGGTGAAGATGTAACCGAAGAAGTCCACTGAGTCCTGGTAGAAGGCACATTTGGATTTGTGAAGTGTCAGGCCTTGTTCGGATAGCCTTTTGAGGGTCGCTCTCAGGTGTACGTGATGCTCTTCAAGCGATCCAGAGTACACCAGGATGTCATCACTCAAGTTGATGACCCCACTCAGTCCGGATAGCACCTCTCCGATGGCATTTTGAAAGACTTCAGCTGCCGAGGACACTCCGAAGCTTAGTCGTTTGTACCTCCTCAGCCCAACGTGTGTGGAGAAGGTTGTAATGTAGCGGCTGTCTGGCTCAAGCTCCAGCTGATGGTAACCTGCGTTTAAATCGAGTTTGGAGAACCATTTGGCACCGTTGAGGTCCGCTATGATGTCATCCATGGTAGGGGTGATATGCCTTTCCCTCTTCACCGCTACATTTGGCAGACGCATATCCACACACAGCCGTATAGCTCCGGGTTGCTTGGGCTTGGGCGCCACGACAAGTGGAGAGACCCACGGTGTGGGCCCGGTCACCTTCTCGATCACACCGAGTTCTTCAAGCTTCCTCAGCTCATCCTCCACCTGCGGCCGCAGATTGAACGGGACACGCCGGTGCCTTTGGGCTGTCGGTCGCACAGACTTGTCTATGTGTAGTTTAAACTTCTTGTTCTTAAGTTTCCCTAGTCCTCTGAACAGTTCTGGAAACTCCTCCATCAAGAACTCTGCATGTGACTGGTGCACTTGATTAGCGAAAAATACTAATCCGAGGTCCTCGGCGGTGTGGCAGCTTAGTAGCGTACCTTTCCTTCCTTCCGTGACGTGGAACTTAGCTACAGTGGAGTATTCCCCTTGTCTGATTGTTGTCGTGATCACTCCGCACAGCGGCATGGGCTCTGTTCCTCCATACGTGTATATTCTCGCTTGGGACGGTACCAGTTCAGGCCTCGGCATCATCTGGTTGTACTGCTCGGAGTCCATAACATTCACAGATGCCCCAGTGTCTATGAGTGCTTGTACTGTTGTGCCATCCACCTTGACTGAACACATCGGTGGGGGTCTTCTCCTTGTGGACGCTGCGGATGCTCTGCCTACGTATGAGACGACGTAGACTTCGTCGTCTTCATCATCCTCGTACCACTGAGGCCGTTCTTGAGCATGGCTGTCTGGTGGCGGGTCGGCATCCTCTTCAAGCGACATTTGATGAACTCTCCTCTGTATGTTTCTCTGCCTTGTCACTGCCGGCCTGTACTTTCCCCCTCGGCATACCTTCGCAAAATGGTTCATCCTGCCGCATTTGGAGCACGTGCGCCCTTTTGCTGCACACGCTGCGGTGGCGGAGTGGGCCTCTCCACAGTACCCGCACTGATTCCTTGTCGTAGTCACTTGATGCGGCCGACTCGCCGCAGGTTTCCGGTGAATTGCTTCCACTCTCTCCGTTTTGATCTGCACTGGCTTGGTCTGTGCGGGGGTAGCTACCGGGGTGTGTAGCGCCGCCTCCATTTCCTCAGCCCTCACTTCTGACAGCTCATGTGACCTTGCGAGAATCAAGATCTCATCGAGCGAAATCCCTGGTTGGCGCAGGATTAGTTTCCTTAGCAGCTTTGAACGGCACCCCACAATGATTTGATCCCGAATTTCCTCACGCGGGTCCGTGAACGGGCAGGTGTTCGCCAGCCGGCGTAGCCTTGCGTAGAACATGTCTACCGACTCGGAGCCTGTTTGCCACGCCCGTTTGAATTTAAACTTTTCGAAATCGTTGTTCAGCTGGGGGTCAAAGTGTGTGTTTAGTGCGGCCACCGCGGCCTCATAGTCGCTGTCACCTCCTGTGTTGGGGAGCGTCTCAAAGAGCTCATCTATCTCTGCTCCGCCGTATAGGATCAAAAGGGACCTCTTGACCTCGCCATCTGTCTCCCTGGTGCCCTTGAAATAATGGTTCAGCCTGCGAACCCACGCCTTCCATCTCACTGCTGCAGTGGCCGGGTCAGACGCTTCACTGAACGGCGGCAACGGCGCCGCGCCTGAATGGGTATGATGGCTAGTCTGCGGGCCGGGTGTTGCGGCTTGAGCCTGTGCTGGGATGTGTCCTGCTTGGACAGGTGGGGAAGGCTGTGCAGCCGGTGCTGGTGCCTCATCCTGCAACGCTGGGGCTCCCTCCTCCAGGGACATGGTGTGGCCTTTATCTATTTTTATTATTGTCTTTTTTCAATTTATTTCCTCTTTTTTTTTCTTTCCACTTTATTTAGCTCAGTAAACACCTGGTGTGGGGTAGACAAGCACTGTCACGCTCCTCGCGCCGGTCCTTAGTGATATTGACGCGTGCAGTACCACTGGCAGCCACCGGGGGCCGCCTCACGCTCGTTCGCGCTCTTCGCGCTAGGCAGCTGACAAGAAGAGCGACTCCTGAGGAGAGCGTCGTCTGAGGGAGATGCTCAGGAGCGTGGTGATCGTCGCCTGACGCACTTACAGGTGCGTGGTGCGCATAAGGCGGGTCAGAGACGTGGCGCGGAGCCTCACCGGCCTCAGCAGCCGGATTCTCGGTCCGGCGTATGCCTCGACACAGGCAGCCGTCGCCCGGACAAACAGCCAGGTAGGCTAAGAGGCGCTCGCAGGGGGAGCAATGATCGCGCACTCACCCTAGGCGCTCTGCGGTCCCGGCCCTGCCAGCTGAAAGCGCTTCCGACGGGAAGGCGCGTGGGCAGGCCACTGACCGGAGCAGAGCGGGAGCGGGCTCCGTGATGCGCCGTCACTTCTCTTCGTGTTCAGCACGCGCAGGGCAATCCCACCCTCGTCGCCAATGTGGTGATGTGCCATGTAACACGGGGGCCTCAGCTCTAATAGTAAATGACTGACAGACACTCTGTGATCAGGTTGCCGGGAAGACCACGAGCGGTCTTTACCGGGTTTATTTATACCCTCGGGGCGTGCCCGCCCTGAGGGGTGATTGGATGCTTGAGTGTTGCTACCTTATATGGTAGAGCCTACCTGGCTCTCTACAAGGGTGAGGAGGATGCAGTTGGGCCTGCAAACAGAAATTCTTTTTGGGTGGATTGGGCAGGATTTGGATGTGGAAACCAATTGACAGCAGCTTTTGCCTGGTGGTGTGGGGCTTCCAGCAGAGAATGGGGTGGAGGGTCACCAAGTGGCACCTCTTCTCCTTTATCACAGTCGACCACCAAATATATATTTTTGTAACTACATCTTTCAGAGATCCTGGAGTTAAAAAAAAATGCAAACCATGAGGCCAAACTTCTTCACACACCACATCGCACAGATACATTAATAAAGAGTATGAAGAACCACAACAACGATCTGTATTTTCACACAACCATGAAATTGTCATTTGTTACTGTTTATTCTAAATACATTTCAGGGCCTGGATGGGATGGCAGGCGATGGGAGCAATCTGGCACTGTGGATTTAATGAAAACATCTTGGTGGCAAATGTTGGTCTTTAACATCTTTATATTAGTTAAGGATTTTGCCAGGTTAAACCAGTGCACTTCAGACAATATGGAACATAGAAAAAACTCATGGTAGGCTGAGGACCAAGGGGCAGCTTGTAGAGGTGGGTGAATGCAGTGATCATCAGATGGTGAGCCTGGCAAACAGCCTTGAGGGAATGTGTACAATTGTCTTGCGTACCCTTAGATTACTACTCTCCTCTTTTTCACACGAGACAGCCAGACTCGTTCGTAAAACTCCTAAAACCAATGTGAGACTAGTCTAACAACATTTTCCATGCCTGCTCTTAGGTCTCAGACTGCCGCTGGGACAAATCCATGCAAGTGGTGTTCTTTGTTAAAGGACTTTATTGTAAAATATCGTCCTATTTACTAACACATTCCACGTTTCATCTCCGAGTTTCACAAGTAGCCCTCCATTATGTTATCTATTAAAATATTCTGTAGCAATGTTTTTCTTCCATAATGGGCGCCATCTTGCTCACCAAAATGAAAACGTTTCCGAATCGGCACATCAAGCACACAACAAGAAGTGCACAGCACCAGTTTTACATGTTATTAAGCTAAGTATTAATTAAAACACTGAAAGCAGGTTTGCAAATGTAATATCAGATTATTAAAGCTCACAATGAAATAATCAAGGGTTGTTTTCCACAGTGTTTTGGAACTACAGTCTGGAGTGAGTGGGAGTCTCTATCTGACACTGGCAGTGAGGCATTTAAAGTAATCACCCTCTAATTTAAACACAGTGATGTGCAAAATTGGTTATGCGGGCATGATTACACATCTACATATCTCTGGAACATGCTGTAATCTCTAATTTGCAAAAACATTAACATTATTGATTGATCAAACATCAATCTCACAGAAATTTAATTAAATTAAAATGTGTCACTGAGAAGTCTCCGCTGCAGCGTGTATAAATCTGTGGTAATAAGTTGACAAAGACAGCCGCAATTGATATTGTGTTCACAGTCTTATTTATTCCCCACCATTTTATTTTGCTGCAGGGATAATGACTCTGCTCATGGTAGGATGGACCTGTCTGTGGGGCACGCATCTGATGATACACATCAGTATCAAATGCTCCTTCGGCTACCCTGGCTTCTGAGAATGATTTAACATGCATTATTCACGGTTGATTTGGGCCAAACCAGAAGCTTTTAGGCCAGTGCACGCCTGTGTTCAACCGGTTGTAGTGTTACTGCCAGCACATAAATAATATGCTTTGCCAATAGCTCTGCTGTGAAATATTAACGTGAAAGGTTATTCAGAGCAGGTTGATTTCCCCGTAGAAGCACAGGTGCATACTGATACCGATGGACCACTTTTAATAGCAATAGTGCATTTAAACAATAGATAAGTGTAAAAACCTACAGCCTTATTCATCAAGCTGAAATCGGCTCGCAAAGGGTCAGATTCTGAGAATCTGGCCCTTTGCGAGCGCTATTTTTGCATTTGGGATTCATCATCCCAAATGCAAAAATCGGTAATTGCTAATTCGCTAAATTGCGAGGAATTACATTTAAGGAATCTCTATTTGAGATTCCTTAAATGCAATTCATCAACCATTTTTAAATTGCTAATTCGCAATTTCGGGCCGCTATTTACCGAGAGGTCAGACCTCTCGGTAAATAGCAAAAACTTAGAAAAATGCTTTTAAAAGCATTTTTCTAAGTTGCATGTTGCGCACACACATGTCCTTTGGACATGTGTGTGTGCAACACCTGGGTGAAATTTCATTTGAGGGGTGCTACAGGGTGTCCTGTGGACACCCCTGGCACCCTTCAAATCGCAATCTTATTTGCGATTAGCTAATTGCTAATCGCAAATAAGGAATACTCCCCATTCATTCCTATGGGCCTTTTGGCCCATAGGAATGAATGGCGAGTTATTCCTTATTTGCGATTAGCAATTAGCTAATCGCAAATAAGGAATTGTAAGGAATCACATTTTTATTGCATATTCCTACATGAATCCCGTTTTGCGAGTCCTTAATAGCGATTCGCTATGAATCGCTATTAGGGCCTCGCAAAACGGGAGCATGATGAATCAGGCGGCTAGGGGCCTCATTTACAGAAAATTGGCGTACTGCTGCGCAGCAAGTCTTTTTTCCGCGCTGTCCTGCGCCAACTTGAAAGGGCAGGAATACACCGTATTTACGAGATCCAGTGCATTCCTGTCCTTTCTGCCTGTGCACAAATTGGTATTTAGGATAGTTTTTGTGCAGGGAGGGACACCTACATGCACAACAAAAAAATCAATGGGGGCGTTTTCCTCTTTTTTTTTTTTTTTTTTTTAAATTTTTGTAAACCTTTATTGTGCATGTAAGGATAACAAATACGGGCCTACAACCATCAGGCCGGCCACAAGACTGTTGAGCACAGAAGCAAGCAATATAATTTCCCAGCGGCAGCAGGGTTGATAAGCAACAATCAATTAACCGTACACTGAGTAAATTAGTGTCGCCGAGAAACAGTAGTAATGAAGGTTTGTTTTAAATTTTTTGGACGTAAATATAATGCAATAAAGAATAGAAGCCAAGGAGAACTGAGTCCGTACGATTATCACACAGCATGATCAGGCAGGAGCATAACGTGAAACCATCCGTGAAAGTTACTACCCAGGCAGTATGGCGGTCAGAGGAAAACAACAAGATCATCATGCAGTGATTTTACGCCATTTACAGCTCAGCCCGGTCCCTCCTAATCCCTATATCAGACCCAGAACAGAAATTAGATAAGAAAGCGCAGAGAGATGAAAAAAATAAGGCCCATAGAAACCAATGTATAAAACTAAAAGTCTCCCCCCACCCTACACCATTGCGGAGGCTACGGCCTACCCCCCCCCAGCAAAGTGTCTGTCGCCCGCTAAAGAACCCGAAATATAGACTAAGAAAAAAGAAAAAGAGGGAATAGTCCCTGATAAAGAAAAAGGAAAAATGAAGTATAACTCCTGTGATATAGGGAGGAAGAATAGAGAAATCTAATCTATACCTCCCAATGAAGAGAAAATGGGGGGAGGAGCCAAACGAATCCTAAGTCTTCCGGACACCCCAACCATACAGGAAGTCCCTCCCTGTATATCTCAAAGCAAGTAAAGAATATGTAATACTAAATAGGAATAGGGAGAGATCTCAAGTTCCATAACAGCCCTCAGTGAAGGGTGGCCCCTCCCGAGACCCCACCCGCCATTCAAGCCCATTCGTCATATCCCTTCATGCGTGCCAGCGAAAAACAATGTATTGCGAACATTATATAGAACAAGGAGAGTCACACTAGAACACAATGAAGGAGCGCCAAATCGAACCCACGCTAGCCAAGAATGCGCAGTCCTTGAGGAGAAATCAGCTAACCCTGGCCAGTCCGCACTCGACCCTTTGGCCAAAGTCCACGCAGGGCGATCCCCACTGGCCGAACAAAGGGACAAGATGGCCGCTCCCGGCAGAGAGATGGTGTCTCAATACAAGATGGACGGGTCCGTCCTCGATCAGTTCCATTGACCCCACGAAGTAGCGCCAGCAGGTTCTCCCAACGTGAGAAAAGAAGGAAAGTCACAAGCTGAGTCAAAAAAACATGGGCAGGGAGATTAGGCGGTTGAGGGGTGCGTGGCGTCAGTCCCAAAGGCAGCAAAGTCTCGGCAAAGACCATGGGCTCCGGTGAAGGCGGTAACAGTGTGGCGCTGGCGAAGTTAATGGGCGCTTGCGGCAACATTGTAGCCCGGTCTGGAGTCAGGATAGACATAGCATCACAACGAGGGAGACAGACCGGTGGTGTGTAATCCGCCCCGGGTGTGGCAGCCTCAAGTTTATCGCACAGCAAAAGAAAGCCCACACGCGCTTCTGCTCGCAGGTCACGAATCGCGTCAAGAATAGAGCCATAGGTCAGAGTGGCCGGAGGTTCCATCTTCGCCCCGGTCACAGACGCGGCACTCATGGCAGGATAGCAACCGGGGCGCTGCAGCAGAGTCCAGTGATAGTCCGAGGCAGGATTGGCATGAAGCGCGGTCAGATCCACCATTGCGTCGGCTCCACCAGGGGGGACACAGGGGCGCAGAGGCGCAGGTATCACCAAAACAGCGGGGACACAGGTCGCTATGTCAGGGCGGGCTTGCAAGCAGTGGACAGCGCGCAACAAAACCCCCGCGATGATAATAGCGGAACGGGAGCAGGCTTGTGGGGGACTCGCAGCATTCAGGTGTCCGCCATAATGGAGGTGGCGCAGCTTGCCTTACTTGAGGGTCCCGGTGCGGAGGTACCCGTGAAGAACTCCCGGTCGGCAGGCTCTCAGTGAGCAAGTGAAAGGCAGGCGCGGGCATCAGCAGCTGGTAGCGCCCGTCAGGGCGCCAGGGTCAATCCGCAGTCACAGCTCCTCGTTGTTCCGGCAGCCGCCATGTCCGCCTCCCGACTCGGGTCACAGTCACGGGGGTAAAGACGGACGCCGCAGATTACTCGGCAATCCGACGGATTTTCAGGCAGGCAGGGACCTCGGGAGAGCACCATCCAGCTCAGCTCACTTTTCCCGTCCTCTCGCTAGCGTTGCATGACAGGAGAGAGGACAGGATTTCGTCGAGAAGGACAAAGGATCGGGGAGCCGAGAGACTACACGTCCGTGCACATCGCCATCTTGGCTCCTCCCCGGCGTTTTCCTCTTTTGATGTGTGCTGAAGAATGCAGCACACATAGAAAGAGGGAAAAACTAAGAGAAATGAAGTTTTTTCTCCTTGGGAGGCGCACAGTTTTGATGCATTCTCAGTTTTACAGATCCTTGTAAATCTGGAAATGTGTCAAAACTCATGGGTGTTGCGTGGGAAAAGCTAAAAAACGCCCATGGAATGCCTACTTGACGCAGAGTAAAAAATAAAAAATTAACTTTGCGCTGCCTTGCCTTACTCCATATCTATGAGGCCATGCAAAGCCACTCAGGGTGGCTTAGAGTTGCCTCATAGATATGATTGAGAGTCCTGTGCCACCGAAGCTTTATAAAAATTGGCGCTCCGGTGGTGCTGGCCTTTGGAAATGAGGCCCTAAGATTAAAGCCATCAGGAAGTTTTTAAGCTCAGAAAGGAAATTTGTAATGACAAATGCAACTTTCACCCTCACCTTCGTTTTGGTGTGACTGTGTCTGTGTGTTTAGTGTGTGTCTGAGTGTGTATGTGCATCTGTATGTTAGTTATGGTGTTACTTACGGTTCAGGAGTCACCAATTAGGGTATGCAACTCACGCCATAACCCCACTCCACCTGCCATGCTTTCCTCATGTGAGAGTCTGTTTTTTTCTGTGCCATTGGCAAAGTAGTGTAATGAGCTTGACATGAGTTATGATGGGCATTGCATACCATTGCTGGCAATTTCAAGGGTTTCCAAAGTTTGTATTCACTGAAACATAGCTAACTTTTATCATATATTTTCATGATGGGCATTGCATACAATTGCTAGCAATTTCAAGGGTTTCCAAAGTTTTTATTCACTGAAACATAGCTAACTTTTATCATATATTTTTCATAGAATTACTTTTTTTTATGAGCCTCTTCATTCACCAGTCATTTACCCATTTGGTACTGCGTGCCACCTTTGGACATGCATGGGTGCATCATTCTGCAGGCGGCAGACCCATTTTGGGTATCCAACCTAAGATGCACACTTCATTCCGCTGTACACAGCTATGCATGGTGGAGATGGAACACAAGACCTGAAAAGAGGTGGCCAGGACTTGAGGTCAACCATCCATTGGCAGCCAAGACCTGCTGTTTAGCTGTGAATAGTAGGGGTTGGATCAGTGCCTGGTCATCTCACATTGGGAAGCCATGCAGGACCTAGAGGTAATTGGAACAAGATATTAAATTGACTTTTGTGGGTGGTTCTTAAAAGTACCATTTTTTGGTGGTTAGCTTGGTTTCTTTGCTTTAGTGTTTTTTATGTTTTGCTGTTTTTCTAAACCAGAAATGGCATACAGTTACTTGTAATACGTTTTTTATTCTTTACTGATGCCATAAGAACATATGCTATATTAGTCATGCAAACTGCCATGCTCAAATCACCAATGGCAAAGGTACAGAAACGAAAGAGTATTCATGATAATAACATGGCTCTAAAGTGGGAAGTGGGAATTATGGCGCGTGTTGTGTGCATTGCTAACCATAACAGGTGAAATGCAGTGGTTTGATAGGGTTGAGCCACAACTATAATTCACTTTTTAAGTGTGATTTATTTAGTGAATTTTATAGTTTTTTATAGTTAACTTAATATTCAACCCCTACTGCGCATGGTCTGCATCAGGCCCTTTGCAAATCCTTCTGTGGCTTCCCATCTTCCACTGTGCACAGCCTTTGCCTGTGACCTTTGGGGGTTGCAAGTGGGCTTGGTCTGTTGCAAGGTACTGCTCCCAAGCTGCTGTGATTGCTTATCCTCCTCTTCATTCTTGCTTAGCAGGGAATATCTGCAGTTCCTTTACTGTGGCTAGACATAGCACCTAACCTATGGGCAAGGTGTGCAATTGAGCTTGAGCACAAGTATTGGCCTAAGGTCAGGCCCGGCACCCTACATCCTGCCTTCCAAGCAAAAATATAAACACATTTCAGTGGTCTGATTTTTGTGCATTTTTTATGCTGCAGGAAGCATGCAAGCCAGCTCCAGCTCAAGAGTCAGGGACTAAATGGTAGTTAAGTCCAGGTCTTAAAAAGGTCTCTTGGGAATGCATGAGTTGGTTGCAACTCAAAAGATCCTCTGCCAAGGAGAAAGCTGAAACTGAAGAAGGAAGACTGTCCTGCTGGTGCTCTGATGGACTGACCTGCTGTTGCTTTGCTGCCAAGGAGAGGGGAAGGACTTTGGTTTTGGTGCTGTGTCCCCTTGCTTGAAGGAATCTCCAAGGGCCTGAGAAGAGCTGGCTCCCTGTTAAGAAGTCCCAGGAACAAAAGGACCTCACCCCCAGCTTCCCTGAACTCTGCTGAGAGAGTTATGTCCTTCCCAGAGTGCTTGGGTCATGTGTGGTGCCTCTGGAAGTTGTACCTGTGTTGGGAAGCTGGAAACCAAGCTTTTAACGACTTTCTGCAAGTTTTGTCGCATCGCTCGCTTGCGGAGTGCATCCCCGACAGTACGAGGAAAATCTCGCCGCTACGAAGGCCGAGTTCGTCGCAGCACCTGTTGCCGCTGCCAAAGTCGTCGCATCCTTCATTTGCAGGACGCACCAGACCGGTGCGGGTAGATTACCATCACTGCGAGTGTCGTCGCAGAGCCCGTCGTCGCTGGGTGAGATCGTCGCACCGCTTGCTTGCGGACCGCATCACGTCGCTGCGAGTGTCGGCGCAGAGCCATCGCATCGAGGAGCTGCGAGAGGAAGATCCCCGCTGGTCCGTGCATTGTCGCCCCGGAGATCATTGCAACTCCAAAGATCATCGCAACGTGCCTTTGCAAACCTCTTTCTCTACGGAACCTCCGCATCTGAATCCATACAAGGTACCACAACCCTCCCCATACAGACCGGAGTCACCGCATCACGCCCTCGACATCCAGCGGGGTTGTCGCATTCCCTCCCCAAGGTCTCAGGAGTGATGCATCGCTTGTTTTCCACCACACAAGCTTCTGTTTTGGAACTTTGTCGCATTTAAAGGTACTGTTGGATAAACGTGATGCAACTGTAAACTTTTCATGCAACTGTGAATGATTTTATCGCAACTCTTTTGCAACCATATTCTTGAACTGTGTATGTTGGATTTTTTTCAATTTTGGTCTTGTGTAGTTTAGATTAAATACCTTTATTTTTCTAAACTGTTGTGGAGTCAAATTGTGGTGTTTTCACTGTGTTACTGTGAGTGTTGGTACAAATGCTTTCCACATTGCCTTCTATAAGCCTTTACTGCTCATGCCAAGCTACCCAGGGGTTGAGCAGAGGTTATGTTATGTTATGTTATATTTACTTATATAGCACACAGCTGCCCCAGCTAAGGGGCGTCCCGGCGCTTTTCCAGAGAGATCGGAGAGTTAAGCGCAACAAATGTTACAGTGAAGAAATAACATAACAGAGCAGTCTAGCAGAAAAGGTGGGTTTTAATGGCCTTTCTGAAAGTCAAGAGGTCATTCAGACCACGTATCTGGGGTGATAGGGCATTCCAAAGTTTAGCTGCGATATATCGGAAGGAGCGCCCTCCCATCCGGGCTCGCTTTATTTGGGGGACCACTGCCAGATTCTGAACTTCTGATCGTAGGGTTCGCCGAGGGGTGTACTTAGTCAGAAGGGTACATAGCATAGGAGGAGAAGCTGTTTTCAGGATTTTAAATGCAAGGCATAAAGTCTTGAAATGAATCCTCTTCTCCACAGGAAGCCAGTGGAGTTTAGTAATAGTACTGGCAGCTGACTGGAAGTGGGGGAGCCCTGTCAGGGATCTGGCTGCTGCATTTTATTCTCGCTGCAGTCTGCCCATCTCCGCCTGGTTGACCCCCAAAAATAGGGAGCTCGTGTAGTCCAGCTGCGAAAAAATAGCAGACTGCACCACAAGCTGGCGGGTGGGGGGATCAAAAATTTTTAGAGTCGGCTTGAGGTTCTGCACGATCCCAAAGCACGTAGCAGCAACTTTCTTAGTATGATGAATGAAATTCAGCGAGGGGTCGATCCAGATTCCGAGGTTTTTTACCTCGCTTTTAGGTTCGGGGAGGGTGCCAAGAATGTCCGGCCACCATTTGTCTCCCCATACCGAACCCTCTTTACCCACTAGCAGGACCTCGGTTTTCTCGGCGTTAAGCTGTAGGTAGTTTGCTGTCATCCAATTGGTTACAGCTGTAAGGCCCTGATTGAAGTTGTGCGCGCTCACCCCAGACTGGTCACTCAGCATCACCACCAGCTGAGTGTCATCCGCGTATGGGACTATCGATAGCTCCCACCATTTGGCGACCTCAGCCAGTGGTTGGACGTAGAGATTAAAAAGCGTCGGACTGAGCGCCGATCCCTGTGGGACGCCCTGCTTGATAACACGTTCGTTAGAGAGGAACGGAGGGGTAGAGACCCAGAAGGATCTTCCAGTCAGGAATGCCCTAAACCATTCAAGAGCCTGTCCCATAATCCCTCCCTCCTTCAGTCGATATAGCAGGACCTCGTGTGAGACCGTATCAAAGGCAGCACTGAGATCTAATAAAATCAGTGCTGCCATCTGTCCGGAATCCAAAAATGGCCGGAGATGTTCCGTCACACTCAGGAGTGCAGTTTCGGTACTGTGGCCCGCACGAAAGCCATGTTGGGAGGCATCTAGGGTATTATTGGCACAAAGAAATTTCGTCAAGAAAGTATTGACGTGAGACTCGGCCACCTTGGCCGGCCAAGGTAGCAATGAAATAGGCCTAAAATTCTCTGGCCTAGTGGGATCCAGTGTGGGTTTTTTAATGATGGGGGACACCCATGCCAGCTTCCATCTAGTAGGTATTGTGGCTGTGGAAAATGAAGAATTGATAATCTCTCGGAGGGGATTGAGGTATAGTGCATCTGCTTCTCTGAAATGTGTGGGTTTTAGAGGATCTGTGGGAGAACCTGATTTAATTTTCCCACAAAGTCTAAGAAACTCCCCTTGACTCATGTCAGGTATACTCATAAGTCTGTGGGTTGGCTCGTCTTTAGAAGGGGTGAGACTTGATGTATCTGGGAATGAGTTATATATCTTCCGGACTTTGTCAATGAAAAAGGAGACCAAATTCTCACAGTAAGTGTGGGAGGCCATTGTCTCCTCAACCGCTTTTTTGGCACTAAGATCCTTGAGGATCTTGAAGATGGTTTTAGAGGGGTTTTGACTCATGCTAATCTCGGTGGCGTAATATGCGGCTCGCGTCCTACAGATGTTTCTGTGGTAGTTTTTTTTGTATCAGCCGTATTGGGTCTTTAGCACTGGGTCATAAGATGTCCTCCATTTACGCTCCGCCGCTTTACATTCTTTCCTGAGGATGGTAAGTGCCTCATTGAACCAGGGCCTGGACTCCTGGGTACGCGCCCTGATCCAGACTGCCGGGATCAATACATCCAGGGCCTGGGTTAGCCAGCTACAGAAATTTTCATAGCCCTGTTCAGTGTTGTCACTGCCCTTGTAAGGGTTAGCTTTAAGTAGGATGTAAAAGTCTTCTAGTCGTAGCTTCCTCCAAGGGCGTTTCAGAACCCTTTGGGTCAAATTCATGTTAGGGGTGTCATGTATAGGTAAGGACATAATCACCAACATATGGTCGGTCCAGGTCATGGGAATGGGCGCTTCTACTGTAGCTTCCTCTAAGTTAGTAAAAATTGGGTCTAAGAGATGCCCCCCTCTGTGAGTAGGACCCTTTACTAGCTGGCAAAGTTGAAATGCGGCTAGGTCGGCTAACAAGCCGCTGATCTTTTTGTCCGTAGTCATATCGAAATGGATGTTAAGATCTCCAAAGATGTTAAAATTGGCGGTACCTATTACTAAGGAGCAGACTGTCTCTAATAAAGCTTAAGTGAAGCTACTATCCTGCTCAGGGGGTCTATAAATAAAGATGCCTGACAGAGTTAGGTGGGGGGTTATCCTGATACTGTATCGAGCACATTCACTTCCCTCAATATTCAGCTTGGTAAACTGGCATGAATATTGGGATCTAATCATCACCGCAATACCTCCGCCTCTAGATTGTCTATTCAGCAGGTGGGTAGAGTATCCTGTAGGAGTAGCCAAGTTAACAACTGAGTTCATGTCTTCTTGCACCCAGGTCTCTGTAAGAAACAGGATGTCAAGAGAGCGATCCCTGACTAGATCATGGATTTCCATGTAGTGCCTTGCTAGGGATCTTATGTTAAGCTGTGCTACCAGAATTTGTTGTTAGCGGCAGGTGGTAGTGAGAGGCAAAGGTGTAGTGGGTTCAGGGAAAGTGTACCCACAAGTGCATTTTATGCTGCCCCTCAGATGTTTTGGTGATGTCCTAGGACATAAGGTTGCCTGGGTGTTAAGATCTAGAAGAGCCTCCCTGGTATAGGTATGTCCACCCTTCTCCTCCCAGCCAGGATCCCTGGCGGGAGGAGACGTACTGGCGCGGACGGGCGCAAACGGGCTTGTCCTGTGCGCGTCTTCGGCACGCCAGTGGCGTGCCCGCTGCGCGCGCCCGCTGCGCGCTCGGATGGACATCCTATTTAAATGAGAGGGCCCGTCTGACTGGTGCAGGGTGCACAGCGGAAGTCTGGTCACTTCCGGTGTGTTCCTGTGCTCAACTTCCCTCCACAACAAACTGACTAGGTCAGCGGTGGAACGGGGAAGCGACGGTGAGTGAGATTAAAAGATCGGCGAGTGAAACATAAAGTTATCTGAGTGTTTCCTCCTTACCTTGAGTAGAAGCAAGAGTCCCTATTTGGAGAGTGGTACCTACCTCTGCCAACTAGAGACCCCCAGTTCTAACAGTCCTCTTTCATGTCTATGGTGGAACGTTAAAGTAGTGTTTGGAGAGATCAACTTTTACCACTACATTATGAAAGCATCTTTCCAAAAATGGTAATGGGTGACAAGAAAGTTTGTGCATATTTGCTGTGGGGAATTTAGTTGTAGTGCTGTTGTGTTGTAGTGTTTTTAGTGTTTCTGTGTTTTTGTATTATTACAATATGATGTTGCTGTGTTCTACTGTGACTTTTTTTTTTAGCATTGTTGTGTTTTAACTGTTTGGTTGTGTTATGTCCTGTCATGTTTAAACTGAATTGATATGTTGCAACTTGCGTTGCATATTTTATTATGTCACGTGACCTTGTGTTGCTTACTTTAGATATGACAAAAATGCTACTTTTCCAGGCAAAATTAGGACAGGTTCCAGTGGCATGAATCTGTTTACCACTGGCTCCGTTTCTCCAGCCCTTCAACTATTTAAGGCATCACCAAGCCCAAAACTGCGAATGAGGCTGTGTGTTAAATTAGTGCTTCCAGTGCTCATTTTATGTGATACAGCCGCAAATCGACAAGATTGGGCCATAACATATCCCGGCACAACAACAACGGTCTAAATGACCATAATGGTGTTTCTTCTCAGTGGTATGTTTTGTAAAAGTGAAAACTCTTTACATGCATTATTCCACACTGTAAAGTGAAGTTTCTTTACGTCAGATTCTGACAATTTCGTAACCACTTAGCCAGTGCAAGCAAAGATAATATGAAATTCAAGGCTGGCTAACGACTAGATGAATTTTCGGGTTTTGATGTTGAATGCTCTTCCCAATCACAGGGATACAGCATCGTGTGCTGGCATTCCACCATGTGGTTAGAAACAGCCGCCAACTGGATCCTTTCCATGCAAGTTTTTTTTTTTTTAGAGTACAGCACTTAGCATGCTTGGATTTGTAGTTTGACTTTTTTCACTATGAATCTACATTCCAGTATGCACAATGCTGTTGGCTAAAAAGTAGTTAAAGGTTCCCAACATTAAAATTATTAGGATAACTGCTATATTTCAAATCTTGGCACTGATGTATATTTCCATTGTGCAGATAGGCTAAAGTTGCACAGTTTCAATCACACTGTTATGCTGTTGCACTGTTGAAATTTAACAGGGCCAGAGCCCTGCCAGGAATTTCATGAAACCAGCCATTCTTTCGTAAATATCTCTGTTTGACCTCCTTCCCCAGCTCTACCACATATTGGTATCCAAATACCATCTGCCAGCTGTTACAAATGGGCATTGGGTGCTTATACTAACTGTTAGACCTGGCACCTTGGCGTGAGTTTCCCTTCCACTTTTTGCTGATGTGCCTCCGATGTTTTGCTGGTTTTCCGATACTCAGGGCACTGCGCCACGGCTGACCCGTGCCGCAGTGCAAGTGCTCCCTACTGTAAATTGTACATGCGATTGGTATCCATGATTGGTTCATTGGATTTACTGTTAGTCCCTAGTAAGGGGCACTAGGAGTGCCGGGGCTTGTAGATGCCAATACTGCTAGTGGGCCTGCAGCGCTGGTTGCGCCACCCACCGAGGCAGCCGTAAAAGATGTGTCTGGGGACTGCGACCGCAGAACCCGCGTGCGGTCTCGTACTGTCACGCTAGCTGGGCAAGTGCACCCACTTGCCAGCCCGAACCTTCCCTTGACTACATATTAGTCACCCCTATTGTAGGCCTACGGGCAGGGTGCGTTGTAGGTGTAAGGTAGGACAAGCCCTGATGTGTGTGGCATGTCCTAGTAGTGACTTACAACCAAAATCATATTTCACTATTGAAGGCTACCTGCTCCCGTTAGGCCAGACTGAGCTGCTGGAATTATTACACCCTATAATCCTAGCAGGCTCAGGGAGCATGGTAGCGAGTCATGTTTAGTATGCCTGAACTCAGGATGATAAAATATTTCTTGTAGTCAAGTTTATTTTAGTATCCTGGGTTTGCAAATGCTACTTTTAGAAAGTTAGCATTTGCTTGCTTAACCATTTCGGCCCGCCTCTGCTGGTATGTGTATCTGACTGTCTGAGATGTGTGAGTGACAGGGCTGGGGGGATGACAGGTGGTGAATGCGCAGATTACACCTTAGTGGGAGGTAGGAGTGGCTCTTGACTCTGGATCTTGCTGTGCTCTACCACCACAATGCCGGCTCCACTCTCCTGGGGAGCGACTGATGACTCAGCCGACACCTGGCCCAGGAAGGGCGAAGCCCCCATCAACAAGGTACTCTGGCTGCCCCTATCCACACAATGGTGGCTCCACCTCCTGTGGGGCGTCTGATGTGCCTGCCCCTCACACTGAAAGCAGAAGCCGGAGTACACCCACCAGAGTACTCAAGGACTGAAAGTGGCTATGCAAAGGCCCCCCTGGCCTGCGGGAACAAAAGAAACACCGTATAAAAGAAGGAGCCCTGCTCCTTGAAAGTTAGATCCAGTTTGGGCTACAGAAGGAACTCTGCCCGACGAGAAGGACCGTGAAGGACAAGGAAGGGTACGGTCTCTTGCCTGTGTCCGGTGCCTTGCTGCCGAAGGAGAGGAAAAAGGAAAGACTACGAAAAGACTTTGGCTTTACAAGACTTTGTGCCAAACTCTGCTGAAACGATCTCCAAGGGCTCGCTCTGAACTTGCCCCCTGACCAGCGCCCCAGGACCAGTGGGCGCTACACCCTGAAGAAAGCAACTGTGTGTGCTGCTTATCGCTGCAGTACCGACGGAGGAATCTCCTCCAAGGCAACGACATCCACCTGACCACCGTGACCAGGGCCCAAAGCAACCGCGAAAGCAAAGTGAGGTCCAGCCGCCGCTGGCCCAAACACCGTGACCGCAACTGCACCGGGAGCCCGAGAGCAAAGCGAAGGAGGACCCGTCCGGTCCGAGCTCTCGAGTTGACTGCGCCACGAGCAGCCAATCCACTTGCAAAGACGGACAGTCGCCCTGTGAGAGTCCTCTGGGTCGGTAACTTGCCCGACAGCTCAGCTGTGAGCGCACAGCTGCACCGGCACTTGGCTGGGTACGTCCTGCACTTGGGGACCGTACTGCCACTTGCCGCCACCACACAGCCGCCGCCTACAGGATCGGAGCGAACGACGAAGAAAGGACCCTGCCGCCACAGAACACCGCTGCCCCGGATGACCCGTGACCTGCTCGGCTGAGAGCCGCAACGAACAGCGACCCCGGGAAGGCAACGCGACGTGGGACAGCTCCCCAGGAAGCCGTCCGCTCCACAAGAACTTTGTTGAACCGGCCGGAAGGCCCTAAAGAACACTTATTGCTCGAAAGAACTGTGGCAACCTGAACTAAGTAACTTGGAACCGCTATTTTGAAGTCTGATAACTGTATTCACTTGCCTGCTTGAAGTTTATATAAAGAGATATATTTTCAACGAATACAGTTTGGTCTCATTGTGTGGTGGGTTGGTTGTGACGGTGTAATATTGCAAGTGTTTAACCCTATGTGCCCCAAAAATTAGCCTACGACTGCTTAAGCCACACTACCTAGAGGGTAAGCAGAGGTTGTCTGGAAGGTAACCCTCAGCCCTGACGAGGAAGAGAGAGAGTCCGCCTACCACCGTACAAGTCAGAGGCCTCCGAAGTCATCTGCGGCGTCCCTCAAGGGTCATCTCTGAGCCCCACCCTCTTCAACGTCTACATGAGCCCCCTCGCGGCCATCGTGCGCAAACACAACCTCAGCATAATCTCCTACGCCGACGACACCCATCTGATCCTCTCCCTGACCAACGACCCCGCCTCCGCCAGAGCCAACCTGCACGAAGGGATGAAAGAGGTAGCCGAGTGGATGACGACCAGCCGCCTGAAACTGAACTCTGACAAGACGGAGGTCCTCATCCTGGGCTCTTCACCCTCCGCCTGGGACGACTCCTGGTGGCCTCCCGCCCTGGGCACCGCACCCAAACCGACAGACCACGCACGCAACCTGGGCTTCATCCTGGACTCCTCCCTCTCCATGACCAGGCAAGTCAACAACGTCTCCTCGGCGTGCTTCAACATCCTACGCATGCTACGGAAGATCTTCTGGTGGATCCCCACCGAGACCAGGAAGACCGTCACCCAGGCCCTCGTCACCAGCCGACTGGACTACGGCAACGCCCTCTACGCCGGTACCACCGCCAAGCTCCAGAAGAGACTCCAGCGGATCCCGAACGCCTCAGCCAGACTCATCCTCGACATCCCACGAACCAGCCACATCACCGGACATCTGAGAGACCTTCACTGGCTCCCCGTCAACAAAAGAATCACCTTCCGCCTCCTCACCCACGCACACAAAGCCCTACACGACCAGGGCCCGAGCTACCTCAACAGCGGAATCAACTTCTACGCTCCCAAACGCCACCTCCGATCAGCCAACCACGCCCTCGCCGCCGTCCCCCGCATCCGAAGAGCGACTACGGGAGGAAGGTCCTTCTCCTACCTGGCCGCCAAGACCTGGAACTCCCTCCCTCCCGACCTGCGCCTGACCCAAGACCACCTCTCCTTCAGGAAGAAGCTGAAGACCTGGCTGTTCGAGCAGTAGCGGCACCCCCCCCCCCCCCCCAGCGCCTTGAGACCCTACGGGTAGGTAGCGCGCTCTATAAGTGTCACTGATTGATTGATTGATTGAGAGTCCCTGCTTGTCGCCAGTGTCGCCACTGCGCCAACTAGAGCCTCCCCCTTCCTACATTGGACGCAGCGGTGAGGATTTTTCGAACCTACATTTGCAATATTTATACCTGAGCTTCTGACCATCGCGCAGTGATTACAGTCCAGTTACTAGCCACAGACTTTGCTTTTGAATTTTGCCGAAAAGAAGATTCCGAGTGTGAGAACCATGCCGGGCGCGAAGAGCCTGGATGGAGCGGAGTCCACGACCTCGGAGGTGTTGGAGGTCGAGTGGGACGCCGCGAAGCTGGATACGTACTCCAGAACGGAACTTAAGTTTTTTTGTAGGAAACTCAAGGTTCCGCACACTGGTTGCAGGAATAAGCCAGAGCTCTACAAGGCCCTGAAAGCCTGGGTAGAGTCCAGAAAGGCCCCGGAAGATCAAGACGCCCTCGCGGAGCAAGTTGCAACGGAGGAGCAGAATGCACTTGGGGATCTGGTGGATCTCGAAAGGCAAGACAGCGTGCACAGCTTTGGTAAAGGCCTGTCGCCAGAGGAGCTGGCAGATAGGAAAGAAACAAGGAATCACGAGAGGAAGCTGGCAGAATTAAAAATCCAACTGGAGCTTGAAACAAAAAGAATGGCGCTGGAAGAGCGAAAGCACCAAATGGATTACGAAGTGAAAATGAGGGAGATGAGTCTGAAGGAGAGAGGCTTGGATCATCCTCCCTCTGGTGGCAGCACATCGCCAGTGCAGGTAGAGTCAAGAGTGCACATCCCGAAGGACGTAGTCAAAGAGTTCTTTAAGGGGGATGACATAGGACAGTGGTTTAGGGCATACGAGGTAGCCATGTCCTCCCACCGGGTCCCTGACAAGGATTGGGGAGCGGGGTTGTGGGGAAGGTTCCTTAGCGAAGGGCGAGATACCTTGCTAGATTTGCCCATTGAAAATCAGAGATCCTATTCCCACATGAAAGAAGCTTTAATGAACAGGTACGGGCTTACCCCTGAAATGTATAGACAGAAGTTTAGGGGATGTACTAAGCGGCCTGGGAATACGTATGTGGAGTATGTGACTTACTTTTGCAGAGCACTGGATGGTTGGGTGAAGGGTAGCAAAGTGAATGATTTTCAAGGTCTCTTTGATTTAATTGCATGGGAGCACTTGTCTGATCACTGTTTTCCTGAGTTACGCCAACACCTGATCGATAGCAAGCTGTCCAACCCGAGGAAGCTTGCTGAGGAGGCGGACCGCTGGCTCAGCACCAGGGTCCACAAGGGTCCCGTGGGAGACTCCGCCAAGAGTGGGCAGGGTCCCCAGCAGAAGAGTGGGGGGGACAAGGAGGGAAAACAGAAAGGGTTCCAAAAAGGCCCCCAAAGTAGTTCCCAGGGGAACCCGCAGCAGGGTTCTCAGCCTCCCCCACCCCCGAAGCAGAATGGGGCCCCAACAGGTAAACCTGTTCCAAAGGGGCCCTTCAATTGTTACAAATGTGGCGAGCCTGGGCACATATCCAGTGACCCCAAGTGTCGCCTGTTTGGAAAACCCGCACCCACTGGTGCTCCTCCCCGTCAAGTGACTAGTGTTCACTTAGGAGAAGAAGTGATGGTCCCGGGGGGTGGAGATCCCGTTCACATGACCCTGGTCTCGCTAGGAGACAGTGAGATGATCCCTACGAACTACCTGCCCTCTAACACTAAGAAATATGGGCAGGTGGTGATCATCAATGGCAAGGAAGCTGAGGCTCTTAGAGACACAGGAGCCAGTGTGACTGCAGTGAGGCAGCACCTGGTGTCTCAAGAGCAGGTTGTACCCCATGCCTACTGTAGGGTTATCAACGCTGATAATTCGGAGAGTCAGTGTCCGATGGCTCAAGTTCCCTTCGAGTGGGGGGGGGTCTCTGGTACTCTGCAGGTCTGTGTAAGGAAAACCATGCCTGTTGACTGTTTGCTAGGGAATGACTTGGAGCACTCCCCTTGGGAAAAGGTGGAGAAAACGACTCACCTGCGGATGGTGGGTCTGCCTGACTGGGCGTGCGTGACCACCTGGTCAATGGCAGCCAGTAGGGGTGATCAAGAGGTCCTGGGGCCTGAAGGAGAGGCCCAGGAACCGGCCTTAGGGAGAAGGCGCAGGGAGCGCGGGAAACCGGCCCCTGAAGTTCCCACGGTCCAGGAGGAGGCAGACCTTGAGGGGGATGCCCTGGAGCCTACAGGGGAACAGATCGCCGAACTGGGGGACCTGCCTGAGCTGACCCATTGGCAGCAAGAAGGAGGACCCTCCAGGGAGGAATTCTGCAAGGAGCAGAAAGAATGCCCTTCTCTCGTGGGGATGCGGCAGCAGGCTGCAGACCAGGCCAATGGTGTTCAGGCCAAAACACATTATGTGTACTGGGAGAACGACCTCCTGTATTCAGAGCCTAAGGCTGCTGAACCTGGGTCAGCCCGTGTGCTGGTGGTACCCCAGAAGTTCAGAGCCTTCCTACTGGGTCTGGCTCATGATGTGCCTTTAGCAGGACATTTGGGGATGGACAAGACCTATGACAGGCTTGTCACCCACTTTTACTGGCCCCAAATGCACAAGAGCTCAGACGCTCATTGTAGAACCTGTCCGACTTGCCAGGCAAGTGGGAAGACCGGAGGGAAAAACAAGGCTCCCCTCCAACCCTTTCCTGTGGTCGGTACGCCATTCCAGCGAATGGGTATTGACATCGTTGGGCCTCTGGACCCCAAGACAGCCATGGGCAACAGGTTCATCCTGGTCTTGGTGGATCATGCCACTCGGTACCCTGAAGCTATCCCTCTGAGGACAGTGACGGCCCCCGTGGTGGGACGTGCACTGATGGGAATTTTCTCACGAGTAGGATTCCCTCTAGAGGTGGTGAGCGACAGGGGGACCAACTTCATATCCAAGTACATGAAGTCCCTTTGGCAAGAGTGTGGCGTAACGTATAAGTTCACCACGCCTTACCATCCCCAAGGTAACGGGTTGGTTGAGAGATTCAACCGAACCCTGAAAGGCATGATCATGGGCCTAGAAGGTCCAATGAGGCGTAAGTGGGACGTCCTCTTACCATGCCTGCTCTTTGCATATCGCGAGGTACCACAGAAGTCCCTAGGGTTCAGCCCCTTTGAGCTACTGTACGGTCACCCCGTGAGAGGACCACTGAGTTTGGTAAAGGAAGGCTGGGAGCAATCTCCCAGGAAACCTCCCCAGAATGTATATAGCTACATGCTGGCCTTCAGAAACCAAACCAGACGCTTCAGACAACTTGCCGAGGCAAATCTGGAAGCAAGCCAGGAGGAGATGAAGCGGTGGTACGACCAGAATGCCACTCTGGTCGAGCTTCAGCCTGGACAAGAGGTGTATGTCCTGGCCCCAGTGGAGCCCTGTGCCCTTCAGGATAAGTGGACAGGCCCATTTGAGGTTGTGGAGCGCAAGAGCCCAGTGACATACTTGGTGGACATGAAGACGCCCAGGAACCCTTTAAGGGTCCTACATGTCAACCGCCTCAAGCCCCACTTACGAAGGTCCGAAGTGGGCATGTTGTTGGCAACTGATGACGGAATGGAGGAGGAGTCAGAGCCTCTTCCTGACCTCTTAGTGGCCTGTGAGAAAGACGGGTCAGTGGATGGAGTTAACCTCTCACCCACCCTGACCCCCGAGCAACAGGAAGACTGACGCCAGTTGCTGGGGCAGTTTCCAGATCTGTTCTCCCTGGTTCCGAGTGTCACAGATTGGTGCGCCCATGATGTGGACACTGGAGACAGCTTACCTGTGAAGCATAAGGCTTACAGAGTGACTGACAGGGTCCGGGCCTGCATTAAGGAGGAGGTCTCCAAGATGCTTGCCCTTGGGGTGGTTGAGTCTTCCAGCAGTCCTTGATCTAGGCCCGTGGTCTTGGTCCCAAAGGCTGCTGCGCCGGGAGCCACACCCGAACTCCGGTTCTGTGTGGACTACAGAGGACTCAATTCAGTCACGAAGACTGACGCGCACCCCATCCCCAGAGCGGATGAGCTCATTGATCGGCTAGGGGCTGCCCGGTTCCTCAGCACGTTTGATTTAACGTCTGGGTACTGGCAGATCGCCTTGACCGATGGGCAAAGGAGAGGTCGGCATTCTCGACACCAGATGGGTATTTCCAGTTCCGGGTTATGCCATTTGGGATGAAGAATGCCCCTGCCACCTTTCAGAGATTGGTCAACCAGGTGTTGGCTGGGCTGGACGAGTTCAGTGCCGCCTACCTGGATGACATTGCGGTGTTCAGTGGCACCTGGCCAGAACACCTGCGACACCTCTGGGAAGTGTTGATGGCCCTGCGCAGAGCAGGCCTCACAATCAAGGCAAGCAAGTGCCAGATTGGGCAGGGTTCAGTGGTGTACTTGGGACACCAAGTGGGGAGTGGCATGGTAGCACCCTTGCAACCCAAAATTGAGACCATCCTGGCTTGGGAACCCCCCAAGACCCAGACTGCGGTGAGAGCCTTCCTGGGGCTCACTGGGTATTACAGGAGGTTTGTCAAGGTCTATGGCACGATTGTGACCCCCTTGACAGAGCTGACTTCGAAGAAGCAGCCCAGGAATGTGATTTGGACTGACACCTGTCAGAAGGCTTTTGACACCCTGAAGACTGCCATGTGCATGGCGCCCGTGCTCCTGGCTCCTGATTTCTCCAAGGAATTCATAGTGCAAACAGACGCTTCAGAGCATGGTGTAGGGGCTGTTCTTTCACAGATGACTGATGAGGGCTTTGACCAACCCGTAGCCTTCATAAGTAGGAGGTTACTTCCACGGGAAAGTAGGTGGAGTGCAATAGAGCGTGAAGCATTTGCTGTGGTCTGGGCGCTGAAGAAGCTAAGACCCTACTTGTTTGGGTCTCACTTCCGAGTTCAGACGGACCACAGGCCCCTCAGATGGTTGATGCAAATGAGGGGTGAGAACCCGAAACTGTTGAGGTGGTCCATTTCTCTACAGACTATGGACTTTACGGTGGAACACCGCCCTGGCACCGATCACGCCAACGCTGACGGTCTGTCCAGATTTTTCCGCCTTAGTGATGTGGAACTCCCTGGGGAAGGGTAGTTCCTCCCACATTTCAGCTGGAGGGGACACATGTTAGACCTGGCACCTTGGCGTGAGTTTCCCTTCCACTTTTTGCTGATGTGCCTCCGATGTTTTGCTGGTTTTCCGATACTCAGGGCACTGCGCCACGGCTGACCCGTGCCGCAGTGCAAGTGCTCCCTACTGTAAATTGTACATGCGATTGGTATCCATGATTGGTTCATTGGATTTACTGTTAGTCCCTAGTAAGGGGCACTAGGAGTGCCGGGGCTTGTAGATGCCAATACTGCTAGTGGGCCTGCAGCGCTGGTTGCGCCACCCACCGAGGCAGCCGTAAAAGATGTGTCTGGGGACTGCGACCGCAGAACCCGCGTGCGGTCTCGTACTGTCACGCTAGCTGGGCAAGTGCACCCACTTGCCAGCCCGAACCTTCCCTTGACTACATATTAGTCACCCCTATGGTAGGCCTACGGGCAGGGTGCGTTGTAGGTGTAAGGTAGGACAAGCCCTGATGTGTGTGGCATGTCCTAGTAGTGACTTACAACCAAAATCGTATTTCACTATTGAAGGCTACCTGCTCCCGTTAGGCCAGACTGAGCTGCTGGAATTATTACACCCTATAATCCCAGCAGGCTCAGGGAGCATGGTAGCGAGTCATGTTTAGTATGCCTGAACTCAGGATGATAAAATATTTCTTGTAGTGAAGTTTATTTTAGTATCCTGGGTTTGCAAATGCTACTTTTAGAAAGTTAGCATTTGCTTGCTTAACCATTTCGGCCCGCCTCTGCTGGTATGTGTATCTGACTGTCTGGGATGTGTGAGTGACAGGGCTGGGGGGATGACAGGTGGTGAATGCGCAGATTACACCTTAGTGGGAGGTAGGAGTGGCTCTTGACTCTGGATCTTGCTGTGCTCTACCACCACAATGCCGGCTCCACTCTCCTGGGGAGCGACTGATGACTCAGCCGACACCTGGCCCAGGAAGGGCGAAGCCCCCATCAACAAGGTACTCTGGCTGCCCCTATCCACACAATGGTGGCTCCACCTCCTGTGGGGCGTCTGATGCGCCTGCCCCTCACACTGAAAGCAGAAGCCGGAGTACACCCACCAGAGTACTCAAGGACTGAAAGTGGCTATGCAAAGGCCCCCCTGGCCTGCGGGAACAAAAGAAACACCGTATAAAAGAAGGAGCCCTGCTCCTTGAAAGTTAGATCCAGTTTGGGCTACAGAAGGAACTCTGCCCGACGAGAAGGACCGTGAAGGACCACCGTGACCGGGGCCCAAAGCAACCGCGAAAGCAGAGTGAGGTCCAGCCGCCGCTGGCCCGAACACCGTGACCGCAACTGCACCGGGAGCCCGAGAGCAAAGCGAAGGAGGACCCGTCCGGTCCGAGCTCTCGAGTTGACTGCGCCACGAGCAGCCAATCCACTTGCAAAGACGGACAGTCGCCCTGTGAGAGTCCTCTGGGTCGGTAACTTGCCCGACAGCTCAGCTGTGAGCGCACAGCTGCACCGGCACTTGGCTGGGTACGTCCTGCACTTGGGGACTGTACTGCCACTTGCCGCCACCACACAGCCGCCGCCTACAGGATCGGAGCGAACGACGAAGAAAGGACCCTGCCGCCACAGAACACCGCTGCCCCGGATGACCCGTGACCTGCTCGGCTGAGAGCCGCAACGAACAGCGACCCCGGGAAGGCAACGCGACGTGGGACAGCTCCCCTGGAAGCCGTCCGCTCCACAAGAACTTTGTTGAACCGGCCGGAAGGCCCTAAAGAACACTTATTGCTCGAAAGAACTGTGGCAACCTGAACTAAGTAACTTGGAACCGCTATTTTGAAGTCTGATAACTGTATTCACTTGCCTGCTTGAAGTTTATATAAAGAGATATATTTTCAACGAATACAGTTTGGTCTCATTGTGTGGTGGGTTGGTTGTGACGGTGTAATATTGCAAGTGTTTAACCCTATGTGCCCCAAAGATTAGCCTACGACTGCTTAAGCCACACTACCTAGAGGGTAAGCAGAGGTTGTCTGGAAGGTAACCCTCAGCCCTGACGAGGAAGAGAGAGTCCCTGCTTGTCGCCAGTGTCGCCACTGCGCCAACTAGAGCCTCCCCCTTCCTACACTAACTATACCAAAGGAATACAAAAAGACTTTCAGTCACCTAGCACAATCACTATTGTTTCACTATAGTTTTACTACTTTCTGCCTTGGTAGTGATGACACAAGGCAATGCAAAAGTGTTTCCTTTTGTTGTGCGGGCCAATCTGTGCAATACTCTGGAGTAGAAGTAGTGGAAGTCATTGCTCTGAAGTAGTAGTAGTAATTAAAAGTGTGCCCTTTTAATATCAAAATGCTGGCCCGCTATATCAGCAAATCAAATCAAATCGTAAATCATACGTTCTTATATAGCGCCTTTCACCGTAAGGTCTCAAGGTGCTTGCTTTGAGAACCTGTCCTGGCTTTTCCCTGCAAGATAACCCCTACTGGGCATCTCCAAGGTGAAAGCCAGGCATCCCACCGCGGTGGCCGTAGTGGAGATTAAGCAAGCTATTGCACAGAGTTGCAGAGTGTGAACCCATGATTCGAGTAGGCACCAAGGCGAGAATTATCAAGTCCGTGGACATTTTGAGCTCAAGACCCTGCCTGCGTTGGGGAGCGAACCCTGGTCCCGGGGCTGCCTCCTCTCCCCTCTAACCGGTGAGCCACACTTCTCCTGTCAAATATTAACGTCACAAAACATTAAAAAATGAAGACAAGATTTGTCATCGTCATATATTTCAATTTGTTTCGTGTTTTAACAACAATTTACATTTTTGTTTTAATACATTAAGCCGGCTTTTTCTGAGTTAGTTGAAAGTTCCAAGCCGCCATCTTTTTAGAAGCGCCGGCGGTGAATCGTGATTGGCCAAGGCCATTTGACTGGGGACACATTACCTGCATAATACACCACCCCTTGCCCCACCCCCGCTCATGCAGCTCGAGTCTGGCATCCTATTAACAAAGCGCGAGCAAGAACGCTCAAGTGCTTCAAAATGATATTTTTAAATTGGTGTTTGCTTAAACAGACACCAAGGTCAGCGCAGACATAACCTAACGCGGGAGCCTGATTAGATCACACGACATTTCCTCACTTGAGTTCGCTCTCTAATCTGATCCCTTGGCATCAAGGCTAAGGCCGCTGGTGCCCACAATGCACAATTGGACTACGGTGTATGTTGCCTTTTGCTCCCGCCTGGAAACTGTATTCTTTTTTATATAATAATAGGGCAGGCGTGATTCATGGGCATAAAGGCGCCGTGTCACATTGTTGTGAAGGTCCGGAACAAGGTCCCCTTAGAAAGCGTGGCTTTATGACATTATTGATTTATTCTGTACCTGCTGTTAAAAAAACTGCACCAGACAGACAATAAAAAATAACTGTGGTAATCATATAACAGCTTCCTGCTGCGAAAATGGATTTTACAGTTAAAGGCACCAGTGTTTTTTTTCGTTTTTGAAGTTTCAATTAAAAACGTCTTTTCAAAGTGGCATTAGGAATTGTTAAGAACGTTTTTAACTGTTATATGTGTGTTTTATAAAACAATGCCTGGTGTCTGATGTGATTTACCGATTAGTGTCTTGGGAGTGATGTGGGGGACCCCTTGATCGTTAAACTCTTCGAGTCTCATGAGGACATAAAAAAAAAAAATTCTCAAACAAAATAAAAATGTCTAAGTTTATCTTACATAATGAAAAGTATTTTGTTTTGTAATGTGGGTCCTAAATCCGCGAGTTTGCTGTTTGTGGTTGCTGAATGTGTTTCACAATGCCGGTCACAAATGTCCTACCTTCTCAATTAAAGAAAAGTTATACAATGATTGCTCAGATAGTTATACTCAAAGATTTAACAGTAAAATCCTCACAAACCGCATGCTGAGTGCACTGCATCCCATTAGGAACTGGGCGTTTTCCCTCAAAAGAAATGAACGACATTTATGACATATTTATTTTTTGCCCTTATCCGTGAGCCCACGGAGACTCATCCGCCATTTGTTACAGCAAAGGTCACCGGAGGAACGTCATCAAGGCATTAATCTATGCATCAGAGCCACGCCCTCCCAATCAGTTAGCGATTAAACTGAAAGTGCTCGATCAACTCAGAGAAGCCGCCCTTTGGGGGACACAGTTTATTGCTTATTTGATAACACCAATAGCAGGTGGAACATAATTCTCGTGTATATTCAATTAAAAATAAACCAATCTTATTCCAATTATTGCTCCTGTCCTAATAATATTCAATTCTGGGGGGTGGTTGATCACATGCGGTTTTTAGGCTTAACTTGCCACCTTGTAAACTGTCCTTCAGCTGGCTACTGACATGCTTGTCCTACCAGTGCTAGGTCCCCACCGCTGCCACCTCTGGTACTTTGTTGGCCTCTCCCCAGTAGCCCTGCCATTTGCATCACATCCAAAGTTCTGGGTGTAATGGATGATGCAAAATGTAATAGTTCTTTTAACCTCTTTAATCGGTGTCTTTGGGGCAGACTGCCATTGCTACGGTCTGTCGAGGGGACAAGCACAAGACCAGGAGGCTCCAGGTGCCAAGCAACGTAAGTATAATTGCTGAATATACCGGAGCACGGTTTTTTGCGCATGTGCAGAGAGGAGATGCTTGGACACTTGGACGCTTGGTGCTCGCGGTGCTCGCGGTCCGCGAAACTTGGGGTAATTGTAGCCGCAGCCGCTTGCGCTGCACCATCTGCACCACTAACCTGCCCGCCGGCGGAGTTTGGTTCCCGGCTCCCGGCTCCCGGCTCGAGGGTTTCAACGGAGGCAGCGGGGCTCGCTCCTGGCAGCGCGAGGGCTCAAGAGGCGTTGGCCAGAGGTCAGAGGCCGGAAGCAAGAGCCAGAGGAGGGAGCCAGAGAGCCGGTGAGAGCCACTGATCGCCAGGAAACACCAGCAGGAGACGGGAGCAGGCAACCTCATCCCATCCCTGTCCTGGCACCATCCCGTCACCATCCTGTTGTGCTCACCACGGTAGTGGTGCGGGAGAGAGAGCGAGAGCTCCAGCGGCGGCAGCCCGAGCACAGCCAGTAACCAGTGAGCAGGTGCGTTTGCGGAGTGGGTGAGCCGCTGGCGGGTGTGAGCGGGTGTTAGCGCTGAGCTGGGATAATAATCCAACACGGTCCCTACGCTGTCGCTGCCACACCACAGCCGTCTCCCCCCAAATTCATTGTTAGAACCCGTATCAGCACCTCGAGCCCCGTCCCCTGAGCCACGAGCCACAAGTCAACAACCTCCAGCAAGGCGCTGTCCTCATTGCAGTCACGCTGGACCGCAGAGTTCCACGGCAGAAGGTGGAAGGGGAGCACGTCTAACCAAACTAGCACTGCCCAGTTCGCCTGGCCCCCGGACTAAAACCCGGAAACCCGACCCAGGTCCCCAGCAGCAGGAACCCGAGGAAAGGCGCCGGAGGGGTCAGCCGGGGGGGCAGAGAGCATCGGAGCCAGCACCAACCGCCGTAGCCTGAGGAGGAGTCCCGCGGTGTGCGGTGTGCCAAAACAGAGGCAGACAGTGAGCACCTGTAGTACAAACACGCAGGAAGAGGGCGATTAAGACAAAATCGTGCCGAACGGAGTAGAGGGCCAAGAGCCCTAATCGGGGCACAATGAGGTCGGGGAGAACGCGACGACCGGTGGAAAACAAGAAGCCCTTGAAAAATTCAAAGAAGTTAAACGTAGCGGATACATCTTCGGGGGCTCAAGCCGACCAAAGGGAGAGGTTGGTCTCAGCACCCACCCCCGAATCAACGTCAAAATTCTCCAGTAAGTCAGGGCTCTTAAAATTCTTCTACTTAAAGGATCCAATTGCAGCGATCTACACGTCATCAGCTGAAGCAAGCAACTTACCAAATCCAATTAATGTTCTACCCTCCCTGGACAAAAACAAGTCAAGTACGAGTGACGGGCCAATCCCCTGTACACAACCCAAGGGCCTCTCTCCTAATGGAAGCAAACTGACAATTGCCGCACAAGTACACCATTCAAATGCCCACGAAGGGGAGAACAATCACTCAGAAGCTCAAAAGCACACGATGGTGGACGATACCACAAAAGACCACAGTAGGTCAATAACTGACATTATAATACCAACTGATGTGGCGGAAGTAAAAAATCCTAAAGGTCCGATAAGACCCCAGGACAGTATAATATCAACCAACGTGGTGGAAGTAAATGATCCTAATAGTACGACAAGACTAAAGGAGGGCTCAAAAAGCTAGGCTAACCTACATGCAGAATCCATGATTGATAGTGATCCATGGCAAAAACCATTGTTCTTGTCAAATGATTCAGAATTGGAAGAACTGACGGAAAGGATCTCAATGTACCTAGAAACCCAAGGCAGAGCACTACGATCTGAGCCAAGTCCGAAAAATCTATACCCGAGTCTAGGCCTGGCGATGCCTACACCTCGAGGGCCAGTAGAAAAAAGAAACCACCAAAACCACACTATAAATAACAGTAACAACATGACAATAAACGACCCCTACATAAATCATACTGCACCAATTACCATCTCGTCGGGCAGTCCGATGGTCATTGATTCGAAAGTTTCAAATGAGTCTCAAGAAGACCTGTCACCCATTTGGATTAAGTCATTACTAAATTCTCTAGATCAAGCTATAAAAGCTCTGAACTTTCAATCGAATAAAATGGAGGTGCAGATTGACCTCATTACTTTGGTGGCAGGCCACATTGCGGGCTTAAACTAAAAAATGGACACACTTACTTCACTATTAAGAAACCAAGGGAAATTAGAAGCCCAATCAGAGTTTGATAAACAACAGCTTTGCTGCGGTTGCGGTTCAATAATTGAAAAACTAGCAAGTTTGCCAGCAATTCTGACGGACATTCCACGGGAAGTAAGACAACCTCACAACCCAGTTGAATAGACCACAAAACTCACCCCAGAAAAATTACACTTCTGCAACAGGTTAATTTCAAAGGAGCATTCAACCAGTAATCACTCGAAGGCCTCAGAACACATCTCAAGGGAAGTGGGGCTAGAAAGATCAGTACAAGTTCAGGAACCAGTATCGTCCTCCCAAATTTTAATTGAAGAGGAAAAAATTGCAGTCAAGGAGGAAAAAACAGTAACCAAGAGACAAAAGAAAAAGGCCAGGAAAGCTAGGCTAAAGTATAAACAGCAACAATCCTCAGACCCAGGGAAGATGTTTTCAATCTTCAACGCCAACTCCACCCAGGTCTCCAATTCCGATTGTCCCACCATGTCTCAAGACGGCAAGGTTGGTTCAACGCAGTCGCCAGTGAATCAAGAGTCCCAAATACCCCGAGGGTGGACAAACCTAGGCAGAGTTCAACCATAACATCCGTTAACCATCACAGCATAACGAATTTGGTTTTATCCGAAGCTCCTAGCGGCCCAACGGAAAATCCATCAGTACCAAAAAACATCAGGAGTCACAAGGAAGGAATTGCCGTTTTTACCAGGATTACCAAAAATGGAAGCCTAGAGTAAATAAGGCCCAGAGAAAACACGGGAGACCATATAGGGGGACAAGGTCAGTCAAACCCGGCCAACAATAATTGTCCAGGGTCCATCGGAAAACAGCCCGCCTGTCCGAAATCAGGATCCCTCCTAAATAATAAGTCAGAAGAATCTCAAGGATCACAGCTAAAAACTGTACCCACCCGCATGTGCGTTACTGTCTCGGAAAAGCACCGCACCTGTGCCCTATTACAAACTCGGCATAATTCTCCTTCAAAAGGTTATCACAACCCAGGTACAATTCATAGCACAACCAATCCAATGCCGTCAGCAATTACGGATCAGGGGCAAGATCCCTCCGCATCATCTTCCAAACCCAATGAAATTACGAAGCCACAACAGTATAAAGACGCTAAAAAAATCCTTCTCCTCTCTGAAATTACATCACACAATTTAACATTCATCCCGGAATATTCATCAAAGTGGCTTCAGGACTTCCTAAACCGGGGCAACCTGCTAAGATTATTCCAGGAAATAGAGGAGTTAAACTAGATAACTTCACAGGACCTCCTGACCGTGGAATTCAAAAGAATCCCCCAGCATATAGAATCTGAAGTCACCGTCACAACGTGGGCTTCAAAAGCCATTGCTGACAAGATATTCTCCACAAGAGAGCACTTCGAAACATGGGGAATCTCGCTCTTAAGAAACACAATCCCAAGATACCCATTTCCGTTACAAAAAATCACCCTTAATGATACAAAGGGTATCGGGGAAAAATGTTCTCCGTACTCCTGTCTATTAGGAGCCCGTGCTACCTCTCCAGCCGTTGCAAGCATAGCGGAAGGTGTAAACTTGACAGATTACAACCAACCAACTAGGCAGCCCGGTCAGGACACAACAGATTGGTCCTGGGTCCCAAGGTTCCTGTGTAAAAAGGGACCCTAACACGGAGAAACATTTTTCCTGGTCTCCACGTAGGAGGGAGGAAACGCAGAGTGTTAAAACTATCTCAACAAAAATCTCAGTATGCACATGGAACGTACATGGTTTCCATGAAATGGAGCTAGACCATGAAACTCAATTCTTTTTTTCCAACCAAGATATAATCCTGATTCAGGAGACATGGAAATTAGCTCCAAGTGTAATCCCAGGCTTTAAGACCCACTACATCCCAGCAGAAAGACACTCAAACTTTGGGCACCCCCGGGGTGGTTTATCAACTCATATCTCTCAAAAATTTAACTGGTCTTCAGAAGCACTGGATATAGGACTCAACAGGGTACAAGCGATCAGAATCACAGAATCTATGTCAGCTGGGCACAAAAAATGGCAAATTATAATCCTCAACGTCTATATCCACCCGGATCGTAAGTTACAACAAGAAAAACAAATATGCCTGACGTCGCTGATTAAAACGATGCAAAAAACCTTCCTAGGATGTCCTCTATTAATCTCAGGGGACTTCAACTGTGATCTTATTGGAAAGTTGAGGGCAAAAGAATTCACGCGACTGCCCAAAGGAGGCCTCAGGTTAGCCTTCGATCCAAAAGTCCTGTGTCTGACAGTTCTAAACGGCAACATAATGGGGGAAAGGCCGGCAGGCATCACGTTCTTGAGCGGTAGGGCCCACTCAACAATAGACTACACAATAGTAAGTGACGATTTAATCCCAGATATTGAGACCTTCAAAATCGTCCAACGACCAGAAAGCGATCACTTCCCCCAAATAACTTCCCTAAACACTGCACCCAACTTGGCACCGAAACGAGTAAGTCTGATTCACCAAGCCGCTAAATTCAACTTAAAGAAACTAAAATGGAGATGAGAAATGCATGGAAAAATTCAGCGTTCCGTAATTGCTCGAAAATCCGAGTTAGTGATGCAAAAAAAGGAGGACCTCGTAAAAAATTGGGAGCTATTGGTCCTGGACCTTCTTCATAAATTTCCTGCAACTTCAGGTGTACTGAGTAAGTCCACCCCTAAAAAAGAGCCCTGGTTTTCCAACGAACTAAGAACAAAGAAAAAGAGGGTAGCAAATGCTGTTCGTCACCTTGCTCGGAAAAAAAACTGGGGTTACCAACAAACAAAGGGGTTCTGACAGAAGCCAGAAGCACTTATAGGAAGGCATTAAACATCGCAAAAACTGCCTACAAGGAGAAGCTATGGAATAGATTGTTAAGTACTGGAAAACACCCCAATAGTCGAGAATTTTGGGGCATTATCAACGACCTAAATAAAGGACAAAAACTCTATCAGGAAGCGGGAGTAGGAGCTGACGCTTGGTCTCAACACGTGCAATCCCTTTACTGCATAACAACAACAGGTCTCCCAAATAATATGCAGGTAACAAACACAGTAAAGAATGGCCAGTTGGCAATTTACGACCCAGGCATAGAAGGACCGGTGATAAAGGATTGCTCAAAAGAGGAAATTAAAGTCCCAGAATTAACAACCAGAGGGGAACTCTGTAAAATCATCATCAGGCTAAAGGCTGAAGGAGCACCAGGTCCGAATGGACTGCCCAACGCCATCTTTAAACATGACCCGTTTTTTTGGGCAGAAATCCTGACACCATTGTTTAACCAAATCTACTGTGACACACAGGTACCTGCATCATGGAAGGGTAATGTGATTCACCCAATATTTAAACAAGGCGACCATGGCAACCCAACAAATTATAGACTTATATCACTGATAGACGTGGAAGCTAAGCTCTATGCCTCTTGTATCCTCCTTAAGTTGCAAGACTGGATTGAAGAATCTCAGAGAATCCCCCGGTTCCAGACAGGATTTAGGAGGGATATGGGGACGATCACCAACTTAACTTGCCTGTCACTATTAATGGACAGAATAGCAGTAAAGGGCGCACGATTATATGCCTGTTTTGTTGACATCAAATCTGCATTGAGTAAATCGAGAGCGTCTATGGGAAAAATTGCAGCTTTGGGGGACGCCATCAAAATTAATTCAGGCAATAAAAGCTTTGCACGAAGATACATGGGCAAAGGTTAAATTGGGAGATGGAGCTCATACAACAAGGAACATACCAACATACCAGGGCCTAAAACAAGGCTGTGTTCTAGCGCCCACCCTTTTTAACCTATTCCTTTCCGATCTCGCAAAAGTGTTGGACACAGATGAGGTGCACCCTCCGTCATTGGCAAACCGGCGAATTCCCTGTCTGCAAAACGCAGATGACATTGTCCTGCTGAGAAAAACCCCAGTTGGTCTACAAAGAGCTTTAAACATCTTATCAGGGTACTTAAGACAAGAAGGACTGGAGCTAAACAAAGAAAAAACCAAAGTAGTACGTTTAGTGGACCCAAAAAAACGTAGTTACACATGGTCATTTAACGGGACGAAGGTGAACGAACAAGGTTCATACAACTACCTTGGAGTAACAATATCCCAGGGAGCAAAACTAACAGACCACAAAACTGCAATACGAGCAAAAGCACAAAGTCTAATCTTTGCTTACCGGTTGCTAAAAACAAAAATGAATTGCCCGAACTATAGTCACCTCTTGAAGGTCATGTCGGCTCAAATTTTACCATCATTATCTTACGGTCTCGTCACCTGGTGCGGTAAGGAAGGTGACCTGTTAAACAAGCTGCAAACCAAAATCTACAAAGCAGTTTTTAACCTTCCAAAGAGTGCTTAAGCCCCGCAAGTAAGGCTGGAATTCGGTCTGCAAAACCAGAAATATAGGAGCATGAGCGGCTTCATAAAACTATGTCACAAATTAAGATCTGCAGATCCGGATTCAATGGATCGGTTAAACTGGGAAGTCATAAAAAATCAAGGAGTGACTGGATCCCTTTGCCCTTGGGGAAAATACCTGAAAACTTGCGTGAGAGAGCTGGGGCTGGAAGGAATTTGGGAATCTGTGACGGATAAAGCATCCATAAGTAGATTAGCCAATAAGGCAGCAAGGATGAAATCTTTTCAAGATGACAAAGCGTTACTTCTCAAGCGGCGACATGGTTGGACCATAATCAACTCCTTCAAAGCTGGACCACCGCACGCATATTTAACCTCTCATTTTAATGTGCACATAAAAAGAGCTTTTACAGCCAATAGGATGGGTATGCACATTTCGAAAGACTTAGTACCATCCTGGAAAGATAAACACCAGACTGAGAGTTGTAGACTTTGTGGCTACAAAACGGAATCATTAGCCCACTTTTTGTGCGTCTGTCCGGCTCTCCTGATACAACGTCGAAGATTACTAAAACAGATTTGCAACGAGTTAAAAATCCACACCTGTAGGCAAGCGGTAACTTGCTGGCTAGGAGGGAGTTCAATTATTTTTGCATGCCGGGGAATAAAATTCCTGGCAGAATTGAATAAATGCCTGAGTCTTGTGGAACAAGGACATGATGAAATACGCAGTGTAATAACTCTGCCTTGATCCCTATGACTGGTAAACTTTGCATAAACACGTAATAATCATTTTGTCCTCTTAACGCCGGTGGGTGTTTCCCTGAAAGAAACCCGTTTTAAAACTGTGTTATTTCATTTTAGCAAATGAAGAGTCCAATCTTTTTTAGTAGCATTTATTTTTTGTATAATATTGACTGTGGAAATTGTAATGATTTTAATTAATTATGCAATAAACCTCTTTTGAACTTAAATTTGAACTTAAAGGTCCGACATGCCCTGCCTCCAAGGAATCCAAGCCATAACTTACCCTACTGCAGCTGCGTGCCATGGAGACGGAATGCGGGGCATGAGCAATGACAAATGTAAACACATACAAATGTAAATACAGTGGCGAATGCACCAGAGCCGCCATAAACTAAAATATAACACAAATGAAGGACTAACCCAAGTAAGCACAAATAAAGGACTAAGTGTATCATTATACTGCCATGCTGAAAAGGGGTTTTAAACCTCTTCTTCACCCCCCATTTGCTGGTCTGCCTCTTTACCATCTCCTGCTTTAACAATACCAGCCGATTCTAGGGTTTTTTGTGATGCTCAGGCTGGACATATCTGTCCATACTCTGGCTAGGTGAGCACTATGCTTCATATTATATATTTAATAATATGTGTTTAATAACGCCCATTTCATGCTCCTGCTTAATTTACACATTGCTATATTTGTTTTCCTCATTACATAAAAGGGGCAGCCCAGTAATCCTGGGACATAGGCTGAACAACCAATAAATAAAAAATAATCCCTTGGGGGGGGAAGTGGGGCTCCAGCAGAGATGCAGTCAGCACACCAATCACTTGACAGTGGTTTTTCAAGTACTTATGCTTCTTTGATTATTTAAGAACATAGAGCCCACAGATCTGAGATTTATCTTTACTACTTAGTGATTCGCCGATTGTTTGACAGTGGTTTTTCACGTAATTGTGCTTCTTTGCTTTTTGAAGAATACATGGACGTAGAGCCCACTGGATTGAGATGTTTCCTTACTGCTGGGTTTTGGAGAAAAGCATAAAGAAAGACAAAGTGGGGGCTTTTACCTCACACCTTAGGGGTCCCCACACCAGCTTGGTGCTACTATATAAATGTTCTGTCCTGATGATAACCCTCATTTAAGTAACTTAATAGGGTTGAAACTTCGACCATTATACAAGTGGTCTGTTCTTAAATATTATGTATAATATACTCTGGTACAGAGTGATGTTCATAAAGTTTGCATCTTGAACAGTCATGTGGTACAGTACAACAGTACAACGTGTCTTGTATATATAACTGAAAAAAACAAAGGTTACAGGGACATTATAGTGAGGCTCAGATTTCACTCATACAAAACCAGTAAGATTCTGCAGTTATAGTTACATGAACTAACTATAACTTATGACCACACTATGGACTGCTTAAGGCCTCACAGATTATATCGCTCATGACATGGTCAGTGACACCAATGATGACATCACATATGACAACTCAAATAACATCTCAAATGACATCACTGATGACATCATCAAGTCAGTGTAAGTGTTTTCTAAGAGTTATGGTTCTTAAACATATATACTACCTACTACAAAAGTTAAATCAGTACACAAGGTGCACAAGGTGCACTACTACTGAGTGATACTGCTTCTAACCTATATATTGTGAGTGGATGTGTGACTGTATTTATCCTTGTGTTTATGGGTGTGAGCATGGCTGTATGGGCAAATAAGTGGGTGTGTGAGTAGCTGTGTGGGTAAGGGAATTACTGTGTGAGTGGTTGTATTGGTGAGTGGGTGTGTTAGTGGCTGTATGAGTGAGTAAGTGGTGGTGTGAGTGGCTCTATGGGTGTGTAAGTGGCTGTACAGGTGAATGAGTGGCTGTTTGAGTGGGCGTTTGGTTAAGTGAGTTGGTGTGTGAGTGGCTGTATTGGAGTGTGAGAGGCTGTGTGAATGGCTATATGGGTGAATGAGAGGATGTCTGAGTGCTTATATGGATATGTGGACGGGTATGTTGGTGGTTGTGTGGGTGTGTGAATGAGTGTGTGAGTTCTAGTATGAGTAGCTGAGTGGCTGTTTTGAGAGGCTGTATGGCTGAGTGACAGGGTACGTCAGTGACTGTATATAAATAAGTGGGTGCCTGAGTTGCTGTAAGGGTCAGTGTGTGGGTATTAGACTGGCTGTACGGATGAGTTACTGGTTGTATGAGTGGCTGTATGGGGGAATTGAATAGTTGTGTGAGTGGCTTTACAAGTGGGTGTGTGAGTGCCTCTATGGAGGAGTGAGTGGGTGTGTGAGTACGGGTATGGATCATGGATCTGTGAGTGGGTGTGCGGGTGTGTGAGTGGCAATACCAGAGGTTGTATGAGGGTGTGAGTGCTTCTAAGGATGGTGTCATTAAGGATGTCATCACTGATGTCATTTGAGATGTCATCCGTGATATTATCAGTGATGGAATATGTGTGGTCATATACAGACCCTGTAACCTTTGTTTTTTAAGTGAATTTATATGATATTTTAACTGGTAGTTGAGTTTGCTGAGTGGTGGTGAAAGGGGGCGGGGCTTCTGACCAGCTCTCAGAATCCTGCAGTGTCTGACGTATTGGATGTAACAGGAGGGCTTCTGAGCCCCCAAAAACACTGAGCATCCAAGAGGACTTCTACCTCAACCAGCAGTGCACCAGGAGGCGTGTTTGCAGAGTGTTGGAGAAAGGGGCCTTAGCCTCCAAAGACCTCTCAACAATTCTGATGTGTGGGACTTACTGGAAGTAACAGGACGGCTTGTTGGCCCCCAAGGACACTCTAGAGTCAAGGGGACTTTATCCCCCAAGCAGCAGTGCACCAGGAAGCATGGTTTGCAGAGTGGTGGACAAAGGGGGTGTGGCCTTCAAAGTTCTTTCAGCAATTGTGCTCTGTGGGACTTAATGGAGGTAAAAGGAGGGCTTGTTGACACCCAAGAACCTTCAGCATCCAAGGTGTCTTCATTCCCCAACCAGCAGTGCACCAGTATGCACATTTGCAGAGTAGTGGACAAAAGGGGCTTAGCCTCCAAAGGCCTCTCAACAATTCTGATGTGTTGGGACTTTCCGGTAGTAACAGTAGGGCTTGTTGGCCCCCAAACACACTCTAGAGTCAAGGGGAATTCATCCCCCAACCAGCAGTGCACCAGGAAGCATGGTTTGCAGAGTGGTGGAGAAAGGGGGTGTGACCTTCAAAGTGCTTTCAGCAATTGTGCTCTGTGGGACTTACGGGAGGTAAAAGGAGGGCTTGTTGGCAACCAAGGACCCTCAGCATCCAAGGAGTCTTCATTCCCCAACCAGCAGTGCGGCAGTAGGCGAATTTGTAGAATGTTGGAGAAAAGTGGCGTGGCCTCCAAAGTCCTGTCAGCAATTGTGCTCTGATGGGCTTACTGGAGGTAACAGGAGGGCTTGTTGGCCCCCAAGGACCCTCAGCTTCTAAGGGATCTTCATCTCCCAACCAGCAGTGCACCAGTAGGTGCATTTGCAGAGTGGTGGAGAAAGGAGGCGAGGCTTCCGAAGATCTCTCAGAAATCCCTCTGTGTGGGACTTACTGGAGGTAACATGAAGAAGTTTTAAAATATATATATATATATTTTTTTTTTTAGGGGAGGGGCACTGCATTTCCTGTCTTCCCGGGGCCCAACCCCAGGGGCCAGGCTTTTTCTAAATGGAGGAATCGGGGAGGTGGGCCACACGGTCCCATGACATGGCCAATTTCAGGCTGGGAACTTCATGCCCTGGGACCCAGCCATTTAAAACAAATTGTATTAACTTAAAGGGAGCCAGGTGGATCAGCTCCTCTTCCCGGGCTGATTTTGCCCCCAGGGACCCCATCCTCAGGGCCTTGCCAATTCGTAAATTATAAAAAATAATTTGTAAAGGGTTGGGGACAAGCGGGTGCCCTCCTGGGCTGATTTCAGCCCAGAGGGCCCCATCTCCAGGCCCCGGTCTCTAGTGTGGGTGCCCTGGTCCCACCCAAAATGTTGGGGACCACGTAGGGAGCCTCAAGGCCTCCACGGTCCTTGTAGCCTCTAACATGCAGCTCCCAGTGAGTAGAAGCAAATGTGCTCTGCTTTGAGCAATCAAGAGCTCTGGTCAGGCCCTCGCAAACTGCTATGTCCCGGGGGTGGGCACCCCAGAACATAGCAGGAGCTGGCCCTGGGGGGGCGGTACCCACACCATTATTGGTTCCAGGAGGGGTGTTGCGTGGCCCCCTCCTTTTTCATTTTGCCCTGGGGAGGTGGTGGTCCCGGGTCAGCGAGGGGGATGTACGGGAGTTTGCCGCCAGTGCCAGCCACCCACACATACCACAGCCCACCGATTAGAGATTAAAAAAACATGCCAGCTATTAAACCGATAGCACACGTACCTCACCTTTAATCCCTTTAAAGGATGGGTATCAGGGCTGCATGAACTGCCTGTGTGTGTTCAGCATCATCTGAAATGAAATCAGGCGTATGCAGCACACCATAAACATCCTCCGACAGTCATAGAAAATGGCTATTCAATGGTCATAAATCTGCTGCTTTATGGTCATTCCACAGTAGCTATGTGCACATATTGATAGTTTCCAGAGGCAAACACGTTTTCTTTTTTGGGAGGGGGGGTTATAATAACATTTCATTCCTCTTTCAATTGTTAATACCCTATATGAAAAGCACCCACAATAAAAAAAATGCTATCAAATGAAGGGTCGGGAGGACTAGTGCAAACACCTACGAAGGATGTGCCAGGGGCTTCCCCAGGGATTACATAACATAGCATGTTACCTGTGATGGCGCCTCAGACTGCAGATAATATTATTTGATATTCTTTATATTGTTTAGTTTGTTTGAAATGCCCCTATCTCAGTGATGGGTGGGAGAGTGGGGGGACCGAAAGAGAAAATAATCACTTCAGAACTAAGGAGATATCTAATATTTGGGACTACAATGGAGGACTAGTACTGCCTCCACTCCTAAGTGAGGTTATCCTTGAGCCGGGGTAATTGAACTTGTACACTACACACAGGCCTTCTATTGTGCGATGGGAATGACAGGCAGCGCATTTTGACACACCCCTTCTGTATGAGAGGTTGTGTGAGTAGTTGTATGGATGTGTGGACGGGTATGTAAGTGGATGTGTGGGTGTGTGAATGAGTGTGTGAGTTTTAGTATGAGTAGGTGAGTGGCTGTGTTGAGAGGCTGCATGGGTGAGTGACTGGGTATGTCAGTGACTGTATATAAATAAGTGGGTGCCTGAGTAGCTGTAAGGGTCAGTGTGTGGCTATTAGACTGGTTGTACGGATGAGTGACTGGTTGTATGAGTGGCTGTATGGGGGAATTGAATGGTTGTGCGAGTGGCTGTACAAGTGGGTGTGTGAGTGCCTCTATGGAGGAGTGAGTGGGTGTGTGAGTACGGGTATGGATCATGGATCTGTGAGTGGGTGTGCGGGTGTGTGAGTGGGCATACCAGAGGTTGTATGAGGGTGTGAGTGGTTCTAAGGATGATGTATTTAATGATGTCGTCACTGATGTCACTTGAGATGTCATCCGTGATATTATCAGTGATGGAAAATGTGTGGTCAAATGCAGTGTTTTGCAGGGGCTTAAGGTATAGTTAGTACAGATAACTATAACTAGTGAATTTCACTGGGTTTGTACAAGTGAAATCTGAGCCTAACTATAACATCCCTGTAACCTTTGTTTTTTAAGTGAATTTTTATGATATTTTTAGCTGGTAGTTGAGTTTGCTGACTGGTGGTGAAAGGGGTGGGGCTTCTGACCAGCTCTCAGAATCCTGCAGTGTCTGACGTATTGGAGGTAACAGGAGGGCTTCTGGGCCCCCAAGAACACTCAGCATCCAAGGGGACTTATCCCCCAAGCAGCAGTGCACCAGGAAGCATGGTTTGCAGAGTGGTGGAGAAAGGGGGTGTGGCCGTCAAAGTGCTTTCAGCAATTGTGCTCTGTGGGACTTACTGGAGGTAAAAGGAGGGCTTGTTGACACCCAAGAACCTTCAGCCTCCAAGGTGTCTTTATTCCCCAAACAGCAGTGCACCAGTAGGCACATTTGCAGAGTAGTGGACAAAAGGGGCTTAGCCTCTGAAGGCCTCTCAACAATTCTGATGCGTTGGGACATTCTGGAAGTAACAGAAGGGCTTGTTGGCCCCCAAGCACACTCTAGAGTCAAGGGGACTTCATTCCCCAACCAGCAGTGCACCAGGAAGCATGTTTTGCAAAGTGGTGGAGAAAGGGGGTGTGACCTTCAAAGTGCTTTCAGCAATTGTGCTCTGTGGGACTTACTGGAGGTAAAATGAGGGCTTGTTGGCAACCAAGGACCCTCAGCATCCAAGGAGTCTTCATTCCTAAACCAGCAGTGTGCCAGTAGGCGCATTTGTAGAGTGGTGGAGAAAAGTGGCGTGGCATCCAAAGTCCTGTCAGCAATTGTGCTCTGTTGGGCGTACTGGAGGTAACAGGAGGGCTTGTTGGCCCCCAAGTACCCTCAGCTTCCAAGGGATCTTCATCCCCCAACCAGCAGTGCACCAGTAGGTTCATTTGCAGAGTGGTGGAGAAAGGAGGCGAGGCTTCCGAAGATCTCTCAGCAATCCCTCTGTGTGGGACTTACTGGAGGTAACAGGAAGAAGTTTAAAAAAATGTATATATATTTTTTTTAGGGGAGGGGCACTGCATTGCCTGTCTTCCCGGGGCCCAACCCCAGGGGCCAGGCTTTTTCTAAATGGAGGAATCGGGAGGTGGGCCACACGGTCCCATGCCATGGCCAATTTCGGCCTGGGAACTTCATGCCCTGGGACCCAGCCATTTAAAAAGAATTGTATTAACTTAAAGGGAGCAAGGCCAAGCAGCTCCTCTTCCCGGGCTGATTTTGGCCCCAGGGACCCCATCCTCGGGGCCTTGCCAATTTGGATTTTTTTAAAAAATAATTTGTAAAGGGTTGGGGACAAGCGGGTGCCCTCCTGGGCTGATTTCAGCCCAGAGGGCCCCATCTCCAGGCCCGGGCTCTAGTGTGGGTGCCCTGGTCCCACCCCAAATGTTGGGGACCACGTAGGGAGCCTCAAGGCCTCCATGGTCCTTATAGGCTCTAACATGCAGCTCCCAGTGAGTAGAAGCAATTGTGCTCTGCTTTGAGCAATCAGGAGCTCTGGTCAGGCCCTCGCAAACTGCTATGTCCCGGGGGTGGGCACCCCAGAACATAGCAGGAGCTGGCCCTGGGGGGTGGCGGTACCCACACCATTATATGTTCCAGCAGGGGTGTCACGTGGCCCCCTCCTTTTTCCTTTTGCCCTGGGGAGGTGGTGGTCCTGGGTCAGCAGGGAGGATGTAAGGGGGTTTGCCGCCGGTCCCAGCCACCCACCCATACCACAGCCCACCGATTAGCGATTAAAAAAACATGTCAGCTATTAAACCAATAGCACACTTACCTCACCTTTAAACCCTTTAAAGGATGGGAATCAGGGATGCATGACCTGCCTGTGTGTGTTCAGCATCATCTGAATTTAAATCAGGAGTATGCAACACACCAGAAACATCCTCCGACAGTCATAGAAAAGGGCTGTTCAAGGGTCATAAATCAGCCGCTTTATGGTCATTCAACAGCAGCTTTGTGCACACATTGATAGTTTCCAGTGGCAAATACGTTTTTTTGGGGGGAGAAGAGGGGGTTATAATCACATTTCATTCCTCTTTCAATTATTAATAGCCTATATGAAAAGCAACCACAATAAAAAAATGCTATTAAACGAAGGGTAGGGAGGATCAGTGCAAACACCTACGATGGATGTGCCAGGGGCTTCCCCAGGGATTACATACCATAGCATGTGTATTTGTAAAGCACATATTCACATATGACAGGGCATGTTGGCGCTGAAGAACAGACGTTTATTGTTACCAACTCAATGGAATTTATTTTATCGACCTCAGATGAATGAAAGGCTGAGTGGACACGTCAGGATTTTAACCTGTGACCATGAGGTCAAACATAGGCCCCTGCAGTGGATGCATTAGTCCACTGAGCCACCAGACCCAAATTGTGAAGGAAGAATGTGAAAGTGCTGAAAAAAGTAGCTGTTTCCATAAAGGTTCAGGGGAGACCACAGGAGGGAGTAGACGTCTGAAAACATTATTTGGCTATTCGGTGCATGGCATACTCGTTGTACATACACATTTCATTGTATGGAGAAAGCAAGTCAGCACACACCTCTACAAGGGAACTCTGCCTGACATCTTAATGGGACATCTACAAGAACACTTTAGATTGCAAACAATGTCACACTCTCTTGAGTGCTGGCCAACAATGGGCACTGAGCTAGTGAAACAAGACATGAGGCAACCAGAAATTAACAGAAAATGCAGCGCCAATTATGGATGTGGACAGTCCATGTGTTTGTTACCTATAGCAACTGGCAAGTCCCTAAACCTAGAAGGTTCACCTCATGCATGGTGCAATGGGCAAACAAGGTACGTTTTCTACCAATGTAGCCAGGGCCTGGGCAGGATAGAAGTAAATATCTAAACAAAGAGAGAGAGAGGCAACTTCTTTGTCTCCAATCTTATTTCCCAGGAGTATGCAATAAACAACAAAAGAGTGAAGCCAGGGTGTCAAGGGCTATACTAAACACAACGGGGAAGAAGGGTCAGAGGGAAAATATTTAAAGACCTACCCAGGGTGAAGTCCCCCAACCAGTTAATGTAAGAAACAAAAAACACACACTGGGGGTCTAAAGCTGGGCCGAGTATGCTCCATACGACAAAACGACAAAGATGCACACTGCTAACCAAGTCATAAAACGTTTGCCGATGCTATGCAACATCAAGTTTACTCATAGAGTGCCAAAACCAGCGCCCTGTATATTGGGATTCACTTCAAATATAGACTAGACCCATACAGAGAAAAGTTGGATGTCCAGCAACGTCAGATGTAGATCATATATTCTCATTTGGTCATCCAGATAGGAATGGTGTGTCCCATGATCATTGGGACTGATCCATAACCTAGGTTTGTCTGGGTCTTATCTCCAAATGTAGTGAAGACCATGTGAGCAAAGGGATCGTGATGGAGTCTGGTGCAGTGCAAAATAATAAAGTGTAGTGAGGTTAAAAAAGGATAGTAGATCAATACAAAACTTTAATATAACTTGATCACTACCTTAATGAAAACAAGAACAGTGCAAATATGCAGTCTAAGCATATAACTGCATATATTCGGCCAACATGTTTCAGCCTAAGGGGAACCAAATCCCACGGCTTTCTTCAGGGCCACAGTCCTTAACGTTTGCTACTGCGTTCCAATGTCGCCTAACTATTTGTTGTAAAGTGTTAGACTTTGTATTAAAAGTACTAACGAAAGTAATGCGTTCTGATGGTGGTTTGGGCATCGGAGGATCTAGTAGGCTCAAGCGGTTATTGTTGGAGGCCCGCTTCAGAGAACGTTTAATTAATTTATTTGGATACCGTCCCTCTGCTAGTTGGCGACTTAACTCAGTGGCGTGTTTAGAAAAAGACACTCTCTTTGAGCAGTTGCGCCTGACTCGGAGAAATTGCCCGAAGGGCAAATTGTCTCTGAGCGCTTGGGGTGCTGGCTCTGATATAACAGGAGAGAGTTCCTAGCCATAGGCTTACGGAATAGCTCACTTTGTAGCCCTGACTCAGTGGCATAGATAAATAGATCTAGGAAGGAGATCCTATCTTTGTTGATCTCCACAGTAAATCTCAAGAATTGGTTTTGCAGGTTCGACCATTGATGAAACAGGAGGATAGAATCACGGTCTCCTCTCCAAATCAACAAGATATCATCTATATACCTCTTCCACCACTTAATGTAAGGGTGGAAGGAGTTGATTGGCATCAGGACATGTTGTTGCTCAAAAGTATGGACATACAGATTCGCCAGGCTCAGAGCGAAAATGCTGCCCATACTGGTCCCGGACGTTTGGAGGTACACCGTGTCCTCATATTTGAAAAAATTATCTTTCATGGCCAATTTGGCCAAGGACATGATGAAAGAGGCCGGTGTAATGGAGTCCAGCTCAGTTTGGCTTAAGATGTTACTGATAGTGTCCAGAGTCTCATCCTGAGGTATTGACGTGTATAGGGACTCCACGTTGAATGAGACCAGGTAGTCTGTCTCGATGTTGTACTCTATCTCAGGTATGGCTCATAACACATCAGTAGTATCTTTGAGGTAGGTAGGCATGGTGGCAACCAGAGGCCTCAAAAAATAGTCCACAAAGTCCGACAAAGGCTCCAAAAGGGAGCCTAGACCTGATATAATTGGTCTCCCAGGTGGTGGTCTCTGGGGTTTATGCACTTTGGGTAAAGTGTAGAAATACAGCATGGTGGGGTTTGAAGTCACTAGGAAGCCAGCTTCTTGATTCGTATTCCAACCTTCGCATAAGGCTTCTTCTGCCAAGGTTTTGATTTCTGTGGACAACCTAGAAGTAGGGTCCATCTCAAGAGGTTGGTAGGATGTTAAGACACTTAATTGTCTTGAGCACTCTGCTCTGTAGTCAGTCGTATTTTGTATTACGATCGCACCCCCTTTATCAGCGGGCTTGATCGTAATGGAGTGATCTTATGTTAGGGCCCGTACGGCCTGTTGTTCCACCTTGGATAGGTTGACGAACTGATTTTTAGGAGCATTCCATATTTTGTTGATGTCATCCGTGACTGCTTGCTCAAAGGTGGCCACTTGGGGTGGTATCTGATGGGCTGGAGGACAAAAGGTGGATTTCTTTTTATGGCCAGTGTTTGTTATAGAGGCAGGGTCTGATGTAGTGTCTTTGTCTTGAAATAAATATTGTAGCCGGAGCTTACGAAAAAACTGCGCCAACTATACTTGTGTTGTAAAAGGATCTCCAGTGTTTGTGATCACAAACCCCAGTCCTTTGTTGAGAACAAGCTCTTCCTGGTCAGTCAAAGTTTTGGTGCTCAAATTGACGACCTAACTAGGCATTAGCCATTCCTTGTTTGGGCAGGAGTTCTCCTGGTTTGACTCCGGGTGCCTGCATGGGGCCACTCCGATGATATCCCAGTGTACTTGGGGTTGAGCATTTCTTTTTTTGCCTCTTGGGCGTCTTCGGCCAAACGCTAAAAAAGACTGGTTTCCATAGTTGGATTGGTAACCAGGAAATGTACCCATATGTGGCTGAAAAGGGTATTGTGGCTGAACTGGTGGACCCCAGTTAGAGGGTGGCCACCAAGGTTGGAATTGGCCAGTGGGTTGACCTCTGTAGTTTTGAAAACGTTGTGATCTGCCCCTCCCTCTCATAATGGATGGTGGGTTATTAGTGGTGTCCGGATCACTGTCTGATCCTGAGCTGGAACCCGAGTAGTTTGAGCCATACCTTTTGCTGCTGTTCCTAAAGTCGGGTGCTTTGTAGGAGTCACTCCTGTAGGGGTATACCACGTTGTGTTTAAATTTTGCAAGGTCTTTTTTAAATTTTTCGATCTTAGCTTGTAAGATCGGACCTCTGAACTCGTTATTAGTTTTATTGGATTCATCTAGCTGTTTCTTAAAGACAGTTGGTGTGACCGTAGTCTTGATAGCTACTTCCAATACCTGTATCTCAACTAACCGTGGGCGGCCAGCTACGCTCCGTCTGCGGAGTGTGCGTAGTTCCGCCTACTCCGCATTTTGCGGAGCTGGCGGAGCCAGGCGGCACTACGCACGCTCCGCAGACGGAGCGTAGCTGGCCGCCACCCGCCTCCCTCCCGCCCTCCCTAAATACTTTAAAATAAAAGAACGCAATCATTTTAAAAGCACTTACCTTGCCGCCGCTGGCCGCCGCGTTCCCCGGGGCTCGTTCTCTTCCGTCTTCCGTATTTTGCAGTAATGCGCATGCGCGGACGGCCGCGCATGCACATTTTCACGAGAAAATGCGCATGCGCGGCCGCCCGCGCATGCGCATTACTGCAAAATACGGAAGACGGAAGAGAACGAGCCCCGGGGAACGCGGCGGCCAGCGGCGGCAAGGTAAGTGCTTTTAAAATTATTGCGTTCTTTTATTTTAAAGTATTTAGGGAGGGCGGGAGGGAGGCGGGTTGCGGGGCTGCCGGCCAGTGGTTTTGCGGAGTGGGGCTACGTGGAGTGCGGAGGTGGGCGTAGTTTCTCGCCCACTTCGCGTAGCTCCGCGAAGCCCCACTCCGCGAACTCCGCCCAGGGTTAATCTCAACCAGAATTTGGTCGGCAACCCGTTTGGCAGTACTGATTATCAGAATTAGCCAATCACGGGTGCACCGCCACGCGATTAGTGACCAATCTTTCAAGAATGCTTTGTCTGTAAGGAACAGACGCGGTGCATTTGTCACTATTAACCCGGGCGAGGCACAGCTTGCTTGCATATATTCAGCCATGATTAGGCCATGTACCGTCGTACGCGAGTGCGATTTCTTTAGAATCATCACCTTTGTCCAGTCGTCAGTAGTGACAACATTGGGTGCTGGTAAAGTGTCTAGTATGCTGGGCATGTTGTCTAGAATGGATTGATATAGCGCATCATCATATGCTATACCACTAATTTCTGCCATGACAGTGAAGAAAGATGGAGAATGGGACTCTAACTACTCGGGGACCGGACCTGGAGAATCCCCCAGAAAAGAGAGTAGTGTAAAATGTTAGTGTCAGAAATAGTACCTAACCGTCATCTACCTAATCAAGTGTAGTGTTGAAAAGACCCGCAGCCATCAGCTGCTCTTGTATAATAAACACAACGGGGAATAAGTATGGGCGAATTTTGCGAATTCGCAATTCGCGAATTTGAGAATTTGCGATCCGCAAAATCCGCGAATTTGCAGATTCGTGGATTTTGCGGATTGTGTGGGTAAAGGCCGGTCGGGAAAATGGTGCACATCGCTAGTGTGAGTGGCAGGGCCAAACGGGCGAGGCTTATATGCGAGTTCACATGCCTCTTGTGTGCATAAAAGGACAGGCACGGATCAGAGAAGCTCTTGGTCACAGGAACTGCACAGGGATTGAGCTCGTGAAAGTCAATTATGCAAAGGCCTCCATCAAGCATCATAGCTAATTTTCGATGATAGATATGGGGAGAACGCACACCTGCCCAGCCTCGACAAAACTCACATTTTTGGGGGGGCCGATTAACTTTGCCATCACACCAAAGAGCGCCGGGGTCCCTCGAGTGAGCTGTCCATCAAGTGGGTAAAGGGCGCGAAGACGGTGCACACCACTAGTGTGTGGGGAGGGGCCAAACGGACAGGGCTTATGTGCGAGTTCACATGCCTCTTGTGTGCATAAAAGGACAGGCACGGATCAGAGAAGCTCGTGGTCACAGGAACTGCACAGGGATTGAGCTCGTGAAAGTCAATATTGCAAAGGCCTCCATCAAGCATCATAGCTAATTTTCGACAATAGATATGGGGAGAACGCACACCTGCCCAACCTCGACAAAACTAACATTTTTGTCCTGAAACTATTTTAGGATGTCGCTGGCAAGCTGCCAGCGCGATCCTAAAATAGTTACTAAATTAGCTTCATCAGGATTCAGGAAGCACTAATAGATAAAATAAAGCAGGTGCTCGAGCACCTGCTTTATTTTATCTATTAGTGCTTTCTGTTGAAGCTAACTTAGTAACTATTTTAGGATGGCGCTGGCAGCTTGCCGGCGCCATCCTAAAATAGGTACAAGTTCAACAGGCTTGAACTTGTGCCCCCCAAATCCGCCGCTCGAGGATTTTGCGGATTTTCAGTAAATTCGCGGGAGTTCGCGGATCGCGGATTTACCGAAAATCGGCGTAATCCGCGAGCAGAACGGATTTTGCGCACATGCTTAACGGGGAAGAAGGGTCAGAGGAAAAATATTTAAAGACCTACCCAGGGTGAAGTCCCCCAACCAGTTAATGTAAGAAACAAAAAACACACACTGGGGGTCTAAAGCTGGGCCTAGTATGCTCCAGACGACAAAACGACAAAGATGCACACTGCTAACCAAGTCAGTGAACGTTTGCCGATGCTATGCAACATTAAGTTTACTCATAGAGTGCCAAAACCAGCGACCTGTATATTGAGATTCACTTCAAATATAGACTAGACCCATACAGAGAAAAGATGGATGTCCATCAACGTCAGATGTAGATCATATATTCTCATTTGGTCCTCCAGATAGGAATGGTGTGTCCCATGATCATTGGGACTGATCCATAACCTAGGTTTGTCTGGGTCTTATCTCCAAATGTAGTGAAGACCATGTGAGCAAAGGGATCGTGATGGAGTCTGGTGCAGTGCAAAATAATAAAGTGCAGTGAGGTTAAAAAAGGATAGTAGATCAATACAAAACTTTAATATAACTTGATCACTCCCTTAATAAAAACAAGAACAGTGCAAAGATGCAGTCTAAGCATATAACTGCATATATTCGGCCAACATGTTTCAGCCTAAGGGGAACCAAATCCCAAGGGCTTCTTCAGGGCCACAGTCCGTAACGTTTGCTACTGTGTATCAAAAATTGTGAAAAATAACTAAATCCATTAAAAGATACAACTGTGTCGTGATAAGTATCTTTCAATCCTCTGTATCAACCAGTGTCGATTTTATCTGTTCATGGAAAGAAACAGAAATATTTTACATGAATCCCAACAGTAAGAACGCTTATAGGTCACCATTCTGTACTAAGGTTACTGCAGTTTAATAGCTACTATGTACTAACCTGTATTGTACAGGAAGCAATCCTCACCTCTCCTAAAACCTTGCTCAGGATAATATGAGGCCCCGCTCTAGAAAAGGTAAAGAAAGGGATAAGGGAGAAGCTTAGGGTTAAAATAACCTAGTCTACCTCCTAACTACCTGCGCTGATACCCTTATAGTCTTTACACCTTTTCGAGCATAAAATCAGTCTCTAACTGTGAGACAAACAAGCCCTCTCCCCAAAACTGTCAGAAGGAACCATCTCCGGCTGTTCACTGCTTAATATGGACTAGAAAAATGTATTGCTCCTGATTACCTTGCTAACAAGGGTGTCTTGGATCAAGCGGTAAACAGGAGACACTCTCTATATATTTATGAATAAGAAATCACTTCCAGTATCTGGTCTCTCATATTAAAAGAAGTGACAGATAGAGGGGAGAGAGAGAAGGGCTCTTGCCTTACCTGTCCGTCGTTGCCTCGAAGCTTACAACTGAGCTTGGAGGGAGGCAACGAGGGCAGGATTCTCGCCGCTAATGAGAGTTAGAATGTGGGCGGGGCTTACCACGAAGCAAGCGCTACCTATTGACCACGTCAACTAAAGTCTAAGTAGGTAAAATGTCTTTTTGATCAATAACATTGTTTGTGACTCACCTCGGAAGCACGGTTGTAATTTGCGCGTATCAGAACACTGATCTCTGCTGGTTCCGACTGAGCACGCTCTCTCGCGAGAGCGACACGAAGAACTACAGAAACGCGTCATTATGCGGGCAATTGTAGTTCATGATCCATTCCTCAGTCAAGCGCCTGGACACATTTCGAAAACGAGTATGAAATGGGTGAATGTCAAGGGCTATAAACAGGAATCGCTCATGTTTTTAAGGGTCCTCACTCACCTACCTAGTTGGTGACATGCTTCATCATAGGACCCCCACCAGAGAGGCCGAATTCCTCTCCGGTGTGCTTTAACGCCTGATCACAGCGGAGCTGGATTTCTGTGTGTTGAGTGCAAGTGATGATGCAGTAAGTGATGTTAAAATAGCCTTTACTACTCCTAAAAATAAAATGTTATGGTAGGGTAGTAAGACTAGATTAAGAAGTGTGTGGTGGACGTTGCGACTAAATAAATTGATCAGCCACATCCAGAATTAAAACATTAGGTCGACATGTTTCAACCTCTCGGTGTTAGTTGCGAGGCTTTCCTCAGGACCAAGGACCATGGCGGTATGCACTTGCTAAGGTGCAGCCTAACCTATGTCCACATAAAGAAGTGGATTACTCACGGTTCGGAAAAATCACACCCTCAGAACTTCTGAATGTGTAAGTAGATCTGTAAGGAAAAAGGGACATTTAAAAACACATACACACAACATGACACATACACATATTTTGCCTGGTGCATAGTCTGAAAATATGAGCGATCCTGTGTAACCGCAAATGCCCTTAGAATTTGACTAATTGAGTTGCTACCATCACATATTTTTGTAGGTCCTGTGGGCGAATAATTAAGCCTAGTGATACTTCCTATTCGGGTGTCTAGGTGCAATTACGCATTACCATCACTATATTAAAAAATGTAGGGTGTGCCAGTTTACTTATTAAGGTTCTAAGCACAAAGATGCTTTACCAGCGTAGATTAGATTCTCCTGTGCCCGGTGCTCACCGTGGCTAATTGCCAATGCAGAAGGGCCTCAGATAGTTACCTAAGAGAACAAAGTGGAACTACCTCATAATGTAGGAAAAGTCTGTGTGATTTATCACAGATGGTCCCTACACACTCACTGTGATCTACCAAAATCCATTATTGACACATGAAATACTTTTGTGGAATGTTAATAGATTGAACAGTATGGGGGCGTGGCCAAGATGGCGACCATACCAGACGCTCTGTAATAGAGCTCCAGCACGAGCCCGCCTGTTATCCTATATCCCGACATTTACTACCTGCAAAAACAGTTGAAGTGGGAGCAGAACCTCTCCGGAGACCTCCGACATGAACCAGTGTTGTTAATATTTGAACTCCACCGAGAAGAGGTCCAGAGGGAGCAAGGCTGCTGGGGACAGCCTCTGAGGCTGGACGTATGGCAAGGCGCGGTGAGGACCAGGCTGCTGGCGGAGACAGAACGAGGGGGCGTCGCAGCCCTGGACGAGGACACTGTGAACCCCGGGATGCCGTCTGACTCGAATGGCACAGTCAGGTGCTAAGCTGATGCCGAGAGGAGGCGAATGAGGTAGGTAGTGCAGGCCGGGTGGAGCTGGTAGGCATACACACTATGCAAGGGCTGAGGATTGAAGGCCTACTCCATGAGGTGCGATGCAGTGCAGTGAACTACTCAACTTACTGGGATATCTGAAGGCAAACTTGAAGGAGCATCGTTGGTGCCACATCCACTAACAGTGACACAAGAGCATGACTGGAGGCACCGGAGATCCTGGGGCATCCAGCGGTGCCGCGAACAACAGAAACCAGCCCTTGATAATTCAGAGGGGTGAGGGTCTTGAATTTTTTCCGACTAGCGGAGCGGGGTCACTGCGCACCTTCCTGAGTTGAGGCGAGCCCTATGAGCTTGCCAGCGGAGATCTGGATGAGCCAGAACTGACAAGTAGGCATTAACCTGCACGCAACCCACAAGAGATAGCAGAAGGGGAACAGCAGGCCCCCAGTACTGGGGGGTGTCACCGAGATCCAGGTCTTCCCCCTACGCAGACCCCTGAAGACAGAGGCGAGAGTGGAGGTGTTGTGGTGCAGAGCCCTGGGCCTGGCTCCAACATTGTATGTTACAGATACCTCCCTGCTCAGAATGTTGAAGGGCTGAAGGTGAAGGCATGGGACCCAGAAAAAGATGGTGCCTTGAGGGATTGGTAAATTGGTTAATAAAGTGTAGGGAAGCTTAGCATTGGAGGCGCTGTTGATACCCCTGTATCCCTGTTGAAATCCCGGAATATGGAACCCTCAGAGCCAGAGCTTAATGTAGGGGTAAGACATTGGCAACAAAAATATATTGGAAGGTTCCCCTGGTTATTAGACATAGGTAGGGGGAGAGTACTGCAGAAAAAGAGACTTGTGGTTTGTAATAAGCTCAATAAGGTCAGAGGTTGCTGACTAGAACAAGGCAATACTAGGGCAAAGCTAATTACTAAAAGGTCCTAAAGTTATCACATCATAATGTAGTGGTACTCTAAATATCAAGCACTATCCATTTTCATACCTCCAAAAGATATTTAATAATCAAATCTAACAGGTAAGCAAATACACCAGAAAAGTAAAAAGTATAAACACAATTTATTAAAATGCCTCCCTGTCAGGGTTACAATCTAAATAAAATACAATAAAATATTCACAAAAGTGAAACAAATCTAAAAAAGTCAAAGTACAAAGGTCGACGCTGCGTTTCGGTGTTTGTTTGTATTGTTTACACCTTCTTCAGGACACTTTGACAGTCCAAAATTAATCTGATATTTTCGAAGTTTCTTTTTTAACCATTTAGAAGACTTCTAAAAACAACTGGATATCTGTATAGCATCTGTTCCTTCTATTTACATAGTACCTCTTTTCAATTCACGGTACAAGGTAAAGAACAACGAAGGAGCCACCGGACTTCTCTCTCAGAATAAATCTAGGGGGGATAGCCTTAGGTCCTTTTCTGAATTTAGGATCCCACAGCTATATATCCTCTTTCAAACGCTGTGTTTATTAAGTTGATTGTGCTTCATCACCTTGTAGATTGTGGTCGGCCTCCCTGCTCCTCCGTGTTACGTGTCATCCGGATAACCGTAACACGGAGGAGTAGGGAGGCCGGATCCTAAATTCAGAAAAGGACCTAAGGCTATCCCCCCTAGATTTATTCTGAGAGAGAAGTCCGGTGGCTCCTCCGTTGTTCTTTACCTTGTACCGTGAATTGAAAACAGGTACTATGTAAATAGAAGGAACAGATGCTATACAGATATCCGGTTGTTTTTAGAAGTCTTCTAAATGGTTAAAAAAGAAACTTCGAAGATATCAGATTAATTTTGGACTGTCAAAGTGTCCTGAAGAAGGTGTAAACAATACAAACAAACACCGAAACGCAGCGTCGACCTTTGTACTTTGACTTTTTTAGATTTGTTTCACTTTTGTGAATATTTTATTGTATTTTATTTAGATTGTAACCCTGACAGGGAGGCATTTTAATAAATTGTGTTTATACTTTTTACTTTTCTGGTGTATTTGCTTACCTGTTAGATTTGATTATTAAATATCTTTTGGAGGTATGAAAATGGATAGTGCTTGATATTTAGAGTACCACTACATTATGATGTGAAAAGTTTAGGACCTTTTAGTAATTAGCTTTGCCCTAGTATTGCCTTGTTCTAGTCAGCATCCCTGACCTTGTTGAGCTTATTACAAACCACAGGTCTCTTTTTTCTGGGGTAAGACATTGGGGCAGCCTATTGAGATAAGGCCTACGCATAAGGCTTTCGCAGGGGGCAAAACCAGAGGGCCTGTATCTGCTGTGCATTAACCCCCCAAAAGCAGGAACAACTGTTGGAAGCCCCATACATGGGCAGCTGCACCTGGACAGGAGCTGATGAGAGCCCAGATTAGTGCACCCATAGAAGAGGGTCGAGTGGAGAGCTCCCGGATGAGACCTCCCTAAGGCTTAATGTTGGGAGACGGCATCCTCAGCCCTCACTAAGACAAGTTGAGAATCGATCAAGAGACTGCGAGTACCAGGCCCTGAGCACTCATAAGCGCCAAAAACAATACAGAAGAAACAGGTGGCTGTCACCAACCCACAACGCTAATTAACACCCTAAAGTGTGAACACAATCAAACTAGCTCCTCAAAAGATAGTCACCGAAAAAGAAGCGAGAAGAAGGAAGAGCGCTGAACAGTGACTAAAATGGGGGAGCCCAGAACTAAGATGGGGAGAACCGCGCATGAGTCGCAGGAGCAGGGCCAAAGGTCCAATGCTGGCACGGAGTCTAGTGATTCCCCAGTAGTCCCAACAAGACTACAGCTAGACAAGATCCTGGAAGCAATCACAGAAACCAGAAACATCCTACAGCAGGATGTAGGAGCGGTGTCTGTGGGACTAGGATTACTCAGGACAGAGCATCATAAGCTGGCAGATCATGTCAAAGGGGTAGAACACAGGATTAAGGAGGTACTACCGGAGTGCATAAAGCTCTCCAAGCATGTATTAGAACTCAGAGGCATAGTGGAATCCCTGGAGAAACGTGCAGAAGATGTGGAAGGGCACAATAGGCACAATAACATCAGGGTGGTGGGCCTTCCAGAAGGCATTGAAGCTGGAAAGATGATAGACTACTTGGAGAAGTGGCTGCGGACTGAGGTGACCACAGGACCTCTCACTCCTTTTTGCACATTGGAACAGGCAATTAGAGTCCCCTCCCGGCCACCAACTCCAGGCAAACCGCCCAGACCAGTAGTAGCCAGATTGCTACATTACGGAGACTGTTAAATTATACTGCAGCAAGCACAAATGAAAGGCCCATTTGCAGTAGCCAACAAAAAAGTCTATATATACCCAGATTATACGGTGAGAGTGCATGCCAAGAGAGCCTTGTATGCCAAGGCCAACCAAGCACACCAAGACCAGGGAATACAGTACTCTCTAGTGTACTTCTCGAAGCTGAGAATCATCATGGATGGCTCCACACATTTCTGTGACACTCAGGACCTGGCCTGGTTGTGGCTAGAGGACTGCAAAGCAGGAGGGACCCCAGAAACGACACACCCAAAAGCGCTACCTCAACCACGAGGGAAAAGAGGTTGCTTCTGCAGAAAAATGCAGTACACCACAGGAGGTGGGACCTCACCATCACAGACTGAAGTGGAAAGAGCAGCAGCGCTGCAGACGGTTGCCAAGATAGGAGCAGCTCAGCCCTCCTCCAATGTCAGAGACTCATCATCGGAGTGGAAATCAGTGAGAATGGATTCAACATCCTCTGGAAACAAGGACACTGACTTACCTGTGATGGCGCCTCAGACTGCAGATAATATTATTTGATATCCTTTATATTGTTTAGTTTGTTTTAAATGCACCTAGCTCAGTGATGGGTGGGAGAGTGGGGGACCGAAAGAGAAAATAATCACTTCAGAACTAAGAAGATATCTAATATTTGGGACTATATCGGAGGACTAGTACTGCCTCCACTCCAAAGTGAGGTTATCCTTGAGTCAAGGTAATTGAACTTGCACACTACACTCGGGCCTGCCATAGTGCGATGGGAATGTCAGGCAGCACCTTTTGACACACCCCTTCTGGTAAAGCCAGTACAGGCTGACCAGAGGAAGGAGATATTCTAGTATCACATGGTTGTTTCAGGCTGTTTGGACGGCAGGCCATTGATGAGCCACCCCGAGGGTCAGGAGTTGTTGTTGGGGTTTGATTTGTATTTTTTTACCCTTTCCTTTGCCCTTTATTTAACTTCCCTACATCCTGCTTCACATGGAAGACTGAGCGCAGGACACAAACCAGAGAGGGTGGAGAAGGCGTACACAGATGGGGGCAATGCCCCAGTAGATTAGCATGGCGAGTACACCTAATCCAGTAACAGGTGTAACATTTATTTCCTCGAATGTCAAGGCAATGGGGTCCCCACTTAATAGGAACAATATTCACAAAGACCTCAAGAACAGGGGATCCAAATTGCCTTGATGCAGAAAACACACCTAGCGGGGCCCGAAATCGACAGACTGAGATGGGGGTGGACAGGCCAGATTCATGCAACGTCCTGTTCGGCATACACCAGAGGCTCATTAATTTGGATAGGAGCGGGAACACCATTTAAACTGCTACACTTAGACATAGACACAGATGGAAGATATGTTCTGGTGGGGGGCAGGCACTATGGCACAGAAATCACCATATGTAGTATCTATGCCACCAATCAGAAACTGCTGAATATTTTCCATTAACTGTTCAAGCGCATTGCATGTTTCTCACCCGATACACTCCTTCTGGGGGTATTTTAATTGTTTACTTGACATACCCCTAGACATGTCCCTTCCCTCTGAAATGGACAGTAGTGAGGAAGTTGGGGTCTGGTCTGCGAGAATGGCTCGTGAACTGGGGATTGACTAATGTATGGCGTGCACAACACAACACAGACTGTATATACTCATACTACTCCACGGTACATGAGCTCCACACCAAAAAAGAGCACTTTGTATGCTCCCCAGAATAGCCCAAGCGTTAACACATACAAAATATTTAGGCAGAACCATCTCTTATATTAGTCCGGTAATGCTGCGGTATGTCCCGACAGGTGAAAGACCACCAGCTTCCACGTGGCACCTTAACCCCGCCTTGCTGAAAGAGAAACACTATCGAAAGTCATTAGCAGATGCTGTGTTTAACTAGTTCATTAACAACCTGAGCACTGCGTTCACAAGGCTGATTGAATGGGAGGCTTTCAAGGTGGTGGAGCAAGGGCATTGTATTAGTCAATTGGTAGGAGCGCTAGCAGAACTGCACAAAGAATTATTAGCAATGGAACAGAGGATATGCATATTGGAAAATACAGTATGGGACAACCAGGAAAACAATAGCAGAAGCCCAAGCAGCAAGAAAGCGGTATCACACCACCTTAGAGAAGTTGAGGATTCACGACTGCAAACACTATATCACAAAGTTGCATGAGGAAGAAGGTAAGGTGGGAAGAATGCTGGCGTGGCTTATCAAACCTGAGGAAGCTCTTCCACTACTCAGATACGCACTCAGAGCGGACAGCATATATACTCCCCCACATTGATGAACTGAGAATTCTGTAATTATTTCACGGCCCTGTACAAGGCACCTCCTTGTCTAACGGAGGAAGCACTGGATAGTTATCTGACACAAGTACCGATAAAGCAACTAGCTGAGGAGCACTGTGGGAACCTGGGGCCCCCATCACCATACAGGAAATATGTGCTGCAGTAAAAAGTTTAGCAACAGGCAAAACACCAGGAACAGACGGACTACTGGCTGAATTTATGCAGCATATATTAGAATACTGGCACCTAACCTTGATAAATTATATGCGGAGGCCTGGCAGACTGGTTTGCTTCCAGACTCAACTAGGATTGCGGTAGTCATACCCGTACCAAAAAGCAGGGAGCAAGGCACAAAGGTGACTGTTTTTCACCACTATCCATGCTGAACTTTGATTTTAAGATCCTGAGCAAAGTACTAGCCCTTTGGCTCCTTCCATATATGCACGGATTAGTACATGCAGACCAGAATGGGTTTATACCCACGCATAGTACCTTGCACAACCTTAGAAGAATGTATCATGTCATCTATCACCCAACAATGCAGACTGCCCGCAAAGCAATGCTGATGTCAGTGGACCAGGAGAAAGCCTGCGACACAGTGCGATGGGACTTCCTGATTGCTGTAATGAAAAGGTTGGGTCTGGAGGAGTACTGGATTAAATGGGTCTGATTACTGTACAGTGCTCCAACGGCGGGAGTTAGAATAAGAACCATACTTTCATCACAATATGAGGTTGACAGAGGCACCAGACACGGATGTCTGCTTTCCCTGCTTTTGTTTGCTTTAGCAATCAAATCCTTTGCTGTCCGGTTCCGACAAGTGGGAAAGGGATGGGGCTTGGAAGTGGAAGGTCGAGAGCATATAATCTCATTGTATGCTGACAACATACTCCTTTATTTTAAAGACTGACTGGCGGGCTTTTCTCAAGCCATGGCATAGCTAGCACAATACGAATTAGTTTCTGGTCTCCGGATGAATACATCCAAAATGCATGTATTCCTGCTGTGCTGGGGACTGGAGAAACACACAGGACTCCCAACCGACCCGGACTGTTCTCGAGTAGCCTTCGAAAACCTTGAAATACAGGTATTCCACATGATAGATGTCTTAAGGGACAGCAATCTGGGAGGAGCTTTGAGCTCCCTTAGGATGAGTGTATCCTTTTGGAGATCCCTGAAACTACCCATAATGGCCCGTATAGTGATATCTAGGATGTTGATGCTACCAAGGCTTCTTTACTCTTTTGCCAATATGCCAGTTTACGTAGCAACCTCCTGGTTCAAGTAATTAGACAGTCTACTGCAGAACCTAATATGGGGTGTGGGCAGACACAGAGTGTCCCTAGCAACACTCAGATGCCCAAAAGATGAAGGAGGTCTTGAAGTTCCAAATTATGAGTTATATGTTTGGCAGCTCAACTTCAGTGGCTAACAGTGGTTAGAAGGATCTAATCCGGACGAATTACAACAAACGGGAAAAACGATACAAATGGATCTTTTATTGGCTAAACTACTAAATATTACGATTGTGTTCCCCTCGCTGGGAATACTTCTTGCCACAGCCCTAAGATGCTGGCATAGGTGCGTTTTAAGAACTAAGGAGGCAGTCTTGTATGCTGCTCTATAGGGAATGCCACATGGAGATCCTCTTACCTATTTTACCCAAAGCCAATTTATCAACTTTATCAAACTGAGTTGCTCAAATACCTTTTACTCAGTGTTGACAACATTGTATTGTTATCTCACCAGTACTTGGACCATAACATACTTTGCAGTACACAAGGTAAGACTCTATTTTTGGCAACTGTTGATTGAGCTGCTTTATTTGCCACAGGTGTATCAAAGTGATATGACACTCTACTAGTTTGCTGAGTGACCGAAGTAAACTACAGATGGCAGGCCTGCTATTGCACACTGCAGGAGCAGTTCAAACTGCTCGAACTCAACTCTGCCCTCATCATGTGTGGCAAAGTCAATGCACTGTCTTTGATATATCAGTCACCACTAAGGAAGGCCTCCTAAAGCCCTGGAGGCGGGGTGTAGTATATTAAAGATGTGGATATGTAAGTGTAGGCGTATATGCCCCGATTGTCCTTTTCACATAAAGGGACACTATAATTGATACAAAGTCCATAGGATAATATGGAATAGACCCCTGGTAAACCCAAGGTTGGCAGCACCATTATGGTACTACCTAAATATATCATGTTTAGTATCAAACAATGTGCTGTCTTACACCTTACAGGAATCTCAAGCCAGGTGAGATGTGGCATGCACCCAGGTGGATACCTTGAAGGTTGCCCTTGGGGCTGCCCCAGCTTTCCTGTGCACTGGCTGATAGCCTGCACTTGCTGCCGCCAATACAGTATTCTGACCTCCTGCCAGGCAGTACAAACATTCCCAGGAGTCAGGAACAAAGACCTGGATAGTAAGGAGACCATACCTCCTCCCTACCAGGCAGGCTAGAGAATTGGAACAACAGGGGATGATGGACAGAGCGTTTGAGCAAATCAAACACTAACCCCCAGTCAACTGATTTGGGTTTAATCCATCACCATTCTTTAGCTCACTTTGCCACCCCAGTTCAGACATGGCCATATGCGAATCAGACTGACCCTGTGCCTCATGGGAACAGTCCAGCCCGAACTGCCAAGCCATGTCTTCCCTGGACCGGAAACAAGCATCCTGGGACCGGTTTAGGATTCATAATCCTCATCAGCCAGGCTATCATGAATCCAGTGGCCAAGTGAGAAAGGGACTCACGTCTGAGCATACCCTGCCAACTTAGGGCGAACAAAGCGAAACAAAAGGGGATGATAGACGGGGCGTTTGAGCAAATCAAACACTCACCCCCAGTCAACTGAGCTGGGTTTAATCCATCACCATTCTTTAGCTCACTCAGCCACCCCAGTTCAGACATGGCCATATGCAAATCAGTCTGACCCTGTGCCTCATGGGAACAGTCCAGCCCGAACTGCCAAGCCATGTCTTCCCTGGACCGGAAACAAGCATCCTGGGACCGGTTTCGGATTCATAATCCTCATCAGCCAGGCTATCTTGAATCCAGTGGCCAAGTGAGCAAGGGACTCACGTCTGAGCATACCCTGCCAATTTAGGGCGAACAAAGCAAAACTGTAGTGTAGTTCCTATATTCCCAATAGGCTCTACGCATTGGAATAACATAAACAGCAGTGTAGACGTAGGACTGAGGTCATCTAGGTCTCTACTGACTATGTTAGACTTAATTAGTTTTGCCAGCTAGCTCAGAGGTCACTAGAAACGTTCTCGAATGTTCAGGAAATGGTTAACCGTCTTGATTTAGACAAGAAGGGATTCGTTTCTGACAGCTGCATAAACATGACAACTTTGCTCCCTCAGAATAAAGAGTGTATCTCTAGAGTCGTGTGAAAACAATAGGCAGCTATTTCACTCAGTCAATCGTGCATGCTTAGTTCCACCAGAGTGCAGAGAAATAGAGAGACGGGCGTCTTCAAAAAAAGGTGTTATTTTATTGAGCAGTTTTCTTTCTCAGGCAAGAGAAATGAATTGCCAGAATTGCAATACTTATCATAAAATAAAGTGCGTACAGTAAAAGTAGTATTATGAAATAATACTGTAAAAGCATTGATATGGTTTCTTAGCCATATGATACTTTAAAATGGATAAAATATATACATACATAAAAACATTGACTAACTAACTCAACTGGTGCTTCTAAGATACGCCTACCCCGGTGTACCTGACCTAAGCCTAATATGTGGGAAGGAGTAAGGAAGTTGCAGTTTTAAGTTAAGTTAGTTTTTTTTGCCAAGTATAGGAATCAAGAATTCTCTCTAAGGTTTTAATCAGCTCCGTATCTAGGTTATAGAATGAAGGAGGTCTTGTATCTCGCTCCTCAGGACTCGATCTCCCAGCAACCCGCGAGGGTGACTCGGGAACACCGGTGCTGGATTTCTCGGCGTGAGAAAAGGCAGCTTCTCCAGCGCGTCAAAGGGGAGGGGCGTCTTCCTTCGGCTCTCGCATCAGCTGGGCTTCGGATAAGTAGATAGCGGCTCTGCTCCACACCACCGTGTGTTTGCTTAAGGCAACGTTGGTATATTTATACCTGAAAGGTGTCGGGTTTGACGTAAGGTTGGACATAAGACGTCACTAAGAACTAACAGTTCTTTCTGGACTCCAGGAGTTCTAGTGTAAATCAAAACAAAAGCAGGGGGAATTCCCGGGCTGCTGGAGGCTTGGTTTGTTTAAAGAACGCGTTGTGCTTTCTAGGATTCTATGGGAGTAGCCTTGCCGTACTTTGGACTGCATGGGCTATTACTAAATATGGATATGATTCTTATGCCTTTATAAGGATACTATTTATTATACCCACATAACGGCATGAATCTGGAATATCGAATTAGGGTCCTAGATAGAAATACAACAAAACAAAAGGGGATGATGGACGGAGCGTTTGAGTAAATCAAAAACTCACCCCCAGTCAACTGATCTGGGTTTAATCCATCACCATTCTTTAGCTCACTCAGCCACCCCAGTTCAGACATGGCCGTATGCAAATCAGTCTGACCCTGTGCATCATGGGAACAGTCCAGCCCGAACTGCCAAGTCATGTCTTCCCTGAACAGGCTAGAGAAGTGGTACATCAAGGGGGTGAGTTTCAAAGGCTACACCACCTCTGATATGCATCCAGACTTCCTTCCAAATAAAGGAACAGCCTTACTATTGCCCCAGGCACATTTGCACCTGGGCAAGTGGGAAAATTATATAGTTAGGAGGGGTACACCCAGCTAAGGCTAGTCGCACCTCTAGGGTGGGCTACGTGGTCTGTACAGTCAATGAAGACTTCTTCTACATAAAAGTGGGTTCTGTGTCAGAAGAGTGACCTTCACACCTTCCTGTTGTCACTTCAGGGTCAGATGAACCGCTGGGGCTAGGATCCCATTGACCACTTGCACCCACATCCCTAGGATCTAGGATTTAGGGCTACCCCTGGCACCAAAACCTCAGTTCTGAACAGCCTGCATCAAAGAGGACAAAGAGGTGACCCGTGTCTGCAACAACGGGACTTGCATAACGCAAAAGAGGGATACTCTGTCCCTGTAGCAACACTCCTGGAACTGCCTGATCGGGCCTCGTCCTGGGATAGCTCTTGGGTCCCCCCTGACAGATGAATCCCTGTGAGAACCTGTAGCACCCTCTGACTACCTTGGGCTAGTGGCGCTAGTCCCCTGCAAACTGCAGGTACAACAACACCCCAGATCGAAGGAACATTGGCCATCAGGCCCTCCTAGGAATCGCCAAAATCCAGATGGTCTACTACACTGTGGGAACAATAGTCCTGCTTTCCACAAAGGTATAGGCAATTACTGTGTTCCCCAGGACCACCAGACATTGAAGTAACTATCTGCTTTACTTATCACCAGTCTGGCAACCGACCCCTGCACTCGATGCTACACTTAAAGGAAACTCCATCCAATGTTCACCCGACATCAGCAGCGGCCCTGTTGTTGTGTTTTTGCATCCTGTTCCTCAGCAGCACCGTTTTACTGGTAAAAGCAGCTCATCACACATCTCCCGTTCAGCACTAGGGACAGCACTGACAACTCTGCACCCAGGCTCCGCGGTCCAGGTAAAATAAACTGACTGTCATGGCTTTGTCCTGGAACTCGCATCACCCTTACCCTGCACAGCTTCCACTCAACTCGACCTGCTATTGACCAATTGTCCCTAGTGGTTTTTCCCGCTGACCACAATGATAAAGTTTCACTTTATTATTTTGCACTGATTTTATATTGCTTCTAACATCTATGACTCCATTTATATATATGCTATTCAGTTCATTTTTGTGTCTAAATTAAGAGAGAAATATGTTTCATTTTTATAAATTGGTGTGGAATTTCTTTCAAGTTGTGTCAATTACTTATCATCAATGTTGGTATGCTTAAGTGCTTAACATATGTTGCTCTAGGAGGGCCTGAGTGCTCGTTGCCACATTGCCAAGACTGAGCTAAGGATTTATTAGTGTGAATCCTAGGACCATCTTTGGGGATTATGACAGTACTGCATGGTGAAGCCTAACCAGCATGCCCACAAAATACTCCACCTTCCTACTCGAAGTTATTACCCCAGACTCCATCAAACCTTGTCTTACTGCTGTCTTTCAATGGATGTGCTTGAACCAACCAAAGTGTAATGCAGATAAGATGGAGATTCTCTGTTTTGGACATGATTGCATACTAGACTGGCAAATTCACTGGCCAGATGGAGTTCCATCTCCAGACCCTCAAATTGAGGTGGTCAAAAATCTCGGAGTCAAGATTGACAAAAAGTTGTCCTTTCAAATACAAATAAATACTATGATAGGAACATGTTTTGGCCTTATAAGCACAAGCAAAAACATGTTTTGCATTTAAAAAAAAAAAACGGTGAGTCTCGCCCTTAGTAAGGCTAGGCTGGACTATGTATGTACTTTATTCTGGTCTTCCGCTTTACCTAGTAAATAAATTACAGGTAATACAAATACTGCTGCTCACCTAATGTTCAAGCTTCCATTGAGGGCTCATATTTCCTTACATCTTCAGGCCTTGCACTGGCTCCCAGTGAACACACAAATTTTGCTCAAAATCCTACTGTTACATCAAAAGGACCCAAGATATCTATAGGCCACAATACATTATGTTGCACTTACAGAAACTGCGATTTTCCAATAGACTATTGGTGCAGAGTCGCCAGGATTCTCATTTTAGAAACAGGTGGCCACTCTTTTTCCTATTTGGGGCCCTTGGCTTAGAATAAACTCCTGCTAGAACTCTGTCAAACTGACTCTCAATGTCAATTTAAAAAGAAGATCAAAAACTGACTTTTTTGTCAAAATTGTGTGTAGTAATCATCCACCTCCTTTACTTTATTAGCACCGGGAGACTCCTTGGCGTAGCCCTGAGCTTCATATATCCAGCTTTCATTTAATTTCATAAATTTCATCTGGCCTTTGGTGCAAAGCTCAAGAACAACATTTTGCTGAAGCTGTCAAGCATTGAAAATACCTTGTAAGAAAATCTGATTACAGCCATGACCGCATTTACAAATATTCACCATACCAGTTTTCCTTAACCTATGGTCCTGCGGGGCCTACGTAGGGGATCCGTGACTATGTACCACAATTAAATAATATTAAAATTAATAAATACAAATTAATAAAGTATATATAATTAAGGAAGCAAATTTGAAAATTTAAAACCTTTTTCTATATGATTGTGACTTTAAATATTTCAATGTTTGGACATCTGTTTGGTATATACATTTGTTTGTGTAGTGTTTTGCAGTTCAATCATAGGAATTGCTTAGGCTGGGGTCACTGACTTCCAAAAGTGGGGGTCCCTGGACTAAACTAATGATTCAGTGGGGGTCCACAGAAGTTTAAAGGTTGAGAACCACAGCACCAAATCATTTATTGAGCAGAAAACATGACATAGTTGCTAAAATTTGAAACTTTCTTCATTTCATATGTGTTGAAGAAGCTAAATAAAATATTAGATGCAGCAAGTCATCTAGAGACCACTACTTAAGTGATTCTTCATTTTTACCTACAATATTACCGCTAACAACACAATATTCATTCATCGTTGCAGCCGACAGCGACAGGACCTCACGGTTTGTTTATAGAGGTTATGGCTATGACTTCGCCCACAGTAAAGAAAATACCTTATGCAAGGGAAATCCATTCAAAGAACTCATAAGGGACTCAAATTGATGACAGTGTATTCACCATCTCACACTACTAACCTGCATTGGTTAGATGCTCTTCTTAATGACAGATTCACAAATACCACATGTTACCTCCCTTCAGGATACAAATGCACATAACATGCCAACCTCAATTTATAGTAGAAAAGAGACATTGTTTGCATCCCTCTTGAATCTTTTCAAATGAAACGTCCTGTAATACTATTGTAACCCTTTCCTGTGTCATCCTTGACTTCCCTGCAATTAAATCTTCTTTGGGAGTGCAGGTCTGAAAACTACACGCATTGCAAGGTCAATGTGTCTTTTACGGGCAGGTGAAATTAAGCTTAACAGTTTGTGGTCAGTAGCTTCAATTTTGGCCGTATTTTTCACAGCCCCAAAAAAGTCTATTTTTATGATTCAAAATGAAATCAGACATGGCTTTCCTTTTCCTCTCTACTGTATCTGCAACTCAGATTGAGGTCTAACACTTTGGACCACAGCCATGCACCACAAGTCCACCTCCTATCTGGTCATTGAGGTTTTGAGTGCGCTTTCAACAGTTTTGGATGTCTGTCGCACTCTTCCAGAGCAAAGATAACAGCAAAAAAGTTTGGAAGGGATGTACCTGCCTCAGTAAAAATGCAATATATCAAAAATCGACATCAGTATGGTGTTACATTTGACTCAACAAAATGGCTGTTAATTTCTATTGCTGCCTAACCTTTTTTGAAAGACAATAGCACTATACAGTTGAAAGCACAACCCAATATAAAGACAAGTAACATTCTTAAATGGTATTTGACTGCTGAAATTATTGATCACGTATTGAATAAATGTACTCAGATTAGTAATTTGCATGTTTTGAGAAGCTACTTCAATATTCATTCTTGGTAACAGGTTATTTTTTTAAGAGGATAAATGCATAAGGCTGAACTTTGATTTCACTTATCAAGACAAGTTCTCATCAAGAGTGCCCTGGAGATGTCTGTGCTGTGTATCACCTGATAAAATGTGACACCACTGGGTTCAGATTTTATCTGGTAAACTGAATAGTAGATAGTCTTAGTTTTTGGTTACTAAGGTGAATATTTTGGTATTTACTACACCAAAAATTAGCAAGTCACAATAAGTACTGTATCTTTTCCCATGACAAATTACCGCAGGTTTGGTCTGCTGGAATTTAGCAAAAGCTTGCAGACATTTAATACACCTGGTAAGTGTCGGGTGTGGTAAACCCTGCAAGAACTCGTTTTGTGCAATGATCAGAAAACTCCCTCCTCTCATAATCTGGGGCATAGGTAACATATCATATGGGTCATAGTTGACATCGATGCAACAATCTACCATGCCCTTAGACCGAAGGAACCAGGATTATTTTAAAGTATTTGGGCATGTTTTGGTAAGTGATTTACCTTAAGTCGTCCTATAATGCTATGATTACGTACGGTAATCCCCATTACTCTTAGTCCTACTCGTCCTCGACCCAGTCATAACTCATGAGGTATTCCACAGACAGGAAACAAAACAGGAAACGCTTTTAGACTCCACCCCCCCTCCTGCCAGGTGCTATATCAGACCTAACCACCAGAAGCACATCCTGACACACCAAGCAACAAAGGCCTGGACAGGGAGGGAGGGTGGGAAGTATGATTGGGTCGAGGACGAGTAGGACTAAGAGTAATGGGGATTACCGTACGTAATCATAGCATTACCTCTACGTCCCTCGTCCTCGACCCAGTCATCACTCATGAGGCATACCAAAGCAACACCCAAACAGGCCTTTGGCAACCCAAACACAGCAAAACACAGATCAGACACAAAGGAGTACAGCAAGCGAAAAAAGTTTAATACACAAACAGAACTCAGAGCAGAGGGGGAACCCCCACAGCTTGCAAAACCCCACAACCAAAATTGGGGGCCTATTAGGATAGCCGTTTTTCCGCATCCTCTGGGCCGGCGGAAGCCACCGCCGGCCCGGAGGATGGGGAAAATCCGCTGCGGACCCACCGCCACATTAGGATGGCTGGTGGGTCCTGGTTTCAGTCTGCTGCTTTTCCGCCGTGGTTGGCTTACAACCGTGGCGGAAAAGCTCTGATATGGTGGCGGTGTCTCTCAGACACCGCCAGCCATATTAGGATGAGTTTCAAAACATGCTTTTCCACGGCGGGTTTTCCGCTGTGGAAAAGCATGTGGAACTTCACTGCAGGGGCCCGTTGCGGGCCCCTGGGTGAAGGGGGGGTGGGGGTGCACATGGGGGGTACCTATGGTACCCCCCTGCATTTGTATGCAGTAATCGGCAGGCACCGCACGGTGCCTGCCGCTTTCTGCATACAAATGCAATGTATGCATTTTTAACATTGTGGCGGGTGCAGCTTGAAGCCGCACCCGCCGCAATGTTAAATATAGAGGATGTGACCGCCATGTTGGTGGTCACATCCTAATTGCACAGGAGGGAACTCCGCAGGCCATGCGGAGGTTCCCTCCTACTCTGGGGCCGCGGACAGACGCAAGTCCGTCCGCGATCCTAATGGGCCTCTTGGTCTGGTCAGACAGGGCACAATTCAACCTGTAGTGCCTCACAAACGTGGACTCGGAGGCCCAGGTCCCAGCGCGACAAATCTCATCAAGAGTATTTGCGTACAGCGAATTTGCAAAATTTGCCCATACTTAATAGCGGTTAGTTCCCAATATTGCGTATCTAGATTGTTGCACCCCATTGACTTGCAGAGTCCAGAGGTGAGTGTTTTCTTGGGAAGTCAGAGGCAGATTTAAAAGCTCTTTGTGCCACTTTTCCCATGTTAAAAGTGACACAAAGGTGGCGCTAGCGGCTCGTACATCTGCCCCTCAAAACTGTTGTAACCCATCTATTCTCACAGCTCGGAGGTAATTGTACATTTGTACGCAGTGAAGCTGCTGCACACTACCCACTCTCTCCTTTCACAGATGACTTGTCGTTGTTTTGGAAACAAATTTTTTCCTCACCTTGGGCCATTGGCTTGATTCAAAGAGGGTGCACTTCGTGTCGAAGCAGCCTTCTCAGAAGTTGTTACGATGGCCACGCATCATTGCAGAATCCTCGAACGTTGAGTTTTAGAGGTGTTGGGGGAGGACTCCAATTTGTGAAACACAACCTGTAAGTGAGAAAGTGACTGCAAAGAATATTCGCAGCTCACCTTTCTGCCACCAGTGTGTTTTTCACCATGTGCCGGGACATAATGCACCCTGAAGCTCTACATCTAAAAGATAGAAAAAGAAAGATGTTATGATTAGTAATTGTTACTATTTTAATGTGGAGCTGAATAACATCGCCCTTTCACACACGTTCCCTCTCACATTTAAAAGAACTATTTGTATAGTTTATATTCCGGACGTTTGACCGATTAGAAAAACGTTCCTGCTATTGGAAAAAAAATATATATGCAATTTGATACACAATATAGGACTACGTTCGTCTAAATTGCTGTGTCGCTTTTTTTGTATTCAGTCTACTACAGCCCTTTGACTCCCTCCAATGCGCACCCATGGCTTACTGCTCAACTTTTCTTGGATAGGACACCTTCTACATCATACAGTCCCGATCTGCCACTGACAAGTCTCACCTATGGTGCTGAGTCTTGATATCTCTATGGCTAATGACATACTCGTGCTCCGATCATCATCATCACAGGTTCTTCACCCGCTCAGTCCTTCCGGTACCACTAACTCAGTAACCAAAGAGGCCATACACGTGGTGGTGGGCCCACTGTTCGGTGGTTCTGGCCTACATGAGGCATCTGAACCATCAGGATGGGTCATCACAGTGCTTGAAATGGGAGCAACTCTAAAATGGCGTACAGCACATGCGCCCCATCTTTTTTATAGGTACAGACATGTGTGTAGTGATGGATGCGTTGAATGGGTGTGGTGTGGGTGTATATCAGCTATGAGGGAGTGTGTGTGCAGTTCTGACAACTACACCTGGAACTAAGAAATCACTACAATGGAAATCTGGGCCATGTTTCGTTTTTGTGTTTTCCTGGTAGCGTAAGTGGAGTGGGCTGGCCTGACGTACCCTAGTGCTGCGCAAGGCTCTGAAGCATGATTCCAGAGCTATGGGTGTGGTCCCTTCGTGAGCTATATGAGAAATCAAGTGATTCGGGTGTCCGTTTTGTAGTGCTGACGTCACCCAGGTCTTAAATGAAAATGTGACGTGTATTTAACAAGGACCCCCTGAAAACATAGATACTATAGTTCCTAGGTCAGGGAAAACAGCACAATTGAAAGACAACAATCTAGACAATGAATCTCATTGTGCCACCTATCTACTATAGATATTTTTTAACTTGTGTTCGAGTAAAGTCTTTAAAATGTATTTTACATTGATAATGTGTTTTGTAGGATTTTAATTTTGTTATTGTGCTATGTTATTGATTTTTCTATTTTTAACCACTTAATAAAATACTGAGTTTTGTAGCCAGCTGTAGCCGATTGTCCTTTTTTAATTTTATTCTGTTCTAAACATCAGTTGCCTAGGTTGTTGTCTTTCAATTGTGCTTAAATGAAAATGTGTCATTATATCTGTAAAGGTCCACAACTTGGCCAAAATGGAAGGTACAGGGTATCACTGACTCTATATTCGTTCATAGTTGTATACATAAAATATGGTAGACATGACGTATTTCTGTGATTATGAATGTTTATTGGACATTCAGTGGAGTGTTGTAGCTGTGAAAGTTTTAAGTTGTAGTTTTTGGCACATGAAGGGCAGATAATATATATACGTATGTGGTCATTCAGGTACACTGTACAACTTGATGCTGGAAATCAGTGTTCGAGTCTCGGAGTTGAGTGCACATCCTGTTATTGTAGAGTACTGATGTAATGTTCGTGTGCCTGAAAATGTATTCTAAATATGGTGCTCATGCAAATATCGGGTATAGTTTTGGGTTGATTTTGTGCTATATAAAATTACTTTAAAAAAAAAAGAGGAATAGCCCACACTGACTGTCACAGGTTAGTTGGTTGCATACGCTATTTATAGCACAATATAATGTGGTAGGGCGGAGGAGCAGCATTTTACAAACACAATACACAGTTACATACTAGACTATATGAACTTTGAGGGGGGTGGGAAACTAGCATCAATGGTTATCAATTGCTCTGTACACTAGTTCCACTGATTTCCCCCATAACAAATTAAATGATTGCATTTCACATAGTGCATTCTAACTTTCCCAAAATGGGGAAGTATGTCTGGTGGCTATGTTGAAGTTGATGTCCCAGAGGTACTTGGTATTGCCAGTGGTGGAGGTACATTTTGCCGTAATTTTCTACATTCTTTGTTATCATAGTTCACAGAATGCAACAATTGAAGGTGCTTGCGCATACTACCAGTGCAACAGCACTATTTTTCTCTCTGCTTTAAATTAATAGAGGCTGAATTTAATGCTGTCTGTTGTGTAGATGAAAAGGTAAATTCAAGTTGTGAACCCTACTCTGCACAGTGTAATGGAAGCTAGTAGTCATACAGTTATAGAACAATGCTTTTTTCACTTACTTTAACAAAATCTGTATACATACAGTATAATTCTATCTGCATTAAATAAATCAAGGTTGAATTTTCTACTGTCTATAGTGTAGATGCAAAGGTGAATTCAAGTTGTAAATCCTGCTGTCTGCAGTGTACATCTTAGGGTGGAGTGCATCATCTGCATTTATGATTGAAGTGGAAGATAGAACATGTATGCAGTGTGTATATTATTATTAAACTAAATCTATAAGTCCTATAAAACACGTTTTTCAAGGAAGCATAATAAAGAGATATTATGTAGGGTTTGATAGGCGTAACACTTAGTTTGGTTTACACTGAGTTAGTGGTATCTAAAACAAAAAGGTTCTGTGGAGCCTGCGATGATGCGTGGTCCGGGCAGGCTGTACTGATAGTAATGTTTTGTGTGTTGTGAATGGTGCCTTAGTAAGGCCACATAATAATCATTTTTGGTGCACTGAGTTAGTAGTACCTTTGGTGTTCAGCAAGTACATATTCAGCGATGATGCGTGGTCTCCGGGAGGGGGCACAGTAATTGGAGTAATGTCTTTTGTCGATTGGATTCTGCATGAATTCCACTTAAAAAGTGATAGTATGCCTCATTGCTGACATAAAATTGTTCACTCTTCTTTCTAATGAATTATGGTGCACTGAGTTAGTAGTATCTTTGGTGCTGAGCTTGTACGTACCCTGTGATTATATGTAATGCAGGGGGACTGTACTGGGAGCAATGTTTTTTGCCTAGTGAATTCTGCTTTAATAAGGCTACAGGGAAGTGACTTGTGGTGCAGTGAGTTAGTGGTACCGAAAGAACTCAGCGTGTGTGTACCCTGTGATGATTCATGGTTCGAGGGGGTCGCAGTAGTATAATGTCTCTTGTCTATTGGAATGCATCATGTACAATCGTCATTCTATGTGAAAAAATCTCAACACATACAGTACAATTGTCTCTGCATTAAATTAATCAAGGTTGAATTCCTTACTGTCCATAGTATAAATGCAAAGGTGACTTCGAGTTGTGAACACTGCTGTCCGCAGAGTACATCGAAGGCTATAGTTGACACAGACATCGAGGAATTTTTTTTTGTCACATACTTTAACAAAATCTGACGACACAATACTATTTTTCTTTCTTGAATAAATTGAGACTGAATTTTATGTTGTCTGTAGTACTTATGCGCCATTGGTATCAAGTTGTAAGCTCTTTTGATCGCAGTGTACATTTGAAAACTGAACTCAGTACAGTCATTGAGGAATGTGTTTTGTGGCCTCCTTTTACAAAATAATCTTTGCCTTGCATAAATCAAGGATAACTTGAATGCTGTCCGTAGTGTAGATGGAAAGCTGAATTTAAGTTGTGAACCCTGTTGTACACAGTGTAGATTGAAGGCAGTAGTCAACACAAACATCGATCAATGCTACTTTGTCACAGTTAACAGAATCTCAGGACACAGTACAATTGTCTCTGCCTTAAATAAATCGAGATTCAAATAAATGTTTTTAGTGCTTTTGCGCTTCTTGTATCAAGTAGTGAACTCTGTTGATCGCAGTGTACATTTGAAGGCAGTACTTTGTACAGACTTTGAGGAATGTTTTTTGTGGCATCCATTAACAAAATTGTCTCTGCCTTACACAAATCAAGGCTAACTTGAATGCTGTCCGTAATGTAGATGGAAAGCTGAATTTGAGTTGTGAACCCTGTTGTATGCAGTGTAGATTGAAGTCAGTTTTTGAGACAGATATGGATGAATGCTTTTTGTCACTTATTTAAACAAAATCTGAAGACATATAGTAGAATTGTCTCTAAATTAAATAAATGAAGGCTGAATTTCCTACTGTTCATACTTTAAGAAAATTGTCTCAGCCTTACATAAATGAAGGATAACTTCAATGCTGTGCATAGTGTAGATCCAAAGCTGAATTCAAGTTGTGAACCCTGTTGTATGCAGTGTAGATTGAAGGCTGTATTCAGCACAGTTATAGATGAATGCTTTTTGTCACATCCTTTTACAAAATCGTTAGACATAGAATCCAATTATCTCTACCTTAAAAAAAGCAAGGCTGGATTCAACACCATCCGTAGTACAGATGCAAATCTGAATTCAAGTTGTGAACCCTGCTGTCCTCAATGGAGATCGAAGGCAGAAGTCGATACAGACATGAGTCTGCGGTGCTGGGGCGTTGAGTTCGGAATGGGCCTGTATCAAAGAGGCATTTGGTGATGGCGGCAGTCACGTGGCAGGGTGAGGACCTTCGCTGCGGCGGAGTCTCTTGTCTTTGCAGAAGTGAACCACGCCAAAGGCATAGCCTATTTATTTATAGTCATATGTTGACGTTGTTTAAGTTGGACTAGCCCAATCCGCTTCTGTTTCAAAGGGGGGGTGAACACAGCTTCATGAGCAAAATATTCCCCAGTGTCTGAGATAATATGGTTGCGTCCACTATTCAGTACACTACACGTATCAATGGTATATGTACACACTGAAAAGTGTTTGATTTCTATAGTGAATTGTGTATAGTATTTCACTGGTAGTCTTAGCGTTGTGTACATTATTGTTGATGTTCAAGTTCTTTCCCTTATACATACTTGGTTGCCACATCTCTGTTGATTAAGGTAGTGTACTGTTGAGGAGATATATTATTTTGGAAAGGTCCGTTGTCCTATTTTGCACTGCCTCTGAGGTAGTAGAGGGCAGGGGTTCATGAGGATGGTTGTGGTGATCGTGGCGCTGGGTGTTGTGATTTTGTTGGGTGTGGGAAGTGTATAATTTGAAACTCTATCACATATTGCTCTTTAAACATGGGTGTGAGTTGAATGTAATTCACACAGTACATATTCGACGTTCTTACAGTACTTAAATGTTGATGTTAATTTGTTAGTGGTAAGTGGAACTATTGCCTGATTTTTTAGGTAGAACTGCAGATTTGGTTACTTGTTGAAAATATGGGGAAGTGGTCAACATTAAAAGTAGGAATTGTCATTTAAAAAACCTTCAAAATTCACTGAAAAAAACGTAGGTTTCAGGCAGGTTTAGTTAGGAATTAGCTTTTAAAAAACCTTTGAAATTCACTGAAAAAAACATAGGTTTTAGGGGTGTGATATTTAGCTGGACATTTCACTCATACAAAACCATTGAAATTCCTCTGTTATAGTTGGTTGTACTAACTGTAACTCTCACGCCCGCAATCCACTGGTGATGATGTCACATATTACATCATTCATGACATGGTCAGTGACATCACTGATGACATCATTGATGACATCTCAAAAGACATCACGGATGACATCACTGATGTCATCATCCAGTGAATGTGGTTTGGTTCCATATGTCAATTTGTGTTATATATATAGCAATCTGCATTGAAGAATAAGTGGATGTATAAGTGTCTGGATGGAGTATTTAGCAGCAGTGTGATTCAGCGTTTACTTGACTAATTTATAGTGTCTCACTAAATATATTGGATAGTGAATAAACTGTGTGAATATCTATATTAATTTCTCAGTTGTTGTGTAAACTGCTGAACCATTTAGTTACTAGCTACTTGAAAGTGTATATTAGTTATTGATTAGTTAACTGATTATTTGTATGGGAGAGTGAATGAGTGTATGGTTCGGTGGTGGGTGTGTGACTGCCCAAAGATGTGTCAATAGTTGATTCAGTAGGTATATGACGTTAAGACTACATGTTATAACAATTGTTTGGTTGAAAGAATATGTATATAGATGTGCTCATGAGCAAATATATCTCTCAATGGTACATGTCCAACAAACTAGAATAATAAAAGACAGTGTATGTGACATTTGTTCTATATAAATAAGTATACATAAGACTCAGTGATTGCATGAGTGACTGTATGGATATCTATATACTTGTAGTAGTGATTTTATAACACACTAAGTATAAGAAGTGGTGTTTGTATAAGTGTGTAGCTGAGTAAATATAAGTATGATCGTACGGATACGGACCACAATTAAGTGCTTGAAGTTTATTCGGTGCTTATGGTCGCCATGACGCATTTCAGCCCTACCCTGGGACCTTGCTCACATATATATCAACTTTAGGAAATAGGAATCTCAGGTTAACTCAGTTACTGGTCTGCACCAGTATCGTATTTTCAATATATAAGCAGCAGTACACTGAGAATCAATAAACAACAGTGACTTCCTCAAGATTTCTTTTATTTTTTCCTTGCGCGATTTTTTCAATACAGCAAGCAGCCAACACGTGTTTCGCACGCAAACGCGCTTCTACAGGGCTGTTACAAACAAAAATTATGCCAACCAAATAAGTAAACACAACAAGTGATGGACAGAATGTGGATCAATGTCACACACTCACCCCAGTCCAAGGATCTGGGCCTAAATCCATCGTTATTTTGCACTCCACACCACCCTGGGTTAGACAATGGCGATATGCAAATCAGCTCTGACCCTGAGCCTCATGGGATCTACATTCTGTCCATCAAATTGTTTTTTGTAATTTTCTCCCTGAGTGTACTGGGGTAGCTCAGACGTGGGTCCCAGAGCCTCCACACCACTGGAGTCAAGCTAGCCGGGCTGATGAGAGGTGTTACCTCGAAACCGGTCCGGTCCTCGGATGCTTGATTCCGGTCTGGGAAAGATATGGCTGTTGTAGTTCGGACTGGACTGTTCCCATGGGGCACAGGGTCAGAGCTGATTTGCATAAAGCCATTATCTGACCCAGGGTGGTGTGGAGTGCAAAAAACGATGGATTTAGGCCCAGATCCTTGTACTGGGGTGAATGTAAGACATTGATCTACATTCTGTCCATCAAATTGTTTTTTGTAATTTTCAACCAAATAAGTAAAGCATAATTTGGTTAAACAATATTTGTTCATTAAATGTCTACCTCTATAATAATCACTGTCCTATTTGACAATACACTTTGTTGCAAATCAAGTACATTGGTTTTACTTTTTAATCAGAAATAAAAAAGAATTAGTGTTCAGTAAAATCAAATCAAATGTTGGAGGGGACTTGATTTAAATCCCTTATCTCCTTGTGTTTGCTTTGTTCGCCCTAAGTTGGCAGGGTATGGCCAGACGTGGGTATCTTGCTCACTTTGCCACTGGATTCAAGCAAGCCTGGCTGATGAAGGATGTTACCTAGAAACCGGTCCCAGGATGCGTGTTTCCGGCTCAGTGAAGACCTGGCTGACAGTTCGGGCTGGAATGTTCCCATGATGCACAGGGTTAAGACTGATGAAGAATGATGATGGATTCAACCCAGATCTGTGATTGGGAGTGGGTGTCTGAAAAGTTTCAGCACTCCGTCCATCATCTCCTTGTGTTTACTAGATTGAAATTACCACTCAGTCAGTCAGTCGAAAGTTCTTTATTACGATTAATTAAAATCATAAAAGACAATACAAAGGACATAATCTTCCATCCATTAAAAAACGTATAAAATTCAGTGATTAAGATACATTTGTACACTGTTTAAAATTCATTAAAAAAGTCCTATACAGTATAAAAAGGCCCTTAACCAACGGCTATTGAATCTAGTATAAAGTGCATCATTGTGTGTGTCAAGTTAAAACCATGATCCCCTTTTGACCCCGCTGGATAGTTACATTTGAAGGAGTCTTCTTTTGTTTACCCGGGCTGCGGCCACCAAAAAGCTGGCTACGCTGTAAATGACCTGGACAGAGCTAAGCATTTGTAAATATATTAGGGCAGGTCTTACTTGTACAAATCCTGCTTCCCACAGAATTGGGTTTAAAAATTGTATACACGCCTCTGAATAGTGCTCACAGAACATTACCAGGTGGAGTGTGTCCTGTATGGAAAAGTTGTCACAACAACATGGTGCTGCATCTTCAGGTCTCCCCCATTTAGAAAATGTTCCCAGCGTGAGATGAATAAGGTTAAAACGAAATCTGACCAGTAAGAAACGGTGAAAGGGCTTGGTGACACACTTCAGATACTGTTCAATAAATGGGGAAGTTAATAAGTCATAGATGCTTCTCCCCACTGGTTTTTTTAGGTCCTGCTCCTCCCTTTCCGCCTCCAACAGGTTACGAAAGTTGAATTTAATCCACCCTATATCCTCCTTCTTAATACCCTGTGGCAATGAATACAATTCTGGTCGGCCCAGCCTGGCGCATGCCGCTCTAACATACACCAACCATGGGACCCTGCCTGCCTTCTCGAGAGCTACAAAATCCTTCAAGATCAGGTGATTAAGAGTGATCTCCTCGTTCAGCCAGGTTTTTGCCCAACAGATCAGCGGAGCCATTTTTAGGTGATCTGCGACATAACCCAGGCCCACTTCAGAGTGTATTGAGAATGTAGGGGACAGTTGCAGTAGTGATAGGAGAGATCTAAGGAACCTGTTTTCAGCGATTTGTATTTTAGTTGAAGCTGCATAGCCCCAAATAGCTGCTCCTTAAGAGGCTATTGCCAAGCACTTGGATTTGTAGATCTTTAGCATGGCCTCCATGGGTCTAGCCCCCAATCTCTTAGAGAAGTTCAGAAGAGCCATTGTGGATCTTACTACAACATTGCTCTTCAGCTTCATCTGAGGACCCCAATTACCCTTCTCATCAAAAAGAACTCCTAGGTAGGAGAAAAATTGTACCCTTGTCAGTTCCTTGCAATTACATCTGAAGGTGTTGACCTTCGTGTTCTTGTTCCATGCACCTGCCACCATTACATCGGATTTTGTGATGTTAACTTTTAAATCCAGGGCCTCCATGAAGCTGCCGAAGTGGTCCAACAGCCTCTGTAAGCCCAGGCCCATGCGCGGAAGTAAAACTGCATCATCCGCGTACAGGAGGACCGAGATGCCCAAACCCCTATACGCGGAGTGTCCAGTGTAGCTGCGCCCAGGGATTTTTCAAGGGCATTAATGTAGATCGTAAAGAGAAGAGGGGCCAGTATGCAGCCTTGTCTGACCCCCTTCTAGAGCTAAATTGCCCTGTGCCCGGCCTTCTGTCGTAACGCTGACAGAGGCAGAGAGGTCCTGTTGAAGATCACCTAAAAAATTAACCAAAGATGCATGTAAACCGATCTCACGCAAAATAAACCATAATTTTGAACGGTTAACTAAATCAAATGCCGAAGATAGGTCCATGAAGCCCAAATATAAAAATCCCTCCTTGGCAACTGTATATTTGCTAATAAGGAGGTGCAGATTTAAACATTGGTCCATGGTGCCCCTATGTTCTCTAAAACCATACTGCAGGTTGGAGAGCACACCCCTGCCCATGAGCCAATCCCCCACTCTATGCAAAATGACTCTGCCCAAGATTTTAACCGTAGAGTCTAGCAATGAGATCGGCCTGTAACAGGTGGGGTCCCCTCTATTCCACTTTCTTAAAAATAGGGACTATGACGGAGGAGGACCAAGAGGGTGGAAAGCCCACTGTGGAAACCGTATTGAACACGTTGGTCAAAATCTTTGCCCAAAACTGTGGATACATGATGTACAAATCTGCGGGTACCCAGTCCGGTCCTGGAGCCTTGTGTCTAGTTGTTTCTCGGATCGCCCTTTCTACCTCGGCCAAGTCGAACCTGACCGGCATAGCATGCCGAGCAGTAGCTGTAGAGGCAAACAATGGTCCTCTCTGGTCTAAATCGTAAGTGCTCTTAAAATGTTGGAGCCAGCTATCATCCGAAATCACGCAATCCGTGTCTAGGTTCTCCTGTTCCGAGAAGAATGGCTGATTTATGATAGCCCAGAACTTCCTGCTGTCCCTTATCATGTCAGCGGATTGTAGATTTTCCCAAGCCTCCTCCTTAATTTGGCGTTTGCGTGTGCCAGTGGCGATTTTTTACTCTTTACGGAGATGAGCAACTAGTGCTCTATTCCTCGGCCTGTTTTTAAGTGCCTTGAGTAGGGTGCCATGAGCCTTTGAACAGTTATTATCAAACCATTTAAAGGCCCTCCTTGTTTGTGTGCTAACGCCAACCTCTAGGTCTTTGGCGATCTGCTTGCACACTGCTACATAAGCTTCCACAACGTCGGCTCCAGCAGAAGTGCCATCCAGGCAGATGGCCAAGTTGGCCTTGGTTTTAGTTGCAAGCTCCTCAAAGAAAGCTTCTGGGACAACCCTATTCCATTTAATCCGTCTCCTCTGGTCTGTAGTCGATAAGTACCTGGGCGACCCCCCCAAAATCATTTTGGGCCCTAAAAGTGCCAAGATCGACTTCCAGCAAAACCGGGTTGTGGTCGCTGAAAGTTGAGGTAACTACTCTATAGGCTAATTGTTTAACCAGAACAACAGGGGATAGGAAAATATAATCAATGACGGAGTTAGCTCCTCGCCCTATGAAAGTAGGGGCTCTAACCTCTCCCTCAACAATACCTGGTTCAAATAAATTCATATTGGAGAGGAGAGCCTCAAGGGCCTCTCCCTCTTTGCTGTGCTCGAAATGGGGAATCCCCTCACCGGGTGATCCTCCATGCTCGTCACTATAACAGTCCCACAGACAAGGGTATATATTAAAATCTCCCAGAAGTACCACCTCTGGGGCTGAAGGTTGGTCCTTTTGTAGACTAACAAAAATTGGTCCAGGGCACTAAGTTGCTCATTCTGAGATGAGCCCTCCCTCGAGTTATAGAAATTATTAGTACAAATGTTTGCTGATCTGAAACAATCCATTCTATTATTAGGAAGTTATTAGAGACCGCTTCGAGTTTTTTAAAAACACCTATCAAGTTAAGTGACAAAAGGACAAGCAAACCCCCTTTAGGCCTACCTGATGTCACAGGAACAGCGGGGGTGGCAAAACTATGGTAGGCATCCAGTAGAAAACTGTAGTATCCCATGTTTCCTGGAAGGCAAGAATATCATGCTGCCTAATGTACTCCAGCCAAATAGGGTCTGTGCTTTTAGATCTAATGCCTGCCACGTTCCAGGTCAAAACTTTACATATAGGTGCCTGGGCTCCTGCCTCAACCCTCACCCCTGCCGAGCTGGAAGGTAGTCAATCGTTCGACTCCATCGGGGACACAGGAGAGAAACGATTAGAGAGGCCTATCTCTACTGTGGGTGACCCACCATGCTGAAGGGCTGGAGAATTACTAGGGGGACCCCTTTCCACCCTCCGTGGCAGCTCCTGTATGGGCCTAGGTCGTGAGAAAGTATTAGCCTGGTGGAATAACGTCTGCTGACTATTGCGAAGGGAACCTTCCCAATGAGGCACTAAAGGGGTACCTATTGTCCTGGCTGGCTTGATTGGTGGATAAAAAAACCCAAGGGGGAGTGGTCTAATGCCCTTGTTCGTCAGGTCTGAGGCATCCCAGAAAAATTTCTCAGCACTGGCCTGATTGTTAAAATTTACCACTACACAGTCCCCAGGGATACATTTTGGACAACACCCAACCCAGCTGACTCTCCTTGCCATGATGACAGTGCTTGTAATATCTGTTCCTCCACTATTGAACTGAAAGCACCATTGCCTAGCCAACAACATGAGGTCATGGGTTGTTTCATTTGAGCCAGCCTTTGCTGGAGGGACCCCTGTGAAGACAGCCACTAATGGAGCAGCCTCCGGAGGCAACACCCGATGGCTGTTCCCATGAGAAACCAGCCTAAGACCATCTCGACTTTTATTTCTCCTGTCACTATCTCTGGAGTTAGTATTCAGTGTCCCAACCCTCATGGGCCCTGCCCATCCAGGGCTCCCACCTTTACCAGGCTTCTTTCCCTTCAGGCTGCTGGGGCCTTATTCGTAGTGTTATATATGGGCACACTAACGGGTACATTTTGAGGGTGGGCCAAGGTCCCCATTTGACCTGACTGTTGTTTAAGAAAAGCATCAATTGTTTCGCATTTGCTCAATAGTCCTGCTACACATACATTCAATGTGTCCACAATATCTTTCCCAATGGCCACCCAAGCGGGTTCAAGACTTGATGTGTGCAAGTCCTCTACAATTTTGCAAACATGGTCCCTTAGGCTGGCATCCAGTTTTGTGGCCTTACCCGGTGCGTTTTTCTTCCTAGATCGTTTTATCATTAGTCTGTGCTTGCTGATGTGCTTAGATGGGGAAACCAGTGGGAATGTGTCCTTTTGGGAGTGGTAGGATGCGAAGGTCTTGGAAGAACAATCTGAGGCTCAGCTATAGTGGAGGGTTTTGAGATCACAATTGTTGGTTCCAACGGTACACTTGGACTGTGGCCAGTTTCTAGTGCCGGATCAATAATGTTGAGACCCAACCCCAATTCTTTCTCAGCACTCGCGATTTCTTTAGTTAAAACCCCCACAGCTGAAGTCGAGTATGAAATTATAGATTTCGATTTCCTTGGAATCTTCGCGTGTTTACCTTCATGGTCTCCCCTGCTAAGCTGCTTTCTCTTACCCATAGTGGATGTCAGTGGGGTGGCCCAGCCCAGCCTCAGTCGTCCTCGGACGGCCTCAGACGGCCCGCCCTTTGCCCGAATTTAGCCCGGCGCTTCCAGCGCGTGTCCCGCAGGGCGGGAGGCACTCCTTGCACTTGTAGCGCCTCCGGGCGCAGGGATGTCGTCACAGGTGCAGCGGACCCTGGGCAGCTGGGAGATGTAGTTTCCTGCTGCAAACCAGTCCGGCGAGAAGGAGACAGCAGCCGTTGCCCTCGCGGTGCAGGACGAGGAAAAGAAGGTGTTGTTTGCCCAGGGACAGGTAGGAGCAAGCCATTGCCCTCACTGCGTGTGTCCCGAGTTCTGCGTCCCCCCAGCTCACTCGGCGCTCCTTGCACTTGTAGCGCCTCCGGGCGCTGGGATGTCATCACAGGTGCAGCGCCGGACCCCGGGCAGCTGGGAGATGTAGTTTCCCGCTGCAAACTGGTCCGTCGAGAAGGAGACAGCAGCCGTTGCCCTCACGGCGCAGGAGGAGGAAAATAAGGTGCCGTTTGCCCACAGACAGGTAGGAGCAAGCCGTTGCCCTCACGGCATGTGTCCTGAGTGTAACTCCCAACTTCCATATCAATTATTAACACGCAACAAATATGACACAGTATGGACCTTGGTAGTTCTACTTCTTCCTTCTTGTGTATATTCCCCCTGTTATCACAGTGATTGATTTAGTACAAGTTTTACCTCTTAAATATAAATCTCTTGGTCCTCCTGGGCATATGAGTTGGTTAGTATTACCTCCTTGCTAGTTTGAAATACTAGTTTTATCTGCAGCAAAATAAGAACACAAGAATAGAATTAAGTTCCAATTCGCATGACTAGTGAGTATGCCCCATTCGAATAAACCAATTGTCGTCCCATGTTCTTTTCAAGTTGTAAAATTCTCACCTTTAATTTCTCCTTTTGGACTTTACCTCCTGTTTTAATCACACCAGTTTTCTCAGGTCAGTCTCTTCCATAATCATTCAGTGCTTACTTCCCCTTAAGAATGCAGCACACTTAAAAAGAGGAAACAACAAGGAGATATTTAATCTCATTGCACCTCTAGTGGGAAGGTGTACATTTCTGATGCATTAACAGGTGACCAGTGTAGGTAAATCTGGGAATGTGTCAGAATACATGGGAGGATTTGTGAGAACGCCTCACTGGGCCAAAGTATTGCAAAGCACTAACTTACACTGCTTGCGTTACTCCAGATTTACCAAGCCATGCAGGGGCACACAAGGTGGCCTTGTTTGGCTTGGTAAATCTCATTCTAGGTTTTGCGTCACCCTGCAGCCCCTTGCGTGGTGCAAGTGTGACACAAAACCTTAAATATAGGCTTTAGTCTTTTTACTGGAAGTCAGAATGCTTCTGAAGAACTAGGCAGCATACTGTATAGCAAGATGGTTCCACAATGTTGGATCGTTGTTGGATAAGGTCCCGGTGTAGCTGTCCATTTTGGCAAAAAAAGCTCAGAGTGGGAGAAAAATGAATTGCATGCCCAGGGAAGTTTTTGGGAAAAATACAGGTGTTGCATCCAGGGAAGTCTTCTTGCTAGTTGAATAATTTTTGGCACCTTCGCCCATTCAAGGTTTCTACCTTCAGACTTAGGGTCTTGATTTAGAGTTGGGTGGATGAGTATTTACTCCATCATGACCACGGAGTAAAGTACTCTGTCACCCTCAAAATGTAACACCTGCCAAATTTTGAGATGTCTGCTGGCCCAGGAGACATCTCTTGCATTGACAGGAACTGCAGTCATGGCGGTTCCTGTAAATCTATTGAAAGCTTGTTGGATGGCTCTGTCAAAATGTAGGAGGCGTGTAGCAAAGACTCAATGTTTTTTTTATTATCAAAAAGAATATCCCAAAGCTGGAGTCTCTTTTTGAAATTAAAAAAGAAAATTAGCCCTCACGATGGCTGCCACCAAATTCCAGGTCAGGTCAGGTCCAATTGATACTGGTCAGTTGGACTCTTTGACAAAAGGCCTTTTGTAGCTTTTTGTGGCCTTTTCAATTACACAGGAGGTCAGATAATTGACCCTTGAAGTCGACTTTTTCATCCTAGGTAAAACTAAAACCATATCCAGCTTTTTAGATCTCCTCAATGTCTTATACAGCAGGTGCAGTCCTTCTTCTGCAGGTCTAGAGTGTTCTGAGGAGGGTGCTCTCCGATGTCACAATTATGCCTGGCACTAGCTTGTGGGTTGGGTTAACACCTACCCTCTCACTAACCAATAGGGAAAAAGTTCCCAGGAGTATCCCTGCTCACTTTTGAGTTAGTTCCTCTGTGCCATACTACAAACAATCCCACAGTGCCCATCAGTAACTAGATCCAAGATGGAGAATCCACTATCTCTTTACTCAGAGCCTATGTGCCCAGAAAGAGGTGGGGCCAGGATAATGAGTAGTTCCTTCTCCTTGATCACTCTACACCAGTTCTGGGGCAGCTCTTCGCCAACTGGGTTGGTGCCTTCCTGGATGAGAGAACAAAAAAGAGTTCCTATGCCCTTTTGAAGTAAATCAAGTTCCTGGGTGCAAGGAAATGCCTCTTTTTGAATGATCACCCCAAAGGTTTGGACTGATTCTGCTGGTCTTTCAACTCTGAGAGTGCACTGACTCCTGCTAACCAGACCTTAGTGCCATGCTCTGACCATTAATACATGTATGTCTGATTGGATCACCCTCGATTATCATGGGTAAGCTTACTTATAGATAGGCTTGCCTGTTTTCAGTTTCAATTATTTGTAATTTCTGGTGGGGGCTTTTCTGTGTTTTCAATTACTTTAAAAAAACAGTGGTTATCAGCGGTTAAACATTATTGTGCCAGTAAAAACAGAAACAGTAGTTTTCCAGTGTTTATGTAACGTTTGCTTTTAATATTGCTTGCTTTCTTCACTGATAGTGTATGGTATATTCACAGTATATGTACAGTGTATATGAGTTTCAAGTGCATTTTTACAAATCATACTTATTGTGATACACTATACAATACTTTTTCAGTGAGTCTTTGGTCATGTGCAGTCCCTCTTTTCGTTCCATGTAAACTTTTCTCAGTGAAAAGACCCTACCAATATTGGCACTTAAGATTGGCAACTCCAAAACAGCCAATATACAATTTCCTAACTGTGGCCACTGACATAGCTTTCTATGCCAATACTGGTGCACCAGAATATTGCAAATCTCTGGGACAGGTTATGCAACATATGTGTTGTACTGGGTGCATATGCCTTCAGAGTTATTGAAGCAGTTAAAAATGAAGCAGTGCTTTCTAAAGTCTGGATAAAATTCCCCAATATGGAAGTTATCTGGAACCTTTGCACAGTACCTAAAGCTTCATTTACTCTAAATGCCATGGTTGGTGAAGGAACATTTCTATGCATCATTGCAAGCCATTCCTCATGGATTGTCAAATAAAATGTCCTTACTTGCTCCTCAACATTTCTTTCCTTACCAAGCGGCAAGCATTCTAACATGGAACATGCTGAAGTGCCAAAGTCACTAAAAGTTACTCTCAGCCTACTCTCAAGGAGATGTTTCACATCTACACCAATTATGCTGAACACTTGGCAGACAAGAGTGTTTTCAGACTCTAGTTTCTTTTTATTATGTCCACTACAGCAGTCATATTTTCCTGTGAAAATAATGTAGTAGGGTGTACTTTGTGCACATCACTTTCAATGTGTGACCGAAGATCTTTATATGTCTTGCCTTTGGCATCATCACTAAGCAAAAATTCTGTAAACTTTCACCACATGGATAAATAGCATTTACGACTTCAGGACTGAGAACCACCACTAAATAACACAGTTCGGATTACTCTTTCTTTGATCCCACACAATGCACAAAATTAGAAATATTTGTGTTTTAGTTCCCGCGCATAACAACACAGTGCACCAGAATGGACTACAAAGTCAATTGCATACTTCATTAACTCTGAAAATTGTAAAGATGCTTTCAGAATACTATCTAGAAAGTGGCAAGGATCCCTTACATGGAAGCACTTCAGCTCAGGTATCAATTTCGACAGGTCATCACACAACTTTTTCATATACTTAGTTTGTTTAACTTGGTATGAACTTTTTGCAGCAGTATTCCAAGTGACACTCCATTCCATGTTTTCCAAAGGTCTGGTGTCATGTTTTCACCACTATCCCAGATGCTTGGTGATCACACTCTTTTCACACCTACCTGTCACTACACCTTGCATTGAATGTTTAAAACCTAGGGTGTTCAGCAATTCATCTACTATCAACACTGACTCGCTAAAAAAGAGGCTGATGTATCAGAGGGTTTCACCCATTCGCTGTCTGTGAGTAAGTGTGATGGTACATATTGGGAAAGATTCTTTCTGAAACCAGCTATTTGGCCTATCAGTGAAAGAATCAAACATAGCCAAAATATCAAATAGGATTTTGCTATTTCCTGATTCTCTATAACTGAACCTAAAACTTGCTTCTAAACCCCGCATCTTTAGACTTAAGAGCACAAAGCTGAAAAAAGCAAACAGAAAAAGAAACAATATTCTAGTGACATCCCAAAACAACCAAATTCAGGTAGAATAATGTTAGCCCAGTCTTTCTTGCTGCTACCTTGTATAACAAAGTTACATTGTATTGCCCCATTCAGGAAGAAATAAAAAAGACTCTTTCACTCCCCTTTTCCTTTCTTTGAATTGCATTTTTGTTTGTGGTTGTGCATGTGTTTTTTCAGTGTTTACATGTTTATGCTGTGAGGGCCATTTCCATTTCAGTGGGGTTTTATCAGTTGTTATAGGTTTAAACCTAGAACAGGTTAGCCTACTTACAGGTCTCTAGTATATGGTACCAGGTCCCTGAATGGGACTACTAAAGGTTTCAAGGCATCACAAGAATAGATACACTTAACCTGACTTGATGCCCAATTTGACCCTATTGTAACTTTTAAGAAAAAGGCAACTTTAGAAAGTCGCCATTCTGTTTGAAAATTTTCTAGTGACCACTTATGGTTGATGGACATTAGACAGCCTTCTGTCCTCCTGGGGGGAGGTGTGACTAGAAAGAAACACAAAGGTCCTGCTGTTGGGAGAGGTATTACCTCTCCCTGGCAGGAAGGCCAAACAGTGTGTGAGCCTGAAAGGCGAGCTTCAAAGGGGAAGCCACCTTTGAAGGCCAAATGGTGGATGCACATGAGAGGGGCTGCTAATTTGTTCTGGTAGACAGGTTGATGGAGGGAACAAAGACGGGTAAACGGTTGCCAAACCAGTTTACCTGCAGGCATGTAGCCCTCAGGAATTCACAACTCTAGGGTGGCAACCAAGTTCCACACACTGAGAGAGAGGTTCTGCCATCTTCAGAGTGGGCAGAATTTTGCATTCTGGGATAGCTAGATGCCACACCATGCAGGGAGATGTCATCAGGCAGAGTGGACCCAGGCAGAGGGGACCCAGGAGCCGATCAGCTAATACTTTCTGTAACCCTTTAGGGCAAGTTCTGGGCATATAAATGGCACCCTTGCTACCTAGTCCTCAGGCCGCGTTCACACTGGAGTGAGGACTGAAAAAGGACTGCACTGCTGTTTACTGGACGTAGCAATGTTAGGCTGCACCAAAGACTGGACTGCATCTGCCGATCCTTGGCCTAGCAAAGAGGGAACTGGGTCTGTGGTGCCCTCCTTGAGGACAAGTTGTGCCCAAGTTCCAAACAGAAGAAATGTCTCCAAGAGACAGTTGGCTGATTTTCTGTACAGCTACAGGGGAATAAACGCTGAAGAAGCCTGCCTTGATCAATTGGTCTCCACAATCGGTTAATTGCCACTGACTGCTGAAGAACAGCCTGGGGGTCTGAGTTTCGATGTCTCAAAGTTGCACTAAGTCTGCGGTGCCTTGGAGAACCAATGAAATGTAGTTTGGTCACCCAAGATGGATACTAGCCTCAGTTAAAGGGAACCACTGGTACACCAGTGGTGACTGTTTTTGTGCTGGAATTCAACCGGACTGTGAAGGACATTGAACCCTGTGGCCGAAGTCCCCCTTCATGTACATTGACCGAGGGGTGACCCTAGGAAGACCCCTGTCACTGGATCAGCATCTACAGAATCCTTCAGCATCCTGCATCCCTTGCATCAGGAGCCCTCCATTGAAGTTTATGACGGTTCGCATATAGAGCCTCAATTTAGACTTTAGACGTGCTTTCACTGCAAGGTAACTGTCCTGCCAAGTCATATTAACCCCTGTGATTTGCTCCCTGCCAGAGTTGGTTACCCAAAGTGTGCCAGTGAAACCAAACACAGCTTTACAAATATTTTCAAATGGTTTCCAAGTAATCACTAATCATGATAGTTGCTTGTTTGCAATTTGAATAAAAAACTATTATTTATTATTTGCTTATCAATTTATATATCCAGAAACTTCCAGTGGATTTCATTCATTTTTGTTGCTAAAAATCTTACAAAATAAGAGCTATTTTTATAAATTTGTGTTGAACTTTCTTTGTGTTGTGTTTCTTACTATGCAACTGTTTTGATACTTCGAAATACATCATACTTATTCATTTGACAAAGCCTGACTGTGCAGAGATCTTTCAAACAATCCTAATGGTCCGAAGACAGGTTTGTGTGTTTATTACAGCTGGGTGACACCTGAAGGTTAATTAGCCTCCAGGAGCTTCAGGGCAGAAAAGGAGACTTTCTAAAAAAAAAACCTTTCCCCTAATATTTATTAAAAATCCCAATTCACCATTGAGCAAGGATTTTAATAAATATTAAAAATAGTCTGTGAACTATGTTTCTAGCTAGTCACTAGCCTGAGAAAAAAGTACATATTCAATGGGGCATATTATGAAGGGGGTTTATCTCTGCTTTTTTGGCTTTAAAAGCCAAGGAAGCGGAGATAAAATGATCTCCCTATTACCTAGCTGTCGCTAACACCAGTTAGCGACAGCTAGTAGGAGATAGCGACCATCTTGGGCCCCACTTTGCATGTCAGTGATATTTATCACTAATGACATGCAAAGTGGGCGTGCCAAGATGTTAGCGACTGGAAACAGTCGCTAACATCGCTATCTCCTATTACCAATTTCTGGAGATATTCGCACTAAGCGCGAATATCTCCAAAAGCTAACACCTGCCCTGAGCAGTTCTTAGCCATGTTATCCAATGGGAGGTGGATAACATGGCTAAGAGCATTAGCTCGGTAATGCATGAATATCGCTGACTTTTCAGGGATATTCATGCATTGCGGCTGATTTTCATTGCATTTGCGATAAACCTTGGTAATACCAAGGTTTATCTGCGATAAAAATCGCCGCAGCTCAGCTGTAAATTTTTGTCTCTAACCAAGCAATAGCGATAATTATCGCTATTGCTTGGTAATATGCCCCAATATTCTTCCCAGTGGCTGCCTGTGGGCTAGCCAGTCTACTGACAATGAGAAGAGGTTCCGGATACTAGTCACTTTAAGTGTGTGTTAACCTGAATCTTTATTTATTTTACTTTCAAATGCAATGCCCACTGCCTTGTGGGCTACAAGGCCTACATATATATATATGGAAGTTTTCTCCAAGTCAAAGGGGGTTGATTTTAACAGGTCAACTGCAGTTGTAAGTTGCAGCTACCAGGCTCCTGTGGCAGACACGGAGTCATGTTTGTATGGCAAACAAGTGGGCAGCCGAGTAGTGCTTTAGTCCATAGATTACATGTAACTTTCCATGACATAGGTGTAGTTTGAGAATCATATGCTATGGACTTATAGGATATCAAATATGCCAATAAGGTGAAAGCCAGTTTAAAATGTTTTAGGGTTAAGAGCCCATGCACTGAGGCCTGATTAGCAGTGTCCCCGTGCACTAAGTTAAAAACAAGCAGCATAAACCACAATGAATGGAAGTGACCATGTAAAATAAGGCACGTTCTCACCGTGACCTTTCTACCAAGGCCCAGGAAAGATAATGAAACCTGAGACACCCAAGATTTGTCTTATAAACTTTCGAAAACATGTTTACTACAGGGTTGTAAAGAATAACCTCTGAAATATGTACCTTCTAAATTATTAAATGAAACAGATCTACTCTGTGTAATCTGCAATATATGTGACTCTCCATGCATTGTTTTCAGACATCCTTACCATTTTCACAATTGAGGGTCTACATAGTACAACTATGTGGTGCTCAAATCCCCGTTAAAGAACCTATTAACATCTTGCCCTTTTGTGGTCTAGTCTAACTCCTGATTACAGTGAAAATAATTAATCGAAATGTACTGCAATATACGTTGTAATTAACATAATTCTTAAATTCCTTAAACCAATAAGAAATATTCATTGACTGCTTCCAGTTGTCATTGTTTTCAGGGAGATACTTTCTTCACACCCTGATAGAAGGTTTGGTGGCGAGATTTCTAGCTCACACATGGTTAAGATAATCAATATGTAGTCATTGTTACTAAATAGTGGTCTCCTTCTGGAAGACTATATGAAAGTAGGTCTCCTGTTATCTTGGCAACTGAACATTCTCTGGGTCTCTACAGTGAAACAGATGTTCCTCGGGTAATGGTATGTAGTCCACATTTGGAATTGTAGTTTTATTGAAGTATATGATGTGCATGTGGACACCTGCCTACCATAGTGCAATTTGCAACCTTTTCTTCGGGTGTAAGTAAACATAAATATTTCTAAAACTGAGCACTAGACATGCTATCATATTGTAATATACGCTATTTAAGAAAACATATATTTGCACTGCAGATTGTCAACTATGTTCATTAAGGTGGGAAGTAAGTAACTAAGGGAAGCTTTACTGGTATCGTAGCTCCATTGGTGGAATAGCATGGGCCACATTATGTAAAGGGTGCACTGTCCCTGATTGACACCGTATCACGCCTTCAAATCGGTGCGCTGTGTGCAAACAGAGACAGTGCATCATATTACAGATAGTGTGCTGCCCCAGGCCAGTCACAAACTCGTGTCTGCCCAGGGGAAGGATATTAGTGAAACCCACAGTGGTGCAAGCAGTCGCCCCATCTTTCACAGAGCAGGTGATACCCACCAGTTTTACAAAGGAGGACAGGAATCCCCTTTCAGGCAGGTACATTGAATGACTACCTACCTACTGGAGATGACTAAGGGGTTCGTAGCATACCTGTTCCTCCATTAGCAGAGTCCACCCTTGTGGTGGACTTTCTGACTGCACCACCTCTTTGCAGCTCTCTCTGACAGCCACTTTGCCTCTGTGCCCACATCCGTAATACAGTGTGGGCACAAAGGGAAAATGTTTCCCTCATTTGCATGGGGGCACACCCAGAAGCGAATGAGAGAAGGCACCATTAGGTTTGCACCCCCACTACATGCATGTCGGGGCTTTTTGTATTACTGAAGGCACCACACAAGCCTCTGTGACCGTGTCTGCAATACCAAAGTGCACCAGGAGTGCTGAAAGTGTTGCACACACCGTTTGTGCCACCGGGGAACTTTAAATAATGTGGCCTCGGATGTCATTATGTATAATTTCACTTGAAGAAAGCTAGTAACGCTGAAAACAACACTATTGTTGGCAAACACCAAACCCTTTCAGGGGACGAAGGCAATCTTGCTTTATTTGTATTTATTCATTTCATATCACACAACAATGCTGAAGCAATTCAAGCTTCAAGGGACTGCTAAACAAGCAAAACAAACAGAACAAATAAAAAACAGAAACAGTGATAAAACGTTTGCCATACAATAGAAACTAATAAAAAAAATGGTAAATAATTGAAACCTACAACTGCAATTAACTGTCAAAAGATGGAATTCACTGATACATTTCAGATTGAATTTAAAAATCTTTAGTCCAGAAAGGGAATACAATTGTGCAGAAAGTTGACTAAAGTCTGGGTCCTGCAACACTAAGGAGCGTTTCCCACCACCACCATCTTTGAATAATCAAGTATGGCTCTGCCACATAAAGAAATGCTCTAAATGTTAATGGATAGCTGTAGTGAGCTGCATCGGTGGATAAAAGCATGGAGGGCGTTTCAGAATAAATTCAAGATCCTGAATGTTATCAGGTATTTATTCTGGAGCCATACTAGCTGGACGCAGCATTTGGAAATATGATCATATGTTTTTAGAACATACATCATTTGGACAACACAATTTTGAAGAGACTGAAGTTTGTTTATTTAGCTCTGCTGGAAATGTAAATATACAGATAAACAATACTAGAGTCTTATTGTACCAACAGTATAATTTTGTAATACACTGTACAAGTGATAGTAATCAATTTCAGAAACTGCAAAGATCAGAGGACAAATGACTGTCACATATGACACACACAGGTTCTACTCTGGACGTACAGCACTGAGCTGGGGACCCCCGCTCAGACAGCATTTCAAAAGTGGGCAAAAGACTGATTGAATGTCTGCAAAGAGATCATTATCTTCCAAATAATCTTGGAGTTGGGCAATGGCTAGAGACTCTGTGATGTTAGATATAAGATGCAAGGAAGAACTCTGTTTATGGTTACCCAACAAACTGTGTTGTAAGCCAGACTTCTTCAGGAGAAGTAATAAAATCGTACTTTTTAGGGTGGCGGGATACACCCCACATTGTACACGGACATTAATATTGAAAGATAAGGGCAAAATGAAATAAAAATAATTAATCTTTAATACCAGATGGAAACATATTGGCCACTTTAAGCTCAACATCACTGCGGGATACCGACTGAGAGCATTTAAATTCTCAAAACTCTGATGGAAATGTAGCTGTCTGACTTTCATCATCATTCAGACTGAAAGAAACATCAGATAGGGCCTTGGGCCTAAAATAAATGATTTCCTAATGATACAATTTTCCTAATGAAACACATAATTCATGGACCAATTGGCTTTTGGACACTTTGTTACTAGCCAGGAATATTGACCAGATCAATGTCCCCATACTTGCACATGCACTCCCAGACAGTTGCAAAATCCTCTATAAAAATTATTGGGCAAGGTGTGGAGAAGTGGCTCACTTGATCTCATCTTCGTATCAGGTACTGTGACGTATGTCACTAATATTTCTCCAGTAAGTTGGTATTGATGTTCACCTAAAAACCTCTCCAAATAGAGAGTCTGGTGAAGCCTTCAAGATGTTTTTGTTAGGAATTAGCCCATTTTTTTATTCCAAAATTCTGAGCACTTCAACCGATATAAGATCTGATCAGAATCATTCTAAACAAAAAAGGTACTCTCTCTCTCTAGGGAGTAACTGACATAGCCCTTCAAGATTTTCTGATGCATCTAGATTTGATGTAGAGAACCTCCAAATCCAGCAGCCATTTTGAAAATGGCTGGCTCCACAAATTCTACACAAATGTCTGGCTCCTATAAATAATTCCGTAGCAAGAGGCATGGTCCATGAGCACTGAAAACCTGGAGGGATTGTGCCGCACTACTATGGCAAACTATTGCACCATTACTCTCCTATCAGTTCTAGGCAAACTATTTGAGTATTTAGCTGCTAAAGACCTACCCTGAAACAGAGCTAGGTCCTCAAACCACTGCAGTTTGATTTTCACCTCAAAATAGTTACTGAATCTACATTGATTTCCACAACTGAGGAGGTAATATCCATGCTGGACGAATGCAATGCCATGGGGTTGGTCCTTTTTGATTGCTCCAATGCATTTGAAGTGGTGGCTGACTTAGTGCTACAGGACTGTCTGCAGGGAGGTGGGGATTGGTGATACAGTCCTTATCTTTGTTTGCACTTTTTTGGAAGCTTGGACTAAGTCTACATGGAAGAAGCATTTTTGTGTTCACAAACAGCCTGAGCCGGGCCGTTTGCGGACCAAAAAAAAAAGTTTTTGATGTAAAAAGCCAAAATTGTGATTTGGTAACTTGTTTCTGAATTGCAGTTTGTGTTTTCTGATTCGGTATAAAGAAGGGTGGTGTTGTGGGCGTCCATTCCTAACACTGAATTGCAATTGTATTTACAAATGTTTTGTGCCTGAAATGCAGTTGCAAAACATTTGTAATTTACCGCCAGTAGAAAGTTGGTGATAACCCATTCGCCAATGGGAAGAGGTCCCAAAAAAAACTCTTCCCCTTTGAAAATGGTTGGAAAAATAGTTCTTAAGAGCAGGTAGTGGTCCAAGAGACCACTGCCTACACTTCAAAAATGAAACTTAAAAGTTTCATATTTATTTTTGTGATCACATCCCATTTTCCATTAAAGAATACGGGCTGTGTTTAAAAAAAATGATTGCTTTATTTAAAAGCAATCACAGACATGGTGGTCTGAAGGCCCCTGTAGGCCACCATCCTCCGTTGGGAGCGAATCATAGTGGATCGCAAAATGAGACCAATCTCATGAGGTAGCTGTATGTGCGACCCACTCAAAAGAGTTTCATGCATTTGGAATAACAATTTCCTAATTGCGATTTGCAAAAAATCACAACTAGGAAATTGCTATACCCAACTTTCGGACATCTAGCCCGTAGTCTGTTAAACAGACCTGATTTTACAACGTTTCACAGTCGGAGATAGAGAATTCATGCTGAAAGGGGATTCACACATTAATTTCCACGTTTTCCTCCACTTTCAATCCTTTTTCTCACTCAGGTTTCACAATGTTTTTACTGGAAATAGATGCATGAAATAAGAAAGTAGTAGTACATGTCAACGCACACTCGAAAATCCTGAAACAACTGTAAACTCCTGCTTATAGCGGTGTAGTGTCTAGCGTCATACAAATATACGCACACACGGACTGCAGGTCACAGCTCCTTTATTTCCCATGCTTCTTCCTCGTGGGCTAACGGCTAAATGACCCTTTGGTCTCCCAGCTCCTCCCTTTCCGCCCGCCCTCGTCCCTCACTCGGGCCGGTCCTAGTGCCTGACCAGTTAGGTCACTGGGCACTTTGCATCAACATCATTACATCTCCCCCTTCTGTGAATGAAAGAGAACAAAATAATATACACCACGGCAAAACAGGAAATTGTCTTTCTTTAGAATTCTTCGATGAAGCGATACGGTTGGGACTGTCGGGCTCATTCTCAGCGGCAGTCTCCATCAATGGCTGACTGTCAGTTGGCAGTGTCTCAGGATCTCTCTGTTCCAGTTTCGTTTCGGTTTCACGTTGCGGGTGAGTCTTCTTCCGTCAGCCTCTGCAGTGATTATGGTTCGTTTTGTTGAAACGCTAGACTGCATCACACTATTACATCTCCCACTTGTTAGCACAATAAACTTAGCGTCCAACATGTTTAATAGTTCCTCAGTCAGCCACACGGGTCTGCAGGCCGCCTATTTAAGCTACGGAGATTCATCCCCATTTCTTTGGTATGGCTTTCTGTTGCTTTGACGAGAACATCTTTTGTTACAGGAGTGCATATTTGCAATTGCGAGACGTCTCGTGTGGTCTTCTTGTGGTCAGGTTTGTGGCGGTTTCCAATCAGCTTCTGGGTGATCCACTCATCTTCAGTTTCTGAGATGACTGTGAAAAGCTCAGCTTGATGTCGGCAGTCAGTCTTCCTATGGGGCTCTTGTTTGATTGACCTTCGATTTTCGTCATGAGGGGATGTTGTTCGGGTTCTTTTCCGAGCACCCGCATATGACTTTACTTCCTTTTGTCTTGTCTGGTCGAGGGCAACACTGCCCTCCTGTTCAAGTTCATGTATACCAGACGGTGAGGCGCTGTCTGAAAAGACCATCTTTGTTTGGTTCGTGGACTCATTCGCTGCCTCTGTTTGCCTCACCCACTCCCGCTCATGTTTGGGACTGGTGAACTCTTTGACTGTCTGGGCCTGTGCATGTTTCTCTCTCATCTGATGATGATCTGTCTCTGTTAACGTGTCTGGTTTTCCTTGCAGAGTGACTGGACGGTCCTTTCCCATCCGGTGGGTAATGTCCACTATCTCTATTTTCTTTCTGTAGGCCCTTTGGGTCAGCCTCGCTGACCCTATCAGGGGTGAAGGTATATTATTTATATCTCGATGTACCTGCGATTGACATGACAGGTTGTCTTGTGGAGTGATTGAGTACTCAGGGACATTGGTGTGAGATACTTTACTCTTGACGTGACTAATGTCCTTTTGTTCTGAGGTGTGTTCAGGTGGTTGATGCCATGTCCGTCGTCGGGACCATTGCTCGGTCGACTCGAGGGAGCAAACAGACGTGCTTTCTGAGTCAGAGGAGTCTTCTGTCGATGTCCTTTGATACCGTTCTCTTGAGTGTGACTTGAATAGATGATCTTTGAAACAGGTAGGCCGTGACTAGCTGCTCCTAGAGTCGGAGTTCTCTGGGTACCTTTCTCGAAATGACTTCGGTGTCGTCTTACTGGAGAGGTTGTTTGGTGACCACACATTTATTTCTTGTGTTTGATCTCTTGGTATTTTATCTCTACCTCTCTCGTGTGATGATAATGGCCTCCTCTCAGTTTCTTCATTGTCTCGGATGTCGTGGATGCTATTGTCTTCGTCTTCCCGGTGTCCGAATGGGTCAGTCCGTCTTATCCAGTTTACTTCTCTTTCCCGCTTGTTTTGTGCACTGACATCTGTGTTACGGGTGTGATCATGTACCGATTTCCAGTGCTGACATAACTGGTCCAGTCTCCCATAATTTGCTTTTCTTGCACATTTGTTGGGCAGGCTCTCATCTGGTCCATTGGTGTGATCTGTCCCACTTGATGCTTCATCTGCTTCATAATCACTTGCACTACACGTTGAATTTGAGGTTGAATTAGTGACGCTGTTGTACTCCTGGATCATCCCGGTCTTTTGTGTTGTTGACTCAGAGCACTTCATGTTACTTGGTCTCTCCTGTTGTCTTATCTCTGATCTGTCTTCACCCTCCCTGTTTCTGCTTTTGTTTATTTCTTGGGCTTTATTCACCGACCTTAGAGATGTCTCTTTCCTGGTATCTTGGTGTCTTGCACATAGGTGCGGTTCTTTTTGATAGTTCTCTTGCTTTGACCCGCTCTCCAGCTTCGGCCTTCTTTATTATTTCCTTAAGCGACCAATGTCCTCGAAGAATCTTGTGCTTTGTACTAGACCTTGCACAGCCTTCGATTACCCGGAGCCGATCTGCGTCCTCATTTGTAAATGTGTTGAAGTGGCAGCGTTGTACCAGACTTTGCAAACGGGTGATGAAGTTTGGCAATGATTCTCCTGGTTCCTGCCGTGCTGTGTTGAAAGCGATGCGTTCATGATCCACGTCATCCTTTGCGTTGAAATGGGCACGTATCGTCTCTTGTAGTCTTTCATAAGTCTCTGTGTCCTTTTCAGAAAATGTTCTAATTAAACGTCGGCCCTCATGACCCACCAGCTGGAGCAGCAATGTCAGACATTTTCCGTCTCTTCGCTCACCGATAGCGTCAAGAAAGTTGTCCAGTGATTCCAGCCACCGGTTCCATTTAGGACCCAAACTCTGAATGTCAGTCTGTGTCACTGGGGGTGGCACTTCAATGTAGGGATTGGATCGTTGTGTTGCTTTTCCCACCACCATGAAGAGTTTGATCTGCTACGGTCACAGGATTGTTTCCTTTTATGTTGGTAAGATTCGCAGCTATCTCGGTATGATTCTGGACCATTTCTTTTTTTACCTTCTTTATTTTACTTCTTCTCTTTGCGTAGCGTTAAAGGTTTACTTTGGTACTTGCCTTTGCTCATGCTTGTTGTGTTCCAGACCTGCATGTGCTTGTGTTTGTCGCATTTGAGATTTGCACTGTCTGGTGCTTGTTATGTTTTCTTATCGCTTGCTCGTCATTATTTACCGCTGTCTTGCCAGTGCTTGTTTGTTGCTTTCGTTGCGCTTGCCAGTGTTTGTTTATACTATTTGTTGCACTCGCCAGTGCTTGTTTGTTGCTTTCGTTGCGCTTGCCAGTGTTTGTTTATACTATTTGTTGCACTCGCCAGTGCTTGCTTCTTACTTCTGTTGCATTTGCCAATGTCTGTTTGTTACTTCTGTTGCATTTACCAATGCTTGCTTGTTACTCCTGTTGCATTTACCAATGCTTGTTTGTTACATCTGTTGCATTTACCAATGCTTGTTTGTTACTTGCCAGTGCTTGTTTGTTGCTTGTCAGTGTTTGTTTGCTGTTTCAGGCTCTTTGCCTGACTTCAAAATGGCCGCTGATGATCCCTCGCAGGGGATTGGTCAATATTGCCTGACTTCAAAATGGCCGCCGGGAATCTCGTTTTCTGTGAGATATCAGTCGTTTCTGCTCGTTTCTTCGGCCGGAGCCACTCATTCACTCGGTGCTTCTACTCTCCACTCACAGCTTGTCTTTTTCAGCCGCGATCCACCGCCAGAGTCACTGCTGCAGGTGAGGTTTGTTTTCTTTGTCTTTTACTGCCGGAGTGGGCTCCCGGTTGGTCCTTTTTGGGTGATCTGCTGTAGCCTCGCACATGGGGCGAGCTTTGCTTCTTCTGCTGCCGGGTGGGCTCCGGAGGGCACCTTTCATGGCGCGCTCGAGCCTCCAGACGTGGGGGCGAGCTCTGCTCTTTCCGCCGCCAGGTGGGCTCCGGTGGGCACTTTTCACGGCGCGCTCTAGACGTGGGGCGAGCTCTGGGCCAGATATTTACCGTCTGGTTGCCGCTGTAGCCGTCCACATGCTTGGGTCCAGTCCTTCGTCGCCAGATGTAGTGTCTAGCGTCATACAAATACACGCAGACACGGATTGCAGGTCACAGCTCCTTTATTTCCCATGCTTCTTCCTCGTGGGCTAACGGCTAACTGACCCTTTGGTCTCCCAGCTCCTCCCTTTCCGCCCGCCCTCGTCCCTCACTCGGGCCAGTCCTAGTGCCTGACCAGTTAGGTCACTGGGCACTTTGCATCAACATCATTACAAGCGGATTTGTGATTACTGTATTTCCCATCAATATTGTCTACACCCAGGAAGGTAACACAGGCCCCTGTAGCCCCTGTGGCGCAGGGGGCCCTCCAACCCATCAGGGGGCCCCCTGTTCAATGGACGTTTAATGAATAGATATAGAATTAGATATAGGAAATGCAGGGGCCACACATACTATTCTGCAGGGTGAGCATCATTTTGTGTTATGCCACTGTCTATCTCTCCAAATAAGCACTTTATAGGAGCTCAAATGCCGTAACATTGGAATAATGTTTCTAAGGTAATTTAGGATGTTTATATGATGATTTGTTTCAGGTTAACATTATAGTCCGGGTATTTAAATACATTTTTAACAAAAACGGGTTTCACAAAATCTTTTGTGATCTAATTGTACGTACTTAGTGACCACAAAAAATGATATTGCTGTCAAAATTCTTGACCAAGCATTCAACTTGCTAATATTGACCATCAGAACTGCACATATTAATTGTTCATAAGTTTAATGTTATCAAGTTTATTAGGGCTTCTCAGCCAAGTATAGCTTGATTCCAGTGGCACAGTAAGCAGGGGACCCATGATGGGGAATACCCGTCACACTCATGAAATTGAAAACAACATGATGGATGGAGTGCTTGAATTAATCACAGCCACTGCCAATTGCTTCGGGACATATCCCAATCAGTGCCAAAACGGGGTTTCATGCTAACTGTGACACTGCAACCAAACTATACCCGATTGATGAGTGCTAACAAGAGTGAAACTGGCCATGGGTTGCTTGCATTACGGTTCAGGGATGACCTAGCCTGGCAGTTTGGCCTGGTCTATTCTCATTGGAGCAAACTAAAGTGATATGGTGAGAGAAAATCGATGTATTGGGATGCGGCTCGAGTGATTACAGGTGGCTGAGATTATTTCAACCATTCCATTCATCACTTTGTTTTTGATGCCCTAATACATTGGTTAAGGCATTGCATAAGCTTCCAATTGTCGCTTTTGACTTTGGCCAGGCCAGTAGAAACGATACCTGTTTACAAGATTTCACCCAACTATTAGGAGATGTAAAGGGATCAAAAAATGGTTCAACCAAACAAGTGGGATGGGAGTGCTACCCACTGAACCCTCTATATTGGTAAACACTTGATCCAGGAGGTGCCCTCAGTATGTGTAGTTATATAAATGCAGGGGTTTTGTCCTACGTTACCAGGCAGGACACAATAAACTTTGAATAAAACGACAGTGAAGATTTTTTTTACCTGTGTTTGTAAAAAGAGACATTGAATTGTCCCTGGTTTCTTAACGGATGGCATTTCTTGATCTCTTCAATAGGTAATGTTTACCACTTACTTGAAACAATGACTCATGCTACCGCCCGATTCTGCTATAACGAACGGTCTGAATTTGACGCCACTTCTGTTTGAGGGAATGAGCTAGTTTTATTTTCGTGTCGAACTTAGTTTAAGTAAACCTACAACTTATGTTTTTACTAAAGTGCTTCCCAGAAGTCAACGAAAGAAGTGTAGTCACGTGACTTTAATGACGACTTCCGTGAATACTTGTAGTATAACCAGAGCATCACGCCAAACAGCAGCAGCAGGAGAGAGCGTTGTCGAACTGAGCAAACAGTAAGAAGGTGAGCCGTAATCAGTCTTTTGTGTTTGAACTCGAGGTTGCATTTAAATGGGTTTACTGAAACATGGTTTCGTAATTTATTGTAGCTGGATACATTTTCTGCATCTGCCAACTTACTAATGGAGACGCACCGCAATACAGAAGAGTGACGGAACTCCGCCATATCAAGTAAGCACTTTAGTAAAAACATAAGTTGTAGGTTTACTTAAACTAAGTTCGACACGAAAATAAAACTAGCTCATTCTCTCAAACAGAAGTGGCGTCAAATTCAGACCGTTCGTTATAGCAGAATCAGGCTGCAGCATGAGTCATTGTTTCAAGTAAATGGTAAACATTACCTATTGAAGAGATCAAGAAATGCCATCCGTTAAGAAAACAGGGACAATTCAATGTCTCTTTTTACAAACACAGGTAAAAAAAATCTTCTCATCCTGAACATACAAGACAACGCTGCGCTGGAACAGTAAGGTAATCCTATGTTCTAGAAAGCGCCACTTTAGTTGAAATCAAACAGGAGAAGGCACTAAAAAGAGTTTATTTTTATTCTTAATTCATTAGGTACCCAGGTTGCCCTGAGGAAAAACCCGAACAATTGTACCAGGTTTGGAAACGCGTCGGCATTTCCAAGTGATTCATCTTTTTTCACCAATGGCATAAAATAAATGTCCCAGGCAGTTGGACATAACTGATTAAAAAATAAGCCTATGGTGAAATTCAGTCCCAAAAACGCTAAAGAAATAAGTAGGCAGGACTGAAATACAACTGTTTCTGGTGTACCTTTAAAGGAGGAAATCGCACTAAATTGATGTATTTGTTTTGTATAAAATGTTTTGCACAAAATGTTCATAATATTTTCACAAAATGTTTATAATTTCTGTTAGGTTGTGTTAAAACCTCGCATTTTTGAAAATTAAATAATATTTAAACGAAAATAAGTGAAATTACACAGGAGCTTTCTTATTAATTTGAAGCTCCATGATCGCTGACAATTAAACAACAGCATTTAACTCGAGACCAGGCACTATTGTTTTATTCTCAGTATGTGAAGGGCCTGTCACTGTCTTATTTATACCCACAATTGCAGGGTCTTGATTCAGGGCTATTGCTGGAGGTCATGCTTTAACTCAAGATGGAAATTAGGATATTCTAACATAATTAACGTTGATACCTTCAGGATAGATGGTGCTAAAGGTTCTGACAACTTCATACTGAACAAAACCTCATGACTTGGTAGATCTATAAATGAGTGCCCCTCTTTAGGAATATTGGGGTTGATCAATACATTGAACAGTAGACAATCGCCAATGTCAATTATGGGAATATCAACTACCTTTCATGTATAGCATGCTTTGTATGATATCATCACCCAGCCTGTCAACTTATTAGGCCGAACATGATGGATAATGAGGTGATTGGGGGAAATGGCATTGCCATTATAAGAGGTGTACTCTGGTTCTAACAATTTCTCAGTTAGGAAGATTATGATCAGATGTCTGGTGTTTAATAGCGAATGAACATTGATCATAAGTCAGTATAAGCGCTCATCAGATAGTGATATATTAGGGCTTAAGTTAGCAGTAACAGACATGAAAGCTTTTGGTTGAGACCTTCAAAAAATTTAATAAGAGGCAAGAGTTTACAAAAAATGCACCTGAAGCTGCCTTCTGTAATCAAAGACCCAGCATTAGGGCTGTGCTTACCATGTAGGACAATCCAACACAGCTATCTTAGATGCCAAATAACTCGGGTTGAGGAGAGGAGGAACCAGGAATCCCAGGGCTCGGTGCGGGCAAAGTGTGGACAGACATAGACAAGCTCTCTTTTGATGTACCTTTGGTGCAACATTGGCACGCTGACTACAGGGACGCACACCCAGCCTACCTAAATCAGCGGAAGCTAGTCTGCTATACCAAGCCAATTCTTGCACCCTCTGTAAGAGTCAATGTAGTGCAAGAGTGCAAATTTTAATTGTTGTTCAAAATATTTTCAACTACAATCCCAAAGACTAACACCTCAAATGACTTTCATACCGCAGAAATATTCCTTTTTCTTCTTGAAGATGGTTATGTGTTTTTACGAATTTTTGATGGTAGGGAGTTCCAAATTCTCGGTGCCTTGCCAGAAAACACATGCATGTGAGACCTTTCCTTCTTGAATCGGTTGCAGGTTTTTCCTGCTCTTGATAGGTTTTTTATTGGCATTTCGGTGTAAATGGAGAGCTTTTTGTGTGATACAAGCTGTTTTGAAAATGCATCTTGCTTCTATTGGAAGCCGTCCAGGTTTCTTTAATGTGGATGTGATGTGATCATATCGGCGTTCACCCGTTATGTGTGTGGTTGCTGCACTGTCATTTCCCTTGCACTGGTGCTGCTTTGGCAGTCTAGTGCCGCCGCAGGCACCCTCGCATCATCATGGTGCAAGGTTGCCTGTGTTGATTGCGGGATTGTATTTGTGCAGGAGGGGCACCTTTCTGTACAAAACCAATCCAGTGAGTCATAATCCTCTTTGTAAGTACGCTGAAGCAGCACACATGGAAAGAGGAAGAAATGAGGAGAAATAGAGATGTTTCAGCTTGTTATGCCTCCACTGGGAAGGTATATATTTTTGGTGCCAATCCAAAATGGAACACCCACACAACACCCATGGAATGCCTACCAATGGCAGAGTAACCAAATTCAGTGATTTGTGTTGCTTTACTCCAGATTTATGAAGCCACTTAGCACCGTGCAAAGTAGCTTTGTGTGGCTTAAAAATCCTGACTTAGAGGTTTGTGTCATGTGTGATGCAATGTGTCGCTGAGATTCTTCTTGTTTCTGGCCAGTCAGCCTCCACCACGAGGCAGTTGAAAGGAGAAATATAGTGTAATAGATCACAGGATCCCTGTTTTAGGTTCAGGCGCTCATTGTCTGCAGCCTGAATATATATGTAGTCTGCGAATAATTTACGCATAGCCTCCTTAAAGTTTCTCTAGTTGTACATTAAAGTAGCATCTTGATCCACTCAGGGGCCGGATCATCTTACCGCATTGTGACCCAAGTAGGAGAGGATAAAGGCCACCCTGGAAGCATTGTCTGAGAATGCAGTTAGTCCAACCATGAATGGCACTGATTCATGAATGTTGCAAATTTAGTGTTGTCATCATAAAGATTTTCTGGTGATGCTAAGGGTATTGGTACTGGGGTAACTACAGGGACTTCAGATGCACCTCCAGAAACATTCTTATGCTGCAGTTGCTCCCTCTCCAGCAGGACTGGACTTGCCGTAGCAGGCACCGGGCATTTTCCTGGTGGGCCATCAGGGTGAGGGCCGGATTAAGACCCCCTGGGGGGACATTTTCATCACTGGGGCAATATCGGCCCCCAGCCACAAAAGCGACCCAACGCTTACCTCTTTCCTTCTGCACAAAGATTCCCCCCCATTTCCGAGCCGGACAAGCTCTCTGCCAGGGCCGGTTACGGTTCCCAGTTCGGCCCTGCTCTCCAGTACAGAAGGTAGCTGATTTTCTCCCTGGGCTGAATTGGGGAATGTAATCCCCAGGGATGCCCTACTTTAGTCTTTGTAACATGGGCCTGTAGGATTTCCCGGGGCTTCATATACTGGGGTGAAGTGAGCACATGAAGTTGTTGTTTTTCAGATCCAGCAACGTAGGATCTTACCTTGTAAGGCCCACAATGTGGCTTCGTGGAGATGATAAGGACCCACCTGGTGTGTTCCAACCAGGCGGGCAACTAGAGCCAAATTTCGGGGGGGGGGGCTGAAAATATTTCGGGGGGGCTAATTCTTCCAACCACGGACAGAGTGGGTGTAAGAAGGGGTGAACACACAACAAAAGCCTCATTTACACGTAAATGGTCATTTAAAGATCTGTTAAGTACTTGGGTGCGGCGGCAATTAGATGCTCGCCAGCCCGCGAAGCTGTCTCTAGCTGGGCTGACACACATGACGGGGGTGGGGGCTGAAGCCCCGTGAGCCCAATGGGTGTTGCGCGCCTGGCTCCAACCGTCCCTACCTGAGACTTTAGGTGAACGTCAAGCAGTGGGGCTAGAACCTGGGAAGGGGCCTGCTCTGGAGAATTGTTTGATACCTGACAGCTGTCGACCTTTAAAAAAAAACTATGAACAGTAACTGTGTCTATAATGTGGTTGCCCGCAACCTCCTCAGCCCAATAATGCCCTATTAGTGTGAGTACAAGAATATTCTACCTGGGAAACAGCTAGATGAAGGAACAGGTGTTTATTTGTTCATCCATGGAATTCTTCAGCCAGTTCTCCTATCAATTGTCTTCTGTTGTTGTCCTTTCCCATACGATTAGATCTGAGATATACAGGTGTGTGGTTAACAACAATTTCAATTAAACAATGGAAATGCGCAGGACAGTCGCCTAAAGAATAATTACAAAAGCAAACTACTAGAAAGTGACAAACATTCTGCTGTACACAACAGAAAGGAATGCCAACACATGTTTTCTCACGTTGCTTTTAAGTCTTTTGTCTTGAATAAACAAAGTATTTCGTAATAACCCTTTGTGCCTTTACAGTAAGTTATACATAAATTATATTGTACCTCGCAAGTAGCATGCTCTTTCTGGAATTTTCATTGTTTAGGGCCATATGTATAAAGTCCCTGTTTTGAGATTTCCTAATTGCGAATCCTTGCAATTCACAATTAGGTAATCGCAAAAGGGCATGAATGAAAATGTATTGAACACTTTCTGTGATTCCTAAGGGATCGCAAATGACCTACCTCATGAATATTAATGAGGTAGGTCGCAAAAAATCACAGGGATGGTGGCCTGCTGGGGTCAGCAAACTACCATGTGCGTGCAATTGTTTTTTTTAAAGCAGCCTGTTTTCTTTAAAGGAAAATGGGATGCTATACAAAAAGAAAAATGAAAAGTTTTCTGTGGGACCACAGCCTGCTCGTAAAATATGCTTTTACAAACATTCACAAAGGGAAGGTGGGTCCTGGGGACCCCATCCTATTTGCGAATGAGTTACCACCTACTTGAAGTAGGTGGTAAAATGCAAATGTTTTGCGACTGCATTTCGGTCACAAAACATTCATATACATGATGCGATTCGGTATTAGGAAGGGGCGCCCTAAACACGCCCCTTCCTAATACTGAATCGCAAACCAAATTGCGATTCAGTACCTTGTTACAATGGGTGTTGCAAGCAGCAGTGGCCTCCTGACAAGTGCCCTTGGTTGTTGACAGGGCCGGCTCTAGGGCGGTGCGACCGATGCCACAAAAATTTCAAGATAATTCCTGTGATTAATTATCTTCCTGGAGAGAGATCAGTGTTTTGTATAGTTGAGGTGTTGACTTATGTGAAGTTAGTGCAGAGGGGTAATATGCCTGCTGCAAAGAACGTGTACCAAATAGATTACAAAATGCATAGAATGTAAACAGATCAGAGGGTTCCTGCTTTTAAAAAAACATCCTTTTGTTACTTGCAATTTATAACTTAAAGTCCTATTATACAACAGTGAGCTATTAACTTTAATCATAGAACTGCATACACTCTGCAAAGTATACATTAGAACATTGATTAATGTTGCAAAAAGGGTTCATTTGGCTAGAAATCGATTCTTATCATTAAAGAAAATTCCCAAGTATGCTGTTTCTTTTACTACTCTGAGTTTGTGCTTCTCCACACCAAGCACTCTTGAACTATACTGCCTACCAGTATGGATGACATGTGACTCCAACACTTTTAGTCCTTTGGCTTATGTAACATTTCCTATACACTGATTTACACACGTATGATTAATTGTCTCTGTGTATTGTGTGTGTGATGTAAAGTACTCTGACACCCTACAATGGTATGAGTGGCGCGTTGTATCTAATTCAATGCATCTGAGAGAATGGTTATGGAGACTTGGTCACTGTTAAAGGGTGCTAGTAAGAGAATCAGTGGTGGAGGTGGTCATTGGGTGGGGCGCCAACACACATTGTCGCACAGGGCGCCACCAGCTCTAAAGCGGGCCCTGGTTGTTGAGGTAAGAGTTGAACCCATTGAGAACTGTGCCTCCCATGCACATGCACAATTCGGGTTCTTATGAGTTTTTCATGGCTGTCTGTGTTGAACGCTGATGATAGGTCAAGAAGTATAAGCACATAAGCATTGCCTACGTCCATCATTCTAAAGATATCATCTGTGATGTTTAGCATAGCTGTTTCCATTTTGCAGCCCAGCCTGAAGCCTGACTGGAAGATGTCAAGCAGGTCATAGTTTTCTATGTGTTGGTTGAGTTGGATCACATGGGTTTGCAAAGAAAGGCATGTTGGTTATAGGGTGAACATTATTCAGGTCTACAGGACCGACTCCTAGTTTATCGAGGAGCGGTGTAACCTCTCCTAGTTTCAAGCAGTCTGGGACTGATCCGTCGGATAGTGAGGTGTTGAATAATTTAGTCCAAAGTGGTGCAAGGACGAGGTTGATTTCCCTGACTAGAGTAGAGAGTAAGGGATCTGCAATGTGGGACGTCAGGTTTAGGTCTAAGGTGGTTTTAATTGGTTAATTGTTTGTATCCAGAAAGTGTTGCTTTGTAGGCCTTCTCTATGTGTAGCTGCTACCTTTCCTCATTTACAGCCCTATCATCAACTAATTTGTATGCAGAAAATGGGGGGAATGAGCATTTCTAAAGGTGGTGTGACAAAATCATTTAGCCATGTTTCTGTTAGAAGTATCAGTTTCATGTAATAGGCTTGTCTCAGCTATTTCGGTGATGTGTTCGGTTCCTGATCTGCAGTTGTGGAGCATGTATTTGATTTCTGTTGTAACGGTCTGATGGCTTTCGTTCTGTTGTATTGGTATGTTAATTGTAAAATTTGGCTCCCTGTTTGGTTTTATGCTTGTATACGCTTGTTGTTTCCCAAGTTCCTTTGAGATTTGAACTCCTTTTGTTTCGGGCATATTGAGGTCACTGAGTTGTATGAGTGAAGCATGGCATCTGTGTCTTTGTGACTCGCTCCTCTCCCTAGAGCTGAGTGGTCGCTCCCCAGTGTCCCTCTGAGATATCTGGTATCGTTTTGGCGCTTTATTTCACATAACTGCAACTTTATTTGTGCCTGCTGCCTGCCTGATCGCCACTGAGCTAACTTGCATTTAATTAATTATTTATTCATTTGACTGACTCGAGCCTGTTTGCGCGTTGTGCCGCTTTGCTCCCACAACTGCATAATATTGGTGCCTGCTGCCTGCCTGATCGCCGCTGAGCTTACCTGCATTTCATTTAACTATTTGAAGTTTATTTTCACTCGGTTTGCGCGTTGGCTGTGCTCCCCCCTCCGCCTCCATTTTGTTTGTTGTTGTGCTCATCTTTAGCCCGCCCCGCCTCCCAGCTGAGACGCCCTCGCCCCTCCCCCTCCACTATCCATATATGACAGTTCCTCCCGCGCGCAGCGTTCACGCGCAGCGACCGCGCCCAATCCGCGCCGAAGGTGCGCCAAAGGTAAGCCCGTCTATGCCCGTCCGCGCCTGGACCGCGCCCAGCGCCAGACCCCCTGCCCCTCGCGCTGCCCAGCCCCCCCGCATTACCTACGATGCCACCACCCTCCTAGCCCTCAACCCCGGTCGCGCCCCCAACTGCGTCCAAGCCACTCTTGGACACACCCATGGACCTTTCTCTTGCTACTCCTGCAAATTCATCGGCACTGACAACATCCCCGCTACGACCACACCACAGACTCCCGACCCCAATCACCTACAATGCATCCTTCTCAACACCCGATCGGTCCACAGACACGCCATTGACCTATGGAATCTACTAGACACCATCTCTCCAGACGTCGCCTTCCTAACAGAAACATGGATGAACGCTTCCTCCGCCCCAGACATCACCATTGCCATCCCTGAAGATTATAAGATCACACGCAAGGACCGTACCGGACACACAGGAGGAGGAATCGATATCGTCCATAAGAAATCAATCCGCATCTCAACCAGCTCTGACGCCAACCTCGCCAACTCCGAACACCTTCACTTCCAGATACACATCGACCCCAAGACCAGACTCAGAGGCACCCTCCTCTACAGACCACCAGGACCCCGCGCAAAATTCAGTGAAGACATCACGGACTTCATCACTCCACACGCGCTCCCCTCCAAAGAATACATCCTTCTGGGAGACCTCAACTTTCACCTTGAAAAGATCAACGACCGCAACACCACCACCCTCTTGGACAACCTCGCCAACCTCGGACTTAAACAACTGGTCACTACCCCCACCCACATCGCAGGTCACACACTCGACCCCATCTTCACCTCCAGCAACCATGTCTCCTTCAGCCACACTACGGATCTCCTCTGGACTGACCACAGCTGCGTTCACTTCACCTACAACAAGCCAAAACCCAACAACCACCCCCAACCAACTCTGCAAAGAAACTGGAACAAAATCACCATCGACCAGATCTCCTCATCGCTCCTTCTTAACACCCCAGCCCACTCCTCTAACCCAGACCAAGCCGCCGCTAACTTCACCCTATGGTTATCCAACACCGCCGACACCTTAGCACCACTGAAAAAACGCCAAAGCAAACCTGGCAACAAGAAGGCCTCATGGTTCAACGATGATCTTAAGAAGTCCAAGAAACTCTGCCGCTCCCTTGAAAAGGCCTGGAAAAAAGACCAGCACCAAGGACGCCTTCAAAAACGCCACCCGCACTCACCACCAACTAATCCGAAAGGCCAAGAAAACAGCATTCAAGGATCGACTTGACAACAACGCCCACAACAGCAAGGAACTTTTCAACATCGTCAAGGAATTTTCCAATCCCTCAGCCAACTCCAACGACATCACCCCCTCTCAAGCCCTCTGCGACTCCCTAGCCTCATTCTTCCACAACAAGATTGCAGACATCCACAACAGCTTCGACTACCAACCCGGAGACCAACCCTCCCAACCATATGCTGAACACTCTCCCCCCGCGAACACCCTTAACGACTGGAAGCCAATCTCCACTGAGGACACCATCCGCCTGATGAACTCCATCCACTCAGGATCCCCCACAGACCCATGTCCTCATCACATCTTCAACAAAGCAGACTCCGTCATAGCACCGCACCTCCGAGACGTCATCAACTGCTCCTTCAACTCCGCCACCTTCCCGGAAAACTGGAAACACGCTGAACTCACCGCCCTTCTGAAAAAACCCACAGCGGACCCCACCGAAGTCAAAAATTACCGCCCCATTTCGCTCCTTCCATTCCCGGCCAAAGTAATCGAGAAAGCTGTCAACAACCAGCTCGCCGCTTTCCTCGAAGCCAACAAATCCCTCGACTCCTCACAATCTGGCTTCCGAGCAAAACACAGCACCGAAACCGCCCTCATCGCAGCAACAGACGACATTCGTACTCTACTGGACAATGGAGACACAGTCGCCCTCATCCTCCTCGACCTCTCTGCAGCATTCGACACAGTCTGCCACAGCACCCTTTTACAACGCCTCAGTAACATCGGAATACAAGGAAAAGCACTTGAATGGATCACCTCGTTCCTCACCGGAAAAACCCAGAGAGTCCGCCTCCCACCATTCAAGTCTGAGGCCACTGAAGTCATCTGCGGCGTACCACAAGGATCTTCACTCAGCCCCACCCTCTTCAACGTATACATGAGCCCCCTCGCGGCCATCGCCCGCCAACACAACCTCAACATTATCTCTTACGCGGATGACACTCAACTAATCCTTTCTCTCACCAAGGACCCCAACACCGCCAAAACTATCCTACACGAAGGAATGAAAGAAGTTGCTGAATGGATGAAACACAGCCGTCTGAAACTGAACTCAGATAAAACAGAAGTCCTCATCCTAGGTACATCCCCCTCTGCATGGGACGACTCTTGTTGGCCGGAAGCCCTTGGAAAAGCACCCATCCCGACAGACCACGCACGGAACCTAGGCGTTATCCTGGATTCCTCACTCTCAATGAACAGACAAGTCAGCGCCGTATCCTCATCCTGCTTCAACATTCTTCGCATGCTCAAAAAAACATTTCGCTGGATCCCCACCGAAACCAGGAAAACAGTCACCCATGCCCTGGTCACGAGCCGACTGGACTACGGAAACACCCTCTACGCAGGTACTACCGCTAAACTCCAGAAGAAACTCCAACGAATCCAAAACGCCTCAGCCAGGATCATATTAGACATCCCGCGCAACGAACACATCTCTGGTCACCTGAAAGACCTCCACTGGCTACCCGTCAATAAGAGAATCACTTTCCGTCTGCTAACCCACGCACACAAATCACTCTACAACATCGGACCAGAATACCTCAACTCAAGACTGTCCTTCTACACCCCCTCCCGCCAACTGCGTTCTTCCAGCCAAGCCCTCGCCACTGTACCTCGCATCAACAAGACCACCATGGGAGGCAGATCCTTCTCATACCTGGCTGCTAAAACATGGAACTCGCTCCCCACTTACCTTCGCCTTACCCAGAACCACCTAGCATTCAGAAAGCAACTTAAAACGTGGATATTTGACAAGTAATCCTCCTCCCCTTCCTAAGCGCCTTGAGACCCTCTGGGTATGTAGTGCGCTATATAAATTCTCTGACTTGACTTGACTTGACTCTTTTTGACAGGCTATTCGGAGTTCTTTGTGATCTCCTTATACTGGGATGTTGGGAATGGTTACCCAGGGGTGCATTTGTATGTTTTGAGTGGTGATTGGTTTGTAGAGTTTCAGTTCTCTGTCCTCTTGGAATTGATCAATCTCGTTGGCTGACTGTGTCGTGGAGGTCAGGTTAGTGTTCTACATGATCTTTATTAACTTTTAGAGGTGGTTAATCCTGCTTCAAGTTTGCTGTGTTTATGGCTTTCTTCCGAGAGCATTGTGGTGAAATCGTTATTGGGCAGTCTAGGGTGAAGAATGGGTGGTATGTAGGCATGTATTAGAAATGGAACTGGGGTTTTTGTGGGGAGGGTGATGCATGGGTCATTGACGTTAATGATATTGTTGATAGGCAGAAAGGTTGGTAAGGAGGGTGATGGTTCAGTCACATAAGGAAGTGGTGGTCTTATAGTGTCATTGTGAGTGGTGAAAGTATCCTTATCTTCATGATGGTTCAGTGTGTGATGGTACTAGGTGTGGCTAGAGATCAAAGTGCATGGTTGTCCTGTATGGGAGACAATTGTATCATGTCAAGTGAGACCTTGCCAATTCAAGTCCAATTATTTGAGATTTGTTGTCTTTTTTAGGAGTGGGATTCAATGTACTGTTATGTGGACCACTGTTTTTATTTGTTGTGGGAGTATGAAGAAGCTGAAAGTGGAGTCAGAAGTGTTACTGGGTGTTGGGTATGAGTTTAGAGCACAGTGGATGGGCTGGTTGGGGTATGTGTTATCGAGCGGATGAGTAATATAGTTGATAATGATTGGTGAGGTCTGTGTGAGGTCAGTCTGAGAGTGTCTGTGTGAGTTAAAATGAGGTTCATTAGGGTCTGGTGAGTGTGTCATGTAATAAGATGTGTGCAAGTCTGGTGGGATTTGCATAGCAGAGTGGGTGTTATTGTTGTATATGGATGGGCTTTGTGAGCTGAGGGTGTTGTAATAGGGGGATGATTAGTTGTCATTGGGTAGTTCCCAATTAAGTTATTATTTGATAAGGTTAGAGGCAATGTGAAAGTATTAAGGAAGCAGACAAACAGTAATAAAGTGAAAAACACCACATGAAAAACCCACACAAATTAAAAAAATAGAGTAAAGTAGTAAATAAAAATCCAATCAGTAGAACCGGAGTTATGATTTTTTTTACTTTGGTGAAATCTAGTGCCTAAAAGATCAATATGTCAACAATGGGTATCTACTCGTGTAAGACCCTGTCAAAGTCTAAAGGTAAGGCCATCAGCAATAGAGCATAGGTTAGATACAAGGGATAGTTTGGACTTGGTCTCGGCTTTCCTCAGACTCAAAATAAATTAAAAAGTTCTTGAGTAGGAAGACTCTCCGCAGGGCAAAGCAGCAGGCTGTATCAGAGGATGAGTTATTGACAATAGGCAAACAATGGATGAAGTTTCGGTGATGCCATTGATAAAGACATGAAAAGCTGCAAGCAGCTGAAGCTACTTTTCCAAGCTGAGGAGTTCATCATCGTCAATGGGGTGCTGATTGTCAACAAGACCGATTATGATTTCTGGAGCTCAGATTCAGCCAGCAGAAAGAATCATCAGGCTATAGTTGAAGAGGGTTCCACATGGCTGGATACTGCTGCTGGGAGGTTCCACTGAAAATAATCTTCTGCTGATAGAAAATAGCATGAGCTGTAGTGAAGTCAATCCCACTAGCGATGCACCTTTGTCATATTGGCTTACAGGTTAATCCCAGTCGCCTGTTGGTTAGTAGAGCACTTTTTGCGGAAAAATATTTTAAGTTTGAGATTTTGGATTAAACAAGAACAGGCCATTTTTCCTCAACATCAATGGTCCAGGACCTGGGAGGGCACCACAAAGGGCCTAGGGCTACCTCCAGCAGGGGTCAACAGCAGCAGGCAGGTAAGTTGCAAGATTTCTGGGACACACTGTCTTGTGTCCCAGCAGCTCAGCCAGGTAGCGCTTGTAGTCAGTCTAGTGGCCCTGGGTTCAAGTAGAAGGTCTAGTCTACCTTCCTCAGGCAGCAGGGCAGCATAGTAGTCCTTCCTCTGAGTCTTCTAAAGATACATAAGTGATCTGAAGAGTGATTCCAGGGGTCCAATATTTATACCTGGTATCATCCTTTTTGTGTGCCGAGAAACCATGTCCTACCTCCACATCTGGTTATGGAAAGTCCTTCCTTTCCCCTGGTAAGGCTCAACACTGTCTGGGGTGAAAAAATGGTAGTGTCAGAATCATTTTTGTGTGTTGGAGGCAAAACTGTTTGAATTGTAAGTGGCGCAGGGTAGAGCTTGCCCCCACACTTGTGGCAGGATGGCCAATCCTGACCAAACCTGGGGCCATATTATCAAGAAAGGGCGATCCATTATCGTCGCTTTTATCGGCAGGAAACTTCTAAAGCGGGGATAATGTGCTTGATAATATGCCCTTGTTATTTCCCATAGAAGCCCAGGTTCTGGTGTTAACCTGGGCTTCTATGGGAATTCAGAAGGGGATATTATCAAGCACATTATCGCCGCTTTAGCTGCAGTTTCTTGCCGATAAAAGTGGCGATAATGTATCGCCGAGTGCCCTCTTTGGGATTAATACACAAAGCCCAATATCAGAGCCATTCACTGTCATGTGACCCATAATACTGGCAGAAGGATCAAAGGGTCAGGAAAAGAAAATACCAACTTTCTAAAAGTGGCACTTTCAGAATTGTGACTTAAAATCCAGCCTTACCATTAAAGAGGATTTTAAATAACAATTAGTTTGAGTCGAAACAGCATATCACTATCTGCTCCCAATCCAAAGTTAACACTTATTAAATGTAATAAACCAACACAGTCAATGGGAGAGATCGGCAGTACCATGGTGAAAAACAACTTTAGGATTTTTTCCCTGCAAGAGCATGTAAACCTTTAGTACACATGCACTATTTTTTAAATATCATGCACCGTGCCCTACTAGGTGATAGGGCCTCCCTTAGAGGTGACTTATTAGTATTAAAAAGAAAGGATTAGGCCTGCAATGTGTTTATGTTGCCAGGTGGAAATTGCATTTTTTTAAATGCACTACCGGTTCCACCTACATAAATCTCAGTTCCACCAATATCTGCAACTGCAACATGCTTTAGATCCCCATATCTGTCAATTGGGGACACTTCCAAAGTTTCACCCATTAGAAGGAGGGAAGTCAGAGAATAAACGGGAACAGGCAAGCTCCACAATTTCACCTACCATCAAAACCAATGCCAGCTACAGCTTGGTGAACGCAACTGCAAGTTTCCTAACATTTGTCTTATGAGTGGCGTGAAGAAGATGAAGGCGAGCAGCGAAAGAAGGCTGTGGAACCTAAAAAGCTTAATAACCGAACGGAGCTGAACGGACTCGAAAAGCGGAGCGGAGGCGGCTCCCGGCCTCTAGCACCAGGCACAGCAGGGGCACTGTGAGAAGGAGGCAAAGGTAGGAGGCCAAAGGAGAAGATGGAGGCGGGCAGGCAGCGAGAGGAGAGAGAGTTGGCTCGCCTGCAGCAGCGTCGCGGCCCACGACCCCGCCTCTCACCGCTGTTAGTGCTTTTGAGCTCAGCAGGACCCAGCGGGGCCCGAGGCAGGAATTTATTTCAGGAATCCACCCAGCCTTGTTTCTTTGTTTCTGCGCTCATTTGCGCTCGCTATATTTGCTACATTTGCATTTTGGTACAAAAGGGGGTGGTGATGGACGGAGCATTCGAACCACTCAAACACTCACAACCAGTCAACAGATCTGGGGTCAATAAATCACCGTTCTTTAGCCCACTCTGCCACCCCAGTTCAGACATGGCCATATGCAAATCAGTCTGACCTTGTGCCTCATGGGAACGGTCCAGCCCGAACTGTCAAGCCATGCCTTCCCTGGACCGGAAACAAGCTTCCTAGGACCGGTTTCTGGCATTACAGCCGTCTTCAGTCAGGCTTGCTTGAATCCACTGGCAAAGTGAGCAAGGGACTCACGTCTGAGCATACCCTGCCAACTTATGGTGAACAAAGCGGTACAAAAGGGGGTGGTGATGAACGGAGCATCTGAACCAATCAAACTCTCACACCCAGTCAACAGATCTGGGGTTAATCCATCAACGTTCTTTATCCCACTCTGCCACCCGAGTTCAGATATGGCCATATGCAAATAAATCTGACCCTGTGCCTCATGGGAACAGTCCAGCCCGAACTGCCAAGCCATGCCTTCCCTGGACCGAAAACAAGCTTCCTAGGACCGGTTTCTGGCATTACAGCCGTCTTCAGCCAGGATTGCTTGAATCCAGTGGCAAAGCATACCCTGCCAACTTATGGCGAACAATGCGGTACAAAAGAAGGTGGTGATGGACGGTACCAAAGTTATTCCAAATAGAATGTTACAGGTTTCCTATGGATAATAGGTCGTAACTATAACTGCCATATATATATATATATATATATATATTACCTACTGGCGGTCGCCAGTAGGTATATATAGTTAGGATTTTTTCTCTATGGAACTTTTGAAAATTCTATGTCTAATAACTTTGGCGTTTGTGGACGGAATCGGCTGAAATTTTCAGGAAAATGGCACATTTTGTTTCTGAGCAGCCCCTGAACATTTGGGGGGGGTTCGTCAAGGGGGGGCCGAGAAAAAAGGGGGGTCCCAAAACGCGTTTTTCCCATGTTAATTTCCATAGGGCGGTTGGCCTCACTTTTAGCCCGAACGGCTGAATGGATTTGCACGAAACTTGGCAAAATTGTAGGGACTGTTAGCCCGATGTGCCTTTGCTAGGTCTCAATATATGTGCTCCAGTGGATTTTGAGAAATTAACGTTTAAAACAAGATATATATCTGTAACAGCGCTCCGGGCTGCGCTCCGGTCCGCTTACTTTTCGCGAAACGGAACTTTGCGATGCGAAGCTGATTGGCTTTCCCGTGTCTGTCAACATTCTAAACAGTCTGGTGCGGCTGCCATCTTGTCTCTCGGTAGGATCGAGAGACAAGAGGAGGCCAAAACAAAGGGGGAAATTACCATAAGGGGGCATAGTAGATCCTCGTTGACCCCCTAGGTTTTATGTGGAGGTTGTAAAAGGTCCCAGCAGGGCAAAAAAAAAAAAATGTTTTTTTATTTTTTGCGTGGTGAGCGCCTAGTACGCGAACCGGAAAGCGTTCTGGGCAGCGTACTATAAGGATAATAGAATGATAGACTTCTCTAATACTGTATGTTAATTGTTTGTTGTTTTTGTTGTTTTTTTTGTTTTCTTTATTTTTAAAGTTTTTTTTTTATTTTGATTGTGTTTCATTATTCATTAAACTTTCTAACATTTCAGTGTCAGAAATTTCAAAATTTAATATAGGGTGTAACATGTCCTCATTTTGAAGCAGGTTATCCACTGCTTCAACACATTGTAGTAGTTCCTGGTCTCTACTTTGATCCATAAAATCATCAATTTTTCCTTGGCTGCTCTCTTCCAGTACAATTGTAAATTGAACTTGCTGCTCGCCTTCCATTTTGCCAGAAATTTTGAATAAAAAAATATTTATTAGTAGAGATAGGGCACTGTTGGGATTAATTTTAGATTGGCAGTTTTTATCAGTGAATTTATCTTTTGGCAGTGTATAGTATCAGAGTGGAAATAGGACTATAAAAAAAGTGTATGTGATTTAACCAAGACAAGCCTAACTCCATTCATAACTATAACAGAGAAGTCTATCTAAATCTATAACTACTACAGAGGGATAGTATATATCTATCAGAAAAAGTCTACCATATTAAGTTATAGTGCATAATATACTTCAGTTTTAAAAATAACAACTTACCTTCACAAACAAGTTGAAGTGTTTGATAGCTATTGAAATGTGATGTACAAGTACAACAAGAAGTAGCAGTCAAAATGGCTGTGTTTTCTTCTCCTCCTTTATATATATACAGGTATATAACCAATCAAATGTCAGGTAATAAAAGTAGAAAATGAAAGTAACATTTTCATTGGTTGTCAATTCCAACACTTCAGATGTGTTTTGTGAAGTAATTTACCTCACGGTACTTAGAGAGGTCTACAGGCTTAATGGCTAAATGAAATTTCAATCAAATTTGTGAGAATGAAAGGGATTGTTATGTAGTATGAGCTAATCTATATTTGGTGAGAGTGTCTCTAGTCGTTTTTCTGTAAATTACTTTCCCACCTTTTTTAAGGGCCGCTTTCCGGAAAGCGGCCCGGTTAGCGAACCTTAAGCGTCACGGGAGTCCACCATTTTGTGTTCCGGTCGCATTAAGATACAAGATGGAGGGCAAATAATGTTTAGAATGGGTAGAAGGGGTCATGGTAGACTTATCTTGACCCCCTAGGTTTTCTGAGGGTGGGTGAGGAGGCTTATATGTGCGGAAAAAAAACATTTTTTTTAAAAAATCAGCGAGGTTAGCTTTAGGTTAGCGAACCGGGTAGCGCTCCGGGGAGCGTATTTTGTGGAAAATTAGTGAAAAAAGTTAGAGAAAAATAATAATTGTGAGTGATCAGATGTAGGGTAGCTCTGAGAAGAGCTTTTGGGTTTATGGTACATTTAGGTACTTATAAGTAGGTACCAATGCACAGTCTTAAATTCAGAATGAAAATTCTGTTGCCCTCATCTGAGAAGTGAACTCCATCTCCTCTGTAGATATCTTGCATGTAGTAACGCAAGTTATTGTTGTACAGGGAGCCCATTCCATGGTCTCTCATGAAAGCTGAAACAGATTTGTTTACATGCTTCCTCGCTTTCTCAATTTGTGGAGAAAATTGGTTGGACCACCTCCATTTCTGTCTTTGGCATATATTGGAATATACCAAGGCAGTTTGAGGAAAAAGTGCCATTAATTGCTCAAAGGTGTCCTTTAAAAGCATTTCCAGACCTACCCCTGTCAAAGTGCCCAAATCATTACCTCCACAGTGCACAATTAACAGGTCAGGTTTTGGCAAATGCATAAAGGTTTTCACCAATGGTGTCAATTGGTGACATTTTAATCCTCTTTGGCCCAACCACTTAATTTCCACATCTTGTAAATTGAGGTTAGGTAAATTTCTGTTCTCAGCATACCTTTGAGCCCAGTGGATGTAACTATGTCCAACAATCCAGACATTAAACATGATGGGAGAAGGTTGTGCTGCAGTCAGATGAAGTGTGGTAATGAAAGGGCAGTTGAAACAGTCGGAGTTTGTAAAGAAAAAAAACTGTGGATTTCCAATGCTAATGATTCATTAGCAGTGATTGGTGCATTTCCATTTCTGAAAACAGAAAGTTAGGGTGCATGGATGTGTTCTTTGAAAGATGTAATTAGAATGGTCAAGGAAGAAACATTTAATGAAAGATTGCACTGGATATGCAGGTGCATTGAGAGTTCAGAGTTCAATTGAAACATTGTTGTGTGAATTTGCAAACATGAGAGGTCTTCCAGGAGGTGGTTGCTATGGAAAAAAGGCAAGGAGGGCAGAGGGGGGAAGGGTTTTGATTTGAAAAAAGTGAGGGAAGAGTTATGATTGGCTAATATGAGAGATATGTGAAATGAATATCTGTATTTCTGTGCTTTCAATAGCTGCAGCCTCTGGAGTGCATCCTTTTTCTTCTGCTGAAGACAATTTGGTGTATTTCTGAGACTGTTTTCAAAACTCAAAAAGTATTTGCTAAGGTGAGAAAAGATTTATTTCATTTAGATAGAGAATAGTATGATTTAAGGAGAAAATGATGAAGAAAGCTGTGTTTTTAAAATGTGGCTTTGTCTCTAGTGATTTACAAATAGATTTTGTTTCTTTGAGAAATTGTAATTGCATATTCGGTGTAGCATTCTGGCATGCAGTAACACAAATTATTGTTGTACATGGAACCCATTCCATGGTCTCTTATGTAAGCTGAAACAGATATGTTGTTTTTAAAAACGATTTTTGAAATCACTTACATTTTTGGATATGTACTGCTAGCAGCGACGGCTCGTGGAGGGAGTTACGGTGGGGCAGGAGGGTGGGGAGGGAGAGGGGCAGGGTGGAGGTTCCTAAAAACCGGCATATGGTTAATTGCAGGTAAGTAAACAATTTAATTAATAAAACAAATTTCGTAGTGCGCCTTGCATCGCAAAATGCAATGCAGTGCGAGCTACGAAATTCGTTTTATTAATTAAATTGTTTACTTACCTGCAATTATCCATATGCCGGTTTTTAGCAACCTCCGTCCTGCCCCGCCCCCTCCCCACCCTCCTGCCCCACCGTAACTCCCTCCACGAGCCGTCGCTGACTGCTAGAGCTTCATAGGTTGTTTTGGGTCATATTTATAAGCAATTTGAGTGTCTTTGATGTTATTTTTTCCTTTTCAAATGGAAAGCATTCCTCATGGGGCAAGTGTCTTGTAAATACGCTCCCACCTACGCTTGGCAAATTTAGATTTTGATTAAGGGAGTTACATAGCCATGTTAATAAAGTCCAAAAAATGGTGCTAGGGCATTCCAGAAAACGCTTTCATGTGTCTCAAGGACATTTTCAGTTATTTCCTCTTGAATGCACGTATACAATTGATTTATATGATGTGTTTAAAAACGTTTCTTTGAAATCAATTACATTTCTGGATATGTACTGCTAGAGCTTCATAGGTTGTTTTGGGAGATATTTATAAGGCATTTGAGTGTCTTTGATGTTATTTTTTTCTTTTTAAATGGAAAGCATTCCTCATGGGGCAAGTGTCTTGTAAATACGCTCCCATCTGTGCTTGGCAAATTTAGATTTTGATTATGGGAGTTACATAGTCATGTTAATAATGTCCAAAAAATGGTGCTAGGGCATTCCAAAAAACGCTTTCATGTGTCTCAAGGACATTTTCAGTCATTTCCTCTTGAATGCAGGTATACAATTGATTTATATGCTGTGTTTAAAAACGATTTTTTGAAATCAATTACATTTCTGGATATGTACTGCTAGAGCTTCATAGGTTGTTTTGGGTCATATTTATAAGGCATATGAGTGTCTATGATGTTATTTTTCCTTTTTAAATGGAAAGCGTTCTTCATGGTGCAAGTTTTTTGTAAATACGCTCCCTCTTGCGGTTGGCAAATTTAGATTTTGATTATGGGAGTTACATAGACATGTTAATAATGTCAAAAAAATGGTGTTAGGGCATTCTAAAAAAACGCTTTCATGTGTCTCAAGGACATTTTCAGTCATTTCCTCTTGAATGCAGGTATACAATTGATTTATATGCTGTGTTTAAAAACGATTTTTTTGAAATCAATTACATTTCTGGATATGTCCTGCTAGAGCTTCATAGGTTGTTTTGGGTCATATTTATAAGGCATTTGAGTGTCTATTATGTTATTTTACCCTTTTCAAATGGAAAGCGTACCTCATGGGGCAAGTGTCTTGTAAATACGCTCCCACCTGTGCTTGGCAAATTTAGATTTTGATTATGGGAGTTACATAGGCATGTTAATAATGTCCCAAAAATGGTGTAAGGGCATAATCAAAATCTAAATTTGCCAACCGCAGGTGGGAGCGTATTTACAAGAAACTTGCCCCATAAGGTACGCTTTCCATTTAAAAAGGAAAAATAACATCATAGACACTCATATGCCTTATAAATATGACCCAAAACAACCTATGAAGCTCTAGCAGTACATATCCAGAAATGTAATGGCCTCACCTCAAACACACAAAACAGGTGATGGACCGAATGTGGATCAATGACACACATTCACCCCAGTCCAAAGATCTGGGCCTAAACAACCTCTGGATAGGCCACACCTTATCGTCATCCTGAATTAATCATTTGAAATATTAGGGAGAGATTTATGATTGTTGTATGCCTGTTTTGTACCACTGTGTGTCATTTTTGTGATGCAGTGCTGATGCAAAAGATTTGCTATGCTAAATAATAAATAGGGCATTAAGTTTTTGATGACTGTTATTCATTTACTGTTTGGTAATATTTTGTTTGTTTGTATAGCTTTATTTCGAAATATTTCATTTCATAAAAGCATTATAATAAAATCTTCATACGGGTAAAACACAGTTATACATCAAGACTATAAAAAAATTTTCAACAAGAATCTTATAAATATACAACCTAGTAAAAAGCATCATTTTTGAAAACATTTGTGCAAATATACAAATATTCATTTCTGCATAAACAAAAGGGGCGCATACAGGAAGTAGCCGGGGCACTATAGTATCAGTTGGCATCCTTACTGGAGGAGCTTCCTCCTCGCGGTTCTTATCCTCCAGGCCCACCCCAGAAATTTTGCCAGACCACAAGCAAACAGTGGTTGAGGGTCGGATTTTAACAGCTGTAAGGCCTCCAAATGTGACCGAGTGCCCAGCTTTGTGCAGAGCGGTTTCAACCATCTGCGACGGGGAGCAGCGTAGGCTGGGCATTCAAATAACAAGTGAGCAATAGATTCTACCCTGGTTGTACAGAAAGGACAAGTTTCCACAGTTTGCCATAGTGGTTTCCACTTAGCTGACCTTGAGCTTAGGGGCAAAACCCCTGCCCTAAATTTGAAATACAACGCCCTGTCTGTTGGATTCAAGATCACATCGAGGTAGGGTTCTCTAGAGGGGCGGGATTTGATAACCAAGAACTCCTTAGCTGATCTACATATATTCGGCTGTGAGACTCTCTCATTGTCCACCCACAGCCAGAATATTTTCTTGAGCAGCTGTTTGGGTGGCGAGGATCTGCTAGCCCAAGCATCGCCGAGGCCTAGATCGCAAAGGAGGCGCTTTACACCAACGAGCCAACCGATCTTATGCCAGCCCGGGGTTGAAAGAAGCTCACTTAGTGCATCGGCGTAGCTTGAAAGCTCAGGGACATTCCATATACGGGCCCACAGGAGGAGGGGACGTAGGTTGGCCTGGTCGGCTATGGGTCGTGTACCTGTGTCGAGTAGAAGGGGTAGGGTAGGAGAGTTGTGAGGGAGCCGCATTAGGTCTTTGTGAAACTTATTCTCCAGATGGGATAGAGCATCCAGTTTCTGGGTACCCCACAATTCGGCCCCGTAAAGGGCCGCACTCACAGCCTTTGCCTTGTAAATGTCGAGGATCACCCCGATGGGTTTAAGGGGTGAGGCGCGATGCTCTTTTAAGAGGGCACCCGTGACCCTCCTGTATGTCAAGGTGGATTTTTGGTGGTGCGCCTTCCAAGACATGGTGTCACAAAGTCTGATTCCCAGGTAATCGAATTCCCTGACCCTTTCTAAAGGTACTGCGTCAATTGATGGTGGGTGAACTGTCTTCCTGGGGGGGTTCAACACAAGGAACTTGGTTTTGTTGATGTTAATAGCCAAGCCCCTTGCGTCGCAGAAGCCCTGAAACCTCGTTAGCAGGGTTTGGAGGCCCTTCGGGGATTTCGAAATCAGCAGGGTATCGTCTGCGAACAGGAGCGTTGGTATCTTTCTGCCCGCCAGAGAAGGAGCATCTGCTGATAGCTGGAGAAGGTGCTCTACCACTCCGTTTAGATATAGGGAAAACAGAGTGGGAGCTAGCACGCACCCCTGGCGGACGCCCCTGTCGACAGGAATCCGAGATGTTTTTTGGCCTTGCTGACCCCATCTAATTTGGGCAAAATTGCTTTCGTGGAATTTGATGGTTAGGGCTAATAGGTACGCGGGCATGCCCATGCCCTCAAGTGTGGCCCACAGTTGGTTACGTGGAACAAGGTCAAAGGCAGTCCGTAAGTCGATGAAAGCGAGATACAGACTGCCCTTGCCCAGTTTGACCACTTTCCAAAAAAGCATCAGGAATCGGAATGTCTGCTCAATCGTGCCGGTTCCAGATCTGAAACCGGCCTGAAAGTCAGACAGAACCTTCATTTCCTCGGCCCACTGCAGGATCCTACCCAGAACTACCTTCCCTGCTGCCTTCTGGGTGGAATCAAGCAGACTTATGGGTCGGTAGTTGGCCGGATCGTCCCTGCAGCCCTTTTTGAAAATGGGGACAACTTCCGCACCCCTCCATGAATCCGGGAAACCACCACCCACCATTGCCTCGTTCAGGAGTTTAGCAATGTATAGGCTCCAAACCTCGACATTGCTACGAAGCAAGTCTCCAGGGACTCCATCTGGGCCTGCCGCTTTGTTGGGAACGATGCACCTGATTGCTATCTCCACCTCCCTAGGTGAAAAAGTGGGGCCAAGGTGAGAGCTATTAGCTAGTACTAAGTCACTAGGACTCCAATTGGGACCCAGTACCCCCGAAGAGTTGGAATATAATTTGGCAAAGTGGGCCCACCAAACCTTCCCAGGAATATTACATGTAATCAGGGAGTCGGCAGGCCTATCCCTAGCTCTGATCAGAGCCCAGAAAGCCCTTGAGTCTTTTCTAAAACCAGCCTCCATTAGATCGCTCCAGAAGTTGGTTTCATGAGTGATCTTTGCTGCAACTTGAGTTTTCTTGTAATTTTTCCTTGCTTGGGAAATCAAAGCCTGGTCTTTAGTGCTGACCGCCGTAATTAAATCACTTTTTGCTTGTCGGCAAGCGTGAGAATACCATTGGTCTCTGCCCTTAGACTCATTTCTCCGCTTGGGCCTCCCCCTCCCCTCAGGAGCCAGGAAGAGATTGCTAAGTGATACAATTGTCTCCACAAATGGCACAAGGATAGGAGAGTCACAATCCAACGTGCTTGCTGTACACTTGGCTTCCATCATTATGGATTGAACTTGGGCCATTCTTGTAGCATCCGAAGCGACCTTAGCCCACTTTAGTCGCCTCCCGCAGTTTGATGGAACAACTTCGTGGGATGATTTCCAAGTTGGCCGAGGTGGTACTGCTGAGGCCCCTTGGTCCCACGGGAGAGCAAGCACAAGGATCAACGGGTTGTGGTCACTATCCGTGGATTTTTGGACAACCATATCAAGGGCGTATTCCCACAGGTTAAAATTTAACAGCACGTAGTCGATTCTGGAGGTATGTCCAATCCTGTTGTAAGTGTGTGCTCCTCCAGCGTCTGACTTACAACGACCATTAGTGGCTCTGAGTGAGTATTCCAAGCAAAGTGCGTTGATATCAATGGCATTCTGGGTCCATTTCCTGATGGGATCGAGAGCAAGCAAGGGAATGCCTCTCTTGGCATCGTCCTCCCATGTGTCCAAGATGTCCTCGCAGGCCAAAGGCTCAAAGCAACAATTGAAATCCCCGCCCAAAATGACAAGGGAGTCAATGTTGCAGCTGGTTAGCTCCTCTTCGACTCCAGTTAGGGACAGAGGGCTCAGGTTCCCTGCCCTAGCCCCCCTTAGGTACATATTGAAGAGCTCTAGAGTATTACCCCCCGGGCACTGCATAGTAAGCCTCAAGAGATCTGGAGATGGTGAATTTGTATGTTTTACTACTAACCCCAGTGCTACACTTACCCAGATTATAAGGCCACCAGAAGGACGGCCTTTGCTGCCTTTAGACCTGGAGGCCGGCACAGAGTAAGTGGTGAAGCCGACCCTGTGCACAGGCTCCAAGCACCAAGTTTCCTGTAAAAGGCAAATCCCGAAGGGCTCCATAAAGGAGACCCAATCAGGTTTATTAAAGTTTCGGGCAAGCCCTGCCACATTCCAGCTTAATATTTTAAGCTGGGGAACACATATCGAGGTCTTGCCAGACTGTGGCTCAGGAACTGGGGAGATGGTGTGGATATCAGTGACCCTGGCAGAGTGGAAAGAAGCTGCAGGTGGTGGGGTTCCGGGGACAATCAGGTTTACTGCTACGTGTGTAATGGGAGGGCATACAACAGAGGAAGGGTGCGTCGGTTCCAGTGTGGGGGGGGCCTGTGTTGGGGACCGGGAAGGGGAGAAGCAACTTGCCGCACCCACACTAGCCGTCAAGGATAGACTCCCCTTCCCCAATGTGGACCCATTGTGATTACTAGGTAATACTCTAGTTGGGGTCGTTAGGAGTCAATCGACATCCTCCAGGCTGCCAAACCCATCAGCAGTTACACTTCCAGGCCAGCAACTGCTTGGGTTAAGCGCGGTGGAAGGGAAACCCCAACTAGGCTGTTGGGGAACTGTGGGCCAGAAGCCCCCCTGCGGACATACAACACGGGGAGGATAAAAGAATGATAAGGGCTTCGGGGCAATAGAGGAGCCCCAGTCTTGATTCCCAGGAGCCCAGATGTGCCTGGCTGTATACACGTCGTCAAATGTTACGACTATACAGTCACCAGGGGTCGATTTCCTCGTGGTACCCACCCAGGGAACTCTTCGAGTCGTTAAGACTCTACTCCTCCTTCCATTGGGAATAGGCCTATAAGTGTTGAGCCAGTACATAACTTTGTTACGTAGCGAGTGCTGGTCTTCATATTGGCCATTCTCCAGCTCCGGGACGCCCGTCAAAACCACCATATAATCATTTGCTTCGGGAGGAAGGTCAATATAACCTCCTCGAAAGTTGCTCCTGGTGTGGGGGCCCCTAGCAGAATGAGGTGGGGGTCTATTCCGAGGGGCCTTGGCGGGACGTGAGCTATTATTGGCTGGGTTTTGGGCTCTCGGTGTCACTGTTGTAGTATTGGTACGAGGTGCCTGGGCAGGGCCGGTGCTAGAGCTAATTGGGTTCCGGGCTCTTGATGCAGCTGATGTAGAGCCAGTATGAGTTTGTGTAGCTGGAGCATTTGGGGTATTAGCCCTGGCCTGAGGGGGCGGGTTAGCAGTAATGGGATTCCTAGTGCGGGGTTTGGGGATAGGGTGGGTAGGACAGGGCAAAGAGGGATTAGGGGGCAAACCAGGAATAGCTGTGTGGGGTGGGGTAGGAACCTCTGTGCGTGGGTCACTATCAATCACCCCCTGGCGTTCCAGGCCTCTTAGGCCAAGAGTGGCCAAGGCGATGATACTTTTCTCCATTTCGAGGAGATTGTTCTCTATACGGGAAAGCCTTAAGTCCAGGGGAGATAAAAGATTTTTTAGGGACTCCCAGACCACTCCTATAAATTCCCGCTCCCTCCCGTCCTGGTTTGTCCAGCCCGTATCTGATCTTTCAGGTTGTGAGGTGCCTCCAGAATCTAAAGTGCCTTGCCCCACAATGTTTTCACCCCCAGGAGCCAGTGGGGAGAGGAGAGGCATGGCCGGACTGGTAGCGGCTATTGTATTTTCACTGGTGGGCAAATTAGCGCCCTGCATTGGCAATTTCTTCCGAGGGGAAGTTGGGCTGGGGGAACGTTTTCTCTTATTGGGATTCCCCGGGATGTTATCGAGACCGCCATATGAGGTAGAGGCCAGGGATATATCAAGTGATTGTTGGGAAGAAGTAAGGGAAGCAAGAGGACTGTCCTCAACAGTAAGCGGGCCGTCGGGCAAAGCAGGTAGACCTAAAGATGGGAGTGGAAGTGGGAGGGAGGCAGTGGGCAGAGCAGGCATATCGTGGACATCAACCACCGCTATAACACCCTCCCGCTTACCGATGTGATTAGGGGAAATAGCTGTAGCTATATGACCAAGAGAGGATTTCTTACGTGAGGCAAAATCGAGTGACAACTTCCTGGCCGCTTCCAGGTCAAGGGACACTCTGGTTTGCAGTTTAACAATTTCATGGTCTATAGCCTTGGTTGTCCGCGTGATAAAATCGTCCATGGGCCCGTTAGGTGCCGGCCCCCCCTTGGCCGCCCTATTGCGTGTGACGCGGGTACACATATTGTCAATTATGGACTAACTAAGTCTAACAGCCCGGGCAGGAAAAAAAGGGCAAACACAAAGTGCGAGGCGAAAATGCAAGATGGGGGGCCCAGACCAGACCGCTCAGACCTCGAACGGCCTCAAACGGCCCGCTCTTTGCCCGGTCTTCGCCCCGCGCTTGGACCCGCGCGCGTCCCGCGTCGCGGAAGCCTTAGAGTAGGATATATAGGGTGTTTGTGGGCGGTGGGCGGGCCACGGGGAGAGCGGACCGGAAGGTCTTGCTGGTCACGCAGGGACTCCTGGACAATGGAGTCCCTGCACACGCTCGCAGCCCCGCTGCGCCTCGCTCCCACCACCAGCCTCAGGCTTCCTCGATGGTCTCCCAAGCAGCCCCCAGCCAACAGGGCGAAGCGGCGCCCGCGGAGCGGGTGCGGCGAGTGGTTGTTGCAGGTCCAACAGGCAACAACGAGAGAGTCCAGGTGAAGCGCCAGCAACAGCGCTACAGCAACAAAAGCGTCCCAGGGAGCAGAGCAGGAAGAGGAGGTAAAGTACCCTCCTGTGGGCGGTGGGCGGGCCACGGGGAGAGCGGACCGGAAGGTCTTGCTGGTCACGCAGGGACTCCTGGACAATGGAGTCCCTGCACACGCTCGCAGCCCCGCTGCGCCTCGCTCCCACCACCAGCCTCAGGCTTCCTCGATGGTCTCCCAAGCAGCCCCCAGCCAACAGGGCGAAGCGGCACCCGCGGAGCGGGTGCGGCGAGTGGTTGTTGCAGGTCCAACAGGCAACAACGAGAGAGTCCAGGTGAAGCGCCAGCAACAGCGCTACAGCAACTAATAGTGGTTAATAACATTTTTTATTATATTTTTCCACAGATTCAACTGCAGATTTTTTTATAATTTGAAAAATGCCCACAAAAAATCGAATTAGAAAGGCTAGAAAACGTCAAAGACAGCAGGATGATCTTTTATTGCAGCAGTCCTCTTCCCCAAATACTTTTCAAAACACCAAGAAAGCTCCGGGTAAGAGCACAAAATCATTCTTAAGAAATATTTTTAGTAAAAAAAGTATTTATCCTAAAAATGTTTCAGTTCAGAAAAAGAAAAGCAATTTAAATGGAAAGGAAAGACCCATCAAAAATGTTACTGGTAGAGGAAGAGATAACTCTGTGCATGATAGTAGAAGGAAACAACAGTTTAGGGACATTCGAAAACGAATGTTCCGTAACAGAATAATAGGTCATTTATTAAAAAATATTAAGAAAGGCCAACAGAAAGTGGCATTTTATAAGAAGAAGAAAAATGTAGAGAAAATTATTGATCATGCTTTTGAAATTAAGCGAAAGTTGTTTATTTTGGTAATCAATAGAATTAGGAAACTAAGCAAGGTAATTTCTGATTTCAAAACAAAAAGTAGATGGAAGAGAGTAGTAAATCGTAGCAACTTTTGTGAAGTTTTTTCCGGAGAATGGATGCATAGTTCAAGTTGTGAGGCATTTTTTAATGAGGAGAGTTATTTTCAGGATAATGATTTGGTGTTTGCAGTTGACACAAGTGGTCGAGCTTATGAAGTGAAGGATGGTTGTCCAGTTGAAAAAGAAAAACTTGTGACAACAGAGACAGAAGAGGCGCTAAGTGATGAGGTTTTAGGAAGACGTCCTAAGGGTCCTGTGTACATTTGGAAGTGTAGTTCTATTTGCAGTGTGCGACAGGTTTCCATCAATTTGCTTTGTGATTTTATACGGACATTTAATAAGAAAAGTTTGAAGCAGAAAATGAAGTTGTTGCAAGATTTAGATCCTTGCAGAGTGAGACAAATGACAGGTTTGCGTGGTCATTCACTGGCTTGTCTTTCCAGGAGAGTATGCCAGAGTGTTTTTCATCATTTCAGGATGCTAGCAGTGCATCATAATAAAGTGAGGAAATTAGTGAGACTGTTGTATCATGCTAAGAGTCCAGCAATTATGCTTAAACAATTATGTGCTGCTCTTTTGCATGGTTCTGAAATAGATGTCAAGAATATTTGTGAAGAAATTGAGTTTTGTTAGTTTGGAAATAAAGATGAGAATGTTCAAACTGACCCAGAAGTAGAGGGTAATGTTGAAGATAATGTACAGGTTTCCAGTACAGATAATTTTCAGAAGGAAATTGCCACGTTTCAGATGAAATCCAGTGAGAGGCCTAATTTCACTTGTGTGTGTTGTCGACGCACTTATTACAAGAATCAGACTAAGTTAGTGGATTTATATGCAAAAAGTGAAAGGGAAAATAATAGTGAATGGAAGGATTTTGCTACATACTTGATGGTAGAAAATTATTTTGATTTGGGATCGGATCAACGTGTGTGTACTTATTGTTGTAATAAATTAAACCAAAACCAGATGCCTGCTAGGGCAGTTCATAATAATCTGGAATTGGTTGAGATTCCTTCTGAATTGAAGGATTTAAATACTTATGAATCTATTTTGATTCAAAGTATCCATCCCTTTCAGGCTATTGTAAGAATGGAGCCAAAGACAGGGAAGTTGCCTCCAGCAGATTTACAGAGAGGATTAAAGGGAAGAGTTGTTTATTTGCCTCTAGATTTGAACAAAAACATTAACACAATTGGAGTAGAAAAAGTGGAAGAGGAACCTTTGGTTATCTTGGTTAATGGAGTTCCGACAAAGAATAAGAAAATATGGCAAGATTTAGTTGATGTTAGGAAAGTCAAAAAGGCAACATTGTATTTGAAGAAAAATAATAAGTACTATGAGAATGTATATGTTGCAGAAGAGGAAGTAAGTGATGAAGAGGATAGCGATTTGTGTGCTTGCCAAATTGAGAAAGTAGAGGCCTCTAAAAGTGAAGAAATATATGAACATTATAGTGTTCATCCTTTGCATTCCAAGGAAGTCATGGGGAATGCTATTGAGTTGTTTCAAATGAAACAAGCCAAAGGGAGTCCCATTAGTGTTTGGGAGGAAAGTTTGGAAGCTCGGTGTTTCCCACAGCTATTTCCAACAGGTCAAGGAGGAAGATATGATGAGCGACGTCATCAAATTCCTGCATCTGAATACCGGACTTTACGATTGTATGCAGAAGATCCTAGGTTTCGTCAATGCATTCCCTATTTGTTTCATCTTCTGTTTAAAAGCAATCTGTCTGGACTGTCATATGCAGTGAACCACATCTTAAAAAGTAGTATACAGATGCGAAATATCTCGGCAAGGGACTTTATGCATAAAGTCAATGTCCAAGACAGTATTTTGGATTCTCACTTAATTAATCTCATGGCGTGTCAGCGTGGTATTAATGAGTACTGGTACCGTCGTCATGGTGATTTAAAATGTATGCTGAGGAACTTAGGAACTCCGGCATGGTTCCTCACTCTGAGCTGTGCCGAGTATGGCTGGGAAAACTTACTTGAATTTCTACGAGAGGCAAATGGAAATATTGAAAACATTGAATTCAAGACACCTGGAGAACTGTGTTCTTTGGATCCAGTGAATGTATGCAGGTACTTCAATCATAGATTTGAAGCTATGATGTCTTTCATCACAAATAAGAAGAATCCACCTCTTGGAGAGGTGTTGGATTTCTTTTGGAGAAAGGAGTACCAAGCAAGAGGTGCTCCTTATATACATATGTTGTTGTGGATCAAGGATGCACCTAAATTTGGAACAGATCCGGATGACTTAGTGATGAATTTCATAGAACAGTATTCTACGTGTGCTGTTCCAAACGCAACGGAGAAGAGAAGCCTAAGAGAACAAGTTCTACGTTTTCAAAGCCATCGTTGTGGAAAGTACTGTCGTCGTAAATTCAGAAACAAGGACAAGTTCTACACCAAATGTCGTTTCAACTTTCCACGACCGGTGATTTCTAAAGGAAGAGTGAACAGTTTGATGTCTTCACTGCGACATAATGTGACGAGGAAATCGCCCAAAAATATATACAATTTGAAAAGGAACGAAGAGTCCAAGTACATCAACGACTACAACCCAGTGATTTTGTCCATGTGGAATGCTAACATGGATATACAGTTTGTGGCTGACAACTGTATGGCTGTGGCTCGGTATGTGACATCTTACATCACCAAAAAAGAAAAGACAGAACTGAAGGATATGTGGGAGGACATTTCCCATGAAAAGAGCCTCAGCAAGAAGTTGTACAGTTTCAGTCTGAAGATGTTGTCGCATCGAGAAATCGGAGCTTACGAATGTTCTGATCGATTGTCTTCAGCAAGTCTCTATGCCAAATCCAGGAGTATCGTTTGGGCGAGTCTTGGTCTTGCTGCAACGCGAAATCGAGTTCTAAAACCTGTCCGGGAAATTGAGTATTTGGCAGAAAAGGAACCAAACAGTACCGACATTTTGAAGACCAACATGTTGGATACATATTATCCAAATCGAAGCAGTCACCTTGAGAATGTTTGTCTATATGAGGTTCTACAAAATTATATATTCAAGAGGAACATCAAAGAAGATATTGAGAAAGGAGTGTATGCTGTAATTGGAAGTGAGGGATGCCTGGTCAAGCAAAGAAAAGGCCAATTAGTAAACCATCGAAAATTGAGTGGCGAATCTCCAGAAAAAAAGGAGTTCTTCTATTTAGCACTTTTGCAACTTTTCAAGCCTTGGCGTGCAAAAGAGGAACTGCTTGGAGATTTCCTCTGTTACGAAGACTCTTTCACTGCTGCTAAGGAGACCATAGAATGTCCTGCTTTTCACAAATATCAAGAAATGCTAACTTTGGAAATTGAGCAGGAAGCAACGATTGCAGCCGAGATTGCCAGAGACAGTTCTCAGGATAGTCAGAGTTCTGTTTCATTGAGTCAAGATCCACTTGGAGGACCTATTATTGAAAATGAAGCTGCCACTGCGATGAATGAAGTGGAAAGAGCCATGGCACATGCTCAGGAGGATTCAGTTAACTTAGAAGACTTGGAAAAACAACTCAACGTTGAGCAGAGGAAAATATATGATGAAGTTACCAAGCAAATTGAGCATGGATTAAGTCATGAGAAGAAAGAGTGCTCATGTACATCGTTGAAGCCTGTCCGACTGTACGTGAGTGGAGAAGCGGGAACTGGAAAAAGTTTCCTCATTAAAGCAATTTCTTGTTATTTGCAGGAAAGGACTGAGTCATCGCTGTCTTGTGTTGTCACCGCTCCTACTGGACTGGCAGCACATAACATTAAAGGTATTACTTTGCATCGTCTACTGATGCTGCCAGTGGAGCATGACAACAAATTACAATACAACAAGTTATCTGGGGATGCTTGCTGTGAAGTTTCAAGAGTCTTGAGGAAAATGAAACTACTTATCATTGACGAAGTAAGCATGGTTTCCAATGTCATGCTTGCCTTTGTGCATTTGAGAATGCAAGAAGTACTTAAAACTGAATATGATGTGTTATTTGGTGGCAAACACATCATTGTTTTCGGAGATCTTCTGCAGCTGACACCAGTAAAAGGTCAACCTGTGTTCAAAATACTCACGCATGAAGATACCAGGAAGTGCCTAGGGAGCATTGGCAACGTCAATATATGGTTAAACTTCAATTATGCTGAACTGCATGAAAATATGCGTCAGGCGAAGGATGAAGATTACAAGAAAATTCTACAAGATATTAGAATTGGAAAAGTGACCGAGCATGGAAAAGAAGCTTTAAATGCACGATTACTTTCAAATTTATATCCCGAACAAGAGATTGTGCCTGAGAATATTTTTCAGAAAATTACTGAGAAGAAATCCGGAATATGTTTGATGCCAACTCTTGCAGAATGTGCCTTCTTCAACAACAAAATGTTGAATTTAGAAAAGCAAGAGATTGTGAAACTTGAAGCTATTGACAAAATAGAGCATATGGGATCAACAATTATTTTGTCAGAGAATTTGAAAACAAAATTGGATTCATTAGAGAAGACTATCTAAAACTGCGGGTTTTGAAAAGACTTTGAATGTGTGTTTAAATTGCCGAATCATTTTGAGAAGGAATTTACATGTTGAAAGAGGTCTGGTAAATGGATCAATGGGTAATGTTGTTGATTTTGAGAAATACAGAAATAGAGATGGAATAGAATTTTTAAAAATTAAATTTGATGGCATTGAGGAAGTACAGCTAATTGGTCGTTGTTCTGCTAGGTTTTTGCTTGTTAAAGACTTATATGTACGCCGTAAACAGTTTCCTGTTTGCTTGGCATATGCGGTGACAATCCATAAATCGCAAGGTTTAAGTGTAGACAGTGCATTGGTGAATATTGGCAGTTCTGTGTTCAAGGAGGGTATGGCATATGTGGCATTGTCACGAGTTAGAACTTTATCGGGATTGTACTTGATTGACTGTGATGTCACAAACATTTGTGCGGATCTAGATTGTGTTAAGGAATACAATAGGTTAAGAAGAGAGTATGCGCCACATTTGCCTCAATATCCTTTGTTTGAGAAACGTGTGGTAGGCCGGAAACGTAGAAATATCAGTAATAGTAGGGAGGTTGTAGCAAAAAGACCAAAAGTCAATGAACCGAAAATTGTTAGCAGAAAGAAAGTGGATTCTGTTGAAGATGTTGTCGGTTTTCAATTTGAAAACAGTTCTGGTGTCAACTGCTATGCAAATGTAGTGGTTAATGTTCTGTTTTCACTAGAGAGTTTAAAAGAACAGATTCTGTTGAATTCGGAACAAAGTTTATGCTGTTTGTTGAATTCTGTTTTCGAGAAATGTAGCACTGATCGAACAAAAGTAGAAAGTGTGTCTGAAGTTCGTTATCTGTCAAACAGACTTCTCTGAAAATAATCAGCAAGATTGTCAGGAGTTTTTAATGTATATGCTTGATGTATTGCAAGATGAGGGTGTAGATGTAGATCACCTGTTTGGGCTTTCTTATCAATGGCAGCATGACTGCGAGAACTGTATGGTATCAAGTAGTACTAGTGTAGACTCAGAAAGATTTATATATTTAACTTTGCCAGACAGTAAATCAGTCTCCTTTAATAAGCTAGTAAATGCAGCGGATCACAACATGGAGTGTAGCCAATGTAAATCTGAAATGATGTCAACATTATTTATACGTAGATATGGCCAGTATGTCATTTTAATGATCCAACTATGTAGGCCTGATGGATCAAAATTGTCAACTTTAATAAAAAAATTTGTGGCTTCTCAGCTGTCAATATCAGGAAGGACTTTTGTAACTGTAGCAATTATCTATCACGATGGTCCTTCAACAACATCAGGACATTATACAGCTTATTTAAAGTCTCCAAACGGCTGGTCATTCTGCAATGATTCCGTTGTAACTTTTAAAAAGAAATTGCCGTTTGACCTTAAAAATTCTTACCTGGTGTTTTTAAAACCAAAATTTTAAAGAAAGAATCTCGGGATTTCCTGTGAGGAATTGCAAAAGGTTCATCAAGTAGAGGGAATGTAAGTCTGCAATGCTGTCTAGATTATTGTTCCAAAACTTTTAATTATAATGTCAATTTAAAAATCCAACTATATAAACCTGATGCAAGTAAGTCTGCTTCATAGTAAGCAGAATCAGTGTCATAGGAAAAGGAGAACATGAGTGACAAAGAAGGGTAAGATATTAGTAGTCCAGGATTGTGAAAATAATCTTAAATGTTTTCTTTTTGAAAGTTGCGAAAATAGAAAATGACGGGATTTGATTAGAAGAATTACAAGACTTGTGAATCGCTGCAACATGATTTGGCCTAGTGGAAACATGTGGTAGAATGTGAGAAGTCTTTTGTTGTATGTAACATATTTTTCAAAACGATGGAGGTTTTCTTTCAGAAAGTGGCGGGCTGAAAATATTTATAGCACAACAGAGTGGACACTGTTCATAGGACATCCTTCGACGTCATTGAAAGTAAGTTAATTTTAAGGAGTTTTGAATTCAGATTTCTTAGGTTGTATGGGTTTTTTAAACACAATCATTTTGATTGTGTTTTTTTTTCCCCGCTGTTACATGATGAATACCTTCAAGTCACTGATTTAAGTGAAATTTGATACATTCTGAGAACAGCAAAAATAAACCATGTAACATGTATAATTAATGTTTTGCTTTTTGTACTTATGATATACATTTAGAAATGTGAGGTAGATATGTAGAAACTGAGTCTTCTGTAAGTGTCAATTTTAATGCTTAAAGTGCTGTACTTCTGGGTACTGTTTTTTTATAAAAAAAGAAATAGGCCTCACCTCAAAGAAAGCTCTTGAAAGCACACATCTTATTTGCATCCTGAAACAATCATTTAAAATGTTAGACACAATTTTATGATGGCTTTACATCTTTTTTGCAAACAAAACAGGTGATGGACCGAATGTGGATCAATGTCACACATTCAGCCCAGTCCAAAGATCTGGGCCCAAATCCATCGTTTTTTTGCACTCCACACCACCCCGGGTTAGACAATGGCGATATGCAAATCAGCTCTGACCCTCGGATGCTTGATTCCGTTCTGGGAAGGACATGGCTTTTGTAGTTCGGACTGGACTGTTCCCATGGGGCACAGGGTCAGAGCTGATTTGCATATCGCCATTGTCTAACCCGGGGTGGTGTGGAGTGCAAAAAAACGATGGATTTGGGCCCAGATCTTTGGACTGGGGTGAGTGTGTGACATTGATCCACATTCGGTCCATCCCCTGTTGTTTTTACATCTTTTTTGCGCTGCTATTGCATCGCTATTGTGAGACATCTGCAGTGCAAAAGAAGTACCATGTTCCAAAATAGGCCTCAGTTCATCAGCATGAAGATACTGTTTCTTTAAAATATATATCTTTAGGATTGTGTAGGAGATGTAGAGAAGCAGAGGCTTCTGTAAATGTCAAAGTTGTTGAAAAACTGTTTCTTCTTGAACGTTTTCCCTTTTCTTTTCTAATTTTTAAATACATGTTTTAATATTTTTGGAAATGTTTGTTCTCTCTTTTACAGATTGAAAGTATGAAAAAATATTTTTAAAAGGTAACAAGAATTATAAGGTAAATGTTTTTTACTCTTTTTACCCGCAATGCACTGCTGATGATGTCACTGACCATGTCATGAATGATGTAATAAGAGGACATGACTTACTTCATTGGTAGGCCTTCACATGCTTTATCTGCTCTGTATTCTTCAACAAGTGTAAAATTGATCTGTAACCCTGAGTAGGTCTCACCTTAAACAAACCTCAGGAGAGATCACACCTTATCGTCATCCTGAATTAATAAATAGATCTATTAAACAGTATCTCTGGTTTACTCCCTATAGCTGTCTTTCTTTTAACATTACTCTCTGTTTACTTCCCTTATACTAACTCTTCTTTTTTTTTTTAAATATTTTTTTGGTTCGCTTCAAGTTCGCGAACCGGGCAGCGAACCAGAAAGCGAACCAAAAGAAATAGAGCTTGCCAGAGTGCTAAACATTCTAGCAATTTTATTTGAAAGGGGAGGTAGTTCTGAAAAGAACTTTTTTTTAATGTTTTTTTTTTTTTTTTTTTTTTTTTTCTGAACATTTTTTGTTTTTTTTGTATTTTTAGAACAGTTTGATGTATTTTTTGTGTTTTTCATGGAGGGGAAACAACAAAAAAACAGGCATTGAAAAGGGCTCAACAGGAGCAAAAAAAAATTACTGCTTGGGTGGGTTAGGGCAATTATGGTTTTCAAACACCAAGTTGATTAAGTTCACGCTCATGTTCCCACATGAGAGCAGAGCACCACAATATATGCACGTTAACTTCATGTGCTTGAAGTTTGGCTGTATGTTTGGCACAGTTTCCTGTGCCTCTCTTCCAGTCAAAGATATACTTGATGTTGATCTGGCCACAGGAGTTGTCGGGGGATTATCTTGAAGGTCCCTTAACTCTGCCCGGCTGTAATTTAAGGGATGCCACCTGGCCATATGGCGATGCATAGTATAGTTGCCAATACTATACTTTTTGTCAGTGCCTCGAGATAATCTGCATTTGCAGATTAGGCAGGTGGCATACTTGGCATTAACCTTCTTCTCCCCTCGAGGGATTGAGAAAAACTGCCATATAAAACTTGTTTTCCTTCGGGAAACACGGGGCAACTCCTGAATAAATTGAGGTTCATCTGTGTCCTCTTCTTCTAGGTCCTCCTCTTCCTCCTCTCTGTTGGAAATGAATTGTGATGGTGGTCCTCTTTTGTCATGAGGAGGTTGAGGTGGTGGTGGGGATCCACCAGCTGAAGCAAGGATAGAAGCCATTGTTGTAATATTGGAAAATGGTCTTTCTCTCACCAAGATGAAAGTCAGAGTGAGGAAAGAAGGAGGGGTTTACATGATTTGGGAAAAGCAAAAGTTATGAACCAATGAAAAGTGTTATTTTTCGGTTACATGACCTAGTCATACATCATTAGGAAACCAAAAGTGAAATGAACCAATGAAAAGTTTGATAAACAAGTCACATGACCTGTTCCGCTTGGCGCGCCGCGTCCCGGATCGTTTCCGGTTCGCGGTCCGGAGCACTTCCTGGAGCGCTAACGCGGCGCGTCATAAGACGCATTACGCGACAACGTGATACGTCGCGCTTCCGCGATGCGTCACAGTTCCGCTAACGAAACGTTTACCGGTTCGCGTACTAGATCGCGGCATCAAGATGAGCTAACGGAAAGCTTCCCGGTTCGCTTACCGGAAGCGAAGAAAAAAAATATCAAAAAAAAAAATATCAATAAACATCTAAAATATATTTTGGGATTTAAAGAAGAATACATTATACAGCTACAGATGTTAGCTTTTAAAAAACCAATGAAATTCACAGAAAAAACCATAGGTTATAGACCATATATAGTTAGGGATTAGCATTTAAAAAACCTTATTTTATTTGCACAAAACCATTGAAATTCCATATATAGTTAGTTGCACTAACTATATATCGCGGACCCGCAATCCACTGCTAATGATGTCACATATTACATCATTCATGACATGGTCAGTGACATCACTGATGACATCACTGATGACATCTCAAATGACATCACTGATGACATCACTGATGACATCTCAAATGACATCACTGATGACATCACTGACATCTCATTTGACATTACTGATTACATCACTGATGATATCATTTATGTGATAATACATCTTCAGACTCTAATATAACCTTAGATACACTCAGTGTAAACAGGCACTCACAGACTGTCACACATCCATGGAGTTACTCACACACTTAGTCAGTCATGCAAAGAATCAATCACATCTCCATTTCCTCAACTATACAGTTATACACACCTTACTTATTCAAACATATACTAACACATATTTACTCTCTTATACAATCCTTGATACAAGTTCACAATGATTCATACAGCCACTCTCACATTCACTGGCTCTTATGTTTAGTTATTTATATATGTCAACTCTCACATGGAGTGTGTTTTACATATGTACTTACTTTGACATGTAGCACTGAGATATCCATTCACTCACCAATATACTCATGCACACAGTCAACTGTCCATACAGCTGTTTCTATATGCACTTTTGAACCCATACACCTAGGGAATCAACTGCTCACACATCTATGCACAGAGTTATACACCTCCCAGCCACCCACACACATACTCAGTCTCCCATACAAATACTTGGGCAACCATTCAATAACCCATATAGTTACTGATATAGCTACTGATTTAAACATGCAGCAGTTTACAGAACAACATAAATAATGATTGCCAAATTAAGACACTTTAATCACTAACCCATGCACTCAGTGAGACACATTTAATCATTCTCTCATACAGTCAGTCATGCACCTACTAAATCCTTCATCCAGACACTTATACATCCACTCATTCTTCAATATGTAAGACATATTTTAACTTTACAGAAACATACAGTCACTGGGTGTTGTCATCAGTGATGTCATCAGTGATGTCATTTGAGATGTCATCAGTGATGTCACTGACCATGTCATGAATGATGTAATATGTGACATCATTAGCAGTGGATTGCGGGTCCGCGATATATAGTTAGTGCAACTAACTATATATGGAATTTCAATGGTTTTGTGCAAATAAAATAAGGTTTTTTAAATGCTAATCCCTAACTATATATGGTCTATAACCTATGGTTTTTTCTGTGAATATATATATATATATATATATATATATATATATATATATATATATATATATATATATATATATATATTACCTACTGGCTATCGCCAGTAGGTATATATAGTTAGGATTAATTCCCTATGGGATTTTTGAAAATTCTATGTCTAATAACTTTGGCGTTTGTGGACGGAATCGGCTGAAATTTTCAGGAAAATGGCACATTTTGTTTCTGAGCAGCCCCTGAAAATTTGGTGGGGTTTCGTCAAGGGGGGGCTGAGAAAAAAGCTGGGTCCCAAAACGCGTTTTTCCAATTCATTTTTCCATAGGGCGGTTGGACTCACTTTTAGCTCGAACGGCTGAATGGATTTGCACGAAACTTGGCAAAATTGTAGGGACTGTTAGCCCGATGTGCCTTTGCTAGGTCTCAATATATGTGCTCCAGTAGTTTTTGAGAAATTAATGTTCAAAACAAGATATATATCTGTAACAGCGCTCCGGGCTGCGCTCCGGTCCGCTTACTTTTCGCGAAACTGAACTTTGCGCGCAGAAAGCTGATTGGCTCTCCGGTGTCTGTCAACATTCTAAACAGTCCGGAGCGGCCGCCATCTTATCTCTCGGTAGGATCGAGAGAGAAGAAGAGGTGAAAAACGAAGGGGGAATTTATTGAAAGGGGGCAAGGTATACCCCTCTTGACCCCCTAGGAATGTTGTTGGGGTTATTAAAGGGTCCCGTGGGGAAAATAAAAAAAAAATGATTTTTCACGGTAGAAGCGCTTCACGGGCTGCGAACTGGGCCGCAAACTGGTAGCGAAACGGGAATTCGCCATTTTGTGCTTCGTTTTAATTAAATTACTAGGTATAAGGGGGTGCGGGAGACGTATCTTAATCCCCTTATGTTTTCTGAGGGTGGCTGAGGAGGCTCATATATGTTGATACATCTCTTCCAGCGGCTGTGCGTGAGCTTTTTTTTTTTTTTTGCTGCGTGACGTCTGTTAACGTTCGATTCGATGGAAATCAGGAAGTGTTGACCGCCAATTTGTCACTGCGATAAAATATTTTGTTAAAAATGAATCCTTATTGATAAACATTGTCTGCGCCATCTTGCCTTTTTGTCCAATGCCACAATTTTGTCGTGCACGGCAGCCATTTTAGATGCCTTGACCAGATCCACTCTCTGCACGCCGTCGATTCTCAGCACGGCTCCCCACCCTCGCAAGCATCTCCCCCACGCACTGGTCATCCCCGCTCTCTCTCTCATGCATCGGCCATATACTTCCCCCAATCTCCGCTGCTCTTCCCTGTAATCACACCCTGTGCCCGCCCGACACCTCCCTTTCACCCTATTCACTACCGCACCCTCTGACACTCCTCTTCCTCTGTGTCCGATTGTCCAGGCCGGACCCAGGCTATCACCTAGCCCTGCGGATGTAGTTTATGGCCCCAGCTGTAGAGTATCCAGACATGCCAACCCTCCCGATTCAGGCGTGAGACTACTGATTTCAGTGCTAGTCTTTCGCCTCCCGATTCCTGCAAGGAAAAATCCGGGGGCATATTACCAACAACTAGCGATAATTTTTGACTCTAACTTGTTTGGAGACAAAAATTATCGCCGCACATCGGCGAATTTTATCGCACATAAACCTTGCTATTAGCAAGGTTTATCGCAAATGCGATAAAAAACGGCCGCAATGCATGAATATCGCTGAAAAGTCAGCGATATTCATGCATTATCCAGCAAATGCTCTTAGCCATGTTATCCACCTTCCATTGGATAAAATGGCTAAAAACTGCTCTGTGCGTGAGCTTTTTTTTTTTTTTGCTGCGTGACGTTTGTTAACGTTCGATTCGATGGAAATCAGGAAGTGTTGACCACCATTTTGTCACTGCGAGTAAATATTTTGTTATAAATGAATCCTTATTGATAAACATTGTCTGCGCCATCTTGCCTTTTTGTCCAATGCCACAATTTTGTCGTGCACGGCAGCCATTTTAGATGCCTAGACCAGGCCCACTCTCTGCACGCCGCCGATCCTCAGCATGGCTCCCCACCCTCGCAAGCATCTCCCCCACGCACTGGTCACCCCCGCTCTCTCTCTCATGCATGGGCCATATACTTCCCCCCATCTGCGCTGCTCTTCTCTGAGAATCACACCCTGTGCCCGCCCGACACCTCCCTTTCACCCTATTCACTACCGCACCCTCTGACACTCCTCTTCCTCTGTGTCCGATTGTCCAGGCCGGACCTAGGCTATCACCTAGCCCTGCGGATGTAGTTTATGGCCCCAGCTGTAGAGTATCCAGACATGCCAACCCTCCCGATTCAGGCGTGAGACTACTGATTTCAGTGCTAGTCTTTCGCCTCCCGATTCCTGCAAGGAAAAATCCGGGGGCATATTACCAACAACTAGCGATAATTTTTGTCTCTAACTTGTTTAGAGACAAAAATTATCGCCGCACATCGGCAAATTTTATCGCACATAAACCTTGCTATTAGCAAGGTTTATCGCAAATGCGATAAAAACGGCCGCAATGCATGAATATCGCTGAAAAGTCAGCGATATTCATGCATTATCCAGCAAATGCTCTTAGCCATGTTATCCACTTCCCATTGGATAACATGGCTAAAAACTGCTCAGGGCAGGTGTTAGGTTTTGGAGATATTCGCGCTTAGCGCGAATATCTCCAAAAGTTGGTAATAGGAGATAGCGATGGTTAGGGACTGTTTCCAGTCGCTAAAATCTTGGCACGCCCACTTTGCATGTCATTAGTGATAAATATCACTGATATGCAAAGCGGGGCCCAAGATGGTCGCTATCTCCTTTTAGCTGTCACTAACTGGTGTTAGCGACAGCTTGGTAATAGGGAGATAATTTTATCTCTTTTTTTTTGGCTTTTAAAGCCAAAAAAGCGGAAATAAACCCCCTTGATAATATGCCCCATGATTTCTCGGGGGTTTCAGCTGACAGGGCTTGGTATTGTGTTACGTGCTAATTCTTCCAGGAAACGTCAGAGGGTCGATGCAGGGGTTCTAGAAGGGGTGATAAACCATTTAAGCCTCATGAACAAGCGCATGGTCTTTTAAAGATTTGTGAAGTACTCGGGGCGGCGGTGTGTGTGTGCCCTCTTTCAGGAGCGGGCGGGGGGGGCACTGCCAGCAACTTGCCAGGCCAGGCAGTGTTCAACACGTGCATCACCCTTTCTCTGCCTGCTATTGCGCTCCATGCTTCGGAAAGGTAAGAAAAAGAACGTGCATTTGAGTTTGAAATGTCCGATCCTGTAGCAGTACACTTGCAAAGCCCACACATGACAATAACCCGATTCAAGGCCCCATTCACCCGATTTTTTTAAAATATATAGCACTCCAACAAAGTTAGATTTTAAAACTTTATTAACTTTTAAATATAACGAACGCAACAAAAACTGTAAATATATTTAAACATTTTTTGAAATTAACCAGAACTATAACGATAACAACAATAATATAACTTTTATGCCTAAATTACGCAAACATTTAGCTAATCTGCTAAAGGGGGGAGTCGCCATTTCTTTACAATAATCAATAATGAAAAATCAACATCAATAGGGTTGTCCGTTTTCTCGATGCAGCACTATAGTGCAACATACACAGCACCTGGGATGTCAAGAGTGAACAGGTCCTAGCTGCTTAACCAATGACTGACAAATGCTATATTAAACACTTACTATGTATAATACTTGCGTTCACAATAGTTTTACTTTACAAAATAGAACAAAAGATGTCCCCTGTAAGTAAACCCATATTAGCTGTTTCAGTTATTGAACATCCTAAGGTTTTATGACATGGGGAACAGTGATGATATCCTGGGCGGGTGATGGAAAAACATCTACAAAGAAAACTATTACTATAACGATAACAACAACAATAATATAACTTTATTAACTTTTAAATATAACGAACGCAACAAAAACTGTAAATATATTTAAACATTTTTTGAAATTAACCAGAACTATAACGATAACAACAACAACAATAATATAACTTTTATGCCTAAATTACGCAAACATTTAGCTAATCTGCTAAAGGGGGGAGTAGCCATTTCTTTTGATATTTTTGATAATTCATCCGTAGCCTCTCTACTCTCCATTACAATATGGTTCTTGCTGTCGCTAGCTGATGAAAAAACTAAAGTGATAACTTCCTCATCCTTATTTTGTCTTTCTTTGTTCCTTAAGATGTTATCTGTGTCAACCTCTTCCGAGAATGCTGATGCGTTAGGGATTTCCTTGTGTTTCTTAATAGCATTGGTGTCTGCACACTTCTTTGTCAATTCTGTGAACATGATAACTGCTTCATAAACAGACGATATCTTTGTTAAGTCATTAGTGTTAAGTGTGTCTGAAACTACAGTGCCCTTCTGTTTTTCTTTCTTCAGGCTCTACAGAGTTTTGTGTGTTGTTCTTTTGAGCGACAATTATTCCAGAGGTTTCAGGTTTACTTGTTTTGTCCTGCAGTGAGTTAACAGCTTTAGAGACTTCATGTTTATTTGCTATGTCCTGCTGTTCGTCAACTGCTTCAGAGACGTCAGCCTCATTTGTTATGTTTGACTAGATCCTGGACCTGCTCGGCCGTGCCCAAAATGGCGCCGGTGTAAATGGGACTCGTAACTGCTTGTTGTGTACTGGTTGCCCAACCTTGATATCACGAGATACATATGCAGTTTTGAAGCACATGGCGGAGGCTCGTCTGCTGTAGTGGGGCGCCCCTTTATCGTTTCAGTCGCCATTCCGCCCGCTTTTGCTACACTGTGCATTTTCCGCCATTCAGCTGTTTACCGCCCGCTCTTACGGCTACAGCGTCTCGCTCACCATGTAGTTGAGTTGCTCCCACTCTTGCGGTGTAGCGATAGGCGGCTGCCACAGGACTCTTAAAATGGCGGCCGGCTCTTCGGATTTGGGCCTGGTCCAGTAAAATGGCCCTGGGACACCTTGGAACTCGGACGCTTGTCTGCCAGGGCTTGGGTTCCATTCTCGAAAGCGTCCCCTCAGCCTTGAAGATTGTACAAAAGTCTTGGGGGCCGTCGACTCCCGCAGGCTTCCGGTGGGGAGCGGCTGCCATGATTGCTTGCGGAATGGCCACGACGGAGCTACGAGATGGTGGTGCTCTCATGGTGACGCCAGCTTCAGTTTGAAACATCCAGAAACAAGGTGGGGCTTTCATCGTTTGGGAAAAAAAATGTTTTAATCCAATGAAAAGTGTTATTTTTAGGTCACATGACCTAGTCTTACATCATTAGGAAAACAAAAGTAAAATGAACCAATGAAAAGTTTTATTAACAAGTCACATGACCTGTTATGCTTACGTTACACGCTGCGCGGCGCGCTCTGGATCGTTTCCGGGAAGCTGCGCCTTGCGCACCGGAGCACTTCCGGGTGCGCTAATGCGTCGCGTCATATGACGCATTACGCGACAATGCAGGTCCAGAATATAGTCAAAATGTCTCCACCAACCAGCGGTCGGAATACAACCGCTTTCAGCAGTCCAAAAAGTTTGGTTAAATCTTAAGAGCGGGAGCAACTCAACTACATGGTGAGCGAGACGCTGTAGTCGCAAGAGCGGGCGGTAAACAGTTGAATGGCGGAAGAGGCACAGAGTACCAAAAGCGGGCGGAATGGCAACTAAAACGGTAAAGGGGCGCCCCAAGACAGCGTGTCTTCAGGTCAAACGGATTGTGGGACAAGGTCCAGAATGGAAGAGTCATCAAAAGGGAAAAAAATCCGCCGGACCCCGGGAGCCGGCCGCCTATGCCGGGGGCGATCTCAGGCCACACCAGGGCAACACGACTTGGGGAGGGGGCAGGAGCCAAGCGCCCCCTCTCAGTCCGCGCCATCTCACCGCCCCTCGGGGGCCTCCGTCAAGCGGTTTAGGGAGGCACCGTATCACATTGTTTTCCAATGCAGTCAGGTCCACAAACGGACCCCACTTACTTTGAATAGTGAAGCTGCAGCAGGTGCAAATAAGGTTTAAACATTGTTACAAGTGCTGCTTAGAACTCTGAAGTATGGCACTCAACATCCAGGACTTATGCCATTTGTGTAAGGCAGTGACATCGAAGCAACTCAGGGACAGAAAGCATGATCGAACATTCACGTATGAAAATCTTATTTGGGGAAGGGGTAGAATCCAAACGCCCCCTCCCAGTTTGCGCCACTACACCGTATGTGGAAAATCTGAAGCCATCGTTCTACAAACTCTCAACGCTTGCTATCAGTGCATGAGTTTCATGCTCGATCGATTGAGCTAGCCGGATCGGGCAATAAAAAGTATAAAATAGTTATGTAAATAGTTATTTAATAAAATGTTTTACCCTGTTTCTTTGCTGGTGTGTTGTCTATATTTATAATATTTGCATAGGGTTTGTCGTTATTTTGGGCGGGGTGGGTGGCGGAGTCGAGCTGTCTTGCAGCCCTCATGGTGTGGAGCTCAGTTCATTTCACTATTTTCGTATTTCTCATGAAGGGTTGTTCCTAATGTTTGTATTTTACCGAGGTCAAAAAGAGATCGAATTAGTGGTCTACTGATTTTGCTCGATTACTTTTATTTTTTTACACAATTTTTCACTATCTGCAAAGACTAAACAGAGTATTGCGACTTTGTGCTTGTTTGTAAATAGAGAATGATCCAAAGAGAACCAATTCTAAAACAGTAAATGCTTGGATAACAATCAATCAAATGGAGAGACAAGCAGGTACGACGGATTACAACGGGGGTAAAGGTCTGCGTTAACTACCCTTCACTATCTGCAAAGAGAGAGTACTACTAACAGAAAAGAGGGGAGTGGGGGGGCAGCGTTCAAAGCACATCAGCGTGCATAAACACGAAAACGTTTTTACCTATCACGTACTTGACATTTGACAGCTTTTGATATTTGCTATTAAAAAACCATTGAAATTCACAGAAAAAACCATAGGTTATAGTCAATAAATAGTTAGGAATTTGCATTTACAAAACCTTGAAAATTCAATGAAAAAACCATTGGTTTTAGGCCATATATAGTTAGGGATTTGCATTTACAAAACCTTATTTTACTCGCATAAAACCATTGAAATTCCATATATAGTTAGATGCGCTAACTATATATCGCGCACCCGCAATCCACTGCTGATGATGTCACATATTACATCATTCATGACATGGTTAGTGACATCACTGATGACATCACTGATGACATCTCAAATGACATCACTGATAAAATCACTGATAACATCTCATTTGACATGACTGATCACATCACTGATGATATCATTCATGTGATAATACCATGAACCTCTTCAGACTCTTATATAACCTTAGATACAATCAGTGTAAACAGACAGTCACAGACTGTCACTCATCCATGGAGTTACTCACACACCTAGTCAGTTATGCCAAAAATCAATCACACCTCCATTTTCTCAACTATACAGTTAGACACACCTTACTTATTCAAACATATACTAACACATATTTACTTTACTCTCTTATACAATCTCTGATACATGTTCACAATGATCCATACAGCCACTCACACATTCACTGGCTCTTATGCACAGTTATTTATAGATGTCAACTCTCACATGTACTGTGTTTTACATATGTACTTACTTTGACATGTAGCACTGAGATATCCATTCACTCACTAATACACTCATGCACAGTCAACCGCCCATACAGCTGCTTCCACATGCACTTTTGAATCCATACATATAGTGAATCAACTACTCACACATCTATGTACAGAGTCACACACCTCCCAGCCACCCATACACACACACTCAGTTTCCCATACAAATACTTGGACAACCAATCAATAACCCATACAGTTACTCATATAGCTACTGATCAACATATGCAGCAGTTTGTAGAACAACAGATATAATGATGCACAAATTAAAACAGTTTAGTCACTAACCCATGCACTCAGTGAGACACATTTAATCACTCACTCATACAGTTAGTCATGCACCTAGTAAATCCTTCATCCAGACACTTATATATCCACTCATTCTTCAATATGTAAAACATATTTTAACTTTACAGAAACATACAGTCACTGGATGTTGTCATCAGTGATGTCATCAGTGATGTCACTAACCATGTCATGAATGATGTAATATGTGACATCATCAGCAGTGGATTGCGGGTGCGCGATATATAGTTAGCGCATCTAACTATATATGGAATTTCAATGGTTTTATGCGAGTAAAATAAGGTTTTGTAAATGCAAATCCCTAACTATATATGGCCTAAAACCAATGGTTTTTTCATTGAATATATATATATATATATATATATATATATATATATATATATATATATATATATATATATATATATATATATATATACTGCTCCCCGTACTTCACACGTACCAAGCACTCTGCACAGGAAAATAAGGATCACTACTTCGTCTGTGTAGTCAACATCAGGGTTTATTTCAAAACCAGAAGGCTTTCTGGTTTTGAAATAAACCCTGATGATGACTACACAGACGAAGTAGTGATCCTTATTTTCCTGTGCATAGTGCGTGGTACGTGTGAAGTACGTGGAGCAGCATTGTTGTCGGGGACCTCCAACCTAAGACGCACCGCTGAAAAAAGTGTCCCAGTCTTTTTGGAGGAAGGAGGACTTTGTACATATATATATATATTACCTACTGACGGTCGTCAGTAGGTATATATAGTTAGGACCTAGTTTCCATAGGATATCCCCAACATTCTATTGGGAATACCTTTGGTGCTGGTTGATGAATCTTCGCAATTTTCTCAAAGAAGATGGCTTGCTCCGCTCCTCTCCTTCCCTGAAAGTTTGGAGGGGATTAGTCAAGTGGGGGCTGAAAAAAAAGGGGGTCCCAAAACGTGTTTTCCGCATCTTAATTTCCAGAGGGACTTTAGACACGGCTACAGCTTGAACCGCTGAAGGGAATTACACCAAACTTGTCAAAATGGTAGTGTCTGGTACGCAGATCACGCTTTTGGTAAAATAGTGTAAATCCCTCCAGTGGTTCCTGAGAAAATTAAAAGAGAAAACAAATATATATCTGTAAGCGCGCACCGTGCGCGCACCCCGCGATTTTTCGGGAAAAAAAATTGGGGGGGGCCTTTGGGGGCTTCTCTCTTTTATTTTCATCGTTTTATTTTATTATCGAGGGTGCCCACCCCTCGTTTTTCCTCCCCGAGATCACCGCCGTGGCCTGAGCCACCTGAAGATGGCCGCCGCCTGGTTGTCGGCGGGGCCGGGAGGACGTGGTTTTTGCTTCCCCCTGCCTGGGGGAAGCCTTCGATGTCCGGTCTCCCGTGCCGAGGGGGAGACCGGGTGATGCTGGCCTGAGGAGAAGTGTGGGCTGGTGCGGGGCTCCCGTGTGCTGAGGGAGCCCCGGGAGAAGAGGAGACGCCTTGGGAGAGCAGTGGCGTAGGTAGGTTGGTGCGGGGTGCGGGGTGCGGGGGGGGCGTGGGCGGCACCATTATTGAGGCGGCCGCGCTGTGTGACTTTAGAGATACTGCCTTAGCGTCACTGCTGTAGTGGCAGCCACGTATGCTCAGTGCTGGCCGCCAACTCCCGCCTGGCTCCAGCGTCCCACTGGCTACGATTCCTGCTACTGCTGAGCTGCAGTTTTGCTTCGGTGCTGGCCGTTCCCGAGCCCGGGGTTTAGACTGTGTCACTGGATAACGACTCCGGCTTTTTATTTTTTCGAAAAACGATGTATAATCTACTGATATTATTCTTAAAGTTGTTTCACAGAATTGTCAAAAACCTGTAACGTTTACAGTGGAATGGTACTTGAAACGGTATTCCTGCCACAATCATTTCCTCAACCTGGAAGAACAGTAACTGTGGAGCTTTAACGCATTTACCTTTTCATTAAAACGAAAGGTACAGACGACAGGCATTTGTGTGTTTTCTTAATACAGCTAAGGGTTGAAGCTTTTCCATCCATGTGTTAATGGTAGGGAACAATAAAATACGGCTAAGGCGATCAGCACGGGTCACGATCTTCGGTACTCTGAGGCTTCAGGAATTCTTTTAATTTGCCTTCTACTGGTGTAACCCAGCACCGTCGTACACAGTACTGAAGGTGCTTCCGTGAATGCTATAAATCCTCCCCTCTCCTCCCGACAGAGTAACACATCTCCTTTCTGAGTGCATCAGATATTGTTACATACATGTTGATTTTGAATGCGATGCAGTCCGTTGTTTGTTTTCACAGCTGCTTGTCAGGACCCTGGGGAGCCTGGTGGGCCTGCGTACTCGCTGCGCAGGCTAATGGTTAGCTCTTGTATTCATCAAGGGCACGACAGAAAAAAATCATTTCAAGATGAGGCAAGTGCACGCTAATCCTTCCTGCCAGACATTGATAGACTAGCGTCTGAAGGAGTATGCGGTAGTAATAAAATTAGGCCCAAACTGCTGGAGGATTGCAGATGATTGTCCGTGTCTATCACTATATATAACATCAGGCCATGATACAGCGCAAGGAGTTTTAAAGTAGCACGCAGAATTTTTGCTTACATGACAGCCATGTTCGCAAGAGATTGGGTTGAGAAGACCGAAGTTGCAATGGCTTATAAGGACGTTTGAAAGTTTGGTAAAAGGCCAGGGTCAGAGGGCAGTGATTGAATTTATGTATTGGTCGAGAGTGATGTTCCCACTCAAATGTGGGCCATCAGACTTTGTCCAAAATTCACTTCTGTCCCCTCAGATATGAACGTGCCCAGGACATACTTGTGTCCTTGGCACAGATGATAGACAGGGCCAGTTGGACAGGCCAATTTATCACTCTGGCATTTCCCTTATATGCCACGGGTCTAGGAGGCGGTATTCAAAGCAAGACCGAAGGTCAAGACACAACCTTGCACCCCTCCCCCCCACCTCCCACAGACATCAAGCATCTTTATACTCACAGGCTCCCTCAATATGGGGCCTGTTTGTACTTTTACCAGTGCTGGATTTGGTTTGCAGTGGGTGGTGATGCTAGGACACATCAATGTAAACAGACTGGAAGAGACAGAACGATGGGGCAGAATGAGGTAAAAGGGTAGTAATAACGACAGAAAGAGTGAGAGTGAGGCCAAGCTAAGAGAGACAGATGTAGGAGAGAGGGCGAGAGAGAGATACAACTACAGATACTTATAGCTAGACACAGGCTGAGACATACACAGATAACTATCTGTCTACCTGTCTATCCCTTTTTCTGTCCCTGTCTTTCTGTCTGCTTGTTTTTCTTTTCAACTGTCTCACTCTGTCTATCATTGACTTTCTCTCTCTTTCTAGTTGTCTCTCCGACCTTGACTTCTCTTTCTTTCTTTCTCTATCCCGCCCATGTCTCCGTATTTCTCTGTATTTCCCTATGTCTCATTCTCTCTCTATCTTTCTATTTCCCTTTTTCTGGTCCCTGGTGTCTTTTTCTCTCTCTCTCTCTCTCCCTATTTCTCCATATTTCAATGTCACTCTCCTTTATATGTCTAAATTGTCTTTCGTACCCTCTAGCCTATTTCTCTCTCTCAGTGGTTTTGTTTCTCTATATAAATATCGGTCTTTCTCTCGCTTCATCCCTAAAATGCTATGAATGGTTATGGCTATAGAACTGCAAAGCTTTTTATGTCATTGTTCAGTGCTATATTTTGGTGTTATATGCAAATTAAAAATGTTTACAAATGAATTGGTGTGAATAGCCTTGACGCTTCAAATGATGCTTGTGCCAAACCTTTAGCCAGATCTGTGGGAGTGAAAGGGGAACACCTCCTTCTAACCACATATCAGCAGGAATGGTAGACCTTTTGACCATTTATTTATTAGCAGTTTTATATAGCGTTAACAAGTCTCAAAGTTTAACAGAGTGCTTTAAATAGGAATAGTTTCATACACACAAGAGAAAAAGATGTATCTAGGATAGTATGTAATATTATAATGCAATATATATATATATATTACCTACTGACGGTCGTCAGTAGGTATATATAGTTAGGACCTAGTTTCCATTGGAAATCCCCAACATTCTATTGGGAATAACTTTGGGGCTGGTTGATGATGATGCTCGCAATTTTCTCAAAGAAGATGGCTTGCTCCGCTCCTCTTCTTCCCTGAAAGTTTGGGGGGGATTAGTCAAGTGGGGGCTGAGAAAAAAGGGGGGTCCCAAAACGTGTTTTCCCCATGTTAATTTCCATAGGACCTTTAGACACGGCTACGGCTTGAACCGCTGAAGGGAACTACACCAAACTTGTCAAAATGGTAGTGTCTGGTACGCAGATCACACTTTTGGTTAAATAGTGTAAATCCCTCCAGTAGTTCCTGAGAAAATTAAAAGAGAAAACAATTATATATCTGTAAGCGCGCACCCCGCGATTTTTCGGGAAAAGAAATTGGGGGGTGGGGGCCTGGCATCTCTCTTTTATTTTCATTGTTTTATTTTATTATCGAGGGTGCCCACTCCTCGTTTTGCCCCCGAGATCACCGCCGCAGCCCGAGCCGCCTGAAGATGGCCGCCGCCTGGTTGTGAGCGGGGCCGGGAGGACGTGGTTTTCGCTTCCCCCTGCCTGGGGGAAGCCTTCGATGTCCGGTCTCCCGTGCCGAGGGGGAGACCGGGTGATGCTGGCGTGAGGAGAAGTGTGGGCTGATGCGGGGCTCCCGTGTGCTGAGGGAGCCCCAGGAGAAGAGGAGAGGCCTTGGGAGAACAGTGGCGTAGGTAGGTTGGTGCGGGGTGCGGGGGGTGGGCGGCACCATTATTGAGGCGGCCGCGCGGTGCTTGTGTGCTCCGATCATTTTCCGGGAGGACGTGGTTTCCGCTTCCCCCTGCCTGGGGGAAGCCTTCGATGTCCGGTCTCCTGTGCCGAGGGGGAGACCGGGTGATGCTGGCCTGAGGACAAGTGTGGGCTGGTGCGGGGCTCCCGTGTGCTGAGGGAGCCCCGGGAGAAGAGGAGACGCCTTGGGAGAGCAGTGGCATAGGTAGGTTGGTGCGGGGTGTGGGGGGGGTGGGCGGCACCATTATTGAGGCGGCCGCTCTGTGCTTGTGTGCTCCGATCATTTTCGTAGATTAGTGACCGCGCCATATTTGCATAATGCTGCTTTGGCTCTGAAGAGGGACCTGCCCCCGGATTTCACGGGTCACCTCCCCACCACAATCGAGGTTTAATCGTTTCTACCGAAGCACAGCCAAAGACGCAGCGAGATGAAGTTTCTTGGGGAGTTTTAATTCCTCAGAGTTGGAAGATGCCGGCTTCTGAAAGGAGGCGGACTCGGGATAACTCCTTTGTGGTGCTCTGCGTTTGAAGGCAAACCAGAGGTTACCGGGTAGTGCTGACTGCAAGCATGGGCGGCGGTTGGGACCACTTATTATCTGTGGTATCGCTTTGTGGGGGTGGGGTTACCGATCTGCAAATATTGGAGCAAAGCACGTGCTAGGCCATGAAAGAGACTTCTTAACCCAGTGCTCCCATACATTCACGTGTGCTTTCACGCATGCACTGCACGAGCCGTGTGAGGAAAGTGCAAAAAACAACTGTTATTAGTGCCAAAATAAGTGTGATGGTGAGTTTACAAACGCATGAATAGCTATTTTAAATAGGCAGTACATTCCACAATTCTGCTTTCTAAAACTTCCCCTCTTGAGTACAGATTATGGAAGGCTGGTGAGTATTTTAAAAAAGTGGTGCAGAATTGTATTGTATTGCATTTTGTTGTGTTATCTGCGCCTGGAATGGATGGGGCCAAAAGACAAATACTTGGTGCAAAATAAAGCTTCCTTTTTTAGAGCAGTAGCAGTCAGTACAAGGGAACAACTGCCTGCTTCGTTCAAATGGCGGCGACCAATAGGTACTAAACATGTATCCCACAGAGAACAACTGCCAAATTAAAAATAATTAACATCTGCAGAGAGGAGCGAGTGGCCAACAAATACCATGCACTCGCAACACATTTAAATGTCTCCTTGCAAACTGGAAAGTGGGCGCAACATGTGAAAATTGCACTGTGGACATTAGACGAGGCAAATATTTTTCCATTCCTACATTGCATTTGAGACTTTCATTTGCTAAGACAACTTGTCCACGATCTTGAGTGCGGGAAAGTACTGTGTGGCCCAGCTGGTCTAGCGGAGTTTCCAGGCACGCTGCAAAGTGAGTGCCCTAGGGCTGGGCCGGTCCAAAAATTGGATCCCGAGGGCTGCTCAGGTGGTCCGACAAGGATATTAACATATTTAAACGTTATCCGCTAATAGAATTAGCATTTTAAAAACCTTGCAAATTCACTGAAAAAAACCATAGGTTTCAGGCGTTATTTAGTTAGGGATTAGCATTTAAAAAACCTTGTAAATTCACTGAAAAAAACATAGGTTTCAGGCCTTATATAGTTAGGAATTAGCATTTAAAAAACCTTTGAAATTCACTGAAAAAACCATAGGTTTTAGGCCTTATAAAGTTAGGAATTAACATTTAAAAAACCTTTGAAATTCACTGAAAAAACCATAAGTTTTAGGCCTTATATAATTAGGAATTAGCATTTAAAAAACCTTGAAAATTCACTGAAAAAAACAAAGGTTTCAGGCCTTATATAGTTAGGAATTAACATATAAAAAACCACTGAAATTGCTCCTATATAGTTAGATGAACTAACTATATATGGTGCACCCGCAATCCACTGCTGATGATGTCACATATTACATCATTCATGACATGGTCAGTGACATCACTGATGAAATCATTGATGACATCTCAAATAACATCACTGATGACATCACTGATGACATCTCATTTGACATCACTGATGACATCACTGATTACATCATTCATGTGATAATACGATGCACCTCCTCACACTCTAATATAACCTTTGATACACCCACTGTTAAATACAGACTACCATTCTTGAAACTATTGACACACAAATACCAGTTACTACATAGGCACTCACTGATTCCTAGGTCTACACACACATCCACTCATTCACACTTACAATCACTCATACATACAGTCACTCATCAATGCAACACTATCATATGCACTCATACACCTATGCAGACACCCACACACTGCCACTCATCCATGGAGTTACTCACACACCTAGTCAGTCATGTAAAGAATCAATCACACATCCAGTTCCTCATCTATATAGTTATACACACAACACCTTACTTATTCAAACATATACTAACACATACTTACTCTCTTATACAATCACTGATACAAGTACACATTGATCTGCACAGAGTCACGCATATCCCAGCCAGCCACACACACACTCAGTCTCCCATACAAATATTTGGGCAACCAATCAATAACCCATATAGCCGCTCAAATAGCTACTGATCAACGCATGCAGCAGCTTACACAACAACAGACATACTGAGGCACACATTCACAGTTTAGTCACTAACCTATGCATTCAGTAAGACACATTTAATCACTCACTCATACAGTCAGTCACGCACCTACTAAATCCTTCATCCAGACACTTATACATCCACTCATTCTTCAATATGTAAAACATATTTAAACTTTACAGAAACACAGTCACTGGATGATGTCATCAGTGATGTCAAATGAGATGTCATCAGTGATGTCACCAGTGATGTCATTTGAGATGTCATCAGTGATTTCATCAGTGATGTCACTGACCATGTCATGAATGATGTAATATGTGACATCATCAGCAGTGGATTGCGGGTGCGCCATATATAGTTAGTTCATCTAACTATATACGAGCAATTTCAGTGGTTTTTTTGATATGTTAATTCCTAACTATATAAGGCCTGAAACCTATGGTTTTTTCAGTAAATTCCTAAGGTTTAAAAAAGAATGTTGGTACTGGTAAACTCCACCCGTGAGCAAGAGATCGGCGGATCTCGAAACACGTTGGGTGTTTCCTTCTGCTGAATAAACTTGACAGCACCGTATCACATTTGGGCTCCGACTCTGGTTCTTTTCGTGGATGAAAATCTTGACCAGGAGTGTGTTTATATTAGGGGTTGGCGTACCCCGTCGAGAGCCCGCCGTTCAAGATGGCTTAAGCACGCCAAAGCCGCGTCTGTTTATATTTCAAGAAAAGCTTTTGCCCGCCTGATTCATGGCTGCACAGGACTAAGGGACTGCAGTGAAGGAAAAAGAGAGCGAGCTTTGAACTTTACGCAAGCCCGCCCTAACAACTGACAAACTCCGATACCTGGGATTTGATCGGATTGGAGTGTAATTTGAATCGGAAATCAGAGCAGTTCCCGCCCGGGACCGGGTAGCCTAACAGCCAGTAAACAGTGCAATACGGAAGAGTACGGCGCAAACAACAACAGACCGGCCGGTTTTGTTGTGTCAAACAATATGGCAGAATCAAGGAACAACAGGAGAGCTGAAGCAGCAGCGAAACTTTTCACATCAACTGAATCCAGTGTGGGGGATGAGATAAGACCACCGGGCAAGCAAGTAAACGAACTGAAAACACTGTGGGATGCACTTTCGAAGAACCTTAAGCGTGAGCAATCGTGCTGGTGGGAGGCCGCTGCCCTAACCAAGTATCTTGAATGCAATAGGATACCGCGCGGCTTAAGGATCTTCATTATACCTACATTTCAAGACCCCGACCCCAAATTAATTAGTGAGTGGATGGATAACAATCACGTCTGGTCGGTTAACATGTTAAAAATGCTTATAAAGAACGCTGAAAAGGAGTGTGCCAAACTCAACACAGAGAATGAGGAATTAATCACGAAACTAAAAGGCAAATATACGGAGAGTGAATTTACCACAGAGATGGATAAAATGAATAAACGCCTCGACAAAATCGAAGAGGAAATTAAAGAGAAAAAACAGCGGAAATTTCATCGCGACGAAGTCGACTACAGCAAGGGCCAAATCCTAACCTTTGCCAAACGGTATGATGTAATAAGAGATGCCACAAAGAAAGCGAAAACCAAGAATCTCACTACACCTGGAAAAAAGACAGCGGCACAAAATCAAGGTGCAACAACTTCGGGGGAATCAGTAATCTTGGATGATAATGAATCAATTGAGAGTGACATCTCCGAACCATTGGAAGCAATTCCAGTAAAAAATTTAATTTTAAAGGAAGTAGCCCTGATGACCAAGGAACGTCAGACAGGCACCCCGTCAAAAGGGCGTGGAAGAGGCGGCAGAGGAGGACGCGGAAGAGGCGGCAAATCCTCCGAGGCGGTTCCAAGCCCAGTAGGAGTGGTAACCAGAGGCAAGGCGGCGAGAAAATAAACCCCAAGACTGTGGTAACTCTTTCTACTCGTATTTTAACACCTGTACAAATTGAGGTACTGTCAAGGGGGCTTTCATTTTGTCCAACGTCTAATTTTAACTTTACCAATGCCCGAATTGATCTTTTTTGTTTTACTCGCAAATTAAAGCTTAAAAAGTGGTTTGCAAATAAACCCCGAATCAGAAAAGATGCAACAACTGAGAAACCCAGTACACTAAGTGTAAACGATGCAGAACTTTTGCAATCGGTACAATTATTAGCAGGTTGTGAGGATGTACATGATGATGCTTTGTTTAACTTAGTCAATACTGAGGACTCGGTGTGTATGAGTAGTGGCAGTGTTTTCAAACCAAGATCTGTGTTTGTTCCACAAATTGCCAATAGCTACATTGATAGCTTCGAACAAGGAATGATACAGGAAATGAGACGCATGGACAGAGCAAAACTGAAAATGAATTGGAACCTTAACAAAAAACAGTTTCTTGCCTTAAAGGAAATGGAGAATTGGGCTGACGTGGTTATCAAAAATATCGACAAAGGCGGGAACGTAGTGGTCTGGCCTATTGACATGTACCTTAAAGAAGGTTTAACGCAATTGTCTGATGAACACAAATATGTCAGAGCGAACAAAGAGGACTACAATATGTCCAAATGTGCATATGGGGATAAGTTGCATGATTGGAAAGCTAGGGGGTTAATTGAGGACGATTAGTTCAATTACCTCTATATAAAATATCCTAAAACACCTGCATTGTATTTGCTCCCCAAGGTGCACAAAAATCTTCAGGTACCCCCAGGCAGACCGATCGTCTCTGCGGTTGGTAGTCTGTATGAAAAAACCAGTAGATATATAGACCATTTTCTACAGCCTTTCGTAACCAGTCTGCCCTCCTATGTCAGGGACTCATCAGATTTCTTAAGTATTATCAAGGACATTGCATGGAGTCCTGAGTATTGGCTGGTAAGCTTTGATGTTGCCAGCCTGTACACCAGTATCCCTCAGGAATTGGGTGTGGAAGCATGTAAATTCTATCTTAGAAACAGATCGGTTTCTTTTTTGTCACATACTAACATGCTACTGGACATGATATGGGAATGTATGACTAACAATTACTTCATTTTCAATAAATTATTGTTTAAACAAATCCAGGGGGTGGCGATGGGTACTTGCTTTGCCCCCAGCCTGGCTTGTTTATACCTAGGCTGGTGGGAGGAGTTAGTGGTGAAGAAGATCTCCCACTATAGTGCCCACGTCATCCTCTGGAAAAGGTACATTGATGATATTTTCTGTGTTTGGCACGGCACTCTCGACCAGATACATGAATTTGAATCTATTTTAAATAGAAAGTCTCTGAATTTAAAACTTACCAGTGTAATAAGCAAAGAAGAATTGGAGTTCCTGGACATCAAGCTTGAGGTTGATGAGGGGACGTTAAAAAACACTCTATTCCGCAAATCCACAGCTGGAAATAGCCTGCTTCATGCAGGGAGCGGACATCCCCCTAGTCTCATACGCAGTATCCCTATAGGCGAACTCATCAGGGCCAAGAGAAATTGTAGCTCGGCAGAAGGTTTCACTAAGGAGAGCCGGATCATGGCGCAGCGATTCTCTGAGAGAGGATATAGTGAGAAAATAATACAGCAGGCCCTTAGAAAAGTCAATGCCATGGGCAGGGAGGAATTGTTAGTCCCTAAACAACACGAAGTTGACGAAAAGGTACGTTTTATCACTACCTACAGTAGTCAATCCTGGAAACTGCGCAAATGCTTAACCAAATATTGGGAAACATTGAAACTAGACAGTGATGTGAAAGAGGTGATTCATGAAATACCTTCGTTGACATTTAGGAAGGCAAAATCACTTAAAGACACACTGAGTAGTACATTAATAAAAGAGAGTAAGAAAACTAATCCCATTCAAGGCTTTTTCCCATGTCGCAGGTGCAAAGCCTGCAAGTACAGTAATAACTGCAAGTCAGTAAAATTGTCATCGGAAAGAGGTGCCCACAAAATTACAAAACACCTTACCTGCACTACAGAATATGTTGTGTACGCTCTTGAATGCCCCTGTAACAAATTTTATATAGGGTGCACAACAAAACAGGCCAAACTCCGGATTTTGGAACACCAAAGAGCCATAAGAAATGAAAATCAACAGTATCCTGTAGCCAGGCATTTTGCTGAGGTGCACAACAAAAACTCTAATGTAATGAAATTTTGTGTTCTGGACAGCATTGAAAGTAATGAGAGGGGAGGTAACAGGTGGTTAGATTTAAGGAAACTGGAGTCAAAATACATTATCATGTATAACACCTTGCAACCCACAGGCCATAATTTGGGGGAAGAACTTGCTATCCATCTCCAAACCTGATATACTGTTCTAAAATATGTGAAATAATAATGCCGCTGCTTCTTGGGTAACAAAATTCAAAAGTTTTTAATTGGTTTTAACTATGCACTGATCTAAAATGTAACTATTGCCACATACAGCTATGTCTTTTTTCCATTTTTTACAGGAATATGGATTAAGCTTTTGCCCACATGGACAATTTCGGAGGTCACGGCAATTGGGCAATTGATTGATTTTCGCCCACTAGGGCAATACAACTCATGGACAAATGTACCGATGTGAATTTGTAACACGGTACTGCAATCTAATGTCGGGTCACTACCGGCGCACAACAAAACGAACTGCACTAGCTGATTGAAACTCTAAGCATTGTTTAAATACCCATGAAAGCCTGAATTGACAATTTCATTAACTGTGGCTTCCGTATGTATCCAAATATTATTCTCTGTATGGATTTGATACATTTGTTTCACATGAAACATTGTTTCTACTTTGGCAGACATAGCCGTAACCTGTTTATTTTGTTTATGTCTATGATCACGTGTTTCAATCTCAAAATAGCATGTTGCTTTAAAAAAGAATGTTGGTACTGGTAAACTCCACCCGTGAGCAAGAGATCGGCGGATCTCGAAACGCGTTGGGTGTTTCCTTCTGCTGAATAAACTTGACAGCACCGTATCACATTTGGGCTCCGACTCTGGTTCTTTTCGTGGATGAAAATCTTGACCAGGAGTGTGTTTATATTAGGGGTTGGCGTACCCCGTCGAGAGCCCGCCGTTCAAGATGGCTTAAGCACGCCAAATCCGCGTGTGTATATATATATATATATATATATATATATATATATATATATATATATATATATATATATTTAAACACTAGTCTCTGACCAAAACTCCTCCAAAAGAAAGAGCAAAGGCCGCAATAGAGCAAGCCACGGAGACACCTTTAATCACAAGTGCAGCCGCGAATGCATTTCGGCCCAGTCGGCCTTCATCAGCGCCAAAAAGTGTTCAGGAGGCATTCCAAACCTCACTTTAAATATGGCCCGCCCCATGCTGATTGAACATTGCTCACCCCACCGCTGATGTGTTTGCTCACCCAAAGCAGCCCACGTGATCCTCGTGAACTCCAAGTCCCAGGATTCAGTTCTTAACCAGGTAGGTGATGCGGGGTTGTTAATCATACCTAATGGCTATACGGGCTTTAGCAGGACATTCCGTGATGTTTAAAAAACATTTCCCTGTGTTATTGCATAATTATTGGTGCCTCTTCTGGTCCCCTCACTGCATCAACCCACAAGTCCGGAAATCCTTTCGGGAGGGGCAGGAATGGCAATCCATCTAGCCCAGCGTGAGGTTAATAACCTCAACACCGCTCCATCTCCTTCCAAGCCCAGAGGTGGGCTTGAATCATTCCAACTATATATATACATATTCACTGAAAAAACCATAGGTTTTACAGACATTATTGTTAGGAATTAGCATTTAAAAAACCTTAGGAATTCACTGAAAAAAACATGCGTTTCAGGGACGTTATAGTTAGTTAGACATTTCACTTATAGAAAACCATAGAAATTCCCCTGTTATAGTTAATTGAGCTAACTAAAACTCACGCCCCCGCAATGCACTGCTGATGACATCACATATTACATCATGCATGACATGGACAGTGACATCACTGATGACATCATCCAGTGACTATGTGTTTCTATAAAATGTAAATGTGTTTTATATTTATATGCCAAGGAGTATTGAAGAATGAATGGGTGTATAAGAGTCAGGATGTATGATTAAGTAGGTGTGTAATTGACTGTATAAGTGAGTGATTAATTGTATCTTACTTAATGCATGTGTTAGTGACTGATACTGACATTCACTCACTTTAGGTTGTCAGTTGGTGTTTAAGTGATTGCATGGGTTGGTTAGCAGTTAAATGAGGATCTATATGGGCTATTGATTGGTTGTCTGAGTATCTCTATGGGTGCCTGAGTGTCTGTGTGGGTGGGCGGGGGTGTGACTCTGTGCATAGATGTGTAATTGGATAATTCACTGGGTATATGTGTTCAAGTCTGTATCTGTGAAGGGCTGTATGGCTGGGTGAGTGTGTGTATGAGTGTCTTAGTAAGTGAATGGATGCATCAGTGGTACATGTGTGAGTAACTAAATATGGGAAAGGCAGTACATATGAGTGTTGGAGTGTATACATGACTATATGTGAGACTGAGTGATTGTGTGAGTGCCTGTATGGATCAGTGTGTGCTTGTATTAGTTAATATATTAGAGTGTAAGTATGTGTTAGTATATGTTTAAATAAGTGAGGTGGTATATGTATAACTGTACAAGTGAGTAAATAAAAGTGTGATTCATTATTTCCATTACTGATTAGATGTGTGAATAACTCTATCATTCAGAGTCCTAACTATAACTACCTACTGGTGACCGCCAGTAGGCAATATATATATATATGTATATATATATATATATATATATATATATATATTCATTCGGAGTCCTTCCTCACGGAAAGAAAATGAGGCGCACACACAACAGATGAGGAAACATCCTTTTATTTCACCAATTTCAGCCGCTCCAAAGTCCTGATGCATTTCGGCCGCATCGGCCTTCTTCTGAGGGAGGAAGGAAGGCGGGCTTATGACATCCAATGGCCTTCCGAGCGCACGGGGGCTCAGCTAGTGCTCACTTCGATAATTACCCTCAGGTGGGTGCCCAGTGCAGGCTTAACATGAAGAGCATGCTGGTCCTTGTAGCGCGATCTTTGGCCTTTTAATTTTCCTCTTCAGTGAGTGATGTCGTGTTTTATGCTTTTTGATTGTGGTGTTATCTTATATATATATATGAAACAGAACTCTTTCCGGCACAAGCCTGTGCCACCAATTATTCCAATCAATCGGCCAGAAAGAACGAAGAGCTGAACCCAACTTCAGTGCTAACAACAGGGTGCTTTATTTAAGTATGTTGCTGAGCCTGTCCGCCATTACGCGTTTCGACTGTTCCTACAGTCTTGATCACATGGTAAGGTCACATTACCTGGCATTGGATTTATATAATCAACACAAAAGGCGGACTATAATTATCACGCCTCCTTTTCAAGTTCATTGAGCTTTTTACATGAAACAAACAAAGGACTACAAATGAATAGCCCAAAGTCTATACATTTAAAAACCAATTAAACTCATAGTGAGTATTTACATTTGCGCAAAAGTAATAAATTGTGCAAAGTATCACATATATACATATTTACATATTTACAATAAATAAATAAATACATCTATCGTGTTTACTATAAACTTGTCATTAAAGTTGATAGAAAAAATCTCACAATGTTTCCAATAGAAAAAGCTCAAAAAAGATTGTATATACCCCACAGTGGGGTTATTTTAAAGTGCTTGGTGCTAATTCACAATGTGTGAATTTTGATGGATTTATGAAATACTAGGATCCAATGCAAAAGGTAAAGAGCAGCAATCACAACATAGTGCAAATAATTTGATAAAGTGTAGGTGCTATTTTTCAGTGCAAAATTCAAATAATTAAAAACATTCATAGTAATCCCCAAAAACATATTCAATACACAGAAACTTATAGTAGGAGCCCCTACTAAAGCAAGAAATGGAAATCCTAAAGTTGAAATGTATACCAAGTAAAAGAATAAACCCGAAACCCATATGTTGTAGGACCTGGATCTATGGAGAGCAATTTGTCATAATTGATGTAAACAATTCATTGAAGACTCCCAATGGTCCCATAGGCGTTATACAATTGTAATTTATGATTTATGTTTATAAAGATGTTATTATATATGGGTGTATAGATCATAAACAGGTATACAGATCCTCGCTAGCGTTGAGCCCTGCTGGAGTGCGACTGTCTAATTCAAGAATGTACCGCGTCTCCAGGACCCTAAGAAGTGCATCCCTATTGCCACCCCTTTTCAGTGGCAATACACTGTCTATGACATAGTATGTTAAATGTCTAGGGTCACTGTCGTGGGTGCTCTCAAAATGGCGAGCTACAGGGTAGGATTGGTCCCTCGTATTGATAGCTCTTATGTGCTGCAATATCCGCCTGTGAGCCGGCAGGCGGGTACTACCCACATACCGCAGCTCACAGGGGCACTGCAGCACATAAACAGCGAATTCTGTCTTGCAGGTAAGCTGTTTGGTGATTAGCTCAGGTTCAGTTTTGAAAGGAGTCATGTGTTGTTTCTTACAGCAACCATATTTGCAGGCCTTACAGACCGAACATTTTTTGAAAACTTTTCTTAATGCCATAAAGGTCTTAGATGATGGTTGATCTAAGTGATTTTTAACCAGTCTGTCGGCCATTGAAATAGATTTTCTGAAAGAAAATTCGGGTTTTCTGCCAACTAGTTCCCCAAAAACCGGATCCCCGGTTACCAGGTTCCAATTGCAGCTGAAAATCTTACGAATTTCCTTGTGTTGTTTATTGTAAGAAATTATGACTCTGGATGACTCTGATTTATTCCGAGTGCAGGAAACATCTGTTATAGGTCTAAGAACTAGTGCCAGTGTTCTCCTCATGTTGTTCGAGCGAGTTATGGCCTTATCCACTGTTTTCAGAGAATAACCCCTGGCCAGGAAGCAAGATTTACTAGCCTCCTGGGCTTTCAGACATTCATCATCTGTACTACAAATTCTTCTAATACGCAACATCTCCCCAAAAGGGATGCTGCGTATTAGGTGGGGGGGATGTTGGCTTGCCGCATGAAGAACAGTGTTGCCGGCAGTCGGCTTCCTATATAACCTAGTTGCTATTGTGTCAGACTTGATATAAATCTCCAAATCTAGGAAATATACTGAAGAAGCATTTATGGTTGAAGTAAATTCTAGATTCAAATCATTCGTGTTAAGTTGATTAACAAATAACTCAGCCTCTGATTGAGACCCTTGCCAAATCAAAAATAGGTCATCAATATAACGAAGGTACAGGGGAACATGTTTTTCCATTGTAATGCGATGCTTTCCCCAGAGGACCTATTCCTCCCACCAGCCCATGTGCAAGCACGCTAGGCTGGGGGAGAAACAGGCCCCCATCGCTACTCCCTGTACCTGTTGGTAGACTTGGTTGTTGAACAAAAAATAATTTTGTTCCAAACACATTTTGATCATAGAAATGAGCATACTATTGTGTGCCGAGAAATTAATCAAGCGTCTATTGAGAAAATACTTCACCGATGCTATACCATCATGATGTCTGATAGATGTGTATAAAGATGAAACATCTAGCGTCATTAATATGCAACCTGATTGCCATGATATATCCTTAAGTTTCCTTATAAAGTCTGAAGAGTCCTGCACATAGGAATTCAAAGTTTTTACATACTCCTGCAGGAAGTAGTCTATATAGGATGACATGTGTTCAGTTGAGCTGTTAATTGCAGAAATTATTGGACGTCCTGGTGGATTTTCAATTCGTTTGTGTATCTTTGGAAGTAAGTAAAACGTAGGAATTACTGGAAACTCCTTTTTCAAATATCCAAATTCCTCTTTTGTAATCAAATTGGAACTCCTCCAAATAGTCAATTTGGCATTCTGATCCTGCCATGCCAGTTTTATTGCTCCCAAGTTGCTCTTTTTATAACAAGATTGGTCATTAAGTTGCAATTCAGCCTCCTCTATATACATTTGTCTCGGCCAGAGAACCACGTTTCCGCCTTTATCCGCTTGGTGGACTATGATGATGCTGTCTGATTCCAGATTTTTAATAGTGTGTGGTAACTTTTTGAGATCTTTTGTGACCAAATATGATATACGTCTATGTTATCATGGGTAGCAATAGGAAGGAAAACGGATTTAGGTTTAAAGGGGGTCACACATGTTGCGATATCAATACTTGAAGTAACAAGAGGAATATGCCCCGATGTCCCCCCTTCCTCTTGTAAAGCCCATATTTCATCAAAGTCTGTACGGTCGTCAACATTAAGGAGGGTTGGACTATTTGATTCAGTTACAATTGTCTTCTTTGCTGGTTTTTGTTGAAAGAATTTTTTGAGTTTTAACTTCCTAACGAATCTGAAAGCATCCATTCTAGTGTCTGCATAATTGAAATTGCACTGGGGCAATATGTCAAACCGAGGCTCAAGATCTTTTTGTCATTATCCGAAAGTTTAAATGAGGTTAGATTCACTACTGCGTTGGTACTGACCCCTGCTTCTTCGTGGTCTTCTTGTTCCAAAGTTTTTTCTGTTCTTGCGGCTGTTTTTTGTTTTCGGGTTTTCCAGGCCCTGCACTTGCACCTTTCGTTGCGCTTCCGGTTGTTCCTTGTGCGTTTGGCCCTCCAGCTGGAAATCGGGGTCTCAGAGTTTCTCGGCGGTCTTGGCACATCACACTGACTTCTTGTGCCAGTGTTAGTTTGGTAAACCCCAAGTCTTTGTTTATCATGCCCTCATTTTCTGATTCACTGCCCAGTGAGCTCGCATCTGACGAAGAGGGGACACTTACGGTACTATCCAGCTGTGTGTTGCGTGTTTTTCTGGCCCTAGTTTTAACATTTTCATAGCGTTTTGCATACGTGAAAATTTGGCCATTGAGATAGTCCAAGCGATCACGCTTAAATTTAAAAGCTTTTCATTTTTTGATCACTTCTTTTTCTTTTTTAACTCTGAACTCCATTTCCACCCTCATTTTATCTATTGCTTCACTGGAACCCAAACATGCCATTTCTTCTTCCAGTTTTTCAATTTGGGCTTGGATTTTAACTCGGTCAGACTCCGCATATTTCACCAAAATTGTCATTAATTTGGCAGACGATTCCAAGTTAGCCTCCGCCCACTCAGTAAGCATATTTGGGTCAGGTGTCTCATAGCTAGGTGCTAAATTAATCCTGAGTCCTCTCGGTACCCTGTGCTCTTGTAAGTACATGTTTAGGGATTTGTTCTCCCACCATTTAGACTGTTCCTTAAGCATAAGTTTTTCCAATTTTCTAAACTGCTCCCGTACAGTAGGATTGGCATTTCCTTGTGCTGTTTGTTTTGGGATTTCTGGACCCCCAGCCGGGGGCTGCACGAAAATGAGGCTAGCCGCCTCCTCTCTGCTCCGTAACGCTTCCGCGGACATGGCTCAGGTGTAGCAATTAAAATTGAAACAGCACCGCCGCTTTGAACATCCGCAGTTAAATTCGAGTTGCCCACTCGTATGTATACCGCAAATGCTCAGGCACACTCCCCACCGGAGATTCTGACGTCTCCTACCTTCGTGGGCTGTCGTGCACGCCAAAGCCTCACTCGAAACTGAAGGCTCCGACTCCCGTATGAAGGCAGGACTCTGTAGTTGTCCGGGGGCTCCAGGCAGCCAACTTCTCGCCGAAGTAACGAAAATCAAATCCCCAAGAGGAACTGAGTTCAACTCGCACTGCTGAAAGCCTTCCCAGTAGGACGTATGAAACAGAACTCGTTCCGGTACAAGCCTGTGCCACCAATTATTCCAATCAATCGGCCAGAAAGAACGAAGAGCTGAACCCAACTTCAGTGCTAACAACAGGGTGCTTTATTTAAGTATGTTGCTGAGCCTGTCCGCCAATACGAGTTTCGACTGTTCCTACAGTCTTGATCACATGGTAAGGTCACATTACCTAGCATTGGATTTATATCATCAACACAAAAGGCGGACTATAATTATCACGCCTCCTTTTCAAGTTCATTGAGCTTTTTACATGAAACAAACAAAGGACTACAAATGAATAGCCCAAAGTCTATCCATTTAAAAACCAATTTAACTCATAGTGAGTATTTACATTTGCGCAAAAGTAATAAATTGTGCAAAGTATCACATATATACATATTTGCATATTTACAATAAATAAATAAATACATCTATCGTGTTTACTATAAACTTGTCATTAAAGTTGATAGAAAAAGTCTCTCAATGTTTCCAATAGAAAAAGCTCAAAAAAGATTGTATATATATATATATATATACATAGTATGTGACGCTGCACTCTTGTGAGATGTTTTCATGATGTTTAATAAAGTTATTTTAAATTGTATACTTATATCTCACCAGACATACCAACGCATTTCAACTTTTCCAGTTTTGATCATGGTGAGTCCAAATAAGATATATAAGTATTACTTCCCCAATCATCACTCAGGAGCATTGTGGGAAACATAGTGTTTCTTTTATCCCCATTAAAGCAATTGCTGGAAGTATGCATTTCTCACTCTATGCAGTGTTTCTCGTTTCATGAAGGCATGGTTATCATTCACCCTTAATATTGTTAATATCATTGTTTTTACCAGCATTTGCTTTGTATTCCTTTCAATTTTGAGTAAAAGTCAATTTCCCATATTTATACTCACTAATGTGGTGATTTAAATATTCACTGAAACTCACAAGCCCACTATTACTGATGCCATCTCCAGTCAATGGGCCACATCGGTTCCAAGAAAATGTCACAGGACATATGCTCACCATTATCCTCAGTGAGGCTGTCCCAGTTGGAACACAATTGCTGGATACTGCACTCAGTGTATGTCGCAGTCTCTCCAATCTAGGGTCCACTAAGTCTCAGAGTGTTTAGTACACAACGCAGAAGATCAGTATGTTCTTGCAATCCAGCTGCTAATTTTCTCTTCTTTTGGAATCTGTGCTGTCATCATAAATCAAATTTCAAACAAAGTAGTCACAAGATGACGCACTCTGACTGCTGGTGCATGCGGGTGGGGCTTGGCCACCTGCCCCACATAAATAGTAACTACCAAGGAAGTGACGCTGCACTCTCATGAGATGTTTTCATGATGTTTAATGAAGCTATTTTAAAATATGCACTTATATCTCACCAGACATACCTATGCATCTCAACTTTTCCAGTCTTGATCACGGTAAGTGATTCCAAATAAGATATATAGGGTGATATTCTCAAGAACGTGTGATAATCATCGCCAAAATGCTTACCGCAACATTTCATATCGCCGTCTATCGCATGAAAATAACTCTGTGTTAACATCCTATTCACAACATGGCGATGACATGCGATATGTCCCCAAAAATGCGTCAAATGTCTGCGATAATGTCACCAAGACGTCAATAAAAATGCAAACCCCAACGCAAAAAAAGTTGCAATGGGCCCAACCGCGATAAAAAAAAATCATAGGTAATCTTCCCCAGGCCTGCAATTCACACATCTGAGGCGCGAAAAATCACTATAAAAGTAGGAAAAAACATTCAAACAAAATCCAAACAACAGCGAAGCACAATGGAGGTAGCCAGAGCAAGTACAGACGACAACCGGAACCCTACAAGCCCCCCGGAGGACCAGCCTAGGACCTCGGGTCAGGGAAGGGCAAGGACAATAAAAGTAGGAAGAAGCGGTTCAGTCTGCTGGAAAAGAGGATCCTGAATACAAGGTGGTATAACACTATCAATAACTGTTCATCACCTCCACTGTGTTATTGGCAACAAAAAATGGAATACGGCAGTCCATCGTGGACAAGATGAATACAGTCGGAGTGCTGAAGAGGACAATGGAAGAGATTAAGAGGTGCTGGAATGATGTGAAGCGCAAAACCAAGCAGAAACTTGCCAACAACCGGAAGGCAGCAATGCAGACTCGAGGTGGGAGTCCAGCACCACTGGAGGACCTGGACGAGATGGAGGAAATGGTGTACACAGTCATCAGTGGGGAGATGGTTGCAGGATTTGGGGGACTGGACACTGCTCAACATGACCTGACACAACAGCACCAGTGTGAGTAACAACCAGGGACTGGGGGGACAGGGGGAGATGGGCACAATGGAAAACATCCACAATTAAGTATAGCACATCTGCAGACAAACCATGCCCCAGGCCCCCAAATCCCACCAAGAGACCAATGTACCCAAGTATGAAACATCTCAGCACTGTATAAGCACAGAAGTCAAAGGCACACCGCATGAAAGGGGTAATCAGCAGCAAAATCAGAGCTGTTGGGCCGGATCCCGCAAAATGCAACACTCACACACATAAATATGCAAAGCACATCAACATTGTTAACGATGTGGTACAAACCGTAACACGTCCACAACAGAACAGAGGACACAAATGGTGTGTAGAAATTGGCCAATTACCATTTGGCATTTCAGGTACAAACACACATCCGTGATGTTGTCGAAATGTCCACTGTCCAGCTCCTCCGAAACAGTCACAATGTACACTGTCATGAAGTCTGTATGTAAACATGTACAATGTGTCAACATACATGTGAACACAATGTTTAACTGCATCTCCCCTTCACATTGCAGAGGGAAAACAAACACCTCCTGCAGAGCAGGCTGAACCTCTCTTCTCTGATGACGAAGAGGAGGACCGCACCTTCGACCCCAACGCCCTCCAACAGCTTGTGGACAGCCTCCTCACCCCACCTTCAGGAGCAGGGCAGCCCAGCTACATCGATGAGACCCCACCCCCTACACAGACCACACAGCAGGCAGCACCCACCACCACGCTGCCTCTCAGGACCCCCACGACGACCACATGGCCTTCCAACACCGTGTGTTGGGGTGCCAGGAGCAGCTGGCTGAACAAGTGTGGGTGGGGTTCGACTGAATGGCAGCCAAACTAGATGCCATATGTGGGTGTCTAAGTCCCATCAGGGACAACTCCCAGTCCCTAACTGACACCCACAGTCCACTCCAACTCTCCAATGAACCATGGCTGACATCGCTGGAGCCCTGACTCAGAGACAAGAACAACTGTCTAGTCAGAGTGGCTCTAGCGATGTCACCCAGGAGTTGGGACCCATGCAGAGGATAATGAAGACCATGGAGCGGACCCAGGCTGAAAGAGCGGCTGCCATGGCCGCACACCAGCGAGAGGAAGCTCGGTTCCTCAATGCCCTAAAGACCCTCCTCATGGCATTGCTGCCACAAGGCCTGGCGTTGATGAATACTGCTGCTACCACTACATCCACATCTCCGCCCCCTGCACTGTCAGTGTCACACAGTGCGACAGACATTCCACCTCCGGCCCCTGAGGTATCACTGCCACACAGTGCTGGAGACAGAACACCACCGCCCACATGTGAGGCACATGAAACAGAAGAGGACGAAGATGCAGATGAATCTGCCTTACTGGTAAGAAGAAAACTAGCATTCATCTCTGCCATATGGCTGGTTTCTGATTGCTTCTGCCCTCTGCATCATAACCTTTCAACTGTTCCCGAACACTCCGCAACACTCACCTTGGACCTTGACATGGACTGCCATATTCTGTTGGGTCACCAATGACACAGGATTCAGACTGCAGACAGAGCTCTTCCCCTTCCATTGAACTTGTCATTCCCTGAAGGACTCTGGCTGGTCCTCCACGGGCCAACAATGTAAAGTGGGGTTTGCATGGCCCTGTACAGCTCCAGCTACAACACTTCACTGAATGTGCATTAAGCATTCATATTCACACAGATGTGTCATGTCTATTATCTTTAAAGTGTGGAAGTATGGATGAATGTAGGATCAGTGATTTCCCCTTACTTCCATGTTGCTCATGTTGTGGAACTTGGGTCACAGAGTGACACATTGACGATTGCGGACCGGGTGGCGGAGGTACTACAACCGGGACACACGCATTCGTTACTTCCTTGTCCAATCCAGCATGGAACCACGCCCGAGACCCCGGGTCATTATTCACACCCTTACACTGAACTGGCATACGCTAGGCCATCCCACTCCGCTTACGCTCAAAGGGCGGTGGGACAACACTACATGTCCCAGAGTTTCCTTGTAGTGATCTGCTGATCACAGGTCTAGTTGTCAGCATGCCACAGCCACTACCTCACAGCTGGTATACACCCACACCACACCCATCCAGCACACGCATCACAGGACATGTAACCCTGCCAAATAAAAGGGCTGGGTGCACGTGCTGGATACCATTTCCACTCTCTATCTGGGTGTAAAGACCAGCTGCCCAGGGGCAGGGGTATGCTCATGCACAAACCTCTCGGGGTTTGACCTGGGACCATTCTTCAGCTATGCCGCTCCAGGGGAGCCCTAATGCTGAGGCCACTGCGACCTATCCTCCCCTCCTTGACGTCATCTACCAGACTATCCTCACTCACAGGAAAGAAGCTCGACAGGACACCCTGAAGTCACAGGCGGCAATGCGCAAGATGCAAGGTGTTGTGCGAAAACTATCTAAGGCATATGCTAATGTGGGTGACAGGGTGACCAATCTAGAGGAACGGATTGTGGCAACCGAAACAGAAGCTGCTGCAGCTTCACTCAAAGTTGACTCTCAGAGCGCCCCGGTGGTCAATATCCAGTGGAAACTGGACAACATGGAAAACAGTCTAAGGCGTAACAACCTACGGGTACTAGGGTTCCTGAAGGACTGGAGGGCTCAGATATGAGGGCATATATGATAAATATTTTCAAGACAGCATTTTCGGAACTCTCTGAATGGAATTGGGCAGCGGAAATCCAGAGACCCCACCGTACTCCGTTCAAAGTTCGCTCTGGGCCAGGAAGTGGTGACAAGCCAAGAGCAGTTTTAATCTTTCTAGGGAACTTCATTCTTCGACAAATGATTTCTGAAAAGGCTCGACCTGATGCAAGAAGATCCTGTGAGGGGGTGTCCTTTTTTGTTAGACCGGACTATTGCCATGCAACGGTCGAGAGGCGCTGGAGACTCCAACAGCTTATCAAGCCTTTCCAAGATAAACATATGCAGATTTACTTAGTTAATCCAGCACAGCTTAAGGTAGTGAGAGATGGCAGGACTCAATTCTTCGCGTCTGAAGTAAAGGCAAAGGAGTTCCTGGACTCTCTGTAACCTATTTAAGATTGCTTAAGAGAGTGCTTGGTCCTGGTCCTGGGACTTAGGAAAAATTACAAATAGTATTTGTCTTCTATATTTGGCAATTGGTTTAGGTAGACGGTTTTCAGACTTTCTACTTGACTGTTTTTCTATTTCTGATGGTGTTCTTTTTCTTCTTTTTTCTCTCTCCTGGGGGTCAGGAGGGGGGCGGGGGGGGGGTTGGTTACGGTATTTATGGTATATATGTCTTAAATGGCAGTTGCACAGATCTACCACGCTACTGCACACATCCATCACAAGCCCAGACCTCGGTCTGAGCGCTCCCAGTGGGAGGAGGGGGGAAAGGGGGGGAGGGAGGATGGGACAGGCTCTCAGGGTGGGGTTGGGGTCACTGGGTGGTTGGGATAGGGTGGTGAAAAGCATAAAAAAAGAGAATTTATGGTACAAAGCTGTTTCTTTGCTATGGGGGACACAGTGTATATGCTATGGGAATCGCTTCTTTTTCAGTCTTTGGTGACAAGATCGTGGAGACTATTGAAAAATAAGGATGTCGAGTCTTAATATATATTCAATCAATATTGAGGGGTTGAATGATTGGAGAAAGAGAGCTAGACTGGCAGAGTTTGTTAAATCTGAGCCCATAGATATTCTGTGCCTTCAGGAAACGCATTTACCCTAGGCGAAAAAACAGCTTCTCAGGGTTGGTGGGTTTGATATTCTGGCATGCTCCTCTCAGACCTCTACAGTAAGGGGGTAGCAATATTAGGCAAAACAATGCAGGGGGAGCTAAACGGGTTAAATCAGATGCATTGGGTAGATGGGCCCTGGCTAAATTGGAGTGTGGTTTAACGATTTGTGGGATATATGGGTCAAACCAGGATGATCCAGAGGTATATGAAATATTGGAGGGGGAATTGTCAACGTGGCCCTTGCCTATTTTGGTGTGTGGGGATTTCAATATAGATATTGATCTGACCGAGAGAAGACCAAATCCATATATGGGTAGTAAGCAAAGGGTTTCTCGGGCACTCCGCTCAATGATGCAGTCACACGGGCTAATAGATGTCTGGGGAGCAAAAGAGTCTGATGATCCTGGGTTTACATATTTCTCGTGCCCCCACCAGAAATATAGTAAGCTGGATTATTTTTTAATGCCATCAGCAGAGTTTAATAGGGCTAATATCAGGAAGCTTCCCAAGGTCCTCTCGGACCACAACCCTTTGGTAATTAGATATAACAGCGTAGGGCCAGTCAGAAAAGCTAGGGCATGGACATTTAATCGGAACTCCTAGCTGATCCCCCATTTGTTGAGCACCTGCAGAAATGGGCTCGAGAATTCTTCGATGCCAATCGTTTTAAATCATCAAGGAACTGGGACTCGTTTAAAGCTGCACTGAGGGGAGAGGTCATCAGCTATACCGCTCAGTCTGGGAAAAAAATGCAGGCTGGTAAGAACAAGCTTTTAGCAGATTTAGTTAAGGCAGAAGAACAGCACTGTCATGATCTAAGGGAAGGAAGGCAAGGAGAGCCAAACTAGTATCTGACTCATTAAAGCGGAATAACAGCTGGCCGAGAAAACAGAATATTGGACGTCTATGAGGAAACTATATGAGACGGGGGAGCAGGCAGGGAAGGCACTGGCGCTGAGAATTAGACAAGATAACACCAAAAATGTAATAACTAATATCCATGCGAACGGACGGGATTTTGTGGAGCCCCAAGACATTCTTTTGGTATTTGCAGAATTCTGTCAAACCCTGTATAAGGAAGAAATAGGGGGTGAGCGTCCACTTGGCAGATATCCGGATACAGGGCCCAAATTGGGATCGTCCGAGATAGAAAACCTAGAGCGGGATGTAACGGCTGGTGAGATTCGGGAGGGTCTACTTGACATGGCTGTCAGTAAAGCCGCAGGGCCAGATAGCATCCCTCTGGAGCTGTACAAGTGCCTATCGGTCAAGGTGGCTCCGATGCTGCTAGATTTATTTAATGGGATCATCTGTACGGGCAAAATCCCGGAATCATGGAAGGACACTAATATAGTGGTCTTCCATAAAAAGAGATAACCAAGAGAAAGCCCTGGGTCCTACAGGCCAATATCCCTTATAAATTCGGATAATAAACTATATGCAAAGATCTTGGCAAAGCGGTTGGGGAGAGTCCTTGGTGGGCTCGTCTCCCCCTGGCAGCATGGGTTCATCCCTGGGCGAGGGACAACGGAACATATCAGAAGAGCAATTACGTTGTTCGAGGCTCATGCTGCAGGGGGAGGGGGGTTGCTATGATCCTCCTCGATGCGAAAAAAGCGTTCGACCGCATCAGATGGCAGTATCTGTGGGATGTTCCCGCTGGTAGAGTATTTGGCCCAAAAATTCTGAAGGCTATAAAGGCTATGTATTGCGATCCAGTGGCCAGAATTCAGATGATGGGTCAAAGTTCAGAAAAGATCACTATAAGTAGGGGCACCCGTCAGGGGTGCCCCTGCTGGCCCATCTTGTTTGGATTGTATAGCGACCCGCTGGTCAGGCAAATTCTGGGGAATCATGAAATCAAGCCAGTGACTACCAGCGGATTCGAGAGTAAGATCCTAGCATATGCTGATGATTTGGCAGTGATCACACTAGAGCCTGCCGAGACTATGCAAACTCTGGTGGAAGTTACTAGGGAATTTGGATGTCTCTCAGGATATCGCCTCAGCGAGGCAAAAACCCAGATAATATGTTCAAAGGATGTTGTGAAAGTTGATCAAAGGTATGTCGATTCAGCGACATATCTTGGGGTAATAATTAATGCATCAACAAGTTCAATTGTCCAGGATAATTTTAACCCACTCCTAAAAATAATGGAGATGGATTTGAAGCGTATGGATGTATTACATCTGTCCTTCATAGGAAGGACAAATGTGGTAAAAATGACGATGCTGCCCAAGCTTCTCTATCTGTTTAGATCCATTCCCTATCCGATCGAGGAGGTGTTAAAAAAAATTTAGTCTATTTGTAATAGATTCTTATGGCAGTATGGTAAGACCAGGCGGTCAACAAGATTCATGACTCTCCCTCAGGAAAGTGGAGGTTTAGGAGCCCCAAACATAAGGTTCTACCACTGGGCCTGTCTGCTGACACAGATGCCCATTCTATTTGAATCTGCACCTAATGAAAGATCTACTCAAGACCCATCCTCCGATCCATACGTTATCCATTCAATTTACGAACTATTGATGGGAAAGGAAGCTGTGGGCGTACTACTGAGAAAAACTGGCCGCAGATTTTTTAAGAAAACCCGGTACAAGGCTCCGATAAGCGCCTGGGATCTGTGGAAAAAATTGCAGAAATGGCTACATGTTCCCAGAGTTAACATGCACACGCCGTTATAGAAATCAGGTCACTTTCCAAATTTAAATATGGATGGCGTTTGGAAACTCTGGGAACAACAGGGTATCCAGACGGTGGGTGACGTAATGCAGAATGGTAGCATCATGAGCTTTGCCGCCATACAGCAGAAGTATGGTCTATCTAGCGGCCAAAGCTTTAAGTATCTCCAGGTTTTGCAAACGCTTATTGCTGCTAGTTCTGATGTAGCCATCGGTGCCCAATGCCCTACAATTGAATATCTTGTAACAGGTGGGAATAGGATTCAGGTTCTATATCAGAACCTAATCGAAAGGGTGTCTGACAACATCGAGAAGCATGAGGCCGCCTGGGCAGTCAAATTGCAAGACCCGTATGTGGATCTAGATAAAGGTCTATATCTGGATAAACAGATACTGCGGTCCTCAAATATAAAAGTGCAGCATTTAACAACGATATTCAATCTGTACTATACACCTTCTAAGCTACATGATTGGGGTTTGAGGACAGACAGTAACTGCCCCAGGTGTCAGAAAGGGCCAGGGGATCTCTTGCACATGTTTTTTTACCGTGAGAAGCTTAGCACAATCGAAACTGAGATCGAGAAATTCCTGGAGGGGCTGCTAGGCTCCAAGATCAGTCTATCCCCGACAGTGATGATTCTCGGCAGCGATAGTAAGCTTGGCCTTAATAATAGTGAAAAAGAGGCATTAGTCTTCCTAGCTGTCGCTGTACTGCGTATTCTGCTATCGGTGGCCTGGAAAGACTCAAATGCCCCAACTTTTCAAATGTGGCTGACTAGGCTTCTCGGAATCCATAATATTGAATCTGCACTGTATTTGCACAAGGGTAGGAAATTGCGTGATCTTGGATGTAAAATCTGGGCTCCCTTGAAAGCCTGGAGGGAGGGTCAGCTATAATTAATCAGGTTTGGGTTTGTGAGGACCCGAAACCTATGTTTGTAAAATGTTCCTGGATTTATTTTATGGATCCCTTGTAAATACCTGAAAAGCTCCCACCCCCTTTCCCCCCCTGTCTAGTCAGCTAGCTTTATACATATTTATGTGGATATTTATATACTTATTTATATATGTCTTTTTATGAATTATCAGTGATGTTTTTTATGAACTGTTTTCTAATATGATGTAACTTTCTAACATTTTGAAGATTTGCTGTATTATTCATCTGATTCCTCTGCACATTGTATCTCTCTTTTGTACCACATGAATTCTCATTAAAAAAAAAGCAATGCTCTTGCCTCTTTCTGCATTTCTCTTGCTTGTTTCTGCACTTCTCTTGTGTCTTTCTTCACCTCTGTTGCCTCTTTCTGTAAGTCACTTGCTTCTTTCTGCACCACTCTTCCCTCTTTGTGCAACTCTCTTGTCTCTTTCCAAACCTCTCTTCCCTCTTTCAGCACCTCTGTTGCTTCTTTCAACAATTCTCTTGTCTCTTTTTGCACTTTGCTTCCTTCTTTCTGCACACCTCATGCCTCTTTCTGTACCTCTCTTGCCTCGTTGTGCACATATCCTACCACTTTCTGCACCACTCTTGTCTCTTTTTGCACCTCTCATGGTCTTTCTGCAGTTCTCTTGCCTCTTTTTGCACCTCTGTTGCTTCTTTCTGCACTGCTCTTGCTTCTTTCTGCAACCCTCTTGCCTCTTTCGTTATCACTAGTTTTTCTTTCTGCACCCCTCTTGCCTCTTTCTTTACCACTGTTACTTCTTTCTGAACGTCTCTTCTTTCTTTCTGCACCCCTCCTGCCTTTTTCTGTACCTCTCTTACCTCTTTGTGCACCTCTCCTACCTCTTTCTTTACCCCTCTTGCCTCTTTTTGCAATGCTCTTGGTTCTTTCTAAACCTCTGTCGCTTCTTTCAGCAATTCTCTTGCCTCGTTCTGTACTTCTCTTGCTTGTTTCTGCACCTCTTGTGCATCTTTCTGCACCTCCGTTGCCCCTTTCTGTACTTTACTTGCTTCCTTCTGCACTTCTCTTGCCTCTTTCGGAACCTCTGTTGCTTTTTTATGCATCCCTCCCACCTCTTTCTGCACCACTCAGCCCTCATTGTACAACTCTCTTGCCTCTTTCTATACCTCTGTTGCTTCTTTTTGTACTTCTCTTGCCTCTTTCTGCACCCTTCGTACCTCTTTCAGCACCTCAGTTGCTTCATTCTGCACTGCTTTTGCTTCTTTCCCACCTTACTTGCCTCTTTCAGCAATTCTCTTGCCTCTTTCTGCACTTGTCTTCCTTCTTTATGCACCCCTCCTGCCTCTTTCTGTACCTCTCTTGCCTCTTTGTGCACCTCTCCGACCTCTTTCTGCATCCCTCTTGTCTCTTTTTGCACCTCTATTAGGTCTTTCTGCACTGCTCTTGCTTCTTTCTGCACCTCACTTGCCTCTTTTTGCACCTCTCTTGGTTCTTTCTAAACTTCTTTTGCTTCTTTCAGCAATTCTCTTGCCTCTTTCTGCACTTCTCTTGCTTGTTTCTGCACCTCTCTTGTGTCTCTCTACACCTTTGTTGCCTCTTTATGCATTTCACTTGCTTCTTTCTGTACCTCTCTTGCCTCTTTCTGCACCCTTCATACCTCTTTCATTACATCTGTTGCTTCTCTCTGTACTTCTCTTCCTTCTTTCTGCACTCATCTTGCCTCCCTCTGCACCTCTGTTGCTTCTTTCTACACCTCTGTTGCTTCTTTCAGCAATTGTCTTGCCTCCTTCTGTACTTTTCTTGCCTCTTTCTGCACCCCTTGTGACTCTTTCTGCATCCGTATTCCCTCTTTGTGCAACTTTCTAGCCGCTTTCTACACCACTCTTGCTTCTTTTTGTACCTCTGTTGCTTCTTTCTGCACTTCTCTTGGCTCTTTCTACCTCCTTCCTGCCTATTTCAGCACCTCTGTTGCTTCTTTCTGCACTTATCTTCCTTCTTTCTGCACCCCTTGTACCTCCTTCTGCACCCCTGTTGCTTCTTTCTGTACTTTTCTTGGTTCTTTCTGCACTGCTCTTGCCTATTTCTGTATCCCTCTTGCCTCTTTGAGCACCTCTTTTGCTTCTCCTGCACTTTCCCCCCCTCTTTCTGCACCCCTCTTGTCTCTTTCTGCACCTCTTTAATTTCTTTATGTACTTCTATTGCCTCTTTCTACACCTCACTTGCTTCTTTCTGCACCTCACTTGCCTCTTTCAGCACCTCTGTTGCTTCTTTCAGCAATTCTCTTGCCTCTTCACACTTTTGTTCCTTCTTTCTGCACCCCTCCTGCCTCTTTCTGTACCTCTCTTGCCTCGTTTTGCCTCTATCCTACCCCTTTCTGCACCACTCTTGTCTCTTTTTGAACCTCTGATGGTTCATTCTGCAGTTCCCTTGCCTCTTTTTGCACCACTGCTGCTTCTTTCTGCACTGCTCTTGCTTAATTCTGATCCCTCTTGCCTCTTTCTTTCTCCCTCTTTTCTCTTTACGCACCCCTCTTTCCTCTTTCTGCACCCCTGTTCCCTCTGTCTGCACCTTTCCCGACTGATTCTGCACCTCTCTTGCCTCTTTCTTTACCACAGTTGCTTTGTTCTGCACTTCTCTTGCTCTTTCTGCATGGTTTGTGCCTCTTTCAGCACCTCTGTTGCTTTTTTCTGCACTTCTCTTCCTTCTTTCTGCACTCCTCCTGCCTCTTTCTGTACCTCTCTTGCCTCTTTGTGCAACTCTCCTACCTTTTTCTGTACCCCTCTTGCCGCTTTTTGCACCTCTGTTGGTTCTTTCTGTGATGCTCTTGCTTCTTTCTATACCTTACTTGCCTCCTCTCTTTCTGCACTGCTCTTGCCTCTTTCTCCCCTCCTGTTCCCTCTTTCTGTACCTCTCTTGCCTCTTTCTTTACCACCGTTGCTTTGTTCTGCACTTCTCTTGCTCTTTCTGCACCGTTCGTGCCTCTTTCAGCACCTCTGTTGCTTCGTTCTGCAGTTCTCTATTTTCTTTCTGCACCCCTTCTGCCTCTTTCTGTACCCCTCTTGCCTCTTTTTGCACCTCTGTTGGTTCTTTCTGCGCTGCTCTAGCTTCTTTCTGTACCTCACTTGCCTCCTTCTGCACTGCTCTTGCTTCTTCCTACAGCTCTGTTGCTTCTTTCAGAAATTCTCTTGCCTCTTTCTGTACTTCACTTCCTTCTTTCTGTACTCCTCTTGCCTCTTTTAGTACCTCGCTTGCCTCTTTCTGCACCTCTCGTTCTTCTTTCTGCACTTCACTTGCTTCTTTCTGTACTCCTCTTGCCTCTTTCTGCACCCCTGTTCCCTTTTTCTGTACCTTTCCTGCCCCTTTCTGCACCTCTCTTGCCTCTTTCTTTACCACTGTTACTTCTTTCTGAACGTCTCTTCTTTCTTTCTACACCCCTCCTGCCTTTTTCTGTACCTCTCTTACCTCTTTGTGCACCTCTCCTACCTCTTTCTTTACCCCTCTTGCTTCCTTTTGCACTGCTCTTGGTTCTTTCTAAACCTCTGTTGCTTCTTTCAGCAATTCTCTTGCCTCGTTTTGCACTTCTCTTGCTTGTTTCTGCACCTCTTGTGCATCTTTCTGCACCTCCGTTGCCCCTTTCTGTACTTTACTTGCTTCCTTCTGCACTTCTCTTGCCTCTTTCAGAACCTCTGTTGCTTCTTTATGCATTCCTCCCACCTTTTTCTGCACCACTCAGCCCTCATTGTACAACTCTCTTGCCTCTTTCTATACCTCTGTTTCTTCTTTCTGTACTTATCTTGCCTCTTTCTGCACCCTTCGTACCTCTTTCAGCACCTCAGTTGCTTCTTTCTGCACTGCTTTTGCTTCTTTCCCACCTTACTTGCCTCTTTCAGCAATTCTCTTGCCTCTTTCTGCACTTGTCTTCCTTCTTTATGCACCCCCTGCCTCTTTCCGTACCTCTCTTGCCTCTTTGTGTACCTCTCCGACCTCTTTCTGCATCCCTCTTGTCTCTTTTTGCACCTCTGTTAGGTCTTTCTGCACTGCTCTTGCTTCTTTCTGCACCTCACTTGCCTCTTTTTGCACCTCTCTTGGTTCTTTCTAAACTTCTTTTGCTTCTTTCAGCAATTCTCTTGCCTCTTTCTGCACTTCTCTTGCTTGTTTCTGCACCTCTCTTGCGTCTTTCTACACCTTTGTTGCCTCTTTATGCATTTCACTTGCTTCTTTCTGTACCTCTCTTGCCTCTTTCGGCACCTCTGTTGCCTCTTTCTGCACCCTTCATACCTCTTTCATTACATCTGTTGCTTCTCTCTGTACTTCTCTTCCTTCTTTCTGCACTCCTCTTGCCTCCCTCTGCACCTCTGTTGCTTCTTCCTACACCTCTGTTGCTCCTTTCAGCAATTGTCTTGCCTCCTTCTGTACTTTTCTTGCCTCTTTCTGCACCCCTTGTGACTCTTTCTGCATCCGTCTTCCCTCTTTGTGCAACTTTCTAGCCGCTTTCTACACCAGTCTTGCTTCTTTTTGTTCCTCTGCACTTCTCTTCCTTCTTTCTGCACTCCTTCTGCCTCTTTCTGTACCTCTCTTGCCTCTTTGTGCCCCTCTCCTACCTTTTTCTGCACCCCTCTTGCCTCTTTTTGCACCTCTGTTGGTTCTTTCTGTGCTGCTCTTGCTTCTTTCTATACCTTACTTGCCTCCTCTCTTTCTGCACTGCTCTTGCCTCTTTCTCCCCTCCTGTTCCCTCTTTCTGTACCTCTCTTGCCTCTTTCTTTACCACCGTTGCTTTGTTCTGCACTTCTCTTGCTCTTTCTGCACCATTCGTGCCTCTTTCAGCGACTCTGTTGCTTCGTTCTGCACTTCTCTATTTTCTTTCTGCACCCCTCCTGCCTCTTTCTGTACCCCTCTTGCCTATTTTTGCACCTCTGTTGGTTCTTTCTGTGCTGCTCTAGCTTCTTTCTGTACCTCACTTGCCTCCTTCTGCACTGCTCTTGCTTCTTTCTACACCTCTGTTGCCTCTTTCAGCAATTCTCTTGCCTCTTTCTGTACTTCACTTCCTTCTTTCTGTACTCCTCTTGCATCTTTTAGTACCTCTCTTGCCTCTTTCTTATTATTTATTATTATTATTTTATTAAAGGGGCTTATAAAGCGCTTGGTGATGCCTCCCGGCGTGTCCCCGCGCTGTGGAGAGAGAGTCTAGGAGGGCTGAGGCCAAAAAACAGGCAGCTAGAGAGTGAAAATATATGTTTTCAACAATTTCCTGAAAGAAGCCTCATTTTTATCAAGTCTGATGATCATGGGGAGGGTATTCCACTTCTTAGCAGCAAGAGTGCGGAAGGACCTACCTCCCATCCTAGCTTTTTTTGGGAGCGAAGTTTTAAGCAGACCCATTCCCTTGGAACGGAGGGATCTGTTAGGCTCATAAGGTAAGGCTAAATCGGACATGTAGGAGGGGGCTTTTTGGTGGATAATCCTGTGGCACCAGAGGAGAGATTTAAATAGTATCCTCTTACCAATAGGCAACCAGTGGAGGGAAGCCAGGGAAGGTTTGGAGGGCGCTCTGCGGGGGAGTCTTAGCACTAGGCGTGCGGCTGAATTTTGCAGAACTTGTAATTTTCTGATGTTTTTTTTCTGATGTTTCTGCACCTCTCTTTCCTCTTTCTGCACTTCACTTGCTTCTTTCTGCACCTATCATGCCTCTTTCGACAATGTTGTTTCCTCTTTTTACACTTCTTTTGCCTCTTTCTGTACCTCTGAGTTAGAGGTAGTTTTAATCCCCCTTCAGTATTATGTCCTAGGGCCTCACAGGGGAGGTTATGCCAATCACAGGGATACCCCAACCCATAGTGTACCCCAGTATATGTAGGTGTTTTCACTGTATTCTAAGTGTCTTTCAGCATAGTACTGGTTCTGGGCCTGGTTAGTGAGAGCCAGTTACTACCAGAACCAGTCAGCAAAATGTTGGGGGCACAGCATGACTTTGCAACAAGGCCTCTTTCTGCACCTATGTTGGTTCGTTCTGCATATCTCTTGCTTCGTTCTGCACTTATCTTCATCTTTCTGTACTTCTGTTTCCTCTTTCTGCACATGTTTATTTCTTTGCTTTTCTTCCTCTTTCTGCACATGTCCTACTTCTGTAGTCATAGTTAGAAATTAGCATTTAAAAAATCTTTGAATTTCACTGAAAAAACATAGGTTTCAGAGACGTTATAGTTAGAAATTAGCATTTAAAAAACCATAGAAATTCACAGAAAAAACACAGGTTTCAGGACAAAACCAGATAAATGTGTCTGTTATAGGTAGTTGAGCTAACTATTACTCACAGCCCCGCAATGCACTCCTGATGACGTCACATTACATCATTCATGACATGGTCAGTGACATCACTGATGACATCTCAAATTATATCACTGATGACATAACTGATGACATCATCCATGTGACAATCGGATGTACCTCCTCATACCCTAATGATACACCCACTCTAAAATACAGACTACGATTTTCAAAACTAAAGTGTAGTCTTCCAGATGTACTACGCTGGACATAGGGAGGTTATTAAACATAGATTTATTCTTCTAGAAGATCCCATCCAACCTCCAAGGTAGCAGCATCAACTGACCACATCAAGAGTCCTCAAGATAAAACATTCAATCACTATAACAACTGTAACATTCTTCTGTGACAACTATAACATTCTACTATGACATGGGGATAAGAAAGTATGACAACAAGAGTGGTGAGCACACCACACACTTCCCTCCCTTAACAAAGTATATTTGTAAAGCAAGAAGATGAACAAACCTGAAAACATAAGAAGTTTAATTAATCATAATCATCAAGATAACTAGGAAGTTTACAAACCCTAAAAGAGCGACGAGTGTTAGTCATCAGCCTGGTGTCTTTATCCATTTTTGGAGAGGAACACACTTGAGAAGAAGTGTCATTGCAAGTGCTTGCATTAAATTTCCCATTGAATTTTCCCTTCACCACCACAACTCTGTTAAGGTTCCAATGATCTTGAGTTTTAAAAGCATTACTGAACACTTTGATAACCATTAAAGGCTTCATGAACTTTGAGGAAGAACTGAGGTTCTTCGGTTTCTGACTTCGTCCCGTATTTAGCCGCCATTTTGTGTCTCGTCGCCATTCTGTGTTGCCCTCACTCAGGCAGCATGGTGAACGGAGTGTTTTTGCTTTTCTCATCTGCTACGTGTCTTTTCTGTTAAAGAGTAACCCCCTGCCCTTGTTTACGAAACCGATGTCAGGGTTTGGCTGAGTTCGTTAATCCATGTCTGGGTTGATTGATCCCTGTCTCGACTGACTATTTGGCTTCTCCTATTCCTTCCTTGCATTATCTTATCCAACTGGCCTTCACTATTCTCTCCTTGTATTCTCTTGTTACACAACCATCCTTTGAGGCACACAAATACGTCCTGCCACCTGCAAATTGGATTGTCGGTACTAGCACTGATTAATTTGTTGGAAGGGGTAACACACGGGGTCTGAAAGAGGGCGTATTTGAGACACCTGATAGCTTGTTTTTCAACTTTTCCTATTGGCTTGCTTTGTATGTACAGGGAGTAAACTTTGTAAATATGTGTGGTATAAAAGATTGTGCGCCACGGATTGAACTGGCAGTCTCCTCAGAACATACCTTGTACGTACTTCTGGGATAACTGTGCTTGGCTGCAGCTAATAAACCTGGCTTTCTACGCCCAACAGAGTGTCTCATGTCTCTGTTTGACAAGGCAGGTGAACTCGGGATTTAAGGCGTGCCCTGCGCAGCCAGGCCCATAAGGCCCGATTCTCCAACTGGCGCCACCGTGGGGCTGCTTCAGTGGTAGCGGTTCAGCCTGAGGGTCATGAGAAGCCTCGCAAGAAAATTCCAGAGGATTCGCGAGCCACGTCAAGCGACCCCTGCATGTGGAAGTGGACTGAAGGTCTTTTGCAACGTGGCTACTCCTTTCCAACGGATGTTGACGACTGCTGCCCTGACTGCCGCCCTGCCTTGGACCCTCTGGTGATGACTGGTATCGCGAGACGTCAGACTGACCTCTGTTGGCGTGAGAAGACCATTTAGTTAAGTATTCGTGGGTAGCGCCCACTTCTTTGTTTTGTTTATGAATTTTGTTATTCGACCATTGCAATAGCCAAAGCCAAGGGGTGAGTACGTTTGTGCTTTGTTCTTTGGTGTAACCCCTTGAAGTTGGTAAATGGACCAGTGAATTTAGGATGCCTGGTTTTAGCAAATTTAGGACGTTTTGTTGTTTTGGTTGTAATAGGGATTCCCGGCTCGAGGACTCTTGTCCGATTCTTCCGGTTGGAACTCCCTCTTATGAGCTCTATTCTAAACATGGTGTTCGTCCCATTACCTTTAATGAGACATGGATCCGATACACGAAGAAAGATGGTGTTTTACAGTGGCCACAAAATGGTAGCTTTGAGCCTGATATATTAGATAATTTGGAAACAAATTTGTTAAAAAAAAATGCCCGGCCGGCAATGTTTGACTCTCTCCGTCTTTGGCGTAAAGAAGCCAAGCAGAGAGAAATTAAGCAGGCAAAAAGAGATAGAAAAGCGAAGGATATGACAATCATGCAGGCTGCCCAACAGTTCAAAGACAATGAGACTGATTGAACGATTGAGGTCTCAGACAGACAACATCGTATGGCAATAGATAGATGCTACCCTGTGTTGCCCACTTCTCCACAGAGTAAGTATCTTGACGAGGATCCCTTAATGTCTCATTTATTGAGATTGCCTCCGCCTTATGTACCAGGAGCTAATGCACCCTTATTGTTGCCACCTGTCCAGCAACCTGTTGTTCAGCCAGCTGGTCCGGCTCTTCCGCAATTGGCCCTTCCTACATTGCCCCGCCTCCTTTGCCACTAACTTCTGTACCTCAGTCTCCTTCATCTTCGGTTCCTCTTGTCGCTACTAGTCCTTCTCTTCCTCTGCTTAATACCTTGTCTCCAGTTTTGCTGTCTGATTCTTCCCCAACTCGCAAACGGTTGGTTGATACTGTTTCTGGTCTTTTCTCCCCCCTCTTTGGGTCTTTTAATAGGACTCCTGCTTTTTCTCGAAGGCAATCCCGTAGTCAAATCCCGGATTCTGACGAACAAGTTGTGTTGGACTCTCTTGCTCACAAATGGATCATGAGTGGTCCACAGTATAGTGTACCCGATATTTTGAGTACCTTTCTCCAGTGGAATGCGCCCACGCAGAGATATGTTTTTAATGTCATGTGTGATATTATTGTCAAAAGATGGGAGAATATGGAGTTGGATATAACTCCTCAGGGTCTGTTGGACGTGCAGGATAGGTTTGATAAAGGACTTATTGTGGGTGCTGTAGTTGAGGACGTTGTAAAGATACTTGTCACTTTCAGGTCTTTATTTTCTTCTCAGACTATTCTTGAACCTGATCCTGCAATTAGACAGAAAATGAAACATTATCCTATGGGGGAAGTTCCTCCAGTCTGGAAAGAAGCGGTTCCGCAAGCAGGTGCTGTTCAGGCTATCCCTGCTCATTTCCAGCGTATATGGGTACACGTCCCCTGGAAACGATCTGAAGTTCTGGCGCTCAAACCGTCTCTACGGGACCCTCGTAAAAATCCTGCTGGATATTATAAAGAGCTGTCCCAGACTGTTGATGCGTGTATTATGAATTTGGCCGACATTAATATGCTGATGGGGAATTTAGTTCCACAAGCTTTGTGGGCTCGGATTCGTAGGGAGGACCACGACCAAGGTTTAGGTGGTAATTGGGCAGCTATAGCTGCCGCAGATGCAGCACAAGTGGGTGGTGCTAGGCCAGATGATTTGATGACAAAATTGCCTGGTAGAATTATCGCTTTAATGAAGACGACGATGCCTGCCTTTGTGTTAACTGGGATAAGTTAGCTGCGTGTAAGCAGAAGAAAGATGAGAGTGTCTCCAATTTCGTTACTCGTTTTGAGTAACCCTGGGCGGGCAACTTCGCTACGACGAAACAACCCATGAATGCTCTGAATCTTTCAGCTTATGCGATAATTCCGGAAGTAAATTAAATACAAATGTATCCACAAATAGTCGCTGTCCACCTTCAGTACTCATATCTTGACCACTATGATCGATAAACGTCTCCTCAAAACTAAGGGTGGGCGTAGTGGGCGTAATGGGGCTTCGCAAACCTACGCGAAGTGGGCAAAAAACTACACCCACCCATGCACTTCGCGTAGCCCCACTATGCGCCACCCGCCGCCCTCCCTAAATGCTTAAATTAGCTTTAAAATGAATTATAAAACCACTTACCTTGTCCGCTGCGTCCCCGGGGCTCCCTCTCGTCATCGCGCCGCCGGCGCCGCCGTCTTGGATACTAATGTGAATGCGCATTTCTCGCGAGAAATGCGCATGCGCGGGCGGCGCTATGACGAGAGGCAGCCCCGGGGACGTAGCGGACAAGGTAAGTGGATTTATAATTCATTTTAAAGCTAATTTAAGCAAGAAAAAGATAAGGTCGAGAAGAAGACTAAGGAATTAAAAACGAAGGTTCTTTTGCAACAGGCTTATCCCCCTCGTTCTGCCCAGCGCCAGTTTCAACAGCCTCCCCAGCTTCAGAGGTTGTTACAAAAACCTGACCCTTTTGTTCCGCGACCTTTGCTTGGTCCTAATCAGTGTGCCTATTGTAAAGAGGAAGGTCATTTTAAGAATAGCTGTCCGGTTTTATTGCAGCGTAATGGTAGATTTCCAGGACCGTGAGGCCGTGGTGGTTTTTAATCAGCACCTAGAGGTAGAGGGCGAGGTGCGTTGCCTCAAGGACAGCGATCCTTTCCCCCCTCAGAATTCTTTGAAATATTTTGATCAGCAGAATACTCAGTCTGCGCAATATTACAATGACGGTTATTGTGTTGAGGGTGAGGCTCAGGATTTTTATTCTAGTTAGGACAGCCATGGACAAAGTAAGGGAGTCATATTAGTTCCCGTGGATCAGAATGGGCCTTATGTTGAAGTTGTTGCATTGGGTGTTGAAGAGCCATTTCTTATGGATACTGGTTGTTGGACTTGGCCCTTCTGGCAGGTTCACCCCTAATCGTTTTGCTGTTAATATGTGATCTGTGTTGATGATTTTTGGGTCTCTGCGCACTTTTTCCCTGTGTCCCAGAGTAAAGTGCGTGTGTGTAGTAAGGCTGGCCTGCCCTCCCGTAGGAATGCATGGGGAATGTCTGTGTCCCTGGTAGTTCCTGATGCGTGAGGAGTATAGGCTCGAGTTTGGAATGTGCGAACTCGTGAGAGTGAATGCTTCGCAATGATGTATGTGCCATGATTGTGTCTTGTGTTCAAGTGCCACTTCTAGGAGTTGGCATATTAGTGTAAAAAGTGCCTGGAGTGTGATTGGCTGGGGCTGGATGGCAAGCCTGGCTCCAGGAAGTCTGGATGGGCCTGCCCAGTGGTGAGTGTGGAGATTACCATGCTGATGGTTGGGGAGGAGTGCACCTGGTTCCTGAATAGGGCTGGGCTTTCCCCACACAATGCTGGCTCCGCCCCCTGTGGTGCGACTGATGACCCTAGCCCTGCTAGTGAATAGAATGAGGGGCTGAGCACATCAAGGGTGCTCCAAAACCAGCTGCGACTGGTTTCTCCCCTCACCCTGTGACAGAGACAAAGGATTTACAGTATAAGAAGGGGCTGTGTCCCCTTACATTTGGTTCTGTTGTGTTCCAGGATCCTGCCAGAGGGGGCTGCTGCTGTTGCTGGGGCCAGGAGAACCGCCACTTGGATTGTCTCCCTGCCTGGAGACCCAGTGAGCTGGCTCTGGGCCCAGCCTTGCCCCCCTGCCTGCCTACAGACTCTTGCTGGACTTTTTATTGCCTTTAGCTCTGGGAGCGCTTTCCTTTCCCTGCTAGCGCTGAGGAGCGCTTTACTTTTCCCCTAGCGCTGGGTTTGCTTTGCTAACTGTGCAGGTGCCCACCCTGCTTGTGGTTGCCTTGGTGAGTGCCCACCTCGCTTATTTTCTATTATTTGGTCCCCTTGCAGGTGCCCACCCCGCCAGGGGCCTGGCCGCTATTTATATATTTTTAATTTATCACGAGGGAGCCTACCCCTCGGATAGTGATACCCTGCCTGCCTACCTGAAACGGGCCGCCGCACTGCCAACGGTGACCCGGAAGTGTTGGGCCGGCCGGCCAATTGCAGTGCGGCCCAGGGAGAAGGAGCGGAAGTCCCACCCCTGAAGTCCGAGGAGGGAAGAGGAGCACGGCGGCTGAAGGTGCAGGCGGGGCTCTGTTGTGGAAGAGGAGCCCGCGCCGCCCACAGGAGAAGCCTTCTGAAGCTGTCCGGTTCTCCCGCGAGGCTCTCCCGAGTGAGAGAGCCCCGCCTGCCGCCGCAGAGTGAGGAGACACACTGCTCTCCTCCCGAGCAGAGACAACACCGTCGGAGCCCCGAGCAAGGCAGGGAGAGTCCTGCAGCACCGGAGGAGCCCCCGCGACAGAAAGCCGGTGAGTGGGGGCCCCAGGGGCATTCCTTTCTAGAGCCTGAGGGCTCCGGGGGCCATTGTGATCTAGAGTCCCCCGTGAGGGACTCCAACAACCGGCTGCATTGATTTGGAGCCCCGAGGCTCAAGGCGGCATTGTTGGTCATGTTTAGCCCACGAAGGGCTCCGGGGCATATTTTGTTTGTTGAGCCACGAGAGGCTCAAGCCGCCACAGTTGTTCACGGGTCCCCCGTGAGGGACCCCACCGCTCCCCTAGTGAGGTGGCATATTTGATTCACGAGCCTGTGAGGCCCAGACCCGGCCTCATTGTTCTTCGAGCCCTGAGAGGATCTTGGGCCCCAGTTGTTCTTTGAGCCCCGAGAGGCTCCAGCCCATATTTGTTTTATGAGCCCAGAGAGGCTCTAGGTGCCATTGCTTTACAGAGCCCAGCGAAGCTCAGGGGCAGTTAGTTGGTCAGAGCCCGAGGCTCCCACGCTGTATTTTGCCCCACCATTGTTCTTGAGCCCACGAGGCTCCAACGTTGGCATCATCATTGTTTACAACTGCCCAGCACTTTGTGGGCAGTTGCCACGTTTAGGTTTGTGTTCTTTGCTGCCTGCGCAGCCTGCCCTGACATTTTGGACTAAGGGCATTCCAGCCCTTGCGAGGCCAGTTGGCCTGGGGACAGTTCTAGTGTTGTGCCATGTGCACCTTGCGCAATTTATGTTATTACCTTTGGTAAATGTGACCTGCTTAGGTGATTGTTTTATGTTATTACCTTTGCTAAATGTGACCTGCTTAGGTGATTGTTTTATGTTTCTTTACCTTTGCTAAATGTAACCTGCTTAGGTGATTGTTTTATATTTCCTATAGGTCCTGATAATAAGGTCCTAGTTCCCTGCGTGATTTTCCTAAGGTGGTTAGGGTTGCGTAGGAGGTATTTACCCTTTACCAGTGATTACTGGTTGTGTGCTACATGTACTATTTTGGTGCTACAGTCATTATATGTCTATGTGCTAAGTGTTATACCTACAAGTATTACTCCTACAAAGTGCTAATTACAACAAGTACTAATTCTAAAAGTGCCTACCCCTGACAGTGGTCCATGTGGCCCTGTCCTGTACATAATCCCCTGTAAATTCTGCCTGTGCCTGTTGGCACATTGTAAAGTGTGTGTTTTATCTAAGGTGTTTTTGCTATAATACAAAGGCAATTTTTTTATATAACCTTGTGTGGAGTTTCCTTTGTTGTGGGCCTTGGGTGTTGTTGATGGGTGCGCGCACAATTGCTTTACACATCGCCTCCGAGATTAGCCTTGCTGCTCGCATCACGTTACCTAGAGGGTGAGCAGGGGTTATCTTGGTGTGTAACTCCCTTGCCCTGACTTGGGAATGGTGATCTTTGACTGACTTTGGCACGAGCCTTGGCCAGCCAGGGGTCCCGTTTCTAACACTAGTGCGATGAGAAGTTCTATTATTCACTCCAAACTCCCTGGGGCACCTTTGTCTGGCTTAACTAACGTTTCTGTAGGATTTTCTGATGCCCCAGTTGCTAACCCGGTTTCTTGTCCTTGACTCTTTCGATTGGTCCTTACAATCTGGAAGCTCCGCTTATTTTAACGACTGGTTGCGGAGAGAATTTGTTGGGTTTGGACTTGTTGAAACGTCTTCATGCAACATTGTATTGTTCCCCCTCTGTTGTGCACCTTACTTTAGGTGAGAAATTGGTTTCTCCTATGTATTTGTCGAAAGACCAATTCCCACCTGAATTACAGTCTCTTCCTGCTACGCTTTGGGCTACAGGTCCGAATGCTGTTGGTCTGCTCCAGATTCCGCCTTACGTGGTTACTATTAAGCCTAATGTTAAATTACCACGCATTCCGAAGTATAAGATTTCCAATGATGGTGAACGAGCTTTGTTGGCTATTATCTATGATCTAGTTCAGAAGGGTGTGGTCGAAGAGACAAGAGGTAATGTTTGTAACAGGCCTGTTCAACCTGTCCTTAATCGTACTGATCCTTCTCAGCCTCCTGTATATCGCAAACGTGCACCTCAAGGTTATTGTGAGAGTCCCTCCATTTATAGTCAGGCTTTGAAATCTCAGCTCGATGCTTTCATTTTGCCCCCAGGTGCCACTCTGATTCAGTATGTAGATGATTTGTTAGTTGCTGCTGATTCAGAGGATGTTTGTAAGGATGTGACTGTTTCACTGTTACGTCACTTGTCTGACCTACATCACAAGGTGTCCCCCTTTAAGTTGCAATATTGCCGCCAAGAGGTAACCTAATTAGGTCATCTCTTGTCGAAGTAGGGAAGACGATTGACCCAAGAACGAATTAAAGCAATTGCGCAAATGTCTGTACCATCCACACAAAGGGAGGTATGTGCCTTCCTGGGCATTACCTCTTACTGTAGACAATGGATTCCGAATTTTTCTTTGTTGGCTAAACCTCTGCTTGCACTCACGTTGAAAGATACACCCCAACCTCTTTCTTGGACGGATGAATGTCAGAAAACTTCTGCCTTTGTGTTAGGTACTCCAGATTACAGTAAGCCTTTCACACGTTACGTTCACGAAAGGGAAGGTTGCACGTTGTCAGTTTTAACGCAACAATTTGAAGACAAGCAATAGCCATGTCCCTTTTTTCGGCTACGTTTGATCCAGTAGCCAAGGCATTGCCTAGTTGTCACAGAGCTACAGCAGCGGCAGCAATCTCCATTCGTCAATCAGCTGGATTGGTGTTAGATAACACTCTTGTGATATGGTACCACATGCAGTGGATACTCTTTTGAATAGAACAAAAACACAACACCTCACGAGTGCTCGCTTGTCTGGATATGAGCTGACGCTTTTGGCTAGCCATATACACATCAAGCGGTGTAATACTTTGAATCCAGTAACATTGTTGCCCATTCCGGAAGAGAAAGACACTCAAGAACAGCATGATTGTTTTCTCTGAACAGAGGAGGAAACGAAAGGCAGAATAGACTTAAAAGACACACCACTTGTGGATCCGGATGGGATCCTATGGGTGGATGGGTCTTGTTTCAAAGTTCCAAATGGCAAGACGACTGCAGCTTATGCTGTTACCACCTTGTATACGGTAGTGGGGACAGCACGTATTTCACAGAATTCAGCCCAAGCAGCTGAACTGATTGCCCTGATGAGAGCGTGTGTGTTGGCTAAGGGAAAGAGAGTGAATGTTTACACTGATAGCCAATACGCCTTTGGTGTGGCTCATAGCTACGGTCGTTTGTGGAAGGAAAGAGGATTCTTTACTTCCCATGGGACTAAGATACAGCATGGTCAGTTCGTGACTGACCTACTCGAAACACTTGCTTTGCCTACCCAAATTGCAATAGTGAAGTGTAGTGCTCATAAGAAGATTACTGATGATGTGGGTCGCGGGAATGCTTTTGCAGACGAGGTAGCGAAAGAAACAGCGAGAGATGCTACGAGTCGCATGTGTGTTGCAGGGCCTGCAAGATGGGTCAGAGAGGGAGGAATGTGTGAGGACACAATAGAAAGTGTACGAACGATTCAGGAAGAAGCTACTGTTGGACGGAATTGTCAGAACAGCGTTGGCTGTTACCAGATGCCTATGTACTGCCTGTAGTTACTATGGCACATGGTCCAGCCCACATTAGTGCAAAAGGCATATGCAAACTTCTGGCTCCAGTATGGCAGAATGAAGGAATTCCTAAATGTGCGGAGAATGTGGTGAAGCATTGCATTGTTTGTTTAATGCATAATCCAGGAAAGGGAACCCCAACTCCAGCAGGTCATTTTGCTCCCCCAACTTACCCTTTTGAGGTACTACAAATTGATTACATTCATATGGATAGTTGTTATAACCTCAGGTATGTTCTGGTGGTGGTGTGTGCCTTTTCCAGATGCGTAGAGGCCTACCCCCTAAAGGACAATACTGCTGGCACATTCTTGGCAAGATGGCGGCGGCGTCTTAGATCGCTGTGAGAGGCTCCACTGACCAGTACCTCGCAGTCCTAAAATGTGCTGGATATGCTTATTTTATGGACAAATAGGCGGCGGTGCAGTGTAACTCAATGCGGAGCTAATGAGATCTGAGAGAAATAACAGTTTCTCTTACACCGGCTACATCGTGACACTGTAAAACACTGGCAACAAAGTAGCGCTTCAGGACTCACTTTCTGCTATCGGCTGCTCTCGGCTGCGGCGCTGGAGGCTGGATGGAGGGGCTCTGCGCTGGGAATCTGCAGAGTGTGGCGGACTCGGCTACAGCCTCGGAGCTCTGCTCCCGCCTTACCCTCTTCTCCTCACTGATTGGGTTTGCGGTGTTACGCTTTCTTGGACACACCCGAGGTGCCGGAGGCGCTGGAGACGCTGCGGCTCAGCGCGGTGTGGGCTGTTTTCTGGACAGTCCTGTGGTATTGGTCGATCCTCATTCCTTCTCTGAGAGCAGCCCTTTCTCCCTGGTGGACACAAGAGAGATGGCTCCAAAGAACGCGGCTACGGCGGCCGCTGCTGCAGCTTCTAAAACTCAGGCAGCAAAACAGGCTCTCCGTGATCGGGAGCTGGCAATGAAACGAACCGGCACACAAGGTTTAGGCGGGACTCCGGGCTCCGGTTCTGGCCCTGAAAATATTCAAAATTCGACACCATCAAAGCAAGCTAAATCCTCAAAGCAACCTCAACCTTCTGAGGTTCTGTGACAATTGTAAGTGGTGTTTTTAACTCGCACGAATATGGTCGAGTCTGGTATCTATGAACCGCAAATGACGAGTTTAGTGGGTGTACGCAGTTTCGCTGCGCTAACCTAAACCGTTCGTTTGTTACGTGGGTATTTCTATCTGTACCCACGGGTTCCATCTTAGATACGGCATCCATTTTGTCTCTTGCCCTCAAGAAGCCAGCGAACGGACGCTGTCCGCTTCGCGACCCTGGGACTCCCAAGATATTTGCGGAAGACACATGTCTTTTGTAAGTGTCTTTATGATGAGGGGGATGATACTGTAAGGCAGATGGCCCCGCTCGAGGCTCATCTCGCCGTGCCGGTTTATTGTCTTAGCCGTGCATCTCATTAGGCACGTCCCTTTGATGCCTGTATCTCGTGTTCTCGATACCTCCCTTTTACACCCTTTCCGATCTCCCCACTGTCTCCGTCTTCCTCTACACCTGTTCTTGTTCCTATTCTGATCTGTTTTATTGCCGATTGGAATGCACTAATGTTGGGAAGATGGGTTTTTACAGTTGGGAACCGCCAAATGTTTCCGCACTTATGTTCCGGGCCTTGTGTGTATCAAAGTGACCAAAGCGACCCCTCTGGGGGATAATTATGGGAACCGGGTCATAAACTTTTGTGTTCAATGTAACTCTATGGGAAAACCATGTATAAAAGGAGCGATCCGCAGAACCAATTTGAAGCAGACACTCTGAACTACACTTGTTGTACTTCCGTGATTTCTGTGTTTCCCTGCAGCAAATAAACCTTGAATCTTTGACGCCGAAGGAAGTGTCCCGTGTCTCTGTGATTCATACGCCGGAGCAGGTTACCCACGAAGGTTTCAGGTGTTGTGCCCTGGCACCGCTGGGTTCTAAATAACCCAGTCCTTCAGTTGGCGCCCAACGTGGGGCTGCATCAGTGGTACCGGTCCAAGCCCGACGATCGTGAGGAACTTCGTGTGAAATCTCCGAGGGAAGGTGCACTCCGCTTCATCGATCCTGTTGTCGAAATAAGTGGCCCGAAGACTTTTCCCGCGAAGATTCCCGCCTCCGGACGGCTGCGACGGACTGCTGCCCTGACTGTAGACCTGTTTTGGCGCCTGGCGTAGACCTTGGTAGAGCGAGACGATTGACGGGCCTTCCTGGTGACGCCATCGATCTTTGAGTTAAGTATTTGTGGGTCGCTCCCAGAGTTCTTGGTTGTGGTTGCTTAGTGGTTGCATGGTTCCATTGCATTTGTAGTTCTTGGTCCTTTGTTGTATTGTTTGACGACTGCAGCCGCCAAAAACCGAGGGTTTTTGCTTTTTGCTGGGGCTTGGTAAATCCCGTAACCCTTGAAGTTTGTGAAACTCGGCTAGTGTGCAAGATGCCTAGTTGCAGTACTTTGTTTAGTTGTTTCAGACCTTGTGGTATGGATTCCCGATTGGAGGACTCGTGTCCGATACCTCCGGTTGGAACTCCGACTTATGAATTATACAGTAAACATGGGCTAGGCCTGATTACTTTTAATGACTATTGGATCCGCTATACGAAGAAAGACGGTGTCCTTAGTTGGCCACCTCATGGTAGCTTTGAAACCCCGATTTTAGATAACCTAGAGGCTAAATTATTTGCGAAAAAGTCAAGGCCGGCCATGTTTGATGCCTTTCGGTTGTGGCGTAAAGAAGCCAAACAGAAAGAAATCAGACAGACTAAACGAAATCAGCGAGATAATGTTGCTACCATTGTAAAGAAAGCAGAGCAGTTTCAGCGTGATAAGGAGGTTAAGGAAAAGGAAGTGTTTGATAGGCTACAGCGTATGTCCATAGATAAATGCTATCCTGCTTTGCCTACGGAGTCGGATAAGAAGGAAGAACCAGTTGAGGATCCTTTAATGTCCTATCTTATGAAGTCGCCACCTCCGTATGTGCAGGGTACCACAGCTCCTGTGCTTCCCCCTGTACCGGTTCCTGCACCTATTCTTCCTTTGCCTGTTCCTCAACCTGCACCCGTTCTTCCGACTGTTCCTGCTCCTTTGCCTGTCGCTATCCCTACTGCTCCTCCGCTTCCACATACTCCTGCTCCCGCTACTGCACCTGCTCTGTTAACTCCTGCTGTTGCTTCTGTTTCTACTCCTTCACTTGTTAGTCCTGTGTCCTATACTTCTCCCTCTACTCGTAGTCGTAATTCTCCTCTTGCGGCTAGTTTCTTTCATTCGCTTGGACCTGTTCTTGGGTCCGCTGGTTCGGATGGTCCTCAGAGACGTAGTCAGCTTCCTGGTAACAGAGAACGCGCTTCGCTATATAATATGGCGATGGGTTGGATGATGCATCCTCTTCGAAATCCGCCACGCGTTGTACTCGACACATTTTGTCAATTCAATATACCAACCCAGAGATTCGTGTTTGAAGAAATGTGTAAGGTCCTTCGCGATCAGATATCGGCCGACGCACCTGACGAGGTGCTGACCACTTTGTCTGATCTACAGCTTCAGTTCTCAACTGGACTGATAGTGGATACCAACGTTCGACGTGCTGTTGAGCGGTTGCTATCTTTTCGTCCCACTCCTATACCCCAAGTCTTGTTTGTTGAGGATGTTGAAAGACTGCCAGATGAATCTGGTCAATTTCCTATGCGCGAAGTCCCGCCGGTATGGATGCCAGCTGATCCTAATGCTCACCCTCCGACATTGGCGCATTTCCAGAGAGTGTGGATACATCTCCCATGGAAACGCTCAGAAGTGTTACAGGTGAAGCAATCTCTGCCTGACCCTCGTAAAAATCCTGCAGGGTACTACAAGGAATTATCGCAGCTCGTAGACGCTACGATAATGAATCTTGCCGATATTGATATGTTGTTTGGCAATGTTGTTCCGCAACCGGTATGGGCTAAGATTCGTCAGGAAAACCATCCCAATGAATTAGGTGGTGATTGGGCGGCCATTATAGTGGCTGATGGGTTACAAACTGGTGGTGCTAAACCCGACCAGTTGATTGCTGCTCTCCCTCAAAGAATAATAACGTTAATGAAAACTCTTATGCCAGCTATGAGGGTAAATTGGGACAAATTATCAGCTTGTAAACAGAAGAAGGACGAGAGTGTTTCCGACTTCTTTACGAGGTTTGAGGAGGCATTCATTGATCATAGTGGTCAGGATATGAGCACTGAGGGTGGTCAAAGGTTGTTCGTGGATAAATTTGTTTCCAACTTATTGCCCGATTTGAGCAATAAATTAAAGAATTCAGAGAGTGCGTGGGCCGTTTCTACTTCAGCTCAGATATTGGCCACGGCACAATATTATGAGAACAGAGAGAAAGAAGAGAGCGACCGCGCTGATAAAAAGACGAAAGAGCTTAAAACTAAAGTGTTGCTTCAGCAAGCGTTTCCTCCACGTTCGAATCAGAATGCGCCCCAACAGAATAGATCGCAGTCGCAATCGAATCGATCGCAACCTCGTAATGACTCCTCTTTCCAAAGATCCTCGTTAGGGTACAATCAATGTGCCTATTGTAGACAGGAGGGTCATATCAAATTCAATTGTCCTGTTCTGAGCGATCGAAATATTGGTAATTCGTCTAGAGGAGGTCGTGGTGGTTCACAGCAAGCAGCACGTGGTAGAGGTCGCGGTGTTCAAAATGATCGTTCAGATAACTCATTAAACTCTAATAACTGTTTTGATCAACGTGGATCATCGCAAGGCCGATCTGCGCAGTACAATGTAGACGATTATTACGTCGATCAGGGAACTGACGACAGTAATTACTAGGACAGCCAAAGACAAGGAGAGGGAGTGGTATCAGTTCCGGTTGATCAGAGAGGGCCTTACGTCGCAGTTGCTACATCGGGCGTCGTTGAGCCTTTTCTGTTGGACACTGGTGCAGCGAAAAGTTCCATTATGCATTCGAAACTCCCTGGCGCACCTTTGTCTGGCTTAACAAATGTTTCCGTTGGATTCTCTGGCGCCCCCGTTAGCAATCCAGTTTCTCGCCCTTTGCCCCTTACAATTGGGCCTCGTGAGCTAGAAGCTCCGTTGATTTTGACTACTGGTTGTGGTGAAAATCTTTTGGGCCTGGATTTGCTTAAACGTTTGTATGCAACTTTGTATTGTTCTCCTGCGGGTGTAAAGCTTACGTTAGGAGAGAGGGTTGTCTCTCCTATGTATTTGTCTCTCGATAAGCTTCCACCGGAATTGAGTTCTCTTCCTCCGTCTTTGTGGGCAACGGGTCCCAATGATGTGGGCCTGCTTGACATCTCCCCTTATGTTGTTCAGTTGAAATCTAATGTGCGATTGCCACGTATTCCCCAGTATTGGATCTCTCTTGATGGTGAACGAGCATTGTTAGCAATCATCTATGATTTGATCGAGAAAGACGTTATTGAAGAGACTCGGGGAAACGTGTGCAACAGCCCTGTACTGCCCATTCTTAAACGTACTGATCCTTCGAAACCACCTGTTTATCGTTTTGTTATCGATTTACGGGAAGTAAATAAAATTGTGATTCCTCAGTTCCCCGTTGTGCCTGACATCACGGCGCTACTGACTCTGATTCCAGCTTCTGCATCGTGGTTTTCGGTGATTGACTTGAAGAATGCGTTCTTCAGCATCCCGATTGCAGAGGAGAGCAGGGACCTTTTCGGTTTCTCTCTCGGTGGACGCAGCTTTCGGTTCAAACGCGCTCCTCAGGGCTACTGTGAGAGTCCATCGATTTACAGTCAAGCCTTGAAGGGTCAGCTGGATGCGTTTACGTTGCCGGCTGGTGCGGCCTTAATCCAATACGTCGATGACCTATTGGTGGCTGCAGATACTCAGGACGTTTGCAAAATTGCTACGGTGTCGTTGCTGCAACATCTCTGCGAGTTAAATCACAAGGTGTCACCTTCTAAACTCCAATATTGTTGTCAAGAAGTAACCTATCTAGGTCACTTATTGTCAAAGGAGGGAAGGCGGTTGACCCCAGAGAGAATTGCAGCAATTGCACGAATGGCTGTGCCACAAACCCAAAGAGATGTGCGTGCCTTTCTAGGTATTACGTCGTACTGCAGGCAATGGATTCCTAATTTTTCATTGCTAGCGAAACCATTAGTGCCTCTTACGTGCAAGGATGTTTCAACTCCTTTACCATGGACGGAAGAATGTCAGAAAAGTTTTTCTGAATTACGTGATTCATTGTGTTCGGCTCCTGTGTTAGGTACTCCTGACTATAACAAGCCGTTTACATTATATGTTCACGAAAGAGAAGGTTGTGCGTTGAGTGTCTTAACGCAACCTTTTGGTGGTAAGCAACGTCCATGTGCATATTTTTCCTCGACCTTGGACCCAGTAGCTAGAGCATTGCCGAGTTGCTTGAGAGCAACAGCGGCAGCTGCGGTCTCCATCCGACAATCAGCAGGATTGGTCATGGATAATATGCTTACGGTGATGGTTCCGCATGCAGTCGACACTCTTTTGAATCGTACAAAAACTCAGCACTTGACGAGTGCGAGGTTTTCTGGGTACGAGTTGACGCTGTTGGCAAGCCACATTCAAATAAAACGTTGTAATGTCCTGAACCCGGCAACTTTGTTACCAATTAGCTCAGAGTCAGATGAAATAACAGAACATGATTGTTATTTGAGGACAGAGGAGGAAACAAAAGGTCGAGTGGACCTTAAAAACACCCCATTGGAAGACCCAGATGGAACGCTGTATGTGGATGGTTCGTGTTTTAAGTTGCCGAATGGCGATGTGACTACTGCTTATGCTGTTGTAACGTTGAATACTGTTGTTGAGACTGCAAGATTGAATCAGAATTCTGCCCAAGCTGCAGAGCTGATCGCTCTCACCAGAGCGTGTGTGTTAGCGAAAGGGAAACGTGCGAACGTGTTTACCGACAGCCAATATGCGTTTGGCGTCGCCCATAGTTTTGGACGGTTGTGGAGAGAGAGAGGTTTTCTAACATCGCATGGTACGAAGATTCAGCATGGCCAGCTTGTGAACGACCTCTTAGATGCGCTTACGTTGCCTAAGCAGGTTGCGATTGTTAAATGTAGTGCGCATCGTAAGGTGACGAATGATGTTGGTCGTGGTAATGCGTTTGCGGATGAGATTGCTAAGGAGACTGCCCGGAACCTTAGCACTCGAATGTATGTGACGAGTTCGGTTAGGTGGCCTATAGAGTCGAGTATGTGCGAAGACACTATTGAGAGTGTGAAAGAAATTCAGAAAGAGGCCACCGAGACTGAAAAGACGAAGTGGAAAGAAAGTACGGGAAAGTTGGATGCGAATGGTTGTTGGATTGATTTGTCGGATCAGAAAAGATGGTTGTTGCCTGATGCGTATGTACTGGCCGTTGTGACAATGGCACATGGGTTAGCACATATTAGCGCGAAAGGTATTTGTAAGTTGTTGTCTCCGGTGTGGAGGAATGATGGTATCGCGAAATGTGCTGAACGCTTGGTTAAGAATTGTATGGTGTGCATGTTATACAATCCTGGCAAGGGAACCCCAACTCCTCCTGGCAGTTTTGCTCCCCCTTCATGTCCCTTTGAGGTGATTCAATTGGACTTCATCCATATGGAGCGATGCAATAACCTGAAGTACGTTTTAGTTGTGGTTTGCGCATTCTCCCGATGGATCGAGGCCTATCCTCTCAAAGACAATACTGCTTTGTCTACTGTGAAAATCCTACTGAAGGAATACTTTCCTCGGTACGGAATGCCTAGAGTCGTGTGGTCAGATAACGGAAGTGAGTTTGTGGGAAGTGTGATGAAGAGTGTGTGTAAGGGCCTTGGAATTAATCAGAAATTCCATAGTGCCAATCATCCCCAGTCAGCTGGTTTGGTTGAAGGGTATAGCGGCACCCTTAAGCTAAAACTAGCAAAGATTCAGGCTACGACTGGTCTTTCGTGGCCTGACGCTTTACCCTTAGCATTACTGTCAACTAGGGCGACTGTACACTCTCGAGTAGGGCTTAGCCCCTATGAAATAGTGTTCGGTCGTCCTGCGAATGTTTGGGGGGTTCCTAGGCCAGGTATGTTCTGTGATCTTGAATATCCAATGTTGATCGATTATCTTCATGACTTGACTGCTAAACTGAGGTTAATTCACCAACAGGTTCACGACGCACTGCCGACGCAGACGGAGGGTCCAGGCCACCAGCTCCAGCCCGGAGATTGGGTGGTGACGCGCAACTTTTCGTGCAAGAACAATTTGGATCCGAGGTTCACTGGACCCTACCAGGTTCTCCTTGCCACGAGGACTGCTGTTCGTCTTGAGGGACGGAAAAACTGGGTGCACGCCACCCACACCAAAAAAGGTCCCTATCCCTTTGCCGGCAGACCCGTGGGTGAGGAGAGGCATTGCATCAACTGAAACCGAAGGATTGCCGGCGTTTGTACCTTTTAGCGACGCACAACCTGTCGGAGAATCCTCAGTGCAGCAGAAAGACATCGTTGAACATTTGTCATCAAAAGACTCAAGACCAGAACACTCAACTGATCAGCAGGACGTTGTCTCATCAAAGGATCCTTTGTTTGACGAACAGACACGTCCTGGGAAAGCCCGATACTTTTTGCGATCTAGCACCAGAGACTAATAAAAGATCCTGTTCTGTCCCTTGACAATTGTATTATCCCGCTTTCCGTGATCAGTTTGAACATTCGTATTATTGTGATTATTTTTATATATATTCACTGAGTTTCGTTCCTTACACCTTTTGCTTCCATAGCTGAGAAACATTGTTTTTGCATACATATATATATTTGTGCAATAAAGGCCGTAGGGCCGCGCGCGTACTTCCTTCTGCTTAGTTGGTCTTGACGCTAGGTTAAAGACCATCGGTTCCTGGGAACTCCTAGGGATTGACTACTGCTACGCAGAACGAAGTGCGTCAAGAAACGTTGCGGACGGTCGTAGGGAATGGCATTTTCGAAGTTGATGGATTTGGAAGAAGCTCAAGCTCAAAGATTCAAGCTGCAGCAACTTAGTCGTACCAAATGTTTTATGTTTCAAATATTCGTATTGTTTTTGATTGTTTCTGCATTAATGGCGGGTGGGGTGTATTACACAATGTCTTACTTCTTACCTTCTGCTACACCTACTCCTACCCCTGACCCTAAACTTACCTCCACTGTTTCCCCTCATTCTTTTCATATCTTACCTGAACACGAGCAGGCTAGACGTGCAGAATTCCGCAACAATTCCTTTATTCAGCTCCTCCATCAGCATCAGTTAGTGGTTAACACTACTAATTGTTGGGTGTGTGGGTTGATGCCACATACTACGGATAAGGGAATCCCATATCTGGTGTTGCCGTATAGTTCCCAAGGGTCTGCTCGAGCATTTCAAACAATGTTTCGAAGCGCACTAGGTTTCCACCCCATTCGAGAACCACGCTCCCCCTACTCTGGTCCTACCTCGTATCAAAAACCTTTGTCTATAGCAATAGAGGATTTAGATAGTGATATCTATGATCCATCGCTTATTCCTGAAGAAGAGGTACAAGCCTACAGGGTCCTGAGTAGAGGCGAGTATAGCGTGTTCACTAGTGAAAAACAGCTTAAAAGCTCACCTCCGATATGGGTCGTACCCCACATTGGTAATTTTTGTCTCATAGGTCGTGGCCGAAGATCGAAAGCCCGACTTGGAGAGAGTGCTTGCACTGAAAATTACATTCTGCCGATGGTCTCGTCCCCTGTGTTTCTGGCTGCCAAGGGTACATACTTTATCTGCCATGATCGTGCGTACGCATGGTTGCCCTCTGACTTTATGGGCTCATGTTTTATCGCAAAATTGTTGCCTCCGACGTTTACTGTAGATGCAGATTATCACAAGACTAGAGTTGTGAGAGGCGTAATTAGCGAAGAGGACACTGCCGGTCAAGAGGCAGGAGACTTTTTCAAGGGTTTCCTCCCGTTTTGGGGACCTATGGTTAATAGTAGGAACCTGAGACAGTTGACTCGAGTGGTGGAATCGACAGCTAACATTACTGCCAGTGCCCTTGGTAATATCACCACAGAACTTCAGGCGGATAGACTTATGACGTTACAAAACCGTATGGTTTTAGACGTGATCTTAGCAGATCGTGGTGGGGTATGTAAGGTGATCCATTCGAGCTGCTGTATTTTCATTCCTGATAATGCTCCGACCGTTTATCAAGCCATCTCGAAGTTGCATAAGATCTCCGAATCCATACACGTGGATGTAGGAGATTGGACGTTACTTGGGTGGTTTTGGGGCCTGATGTCAACTTGGGGTTGGAAGATTCTGATGATCATCGGAGTCGTTGTAGCGTTCCTGTTCATGTGTTGCCTTTGTGTGCAGTGCGGTCCTGCCTTATGTGGCCTCTGTGCTACAACGTGTATGAGACAGCCTCCTGTTACCAAGGGGACTCGGTTGGACAGAGCTATGCTACAGCAACATCTAGATGGTCTGATGAATATTGAGTATGATTCCGACTAGTGCTTGCCTACATGAGGGCAAAAGGAGCGTCTGAGGTTCCGTGACAATTGTAAGTGGTGTTTTTAACTCGCACGAATATGGTCGAGTCTGGTATCTATGAACCGCAAATGACGAGTTTAGTGGGTGTACGCAGTTTCGCTGCGTTAACCTAAACCGTTCGTTTGTTACGTGGGTATTTCTATCTGTACCCACGGGTTCCATCTTAGATACGGCATCCATTTTGTCTCTTGCCCTCAAGTAGCCAGCGAACGGACGCTGTCCGCTTCGCGACCCTGGGACTCCCAAGATATTTGTGGAAGACACATGTCTTTTGTAAGTGTCTTTATGATGAGGGGGATGATACTGTAAGGCAGATGGCCCCGCTCGAGGCTCATCTCGCCATGCCGGTTTATTGTCTTAGCCGTGCATCTCATTAGGCACGTCCCTTTGATGCCTGTATCTCGTGTTTCTCGATACCTCCCTTTTACACCCTTTCCGATCTCCCCACTGTCTCCGTCTTCCTCTACACCTGTTCTTGTTCCTATTCTGATCTGTTTTATTGCCGATTGGAATGCACTAATGTTGGGAAGATGGGTTTTTACAGTTGGGAACCGCCAAATGTTTCCGCACTTATGTTCCGGGCCTTGTGTGTATCAAAGTGACCAAAGCGACCCCTCTGGGGGATAATTATGGGAACCGGGTCATAAACTTTTGTGTTCAATGTAACTCTATGGGAAAACCATGTATAAAAGGAGCGATCCGCAGAACCAATTTGAAGCAGACACTCTGAACTACACTTGTTGTACTTCCGTGATTTCTGTGTTTCCCTGCAGCAAATAAACCTTGAATCTTTGATGCCGAAGGAAGTGTCCCGTGTCACTGTGATTCATACGCCGGAGCAGGTTACCCACGAAGGTTTCAGGTGTTGTGCCCTGGCACCGCTGGGTTCTAAATAACCCAGTCCTTCACTACACCCCGACCCGGCCCTTCAGTGGTTGATCTCTTAAGAAAAATACCTACCCCGTCCACCCCTCACCTATCTACGACTACAGTGATGGCTGATCCCTCCTCTCCAAGACTGGAAGCTACAGGTGAGACGGGGAGCGGGACAGTAAATGGTGTTCATGAACCTAGTCGGGAGGGGGAGAAGTCAAAGAAAACGATTTATGTGCCTGTTAATAACCAATTGAAGCTTATTGAAGACAATAACCTGCATACATCTCCCTGTGCCACCTTTGCTCCTACAAATACTGAAGATACTGATGGGTCTCCGTCTCTAATAGACACTATGACTTTGACTGTGAGTAATGAGCCAGAGCCAGAGCTTGAGCACGAACATGAATTAGAAATTGAAACTGGCACTGGGAAATCAACTATACCTCAGGTGCAAGATGCAGGGAAAAATAATAAACCTAAAGGAAATGCATCAAAATCATTAAAACCACATAAGGAATGTAAGGACTATACTGTATCCGATTCACTGGATACCGATAGAGACCCCTCTGACTTCTATTCCATATCTGAAGGGGCCGATGATCTGAGATGGTCACATGAATCAGAGTTGGAATCAGAGGTCAATACTGGCACTGGCACTGGCACTGGTTCTGATGCTAGTGCGATAGAGATTGACCATGACCCAGCTCGAAATGATTCCAGAGAGGGTAAGAGGACGTTAGATGGAAGCTGGAGGACATGGAGAATCGTCTTTGACGCAATAATCTCCGTGTCCTTGGGATCCCGGAAAAAAGTGAGGGAGATGATATACGCTCTTTCATTATTCAATTATTTAAAGACACTTTACCTGAACTAGCCTCCTGGAACTGGGACTTGGAAGTGCAGCGAGTCCACAGAGTTCCATCTACCATGAAGGCGTCTTCATTACAAGGAAAGTATCCCATGCAGTGTTGGTATACTTTGGTAACTTTCTCCTCCGTCAGGCCATTGCTGACAAAGCAAAACCCGAAGCCCGGCGAACTAGAAACAATATCTCTTATTTTGTCAGGCCTGACTTTTGCCACACTACCGTAGAGAGAAGATGGCGGCTTCGCCAAATGATTAAACCATTTATGGATAAAAACGCTCAAGTATATCTTAACAACCCTGCTAAATTGAAAGTTATCTGCAAAGGTCAGGTTAAATTCTTCACGTCGGAGATTAAAGCCAAAGAGTATCTAGACAGCCTAACATAAGCCTAGAAAAACCTATATAATGTAGTCTCTCTCTTTTTAGACATCTCGCTTATCTTAGCTATATATTCAAATAATTTCTTGTTAGCTATGTAATAGGACGGTAGATTCTAAAATAATCCTATTTCTCTATCTTTTTGATACACTACTTGAGCACTCTTTTTTTTTTCTTGTGTACATGTTTTTCAAATCTATTGGGTTTTTATGCATGTATTGTTTAGGGTGTTTATGGTACTAGTCACGGACCACCTCACCATCACTATAGACTCTATTAGAGTCTAAATGCCTCATGGATTGGTGAGTGGGGGGAGGGGAGTTGAGGGTGGGGGCAGGGGGGGAGAAATAAAAAAAATAGCAACTTCAGACAAATAAATCAATGTCAAGCAATCTTTTTGTCTATAATACAGGATCAAGTGACAGCTAAAAGGAGGAAAGAGATAAATCAGAATAAGAACCTGTGGATTGAAACATGTATATATATATTTTACCATGCGGTCACGTCTAAGTCCAGAATTGTCATCTTAAATGGGGAGATTAAAACTTTGTAATTGGAATATTGCAGGCCTTAATGACAGAAATAAAAGGGCACAGCTATATCAACTATTGCAGCAAGACCCGGTTGACATACTGTGCCTAAAAGAAACTCATATAGCAGATTCCGATAAAGATCTGTTGAAGATCCCAGGGTATGTGATCGTAGCCACTTCCCAAACATCTAAAACCAGGGGGGTTGCAATTCTGGCCAAATCACTACTTGGTAATCCTAGACGCAAATTAGCTGACAACACGGAAGGTGGGCTATAGTACAACTAGAACTGGGTCCCACGATCTGTGCAATTTACGGTTCAAACTTAGACGACCCTACAACATTCAGGGATCTAGATCTAGAACTAGCCTCCTGCTCCTCTCCTCTTATTCTCTGTGGAGATTTTAACATTTCATTGGGGGCTTATGTACTTAATCAATTGCCCCTGAACTATAATGGCCGTAAGCCTAAGGTATATAGGGCCATACGCCAATTAATGGATAACCATAAACTGATTGCCCTGACGAGAGCTGTGTTGGCTAAGGGAAAGAGAGTGAATGTTTACACTGATAGCCAATACGCCTTTGGTGGGGCTCATAGCTACGGTCGTTTGTGGAAGGAAAGAGGATTCTTTACTTCCCATGGGACTAAGATACAGCATGGTCAGTTGGTGACTGACCTACTCGAATCACTTGCTTTGCCTACCCAAATTGCAATAGTGAAGTGTAGTGCTCATAAGAAGATTACTGATGATGTGGGTCGCGGGAATGCTTTTGCAGATGAGGTAGCGAAAGAAACAGTGAGAGATGCTACGAGTCGCATGTGTGTTGCAGGGCCTGCAAGATGGGTCAGAGAGGGAGGAATGTGTGAGGACACAATAGAAAGTGTACGAACGATTCAGGAAGAAGCTACTGTTGGACGGAATTGTCAGAACAGCGTTGGCTGTTACCAGATGCCTATGTACTGCCTGTAGTTACTATGGCACATGGTCCAGCCCACATTAGTGCAAAAGGCATATGCAAACTTCTGGCTCCAGTATGGCAGAATGAAGGAATTCCTAAATGTGAGGAGAATGTGGTGAAGCATTGCATTGTTTGTTTAATGCATAATCCAGGAAAGGGAACCCCAACTCCAGCAGGTCATTTTGCTCCCCCTACTTACCCTTTTGAGGTACTACAAATTGATTACATTCATATGGATAGTTGTTATAACCTCAAGTATGTTCTGGTGGTGGTGTGTGCCTTTTCCAGATGGGTAGAGGCCTACCCCCTAAAGGACAATACTGCTGGCACATTCTTGGCAAGATGGCGGCGGCGTCTTAGATCGCTGCGAGAGGCTCCACTGACCAGTACCTCGCAGTCCGAAAATGTGCTGGATATGCTTATTTTATGAAGAAATAGGCGGCGGTGCAGTGTAACTCAATGCGGAGCTAATGAGATCTGAGAGTAATAACAGTTTCTCTTACACCGGCTACATCGTGACACTGTAAAACACTGGCAACAAAGTAGCGCTTCAGGACTCACTTTCTGCTATCGGCTGCTCTCGGCTGCGGCGCTGGAGGCTGGATGGAGGGGCTCTGCGCTGGGAATCTGCAGAGTGTGGCGGACTCGGCTACAGCCTCGGAGCTCCGCTCCCGCCTTACCCTCTTCTCCTCACTGATTGGGTTTGCGGTGTTACGCTTTCTTGGACACACCCGAGGTGCCGGAGGTGCTGGAGACGCTGCGGCTCAGCATGGTGTGGGCTGTTTTCCGGACAGTCCTGTGGTATTGGTCGATCCTCGTTGCTTCTCTGAGAGCAGCCCTTTCTCCCTGGTGGACACAAGAGAGATGGCTCCAAAGAACGCGGCTACGGCGGCCGCTGCTGCAGCTTCTAAAACTCAGGCAGCAAAACAGGCTCTCCGTGATCGGGAGCTGGCAATGAAACAAACCGGCACACAAGGTTTAGGCGGGACTCCGGGCTCCGGTTCTGGCCCTGAAAATATTCAAAATTCGACACCATCAAAGCAAGCTAAATCCTCAAAGCTATAAGGAGGAAAGAGATAAATCAGAATAAGAACCTGTGGATTGAAACATGTATATATATATTTTACCATGCGGTCACGTCTAAGTCCAGAATTGTCATTTTAAATGGGGAGATTAAAACTTTGTAATTGGAATATTGCAGGCCTTAATGACAGAAATAAAAGGGCACAGCTATATCAACTATTGCAGCAAGACCCGGTTGACATACTGTGCCTACAAGAAACTCATATAGCAGATTCCGATAAAGATCTGTTGAAGATCCTAGGGTATAATGTGATCGTAGCCACTTCCCAAACATCTAAAACCAGGGGGGTTGCAATTCTGGCCAAATCACTACTTGGTAATCCTAGACGCAAATTAGCTAACAACACGGAAGGTGGGCTATAGTACAACTAGAACTGGGTCCCACGATCTGTGCAATTTACGGTTCAAACTTAGACGACCCTACAACATTCAGGGATCTAGATCTAGAACTAGCCTCCTGCTCCTTTCCTCTTATTCTCTGTGGAGATTTTAACATTTCATTGGGGGCTTATGTACTTAATCAATTGCCCCTGAACTATAATGGCCGTAAGCCTAAGGTATATAGGGCCATACGCCAATTAATGGATAACCATAATTTGCGAGATGTCTGGGACTTAAAAAAACATCATGATTCCGGTTTTACTTTCTTCTCATACCCCCATAATAAATACGTCCGAATCGATTACATCATGACCTCCTTGATGGATCCGGAAATATTAGATATAATTAAATCCCCAAGAACAATATCGGACCATAACGCACTTACCCTTATCATCAACCTGCCTAGTCATAATATACCCAAATCACAATGGTCCTTTGACAGAAAGTTACTTGTCAACGTGGAATATATAACCCATATAACATCTTGGGCCCAGGGTTTTTTTTGACTGTAATAGATTTAGTGCATCTAGACTGATTGTATGGGATTGCTTTAAAGCAAAACTAAGGGGTGAAACTATCTCTTTTGTTGCCAAAAGGAAAAAGAGAGAAGATAACAACAACCTTGAGCTCAATCGTGAGTTGTCCAATCTCGAAGCTCAACATGCAACCCAGATCCATCAAGGAGACCTAGCCCATGACACTCTTCATAAAATATTAGTTTTGAAAACTGAAATCAACAGCTCATTAATTAGGAAAGCCGCAGAAACATATGAATCAAACAAAAGAAGTTCATATGAATCTGGGGAAAATGTTGGCAGGTAGTTAGCCCTACGTACACGTCAAAAACAATCCTATAATAACATAAAAATGATTGAGTACGAGGGTCACCAATTTACTTCCACACAGGATATAATTGGAGCATTCCAGAGGTACTATCAAAAATTATATCAAAATGAAGATCAATACTCTAGCAGAGATTTAAAAACTTTTCTTAACAACTGGCTATTAGAGATAGGCCACAATCCACTGATTGATGAATCAATTAAAGAAGAATTGGATAGGGACATTTCGATTGTAGAACTGGAACGGGCGCTAGCTGAGCTCGCAAATGGCAAAGCCGCAGGTCCCGACAAAATTCCCTTGGACCTCTACAAAATATTAAACAAACAAATACTACCCTACATATTAGATCTTTTTCTAGGGGTCCAATGAAATTCAATACCACGGAATCTTGGAAGCATACCAATATAGCGATTTTTGCTAAAAAAGGCAAACCCCCACATCTCCCATCATCATACAGACCCATTTCTCTTATAAACTCTGACTCCAAATTATATGCCAAGGTCCTAGCTAATCGGTTGAGTCGGGTCATCGAACGTCTTGTCTCCCCGTGGCAACATGGCTTCATCCCGGGGAAGGGTACCACAGATCATACCCGCAGAGTCATTGCCCTTTTTGACATCATGGGCGCCACGGGGGGTAGGATGTCGATGATCCTACTCGATGCCGAAAAGGCATTTGACCGTGTTTCCTGGCAATTTCTGTGGAACATACTGGCGCTGAATAACATCAGGTACAAATTCATCAATGCTATAAAGGCCCTATATGTTGGACCACAGGCTAAACTTAACATCTGTGGCTCTCAGTCGGAGTTTATTGAGATACAAAGAGGCACAAGGCAGGGCTGTCCCTGTTCCCCGTTACTATTTGCCCTTTATATAAATCCCCTTATTTTGAAATTTCTTTCCTCACCTCTTATTAAACCTGTTACGGTGGATCGATTCTCAACAAAAATTCTGGCCTATGCCGATGACGTGGCTGTATTAACAACAAACCCAACTGAGGCAATTAGCGAAATTGAACTAATTACTTATACTTTTGGTATTTACTCAGGCTATTCCCTTAACAGGGATAAAACAATCGTCCTATGCACAAATAATACGATATTTGAAAGCCCTTATAAAGTTAAACAAGCCACATATTTAGGGGTCATTATATCCTCCAACGTGAGCGAAATTAACCACCTTAACTATACCCCCTTGAATAAGAAGATAAAAGAAGATCTTAGAAGAGTGGACAACTTACATTTGTCTATTATCAGAAGGGCCAACTACCTAAAAATGAACATCTTCCCAAAAATACTCTATCTATTTCGAACAATACCGCTCTTGGCCGGGGGTAGTTATATAAAGACTCTTGACTCCTCCATGTCTAAATTTATTTGGAGTTACGGTAAAATTAGAAGGGCTCTACCATATTTAACTCTACCGTTAGGAAGGGGGGGATTAGCTGTCCCCAACTTAACATTATATTTATGGGCAACACTTATCCAACACATGGGCCCTCTGTTAAATTCATTTACGGTACGTAATAATGAACAATATTATATCCCTTCTATCTATGAGCTTAGCCTGGGGACTAAATGTCAGGGGCTATTCCTGAGGCAGGTTGAACCATCTTATTTTAAAAAAATTAAGTTCAAAGTTATTGTTGATGCCTGGAAGGTTTGGAAATTTACATCAAAACAACTGAAGATCCCTAAGTTCACTAAATACACTCCCTTGTGGAATAGTTCAATTATTCCGGCTTGCCTTAATGATAGTACCTCCCGGAGATGGGCAAATATAGGTATTCAGACAGTGGCAGATTTTTTAAATCCAGGTGGTATTACCACCTTTGAATGGCTTCAACAGAAATATACCATTCCTGCCACTGACTTTCTTAAATATTTTCAAATATCTACATATATTCGTAATTGCACTCCCAGAATTGAACTAAACCACACTCATTTTTTTTCAATTGTTGGGAAACAATCTACCAGTATAGGTATCCTGTATCAATTGTTTCTGGAAAATGTTAGAGATGATTTGGAGCGAGTAGAGCAAGCTTGGGCTTTAAGGTTGACTAATCCAAATATAGACATTGATCTTTCTTTAGCTTTATCATCAAAGTTGTTTATTGCTTCCAACCTTAAAGCTCAATATTATAGAGTTATATATGACCTGTATTATACACCAGCAAAATTATTCTCATGTTGCTTGCGGGCTGATGACAACTGCCCAAGATGTAAACAACCTCAAGCAAATTTAATCCATATGTTTGCCGAATACCCCAAATTAGACCTATTAAAAACGATGATAATGAGATTCTGGGCCCAGGTTTTTGGACGGAATATAAAAGATTCAGTAACCCTTTATGTGATGGGCCATGACGATTCTCTGGGGCATAGCATTGAGGAGCAAAGATCCATGTTCTTAGCAACTGCAATTTTACGTATCATTCTTGCTGCCCGATGGAAAGATCTGGAGCCACCCACATTTCAGATGTGGCTTGGTCGTTTCCTCGCCGCATATAAACAGGAGATTTCAATTTATAACACTAGGGGTAAAAAAACTAGACTTCTTGGGAACCAGATTTGGGCCCCAATCTCTAACTGGTATTCCAATGTGAAGTCGCCTACTCTGATTACTATATCTTGATTTGTTAAGATTATATTGTTTAAAGTCGGTACTGAGTATATAATCTTGGATATGTTGATTTTTCTGGTTTGTCTTTTTCTATTTTTCTAACAGCAGATGTAGATATTAATAGGCATAATTACTCTGCTCTGATTCTTAATATTTCTGAAATATGTTAAGTACATCTGATAATTTTGTATTACTATATTGTTTGACTGAATGTTGCTACAAAAATAAAATAAAAAATAAAAAAGGACAATACTGCTTTGTCTACTGCCAAAGTCCTTTTGAAGGAGTTTTTCCCGAGGTTTGCTTTGCCGCGAATTGTCTGGAGTGACAATGGGAGTGAATTCGTTGGCCAAATTATGCAGAAAGTGTGTACGGGTCTTGGTATTAGGCAAAAATTCCATGCGGCAAACCATCCTCAGTCAGCAGGTTTGGTAGAGTGCTATAATGGCACTCTCAAGCTCAAATTGGCGAAGATTCAGGCCAGCACGATTCTTGCTTGGCCTGACGCTTTACCTTTGGCAATTTTATCTACGAGAACTACTGTACATTCTCGTTTAGGACTTAGCCCATATGAGGTCATTTTTGGGCGCCCAGCCAACGTCTGGGGAGTCCCTCGACCCAAAAAGTATTCTGACATCCCATGCCCAATGTTGATTGACTACTTGCATGACCTCACTACTAAATTACCTGTTCTTCATCAACAGGTTCAAAACGTTTTGCCGGAGGCCTCTGCGAATCCAGGTCACTCCATCCAACCCGGTAACTGGGTCTGCCTGAAGAATTTCCAGCGGAAAAAGAATCTGAAACCTTGTTGGGGCCCGCCTCGGCAAGTTCTGCTAGCAACACGTACAGTAGTAAAGGTCGTCGGAAAAAAGAACTGGGTCCATGGCGTGCACTGTAATAGGGTACCTTTGCCTCTACTTTTTGATCAGTGGGTTCGCAAGGGTATAAGTGACAGTGAAGGCGAAAGGGCCCCTCGATTTGTACCTTTCAGTAGTGCACGCCTGGATCGAACGAACTCTGAGAAAGAAGACAACGACGTGTTGAAAGAAGCTGTACCGTCACATCTGCGATTGAACACAGTAAATCCAGAGACTTTGTTTCAAGAACAAACGATCCCTAATAAGACTCGGTACAACTTAAGATCCAGATCAACGAAAGACAATTGAACTTCCTTTTTTCCTTTTTTTCTGATTACACTTTTCGAAAGACATTTTCTTTTTCACTATCCATCAAGTTGCAGGATCACAGTAGGAGTCTTAAGCTGTGACCTGAGTAGTGACAGTAGGTCTGCAGGACTTGCAGTGTCATAGGATGGCTAATAATCACAGCTAAGTGACCTAGGAAGATTGCCGTGAGCAACGCTTTAGAGAATGGATATTAAAGTGGAAAGCAGTGATAAAAATGCAAAAATGAAAAGTAAATGTAGAGAATTATTGGTTGGTCCATGTGGCATAGCCTTATGTATTTTAATATGTTCATGTATTTTATTGGCTTGTGTGAGTTGGGTTGTTTACACTATGCAGCAAGCACCTGTTACAACTTCTGTTTCCTTGTCTTTTCCTACTACTTCCTCCCCACATCAGTTTCATACACTCCCAGAACATGAGCAAATTAGGAGAACAGAATACTTCAATAATTCATTCATTCAGTTTTGCATCAGCACCAACTGGTAATCAACACTACTGACTGTTAGGTTTGTGGGCTCATGCCCCATAACACAGAGAGAGGGATGCCATATTTAGTCCTTCCATTTTCCTACGAAGGCTCCGCTTTGGCCTATTTGGCCATGTTTTCTAATGTTTATCAGAATCAACTTCGATATCCTCCTGGTAGTCCATATGGCGGTGGAGGAGATTTTAGTCACAGTTCTTTGATAAAGGGAATAGTGGCCATGGCTAGAATCGCTGAGATTAGTAAGATTCCCGTTGATGAGAAAAGACCATATGATGGCTGTAATCTGACTTGTTATGTTACTAGCCTTACAGATAAGGCTAGACGAAGGAGATCCCCACCAATTTGGACTGTACCTCATCGAGGTAACTTCTGTCTACAGATCAATGGCCAAAATGTTAAAAATCAACAGGAGAAGAGTGTCTGTTCCCATACGTATATCTATTCACCTCAGATTTCCTCACCGTTAGTGCCATCACAAGGCACATATTTTGTCTGTCATGATAGAGCCTATACGTGGCTTCCTACTTATTTTTCAGGAACTTGCTATGTGGCTTTTCTTCTTCCTCCAACCTATACTGCTCCTTCAGGTTACCATAGAAAGAGATATGGCAGAGGGGTTATTGATTCTAAGGACACAGAAGGACAAGAGGGAGGTGACTTTATCAAAGGGTTGCTTCCTTTCTGGGGCCCAATGGCAAATAGCAGAGACATCAGACAGCTAGTTTGTGTTGTTGAGGCTACCATAAATGTAACTTCTAGAGCCTTAAGTAATCTGACAGCTGAACTTCAGGCGGATCGCCTTATGACTTTGCAGAACCGGATGGTTCTAGACATTGTCCTTGCAGATCGTGGAAGAGACTGTAAATTGATCAGGTCTAGTTGCTGCATTTACATTCCTGATAATGCCCCTAAAGTATACCAAGCCATCTCTAAGTTACATATAATTTCCGAGTCTATACATCAGGACACAGGAGATTGGTCTGTGATGGGATGGTTTTGGGGACTACTGTCCACTTGGGGATAGAAGATACTAACGTTCCTTGGAATGGTCTTGGCCATCATTTTTTCTTGTTGTCTATGTTTACAGTGTGGCCCTGCCATCTGCGGTCTTTGTGCCACCATGTGTGTCCCAAGGCCTGTGTCACAGAAAACAGAGAACATTAAAATGATGTTGCAGCAACAGCACAATGACCTCATGGCCATTGACATCGACTCAGACTAACTTGAGTCTTTTTTTTGTTTTGCCTGAGTAACAGCAAAAGGAGGGTCTGAGGTTCTTCGGTTTCTGACTTCGTCCCGTATTTAGCTGCCATTTTGTGTCTCGTCGCCATTTTGTGTTGTCCTTACTCAGGCAGCACGGCGAACGGAGTGTTTTTGCTTTTCTCAGCTGCTACGTGTCTCTTCTGTTAAAGAGTAACCACTGCCCTTGTTTACGAAATCGATGTCCGGGGTCTAGCCGAGTTCGGTAATCCATGTCTGGGTTGATTGATCCCTGTCTCGACTGACTATTTGGCTTCTCCTATTCTTTCCTTGCATTATCTTCTCCAACTGGCCTTCACTATTCTTGCCTTGTATTCTCTTGTTACACAACCATCCTTTGAGGCACACAAATACGTCCTGCCACCTGCAAATTGGATTGTCGGTACTAGCACTGATTAATTTGTTGGGAGGGGTAACACACGGGGTCTGAAAGAGGGGCGTATTTGAGACACCTGATAGCTTGTTTTCCAACTTTTCCTGTTGGCTTGCTTTGTACGTACAGGGAGTAAACTTTGTAAATATGTGTGGTATAAAAGATTGTGCGCCACGGATTGAAGTGGCAGTCTCCTCAGAACATACCTTGTATGTACTTCTGGTATAACTGTGCTTGGCCGCAGCTAATAAACCTGGCTTTCTACGCCCAACAGAGTGTCTCATGTCTCTGTTCGACAAGGCAGGTGAACTCGGGGATTTAAGGCGTGCCCTGCGCCACCAGGCCCATAAGGCCCGGTTCTCAAGAACTACTAACTCTTCTCTCAGATGTATATCGCTACCATCAAACACTCAGTCCTTTCCTTTGGCCATTTCATACTTGTTGACCCAACAACGTTCCAAACTGGTATATGGTACTCTACCACGAAATATAAAACATTTAGTTTTTCCAGTGGTGCCATGAGGAGTAAACCTGTACTCCTCAACTTTCTTAAGAACCTCATCCTTCCATTCCAATGACAATGACTTAGCTAAGATAATGGTCTCATTAAACACTTGGTTGAATCTCTCAACCATCCCATTAGACTCTGGATGGTAAAGAGAACATGTTTTATGAACTATGCCTCTTGAAGATAAGAACTCTTCCATTTATCTTGAACACCATTGTCAGGTAAAATTGACTCAGGCACACCTTTCTTAGAAAATAACTCCTTTAGACACATAATAACATGTACAGAATCAATTACTGATAAAAAGAACATTTCAGGCCAACAAGAGTACATGTCAACAATGACCAAAAGATACATTTGTAAACCATTGCCATGTACAGGTCCTAAAATATCTAAAGCAATGTCTTGCCAAGGACTTGAAGGGTGTCTTCTCACAATCATCGGTTGTACTCTAGAACATTTAGATTTGTCACTCAAGGTACACGGAACACAGTCTCGCACAATGCACTCCACCAACTTGTCCATGCCGGGTCACCAGTATGACAGAAGCAATCTTTCCTTGCATTTGGTAAGCCCCGCATGAGTGGCATGAGCTAAATCCACGAATTCATTCCTGAGGCTCTCAGGTGGAATTAATCTAGTACCCAAAATAACAATCCATTCTCAACCGACAATTCATTCCTCAATACCAAAATGGTCTAGTAAACTTAGATCCCTCCTTAATGCTTGTCAAGCACTTATGCACAAAAGACATACCTTCGTTAAGAGTAGAGTCAATGCCTAACGCCTTACTCCACCTCTTTTCAGAAATGATATCATGATCCACCACACAAACCCACTCCTTGCATCCATCTGAATCCTCATCTTCCAGAGATTCTCCAGGAACGAGACGTGATAACACATCTGCAACATCATTCACAACCAGGAATGACCCATTTGGTGATCCTGCTGGAAATTAAATCAAAAACTTTTTTATTAAAGATTTCCACTAAAGGTTTATGATCACTATGGACTTCAAAATCAATTCCCCAAAAGCAATTTCTTCAACTTTTTTATAGCCCAGAAAACTGCAAGGATTGTCTTTCTGCAACTGAATACCGTGTTTCAGCATCTTTTAAACTTCGAGTTAAGAACATGATAGTTCGCATGCCAGAGAAAGTGTGCTGTTGTAAAACTGTACCAAGTCCTTTCTCGCTCGCATCAGTGGTTAAAATGGGCTTGAACCTGGGATCAAAACTCTTAAGAGAAGGAGCATTGCTCAATTTTCCTTTGACACTGCTAAATTCATTTTAGCAAAGTTCTGTTCATTTAAATTCAACTCCCTTACGTAACAAACACCTCATTTTTATAGTATATTCAGCAACATTTTTTACAAATTTTCCATAGTATTCTACCATTCCTAGGAATTTCATCAATTCATTCTTGTTAGTAGGAGAACTCATATTTTAAATGGTATTCACCAGATCACTCTTCAGCTTGACCCCCTCACCAGTTATATTATGCCCTAAGTAATTTATAGAATCAGACCCAAATCTGCTCTTCTCCATTTTTATAGTGAGATTGCAATCACACAACTTCTTTAAAACAATCCTCAATCAAGCATCATGTTCAACTACATTATCACCAAATACAGAAATGTCATCTTGGTATATGAACTCCCTTGCTTGACCTTTAGGAACATTCTCCATGGCACGTTGGAAAATTGAAGAAGCAGAGACTAAGCCAAATGGCATTCTAATAAATCTAAATGTGCCAAAGGAGTTATAGACGATGTGAGATCTCTACTGGATTCTTCCAACTCAATCTGATGGTATGCAGAAGCGAGGTCGATAGTGCTAAATACCTTCGCCCCACCAAGTAAAACTAACAACTCTGTAAAGTTTGGTAGTGGATATCTATCTACTACTATACACTTATTTAGCTGTCTTAAATCAATGCAAATATGTAAGTCTTCATTAGGTTTCCTAGCAGCGACTACTGGAGCCAACCATTCTGTCCCCTCGACTTCCACATTGATGCCACAGCTCTTTAGTTTAGACATTTCTGTGTGCCTGTCAAGCCTCACAGAAAAAGGAAAATTTCTTACCTTGCAGCATACAGATACCGCATTATTCTTAAGTATAATTCTATGTTGATAACCTTTCAAGCATCCCAACTCTCATTTGAAAACACATGGAAATTAATTTTTTAGATCATGTAAAAACTCATCCTCACCATATTTTATCACAGAATTCACTTTATCTTTAATCTGAATGGGAGGATCAGAATTGGGATCAATAAATACCCGTAAGTCACCCTAATGTAACCAACTAATTATACAATACCTTTTGTATTCAATCAACCCAACAAAATAGCCATGCAATTTGATAGGCTTACCTCTGTAAGCCAAAGGAACAATATTAGGTTTCCTCGCCGCATATAAACAGGAGATTTCAATTTATAACACTAGGGGTAAAAAAACTAGACTTCTTGGGAACCAGATTTGGGCCCCAATCTCTAACTGGTATTCCAATGTGAAGTCACCTACTCTGATTACTATATCTTGATTTGTTAAGATTATATTGTTTAAAGTCGGTACTGAGTATATAATCTTGGATATGTTGATTTTTCTGGTTTGTCTTTTTCTATTTTTCTAACAGCAGATGTAGATATTAATAGGCATAATTACTCTGCTCTAATTCTTAATATTTCTGAAATATGTTAAGTACATCTGATAATTTTGTATTACTATATTGTTTGACTGAATGTTGCTACAAAAATAAAATAAAAAAAAAAAAAGGACAATACTGCTTTGTCTACTGCCAAAGTCCTTTTGAAGGAGTTTTTCCCGAGGTTTGCTTTGCCGCGAATTGTCTGGAGTGACAATGGGAGTGAATTCGTTGGCCAAATTATGCAGAAAGTGTGTACGGGTCTTGGTATTAGGCAAAAATTCCATGCGGCAAACCATCCTCAGTCAGCAGGTTTGGTAGAGTGCTATAATGGCACTCTCAAGCTCAAATTGGCGAAGATTCAGGCCAGCACGATTCTTGCTTGGCCTGACGCTTTACCTTTGGCAATTTTATCTACGAGAACTACTGTACATTCTCGTTTAGGACTTAGCCCATATGAGGTCATTTTTGGGCGCCCAGCCAACGTCTGGGGAGTCCCTCGACCCAAAAAGTATTCTGACATCCCATGCCCAATGTTGATTGACTACTTGCATGACCTCACTACTAAATTACCTGTTCTTCATCAACAGGTTCAAAACGTTTTGCCGGAGGCCTCTGCGAATCCAGGTCACTCCATCCAACCCGGTAACTGGGTCTGCCTGAAGAATTTCCAGCGGAAAAAGAATCTGAAACCTTGTTGGGGCCCGCCTCGGCAAGTTCTGCTAGCAACACGTACAGTAGTAAAGGTTGTCGGAAAAAAGAACTGGGTCCATGGCGTGCACTGTAATAGGGTACCTTTGCCTCTACTTTTTGATCAGTGGGTTCGCAAGGGTATAAGTGACAGTGAAGGCGAAAGGGCCCCTCGATTTGTACCTTTCAGTAGTGCACGCCTGGATCGAACGAACTCTGAGAAAGAAGACGACGACGTGTTGAAAGAAGCTGTACCGTCACATCTGCGATTGAACACAGTAAATCCAGAGACTTTGTTTCAAGAACAAACGATCCCTAATAAGACTCGGTACAACTTAAGATCCAGATCAACGAAAGACAATTGAACTTCCTTTTTTCCTTTTTTTCTGATTACACTTTTCGAAAGACATTTTCTTTTTCACTATCCATCAAGTTGCAGGATCACAGTAGGAGTCTTAAGCTGTGACCTGAGTAGTGACAGTAGGTCTGCAGGACTTGCAGTGTCATAGGATGGCTAATAATCACAGCTAAGTGACCTAGGAAGATTGCCGTGAGCAACGCTTTAGAGAATGGATATTAAAGTGGAAAGCAGTGATAAAAATGCAAAAATGAAAAGTAAATGTAGAGAATTATTGGTTGGTCCATGTGGCATAGCCTTATGTATTTTAATATGTTCATGTATTTTATTGGCTTGTGTGAGTTGGGTTGTTTACACTATGCAGCAAGCACCTGTTACAACTTCTGTTTCCTTGTCTTTTCCTACTACTTCCTCCCCACATCAGTTTCATACACTCCCAGAACATGAGCAAATTAGGAGAACAGAATACTTCAATAATTCATTCATTCAGTTTTGCATCAGCACCAACTGGTAATCAACACTACTGACTGTTAGGTTTGTGGGCTCATGCCCCATAACACAGAGAGAGGGATGCCATATTTAGTCCTTCCATTTTCCTACGAAGGCTCCGCTTTGGCCTATTTGGCCATGTTTTCTAATGTTTATCAGAATCAACTTCGATATCCTCCTGGTAGTCCATATGGCGGTGGAGGAGATTTTAGTCACAGTTCTTTGATAAAGGGAATAGTGGCCATGGCTAGAATCGCTGAGATTAGTAAGATTCCCGTTGATGAGAAAAGACCATATGATGGCTGTAATCTGACTTGTTATGTTACTAGCCTTACAGATAAGGCTAGACGAAGGAGATCCCCACCAATTTGGACTGTACCTCATCGAGGTAACTTCTGTCTACAGATCAATGGCCAAAATGTTAAAAATCAACAGGAGAAGAGTGTCTGTTCCCATACGTATATCTATTCACCTCAGATTTCCTCACCGTTAGTGCCATCACAAGGCACATATTTTGTCTGTCATGATAGAGCCTATACGTGGCTTCCTACTTATTTTTCAGGAACTTGCTATGTGGCTTTTCTTCTTCCTCCAACCTATACTGCTCCTTCAGGTTACCATAGAAAGAGATATGGCAGAGGGGTTATTGATTCTAAGGACACAGAAGGACAAGAGGGAGGTGACTTTATCAAAGGGTTGCTTCCTTTCTGGGGCCCAATGGCAAATAGCAAAGACATCAGACAGCTAGTTTGTGTTGTTGAGGCTACCATAAATGTAACTTCTAGAGCCTTAAGTAATCTGACAGCTGAACTTCAGGCGGATCGCCTTATGACTTTGCAGAACCGGATGGTTCTAGACATTGTCCTTGCAGATCGTGGAAGAGACTGTAAATTGATCAGGTCTAGTTGCTGCATTTACATTCCTGATAATGCCCCTAAAGTATACCAAGCCATCTCTAAGTTACATATAATTTCCGAGTCTATACATCAGGACACAGGAGATTGGTCTGTGATGGGATGGTTTTGGGGACTACTGTCCACTTGGGGATAGAAGATACTAACGTTCCTTGGAATGGTCTTGGCCATCATTTTTTCTTGTTGTCTATGTTTACAGTGTGGCCCTGCCATCTGCGGTCTTTGTGCCACCATGTGTGTCCCAAGGCCTGTGTCACAGAAAACAGAGAACATTAAAATGATGTTGCAGCAACAGCACAATGACCTCATGGCCATTGACATCGACTCAGACTAACTTGAGTCTTTTTTTTGTTTTGCCTGAGTAACAGCAAAAGGAGGGTCTGAGGTTCTTCGGTTTCTGACTTCGTCCCGTATTTAGCTGCCATTTTGTGTCTCGTCGCCATTTTGTGTTGTCCTTACTCAGGCAGCACGGCGAACGGAGTGTTTTTGCTTTTCTCAGCTGCTACGTGTCTCTTCTGTTAAAGAGTAACCACTGCCCTTGTTTACGAAATCCATGTCTGGGTTGATTGATCCCTGTCTCGACTGACTATTTGGCTTCTCCTATTCTTTCCTTGCATTATCTTCTCCAACTGGCCTTCACTATTCTTGCCTTGTATTCTCTTGTTACACAACCATCCTTTGAGGCACACAAATACGTCCTGCCACCTGCAAATTGGATTGTCGGTACTAGCACTGATTAATTTGTTGGGAGGGGTAACACACGGGGTCTGAAAGAGGGGCGTATTTGAGACACCTGATAGCTTGTTTTCCAACTTTTCCTGTTGGCTTGCTTTGTACGTACAGGGAGTAAACTTTGTAAATATGTGTGGTATAAAAGATTGTGCGCCACGGATTGAAGTGGCAGTCTCCTCAGAACATACCTTGTATGTACTTCTGGTATAACTGTGCTTGGCCGCAGCTAATAAACCTGGCTTTCTACGCCCAACAGAGTGTCTCATGTCTCTGTTCGACAAGGCAGGTGAACTCGGGGATTTAAGGCGTGCCCTGCGCCACCAGGCCCATAAGGCCCGGTTCTCAAGAACTACTAACTCTTCTCTCAGATGTATATCGCTACCATCAAACACTCAGTCCTTTCCTTTGGCCATTTCATACTTGTTGACCCAACAACGTTACAAACTGGTATATGGTACTCTACCACGAAATATAAAACATTTAGTTTTTCCAGTGGTGCCATGAGGAGTAAACCTGTACTCCTCAACTTTCTTAAGAACCTCATCCTTCCATTCCAATGACAATGACTTAGCTAAGATAATGGTCTCATTAAACACTTGGTTGAATCTCTCAACCATCCCATTAGACTCTGGATGGTAAAGAGAACATGTTTTATGAACTATGCCTCTTGAAGATAAGAACTCTTCCATTTATCTTGAACACCATTGTCAGGTAAAATTGACTCAGGCACACCTTTCTTAGAAAATAACTCCTTTAGACACATAATAACATGTACAGAATCAATTACTGATAAAAAGAACATTTCAGGCCAACAAGAGTACATGTCAACAATGACCAAAAGATACATTTGTAAACCATTGCCATGTACAGGTCCTAAAATATCTAAAGCAATGTCTTGCCAAGGACTTGAAGGGTGTCTTCTCACAATCATCGGTTGTACTCTAGAACATTTAGATTTGTCACTCAAGGTACACGGAACACAGTCTCGCACAATGCACTCCACCAACTTGTCCATGCCGGGTCACCAGTATGACAGAAGCAATCTTTCCTTGCATTTGGTAAGCCCCGCATGAGTGGCATGAGCTAAATCCACGAATTCATTCCTGAGGCTCTCAGGTGGAATTAATCTAGTACCCAAAATAACAATCCATTCTCAACCGACAATTCATTCCTCAATACCAAAATGGTCTAGTAAACTTAGATCCCTCCTTAATGCTTGTCAAGCACTTATGCACAAAAGACATACCTTCGTTAAGAGTAGAGTCAATGCCTAACGCCTTACTCCACCTCTTTTCAGAAATGATATCATGATCCACCACACAAACCCACTCCTTGCATCCATCTGAATCCTCATCTTCCAGAGATTCTCCAGGAACGAGACGTGATAACACATCTGCAACATCATTCACAACCAGGAATGACCCATTTGGTGATCCTGCTGGAAATTAAATCAAAAACTTTTTTATTAAAGATTTCCACTAAAGGTTTATGATCACTATGGACTTCAAAATCAATTCCCCAAAAGCAATTTCTTCAACTTTTTTATAGCCCAGAAAACTGCAAGGATTGTCTTTCTGCAACTGAATACCGTGTTTCAGCATCTTTTAAACTTCGAGTTAAGAACATGATAGTTCGCATGCCAGAGAAAGTGTGCTGTTGTAAAACTGTACCAAGTCCTTTCTCGCTCGCATCAGTGGTTAAAATGGGCTTGAACCTGGGATCAAAACTCTTAAGAGAAGGAGCATTGCTCAATTTTCCTTTGACACTGCTAAATTCATTTTAGCAAAGTTCTGTTCATTTAAATTCAACTCCCTTACGTAACAAACACCTCATTTTTATAGTATATTCAGCAACATTTTTTACAAATTTTCCATAGTATTCTACCATTCCTAGGAATTTCATCAATTCATTCTTGTTAGTAGGAGAACTCATATTTTAAATGGTATTCACCGATCACTCTTCAGCTTGACCCCCTCACCAGTTATATTATGCCCTAAGTAATTTATAGAATCAGACCCAAATCTGCTCTTCTCCATTTTTATAGTGAGATTGCAATCACACAACTTCTTTAAAACAATCCTCAATCAAGCATCATGTTCAACTACATTATCACCAAATACAGAAATGTCATCTTGGTATATGAACTCCCTTGCTTGACCTTTAAGAACATTCTCCATGGCACGTTGGAAAATTGAAGAAGCAGAGACTAAGCCAAATGGCATTCTAATAAATCTAAATGTGCCAAAGGAGTTATAGACGATGTGAGATCTCTACTGGATTCTTCCAACTCAATCTGATGGTATGCAGAAGCGAGGTCGATAGTGCTAAATACCTTCGCCCCACCAAGTAAAACTAACAACTCTGTAAAGTTTGGTAGTGGATATCTATCTACTACTATACACTTATTTAGCTGTCTTAAATCAATGCAAATATGTAAGTCTTCATTAGGTTTCCTAGCAGCGACTACTGGAGCCAACCATTCTGTCCCCTCGACTTCCACATTGATGCCACAGCTCTTTAGTTTAGACATTTCTGTGTGCATGTCAAGCCTCACAGAAAAAGGAAAATTTCTTACCTTGCAGCATACAGATACCGCATTATTCTTAAGTATAATTCTATGTTGATAACCTTTCAAGCATCCCAACTCTCATTTGAAAACACATGGAAATTAATTTTTTAGATCATGTAAAAACTCATCCTCACCATATTTTATCACAGAATTCACTTTATCTTTAATCTGAATGGGAGGATCAGAATTGGGATCAAGAAATACCCGTAAGTCACCCTAATGTAACCAACTAATTATACAATACCTTTTGTATTCAATCAACCCAACAAAATAGCCATGCAATTTGATAGGCTTACCTCTGTAAGCCAAAGGAACAATATTAGGTTTCAAGATTGATATTTTATCTTTCAATTTCGTGAGATAAAATGCATTAGAGACAATGGTGATCTTAGCTCCTGAATCGAATAAAACACTAGTGTTTCCCTTTCAACAGTAATACTATCAAAGGAACAAGATTTCTTCTCAGTAGCATTTTGAACTTGTACTACAATCTGCCCACTTTCAAAATCAACAAAATTGTTATCAGAATTATTCCCTTCATAAACTTCTACTCTCTTCACTCTCTGTTCTGGTTTGGTTTTGCACATTAAAGGAACATAACCTTTCCTTTTGCATTTAGCACATGTTAGACCCATTGCTGGACATCTTTTATCATTCGCAAGATGACCAACTTTGCCACATCTGTAGCATCTACGCTCTACTACTTTTTCACCAATCCCTTTTTTTCAACAAAAAACACTTGTCTTTGCCTTTTTCCAACCACTTCTGCTGTTTTTCTTTAACAACTTGTATTTTAGCATCTTTTTCACTGTCCTTTTTTATCACTGCGACACATTTCAATGAATGTTCAATCCTTTTAGCTACTGTAAGAACTTCATCTAAAGTTGGTTCATCTCACAACCAAAGTTCTTCCTTTACATTCTCCACATTGCAACCAAACCTAAACTGTTCACCGATGCGTTCATCAGTTAAGTTTCCAAATTTGCAGGATGACGCGAGTTTCCTCAAATCAGTCACATAACCTTCTATACTTTCCTCATCCTTTTGTGTTCTTTTTGCAAATTGATATCTTTCTAGAATGGTACTGACTTTAGGCAAATAATGTTTATCAAGTTTTTTTATATTCATTTCATAATCATTTAAGTCTCTAGCTTTTGCAGGAGAAAGATCAGGAAGATGATCAAACACATCTTGGCCCTCAGAACCTAGACTGTGAAGTAGTACAGATGATTTCCTCTCTGCGCTAAGTGAATTTCCACATACCCTGGCATATCTTTCAAATACCATCTTCCATTTTTGCCATATTATGTGTGGAATTCCAGGATTTGATTGGAAAAATGGTGCTGCTGTAACATTTTGCATGTTGCTATCTCCTATGGATCACCTTTTTAAAAGAAATATGTGTAATAAATAATGACTACAAAGACTGTAAAATGTCAGTAATGAACGTGTGAACTATTTTTAAAACTGAGATAAGGAAAATGAGAATATTACCACAATTACCAAAACATTAAGTTATATCACATTGCACAACATGGGCAAGAAGTTATGAGAACGTCAGCATTGAATTCAAATTTGCAACTTTCCACAATAAAATAATGTAAATGTTCAAATGGTGAAAAATAGTGGACATTACTTAAATAACATGCTGATATTGTCTTGTAAGAAACGCATGCGTGTCACAGAAAACACGCATTTAACAATGTAGATTAAAATCATTAGTGTGCGTGTCACTGAGGTGGCACGCAGATGTCTTTTAAAAACGTGTGAGTGTCACGGAAGGCACGCAGTGAAAGTGGAGATTAAACTCATGGAATAGTCTGCATGTCACTGAGATGGCACACAGAAGTTTTGTAGATTGGACCATTCAATTCTAATAATAAGCAATATATTTTGAAGTAGTGTGCATGTCACTGAAACAGCACGCAAGATGACCTATTTGGTATCCAAGTAACGTTAGCTACACAAAGATAATGACTCCAAGATGGCCACCATGCACATTTACGCAGCATGAATGTGTATTGAAGTCAATGTCACTGACATTCAAGGAAGCTGTGGCTGGTGAGAACGAACTAACTAACAAGCAACAATGTGGCACGAGAATGCTGAGAAAGACAGTAAGTTTATTTATTTTTTAAACACTAACTCTCGAAGTTTGAAGTTGCTCGTTCTCACAGTCCCATTCGATTTTCATTTAAATTCCTCGATCGTAACATTTAGACCAGACACCAGCAAAATGAAGCAATTAAATGAGATGAGCCCGCAAACAGTACCTCCCAACCCCACATTAACATAAAGAGACGAGTTTTGCAGTGATAGCTTCCAATCCCATATTCCTGATAATCACAGTGATGACGTTACTTAATGTGTACTAAAATTAGTACAAAGTATAAAATATGAGACATAAATTATATTCTTATGTCTGAAATTATTTGAATCTGCACTTAGTTCAGTGCGCAAATGTAATTTTAAATTGGTAATCTCTCACCGCATTTTCATTGGAGTATCTCAGATTTTTATTGAAGAAACCACGTTGTTGAGACCTTCTTAGACTTGCCAACTATGTCAGTGTAGTATTCCAGATGTAATACGCTGGACACAGGGAGGTTATTAAATGTAGATTTATTCTTCTAGAAGATCCCATCCAACCTGCAAGGTAGCAGCATCAAGAGACCACCTCAAAAGTCCTAAAGTTAATACATTCCAAAACTATAACAACTGTAACATTCTACTGTGACAACTATAACATTGTACTATGACATAGAGATAAGAAAGCATGACAACAAGAGTGGTGAGAACATCACACATAGGCTCACCAATACTAGTTACTACATACCCACTCACTGATTCCTAGGTCTATACACACATCCACTCATTCACCCATACAGTCACTCATACATGCAGTCACTCATCAATATAGCACTATCATATGCACTCATTCACCTATACAGACACTCACACACCGCCACTTATCCATAGAGTTACTCACACACCTAGTCAGTCATGCAAAGAATCAATCGTACTCCCATTTACTCACATATACAGTTATACACACATCATCTCACTTATTTATACAGATACTAACAAACAGTTACTCTCATACAATCACTAATACAAGCACACACTCATTCATAAGCCAGTCTCACAATCACTCACTCTCACATCTGGTTATTTATATATTACAACACTCACATATACTGCCTTTAACATATGTAGTTACTCACACATGTACCACTGAGACATCCATTCACTCACCATACACTCATACACACACTCACCCACCCACGTAGCCCTTCACATGAGCAGTCATACACCCATAGACCCATTGATTCACCCACTCACACATCTATGCACAAAGTCACCCACCCCCACCCACCCACACAAACACTCAGGCATCCATACAGAAACTCAGACAACCAATCAATAACCCATATAGACACTCATGTAGCTACTCACCAACCCATGTAGTCTCTTACACACAACTAACAGACTGATATAGACATTCACACAGTTTAGTCACTAACCCATGTATTCAGTAAGACATTTTTAATCACTCACTCGTACAGCATACCCTTCCACGCTTATGGTGGACAAAATGATTCAAAAAAGGAGGTGGTGATGGACAGAGTATCTGAATTAAGCAGAACACTCCTACCCAGTCCAAAGATCAGGGCTTGATCCATCACCGTTTTTTAGCTCACTGCACCGTCCCAGCTCAGAACCTGGCTACATGCAAATTAGTCTGTCCCTGGCCCAGTGCATCATGGGAACAGGGCAGACCAAACTACCAAGCCAATTCTTTTACTGGAAAGGTAACAAGCTTCCGGGGACCGGTTTCTGGCATTACAGCCGTCTTCGGCCCGGATTGCTTGAATCCTGATGGTGCAGTGAGCAAGGGACTCACATCTGAGCATACCCTTCCACGCTTATGGTGGACAAAATGATTCAGAAAAAGAGGTGGTGACGGACAGAGTATCTGAATCAAGCAAAACACACCTACCCAGTCCAAAGATCAGGGCTTGATCCATCACCGTTTTTTAGCTCACTGCACCATCCCAGCTCAGAACCTGGTTACATGCAAATTAGTCTGTCCATGGCCCAGTGCATCATGGGAACAGGGCAGACCAAACTACCAAGCCAATTCTTTTACTGGAAAGGAAACAAGCTTCTGGGGACCGGTTTCTGGCATTACAGCCGTCTTCGGCCTGGCTTGCTTGAATCCTGATAGTGCAGTGAGCAAGGGACTCACATCTGAGCACACCCGTCCACGCTTATGGTGATTCAGAAAAGGAGGTGGTGAAAATGCCAGAAACCGGTCCCCGGAAGCCTGTTTTCTTTCCAGTAAAAGAATTGGCTTGGTAGTTTGGTCTGCCCAGATCTGTTGACTGGGTACGAGTGTTCTGCTTAATTCAGATACTCTGTCCATCACCAGCCCCCTTTTCTGAATCGTTTTGTCCACCATAAGCGTGGAAGGGTATGCTCAGACATGAGTCCCTTGCTCACTGCACCATCAGGATTCAAGCAAGCCGGGCCGAAGACGGCTGTAATGCCAGAAACCGGTCCCCGGAAGCTTGTTTCCTTTCCAGTAAAAGAATTGGCTTGGTAGTTTGGTCTGCCCTGTTCCCATGATACACTGGGCAAGTGACAGACTAATTTGCATGTAGCCAAGTTCAGAGCTGGGATGGTGCAGTGAGCTAAAAAACGGTGATGGATCAAGCCCTGATCTGTTGACTGGGTACGAGTGTTCTGCTTAATTCAGATACTCTGTCCATCACGACCCCCCTTTTCTGAATCGTTTTGTCCACCATAAGCGTGGAAGGGTATGCTCAGACATGAGTCCCTTGCTCACTACACCATCAGGATTCAAGCAAGCCGGGCCGAAGACGGCTGTAATGCCAGAAACTGGTCCCCGGAAGCTTATTTCCTTTCTAGTAAAAGAATTGGCTTGGTAGTTTGGTCTGCCCTGTTCCCATGATACACTGGGCCAGGGACAGACTAATTTGCATGTAGCTAGGTTCTGAGCTGGGATGGTGCAGTGAGCTAAAAAACGGTGATGGATCAAGCCCTGATCTGTTGACTGGGTACGAGTGTTCTGCTTAATTCAGATACTCTGTCCATCACCACCCCCCTTTTCTGAATCGTTTTGTCCACCATAAGCATGGAGGGTATGCTCAGACATGAGTCCCTTGCTCACTGCACCATCAGGATTCAAGCAAGCCGGGCCGAAGACGGCTGTAATGCCAGAAACCGGTCCCCGGAAGCTTGTTTCCTTTCCAGTAAAACAATTGGCTTGGTAGTTTGGTCTGCCCTGTTCCCATGATACACTAGGCCAGGGACAGACTACTTTGCATGTAGCCAGGTTCTGAGCTGGGATGGTGCAGTGAGCTAAAAAACGGTGATGGATCAAGCCCTGATCTGTTGACTGGGTACGAGTGTTCTGCTTAATTCAGATACTCTGTCCATCACCACCCCTTTTCTGAATCGTTTTGTCCACCATAAGCGTGGAAGGGTATGCTCAGACATGAGTCCCTTGCTCACTGCACCACAGGATTCAAGCAAGCCGGGCCGAAGATGGCTGTAATGCCAGAAACCGGTCCCCGGAAGCTTGTTTCCTTTCCAGTAAAAGAATTGGCTTGGTAGTTTGGTCTGCCCTGTTCCCATGATACACTGGGCCAGGGACAGACTAATTTGCATGTAGCCAGGTTCTGAGCTGGGATGGTGCAGTGAGCTAAAAAATGGTGATGGATCAAGCCCTGATCTGTTGACTGGGTACGAGTGTTCTGCTTAATTCAGATACTCTGTCCATCACCACCCCCCTTTTCTGAATCGTTTTGTCCACCATAAGCGTGGAAGGGTATGCTCAGACATGAGTCCCTTGCTCACTGCACCATCAGGATTCAAGCAAGCTGGGCCGAAGACGGCTGTAATGCCAGAATCCGGTCCCCGGAAGCTTGTTTCCTTTCCAGTAAAAGAATTGGCTTGATAGTTTGGTCTGCCCTGTTCTCATGATACACTGGGCCAGGGACAGACTAATTTGCATGTAGCCAGGTTCTGAGCTGGGATGGTGCAGTGAGCTAAAAAACAGTGATGGATCAAGCCCTGATCTGTTGACTGGGTACGAGTGTTCTGCTTAATTCAGATACTCTGTCCATCACCACCCCTTTTCTGAATCGTTTTGTCCACCATAAGCGTGGAAGGGTATGCTCAGACATGAGTCCCTTGCTCACTGCACCACAGGATTCAAGCAAGCCGGGCCGAAGATGGCTGTAATGCCAGAAACCGGTCCCCGGAAGCTTGTTTCCTTTCCAGTAAAAGAATTGGCTTGGTAGTTTGGTCTGCCCTGTTACCATGATACACTGGGCCAGGGACAGACTAATTTGCATGTAGCCAGGTTCTGAGCTGGGATGGTGCAGTGAGCTAAAAAACGGTGATGGATCAAGCCCTGATCTGTTGACTGGGTACGAGTGTTCTGCTTAATTCAGATACTCTGTCCATCACCACCCCCCTTTTCTGAATCGTTTTGTCCACCATAAGCGTGGAAGGGTATGCTCAGACATGAGTCCCTTGCTCACTGCACCATCAGGATTCAAGCAAGCTGGGCCAAAGACGGCTGTAATGCCAGAAACCGGTCCCCGGAAGCTTGTTTCCTTTCCAGTAAAAGAATTGGCTTGGTAGTTTGGTCTGCCCTGTTCCCATGATACACTGGGCCAGGGACAGACTAATTTGCATGTAGCCAGGTTCTGAGCTGGGATGGTGCAGTGAGCTAAAAAACAGTGATGGATCAAGCCCTGATCTGTTGACTGGGTACGAGTGTTCTGCTTAATTCAGATACTCTGTCCATCACCACCCCCCTTTTCTGAATTGTTTTGTCCACCATAAGCGTGGAAGGGTATGCTCTGACATGAGTCCCTTGCTCACTGCACCATCAGGATTCAAGCAAGCCGGGCCGAAGACGGCTGTAATGCCAGAAACCGGTCCCCGGAAGCTTGTTTCCTTTCCAGTAAAAGAATTGACTTGGTAGTTTGGTCTGCCCTGTTCCCATGATACACTGGGCCAGGGACAGACTAATTTGCTTGTAGCCAGGTTCTGAGCTGGGATGGTGCAATGAGCTAAAAAACGGTGATGGATCAAGCCCTGATCTGTTGACTGGGTACGAGTGTTCTGCTTAATTCAGATACTCTGTCCATCACCACCCCTCTTTTCTGAATCATATGCTATTTGTGCAGTTGCAATTGTGGTGGAAGCATCATGCTTGTAAGGAGTGTGTTTGGCTCAGGTTGATAAATTGATCACTTTTACAAGAGCTTGTAGTGTTTCAGAACTGCTTAGAGTGACAACTTTTACGGGCAGTCAGTACAGCTTTGGAGTCATACATGACTTCAGGCAATTTTGGTCACAGACTGGGTTCATAACTCCCTCCGGATTACCTCTACAAAATGAAGAAAGTGTAAGGGAACTTTTGCTGTCCTTACAATTGCCTCCCTAAATTTCAGTGGTCAAGTGCGTAGCCCACCGGCAAAGCACTGATTATGTTACTGTTGACAATAGATATGATGGCCAAATTGCCAAATTCTGTGCTCTGAATTCTCATATCTTTAATTGGGATTTGATGAATGACACATCAGACATCTCAAATTGCAACCTATTCTGGTCTGGAGTGGATACATGGGATGAGGTGAAAAACATGCAAGAAGTGGTGGCATAAGCTGAACAACAAATTTGGATGGGAGCTAGTTGTTCGAAGAGGGACGATAAAGTTTGGGTTTACACTGATGGTAGACCTGTGTCACGTGATAGTCTATTTTCACTCATGGCAAGACACTATCATGGTCCTCAAATGTAGGGAGAGATGCAATGATACACCTCTTTCGACAGTTGTGGTATAATCCTACATTCATATTGACTGCTGAGAACCTCTGTCACTGATGTGTAATATGTCAACAACAAAATGTTGGAAAGAAAACTCTGGCCATAATGAGCCATGGAGGGAATTTAGCAGGTTACTCCAACCAGATGCAAATGGACTTTATAGAAATTTCACTTTGCAACGGTTTGAGATATGTTTAGGTCATTGCATTTTCTCAAAATGGGCGGACGCTTATCCAACATGCAGAAATGTCAGCCTTACAGTAGTAAAATTGTTAATGAGGGAGCTGATTCCACAGTTTGGATTTCTGACTTCTTTAGAGTCAGATAAAGAGACTCATTTTAACAATGAGGTCCTGAAACTGTTATGTGCAGTATTAAAAATTGAGTAGACGCTCCATTGCCGGTACCCTCCTGAGGCTTCAGGCTTAGTGAAGCAAGTAAATGGCACATTGAAGGCCAGATTGGCGAATGTGTGCGCTTTAATTTCTTTGAAGTGGCTTGATGCATTTCCTTTTGTGTTAATGAGACTGAGAAGTACACCAGACAGGAGGACAGGTTTATTACCCAATGAGATCATTATGGGCTGAATGATGAGACAGCCAGCTCTTCGTGCAAACGCTCTTGTCAATAATATAGATTACCTTATTTTGGACTACTTCAATGGACTGTCTGATGTGGTACATTCCATGTCTCACCAGGTTGGAGAAGCTGCCCTTGCAACTAAAAAGAAGCAATGCCATAATCCCAGTCCCAGAGACGGTGAAGATCGTGATTGGAAACCCACTTGAGAGGGCCATACCAGGTGATCCTGGTCACCAATACTGTGTTCAAGTGCGAAGGTCACCCACATTGGGTACAAACAGCCCATACTCACAGAGTCCTATGTCCCCTTGATGATATAGCAGCACCTGTTTCTGATGTTCAGGTGGTTACAGTGAGACAGAGGTAGCAGGTTAATCAAGCTGTTGGGGACCGACAAGCAGATGGGACAACACTAGTTCAGCCTGAGGGGGATCTGAGAGAGTCAAATATTGGTCTCAGCAAGTAGAGTTGACGACGAGAGATAGATCCTAACAAAGGGATTAGTGCATCAATAAAGCTAGTTGTACCCCAAGACCGTTGGCCCAGAATAGGTGAGGTACTGAGATGGTGTCTAACTGAAAGAAGAGTGCAAGTACCAAAGCCAATTCCTGAAAGTTCTGAGCAGTTTGATCAGAGTGAGACTGATGATGAGTGAACAGCTGTAAGGAGATCAAAAAGAGTGAGAGTACCCAGTCAAATGTGCTGATCTCCTGAATGGACCTATCTGGCTGTGAATGAATGGGAGCAGGAATGCCTTGCCTTTTGTCATAACCACCCAACTCCCCCTGAACCTCATTGAAAATAACTTTGTTGTGGATCTGAATTTCAACCTTGGTTTGCTGCCTGAAGGACTGACGCAATTTATCCCGAATGTACCCATTAACAAAGCTGATTTGCATATTTATTAATTCTGAACAGATTTATTGAATTGTGCCTTGATTTTTTTGTGCCCAACTTTTTTGAAATTACTCAAAGTACGCTACCTGTTATTTGCTATTTTTTTATTTGTGTCAGTTAAAGGGTCAGCGTCATGAGAAGTCATGAAGCCTAACACTGGAATCTCTCCTAGATGCAAATGTCTATATGTTGGAATCTTCACTACTATTGCTTTCAAGTTATTTACATTGCTTAATATTCTAAACTTGCCACATTATCTGCCTGATTTAAATCCTGAGCTTGCAACTAATTTTACAGCTGTCAAAACTAATTACACTGGATAAAATGTTTTGGATGATGACATTTTACATTTTAAATTCTCAAAAGCTAATGGTTCATTAAATGTGTATACTAGTTTGTGGTATGAATATATATAGATACAATGGGTGCCAGTGATTGTTATGTAAGTATGCAATTACCTGCATCAGTTGCTGAAGGTTTGAATTACCACAGTTTACCCTTAACATATGGAGCTTCTTTTAGTAACTTCACTAGTTTGTTCTCTCGTACTTATCAATTGCTTTACTATTATTCAAATTAAGATCTGATCTTTTCTGAACTTCTCAGACAACATTTTTAATCGACATCTTGAAGATTCAGAAGCTCAAACTATGGGTTATTTGTTTAGATCGACACAAACTTTGGACTTGGTTTATGCTCATAGAAATAACCTCACATGTAAACTAGGTAGAGCTGAAATTAAATTTAGTAGAGTAGATGAAATAATACAACAGCTAAAAATTCTAAACAACATAAATTGAGTATAACAAATTATAAGAAATGGCTACTTTAGCTTTAGGCTGGCGGCATATAGGAAAACTTTGCATATCTAGAAAAAGATCAAATATTAACACTACATGTGTAGGTATTAATTAACCCTGGGCGAAGGACTTCGCTACGGCCACGGAGTGGGCGTAGTGTTGCCTACTTCGCCCTTTGCAAAGTAGGCGTAGCAGGCAACACTACGCCCACTCCATGAGCGTAGCGAAGTTGCCCGCCACCTGCCTCCCTCCCGCCCTCCCCTACATACCTAATTTCTGCAAAGGCTGAAATAAAAGTAAATAAAAGGCACTTACCTTGTCAGCTGCGCCCCGGGGCTCCCTCTGCTTGTTCGCGCTGCCGTCACCGCCGTCTTGGATACCAACGCGCATGCGCGACCGCCCGCGCATGCGCATTTCTCACGAGAAATGCGCATGCGCAGGCGGCGCGCATGCGCATTGGTATCCAAGACAGCGGTGACGGCAGCGCGAACGAGCAGAGGGAGCCCGGGGTGCAGCTGATAAGGTAAGTGCCTTTTATTTACTTTTATTTCAGCCTTTACAAAAATTAGGTATGTAGGGAAGGCGGGAGGGAGGTGCGTAGTGGGGCTACCCGAAGTGCGTGGGTGGGCGTAGTTTCTCGCCCACTTTGCGTAGCTTCGCGTAGCCCCACTACGCATACTAAGCCCAGGGTTCGTATTAATGCATGTGAACATGCCCTTGTAATTATGAAAACTGGGTAAGATATTTAGAAGGAGTACATCCTGTCTTTCGTGAAGTTTGATATATTTGTGGAATGAATCCTTATAATAATTTACCAAAGGAATTGTATGGTAGTTGCAATGTGGGAACTGTCTTTCCAAAAATGTATCATGAGAAACAAACTGATTCAGAATTAAAAGAAGATTATGGAAGAATAAAGAGAAGTGTGAGAGAAAGTGAAATAGTGGGTGATCATTTTGTAGCTTTAATAACTTCCTTAGGAGTGGTCTTAAACTCACATAAACTTAGAAAGCTGTCTATTATAATTGATAAATTAGCTGGAGGATTTTCTGCTATAGATACTAAAATGATATCGATTAGATTGATGGTGATGCAAAATCGACTTGCTCTTCACATTCTACTTGCAAAGGATAGCTGAGTCTTTTGGTTGTTAAAAGTAAAATAAAATTGCACTTACATACTGGGATAGAGTATAGACTTAAAAAATAGGTTAAAAATATTACAAACTTAAATAAAGACCTGAAAAGTTGAAAAATGAGGGTGCCTGGGAAATGAAAGCGAAAGGATTAACAACTGTTACAGTAACTGGTTAGGTAGCTTAGGTAATGGACTAGTGATTTAAATTTTGCGACTGTTAATGGCAATCTCTTTCTGCATAATGCTGATAATATTAGCTATTTGGGGCAGATGTATCAAGAAATGTTTTAGTCGCAAACGCTGCAAATCTAAAAAAAAACAGCGTTTGCGACAAAAAAATAGGAAAATGGTATGTATGTAAGAATTTGCATCGCAAATTAAGTAATCGCTATATTTGCGATTCCTTAAGTTGCGAGAACAGCTTTTCTGTGATTTTTTGCTATTTCTTATTTTGCGTGGTTCTTTATAATTGAAGTTCGCAATCTAGAAATCGCACAATAAGAAATCGCAAAGAGATGTATGAAAAATTCGCAAATTGCGAATATATGAAAATCACATTTTAAGAAATCGCAATTAACACCAACTACATGCGGGTGGTAACCAGGTTGAAAGTTTAAAAAGGAACCCATAATGGAAAGAAAAGTTTCAAAATGGCTGGACTTTACCCGAGAGCCAGGAGGTTGCATATCCAAGCTCTTGCACAGAGGAGACAGAGACAGGAGAGAATATTCAGACTGCGCATCACGCTGTTCCAGCAGACTGAAGAGGAAATCTATGACAAATACAGACTTCACCCACAAACTGTTTTGGATCTCATTAAGGAATTGAAACCTTTTTTGGAACACCCAACAGGCAAGACACAATCAATTCCCACCCATGTGCAGGTATTGTGCTCACTGCATCTTTTGGCTTCAGGGTCTTTTTAAAGCGTCATTGCAGAGGTTGTCGGGGTGTCCAAGAGTGCTCTTTCACGCTTTTTCCATGCCTTTCTGGATGCAATGCTGAACAGGCTTCAACATCACATCTAGTTTTCAAACACCCAACAAGCCATGCATGAAACAAAACTGGATTTTTATCAAATTGCACGTTTCCCCATGTGATTGTTTGCATTGATGGCACCCATATTGCCATCACTCCACCAGCAGCCACAGAATATGTGTTTAGAAATAGGAAAAGCTACCATTCCCTCAACATCCAGATTTTGTGCAATGCTAAATACATCATCAATGATATTGTGGTAAAGTACCCAGGCAGCACACATGACTCCTTCATTTTCCGGCATAGTGGAATTCATAGACATCTGAGTGCTGGACAGTTTGGAGAGGGATACCTGCTAGGTAAATGAACCTCATCCATCCATCCATCCATCCAACCATACATTAGTTAATTTTTTTTTTTTTTTTTTTAGGTTTAAAGTATTTTATTCGACATAACATGTTGGGACAAGACATATCTTCAAAGAGCAATACGACAGGGCGGAAACAACCCACAAAGCTCAAGTGCACCCTCAGCCAAGATTATCATGACGGGTTACGCCCCCACAGAAATATACATCATGTTCTGTCACAGCATGAAATGACTTTCCCCGCACAACCCCACCCCAAACCCCAACTACCCAACTCCCTTCCCCCAACCCCCCTTTCCCTCCATCCCCACCCCCGTCCAGTGCACAGTCCCAAACCAGAAGGAAAATACATCAAGCTATGCCTCACTTGGAGAAAAAGTTCAGTAACAAATCATTGGGCAGGCTCCATCGGGCTTGGAAGCCGCAGAAGGCGGAGGTACCTAGGGCAGGTGAGTTCTCTAAATTCCGTGAGCAATAGGGAATGAAATGGCTGCCAGAGCTCCCTGAATTGTTCCACATCTCCTGCCACCGTGAGGGACATTCTCTCCATTCCCAACACATGCCACAACCTATGGAGCCAACCTGTGGTGGAGGGTATCGTAGCAGTGTGCCAGTGTATTAAAATGTTTTGGACTGCTGAGCCTAGAGCTATCGCTATCTGTCTGTCCCAACGGGATCTAAGGGGGTACATCAATCCGTTTGGAAGCCCCAACAAGGTGTAAGCAGGGAAGCGTGGTAATTCAATGTTGAAGTGTGTATCAATATTATCCAACACTTCCTTCCAGTAAGGCTCCAGCAACGGGCAGTCCCATAGAATGTGCGTGAGTGTCCCCCGGTGCCCGCACCCCCTCCAACATGTGTCCTCCTTGCTATGATCAAATTCGTGGATTCGTTCAGGTGTGTAATACCAGTAGGTGGAGACCTTGGTCAGAGTATCAGTGAGCCCCATGTGGTATGCCGAGTGCCTTGCCCTATAAGATATGTGCTCCCATTCCCTAGGGCTCAGTGTCCTCCCCAGTTCCCTTTCCCAGTGCTCCCTCCCGGGGTGATAACTGTGTGTTGCAGGTGGTTGCAGAAGCTTGTAGAGATCTGTGATCAATTTGGCATCCGATGTGCGCGATAAGAGCCACTTTTCGTAAGGAAGAAAAAGCCTATCGGCTGACTCCCTCACTTGCGGCTGGAGGGCCCATTGGCGAGCCTGCATATAGCGGTGTCGGTCGCTCTCCGGTTGTGAAAACTCCTGACGGAGTTGGGAGAAGGGGACAACCCCTTCAGGGCTATACAAATGGCACAAGGCTCGACACTCCGCCTGCCTCCAATGCGTGAACGCCCCTCTCTCCAGTCCTAGTGTGAAATCTGGGTTGTCCACCAGCGGTGTGAGCAGGGACAGGAACGTGGTGAGACCGTGTGGAAGGTTAGTAGCGTCCCATACCTGTAGGGGGACCCTCGTAATAAAGGAGGCGTAGAGGTTTTTAGGCCTATGGGGACGACACAAGAAAGGAATCTCCTGCAAAGGTCTCCCCGCCACCGCCTGGTCCTGGAAGAGCCAATGTTTATCGGACTCCCATCTACTCCATTCCACTAGGTAACGGAGCTGCGCAGCCTGGAAGTATTTGCGGAAATCTGGCATCCCCAAACCGCCCGCTTCGGGGGCCAGCAGCGAGAGGGCTCTGCGCATTCTAGGCTTCTTACCCTGCCAAACAAAGCGTGAAACATCTGCTTGTAGTTGCGGTATCCACCCAACCGGCAATTGGAGCGGCAAGGCCCGGAAAAGATAAAGTACTTGTGGCAAAATCGTCATTTTGACAGCAGCTATCCTGCCCAGCCAAGAGAGTGTCCCGCAATTCCATCACCCTAATTCCTCCCTAATCTTTGCTCCTAGGGCTTGATAATTGGCCGACACCATGGCCGACAAAGTGGGAGCGATCTGAATCCCCAGGTAAGGTACTGCACCCGAAGACCAAAGCATAGGAAACCTGTGTTGCAAATAGGCTCTGGTAGCCGGCTAGAGGGAGATGTCTAACGCCACCGACTTCCCCATATTCATTTTAAACCCCGCTACCGTGCCGAAGGAGTCCAATTCCTCTATACACGCCGGAAGGGCCATCCGGGGTCCGTCAATGGACAGGATGACATCATCTGCGTAGAGGCTGATAGCGTGCGTGAAACCCCCATCCGGATTCCGGTCACCGCAGGGTTATCACGCACCCGTTGAGCGAACGGCTCCATATAAAGAGCAAAGAGGAAGGGCGAGAGCGGGCAGCCCTGTCGGGTGCCGCGTTCAATGTCAAAGGTCGCAGACGTAAACCCATTAACTCGGACTACAGCAGATGGTTGCTTGTAACAGTTAAGAATCATGGATCGGAACTTATCCCCTATCCCCGCTTTCATTAAAACACGCTCCAGAAAGGGCCAGTGGACTCGGTCAAAGGCCCTCTCGGCGTCTACCGCCAGCATCATTCTTTCTCCCGGAATCCGGGAAGCCTTCACCAAAAGGTGAACAATCCGTTTTGTATTGTCCACTGTCTGTCTCCCAGGGACAAAACCTGCTTGGTCAGGGTCGATGAGACCGGGCAAGTGAAGAGCTAGGCGCGCGGCTAAAATCCCAGTGTACAGCTTCAAATCAATATTTAAAAGAGAAATCGGTCGGTAGGACCCACAGTGTTTCGGATCCGGGATCAGCAAAGGAATTGAAGAGATGCCTGAGCACGGGGGCTAAAGATGTGCAGAAAGTTTTATAATAGAGGGCCGTGAAGCCATCCGGTCCAGGCGCCTTGCCATGTTTAAGTCTGGTAATAGCAGAGATCACCTCCTCTATCCGGATGTCTCTATCCAAATACTCCGCCTGCAAAGGATCCAGGGACGGCAACGTAACCGAATCCAAATAGGCAGTCATAGCTATCTCATCCGGGGGCTCTCCAGTGTAGAGGCCCTTGTAAAAATCGCTGAAAACGGCCGCGATCCGAGCGTCCTCCGTCTCCACATTCCCTGCCTGATGAGAAATTTCCTTAACTAGCTGGTTCTGACGCGTCACCCGGAGCTTGTGGGTCAGCAATTTACCGCAGCGGTCTCCTCCAGTATAAAAGGTGTGACGCAGCCGGAGTGCGCATACTCCGCCTGATCGAGATCCAAGGCTGCCAGAAGCTTCCTCGCTTCCTTAAGCTGCCTCCAAATCCGGGGAGCCCCAGTCCTACGATGCATCTGCTCAAGTTCTCTAACCCGACCCGTGAGTTCATCTCTCTTGGCCTGCCGTTCTTTGTTGTCAGCCGCGGAAATTGCCAAGAATTCCCCACGAATCACCGCCTTTAGCACCGCCCATTGCGTGGCCCGGCTAGTGTCAGCGTTGTCATTATGGGATTGATAGTCCCGGATCGCCTCCTCAATACGGACCACCACCTCCTTCCTATGTAACAGCGTGTCATGTAGACGCCATGTTCTGGGCCGAGAAACGGCCGGCGGCAAACACAACGTAGCCTCAACTGGGGCGTGGTCCGAAAGGGAGATCACACCTATCTCTGACCCCGAGGTTAGTGCCTGCACCGGGGAGGTAACTAAAAGATGGTCCAACCTCGCGTACGTCTTGTGCGCATGGTAATAGTACGAGTAGTCCCTGTCCGTGGGGTGCATGTATCGCCACAAATCAAGGAGGTCAACCTCCTCCAGCTGAGCCTTACGGTCCGCGGAGAGTTCCCCTACCTGCGGGGAGCGTTGCGCCGATCTATCCATTGCAGAGTTAAAGACCATGTTGAAATCACCTCCCAGTATAATATGACGGTCCTGGGAGGAAGTGATATCCTCAATCGCGGTCTGCAAGAAACGGTCCTGCCTTTCATTAGGGCTATATAGGGACCCGATCGTAAACAGGAGGCCCCCTATCTTGAACCGATATGCAAGGAGCCTGCCCTTTTGTTCGGTGAACTTGTGGAGGACCTCTCCCCTAAAGTGTCTGGCTACTAGTATCGCCACCCCAGCCGTTTTAGTAGTACAAGAGGAGAAGAACTGCGATGGGAACTTATGAGAACGGAGTCTGTGCGTGTCTTGCGATAGGAGGTGCGTCTCCTGGAGAAGACAAATGTCTGCCTGGGTATTCTCCAGAAGTGAGAGCACAGCCCGTCTCTTGACTGGATTATTCAGCCCCCGGACATTCAGAGTCACTACCTTGCAAGTGTTAGGAGGCATGCAAAGGGAGGTAGCAGGAAACAATGGGGCCCCATAGTACCAGGGCAACAAGGGCACAAATGCTGCCGTGTGATAGAGGTGACACAATAGGGAACGGAGCACTATCATGTGTGGGGCAGAAGCGATCGATCAAAACCAGAGGCCCAGTATGTCCGGATAGCCATAAGCCACAACAAGCACTGGACAGCCCACCCCGTCCCCCCCACTCTCTAGTAAGTCAAATAGAGAGTCAAAACTGTAATTGCGGCAGTCAAGTCTGAGCAAACCAAGAAGCATATGCATTGTCTGAATAACAAGGAACCCCATTGTGCACTGGACGACCCACCCCCACCCCCGCCAACACCCGGTTCCCTCCCCCTTGCCTGTCCCCCCTTCCAATCCCCCCAAGAACTGTTTCCCCCCTTCCAACTTCCCAACTGACCCCAGTCCCCACCCGCAACTGGGACTGTCCCAACAACCCCGACCCCACCCCCCCGACCCCCCCAACAAGCCACCAGAAACCATTGTCCAAGTCCGGTCCGCCACCATAAGCGTGGAAAGGTATACTCAGATGTGAGTCCCTAGCTCATTGCACCATCAGGATTCATGCAAGCCGGGCCGAAGACGGCTGAAATGCCAGAAACCGGTCCCCGGTAGCTTGTTTCCTTCCCAGTATAAGAATTGGCTTGGTAGTTTGGTCTGCCCTGTTCCCATGATGCACTGGGCCAGGGTCAGACTAATTTGCATATAGCCAAGTTCTGAGCTGGGATGGTGCAGTGAGCTAAAAAACAGTGAAGGATCAAGCCCTGATCTTTGGACTGGGTAAGAGTGGTCTGCTTAATTCAGACACTCTGTTCATCATCACCCCCTTTTCTGAATCAAGTCCGGTCCGTAGCGGACAAGCCTGTGGAAAGTAAAAAAAAGTGGACGTCCAGCCACTACGCACTACCCCGTCCCCCGCCCCCCCCGAACCCCCAAACCTGCATTACAGTCGTGGCGATGTCAATCTCCCCCCGGAGTTCATTCCAGCTGTCAGCGCAACTTCATTTGTCGCTGCGTCGGTGGCTACAGCTCGTGGTGCATCATCCAGGTCCGCAGCTGCAGTGGGCGAACCCGGTCTCATTGAGGAGGCCGAGGACTGCCGGCCAGGGATCGTCTGCCAGCCATCCCTGGTGATACGGCGCTGGCGAGGTGTGAATGTTCCATCGTCCGTAGCAGTGATACCCAGCACCCCACATGTATCCTGAAGTGAACGCAGCTGGTGTAGAGTCCCGTTCCACCGGAAAATAAGGCGGAAAGGGTGTCCCCAGGAGTATTGAGTGCCATGCTCCCGAAGAAAGTCCATCGCAATTTTAAAGGCCTTGCGTTTCTGCAGGGTGGATGCTGCGAGATCCTGGTAGAGTGCCACACGGTGACCCCTAAAGTCCATGGACGATCTCTTCCGTGCCTCGCGAAGTATTCGTTCTTTCAGGGGATAGTCCGGCAGGAAGGCCAAGATGTCAGGGGGGGCGTCGAGGCCCAGCGCTGTAGGCCCACTCTGTGCGCCCTATCGATACGAATAGGGAAATCAGCCGATTCACCCAGCACCTCTCTGAATAGGTCCCGCAGGTATGCAGCCACATCCTCCCCCTCTTATCGGGACGGAACTCCCCGGACTCGGATGTTGTTCCTCCGGGAACGGTTTTCAAGGTCCTCGGTATGTGACTGAAGATCAAGATTCTGGTCCCGGAGCCTTATAACCTCTTGCTGCAACTGCGTAATCTCCTCGTCCCTGGCATGGCCAGTGCCCTCCACCGTTGCCACTCTCTCTCCCAGGCCATCCACCTCTCGTCGTATCTCCCGGACCTCACCCGCCACTTCCTGCTTGAGGGTTTGGAAGTCGTCCCGCAATGTGCCGAAGAGGGACTCAAGGAAGGATCTCGTGACTGGGGGCTCCCCTCCACTTGCTCCTTGGAAGCCACCCGGAAGATTCGGAGATGGCTTCCCCCTATCCTGTCTCGCGGCAGTTCTGCCCAACATGTCCGGCAGGGTGCGATCCCCTTTCTTGGACCCTTTGTTGTTCGCCATTGAGTCTACTAGGGCGCCTTTCGGAACGTTCGGCGGGGCCTCGGCAAAGCCGTTCGTCGATTCTCCGGCCAGGCCGCTACTGCTCCGTACCCCACTACCAACAGCCACGGGGGTCTCTGTCCACACCGCCAGCAGGTCTCGTCCGACGAGCAATGGAGCGACCCACGATCCGTTCAACCCGGGGATTGGCGTCCCGCCCGAGTCTCCAGGCCTGACCAGCCTGGTCCTGTGCCCTCGTCCACCACCGCCGACACCACCGGCAAAATCCCCGACTCCTCCTCAGATGGCCCCTCTCGAATCGGTCTGGTAAATTCTTATCAGGCACCTCAGCATGGGGGGCCGCGCTAATTCCCAACGTACCACCGCTTTACCTCCAAGTCTGTACCGGACATTTCACACCAAACACCCTCTTTTCCAACCTCTCAAAGGCGATGAATCGGTGTCGGTTGAGGGGTCGCCTCCGGGGGGGATACAGGTATCCAAGCTCCGCTAAAAACCTCCACAAGTGCGCCTCCGGGGCTCCCGGAGAGGTAGGCCGCAGTCTCGGCGCCACGTGCGGGATCTTCCTGGGCCGCAGTATCAAGTCTCTCGACCCCCTTCTCAGTACTTGCGGATCCGGGAACGCAGTCCCGTACCCAGAGGGTCCTTCCGATGGGTTATCGGGCGAGCGCAGCGCCTCGCGACTCCTGGCGCCGTCGCCGTCCGGGGGTATAGGCCAAAGCCACGGCCTCGCGTAATGCCCGGCCCCGCGGCTCCCTCCTTCGATGCCCCGCCTCCGGGCGCCAAGCCGCTCAACTCCTCGGGGTTCGCCGCAGGGTAGGGTGCTGTGGTGAAGGTCGGGGTCAGACGAGAAGCAACGGCGGCTCCTCTGCAGTCACCAAGGCAGACGGTCTCCCAAACTAAGCCTCGGCTCCACTTCCGTTCCGGGCCAAAGGCCCTCTTCGTTCCCGGCAAGGACTCCGGGACCGTTCAACCTCCAATTCTGGCGATTCCCGCCCTCACAGCCTCCACTCCGACATCCAGCGCCTATATCTCGCTAAATGCAGGGTCCCGGGGGGAGACCAGTGCTAAATTAGTAGGTTAAGGGCTCAGGTCCGGCGGAGCTCACAGCGAGTGCGACCGCTCAGCCCGCCATCTTGGCCATGCCCTTAGTTAATTTTTAATGGAACACACAGTGACTCTTACTTTTCTTCCATGCAGGTGACAGTGCCCACACAGTGCGAGACTACATCCTAACGCCATATTTGAATCCATCAAATGCAAGTGAGAGAAGATACAACAGGGCACACCAGTCAACGCACGGCGTCATTGAACGCCCATTTGGTATTTTAAAAAGCTGTTTCCGGTGCATACACAAAAGTGGAGGTGCATTGCAGTACAGTCCTGAAACATGTTGTAAGATTGTAACTAGCTGTGCAATGCTACATAACATGGCTATGAGAAAAGGCACAGACATTGAAGTGAGTGACTCAGACACATCTGATGATGATGCCATACCTCCACCTAGAAGGGCAACAGCAGGTGTAGGAGCAGTGGCTGGCCGGCAAAGACGGTCTGAGATAACACAAAATTACTTTCAGGTAAGACAAGTACTCTCACAACATATCTTTTTTTTGCAAGTGATGTTTTTAATCACAAAACAAAAACCTTACTACTGTTTTGAACATGACATGTTACTGCACAGTCATGCTAATTTACCATTAATGTGAAAGAAAGCCATTGGTGATAATGCAGTAAGGAGAAAATATTGCAATTTACATGTTCACTTTTTGCGCTGGCGGCTTGGTGCAGGGCAGTGTTCACATTCCGTGCTCTCCGACACAGGTGTAGTTCCAGCATGTCTTCCACTTCTGCGCTGCGTCAGTTGAGAAGTTGGAGTGGGGTTGATGAAACTCCCGCTGGAGGTGTCCTCGCTGTCTGCTGAAGCCATTAGGGTGCTGGCACCAGAGTTTTCAGTTTGCAAAATCTCAACAGCAGATGCAACCTTGTCCAGGCCTTTGGCAATGTTTTGAGTGCATTCAGTCATCTCCCTCTGCATGTTTATGCTGCGCCTAGTGAAGTTACATGTAACTGTACATAGCCGGTTAATGGCTTTAGTATACCCATGCATTCTGCCATGTGCACAGTGAGCAGCCCTGTTCCGAGATGCCTCTTTGAGTTCAAGTGTCAAGCACAGTCTGTCTATTAAAGCTGCCATACACTTCATGCCCTCATCCATGCTTTGTTGGTTATTGTTCAATTTTAAAAACCGCTGTCTATTAATTGAACCTAGAGCCTTATGTTTCAGGCGCTGCAGATGAAGCATATCCTGCTCTAAAACAGCAAAAACTGTGGGTGTTTGCGGATGACCACTGCTGCTCCTGGATCTATCCAAACTATATGTACGTGGCCTTCTTTGCGTTTGGTGTTGGTATTGGCTATCAACAGGGACCACTGTGTCAAGGCCACTGTCTCTTGTACCCCCTTCAATGTTAAGGTCATCTACCAAAGGAGGCAGAGGGGCCACATGTCTGCTCTTTCTGCGCACAATTGGAGTAGAGACAGTCTCATCACTACTTCCTCCTTCTGCACCAGAGACAACATGGAGTGGTGATTCATCACCCTCTGTGTGATCCCTTGATTCCCTTGATTGTGCTGTGGATGTAGAGTGAGACATATGAGTTTGTGTTTTGCTGTGCAACTTGAGACAAATGACGTTTTTTATTTCAAAATCTGACATTATTTACACTCTATTTCTGCCTACCAACAAAACCACAATGTGGGCCTGTGTTTCTTTGATGTCAGATTAAAAATGATCAAATTAAACTACAACTCCCATGATGCATTGCTTACTGTATGTTAAGCAGTGTTCCTGGACTTACAAATTCCTTGCACTGAGTATATCTACCAGACCTATGCACATGCATTACCCACTACTTTTGGACTTCATTACATGCATCTTACCTTGTGCACTTTGTGTAGGGTCAGAGCTGTCTATATGAGCCACTCCACTCTCACTCTCAGGCTGGAGAGTGGCATCCACAAGTTCTTTGTGTGGTGTAGGTTGCTCTGCTGTGGAAGTTCTACCTCCAGTCTTGCGTGCCTCCTTTATTCTTTCAGCCACCCTTTATTTTGATCTCTGGGGCATGTCGTACCATCTTTTCCTAAGTTCTTCTATGGTACGGTTGGTGACTCCCACTGCATTCACTTTTTGCTGTATATCCAGACAGATCTTTCTTTTTCTGGATTCAGGCACTTTTAATGCTTTTTTGCCAAACAGTAGCTCATGGCTGCACACCATCTCCTCAATTAGGATTTCCTGCTCCTTTTCTGAAAACTTATGTTTTCTCTTTCTTTTCTCACCAGCCTTTCCCTCCTGTGTGCTCTGGGACTCCATTTCACAGCAAGCAAGTCTGTTCAGCCTCCAAACAGTCTTCCAACTGTCACTGGGTGTGGCTAAAGCAAGCAGGTGCAGGTAATCACTCCCTCGTCCTGGCTGTGATGTCATCAACCTGCTCCTGCATTGCAGATTCCCGTTTTTTGCGATTTCTTAATTTGCGAATTTTGCTATTTCAGAAATCGCAAAGGATTCTGAGAATTTTTATCAATTTTTAAGGAATCGCTAAAAAATCGCAAAAACCTACATACATCCCGTTTTGCGAATCGGCAATTGCGAATCGCAAAAAATCGCAATTACAGAATCGCAAGACACAATCTTGATACATCTGCCCCTAAATTCCTTAAAAATAAAGGGACTAACAAATGAAGAGTAAAGAGAAGGAAATATGATCTTGAACTAGAAGACAAACAACGTAAATACTCTGATTAAATGAAAATTCTGGAAGAGTCCAGAAGAAAATGTATTAAGGAAACAAGCCATTATCTGTGACTATCTGATGTAAGGAATTGGGTGATGGTTTGATTCATCATCAAAGGGGGGCTTGTTCAAGTGAAAATAATGATTATTCTGATTAAGACTAAAACACTGAAAACAACAATGACATTTAAATGTGCACCTTGCATATTTGGAGAAAAACAATACTGAAAATTAGTTAAGTTGAATTAACCAGTTGAGTAAAAGTGTACTTGGTTAGTTAGCGAATGGTGCAATCAGTAAAAAATCGTGATTTTAATATCTAATATTTCTAACAAAGATGTTGTGAAGATGAAACATGAAAACTTAGCATTTCTTAGCAAAGTGATTTAACAACATATATCGGTGCAAAACTTTTATATTACATGTTTGAGCTTTGAAATTTTAAGTATAGATTCCTAATATTATACAGTTTCTAAGTATATGGAAAATATTTTAGTCAAAGGATTTTTTTAAAATGTTTTACACGTTGCTACTTTTGTGAATGTAATAGTAGGCCATAATCACAGTTGCAGTTATGTGTGTTAATCACTGACAAACATTATAAAATACTCATATATGATATATTTCAGTGATCTTAGAATGCTATTTGACATAAACTAGAAGTTTTACACCAAATTAAGTATGAGTTTTTAAAAGAAGTTTGAAATGACTTTTCTCTTTATGTTGTGTCTTTTCCATGGCCTGATGCAATGAACTTCGACACTTTTTCAAAAGTTGCTTATTTGTTCCAATAATTTCACATTCCTTAAAGAACAAACTGGACACTTTTCCTTAATGCTCCTTTGTGTGCATTTCATATGAACCTAACTTTTTGACCACATCCCTGGATAGCAATCACATTAAAGCTTTGTGACGACCAACCTGTGACGATGCAATGCACTGTCCTTTCTCATGAATTGCATTGGAAAATATCCTGGAGTATCAATTTATACCTGCGAAATGGAAGAGTGATCACATGAGATCAATCCACAGTGGACTGTCAACAATGTCATGATTACAAATTTGCACTGTAAAGATAATTGGATTTAGGAGGAGTAGGCTCCTGTTCTCCACGCTCTCTCTCCGTTACATGTTTTGGCTTCCTGAGGACTCTGTTGGTGATGTTCTTGAGAACTGTGGTCGTTGCCATCATTTCATCAATTCTTTGACTCTATCCTGCCTGCTGAATGCCCTTTGCTCATGCTAATGAATTTATCTGCTGGACTATGTGGAGCTATCTGGTGAGAATCTATACAGGAACTTTCTGATTAAATGTTCCATTCCACATTGCCTATACTTTTGGACTTTCCCTTAGCGGAATTTAACTTGAATCCTGTGTCCCTTTGAGAGATTTTTATTGAGCCATCCTGCTACCTTGGAAACCATCCTGTGCATTCTAACAATAAATTTGACTAAATGTTTGAATTTTTGCTGTATATATCAGTATGCATGACAGAATTGCAAAAAAGGTTTACTCACTTGTATTAATTTGGAATCTGTAATACAAGAATTTAATAATTTAAGAGTCATTTATTTGAGATTTAGGGCCTTATTAGGATGTCGAGCGGATGCAACCATCGCGGATATGGGTCCGACCGACCTCCAGTCGGCGGTCCCGACTGCTGAATTATGATGCGCCTGCACATGGTCCGGTATCAAGCTCCCTTTTCTGTATGGGAGCTTATGATGCAGTTGAAAACCACAGTACAAGCTCCCATACAGAAAAAAGTAGTTTGTGTTCATCCCTGCACCATGTAGCAGGTACCTCAAGGTGCATGCCACATAGTGCAGGGCTCAACAGGGTGCTCCACAAATGCCCCAACAGCGTCTAACTGGAGGCCGCAGGAAGCCCTGCTAGATCCTACAAACTCACTTTTCGACAGGCTCTCCATGTCGGATAGACCAGCATGGAAAGCGTGTCGAAACCCGAGCATCATAATCCGGATGGCGTAAAACACCATCCATATGGATTACGTGCCTGTTCCGACTACCAGACGGGCTCTTTGAACCTGTCTGAAGCCACTCGGAATGGCCGGCTAGTTTCAAAACCGACACCCTCCATTGTAATAAGGCTGTCTGTTTTGAAACCGCGATGCGGCTCATAAAGTCTCCAAACGGCATTCAGTGTCGTTCGATGCCTCATCGCAATCAACCCCTTAATGTTCTAATCTCAGAAACTGTGCTTGGGAGTGAGTTTCCAATTAATAATCCTCAATGGGTAGACCAGCAGTGGGTTATGCTAGATTTTCACCCCTTTCTACGACAAAGAAAGGTCCACCAGAAGACCAGTGGTAATGCATAGCAAGCAGATTTTAAATGTAGCTGGATGCAGGACTGCATACTGCTACCCAGTTAAAGAATTACCCTTTTTCGAATTTTGAAAAGATGTTATCTTATTTTATATGATGTTCGTTGTATGATTTACATGGTAAACATTGTAAGGGCTCTGCACGCACACGGGCTCTAAGAGCCATGCTAGACCCTTGGCTATACCCTGGCTGGCTCACCCTGTTCATTTACTGGCTCGATCACCTCTACTTATCTGCTGTCGGGTTCTCTCTTTATTGTTTGTGTACATGTAAGCTAACAGTTGCATGTGCAGTGCGCTTTTTTGTTTGTTTGTAGCAAAAAAACTTAATTTTGCTCCTGAATTTGTAAAAAAAAGTATAGTAGGTAACAGTTGCATAAAGAAATCCCTCCAACGAAAATAGAGAACTGAGACACACAGCGGCTTTCCTGTTATCTGGCCCAGGCTGCATTTTCATTGACATAGTGCTAAAAACACAAACGTAACGAGGATAGTGCTGCACACTAGTAAAATGCTTCTTTCTTAAATTGTCATGGAATTATCATGTATGGCAGAACAATACTGATAAGAAATTGGTGCTTGCTCTTTAAACAGTAAGCTAAGAAGCAAATTCGCTACAGGTCGATCCATTTTTCTCCACAATAATGCTCACCAGTGACGATATCCACCTGGAGAAACCATTTGTGTTTTGCGAACTTTTTTTAACAAAGATATCCTAAAAGGCTGAAGGTTGCAAAGATTAACTCATGTTGCTTCTGTTTACTGTCACATGTGGACTTCTGCCTGTAGACATTTAGGACCTGATTGCGAGTTGATGCGTTATTTATCGCCTCTGATAAATAAAGATTTACCACTGGGTATGATATATATACGAGTGCAATACATCACACCTATTAGGAGTTTATGGAGAATAACACGTGATTTTGGTGTTTAATGCATCAAAATCCACATGTTACGATAAATACTGTTGGTTTTCCACTGTCAAATTTCTGCAACTTTGACCTGCCGAAATTTAATGAAGGTTGAGATATTTAACATATCTGTAAGTTAAATATGTTCAAACTCGTAATAGTGACCCATGCGTAAACAGGGGTAAACGCATGGGTTGGATTATCACAAGCAACTGGTAATCAGGACCTAAGTGTATTAACCTGTTTTTGTTGCCTCTTGCGAGCTCCAGATATATTTGAAGTGACACATACATGCACACAATTTAGTGTACCTACTTTAAACAGCAATGCACTTATATTCACAAAAGGGAAACACCCACTAATACTTTAATGAATGAATATAATGAAAGATCATTCTTTTCCTAAGAGTTCATAAAAAATGATGTAATCATAAATCAAACACTTAGAAAACTGAGGAGAAACACAGGTCTGAAAGTGGGGAATGCAAATGCCATAGGCCCGGGCCAGTGGAGGACATAGATGGGTTACAATTTAGGACTGAAGTGTGAAGACCTCACAAGGCAGCAATATTTATGGTGTTTCATCAGGATGCTCACCTGGGTTGGATCTGGATCTGAGTAATACAGTGTGAAGTCAGAAAGATATGTTTTTTCTATGAGAATGTGGACAATTGGTGGTGAACTTTTAAAATCTGGATATGGCTGGAAGTGGTAGAGGTGTGTCATTTATAGCATTAATGTTGGCAAATACTTCTCTGATGTAGAGGATAGTTTTAATGGGTAGGAAGTAGTTTTGAACTGCCGCGTAGACTTGGCAAGTACAGCCATTTGCCAGGCCCTAACCTACCATTTGATTACATGTAAGGCACCCCTATGGTAGGCCTAAGTTACCCCCATAGGCAGGGGCAGTGTATGTGAAAGGTAGGACATATACTGGTGTGTGCGACATGTCCTGATGGTGAAATACAGTGTATTGCATTTCTCACTCTTAAAAGGCTATCAGTCCAATACTATAGCATGGGAGAAACATGGTATCATCTTACAAGTATACATTTCCATTGGGACAAGATAAAGAAATAAAGTTATAGGCTCTCTGAACTCAGCATTTAATACCACATCTTTTAGTAAAGATGTTTTTTTAAATTATGTGTTGGAAAATGCCACTTTTAGAAAGCAGGCATTTTCTCGTTTAACCATTCTGTGTGCCTCTGCCTGGTTGTGGATTGACTGTCTGATTTTATAGTGACAGGGGCTGGGGATATGCATTCACACTAGACAGTCACTGGTGGGTTGAGGTATGCCAGGCCCTTCCTGGATGACTCAGAGCTGAGCCGAATAGACCTTGGCTGCAGTTAGAGTAGTGGGATGAGTTTTCCTTGTACCTGAATAGGGCCTGTCTACTTTGCACAATGCTATCTCAACACCCTGTGGTCATACTGCACCAGTGAGAATAGAACTGGTCTAGACTAGGCTCAGAGACCCTTGCACAAAGAAGAACAAAGGAGATAAAATTGGGTATAAGTAGTGGACCTTAAACCCCAGTACTTTAGATCACTTCTGGACTTAAGAGGAACATTTGCCAAGGAGAAGAGCTTGAGAGCTCTGAGAAGTACTGCCACTTTGCTTTGTGCTGTGTGGGAGTGGCCTGCAGTTGCTGCTTCTGCCAAGGAAATGACAAAGACTAAAACTTTGCTGTGAACCTGCTTGAAGAAGAATCTCCAAGGCCCCGTGTGTGCTGGTCTCCTGTTCTGAATTCTCAGGGACACAAAGTCTTCACCCCCACTCCCCTGAACTCTACTACTGAGAGTTCTGACCTGCTAGGAGGTGCCTGTTCCAGTTTTGGGCCTCTGCAGTTTGTTCCTGCTGCTGGGAGCTGGAAGCATCTTGGAAAAAGCAAGATAACCTGCCTCTGCTGCTGTCAGCGATGCCACAACCTGCACTGCGCCAGGGGAACAGCTCGTGAAGTGCATGATGCACCACCAGGCCTGAACTGCAGCTCTGACTCCCATCAAGGCCTGCCAATGCCTGCCGTTATCGGCTGTGCCCAACGCCCCCAACGCCAGCGCCCCCCACAGACTCCATCACCGCCAGCGCCTGCATCCAGTTATTGTAATGCCAATAACCACCAAGGGTGAGTATACAAACTCGCCGACTTCGCATCATCACTGGACCCGATGCCTCACTGCCAATGCAACCAACTTCCCCTGTCCTGGATTCTACACGTCACTTCCTCGTGGACACAACGGTTCGCCTGCCCCCTGGCAGCCAAGGAACCAACCTCTGCACCAACGCCCCACCTCAACGAAGCCATGTATTGTCATAGACTTTGTTATCCAAAGGTACTGTTTGTTTGAGGCCATGTGACTCCAATCCCGATGCAGCGCACCTTTGTATTCATTGCTGTCACGACGTTGCAATAGTCCCAGGTGGAGTTATTTGTTTTGTACAAGCTTTATTTTGGAAATATCTGTGTTGAAGTGATATTGTACTACATGCATGTTGGATTTTTTGTCATTTTGGTCTTGTTGAGTTTAGATAAAGATACTTTATTTTCTAAACTGATGTGGCGTTCATTTGTGGTGTTATCACTGTGTTACAGTGTGTTTTGAGTGCAAATACTTTACATATTGCCTTTGGGTTAAACCTGTCTGCTCGTGCCAAAGAGCAGTGGTTATCTAAAGTGTGTATCCCTCTTACCCTGACTAGAAGCAAGGGTCTCTACTAGGACAAATATACCTACCGCTGCCAATTAGAGACCCCCCAGTTCTAACAAGGTCTCTGTGCACATTCCAAGTTTAACACAAAAATCGAACCACAGGATGTTTTGAAGCTCTCTCTGAACACACTCGGAACTGAAGTCACAATAAGTATCTTAATCGTCTTAGAAGGGTTTGTGCAAGAGCACAAGGTTCAACAACACTTCACACCAGGTGCCTTTGAGTATGATATCACCTGATGCACCCCATATTTGGTTAAATTTCTGCTACTACAAGCACCGATGGAATGCTAAACCACAAGAACCGACTCAGTTTAGGCAAGCCCCCCCCCCCCCCCGCTCCTCAGACATATCTGTCTGTCCTCCTAGTATTATCAGGGATTTGAACGGTCCACATTTGGCTTCAACATCAGCTTCATGACATGGCTTTCTGAGGTGAGTTGCTAGACCTGACTCCGTCTGAAAAGTAAGAATGTAAAATCCTCCACCAACATTAAGCCCTCATCCTATGGAGCCTCATCCTAGGAAGTCGGCATACCTTCTCTCCTTTGCACTCTGTATTGTGTATGGGGCCTTTGACATGTCTGCAGAAAATATGATTGTCCCATTGATTAACACGTAACACACGTGGCCCTATTAGTTCTAATGAAATGAGTTTTGTCTTTTTCCATTTTCTGAAATCTTGCAACATTTTTTATTATTAAACAGTCATTTTATTACTTAAGCTTGGTGTGGGCCTTCAGGTTCTTTATTTATTTCCCTATTTTCGATCTTGATGAGCTGTTACACAGAGCACCAGTGCATTTTTCTGGGCCAAATCTTACTGTTCTGTTGAAACTACCAAAAGTATGCAAAGGTTCCCCTTGCTGAAACATGTTAATTTATGTGGTTTCTTCTGTTTGGCAGTATGGCACGTTATTTACTTCTCACACAAGAAATTTCACCCAGAATTAGGAAATTGTGTTGACATTTTAGTAGTGTTGAAACTATGTCTATAGAAAGCTTATGCCCACCCCTGCCTAGTTTAGACAGCTATATCATTGTATATCATAAGCTACCTTGAGACGGTTACAACATTCAGATCTGGTTTTAGGAAAATCCCACTTTTAGTGAGGTAGGTATTCTTGTAAGTGTGTATAGCGTTGACATATAGTAGCCGTAGCAGACAAGAATAGTTTCATGGTTGAGAGAAAGCCTAGAGCACAAGTGTGCATTGGAATTTTTGGAAATAGAGCTTGTGCTAGTGGAGGGTATAATTGTGATGAAGTCTTTGTTAGAAATAGGTAAGAAAATTCACTCTGCATCTCAGATAATATGAATGGTAGTACCTAATACTGTAGAACTACAAATATTTTAGGATGGTTCAAATCATGCAATATCTAGGAGAACCGCGCCATAGACCCACCTCTCTCCTTCCCAATGTGTCTTAAAATTAGATTAAATAGTTGTTTTTCTCCTCTTTTGCACTTCAGAAAAAGAAACGATGAATGAGTCCCGCTATATTGATATCCAGGCGTGAACCAAATCCATGTATACTAAATTACACAGTTGTATAATTGAATGAGCTGCTTTTCATTATGCACTGTAACAGGCACAATATTTATAGTATGTTTCAGGTCTTCAGCAGGCCCTTTAACAATGAAAGATCTTCACTGGACCTAATAGTGGAAGAACTACTTGGTTGTTATTTCGAATTGGGTTCATACATGCTAATCTATTTACCTATATAATAATCTACATTTGTCTTATTACAAAGGCGCGAGTTTCATCTTGTATTTATCTCTTTCTCTGAACATGAGTTGAAATATAGCCAACATTTGTCCTGAACTAAGAAAGGCAAAAATGAAGTAATGAATTATATTTTACGAAACACTTGTGGCATTGAACATAATACATTTTTCAAAATATGTTACATGTATACATTTGAAGAACAGAGACATCTCCGAATAGCAAAAGCATAAAAAAAAATTCAAGAGCACTTTTAATTATGTTTACAGAAATGTATAGACAATCTAACGAAAAACACCTATGACTTTTTCTATCAATCACGTTACTAAAAGTATGGCAGTGTTTGTGTATTGAAAAACAATACACATCCTGATGTCAATTTCCAAAGGCAGTCAATCCTATAGTAAACTCTGTAACACACAATAAGTTACCATTGGTTAAATACAGATTATTTGCAGTCTCACACTATTTCGAGTAATAAAAACATAAACTCGTTCTCATAACGTCTCCCGTGCAGTAACTTGACACTTCTTTTAAATTATGTTATTGATAGCACTGTCATAAGCAAGAGAGATAAAATGCCTAAGAACAAAGATAAACATGTTTGGGAGCACTTAACACTTTTTGTATCACGAAACCCTGGATTTCATCATTCTAGCAATTTGCTCTTCTTCCCGACTTCCTGTTGTCATAAAATTTTAATCAGGCATTTAAAATAAATAGCTGTGCAGAGTCACTGTGCCTCTCTGAATGCTTGGGATTGATGTTTTGGGTAAAGGGATAGTACAGAGACCTTGAGAGCATGTAATACCATTCGAACTTGGCAGGACAACAGGAAATTAAAAAAACAACTCTCTTGTGTTGATAGGCAGAGAACATGAGAGCCAGAGAAGGGATAGAGAGACACAAATGAAGATGTAGGGGCTCATTTGTGAGAGGTCTGCATCACATTTGCACCACGCAACGTGGTACATGCGTGAGACGAACTTCTAGTTCTAAGTCAGATTTATGAGGCCATGTGAAGCCACTTTACGTTCCTGTGAGTGGCTTCAAAGATCTGGAGTAACGCAATGCAGGGCACATCGCTGTGTTGCATTTCTATGCCCTGGGTAGGGGTTTCATGGAAGTTGCATGGGTGTTCCAAAGCAAATCCCATGTATTTTGACGAATCTCAGATTTACAAGAACTCGTAAACCTGGGGATGCCCTTTCCCAGGGGAGACATGATGAGGATAAATGTCTCTATTTCTCATTGTTTCTTCATCTTTCTATGTGTGCTGCATTCTGCAACACATATCAAAAGGGGAATATGCCTCCCAGGATTGTTTTTGTGCAGGGAGGTGCCCCTTCCTGCACAAAAACAATCCTGCATTGTAACACAAGCACCCTTGCACTATGGTGCAAGGGTGCCTGCGTTGGCGCTAGGCTGCCAAAGGGCACCAGCTCAAGGAAAAGAACAGGAATGTGCCATATTGCCTTAAATACAGTGCATTCCTGCCCTTTTCCACTCACGGAGTGCAGCACAGCAAGGTGACTTGCTGCAATGCACTGCGTGACTTCCTCATGAATGAGGCCCATACAGACGGAAGGCAATGGAAAGACATGAAGCGAGGGAAGGATGGCGTCTGAGGAAAAGAAAAAGAGAGAAAGAGAGAGAGGGGAAGAATGAGAGAGCCAGACAGAGGGAAAGTTGTGACATGGTTGACTATTTTTCAGAAGAAAGAACATTTAAATATTGAATGGTAACCAGAGTGAGGCTGTCTGCAAAACAGTTTCCAGAAAATGCTAACAGTTTTGTTGATTATGGAATGATGATAACATGATTATATATAATTGGCAGAGGGCCAGAAAAATTTCCAAGAACGTGCTCACCTATATTTTAATTGTTTTTAATGTTTATGCACAAGTGATTAAACAGGAAAACACATGACTAGAATAGTGCAGGAGCCCAAAGACTCACTAAGATGGTTCAATCTCAATATACACCCACTTACAAATCACGCCATAAAGAATCCTTGTGGTTCCAGAGAAGTCGAGGACCCTTTCCAGCGTAGGTGAATTAGAGCTTCCCCAAAGCAATTGAACACATCAATGACATTTAGAATTTGAAAACAGTCAATGATAAGAGGTTGGTAAAAGTTTAAAAGCCTTTATTTGTCACATGTTTCAAATCTCTAAATCTCTTTATTCAGATTAAAAGGTTCACTGAAATATAAAATAGATTTGGTTAGAAGTCAGTATTAGAAAAATACACCATGTTACATAAACCCCGCAAGCTAACTAAAGGACCTATTCTAATTAGAACCCATGAAGAGTTCCTCTGGAAAAGAGCGAGTAAGAAATTAATTTCTCGAAAAGAGTAGTTCTGGAAACTAAGCAGAGCTCAAGACTGCTGCAGTAACAAATGTAAATGAAGTGCAATTCTTACAGTAGCATTGATTACTAACATCCAAAACTCATCACCTTAGGGGAATAGCTAAGGAAATCAACTCTCCATAAAGAAGAGTCTCAGTACATAAAGAGGACCACTGAAATGGAATAATATATGGGTAAGTTTGAGAGAATGAGGTAAAGGAAGTTGTGCTAACAACCTAGGAACACTCATTAACATAGATTTATACTTTCGGAGGAATTCAGTACATGTCCCCTGTCGATATCCAATGAGACTAGTTCATGAGGTGGTGTTGTCGGTCATACAATGCTTCTTCTCCCAATTTCCACAGTCTGTACCTTTGTTGCCATTGATCAATACAGTTGTAACAGCATTTATTACATGAGACAGAATTCTCATGAGAACCCTCCTACCTAAGCTAAAGGATGCACTATGAGCTTGATACATGAACAATGGCTAGTCAGTAATATGAAAGCATCTATAAATGTTATTCAGAAACCTTATTCATAAATTCATAATTTTAAATGAGCCGTTTAATATGTTCTTTGTATTCTAAACCATGATCTAACATGGGATGAGGAGCTGGATGAACATGAAGTTAAAGTCAGCACATTTCTAAAAGATATCACTAATGCTAAGCAGTTTTGCTAAATATCTCATTCATGTAACTGTGAGCAAGAGTTGAGTGAAAAGACTTTTGGGCCTTGCCAATATACACATTAAGAAATGGTAGTCTGGCGCAACAAGTTTTGAAACGCACTCATTTACATGTGTTAAGCTATTGGATTTTTACAATTTATTTACTACAATTCTAAACATTATGCATTTACTCTTTTTCCTACTAGTAATTTCCTACCATAAACGTTTCTACAACATTTGAAAAGTTTTAAAGTACAGTTCTAAAACAGTGAGTAAGTTGTTTTTCTAAATTCGTGCTCATTTCTCCCAATAGTAGGGGGTCTATTTATGAGCTGGTTTGCATCACTCTTGCACCATGCAATGTGGTGCAAGAGCAATGCAAACTTCAAGTAAGATTTATGAAGCCAGGCAAGGCCACTTTCCGTGGCCCTGAGCGGTTCCATAACACTGAAGTGAGGTAATGCACCACAAATCACTCCGCTGCCTTACTCTGCCCTGGGTAGGCATTCAATGGGAGGTGTGTGGGTGTTCCCACGCAACTCACATTGTTGTTTGCGCATTCCCAGAATTACCATTACTTGTAAACCTGGGAATGCATCAAAAAGATTTGCTTTCCAAGTAGAGGCGTAACGAGGATAAATATCTTCATTTCTCCTTGTTACTTCATTTTTCTATGTTTGCTGCATTCTGCAGCACACATAGAAAGAGAAAAATGCCTCTCAGCAGTGTTTATGTGCAGGAAGGCATGCCTTCCTGCACAGAAACAATACTGCATGCAATGCAGACACCCATGAACCATTGTACAAGGAGTCCTACATTGGTGCTATGCTTCCAAAAGGGCACCAGCACAGAGGAAAAGGCAGGAATGCACAGTGTCGCCATAAATACAGCGCATACCTGCCCTTTTTCTGTCACGCAGAGCAGAACAGCACAGCAAGGTGACTTGCTGAGCTGCACTGCATGACTTTTTCATAACTAGGCCCCTAAGTTTCAAAATAAGACAGCGCTGAACACAAATTGGTCTACACATATCCACCACATACATGTATTTTTCAATTAAACTGAAAGTGTTTGATATAATGTGAATATAGACCTTAGGAAAGAAGAACAATATAGGCAAACAGAGATACAAAAAATGGTATTGCACGATATCTGTAGTGTAACAAATATTGTATTGTTTTCTGTTGTAGATGTGTTTATGCAGTAGTTTGTGCAGTACTGACGAAATGCCAAAAGTCCTAAGTGGATTGTCGGAAGGTTACACTTTAGTTAACGCTTAGGTGGAAGGTTCTTAACTTGTAGGTAGTGTGACCTTTGTAGAAATATGTATTTGTTTTGTTTTGCTTGATGATGACCAGATTGATGCTCTTAACTTGTCATCTCACTCAATGCGTAGTGCTGTGAGAGACAGAGAACTTGACCTTTACATTTTTGTGGTGTCTGGAGGCATGTGGGTGTGAGTATAGCTCATATGGTAAATGTTTTAGTGTTCTGTGTGATGACTAGCGGATTGCTCGTCTCATGTCACTTCAGTTCTGCAACTGCCTTTATGCATCTTGTAGTCGGAAAAGGGTCTAGTTATTAAGTTGATATGGTCTCAAATGATTTGCTATCCAAACTCTCCTCATGTGGGAGAACAGGTGTCTCTATTTTGCCTTACTGAACAATGATGTATATGTGTAATTCTGCATTATCAATATAAAAAGAGGCAAGTCTTTATCTCCTTCATAAATTCCACTTCATGATAAATATTTCATATGTCTTCTGAGTGAGATTTGATTAACTTTGCTGATGGTATGTAGAGTGAGGTTCCACTCATGTTTTGCACAGAGTGCAATCAGTTGAGGTGTGATCCCAGAGTAGAGGGTTTCGGTCTGTGAGTTGCTTTGGGTCTTACTTGGAAGAAGGATAGGGAGACGTTCCTCGTAACATGATACACCAGGGTAATCAGCGAAAAGCTACAGTCTATAATTGCTCAAAGATTTTATTTGAAGTCGTTGGCTGTGACATGGGTTTTTGGGGTCAGATGGTTTTGGGTAGCTAACATTTCTATTCTCTGCAAGTTTTGACCCACTTTTGGATGAGTTAAGCTTGAGGCAGCCTTTCAGCAACCATTGACAGATGAATTGGAGGCTGTGATCAAGTCCAGAGGTTTCCAGGTCCTTTTATTTTCAAAATGATGATTGGGCGTGATGCAGTCCAGAGTCAGTGATGGAAGTAAGTGATGTAATGAGGGCAGCAAAATGGTGCAATTCCTGCCAAAGAGGTGGGCGAAGAAGTCCAGGATGATTCCTCAGAATTGCGATTCTTCTACCTCCAGTACTAATGTCTTATGGTGCAGTGTGACATAGGCGGCAGGGAGGTTTAGCAGCAGTAGTGCTAGCACTCAATTTCCATCCAGGGTCATTTTCAGATAACCCTAGATGGATTATCGGGGGGAATGTTGTGCCTCACCTTTGGTGGAACACTAGTCAGTGGTATGTTCCTTCTTTCTCTGAAGTCGACCATCTTAATGAAGGCTGCTCTTTCAAGCAGAATAAGCATGTAGAGATCAGTCATTAGCTAGGTAATTTTTCCAGATGAGAGGTTTGATGTAAGAGGTCTTGAGAGCGAGGTAAAGTGTCTCATTAGTTATTTCTTTGGTGTTGTTCTACTTGGGAGGCAGCAGTTGTTCAGAGGGATCACTGACACAATATTGAGGTAAACAATATCCTTTGACACAAATATTGTGTCAAAAATATAGTTTACCAAAGTATTGTGTCTGTATAGTTATAATGGTAAGAACAAACATATCGGGAAAAAAACTATAGTTGACACTATTATCCAAAAGAATTTTCAAAAATATCCATTATTTAATGTAAATAGAGTTTAATGTAGCAAATGTTAAATATTTTGATACATAAATTTAATATAATGTAAATGTAATACATTCTACTAATATTTAATTCTATATAAATATACAATTATATAAACACACAGACACATTTACATTTACATATTTGTTTGTATTTATGTAAATATATATACGTATATATAGTGTAACATAATTAATCAAATTATTTATTTCACATTATATTAATTTTTTCATATATCATATTTAAAACCTATTACTGTAAAATATATATACATTTTACATACAAAATAAAACCATGAAAAATAAATAAAATAATTTGGAAAATAAATTAAATAATACACATTTGAAACCTCTCAAAAAACATTTAGCAAAAATACTGTAAGAGTGAGGAAAGCACTGGATTTTAGAGGGATTAAAGTTGCTTTTCCCACTCCATTCTATACAACAGTAGGGAAAGTGTTGGAGTTTGCAGGGGTAACATTTACTCTACCCACACCATTTTGTACAATAGTAGAGAAAGTGTTAGACTTCAGCAGGGGGGGTGGGGGGGCTTCACTATTCCAACTCCAGTTTCCGTAACTGTAGGGAAAGCATTGGACTTCTGATAAGAAGATGAGCTATTCTTATTCCAGACTGTGCTACAGAAGGGAACGTGCTGGACTTCAGAAGGGTTAAATGCACTATTCCCACTGTACTCTGCAACAGTAAGGAAAGTACATCACTTCAGACACATTGCATATTTGAATGGCCCTAACAATTTAACAATTTATAAAGACACTATATCAAACTCTTAATATAAACAAAATAATGTACATAAAGTCTATATGAGAAATAAAAATAACTATTTACATAATTAATAAACAATGTAATAATTGATTATAAATTGCAGATAATTAATATTTAATTATTTCTTCATTAACTTCCCACTCTATACCCCTACAAAGATATCAGGCTACATCTAAAATATAAATAAAACAAATAATTATAAAACAATGTACATAATTAATAATCTATTCAATGAATAATTCACAATTAAGTCATTGTTAGTTAATTATTATTAATAAGCTTCCCATTCAATACCCCTACAAACCCAGTAAACCACACATAACATATAACTAAAACATATAATTGTTACTCAATATACATAAATATTAATCAATTAAAATATTAATACAAATGATTACCTAATTATATTTAATTATTCCTTAATTAACTTCCCACCCTACACCTCTGCTAACCTAGCAACCAGCTCCTAAAATAAAACTAAAATAGATCAATAAAACATAACAAATTATTAGCAATCAATAATACTTAAAAGTATTAAATAATTTATAAATCAATATTATTTAATTAACTTCCCACCCTATCCTTCTACAAACCCAGAAACCTGCTAACACACTATAAATATATATTAGCATGTAAATAAATAAGTATAAATATTTTAAAATAAAAACTATGTTTAAAAATATTAATAACATGCATAGAAACAACAATAATACATCAAATTGATATATGCACTAAAATACATAAAAAACATATTTGTAACAAGTATATATTTGAATACGATATTAAAAACAACAGTATTCCTAATAACAATATTACTTTCATAAAAAATTAATATTCTTGACAATGATATTCCTGCATCACGATATTTTTGCATCAAGATATTTTTATGGATATTTCTGTCTCCCGATATTAAAAACTCAGTATTTTGGCCAAACACTGTTAAGAGTAGCATGCTTTTGAATGTTTAGGCCTGGCAGTAGTCTGATGGTGAATTTCAAAACAAAGAGGAATCAATGGGAAGTTTTACATCTGTCTGGGTCGTACCCTACAATGCACTATACAACAATCACTACCCAGTAGAGAGCATCACTATAGGGATTACCAAAAATGCAGCAATGCCAAGCATAGTAAATAAAACATATGCATATTGATAAAAAAAATTCAAACCAAATCAGCTGTACATTGATTGATTTAAAAGAATTACTCATGAAAGGTTTACAATTGTCATTGTTAGAGTTCTTCCGCAGGCATTGTAAAACACTTAATTCTGTCTTCAGTTACTTTATATTTTTGTTGAACCATTTGGTCATCCTTCTGTGGGGAGGGCATGTGGTTGTCTTGAGGGGTATCAAGTTGATATGATCTTCAAATGGTTGGTTCTAAAAGTGTTCGTCTTCAGTTATAAGTGCTGAGAGGTTGATTTGTTCTACTGTCTATTAGTAGTCTTGTCTGTTGCTGTTACTGTAGTAATCTTTCTTGTGCAGAGGTTCACAAAGAAGAGGAGATGGCCTTAGCTCCAGAAAATAGGGAGGTTCCATGTTATTGTGATGAGGCTTAGCTGAGCAAACATTGCATCCATGGTGTGTTTAGCTGAATTTGTTGGTTCACAGAAAAGTTGGTATAGGTGGAGGGTGTCAGGATTCACCATGAGCGATTTCATGGGGGCAAGATTGGAGCAGCTGAATTATATGTTCAGTTCTCTCAGGACGGTGTCTACAAGCACACTTTTGTTCAGGGGGCATATTTATATCAGCAAGAATGAGAATGTAAAGGAAGGTGAGGGAGAGCAGTGGACTAGAAGCATTTGATATTCACTTGTGTCAGTATCTTGAAAGCCTGTGGTCTATAAGCTGACTTGAACTGACACACCACCTCTTGTCTGCCTGTGGCCGTTTTTAGTCATGATTCTGAATCCATGAAGAATTACATTGTAACTTATAGGGCTATATCTTTTCCCAAACAGGTTTCAGTGAGGAGCATGAGGTCAAGTTTTAAGCCTGAGATCGGGTCACGGATGTTTATGTGGTTTTTGATCATTGATCATGCATTGATTAGAGAAAAAGCACAGGAGTGGCATAGGAGTAAATGTTAGTATCTAGGGAACTTTGGAGTTGAGGAGAAAGGGGCATGAGAAACATTAATTGTGGTGGAGACAAAGGTGGAAGGCTCTTCCTCTGGATCCAAGAGGTTGAGAAAGCACTAGAAAGGGAAAAGGGTGGCATGGCATGAGGCAGGGTGAAGTTGGTTTGTGGGAGAAACCATTTGAGAGCTATTAGCAGTCTCAGAAGATATTAATAGTGTATCCATGGAGAGAGTAAGAGAAGGGTAAGTTGAAACAGAAAATAGGCAAGACAGCTGAAAAGGAAGAGGGCTGGCTAGTGTAAGGTCATTACATGTGTTACTGTATCTAACGGGATTGGGTGTGTGCAAGAGGGAAAATAGAAGGTTGATATGGGCTGGACCACCTGAAAATAAGGAAAAGGTTTGATGAGCAAGGACTATGCTGTTGGTTCAAAGGAGGTTAAGGAGGGATGGAAGGAATTGGGGCATTAAGCAAATTATAGAGAGGTGTGGAGATGGCAGACAGAGCAGATGATTGGAAGAGAGGTTAGGGAGAATTTGGGGTAATTAATGGACAATGAAAGAGTCAATAAAAAGGGTAAACAAAGAACTGCTAAAGGAGGTAGAAGGTTGCAGGAGTATAAATATAGGGTGAAGAGCAGTTAGAAGGAAGATGAAGTTTACATGAGAGGTCAGAGCAGATGAGTAGAAAGGTAGCACTGAATGGGTGGGGCATAGAGGGCACATGTATGGTTGGAGGTGGCAGATAGGACAAGGGCAATAGTTAGACATGATAGGAGACTATGAGGATGGCAAGAGAGACACAGAGCTGTTAGAAGTGGTAAAAGCTTAGCGGACTAGGCATTATAGTGAGAACGTAAGGTGTGGACAGATGGAATTGATTGTAAAAGTTACATGAGAAGTAGATATTGCAGGAAAGAGAGGTATACGTGGCTTGGTTGGCACAGTAAGAGAGGGTAGAGAGGTAGGTATATTAGAAGATGGAGAAGTGAACAGCTAAGGGCAAGAGGTTAACTACTAGAGATGATAAGGAATAGTGGCATATGGTAAAATGATGATGGTGGGGTCAAATGTGGACAAAGCGGTTTAGAGGTGAGATGAAGTAGTGTTCATTAAGGAAATCTCTCCTTGGGAAATGGGCAAGCATGCAACCAGGTTTAGACATGATATAGAGATTTTCTCTGGCATGGGATATCTTTGGTTTGAGTAGCCATCTGCACACCTGTTATCTAGCAGTCAATGTTTCTCTCAGAGAGGACCCTCAAGAGGGAAAAGCTGAAGAGAGAAGTTCAAACAATAACTTGTTCCTTAAGATTCTAACAGTTCCAACCTGAATCCATGAAGTGCAACCCAGGGAGGCCATAGGTTCCTTGAACCACTAGATACTTAAGAGTGTATGGGGTTTCTTGCTAATTACATTTTTACTTGATCCATCTAGAAGGTAAAATAACAGGTAATGCATATGCTATGTTATGGTGATTTGTACAGTGCACTAATCACCCATGAGGGTATCCAGGTGCATGAGCAGGAGTGTAGGCGTACGTTTGTAGCAGAGCTATTCAAAGAGCCTGGTCTTCAGCTTCTTTCAGACCTCCAGAAGTGACGAGGAAGCTCTGATGTGTTGAGGAAGGTCATTCCATATTTTGGGCACAATGTAGGAGAATGAGTGACCCCACACAAAGGGTGACAGCAGAGAGACAGTGCAAGCTGAAGGAGCAAGGCAGGTGACAGGTAGGAAAGGGCATAAACTGGTTGACGGATCAGTCCAGGTAACTGTGGGGCTGGCCCTCTCCACCTACTCTATGGGGTCATGCAGCAGCTGCCTTTAAGTACGTCCTGCGATGCAGCGGAGAGAAGGAGAATTCAGTAGGCACACAGGTGAGAAGGTTGAGGTGAGAAAGGTAAAAAAGGGGGTTGGGGCTGCAGGGAGTGCCACAGGGGGCAGAAGGCCTGACTCGTGCTGAGAAGGCCAAATGGGAGGGAAGCACAAAAGCAAAAAAGAGCACAGAAAGGGCAAAAAGCACATCGAAGAGGGCACAGAGGAGTAGGAAAAGTCTGCAAATGGTTCAAAGAGATCAACAAAGAGGGTACAAAAGAGCACAGAAGAGTAGAAAAAGTGCAAAAAGGGTACAAATAGCACAAAAGAGCATGAAAAGAGCACAAAGGACCACAAGGAAGCAAAAAAAAGCACAGAAGGCGCAGAGGGGCACATGGAGCGAGTACAGAGAGCAGAGGGGTAGCGCGAGTAGAAGAAGAGAGGCAGGTCCCTCAAGACGAATTAGCTGGGTCCAAAAGGGAAGGGAGGCCAGTACAGGTAAGTGTAGGGCTGGGTCTAGGCACTTGCCCTTCCAAGCCTACCATGATGTGAGAATCTATGGCTATGCAACACATTTAAGATTGTATGGACTCCACATGGAAGTCACTGGAAGACAAAAATTCTAAACTATCCGTTAATTAAGACCTTTGCCTCATAAGGTTGATCATAGTATTTGGAGTCCACCTGGAAGCAGCGATGGGGCAGCATACAGGAAAAAGCAGCTTTAAAAACTACCAATTACTGATGTGTCTAATAAATGTACTTTACATACCTTTCAATAGAGTCCAACTTGTATAAGCCTAGCAGGAAAATACAGCAACCAGAAGCTGTCAGGTGGCTTGGGAAGGAAATTATGATTCCATGAGGCACTTGAAATGGGCATATTAATGTCATTCAAAAGCATAGTGAGTCTCATTGAAAGCTATGTTAGACTTATAAAAAGATGTATCACCACGAAAAGTATTTTGAAACACAAAGTGTTGCATGCTTTTCTTCCAACCACAGTTACTCAGTCCCATAACACGTACTACGGTGAGCTCTTGTAAGCCTGGCAAATGGGATAATCACTCTATCCATCCTGCTATCGCCCATTTAATACTTAAGTCCAACTTATTATTGTGGCCTTAAACCTACTAGTTGAAATGTTATTAAAACAGCAGTTGAAAGGACAAATGAGGTTCCTAAGTATGATGAACACAGACGGTTCGTTATTTCCTACTCACACGTTATAAAAGATAGAGTGTTTAGACACACTGTCCTAGTGCATATCTTTGGTGCATAAAACGTGGCTGAAATTATTCCTAGAGGTGACATATATGCTGTTCCTAACTTCCTCTTGCACATGACTAGAAGAAAATAGCCTGAGGAGTTATGAAACTGGTGACTGAGGAATGTTTATTGTGGTACTGGGTCATTGAGTGTTATATTCATCTAAGTGTTGGCATAACCACAGAGTGCCTATATGTGTCTGATGGTAGGCACAGTAAACAAATTGACTCTAGCAAACCCTCAACGTCCACCAATACTACAATTTCTCTTAACTCTTCTAGTGATTTTAGCATCAGTCCTAGTAATTAACCAGTTTTTTTCTGAATTCTAGTGTATTAATATTCGTACCACAGACCGCAGTTTCAGCTAATTGGCTCAATAAAATAGTTAAATTCCTCTCTGGTTTGCAATAACCTGGTAACCAGGACTCAACAGGAGTGATGCTATTTCTCATGCCTCTTGAGCTCACTGACAACCATGCAAAGTACATTTATGCAGGTCAGCAGCAGATCTGGAGATAAGAGAATGGGACAAGTGGGAGAGAAACTGTCTATCTTCACTCTGCCTCTTCTAACAGCTGGGCTTAATGTGCAATTCAGAACTGTTGATAACTGCAACAAGAAATACATCATTTAGTATTTTGTCATTTGTGTTTCAATTTACTATGTGTAATCTAAAATTTGATAAACTTTGTGATAATCTCTGTATAACCGACTCTGTATCATGGGTGGAAATTCTATTACTTCATAAAGTGAAAAAATTATTGAAATCTGTATAATGGCTCAATAAAATAACCTGAGCTACATGCTCATTTTTATAACAAATAACTAATTCACCCATTTGTGAATTTATTCTATGATCTGAATAACTTCCAAAGTAACAAGCTCATCAGCTATTACACAACAAATACACATGTTATGTTATGTTAAACACACATGTTATGTTTTCACTCTTAGCAATATACATACGCTTCCTCATCAGTGACAATACTATAAACCATAAGTGACTCAAGGTAAGACAAACAAGGTCTGTACAAGTTGAGGATTTTATTTCTCCTCTTGTGAAATACCAAGTATATTAGAGTTCATAATTTAATACAAATGCCTACATTAAAATGTAAATTCTCAATCTTCTGTGATATCTCAGAATGCATCTTTGTATCCAGTAAGTCTTTGATAACTCCAGTTGAAATCACAAAGAGCTCCAATCTCCTGGAAACAAGGTTCAGGCAGCAGCAGCAAGTATCTTGATTTCCCATCGAAGAGAGAATACAAGGAACTTATCCAAAACGCAAGTAACTTACAGCCTGATTCATGATGTAAAATTGCGCCCGCAATCGCTGCGAAAATGCAATTGCGGGCGCAATTTCCGTAATCGGCATTCAAGATCAAAATTGCGAACTCGCAAACACATAATAGCGAATTCGCTATTATATTCGCAGAATCCCGGTAGGAGAGCATTAGCGAATCGGAAAATGCGACAAACCACGGATTCTGCGAAATAAATAGCGAATTCGCTATACAATCGCAATCGGCATTCATGAAAAATCGCAAATAGCGAAAAACCCAAAAATCGCAGTTTGCGCTGCGCAAATTAAGGACAACTCAAAGCAGGTGGTAACCATAAAAGCCATGCAAAAATTACATTTAAAAAACCGTTGGCCAATCACCAACAGGTTCAGGCCTGACCAATCACACATAAGGACAATCAGGAGCAGCAGCATTAGGAGTTCCACAATGCCAGGAATGTACATGGTGGTGAAGCGTCGAAGGCTACAGCTATTAGCACGGAGGAGACGCAGGATCCAGGACAGGATTTTCCGCCAGAGGGTCACCTTGCTGGGCCAAACCAGAGAGCAGATATATGCAAAATACAGGCTGAATGGGGAAATGATAATGCAGCTAATACAGGACCTTGACCCCTGATGCAGCACCCAACAAGCCGTACCAATGCGGTGCCTACACATGTGCAGGTATTGTGAAGCCTGCACCTCCTGGCCTCCGGGAGTTTCCAGGGGATAGTAGCGGCTGCTGGGGGGATATCCCAGCCCACCATGTCACGCTGCCTCCACACTTTTGTTGACGCCATGCTCACCCAGCTACACCGTCACATCAAATTTCCCACCAGCCAACAGGAATTGGACTTGACCAAGCTACAATTCTACAATGTAGCCCATTTTCCACATGTACTCGCATGCATAGACTGTACCCACGTCGCCATCTGCCCACCAGCTGCCACGGAGTATATGTTCCGCAATAGAAAGTCCTACCACTCCCTCAACATACAGATGGTCTGCAATGCTAAGACATACATCACTGACATTGTCGCCCAGTACCCAGGGAGTAGCCATGACTCCTTCATATTCCGGAACAGCGGCCTCCACACACGACTGGTCAGGGGAGAGTTTGGGGAAGGACACTTACTTGGTAAGTACACTTTGTCGACAATGTCACATTGCTATGAAGTAACAGCGCAGCACAGGCAATCACCATCTGCGCCTCTCATTTAGGTGACAGTGGCTACGCCCTCCGTGAATACCTCCTGACCCCATACCTCAACCCTGCTACACCACAGCAACGGCGCTACAATATTGCACACATACGGACAAGGAATTGCATAGAAAGGGCATTTGGCCTGCTCAAGAGCAGGTTCCGCATACTGCACAAGACAGGTGGGGCCATGTATTACAGTCCTGCAGTGTGCTGCCGCAGTGTGGCTGTCTGCGCAATACTACATAACATTGCAACCAAGCCCCGGATGCCTGTCGACATCTCTGGCAGTGAATCTGAAGGGGACAACCGGCCACCTGCACATGCGCGCCATGCACGTGGGGAGAACCCAGCTGAAGGCCACAGACGTCGCAACCACATCACAGTGAACAGTTTCTAGTGCACCCTCTTCCCTCACCCCACAAATCACAAATGCATGCAAAATGTAATAATGACACAACGCTAATGTGTGCTGCAAAATAAATATATTTGTTTCAATCACAAAAAAGGTACCAGTTTAACTATCTTCTACTAACAGTATTACTGCATACTGCTGTGTCAAAGGACAGGGCAGGCTTATAGTCAGCCTGTTCCTGTAATTGTCAAATGTACTCAAGTGCGCCTCCTGCGCGTTCCACCCAAGCGCCTCTGAGGCGCATCCTCTTCCGGGGCACCTGGACCTGGCGTGGGCCTGGTGCTGCGCCTGAGTGGCGGGACTTGTGAGGCAGAGTGGCTGCTGATGCTGGATGCCCCCTCACTGACATCATCACTCCCAACAGTGGCAGGTAGAGCAGGAGGGTGTAGTGCTGTAACCGCCGTGGTCAGGTGCTCCAGGACCCTGGTCATGTCCTCACAGCACTAGATAAGTTGGTGCTGCTGTGCTAGGGACCGCCGCGACAACAGTGAAGTTGCATTGGCTGCAACATATTTGGACCTGCTGTAGGCGGCCAGCTGGCTCATGAGCTGATGGTGGCACCGGCGTGCTGCACTGCGCTGAGTAGTCATCACTGCAGTGTTGGCCTCCATGGCTGCAGTCATGCGGGCCATTCCCTCCCCCACACCTGCCATGGCTGCAGTCATGTTGTCCATGCGGTCCCCCACACCTGCCATGGCCGCCGTCATGCGGTCACCCACTCCGGCCACATTGCGCCCAATCTTGTGGAGCTGGAGCTGAATGGCACCTTGCTGCCGTGCCTGGCGCTGATGGATCCGCAACATGCGTCTTTCGACGCTCATACGTGCCAGCCCCTGTCCATTGCCCCTCCTGCTGATTGCTGCAGTGGTGTGCTGGCGAGACCTGCCATGCCTGCTCTGCTGGCCTGACACTGTGGCTGGCCGCTGTGTTGCCGCTGTCGAGGGCCCAGATGTTGTACCACCAGCTGCTGGTGGTGTCACAGCAGGCGTTGCTGGTGCGGCAGGGACTGGAGGCACAATAGTCGCGGGCCTGGATGTGGCTGTAGGTGGTGCGCCAGACGCAGGGGGCACAATAGTCGCGGGCCTGGCTGTGGCTGTAGGTGGTGCGCCAGACGCAGGGGGCACACTGCTGGTGGACCTGGCTGCTGGTGTTGTTGCAGCGGCAGGGGCTGGTGCCTGTGTTTGTGGTGGCACCTCCTCCTCCTGGGCCTCCTCATCAATTAGCAGCCTTTCGCTGTCGCTGCTTTCAGCGCCACCTGTGAGGGTAAGTGGACGATCATTAGTTGCATGTATCTGTCAGACGTGCAGTTGCTACATGCATGCTGGTTGACATTCCCTGAATGGCAGTGGCTTTGCGTACTTTGGAACCTGTCTGGCTGCATTGTGGTACTACTACATTGTGGCCACACTACATCTCCCACAATGCTTCAAGGCATTCCCTGATGTGCAACAATGGCATGACTATGGGACATTATGGGAGCCTATTTGGTCATGGACATTCATAGGGGACAGGGTCGCAGTCGCATGGCACTTACCTTGGGTGTCTTGGGTGGAGCGGGATGAGTCCAGACGTGTGAAGCCAATGCACGCCTCCCTCTCAAGGGTGTCTTCCACCTGGTCCTCCAAGGCTGTGTTAGGAGGGACTGTAGGTCCGCCACCTCCAGTGCCCGATGCCTCTCCAAGGCCCTCCGCCACCTTCTCTTTGGCACGACCTCGGAGGTCGTACCATCTTTTTTTCAGTTCGTCTAGTGACCTATCGGCCACACCCACGGAGTTGACGGTGGAGGCTATTCCCTGCCAGATCCTCCTTTTTTCTTGCTCCGGGACCCTCCTGGAGTCTTTGCCAAAGAGTTTGTCGTGGTTGGCCACCACCCCTTCAATCAAATGTTCGAGCTCCTGCTCTGAAAATTTGAGCTTCCTCTTCCGCCCTGTGCTGTTGCTGGGGCCAGGAACAGGTTCCTCTGACATGGCAGCAATGTTGTTGCAGAGTACAAATCACCAGAATAGCAGCAGCTCTCCCACTTGCTCCCTCGAGGTCTGCCTCACTGTGGTGAATGGGGGTGGGAACTGGCTGCTTCCTGGTTGTGATGTCATCACTGTGCTCGAAATGCGACTTCCCGTTTTCCCGATCTCGCGATTTTGCGATCTCGCAATTAGCGATATCGTAAATAACGATATCGCTATTTGGGAGTTCGCAATCCCGACGCGGGTAGCCGGAAATAGCGATTTTTCTGCGATTATCGGTAATCTCAAACAGAATTTGAAATGAAGATATGGGTTACATCACTCATCTAATGATTGTAAAAAAGCAGTATGACCTACATTCTGCGCCCACGCTCTGCATGTCCACGTTCCCTGGACACACTGTCTGTAGTGTCAGACTGTTCCTGGGCAGTGGTGTGGCATTCGCTGCGCCTCCTGCCCTCGGTGGGAGAGGGCGTAATGCTACCAGGGTTGATAGCCTCCTCTCTGCCCCCCTTCCATTGTGGCCGCCTTCACGTTCTGCAGCAGTTCCAATGCAGAGGTCATAGAGACCATGCCCCTGGCCACGTCCCTGCTACAATGCGCCATCTCCTCCTGCATGGCGATAGACTTTCGACACATGAGGGAGGTAGCAGTGGCCAACCGGTTCACTGCCTTGGTATAGGCCTGGAGTCTCTGCCTCTCCCTGCGCCTACAATGACGGTCCTGCTCCAACTGGCTGCGTAGGTTGTCCACAGAGGTTGCAATTCCCATCATTCCCCACACATGTTGTCGCCCATTGAACTAATGCCCTTTTTGATCCTGTACATGTGTTTGTTCATGTGGGCCACCACTCTGTGCAATGATCTCATCTCCCTCCATTGCAGGCCCTGGACCTTGAGCATGTTGCCTTCCAGTCCAGAAAAGACACTTTCACCCTGTTCGGAGCCTTGAGGACTGGCTGGCCTTGATCTGCGGCGTCTTGATGAAGTACGGGCGCCCTCAGATGGAGTACCAGCCCTCACTATGTTGCCCTCCTCATGGACTGGAGACTGTTGGCCCCCTGTGCCCTCCTCCTCCGACTCCTCCATCTGCTGGAGGGTGGCCACGGCATACCTCCTGCCTGACTGTAGTGGTGGTGTTGGTGATCGTTGCAGTGGGAATTGGGTATGAGGAGATGACAGCATTCACTGGCGCTGTGGTGATGTCTGTTAAGGAGTAGTTGGAGGTGGTGGTTGTGCGGAGCTTGTGTGCCCTGCAGGCAAACTCTCTTCATCATGTTGCCTCCCCTTTGGCCTGGCTGTCTTTGGTCTGCTCCCCTCTGCAGCACTGCGAGATGTCTCGCCTGTAATGACAGAATCAATCAATCAATCAAGAAATTTATATAGCGTGCTACTCACCCGGAGGGTCTCAAGGCGCTTGGGGGAGGGGGGTCTGCTACTGCTCGAACAGCCAGGTCTTGAGTTGCTTCCTGAAGGAGAGGTGGTCTTGGGTCTGACGGAGGTGGATGGGGAGGGAGTTCCATGTCTTGGCTGCCATGGTGGCTCTTCGGATGCGTGGAACGGCGGCAAGGGTGTGGCTGGTCGATCGAAGCTGGCAGGTTGGAGTGTAGAAGGTCAGGCGGTTGTTGAGGTACCTGGGGCCCAGGTCGTGGAGAGCCTTGTGTGCGTGGGTGAGGAGTCGGAATGTGATTCTCTTGTTGACGGGGAGCCAGTGCAGGTCTCTCAGGTGTCCGGTGATGTGGCGGTGACGAGGGATGTCCAGGATGAGTCGTGCGGAGGCATTCTGGATGCGTTGGAGCCTCTTCTGTAGTTTGGCTGTGGTTCCGGTGTAGAGGGTGTTTCCGTAGTCCAGTCGGCTGGTGACGAGTGCCTGGGTGACCGTCTTCCTGGTTTCGGTGGGGATCCATTGGAAGATCTTATGGAGCATGCGTAGGATGTTGAAACATGAAGATGAGACGGCGTTGATTTATCTGGTCATCGAGAGGGAGGAGTCCAGGATGAAGCCCAGGTTGCGTGTGTGGTCCGTTGGTTTGGGTGCGCTGCCCAGGGCGGGGTGCCACCAGGAGTCATCCCAGGCGGAGGAAGATGGTCCCAGGATGAGGACTTACATCTTGTCTGAGTTCAGTTTCAGGCGGCTGTTCTTCATCCACTCGGCTATGTTTTTCATCCCTTTGCGAAGGTTGGTTCTGGCGGTGGCTGGGTCGTTGGTGAGGGAGAGGATCAGCTGAGTGTCGTCGGTGTAGGAGATGATGTTGAGGTTGTGTTGGCGTGCGATGGCCGCGAGGGGGCTCATGTAGATGTTGAAGAGGGTAGGGCTGAGCGACGATCCTTGTGGTACGCCGCAGATTACTTCAGTGGGCTCGGATCTGAACGGGGGGAGGCGGACTCTCTGAGTTCTTCCGGCGAGGAACGAGATGATCCACTCCAGAGCCTTCTCTTGGATTCCGATGTTGCTGAGGCGATGTACTAGGGTGCGGTGGCAGACAATGTCGAACGCTGCGGAGAGGTCCAGGAGGATGAGGGCAGCTGTTTCCCCATTGTCGAGCAGGGCTCGGATGTCGTCAGTGGCTGCGATGAGGGCGGTCTCGGTGCTGTGGTTGGCTCGGAAGCCGGACTGCGAGGGGTCGAGGGATCCGTTCGTCTCGAGGAAGGCGGCAAGCTGTCGGTTGACGGTCTTCTCGATGACTTTGGCAGGAAAAGAGAGGAGCGAGATGGGGCGGTAGTTCTTGAGGTCGGTGGGGTCTGCTGATGGTTGTAGATATGCGCATTTGCATTGCATTAAACATCATGCCTACAGATCACAGTGACTGTCCTGAGCTTGCTAATTACTTTCACATGCTATTGTGTTTTCTAGGCTGACTGTCCTATACATCAGTTCCCTAGGACTACATCTCCCACAATGCATAGCAGGTAATGAGTAAGACATGGAGTGGAGTGGAAGCCCCTATGCCACTATGCGGATAGGGGTTGGGGAGGGGTAGCACAGCATGCTGGGCATGCATCTTACCTTGTTTCCTTGCAGCTCTGGTAGAGCTGTCTGCGTCTCCCACGCCACTCACACTCTCCAGATGGAGGGTGGACTCCACCATCAGTTCCAGCGGTGTTGGTGCAGGTGCTGTGTCCTTCGCTCCGCCAGTTTTGCCAGCCTGCCTCTGCCTCTCAGCCATCCTTGCCTTCGCCATCTTCCTGAGGTCGTACCACCTCTTCTTGATGTCCTCAATGGAACGCTGGGTGACACCAATAGCATTTATCTTGCTCTGTATCCCACTCTTCTGAGACTCGGGCACTTGGAGGGACTGCTTCCCGAAGAGCTTGTCATGGTCCTGACTCACATCCTGAATCTGGACCTCCAGCTCCTTCTCGCTGAACTTCAGCTTCCTTTTCCTTTCAGTTGCCTCCTTCTCTCTCGCATTGCTTGCCATTGCAAGATTTTTTTTGGGGTGTGTGTAGCTGTGTGGCTCTGTTGCTTCTGGATCCTCAGCTCACCTGCCTGCCTCACAGTCAGCTCCAGGTTCAGTGCAGCTGCCTGGGTGTGGCCACTTCCTGTTTGGGAGGTAATTGGATGACACCGGATTGGCTGATTCATCAAATTACGAAATTTTGAATTACCAAATCGGTATTTACCGAATCGGTAATGGATTCGGTAAATCCGATTTGGTATTGGTGTTTCGGATTTTTTTTTTTACCGATTCCTTCCGATTCTGTATTTTTCAACGAATTTTAGCGAATCGGTAAAAATTACCGATTTTTTACGTACATCCTATTTTCGATTCCTTGATACTGAATCAGTAATATTCGGTATTAATGAATCGGTATTCATAGTTTACCTACATATGGCCCCAAATGTGTCTACCGGTAAATAGCGAACCACAGAAATGAGTCAAATGACAGGATTTCAAGAACTATAGTGGAGCAATAAGAACTGATGAGACAATGGCAGAAGGATTTCAGACAACTTCTTAGAACTCAAAAGTAGGGGAGTGATAGAAAATGCATCATATCTGCTTCTTTGATCGGTGCTCTAAAATACTATTGGATAACTAGTAATCACATAATATGGCTATGGGTAAATAATGAACCACAGAAATGAGTCAAATAATAGAATTTAAAGAAATATGGTGGTGTAAAAATAAGAACTGATGAGACAATGAATGAAAGATTTCAGACAACTTCTTCAAAACTTAAAAGTAGGGGTGATTTGCTTTCAAGTACTTTCTATATCATCACTGTGATCTACCCTAGTAGTGTATATGAGGGAACATTTATACGTGCGGCATGATGGATGCTAACTAAGTAGACATTATAAACATTTGAAAGTAGGAATAGAGATTTGAACAGAAGGTAGATATTTGTATATAGCCATACAATTTGTAATAATGTGTATACATCGTTCTGAAGGACTTTACTGATGTTGAGCTGAATTTTTTTGTGATTAAGAAAATATCGATAAAACATTATCACTCCACTGATATGTTATCATTCAATCAAATCACTCCTGGGCCCTCATTAATAATCACTCCCTAGGATATCTGGCCACAGATATAATTGATTTTAGTGTACACTATGATTTGGATATTATTGCAGTTACTGAGACCTAGCAGTATTAGTCGACGAGTCTGTCTGCTTCCATTTTCATTTCAGACTATGATATATTTTGAATATTCTCTGGCTATATGAAAGGGAATGACTGGCATAGAATTTTCAGAAGAACATAAAATGGTTGTTTTTTGGCACTGCTTATAGAACATCATGTTTTTCTATACTACATTGTGTCCCTCAGCTACTAACTTCTGGTTATCGTTATCTGTGTCTCTTTCAATTATAATGGTGTGCTTAAGGGTGAATTATTTTAAGGATTCAGATGTGTTTCTCAATAAGCAGATACTGTGTTAAATATATAAGACTTAGGGCTTAATTTATTTTTTAATGCAAGTGCTGCCTGCCAAATGTTGAAATGTCTGCTGACCCGACAGACATTTCTAGCACTGACAAGACCCTTCATCAAGGCAGTTCCTGCCAATGCTTTGTAAGTTTGCTGTACGGCTCCGTCAAAAATGACAGAGTTGTGCGTCAAATTTACAATTTGTTTTATGGCATGGGGAGCATTGTCCACTTTTTAAATACCCTTACTGCCATTGAAAAAGGTTATATGTCCATCCATCTACATTAAGCGGGCAGACATATAGGTAATCATCTTAAAGCCCTTACTACGTTTAGTGGTCGGAGAAGTTTGACCACAGTAAACATGGAGTTGTCTCCACCATCATCAAACTATGGTTTGCCTGCATTTATATCAGACTCGCAGACCATTGTCTTAGTAGGGAGGGGACCACGTCATCATTGCAAACAATTTCCCTCACTGCCAAGATGTAAATCTGGCCCTTAGAAGCTGAGTATGATATTATTTTAGATAAGCTGTTGTGTATCACCATGAATACTTTTATGAGCTTTGAATTTATGCAGCATAATTTGGGAAGTGTTCACATAAAATGAGAAAGACTGGTGGAAATGTAGCTGTTTGTATGCTAAGAAATAAAGTAATTTTCTGTGACAAACTGCAAGGAGAACTCATTTGACAAAAAATCTGAAATATACTCTATGAAAATTGTAAATCCTCTGGATGGAAATCTTTACATTTGAAAGTTCTCATCAGGAGTATTAATTTGGCATCCCATATTGAGAATGTTCATCTCTGCTGGAATGAATTATACTGAGACACCAGATAAACTGGCCATAAACAAGAATAAGTAATTGTAATCTTGCAACTATAGTCTTAGAGTTGTTGGATCTTTGCCTCATATGCTCCTGATCTGTCCAAAAAAACATTTTAATTTGAAATTAATTTTAATATATGTGACATAATTCGAGTCGGATCAAACCAGGAAAAGCTAGTGTAATTTTGAGTTGTTATTTAGTGGCAAAAACAATGGTTGAGCTAATTACCAGATTTAGATAAAAGGCAAACCCCGATCAAATGTATTTCAGTAAAATGTAACTGAATTGAATTGACTTTAGTGGAATACTACTATGAGTAGGCTGCTAAACACTCACAGTAAATTTCCACCACTAAAAAATAAAAGTGGGCCCCGGAACCCAAGCTATGTGTGAGGCATGCAGTATTGTACAACCTGCTGCACATTGGAGGTAAGAGATAAAGCCTTGGTGCATGTTTTTCAGAGGGGCCAAGAAACAATGTTTAGCTATCCCTCACTGCCTTCATTTGAGCAATGTAGCCTTTCGGTGAGTGCAGGATATGTGAATCAGACGGCAAGGCACCAGTCAAGTAGTGAGGTGAAGAAAGAAGGAGGAATTATTAGAGGGAGATCCATCACAAAAGGCAGTTGTGCTCCCGAGTGGAGTAATAGTGGGGAGGGCGCAATCTAATTAATGCTCCTTGTGAGCAAATCATTAACCAATTTTTCTCCTACTATTGCTATTTAATCTGTGACTCAACATCTAATGACCATTGTCCCACATGGTTCTCTCTCTCTTTCTGTTGCACATTATAATTAGTCAGCTCATAAGGAACATTTATTCCTAAAGATCTCAGTGATGCCTTAAAGCACATGTGATCGGCTCGATGGAGCGCTGTAAAGTTCTCTACCCAGCCCTAAAGCCCAATGCTACTACTTACTATTTGATGAAACATAAAGATAGTTTCTCTCAATCATATTTGTATTTTTCATCACACCTTACATTTTCCTTCTTTGATTTGTAGCTCTATGAAATATGTTTCTCGGGTTTAGTGCACAAAATACAATTTAGTGTCTCTAGGTACTTTACTTAAGAGGCGATATTATTATTCAACTTTTAGGTGTGTTTCATTAGCCTTGCAAATTTGATAGTCTATTCTCTATGTCTGCAAGTGAACAAATCACTATTTATGTCCATGTGATGTCACTTTTTGTGTTGGTTCTGTGACTGTAATCAGACAATCAGGCATAAAAGTACTGGGGGAGGCAGAGAGAGACAGAGGAGGGGAGTGAGGGAGAGAGAGAGAGAGAGAGAGAGAGAGAGAGAGAGAGAGTGCGTCTGGGGGGCATATACGACCCACACAGAGTGTGGGTGAAACCTGATAAGCCCTGAGAAACACTATCTTTGTGGGGATTGGTACATTGTGAGGACTGGTGTGTTAAGGTACTTTTGAACAATTGTATCAAAAAATCAAATCTGCAGTTGTATTTGCCTCAATTTGCCTCAATCAGCTTTATAAACGAACCCAGTATCAAAGTGTGTGTGCAATTAGAATAGTAAATACACACTTCATTACTGTCAATGGCTAGTGTGTGTGCGTATGTGTCTGTGTGTGTAAAGCTTGCAAGACTGCTGCATATGCTTTACCTGTTCTGATTCTTCAAGGAAGATTTGCACTGCTGATACCAATGTGATATCTGTCTCATGTATATTGTACTCCATCCCTGCACCCGGTGCCCCCAAAACATGCATCTCAACCCTGTTTTTCCAACTCTGCACTATGCCCTCTCCCTCCGCCTTTGAACTACAAGATGCCCCTTGATGTTCACATTTATTTTGTCTTTGGCATAGTGAAAATATTGTAAATACTGTGAAGACCAAGATTTATGAACTTCTATACAAGGCACATCTAATTGCTGCCTCACTGCCCTTACAATATACCCCCAATGTCCTCACTTTGACCCCTAGATATGTTACCTCCTTCATGATCCTTGAGTCATTATACAGTCCTGATTTAGACACAGAATTTGTGTTTTGAACCCATTGACTTTGTAACCTGAGACTTTACCAAATGCAGATGCCAGATTTTCTATCTCAAAAAAACACAGTTGATGGACAGAATGCAGAACAATGTCTTACATTCACCCCAGTACAAAGATCTGGGCCTAAATCCATCATTTTTTTGCACTCCACACCACCCTAGGTCAGACAATGGCTATATGCAAATCAACCTTGACCCTGTGCCTCATGGGAACAGTCCAGCCCGAACTACCAAGCCATGTCTTTCCTAGACCGGAATCAATCATCCAAGGACCGGTTTCTGGCTGTCAGCCTTCTTCTGCCTGGATAGCTTGACTCCAGTGATGTGGAGAGCCTGGGACTCACGTCTGAGCATACCCAGCCCACTCAGGGTGAAAATTGCAAAAAACACAGTTGATGGACAGAATGCTAGAAACCTGTCCTCGGAAGCTTGTTTCCGGTCCAGGGAAGACATTGTTTGGCAGTTTGGGCTGGACTGTTCCCATGAGGCACAGGGTCAGATGATTTGCATATAACGATTCTCTGAACTGGGGTGGCGGAATGGGCTAAAGAACGGTAATGGATTAAACCCAGATCTTATTATTATTATTATTATATTCTTATTCTTATATAGCGCCAGAATCGACCCCCTAAGGGGTATCTCCGCACTTGCCTTGGGAACCCGTCCTGGTTTTTCCCTGTGGGATAGCCCCTACAGGGCATCCCCAAGGTGAAAGCCAGGCATCCCGCCGCGGGGGGGCCGTTGTGGAGATTAAGCAAGCTTAATGCCCAGAGTTGCAGAGTGTGAACCCATGATTAGGTCAGGCACCAAAGCGAGAATTATCGAGTCCATGGACATTTGAGCTCAAGACCCTGCCGCGTCGGGAATTGAACCCTGGTCCCGGGTCTGACCTCTGCTTCAGGGTCTGCCTGCTCTAACCAGTGAGCCACACTTCTCCACTTTTTGACTGGGTGTTAGAATTTGAATGATTCAGGTGCTCCGTCCATCACCACCCCCTTTTGCACCGCTTTTGGCCACCATAAGTGTGGCAGGGTATGATCAGACGTGAGTCCCTTGCTCACTTTGCCACTGGATTCAAGTAAGCCGGGCTGAAGACGGCTGGAATGCCAGAAACCTGTCCTCGGAAGCTTGTTTCTGGTCCAGGGAAGACGTGGCTTGGCAGTTCAGGCTGGACTGTTCCCATGAGGCGCAGGGTCAGACTGATTTGCAAATAGCCATGTCTGAACTGGGGTGGCGGAGTGGGCTAAAGAACGGTGATGGATTAAACCCAGATCTTTTGACTGGGTGTGAGTGTTTGATTGATTCAGATGCTCCGTCCATCACCACCCCCTTTTTTGCCGAGATGTTCTATCTCAAGCATGGCGGCAAGAGGGTTTGGTATTACCACCGCAATCTCATCCGCATACGCAAACACACAATATTGCTCTTGCATGCATATCACTGGTTCAATCCTGGGGCTCTGCTGTAGCATGTCCAAGAAGGGATTGGTGTATAGTGTAAACAATAGTGGGGAGCACGGGCATCCCTGTTGTTTACCTCTGGTTATAAATACGAGGGTCTGATTCTGAGCCCATCATGCAGATTTTAGCCATCGGGTGAAGATATAGAACCTGAATAGCTTTAATAAAACCCTGTTGAAACCCCAATCATCGTAAAATTGCCCATAAATTATCTCATGCGACCCGATCGAATGCCTTTTCAGCAGCTAATAAAATCAATCCGAATTTGCTGCCCTTGGTGTTAGCTATATCTAAAAACGTGTTTACCCTATTAATGTGATTAACTATCCCCCGCCCGGGAATAATCCTGTGGTGCCACTTTGATACTAACGGGGTAATCACTTCCGCCAATCGGGTCGCCAGGATTTTAGCATAAATTTAGCTGTCACAATTTAATAGCAATATGGGTCGGTAAGAACCCGGCAAATTAGGTGTGATTTTTTTTTTTTAAAGACATTTATATTTGCCTCCTCCCAATCTTTGGGAACAGCATCTAACTGTGCTTGTTGGAAAGTGAGCAACATATCAACTTTCAAAACTTCAAAAAAGGTTTTGTAAACTTCTAAAGGTAATTTATCAGCCCGCCGTTTTGCCACTAGCTAAACCTGCAATGGCTGCCTTCAGTTCTTCCATAGTTATGGGAGTCTCTAGCCCATCAATATCTTGGGGGCTCAATAATTCACTATTAATATTTTGTAATAGGGTTTCACCTAACAACGCATCATAACTATCTCTGGTATAAAGCTCTTTAAAAAATTCACAGAAAACATTAAGGATCCCGGTTGGTGTTTCCAATGAATTACCTTGGGAATTGGTCATGGCCACAATTCTTTGTATTGCTTCTCTTGACCGGAGCCTTTGCGCCAAGCAGCGCCCTGTGGCTTCCCCATACTCGTAGCTCTGTTCTTTATTCAGCTTATGCTTAATGGCTATTTCTTTGCTCCAGTGGAGATTGATTTTGGCTTTACACGAAGTGACTTCTGTTTTAAGTGGGGAAAGATCACCCCGTGCACGTATACCCAACATGAGATTTTCTTCAGCCAATACTCATTCCGCATATAGCTTTTGAGTTACCACCTTCAGCTGTTTCTGTTTATGTAACCCGAAGCTCAGGGTTTTTCCCCTAAACCCTGCCTTTAGTGCATCCCAGACAAAGCCAGCCACAGCAGAATTGTTGTTAATGGATACAAATTGCCTGATCCAGTCTTTCAGATGCACCACATATACTTCGTCAAGCAAGAGCTTCCTGTCAAACGAGAATGATCTGGCCTTAAGACCTGTATTCAGTACACGAATATTCAGTACCAAAGGTCCATGATCAGCCGTAATCCTAGGGTATACAACTATGTCTGCCTCCGCTAGTAGTGATGTTGATAGAAAAAAGTAATCAAATCTTACCAATTTCTGGTGTGGGTGTGAATATAATATAAACCCTCAATCTGAAGCCCGTAAGGTAGACCAGGCATCGACCAACCTATGATTCAATATCAAATGCTGAAGGGCCTTACAAAATTAATGTTTTCTACCTTTATAGCTTTTAATATCTACTGATATTTCCTGAGGTTCGGTATGTATATTACAATCCCCACACAAAATCAAAGGGGTTGACCACGTTGCCATTTCGATGTTCAATTTATCTAACACGTCAGCCTCATCAAAGTTGGAACCATATACTGAGCAAACTGTGCATCTGATATTCCCTATATTACATTCAACTATAACACATCAACCCTGTTTATCCCCCAGTGCTCTTCCTGTCCCTTGTATAGAGTTTTTTGCAATACCACAGCCCCCCGGGTTGTTGTGGACTGCTGTGTACAAATCAAGGTTAATAATCCCAATTCAGCCAATACCTTTCTTTTACCCAATGGTATATGGGTTTCTTGTATACGAACTAGATCTGGTTGGAGCACCCGAAGTTCTGCAGCTATCCTTTGCCTCTTCCCATAATTATTAGGCCCACATACATTAAATGAGCAGATCCGCAATCCTGAAATCTTGTTCCTATCCCCCATCAACGGTCAATGTTTCTAACTATTCTAAGACCATATGGGTTGTCTGTGGATGCTTTCCTCTTTCTTTTGTTCATACATTATCACGGATTGTTTTGTCTTTAACCCCCCCACCTCCCAGTGCCACCCTTCCTCCCGTGCCCCCCAACTCTCCCAGCCCACCTTCCCGCACAGGGTTAGATCGCTGTGGATGCCTGCATCTTTCATTGGTGGGGCGTTGTAATGTGCTTAAAATGTGGATCCTACCTAGGATTTTATATTTTGCGCTGGAAAATACACGTGTTCAGTTACAGTTACTTCAATCAACCTGCGCTAAATTTATGTGGGTGTTATATTTTATACATGTAAAGAGATTTGTAAGCTCATAGCAACAAGGTTCATCTTCTGGAATCTGGATTTTACGTTATATTACTACGCCTGTATTTTGCAAAATATGCTAGTTTTAATAAATGGTGAAGAGGTTTTAAAATCATCAGAATCCCCATCTATCTATCAGATACTTTTAGGTACCGATGCCAAAAGCTGTTTATTTGTGATGCTGGAATTCAGTTATTACAAAAAAACTAGGTTTAAAGTGATAAGCTCGGCTTATAAGGTCTGGAAGGCATCAATTTGAAAAAATCTCCTTTTACGCTCCAATGTCAGCAACTGGGCTACTACCCTCCATATTTTGGGATAGAACAATAGACAGGTAGAGGAGCATAGGTGTGGTTTTTATTGGAGATCTATATGATAATGTAAATATGGCATCCTATGCTATGCTCACAGATCAATATCAGTTATTTAGAACTAAATTTTCCAAGTTTTTGCAAATTCATGACTTTCTGTGTATAACTCGAAGAAGCATAGAGTCAAATCCCCTGGTTGAAGCTATTAGGAAGAAAGTCTGTATAGGTACGCTGTATAACCTACTGTTAGATACCCAGATGGATGATTTGAATTCACACAGCATTAAATAGAACAATAGTTTAGGGTGCCACGGCATTCAAGTGGAACATTATATCGATTTACTTGGGAAAATATGTATGAATGTATCAAAATGTTGAAATGGGGAGGGATATATGATTGGAAATGTTTTCGATGTGGTGGGGACGACGCTGATATAGTACATATATTTTATGCATGTGGCCAACCGAGTATTTTTTTGGGGCATCTTGATAAATTTCTCTCAGAAATACTTGGGGTAGCAGTTAAAGTAAAGGCCTCCCATATGCTCCTGGGGATAGACGAGAACACAGGAAGTGGGCAGTTAGCATTTAAATATAGATATCTAATTGTTCTTGCTACTGCCATAGCGAGATTATGTTTTGCTTCTACGTGGCTGCAGAAGGACGCTCCGACCTTTGAGCTTTGGAGAGCTGGATTTTTTTTACTATTTCTAAACTAGAATATAGTTTATATGCTCTTAAAGGTGTGAGAAAACAAAAACTAGGTATGGAAATATGGGGTCCAGTGATTGAGTACATGAAAGATTGAATATATATTAACCCCCTAAGAACCTTTGATGGTTGTTAAGCATTATTTATGATGATATATGTATTATTGTATGGATTTCAATTGTATGCTTTTCTATATGGTAATTTATATATGTATGGTATTATCATGGATTGGAAATACATATTAAAAAAGGCACATCATACGCAAGTGGCAGAGCAAGCATACCTTAAAATAAGGCAATTTAAAATGAAAGGGGACATCTGCAAATCTTTGCTCTCCCTGTCACACCCACAAATACACACACACGTGTTAAACATGCATCAGCAGTTTAGGCCATTGGTATCACTTAAGGCGGGTGGGTTCTAAAATGAGTTTTTTTGCAAGGTATGGGTGCCTAGAGATGAAAATTGTGTGATAGCAAGTCACCACTCTTTGCCCTTTATCTGATATTATTGGATTAGCAACTATAGTCGAAAAAAAAATAATTGTTTTCATATTTTTGATAAATAGCATATAAATTCATCATAATAAGTGAAAAAAGAATCTAATTCCACCAGATTGGTTAAATGCAATATTATTTCAAATGAGTTATGATTATTAATTGTAATAGTAACAATATAGTCCTTAAAATAAAAGCAATACAAATTCATTGTATTCCTCATATATTGATATAGATGATATACATAATTTTCACATACAATCTTAAATAATATTAATTGTTACATCTTACATAGGCAATGTATGTCATGAGTGAACATAAACACAATTTTATCATTCACATTAGTCATCAGCATCTTCTTCTTCTGCCTGGTGTCATCATTCTCTATGTCTGATTTTCACAGGCGGGAAGTATGCGGGAAGTATGCATATGTCAGTGCACTTGAGATCATTGAGACAGCAGACACGTGTTGGCAGTTTGCTGTTCCTAATGCAGTTACAAACAAGTAGATTTAGCAAAGTCTGAGGTGTTGGCTTCCACTTTATCTAGTCCACTACCAGTTGCTCTGCTTCTTCATGTTTTTCCAACTGCTGCCACCCTCTCCCAGTTGGACTAGGTGTTTGTGGCTCATTCAGAAGACATCTCTTGCTTATAGTAGCTTGATAATTCACATGTTCTGCATTTTATTCAGACACCCTTCTATGCACCGAATGGGTGATATCTCAAGTCATTCACGTGATGAACCGAAGATTTTGGTGCATACAGCAAGCACATGAATTGCTCCAATTCGTCCATTAGTTCTCCAGAGAGATCCCATTTGTCTCCTAGTTGCCAAAATGTTTCCTGTGTATGTCTGTTGGTAGACAGGATTTTGACACACATTTTCACCAAGAGATGAAGCTATTTTCCCAATGTCAAGGACTCACATGTGTATTTTAGTACCACATTTCAGAAACAATTTAGCTATTATTCACTAATGGAATCCGGAACACATAATAAATACAACAATGTCATCTGAGATTATCATTACTGCCTCATAACCCTCATTAGCAGCATGCAGTAACAAACAACCATCTGCCTCTTCGTGTGTGCTGTTGAGATTGGGCACTCATGGCTCCATTCAGACTGTTCACGAACAGTGTTTTACCCTCAAATTTTACGAAATACTCTGGTTTCCTCCATTCATTAACAAGAAATGTGAAGAGAGTTGTTTTATTCTTTACGTGGCTTAGGAATTTCCTCCACTGTCTGACAATCTGGGAAGGGGAGATGCTCTGTAACTGGTGCCTGAGTTCTTCCCCTCTGATCGTCCTTTTGCTGTTCTTAATAGACGTCTCATTGTATGTATCAAAATAAACATTGATGCTTTGACTCCTATTTCCTTCCCGCAAAGCCATGGACAAGACAGATACAGGCACCTCACTAAAGTTTGATTTCTCTTTTTTTACTCTCTGAACAAGAACAATAAAATCAATCAGCATCTCTGAATTTCCAGGTATTTCCTCAGCAGGGGTAACGTTTTTCTGCAAGTATGTTGCTAAAACGACTTTGTTTGGCTTTTGCAACAGAAATGCTGGAGTTGCTAAAGCCCATGGTAAAGGCCTTAATGGCTGGGAGAATACATCAGATTCTGTGCTGTCACAATGATTAGACGAAATAGTGCTTTGTCTGCTTTCATGATGATTGTCCTGCCATTGCTGTTCACTGCCTTCTTCTTGGACAAGTTAGTGAAGGTTTTCAGTTTGTTCATTTTCATTGGGTCATGAAACTTCTGAATAGGAGGATTATTCTCAAGTCACTCAAGTTTGAAGTCTGTATAGCACTGTTCACCTATTTCATGTGCCTTTATTATGTCAGATATTAAATCTTGCAATGCTTATTTGCTGTGGAGACACTAATGAGATCATGTGGCCCAATAAATGTGGTTATCCAGCTTTGAACCAGACTAACAGCTCTCGTAACAGTATCCTTGTTTTTTTCAATTTGTGACCTATGTAGGTCTCCGTGAGTAAAATCTGTTCTGTTGTTATGAACCATTTCCCTTATCTGACCCAAAAAGGGGCTTCTATGTTCAGCCATCATATAATATCTTTTCTAGGGGTGGGCGTAATTTGCGTAATTGCGTTACGCATATCTCCATGAAACGGTAAAAAATCCTGCGAACACCCAGAAATTCCGCGAACACGCGGAATTGCTTGTTTGAGATGATTTTTTCCTGTTCGCAATTACTGCTTGTGTGCTCGGGGGGAAATATCTCATGAACACGCATTTTGAGAACACGAACAAGCAAAACATTTCACGAAGACGCGGACAGCAGAATTTTGGGCAATTTCGCTTTCTCCAAGGAACGCAAAATTACCCAAATTACCCAAATTCTGCGAGCGGAACGGAATTTACCGCCCAGGCCTAATCTTTTCACAACGCCTGCCTTGAGGTTGAACCTCTTTGTACCACCTGGAGCCAGTGTGTCTTTGTTGACTGTTACCACTATTGCTTGATCAACAGGAATTCATCAAATGATTTAATATCTGGCAGTTGACCTGAAAAGCATCCGTTGATGAAGTTGTGGTGTATCTCTGGATGTTTCACTGCAAGTACTGTCATTTAAAAGTAGTATACAGGAAGATATCCTGCGTAGTTCATTCTGTCATACACAAAACACAATGGAATCATAGAGCATATGGGGTAGAATGTAAATGCTAATTTCCTTCTCGAGCAGCAGGCAGCAGAGCCAGCAAGTCATTTTCAACAATATCCACATACGATATCCAAAATGAAGAGAGATCTCCATTGCCATGTTGAAGATGTTCCAGGAATACATCCCAAAGCTGTTTTACTTTGCACAGGCAGCATTCTGCAAGCGATCGTCTAATCTCTGTTGGCATAGGTCTTTTGCAAAGTCATTAGCATCCTGAATGAAGGAGTAGACTACCTGATTTGATTTGATTCGGATTTGTAAAGCGCGTAGCTACCCAAAGGCGTCCCAGCGCTGGTACTCGGCCTACTTGATCCAGAGAAGGGGGTGTTTATGGGAAGAGCCAGGTTTTCAGTAACCTACGGAAAACCAGTAGGTTAGTTTCCCTTTGGATGGGGAGTGGAAGGGCATTCCATAGCTTAGGGGCATTATATGAGAAGAGGCGTCCCCCTGAACGTGCTTTTCTTATTCTGGGGACACTGGCCAGGGAGAGGGTGTCTGATCTCAACTGTCTATTGGATTTGTGAGGTTTGATGAGAGGTCTCAGGATGGGGGGGCCTCTGCCATGGAGTATTTTGTGCAAGATACAGAGGGTTTTAAAGGTTATCCTTTCTTGAATTGGGAGCCAGTGTAATGATTTGAGGGCAGGTTTGGCAGAGCATCTGGGCTTTGTCCCGTGAGGAGCCTTGCAGTGGCATTCTGGGCATACTGTAGTCTGTTGATGACCGAAATTGGGGCACCTAGGTACAGGGCCTTTCCGTAGTCCAGTCTTGAGATAATTAGGCTCTGCATTAGAAGTTTTCTGGACTGGAAGGGAATTAAGGGGAGGATTTTCCGTGCTGTCCTTATAAGGCTGAAGCATGTACCTGCGGTTTTCCTTGCTTGGACCTTAAAGTTGAGGTCTTGGTCCATCCAGATGCCAAGGCTCTTAATTTCCCTTTTTGGGGTGGGGGGAGTCCCCATACAGGGTGGCCATGAGAGAGAGGAAGGAAGTTTCCATGGGTCGCCAAGTAGAAGGATCTCTGACTTCTCTCCATTGAGTTTAAGGCGAGAGTCGCACATCCATTTTGATATGTTCTGGAGGCAAGTGGCCAGGTTATCCAGACATTTAGTCGACTGGTTTATGGAGACGACCAGTTGGGTGTCGTCAGCGTACATGACTACCTTTATGCCGAAAGGTGCCACAATATCTTCTAGGGGGGACATGTATACGTTAAAAAGTGTGGGGCTCAAGGAGGAGCCTTGTGGGACCCCACACTGAAGTGGGAAAACTCTGGAGTGGACAGGACCGTCGGCCACCTGGAAGGTCCTGTATTCTAAAAAGGACTAGAGCCAGGTCAAGGCGGTACCAGAAATTCCTGCCATATTAAGACGGTGGATAAGGATGGCATGGTCCACCGTATCGAAAGCAGCGCTCAAGTCCAGGAGGATCACTGCCACTGATCCTCCTGCATCTAGGATGGTTCTCGCTTCTTCAATCACGGCCAGGAGTGCAGTGTCCGTGCCCTGTCCTGGTCTGAACCCTGTCTGGGAATGACGGAGGAGGTTATTGGATTCCAGGAAGGTAGAGAGCTGTTGATTTACAATCTTTTCAGCCACTTTGCTAATACCCGGGAGGAGTGAGATTGGTCTAAAGTTAGCCAGGTCAGTGGGGTCAAGGTCGGATTTTTTCAGTAGCCCACAAACTGTTGCTTTTTTCCAGTTGGTGGGGACAATGCCTTGGGTGAGAGACGCATTAATTAGTTTGGTAAAGGGGGGAGACACCGTGGGGGCAACCAGTTTTAACTTGTTCATGGGAGCTGGGTCTGTTGGGGCTCCGCTCTTCACATAATTTAGAGTGGCAAGAAACAACTCTGTGGATACCGGGGAAAAGGCATTGAAGTGAGGGACATCAGGGAGAATTGGCGGGGCAGTGAATCTAAGAGTGGGCTATGGGTGGGAAGTGTTTTTAGAATATTGTTAATTTTGGAGGAGAAGAACTCGGCTAACTGATTACATCTGAAGCCTGAAGGATCCACAGTGGGCTGTGGTTCCGGGGTTTTCGTCAGCAGGCAGATAATGCGGTATGTTTCTTTAGAGGAGTTGGCTGCGGCTAGTATTTTTCCTTCGAAAAAGGCCACTTGAGTGTTTTTTATGCAGGTTTTATAGTCCTTCACGGCTGACCTATATTGACCTTTACTCTTTGTAGCCCAGTCCTTTCTCCAAAGGCGTTCGAGCTTTTTGCATTTCTTTCTTAGTTCACGCAACTCGGGTGTGAACCACGGCGATTTGAATGTTCCCTTCTTTCTAGGGAGTGGCTTATTGGGGAGGACTGAGTCGAGGGATTTTTCGATCAGAGTTGGAGATCCGCCAGGGATGGATCTGAGTCGAGATCAGGAGCAGTGGCTGCCAATTCATATGTCCAGGCTACCGTATCTAATTTTGGCCAGGGGCGGGAAGGAGCCTGGGGGGGGTCTGTCTGGGGCTTCGGTGGAAATTTGAAGCTTGAAGGGGATTAAGTGGTGGTCTGACCAGGGCATAGGAAGGGGCTCGTCTACTGCCAATTCTAGGATGTTTGTAAATATGGGGTCCAACAAGTGGCCCTTGGAATGGGTGGGCCGATTAATTTTCAAGTGAAGGTTGAGGGAGGCTAAGTCTTCCTTGAGGTCATCCGCTATTTTGTTTGCCAGATCATCAAGGTGGACATTTAGGTCTCCCAAGACAGTAAAGTTGGAGGATAGGCAGGCGAGGGAGGAGATAGTTTCCACTAGGGAGTTACAAAACTGGCCTTGCGGTCCTGGCGGGCGTTAGACAAGGATGCCCAAGAGTGTTTTTAAGGGGGATAGTTGGATAGTGAAGCGAACGTTTTCACAGTCCTGAATTGGGCTGTCCTTAAAGTGGCAGGACAGATTGTTTTTGAAAATAATCACGACTCCACCCCCTATCCCAGATAATCTATTGTGATGTTTAATTAGGTACCCAGGTGGCAGTGTTTGAACCATGTCTGGGTCAGATGCTGTGTTAAGCCAGGTTTCAGTGAGGAAAAGCACCTCGAGTTCTGACTCCAGCAGGAGCAGATTAATCTCTGCGCTGTGTTTAGGGAGGAACCTACAGTTAAGTAGGGCCATCTTGACCCAGTGCTTTTTGGGAGGGATGTGAGGAGTCAGACTGTATGGACATTGAAGGCAACTTGTTTGTCGTTCTTCTGGGGAAATCGTATGGAGGCAAAGAGCGGGAGTGATGTTCCTGAACTGAAGAAGGGTTTCATGTGAGTACCTAATTGGGAGTGGTATAGATGTTGCAGAGGTCCTGGGCCCAGTCCAGGTCCTGGTGGGTGTGGCCATTTGTACTGGGGATTGGCGGGAGGGGCGAGCACTAGTCTGCCGACCCACTCCTCGTCTAAGATGGCGACCCCCCACCTGACAGTAGCCCAAACTCGGCTGCGGTGTTAAGAGGGAAGCGTAAGGCACGTAGAGACCAGTGTGGCTTCAATCGCGGCAACAGGTATAGTGAGACTGCAATTTACAATAGTAAAAACAATTTTAAAAATAGCAAGTTTTAAAAATTGAGGAGAGCTTCCCCGGCTTCCGCCTCGGGGATTCAATGCAAGCGAGTGACACGCGTCTGCAATACCGCAGCTTTTGTACTGGGGATTGGCGGGAGGGGCGAGCACTAGTCTGCCGACCCACTCCTCGTCCAAGATGGCGACCCCCCCTCCTGACAGTAGCCCAAACTCGGCTGCGGCGGTAAGAGAGAAGCATAAGGCACGTAGGGACCAGTGCGGCTTCAATCACGGCAACAAGTATAGTGAGACTGCAATTTACAATAGTAAAACCAATTTTAAAAATAGCAAGTTTTAAAAATTGAGGAGAGCTTCACCGGCTTCCGCCTCGGGGATTCAATGCAAGCGAGTGTTCTCTTCGTAATTCTTCTCCACCCAGGGGATTAATTCTAACCAAACCCGTCTCAACATAGAATCATATACGCATTTGTGTACTCAAACTGCAAAATTGTTCATACGACCTTCTAGTACTGATGATATTGATCCTTCTACTATCATGTCTGCTTCAATGCAAAGGTTGTGAAGGCGTCTTGAAAGCCTTTTCCAAGAATGGACATGACATTGCAAATCGTGTGAAAGGTGCCCATTCAAAGAATGATTCTGTTGTACGTTGTTTTATGCTTCCACACGATCTTAGTTGCTTTTGGATAGAGAGATTGATCCATAACTACTAACATTTTCACCAAATTCAGTAATTCTCTTATCAAGCTGTTTCAGAATTTCAGAAACAGTTGTCAACTCAGTTGCAGGGTCTTTAGTGTTGAGCAAGTAGCCAGTGGAATCCTGTTATACACTAACTAGGTCTCTAGTACTGATATTAAATTAACTTTGCATTATCTGTGAGAGGATCACTTCTTGTCTTGTAACAACCCAGATAATGTTCCTTTTTTGTACATGCTTCAAGGGGAACCACATTCCAGCATGACTTTGGTACTTGTCATCAATGGCTGAGGCCCAACTCATTCACCAGTACCATACATGAACAATTCTCAGTATTTGTGGTGGCCAATGTTCTTTGTTTCTGTTTCTCATGCTTGGGAGAGGAGCTGTAAAAGGTTGTGGTCCAAACAACTTGAGCTGCACAGCCATACCATTAACTTGATGAGTTGTCACCTTACCAGAATTAGTCTCTTCCAGCCTATCAATGTTATCCCATGCTAAGTTAGTGAAGACATGAGGCTGAATGTTGGTTGGGAGAAAACATTGCTGTCCCGAGGTGGTTGGGACGTTAGGGTTTGAACTGGGGCCTGTTGTTTCTACAGGTGGGGCTGATGAAAAGAGGAACACAGGCGCCTTCAGTAACGGTTTTAACGAAGGCTTTATTGGGACGTAAGTCTTTTTCATGAAACACAGTCTTTTGAATTGGGACAAAGAAAAGTAATCCTCTTGCGTTGACTCTTTGGCTTCGGGACGTCAGGTGGTCGAGGTCCACACCGGGAGTCGTCTTTTGGTTCCGCTCCGGTACCGGCAAAGGAAAGGAAATGAGGGTCAGGACAAAATAATGTTGTGATACGTTCTCAAGGGACGGGGAGTGAGGGAGTAACCGTCGTGAGGCACCACTTAATCTACCCCTAACAGGTGGGGAGAGGAAGTGCTCGTGCAGGGGTAAAGGATAGAGGGCTTTTCTACAGAAACATTCACTGTTGTTTCTTTTACCAGCCGACCCAACCCGCTACCCGGCCCCATACCTCTTGGAGCCACGCTCCTCCCGTGGGAAAGTGGCGGGCGAAGCGTGGAACCGTTGGCCTCCTGGCTTGTCGTTCTCCTTCCGCTCCGAGTCCTGGACACTCCCGTCGTCTTCCACGTGTGCCTCCGCTCCTTGGGAAATGCCGTCCGCTGAGGATTCTGTCTTTCCGGCTTTTGACGCCGCTACGCCCTCAGGGGGTGGAGACTCGATACCTGGCTCAGAAGTTTTAAAGGGCCCTTCCGAGTTACTAATCGGAATCCAGACTGAGTCGTCCTCTTCGGTCCACGATGCTGATGTATTCTGTGGGGACAAGGTGCAGGGTAAAAGAGGTGTGGCTGTCCACCATTCGGCAGTAGTCTGTGGTTCCGGCCCCCGTGCCCCGTCACAATTGCTCATTTAAGTTAGCAGCAAGTTTCTGAAGAAAGAAGGCGGTCTCATTTTCCTCCAGCTGTGAGTATGAAATCCCATGACTTAATGCGTTTTGAATGTGAATGATTTCAACATTGTCTGTCAGCGCTTTTATGGCATATGGGAGCAACAATTGCTTGGGGGGGTTTTGCTGGCCACTTGTCACTGTATATATAATGTCCTACTGAATGATTGTAGGGCAACCCTTTTGGACGGCTCTGTGTTTTCTAGATCTCCAGTCAGAAGTCCTAATAGAAGCTGTTTAAGGTAATCAAGCACTGTAATTGAATCGTTATCAATGTCTGATATATTATATACCCATGGTGCCATCAAGTTTGTTTTAATCATTGTTCTTATGTGCGATGATGTTTGATCACTGATCTTGTTCATGTCTGTTGCCTCAACCTTTAAAACTGGTAATTCTCTTTTCAAACTCTTGTTTTCTTGTACAAAGTTCAGTACCATGATACTCTCAGTTTGGGCCAATAATTTCTCTTGCTTGTCTGGCAATATGTGATGGTTGTCACCGAACTCGGAGACCAATTTCCTTCTAATATGCTTCTTGGTTGATTTGTCTATTCCCTGTATTCCTCTCCGTGTCATTTGGGTTGTAAGCGTTTCAGTGAGGGTCATCACACCTATTACCTCTTTTTTAGGAATAGCCACAGCTCTAATGTATTGAAATAGTTAATCGGCTACTTCAACTCTCATATTTTTGTAGTGATCATTGGTTTAAATGCTAGATGCACGATCTTCCTTCTTTGCTTTAACTCTTGTATAGTTCCTATACCAAGATGCATGATAAGGGGGTTCTGCTGCCACTATGACCCTACTTCAAACTGCTAAGATCTTTGAATCATAATTATTGGTTGCACACACTCAAAGCCTTTTGTCAGCTCTAAGCTCCGTGGCCTTGATTAATTTCTTATGCGTTGATGTTCTCTTGTAGCATTTTATCTTTCCACAAAATCTACATTCTTCAGCATACACGTTTTACTTTAATGATGTTCTCCTGTTTAAGCGTTCCCTCGTGCACTCACTCGTTCCAGTATCATCACTGACACTTGCTTCAGCTTTTCAATTAATTGTCTGCAAATCTCTCTTCATAGTAAACAGGCTCCTGCACTTCCTGTGGTAAAATAATTGGAGAACCGTGTTGCTTTTCACATTTCTCGCAATGACTAGCAGTGGAATGTAATTCCTTACTTGAGCTGCCTCTAGCAAAGTTTTCCATGCAGAGTAGTCCTGTGGACGTGTCAACGTAACTCCATGTTGGAAATTTGACCTTAAATGGATTAATCACTTGGGATCAGGGGCATAGGATGTGCTTGTTTTAGTCTTCTACATGATGCTGCGCTGTCATAAAGAAATTAATAAGAACATTTCTAAATGTTACTTGCTGTACTTAATTTAATCATAATTACTATTGTAATTGTAATCAATTTATATAATCACAGTTACTGTAATTGTAATGTTTAATGATACAATTCACAATATTAAAAATTATGAAACAATTTCCATTTCCATCAACGTATCTTGGGAGTGCAGTGGTAACACACAAAAAGCAAAAAGTTACGACTTACTTTCACATATTTTTCATATCTAGGCCTTCATACCTTGCCAATAAATTAGAACCCATCCCCCCAAGTGGTACCAACAACATGGTTGGCTCAAGGCCTGTATGTTGAGAAATAAGAGACCAGACTAACACCCCTTCCTATCTGACTGAGAAACTAACCATCTCTTTTGGCTTTTACACACACACAGCCAAGACACCATAAAACTGAATACAAAGAAGTTTAAAAAAGAAATACAAGGCAATCAACTTGTATCCATCAGGACCAAACCTCCCTGCTCAAGTTTAGGAAAGAGTTTAGGACACAGCCCTTTAAAGTACGCTACATCACTAGACAGAAACAGAAAAAGCTACAATTACTCGTTGACAGTATATTTGCTCCTGACTCTGTAAAGCGCTCCTCTGCCCTTTGGCTACCTTCATAAAAAAGCCCATATGTTTCACAGTTTTAAACTTGTTATCTTTCAATAAAGCTGTGGTTTTTGCTTGATTTTTTTGCTCCTCTATTTAAATTAAATTTCAGGTTGTTTTCGTGAAACTTTCATGTGAAGATATGAAAAAGTCTGCATGACAAACAGATTTCAATTTACCATCTTAAACTCAATTCAGTTACTAACTAAAAAGGCTGCAATGTGATAGATGTGATAGATTTGGATAAATAAATATATATACAAAGTCCACACAGTTTTTGCGCAATATGGAAGTGCACTTGCTGTAAAACTGAAGAAAATAGTGACCAGAACTTCTGCTGTGGGGTTCATGTTGCATACATGCTGAAAGTTATGTTGAAATTTGAATATCAACTTTTTTTTCCAGAGGTATTAAATTCATGCAACATGCAATTTGTAGTTCACCTTGAATGTTTTTACCTTTAACGAATGAAGCTTGCACGCTTTTCAGTGTGCAACCACTTTGGTACTTAACCACGGTTGAACAAAGCTACTATGTCATAAAATCTGCTAATGAAACTCTCTAATGACATTTGAAACACTTATAAATGTTGCCCTCGTGTTATGCACAGATCATTTGAAGACACACAAAGGAGGATGGATAAAAATATGTTATAATGGACCTAGGATTTGTTTTAACAGTCATTACGTATTAAGAGATTGTCTGCACTTTGAACAGGGGCCATCTTTAGGAAATGTTCTTTGTTCTGTGCTCCCCAAATCAAACCAACATGGCTTACTGAAGACAACACTGATAGCTGAGTTTCAGAGCGCCAGCATGCTAGTAACAGCCAGGATATTCACCCTTGCTCATTTCAGTTTCTGCGTCTCTCTAAACACGCTACCTAAATGTCAGTTTCAGCAGGCCCTCTTTACGGGTCACACTAGCACGAAGAACTAATGTGTTTATACTACTGTTTGAATCACAGTGTCACAGGAGGAGTAAGTGAAGCAGCTCTGTTAGTTGAAGCCTATTAAGCCTGGGTGACATGTTTTTATGTCTGGAAACTACGCATAATGTTATTTTTGTGAAATGTCACAAGATTTTGATTGTATGACATTTGTTAAAAATGTTGATGCCAGGATACTGGGTCAAGGTGAAAGTATATTCCACACTACTTTTATTCTTCACCTGCCAATAGCTTGTGTGACTTTTGAATGTGCAAGTGAATTTCACAAACCTTTGTGAATTTTAACACAATTGTCACAAACTTTTCCTACTTTTTGTAGTGATTTCACATATCCCTAAATTTGATATTCATGGCCATAGCTCCAAATTCCAGGTTATATTATTAATTTGTGTGTCCTCCTTCAGACAGAATGAACTGGTAAGCGTGTAAGCCATATAAACAGAAACAGCAACACAGAGTAGTATCTGGAAAATCATAAAGAGATCCTCAATATTGGCAAAAAATATATATTGTTCCACACAACAATGATCTGATACTGGAGAGTTGGTCTAAAAATGAATAATTTTTCCTGGGTCTGGGAGAAGTCAGTATCAGTGATGGGTTGCTTCTTTTACCATTGGTGCCCACAGTGCCTTGGGGACTAGTGCACTTTTGCTGTAAAAGCAAGTTTTTCCATTTGTGTACTTAACACTTCAAGGGTAGAAATAATGAACAAGTGGTAGTAGAGAGTCTGGACCACAGATTATGTATGGCACACTAATCATACTCAGGTGCGGCCCATACAGGTAAGAGTAGTGGGGCGGGGTGGAGAGTCAATAGATGACGAATGGGGAAAATGTAATTAAAAAAAGAAAACCACTTACCTTGAGCTCCCCACATCACCGAGCGCAAGGGAAGTGCTTTTCCCTCATTATCGACTGCCGACTCCTTCCCCACCCCGCCCCACTGCTCTCTTACCTGCACGTGCTGCTCATAATCATACTTAGTACAATGATTGCTCATTCAGAACTGTGGTCCTTATCATGAGTAGTATGCACAGCGTATGTTGTGGCACATCAAGGAAGTATCGGCAAACTTATACTTACAGCTGCATGTATCACACTGAACTTAGCTGAAGATTTTGAATCCCTCCTTGTTTAAGGTAGGCCTATACTGGTGCAAATGGATAGAAGCTCTGTACAAGAATTTGTCAGCTCAGTTGAGAATTTGGGAAAAGTATTTCTGATTCTTAGGCCATGGGTATGAACCCCTGACAAGGCTGTCTCCTCTCCCGCTTATTATTTTTAATGACATTCCTCGGATCACAATGGGTTATATCGCTCCGCAACATTATACATTCTTAGTCTTTCCAGGCTGATGATAATCTGTTGTATATAAGCCACCCTGGCCTGGATCTATCCTCTTTTGCTCATCTCCTAGATGACTTAGGGGCAAATTCAGGCCTCAAAGTGATTTGGGCGAAATCCTGAATTTTCCCTCTGTGCACGGGTTTATATATGATTAGATCCTGGATTGTGACATGAATTGCATAGATTAGGTTACAGCGCATGTTTGAAGGTGGGGGCGGTTATGAAATAGCAGCATGATGACTACAGCCAGTGCACATGTGGGATAGGCCGGCTGCCTGCAGCTGGCCTATTTTGACATGTGCACTGTAGACCCACCAATCCCAGGGCTGTGAAACTTCTGGTAGAGTGTTGGCACAGGCCCCCAGCTTCAAAATAAGTGCTGGTTTCGCCTGCTCCACCAATCCTAGAGCTGTGCTCAAGCAAAAAGCAGTATAAGAGCAGCTACAAGACTGGTTGTTGGCACGACAGGAAGCCTTGAACCACCTTTCTGTGCCAGCTCGTCACCCTTGGATGGGGAGGGGAGAGACAGCAGTCTGGGTAAGTCTTATCAGCATTTCACCACGCCCCACCATTTTAAAATAATACAAGCTGCCACTGCAGTACTCATCCCTGTTCTGTCATCTGAACCCTTGACAAAGCATTGAGTGGAGGGGGGGTGCCATACAGGGTAGCCCTGTCCACTTTAAAAATAATCATAACAGTGGGTGGCTTTCAGTGCTGCTATTTGCCTCCCAGCTACAATGGGTGGCTCATTGTTTGGCAGGACGATCCCTGCCCCAGATGGGGTTTACCCCGGCTAACTTTAAAGAAGGATTAATGCATTACTTTTTATTCCTCATTAGTCATTCCAGTCCTAGCCTCCGGGGCTGGTTCACACTTGTCATGATCACTTGAACCTGCATGCTTACCAAGAAGTAACTACCTCTGTTTGTTGATGGAGGGCTGCTGGACTACCTGGTGCATATGGCTGATTATCTCCTTCCCTCTGGTCCATTTCTCACGTTTTATAACAGTAAATCACTAAACTCTTTATTTTAAATCTGTCACCTAGCACCAACCTCAGATGATGTGAACCAGATCCTTTACACTGCAGCGTTCTATGGATCTTTTCTGCTATAGGCGGACCAATTCAGGGCTTCTCTTTGGGCAACTTGAGAAAGAGACCTGGTTAGGCCATTGCACACTACTGATTGAGTTAAGGTATTGGATTATCCCCTATTTTATACATATTCAGTTCAACTGGACCTTCCTTGCACCTGCCTGGACTAACAGAAAATACTCACAAGCCAAGTTTACGTACCCTCACTGTACTCTGTAAAATGCAGACCTGCTCTATGCGCTGGTCTTGCTCTTCGCTCAATTAATAGTGGCTGGAAGTTTTTGGCGTTCTTGAGCTGCTGTTGAGTATGATGGGCCATTTGCTTACAAATTCCCCCGATGTGGTGTTGCTGGTCTTATTTCCTCACCCTAAACTTGAGAAAAACTCCACCAAATGTTTGGCTTGGCTCTCTTTTTTAAAAAGCGCAATGTTATGATTCATGGGATGAGCTCGACCCCCCACTATTGAGACCTGGTTCAAAGTCTTGTCTCTTGGTTTCATTCTGGAAGCACTTTGCTACACAGGGCTGAGAGAGCTAGAACGAGAACATACTTCATTGCGTAGACATGGGACACACTGGTAAATGGTTTCAAAGCATGTATCAAAGAAGAGACTCACCCACCATAATTTACCTGTGACATACTCATTTTTCACTTCAATTCACTACTTAGTTTTGCTCTGTTTCTGAAAATTCAATGCACAGTAGTAAGTAGGCGCCTCATTTTGATGCCTGGAGTAACTTCTTTCTCCTATGTTTTCTTTGATCACTATGGCACACTTTGGATGGGTTGGGGATGCCATTACTGGAGGCAAACAGCAACTGGGAGGGAGGTGGAATGGGGTTTGATGTTTGGGGCTAGTTTTCTGTTTTTTTTCCTTCTTCCATTCCAAATGGCAACAAGTGCTAACAGAAACAAGGAAATTTCTGTTGGTGTCTTGGTGGTGGGAATACATCATATCCACTAGTGGGAACTTATCATTGTATGAATGGCTATTGACATGTAAATCCTGTCTGTGTAGACCAGTAACTGACTATTGGGCAGACAAGCAGTATGGCAAAAAAACAGAAGAGGGACCCTGAGAAAACTAATTCTAGGGGGACATCCCAATCCAGGGAAAATACCATAAAGAACATAAGAGAAGACTCCCACTAAAGGTATTATAAATGATTACAAATGGGTAATGACTCCAAATATAAAAATGTCACCCACAGAAAAACTAATTTTACAATTATTTATTCATCTTATTATCAAAATTCATTGCATTTTTTTTAATAAATATTTTTAGTACAAAAGTGTAAACACATAATAAATAGCGATATTCAGGCCACTTTTTCTGTGTTGAGGGTATTTACTATTTTTGGTTATTTACCTTCTGGTGCGGAATCTATTAATTTGTTCTGGAATCTACATACTGCATTTACCCTATGCTCCCCGCTGTTTACTTCTGCATTGGTTTGTTCTTTTTATAAAACCCATATTGTCTTGATCTTATTCTTGCCCTTATTCTCTGGGTTTTCAGGGCTGTTCCACTATGTTATATGTAGGTTAGCCCTCTTGATCATCTTTTATTGCTCACTGGACGGTGGCCCGCATTCATTGATTGGTGTTGGTTCCCCACACGACCTGTTCTGGGTCTCTTGCTGACTATTTTAGCGCGTCTTCCTTATTTTTTGTTTATTTGTCCCCACGAGAGTCGTTAGAGCCCTGCTCATTCTCTATACAATGTGTACTATCTATGTGGATGGCTATGGTATGTCCACCAACTAGAATGAGGAATTCTGAACCCTGATGAAGGAAGTCTCAAGCAGTGGCATTTCCAAAACGCCCATTGGCGCTTTCACCTTCGTTGTTGTGTTTGTTATATGTGGTGCATATTTTGTGTATTCTTTTTATAATGCAATCTGTCTGTTATGCACTTTCTTAGATTTATAGGAAGTATTAATGTTCACTCAGTCCTTGTCTATGTGTAGGTTAATTGGTCATTTGTATAGTCTTGACTGTGTTTGTTCTCCTTATCTCAGGGCTCTCATGTTCTTGCTTAATGTATATATGAATATTGCTATTTATTATGGGTTTACACTTTTTTACTAAAATATTAATTTAAAGAAAATGCAATGAATTTTGATAATAAGATGAATACATAATTGTATAATGAGTTCTTTTTCTTTGGGTGACATTTTTATATTTGGAATCATTAACCATTTATATTAACTTAGTGGGGGTCTTCCCTTATGTTCTTTATAGGACAAGCAGTACACACAGAACCAAGCTATGCACCTGTTATTGAGAAGAAATCGTGCTGCCTACAGTGAGCACACATACTTTAGAAGCTATAGCAGTATTGCATGAGCTGCAGATTAACCAGCTCAGAAACATACAGTGGTTTATGCATCTCTAAGCTCTGCAGTTTGAAGCACATCCATTAACACCTGAAGTTCTATTTCTTCTGAAACATTTATACATATATGCTCTACACCTGTTCACATGTTCATGAAAGGGGTCTTGATCTTTAGTCCATAGATAGGAAAATAGGGATCTTAATATAAATATATGCCCAAAAACAAAGGGGTCTAGCACCTTCTAGTACTAAAGTATGTCCCAAAACACTATTGTACCACATATACTGCATGGTTCTGCTTCACAAATTTAATGGGATCCAGGGATGTATTGCTTTTTGTGAACAGGTTAAGGTGATCTCAGCTCTAACATTTACTTTCGCCTGTACTTTTTTACAGTCAATGGGGCAGAGGTATCTGAGAGAAGCCTTAACTCCTACTCTTATTTTCACATGCAATGTTCCACATGCACTTGCATAATTTTATAGTGGAAGAAACAACATTATTTTTTGTGAATCAGCTATTTTGTGTGTAGCATCAGTCACTACTTGATTATATTGGGATCCTTGTAAGGAGTCATTTATATTTTGACTCCTAGCTAAATATACACAATGGAATGCACTCTTTCATTTATTTCAAATAATAGTGCCAAATATCAGTGAGTATGGATTCAGTATAATGGATCAGTCCAAAACTTGTTTAGTTAGGCAGCAGGAGATTGATTGCATTGATCAATAACTTAATATAACTGGTTTGCTCTCACCAGTCACATAATCTTAATGATAAATGAGAGATGGGGATCAAGCTTTAACAACGTTGTCTCTTGCTAGATCAAGTTGCTAAAAGGACTTGCATAATTTTCATGTTACAGGCCAGAAGAAACTGTCCCTGCACATCACTCTTGAGGCCCAACAAGCTTGAAACTCACTTGTGTTTTTTCCCTCTTCTTCAGTGGACAAGTGGTCTAGCAGTTCAAGCAAGACTGCCCCTTTTCATCCTTGTCTTCCAGACTGATTATAGGTGGTCAGACTGAGTTCATAATCCTATCTATTTGTGTCTGCTAATAAAGGCTAATATATTGTTGCTTTGTGTGCAGTCTGGGCCATAACCAGACATTTAGTAACATGTTCAGCTAAGGTGCAGAAGTACTAAAGCACACTTTAAATTTCCAATTTTGTTATGTGCTCTCAGTGATAAAATGTCAGATTTGGAAATAATTCCAGCTTGAGCAAGGTCATCAAAACAACATCTGTAACTGACTTTATTTTAACATTCATATTCTGAAATAGGTGATAAAAAAAGATTGGAGCTTGACTGGAGATATGCTAATTTGTGGTATGAGAAATTGTATTTTTGTGGTCTTTCATCAAAGTAATGTAGATTGTCACAATCTATACCTTGTTATAGAGGGTGCAACATGGTTTGACAGTTTTGGACTGTCACATCAAGTGAAAGATTCTCTGAAAGCCTTCTCAGCTATGTTATTCAACATTCACTAGACAAACCTACTACATTTCTGTAAAATAAATTGGAGTATTAGTTGAGGGGGATGAGAACCCACCTCAAAGCACAATCACAAGCCTTGTCAGACAGAACCACTACAGTCACTGAATAACCAGTGCTCAGCCCTCTGGTAGCTTGCCACAAAGTAGTCAGGCTTAACGTAGAGTCAATGTGCAAAGTAAATATGCAGCATTCAACAGTAATAAAGTGAAAACAAAACACAAGAAAAATCCCAAATCAATTAAAAAAATTGAATATTTACAAAAAATACGACATCTAACCAACAAAAATCAAATTAGGAGAACAGTATATATATTTTTATGAAGTTTTAATTTAAAATAGAGCCAAAAAGCACAATTCACCAACCATGTGTATCTGGTTGGTCATGCTAAACTGGATCAAAGTCAAATGTTAAGGCTAACAGTGGTGGATTGCCAGTCAGATTCAGGGATCAGGTCCATTCTTCTGGAAAGTTTACCCTCTGACTTGGAAACTTTTATCAAGAAAAATGGCCATTGGCAAGTCATCAGCGGGACAAGCTGCCAGCTGGATCCAAAGTAGAGCTTGAAGACAGCAAGGTTCTGAAGAGGGTGGTCCTGGTGTTGTTATTGGTGAAGGTGGGAAAGTTCAGACCTGGCAAAGTCTGAAGTCAGTGCCCAGGAGATCTCAATGTCGATCGCATGCTGCCCAGCATTGGGCCCAGTGAAGCCTTCTATGTCCAGACATAGAACATTTTTGAGAATTTTTTTGCTTCAGTGGGGTAAACCAGTAAGTTGGGTATGACTGGTGATTCGACAGCTATGGCTTTGTTGGTGACCTTGGACCCTATTGATTCTCCTGTTAAGTGATGGGCCAAAAGATTCTTAAGTCCCACTTCTTGCAGTTTAGGTATAGGAGAAGTACACTCTAACAGCTAAAGATCTAGAATCTGAGTGGTCACCACTTGAGTGGTAAGACTCACTCCAACTGGGGCCAGCAGCAGGTTCCAAGATAGGTCCAGTTGGAACTGGTCATCTGGGCAGCTGCAGGGAAAGAGTCCTCTGGAAGCTCATTGTGTCCCAGTAGCTCAAGCAGGAGGTCAGCCAACTGACCCTTGGAGTCAATTCTGGGGTCCTGGGTTCAAAGCAGGCTTGTCCAGTCCTCCTTTGCATCCTTCAGACAGCTGGGAAGTCATTCCTCTGTTTCTGCACATGTCCAGGGGTGTTCTAGGGAGAGGTCTGTGGGGTCAATATGTATGCCCAGTGCCAGCCTGTGGCTGGAGGGCAACACTTTGTTCACCATATAATCCCTTTCCAGTCAGTTCCCCTTTGCCTACAGGGTTTGGAGTCAGCTTGGCTAGGGAAATAAAAGGGAAGCAGGCCTAGGTGTGAGGTTCATCTGCCAGTGACAGGTTAGGCATCCTTTGAAGCTCAAGAAGGGTCTGGGCACAGCCCCAGGCCATTCTGTCATGGGAGGAACCCCTCTCCACATACCCGAGCCCTTTATTCATTGTGTGGAAGTAACACTCATCTCAACACAGGGGAGCCATCAGGGGCCAGGTAGCAGCTGGACACTGGCAGGAAGGCTTTTTGATTTTAGGCAGGAAAATGACAACTTTCTGGACGTTCTCAAAATAGTAATATAAATTCTGGTTTAACCATTAGGATGGATTTTAAACTATTATTAACCCCTTCGACGCTCATGACGAGCTCAGCTCATCATGAGGTACACCTCTCGTACACTCATGACGAGCTGAGCTCGTCATGAAACAATGGTATTCATGAAATATCAGCACAGGAGGAAAATAACACTAGCATCGATGGTGTTAAAAGAAGTCTCTGAAATAGTTTTTCTTGCTATTCCTAAAATTAATTTGGCATTTGTTGGAAATGGCCCTTTTTGCAGGGTTATCCCCAAACGTTTTGGTTCTTCCTCCCTGGTTTTTCCCCTGACCTGTGGTTGTTGACAATAGGACTCTGGGCACTTTACCACTGCTGATCAGCCTAAAGTGCATATGCTCTGTGTAAAATGTTATTGTGATTGGTTATCCATGATTGGCATATTTGTATCACCAAGAAGTCCCTAGTAAAGTGCACTGATTGTGCCAGGGCTGGTGATACAAATGCTACTAGTGGGCCTGCAGCACTGATTGTGCCACCCACATGAGTAGCCCTAAAATGATGTCTCAGGCCTGCCACCACAGTGCCTGTGTGCAGTCTGTGAACTGTCATGTCAGCCTGGCCAGTTTCTCCACTGACATGGCCTAACCCTTCCATTTCTGTACACATTGGACACCCCTATGGAAGGCCCAAGGTACCCCCTGGACAGGGTGCCGTGTATGTGAAAGGTAGAGCATGTACTAGTGCACGTGACTTGCTCTGGTAGTGAATTACAGCCATTTTCGGTTTTCACTATTGTAAGGCTCTCTTGCCCATAGGCTATCATGGGGAATGCTGTGTACAGTGGTTACCTGCTTATCTTCCCATAGGAGCAAGATAGGACATAAATGTCTGGTATCCCTGAACTCAGAATTTAATAACACATCTTTTAGGAAGGATGTTTTTTAAATCCTGTGTTTGAAAACAGCACTTTTGGAAAGTGGTTGCTTTCTTGTCTAACCTTTCTGTGTGCCTTGGCCTGTTTGTGAATTGACTGTCTGGTTTGTGAGTGACAGGGCTGGGGATTCCAGGAGACAGAATGAGTCAACCCAGTGGTGAATAGAGAGATCTGCATCTAGATAGATAGGTCTATATTATTAAAAGATGAGGTTAAGGTGGATTTAGGGAATCAGGCAGAGGAATATTTTAAACTCAATTGTGGTACCGCAAATGATCAGATGGTATGGGAGGCTTTAAATGCCTTTCTCAGAGGATCTCTGAGTACACTAATGATCAGGAGAAATAAATCTAGGAGGAGGATGGAGGAAGAACGCCTCTCTAAGACTAAGCAAAAAGAACAGAAGCTCCAGAGGGCTTCGGCCGACCAGCAGAATATGGTACCACGCTTACAAAGTGAGCTAGATGGTCTACGGGCAGAATATCAGGCAAGCCTAGATAAGATCCTAAAAGATAGGAGGGACGCCAGTAAGCTACAAAACTTTTCTTATGGTGAAAGATGTGGCCGCCTCCTGGCCTGGAAAACCAGGACAGATAGGGTTAGGAACCAGATCAAAAGCCTATCCCAGCGTAGTACAGGAGCTATCATACATCATGATGATCAAATTCGGGAGGAGGCCAAACTATTTATGCAAGATCTGTATAAAGAAGACACCTGTTTTACATCTCAGAGAGCGGAAGACTGGTTAAACCAGCTAGGGCTACCTCAGTTATCGGAGGTGGATAGAGCTTTTCTATGTTCAAGTATAAAAGAGGGCGCAGTCCGAATCCAGATTAAAAAAATTACCAGGGGTAAGGCAGCCGGTTCTAGACGGGCTTCCAATAGAGTTATACTTGATAATGCTTGATAAAGTTGTTTCTGTTTTAACGATTATGTTTAATAGAATTTACCTATCGGATGAGACTGTACCAAAAACATGGTCTGAAGCAACAGTTACCCTGATCCTGAAGCCCAACAAAGATCCGTTAAAAATTGAGTCCTATAGACCAATTTCCTTGCTAAACTTAGACTACAAAATCTTTGCAGGAGTTTTGACAGCGAGAATGGCAAGAGTTATTAAAACAATTGTACACCAGGATCAGAGGGGCTTTATTCCTGATAGGCAGTTAAATGAATTAACCATTGATGCCGCTAAGGATTTTGACCAAGTGAACTGGTCGTACTTGTGGAAAGCCCTATCTAGGTTTGGATTTCCTATTAATTTTGTGTCAGCAATCCGGTCTCTCTATTCTTGCCCTAGAGCAAAAAATTCTAGTGAATGGCCTTCTTACAGATTGGGTTATAATCTCCCGTGGTACCAGGCAAGGGTGCTCTTTGTCAGCTCTATTGTTCAACTTATATATTGAACAGTTTGTTTGCCAGCTCAGGTCCGATCCCATGATTAAACCCTTTAAAAATGTAGATCTGGAACTAAAATTTGCTGTATATGCTGATGATCTTCTTATGTTCACCTCTAATCCAGCTGATGCCATCCCGAGATTAATTGATCAGGCAGAATCATTTGGGGAAATCTCAGGGTATAAAATAAATAAAGACAAAACCGAGATCATGAAATGGAACCAGGATGTGGGGACACTAGGGGCCAAGCCACGGATGAGGTATCTGGGGATATATCTGGCTCAAAAAATTGTAGATATACCTAAATTAAATTGGATTCGAGTTTCTAAGGATATTTGTGGTTTGTTGCAGTGGTGGTCATGCCCCCATTTAAACATCTTTTGGAGGGTGAATTTGATTAAAATGATCATCTTACCAAAAATAACTTTTTTATTTAACTCAATTCCGCTATCCTTTATGGTACCAGATATCGCTAAACTACAAGGAAAAATTGGCTCCTTTATTTGGAATACTAAGTCGTCAAGAATCTCCTGGAAAAAGCTAAGGAGAAGTTTAAAAACGTGAAGGCTAGCTCTACCAGATTTACTTCATACTGTCACTCATTTAACTTCAAGAACTTTAGAATATTGGCCAACAAGACAGATGCATCCTCACTAGGTCTACTATTTCAAGCCCTATTGCATGATATACCTCAGGGGCAAGAGGAGTATTTTCTTTTTAAATTCGGCGATCCGAAATTTTATAAAAAAAAGTCAGGCTTAAGATCCTGGGTGCTGCCTTGAAGAACTGGCTATATATCAGGAAAAGTCTAAAAATCCCCTACTATGCATTCCAGCCCGATCTGGGATTCTCCAAGTACGCCAGACTGTCTTAAAGATCAATTATCCTGTCCCTTGAAAATGGCAGGTTTAATCTGTTGGGGGGACCTGCAGAAAGATTTGCAGCTCTTGAGTAGGGAGTCCCTTTCTAGCATGACAGGTGAGACACTCACAATCAGCTGTCAGGATGGTGGGCAACTAAATCCTGGGACTTTGAAGAATCAAACTCAAAGTTCGACTCACTCTAAAGGAGGGGCAGATGGAAGCGTGAGGTCTCCTTTTGGTATTGGGCCATGCCAGAGGCTGAGGGAGTGACAGAACTTGAGCTTCAAAAACTTTGGGGTAATGTTACCAGTCTAAATCCCAACAACATTAAGGATCTTTGGGGGGATTCCTTTACCATGCTTCAGGCAGTTGTTAAACCTTCTCCCCTCAAAAGAAACTATCTTTATACTATGAATAGGGTATACATAACACCAAGAAGATTAGTCAGGATCACTGGCCTAGAATTTAATTGCCCTAGGTGTAAACATCCAGCAGCGGACGATTTCCATATGTTCGTGGGTTGCCCGGTGATAATAAATTATTGGATTAAGGTACAGGAATTTTTGGAGGATGTGCTCCACCAACAACTGGAGGTCACCCCGGGGACTATTCTTTTTGGACTTAGGACAGATTACCATCTTAATGACCTGCCTTCTAAATTAATTTTTTATGTTATTATCCTGGCAAGGCGTGAGATATGTAGGGCCTGGAAGCATGTAAATGCCCTGACCTTCACAGAGTGTCTGAAATATATAATTCTTACAAGTGAATCCGATATGGCATGTGACAGCACAAGTTATGATAAGATCTGGGGGGCCCTAGTGGCTTGGCGTAACAGGTAATGGTGTTCCAATGATTTTGCCCGGGCACTGCTGGCTCTTTGCCTCCGAAGTAACACATGGTATTCACGGTGGTGTGAAATGGAGTGGATTAAGAAAGCAGTAGTCGTTTGAGGGATTTACATTTCTCTCTCTGCACAGGTCTTGAATACTTGGATCGGAATAGGTTTTCCAGTGGAGAGAGGTTGTTGCTTCCCGTCAAGAATGCCCATTATGGAGTATGAGGACACAAACAAAAAATAAAAAAATAAAAAGATCTGCATCTAATGGGAGGAAGGAGTTGTACCTGAATAGGACTGTGCCTGCCCCCCACAGTGCTGGCTCCACCCCCTGTGGTGCATCTGATATCTCTGCCCTGCACTGTGAAAGGAGAGAAGGAATCATGTCAACAAAGTGTGCCAGGGCTGTGCTTTCCCTCCACAATGCTGGCTCCACCTCCTGTGGGGCGTCTGATGTTTCTGCTCTGCACTGTGAAAGGAAGGAAGGAGTCATGTAAACAGAGTGCTCCAGAACTGATTTGGACCAGGCTCAAAGACCTCCAGCACAAAGGGAACAAAGACATTTTGGGGTATAAGTACAGGACCCAAAACCACTGTACTTTAGATCATCCCGGAATCTAGAAGGCACCTCTGCCAAGGAGAAAGCTGAAACTGAAGAAGGAAGACTGTCCTGCTGTTGCTCTGCTGGACTGGCCTGCTGTTGCTTTGTTGCCAAGGAGAGGGGAAGGACTTGTCTTTGTGTTGTGAGCCCTTGCTTGAAGGAATCTCCAAGGGGCTGAAGAAGAGCTGGCTCCCTGTTAAGAAGCCCCAGGACCAAAAGGACTTCCCCCCAACTGTGTTGGGAAGCTGGCAACCAAGATTCAAAGAACTTTCTGCAAAGTTTATCGCATCGCTTGCTTGCGGAGCGCATCCCTGTCAGTGCGAGGAAACTCCCGCCGCTACGGAGGCCGAGATCATCGCTGCGCCTGTTGCCGCTGCCAGAGCCATCGCATCCTTCGTTTGCAGGATGTACCAGTCCGGTGCGGGAAGAGTACCATCGCTGCGAGTATCGTCGCAGAGCCTGCCGTCACTGGGTGAGATTGTTGCACCGCTTGCTCGGGGACCGCATCACATCGCTGCGAGAGTCGTCACAGAGCCACTGCATCGAGAGGCCACGAGAGGAGAAGATCGCCGCTGAGCTGTGCATCGTCGCCGCACTGGAGATCATCGCCACCCCGCAGATTGTCGCTAAATACCTTTTGCGAGCCACTTCCACCAAAACGTGTCCCCCGGAATCCATGCATGGTATCGCACCCTCCCCATACAGACCAGAGTCACCGCAACACGCCCGCTGCATCCAGGGGGGTTGTTGCATCATCGCCCAAGGGTCTCAGGAGTGATGCATTGCTTGCTTTTCACCGCTACAGCTTTTCACTTGGAACTTTGTTGCATTTAAAGGTACTGTTGGCTAAAATGTGACGCAACTGTTGATTATTTTAACACAACCTTAAGAACTCATTTGAAACCATATTCTTGAACTGTGTATGTTGGATTTTTGTCGTTTTGGGCTTGTGTAGTTTAGATTAAATACCTTTACTTTTCTAAACTGTTGTGGAGTCAGTTTGTGGTGTTTTCACTGGGTTACTGTGAGTGTTGGTACAAATACTTAGCACATTGCCTTTGATATGCCTTGACTGCTTGTGCCAAGCTACCCAGGGGGTGAGCAGAGGTTATCTAAGAGTGCTTCCTCCTTACCCTGACTAGAAGCAAGGGTCCCTATTTGGACAGTGGTACCTACCTCTGCGAACTAGAGACCCCCAGTTCTAACACTTTTGGTCAGCGGTGGGATTTGAACTTGTATTTGTACTAGACCCACAGTGATTGTTGTACATCACTAGTGAGTGCAGACCACTACTCCATTGCATACTCCGGTTGAGTTTTTTGTTTTGGTTCTATTTTTGATCAAAACCGTGAAAGAATCCAAGCATCATGTCTCTGAATGGTAAACCAGCAAGTGAGGTTGCATAACTGGAGTTTGATATTGAAATGTTAAGTGATTACAAAGTAGGTTAACTCAAGCAGTTCTGTAGGAGCTTTGGATGCCCCATGAAGCGCTGCTCCAAGAAGGAGGAGCTACAGAACGCCTTAAGGGCCTGGTGGGAGACCAAAGAGGCTAGGGAGACGGATGGTGCAGAAGTGGAGGAGATTACAGAAAGGGATGGTTTCAGGTCACAGGATCTGCCTGTGTCCAGAGAAGCCTCCAGGGCTGGCAGCAACCATGCAGCTGAAAGTTTTCCCTAGAGGAGTTGGAGGAAAACCAAAGGGCGAGAGATCATAAGTTAGAAATGTTGAGGCTTGAATTGAAGATGAAGCAATTGGAGGGTGGCGAAGGAGAGAAAAAATGCCCGTGCCCTGGAGGAATTGAAATTGACCTTTGCCCATTAATTGAGAATGAGGGAGCATGAGTTGGAGCTCGAGAGGCTTGAGGCCATGAGTGTCTCAGCTGAAGAAGAAACATGGTTAGCTCAAGAGGTGAGCTTCGCTGAGATGGAGTCCAGCTCAGATGGTGGCAGCAACATTATAGTTTCCAATGCTGAGAGAAAGGTACAAACATCCAGAGATGTGGCGCCTGACTTGAGGGAGGGGGTTGACATACACTAGGGGGTTCAGGTTTATAAGATAGCTTCAGTGGTTTGCAGTGTCCCTGAAGTAGATTGGGGAACCGACACAGGGGATCATATTCCTAGTGGTGGGAGGGACACTCTACTGACTCTAGATGAGAGCTGCGGGGAGAGGGGTTCCCTCATGGTAGAAACCTTGGTGTGTGAGTGTAATGACCAGCCAGAAGAGTGTGGGTTGTGTGACAAAGACAGCAGTACACTGTCTTGCCAATCTCAGGAGAGTGGTGTAGGGTATTTGTGTGAGGCACTGCAGGGTGAGTCAAAGGGTAACTTGGTTAACAACTGTGGGGGGCAGTGTGATTCATTTGTTGGAGAGCATATTTTAAGTCCCTGTTTTCCAGAGCAATACCAACCGCCGGTGGAATGTGAGTTCTCTGATCCCAGGGAGATTGCGCAGGAGGCAGATCTCTTGGTGGAGTCCAGAGAGTCTGAAGAGGCATTGGGGAGTGATCCCAAAAGGAGTGGCGCAGGTATCTTCCAGACCTGTGAGGTGGAAGAGGTTTAGTGTAGCCCAGTTAGGTCCCAGTGTAGTGGGAGGGGTGTAGGGGCTCACGTCCTGTCTCAGTGGAGATTGAGTGAGTGTGGGACTGCGTGTCCCAAGGTTCCCGAAACCCAGTCTCAGGGCCTGGAGGGTTCATTAAGAGAACACCGGTTGGGGGCCTAGAGGGTGCTAGTGTGCCACTTGAGGAGGATCTCCTAGTGTCTGGTGAATGGGGGTGCCTGTAATCAGGCCTCCATCAGTTCTGGTGTCTGGCAGTGCCAGTCCAGTTGGGAGGGTGCAGAAGTCCAGACTGAGGGGTTAGAGGGGGAAGGAGTCCCCAGTGGGAGAACCAGTGGGTCAGGGGCAAGCCAGAAGGGCTGAGTCACCGGTGAGTGACCATGGTGACCTAACTTCTGTCCTGGGGGATCTTCCCGCGCTGTCAGATGGACAGGGGTCAGGAGATCTGCGCCAGGCAGACTGTCACATGACACCCGACTGTGTGTAACCTTCGGGGGGGGGCATATGTGCTCCCAATGAAGTCCTGGTGCACCGGGCAAGTGCACAACCGCAGGTACTGGTCCCTGGGTTGGGAGGCCAGGTTCAGGATCTGCCTGACCTGGAAGGAAGGGCATCATCTGTAACCAGTTTCCTGACCAGTTTGGCTTCCAGGGGTACTCTTCCAGTAGGGAGGGTGCAGCGCTCTGGAAGGGGGTGCAGAGGGAGGAAGTCCTCACCTCTGACCCCGGTGCAACCTGAGGGTTTAGACCCTAAGTTGGGAGACCAGTTGCTGGAAAGAGGTCCTGAACTGGTGGGGGAGTTATGTACTGAGGGTGACTACCCTGGGAGGAGAGGGCAGGACCCCAGAAGTAGAGGTAGGTGGAGGAGAGCCTTGCCCATGACCTCTAGTCGGTCTGTGGGTACAGGCCCTGGGTTGGCGGGCCAGTGTCAGGATGCCCTACCTGACTTGGAAAGAGGGAGAGTGGAGGAAATGTTCCAGGCACCTAGGGCTACTGCCCCCCACTCTCTGACTCCACAGAGGGTAGAGAGGCCTGACAGGCATGCGGCCTGACTCTCATCACTGACAGCTGTCAGTGGCCCCTGTGGCTGGTTGTCCTGGTGGACAGGGTTGCCCCTGGAAGGGGGACAGGAGTTACACCCTGGGGGTGGACTGGGCCACACCGTTGTGTTGGCAAGATGGGTACTGTGTGTGTCCTAGTATGCCAGGCAAGTGTTCAACTGCAGGGGTTGGTCCCTGGGTGGGGAAGCCAAGTTCAGGTGTAGCCTGACCTGGAGGATTAAGACCCTAGGTTGAAGGGCCAGGTCCGGGGTGTCCCTCCTGACCTGGAATCCCAGTTGCAGGATAGAACCCCTGAACTGGTGGGTGAATGGTGCAGGACACCTGTTACAGGTGCCCTGACTATTCTAGAAGTGGGTACTGCTCCAGGTGGGAGGGTACAGAGCCCCAAGGAAGAGGAGGACCAGGTGTGGGGAATCCCACCCCAGCCTCCTGTCCAGCCACCGGATACAGGTCTGGGACTGGTGGATCAGTGCCAGGATGTCAGACCTGACCTGACAGGAGGCAGACTGGGCAAAGGGTGCCGAGCACCTGGGGCTATTGCCCCCACCCTCTGATGCCACAAGGGTTTGAAAGCCCTGAGAGACGTAAGGCCAGGGTCTCATCCCTGACCACTGTTGGTGGCCACTGTGGCTTGCTGTCTGTCTGTTGGGACACACCTGTGAGCAAGATAAGTTTAGGTGCTGCACAGATGGTTCCACAGGGGGGAGAAGGGTTCCACATGGGTTGGCATGGTGGACCCTGTGAGTATGGATAGAGTGATACAACTGGGTTCAGGACGGCGTAGAACAGGAATGGTGCCCTGCTTCCGTGTTCTATCGCCTTAAGCAGGGAATCCCTTCGAGGTATCGTTTGGTCTACCCTGGCTTTAGGCTGGAAGGGGGTTGTGTTGGAAATGGCCCTTTTTGCAGAGTTATCCCCAAACATTTTGCTTCTTCCTCCCTTGTTTTTCCTGACCTGTGGTTGTTGACAATAGGACTCTGGGCACTTTACCACTGCTGATCAGTGCTAAAGTGCATATGCTCTCTGTGTAAATTGTTATTGTAGTTGGTTATCCATGATTGGCACATTTGTAGCACGAAGAAGTTCCTAGTAAAGTGCACTGAGTGTGCCAGGGCTGGTGATTTAAATGCTACAAGTGGGCCTGCAGCACTGATTGTGCCACCCACATGAATAGCCCTAAAATGGTGTCTCAGGCCTACCACCGCAGTGCCTGTGTACAGTGTGTAAACTGCCATGTCAACCTGGTCAGTGTCTCCACTGACCAGGCCTAACCCTTCCCTTTCTGTACACATTGGACACCCCTATGGAAGGCCCAAGGTGCTCCTGGGCAGGGTGCAGTGTTTGTGAAAGATAGAGCATGCACTAGTGCAGGTGACATGCTCTGGTAGTGAATTACAGCAATTTTCGTGTTTCGCTATTGTAAGGTTATCTTGCCCATAGGCTATCATGGGGAATGCTGTGTAAAGTGGTTACCTGCATATCATCCCATAGGAGGAAGATAGGACATACAATTCTGGTATCCCTGAACTCAGAATGTATTAACACATCTTTTAGGAAGGATGGTTCTTAAATCCTGTGTTTGAAAACAGCACTTTTAGAAAGTGGCTGCTTTCTTGTCTAACCTTCCTGTGTGCCTTGGCCTGTTTGTGAATTAACTGTCTGGTTTGTGAGTGACAGGGCTGGGGGATTCCAGGAGACAGAATGAGTCCCCTCAGTGGTGAATAGAAAGATCTGCATCTAGATGGGAGGGAGGTGTTGCACCTGGGACCTGAATAGGACTGTGCCTGCCCCCCACAGTGCTGACTCCACCCCCTGTGGTGCGTCTGATGTCCCTGCCCTGCCCTGTGAAAGGAGAGAAGGAATCATGTCAACAAAGTGCACCAGGGCTGTGCTTTCCCTCCACAATCCTGGCTCCACCTCCTGTGGGGCGTCGGATGTTTCTGCTCTGCACTGTGAAAGGAAGGAAGGAGTCATGTAAACAGAGTGCTCCAGAACTGGTTTGGACCAGGCTCAGAGCCCTCCTGCACAAAGGGTACAAATACTTTTTGGGGTATAAGTACAGGACCCCAGACCACTGAACTTTAGATACTCCTGGAATCAAGAAGGAACCTCTGCCATGGAGAAAGCTGAAACTGAAGAAGGAAGACTGCCCTGCTGTTGCTCTGCTGGACTGGCCTGCTGTTGCTTTGCTGCCAAGGAGAGGGGAAGGACTTTGCTTTGTGCTGTGTCCCCTTGCTTGAAGGAATCTCCAAGGGCCTGAAGAAGAGCTGGCTCCATGTTAAGTAGTCCCAGGACCAAAAGGACTTCCCCCCAGCTTCCCTGAACTCTGCTGAGAGAGTTCTGTCCTTCATGGTGTGCTTGGCCCATGTGTGGTGCCTCTGGAAGTTGTACCTGTGTTGGGAAGCTAGAATCCAAGATTTAAAGAACTTTCTGCAAAGTTTATCGCATCGCTCGCTTGCGGAGCGCATCCTCGTCAGTGAGAGGAAACTCCTGCCGCTTCGAAGGTCGAGATCGTCGCAGCGCCTGTTTCCGCTGCCAGAGCCGTCGCATCCTTAGTGTGCGGGACATACCAGTCCGGTGCGGGAAGAGTACCATCTATGCAAGTATCATCGCAGAGCCTGCCGTCACTGAGTGAGATCGTCGCACCGTTTGCTTGTGGACCGCATCACGTAGCTACGAGAGTTGTCGCAGAGCCATCGCAGTGAGAGGCCACGAGAGGAGAAGATCGCCGCTGAGCCGCGCATCATCGCCACACCGGAGATCGTCACCGCCCCGTAGATCGTCGCATCGTACCTTTTGCGAGCTGTTTCCACTGAAACCTGTGCCCCGGAATCCACGCAAGATAACGCATCCCTCCCCATACAGACTGGAGTCACCATAACACGCCCGCTGCGTCCAGCGGGGTTGTCGCATCGTCTCCCCAGGGTCTCAGGAGTGACGCATCGCTTGCTTCTCACCGCTACAGCTTTTCACTTGGAACTTTGTCGCATTTAAAGGTACTGTTGGCTAAAACGTGACGCAACTGTGGATTATTTTAACGCAACCTTAAGAACTCATTTGAAACCATATTCTTGAACTGTGTATGTTGGATTTCTGTCATTTTGGTCTTGTGTAGTTTAGATTAAATACCTTTACTTTTCTAAACTGTTGTAGAGTCAGTTTGTGGTGTTTTCACTGTGTTACTGTGAGTGTTGGTACAAATGATTAGCACATTGCCTTTGATAATCCTTAACTGCTCGTGCCAAGCTACCAGGGGGTGAGCAGAGGTTATCTAAGAGTGTTTGCTCCTTACCCTGACTAGAAGCAAGGGTCCCTATTTGGACAGTTGAGGTAATATGAATTTTATGGTCAGTTGTGTCCCCTATCGTAGACCCCACTGGCTCCATGTACGTGCTTTAAGTACATGTATGTTCCCTCCACTTCCAGCTATGAAGACGCAAATACATTTGCGTCCAACGTTAACATGTCCTCTTTCAGATCCACCATGAATGGGTCAGATATTCCGTTCCTAAGTGTACCTTGCCAACGTCTTTATGTGGTGTACTTTCATGATTTCTAGCTCTGGCAAGTTAGGCCCTGATTTCTGCCATCGAGCCTCTTTCTGCCTTCTGTCTCTGAAAGCCGCAGCCTGCTGCTTCCTGACCCTTGACTTACTCCCTGCGCGGCGAGCTGTGCCAGGCTCGGCCTGCCTTGCCTGCCAAGACTGAATTCAACCTTCAAGTTATCTGCTCCACTCCTCGAAAATACATTCCTGTCTAGTAGTTTACGAAAACATCCTTCCCAGCTGCAGAGCAAAGGGCCCGGCCTCACTGTCTCCATGCAAGTAATTCATAGCTTCCGTTACCATGGTAGGCCCATGGCCCCTCACATCTCATGTAGACACGTAGTCGCATATGCACGCACTAGCAGTCAGTATAGAATAGCCTCTGCCCGAGAGACCTTTCCTTCTAGATAATACAGTTCCTCAAACACAAGATATTAGATATGATTTGGGATTAGGTTGTTCTGACACCCCAGACTTCTGTCTCCTCATGTAGGGCTAAATGTCAAGTCCCCTTCACCCTCCAGTTCCACGTCAATCACACGTCATGCTGCTGCGCGCGCATCTCTGCCACATATTTTCTGCTGACACTGCAGGATTCACTTATGGATCCACCCACTTGTAATACGTTTCATGTGACGTTGTCTAGCACACACCTCCGTGTACGCCTTCATGCACGCCTTCTGTTACGTACATATGTCTTTATCTCGTTTCTTTCAGCTGTTACGCCTCCTGCATATGTCTTTACTGTAATGCATTGACTATATATATGACAACCTGTCAATAAAGTATTGTCTATCCCTTCCCGAACCTTCGTGGTGACGGAATCCGATTGCCTGGTTCGAACCAATTCCTTTTTAAGGAATAAAACCCCTTTTAAAACCTCAAATATCACAGATTCTGTCTCTTATTTTTGACTGAGTTATTCTTATTGAACTTTACCGCATAAATTAAGTATAGGTAATTTAAATTTACCACATAATTGGCGCCCGAATAAGGACCCCTCCCCCACCCCACGCGCCGGAGGTGCGTTGCAGGCCCGGTGCCCTGCCACAGCCGGACGGACAATTACGCGTACCCGCAGGATTTCCTGTATCTCCCTCAGGCCAACGGAGGTGACTGAGGCTGCGATCGACACCCAGACGAGGCGGTGAGGAGTGCGGAGGATCCCAACCAGAGCCTAGCTGAGAGAACAAAATCCGAGGTATTCAGAGGCCCACCAGGTTCCGAAGTTCCGAAGTATCTACGTCACGAGTCGAGTCGAGTCCAGTCCGGTCCAGTCCAGTGTCGAGTTTCCGAGGCCTTCTGTTCCGTGATTCCCGGTGAGTACCGTTGCTGGGGATGCATCTAGACGAGCGCATTAATTTGTGCCGGTCAAGACGGGTTTGGGTACACAGACCCGGTCTGCACTGTTTTAGCGGTGTATCTGTACTGTTTAGCAGTATATCGAGTATGAAGGTAGTTAGTTTTATTCTAATTATTATTGTTCGTTTTTAAATGTTTCAAATGTGTTTTAATGTTGTGGTATGAGTGATTGTTCGATCTGCATTCTCGTGGTTATTGTATTAATTGTGTCCAAATCCAAGTAAGTATCAAGTAGTAAGGTTCAAGATGCCGTTATTCTCTAAACTAAGACAGATAAAAACTAGAAAAGGGATACTAGAGGAAGCTGTTCCCATTCCACCTAGGGACACTCCAGGGTACTTTATGTACCACAAACATGGCCTAGATGCCGTATTATATCTCGATTTGTGGGTGGATTACACCAAAGATTTAGCAGAGAATCAGAGATGGCCCGCTGCTGGGACATGGGATGCCGATTGCATCATGAGAGTAGAAGAAGCATTATGGAAAAAGAAAGCCAGACAGTCACAGAAGGATGCCATTGAATTATGGCGTAAAGAATCGCATAGACGCACAGAGAAGGCACTCAGAAAAGCAGAGAAAAGTAGAGAGGATTCCGAAAAAGCCAGAGAAAATGTATTAGTTGAGGAAGGTATACGAGTAAAAGCAGACAAGTAGACAGACAACGAAACACTCTTATGAATGGTATGTATCCTCTCCTGGCCGAGGGTTTACCTAAGGCCACCCCGGAAGTACCAAAAGACCTGCCACCTCCATTACTCCCGACAAAATTACACCACAAGACCGCAAAGGACATTTTCCTCTCTTCCTATTTAGACGATGTAGCCCCCGAATATGTTAATATTCCGCCGCCACGCACACCACCTGCTGACGGCACTCCACCCCGAGATAATCTATCGCCACCTCTGCAACGACATACTCCTCCTCCCGTTCCACCTCTTCCGCCTGTTCCTCCGCTTCTTCCCGCACCTATTCTCCCCACCATTCACCCAACAAATCCATTTGGACCTGGCACCTCAGGAGGTGCCACAGGAGGTTTTCAAACGCCACCACCAGCACATCGATTGACTTATAGGGACTTAGCACACCAACGTACACCTCAAACAGCGAGTTACGACATACTTAATGAGCCTCTTACAGACTGTAGATATGATCCAGTACCCGGTAAAGACGACAGAATGATGCTATCATCAGTACGTCTACGACGAGTTGCAAACTATTTAATGATACTACCAGGAATGATTGATCATCTAGACAAAATATATTACTTTGTCCAAACAGGGCAAGGTCCTGAAAGTATTGGCGAAGCCATGGCATACCAGAAAGTTGACACTCAAAAACTGTTATTACGATTCTTCATAAACTGCTTGATAAGGAACCGAGATAGGCCTGGTGTAGACCAGGAAGAAATGAAAGCACTCAACAAATGGGGCCAGAATATAGCAGACGGAAAACACGATAAACAGAATAGTATAGAAAATATGTACCGAAGGATCCGAAAAACAGTAGAACAAATACATGAAAGAGAACAGCCAGAAAGAGAAATGGATGCAGATAAGACTGAATCCTCAGGAGAGGAGGAAACACCGGAAACGACAACAGGACCATTACAGTTACCAGCTAGAGAAATGATAGCTTATGTAGGTAAGGGGAGACCCTTTAATAATTCAATGCGTTCGGTACGTCCAGAAAGTAAGAGACTTTTTCAAGCTGCCATGTCAAATCCGAAGACGCCTGAACACTTATTTCAGGCTACCGATAAAATACTTCAAGAACGAATGGGGTACCATGTACTCAATTCTATGGATGAACAAGAATTAGCCAGGTCAGCAGTACAATGGGCTGACAGTTCTGATAAATATGGTGATGACGCATTAGCACAAACGTTTCTGAATCTTACTCCAGATGAACAGCGTTTAGCTGGTATCTACATGATACAACACCTCCTTATATTGTATAAAAGCCAACATTCTGATCCAGGTCCCCTACCTGATATATTAATAGAACTACTCATGAATAGATGGAGAGGTCTAGGTACCGACTTAATTAAAATAATTCTAGAACATCGGCACAGATATAGTGCCTTCCTGTGTCCGCAGTTTGATCCAGCTCCACCCGTAGACAGAAAAATGTATTACATAGACAGACAGAATCCCTTGCGAGAAGTACATCCAGTCAGGAATGATGATAATGCCCTTAGACGCGTGTTTGTATACACGCCCATAACAAAAATAGAACTATTGGAAATGAAGAAATTAGTGCCCAGCCATGACAAAGATCCAGCAGGTTTTCACCGTGAAATAAAAGACATGTTACTCATGGGTGATTACACCTATCCTGACATCATGAAAATATTAAAAGTATTATTGCCTGCCGGTATTTACGAGAAACTCAAAGAAAAAGAATGGGAGGTGGGAGAGCAAAAGATTATTTGGGCTGAATTAGAGAACGAAGAAAATACTCGAACCGCAGGCCTAGGACTTGGGGAGAAAACGAAAGCATTACCAGGATTGTTAGTACAAGTATTGCCACGATTGTTGTCAACGAAAAAGGAAGACTGGGGTGCAATCTCAGCCTGCAAACAGAAACCCGATGAAGACACTAGTGATTTTTATTCCCGATTTGAGAAATGTTTTGGTATTAATAGTGGCCTAAAAGCAAGTAGCGAGTCATATCCACATCTTTTTGTAACCAAATTAGTCGAGAATTCTCTGCCCCAAGTTAAGAATCGTGTTCTGAAAGTCGAGAGCACATGGCAAGCTAATACCCCATCACAAATGTTACAAATGTTACAGTACCACCAGAATAGAATTAGAGAGGAACAAGAACACGAACAAAGACGTATGAAAGACACGAAAATGAAAATGTTAGTCGCTCAGTCAGTTCCAGCTGACGGTCAGAAAAAGGGTCAGACACAGTCCCATAATTCAACAGCTCCTGTTAAAGGGATATGCAACTATTGTAAACAGCAAGGTCACTATATAAACGATTGCGCAGTTTTGAAACACAATATCTCTACAGGTAAAACTAAAGAGAGACCGCGTCCTCCTAGACAGGACCAGGTCCAACAACAAGTACCACAGAATATCCAGCCTATGCAAGTTTCACAACAGACAGTACAGACCGTGGCAGTCCCACAGCCACAACCCATTGCCGCAACACAAAACACGACACAGCAGATGTACCAGTATGCACAAAATGATTATCCCGATTATCAGCGTTATACATGAAACAGCCTAGAGAGGGAGGTTGGCTTGCCTCTTATTGAGGTTCCTGTAGATCAAGAAGGTCCTTATGTACATAGTCAAGTATTAGGGAAAGACAGAAAGTTTTTAATTGATACAGGGGCAAGCAGGACAACTATTAGTCACGATGAGGTTCCAGGGGCACCCCTCTCAGGCTCACAGAATGTTTCCCTTGGATTTTCAGGAAAGCCTATTATTAATGAAGTATCGCAACCACTTCCCCTTGCAGTTGGTCCATTAACACGTACTACAGATCTATTACTAACGAAATCATGTCCAGAAAACCTGTTAGGTATAAAGACATTGAAAGCTCTAGGAGCTGTTATCTGCTGTTCTCCGGAAGGAGTAAGACTGTTTCTACGTGACTTTAAAGGTCACTATGTGTTGAGAGATATTGATCCCAGATTACAGAATGTTCCTGCACATTTATGGGCACAAGGCCCCACTGATGTAGGTTGTATGCACATTACACCATATCGAGTCACACTCAGACCAGGAGTAGTCTTGCCACGAATTCGACAATACAAGTTACCTCCAGATGCTGTAGCGGCTTTACTGAGAATCATTGACGAGCTCATTGCACAAGGAGTGGTTGTAGAAACCGACTCCAATGTATGTAATTCCCCCATCATTCCAGTTCTTAAACGTACTGATCCCAATGCACCTCCTGTTTATCGATTAGTTATCGATTTGCGCGAATTAAATAAATGCATTGTACCACAATACCCCGTGGTCCCAGATATCTCGTCTCTATTGACTGCCATTGATTCCGAAGCAACGTTCTTTACTGTAATTGACCTGAAGAACGCCTTCTTTAGTGTCCCCATTGACCCGGAAAGCCAATACCTTTTCGGATTCTGTTTAAATGGACGAAGCTTCAAATTTGCACGCGCACCTCAAGGATTCACAGAAAGCCCCAGCATCTATAGCCAAGCACTGAAAAGACAACTAGACAGTATACACATGCCTGATAACACTGCCCTGTTACAGTACGTCGATGATCTATTGATCACCGCCCGCAGCGAACCTGAATGTGAACAAGCGTCACTGACGGTTTTGCATTTCCTGGCTGACAAGGGGCACAAGGTGTCCCCTTCGAAGCTGCAATTCTGTGTTCAGCAAGTTGTTTACCTTGGGCACTTGCTGTCCAAAGGGGGGAGACAGCTAACACCCGACCGCATTCAGTTAATTGTACACATGTCACAGCCCAAGACACAAAAGGAGGTACGAGCCTTTATAGGCCTCACTTCTTACTGCAGACAATGGATTACTCAGTACGCATTTCTAGCAAAGCCACTCATACAGTTGACAACTCAGAAGGCAGCGTCTTCGACTGCCCTCCCTTGGACTCAGGAACATACACAAGCTTTTGACGACCTAAAGAAAGCCTTATGTCAAGCACCAGTTTTAGCGACACCATGTTGCAGCAAGCCTTTTACACTTTTTGTCACAGAACGCGAAGGTACTGCATTGTCAGTGCTGATGCAAGAACAAGCAGGATCACACAAACCATGTGCTTATTTTTCTAGTACATTAGATCCAGTAGCCCAGGCTCTGCCTGCGTGTTTGAAATCAGTAGCAGCAACAGCTCTAGCGATCAGACAAAGTGATTCTATAGTGTTAGGACACCAGTTGACAGTGCAAGTTCCACACTCCGTGGAAGTGCTTTTAAACCGAACACAGACCCAGCACTTGACTATAGCACGACTGACAGGTTATGAATTGACATTGTTTCAGCCACACATAGAAATCAGACGTTGCAACACATTAAACCCTGCTACACTTTTGCCATTAAGTGGGACAGGTCCATTGGCACATGATTGTATCGAAGTCATTACTATTACGACGAAACCCAGACAAGACTTGACAGACACTCCATTACCAGATCCAGACCTGACACTTTATGTGGATGGTTCATGCATGAGAACAAGTACAGGAGAATTAGTGGCCGCTTATGCAGTCACGACAGAAACTGAAGTCATAGAAACAAATTGTATTGACACCCTGTCAGCTCAAGCAGCAGAGCTCATCGCTCTGACTCAAGCCTGTATTCAAGCCCAGAACAAGAGAGTTAACATATACACAGATTCACGTTATGCATTCGGAGTCGTACACGACTTCGGTGTCCTGTGGCGAGAGAGAGGTTATCTGACTTCTCACGGGGCCAAAATTCAGCACGGCCCCCTTATTCAAACTCTGTTAGATGCAATACATCTGCCTACAGCAATATCCATCATGAAGTGCAAGGCACATACAAAAGTCACTGATATCATTTCCCAGGGTAACGACCTGGCGGACCGAACAGCCAAGCATACAGCTCAGACTCACGCAACTGACTTAACAAAGACAATAGTCCAGACACCGACACATTGCATGACAGTTAGGGATCCCGCCCTAGATGTAATTGACATACAGACACATGCTACACCAGATGAAATCAAGAAATGGACTGAGCTAGGAGGGATCCAGACAGATCAAGGATGGATGACGAAGGGAAAATCTACATGGTTTCTCCCTGACTCTATGGTCCAAGTAATCATTAACACAGTACATAGTCCTGCACATTTAGGAGAAAAAGCCATGTTAGACAGTATTCAAAACATCTGGTTCAATAAACATTTACGAGCAGCAGCCAAACAGAAAGTGCGTACTTGCATGATTTGTTGTCAGTTCAACCCAGGTAAAAGCATTCCCGTAGAGCAAGGTGGATTCCATCCTCCCGATCACCCTTTTGAAGTCCTCCAGATGGATTATATTCAGATGGAACGTTGTCGAGGATTCAAATATGTCCTCGTAGTTGTATGTGCACTCTCCCGTTGGACAGAAGCATATCCAGTCCCGGATTACACTGCTCCGACCACTGCCAAGCAGCTGGTTCGTGAATTTTTCCCCAGATATGGTTTGCCCCGCGTCGTATACTCCGATAACGGTCAGCCATTCTCGTCCGAGTTAATGAAGCAAGTATCTCTCCTGCTCGGCTACCAATGGAAGTTCCATTGCGTCCGACATCCCGAGGCAGCAGGCCTCGTGGAGCGTCATAATCAGACTCTGAAAATTCGCCTTGCCAAGATCTGTAGAGAGAAAGGAGTCGACTGGATAGTAGCTTTGCCAGTTGCTCTCTTTATATAAGAATGGTCGCACACTCCAGAACAGGGCTATCCCCGTATGAGGTGGTCTTTGGTAGGCCACCGAATATGGGGGGGACGCCTTTGCCTAGAAAAATCACTGATGTTGACTGTATTATGCTGACCGATTACCTTGCCTCCTTGATGTCTGCACTACAATCTTGTCGTTCACAGGTAGCTGCAGCCTTTCCCGACAACACCGAGGTGAAGCCCCATGAAGTGGTTCCCGGCGATTACGTGTTCATCAGGAACTTCGACCGAAGAAGTCAGTGGAGCCCCGTTGGCAGACGCCAAAATTAGTACTTCTAAGCACAAGGACTGCAGTGAAAGTCGAGGGCCGCAAGGGCTGGCTTCACTCGAGTCATATTAAGAAATTTCATGGACTGCTTCCAGATCTGAACTCTCAGCCGCCCGGCCCTCCTCCACAGACTGACTCAAAACTCCCCCTGGTCGAGAAAACTTCTTCCCAGAATTACAGACTTAAATTGAGGTCTAGCAAGTCAGACAGTTTAATTGTTTAAGTCCTCCTCTAGGTGAATCGGTTGAACGAGTTTTCTGACATGTATCCCCTAGACCCCAATAGAGAGAGAGATAGACAGAAACAGCTCAAGAAACGTGAATATTGTAAATCTCTTCACAGCCATTGCATCGTGACACTATTGATTATGTTTTTTCTACGTCTTCTGATTATTGCTGCGAGTATACTGCTGCATATCTACTACCCTATTTTCAAGCGTGCACATTCTCCCTTCAATGTCACTGCCGAGCATTCTTTCAGTGAACTACCCCCGCATGAATTGTCTTACCGACTTGCGCTGCGCAACAACACATTCATTAGTATGTTACATCATTCCCATCAGACCAGCAATGCTACCAATTGTTGGATATGTGGCCGACTCCCTCCCTATCAGAAATACAAGGGAGTTCTGCCCCTCTTCCCGTACCCGTTTACACACAATGGTTCCTGTGGGGCATGGTTTAGTTTAATGAACTCTCTAGATTCCAATTCCGTAGTTTACCAGGGCAACTGGGTATGGGGTAACCTGAACACAGTTCTGCATAAAGTATGTTTTCCTGACAAGGAGGGTCTACCAAAAAGAACAGGAACTGATCTAGAAAATGAAGTATATGGTTTAGGTAATTTTACGCTTAACCTCATGATTCTGAATGTTGAATCCGAATCCGAACCAGTCTTGCCTGCTATGTCTGTACTACCAGTCAAAGGTGAATTATGTGTCAGAAAGAATGGTTCAGTACACCTGGGTCAAACGAAATGTACTACTGTGATCGAATTCAGTGATAAGGGCAAGTCTGCGTTTAAAGCTTCACGTCATTCCTACTTCGTTTGTGGGCATACCGCATATATACGCTTACCTCTAGATTGGGATGGCACCTGTTACATTGCATTCCTTCTGCCACCTGTTTTCCTAGCCCCTCCTGATTATCATAGGAACACCCATCTAGTACACAATAGACCACAGAGAGATCTCCCGATTGTCGACTATATTGAAACGGCATGGGAACAATACACAGACTTCAATAAAGGTTTCTTTCCCTACTTAGGTGCTGTCTTTAATAGTAAACTGATACGAAAATTAACCAGAACCCTCGAAGCAGTAGTGAATGAAACTACTTCCGCCCTAGGTAACTTAACAGAGGAGCAGTCTGCTATGCGGATTGTTGTTCTTCAAAATCGTCTCGTCCTTGACGTCATCCTGGCCGATAGGGGCGGAGCCTGTAAGGTCATCGGGTCGAGCTGCTGTGTTTTCATTCCAGAAAACGCGCCATCAGTATATAAAGCCATCACTCGTCTTCACAAGATTGCAAGTCTGATACACCAGAATCCAGGCACCTGGACTTGGTCCGGTTGGTTCTGGACCACGTTGTCAGCCTGGGGATGGAAAATCCTATCCTTCCTAGGTATTGGCCTTCTCATAGTATTCAGTTGCTGCCTATGTCTGCAATGTGGGCCAGCGATTTGCGGCCTGTGCGCCACATCATGTATTCCTCATTCAAGTCCTCATTCAAAACGCCGTAAGAAGAAAGAAGAGCAAATGATGTTACATGAACAGATTGATAGATTAATGAGGATTGATATATCATGAAGGGTCTGTAGGGGACAAGGAGGGAATGAGGTAATATGAATTTTATGGTCAGTTGTGTCCCCTATCGTAGACCCCACCGGCTCCATGTACGTGCTTTAAGTACATGTATGTTCCCTCCACTTCCAGCTATGAAGACGCAAATACATTTGCGTCCAACGTTAACATGTCCTCTTTCAGATCCACCATGAATGGGTCAGATATTCCGTTCCTAAGTGTACCTTGCCAACGTCTTTATGTGGTGCACTTTCATGATTTCTAGCTCTGGCAAGTTAGGCCCTGATTTCTGCCATCGAGCCTCTTTCTGCCTTCTGTCTCTGAAAGCCGCAGCCTGCTGCTTCCTGACCCTTGACTTACTCCCTGCGCAGCGAGCTGTGCCAGGCTCGGCCTGCCTTGCCTGCCAAGACTGAATTCAACCTTCAAGTTATCTGCTCCACTCCTCGAAAATACATTTCTGTCTAGTAGTTTACGAAAACATCCTTCCCAGCTGCAGAGCAAAGGGCCCGGCCTCACTGTCTCCATGCAAGTAATTCATAGCTTCCGTTACCATGGTAGGCCCATGGCCCCTCACATCTCATGTAGACACGTAGTCGCATATGCACGCACTAGCAGTCAGTATAGAAGAGCCTTTGCCAGAGAGACCTTTCCTTCTAGATAATACAGTTCCTCAAACACAAGATAATAGATATGATTTGGGATTAGGTTGTTCTGACACCCCAGACTTCTGTCTCCTCATGTAGGGCTAAATGTCAAGTCCCCTTCACCCTCCAGTTCCACGTCAATCACACGTCATGCTGCTGCGCGCGCATCTCTGCCACATATTTTCTGCTGACACTGCAGGATTCACTTATGGATCCACCCACTTGTAATACGTTTCATGTGACGTTGTCTAGCACACACCTCCGTGTACGCCTTCATGCACGCCTTCTGTTACGTACATATGTCTTTATCTCGTTTCTTTCAGCTGTTACGCCTCCTGCATATGTCTTTACTGTAATGCATTGACTATATATATGATAACCTGTCAATAAAGTATTGTCTATCCCTTCCCGAACCTTCGTGGTGACGGAATCCGATTGCCTGGTTCGAAGCAATTCCTTTTTAAGGAATAAAACCCCTTTTAAAACCTCAAATACCACGGATTCTGTCTCTTATTTTTGACTGAGTTATTCTTATTGAACTTTACCGCATAAATTAAGTATAGGTAATTTAAATTTACCACACAGTGGTACCTAACTCTGCCAACTAGAGACCCCCAATTCTAACAGCATTCCTTAGAAGTTATCATGTAAACCAGGGTTAAGTCATGGGAGAACTAGCCTTGCTACAGTGAAAAACAACTTTGAAGGTTTTACACTGCCAGAAAATGTAAACGATTAAATATACATGTCCTACTTTTAAATACCATGCTCCGTGCCCTACAGGCTTTTGCGTCCTACCTTACGGGTGACTTATAAGTGTTAAATAGGAAAGTTTAGCCTGGCAAACCCTTTATTTTGTCAGTTTGAATTGTCAGTTGAAAAGTGCCCATTCGGGCTGCAGGGACAGGCCTAGTTTTTTCCAGGGCTGCTGTAATGGGTGGAGTGGTGTCCCAAATGAAAGGACGGATGCAATATAGCTTGCTTAAACGTCTTTATCTGGCAACCTTGTCCCACTCCCGTCCTCCTCATTTTCCTTTCCCCAGTTGCTCTGCTCCTTCCTTCTGCCCCTCCTCTTCCTTTTCCGTTACCCTTTTTCCTCCACCCACATCTCGTTCTTCATGGTCCTAGCACCGTGCTCAGGAGCCACACATGACAACACTATATCTCCCCTCTCTTAAAATGTTCAGAGCTCACTTTTTCATAGTTCTTCAATGAGCTGAGTGGGTTGCAGAATGATTTCCTGCAGCTGGCGTGGAAGGTGTAGTTCTCTTGATTCTTTTGAGCTTGCCACATCTTCAGGTCTTTCACAGTTATCTACTTCTCGACCTGAGATATCCGTGTTGAGTGCTGACTCTTCTGCTCGGGTGTAAGCTGCTGGATTAGATTTCTTCAAATACAACACATTTCATGTGATTTTTTTGTCCTTAGATACAGATGTGACCATGGTTCCTGTGCGACTCGTCACCCGTAGGGATTGGTCATGATATCTACTGTCAGTTTTTGCTTTCTTGATCCTATCTCGTTGCGCTAGTGTGGCATGAACATGGTAGTGAGGGCATGAATGAACAACGCAGTCTATGATAGGTATTCTGGTATTCAGTGTCTTTCCTAGCATCAGAGTAGCTGGACATTTGTTGGTGGTGCTGTGAGGCATGGTTCGATATGCTAGTAGCACCTTGTTCAGTGCAAGTTGGACATCTCAATGTGCCAGTTATGCTTGCTGTATGATCTTCTTTAGTGTGGCCATAAACCTCTCTACCATCCCATTGTCTTGAGGTCACATGGGGGTGATCTTCCGGTGTAGTTAGTTGGATTTTCCACCTTCCCGGGCTTGTTGACAATGGTGTATGTGTTCTTGAAGATGAATGCCCCTTCGCTTCATCCGGGGTGGTATTTTTGCTCTGGGGTTTCCAAATATTGCTATGAGAGCTTGATGGTCTGTCATTAGAGTGAAGTGCTTCCCATAGATGAAAATGTGGAAGTGCTTGCACGCCCAGAAAGCCGCCAGGCTCTCTTTCTCTTGCTGTGAATATGCTTTCTCAGTGTCCACTATGCTGTGACTGGCGTATGCTACGATGTGTTGTTGGTCGCCTTCGTCTTCGTACTGAGCTAAGATGGCTCCGAGTCCTACTGGGCTAGCATCCATGGTGATTTCTGATTTTTTTGAGAGGATTAAAGTATGCTACGTTGATGACAGAACCCATGGCTGTCTTGATTTTATTGAACGCCTGTACACATTTTGTTGAACATCAGAAGAGAAGACTTTACCTTGTTTTGTGAGTTCACGCAAAGGATAGCTGATGGTTGCGTAGTCCTTTATGTATCGGGTACAATACCTGGCCATGCCGCAAGAAAGATCGTATGTCACTGACATCGAGCGAGGAGATACCCCTCCGGGGGTCGAGTCCTGCGCTATATAAGAGCATAAATAAATAAAAATATCTTGTGGGCAAGGGACGTCAGCTAGTGTCATCACGTTTTCAGGGTCAAGTTGCATTCCTTCACTGGAGAAAATGTGGGTGTAGAATTTCAGCATGAATTTGTGAAACTCACACTTATCTTGATTGAATGTGAGGTTGGCGTCTAGAAGAGCGTGGCACACTCAATCCAGAGCTTTGTCATGTTCCTTGAGGGTGTCAACAAATACCATGATATCGGCACTGTAATTGAATGAGTTAGGAATGTGACGAATGACTAGCCTTACTGGATCTTGGAAGATTTCTGTGGCTGATATGATTCCAAAATTGAGGAGTTTGGATCTAATGAGTCCTTGATGAGTTGAGAAGTTGGTGATGTAGCGGGATTTCTCGTGAAGCTCGAGTTGGTGGTAGCCTTTGTTTAAATCCAATTTTGAAAAGACCCATTTTACGAGTAATCATGTCGCTGATGTGGGGTCCTCAATGCCGTTCTCATTCTATGGGTGTGTTTGGGGCTCTCATGTCCATGCAGAGGCGCACTTTGTTGTCTGACCCCATTTGCGTACTACAACCATTGGGGATACCCACAGGGTTGGTTTCGGTCGACGTCTCAATAATGTCAACTCACAGTAGGTCTTGTAACACTCCGTCTACACTCTGTCTACAGTTTGTTGGAGGTGAAGTGGCACTTTTCGGTGATGTTGAGCCACAGGTGTCACTTGTTCGTTGATGGGTAGTCAGACTCTGAAGTGGGCTAGTTTTCCGAGTCCAGTGAACAGCTTTGGAAACTTGCTGCTGATGTCTGGTGTGTCATCTGCTTTGTATAGTATCTCCACTAGTTTCAGACATTCAGCTGTGGGCAGGCTAAGAAGGCAGTCAGCTGCTTCGGGTCCTTTAATGACATGAATCTGTGTGTGAACCCCTCTCTCTTCCTATGTTAAGGATGTGCAAAATTGTCCTAGACACGGTAGGGATTCTTTGGACATCCATGTGTAGACGCGCACAGCAGCAATCTGCAGTTTGGCTTTTGGGTTAATTTTCCTGTATTCTGTTGCACATATGTAGTTGTGCAGGTGGTACCCCATTTGAATGTGCAGTCTTGGGTATTTCTTTAATTTGACAGGGTCTGCTCCGATGCACATGTATTTATCACTGTCTTGAGAGATGAGAGTGAGAGCTGAGGGCTCCCTCAATGATGAGCGTCGAGAATGGTGTGTGAGGTGCGACCGTGTGCTGGACCTTGATGATGTGTGGCATAAAAATGGAGATGACTGGCTCCCTCCAAGGGTCAGTAGGGTGCTATGGGAAAGGCGCCAGGCAGTATGAAGGTGTAAAGTATGCTGCAAGTGTGTCCAGGAAAAATGCTGAGCAAGTCTGTAATGATGCTTGGTTCCAAGATAGCCGCCGGGGCGGTAACAAGGGTTCCGACCGGGTGGACTGACTTCAAAATGGCCGCTTGGGAGGACAAACATGCATGAGGCTGCAGACAGGTGGTGTGGAACAGGGCTTACCCTGGGAGCAGTGAAGCAGCTGTGTCAGGCACACCGAAGCTCAGGGATAGAGGTTCACTTGAAAGCACAAATTTGGATGTTGCAGGCAGGTGGACGAGTCCAAAGCAGAAGTCAGTGTGGAGCGTGGTGGGATGTTCACACCCTTCAGTGAGCACGTCAGATGATCAGTGCTTGTGGTGCTCCGCCTCAGCCAATGCAGAAGTCAGTGTGGACAGGACGTGGCCGCCGGTGAGAGCAGTAAGCGGTGTTCTGTGGGCTGCATGTTGTGTATAGCAGCGTAGGGTTGCAGCTACTGGCTGCTGCCTTGAGGCTGCGGTGCAGGAGGTAAGGTGTGTTACTGCTGCCAGGTTTGAAGTGATTGTGGGTCTCAGAACACCAGCCGTCGTCACCAGGTTGTTGTATCCCAAATGAGAGGACGGATGCAATATAGCTTGATTAAACTATTTTATTAGGCAACCTTGGCCCACTCCTGTCCTACTTGTTTTCCTTTCCCCATTTCCTCTCCTCCTTCCTTCTGCCCCCTCCTCTTCCTTTTCCGTTCCCCTTTTTCCTCTGCCCACGTCTCATCCTGCATTGTCCGAGCACCATGCTCAGGAGCCATACATGACGACACAACAGGTGGCACAATAAGTGGTGCAGCCCGCATTTAGCCTTTCATTTACAGGTCCTGGATGCATGTAGTACCACATACATGGGGCTTATAAGTAGGTTAAATATGCCAATTTGGTGTATACCAATTTTAAAATGTTTAACAAGGACAGAACAACCTCTTTACCACTGGTTAGCAGGGGCAAGCTGCACAGATTTTGACACCCAACAAATATAGGGTGCAGTAAAAGGCAAAAAATCCCAGGTGATCCTGTAGGACAGGCACCTTCAAAAAATTACCTATAATGAAATGTGACATAGACTCTGCTCTTTTCAAACTTCTAAACAGGAAATACATAACATAAGATATGAAGAAATGAGCTACTTGAAAATATGGGGCTTTAATTTGGAGCTTTCAATCTTCCTGATGCTGCAATAATGTGCCTGCTTCAATTCACTGTAATGAGGAATATGATTTTGGACATCATGTAGTGCCAGGCTGATGCAGTGTCCAGAAAGACTCGGAGATGGCAGAAGAAGCTAATTCTTTTAAGCAGAGTAGCTATGTGAGGGCTTAATATCGATGTGCTACTAGAGAAAATATTGAATCCATTTTTAGAGCGTCCTCTGAAATTTGAATCATTGTGAATAACACTTGAAGAGAAACTGAACCTGAGGTTTGTAGTACATTGAGCAGCTGGTTTAATGTAAGGATTTTGAATTGCTGCCAGTCATTAAAGTAAACAGAGAGTGCGATTTGGCTCCACCCAGATGAGTATGTCTCCTTGTGTCTTTGGCAGTATGTTGTATCATTCTGCCACCTGTGGAAGACCTGTATTGCAATCTATGAGGGACTATTTTACTGCTCTAAGGTACACTGAATCACCAGATACTACATTTGTTAAATTATAAATGTATTGAATGCAGAAACACTTATTGTTGTGGTCTCGCTTGGGGGCGCACAGCTTTTGTACTTGCTCGTGGTGTTATGGGGTTCTTGCATTGCCTCAGTTCCTTGCTCTTGATTGGATGTCTTCCCCCTAACTCTTGTGTTTGTCCCACAAAGAGGAGCATTTTGGTCATTTCAGGATTTGATGAAGTCTGTTGTACCGTTCCTTTCCTGATATCAGGTTCTACTTGGTTCGTTAACATGTGCCTTTTAACATGGATAAGTCATTCATACCTATTTGCTTTTGTTTTTTTTGTCCACATCTAGTTTGCTCCCTTGCCTTTGGTGTCTTGTTGCTTCTACCTGCTCCCAAATCGTTCTCACAATCTATGCTTCTTTATTGCTCCATTCCCTATAGCACCCTCTCCCTCCCATCCATTCATGCACTGTGATCAGTCTCTCTCGATCATAGGAAGCCTTCCTCACACCCACTCCTCAAGTCTCTCTACATAAAAAGCACCATTTGCTTTCCTTCCTGTCCCCTCAATTTTATGTATATCTCTTTTACTGTGACTTTACATCGAGGTAGAGAGGAATGGTTCATAGCATCACCTCTCCGCATTAGAACAGGGGGATAGGCTGCAGGCTCTAATATCCTCAGGATCTGTGAAGAGCATGACATACAAGGTCATGCCTGTTTTTGTGCCTTTTCTAAGAGACACTCTTCATGGCTTCTGAGTTTACAGTAGCAATGGTGCATGATGAGGCGCATATGGAGGTGCTTCATTCTCCCTACTTTCCAACTGCATGTCTGTGAAGTGGCATTTCTAGTAGAGCAGGCTTGACATGCCACAGGATCTGCTGCTGGAGGTGGTGAGCTTAGGAAGAAACACAGAGCTTCTGCCTCAGCGAGTGAGCATTACTGCTCCAAAGTGATTTGGTCACTCCGACATACGCTGCAATTTACACCATTCCAGGAATGAGTAGCTCATCTCTACCTATTCTACTTCTTATCTTGCATTCTGGCAAAAATAGTCTCCCTTTGCTCTTTCTAAATAGCCGGCTGCATGTATTAGAAAGAGAAGATTTGTTCATAATGGCGGCCCTAGTATTCCCAGACAAGGGGTAACTGTCTCATTCTATTCTTTGCAATTTTTAATGGTTCCATCACTTGACAACATTCACTGACAGCCTCACTGGTGGCCGGCACGGATTGATGATGGCGAGGAGGGTGACGAGAGGTGAGGGGGAAAGGGGTGTAATAAAAGATTTTAAAAGCCTTACCACCTCGCTGATCTCTCCTCCGTCGTCCCTGTGTCTCTACTCCATCTGCTTGCCACCTCTCTCCCAGCCAGAAACAGGAATCACATCCAGGGTCCCCATACCAATCACAACGCTGAAATGCAGTGCTGTGATTGGTCTGAGAGCCATGTGTCGGTGCCCAGCCAGGGAATAGGAGCCGGGGCATATTCTCCAACAAGGCTGTAATACAGCATGGATGAAGAGCATGCAAAGTATGCATGACTGTCTGGCAGTACAGGGCCGGCCAATCAGTCATTGTGCACTTACAGTGTGCCCACCATTCCTCCCTCCTACTCTGAGAGCAGAGCAGCCCCGCTCCATGCCTAAAAGACGCCAAAGCAGGAACAAATAAAATGATAATAACAATGAGTTATTTTCATTTTTTCCACTGCTGAAAACAGTGGGGCGACGCTCCTCCGATTTAGCGGAGGAGCCGCCACTGGACACCATACCTCAATGCATGAAGCCCTGAAGATGACAAACATCATATGTGGAGATGGCTCTTCACTCTCAACTACACCGGATAAAGAAGTATTGAGGGAAATGATAGACCCTTCGGAGGCTGAAGTTGGTAGTGTTAGGGAGGGCGAGTTACACTCGGAACCTTGCGGCCCTAGTTTCAGTGAAGAGGAACCCGGTCCCACACATTTATTTACTGTACCAACTGTAGTCGGCACTACTATTAATATCCTTTCCTGGAACATAGCAGGGCTTAAGAAAAACCTTGCAATTCCAGAGTGGAATGATTTCATCGATCTCATCCATATCTGCATGTTCCAGGAAACTTGGTCTCTTTCCCCGCATTACAAAAATGGGTATTCCACCTATTATGTTCCGGCAGTTTCCTCAGGGAAAGGTCGCCCGTCTGGTGGCCTCCACATATGGGTGAAAGTTAATCTAAATTACGTTGCAACCATGCACAGTGTCCCCTCAAATGACATCTTGCATATCTCCCTGAAAAGCCCCCATGGGGGTAAAATACATTTTTTTGTATTTATGCAAGAGGGGCACAGGGTTGCCAAATTTCATAAACAATCGAGCTGTTGGATTCAAAGTTATCAGAACTGCCACCTGGATCAAGAATCCTGGTGGGGGGCGATTTTAACTGCACATTCGAACCTCTGGATGATGAGGACATATTGGGTTGGAGCTCGGAGGACTGGACACATTCTATACCACCTCTAGATCTGGCTCCCATTAAGAAATGGTACCCCAGAGCAATACAGTTGAATGCTCTGGCCTTGGACCATAACCTACGAGCTCTTAATGGGCGGACCATTTCTGATCGCAATAGGGCGATGACCTATAATAGGATAGGCTCCCCATCACGAATTGATTATATTTTCCTAGATGTCCAATCCTGGGCCAACCTTGTAGATATGGAGATCAAGCAGTCCTCAGACAGTGATCACAGCCCTTTGTGTATGGGAATTAACTTGGCCAATGGGTTAAGTGGGAGTGCAGGACCGAAGCTGATCACTAAGGAGGTCTTTCCCTCTAACTGCAATAGGAAACTAAAATGGGATGTGGTTCAGTGTGAAGAGGGGAAACTTAACCATATCAGGGAACTAGTTATCACGGAAACTTCCTATTTTGCAGCGATGGATTTGGCAAATACAAATCTCTCGGGCCGAAATTACTAGCCCATTATCAGAACTTTGTAGTTAATATAGGAAAGCATTTCCTTAAAAATTCTAAGGGGAAGCCATCGGCCGATCTGCGAACCCCAAAGACCAACCTTTGGTACACAGCAAACTGCAGGAAAAAGGGGAAGGCTATTGCCCTAGCCATAAAACTAAAAGACCCCAGAGCAGTGAGACTGGCCAGGTGCGACTATCGCAAAACCATTACCCTAGCTAAAAAGAACTGGGAGGAGGACCATTGGCAGCAGCTTAAAATCGCGGCATGTGAAAAGAATTCAGTCACTTTCTGGAAATTAATTAATATTTTAGACCGTAGAGGAGTTGATCCCATTTTAAATCACATAAGTGAACAGCAATGGCATGCTCATTATTTAAACTATATTGTGATGATGACGCTCAAGCTCATCCAATACCACTAGCTTCGTGCTACTTAAGAATAGATTCACCCACTGAGGCAATCCCATTTACAGTGCGAGAGGTCCGAGATGCCATCTCCAAAATCTTTCCCGGTAAAGCACCCGGTCCAGATGGCTTGCCTGGAGATTTGTTATCCTACGACCCCTTAATATGGGCAGATTTCATTGCATGCCTAATGAATTTAATCCAGCTAGGCCACCCCATCCCGTTATCATGGAAAGGGGCGGAGGTGATCACGATTTATAAAAAAGGAGATAGAGAGGATCCTGCCAACTACAGACCAATTAGTTTAATTGACACAATTCAAAAGGTAGTTGGCAGGGTCATTATAAGCAGAGTTGAGACATGGCTTATGGATGAAGGTGTATTAACACACTTCCAGGCTGGGTTTAGGCAGAATGTAGGAGCAATGGACCAGGTGTTTCGGTTTTGTGCGGTCTATTGGAAGTCAGTATCTATTAATAAGGGCAGCCTTTATCTGGCTTTCATAGATCTCAAAACCGCATTTGATGTTATTCCACGTGTCAAACTGTGGGAGGTATTATTGGCCATGGGGCTTCCTAGCTATCTGCTGCAACTTGTCATCAAGCTCCATGAGGTCAATTTTGCAAGGATACGGTGGGGGTGTCAGGGGCAACTGACAAGGAGGGTACCAGTAAATAGAGGGCTGCGGCAGGGATGCGTGATGGCCCCAACGTTGTTCTCCCTCTTTATAAATGGGGTGGTGTACTATTTAAGGGAGGACCCTGCGGACGCGCCCGTCCTTGCCGGAGAGAAGACCCCCACACTCCTCTTTGCGGATGATACCCTCCTGATGTCCAAGACCCCGAAGGGCCTGTAAAAACTGCTTGACCGTTTCTCTCTCTTCTGTAAAAAGCGTGGTTTATCAATAAACACCGCAAAAACAAAGCTAATGGTTTTATCTGCAAAAAGAAAGGTTAGAAAGGTACACATCTCACTTTTCGGGTCACCTCTGGAGGTGGTAAATGAATTTGACTATCTGGGGGTTAGGTTATCCAATAATATGTCCTGGGGCTCCCACATATCCAAAATGGTACTTAATCTCAAAAGGGTGTCTGGAGTGATATTAAAAAAACAGCGCCTCTCCATTAGCAGACCGGTTGCTCCAGCCCTGGCAGTCTATGAGGGGAAGGCTGCAGCCTCGGCAGTTTACGGTTCTGAACTATGGGATACTGAAAACCTCAAGGCCCTGCTGTTTGCAGAGAATAAGTTTATTAGAGATTTGGTATCACTTCCAGTGTCAACCCCTTTGTTACCATTATTTTTTGACATGGGCAAGAAATCAATTGCTGATAAAGTCCATCTCAGGCCACTGTTATTTTGGGTGTGCCTCAGAAGGACCCAAGAATTAATTGAATATGCCCGAGTGTTGGACGAATTAATCTCCCTTAATGCCAACAATAAGATAAAGTGGCTCAACAATCTTAAGCTGTTGGTAACTTCTATAGGTTTGGGAGAGTCTTGGGTCTTGCAAAGTCCACCTCCTAAACAATTTGTCAAAAAGCTATACTGGGATTGGGTTGAGACCAAGGTCCATGCCAACCCCAAATTGGGATCCCTGACGGCCAAATTCTTTGAACATAAACCAACGTGTAAGCTGGAACCCTTTTTGGACTTTATCCAGCTACCCAGAGACAGGACCTTGTTTTTGAAATTGAGATATGGCACTTTGCCCCTTAAGAAATTTATGGACGGATGGAAAGGCATGGGTGGGCATGATTTAAATTGCCCAGGTTGCAGTTGCCCGGAGGAAACCCTAGGCCACTTCTTATTCGCATGCACAGCATAGAAGCGTGTTAGGAATAAATAGCTGAAACCAGTATGCAGGGTTCTGGGTGTGAAAGATCATAGATCAGCCCTGCGTATTATGTTAACTAACACCGCCTCAATGAATATCATCTGTGGGGTTGCAAAATATCTTGCGGGGGCCTTGATAATTTGATGTAGGTTGTTGGGCAATGTACAATAACTTATCTGAAACGACTGTATAGTTTTAATTTTCCTTTGTTTATTTTAAAATAACTACGTCTTTTTAAATTGTCTGAGCTATCCTGTTGAAAATGTAGTACTTTTGGGTAGATTGTTTTTATGTACTTTTGTATGTATGTTTGTACTTTTATGATAAATATCTATTGAATAAAGTATTACAACATATGTGGAGTTCATATAAATGACTCCCATGTGTCGCCCACCTGCCACTGGTGTCAGACTTTCAATGAATAGCAGCACAACAGTTGCCTCAGAGCCCGATCTGAGGTAATATTATAACTATCTAATTATCCAGAATATCTGGAGGTGAGCTCAGAGCTGGCTGTTGTTTGACTGTTTGTTTATAGGCTGATTCCAGCAGCCAGAGAATGGACCATGGTGCTGTGTCAGGAAGGTTGGGTGTCTTGGAGCACCCATATTCATCAAAAGGGCCATATTTCAAAATATGACCCAGGCTGGGGCTCATGTAGTGTGTCATGCTTTTTGAACTTTTTATGCTGGTCTTTGATACGTAGCAGATAGACGGAAAACCAGCACTGAGGGCCCGATGTAGGTAGGGCGTTACCGATCGGTAACGGCCGAAAATACCGATTTTTGGCCCTTACCGATCGGTAAACAGCCATCGAGATGTAGGGAACAAAAAACATAAAGAATCGGAGTGAAAACCGAATCGGAATGAGTACCGAATGGGAAAGAATCCGATACGTACATACCGAAAATCGGATATGTAACAAATCGGAAAAACACAGCATCGGATGCAAACACCGAATCGGTCCATGTACCGAATCGGTAGTGACACCGATTCGGAAATTCACCGATTCGGTCCATGTACCGATTCGGTAGTGACACCGAATCGGAAATTCACCGATTCGGTCCATGTACCGAATCGTTAGTGACACCGAATCGGAAAATCACCGATTCGGTCCATGTACCGAATCGGTAGATAGACCGATTCGGACATGAGCCGAATCGGAAAACATGCCGAATCGTATGAATCGCCGATTGGGATATTCCCCGATTCCGACAGATGGGGAGATGTAGGGAGGCACAGAAACACCGAAATCGGCTCAAAATCGGTAGAATTCACTCGGTATTTACCATGGATTGCAATCAGGTGGTAACCAACTCCAACCCATATAAACAGGCCCAAAATGCATTGCAACTTGCAGGATGGCAGCTTTCTATGTCATTGCGAGGCGGCTACGGCTACAGCAGGAAGGACAGAGGGAATGGCTAAGAAATGAACAGGTCTACAGACAGAGGATAACCCTGTTCATGCTCACAGAGGCAGAGATACTACAGAGATACAGGCTGGACTCTGACACCATACTTGAGCTCATCAGGGATCTCAAGCCATTCTTGGACCACCACACCCCAAGGGCACACGCCATCCCTGCGCACATCCAGGTGCTATGCAGCCTACACCTGCTAGCGTCTGGCAGCTATCAAAGTGGAGTAGCAGCAGCAGGAGGGGTGAGCCAGAGCAGCCTGTCAAGGTTCTTCCACACATTCCTTGACGCCATGATACACAGGATGGACCAATACATCTCTTTCCCTGCAACCCACGCAGAACTGCTACAAACCAAAGCTGACTTCTACCAGATGGCACAATTTCCCCAAATCATCGGTTGCATAGATGGCACGCACATTCCGATTTGCCCACCAGCGGACACCGAATACATATACCGCAATCGCAAGTCTACACACACCATCAACGTGCAGGTGATCTGCAATGCAAAGTGCACCATCACAGACCTGGTTGCAAAATTTCCAGGGAGTACCCATGACTCCTATATTTTCCAACAGAGCGGCATCTATGCACGGCTGATGGCTGGCGAATTTGGTGAAGGATACCTCCTAGGTGAGACACATCATCAGACCCCCATAACACATAGAAGCTAGGTGGAATACATGTATGCATGTGTGTAATGTAACCCCTTTCTCTTCCAGGCGACAGTGCATATGCCCTCCGCTCATTCATACTCACCCCCTACCTCAACCCCTCCACACCCAGCCAAAGGAGGTATAACCGGGCCCACATACGCACAAGGAATGTTGTCGAACGGACCTTTGGCATCTGGAAAAGTAGATTCAGATGCCTGCACAAGAGTGGAGGTGCAAGGCAGTATACCCCCATCACCTGCTGCAAGATCATAGCTGTATGTGCAATGTTACACAACCTTGCGGTGAAGAAGGGCACTGAGGTGGAGTTGTCTGACTACGAGGACCATGACGACGACGAAGCTGTGCCACTGACACAGCCAGCTGGGGTGTGTACGCCAAGTGATGGCAGATACAGACGTGAGGAGATTACTGAGAACTATTTCTGAGTGAGTACAGATGCAAAGACAGCTAAATGTTGGTTGGGAAAAAACAAATTTTAATACTGTTGCAACACAGTTACAGCACTGATGTGCAACAAAAAATGGTGTTTAGGAAAAAAACAAAAGTCCAAGGTTCAGGTTGCCTCACCCGCCCTTGCCCTTGAGGGGTGTCCCTCAGCCCCCTCTGAATGCCCAGCAGCATCAGCGGAGCGCCTGGTGCTCCTACGTGGCTCAGACGCAGCGCTGGCCGGGCTGCTGCGGCTGCTGCTGTCCCCAGCATCACCCAGGTCCAGGGCAGGATTGGAGGCCGTGTTCGAAATAATCATGGCCTCCATAGCAGTGGTGATCCGGGCCATCCCCCTTGTGAGCTCTGCCGTATGCTGACCCAGGCTAGATTCCATGTTCGCGCTGCGATGGCACAGTTGTGCCGTCGCCGCAGCAAGGCGGCTCATGGCGCGGTTCAGCACCCGGGCATCCCGCCTGCGCACCAGCTCATGCTCCTCCTGTCTGCTAGATGATTGGGTTATGGCAGTGGTTAGCCTGCCTAACCCTGCTGCCACCTCCTTGTTCGATTCCATGAAGGCCTGAAATCCCTTGACCATTTCTCCCATCTGCAGGTTGTGCTGCAGGAGCTGGCGTTGGCAGGCCATCGTGGATCTTGCCTGTTGCCTCTGAATCTTCACCATCTGTCCCTCGAGGCCCAGGAATACACTGCCCTCCCGTGCTGGTGCAGCAGTGGTGGTGATGGTACGGCGCCGGGCACTGCTGCTTCCGGCCTGCTGAGTGGGCTGGGGTGCCACTGGTGGGGGTGTGGTGCTGGCCGGTCCCTGAGCCCCTGCTCCCAGGACAGGTTGTACAGGTGGCAAGGCCATGGTTGTGGCAGGAGCTGGTGTAGGCGGAATGGTGTCCCTTGTAGGGGAGTTCTCTGGGGAGAACTGCAAGGGGGGTGTGCTGGCCATTTGTGGGGAGTGCAGTGCATCGAAGTCTATCACCAGGTCTCCCTCCATACTTAGCCCTAGGGTGTTTCCGTCCTCCTCCTCCTCCTGGCCAGCCTGGCTGGTGCTCGGCCCTGCGAGTGCAGTGTCAGACGGTGCTGCTCCCTCTGATGTCAATGTTGTTCCGCCTGATGGTGCCCCTAGGTACAAAGAAGCATTTGTAAACTGAGTGCCGATGTATTACAGTCAGTACAATTAAAGCATTCCACATGTCCTTGCATCTCCTTACACTGTGTCACACTGTTTCCTGTCTTGTGATTCTGCACTGCCATATTTAGCTAACTTCTGCTGACTACATGTACCATGATGCTTGTCTCTTGTATGTTGGTGACAGTACTGTGCTGGGGTTTGCCTATGCATTGTGTCTAATGGGGAGGTGTCTGGTAGGGTGTGTCATGATGCGCATGCTTCTTACCTGTAGCTGTAGCTCTCGCAGAGCTGTCCAGGGTCCCAATTCCACCGACACTCTCCCTCTCAATGGTGCTGGAGACCAGTTCCTCCAGCTCGGTGAGGGGTGGCGCCGGGTTCCTGCCTCCTCCAGTGCCTCCAGCCTGCCTCTGTATCTCAGCCATCTTCCTTTTTGTGAGGCTGCGGATGTCGTAGAATCTCTTCTTGAGTTCTTCTACGGACCTGGGGGTGACACCCGCAGCATTCACCTTTTGGGCGATTTCGGCCCAGATCCTCCTCTTGGTGCTGTCTGGCACATTGAGGGACAGCTTTCCAAACAGCTGGCGGTGCACCCTCACCACCTCCTCGACCAGCACCTGAAGCTCGGTGGTGGTGAACTTCGGCTTCCTCTTCTGGGAGGACTTCTGGCTTTCGCACTGCTCTGCCATGTTCTTCAGTACAGTTGGCAACCTCCTACTCCCACTGCTGCTAACTGTGAGTGTTGAGCTCAGGCTGGCTCTCCAGAAACTTCTTAATTAGCTGCACCTGCCAGGGTTGCCACTCCCTGTTTGGGTGGGGGAGGGGGAGCCACCTCATTGGCTGAATCGGCTTTTACCGAATCGGATATTACCGAATCGGTAAAATCCGATTCGGTATTATCCGATTCGGTAAAAGCCGATTCGGTTTCTTCAATGCATTCCTATGGGCTTTTTCGCCATGGGTGTGTTTTCATGGCTACGAATCTATGATTGCCGAATCGGATTTTACCGAATCGGCTTTTACCGAATCGGTGTTCGCCGAATCAGGACTATCCGATTCGGTGTTAGCCAATTCGGTAATTTCCGATTCGTTGTTAGCCGATTCGGTACTTCCCGATTCGGTCCGTGCCGAATCGGAACGTACCGATTCTCATTACCGATGCCGACCGAATCGGTATTCATTCGCTTTTTTTTCCCTACATCTCGTTTTCCGATTTCAGAATACCGATTCGGCCCGCCTCGGTATTTTGAATTCGGAAAATCGCGTTTACCTACATCGGGCCCTTAATGGCTGCATGACTGTCAGTCACCTCTATGCTACTCTCCAAATCCAGAGTGATCTGCAGTGACAGATGCAATAGGCCCCCTCTTTCTCTTGGCAGTGCTGGGACCACTGCACTGGCTGCTTTGTCCATCTCTAATTGAATAAACAAAAGTTATGGTACAAACGGGCAGCATGCATTGCACTGATCTATTCCAATCTCTCATCCTCAGCTTTGAGTCAGGATCAGGGCAGTAGCTCTTCTGTGCACTGGGCAGGCTGTAGAACAAGGTAGAACATGGAGTCACACTTCTGAGCAGGGTATGTCATAATGGAGATCTGAACAGATACTGGTCCCACAACCAATCCTGACTCACTGACCAGATGGAATCAGCAGCAATTGCAGCACTGGAGCTTAATTATCGCCACATCCCAGCAAAGAGGGTTTTATAGTTAGCATTACGGCAAGCAGTGTGTAGTACATAGGTTACTTGTGTGGTAGTTGTAGTCTTTATAGAATGTTACTTACTTGACTTGTATTCCATCAGAATGCTCTTGTGTTTCTGTTCTATGTTTATTCTTAAGCAAGGGTTCTATTCCATGGCAGTTGCTTGTAGCCTCTGTGGAGAAGAGTCCGCTCTTGTCTCTTCCTGCGTACTTTAATAAAGCACTTCTCAACTTACCTGTTGTTTCCTGCAATCATATTTAAACACAGTGGTAGCCTTGTATGAACCCCATGATCTTTTCCAACTCATTACAGAGATGTGGGGTCAGTGTTCCTTGTTAATCTCACTTCACTCAGGGCCCGATGTAGGTCGCCCAATACCGGTCAGTAACGGCCGATTTCGACCGTTACCGACCGGTATTTGGCATTTGACATGTAGGTGTCTCTGAATTTACAGAAACGGTATATTTACCGATCCGGTAAATTTATCGCTTCGGTATTATGTAGGTGGCACAGTTTGCAGTGCCACAGGCCCTTAGGAATTCATAATTTACCACCCAATCCTATTGGGTGGTAAAATATCGAATTCCAGTGTACATGCACATCTGTGCATGTACACCTATGCCATGTGACACACAGACATGCCCTTAGGGCATGTATGTGTGCCACATGGCACACAAGCCTGCAATTGGGGTGCTACAGGGTATCAAAGTGACACCCCGTTCCCCCTGCCAGGATTCGGTATTTACCGAATCGGTAAATACTGATTCTGTATTTCCCATAGATTCCTATGGGCTTCAAGGCCCGTAGGAATCAATGGGAAATACCGATTTGGTATTTACCGATTCCATAAATACCAAATCTTACAGATTCGGTAATTGAGAAAGTAAAATTACCTACATCTGCCTACTTCCAATTTACCTACTCTTAAATACCGAATTGGTATGATTCGGTATTTAAGAGTAGGTAAATCGGAATTACCTACATCTGGCCCCAAGTGAGGAGTTAGGCAAGTGCAGGGTGCACTGGAAACCCCGTGATTGACATGCATCCTTGGGCAGCAAAAGGCTGAAGCATGAAAGGGCCCACGTTGCATTGAATTAGCGAGGCTGACTTTGGTCACAGGTAGGAGGAGCCCTACACAGTGGTGGGCCTCTGAACCCAGGGCTGAAAAGGAGGTGAGCTCTGAAATGTCTGTATCTTTTAGCACATGCGCCCCAGCACATGCCCCAGAAAAAGAGCCATGACTCTGCCTGACCCTCGTGCAGAGCGTGGGCCAGAGTGAATAAAGCACAATTCAAATAATATTCTTGAAGCACATGGAAGGCAGGAAATATGGGCAGAGCAGAGGCTCTACGCTCATATTAAGGAGCCGCTGTTATGCCACCTCCTGGTAGATGGCTTGGAGGGCCCTGTAAAAAGGGTAGGGTAGGGTGTCTTGCAGTGCCTCCTCTGTCTGTTCATTCTGTCTAACTCAAGCCAGGGCATGCTGGTGGGGCTGCAAGAAGCTCCTCCTGTGTCCAATCTTAGCACACATTGGGATATGCAGATAAAGTGGATGGATTTCTCTGTTTTTCATTAAAGAAAACCCCATGCTTCAAAAACAGAGACAAGCTAAGCCCTGTGTGTTTGCTGCACTATGCAAGGGGGCTTGGCTTTAATTCTGAATGTATACATGTGCTTTCAGTAGCTTTCTGTGTGTGAACCTGGGCGGGGCACTTTAAAATGCAATGGCTCAAACAGTCTCCTTGAAATACAAACCAATACATTCGCCTTTTTTGATTGGCTACTGTCAAACACAGAGCTTTCTGTCTCTGGACAGATTTCAGTAACGTGCAAATAATAGCTGATAGATTGCAAGCAGTGTCATCCTGAGGTGCAAGAAAAGGAAACACATCCTGAAGCTGAAGTGTGTGACTAGAAAATGAGCGCCTGTCTCTCCTACACCCAACCCTTGTGCAGGAGTGTACACCTCTTTCTCCATGGTAGTCCAGCTCGCAGCATCCTAAGTAGGGTTGTCACACTCTATTCCAAGCACTGCTATACAGAGAGGAGTAAGTGGTGTATTGGCGTGGAGTGTGGAAGGTCCCCAACTAAGAGCAGTGAAAAGAGATCATGGGCACTGCTGGAGAAGGCCAAGCCCACATAAGAATCCTGGCTATATACTTTAATGGGCCAAGTTTATCAATACTTTGTACTGGTGCAAAGTCACCAACCGTGATGCAAACTGGTGCAAAGTGTTGATTTGGGATTTACTTTCCAATGCAAAACTGCTATACGCTGCTTTGTGCTACTTTACACCAAGGGTGAATCTCATGGGCGGTACATGGGCATTCCCATGCAACCACCCATGTTTATGAAGCAAAGCCGCTCTGTCAAGACCTGGAGACATCCAAGTCTGCAGGGTACTCAACCTATGTCCCTAGGGTTTCTGTTTAAACTAATCTAGTTTATACAATGTTCAATCCAAAGATACCTCTCCTGTTATATTCAAATAAATGCCACAAATCCAAGAGATTTGTGTTCATATATTCTGAACATGATTATTCGCTTCAAATTTACTCATTAACATTCAAAACGTGTCTGAGATATGAAAACAAAATAAAACAATATATCCTGGTGTTTACAAAATCAAATGAAATAAAAACCCAATGCATTTCTGGTTCCGCTGAACCCTTCTTCGGGGGTTGAAATTTGTTTGTTAGTTTCTTCGTGACTTGAACTTCCACAGTTTAGGCACTGAAATGTGAAACATTGTCATCTGAATATGACATTTCAAAATTCACCATAAGATGATACAGTATTATCCAGAATTCGCACATCTGCAGGGTGATGATGAATCATACAAAAGTCGTGAAAAAAGATAAAGAAATAGTGATAGAAATCGCGATTTGTGCCTACTTATGATGCATTCATGTAAAGGTCCCAAAGAGTTTAGCCAAGTACAAAGGATAGGTTATGCGACTCACAGCGTATGTGTGGTGACTGTGTCAAAGATTAAACAAATGCAGAGGGATTAAAAAAAGAAACCTAAAGAAAAATAGAGGTACTCACTAAAAAGCGAACAAAGTGGGCTCTGATATCACAGGCAGTCAAGTTTCTGTTCGGTTGTGCTCGTGGAAACACTGGAAAAGGAAGTGAAAAATACTGACTGCCATATTCAAGTGTATCAGATGGTGTATTCTCTACAATCAACAATAACGGGGTAACATCAACACCTGAAATTTTCAAGCCCAAGAGCAAATTTATGTCCCCCATCTCGCACAAAACACTTAATAATTTTGAAATACTGGTCAAAAAGGATTTGGAGAAAATAGTTTATGAAAAACCGAAACAAACAAATCTATTCAAGAAAGAAATGAGGATCTTGAATGATTTAAGACAAGACACAGAAATCACTTTTCAACCGGCAGACAAGGGAGGCGCCCTTGTAATGATGAACACCACTTTTTATGATCAGAAAGTTGAGGAGCATGTTAATGACACGGATACATACATTCGATTGGATTGTGATCCCACCAGTCAATTTTGTAATCTTTTGGAAGATATTACACTGAGAGCTGAAGAAAAAGGACTAATTAATACCAATACCAGGAAATACCTATCACCGACTACTCCGCAGACACCCCACATATACATTTTACCGAAGATCCATAAACATCCCACTAACCGACCTTTTCGTCCCATCGTGGCAGGATGTGGATCGATTCATGAACAAGTAGGACGTTTCATTGACCATCATATGCAACCTTTGATACAATCTTGGATAACACACATTAAGTACACCACTGACTGTATCTTCAAACTATCAGCCATCAGTCATTTAGTTAATCCAGAGACCCTCTTGTGTACCATTGATGTAGTAGCATTGTACACATCTATTGCCCACATGGATGGGATGGAAGCCATGGAGTGGAGACTGTTGAACTCAGAAGTGGATCAGGATTTAGGTGTGCTACTACTAGAACTGTTACACTTCTCTCTGTACAACAGTGGCAATGTTTCACATTTCAGTGCCTAAACCGTGGAACTTCAAGTCACGAAGAAACTAACAAGCAAATTTCAACCCCCGAAGAAGGGTCCCGCGGAACGCGAAATGCATTTGGTTTTATTTCAATTGATTTTGTAAACACCAGGATATATTGTTTTATTTTGTTTCATATCTCTGACACGGTTTGAATGTTAATGAGTAAATTTGAAGCGAATAATCATGTTCAGAATATATGAACACAAATCTCTTGGATTTTTGGCGCTTATTTGAATATAACAGGAGAGGTATCTTTGGATTGAACATTGTATAAACTAGATTAGTTTAAACAGAAACCCTAGGGACATAGGTTGAGTACCCTGCAGACTTGGATGTCTCCAGGTCTTGACAGAGCAGTTTGACACATTGGGTTGTGGGCACAACTCTCAGCAGGGCACTCCCTCACAGCATAAAATTGGTTATAGATTTCAAAACTTTTTGATTAAACAGGTGTGCGTTTTTCATATTTTCAGAGCAGTATGAAGCGAAGCCCCCATCTACTAACATTTGTAGACAGGACTTTAATCCAAGAATTCATATCTCCTGGGGTAAGGTGCTGGTAGACATCTTGGGACCTATTTACGAGAATGTCAAGCAGTGCAGCCCAGCAAGTCACCTTGGTGCACTGCCTGAAAGGAAAAGGACAGGAATGTGCCGAATGTAAGGCAATATGACACATTTCTGCATTTTAACCTGTCTTGGTGCCCTTTTAGCAGCCTAGTGCCAATGATGCAAGGGTGCCTGCGTTGCATTCAGGATTGTTTTTGTACAGGAAGGGACACCTTCCTGCACAAAAACAATCCTGAGAGGCATATTTATCTATCTATGTGTGCTGCAGAATGCATATGTTTTCGGCGCCTTCTCAGATCTACCACTTCTGGTAAATATGGGAAGGAGTACAAAAACATGGGAGTTGTGCAGGCACACCCACTCAATGCCTTCCGAGGGCAGAGTAAAGCAATGCAGCAATTTGCGCTGCGTTGCGTTGCCCCAGATTTATGAAACCACTCAGGGCCCCGCACAGTGGCCTAGCTTGGTTCATAAATCGCATTTAAGGTATGCATCGCGCATATACCATGCTGCATGGTGCAAATATGGCACAAAACAGCTAATTAATAGATGCCCCAGTTTTACTGGCCGGTGTTTCTGTCCGTAAAATCGCTTTGGAAAATTGTTGCACTGCAGCCCGGACCTATTTCTTGGCATTTCTCCAAACTTCAGCCAATGCACATGTGAAGTGTAATATACATTAGCCCCAAATTCCACAAATACCACTTCTTTGTACGGTAAATAACAGCTGTTACGATTAATTAATTTGATGGTGTTTGTGCATTCAACCCCCTTATAGAGCTATGAACTACAATAATTAATTTAATGGTATTTTTTGCACTCTAATCCTGAAAGTGCAATGAACCACATGGCACCATACTCAGCCACTTGCCATTTTGTCAGATGACTAACTCTACTGGCAACAAAGATTTCCTGGCCATGTTACGTCATACGTAGGTGAAATCGTCAATCCAATACCATGACCTCCCTATTTTCAAAGTAACACCTACCTCTCATTGTAAATGTGAAGTCTATTTTAATTAAGCATGACTTTGAATTACAATTGGTGAACATTAATTGTGTGATTAAAAGTTGGGAGTCTCACACAGCCACCAAACTGGCGATTCAAGCTGTTATTCAGACATGTGTTGGCGGACGGAAGAGAAGAACAATTAATTCATATGGCTGAGATACCCGCCACCCCCTCTCAACACAATCCCCAAGGATGGGAAACCGGAAACAGTTCTGAAGTCTTTGGAAGACGGGAGGGAGTAACCCTCCCGGCCGTATTTATTAAAATATGAAACAAAATTAAAACATTAAATAAACAGTTTCATATTATGTACAATTTCATTACCACATTGCGATGTTTGGCTAACCTTAACAGATTCTCTAATACAAAGGTTCTCCTAGCCGAACTAACATCCTACAAAACATTTACTTGAAATTTTGAAATTGTACATCCTAACGTTTAAGGGCCAACGGCAAGGTCGTAACCGGTGTCAAGATCCCTAACCCAGAAATATCGCCCTCACTTGTGAGGAGCGGCCCAGAGGCGTACCTCAAGTGCAATTACCAATTTCCCTTGACTTGACGGGGGCCCCAATAAAACTCGACGCCACTTAGAGGTCGTACGAGGACTCGTGTGAGGTATCTAGAAGGTAGCGTAGACCCCCCCCCAAACCCCACACAACTTACCACATCTGCCGTCGCAGACGTCCTGGCCCCGGGAAATTCCCCAGGAGGGGGCTGTAACCCCTCCTACCCAGGAAGGGGCCTTGACCGCCTTTCCTTTTCTTTCGGCGACCCATCCTTAGAAGGGACCGCCTCCCCGTTGAGGGGCCAATGGCCACCTCCCCCGAGCGCTCCCATCCGTGCTGGGTGACGCCCACTCATAGGGATCTTCCAATTAGTGCTCACCGATCATGACCTTACCGCCCGACCAAAATAAATACGACAATGCTAACTAAATAACTAAATTAAAAAAGACAGTAGCAACTACAATTTTATTAAAGCATGCTTATCAATGAACACTAAAGCAGAATTTCTTTATTTGCGAAACGTAACACAAATCGACCATTCTTTATTACATAATCAAAATCATCACGATAAAACCACAACCTGTAAACGAAAATCAGAGTTATCCATCTACTTTATTCAAAAACCACTTGCTGTCCTCAGGGGCTGGTGGGTGGGTCAAAATTGGCTCTTCGTTCCGTCTCGAGCTCACGTGCAGCGAGGAGGTGCAGCTTCAGAGCACAGGAACAAGAGGATGCCTTCGGATCTTGCTTCTCCTTTTATCCGTCTTCAGGGCGGGCGTAAACCCGCCCCTGCCTGCCCCTAGGGCGTGGCCAGCCACGTCAGTGTCTAGGCCAACCCACTCTAGGGCGGGAAAAGGCGCGCCCCGGCTACGCCGCTTCTGGCATACCAGCCGAGACTCGCCTCCCGCCCAAGATGGCTTCCCGGGGGGATCGTGGTACTCCGCCATACGTTCGGGGGGACCGAGTGGTCGCCCCTTTCCATATGGCTGAGATACCCGCCACCCCCTCTCAACACAATCCCCAAGGATGGGAAACCGGAAACAGTTCTGAAGTCTTTGGAAGACGGGAGGGAGTAACCCTCCCGGCCGTATTTATTAAAATATGAAACAAAATTAAAACATTAAATAAACAGTTTCATATTATGTACAATTTCATTACCACATTGCGATGTTTGGCTAACCTTAACAGATTCTCTAATACAAAGGTTCTCCTAGCCGAAATAACATCCTACAAAACATTTACTTGAAATTTTGAAATTGTACATCCTAACGTTTAAGGGCCAACGGCAAGGTCGTAACCGGTGTCAAGATCCCTAACCCAGAAATATCGCCCTCACTTGTGAGGAGCGGCCCAGAGGCGTACCTCAAGTGCAATTACCAATTTCCCTTGACTTGACGGGGGCCCCAATAAAACTCGACGCCACTTAGAGGTCGTACGAGGACTCGTGTGAGGTATCTAGAAGGTAGCGTAGACCCCCCCCAAACCCCACACAACTTACCACATCTGCCGTCGCAGACGTCCTGGCCCCGGGAAATTCCCCAGGAGGGGGCTGTAACCCCTCCTACCCAGGAAGGGGCCTTGACCGCCTTTCCTTTTCTTTCGGCGACCCATCCTTAGAAGGGACCGCCTCCCCGTTGAGGGGCCAATGGCCACCTCCCCCGAGCGCTCCCATCCGTGCTGGGTGACGCCCACTCATAGGGATCTTCCAATTAGTGCTCACCGATCATGACCTTACCGCCACAGGCCGGATAGTTGACCGGCTATCCGGACCCCCCACAAAACTCCTCCCTAAAGGTCATGGTGTAACGTTTTTAGCCATGCTAAGAAGTCTCCTATGAGTAACTCATTCCCCACCCGAGACAAATGCACTCCATCCCCCAAATACATACAAATCATCATTAATACACCCATGTGGAATAGAATGCAGTGCCCTGGAACGGAACAACCTACTCACTTTGTTATTAAGCTTCCTCACAGAATGATTTAAAGCAGGAACCGAAATAGCCCCCCGCCACACTTTTCGTGGAATCATATGGGACCATGCAATTATGCACCCTGGAACTCTCCTCGCTAACCAACTTACAGTGGAAAGCATCGCCTCAAGAAGAAGTCGTCTACCAGTGGTGACCAAATCATTACCCCCAAGATGTACTATGACTACAGACGGCGGTGACCTCGTCCGCCCTAGCAAACCCTCGAAAAATGATTGGAACTGGTCAATACAGAGACCGCCTCTTCCGTAGAAGGACACACTGTACCCGTATTCCCCAGCTACGTGAATCATATCACCTGCCTTGAATACGTCCGCGGCACGTCTCACGTATGAGTGGCCCACGACCCACACCTCCTTTTTCACAGCCGGTGATGTCTGACCGCTGGCCCGGTGTTGGGTCGACTGCAAAGTCCGCCCCGCCTCGTAGGCTTGCGCAACTGAAAACCAAACAAAACAAGAAGCGTGAGTACATTGCTACAGCTTCACAACATGTGCAACCGCACATACCTTTTATAACAATTGGAGGACCAACGCCCCACCCGTTTAACTTGTTCCACATCCAGACCCCTGGCTGTAGCTTCTGTAGCAGCCCCTATCCGAAAGGAATGGGTCCCAAACTCGCCCGGGTTCAAGCCCGCAGCGGCAATCGACATCGCAAGCACCCGCTGAAACTGAAACTTTGTCAGTGGAGTGGCGTCAGCGTGTCTCAACAAGGTCCCCCCCCATGATGCCACCCTTCGAGTCAAATAATCTTCTAGACACCTTACCGGGCACATGGAGGACCCGGGAATCCTGCGTATGATTACGCAGTCACCCATCCCACCTTGATCGGTTTTGGACCTGACAAACGAGACCGTCATCGTCTCCCCTCTGATCTGGACGTGCTCCAGGCACAATCCTCCTGTCACATCCTGCTTGTTCCTTGCCACTAGTTCGCTTACCCGCATAGCCCCATGGAATGCCAGCGTAAAAGCGGCTCGGAATAACACCGTCTCAAACTGAGATGAACACGTAGCAGGGAGTCTGGATAACAACTGGGCCAGCCTATCTAAACCTATCGGGCGCCTTTCATCTACTCTGCGACCCTCAAGGCGTTGCCACCCTCGTAGCGCTTTCTGTACAACGAAAGACGATGTTGGGTCAAGGATCCCGTGGGCCCTAGCAACAAAGGAAATGGCAGCCCGATGCCTCTGAGCCGTGGCCACCGATTTCCCGACCCGATGCAAGGACATCAGAAAATTCACCACCCACTCTTCCTGGCCCCAAAGCTCCTCTCTATCAGTCCCCAAAAAGGCCAAATAGGACCGGAACGCCCCTTCATATGCCTTCCTCGTCCTGGGTGCTAAACTCTCTCCCACGAGGTTACGTAGTTCGGGGCACCGAGAGACCAGAGAGCTTCGGGAAAGGGTGCCGGCTCCGGGTCTGCTGTGGGAAGAAAACCCCAGAAAGCCTGTATACGAAAACGAGACAGTGCATCAGCTGCCTGGTTCATTACCCCTGGGACATGTCTTGCTTTGAATAACACATTCAATTGCATACACAGTAAAACAATTTCTTTCAGTAATCTCAAAATCCACTTGCATCGTGCTGCCTGGCTATTGATACACTCGACCACGGTCATATTGTCAGACCAGAATACCACAGAGTGATCCATGAACCCTTCGGGCCAAGTTCTCAGGGCTACTAAAATGGGGAAAAGTTCCAGGAAAGCAATGTTACTTGTCAGCCCACTGTCATGCCACCATGTCGGCCACTTTTGTGCAGACCATCTTGTGCCGAAGATGGCACCAAAACCTATACTCCCTGCCGAATCCGTCCACAGCCCCAGCTCATCAGAGGACACGGCTGGTTTATTCCAGACGACTCGACCATTGAAATCCGCCAGGAATGCCAACCAAATGCGCATGTCCTGGCGGACCTCAGCCGAGAGCCTCGTGCGATGATGGCCCTCCTTCAGGCCGACCATGGCTTGAGCAATCGAACGAGAAAAGGGGCGGGCCATTGGTATAACCCTCAGGGCAAAATTCAACTGGCCAACTAGCTGCTGTAACTGATGCAGCTTAACCTTTGATACATTTAAGCATATTTTCAGAGATGTCCTGAACTTTGACACTTTTTCGGCAGGTAAACGAAAACACCCTTCCTCGGAATCCAACTCGATCCCCAGAAACTCGAGGCAAGTGGAAGGCCCCACAGTCTTACCCGGTGCCAATGGCACGCCAAACTGATTCATCAAAACACAAAATTGAGCCAAAGCCTGCCCACATTCCGGATCCCCGGCTGCCCCCAGGAACAAAAAATCATCAAGGTAATGCATCACATTTCGGAAACCCGTCTTCCTTGTGAAGACCCATTGTAGAAAAGTACTGAATTTTTCGAAATAGGCACAAGATATAGAGCACCCCATCGGCATACACCTATCCATGTAATAATGACCCTGAAACATGAAACCTAGGAGACGCTGATCGACTGGATGTACCGGGAGCAACCGGAACGCTGACTCAATATCAGATTTTGCCATCAGCGCCCCGGGCCCCAGGCGATTCAAAATGGCTACGGCCTCATCGAAGGATGCGTACCGCACCGAACACACTTCCGGGTCTATCGCTTCGTTTACGGAAAGACCACGTGGGGCAGATAAATTGTGTATCAGCCGAAACTCACCCGGGTCCTTCTTTGGGACCACACCTAAAGGGGAACAAACAAAGTTAGGAACCGGTGGTACACTAAACGGACCGGCGACTCGCCCTCGAGTCACCTCTTTCCTGATCTTATCCTGTACCACGGTCGTATGCTGGAAGACCGATAGCTGATTTTTACATTTCGCTGCACCTTGAAAGTCCCCCACTGGGATGCGGAAACCATAAGAAAACCCGTTCCGCAACACCCCAGCAGAAGTACGATCCGGGTATTCGCTGAGCCAAGGAATCATCGCCAAGGTATCAATCGGGGTAGGTAAAGGCGCCCCTCGGACTATATTAGACCTGTTTGGCGCCTCCTCTACCCCCGTTATCGCCCGTTTTGGCTCTGCACGTGGACTCAGGATGGGATGATTGCCCACACCCACTACATTCGTGCCTAAATTTGCACGATCCCTGGGGCCTGGTACATTTACCCCTGTTGAAGTTCCAACAAACCCCCCTTTTTCCTGTATTTCCGGCAGGCTTCGAGTAATTGTCGGTACCTGTACCTGATCGAAAGGGCGTCCCCGCATACTGGCGGTAGGATTCGCCAACGTTACTTCCCACCAATGGCACTTTCAACATACCAGTCTCCTTCATTTTATCCCAAGACACAGAATCATAACAATCCCAAGTTAAGCTTTTATCATGTTCTTTAGCCTTTCTGAACAGGTTATCATAGCAGAACCAATGGTTACCCTCATGTGACACCGAGTACCCCATGATTCGAGACTGATAAATCGGCAATTCGTGCAGTAGATCGGGCCTTCGTTCCCCCAAGATCGATGTAAAGACCCCCCACGCTTTGCCCCAATTGCCAATATTTTCGTTCACCTTAAAGGCGGCCATTTTTGCGCGCCAAACACTCGGATGCATGAGATCCTTCTGGCCCTTAACATGCTCCATTTCATAGTGATCAGTAAGCAACGAGAAAATGTTTACATATTCTCCCGCCCATATCTTCTCCTTGATAGCCAAGGGAACATGCTGACCCACCCTTTCCCTCCGAGAAGGTGCTGACTCATCCCTTGCAATCGGCAATGGCCGCTTACCTGAACCGGACGGCGTCTCTGCGACCGAACCTGTCCCCTGTGGCTTCTCTACTACCGCAGCCGGTGTGGATACCTTCGCTGCTTCCCGTGACTCACGCAATTGCTTCATCAGCACCTGCGCGTCGACAGCCGTGGCGCCCTCACTATCTTTACCCAACCACGCTGCTAGTTGTGCTGCCAGCTCAGGCGGCATATCGTCCCCGGACACGGGGGTGACCACAACGGGAATCGGATTCCCTCCCTCCGGCACGGGGGTGGGTGTCTCTAGCGGGGCACTAGGGCCCGGGATGTCTTCCACAGCTCTCCTTCTCCTGGGCCTCTTGTTTTTCCCTCCCGGGGCTGCTCCCGCCAAAGGACGTTTCGGTCCCCCTTCCTCGTTTTCATCCATTCGCCTCTTTAACTCAGTCATCTCTTTCATAAGAACGCGCAGCATCTGGTCAGTAGTAATGCGCTTTCCCGCCTTCTTCGGCATTCTCCAACAGAGTATCTAGAAAACAAACAAAAAGATTACAACGCTCAAAATTGGCTCTTCGTTCCGTCTCGAGCTCACGTGCAGCGAGGAGGTGCAGCTTCAGAGCACAGGAACAAGAGGATGCCTTCGGATCTTGCTTCTCCTTTTATCCGTCTTCAGGGCGGGCGTAAACCCGCCCCTGCCTGCCCCTAGGGCGTGGCCAGCCGCGTCAGTGTCTAGGCCAACCCACTCTAGGGCGGGAAAAGGCGCGCCCCGGCTACGCCGCTTCGGGCATACCAGCCGAGACTCGCCTCCCGCCCAAGATGGCTTCCCGGGGGGATCGTGGTACTCCGCCATACGTTCGGGGGGACCGAGTGGTCGCCCCTTTCCATTAATAACCAATGTATGCAATTGAAATATGACCCTACTTGGCTGGCATCACCTACCACAAAAGGACTTTGAACCAATATTCTCTTTTGGGCAATGCAGCTTGTCTAGAAGAGACAGCCAATAGCTTTTGCTAAGATGTAAACTACATTTTCTTTTCCATTTAGAAATGTTGGCTTGCCTGTGTACACATGGGTTGATATAAGGCTATTACAAACAAACTTGGCAAGCAAGCACAAAATATGTCAACATCAATATGTGTCCATGCTTCTGTGTTTCCAGAACATTTTAAGGAATTTGTTCGGACTCAAAAAACAATTTGCTATTAGTGGGATATATAGATTAACGTTTTTTATATTCAAATATGATATCAATAGACCCTTAAACACATTTCTACACACATGAACTGGCTGGAAATAAAAACAAACTTGCCTCAAATAAGAGGATTAGCATAATTCAGAAAATCATACTTTTCCCCTAAACTAGAATTATATCTATTTTTGGATATAGCATTAGAATGTTTCACACTACATACAAAAAGAGGAAAGCAATCGTTTTCTTTAGGCAATAAGATTTCTGAAGAGTAATGCAAGCCAGTCATACAGGTAAATTCAAGCCTCACAGACAATCTGCACTTTTCAGTAAAATTAATATGCATATCCGTGTTTCTGATGAACCTTCCAAAGCCATTGGTAGATGTTCTTTTTTGTTTACGGAATATGCAGTAGGGGATTTGCAAGTGAGTACACCTTGGTGACTGAAAATGCAACTAGACTTGATATGGGTGTCTGCATTTCAACACCCCCTTCTTCCTCTCACTTCTCTATGACAGCCTACTCAACTGAACATGACTAAACACTAATAACCCATCTGCTTTCTTCCAAATCAGAATGTATCGAATAATGTGTTGGCCCAAGGGAGATACCATACTGGAGGGGGTGAAGGAACAGATTGTTACTGCATGCCATATTTTTTAAAGCGCAAAGTGAGCAATTATTTGGAAGTTCATCAACACAAAATGTACAAATGCTCATAACAATCCCTTTTATTTAATATTCACGATCATGCCGGCACACACACACACCTTAATCACACATTGAACAACTCTACTTACACAGACATTGTAAACTCTTTAGCCACACAAATATGGCATATCTTGCACAAGAATATTCAAAGCCAATATATGGTAAATACAAACATTGCTACTTAAGCGCACGAAAGACCATAAGTATCGAACTAAAAAAGCTTCACACAGTTTTAGTGGGCATCCAAGTAATGCACTCACACTGAGCTAGATAGTATCAAGGAGGGGGTCATCGAATAGTACCTACAGGTCAATGGGGGTTCATACACCCAGCTGAGTAATGTGGCAGAGGGCCCAAATCTGGTGGGATATCGCCATGCGCCGCTATTCAGTGGGTGTCCATTCCTGGCAGGAGAAGTTCTGGCCACTGGTGTAACTAAACTTGAGGCCCCCCCCCCCCTGCAAGGTACGTGGAAGGACCCCTCGGGACTCAATCAGTAGCCCTCCAGAGAGAGTATGGTGCTGAGGGGTACCCCTGGAGCTTGGAGTCCCCCCGCATTGCGGGGACTGCGGGGGCCGGTGTTACGCAACTGGTTCTGCCGCAACTCTTGGAGGATCTTCGCCGCTGGGCCCAATTTAAGCCTCAAGACATCCTAGGCTTCTCCTCCCAGACACATTCTCAGCATCCCCAAGAGCGTTTTGAGTGCTGGCTTGTCTACCCACAATGCTCAGAAGGAAGAGTTTGAGCATCAGTGCTATGGTAAGTCAATTTTTGTTCTTATTCACTCAGATGCACATGCATTTTGAGAGTGTTGTCTTGTAATATATTCACTTTTGTGTTGTTATAACCTTTCATGATTTATTTATCAAGTATTGTATGTCTGTTATCAAACATCTCTAACATGTGTGTTTAGCTCTTTTGTGTTTTGATTGACTAATCATCTGATTTTGATATTATGGAATGCTTTTAGAAATCTATATGTTATGACACCATAACAGATAAAACCTAACATTACTGAACTGTTTAGTCTGGTCTGGTGTCTTAGTGGACTTTTCATTCCACTCCAGGATCCTGGTTTGACCTCATGGTCACATGTTTAAACTTCAGTGATATCACTCAAACTTTCATCCTTCTGAGGTCGAGAAAATGAGTGTCCTTGAGTAACAGTAAACATTTGTTATTCTGACCCAAACTGTGAACATTTGCTCTGTAAACACTCATGTTACATTTTCATTTTGCCAGAGTTAGTTTATGTGATGATGACTTTGTGTACCTCTAAAGTATTTTCTAATCATCATATTTTTGTTACCCATTACATTTTAAAAACACGCAAATAATAAATACAGTGTGAAATATTGTGAAAATAATTCAACAAAAAGCCAATCCTTTATAATGCTTTGTTGCCTTGTATTAAAAAAGCACTCTCATCTCTTTTTTTTTTAATTAAAAATCTTGAAAACATTCCCAAATTAGATCCAATTTACAAAGGCTATGCAAGGAAAACAAAAAAACGGGATTAGCAGCTGGCAATCTAGTACAATTGTCCTAGATCCTATGGATGGGCAAAGATGGCGGCCAGTCCTATGGCCGAGTGAGCTGGTATCCGCGTTGCTCCCTTCCCAGGAACTGTTGCCTGCGGGCATGTGCTAATCGTAAGGCTCAGTATCAGACCTTACCGCGATTGCTCGATTCCCGAAGGATGCTGTGGCAACTCTCAGCCTCTCGACATAACTTCTTGAGATGTATTTCGGCACGCTGGTTTTCAGGAGAAAACCTTCTAACCCAGTGCCGGTCAGCATACACTTTGTTCGCTTGAGTATCCTTGACCTTGCCCTTTTACAGCGGGATGCCGCCCAAGAACCAGTCTAAGTCCCTTTCACGGGGCACGGCCGCGAAAACGCCCGTAGCAGCAGCTGCAGGCACAACAAGTTCACTGCCGCCGGCACCAGTACCCGCACCCCCGCCCGCCATAGCGCTACCTCGCACAGCTCCCCAACCGGACATCACAAAGAAAGCTTCAGCGGCGGTTAGCAGAATTGGTAAAACAGGCACTCCTGCTGCAACTCCAACAATGTTCAAACCTCGGGGGAGTACGGCAGGTAAAGCCGCTTGCAACGCAGCAGTTTCCCCCACAGCGCCTGCAGCACCTACAGCGGAGATTCTGACCAGTAAGACCGATAGAGGTACTTCATTCCCCCCGGCAGCAGTTTGTGGAAAAAAAATAGAGACAGTGCTGTAACATTTTTATCACGCAAGGACAGTGTGCAGGCAGCGGATAATTCATCAGGAGTGCCCTCAAGCACTGTCTCTGTTTCGGGCTTGGAAGCACCACAACGCGGGATTCTGGGAGATGTAGTCCCTCAGTCTTTATTGCTAAACCCACAGATTATAGTCCTCCAAAACCCTCTATTAATGACTTCGGCACCCTCCGCAAGGGTGGATGGGGATACAGATGGAGATTTCTACTCACTATCGGATCATACAGGGTCATCAGCTGATGGTTTGGATAAAGACTGGACAGATGAGGAGGAGGGCAGCGATTTTGCTGATTGGCGCACTAATGCTGTTTTGAATGGCTTATCTACAGTACGCAAGGTGTCCCAGGATTCTACATCGGCAGTGAGTTCTCTGACCTGGGACTACTCATTCACCAATCAGTCAGTATTACAAGGTAAACCCCACGATCAAATGGCTCATGGTATGGACTCTAACAGTGGCTCAACATCTGCTGAAATATCTCTAGCCGTTATATATCAAACTATAATGGCTCATCGTGAGGAAGCGCGTCAAGAGAGCGCTCGTGTGCAAGGGGCATGCCGGAGAGTTCAAAACTCTTTGCACAGGGTTATGAAGACGTGCACGATATAGCCTCTAGAGTTACGGAGGCAGAAACAAGGATTTCCACATTAGAAGACGACTTGGTGGTACAAAAAAGCATGGTGGATGAAATTCAGCTGCAGAGGGAGGACATCAAGGCAAAACTCATCGACATTCAGAACCGGGCACGGAGGAACAACTTACGAATTCTGGGGGTTCCTGAGGGGGTGGAGAGGGGCAGATGCTCGTCAATTTGTTGTCGATTTATTTACAGAGGCTTTTCCTGAAGTAAAAGACTGGGACTGGCGAATGGAGATTATACAAGCTCATCGTTTCCCCTTCAAATTGAAGCAGCGTGCAGGTCAAGCAGAGAATAGACCCAGCGCAATTATGATTTGTATGTAAAATTTCCTAGCGAGAGAAGGAATCTATGTCTTAGCCAGGCCCGATATGCAAAGGTCGGGAAAAGGTTGTGAGTTTTTTGTAAGGCCAGACTTCTGCCCAGGCACGGTAGAACGGAGGTGGCATCTCCTTCAGTTGATTAGTCCCTTCCAATCTAAGGGGGCACAGGTCTTTCTGCTTTTCCCGGCAAAGCTTAAAATTATACACCAAGGTCACACAAAATATTTTGAATCTGGGATCCAGGCCAAAGCATTTCTTGATGGACTGAAGTAATCGAGTTTGTTCGGTTTTTGAATATGAATTAACCCTTCTTTTTGTTGCTTATAAATTCAAATTGGTGGTTAGTCTATTTAGGGGTTTCTTTGTTAGAGAGCAATTCTCGCGAAGGTCTGGTTTAGTGTGTAGATAGATAGCAAAATTTCCTGGGGGGTGGGGGGGCTTCGCTAACACCAGTCTCGTCATCACTGGAACTGGAGTTCCTGCCTAGTGTCCGGGGTGGTAGGGGTCGGGGTAAGGCTGGGTGGGAGGGGTATAGTCAGAGGGGGTGGGGGTTGGGGGGAGGGTAGGGTTTGGGGTAAGGGCGCATTTAAAAATAAAAAGCTTGAATAACGTTGTTCTTTAGTACGACAATTATGGCAATGAAAGATTAAATCATGTAAGAATTACAGTTTTTTTGTTCACTCTAAAGTCACATAATGGGGTCACTTAATGTAAATATAGCCTCCTGGAATGTGTGCGGACGTACCAATGGTAAAAAGCGGGCTCTGTTTGCACGTATTATTCAAGTACTGCACTTAGAAGTACTCTGTTTACAGGAGACTCATATCCCCTGGAACAAGAGGGACTGCCTCAGAATCCCTGGGTTTGATCTGGTAGAATGCTCACAGCAGTCCTCTATGATTTGCGGGGTTGCTATATTGATGAAACACGGGCTGGGTTCTTGTGTTAGATCTAGTCAAGACCGTGGGGGGAGATGGGCAATAGCAGAGTTGCGTATTTGCCACTCTTCTTTGAGGCTCTCTACGGTGTATGGTGCTAATTTAGATGATCCTGCGGTAGTAGAGCATCTAAACGTTGAGCTGGGTTCATGGCCTCAGCCCATATGCTTGTGTGGGGATTTTAACATTAATTTATCTGCAAATTTCGATGTGGCAGGGGGTCAGAGTTATGTTGGACAGAAACCATGAGTATACAGAGCCTTACAAGGCCTAGTTTCAGAACATCGCATGACTGACCTCTGGTTCCACCACTGCAAGAACTTAGATGGTGCCACATATTTCTCAGCCCCACATAAAAAAATGGTTCGGTTAGATTATTTTTTTATTTCAAATTATTTCGCTGAAACTACATCAATTTCCATGTCCCTCAGGGTTATTTTGGACCATAACTTATTGACCATCAATTGCTATTTGTCAGGATACTTAGAATATATGAGGCCCTAGGTCATCGGATTTTTTAATATTAATAGAGGCTCAGCCCCTAGTAGCATAGTATGGGATTCACTGAAAGCAGCTGTTCGCGGCGAAACTAAAAGTTATTCGTTCTTTCGCCAGAAGCAAATTAAAGAAACAATAAAACGCCACATGGACGAATTACGTCATGCAGAGGTTCAGCTTACAGCTGCTATTTCGGGGGGGCTCGCTATATCTCAGGTGCAGACACAGGTTGCATGTATTAAAGCCTCTATGCTCAAGTTTTTGGGCCAGGATCTCGCTGCCAAATATCTACAGTATAGATCAATGATGTTTGAGCAATTCGAAAGATCAGGTAGGGTATTGGCCAAGCGGCTTCATCAGCGAGGTATGTCTAATCGCATTGATAAGATTAAGGATGTGCAGGGAGTAACCAAGAAACCCCAGAAGGGGTGTTGTCAATCTTTTTGGGATTTTATCAATCCCTTTATACTGAAGAAGTCAATGCGCAAGTGATAGAATCAGAGTTTGCCTCCTTTACAGAAGGACTTAGTACTAGTAGATTTTCGGACTATCAAAATGCAATACTAGCAGCACCCATTGAGTGGAAAGAAGTAGACGCAGCTCTAAATTCATTAGCTAGTGGTAAGCCAGCAGGTCCAGACTCCATTCCGTTGGAGTGCTATAGCATATTTCGGATGGAGCTTAGGGAGGACCTTTTAACAACTTTGAGGGATGCACAGCAGGGCAGGGTTCCAGACTCCTGGCGGTTCACAACCATTATCTTGTTGAAAAAAAAGGATGAGCCGGAGCTTGAACCTGAGATACCCATTAAGGGACCATCTCTCAGGGAAGCCAGGAAGGGTTTCGCAGCGGTCGAAGCACCTTGGGACCCTCCGGGTAAGTAGTGCGCTATATAAATGCCTATACATTACATTACATTACATTACATCATTCCGTCCAATCTCGCTCATCAACGCTGATAGCAAGTTATTTTCAAAGATACTAGCGGTTAGATTGGCAAAAGTGATATCTCCCATAGTCTCTATCCGCCAGCATGGGTTTATCCCCGGAAGAGATCCGGCGGATCATGTCCGCCGAGTCATAGCTCTATTGGACTGGGCTCAAGCCACGAGATCTCCCCTTGGCGCAATCCTGTTGGACGCTGAGAAGGCGTTCAACAGGGTTGCGTGGGGATTTCTGTGGAGAGTTATGCACTGGAAAGGTTTCTCTCATAGCTTAATCTTTGCGCTGAAGTCGCTGTACATCTCCCCACAAGCCACTCTCTCCATCTCAGGTTTCCAATCAAGGCCGTTTGACATCAATAGGGGCACTCGTCATGGTTGTCCCTGTTGCCCCTTTTATTTGCCCTTTATATTGACCTGTTTATTAGTAAATTGGAGTTCTCTCCCGAAATTATTCCGGTAAGGGTGAACCTGGTCGAATTGAAAGTTCTGGCATATGCAGATGATTTAAATGTCTTAACCAGCAATGTTTCATCAGCATTTCCAGAAATCAAGAGACAGGCTGAATCTTTTGGTCGTATATCAGGGTATAAACTTAACATCCAGAAAACACAGGTGATTCAGTCTCCTACCATGGGTCCTTCTGAGGCACCAATTGTCCAAGTTGCAACTTACTTGGGGGTTAAAATAACGGCTGCAGTAGAGCAGATACCGGAGATGAACATCTTACCGATAATAGGGACAGTTAATTCCACCCTCCGTAGGCTCGATAACTTGCATTTATCTTTATTCGGCAGGAGGAATGTGCTGAAGATGTTGATCCTACCGAAGTTCTTGTATATATTTAGGACCATTCCGTTGGAATTTGCCCAGTCCAGCCTCAATAGCGCAGAAAGATGCTGCAATAGGTTCTTATGGGGTTACCGCCTACCTCGAAGGGCCGCCAAATGGATGTGTTTGCCACTGGAAAGGGGTGGGTGGGCAGTTCCTAATCTTTTGTTATATAACTGGGCGGCATTCTTGCAACATCTTGCTCAGCCTTTATTTGGCCTGCGCTCCCCACTCCCACCAGCACTTAGTCCCTCCATATTTGAAATCGGGTTGGGAGATGAGGCTAAAGGGATTCTTTCCTTAGTTTTAGAGCCCAGTTTTTATAAAAAGACCAAGTTTAAGGTAGCCAAGGCAATTTACTCCATTTGGAAGAAGGTGCGACGAAAATGGTCGATCCCTAAAATAAATATCTTCACACCTCTAGCTGCTGCCAGGCTGTTACCCTCTATTTTCCAGGATTCAGTTGTAATAAGGTGGAGATCTCATGGTATCATTACGCTGGGGGATTTAATATCTGTAGGCAATATGGCTTCTTTTTCTTTTTTACAAGAAAAACTTGGTTTAGGTACGCATGATTTTTTAAAATTCTTACAATTGCGTAGCTATATAGGTACTCTTCTGCAGAATTCTCCAACCGCACTGGGCAATCAGCCACTCATGAATATGATCCTGAGAAAGGTTAGAATTGGGACCCTGTATCAAAGTTTGTTGTCGGGTCTCCCTGATGACCTTCACATCCAGAACTCGAAGTTGGATTTGAAAGTCGGGACAGTCGGCACGGATGTAGGTCAGGCTCTGGAGCTCTCACACTCAGCGTTAGTTTCAGGAAGCCTCCGCTCCCAAAGCTACATGGCATCACTTGATTTAAACTATACTCCCAATAAAATATCAAAATGGGGGGGCAGTGGAGTTCATTATTGTCCAAGGTGTGCAATGCCTGCTGTGAACGATATACATATGCTTTTTTCATGTGTTAAGTTATTCAAATTCCAACAGGAATTTCAGTTGTTTATTAATAATTCCTTAAAAATCCCAGTTGTGTTCACAGCGGAGCTGGTGATAATGGGTTCAGAAACGCACAGTGCTAGATCAAACTGTGAATCTGCCTTTCTGTCTATTGCAATGGCACTATTCCGGCTGTGCATAACCTCTGAATGGTTAAATCCAGTCTCTCCTACCTTTCCGAATTGGAGAGCAAGGTTACTGGCCATTCATACTCTGGAGTCAGCTGTGCTTTTGAGAAGTGGCAGGAGGAGATGGGAGAAGGGTTTAAAAATATTGATCAATTAGGTTTTTTTGCAAAAATTCCCCCTTTTTTTCTTTTTTTTTCTCTCTCTCTAATTCTGGTTACACGTTTTATTATATTTGTTATTTTGCTCTTTAAAACACTCTCATCTCAAATAATCTATGCATAGAAGATGTTGAAAACCATCTTTCTCAACTTTTAGCACAAGATTAGTCAAATAAATAGGATCTTATCATAGAATTGTCTTCCTCTGTGAATGCCTCATTCCACAAATATTTAACCAAATAGAATTTCTAACTATTTGGAAGGGCACAAATATTACTTTCAAAGCATAGGACAAGTTTGTTAAAGGCTGCTACTACACAATGTCAGCTCTTGTATAAGGGATAAATGATCTATGTTATGTACATTTATGTAGAATTTGATTATTGAACATAAGGATTCAAATTGTCTCTCCTTTTTGCATTTCTTTTTGGTGGACCAGGCTGGGCAAGCCACACCACAGCAGGACCTAGAACAGGAACAAAGATCCTGGACCGGAAGACTGACACAAAGAAGTAACACCACCTGTGACAAGGAGGAAGCCACCTCGAACATGGCTAGTGCGCCTGCCAAAATCAGACCGTATCTGTCACCAAGAGACTTGGGCAGGGGCTAAAGAGGCAACTGGAGGTTGGCTATGTGGACACCACTAGTCAAGAGGAGGCAGGTGTCCGTGCTACTCCTGGCATTGAGCGATAATACCCTTTGGTGTACGAATATCTGGCCTCACCACTATCTATCAAACACAACAAGATGATGGACAGAATGCTGAAACTTTTCAACCACTCACCCCCAGTCACAGATCACGGTTTAATCCATCGTTCTTTTGCTCACTATGCCACCGCAGTTTGGACCCAGCCATATGCAAATCAGTCTTTAATCTGTTTAGCATGGGAACAGTCCAGCCCAAACTGCCATGCCAGGTCCTCCCTGGACCGGTAACAAGCATCTTGGGACTGGTTTCGGGGTTCACCCCTCATTAGCCAGGCTAGCTTGAATCCAGTGGCACAGTGAGCAAGGGACACACGTCTGGCCATACCCTTGGCCTTTGAGGGCGAACATAGCAAACATAACAAGATGATTGATGGAGTGCTGAAACTTTACAACCACTCACCCCCAGTCACAGATCTGGGTTCAATCCATTGTACTCTCCATGCCACTGAAGTCAAGCTAGCCTGGCTGATGAGGGGTAATACCCTGAAACTGGTCCTAGGATAAAATGGAGTGGCACGGGGAGCACAAAAATGATGGATTTAGGCTCAGATTTCTGTACTGGGGTGAATGTTTGACATTGTGCAACATTCTGTCCATCAATTGTTCTTTTGGAATTTGTCATCTCAAGTGGGACAGATATGTCCAGGAATGGGTACTGTGCTCTCCATGCCACTGGAGTCAAGCTAGCCTGGCTGATGAGTGGTGATACACCAAAACCATTCCATGGATGATTGTTTACAGTCCAGGGAGGTCCCGGCCTGACAGTTTGAGCTGAAATTTTCCTATGAGGAGCAGGGTCAAGACTGATTTGCACATGGCTGGGTTTAAGCCGGAATGGCATGGTGAGCAAAAAATGATGGATTTCAGCCCAGGTCTCTGAACTGGGGGGGATCCTTGACATTGTTCAACATTCTGCTCATCAACTGTTCTTTCTGCATTTCTCACTACTATCTAGGCCTTCAACCAGCACCTCCATAACTCCAGAAGCCTCCATTCAATTGGGACCTCCTGCTGCACAGGCATCAACTCATCCTCACAGTGCCCTCAAGGGAGAACAATAGTTGAAGAACACGTTAGCCCCTGACATCCCACACCCTGTTTGTGCAATCCAGTTTGTTACACCAGAATCTGTGCCCTTGGCCGCTTTCAGGAGATTCTGAGGCCAATCGAAGAGGTTTCAGGGAGCAATCTCTTGGGCTATTCGAGACTTAGTTGGAGATGTCTGGATACTAATAGAGATGGCCATTGAACATATCAGATCTTTATGTTTCCTCCTTGATAGCAGGCCTTACATTGCAAATACCTCCCCAACCCACCCCATTGCCTGATATTTCATCTCCCAGATCATCAGTCATACCAGATTCCCTTGCTTCCCCTGTATGTTTTTCATCCAAGTGGATATCTGGTCCTGCCACAGCCAGCCATTTAACAGCCACATCTTAGGACGTGCTGAGGAACATTTGCCCCCAGTCCAGGAGCATGATTCTGGAACCCTGCCCCAGCTTGACAGAATACCTTTATTATAGGTTTGGACAGTGTACACATTTTTGGGGACTATTCAATGAATATGGATTTTAGTTTACCCCTTTGTATATAGACCAATTCCCCTGACATTTTCTGACATATTCTTAATATTTGCCAAACCCTCCTCCAAATTAGCCTTGGCCCCCGAATTAAGACTCCAATTTCATTAATTATGGCCACTTCATAAGGCCAGGTTTTCTTTATACCTCAAAATGATTATATTGCCAAATTTCTTTTTTCTTAATCCAGAATCTCAGGTCTTGTAATTGTTTCTGGACAACTAGGCAGAAACAGCAGCATCTGTGCAGGAAGACAGGTAAGAGGAACGGGAACTTATTTGCAGTGCAATAACTTGATTCAGGAGTGCTGATATAACAGTCTGAGTAAAGTATTGAAACATGACTGGTGGTTCCCATTGCCTTACCTATAGCATAGTTGCTATATTGTTACTGTTAATTAGCACCTAGTTTGGTGAGGGTGCAACGTGGTATAAGTAAGGTACTGTAAAACATGTCTTAGCCTGGGGTATGACATTTCAATGTTTCAATTTTAAACATAAGACTAATGCATTTTTGCAGAGGTGTGCAAGTCAATACTGTGTGTGTCAGACATAATGATTTGTAATCTGTTAAGGAGAGAAACTGGAGGGCTGAATGAAATTAATTTTGTAGGTCTTTTATTAGTAGAGGTGCTCATTGTCCTGCGAAAGAATGAGTGTGGGAATTGTAACAGTTGCTTGTGGACATAGGAAGAGCCAACTACTTACATTTTTGGTCCATTTTGGGTGGATATTCAGAGTTCTCTTCTAATGTGTGCTGTTGAAAGGCTGTGTGCGGGTGCGAGAGTGGGGTTTGACCCACTTAAACCCCTGTAGATTGCTTAATTTTTGATCACCAGGGGCAGGATGGCATGTCCTTGAACTCTACCACCTGGGAGGAGAGCCAACTAAAAGTAAAAGTTTCATCAATGTATTACCAAACTTTTAAAAGAAATAAGCCTTTATTGAATCCTCCCGGTGGCTGGAGCATACATTTATGGGTCCAAGAAAACAAACCCTGTCCAGAAATGCCTATATGGGTTGGAGAACTAACCATTTTTCTAAGTACTCATGGGTGATATTCCGTGGGACCGCTGTGCCGAAAGAAAAATCCAGCTGCAATCAACTGCAACCCTCAACTACCCCCAAGGCATGCATGGACTTGTGGATCCCCCTGGAAAGAATGACTAGAGGAGTGCCGCTAGCTCTACTCTCCAGATTGCTCAAGGGAAGGCCAGGATCCCAGAAATCAAAGTGCCTTGGTCACACTGTGTATATCCATCTCAAAACATCTGCCATGAAGGACCAGTGCAATGAGAGAACAACACAGAGCCCCTGGGGAGGATCCCTCACTTCCCAGTTGCTGTCCCTCTGTCTGGAGAGTGGGCAAGAAGCACCACTAATGTCCTTTTACACATGCTCAGATAGAGCACAGAAAGACATTCTGACACTCTTGCATGTTCCCAGTGGTCTGTAAGCATGGGGATGTCTTCAAAGCTGAATGTGATGCCATGAACCAAGCCTGAACCATAATGGCCCCATTTGCGACCTCCTTTAGCGCAGAAAAGGATTGAACATTTTTACTAGAGCTGATTGTATTTCCAGTCTGGTCAGGTTTTACATGCCTGTATTCCTGGTGACATAGTAACATTATGATTTTTATTAACATTGATTTTATCCGCATATGTTATTGTATTGTTGTTTTATTTATATGGTGCTTCATAACAGTAACGGGGTTCTGAAGTATTTGTGAATATACACTGAAAAAATGTAAGCAGGCATCATAGTAACCAACTAAATTTGTTGCCATAAAGTTGGCTCTCTCAATACTGAGTCTGTCTTGTGATTAATTCAGGAAGCATACCTCTAGGATCAGTGTGACTCACCTCGCATTAGAACATTGGAGTTTTGGGAGCTCTATGGAAAACAATGGAGTGCTATGGGCTTCTAATGGCCGGTAGAAGCCCGGAGCTCCAACATTCCAATGTTTGTTCACAGCTTTTGCTGTGAACAAAGGCCTCACGGAACCCAAGGGGGTTTAAACCCCCTTGGGCTCGTGAGGACTTTTATTTTGCAAATTAGAACATTCTTTCCCCTAGGAGCGGAACGTTCTAATAGCCTTAGAGCCCTGGGTAGTGGGCACTACTGTCCATTAAAGGCCTTTTCGCTTGTTAAAGGCCTTCACCTACAGTTCGGGCCTTTAATGCTGGAGCAGACCTTTAATGGCCAGTAGAGCTCACTACAGCAGGCTCTAAGGATATATCAAACCACAAAAACTACTCAGTTTATGAAATTGAAGGAAACGTGGGATCCCTTAAACTGATAGGTGTCATTCAAAAATAGAACATGCTAAATATTTATTACTAAATTTACATTCACTACTTAGCAAAGTATGTTTCACCCATTTTGACTTCTGAGACTAGTTATATGAGTTACTAGAATCCACAATGTGTGTTGTTATTGTCAGCTGGGATAAGTATGTCCTTGCTTTCAATTTTCACTCAAGATTCTTGCAAAATCCTCGAAACGTGAAATCATTTCAAGTTAAATTTCGCAAAATTATTTAAATGTTGATTACCTCTACTCTTATTTTACTTCTGTATTCTAAGACTGAGTAACTGCAACATCTTTGTGAATGGTGCCTAAATTATTTTTTTGCTTTAGCTCGATTTCAAAGTGTTGCTGTTGCTTCCCTGTGCCATTAATGTCCATACTCAAAGAATTCTTCCTATACAAAATGTATGTAAACGTTGTTGTGAAGGACAAGCAACTTCAATCTGAATGTGCTGCACCATTTGACCTTACCGAGTGTATGAGAAAAAAAAACATTTGGTACAGGATGAAAAGCAGTGTTGGAATGCTAATAACATTCTCAAAGCGTTAACGATGCAAAACTGATTGGCACTAAAAGCTCGATTTCATTTGGTACAGTGACAGTGAAGCCCTACCATCATGAGTGCATGTCCATGCCCACATTATTACAGGGCAATTTAGGTCATTGTATTTTAAATTTCATGGCTCTGAAACACAGATGTAAATCAAAGTCACTGAGGCAAATGATGATTTTTTTAAAGAGGGATTTTATGTGCTTGATCATGAAAATATGCTTTGGACACAAGCTGTCTATCAAAATTCTTTGAATTGGCCAGAAACCTGTGCCTTGGTGATGGTGTGTAATTAGATTTAGAATGAAATATCCAGAACGTTTACTGCGAGACGTGTTCTGTCATTTTCACAGTATGTTTTGCTTTGCCACTGTATAAACTATTAAATATTAAAGAACACTTCATTTACCCTTGCTGCTAGGGAAGAAGCGAATATCTAGAACCATTCATTTACATATCCACAAAATACACAGGGGCTTATTTATGAGCCCTTGAGTCACTTTTTGTGACGCACCAGGGGTTTACAAAGTGACGCATCTAGGCAGATGCGTCACTTTGTAAACCTCTGTGCCACATTACACGGCCGGCATAATGTATGCAGGGTGGGCGTTCTGATACAATTAAGCCTCGTAGAAGTGAGGCAGTGAAATCTATTAGATTTGACTGCGCCACTTCTAGGATGCAAATGCGTCAATATCTTACGCCTGCCACACAGTAGGCGTGAGACTGACACAGCAAGCGTAAGACCACACGCAGCCACATTGAAATGGAACTTGCCCATGTTAAATGACCCATTGCTGAAGTTGCGTCACTTTTGTGACACACTCCAGCAATGCCTTATTTTAGCGCCTTCAGATACGTTAGAAATACTGACGTATCTGTAGCTTCTTGCGACCTGATGCGTCATATTGTAAATATGACGCATCCAGCATGTCGCAAGGAGGGTGCAATGAAAACCGACGCATCGCTATTTTCACACAGCGATGCCTCACTTTTCATAAATGAGGCCCACAGTCTGTACATACATAGGTTTACTGGGTAAAACTGTAGGGAATGTGCGATTATATTTTCTCTCAAAGTGACAAATGTCTTAAAATGGGTAGAGCAAGGATTACTCTTCCTGTACACTACCAAAGAGTTTGGTGTCAAGGTGAAATAATACATTAATTGCAGTGATCGGTATGTGATCTTATGGTCACACGTTTGAATCATGGCAGGTCGAATTAATTTTTATTATTCTGAGAAAATAAAATGAGTACCACTGAGTTGCTTTAGAATAAACATCTGTTATTAAGTACCAAACTACCCCAAGAGGTGAATGTACGTTTTCCAAAGACAATTTGTGTCATATCATACGCGGCATCCTACATAATATCATAAATAATATATTTATTTACTTTACATATGATATCAAATTGCCACAGATCTATCCAGAACCAGATGGAAGATGTCTAGAACTAATTGGTCATGTGCATCTTATTAAATGCAGCCATGTTGAGAAAGTTAACGTTAATTAAAGTGGACTTTGGTGCCTTAGGCAGAGAATTGCTAGACAGTTTAGGCTGCCTGTTGTATTCACGTTTTCACAACTTCAGTGTCACCTTCAATTTCATGTTAAAGTTTTTTCAATGAATTTGAATGTTTTTAGGTGATTTTCCAACCCTCTGATGTTGAAAATGTTTGCAATTTACAATGAGGACATACAAAATGTGGATGTGGGAGGGGCTGTTGACAGAAAAACAAAGGGTGTACAAGCATGAGGGGTGGCATCTTAGGGAGTAAAGTTAATGACACAAAGACTGTGGTCTGCCAGTAAATTTCCATTGCAACTCATGTACCAGGGAGATTGAGATCAAGGAAATGTATAATAGTAAAGATATATATGCTTACTGACCTTATTATAGATAAAGAGATTAAGGCAACTGCTGCAGAGACCTACATCTTGTAAGTTTCAGGACAATATATTTACTGATGAGACATACATTGAAATTGTGGTGTCAGGTTTGAATCATCCTCTGATACAACTGAGGGATGATGTCCATGCAGCAATACTTTGTGAGTAATGATTAGGTATCACGCTGGTTTTATAAGACAGTGGTTTAAAGAGTTTGATACAGCAATCCTGTTCCAGCAAGCAGTTTACCAATTTCAATTCATTCATCCTTTCAAATAATAGTACTATCCCACCAAACACAATCTCTCCCCAGACTTCACAAAGGTTGTGGTGCTTGTCTTCCTCCCATTTCCTGCGGCCCTGCCCAAAGGCCATGGAAGATTTTGGCCGCACTCCTCCCCCTTAAATTCAATGCATTGCTGGTCCTGTCTAAGACTAATGGATGGTTGAGCTGCCTGTCTCCCAATGTCTCACCTCCACCCTTGCCGGTTGGTCAGTCAAGTTTGTATTGCCCCAGTGCTTAATCTGCATCTGTGTTTGCCGGTGATTGGCATCAGCACTTATTTCTTAACACCACCATGTATTTATGACACTCCACCACATAGTGGTGTTTTCTGTCTATATCTACAGAGGCCACAACTACAGAGTATTTAACATTGTAATAAATATATACTTCAAATACCACTATTTTTATGCCCAGTCCATTCTTACAGCTTTGAGTGACTTGGAATAGTCCAAATGATCACATTTGCAGGAGTAAGATGGTTAGTATGTAAGTAGCCTTGGTACTGATTCGGCAGGGCTGGCAGGGATAGTGGGGTGTGCAAGCTACAGTGCCCTCCTGAGACATATCATGGGCCTTGGAACATATTTTTGTACAATGTAATCACTGTCCACCCTGAAAATTCAGTTCCCTTGTCCAACCTTGCCCAGGGGTTGGAAGCAGATCATGTTCATCTCCTGTTACTGTGATTGCTCATGTAGGAAGAGTACAAGACCACTGACCCAGACCAAATGGCAAGGCTGATGAGGATGTACCAAGCTGGACACCTCCAACCTGGCTTTTATAGGCTGAATGAAACAAGCAAAGAATGAAATAAGAGACATGATGACTGTTGTAGGCTTAGTGAATACTTGGGGATGGACACTCACTAATAGAAGAGAATATAGGGGCAGATGTACAAGAAAGTGATGCATCTGTAGAGATGCGCCACTGTCCCTGCGCCACCCTGAGAAACACTTGCACCACCATGGATGTGCTGAATTTACAATAGTGCGCACCATGGCGCAAGGATTGACAAATGTGTCAATTATGAGGCATCAGTTGGGGCAAAAGTAATCCATTGCTAGACTCATGTCGCAAGCATGAGCAAACTCGCAAACTCCAGCAATGCATTTTGAGGCCTAAGCAGGCATAAGGGTTTTGACGCAGTGGTGTCCTAGAAGTGACGCAGTGAAATCTTGTCGATTTCACTGCATCACTTTTACAAGGCTTTCCTGTGTGGGAACGCCCACCCTGCATACATTATACCTGACACATGTATAATGAGACGCAGGGCTTTATAACGTGACTTATCTCCATAGATGTGTCACGTTGTAAATTGGCTGCATTTTTTACGCCACCGCTGCATCACAAAAGTGATGCAACAGTGGCGCAAACATGTCACAAGGGGCTTGTAAATCTGCCCCATACTTTTTAAACAAACTCACCTGGATAGACCTAGTACTAACATCTATATCCACAGCTGATGTATATATAACAATAGTATGTTCTGCATTTTATTCTGATTATGTGGCAGCAGCATCTGACATGTGAACTGGAATCACCAAGAATCATAAATGGTGATGGATAGTTCCTAGGTGTTTACGAAAGAAAAGGATGTGCAAAATACATTCACAATTAAATATTGTATTTTTTGCTAAAAAGTTGCAGAGACCTTGAAAGTGCATGTGAGTGGAGTATCCGCACAATCTATAGCTAAAACAATGATCAGAAAAATAACTGTGGCATATATGCTGAAAGTAACTACAAGCAGTTTTAAAGTCGAAACATGAGTGAAGCAATTAATAGACTAGAGGGTCACATATTGGAAATACAAAAGGCAATAATAATTTCCCAAATTAAAGAATTAAGAAAAAACACATTTGAAGATTGCAAAAAAAGCAGGCCAGCATTTAGCATTTATGCTCATCTTATAAGAAAACTTTAATAATAAAATATCTATTCAGAATGACCTGGGTACAATCTGCAATAACTCTCAACATAGTACATACATTTTGGCATTAATATATGGTGCTGTATGCAGAAGTGCCTTCTCACTCCACGTCTAGCATACAGGTTAGTGAGTACCTTTCAGATTTCCAGACCCATGCTATTGATGAACAAACACTTGATTAAGTAGTAGAGACACTGAATGGGGTTATAGTCTGGCAAAGTCACTGGTCCTATCACCCTACAAGAAGAGATTTTATATTTGCTAAGGCCTGGCATAACAGTGTTTAAAAAATATCAAAAGAGATCTTGGCATCAATAAAACTCCATCCTCTTGTATATATGATACTATATTAATTTTCTTGAAACAGGGAAAATGCTTTAGGGCTACCAATATTTTCCATAAGTCTCTTCATCAAATGACGCTATTAAGATCTTGACCAAATTACATAAAAAATAGTCTATCAATGGAAATATCTAAAATAGCGTCACAATTCTAGCATGTCTACATAACTGGGAGAGACCCCAACCTCCCACGTAATTATGACAACAATGCTTTTTTTGAATATACCCAGGAAATGATACGACAAGAGGCAAATGTATTATTAGGTGTGAAAAGACCTTTTTTTGTGGTGTCTTGACAGTTTCTGCGGGAGGTGATGTGCAAAATGAAGATAGCACAAAGATTCCTCAGGTGAATTCATGCTTCTTACACTGACAATGGTTCAAGAGTGCTAGTAAATGATACACTCTTGGCTAGTGTACCAATAACCAGAGAGACTGGGCAAGGATGTCCAATATTCCCCTCTCGTTATGCTATTTACATCAAACCCTTTAGAAAGGAATTAGTATCTGAAATTGATGAGGCATACCAACCAGGTAATATCATTGTGTATACTGACTATGTAGCATTATACTCAGAGTTGCTGGCAGGAGATCTTCAACCTTCAACCAATTCAGCAGTAAGACAGTAGCAGAGTACAAACTAAGGGGTCGATTAGGATCGCGGACGGACTTGCGTCCGTCCGCGACCCCAGAGCAGGAGGGAACCTCCGCATGGCATGCGGAGTTCCCTCCTGTGCAATTAGGATGTGACCGCCACCCTGGCGGTCACATCCTCTATTTTTAACATTGCAGCGGGTGCAGCTTCAAGCTGCACCCGCGGCAATGTTAAAAATGAACGCATTGCATTTGCATGCAGAAAGAGGCAGGCACCGCGCGGTGCCTGCCGCTTTCTGCATGCAAATGCAGGGGGGTACCATAGGTACCCCCCATGTGCACCCCCCAACCCCCCTTCACCTAGGGGGCCCGCAACGGGCCCCTGCAGTGAAGATCCGTATGCTTTTCCACGGCGGAAAACCCGCCGCGGAAAAGCACTTTTTAAAGCCCATCCTGATATGGCGGACGGTGTCTGAGAGACACCGTCACCATATCAGAGCTTTTCCGCCGCGGTTGTAAGCCGACCGCGGCGGAAAAGCTGCGGACGGAAACCACGACCCACCAGCCATCCTAATGTGGCAGTGGGTCCTTGGTCAGTCCGCTGCGGTTTTTCCGCATCCTCTGGGCCGGCGGTGGCTTCCGCCGGCCCCGAGGATGCGGAAAAACCGCAATCATAATCGGCCCCTAAATGAAGCAAAATCATACATGATTTTTCTAGGAGGAAGCATGCCTAACACTCAGAGATTAGTACACAAAGCTTAACATCTGGGGGTAACAATGTTGAAATTATTGCTTCCTTCAAAAGATGAAATCAACTATTAGTATCCCTAACTGGGAGAATTAATATTGTTAAAATTGTGGTTGATCCTAGTTTCATTGTTTATTTCAACCATTACCACTGAATGTTCAACTTACGTTTTTTGTTAATGAGTTGTCCTCACTTCTGTTTTCAATTGACAAATAAGGAAATGAGGAGAGCACATAAAATGTTACTGTAACCACACAGAAAAGGAAATTGAGCACTACCAAACTGGTGGTTGTACTAGTAGGCAGCCAAGAGAAATAACTTGTATAAACTCTTACATAGTGTTCACACAATCGTCAACCAATGGCATGTTTTCAATCTGTTTCTAGACTCTGTTTGGTGCTATGTTTTATTTAAATTTGTCAATCCAATGTTCTTTAGACAGGTGAAATGAATGACTCTTGCACCTGGTAATCAAATATGGCAGACCTAAGAGGATTTTTTATATTGCTATCCCTTTATCCTATCAGTATCCTGCAGGACATATATACACACCAGAAATCTTCCGAGATTCATTTTGTAACATTTGGTTGCAAACTAAATTTCGTCCATTTGCGGCTTTTAGTGTTAACTAAGTATCATGTAATCAAGTAAACAGACGTTGGTGGTGCCACGTTCCTCATTGTTTGATATATACAGTGTTTTTATAAATATCATTGCCCATGAGAAGGGAATCATGCTTGTCTCCATTAAAAATACTTTCTTTGAAAGACAAGCTTCCAATCTGTCAACTTTTTATGATAAATAAATGAATGAAAGAACAGATGATTTATCTTGATTGACATATAAATGGACACAATTGGGTTGGCTCTCCTGTGTATGATACTCATATGCAGAGGGAACGTGTTGATAAGCACTTTACTCTAAAACCAATGTCACTGAGAACTCTGAAATTTCAATTCTTTTTATTTTTACATTATCCCAGGCAAGATGACTGACTGAAATGGAGACCACAGTCAATGCCCAAGATTTGAGACTCCCCAGGCAGACTGCACATGCATACAATATGTAGGTGTGAGACTTGTCACCCTTGGCGTAGTTTTTCCCTATCTTTTTGACTCAGCCTCCTGTAGTTTTGCTGTGTGCTGAATTTCGTTTTTGCTGGTCTAGTTGCTTTGGACAATTTGCCACTGCTGATCAGCCCCAAAGTTCAAGTGCCCCCTCTATCAATTTTGAATATGGATTGGTGTTTCCATGATTGGCTTGCTTGACTTACTACTAAGTCCCTAGTACAGTGCAAAGTGTGTCCCCAGTGCCTGTATTTCAAATGCTGCTAGTGGGCCTGCAGCACTGAGAGTGTCACCCAAACAAGCAGCCTTTCAAAGGGGTTTCAGAACTGCCACTGCAGTGGTGGCGTGCAGTCTCTACTGCCATGTAAGCCTAGTAAGTGCCCCACTTGCTAGGCCTTAACCTTCCCTTGTATTACATGTGGGTCACCCCTAAGGTATGCCCAAGGTGCCCCTGTGGGCAGGGTGCAGTGTATATGAAAGGTAGGGCATGTACTGATGTAAGTGACATGTCCTAATAGTGAACTACGTTGCATTTCATTTTTGACTATTGAAAGGCTATCTGTCCTATAAGATACAATGGGAGTTTACTTCAAATATCTTATTAGTATAACTTCCCATGGGGACAAGATAGAAAATAGAGTTTAGTATGCCTGAACTAAGAATACAAAAATACATATTTTAGTATAAGATCATTTTTATATTGTGTGTTTGAAAATACCAGTTTTAGAAAGTAGGTATTTTCTTGTTAAGCCATCCTGTATGCCTCTGCTGGTTTGTGGATTGGCAGTCTGGCTTTGGAGTGACAGGGGCTGGGGATGTGCACTCAATGGAGACAGCCACTGGGGGCGTTGAGGTGTGTCCGGCCTTTCCTGGATGAGTCAGACTGGGCTGAATGGACCTGGGCTGCATTTAGAGTAGAGGAGGAGATTTCCTTGCACCTGAATGGGCCAGGTCCGCCTTACACAATGCTGCCTCCACCTCCTGCCTGGAAGCTGGAACAGAAAGGACAGACCTGGTTTTGACTGAGCACAGAGCCTCTCTGCCACAAGAGAACAACAAAAAGTGCTGTATAATTATTGGGGCCCAGACCCCAGAACTTTAGATTACTTCTGGACTCCAGAGGAACCTCTGCCAAGGAGAAGAGCTGTGAAAACTGAATGAGAAGTACTGCTCCTTTGCTGTGTGCTCTCTGGGTTTGTCCTGCAGTGGCTGTTTCTGCAAAGGAGAGGACCAAGACTTTGCTGTGTGCTGTTTATCCTGCTTCATGTCCTCTGTCCTCCTGCAACTGTAACTACTCTTTGAGCTGCCACAGAGGGAAATTGGAATACCAACACCGGCGAGTGATGCTGAGACCTGCACCGAAGCCATGGGCACCGCTTGTGAAAAGCACAATGCACTACCCCGACTTGCAGTGCAGCCCCGACGCCTGTCATCGCTGCACAGTATTGACTCAGATGCCGTCACCGAGGCACCACTCTGATGCTCACAACACATCGCCCAACTCGTACCACAGCCTCGATCTCATTGACGCCGGTGCTTCATCATCGCGGAGGCGATACCAGACTTGGGTGCATTCCTGAATCCATCGACACCGCACCTTCATAAGAAACCAGCGCCTCACTGCCACCATGACATCACCTCCCAAGCAACACTAAGGAAGCAAATCCTCACCTCCATGACAACAGTAAGGAATCAACACCTCACCCCCCCTGCATCACAATAAGGAACCAAGGCTTAACCTCCCCTGGGGTCATAAGGAACTGACGCATCACCTCCCCTGTGGTCATAAGGAACCAACACCGCCTGCACCAATGTAGCATCACCTACCGATGCTGTGTAAATCTTTGATTTCATTATTTGCCGTACTGTTCTTTGGTGTGTCTGTGTGACTCTGTGCCTGACGCCGCGCACCTCGCGTTGTAATAGCTCCAGGTGGAAGTATTTGTTGCTACAATCTTTATTTGTTTGAATAACCTATTTTTGAGGATATCTTGGTATATGTAATGTGGACTTTTTTTGTTTTGGTCTTGTTTGGTTTAGATAAATATTACTTATTTTTATTTTTATTAAACTGGTGTGGTGTTCGTTTGTAGTGTTTTCACTGTATTACTGTATGTGTGCACAGATGATTGCACATTGCCTCTGAGATAAGCCTGCCTGCTCATGCCAAGCTACCAAGGGGGTGAGCAGGGGTTGTCTAAAGGTGTAGCTCCCTTACCCTGACAGGAGTAAGTGTCCCTACTTGGACAAAGGTGTAAACCATTGCCAACTAGAGACCCCCATTTTTAACAGTAACATACTACAGTAATATTGGACTTAGATCTTCACAGTCCACAGCCACATGACTGAGTGCAACTATGAAGTGGACTCTCTGACCATTGTCTATGGTAACAACACTCACTCAATGATTTTATAGGCAATAAACTTATATTATGGAATCTAATTACTAAATAATGGTCCAACTTGAATGTGACTTATCTGTTCTCAGTGCACAGGCTAGAGGTGGCATGAGAACATTCTGGAAGGTTTGGCAATTTAATACTGATTATTTACCCTTTAAGTACTAGAGAGAATTTAGGAACAGTGCTTAACGTTCGGAAAATTATGTTACTTTTTAATGGCAATCTATGTAAATATAATTAATTCCATGATGTCACTGTAAGTACTGGTAATATGAAAGAACTACTTCGCTGATTGGTCCCCCTTAGTCAGCTTTGTATGAAAATCATCAAATTAAGACATTTCCAGCAAAATTAAAAAACAATTCTAATGTTTGTAATTACCTGACTTTTTCTTTTTTTTTAAATGTTTCTATTGGATTTGGAGGTGGTACAAAAACACATTAAAATACATTTGAGAAATAGAAAACACCCAAAAAAGGAAAAGAGGGAAGAAGCGAGAAGAATAAGAAAGGGGGAAAAGAAACAGAAGAGAGCAAAACAACAAGATAGAGAAGAGAAACAATTACGACAAAACAACATGAGAGCCAAAATATATCAGATTTATACATAATTTATACATAATTAGTTTCGTACTTATATTCCATATATCATGATTCATATCACATATTTATAAACAATTAAAAGGATGGAAGCTCACATAACAAAATGCTCTAACATCAAAAGAAGGGAGCTCAGATTTCATTTTTACATTTAGTGCCCTTGTTGCCCCTAAGCTGGAGAACTGCATCCTCCTTCTCACGATTTTCCCAAGTAATGCCCACCACTGATTCCATTTTCTAGCAATACATAAAAAAGCTATGATCTTTGCAACACATTTAGCAACAGATATATATTGGGCTGTATCTCATATCCATCACAGCATAATATCTTTAACCGTTAGCTACACACCAGCCTAAAAGAATTGAGAGAGATGCTGAGCAATATTGGTCAAGTATTGAGGTAAAAGTGGACAGTTAGCAAAAGTATGAACGATGTCTGCAGCATACAATCCACACCTTGGACAACCACTCTTGTTGTTCAGTACCCATGTAGCTACCTCTTTTGGTGTATAACACAGCATACACAGGCTTCTAAACTTTTGAGGATTCAAGTTAACGGAGACAACAGAAGAGTCAATTATTTTGAGGGAACCCTTAATATCCAACACCTGTTCAGGCAACCCAATCTTAAGGCTACACTTTTCTGTGAGGCTACCGAGGTTGTCCTCCTTATCTGTGGTCATTAGATGATAGAGCATCCGAATAATAAGTTTACTATTGCCCAAAGGCATATATGATAGGGGCTCCAGATCATTGCTGATAATCTTACTTACATCATTATGTTGAAAATAATCCCAAATCCGGAAATATTTTAATAAGCCAACATAGGAAAGATCATACTTTCACTGGAAGACAAAAACAAAGGTGTTAAACCCTTGATGACAGAATAGCTGCTCTGCAACTTTAATCCCACTTAAATCCCACTGGAGTATCAGGATCTAGAGACAGCATTCTGAAAAATATACGGTATGGATGGATTCCTCCAGGAGATGCAAAAGAGTGTAGATATGAAATTTGAAAAGCATAGCAGCTTTCTCCTCATATCCTACCTACATCAGTAATTACCTTAAATCATACCCACTTAAAACAATTAGGATCAGAATGCCCGTACAATAAAAGTTCCAGCCAGGCTCATCCCCTATTTGATACACAAACGCATTACAATCTGGTTGATAATAGGTAAGAAGGCAACTGCTACGAGAGCCGAAGGCCGCCTAAAAAGTAAATCTTAAATTCCGGTAAAGTCGACCCACCCTGGTTAGGGGACAATTTCAACTACCAGGTAAATCACCTGATCTGTATACCCCATAAAAAGCTGCTAATTGCTTGCTGAAGTCTCCTAAAAACAAATTTTGTCCACAAGGTGTCACATCATGGATGAGGTATAAAAACATAGGAAGAATATTAATTTTGACAATATTGCATCCCCCAGCGATACTGCTAGGTTGTCAATGCCATAAATGCATTTTTTATTATAGACTGATAAAGCAGCTGGTCATAATTTAATTTAGTTATCCTATTAAGGGAAGAGGTGATCTTAAGTCCTCGGGGAGTTGTAATTGGCAAAACATTTGCTTCTTTCAGAATACAAGCAAAGTTAAGAATATTTTGGGTCTTTTGAAGATTAAGACGGTATCCTGAAACTATCTCGAATCTCTTTGCCACCTTTTTTTGATAAATTGTATGGCATGATTTGCACCTGAGAAATGCACAGCAATATCATCCATGTAGGCACTAATCGTGATCTCAATTCCATTCAAGGCTGCCGGAGTTATCCACAAACTGCTAATAAGATACTGTAAATAAGGTCCGAAATAAAGAGCAAATTAGAGCAGAGATAATGGGCATTCCTGCGGTGTGCTAAGGGAGATTTTAAAGAGAGAGGAGCAGTGTCCAGCCAGAACCACAAGTGCAATTGTGTACCAATATAAGCACTGGACATGATCAACAAATCTATCCCCAAAACCCATAGTTCGCATGGTTATCCAGTGAAAAGACTACAAAACCCTGTCAAATTCTTCCTCAGCACCTAATAATATCATTCAAATGCATCTGCCCAAAGTGTTAGTGTTATCAAATAATGCTATAATAGCATTAATATTAATGGCGATGTCTCTCCCTGGGAAAATGCTGTGCTATTGTGAGCATACTAAGTCTTGGATGTAGGAATCCCCCCCTTGTGGTCAAGAGTTTTTCAGTATCTTACCATCTGCATTAAATAATGATGTAGGCAGATATGACGCCTTCTCTTCTGCTCTCTTGCCCTATTTAAGAAAGATAACAATATTAGTAGAAGGATATGGAATATTTTCTTCTTGATTGGCATGAAGATTAACCATAAATAACACATCTACCAGTATATCCATAAATATTGTATACAATTCCATTGGCAGGACATTGATTTCCTGATGCCTTGACCGACAGAAGTGATCTGATAGTGACCTTCAAATCGTCAAGAGTGAACGCATCATCAAGTGCCTCTGCTTGCCAAGATCGTAATTAAGGAATATTAGCTATTAATATGTATTCATCCAAATCACTATGATTCAGGGCCAGTGTCTCAATGTATAGATCCTGATAAAAGCTCTTAAATTGTTCAAGAATGACCCTTAGGTTTATAATGCTTTTCTCTGTGCTTACCTTAATACATTTAACCATGTTCTGATTATTATTTTCAGCTATTTTATATGCCAATACCTTGCCAACTTTCTCGCCATATTCCAATAAGGACAACCTTCACACCATGTAGGCCACAGCAGCCTTTTCCTTCTGTATACGATCTGTACTGCACTGCACCTAGTCATATCACAATGTATTTTTCTCTAGGATGGATTGAGCATATTTCTACTTCCACCTTAGTAGTTCAAGATGCAACTGCTGTGCCTGGCCCTTATGGATTATATTGTTTAGATATAAACTAAGCAGTGCCCCCACCCCAAAACACGCTTTCAAAGTAACCCAGACAATACTAGGAAAAGAGGAGCCCACATTAGCCAATAGGAATTTACCCAGCTGTGTATGCATCCTTTCTATGAATATGGTATTTGATTATAGGGGTCTAGGAAAGGTCCAACTTTGATGTCTTTATGAAGAATCAGAGACCTGAAGTGTTAGTATCAAGGGGTTATGTTCACTACTTAAACGCAGAGAGAGTAATATCATATAAATCCTAGAGTAATGCCTTTGAGGTGCAGAATAAAATCTAAACCTGGGGACAAACAGATGCAATATCCTTGAAATCAACTTGGCCATAAACTCTTGCTGGCTCCTTAATAGACTGCTGAGTTTTAGTCATAAGCAGACTAGCAGATCTATTAGTTGTATCCACCTTTTACCTCATAATTAAAATCTCCAAGGATCAATAAAGCACCAGACTACTATGCTAGATCTAAATTTAATAAACAACTAAGGAGTAGCTTAGTGAAAAAATGAAAAAGAATAAGAATTATTTATAAGTGTTTTTATGTTTTTCCCCCATAGGTGAACCAGGTTTAAGGAAAACACCCACAAAGGCGCAGTCTCTGCCCTTGTGCAATCAACAAAAAGGAAAGACAAGTCTTTCTCTTTTTAAAAAGGACCCTCACTCACCACTAATTGGTGACATGCTTTATCATAGGGTCCCTGCTGGGGTGGCCGAATGCCTCCCCAGCGTGCTACGACGCCTGAGATACAGCGGAGCGGGATGATGGTGTGTGTAACAGTGCTCTAACTAATATGTGAGTACAACTATGAGTGCAAAATTAAAAAATACAAGGTTGATGCCTATACAAATTTTTTTAATAAAGGCCAACCAGAATTAGGTTAAAATTGGTGTGGGCGGACAAAACAAGGTTCTATATTAAGAAACCTGTGTCCTTAAGTAAATGGTCAACATGTTTCTGCTGTTTAGTAAAGCAAATTCGCTCAGCATTCGTCAGAACCTATGTCTTAATTAAAAAAAAAAATTGTTCCTCCGGTGGTATGCGCTCGCTAAGGCGCACCCTCCCGTGAGGATCTTTGTGTGAAAAAAGGTATTTTCTTTTTTCAAAGAAGTATTACTCACGGCTGTTAACCGTGGCAGCTCGCTGAGATTCACAGGAGCAAAATACCTGTAAAAAATAAGAGGGAAAAAAAAGGACAAAACAAATTGACATATAGTTATATACACTGACATATAATAGTTTTCTAGCCAGGTAAACCATAGCAACATGTCATTCTCATTTCAATATACATATTGCATGCATTTAGCCATTGTGCGGTTTTAGTATCTTGATAGTGAACCTCTATTTGCCTTTTTTTAGAGGATGAGGCCCCTCCGGGTTTTAATTGATTGTGAGGGGTTGTCAAAAATAACCGCTGTATTCAGGCGGCTGGGAATTTACAAAGGCATAGTCCCGTAGGAACTTTCCATATCGAGAGAAAAACATAAAAACACTTATAAATAATTCTTATTCTTTTTCATTTTTTCACTAAGCCACTCCTTAGTTGTTTATTAAATATTGACAGGGGTATAGGAGTGTCTGTCCATGCCCTTACTCTCTCATTGATTTTCCTTGTATACTGTGCTAGATCCACACTTAAGTATCTAGTAAGTATGGGTTATCTTTATCTTTATTGTGACCGGAGACAGCACAAATAGTATAGACTCAATTAGTTACCCAAATCTTGGAAATGGCCCACCTACCATACGAATGAGATTCAGTTCGTAGTACCTTACATTCAAAAGAATGAACATTTAAAATGGCTACCCTGCGGATTGAGACCTACTGAGTTGTACAAGAAATTATATCATACCCGAGTTGCTGAAGAAGCATCCTATCTTTAAAAGTCTCAGTAAGACGTATGAGATGTGGCCTTTAGAAAAGTATCTTCTCTTTAACTAACCATTGTTTCAAGGGGCGATTGAGACCAGCAACAATCCAGCATATTATCTTAAGCTCAAGCATGATTAATGAAAAAAAACTTTCTCTTCTGTCCTTCTTACAGTCATTAAATTCACCCTCCCCCAAATAATAGCCATTCTGGTTTAAAAGCATGTACCATACTATAGGAAAGTGGAGTATAATATGGATGGGTGTTCGTCCTCACCATTGTAATATTATCACAATACCCTAAAGGTGGTACTTTGATTTACACTAATAAATCCTTAGCTCTGTCCTGGTAAAGTGACAAAGAGCAGTCAGGCTCTACTAGAGGAACATGTATTAAGCATTTCAAAATACCAACATAGACAATAAGCAATTGAAATGAGTTAAGATAAATCTGACACCAATTTATAAAAATAGAGTATATTTGTATTAATAATAATACAGTGAAAATTTAACATTGTGGTCAATGGGAAAACCACTAGTGACAATGGGTCTCTTGCAGGTCGAGTTGCGTTGGACCCTGGTAGGAAAAAACGGTGATGCAGGTCCCAGGACCAAGCCACAACAGTGAGTTAAATTTGTCCTGGTCCATGGAGACCGGGTGCAGAGTTGTCCTGGCTGTTCCTGGTGCTGAATGGGAGCTGCAGGAGAGCTGCTTTTACCACTGAAACAGTGCTGCAGGGAAAAGGATACAAAAAGACAACAACAGGTGGTTGCTGATTTCAGTCAAAGGCAGATGGAGTTCCCTCTTAATGCAACGTCTAGTAAAGGGGTCAGTTGGCAGACTGTCAACCAACAACCCTTGGCAGCGTTAAGTAGCGCAAGAAATAGCTTTGACGTCCAGTGGCCCAGAAGAACGCAGTACTGCCTGTAACTTTGTGGAAGATAGGACTGCTGTTCCCACAATGAACTAGACCATCTGGATTTGGGCGATCCCTCGGAGGGTCCGATGACAAGCTATTCGTCGAAACTGTAGCATTGTTTTACCTGCAGTTTGAAGGGGACTAGTGCCACTTGTCTAGGGGAATCTGAGGGTACTTCAAATCTCCACAGGGGGTCTCTCTGTTGGGAGGAACCAAGAGATAGGCTAGGACTTGCTTCTATCAGTCTGTTCCAAGAGTGTTGCCTCAGGTGCAGGGTATTCCTCTTTTAATTTGTGCAGGTCTTGTTGTCGCTGACAAACGTCCCTTCTTCAGTCCTGTTTGATGCAGGTTGTTCAGAACTGAGTTCTGGTGTCAGGGGGATCCCTTAAATCCTAGATTTAGGGGTGTGAGAGCTAGTAGTCAATGGGCAGCTAGTCCCTGCAGCTAGTCCACGCCTGAGGGCAGAATCCTCTACTCTGTCATTCCTAAAGATGGAACAAATCTAATTTTAATGTACATACCAGGGTGCTTACTCAAGAGATGTGGCTAGACTTCTGGAGTTGCACACATGCATGAATAACTAAGTTCCCACCTGCTCAGGTACAATTGTGCCTGGGGCAGGGGGAGGACTGTTTCCTCCACTGGGAGTCAACCCTGATGCATATCAGAGGCGATGTAGCCTACGAAGCTCACCACTTTGAAGTGATATTTCACTAGCCTGTTTAGGGGTTGGGTGGTTTGACCTCCTTCCTGCCCTACTCTTTTTTCCCGACTCCTGGGAGACATCACACTGCCTGGCATGAGGTCAGAATCCTGCCTTGGCAGCAGCAAATGCAGGAAGCACAGACTTGCCATCCAGAGCACAGAAAAGCTGGGGCAAAGAGTTGGGCAATCTCTACTGGCATGCACGTAGGTGCATGCCATATCACCTAGGACAAAAGATTTGTGCCAAGGGTGAGAAATCACATTATTTGATACCAAACATGACATATTGGTTAGTATCATAATGGAGCTGCCAACCTAAAAAATTCCCGGGTTGCAGCGCATGTTGTCATATGAACCACTAAAACCTACAGTAGTTTCCAATGGAGAATGCTACTGTAGGGATATATATGCTTGCACTTATATGTCCTCACCTTTAATATAATGCATCCTGTCTCCTGGACCCAGGAGGCCTTTTTTAGAGGTGCTTGACATATAGTAAAAGTATTGGCTGTGCCACACAGTGGTGGTGGTACAGTCGAGTTTGAGCAGTTTGCACTGCTGCTGCAGTCTGTAATGGCAGGCCTCCTGTCAGTAGCTTACCTGGGTCACCCAGGGTGGAAAACATATCTGCTGCAACCCAGGAGAGCACATTACCATCTATGCCCGGGGTACCCCTGGTTCCATATACTAGGGACTTATACAGGAGTAAACGTCTTTATCAATTTGTGATTACCAAGTTGAACATAACAGTTTGGAGAGAGAGCACAAGCACTGGGGTCTGGACCGCAGACTCAAGTGCAATATCAGAGTCATAACCATCAGCATTTGGAGCAAAGCGTGGGGTTGACCATACAAAAAGAGTACTTTCCTACACATTCATATAACACAGCCCAAGTCACCAAAATAATTCCTTTTCTGTCTTGCAATTATAACCCCCATGCACATGTTACAGTTAATCAGTAGTTGCCAACAAAAAGCCCACCCACTATCCCACCACCGACCTCGCACCCACCAATAACCCACCCAGAAGAAATCACCCTGCACATTACTGTCAGTAGGAAAGACAGTCCCCCATGCACCTCCATCAGATACCCCCTGCAGCATGTCTACACGTGAATTACAGAAGTGCAAAGATCACAATAACAAAAAAACCTGCAGAAATCTACAATTCGGTATTGACACTCAGATAATCAATAAGACTACGGATTGGGAGCCAATCAGACCCCTTCCTGTCGGTTTTGCCGCTGCTAGGGAACATTTATGGCTTTTTTATGAGTGAAACAAAACCTAGTTTATCCCCCACACACTCTTTTAAGGTATGCAGGTATCTGAAGATAGTCCTGAGTGCCGGTTGCTTTTAGTGGTTCTATCAATTTTTCTCAACCTCCATTTGCGATACATAGTTAGTTTACAAAAACCAAGTTGAACAAAAAAGGAAACAAAATCTACACATATTGAAGATGTTGGGTAGTCCTGAGATAGGCAGCCTGCCACAGAAGAAAGTTTCCTACAAAAATCAGAGTAGAGCAAGGGCTGTTGCTAGCACCAAAACCTGAGCCAGAGGGTCTAGATATCGGAAATCTGTGTACATGTTGAATCTGGCAGTCACAATCCCAGTTCTCTGGATCTGGAAAGGCCTGTTGAAATAGTTAGACTATGTATGAGCAGGCATTGCTACCCTCTTTGGCTTCCGATATCACTATGATCCTTAGGTTAATATGGCTCTCACGATTCTCAAGATCTTCTAGCGTTGATTGGGCAGACTAGATCAAGGTATCATGTTTTGTAACTGTCTATGCTACAGATGCTATAGCCTCCTCAATCTCCGTGACTTTCTGCTGGAGATCCTGCATAGGGGAGGATAAGGTGATCATATTCCTATCCATCTCCATTATAGTTTGCTGCAGGTGGGAGTTATCCTCCCTAACCTGAGTATAATGTTTAATAGTCTGAGAGCGATTGATTTGAATTAGGTGAAAAATAGACTAAAGTTATATAAAATATAACTTTGAAATACAATCAAAGTGCATTATGGGCAGTCAAGTTCCCAAGCCCAAAAAGTGTGTAAAGATCAATGTTCAAACAGCTGTGGACTATGTATAGCAATCATTGCTGCTCTATGATTAACGCTTATCAGCCAAAATGCATCAGATGTAAGGAATTGGTTGCTGCTTGGAGAAAGAATAAAAGCTTCTTGTGGAGAGCTGTGCTTCAGTTTTTTTCTTGTGTGGAGTGCATATTTGCTGGCTGCTTCATTCCCGCTGTTGTTTGAAGCTGCCTGTAGGGTCGCTGGCTCCCCGTAGGAAATTTTTTTGTGGATATATACATATCATATATACATATATGGAAACACCATCTGACAATTGGCTATCCCCACGTAAAGGTTTTTTTCGCTGCATAAGCTGCAGGGCATGTAAATTCGGTGTGAACATGAAATCTTTCCCAACACCATTTGATACGCAACCTATCATGCTCAAGTCTCATTACACTTGTCGCACTGAGCTAGCAGTATATATATTACAATGCAGCTGTAACCTGATATATGTAGGGAGTACCAAGGGGGCGGTTTATTTACGCATCCTGCAGCATTTACGGGCTATAGTAAATGCAGATCCCGCCTACCCGGTGGCAAGGCATTTTCAGTCTGTTCACAAACAAAACCTAAATCACTTGAAATACTTCGTGATAGATGCGATAATCCCCAATAAGAGAGGAGGTGACAACGAAAAACGCCTACGCCAACTGGAGTCAAAATATATAGTCATGCTCAACAGCAAACATCCTGGGGGTCTGAACACAGGGGAAGATCTGCGCAATTTCTTATAGGCCATTTCATATGTATGTTACTCATATGTTACCTATACGGATGTACCAGGTATAGGGTTTCAGTTAAAACAGTGAAAGTGAATGTACATGGCTGAATTAGAATTTCATTATGTGCACATAGTTCTCATTGGATTTGTCTACAGATACCATAATTTCTCTAATTTCTCTCATTTGTCAGTTGTTTTAGAAATGTCCAGTGTAGCCTGAATTAGATCAGAAAATATAAGCAATTGTACATAAATATCAACTGGGCATATAGATCTTTTTTAAACTGTTTAATTATATATTCACACTTTAGCACTTTATTAGTTTAAACGCACATCATTACGGCTCTCATGATATTTATATGAGCAGTATCGTTTTTAAGCCTTCACTTTTCAATTGGAGTGTCTAACGAGTAACACTTGACCATCCCTGCATATTTGATGACAAGTAGAGCAAACTTTGCATTGACACTACACATCATGGGTAGATCACGGGGGAGCTCAATGGTTGGCTAACTCTTAAATTATTGGCCACATATTTGCAATCATCCCATGTGACATATTCGAGTTCGAGGTATTTTAAAACATATTCCATAGCGAGTACCAAGGGGTACGGTACAAATATGGAAGCATACCTCGAATATGATTCATTTGTCTGTTTTTAATTCCCAGACAATTATTGCTAATTAATTAATTTTCCCATGAAAAAATGTAGTTACACTTAGCTTTGAGTTTTCAAACGTATTTGTACGGACATTGCTCTATCGTCTCAATACAATATATGATGACATCATGTTGCATACATACAGTGCATCGAGTTCTTTGACTAAAACAGTATAATGAGATAATTTCCATGTCTTATTTTCATATCATGAGGAGAGATATAACATCAGCGCATTGTATATTTCCAACTGGTACACTGTACAGGCAATCATTAAATTTGTCGTATTTACATGTATCTGAATATGGTTTCACACAGTATGTTTATATTTACTTGTGAAATGTGCCACAATGCTCTCCTTTTGTGTATATGTTAAAAACACTTGTCTTTTGATTACACTCGATGCATTGAAATTAATGAAATTTATTTATTGATGCATAGGATGGTCTGAGTACACATTTGTATTACACCAAATACCATTACAAAATGGCGCCCATTATTTAGGGTTTGGTATGAGACTTTACATGTGAGTCCACCAACTATGTTTAGCTTTTTGGTTTAGACGCGAATTTCAAATGTGCACAGACTTTGTATATATTGTTGACCTCCATTTCACTCGCTCATCAGTGAGCAAGGACGTAAGTCCGAAACGCGTCTGATGACTGGCGCCACCTTCACCATTTGAACAGCAATAAATATTTCTACAAAGTAGTCTGGTTTGCGGTAATCATTGAAGGAGTCTGTGTACGTGTGTGCTGGCTGACTGCTGCCGCCGGCAACAGGTTGGATTCCATATATATATATATATATATATTACCTACTGGCGGTCGCCAGTAGGTAGTTATAGTTAGGATTTTTTTCAATGCAAAATCTCAAAATTCTATTGTGAATAACTTTGGCGCTGGTTGACGAATCTGCCTGAAAATGTCCTCAAATTTGCCTTGCGAGCTCCGGTCCTTCTCTGAAAATTTCGGGGGGATTTGTCATGCGGGGGCCGCGATAAAAGGGGGGTCCCAAAATGTGTTTTCCCCATGTTAATTTCTATAGGACGGTCAACCTCACTTTTAGCCCGAATGGCTGAATGGATTTCCAACAAACTTGGCAAAATTGTAGGGACTGGTAGCCCGATGTGCCTTTGCTATGTCTCAAGATATGTGCTCCAGTGGATTTTGAGTAATTTAGGTTAAAAAAGAATATATATCTATAAGCGCGCTCCAGTACGCGCACCAGGGCGCGCACAGGGCGCACTACGCGAGTTCGCGCGCGGAAAGCTGATTGGCATCATGTGTCTGTCAACATTCCAAACAGTCTAGAGCGGCCACCATCTTGTGTCTCGGTAGGATCGAGACACAAGAGGTGGCAAAAACAAAGGGGGAAATGGCCAAAAGGGGGCAGGGTAGACCCCCCCTGACCCCCTAGGTTTGATGTGGGGGCAATTTTTTTTCGATTTTCGAGGGGGGAGCGCCCGGTACGCGCACCGGGGAGCGTACCATGGTGAAAACCCAGTGAAACAGTAAAATAATAATTTAAAGTACCAACATGTAGGTACCAATGCAGAGTCTTAAATTTAATGTACACCGTCTCCTCTGTAGATGGTACAAAGACAAAATATCGAGTTTTAAATTTCGATATACAATTATATCGAAGTTTAAATATCGATGGGACAAAATATCGAAGGTAAGTAATATCGACAGTCTTAATATCGATATTAGTATGATATCAGTAATATCGAAGTTTTAAATATAGATGTCAATAATATCGATATAATAACTTCGATGTTACTAATATCAATTTTTAAATAAATTTAGTGTATATTATATTGTATTTATTATGTTTTATTATTTATTTTTAATGTAATTTAATTAAATATTGTCTTTTACTACAGTAGCGGGTTGTGGGTTTATAGGGGAATAGGGTGGGAAGTAATTTAATTATGTTAAATTAATTATTAATTAGTAGGAATAATTAATTAATTAATTAATTGAGAATTAATTTGTAATTAATTTTAATTAATTGATTAATTGATAAATATGTTCTGTAGCAGGTTATGGGTTTATAGGGGAATAGGGTGGGAAGTAATTTAATAATAATTAATTAATTAATATATGTTAGTACATATTTTAATTAATAATTAATTGGTAATTAATGTATATTAATCAGTTAATTAATTAATATAATTTTGTACATATTTTTAATTATTAATTAGTTGGTAATTAATTAATATTAATTAGTTAATTACATTAATTAGAGTAATTTTTATTATATATAATTTGTTGTTATTCTTAATTAATTAATTTGAAAAAATAATATTAATTATTAAATTAAATTTATTACAGCTAATGTGCTAATATATTTACTTTATTGTTATTGTTAATTAATAATTAATTGGTAATTAAATAATATTAATTAATTTTGGGTAAAGGAGTATTTTTAGGGTTCAGGGTCAGTTTTCAGTTTTTGGGTAAAGGGGTATTTTTAGGGTTCAGGGTCAGTTTTCAGTTCTTGGGTAAAGGGGTATTTTTAGGGTTCAGGGTCAGTTTTCAGTTCTTGGGTAAAGGGGTATTTTTAGGGTTCAGGGTCAGTTTTCAGTTTTTGGGTAAAGGGGTATTTTTAGGGTTCAGGGTCAGTTTTCAGTTTTTGGGTAAAGGGGTATTTTTAGGGTTCAGGGTCAGTTTTCAGTTTTTGGGTAAAGGGGTATTTTTAGGGTTCAGGGTCAGTTTTCAGTTCTTGGGTAAAGGGGTATTTTTAGGGTTCAGGGTCAGTTTTCAGTTTTTGGGTAAAGGGGTATTTTTAGGGTTCAGGGTCAGTTTTCAGTTTTTGGGTAAAGGGGTATTTTTAGGGTTCAGGGTCAGTTTGGGGTTTTTGGGGTACAGGGATATTTTTAGGGTTCAGGGTCAGTTTTGGGTTTTTGGGGTACAGGGATATTATTAGGGTTCAGGGTCAGTTTGGGGTTTTTGGGGTACAGGGATATTTTTAAGGTTCTGGGTCAGTTTTGGGTTTTTGGGGTACAGGCGTACAGGGTAAAAATAAAAAAAATTACATTAAATCAATTAAATGAAATTAAAAAAAAGAAAATTACATTAAATTATTAAGTGTTTTATTTATTTTAAATGTATATGCATTAGTTTTAATTTTGTTTTAATATTTTTATTTAATATTAGTAAAAGTATATGTATTTTAAAATTATTTTTACATTATTATTAATATATTTAAAAAAACGATATTTTTAATTTCGATATTTTTGTACTACGATATTATTTGTTCGATATTTTTGTACTTACCTTTATGAAGATATGACTCCGATATTTTTGATGTCGATATTTTTGTGCCGATATTTTTGTATTTCGATATTCTGTCTGTCGATATTATGTCAGACATTCCTGTAGATATCTTGCATGTTGTTACAGAAGTTATTGTGGTATATGGAATCCATACCAGAGTCTGTCAGGAAAGCAGAAACAGATCCTTTAAACACTCCCTGAGAAGGCCTAGGGGATCATGGGTAGTCTATTCTGCTCCCTTATGATGAAAAAGAGATGTGAAATACACATTGGAGATAATATAGAGGGAGAAAGGAAGTAACTATGAGCAAACTTACTATGTAACACAAAAAAGTTGCACAGTATACTATGTCTCACTTTATATTATAATCATTTTGGTACTACTTGATGAATTACATATAAAAATGAATAATGTCTCAAACAATTTTTAATGATTAAATATACATTTATTCCAACATTAGATTGTCTGGAATTTCCTCATAATTTTCATTGCATGATTCTATTTTTTCCAAACAGTCAATTAATTGTTGGTCCAGAGAGTCATCCATGAAATCCAAGTCATCTTTTTTTTCTTCTGGATTGTTCTCAACCTTAACTTCGAAAGAAATAATATTGGATTCTTCTTTCTCTTCCATTTTCTTTCTTTAAATTGCATAAAAAATAACTATATCAGTAGAGTTAGGGTACTGTTGGGTTTAAGTTAAGACAGGTACTTCTGAGTTTTTAACAGTGAAGCAATTTTTGGGCAGTGTATGGTTTCTGGCAGAAAGTAGAACTATTAAAAAGTGCATGTGATGAAGCCTAAGTAAATTCATAATTATACCAGAGAAGCCTAACTCAATCCATATCTATAACAGAGAAGCCTATCTCAATCTATAACTATAACAGAGGGACAGTATATAACTATCAGAAAACGTTTTTCTAAATTAACTTAAAGTGCACAACATAGTTCCCCTTCCAAATTAACAACTTACCTTTGTCACAGCAGTTGAAGCTTTGAGTGAAAATCCTTTCCAAATGTACCTCAGGTAGTACTAGTCAAAATGGCTGTGTTTCCCTATCATTTTTCATATATATTCATGTACATAACCAATCAAATGTCAGCACATAAAAGTACAAAATGAAAGTAACATTTTAATTGGTTGTAAATTCTAACTTTCATATGCGTTTTTGTCATGTAATTTACCTCCGGATATTTAGAAAGGGCTACAGCCCAAATGGCTCAATGAAATTCCACCAAATTTGGAAAAAGGTAGGGACTGGTATGTAGTAGGGCCTATTCTATATTTTGTGAAAGTGTCTCCAGTGGTTTTTATGTAAATTAACTTCCCAAATTTTTGGGGAGCGCTTACCGGTGCGCGCTCTGGTACGCGCACCGGGAGAGCTACGGGAGTCCGCCATTTTGTGTTTCGGTAGAATTGAGACACAAGATGGAGGACAAACAACGTTGGGAATGGGTAAAAGGGGGCACGATAGACACCCCCTGACCCTCTCGGTTTTCTGAGGGGAGTTTAGGAGGCCCATATAGGCCAAAAAAAAATGTATTTTTTTTTTAATTTCGCGGGGGAGCGCCCGGTACGCGCACCGGCGAGCGAACTGGGGAGTGTACTTTGGTGAAAAATAGTGAAAAAAGTTAGAGTAACATAATCATTTTGAGTGATCAGAGGTAGGGTAGCCCTGAAAAGAGCTTTTGGGTTCTGTGGCTGATTTAGGTACCTACAAGTAGGTTCCAATGCACAGTTTTAAGTTCAGGAGGAATATTCTATTCCCCTCATCTTAGAAGGGCACACCATCTCCTCTGTAGATATCTTGCATGTTGTAACACAAGTTATTGTTGAATATTGAACCCATTCCATAGTCTCTCATGTAAGCAGAAACAGATGTATTTACATGTCAAAAAGTGACGCACCGGTGGCGTAAAAGTGATGAATGGCCTCATAAATGAGGCCTTCAGTCTTCTGCTCATGCGTCATATTTAATGTATGACGCATTATGTCACAAGGAGTTACAGATACGTCAGTATTTCTGGCGTACCTGTAAGCGCAAAAGTGATGCATTGCTGGAGTGTGTCACAAAAGTGATGCAACTCCAGCAATGCATCCTTTCACATGGTGCCAGCCCCATGTGAAAGGGCCTGCGTCAGTCTTATGCCTGCTGTGAGGCAGGCGCAAGATTTTGACGCAACGGTGTCCTAAAAGTGACGCAGTGAAATCTCATAGATTTCACTGCGTCACTTCTATGACCCTTTCTTGTGTCAATACGCCCCCTTTGCATACATTACACCTGGCGCATGTATAATGTGAAAGGACTTGCGTCAGTCTTTATTAACCCTTCCACACCACCATTCTTTTACTACATTTTCTTCACTTATCCACATTCCCCATGTAGACTCTCCTTCTCCTCACTCTTGTTCCCCACACTCACCTTCTTTCAGTCCCCCTACTTCACTTCCCTTCCCCTCTCATCCCTTTCTTTGCTTTCTCACTCATTTTCCTTTCCTCTCCTCTCTCACTGCACTCCACTTCAGTTACTCCTTTTGAATTTGTTAAGAATATAGCTCTTTTTTGAGAACTGAAGGAAGTTCTAAAAAGAACTGTTTTTTTTCTTTTTTTATGTTTTTTTTCAGAACAAAAACAAAAACAGGGAATGCAAAACTGCTCAACAGGAGCAAAAAAAAGGGGGAAAATTAGGGCTGGGGAAGGCAGCGGTGTTCTTGCCTCTTGTGTGCAATGAGCTTGATGCTCTGCTCACCATAGCAAAGCATTTCATCGCATTGCTTGCACTTTATAGTAATGTCACTAAAAACAGGTTGAATGTTCGGAATCATCTCCAATTCCACTGCACATCCTCTCCCTGATGTTGTGGCTCCTCCTGTAGATGTAGAGGCACCATCCCTTGGGGGATTACGTGCCAGGTCTCGGACACTCTCCCGGGCATAGTTCTGGAGGTGCCTGCGTTGGACGTGGCGAATCATTGTCGAATTGCCAAAAATGTTCCATCAAAAAACAAATATGTGTTACATGATGCCCCTGGTGTGCTGTGCGACCTTTCGGCCTGGGTTTTGGTGACTCTAAGGAGTATCATCAGCCACGGCAGACTGCACATCCTAGATCACATGCCATCTTATTAACGATAGTTTCCGCCCTCCCGACACATGCTACACTAATCTAAATTGCACCCTCTGCAAGGTCAAAACTACAAAAGGAACACACATAAGTACACTTCCTGGCCAGACAGGAACAGAACAACGCCCAGCTCCCCTTAACAATTATTTACACCCCTACGCTGGCCTGGCATATGTTATGGATAACCACAACGCCATACATCCCTCTTCCTCCACACTACCTCAAATGATATGCCGCATCCATCTTGCATATCACAATGCACAGTAAAAAAAAATGGATCCATGAGGTGTACACCATCCTGGCAATCAACACAGGCTCTAAATTGTGAGCCCTACTGCCCGTCGTCTACGTAAGGGATCCATGAGGTGTACACTCTCCTGCAATCAACACTCCATCTGAATTGTGAGCACTGCTGACCGTAGTGTTTGCTCACACAACAATGACAGCAGGTAAGCAGAGTGGCGTGGTTGCACAGGGCCTCTAATTGAGCGTGGTGTGGCGGGAGGGGTGGGGTGCTTTAACCTGGCTGCGCAGGTGCAAACAAACGATATTGTCATGCATAATGATGTGATCTTTGACCTCATTCAGTCTCATCTCTGACTCATTTTAAAGACCTGCTAGACTGTACTGCAGGCCTGAGCCAGCGGGCTGCGCTGCCCTACAGACACCTCTTGAGTGCGGTCCTGCGGAAGGGGTGGGATGCATCAGCCAGAGTGCGTACGTGTGAATAAGCGATATTGCCATGTGTTATGATGTGATCTTTGATCTTATTCAGTCACATCTCTATCTCATTTTAAAGACCTGCTGTACCATAAGGTAGGCCCGAGCCTACGGTCAGCGCTGCCCAACAGACACCTGTTGAGCGCAGCTGCGGGAGGGGTGGGGTGCATCAACCTTAGTGCGCACGTGCGAAAAAGTGATGTTGCCATGCGTAATGATGTGATCTCTGACCTCATTTAGTGACATCGGTCTAATTTTAAGGACCTGCTGGATCGTACTGTAGGCCTGAGCCAGCGGGCAGCGCTGCCCTACAGACATGTGGCGTTGGCTTTTAGGACACTTTAGTGAGCTCCTTACTAAGTGTACATGCACACAGGCTCCTGCTACTGCATTACATGTGCACGTTATGCTTCTAGCATGCGCTCTATTCCTTTGTAGGTGAACATTGGTATAACATATTATTATTTAACCTTGTGTATTCTCATGCACTCCAACTCCTCTTTGAACCACGATTACCACTAACAGTTGGTAGATCGTACTTCAAAAACAAAGGATGCACTCAACTCCTATTTTCCATCAAGCTCGAAATAAACCTTAATTTACCTCCAGACGTTTCAACCATTACAATATTTCTTCCTTTTCAGACATTCCATTGATTGCCACAAGAAGGGCAGAGCGGGAGCTGACCCCACAATGATGCCCTGGCATTCTGACACCTTCCATCGTGGTATCAAGACACAGTCCCGGACGGGAGACCTGGTCTACTGTACAAACAAAGCCCGGACTAGGAGCTTGCACCAACACATCGTGGGATACACCAGTGGTGGCAGGTGAGCAGTGAAGCTTCGGTGTGCAAGACCTGCAATTGAGCATAGTGCGGGGGAAGGGGTTGGGGTGCAGCACCCTGAGTCTACAGCTGCATGCAAGCTATTTTCCTGTAGCTAATAATGAAGGACTATATTACCAAAGGGAAACAATGTTTACAACGCAAGTTTTACATTGCACTACCATTACAACGCAGTTATTACATCGCAACATCCTTTACATCGCATGCCATTACAACGCAACCATTACGTCGCATTTTACTACAACGCATACCATTTCAACGCATGTCACTACAGCTCAGTAATTACGACCCATACCATTACATCACAGAGTACCCTTACACTATCCAACACTTACCCATCTGTTGCTCCCCCTGGAGTTAAAATAGTAATTTTTACCCCTATACTATCCAACACCTACCCTACTGTTGCACCCCCTGGAGTTAGAATAGGAATTGTTACCCTTATACTATCCAACACTTACCATAAATGTAATGTAATGGTATGCGTTGTAATAGTATGCATTGTAAAGGTAGTATGCGATGTAATGGAATGCGATGTAAAGGTAGTTTCTTAAAATGCGATGTTGTGTCATGCGATGTCATGGAATGCGTTGTAAAGGATGTTGCGATGTGAAAAATTAGTTGTAAAGGCATGCGTTGTAACGTCATACAACCATTATCAAAAATCGGCGATAACATTATCACCACTTTAGCGCCAGGAAACTGCTGCTAAAGCAGTGATAAGGGGTTGATAATATGCCCTTGTGAATTCCCATAGAAGCCCAGGTTCACACCAGAACCTATACTTCTAAGGGAATTCACAAGGGCATATTATCAACCCCTAATCGCCACTTTACCGGCAGTTTCCTGACGCTAAAGCGGCGATAATGTTATTGCCCTTCCTTGATAATATGGCCCGTAATCTCTGGCCTCATGTACTTCATTTTAAGGACTTGCTGAACCACAATCTTTCTCGCGGACCCCAGCGTCCTAGACAAACGGGTGACGGGAGGGTAAACACTAAGGGCTGGGTGCAATAGGTCGATGCTCTGTCTACTCCTCACTCTCTTCAGTTGACTCTCCCTCCCCTTCTCCCTTCCACCCACTCCCCCTCCCTTCCATTCTCACTATGGTCCTTTCATTCGGACTACTTTCCTTTAACCTCTTCCACATAGCACACATACTTATGTTTCATTTCTGTCTTGCAGGTTTCCTACGCTGCTTCCACTGGAGTCCAACCCAGGCTTTTTTTATCCTGTTTCTTCTATTAAATTTATATTTATATTTATTTGTGTTTTAATAAAGGTTACTTTATTCAAATAAATAACTGAGTGTATAGGTCTTCTTTTTCTGAAAACATTTGTCTATTATTTATTGTGAAAATCATCTATTTATAGGAGATTTTAAGGACAACATTATTTAATATTAGAGTGCACCTACCAAACATATTCTAACTGACTATTAAACAAATGAAGCCTATGTAATTGTAAAACTGCAAGAGTTCTATAAGTGTTTCACTTTATAACACCATAAGTACTGCACGTGTGATTACAGAACAAATAAGGCACTGCCTAGGACCACCGAAGCTTCAGGGACTGCAGAGGCCCACCCTGCATATTTTAATAAAGACCTGGAGTGTGGCGATCCCTGGACTTTAGTTGGCCTTGAACACCCCGAACAATTAGTAAACAATACCCAGGAAGGGTGTGCTCCCCTAGGCTGCAAAACGTCTCTGTGCCCTTCCGTGCCTCATTTACATGTGTCCCCAGTCCTACAGAGACCCCACAATATAATAATTGGATTGGCCATGGAACATTACCCACCAGGGGCCTCATTTAAAAGAACGGGTGAGACCCCAATTTTTTTTTGTTCTTTTCTCTCCATTTTTACTATCCGCATCCTCTCTATTACAGAAATACAAGGTTTTCCACCTCTCAATTAAAGTAGTCCAACAATTATTTGCTATCACAGGGTAGAAGCCATGCACCACCCTCTAATAGCAAACACAAATATCCCGCAAATGCACACCCCTGGACATTGTATGAGCTGCGTCTGAGAGGTCTCCCTACTTAGGACCATGATGCATTTGTTAGTATAAACGCATACTAACACTACTTACAGACGTGTAGTACAGCAACCAGAATGTAGTGAAGAAGCAGAGGAAGCACAAAATCTAAAAATATAAATCGTACCAGAAGTCGGATGACATTGTTCAAAGAGCCGACAACCCTGGCATGAGTAGAAACAGCTACACGAAGAAAACGGGGCTTCAGCACAACGCAAGAATTTTTGAAATATTGGTGAGTGGGGCCTTATTTTTACCTTCTCCCACTTGTTGCCAAATTTATGTAGTGAAGAGGCGGACAGCAGTGGATCCAATAAATAGATTAATTACAAGAAAACAAGACATCTGAAACAACCACCAACAGGAGCAGACAGCAAAGCAACCGACTAATCCAGCACCGTGTACAAACTCTGCAAGGTTTCCCTCATGACATCCCTACATTCTAACATTACATACTTAGATTCTAGTAGAATTACATACTAACATTCTACTATGACTTACATTGGAATACTACACAGAGCATATGACTTTACAGCAATGAGCTCATGATTTTATCCACGAGTCTTGAGACCGGTAGGGGTAAGTCTTTTGTTCCCACTCCCTATATTGTATAAACGTAAACTAACACTTCTTCCACAGGTATGCTACAGCACCCAGAGCATATCACTTTACAGCAATGAGCTCACAATTTAGGCTCACGGTTTAATCCCCGAATCTTCACACCAGTAGGGGTGAGTAGTTCGCTTCCCACTCTCCCTATACACTATAAAAGCATACTAACACTATTTACACACTTATACTACAGCGGCTACTATACTACAACGCCCAGAGCCCATCACCTTACAGCAATCAGCTCAGTTTCATCCCCAAGTCTTCACACCGGTAGGAAGTAGCTACTTCGCTTCTCCCTTCCTGTATACTATTAACACACAGTAGCGGTCAGTAGTTCGCTTCTTACTCCCTGTATGGTATAAACGCCTACTAACAGTACTTGCAGATGTATGCTACAAACACCAGACCACATCCCGTTACAGCAGTGACCTCACGGTTTAGACTCTCGGTTTCATACCCGAGTATAGCACTATATCATATCAGCACCATATCATTCTGAGCAACACCGCACTTTCAGGCTGTTAACAGTGATAACTACCTACTGGCGACCAGAACAAATTACAATAGTTCCTTGATTCTTTTAGCTTTCAAAACTTCTCTCCATTACTGTCTTTCTACTTTTCCATTTAAACAGTTTTTTTAATATTCAAGTACACATCGAAGGCAGAAATACAACGTATTCTATCAACACACTTTATAGAACATTCGACAACATGTGGAGGTTAAAAATTCATCAATATTTTAAAATTTAATGATATATTTTTGCAACATTTTCTCGAACATTTAACGGCACATGCAGGTTAAAAGTTCACGATTATTTTAAGTACGAACAGTGCCTTCCAAATGCAAGTAGCAGGTGTGGTTTAGTTGAACAAATATTATCCTATAATATGTACTCCAAGTGCAAACTGCTTTTTCTTAACCAATCACAAAGATACTTTTCCACAAAACGAATGTGCACCCTACTTTTAAAAAACAATGCTTTTCATCTCCCAATCAGGTACCGTTTTGTATGCAGAAAGACGAAACAAAACTAGTCCCTATCTACAAAAATATCTCTTATTCTACAAAGGAACTGCATGAGCTACAGACATCTTTCCATACCTTTCAGTCATACCTTCAAAATGCTAGTGTGGATCGTAGGACATAATTGTGTTTTCTGGTGGAAGAGGTATGCAGAACAGAGACGTACTGACTTAGAATTAGGTTTACAAAATGTGGACATTAAATGGTTTGGACAGAGAGGACTGAAGCGGCACCAATTGTTGCCTTTGGTTAAAACCTGTTTGCATCTCCAACACCTTGACCTCATGATTGTGCACTGTGGGGAAATGACCTAGGCACATTGACTTGGGTAGGTTTGGAAATGCTTATAAAGGACACCTTTGGGCAATTGATGTTACTGTTGCCTCAAACTGTCTTTGTATATTCCAATATATGCCAAAGACAGAAGTGAAAATGGTTCAAACAATGTTGTCCTCAGATTGAAAAATCTCGGAAAAAAGTCAACAAAGCTGTATCTGCATACCTCAGAGACCACAAAATGGTCTCCATCCACAACAACAACATACGTTTTGATATGGCAGATGTATACAGAATTGATGGAGTACACTTCACAGATCAGGGAAACCGGGATTTCCTGAATAACTTAAAGCTGTGCATCCGCAGTTATATGTAGCTCCAACTAAAGAACACAAGGGCTCTTTTTAGAGACACCCTATAACTTACAACTTAGGCCCGCTATTTTAGGGCCATATAACGCCAACTTCTGCACCCTCGACAGAATGTATTCTCCACACAGCTGTGGCACAGCAGCCAGACCATCTCACTTTGCTGCACACACCTCTCGCTTTGATCCCCAGCTCTACTCAACCAAAGGGGTGAGTAGTTTGCGCTTTACTAATACTGTATTGATTTACCTTCACACTCCCTATACAACACCACCTAAGCACCATACACAAGCTACAATGTTCTAAACAAAAGTTCATCCAAGTAGCTATAACTACATGCTGACACTACTAGCAGAGATGTAGCACAGTGGCCAGAGTACATGACTTCATAGCATATGACACACAGTTTGGGCTCATGCTCCCTTCTGTGCTGCACGAATTTTGCTGCGGTGCTGAACGTTCTATTGGGCCTATGGAACCATGACGAAACGGTTCCGTCATAAGCACAGGCCAACCGACGCTCATGACGGAACCGTTCCGTCATGAGCATGTAAGGGGTTAATCCGCGACTCCGCCAGCAGCTCAGCTCAGCAGCATGAGACTCTAGACAATACCTCACATATATTCCGTACCCCAGAACTTTCATACCAGTGCGGGTCAGTAGTTTGTCCTAGTAGTTATAAACACATGCAGACACTACTTCCACAATTGTGGTGCAGCGGCCACAGCATGTGACTTCACAGCATAAGACACACAAATTGGGCTCACCCTTTAATCCCCGAGTCCCGCACCAGCTCACCTTACCTGCAACAGACTCTATGCAATACCTCACTTAATTTCCGTAGCCCACCACTTACACACTGGTATCAGTGAATACTTCGCTTTGCACCCCCTCTATAGCACACCCTAAACACCCCACAGAGGTTACAGTGCTCCTACCTTCCTATTTACCACTTTTTCCTGCCTTTTTTCCAACTTTTTCCCCTCCTAATCCCTTCAGCGGAATCATAAAAAGGTGGGCAACATTTTCTAGTTGCAACTGCTCGCACCGCTCGCAGCCAATCAGCAGCAAGCTTGTGCTCGTAACGCCTCAGCCAATCAGAAGGCAGAATTCCCAAATATCGATATCTGTAAATTTCGATATTTCTTAAAATCTACTCAACTAATTTACACCAAATAAACAAAAGTGTACTTTCTAGACCAAGGCCCTTCTCCCTGCCACATTTGGGGTAATTCCCTTCACCCGTTCGTCCTGTAGCCTTGTCTAAAGTTTCCTATAGAAATTAACATGGATAAAAGACGTTTTGGGACCCCCATTTTTTCTCGCCCCTCCTTAACGAATCACCCCCAAACTTTCAACATAGGAGCTGATATCAACAAAGAATTCGTTTTGAAACATTTGTGAAGATTCGTCAATCAGCGCCAAAGTTATTGGGAAAAAAATGTTATGAATTTCCTATGAATAGGTCCTAACTATAACTACCTACTGGCAACTGCCAGTAGGTATTGTATATATATTTTTTTTCAGTGAAAAAACCCCAGGTTTCAGGGGTGTTATAGTTAGTTGGACATTTCACTCGTACAAAACCCTTGAAATTCCCCCTTTATAGATAGTTGTACTAACTATAACTCACGCGCTCCCAATCCACGGCTGATGATGTCACATATTACATCATTCATGACATGGTCAGTGACATCACTGATGACATCACTGATGACATCTCAAATGACATCACTGATGACATCAATGATGACATCATCCATTGAATTTGGTTTGCTTTGTTATTTAAATAAGTAATATATATATATATATATATATATATATATATATATATATATATATATATATATTACCTACTGGCGGTCGCCAGTAGGTATATATAGTTAGGATTTTTTCCCTATGGGATTTCTGAAAATTCTATGTCTAATAACTTTGGCGTTTGTGGACGGAATCGGCTGAAATTTTCAGGAAAATGGCACATTTTGTTTCTGAGCAGCTCCTGGAAATTTTGGGGGGGGGTTCGTCAAGGGGGGGCCGAGAAAAAAGGGGGGTCCCAAAACGCGTTTTTCCCATGTTAATTTCCATAGGGCGGTTGGACTCACTTTTAGCCCGAACGGCTGAATGGATTTCCACGAAACTTGGCAAAATTGTAGGGACTGTTAGCCCGATGTGCCTTTGCTAGGTCTCAATATATGTGCTTCAGTGGATTTTGAGAAATTAACGTTGAAATCAAGATATATATCTGTAACAGCGCTGCGGGCAGCGATCCGGTTAGCGAACTTTTCGCGTATCAGAACTTTGCGATGCGAAGCTGATTGGCCCTCCGGTGTCTGTCAACATTCTAAACAGTCCGGAGCGGCCGCCATCTTGTCTCTCGGTAGGATCGAGAGACAAGAGGAGGCCAAAACAAAGGGGGAAATTACCATAGGGGGCATAGTAGATCCTCGTTGACCCCCTAGGTTTTATGTGGAGGTTTTAAAAGGGCCTAGGAGGGTCAAAAAAAATTTTTTTTTTTTTTTTTTGCGTGGTAAGCGCCAAGTTCGCGAACCGGAAAGCGTTCTGGGCAGCGTACTATAAGGATAAAAGAATGATAGACTTTTCTAATACTGTATGTTAATTATTTGTTGTTTTTGTTTGTTTTTTTTATTTATTTATTTATTTTGATTAAAAAAAAATTTCTGGGTCAGAATTTTCATAGTTCATTAAAACTTCCAGCATTACATCATCTGGAATCTCGTCAAACATGCATGTTTCTATGTCTTGTAAGCTTTCAATAAATTGTTCATCAAAAGATTCATCCATAAAATCTTCATCCAAATTTTCTTCAGTTAAAATCTCCTCTGTTGTAATGTCGAAGGAAACATTGATTTTTTTGTGCTCCCCTTCCATTTTTTTGCTGTAAATTGCATAAAAAAATAATTATATTAGAAGAGTTAGGGCACTGTTGGGTTTAAGTTCAGACATGTAGTTCTGTTTTTTTAACAGTGAAGTTAAAGTAAGTAAATTCATAATTATAGCAGAGAAGTGTAAGTCAATCAATAAATATAACAGAGGAGCTTATCTGTATCTATAACTATAGCAGGGGGACAGTAAATAATTATCAAAAAACGTTTTTACAAATTAATTTAAAGTGCCACTTACAAATTATCAATTTACTTTACAGGGAGGTGAAAAGGCTCTTCAAATGTAGTTCAGGAAGTAGCAGTGAAAATGGCTGTGTTTCCTTCTCTTCCTTTATATATATTCAGGTATATAACCAATCAAATGTCAGGTAATAAAAATTGAAAATGAAAGTAAAATTTTCATTGGTTGTCAATTCCAATACTTTAGATGTGTTTTGTGAAGTAATTTACCTCAGGGTATTTAGATAGGTCTACAGGCTAAATGGCTAAATGAAATTTCAATCAAATTTGTGAGAATGAAAGGGATTGTTATGTAGTATGAGCTAATCTATATTTGGTGAGAGTGTCTCTAGTTGTTTTTCTGTAAATTACTTTCCCACCTTTTTTTAGGACCGCTTTCTGGAAAGCGGCCCGGTTAGCGAACCTTAAGCGTCACGGGAGTCCACCATTTTGTGTTTCGGTCGCTTTAAGATACAAGATGGAGGGCAAATAATGTTTAGAATGGGTAGAAGGGTTCATGGTAGACTTATCTTGACCCCCTAGGTTTTCTGAGGGTGGCTGAGGAGGCTTATATGTGCGGAAAAAAAACATTTTTTTTAAAAATTCCGCGAGGTTAGCTTTCGGTTAGCGAACCGGGTAGCGCCCCGGGGAGCGTATTTTGTGGAAAATTAGTGAAAAAAGTTAGAAAAAAATAATAATTGTGAGTGATCAGATGAAGGGTAGCTCTGAGAAGAGCTTTTGGGTTTATGGTACATTTAGGTACTTATAAGTAGGTACCAATGCACAGTCTTAAATTCAGAATGAAAATTCTGTTGCCCTCATCTGAGAAGTGAACTCCATCTCCTCTGTAGATATCTTGCATGTAGTAACGCAAGTTATTGTTGTACAGGGAGCCCATTCCATGGTCTCTCGTGAAAGCTGAAACAGATTTGTTTACATGCTTCCTCGCTTTCTCAATTTGTGGAGAAAATTGGTTGGACCACCTCCATTTCTGTCTTTGGCATATATTGGAATATACCAAGGCAGTTTGAGGAAAAAGTGCCATTAATTGCTCAAAGGTGTCCTTTAAAAGCATTTCCAGACCTACCCCTGTCAAAGTGCCCAAATCATTACCTCCACAGTGCACTATTAACAGGTCAGGTTTTGGCAAATGCATAAAGGTTTTCACCAATGGTATCAATTGGTGACATTTTAATCCTCTTTGGCCCAACCACTTAATTTCCACATCTTGTAAATTGAGGTTGTGTAAATTTCTGTTCTCAGCATACCTTTGAGCCCAGTGGATGTAACTATGTCCAACAATCCAGACCTTAAACATGGTGGGAGAAGGTTGGGCTGCAGTCAGATGAAGTGTGGTAATGAAAGGGCAGTTGAAACAGTAGGAGTTTGTAAAGAAAAAAAACTGTGGATTTCCAATGCTAATGATTCATTAGCAGTGATTGGTGCATTTCCATTTCTGAAAACAGAAAGTTAGGGTGCATGGATGTGTTCTTTGAAAGATGTAATTTGAATGATCAAGGAAGAAACTTTTAATGAAAGATTGCACTGGATACGCAGGTGCACTGAGAGTTCAGAGTTCAATTGAAACATTGCTGTGTGAATTTGCAAACATGAGAGGTCTTCCAGGAGGTCGTTGCTATGGAAAAAAGGCAGAGAGGGCAGAGGGGGGAAGGGTTTTGATTTGAAAAAAGTGAGGGAAGAGTTATGATTGGCTAATATGAGAGATATGTGAAATGAATATCTGTATTTCTGTGCTTTCAATAGCTGCAGACTCTGGAGTGCATCCTTTTTCTTCTGCTGAAGACAATTTGGTGTATTTCTGAGACTGTTTTCAAAACTCAAAAAGTATTTGCTAAGGTGAGAAAAGATTTATTTATTTTAGATAGAGAATAGTATGAATTAAGGAGAAAATGATGAAGAAAGCTGTGTTTTTAAACTGGGGCTTTGTCTGTAGTGATATAGAAATAGATTTTGTTACTTTGAGAAATTGTAATTGCATATTCGGTGTAGCATTCTGGAATGCAGTAACACAAGTTATTGTTGTATATGAAGCCCATTCCATGGTCTCTTATGTAAGCTGAAACACATATGTTGTTTATAAAAACCATTTTTGAAATCAATTACATTTCTGGATATGTACTGCTAGAGCTTCATAGGTTGTTTTGGGTCATATTTATAAGGCATTTGAGTGTCTTTGATGTTATTTTTTCCTTTTTAAATGGAAAGCATTCCTCATGGGGCAAGTGTCTTGTAAATACGCTCCCACCTGCGCTTGGCAAATTTAGATTTTGATTATGGGAGTTACATAGCCATGTTAATAATGTCGAAAAAATGGTGCTAGGACATTCCAGAAAACGCTTTCATGTGTCTCAAGGACATTTTCAGTCATTTCCTCTTGAATGCAGGTATACAATTGATTTATATGCTGTGTTTAAAAACGATTCTTTTCTATGATGGTATTTTTTCCTTTTTAAATAGAAAGCGTTCCTCATGGGGCCCTGAGCAGTTCTTAGCCATGTTATTTAATGGGAGGTGGATAACATGGCTAAGAGCATTTGCTGGAAAATGCATGAATATCGCTGACTTTTCAGCGATATTCATGCATTGCGGCCGTTTTTTTTCGCATTTGCGAGCAGTTCTTAGCCATGTTATCCAATGGGAGGTGGATAACATGGCTAAGAGCATTTGCTGGATAATGCATGAATATCGCTGACTTTTCAGCGATATTCATGCATTGCGGCCATTTTTTAACGCATTTGCGATAAACCTTGCTAAGGAGAAAATGATGAAGAAAGCTGTGTTTTTAAACTGTGGCTTTGTCTGTAGTGATATAGAAATAGATTTTGTTACTTTGAGAAATTGTAATTGCATATTCGGTGTAGCATTCTGGCATGCAGTAACACAAGTTATTGTTGTATATGAAGCCCATTCCATGGTCTCTTATGTAAGCTGAAACAGATATGTTGTTTTTAAAAAACATTTTTGAAATCAATTACTTTTCTGGATATGTACTGGTAGAGCTTCATAGGTTGTTTTGGGTCATATTTATAAGGCATTTGAGTGTCTTTGATGTTATTTTTTCCTTTTTAAATGGAAAGCATTCCTCATGGGGCAAGTGTCTTGTAAATACGCTCCCACCTGCGCTTTGGCAAATTTAGATTTTGATTATGGGAGTTACATAGCCATGTTAATAATGTCCAAAAAATGGTGCTAGGGCATTCCAGAAAACGCTTTCATGTGTCTCAAGGACATTTTCAGTCATTTCCTCTTGAATGCAGGTATACAATTGATTTATATGTTGTGTTTAAAAACGATTCTTTTCTATGATGTTATTTTTTCCTTTTTAAATGGAAAGCGTTCCTCATGGGGCCCTGAGCAGTTCTTAGCCATGTTATCCAATGGGAGGTGGATAACATGGCTAAGAGCATTTGCTGGATAATGCATGAATATCGCTGACTTTTCAGCGATATTGATGCATTGCGGCCGTTTTTTATCGCATTTGCGAGCAGTTCTTAGCCATGTTATCCAATGGGAGGTGGATAACATGGCTAAGAGCATTTGCTGGATAATGCATGAATATCGCTGACTTTTCAGCGATATTCATGCATTGCGGCCGTTTTTTATCGCATTTGCGATAAACCTTGCTAATAGCAAGGTTTATCTGCGATAAAAATCGCCGATGTGCGGCGATAATTTTTGTCTCTAAACAAGTTATCGCTAGTTGTTGGTAATATGCCCCCGGGTTTTTGTTTGCAGGAATCGGGAGGCGGGAGAGTAGCACTGAAATCAGTAGTCTGACACCTGAATCGGGAGGGTTGGCATGTCTGGATTCTCTACAGCTAGGGCCATAAACTACATCCGCAGGGCTAGGTGATAGCCTGGGACCGGCCTGGCATGTAAAATGGCTGCCGTGCACGACAAAATTGTGGCATTGTAAAAAAGGCAAGATGGCGCAGACAATGTTTATCAATAAGGATTCATTTATAACAAAATATTTTATCGCACTGACAAATTGGTGGTCAACACTTCCTGATTTCCTTCGAATCGAACGTTAACAGACGTCACGCAGCAAAAAAAAAAAAAAAGCTCACGCACAGCCGCTGGAACACATGTATCAACATATATGAGCCTCCTCAGCCACCCTCAGAAAATATAAGGGATTAGGATACGTCTCCCGCACCCCCTTATACCTAGTAATTTAATTAAAACGAAGTACAAAATGGTCTCCCGCACCCCCTTATACCTAGTAATTTAATTAAAACGAAGCACAAAATGGCGAATTCCCGTTTCGCCAGCAGTTTGCGGCCCAGTTCGGTGTTCGGGAAGCGCTTCTACCGTGAAAAATATATTTTTTTTATTTTCCCCACGGGACCCTTTAAAAACCCCAACAACATTCCTAGGGGGTCAAGAGGGGTATACCTTGCCCCCTTTCATTAAATTCCCCCTTCGTTTTTCACCTCTTCTTCTCTCTCGATCCTACAGAGAGATAAGATGGCGGCCGCTCCGGACTGTTTAGAATGTTGACAGACACCGGGGAGCCAATCAGCTTCGCATCGCAAAGTTCCGTTTCGCAGGTGGGAGCGTATTTACAAGAAACTTGCACCATGAAGAACGCTTTCCATTTAAAAAGGAAAAATAACATCATACACACTCATATGCCTTATAAATATGACCCAAAACAACGTATGAAGGTTTAGCAGTACATATCCAGAAATGTAATTGATTTCAAATAATGACTTACTTCATTGGTAGGCCTTCACATGTATTATCTCCTTTGTTTTCTTCAGTGAAAATCTTATCTGCAACCATGTGTTGGCCTCACCTCAAATAAACAAAACAGGCGATGGACTGAATGAGGATCAATGACATACATTCACCCCAGTCCAAAGATCTGGGCCTAAACAAACCTTTAGATAGGCCACACCTTATCGTCATCCTGAATTAATCATTTAAAATATTAGGGAGAGATTTATGATTGTTGTATGCCTGTTTTGTACCACTGTGTGTCATTTTTGTGATGCAGTGCTGGTGCAAAAGATTTGCTATGTTAAATAATAAGTAGGGCATTAAGTTTTTGATGGCTGTTATTCATTTACTGTTTGGTAATAGTGGTTAATAACATTTTTTATTATATTTTTCCACAGATTCAACTGCAGATCTTTTCATATTTTGAAAAATGCCTACGAAAAATAGAATTAGAAAGGCTAGAAAACGTCAAAGACAGCAGGATGATCTTTTATTGCAGCAGTCCTCTTCCCCAAATACTTATCAAAACACCAAGAAAGCTCTGGGTAAGAGCACAAAATCATTCTTAAGAAATATTTTTAGTAAAAAAAGTATTTATCGCAAAAATGTTTCAGTTCACAAAAAGAAGAGCAATTTAAATGGAAAGGAAAGACCCATCCAAAATGTTACTGGTAGAGGAAGAGATAACTCTGTGCATGATAGTAGAAGGAAACAACAGTTTAGGGACATTCGAAAACGAATGTTCCGTAACAGGATAATAGTTAATTTATTAAAAAATATTAAGAAAGGCCAACAGAAAGCGGCATTTTATAAGAAGAAGAAAAATGTAGAGAAAATTATTGATCATGCTTTTGAAATTAAGCGAAAGTTGTTTATTTTGGTAATCAATAGAATTAGGAAACTAAGCAAGGTAATTTCTGATTTCAAAACAAACAGTAGATGGAAGAGAGTAGTAAATCGTAGTAACTTTTGTGAAGTTTTTTCCGGAGAATGGATGCATAGTTCAAGTTCTGAGGCATTTTTTAATGAGGAGAGTTATTTTCAGGATAATGATTTGGTGTTTGCAGTTGACACCAGTGGTCGAGCTTATGAAGTGAAGGATGGTTGTCCAGTTGAAAAAGAAAAACTTGTGACAACAGAGACAGAAGAGGTGCTAAGTGATGAGGTTTTAGGAAGACGTCCTAAGGGTCCTGTGTACATTTGGAAGTGTAGTTCTATTTGCAGTGTGCGACAGGTTTCCATGAATTTGCTTTGTGATTTTATACGGACATTTAATAAGAAAAGTTTGAAGCAGAAAATGAAGTTGTTGCAAGATTTAGATCCTTGCAGAGTGAGACAAATGACAGGTTTGCGTGGTCATTCACTGGCTTGTCTTTCCAGGAGAGTATTCCAGAGTGTTTTTCATCATTTCAGGATGCTAGCAGTGCATCATAATAAAGTGAGAAAATTAGTGAGAATGTTGTATTATGCTAAGAGTCCAGCAATTATGCTTAAACAATTATGTGCTGCTCTTTTGCATGGTTCTGAAATAGATGTGAAGAATATTTGTGAAGAAATTGAGTTTTGTTACTTTAGTAGTAAAGATGAGAATGTTCAAATTGACCCTGAAGTAGAGGGTAATGTTGAAGATAATGTACAGGTTTCCAGTACAGATAATTTTCAGAAGGAAATTGCCACGTTTCAGATGAAATCAAGTGAGAGGCCTAATTTCACTTGTGTATGTTGTCGACGCACTTATTATAAGAATCAGACTAAGGTAGTGGATTTATATGCAAAAAGTGAAAGGGAAAATAATAGTGAATGGAAGGATTTTGCCACATACTTGATGGTAGAAAATTATTTTGATTTGGGATCGGATCAACGTGTGTGTACTTATTATTGTAATAAATTAAACCAAAACCAGATGCCTGCTAGGGCAGTTCATAATAATCTGGAATTGGTTGAGATTCCTTCTGAATTGAAGGATTTAAATACTTATGAATCTATTTTGATTCAAAGTATCCATCCCTTTCAGGCTATTGTAAGAATGGAGCCAAAGACAGGGAAGTTGCCTCCAGCAGATTTACAGAGAGGATTAAAGGGAAGAGTTGTTTATTTGCCTCTAGATTTGAACAAAAACATTAACACAATTGGAATAGAAAAAGTGGAAGAGGAACCTCTGGTTATCTTGGTTAATGGGGTTCCGACAAAGAATAAGAAAATATGGCAAGATTTAGTGGATGTTAGGAAAGTCAAAAAGGCAACAGTGTATTTGAAGAAAAATAATAAGTACTATAAGAATGTATATGTTGCAGAAGAGGAAGTAAGTGATGAAGAGGATAGCGATTTGTGTGCTGGCCAAATTGAGAAAGTAGAGGCCTCTAAAAGTGAAGAAATATATGAACATTATAGTGTTCATCCTTTGCATTCCAAGGAAGTCATGGGGAATGCTATTGAGTTGTTTCAAATGAAACAAGCCAAAGGGAGTCCCATTAGTGTTTGGGAGGAAAGTTTGGAAGCTCGGTGTTTCCCACAGCTATTTCCCACAGGTCGAGGAGGAAGATATGATGAGCGATCTCATCAAATTCCTGCGTCTGAATACCGGACTTTACGATTGTATGCAGAAGATCCTAGGTTTCGTCAATGCATTCCCTATTTGTTTCATCTCCTGTTTGAAAGCGATCTGTCTGGACTGTCATATGCAGTGAACCACATCTTAAAAAGTGGTATACAGATGCGAAATATCTCGGCAAGGGACTTTATGCATAAAGTCAATGTCCAAGACAGTATTTTGGATTCTCACTTAATTAATCTCATGGCGTGTCAGCGTGGTACTAATGAGTACTGGTACCGTCGTCATGGTGATTTAAAATGTATGCTGAGGAACTTAGGAACTCCGACATGGTTCCTCACTCTGAGCTGTGCCGAGTATGGCTGGGAAGACTTACTTGAATTTCTACGAGAGGCAAATGGAAATATTGAAAACATTGAATTCAAGACACCTGGAGAACTGTGTTCTTTGGATCCTGTGAATGTATGCAGGTACTTCAATCATAGATTTGAAGCTATGATGTCTTTCATCACAAATAAGAAGAATCCACCTCTTGGAGAGGTGTTGGATTTCTTCTGGAGAAAGGAGTACCAAGCAAGAGGTGCTCCTCATATACATATGTTGTTGTGGATCAAGGATGCACCTAAATTTGGAACAGATCCGGATGACTTAGTGATGAATTTCATAGAACAGTATTCTACGTGTGCTGTTCCAAACGCAACGGAGAAGAAAAGCCTAAGAGAACAAATTCTACGTTTCCAAAGCCATCGTTGTGGAAAGTACTGTCGTCGTAAATTCAGAAACAAGGACAAGTTCTACACCAAATGTCGTTTCAACTTTCCACGACCGGTGATTTCTAAAGGAAAAGTGAACAGTTTGATGTCTTCACTGCGACATAATGTGACGAGGAAATCACCCAAAAATACATACAATTTGAAAAGGAACGAAGAGTCCAAGTACATCAACGACTACAACCCAGTGATTTTGTCCATGTGGAATGCTAACATGGATATACAGTTTGTGGGTGACAACTGTATGGCTGTGGCTCGGTATGTGACATCTTACATCATCAAAAAAGAAAAGACAGAACTGAAGGATATGTGGGAGGACATTTCCCATGAAAAGAGCCTCAGCAAGAAGTTGTACAGTTTCAGTCTGAAGATGTTGTCGCATCGAGAAATCGGAGCTTACGAATGTTCAGATCGATTGTCTTCAGCAAGTCTCTATGCCAAATCCAGGAGTATTGTTTGGGCGAGTCTTGGTCTTGCTGCAACGCGAAATCGGGTTCTAAAACCTGTCCGGGAAATTGAATATTTGGCAGAAAAGGAACCAAACAGTACCGACATTTTGAAGACCAACATGTTGGATACATATTATCCAAATCGAAGCAGTCACCTTGAGAATGTTTGTCTATATGAGGTTCTACAAAATTATATATTCAAGAGGAACATCAAAGAAGATATTGAGAAAGGAGTGTATGCTGTAATTGGAAGTGAGGGATGCCTGGTCAAGCAAAGAAAATGCCAATTAGTAAACCATCGAAAATTGAGTGGCGAATCTCCAGAAAAAAAGGAGTTTTTCTATTTAGCACTTTTGCAACTTTTCAAGCCTTGGCGTGCAGAAGAGGAACTGCTTGGAGATTTCCTCTGTTACGAAGACTCTTTCACTGCTGCTAAGGATACCATAGAATGTCCTGCTTTTCCCAAATATCAAGAAATGCTAACTTTGGAAATTGAGCAGGAAGCAACGATTGCAGCCGAGATTGCCAGAGACAGTTCTCAGGACAGTCAGAGTTCTGTTTCATTGAGTCAAGATCCACTTGGAGGACCTATTATCGAAAATGAAGCTGCCACTGCTATGAATGAAGTGGAAAGAGCCATGGCACATGCTCAGGAGGATTCAGTTAACTTAGAAGACTTGGAAAAACAACTCAACGTTGAGCAGAGGAAAATATATGATGAAGTTACCAAGCAAATTGAGCATGGATTAAGTCATGAGAAGAAAGAGTGCTCATGTACATCGTTGAAGCCTGTCCGACTGTATGTGAGTGGAGAAGCGGGAACTGGAAAAAGTTTCCTCATTAAAGCAATTTCATGCTATCTGCAGGAAAGGACTGAGTCATCGCTGTCTTGTGTTGTCACCGCTCCTACTGGACTTGCAGCACATAACATTAAAGGTATTACTTTGCATCGTCTACTGATGCTGCCGGTGGAGCATGACAACAAATTACAATACCACAAGTTATCTGGGGATGCTTGCTGTGAAGTTTCAAGAGTCTTGAGGAAAATGAAACTACTTATCATTGACGAAGTAAGCATGGTTTCCAATGTCATGCTTGCCTTTGTGCATTTGAGAATGCAAGAAGTACTTAAAACTGAATATGATGTGTTATTTGGTGGCAAACACATCATTGTTTTCGGAGATCTTCTGCAGCTGACACCAGTAAAAGGACAACCTGTGTTCAAAATACTCACGCATGAAGATACCAGGAAGTGCCTAGGGAGCATTGGCAACGTCAATATATGGTTAAACTTCAATTATGCTGAACTGCATGAAAATATGCGTCAGGCAAAAGATGAAGATTACAAGAATATTCAACAAGATATTAGAATTGGAAAAGTGACCGAGCATGGAAAAGAAGCTTTAAATGCACGATTACTTTCAAATTTATATCCCGAACAAGCGATTGTGGCTGAGAATATTTTTCAGAAAATTACTGAGAAGAAATCCGGAATATGTTTGATGCCAACTCTTGCAGAATGTGCCATCTTCAACAACAAAATGTTGAATTTAGAAAAGCAAGAGATTGTGAAACTTGAAGCTATTGACAAAATAGAGCATATGGGATCAACAATTATTTTGTCAGAGAATTTGAAATCAAAATTGGATTCATTAGAGAAGACTATATCTAAAACAGCGTGTTTTGAAAAGACTTTGAATGTGTGTTTAAATTGCCGAATCATTTTGAGAAGGAATTTACATGTTGAAAGAGGTCTGGTAAATGGATCAATGGGTAATGTTGTTGATTTTGAGAAGTACAGAAATAGAGATGGAATAGAATTTTTAAAAATTAAATTTGATGGCATTGAGGAAGTACAGCTAATTGGTCGTTGTTCTGCTAGGTTTTTGCTTGTTAAAGACTTATATGTTCGCCGTAAACAGTTTCCTGTTTGCTTGGCATATGCGGTAACAATCCATAAATCGCAGTAGTAGACAGTGCATTGGTGAATATTGGCAGTTCTGTGTTCAAGGAGGGTATGGCATATGTGGCATTGTCACGAGTTAGAACTTTATCAGGATTGTACTTGATTGACTGTGATGTCACAAACATTTGTGCGGATCTAGATTGTGTTAAGGAATACAATAGGTTAAGAAGAGAGTATGCGCCACATTTGCCTCAATATCCTTTGTTTGAGAAACGTGTGGTAGGCCGGAAACGTAGAAATATCAGTAATAGTAGGGAGGTTGTTGCAAAAAGACTAAAAGTCAATGAACCGAAAATTGTTAGCAGAAAGAAAGTGGATTCTGTTGAAGATGTTGTCGGTTTTCAATTTGAAAACAGTTCTGGTGTCAACTGCTATGCAAATGTAGTGGTTAATGTTCTCTTTTCACTAGAGAGTTTAAAAGAACAGATTCTGTTGAATTCAGAACAAATTTTATGCTGTTTGTTGAATTCTGTTTTCGAGAAATGTAGCACTGATCGAACAAAAGTAGAAAGTGTGTCTGAAGTTCGTTATCTGTTAGATAAATGTTCAGGTCAAACAGACTTCTCTGAAAATAATCAGCAAGATTGTCAGGAGTTTTTAATGTATATGCTTGATGTATTGCAAGATGAGGGTGTAGATGTAGATCACCTGTTTGGGCTTTCTTATCAATGGCAGCATGACTGCGAGAATTGTAGGGTATCAAGTACTACTAGTGTAGACTCAGAAAGATTTATATATTTAACTTTGCCAGACAGTAAATCAGTCTCCTTTAATAAGCTAGTAAATGCAGCGGATCACAACATGGAGTGTAGCCAATGTAAATCTGAAATGATGTCAACATTATTTATACGTAGATATGGACAGTATGTCATTTTAATGATCCAACGATGTAGGCCTGATGGATCAAAATTGTCAACTTTAATAAAAAAATTTGTGGCTTCTCAGCTTTCAATATCAGGAAGGACTTTTGTAACTGTAGCAATTATCTATCACGATGGTCCTTCAACAACATCAGGACATTATACAGCTTATTTAAAGTCTCGAAACGGCTGGTCATTCTGCAATGATTCCGTTGTAACTTTCAAAAAAAAATTGCCGTTTGACCTTAAAAATTCTTACCTGGTGTTTTTAAAACCAAAATTTTAATGAAAGAATCTCGGGATTTCCTGTGAAGAATTGCAAAAGGTTCATGAAGTAGAGGGAATGTAAGTCTGCAATGCTGTCTAGATTATTGGTCCAAAACTTTTAATTATAATGTCAATTTAAAAATCCAACTATATAAACCTGATGCAAGTAAGTCTGCTTCATAGTAAGCAGTATCAGTGTCATAGGAAAAGGAGAACATGAGTGACAAAGAAGGGTAAGATATTAGTAGTCCAGGATTGTGAAAATAATCTTAAATGTATTCTTTTTGAAAGTTGCGAAAATAGAAAATGTCGGGATTTGATTGGAAGAATTACAAGAGTTGCGAATCGCGGCAACATGATTTGGCCTAGTGGAAACATGTGATAGAATGAGAGAAGTCTTTTCTTGTATGTAACATATTTTTCAAATCGATGGAGGTTTTCTTTCAGAAAGTGGCGGGCTGAAAATATTTATAGCACAACAGAGTGGACGCTGTTCATAGGACATCCTTCGACGTCATTGAAAGTAAGTTAATTTTAAGGAGTTTTGAATTCAGATTTCTTAGGTTGTATGGGTTTTTTAAACACAATCATTTTGATTGTGTTTTTTTTTCCCCGCTGTTACATGATGAATACCTTCAAGTCACTGATTTAAGTGAAATTTGATACATTCTGAGAACAGCAAAAATAAACCATTTAACATGTATAATTAATGTTCTGCTTTTTGTACTTATGATATACATTTAGAAATGTGAGGTAGATATGGAGAAACTGAGTCTTCTGTAAGTGTCAATTTTAATGCTTACAGTGCTGTACTTCTGGGTACTGTTTTTTTAAAAAAAAGGAATAGGCCTCACCTCAAAGAAAGCTCTTGAAAGCACATATCTTATTTGCATCCTGAAACAATCATTTAAAATATTAGACACAATTTTATGATGGCTTTACATCTTTTTTGCGCTGCTATTGCATCACTATTGTGAGACATCAGCAGTGCAAAAGAAGTACCATGTTCCAAAATAGGTCTCAGTTCATCAGCATGAAGATACTGTTTGTTTAAAATATATATCTTTAGGATTGTGTAGGGGACGTAGAGAAGCAGAGGCTTCTGTAAATGTCAAAGTTGTTGAAAAACTGTTTCTTCTTGAACCTTTTCCCTTTTCTTTTCTAATTTTTAAATACATGTTGTAATATTTTTGGAAATGTTTGTTCTCTCTTTTACAGATTGAAAGTATGAAAAAATATTTTAAAAAGGTAACAAGAATTATAAGGTAAATGTTTTCTACTCTTTTTACCCGCAATGCACTGCTGATGATGTCACTGACCATGTCATGAATGATGTAATAAGAGGACATGATTTACTTCATTGGTAGGCCTTCACATGCTTTATCTGCTCTGTATTCTTCAACAAGTGTAAAATTGATCTGTAACCCTGAGTAGGTCTCACCTTAAACAAACCTCAGGAGACATCACACCTTATCGTCATCCTGAATTAATAAATAGATCTATTAAACAGTATCTCTGGTTTACTCCCTATAGCTGTCTTTCTTTTTACATTACTCTCTGTTTACTTCTCTTATACTAACTCTTCTTTTTTTAAAAAAAATATTTTTTTGGTTCGCTTCAAGTTCGCGAACCGGGCAGCGAACTGGAAAGCGAACCAAAAGAAATAGAGCTTGCCAGAGTGCTAAACATTCTAGCAATTTTATTTGAAAGGGGAGGTAGTTCTGAAAAGAACTTTTTTTTATGTTTTTGTTGTTTTATTTATTTATTTATTTTTTTCTGAACATTTTTTGTTTTTTTTGTATTTTTAGAACAGTTTTATGTTTTTTTTGTGTTTTTCATGGAGGGGAAACAACAAAAAAACAGGCATTGAAAAGGGCTCAACAGGAGCAAAAAAAAAATTACTGCTTGGGTGGGTTAGGGCAGTTATGGTTTTCAAACACCAAGTTGATTAAGTTCACGCTCATGTTGCCACATGAGAGCATAGCACCACAATGTATGCACGTAAACTTCATGTGCTTGAAGTTTGGCTGTATGTTTGGCACAGTTTCCTGTGCCTCTCTTGCATTCAAAGATATATTTGATGTTGATCTGGCCACAGGAGTTGTCGGGGGAATATCTTGAAGGTCCCTTAACTCTGCCCGGCTGTAATTTAATGGATGCCACCTGACCATATGGCGATGCATAGTATAGTTGCCCATACTATACTTTTTGTCTGTGCCTCGAGATAATCTTTTTTTGCAAATTAGGCAGGTGGCATATTTGGCATTAACCTTCTTCTCCCCTCGAGGAATTGAGAAAAACTGCCATATAAAACTTGTTTTCCTTCGGGAAACACGGGGCAACTCCTGAATAAATTCAGGTTCATCAGTGTCCTCTTCTTCTAAGTCCTCCTCTTCCTCCTCTATGTTGGAAATGAATTGTGATGGTGGTCCTCTCTTGTCATGAGGAGGTTGAGGTGGTGGTGGGGGTCCACCAGCTGAAGCAAGGATAGAAGCCATTGCAATCAAATTGGAAAATGGTCTTTCTCTCACCAAGATGAAAGTCAGAGTGAGGAAAGAAGGAGGAGTTTACATGATTTGGGAAAAGCAAAAGTTCTGAACCAATGAAAAGTGTTATTTTTAGGTCACATGACCTAGTCATACATCATTTGGAAACCAAAAGTGAAATGAACCAATGAAAAGTTTGATAAACAAGTCACATGACCTGTTCCGCTTACGTTACGCGGTGCGCGCCGCGTCCCGCATCGTTTCCGGTTCGCGGTCCGGAGCACTTTCGGGAGTGCTAACGCGGCGCGTCATAAGACGCATTACGCGACAACGTGATATGTCGCGCTTCCGCGACGCGTCACAGTTCCGCTAACGAAACGTTTACCGGTTCGCGTACTAGATCGCGGCATCAAGATGAGCTAACGGAAAGCTTCCCGGTTCGCTTACCGGAAGCGAAGAAAAAAAATATTTTAAAAAAAATTATCAATAAACATCTAAAATATATTTTGGGTTTTAAAGAAGAATACATTTTACAGCTACAGATGTTAGCTTTTAAAAAACCAATGAAATTCACAGAAAAAACCATAGGTTATAGTCCATATATAGTTAGGAATTTGCATTTACAAAACCTTGAAAATTCAATGAAAAAACCATTGGTTATAGAACATATATAGTTAGGAATTTGCATTTACAAAACCTTATTTTACTCGCATAAAACCATTGAAATTCCATATATAGTTAGATGCGCTAACTATATATCGCGCACCCGCAATCCACTGCTGATGATGTCACATATTACATCATTCATGACATGGTTAGTGACATCACTGATGACATCACTGATGACATCTCATTTCTGTGAATATATATATATATATATATATATATATATATATATATATATATATATATATATTACCTACTGGCGGTCGCCAGTAGGTATATATAGTTAGGATTTTTTCCCTATGGGATTTCTGAAAATTCTATGCCTAATAACTTTTGCGTTTGTGGACGGAATTGGCTGAAATTTTCAGGAAAATGGCACATTTTGTTTCTGAGCAGCCCTTGAAAATTTGGGGGGGTTTTGTGGAGGGGGGGCCGAGAAAAAAGGGGGGTCCCAAAACGCGTTTTTTCCATGTTAATTTCCATAGGGCGGTTGGACTCACTTTTAGCCCGAACGGCTGAATGGATTTTCACGAAAATTGGCAAAATTGTAGGGACTGTTAGCCCGATGTGCCTTTGCTAGGTCTCAATATATGTGCTTCAGTGGATTTTGAGAAATTAACGTTTAAATCAAGATATATATCTGTAACAGCGCTCCGGGCAGCGATCCGGTTAGCGAACCTTTCGCGTATCGGAACTTTGCAATGCGAAGCTGATTGGCCCTCCGGTGTCTGTCAACATTCTAAACAGTCCGGAGCGGCCGCCATCTTGTCTCTCGGTAGGATCGAGAGACAAGAGGAGGCCAAAACAAAGGGGGAAATTACCATAAGGGGGCATAGTAGATCCTCGTTGTCCCCCTAGGTTTTATGTGGAGGTTTTAAAAGGGCCTAGGAGGGTGGTAAGCGGCAAGTTCGCGAACCGGAAAGCGTTCTGGGCAGCGAACTTTATGGATAAAAGAATGAAAGACTTTTCTAATACTGTATGTTAATTGTTTGTTGTTTTTCTTGTTTTTTTTTGTTTTCTTTTTTTTAAAGTGTTTTTTTTATTTTGATTCTTTTTCATAATTTATTAAACTTTCTAACATTTCAGTGTCTGAAATGTCATTATTTTCTTGAAATATTGTTTGCAATCTGTGAGGTTGCAAAATGTCCTCATTTGCAAGGAGGACATCTACTGCTTGGACACATTGCAGCAGTTCATTATCCAAGCTTTCATCCATAAATTCCATGTCAATTTGTTCAATTAATTCCTGGCTGCTCTCTTGCAGGTCCATCTCAAAAGAAACTTGCTGCTCGCCTTCCATTTTGCCTGAAATTTGGATTAAAAAAATATATATTAGTAGAGATAGGGCACTGTTGGGATTAATTTTAGATAGGCAGTTTTTATCAGTGAATTTATCTTTTGGCAGTGTATAGTATGAGAGTGGAAATAGGACTATAAAAAAGTGTATGTGATTTAACCAAAACAAGCCTTACTCCATTCATAACTATAACAGAGAAGTCTATCTAAATACATTACTACTACAGAGGGATAGTGTATATCTAGCAGAAAAAGTCTACTATATTAAGTTATAGTGCACAATATATTAAATTATAACTTACCTTCACAAAGAAGTTGAAGTTTTTTGAAGCTATTGAAATAGGAGGTACAACAAGAAGTAGTAGTCAAAATGGCTGTGTTTCCTTCTCTCCCTTTATATATATACAGGTATATAACCAATCAAATGTCAGGTAATAAAAGTAGAAAATGAAAGTAACATTTTCATTGGTTGTCAATTCCAACAATTCAGATGTGTTTTGTGAAGTAATTTACCTCACGGTACTTGGAGAGGTCTACAGGCTAAATGGCTAAATGAAATTTCAATGAAATTTGTGAGAATGGAAGGGATTGTTATGTAGTATGAGCTAATCTATATTTGGTGAGAGTGTCTCTAGTCGTTTTTCTGTAAATTACTTTCCCACCTTTTTTTAGGACCGCTTTCCGGAAAGCGGCCCGGTTATCGAACCTTAAGCGTCACGGGAGTCCACCATTTTGTGTTTCGGTCGCATTAAGATACAAGATGGAGGGCAAATAATGTTTAGAATGGGTAGAAGGGGTCATGGTAGACTTATCTTGACCCCCTAGGTTTTCTGAGCGTGGCTGAGGAGGCTTATATGTGCGGAAAAAAAACATTTTTTAAAAAAATCCGCGAGGTTAGCTTTCGGTTAGCGAACCGGGTAGCGCTCCGGGGAGCGAATTTTGTGGAAAATTAGTGAAAAAAGTTAGAAAAAAATAATAATTGTGAGTGATCAGATGAAGGGTAGCTCTGAGAAGAGCTTTTGGGTTTATGGTACATTTAGGTACTTATAAGTAGGTACCAATGCACAGTCTTAAATTCAGAATGAAAATTCTGTTGCCCTCATCTGAGAAGTGAACTCCATCTCCTCTGTAGATATCTTGCATGTAGTAACGCAAGTTATTGTTGTACAGAGAGCCCATTCCATGGTCTCTCATGAAAGCTGAAACAGATTTGTTTACATGCTTCCTCGCTTTCTCAATTTGTGGACAAAATTGGTTGGACCACTTCCATTTCTGTCTTTGGCATATATTGGAATATACCAAGGCAGTTTGAGGAAAAAGTGCCATTAATTGCTCAAAGGTGTCCTTTAAAAGCATTTCTAGACCTACCCCTGTCAAAGTGCCCAAATCATTACCTCCACAGTGCACAATTAACAGGTCAGGTTTTGGCAAATGCATAAAGGTTTTCACCAATGGTATCAATTGGTGACATTTTAATCCTCTTTGGCCCAACCACTTAATTTCCACATCTTGTAAATTGAGGTTAGGTACATTTCTGTTCTCAGCATACCTTTGAGCCCAGTGGATGTAACTATGTCCAACAATCCAGACCTTAAACATGGTGGGAGAAGGTTGTTCTGCAGTCAGATGAAGTGTGGTAATGAAAGGGCAGTTGAAACAGTAGGAGTTTCTAAAGAAAAAAAACTGTGGATTTACAATGCTAATGATTCATTAGCAGTGATTGGTGCATTTCCATTTCTGAAAACAGAAAGTTAGGGTGCATGGATGTGTTCTTTGAAACATGTAATTTGAATGGTCAAGGAAGAAACATTTAATGAAAGATTGCACTGGATACGCAGGTGTACTGAGAGTTCAGAGTTCAATTGAAACATTGTTGTGTGAATTTGCAAACATGAGAGGTCTTCCAGGAGGTGGTTGCTATGGAAACAAGGCAGACAGGGCAGAGGGGGGAAGGGTTTTGATTTGAAAAAAGTGAGGGAAGAGGTATGATTGGCTAATATGAGACATATGTGAAATGAATATCTGTATTTCTGTGCTTTCAATAGCTGCAGCCTTTGGAGTGCATCCTTTTTCTTCTGCTGAAGACAATTTGGTGTATTTCTTAGACTGTTTTCAAAACTCAAAAAGTATTTGCTAAGGTGAGAAAAGATTTATTTAATTTAGATAGAGAATAGTATGATTTAAGGAGAAAATGATGAAGAAAGCTGTGTTTTTAAAATGTGGTTTTGTCTCTAGTGATATAGTAATAGAATTAGTTTCATAGAGAAATTGTAATTGCATATTTGGTGTAACATTCTGGCATGCAGTAACACAAGTTATTGTGGTACATGGAGCCCATTCCATGGTTTGTTATGTAAGCTGAAACAGATATGTTGTTTTTAAAAACGATTTAAGAAATCAATTACATTTCTGGATATGTACTGCTAGAGCTTCATAGGTTGTTTTGAGCCATATTTATAAGGTATTTGAGTGTCTAAGATGTTATGTTTTCCTTTTAAAATGTAAAGTGTTCCTCATGGGGCAAGTGTCTTGTAAATACGCTCCCACTTGTGCTTGGCAAATTTAGATTTTGATTATGGGAGTTACCTAGCCATGTTAATAGTGTCCCAAAAATGGTGCTAGGGAATTGCAGAAAACACTTTCATGTGTCTCAAGGACATTTTTAGTCATTTCTTCATGAATGCAGGTATACAATTGATTTATATGCTGTGTTTAAAAACGAATTTTGAAATCAATTAAATTTCAGGATATGTACTGTTAGAGCTTCATAGGTTGTTTGGGGTCATATTTAGAAGGCATTTTAGTGTCTTTGATGTTATTTTTCCCTTTTTAAATGGAAAGCGTTCCTCATGGGGCCCTGAGCAGTTCTTAGCCATGTTATTTAATAGGAAGTGGATAACATGGCTAAGAGCATTTGCTGGAAAATGCATGAATATTGCTGACTTTTCTGCGATGTTATGTTTACCTTTTTAAATGGAAAGTGTTCCTCTTGGGGCAAGTGTCTTGTAAATACGCTCCCACTTGCGCTTGGCAAATTTAGATTTTGATTATGGGAGTTACCTAGCCATGTTAATAGTGTCCCAAAAATGGTGCTAGGGCATTCCAGAAAACACTTTCATGTGTCTCAAGGACATTTTTAGTCATTCCTTCATGAATGCAGGTATACAATTGATTTATATGCTGTGTTTAAAAACGAATTTTGAAATCAATTACATTTCAGGATATGTACTGTTAGAGCTTCATAGGTTGTTTGGGGTCATATTTAGAAGGCATTTTAGTGTTTTTGATGTTATTTTTCCCTTTTTAAATGGAAAGCGTTCCTCATGGGGCCCTGAGCAGTTCTTAGCCATGTTATTTAATAGGAAGTGGATAACATGGCTAAGAGCATTTGCTGGAAAATGCATGAATATCGCTGATTTTTCTGCGATATTCATGCATTGCGGCCGTTTCTTTTCACATTTGCAAGCACTTCTTAGCCATGTTATCCAATGGGAGGTGGATAACATGGCTAAGAGCATTTGCTTCAAAGGTTGTTTGGGGTTATACACCATTTTTGGGAAATTATTAACATGCCTATCTAACTCCCATAATCAAAATCTAAATTTGCCAACCGCAGGTGGGAGTGTATTTACAATAAATTTGCACCATGAACAACGTAAAATAGCATACTAGACACTCAAATGCCTTATAAATATGACCCAAAACATCTTATGAAGCACTAGTAGTGCATATTTCCAGAAATGTATTGGTTTTCATTTAATGATTTACTTCATTGGTAGGCCTTCACATGTTTTTTTACCTTGGTTTTTTTCAGTGATAATCTTATCTGCAACCATGTGTTGGCCTCACCTCAAATAAACAAAACAGGTGATGGACTGAATGTGGATCAATGACACACATTCACCCCAGTCTAAAGATCTGGGCCTAAACAAATCTTTAGATAGGCTACATCTTATCGTCATCCTGAATTAATGATTTAAAATATTAGGGAGTGATTTATGAGTGTTGTATGCCTGTTTTGTACCATTGAGTGTCATTTTTGTGATGCAGTGCTGGTGGAAAATATTTGCTATGTTAAATAATTAGTACGGCATTAAGTTTTAGATGACTGTTATTTATTTACTGTTTGGTAATAGTGGTTAATAACATTTTATATTATATTTTTCCACAGATTCAACTGCAGATTCTTTCATAGTTTGTAAAATGCCTTCCAAAAGTAGAATAAGAAAGGCTAGAAAACGTCAAAGACAGCAGGATGATGTTTTATTGCAGCAGTCCTCTTCCCCAAATACTTGTCAAAACACCAAGAAAGGCCCGGGTAAGAGCACGAAATCATTCTTAAGAAATATTTGTAGTAAAAAAAGTTTTGCTCAAAAAAATGTTTCAGTTCACAACAAGAAAAGTAATTTAAATGGAAAGGAGAGACCCATCACAAATGTTACTGGTAGAGGAAGAGATAACTCTGTGCATGATAGTAGAAGGAAACAACAGTTTAGGGACATTCGAAATCGAATGTTCCGTAATAGGATATTAGTTAATTTATTGAAAAATATTAAAAAGAAAGGCCAACAGAAAGCGGCATTTTATAAGAAGAAGAAAAATGTAGAGAAAATTATTGATCATGCTTTTGAAATTAAGCGAAAGTTGTTTATTTTGGTAATCAATAGAATTAGGAAACTAAGCAAGGTAATTTCTGATTTCAAAACAAAAAGTAGATGGAAGAGAGTAGTAAATCGTACTAACTTTTGTGAAGTTTTTTCCGGAGAATGGATGCATAGTTCAAGTTCTGAGGCATTTTTTAATGAGGAGACTTATTTTCAGGATAATGATTTGGTGCATGCAGTTGACATCAGTGGTCGAGCTTATGAAGTGAAGGATGGTTGTCCAGTTGAAAAAGAACAACTTGTGACAACAGAGACAGAAGAGGCGCTAAGTGATGAGGTTTTAGGAAGACGTCCTAAGGGTCCTGTGTACATTTGGAAGTGTAGTTCTATTTGCAGTGTGCGACAGGTTTCCATCAATTTGCTTTGTGATTTTATACGGACATTTAATAAGAAAAGTTTGAAGCAGAAAATGAAGTTGTTGCAAGATTTAGATCCTTGCAGAGTGAGACAAATGACAGGTTTGCGTGGTCATTCACTGGCTTGTCTTTCCAGGAGAGTATGCCAGAGTGTTTTTCATCATTTCAGGATGCTAGCAGTGCATCATAATAAAGTGAGAAAATTAGTGAGAATGTTGTATTATGCTAAGAGTCCAGCAATTATGCTTAAACAATTATGTGCTGCTCTTTTGCATGGTTCTGAAATAGATGTGAAGAATATTTGTGAAGAAATTGAGTTTTGTTACTTTGGTAGTAAAGATGAGAATGTTCAAATTGACCCTGAAGTAGAGGGTAATGTGGAAGATAATGTACAGGTTTCCAGTACAGATAATTTTCAGAAGGAAATTGCCACGTTTCAGATGAAATCAAGTGAGAGGCCTAATTTCACTTGTGTATGTTGTCGACGCACTTATTATAAGAATCAGACTAAGGTAGTGGATTTATATGCAAAAAGTGAAAGGGAAAATAATAGTGAATGGAAGGATTTTGCCACATACTTGATGGTAGAAAATTATTTTGATTTGGGATCGGATCAACGTGTGTGTACTTATTGTTGTAATAAATTAAACCAAAACCAGATGCCTGCTAGGGCAGTTCATAATAATCTGGAATTGGTTGAGATTCCTTCTGAATTGAAGGATTTAAATACTTATGAATCTATTTTGATTCAAAGTATCCATCCCTTTCAGGCTATTGTAAGAATGGAACCAAAGACAGGGAAGTTGCCTCCAGCAGATTTACAGAGAGGATTAAAGGGAAGAGTTGTTTATTTGCCTCTAGATTTGAACAAAAACATTAACACAATTGGAATAGAAAAAGTGGAAGAGGAACCTCTGGTTATCTTGGTTAATGGGGTTCCGACAAAGAATAAGAAAATATGGCAAGATTTAGTGGATGTTAGGAAAGTCAAAAAGGCAACAGTGTATTTGAAGAAAAATAATAAGTACTATAAGAATGTATATGTTGCAGAAGAGGAAGTAAGTGATGAAGAGGATAGCGATTTGTGTGCTGGCCAAATTGAGAAAGTAGAGGCCTCTAAAAGTGAAGAAATATATGAACATTATAGTGTTCATCCTTTGCATTCCAAGGAAGTCATGGGGAATGCTATTGAGTTGTTTCAAATGAAACAAGCCAAAGGGAGTCCCATTAGTGTTTGGGAGGAAAGTTTGGAAGCTCGGTGTTTCCCACAGCTATTTCCCACAGGTCAAGGAGGAAGATATGATGAGCGACCTCATCAAATTCCTGCGTCTGAATACCGGACTTTACGATTGTATGCAGCAGATCCTAGGTTTCGGCAATGCATTCCCTATTTGTTTCATCTCCTGTTTGAAAGCGATCTGTCTGGACTGTCATATGCAGTGAACCACATCTTAAAAAGTGGTATACAGATGCGAAACATCTCGGCAAGTGACTTTATGCATAAAGTCAATGTCCAAGACAGTATTTTGGATTCTCACTTAATTAATCTCATGGCGTGTCAGCGTGGTACTAATGAGTACTGGTACCGTCGTCATGGTGATTTAAAATGTATGCTGAGGAACTTAGGAACTCCAACATGGTTCCTCACTCTGAGCTGTGCCGAGTATGGCTGGGAAGACTTACTTGAATTTCTACGAGAGGCAAATGGAAATATTGAAAACATTGAATTCAAGACACCTGGAGAACTGTGTTCTTTGGATCCAGTGAATGTATGCAGGTACTTCAATCATAGATTTGAAGCTATGATGTCTTTCATCACAAATAAAAAGAATCCACCTCTTGGAGAGGTGTTGGATTTCTTCTGGAGAAAGGAGTACCAAGCAAGAGGTGCCCCTCATATACATATGTTGTTGTGGATCAAGGATGCACCTAAATTTGGAACAGATCCGGATGACTTAGTGATGAATTTCATCGAACAGTATTCTACGTGTGCTGTTCCAAACGCAACGGAGAAGAAAAGTCTAAGAGAACAAGTTCTACGTTTCCAAAGCCATCGTTGTGGAAAGTACTGTCGTCGTAAATTCAGAAACAAGGACAAGTTCTACACCAAATGTCGTTTCAACTTTCCACGACCGGTGATTTCTAAAGGAAGAGTGAACAGTTTGATGTCTTCGCTGCGACATAATGTGACGAGGAAATCACCCAAGAATACATACAATTTGAAAAGGAACGAAGAGTCCAAGTACATCAATGACTACAACCCAGTGATTTTGTCCATGTGGAATGCTAACATGGATATACAGTTTGTGGCTGACAACTGTATGGCTGTGGCTCGGTATGTGACATCTTACATCACCAAAAAAGAAAAGACCGAACTGAAGGATATGTGGGAGGACATTTCCCATGAAAAGAGCCTCAGCAAGAAGTTGTACAGTTTCAGTCTGAAGATGTTGTCGCATCGAGAAATCGGAGCTTACGAATGTTCTGACCGGTTGTCTTCAGCAAGTCTCTATGCCAAATCCAGGAGTCTCGTTTGGGCGAGTCTTGGTCTTGCTGCAACGCGAAATCGAGTTCTAAAACCTGTCCGGGAAATTGAGTATTTGGCAGAAAAGGAACCAAACAGTACCGACATTTTGAAGACCAACATGTTGGATACATATTATCCAAATCGAAGCAGTCACCTTGAGAATGTTTGTCTATATGAGGTTCTCCAAAATTATATATTCAAGAGGAACATCAAAGAAGATATTGAGAAAGGAGTGTATGCTGTAATTGGAAGTGAGGGATGCCTGGTCAAGCAAAGAAAATGCCAATTAGTAAACCATCGAAAATTGAGTGGTGAATCTCCAGAAAAAAAGGAGTTTTTTTATTTAGCACTTTTGCAACTTTTCAAGCCTTGGCGTGCAGAAGAGGAACTGCTTGGAGATTTCCTCTGTTACGAAGACTCTTTCAATGCAGCCAAGGAGTCCATAGAATGTCCTGCTTTTTCTAAATATCAAGAAATGCTAACTTTGGAAATTGAGCAGGAAGCAACGATTGCAGCCGAGATTGCCAAAGACAGTTCTCAGGACAGTCAGAGTTCTGTTTCATTGAGTCAAGATCCACTTGGAGGACCTATTATCGAAAATGAAGCTGCCACTGCTATGAATGAAGTAGAAAGAGCCATGGCACATGCTCAGGAGGATTCAGTTAACTTAGAAGACTTGGAAAAACAACTCAACGTTGAGCAGAGGAAAATATATGATGAAGTTACCAAGGAAATTGAGCACGGATTAAGTCATGAGAAGAACAAGTGCTCATGTACATCGTTGAAGCCTGTCCGACTGTACGTGAGTGGAGAAGCGGGAACTGGAAAAAGTTTCCTCATTAAAGCAATCTCTTGTTATTTGCAGGAAAGGACTGAGTCATCGCTGTCTTGTGTTGTCACCGCTCCTACTGGACTGGCAGCACATAACATTAAAGGTATTACTTTGCATCGTCTACTGATGCTGCCGGTGGAGCATGACAACAAATTACAATACAACAAGTTATCTGGAGATGCTTGCTGTGAAGTTTCAAGAGTCTTGAGGAAAATGAAACTACTTATCATTGACGAAGTAAGCATGGTTTCCAATGTCATGCTTGCCTTTGTGCATTTGAGAATGCAAGAAGTACTTAAAACTGAATATGATGTGTTATTTGGTGGGAAACACATCATTGTTTTCGGAGATCTTCTGCAGCTGACACCAGTAAAAGGTCAACCTGTGTTCAAAATACTCACGCATGAAGATACCAGGAAGTGCCTAGGGAGCATTGGCAACGTCAATATATGGTTAAACTTCAATTATGCAGAACTGCATCAAAATATGCGTCAGGCAAAGGATGAAGATTACAAGAATATTCTACAGGATATTAGAATTGGAAAAGTGACTGAGCATGGGAAAGAAGCTTTAAATGCACGATTACTGTCAAATTTATATCCCACACAAGAGATTGTGCCTGAGAATATTTTTCAGAAAATTACTGAGAAGAAATCCGGGATATGTCTCATGCCAACTCTTGTAGAATGTGCCATCTTCAACAACAAAATGTTGAATTTAGAAAAGCAAGAGATTGTGAAACTTGAAGCTATCGACAAATTAGAGCATATGGGATCAACAATTATTTTGTCAGACAATTTGAAATCAAAATTGGATTCATTAGAGAAGACTATATCTAAAACAGCGGGTTTTGAAAAGACTTTGAATGTGTGTTTAAATTGCCGAATCATTTTGAGAAGGAATTTACATGTAGAAAGAGGTCTGGTAAATGGATCAATGGGTAATGTTGTTGATTTTGAGAAATACAGAAATAGAGATGGAATAGAATTTTTAAGAATTAAATTTGATGGCATTGAGGAAGTACAGCAAATTGGTCGTTGTTCTGCTAGGTTTTTGCTTGTTAAAGACTTATATGTTCGCCGTAAACAGTTTCCTGTTTGCTTGGCATATGCGGTGACAATCCATAAATCGCAAGGTTTAAGTGTAGACTGTGCATTGGTGAATATTGGCAGTTCTGTGTTCAAGGAGGGTATGGCATATGTGGCATTGTCACGAGTTAGAACTTTATCGGGATTGTACTTGATTGACTGTGATGTCAGAAACATTTGTGCGGATCTAGATTGTGTTAAGGAATACAATAGGTTAAGAAGAGAGTATGCGCCACATTTGCCTCAATATCCTTTGTTGGAGAAACGTGTGGTAGGCCGGAAACGTAGAAATAGCAGTAATAGTAGGGAGGTTGTTGCAAAAAGACTAAAAGTCAATGAACCGAAAATTGTTAGCAGAAAGAAAGTGGATTCTGTTGAAGATGTTGTTGGTTTTCAATTTGAAAACAGTTCTGGTGTCAACTGCTATGCAAATGTAGTGGTTAATGTTCTCTTTTCACTAGAGAGTTTAAAAGAACAGATTCTGTTGAATTCAGAACAAATTTTATGCAGTTTGTTGAATTCTGTTTTCGAGAAATGTAGCACTGATCGAACAAAAGTAGAAAGTGTGTCTGAAGTTCGTTATCTGTTAGATGAATGTTCAGGTCAAACAGACTTCTCTGAAAATAATCAGCAAGATTGTCAGGAGTTTTTAATATATATGCTTGATATATTGCAAGATGAGGGTGTAGATGTAGATCAACTGTTTGGGCTTTCTTATCAATGGCAGCATGACTGCGAGAATTGTAGGGTATCAAGTACTACTAGTGTAGACTCAGAAAGATTTATATATTTAACTTTGCCAGACAGTAAATCAGTCTCCTTTAATAAGCTAGTAAATGCAGCTGATCACAACATGGAGTGTAGCCAATGTAAATCTGAAATGATGTCAACATTACTTATACGTAGATATGGCCAGTATGTCATTTTAATGATGCAACGATGTAGGCCTGATGGATCAAAATTGTCAACTTTAATAAAAAAATTTGTGGCTTCTCAGCTTTCAATATCAGGAAGGACTTTTGTAACTGTAGCAATTATCTATCACGATGGTCCTTCAACTACTTCAGGACATTATACAGCTTATTTAAAGTCTCGAAACGGCTGGTCATTCTGCAATGATTCCGTTGTAAGTTTCAAAAAAAAATTGCCGTTTGACCTTAAAAATTCTTACCTGGTGTTTTTAAAACCAAAATTTTAAAGAAAGAATCTCGAGATTTCCTATGAAGAATTGGAAAAGGTTCATCAAGTTGAGGGAATGTAAGTCTGCAATGCTGTCTAGATTATTGGTCCAAAACTTTAAATTGTAATGTTATTTTGTAAAATCCGACTATATAAACCTGATGCAAGTAAGTCTGCTTCATAGTAAGCAGTATCAGTGTCATAGGAAAAGGAGAACATGAGTGACAAAGAAGGGTAAGATATTAGTAGTCCAGGATTGTGAAAATTATCTTAAATGTTTTCTTTTTGAAAGTTGCGAATATAGAAAATGACGGGATTTGATTGGAAGAATTACAAGACTTGTGAATAGCTGCATCATGATTTGGCCAAGTGGAAACATGTGGTAGAATGTGAGAAGTCTTTTCTTGTATGTAGCATATTTTTCGAATCGTTGGAGGTTTTCTTTCAGAAAGTGGCGGGCTGACAATATTTATAGCACAACACAGTGGACGCTGTTCATAGGACATCCTTCGATGTCATTGAAAGTAAGTTAATTTTAAGGAGTTTTGAATTCAGATTTCTTATGTTGAATGGGTTTTTTAAACACAATCATTTTGATTGTGGTTTTTTTTCCCCGCTGTTACATGATGAATACCTTCAAGTCACTGATTTAAGTGAAATTTGATACATTCTGAGAACAGCAAAAATAAACCATTTAACATGTATAATTAATGTTTTGCTTTTTGTACTTATGATATACATTTAGAAATGTGAAGTAGATATGGAGAAACTGAGTCTTCTGTAAGTGTCAATTTTAATCCTTACAGTGCTGTACTTCTGGGTACTGTTTTTAAAAAAAAAAAAATGAATAGGCCTCACGTCAAAGAAAGCTGTTGAAAGCAGACATCTTATTTGCATCCTGAAACAATCATTTAAAATGTTAGACACAATTTTATGATGGCTTTACATCTTTTTTGCGCTGCATTTGCATCACTATTGTGAGACATTAGCAGTGCAAAAAAAGCACCATGTTCCAAAATAGGCCTCAGTTCATCAACATCAAGATACAGTTTTTTGTAAAATATATATATTTAGGATTGTGTAGGGGACGTAGAGAAGCAGAGACTTCTGTAAATGTCAAAGTTGTTGAAAAACTGTTTGTTCTTGAACCTTTTACCTTGTCTTTTCTAATTTTTAAGTACATGTTTTAATATTTTTGGAAATGTTTGTTCTCTGTTTTACAGATTGAAAGTATGAAAAAATATTTTAAAAAGGTAACAAGAATTATAAGGTAAATGTTTTCTACTCTTTTTACCCGCAATGCACTGCTGATGATGTCACTGACACTATCTCTCATTTACTCTCTATAGCTGTCTTTCTTTTTACATTATTCTCTGTTTACTTCCCTTATACTAACTCTTCTTTTTTTTAAAAAAATATTTTTTTAGTTCGCTTACAGTTCGCGAACCGGTCAGCGAACTTGAAGCGAACCAAAAGAAATAGAGCTTGCCAGAGTGATAAACATTCTAGCAATTTTATTTGAAAGGGGAGGTAGTTCTGAAAAGAACTTTTTTTTTTTGTTTTTGTTGTTTTATATATATTTTTTTTTTCTGAACATTTTTTGATTTTTTTGTATTTTTAGAACAGTTTTATGTTTTTTTTGTGTTTTTTATGGAGGGGAAACAACAAAAAAACAGGCATTGAAAACGGCTCAACAGGAGCAAAAAAAAAATTACTGCTTGGGTGCATTAGGGCACTTATGGTTTTCGAACACCATATTAATCAAGTTGATGCTCATGTTCCCATACGACAACATAGCACCACAATATATACAAGTAAACCTCATATGTTTGAAATTCGGTTGAATATTTGGCACAGTTTCCTGTGCCTCTCTTCCTGACAAAGACATGGTTGAGGTAGATCTGGCCACAGGAGTTGTCGGGGGATTGTCTTGTAGGTCCCTTAACTCAGCCCGGCTGTAGTTCAAGGGATGCCACCTGGTCATATGTCGATGCATAGTATAGTTGCCCATACTATATTTCTTCTCTGTGCCTCTTGACAATCTGTAATCACAGATGAGGCAGGTGGCATATTTCGCATTCACCTTCTTCTCCCCTGGAGGGATGGAAAAAAACTGCCAGATGAAACTAGTTTTTCTCTTTGAAACACGGGGCAACTCCGGGATAAATTGTTGTTGATCTGTATCCTCTTCTTCTTCTTCCTCCTCTTCCTGCTCTCTGTTGGAGGTAAATTGACTTGGTGGTCCTCTCTTCTTATGAGGAGGTGGAGGTGGTGGTGGGGGTGCACCAGCTGCTGCAAGTATGGAAGCCATTGTTGAACTCAAGGTAAATGGTCTTTCTCTCACCAAGATGAAAGTCAGAGTGAGGAAAGAAGGAGGGGTTTACATGATTTGGGAAAAGCAAAAGTTCTGAACCAATGAAAAGTGTTATTTTTAGGTCACATGACCTAGTCATACATCATTTGGAAACCAAAAGTGAAATGAACCAATGAAAAGTTTGATAAACAAGTCACATGACCTGTTCCGCTTACGTTACGCGGTGCGCGCCGCGTCTCGGATCGCTTCCGGTTCGCGGTCCGGAGCACTTCCGGGAGCGCTAACGCAGCGCGTCATTAGACGCATTACGCGACAACGTGATACGTCGCGCTTCCGCGACGCGTCACAGTTCCGCTAACGTAACGTTGACCGGTTCGCGGACTAGGTCGCGGCATCAAGATGAGCTAACGGAAAGCTTCCCGGTTCGCGAACTAGAAGCGAAGAAAAAAAATATAAAAAAAAAAATTATTAATAAACATCTAAAATATATTTTAAGATTTAAAGAAGAATACATTTTACAGTTACAGATGTTAGCTTTTAAAAAACCAATGAAATTCACAGAAAAAACCATAGGTTATAGACCATATATAGTTAGGAATTTGCATTTACAAAACCTTGAAAATTCAGTGAAAAAACCATAGGTTATAGACCATATATAGTTAGGGATTTGCATTTACAAAACCTTATTTTACTCGCATAAAACCATTGAAATTCCATATATAGTTAGTTGCGCTAACTATATATCGCGCACCCGCAATCCACTGCTGATGATGTCACATATTACATCATTCATGACATGGTTAGTGACATCACTGATGACATCACTGATGACATCTCAAATGACATCACTGATGACATCACTGATAACATCTCATTTGACAAGACTGATCACATCACTGATGATATCATTCATGTGATAATACCATGAACCTCTTCAGACTCTAATATAACCTTAGATACAATCAGTGTAAACAGACAGTCACTCATCCATGGAGTTACTCACACACCTAGTCAGTTATGCCAAAAATCAATCACACCTCCATTTTCTCAACTATACAGTTATACACACCTTACTTATTCAAACATATACTAACACATATTTACTTTACTCTCTTATACAATCTCTGATACATGTTCACAATGATCCATACAGCCACTCACACATTCACTGGCTCTTATGCACAGTTATTTATAGATGTCAACTCTCACATGTACTGTGTTTTACATATGTACTTAATTTGACATGTAGCACTGAGATATCCATTCACTCACTAATACACTCATGCACAGTCAACCGCCCATACAGCTGTTTGCACATGCACTTTTGAATCTATACATATAGTGAATCAACTACTCACACATCTATGTACAGAGTCACACACCTTCCAGCCACCCATACACACACACTCAGTTTCCCATACAAATACTTGGACAACCAATGAATAACCCATACAGTTACTCATATAGCTACTGATCAACATATGCAGCAGTTTGTAGAACAACAGATATAATGATGCACAAATTAAAACAGTTTAGTCACTAACCCATGCACTCAGTGAGACACATTTAATCACTCACTCATACAGTCAGTCTTGCACCTACTAAATCCTTCATCCAGACACTTATACATCCACTCATTCTTCAATATGTAAGACATATTTTAACTTTACAGAAACATACAGTCACTGGATGTTGTCATCAGTGATGTCATCAGTGATGTCACTAACCATGTCATGAATGATGTAATATGTGACATCATCAGCAGTGGATTGCGGGTGCGCGATATATAGTTAGCGCAACTAACTATATATGGAATTTCAATGGTTTTATGCGAGTAAAATAAGGTTTTGTAAATGCAAATCCCTAACTATATATGGTCTATAACCTATGGTTTTTTCACTGAATATATATATATATGGCAGATTGTTATGTATATATATATATATATATATATATATATATATATATATATATATATATATATATATATATATATATATATATATATATATATATATATATATATATATATATATATATATATATATATATAGCAATCTGCCTTGAAGTCTGAATTGATGTATAAGTGTCTGAATGGAGAATTTAGTAGCAGAGTGAATGACTATCTAAGTAATTAATTTAAAGTGTATCACTAAATATATGAGATACTGATTAAAGACTGTGAATAACTGTGTCACTCTATCTCTTGATGTATAAAGTACTACATAAGTTGGTTACTAGCTATTTGAAAGTGTATATTAGTTATTAATTAGTTAAGTGATTATTTGTATGTAATAGTGAATGAATGTCTGTGTGGTTGGGTAGGAGGTGTGTGACTGTCCAAAGATGTATAAATAATTGATTTAGTAGGTATATGAGATTAAGACTGTATGTTGAAACAGTTGTTTGGGTGAGTGAATTTCTTTATGAGTGTGATGATGAGTAAATATATTTCTCAATAATACATGTTCAACAAACTAAAAATAGAAAAGGCAGTGTATGTGACAGTTGTTTATAAATAAGTATAAATAAGACTCAGTGATTGTATGAATGTCATATGCATAACTGTATACTTGTAATAGTGATGTTATAACACACGAAGTATGAGTTACTATCTACATGAATAAATGAAGTGGTCTTTGTGTAAGTGTGTACATTAGTTAATATAAGTATGATCAATTGTTTCCATAAGTGAGTGGAATAACTGAATAACCGGATATGATGTAAGCTGGTGTGTAATGTTGATGTAGGTGTATAAGTATATTTATTAGTGTTGTATTGATCTTTGTTACCATGTATGAGTGAATCTATGGGTAAGTAATTAGATGTACATGAAGATCTAGGAAGTGGCTTTTTAGAAACTTGCATTAGTGTGTCAATGCTTTAAAGTATGGTACTTCATATTTTATAATGAGTGTTAAAAAGGTATTCAAGTGAATGATATAATGTATCAGATGGGCACGTCTATGATCTCATCAGTGGTGTCATCAGTGATGTCATTTGAGATGTCATCAGTGATGTCACCGACCATGTCATGAATGATGTAATATGTGACATCATCAGCAGTGGATTGCGGGCGCGTGATTTATAGTTAGTACAACTAACTATAACAGGGGAATTTCAATGGTTTTGTACGAGTGAAATGTCCAACTAACTATAACACCCCTGAAACCTGTGGTTTTTTCAGTGAATTTCTGAGGTTTTTTAAATGCTAATTCCTAACTATGACATTTCTGAAACCTATGGTTTTTTCAGTGAATTTCAAAGGTTTTTTAAATGATAATTCCTAACTATAACATGTCTAAAACTTATGTTTTTTTCTGTGAATTTCAAAGGTTTTGTAAATGACAATTTTTAAATATATTTATTCTTATATTTACTTTTTTTGACACTGATTTGCTAATTTTTTTTTAAACTATTTATTTTTAGATATTTTATTTTTAAAATTACATTGCATTATGTGGTCTGCCTTTCTTTTACTTTTTTGGGCCTTGGACACCATCCCCTAGAGCCTGATCCACAAATCTAACTTTATTAATTTTTTTTAAAGGAAGGGGATTCCAATGGAAGAAAATACAAGTTACTTGTAAGTATACTTAGAACTACTTTTCAGGGTCAGTGCTGGGCTAAAAGATGCAGCAATGGTTTCTTTCCTGATAACAGATTAGTAAATGGAATTAGTTGTACGGATGATTTTAGGTGAATATTTTAAAGTTCCAAAACTCCCCACAGAATTTGCAAGTGAAACCAGTCAATGTTAACCTATGAAAGGAAATTCACTTAGCAGGTAAATAGTGTTATCGTTACCTTTCCTTACTCAATGGTGCATTCTGCATCCAGCACTGTTGCATCTCCTCTAAACAGTTGAAAGAATGCAAATTACCAAAGACGTGCAGAAGCTCACGTCTTTTTTGTTTTGTTTTTAATATCGCTAGAATGTGCGGATCATACGCGCACCACACGATTTTTCCCCAAAAATAAATTAGGGGCCCTGGAGGTCCTTGTACGACCCCCTGAGCAGACCTAGAGGATCAGGGTGGGTCTACCCTCCCCCTTTTCACATTTGAAACGCACATTTCACAAGCTTCTTCAGCCTCCCTTGTACCAAGGCATAAAAGGGCTTCCAACAATTATAGTTTTGAATGTTGACAACCACTTGACAGCCAATTAGCCTTCAGCGTGTGATCGGAAGGGTGCGCTTACGGTACGATGATAATAAGTGGAGTATCCGTATTACATTTTTTCAAGGGAAGGGGGCCGCATGGCCCCCCTCCTGTGGCCAACTCCGGGCATCGGGTTCCCCAGCCTCCGGGGCATGGCTAATTATATATTATTATTTTACGGAGGAGGGCTGCATGGCCCCTCCTGAAGCCACTTCAAGGCCCCGGGGACCCCATTCCCTGGGGACGGCCTTTTTCTTTTATTTATTTTAGCCGTCACCGTTGGGGAGCGTTGGAGGGTCTTCAATTCCCCCACTGTCCTGCCGGCTCCCCGCCTCCTGCGGGAGCCGGTGTTCTATCGACATCCGAACTCAGCGTCGGATTGGTAACCCGGGCACTCAGGCAATGCTCGAGGGGCCGATATCCAGTTCCAGCTGTGGCTACTTTTTTTAGCAGCCTTTGGACGATTTGGCGGTTTCTGCGTTATTCGGATGCCGCCAGCAGCCCAGTGGGTGCCTGAGTGGCCTTTCTGGAGGCAGATCAGCCTCAATTACTTCTCTTTTATCAATGAGCAGAGGTGTCATTCCCTTTCTCTCGCTGAGGCTGGCCCATTGACATGAGCGGGGTCAGGGAGCATGAATAATAGCAGCCTCACTTGTGTACAGGTGTGTTTCACCAGTGCAAGCTAATCCGTGCATTTTTCTTAAACCCCCTTTTTTTAAAATAAAGCTTTGCTGAAGCAGTGTTTTACAAAGGCAATATGGAAATGTTGGGCACTTTTTTTTATCGTGCCCGGGCCGATTTTTAATCCCAATCCAACCCTGTCCGAACTCCATCTGTGTATGTACCCCCTAGGAGTTGCCTTCACTTAGCGCATGCATGTTTGTGGTAGTGCATGAGTGTTAATGTTACGCATGCGCACAATATGTCCCACCGTCTGGCTATGTATCCCTAACGTATTTCATTTTATTTGCGCATGCTCAATTACAACATGCCCAATCACAGCTCTCGCACCCAGTGACATCATGCTCAACCAATCATCCTTCTGCAAAGCATTTATAACCTGCCAACCTTCTTGAACTTTCCCTATTCCGCAGTCACAGCCATTGATAGTGTTCATATCCACGTCTTTATAGGTGAGCATTTATTTTAAGACTAATTAAATTAATTAATCTCAACGATCTTTAAATAATGTGTAAATGCAATTTTTTTTCCGATTTGACAATGTTGTTTTTAAGCAAGCTTTCCTGCTTTTTTATATCGTTAAAGTTGACTTCGTAACTTTGTTTCTGGGCAAATCACTTAATCCTGCTGCGTTTCTTTAATTTGGCAAGCGCCACGTGGCCGTTCCCGCACCAGTGTGCTACGGGCTGTTCAAGTTAATGAGATGTAGTTTTTCTCGTGTAAGTAGTGTGTCACGTGCCCAATGCATTGCAAAAGTAATATTTCCGGCAATAGTGTATTTTAGCACGATTTCCAGCTCTTATACCTCCAATATCTTGCCTTGGTAGGCGATGTTTCTGGTCAAATCACTTAATCCAGTCGTCTTTAATTTTTTTAAGTGCTGCCCCACGTGCTACTTCCTCCCCATGCACTGCACATGTAATCGATTGCTCAATGTTGCTTTTTAGCAGGCTCTCCATGTTTTTTAATTTGCTATCCTTTGTTCTTTGCAAATCTCTTAATCCTGCCACGTTTCTTTAATTTGCCAAGCGCCACGTGGCCGTTCCCGCAGCAGTGTGCTACATGCTGTTCAACTCAATGCGATGTAGTTTTTCTCGTGTAAGTAGTGCGTCACGTGCCCCATGCATTGCAAATGTAATGTTTTTAGCAATGCTGTATTTTAGCATGGTTTCCAGCTCTTATACCTCCAAAATATTGCCTTGGTAGGTGATGTTTCTGGACAAATCACTTAATCCTGCCGCCTTTAATTTTCGAAAGTACTGCACCAAGTGTTATTTTTTCCCCATGCACTGTACATGTAATCCATTGGCCAATGTTGTATTTTAGAATGCTCTCCAAGGTTTTTAATAGCCTTAAACTTGTATTGTCCCCTGTTCTATCTCATTATACAGCTATCTCAACTATGGGACATACTGTTCGCCACAAGCTGTTTATTCCTGCCCATGCACTATTCCAAATAGTGGTCAACCACTCGACATACCAGATCCACTGACTGCTCTCCATATGCTATCAGCTAAAAATTGCAATGGACCTAATGGAGTTATCAGGTTTGACTTTAACATTTCATGATTGAAAAGCATTCTGAGATAAGCATTTGTGTATTTCATGTGTTTGCAGACAGATAACTGTGCTGTTCTCATGTTTTGGTAGAATTAGTGGGCATTCTGGTATCAAGAAAATAAATACAAATATGTCCTCTCGATTTTATTGGCCAAATATGTCATTTGAAATTTAACAATGTGTGTTATAATTTTTCTTGCTTCTTTAAATATTTTTTATAAAATGTAAATCTCCATTGTGATAGTCTTATAGACGTTTGTTTCTGAAACCCATATGCTTCTCATTTAAATGCTTGTTACACGTCTTCAGCCTGCACTTGAGATACAAAGTGAAAATGTTGTTTTGAATTTTTTTATTTGAAGACATGTCTTTCAATTTTTCTTGATGTTTATTTCTCAATTTCTAGATCGTGGAAGACCATAAAGGGTTCTATCAGATCAATACCAGGAGTTTGTAAATGAAGTGAGTGACCAATCTCGGCCTAACATTTGTATAATCGAATGCTATTTACTATTTTGCTTGCCAAATATAACCTCTGATGATTGCTGTTCTCCCTAATCCTATTGAGAACAAATGTTTTTATGTACATTTAAATTAATCTTGGACATATGTACAACATATACATTTTTAACTCTTTTTTCAGTTTGCAGAATGTTACATAAATCAGCAGCAAACTGCTGAGGTTGAAGAAAAGTACATCCTCCTGTTCCAGCTGATTACACCAACGTCTCAAATATGGCTTGAACTAGTTGTCTGAAGCCATACAGATGCACACATTTTTAACAGATACGTTAAGTTAAATACTCTCAATATGAGTAGTCGACGAAGTAAAAAAGTAACAGATATAAGCACTTGAAGGGTTTTTGGTGTCAGATGATGTCCAATTCACACTAGTACGGATGAGTCTGATACAGGGTGAATCTCTGTATAACTAATGGATGATTAGGTATTAGGATGGAATACAAAGCTCGCAACCTTCTTACTTTTTCTCCTAAAGGGTTCCAAATTGGGGACGAATATTAGGCTGTGCAGTAGAGGTTGACGGTGTTGCTCCACTGGTACTTGGGCCTTCTCATGAAACAGAAGGAGCCTCTCTCAATATCCTTAACTCTTCCCTTCCAAAGTTGACCGGATTCTTGATCTGCAAGTCCTTCCACATACTTGCAGTTCCACACCAGTACTCTTTTTTGGGGTCTCCTCTTGAAAGCAGTCTTGCATATCTGGCAAGTAACCAACCAAAGCGGAGTTCAAGTTGAGAACTCTGTTGGCCACAGTGTTTACACAAGGTAAGCAGATCGGCCTAGATATACAATACCTCCAATTAAATGCATTAGAAATAAAAGAGCTTATTTACAAATCCCTTGCACCACTTTTGCATCTCTTTCAACATGACAAAAGTAACACAAAAGTGGCACAAAGGTTTTGTAAATAAGCCCTAAAAAATATTGTCCGCAATAATGACTTCATCTCTCACCTAATTCTATCTCATCTGTGAATCATTTTAAAGACCTGTTCATCTGTAATATAAATATAACACAGTAGGCGCTTCTATACAGACACCGTTTGAATGCAAGCCTGTAAGATAAGTGAAATCTATCAGGTACACTGCACACATTACAAAAATAGGAAATATCGTCGTGTTACTTTGACTTGTAATGTGTGACCTCATTTAGTCACATCAATCTAATTTTAAACACTAATTTTCTTTGGAATCCATATTATATGTTGTTTGTTATATTGTTTTGTTAAAGTTATGGTTCTAGTTATTTATTGTATTGTTATCATTTAGTTATATTTCCAGTTATTTATTGTTTTAATAAAAGTTAATTTAAAAAATACATACGTCTTTTTTTGGGGGGGTAGCAGTCCACAATAGAAATGATATTTATAATTTGAAGTAAATTTCTGAGGCTAGCTCTTCACCAGATCTTTACCAGAGTAACTTATGGTTTCAATTCAAAAGAACAAAAAGTACAATGCCATTAGCAACATAGTGTGGTACACTTCTAACCACTGTGCTCACCTAAGTGTTCCATGAACTGTTTCTATAGTAACAGGCAGAAAACCGTTTGGGGGTAGGGTTAAAAGTTACTGGCTGTACAGAAACTGTTACATTTACCCAGGATCCTCTACATGACAGAAAGGAAAGCAAAGTAAAATAAAACACTGTGTACCAGATTTACAACCCCCTTGCACCACTTTCGCATCAAACACCCTCTACAAAATTACAAGTATGTGGGCCTCATCGACCCCCTCAAGCTCCGGGGATCACCACCCCTGGGAATTTTTGTATTACGGGAGACAGACTGTGTGGCCCTCCACCTGGTGCCCTCGAGGGCCCTGGAAACTACTACTGGCGGCTCCTGCAGTGTCCCGGGGTGTCTACCCCCGGTATACTGCTGGTCCATCACCACCCCCTTTTGTACCGTTTGCTTTGACAGAGCGGGACTCTCACGACTCCCGCCCTCCCATAGCAAACATAGTTCGCATTTTGAAAGATAGAGCAGTGAAATCTATTCTCACTTTCAAAATCCAAAGCAGATTGCATTTCCATATACAAATTAGCATCTACCCATGCAAAAAAGCAATACTGGCTCCCGAAGAACGCAAAAGTTCATCACACAATGTTGCTAAAAAAAACAGCAAGCGTGCTTGACTTCTCAATATACTACCTTATCCTACGTAATGTTCTACGTAATGTTATTTTCAATCACGTTCTGATAACCAATAAGAATCATGCTTTTAAAAAACAGAAACATGCACCCTAGTTTTCTGTGTAGAATGTTGTCAAACAACCAATCATTTCTTTTCTGTTTCAATTTCATTTTCCCCCAAACTCCCTTTGTCTATTCTAACATATGCCAAAGGCAGAAATGGAACCACTCCAATCTATTTTGTCCACAGATTGAGAAAGCTAGGAAAAAATTTGAATAAATCTGTTTAAACTTTTCTCCAAGACTATAGAATGGAGTCCATATACCACAACAATCTGCATTTAAATATGCATGGCATCTATAGGATATAGGAGAGATGCTGTACATTTTAGAGATGAAGGCAACAGAGTCTTTCTCATGAACTTTAGACTCTGCATCGGTACTTACTGGTAAGTACTAAAATCTCTCAATAAACACAAGGGCTCTTTTTAGAGCCACCCAATTCTATACACATAAGCATGATCTATATCTCAAAAATACATGCTTCTTTTTTTTCGGCTGCAAAATGCGCAGTAATTCCACAATCTACATACATATCCACTCATTCACCAACAGTTCTATATAGTCATTCATACATGTACTCACTCATCATATGTACTCAGACACCTATACATCATGTTACACACCGACACTCATCCATAGAGTTACTCACTCACATACTCACACATGCAAATAAACTATCAAACATCTATTTATTTGCATATACCGCTATACACACACCACTACACTTACTTTTACAGAAACATACACATACTTACTCTCTCAAACAATCTATTATAGAAACACATACTTATTTATACAGGAACTTTTCCAATCTCTCACTCTCACATGTAATCACTTATATACATCAATACTCACTTATACTAGATTAAAACATATGTAGTTACTCATAATGATACTATTGAGACAGTCAATCACTCACTAACACACCCACACACACACTCATCCACCCATACAGTCCTGCACACATACTGTCTTCAAAACACATACAAACAGTGATTCACTCATTCATGCATCTATGCGGTAAGTAATACCCCCCACCAAACCATACAGACACTCATAATGATACTCAAAAAACAACTAATAACCCATATACACACTCATGTAGCTACTCACCAACCCATGCAGCCACTTATACAAAAGTGAGAAAGTGATACAGATATTTACATATTTAAACATTACTCGCTAATACATGTATTCACTAAGATACACTTAATAAGTCAGTTATACAATCAATTTTACAAAAAAAAACATCCATTTAGACAGTTATTTACCCATTTATTCTTCCATCGACCTTTAGGTATACATATAAAAAAAATATTATTATTTTTCAGAAAGACACATATTCGCTGGAAGATGTCATCAGTGATGTCATCAGTGATGTCATTTGAGATCTCATCAGTGATGTCATGAGTGATGTCACTGACCATGTCATGAGTAATGTAATATGTGGCGTCATCACCAGTGCATTGCGGGCGCGCGAGTTATAGTTAGCTGAACTAACTATAACAGGGGAATTTCAATGGTTTTATATGAGTGAAATGTCCAGCTAACTATAACATGTGTGAAACCTATGGTTTTTTCAGTGAATTTCTAAGGTTTTTTAAATGCTAATTCCTAACTATAACTTGGCTGAAACCTATGTTTTTTTCAGTGAATTTCTAAGGTTTTTTAAATGCTAATTCCTAACTATAACGTGGCTGAAACCTATGGTTTTTTAGTGAATTTCTAAGGTTTTTTAAATGCTAATTTTTAAATGTATTAATTGTTATATTTTTTATACTGATTTACTACATTGTTTTAAAGTATTTATTTTTAGGTATTTTATTTTTTAAATTACATTACATATTTTTCATTTAAATTGAAAAAAATGTTTTTAAAAATATTGAAATTGTAATATTTATTTTTTTATTTTATATTTTTTTAATTTATATATATCTTATATAGCAGTCAATCATAACCTATGGAAGGAAATTCAAGGTACTGGTAAGTTCGGTTAAAATTACTTTTCAGGGACAGTAGTGAGCTGAAAGATGCAGCACTGCGGTCTCTCCTGATAACAGGTGAGTAAATCGGAATTCGTAGTTCGACTGATTTTGATGGAATTTTTTAAAGTTCCAAAACTCCACACTTAGAAGAATTTCCAAGTGAAACCAGGCAATGTTAGCCTGTGGAAGGAAATTCAAGTTACTGTAAGGATGGTTAAAATTACTTTTCGGGATATGTAGTGAGCTGAAAGATGCAGCACTGAGGTCTCTCCTGATAACAGGGGAGTAAATCGGAATTGTAGTTCGGCTGATTTTAGAGGAATTTTTTTAAGTTCCAAAATTCCACACTTAGAAGAATGTCCTAGTGAAACCAGTCAATGTTAGCCTATGGAAGGACATTCAAGTTACTGTAAGTATGGTTAGAATTACTTTTCAGGATCAGTAGTGGGCTGAAAGATACTGCACTGAGGTCTCTCCTGATAACAGGCGAGTAAAGCGGAATTCGTAGTTCGGCTGATTTTTGAGGAATTTTTTAAAGTTCAAAGGACATGTTCCCTATGTACAACACTCTGCAATGCAGCTCCTTGGCGCTTACTGGAGGTACCTGTTGGACTAGTTGGCCCCTAGGGGACATCTGGATTGAAGAGGAATTAATTCCCCAACTTAAAATGCACCACAGGGCATGTTTGCACACATATCACCTCAAGCCCTACCCCCTACCTTCACCACTGTGTAAACGCACCCAGTAGCGTGTTGTAAGTTGGTGGATTAAGTCCCCTTGCATACTGGGGGTCCCTGGGGTCCAACTAGCCGACCTGGAATCTCCAGTATACACCAGGGGGCTGTGTTGCAGAGAGGTGTAAAAAGGGGAGTGGCCTAATTACACCTCTCTGCAACGCAGCCCACTGGCACGTTTGCAGAGGGGGAACTAATTCCTCTTGCATACTGGGGACCCTGGGGGCCAACTAGCGCACCAGGAACCTCCAGTATGCACCAGGGGCTGCATTGCAGAGAGGTGTAAAAAGGGGCGTGGCCTAATTACACCTCTCTGCAACGCAGCCTCCTGGCACATTTGCAGAGGGGGAACTGATTCCCCTTGCATACTGGGGGTCACTGGGGGCCAACTAGCCCACCAGGAACCTCCAGTATGCGCCAAGGGGCTGCGTTGCAGAAAGGGTGTAATGAGGCCACGCCCCTTTTTACACCTCCCTGCGAAGCAGCCCCCTGGTGCGTTTGCAGATGAGAGACTAATTCCCCTTCCATACTGGGGGTCCCTGGGGGCCAACTAGCGCACCAGGAACCTCCAGTATGCGCCAGGGGGCTGCCTTGCAGAGTGGTGTAATGAGGCCATGCCCCTTTTTACAACACATTGCAACGCAGCTCCGTGGCGCTTACTGAAAGTACCTGGTGGGCTAGTTGGCCCCCAGGGACCCCCAGCATTCGAGGGGAATTACTTCCCCCTCTGCAAACGCGCCAGGGGGCACGTTTGCGGAGTGGTGCAGGGAGGGGGCGAGGCTTGAGGTGATGGATTGCACCGCTCTGCAAATGTGCCCCCTGGTGCGTTTGCAGAGGGGGAACTAATTCCCCTTGAATACTGGGGGTCCCTGGGGGCCAACTAGTCCACCAGGAACCTCTAGTATGCGCCAGGGGGCTGCGTTGCATAGAGGTGAAAAAAGGGGCGTTGTCTCATTATACCTCCCTACGCGTATCCCTCGATGTAAAAAAAAAGAATTGGCCTTGGGGGTCCTTGTGGGGCCTCCTAAGCAGGCCTAGGGGGTCAGGGTGTTTCTACCCTGCCACCTTTTCACGTTTTTTGCGTTTCTTTTTCTGAGTTCTTGTGCCTCGGTTCTACCGAGGCACAAGATGGCTGCCAACACTTCCTGGTTTTGAGTGTTGACAGACAGTTTACAACCAAATGGCATGCAGCTCATGCTCGTACGGCACGCGAAAAGGCCTTGGACAGTACGCGTACGGTACAACTTCGCATATATATCTATGATTTTACTTTTGATTTTCTCAGGAACTACTGAACGGATTTACACAATTTAACAAAAAGCACAATCTACGGACCAAACTCTACCTTTTTGCCAAGTTTGGTGTAATTCCGTTCAGCAGTTCGGGTGTAGCCATGTCGAACGGTACCTATGGAAAATTGCATGGGGAAAACATGCTTTGGGACCCTCTTTTTTCTCGGCCCCCGCTTCACGAATCACCCCGAAACTTTCAGGGAAGGGCCATCTTTTTGGAGACTTTCGAAAAGATTCGTCGACCATCGCCAAAGTTTTTCCAGTTATTTGAGGACGTCCTGTTTACCCATTTCTCGATGGCGGAAAACACAGGCACGGACCTCCCAACTCCGAGGAAGAAATCACAGACTCCCACACAGCATTAGTGGGTGAAGCAGTGCAATTTATTCAGCAATAAAAAATATATATATATATAAGCTCCATAAAGAAAAGACCAGCACTCTCGGGGGTTAAATCCACTTAAGGATTTATTTGTCCTCTTTCCAACAAACGCCTTTCGGCGAACGCCTTTTTCAGTGTCAGCGACAGCCGCATCTGTGCCTCTTTTATTTCATACATGTCAACCATTTTCATTGGCGATCGGACAGTTACTGTGGCACCATCTTTGAGTCGTGTTTTTTTTTAAAACAAATTGTATTGTTTCTCATTTATTTGCTTAGTTATTACAATTATATGAAAGCAAGCAATTAAATTATTCTAAATTAATGAATGATGCTTCAAATCAAATTTCAATTTCACATGATTATAATATGTCATCTATACTTCATACAGATTCCCGCCATATTGTAACGGTATATATTAGTCTCCTTTTAATGAAGACCAGTCAGTGTTTAAAGCATTGGTACATTTTTCTTCTGAACTACCATACTTCAAATTCAGATACTAATATTATTATGGTGTTTCTGTTTATTTTGAGCGTTTGCTTTTTCATGTTCCAAAGTCGCATTTTTATAAAGTCCAGTTCTTAATTACTCAATCAACAATCAAAAGCTCCATGATGGTTAATGAAAGACATCTCAGAAGGTGGTGTCTCCTAAGGATTGGACCTTTTTTATCGGGAGAGCATGAACACAAAATAAAGGGCTCATTTAGAATTTCATGTGATATAAGCCTTGCTGTGTTGGGCCAAATAAATATGTTATCCACTTGGCATTTATCGGAGCTTAAAGTATATCTACTTGGTGCATGCAATGTACTTAAGGCTTAGATATCCCACCCCTGGTAAACCGGAAACACTAAGTAACATGACTAGTCTAATTCTTCTTTCTTTAAATAAGTCCCTAATTAACTTATTGAATAAAACTATGACTCAATATCTCTTTGTAGTGAGGGGTTAACTGATGTTAGCTATGGGCTTATTTTTATATTTGGAGATCGCCTTATAAAAAGTTTTCTGTGAAGGTACTAGTGTTGTATAGTTCCTTTAAAGCTATATAGGATCTCCTTGTTTAGACAACATAAACTGTAGGATTGGTGTCCAGACTGATTCCAGACACCCCCACAGGACATGTTCGTCTGTACACCAGCTAGCTCACAGTCCCACAATGTGCTCCTCTTCCCAAGAATTGAATAGTTCCTGGCAACTATCGAACATGACCCCCTGACTCCTCAGGGATCATGGAAACAGTACAGTCCTTTTTTCTCAGTCACTCATCCTCACTTTGTCTCAGAGAGAAACACAGAATAAACAATGGGACTTTTTCAATAAGCATTTATTGAACCAACGTCCTTCTAGAGTAAAATAAGTGTGCTGCAAAAACCATAAGACAGAAACAGATATATACGGTTATAAGCACCAACAGAGTACATAGATGGTAGAATTCTACCATAGTGCTAAAACAATGGGTCTAATCAGCTTTATGGATACATGACAGTAATAATGCGTACTCCTAAGGTGTAAACCCTTACTAGATGCACCTAAGTGTACCTAGCATGTATGTAGGTGTCTAGCCAAGAATCCCACTAGGACAGAGCCAACCCTATTACCTGAAGTGAGGGAATGAAGGAACCCATCTTGGGCTCGAGTTGGACACCCCGGAGGGTATGTCAGACCACTGCGTGCTGAAGTATCTGTACGCAGGGACCACAGAGTCTTGTGTCAGCGTGTCAGCATGGAAGTCTTTCTCCTCTGCCTGGCCCAGCAAAGATGAGCTACTTATATACTCAAAAGATACCTTCAGGGGTTCCTCCTTGCTGTGCCATGTCGGCTGAGGATGATGATAGTGATGACCCTTATACAGTTATTATGCATTAGATGGTAATCCTGCTGTTATTCTGAGAATCTTTATGCATAATAAATTAGGCTAGCTTTCAGAGAAAACCACACAACATTTATGCAGCACATAACTAGGTAAAAGATCAGTACCAAAACAGTTATGTAGTACAATGAAAGGGTAAATGTAGGTGAAAGGTTAGGTGACTACCAAAGCCTATTTTGGGATACATTGGGTATCATAACACTAGTAAGTCTTTGTCAGATGGTTCGTTGGCATAGGAATGTGGAAATACCTATGTGTTGTGGATTAATCTGGTTACAGAGTATGTTTTCAAGTATTTATACAAATTTGACAATTTCCAACAGAATCACATAATGGTTCCCTGCAAAAGAACATCAAAGTATACAACTAGAGTAATACAAAGAAGTTGCACAGAGGACGTTACAATGCCTAGATTCCATAAATTCTTCCTCTATGTCTAGGAAATACTATAAAATGTTGGTAGTGAAACATGTCTATGCAGTCTTCTCATTAGCTCTAATAAATGACATGCAATTGTATGAAATCTAATGTTTTTCCTGTCTGTTTTGTGCTGCTTATGAGATGGGGGAACATGATTTGTCTTTAATGGGATCTGGGACTGAGCACTATTCATTCATACATTTGACAAGTGTCAAGTTTTAAAAAGGTAAAAAAGGTATATGAAGAGGATTTATGAAAAATTAATTGAGATTAATGGTGAAATGCTAGCTCTGGGAGTAAAGCTTATAATTATTTTGTATAGAAAACAGAAGATGGTGTACATGCTCAGAAGAATGTTTTTTCTTGCAACTTCAGTAGATTTGATTCTTTGAGATCAACCTATACAGGTGTTTTTACCTAATCAATGTAGCTAAAGGCACCATTTCAAAGGCATAAAGGAGAAGGGATAGTGTGCACCCCAGCTGGTACCCCACTCAATAGGATGGGGGTAGAGAGGGTTCAATTGACCTGAACCTGAGCCCATGCTGTGGTGCATAATATTTATGTATGAGCAAGGAAGAGAGGACCAAAGATCATCTTTTGGAGAACCTGGAAGATAAGTGCAAACCAATCAAGTTGAAGGCCTCTTCAAAGTCTATCAATTCCACTGCAGCAGAATCGTAGCACTTTCCCACATTTGCCAATGCCACATGTGGGTGCTTGTTACAATTCTGGGTGCTGAATTCAGGCACAAACCCCTTTTGTCCTCAGTGAAATATGGATCAGGTTGTTTTTATCAATATAATGTCTACAGTTTTTTTTAGGAATGTGGTTTCTCTGTTGATTAGTGAGTATGGCTCTATGAGGCATATTCACTTGGAGGTTTATTTGGTTTCAGTATAACTGTCAATATGATGCCTCATGCAGGTTAAGACAATTTGTAGAGCCTCTCCATATATTTCCGGCAAGTAGGGGTTAAACGGGAAGAGTTGTGTTTGAAGAATTCCAGTGGGAACCATTGGGACACAGTGTTTTGCTAATAGGCATTCTAACATCATTTGTTACTGGATTTTAAATCTCGACTGTGAGTAAGTTGATATTGGTGTAAAATTGCTGGTGGTATTTTGGAAAGGTTTCTAAAATGTCAGGATAAATGGAGCCCGGGCCGGGGAATGTGAAGCTGGACCCAATGGAGGCCCGGGACAAACGCCGCTTGGAGGCGGAAAGCTCCCCCACGGGCTCCAGCCTGGGAAAAAGGGGCGACCGCGATTGGTCACTCCAGGCTATGTTGGGCCTCCCCCAATCAGGGGAAGAGGCCACAAGCAGCGGAGGGGTTAAGAATGGGGCAAGAGGCCCCCTTCAGCATACAACCCACTCACGCAGGCTTACGCTGTGTCCTTGGGATGCCTAAAGGCAGGTGAACTGAGGGAGCCAGCAGTGGACATTTTAGCCACAAGCAGAGTAGATGGGAGGCTCCAACAGGGCCCTTGGGATGCCTCACAGCAGAGGTACCAAAGGAGCTAGAGGTCAGAACTCAGGCTGGATAGATGTAGTACTTACTTGGGGTCCTTGGGATGCCACACGGCAGGGACCCGGAGGAGCAGGGATGGGCCAAGATGGGTCTGAAGGCAAAGGGGACAGCACTTGTGGCCAGAGAGAGTCCAGATGGACACACACCAAACCAGTAGCAAGTTGAAGCCTAACCCCTTACAACAGTGGCCTTGGTAATTGGGCCCCTCCCTAGGAAGAGATATGTCTGAGAGTAGATAACAAACAAAAAACGGACTAAATGAACTATGATGACAAATCAGTTAATGAGTCAATTGAAATGTGTGTATGACCATGAAGAGGAAATGGATTGGTGTCACTACAACGCAGGCTATTACAACGCCTGCTGTTACAACGCGATTTTTACATCGCATACCACTACAACGCATAGTGCTTTTAGGCGCTGGATAGTGAATTATTTAATTTACTATTCCAACTCCAGTCCCCGTGGATAGTAGGGAAGGTGCTGGATAGTAAATTAAATATATTCCCTACCCTAGAGCGCCCCCCAGCGCAATGCGTTGTAATGGTTTGCGTTGTAATGGTTGCGATGTAATGGTAGTGCGTTGTAATAAATGCGTTGTAAGTGATGTTCCCCAGAGGAAATGTTTAAATGTTATGTGTTAATAAACTGAGACCTTTTTTGGCACCAAACAAGTTGTCATTGGTGGTGTGAAGGGTCAAGGGCCACAGTTTGAAAAAAGGCTAAGGGAGGGGGAGGTAACTCGCCTCTTGGGAGGGGTTTGTTACTGGACTTATAAACAAGTTCCAAATCCTTGGTATTATTCTGTTCTCCATGTTGTGATTGGCACATCAATATAGGAGTTCTGCCCACTAGCTCATTTCTACCTCTTTTTTAACTCATTCATAAACCCTTTGCCTTCGTCTCTCTCTTGCTGTCCTTCCCAACCACTTTCTTTCTTTTGCTATCTTTCTCAGCCTTACACATATGTATAGACAACCACACTCTTGGTACCCTCTTGATCATTTTTTTGTGAAAAAAATATACCATGTTAAATGCCAGCCCATATCAATGGCATTAACTTTGGAATGTGTGCACATTCACATGCCAAAAAGTTGAATAATTCCAGGAGAAAAACCATTAGGAGAAATTAAAGTGTTGTGGAGTAACAATTCTCCTCCTTCCTGATTTTGTAATATGATATGGTCTTCCTCCATTTTACTTTTTTTTACTCTCTTCCTTTTACTCTCTCACACTTTGTTTATTTTCCATCCCTTTCATTGTTTCATTTCTCAGTCCTTATCTCCCTACCTTGGTCTTCTGTTGAAATAATGTCATCCGGATGGAGTTTGGTTTCAATTCAAGAATGTCTTTATTCAACCAGCCTAAGAATGACTTCCATGTGCTAACCATAACTCATAACTGCCACAGGTAGAATCACCACACTTCAGGAATTCACAACAGAACATTAATAGAAAAGATTCCAAAGAGTGTTTTACAAAAACAACATATCCATCCTGTTCACATAATACAAAAGCACATTGGAAAGAAACAAAACACCAAAATTACATGAAATATAAATCCAACATTAAAATTGAATATAAGAACTCCAGGGATATGCCCCCAGAGCAATGATAAAAGACCTGTGAATTAAACTTGCACATATTCCTCAATATACTTAAGTGATCTCCTCTCTCTCTCCTTGCACATCCCAAACTCACTCCTTCACCAGTCACAAAACTCCTTCTTACTTTTATATCATAACCACCAACTTCGGGATCCCTTCTTTATCATTCCACACTACTCAATGAGCCACCACTTGATTGGCCTCCGAACTCGCCATCTCCTGTCAACATAAATCCATTGAAATCACTTGCTATACCCTTCACCTCACACCAACTACCTTTTTGAGAAAGAGCTACACTGCACCTGTTCCACTTGGCTCCATTTTCCAGAACCACATGCCATTCATTCACCTTATTGACTTTGAAAGGCCCTCTGAACATTGAGAGACCTCTCCTCATATGTTGAGCCTTAATTTAACCCAAATTCAAACTTCAATTGGACACTGGAACCTTCTGACCAAGGAATGTACACTTTACATCACAGTGTTCGAATCCACTTGGTACTAACTTGGATCTAGGTTTCCAACCTCTCATAACCTCAGAGAAATGAGTGACAGACTATTTACAGTGGTAAGATGTGCCCACACCAACTCATTTATAGCACAGTGTGCGTTAGAGCCATCCTGAACAGTCATTAGGGTAGCCCCTTTCATCCTACAATTTGTCCTTTCAGCAATATCATGAGCTTGAGGGCTGTACAAATATGTGCAATGATGCTTAGTACTATTGCCACTCAAAAACGTCTTCATTTCCTCTGACAAAAGTTGAGTACTATTATCAGTGATTAGAGTATTGGGAAAACCCTCCACCCTGAAAATCTCTTCAAGAATGGAAATAATGTTTATTGTGGCAATTTCACACATAAACTTGATGTCCATCCACAATGAAAAAACATCCACCAGAACCTTTGCAAATCTTAACTCTCTACCAGCTAATGGGCCGATAAAAGGTTTGTGAGCAGTTTGAGGTTCGCAACCCACACATAAGTCTTAAAATTGTAAACACTCCAAACTGTGACCAATGCTTCATGTTCAATCACTGAAGAATTCTGTTCTTTCTCTGTCAATGAAAATGAAGAAAACACCAGAATGAAGAAAACACCACAGTCCTCACCACAGTATTGTATGCCGGCACCAATCCCTGTGGCGCTAGCAAAAACAGTCAAATAGATTGCACCTTAACATCAAATGGCATTATAATTCCTGCTGAACATACATTTTTCTTGATTAAACCAAAGCAATTCTCTTGTTCTTCGCCCCATCTGAATGAACATCCCTTCCTTAACTCCTCAGTCTTAACAGCAAAGTTCTCCATGAACATTGAGTAAGATTTAATTAACCCATAAATGATGTCAGTTGGTCCTTGTACTGAGGTGAAGGAGATGGCCTAATGCTAAATAAAAAAATCTTCCTCCTATAACTATATTATTATGGATGATTCTTCCACCTAATGTTTATAGTTGTCCCACAGATTATAGACCATTACAACATTTTATTTATTTATATTTTATCGGTATTAAAACAACATTCAAATCACAAATATATAAATGTAAAAATTATTTCATGTCTCGGATCAGTCCTGTCAGCACTGATCCGAGACATGACATTTTTTTTACATTGGAATACACTAGCTGTCAAAGATAGCCCAAACAGCATCCTTGGGAAATTAACTGTGCCCTCCATGGTAACAAATGCATTAAGATTTTGGGAATTTTTATATAATCAAATCTGATGATAAGCACTCCTCAAGTCTAACTTTGAAAAGACCTTAGCACCATTTAGCATTACTAAAAAATAGTTGGTATAAGTCTAGACTCCTCCCCAGCCTGGGTTTCTGCTAATGACTACCCCACACATGGAGCTCAGTACAACATGTCTTTATTCTTCAGTGTGTAACCGCGAACTCAACACACTAAAGCTGTGTTCACTTCACCACCCTCTAACATTTACATCACAGTTCTACGGAGTCCACCAGGACCCAAAAGGATTACTAAGTTAGACTACTATACATTTACCCCTCTGTTAAATAAAAATTACATTAATTTACAAATATATACAATTACAGCTCTTCAAGGAGTCTGCATAACACACATCCGACGGTGTCTTCTGAAACTGGGGACAGGCAGTTGAAGTGCCCATGAACTGCGTTGGTGATGCAGAAACAACAGCAACCAAGAAGTCTTCTTTGTTCTTTCAGGGCCAGTCTCTACATTGACATCAGTGCTTGACGAGCTATGAGCCACACGTCAGAAATTTAAAGGAATCTCATGTAATGGACTTCCTCAGACATTGGGCAGACACCAGGTGTCCTTTACTGGTCACAACATGAAATGCCTCAGCATTAAAGGGAGCATCAGATTTCCGTTTTCTAGGCTGATGAACAAGCACTTGATCTCCTCTAAAGTGAATGTGACATATTTTGCATGTGAGTGCTTGTCTGCATAGGTCTTCATTTTTCTGTTACGATCCAAGTCTCTTATACAGATTTCTTCCTCAGTACTTGATCTTCTGTTGGTCCATTGAGAATAAATTGGTTGTCATAGCTTTCCTGAACATTAAAGTTGCAGGGATTTCACCTGTGGTTGAGTGAGAGGTCAAATAGTAAGCTCAAGGAGTGGAGTTCAAGACAGTTTTAAGGTTGAGCTTTTCCAATACAGCATGCTGAACGACGTTCCTGAGAGTATTCATAAAAAGTTTGACAAGGCCATTGGCCTGGTGCCAAAGAAGTGTGCTCTTCTGATGTTTCACATTAAGATAACTAAGAAAGTCTCTGAATTCTCAAGTGTTGAAAGGTGGGCCATTGTCAGATGTTATGATCGTAGGAACACTCCAAGTCGCAAAGATGCTGTCTAATTCTACAATGACTCTTTCTTGAGTGATAGATGAGAGATCTTCTATCAATGGAAAATGGGAATATTCATCAACACTCACCATCAGGTGGTGTCCATTGACATAAAGACCGAAGAAATCAACAGCAGTTCTTTCCCATACGTGCTTTGGAAACTCTGACATGTTTAAGGTGTATTGACTGATTTTCAATAAAAGGCAATTACAGAGACGACAGCCCTTCAATTCTCTTTCAACTCTCATTGAGATGAGGAAACCAGACTCAGTCTCTGAAAGCTTGTTTCGTGGCTACTATTCCACGATATCCTGCCTGGACCACTTCCACTACCTGTTGTCGCAGACTCTCTGGAATAATAAATCCCAAACCTCTCAAGATAATGCAATCTTGAGTAATGGACAGTTTTTCTTTGATATTTTATACTTTTGGTCCTCACTGGCAAAAGATTGAGGGTGCTGGTTCCAAGATTGATGTGCAATAATGTCTTTGAGTTTTACCATGTCACTATCTTGTTTCCTCTGGGGTCACTCCCCCCAATGCTGTGTTATGATGACTCTCATTACTCAGTTCCGATAAGCAGATTACCATTTCTTGTCTTTGGCTTGCTTTGCCTTTAGGTGTCTGTTAGACCTGACATCATTGGCTTGAGTCTTTCCTCCATTTCTTCTGTTTGCCTCCACTGTTTACGATGTTTTTGCTGGTATATGCTTTGGGCACTGTGCCACTGCTGATCAGTGCCACAGTGCAAGTGCTCCCTATGTTAAATTACTGTATTGATTGAATTCCATGTTTGGCTTATTTGGTTTACTGTCAGTCCCTAGTCTAGTGCACCAGGAGTGCCAGGGCTTGTTAGTACAAATGCAGCTCGTGGGCTTGCAGCACCTGTTGTGCCACCCACAAGAGCGGCCTCGTAAAAGTATGTCTGAGGGTCTGCCATTGCCAGACCCACGTGCAGTCTAGTACTGTCACGCTAACTGCGCAAGTACACCTACTTGCCAGTCCCTAAACCTTCCCTTAACTTCATGTTAGTCACCCCTATGGTAGGCCCACGGGCAGGGTGCGTTGTAAGTATAAGGTAGGACAGGCTTGACCAAGTTGGCATGTCCTAATAGTGAATTACCGCCATATTCGTTTTTCACTATTGCGAGGTAACCTGCTCTCCATTAGTTAGAATGGGCTGCCAGGATTATTAATGCTATAATCCTAGCTGGTTCGGGGAGCATGGTGCAATGTCGAGTTTGGTATCCCTGAACTCGGGGTTTAATTACGCATCCGTTGGTGTGGATGGTTTTTGGACTCTGGGTTTGAAAATAGCACTTTTAGAAAGTGGCTATTTTCTTGTCTAACTATTTCTGGTTTTTGCTGGTTTGGTGTGTGTGTGACAGGAGCTGGGTGGCTCCGGAGGTCTGAATGAGTCAGTGTGGGATGAGTGGGACGTTTACGTTGAGAGTAGGGGGAGAGTAGTTGCTGATAGCCTGCCCTGCCTGATGCAATGCTGGCTCCATCTCCTGCCAGGCGACTGATGGCTCTGTGCCTGCCATGGACGATCCTGGCCCCACCTCCTACCAGGAGGCCGATAGCTCTGTTCCTGCCAGTGACAATGCTGGCTCTACCTCCTGCTGGGCGTCTGAGGACCCAGCCCTGCTCAGTGAATAGGCCAGGTGCCTCTGCCAGGCTCCACCCACAACAGACCCAGGATGTTGGGAAATTCCCCTGCATGGACAAAGGGATCAAAGCCAAAAAGGGGTATAAGAGAAGGACCCCTGAACCAAGAATTTAGATCACTTCTGACAAGGAACCCTGAAACCAAGGACAAGAAGCCTGCTGATCCAAGGACTTGCCTACCCCTTCTGCCAGTGTGCTGTTTGCTGGGGGGAATCCTGCATTGCTTCTTTATTTTTGCCAAGGAACCAGGAGAGAGGAACTGTGTGTGTACTCTCACGCTTTGCTAAGAAAATCTTCAAGGACTGGAAAAGTGCCAGTCTCCTGTTGAAGTCACAGGGCTAAAGGACTTCATATGCTTAAAGTGCTATTTGCTGGAACCTGTGAATCCAGCGGATCACTGAAATAATATCGACTACCAAAATATCGACTACCCAAAATATCGAGGAAAAAATATCTACAACCAAAATATCGAGTTTGTATGTACAAACAGGTAAGTACAAAAATATCGAGTACAAAATATCGTTGTAAAAAATATCGTTGTAAAAAATATCGACTTTACTGAAAACAATGTTTAATTACATTAATATAAAAAATTAATTACTAAAATATAATTAACAATACTTAAAATAACTTTTAATAATTAAATAATTAATGAAAGTAAAAAAATAATATTTTTTTAATCATATTTCTTAAAACATATATATATATATAGTAACAAAATTTAATTAAATAATAGGCAATATTGTATATGTACCCCAAAAACCCAAAAATGACCCTGAACCCTAAAAATACCCCTTTACCCAAAAACTAAAAACTGACCCTGAACCCTAAAAATACCCCTTTACCCAAAAACTGAAAACTGACCCTGAACCCTAAAAATACCCCTTTACCCAAAAACTAAAAACTGACCCTGAACCCTAAAAATACCCCTTTACCCAAAAACTAAAAACTGACCCTGAACCCTAAAAATACCCCTTTACCCAAAAACTAAAAACTGACCCTGAACCCTAAAAATACCCCTTTACCCAAAAACTAAAAACTGACCCTGAACCCTAAAAATACCCCTTTACCCAAAAACTAAAAACTGACCCTGAACCCTAAAAATACCCCTTTACCCAAAAACTAAAAACTGACCCTGAACCCTAAAAATACCCCTTTACCCAAAAACTAAAAACTGACCCTGAACCCTAAAAATACCCCTTTACCCAAAAACTGAAAACTGACCCTGAACCCTAAAAATACCCCTTTACCCAAAAACTAAAAACTGACCCTGAACCCTAAAAATACCCCTTTAATTTAACATAATTAGCAATTAATCTATTAAATTAAATTAATTACCAATTACATTTTAATTAAATACCATATATTATTTAATTACCAATTAATTAATTATTACTACCAATTAATAAATTTACATATTTAATTAATTATAATTAAATTACTTCCCACCCTATTCCCCTATAAACCCACAACCCGCTACAGAAAATACATTATTTTAATTTACATAATTAGAAATTAATCAATTAAATTAAATTAATTACCAATTAAATTTTAAATAATTAACATATATTATTTAATTACCAATTAATAATTATTACTACCAATTAATGAATTTACATATTCAATTAATTATAATTAAATTACTTCCCACCCTATTCCCCTATAAACCCACAACCCGCTACATAATAAAATTACACAATAATTAAAAAAATCATTAATTAAAAATAATTATAAAATAAAATGACACTTTTCACACATATTATTACATAAAAACACTATAAATAATTAAATATTATTTTAAAAACTATATTTTTTACTATCTAGATTATATACTTGGATATTTTCACTGTCTATATTATTTACAGTCGATATTACTTCACTTACCTTAAAAACGATATTTTGGCTGTCGATATTCTGTCTAGTCGATATTTTGTCCAAACGATATTTAAAACTCGATATTCTGTCCAAACGATATTTTGGAGTCGATATTATGTCTGTGCACCGAATCCAGCACCTCAGAAAGAACCAGCAATCTCGACGCCGACGGACGTCGCCGAATCCAGCTCGACATCGTGAGTAACGGCTCCAGTGTCCCGCTTCCTCGACGCCGGCCGCCGGGCCCGATCGACGCCAGCAGCAACGCTAGTGAGTAGTGAGTCCGGCTCCAGCTCCAAGGGACCCCGTGTCTGCACCGCTGCTGATCGCATCGACTTCGAAGCCCTCTCGACGCCGTGAGCGCTCACTCTTGCAACAGCATCATCGACATCGACGACTACTGAGGCCTGATCGACACCGACGACGCGACGCCGGATTGCTCGACGCCGCTGATCAGCGTGTGCTTCATTTTCCTAAGGTACTGTGTTGTTGGGGGTCCCTGTGACTCCGGGCCAGACGTAGCGCACCTCGCGGTCGACGCCGACCCTTTGGATTAACTTTGCCTCGACGTCGTGTGACTCCCGTGTGGGTTACATTGTTGCCAAGAACTGTGTTTCCAGGAAGAAGAGTGGCTTTTGATACGAAAGACTTTGTGCTGAAGAAGAAACTACATTTGAACTATTATTTTCCCTTCCAAGAGTATTTATTAAGATTGTGTATATTTTTGTCGTTATTGGGTCTTGTGCTAAGCCTTATATAAAAATCCTTATTTTTATAATACTACTGTGTCGTGTCCATTTGTAGTGTATTCACTTTATTACTGTATGTGGTCATAAATGCTTACCACACAGCCTCTGAGATAAGCCTGTCTGCTCTGCCAAGCTACCAAGGGGGTGAGCAGGGGTTATCAAAGGGTGTGATCCCCTTGCCCTGACTAGAAAAGGTGTGTCCCTATTTGTCAGAAGTGTATTCCTCTGCCAACTAGAGACAGCCGGTTCTATCATTGGCGGCAGCGGTGAGGATTTGAACCTTGCATTTATGACCCATGTGCAGTGATTAGTGTGCGCTACATAGTGAAAGCAGACCATAGCGCAGCCACAATCTAATTTGGAAGGATCCTATTTTTGTTCTCGGCTTTTCTGAAGCTTGATTTTTTGAACACTGCCAGTTTTGACCTTGAGTGACACCGGAGTCACTACCCCTGTTGTTGTTGTGGAGGAATTCGATAGAAGTAAAATCGAGGATTACACGTTAAATCAGCTGAAATCCTTTCTCAAGCAGTTTAAAGTTCCTACCAAAGGTCTCAAGATTAAGGAAAACTATCTCAAAGCATTGTAGGCCTGGTTAGAGTCCAGAGATCCCACTGATCCGGTGCTGGTACCGCCAGTGGAAGGGGATGAGGAGGCGCCAGTGAATGGGCCTGTGTCCTCTCCCGGTAGCAGTGTTTCCTCCAAAGGTCTTTCCCCTGAAGAAAGAGAAGAAAGGGCGAAAGAGCGAGCATACAACATGGAAATGGCAAGGCTTAAGATAAATGGGCAGTTGGAGTTAGAAAATGCAAGAGGTAGGAGAGAAGCTGATTTGGAGACCAAAAGGTTGGATTTTGAAAGAGAAAAGTTAGCTTTGGAGCGTGATACCAAGTTGAGGGAGTTGGAGATCCAAGCTCAGAAGTTAGAATTGAATCCCTCTGGTGGCAGCATCCCATCTGGGCCTGCAGAAAGTAGGTTTTATTTTCCCAAAGATGTGATAAAAGATTATCATAAGAATGAAGATATTGGTCAATGGTTTAAAGCATATGAGTTAGCATTGTTGGCCCACCGGGTCCCTGAGAAGGATTGGGGAGCGGGGTTGTGGGGTCGCTTTGTGAATGAGGGGAGAGATACCCTGTTAGACATGCCTGTTGAGGATAGGATGTCGTATGCTCATATGAAAGATGTTTTAATGTTAAGGTATGGCCTAACCCCAGAGAAGTACAGACAAGCTTTTAGAGAATGTAAGAAGTTGCCTGGTACGACGTGGGTTGAATATGTGTCTTTTTTTTGCAGAGCCATGGATGGTTGGGTAAAGGGCAGCAAAGTGGAAAGTTATGAAGCTCTTTATGATTTGTTTGCTTGGGAGCATTTGTCTAATAACTGTTTTCCAGAGCTGCACCCGCACCTTATTGATAGCAAGATATCTAACCCTAGAAAACTTGCTGAGGAGGCGGACCGCTGGGTCAGTACATGGGTCCAGAAGGGTCCAGTGGGAGACTCAGCCAAAGGTGGGCAGGGTCCCCAGCAGAAGAGTGGGGGGACAAGGGAAAACAGAAGGAGTTCCAGAAAGGGCCCCAAAGTAATCCCCAAGGGAACCAAGGGAAAGGTTCCAAGCCTCCCCCTGAGAAGAAGCCAGGGGCCCCGACGGGTAAACCTGTTCATAGGGGCCCACTGACATGCTACGTTTGTGGACAGGTGGGACACCGGTATTATGATCCCCAGTGTCCCATGAAGAATTCTAATGCACCACCACGTGCACCCCCCGTCAGTTGGCGAGTGTAGCGTTGGGAAGGGAGGAGATGGTTGCCCCTGGTGGGAGGGGTCCCGCAGAAATGTCCCTGGTCTCACTAGGAGACATGCAAATGGTCCCTCCACCCCCTCTGCCTAGTAACACTAATAAATATAGGCAGTGGGTGACCATTAATGGCCATAGAGTGGAAGCTCTCAGAGACACCGGAGCAAGTGTGACAGCTGTCAAGTGTCACTTGGTGTCCAGAGAGCAGGTGGTTCCCCACGCATTCTACCCTGTGATAGCTGCTGACAACTCCCAGAAAGAGTGTGAGGTAGCTCAGGTTTTCTTTGAATGGGGGGGGTTCAGGTACTCTTCAAGTTGCTGTAAGGCCCGCCATGCCTGTTGATTGTCTCCTGGGCAATGATTTAGAAGACTCCCCTTGGGCTAAGGTGGAGAGGGAGACACATTTGAAAATGTTGGGTGTGCCAGAGTGGGCGTGTGCAACCACTCGATCCATGACAGCAAGTAAGGGTGTTGATGGGGTCCCGGAGCCTGAAAGTATGGCCCAGGACCCAGCTGTGAAGAGAAGAGGCAGGAGGCGCGGGAAACCGGCCTCCATAGTTCCCGTGGTCCAGGAGGAGGTAGACCCTGAGGGGGATGCCCTGGAGCCCACAGGGGAACAAGTGGCCGAACTGGGAGACCTGCCCGAGCTGACCCACTGGCAGCAGGATGGTGGTCCCTCCAGGGAGCAATTTTGTGCAGAACAAAAGGTGTGCCCTTCTCTTGTGGGTATGAGGCAGCAGGCCTCAGCCCAAACCTCAGGTGATCAGTCAGAGTCACATTTTGTTTACTGGGAGAACGACCTCCTGTATAGCGAGCCTAAGGCTGCTGAGCCTGGGTCAGCCCGTGTGCTGGTGGTACCCCAGCGCTTCAGAGCCTTCCTACTGGGTTTGGCTCATGACATTCCGTTAGCTGGACATCTGGGGCAGGACAAGACCTATGACAGGCTTGTCACCCATTTTTATTGGCCTCAGATGAGAAGGGATGTAGACATCCATTGTAAAACTTGTCACACTTGCCGGGCAAGTGGGAAAAGCGGAAGGAAGCAGAAGGCTCCCCTCCAACCTTTTCCAGTGGTCAGTACCCCCTTTGACCGGGTGGGGATTGACATTGTTGGGCCCCTGGACCCCAAGACAGCCCTGGGCAACAGGTTTATCCTGGTCTTGGTGGACCATGCCACACGGTACCCGGAAGCCATCCCTCTCCGAACAGTGACGGCCCCCGTGGTGGGACGGGCACTGATGGGTGTTTTCTCCCGAATGGGGTTCCCCAGAGAGGTGTTGTCAGACCGGGGCACCAACTTCATTTCTAACTATATGAAGTCTCTGTGGAAGGAGTGTGGGGTAACCTACAAGTTCACCACTCCTTACCACCCTCAAGGTAATGGGTTGGTTGAGAGATTCAACCGTACCCTTAAAGGCATGATCATGGTTCTTGAAGAACCAATGAGGCGAAAATGGGACGTCCTCTTGCCATGCCTGTTGTTTGCTTACCGTGAGGTGCCACAGAAGTCTCTAGGGTTCAGCCCCTTTGAGCTTTTGTATGGTCACCCGGTAAGAGGACCTTTGAGTCTGGTCAAAGAAGGCTGGGAGCAATCTCCCAGGAAACCTCCCCAGGATGTATACAGTTACATGCTGGCCTTTAGGAACCAGACTCGGCGCTTCAGAGATCTTGCTCAGGCAAATCTGGAGGACAGCCAGGAGGAGATGAAGCGGTGGTACGACCGGAATGCCACTCTGGTTGAGCTTCAGCCTGGTCAGGAAGTTTGGGTCATGTCCTCTGTGGAACCTTGTGCGCTCAAGGACAGGTGGACTGGACCGTTTAATGTTGTGGAGAAGAAGAGCGATGTCACCTACTTGGTGGACTTGAAATCTCCCAGGAACCCCTTGAGGGTCCTGCATGTCAACCGTTTGAAGCCCCACTTAGAAAGGTCCGAAGTGGGCATGCTCCTAGCCACGGATGCTGGAATGGAGGAGGAGAGTGAGCCTCTTCATGACCTCCTGTCTGCAAAAGAGCAAGATGGGTCAGTGGATGGTGTGGTCCTCTCTGACACACTAACCCCTGAACAGCAGCAAGATTGTCGCTACCTGTTGGGGCAATTTCCTGATCTGTTTTCCTTGGTTCCTGGTGTCACTCATTGGTGTGTCCATGATGTGGACACCGGAGACAGCACTCCTGTTAAGCACAAGGCTTACAGGGTGACTGACAAAGTCAGAGCATACATTAAGGAGGAGGTCTCCAAAATGTTTGCCTTAGGGGTGGTTGAGTCCTCTAGCCGTCCTTGGGCCAGCCCAGTGGTCTTGGTCCCGAAGGCTGCAGCGCCTGGTGCTTCACCAGAACTTCGGTTCTGCGTGGATTACTGAGGAATCAATTCAGTCACCAAGACTGACGCGCACCCCATCCCCAGAGCTGATGAGCTCATAGATCGGTTGGGGGCTGCACGGTACCTTAGCACGTTTGATCTAACGTCTGGGTACTGGCAGATCGCCTTAACCGATGGGGCAAAAGAGAGGTCAGCATTCTCCACACCAGATGGGCTATACCAGTTCCGGGTGATGCCCTTTGGGATGAAGAATGTCCCTGCCACCTTCCAGAGGTTGGTCAACCAGGTCTTGGCTGGACTGGAGGATTTCAGTGCCGCCTACCTGGACGACATCGCAGTGTTCAGCGCCAGCTGGGAGGAACACTTGCGCCACCTCCAGGAAGTGTTGTTGGCCCTGCGCAGAGCAGGCCTCACAATCAAAGCCAGTAAGTGCCAGATTGGGCAGGGTTCTGTGGTGTACTTGGGGCACCAAGTAGGGAGCGGCAAGGTTGCCCCCCTGCAACCCAAGATTGATACCATCCTGGCTTGGGCACCGCCCAAAACCCAAACTCGGGTGAGAGCCTTCTTAGGTCTCACGGGTTACTACAGGAGGTTTGTCAAGGATTATGGTAACATTGTGCACCCCTTGACTTCGCTGACTTCCAGGAAGCAGTCACGAAATGTGATCTGGACTGACGCCTGTCAAACGGCCTTTGACACCCTGAAAGCTGCAATGTGCACAGCACCTATACTCCAGGCACCCGACTTTTCTAAAGAATTTATTGTCCAGACGGACGCTTCAGAGCATGGCGTGGGGGCTGTTCTAGCTCAGGTGAATGAAGAGGGCCGAGACTTACCTGTAGCCTTCATCAGCAGGAGGTTACTTCCCAGGGAAACGAGGTGGAGTGCGATAGAGCGAGAAGCGTTTGCTGTGGTCTGGGCGCTGAAGAAGCTAAGACCCTACCTGTTTGGGACTCACTTCCGGGTTCAGACAGACCACAGGCCCCTCAGATGGTTGATGCAGATGAGGTGTGAGAATCCAAAACTGTTGAGGTGGTCCATTTCCCTACAGGGGATGGACTTTACGGTGGAACACCGCCCTGGTACAGATCACGCCAATGCTGATGGTCTGTCCAGATTTTTCCGCCTTAGTGATGAGAACTCCCCAGGGGAAGGGTAGTTCTCCCCACATTTCAGCTGGAGGGGACACGTGTTAGACCTGAAATCATTGGCTTGAGTCTCTTCTTCATTTCTTCTGTTTGCCTCCACTGTTTACGATGTTTTTGCTGGTATATGCTTTGGGCACTGTGCCACTGCTGATCAGTGTAAATATTTATCAAGGACCCCCTGAGTACATGGAAATGAAGTTCCTAGACCAGGGAAAAGCAAATAATTTGATATGTATCAATCTAGGCAACAGAACGTAATAAGTGGTCGAAATGAACTGAGCTAAAACATAGGTTGTTTGTAAAAAAGGGGTAGTTCAATTTTATTCATAAATTCTTTTTAAAAAACACATTAAAATAATAATACATATTCACAAATTGTATGCGACATAATAAATCAACAATACACAGCAACACTTTAAGAGAGAAGGACAAATAATCCAACAAATGAAGGTTATATAAAATGAACACAGTTTTTAAGAGAGAAAGGTGTGGTTAAAATAATCTCTACGCGCGTTTCGGCGAACCAGCGCCTTCTTCTGGAGCAGCCACGATAGTATCTGAAATGGGAAAATTCCATAAAACAAAAAATATTATGTACAATAATGCATCAATTTATATTATGTTACACAGAGAAAATTAAAACAAACCCATGTTAGGCTAATAGTCTCAGACTTTCCATTATATTGTGACCAAGCTTATTAATATTACAATAATACTTTGACGGATTTCTTTTCCTTGCCTTAATGATCATCAAGAAAAATAGAAAAATGGAGTGAATCCTTTTAACTCATATATTCTTATATGAGATAATGGCCAAAAAAGGGAGAAGGAGTGGATACCTTTATACTAAATAGATTATTCCCAAGTTTTGGTGGTGAGGAAGCAGGGTTCTTACATAGGATGGCAAATGCGAGGAATCAAATGATTGATATTAGTGATGGAAAATACGAAATATTCTAAATGGTGGCAATTCGCAGCGTGCTATCAACGCGGGACTTAAACAATGGTATACAATACATTCATATCATAGATAAGGTCACTTACTTAAAAAACACGGAGTATATTAATGCTATTTGATGTTCTCAATCTGGATTATCTGTATAATGACTTTCTTTTCTTTGGTTAGGTGACGAAGATATTCTAGACCCTAAAAAACATAGACATTTCATGAACATTGATTGTTGTCTTAGTGTAGTCTATGATTTTCTAACCAGCCCATATTTAATGAAAGGACCAAGCTAGTGTTTTACCTATTTTAGTTAAGGTTTGCAGATAGATATTCCATAGTCACACGATGTAATTTGTTTGTCTTGATTGTTGATTTTTGAATTTCTATATTTCCTAGAAGAAATTATGAGTTCTTTTAGTTTATTGAATCTTTTCTATTTTTGATATTTTATATTAACTAGACAGTTAGTGAGGATACATTAGTAGTTTTTTGAAAACATTTTCATTTTCGAGGATGAAGGTACCTTAAGTGAGGAGTGGGATTTCAGTTAGACCCGCCTGCCGGAGTTAAAATTTATGGCCACGATAATGAATATTTTTGTGGATCCCAAAAGATATAGTCCTCCTGATGTGGAGATAACAAATGGCGAGATTGCCTATAGAATGGATGGAAAGAATTCTGGCATCAATTTTTGGAGAACAGTCAATGCATGGCGACTTCATAGACTTACTGTCTCTTAAAGAAGAAGGACTGATAGTTACCTTTTTACTTGTGCTCAAGGAGCGATGGATTTCAAAGTGGTTTAAAATAACTCCCTGTCTGTAAAATGAACAAACAGGGGGGGAAAGGAGAGAGAGAATTCTGTTACCCACTGTTTACTTTGGAGATTATCAGTTAACTAAACAAGTGATCAGAGTAAAATTACCGCATAGGGATTTTAGCGAACACTTACCCAATAGATATCAACAGGGCTCAGAGATTCCGGCGGCGGGACACGGGGGTTCTATGCTCCTTCCACGAAAGACGGCATTTTAAAGTGCCTTTACTTCCTGTATATATACCCTATTTGATTGGATGATTGAGTACACCTGACCTGGTGTTGACATAAAAAAAGGACCAAAAATTAAGAAGAAATGAAAAGAGGACCAGATTCTCTAGAGCAGGAATCAACAATGGCTCCCACGTAAAATGTCACTGGTGTGAACATGAAAGAAGGACCAAAAAATAGGAAGAAGTAAAAAAAGGACCAGATTCTCTAGAGAAAGAATCAGCAATGGCTCCCATGTAAAATATCACTGGATATACATCGGTGCTGATGTATAGCACAAGGATTAACCAGCTTAACCGAGTGGAAAGCAATTGGGGAGTGGAGCTATATTTTAACTTGGGACTAGAGTCAGATTTAGCTGATGTCAAATCCAAGCAAAAAGATTCTAAATATATAGCGCTTCAAGATTAGGTGCACAAAAATGACTCATTATAGATTTGGTGCTGGTTTTTTCAATATTTTTAGAGTAAAAAAGATTTCTATAGGAAAGTTATTTTTCCTGAAATTCGTAAAAACTGTACTTCCATTAAACAAAAAATAATGCGTGTGAATTTAACGAGGCTCCATGCCTTTTGTTATTTTAGAAAAGTCGAGCATTAATATTCCTTCGATCTAGTTGTTGCTTAATTACACCTGTACGACAAAGTAAGGTGCAGGGAAAGATTCCCCTAATCAGGAGCTTAAACTTTAGATAAAAAGGGAGCAGGGTGAACTACATCTTGGGAGAACACTGGGATTGACTTTTCTTATTACTGAATGCCTATTATTAGGTAATTTAAATTTAATCATAAAGAGTGAGAAGCTGTTTTTGCTGCGGTAGGGAGAGTCAAAAGATGTTCTAGCAAATAGCGTGCTCCCATGGCAATTCGCTATTCATTCCTTCTCGAAAGGTGTTGAAGACAAATATCCAGAACACCTCTCTCTTTTTTCTGATGGCACAACCCCCATTGGAGTCTGCAGTATGAATTTTTTCTAGGACTCTCCATTTAAGGTCCTCTGCCTGATGTCCCTTTTCTAGGAAATGCTTCACCATTGGGGCAGCGAGTTTGTGGGTTCTTATCGCTGAACGATGTTCATTTAACCGTGTTTGTATAGTTCGAGATGTTTCTCCTATATACCCGAGGAGACACGGGCACTGTATAAAGTAGATCAGATTTGAAGATTTACAGTTCCACATTTCTTTTGCCACTGTTGTGTGGCCATTGTGTGTGAATTCTTTTCCTCTTATGATACTAGCACAAGAGGAACATGAGGAGCAGGGGAAAGTTCCTTTTATCGGATTGCCTGATACAATCGACCTCTGTGTTAAAAGATTTTTGTCCGATGTAGGTTGGAAACGTGAACGAACAATATGTTCTTTGATGTTTTTATTCCTTTTGTAGGCAAATAGTGGTTTAGCTAGTTTCAGTTCTGGAGTACAATTGCTATTTAAAATGTGCCAGTTTGAATTTATGACTTGTTTAATTTTTGTGTCAAGGGTGGAATGTTTAGTTACACAGACCACCTGGTTGGTGGTTTTAGCTGGCTTTTGTTGGAGCAAATAATTGCGATCATAATAGCGGGCACGCTTATAAGCGTGTCTCACTAGCCGGTGTGGGTAGCCTCTCTCGATGAATTTACTTCTCATCGCAATCGCCTGTTTATCAAAGTCTGCCAGGCTGGTGCAGTTGCGCCTAACCCGTAGAAACTGAGAGAATGGAATTGAATCTTTTTGTGATCTAGGGTGGAAACTACTGTAGTGCAGCAAGGTGTTTCTTGCTGTGGGTTTCGTATGTAGATCCATTTTTAAAAAACCATCATCATTTATAATTTCAATGTCTAAAAATTCAACCTTCTCATCACTGATATGCGACGTGAAGTGGAGATTAGGGTCTGCTTCGTTTATCCAATAGACGAACTCGTCTAGTGCCTCCCTCCCATTGGTCCAGACAAAAAAAATGTCATCTATGTATCTGGACCAATGGGAGACAGACTCGAAAAAGGGCGCCAATTCATTATAGATGTTTTTTGCTTCGAAGGCCGCCATATATATATTCGCAATCGAGGGCGCTACTGAAGCCCCCATACTTACACCCTTTATCTGGCGATAAGTATTCAAGCCAAATTCAAAAAAGTTGTCAGTTAAGACAATTTTTAGACATGCCAATAAAAATGATTTAGGGCAGGGTATGTTGTATGAGTCAATGAACCAAGATGTAGCTGTCATTGCTCCAAGGATGGGAATATTGCTATACAGAGACTCTACGTCCAATGTAACTAGAAGGTCTCTTCCAGAGGTAAAGGTTAAGCCTTCTGTCTTTTGAATCATGTCACCTGTGTCACGCACATATGACCTGATCTTAGATATAAATGGACGTAGGTGGTTATCTATATATTTGGAAAGGGGCTCAGTAGCTGTACCAATGGTTGACACTATGGGTCGATAAGGTGGATCTAAAGGGTTTTTGTGAATCTTAGGCAGCCCGTATATACAGGCTGTTTTTCCCAGATTGTGATTTAAGAATTCAAATTCTTTAAGATTGATGTGACCATCTTCTAAAGCTGTTTTGGTTAAAGATCTTATTTTTTTAGATAGATTCAGTGAAGAGTATGCTTGAGTAGGGATGTAAAAGGTCTTGTCGCTTAGCATTTTTAACATGTTTAGTTCGTATTGGGAAGTGTCAATAAGGACAATCCCACCTCCCTTGTCGCAACTCTTAATGGTAAGATCTTTGTTGGTGGAAATAGTTGATAGAGCTAGATGTTCTTCTTTGTCTATATTATAGATTGGTTTTGGAATGTATCTCAAGGCCTGGTCCAATTTCTTTAAAACGACCAGCTCAAAAGTGGCCACTTCTGGTCCTAGTTGTTCCAAAGAGGGACTAAAGGTCGAGGGAAGACATAAAGATTTGGCATTGGTTGTTTCTATATCAGTATCATCATTAGTTGAGAAAAATCTTTTCAAACGTATTTTCCGAAAAAAAGAAATTATATCGCAATATAGTTCAAAAAGGTTTGGAGTTGAATGGGGCACAAAAGAAAGACCTTTAGATAGCAGAGCAATACTGGAAGAATCTAAATCAGTTTTAGAAAGATTAAAGATGGGAATTATATTCCCTGCTTCCAATACTGCCTGCTTCTTGTCTCTCGAATAAATTGTGGTTCCTCCTGTTGTTGTTGCTGATGGTGTTGGGGTTTGTAGTTCCCTCTCGGTTGTCCCTGAAAGTGGACTCTGGGACGTCCTCGTCCCATCCCTCGGTTCCCTAAAAAAGGCTGTCTGCGGGCCCCTCTACCTGAATTGTAGTTGTAATTGGGTTCTGGTTCATAATACCCTTCAGTCTCATTCTCTGAGTCTGAACTTTGGGAAAAGGTGTTTACCCGTTGTTGTACTTCACTGTTGTCTGTAGTGAAATGGTTTTGTTTATAAAAATCTACTGTTAAATAGGGGTAGGTATTTTCAATTGTAGCATATCGTTTGTCTTTAAGTAATTTATCGTTCTTTCTTTTATCTAAGTAGCTGGAAAACGATTCTACTTCCTTATTGCACTCAGCAATTTTTTTCATTGCATCGTCTATATTGCCCATTTTTTTGATTTTATCCTCAAGCTCATCGATATCTGATCTTACTTCCGCAGCTAATTCTTTCGCGGTTTCGACTATTAGCATCATCAGGTCCCTCGAACACCTGCTAGCAATTCTGCTCCATTTGTCAAGAAATGCCTTGTGGTGTACAAAGAGACCGGGAATGTTTTTAACACGGAGACCTAATGGAATAATGCCCAGGCGGAGATAGGCCAACATAAATTCGCCGTGGGCTTCAATACGTGTTAGTTTTTTCTTAAGGTCCAGTAATTTTTTAGTGTCATCATTATGACGCAGGGGTTCGCTTGAAGGGTGACTAAAAGAACTTGAAATACCGACTAGTGTCTCAAATTCCTCGTCGGTAAATCCAAAGGTTTTTTGAAGAGCCATATGCTCTGAATGTTTATATGGATCTATATATAAATTATCTGGTATATATGATGGCTCTTAAAGCAAGGAAAGGAATAACAATGTATCCAGTGAATAAAACAACAATAAAGTGGCCCTGCACAGACAGGCTGTGGGAAAATTGTGTAAATATTTATCAAGGACCCCCTGAGTACATGGAAATGAAGTTCCTAGACCAGGGAAAAGCAAATAATTTGATATGTATCAATCTAGGCAACAGAACGTAATAAGTGGTCGAAATGAACTGAGCTAAAACATAGGTTGTTTGTAAAAAAGGGGTAGTTCAATTTTATTCATAAATTCTTTTTAAAAAACACATTAAAATAATAATACATATTCACAAATTGTATGCGACATAATAAATCAACAATACACAGCAACACTTTAAGAGAGAAGGACAAATAATCCAACAAATGAAGGTTATATAAAATGAACACAGTTTTTAAGAGAGAAAGGTGTGGTTAAAATAATCTCTACGCGCGTTTCGGCGAACCAGCGCCTTCTTCTGGAGCAGCCACGATAGTATCTGAAATGGGAAAATTCCATAAAACAAAAAATATTATGTACAATAATGCATCAATTTATATTATGTTACACAGAGAAAATTAAAACAAACCCATGTTAGGCTAATAGTCTCAGACTTTCCATTATATTGTGACCAAGCTTATTAATATTACAATAATACTTTGACGGATTTCTTTTCCTTGCCTTAATGATCATCAAGAAAAATAGAAAAATGGAGTGAATCCTTTTAACTCATATATTCTTATATGAGATAATGGCCAAAAAAGGGAGAAGGAGTGGATACCTTTATACTAAATAGATTATTCCCAAGTTTTGGTGGTGAGGAAGCAGGGTTCTTACATAGGATGGCAAATGCGAGGAATCAAATGATTGATATTAGTGATGGAAAATACGAAATATTCTAAATGGTGGCAATTCGCAGCGTGCTATCAACGCGGGACTTAAACAATGGTATACAATACATTCATATCATAGATAAGGTCACTTACTTAAAAAACACGGAGTATATTAATGCTATTTGATGTTCTCAATCTGGATTATCTGTATAATGACTTTCTTTTCTTTGGTTAGGTGACGAAGATATTCTAGACCCTAAAAAACATAGACATTTCATGAACATTGATTGTTGTCTTAGTGTAGTCTATGATTTTCTAACCAGCCCATATTTAATGAAAGGACCAAGCTAGTGTTTTACCTATTTTAGTTAAGGTTTGCAGATAGATATTCCATAGTCACACGATGTAATTTGTTTGTCTTGATTGTTGATTTTTGAATTTCTATATTTCCTAGAAGAAATTATGAGTTCTTTTAGTTTATTGAATCTTTTCTATTTTTGATATTTTATATTAACTAGACAGTTAGTGAGGATACATTAGTAGTTTTTTGAAAACATTTTCATTTTCGAGGATGAAGGTACCTTAAGTGAGGAGTGGGATTTCAGTTAGACCCGCCTGCCGGAGTTAAAATTTATGGCCACGATAATGAATATTTTTGTGGATCCCAAAAGATATAGTCCTCCTGATGTGGAGATAACAAATGGCGAGATTGCCTATAGAATGGATGGAAAGAATTCTGGCATCAATTTTTGGAGAACAGTCAATGCATGGCGACTTCATAGACTTACTGTCTCTTAAAGAAGAAGGACTGATAGTTACCTTTTTACTTGTGCTCAAGGAGCGATGGATTTCAAAGTGGTTTAAAATAACTCCCTGTCTGTAAAATGAACAAACAGGGGGGGGAAAGGAGAGAGAGAATTCTGTTACCCACTGTTTACTTTGGAGATTATCAGTTAACTAAACAAGTGATCAGAGTAAAATTACCGCATAGGGATTTTAGCGAACACTTACCCAATAGATATCAACAGGGCTCAGAGATTCCGGCGGCGGGACACGGGGGTTCTATGCTCCTTCCACGAAAGACGGCATTTTAAAGTGCCTTTACTTCCTGTATATATACCCTATTTGATTGGATGATTGAGTACACCTGACCTGGTGTTGACATAAAAAAAGGACCAAAAATTAAGAAGAAATGAAAAGAGGACCAGATTCTCTAGAGCAGGAATCAACAATGGCTCCCACGTAAAATGTCACTGGTGTGAACATGAAAGAAGGACCAAAAAATAGGAAGAAGTAAAAAAAGGACCAGATTCTCTAGAGAAAGAATCAGCAATGGCTCCCATGTAAAATATCACTGGATATACATCGGTGCTGATGTATAGCACAAGGATTAACCAGCTTAACCGAGTGGAAAGCAATTGGGGAGTGGAGCTATATTTTAACTTGGGACTAGAGTCAGATTTAGCTGATGTCAAATCCAAGCAAAAAGATTCTAAATATATAGCGCTTCAAGATTAGGTGCACAAAAATGACTCATTATAGATTTGGTGCTGGTTTTTTCAATATTTTTAGAGTAAAAAAGATTTCTATAGGAAAGTTATTTTTCCTGAAATTCGTAAAAACTGTACTTCCATTAAACAAAAAATAATGCGTGTGAATTTAACGAGGCTCCATGCCTTTTGTTATTTTAGAAAAGTCGAGCATTAATATTCCTTCGATCTAGTTGTTGCTTAATTACACCTGTACGACAAAGTAAGGTGCAGGGAAAGATTCCCCTAATCAGGAGCTTAAACTTTAGATAAAAAGGGAGCAGGGTGAACTACATCTTGGGAGAACACTGGGATTGACTTTTCTTATTACTGAATGCCTATTATTAGGTAATTTAAATTTAATCATAAAGAGTGAGAAGCTGTTTTTGCTGCGGTAGGGAGAGTCAAAAGATGTTCTAGCAAATAGCGTGCTCCCATGGCAATTCGCTATTCATTCCTTCTCGAAAGGTGTTGAAGACAAATATCCAGAACACCTCTCTCTTTTTTCTGATGGCACAACCCCCATTGGAGTCTGCAGTATGAATTTTTTCTAGGACTCTCCATTTAAGGTCCTCTGCCTGATGTCCCTTTTCTAGGAAATGCTTCACCATTGGGGCAGCGAGTTTGTGGGTTCTTATCGCTGAACGATGTTCATTTAACCGTGTTTGTATAGTTCGAGATGTTTCTCCTATATACCCGAGGAGACACGGGCACTGTATAAAGTAGATCAGATTTGAAGATTTACAGTTCCACATTTCTTTTGCCACTGTTGTGTGGCCATTGTGTGTGAATTCTTTTCCTCTTATGATACTAGCACAAGAGGAACATGAGGAGCAGGGGAAAGTTCCTTTTATCGGATTGCCTGATACAATCGACCTCTGTGTTAAAAGATTTTTGTCCGATGTAGGTTGGAAACGTGAACGAACAATATGTTCTTTGATGTCAAGCGAACCCCTGCGTCATAATGATGACACTAAAAAAAAAAAAAAAAAAAAAAAAAAAAAAAAATTACTGGACCTTAAGAAAAAACTAACACGTATTGAAGCCCACGGCGAATTTATGTTGGCCTATCTCCGCCTGGGCATTATTCCATTAGGTCTCCGTGTTAAAAACATTCCCGGTCTCTTTGTACACCACAAGGCATTTCTTGACAAATGGAGCAGAATTGCTAGCAGGTGTTCGAGGGACCTGATGATGCTAATAGTCGAAACCGCGAAAGAATTAGCTGCGGAAGTAAGATCAGATATCGATGAGCTTGAGGATAAAATCAAAAAAATGGGCAATATAGACGATGCAATGAAAAAAATTGCTGAGTGCAATAAGGAAGTAGAATCGTTTTCCAGCTACTTAGATAAAAGAAAGAACGATAAATTACTTAAAGACAAACGATATGCTACAATTGAAAATACCTACCCCTATTTAACAGTAGATTTTTATAAACAAAACCATTTCACTACAGACAACAGTGAAGTACAACAACGGGTAAACACCTTTTCCCAAAGTTCAGACTCAGAGAATGAGACTGAAGGGTATTATGAACCAGAACCCAATTACAACTACAATTCAGGTAGAGGGGCCCGCAGACAGCCTTTTTTAGGGAACCGAGGGATGGGACGAGGACGTCCCAGAGTCCACTTTCAGGGACAACCGAGAGGGAACTACAAACCCCAACACCATCAGCAACAACAACAGGAGGAACCACAATTTATTCGAGAGACAAGAAGCAGGCAGTATTGGAAGCAGGGAATATAATTCCCATCTTTAATCTTTCTAAAACTGATTTAGATTCTTCCAGTATTGCTCTGCTATCTAAAGGTCTTTCTTTTGTGCCCCATTCAACTCCAAACCTTTTTGAACTATATTGCGATATAATTTCTTTTTTTCGGAAAATACGTTTGAAAAGATTTTTCTCAACTAATGATGATACTGATATAGAAACAACCAATGCCAAATCTTTATGTCTTCCCTCGACCTTTAGTCCCTCTTTGGAACAACTAGGACCAGAAGTGGCCACTTTTGAGCTGGTCGTTTTAAAGAAATTGGACCAGGCCTTGAGATACATTCCAAAACCAATCTATAATATAGACAAAGAAGAACATCTAGCTCTATCAACTATTTCCACCAACAAAGATCTTACCATTAAGAGTTGCGACAAGGGAGGTGGGATTGTCCTTATTGACACTTCCCAATACGAACTAAACATGTTAAAAATGCTAAGCGACAAGACCTTTTACATCCCTACTCAAGCATACTCTTCACTGAATCTATCTAAAAAAATAAGATCTTTAACCAAAACAGCTTTAGAAGATGGTCACATCAATCTTAAAGAATTTGAATTCTTAAATCACAATCTGGGAAAAACAGCCTGTATATACGGGCTGCCTAAGATTCACAAAAACCCTTTAGATCCACCTTATCGACCCATAGTGTCAACCATTGGTACAGCTACTGAGCCCCTTTCCAAATATATAGATAACCACCTACGTCCATTTATATCTAAGATCAGGTCATATGTGCGTGACACAGGTGACATGATTCAAAAGACAGAAGGCTTAACCTTTACCTCTGGAAGAGACCTTCTAGTTACATTGGACGTAGAGTCTCTGTATAGCAATATTCCCATCCTTGGAGCAATGACAGCTACATCTTGGTTCATTGACTCATACAACATACCCTGCCCTAAATCATTTTTATTGGCATGTCTAAAAATTGTCTTAACTGACAACTTTTTTGAATTTGGCTTGAATACTTATCGCCAGATAAAGGGTGTAAGTATGGGGGCTTCAGTAGCGCCCTCGATTGCGAATATATATATGGCGGCCTTCGAAGCAAAAAACATCTATAATGAATTGGCGCCCTTTTTCGAGTCTGTCTCCCATTGGTCCAGATACATAGATGACATTTTTTTTGTCTGGACCAATGGGAGGGAGGCACTAGACGAGTTCGTCTATTGGATAAACGAAGCAGACCCTAATCTCCACTTCACGTCGCATATCAGTGATGAGAAGGTTGAATTTTTAGACATTGAAATTATAAATGATGATGGTTTTTTAAAAATGGATCTACATACGAAACCCACAGCAAGAAACACCTTGCTGCACTACAGTAGTTTCCACCCTAGATCACAAAAAGATTCAATTCCATTCTCTCAGTTTCTACGGGTTAGGCGCAACTGCACCAGCCTGGCAGACTTTGATAAACAGGCGATTGCGATGAGAAGTAAATTCATCGAGAGAGGCTACCCACACCGGCTAGTGAGACACGCTTATAAGCGTGCCCGCTATTATGATCGCAATTATTTGCTCCAACAAAAGCCAGCTAAAACCACCAACCAGGTGGTCTGTGTAACTAAACATTCCACCCTTGACACAAAAATTAAACAAGTCATAAATTCAAACTGGCACATTTTAAATAGCAATTGTACTCCAGAACTGAAACTAGCTAAACCACTATTTGCCTACAAAAGGAATAAAAACATCAAAGAACATATTGTTCGTTCACGTTTCCAACCTACATCGGACAAAAATCTTTTAACACAGAGGTCGATTGTATCAGGCAATCCGATAAAAGGAACTTTCCCCTGCTCCTCATGTTCCTCTTGTGCTAGTATCATAAGAGGAAAAGAATTCACACACAATGGCCACACAACAGTGGCAAAAGAAATGTGGAACTGTAAATCTTCAAATCTGATCTACTTTATACAGTGCCCGTGTCTCCTCGGGTATATAGGAGAAACATCTCGAACTATACAAACACGGTTAAATGAACATCGTTCAGCGATAAGAACCCACAAACTCGCTGCCCCAATGGTGAAGCATTTCCTAGAAAAGGGACATCAGGCAGAGGACCTTAAATGGAGAGTCCTAGAAAAAATTCATACTGCAGACTCCAATGGGGGTTGTGCCATCAGAAAAAAGAGAGAGGTGTTCTGGATATTTGTCTTCAACACCTTTCGAGAAGGAATGAATAGCGAATTGCCATGGGAGCACGCTATTTGCTAGAACATCTTTTGACTCTCCCTACCGCAGCAAAAACAGCTTCTCACTCTTTATGATTAAATTTAAATTACCTAATAATAGGCATTCAGTAATAAGAAAAGTCAATCCCAGTGTTCTCCCAAGATGTAGTTCACCCTGCTCCCTTTTTATCTAAAGTTTAAGCTCCTGATTAGGGGAATCTTTCCCTGCACCTTACTTTGTCGTACAGGTGTAATTAAGCAACAACTAGATCGAAGGAATATTAATGCTCGACTTTTCTAAAATAACAAAAGGCATGGAGCCTCGTTAAATTCACACGCATTATTTTTTGTTTAATGGAAGTACAGTTTTTACGAATTTCAGGAAAAATAACTTTCCTATAGAAATCTTTTTTACTCTAAAAATATTGAAAAAACCAGCACCAAATCTATAATGAGTCATTTTTGTGCACCTAATCTTGAAGCGCTATATATTTAGAATCTTTTTGCTTGGATTTGACATCAGCTAAATCTGACTCTAGTCCCAAGTTAAAATATAGCTCCACTCCCCAATTGCTTTCCACTCGGTTAAGCTGGTTAATCCTTGTGCTATACATCAGCACCGATGTATATCCAGTGATATTTTACATGGGAGCCATTGCTGATTCTTTCTCTAGAGAATCTGGTCCTTTTTTTACTTCTTCCTATTTTTTGGTCCTTCTTTCATGTTCACACCAGTGACATTTTACGTGGGAGCCATTGTTGATTCCTGCTCTAGAGAATCTGGTCCTCTTTTCATTTCTTCTTAATTTTTGGTCCTTTTTTTATGTCAACACCAGGTCAGGTGTACTCAATCATCCAATCAAATAGGGTATATATACAGGAAGTAAAGGCACTTTAAAATGCCGTCTTTCGTGGAAGGAGCATAGAACCCCCGTGTCCCGCCGCCGGAATCTCTGAGCCCTGTTGATATCTATTGGGTAAGTGTTCGCTAAAATCCCTATGCGGTAATTTTACTCTGATCACTTGTTTAGTTAACTGATAATCTCCAAAGTAAACAGTGGGTAACAGAATTCTCTCTCTCCTTTCCCCCCCCTGTTTGTTCATTTTACAGACAGGGAGTTATTTTAAACCACTTTGAAATCCATCGCTCCTTGAGCACAAGTAAAAAGGTAACTATCAGTCCTTCTTCTTTAAGAGACAGTAAGTCTATGAAGTCGCCATGCATTGACTGTTCTCCAAAAATTGATGCCAGAATTCTTTCCATCCATTCTATAGGCAATCTCGCCATTTGTTATCTCCACATCAGGAGGACTATATCTTTTGGGATCCACAAAAATATTCATTATCGTGGCCATAAATTTTAACTCCGGCAGGCGGGTCTAACTGAAATCCCACTCCTCACTTAAGGTACCTTCATCCTCGAAAATGAAAATGTTTTCAAAAAACTACTAATGTATCCTCACTAACTGTCTAGTTAATATAAAATATCAAAAATAGAAAAGATTCAATAAACTAAAAGAACTCATAATTTCTTCTAGGAAATATAGAAATTCAAAAATCAACAATCAAGACAAACAAATTACATCGTGTGACTATGGAATATCTATCTGCAAACCTTAACTAAAATAGGTAAAACACTAGCTTGGTCCTTTCATTAAATATGGGCTGGTTAGAAAATCATAGACTACACTAAGACAACAATCAATGTTCATGAAATGTCTATGTTTTTTAGGGTCTAGAATATCTTCGTCACCTAACCAAAGAAAAGAAAGTCATTATACAGATAATCCAGATTGAGAACATCAAATAGCATTAATATACTCCGTGTTTTTTAAGTAAGTGACCTTATCTATGATATGAATGTATTGTATACCATTGTTTAAGTCCCGCGTTGATAGCACGCTGCGAATTGCCACCATTTAGAATATTTCGTATTTTCCATCACTAATATCAATCATTTGATTCCTCGCATTTGCCATCCTATGTAAGAACCCTGCTTCCTCACCACCAAAACTTGGGAATAATCTATTTAGTATAAAGGTATCCACTCCTTCTCCCTTTTTTGGCCATTATCTCATATAAGAATATATGAGTTAAAAGGATTCACTCCATTTTTCTATTTTTCTTGATGATCATTAAGGCAAGGAAAAGAAATCCGTCAAAGTATTATTGTAATATTAATAAGCTTGGTCACAATATAATGGAAAGTCTGAGACTATTAGCCTAACATGGGTTTGTTTTAATTTTCTCTGTGTAACATAATATAAATTGATGCATTATTGTACATAATATTTTTTGTTTTATGGAATTTTCCCATTTCAGATACTATCGTGGCTGCTCCAGAAGAAGGCGCTGGTTCGCCGAAACGCGCGTAGAGATTATTTTAACCACACCTTTCTCTCTTAAAAACTGTGTTCATTTTATATAACCTTCATTTGTTGGATTATTTGTCCTTCTCTCTTAAAGTGTTGCTGTGTATTGTTGATTTATTATGTCGCATACAATTTGTGAATATGTATTATTATTTTAATGTGTTTTTTAAAAAGAATTTATGAATAAAATTGAACTACCCCTTTTTTACAAACAACCTATGTTTTAGCTCAGTTCATTTCGACCACTTATTACGTTCTGTTGCCTAGATTGATACATATCAAATTATTTGCTTTTCCCTGGTCTAGGAACTTCATTTCCATGTACTCAGGGGGTCCTTGATAAATATTTACACAATTTTCCCACAGCCTGTCTGTGCAGGGCCACTTTATTGTTGTTTTATTCACTGGATACATTGTTATTCCTTTCCTTGCTTTAAGAGCCATCATATATACCAGATAATTTATATATAGATCCATATAAACATTCAGAGCATATGGCTCTTCAAAAAACCTTTGGATTTACCGACGAGGAATTTGAGACACTAGTCGGTATTTCAAGTTCTTTTAGTCACCCTTCAAGCGAACCCCTGCGTCATAATGATGACACTAAAAAATTACTGGACCTTAAGAAAAAACTAACACGTATTGAAGCCCACGGCGAATTTATGTTGGCCTATCTCCGCCTGGGCATTATTCCATTAGGTCTCCGTGTTAAAAACATTCCCGGTCTCTTTGTACACCACAAGGCATTTCTTGACAAATGGAGCAGAATTGCTAGCAGGTGTTCGAGGGACCTGATGATGCTAATAGTCGAAACCGCGAAAGAATTAGCTGCGGAAGTAAGATCAGATATCGATGAGCTTGAGGATAAAATCAAAAAAATGGGCAATATAGACGATGCAATGAAAAAAATTGCTGAGTGCAATAAGGAAGTAGAATCGTTTTCCAGCTACTTAGATAAAAGAAAGAACGATAAATTACTTAAAGACAAACGATATGCTACAATTGAAAATACCTACCCCTATTTAACAGTAGATTTTTATAAACAAAACCATTTCACTACAGACAACAGTGAAGTACAACAACGGGTAAACACCTTTTCCCAAAGTTCAGACTCAGAGAATGAGACTGAAGGGTATTATGAACCAGAACCCAATTACAACTACAATTCAGGTAGAGGGGCCCGCAGACAGCCTTTTTTAGGGAACCGAGGGATGGGACGAGGACGTCCCAGAGTCCACTTTCAGGGACAACCGAGAGGGAACTACAAACCCCAACACCATCAGCAACAACAACAGGAGGAACCACAATTTATTCGAGAGACAAGAAGCAGGCAGTATTGGAAGCAGGGAATATAATTCCCATCTTTAATCTTTCTAAAACTGATTTAGATTCTTCCAGTATTGCTCTGCTATCTAAAGGTCTTTCTTTTGTGCCCCATTCAACTCCAAACCTTTTTGAACTATATTGCGATATAATTTCTTTTTTTCGGAAAATACGTTTGAAAAGATTTTTCTCAACTAATGATGATACTGATATAGAAACAACCAATGCCAAATCTTTATGTCTTCCCTCGACCTTTAGTCCCTCTTTGGAACAACTAGGACCAGAAGTGGCCACTTTTGAGCTGGTCGTTTTAAAGAAATTGGACCAGGCCTTGAGATACATTCCAAAACCAATCTATAATATAGACAAAGAAGAACATCTAGCTCTATCAACTATTTCCACCAACAAAGATCTTACCATTAAGAGTTGCGACAAGGGAGGTGGGATTGTCCTTATTGACACTTCCCAATACGAACTAAACATGTTAAAAATGCTAAGCGACAAGACCTTTTACATCCCTACTCAAGCATACTCTTCACTGAATCTATCTAAAAAAATAAGATCTTTAACCAAAACAGCTTTAGAAGATGGTCACATCAATCTTAAAGAATTTGAATTCTTAAATCACAATCTGGGAAAAACAGCCTGTATATACGGGCTGCCTAAGATTCACAAAAACCCTTTAGATCCACCTTATCGACCCATAGTGTCAACCATTGGTACAGCTACTGAGCCCCTTTCCAAATATATAGATAACCACCTACGTCCATTTATATCTAAGATCAGGTCATATGTGCGTGACACAGGTGACATGATTCAAAAGACAGAAGGCTTAACCTTTACCTCTGGAAGAGACCTTCTAGTTACATTGGACGTAGAGTCTCTGTATAGCAATATTCCCATCCTTGGAGCAATGACAGCTACATCTTGGTTCATTGACTCATACAACATACCCTGCCCTAAATCATTTTTATTGGCATGTCTAAAAATTGTCTTAACTGACAACTTTTTTGAATTTGGCTTGAATACTTATCGCCAGATAAAGGGTGTAAGTATGGGGGCTTCAGTAGCGCCCTCGATTGCGAATATATATATGGCGGCCTTCGAAGCAAAAAACATCTATAATGAATTGGCGCCCTTTTTCGAGTCTGTCTCCCATTGGTCCAGATACATAGATGACATTTTTTTTGTCTGGACCAATGGGAGGGAGGCACTAGACGAGTTCGTCTATTGGATAAACGAAGCAGACCCTAATCTCCACTTCACGTCGCATATCAGTGATGAGAAGGTTGAATTTTTAGACATTGAAATTATAAATGATGATGGTTTTTTAAAAATGGATCTACATACGAAACCCACAGCAAGAAACACCTTGCTGCACTACAGTAGTTTCCACCCTAGATCACAAAAAGATTCAATTCCATTCTCTCAGTTTCTACGGGTTAGGCGCAACTGCACCAGCCTGGCAGACTTTGATAAACAGGCGATTGCGATGAGAAGTAAATTCATCGAGAGAGGCTACCCACACCGGCTAGTGAGACACGCTTATAAGCGTGCCCGCTATTATGATCGCAATTATTTGCTCCAACAAAAGCCAGCTAAAACCACCAACCAGGTGGTCTGTGTAACTAAACATTCCACCCTTGACACAAAAATTAAACAAGTCATAAATTCAAACTGGCACATTTTAAATAGCAATTGTACTCCAGAACTGAAACTAGCTAAACCACTATTTGCCTACAAAAGGAATAAAAACATCAAAGAACATATTGTTCGTTCACGTTTCCAACCTACATCGGACAAAAATCTTTTAACACAGAGGTCGATTGTATCAGGCAATCCGATAAAAGGAACTTTCCCCTGCTCCTCATGTTCCTCTTGTGCTAGTATCATAAGAGGAAAAGAATTCACACACAATGGCCACACAACAGTGGCAAAAGAAATGTGGAACTGTAAATCTTCAAATCTGATCTACTTTATACAGTGCCCGTGTCTCCTCGGGTATATAGGAGAAACATCTCGAACTATACAAACACGGTTAAATGAACATCGTTCAGCGATAAGAACCCACAAACTCGCTGCCCCAATGGTGAAGCATTTCCTAGAAAAGGGACATCAGGCAGAGGACCTTAAATGGAGAGTCCTAGAAAAAATTCATACTGCAGACTCCAATGGGGGTTGTGCCATCAGAAAAAAGAGAGAGGTGTTCTGGATATTTGTCTTCAACACCTTTCGAGAAGGAATGAATAGCGAATTGCCATGGGAGCACGCTATTTGCTAGAACATCTTTTGACTCTCCCTACCGCAGCAAAAACAGCTTCTCACTCTTTATGATTAAATTTAAATTACCTAATAATAGGCATTCAGTAATAAGAAAAGTCAATCCCAGTGTTCTCCCAAGATGTAGTTCACCCTGCTCCCTTTTTATCTAAAGTTTAAGCTCCTGATTAGGGGAATCTTTCCCTGCACCTTACTTTGTCGTACAGGTGTAATTAAGCAACAACTAGATCGAAGGAATATTAATGCTCGACTTTTCTAAAATAACAAAAGGCATGGAGCCTCGTTAAATTCACACGCATTATTTTTTGTTTAATGGAAGTACAGTTTTTACGAATTTCAGGAAAAATAACTTTCCTATAGAAATCTTTTTTACTCTAAAAATATTGAAAAAACCAGCACCAAATCTATAATGAGTCATTTTTGTGCACCTAATCTTGAAGCGCTATATATTTAGAATCTTTTTGCTTGGATTTGACATCAGCTAAATCTGACTCTAGTCCCAAGTTAAAATATAGCTCCACTCCCCAATTGCTTTCCACTCGGTTAAGCTGGTTAATCCTTGTGCTATACATCAGCACCGATGTATATCCAGTGATATTTTACATGGGAGCCATTGCTGATTCTTTCTCTAGAGAATCTGGTCCTTTTTTTACTTCTTCCTATTTTTTGGTCCTTCTTTCATGTTCACACCAGTGACATTTTACGTGGGAGCCATTGTTGATTCCTGCTCTAGAGAATCTGGTCCTCTTTTCATTTCTTCTTAATTTTTGGTCCTTTTTTTATGTCAACACCAGGTCAGGTGTACTCAATCATCCAATCAAATAGGGTATATATACAGGAAGTAAAGGCACTTTAAAATGCCGTCTTTCGTGGAAGGAGCATAGAACCCCCGTGTCCCGCCGCCGGAATCTCTGAGCCCTGTTGATATCTATTGGGTAAGTGTTCGCTAAAATCCCTATGCGGTAATTTTACTCTGATCACTTGTTTAGTTAACTGATAATCTCCAAAGTAAACAGTGGGTAACAGAATTCTCTCTCTCCTTTCCCCCCCCTGTTTGTTCATTTTACAGACAGGGAGTTATTTTAAACCACTTTGAAATCCATCGCTCCTTGAGCACAAGTAAAAAGGTAACTATCAGTCCTTCTTCTTTAAGAGACAGTAAGTCTATGAAGTCGCCATGCATTGACTGTTCTCCAAAAATTGATGCCAGAATTCTTTCCATCCATTCTATAGGCAATCTCGCCATTTGTTATCTCCACATCAGGAGGACTATATCTTTTGGGATCCACAAAAATATTCATTATCGTGGCCATAAATTTTAACTCCGGCAGGCGGGTCTAACTGAAATCCCACTCCTCACTTAAGGTACCTTCATCCTCGAAAATGAAAATGTTTTCAAAAAACTACTAATGTATCCTCACTAACTGTCTAGTTAATATAAAATATCAAAAATAGAAAAGATTCAATAAACTAAAAGAACTCATAATTTCTTCTAGGAAATATAGAAATTCAAAAATCAACAATCAAGACAAACAAATTACATCGTGTGACTATGGAATATCTATCTGCAAACCTTAACTAAAATAGGTAAAACACTAGCTTGGTCCTTTCATTAAATATGGGCTGGTTAGAAAATCATAGACTACACTAAGACAACAATCAATGTTCATGAAATGTCTATGTTTTTTAGGGTCTAGAATATCTTCGTCACCTAACCAAAGAAAAGAAAGTCATTATACAGATAATCCAGATTGAGAACATCAAATAGCATTAATATACTCCGTGTTTTTTAAGTAAGTGACCTTATCTATGATATGAATGTATTGTATACCATTGTTTAAGTCCCGCGTTGATAGCACGCTGCGAATTGCCACCATTTAGAATATTTCGTATTTTCCATCACTAATATCAATCATTTGATTCCTCGCATTTGCCATCCTATGTAAGAACCCTGCTTCCTCACCACCAAAACTTGGGAATAATCTATTTAGTATAAAGGTATCCACTCCTTCTCCCTTTTTTGGCCATTATCTCATATAAGAATATATGAGTTAAAAGGATTCACTCCATTTTTCTATTTTTCTTGATGATCATTAAGGCAAGGAAAAGAAATCCGTCAAAGTATTATTGTAATATTAATAAGCTTGGTCACAATATAATGGAAAGTCTGAGACTATTAGCCTAACATGGGTTTGTTTTAATTTTCTCTGTGTAACATAATATAAATTGATGCATTATTGTACATAATATTTTTTGTTTTATGGAATTTTCCCATTTCAGATACTATCGTGGCTGCTCCAGAAGAAGGCGCTGGTTCGCCGAAACGCGCGTAGAGATTATTTTAACCACACCTTTCTCTCTTAAAAACTGTGTTCATTTTATATAACCTTCATTTGTTGGATTATTTGTCCTTCTCTCTTAAAGTGTTGCTGTGTATTGTTGATTTATTATGTCGCATACAATTTGTGAATATGTATTATTATTTTAATGTGTTTTTTAAAAAGAATTTATGAATAAAATTGAACTACCCCTTTTTTACAAACAACCTATGTTTTAGCTCAGTTCATTTCGACCACTTATTACGTTCTGTTGCCTAGATTGATACATATCAAATTATTTTTTTTTCCACTGCTGATCAGTGCCACAGTGCAAGTGCTCCCTATGTTAAAGTACTGTATTGATTGAATTCCATGTTTGGCTTATTTGGTTTACTGTCAGTCCCTAGTCTAGTGCACCAGGAGTGCCAGGGCTTGTAAGTACAAATGCCGCTCGTGGGCTTGCAGCACCTGTTGTGCCACCCACAAGAGCGGCCTCGTAAAAGTATGTCTGAGGGTCTGCCATTGCCAGACCCACGTGCAGTCTAGTACTGTCACGCTAACTGCGCAAGTACACCTACTTGCCAGTCCCTAAACCTTCCCTTAACTTCATGTTAGTCACCCCTATGGTAGGCCCACGGGCAGGGTGCGTTGTAAGTATAAGGTAGGACAGGCCTGACCAAGTTGTCATGTCCTAATAGTGAATTACCGCCATATTCGTTTTTCACTATTGCGAGGTAACCTGCTCTCCATTAGTTGGAATGGGCCGCCAGGATTATTAATGCTATAATCCTAGCTGGTTCGGGGCGCATGGTGCAATGTCGAGTTTGGTATCCCTGAACTCGGGGTTTAATTACGCATCCGTTGGTGTGGATGGTTTTCGGACTCTGGGTTTGAAAATAGCACTTTTAGAAAGTGGCTATTTTCTTGTCTAACTATTTCTGGTTTCTGCTGGTTTGGTGTGTGTGTGACAGGAGCTGGGTGGCTCCGGAGGTCTGAATGAGTCAGTGTGGGATGAGTGGGACGTTTACGTTGAGAGTAGGGGGAGAGTAGTTGCTGATAGCCTGCCCTGCCTGATACAATGCTGGCTCCACCTCCTGCCAGGGGACTGATGGCTCTGTGCCTGCCATGGACGATCCTGGCCCCACCTCCTACCAGGAGGCCGATAGCTCTGCTCCTGCCAGTGACAATGCTGGCTCCACCTCCTGCTGGGCGTCTGAGGACCCAGCCCTGCTCAGTGAATAGGCCAGGTGCCTCTGCCTGGCTCAACCCACAACAGACCCAGGATGTTGGGAAATTCCCCTGCATGGACAAAGGGATCAAAGCCAAAAAGGGGTATAAGAGAAGGACCCCTGAACCAAGAATTTAGATCACTTCTGACAAGGAACCCTGAAACCAAGGACAAGAAGCCTGCTGATCCAAGGACTTGCCTACTCCTTCTGCCAGTGTGCTGTTTGCTGGGGGGAATCCTGCATTGCTTCTTTATTTTTGCCAAGGAACCAGGAGAGAGGAACTGTGTGTGTACTCTCACGCTTTGCTAAGAAAATCTCCAAGGACTGGAAGAGTGCCAGTCTCCTGTTGAAGTCACAGGGCTAAAGGACTTCATCTGCTTAAAGTGCTATTTGCTGGAACCTGTGAATCCAGCACCTCTGAAAGAACCAGCAATCTCGGCGCCGACGGACGTCGCCGAATCCAGCTCGACATCGTGAGTAACGGCTCCAGTGTACCGCTTCCTCGACGCCGGCCGCCGGGCCCGATCGACGCCAGCAGCAACGCCAGTGAGTAGTGAGTTCGGCTCCAGCTCCAAGGGACCCCGTGTCTGCACCGCTGCTGATCGCATCGACTTCGAAGCCCTCTCGACGCTGTGAGCGCTGCTCACTCTTGCAACAGCATCATCGACATCGACGACTACTTAGGCCTGATCGACACCGACGACGCGACGCCGGATTGCTCGACGCCGCTGATCATCGTGTGCTTCATTTTCCTAAGATACTGTGTTGTTGGGGGTCCGTGTGACTCCGGGCCCGACGTAGCGCTCCTCGCGGTCGACGCCGACCCTTTGGATTAACTTTGCCTCGACGTCGTGTGACTCCCGTGTGGGTTACATTGTTGCCAAGAACTGTGTTTCCAGGAAGAAGAGTGGCTTTTGATACGAAAGACTTTGTGCTGAAGAAGAAACTACATTTGAACTATTATTTTCCCTTCCAAGAGTATTTATTAAGATTGTGTATATTTTTGTCGTTATTGGGTCTTGTGCTAAGCCTTATATAAAAATCCTTATTTTTATAATATTACTGTGTCGTGTCCATTTGTAGTGTATTCACTTTATTACTGTATGTGGTCATAAATGCTTAACACACAGCCTCTGAGATATGCCTGTCTGCTCTGCCAAGCTACCAAGGGGGTGAGCAGGGGTTATCAAAGGGTGTGATCCCCTTGCCCTGACTAGAAAAGGTGTGTCCCTATTTGTCAGAAGTGTATACCTCTGCCAACTAGAGACAGCCGGTTCTAACAGCGTCTCTTTGTACTGTCTGAAACCTGGTTGATTGGTGCCTCAGAGAGATTCTGATCACAGCATTATCTTGAAATTTGCTGTAGCTATTTGCTGCTCTTTTAAAACCTGGTCATGTCTGCCTTTAATGTCATCAATGGATATGATGTATAGTTTTAAGTTGCGTGGCAGCGCGGTACCTTCTTTTACGGCCTTCGCAGCAGGTTCTTGGCCACTGAGGTGTTGACTTCTCAGTGAAGCTTTTGTTACCTTTAACTGCTTTACATAGGCTGGAGTTGCGCTTTGACTCCACATACACCAAGAGTAGATTCAGCACTTTGACTGAGGCACATGTGGCATGCACAATCAGTTTGCTGGAACAGGGCAAACAATATGGGGGAGCACTGTTGATCTTCAGGTTACTAATCCCTTATTGCGTTGCCTGTTGTAACGTCCTCCACAGCCTGGGTATCCACTAATGACTACACCATACATGGAGCTTAGAAGAACAAGTCTTTATTCCTTTTTGTAACCGCAAACTCACCAGTCTAAACCTGCATTTACTTTACACTTGCATCACAGTTGGGAAACGACCTTTCCAATGATGCGGCTTCAAGCATACGTTCATTTTCATTGCAAGCTGAACACGGCTTGCCTTCACCACACATTTGGCTGAAACACGCATATGCATGGTTAAGGCAGGAGGGAGTTCTAGTTGCTGGCTGGCGGGGAGAGGAACCATAAAGGAGAATCTGCGTGAAGGACGTCGACATGATGAGGTAAGTTGGGATGGGGTAGGTTTTAAGGTAGGGGGCCAGTTTTAGGGTGCATGGCAGGGGGCAAAGGGGAGTAGGTTTTAAAAATTTAAGTAAGGGAGCTGATTGTAGGACTCGGGCATGGGGGCATTTGGGGTAGGTTTTAAGGAGGTGTCAGAGGCTTAGGGCTCAGGGCAGGGGAAAGAGGCATCTTTCAGTGCAAGGGGACAGTTTTTAGGGCAGGGGGATGCCGGTTAGTTTATGGTGTAAAGGGTAGGGTTGTTTTTACGGCTGATCAGTGGTCAGGTTATAGGCCAGGTGTCAGGATTTTAGGACTCATGGTAGAGGGAAAGGAGCGAGAACTATACCGCACATCCTTTTACCAAACATGCCTTTACCATGAAATTGCGTGGTATAGACATGCGTGGTAAATACTTGTGGTATAAAGGAATGTGTTGTTGAGACGCATTTGTGGTTCAGGCTGAGTGGTAGAGGCAGGCGTGGTTCAACCATGTGTGCCTCTGTCATACAACCGTCACAGTTCTACACAGCCCATCTCACAGCACACTACAATTAGGTAAAGGAAAGTTATCAGTGACATTACTTTGACTATCACTTCTCAACTCAACACAAAATCTCAATTGACCATCAGCTGTTTGTGTGTCTTGGTAACAGGAGATATCTAATTTGAAGCTGCACCAAGCTCTGTAACTTCCTTCTTTATCATTTCATTCAACATTTTTTTACTTCATCCCTGACTACCAAAGGGACATTTCTCATTTATGATAGATTGGTACTGCCCCTGAACACTCCCTGCAACCGCTCCAAAATGTAATCAACACTCACCTCTTCAACTCTCATCATCTATTCAGTGGACCTGGGAATGATAATGTGCAAATCAGACTGATGCATCCATCTCAGAATAGGTGGTCCACTTTCTACAACATAAGCTTTTCCCTCAGTCTCCCTAACTGAGAACTTAATAGTAGAGTTAAAATAGCCCACAATGTAAATTTCCCCATTGGTGGCAAATATCCTTAGGAAGAAGTTTAATAATAGATCATTCTCTCACAAACATGCCCTTGGGAATAATGGTGTACCTACACCCAGTATCAACTATCAACTTGATACCTCTTCCTAACACATTGAATAAGGCTTGTGGCTAATTTTTCTTCTCTCACTCCCTCTACGCTGGCCCAAATTTAACACCCGATCAATCATCATTTCACCATACGTCTTCATCATAACAGCCACCCTAGATTTGGGCAATTCCTTATACATGCGCACAAAATTATTTTTGTGAGCACACTTCCTACAGTCCTTACCAATGGAATAACAAGACTTCAAATCCCCTCTGACAATTACTACCACACCTATAACAAACTTTGAACCCGGATTATTCACAATATTTCTTGGTGACTTGATAACACTTTTAGACACAGCTCCCACACAGTTGCCTGACTTCTCCACATCGCCAACAGCTACTAACTCTTCCTTGTCTCCCGAAACACCACCTCCTCTATTACTCATTTACTTCATACAAAATTCAGACTCTTCGACCAGCTTAGCTATATCAATAGCTTCTTTCAAAATTGTATTTTTGCAGCCCATAATCGTTCCTGAATTTTCCTACTCCTACAGCGAATAATTGACTGATCATATATACATTTTTCTCCCATGCCACCAAATGACATTTCAGTGATAATACTCACAATCTTATAACAAATTCATCCTTTGACTCTCCAATTCTTTGTTGTTTGGTATATAATTGTACCTAGACATTACTACATGTTCTTCCTTGGCAAACCTACATTCCAGACTCAATTTGGTCTCTTTATATATGTCTAGTATTCTTTGCCTGTTCCGACCCATCACTTCATTGAGACATGTATTTTTGTGTTGACCCACAAATCCTAAAGAACTCAGTAAGATAGCTTTCTTCCAATCAGGACTAAACTTTTGGCCATCGGATCGGGAGCCAATAAATAATCATCAAATATGACAATTCAATCTTCCCATTGGATGGGCGGAGGACCTTGATGAGGAAGGAATAGTGGGGGAGTAATAACCTCAGCCAGTTTCATGGTGGTGACCACCCTATATGTTAATGGGGAAGAAAACAACTTGAAAGCCAATAAAATCACCACTGTACCGCAGATATCACTAGGATTTCCATAGAGATGATGGTCCCAAGAGTTTCCCTTATTCATTCGTCATGAACAAATAACACACTTGCACCCAGTTTAAATGTATATCAACAAATCCACTGCTCCTCTGCTCCAAAACTACTCCTCGAACCCACCCACCAGGTAGAGCATATACAGCTAAAGCGAATGGAGAAGTACCGCCCGGGGACCGCATACCTACACCAGATACTGATGAGAGACGCAGGCCATACAAATGCTCACAGTACGTGTGCAGTGCAAGCAGTGCCGCTTAACTGCCTAGTGCAAGCAACTCATGAACGTGACACTTACCTCGAGTTAAGGCATGTTGTTTCTCTCATATAAAATAAAATCTGACCCCTATTTACCATAGTTGTACTACGCGATGGCGAATGCCTCTAAATACCAGGCATCACGGTCTCTACTTGGTGCTCCTTACACCTTAAAGAGTATCTCAGTGAAATAATTTCAGCACATCTCTGCAGGTCCAATATCACCAGACAGGTAGAATGACCTCGTAACTCATAGCCAAAATGTTGCAATAATGTCAGCCAAATTGAGTTTGGCTCCAATTCAACAATGACTTTAGTCAAACTGCCTGAACGTGATGTCCCTGTGCCAGCAACAACTCTAAACACACACAGGCCGAACTCTCACTCATCAGGAATCCCCAACAGAACATTATTAGAAAATATTTAAAGGAGTTCTTCAGAGACACAATGTAGTGATCAAAAGACTAGATGTCACAAGAGAATAAGGTAAACTTCTTTATTCCATATGTAGTTGCGCTGGAGGTGAATATTACACACAACATATTCCTCATTCACTACTTATCTCCCACTTTTTTCTCACTCCCTTTCTCCCACTCCCTCGATCTCTCTCTCTTTCCCTCCTCTTTAACCTTTGCCTTCCCATATACTTTGTTTGCTGAACTTTCCCAGAGACTTACTAGTAGTGTTGCAGATGAAAGAGGGTGCCAATGTTTCTAAACGAAATGAACAATTGCAAAGCAACGGTTGCGCTATGAGCAAAATAAATCCCTAGCCCCCTTTGAAATGGCAGCCATGCAATCTATCAAACGCCCTATTTAGCATATCTACATTCAAAAAGACTACGTTAAACATACTCTTTTGTATTTAAAAAACACAATTCCTCATATTGGCAGGCTGCACTTGGAAGATTTATTTCTCAAACTTAATCAGGCTATTGAAGAAATATGTGCATCTTTAATTCATTAATCACAGCAATGGGCAATTGCTATTTATAGTTTGAGCTGTTAACTCTTCCACCTTATAATCATGTTTTCATGGCTGCTTCCTGAACAATCTGCTGATACATATTAGGAATGAGTTTGGTACCTGTTCGGCCAAGCAAGGAGCTATTATTAAATGTATGCTTATTAGAAAACAGTGCTCTCAACCTGGGAGCAGTGGGGACTGAACCATCTATTACAGGGGAGGGGGAGGGGAGGGGGTGATTCCTGCAGGTCAGGTTTGAGCTCACAGGTGATGCAACAAGGAAGGCACTAACAACATGTTCCAAAATGGAAGCGTTCCAGGTACCATGCCCCTAACTCGCTGCATTACTGCTATACCACTCTGCGTATAAGCACTGCCGACGTAATTCTGTAGAGACGATATGAAGATTTTCATATAGTTCTTCTAATATTGTTATTCCAATATTTCCCCTGGCACATCCGGTAATCCATTCGTAAACACGTACGTGCGAAATCCTAATGCGAAAAACTGCTACTGCTTGAGGTGCGTATGCAAATGAAGTAAACAATCTTTAAAACCACGCATGGGGCATTTTATGTCACAACAAAGTATAAATGAGGAGTTTGAAAGTAATCTAAAATGGCGGCCTTGAATTCAGTGCCATGAAACCGAACAGAGGTTCCCATAATGAGCAGCTGCAGGGTTGCATTGAAGGTAAACTTGTGACTATTTAGGCTGGTTAACAGCTTATCACAAGAGACTAAGAAATAATTCCTCGGAAATGATTGAGGTGCATCTGCTTTCTTTATTATTAAATTAGAGGAAAAGGAGAAGAAATGAATATTTTACTCAAGCAGCAGTAACGTGGGAAAATACCATGCATCTGAAGTTTTAGTGGCCTGGGAGAGCTGGAATTTATTTGTTGCGAGCAGAAAATAGACAGCAGGCATAAAAATCAGCAGATTCCTGCAAGTAAAATTATTTATCAAGCTAACAAGGGAAGAACCTTCGTGGTAAGAACCAGCCGGAGAGGAAGGCGCGCGCCTTTATATGTTACCTTTGGGTTAGCGCATCAGTAAAAATGCCAACTGACAAGCACTTCACATAAACATTTCTTTCTAAATGAGCTGCCTTATTAGAATGGAGAAATCTAGGCATAGCAGCACAGCAGCGAGCAGAGAGACCCCGACTGACTCTTAAAGTCTACATAAAACAGAGACAATTCCATGCTATTATTGAAACTTGAATTGGCAATGAGCATTGTTTTACCTGGAAGAACAAGTTTACTGGGAATAAAAGAGTGTGACAAAAAGGGGGTGCCAAAATAGGGTGCATTGCCTGACAAACAGGCCCTGTCCATGGCTATCAAGCCTAATACACATTAAGAATGCATAAACCATAGAAAGTGACTGAAACAAATAGGACCTTTGCTAATACTTACCATACAGATTTTTTAAAACCTTAAGAAATTGTTTTAACATACTTCTTCCTTTCAGTTTGACAAACTAGTTATGCATGTCAAAAGGCAAGGACTTAGTCAGTGCAGAGAGAAGTTCAAACAACCAATCATGTGTGCTGTAGAAGTGAAAACTCAAATGAGGACCACATGGCCTACCAACAGCACACCATACCCCCCATCCGCGAAGGATTGGCTTGCTTTGTCAAAAATGTGCCGTAGGTCCGGATAAACCTCGCCTTCCATTTTTTAGTAAGGCCAGTTAATGAAATGGGAGTGACGGGAGGTAAAGTCATTAACACTAAAATGCGGGGCAGTTTAAGTGGTAAAAACAAAACCACAAATGATAACATTCACCTAGAGCAGAGAAGTTACAAAGGGTTCATTTTGTTTCAGTTTGTCATCACTGTTTTCACCAGTCGGTTTATGGGTAGGCTTATATCAGATGCAAGCTGAATGCTCAGTAACAAAACTTTTTTGCATTGTTACCTGAAGTTGTTTTTAAATTATTTTGACAATGTATTACTTTGGCAATTTATGGAGGTGCTATCAAGCATTTTCCTACTTAGAAGGTATTCCAAAGAGTGCATGTCTTTGGAAGGGACTGAACCTCAGGGGGGGGTTCAAGATGAAAGAGAGACATATTGAAATAATAAAGTAGATTTGGTGAACCCTGCACGGTAGAAAACAATTTGGAGTGAAACTATATCGATAGAAGATCAAGTCACACATACCAGCTAAGATAAATGCTCTCTGAAGAGAGTATGATACTAATATATTGTATCAGCCCCACATGAAATTGATGTATGGGGGAAATGGTATCAAAAACGATGTTTTGAGGAATTTGTGTACTAAACACAAAAAACTTCAATGACACTGGAACAGAAGTTTTAGGCATTCCATTAGCCGGCAGTAGAGCTCTTTGCAAGACTTTTCTCCAAGTTTTTAATACGGTTGCTTCCTCATTCTATGCATAATTCGTCTTGAATTGAAAATTGGCCCTATGCTATTTCTATGCTATTTTAGCAAAAATAGTGAGAGATCAAACTACTCTGAATATATTTAGTAAATGTAAAGCATTACAAATTGCATTGGGGTCAGTGAGTAAGCATTAGTAATATTGCTAAACTAAGAATAAGCGAGATTAATTCACTGAATGTTAAAATAACTTTCAATATAAATAAGTAAATATTCTTACAAAATAAACATGATTTTTGCCTTTTGTGGTCTGATACCTTGCAGCAGGTCACCATCAGGTTTCAATATTTTTGTACTTTTTGAAAGTCAAATGGGATCCTAAATTAACATTCTCTTGGTTCATCTGGCATATTTTATTAACTTTGCTCGGAAAAAGGTACAGGAAATCCGTAACCCTATCTGTCTAAGAATTATGTTAAGTGTATTTGTAATGCACACTATATCCGTGAGGGTATCTTGACTCTGAGCAGCTGAGTGTGCCTAGGCCTGCCTATGGTAGGTTGGTTATTAAAAAAACAGATCTTCAGCTTCACTGTGGCATTAAAGAAGAAAAGAGGAGGCTTTGCTGTGGAGCGGGAACAGTTCCAAGATTTAGGAGCACTGTAAGAGAACACCTGTTCTCGTGATCTGGTTCTGGGTATGCGTGGGATGTGTGTAAGTAGGAGTCTTGTGGAGCAGAGATGTCAGGGTGGTTGGTTGAAGGAGAAGGGATTGTTCAGGTAGGTGAGGCTAAAGTTGTGTAGTGCCTTGAATTTATATAAGGAGTTTGAAATAAGCGCATTTATCAGGAGCTCTGGGGGATGGAAAGTGAGTTAAGACAGTGTAGGGGTCCGGTTGAGGGTTGAAGATACTGTATATGGAAAGGATTTTGTTACAGAAGAAGTCTGAGAGCTTGCTGTAAACGTCTTGTGATGGAGTGGTTTTGTTGAAGGCAGCAGGAGGTGCAGTGGAATCTTTAATGATGGTTCACATTTCCTTGCTGTTGTTAGTGCCAGCAGTGATACTTTCTGCAAGAGCTGTCTTGTTGGTATATCTGCAGGTAGTAGTGTCTTAGGGCAGATTTGAATATGTCTTTATCTGTGATGTCTTGGCTTGTTCTCCATTTGCAGTGCAGTTGCTTGCAGTGGCATTTCATCAGCTTGAGTTCCTCTGTGTACCAAATTGCCTGTGGTTGAGCTCTTACCGCTAAGTTGCGCTTCAGGGAAGCCAGGATGTTGGTGCATGCAGTGATTCAGTTGTTGAGGTTCTTGATGGCTTTCGGCCTGTGACTGGTGTGCTTGGTCCAGTGCGTGGAGAGGGCGAAAGTCAACACCTCTTCTGTGATGCTTTTGCAGCTGCAGCTTGTGGTTCTGGTGGTGGAAGGACAGTGGTGCTGTGGGATGGGTATACTAAGATCCATATGCTGAAACTGATGAGGGTGTGGTCTGTCCAGGTCATTGCTGCTGAAATGTCGGCTGGGATGTTGCTGATTGCGGAGAAAATAGGGTCTGATAGGTGTCCGGTGGAGTGGGTGGGTTCAATAACGATCTAGATGAAGTTAAAGTTAGCAAGGTTTACTTGAAGGGGCATGGAATTTGGATCAGTTTGGTCTTCTAGGGGAAGGTAATGGCTACAAGGAGGATGAAAGCGCTGCCATTGAAGAAGAGGGATGCATGATGTTATAGCAGGATTGGTACAGGGTCCTGATGGTATGCCCAGGGAGAAGTTGACTGTGATGCATATCTTGAACGTGAGGTGTTTCATGTAGCTGATGGGGATGTCTGTGTAGGTGGTGCATCGGATCAAATCTTTGTATATGAAGGGGACTCCACCTCCAGACTTCTGCTTACTGTCTCGCCTGGCAATCTTGTAGACAGCGGGGATGGCAACAGCGATGTCCAGTGCAGAGGTGGGTTTAGCCACTTTGTGTGAGGAAAAGCAGGTCTGGAGTGTGGTAATGAAGTAGGTCCCATATCTGTGTGGAGTATTTGGTGAGTGAATGGGTGCTGGTCTCTGTGAGCATGAGCCTAGTTTGTGTGAGTGTAGGTGAGTGGGATGCTAGGAGCTGTTGGTGCAGGAGTAGTGGGTTTGGGGTGTGGGAGAGTGCATGAAAACTTGCAGAAGGTGCATGTAAATGCTCCTTCCATGTTGTGTGGTGTTGCAGCAGTGTGGCGAGTGGGGACTGGGATTGAAAGCACAGAGGAGTATGGCATGGTATCAGTAGGTAGGAGGAGAACCAGGGTTCCTGGCACTGTGTGCAGTCCAGGTGCAGCCGGGCTTGCCTTTGGCTTGCCACTTAGCTGCATGCATCTGCGGCAAATCAGCATTGCAGCTGACATTAAGTAGGTCTTGGGAGAGGGAGAAGTGTAGGGAAGGAAACCAGTAATGTCACTTCCTGTGCAGACGGATGATGGGAGAACCGGAGAGGCCACTGCCTGTGCTGATGTGTTCTAGAAATTAGGTCCTCTTGCTTGACTTCCTATTATAAAGACGGCTTTGGCAACAAACCAGTGATGTCACTTCTTGTGCAGATGGAGGACCACCAAACCAGTGATGTCACTTCCTGTGCAGCCAGAAATTGGAACTTAAGTCCTTTTGCATGGCATATTATTTTGAAGACAGCTTTGGTGGGAAGCCATTGATGTCACCTCCTGTGCAGATGGGTGATGGGTGATCCAGTGATATCAATTTCTGTGCTCCAGTCATGACACTTCCTGTACAGATGGATGGAGAGAAACCAATGAGGAACAGCACAGGGTCAAGGCTGATTTGCATATGGCCATGTCTGAACTGGGGTGGTGTGGAGTGCAAAAAAAACAATGGATTTAGGCCCAGATCTCTGTACTGGGGTGCATGTATGACATTGTTCTGCATTCTGTCCATCAACTGTTGTTTTTGCATCGAGAAACCAATGATGCCACTTCCTGCACAGATGGGTGGTGGGAAATCCAGTGATGTCACTTCCTGTGCTGACAGGTGATGGGAAATGAAGCATTTATCTTGTCTTGTTCTTTTTAAGATGGTTTCGGTGATCACTGATGTCATCAGTGATGTCATTTGAGATGTCATGAGTGATCTCATCAGTGATGTCACTGACCATGTCATGAATGATGTAATATGTGACATCATCAGCAGTGGATTGCGGGCGCGCGAGTTATACTTAGTACTACTAACTATAACGGAGGAATTTCAATGGTTTTGTACGAGTGAAATGTCCAGCTAACTATAACACCACTAAAACCTATGGTTTTTTCAGTGAATTTCCAAGGTTTTTTTTAAATGCTAATTCTAAACTATAAGATGTCTGAACCTATGGCTTTTTCAGTGAATTTCAAAGGTTTTGTAAATGACAATTATTAAATGTATTAATTGTTATATTTATTTTTTTAATACTAATTTACTACATTTTTTACACTATATATTTTTAGATATTTTATTTTCAAAATGACATTATAATTACATTTTACATTACATTACAAAATACACTTTCTCAGAATGCATTACTTTAGTTTAAATACTTTGCAAATAGGCAATAGACTTTTAAGTACATTAGTTACAGTTGTTGCAATGGGCAACAAAATTTCAAACAATGCAACATTGAGTTGAATGGGAATTTCTAGTTAAATGCATTTAGTTACTTTATGAATTACTTTTCTAACCACAGCACTGGATCCTAGATTCAGTCCTGGGACATCTCCTGTAAACAGTTGAGTAAAAGCGTTTTGGTTACAGTAGTGATTTTTAAGGAACATTATTGTATTTTAAAAGTTTACACTTAAAAACTTTTTCACATAGAATCACCAATGTTATCCTACGGGAGGAAATTCACCTAGCAGGTAAGTAGTGTTATCATTACTTTTTCTTACTCAGTGGTGGATCCTGGATCCAGCACTGGTGCATCTCCTGTAAACAGTTGAAAGAATGTGTTTAGGTCATACAGTTGATTTTTAAGGAATATTTGTAGTTTGTGAAAGTAGATCCTTGGAAACTTTTCTGGTGAAAATCAGACAATGGATTCCTATGGAAGGAAATACAAGTTATTGGTAAGTATGGTTATAATTACTTTTCAGGGTCAGTGCTGGGCTAAAGGATGCAGCACTGGGTTCTCTCCTGATAATAGGTGAGTAAATCGGAATTCGTTGTTCGGATGATTTTAGGTGATTATTTTAAAGTTCCAAAACTCCACATTTAGATGATTTTTCAAGTAAAACCAGTCAATGTTAGCCTATGGAAGGAAATTCAAGTTACTGGTAAGTATGGTTAGAAATACTTTTCAGGATCAGTACTGGGCTGAAAGATGCAGCACTGAGGTCTCTTCTGATAACAGGTGAGTAAATAGGAATTCGTTGTTCGGCTGATTTTAGGTGAATATTTTAAAGTTCCAAAACTCCACATTTAGAAGAATTTCCAAGTGAAACCAGTCAATGTCAGCCTATGGAAGGAAATTCACTTAGCTGGTAAGTACTGTTATCGTTACTTTTTCTTACTCAGTGGTGGATACTAGATCCAGCACTGGTGAGCCTCTTGTAAACAGTTGAAAGAATGGGTTTAAGTCATGCAAGCGATTTTTAAGGAATATTTGTAGTTTGTGAAAATAGACACTTAGAAACTTTTCTGGTGAAAACCAAACAATGGATTCCTATGGAAGGAAATACAAGTTAATGGTAAGTACGGTTAGAATTTATTTTCAGGGTCAGTGCTGGGCTAAAAGATGCAGCACTGGGTTCTCTCCTGATAACAGGTGAGGTAATCGGAATTCGTTGTTCGGATGATTTTAGGTAAATATTTTAAAGTTCCAAAACTCCACACTTAGAAGAATTTCCAAGTGAAACAAGTCAATGTTAGCCTATGAAAGGAAATTCAAGTTACTGGTAAGTATGTTTAGAATTACTTTTCAGGATCAGTACTGGGCTCAAAGATGCAGCACTGACGTCTCTCCTGATAACAAGTGAGTAAATCGGAATTCGTAATTTGGATGATTTTACTTTGGTCCACTACATATAGAGTCACTTTCCTACACCATCCCCTCCCTTCACCACTGTCTAAACGTGCCCTGTGTTCATTTTAATTCAGGAGATTAAGTCTCCTTGAATCCGCAGAGAGGTGTAAAAGGGGCATGGCCTCTGAACACCTCTCTGCAATGCAGCTCCCTGGTGCATACTGGAGGTACTGGTGGGCTAGTTGGCCCCCAGGGACCCTCAAGATTGAAGAGAAACACAATGGTAAAGGAAGGGGAAGGGGCCTAAGGTGACATGTGTGCAAACACGCCCTGTGGTGCGTTTTAAAATTGGGAAATAATTCCTCTTCAATCCTGAGGTCCCCTGGGGGCCAACTAGCCCAGCAGGTACCGCCAGTATGCGCCAGGGAGCTGCGTTGCAGAGAGGTGTTCAGAGGCCACGCCCCTTTTTACACCTCTCTGCAACACAGCTCCGTGGTGCCAGGGCCTGCCCCCGATGTGTTTTAAAAAAGGAAAAAATTGGGAAGGGAGCCGCGTGGCTCCCCTCCCGGGGCCATAATCTGCCCCGGGGACCCCATATCCCGAGGCATGGGCCTTTTTTAAAAATATTTATTTTTTGGAGGGGGGCTGCCTTGCCTCCCTCCTGTGGCCACTTATGGCCCAGGACTCCATCCCCCGGGCCCGGCCTTTTTCTATTATTAATATTTTTTTTATTTACATTTTGTGGAGGGGGGCCGCATGTCCCCCCTCCCGGGCCACTAATAGCCCTGGGGACCCCAACCCCTGGGGCTGGCCCTTTCCGTTGGGGGCTGTGGGGGGGTCCCCAATCCTTCCGTGGTCCCAGCATGCTCCTCGCGTCCTGCGGGAGACGGCATTGGTTTTCCACATGGAGAGCAGCTAACATGCTGCTCCCCCTATGGAAAAGCAATCTGCTTTGCTATTTGGAAGAGAGAGCAGGTTTGCCTGCTCTCTCTTCCAAATATCAAAGCAGTTTGCATTGCCAGGGTGGGAGCCGCGAGGCTTCTGCCCTGTCATTGCAAACAGCAGTGTCCCAGGGATGGGCACCCCGGGACACTGCAAGAGAAAGCCCAGGGGGGTGGCGGTCCCCAGGGCCTCGACAAGGCTCTAGGAAGGGGGCCACGTGGCCCCCTCCAACATTTTACAAAGCCCCGGGGTGGTGATCCCCGGGGCTGGGGATTCTGTCCTGGACCCCCAAATTTGAATATTTAGTGCCCCAGGGAGGTGGCAGTCCCTGGGGTGTGTGGGGGGCTTGACCCCCCCACACAGGGTATATTTAAAAAAATAAAGCCCCGGGGTGGTGGTCCCCGGGACCCCGGAGGGGCTGTGAACCCCCGCCATTCATTTTTTTAAGCCCCAGGGGATGGCAGTCCCTGGGGCTGGGGGGGCTGAGAGCCCCCCAACAAAGAACTAGAAGCCCCGGAGGGTGGTGGTCCCCGGGGCTAGGGGGTGCCTGAGAGCCCCACCAACTAATTTTAAGAAGCCCGGGGGTGGTGGTCCCCCGGACCCCGGAGGGGTCGTGAACCCCCCGCCATTCATTTTTTTAAGCCCGAGGGGATGGTGGTCCCTGGGGCTGGGGGGGCCTGAGAGCCCCCCAACAAAAAAAAGAACTAGAAGCCCGCCATTCATTTTTTTAAGCCCGAGGGGATGGTGGTCCCCGGGGCTGGGGGGTGCCTGAGAGCCCCACCAACTAATTTTAAGAAGCCCCAAGGTGGCGGTCTCCAGAGCCGGGGGACCTGAGAGCCCCCCACACCAAATTTTTAGAAGCCCCGGGGTGGTGGTCCCAGGGCCTGTGGGAGCCCCCCACCCAATTTAAAGATGCCCCAGGGGGTAGCCAGTGAGGGGGATCATGAGCCCCCACGTATATTATGATAAAGCAGTGACTCCCCACACTTTTTTTCATCATGCCCCCGGGATTTGGCCCCCTTGGGGGCTAATTAACCTTGAAGCGCTTCATTTTTTTTTTGATCGGTAGGTTCCGTGCATCACGCGCAGATTTTGCCAATTATTTTTTAAATAATTTTAAAAAATTGGGCCTTGGGGGTCTTTGTGGGACCCCATGAACAGGCCTAGGGGGTCAGGGTGTTTCTACTCTGCCCCCTTTTCGCGCTTTTTGAGATTTTTTATAGGTTTCTTGTGCCTTGATTCTATCGAGGCACAAGATGGCTGCCAACACTTCCTGATTTGGAGTGTTGATAGCCAATTAGAATTCAGCTCCTGCACGGCAGGGTGCGCTTAGGGTGCGGGGATCCTGCGCGGCCATAGATATATATGTACTTTTAAATGTCATTTTCTCATGAACTACTGACCGGATTTACACCATTTAAGCAAAAGGCATGGGTCTGAACCAAGGACTACCTCTTAGCCAAATGTGGTGTAATTCCGTTCAGCAGTTCGGGCTGTTTCCGCGTTGAAAGGTTCCTATGGGAAATTGCATTGGGGAAAACACGTTTTGGGACCCCCCTTTTTTCTCGACCCCCCCTCTTAACGAATCCCCCAGAGACTTTAAGGATAGGAGAAGATCGGAGCTGGCCATTAGTTTTAAAAATTTCGCAAAGATTAGTCAACCGGCACCAAAGTTATTCCGAATAGAATATTGCGGATTTCCTATGGAAAATAGGTCCTAACTATAACTATCTACTGGTGACCGCCAGTAGATAATACATATAAATATATATGCTCTGATCAGGTAAAGAAACCTTTTAAGGTACAACAAAGAAACACAATACGAAACAATATCAGCAAGAAAAAATACATGTATTCACTTAAGAGGAGTCGAATTGTCTTTCCAGGGCTAAGGAACTCAGCACTGAATACTACTATGAGCAGGTGCTCCTAAAGAGCAAAGGCCTGCTAAGGGCAGCCTCAATCCTGAAACTTCTCTTTTAACGTTTTATCTCTCACACTCTGAAATAGAACTGACCGTGCAGTTTCCAAATGCATAATATGGTTCGTCCCCACCAGCCATTCCATGATTTTGCTGTATCCACGTAAAGCACTACTGCGCTCTTTCAGAGTAGCACAGCCATGATATTTTCCGTTTCTTCCTCTCCCAAACTCAAGATTGATCCTATGGCTGAACATTAGCCATTTTAGTCGCTTGGCAGTATTTACCTATCAGTGTGTATTTAATGTGTTCCATTATTTTATTGATTTCTATGACAATTATATTGTTGCACGAAAGGCCATTCAGTCACAGTGTGTTAAATGCATTGAAATGAATTTAGTTTGACTAGTATACTGAGAGGAAAACTTACAGTGCAATGCCTTAAAGGTGAACGGCCAACTGGATGAAGGTTTAAATTGTTACATTTCGGTAGACGGCGTTCAGGCGTCTTTGGGAAACATGAAGCACTTGGTTGTGATTAGGGGTGTGCAAAAAACAATTCACATGACATTTTTGAAAATTCCATGAAAATTCGGCGAATTTACACAAAATTACACTCTTGCAGCGAAATGTGGTTTCCTATGTATCTTTTGTCATTATTTTTAAGCGAGTGGGCACTTTAGGTACAAACGAATTGCGATATACCAGCGGGTAGCACAAAAAAAATCTTGCTGAAGAGACTTGCTGAGCCAACTAGTCTCCTGCTGGAATCTAGAAAGTCTAGTTTGCTTGAGGTGAATGCTAAGATATTAAAAGTTATGCAACATCACGGAATGCAACATTTAGAGAACTTCAATGAATTTCAGATAACGTGAAATTTGGATACTTTACGAATTTTGCCAGTGTAATTAAAATTTCTCAGACTCTGAGGGCTATTTCTGATAAAGCCAAATCAGTAAATGGTTAAATGTGTTCCCGTGGCATATTGATGTTAGCTTCAGGTGCTATGCGAGAATGCTTTGGTAACACTGCTGACTACTACGTTAACTAGTAAAGACAACTTAGGTGTTACTTGACATAACTACACCAAATGACATTCAACTGTCACGTGTCGCAGAGGAACCCAACAAACTGTTGAGGTGCACTCACATCCTAGGCTTGCCCAAATCAACTATAAGTGGCACTTCACACTTTTTATATAAGTTGCATTTTTGTTAATGCCAATTAGTGTACATTTACACTCCGGATAATTACAGTGTACATTCAGTAATTGTTTTACTATTAAACCGTCTGGTAGACTACGGATTCATTGCCAGGTGTCAATTCCTGCAGGTAATATATAAGCCGTACAAACAGGCAGCAGCTGCTGTTCATATTCTATGTTTGCAGTTTCAAATTAAAAGTATTCCCCAGGGCTGTGTCAGCTGGTTTTTAAATCTAGTACATGTAACCTGGTAATTGATACATGTGTTATTATATGTGCATCCCAGCAAGAAACACCATCAACGCAGATCTGGACACATTAAGGGAAAAAAAATCATTCACAAAATATATAAGTCCTGCTTTAAGAAAAAGCTAGTAATGTAAGGCATGATCAAGTTAAAGACTTGGATGGGTGTAAGCTAACTACCTGATTACTAAAAATGTGGCATGTAAACCTAGTTCAAGAGCCATGGGCACATGTATAATATTAAAGAATAACACAAACGTGAGCATTAATCCTACCCCATAGAAGTGAATGGGTTAATGAGCTACAACAAATTCACACATTTTAGGCAATGAATGTGAAAGGCTTTTAAATTAAGTTTGAAATACTTTTACTTTCAGTAAAAAAAAAAGTCTTCTAATGGTTGTTTACTTTCTACAATGCAAAGCAGGTAGAACATGCTTTTCCCCACACTTTCAGCAGCACTTTCATATCCATATTTCATGTGTAATTTGCATGTAGTGCTAAAGTATGTGGAAACACACATTCACTCTCTCTTCATTAGGCACTGACTTATACGTGCGTGGATAATAATCACAATGATACAGAATTCATCCCCAACCGTCACTGACCATTTTTCTTTACACACCAATAGAAATATACACAGTTGTCAAGAATGATAAACAAATGTCATAACTTAAACACTTTATGGGATGACATTTTCTTTTACGACAATTATGGAGTCTGGGGCCATGGGCACTTTGCAGGCTAGGGTAATTAAGCCCTTGCATTGCCCTTGAGTCATGCAAGTTAATGCAAGGGCAGCATAATCTTTAAGTCAGATTTACCCGGCCACTCATAGCCACCTTGCATGGCCCTGCATAGCTTACTGAATCTGGAGTAACGCAAGGCAGCGCAAGTCGCAACCTTGCATGCTCTGTCCTGGGTAGATGCCCCATATATGGAGATAGGGTATTCCCATGCATCCACCCTTAGTTTTTGGCACATACCCATATTACCAACACTAGTAAACAAAATGCTATGCATTTATGGGGGAGGCGTAATGAGGAGAAATATGTTAATTTCTCCGAAATATGTTCATTTCTCCTCATATTTTCTTCTCATGATTTTCAGGATTTGTTTTTGTGCACAAAAACAATCCTGCCTGCAACATGGCACCCTTGCACCATGGTACAAGGGTGCCTGTGTTGGTGCTTGGCAGCCACTAGTGTACCAGCAGAGGGAGAGCAGGAATGCGCCACATATGGTAAATATGGCCTGTTCCTGTCCTCTTAATAGGACGCAGAGCAGCAAATAATCTTGCTGCATTGCGTGGAATCAAATATTGATAAATCTGGCCCTTTGCATCAAAGAAATAAAAAAAGATTTCCGCCTTCATCCGACTTCACCCAGTTAGATTAGCAGTAGGAGTAGAGCACCCGATCTTTGGGTTCCATGTTAAAGATGCCACATAGATGGGAATAACAGGATACATGGCTGTTGTTCTATGAGTTTGGAGTGGATGCATGGGACAGTGGTGGATGGAGGTGGTGGTGGTAGGCAAACTGTACTGTTCGGGTCTAGGTGTGTTCGGACAGGCTTTGACAAATGGTAGGTCAGGTCCAGGGGTCCAAGTTATAACTGGGGACTGCTTCTATCCTGGTAGGGTGGGTCTGTCCCTGATTAACTATAGGTTAAATGTGGGGTGGCAAGAAGCTCCCTGTACAACCCTGTGCTGCAAATAGAAGGTTTTCCCTTTTCAACAACGGTGCACTTTATTTCATTTATGTTCGAGAAAATTTAAGCGCCTTCTGAAGTGAGTGGCTGTAGATTTAAAACAATTATGAAGTTGAGTTGCGTAATAGTTCAACTTTGTACACAACTAACAAGTCAGTACATTCCAAACACATAGAATTCATAGTTGTCCCCCTACATACACCTTTGTTAACCATGCACAACAAGCATGTGTCATACATTTTTCAATACGTAAAGTCTGACTTGCAACTTGAAAAACACTTGGCAAAATGGCAATTGCACTAACACATAAGTGGTGCATTCTAGTGGGCCTGCTCACAACGGCATTTTGTGTACTCTAGTAGTGTTTTTTTGCATACTCTTACATCCCTTTATGAATTTAGCCCCAACACATCTAAAAATAAACAATATGGGGAATACTCAGGGACTATCAGCCTGATTCATCAAGCTGAAATCGGCTCGCAAAGGGCCAGATTCTGAGAATCTGGCGCTTTACGAGCTCTATTTTTGCATTTGGGATTCATCATCCCAAATGCAAAAATCGGTAATAGCCATGTTGCAATTTTGCGAGGAATTAAATTTAAGGAATCTCTATTTGAGATTCCTTAAATGCAATTCATCATCCATTAAAAATTTGCGAATTCTCAATTTCGGCCTGCTATTTACCGCGAGGTCAAACCTCGTGGTAAATAGCGAAAACTTAGAAAAATGCTTTTAAAAGCATTTTTCTAAGTTGCATGTTGCACACACACATGTCCTTTGAACATGTGTGTGCGCAACACCTGTTTCAATTTGCATTTAAGGGGTGCTACAGGGTGTCCTTTGGACACCCCTGGCACCCTTTAAATCGCTATCTTATTTGCGATTAGCTAATTGCTAATCGCAAATAAGGAATACTCCCCATTCATTCCTGTGGGCCTTTTGGCCCATAGGAATGAATGGGGAGTTATTCCTTATTTGCGATTAGCAATTTGCTAATCGCAAATAAGGATTGTGTAGGAATCGCAAATCTTTTTGCGATTCCTACATGAATCCCGTTTTGCGAGTCTGTAATAGAGATTCCTTATGAATCGCTATTATAGACTTGCAAAACGGGTCTATGATGAATCAGGCTGTATTTCACATACATTTAGCTGTGATTGTAAGAACTGTGACTTGTTGGTATTGTTACTAAAATGGATTTGTGTGCTTTAGGGTGTTTCTCAAAGGCATGTAAGAGTATGTAAAAGAGTACTCCTGTAGTATTAGTTCCCCTACTGACAAATAAGAATTGGGGATGGATGTGGTCCACCGACGAGATTGCCAACTTTGGTGCTGGAAACCAAGGTTCGAGCCTCAGGGTCGCGTGACGTCCACATCCTGTGATTCTGGGAAAAATCACCTAATCTCCCCGTGCCTGAATGGACAAGGACACATTTAGACACGGGGGAATGAAATTCAATGTAAAGCGCTCCAATACCTTCGGGTCGAGTTCGGCTATATAAATCTACATTTAAAAAAATAAATTATTTTGTGAATCAACCTCTAGGTGTTCTGTTATACTCATATCTTGAGCAGCTAGTGCATGTCTTCTTTATTTCGAAGCAATTCAGATTTTTAAGGCTGAATTCTTCTGAAATATGGCGACAGCTGTACATTTCTCAAGAAAATACAACTGTTTAAGGTAAGCAAACCAGTACGTAACAAAACAGATTAACACCAATATTACCTGTATATTTATACTACGCTGGGAAATGATGAATGTCATCATTTCCAATGTTTTGATATAAAATAACGGAAAAGAAACCAGACTAAGGGAAAAAAATAACATTTAACTGGCGATTCCATTTTTTTTAACATGAACCTGGGGCCAGGTGTCCACACTTTCTTTAAGATCGATTTAAATCTGACTTCCGCTTCCTACCTAACTGCCAGTAAATGAAACGACTGTGACTTGCAAAAGGCTAAAATGAGTAAAACGGAAATTGCCCTTAGCTGCGTATAAACGCCATTTCCTATTCCGTCTGCCTCTGTTTGATTGTCATTCTCACATCGCTGGTGATTAAGCTGTAGGATGTTAATGTGCGTTGTTAATTAGGAGTTAATATCTCCGCGCAGCCTCGTGCACTCTCTCCCTCTCCAGAGGTTGCGTCTCTGAATGAGGCCTGTCTCCTGTGACAGAACCTGCAATCCCCGCCGCCCTCTCAGCTCAGTGCGCAACAGCTGGAGCTCTGGAATGTTCCAAGCCGGCTTTCGTTTCCTCCCTGAAATTATATGAGTGCTAATATCTTTATCATCTTGCCGGTAGAGGCGTGATGCCCGATCGGACCGCACAGCATGCTTCCAGCACGCTTGTTTTCACAACGGCATTTTCAAAACATTTCCTACACAATTATTTTTTTATTCATAGATGTTTTATTGTTAACAATTCCATTAGAAGCCCAGGGGGAGAATTACAGTAATTTTTCTACATGGAAAGAAAATGTAAATATGCACGAGCTGTTAGTGCAGATACACTGAATATGAGCAGGCACTGGAACTAAAAGTACTTTGATGGAGGGAATAAAGAAGGCCGACCGATTTGTGACAAGAACTGCGTACTCCGTCTGTGCTCTGTTTTAAAAAAGCGACGAAGCAGTGCTATTAAGAATAGCAGTTAACTTGATCACAAATGCAGACTATTCAGTCCACCGTGCAATCCAAGTTACAATTCATGTAGTAGTAGGATAAAGGCATATATACTACATATATGTCTTTATTGTATAAAGTCTAAAAATTGTTGTCCATATACATGGGCAAAAATCTAAAATTTGCAATAAAAAGACAAAAAACGTGCCAAACATGCAATTTGCAGCCTTCCTGGAGTTGCAGCTTTCATGAACCTGGGCCACTCCACCTCTTTGAAGGTGTTTTTATTACACAAAATACAGTGATGTCAGAATACATCTATCACACGGAATCGTAAAATGCAGGAAATGTTAGGCTGTGAAATTTGGATTCATCATTATAATTCTAGAGCTTTGACACTGTCAGAGCTACTGGGATTAAGCAGCACCACCAGTGCTTAATTTTAAAACAAAGAGTGCTGCTCGAGAAAGCTCTGCTCAGAAAAGTGCTGCTTCAGAAAGCTCTGCTCAGAAGCCCCCCAACTGTGCAATTTAGTGTTGTCGCATCCAAACCAGGGCTGTGTAGTCTGGAGTCCACATCATGACTCTTTAATCCACCACCAGGTACTCCATACCACTTTATTTCACAGTTGCAGGTTCCTGCTTTCTCCTTTTATGGCAGTTTTCCCTCATTCTTTTCAGCTTTATTTGTTTTTCTCTCTGTTGCTCGCTGTCAATATCTGATGAGAAACAATAAGTGCTGCTCCCCAAAAATGAAAGCCGCTGTCCCTGATCAGCATCCACTGGCTCAAATTAAGCACTGATATATGAACTAAAAAAATATGCAGAAAGACATCTAAATTATGTAGCAAAATGCTGATTGTATGATACATTTTATAGTCGTATTGTTTACATCCATTTAAGCTAGAAACAGCATTTTGGTGATATCTAGAAATGTTGAAATAATGTGGTAAATCAAGTTGCATATATGCTACGTTCACAGTCATGCAGAGAACACTGCTGCCACTGATTCATCTAATGTCAATGACCCTCTCCATTTCCCATTGTTTATCAGAAAATGTATTCAGGATAGGTAAACAAAACCTAAACATTTTATCTCCAGCCAATGCACATTGTTAGCTGCACTTTGAGGAAATCAGCTTCTTCATGTTAACTACCCCACCATGAACATGTAATATGACAAAATATGGGTACCATGTGTAATATGGTCCAAAATTGTCATCTCATGGTTCTGGTGACATTTTCAAACCACTCATCCTTTGAGGGGTTATGACGTCACCACAATCCCTTAATGGCAGTATTACACCATATTGTACAGCTACCCATGATGTCTCCTTTCTTCTTCTCTCTTAGAGAGGTAAACAATGCTCTCCAGTCTTGACAGATACATGCCGCTTTTATGGTTATTGTCTCTTTTAACCGAATAAAGTACTTTTTGACTTGACAGATACATGCTAAACAAAGCCATATCCAGTCCCTGTAATGCTATTTTAATGAACATAACAAAAAGGGGTTCATTTTCGAACCAATATTTCATGGGAAAAATGCTTGCAATGTTGGAAAAAGATAGATAATGATGGTGCTGCATTTTTCGAAACAAAAGAAACAAACTGTGTCCCTTCGCCACGGTGATGTTGTCATAGACATTATAAAAAGAGGAGTTATTTTGTGGGCAAATTTCTTTTATGAAAGAATGTACGACATGTCAAAATCGACAAACAAGGAAATATTAACATACTTGCACACAGCACACTTGGAGAAATGCTGGGGGCTTGTTTAAATTAAAACTGAGGAAAACTCAAGGTCCTAAACAAAAAAAAATAGAAATAGCCAGCAAGAAAATGCCTGACTCAAATCATTCTCATAAACATACACAAAGCACAGGCACAGTCCAAGATTGCCCTCATCGAAATGTTTACAGGCAGAGAATGCAGTTTTACTTCTCTATACTGAATAGTCCCTTTGTAGTTGAGTTACATTTGTCCAACCATAGGCATTTTTGATGCATAGTATGACAACAATGTTACCACTGTAGGAGTCATGTAGTCAACTTCAACTGCTTGCCACGTCAATCCATTTTATTGTGTCTTGTTTGCAGGTAATGTGCCACGAGAGCCGCATTTTCAAAATTACATCTAATTCTGCTTTGATGTTGTCCAATCCGTAGGTGTATCTTTTATATGGTTTGACCAAGGTAGATTAGTCCGGAGTGGCACACTATACAATACCCCACATTGCTAGTGCTATAGATACAGTGGAAAACCAAACATAAAGGTTTTTGACTCTTCTGTAAAAAATGTAGTATTGTTTCTGAACATATGAACAGCAAAATTGCCACATCAATAATGGCCTGGTGTAGGTGGTAATCCCCATCATGTTCTAATGGTATTGTGACTAGATTATGGTTGGTATGCCCTCACTAAATGATCTCCGATATTGCATATTTTCTTTTAAGAGCACACATTGGCACTGGAAAATGTGATTAGTGAAATGTGTGACCTGGAAATAAACCAACTTTGGTAATTGCACAAACCTCTGAGTGATCATTAATTGGAATTTGTTGAAGAAATGATGTCCGGCGTGCTCCGCCGGCTTTGAACGATCCTCTGCGCAGGGCAAGGAAAAGCGGAAAGAGCAGAAACTAAAGAGATATATATATAGATATATATGTATACATATATATATATATATTACCTGCTGGCAGTCGCCAGTAGGTAGTTATAGTTAGGACCTAATTACCCTAGGAAAATCGCAACATTCTATTCCCAATAGCTTTGGCATCGATTGACGAATCTTCGTGAAATTTTCAAAACTTATGGCCTGCTACTGTCCGCTCCCATCTTGAAAGTTTTGGGGTTATTCAGCAAGGAGGGGCAGAGAAAAAAGGAGAGTCCCAAAACGTATTTTCGCCATGCAATTTTCCATAGGAAACCTGAGACACGGCTACAGCCCAAACTGCTGAACAGAACTACACCAAATTTGGCAGAAAGGTAGCCCTTGGTTCAGAAAGAGACCTTTTTGTTAAATGGTGTAAATCCGTTCAGTAGTTGCTGAGAAAATCAAAATTAAACAAATTTATAAAACTAGAGGCACGCAGGATCCACGCACCCTGCAGATTAGGATCCGTGCACCCTGCCGATCACGAGCTGCATGCTAATTGGCTGTGAACACTCCAAACCAGGAACAGATGGCAGCTATTTTGTGCCTCGGTAGAAGCGAGACACAAGAAAACAGTAAAATGAAGGCAAAAAATAAGAATAGATGGCAGGATGCGGGGAGCTGGCAGGGACCGTGGGGGGCTTGAGGACCCCCCATGGCCCCCACCGAGGAGGGCTAGGAACCCGGGGATTGGGTCCCGGGGCCAGAAGTGGCCCAGGAGGGGGGCCACATGGCCTCCCTCCCCCAATTTTTTTTTTTTAAATGAAATTCAGGCCCCGGGGGATGGGGTCCCCGGGGCCTTAAGGGTGCATAGGAGGGGGGCTATGCAGCCCCTCTCCACGAAAAATAAAATTTAAAGTTGGCCATGCCCCGGCGGATGGGGTCCCTGGGCCGGAATTGGCCACGGGAGGGGTGCCACGTGGCCCCCTTCCCATACCAAATTAAAAAAAAAAGAAATGGGGGCAGGCCCTTGGGGATGGGGTCCCCAGGGCCAAAAAAAGAAGAAAAAGAAGGGGGGCTATACAGCCCCCCTTCTTAAAAGTAAACAAAAAAAGAAACAGGATCCGGAGGAGGCCACGCCCCCTCCCTGCACCGCTCTGCAAACGTGTCCCCTGGCGCGTTTGCAGAGGTGGAACTAATTCTACTTGCATACTGGGGGTCCCTGGGGGCCTACTAGCCCACCTGGAACCTCCAGTATGCGCAAGGGGGCTGCATTGCAAAGAGGTTCAGTGAGGCCACACCCTTTTTTACAACTTTCTGCAACGCAGCCCCCTGGCACATTTGCAGAGGGGGAACTAATCCCCCTTGCATACTGGGGGTCCCTGGGGGCCAACTAGCCCACCTGGAACCTCCAGTATGTGCCATGGGGTTGCATTGCAGAGAGGTGTAATGAGGCTATGCCCCTTATTACACCTCTCTGCAATGCAGCCCAATGGCGCGTTTGCAGAGGGGGAACTAATTCCTCTTGCATATTGGGAGTCCATGGGGGCCAACTAGCCCACCACGAGCCTCCAGTATGCGCCAGGGGGCTGCGTTGCTTTGCCCCCGGGGGCGGTGGTCCCTGGGGCAGTGTGGGCGGGATTGGGGCCCCCCCACACTTCTTTATCACTATGCCCCCGCGATTTGGTCCCCCCAGGGGGTAATTAAAAAAAAACAGACTGGGTTTTAAAAAACAAAAATTTGGGGCCTGGGGGTCAGGTCGTTTCTACCCTGACCCCTTTTTGTGTTCTACATGTTTGTTTTTCTGCTTTCTTGTGCCTCGGTCTACCGAGCACAAGATGGCTGCCAACACTTCCTGCTTTGAAGTGTTGACAGCCAATGAGCATGCAGCTTTCTCGGTAAGGTACGCGTACCGTATGCGTACCGTACTCGACACGCACCCCGTGATTTTTTTTTTGGGCCTTGGGGGTCCTGGTGGGACCCCCTGAGCAGCCTAGCGGGTCAGGGTGCTTCTATCCTGTCCCCTTTTTGAGTTCTACACCTTTTTTTCTGCGTTCTTGTGCCTCAGTCTACTGAGGCACAAGATGGCTGCCAACAATGTCTGGTTTGGAGTGTTGACAGACAGTGGAAAGCCAATCAGCATGCAGCTCATGCTCGGGAAGGTCCACATACGTACGCGCACGTACGCGTACGGTACACAGACCTGTACGCGTACGGAGCGCGCTTATAAATATACATTTTATTCTTTTGATTTTCTCAGGAACTACTGGAGGAATCCACACCATTTAAGCAAAAGGTTGATCTGCGAATCAGACTCTACCATTTTGCCAAATTTGTTGTAATTCCGTTCAGCAGTTTGGGCTGTTGCCGTGTCTAATCGTCCTATGGAAAATAACATGGGGAAAACACGTTTTGGGACCCCCTTTTTTCTCAGCCCCCACTTGAAAAATCCCCCCAAAACTTTCAGGGAAGGAGCGGAGCAGAGCGTGCCATCTTCTTCGAGAAATTCGCGAAGATTCATCAACCGGCGCCAAAGTAATTCTAAATAGAATGTTGTGGATTTCCTATGGAAACTAGGTCCTAACTATAACTACCTACTGGCGACCGCCAGTAGGTAATATATATATATATATATATATATATATATATATATATATATATATATATATATATATATATATATATATATATATATATATATATATATATTGCTTTGAATCTTCTAGCCCTCTGGTTCCCCACCGGCAGAAGTCACGGCACGGCAGCAGGTAAGCCTTTAACAGTTCTTTATTGTTTTTTACACACCATGTGCAAAATTCCATGCAAATATATGCCAATGTGTATGGAAGTATGAGGGGGTGTATGAGTCTCTGAATGGATGATTTTGTAGGTGTGTAATTAGATGTGTCTTACTGAATGCATGGGTTAGAGACTACACTCTGTGAATGTCTTTATTAGTCTGTTAGTGTGTAAGCGGCTGCATGACTTGGTGAGTAGCTACGTGAGTGTCTATATGGGTTATTTATTGGTTGTCTAAGTATCTCTCTGGGTGTCTGAGTGTCGAGGGTGGGCGGGGCGGTGTGTGACTCTGTGCATAGATATGTGAGTGGTTGTTTCACTGGGTGTATATGTTCAAGAGTTCATATGGAAACACCTGTATGGGTGGGTGAGTGTGTGTATGGGTGTGTTGGTGAGTGAATGGATGTTTCAGTGGTGCATGTGTGAGTAACTGTATATATGACAGGCATTATATGTGAGTGTTGGAGTATAAAAATGACTATATGTGAGAGTGAGTTATTGCAAGTGTATCTGCATTGATGCATGTGTGTTTCTATGAGGGATTGTTTAACAGAGAAGTATGTGTTAATATCTGTTTAAATAAGTGTGGTGGTGTGTGTATGACTGTATAAGCAAGGAAATGGTTGTGTGATAGTTTATTTGCATGACTGACCAGGTGTATGAGTAACTCTTTGGATGAGTGGCAGTGTGAGAGTGTCTATATTGGTTTATGAGTGGATAATATATCAATGTCTGTATAGATGAATCACTGTGTGTATGAGTGACTGTATGGGTTAGTGGGTGGATGTGTGTGTAATAGTATGCATCACTGAGCAGGTATGTACTAACTGCTATTGGTCTGTCTATGGTTTCGATATTGGTGGTCTGTATTTTAGAGTGGGCGTATGAAAGGTTTTATTAGGGTATAAGGAGATGCATCAGATGATCCCATGGATGATATCATGAGGGATGTCACTGAGCATGTCATGAGTGATATAATGTGTGACCTCATCAGCAGTGCATTGCGGGGGTGCGGGGTATAGGTAGGTCTACTAACTATAATGGCTGAATTTCTATGGTTTTATACAAGCAAAATCTCCAACTAACTATAACATCCCTGAAACCTTTGGCTTTTTAAGTGAATTTTGTTCCGGGCTGAGATAGAGGCACAGATTAATCTCCAAGGGCAGCTTGATCACATGAGCAGCTTTTTGAAAAACTGAAAGCTTTGCTCACAAAACCACCTAAACCCGGGACAGACTTAGTGCCACAATGGGAGAAAAATGGTACAATAAATCATTTCGCTTGGCTTATAGCTCACTGGCCAATGCAATCAAATCAAGGGTGGTAATGAACATCAGACAGGCTAGGGTAGCCTATAAGAAAGCCCAAAGGGTTGCTAAAAGAGCCTGGGACGATAGACGCTGGCAGGACCTTTATGAAGCGAGTATGTCATCTAACCAGATCAAATTTTTGCAGGTGGTGAGATTGTGTGGAAACCTGGATTCGCAAACTCCGGCGAATCATGTCCCAGTTGAGAAATGGGTGGAGTATTTTGCGTCTCAGTTTAGGGCCATAGAATCAGCTGAACAATGAGGTATGGAAACTCTAGCTCCTAGGTCCTCATTGGTAAGTTCACCACTAGTGTTTGTGAGCAGGGACACAGAGCTTGCCTTGGGTCTCGTCCAGGCTGGTAAAGCTCCGGGCATTGACTGTATCCCTGCAGATTTATTTAAATTTGACCTGGTGAACTGGGTCCCATACATCACAACATTAGCTAACGACATTGCAAATGGGGCTAGGATCCCGGACTCCTGGAAAGGGGCCGAAATCTTATCAATTTTTAAAAAGGGGGATCGCTCCGCGTCAGGGAACTACCGCCCTATAAGCCTAATAGACGCTATTCAGAAAGTGGTATCCAGAATGTTATTGGCTAAAATCCAGGATTGGGTAGAAAAAGAGAATATCCTATCGCCTATGCAAGCAGGTTTTAGAACCAGCGTTAGCATAATAGATCAAGTTCTTAGATTTCTTTTGATCTATTGGAAGGTGGTGCACTTGGGCGGAGGAACCATGTACGCTGCTTTTGTGGACCTTAAGTCCGCATTTGATCTTGTTCATAGAGAAAAGCTTTGGGCAGTTTTAGGTAAAATGGGAATGCCTTATGAGCTCCTGAACCTAGCAATACGTTTACACGAGGATAATTTTGCCAGGGTCAGATGGGGTAACCAGAGCCAGGTAACTGAAAGCTTTCCAGTTAGCTGCGGAGTCAGGTAAGGATGCGTACTTGCTCCTACCTTTTTCCTCCTTTTTATCAACCAGGTTACCCAGTACTTTGCAGATTTTCCAACTGACGCACCCAAATTAGGTGGTAAAAAGTTCCCCCTCCTTATTTTCGCAGACGACACCCTTATTATCTCGAAAACTCGAAAGGGTTTGCAATCTGCGATAAATAAGTTTGAGGTTTTTTGTAAACGAATGATTTACAGGTAAACGTATGTAAAACTAAATTTATGGTATTAACCAAAAATAAGCCACTAAAGGGTAATGCCTGTATGAATGGCACCGCCTTAGAGCAGGTAGAGGTAATGACTTATCTTGGAGTTGTATTAGACTATAGGACTAGATGGAAACCACAACTTGATGCCATTTGTCTAAAATTTGCTAGATTAACTGGTTGCCTTATTAAAGAGCAAAGAATGTCACAAATTAAAAGGATAGCACCAGTGCTTAAAATATATGAGGCTAAAATAAGCTCAGCCATCTTGTATGGCACGGATCTCTGGGGTTTCTCTGACCTTTCCCAACTGGCTAAAATCCCAAAAAAAATTCTACGTAATCTGGTGGGCCTTCCGCAATCGACCCCGATGTAACCCTTAATGCTTGATCTGGGCCAACAGTCGATTATAGATGTAGCCCGGTACAGGATGCTGGGATTGTGGAGGAGAATCTGGGCAACACCGGAACTGGCTATCTTTGCTAATGAAATTTTAGAAATAAGATCAATTCTGGGATCCAGCAACTTTCCGTGGTTTAGAGCTGTTAAGTCCATGCTGGTAAATATGGGTCTCAGTTTGTTATGGACGGCGCCTGAACTTAATGTTTCTCCATCAAAGAAACAATTCAAAGAACTTTATTGGGCCTTCATTAAAATCCAAATTGTTGCACAATCAGACTCTTTTACCCTAACTGGTAGGTTCCTGGCACATAAATTAGACCCCCATCTAGAAGATTACTGGGATACCATCACCAGGAGTAATGATAGAAAACTCTTCCACCAATTTAGAGTTGGCACTCTTCCGGTTAGGACTTTTACTAGCTCTTGGCGTGATCACTCACCTGAGTATTGCCCGTGGTGCAGGGATAAACCAGAATCGATAGGTCACATCTTTTTTGCTTGTCCAGCATACCTTGCACCACGGAGAAAATGGCTAAAGCCAATATGTTCTAGGCTTAGAACTAGAGCGAGTTCAGAAGCCCTATGGCTATTAAGAACCAACACAACAGAGATTGTGATTATTGCGGTGGCAAAGTTTTTGGGCTGGTCATGGCTTATTAGAACAAGGTACCTATCCAGGAGCTGAGTATATTTTACCTATATTCAATTTTTAGTATAGTTAATACGTCTGATCTTGTACATTTAATTATGTCTTAAACCTAGTATGATACCATCGTGTTATTGTAGTGTACAGTTTATCTAAAATGCAAATTACTTGGGGTATTAAGTTTTTATCATTGTTATTTTTGCCAAAGTACATTGTGATTGTATGTAATTCTTTTTACATTGTATTATGGATGGTTTTAATTGTTGTCTTTTATGATGAAATATTTCGAATAAAGACGTATGAACTGAAGTGAATTTCTTAAATTTTTAAATGCTAATTTTGAACTATAACATGCTTGAAACCTATATTTTTTCAGTGAAATTCAAAGGTTTTTCAAATGCTAATTTCTAACGATGCCTAAAAAAAGGTAGGACATGTGAAGAAAGAGGAAGAAAAGTGCAAAAAGAAGAAAGACAAATGCACAAAGAGGCAAAAGAAGTCCAGAAAGATGAAGAAAACTGCAGGAAGAAGAAGAGATGTGCAGAAAGAACCAACAGAGGAGCAGAAAGAGGCCTTGTTGCAAAATCATCCTGTGCCCACAACTTTTTCAGACGGGTACTGGTGGTAACTGACTCTGACTAACCAGGCCTAGAGCCAGTGCTATGCTAAAAGACACTTAGAATACAGTGAAAGCACCTACATACACTAGAGAACACAATGCAATGAGGTACCCTGTGATTAGCATAACCTCCTCTGTAAGGCCCTAGTACATAATAGAGCAGGGGGATTAAAACTACCTCTAAGTCAGAGGTCCAGAAATATGCTACTTTAACTAGTCGTTGCGTTTGCAGAGTGGTGGTGAAAGGTTGCTGGGCTTCCAACTATTGCTCAGGTATTCTGCTACGTTGGACTTACAGGAGGTACCAGGATGGAATCTTGGCCCCCAAACTCCCTCAGGACTAAATAGGACTTCATCCCCATCACATAGTCTGCCATGAGGCACGTTTGCAGAGTGGGGGAGAGAGGGGCCATGGCCTCCGAAGACATCTTAGCAATCCCACAGTGTGGGACTTACTGGAGGCAACAAGAGGGGTAGTGGGCAGCATTGGTAAGTTGAATACAGCCCACGCCCTCTTCAACTACCACTCTACAAACACGCTCCCTGGCACGCCCTTGGAAGGGGATTGAAGTCCCCTTCACTGCTTGGGTCCTTTAGGGGGCAACTAGCCTACCTTTTACCGCCAGTAAGCCCCACGCAGTGGGGTTGGTTAGAGGTAGACAAAGGCCATGCCCCCTTTCTTCACCACTCTGCAAACGTGCCTCCTGTTGCGTTTTAAGTTGGGGGATTAAGTCCCCTTGAACCCTGAGGGTCCTTGGGGTCCAACTAGCCCACCAGGTACCTCCAGTAAGCGCCACAGAGCTGCATTTCAGAGCAGGGTTAAAGGGGGCGTGGCCTGGACCACCTCTCCACAACTTAGTCCTGTGGTGCTTACTGGAGGTACCTGGTGGCCTAGTTGGACCCCAGGGGCCCTCAGAGTTTAAAGAGAATTAGTTCTCCAGCCTAAAACGCGCCACAGGGCGTGTTTGCACACATGTCACCTCAGGCCCCGCACCCTGCCTTCACCACTATTCAATCACTCCGCGTGGCATTTTTTAAGTTGAGGGAATTGAGTCCACCTGAATTCAGCGAGTCCCTGTGGTCCAACTAGCTCACCAGGTACCTCCAGTAAGCGCCACAGAGCTGCGATTCAGAGAGGTGTAAAAAGGGGCATGGCCTGGACCACCTCACTGCAATGCAGGCCTGTGGCTCTTACTGAAGGTACCTGTTGGGTTAGTTTGGCCCCAGGGGCCCTCAGTATTGAAGGGGAATTAATTCCCCAACCTAAAATGCGCCATAGTGCCTGTTTGCAAATATGTCACATCAGTGCCCGACACCTCCCTTCACCACTGTGTAAACGCACCCCGTGGCACATTTTAGGTTTTTGGATTACGTCCTCTTCAATCCTGAGGGTCCCTGAGGTCCAACTAGCCCACCAGGTACCTCCAATAAGCACCACAGAGCTGCGTTGCAGAGATGTGTAAAAAGGGACGTGGCCTCAGACCACCTCTCTACAACGCAGCCCTGTGGCGATAACTGGACATACCTTGTGAGCAAGTTTACCCCCAGGGACCCTCAGGATTGTAGGGGAATTAATTCCCCAACTTAAAACCCGCCACAGGGCGCGTTTGCATAGTGTTGCTGGGAGGGGGCGGGCCTCTGGCGCGATGCAGACTTTTTAAAAATGTTGTTTTATAGAAGGGGGCAGTGTGGCCCCCCTTACTTTCCTTTTCATTAGGCCCTGGGGACTCCATCCCCCAGGGCCTGACCCCTAATTGATTTATTTCATTTTTTTAAATGGTAGGGGGCCGCGCGGCTCCCCTCCTGAAGCCATTTTTGGCCCTGGGGACCCCATCCCTCGGGGCATAAATACTATATATTTTTTTACATATATTTTCAAAGGAGGGGGGCTGCTTGGCCCCCCTCCTGAGGCTTCTGTTAGCCCCCGAGGCTCTGCCTCATTCTTTTTTCTTTTTCTCGGAAGGGGGCCACTTCTGGCCCCCCCATCCCCCGGGGCCGACCCTCTCCTTTGGGGACTGTGGGGGAGCCCCAACGCCCCCAGGGTCCCTGCCAGCTCCCCGCCTCCTGCGGGAGCCGGCATTGCTTTTCCACATGGGGAGCTGCGAACATGCAGCTCCCCGTGTGGCAAAGCAATCTGCTTTGCTTCATTGAAGCGAGAGCAGGTTTCCCTGCACTCTGCACCCTGTAGGAACCGGCCTTGGGTGGTGGCGGTCCCCAGGGCCATCACAGGCTCCAGGAGGGGGGCCGCGCGGCCCCCCTCCCTTCAATTACAAAGCCCCAGGGAGGTGGTGGTCCTCGGGGTTCAGGGGTCTGTAACGGACCACCAGATTTGCATTTTAGTGCCTGGGGAGGTGGCAGTCCCCGGGGCATGTGGGGAGGCTTGAGACCCCAACACAGATATATATATATTTTTTAAAGCAAGCCCCGGGCAGTTGCGGTCCCCCGGGCTGCAAGGGGGCCATGTGCCCCACACAAATAATTAATAAAAGACCCTGGGGGTGGCGGTCCCCGGGGCTTGGGGGGGCCTTGGACCACCCAGGACATTTACAAATTAGCTCAGGGGTGGTGTTCCCTAGGGCTACGGGGGGGCTTCGTGCCCCCGCAAATCATTAATCAAGCCCCGGTGAGGTGGTGGTCCCCGGGGCAGTGTGGGGGGGTATTGGGCCCCCCCACCCATTTTTTCAGTGCCCCCAGGAAGGGGCCCACTCAGGGACTTCAATACAACAAAGCACAGGAGCCCATGCTTTCTTTTTTTAAAAATTTCTTAGCCGAATTCGTGCACCCAGCGCAAATTCGCCTGATAAAAAAAAAACCTGGGGGTCCATGTGGGACCCCCTGAGCAGGCCTAGGAGGATCAGGGTGTTTTTACCCTGCCCCCCGTTCTTGTTTTTTGTGTTTCTTTTTCTCTTTTCTCGGTTCTACCGAGTCACAAGATGGCTTCCAACACTTCCTGGTTTGGAGTGTTGACAGCCAATTAGAATAAAGCTTGTGGTCGGGAGAGTGCGCAGTTCCACTGCGCCTCTATATATCAACACTTTTAGTTTTTGGTTTTCTCAGCAACTACTGAACAAATTTACACCATTTAAAAAAAGAGTGGTTTCTGAAGCAAGCACTACCTTTTTGCCAAATTTGGTGTAATTCCGTTCAGCAGTTCCAGCTGTAGCCGTGTCTAAATTTTCCTATGAGAAATTCATTTTCCGACCTCTTTTTTTAAAAATTCTCAGGAACTACGGAACAGGTTTACACCGTATAACAAAAAGAGTTCCTTTTGAAACAAGGGCTACCTTTTTGCCAGATTTGGTGTAATTCTGTTCAGCAGTTCGGACTGTAGCCGTGTCTAAAGTTCCCTATGGAAAATAACATGGAGAAAACTGTTTTGGGACCCCCCTTTTTTTTTTACTCCCGCTTGGTGAACCACCCTGAAACTTTTCAAGTTAGGAGCTGACCGGAGCAAGCCACAAGTTTTGAAAATTTCGTGAAGATTCGTCAACAAGTGACAAAGTTATTGGGAAAAGAAAAAACGCTTTTCCTGTGGAAAATAGGTCCTAACTATAACTATTTACTGGCTACCTCCAGTAGATTATATATATATAAATATATATATATTTATTTATTTATTTATTTATATATTACCTACTGGCGGTCGCCAGTAGGTAGTTATAGTTAGGACCTAGTTTTCATACGAAATCTGCAACATTCTATTTGGAATAACTTTGCCGCCGGTGGACAAATCTTCGCAAAATTCTCCAAGAAAATGGCCCTCAGAATTGAAAGAGAATTAATTCCCCAACGTAAAACGCGCCACAGGGCAAGTTTGCATACATGATACCTCAGGCCCCACCCCCTTCCTTTGATATTGAGCAAAATATTCCTGTAAAATCAGCCAAACTACGACTTCCGATTTACTCACCTGTTATCAGGAGAGACCTCAGTGCTGCATCTTTCAGCCCACTACTGATCCTGAAAAGTAATTCTAATCGTAGTTACAGTAACTTGGATTTCCTTCCCTAGGCTAACATTGACTGGTTTCACCTGGAAATATTTCTAAGTGTTGAGTTTTAGAACTTTAAAAAATTCCTCTAAAATCAGCCGAACTACGAATTCCAATTTACTTAACTGTTATCAGGAGAGACCTCAGTGCGGCATCTTTCAGCCCATTACTGAACCTGAAAAGTAATTCTAACCATAGTTACAGTAACTTGAATTCTCTTCCCTAGGCTAACATTGGCTGTTATATAAAATATATATAAATAAATAAATAAAAATAAAAAAAATATATATATATATATATTACAATTTCAATATTTTTTAAAACATTTATTTTTCAATTTATATAAAAAATATGTAATGTAATTTAAGAAATAAAATATCTAACAATAAATAATTTAAAATAATGTAGTAAATCAGTATAAAAAAATATAACAATTTATACCTTTAAAAATTATCATTTACAAAACCTTTGAAATTCACTGAAAACACCATAGGTTTCAGCCACATTATAGTTAGGAATTAGCATTTAAGTGATGTCATCAGTAATGCCATTTGAGATGCCATCAGTGATGTCATGAGTGCTGTCACTGACCATGTCATGAGTGCTGAAATACGTGATGTCATCAGCAGTGCATTGCGGGCGCGCGAGTTATAGTTAGCTGAACTTACTATAACAGGGGAATTTCAATGGTTTTGTATGAGTGAAATGTCCAGCTAACTATAACATGTATGAAACCTATGTTTTTTTCAGTGAATTTCTAAGGTTTTTTAAATGCTAATTCCTAACTATAACGTGGCTGAAACCTATGGTTTTTTCAGTGAAAATAAACAAATAAATAAATAAATAAATATATATATATATATATATATATATATATATATATATATATATATATATATATATATATATATATATATATATATATATATATATATATATATATATATATATTACCTACTGGCGGTCGCCAGTTGGTAGTTATAGTTAGCATTTTTTTCAATGCAAAATCTCAACATTCTATTGGGAATAACTTTGGCGCCGGTTAAGGAATCTGCCTGAAAATTACCTCAAATTTGCCTCACGGCGCTTCGGTCCTTCCCCGAAAGTTTGGGGGGGGATTCGTCAAGCAGGGGCCAAGATAAAAGGGGGTCCCATAACGTGTTTTCCCCATATTAATTTCCATAGGGCGGTCAATCTCACTTTTAGCCCAAACGGCTGAATGGATTTCCACCAAACTTGGCAAAATTGTAGGGACTAGTAGCCCGATGTGCCTTTGCTAGGTCTCAAGAAATGTGCTCCAGAGGATTTTGAGTAATTTAGGTGCAAAAAAATATATATATCTGTAAGCGCGCCCTGGTACGCGCACCGGGGAGCGCACCAGCGCGCAACGCGAGTTCGCATGCGGAAAGCTGATTGGCTCTCGGGTGTCTGTCAACATTCCAAACAGTCCGGAGCGGTAGGATCGAGACACAAGAGGTGGCAAAAACAAAGGGGGAAATGACCAAAAGGGGGCAGGGTAGACCCCCACTGACACCCTAGGATTGATGTGGGGGCCATAAAAGGGCCCCGCGGGGCAAAAAAAAGAAATTACTTTCTTTTTTCGATTTGCACGGGGAGGGGGCGCCCAGTACGCGCACCGGGGAGCGTACCGGGGAGCATACCATGGGGATAAAAGAATGACCGTTTTTAAAAAATGTATTCTTTTTTTAAAATTTGGAGGTAGCTCTAAAAAGAACTGTTTTTTTTCTTCTTTTTGTTGTTTTATATTTTTTTATTGTTTTTTTGAACATTTTTTACTTTTTTGGGGTTTTCTGAACAGTTTTATATTTTTTTGTAGTTTTTTATGGGGAGAAACAAAAAACAGGGAATTGTAAATGGCTCAACTGGAGCAAAAAAAACCCAGAAAAAATTAGGGATTTTTCGGGTACTTATGGTTATCCCCAGCACAGATGATCAGTTTTATACTTTGCTCACCATAACAAATTAACTTTCCACAATATTTGCACATGATTTTGAAATCGTTAAAATTTGGTTGTATGATAGGCATTGTCTCTGTTGCCTCTGAACCCGATGGAGTTGGTTCTTTCGATGTTGAGGGTCTAGATGTTGATGGGGGTAGCTTACTGCAGAGGTCCCTTACCTCTGCAGCAGAATAGTTGATTGGGTGCCAATGGATCATGTGCCGAATCATGGTATGATTCCCAAAGGAATATTTTTTGTTAGGGTTGCCCCTGGACAGCTCAGCATCACAAATCAGACAAGTTACCTTCGCAGCGTTGACTTTTTTGAAACCCCTTGGGATTTTGTAGAACTGCCATACGAAGTGCTCTTTTGGTTTGCAGGGCTGATTAACTTCAGGCAGGAAATGCCTTGTCTGTCCCTCCTCTTCATCATCCTCCTCCTCTTCTTCTTGACCACCAATGTGATTTTCTGGTGGTCTTTTTGATGGTGGTGGTGGTGGTGGTGGGGCAGATGCTCCAGCTGCTGGCACTACTGTAGCCATTTTAATGTGGAAAAGATTAGAGACAGATCTCAAAGTCAGAATAAGGAAAAAAGGTGAGGGCTTTCATCATTTGGAAAACAAAACTGTTCTGGACCAATGAAAAGTGTTATTTTCAAGTCACATGAGCAGGGCTTTCATCATTTGGAAACCAAAAGTGTTGTGAACCAATGAAAAGTGTTATTTTCAGGTCACATGACCCGACACGCTTACGCTACGCGCCCCGGGGCGCGTAGCGTTAGCGCGTCAAGACGTTTCGCAATCGTATGCGCTCGCGTGCTTCCGGGTGCGCTTACGCTGTGCGTCTTATGACGCATCACACGGCTACATGATATGTCACCATGTTGTTTTCGTTCGCGGCAATAGCGCTAATGGGAAGCTCACCGGTACGTGCCCCGGGGCGCGCCATAGCACTGCGCTTACCGGTGAGCGCATCGGTATGCGCCACGGGAGCGCACCGGGGCAAAAATAAATAAATAAATATTACATAATTATACAATATCAAATTTATAATAAAAAATATTACATTTCATACCTATAGAGATTTGCTATTAAAAAACCTATGAAATTCACTGAAAAAACCATAGGTTTCCCACCAGTTATAGTTAGGAATTGGCATTTAAAAAACCTATTAAATTCACTAAAAAAAACTTAGGTTTCACACCAGTTGTAGTTAGCTGGAAATTTTACTCGCATAAAACCATTGAAATTCCCACGTTATAGTTAGTTGGACTCACTATAACTTGCGCGTGCAATGCACTGCTGATGACGTCACATATTACATCACTCATGACATGGTCAGTGACATCACTCATGACATCAGTGATGACACCATCCTTGTGATACAGTGACAGACCTCCTTTCACTGTAATGTAACCCTTAACACACATATTCAAAAATAGAAACTAAAATTTTCAAAAAAATTGAGATACCCATACCAATTACAACAACCAATTACAATAATTCCACCATCTATATACACATCCACTCATTCACCAACAGTTCTATATAATCACTCATACGTATACTCACTCATCAAATATAATGATACACATATATATCCTGTTACACACCGACAGTCATCCAAAAGATACTCTCACACATACTCACACTTGCAAATAAACTATTGAACATCCATTTATTTGCATATACAGCTATACACACACTACCACCTTACTTCTAAGGAACCTTACACATATTTACTCTCTTAAACAATCACTTATAGAAACACATACTTATTTAAACAGGAACTCTTACAATCCCTTAGTCTCACATATACTCACTTATATACATCAATATTCACATATACTACATTAAAACATATGTAGTTACTATTAAAGACACTAGTGAGACAGTCATTCACTCACTAACATACACATATACACACTCATCCACCCATACAGTCCTGCACATATGCTGTCTTCAAAACACATACAAAGAGAGAGTCAGTCATTCATGCATCTATGTGCTAAGTAATACCCCCACCAAACCATATAAACACTCATAGTGATACTAAGAAAAACATCTAATAACCCATATACCTACACATGTAGCTACTCACCAACCCATGCAGCCACTTATACACAAAGTGAAACACTAACACATATATTTAAATAGTTAAACATTACTCTCTAATATATGTATTCACTAACAAACACTCAATAAACCAGTTAACCAATCATTTTTTTTTTTTAAAAGCATCCATGTAAACACTTATTTAAACATTTATTCTTCCATCAACTTTTACATATACATATATAACACATGTTTATTTTTTTAAAAGACACACATTCACTGGATGGTGTCATCAGTGATGTCATGAGTGATGTCACTGACCATGTCATGAGTGATGTAATATGTGACGTCATCAGCAGTGCATTGCACGCGCAAGTTATAGTGAGTCCAACTAACTATAACGTGGGAATTTCAATGGTTTTATGCGAGTAAAATTTCCAGCTAACTATAACTGGTGTGAAACCTACGTTTTTTTTAGTGAATTTAATAGGTTTTTTAAATGCCAATTCCTAACTATAACTGGTGTGAAACCTATGATTTTTTCAGTGAATATATATATATATATATATATATTCACTGAAAAAACCATAGGTTATAGACCATATATAGTTAAGAATTAGGATTTACAAAACCTTGAAAATTCACTGAAAAAACCATAGGTTATAGACCATATATAGTTAGGAATTCGCATTTACAAAACCTTATTTTACTCACACAAAACCATTGAAATTCCATATATAGTTAGTTGCACTAACTATATATCGCGCACCCGCAATCCACTGCTGATGATGTCACATATTACATCATTCATGACATGGTCAGTGACATCACTGATGACATCACTGATGACATCTCAAATGACATCACTGATGACATCTCAAATGACATCACTGATGACATCACTGATGACATCTCATTTGACATTACTGATCACATCACTGATGATATCATTCATGTGATAATACGATGAACCTCTTCAGACTCTAATATAACCTTAGATACAATCAGTGTAAACAGACACTCACAGACTGTCACTCATCCATGGAGTTACTCACACACCTAGTCAGTCATGCAAAGAATCAATCACACCTCCATTTCCTCAACTATACAGTTATACAAACTTTACTTATTCAAACATATACTAACACATATTTACTCTCTTATACAATCCCTGATACAAGTTCACAATGATCCATACAGCCACTCACACATTCACTGGCTCTTATGCACAGTTATTTATATATGTCAACTCTCACATGTACTGTGTTTTACATATGTACTTACTTTGACATGTAGCACTGAGATATCCATTCACTCACCAATATACTCATGCACACAGTCAACCGCCCATACAGCTGTTTCCACATGCACTTTTGAAACCATACATCTAGTGAATCAACTGCTCACACATCTATGCACAGAGTCATACACCTCCCAGCCACCCACACACACACTCAGTCTCCCATACAAATACTTGGGCAACCAATCAATAACCCATATAGTTACTCATATAGCTACTTATCAACACATGCAACAGTTTACAGAACAACAGACATAATGATGCACAAATTAAGACAGTTTAGTCACTAACCCATGCACTCAGTGAGACACATTTAATCACTCACTCATACAGTCAGTCATGCACCTACTAAATCCTTCATCCAGACACTTATACATCCACTCATTCTTCAATATGTAAGACATATTTTAACTTTACAGAAACATACAGACACTGGATGTTGTCATCAGTGATGTCATCAGTGATGTTATTTGAGATGTCATCAGTGATGTCATCAGTGATGTCACTGACCATGTCATGAATGATGTAATATGTGACATCATCAGCAGTGGATTGCGGGTGCACGATATATAGTTAGTGCAACTAACTATATATGGAATTTCAATGGTTTTGTGTGAGTAAAATAAGGTTTTGTAAATGCGAATTCCTAACTATATATGGTCTATAACCTATGGTTTTTTCAGTGAATTTTCAAGGTTTTGTAAATCCTAATTCCAAACTATATATGGTCTATAACCTATGGTTTTTTCAGTGAATTTTCAAGGTTTTGTAAATGCTAATTCCTAACTATATATGGTCTATAGCCTATGGTTTTTTCAGTGAATATACATATATACATACATATATAAACATATATCATCTGTATATCTATATAAATACAAACATAAATGCATGCATACATATACTTATATGCATACAGATGCATGTTATTTACATGGAAGTTGAAAAAACACTAATAAAAGCAAAGCTAAAAAGCCACCTCATTACAAACAGAATGGCTTTAACTTAAACGAGGGCGAGATCTATTGCATTTTCAATGCTTGTTTACTTTGGTTCCATCAAGAAGGCATTCAGATGTGTCACACATTTGCCAAAAATTCTGAATGTTAGCACTCTAGTTGCACATTAGATCACTGTAGTAAAGCTACTGCTCACCAGGAACGTCTGCTGCTGGTATTCAAAGTGCATGTTTCAGTCTGCATGTCAGAATTTTTTTAATGAAATAGAAGAGGATTTGAGAAGTCACTCAAAATGATCCCAAATTTTTCTTTCTGAAGCACTAATCATACTTTCTATGGCAAAATTAAGCCCCTCATGTTGTTCCTTTTTTAATTGAGTGTTTTCAGACTTACCACTTCATTCCAATCAAGATGGCTTCTGGTGTGCCATACTTTTGTCATAAGTAAGACTGTTAGCGCTCTAATTGTTCTTTAGAACACTCTGGGACATTCTGTCATTGGGCTATACTTGGGGTACATCTGGGTGATATTTGGGCTACATTTAGGCTCTTTTGTCTCTGGTGGCCATCTTGGGAGACTGTATGTCAGAATTTTTTAATGAAATTGAAGAGGGTTTGAGAAGTCACTCAAAATGTGCCCTAATTTTTCTTTCTGCAGCACTAATCATAATTCATATGGCAAAATATACCCCCTCATTTTGTTCCTTTTTAAATTAAATGTTTTAAGAGTTACCACTTTATTCCAATCAAGATGGCTTCAGGTGTGCCATACCTTTGTAATAAGTAGGACTGTTAGCGCTCTAGTTGTTCTTTAGAACACTCTGGGACATTCTGTCATTGGGCTATACTTGGGCTACATCTGGGTGATATTTGGGCTACATTTGGGCTCTTTTGTCTCTGGTGGCCATTTTGGGAGACTGCATGTCAGAATTTTTTAATGAAATAGAAAAGGATTTGAAAAGTCACTCAAAATGTGCCCTAATTTTTCTTTCTGCAGCACTAATAATACCTTCTATTGCATAATATACCCCCTCATTTTGTTCCTTTTTAAATTAAATGTTTTAAGAGTTACCACTTTATTCCCATCACGATGGCTCCAGGTGTGCTATACCTTTGTAATAAGTAGGACTGTTAGCGCTCTAGTTGTTCTTTAGAACACTCTGGGACATTCTGTCATTGGGCTATACTTGGGCTACATCTGGGTGATATTTGGGCTACATTTGGGCTCTTTTGTCTCTGGTGGCCATTTTGGGAGACTGCATGTCAGAATGTTTTAATGAAATAGAAAAGGATTTGAGAAGTCACTCAAAATGTGCCCTAATTTTTCATTCTGCAGCACTAATCATACTTTCTATGGCAAAATATACCCCCTCATGTTGTTTCTTTTTAAATTAAATGTTTTAAGAGTTACCACTTTATTCCAATCAAGATGGCTTCAGGTGTGCCATACCTTTGTAATAAGTAGGACTGTTAGCGCTCTAGTTGTTCTTTAGAACACTCTAGGACATTCTGTCATTGGGCTATACTTGGGCTACATCTGGGTGATATTTGGGCTACATTTGGGCTCTTTTGTCTCTGGTGGCCATTTTGGGAGACTGCATGTCAGAATGTTTTAATGAAATAGAAAAGGATTTGAGAAGTCACTCAAAATGTGCCCTAATTTTTCATTCTGCAGCACTAATCATACTTTCTATGGCAAAATATACCCCCTCATGTTGTTTCTTTTTAAATTAAATGTTTTAAGAGTTACCACTTTATTCCAATCAAGATGGCTTCAGGTGTGCCATACCTTTGTAATAAGTAGGACTGTTAGCGCTCTAGTTGTTCTTTAGAACACTCTAGGAGGCTGCAGTAGAACACAAAGGAATCAACTGACAGTCTCTGTCCTTGTTGGATGTACATGTTTTACTGAGAATGTCAGACTTCATTTTCACATGACTGAGAAAGATAATGTGAATTTACAGAAAATATGCTTTCAGTTTAGCTTATAGATCCCCTTCCAAACCACTGTGGGAAAATCATGAGATATTAGTTTTCTTTCAAACAATATTCATGATATCACAGCAGAAGGTTTTTTCACATGGTAAAATCACCCTAGAACCCACCACAATTCCTAAAACGAGTATGGTACCATCAACAAATGATTTATAATGTAACTAAAGTCCTAAAACCCTCTATTAACTACAATGCTTTTCAATGAGGTGCTATCATGTATATTGGTCCCAAGATGGCTGCCAACACTTCTTGAATGAAGTGCTGACAGCCAATCAGATCAGATGTGTGGTTAGGCTCCGCCCAGATATATATCTTTTTTTGAACCTAAATTACTCAAAATCCATGGGAGCACATATATTGAGACCTAGCAAAGGCACATCGGGCTAACAGTCCCTACAATTTTGCCAAGTTTCGTGCAAATCCATTCAGCCGTTCGAGCTAAAAGTGAGGCCAACCGCCCTATGGAAATTAACATGGGAAAAACGCGTTTTGGGACCCCCCTTTTTTCTCGGCCCCCCTTGATGAAACCCCCCCAAATTGTCAGGGGCTGCTCAGAAACAAAATGTTCCATTTTCCTGAAAATTTCAGCCAATTCCGTCCACAAATGCCAAAGTTATTAGACATAGAATTTTCAAAAATCCCATAGAGAAAAAATCCTAACTATATATACCTACTGGCGATCGCCAGTAGGTAATATATATATATATATATATATATATATATATATATATATATATATATATATATATATATATATATATATATATATATATATATATATATATATATATATATATATATGGGAGAGGTGACTTCTGCATTGAGTACTGGGGTATAAGGTTGCTCCTTTGCACTTTATTCAAGTTTTTCTTGGCATCTTGCTTGGTTTTATGACTTTACAACACATGCCTTTAACATGCATCATTTACTGAACATGCCTTTACCACACAAGGTAAGTAATTTAAAATTATTATAATTATTTTTGGGTGGGAGATGCCCCATCTTAAAAAGATATATTTATATTACATATATTTTTTCTATTGGCATTGGAACCCCCCACATCCCCTTTTTGTAAATTATATAATAAAGTATCCTGCATTTGCAACAAATAACAAACTAGGTGTTCAAACTTTAATATGGATCTGCAATTGTGCACATAATGTCTATTACACATTGTTTAGTCAACTTTCTTTTAAGTTCCTACATCCAAAGTTAATACAATAATAATTATTCTGATAATTGATTTTTATTTCACTAAGAGGGTATTGAGTCAAATTTTACTGTCACTAATTCTATTATGAAGCAATCCAGAACTTCCTCAAGAAAAAATTCAGGTTGGGGATAGATTGCACTAAGGCATGTCATAAACTTTAAGTATCATTTGAAGGAATTCAGTATGATAACTGAATTAAAGATAATGGCTCTTTTATCAAATTTCTGCAGCTGTGTGGTTTTCAGGAGTTTCTGGTTGTCAAAGTATACACCCTGTACAAGCAGGAACCACCACTCTAGTCAGGGTAAGCTAGATACACACTAAAAGTTAACCTATGCTCACCCTCTGGTAGCGTAGCACAGAGCAGACAAGCGTATCTATCTAAAGAGGCAATGTGTATGTAAAGTATTTATGCAAAACACAGACACACAAACAGAGTAAAACTACAAAAGTAGGACCAGAGTTATGAATTTTTAAAGAGTAATTCAAAAGTAGTGCTTAGAAGCAAATAGTGCTTACAGGTTACTTGAGATTGCGCTGGATTGGGGTAAATCCGAAGTTCAGTCTGACCATGATAGAGGGTAGGCCAGCTACAGGACTCATGCAGGTCCCACTGAAATGGCCTTGCATCGAGCAAGTGTCGACGTTGGGGACTCAATGCGTCAGATCCAATCCATGGAGCAGATGGAGGCGTCGCCGATAAACTTTTTTATGATGCAGGCACTGCATCATCATTGAGTTGCGCTGTCTACCATGGAGTTCTGGACTTTTTATTAAGGTCCAGAGGTGTCAGGGACAACACCCGAAGACCCCTGAGTTCTACCTGTCTTGGTGCACAAATAAACAGAAACACGGGCTTCTCGATGGTGGCGTCAAAGACCAAAGGTTTATTACTGCAGGGACACAGAAGTCACAGAAACTACACACGGGCAGATTCTAGGAGCCTGTTCGATTTGCACACAGTGGGTTGCTCCTTAAATACAAATTTTTTAGCTGGGGGCAACACTCTCCACATACTAGTACGTTTCTTAACCTTTATGTCCTAAACAATAAATATTTGGCGTTACACAGGAATCGTCAACAATATCTGATGTCAAAACATTACGAACGAGAGGTTCCCACTGTTCCATCATAATCCCATGTCATCTTTTCATTCAAGAGCCGGACCGCCTCATCGTAAATTTCGTTGCCTCCCCCTAATAAAGGCCCAGAAGGAAAGGAGCAGAGCCAGGTGCGGAAGATAGAAAAACAGGATAAGAGATGTTTGTGGGTCGTAAATGGGCAAGGCTACCAACTTCAGCCGCCTAATCATGATCAGGCCAACGAACACGAGAACCAGTATAGCAGGACTGGCCTCAGGCAGAGGAGGCAACCTTTGCCGAGTCATGCGGCCACAGCGTTTCTGTCCTAAGGTGCACGTGTCACTAGCAAGGTGAATCGCCGGCTAAAGCCTACGTGTCCTTAAGTGAAATGAATTGATCAGAGGTCACTGTGTGTCCATTGACTATGTGAGGGCAAGAATACAAGATGGATGCCATAATCTAAAATGGACACCATGGGTGTATCGGAAATGTGGTTATAACAGAAGTGCTCTTGCTCGTAGCATAGCGAAAACACCAGGATATACTATATGGATCATTTGCGGTTCACTGGTACCAAAATTATGAGTTTACGACAATGTTGAAAACACGGGTTCAAATCGTCACAGAACCTCAGACCCTCCTTTTGCCCTTACATAGGCAATTACTCAGTCTATGTCAGAGTCTATCTCGATGTTCATTAGGTCAGTGATATGTTGTTGCAGCATCATCCTTTCTCGCACCTTGTCTTCAAACACAGGCGGTTTTCTAAAACAGGTTGCAGCACAGAGGCTACATAAAGCGGGACCACATTGGATAATAAGGCAGCACGAGAATAGGAATACTAAGATAACACCAACGACCATCAGAACCTTCCATCCCCACGCTGATAGTAAATTCCAAAGCCATTCCATTAAGGACCAATTTCCCTTGTCTACGTGAATAGAGTCAGAAATCTTGTGTAGCTTAGAAATTGCTTCGTATACGGTCGGATCATTATTTGGGATATAAACACAGCAGCTCCATTGGACCCTTCTGCATACCCCACCTCGATCTGCAAGTATTACGTCAAGAACCATACGATTCTGTAACGTCCTGAGACGATCCGCCTGGAGCTCCGCTGTTAAATTACTAAGGGCACCAGCAGTTTCTGTAATAGTAGACTCAACTACCCGTGTTAGTTGACGTAGATTTCTACTATTGGCCATAGGCCCCCAGAACGGAAGGAAACCTTTGAAAAAGTCTCTGGCTTCCTGACCAGCGGTATCTTCTTTGCTGAAAACACCTCTTGCTACTCTGGTCTTGTGATAATCTGAGGAAGCAGTGTATGTCGGAGGCAACAGTCGAGCAATATAGCATGAACCTGAAAAGTCAGCAGGCAACCATGTGTATGCCCTGTCCTGACAGATGAAGTAGGTACCCTTAGCAGTTAGGAAGGCAGGGGAAGAGTTTGACGGATACACATAAGTCTCAACACAGTCACTCTTCCCTAGCCGAGCTCTTGGATTTCTCCCATTACCCTGCAAGCAGAATTGACCTCGGTGAGGTACGACCCAGACTGGAGTGGAGCTCTTACGCTTGCTTTCACCCAAACTAATGCTATACTCCGTAGAATTCCAACTCAGATAAACTCGAAGCTCATCTCTAGGGACAAATGGGGAGTTATTGACGTCTTTAATCATGTCAGTTATTCCCTTTATCAAGGCTTTATTAACGGAACTATACTTAGCGGAACGTGGCGGACGCGGGGGATAGGTCTCGAGAGCATAGACAAATACAGTCTGGAAGGCCCGACATGATCCATTATAGCTAAAAGGCAAGACCAGGTAGGGGATGCCTTTATCCATAGTGTGTGGTATCAAGCCACAAACTCAGCAGTTTGTTGTGTTAACTACCAGTTGGTGTTGATGCAAGAGCTGTACAAAAGTGTTATTTATGAATTCCGAGCGTCGAGCTTGCTCATGTTCAGGGAACGGATGAAAGGAATGAAAAGAAGCAACAGTAGAAGAAACAAGATCAAGGGGAGGTACTGTAGTTGTTATCGGTGAAAAAATTAAATGGATACCAAAGACGATTCTACCCACCAACGTTATTAAAACAATCAAAAACGTAATTGCACATTGCATCAGAAAACATTTGTTATGAAGAATCTTGTAGAGTCTATTTCTGCGAACATAAATTACATTCTCTCGGTGCAGCCCAGGAAGCTCCATTTTCTACAACCGCTCACGACTACTGATGATATGTACGTAGTTGAAAATGCCTCTATCAGCCCTGGGAGTTCCCAGAACTGACAGAAAGACCGACCTTGTGTCTGGCCCCCGCAGATTCAACTAGGCACAAAGCCACGACCCTACGGCTACCCAGACGGCAAGGTAATAAGAACAACAGAAATACACAATATTCAGCAAGCTTCCTGGCTGGAGGCAATGTATCAGATCAAAATATGAAAAATAGGCAGTTTCCTGCTTTATTAGTCCTTAGAATGAGAACGTAGGTTGTATCTCAATTTTCCTGGAGTAGTTTGATCCGGAAATAGTCTATTTTCAGCAGGAGTTACAATGTTTGAGTTCGCAGAGTACAAATGTTCATTTGATGCAGTGTTCTGTTCAGTGATCAAAGGAGCAGCTTCAGAAGGGGAGTCAGAGTTCGGCGAATCAGTTATCAGTTCTGCATCACTGAAAGGGACATATCTAGGAACCGGTTCTGTGTCAGAGGCACCAATTCCTTGTCTCACCCAATTATCATAAGGGAGTGGAAGGGGTACACGCTTAGTATGTGTCACGTGGACCCAGTTTTTCCTTCCAGCCACACGTACAGCAGTCCTTGTTGCCAACAGTACTTGAAACGGGCCGACGAACTTGGGTTGAAGGTTCCTGGTCCGTCCAAAGTTCCTGATAACAATGTAGTCGCCGGGTTTCAGCTGATGACCTGGACTCTCCGGAGCCTTTGGTAATGCATCGAAAACCTGTTGGTGAATGAGACTCAATTTAGCAGTCAAGTCAAAAAGGTAATCAATTAGCATTGGGTATTCCAGTTGTTTGAACTCCCTAGGTCTAGGTACCCCCCAAACATTAGCAGGGCGACCGAACACAATCTCATAGGGGCTAAGCCCTACTCGGGAGTGCACAGTCGCTCTTGTGGATAACAGGGCCAAAGGTAGTGCGTCAGGCCAGGACAAGCCCGTGGAAGCTTGTATCTTGGCCAGTTTCAGCTTGAGGGTGCCATTGTACCCTTCAACTAAACCTGCTGACTGGGGGTGATTCGCACTGTGAAACTTTTGCTTGATTCCCAAGCCTGCACACACACTCTGCATAACTTTCCCTACGAATTCACTCCCATTATCTGACCATTCAATCCGTGGCATACCATACCTGGGGAAGTATTCTTTTAGAAGGGTTTTGGCAGTGGACAAGGCAGTATTATCTTTTAGTGGATAGGCTTCGACCCACCTTGAAAAAGCACAGACTACTACTAGGACGTATTTAAGGTTGTTACATCGATCCATGTGAATGAAATCCAACTGAATCACTTCGAAGGGGCAAGAAGGAGGAGCGAAGTGACCAGCGGGTGTGGGGATTCCCTTGCCAGGATTATGCATCAGGCATATCATGCAATTTTTCACCACTCTTTCTGCACACTTACTAATTCCATCATTCTTCCAGACTGGAGCCAACATCTTACAAATCCCTTTAGAACTGATATGCGCTGCTCCATGCGCCATCGTTACCACCGCAAGCACATACGCATCAGGCAACATCCAACGCTGCTGTTCCGACAAATCAATCCAACATCCACTTGAGTCTAATTTACCCGTTTTCTCTTTCCATGCAAGCTTTTCCTCATCAGTCGCTTCTTCCTGAATTGCTTTCACGCTTTCCACTGTATCCTCACACATTCCTGATTCAGCAACCCATCTTGCAGACATTGCAACATACATCCCACTCATCGTATTCCTAGCTGTCTGTTTAGCTGTCTCATCAGCAAAGGCATTTCCGCGACCAACATCATCCGTGATTGCTCGATGAGCACTGCACTTCACAATCGCAACTTCCATTGGTAAGGTTAGAGATTCCAACAAGTCATTGACTAGCTGACCATGCTGGATCTTAGTCCCATGGGACGTAATAAAACCTCTTTCCTTCCACAATCGGCCAAAACTATGCGCTACACCGAACGCGTACTGACTTTCTGTGAACACATTCACTCTCTTTCCCTTAGCTAAAACACACGCTCTAGTAAATGCAATTAATTCTGCAGCTTGGGCAGAATTCTGACTCACTTTTGCAGTCTCCACAATCGCACTCAAAGTCGGTACTGCATAGGCAGCGGTTACATCACCATTCTCCAATTTAAAACAGGACCCGTCGACATACAACGTGCCATCTGGATCTGATAATGGAGTGTCTTTAAGATCAATCCGTCCTTTTGTTTCCTCCTCGGTTCTGAAACAACAGTCATGTGGTTCAGAATCACTCGACTCCTGACTAGTCGGCAACAATGTTGCTGGATTCAATACATTGCATCTTTTAATCTGAATATGACTTGCTAGCAGTGTCAGCTCATAGCCGGATAATCTAGCACTGGTAAGGTGCTGTGTCTTTGTTCGGTTCATGAGTGTATCCACGGCATGTGGAACCATGACCACTAGCATGTTGTTCATGACCAAACCAGCAGATTGTCGAATGGACGCTGCGGCTGCTGCTGTAGCCCTCAAACAACTAGGCAACGCTCTGGCTACCGGGTGTAATGTTGATGAAAAATACGCAGAAGGAGGTTGTTTATCACCAAATTGTTGCGTCAGTACACTCAACGCGCAACCTTCTCTCTCGTGAACATAGAGTGTGAATGGCTTACTGTAGTCGGGTGTACCCAACACAGGAGCTGAACACAGTGCATTGCGTAACTCAGAGAAACTTTGCTGACATTCGGCAGACCATGGCACCGGACTCGGAACACCTTTTCCAGTCAAGGCCACCAATGGTTTTGCCAAAAGAGAAAAATTTGGGATCCATTGCCTGCAGTATGAGGTAATACCTAAAACCGCACGCACTTCTCTCTGTGTGCTAGGAACATTCATCTGCGTAATTGCTTTTATTCTTTCTGGGGTCAACCTTCTTCCCTCCTTTGACAAGAGGTGACCTAGGTAGGTCACTTCTTGGCAACAATATTGCATTTTAGAAGGTGACACCTTGTGATTTAAATCAGATAAATGATGCAATAGGGAAATTGTAGCTGCTTTGCAAGTTTCCTTGTCATCGGCAGCCACTAGAAGATCATCGACATATTGCACTAAAGCAGAACCAGGAGGAAGTACAAAAGAATCTAACTGACTTTTTAATGCCTGACTGTAAATAGATGGGCTTTCACAATAGCCTTGTGGAGCACGTTTAAACCTGAAGCTTCGGCCTCCTAGAGAGAAGCCGAAAATATCTCTGCTTTCTTCGGCTATCGGAATGCTGAAAAAGGCATTCTTCAAGTCGATAACTGAAAACCATGTGGCTGTAGCAGGAATCAACGTTAACAATGCAGTAATGTCTGGAACCACAGGAAACTGTGGGATCACAATTTTGTTAACCTCTCTAAGGTCGATTACAAATCTATAGACTGGAGGCTTTGAAGGATCAGTGCGTTTTAGAATTGGCAGTACAGGGCTGTTACAGACATTTCCTCTAGTTTCCTCTACTACGTCTTTCTTGATCAAATCTTGCACTATCAATAAGAGTGCACGTTCACCTTCACTAGAGATCTTGTATTGTGGGATTCGTGGAAATTTGACATTTGCTTTCAAGGTTACTACATAGGGTGGAATTTCCAAAAGACCTACATCGTTAGGACCAGTCGCCCAAAGAGTATCAGGGAGAGAACGCAGCTCCGGTGGGAGCGCATCCACTGACAAGTACATCGGGGAGATGATTCTTTTACCCAATGTAAGCTGTACTCCTGACGGAGAACAGTACAAAGTCGCGTATAGGCGTTTTAACAAGTCTAAACCAAGCAGATTTTCATTACAACCAGTCGTCAAAATCAGGGGTGCTTTCAATTGACAAGGTCCAACAGAAATAGACAAAGGACCAGAAACGGGGTTGTGAACAGGGGCGCCTGAAAAACCTACTGAAACATTCGTTAAGCCAGACAAAGGTGCGCCAGGGAGTTTCGCATGTATGATAGAACTTTTTGCTGCACCAGTATCCAACAGAAACGGTTCGACTACACCTGATGTGGCTACTGCGACATAAGGCCCACTCTGATCTACTGGAACTGATACTACTCCCTCTCTTTGTCCATGGCTGTCCTAGTACTCATTTTGCGGAAATTCCTCACTAACTTCACAGTAATCCTCAACGTGATACTGTTGAGATCTAGTTGGTTGTGCAGATTGTCCATTTCGCTGATCAAAATAATTAGAGGGGCGATCATTCGTCTGTGGAGGCATAGCACCTCGTCCTCGACCTCTAGAATTTTGAGTAGAACCACCACGACCTCTCTGAGCTGCAGCAGCATTATTTTGTGCTAGTACTGGACACTCATTCTTATAATGACCTTCCTTTTTGCAGTAATTGGTATTGCGGTCTCTGAGAACCATAGTCGGTCCTCTGGTATGGCCCTTGTTGTGTGTTTGTCTGATTCGTGCGAGGCGGATATGCCTGCTCCAAAAGGACTTTAGTTTTTAAATCTTTTGTTTTCTTATCTGACTTTTCTTTCTCTTCTTTATCCCTATTTTCATAGTACTGGGCAGTTGCAAGTATTTGCGCAGTCGTAGAGACAGCCCACGCACTTTCAGAATCTTTTAATTTATTACTGAGCTCTGGTAACAGATTGTGCACAAATTTATCAACAAATAATCTCTGGCCTCCTTCCGTGCTCATATCCTGACCACTGTGATCTACGAAAGTTTCTTCAAATCTTGTGAAAAAGTCGGAGACGCTTTCGTCTTTCTTCTGCCTGCATGCGGACAACTTGTCCCAGTTAACGCGCAATGCTGGCATCAGAGTTTTCATTAATTAGATTATTCTACCGGGCAAATTAGCAATTAGAGGTTCGGGTTTAGAACCACCAATTTGTTGGCCATCTGCCGCTATTATAGCTGCCCAATCACCACCTAGGGCAACTGGATGATTTTCTTTACGAATTTTAGCCCAAATTGGTTGCGGTACTACATTGCCAAATAACATGTCAATGTCCGCTAAATTCATTACGCAAGCTTCAACTGTCTGGGCCAGCGGGATTTTTGCGCGGATCTGGCAGGGCCTGTTTTACTGCTAGCACTTCGGCTCGTTTCCACGGAATGTGTATCCACACTCTCTGGAACTGAGCCGGAGCGGCTGCAATACCATGGGCCGCATCAGCTTGTATAGCTTCGCGCCATATTGGCGGAACTTCTCTCATAGGATACTGGCGACCTTGTTTTGTTCTACGTTTCTCTAAATCTCTTGGTGAACGGAGGGAAGGATCAAATCTAAAATCTAAAATCAGTTCCACTGCTTCTTTTATCTCCTGACCGACTATCATACCCGCAGCAAATTTCTGCTAGACATGAATTAATTCATCCGGAACTTGTTCAGAATTGTTTCCCTCCCACTCCTCACGTAAAAGGGAACACATGACATCAAACACATAATGTTGTGTCGGTTCATTCCATTGCATAAATGTATCTAATACATCTCGTACATTATACCTTCCAACTTTCGAAATCCACCTGAGGGCTGTAGAATCTAATATTCCCCGTTCTTCAACACTAGGAAGCTGACTACGTCTCTGAACAAATTCAGAGGCAGGACTCCTAGTCAGACTTTTGTAAAAGGGAGATAGAATATTAGAGACAGATTCAGTGATTCTCCGAGGAACAGAAAGCGGAGTCACATAGCTTGCAGAAGTTTGAAGTAGAGTAGTAGTCGGAACAGAAGAAACAGCAATAGTAGGGGTAGCAGGTAAAGTAGCTTGTGAAACAACAGGTATCAGTGGTACAGGCACAGGCAGAGGAGCTGGCAACCCTGGAAGAGGGGGTGCCGGAGGAATATTGTTAACTACAGGGAGTACAGGAGCTTGATTCAGGGGAGCAAGAGCAGGTATACCAGGCTGTCCAGCAACCGGGAACAAAACATTCGGCAAAGGTGAAGCTGTAGCACCCTGTGCATACGGTGGAGGTGACCTCAGTAAGTAAGACAACAGGGGATCCTTCTCAGGGTCCTCTACTGTCTTAGTTGTACTTGATGGCAAGGCAGGGTAGCACTTATCTATCGCTAAGTTACGCTCTCTATTGGCTACCTCTATCGCTTTCTCAGATTCATTGAGTTGCAGCTGCTTGGCAGACTGTTCTAAAGTCAACTCTTGCTCTTTTTGCTCTTTCTTTAACTTTTTAGTCTCTCTCTGTTTGGATTCTTTTCGCCAGCAACGGAAAGAATCAAACATTGCCGGCCGGGCTTTCTTCCTAAACAACTTCATTTCTAAATTATCGAGAATTTCAGGTTCAAAACTACCATGTAGTGGCCAACTAAGGACACCATCTTTCTCCGTGTAACGGATCCATACCTCATTATAAGATATAGGACCCACACCGTACTTGCAATAAAGATCATAAAGAGGAGTTCCAATCGGAGGAACCAAACATGAGTCCTCCAACCGGGAATCCCTGTTGCAACCAAAACATGACAACATACAGTTTTTCCGACTTACCATTTTATAAACCGGAACACAGAACAAACACAAACAAAGGTGCGCACTCGAACTAAGAACTTAGGCCTACCAAAGTAAACAAATGTATCGATACCCAAACTAAACCAAAGGATTATCGTAACTAGAGCAACCAGTGATAATCTTACGAGACCAAACCAAACCAAAGAACTAAAAGGATTTATCCAAACAGGAGCAAACCCTTACGAAGTAACCAAACAACTAGCAACCACTTAATACTTAACTGAGGCACTGAAGACGTCACCAAGGAGAAACCCGTCTCGTCTCGCCGTACTAAGGTCTGCACCTCAGGTCCAAGACAGGGCGACAGTCAAGGCAGCGGACCACTGCAGCCGTCCGAACGGGAACCCTCGTGGAAGAGAACGTCGGGCCACTTTTGCGATATGCCGAGATCGATGAAGTGGGGCGCCTCCCTCTGGAATCTTCACACGAATCTTCTCGAACTCTTCAGGCTTTTGGACCGGTACCGAATGACGTCGCCCCACTTTGGGCGCCAATTGGAGTTCTGGACTTTTTATTAAGGTCCAGAGGTGTCAGGGACAACACCTGAAGACCCCTGAGTTCTACCTGTCTTGGTGCACAAATAAACAGAAACACGGGCTTCTCGATGGTGGAATCAAAGACCAAAGGTTTATTACTACAGGGACACAGAAGTCACAGAAACTACACACGGGCAGATTCTAGGAGCCTGTTCGATTTGCGCACAGTGGGTTGCTCCTTAAATACAAATTATTTAGCTGGGGGCAACATTCTCCACATACTAGTAAGTTTCTTAACCTTTATGTCCTAAACAATAAATATTTGGCGTTACACAGGAATCGTCAACAATATCTGATGTCAAAACATTACGAACGAGAGGTTCCCACTGTTCCATCATAATCCCATGTCATCTTTTCATTCGAAAGCCGGACTGCCTCATCGTAAATTTCGTTACCTCCCCCTAATAAAGGCCCAGAAGGAAAGGAGCAGAGCCAGGTGCGGAAGATAGAAAAACAGGATAAGAGATGTTTGTGGGTCGTAAATGGGCAAGGCTACCAACTTCGGCCGCCTAATCATGATCAGGCCAATGAACACGAGAACCAGTATAGCAGGACTGGCCTCAGGCAGAGGAGGCAACCTTTGCCGAGTCATGCGGCCACAGCGTTTCTGTCCTAAGGTGCACGTGTCACTAGCAAGGTGAATCGCCGGCTAAAGCCTACGTGTCCTTAAGTGAAATGAATTGATCAGAGGTCACTGTGTGTCCATTGACTATGTGAGGGCAAGAATACAAGATGGATGCCATAATCTAAAATGGACACCATGGGTGTATCGGAAATGTGGTTATAACAGGAGTGCTCTTGCTCGTAGCATAGCGAAAACACCAGGATATACTATATGGATCATTTGCGGTTCACTGGTACCAAAATTATGAGTTTACGACAATGTTGAAAACACGGGTTCAAATCGTCACGGACCCTCAACCATCATCAAGCCCCTCAGTCCGACGAAGCAATGTCCTCGATCAGCTCCTGTGTCGACATTGACAGGCATTTTATCAGTTCCAGTCAGTGCAAAGTCCTCACTGCATTGATTTTGATGCTTCTGTACAGCGGAAGTCACCTTTGAAGGGCCCAGGACTGGATTGGCGCCATTCGGCAGGGCAGAGCTCACAGATGGCGTAGTCCAGGTGCTGTTGCAGGGTTGAAGGAAGTCTTTGATGGCCCTGAGTCTTCAGAACAGGGGGCAAGCCAGAAAGCCATTAAGTCCCTCTGGGCTCAAGTGAGATGCCCTTTGTGTGGGAAACAAGACCCCGCCTTTTCGGGTGTATGTGTCAGCTTTCAGCTCTCTTCCTGCACTAGAAGGGCTATCAGAATGCAGATGAATGCAGATGAGTTCTCTTTCACACTCACCCTTCCTCTGTCTGTGGATGTCTAGAAGAAATGCACAAAGTGTCACTGTCACCCACTCAGACGTGTATTGGAGATATCTACAAGGCACACAGATTAGTATAATTGTAATGGTAATCCAACTTTACAATTAAAGAATATTTATCATTACAAATCATTACATTCCAAATATATAAACATGATGGAGCTACTCCTTTCTGATCAGGAATTACAGCTTAAAAGTTTATTAAGGAATTCCCAATGCCAGCCTATGAGAGGAGTAGGCCTCACAGTATTATAAAAGGAATGTGGGTGTTTGTCATTACTAGGATATGCAAAACCTAACAGAACATGTCCTACCTTTTACTTACACAGCACCTTGCCATTTAGGGCTACCTAGGCCCTACCTTATGGGGGGTTATGTGTAATAAAAGGGTAGTTTAAGGCTTAGCAAGAAGTTTTAAATGGCAAATTGAAGTGGCAGTAAACTGCACCCTCAGGTTCTGTAATGGCAGCCCAGAGACAGGTTGGAAAGGCCACTTGTTTGTGTGAAACAATCAGTGCTACAGGCCTACTAGTAGCATTTAGTTTACAGGCCCTGTGTTTATTTATAAGTGGCTTACAGGTAAACTAAATATGTCACTTGGGTATGCACCAATGTTACCATGTTTAGGGGAGAAGCACATGAACTTTAGCGCTGGTCAGCAGTGGTAATGTGCTCAGAGTCCGAAGCCCAACCAAAATATACAGCAAAAATTGGAGGTAAGCAGGTAAAACATTTGGGAGATGACCACCTTAAGAATGCCAGGTTTAACAATATATTTGACCACATGCAAGAAACTTTAGAAAGGCCACATGAGTCCACTGGGGTGAAAATAAATCAATGGCATATGCCATTCTAGTACTACCAGAGCTGGAAGAGAATGCTTCCAAAAAAGTCAGGGGGAGTAGCTTGGATATTACAGTTGATAGTTCTAATCAAACAAAAGTTTGGGCACTGGTACATATCATATTGGAAAGTTCAAATTAGAGTCAGGTCCAATTTTTATACATGTACTGGAGGTTTCTAATGCTTATAATTGTGCAATGTGGTACACTAAAGGAAGAGTGGGCAGGATGTCAGTAATTGCTTTTCAAAGCAATATGGTACCAGAGAGAACCAACAGTGATATTGCGTGCTGGAACAGTCTTTTTAAACCAAAGAGTTTTGATTGAATGAATTGGATTGATTTTAAAACTATTCTGAATGCTTTTAAGACAACCGCTATTTAAATACAACTGCTTTTAATAACAACTGTTTTAAAAACTATGAATTGAATTTGATTGTTTATTCACTGTGGGGAATCCTGACTCACGCCGAGCAGTAGAACAGCTGGCAGGGTGAGGCAGGACTAGTGAGCACAGTTGAGAGGACCTGTCCTCGTGGGGAGTGAGGGACAGGTCAGCGCTTTAGTTGTTAGTCAAACGCCTACGTATGGCGCCTGCAGCGCGGACAAGCTAAGGAGAAACTGACACAGATCAGCTACAGGGTACCAGAGAGAACCAACAGTGATATTGCGTGTTGGAACAGTCTTTTTAAACCAAAGAGTTTTGATTGAATGAATTGGATTGATTTTAAAACTACTCAGAATGCTTTTAAGACAACCGCTTTTTAAATACAACTGTGTTTAATAACAACCATTTAAAAAACTGTGAATTGAATTATATAATTTACTCACTGTGGGGAATACTGACACACGCCAAGCAGTACAACGGCTGGCTGGGCGGGGCAGTACTAGTGAGCACAGCTGAGAGGACCCGCCCTTATGGGTAGCAAGGGACAGGTCAGCGCTCTAGTCGTTAATCAAACATCTACTTACGGCACCCGCAGCGCGCCTAAGGTGCGCCTCAGGCAAGCCCGTCCGCGTCCAGACACGGCCAAGGGCCAGGTACTATGCTGGAATTGACCTAGAAAACTTTAAGCCTATTACATATGATCGTGCAGAGCTACTCTCATTGAGATACTCTGGAGGAAGTTTAATTCAGGAAAGGCTGAAGGGCTACTACACTCAGACAGGTCCACAAAGAGTAAGTAGTGGAAAATGGGACTTATTAACAGTAGATTCCTACTTGCACACCCCACAGAAATCAGGATGCCAATTGAGAATGAAGAACTTGACATTCTCTTCATGAGTGAAACATGGTTGAAAGCCTGTTCGTCCCCTGACATAGTCCAAGCAATACCCCCAGACTTCCTTATCCGAAAGCAAGATAGGATGGGAAAAACAGGAGGTGGTGTAGCAATCATATACAAAAACGATTTTGAATGCATGATCTCTCCCATCAGTATTACCAACAGTGAGGCAGTACAATTAAGTGTTAAACTCTCATGTAATAGCTCTATTTCAGGCACACTGCTCTATAGACCACCAGGATCCTCCACCCCATTCCTAGAGGAACTACCTGGTTTATTAGCAGACATGGTGGCCAGCAATGGTTTAATCACGCTACTGGGGGATTTTAATTTCCATCTGGATAAACCAGATTGTACCACAGCGATAAAACTAATTCATGACATGGAGGCCATGCAATTGAAACAATTGATAAATACAAGCACTCATGTGAAGGGTCAAATACTGAATGCCATTTTCTCGAACTATCATAATCTAAAGGTAGGGACACCAATACCAAGGCTATGGTCGGATCACTATTTCATCCCGATTACAGTTGAAAATCCACAGGCACGACACACTAGTCACAAATCAACAGGGATTAGGAATAAATGGCCAAAATCTCTACCTGACAATATGAGGAATGAACTGGAAGACCATGCCCCAGGCCTGACAGATGATGTAGAAGAGCCTGATAAAATCTGGGCCGAATGGCTTAACAAACTAGCAGCTCAGCACCCACAAAAAAACAGACAAAGTAAGCTCCATGTGAGGAATAAAGCGCCATGGTTCAATAAGCAATTAATCCTGATAAAAAAATCTTGTAAAAAAATGGAAAGGCTCTGGAGGAAAAACTATAATTCTGTCATCAAAAGCCAATATATCAGTTGGCTATCAGACAATACAATAGGGAGATGACTAAGGCTCAGGCCAAATACTTTGAAGAAAAAATCAATGCGGCGCATGATTGCTCAGAAGAACTATTCACAGTGGTTCGCTCCCTAACATCCACTAATCAAGAAATGAACCTCCAATATTCCTCCAAAGAAAGGTGTAATCAGATGGCGATTTGTTTTAAAAACAAGGTGGAAATACTGTATGTGAACATGCAACAAAGCAGAAACAAAAGTTGGTGCTTACCCCAATATTAGCGAGAACTTGCGAATTAAAACAGGGGGGACTAGATGATTTTGCGAATTTACAGTTCTACAAAGGATTAAATCTGGCTCTCCCCAAGATCCAATTACACCAGACATTTTGTTACATGCTGGTGCAATAACAAAATCAGCCACAGCAGCCTTGGTATCGCTTTCTCTGTCCCACAACCTGATCCCAAAATCATGGAAACGTGCTAACATACGGCCATTGTTAAAGAAACCACAGCTGAACCTGAAAACTACTGACCCATTTCACTCTTACTACTGCTAGGCAAAATTACCGAAAAGACCGTGAATCAGACCCTTTCCCAATATCTTGAAGAAAATCAAAAGCTACCCAATACACAAATGGGATTCCGTCCCCAACATAGCACAAAGTCAGCTCTGTTGGTGGTAACTGAGGAATTAAGGAGAGTTCTAGACCAGGGGTGCACAGCGGCTATCCTGCTCCTAGATCTGAGTGCCGCATTTGACACGGTGGACTACTGCACATTGATCAAGGGGATCAAGGAAGCAGGTATCACAGGTACGGCGATAAAGTGGTTAACCTCATTTTTGGAAGACAGGTCCTTCCAACTTTTGGAAGGGGAACATCTATCCGATACCCTCCAAATATCATGCAGAGTCCCGCAAGGCCCCGCACTAAGCCCCACACTTTTCAATTTGTACATGCAACCATTGCCAGGGATAGTACAAGAATTTGATCTATCCATAGTGTTGTACGCTGACAATACACAACTAGTATTATCAATGACGAATGACCCCCACTCCCTACTTAACAACCTGGGTCCATGCATTACCCGAATAGCTGATTGGATGTGTAAGTGCTCCCTGAAACTTAAAGGGGATAAAACGGAGCGTATATTCCTTGGAAACAAAATCGTTCCTAGGAATCTTATCAACTGGCGACTCAGCTTGGAGAATCCCCCAACCCCCAAAACTGCCATAAAAACCTGGGAATCTGGCTAGATGAAAATTTAAGTATGGAGACCCAAGCAAAGAAACTCTCAGGCACGTGCTTTGGTTTACTCCATATGCTCCAAAAAATTCTCCCTATCTTAGCTGAACAATCCCACAGAACTGTGGTCCAAGCATTAATTATGTCACAGCTGGAATACAGGAATTCTTTGTATCTTGGCGCACCCAAATATGTCATTAACCGGATGCAGGTAGTACAGAATGCTGCAGCAAGGACTTTGCTCCAAATCCCGAGACAGCAGTCAGCTAGGGCAGCCCTGAAGACACTACACTGGCTTCCATTCCAGGCTAGGATCAAATTTAAGGCAGTTTTTGGGGTGCTAGGTGGCGCTGGACCAATATGGCCACGCTTACGTGAGGCTCCGGCCCTTCCGAGCAGTTAATTATCCTCTCATACCATCCTGCTGCATATTTCCCTGCCATCCTTTCCACCGATTGAACCATGAAGTTGAGAGGTATCCGCAGATATGAAACATGCCCAATTACCTGTGACGGTGACCGACTAAACAGCACCGAAACCTGACCGTGAGCTGCAGCCCGTCCTTACAGAACCTGCTGCCGGCTGCTGACTCTACGTTAGGCCGAGGACTGGAGGCCTGCAGAAACATGACGGTCAGACTGAGGAGGAAAGCTGGCGGAGGACTGCCTGTTAAACTGCACTGCTTGCGGTGAGTGCCCGGGAATGCTGATGGAGGCGTGAGGGGAGAAACAGCCTGAACTTGAGTGCGGCCGCTGTGCTCACTGACTGCAGGCTGACGCCGAGGTGCACAAAGCCTGCCGCCCGGCTACCGCCGATACCAGAGGCCGAGGACCAGAGGCCTGGGGTTCCGGGGCGGCCTCAGCTTGCAGCACTGCCACTAAGGGGTGACGGCCTGAGCTGCCCATGAGCTGAGACCCGTGACTGCAGGCGGGAGATGGAGTGAAGCCCCGACCGGCGCTTATGACAGATATAGCGCTGTTTTGTTGTACTTGCGCGTTGGCGCTTGTGGCCCCCCTCCCCTCTCCCCAACGAAGAGATACGCACCTGGTGAAATGAGGGACTTAAGCTACACCGCAATGCCTGGACCTGCGGAGCTGTCTGTGTGACGCGGGAAATACCCTGAAACTGGCCAACTACGAACGCTGTGCACCATCCGGATCCTACATCAAAGGTGCTGGGGAGCTGGGGGTTGAGGCAGTGCATACCGGCAACTATCCAGCGGAGACGCTGCACCGCCTGCCACCAGAACCTCGCTGAAGGAGACAGAGTCATACCAAGGACATTGCAGGTACACTGGGAGAGGGGAACAATCAACCTGCCGCCACCATCTTGACTTGCCTGCCATTTTGAAGGCCCCCCTAGTCTGCACTTCTGTTCGAGCTTACCACGAACGAGTGCACTGCGGAGGCTGCAGTATATGCACTACCACCACACCGCGCAGTGACTGGGTTCTACATGTGCTCACTGCCCCATAAACCCACCAGACCTGCCTTTTTGGCGTGAGTGCCCGATTAGTTTCATTGCAGGGAGACACTATTACCTGCCACATCTGACCCTCTGAATGCAGCTAGGCCCACCGGCAGCTTGAGGTGGACCGCCCTCTCATACTATACAGCGGCGGCACTCATTCCTCATCGATACTTACCTGACGACGCCATTTAACCTACTTGCCTGACCATGCCAGTCTCCCCAAGAGTTATCTGCTGCGGGAACACTCCCTCCACGCAATATAACGAGTCCCGTAAAAACCCCAGATCCCAATTGGTGGACAACTTGGAGTCCGGAGCTGAAGCCCTGCCCGAAGAAGATTGGAAAACGCTCTTGCTAGGGATGAAACAAAGCCTTACATCAAAAGACTCTAAAATAGACGCGCTCAATATGAGGATGGACACTGTGGTCGCCAAATTGAGCCAACATGACACTCGCTTGAAAGAGGCGGAGGGTAGGATTTTGGACCTAGAAGACATGCAACAGCCAGCGGACGCCAGGTCACGCAGCTGGATAAGCTACTCAAGATAATAGCTGACAAAAACGAGAACTTGGAAGCTCGGTCCCGCAGAAATAATGTGCACATTTTAGGCCTTGCAGAATCTACCAACATGGGCCGCATGGAGGACATGGAGGACTTCATAGAAAAGCTTGTTGCGGATCTCTTCGGCAGGGACTCCTTTTCAGCACACCTCACTGTGGATAGAGCGCACCGTTCTTTAGCGGCCTGTCCTCCTCCCGGCGCAAAACCCAGGCCCATCATAGCTCGTTTTTTAAATTATCGAGACCAAGACATGGTCCTCCGCCTGGCCCAGGAAAAACAGCAGGGACCTTACGAGAACACGACCCCAGTGTTTTTTCCAGACTTTACACCAGCGGTGCAGGAAGCAAGATGGAAATTTGTTGGTGTTAAAAAGAAGTTGCAAACCCAGGAAATTCCCTACGCAATGCTTTATCCGGCAAAACTGAAAATCACACACCGCGGGAAGCAACACCGCTCAGCAGGTTGAAGAATACATAAAGCGCCATAAGAAGGCATCTTCCAGAAAAGCAGATCCCAGAGACCGCTCCAGATCACACTTTCCGCTATCTCAGCAGGACTGACACATGCTGGGACAGAAGCCCCCGGCGGAGCACCTTACCATCTCTCTATGACGTGGCAAACTGATCTGCTTTGGGGATGTATATGAATGACTTACCTTGTTTAAATATGCAATCACTGCCCTGCTCGGACACTCATCTCTGTCCGACGCTTGGTTGTCCGGCTTACAACTGTGGTACCAGTGGTTGAAAGTAGGGAGATGACTGGGCAGGTTGAGTGCCCCTAGTGGTCCTCTCACCCTACAGGGTGAACCCCTGACCTCCCCTTTCTTAGGGTGGGAAATTTCTGTTCTAAGATGTGGGTTGTTTCGAGGGCTGGGAACCTAATGCCCGGCAAGTTGGGGACGCCGGTGTGGAGGCGCGACGACATGTTGTGCAAATTACATGAATATGTGCCGAAGGGATGATAGTACCTAAGCTACACACGAAGTCTAGTATATCAAACGTATTGTTATGTGCTGATGGGGGGTCACTACTCACTCATCAAGGGATATGTGGCATGCACTGGTATTGGGTCCGCGGGTGAGACATGGGCACTGTGAACCATCAAGAAGACCTCATGGAATATACGGGGCCTCAACGACCCCAGGAAGCGCAGGCAGATATTAAGGTACCTGGACAGACACGGGATTGCCATTGCCCTCCTACAGGAGTCGCATCTGATGCCCAGCAACACCACACACTTTGCATCCAGATGGGCTACGTGCCGAACTTTTTCCTCCTACTCTAGCTACTCTAGAGGAGTTACCATTTTGATTAAACGTGGGGTAGCTTTCACGCCTAGGGGAACGGACACTGACACAGAGGGTAGATTCTGCTTGCTATGTGGGCGTCTGCACTCTTATGATGTGTTGTTTGCCAACTATTATGACCCTAATGTCGATAATCCTAATGCCCTGCTTCTATTATGGGGGAAAATCCAGACGCTGGCCATCACATATGTCATCCTAGGGGGAGACTTCAATACTGGTTTGCGACCACAGACGGACAGGTCCAGACCTCTCTCAGCACATTACACAGTCACGCAAAAGACATTGTGCGATATAGTGGATGGCAACGGCCTGATAAACATCTGGAGCTATGCACACCCCACTCTCAGGGAAGGCACGCACTACTCGACTATACATTCTACCTGGGCTCGACTAGATTACGTCTTTATGTCGGCAGGTATGGCACATTGACTGACCCACTTAGCCCGCACGATCTCAGATCACTCCCCTGTCATGATAGATCTCCAAATTCCTCTAGACTGTTCCCATGTTTGAGCTGGCGTCTTAACCCCGCTCATCTTTGTGATGCTGTGTTCAAAGCCGAACTGGAGCAGGACATTCAGGATTTCTTTGACCGTAACCTGTCGTCTGTATCTAGCATCACAACAGTGTGGGAGGCTTTTAAAGTTATGAGGGCCTGGTGTATAGCCAAATGTGGCGGAATTCTTAAGTCCCTGCGAAACGACCTTCACATACTAGAAACCGAACTGCGCAAGCTGGAAGGCTCCCTTAATCAGAGTACGGATGATGGTGTGGCCAAGTCCCGCATGCGGGACAAGCTGACTGAATACGAAACGGTGACAGATAGGGAATGCAAATTTCGAGGGAAACCGCACACAGCACGTATTTATGGGGAGGGGGATTGGCCGGGGATGGCACTGGCAAACTCAATCAAACCCCCCAGATTTGCCAACTACGTCACTGAAATACAAGATGCTCGGGGAAACACATACAAGAACCTCCCAGACCAGCTTCGCATTTTCCAAGAACACTATAGTGCACTATACTCCTCCCACAGAGGGGAGCCACTCGACCTGCCCACCTATTTTGAGGATGTGTCATTGGCTTGGCTAGGAGACACCCAGTTGAAATTCCTCAACTTGGAGTTGGAACTAGATGAGATAATAGAGGCTCTAATGTCAATGAAGTCTAGTAAGGTCCGGGTTCCGACGGCCTTCCAATAGACTTTTATAAAACCTTTGCTCCCCTCTTGGCCCCTATTTTAAAAAAAGTTTTTTATGCAGCACTGGAGGAGGGCCACTTCCCCAGCACTATGCGGGAGGCGCTTATAACTTCCCTGCTTAAACCCGGCAAAACCCCCACGCAATGCAACTCCTACCGCCCCCTGTCGTTACTAAACTGCGACACCAAAATATTGGCCAAGGTTTTGGCTACACGCCTCAATCTCCTGATGGAGCGCCTGGTCCTGCCGGATCAGGCTGGATTTGTCCCGAACCGAGCAACCTCACACAATTTGCGTACCCTACATGCGGTACTGCAGGACATCGATCCAAACTGTGAGGCAGTGGCCGTATTCCTGGACGCCACCAAGGCCTTCGATTCGCTGGAGTGGGACTATCTGCTGGGTACACTGGAGTACATGGGGAAGCCCTTCAGTTTGAGGTAATATGAATTTTTATGGTCAATTGTGTCCCCTAACGTAGACCCCAACGGCTCCATGTACGTGCTTCAAGTACATGTATGTTCCCTCCACAACCAGCTATGAAGACGCAAATACATTTGCGTCCAACTTTAACATGTCCTCTTTCAGATCCACCATGAATGGGTCGAATATTCAGTTCCTAAGTATGCCGTGCCACCGTCTTTACATGGTGCACTTTCACGTTTTCCTGGCTCTGGCGAGCTAGGCCCTGATTTCTGCCATCAAGCCTTTTCTGCCTTCAGCCTCTGAAAGCTGCAGCCTGGATCTGCATCCATGACCCTTACCCTACTCCCTGTGCGGCGAGCGGTGCCCGGCTCGGCCTGCTTGCCTGCCAAGACTGTATTTTGCCTTCAAGTTATCTGCTCCGCTCCTCGAAAATACATTCCTGTCTAGTGATTTAGGAAAACATCTCCCCAGCTGCGGAGCAAAGGGCCCGGCCTTACTGTCTCCGTGCAAGTAATTCATTGCTCCCGTTACCATGGTAGGCCCATGGCCCCCTCGTATTACACGTAGACATGTAGTCGCATACTAGCAGTCAGTATAGAATAGCCTCTGCCCGAGAGACCTTTCCTTCTAGATAATACAGTTCCTCAAACACAAGATATTAGATATGATTTGGGTTTAGGTTGTTCTGACACGCCAGACTCCTGTCTCCACGTATAGTGCTAAATGTCAAGTCCCCTTCACCCTCCAGTTCCACGTCAATCACACGTCATGCTGCTGCGCGCGCATCTCTGCCATATATTTCTGCTGACACTGCAGGATTCCTCTATGGATCCACCCACCTGTGACACTTTCATGTGACGTTGTCTAGCACACACCTCCGTGTACGCCCTCGTGCACGCCTTCTGTTACGTACATGTGTTCTTATCTCTTTTCTCTCAGCTGTTACGCCTTCTGTATCCATCACCATTACATGCATTTACTATATATATTGTACTCTGTTAATAAAGCATTGTCTATCCCTTCCTGAACCTTCGTGGTGATGGAACATGATACCTGGTTCGAACCAATTCCATTTTATGGAATAAAACCCTTATAAACTCAGATGCCACGGACTCTGCCTCTCATTTTTGATTGAGTTATTCTTATTGAACTTTACCGCATAGAAATTCCGCATAGGTAAATTTTATTTACCACATAATTTGGCGCCCGAACAGGGACCCCTCCCCCACCTTACGCGCCGGCGGTGCGTTGCAGGCCTAGTCCCCTGCCACAGCCGTGACGGACAATTACGCGTACCCGCAGGATTTCCTGTATCTCCCTCAGGCCAACGGAGGTGACTGAGGCTGCGATCGACACCCAGACGAGGCGGTGAGGAGTGCGGAGGATCCCGACCAGAGCCCAGCCGAGAGAGCAAGGTCCGAGGTGTTCAGAGGCCCACCAGTTCCGAAGTTCCGAAGTACCTACGTCACGAGTCGAGTCGAGTCCAGTCCGGTCCAGTCCAGTGTCGAGTTTCCGAGGCCTTCCGTTCCGTGCTTCCCGGTGAGTACCGTTGCTGGGGACACATCTAGACGGGTGCATTAATTTGTGTCCGGTCAAGACGGGTTTGGGTACACAGACCCGGTCTGCACTGTTTAGCAGTGTATCTGTACTGTTTAGCAGTATATCAAGTATCCAGTTATCAAGTTATTGTTCGTTTCCGAAATGTTTTAATGTGTTTTAATGTCGTGGTATGAGTGATTGTTTGACTTTCATTACTGTGTTTATTGTATTAGTTGTGTCCAAGTCCGAGTAAGTATCAAGTATCAAGTATCAAGGTTCAGAATGCCACTGTTTTCTAAATTGAGACAGATAGGAACTAGAAAAGGAATACTCGAGGAAGCTGTTCCCATCCCACCCAGGGACACTCCCGGATATTTTATGTACCACAAACACGGCTTAGACGCTGTATTATATCTCGACTTGTGGGTGGATTACACTAAGGATTTAGCAGAGAATCAGAGATGGCCCGCTACAGGGACATGGGATGCCGATTGCATCATGAGAGTAGAAGAAGCATTATGGAAAAAGAAAGTCAGACAGTCACAGAAAGATGCCATTGAACTATGGCGTAAAGAATCACACAGACGGACAGAGAAAGCACTCAGAAAAGCAGAGAAAAGTAGAGAGGATTCTGAAAAAGCCAAAAAAAAGAACTACTAGAAGAAGGAGAACGAGTTAGAATGGAACAACACGATAGACGGAGTAACGCAATATTGACAGGATTGTATCCAGTCCTGGCCGAGGGCCTGCCTAAGGCGACCCCGGAAATTCCGAAAGATCTGCCCCCTCCATTGGTTCCGACTAAATTACGTCACAAGATCGCAGCAGACATTTTTATTTCATCCTACTTGGATGATGTAGCTCCCGCATATGCTAGTATGCCAGCCCGTGTGCCACCTGCTGACGGTAACCCGCCCCCTGATCATCAGCCCCCAGGTCCGCAACAGCTTACCCCTCCCGGTCTGCTTCCTCCACCCTTATCTGTTATACCCCCTATTAATCCGATTAATCCTTTTGGGCCTGACACGGCCCTACAGACAGGTGATGCTCAAGCCTCCGCCTCAGGAGGTGCATCAGGAGGTTACCATACCCCGCCACCAGTACAGCGATTAACTATTAGAGAACTAGCAATGCAACGTACCCCGAGAGCAGTCCCAATTGAAAAGCTTAAAGAGTATCTTACAGACTGTAGATATGATCCGGTACCAGGCAAGGACGGTTGCATGATATTAGCCTCAATACGTATAAGACGTGCTGCAAACTTTTTAGTTCTATTTCCAGGAATGAAAAATCATCTAGACAGTATATATTGTTTTGTTCAGACTGGGGAAGGTCAGGAATGTATTCACGAGGCCATGGCACATCAGAAAGTAGACATTCAAAGTATGATTTTAAGATTCCTCATAAACTGTTTCATAAGAGAACGAGACCGGCCTGGTGTAAATAAAGAAGAGATGGAGGTTCTAACTACATGGGGTCAGAATATTGCAGACGGAAAACATGATAAACAGAAATGTATAGAGGCCATGTACAGAAAAATCCGTAAAGAAATAATAGTATTTCATGAAAGAGAGAATGCTGAAAATGAAGCAGACAGTGACAAGCCTAAATCCTCAGAGGAGGATGAGCTAGAAGAAGACATAGGTACAGTAGCATATGTAGGAAAGGGTAGACCCTTTAATAAAACGTTACGTCCAGAAAGCAAGAGACCTTTTCACTCTGCCATGTCAAATCCGAAGACTCCTGAACATCTATTTCAGGCTACCGATAAAATACTTCAAGAACGAATGGGGTACCATGTACTCAATTCCATGGATGAACAAGAATTAGCCAGGTCAGCAGTACAATGGGCTGACAATCCTGATAAATATAATGATGACGCATTAGCGCAAACATTTTTGAATCTTTCCCCAGACGAACAGCGACTAGCTAGTATGTACATGATACAACACCTCCTTATATTGTATAAAAGCCAACATTCTGATCCAGGTCCCCTACCTGATGTACTAATAGAGTTACTCATGAATAAATGGAGAGGCCTGGGTACCGATTTAATTAAAGTAATTTTAGAACATCGACACAGATATAGTGCCTTCCTGAATCCACAGTTTGTTCCAGCTCCACCCCCAGAAAGGAAAATGTTTTACATTGAGAGACAAAATCCTCTGCGAGAAGTACATCCAGTCAGGAATGATGATAACACCCTTACACGTGTGTATGTATACACGCCCATAACTAAAATGGAATTATTGGAAATGAAGAAAATAGTGCCCAGTCATGATAAAGACCCTGCAGGTTTCCACCGTGAAATAAAAGATATGTTACTCATGGGAGATTATACCTATCCCGACATTATGAAAATATTGAAAGTGTTATTGCCTGCCGGTATTTACGAGAAACTCAAAGAAAAAGAATGGGAGGTGGGAGATAAAAAGATTGATTGGGCTGCATTAGAAACAGAAGAAAATGGCCGAACCCCAGGGTTGGGTCTTGGGGACAAAACTAAAGCATTACCAGGATTGTTAGTACAGGTCTTGCCACGATTATTAGCAACTAAAAAGGAGGACTGGGATGCAACCTCAGCCTGCAAACAGAAACCCGATGAAGACACTAGTGATTTTTATTCCCGATTTGAGAAATGTTTTATTATTAATAGTGGCCTGAAAGCAAGTAGCGAGTCATACCCACACCTTTTTGTATCTAAATTAGTCGAGAATTCCCTGCCCCAAGTTAAGAATCGTGTACTGAAAGTCGAGAGCACATGGCAAGCGAACACGCCTTCCCAAATGTTACAAATGTTACAGTACCACCAGAACAGAATTAGAGAAGAACATGATCACGAACAAAGACGTATGAAAGACACGAAAATGAAAATGCTAGTTGCTCAGTCAGTTCCAGCTGACGGTCAGAAAAAGGGTATGCCACAGTCCAATAATTCAGCAGCTCCTGTTAAAGGGACATGCAACTATTGTAGACAGCCAGGTCACTATGTAAACGATTGTGCAGTCTTGAAACACAATATATCTACAGGTAAAACTAAAGAAAGACCACGTCAACCTAGACAAGACCAGGTCCAACAACACGTACCACAGAATGTACAGCCTATGCATGCTTCACAACAGACAGTACAGACCGTAGCGGTACCACAACCACAACCGATTGCCGCAACACAACATACCACTCAGCAGATGTACCAGTATGCACAGACTGATTATCCCGATTACCAGCGATACACATGAAACAGCCTAGAGAGGGAGGTTGGCTTGCCTCTTATTGAGGTTCCTGTGGATCAAGAGGGTCCTTACGTACATAGTCAAGTATTAGGAAAAGATAGAAAGTTTTTGATTGACACAGGGGCAAGCAGAACAACAATCAGTCACGACGAGGTTCCAGGGGCACCCCTCTCAGGCTCACAGAATGTTTCCCTTGGATTTTCAGGAAAGCCTATTGTAAATGAAGTATCGAAACCAGTTCCCCTTTCAGTTGGTCCGTTGTCTCGCACTACAGATTTATTACTCACGAAATCATGTCCAGAAAACTTATTAGGTATTTCATTTCATTTCATTTTGGAATTTTGTAAAGCGCTTGGTAACGCACACCGGCGTGTCCCCGCGCTGAAGAGAACCTGGAAGAGAGTCAGAGGATTATAACAATGCTAGGCGGAAGAGATAGGTTTTGAGGGTTTTGCGAAATTTAGTCTCAGAAGGTTCGAGACGCATTTCAGTGGGGAGCAAATTCCAATTCTTGGCTGCAAGGAGCCTGAAAGATCTACCTCCCATCCGAGATTTACGGATTTTGGGGACAACAGCCAGACCCATCCCAGAGGATCTGAGCAGCCGCTCAGGTCTGTAGGGAGTAATAAGGCTGTTCAGCGGGCCGGGTGCTTTGCCTCCAAAGATGCGATGGCACATGCAGAGAGCCTTGAAGGTAATCCTTTCCCGGATAGGAAGCCAGTGAAGGGACCTCAAGGCAGCTTTAGAGGGTGCTCTCCTGGGGAGTCTCAGTACCAGCCGGGCTGTGGCGTTTTGTAGAACTTGGAGACGGTTGAGACTTTTGGCCGTAATACCCAGATATAATAGGTTGGCATAGTCAAGTCTCGATGTGACCAAAGCATGCACAAGAGTTTGTCTGGCACCAATCGGTAATAGGTCAAGGACCTTGCGAAGGCTCTTCAGTATCCCGAAGCACATTCCAACCACCCGGTTAACCTGGGGAGCAAAGGATAGATCAGAGTCGAATAGAACCCCAAGATTTTTCGCCTGGTGGCTCGGCGTGGGGGTAGAGCCCAGAGAGTCAGGCCACCACGCTGAGGACCACACAGACGGGCCTCCCCCTACCACGAGCACTTCCGTTTTGGACCCATTCAACTTCAGGCAGTTGTTGGACATCCAGGAAGCAAGTTCCTGCATGCAGGCCCTGAAGTTGAGTGCCGCAGTATCGGGTGCCCGTGACAACGAGATGACCAGCTGTGTGTCGTCAGCGTACGACACCAGCTGGATGCCATGCCTTTCCACAATGGTGGCAACAGGGGAGGCGTAGAGGTTAAACAGGGTGGGGCTGAGGGCCGAGCCCTGGGGAACCCCTTGTTCGAGATTGAACACCCGAGAGTAGTGTTCCCCCTGCCTGACCTGAAAGCCCCTCTCAGACAGGAAGGACTGCATCCAGCTGAGTGCCATCCCGTTTACCCCGCCATTGTTCAGACACTGCAGCAAGGTGGAGTGTGCTACAGTGTCAAATGCGGCACTTAGGTCGAGTAAGATGAGAGCCATGGTATGCCCCTCATCTACACCCTGCCTAATGGTCTCAGTTGCCAGGAGCATCGCAGATTCCGTAGAGTGACGCGCCCGAAATCCAAACTGGGTCGGATGGAGAAGGTTGGCATCTTCCACAAAGGTCATCAATTGGAGATTGGCGATCTTCTCTGCCACTTTGGCCATATAGGGAAGGAGGGAGATAGGTCGAAGATTGTCTAGCCTATCCCAACTGAGGTTAGGTTTCTTTTGGAGCGGGAGCACAATCGCTTGCTTCCATTTTTTAGGTACGGTGCCGCTCATAAAAGAGAGATCCAAAACCTCTCTAATGTAAGGCGCAAGAGCTTCCATACTCCCTCCAAGGAGTTTAGGTGATGCCGGGTCACGGGGGGAGCCTGACTTAATCGAGCAGCAGATTTGCTGAAGCTCATTAGGTGGTGGAGTAACGAATTTGCTTAGGTTATTTGCGCCTTCTTCTGATGGTAAATTTCCACTGAACTCTATTGCCTTCTCCTTACCCCCTGTGAAGGCGGAATAGATAGTAGCCACTTTCTCAAAGAAGTAAGTGGCGATGCGATTACAGGATTCCTCTGAAACCAAGGAAGGATCAACAGAAGAGCTACTTAGGGAGATTTCTTTATATATTTTAAAAAGCTCTTTCGTGGAGTTGTGAGCTTCACCAATCTTATCAGAAAAATAGTTGGTTTTGGCGCGCCTAATTAGCTTATGGTATTCCCTGCGTTTGTCTATGTAGCTCAGTTTAGCTTGGTCGAGGTAGGCCACCCTCCATTGTCTTTCCAATTGCTTGCATTTAGTTTTGGCTAAGCGAAGTTCTGCATTAAACCAGGGGGCAGATTTGCGAGGTCTGCTCCCGGGTTTCTTATAGCAACGAGGGGCTGTGCCATCCAGGGCGTTGATAATGCGTTCATCAAGTCTATCAGATGCTGTGGCAGCATCCTCCCCTCCTGGGCTGCCACCGTTGATAAGGGCGGCATCAAACCCGGCTTTAGAAAATGCAGCCCATCTACGACTCAGATATTTAGTATTGTAAAATTTTTGGACGTTGCTGGCAGGAATAGTTATAGTAAAAGGTACTAAAAAGTGGTCAGTCCATGGGAGAGGAACTGGAGCCTGGACTTCTACGTCTGCCCAGTTTGCAAAAATTGGGTCTAGCAGATGGCCCTTGATATGGGTAGGGGCTCTAGATCCAATAGATAATTGGAGGGATTGAAGCTGCTGGTAGAAATCGGTGATATCTTTGTCTGCCAGGTTGTCCAGATGGATGTTGAGATCACCCAAGAGCAGAAACTTATCCCTACGCAGGGCTGTCTCCGTAATGCCTTCAGTCAGGCTGGTGACAAACTGGGTGGAGGGACCAGGCGGGCGGTATATTAATAAGCCATTCACCGTGTTTCCTGTATTAACCTTGATGGAAAACGCTCCTGTCTCGCTATCCGTGATATCGAGAGGTTCTATCAAGCAGCTCAGTGGCTTTTTAAAAATTATCCCTATCCCCCCACCTCTGCCTAGCGGTTAAGATGCTGAAAGCTCTAGGAGCTGTAATTTGTTGTTCTCCGGAAGGAGTAAGATTATTTTTGCGTGACTTTAAGGGTCACTATGTGTTGAGAGATATTGATTCCAGATTACAGAATGTTCCTGCACATTTATGGGCACAAGGCCCCACTGATGTAGGTTGTATGCACATCACTCCATATCGTGTCACACTCAAGCCAGTAGTAGTACTACCACGAATCCGACAATACAAGTTACCACCAGATGCTGTAGTGGCTTTACTGAAAATCCTTGACAAGCTCATTGCACAAGGAGTGGTTGTAGAAACCGACTCGAATCTATGTAATTCCCCTATCATTCCAATTCTTAAACGTACTGATCCAAATGCCCCTCCAGTTTATCGATTAGTGATCGATTTACGAGAATTGAATAAGTGCATTGTGCCACAGTACCCTGTGGTTCCAGACATCTCTTCATTATTGACAGCTATTGATTCAGAGGCAACGTTCTTTACTGTAATTGATCTGAAGAACGCCTTCTTTAGTGTCCCAATTGATCCGGAAAGCCAATATCTTTTCGGATTCTGTTTAAATGGCCGAAGCTTCAAATTTGCACGCGCACCTCAAGGATTCACAGAAAGCCCCAGCAGCTATAGCCAAGCATTGAAAAGACAACTTGACAGTATTCACATGCCTGACAACACTGCCCTACTTCAGTATGTCGATGATCTATTGATCACCTCCCGTAGTGAACCAGAATGTGAACAAGCATCACTGACAGTTTTACATTTCTTGGCTGACAAGGGACACAAGGTGTCTCCTTCGAAGCTACAATTCTGTGTTCAGCAAGTGGTTTACCTTGGGCACTTGCTGTCCAAAGGGGGGAGACAGCTAACACCTGACCGTATCCAGTTAATTGTAAACATGTCACAACCCAAGACACAAAAGGAGGTACGGGCCTTTATAGGCCTCACTTCTTACTGTAGACAATGGATCCCTCAGTATGCATTTCTAGCCAAGCCACTCATACAGTTGACAACTCAGGAGGCAGCGACATCGACTGTCCTCCCTTGGACTCAGGAACACACACATGCTTTTGACAATCTGAAGAAAGCCTTATGTCAAGCACCAGTTTTAGCGACACCATGTTACAGCAAGCCTTTTACACTTTTTGTCACAGAACGTGAAGGTACTGCATTGTCAGTACTTACCCAGGATCAAGCAGGTTCACACAAACCGTGTGCTTATTTTTCTAGTACATTAGATCCAGTAGCCCAGGCTCTGCCTGCGTGCTTGAAATCAGTTGCAGCAACAGCTCTAGCAATCAGACAAAGTGATTCCATAGTGTTAGGAGACCAATTGACAGTACAAGTTCCACATTCCGTGGAAGTCCTTCTAAACCGAACACAGACTCAGCACTTGACTATAGCACGACTGACAGGTTATGAATTGACATTGTTTCAGCCACACATAGAAATCAGACGTTGCAATACATTGAACCCTGCTACACTTCTGCCATTAAGTGAGACAGACCCTTTGGCACATGATTGTGTTGAAGTCATTACCATTACGACGAAACCCAGACAAGACTTGACAGACACTGCATTACCAGATCCAGACCTGACACTTTACGTGGATGGTTCATGTATGAGAAACAGTACAGGAGAATTAGTGGCCGCATATGCAGTAACGACAGAAACTGAAGTCATAGAAACGAATCGTATTGACACCCTGTCAGCCCAAGCAGCAGAGCTCATCGCTCTGACTCAAGCCTGTATTCGAGCCAAGAATAAGAAAGTTAACATATATACAGATTCACGTTATGCCTTCGGAGTCGTACACGACTTCGGTGTACTATGGCGAGAGAGAGGTTTCTTGACCTCTCACGGAGCCAAGATCCAGCACGGTCCCCTCATTCAAGCTCTGTTAGATGCAATACATTTGCCTACAGCGATATCCATCATGAAGTGCAAGGCACATACGAAAGTCACAGATACCATTTCCCAGGGTAATGACCTGGCAGATCGAACGGCCAAACATACAGCTCAGACTCAGACTCACGCAACTGACCTGACAAAGACAGTAGTCCCGACACCGACACATTGCATGACAGTTAGGGATCCCGCCCTAGATGTAATTGACATACAGACACATGCTACCCCAGACGAAATCAAGAAATGGACTGAACTAGGAGGGATCCAGACAGAACAGGGATGGATGACGAAGGGGAAAGCCACATGGTTTCTCCCCGACTCTATGGTTCAAGTTATCATTAACACAGTACATAGTCCTGCACATTTAGGAGAAAAAGCCATGTTAGACAGTATTCAAAACCTTTGGTTCAATAAGCATTTACGAGCAGCAGCCAAACAGAAAGTGCGTACTTGCATGATCTGTTGTCAGTTCAATCCAGGTAAAGGCATTCCCGTAGAGCAAGGTGGATTTCATCCTCCCGATCACCCTTTTGAAGTCCTCCAGATGGATTATATCCAGATGGAACGTTGTCGAGGATTCAAATATGTCCTCGTAGTTGTATGTGCACTTTCCCGATGGACAGAAGCATATCCAGTCCCAGATTACACTGCTCCGACCACTGCCAAGCAGCTGGTACGTGAATTTTTCCCCAGGTATGGTTTGCCCCGTATCGTATACTCAGATAATGGTCAGCCATTCTCGTCCGAGCTTATGAAGCAGGTATCACTCCTGCTAGGTTATCAGTGGAAGTTCCACTGTGTCCGACATCCCGAGGCAGCAGGTCTCGTGGAACGTCATAATCAGACCCTGAAAATTCGCCTTGCCAAGATCTGTAGAGAGAAAGGCGTTGACTGGATAGTAGCTTTACCAGTTGCACTCTTTTACATGAGAATGATAGCACATTCAAGAACAGGGCTATCCCCGTATGAGGTGGTCTTTGGTAGGCCACCGAATATGTGGGGGACGCCTCTGCCTCGTAAAATAACAGATGTTGACTGTAATATGCTGACAGATTACCTTGCCTCCTTGATGTCTGCACTACAATCATGTCGTTCACAGGTAGCTGCAGCCTTTCCCGACAACACCGAGGTGAAGCCACACAAGATCGTCCCTGGAGAATACGTTTTTATCCGGAATTTCGACAGGAGGAGTCCGCTGGAGCCCCGTTGGCAGGCGTCGAAGCTTGTGTTATTAACAACAAGGACAGCAGTAAAAGTGGAGGGCCGCAAGGGCTGGCTCCACTTGAGTCATGTGAAGAGACACTATGGACTACAGCCAAAACTAGACTCCCAGCCCTGCCCCCTTCCAGAGACTGATACTAAACTCCCCCTGGTAGAGAAAACTCCTTCTCAAGAATTTCGCATGAAGTTAAGGTCTAGCAAGTCAGACAGTTTAATTGTTTAAGTCCTCCCCTAGGTGAATCGGTTAGACAAGTTCCTGACATGTACCGACTAGACCCCAATAGAAAGAGAGATAGACAGAAACAGATCAAGAAACATGAATATTGTAAATCTCTCCGTAGTCACTGCATTGTGACATTATTGATTATGTTTTTTCTGAGTCTTATGATTATTGCTGCAAGTATATTGCTACACATGTACTTTCCTATTTTCACACGTGTGCATTCTTCTTCAAATAACACTGCTGAGCATACTTTCAGTGAATTGCCCCCGCACGAGTTATCTTACCGACTTGCGCTGCGCAACAATACATTCATCAGTATGTTACATCATTCCCATCAGACCAGCAATGCTACCAATTGTTGGATATGTGGCCGACTCCCTCCCTATCAGAAGTACAAGGGAGTTCTGCCCCTCTTTCCGTACCCGTTCACACATAATGGTTCCTGTGGTGCATGGTTTAGTCTAATGAATTCTTTAGATTCCGATTCCGTGGTTTACCAGGGCAATTGGGTATGGGGAAATCTGAACACAGTTTTGCATAAAGTATGTTTCCCTGACAAGGAGGGTCTTCCCCAAAGGACAGGGGCTGATCTAGAAAACGAAGTATACGGATTAGGTAATTTTACACTTAACCTCATGATTCTGAATGTCCAGTCCGAAGCCGAACCAGTCCTGCCCGCAATGTCAGTATTACCAGTCAAAGGTGAATTATGTGTCAGAAAGAATGGTTCCGTACACCTAGGTCATAGTCAATGTACTACTGTGATCGAATTCAGTGATAAAGGCAAGTCTACATTCAAAGCTTCCCGACATTCCTATTTCATTTGTGGTCATACAGCATATATACGCTTACCTTTAGATTGGGATGGCACTTGTTACATTGCATTCCTTCTGCCACCTGTTTTCCTAGCTCCACCTGATTATCATAGGGAACACCATCTAGTATACAATAGATCCAAGAGAGATCTCCCGATTGTCGACTACACTGAAACGGCATGGGAGCAGTATACCGACTTCAATAAAGGTTTCTTTCCCTATTTAGGTGCTGTCTTTAATAGTAAACTGATACGTAAATTAACCAGAACCCTCGAAGCAGTAGTGAATGAAACTACTTCCGCCCTAGGCAACTTAACAGAGGAGCAGTCTGCTAAGCGGATTGTTGTTCTTCAAAATCGTCTTGTCCTTGACGTCATCCTGGCCGATAGGGGCGGAGCTTGTAGAGTCATCGGATCGAGTTGCTGTGTTTTCATTCCAGAAAACGCACCATCAGTATATAGAGCCATAACCCGTCTTCACAAGATTGCAAGTCAGATACACCAGAATCCAGGCACCTGGACTTGGTCCGGTTGGTTCTGGAGCGTGTTATCAGCCTGGGGATGGAAAGTCCTATACTTCCTCGGAATAGCCCTTCTTATAGTGTTCAGTTGTTGCCTATGTTTGCAATGTGGGCCAGCGATTTGCGGCTTGTGCGCCACATCATGTATTCCCCATTCAAGTTCACATTCTAAATCCCGCCAGAAAAAGGAAGAGCAAATGATGTTATATGAACAAATTGATGGATTAATGAAGATCGATATATCATGAAGGGTCCCTAGGGGACAAGGAGGGAATGAGGCAATATGAATTTTTATGGTCAATTGTGTCCCCTAACGTAGACCCCAACGGCTCCATGTACGTGCTTCAAGTACACATATGTTCCCTCCACAACCAGCTATGAAGACGCAAATACATTTGCGTCCAACGTTAACATGTCCTCTTTCAGATCCACCATGAATGGGTCGAATATTCAGTTCCTAAGTATGCCGTGCCACCGTCTTTACATGGTGCACTTTCACGTTTTCCTGGCTCTGGCGAGCTAGGCCCTGATTTCTGCCATCGAGCCTTTTCTGCCTTCAGCCTCTGAAAGCTGCAGCCTGGATCTGCATCCATGACCCTTACCCTACTCCCTGTGCGGCGAGCGGTGCCCGGCTCGGCCTGCTTGCCTGCCAAGACTGTATTTTGCCTTCAAGTTATCTGCTCCGCTCCTCGAAAATACATTCCTGTCTAGTGATTTAGGAAAACATCTCCCCAGCTGCAGAGCAAAGGGCCCGGCCTTACTGTCTCCGTGCAAGTAATTCATTGCTCCCGTTACCATGGTAGGCCCATGGCCCCCTCGCATTACACGTAGACATGTAGTCGCATACTAGCAGTCAGTATAGAATAGCCTCTGCCCGAGAGACCTTTCCTTCTAGATAATACAGTTCCTCAAACACAAGATATTAGATATGATTTGGGTTTAGGTTGTTCTGACACGCCAGACTCCTGTCTCCAAGTATAGTGCTAAATGTCAAGTCCCCTTCACCCTCCAGTTCCACGTCAATCACACGTCATGCTGCTGCGCGCGCATCTCTGCCATATATTTCTGCTGACACTGCAGGATTCCTCTATGGATCCACCCACCTGTGACACTTTCATGTGACGTTGTCTAGCACACACCTCCGCGTACGCCCTCGTGCACGCCTTCTGTTACGTACATGTGTTCTTATCTCTTTTCTCTCAGCTGTTACGCCTTCTGTATCCATCACCATTACATGCATTTACTATATATATTGTACTCTGTTAATAAAGCATTGTCTATCCCTTCCTGAACCTTCGTGGTGATGGAACATGATACCTGGTTCGAACCAATTCCATTTTATGGAATAAAACCCTTATAAACTCAGATGCCACGGACTCTGCCTCTCATTTTTGATTGAGTTATTCTTATTGAACTTTACCGCATAGAAATTCCGCATAGGTAAATTTTATTTACCACAAGTTTTCTAGATTGGGTGTGGCTACTGTATTATCTGCCAACAGCCACAGTACTGCTGAATGGAGCTAGGTCCACCCAATTTAACATGCATAGGGGTACACGCCAGGGATGCCCACTATCCCCCATTCTTTTTGCGATAGCTATGGAACCTCTGGCTGCGAAACTCCGACAAAGCCACAATCATCATGTTCTCATTTACCCTGCCGGACAGCTGCTCATCTCGCTATACGCAGATGACATGACGCTATATATTAGGAACCCCAGGAAAACCTGAATCCAGTGCTGCGTGAAATCACCAAATTTAGGGGCATCACTGGTGTGCAAATTAACTGGGCTAAGTCCGCAATATTCCTGCTAACGGACAAAACGCAACCACACCAGCTTGACTACCCCCTTGTATGGGATCTTGAGGAATTGAAATATCTGGGCATACAAATCACTAGGCAGAGAGACACCATGAAGCGAGCTAACTAGGGAACGGCAATAGATAAAATCACTGCTAGTATTACCAAATGGATACGTCTCCCACTCTCAATGGCTGGTTGGATCACCCTTACTAAGATGGTGCTACTGCCGAAATTATTGTACCTTTTCGTCAATATCCCGTACAACCCAGGGAGATACTTTTTCCGCACACTAAGGACCCAACTAACGAGACTCATCTGGGGCGGGAAGCAAGCACGCCTTAGCCTTGACACACTCATGCTGCCATACCATCAAGGTGGGTTTGAGGTTTCCAACTTCGAGTGTTACTATGATTGTGCTCAGGCCCACTTTTCCACGTATTGGTTCCACCCGCCACCATATATGGCACATCTGGCGGTGGAAGATGGCTACATGACCCCAGTGGTAAAGACCGGCTATATATATACACAGGTAGGAGCTAGGGAACGAGACCCTTCCACGGTAGATTGCAATGCAGCGGCTTGGTACCGCATAGCTCATGCCATGGACAGCCCGCTCTTATATTCACCCAGAATGCCACTGGCAAATGATCCCCGACTGCAGGTCACCTGTGAAGCGATTTGTCATAAAATGTTGATAGAGCTGAAGTACAATTTGTGGGGAGATCTATATGTACAGGGGCGATTTCACACCATAGAACAGTTTTTTGGGGAACGAACACCCTCAGTAATGGATACCTGCTTATATACTCACCTCCGAGAGGGTGTTCGAGCAATTGCTCCCTCATTTCCAGCAGAGCCTGAAACCCTTGCGCCTCTACATGCCATGTTGCAAGCAGAGGCCCGCGTCATGTCATATCACTACTTTATAAACATGTACAGAACACGCCACGGACAACCTCCCTTTGGGCTCGACTAGAATGGGACAAAGATCTTGACATCCCACTGACAGATGCGCAATGGGAGACTAGTTGTACACAAACTAACGCAATTACAGGCAACGATAGACTACGTCTCATACACTACTAATTTCCACACCGCCTACACCACACCCCTACTAAATTACATAAGTTTCACTTACGTGAGACGGACTGCTGCCTACGCTGTGGTGAGGCTGGGGCTGATTTCATTCACCTGTCTTGGACTTGCCCTAAGGTTGCTTAATACTGGACGCTAGTTTTCGCGGAAATTCCTTTCCCACTGAAAGCACTGCTAGGCTTGACACATACCATATAAAAAGTTTTTGACAATGAGTTTGCTATTGGCTAAAAGATTGGTGGCATGCAGGTGGGGGAGGGTACGTGCCCCCAAGTTTAAATGCTGATTACTGACCATGGCCACATGGCAAGATCAATCACACTCATATGCAGAACTGCTACCGCTGAGGTCACGGCCGAAAGACATCGGGGGGCCTTTAGCGTCCTACCTCCTTCGGCAGCAGGCAAATGAGGAAGAAGTGTCGGAAGTGGTGGAGGGTGAGGGCAATGGAAACTCCCAGCCCGCAGCCTAGTGCTGCATCTTGGGAACGACAAATGCGCTACCATTCATCGCAAGATGCTGGACTGTACATACTGCCTCGGGGATGCATGCACAATGCTGGGAAGCATGGGGTTCGTAATGAAACTGTGGCTCGAGAGTGAAGCAATGTAAGACCTAATGGACAAAGCCAGATGGTACCTGTGGCATGCCAGACTTGTCATACACGCTGTAAAGTCCCTATCAGAGTAATTACTATTGTTGCTGACTTCGGACTTAACACTTACCACGGTACATTGTGCGCACTGTTTGGAGGGAGGGTGGGGAGGGGAATGTTTCTATTCTTTATCTGAGTTCCTATTGACAAATGTAAGCTGCCATGCACGAGAAAATGCTACTATTTTGCATGAATATTTGATAGGAATTTGCCTAAATCCATTGCATTGATGTATCGTGCTTTATACACAATAAAGGTTTTTGAAACTTAAATAAAATCAATAATAATAATTTAAGGCAGTTTGTATCGCCCACAGAGCCATGAATGATAGAAGACCTGCCTTAATAAAGAGATTGGTTGCTCACTATACCCCAAGCAGGGACCTAAGATCCTCAGCAGATCTTCTCATGCAACAGGGCAAATAAAAAGAGCAGGATGGGGTAGAAGATCTTTCATGCACTTGGTTCCCAAAATGTGGAACTCACTGCCCAGGGATATAAGCATGTTATCCAACGAATCAGCTTTCAGGAAGAGACTCAAAACAACGCTCTTTCCCTAAACTCCCACCTTTAGGTGCCTGACCAAGCTCATCATTGTTATGTTTTCTCCTAGCGCTGGTAAGCCTACGGCATCTACGTGCTTTATAAATCCATAAACATAACGGCTTGAAGAAGGATGGCATACCACTCTATGACCTGATGATGATCCTTTGATCTTCTTGAAGATCGAAATGTCATTGACTCTATAAGACTCAATAGTAAAATGTTGATACTGTTGCACAAATGAGCATTGGTAAATGTTGTTTTTAATCTGTCACAATTACATGCCTGAGCCTTTGAAGTTAAAACAGACTATTCATTTTGGTTTTTGTTCCCACACTTTGTCTTATATTTATGCACAACAAATACTTATGAGCTGTCAATTGGACAACATATATAGGTTTCATTGCATTCCCATTTATATTCAAGTATTTATATGCTTTGCATGCGGGACCCGTGTTACTTTACATATTTTGAATCATGTGAAGCAGTTCTAGGCTTGAAGACGAGTGAAATAGTAAATAGGCAGTGTCTTGTCCTCCTAGGATTATTTTTCTTTCTGGCAAAGTTTGGGCAAATTAAGCTTTCAATCATCAATCTTGAAAGTGGAATGGGCAATTCTTGTTACGGTGATGGTCCTCATAATTGCTGTCCAGGAAGATGTAGACATTTGTGTCATCAATATAAATTTGAAAATATATGTTGCACTGATTGAGTAATATGAGTGTTGGGAGAGCGCAGAATCTAAGGAGCTTCACATAACAGTTCATGGAAGGAGGACTCTGCAAAATCCATCTGCACTTGGGTCCGAACATAAATATATGCATCATTTTTATGTTGCTGGATATGTCAAACCACTCTCCCAGTCTGGACAGAAAAATGTCATGATCAATGGCATCATAGGAAACACAAAAATCAAGAGGTATCAAGGTTACGTACTGGTTACTTGTTCTCCTTTGTCAAGTGTAGTGAAGAACTCTTTTCTGATATTAGCCAATGCTAGTTTAGTCTATGTAACAGATTAACAACTTGAGTGGACCACAGGGAAACGCTGCCTTTCTAATTCTACCCTTATAAATTATTGGCTACTATAATTTTGCTTTGCTATTTTAAGTTCGAGAGTGAGAGGTTTTTGTATGGCTGTTTTGTTTTTACTTTCATGCAGATGTAGGACAAGAATCTAATGGCATATTAGGTACTTTAATATTGGAAGATAGTTTGACTATCCTCTCCACAGAAGACAATCAAATACGTATAACGGGAGTTATGGATTTTAGAAGGAAAAGTAAATCAGTGCAAATAAACACTGCAAAACTTCAACATTGCGGTCAATGGTAAAAATCACTAATGACAATTGGTCACTTACAGATTGAGTTGCATGGGACCCACTGGGGGTTAAGATGATGTGGGTCCAAGGACCAGACTATGGCAGTCAGTTAAGTTTTACCTGACTCATAGGGCCTGGATGCAAAGTGGCTCTGGCTGTCCCTGATGCTGATGCGGGAGCTGCAAGCGAGCTGGAGTTACAGCTTAGACAGTGCCGGTGAAAAAACAGATGCACAAAGTTGAGAACTGGGCCTTGAGTGAAGGTGATGTTAGGTGATGTTAGCCACTGTTAGCCACTGGCCATCAACAAGTATTGGCACTAGTAAGGTCAAGATGAAGATATTTGGACTTTTGGAGGACTGGGGGAAGATAATAGCCACCTGGAACTTGCTGGAGGTCAGGACTACATTTCCCACAATGCACTGGACTATCTACTTTTGGGCAATCCATTGGAGGGCCCAATGGCCACTGATTATTTGGTTCAGGGACGTAGTTTTTACCTTCAGGGGACTAGTGCCTTGGCCCCTGAGCTGAGGAGGCCTACCCTAGGGGTGACTGGTATATATTAAAAATAGTACTGCCATAAATGGTAAGGGCAAAGTAGATTTTGAGCAGTTTACACTGCAAATATGCAGTCTGCAATGGCAGAACTACTGTCATCTGTTTACTTGGGTCACTCAGGGTTGCACAAACAGTGCTTCTGGCCCTGGTGACCCCTATAACTCCCATTCCTTGGGTACCAGTTGTACCATTTACAAGGGACTTATAAGGGAGTTAAAGTCCTTGCCAATTTGAGTTACCAATTCACAGGTTTCAGTTTCAGGGATAGAGCACTGAGGCCTGTTTAGCAGATGACCATACAAAAACAGCACTTTCCTACAGCTTAATTGAAATGTTTGACAGAACGTGCAGCTATCATACTTAGATGAAATTAAGAGTATACATGAAAGTGGTTCCCCAAGTTCTGGGAATGAAGGATAATGAGAAAGAGGTGTAAACAAATTCGAGAAAGAATTTGAATATTGTCACTGTTGATGTTATGAGCGAAAACTTGATTGAGCTTGCTTGATGGTTTGAGTGAAAGTCGGTGCATGCATACTTTAATTGAAGCTTCTATAGGTGTGTGGTCTGGTGTATCAACCTAGGTGTTGACATTACTAATTAGTATATATTTTGTTACTTATGTGTGTAGATGTAATGTGCAATTTAGTATATAGTTTAGGAATTTGGGGATGTATCCAGCAGACCATGATATAGTTGCACTAAGAAAGGCCCAGTTAGGGATATTCATGCATAGTGCAGATTTTTGAACAGGTAGTTTGGAATGAGTTTTATTCTTACCTGTCAGATTTTGTCGGTAGATGATGGTGATCTCTCTCCTCTTATTTCTTTTCTTTGTTTTTATCAGTCATTGTAAATGCAAATGAAATTAGGTCATTGGGAACTGTTGAATCAATTGCAATGATAATGATTGAAGATAATGAGATCATGTCTATGGCATGACCAGTGCAAAGGTTTGAGGTAATCGTCAGGCAACATAAACCCCACACTTAGAAAAATAGGCTACCCCTGGAGCTTTGTCAAGGTCACTAGTACTTTACAAAGGGAAAAGGAAAGAAGCAAAGCACAGGCAGAAGGGTGATCTTATTTTGTCACCATTTGGTACTGGGACAAGTCAATTCTCAGTTCCAAGTGGGTCCTCACTGTATCTCAGTTGGTAAAAGGAGCACCATGGGACAAACAAATGGAATTCAGTATTATGCAAAAAATATCGAGGAAGTAAATACAGTATAAACCACACAGCTCAACTTACCAGAAAGCTCTTAACGACTGTGTTAAACCCCATGTAAGTAAGTAATTTATTGTATAAATTAATAAAAACCTTGACAAAAGAAATTTGTTCAAGACGAAAATTCATAAAAGAAATACACTACAATTTCATCATTTATGCAAACAATAAAAGAGGGGGCTGTGGGACAGTTTTGTCTAGCCCACGTTTCCTTTTCAACAAGGTTGTGCCTTCCTCCGACTGAGTGTCTATTTCATCTAATCAGCTTTGGTTGGCCCTTAATCCCAAACATGTGATATAAAATCATGTGTTTAAAAAGAGCTTATGTCGTGCATTTATAAAAAATAGCTAAATGAATAGTGTAATTTATCAGATTAGTGTCAATTATTGTAATAGTGATGCTTGAGGTCTGTGGCCTTTCAAATGTCCAATTGTTTCCAATGTGGTGAAAGGAAAGTTTTTAGTGTCAGGCGTTTCTCCAGTTCAAGAAGCCAATACCAGGGAATGGTGAGTCTCGATTGAGCTGTTTATGGTGCCCCGGATCTCTTCAATTTCGCCTCTACTGCCCCGATGAATTGAACGAACCGGCATGCCAGCTGTATGTCTCCTCCTCCAAGGCAAGCCTTCACTACTTCCCTGCAGGCTCTTATCCTCTTGATGTTAAAGATTGATTTAAAAAAACAAACGTTGTTCTGGGTCCAGACCGCAGCAGGTGCATAGAAGATGCGTGATGCTCTCTTCTGCTTCCCAGCAAAAGCGGCACTTAGATATTTCTGCAGGTCACTTCCATGGAGGAAGGTGCGGCAGGACAGGAAGAATTCCCAGTCGGAACCGGAGATATTTCTCTTTTAGTCTTCTGCTGAAGCAAGCACACAGAAAATTTTGCGGGCCAGGCTTTGTGTAACTCTGCAGCACGCACCAGCCATGAGACCTTCCCCTGAGCGCTTCTTTGTCTTCCAGTGCTGACAGCCTTTTTACTGTCTTATTTACCAAAGACTTAAAGCTGTTCTGCGTTCCCATAGTTGCCCAGAGTTCCTCCTGGCCTAGGCGGTTTATGGATGTGGTCAGGTAATCTCTTGGGGTGCAGACTTTGCTAGAGTTTATCTCTTTCCATAGAAGGAAATTCAGTGATCACTTATAGGCACTTCTGATCCTAAACCAGCATTTCACATAGGGGGCGTTGGGAGATGTTTTTGGGGACTGTAGACCGAGCTCCAGCCTGATTTGTGCGGGAGTGACATACTTTGGTAGATTGAAGATTATTCTTGCTGATATCATCACAGTATTTTCCAAAGTATCCTCATCTTTTCCCCTGAGGCACTCGCTCCCGTAAGTGATGTCTGGGATTAACTTTGCTTGTAGAACTTGTAGTAAAGGATAGAAGCTTGGCCCGGCAGTTTTAAGTTTCAGAGATTTTAGAGCTACTGCTATGGAGTTTCCTCTCCTTTTTATGGCTCCTTTTTGTGGTTTGAAATTAACTTTCTCGTCAAGTATCACCCTTAAGTACTTACATTCCGTCACGACTTCCATGGGTGCACCTGCCAAAGTCCAGTGAAACCCAGTTGTGTTCTTTTTTTGGGTTGAAGCGCATAATCTTTGACTTGTCTAGGTTGATGTTTAAGCCTTTAGAAGCTGCGTGATTGACAGTTGTATTTAGCAAGTGCTGAAGCCCGATTGGGGTTCGGCTAATTAGCATGACGTCGTTACCATACAGTAGGTTAGAAAGTGACTACCAACTAGCCTGGGTGCATGTGAGGTACTGTTGTTTAACTCTGATGTAAGGTCTGCCATAAACAGGTTAAAAAGCATGGGGGCCAGCACCCACCCCTGCTTCAGTCCCCTTGCAGTTGGTATTCACATTGACAGATATTCACCGGTTCCTAGCTTTACTTAACCCCAAGTATTGGTATGTAGGTGGATTATCTGCTTTAATAACGCTACTGGAATTTCCATCTTCACTAGTTTAGCTCCCAGTTTATGCCTGTTTATACTATCAAAAGCAGCAGAATGATCAATGAAGCAGAAAAATAGAGGGAGATTCGCTGTTTTGATGCCATCCATCAGTAGCGTCAGGGCAAGCAGGTTTGTGATGGTCCCTGTCCCTTTGGAAAAGCCTGTCTGGTTGATGGGGATGAGGGCTTTTTCATTTGCCCATGCTGTGAATTCGTCCAGAAGGAGACCAGCATAGTATTTTGCCTCAACATCAAATAGGGATACAAGTCTATAGCTGGTTGCTTTATTCTTGTCTCCCTTCTTGTAAATTGGTGATATTATGGTGCCTTTCCAGGAATCTGGAATTCCGGCCCCTTCTCCTATGGTATTATACACTGGTAATAATGGGGCTGCCCAATAGTTCGGATCAGACTTAAATAGTATTGGGGGAATGCCGTTGGGGCCAGGTGCGCCCTCTAGCCTACCTTTGGCTACTCGGTTTTTAATCTGCAGAATTGTGAAATGCAGATCTCTTGTTGACCTCCTGTTTGAGTTTCTGTGGGGGCTCAAGTTGTCGGGCTGACTTGACCATGGTTGAGCAGTATCGGGGCTTTCCTGAGGTTCCGTGACAATTGTAAGTGATGTTTTCGACTCGCACGAATATGGTCGAGTCTGGTATCTATGAACCGCAAATGACGTGTTTAGTGGGTGTACGCGTTTTCGCTATGCTAGCCTAAACCGTTCGTTTGTTTCGTGGGTTTCTTCATCTGAACCCACGGGTTCCATCTTAGATACGGCATCCATTTTGTTTCTTGCCCTCAAGTAGCCAGCGAACGGACGCTGTCCGCTTCGCGACCCTGGGATTCCCAATCTCTTGCGGAAGACACATTTCCTTTGAAGGTGTCTTTATGATGAGGGGGACGACACTGTAAGGCAGATGGCCCCGCTCGAGGCTCATCTTGCCGTGCCGGTCTATTGTCTTAGTTGTGCATTCATTAGGCACGTCCCCTTTGATGCCTGCAACTCGTGTTTCCTGATACCACCCCTTTTACACCCTTTTCAATCTGTTCACTTTCCTCATCTTCCTTTGCATCTGTTTCTGTCTCTTCCTCGATTCGTTTACTGCTGATTGGAATGTACTAATGGTGGGAAGATGTACTTTTACAGTTGGGAACTGCCAAATGCTACTGTAATTATGTTCCGGGCCCTGAATACATGAAAGCGACCCCTTATGATCTTTACAATGGGAACCAGGTTGTAATCCTTTGTGCACCATGTTATCCTATGCTCAAAAACGGTATAAGAAGCGCGATCCACGGATACAATTGGAAGCAGTCTCCGTGAACTTACATGCTATGTACTTCTCGTGACTTCTGTGTTCCCTGCAGTAATAAATCTCGAATCTTTGACGCCGAAGGAAGTGTCCTGTGTCTCTGTCATTTGTACGCCGGAACAGGTTACCCACGAAGGTTTTAGGTGTTATCCCTGGCACCGCTGGGTCTTAGAAAAACCCAGTCCTTCAGTTGGCGCCCAAGTGGGGCTGCATCAGCGGTACCGGTCCAAAGCCCGACGATCGTGAGGAACTTCGTGTGAAATCTCCGAGGGAAGGTGCACCCCGCTTCATCGATCCTGTTGTCGAAACAAGTGGCCCAACGACTTTTCCCGCGAAGATCCCCGCCTCCTGACGGCTGCGATGGACTGCTGCCCTGACTGTAGACCTGTTTTGGCGCCTGGCGTAGACCTTGGTACAGCGAGACGATTGACGGGCCTTCCTGGTGACACCACTGATCTTTGAGTTAAGTATTTGTGGGTCGCACCCAGAGTCCTTTGTTGTGGGTGCTTAGTTGTTGCATGGTTCCATTGCATCTGTGGTTCTTGGTATTTTGCTCTTTGTTGTGATATTTGACGTCTGCAGTCACCAAAAACCGAGGCTTTTTGCTTTTTGCAGGGACATTGTAATCCTATAACCCTTGACGTTTGTGATACTCGGTTAGTGTGCACGATGCCTGGCCGTAGTACTTTGTTCAGTTGCTTTAGGAGTTGTGGTGCGGATTCCCGACTGGAGGACTCGTGTCCGATACCTCCGGTTAGAACTCCAACTTACGAGTTGTACAGCCGACACGGTTTGGGTCCAATTACATTCAATGAGTGTTGGGTTCGTTACACTAAAAAAGACGGTGTCCTTAGTTGGCCACCTCATGGTAGTTTTGAGGCCCCGATTTTAGATAATCTTGAAGCTAAATTGTTCCAAAGAAAAGCAAGGCCGGCCATGTTTGATTCCTTTCGGTTGTGGCGTAAAGAAGCCAAGCAGAAACAAATCAAGCAGATTAAACGTAATAAGAGAGAAGGGATTGTTACAACGGTAAGAAATGCAGAGCAGTTCCAGCGAGATAAGGAGGAAAAGGAAGTTTTTGATAGATTGCAGCGCATGACTGTCGATAAGTGTTACCCCGCTTTACCGACGGGTATGGATAAGAAGGAGGACGTAGTAGAGGACTCCTTGTTATCCTATCTCTTGAAATCACCACCTCCGTATGCGCAGGGTACCGCAGTTCCTGTGGTTCCCCCTGTCCCTGTTCCTCAACCTGCTCCTGTTCCTGTTCCTCCACCTGCTCCTGTTCCCGTTCCTCAACCTGATCCTGCTCCCTTACCTGCTCCCGTCCCTACTGCTCCTCCGCTTGTACTTCCTCATACTCCTGCTCCCGCTGCTTCTACTGTTCTGGTTACTCCTGCTGTCCCTTCTGTTCCTGACACTTCTCTTGTTACCCCGTTGTGTTACTCTTCTACCCCTTCTGCTCGACGTCGTGTCCCTTCTGTTGCTGCTAACTTCTTCACTTCTCTTGGACCGATTCTTGAGTCCGCTGGTTCTGATGGTCCCCAAAGGCGAATTCAGCTTCCTGGTGGTAGGGAACGTGACTCGCTATATAATATGGCGATAGGTTGGATTAGATACCCCCTTAGGAATCCTCCACGTGTGGTGCTTGATACGTTCTCCCAATTCAACGAACCAACACAGAAGTTTGTGTTTGAGGAAATGCGCAAGCTTTTACGTGATCAAATATCGGCTGATGCGTCCGACGATGTATTGGCTGCTTTAACTAATCTTCAGCTCCAGTTTGCGAGCGGAATAATGGTGGGTAGCAATGTTCGACGTGCTGTCGAGCAGTTGCTATCTTTTCGTCCTTCTATAATGCCTCGGGCATTGTTTTTAGAAGACATTGAGGAACCGCCAGCAGCGCCTGGTCAGTATCCCATGCGCGATGTTCCACCGGTGTGGATGCCTGGCGATCCAAATGCTAATCCCATTATTTCGCCGTATTTCCAGAGAGTGTGGATACATCTTCCGTGGAAACGGTCAGAAGTTTTGCAGGTAAAGCAATCTTTGCCTGACCCTCGCAAAAACCCTGCAGGGTACTATAAAGAATTGTCGCAGCTCGTGGATGCTACGGTAATGAATCTTGCTGACATTGATATGTTGTTTGGCAATGTCGTGCCGCAACCGGTATGGGCTAAGATTCGCCAGGAAGACCATGCGGCAGAATTGGGCGGTGACTGGACTGCACTTCTTGCTGCGGATGCCTTGCAAGTTGGTGGGGCTAAGCCCGAACAGTTGATTGCTAATCTCCCTCAGAGAATAATTACACTTATGAAAACGCTTATGCCAGCTATGAAAGTGAATTGGGATAAGTTGTCCGCTTGCAAACAAAAGAAGGATGAGAGTGTCTCTGACTTCTTTACGAGATTTGAGGAGGCATTCATTGATCATAGTGGTCAAGATATGGGTACTGAGGGAGGTCAGAGATTGTTCGTGGACAAGTTCGTGTATAATTTGTTGCCAGACTTAAGTAACAAATTAAGGAATTCTGAGAGTGCGTGGGCTGTTTCCACTTCTGCTCAGATATTGGCTACGGCCCAATATTATGAGAATAGAGAGAAAGAGGAAAATGATCGTGCAGACAAAAAGACGAAAGAGCTCAAAACTAAAGTGTTGTTGCAACAAGCGTATCCTCCGGGTTCAAATCAGAATGATTCGCAACAGCGGAATCGATCGCAGTCTCAGTCGAATAGGTCGCAATCACGAAATGACTCCCCTTCGCAGAGATCTACGTTGGGGTACAATCAGTGTGCCTATTGTAGGGGAGAGGGTCATTTGAAATTCGATTGTCCAGTCTTGCGAGATCGAAATAGTGGTAATTCATCTAGAGGAGGTCGTAATGGTCCTCAGCAGGCATCACGTGGTAGAGGCCGTGGTACTCAAAATGATCGTTCTAATAATTCTTCCGATTCTAATAATTGTTTTGACCAGCGTGGATTGTCGCAAGGCAGATCTGCACAGTATAATGTGGATGATTATTACGTCGATCAGGGCACTGCCGACGATAATTACTAGGACAGCCATAGACAAGGAGAGGGAGTAGTATCAGTTCCGGTTGATCAGAGAGGGCCTTACGTCACAGTTGCCACCTCGGGCGTCATTGAGCCTTTTCTGTTGGACACTGGTGCAGCGAAAAGTTCCATCATGCATTCGAAACTCCCTGGCGCACCTTTGTCTGGCTTAACAAATGTTTCCGTTGGATTTTCTGGCGCCCCTTTTAGCAATCCGGTTTCACGCCCATTGCCCCTTTCAATTGGGCCTCGTGAGCTGCAAGCTCCTTTGATTTTGACTACTGGTTGTGGTGAAAATCTTTTGGGCTTGGATTTGCTGAAACGACTATATGCGACTTTGTATTGTTCTCCTGCGGGAGTGAAGCTTACTTTGGGTGAGAGAGTTATCTCTCCTATGTACTTGTCTCTTGATAAGCTTCCACCGGAATTGAGTTCTCTTCCTGCATCTTTGTGGGCAACAGGTCCCAATGACGTGGGCCTGCTTGATATCTCCCCTTATGTTGTCCACCTGAAATCTAATGTGCGTTTGCCACGTATTCCCCAGTATCGTATCTCCCTTGATGGTGAGCGAGCGCTGTTAGCGATCATCTACGATTTGATTGAGAAAGATGTTATCGAAGAGACTCGGGGAAACGTGTGCAATAGCCCTGTGCTGCCCATTCTGAAGCGCACTGATCCATCAAAGCCTCCTGTTTATCGTTTTGTCATCGATTTACGGGAGGTGAATAAAATTGTGATTCCTCAGTTCCCTGTGGTGCCTGACATTACGGCTCTCCTGACTCTGATTCCAGCATCTGCGTCCTGGTTCTCAGTGATCGATCTGAAGAATGCTTTCTTCAGCATTCCGATTGCTGAGGAGAGTAGGGACCTTTTCGGTTTCTCTCTTGGTGGCCGCAGCTTTAGGTTTAAACGCGCTCCTCAGGGCTACTGTGAGAGTCCATCGATATACAGTCAAGCCCTGAAAGGCCAACTTGATGCGTTTGTGTTGCCGGCCGGTTCGGCCTTGATCCAATATGTCGATGACTTATTGGTGGCTGCGGATACTCAGGACATTTGCAAACTTGCTACGGTGTCGTTGTTGCAGCATCTCTGTGAATTACATCACAAGGTGTCACCTTCTAAACTGCAATATTGTTGCCAAGAAGTAACCTATCTGGGTCACTTATTGTCAAAGGAGGGAAGAAGGTTGACCCCAGAGAGAATTGCAGCAATTGCTCGAATGAATGTGCCAACAACTCAGAGAGATGTGCGTGCCTTTTTAGGTATCACGTCATACTGCAGGCAATGGATTCCAAATTTTTCGTTGCTAGCGAAACCATTGGTGGCTCTTACGTGCAAGGATGTTCCAACTCCTTTGCCATGGATGGAAGAGTGTCAGAAAAGTTTTTCTGAACTGCGTGATGCGTTGTGTTCGGCCCCTATGTTAGGTACTCCTGACTACAGTAAGCCGTTTACACTATACGTTCACGAGAGGGAAGGTTGTGCGTTGAGTGTCTTAACGCAACAATTCGGTGGTAAGCAGCGTCCATGTGCATATTTTTCCTCGACCTTGGACCCCGTAGCTAGAGCATTGCCGAGTTGTTTGAGAGCAACAGCGGCAGCTGCGGTGTCCATCCGACAATCTGCAGGATTGGTCATGGATAATATGCTCACTGTGATGGTTCCGCACGCAGTTGACACTCTCTTGAATCGTACGAAAACCCAACACCTGACGAGTGCAAGGTTGTCTGGGTATGAGTTGACGCTTTTGGCAAGTCACATTCAAATAAAACGCTGTAATGTCCTGAACCCGGCAACTTTGTTGCCAATCAGTATGGAATCAGACGAAGTAGCACCTCACAACTGTTACTTACGAACTGAGGAGAAAACAAAAGGTCGTGTGGACCTAAAAAACACTCCTTTGGAAGACCCTGATGGTACCCTGTATGTGGATGGTTCGTGTTTTAAGTTGCCGAATGGTGATGTGACTACTGCGTATGCTGTGGTAACATTGAGTACGGTTGTGGAGACTGCGAGATTGAATCAGAATTCTGCACAGGCGGCAGAGCTGATTGCCTTGACTAGAGCGTGCGTGTTGTCGGAAGGGAAACGGGTGAATGTGTTTACGGACAGCCAGTATGCATTTGGTGTTGCTCACAGTTTTGGACGATTGTGGAGAGAGAGAGAGGCTTCATGACGTCGCATGGTACGAACATTCAGCATGGACAACTTGTGAATGATCTTTTGGATGCACTTACATTGCCCGAGCAGGTGGCGATTATTAAATGTAGTGCACACCGTAAAGTGACGGATGATGTTGGTCGTGGCAATGCGTTCGCTGATGAAGTTGCTAAGGAGACTGCCAGGAACCTTAGCACTAAAATGTATGTGACGAGTTCGGTAAGGTGGCCTGCAGAAACTGGTATGTGTGAGGACACTATTGAGAGTGTGAAAGCGATTCAGAACGAGGCCACTGAGTCTGAAAAGACGAAGTGGAAAGAGAGTACGGGAAAGTTGGATGCGAATGGCTGTTGGATTGATTTGTCGGAGAATAAGAGGTGGATGTTGCCGGATGCGTATGTGCTAGCTGTTGTGACGATGGCGCACGGCTTGGCACATATTAGTGCGAGAGGCATTTGTAAGTTGTCCCCTGTATGGAAGAATGATGGTATCACTAAGTGTGCTGAGAGATTGGTTAAGAATTGTATGATATGTATGATGTACAATCCTGGTAAAGGAACTCCTACACCCCCTGGCCATTTTGCTCCCCCTTCATGTCCATTTGAGGTGATTCAGCTAGACTTCATCCATATGGAGCGATGCAATAACCTGAAGTACGTTTTAGTTGTGGTTTGCGCATTCTCCCGATGGATTGAAGCCTACCCTCTTAAAGACAGCACTGCCCTGTCCACTGCAAAAATCCTACTGAAGGAATACTTTCCTCGGTATTGAATGCCACGGATTGTATGGTCTGATAACGGAAGTGAGTTTGTGGGGAGTGTGATGAAGAATGTGTGTAAGGGCCTTGGAATTACACAGAAGTTCCACAGCGCCAATCATCCCCAGTCAGCAGGTTTGGTTGAAGGGTATAATGGCACCCTTAAATTGAAACTAGCGAAGATTCAGGCTACGACTGGTCTCTCGTGGCCTGACGCTTTGCCCTTAGCTCTTCTGTCAACCAGGGCGACTGTGCACTCCCGAGTAGGGCTCAGTCCCTATGAGATTGTGTTTGGCCGCCCTGCCAATGTTTGGGGGGTCCCTAGACCTAGTGTGTTCTCTGATCTTGAGTACCCAATGTTGATCGATTATCTTCATGATCTGACTGCTAAACTGAGGTTAATTCACCAACAGGTCTTTGAAGCACTGCCGACGCAGACGGAGGGTCCAGGCCACCAGCTCCAGCCCGGAGACTGGGTGGTGACGAGGAATTTTGGCCGAAAGTGCAACCTTGAGCCTCGTTTCACCGGACCCTACCAGGTGCTCCTTGCCATGAGAACTGCTGTTCGTTTGGAAGGGCGTAAGAACTGGGTGCACGCTACCCATACCAAAAAGGTACCTATACCTTTACCAGCGGACTCGTGGGTGAGGAAGGGCATCGCCTCGTCTGAAGCTGAAACTGTACCGAACTTTGTCCCATTCAGCGACGCTCAGCTTGTCGGAGATGCCTCAGTGCAGCAGAACGATATTGTTGAACATTTGTCATCACAGAACTCAAGATCTGAACAATTGACTGGTCAACAGAGCTCTGTGTCACCATCGGACCAACTGTTTGATGATCAGACTCGTCCGGGGAGAAGCCGATATTTTCTTCGCTCCAATACCAGAGACTAATAAATAAATATCTTTGCTTTCTCCCCTGATATCCACGTAACCCCATTGTCGCTATCCAGTTTGAACACACTTGCATAATTGTGATTTTGTAACTTTTGAGTGTTTTTCCACGCATGTGTTTTTGTTTCCACAGCTATGGGATTTTTGTATATATTATTGATTAAAATACCTTACATCCGGGTGGACCGTAGGGCCGCGCGGGTACTTCCTTCTGGTTAGTAGGTCTTGACACTAGGTCAGAGACCGTCGATTCCTAGGAACTCCTGGGGATTGACTACTGCTACACAGAACGAAGTTCGTCAAGAACGTCGCGGACGGTTTTAGAGGATGGCTTTCTCGAAGCTGTAGGAATTGGAAAAGGCTCAGGCCCAAAGATTCGAATTGCGCAGAATTGCACGTACAAAATGCTTCATGTTTCAGGTGTTCCTCTTATTCCTAACTGTTTCTTTGTTATTGGTGGGTGGGGTGTATTACATGATACAGTCATTGTTGCCTTCTGCCTCACCTACCCCTTCTTCTGAACCTAAACCTACCTCCACTGTTTCTCCTCATTCTTTCCATATTCTACCCCAACACGAGCAGGTTAGACGTGCGGAATTTATGAACAATTCCTTCGTTCAGCTCCTTCACCAGCATCAGTTGGTGGTGAACACTACAAATTGTTGGGTGTGTGGGTTAATGCCACATACCACCGATAAGGGAATTCCGTACTTGGTCCTTCCTTACAGTTCCCAGGGTTCAGCTCGAGCATTCCAAACAATGTTTCGAAGCGCACTAGATTCTTACCCCAATCGAGAGCCACGTTCTCCACACTTTGGTCCCGGTCCGTACCATAAGTCTTTGGCAATAGCGATTGCGGATTTAGATAGGGATATCTATGAACCATCGCACATCCCAGAGGAAGAGGTGCGAGCCTATAGGGATCTGAGTGAGGCTGAATATAGTGTGCTCGTGGGCGATAGACAGCTTAGAAGCTCGTCTCCAATATGGATCGTACCCCACCTTGGTAATTTCTGTCTGAAAGGCCGTGGCCGAAGCCCGAGAGCTCACCTTGGGGAGAGTGCTTGCTCTGAGACTTATGTTTTACCAATGCTCTCTTCCCCTGTTCTCCTGACTGCCAAGGGTACGTACTTTGTCTGTTACGACCGTGCATATACATGGTTGCCCCTTGACTTTGCGGGCACCTGTTATATTGCAAACTTGTTGCCACCGACTTTTACGGTTTCCTCAGATTATCACAAGACTAGAGTTGTGAGGGGCGTGATTAGCAGAGAAGACACCGCCGGTCAAGAGGCAGGAGACTTTTTCAAGGGTTTCTTGCCGTTTTGGGGACCTATGGTCAATAGTAGGAACCTGAGACAGTTGACTCGAGTGGTGGAATCGACTGCTAATATCACTGCCAGTGCCCTTGGCAATATTACAGCAGAGCTTCAGGCGGATAGGCTTATGACGTTACAAAATCGTATGGTTTTAGACGTTGTCTTAGCAGATCGAGGTGGAGTATGTAAGGTGATCCATTCGAGTTGTTGTATATTCATTCCAGACACGCTCCGACTGTCTACCAGGCCATCTCGAAGTTGCATAAGATCTCCGAGTCCATACACATGGACGTAGGGGATTGGACGCTACTCGGGTGGTTTTGGGGCCTAATGTCGACTTGGGGTTGGAAGATTCTGATGATCATCGGGGTTGTTGTAGCATTCCTGTTCACGTGTTGTCTTTGTGTGCAGTGTGGTCCTGCCTTATGTGGCCTCTGTGCTACGACGTGTATAAGGCGGACGCCTGTTACCAAAGGAACTCTGATGAATAGAATTATGTTGCAGCAGCATCTAGATGGTCTGATGAATATCGAGATCGATTATGATTCCGACTAGTGCTTGCCTACAGGAGGGCAAAAGGAGCGTCTGAGGTTCCGTGACAATTGTAAGTGATGTTTTCGACTCGCGCGAATATGGTCGAGTCTGGTATCTATGAACCGCAAATGACGTGTTTAGTGGGTGTACGCGTTTTCGCTATGCTAGCCTAAACCGTTCGTTTGTTTCGTGGGTTTCTTCATCTGAACCCACGGGTTCCATCTTAGATACAGCATCCATTTTGTTTCTTGCCCTCAAGTAGCCAGCGAACGGACGCTGTCCGCTTCGCGACCCTGGGATTCCCAATCTCTTGCGGAAGACACATTTCCTTTGAAGGTGTCTTTATGATGAGGGGGACGACACTGTAAGGCAGATGGCCCCGCTCGAGGCTCATCTTGCCGTGCCGGTCTATTGTCTTAGTTGTGCATTCATTAGGCACGTCCCCTTTGATGCCTGCAACTCGTGTTTCCTGATACCACCCCTTTTACACCCTTTTCAATCTGTTCACTTTCCTCATCTTCCTTTGCATCTGTTTCTGTCTCTTCCTCGATTCGTTTACTGCTGATTGGAATGTACTAATGGTGGGAAGATGTACTTTTACAGTTGGGAACTGCCAAATGCTACTGTAATTATGTTCCGGGCCCTGAATACATGAAAGCGACCCCTTATGATCTTTACCATGGGAACCAGGTTGTAATCCTTTGTGCACCATGTTATCCTATGCTCAAAAACGGTATAAGAAGAGCGATCCACGGATACAATTGGAAGCAGTCTCCGTGAACTTACATGCTATGTACTTCTCGTGACTTCTGTGTTCCCTGCAGTAATAAACCTCGAATCTTTGACGCCGAAGGAAGTGTCCTGTGTCTCTGTCATTTGTACGTCGGAACAGGTTACCCACAAAGGTTTTAGGTGTTATCCCTGGCACCGCTGGGTCTTAAAAAAACCCAGTCCTTCATTCCCCTTTGGAGTTAAAGTGTTCCAGAAGGTGGCCTGCCCAAATTTGTTAGGTGAGAGTTGATACCCTGCATATTGCCATTACCTAAGCTATTTATTGTTTGCCAAAATGTTGCGCTTTGATTTGGCTTTGCGTCAAACGAGAGCTTAGCCCACAGAGTATCTTCTGCTGCCCTTTTAGCTTGGCAGATAATTTTCTTCTTTGTTGATTTTAACTGCGCAAGGGTTTTTTGTAAAGGTGTTTTGTTTCCCTTTTGTCTTAGCATTCGTAAAGTTTTGTTTATTTCTTTGTTGAGGGCCCTCAAATTTGATACGTTGGAGATTGGTAGATGGTTAAGTTGGTTTCTAGATCGTGATCTTACAGTCTGGGTGTTGGGTGGTCCCCTGTCTGATGCAGGGCCTCCTGTTCTTTTAGCAAATTGTTCCCCTAGTTGTTTGGTCAATGTTTCCCAGCGGGGTTCCGCGTTGCTATGTTCCTCCGCTTGTTTCCCCCAGATTGACTTAGGTATGGTTTGCAGTTTGTGTGGTTGGCTGGTTTTGCAGTTGAGCCTTCTGAAATTCATGGTGTAAATGGTTGCTGGATCCTCCATTGGTAAGATCAGGGGCCTCCCCTTTATACAAATTGAGATTTCCTGGGACTGGTGGTCTCTGTGCTTTTTTGTTCCAATCCTAAAACTAGAAATCCTACTAAACATTTGCTGTGTAACCAATGAGTAGTATATTGTAGAACTTGCCATAGCTTTATGGTAGGTTGCTTCAGGTGGTTGATCCTCTGGAAAGCGATTATTTAATACCACAAGGCTCAAGTGTTCCATGTCCTGTATAAAGTTCCTAGACTGGGCTAACAGTTTTATCCTTTTGCCCTGTACCTGGATGGGAATCTTCCCTGCAGTAAGTTGTTCCTCCAGCTGGTTGTCTCTTGTTTAAGGTCCTAATAGATGCATGTTAAAATCCCCGGCCAGTACAAGGTTAGTTGTTAGCTCTTCCGAGAGTAGCCTTGTTATTTCCATGCCCACCATTTTCACTCCTCTGGCTTTGTCTTGTGGGTGAATATAAACGTTTAGCACTATAATTTGTTGTTTAACGTTGCCCTCCTCTAAGTCCAATGCAAGAATTGTGAGCCCATTTGTTGTGGTTAAAATGGAATCAATTTCTCTTGTCCCCCTTATGGTGGTATTTGACAAATAGATGGATAGGCCACCCTTCAGGTGGCCAAATTTGGCTCCTTTGGGAGGTAGTGAGTTTTATACTCAAGTAAGTGCTGAGGTTCTTCCTGCCACGTCTCTTGCATTAGAATTAGGTCAAAGCCTTGGATATAAGAGAGAAAGTCTGTGTCCAATGACTTGTCAAGTCAAAGTATGCTTTATTCGAGGTTTCACTCGTAAAAGCAGAACATTAAACATTTTAAAAATACAAATAAATTTACAGTTAATTATATTTAGGAGTAAAGCATTCATTTTACAGTTATTTGACTTGGGTTGCAATTCCAATTTTAAGAATTTAGAACAGTGCAAGATAAGCAATTTGTTAAAATTAGTACAAAAGTTCAAATTTACCAGTTTAAAACAGTTATATATATAAAAACATAGGCATAGAATACAGATAAGTTAATTGGTCAGAGAATAGTCAAATGACTAGCAGTCTCTGTCTGATCGACCATGCCCATCCAAGATACTTGGCAGTAGCTATTAATATCCATGTCAGACTGTTAGTGTGTGTAATACGCAAGGTAACAGTATTGCTAGTGGTTCCCAAGTTCTTGCACATCGGTGTTAGCCAAATACGCCGTGGATCAGAATAGGCTGTGCAAGAAAATAAAAAATGACCAATTGTTTCTTTGGCGATACCACAAGCAGGACAACTGTCGCTCGCTCCGCCATCCCATTTTGCTGTCAAAACTCTAAGGGGGAGTGCACCAGCTCTTAATTGGAAAAAGAGCTTTCTATCACCGGGCCTTGTTATGATATCCCAATAGGGTTCTAGGCAGGGATAAAGTTTAGCCTCTAGGAATGTTCCGGCCATAGATCTTGTATTCGAACTACCCCAGCCCCTAGAGGCTACCTTCTCCCAGTACATTTTTTTTAAGACTCTTTTAGACGGAAAAGGAGTTCCCGCTGGGTCTTCCCAAAGTGAACCCAAACCAAACTCATTCAAAATTGCACTGAGTGATTTGAGCCACTCCATTTTGTGAAATACATCTGCCTTAATAATGTCTCGAAACCCCTCGGCATAATGGGAAAGCTCTGGAGTCGTCCAGAGCCTTCGCCAATACAGAATCGGTTGAAGCCTGACCAAGTCTGTGACAGCTTTTCTGCCCAGATCATATCTTAGGGGGAGCAAGGGAGTACTTTTGGGTACACCAGTTATTGCCCGGAAGAACTTATTTTCTGAGATTTGAAGTGCAGCTACCTTCTCAAACCCCCATAGCTCAGCACCATAAAATGCTGAGCCGAGAGCCTTTGCTTTATATAACTGGAGGGCTGGCTTTACAGGTTTGGTCAGGGATTTTCTATGCTCTGAACTAATAGCACCTGACAGTTGTCTGTGTCTCATTGTGGCAAGATCTATATGCTGTCTCCATCTGTTCTTGCTCGATATATGAATCCCTAAATATGTGAAAGCATTGACCATCTCTAGGGGGCGGCCATTCATATTAATTTTAGATTTAAAACTGCGGTGGGGGTTGAAAGGCATAAGTTTTGTTTTGGCCACATTGACCTCCAGGCCATGCTTCTCACAGAATGAATCCAAGATGGACAAAGCGCTCTGGAGTCCGCTCAGAGTCTTTGATAGAATGAGCGTGTCGTCTGCGAACATTAAAATAGGCATTTTTATGCCAGATAATGAAGGAGCATCCACCTTCGCAGACAACATACGGGCTACAACGCCATTAATGAATAGTGTGAAGAGGGTGGGTGCCATTGAGCAACCTTGCCGGACGCCCCGCTCGGCAGGGAAATCCTCAGTCACCTTACCATGTCCCCCCCACTGAATCCTAGCAAAGTGTGTTTCGTGGAGTCTTATTATTAATGACAGTAATTCTGGAGGAACACCCATAGTTTTAAGGACTGACCACAGCTTGGACCGTGGCACAAGGTCAAAGGCAGCCCGCAAATCGACAAAGGCTGCGTATAAACTGCCCCCGCCCAGTACCACGGTCCTCCATTGCAACAAGGTAAAGCAGAAAACCTGGTCCACCATACTTGTGGACCTACGGAATCCGGCTTGGAAAGGTGACAAAGCGTTGTTCTCCTCTGCCCAGTCAAGCAGCCTGTTTACAATCACACGGCCCATTACCTTTTGGATGGTGTCGATAAGGCTTATCGGCCTGTAATTGCCAGGCTGTGATCGGTCACCCTTCTTGAACACTGGTATAATTACCGCACCCTGCCAGGAAGTTGGTACCTCTGCACCCTGGGCAATAGCGTTAATAAGGAGGTAGATGTACTTACACCATTGTTCCTTATCGTTGATAAAGACATCCGCTGGAACTCCTTCTAGTCCAGGAGCGCGCCCGCTGGACACAGAGCTCAAGGCCGCCATTATTTCTTTTGAGCTGAAGGATTTATCTTTAAAGTGGATTGAGCTTATACCCGCTAATGTGGTGAACTGTTTAGGCTCAGCATACTGCGTTTTAAATATTTTACCCACTCCTCTTCTTGAACGTTATTACCTGGGGGCTCGGGTTGCCCCTCACTACCCCACTTAACCATGCTCCAGAATAACCTAGAATAATTTCTATCACAGGCTACTTTTAGCTCAGAACAGTGATGTTCGTCCCAGGCATTCTTTGCCTTTGCTATACTAGCCTTATACTCCTTTTCAGCAGATTTAATAGTAGTGGGCTGTCTCCCTTTTATGGCAGCTCCTATGGCCAGTCATGCTTCCCTGCAATGGGCATTGAACCATTTTGCTTGTTTGGGGGCTCTCGCTCTAGTGACGTTTATGGGCTTCAGAAGTGGTTTTTAATTGCACAAAAGAGAGTGTCATGAATTTCAACCACAGTACTCGACCCAATACTAGAGGAGTTGATGTGTTCTAGGGCTAGTATTGCTTTATCTGCCTCACAATTAATGTTGGCTATGGACTGTTGGTTGGTTGCTATATTTACCCACCTTAGCCTGCGCATGTCATTTGTAGGGACTATTAGGGGAGGAATAAGGGCATTAGAGCCTATGGGCCCATTGGTGGAAGTCCACCATTTATGCTCTGTGCACAGAGGATTGTGGTCACTCTCACTCCTCCACACAACCTCTATGTCACAGACCAGCGGCCATAATTTCAGGCTACATAAGACATAGTCAATTCTGCTTTTATGGCGCCCGTTATCAAATGTACTAGACCCAATTTTGTCACTCAAAGTCCTCCCATTTAACGCTCTTAGGCCTTTTTCCTAACATAAGGCATTCATACTAATGACATCCTCGGTCCAGCGTACAACTGGGTTCAGCTCTAATTTAGGGACTCCCCATTGCATATCTTCTTCGTCCCCAAGAAAATCATCATCTATGGCTAGGGGTTCAAATGTTCAATTAAAATCACCTGCAATGACAATGTTATGATCTTGTGAATGAGTGTCAAGGAGAGAACCCAAGGCCGCTAAAACCTCTGACAACCCACCCTTATTACTCCTTACATAAACATTGTAGATGTCAAGTGACCCCAGAGTGGCAGAGCTCATTCTGATTAGTTGTATGTCTCTATGGGAGGTATCTATTACCTTGACAGCTAGTTTTAGAGTCAGTCAGACCCAAATGGTTAAACCACCCATAGGTCTCCCCTTTGGACCCTTTAGTGCAGGTACAGAGTAATTCAGGTATCCCTGTGCAAAGGGTGGATCACATAACCATGTCTCCTGGAATATACATAAATCATAAGAATTAACAAAGAAAAGGCAGTCGCCAGAGTCCAGTTTAGAACCCAACCTAGCATTGTTCCATGAGAATAGTTTGCCCACATTATCCACAATACCAGCTGGGGGCATCAGTGAAGATTTCACATGCTTCACCATAGACGAACCTTGTTCCATTTCCTTTAGCAGACCTTGATGTTGATCTGAAGCAGTATCAACCCCACTCCCAAGGACCGGCTCAATGTTAGGGCTTACTAGGATGGTAACATCACACTCTTCAGGACTAGGTGAGTCGTTTCTTGCCAGGCTGAGCATACCTTCCCTTTCATTGGCTCCCATCCAGTTCTCAGTGCATTCTGTCTGTGAGTCCAATGATTGTCAGTCATTATTGTCTAGCCCAGAGTTAAACCTGCTACCTAGTCTTTCAGAGGGTGCAGGGGTGGACACCAAGGTGTAGGGGCATGTTTTCCTCAGCTGAATCTGAGAAGGAGATGGGGCACTACTTCTAAACTGCAGTGCGAAAAGGTTTTCTGCAAGGGTTGGGGATTTCAAAGTTAACTCTATAGAGTCACCTAGAAGATTTGGAGAACTCAATCTCTTCGCCTCTACAATATCCTCCCTAATCACCGATCGGCATCCTCTAACATGGCGCAGCCAGTGGATGGCTTTGTTCGTTAGGGAATCCGGGGGCTCGCTATTACCAGACTTTCCCTTCGTTAATTTCGGAACATTGGTCATGTATATTTTATTCTTAGAGGAGTATACTTTATTATAGAGGCTGCTTGGTTTGGGACCCAGGTTATTTGTCCCTAAAGTTGGTAGACCCTCGGAGACTTTAGCTGAGTATAAATGGGGATCAGCTGGCCCATTAACAGTTTGACTTCTTATTTGGCTGCACCCCCATCCTCTAGAGTCTCGGGAAAGCTGGTCTGTGTTCCTCAGTTTTGTGGCTAGGCATCCGGAGTTTGATCCAACTGTTTTCCCCTGTCTCTGGGTATTTGATGGGTTTGGGGTTTTAACAACGGGTGTTTTGCTTGCAACGTCAGTACGAGTTTGGGATGAATTATGTACTGGCGGCGGCACTTTGCTTATTATTTTTGGGACACCTTCGCGTTTGTCAGTGATCATAGAGGTTAAATTTACGATCAATGACCTCAGGGCCTCTATTTCATCCCTTAGTAGAATAACTAAATTGGACAGAGTACCAGCGTCCATGGGCAGTATCTTATCCCTTCTACTATTGTCACTAGAGTGAGAGGGAAGCTCTTCATGGACCTCGGCCAGAACTGCAAACCTATTTCCCGTAAGAACCTGCGGGGCTGAGACCAATGGTTCAGTCTCACTCTCAAAATCAGGGGGAGTAATCCTGCCTGCTACGCTAGCAGACTCACTTCGTGCAATTATACAGTCCTCAGTAGGGTTTGCCATACTTTTCTTGGGTTTGCATTTCCTTTTTGCCTTGAACATGGCTGGTATTTTAGGATGATCATTTAGAGCATTTGATAGATTCAAAGTGACCCCAACACTATCGGTATCAAAGTTCTCTATTTGCTCATCATCAAGGATTTCTCTACACTCGTTCACAAGGGTGTCGATACGATCCATACCATTACTATCTGCTGCTTGGCATGCCTTTTTAGATGCTCTCTTCCCCTTGTGAAGCTTTAGTGCATTGCCTGCTCTGTTCCCCCCTCCATCGATTTTCGTTCCCCCATGTAACTAGGGTATACGGGGGATTGTCTTTACAGTGAATACAATGTGTTGCCCCTAAGGTAAAACAGTCACGATACAATAATACGTTCCTCTTATGTTTTTTTCTGGTATCGATGATCCTTTTTTGGGGAGGATGTTAGAGATGTGGCCCGTCCCGTCCCAGGTCGTCCCCGCGCGTGTCCTCGACGCGGAGGGAGCTGTCTGAATTTGAGCGCCTCCAGTCGCCTCTACAGGAAGTGGGCGGTGTCCTCTCAAAGCAGGCTGGGAGCTGTAGTCTCAACCCTGCTCCGCTGCCGAGCATTGCCACCAGCTCGGCGGCGGGGGAAACCACAGCGTCAGGGACCCAGCGTTGTTAAGCTGCCCAAGATGGTCCAGTGTGGCAGGTAAGCTTTGTCGCCCCTCACTGTGCGCTCTCTCGAATTAGTTAACGACTCCCTCTCCTCCAAGGGAGCTGTCTGAATTTGAGCGCCTCCAGTCGCGCTCTACAGGAAGTGGGCGGTGTCCTCCCAAAGCAGGCTGGGAGCTGTAGTTTCAACCCCGCTCCGCTGCCGAGCGTTGCCACCAGCTCGGCAGCGGGGGAAACCACAGCGTCAGGGACCCAGCGTTGTTAAGCTGCCCAAGATGGTCCAGTGTGGCAGATAAGCTTTGTCGCCCCTCACTGTGCGCTCACTCGAATTAGTTACCGACCCCCGCTCCTCCGAGGGAGCTGTCTAAATTTCAGCGCCTCCAGTCGCGCTCTACAGGAAGTAGGCGGTGTCCTCCCAAAGCAGGCTGGGCGCTGTAGTCTCAACCCCGCTCCGCTGCCGAGCGTTGCCACCAGCTCTGCGGCGGGGGAAACCACAGCGTCAGGGACCCAACATTGTTAAGCTGCCCAAGATGGTCCAGTGTGGCAGGTAAGCTTTGTCGCCCCTCACTGTGCGCTCACTCGAATTAGTTAACAACCCCCGCTCCTCCAAGGGAGCTGTCTGAATTTGAGCACCTCCAGTCGCGCTCTACAGGAAGTTGGCGGTGTCCTCCCAAAGCAGGCTGGGAGCTGTAGTCTCAACCCCGCTCTTCTGCCGAGCGTTGCCACCAGCTCGGTGGCGGGGGAAACCACAGCGTCAGGGACTCAGTGTTGTTAAGCTGCCCAAGATGGTCCAGTGTGGCAGGTAAGCTTTGTTGCCCCTCACTGTGCGCTCACTCGAATTAGTTAACGACCCCCTGTAATGGCTGGATTTTCTGAGTAGGTGAGATCAGCCCCCAGGGGCCCCTCCAACCCAGCCAGAACGTACTCACCTTCCCTCCTCAGGACCACCTATCCAGGCACCTGGTACCTACCTGAGGATGGGGAACTCGCAATATACAAGCTCATATTATTAAAAACACCACTAAATCTATAGGGGTACTAAGAATACTCACTGATTACTAGGGATATCCATACCCTACACCACACTTATTCACATCAGTTGGTCTCGCGGCCACCCTGACCCAGACCGTTCTACCCTAGGGCAGATATGACACACAATCCGGTGCGTCTACACACGGGCCTGCAGAACCCAATGCTCTCTTCTCCAAAGTGTTTGCAATCCTGCAAAACTACACACTGATCTCCCACTCAGTGCTCTCATTTACTCAAGCCACAATCCAGTGGGTATCCACACTGGTAATCCTCCCCAGTGCTCTCATTAACGCCGCATATCAACGACGACCACATTCCTATGAACACCTATACATATATATATAATATATTGGGAAGTCTCTTCACTAAGGGTCTGCTACTACAATAATATTATGGGATGGTGTACTAACTTAGTCCCTTGGTTGCAAGTCTCCTCTCTCCCTCACTATTACTTACCTGATCAGGGGTAGCATCTGTTCAAACAGTAATACCTACCAGGAGTGATTACCCTCACTGTATGGGGATAAAGATATACACACTATGTGACTGAGTTATTTCTTGATTTAAGCGCTCCTACCCCCTTTTTGATCCATCAGTGGCTCAACAGCAACTGGCTTGAAGCCAGGATAACTTTATCATAAAAGAACTCATGCACACTAATTCACTAATTAATGGGGTCATTTATTATTAGTACAATATAAACCTTTACACAGAACTGACAAAGACTATAGGTAGAACACACCGCTGAAAGAGAAGGATTAAACATAACAGGAACACTCCGCTGAAAGGGAAAAGATTAGACATAAAGTGTAAGTGTAACTAATTCAGACTACCTCACCTATTAGAAGGAAGATTTCTCTCTCTGCCTCTGGTGGGATTAGGGCTCTCTCTCTGCCTCTGGTGGGATTAGAGCTCTCTCTGTCTCTCCCTCCTTCACCACATCACCACGCCTCTGGTTCAGTTGCTCCAGCTGACAGCCTTCTTTGATGCTCTCTGCACTGCTTTCTCTCTCCTCATCTTCAGCAATCGTCTGCCTTCTTTCTCCATTCAAGAACTGCACTCTATTCTGCAGCTCCAGCAGACATCCTCTCTCTCTCTGCAAGCTGTTCTGAGCTCCAAGCTGTTCTGAGCTCCCAGCAGTTCTGTGCTCCAAGCTGTTCTGAGCACCACGCTGAACTGCACACCACGCTGGACTGACCTCCAAACTGAACTGAACACCAAACTGAACTGAACTGAACACTCCTCCTCTCCTGTAGCTCACTAATATGGAAGCTTGTCCTTTCATGGAAAGCTACGGCCAGTAACCTGCCGCCCACCAAATTCTTGTGCCTCCCCGTACCAAGGACACGTTCCCAGCTGGCCAGCCTGAAGTTGTGTCTTCGGAGTGGAGAAAAATACATTCCTTCGATAAGGGCCAGCCTGAACCGGTTCTCTCCAAGCGAACAACAGCCTTAACTATAAACTTTGCCTTTGCCCTGAAAAGCCTCTCAGCTTCATCAAGATGGAGTCCCTCTAGCTCTAGGCCTGTAGGCCTGAAAGGGGTGAAATGCTCCTTAGCTCTGTCAGAATACCTACATAAACCATACCAATATGTCTAATATGTCAAAGCCAATAGGCAATAGACAGGTTAAAGTCAAGAATAAAGGCATATTAAGCAGCTATCCTCTTCTAGGTCTGGAAAAAGGGCTTAAAAGGGCCAACACAGGCTATGAATACCTATACTAGATGCGAGCAAGATTAATGATCTATATCACTGCTAAATAAAGCCAAAAAACTCTGCCATTACATTGCACCCCTAGATCCTTATCTTGCGAGCATCAATAAACAACAACAACCATCTAAACAAACATCAACATAATCTATCCAACATAGGCTAAAAATACCTATCCTAGATGTGAGCAAGATTAAGATCTATATCACTGCTAAATAGAGCCCAAAAAACTCTGCCATCCACCCTTAGATCCTTATCTTGCGAACATCTTATAAACAATAACATCTAGATAAACAAACATCAACACAATCTATCAACAAATCAAAACCTAAAAAACTCCCTAAAAACAATGACAACTCAAGGAAATTCCACCTGAAACTCAATTGTAGGGAATAGAAACCTAAAAACAAATCAAAGCACCCTTGACTTCAATGCTGAAACATATCTGAGATTGGATCTGATAACAACAGAAACTAACCAAAGCATCCTCAAACTAAATGTGCCTCAACTTCTAATGATAACTGGTGAAATCTAGTGATATAGGGACTTATGTGTTGAATGAAAACAGCAAGGGGCCTACTTCGGACAACTTAAGCCTAAATGAGGCCTACCTACTGACATATGTCAATTTAAAGTGAAATCTGAGAAGTAGACATAACAAACTGTTACAAGGTCTGGGCAAACATTAATACATAATCATACTAAAAGACACACCACCCAGAACAATTCAAAGTTTAAGGTAACCACCCTTTGATCAATCAATCAAGGTGAAAATGTAAGAACAGTAAAAAAAAAAAAAACAACCCCATTTCTACAAGATAGCTGGTGTAACATCAAGCTTTTAAATCACACCGTGGAACACATGTGGGCACCACCATTCAAAAAAAAAAGTCCTTCATTGGCAAAAACTGTTTTAGGTGACATGTTTTTTTGCTTTAAAAGTGGGGCCTGCTGGTCCAAGGGATTATTCATCAAATCCTTTTAAAATTCTGTAACAAATAAAACATGTTTGTGGGTTTTTTTTTTTAAGTGGGGCCTGCTCGTAGTGATGTCAACAAAAAATGCAGGCCAAGCAATTATGTCCAAATTCTTCAGTGTAGGCCACCACCCTGCATCCTCGGTATCCGGACACTACCTCCAATGCGGCCATCCATCACCCGGTCTGGTCAGGTCTGGTCTGGTTCCATCATCCAAAAATAATAAACTAAAATAAAAACATGAAAGTAAAAAGCTAAAACAAAAAAAGAAGTGGAAGGGGGAGGGACCCACGCACAACCACAACTTCAGCAATCCTAGGAACAAGAGAACAAGTATCATTATTCTTGTAAAATAAAATTTTCCATTTAAAAAGCACCCCGGGTGCCTTTCATTATTGAAAAGAAAATATCCTAATTAATTAAAAACATTCAAAATTTAACTTTTAATAACATTAGCAGGGCCTAACATACCCTAATCCTTACTAAGCCAGCCCCTCCCTTCAGAGCAGGAGCCACGCTACAGTATGAAGCTACTTGAAACACTGCCATATGATGAGCCTCTCTAAACCAGCCCCTCCCTTAAATAAACAAGCCATCCGCGGAAGAAAATTGGATTGTAGCCAATCATAACGAACAGGGACGTGATCGAAACTTGCAGAATGAAGGAAAAAAACTCTTCTGCACAAACCAGCTGGTCTGCCAAGGTCGACAAACAAATACCTTTGCCTGTTCTCATGCCTGATTTGTGTTAACCAACGAAAGCTAGCATTTTAAAAAAAACAATTCTGTTACAGTGTACTGCCAATTAAAAAAGCTCCAGTTTTTAAAAAGACTTTTGTCCAACTAATTCAGCTAAAGGCAAGACATTTAAAATATGGGCACTTATTTAGAAAGGGGCAACTAACTTATACACACAAGATTATACATTCTGCATTTGGGAAAAAAACGAATTAACATGGTCCATTTGTCAGCTGCTGAAAAGAGAAATTTGTAAAACAACATAAAATGCAGATACATTTCAACATTGTATTAAATTTAAGGTTTTGCTGACACATTTATAAAAGCATACATTTTAATTTACATTTGGGAAAATAATAATGTTACATTTTAACATTTTTTTTCTCTTTCAAAGGCACATGGTTGCCTTCCACTAATTAAAAGCACATGTTACCATGCACTGTCGGGCAAGATTGATTATTCTCAACCTGTAATCATTGCAACCAGCACATTCCTATCTAGATGGAAACCCCTCAAAGAAATAATTAATGAAAACAGCCCGTAGCATGCATTCTAACGGGCCATCTTTTTAACATTTCACTCATTTTAAAAGAACACAGCTCTCTCCGTAATCCGACTGGTTGATTTATAACCACATCAGTTCCAAGGCAAACCCACACAAAAATTCGTAGACGCATTTCAAAAAGAATATGAAATGAACAGAACCCTTCGCAAAACACAAGATGGTACCTTTCCGTCAAGAAACTGACAAAGCACATAGGCAGACCAAGGAATCAAAAAAAGTCAAAATCAAACCATCAAATAATCCACTGACTTTTATAGTCAGGTCAGATAACCATGCATGTTGACAGCATGTAAAAAATAAAGACTGCCATCTCAACTCAAGATATTAACCCTTTGGCAGCTCAAGCAGAATCATTTCCCAACGACTGCAGATACATGGGAAAATAATGAGCACATTTCTTCACGTTTACAGATGACACGTACACATATTTTCAAAACGTTATCCCCAAGCACCCGAGAGAGATCCAGCTCTCTCCTGCCTAACGTAATGATAACATGCCCTGTCCAAGCCATGACCACATGGCGCTATTCACAAGCCATATTTACAAGACAAGCCTTTCACAAACAACATTTCCAAGGCGCAATGCACAAGGAACACAACAGATCAACATAAGAACATGCACCTCACAAGCCACAATAATATGACGCAATTCATAAGCCATATTTACAAGACAAGCTTTTCACAAACAAGGTATCCAAGGCGCAATGCACAAGGAACACAATAGATCAACATGAGAACCTGCACCTCACAAGCCACATTAATATGGCGCTATTCACAAGTCATATTTACAAGGAGCTATATTCAAAGAACTCCACAGATCATATTACAATGAACACATTTCACATTGCACAGCATAAGCAAATGCAGCAAGCAATTCAATGGGCAATTTAAAAGCATTTTTTACACACATTTATACAATTGGACCATCACATAGATGTAACTGGCTTCCTCATGTAATGCCATCCTTCAACTCTGACAGTTTAAACACCAAGATGAAAACCATTCCTTCCACCCTGAATAAACCAAATGCCATGATGTAATGCAATCTCCTCACGCTGCAACTGTTCAAGCCCATAGATCTAACAGGCTACATAAACTGCAACATTACGCCAGATGGAACCAGCGTTCAGGGCACTCCCTCAGAACACATGGGAAACTCTCTAAGCACATGGCAAGGTCACACAGGCTTCGTAAGATGACGACTACGCCAGATGTAATGTCTGGCGCTCAGGGCACTCCCACACAACACATGGGAAACTCTCCAAGCACATGGCCAGGCACACAGGCTTCGTAAGATGACGACTACGCCAGATGTAATGGCTGGATTTTCTGAGTAGGTGGGATCAGCCCCCAGGGGCCCCTCCAACCCAGCCAGAACGTACTTACCTTCCCTCCTCAGGACCACCTATCCAGGCACCTGGTACCTACCTGAGGATGGGGAACTCGCAATATACAAGCTCATATTATTAAAAACACCACTAAATCTATAGGGGTACTAAGAATACTCACTGATTACTAGGGATATCCATACCCTACACCACACTTATTCACATCAGTTGGTCTCGCGGCCACCCTGACCCAGACCGTTCTACCCTAGGGCAGATATGACACACAATCCGGTGCGTCTACACACGGGCCTGCAGAACCCAATGCTCTCTTCTCCAAAGTGTTTGCAATCCTGCAAAACTACACACTGATCTCCCACTCAGTGCTCTCATTTACTCAAGCCACAATCCAGTGGGTATCCACACTGGTAATCCTCCCCAGTGCTCTCATTAACGCCGCATATCAACGACGACCACATTCCTATGAACACCTATACATATATATATAATATATTGGGAAGTCTCTTCACTAAGGGTCTGCTACTACAATAATATTATGGGATGGTGTACTAACTTAGTCCCTTGGTTGCAAGTCTCCTCTCTCCCTCACTATTACTTACCTGATCAGGGGTAGCATCTGTTCAAACAGTAATACCTACCAGGAGTGATTACCCTCACTGTATGGGGATAAAGATATACACACTATGTGACTGAGTTATTTCTTGATTTAAGCGCTCCTACCCCCTTTTTGATCCATCAGTGGCTCAACAGCAACTGGCTTGAAGCCAGGATAACTTTATCATAAAAGAACTCATGCACACTAATTCACTAATTAATGGGGTCATTTATTATTAGTACAATATAAACCTTTACACAGAACTGACAAAGACTATAGGTAGAACACACCGCTGAAAGAGAAGGATTAAACATAACAGGAACACTCCGCTGAAAGGGAAAAGATTAGACATAAAGTGTAAGTGTAACTAATTCAGACTACCTCACCTATTAGAAGGAAGATTTCTCTCTCTGCCTCTGGTGGGATTAGGGCTCTCTCTCTGCCTCTGGTGGGATTAGGGCTCTCTCTGTCTCTCCCTCCTTCACCACATCACCTTGCCTCTGGTTCAGTTGCTCCAGCTGACAGCCTTCTTTGATGCTCTCTGCACTGCTTTCTCTCTCCTCATCTTCAGCAATCGTCTGCCTTCTTTCTCCATTCAAGAACTGCACTCTATTCTGCAGCTCCAGCAGACATCCTCTCTCTCTCTGCAAGCTGTTCTGAGCTCCAAGCTGTTCTGAGCTCCCAGCAGTTCTGTGCTCCAAGCTGTTCTGAGCACCACGCTGAACTGCACACCACGCTGGACTGACCTCCAAACTGAACTGAACACCAAACTGAACTGAACTGAACACTCCTCCTCTCCTGTAGCTCACTAATATGGAAGCTTGTCCTTTCATGGAAAGCTACGGCCAGTAACCTGCCGCCCACCAAATTCTTGTACCTCCCCGTACCAAGGACACGTTCCCAGCTGGCCAGCCTGAAGTTGTGTCTTCGGAGTGGAGAAAAATACATTCCTTCGATAAGGGCCAGCCTGAACCGGTTCTCTCCAAGCGAACAACAGCCTTAACTATAAACTTTGCCTTTGCCCTGAAAAGCCTCTCAGCTTCATCAAGATGGAGTCCCTCTAGCTCTAGGCCTGTAGGCCTGAAAGGGGTGAAATGCTCCTTAGCTCTGTCAGAATACCTACATAAACCATACCAATATGTCTAATATGTCAAAGCCAATAGGCAATAGACAGGTTAAAGTCAAGAATAAAGGCATATTAAGCAGCTATCCTCTTCTAGGTCTGGAAAAAGGGCTTAAAAGGGCCAACACAGGCTATGAATGCCTATACTAGATGCGAGCAAGATTAATGATCTATATCACTGCTAAATAAAGCCAAAAAACTCTGCCATTACACCCCCCATGCCTTGTTTCCCAGACCATTTACATTCTAGGAGCAATTATCGAAGTTGCGGGCTGCCCTCAGGGGCTTTGATAGAGCTAAGTCAAGTGCCCTCTCCTTGTGAGTTTATTGTTCTAGCTAACCAGGTCCATTCGTCCTGTGAGGGTTCTTCATCCTGGCTTTTCCTGCCCGATGAATGCACGTCCGTGCTCCACGCCCCTTTGAGAACTGATTGGATGCTCCTGGGATGTGGATACACTGAATGAACCGGCCTGTTGGGTTTAAGAGGATCAGGGTAGCCCGGTTGTTGGTGTAAAAGTATTGGGATTCCCCATGCTTCTAACTGGACACCCTCCACGAGGATCCTCCTTGCTGTTTCCTCTGAGGCCAAAGTTGCCTTGGTCATCTCTCTTCTTGAAAGCTCTTCATTGGTTTTCAACTCAATTGCTTCATGATCAGCTGAAATGAAGTCTGCCAAGCTCTTGTTCGATTGAATCGGATGCAGGATGTTCCCTCCATTAAGGCTGTCCCCCTGGCCTCTCGATAAGATTGAGCAGCTCTTCTGGTTCATGGTATTGATGGGGGAATGCTAATTGTGGTTTAACTGGCCTGCTGGAAGGGGGCGATCGGTACCACTGGCTGTGACCCCAATGGCCTCCCTTTGCCCGACAAGCGAGTGGGCCAGTTTGTTGTTGGTTATGCATGCCAGATTGCTGTTGCTGTTGACTAGCATACCTTCTCTTCCCGCACTGCAGTTTTGCTTGGGCTGTTCTATTCCAGGAACTTCCGCCTCTGGTTCTCGAGTCTCCTGCGATGTCTCGGTGGTCTGCTTGTGTCCGGCGTGTGTAAATGCCAGAGTGCTATTAGTTATGCAGGCCACATTACTGTATCTGCTGGTCGATGTTCTTTTACATCTCATGAAGCGATTTTGCTTGGCTCGTTCTACCGCAGGATTTTGCACCTCTTGTTCATTCGTCTCCCTAGATAACTAAGAGGACGTATCTGGGAAGACTTCATGGTTAAACGGCTCACTTTATTTTCTATTTTTAGTGAGGAAGGTTCAGAAGTAGCAGTGTAGTCCGTACTTATTGTCTCAGAATCCAGTCTATTAAGAGGAAAGTAGTCCGTTATGTCCTTCTTCTTGTTTCTCCCTTTCCTCTTTTTCTTGCGGTTTTGGGTCCACTGCTCCTTGCCTTGCCCGTTTACTGTGCCTTGGATGTTAGGGGCTTGGGCTAACAATGGTTCCCATTCTGGCTGCTGCATGCGATCACTTTGTTCTATGTTATTGCTTGCTCCATTTTCTTTATTACCATCCCTGGTTAAACTTTCCGCCCAGGATAGCTCTGTTAGCTGGCCCTCAGCGGCAAATGATGTGTTAAGCCTGCGTGGACTTGGGTGGATACTCGGACAGCCATCCTTGGTCTAGGCCTTTAAGCGGGGAACGCCCCTACACTTGTCCTCAGGGGCTATTTCTTTGCTGGTGAATGCCTCCATATTGTATTTTTCAACGATTCTTGGGGGTTTCTCCTGGCAGTGTTCGTTAAGTTCCTAATGTCGCTCACCAAATCCCCCATTGCTGCAGGGAGTGTGACAGTTTGTCCACTATGTTGTAGCAGGTACAATGTGCTTGCATTATTTGTGTTCCCTCCTGCACCCTATGTATCATTTCAGCCATGTTTGTAAGTCTATGATCAATATTAGCGACATGATTAGCAACTGAGTTGAGAATAGATAATTGTATATCCATTTAGTCTGAGTGAATTTGCATTGCCTTGATGGGCAATTGCAACAGGGACGATCACAGCCTACCTGTGTCTAGGCCGTCTGATACCTTGGGATGGATTCAGTGCCCACTTTGAGCCTCAGGGTGCCTAATACAAGTAGCGTTTAATGAGTCATATCGCTCTTGTTTTAGGTACGTATAAGGCCTGCTGCTATCAGGATCAGAGTGTGGCACTTCTGGTTCATGGGTCAAGATGTTTCCTGTTGGCTTTTCAGGAGATTTGTTCGACACATTGCCTGAAGATGCAATTGTAGTGTTACTTTTAGCATCAGGCCTGTTCCGCTGAATTCCTCTTTTTGCCTCACCTCGTCCTTCCCCCTATCCTCCAGGACTGCATGAAAGGAACAGGGCAACCAAAATAGGCTCCAGTATTAAGGAGGTTTGTTCTGAGGTTCCCTGTACCCCTAGCGAAGAAGGATGCTCTTCAGCCATTGATAATTGTTCCTCTCGTATTATAGTGCGCTGTACAGTACTCCCTTGTGCAGTGTTAGTGGCCTCCGTAGTTGAACTTAAAGAAGAAATGTCCGTAGCAGTAGTCGTTTGCCCTCTTTGATATTTTGCTAATGCTTTGAGTTTGAATCTTCTCTTCCTGTCACTACTGTGAGCAAGGGTTCAAGTGGTTGGACTGTTCTTGATTCAGATGGTGCCCCAGAGACTCTTGGCGCAGCTTGAATTGAAATGACCAATGTTCCTCCCACAATGGATTTTGTGGGAGTCAGAGGTCTTGGTTGGGTGGGGTTGCCGTTGGTGTTAGTAGAATTGGCGCTTCTTCTAGATGGACCTCAAGGCACGGGGCGGCCCATTCTCTTTTCTTAGCCTTACCCTCAGCCTCTTTATCTTCTCTTTTTTCTATGTGCTGTTCATTCGAGTAGGGTGCTATCGGTGGGCGGAGGGGGGAAGAAAGGTTGCTCAAATTTTCATTATTGAGAGCCAAAACTGCCCCTGCATCCTTCAGAAATTAAAACTTTGAGTAGATCTTAGGCTGAAAGCCACCCCTGCACATTGCGTGGTTCTGCGTCTGATTGTCATCAAGTGCCACCAGGCTGCTATGTAATGTATTCTCCTCAATAGCCTGCTTCTCTTTGCTTGAGATCTCACTGAGGCTTTTACTCTTCTTTGTCCTCTTGCTGAGTATAGCTGTAATTGACCGCCTCTCTTTCCTTTATCTCATTGATATTGTATTCCTTAAGTCTCTTTAGGTCTCCTAAGGTCACCTTAATTTTTTTATTTGGTGGCCTTGAGATGACCTTAAGTGCTTAGTCCTGCTTAGGCCTACTTGGCCCCCTGACCTCCTGGGGGCTGTTGGCTAAGGTGGCTGCAATGGCCTGTTCTGTTGATGTAACTAGGCCTTATGTGATACAGTCACAGGGAGTGCAAAGGGTGGAGGGGGGAGGAGCAGGGCTCACAGTCGGACCCCGCAAGCTATACCCAGCCTAGTTAGGTTGCTTCTACAGGTCCGCTAGGCACGCACTCTACGGCCATCTGCTAAAGATGGAGGCGCTCGCTCCTTTGCCCTCTTGCCTCTCTGCTTTTCCCCATACTAGCTGTCAGGGCTGCAACAGACAGGAGCCCTGTCCTACAGACTTTATTGTTTGTTGTTAGCTGTTTTACTGTTTTACTATTGTGCTGCTTCCCTTTGCTATTGCCGCCGTCTCCAGCTGCCGTCTCCAGTCCTGACACCACAAGCAAGGCGAGACTGGGTCGGAAATCACCCCGAAATGGATAGCGCTAAAGAACAACCAAGCCCAAGATAGGGTGGAAATTGTCTGGTGCTGGTGCTGGTGCTGCTGCTGCGAAACTCTGCACCAGCTCCGCTCTCCACAATCCACTGCCAGCGATCTAGTGTCTGAGGTGCTGCTTCTTAATCCCCCCTCAGACCCCAGGGAAGGGGAGCTCGGGGAGCAGGAGAGCGAGTGGGAGAGGAAGCGGCGGAGCCAGAACCCCAGTGCTGTAGCGGCAAAGGAGCAAGGGAGCGGGGGCGCGGGGAGCAGGAAATTTGCAGGGCTGCCAGTCCAACCTGCTCCACCGACTCAGCCCGGCTTATCAGGATTATCAGCTGGCACTGCTCTGACCCCCAGTACCTCCAACCGCCGATATCTCACTGGTCTCGCAGGTCTCAACGGTCTCGCCGATCTCGCCCGATCTTGTCCGGACCTCCGCCCTGCTCTGCTCAACCTGCTGTTGAACCTGCGCTCCAGCTCACAGCGAAATTTATTTATTTTATTTTATTTTAGTTTCTTATATCGCGCTGGACTCAATCCTGTAAGGGTATCTCCGCGCTTTGCCAGACAGAACATTAATAGAGTCAATAAGATTGATTAATAGAGCTAAGATGCTTCCTGGAAAAGAAGAGTTTTTTATGCCTTTCTAAAGGACAGATGGTTGGTTGTCATTCTCAAATCTGTTGGAAGTTTATTCCATAAAGCAGGGCCGACTGAGGAGATGCTCGGTATCCCTGTCTGGATTTTTTTGTTGCAGGGGGTTTTAGAAGAGCTTGGTTACTTGAGCGGAGTGACCGGGTGGGTTGATACAGCTCAAGTGATTGAGAAAGGTATTTAGGACTATCCCCATATAAGCATTTGTGGACCGTACAGCATATCTTAAAGCTGATGCGCTGCCGTATAGGGAGCCAATGCAGCTCATCCAACAAGGGCTTAGAGGGAGTCCTGGCCGGTGCACTCATGACCAGTCTAGCTGCAGCATTCTGGACTACCTGCAAACGGCCTACTGCATCTGCATTAGCTAATGTCAGCAGGCCGTTGCAGTAGTCCAGGCGGCTAGTTACCAGGGCCTGTACGAGAGTCTTCCTGTAGGTGTCAGGAAGATACGGGAAGACTCGTCTTAGAAGGCCAATGGTGTGGAAGCATAATCCTGCGATGTGATTGGTGTGTTCCTTAAGGGTCAATTTTTGATCAATTTTTACCCCTAGATTTTTAACGTGAGGCTTTGATGTTGGAACTGGACCCAAATCCAGCGGCCACCAATCTGGAAACCAAAGAAGACTTGCTTTGCCGAAGAGCATAACCTCTGTTTTTGCAACGTTACATTGGAGGCAATTTGCGGCCATCCAATGTGACACTGCCCTCATACCCTCGGAAAATTTTCCATGACTTTAGGGCCAAGGGAGCTGAAGGGGTAGAGGAGCTGGGTGTCATCAGCGTAGGAGACCGGTGTGAACCCATACTTCCGCACAATCTCAGCAAGGGGGGCCACATATACATTAAACAATGTAGGGCTAAGGCATGAGCCCTGTGGCACCCCCTTCGTGAGCCCCTTCGAGATGGAATGGTAGGGGCCCAGGCTAATAGATTGCGACCTCCCGGAGAGGAAGCTCTCCAGCCAGGAAAATGCTAAGCCTCCGATCCCCACTCCCTGCAAACGGCTGAGGAGGATGTTATGAGACACGGTATCAAAGGCCGCGGACAGGTCCAACAGCACTAGAATCATGGAGCCCCCTCTATCCTGTGACATTTTGATCTTATCAGTCACCGAGAGGAGGGCCGATTCAGTGCTGTGGTTGGGCCAGAACCCAGATTGGGATTGGTCCAGGCCCCCTGTCGCCTCGATAAAGCTGGAAATGATGGTGTTGACGTGTTTCTCAGCCAGTTTGCTAATAAAAGGGAGGAGGGAAAAAGGGCGGAGGTTGGAGAGCTCTGACCAAGGTAGGGTGGTGTTTTTACGTATGGGGTTCACTACCACTTCTTTCCAGGGTTGTGGGAGTTGTCCTTCAGCAAAGGAGAGATTCATTAGTTTTTGAATAGTGGGGCCTAGAGATTCCGTCAGGGGGGAAATTATTTTAGCAGGAATCAAATCAGTAGGGGAGCCGGTCTTCATTTTGCTAATAAGTGTGGTCAGATCTTGTAGAGTTATTTCCGGGATTACATGAAGGGTATTCCCAAGGGTCACCGTTGGGAAAATTTCAGAGGCCTCAGTCTCTAAGGGACCTGGGACTTTCATGATTTTCTTATATATCCCCTCAATTTTATCTTCGAAAAACTGGGAAATTTTATTGCAAAGATCTTGGGTAAAAATATCCGGGCTCTCACAAATTACTGGGTTAGTGAAGGCCTGTATAATTTTAAATAGCTCTCGGGTAGAATTGCCTGCCTCTGTTATTTGGGAGGTGAGACTGATTTTCCTCGCTTTTTTAATGTTTTTATAGTAAGTGGTCATAGCTACCAAGTATCGGTCCTTGTCTTCCCCCTTACGTGTCCGTCTCCAACGTTTCTCCAATTTCCTACACCCCTGCTTTTCCGCTTTGAGGGCCTCAGTGTACCATGTTTCTCTCTTAGCTATGGTTGGCTGTTTAACAGTTTTCTGAGGAGCCAGTGTGTTAATGGCTGTCATCAGTGTGGAGTTAAATTTAGAGAGAGATGTCTCAACGTCATCCGAATTTAAAAGTACTGGCTGCTTCCAGACTTGTGCGAACCTGGCAGGAGTGACTTTATGCCATGGTCTGCGTTTGATGGGCGGCGTAATAGGGTGATTAGTAGGTTCGGGTAGATGCAGAAAAGAAAAGTCTAGCATTTTATTTATTTTTATTTTATTTTATTTTAGTTTCTTATATCGCGCTGGACTCAATCCCGTAAGGGTATCTCCGCGCTTTGCCGGTCAGCGGATTAACAGAGTCAGAAGGAGATGATTAAAGAGTCTGAGATGCTTCCTGAAGGAGGAAAGTTTTTAATGCCTTTCTAAAGGACAGATGGTTGGTGGTCATTCTCAGGTCTGTTGGAAGTTTATTCCATAAGGCAGGGCCAACTGAGGAGAATGCTCGGTCTCCCTGTCTGGATTTTTTTGTTGCAGGGGGTTTCAAAAGAGCTTGGTTGCTTGAACGGAGTGACTGGCTGGGTTGAAACAGCTCCAATGATTGAGACAGGTATTTAGGTCTATCCCCATATAAGCACTTGTGGAACGTACAGCATATCTTGAAGCTGATACGCTGCCGTATAGGGAGCCAATGCAGCTCATCCAACAACGGCTTAGAGGGAGTCCTAGCCGGTGCACTCATTACCAATCTGGCTGCAGTATTCTGAACTACCTGCAAACGGCCTACTGCATCTGCATTTGCTAATGTCAGCAGGCCGTTGCAGTAGTCCAGGCGGCTAGTAATCAGAGCCTGTACGAGTGTCTTCCTATAGGTGTCCGGAAGATATGGGAAGACTCGTCTTAGAAGGCAATAGTGTGGAAGCACTGTCCTGCGATATAGTTGGCATGTTCCTTAAGGGTCAATTTTTGATCAATTTTTACCCCTAAGTTTTTAACATGTGGCTTTGATGTTGGAATTGGACCCAAATCCAGCGGCCACCAGTCTGGAGACCACAGGAGACTTGCTTTGCCGAAGAGCATAACCTCTGTTTTAGCAACGTTACATTGGAGGCCGTTTGCGGCCATCCAATGTGACACTGCTCTCATACCCTCAGCAAAGTTTTCCATGACTCTAGGGCCAAGGGAGCTGAAAGGGTAGAGAAGCTGGGTGTCATCAGCGTAGGAAACCGGTGTGAACCCATACTTCTGCACAATCTCAGCAAGGGGGGCCACGTATACATTAAACAATGTAGGGCTAAGGCATGAGCCCTGTGGCACCCCCTTCGTGAGTTCCCTCGAGATGGAGCGATAGGGACCTAGGCTGATAGATTGCGACCTCCTGGAAAGGAAACTCTCCAGCCAAGATAGTGCTGAGCCTCCAATCCCCACTCCCTGCAAACGGCTGAGAAGGATGTTATGAGACACGGTATCAAAGGCCGCAGACAGGTCCAACAGCACTAGAATCATGGATCCCCCTCTATCCTGTGACGTTTTGATCTTATCAGTCACCGAGAGGAGGGCCGATTCAGTGCTGTGGTTGGGCCTGAACCCAGATTGTGATTGGTCCAGGCCCCCTGTCGCCTCGATAAAGCTGGAAATTATGGTATTAACGTGTTTCTCAGCCAGTTTGCTAATAAAAGGGAGGAGGGAAATAGGGCGGAGGTTGGAGAGTTCTGACCAAGGTAGAGTGGTGTTTTTGCGTATAGGGTTCACTACCGCTTCATTCCAGGGTTGTGGGAGTTGTCCTTCGGCAAAGGAAAGATTCATTAGTTTTTGAATAGTGGGGCCTAATGATTCCGTCAGAGGGGAAATCATTTTAGCAGGGATCAAATCAGTGGGGGAGCCGGTTTTCATTTTGTTGATAAGTGTAGTCAGATCTTGTAGAGTTATTTCAGGGATTACATGAAGGGTATTCCCATGGGTCACCATTGGGGAAATTTCAGAGGTCTCAGTCTCTGAAGGACCTGCGACTTTCAGAATTTGTTTATATATCCCCTCAATTTTGTCCTCGAAAAATTGAGAGATTTTATTACAAAGATCTTGGGAAAAATATCCGGGCTCTCACACATTACTGGATTAGTGAAGGCCTGTATAATTTTAAATAGCTCTCGAGTAGAGTTGGCTGCCTCTGTTATTTGGGAGGTGAGACTGATTTTCCTCGCTTTTTTTATATTTTTATAATAAGTGGTCATGGCTACCAAGTGTCGATCCTTATTTTCTCCCTTACGTGTCCGTCTCCACAGCTTCTCCAATTTCCTACACCCCTGCTTTTCTACTTTGAGGGCCTCAGTGTACCATGTTTCCCTCTTAGCTGTGGTTGGCTGTTTAACAGTTTTCTGAGGAGCTAGTGTGTTAATGGCTGTCATCAGTGTAGAGTTGAATTTAGAGAGGGATGTCTCAACGTCATCCGAATTTAAAAATATTGGCTGCTTCCAGACTTGTGCAAATCTGGCAGGAGTGACTTTATGCCATGGTCTACGTTTGACGGGCTGCGTAATAGGGTGATTAGTAGACTCAGGTAGATGCGGAAAAGAAAAGTCTAGCATTTTGTGATCAGACCAGTAAATGTATTTAGGAGGATGACAATAAACGTTAGGGAGGGAAGTAAAAATTAAGTCCAGGGTCTGGCCACCTATATGGGTAGGGCCAGTGTTACGAAGGTGAAGGCCCAGCAAGGCAAGATCTGTCAGAAGTGCTTTTGTATCAGGATGGTCTGCAGCATCAATATGAAAATTAAAATCTCCGAGTAGGATAACATTTTCATTGGTTTTAATGTAAGGAGCTAAGAGTTCAGCCAAGGCTAGGGAAAACCAGCATTAGGTCCGGGTGGGCGGTATACTAGTGCCCCTTTCCAGTGTACCTTAGGGATAGCTTTTAGGTGAAAAATCACTTCTTCCATAGTAGGTAGCATTACTTGTTCTAATATTCTGATATTCAGAGTGTCTTTATATATAATGGCGGTCCCGCCTCCTACTTTCTCAAGTCGGTCCTGGCGCAGAATTTTGTATCCCATAGGTATTCCTAAGGTGATAGTGGGGATGGTGTGGGGTTTAAGCCAGGTTTCAGTTATGAAACAAATCTCTGGTTTGATGCTTTGTATCAAGTCCCAGAGTTGTATGTGATGTTTTGGGAGGGATCTTACATTTAATAAAAGCTTTTTCAGCCTTTAGGAGTATCTAAATTATCACAGGGGCACCCGACTATAGTGTGAGAGAGGGTGGCTTGAAACCCGCATGAAATACAGGAGAATGGCCCTTCAGGGCATGCAGACAGTCTGTTAGTACATCTGAATTTGCTCTGAGGTTGTAAGGCAAGGAGGGCATTTCAGGTATACCTGATACGAGGGGGAGTTGTGGGGCCATCCATTATACCAATAGCAGCAGAGTTGCAGGCCCCTGGCCCCTTCCTATCGCGGTCGGGCGCAGGCGGGCAGCTCTTTGGCGGGTCTTCGGCGGGACTGCGCGTGATCGCTGCGCGCTCAGGAAGGTGCGAGGGCTATATAGCCCTGGGTGCAGCCACTAGAGCGCTAACCGCTCCTAGTGGGACTGGAAGTGCTGCAAATGCCTACCACCCCCTTGCTACGATGGGAGTTGGGAGGCGGCAAGCAGCGCTATAATCAACTGTGGAGGCACGACAGTGAAACTAGAGGCAAGTGTTGATGAAGAGTAGTGCGTGCAATGCGTTTTTCAATTTTAAAAATAAAACACAATTTTATACAGTTAGTGCTAGTTCAGTTCTAAAAAGTGACACAATCACTGTCACGTCATTTTAAAAGCCCTCAGGAGCACCACTGCTGCAGAGAGGCCCACTTAACCACAGCAGACCCACAGGCTCTAACAATTTGGTCAGCCCTACATGGCAGCGAGGAAGCGAGAACGGGCAGCAGCGAACCCGGCAACTGCAGCCTCTCGCACCAACGGGGAACAGTCAGGGGAACAGTCAGGTGAGTCAGTCAGGTGAACTTTAGGCAAGTTAGGCAAGTTGGAACCACGTGACCCCATGTGGTACTAGAAAACATCCTGCAATCCTAGTGTCAATGGAACATAAAACACAGTACACAACAATCAGCCAAAATAGGTTAGAGCAGGAAGGGCTGGAAAAAGTGTGAAATGCGACAGAGCTAGGTGGGAAGCAAAATCATAAGGCGAGGAAATGCAAAGCAGATAAACAACTATAGTGAATAGCAGAAGGCTACAACAACCAAAACACAATGTTGCCAACACCATGCTCATAGACTTCCGTTTCTGTATCTGATACTGCAGAGTTTGGCCCGGAACTATTGTGCAATTTAGGTTTTTTAAAGGGCATGTTGCCCTCAAAGTGATAACTGTCCCCTACATGCCACTGGCCTGTCCTTCACAGGCTCCACTCTCATAACCTCTGTGCCCTTCAGCTTAGTTTGTGCTACATGTAGGTATGCTTCTTGTTTTACCCTCCTGACATTCTGATATGTGTGTTTGCCTCCTGTTCTCTCAATGTGTGTGTGTGTGCTCTTTGACTCTGATCTCACTGATCCCTGACAGTCTGCTAACTGATTGATTTAAAGCAAAATAGTTATTGATGTGTCCCAGTTTAAGCATTGGAGTTGACTTTCTGACATGCTTCTGGATGTTTGGAGATACCGGGATATCTTGATTAATTTCTTAATAGATATGTAGTAAGGTTTTCCATGAGTGGCTGAAGTTCCATGCTGTTCAGTTGGTGTGGTCCGTATTATTCTGAGCAGCTTTGCCAACATGATTAGTGTTACTTATAGTGTAATTGTTGGGTGGATTCTTAGATGGAGCTTCGATTGCCTGTCAAATTTTGCTTTGATGGGCAGGTGATTGGATCCATGTATTGAGGGTTACAGTGCGAGTATTAATTTGTGTGACACTATGGGTGTCTCCATGCTTATTAGCTTGCGCAAGGTAATGGCGGTAAATAATTGAGGGAATTAGAGTAGATGGAGAAATACTTAGGAAGTATGGTTCCTGGTAAAGATGCAGTAGAAGAAATTGTAGTAGGTCCAGGAAAACTCAGTTTTTTGGTTTTTGAGGTTAGTAACTTAAATTCTTGTCATTTGCTCGGATTATGATTGGAATGTTAAGATAAATATTAATAGTGATGTTTCTAGGGATGCCAATATAGATATTGTAGCCAAGACTGAATCCATCTTAGTTTTCTGAGAACTTATTAGAGGTAAGATTAGACTGGAATGTGCATTACACTGCATCCAGACTGTTTGGGAAGAAAACATGGTCAGTCTTAGCAATTGTTTCTTCAGACTGGTGATGGTTTCTAGGTTTGATTTCATTGTGACTTCATGTAGTCTTATTTTGCATTTTTGGATATTGAAGTCCTGGCAGCGGAACATATAAACATTCAAGACTCACAGTTTGCCAGGGTTCTGAAATTTATTTTATTGTTGTTTGAGCTTTCACAGTTAGATCGTTGTGAATGAGAGAAAGCCTTTCAGTATAAAAAGATATCTGGGGGGGCGTGGCCAAGATGGCGGCGGAGTAGGACGCCTTTCCGAGCCGCTCCGGCGCTGATCCGACGAAAGCATCTAATAGCACGGTCCTGATGGAGCGCCCCTGCTCCAAAAGTGGTGTGGAAGGCTCCCTAGCGAGGCGGAGTGGTTTGGTGCCGTCGGTGGGACGAAGAAACCCCGAGATTGTCCACGAGATCGATTGAACTCCACGGCCTGTGCATCCCCGGCCTCTCTTGATCTCGGCGGCTGGTGTAGGAGGAGGGCGGAGCTCCTGAGAACCCGCTTGGAGACCTCGAGGCTGGCGAAAGGTGGAGTGTCGCGTTGAACCGGCGAAGCGGAAGGTTTTGCTACGGAGGTGGCTTGGGATCCCCTGGCTTGTGAGACGCAGCAGACCCACGGGGCTCGACTGAGAAGGCTCCACAACAGCCGGCGGTGGTCGCCGAGAGGTGGCCCGAGACGTCTGAACGCCGGAGGCGATGAACCTGGGCGGTGGCGATTACCCTGGCCGAGACCGGGGGTGGTGAGCGTGCCAGATCAGCGGATCCCGGTGGAGCCCGGGCCACGTGTGGGACGGAAGCGGTTTCGGGGATAGCGACAGCACTCATGCATGGCCACCATTGGACCTCTGCTCATCTGCGGGCATGAGCTTTGCCCCGTGCACCTGTGACGACTAAGGCACGTGCTGCTGGATATGCTGTGAACGTCGTCTCAGACGGGCCAGGGGTGCCGCGGACTATAGCTTGAGGCTTGGCACTTGAGATCGCAGGCACCAGCTCTAGCCTGGGCCGAGCGACACGGCCCGCCATCTTGTTTGGCCACGTGGCGCTTGGGTGGTGCGCTGCCCGCCACCATGTCTAACGCACAGCGCAAAGGGCGTCCGGAAAAGGATGGCACTTCGAAATCCACCCAACAGCCGGCGTCCTCTGGAGCTAGTGGATCGTCGAAGCAATCGGACGATGAAGCCCCGGCGACGAAAGCTTTCATGACTGAACTCTTTGCCTCCATTAAGGAGGATATCTCCGAGCTCCGGGCGCAATTGGCCTCTGATCTGCGGGAGGTGCGGAGAGATGTAGACGGTTTAGGCGAAAGAGTGGCGACCCTGGAAGACCATGATCTAAGTATGGCCAATGACATGCACTTGCTGCAGCAGGATATCATTCGCCTCACCGAGCAGAACCTGGACTTACAGACGCACACGGAGGATTTGGAAAACCGTTCCCGCAGGAATAACATTCGTATCAGGGCTGTGCCCTGGGATGGTGAGGCAGGGGACCTGCGTGGTTATGTCCAGGAGCTGTTCCTCCAAATACTGGATGAGGAGGATACACGGGAAATCCAAATGGACAGAGTACATAGAGTGGGGCTGCCCAGGCGCGGGGGGGGGCCCCCAGATATCCTTGTGTGCGTCCACGACTTCCAGGTAAAAGAGCGGATCCTCCGCAAGGCCAGAACACTCTCGTCATTGCAATTTCGGGACCACCGCCCCCAACTGTACCAGGATCTAGCGGCCTCCACCCTGCGGAAAAAAAGGGAGTTCCGCCCAGTGACTTCCTTTCTGAGAGAACGGGGCATCGCTTATTCCTGGGGGCATCCATTCCGGATCATCTTTCGGTGGCAGAATCAACTCGCACAAATCCGCACGCTTCAGGCGGCAAAAGACCTTCTGGGCCTGGAGGATGTGCCGCCTTCGCAGGACACAGCCACTTCTCCGTCCCGGCGGCGCCACCGCTCGTCTTCCTGGCATAGGGTGGGCGCTTCACCTGACCGGCAGCGGCCGGACCTCACTACCAGCCTGCAGGAGCGGGGAAGCGCTGTGGCATCGGTGGCTTCGGCCACATTGGCTGATACGCAGCAAAGCTCCGGAGCGGCGTGACCTCCTTATCTTGATGGATCGGCGCCGGAGGGGTTCGGGCCTTCCGGTCTGGGGGTATGAATGTACTCTTGGAGGAGACACCCTCGACTGTGGCCATGGGGGATAGTGTGTTAGTCCCCCCGGCCTGCTTCCTGGAAGGAAGGCCTCTTACGGACTCCGGCCTTCTGGACATGATGAGTACTGTCTTTGCTTTCACACTTTTGCTTTTGCTCTTGTTTCTGGTTGTGTTTCAAGTGAGGGAGGGGTGGGAGTTGGGGAGTTTGGGGTGTTGGGGGGGGACCTGTGACGGTTGGAATGGGGGGTTGTTTGCTGTGTGGATGCGGGTGTGTGTGTATAATGGCATTGTAGATATCATTGCAGTGGTTGGCCGGCGAGTGTTAGACGTCTCTTGTGTGTGTATGGGCCTAGTTGTGGAGAGGGGGACACTTGTAGTGATGAGAGCAGTTTTTTGGGTCCGCCTTTGTTATGCCGATTAGCATAGGGACATGGAATGTTAAGGGAATGAATTCGCCACAGAAGCGGCAGAAGGTTTTGAAGTACGTAGTGGACCACCACCTTGACATTGTCGGGTTGCAGGAAACCCACCTAGCGCGGACAGATGAGATGCGGCTCCGCCATAGGGCCTATCCCATTATTTATAGATCTTCCGCTGCTACGAAACACAGGGGGGTGGCACTCCTTTTCCCAGCTACGCTGCACTTTCAGCCTGTGGAGGTCCGTCACGATAAGGAAGGCCGTTGGTTGATGGTCAAAGGACTTATACAAGGTCGATTGTGCACCTTCGTGGTGGTGTATTTACCCAATGTTGGTCAGAATAAATATCTGCAGGATCTGTTGGTGAAGGTGGGGGACTTTGCAGAAGGTCAATTATTCCTGATGGGGGATTTCAATCTGGTGTGGGACAAGGATCTGGACAGCTCAGGGGGACAGAGGGCGGGTACTGGAGTGTTTTCTGATTCGGCACAGCAAGGGGTGGGGGAGCTGGGACTAGTTGATGGCTGGCGATTTTTCCACCCTACCACGAAGGATTACACATTTTTCTCACACGTGCATCATTCCTACTCCCGTTTAGATTTCATTTTCCTTAGCCAGTCCCTGCGCGGGGACGTGATGGATGCCGCCATTCTTCCAATCTCTGTATCAGACCACAGTCTCTTGGTGCTTAATCTTCGTTGGTCGCCACCTGATGCATCGCACCGAAAGTGGTATTTTCCGGCGTCGGTGGTCAGGGACGATGTCTCTAATCAGGCCTTGCGCCTCGCTATCCGAGAATTCTTTGACCTCAATCCCCCATCGGACACCTCACTGTCGACCACGTGGGACGCCTTTAAAGCTACGATCAGGGGCATGTGCTTGGGACTCAACTCGCAGATTAACGCATTGCGGAGGAAGGAACGTGAGGAATTGGAGGCTGAGGTGGTCGAGCTCGAACAAGCTCACAAACTCAACCCCTCGAGAGTGACTCTTCAGCCGTTGACAGCAGTGAGGGGTAAATTAAAGGCACATTATGCCAATAGGGCCGAGCTTACTCTTCTGCGACTGGGGCGTCAATCGTATTCTTGCGGCAACAAAATTGGTAGACACTTGGCGCGACAATTGCGGGAAAGGAGGGAGCGGGAATACATAGGAGGGATCAGAGATGCCGCAGGAGTGTTGCAACATCGGGATGGAGCGAAGGCGGATATTTTTGGGCGCTTTTACACCGAGTTGTATACGGGCGACGCTCTAGATGCGGAGTCGCAACGGGAGTTCCTACGCCGCTTGCCGTTACCCCGAGTGTCTGAGGAATGGAACGAACTGTTAGAAGCACCGATCTCGAGAGAAGAGGTTCTCTCCGCCATCAAAAACTTGAAATTACACAAGGCCCCGGGTCCGGATGGTTATACAGCGGTCTTCTACAAGACGTACGCTACTGAGTTGTGTGACTTTCTGGTTGCCCTCTTTAATGATATGGCTACATCCGGGAGGAACGCAGGGACCCTGGCGGAGGCGGTGATAACGGTCTTGCCGAAACCAGGGAAGGACCCGGAGCACTGTGCTTCGTTTAGTCCCATAGTCTTGCTTAACATTGACGCAAAGCTATACTCGGCGATTCTGGCTGGCCGTCTACAAGATCTGCTGCCGGCGATCATACACCCAGACCAGTCTGGCTTTATTAAGGGTCGCCAGACGCACGATAATACCCGTAGAGTGGTTCACCTCATCAAAAGGCGGACAGGTTCCGCATTCCGGCTGTGTTGGTGGGTCTGGACGCGGAGAAGGCCTTCGACCGCGTGGATTGGGGCATTCTGTTTAATATGCTGCGAGCTTTCGGCTTCTCTGATAAATGTATTACTATGGTGCAGGCGAACTTTTGCAGCCCGCGTTCGAGGGTGGCAGTGAATGGCCACCTGTCGGCCTTCTTCCCACACTCGCGGGGCACTAGACAGGGGTGTCCCCTCTCCCCCTTGTTATTCGCGCTCAGCATTGAGACTCTGGCGATGGTGGTGAGGGAACACGAAGGGGTGAAGGGCATACCGTTCACGGGAGAGCAACACAAAATCTCCCTCTTCGCGGACGACGTCCTGCTCTCGGTGGCTGACCCGGCTGGTTCTCTGCCCTGCGTTAGGGACATTTTGCTTGAATTTGAGGGTGTGGCTGGATTTAAAGTAAATTATGGCAAGTCTTACATTTTGAATTTGACTTTATCGCAGGCTGATGTTGCTCAGGTGCGGGCGTTGACGCCGTTGGCTTGGGCTTCTGGCTCGATTGTCTATCTGGGAGTCCACCTGACCCCTACTGTGGGTAAGCTATTCGCGGCCAACTTCCCGCCCCTCCTGGCTAAGACTCGGGCGGAATTGTAGAGGTGGAAACCTAAATTCCTGTCCTGGTTGGGTAGGGTGCATGCGATTAAAATGGTTCTGCTCCCCAAATATTTGTACCTATTCCAGGCCTTGCCTATTCCGCTGGATTGCGCTTACTTCCGGCAACTCAAAACGATGGTATTGAAATTTGTCTGGCAAGGGGGCCTGATCGCGTCTGTCCTTCGTGCTTCTTCGCCGTCCACGGTCAGAAGGTGGGGTTGGTCTCCCGGACTTGCGCCTCTATTATAAGGCTGCCCAACTGAGGGTCATGGTGGAATGGTCGCAGCAGTTCTCTGAAAAACACTGGCTGCATATGGACCGGAGCGTGACGGGTCGGTCCATCTGGGATTTAGCCTGGAAACCGAAGAGGGATCGCCCCATGAATGCTTACATCAGTACCCCCACGGGCACTACACTGAAGGTATGGGACACCTTGGCTGGTGATGAGAGGTGGACGACCTTCCCATCTCCGTTCACGCCATTGCATTTCAACCCGGCCTTTCCGCCGGCGCTTGCCGAGGGGCCCTTTGATGCATGGAGAGAGGGTGGATGCAGGGCGCTGCTTCACTTGTTTCACGGCCCTGACCCTTTGACCTTTGCTAATTGCGTGCGGGACTACCAGGTGCCGCAAACTGATAGATATAGGCATGTTCAATTGCTTCATTGGGCCACGTCGCCGGGGGTGCTGGAGGCGGCCACGAGGCCTCCTTCGAAATTTGAGGCTTTTCTGCTGCGGACGTCCACCATGAAGGGAGCCATCTCCTTCCTATATCAGCTGCTGCTTCAGTCCGAGTTGTCACCCAGGCCACGCTATATGGAGCAGTGGGAGGAGATGGTGGGGAGGGACATCGCCGACGCCGAATGGTCGATTCAGAAAAGGGGGTGGTGATGGACAGAGTATCTGAATTAAACAGAACACTCATACCCAGTCAACAGATCAGGGCTTGATCCATCACCATTTTTTAGCTCACTGCACCATCCCAGCTCAGAACCTGGCTAATGGTCAGCGCTGTGGAGAGATATGACCCAATTCAATTACTCGATCCACTTACGGGAGGCTCATTTAAAGACTCTCACGCAGTGGTATATGGTCCCGACACGGCTCCATCGTATCTACCTCGGACAAGTGCTGGAGGGGTCGTGGCCTTCTGGGGGACTTCCGCCACATTTGGTGGGATTGCCCAATAATCAAGCCGTTCTGGGATGAAATTCTTTCCCATATCAAGGATATCCTGCGATACCCTATTGAGAACTCTTTGGCCTTTGTGCTCCTGGGCCTACGGGACCCAGGTCTTGAGCACCAGACGCGCGCGGATAAGAAAATCTTATGGCTGTGCTTGGGAGCAGCCAAGCTTACGCTAGCGGCGGCTTGGAAACGGAAGGAGGCAACGGCGATTTCCATTTGGCACGCGAGGCTCTGGAGACTTCTGAGTCTGGAAAGAATGGCGGACATCTTCCTTGGTAATTACAAGAACTTTAAGCACGTGTGGGGTCCCTTGGTAGCCTTCCTGCCTACTGGCCTACCTTCAGCGGTTTGCCCGGCATCATTGAGATCCTTACACCTCTTCCAACTTTAGTGTGCCTGCTGAATGACTGTGGTATGTTTGTGTCGCCGTCACGGGGGGAGGAGGGAGGGGGGGGCTGGGGAGTTGTATTTTTTTTTCCTTTCTTTTCAGTGTTGCAACCGGGGTGCCTAATTTCCACGGATGGTGCATGTTTGTGATCTTTGGGTTGCTCGAAGACCTGCTTGAAGGGACAATTTGATTTCGCAAAGACTTAGCTCCTAAGGAGCACTATTTTTGGGTTTTGCTTTTTCTACTTGTGCTTGTCCTCATTGCCTGATTTTTCTCTTAGCATTGTGGCATTACCACCGTCTTAAATTGCTTCATTTCCCACTGTGTGGGAACATGTGTGTCGCCCCGGTGCGGCTTATTGTGTTTTCTTTTCCCTTTTGTTAATTGCAAAATAAAAATTTTACAAAAAAAAAAAAAGATATCTGGATGGTCACAAAGTGTCTACTGGTGGGCTGGACTCGTAACCCTGGGCGGAGTGGGCGGAGTGGGGCTTTGCGGAGCTACGCGAAGTGGGCGAGAAACTACGCCCACCTCCGCACTCCGCGTAGCCCCACTACGCAAACACCACTGGCCGCCAGCCCCGCCACCCGCCTCCCTCCCGCCCTCCCTAAATACTTTCAATTAAAGGAGTCAAATAATTAAAACGCACTTACCTTGTCCGCCGCTGCCCGCCGCGTCCCCGGGGCTCGCTATCTTCCGTCTTCCGTCTTCTTTACTAATGCGCATGCGCGTGCCGCCCCGCATGCGCATTTTCTCGTGAGAAATGCGCATGCGCGGCCGCCCGCGCATGCGCATTAGTAAGAAGACGGAAGACGGAAGATAGCGAGCCCCGGGGACGCGGCGGGCAGCGGCGGGCAAGGTAAGTGCGTTTTAATTATTTGACTCCTTTAATTGAAAGTATTTAGGGAGGGCGGGAGGGAGGCGTGTGGCGGCCAGCTACGCTCCGTCTGCGGTGCGTGCGTAGTGCCGCCTGGCTACGCCCGCTCCGCAAAATGCGGAGTAGGCGGCACTACACACACTCCGTGCACGGAGCGTAGCTGGCCGCCCACCCTTAGGCTGGAGCATAAACCCCATAGCTGCGATTAATTTATTAATACAGGGTACAATATACATGTAGAACTAAGGTTCTTGCCATTATGGTTATGTACCACAATCTAAAAAACTCTGAAATTCCTCAGTTGAGGTAGGACATACAAGCATGATGCATGCCCCAGTGCAATGCACACAATCTAATACATGACCACAACAATGAGATCACAAATATAACACCCATTTAAATTATGTCTATTGAAGTGGTAAGGCATATCTTTGTGCTTAAAACTGTATTTGTATTTCCACAACAAATTTACAAATGTTTCCAAAATCTAAAAAATGCACATCATTTATTTGTGGATAGTTGGTGATAGGTATATAATCTCATGATGCCAACAAGTTACTTCTCTTATGCTTTATATCTGACACTGGTTGTAGCATGAATATTCGGTGGTGTTAGTTGATTCTTTTATTTGGATGAAAAGAAAATGACACAGTATTCATTAATTAGCTGGAAGAGGAATTAAACTTAAACAGCTCCACACGCAGGGTGTTAAGGGTATATTAGAATGTACTGACCTTTACTGCCTTTCAGCATTCATAATAAACAGGTAGTGGGCACCTTTTTACAGTAGTATTTACCTTATTTTGGAAGTATAATACATTCTTTATGCATTAATCATGGGATCATTTATGAATTTAGGCTGCCTTAGGACACTTAATACATCCTTAATGAACTTATAATGAATTAATATTTAATTCACTTGATCACTTAAGAAGTTTTATCCACTTTATTCTCTTGATTGCACTTTCATTGCACACCACATATATGAATACTAAATGTGTTTATGTCGCTTGTTCAATCAAATTGTTTTAAAATGACTTTTTGGCACATTCATTTAGCATTTTTGGTTTAATCCTGTAAGTGTATTTCAGCAACTATGAAGTAATTGTGAAATAGACTGCTGAGTTTTCTCTATCCTAGTGATCGCCTTCCTTCTATGGCTGTCCCTTTTCTAATTTCTTTAATCTCCTCCTTTCTGTTTTAATCTGAAGTGATAGTTGATGATGTAAGCACTTTACAAAACTCCTCAAATAAGTGAAATATATAAATATCAATGTAAATAATAAGAAGTGGACATTATTACAGAATATATACTGTTGCTTGTTTTGTTACTTTGTGATAAAGAGCTATCTCTATGTACATCACAACAGTCCCAGGTGGCACACTACAGCATGTGGACTCAAGGGAGCTGCATTTGAACACACTGTAATATTTGACAGCTCTAGGGTGTATACGCCTTTACAGTGCAGTAGTCTCACCTGCCTCTTTAGCAGGGTGCAGGTAGAGCTACACCATTTATAAGGAATATATAGGGGAGTTCCACAAGAGTGTGGATACTCCTTTCCATAGTTTGGTTTATCTATATTATCTAACTCATCCTAGAGCGGCATATGTTCAGCTTAGCACATATGTCATTATCTCCACATTACCTGCAATAGAATACAGAATATGGAATAGGGCTGTCACTGGTTAGCATTCTCAGACAGTATAGACCATGAGTAAAATGCAAAAAGCACAGATATCTTCAGCATCTTTAGTGGAAGTTAATGCATGCACATTCTGCAGATATAACAATTGGATATGCTTACCACCTTAAAAATATCGTGCAGCTGGGAACCTATGCGACAATCAGCAAAGAATCTGGTACAGCAGAAGATTTAAGCCCAGGTTGCTCTCAATCCTAGAATCAAGATGGTTAGAGGGAACAAGGCAAAGCAAAACAACATTAAGTCAAAACAGAAACTAATCAAGGTCAGAGAGCGGACATTATTAAAAAACTGAGGGAACCGTGGAAGGAAGGAAAACAAAAATCGGGAGGGACAAAACAGCAGCAGGAACACCAATGCAAATCGGAAATGTACTATACTCCTTCTTAGAGAAAGTTTTGAACATAAAAGCTGCAGTCACCAACATTGCCCCAGGAGTCGCACCCCTTGACATTTTTTTTCAGTTTAGTAGCCTCAACATCCCAGCTGCCACACACCACTTCAACACAATCTAGTGGGAAAATTCCCCACAGTTCTTCTTGCTGATTCCCAGCAGCAAACCAAGATCTTGAATTCCTGACAGTATTTTAGACAACATTAGACCCTATGGTAATTAATAATGTCAGGGTGACCAAATAAACCCTTGGAAGGCCTTAGCCGGGAGAGTTTAAGTTTTCTACATGTGAATCATAGCTAATCATCGGGTCTTTAACACATCGGAAATGTAAGTCTTCTGACTTTCAGTTTGCATAGGGCCTAAAATATTAAAGGACGCTAGCCATTCTGTGTCTCCGGGGAAATTTGCTGCTTGATATATAAGAACCTCCATTTTTAAAATTAAATCATACGGGTCAGAATAAAATTCTGGGCAACAGATTTATCGTATCTACATTGTTTCTGGTCCAAAGATTAATAACCTGCTTATGCCATCTAGGACTACCAAGATAAGCTTAAATCTGTAATTTTGATAATGTGATATGAAGTTGTCTATACTGCTGGTCAATATTAAACCAGGAGGGTTTATTCTTTGCGGTGGCAGCTGGCTGCAATCTAATGCATGTAAAATAATCTAAATGTACATTAAACTTCAGATCAAATATTTGACCTGAAACTGCATCTATCCTTGTAGCTAGTTCACAAAGAACAGTAGGAATCAGTGACTGTCAGGATCATATTGTCTGCAAATAGAATCACTTTGTGTTGTTAACATGGCCTACCTGAATTCCTTTAATGTTATTGTTCTTTTTGTTTCCTATGTCTAACGTTTGTAAGGCTAGATTCAAAAAGTATAGCTAGAGAGGTCACCCCTACTATTAGTACCTTTGCCTAGGGATACTTCATGGAAAGTTGAGCATTAGGAGTTTACACGCACTACTGAACGTAAACTAAAGGTATTAGGCTAAACAAAAATGTTCACATAGTCCCATTCAGTGACATATTTCACATAATTGCAATGAACATTGTGGAAAGTATTTTCATCATCTAGACTTAACTGTGGTGATCAAATCTGTCTTTGCTAACTTGCATGTGTTTTCTTACTACCTGTCTTATATTGTTGGCACTGTTTCTTTTCCTAAGGAAACCTTAAAGCCCCTGAACTTTAAGTTCTTTTATTACCAATTTCAATCTTTCAATACAGATCTTTGAGAGAATAAGTTAGAGGTCTGTACTCCCAAAGACCAGAGAATATGTATCCAACTGGGGCTGGAGAATAATGTGAGACTCCCTCATTGACCTGAAAATGTTCAAATTAATATAATAGAGTTAAAGACCTTAGTCAGGATTTCTATTAAATCTTAAGAAAAATAAAAATGGGATCTGAGCGCATCATTTCCAGGTGAATTTCAGCTATTTAAATCTCTAATAGCAATAACTTCAGATGTTGTGATAGACATTTTGATGATCTTATTGCTTCCTACAATGAGCTTGCGTATTTGTATAATGTCAAAAGATTATTTTATACTATTTAGTGAGGCCACTTTTTGGAGTGCAAGCCACTCAAAGAAAGTCCTGAATATAAAGATTATGGTTTAGGGCAAGAGTGAGTCCATGCGTACTCTTCTTTTAGTGTCCTGCTATTATTTTAATCCTTGGGTCTGTGTGCTGGAGGCTTACCACACTCTACCATACCTATCAAATCCTAGGACAATTCTGCTATACATTTTATTAAGTTGTTTTTTTACTGAGATAATGGATCGCCTCAAGTCAGGTGAGTCAACCTGAGATTTCAATATGTCTTCCAGTCCATTCAAATGCTTACTCTAAGCTTTTTTTGTCACAGTTCTTTTTGTGACCTAGAAGTCTCAACATCATTCGTGTTCAGCTACAGAAAACGTGTTGCGTCATATTTTACTTTTTTATGGTCTGCATTTTCTAACATACAATTATCTAGTTTGCATATGAAGATTGCATGCTGACAATATTATACAAAACATTTGCTTCTGTTTGGTCACATTGTGGCAAATTAATAGAATCGAGGCATGCTGAGGGAACTTTCTTCGTAATATTCGAAGCAATCAAAACAAAGTCTTTTTTAGAGTATGAATAGTTGGATGCTGAAAAAAAAGTGTACGCCCTCTCAGTATTTTAGGTCACGCCTATCTGACAGTTTGTCATCACACAACTTTCCCTACACAACACAACACATAACATCATAATACAGAAAAGTACACATGCCTATATGTACATATGTGGGGCTTTTGCCCAACATTTTTCATCCAATAGCTACTGTGGTTTAGTTGGATTTAGGCATTGGCTCACAGGGGGGTCCATCAGAATTTATATAAGTACTTGGTATTGAACATCGAAGAACTAATGCCTTTTCTCATTATCACAAACAGCAGTGCTTGAAGATTTTCCTTCACTGCTCACTTTAGTAAGCAAATATTTTACAGCACAAGATGTTCTTTTAAAGTCTCTTTGATCTATGGGCGATAATTTAGAGCCTGCTGGATGCTCATGGAACACGACAACACCTTTGTTAGCTGACAACCACTAAAGCAAATGTTAAGCACAACGTTTCACTCCTATAGGAAACACGGCCCGGCTGACTCAGAAAATATAGGTAGGCTTAAACATTTTCAGAGTACAGACTATCTCTTAACATAACAATACAGTAAGACCACCAAATAAGACAGCCATTTCACACTGTCATCTCAGGCCTTCCATTGATGTAGACATGAGCTCTCTTATGAAGGTGCTCTACTCTCTGTGGACTCTTCACTTCAGAGTATCATGTTTCACACTTGTGTGTGTGTAAAAACTCAATTAGCTAGGAAAGATTCATTAGTATTTTGGAAGTGTGTGTGGAGCTGAGCTCTTGCCGTAAAGTAGGCTTTCTACTTCCATGTATGCCTACTTGATTTAGTATTCAATATCTTGTTAATTTTACTTGGGTATAAAAGTATAGAATATATTGTTTCAAAGATCCATTGACTGTGTTTATTCTCCATTGGCAAAACCAGTCTTCCCGACACAGTTTAAGGAAAATTCTCTTGGAGTCTCATGACATCAAGGCAGGACTGCGTAGTGCAGACATCCATTGTTTCAGGAGTCTGAATCATAACTCATACCAGTGCTGATATGAGAGAGGTCAACCGGGTACTGGAGAATCAAACAGAAATGACTTACATTAAAAGATCATGTAGACTAGCAAGGTGGAGATGTAACTCACAGAGACGTCCAGACACTAATTGTGGTGAAAGCTAACCAGGTACAACTGGTGGAAGCAGCATAGCTATGGATAAGTGGGTGCAGCTCCCTTAGAAGTTATTCACCTTGGCAAAAGCACTGGTAGATTCTCTGGAGTTTGGGGGAAGGCATCAAAGGCAGACACAGTCTCAGGGCACTGGAGCTGCACACTCATCATAGACTGAGACAAATAGAACTAGCTAGAGGAGTAGAAAAAGCTGCAAGTGGCTCAGGAGGGAGTTCTGATCTTGCAAAATGGGGGCCTAAGGTGCGGCAAGAGTGCCACAGAGACTCTCAATCTCCCTTTGGCTCATTTGACTTCAGAGCTTGAGATTACAGGGGAATTTTTGATGCATGTCAAAGGACGGCACTGTTGCAGTCTTGAAAGGGGATGCTAGGATGATGTATGGATTTTTTGGGCATATTTTAAAAGAGTCATTTTCTAAAATTACCATTGTTTGTCATGATTATTTCATACACACTACTACCAAGGCAAACGATAGTGATGGATGTAAGATCCCAGAAATGTATATGTATCTATGAATGAAGTAATGAACATATGCACTCAACATATTTTTGTTCTTAATCCTTTTGAGAGGACTAAGATGCCCAAACTCATCAGGGCATAGGGCAAGCATCCAGAACCTCAACTGCAAGGTGGGCACAACTATCAACAAGCAGTGACGAGAAAGTGAAACCTCCCACCTGAGACAAACATGTTTGACCACCAAAAGACTCCATGTGCAGGTTGTTGAACCCATGGCAGGGTGGGAGAATTGGACACCCCCAGCAGAAGGAGGTGGACAACATGGTGAATCCTGACTTTGACACTTCTGTAGTGACTGAAGAGCAGGACCCACCATCATCTGGCCCTGCTTCAAACCCCTCCTGAAATCCAAAGGCCCTCATACCATCAGGCCTAGATCAGTACCCCTGCTTGTCCTTCTCCTCCTTCTCCTAGTAAAATTCCAGAACATCTACAGCTATCAATCTGCACAAAATGTCAAGTGGGACTCATTCAAACCTAGAGAGCTCTACCGTAAGTATGAGGGCTCTCTAATTTACTTGACCTCATTCTATTTCAACTTGATTATAGAACTGTGACAAATTAAAAATTTCCATCATACATGTAGTGTATTTGTATTTATACATATACAAGCAAGATGCACAAATGTGAATGTGTAGTGCAGGTGACACAGTGCTCATATGGTGATTATTTTGACAACATTTAGTACACAAAGATACAGTACAATACCCAGTGGCTGTGTAGTCAGTCAGTCTGACAGTGGCTGTGTAATTTTCTAAGATCAAACAAACATTGGGAATTCAAATTAATTTGCAATCCTTTCTTGTTATTTGTAGATGTCAAACAATTGGGGGGGGGGGGGTTTCTTGATGTTTCGCCTCACAGTATTTGTGGGGTCTACTGAGGACGTCGCCATCCAACTACCACACCTGTATAAGAAGGGAACAGAGAATGGAAGACCCTAAGTACCAGCACTAACCACACATAGGTCAATAAACACAAAGCAGAATGGTAAGCACAACCTCTGAAGTTAGTCATCACCTTGGTGTAAGAAGGATGATGTCAACAATCTGTCAACCATTCATTCTGAGACAGAATCAAAAGGCTACAAATTATTCCAAGGCAGTTCATCAACAAATGTCCCAACTCCGTGCATTCACTACTGTGAAGGCATACCAAACTCCCGGGACCAATGTGCAGGAGTGGCTGGGTACACCAATATCATATTCTGTTGCACCAAGTCCAAAATGTGGTGAACCTGCACTTGATACCAAACCTCTATTATGGTGGTCAATTTGGCATGTGAAATACTCTACTAGACATTAATGAGATATTGGAAAACGTTTATAAATCTATGCTGACCATTGGTGCCATTCCATGTGAAACCCAGATTATTCTGTGATAACCTAAACCAATATGAGAACAAATTTAAAACACAGAATGGTGCTTCTCCCAATTTTCACAGATAAAGTTAAGCACACAATATATAATCATCGAAGCTTACAACTCCAGAAGTCTTGTATTACAGTCAATTACCACACGGTCACACCTGTCTAACCATTTGGTGAGTAATACATCAACTGATCAACATAATATTACAGCAGATACAAACATGGGAGGAAAACCCCCATGTATTAATGTCAAAGTTAACTAACAATACCTCTAATTCAGATAACAATCACAGAACGTGCAATTACGTATAGGTGGGAGACCTCAGTGCTCCTTGCTACAACTTCCTGCTCACTCCCCCGATACAGAATGAAGAAGTGGAAGACACTGTCCTGCTATCTCTATTCGTGTCAGGCTGAATACTAGAGCGCTGATCTCACGGCTGCCATATTGGAGGTCCGTATACTAAGCAAACCGCGGTTGAGTCAATCGGGGATGCAGAAAACCAATCGTATCTAAGGACACCAGTCATATATACCTTATCAAAAATACATAGAATTTGTCGTAACCACCCAGTCGCCTGATTGTATCTGGATGTGGCTTGGTACTTGAACATCTCTGTTAATTTATTGACCAATACCTCAATAATGATGCCCCAAAGATGCAATCATATGTCCAGAACAGTATGCTATTCATTAACATGGTGGATGGATTGGATTTTGAATGTGGCTCTGAAAGTCTGGTGAACTTGGATGTTGAATCCCTGTACACAGACATTCCCCAGGAGGAGGCAATGGAAGTCATTAAGAAATTTATATTACGAGTAGGTTTAGATGGGGCACTTTGTGAACTCATCACAGACGTAGCAGGGGTTGCCCTAAAAAGGCACTACTTTTAGTTCAAGAAAGAATTGTATATACAAAAGAAAGGAGTGGCTATAGGAGCCTGCTTTGCATAACAGAGGCACACTTACATTATTGTGCAAGGGTGCCTTCATTGGGGCTAGGCAGCACACAGTGTGCCAGCACAAGGAGAGAATAGAAATGCTCCATAAGTTGTAAATATGGAACATTGCAGCTCTGTCCCTTTTACTCAATGCAACACAGCAACTTTATATTGAGTGAAAAATGAGTGAGTATGCCTCCCAGATGTTTCTGGTCTTACCTAATCAATGGATGGTAAAAGGCATATTTGATTAAGGTAGGAGGTCCTCTGATATGATCTGCAGTGTTGGATGCAATGTAGATATAAGCATCTGATTGTAACTAACAGGAGGGAGAGAGAGTGAGAGAGAGATAGATGAATATGTCATGCAAAACCATACACGATAATTGCATGGTGATGGGTTGAATACAAAGTATGAGAGACATACAGATTATTTTCCTGCAAGTTAACACAACCCACCATTCAGACCGATTGTTTCTACCTGAGGTTCCATTCACGAACCCACCGGAAAATTCATCGATAAATACCTGCAACCGCTTGTCACCAAATCCAAAAGTCACATCAAAGACACGACAGATTTCTTACTCAGACTCTCCACCATGCAATTTCTAGATCATGAATCATACATCTTATGTACAGCTGATGTCAACTCCCTATATACATCCATACCCCACTCAGGGGGCATCGATGCAATTGAAGCAGCCCTTCTAAATAGCACCATTGACCCACAATTACAATCTTTCATCTTGGAATTAATGAACTACACTCTATACCACAGTTACTTTGCGAATGAATCCAAATGGTACTTACAGTTGTCCGGGATGGCAATGGGAAACTGCGCCGCGCCCACTTATGCAAATATTTACATGGACAATTTCGAACAGACACACATCTATTCCAATCAAGTTTTCCAAGATAACTTGAAAATGTATGTTCGATACATTGACGATCTATTCCTTGTGTGGAAAAACACTAAAGAGTCACTCCATGATGCCTTAACGCAACTCAATACCAAGGATGACAGAATCCAATTGACATGGGAAATCAGCGAAACGCAAATCTCGTTTCTTGATGTTAATGTCTCCATCAACCCTCAGGGATTCAGTACGGACCTATATAGGAAACCCACCGACCGTAACAATACCCTCCATTATTCAAGCTTCCACCAGGGATCCCTCAAAAAACACATGCCATTTTCGCAAATGTTTGTGTGTCAAATGCATTGTCTCAGATGATAACACCACTATCACACGGATGAATGAAATGCATGAACGTTTTCTCCAGCGAGGATATCCAGAAACTATCCTTAAAGAGGCAGAATTCAGAGTATCCAAAATTTCAAGACACGAAAGTCTCACCAAAAGACCCAAAAAAGATGCTCAACGCATTGTTCTTGTTTCAAAATTTTCCACTTCCAGCACCATGTATAAGAGGATTATTCTTAAACATTGGCCCATTCTCCAGATGGACCCAGACTTTCGGGACATTTTCAATCAACCACCATTGTTTGCTTACTCTAGAAGTAAAAACATTCAAGAGATTCTATCTACCACTTCCACTCACCCCATTACATATAAAGGTACTCAACCATGTCTCAATTGCAGTCACTGCCATAACATCATCAAAGGCAATACTATCAGACATCCGATGAAAGGTCATCCAATCAAACTTGCAGTCAATGCTACTTGTGACACTTCGAACCTCATCTATGCACTAAAATGTCCCTGTGGTAAACTATACGTCGGTAAGACCGAACGTAAGATAAAAGTTTGTTTGAATGAACACAAATCTAACATACGGTTGAAATACGACAAGTCCAACATCGCCACACATTTCATTGAAGCAAGACACACCATCGCTCAACTTCAGTTCATCATCCTTGAAACTGTCACCAAAAAAGAGGGCATCAACATGAACAAATTCCTCCTTCAACGAGAACTTGAATGGATTTATCGTCTTCAGACCACCAAACCTCATGGTCTCAATGATCGCATCGAATTCAGCTGTTTCCTCTAATTTTCAACATTGTTGTTGTTATTATTGTACCTGATATGCATTGCTCATTGTTTCTTTCATTGTTTCCTTCTTTACTTTCTTTACTTTGTACATCTTTCCAATATGGCCGCCACAGCACTCGCCCCACTCACGCACGACTTTTAGCTTAGTCCTTTTTCACTTTCTATCTTATTCACTTTCATTTATTTAGCTCCCGTAATTCACCGCACTCAGGCGTCTCAGCTTTCCGGAAGTAGTGAGCCTCACTACATGCGCTAAGAAGTAAGTTTTAGACAGCACCGCCTGTGCTCACCTCCCCTGCGGCCCGACTCCTTCACCGTCCATTACCCTCGTCACGCGCTGACGCTACCCGACTACCCTTCACTCCCATCACTACCCTTGTTGTTACATCGGCCCTCACCATTGATAGACACTGTAATTGCCTAAACCCGTTTTTCTGTTTTCACTTCCTCCCCCTCACTATAGTTTGTCTTCTCTCTAGCGCTCCTTGAAAAAGGGCCACCGGCCCGAAATGCATCGGAGGCGTTCCCCCCGCATCATCGCTACTTTACTTGCATAAGATTAATATTCCTGATATGATTGACTATATCGATGGATTGATCTCTACTTGAAGAATAAAATCATTTAAATGAACTTTTGAATCATTGTCTTGTACTCCAACGTTGTGCCTCCTACAGGGGATGTATTTGCATCACGGTGCATACACCACTTTTCATTGAATCTCCGTGGTTTGACGGAACCACGACCCTCGAGAGCACACGAATCCTATTACCTTTATCCAACGGATTTTTCACAAACCAGCTGTGCCCCTCCTTATCCTTTCTCTTCGTTGATTCTATTTCCGCCATTAGGCGGGAGCACGCTAACAATATGCAATTCGACGAGATCAGTAAGAGTACTCCAGCCAGAGCACACACTCTGGCATATGATGATGACGAACGCAACCGCATCTATTCATTAATAGAGGAAGACATTCCCACCACTTCAACCGCACGCAACAAGGAGCAATGCATTAAACAACTTCTTTACTTATCCAAAAGACACATCAATCAGAAACTCCATGCGAGTACACTGTTAAAATATCACCGGGCCCTCAGAATCCCACGAGGCCTACGGATTTCTTTAAGACCATCTTTGTGCAAAAACTCTAAATCATTCAAAGACAAATGGGATGGTATCCTTAACAAATGCAGTCTAGACCTGATTCTATTAATTGTGGAGGAACTATCTGGCATTCTCAAAGAATTGGAAAACGAAATTAAAGAGGTCGATGAGGAATTGAAAAAGATGCTTACTTCAGAAGAATTAACCAAAACCCTTGAAGACACCGAGAGCATTCTCGAAAAACATCGCAAGGAAATCCATGACCGCAAGCTTAGAAAGTTTCGCAGAGACACTCTCGACTATAAACTTGACGAGGTATATACCTGGGCCGACATCTACGCCCAACGACGTCGTAATAGACCACCTAACCCTCAATCTGATACTTCTTCTTCAGCCAGCGATTCATCATCTCGCGCCAACCGGAGACCTACTACCACCTCACCTGAAAACCAAGAAGCAGCCACCTCCACCGCCACATCTTCTGCGGTTCATTTTTTAGAATCAGGCCTAACACCACCCGAAGACTCAGGCGGAGCCAGACCAAAAGAAAAAGACAAAGAAACCAATCCTCCCAATACACGCAGCACGGCCAAGATCAGAAAGAACGTCTCGTAATTAACATTTCCAACACCATCATTCCTCAACAACAGATCAATCTCCTTGAGAAGGGCACTTCATTTATTCCTGTAACCTCCACCAACCTCTTGGAACTAGAGGTTAGTACCTTCAAGTTTACCAGGAAACTCAGACTCCGTCATTTCTTTGATAACGTTCTACCACCCACTCCCAAAGCCAATGCAGATGAACTACTGGGATTACGACCCACCAGTACCTTTCAAGCGCCTTGCAGCCACAAAAGTATCGATCTATTTGAAAACCTAGTTCGCAATGATCTATCTAAACTCAATTTTTTCAAAAAAACCAAACATCAGAACCTTACCAGAAAAGATCGTGACACTCTCAAGTCTCTTGCCAATAACGAATCAATCAAGTGTATCAAAGCTGATAAGGGCGGCGCCCTAGTCATCTTAGATTCATCTCTGTACACCCAACGACTCCAGGAGCACATACAAGATCATTCAATATATATGCAATTGGATAACAACCCCACCCGGGAGTTTCACAAAACCTTACAAAACATTGTTATCAGTGCACACCGCAATGGTATCATAGAAGATCGCACCAAAAACTTCCTTTTAATTGAATTTCCCAGGAGTCCTACCATCCACATGAGTCCCAAAATCCACAAAAATCTTCACAACCCACCATTCAGACCGATCGTTTCTACCCGAGGTTCCATTCACGAACCCACCGGAAAATTCATCGATAAATACCTGCAACCGCTTGTCACCAAATCCAAAAGTCACATCAAAGACACGACAGATTTCTTACTCAGACTCTCCACCATGCAATTTCTAGATCATGAATCATACATCTTATGTACAGCTGATGTCAACTCCCTATATACATCCATACCCCACTCAGGGGGCATCGATGCAATTGAAGCAGCCCTTCTAAATAGCACCATTGACCCACAATTACAATCTTTCATCTTGGAATTAATGAACTACACTCTATACCACAGTTACTTTGAGAATGAATCCAAATGGTACTTACAGTTGTCCGGGATGGCAATGGGAAACTGCGCCGCGCCCACTTATGCAAATATTTACATGGACAATTTCGAACAGACACACATCTATTCCAATCAAGTTTTCCAAGATAACTTGAAAATGTATGTTCGATACATTGACGATCTATTCCTTGTGTGGAAAAACACTAAAGAGTCACTCCATAATGCCTTAACGCAACTCAATACCAAGGATGACAGAATCCAATTGACATGGGAAATCAGCGAAACGCAAATCTCGTTTCTTGATGTTAATGTCTCCATCAACCCTCAGGGATTCAGTACGGACCTATATAGGAAACCCACCGACCGTAACAATACCCTCCATTATTCAAGCTTCCACCAGGGATCCCTCAAAAAACACATGCCATTTTCGCAAATGTTGCGTGTCAAACGCATTGTCTCAGATGATAACACCACTATCACACGGATGAATGAAATGCATGAACGTTTTCTCCAGCGAGGATATCCAGAAACTATCCTTAAAGAGGCAGAATTCAGAGTATCCAAAATTTCAAGACACGAAAGTCTCACCAAAAGACCCAAAAAAGATGCTCAACGCATTGTTCTTGTTTCAAAATTTTCCACTTCCAGCACCATGTATAAGAGGATTATTCTTAAACATTGGCCCATTCTCCAGATGGACCCAGACTTTCGGGACATTTTCAATCAACCACCATTGTTTGCTTACTCTAGAAGTAAAAACATTCAAGAGATTCTATCTACCACTTCCACTCACCCCATTACATATAAAGGTACTCAACCATGTCTCAATTGCAGTCACTGCCATAACATCATCAAAGGCAATACTATCAGACATCCGATGAAAGGTCATCCAATCAAACTTGCAGTCAATGCTACTTGTGACACTTCGAACCTCATCTATGCACTAAAATGTCCCTGTGGTAAACTATACGTCGGTAAGACCGAACGTAAGATAAAAGTTCATTTGAATGAACACAAATCTAACATACGGTTGAAATACGACAAGTCCAACATCGCCACACATTTCATTGAAGCAAGACACACCATCGCTCAACTTCAGTTCATCATCCTTGAAACTGTCACCAAAAAAGAGGGCATCAACATGAACAAATTCCTCCTTCAACGAGAACTTGAATGGATTTATCGTCTTCAGACCACCAAACCTCATGGTCTCAATGATCGCATCGAATTCAGCTGTTTCCTCTAATTTTCAACATTGTTGTTGTTATTATTGTACCTGATATGCATTGCTCATTGTTTCTTTCATTGTTTCCTTCTTTACTTTCTTTACTTTGTACACCTTTCCAATATGGCCGCCACAGCACTCGCCCCACTCACGCACGACTTTTAGCTTAGTCCTTTTTCACTTTCTATCTTATTCACTTTCATTTATTTAGCTCCCGTAATTCACCGCACTCAGGCGTCTCAGCTTTCCGGAAGTAGTGAGCCTCACTACATGCGCTAAGAAGTAAGTTTTAGACAGCACCGCCTGTGCTCACCTCCCCTGCGACCCGACTCCTTCACCGTCCATTACCCTCGTCACGCGCTGACGCTACCCGACTACCCTTCACTCCCATCACTACCCTTGTTGTTACATCGGCCCTCACCATTGATAGACACTGTAATTGCCTAAACCCGTTTTTCTGTTTTCACTTCCTCCCCCTCACTATAGTTTGTCTTCTCTCTAGCGCTCCTTGAAAAAGGGCCACCGGCCCGAAATGCATCGGAGGCGTTCCCCCCGCATCATCGCTACTTTACTTGCATAAGATTAATATTCCTGATATGATTGACAATATCGATGGATTGATCTCTACTTGAAGAATAAAATCATTTAAATGAACTTTTGAATCATTGTCTTGTACTCCAACGTTGTGCCTCCTACAGGGGATGTATTTGCATCACGGTGCATACACCACTTTTCACTACTATAGTGCTGCCACTAAAATGCCCAGCCTAACAATAAATATATTTGGTAAATATATTATAATCATCTGAACCAATAAATAGGAACATATAGGGATGTGGGAGAGAATGCATACACCTAAGCTGACACTTACAAATAGAAATATAGGTTAGACCGAAACCCAAAGGATTACATGTTATACTTACCATTCTCTACCATTGGTCTGCTCTGTGAAGCCTGTCTCAGATTTCTTTCAGGACTAAGAGCAGACTTAGAGGTGGTGGCAGTTAGTGGGTGGAACAGCAAAACAGGGCCTTAAAGGTGGATACAAAATATAGTGGGAGAAAAAAAAAGGTAAGAATATATGTTTTTCAGGCATATAATATTGCTTTTTGAAATATCATTGTATATAATAACATTTACTTTAATATAGTTGTATTTAAATATTGTTTTTAAATTATTGTAATATATATTAATTAAATCAAAGTCTATAGTTGCTAGTGTTATAATATTTGTTTTAGCATAGTACCTGCTCACCACATGGGAACAGCCCAGTGCACCAAACACAAATACTCTAATGAACTACTCCATCTATTCAGGAGCACCCACTGACTTTTTAACCTCTGAAGAGACCAGATAAGCCACCAGTTCACTACCATCCTCAACACCTTCATTGCCACAGCCACCTTTCCTGATGTCTGGAAAAATGTAGTGGTCGGACCCCCCCTCCTCAAGAAGGCAGCTTCAGACCCCAACAAGCTCCAGAACTACCATCCCATCTTACTGATCCCATGACCCCAAAGTCCAGGAGAAGGTCATCAACCTCAAATTCACTGAACACCTGGAGAGAAATCACCTACTGGACCCTCCCAATGAGAATTCAGAGGAAATCACAGCACAGAGACAGCATTGATCGCCGCAACAGACATCATCCGAACCTTACTAGACAGAGGAGAATTCTTCGCCCTGATCCCGCTCAACCTCTCTGCAGCATTGAACATCGTATTCCACCACGCTCCCATTGATCGACTGCGGCAGATCGGAATCACAGTTGACACACTCAAATGGATGGCATTCTTTCTCACAGGGCGCATCCATAGAATCCGTCTCCCTCCTTTCACCTCTCAACCCAAGCACACCATCTGAAGCGTCCCTCGAGGCTCATTATTCAGTTCAGCCCTCTTCAGGATATACATGACACCACTCACGGACATCATCAGAACTCATGACATCAATATTGTCTCCAGCGCCGACGACACCCAGCCTGTTGTCTCCCTCAGATCAGACCCCACCACGATGAAGACCAACTTCTACAACTATATGAAGAATGTCTCAGCCTGGATGAAGATCAACTGCCTGAAGCTCAACATGTACTGACCTTCAACAGATGTACCTCCCTATAGAACAACTCCTGGTGGCCATCGGAAGTTTAACCCACCTCAACTCCAAACGATCACACCGGCATCTCAGTATCATCCTGGACAGTGAACTCTCCATGAAAAGTTAGGCCAATGCCTTCTCCTTCAGCCTGCTTCCCCACTCTCCACATGCTCTGCAAAATCTTCAAGTGACTCCCCATCAGCACGAGGAAAATCCTGACACAGGCCCTCATCACAAGCCAGTTGGACTACAGCAGTGCACTTAATGAAGGCACCACCACCGAACTAATGAGATGACTCCAAATGATCCAGAATGCAGCAACCAGGCTGATCCTCAACCTGCTACATAGGACCCACATCACCAGGCACCTGAAGGACCTCCGCTGGCTCCCCATCCAGAAAAAATGCCAATTCAAGGTCCAGATCCATGCCTAAAAAGCCCTCCACGACCAAGAACCTGCCTACATGAACCACCATCTAAATTTTGACCTATGACCTAGGAACATCGACTGCCCGCATCTCGCTCTTTCACAGATACCGCACATCCATCACCGACGCACCCAAGGACACTCCTTCTCCCACCTCGCCTCCAAGTCCTGGAACACCCTTCCTCTCCACCTCTCTACTTCACCCTCGCTGACCCACTTCAGGAAGGGACTCAACACCTGGCTCTTCGACTGACACTGCAGCACTGCGCCTGGATACCCTCTCGGGTGATAAGCAATGATATGTAAGTACCGCCTGATTAATTGATTGATTTATAATTTGTAGATTTTAATATGTAAATATGCTTTTTGCTTTTAATGAGTCATTTTAAATTTAGTAGTGAATTGGTGGGTTTGTAGGGGTGGGAAGTTCTTTAAATTACATACTACTATTTTTTATACCTTAGTTTTTTATATTAATTATATATTTAAGTGGTCATTAATCATGTAACTTATTTAATTGATTCATTGTTATTTTAGCTATTTTAGTGTAGTTCACTTTAATGGTTTTTAAATGAATTAGTGTTTTTTTATTTAGTAGCAGGTTGGTGGATTTCTTCATGATTAAGAATGGTATTTATGTTAAATATAAATCATTGTTTTTTATTTTTAAATAATGATTTATTAATTAAGCATTTATTTCTAATTAATTATGTTACTTATTTAATTAGTGAATTGTTATTTTAATTATTGAAGTATATTTTGTGATTTTGTAATGCATGATTAATATTTTCTCCAGTTTGATTACTAATTCATAATTTAGTAGTGAATAGTTGAGTTTGCAGGGGAATAGTGTGGGAACGTATTGAAAATTTACATTATTGTTTTTTATTTGTAACAGGTTTTTGAGATTATTTAAAAGGTTAGTGGATAATTATGTAATTTGATTAATTGAGTACTTGCAATGTCAATTATTATTTGTATTTTAATTATTTTTTAACACCATTATTAAGCATATTTATTATTAAACATTTTCAAATGAAGTTAACCTTTATTGCTTGTATTAATTTATTTTGGTTTTTTTCATGATTATTTTTTCATTATATTTATAATTTTAAAACATTTTTGTTGATAGTTTTTTTGGGCATGTATTAACTTTGGTTTATATTTTTTACATTATTTTTGTAACATTAGATTTTATTTTTTTCTATTGTACTTATTTGTATTGCATATATTTTTAATTTGAATATATTTTAGTACTTTAACGTTTATAGGTATTTTAAATGTGTTTTAAAAAAAAATATGAATTGATATGTATGGTTAAACCCTTTAACAGTCCAAACCATTCCCTGCTGTTACTCAGATAGGAGTGGGAATAGTACATCTAACTCCTCAGGAGGTCAACTCTCTCCCTGCTGTTCCTTAAATTGCAGTTGGAATAGTAAATCTAACCCCTCCAAAGTCCACCACTTTCCCGGCGTATGCTTAAGTTGAACTGGAAATAGTAAATCTAGCCTTCAGGTAAAGACTGAGGAAGCAGGCATTTGGTTGATGGACTGGTACCTGAGGCATTTGCGGGCTAACTTTTTTTGCTTAGTGGTGCCCATTTTGAACAGTTTTGGGATGCATTGTGTTATCTGTGTGCTCCAGTGGCTCTGTAGGGCTTAAGAGCTCTATCTGGAACCCTACAGCAGGAACAGATGGGATCTTGCTGCATCCCTACCTCCTAACTGCACCTGGCAGTGTCCATACCCATCCCCATTTCAGCTGTCCCATTAGTCTATGGGGGTGGCTTGATCTAGCTATGTAACACAATAGTGTGAGCAGATTGAGCCCGGCAAGGAGAGAGGAGTGAATAAGTGCTCATGTATGTGGCTGGCGGTGTCCTTCATCTAATCCCTCCTGTGCCTGTCGGCATATGGTAGGAGTAGGGTGGGATCATGAGCAGCCTCTCTGGAACTCAGGTATGGTGGGCCAATTCACACCCTGATCTTCTTTAGGAGATCGGCATTGTACTGTCCTGGTGCCTGTCCTGTTAGGCTCTCCGTACATGCATGGGACCCTTCAGTGCTGTTTATGCGATCCCATAGACTTTGGGACTACCTGAGGAGGAGGCAAGAGAACATTGAGAAAGATGCTAGCAAGTAAGGGGGCAGAAAAAAGGTAGAGGAGAGTCTGAAGGGGAAGAGAAAGACAGAGGGGGCGAGCTGTACAAAGATAGAGCTAAAAGGGAGGAAAAGACAGTGACGGGCAATGGAAAGAGTAAGAGGTACAGAACGACAATAAGAGCAAAGATTATATAGAGAAAATGCTGCATGGAGGGTGTGCACTATTGTGGTAAGGGGTGAGAGAAAGTTAGAGAGCGAGAAACAGAAATGAATGAAAGAGTGATTAAGACATTAGAGATGGGGAAAAGGGGAGAGAAGAATGAGAATTAGAGGGAAAAATGGTGTCTGAGGAGGTGGAAAGTAGAGAATTATGTGTGTGGATATGCGAAAAATAGGGCAATTGAGTGATAAGAGAAAGGGGGCACTTCTAAGGGGCATGCAGCAGGTGCACTTTATTTTTTGTGATGCAAGCTCTATAGCTATGAATCGACTTTATATTCATTATCTGTAGTGTTTATTTGTAGAGTATGGCTGAGTGCTTTCCAATAGCGCTTTCACTTTACAATTTTCTAGGCACTGTCTACAGAAGGATCACTTTTACACAGTTTAAAATAATCAATAATCCTACCTCAGATGGATGGTTTAGTTTTACCTTTATTATAAGACTTCACATGCAGGTCACAGCACATGTCAACAGCAGTCACTTATGTCCTAGAGCTCAGCAGCAAACAAAGCAAAGCATTCCCCTTCCACCTTTGTAGTGCACTACAGGATTAATAATATTTTCATTATGTTCAATGTGTACTGTCAGTTCTAAGCGGGTGCTACTGGCTGCCATTTTAAACTGGCTAGGGGCTTCTAATAAGGCAACTGTGACACTTATTGGTAATACTTTCATGGGTGATGTTTGTGGTGCTCACCCATTCCCCAACATTAAAGGACATTCTGGATTCTTACCTCATCTCCTTAGAGCTGGGCCGCTTTTCTCACTCTGCAGCCTGCCAGAGCAGGAATACAGCCAGAAATATTTTAAGGAATGGGCAATGTAGACAATTGCAAAGGTCCACACCTTCAAAGGTTCCTCCTGATAAAATTGTCTCTCACTCTCTTCTTTTGTACCTCTGACTCATTAAAACAACCTCTTCTCCCTCTCTCTGTCCACCTCTGTATATATGTCTCTTCCTATGTCTACCTCTCTTTTTCTCCTTACCCAGCACTTGATCTAGCATCTCTTGCTATCTGCCTTCACCCTTCTTTTCTGATCTATACAGTTTTTATTTACCTCCCTCTAACTTACTATTCACATTACCTTCCTTTGTTTATCTTGCCCCTCTCTCTCTTCCTCTCCCTTCTCTTTGTATTTAACCTTTTGTTGCCTCCTCTCCCTTTCTACCTATCTTTTTGGGATTTATTTCTGTCTATCTCAACAGTCACTAAATCCATGCCCTTATTTATTTACTCAACTCTCTGACTACCTTTACGTTTACCTCCCTTTCTCTGCCTCACTTAATTTTCGGTTTCAGATTTCTCCCCTTAATTGACTCCAACTTTTCTACATGATCCCTTTTTTTCTGTCTCTCCTCTAATCTTTCTACCTTCAGTTTTTAGTTAAGTCCTTAACACCACATTTTTGTCTAACTCACCTCTCCCTTCAAACACCCGGTATCCCAGCTGCCCCCACCTCTCTCTCCCTCCAACTACCTGTACCTACCGCCACATCTCTTCCTCCCTCTACCCTCTCTATCCAATCCCTTTCTCAGCATCTTGCAGTCTTTTGCATCTCATTGCCCTGTCTAATTCCTCCATCTATGTTAACTCTTTCTAAGCCTCATCTGTGTCTTTGAGTCACCACTCTACCTCCAATACTCATCTCTCTCTATCTTTCTCCCCACTCTCTCTACCACATCACTCGCAACCTCACATCTCCCTACTTCACATCTCACATTCGGCCTCATATTTCTCCCGATTCAATTTCTCTTACTACCCAATCTTTTAATTTCCCTCATTTAATCATTGTCCCACCTCTTTCTACCTCTATTCCCTTTACATCATCTCTCTCACAACCCTACTCCCTTATCACTAACCTTCTTTCCCTGAGCCCTTTTTTATGCTATCATTGTCTTTTTTCTCTCTTTCATTTCTCACCTTTCAATACACCTTCTCGGACAATTTCTTTTTACATCTTACAGGCTTTTTGTGAAACTCTCTATCGTCTTCCATCTCAGTTTCCCATCTCTTTCTCTACCTCACCTCTGTCTCTCTACTTCTCCTCCTTCTACTCCTTTCTCTACACATAATCTACAACTAATCTCTTTTCTATTGTTCACCCATATCAATCTACCTTTCTCTCTCCTTCTATTGTTCACCCCCAAATCCACCTTGCTCTCTTCTTCATTGCTAATTTTACCTAACCTATCTTTCTGTACCATAGTTCTCATTCTGCCCCTCTCGCTACCTCTCTAGCTTGCATTTTTCTATATTTCTCCTGCATCTTTTTACCTGTACAGCTCTGCCTTTCTAGCTCTTTCTAACTAAAATGTTTTGTCACATTAACGTTCTCTATACCTCCCCTTTCTGTGCACCATACCCCTCTCTTTACCTTTGAATATCACTAGGTCTCGCTAGATATCTACCTCTGTACCTCACTACAAATTCTATCTATCACTTTACCTTCCTTGTTATATCTACCTCCTCCTCTGTCTACCTCTCCATATCTTTCTTTCTGGCCACCTCACCATTCTCTTTTTACCGTTTGTGTCTCCTTATCTTACCTATCTCCCTCCATCATCCCTGTCCCTACCTCCATTCTCCCCCCTACTTCACATCTCACTGTGACATTCCAACCTCATTGCTTTCATTTTTATTTTGCTTTCTCAACAGAGCTGGAGATCACTAACTAGCTAGAGAAAGAAAGGAGAAGGACACAGGCAGGGCAAGAGAGTGAAGCGGAAAATTATTTTATTTAGCCTAGCATTGAACATTTCAGAGACGTGCTTTGATTTTCACTATTGCATCAAGAGGGACAATGGTGAAGAGTGATTGATTTGTGACCTCAAATATTCACCCATGAAAACTGCAATCTCAGGCACCATGTGCATATGCTTTAATAATATGCACTGGCCCACTAAGCATTCAAGTCACCTTTACTGTACCTTTCGAACAATGATCGGAACTGGCTTGTTGGACACTGATTTGTACATATAATAGAAACAAAAATGGCTTTATCAATGCTTGTTCAAGTATTACATTGGTACTATTTGACTATCATGTGTTGGCAGCTTCGGTTTTTGGCTGTTATTGTATGCTCCCATTTCTGAACAGGGAGTCCTCAAATAGGTTTTGCCTGGAACCCCAAACCCTTTAAGATGACACTGAAAACAGCATGACTGGGGGGTTGCCTCAAGCTTCTAACCTCACCCATTCTCATCCAGCCAAGGGGTTCTGAAAGGAAGGGGCATGATCATTTACAGATTTTTTATTTACCTCCTGATTTCCATGCAGATTTTGCCAGGTGAGAGAGATAAATTGCTGGATCTACAATGCCCGCTACCAGCAGGATCTCATCCAAACGTAGTAGCAGGAGGCCAAAGCAAAGAGTTAAACAGCCCAGAGGTGGACACAAGCCAAACTTCAAAAGACCAATGTTGCAGACCACTTCTTCAACTCCTTAGATTTCAGCCTTTTCCTGTCCTGCCCTGCCTAAGAAGAAGGAATCCTGGCCAAGACCAAGGCCTTCAGTGGTCCAGTCTAACTCGTGAGGCCCAAATGGAAGACAGGCCACATTTTTCCCATCCAAAAGCAACCATGGAACCCAGCCCTTTGTTTTCTGTTAATTAACTCTGACAAGCCAGTAGGATATCAGGACCATAACACAAACTCCAGAGGACCATCTAGTTCACCTTTCAACCCCACTCCCCTCCACCGAGGACTAACCAAAGTATGATGACCTAAACTCTTCCAACTTGGCTTTTGACTACATGTCTGTGATAAACAGAGTCCAGAACATAGTTGGTCGGGGCATCATATCTCACTTCATTGTGCAAGATATTGACACTGCAAGCAAGTATTCTGTTTTTCCAAGTTGCAGTGTTTCTAATCTTGGCCAATATTACTGACCCTTATAAGCTTTAAAATACCACATACATGTGCACAAATTAGTTCCTTGATATCAATTTAGCAGTGTTTTAATAAAGGTTACAACCCGCAAATGTGGACCTCTGCTTTTGGGATACCCAGGCCTATTTTTGATCCCAATCTGTCCCTCCTAACCCCGCCAAAATGTATCTCTTTCCCCACTTTTGCTTAAAATGGCATGTGAATCATAAATCTAATCCTTCCAAAGTCCAAAACTTTCCCTAATTTTACTTTTGGAGTAGGAGTAGTAAATAAAATTCCTGCAAAATCCAGTACATTCCATATTACTGCCCAGTTTGGAGCGCCAATAGTAAATGTAACCCCTTCAAAGTCCTACACTTTCCTTGCTGTTGCTTAAATGTGAGTTAGAATAGTAAATTTGACGTCTTTAAAGTACAACACTGTTGCTGCTATTGTTTATTTAGATTGTGTTTTTTTCTTTTTTTCTTTATTGTTTATATTATTTATAAAATAAGACTTCCAATTTTCCATTTCAAATGTAATATACATTTTTATTATAGATTTGATCATTTTAATTTTTAGTTGCTTGTTAATATTTTCAGTGTAATTTATTTTAAAATTGATTTGTGTCTTTCTTATATGTGTGTGTTAATTTCAACGTAAGTTATTGTGAATAGTTTAAAGTCATGTTTTTGTACATGTTTAATTATTGTTGTTAATATGTTTGGAGTTTTGTATATATATATATATATATTCAATGAAAAAACCATTGGTTTTAGGCCATATATAGTTAGGGATTTGCATTTAGAAAACCTTGTTTTACTCGCATAAAACCATTGAAATTCCATATATAGTTAGATGCGCTAACTATATATCGCGCACCCGCAATCCACTGCTGATGATGTCACATATTACATCATTCATGACATGGTTAGTGACATCACTGATGACATCACTGATGACATCTCAAATGACATCACTGATGACATCACTGATGACAACATCCAGTGACTGTTTGTTTCTGTAAAGTTAAAATATGTCTTACATATTGAAGAATGAGTGGATATATAAGTGTCTGGATGAAGGATTTACTAGGTGCATGACTGACTGATTGAGTGAGTGATTAAATGTGTCTCACTGAGTGCATGGGTTAGTGACTAAACTGTTTTAATTTGTGCATCATTATATCTGTTGTTCTACAAACTGCTGCATATGTTGATCAGTAGCTATATGAGTAACTGTATGGGTTATTGATTGGTTGTCCAAGTATTTGTATGGGAAACTGAGTGTGTGTGTATGGGTGGCTGGGAGGTGTGTGACTCTGTACATAGATGTGTGAGTAGTTGATTCACTATATGTATGGATTCAAAAGTGCATGTGGAAACAGCTGTATGGGCGGTTGACTGTGCATGAGTGTATTAGTGAGTGAATGGATATCTCAGTGCTACATGTCAAAGTAAGTACATATGTAAAACACAGTACATGTGAAAGTTGACATCTATAAATAACTGTGCATAAGAGCCAGTGAATGTGTGAGTGGCTGTATGGATCATTGTGAACATGTATCAGAGATTGTATAAGAGAGTAAAGTACATATGTGTTAGTATATGTTTGAATAAGTAAGGTGTGTATAACTGTATAGTTGAGAAAATGGAGGTGTGATTGATTTTTGTCATAACTGACTAGGTGTGTGAGTAACTCCATGGATGAGTGACAGTCTGTGACTGTCTGTTTACACTGATTGTATCTAAGGTTATATTAGAGTCTGAAGAGGTTCATGGTATTATCACATGAATGATATCATCAGTGATGTGATCAGTCATGTCAAATGAGATGTTATCAGTGATTTTATCAGTGATGTCATTTGAGATGTCATCAGTGATGTCATCAGTGATGTCACTAACCATGTCATGAATGATGTAATATGTGACATCATCAGCAGTGGATTGCGGGTGCGCGATATATAGTTAGCGCATCTAACTATATATGGAATTTCAATGGTTTTATGCGAGTAAAATAAGGTTTTCTAAATGCAAATCCCTAACTATATATGGCCTAAAACCAATGGTTTTTTCATTGAATTTTCAAGGTTTTGTAAATGCAAATTCCTAACTATATATCTACTATAACCTATGGTTTTTTCTGTGAATTTCAATGGTTTTTTAATAGCAAATATCAAAAGCTGTCAAATGTCAAGTACGTGATAGGTAAAAACGTTTTCGTGTTTATGCACGCTGATGTGCTTTGAACGCTGCCCCCCCCCACTCCCCTCTTTTCTCTTAGTAGTACTCTCTCTTTGCAGATAGTGAACGGTAGTTAACGCAGACCTTTACCCCTGTTGTAATCCGTCGTACCTGCTTGTCTCTCCATTTGATTGATTATTATCCAAGCATTTACTGTTTTCCAATTGGTTCTCTTTGGATCATTCTCTATTTACAAACAAGCACAAAGTCGCAATACTCTGTTTAGTCTTTGCAGATAGTGAAAAATCGTGTAAAAAAATAAAAGTAATCGAGCAAAATCAGTAGACCACTAATTTGATCTCTTTTTTACCTCAGTAAAATACAAACATTAGGAACAACCCTTCATGAGAAATACGAAAATAGTGAAATGAACTGAGCTCCACACCATGAGGGCTGCAAGACAGCTCGACTCCGCCACCCACCCCGCCCAAAATAACGACAAACCCTATGCAAATATTATAAATATAGACAACACACCAGCAAAGAAACAGGGTAAAACATTTTATTAAATAACTATTTACATAACTATTTTATACTTTTTATTGCCCGATCCGGCTAGCTCAATCGATCGAGCATGAAACTCATGCACTGATAGCAAGCGTTGAGAGTTTGTAGAACGATGGCTTCAGATTTTCCACATACGGTGTAGTGGCGCGAACTGGGAGGGGGCGTTTGGATTCTACCCCTTCCCCAAATAAGATTTTCATACGTGAATGTTCGTTCATGCTTTTTGTCCCTGAGTTGCTTCCATGTCACTGCCTTACACAAATGGCATAAGTCCTGGTTGTTGAGTGCCATACTTCAGAGTTCTAAGCAGCTCTTGTAACACTGTTTAAACCTTATTTGCACCTGCTGCAGCTTCACTATTCAAAGTAAGTGGGGTCCATTTGTGGACCTGACTGCATTGGAAAACAATGTGATACGGTGCCTCCCTAAACCGCTTGACGGAGGCCCCCGAGGGGCGGTGAGATGGCGCGGACTGAGAGGGGGCGCTTGGCTCCTGCCCCCTCCCCAAGTCGTGTTGCCCTGGTGTGGCCTGAGATCGCCCCCGGCATAGGCGGCCGGCTCCCGGGGTCCGGCGGAATTTTTTCCCTTTTGATGACTCTTCCATTCTGGACCTTGTCCCACAATCCGTTTGACCTGAAGACACGCTGTGGTGGGGCGCCCCTTTACAGTTTTAGTTGCCATTCCGCCCGCTTTTGGTACTCTGTGCCTCTTCCGCCATTCAGCTGTTTACCGCCCGCTCTTGCGACTACAACGTCTCGCTCACCATGTAGTTGAGTTGCTCCCGCTCTTAAGATTTAACCGAACTTTTTGGACTGCTGAAAGCGGTTGAATTGAGAGCACCACCATCTCGTAGCTCCGTCGTGGCCATTCCGCAAGCAATCATGGCAGCCGCTCCCCACCGGAAGCCTGCGGGAGTCGACGGCCCCCAAGACTTTTGTACAATCTTCAAGGCTGAGGGGACGCTTTCGAGAATGGAACCCAAGCCCTGGCAGACAAGCGTCCGAGTTCCAAGGTGTCCCAGGGCCATTTTACTGGACCAGGCCCAAATCCGAAGAGCCGGCCGCCATTTTAAGAGTCCTGTGGAAGCCGCCTATCGCTGCACCGCAAGAGTGGGAGCAACTCAACTACATGGTGAGCGAGACGCTGTAGCCGTAAGAGCGGGTGCTAAACAGCTGAATGGCGGAAAAGGCACAGTGTAGCAAAAGCGGGCGGAATGGCGACTGAAACGATAAAGGGGCGCCCCACTACAGCAGACAAGCCTCCGCCATGTGCTTCAAAACTGCATATGTATCTCGTGATATCAAGGTTGGGCAACCAGTACACAACAAGCAGTTACGAGTCCCATTTACACCGGCACCATTTTGGGCGCGGCTGGGCAGGTCCAGGATCTAGTCAAACATAACATATGAGGCTGACGTCTCTGAAGCAGTTGACGAACAGCAGGACATAGCAAATAAACATGAAGTCTCTAAAGCTGTTAACTCACTGCAGGACAAAACAAGTAAACCTGAAACCTCTGGAATAATTGTCGCTCAAAAGAACAACACACAAAACTCTGTAGAGCCTGAAGAAAAAAAAACTGAAGGGCACTGTAGTTTCAGACACACTTAACACTAATGACTAAACAAAGATATCGTCTGTTTATGAAGCAGTTATCATCTTCACAGAATTGACAAAGAAGTGTGCAGACACCAATGCTATTAAGAAACACAAGGAAATCCTAACGCATCAGCATTCTCGGAAGAGGTTGACACAGATAACATCTTAAGGAACAAAGAAACACCTGTTCACTCTTGACACCCCAGGTGCTGTGTATGTTGCACTATAGTGCTGCATCGAGAAAACGGACAACCCTATTGATGTGGATTTTTCATTATTGATTATTGTAAAGAAATGGCGACTCCCCCCTTTAGCAGATTAGCTAAATGTTTGTGTAATTTAGGCATAAAAGTTATATTATTGTTGTTGTTGTTGTTATCGTTATAGTTCTGGTTAATTTCAAAAAATGGTTAAATATATTTACAGTTTTTGTTGCGTTCGTTATATTTAAAAGTTAATAAAGTTTTAAAATCTAACTTTGTTGGAGTGCTATATATGTTTAAAAAATCGGGTGAATGGGGCCTTGAATCGGGTTATTGTCATGTGTGGGCTTTGCAAGTGTACTGCTACAAGATCGGACATTTCAAACTCAAATGCACGTTCTTTTTCTTACCTTTCCGAAGCATAGAGCGCAATAGCAGGCAGAGAAAGGGTGATGCACGTGTTGAACACTGCCTGGCCTGGCAAGTTGCTGGCAGTGCCCCCCCACCCGCTCCTGAAAGAGGGCACACACACACCGCCGCCCCGAGTACTTCACAAATCTTTAAAAGACCATGCGCTTGTTCATGAGGCTTAAATGGTTTATCACCCCTTCTAGAACCCGTGCATCGACCCTCTGACGTTTCCTGGAAGAATTAGCACGTAACACAATGCCAAGCCCTGTCAGCTGAAACCCCCGAGAAATCATGGGGCATATTATCAAGGGGGTTTATTTCCGCTTTTTTGGCTTGACCGGGACATGTTTAAAAATTCCATTACGGCCCAACTCGAGGGACTACACAAGGTAGCACAGAACCCCGGGGTACCTCCCACAGAACGACGGGGATTTGGACCCCATCCGTCCGGAATGCAGTTGCAGAAATACGTGCCAGGGGAAGATCCCGACGCGTTCCTACTAAACTTTGAACGAGCAGCTAGAGCATGTGGATGGCCCGAGGAAAAATGGCCATTCTTTTTGGCTCCGCTACTGTCAGGTGAAGCACAAGCAGCATACCAAGTGGCCAACCATGCGGGAATAACTCCCTATGCGACCATAAAGGCCGTTATCCTGGACCACCTGGGGTTGGACACAGAGGCCTATAGACTGCGTTTTAGAAAAGAAAAAGGGGTAGCAGGGGAACACCCCAAAACCTTGTACTTGCGGTTAAAAATGGCCGCCGACAAGTGGTTGAAGCCAGAAAGTAGGAGCAAAGAGGAAATCATGTCCAGCATATACCTGGAACAGTTCATGGAAGCCTTACCATACGGCACTCAGCGTTGGCTCAGACAACATTCAGGCCTCACCGCTGAACAGGCCATAGAGATGGCTTCGAACTACAACAGAGCGATGCCACGAGCCTTACCATGGGATATGGACAAAGGCAACAAAGGACCAATAGGGGCGGCAAAACCTGAGAAAAAAACAAAACCAGCACAGGAACAGTGGAAACCTCGCCCCATAAGATATGAACCTCCAAGCCAAAGAGGTCCTCAGTGCTTTGACTGTGGAGAATGGGGCCACATAGCTAGAATGTGTCCCCGGAAAAGATCGACCGAGGAGCCGATGGAGGTTGGCTACATACCAAAGGCCGTGATGTACACAGCGGAGATGGGACCCTCCTTCTACGCCAGGGTAATAGTGAACAGTAAATGCATAAAAGCCCTTTTAGACTCCGGTTGCAAACAATCTGTTATAAAAGAGATACACGTACTGCCCTCCCAGGTGGGCCCTGACCTGACCGTACACATTAGATGTGTTCACGGTGACGTGAAACCGTACCCAGTGGCTCATCTTACTCTTAGGCCCATAGGTGGTGAACCTTGTAGAGTGAAGGTGGGAGTGGTAGAGTCATTACCTGAAGACCTAATCTTGGGGTTAGATAATCCTGATTTTTTGAATCTCTTCCGCAAACAGTTGGAAGCACCAAGAGAAGCTTTGTTATCCACTGAACCCTGGGAGACAGACCGGAGTTTTAAGTTTGCCCAGAGTAATGACCCTACGCTCCTGAATGCATGGGAAGCAGCCCATATCAATGAAACCACACCATCATCTGGGTATCCTAGATTTAAGATCATTAATGATCTGTTGTACAGGGAAGGGAAGGCAGGTGATTCCCCACAGCTGGTAGTCCCAAAGGACTTTAGAGACCAAATTCTGTTCTACGCACATACCCACCTAACTGCAGGTCATAGCGGTGCTGAGAAGACCCTACAAAACATCACAAGACTGTTCTTTTGGCCTGGCATTTATAAAACCTCCGAAGAGTACTGTAGACAGTGCGAGGTATGCCAAAAGAAAAACATGAGCAGACCTCCGGCAGTACCTCTCCAACCATTACCCATCATTGGCAACCCTTTTGAAAGGGTGGGCATGGACCTTATTGGCCCCCTACCTCGCACTTCTAGGGGACACACTTATGCCCTGGTTGTCGTCGATTATAACACCAGATTTCCTGAAGCTTTTGCTCTCAGTGCTCCGACAACCCGGAATGTGGCAGACAAGTTGATAGAATTATTTTCAAGGGTTGGGTTTCCAAGAGAGATCCTCACGGATCAGGGGACGCCCTTTGTGTCTAGAATGATGGCTGAGGTTTGTAAAACTTTAGAACTGAAACACATACGCACCTCTGCGTATCATCCCCAAACGGATGGGCTGGTTGAGAGATACAACCGCACTCTCAAATCCACATTAAAGAAAATGTTGGTAGCCGAAAACAAAGACTGGGACAAGTTGTTACCGTTGGCCCTCTACGTGCTGCGGGCCCAAGTACAGAGCAGCTTGGGATACTCCCCGTTTGAGTTGTTATATGGCCGCCAACCTAGGTCCTTATTAGAGATCACGAAGGAGGCCTGGGAAAAAGAAGGGGAGGCGGAACAAAGGTCTCTATTAGAGTATACCAATCAGTTGAAATCCCGGTTGGGTAAACTCAGGGACCTGGCATACTCAAACTTGGAAAGATCCCAGGTGAATCAGAAACACCAGTACGACAAAGGCAAGAAATGGCGGGTGTTGAACAAGGGAGACTGGGCACTAGTGCTTCTTCCTTCATCAAGTCAAAAATTCAAAAGTGAGTGGAAGGGACCCTACCAGGTCATAGAGACTATAGGCAAAACCACCTATCGATTGCAAATCACACCGGGAAGGCAACAAACTTTCCATATAAATTTGTTAAAAAAATGGATAGGACCCCCACCCAAGGCAGCAAACCTGACATTGCCGTCGGGGAGAGAGGGAACAACCCTCGATAAACTGCCCCTCAATCCTGAACTAACAGACCTTGAAAAGGAAGAACTAGTACAGGCTTTACACCAGTTCGCTCCGATGTTTTCGGATGTGCCAGGTCGCACTCATTTAGCCGAGCACTGTATAGAAACTGAGCCCGGCAAGGTGGTGAAACAGAGGGCCTACCGCATTCCGGCGGCCAGGAGAGCTGACGTAAAAAAAGAGGTCTTGGACATGCTACAATTAGGGGTCATCCAGCCGTCACACAGCAACTGGGCTTCCCCCATAGTGATGGTGCCAAAACCGGATGGGTCTACCCGGTTTTGTATGGATTTTCGCGCCCTAAATGCCATCTCTTCCTTTGATGCCTTTCCGATTCCACGAGTTGATGAACTTATAGAGAGAATCGGAGAGGCCAGATATATCACAACTCTGGACTTAACTAAGGGGTACTGGCAAGTGCCCCTACGAGAAACAGACAGGCATAAAACAGCATTTGCCACGGATGATGGGTTGTTTGAGTTTACAGTATTACCTTTCGGGCTACACGGAGCCCCAGCAACTTTTCAGAGACTTATGAACACTGTTTTAGCTCCCCACACCAAGTACAGTTCCGTGTACCTCGATGATATAGTCATCTTTAGCAAAACCTGGAAGGAGCATCTTAGCCATGTAACCAACATTCTACGGGCACTACAAAATGCGGGCCTGCACGTAAATTCAAAAAAAATCGAGGGCTGCTTTCCCTCGCGTAAAGTATTTGGGATTCATGTTGGGCGAGGGGGTCATCGCTCCTCAGGAGGAGAAAATAAAAGCAATCACCAACACCCCCTTTCCAACCACAAAAAAAGAACTGCGTGCATTCCTCGGTCTGATTGGATATTACCGACGGTTCATCATGAATTTTGCAGAGACCGCGGCTCCATTAACTGACCTCCTAAAGAACAATGCTAAAAACAACCTAGGGAAGAATCCTCCCTCAGAGGCCTGTTTAGCCTTTGAACAATTGAAAACAGCAATCACATCCAGTCCTGTATTGATACCACCGGACTTTAACAAACCCTTCTCCCTGGCCACTGATGCCTCTGACGTGGGGATCGGGGCCGTGCTATCGCAAACGGGGGATGATGGTTTAGAACACCCCATTCTCTTTATCAGTCGAAAACTGCATCCTAGAGAAAGTAAATACCCCACAATTGAAAAGGAGTGCCTGGCAATCCGTTGGTCTGTAGACAAGTTAAGGTATTACCTGGAGGGCAAGCCTTTTACCCTGTTCTCGGACCATGCCCCGCTTCAGTGGATGCAGCGGACCATGTCGCAAAACTCCAGGGTGTTGAGGTGGTTTCTATTCTTACAACCCTTTTCGTTCACCCTAGTACATAGGAAAGGGGTACACAACGGCAATGCAGACTTCCTATCGAGAACACCCATTCTCCCCGATCGGGAGAATCCTAGGGGGGAGCAGTGTAACGGGGTCGGGTTGGGCTACCAAGAGGAGTGGTGGAATCCTGATTGTACCCCTTCTGCTTCACAGACTACAACTACGAGGGGGGCCTGGGACGCGGAACGGAGTCGTCCACAGTTCCCTTTAAGTGGGCGTATGAGGACTTCCCGGAGGGCCAGCCTACCTCTGACGTCGACGATCCTGGATGGATGAAAACGGGGAAGGCCCTATACGCGGCGTGTGACGTCACCAGCGCACCGAGAGACGGAGAACGCGAGGAGAATCGAGCGGAGGAAGAAGACGAAGGAGAGGACGGAAGACGAAAAGAAGAAGGAGAGCCAGGAGGCCAACGACCCCGTGTTCCGCCGTGCCACGCTCCCGAGGGAGGAGTGTGGCTCAGCCAGGTACGGCGGCGTTGGGCGGCTTGGGTGGGGAGGAAGAGTTCCCCGTGTGAATAGCGTTAAAACCCCTGTACGTAACTTCCCTCTGTGTTTCCCGTTCCCTTAAAATACCTAGTCACCTACCTGAATCACACCTTCCCCACACCTTCCCCGCTCTCCTCACTCATTTCCCTTTTCCCCCGTCACAGCACTGAGTCACTTGCGTGTTTATACTATACACCGGTGTCCTTCACTATCACGGGTCCCATTAGGTGCAATACCTTGTCAGATAAAAAGACTAACGGCGTCCCTCTGTCCATTTCCTTTCTTACATGTGGATATAACGGGAGAGCAACGCCACAGTCTGGAACCCTACGGGAGTGACGACAACCGGCTTTCCAAGACGACATCACTTCCCTGACGACCAACTCTGAACAGCGGGACTTTCTCTGCCCTGCGTGCCCCGAAGATCACCACCACGGATAAAATAGAGTTTGCAAGGGAAAGACTGACATTCCGCACAAGACGCACGTTAAAAATAAAACCTAGTCTAAAAAGATATACGGGTCTCGTATCTGTTGAGCCAGAGTTTGTTACCACTGCAAGTGTTCCCAAACCCCCTGCCCAGCCTACAATCACTAATGACATGCAAAGTGGGCGTGCCAAGATTTTAGCGACTGGAAACAGTCCCTAACCATCGCTATCTCCTATTACCAACTTTTGGAGATATTCGCGCTAAGCGCAAATATCTCCAAAAGCTAACACCTGCCCTGAGCAGTTCTTAGCCATGTTATCCAATGGGAAGTGGATAACATGGCTAAGAGCATTTGCTGGATAATGCATGAATATCGCTGACTTTTCAACAATATTCATGCATTGCGGCCGTTTTTTATCGCATTTGCAATAAACCTTGCTAATAGCAAGGTTTATGTGCGATAAAATTCGCCGATGTGCGGCGATAATTTTTGTCTCTAAACAAGTTAGAGACAAAAATTATCGCTAGTTGTTGGTAATATGCCCCCGGATTTTTCCTTGCAGGAATCGGGAGGCGAAAGACTAGCACTGAAATCAGTAGTCTCACGCCTGAATCGGGAAGGTTGGCATGTCTGGATACTCTACAGCTGGGGCCATAAACTACATCCGCAGGGCTAGGTGATAGCCTAGGTCCGGCCTGGACAATCGGACACAGAGGAAGAGGAGTGTCAGAGGGTGCGTTAGTGAATAGGGTGAAAGGGAGGTGTCGGGCGGGCACAGGGTGTGATTCTCAGAGAAGAGCAGCGCAGATGGGGGGAAGTATATGGCCCATGCATGAGAGAGAGAGCGGGGGTGACCAGTGCGTGGGGGAGATGCTTGCGAGGGTGGGGAGCCATGCTGAGGATCGGCGGCGTGCAGAGAGTGGGCCTGGTCAAGGCATCTAAAATGGCTGCCGTGCACGACAAAATTGTGGCATTGGACAAAAAGGCAAGATGGCGCAGACAATGTTTATCAATAAGGATTCATTTATAACAAAATATTGACTCGCAGTGACAAAATGGTGGTCAACACTTCCTGATTTCCATCGAATCGAACGTTAACAAACGTCACGCAGCAAAAAAAAAAAAAAGCTCACGCACAGCCGCTGGAAGAGATGTATCAACATATATGAGCCTCCTCAGCCACCCTCAGGAAACATAGGGGATTAGGATACGTCTCCCGCACCCCCTTATACTTAGTAATTTAATTAAAACGAAGCACAAAATGGCGAATTACCGTTTCGCTACCAGTTTGCGGCCCAGTTCGCGGCCCGTGAAGCGCTTCTACCGTGAAAAATCATTTTTTTTTTATTTTCCCCACGAGACCCTTTAATAACCCCAACAACATTCCTAGGGGGTCAAGAGGGGTATACCTTGCCCCCTTTCAATAAATTCCCCCTTCGTTTTTCACCTCTTCTTCTCTCTCGATCCTACCGAGAGATAAGATGGCGGCCGCTCCGGACTGTTTAGAATGTTGACAGACACCGGAGAGCCAATCAGCTTTCTGCGCGCAAAGTTCCGTTTCGCGAAAAGTAAGCGAACCGGACCGCAGCCCGGAGCGCTGTTACAGATATATATCTTGTTTTGAACGTTAATTTCTCAAAAACTACTGGAGCACATATCTTGAGACCTACAGACAACTACTCCGGTTTCCTTCATTATGGAACTGGCAGAAATGGCAATGAAAGACAATTACTTTAAATTTGAGGATACCATCTACCTCCAGACCTCTGGCACCAGCATGGGCAGTGTTTTTGCGCCTAGTCTGGCGAAACTCTATGTTCATGCACTAGAGGAAACAAAAATACTGCACCAAGACAACCCATACTATGTATCGCTCCGCCTGTGGAAGCGATACATAGATGATGTCTTTGTTATATGGAGAGGATCTGAGGCCAGTCTGTTAGAGTTCCACAATTGGCTTAACAACTGTAATGAATTTCTGAATTTCACCTTAGAGTTCAGTAGAAAGGAACTACCTTTCTTAGATCTCTTGATAGTGGCCACAGAAGAGGGGTTAAAAACGGAACTGTACAGGAAACCAATGGCACGCAACGCTCTTCTGAGCTACGAGAGTTGCCACCCTCGGGCGCTCAGGGATAACCTGCCCTTTGGGCAATTCCTGAGACTCAGGAGAAACTGTTCGACAAAAGAGTCATTCGAAAAACACTCTGAGACACTCTCGGAATACTTACGAGAAAGGAAATACCCAGCCAAAATCATCCGCCAGTCGAAGAAAAGGGCCGCTAACAATAACAGGGATGCCCTATTGGAAACTATTCCGAAAGAAAGATTCAACAGAATGACCTTTGTGAACACTTTTCACACAAGATCCAATGATGTGCGAAAAATAATAACCAAACATTGGTCTATTTTGAATTCCAGTGGAGAAACTTTACCACCACCACTGTTTGCCTTCAAAAGAGGACCGAACACAAAAGACCACCTAGTTCACACTCGTCCCAAAACAAAACAATCTAGACAAGTGGGAGCACTTTGGGACCTACCGCCGGTACAAGGACACCATCCGTGTGGCAGTTGTTCGGCATGTCCACAAACCACCAAGTCCACCAGTGTGGATATCGGAACTATGCGCCCATGGCAACAGCGTAAGTTTACGAACTGTAACAGCGAGAATACAATTTACATGATCACTTGCCCGTGCGGAAAGAGGTATGTGGGAATGACAACCCGTAAAACCAAAATAAGGATTGGCGAGCATAAGAGCACAGTTCGCTGTCGGAAGCAAGCAACTCGCCTGACAGCCCACTTTCTGGAAAAAGGCCACGGTCCTAGTGAGTTCAAGTGGACAATACTCGAACAGCCGACAATACCCGAACATTGCCCTGATGTCGGAAAGTTTCTGTTTAAAATAGAGCAGAAGTGGGTGTACAAATTAAACAGTGACAAGGATGGCCTGAACGAACCTATACTATGGATGTCATTATGAAACCATTGAGCCATTATCCATCTTTTCCAAGTTTCCTTGTCACCAAAACTACGACTCCCAGAATGCACCACACTGGCTTCAGTCATATACCCGCCCTTTTCTCTTGTTCGGTGCCTCCCCAGAACAGTCCAGAGGGACGCTTGGAGACACCGACGGAGAGGTGAGAGTGTGGTTACGTAATCTAGTTTGACAACCCTGATCGCTATGAGCACCTAACCTGACAGCGTTAGAAGTCTATACTTATATAACTACTCCGGTACGGTACCGATGACATTTTGAAAACTTATAAGCTGTCTCTCATGTTATCGGAGACACACATGATAGTTCTTTTGCCTTGTTTTTAACGGAATCGGTTGAGTGTCCCTGTGATTATGTTTTGCTAAACAGAGCGGTGCTCCTATTCTACCTGAGCTGCTGCCAGGTGAGGTGAGGCGCCATCCCCACAAGTTCTGGGTGAGTGTTATCACGTCTGTTTAAATGTTAATACGTGACCACTAGAATAGCACGATGTATTTAGTGCATTCTCTAATATGTGTAATGTTTTTCTCTTTTCTTTGTCTCCTATGTGACTTTTGTAGACTGTGGTGGAGATTCTACACCTGCTTTTCAGGTGAAATTTTTCCCTTTTAAACTTCACTTATTAATTTGCAAGCAGTAGCACCATCTAGGTCCTGACGAATGCATAAGGAAAATCTTCCGATGGTATGCAGAAACATGTTGACCTCCTGCTGGTAGATATTCTGTCAAATCTACCTTTCACTTGTTTTTAACCTTGGGGTCTGAGAGATACTAATAAATCACTTTTCTACTCAGTTTCACCCAATTTTATCCACTTATCACTTTACACTCACTGCACTGCTTTCCCTCAGGTGTACAAACTTTTGCTTAAAAAACACCATATTTTGATACCATCACACAAACATTTTACATCGGTCTCCCCACTATTCACACCTGTTAAAGTGTGATTGATCTTGTATACTAACTCCTGGGTAAGGAGAACCCACATGATGTAATAATGGTGGTACAGAACGGCAACTGATGGGAAAAATTCTTACCCATGTTGCATGCCGTATATATGAGTAGTTAAATGTTTTTCACATCTGAGTACACACAGTCTACTTCATATAGTCACTGGTTGAAAGGTCTAGAGTACAAACATTGAGTGGCGACTCCTGGACACCCTTTGTTGTTATAAGCACATATCTTGAGACCTAGCAAAGGCACATCGGGCTAACAGTCCCTACAATTTTGCCAAGTTTCGTGCAAATCCATTCAGCCGTTCGAGCTAAAAGTGAGTCCAACCGCCCTATGGAAATTAACATGGGAAAAACGCGTTTTGGGACCCCCCTTTTTTCTCGGCCCCCCCTCGACAAAACCCCCCCCAAATTTTCAAGGGCTGCTCAGAAATAAAATGTGCCATTTTCCTGAAAATTTCAGCCGATTCCGTCCACAAACGCCAAAGTTATTAGACATAGAATTTTCAGAAATCCCATAGGGAAAAAATCCTAACTATATATACCTACTGGCGACCGCCAGTAGGTAATATATATATATATATATATATATATATATATATATATATATATATATATATATATATATATATATATATATATATATATATATATATATATATATATATATATATATATATTTACATTAATATTTACAACACATGAATTTTAAATCAATGATTATTTTATGTATTAATATTTATTTTTTTAAATGACAGATAATATACATTACATAAGTAAGAAAGTAAATTCTTTATTGTTCGGTTAATTAAAACCATTACAATACGGGAAAGATGGCGGCCGGCTGCTGAGTCCGGTCGGGAGCTCCGTGCCTGAGCTCCGTATGCGGCTTTATGTACAATAAGGTTGCTGACGAATTTCTTGATGCTGAGATTTTGAAGAGTCCGTGATACCCCTGCGGCACCCACATATTCTTGATGTTGGACTGAAAATGCAAGGCTTTGCGTGACCTTGGAAACCCGGTTGCAGCTATCGAGGGCTGTCGGCTTTAATGGGCTTTAACGGGCGGGGTGATAGACGCGGAGGACGCGGTAAATGCAGCGGATTCTGTAGCGGAGTTTGCTTCTTTTCCTTTTTTTTTTTTTTTTTACATCTTTCCTCACGTTCCTCACGTTGTGGGCAGATTACAGACAGCAGATAAAAAAAGAAAATCTGAACTCGACGATTACCTGCTGTGTGTTTACCGATGCTGACTCCACTCAGCGCCAGTGCTTTGGATCCCCATTCAGCCTCCGCCATCGGGACAGAGAGCTCCGGTGAGAGGCACCTATCAATCAGTGATTCGGACCTCGATTTAGAGTTCTCAGCTGGCTCAGATACTGTAAAGTGGGAGGTAGCCCTGCGTGCTCGTCGAGTCTGCAGGAAAGTGGCGAGCCGATTTTCCTTTTGTGCCGGAGGTAAGGTGGGGACTGCTGCAGCGTTTAGAAACAGGGCATATTGTTCAGTGAGGTATTTTGATTTCGAGACATCCGAGACTTGCTCCTGTTCCTCATTTGACAATTCGGTTAGGGGGGCTCTACATAAAAGATACAATTTAATTGACTCGGCTGACCTATCCCAGCTGACTTACCAACTAGGAGCCTGTGGGAGTAGAAAAGTGTTTCAATCCCTTCAGTCACAACTGCAACTGCAACTACAATTTCAATTACAATTGCAGCATATCGCTATAGAGAGATTGACTGGAACAAAAGTGGAGGGTCAGAAGGAAAGCACAATTTGCGCTGTCACACCCCCAGTAATCCCAGAGCTAGCAATACAGTCTTTACAAGCAAGAGTTCTTTTCAACAAATCCCCCTCAGGTGCAGACAGAATTGAACCCGTAGTTGCTGACATTTCTGATTTGGATACTAATACTGACCATCATACTGATTTGTGTCAGGAGAAGTCCTCCTATTGTTTAAGGAATAGGCTGTTCCTTAAAAAATCAGCTCTCCCGGTTGTTAAACAAACAGTAATCCCGCGAATTACAAAGAGAGTTTCGCGCAAAGCCCCTAAATCAGATAAAGGGTTACCAATAAATAAGAAAGGAACATCGGAGGCTAGGCAGGAACTAGCGGAAAGAAGGAAAAAATCTGCAATAAAAATTACACCCTCTTTGAGGACTTATTTTAAAGTGCAGGATAAACCTCAAGATAGAACACACTCTATATCTGCCATGGAAAAGTCCGCCTCACCAGAGCTACCAATGTTTCCTCAGCCACTAATCGAGGATATAAGTGATCCGGGAATTTTTCTGTCTGAATTCTCAATGAAGGAAATAGAAAGTCAGGATCTTGGGGAATCCGATATGATGGCTCAACCTCAGAATCAAACTGCTAGTCAAAACCAGTCTCTCATTACGAATACTCCTCTAGACCCCTTTGGAAATGAATCTGTCTCGGCCCCTGGTTGTTCCACTATGCCGAGTACTTCGGAGCTTGAGAATGTTACAAATCCTGTATCCCCTGACGCTATCACTCTGGATATATGTAACACTAACCCTAACCCTGACTCTAACCCCGACAAAGCTGATAATTCCGCTAACTCTGCTAAAAATCTCTGTGAGTCTAGCAGCAGTAGTATGGAGATACTTATGGAAAAAATGTTTGCAGAGATGACATCCAGATTTAGGATATCAGAAGATAATCAAACCAGACTTCATGAAAGGTTTGAATCTCTGGACTCAAAGTTACTGGCACTAAACGAGAGAGTCTCTACAGTAGAAGCTGTAGCTGTGGGTCTGACGAAGAGAGTGGAAGCATCAGAGAAAAATATAAGAGATTTAAGAGCAAAGGACAAAAGTATGGAGGAAAAACTGGAAGCCTTGGAGAACCAGTCTAGGAGGTCAAACTTGAGATTTCTCAATGTGCCAGAAGGCAGAGAAGGCTCAGATGTAAAGAAATTTATTATCTCCCTACTAGAGGAATACTTCCCTTGGTGTAAGTCTTCAGACCTAGAAAATGACATCCAGCGGGTTCACCGTGACCCTTTTGGGAAACCTAAAGAAAGAAAGAACCCCAGGAAAATTCTGGTGAATTTCAAATCTTATAATATCAAAGAAAGGATTCTGAGTGAGGCTCTTAAAACCGGAACTTTTAACAGAGATGACTGGTCTTTTAGAATTCGATCTGACATTGCAAAGGTAACTCAAGACAGACAGTGGGAGTTGGGCCAAAAAATGCCCAAATTAAAATCACTAGGGGCAACAGTTCAGATGAAGTTCCCGGCCTCACTTAGAATAATGTGGAGAAACAAGATGTATAATATAAAAGATCCTCTAGAGGTTGATAATTTGATAGCTCTAATGCGGGACCAGATCCAAATACAATCTCAAGCCCATTCCAAGGCATAAAACTAAATGCACTAGTTGTGGGAGATCACATTTATAATGATTCTATGAAATCCAACTCTACATTTGAGATATACTGTTCACACTAGCATCCTTATCTAGTCTTTTTTCTTTTCGGGCACGGAGCTCAAAGAGGGCCATAATTAAGGCCCAAAGGAAAGGGAGGCTTTCCCAGGGAGGGTGTGTGTCTCCCCGCCCCTCCTTTTTTCCTTTCTTTTCTACACTTTTTGTAAATACTCACGAACACAAGTGGCTGTCAGCCACTGTAAAAGGGGAGGAAGGAGTGGAGGGGGAGCACATGGGGTTTGGGAGCAAATTAGGGAAAAAAAACAAAAAAATTTCCTCATCGCAAAATAGAGGAGAAAATCGGGAACCAGATGATCAATAAAAAGTGCCATATACCTTACAGAGTAGGATGGAAAAAAATTTGAAGAATACAAAAATACTTACCTGGAATGTTAATGGGTTAAGAGTCAAGAGCAGAAGAAGGAAAATCTTTGAATACTTAAAACTTGCCGACAGCGAAATATTAATCCTACAAGAAACTCACCTAATGAAAAAAGAATGGGAAGAGATCATTAAAACTCTATATTGGGTCGAAGATTACGTCTGTACTGATCAACAATGCGCCTCAAAAGGGGTTGTTATCCTTATTAAAAAATCCCTGAAAGCAAAACTACTATCCTCCGAGACAGACCCTAAAGGGAGATGGGCCACGGCCAAGATAACTTTTTTCAACAATACCTTTATTCTAGCCGGGTATTATGGCCCTAACATAGACGACCCCACCCCGTTACAATCTTTATATTCCCACTTAATCTCGGTAAATCTTCCTGTGATCCTAGGAGGTGACTTTAATATAATCTTAAACCCAAACACAGATCGGATACCAAAAGGGAAACATAACACCTTGCCCAAAATGAGAGATTGGCTGACAATATATAAAAGAGATCTAAATCTCATTGACGTATGGGACCAAAAGGGCTCCAAACAGGATAGATTTACTTTTAACAATAAAAAACTGAGAACACAATCAAGAATCGACTATTTCCTAATAGATCAGGGTCTTGTAGAGAATACTCATAAATTGTCTCGCCTCCCCGCTCATCTATCAGATTATTCGGCTGTTCAAATGACATTAAAAATAAATGATGTTAAAACTTTATCAAGATGGACTTTAGACCGCTCGATCCTTCTGGATACTACAATAATAGATTTACTTATACAAGAGACAGAGCAGTATTTTCACGATAATACTGGGAGTGCTTCACCCCAAATGATCTGGGATGCATATAAGGCAGTAATCAGGGGTAAGATTTGTAGCCTGGCAATACATAAATCAAGAGAGGCAAAAAAAGAGACCAAGAAAATGGAAGAAAATATAAAAAATTTGGACAGACAGATCTTGCTAGATACTTCCTTACCGAGATGTCAAGAATTATTGAGAGAAAGGCTCAATCAGAAGGAAAAATTATCATCACTATTGGAAAGGAAAATTAGAGAGAGATGGGAATGTAGTAAACTGGCCAATTACGAGTATGGAGAGGGTTGTGGAAAGATGCTCGCATGGAAACTTAAATCAGATCAAGTTAGAAATAAAATAAATTACATTCACCCAACAGACAATTCTCAAAATGGGTTTGAAGAGAAAATAATAAAAGAAGAATTCTCGGCTTTCTTCACAAAGCTCTACACTGAGGATTGCAACCCAAAAATTGAAGAAATAACTAACTTCCTGCAAACACAAAATATTCCGGTTTTAACCTCTGAGGAAAAAATAATGTTAAATGGTGAAATAAAATCAGAGGAAGTTGCCCAAGCGATTAAAGAGCTAAAAAGAGGAAAAGCAGCAGGGCCTGATGCCCTCCCTAACGAATTCTACTTAAAGTTAAAAGATACGCTGGTCCCCCACCTAACAACACTAGTCAACCAGATTTTTACAAATCATGCTAAAATTCCGGAATCATGGAACGACGCCATCATCTCCATCATATTAAAACCAGGAAAAAATCCAAAGCAATGCGAATCTTACCGCCCAATATCCATATTAAATTGCGATTACAAGATTTTTACACAAATCCTAGCAAAAAGGTTAGGGAAAATAGCGGGGACTTTAATAAATTCAAATCAGAAAGGCTTCATGGCAGGAAGGCACTTACAAGACCTCGCTCATGAGTTAATCGCAACAATTGACATTTCTATAGCAGAAAAAATTCCTCTATCAATAATTACAATAGACGCTGCTAAAGCATTCGACAGAGTAAATTGGTCCTATCTTAATGAAGTACTAAAGAAATTCAATCTAGGGGAAAACATCGTAAAGGCAGTAGGCAATATTTATAATTCGCCCAGAGCTAAAATACTAATTAATGGCCACCTAACTAATAACATCCGGATAGGTAGAGGTACTCGCCAGGGTTGCCCCCTCTCCCCTCTACTCTTTAACTTTTATATCGAGCCAATTGCAGAACATCTTAGAAATCTTCCTTTAATCTCCCCATTTTCTTACCAAGGGTGGCACAAGAAAGTCGCATTATATGCAGACGATCTTATGATCTTTACCGCAGACCTAAAGGAGGCTTTTAAAACAACAGAAGAGACCTTGTTACTTTGGAAGGATATCTGGTTATCAGATAAATCAAACAAAAACTGAAACCATAAGCTGGAATGAAAACTTCATATCCCCATTTAGTAAAGACAAAATAAGATACCTGGGTATTGATCTGGTAAAGGAGATAGACAAAATTACTCAAATAAATCTACATAGGGTAGAGGTTGAAGTAAAAAAATTACTGAATGTCTGGAGAGCTCTGCCCTTAACATTCCTAGGGAAATCAAATATCATAAAAATGGCAATCCTACCAAAATTCACCTTCATTTTTAACGCTATCCCGCTTGAGTTTAATAGAGATAAGATAAAAAAGATCCAGGGAGACTTATCTAGCTTCATATGGTCATCTAAAAAACCAAGAATTGCATGGCGTAAACTAAGAAGATCAAAAGAGCAAGGAGGAATAGCAAGCCCAGACCTACTAGAATATTGTAGAGCCTTCCAATTTAAAAGTAGTAGGGTATTGTTGGGTCCATATGAAAATTACCCATTATTCTTATGTGTATTAACAAACAACACCAGCCACTTTCTATACAAATTTGGCCATCCTAAGTTCTTTAAAAAAATTAAATTAAAGGTCCTGAAATCCGCCGCAAGAGCTTGGTACTGTATCAGATCTACGTTGGATATCCCCTTTTACAGTGAAAAGGCCCCGATCTGGGATTCTCATACCACACCAGACTGCCTTAAGGATAGTTTAGCAACATCGCTAAGATCAGCAGGAATAAAGGAATGGGGTCAACTCCTGTTCCAGAATAATTTGCTGGACTGGGATATATTATCTCAGAGTACGAACTTCACTCTTTCTAAATTTAAATACTACCAACTACAGAGTTGGAGTAAGTCTCTCAAAGAAACTAGAAAAGGTAATATGGTCCTGGAGAAGAAGATGCTGACGTCTAAATCATTTTTGAAAGAAACTTCCTACTGGTACTGGGCCTTAATCTCGGCCGGGGAGGAAGAGTTCCGAATTCCAGAAGACATCTGGGGAAAAGATCTGCCGACGCTGGATACAAGTAATATATGGCAAGTATCTATGAGCATGTGCTGGTCAATTGTAACATCTGCTGCTCTTAAAAGAAACCATTTGCTCACTGTACATAGAGCCTACTGGACTCCGAAAAGATTATCCAAATTTAACGGGGCCACAGTGAAGAATTGCCCAAAGTGCGGTCTGCAGAGGGCTGACGATTTACATATGTTTTGGCGTTGTCCCAGCTTGGATGCCTTTTGGAATGAAGTGGGTACTACTTTAGAAGGGGTATTTGGAAGACAACTCTCTGTAAGTATGGACTTAGTTATTTTTGGGATCTCAAGAACAATTGTGGGAAGGCCTCTTACTTAAGACCAAGAGAATTTACTTTTCATTCTGATTCTCTTGGCAAGGAGGGAGATCTGTGTAAAATGGATAACTCCGGTCCCTCCTACTCACAATGAATGGTTGGCCTCAATTTTGAAAGTGTTTAATTTAGATAAAAATAAGAGGTACGCCTCAAAAAAATATAGATTTTGGGATCTGTGGGAAGAATACCATAAGTAATGAAATAAAGAGTGTGGTGAATATATTGTCTATTTTGAAACTTGAAGGCATTACTCTTGGCTCTCCAAATCACCTCCTTTGTATGCGGTCCAATGATTACGCTATCGCAACAATGATGAGAAAGGCTTGTAAGAGTAGCAAAAATGGCTAGCTCAACCCACTATAAACAAATATGCCTTCTCCCTATAAGTATGTGGACGTAAAGGGTTTCCTCTCTCACGGGTGTCACGAATATCGAGAAGGATCCCTGAAAACTCCAGACTTTTAAATGTTGCGTAATGAGGACTAAAAAAAAAAAAAAAAAAAAATACGTAGCATTCTGAAGCATTTAAAACAAACTTTTAGGGCTGTAATAAGGAATAATAAATAGGAAAAAGGGGAAGGGAAAGAAATATAAAAGGAAAAGTGTGAAGACTATGTAGCAAAGAGTCTATCACCAGTTTCAGTAAACTTTTCCTGAGCACAAATTTGTCTTTCAGACAATGTTTTTAAGTCTCAATGAGGATCCGGCCTATTGCAGCGGCCCTCGTATTTTCACGAAACTGTCCAGGAATTTTACTGATCTGCAGATCAGTTGGGGATCGCTGAGCATAGAATCTGGACTATTGTGGATCGGCAGGTGCGGACTCCTTGCTCGGTGAATTTATCCTTAAGCCAGTACCGCCGACCTTGATACATAGCTGGACAGATGCAAACTATGTGTATAATGTCTTGTTTACCTGCACCACAAAGGTCGCATTCCGTTGTTTCTTGTGGTCTCCATTTAGGTTGGTCTAGTCTTGTGGGCAGAATGCCCAGCCTTAAATGGAGAAATTTACGTTTGAGGGTCAACGAGAATGCAGTGTCTAAATAGAGTGCTGGGGCAGGCCTTGTATACGATTTAATAGTCATCCAAGCGTGGGTTCGGGTACTAAAAATTATTTTGTCATTGAGGAACGAGTGTTTCTTAGCAATCCTTTTAACCACCTGGTTAAACGAAGGAACTGGCAGTTTTGTTTCCCACAATGTTCCCAGTTCAGTTGCCTCTAGTGAGAGCTTTAGGTACTTTGAATACTCAGAGTTCGGGCTTGTCTGGATCGCTTCCCAGAGTGCACCGCTCATTTTATTCTCCTTGTTCCTCCAGACATTGTACCAGAATTTGACGGCCTCGTATTTTTTCAGTAAAACTTGAGATTGTAATCCGAATTCTAGTCTAACTTGTGCTGGAGAAGAATTGTTCGATAACAAGAAGACCAGTTTGTAGACTTTGGTTTGTATTTTGTCCAGGAGGGTGGCGCTTTTCCCGTGGTGCAAAACACTCCCATATGCTATTGTAGGCAATAGTTTTGCTTTCATTGCGATTAGCAAAGGGGAGACAAGAGGACCCTTTAGCTCGACTGCCAAACTGGCGAAGGTGTGCAGTAGGGTGGCCCCTTTTCTTTCTATGACTTTGAAGTGCACTAGGAAATGTAAGCACATGTCTAGGTGTACCCCCAAATATTTGTAGCTGTTTACTGATTCCAGCTGATCATTATTTATTAGAAAGGTTGGCGGGTTTTCGCGTCGTCGTGTTATAAGCATTGTCTTTGTTTTTCTGATATTTATTGTTAACAGGTTCCTTTTTGTGTAACTGAACAGGTCGTCTAGCAGGCGTTGAAGGCCGATTCTTGTCTGGCTCAACAGTACCACATCGTCCGCGTACGATAAGTGCGTTAGACGAAGGGTACTTAACCTGGGCGGATGCGCGTTGACCTTGTCTAGGCTTTCTGCCAGGTCGCTCATAAATAAATTAAATAGATGTGGGGCCAAGACGCATCCTTGCATTAGTCCATCGGCGGTGTAGATCTTCCTGGTCAGGCGACGCCCATTATCGATTTTTACCTGCATCCAGGTTTCGGTGTGGAGGTTAATAATGGGCAAGAGGATTGAGTCCGGTAGGCCCTGGTGTTTTAGTTTTGCCCATAGCATTTGCCTGCCTGTTGACGCGGTCAAATGCCGCCTTGAAGTCCACAAAACAGGTGTAAAGCTCCTGGGAATTCTTTAGACTTTTCGCGGCAATAAGGCATAGGGACATGGCATTCGTCATTGCTCCCATGCTGCTGCGAAATCCGGTCTGGTTCAGTGGTATTTTACTGTTCGTCTCTGACCATTCAGCCAGGTCTGCTAGTATCAATGACGCATAGTATTTTGATTCGGCATCAAGGAGGGCTATCAGGCGGTTGTTGTTCGGATCCTTACGGTCTCCGCCTTTATAGATTGGATTTATGATCGCCCCCCTCCAGCTCTCGGGAATGCCACCTGTATTGGTTACCGTTCGAAACAGTAAGTTAATTTACTAGCCCAATACTGTGGGTCCTCTTTGTAGATGGCTTGTGGAACGCCGTTTGGACCTGGGGCACTGTCTTGCCTGCTTTTTCCGATTATTTTTGAGATGCTTTGTTCAACGTCTTGCCTGGGGCATGATGCCATTGTTCCATGGACCTTTAAGCTGTTCCCTTGGTGAGCTGGGGCAATGTCTTCCCGCTCTGGGTTACATTACATTACTATTTCAATATATATACCTTTTTTAACGATATTCTGTTCCATGATATTTTTACAAAATATTTTGGTAGCTTATGTAAACTCAAGGATTTTGTAGACAGTATTTTTGACACAATACTATAGTGTACCAATATTGTTGTTCTTGATATTCTGGCACACAACCAATAAGAGTATATGAGAATAATATTACTAAGAACATAGCTATTCAAGATATAGTTATCTACAGTTATAAGTCAAAATAAAACACCAATGAGAGCACAAAAAACAAAGATATGGAAATACTCATATAGGATGGCAGTGAAACTGGTTATCATAAGGACATACCTGTGTTTTGTCTGGCTGCTTTAGAGACAAGGCCTATGTGCTGTAATATTGCATTAGTAAGTATTCCAGGCCCAGCTGTATCAAACAATTTACTTGAAACAGTGATTGTAAGTGAGGAAAGACGTTTACAAGAAAATAGGTAAATACAGCCATTTATGGGTGTTTGAGGCTGTGTTTGAGTGGTCTGTGTGTGACGCTTGCAAAACAGTGTAGGTCAGGGAAAGAACAGAGTTTGGTGAGTGCTTGTAGATTCAATTTTAGGGACAGAGAGAGGGTTCAATTCATGTCTGGTGTAACATTAGGGTTGTATGCAACAGGCAATATTGGGGGGGTACACTGTAGAAAGAACATACTTCTCGAGTGTGGTAAGGCACAGCTGGAATCCAGATGTGCCTCCAGAATGAACTTTAGTGAACTGAATCATGGAGAACATCTCTTTCACTCACTCATGTTGCCATTTCTTCTAAATTTCCCCACGGTGCGTCCCTCCTTTGCCAATTCAATTGTAGAGTCTGTCACTTTTGACCACAAGCTTGCCTTCTGTGGTCCATTGAGGGCGAAAGAAGGAAGCACAGTTGGTTTGTTTGTAGTATTTTACTACAAATATCACTGCAAGGGCTGCCTCCTTCACAGTAACATTCCTCTTCCTCTTCAGAGTTGTTGTCTGCATCATGGAGGCAGAGTGTGGCTCCTGGGTGTCGACAGAGTCATGTAGTCCTATAAGAAAAAGTTGCACCAAAGCCTGTGGGCTGTATTTATGTGTTTTTCAGTGCATGGATGTCAGTTGTGTGTGATTTCGATCATATGTTTAAAATGTGCCTATTCCCTTTCTTTCAGAGGTCCCCACTTTCTTGGTGGAGGCCTCCATCTTCGTGGTGGAGGTCACTGCCCCAGTGGCAGACATATGAAGGCAAGTAGGTGAATCAGAAAATATGGTTGTAAATGTACAAATAGTAACTTTACTGCCATAAATTAAGCTTTAGGATATGATGGGATGGAGACAGGCAAGGCTACACCTAGATGTAAATCGAGACTCAGAAAGGATGAAATAGCAAAAACGTGTAGACTTACACATAGGTGCAAGAGTAGTTTTACATATATCTACGAATGTAAATGTACATTTGTGAGTAGGCCCCTTAATTTGCATATTCCGAAAATTAAAACATTTCGCTCCATAGGAGGTTTGCACAAAAACTCTTGAAGACCTCTGAACACGAGTATAACGAGAAAATAAGATACATATTATCATACAATTGAATGTCTTTCTTTCTATTATAAAGTTATTTTGCCCTTTGAATGGGTATTTTGAACCAGGCTAGTAACGCATGTGCTGGGTTGCCAGCAACGAACAGGAAAGTAATAGCCTGGCCTTTTTTTAGACCTTTTTTTCAGTCTTTATTGCCTCCCATGAGCCACTTAGGTGAAGGAGCAAACTACTTCAGTGCCAACAGGCCCACTTCCTTTTTACTCACGTGTGCCAAGAAGTGCAGTCCTCTGCACAGGAGGACCCTGCAAGAGTCCATGAAGATAGTGGCACCTTCTTTATACCCTAAATTAGAGGAAAGAATATCATTCTTTTAAACCAAGGCTTATGGTTTATACTGCAGCTTGGCTCCAGACTTCCTGCGTTTCTTGTTTCATTTCACTGCAGGAGTTCGGAGCCAGATTAAAATTCCCTCGGGGAAGGGAGGTGCCCTCTGGGACACTCACATATTTGCGTGGGGAAGCGGGAGATAAGGATCTGTAAAATGCTGTCACCCAAGTAGATCGTTTATTCAAAGCTTTGGTGTCCGTTTCTCAAAGAACAGCGACCAGCACACTTAAGGCTGCTATTGAGATGCACATATTAGCCTCAGAAGCAACATTCAGCTTGCTTTCGCTAAGTAAATGTTTGCAGGTTTAAATGGTAGTCGTTTTGTGTGACAGTTCTCATGCTTCACATAGATAAACAATATGTAAAGCAATATAACAACTGCATTTTAAATGTTGAATATTCTACCACGGTTGCCTTGTGCTTCATTTTGAAATGCTTTCACTTTGTGGTAATGATAAATGTAATTGTTCCGTTAAGTTTGAAATGTATATTTCATGTTCATGGGGTATGATTTACAGTTGGGGGAAATGGCCTTGGATGTGCTCATACGTGTGTTTGTGTGCAGGGGACCTGGTTGTGTGATGCGGCCTACAAGTACACATCTGTGTAAATGGGGGGTTGCATGATCTGTACCCCGGCCGGACCCCACGAACATCTGTTGCACTGGAGAAGGCGCTTATGTGCAAAAAAGCAGAATGTTGTGCAAACGCATTACTAATGGGATTTCATTTCGACTCCTGCTTTAGAGCACACTGGTTAAAACATTTCCGAAGTTACTAAACTGAAAGAAATTGCACGTATCCCATCATGTAATAGAAAACAAACACTTGTTTAAAACTCGTCGTTACTAAATAGGAGTTTCTCAGAGGTGTTGTAGCCGTCTGCAAAGCCTTTTGACCTCATTTAAATGTGCATTAAAAGCTACGAATATCACATTTAAAACATTATATATATATATATATATATATATATATATATATATATATATATATATATATATATATATAATTAATGTCACACGTTGGAATGGGAATTGTACACAATCAATGCATACCGGTACCATTGAGCAGATACTTTTGATGCACGATTCTGAGTAATAAGTATGAAAAACAATGTATTTGACTTATCGAAAAACACAATTAGTGCCCTATTGAAATACTTACTTGTAGCGTCAGATATCACAATTTTTCTTATTTGGCAATTCCTCATACCTTACACTATGCAATTTTCATCAGAAGCAGCCATTAAGCACCCCACCTATGGACAGAGTTTTGCACTTCAATTTATTCAGACATTTTCTGGGGGCAAACCTCTATAAATACATTTCATTAGAACATAAAGTGCACAACTTTTCATTGTGCCTGCTACTGGGTTGGCTTCCCCGATTTGCCCTGCCCTTTCCCAAATTCCCCATCTGAGCATATGCCTTTCTCTTCCTTTCCCTCACCTATCAATCATGTGCAAAGCTGAAATTTGATTTCTCTCCCTGCAGTAATCTTAGATGAAACATTACCATAGGGGTCAGGTCAGTCTGAACTTTACCATAGATAGTTCATTTGCTTTTTTAAGAGCAATATTACAACACTTTCATTGACACTTACCCCCATGGGTGAAAGTTCCTGCAGCAGTCTCTTGTTTCCAGTGAGTTGAGCCAGCTGTAATCTATTGCAGTTACATTTACAAAATATAGTCGTGTAAATCACCGAGAATATAATATTTTAAACACGTTGTATCACTTTGGTATTAAAGCTCGTTCACCGCTGCGATGTTGTAATGTGTACTTTTATCTGTTTCTGCACGGAAAAATACAGTGTTCTGTGATTTTCCTTCAACCAATTGAGAAGTTTATTTTTTTGCTGAGTTTGCTTGGATAAATGAGTGGTCAATTATGTGCATGTTACTGTTCTTCTAATAAGCTTCTGCACCCTGGACCTGAACAGAATACTCACTGTAACGCTTATTCTAATAAATCGGGTTTACATTGTGCCTGCTACTGCAGTTTAAGTCAAACCGTCTTCATTGTCCATATTTTGCCATAAAAGTGTAAAACATGTACACAATATATAATTGCACTTTGTCACTTCTTAGCACTTTAAATAAAATGTGCTACAATTTGCCAGGTGCATGCTACTTCTTTAACCTGGGCATCAAAAGGTGTCTCCATGGGCAGCAAAGGACGCTGAGCTGAAAAGAGAAGTGTCTGAAAACTGGAGCACCTGTTTTGGTGGAAAAAATCAGTCGGACCCCGGAACACTTACATACATTTGGTTGCTCTTGGCTAATGAGAATGCGGCGATGTACTGATTATTGCCAAGGAGGTTTGTGTTAGTTTTCCTTACTTGCTAAGACTAATTCTCTTATGCTTTACTATGTCCTCTTCCCTCTGTCTTTTGACAATCCTGTCTCGCACTCCTAAATTGAGCTATCGCCTCTCCCATCTACTATCTTTAAATCCACCCTTAAACTGGAAAATACATCATAGGCTGGGTAGGTGGCTCTGTTGCAGTTTCCCAAAACCTTCAGTTCTCTTAACTTTTTCCAAATATCCTCTCATTGCTAGTCTCCTTAACAGCCAGTTGGAGTTGACACTAAAATAAGTTGGATTTGATCACTCAACAGAGTGGATGAACTCTGCTATTTGCAGACAGTCCGGGTTGATGTTTGAGGTCTCTGTCTTAGCTGCAGGACCTTAAGCAGGAACAAAGTGATCCGACCACACAGCGGGCACAATAGTGCTAGTCCTGTCTGAGTGTGGCCACATAGCAGTTTTTTTTATTAGTCAGTCAATAAGTCTTTATTTCGATAAAATATCATAAAAGACAATGGCATTAAAACCATATTTAAAAAACGGGTCACAATACATTAATATTGGACATTAAAATTACTATAATTTCGTTCATGGTCATAGGTTTTTACCAAGTGAAAAGTCACAAGAACGTGAAATACGAAAGATAGCGGGCCACAGAAAAATGTTCATTAACACAATAAATAATACATTTGATTAAGAACTTTAAGAAGGGTTGTAGACTGTACTTAACACGGCAGTCATAAAAAACCAAAGCTACCAATACAATGCACTATGGTCAATACGGCACATCACATGACATTAATCGTCCATTGCATTATACACAGAAGGGACTGAATTATCAAACCCTCCTTTCTTTAGCCCGTATAACCCACATCCAACTTAGGAATTTGGCAACAGCAATAACAATCGATTAATTTGTGGAAGTTTTAAGAATCCAAAATGCTTCGCTACCCAGCCTAGTCCCTAAATTTACACATATAGGCTTTAATCATCTCAGCCTTGGGGCTTTATAAGCCGTGCATGCGAAAATAATGTGTGCCAATGATTCCTTCTGTGTGGGACAAAATGGGCAGTAGCTGCGGTTCGAATTAGTCCATTTGCTAGTAAAAAAAATGTGTGGGTAGCGATCCCACCCTAACTTGGTGGTACAGTTTCCTAACTTTTTTAGAGGCAATAAAATCCCAGTACTTTTCATATTTTACTTCATGCTTGTGTTCTAGAAAATCTCTAGATAGGGATGAACTTGTTATGGCAGAAAAATGCTTGGTCTTGATCATGTAAAGATTACTCAGAGACATTATCACACCTTTTATGAGGCCTATCTTGGAAATGAATGTGATATCCAGGAAGACCCAGGATGGCAACAATGACTTGGGAAGGAGGTAAGATCCTTAAATCCACTAAGGTTCAGTTGCTCAATGATGAGTAGGTCAATCAGCTACTCACAAAGGTTAGCAGGTGACCTATGCCCACATGCATCAAGGTAAATTTCATTTTTCGGCCGTTTGTGAATGCAATTTCCTGATTTGGGATGCACCAACCTTTTTCAGAAATTCGCAATTTAAGAAAACGCACAATTGCGATTTCTTAAATTGCAAATGCATTCAAGGAATCTCAATTAGAGATTCCTTAAATGCAATTCATCATACTTTTAGAAATTGCTAATTCGCAAATTAGAAATGCAAATTGCCATGAAGTTGACCTTCATGGTAATTTGCAAAAATCTAGAAAAATGCTTTTAAATGCATTTTTCTTTGTTACATGTTACACACACACATGCCCTTGGGGCATGTGTGTGTGTAAGATGTATCCAAAAGCAAATTTCTGGGGTGCAACAGGGTGTCATTTGGACACCCCTGCACCCTTGAAATTGCATTCTCAATTTGCGAATTCACAATGATGAATTGCAAATTGAGAATGCGCCCCATTCATTCCTATGGGCCTCTAGGCCCATAGGAATGAATGGGTAGAAATTCCTTAATTGCGATTCTCAATTAGAGAATCGCAATTAAGGAATTTGAAGAAATCGCAATTTTGTTTGCAAATTTCTTAATGAATTGCATTTTGCAATTCCTTAATTGCGATTCCTTAATTTTCGAAATTAAGGAATCGCAAAATGGAACAATGATGCATTTGGGGGCTAGTGTTAAATACAACACATCCTTTTTTATTTTGAATCATGGGGTCTGATGCCTATCATTGTGCAGGCGGGGAAGGAGACATTGAGGTACAGGAATGGAGAAGACCTAATGAGTATAGAATGCCATTGGTGATTATATTTATAGATATTGTGATTTTTTCACTGCATATTTGTGCCTTAATGCAAAGGGATGAGATGAGATGTAAAACATGCACAGTGTAATCATAAGCATAAGCACACAGGCTAGAAGTATGCACCCAAGCCAGAAGGTGGTATCTGCAAAGTTAGCATCTCTTGAGAGATCACCTCTTCTAGAACACTCTAGAGCAATTTCCCTCATGGGGCATTACCAGACATGTTTTTTGTGATAGTGAAAATCTTTCCTTGGACACTCTTCGCTAGATGTCTCTAGGGCCAAACAGAGGAAACGTCATCTCTAGACTTCTTTTCAGAGTTTTTCTTTGGAACAAGAACCTATTCCCTCTACATTGTTGGAGGTGAAGGGGAATGAGACTCTAGCCCTCAAAATGCAGATGGTTCAGAAAGATGATGAGCTGCCTCTCCTAGAGTGAGAGTTGACATGTGGTGAAATAGACATTATAGACTTATCCTTTGACACAGGAATTGGAATATATCTTCTGTGAAAGCCTTTGGAAGTTGAGATGAAGATATGTTTCTCCTACTCCTCTACGAATGGCTTCTAAATGACGTTGTGGAATGAGAGCTTGAAACTGGAACAACAAAAGAAGAGTTTAGATTAACAAATGAAGGCTTCATATTAAATGTTCCCAGCCCTCACTCCAGAGTATTTTAGGCATGTGAATGATTGCCTTAATCAGGAGTGATATCATTAGTAAGTATGAGATTTTGAGTTTACTTCCATGAACAATTAGGATGATTGAGAAATGATCCTTTCCATGATGAATGAAGGGAAATTGTCCTCATTCTTCTTTGGCTGACCTGGATATGGTAGGGGTGACTTCTCTACGCTATCAAATTCCGTGTTTTGTCTCAGACATGAACCTCTTCTCTATTCCTCCCCTTACGGTATGAAATGCTTTGACAAATGCCACACAATTGTGCCAAAGTGAGGACGAAGACCTCCACATCATCATCCTACTTTGATATGCTGTAACAACAGGAGGGGCATTGCTGAAAAAGTGAATGCATGGGTACTGTGAGACAAAAATAGGAAAGATGACTCAGAAAGAAAACAAAAAAGAAAATCCCACCTACTGACATTTTTTTACCAAAAACTGTCAGGTATCATTAGATGGTGAGAGTATGGTAAAGGAACAGGAAAGCAAAGCGCCTTCAGGGACAGCAGTACTGTTTGGGATCCTTGCACAGTGAGCGCCCAAAATTTGCTTTCAGTTTGAAAAGCCATTTATTTAATAAAATCAATACTTGGATCCTGCGCATACACAGGTTCGTTCTACATTTTAGGAATTTCAGTGAGAATCAAATGATGAAGAACTAGAATTACATTTTCATTGTCCACCTTGCAATGTTTGTTGATAGCAAAGCACTTAACAGAATCTCAAGCTCAGCCCTTGAAAAGTACCAGTAAGCAACGAAATCATAACAAGATAATTCTACAGAAAACAGATCTTGTGAAGATGCTTGAACATTTAGGATATGTTGGAGACTGAATCTAGACAGCAGTACCTTGCAAACCTGTAAATGAACCTTTCATCTAACAGGAAGGATTTAGTAAGCTTTCTGATAACACAGAGCTTTACATAAGACAATCCATCTCATCATGGGCTACATGAAAGAGGCTAGTGAAGAACCGGGTTTTAGAACCCAGCAGCGCCAGGGATAACGCTCGATGTCTGCCTCGGCAAACAGAGACCAGGGACACTTCTTGATGACGTCAAAGACCAACATTTATTGGCTGCAACCAGGAACAGAGGTCTACGAAGCACAACACGGGTGGTTCGCTAGAGACTGCACAAATTCAATGAGCGGAGCATGGTCTTTTATGCCAAAAATCACATTCCAGGCTAGCATCGATTACATACAAACTGTCCAATAAGATCGTGACATTTCAAAAGTAGCGCATGACGACAATCCCATTTTCCGTTGTCCAGCCCACCAGAAATGACCAAGCACATTCCAATATCCTGTTTGATCAGGCCGGACAAACCCATCATAAAACCTCAACCCAAATCAGTGATTAAGCCATAAAGGAAGGAACAGAAACAGATGAGAAGCAAGATAGAAGGGTGGGTGCAGTGTACCATAAACTCAGCAATGTCCTGCTCTTTGATCTTTATCGGACCAGCTGCTTAACAAGGAACTGGCTCAGCGAGGTCAGCCTCGGGCAAAGGAGTCAGTTCGGCCAGGTCAAACAAGAGTCAGCTAAGGTGTACATCTCCCAAGGACTCGTTCGGCCATAATCATCGGCCTTTGTGAGGGCAACCACACAAAATGGCTGCTGCACACAAAATGGAACCCGAGGGTTCAAACGAAATCCCTGAATACGTGGTGTTCTCATTGATCGATTAAGATGAAAACACTCGTACACACCGCACTCGTGATTTGCGGTCCGCTGATACCAAAATCGTCTATATCCGACGACTTTTATGGAACAGGTTCAGAATCTATGAACCACGGACTCACAAACTACGGAACTACAGACCCTCCTTCTGCCCTTACATAGGCAATAAACCCAAACCCATGTCAGTCTGAATCTAGGTCTATGTTCATCAGATCATCGATATGTTGCTGTAGCATCATCCTAGTACTTAGTTCCTCTCACTGGACAGGTCTCCTAGCACACGAAGTAGCACAGAGGCCACAAATAGCAGGAGCACACTGTACGCAGTGACAGAACAGGAAAAGGATAGCTAAGATCATTCCAATCACCATCAAAATCTTCCATCCCCACGTGGATATCAATCCCCAAAACCATCCCATCAACGACCAATCTCCTTTGTCTATATGCACAGAGTCGGAGATCTTATGTAATCAGGAAATGGCCTGGAAGACTGTCGGAGCGTTTTCTGGAATGAAAACGCAGCAGCTCGATTGAATCAGTTTACACACTCCACCTCTATCTGCAAGTATGACATCAAGAGCAACTCTATTCTGAAGTGTCATGAGTCGATCCGACAGGAGCTCAGCAGTCAAATTACTAAGGGCACCGGCAGTTTCGACTACGATGGACTCAACCACTCTCGTCAACTGGCGAATGTTCCTGCTGTTTGCCATCGGTCCCCAAAACGGCAGAAAACCCTTAAAGAAATCTCCTAACTCTTGCCCTGCAGTATCTTCCTTGCTGAAGACACCTCTAGCAACTCTCGTCTTATGGTAATCTGCCGCAGCTGAAAAAGTGGGAGGCAACAAGAAAGAAACAAAACATGTGCCCGAGAAGTCAGGGGGCAACCATGTATACGCTTTGTCGTAGCAGATGAAATAGGTACCCTTAGCTGCTAAGAATGCTGGGGAAGTCTGAGACGCAAATACATATGTCTCAGTGCAGACACTCTTCCCTAACTGCGCTTTCGGATTCTTGCCATTACCTTGCAGACAATAGCGACCCTGATGGGGCACTATCCAAATCGATGGAGAACTTTTTGCTCGCTGGTTAACACTCAGACTAATTCCATATCCAGTAACGTTCCAACCAATGTATGGTTGTCTCTCATCTTTCGGAATAGTCTCAAACGAATTAGTTCCTTTGACCATATCGACTATACCCTTGGCCAGAGCACTATTCTTCGGATTATCTTTCGGTGAACGTTGGGGATAGACACTATGAGCATAAATGAACATCGTTCTATATGCCCAAATAGAACCATTAAGGCTGAAAGGCAAAACCAAGTACGGAATACCTTTATCGGTCGTATGGGGCATTAGGCCACCGATCCAACAATTTGTCGTATTCATAACAAGATGGTGTTGGTGCAAAAGTTGAATAAAGTAATTATTAGCGAATTCCAATCTTCTAACTATTTCATGTTCGGGCAGAGGGTGAAAAGAAGGAGAAGAAATAGTGGGAGGAGGTATAGGCTGCGTAGTGGGAATGAGCGTCACTTTAAAAGAGAATGTCACATAACCAATTAAAAATATAATTAAGCTCAGCAACATGAATAAACACAATATTAAAATTCGTTTTCAAGTCATCAGTTTGTAAATCTTGCTCTTAAAGCTTATTTTCTCAACAGGTCTCTCTATCTCGAAGAACTCCAATCTCACTAATATGCTAGAGGCACAGCTTCCTGAAGAATATCGTCACTTCTTTCTCAGTGTTCGTTCCAATCAAACGGGCATCGCTGAATGGTAGATAACGAGGCACGGTCTCAGTCTCAGAATCTGGGAGTCCCTTCTGGACCCACCGGTCATGAGCCAAGGGCAAAGGAGCCCTTTTGCAGTGTACGCCGTGGATCCAATTCTTTTTTCCGTGCACTCGTACTGCGGAACGTGTAGATAACAAAACGAGGAAGGATCCTGTCCAGCGGGGCTGCTCGTTCTTGGTCCGCTGGAAGTTCTTAATAAGGACCCAGCTACCAGTTTCGATGGCGTGACCTGGATCTTCAGAAGGCTGTGGTAAACTGTCATGAACCTGTTGATGTAAAACACGCAATTTAGCTGTCAATTCATACAGATAATCGAGCAACACAGGATGTTCAATCTCACTGAATTTAGTCAGCCTTGGCACACCCCAAATATTCGCCGGGCCGCCAAACACGACCTCATACACACTCAAACCCATTCGCAAAAGCACAGTCATTCTAGTGGACAAAAGAGCTAGGGGCAAAGCATCTGGCCATTGTAAACCAGAGCTCGCTTGAATTTTGTCCAACTTTAATTTAAGAGTGCCATTATAGCACTCGACTAAACCAGCTGATTGGGGGTGATTTGCAGCGTGGAACTTCTGCCTTATTCCTAGTCCCTCACACACGAATTCACTCCCATTGTCACTCCAGATCATTCTCGGCAAACCATACCTAGGGAAGAATTCTTTGATAAGGGCTTTCGCTGTGGACAAGGCAGTATTGTCCTTCAAAGGGTAAGCTTCCACCCATCTAGAAAAAGAGCAAACAACCACTAACACATACTTCAGGTTGTTGCACCTCTCCATATGGATGAAATCTAACTGCAAAGCCTCGAATGGATACGTTGGAGGAGCAAAATGACCAGCTGGAGTTGGAGTTCCCTTATCAGGATTGTACATCAAACACACCATACAATTCTTAACCAGATTCTCTGCACATTTAGGAATTCCAGCATTCTGCCAAACCGGGCCAACAACTTGCAAATCCCTTTCACGCTGATATGTGCCATTCCATGAGCCATTGTACCAACAGGAAGCACATACACGTCAGGTAACAACCATCTTTGATGCTCAGACAAATCAATCCAACAACCATTCAGATCCAGTCTACCCTTACTCTCTCTCCATTCATTCAACTCTTTTTTGTAGCTTCAGCTTGGATGGATTTCACACTCTCAATCATATCTTCACACATGCTTGTATCTGGAACCCATCTCGCCGGACCTGCAACATACGTTCGGCTCATCACATTTTTCGCAGTTTCTTTTGCGACCTCATCTGCAAACGCATTTCCGCAACCAACATCATCCGTAACTTTCTTATGCGCACCGCATTTCACAATCGCTACTTGTAATGGCAAAGTAAGTGATTCAAGGAGTTCATTCACCAACTGTCCATGCTGGATTTTAGTCCCATGCGAAGTCAGGAACCCACACTCTCGCCACAAACATCCAAAACTATGAGCCACACCAAACGCATACTGGCTGTCAGTGTACACATTCACTCGTTTTCCTTTCGCCAATACACACACTCTCGTTAATGCAATCAACTCTGCTGCTTGCACTGAATTATGTGGGATACGTGCAGCTTCAACAATCGTATGCAAAGTCGTAACAGCATATGCCGCAGTCGTATCACCATTCGGAAGCTTGAAGCACGAACCATCAACACACAAAGTACCATCGCACTCTGGAAGAGGAGTATCCCTAAGGTCTATCCTCCCTTTCGTTTCTTCCTCAGTTCTAAGGAAACAATCATGTTGTTCTATGTCATTATCTGTCTCAGCTGAAATCGGCAACAACGTGGCTCGATTCAGCGTGTTGCATCTCTTAATATGCACATGACTCGCTAACAAGATCAATTTGTAACCTGACAACCGAGCACTAGTTAAGTGCTGTGTCTTGGTACGATTCAACAAGGTATCCACTTCATGTGGAACCATCACAATCAGTGTATTGTCCATAACCAAACCAGCACCAGCAGACTGTCGAATCGAAACAGCCGCTGCCGCTGTAGCTCTCAAACAACTCGGCAATGCTCTAGCTACCGGATCCAAGGTCGACGAAAAATAAGCACATGGACCCTGCTCATCGCCAAACTGTTGAGTCAAAACTGACAATGCACATCCCTCTCTCTCGTGGACATACAATGTGAAAGGCTTACTGTAGTCGGGGGTACCCAACACAGGAGACGAACACAACGCATTGTGCCATTCTGAAAAGCTCTTCTGACATTCGTCAGTCCAAGGAATAGGATTTGGAGTATCCTTAACAGTAAGAGCTATCAAAGGCTTCACTAGTAATGAGAAATTAGGGATCCACTGTCTACAGTACGACGTAATACCCAAAAACGCACGTACTTCTCTCTGTGTCGTAGGCACACTCATTTTAGCAATAGCTTGAATTCTTTCTGGGGTCAATTTCCTTCCCTCCTTCGATAAGAGGTGACCTAAATAGGTCTTTTCGACAATATTGCAACTTTGAAAGAGAAACCTTGTGATGACAATCAGACAAATGGCGTAACAACGGCAAAGTAGCCTCTCTACAAATCTCTTCATTGTCGGCAGCAACTAACAAGTCGTCAACGTACTGAATAAGAGCAGCACCATCAGGTAAAAACCAACAAATCAAGTTGCGTCTTCAAAGCTTGGCTATAGATCGATGGACTCTCGCAATAGCCTTGAGGAGCACGCTTAAAGCGGAAACTTCATCCTCCTAAAGAGAATCCAAAGATTTCTCTACTTTCCACGGCAATCGGGATGCTGAAGAAAGCATTCTTCAAGTCAATCACCGAAAACCACGTGGCTGTAGCCGGGATCAAAGTCAACAAGGCGGTGATATCAGGTACAACAGGAAATTGCGGAACAACGATCTTATTCACCTCGCGGAGATCGATCACGAACCGATATACAGGAGGCTGTGAAGAATCTGTTCTCTTCAGAACAGGCAAAACCGAACTTTTGCACACATTACCTCTCGTTTCCTCAATCACACCCTTTTCAATCAGATCATAGATGATCGCCAAAAGTGCTCTCTCGCCATCACTCGAGATACGGTACTGTGGAGTGCGTGGTAACCTAGCATTTGCTTTCAACGTCACAACATATGGCAGAATCTCTAAAAGGCCTACATCATTCGGACCAGTAGCCCAAAGAGAATCAGGGAGAGAAGACAATTCAGGTGGAAGTCGATCTTTAGATATATACATCGGAGAGATCACTCTCTCACCCAATGTAAGATGTACTCCTGAAGGAGAACAATATAAAGTTGCATACAATCTCTTTAACAAGTCCAATCCCAACAAGTTCTCACCACAACCAGTCGTCAAAATGAGGGGTGCTTCGAATCTACGAGGTCCAACAGAAAGAGGCACCGGAGTAGAAATCGGATTCGTAACCGGGGCGCCAGAAAAACCTACTGAAACATTCTGTAAGCCAGACTAAGGTGCGCCAGGGAGTTTAGAGTGCATAATAGAACTCTTTGCAGCACCAGTATCCAACAGAAAAGGCTCTGACACACCTGATGCAATCACTTCAACATAAGTTCCACTCTGATCTACTGGAACTGAAACAACTCCCTCTCTTTGTCTATGGCTGTCCTAGCAATCATTACCATTCACTTCCTCGCCTTCAACATAGTAATCGTCCGTATAGTACTGTGCCGTCCTACCAGACGCACCATTCTGCTGATCAAAGCTATTCATAGAATTCTGTGGAGGCAAAGAACGCGTATTCTGACCACGACCTCTACCTCTAGGCGCTTGTTGAGCATCTCGACCTCTCACACCAGAAGCACCATTTGTGCGCTGTAACAGAACGGACAACTACTCTTGAAATGGCCCTCTTCTTTGCAATACGCACACTGATTAGGCCCATACGGAAAACGTTGTTGAGAAGACTCATACCTTTGCGAGTTTCTCGAATATCGCTGATTCTGCTGATAATCGCGCTGATTATTACGGGGCGGATAACCTTGTTGTAGAAGAACTTTAGTCTTCAATTCCTTAGTCTTCCTATCCGCTTTCTCTATCTCATCTTTATTCCTATTTTCATAGTACTGGGCAGTAGCCAAAATCTGCGCTGACGTGGAAACAGCCCAAGCACTCTCGGAATCCTTCAACTTATTGCACAATTCAGGAAGCAAATTATGAACGAATTTGTCGACGAACAATCTCTGACCACCTTCAGTACTCATGTCCTGACCACTGTGGTCCACAAAGGTCTCTTTGAACCGCGTGAAAAAATCGGACACAGTTTCGTCTTTCTTCTGCTTTCACGCAGACAACTTGTCCCAATTAACACGCAATTCAGGCATAAGAGTCTTCATATAAGTAATAATCTTACCAGGAAGTTCAGTAATTAATCCTCAGGCTTAGCGCCACCTATTTGTCTATTATGTGCATCTCTAAGATTAATCCATGTCTCACCTAATTCCTCTGCATGATCCGTATGACGAATCTTACTCCAAATAGGCTGTGGAACAACATTCCCAAACAACATATCTATATCTGCCAGATTCATGATACATGAACCCACAGTCTGAGTCAACTCCTTATAGTACCCTGCTGGATTTTTGCGTGGATCAGGCAAAGTCTGCTTAAGCGCTAAGACTTCAGGACGCTTCCAAGGAACATGTACCCGGACACGCTGAAAGTATGCAGCAATAGGTTGCATCAGCAGGTCTCCAAACTGGGGGAATCTCACGCATCGGATATTGACGCACCTTTCTCCTAACTGCCGGATCAGGCTCAAACAATCTGTCAGAAGGAGATGCATTCCATAATGACAACAACATCGCAACTGCTTTCTCAATGCCGAGACCCACAACAGTCACTTTTGCAAACTCGGAACGTATATGGTACAACTCAGGTGGAGTTTGACCTACCTCGCTATCTTCCCATTGTTCACTAGTGAAAGAACACATCATGTCGAAAACATACCGTTGTATCTGTGCTTCCCATTGATGGAAAACATCCATAACGCCCTCAAGATCATATTGCGTAGGATACGTAACCCATTTACGCGCCATGTGATTCAACACTGTCCTTTCATTAAAATTAGGCAATTGACTACGCGATTGTTTACGCTCGACAACAGGAGACTTACCCAATGAACCCATCAGAGGAGAAAAGAGACTAGCTACTGCATCAGTCATTCTCTGTCGAGCAGAAGGAGAAGGTGACAAAAGAAGAGGAGACGGAGCAATAGGAGAGTAAGCCAAAGTCGGAACAGAAGAAGTACACAAGATAGGCGTAGGAGTAGAAGACGAAGGAGGTAGCAAAGTCGGCAGCCCTTGAGGAGGCTGCACCAAGGGAATAGTAGCCAACAGAAGAGGAGCTAGCTGTTGAGGAATCGCAGGTGGCAAAGCAACCGGAGGTTGCACAACTACAACTGGTGGCGGTGGTGCCGTAGCATTTTGTGCATAAGGGGGTGGCGAACTCAATAGATGCGACATTAAAGGATCTTTCACAAGATCTTTCTTCTCTTCTTGCTGTTTAGGTGGCAAATCTGGGTAGCACTTATCTACCACTAATTTACGGATCCTAAGCATCTGTTCGCTCTCTTGTTCCTCCTCATTATCCCTAAACTGTACAGCAGCTTGCACCATAGACATACCTCGTTCACGTTTATTTTTCTTCGCTAACTTAATTTCTTTCTGTTTGGCTTCTTTTTGCCACAAGCGGAAAGAGTCAAACATCGCCGGCCGGGCTTTCTTTTTGAACAGTTTAACTTCAAGATTATCTAAAATCTCTGTTTCAAAGCTACCATAACGGGGGCCACTGTAGGACACCGTCTTTTCTCGTGTATTTTACCCATATGTCATTATACGCGATGGGGCCCACTCCATGTTTTACGTAGAGCTCATAGGTCGGAGTTCCAATCGGAGGAACCAGACACTAATCCTCCAATCGGGAATCCCTCGTACAACCAAAACCAAATATCTTTCCGAGTCTGCTAAGACCAGGCATCTTCGCTCACTAGTCTAGCTTCAAACTTCAAGGGAAATCTGAAAACGATAGCCTTGTGAAAACATGAGTCCCTCGGCTTTGGGGCCTGCAGGTACCAAATCAAAGCGATCCCGAAGGATACCCAAACAAAACTAAGGACTGGGAGACGCTCCACTCATACTTAACTGAAATGTCGATGGCGTCACCAGAAGACCCGTCCATCGTCTCGCTCTACAAATCGTCTAATGGCTCCAAGACAGGGCGACAGTCAGGGCAGCAGTCCTTCGTAGCCGTCGGAAAGCGGGGAACCTCGCAGCAAAGATTTCGGACCACGACGACATACAGGGGTCAATGAAGTGGCAGGCCTTCCTCCAGAATTTCCACACGAAGCTCCTCACGATCTTCGGCCTTGGACCGGTACCGCTGAAGTCGCCCCATGTTGGGCGCCAACTGAAGAACCGGGTTTTAGAACCCAGCAGCGCCAGGGAAAACGCTCGACGTCTTCGGATTCCCCTGCCTCGGCAAACAGAGACACGGGACACTTCTTGATGACGTCAAAGACCAAAGTTTATTGGCTGCAACCAGGAACAGTGGTCTACGAAGCACAACACGGGTGGTTCGCTAGAGACTGCACAAATTCAATGAGCGGAGCATGGTCTTTTGTGCCAAAAATCACCTTCCAGGCTAATCCTAACAGACCACTTATACAACATTATGAACACCCGAACATCCCCAAATCTAATTCTGTCTGGAGACTTTAATCAGTGCATCTTGGGGACTTCAGCAAACAATGATATTCAGGCACAGTCTCATTATTGGGATATCCCAAACCAATCGTTAAGCGGTCATTGCAAGGCATCAAAGGCTGCAAAGGCACTATTGGAGGACCTTGAACACATGGGCCTGAGGGTCTTAAACGGAAGATTCGCAAAGGATTCACCATCTGTGGCCTCATTCAACTCTGGCACTACCACCTCCTTTATTGATTATACGCTAGTATCCCTCACGCTATTTCATCACGTTTTGGGCTACAACTTAGGAGACAAGGGTGAAAGCGACCATCGCCCTCAAGAAATCAGTTTAGGAGCCCTCCCAGACGATATTCTCTCAAACACAACTTGGCCACAGGACAGTTACACAATCAACCTTAAGCGAATTAAATACTGCAGAGGTACTTCTGGCTGCAAAGACTCAACTGAGCACTTCACACTATCCTTCCGGCAACACAGTCGCAGGCTGGGAACATTTTACGATGGAGTTTGCAAACAACTACTCTACAACTGTACGGCATTTTCCACCACCGACACATGGTGTCACAAGGAAGATCTCGGGCACCCAGAAACTGGCAATGAAATCATATGAAAAAAAGCGATTAATAAATCTTCAAGATTGCTGAAGAAAAGTCCGGGGGATGGAATGCTGCTAGCACAGATTCGCAAGCACAGAGTGAATCTCAAAAAATTGAATAGGGAAATGAAAAGAGCTAACAACGCTGACTTCTGGGCCAAACTTCATCATGCATCCAAGGGCAATAACAGTGCCCAGTTCTGGTCGATCATAAATAAATTGCTAAACCCAAAAATCAGTGGTATAACATCGCATATATCGAAATCAACTTGGGAATTATTTCTTGATGATCATTTTAATCAACAGGAGAGCAAAACAAGGGAGCCTCTTAATCTTCTGGGTGGCCAACAACTGCAAATTTGCCCACCAAGAGAAGATGACATTCTAGCACCCTCTGCGGCTCAAATCAGGAAATTAATCTCCAAAGGTAGAAAAGACGGGGCAGCTGGACCAAATGGTATTCCCCCGGCCCTCTTCAAACTTGAACCTGATTATTGGGCCGACATATTGATCCCCCTCTATTCATCCGTCACCAACTCTGGGTGTCTTCCCATCTCATGGAAGGGCTCGATCATTTCACTGATCTATAAGGCGGGGATAGACTCCTCCCAAAAAATTACCGGCTGATTGCACTCCTCGACGTCGAGGCCAAATACTTTGCAGGACTCCTATTGATCCATCTGCGAGAATGCGCTGCAAACCAAAGCTTAATACCATCTAGCCAAACGGGGTTCTGCAAAGACATGGGGACAACAACAAATTTGATCGCCATTTCGCTGCTCATTGACAAGGCTAGAGTGACCAAGCAGGCTCTCCACCTCTGCTTTGTGGACTTTAAGGCGGCCTTTGACAACGCCAACCGAGAAATCCTTTGGCGAAAACTGGCCTCCTGGGGGATTCCCCCGCCTCTATTAAGCCTCCTGATCGAGTTGCACGCAAACACGTGGGTCCAGGTAAAGCTTGGGAATGGCTCGCACCTCTCTAGCCGCATTTCTACCACAAAGGGCCTAAAGCAGGGGAGCGTGTTAGCTCCAACTCTTTTCAATCTCTATACAGCTGACCTGCCACCCGCCTTAGATGCCTGTTATTCTCATGCTCCGCGGTTAGGGGGTAAAGGGCTGTCCAGCATCTCCTATGCGGACGACGTGGTCCTGGTCAGTCACACGAAAGTTGGTCTTCAAAACCTTATTAATACCCTTCACGGTTACGCCGTCAAAAACCTACTAGAAGTGAGCATTAGAAAAACAAAAGTTCTTTCTATAACTAGGAGCAAAAAGACGTACACTTGGACGCTCGGCTCAGAAGCAATTTCAAACTGCTCTGAATACAAATATCTTGGGATCCAAGTCGATAATGGTGGCCGCTACCAAAACCAACTAGAGGCCATCAAGAGGAAAGGCATGCTAATAGCCGTGACTTTGAAACAGTTAAAGACTAACCTGACCGTCGAGACTCTACTGCCACTATTACGAGTAGCTAAAATCAAAATAGAGTCATCAATCACGTACGGCAGTGAGGCCCTAAGAGGAATTGACGCAAAACTTCTGGACACAACCATCTCAAAGGCCTACAGATTTCTTTTTAATCTGCCACTCTATACTTCGCAGGCCCAGATTCGGTTAGAATTTGGGCTGACGTGCCAAACACTTGCTCGAAGAGGCTCATACATCAAGTGCTGGCACAAATTAAAGAATTCACCAGAAAACACCTTGAACCGACAGCTCTGGCAAGATATGATTACCTCATCGCGGATGCCGGCGAAAAAATACTTAGAGGAGTCCCTGACCATCACAGGACTGAAAGACCTATGGGAGACTCCTCTATCACATGCGCAATTCAAGCGCATAGTTAACAAGAGTTTAAAGAGACACTCACATGTGGAGGACAAAGCTTTGCTCTCCTACAGGCGCCATGCCTGGATGACCTTGTGCACATACAAAAGACCGGGGCTCCAAGCATATTTTGGTCTGGGGTATGTCTGGAAAACAAAAGAGGCCTTTTTCAAACACAGGCTAGGGATTCTACCCACCATTCCTTACCTACCACCATGGTTGAGGCAGAACTATGGGACCAAATGCCGGCTCTGCGGAACAGGAATCGAAGACTTGGAACATTTATTGTGCACTTGCCCGAAGTTGAACGATGAAAGAGTATCTCTGTTGAAAACAGCTTTCAACGAATTAGGAGTCCACTCACGCAGACAAGCTGTCCTCGCCTGTTTTGATCCTTGTCTCCCGCCACTAAACGGGAAGCTAGTGAATTCCTGAAACTAGCGGAACGGAAACAAATAACCCAGGCACTTGGCTAAGTGGAAACCCGGGGCAGGACCAAGTGCCTTGAACAATTTTCCCTGCCGGGGTTTTACTGTTTTTTATCTTGATATTCGATCAATTACAAACTTTTGCTTTTAAGGCCTTTTAAATTTCTTATGAGATTGTTTTTAATGTACTTTTTGTAACGGTTTTTATTAACCTAAACAATAAAGAATTACTTACTTACTTACATTCCAGGCTAGCATTGATTACATACAAACTGTCCAATAAGATCGTGACATTTCAAAAGTAGCGCATGACGATAATCCCATTTTCCGTTGTCCAGCCCACCAGAAATGACCAAGCACATTCCAATATCCTGTTTGATCAGGCCGGACAAACCCATCATAAAACCTCAACCCAAATCAGTGATTAAGCCATAAAGGAAGGAACAGAAACAGATGAGAAGCAAGATAGAAGGATGGGTGCAGTGTACCATAAACTCAGCAATGTCCTCCTCTTTGATCTTTATCGGACCAGCTGCTTAACAAGGAACTGGCTCAGCGAGGTCAGCCTCGGGCAAGGGAGTCAGTTCGGCCAGGTCAAACAAGAGTCAGCTAAGGCGTACGTCTCTCAAGGACTCGTTCGGCCATAATCATCGGCCTATGTGAGGGCAACCACAAAAAATGGCTGCCGCACACAAAATGGAACCCGAGGGTTCAAACGAAATCCCTGAATATGTAGTGTTCTCATTGATCGATTAAGACGAAAAGACTCGTACACACCGCACTCGTGATTTGCGGTCCGCTGATACCAAAATCGTCTATATCCGACGACCTTTATGGAACGGGTTCAGAATCTATGAACCACGGACCCACGAACTACAGAACTACACTAGGCACATGGTTGTGCGGCCTGTTTAATACTTGTCAATCTCCAGGTTCTGAGCCTATCTTTGATGACACGTTAGATGACAGATTTTCTTTCAACAATGGCTGTCTTATCCAGATCTTCTGTTGTCAGAGTAGGATTTAATACATAAAGTGATGTGATTGCCTTACCCTACTGTGTGGAGAGAAATAGACTTTTTGGTCGAGGGTATGTGGGCAGTAAATGACACTAGCAGCTCTGTCTTAGGGAGTGAGGGTAGAGCCATAAAAAGGTAGCAAGAGTGAATCTACTGAAAGGGAAGTGCAGGGAGTATGTAAGAATCAAGTGGGGTGCCAGTAAACTATAAACAACTGGGCAATGTGCAGGGGAACACCTCTGGTAAGTGAATTTAAATAAGCAAAGTTGTTGAGGTGTCCTCAACATATGTGATATTTGAGAGAAGTACAACCATAAAAGTCCAAAGTGTGCTCCACTGCTTTTAGGCTAGTTTACATTGACACTTCTAGAACCCTACAATATCTTCAAGAGGTGGGTAATCAGTAGCAGAAATCACATGAATATAATAATTGTAAGAAGTTCAGCCTTTTTGCATATTTCCCCCATTTTTTAAAAACTTTTTTTGTTGTTGACATCTGCTATTTGGCTTTTGGAGTAGGTGAGGGTACCCGACCACACAATTTACAGGTTCTTATGGGACATTTAAAATGGATTTGTCAAAGCGTTTCCATATTTGTCACAGTGATAAGTCAACTGCAATAGATTGCGCGGTTTCAATTATGTGGTATAAAAGAGAAGGAACCCACATGGAAACCAAAATATTCCTAACTACTGTACTACAAACTTCAAACTCACAGTGCATAGGCAATTCAGTATGAGAAAATCTATGGAAACTCTGAATTGTGTTACATAAATCAATTTTACGTGATATAAAGTTTGTTATACTGGTTGTCTGAAAATTAGCAGTGGTGTTCAGGCGTAATCACATTATCCTACCTGGTCTTCTTAGGACTCAAACTGTAACGTTTATGAACTGCACACAGGACACACAAAGTGGGTAAAAGTTGGAGGTTTAATGCATAACACCTCATCCTTCAGTAGCCAGTTGACAACTGACAAATGGGGAATGTTCTCAACTAAGAATGGATTCTACATTCCATAAAACTCTGAACACAGAATAATAAGAAGGAAAATACCACACATCTCCCTTCTAACAATTAATTAAAAGAGAAATATACAGTTGCATAATACAGATAAATAAGCAAACAAAATTTGCATAAAACCAAAAGAAGATTTACTAGTTCACATAGTGTTTCAAATAAGATGGCATTGGAGTTTTACGTCCACTTTGTCCAGGATCCTAACAAGAAATTGAAGGAGAGACTCCAGGTTGATCTTTCATCACCCGATCCATTTCTGGATCTGACTTAAGAATTACAACGCGACTCAGATTCCAAATTCTTCCATCTTCTAATTTAATAGCATTTTAAGAACATTTTACTACACGGAAAGGTTTTTTGAAAATAGACCATTAAATAGTACCTACAGGTGCTTTTACTCTAACAATGTCACTAACTTTTGCAACAAACTGTTTGACTCCTTTCCTTTCATCTTAATTTTCCTTGTTTTTAAGTTGTAATTTTTTTTCTATCTCTCTCCAAATACCCACACTGGTATCATTGATACCTTTACCCCAGGTCATCCAATCGGGTGCAGCTTATTATTGGGAGTTATCCCTTTAAACAACTCAAACGGAGACTTCCCAGTAGAGGTGTGAGGAGAAAAACGATGATCCAGTATACATTTTTGTAATTCTTCTTTCCAGTTTAAACAGTGAACTCTAGACAATTGAATACTTTCTTTTAACACCCTATTGAATATTTCAACAGCACAATGTGCTTCTGGATGATAAATTGAATTTTTTTTAATGAAAAATACCACATGACCTCAAAAAATCCTCCATTTGTTCAGAACAAAATTGAGAACCATTGGCTGTCAAAAAAGTTTTTAGAAAACCCTCTCTTCTGAAGACTTCTTGCAAAAAAGAAATCACACAAGTAGAGGTCACTTCTGTCACACAGGAGACCCCCACCCATCTTGAGTATAAATCAATGAGAACTAATAAATAAGGTGTAGAATTTTCACCAGAAAGTGGTCCACTAATGTCCATAGCAATATCCTCCCAGGGACCATTGGGTAATTTCCGACAAACCATGGGCAAAGTCCGGGAAGTAAGAACTTTATCATTGACCTTGCCTAGTAAGCACTCTCTAACTTCATGTTCAATTTCTAAATTCATTCCAGGCCACCATGTACTAGCTCTTAACGTTTCCTTGGTTTTTACAATCCCCAAATGGCCCTGATGAGCTTCCTCAATCAATTTCTTTCTCAGGGACAATGGAGAAATTAACTTATCACCTCTGAACAGAATACCATTGTCCATAGACAATTCATCTGCAATCATACGCCAGGTTTTTGATAGCGAACTATTACAAAGTTATTAGATTGTAGTATGCACATAACCTTCATTAACTCGGAATCCTTTTCTAATTCTTCTTTCCATCCTTTTCATTAATAATACCAGACGTTATCTCACAAACATTTAAGTAATGTTCACAAACTTACAGGTTGAAGCTAATTTTCTTAAACCAGTTAAGAAATCTTCCACAGACTCCTCTTTTCCTTGCTCCCTTAGACCAAAATGATACCTCCCCATTATGGTACTTTTACTTGGTAAATAATGTTTATCTAATTGTAAAATACAAATCTCATATTCATTTAAAGCTCTTTGTTCCTCAGTTGATAATTCTGGTAAATTTTCCAACACCTCCTGAATTTCTCCACCTAAACAATGTAAAAGTTATGAATGCTTCCTTTCTGCACTCAAATTGGTTCGACATACTCTTGCATAGTGTGCAAATATTTTCTTCCACTTGCTCCATTTAGCTACTGGTTCACCTGGACTAGGTAAAAAAAAGCGGGAGCTGTTACATTCTCCAAAACACACTAACATTATTAAAACCCATATCGCGGCAGTAGGGATTTCATAAAGCACTTGTAAGACGTACAGAAACACATAGTAGCTTGTCAACCTCGTCAATACTGTTAACAAATCAGTCACCAATACCTTTCTTCATAAGCAAGATCTTGAAACTTGGGGCTAAAAATATGGATTGGCATTCTGTGCACTGCAGCATACAGGTGGTCGCCATCTTTTAAAATACAGACAAACAATTTTTTGTTTTTGTTTATCGAATGCAGTAGAGGATAGGGCTTCGGTTCTTCAGAATGCCAGACCACTGTTGCTAACATCATAGGGCCTAGATGGTGGATTGTAATGTGCAAGATTACTCCCATTAAAGACCCTGGAATTACAGAGGTTGAAAAAGGGCTGGTGTGTATATTTTACTCCAGCATTGTAACATTTTGCTTACTTTTTACCCCTTTTATACCTTAGGGTATTCTGTCCTTTATGTGTGTAATGTTACAGTAGTATTGTAGCCCTACTGCTGAGCACCATGCCAGTAATCAAATATTTTAGCTCTCTCATAGACCCTACCCGACGGTTTAACCTCATAGAAGACATTTCTTAATGTTTTTGCCCTTAGTGGGTTACTACAAAGTGACACTTACACTTGTTGATCTTGTTTCAATCCTTATTATTTATGGATCATTTTAATTTAGTATTTTTCTATTCCCTTTCCAAGGGATTTATGGGGTCACTTAGACACACAAATATGTGGTACTGATGTGCAAGGATGGATTTTTCTCCTTGTATATTTGGTCCACAGATTGTTTTTCCTGCCGAGGACCACTATTTATCACATGGAGGATGAGGACAGGAATAATATACATTGGGCGGACCAACCTTAACAGTGGGGCCTCCTAATCTATGGAAGACAGTGATCCAGTAGCAGATGAATTACCACCATAGACTGTCCACTGGCAGAGTTGCTGGTGTCTCTCCCAACAGTCAGTCATCATTTCCCTCACTCTAAATAGGACTGATGAGCCAAGAATTTGGTGGATGAGGGATAACAGCCGATTTACAGATGTTTTTCTGTCCCAACCATACTCTAACCTCTTCTAGGTTGATAAGTACTTCTTTTTCCTCCTGTTATCTATGCTTTGGGTCTTTTGGGAGAACTCAAATACCTTCTAGCTATTAAATGCCTGTAAGGGGGAGGAGATGTGGTCTAACAGTTACAGCCTCTGACTTTGGAAATGGGGAGACAGGTTCCATTCTTGGCCTCAGCTCAACATTCTTGATTTTGGGAAAACCACCTAATCTCCCTGTGCTTAAAAGGAAATAAAAGTGCAATGTCTGGTTCTCTTGGAAAGTGCTCCAAGCTCCTTGGGCCAAGTTTGCACTATAAAAAAATCTACAAAAAAGTAGTGGTGAGGAAATAAGTATATCAGACCTTTCAAACTCTGAGATCAGGCACTCATTTTTGTATTTGTGTGAATATAGAAGTATGCTTATTTGTTTCCTAGCATTATTACCATTGAGTTGGGTAACAATAAACATCTGTTATTTAGCGGCAAGATGCCTACGGGTGAATGTGCACTTTATAAATACATGTTATGTTATGTTCTGGGTTCGATGAAAAATGCTATTATTTTGTGTCCATTAAGTTTAAAAGCAATAGGAGCTTACAATACCATCAGATGGCTTCTTATGTAATAGTGGGTTAAACATAATATTTTTGTGATCAGTAATTGCCCTGAAAATGGCTCATCACTGTTTTAAGGTGGCTGTTAGAATATGTAAGGCCCCTATAGCTTTTTCAGTCTGGAATTCTAAACAGTTCCTAAAATGGAGAAATGAAGGTACTGTGAATCTATTTGAAATGTAAGCCTTCATTGAATCTACTTTAGTACCTCTGGTTACAACCATTGCAATGGTCACTGCTCTGCCATTTTTCTCCAATCAAGATCTGCACAAATGTTTCAGTGCTGAGCTGGACCCCTTTATTACCATTATGTGGGCATTACAAACCTGACAATTGAATAAATGAGTGCTGCCACCCAGGCTCCTTTGTTTCCTCCTTATGTGCCCTAAGCTGGAAGTGTCATCTCACCTAGGTTTCTCCTCTTCAGTAGCAGCTTTGATTTCCCCAATAGACAGGGTACAATTGATGTTCCTCTCAGAGTAGTTCTTAGGTTTTTCCATTTGCACTTTCTCCTACAGCAATTGACTTTAATATAAGATATTTTTATTAGTTAGTCAGATAGTAAAATCATCTTATCCTGGTCATCCCTCCCCATCTGAGTATTTGATTGACTTCTCTTTGAAAATTTAATGTATGTAATGTATGTAAAGGGTAAAGGCATCAGTGCATTAGAACCAGATATCTACAATGGCTGCTCATGATCCTTGAAAAATTCCTGTATGACCCAATGTGTCATAAGAAGGTCTTCATATCATTCTTCATTCTGGAAAGCATATGATTTACAGAGTACTAATCTCCCCACCATCTACTTTATGGTATTAGAAGGCCAAAGATGACTGCTCTGAGTAACACATATCGAAATTAATTGCCAGGTGTTCCTACTATAAACCCCAAAATATTTCTCTAAGGTGGAACAAGTATGTCCTTAACCTAGTTGCATTCCATTGAAAATGATGTCTGGCTCATGTGTAGAGAACACCGTTCTCTCTTTAGAAAACTTAGTTAGAATTTTTGCCAGTGTCTTCTCAGGTGTTCTAGGTGCTGATGAAATTAATAGAATCCAACTTTTCAATGAGCTTTTCAACTCAATGTATTGGAGTTTTACATACATCAGTGAATATTATCCACATAGGTCTATACTTTGTAGTGATATCTTTATGATATCTTTATAAACCATAAGACACATAGCCACATGTCAGGAAGAATGGTTGAAGGATTTACTTACATGTATTGCCTCAACTGGCATACAGATGTAATACTCCAAAACTGCTCATACTGAGTGAGTTCATAAATGTAATGGCTGACGGTCTCCACAGAACATCTGAGCTTTCTGGTGTGAGGATTTGCAAGGGTTGAGAAAATACTATATAAAAGCATCCAAACTAAAAGTAAATTTATCAACAGTCTGTTACCTCTCATGCTGTTAGAAGACAGCGGCGATCATCTTGAGTTATTAGGTCCATCTTTCCCTATGTCTCATGATAAACAATTGCTAAACATCCTTGTTAGGCAAAAGCAAAATGAACAAATGATGGACAGAATGTTGTACAATGCAAACATCCCCCTCCATCACAAAGATCTGGGTTTAATTAATCATTTCTTTGCTCACCACACCACACTAGTTTGAAACCAGCCATATGCAAATCAGTCTTGACCCAGCTACTCATGGGAAAAGTCCAGACCGAACTGCCAAGTCAGGTCTTCCCTTGACTAGAAACAAGCATCCTGGGACCAGTTTTGGGGTATCACCCCCTCATCAGCCAGGCTGGCTTGAATCCAGTGCTACAGTGAGCACGGGACAAACGTCTGGACATACCCTTGGACATTTAAGGCGAACATAAAAAACACAAATAGATGATGGATAGAGTACTGAAATGTTTCAACTACTCACCCCCCGTCTATACATCTGGCCAAAGGTATGCCCAGACATGCACCCTTGCTCACTGTGAAACTGGATTCAAGCCAGCCCGACTGATATGGGGTAACATCTCACAACTGATCCAAGGATGTTTGTTTCTGGCCCAGGGATGACCCGGCTTAGCAGTGCGGGTGGAACTGTTTCCATGAGGAACAGGGTCAAGACTGATTTTCATTTGGCTGAGTTCAAACTGGGGTGGCATAGTGAGCAAACGAACGATGGGTTAAACCCATATCTGTTGGCTGGGAGAGAGTGGTTGAAACGATTCAGCACTCTGTCCATCTTCTTGTTGTGTGTCCTTGCTAGACAAGCATGAAGTAATGTTACTGCAACCAGAACTTTGCTACATGGATTCAAGAATTCTTTTGTGATGAACTGCTAATCTCTTTGGAAGTTGTTGGATGTCATTTGGAGTAAAGAGAAGTATTTACAAAAATAGTGTTAACCTAAATGTTGAAATACATCTTTTTGAAATAGTTGACATTGGGTGTGACAAAAATTAAAGAATTGTTTCATTTGATACTTGCGGAATAGTTATGTGACATTACAGAAAGGATTCCCTTGTCAAGCTTGAAATGCACAATATGTAGATGTGATTATTCGTAAGGAAGTAAATTGCTTTGTGGATGTGATATTTGGCCCTGAAGCAGCGACTGAGGTTCAAGCTAACACAGGGACATTTTATAGGTTTCAGTATTCAGTGACATTCCAGTGCTTATACTTTGGATACAGAAGCTAACCACATTGTGAAAAGAGAGAGATTTATGAGTTACAAGCAATATTTCCCAAACAAGTGCTCGAATGTCCAAGGATACTAGGAACCACCATCCCTTGGCCAAAGTATTTTTCGAAGCTGCTGAGAGTGATAAAGTGATCTACCACAGGTTAACAGTCTAATGCACTCTGTGAACTCATTTGACTTATTCGAAGTTGTTCTTGTGATCATTAGAGCTTCTAATCCCAGGTGTGAGTTTTGGGGCAAATTGCAAACCTGATGGCATAGGTTCCCAGATGAGAAAAGGCAGAACGAATGCAATTTCGGCAAGGTGGAGCAAGAAATAGTCAGACTTTACCCAATTCCAACAGAGTTGCCTACACCTGATGGAGAGAGACCTGTACTGGAATTGCGCTGAATTCACCTGTTTGACAAGCTTGTAACACTTCTGATTATGCTCACAACTTTCGTTAATGATTTTAGATAATTAGCATTTTATAACTCCATAGAAACTGAGGCATTGATCGATAGCCTTTTGTCGAAATTAAAGGCTATAACTTTGATCACAGTGAACCAAACTATTTCTACCACATCGCATATTACTTTGTAATATGAAGGGGATCAGGTAACACCCCACAATTTTCCACTTTGGCTGGCACTGCATTACCATCAGTTACCCCAAATCAATACATTTAACATTTATAGCCAATGGTTGTAGGAAAGTGCACATTTTGCATTGTTAACCCTCATTTTTTGCCTGATAACTTATACTAACTTGACTGAGTGTACCCTGGGTCCCTGCCAATCATGTTCTGAGGGCCTGTGTTCTTTCCCAAACTATACCTTTGTTTCCCCAATTGGCACACTTCTGGGTCACATGTAAGTTACTTGTAGAAGGTACCCCTGGTACCAATGGCCTTGTGAAGAGGGCGTCTGAGGGCTGGATTATGTATTTTGCCACCCTCAGAAACCCCTCACCTTAAACACCCACACACTGCCATTGCAGGTTGAGTGTTTTGGTGCGGACCAAACTACAGAGTCCACATGACACACATCCCTCTGTGCTATGCCCACCAACACTGCCTATGGCATGGGTAAGTCACCCCTCTAGCAGGCCTCATAGCCCTAAGGCAAGGTGCACCATTTCACAGGTGAGTGCATAGCTGCAAGAGCAATAGGCCCCTACGACATCTGTGCCATTCACAGACATTGTTAGTGCAGTGAAGACATTATGATTACCTGGACTTGGAGTTCATCAACACAAACACCAAAGCTCTGTGATGGCTTTACTGAAGACTGGGAAGTTTGGTATACTGAGACGTTTGGTATCAAACTTCTCAGCATAATAAACCCACACTGAAGCCAGTGATGGATTTATAATAAAATGCATTAAGAGGGCACATTAGAGATGCCCACCTAAAAGCGACTGACTTCTTTTGTATTGCCTGACTGTTTCCTGCCAGCCAGACAACACCAGACAGGTTCCTCACGTGAGTGAGGGACTTTGTGCTCTCTGATGTTAGAAGCAAAGCCTGGTCTGGGTGGAGGTGCTTCTCACTTTCTCTTGGCAGGACCAGCAACACTTGGTGGTGATTATCAAAGGCGCCCAACTTGTGCTATGTTAATTTGGGCAGCTCCAATTTGTGGAGATCCCTGTCTCCTGTCCTAATATCACTTTTGGCAGCAGGACAGATGGGAAAATGTGTAAGCAGTGCAGAAGTGTCCCCCTCACCCTGACACACCCCTAGGATCACCAGGAGCTGATGTGAACTCCTCTCTTGAAAATTCTCCATCTTGCTTTGCAGAATTAGATCAATAGGAACAGGGATGTGCCCCTCTCCCCAAAGGGAGGGTGCACCCAAAGGGTGTAGTCACCCTAGGGGGGAGTAGCCATTGGCTACTGCCCTGACCTCAGTAACACCCTTAAAGATAGCATTTAAGGACGCCCCTGAACCTTGTTCCTCAGATTCAACAACATACAAAGAAGAAGGACTGAAAAGCCGTGCAGCAGTGGAGAAGAAGACGATGACTGACTTGGCCCCAGCCCTTCTGGCCTGTCTCCTTCTATAGTGACCTTGCTCCAAGAAACCATCATGGCCCGAAGCCAGCCAACTCCAGAACCCCAGGGACCTGTGCTGTCTTCAACAAAGACTCTAGTCTCTCGTGGCCACCATATGTTTGTCCAGCAAGAAACCAACTCAAGGACTCCGGATCCAGGCAGATCTGCAACACTTGCAGCACTCTGTACTCGGCGCTCACTGCCCGATTCCAGGTGACCCACTGACCCAGTGAAGTCTCCCCGGTGATCCGGACCGGGATCCAGCACTGGACAACCTCTCCTGACCTCCCCCCATAGGATGGCACTCCCACTATTCAGCGTACCTCTCCAGTCGGGGTATTCCTTCGACCAGCCTCCCAAACTGCTTCTCAAGGTAGCAATAATGCTGGACAACACAACCAATGTTGGAACTGGTTGTAAAGTTGAGTAGATGTATAAAAATAGATAAAATGCCCTTTTAAAAAAAATAAAACGTATATACTTTGCAAAAACAAAATTAAAAATCAGTCATTTTATATCCCTTTCCAAATATTGCGGGACACTCAACAGAAATAATAGCCATCAGTTGCACCACCTTTTCCATCATTTGGTATATATTGGTTTATTCACAGGGGTCTTAAACCTTTTCTGTTATAAGAGCTACTTATGTTGAATTAAACTCATTGAGAGATACTAATAATCTTTGTATTGTAATAGTGAGCACTTCAGGCAAGATTACAACAGTGACTACCATATGCAAAACTACTACCAATGATCACCTCACTGCATTAGGCGTGGTTGCCAGCAGTAATGTAAAAAAGGCATTTCATGAGCGGAATGCCTCTACATGGGTAATACATACTAGCCACATCAGCAATAACTCGGGTACCAAGGTAATGACATTTGTAGACCGTCTCCACTGTGCCAAGTGATTTCTCACTCTAATATCAGATTTAAATATATTTTGGAAATTCAGACATTATTCTCAAAATATCAGTTTATGAGTTCGCGAAATAAGCATATTTTCATCTCAAATATATGCTCCCAATTATTTTGAAATGTATATTTATGCTAGCGTTGAGCGAGTCACGGAGAGCTTGAGCCAGAGGTCTGGCCCTGGCTCAGCTCAAGGTCCTCCTAGAACCTCAAGCTCAGAGCGAGCCAAGCATTTATTAGAGGGGATGTTGACCAGCTGCCACCAGATAGCATAGGAAGCAGGTTTGAATCCCAGCCTTGGCTCAGGATCTCGTGATCTCCCTATGCCAGAAACAAAAACATGTAGCATAGTGTGTCTGTTACGAAGCACTCCTATTTCCTGGTGAAAGGATCTCACTATGTAACACTGTCAAAATTAAAATGTAGATTCTGCCTGACACTGGCTCTAATCTCATCCTCCAATAATTAACAAGAAAGTACTAAAATGTGATGTCGTAAAGAGATACCCATCTAGTGTACGAATTGCACAATATGAAACAGGAAAATAAATCTGGAATCAATCCCTGCGTGACCAAATTGTGTGATTCTAAGCAAATGTTTTATTTCACCAAGCCTCCTTTAGTTTGCTATCACATCTTTGAGAATTTGCAAATATGTTTGTTGTGAATCTGTGTTGCACAAAACGTTCTCTGTGTTTGATTTATTAGCTTACAATGTTGCTCCATCTATATAAGAATCTAGGGCACATATGACACCTGATTTGCCCCTTTTCTACACCAATAGCATTGTCATCAGGGCAGGGTCAGGAACTTTTCTTGGTTCATGGTTAAAAGCTACTAATTTCAATAAATACTTCTCAATGCAGAAGTATAATCTAATGTGCTTCTCTGTGTTAAATAAACTTTTTACAATTTTGAAGACACCATATCATATTCCTTGCACCAGGGCCCATGGCATCCTTCCTACACATAGGGCCAGTTTTAGTGGCACCCGGTGTGACAATCTTTTATGGCACCCCAATGACCTCCTTTTCCATGGAATCCCTCACTACAAGCCTCCAAATCTCTCAATAGCCCCTCTATTGCATGTATTTCATTTGTTTTATAGTGCTACTCATGTCAGTATACAGTGTCAGAGCACTTTACATTACACAGCCATTATACAGAGTCAATGAATCATGCATGTGTAAATCGGTTTATAGGAAATGTTACTTGAAGCCATGAAGATTACAGGGTGTACGAATTACATCATCCTTACTTGTAGGCAGTTTATGTTAAGGGTTTTTTGTCTGGAGAAACACAAACTCGGGGTTTAATCATGCCACAGTGGTTGGGGTTGAGTTTACAAATAGCAAGGAATTTCTACCTCCACAAACCCTTTTTAGCAACATTAGTATGATGACAGACTGTGGAAAAAGCAAAATGTTCTAACATGCTCTGCAGTTTGCATGCAGCTCTTTGATGAAAGTTCATAGGTCACTGTTCTACATTAGGATTGTAGCTCATGAAGTTCAAGTAACATAAAGATGAATGTGGAAAAAGCAGTTACCCACTGCACTACCCACCTAAAATACAGTTATGTGATCTGCATGGTGCACATTCTTTGCAACAGGCATAGTAGCCCTCCCCTTATGATGATTCAAAATCACCACTAGACAAAACTCGACCTCTCTCCAGCAGGAACATTGATCACCAGAGTTATGTTGACATTTGTATTGTTGCCTGATAACTGCTGGACACACAAGGAATTCTGCAGCAGGTGCTTTTAAACCCATAAGTTATTTGCTTAAAAAAAACACCCCATTAGCTCAGCGCCAGGTGGGGCTGCACTAGTCGCAAAACCCTAAAGCCGGACCTGGCTACCAGGCCCGGACTGGCCATAGCGGGCACCGGGCAATCCCCCGGTGCGCCGCAAGGGTGGGGGCCGGTTTTGAGCCCCTGGGGGGACAATTTGTTACAGGGCTGTTTTTGCAGCATAGCTTAGCCGCCCCCCCCCCCCCTCTTCACCCGAGTGGGGAGGGGGCAGCCGAGCACTTTGCCAGGGCCGGTTTTGGTTCCCAGTCCGGCCCTGCTGGCTACTCTACTGGCTGTGTGGCACTAACAGCCTCTTAAATATTCACAGGAGCCTACTTTGATTGCAACTGAAATTAACGTTCGAAAAATAATGTAGTATCAGTTCAACACGTTAGCCCATGAGTAATGTTTACTGGTTCAGACTCTGGAGTCAGTCACTGATAGCAGGGAGCAAAATGTTTCCTTGAAGAAAAAAAAGCGGGTTAGCATGTTTGAATGCACTGTTACTGAGCATTTACTCGTTAAAATTGAGATTGAATACTCTTGGAATTTTCTGAGTTACACCAAAAATATCCAAAGGTAGGTTATACATAACGATGCATATTTGCGATTGTATTGATGCATCAAACTGATTGTATTTATATAATACTTGCCACCTCAGTTGTGTAAATACAAAGATGTACAAAGAAAGTATTTTATGAGGAGGAAAACCTTTGTTAATTAACACCCTTGAAGGCAATGTATATTTGGCCTCGACTCGTGTTGTCTCCAGCTAGCTCCTTCTAACAGTAACACGTAGGCTTGGTTCATATGTTACACTTACGTTCAAAGACGTCAGTTAAAAGAAAAAACGCATGGATTTGATGCATTCTTTAAAATTGCTCACACGTCTCAATTGTTACTTTTCCCGAAAAAAATATGAATTATGGGCATTAATTTGAGCGGTGAATTTATTCCAGTGCTGTTCGCCTGTTTGTGGCTGTCTAAGCCGGAACCATCACTTAGACGTGTAGTGTACATACACAGAATATATGTATATAAATAGTGTGCATGGCAGAATGCCTTAAACACCTGATCTCATTATCATGATGAATGTCAAAATAAAATGCGTGTGAGCTGCTGCACCATTCCGCCATTTTAACCACAGCTTGCCCGTCGTTTTTTAATTGGTGTTTGAATAGTATCGCACGTCTCCTGTTCCAGAATCGTATTTTGAACTATAGGCAACGGCAGCCATTATAGAGGCAAATCTGCAAACCCATAACGCCCTGCTGCCAGCGCACACTCCTCTCATCTAAAGGTTGGAAAATCTCCAAGATGATCTGTGGTTGCGAGAGTCTGTATTTGTTATGTTGATTACCCTTAACTTTAATGTAAAGCTCAGTAGCGCATGTGCCTTAAATATAACAATTTCTTGACATACATATCGGTTTGAAGGAAGGGAGACTATTTTGAGAAGTAAAAACCGGGACAGGCCAGACAGAAAATAGGACTAAAGCCTTTAGTCTTCCTTCTTATATCTGGCCTGACCCTTTTTTCCATAGTCATGTAAATATGTGCACATATATACATATACACACAAACACCCCAATAGGCGAGCGCGCGCACACACACACACACTCACCACCCTGAGCTGGCCCTGCCCTCCACCCCACCCTGTCTCCCCTCTGCTGGGAGCAGGCACCCCCCCCCCCCTCCTGTACTGCCTGACACAAACAGATACATTACGTCCACTCTTCAGTAAATGGGGCGTGTATAACTTTCAATTCTGCTTTGCAGCATGCCCAGACCTTTGTCCCAAAAAGGGGGACATTTACCTTAAAATTAAGAAAAGTGTCATGACACCGGAACAGTCCCCTGTAAACAGGGACTGTCCGGGCAAATCCAGGACGTCTGGTCACCCAACTTGAAGGTAGTATTTGTTTTACCTCATGCCGTCTTTCTTGAATCTTGTCGTTGCTGTTTTAGCTTTGGCCTTGAACCTGCTTGCTATTTTGGCAGTTTCCTTATATGTTCTTGTTGGTGCTCTGCCCGGGATATCTTCACTTAGATGACTTCTTCAGGCCTCTGGTGACACTTTCCTGGTGATGACCTGTCCTCCCATGGCAATTGGCGAATCCATCCTGTTATTAATGCATTCAGTTTCATAAGTTAGGGGGGGGGGGGGCATGCTGGAAACAACCGGGTCAAGATAAGCTACTATCTTCAATTGTGAGTCCCTCTTCACTACAAAATCTCTTGTTGCTAACAATTGTGCACTGATCTGTGGGCTTCAAATGTATATAGACCGCCCTCCATTTACCGTATAAGGTCCCTGCCGCTCATCACACCGGTACCAGATGAAAGTCCTGCTAGTGTTCCTGGATAAGATATTTACACTGTTAATCGATCTAGAAATACTTGTGAATGAAACAATTACTAGCAGATCTCAATCCTCGTGAATCTTGAGACTTTGCCAGGCTTCAAGTCTTGCCAAGGATCCTGCTGAAATCCTACTCCAGGAAATTACACAAGTCATTACTAAGATTCAAGCAGACCTTGTGAGAGCTAGCCAGGAGAGGGAGCTTTTGTTAAAGTCGACTAATCAGACCACAGTGCCTCTCTGTGAGTAAATGGGTTGTTGGTTGAGTGGGGTCATAACCTTGCTTAAGTAACAACCACAATCACTGTCAGGGTGAACCACAAAAGTCACTAACTCAACCTCTGCTTAACCCTCTGGTATCTTGGCACAAAAAAGTCTGGTTTAACTTAGAGGCAATGTGCAAAGTATTTATGAGGCACACAAACAACAATAAAGTGAAAGCAAACACACGAAAAATACCTCACCAATTTGGAAAAATGGACTATTAAAGTTTAAGGTAAAAACTAACACCTATAAGATCAAATCGTCAATCACGGACATTTGGATGCACAAGACCAGGTCAAAGATGAAGAATATGGCCGCGATGGAGCGCAAGTCAAATTCAATATGTGGATTGGTCCCGGTCGACACTTACCTTCAGATTTAGAAGAAATTCTAGCAGAAAAGTCTCTGAAAAGGCAGAGGTTCTGTGAAGCAAGACTTCAGGTGGTGTCTGAGGAGGATGTGTCGTCATCCAAGAGCAACTGGACGAAGGTGCAGTGAGGATTCCCATGTTCGAACGTGGTCTCTTTTTTGGAAGTCGAAAATCTCCAGTGGGACAAAGTTGGTGGGTGTAGCGTGTGAGTTCAATGAGGGCAGGTACCCCTTCAGCATAGGACCTCTAAACAGGATTTACTGCTGTGGAGAACAACGCAGCAGGAACTGCTGCAAAAGCAGGCCTACAGGCGATGCACCTTAGGCTGATAGACCACCAGGTTTGCACTGGCCTCCTCTCAGTTCTCAGAGCATTTTTCAGCCAAAACATTTCCAAATCTCAAATGTTGGATTTTGGCTCTCTGAGCAACTTTAACGCCCCCAACCAAGGGTCCAGAACTGAAGGGACAGCACTTGAGGGTTTAGTTCCTGGTACAGGTTAAAAGGTTGTAGGCTTTACTGTCCCTGTGGCTCAAATTAAGAGGTCGGCCAATTAGTCATTGCAGTCAATCAGGTAGTCCTGGGTTCAAGAAGTTGGACAGGGCTCAAACAGTAGGGCAGGCCTTTGTGGGGTTCATAGTGGGATTCAGGTAGCAAAGAAGTCCTTTCAGTTGCAGCAAAGCAGTCTTTTAAAGTTTTAAAGTATACAGTGGGCCACAGCAGTAAGCAGTCCACTGAGAGTCCTTCCGCTGGTCCAGAAAGTGAACTGGAGAGGGGGTCTGAGGGTCTTATTTTTGTACCATGCGCCTTCTTTGATGCCAACTTTCTAAAAGTTGCATTTTCCTAATTGTAATTTGAAACAATGACAAATGCGTCCCTTAAAGATTTAAGGGCCGGCCCTAACTGTAATTTAAAATATGACTTTATCATTAAAGAGGATTTTAATTTACAATTTCTCAGACATTAAACATGAAATCTTCACCTGTTCCCAATCAAATGTTAGCACATCTAAAACTTAAAAGTACATGTCCAACCTTTTAATTACAATGTATCCTCCCCTGTGGGCTGCCTAGGGCCTACTTTAGGTGTTGCTTATATGTAATAAACTGGGAGTTTAGAGCTTTGCAAGGGTTAGTAGTGCCAAGTCGAATTGGCAGTTTAAAACAGTATTGCGGTTGTAATGGTAGCTCTGGGACATGTTTTAAGGGGCTACTTAAAAGGGTGGTACACTAAGGGGTCGATTCCGATTCGGTAAAATCCCCTACAAATAGCTGTACAGAGCATACTTCCCGTACGAATCGTACACCTTCAACGTCCCCGTACGTACGATGAAGTTCGATCCGAACCCAAAGCAGATCTCCGTACGAATTGTACCAAACACCGTACGACAAAAAAATATGTGCGAATTGTATCCGGAACACGCATTACGCGATGTCCGTGCGTAAACTAGCAGCAGTTTCTGGCCCAGCAAGTACGATTCGTCTCTGCGATACTCCGTACGACCCTTTTTCTACGAGAGTTCAAAACATCCGTAAAAGCAGAGTCTGACCCGAACCGCATCCCCGGTACGCGACATACACGCCTGAACCCCATCGTCCGTGTCATCCCAGTCCTGTTCGCCTACAACCTGGTGCACAGAAACTGACGACTGCACATACGGTGAGAACAACGTACTGCAACAATGGAAGTGTACTTGTACGGTGCGTCTTATACGCTCCCGTATAGCTCCATTGCAATAGTAATACGAGCCGCACACACACGCCATGAATGTTGGGGTACGGTGCGTTTCACGCTCTCGCGTATGGCACCCTTGCAATAGTGATACGATGTGCACATGCCATGAATGTTGGGGTACGGTGTGTTTCATGCACTCGCGTATGGCACCATTGCAATAGTGATACGATGCGCACATTTGCCATGAATGTTGTGGTACGGTGCGTTTCACACGCTCGCGTATGGCACCATTGAAATAGTGATACGATGCGTACACACGCCATGAATATTGGGGTACGGTGCATTTCACGTGCAAACGTACGGCACCCTCACAATACTTATACGAGGCACACGCACGCCATCAACCCCATGTGGCCAACAATATGAGAGTGGGTGGATATGACTCCCAGCAGAGGCCAGGCATATGAGGGGTGGGTGGATATGACTCCCAGCAGAGGCCAGACATATGAGGAGTGGGTGGAATTGTCTTCCAGTAGAGGCCAGACATATGAGGGGGTGGGTGGATATTTCACTCAGCAGAGGCCAACAGTATGGGGGTGGGTGCACATAACTCCCAGCAGAGGCCATACATATGAGGGGTGGGTGGATAGGACTCCCAGCAGAGGCCAGACATATGAGGGGTGGGTAGATATGACTCCCAGCAGAGGCCAACAGTATGGGGGTGGGTGGATATGACTCCCAGCAGAGGCCAGACATATGAGGGGTGGGTGCATAGGACTCCCAGGAGAGGCCAGACACATGAGGGCTGGGTGCAGAGGACTCCCAGCATAGGCCAACAGTATGGGGGTGGGTGCGGAGAACTCCCAGCAGAGGCCAGACATATGAGGGGTGGGTGGGTATGACTCCCAGCAGAGGCCAGACATATGAGTGGTGGGTGCAGAGGACTCCCAGCAGTGGCCACACACATAAGGGTGGGTGGATAGGACTCCCAGCAGACGCCAACAGTATTGGGGTGGGTGGATATGACTCCCAGCAGAGGCCAACAATATGGGTATGGGTGCAGAGGACTCCCAGCAGGCCAAACATATGAGGGGTGGGTGGATATGACTCCCAGCAGAGGCCAGACATATAAGAGGTGGGTGGATATGACTCCCAGCTGAGGCCAACAGTATGGGGGTGGGTGGATATGACTCCCAGCAGAGGCCAGACATATGAGGGGTGGGTGGATATGACTCCCAGCAGAGGCCAACAGTATGGGGGTGGGGGCAGAGGACTCCCAGCAGAGGCCAGACATATGAGGGGTGGGTGGATATGACTCCCAGCAGATGCCAGACATATGAGGGATGGGTGGATGTGCCTCCCAGCAGAGGCCAGACATATGAGGGGTGGGTGCATAGGACTCCCAGCAGAGTCCAGACATATGAGGGTTCAGTGCATAGGACTCCCAGCAGAGGCCAGACACATGAGGGGTGGGTACAGAGGACTCACAGCATAGGCCAACAGTATTGGGGTGGGTGCCGAGGACTCCCAGCAGATGCCAGACATATGAGGGGTGGGTGGATATGACTCCCAGCAGAGGCCAGACAGATGGAGGTGGGTGGATATGACTCCCAGAAGAGGCCAACAGTATGGGGGTGGGTGCAGAGGACTCCCAGCAGAGGCCAGACATATGATGGGGTGGGTGGATATGACTCCCAACAGAGGCCAGACATATATGGGGTGGTGGGTATGACTCCCAGCAGAGGCCACCAGTATGAGGGTGGGTGGATATGACTACCAGCAGAGGCCAGACATATGAGGGGTGGGTGGATATGACTCCCAGCAGAGGCCAACAGTATGAAGGTGGGTGCAGAGGACTCCCAGCAGAGGCCTGACATATAAGGGGTGGGTGGATATGACTCCCAGCTGAGGCCAGACATATGAGGGGTGGGTGGATATGACTCCCAGCATAGGCCAGACATATGAGGGCTGGGTGCATAGGACTCCCAGCAGAGGCCAGACCCATGAGGGTTGGGTGCAGAGAACTCCCAGCATAGGCCAACAGTATGGGGGTAAGTGAAGAGGACTCCCAGCAGAGGCCAGACATATGAGGGGTAGGTGGATATGACTCCCAGCAGAGGCCAGACATATGAGGGGTGTGTGGATATGACTCCCAGCAGAGGCCAACAGTATAGGGGTGGGTGCAGAGGACTCCCAGCAGAGGCCAGACATATGAGGGGTGGGTGGATATGACTTCCAGCAGATGCCAGACATATCAGGGGTGGGTGGATATGACTCCAAGCAGAGGCCAATAGTATGGGGGTGGGTGGATATGACTCCCAGCAGAGGCCAGACATATGAGTGGTGGGTGCATAGGACTCCCTGCAGACACAAGACATAAGAGGGGTGGGTGCATAGGACTTCCAGCAGAGGCCAGGCACATGAGGGGTGGATGCAGAGGACTCCCAGAAGTGTCCAGCCATATGAGAGGTGGGTGCATGGAACTCCCAGCATAGGTCAACAGTATGGGGGTGGGTGCAGAGGACTCCCAGCAGAGCCCAGACATATGAGGGGTGGGCGCAGAGGACTCCTAGCAGAGGCCAACAATTTGCGGGTGGGTGCAGAGGACTCCCAGCAGTGGCCACACACATGAGGGATGTGTGCAGAGGACTCCCAGCAGTGCCCATATACATGAGGGTTGGGTGCAGAGGACTCCCAGCAGAGGCCAACAGTATGGGGGTGGGTGCATAGGACTCCCAGCCGAGGTCAGACATATGATTGGTGGGTGCATATGACTCCCAGCATAGGCCAACAGTATGGGGTGGGTGCAGAGGACTCACAGCTGTGGCCAGACCCATGAGTGGTGGGTGCAGCTGACTCCCAGCAGTGCCCACACACATGAGGGGTGGATGGATAGGACTCCCAGCAGAGGCCAGACATATGAGGGGTGGGTGGATATGACTCCCAGCAGAGGCCAATAGTATGGGGGTGGGTGGATTTGACGCACATCAGAGGCCAGAAATATGAGTGATGGGTGCATAGGACTCCCAGCAGACATCAGACATATGAGGGGTGGGTGCATAGGACTCCCAGCAGGGGCCAGGTACATGAGTGGTGGATGCAGAGGACTCCCAGCAGTGGCCAGCCATATGAGGGGTGGGTGCATGGGGCTCCCAGCATAGGCCAACAGTATGGGGGTGGGTGCAGAGGACTCCCAGCAGAGGCCTGACATATGAGGGGTGGGTGGATATGACTCCCAGCAGAGGCCAGACATATGAGGGGTGGGTGGATATGACTCCCAGCATAGGCCAGACATATGAGGGCTGGGTGCATAGGACTCCCAGCAGAGGCCAGACCCATGAGGGTTGGGTGCAGAGAACTCCCAGCATAGGCCAACAGTATGGGGGTAAGTGAAGAGGACTCCCAGCAGAGGCCAGACATATGAGGGGTGGGTGAATATGACTCCCAGCAGAGGCCAGACATATGAGGGGTGGGTGGATATGACTCCCAGCAGAGGCCAACAGTATGGGGGTGAGTGCAGAGGGCTCCCAGTAGAGGCCAGACATATGAGGGGTGGGTGAATATGACTCCCAGCAGAGGCCAACAGTATAGGGGTGGGTGCAGAGGACTCCCAGCAGAGGCCAGACATATGAGGGGTGGGTGGATATGACTTCCAGCAGATGCCTGACATATCAGGGGTGGGTGGATATGACTCCCAGCAGAGGCCAATATTATGGGGTGGGTAGATATGACTCCCAGCAGAGGCCAGACATATGAGTGGTGGGTGCATAGGACTCCCTGCAGACACCAGACATAAGAGGGGTGGGTGCATAGGACTTCCAGCAGAGGCCAGGCACATGAGGGGTGGATGCAGAGGACTTCCAGAAGTGTCCAGCCATATGAGAGGTGGGTGCATGGGACTCCCAGCATAGGCCAACAGTAGTGGGGTGGGTGCAGAGGACTCCCAGCAGAGCCCAGACATATGAGGGGTGGGCGCAGAGGACTCCCAGCAGAGGCCAACAGTTTGGGGGTGGGTGCAGTGGACTCCCAGCAGTGGCCACACACATGAGGGATGGGTGCAGAGGACTCCCAGCAGTGCCCATACACATGAGGGTTGGGTGCAGAGGACTCCCAGCAGAGGCCAACAGTATGGGGGTGGGTGCATAGGACTCCCAGCCGAGGTCAGACATATGATTGGTGGGTGCATAGGACTCCCAGCATAGGCCAACAGTATGGGGTGGGTGCAGAGGACTCACAGCTGTGGCCAGACACATAAGTGGTGGGTGCAGCTGACTCCCAGCAGTGCCCACACACATGAGGGGTGGGTGGATAGGACTCCCAGCAGAGGCCAACAATATGGGGTTGGGTGGTTATGACTCCCAGCAGAGGCCAAACATATGAGGGGTGGATGGATAGGACTCCCAGCAGAGGCCAGACATATGAGGGGTGGGTGGATATGACTCCCAGCAGAGGCCAATAGTATGGGGGTGGGTGGATTTGACGCACAGCAGAGGCCAGACATATGAGTGATGGGTGCATAGGACTCCCAGCAGACACCAGACATATGAGGGGTGGGTGCATAGGACTCCCAGCAGAGGCCAGGTACATGAGTGGTGGATGCAGAGGACTCCCAGCAGTGTCCAGCCATATGAGGGGTGGGTGCATGGGGCTCCCAGCATAGGCCAACAGTATGGGGGTGGGTGCAGAGGACTCCTAGCAGAGGCCTGACATATGAGGGGTGGGTGGATATGACTCCCAGCAGAGGCCAGACATATGAGGGGTGGGTGGATATGACTCCCAGTATAGGCCAGACATATGAGGGCTGGGTGCATAGGACTCCCAGCAGAGGCCATACCCATGAGGGGTGGGTGCAGAGGACTCCCAGTATAGGCCAACAGTATGGGGGTAAGTGAAGAGGACTCCCAGCAGAGGCCAGACATATGAGGGGTGGGTGGATATGACTCCCAGCAGAGGCCAGACATATGAGGGTGGGTGGATATGACTCCCAGCAGAGGCCGACAGTATGGGGGTGAGTGCACAGGGCTCCCAGTAGAGGCCAGACATATGAGGGGTGGGTGGATATGACTCCCAGCAGAGGCCAACAGTATAGGGGTTGGTGCAGAGGACTCCCAGCAGAGGCCAGACATATGAGGGGTGGGTGGATATGACTTCCAGCACAGGCCAGACATATCATGGGTGGGTGGATATGACTCCCAGCAGAGGCCAACAGTATGGGGGTGGGTGGATATGACTCCCAGCAGAGGCCAGACATATGAGGGGTGGGTGCATAGGACTCCCAGGAGAGGCCAGACACATGAGGGCTGGGTGCAGAGGACTCCCAGCATAGGCCAACAGTATGGGGGTGGGTGCGGAGAACTCCCAGCAGAGGCTAGACATATGAGGGGGGGGTGGGTATGACTCCCAGCAGAGGCCAGACATATGAGTGGTGGGTGCAGAGGACTCCCAGCAGTGGCCACACACATAAGGGTGGTTGGATAGGACTCCCAGCAGACGCCAACAGTATTGGGGTGGGTGGATATGACTCCCAGCAGAGGCCAACAATATGGGTATGGGTGCAGAGGACTCCCAGCAGGCCAAACATATGAGGGGTGGGTGGATATGACTCCCAGCAGAGGCCAGACATATAAGAGGTGGGTGGATATGACTCCCAGCTGAGGCCAACAGTATGGGGGTGGGTGGATATGACTCCCAGCAGAGGCCAACAGTATGGGGGTGGGTGGATATGACTCCCAGCAGAGGCCAGACATATGAGGGGTGGGTGCATAGGACTCCCAGGAGAGGCCAGACACATGAGGGCTGGGTGCAGAGGACTCCCAGCATAGGCCAACAGTATGGGGGTGGGTGCGGAGAACTCCCAGCAGAGGCCAGACATATGAGGGGTGGGTGGGTATGACTCCCAGCAGAGGCCAGACATATGAGTGGTGGGTGCAGAGGACTCCCAGCAGTGGCCACACACATAAGGGTGGGTGGATAGGACTCCCAGCAGACGCCAACAGTATTGGGGTGGGTGGATATGACTCCCAGCAGAGGCCAACAATATGGGTATGGGTGCAGAGGACTCCCAGCAGGCCAAACATATGAGGGGTGGGTGGATATGACTCCCAGCAGAGGCCAGACATATAAGAGGTGGGTGGATATGACTCCCAGCTGAGGCCAACAGTATGGGGGTGGGTGGATATGACTCCCAGCAGAGGCCAGACATATGAGGGGTGGGTGGATATGACTCCCAGCAGAGGCCAACAGTATGGGGGTGGGGGCAGAGGACTCCCAGCAGAGGCCAGACATATGAGGGGTGGGTGGATATGACTCCCAGCAGATGCCAGACATATGAGGGATGGGTGGATGTGCCTCCCAGCAGAGGCCAGACATATGAGGGGTGGGTGCATAGGACTCCCAGCAGAGTCCAGACATATGAGGGTTCAGTGCATAGGACTCCCAGCAGAGGCCAGACACATGAGGGGTGGGTACAGAGGACTCACAGCATAGGCCAACAGTATTGGGGTGGGTGCCGAGGACTCCCAGCAGATGCCAGACATATGAGGGGTGGGTGGATATGACTCCCAGCAGAGGCCAGACAGATGGGGGTGGGTGGATATGACTCCCAACAGAGGCCAGACATATATGGGGTGGTGGGTATGACTCCCAGCAGAGGCCACCAGTATGAGGGTGGGTGGATATGACTACCAGCAGAGGCCAGACATATGAGGGGTGGGTGGATATGACTCCCAGCAGAGGCCAACAGTATGAAGGTGGGTGCAGAGGACTCCCAGCAGAGGCCTGACATATAAGGGGTGGGTGGATATGACTCCCAGCTGAGGCCAGACATATGAGGGGTGGGTGGATATGACTCCCAGCATAGGCCAGACATATGAGGGCTGGGTGCATAGGACTCCCAGCAGAGGCCAGACCCATGAGGGTTGGGTGCAGAGAACTCCCAGCATAGGCCAACAGTATGGGGGTAAGTGAAGAGGACTCCCAGCAGAGGCCAGACATATGAGGGGTAGGTGGATATGACTCCCAGCAGAGGCCAGACATATGAGGGGTGTGTGGATATGACTCCCAGCAGAGGCCAACAGTATGGGGGTGAGTGCAGAGGGCTCCCAGTAGAGGCCAGACATATGAGGGGTGGGTGAATATGACTCCCAGCAGAGGCCAACAGTATAGGGGTGGGTGCAGAGGACTCCCAGCAGAGGCCAGACATATGAGGGGTGGGTGGATATGACTTCCAGCAGATGCCAGACATATCAGGGGTGGGTGGATATAACTCCCAGCAGAGGCCAATAGTATGGGGGTGGGTGGATATGACTCCCAGCAGAGGCCAGACATATGAGTGGTGGGTGCATAGGACTCCCTGCAGACACAAGACATAAGAGGGGTGGGTGCATAGGACTTCCAGCAGAGGCCAGGCACATGAGGGGTGGATGCAGAGGACTCCCAGAAGTGTCCAGCCATATGAGAGGTGGGTGCATGGAACTCCCAGCATAGGTCAACAGTATGGGGGTGGGTGCAGAGGACTCCCAGCAGAGCCCAGACATATGAGGGGTGGGCGCAGAGGACTCCTAGCAGAGGCCAACAATTTGCGGGTGGGTGCAGAGGACTCCCAGCAGTGGCCACACACATGAGGGATGTGTGCAGAGGACTCCCAGCAGTGCCCATATACATGAGGGTTGGGTGCAGAGGACTCCCAGCAGAGGCCAACAGTATGGGGGTGGGTGCATAGGACTCCCAGCCGAGGTCAGACATATGATTGGTGGGTGCATATGAATCCCAGCATAGGCCAACAGTATGGGGTGGGTGCAGAGGACTCACAGCTGTGGCCAGACCCATGAGTGGTGGGTGCAGCTGACTCCCAGCAGTGCCCACACACATGAGGGGTGGATGGATAGGACTCCCAGCAGAGGCCAGACATATGAGGGGTGGGTGGATATGACTCCCAGCAGAGGCCAATAGTATGGGGGTGGGTGGATTTGACGCACATCAGAGGCCAGACATATGAGTGATGGGTGCATAGGACTCCCAGCAGACACCAGACATATGAGGGGTGGGTGCATAGGACTCCCAGCAGGGGCCAGGTACATGAGTGGTGGATGCAGAGGACTCCCAGCAGTGGCCAGCCATATGAGGGGTGGGTGCATGGGGCTCCCAGCATAGGCCAACAGTATGGGGGTGGGTGCAGAGGACTCCCAGCAGAGGCCTGACATATGAGGGGTGGGTGGATATGACTCCCAGCAGAGGCCAGACATATGAGGGGTGGGTGGATATGACTCCCAGCATAGGCCAGACATATGAGGGCTGGGTGCATAGGACTCCCAGCAGAGGCCAGACCCATGAGGGTTGGGTGCAGAGAACTCCCAGCATAGGCCAACAGTATGGGGGTAAGTGAAGAGGACTCCCAGCAGAGGCCAGACATATGAGGGGTGGGTGAATATGACTCCCAGCAGAGGCCAGACATATGAGGGGTGGGTGGATATGACTCCCAGCAGAGGCCAACAGTATGGGGGTGAGTGCAGAGGGCTCCCAGTAGAGGCCAGACATATGAGGGGTGGGTGAATATGACTCCCAGCAGAGGCCAACAGTATAGGGGTGGGTGCAGAGGACTCCCAGCAGAGGCCAGACATATGAGGGGTGGGTGGATATGACTTCCAGCAGATGCCTGACATATCAGGGGTGGGTGGATATGACTCCCAGCAGAGGCCAATAGTATGGGGTGGGTAGATATGACTCCCAGCAGAGGCCAGACATATGAGTGGTGGGTGCATAGGACTCCCTGCAGACACCAGACATAAGAGGGGTGGGTGCATAGGACTTCCAGCAGAGGCCAGGCACATGAGGGGTGGATGCAGAGGACTTCCAGAAGTGTCCAGCCATATGAGAGGTGGGTGCATGGGACTCCCAGCATAGGCCAACAGTAGTGGGGTGGGTGCAGAGGACTCCCAGCAGAGCCCAGACATATGAGGGGTGGGCGCAGAGGACTCCCAGCAGAGGCCAACAGTTTGGGGGTGGGTGCAGTGGACTCCCAGCAGTGGCCACACACATGAGGGATGGGTGCAGAGGACTCCCAGCAGTGCCCATACACATGAGGGTTGGGTGCAGAGGACTCCCAGCAGAGGCCAACAGTATGGGGGTGGGTGCATAGGACTCCCAGCCGAGGTCAGACATATGATTGGTGGGTGCATAGGACTCCCAGCATAGGCCAACAGTATGGGGTGGGTGCAGAGGACTCACAGCTGTGGCCAGACACATAAGTGGTGGTTGCAGCTGACTCCCAGCAGTGCCCACACACATGAGGGGTGGGTGGATAGGACTCCCAGCAGAGGCCAACAATATGGGGTTGGGTGGTTATGACTCCCAGCAGAGGCCAAACATATGAGGGGTGGATGGATAGGACTCCCAGCAGAGGCCAGACATATGAGGGGTGGGTGGATATGACTCCCAGCAGAGGCCAATAGTATGGGGGTGGGTGGATTTGACGCACAGCAGAGGCCAGACATATGAGTGATGGGTGCATAGGACTCCCAGCAGACACCAGACATATGAGGGGTGGGTGCATAGGACTCCCAGCAGAGGCCAGGTACATGAGTGGTGGATGCAGAGGACTCCCAGCAGTGTCCAGCCATATGAGGGGTGGGTGCATGGGGCTCCCAGCATAGGCCAACAGTATGGGGGTGGGTGCAGAGGACTCCTAGCAGAGGCCTGACATATGAGGGGTGGGTGGATATGACTCCCAGCAGAGGCCAGACATATGAGGGGTGGGTGGATATGACTCCCAGTATAGGCCAGACATATGAGGGCTGGGTGCATAGGACTCCCAGCAGAGGCCATACCCATGAGGGGTGGGTGCAGAGGACTCCCAGTATAGGCCAACAGTATGGGGGTAAGTGAAGAGGACTCCCAGCAGAGGCCAGACATATGAGGGGTGGGTGGATATGACTCCCAGCAGAGGCCAGACATATGAGGGTGGGTGGATATGACTCCCAGCAGAGGCCGACAGTATGGGGGTGAGTGCACAGGGCTCCCAGTAGAGGCCAGACATATGAGGGGTGGGTGGATATGACTCCCAGCAGAGGCCAACAGTATAGGGGTTGGTGCAGAGGACTCCCAGCAGAGGCCAGACATATGAGGGGTGGGTGGATATGACTTCCAGCACAGGCCAGACATATCATGGGTGGGTGGATATGACTCCCAGCAGAGGCCAATAGTATGGGGGTGGGTGGATATGACTCCCAGCAGAGGCCAGCCATATGAGTGGTGGGTTCATAGGACTCCCAGCAGACACCAGACATATGAGCGGTGGGTGCATAGGACTCCCAGCAGAGGCCAGGCACATGAGGGGTGGATGCAGAGGACTCCCAGCAGTGCCCAGCCATATGAGGGGTGGGTGCATGTGACTCCCAGCATGGGCCAACAGTATGGGGGTGGGTGCAGACGGCTCCCAGCAGAGCCCAGACATATGAGGGGTAGGCGCAGCCGCAGAGGACTCCCAGCAGAGGCCAACAGTATGGGGTGGCTGCAGAGGACTCCCAGCAGTGGCCACATACATGAGGGGTGGGTGCAGAGGACTCCCAGCAGTGCTAAGACACATGAGGGGTGGGTGCAGAGGACTCCCATCAGTGCCCAGACATATGAGGGGTGGGTGCATAGGACTCCCAGCAGAGGCCAACAGTATGGGGGTGGGTGCATAGGACTCCCAACTTAGACCAACAGTATGGGGTTGGTGCAGAGGACTCACAGCAGTGGCCAGACACATGAGTGGTGGGTGCAGATGACTCCCAGCAGTGGCCACACACATGAGGGGTGGGTGGATATGACTCCCAGCAGGGGCCAACAATATGGGGGTTGGGTGGTTATGACTCCCAGTAGAGGCCAGACATATGAGGGGTGGGTGGATAGGACTCCCAGCAGAGGCCAGACATATGAGGGGTGGATGGATAGGACTCCCAGCAGAGGCCAGACATATGAGGGGTACATCACCATCAGCATACCACAACTACATGGGGGTATGTGCACATCCCTAACATGTGACTATAATGATAGTGCCATAGCAACAAATCACTTTCATCAGTGTCCCACTCCCTGGAGGATGGATTACTTTCACACACTGCGTGACACACCACATGTGGGTGTGATGTCAAATTCCACATGCATACCCACCCATGGAGATTGCTGGTGAAATACACACCCTACCATCATGACACAATTGTGTATACTGATGTAACAGCCTACCAAACAAAGAGAGCGAAAGGGAACACACACTATCACGCACATCCCAGGACTGATATGAATGTCCAGGTGGTGGTCAGACCACCAAGATGTAGTCTACCATGGAAGGGAGAGGGTTGAAACACCTTAGATACAATGCACAAAATTGTGAGTCATGTGCCCAAATACCCTGCATAACATTCCCCAACATAGGGGTAGGCTGAGTTTATACACATGCATAGTGGTGAAAAGGTTGAATGTGTCCATGAAGGCATTTGTACATACTCAAAACACAAGTACAGTTATTTACAAGGATGGCACAAATGAATGAGCAGTAGACATCTGTGACCAGGCATGGCCATTGTTGAACGGTACCGTCACCAAAAATGGAAATGTGCACACATGTCAGCACAACAATTATGCAACTGTCTGCAGTGAATATGTCAGGTGCCACAGAGGAAGGAACACTCCTTGGGACAATGTCTCTATCCAAACTGAACACACACAACCAATGATTAATTGCAGTGACATTGTGATGGCACACAGATACCATGGTCCACCTCATGACCATCAACAAATAACATCTTTCAGAACGCCAAAACATTACCATGACACCAACTCCAGGTCCATCATCACCAACATCAAGTACCTGAAATGCAATAGTGTTGAACGTAAAATAAAAGGCTTTATTCAGCACAAACAAAAAAGCTGTCCAAAAATGAGTCTCTGCTCAAATTAGGCCAATGGCCAGTCCAGAAATGTGTCCTTGTAGAGGGACGTTGGGTAGGCAGTATACCCCAACTTGCCTGCACATGGAATACTCAATGTGATGTGGACCCTTGGGGGGCATCATCAGGGGCAGGACCAGGCACTGCAGGGACAGGAGTGGTAAGGGTAGGTGTGGTGGGTGCAGCGGTGGACGTATCCTCCTCAGTGCAGTGTGCAGCACTGAAGGTGGACTCATACTCTGAGCTGCACACTGCAGCCAGTTCAGCCAGCCCAACCCCTACACCCGAGGACACAATTGGAGTGGAGGGAGAGGGCTGTGTGGGTTGCGCACTGTGACTCTGGCTGAGTGTATGCGGTCTAAGCCCAGTCCCTGTGGGTGTGCCTGTAGCCCCCTGAGTGTGCATGCCAGGAGGTGTGCGCTTTGCCACATGTGGGGGTGTGCTGCCTGTGTCCGTTGGGGTACGTGATGGTGTTTTCCTGCATGTGCGTTGGAGAGGTATGGGAGAGGGGAGTGTGGATGGGTCCGAAGGAGGGGGGGACGGACCACTGCAGGAGGGAAATTGCTGCCGTCAGTGATGAGTCCATGGACTGCATAATCCGACGTTGGTCAGACAACGTTGCTGACATGCCCTTCATGAAAGAAAACAACTGGGTCAGTATTTGAGTGTGGCCATGGAGGACACTCAGCATCGATGTATGACCAACATGCAACTGGCGGAGTAAGTCCACAGACTCCGCACTGAGGGCAGCAGGGGTGACAGGGGCAGGGGCTGCGGTGCCGGGGCTGAAGGAGAAATGGGGGGCTGCACGGACAGAAGGGACGAGAGCAACTGGGAGGGTGGAGATGGTGCTGGAGGGGGCGGGTACATACTCTGTGAAGCTGCCTGATGTTGCTGCATATTCCCCCTCCTCTAGGGAGCCAGAATCGGATCCATCGGCATGTTCAGATGTTTCGCCTTCCAACAGGTCCGCAGACTGACTCCCCTCATTCTCCGTGCCACTGGCTCCCTCTGACTCCTCCACGCTGGTGACTCTGTAGCTGGGTCCCTCCTATTGGTCTGTACAGCTGTCTTCTCCTGTTTCTGGCGATGATGCTGTTGGCAAGGAGAAGAAACAGAAATGCACCAGTCACCTGTACACATCTGACACATGAGCACAAAATTAGTAGGTCACACTGCAAATCATGCCATGCATCATGAGTAACAGCCAGATAACTCTGCACATATTTGAGCCTTGTGCTGCCCAGTAGTTTAGACACAATGCTACTTGGACACAATGATCCAAAGAACACACCAGGCCACAACTTGAATGATAAATACACAGAGAAGCTAGTGTTTCTTTACAGGAGAGCAGATCAAAACAATGAAGTGATGCAACCTGAAGTTCACAAAGAAATAAACAGTAGTGGTGCCCGTCTGGGCAAACTAACCCACCTCACTCCCCAAGGTGACACCACACTCAGAGCCCTGTAAGTACATTGGGCAAAAAATAAATGATAAAAAAATGTTGGTATCTTGAGACTCACCATACTTTACACAATCGCCAAGTTTGAATGTGGTAATATGTGCCTGCATGAAAGAGGTCTCACAATGAAATGCACAATAAAAAACATTTACACATTTATTGAAAAAGCTGGCACCCTTTAAGATAAAACACTGTTAGAAACAAATGATGTTGCAGATTGTCAATATACATTGTCCAACGGAGGTCTTCATGTCTTGACACTCATTAGTTTGTATAATTGACAACAAAGGAGTTTAAATACCTCAAGACCACTGTGGGGACATGTATATGGAGATCAAGGCACACCACTAATCGCTAACACTGGCCTCTTTGGATAGGTGCCAGCTTCTTTCAAGAAAGTGGAAATGTTGTTTTGTGTGCACTACCTTGTGAGACATCTATCATGCAGGCACATAAGTGTCATTTACACAATTCGACATATTAGCACATTCTAAACATGAACAACTTTTAACAAGTGTTGTGAGTGCCAAGGTACAATCATTTATGTGACACAACTGGAAATATGTCAGTCCTCACATGGGTATCCATTCCCTGATGACACAGTTGCTTGCACATAAAACCTACTGGCTGTCATGTGGAGCGGCACACATGTCCCAACTCTGGACAATACTTAAGCTATTAGGCCAGCAATTGTGATGAACAAAATCATTTCTGCATTGTGGACACATCGTTATCCCCAGGAAAAATGTCAACACAGAAGTGTGCACACTAAGACAAAACAGCGTTGCATCTGAACTACATACATGTGGCAAAAATGTATGAGCCTGAATCATGTCAGGAACAAAATGACATAGGCTGCCAAGCCCCAACTGTAATCATTGGCCACCATCCATCACAGGGGCAGTGCATGGTGAATCATTGTTCAGCCAATTCTCACCCACAAGTCAGACCTGGCAAGACTAAATCAGGCAGATCCATGTAGACCTCTCCAGAACTATAGCCCCATCCTGCAGCCAATGTGATTGATACAGCTAGAGAAGTGAGACCTCTGAATCGGGGTAACAATAACTGTGCAGCAACAATTCCAAAAGAAACCCAAGCTCACCCCGTGGGGCTGGCAATACATATTTGTGACAAACAACTATCAACAGATTGTTGTGAATAGGCACACAGGCACTGCCCAGTGTGAGTAGGCACAAGCCAATTGTTGAATCCCTGTCCAGTGGACACATGTAGCAGACAGGAAAAATATAAACTATGCCAGGGATCAATGCCACAGAGGCAGACCCATGCTGAACTCACATAGAATGGGCACAGTATTGGATGTCACACATGATTAGGAGGCCAGGGTGTCTCAGGGGACTGTATTGGGCACACTGATCCATGGGTCTGGAATGAGCTGACTGTACCATGAGTAACCGTCATGGCACTATGCATATCTCCCACTGATGTACATCATGTCTGAGGACACAACATAGGTCATGCATACTGCGTGTGTGTTCAATGGAAACCTCACACTCCTATGTTGAGACTCATCATCAGTGCAAACAAATATGAAGGCCAAACACAGTGCACAGGTCATGGCACAGGCAAGGTCCCAACACATGTTGCAGACCACCCTCCCACATGATGCAGAAATCAATGTTCAGTCCTATTTTCTTGCACCCTAGATGAAAATGTGCAAATGTGATTACACACAGACCAGGGGACACATGTTAAGGAGGGGAAGGGATGAAAATGAGCACCAGGTGACTATGGGGAACCGAAAAGATACTACACATATAACCTGTCTGAGCAGACACCCCGACTGAGGGAGTGTAGCCAGGCTTCAGAGCACTTCAAAAAGCAGGTGACACACAACACAACAAACAGCCATGTACCTACCCCCTCCTTGCTGCTGTCTCTCCTGCAACTAGCCAACGAGGTCTGGGAATACCACCACCAGGACACGGAGCATGAGGGGTGTTGGACTTGGCCCTTCTGGCAGGTTCACCCCTAAACTTTTTGCTTTTAATTGCGACATGGTTCTAGTTATTTTTTTGGCTTCTGCACACTTTCACTGTGTCCCAGTGGAAAGTACGTGCGCACTCTGTGTGCGTGTGGTGAAATTGGCCTGCCCTCCCATAGGAATGCACGGGAAATGTATGTGTCCATGTCAGTTCCTGATGCGTGTGGAGTGCAGGGTCGAGTTTGGTATGTGCGGACTCGTGTGATTAAAAGCTGAGCGATGATGCATGCAGCATTTTTGTGTCTATTGTGGAAGTGCAACTTCTAGAAGTTGGCATGTCGGTGTAATTTAGGTGAATTGGCTGTCTAGCTTGTGATTGGCTGCAGCTGGCTGGTGTGCTAGGCTCCAGGAGTCAGGATGGGTCTGCCCCCGTGGTGAATGGGAGATCTGCATGTTGATGGCCGGGGAGGAGTGCACCTGGGACCTGAATAGGGCTGGGCTTTCCCCCACACAATGATGGCTCCACCCCCTGTGGTTCAACTGATGACCCTACCCAACCCGTTGAATAGGCAGAGGGGCTGAGCAAAACAAAGTGCGCAGGAACCAGTTGTATCTGGTTTGCTCCTTTCCTGCACCCATGTAGACAAAGGGATTTAGTGTATAAAAAGAGGCTGTGACCTCTTGTAAAAGGTTCTCTGTTCCTGATCCTAATCTGAGGGGGCCTGCTGCTGCTGGGCGCCAGGAGGACCGCCACTAGGACTGCCTTCCTGCCTGGAGGGCCCTGTGAGCTGGCCTCTGGGCCCAGCCTTTGCACCCCCTGCCTTTTTCTACCTAAAGGCCTGGTAGCTGAACTTTGGACCTGGGACCTTGCCTCTAAAGTGCATGGGAGAGCTTTTGCTTTTATTTTAGTCAAGTGCTTTGTTGCCCCCAGAGGAGCGCTGTTTTATGGGCCACTTGCCCTTTAAAGAAGCAGGTGCCCAACCTGCATTTTGCCCGCATTAGGAGACTATTTCGGCGCGGGTGCCACCTTGCGCATTTATACTTTCTTTTAACCCCTGGCGAGTGCCCACCCCGCCAGGGGCTCTACACTTAATTATACCAGGAGCCTTTTCCAGATTGCCCCGATAAAATCACCGCCCCCCGCCCGGCATATTAAGGAAGTCAAGCTGCCCTCGCCGTGATGTGGGCGGGGCCTGACCCAGAAGCAGTACAGCAGGAAGCAGCGGGAGCCTACCCCGTGCTCCTGCACCAGAGAAGGAAGCCGGCGTCTCCCCCCACCCCAGGGCTCCCAGGAGCGAGGGAGAGCCCCAGAGAGCAGCGGAGGAGTGCGGAGAGAGAGCCCCGAGGAGCGCGGGAGCTCTTCTGCAGCAGCCGCCAGCGAGGACCAAGACTAGAGCAGCGCCAGAGGAGCCCCGCAGTCTCACCGTTGAGTGGGGGATCCTCGGGCCAGTGCTGTAGAAAGGAGGGCATTGGGGCACATTGCCAGTGCCCGCCAATCAGCTCCAGCGCGAGGACATTTGTTTAGAGCCTGTCGAGGCTCCAATTCTGCACAGGGGCATTATTACTTCAAGCCTCATAGGCTCAGGGGGCATTGGTTGATTCTGAGTCCCCAGAGAGGGGACTCCCACGACCAGGGCACAGTATTGCTGAGAGCCCTGAGAGGCTCCTGGGCATTTGCATATTTTGAGTCCCCCGAGCGGGACTTCAAGAAAGGCACACGGTTGTGGAGAGCCCACGAGAGGCTCTGGGGGCATTTTTTCATTTTTGTTTAGAGCCTGAGAGGCTCTTGGGCATTTTTCGTGGTTTCAGGGTCCCCAGAGGGGGGACTCCAACGTTCGGGGGCATTATTGTTTAGAGCACACAAGGCTCCCCACCTCCCCTGTTTTGGGCCCCCTTGCCTACGTGAAACGCCCAGAGGAGATCCCCAGCTGCCCAGCACTTAGTGGGCAGCTGCTACGTTTAGGCCATTGTGAATCTTCTTTGGCTGCCTGCGCAGCCTGCCCTGACTTTGCTGGACACTGGGCGTTTCAGCCCCGGAGAGGCCAGTTGGCCCGGGGGACCATTCTGGTGTTGTGCCCTTGCGGGGGGTACATGTTTCTGGGCCTATGTGATTTTTGCGCAATTGTGAATTACCTGCCTATTGTGATTTCTGCATCATGTGTAATGTTTTATACCTCTGAATGTATGTGATGCTTAGGAGGTTGTTTTCCCGAATATAGGTCCTACTAGTGAGTTCATGGTTCCCTGCGTGATATTTTCCTATGGTGGTTAGGGTTGCGTAGGGGGTACTTACCTTTTACCAGTGGTTACTGGCTGTGTGCTACATTTTGCTATTTGGTGCTACAGTTATTATATGTTGTATGTTCTAAGTGTTATTCCTACAAAGTGCTAATTCTACCAAGTGCTAATTCTAAAAGTGCATATTCCTGACAGTGGTCCATGTGGCCCTGTCCCATGTATATAATCCTTTGTAAATTCTGCCCGTGCCTCTGGCACAGGGTAAAGTGTGTGTTTCTTATCTAATGTGTTTGGTGTAATACAAAGGCTATTTTTATATGTAACCTTGTGTGGAGTTTCCTTTGTGGTAGGCCTTTGGTGTTGTTGATGGGTGCACGCGCAAACACTTAACCTACATTACCTCCGGGATAAGCCTTACTGCTCGCATCACGTTACCTAGAGGGTGAGCATGGGTTATCTTTGGTGTGTAACTCCCTTGCCCTGACTAGAGTGGTTGTTTCTGCCTGACTTTGGCGCAAGCCTTAGCCAACCGGAAATCCTATTTCTAACATTGGTGGCAGCGGTGGGATCCGGATTTGAGTTTGCGCTCTCCCACAGCGGCAGGCACCACAAAACTCAGCATTTTAGATAATCACATTTTGGGGATTATTGTTTTTTTGAAGTTCCATTATTTCTTTTCCTAAGATTGTCATTTTCAAATAGTGTCCAGTACATTTGTTCCCCGCCCCGCTCCCAGAGTTTGGTACCTGTGTCACGTGTAGCCAGGTTGAGAAATCAGGGGCGGTAGAAACTGCCTTACCAGTCCGAGGGGGGGTTGTGTGTTGATGAATGGTGTGTTGCACTAGACAAGTGAGTGTGAGTTCTCTGGGATAGGGAGCTTGCTGAATACTTTGTGAATTGTGTACTCCTGTTTTAGCTCAGACACCTAGGTTCCCTGTGTTGAACTTTTCTCGAGAACGTCCGCCAAAATGGAGCCTGCTTTTTTGATTCCTGTGGTCTGTTTAGATACAGTAGGTTGGAGTTGGTAAGGTTCTATGAAGAGAGAAACATAGAAGTGGGGGAGTCAGACACCCAGTCTAAACTGAGGGACAACCTGATCCTATGGCAAAAGGATCAATGGGATCTTGAGTTCAGTAAGGAGGGAGAAGATGACAGTACAGGGATGCCAGCAGATAGTGAAGACCCCATAGATAGGTAGTCCCTTGCTGGGTCCAGTAGCGGAGGCAGTGCCTTATCCCTTTTCCTGTCCCCCGAGGAGTGGATAGATAGGAGGGAAGAAAGGGAGCACCATTTGGCTTTAGAGAAACTCCAGAAGGAGAGCTATGAGCATATGGAGAATGGGAAGTTAGCCTTAGAGGTGAAAAAGGCATTATTTGCTCAGGAGTTGAGTCTTAAGGCGTTGGGACTTGAACAGAAAAAGCTAGAGCAGGGGTCTCCAAACCGGTCCTGGAGGGCCGGATCCATGCCAGATTTTTGGATATCCCCATTGAGATACATGTAGTAATTTTAAAAATCTGGCATGGATCCGGCCCTCCAGGACCGGTTTGGAGATCCCTGAGCTAGAGAATGAGAGGGTCTTAGCACAGGAGAGGATAGAGGAGGGTGAGAGGGCCTTCGCCAGAGAGAAATTAGCTCTGGAGGGTAGACTATCCCCTGCGCACAGTTATAGTTTTCTGGACTCCCCAGGGAGGGTTGAGTCCAGCAATATATTTTTCAGTGCAGGAAGTCCCATTGTAGTGTAGTTCCTATTTTCCCTATAGGCCCTGCGCATTGGAATAACATAAACAGCAGTGTAGACGTAGGACTGCGGTCTTCTAGGTCTCTACTGACTATGTTAGACTTAATTTAGGTTTGCGCCAGCCAGCTCAGAGGTCACTGGAAACTTTCTTGACAGAATAGGAAGTGATCAGCTTCCCTGGCTCAGACAAGAAGGGATTCAGCTTCCGACAACCGCATAAACATGACAACTTTGCTCCTCAGAATAAGAGTCAATCTCTAGAGTCGTGTGAAACAATAGACAGCTATTTCACTCAGTCAGTTGTGCAGATTTACTTTCACCAGAGTGCAGAGAATGGAGAGACGGGCGTTTTCAATAAAAGATATTATTTATTGAGCAGTCTTCCTTCTCCTGCAAGAGAAACGAATTGCCACAATTGCAAGACTTGTTATTATGAAAAGTGCGTACAGTAAAAGGAGTATTACGAAATAATACTGTAAAAGCATTAATATGGTTTCTTAGCCATAAGATAGTTAAAATGAATGAAATATATACATTCATATATACATTGGCTAACGACCTCAACTGGTGCTTCTAACTACGCCTACCCCAGTGTACCTGACCTAAGCCTAAAACATGGGAGTGAGTAAGTAGCAATTTAAGTTACGTTGATTTTGCCAAGAGTTTGTTTCAATAATTCTCTCTAAGGGTTTAGTCAGCACCATACCTCTGGAATAGAATGTAGGAGGGCTGGTATCTCCTCTCAGGACCCGATACCCCAGTCACCCGCAAGGGTAGGCTGGAAACGCCGGAGCTGGATTTTCTCGGCAGGAAAAAAGACAGCGTCTTTCTCAGCGTATCAAGGAGGAGGGGCAGCGTCCGTGGGCTTCTCGCATCTGCTGGGCTCTCTGCAAGGGGACAGCTGTTCTGCTCCAGTATTCACCACCCCGTGTGCTTGCTTAAGGCAACGTTGGTATATTTATACCTGAAAGGTGCCAAGTTTGACATAAGTTTTTGGACATAAGATGTCAATAAAGATGTCACTAAGAACTGGTCGTTCTTACAGTGCTCGCAGGAGTTCTATTACTAATCAAAACAAAGCAAGTGGGGCTTTCCCAGGTTGCTGGGGGTTTGGTATGTCGAAAGAACTCGATGTGCTATCTAGGAATCTAAGGAAGTGGCTTCTGCGGTGTCATGGACTGTCATGGACTGCAGAAGCGAGTTACTGAAATATGGCTCTGATTTTTATGCAGTTTATAGGAATATGTATTGATTATAGCCGTATAGGGGCATGAGGTCACAATATTGATCGGGGTCCTAGATAAAACACATCACCCACTCCACGAATTTATGTCCATCAAATTACTGAAAACTAAAGCAATAGGATGCACGTGTATTCCTACCCACCCCAAAATACATTTTTGCATTTGAAATGGTGTATATGAAATACATGAAAATGATAATAGGTACTGTACGTTTTCAAGCATAGTAATCATTCAAAAAATATTGCATATGTAATCAGTTGAACGATTTTGCGAAAAATTACACATGAAATGTCTCTTAATACAGAAAAGAGACTATTTCATCACATATGAATGCAATTGCTGTAAAATGTGCTAGAGTGTGAAGTTAAGTTTTGCCTCTAGATCTACTAAAAATAGAAGCTCTGTTCTTTATGAATAGTTCTACTTTAAGCAAAGTACGTGTGCCAGAAAAAAGGTAAATATTTTGAAAATTTTGGAAAAAAAGAATTTCATGGTGAGCGGGGAAAAAAATAGTTCAAAACGCTATTCAGTAGCTTTTGTTTATCAAAGCTGAAGGCCGAATTCAGAGTTCATGGGAACGCTGTGAGCCGGATTCTTTTCCAAAAGTTATTCTTTCTGTTCAGGGAGAACCTCATTTCAGACAGGCTCGCAAAGAATTGGTCTACATATTCAGGTGACAGTTCGACCAAGTTTGATAATTCTGTAACTTGGCATTTGTGAGAATGATTGCTATCATCGATTTCAGGATCAGCAATGCTCACAGAAGGTCGTACCTGGGTGATGTTGCTTTCATTTCTTGCTTCACTGCCACCACCTAGTCGTAGCGCAGGAGTCTCAACGAATGCCGTCATCAGGGTTGGTAACCGTTGGGAACAACACGATGCGTGAGCCGTAACTGGACTTAGCAAAGTATCGACGTCCATAGGTACTGCTGATTGTAGTGCAAGACAGGTGTCTAACACGCATTCCTCTCCGCATAACATACATCGAAGCACAGGTAAGATGCAGGTCTGCCATTTAGGTCTGAATGAAAGAAACCAGGTCATATTCAGATCTCTTAGCCGGGCTATCCCAAGGACTTTAGTTATGCGGTCCCGGTAGCGTATTGCTAGGATCGTTTCTTCCATCCTTGCCGGAGTCCTGTCTGCATTTTGGTTTGCCATATCGGAGCAGGAGGGGCAAAAATAGAATACCTGCTACGAGTCCCAAAAGTAGTGGTAGGCCACCAAAGATCGAATGGACAAAATTGGGAAAGATGCCCAGGACTGCTTCAAATGGTGTTAACAGTCCCGAAAAAAATGTCTTAAATACATTCGAGATACCACTGGCATTCGACATATTTAGGATTTGGCTGAGCATTTCTGTGAAATGCACCGGGCAATTTGTTGATAAAGGTGTAAGTATCTCTGCAGTTGTCCTTGCAACTTAGAGATCATACGTCTCTTTTGATGACGTGATGGGCACTGTTGTCTGTAAAAGCACAGACTTCATTCTGCTTAAAGTATCAATTCGTATAGAAGAGATATTCAAAGGAGGCCAAATCGGAGCCACTGAGTCTCCAGGGCCATTTGGATACAATGCTTGCATATATCAAGTGACCATGGAACTCACGCTTAAGAGATATGCTTTCCCTGGCACCAAGCCACAACAGCTGTGATCCGTTATTAGAACGTAACTCCCATTAGAAATTTGCCTAAAGAATGGCTCTATCTGTGTTGCAGGTGTGCCGTGCTGGTGGCATGAAAGGTTATTCGAAGTACCCTCACAGGCCCCATGCAAGTTAATAGCTTGGCACAAAAGTATACCGCTTAGTGAATGTTTACACTTATCACCACTAAGAAATACACTTTTGTTGTTGTCACTATAATATGTGTGTGTATAAGGAAATTTCCATGATGACTTAATGTATCCTTTACCCAACTTTTCATACTGGCCTGCCGGTATATACTCAAGGCAATTTTTAAACTGTAAAGTTGTTATCGGAATTGTGATAATCCTGTGTATCATCCATTCAATGACAGGTCTTTCTGACATTGTCAATGGTAATCTCTCAAGTTTTTCGATGCTCAGGATTGTATAGTCTGCTCCTTTCTGTGCCAAACTGATTTGTTTATCAGTAAGGTTAAAGATAGAAAACAATGACGTTGTGTTGATTAAACGCCATGGCACATAGCCTGAACGAAGATTTTGCAACGTCCAGCCTAGCTGTACAATAGAACCTAATTGGGACTGGCCATGTGGTAACATTAGCAGGTCCTGGTCTATTATATCAATAGCAGATGATACAATACTGTCCAGTGAATATATTCTGGAGGACAGAGTCATTAACCCATTGTCCACAACAGAAAGTGATTTTTCCAAATTAATACGACCAATTTCTCGTATTTTCTCGGCTGTTTCAATTTGAGTTTCTTTCCATGCCTTGTTGTATGCAGCATATATGCTGGCCGCTATGAAACGCTTTTGACGCTGTTTGCGTGGTCCCATTATGAAATCTCACAAATCAGCACCATCTTTAAGTAAAGACAAATGTTGCTTAATTTGTGCCAGTGTGGATGTTTGTAGCCATTCAAGCCATAGTTTCCCTACACTGTAAGTTGTTACTATCCCTGGATGTTGTCTCTGGGAGTATCTAGGGTCTGGTCTGGTCATTTTTAACCCCTGTATTTTGTTCAGGAATCTATCTTGACAGTTATTTGTGTCTGTAGGCCAGATTAACCACTTTTTCCAATCAGGATGTGTTCTGTTTTCATTCAAAATTTGGGATACGTCTAATTCAATATCTGTGGTTGCATTATCAGGTTTCGGCTTTGGAATAGACGGTTTGTTAAGGTCTATAATCTTGGCTAGACAAAGACATGTTGTTTGTTGAATTGTGTCATTCAAGAACATTATTTGTTCTGGGATCAAGCAGGCTCGAAATAATGGTTCTAGGCCTTGTACCTGCCAATCTTTTGTACCCCAGATGGTTTTTGTTTCAATGTTATTTTTCCAGAAACCATAACCAAATGTAATCATTTTTTTATAAAATGCTTCTGAGTATATCAATTTAGTATTTGTCAGCATGGTTTTTGTCCCTGTTTTATCCAACAGTTTATAATAAAATGTTTCTGCATTACTTGTGTTAAACCCTGAGAAGTATTGGAATTTCTCATAGAATGTTTTTGAACTGCTTTTAGGTGGAGTAGCACAATGTTCCCATTGGCTATATTTAAAAACATATCTAGGTTGAGCAGATTTATGTAAATAGTCGTCTACGTAATGTGTAAAACAGTACATCTGTTTATAATTAGATGAACCTTGTAAATAATCATGTTCTGTAAATTTTGCTGACAACACTAAATCTGACATCATATTGTTTATGCTTTCAAAATCCCAATCATCAGAGAATGTACTTGGTTTTACAAAGTCACTTAATGAAACCTTAAATTGGTGAGGATATTTCAAGAGCTCAACCGGGCCTTATATTTCCTAGTCTGTCTTGTCCCAAACTACCCCGCCGGGTATTGGAATGGCTGTGGCATTTACTGATGATAGTTCTCTTTTCTCGATGTGAGATGATTTGTGAGGCTTCAGAACTAAGTTGATGTTCTGACTTGCTGTGTCCATTGAACTGTATTTTCCCTCAATGAATTTTCCCAAACAAAGCACCATGATGAGACAAAGCAGGAGGAAAAATGCACCTAGCCCAATCCAAAATTCTAACCATGGAGAAATAAGATAGGTTTCTTTGAGTTGATGAAAGAGTTCTGTTGCTTTTTCTTTAAAAGTCTTTGTTTCTGCATTACTTGTGTTAAACCCTGAGAAGTATTGGAATTTCTCATAGAATGTTTTTGAACTGCTTTTAGGTGGAGTAGCACAATGTTCCCATTGGCTATATTTAAAAACATATCTAGGTTGAGCAGATTTATGTAAATAGTCGTCTGCGTAATGTGTAAAACAGTACATCTGTTTATAATTAGATGAACCTTGTAAATAATCATGTTCTGTAAATTTTGCTGACAACACTAAATCCGACATCATATTGTTTATGCTTTCAAAATCCCAATCATCAGAGAATGTACTTGGTTTTACAAAGTCACTTAATGAAACCTTAAATTGGTGAGGATATTTCAAGAGCTCAACCGGGCCTTATATTTCCTAGTCTGTCTTGTCCCAAACTACCCCGCCGGGTATTGGAATGGCTGTGACATTTACTGATGATAGTTCTCTTTTCTCGATGTGAGATGATTTGTGAGGCTTCAGAACTAAGTTGATGTTCTGACTTGCTGTGTCCATTGAATTGTATTTTCCCTCAATGAATTTTCCCAAACAAAGCACCATGATGAGACAAAGCAGGAGGAAAAATGCACCTAGCCCAATCCAAAATTCTAACCATGGAGAAATAAGATAGATTTCTTTGAGTTGATGAAAGAGTTCTGTTGCTTTTTCTTTAAAAGTCTTTGTTTCTGGCGTCACTTCAGGGTCGCTTTGATCTTCAGAAAAGTTGCCGAAATTGATGAAGTAGCCAGATGCAGTTCTGTCGATTGTTGGAATTGTTTTCTCAATTTGCCTTTCATTAGCACATTCTGATGCTACATCATTGTAGACTGGTATTTCATGACAAACTGTTTCAATTTGGGTTTCAAGAGGCACAAGTTCCATGGCATTTCTGCATAGTCATTTTTTATTCACTGCAGGTTTATCAAATGTGATTAGTCTTTCAGTTTGAACCTCTTGGATACTAGCAAATTTGGGTATTCTGTTACTTCCTGCGAGTCCACTGGCCCTGCTATTTATTATAGGCCACATGATTGTGGTTTTACCAGGTCGATGGATACAACTCGGTTCTCCTTTTTACCAGCAAGGGGCGGTAGTACTACTGATCTTGTTCCGTTGATTGCTAAGACAGGTACTGCTTTTCTGTAAGAAGGCCCAAATTCCTTCTTCACCGCTATTTTTTCTCTGACCAGATCCCCAATCTTTGGAATCCAGACAGGTCTTGCTGGGACAGGTGGTGTGTCTTCAGTGGTGGTTGGCTGTTGCTTTAACTTTATGTTGCTCAGGGCTTTTCTTGTTTCATTTAAGTCCTGTAAAACAGCCAAACAATCTTTGATGTCAAAGTCTTTATTCTTATCTTCTACCACTGAAGCAAGACTATCTAAGTCCTGAACATACATTCTAGTTCCGAACTTTAGTTCGTACGGGCTGAAACCTTTTAGAGAATTTCTTGGCAAGTTGTTAAGACTACGTTGGACACTTTTTAAATGCTGGACCCACCCATCACTCAAACCTAATACCTTTGCCGTTATAGATTGCTTTATGTCTCGGTTTTTTCTTTCCACTACCCCGTTTCCCTCAGGATGGAAGGGACAAGAGAATCGCAATCCAATGCCCATACTGGTCATGGCCTCCCTATAAGCTCGAGAGCTAAAAGCAGGACCTTGGTCAGAATGAAGCATGGCAATTGCGTATTTGCCGGTAAAAACTCGCAAAACTTTTATAACAGTTCTGGCGTCAGCCGAGCGCTGGGGCCACATCCATATGAATCTCGTACAGGAATCCACTGCGACCATGATATATTTATAGTTGCCATCCCTTTGTAGGGGACCACAGTGGTCCAGGTAAACACATGCTAATGGTTTATCTGAGATGAGAAGGGGTATCTGCGCTGGTCGTTTCACTGTTGATACTTTCATTTTTTGGCATATTTCGCATTCTAGTACATATTTCTTAGTTTGTATTCTCATGCGAGGCCACCAATATCTCTGTTTTAATAATGATATTGTAGCGGAAACACCAGCGTGTGCAGAAGCAAGCCCTTCGTGTGCCGCTGTAATTACTCCTAACCTGTGTTCCATGTTTGGAATTACTCTATCCCCCACTCCAGGGATTCAAGAAAAAGGAACATTATTCATATCTGTTAAATATGAGTACTTTTCTGGAAAGCCTTTTGGGAGTGTCTTTCTATCATCTTTTACTGACGCACTGACAGCTTGTAGTATATCGCTGTCTATTTTTGTTTTTGACCGGGTGATAGCAGCTACGGAAGCCGGTTGCACAGCTGCCTTCACAGCTTCATCAGCCAATGAATTCCCTGCAACGTGAACGCCATCACGTTGATGACTCAGAGTGTGTATCATGTAAGTCTTTTGTAGATCCTTCTGTAAAAGAACTATTTGTTCCCAAAGCATTTTATGCTTGATTGTGCCACCTTTTGCATCTTTGAATCCGTTTTCAACCCAATTCTGCAAGTATTCATTATAAGATTGAACGCAATAATATGAATCACACGCTATAAGTGTGGGGAATTCGCGATCCGTATTTTCAAGCGCCATCTTAAATGCTAGTAGTTCAGCTCGCTGAGCTGTACAATCTCCTAGAGATTGCGTCTTAGTGACCCGTGGTCTAAATTTTCCTTTGTGCCAACGACCTTTAACAATCGCGCATGCAGCACTGTAAGCTTGTTTACCCCCAACTGCGGGTTGTGCTGATCCGTCTGTATATATGATACTTCCGTATTCTTCTAAAGGCTGAATTTCAATTGGCAGAGGACATTCATATTCATATTGTAAAAATTCCTGTGTTTTTAGATTAGGATCAAATTCATACACTACGTCTGTTGCAGCAAGAGAATTAACCCATTGGATCCATCTTGGATGCAGAGCTTTAGCATTTGGAATGCTCGCTTTAGTTACCGCTTCTAAAGCAGGTATAGGTGTAACGATTATTATTCGTTTTCCTTGTGCTAGGGCCCTTTCTTTTGCTACAGCAGTCTGAACCGCAGTTAGAATTTTTTCTGTTGAACTGAATTTTATTTCAGCTTTTGTGTACAAATGTGATTTGTAAGCTATTGGTACCGTTTCTCCCTCATTAGAGGTCAGGTACGTGAATCCGCATCTTCCTGGGATGACCCGGATTACAAGGTTGCGTGTATTGTCACGTGTTTCTAATTTTGTTTTAGCTAACATGTCTGTTTGCAGTGATCTCAAAATTTCTGTGTGTTTGTGAGTCCAGTTGATTGGTTTAAAATCAGGTCTTATTAATTCGTAGAGAGGTTTAACCCGCTCTGCATAGTTTAGAATGTAAGTTCTTCCGAAATTCAGGAAGCCTAGAATCGATTGTAAGTTCTTCAGCCTTTTCAGTGCTTGGAGTACAGTGCACTTCTCTAAGAAGTTGTCCGCTAGGCATTTCCCTTCACTTGATAATTTGTATCCTAAAAATAAGACTGTTAGATGGGCAATTCGTGACTTTTTAAAGTTGAATTTGTAACCCTCTGCTGCAAACCCAAGTATTATGGTGTTCACTCTTTTCAAGTGAGTATCCAAGTCGTCGTCTGTGAGATACATGTCATCGACATAAGATAATGCCTCATCATCATACATTTGTAGTAACTCTGTTACTCTGGCTGAGAGTAGTCCTGGGCTGTTCTTGAATCCTTGTGGGAGCCTACAGAAATTTTTCTGTGACCCCATGATTGAGAAAGCGGTCAAGTACCTGCTTTCTGGTGCAATATTTTGACAAAAGAACCCATTAGATATGTCTTATGTTGTTTTGTATTTTTTTGCGAATTATGTTATTCATTAGTGCAGCACTATGCGAATTTTGTACTGCAAATGTTTTGCAACTTGAGTTAAGGTGTCTGTAGTCCAAGACTAGACGATACGATTCGTCCGGTTTGGAGACAGGAAACAAAGGATTGTTCATTTGAGAGGTGCATGTTTCAATTACCCCTTGGTATTCAAGTTGATCTAAAATCTCCCTGATCTGTTTTTTTGCTTCTTGCTTAATTGGGTACTGCCTTTGTGCAGTTGGTTGACATTTTAACTGGATTTTGTGCGGAGGAGAGTCCTCATCCCATCCTACATGATTTGTATATAATGCTGGTGCCTGGGCTACTGCCCATTTCCTTGCATATATATATTTAGTGTGAATTGGAATGTGATTTGAGAAGGCAGGCATAATCATTTCTTCGCCATGAGGGCACTCCCTGACAAACTCTGGGGGCCAATATTTCTCGGCTAACAGGATGTCATAGCCTTTTCAGAGGTTATCCCAAAATAGACCCCTTATTTTTCTAATCCTATCCCCCTCTATACGCAGTGTTATTTCGTATATTTTATGAGGTTTGCTAACTCTGGTGTCTGCAGTTTCTACTTGAATGTATTCATTCGTGTCCACTGTCTCCAGATGACTCATCAGGATCTTGCGAGCTATGCTGATTTCTGCTGCACTGTCTAGCATTGTCTGTGCCCACTCTCTGTCTTTCAGCTGTGTCCTCAGTATTCTCGGCATGTTCGATTACTCTAATACTGGCTACCTTCTTCCTTGGAAATTGTAATGTATTATTTGAGCAGGTTCCTTGTCTTTGGACTTGGTGTGCTCTTCCCTTGGGTCTGACCGTCCTCTTCTTTCCGATTTCTGCGAAAAAGATCGGGAGGGCCGTGTATCAATACTTTGATATCTATCAGGCTTTTTCAAGTTATCCCTATTTCTAAGGTTATATCTTTTTTCAGAGTGCTCCCTCTGGGGAGACTGGTGTTCTCGATTCAGAGTTCTTTCCCTCCGCCGAGGAGACCTTCCTCTGGACTGGAAAACTTTTTCTTTGGGAGTGGATTGTTTATTTCCATCCCAGCTCTTTTTAGGAGTGTTTAGATTATTTTTAATAAATAATTTTTCAGGATTCTTTCGAGTAGTTGGGGTTTTACTGGTTTCCCACCCAAACTATCTCTACCTAATTCTTCATAGCATTTTTCTATTCTTGTGGCAAGCTCAATTGGTTGATCTGTTATATCTGTTTCTTTCAATTTCTGGCGGATCGCCACAGATGCTGCTTCTCCTTTTAAGTTGGCTAGTAATATAGCCGAGACCTGTTTGAAGTCTTTCAGTAATTTCATACCAAGAGTTAAAGCAGGTTCTGGACCGTATTCATTCTGAATTGGTTTTAGCACATCTGGTATTACCGCCATGGACGGAACCCCATGTGTTTTTGTGTAAATGGAAGCAAAGACTGTACCCCAAGTGTTACAGTCCTCCACATGTGGTGCGACCCCCATTGGAAGGCAGATAGTCAGAATTCTGTGTTTCTCAAAAGGGGTAGTATTCAGGAATACTGCCTCTATTTGAGTAATTTTCTGTGCTAACCAGAAAGGAATTTGTTCCCGTTTTGTGGGAGTTTTTCCAAGACATGATTGTATGTTCTGTGGTGTAATTTTATTTGCGTTCCCCTGATGAGGGGTTAACTGTGGATTTTTAACAGCTGTTTGCAGTCCGCATTACATATTGGACTAACTGTCTGTGTATTTTAATTAATAATTTTAGCTGTGCTAAAAGTTCTTCTCTTGACATTTTTTCAATGTCTGGATGTGGTGTGTAGCTGGCTAGAACCGGCCACGTTGCTCCTGGTGTACCTAGTGGACCGAGTCTGGTAATGTGATCATTATGTTTTAGGGCGCCTTTAAACCAGAGCAGGTGCTCTTGGTATTTTAATGGGATTTCAATCTCCTCGAGAGGAGCGTACCCTTCCGGTGGTTCCTCTATTTTGTAATAGTGGAACTTGTGTGTTGTAGCGTTTGCCGCTGGAAAGTTTATCCAAGAATAGAATACCTCTGTCTGCCGATATTCGTGTGCCTCTATCACGAAAATGACTGTACCACCTCGCGATGTCAGTCCGTTTTCTATAAGTTTTGAAGTTATAGATTTTCTTATGTTTGCCGGGATGATAATTGCACCCGGTTCATTAATCCCTGTAACATCGGGACCCAAATGATTTGCGTCTACTGCGACTTAATTGGTTCCGTTGTTATTGCCATTTTCTGACATTGTATTAATGAAGGTTTGCAGAGCAGGTTTCCAAGGAAACAAAGATTAGGTGCACAATATTTTGGAACACTGTGTCCTTCAACGTTGAGTAAACCAGAAACTCTACATAGGAATCTCTTCCTACTAAGTTCCGGCGGATTTTAACCTTTCACCCACTCCAGACGTCTATTGGAATTTTTATGGGAGAAAGGGTCTGTGTGAAAAAGCACGACTGAGTTACTCTAACGTCTTGCGTTAGTTTTGTCGCCTTACCAAACGTTGGGCACCATGTAGTGTAGTTCCTATTTTCCCTATAGGCCCTGCGCATTGGAATAACATAAACAGCAGTGTAGATGTAGGACTGCGGTCTTCTAGGTCTCTACTGACTATGTTAGACTTAATTTAGGTTTGCGCCAGCTAGCTCAGAGGTCAGTGGAAACTTTCTTGACTGAATAGGAAGTGATCAGCTTCCCTGGCTCAGACAAGAAGGGATTCAGCTTCCGACAACCGCATAATAAGACTCAATCTCTGGAGTCGTGTGAAACAATAGACAGCTATTTCACTCAGTCTGTTGTGCAGATTTACTTTCACCAGAGTGCAGAGAATGGAGAGACGGGCGTTTTCAATAAAAGATATTATTTATTGAGCAGTCTTTCTTCTCATGCAAGATAAATGAATTGCCACAATTGCAAGACTTGTTATTATGAAAAGTGCGTACAGTAAAAGGAGTATTACAAAATAATACTGTAAAAGCATTGATATGGTTTCTTAGCCATAAGATAGTTAAAATGAATAAAATATATACATTCATATATACATTGGCTAATGACCGCAACGGGTGCTTCTAGCTATGCCTACCCCAGTGTACCTGACCTAAGCCTAACACATGGAAGGGAGTAAGTAAGTAGCAATTTAAGTTAAGTTGGTTTTGCCAAGAGTTTGTTTCAAGAATTCTCTCTAAGGGTTTAGTCAGCACCGTACCTCTGGAATAGAATGTAGGAGGTCTGGTATCTCCTCTCAGGACCCGATATCCCAGTCACCCGCAAGGGTAGGCTGGAAAGGCCAGAGCTGGATTTTCTCGGCAGGAGAAAAGACAGGGTCTTTCTCAGCGCGTCAAGGAGGAGGGGCAGCGTCCGTGGGCTTCTCGCATCTGCTGGGCTCTCTGCAAGGGGACAGCTGTTCTGCTCCCGTATTCACCACCACCGTGTGCTTGCTTAAGGCAACGTTGGTATATTTATACCTGAAAGGTGCCGAGTTTGACGTAAGTTTTTGGACAAAAGACGTCAATAAAGATGTCACTAAGAACTGGTCATTCTTACAGTGCTCGCAGGAGTTCTATTACTAATCAAAACAAAGCAAGCGGGGCTTTCCCAGGTTGCTGGGGGTTTGGTATGTCGAAAGAACTCGGTGTGCTATCTAGGAATCTAAGGAAGTGGTTTCTGCTGTGTCATGGACTGTCATGGACTGCAGAGGCGAGTTACTGAAATATGGCTCTGATTTTTATGCCGTTTATAGGGATATGTATTGATTATAGCCGTATAGGGGCATGAGGTCAATATATTGATCGGAGTCCTAGATAAAACACATCATCATTCCCAGTTCCCAGAGTATGGTAACTGTTTCCCAAGAAGAGGAGTTAAGGTTGAAATTCAGGGGCAGTAGGAAACTGTCTCACCAGTCTTGGGAGGAGTTTGTGGATGAATGTGAGGATGCACTGTTTGATTGAATAAGAGTTCCTGCAGAATCTGATTTTGACTACCTATGTAATCTGGTTCTCAAAGAACAGCTGCTCAGTTGTTGTTTGACGGGGTAGCGCCAACACCTGTTGGGGTGTGGATTGTCTGAGCCATTTGAGCTTGCAGAGGAAGCAGAGCGCTGGGAAAGTGCCAGAGGTTCTTTAGAGTCATTGGTGAGTGATTCCAAAAGTAGTGGTTCAGGTATCTTCCAGCCCAGCGTGGTGGAAGAGGTTCAGAGTAGCCCAACTAGGTCCCAGAATAGCTAGGGGGGTGTAGGGGCTTACTACCTGTCTCAGTGGAGCGGGAGTGAGTGGTTTACCGAGAGTCCCTAGATGGCCGAAGCCCTGTCTCAGAACTTGGGTGGTTTCTTTAGGGAACACCAGGTTGGGGACCTAGTCTGTCCTATCAGTCCATTTCAGGAGGATCCCCCAGTGTATAGAGGACCTGGAGCATCTGTAAGTGGAGCTCCAGTGGTTCTAGGGTCCGGCAGTGCTACTTCAGTTGGGAGGGCACAGAAGTCCGAAGTGAGGAGTGAATAGGGATGAGTTCCCCAGTGGAAGAACCAGTGGGACAGGGACTACCCAGTTGGGCTAAGTTCCCGTGTAGTGACCATGGTGACACCACTTCTGTTCTGGGCGATCTTCCCGCACTGTCAGGTGGACAGGGGAGGGGATATCGGTGCCAGACAGACAGTCACACAACATATGACTCATTAGTTAGCCTCAGGGGGATGGTGTTTAAGTCCCCAGAAGTCCTGGAGTGCCAGGCAAGTATTCCACCAAAGGTTTTAGACCAGAGGTTGGGAGGCCAGGTTCAGGATCCGCCTGACCTGAAGGGTAGGACGTCTGTAACCAGCGTCCTGACCGGTTCATCTTCCAGGGAAACTGCTCCAGTTGGGACGGTGCAGAACTCTGGAAGGGGGTGCAGAGGGTGGGAGAGCCCGCCTCTGACCCCGGTGCAACCTGAGGGGTTAAACCCTAGGTTGGGAGAATGGCGTTCTAAGGGTACCTCTCAAAGGAGGAAGAACACTAGGAGGAGAGGTAGGGGGAGGAGAGCCTCCCCTGTGACCCCTGGTCCACCTGAGGGTGTAGACCTTAGGCTGGAGAACCAGTGGCAGTCTAGCCCTGTCCTACAGATAGGAAGAGTGGAGAATGGCTACTATGTACCAGGGTTTACTATACCCCACTCTGCGAATAGGCAAGGACCAGTGGCACCTGGGTGGCCTAGGGCCTGGTCCTGGCCGCGGACAGCTTGGGAGTACCAGTGGGGTAGCCCAGTTGTTCCAGACAGTGTTTTTAGAAGGAACCCCATGGGTTCACCGTGGCGTAGAACAGGAGGGTGTCCCTGCAGTTGCGGGCCCGCATCCGCGTTCTATCGCCCCAAGCAGGGAAGCCCATCACGGTTGTGATTGGTCTACCCTGCGTTTTGGCTGGAAGGGCGCTGTGTTGGACTTGGCCCTTCTGGCAGGTTAACCCCTAAATTTTTTGCTTTTAATTGCGACATTGTGCTAGTTATTTTTTGGGCTTCTGCGCACATTCACTGTGCCCACTGGAAAGTGCGTGTGCATTCTGAGTGCGTGTGGTGAGATTGGTCTGCCCTTCCATAGGAATGCATGGGGAATGTATGTGTCCATGTTAGTTCCTGATGCGTGTGGATTGCAGGGCCGAGATTGGTATGTGCGGACTCATGTGATTAAATGCTGCGCAATGATGCGTGCGGTGTTATTTTGTCAAGTGTGGAAGTGACACTTCTAGAAGTTGGCATGTTGGTGTAATTTAGGTGAATTGGCTGTCTGGCTTGTGATTGGCTGGAGCTGGCTGGTGTGCCAGGCTCCAGGAGTCAGGATGGGTCTTCCCCAGTGGTGAATGGGAGATCTGCATGTTGATGGCCGGGGAGGAGTGCACCTAGGACCTGAATAGGGCTGGGCTTTCCCCCACACAATGCTGGCTCCACCCCCTGTGGTGCGACTGATGACCCTACCCATCCTGTGAATAGGCAGAGGGGCTGAGCAAAACAAAGTGCTCAGGAGCCAGTTGTATCTGGTTCGCCCCTTGCCTACACCCATGTAGACAAAGGTATTTAGTGTATAAAAAGAGGCTGTGAACTCTTCTATAAGGTTCTCTGTTCCTGATCCTAATCTGAGGGGAGCCTGCTGCAGCTGGGCGCCACGAGGGCCGCCACTAGGACTTCCTTCCTGCCTGGAGGGCTCTGTGAGCTGGCCCCTAGGCCCAGCCTTAGCCCCCCCTGCCTTTTTCTTCCTAAAGGCCTGGTAGCTGAACTTTGACCTGGGACCTTGCCTCTAGAGCGCATGGGAGCGCTTTTGCTTTTATTTAAGTCAAGCGCTTTGTTGCCCCCAGAGGAGCGCTGTTTGACGGGCCACTTGCCCTTTAAAGAAGCAGGTACCCACCCTGCATTTTGCCCGCATTAGGAGCCGATTTCGGCGCGGGTGCCACCCCGCGCATTTATACTTTCTTTTAACCCCTGGCTAGTGCCCACCCCGCCAGGGGCTCTACACTTAATCATACCGGGAGCCTACCCCAGATTGCTCCGAGAAAATCACCGCCGCCGCCCGGCATATTCAGAAAGTCAGGCTGCCCTCGCCGTGATGTGGGTGGGGCCTGACCCTGAAGTAGTACAGCAGGAAGCAGCGGGAGCCTACTCTGTGCTCCTGCAGAGAAGGGAAGCCAGTGCCTCCCTCCACCCCGGGGCTCCCAGGAGCGAGGGAGAGCCACGGAGAGCAGCGGAGGAGTGCTAAGAGAGAGCCCCGAGGAGCGGGAGCTCTCTTGCAGCAGCCACCAAATGAGGACCAAGACTGGAGCAGCACCAGAGGAGCCCCGCAGTCTCACCGGTGAGTGGGGGATCCTCGAGCCAGTGCTGTAGAAAGGAGGGCGTCAGGGCACATTTGCCGGTGCCCGCCCCTCACCTCCAGCGCGAGGACATTTGTTTAGAGCCTGTCAAGGCTCCAAATCTGCACAGGGGCATTATTACTTCGAGCCTGATAGGCTCAGGGGGCATTGGTTGATTCTGTGTCCCCGGAGAGAGGCCTCCCACGACCAGGGCACAGTATTGTTGAGAGCCCTGAGAGGCTCCTGGGCATTTGCATATTTCGAGTCCCCTGAGCGGGACTCCAACAAAGGCACACAGTTGTGAAGAGCCCACAAGAGGCTCCGGCGGCATAATTTTATTGTTGATTAGAGCCCGAGAGGCTCTTGGGTATTTTTCTTGGTTTCCGAGTCCCCAGAGGGGGGACTCCAACATCGGGGGACATTATTATTTAGAGCCCACAAGGCTCCTCACCTCCCCTGTTTTGGGACCCCTTGCCTACCTGAAAAGCCCAGAGGAGATCCCCAGCTGCCCAGCACTTAGTGGGCAGCTGCTACGTTTAGGCCCTGGTGAATCTTCTTTGGCTACCTGCGCAGCCTGCCCTGACTTTGCTGGACACTGGGCGTTTCAGCCCCAGAGAGGCCAGTTGGCCTGGGGGACCATTCTGGTGTTGTGCCCTTGCAGGGGTACATGTTTCTGGGCCTATGTGATTTTTGCGCAATTGTGAATTACCTGCCTATTGTGATTTCTGCATCATGTGTAATGTTTTATACCTCTGAATGTATGTGATGCTGCCGGCGAGGGCCCCCCGTAGACCTGACGACCCTGACGATGTCCCGCCAGATTTCCCCCTTCTCGTAGGAAGTTACCTGTCAGGAAGACACAGTGAAACAACATTACTACACCTGCTCCATGTCCCAGAGACACACACTTGCACACATTTGATAATGTGAACAGGGCATAGGATGCTGACAGGACTTGCATCATTGTCCATGTGAATTTGGCCTGTGTGCAAGCCACAATGCACTACATGACAGCCGACAGATGGCGTAACGGGTGCAACACACTTACTGATCATGGCACACACTGGGCAACACAGGCAACTGCAGGTTGTGGGACAGCACGTGCCAAGCAGTCACATATCCCACTCCACTGAAGAACCCTTAGCAGACAACACAGACACACCCTGGCACAGATCACTCGCCTGTCACTGACAACAGAGGATACAACCCTCATTTTGCACATGTGCCACTTTCCACTGGGGTGTCACAGGTGTCGTGCTAGCCTTGCAAGTCAGGCACACAGCACTGCTTACTTGTCACATCAGATGGTTAGAGCTGCTGCATACGCCATGCAGCAGTGGTGCAACACATCACATATACACTCACCCACATGACAAGCCACATTCACACATATCAATGTCCATAAGGTTGTACACATCATTTGGACAATCTCACCACAGGTCCCCTCAAGTCATAAACATCTGTGAGTACAGTCACCGGTCACTCCGGGGGGACCACTGTTCCATCTCAGGACATTTGGAAATAAAGCCACCAAGGTCTGGCACGGCTGAATGTGTCATTGATAATGCAGTGAATATCACAGTAAGCACAATGCAAGTGAGGAGTGAACACACATGAACTACATCATGCTCTGCATGAGAGACACCACCATGTACACCCCCTGGGACTCACTCCAAACCACATTGCATGTCTGTCCCACCAATACACAATGCCTGTTGTGACACTCACACAACAGGTGCACAGTCAAAGGTAGTGGAGTCAGCACTCACCTGCTCCTCTGGTCTCCCATACAGATTGCTGTACTCTGGTAGGATTCTGTCCAGGAGAGCCTGGTTCTCCTCCTCAGTGAAGGCAGAGGCCCTCTCCATAGTACGAGCCATGATATGCCAGAGGATGCAGAGACAGCAGCAGTGTGGTCCACTCCAATAGTGTGCAGGCAAGTGCCCTCTCAGGCGTTCATGCTGCCTTAAATCAGTGCTGCCGGAGGGCTTTCAGTTAAAGGAGTACAGAGTGATAGGTCAGAATTGTTCGCATCATACGTTTCCTCCAATCCCTTTAAACATACGGCTCTGACACACATTCGCATCGTTTTAAATTTGAGCTTCAGCTCAACTATCAATTTGCAACATTGTATTTTTTTGGCCAACTGACTTTTGCAGGACACCTGTTGGACACATAGCTACTCCAAACTCAGTATCCATGACACCCAGGATGCATTCAGGGCATACTACTCGTCCCCTATGTGTCCCCTAAGTAATTTTGAGATCCACACACGTGTACGGTGCGTTTCACGCGCTCACGTATGGCAACATTGCAATAATGATACGATGCGCACACACGCCATGAATGTTGGGTTACGGTGAGTTTCACGCGCTCGTGTATGGCACCATTGCAATAGAGATACGAGCCGCACACACATACCATGAATGTTTGGGTACGGTGCGTTTCACGCGCTCGCATATGGCACCATTGCAATAGTGATACAAGCTGCACACACACGCCATGAATGTTGGGATACAGTGCGTTTCACACGCTCGAGTATGGCACCATTGCAACAGTGATACGAGCCGCACATACATGCCATGAATGTTGGGGTACGGTGTGTTTCAGGCGCTCACGTATGGCACCATTGCAATAGTGATACGAGCCGCACACACATTCCATGAATGTAGGGGTCCCGTGCGTTTAACACACTGATGGCAATGCAGGGGTATGGTGCCTTCCACACAGTGCTTTTCACACGCAGGGGTATGGTGCGTTTCACATGGTGTGTTTCACACGCTGGGGTACGGTGCATTTCACATGGTGATGTGAATGCCGGGGTACGGTGCCTTCCACACGGTGCTTTTCACATACAGGGGGACAGCCCATTTCACATGGTGAGTTTCACATGCAGGGGTACGGTGCGTTTCACACAGTGATGCGAATTCAGGGGTACGATGCCTTCCACATGGTGCTTTTTCCACACAGGGGTACAGTGCATTTCACATGGTGCGTTTCACACGCAGGGGTACGTGCGTTTCACATGGTGATGCGTATGCAGGGGTACGGTGCACTTAACATGCTGATGTGAATGCAGGGGTACAGTGCGTTTAACACACTGATGCAAATGCAGGGGTAGGGTGCGGTGCACACACTCACGTATGGCACCATTACAATAGGGATACGAGGAGCACACATGGCAGGGATGTAGGGGTACGGTTTGCACAAGGATGTGTATCAAGTCCTTGTCATTGCATACTTTCATGTGCAGGCCCTAGATGTGGCAGCCAGTGATATAGCACAGGGCATCTTATCGTGTTGCACAATCGTTGTGTGATGACCTGTGGACACATGTCATGTGTGATGGGGCACTATGTGGCACACATCACATTGACACTTGCCCCATGTGTATCATTAGGAAGATTTTGTCATGCACAGCAACACTGGGATGGCACAGTCATCACTACCGGCACCTGTTTCCTGATGCCAGGGACTGGGGCACTTTGTCAACTGACATGTCACGCTCAGCATGACCCTATGTGACTATGTCAGGTGTGTGTCATGTGTTACTATTAGATTGCTGTTTGTGTTCCGTAAACTGCATCTGCTGTTGGTGCATCTAACATGGGTCTGTGTCGAGATGGGAATGGTTTCACATCTACGCACACCATGCCACAAGTGCATTCCCACGGCTGTTGGGTCTGATGGCATCAGACATCATATTTCCCCAGGCATACATGTCTGCGCCGTGACAATGGCTGTGTTGTTTAGTTGCCACATGTACACCTTAATCGCAATGTTTTTGATATGTACATTTGACATTCCATGTAACGTGTGCATGTGCCTTGCAGCCATCTGTCTAGATGGGATGACAACCTTCCACTGCAGGTATGGTGACGTGTGTCACTCCAGTGATATCTCGGGCTGTTCACTCAGACTGGCCCAGCAGCTCATTTCAGGGCATGTCATGTTTATTTGTCAATCAACAAGTATATCTGGCTTTTTGTAGGAGTGCCAGCAAGCTGGCATATGTGTCCTGGATGTATTGCACACACCAGACTCTATAGTGACATGACTTCTAGTAGCAGTTTTGCATGTGCTATGTACATTGCCATTGATGTTGGCTGACTGTTAATCTCCATTATTCTCAAATATGTCCTGCAGGGCACCACCTCTACCAAGGCCATTCCCAGACTTGGCTATCATGAGGGAACGTGCCTGCATCCAACAATACAGATTCACTCATCAGTTGATTCAGGAGTTCACGAAAAAGCTGGCACCACATCTCCAACCGCAACACAGGTATCCTACTGCGCTGACCCCCAAGATAAAGGTGATGGCAGCACTCTATTTTTTTGTTACAGGTACGTTTCAATTAACCATAGCTGATGTTGGTGGAATGTCACAATGTTCAGCCGTGTCCTGCGTGATGTTTTGGCAGCCAATGTTGAAGCACATTGATTAATTCATCAAATTTCTTACTCCTGTAGAGTTGAGAGAAGTCAAGGGTGATTTATATGCCCAGGGAGGGATGCCACATGTCATTGGGTCCATTGATGGGACACATGTGGCTTTGGTGCCACCACAGGCACAGGAGCAGGCTTACCGCAACCGTAAACATTATAATTCAATAAATGCCCTTGTGGTGTGTCTTGCTAACATGCTGATTTCTGATGTTTGTGCACGTTTTCCAGGATCGGCACACGATGCATTCATCATGAGACGTAGTAGGGTGCCACAAATGATGCTGCAGCTGCGCAACGAGCGGGCATGTCTTGTTGGTGGGTAAACTCTGTTTGTCCTGTGTACTTCAGTATCTTTTGATCTGACGGCATCTCCTTACCCACTTATTTACATGATGTATCTATGTAGGGGACTTGGGATATCCCAACATGCCATGGCTAATGACACGTCTCCGCAACCCAAGAACAGCTGCAGATCAGCAGTACAATAATGCACACGGGCAGACCAGGCGAGGGATTGAGAGGACGTTTGGCCTCCTGAAAAGCCGAGTCTGGTGCCTCGATAATACCGGTGGATCCCTCCTATATGCACTGGACAAGGTCTGTAAGATCTTCATCGTGTGCCGCATGCTGCACAACATGGCAGTTGAGAAGGCAGTGCCACTCATCCTGGATCCTGAGGAGCAGGAACATCACCGCGTTGAGGATCAAGGGCTTGGTCAGGATGCAAGTGATGAGGAGGAGGATGATGATATCCGGGGTCAGCTCATACGCAACTTCTTCTCATAATTGTGAGTTACTGTGAATAAGTGAGCAAACTTGTAGCATTAAGTGACATGTGTTGCTATGTGTGTGTCCAGCTGATTGTATGCAAAGTGACTTTGATGTGAGTTCTGATGTGTCACGCAAGTGCTGATGTCATGCCACACATTAATGCACAATGACTTTCCTTGAAATTTGCATGTGTTCTACAAAGTTCCTGGTTCGTAAGTGCCCATGTCTTTTGCAAAGATTTTTACCGGTGAACTCTTGTGTGTCTGTCATTCCCAGGTTACTGTGCCTGTTGTCTGTTCGTGTCATCTTTGTCCTCCTGCTATTCCTCATAATGATTGCAACGTGGGCTGAATCGGCGTTCCATGCACGAACATATGTAAATGTCAGTTCGGGTAAGAGATCCAAACAGGCTTATTTGTGTTGGTATGGTTTGGGAATGTGTGGGAACTGTTTCTGTGCATGTTGTAGTACCATGCATACATGTCTCATCAGCATGGATCAAATTACATGTTGCACCATTCCCATGACATGACAGTCACCCTTCTTGACAGTCATCTGTGGTGGAGTGTAGGGGAAGGCTTCAATGTGTGTAAACCTTGCCCCTGACACATTGCGGATACCACGTGTTGACATTGTGTGGGACATCATAACAACAGGCCCTATGGGGAATTGCAGCCTCGCTGTGTGCAGCAGGATGTGTTTGGCTCATCACTTAATGTGTGCCAGTACATTTCGATTTCCAACAAACATGTTGTGAAGGTGTAGGCCAGCGTATGTACCACATGTTATGTCAACTGTCCTGTGAGTCTGTTCGTATGGATGCATTGCCCTTTGTGCCAGTATGTCATGTCACTGTCAAGGCGCTTCCTCAGGGCCGGTGGAGAACACTGCTTCGCAAGCCTTCTCGGTAAGTTGATAATAAATTTCTATTCCCATGAAGCCAAGAACGTTGCTCTGATGACGTCACAACGTTGCGCTGTGGCAAATGTAAACGCTTCTGTGGCACCAGTCGGGTGCCGTAAATTCCAGGATTCTCCTGTGGTGTGCTGCATATCCTGGTGACGGTAGGGGTGTTTTTGTGCCATTGCTCCTCATTACTCTCTCTGTTGAGTTCCGGCCCAGCAGCTTGTTCTGTTAGGCATTTGAAAGCCCAGTTGGACGAGCCGATGACTGGCTCTTGCGGGGCTTCCTTGTGTTTACCTAATTCCCTCCCTCGTTGGACAAGCTTCTTAAGGCTCTCGCGGGGAATGCGTAATTTCCATTCTTGACCCGCACTGATTCCCTGGGGTAACTACGGATTGTTGGCTTTGTGCGAGTCGCGCTGCAGCGCTTTTGAATTTCTGTTTATTGGACCTTATTCATACACTGTGATTTTCAGGATTACCGCATGGCTTAACTTGCCTTGAAGCAGCCTGCATAGAGTCATACCCCCTTCATATCGCTGCAATACTCTGCCACCTTTTATATGTCTTCTGTGATCCCTGTGCTGATTACAAAATCCTTGGAACAGGATCATAATATTAGCCATTTCTTTTGCAACTCGTAAAACATGATCTTTGGTGGGTTATGGTGTTTCCTCACCTTTCCATGTGTTATGAATTCATGTGCATTGGTCATCTCTGTTTTCACAGCAGGGGCTTGTAGAGCTCGTCCAGAAGTAAGCTCAAATTTCCCAGTTACGTGGCTGTTAAGACTTTTTTGGGTATGTTGATAACTGCTGGATAAATACATGGAAACGTATGGAACATCCTTTTTTGTAAGTGTGTAGTAATGTCCTTGTTTGATCCTCAGATCTAGTAGCACTTTCATTACTGTGATCCCAACTAAGATACAGTGGCTGTTGTTTTCCTTTACAGGTGTAACTGTTACAGTATAGGTCCTGAGGTATTCTGTGATTCAGTGACAAGAATTGTTGAATCCTTATGCTTGTTTACCTTTGATTCATATCTCCCTCCCTGCTGTTCCCTTCCTTTCCTTCCCTCTCCTGATCACCTTTTTGAGTCTGTCATTTCTTCTCAGTCCAAGAGGCTATCAGGAGAGGGACCACTTTGAGCATCACACGTTTCAGAGGATTCAAGGCCCTGATAGTCACAGGCAGTCCTGTGCACATTGTTTCACCAGCAGTACAGGTAAACTCATTACATGACTGTTAAATTATTCAGAGCAATGGCACTGGCCATGGACATTGGCTCATGCAGCATGGCCTCAACACATACTTGATCCGTTTGTGTAGTAAATGTGTTCAACACAGTACAATGTGCCTCATCACTGTCACTGCATATCTCTTGCCACTTTGCATGCGTCATCTATGGAATAATTGACAAAGATTGTGCATATGGGAGTATGTGTATTTTGCCAACTTGCATGCTGTTCTTCATGGCTAATGATCCCTATTGTGCATGAAGTACTTGGTTGTGCATTTATTTGTGCAGGTTGCTACCCACAACGGGCAGGCACCACCTGCTGACACTGTGTGTCCTGGGCGCAGCTTGACCTTTTGGTGCCTGATCCTGTGTCCGTCATTTTTGGTTATTTTGCATCCATTTTCTTTGAGTGACCCATGAGTAACCAGACACTCCTTCATTTCCATACACGTGTTACACTGTGCCTTTCTAACCTCCTTGTCTTTGTGTGCTACTTTTTGCCTGGTGTCTCCCCCCTTCCGCTGTCAGGTGTTCACTCATTCTTGCTGCTGCCTCCCCTGCAGCATCGCACCACCGAGTGCCCTGATTCTGCAACACACATGCCTCCCAGATGCTCCTCCTTCCACCGATTCTTAATGCAGGCAGCAGCTTGTCTGTGCCACTGTTGCGCCACCTCCGTGCTAAAGGCAGGACCGTCAGTGCCCGTCAGCGCCTGCAAAGTGCAAGACCCTCTGGTCGTTGCATGACCCACGTAACACAACAGACTCATGCTCCAGCCACCCTCCAAACAATGAACACCAGACAATCAACCACCTGCTATCAGTCAACCCCTAAGCGCACACACGACAGCTTCACATGCTGTGTGTGCAACTCCTACTGCCTACACCGCGCTGTCCCGCCTCACAGACCATATCTGTACAACCAGGTCATGTGCCTCCTACTGCACACCCGCTCCATCCACCAGCACGCCATTGGACTCTGTTACCTCCTCAACACAACAGCCCCACACATCACCTTCATTACAGTAAGGTGGTTGAACGCATCTTCAGCACACAACTTCAACATTGCCATCACAGACTGATACAAGATCACCCGCAGGGACCGCACCAACAATCCAGGAGGATGAATTGCAATTCATTCTGAAGTACACCCTCAGAGTCACATACAACAACAGGGACACACTCAACATTATGAAGCACCTGCACTTCAGGTTTCACACCAACCCCCTGACCACTCTCAGTCTAACACTCATCTACAGATCTCCAGGCCTACACCCACAATTCCGCTAAGCCATCAACAACTACATCAGCACGCAGGCCCTCACCTACACAGACTACATGTGGTAGGGAGACAGCAACTTCTGGCTTGAGGACAACCACACCACCATCCTTCATTGGTATATCAACATTTGCATCCAGTTCTCCGACAAGCAACACACTGCCCCACACTCTGCTACAGATGCCCCAGAGATGCTTGACCTAAGTCACCACAGATGAGCTGTGTGGCACTCTCGCCCAGGACACTCCAACCAACACTACCGCCACACCCCGCAACCTCACACACTGGATCAGCGACTGATCCAACACTCTTGCCACATTGGCGGACTTTCCTGTGAAGTACAACAACAGTTAAGCCACCTGGGACAAGGCAGACCTACTGGACTCATACAGGTCTAGTCGGACTCTTGTGCAAACCTTGCGAAAGAAACAACCACCAGTTAACTTTCAGCCCTAAAACCCGCCACTCACAGACATCACCATATCATCAGCACGGACAAGAAGAAATCCTTCCGGTAGGGCATAGGCAACAACACACACAACATCAAGGAGCTCATAAGCATCGTGTGTGAACTATCTAACCCCAGCTCTCCATCCAAAAGACATCCCACCCTTGCAAGGACAAGGGGATCCCTCGCAACATTCTACCACTGCAAGCTCATGGATGTACACGACAGCCCCGCCACACAGAGGCAGACAGAGCTATTATCCACAGGACATACCCCCCCTCCTCAGTTCCTGAACTCCCGTCAGCAGCAAAGACACCACCCGGCTCATGTACACAATCCACTCCGGCTCTCCTTCAGGACCCTTCCCACAGAACATCTCAATCACAGCATACCCCATCCTTGGAGCCCACCTCCGGCACGTCATGAATGTCTCCTTTGAGTACGCCACATTCCATGGGAGCTGGAGGCATGCAAAGACCCTAGTCCTTCTTTAACAATGGACGGCAGTACCGCAGGATCGCCAGGAACATCACCCTGCTTCCCTACCCGGCAAATGTCATCAAGAAGACAGTCAATGAGCAACTGACCATTTCCCTCCAAGCAAACACCTCCAGGCAACCCACCCCAGTCCATCTTCCACAGTCATCACCCCACTGCAACAGCCCTCATTGCCACCACCAACGACATCTTGGACCCTGCTCAACAATGGTGAGACCACCACCCTCACCCCCTCGACCTCTCAACAGCATTCTACACCATGTGCTACCACACTGTCAGATCACATATCTCCAACACTTGGATCCAGAGGAGGGCCCAGGATGAAATCACCAAGTACCTCACCAGCAAGGCCCAGGGAGTCCGCCTCCGCCCTTCAGCATGTAGAACACTGGGGTCATCGGGCCCATGCCCCAGAGCTCATCTCTCAGCTTCACAATCTTCAATGTCTCCATAACCCCCCTCTCTACCATCACATGGGCACACAACCTCATTATCATGTCCTATGCCATTTCCACCCAGCTGCTCCTCAACCACACCAGAGACCCAGCCACTCCCAGATCCAACCTTCAGGAGAGCATGAGGTGCGTTGACGAATGGATGAACATCAGCCACCTGGGGCTGGACTTAGACAAGACTGAGGTCATCCTCTGCGGATTGTCCCCTTACAGCTGGGACAACTCCTTGTGTCACACCGGCCTGGGCAGCGCACCAGCACACAGTGCCCACACATGCAAGCAGGTGTTCATCATACACTCCTCGCTCACAATAACCATGCAACTCAACACAATCTGTACCTCATGCTGCAACTCGCTCCGCATGCTGCAAATTATCTTCAGATAGATCCACTCCTAGGCAAGACAAACATTCACCCAGGTCCACGACACCAGCCGACTCAACTACAGCAATGCCCTCTACGCAGGAACAACAGCCAGACTCCAGGAGGACTTGTGCACATCCAGGGTGCATCCGCACACCTCATCCTCAACATCCCCTGCCACAGCCACATGACCGTCCACCGAGATACCTACAATAGGCTCACTGTCAGCTGCAGGATCACCTTCAGACTCTTCAGCCACACTCAGAAGGCACTCCACAAGCCCAGCCCCAAAGACGAACATGGGCGTCTCCCATCCAACACCCCAATGCCCCAACTCCGTCTAGCCAACCTTGCCCTGGGCACCATTCATCACATCCACAGTACAACTGCATGCGGGAGATAGTTCTCCCACCTCACCAAACAGACCTGGTACTCCCTCCCTGGGCACCTCCACATGACCCATGACCTCTACGTCTTCATTAAACTCTTGCAAAACTGTCTGTCCGAGCCGTATGGCAAGCTCACCCCCCTCAGCAGCTTGAAACCATCACGGGTGAGTATTGTGCTCCATGTATGTATTTGATGATACATTGTGACCTATATGTGTCCTCGACCAGACTCAAATCCCACTGTATGGATGGCTTGAGTTTGTTCCACACTGGAATACTTTGACATATCCCCACACGTATGTTGTTGACTCTTGCTAAATGACTGCAACACCAATTTTACTTGTAATTGTTTTGTTTATTTGTCTGTCTTGTGCGTGAAACGTGAGTAAGTGATAGGTGCTGTTCAAAAATGACGTTAATCCAAAGTTCACAGAGGGAGATGTGATGCCTTGAAGTTTGAGTCCAGACTAAGGGTGGGCGTAAAATCCGTTCCGCTCAAAGATTTTGCGGATTTTCGGCAATTTCACGATCTGCGAATCTCGCGAAATTGCCAAAAAATCCGCAGTAGAGGTATCAACACAGTGGCATCTTCGTGGATAAATATGCAGGCAGGATTCATTCTGGCACGATGCTCCTGTCACAAAAATTAAACCCCAACAGGAAGCACTTACAGATAAAGCAGGTGCCCGAGTTGAAGCTCAAATTCAGTCACGCGTTATAATCAGCCCAAACAACCAGTGAGCACGGTCTAGGCTAGGCAGGTCTGCTTCCTCCCCATATATACCATCTTCAATTAGATGTAATCCTTGATGGGGATCTTTGCATCCACGAGTTTCTCTAGTGCAATCCGCGTGTTCTTGCTGTGAACAGGAGGCTGCTTTCTCCTCATCTGGTGTTCTGATCGGTCTCTGACAAGAGGCATGTGAACTCGCATAGAAGCCCCGCCTGTTTGGCCTGCCCCACACATACTAGGGTATGCAACTTCTTTCTGCCCTTTCCCCACTATCATGGACAGCGCACTCGAGGGACCTCGGCACCTGTCGGTGCGGTGGCAAAGTTACAGACACACGTGGTCATTGGAGACAACTCTTCTGGGCCTTTACGCAGCTGTAGTGTAGCAAAAGCACTACACATTTACCCAACGATGTAGCACTGACTGATTAGCCAGCAGAAAGTACTCCAGTTGAGTAGAGGTATGGCACAACACAGTGGCATCTTTGTGGATAAATATGCAGCTAGCATTTATTCTGGCACGATGCACCTGTCAGAAAAATTAGACCTCAATAGGAAGCACTTACAGATATAAATAAAGCTGGTGCCCGAGTTGAAGCTCAAATTCTGTAACGCATTATAATCAGCCCCAACAACTAGTGAGCACGGTCAAGGCTAGGCAGGTGTGCTTCCTCCTCTACCGCCTACAATTAGATGTAATCCTTGATGGAGGTCTTTGCATCCACAAGTTTCTCTAGCGCAATCCCCGTGTACTTCCTGTGACCAGGAGGCTCCTTCCTTCTCATCTGCTGCTCTGATTGGTCTCTGACCCTTACAAGAGGCATGTGCACTCGCATAGAAGCCCCGCCCGTTTGGCCCCACCCCACATACACTAGGATATGCAACTTCTTCCCACCCTTTCCTCACTATGATGGACAGCTCACTCGAGGGACCTCGGCCCTATGGCAAAGTTACAGACACACGTGGTCATGGTCACATTATGCAAATCCACGAGTTCGCGGATTTTCGTGCGAACTCAAGGATTTTTTTGTGATTTCGTGTGAATTTGCAGACCGCAAATCTGCAAAATTCACCCATGGTTAGTCCAGACGACAGTGCTTGGCATCATTGTTCAGACTGCAACCCGTTAGTCCATGTGGGAGAGTAGGACAGTCAAGGAGGTGATGCGGTTGCACACAAGGTCAAGGTGCGAGACCAGGTGACCACGAAGATGCGCATGGCCTACTGCCTCTCACTGTCTTTTCCGTGGACGACCCACCTTCCTTGGGGGACCCTCATATGCAGACCTTGACGATGCATGGGACGCTTCGTTGGACGATTCCTACTCCTCCTCCCTCCCTGTGCCTGGTGTCGGTCTTCGCCTAGATGTTTCTTGCCTGGTGACAAAGGGAGGGTCCCTTTGCACCGCCAAGGGCTCAGCCAGTCTTCCCTCCATCCGTCCTTGATGTTCTTGTTGATGGTTTTGATCTCTGTGAGGGTCCCCACTACCTGGCTGAACTCCCTGGTGTCCAGCCAGTATGCCTCCATGATGTTGTGTAGTTGAGACATACCGGGCCCTACAGCTGGCTGGTCAGGTTCTCCCCTCTGCCTGCCACCACTCCCACCACCCCTGCCCACACGAGCCTCACCTGCCATTGTGGGCACATCGGGTCGACAGGACCCCTGAGGGATGGCAGTGGTGGTGTTGTCTGCCACCTCCTAGGTGCCCGGCGAACCCTGTCCCTCATTGTCAGACTGGCTCAGTTGTTGACTGCGGGCAGGGCTTCGAGATGTCTGCTAGGATGTGGCAGGAATGGTGGTGGTGGTTGGCGCAAATGTTCCTGATACAAGGGCTGCCCGGGTTTGGGTACCAGAGGTGCCAGGTTGGTCAGGGTCATCCCTGGTGAGAGGCGTCGCTGTCGGTGGGATGAGAGTCCTGGGGAGCGTGGGACTGTGATTCATCTCCCTCATTGTTGGAGGTAGATTCCGCACATTGCCCTGTGGGTGTGAGAGGCAGACAATGTTTATGTCATTTAATGCAACATCCATTTTTCATACACATTGTAGTTGGCACTGTTCCAACTGGTAGTTGTCTATGCTTTGGATTGTCCTCAATGTTCACTTGTGGATTGGTACGTTGTGGGGTCAGATTGATCTGTGCTCAGGAGTCATTGACATGTGGGGGCATATTTACATTAACTGGCACAGCCCTGCATAGCAGCAGGGATTGGCCAGTCATTGTGCACCACAGCTATGTCAGCATGGATGCGACACATTTACATTGCGGAGCACCATGGAGGAAAAAGGGCACAGCTGCGTCACGCATCTGTGCCATAGAAGTGGCGCATTGCTGGAGTTGCATCACCGGTCCAATGCAGCTCCAGCTATGCTATGCAGGGCCCTATATGCACAATGCTGCATCAATCCTTACGCCTGCTTCAAGCATGCACTGGGTTTTGATGCAGCATGTGCTTAAAAGTGACTGAGTGAAATCTTGTAGATTTCACTCAGCAACTTTTGGGAGGTGTTGCTGCGCCGGAACGCCCACCCCCCACCCCCGCGCCAGGACACTTACTTCTGGCGCAGGGCTTTAGAACGTGACACATCTCCCAGAAGCGTTACCTTGTAAATACACAGCACCATGGCGCCACTTTTGTGCGGCCGCTGTGTCACAAATGGGACACAAGGACGGCGTGGAAGAAGCGCAAGGGGCTTGTGAATCTGCACCTTCCATTTTTTGCTTGGATGCTTCAGCAAATCTGTATTGGTTTTGTTGTGTTACATGACCATTGTGACAGTGGGGCTCTCCAATGCCTGTCCCAGGAGGGTATATTTGTGTAAGGGGTGTGTGACAGGCCGTGCTGGTAGTTGCAGTCTTATTTGGAACTGGGCCTCCCTCATGGTGTGGATGTCCCTCCATGGAGCATGCTGCCATGACAGTGGTTGTGAGCCCCCCTTGCCCCCCCCTGCAGACGCCCATGCAATTGGGTCTCATTTGGAGTCCCACAATGCATTTTGTGACACCCATCCTCCCAGCATACCGGACGTCCATTTTTGGGTCTGTGCTTCCAGTGGCATGGGGCATATACATGTTAGTGGCATTAGCGTTGTTTTTGGATGTAGTTATGGGTGGTGGGCACTTGGGGGTTGGTGCAGGCATTTTTTGTACTTGGGGTGTGGATGCCATTACCCCCATGTTACATGAGTTGTTTGTGAACTCATCAGGCTCTATGACTCCTTCAATTCCATGTACTCCCACCGGCGGTAGCAGGGCCATCACCTTTTCCTCCCAGGGCTGGTATTGTACTGGTCTACGGGGACCACCACCTCCAGTGTGCTGGCTCTGTTGGTACTCCTCGTCCATCTTCCGCTTGATCATCCTCCCCAGATCGTACCACCTGACCTGGCAATCCTTCCTTGTGCGTCTAATGGGTGCAACATCATTCACCCTATTGACTATCTTCTCCCACAGCTGTGTTTTCTCAGCTATGCTAGTCCGTCAGACCAGTGCGCCAAACAGCTGTGGCTCCACTCTGATGACTTCATCTACAAGGATCTCCATCTCCTCCTTTGTGAACTTTGGATTCTTCTGTGCGGACATGGTGTGGGGTGAAGGTGTGTATGGATTTGGCAAGGACATTCATTTCCATGGTTTGTACACTGGAGACGTGTTTTGTGGTGTTGTGTGAGTCGTCTTCACCATCCTTGTGCTGTTTTAAAGTGTCCGCGTGGTTCAGTACGGCTCTTTACTTGTAATTGCTTCTGTTTATTTGTGTGTGCAATGCGACGTTGTCGCGGTACGAGTCGTTTTCTACATCCTTGTGGTGTTTTTAGCGGCTCGCGTCCGCTTCTTTCCGGGGGGGTTCGTATCGTATTGGATTTTGTGGGTCGCTCATACGCAACGTTTTTGCAGGGTTCACGTGCGCTTCGTATCGTATTGGATTTTGTGGTTCGCTCATATGCGACGTTTTTACGGGGTTCGCGTGCGCTTCGTTCAGGGGGGTTTGTCTCGTATTTGATTTTGTGGCTCGCTCATACGCAAAGTTTTCCGTATGAATCGCAGCTCATACGCGACGTTTTCCGTACAAATCGCATTCTGATTCCCGGGTCTGGATCGTACTTGTCGGGTCGTACAGCATGTTTATGATTCATACGGTTCACTTTCAGGGTCCGTTTCGAACAGTTTTTCCCTTGCTTTTCATATGGTTCGCAAAGATTCAGCCGTATTTTTTACCTAAGGATCGTACTACGAGATTCGGACGGATTAGTATGATTCGTACGGAAACGGCTATGAATTTGAATCGTCGTACGGATTAGTTTCCCGAATTGGATTTAACCCCAAAGTGCTACAGGACTTTTAGTAGCATGTAATTTACCAGCCCTGGGTATATGATGTACCAGTTTACTAGGGACTTAGAAGTAAATTAAACATGCCAATCAGGAGTAAACCAATTTCACCATGTTTTACGAGCGAGCAGAAGCACTTTAGCACTGGTTAACAAGGCTAAAGGGCACAGATTCCTAAAGTAAAAAATAGTGAATTCAGCAAATTATGAGGGGTGAAGGCAAAAGGTTTGAGGTAACCCTGCAGAGAGGGCCAAATGTGACATTCTCCAAATGTCTACAATTTCAACTTAAGTAACAGAACTGCTTCCAGTTACAAGAAATATGGGAGGTGCTGGGGGTCTCAGACTAAAGTAGCACCATAAGGAGTTACAAGATATGGGACTAATAATTATTTTTCTAGTCCAGTGTAATTTACATTTCTGCTCAAGACGTCAGTATTTTTCAAATTACATTGCTAAGTGGCCTCCATTTTAAATTACTTATCTAAAGTAGCTATGGCTTGGACAACTCATTTAATGTCATTAAGAGTCCTTGGTTTTCTAAATATGACCAATTTTTTTACCTGATTCAAAGCAATCTTTGTATGAAGTCAAACCTTACAAGCAGCTCAAATCAGTACTCCTAGATTAAGCAAAGAAATCAACCCCTTATTCTGCATGTAAATCAATTCCTGCAGTTAGTCGCTGAAGTGGAATGGACAGATGAGCAGGAAATGCAGTTTTATTTTTATCAAGGCCTCTGGCGTACTTACGGAATGGATACTTTTTCTAGTAAGCACAGCCCTCATAGACTTAACTTTACTGAATGATGGTTAATAGAGAAGGTGGAAGGAAAAGAGAAACCATGCTTGTTGTGCTTGGTATGGTCTTTTGTCAGAAGTCTCAGAAGAAACTAATGTGGTTGAAGAGCCAAAGCTACTGAGAGGTGTAAAAATTTCTCTTACTCCAGAGGAAATAGAATAGTATGGAAGATAAACTTGTGACTCATATTGTTGTAATGTCGGATACTTCGTAAGACAATGCCATCATTTGCTGGAAACATATTGTCTCGACCATGAAAGAAGACCTGGACTGAGCATTTCAAACTAGGCCTGGGCGAAGTCCATGGAGTTCTGCTACGCAGTACTCAAGTGCATTCTCGCCTTCTAAATCTTGCGCAAACAGCACCACAAACGTTTATTTTCCTAAAATCATACTGTTCACACTCACAGGTAAGTTACGTTTAGTTTACGCTGATATATTGTTGTGTGATCCAGTTTCTAGTTTCTGCTAGGCAGGTGTTCAGTGCTATCTAATCGTACTCATTTGTGCTCGCTTTGGCTGATTAATTATGAAGCCATTTCCAGACTGTCCTCCTGTCACTATATTGAATTAGTAAGTTGTGCATTCTCTCTGTGACTTTGTTTATGTAGCTCGTACAGTACCAGGTTATTTATTTCACAGCAAAGTTTAGTATGTAATGCATCCTAGCTCTCAGAGTCACCATGCACGGCACCATGTGGTTCTCAAGTGCATTCTCGTATTCTATATCTCGCGCAAATGGCACCACGCAGTCCACATAGGCTCGGCCATCTTGCTTTTCTGCTCTCTGTTATAGTGCTAGGCCTAAATCTTAATGTCACTTTAATCTCTGTTATCCTCTTCTTTTGAATCTTATCTACCCCTAATTTTTATTTTTTATAATAGTGAGTGTCTTTGTGATTGTGTATTTTATGTTTTTGGGGAAAAAGTTATTTTTTTGTGTGACTTTTGACTTTATTTCCCCTTACTTCCTTATTTCTTTCTTCTTTCCTTTCCCTACCATCCTTCTTTTTTTCTACCCCACCAAGCGCCATAGCAGAGGGACGGCTTCCTTATGGGCGATGTCGCCACCCAGGTGTACAGCCCCGGGCAATCCTTGGAGAGGAGGAGTTGGCAGCATTGTTTTTTTTGTGCAGCACCACCTCCCCTACATGATGGCAGTAGGCCAGGTAGCGGATACCTCCAGTGGGAGCGCCGGCGGCACTTGGAGATGGTGCACTGGTGCGTGCAGTGCACCTGCCAGGTTCAGGCCCACCGTCCAGCAGCTGAGCCCCGCTGGGCAGATATTGCGGACTGGAAACAGGACCTGCTCAACCTGCTATGGGTCGAGATTTCGAGGCTCTGTGAGTATTCATTATTTGTGGTGTTTATGTTCTACAATGCTAAAAATAATCTTTCCAAATAGCACACTCAGAGGTAAGTTATGTTTAGTTTATGCTGGTATATTATTGTGTGATCCAGTTTCTAGTTTCTGCTAGGCAGGTGATCAGCGCTATCTAATCATACTCATTGGTGCTCATTTTGGTTAATTAAATATGAAGCCATTGCAGACTGTTCTCCTGGCACTATATTGAATTATTAAGTAGCGCATTCTCTCTGTGACTTTCTTTATGTAGCTTGTACAGTACCAAGTTATTTATTTCACAGTAATGTTTAGTATGCAATGCATCTATGCATTGAAAAAAGGGAGACTAAATCACAGGGGATGAGAAATGGGAATAGAATTAAAGATCATTCATTGCAAAGCATTAGTTCCAAAATTAGTTTTTAGTAAGGAAATTTGAAATAGGGATTTCAGGATTAGTATGGGCAACTCAATGATAGTCGATAGACTTGAGTCGAAACTAGTTGTACTATGGGCAATCTGTTTTAGAGAAGCACAAAGTGACTGCCTTTACTTGTCATGAAAGAATTTGTGGAGATTATTACCTGAATTGCTAATCTAATTTTTTTTATCTCCTTAGTTTCTAACATCACCGCCCAAGGGCAAGAAGAGAGAAATGGTGGAGGGTCTGGGAAAAGCTGGTCAACTGGCGTTGATCAACCGTGCCGCTGCCGAGGGCTTTGCTGACCCCAGTAAGTCATATTATTTATTATTATTATTTCCCTAATGTTGGGTTTTATGATTGTTGTGGACTTCGGGTAGAATGAATCTCGGGGTATTGGAATGTTGGTGCTGTCTATCGTGAATAATTGAGGCCCAAGTAAGCTTGTATTATAAATAAAATTCACCATGTATGATTGTTGAGAAGGCTTTCTTTATCCTGCTCATTCTCTAACACAGCTGAGTTAACGAGAGTGGCCATGGTCCTCATGTACCACCCCTTCCCTATGTAGTTCATCAACCCCCCTCCCCGTCCATGGCATTTTTGCTACCTAAGACCGAAGTGCAGTATGGGTCAATTTGCGACTTCAGTTTTGGCTGTACAATGTGTGTCTGCTTCAGTTAAAGCAGATTTCCTACGTTTTCAATGCAGTGCAAACTGAGCACACAAGGTGTCTAAATTCCCTTTACCCACTCAGTCACCTCTCAGTACTTCACTCCTTTATTTGTTCATAGGTTCTTCCATCCCAGCCTACCAATTGGAAAATCCATTCTTGGCATGTGCCACATTTCATTTTATAACCATGTGAAGTGTAGGGGTTCCAGAATATATTCCATGGTTTCCCATAACAGATTTATTTTACACCTGTCCAGATTTCCCCTTTCGACTTGTACAGTGACTAAATAAGCCAAAGATGACAAACTGATGATCAGTGTAGTGACCCCTCTACTCTATATCAAAAAAGCTCTGCCCTACCGGTCTAATCTTTCTTTCCTACCCTCTTAAAAAGAGTCAATCAAGTTTCCTTTCCATGCCTACTGCCCAGCGAATTAATTTTTAGGAAATAAGTGGTGGTGGGTAAGGCCACAGAGTAAAGTGGGAGTAAGTGCATGAGCTGATGTCAAGCTTGGCGTATGGGATACACAGTGACGATTGTGCCAAATGCGATCTATTTAGTCCGTTCCTTTCCCTGCAGTGCAGTCCATCAGATTCATTTTCCCCTAAGTCTTCTTATGGCTGATATATTAATACCCGCATTTCATACGTGAAGTGTGTGGCGTAGTATCTTATTATTATTCATCTGCCTCTTTGGAGCCAGGGTAGAAAGAAAAATGCATTTGCAGAAGAGCAGAGCCATTGGAATTAAGAATAGATAGTTGTCAACTATGGCTTCCCCAGCTGCAGACAGTAACAAACTACCCGACGCGCTGGCTAGCAATGTGCATGGCTTCATTATATTTTTTAACACAGCACACAACTTGTACTCCATATAGTACATAATGTCATACTCATTAATGAGAATTAATTTATTTTTCATCTCATAGTGTCTGTTTATGGTTACTTGAAAAGCCTTTAGAAGAAAAAATAATAAAATCACAATTTATTTATTCTGGTGTTATTCTGTCATTTAATACTTTTCTGCCACACATTTGATTCTTTTTATGACACGCATGTGTGGGTAAAACATAAAATTGGCCTTGTGGCTCTATTAAGCATAATCACACCAAATGTGAATGTCCCCGGATGACCAGCAATGTACTGCTATTGTGCCACCCAGTAATTTATAACAATTGTTTGCACAGAGCATTATTTTCAACTTCTCTTTTTTGTTTTTCTCAATGTTTTTGCCACTGCTAGGCCAGTCGGACCACTCAATGCCATCAGGTAGGCCTGTTTGCAGTGGCAGAGGCTGGAGTATATTAAGCAAGAGGCGGCTGGTGGTCCAGGAAGAGGAGGAGGAAGCAAATGCACCTCAGCCGGGCCCCAGTGCAGCCGATGCCACTCAGCATCTTGGACATCCCATCGCCAGTGCTGCCACCAGCCAACTGTTGCCATACCCTTCCACACTGACAACAGTCCATTGCTGCGCCACATCCTGCAGCAGCTGAACACCATTGCGAGCCAGCTCACCACTATGGAGCAGAACTTGGTTCAGCTCTGGGTTAACATACTCAAGGCCCTCTTTCAGCCCCTTTTTTATTTGTTTGTTTTGGTGGGAGGGACTTGTTTGTTGGGGCTGGGTGGAGAGAGTGGGAAGGAACTGAGAGTCACTTTACTTGGACATTTTAACTTTTGGGACTTTGGGGCTTTATCAGTTTTGTTTGGGGGGAGGAGTGAGCAGGATCTGTGGGTGGAGAGGGTGGGTTTCTTTATAAAAAAAATTAAGAGAAATTTATAGTTTATAAAAAATGTATGCCTGAAGTAGTTTGTTTTACTTTTACTTTGCACTGCTGCTTTTAGCTAGTTTTATGCAGTCTGTGTATGTGCTTGTAAGATACAGTGTAGCACTTAGTTATAGAGTTATACTTCTCTAACTATCTTGATCATCATCATATATTGTCTACAACAACGTGGATAAACAATAGTAGCAGTTAGTTACTTACTAAGATAACCAGTTCAGTTTACTAGTTGTTTTACCTAAATATAGATGAAACAATAACAGTTTAGTCATCACAACTTCACAAGCGAGGTGCCACTTCGATTTCTACCCACCTGAGCTCCAACTGTAGGAGTGATGTGAAGGATTGATTATTCATTGTAGGCAACTACATGGAAACCAAAAGACTGAATTAGTTGTTTATATTTTATCAAACTTTTACAAAGAATTGACACCAGAGTACTACATGATGACATAACAAGAATTCCTGCTAGTACTAAAATACCAAACAATGCTAGTGATTTTTTGCTAATGAAGAGCTAGTAGTATTTATGAAATCTTCGAGTTATAAAAAATGAAGCCAAAGCCCGGAGATAATACGCTTAGGTTAGGCATTTACAGTTACTCAACATAAGACCTGAATGATGATGCTGTCAACTGATGTTCTTCATTATAAATCTAAAATATGCATAACTTTTTATGCACAGGAGGGTAAATGGGGCCAGTGAGTGTTAATGCTTAGAAGATTTTCCATGCACTGCCTATACCTTAGAGTATTATGGAAGTCAGAGCATCTGGGGAGAGGAGTTGGCCTAACGGCTAGGGAGGTCAACCTCACATCTGGGGAACTGGGTTCAAGTCTTGGTAATGACGCTGAATATCCTGTGATTCTGGGCAAATCACTTAATCTCCCCATGCCTAACAAAAATGAATGTGTCCTCAGGTAATGCAACTGGTGCTATGTAAAGTGCTCTGATACCCGATTCGGGTCAAGTTCACGCTATATAAAACTCTATAAAAAGAAATAAAAATTCTACACTAAGTTGGTGTTGCTTTCCACACATCCGCCCCACCAAGTATGTGTTCCATTGATGGTGTAAATTAAGCCACACCTCAATAAATCATACAGCCCGGGGGAAGAGGGTTAGGGGTTTGATGAATGGATGGGAATGAGGGATTTGGGGAAAGGTTTGAGAAAGACAAACACTACACGAGGACAACATTCATCTGGGAAATAAGCAGCAGCACATGATTTTCATCAGTCTGTTTTGGAAGGAAACAAAGGAATGAGTATGACAGAGTTAAGATAAATGCATTTGAAACAGTCCTTCTTCCCCGAGATCCAAGTTATCAGACGTCTAAAATTGTTCTGTCTTCTAGGTTAGGGACTGAACCGAAACCCCTCAGTTCTCTAAATATAATTGTTAAAAGAAAAACGATACTGTATTGCAAAATTAGGTTATGCATCTGCATTCTCCTCAGGGATGTCCTCTCCTTGGTGCCTGACTGGACTAGTCCAGTAGATATGCAGCAGGAGTGTTGTTCAGCTCAACATTCGCCTTTCTTTCATACAGGAGACTAAAAGAAGGTTTGAGGATTGCAAAAGAGGAATTGTATTTTAGAGTCAAGAACAAGGGCAGAAGGAAGGTAAGCTTTGTGAGGAGTGTTTCAAGAAGACTCAGAAGCAGAACAAAAACAACAAGAGTGGGACTCAGAGTTTTACTTTTACCACAAGCCCAACACACACACCAGCATTTCACAAATGCACCTCTGTGTCAGGATCCATCGGACTGCCCACTGCCTACCACACTCCAGGAGTAGTGTGGGAACTAATCAGGGTGAACCCCAGGGCGTTAGGTGCATTTCACTCACTTACATTCTACCTAGGGAAACTGCCTGTCAGGTGGAGGCTCCTAGCAATTTCTCAACACATGCCTCTCGCCCTCTGCTCGTCCCTTCGTTCACTACCTATGCTCCCTGAGGAAGAAAAGCTAACTTATATTTCTCTAATTCTCTGCTCTGGTAGGAGGTGATGTTTTCCTTATCTTTGTTTCCCAAGCCACGCCAGAGCTCGACTCAGCAACTTCATGCCTTGGCAGCCTCTGTGACTCAACAAAGCCTCTGTGACTCAGCAACCTCCATGACTCAGCAGCCTCCATAAGCCAGCAACCTCCATGACTCAGCTTTTGAAACTTGGCAGAGACAACTATTAGTGTGATCTGAAGCCATTTTGTTTTTTGGCATCCATTTCAGTTAAGCCATGTGTTTGCCATGTGCTTCCCCTTCTTTGCTGTTGCCTGCTTCTCTATTACGCCTGAGTCATCATCTATAGTTAACTCCTTCAGCACTGAGCCTGAACACTGCACATGCTCAGAAAGGCTTGCTGCTAGAATGCACCTGTTACACACTTTACTGTCAGGTTATTTTAACTAATGTCAGCAACATTTTAACTCCTCCCACTCTGTTGACTAAGCGATTCTCATGTATCCTTGTATGTGAAAGTCTAATTTGTGTGTACAGTTGTACTGCCTCTTTTTGAGCCTCCATGCTTACAATTGACTTACTATAGTATATAAGGCCCATGGTTTCTGTACTCCATGTGCTGCCTCTAACATTGCCTGAGGGTTGTGTATAGATGTAGTTCCACCTCATGAGGTTTAATAAGCTCTTTGTTTAATATTACAGCTTGCGTGCCAATCTCTACTTTGTCAGTATATAGGACCAGTGTGCAAAAGGGCGAACCCCTGCACCAGGTGAACCCCTAAAAAAAGGCTCACTCCCACAAATTGACGCCCATTACGTGGGCTCATTCGCGACTCGGATGCCCGACGGAGTGGCCTTGATGGAGGTTTGGAATCTCGCTAAGGATGTACACTGCATGAGGAGGCCCTTGTCTTTGCAAGCCCAAGTGTTTTTCCGATTTTCCCGATTAGACCCTCGAGGGGATGCCGGTCTCCGACTGAGATCCCTTTTGGCGTTCGTCTTACAGTGACCGTTTGGTTGATTCAGAGCTTGGCAGTTGGAGGCTGGAGACTTTTGCTTGGTAAGGTTGCTTAATGTGACACTTTTTGTTTAAATTTGTTTGGCCAAAGATTCTGGTTTCATTTGGGTATATATAAATTGCAATTGATATAGGCAGGCAATGCAGAGATTTTTCTCTAATTTTTGATTTCTTGAATGGAACAATATTGGTTGTAAGTACTACTTTGTTATATTATATATACTATAATATTTTTGACATGCCTGTTTCAAGCATGCTTCGAAGGATGTGTTGCTTTCTTGGAGGTACCAATATGGATTTGGAACTAAATCAGCCTGCTTCTCCCGAAGGGATACCATATAGGGATTTGTACATTAAAAAAGGTATTTCTTCCAAAATGTATGGTGCACTATGGAATAAATATACTAGGAAGGATTCTGATTTACGATGGCCAATAAATGGATCATTCGATATTAGAAAAAATCAGTATGTGGAACAGTGTGTGTTTAAGCGCAAAAGTAGACCAGATATGTTTGACTGTGTAAGAATGTGGATGAAAGAAGCCCATGGGAGAGTGAGGAAAGAGCAAACTTTAGCAGACAAAGAAGAGCGAAAATATATCTATTTGAATCCTACCTATACACTGTTGCAGGAAAAACATGGAATATAAAAAAAACCACACATTTTGTATTTTAATACAATGCCATCCATGGCCTAAATTCAACATACACCACAGAAACAGTTGTTTCATACACCCATGACTAGTACTGGGCCTACCTGCTGGAATGCCCATTGGCATACTAGGCCACATAGTGAATCAAATCAATATTGCAAATGTATTTAAATACAAGGAAAACTTTTGTGAAATGTGGAACATGTTTTATTTGTGAAAGAAAACAAATTACATGCAAAAAAAACAACCAGCAAGGAGGCAGTGCGGCAACAAAGAACACATGTAGGCCTATGACAAAAGCACACTGGCTTCCTACACAAAACGGCCACCAACCACATGGTCACAACAACAAGCAGGAGGCATGGCCGCTACAAAGAACACATGCAGACCTATGGCAATAGCACACTGGCAACCTATTAACACTGAATATACAAAACAGCCCCTGGCCACATGGAGTGGGGAACAAAGAAAAATGATGGTCGAAAAGAAAACAAATTACATGCAAAAAAACAACCAGCAAAGAGGCAGGGCCACAACAAAGAACACATACAGGCCTATGGCAATAGCACACCAGCATCCTACACAAAATGGCTGCTACTCACATGGTCACAACAACAAGGAAGAAGGCATGCGGAACAAAGAGAAGAGATGCAGGCCTATGGCAAAAGCACATTGGCTGCCTAAACAAAAGGGCCGCCAGCCACATGGTCATAACAACAGCAACCAGCAAGTAGGCATGGCTACAACAAGGAAGACATGCAGGACTAAGGCAACAGGACACTGGCTGGCTACACATAATGGACACCAGCTACATGGTCACCACAACATGCAAGAGAACAAAGAACACATGCAGGCCTATTGACACTGACTATACAAAATGGCCCCTGGACACATGGTGTAGGGAACAAAGACAAATCATGGTCTATTGCAAAAACACTCACAGACTGGCCAGACAAAGAAGGCATGGTAACATAGAAAATACAGTATTAACTCAGAAAAGCCAAAAACAAAAATTACCAAGGCTAAAAAAGTTTACAACACATATCTTCCAAAGAAATTATCCCACCTGTACTCTGTTTGCAGGAAAGAAAAAGTCAAATACCACAAAAAAACACATTTTGTGTTTTAATTCAATCCATGGCCTAAATGATGTTTCAGTTATACTGACACCACTAAAACAGTTGTTTCATGCACCCATGACTAGTACTAGGCCTACTGGCTGGAAGGCTCACTGGCAGACTAGGCCACATATTTAATTACATCAATTCACCACTTCGTGGAGCGCGGAATACTCAAATTCTGCCAACTTCACAAGCTGTGCAGAGTTTATCCCCAGGCCTATTTCAAACCGTTTACAGTATGTCTCTCTGAAGTCCCACGGTTATTGACAAGCTTTCATTAAAAAAAACAGGCCGTCCAATTGTTCTCCATTATTTGGTAAACTCCAGTGTCTCCTGCTGTTTTATGGACCATACTTTTCTGCTGTCACACACAATTCAAGCAAAGAAAAAAATGAAGCCAGGCGATATTCAAGAAATCCAAAAGACCATCTTATCAGAAATGGAAGAAACTATGGCAAAGGCTATTCAGTGCCTCAACATGCGCTGACATGGCAGATGTGTTCAGTAAAAGGGAAGCAGATATGTTTCCATCTCATTGAAACAATGATTCACCTGATAGTAATGGGGGATACAACTGTACCTAAAGGTGAACTTGGATATGGGATATTTTAGACATTCACATTTTCCAGTAGGGGATGTGATCAATTTTATACCCATGACGAATGGAGAGTATAGGCCTTGTATAAACAGTTAAAAAACATCTCAATTAGAAATTTCTCCTGCCTCTCTCTCATATATGTCCATTTAGATCAGATCAACTCAGCCAAGGTTTTCTCTAAACTTGATGATCGAGGAAAAATTTGAGGAAAAATCAATGATGCTTGAATCAGAGATGAAGGTGAGGAGAAAACAGAATTTCATTTTCAGTAAGATCACTATCACTATCTGGTCAAAAAATTTGGCCTGTGCAATGCCCCCACTGCCTTTCTGCACTTTGCGAATGAAATTGCCAGAGTCTTCTTAGAAACTTTTATGTGGTATTACTGGGTGATATCATAGTCTTCTCTGAGAATTGACACCAACATCAGATACATATCAAAGAAGTGCCTACAATACTTTTCTTTTCCTGGTTTCACTGTGACTGCACGTATGACAGCTACAAGACTGCGACAAACAGAAGAAGAGTCTGTTCAAACTCCATGCATATTAGCTTCCTCTACAGTACCAAAGGATATATTTCCAAACAGGTCACAAGCACACAGGGGACCATCAATCATGTACAATGCTTAAATGAGGATCCTCAGAGGCAGCAAAGAGGAACTTTGTTATATTATGGATGTGCTTACATCTAACAAGTAAAGAATTACAGAAATATGTGCTAATCTGGTGTCATGACTCTCCCATAGCTGGTAATCTTATCTACGTACCTTAAATCCATAGTTATTTACCACAACTATAGACAAGATTAAGTAAAAATGTCTTCTGGATTGGGACACATTAGTGCTCTTATTTGATCCTAATTTTTAGCTGTGTTACTTTTGAGATTGATACCGACGAATACAGGTACCAAGGTTCATATAGATTTACACATATCCCTAAATGAGGCACCTAATCTAGACACAGGTTTTTTCACTTGTCTTTTTGTTACGCAGAGATATATGCAATTGGTCCTGCATGTCATTTCACGATTAGTCAGCTTGTGGTTTCAATTTGCACAGAGCATGAGTGCACACCTTACAGGCGTATGCTAACATTGCATACTTAATTGGAGATACAGTCCCACAGGCCACACTACTTTGAGTCATCTGGTGGTTTCATTAGTGTACACTTTACAGACGTATACTAACATCACATACTCATTTCGAGATAAGATTGTTTCATAAACATGAACAGACGACTACGGACCCCTTTCTAAATTGTATATATAATTAACATACAGGTTGTAGTAGTAATTGAATAAATCAAAAGATGTAAAGCACTAAAGCATGTTAATATGTATACTGTATGGCGACACAGTTGTCGTATAAGACAGAGCATGTTTTCACCACTACACATTCACGAACCAAAAGGGTGATCAAAGTGGAATATATAATTTAAAGTGTACACATGTGATGTATATGTACGATGGGTCTTAATTATTTTTTCTGCCTAAGGAAGTCATAGGGTGACACACAGATTGACAAAACCAAAATCAAAATGAAAGAAAGGCTGGCAGATTCACCATATTCAAAATTAAAGAAAAAACTGAAGAGCCTAAGGATGATTGAAAGACTGATTTGTGTTATTAACGTTGCGAGTGCTAAGTGATTTGTCTTTGTTATCTATAGTCCTTAAGAGGTTTAAGGGGACCAGGTTCCATCATCCTGGGGAGAGCCCGATTGGTCAGAAGGTCAGCTAAAGTCAGAGTCCTTAGTCTAGATGGGCATCTCTAATTGCCCATGGCTGCCACCTACAGAGTCAGTGTCTAGCAGAAAAACACAACCAAGAAAGAGCTCTCCCTATTGCACAATATCTTTTAAGTGGGGTTAGAAGGTTCCAGAAAAGAGACACCTCTATCTTATCCTGGGGTGCCAAATACATCTCCACGCATGTCCCAACACTCCTTCACAGCCTTGCTGCACATTTCAAAATGGCATCACCCAACGGGTCACTGGTCGCATCTCCTCTGGGGGCTCAGTTCCAGACCTCACTGACATAACTGCCAAGGCCTTTCCCACCATATCTTCAAAGGTAGGCTCCTCCTGTGATGGCTTCCGATGTCTGGGCTCCCTTCTTTGTTCAGTTGGCTTGGTTTGGCCCATTCCTGGTACAGTGTGACAGCTGATTGATTGAGCTAGATCTTTCATCCTCACCCCTATCCTCCTCAGGAGCTGAGTGAAGCACTGTCAATTGTTCCCTTTGTGAGGGTTTATTCCTCCTGCTGAAGATAAATCTCATTAACTTGGCCCAGCAGGTTGACAAATGACCTGGGCTCTGATACTGAGCTGGGCCAGGTAATTATGACAATCCTGGATGACCCATAGGCTGTACAGATATCTTCTTGAAACTCTCATAATTGCGTTTGACATACATATTCCATCCCAGTTCAATATATTACTGGCCTCTGTAAGCCATAGGGAAGTAAAACAGCATTTTAAGGCAGTCTTTCCCATAGGGGTGTAATGGACTGTCACTGTGTATAAGCAGTAAACCACATTGAATGTCCCTATAGGTGTACATTAACATTATGAGATCTACCCCAGGTCAATATCCAATACTGAAAGCCCCCTCTGCACCAGATTGACTGCATGTTATTACTGGGCTCTGCACAACGTAAGTCTCCCATGTGCAACCCTCACACATGTGCAGATGTGTATGCAAACATGTTCACGTGTAACCAGGAAAGTGCCCCTTACCCTTGCTGCATCGCAACAGCCTTATCCTAAAAAGCAGACACGTGCTTTAAACATATGCAGTCATTTATGAGTTTACTGTGGGCGAGTCACTAGTTGTAGTGCTCACCCACAGTAAAAAGATTGTATACCATGTGGTCAAAATGAAAAGAATCAAGGCAAACTTGGTGGACAGTACCCATCGCATCACAATTCCATTGAAGAAGCAGTTGCGCTAGCCCAAGTTTTTCTAGAGCAAATTTTCTGAATTCTTGGCTTGCCTGATACTATAATCACAGACTAGGGATCACAATTCATAGCATATTTCTGGATTGAATGAATGAAAAGGTTAGGTACAGCTTCTTCTTAAGTTAACTAGTTTCCATTGAAAGACTGACGGAAAGGCTAACAGGGCCAATCAAGTAATTGAATAGTATTTGAGCGGCGTTCTGTTAAATCATTAGTCAGAGTGGTCTAAATGGATATCTGTGGCTGAATTTGCTTCTATTAACTCCTTTAAAAGTATTTAGGAACAGTTTTCTTTTATTCTACCTTTGGGTTTTATCCTTGCATGCTACCCAATTAATATATCTTCCTCTAAAATCCCCACAGTCTCATACTTGTTAGAACAGATAACAAAGGCTAGGAGGACCATGCAGGCACAATTAGTGGAGGCTAAGGAATCTTATAAGCACTGTGCTGACTTATATCGACATGCTCCCTTACCCTATCATCCAATATACAACCTGTGGCTATCAACAAAATATCTTTCTATCCCAGGCTCCTATCATAAATTCACACTCATGTATGTAGGCCCCTTCAAAATTCTGTAGTTTGTTGGAAAAGTCGCAGTTAGAATAGAAATGTAGTCTAATTGGTAAATAGATAATGTGGAACACATCTCTAGAATAAAACCTCCTACAATGGAGACAGGGGTTCCTCCACCTGCTACATTGATTGATAAGACACGTGAATATGAAACAGTCATTTAACAGATTACAGAACATGGCAGGGGCAGCTGTAAAACCTGGTGGAATGGAAGGGGTATAAAGTTCCTGAAAGGTCTTTGGAACAAGCTTCAATTGTGTAAGCACACCATTTCATTTGGGAATGTCCACAGATGTTTCCCAGAGAACCCAAAATACCCATGGTGTATCCTTCAGGTATTGGGTACTGTCAAAATCACAGATCATGAATAAATTGGGAAGGTGTCACAAGGACACACATGCACTATAAGATCTGTGTAGACCTATGGTACAGAATGGCAACATTGCCAGAGCATTCCTTGCTACAGCCATTAAATCACATAATTGAGAAAGGAAAAGGAGTGGGAGCTGTAGAATACTGAGGTTATCTAAGGAGCACTAGACTACTAACTACCACATTGGTAGATAGTTCCTGGTTCAGAGGTTCATCATGTTGAGCTCAATGGTTGTAAAATCAGTATTTAACAGCACTGCACATGTCTCCTTACATGACAACAGTTCATGTTTTTTAGGCTTTTCAATTTCACTAAGTTCATTATCTTTGCATTGTGACATATCCCTTTGTTGCTTCCCTCCCTCCTGGTATCCCTTGATTTTTACTCACTCTTGCCATTTAGAGTCACTACGTTGTCTTGGTTATAAGTGGTTTGTCCTGCTGCTAAACTGCTGCTGTGCTGGATTTGCCTGCTTCATCATGCCCCGGACATCAGTGCTGGTCTCCTGGTTGATGTCTGGTCTTATGGCTGCCAATACCGTCTTGGACCAGGGTAAGTTACTTACTTGGTTTGTGGCTCCCTCCTCTCTGAACAAGCTCCTATTTGGTAATTATTGCACTGATTTCTTGGCTTATGCCTCACTTATTAAGAACTTCCTTCATCTGTCAAGTGAAGTCATGGTTCCACATTAAACTGCTATCAAATGTCACTGAATGTCGGGAATTCCTAACGGGCAGCACACTCCAGCAAGCACTCCTATGTCTTCTCATAGACTTCCCAGGTTTCCCTTCCTTTTCTGATAAAGCATTCATACTTTTGATACCTTTCAAGAGGTTCTTGGAAGGCTTGAGTACTCAGAGAATATAAATTATCAGGTCAAGCGTGTCAACACACACATTCTTAGTCACGTGTTCAAACACACACACAGTTCTAGAATCAGACAGGAATTCCAACAGTGCTATCAGAACTCCTAGCACCCCAGGTCAATTATGTTTAAAATAATATGTGTATTGGTTCAACCGACATAATGACAGCTAATAAATGCAAGTCTGATACAGAGTGACAATAGTGAACAAACCCTCTCCACCCCCGCCCCCCCCCCGCCCCCAGGCAGAATGTATACCTAGCTCTAGTACATTCGGGGGAAAGCTGTGCATCAGTAGACTGACATATACAGAGCAAAAACAATGATGGCAGCGGATTAATTATTGCATTAAATCTTCTAGTGCAAACAGATAAAGAGGGAACCCCGGACCTCACATGACATTTATAAAACAGCCGAGACTAGGACAGTGAGTGAACTTCCATAAGGAAGCCGTTGATACAGATATATAAAGTGTGCAAACAATTCCATACATTACATCAAGTCTGGGCGGGACAGCAGGTATGCAGTAAGCAGTGCCCAGAAATCCTTGGGACGAGAAGTCTCTGGCAACTCCTCCTTATAGATCAACAACTGATCCGTACAGTAAAGCAAGTCGCAAAGCCACTTCTTTACCTTTGGAATGGTCTTAGCACCCCAACATTGCGCAACAGCCCTCTTTGCGAACAAAGTGGAAACTGCAACTATACGTCTGTTACAGGTCTTAAGGCGTTTAACATACCCAAGAAGGCAAATCTAGGGAGTGCAGTGAATGGGTTCTAGCACAATATCAGAAAGCATCTTCACCACAGCAGTCCAGAAGGCAAAAACACCCGCACACAACCATGCCACATGTAGGAAGTCTCCATTAGCCCTCCCACACTGCACACAGTTAGCGGTCTCTTGCAATCCATACCTACAGAGTTGTAAAGCGGTATAGTATAATTGGCGTAAAAATTTGAAGTGAATTATTCTGAGATTTCAGTTCGCTGTAGGCCGATCAATAAGCTCTCAACAGGCCGTCCATACATACGGCGTGAGGGTGTTTCCCAATGTTGCCTGCCATCTGAGACAGGAGGGATTCTCGACCTGTACTTGCTCTCGCAGAGAACTGTTGTAAAGGTTAGTTATTAAACCCTTAAACCCCTCTCTCTCTCCCGTCAGCATCGCCTGCAATGCCCATAGAGTAGTGGGTTCCTCCTGATATTCCGGATAGGCCGCCCTAATAGCTTGCCAGACTATGAAATAAGTAAAGCCAAACATAAAACCACAATCTGTACCATTTTGCGCTTCTTGTAATGTCTTCAATTGACCATGCGTGTACAAATCCTCTATCCAGGAGACACCCACTTTAGCCAAATCACGTTGGGCCAGCTTCTCTAGTGCCGCAGAAATATCAGGGTGCGAGGCCAAGGGTAAAAATGGAGCATATAGATAGGATAGCTGAGCCCTTTTTGCAAGCATTTGCCACGCCTTGCATTTTACAGGGTTTATTTCAGTCCACGGGCCACCTGGGACGCCCGACAGTATCGCTGCCTGCAGTGGCATTGGAAGTACGACATCCAATTCAATAGCTACATGAGGCTGAAACTGCTGGGGGAAAAGCCAATAGTGCGCAAACTGCGACTGAGTGCACAGATAATATAGTCTGAGATTGGGGGCCTCAAACCTGCCCAGGTCAAAGGGCTGAACCAGAAGATCCCACGTGCATCTGGGCTTTTTATCGCCCCATACAAATGTCAGCAGTGACGATTGAAGCATTTTAAACAGTGCTACATTCAGTTTTATAGGAATGTTGACAAAAAAATAGAGCAGAATGGGGAGAAAGCAATGATTACAACTGCTATCCTATCTGCCAGTGAGAAGGGCAGATGCACCCACCGCTCAGCCAGTTTAGTGATACGTGTGAACGTACAGCCATAGTTCTCAGATACAACCCTATCCAGAGCCTTGTGCAGCCACACCCCTAGATATTTTACGGATCTGACGTCCAGGTGAGTGGATAATCTAGCTCCACCTCTTTCGTATGCACCGTCAGTGGAAACACCACCGACTTTGACCAGTTGATCCCAAGACAAGAGAACCTTTCTAATTTTACATATTCCCTGAGCAGTTCAGGCAGAAACACTGCGGGCTCGAGGACATAGAGTAACATGTCGTCGGCATACAGGGAACCTACGAGTGGTCTCTGCTGAAAAAGCAAGGCAGCTGCTGCATGCTTCTGATGGAGTTTACAGGCCAGGGGCTCCAATGCAATCAAGAAGAGCATTGGTGACAGGGGGCACCCTTGCCGCATGCCTCTTTCAATGAGGAACGCCGATGACACCCATCCATTAGCACCTGAGCAACCGGATTGTCATACAGCACTCTAAGCCATTGCAAGAAAAACAGGAGAAATCCCATCCTGGTCAAGACTGTGAACATGTAAGGCCATTGTAGAGAATCAAAAGCTTTTGCTGCATCTAGCAGCACTGCAACTGCTTGGAAGTCAGAGTCAAAATAGTGTAAGGTGGAGAAACCAGTGCGTAAATTGTGAGTCATAGAGTGAACAGTGACACACCCAGACTAGTCAGGCAGGACCAGAAGAGGGACCAGTGGTTGTAACCTGGTGGCGATCATTTTTGCCAGGATCTTCTCGTCAATTTTAATGATCGAGAGAGGCCGATAGGACTTGCACTGATTTGGAGGCTTATCAGGTTTCAATAGAGTTACAAGCAAAGCCTCCTTGAGAGAAGGTGGTAGTTTTCCTTTCTTATAAACCTCCGCATAAACGTCCAGAAGCCTGGGGGCAAGATTCGACATGCAAGCCTTATAGAATTCGCTGGGCAGCCCATCCATTCCTGCGGCCTTACAGGTCGTTAGGGACATTATGGCTAATTAAACATCCTCTACATCAAATGGTTGCATAAGGTATTCAAAATGCGGCATACAGCTGAGTGTAAAATTGCAAAACTGCATCACAAATCTCTGGAGTCGAGTAGCGGGCAACCCTGTTTATGTCTAATAATTTTGTTATATTCTCCTGACTACACGGAGCTGCAAGTTTTTGCGCAATGGAGCGACCGCAATGGCCTTCCTCACCATAGTAGCGAGCAGTTCTCCCAAGAGAGCAGTGCAATAGCTCCTGGTCAGCTGTTCTGTGACAAGTACATGTATTTCAGCCAGTTTTGCTGGGGAAGGATTAGTCTCATACTCCCGTTCAAGCGTGGAGATATCAGACACAAATTTTATTTATCCTACGTCAGATATCACGCAACACATCAGACTGTGCCCCTATGCAAGTCCCCCTAATGGTCACTTTGAACGCCTCCCAGAGCACTCTTGCACTGTCCACAGACCCCTCATTCTCTCTAAAAAAGTTTCTGATCGCCTCTGCAATTGCCGGTCTAAATACTACATCAGTTAACTCAGTTGGTTATAATCGCCACGCGAAGGGTGGTCGCTTGCCGGTGGGAAACTGCAAATCAAGAATTACAGGGGAATGGTCCAAAAGTGTACAAGCCCCATGGTTCACCCCAACTGCCCAAGTACAAACTACTTCAGTGACAAGTCAAAAGTCTATGCAGCGTTACAAAAGGGGGGGGGGGATGAACCCATGCAGTCGCGGGGACCTGGGCGCTATATGGTACATATAAGGAGAGGGTCCCCGCGAGAGAAGCGTGTTGTATGCTACACACATTAACACTATTTTAAACTAACAAACAAAAATATCACAAGGGATTCACAGGTATTGTCATTTATTTTCAACACCAGATATCTACCCCTGTAGAATTACTTCACATTCAATAAATAGCCCCAAACGGGGAGAGGAAAGGAAGGAGGGGAAGGGGTGGTGCTCAAGGGAGTGTAAAGTCAAAGAAAATAAGCACAGTCAAAAACAATAATGTGATAAATACAATACTCAAAACGAAATCATAACAAATCAGATACACAAGCCAAAAATCAAGGCATCCATTGGTAAACTGTTAACCAATGACATTGAACGGTCACACACTAGAATCAAAGCTGTCAGGGGCATGTGCCGGATGTCCAAGAAAGAGAGCCGTCGACGTTTCGACCCCTATCTGTAGGCTACGTTAAGTCCTTTGGCGTGGTCTTCATCAGGACATATACAGGAGAGAAATGGAGTGGGCCAATCCTATCTGAAAAGTTAAAACAAGAAGTCAGACTTCTACGTGGTGAAACTAAATTACAACCGTCCTGTTTCACAGTAATAAATTCATTATAATTAATTACCATGGAGTCAAGGCTCAGCTGGGCTCTAAACGTGGGAATTGAGTAAGCCACGCAAAAAGTCGTGGTCAATCTCAGCGATATTGTTTCGCAACTACAGAGGAGAAAGAATAAAAAATACAACCAGTTTAGAGGTTATTTGTCATTACACATTATCTACTTGATTAGAAACAAACAAGGGGCAAACTTACAAAAACTTCACCCATTCGGCCGAATGGTGAGTTTAGTGTTGCCCCCAGTCGTCATTTGCCGTATGAAGGGTTTCTGGGAAGGCGAGGGTGCAAACAAGGTGCACAGACTGTAAGTACAAAAGTCAAAAGGACTTAAGGGTCTGTACAATGATGGTTAATCTGCACTGAGTTATAGCCCCTACCAAAAGAACCCTGCAGGAAAACACAATGCGGCCTATAATTACATGAAAAAACTTACATGAAAAAACGGCAAGGGCCCTAAGACGCTAGTCGTCTTTAACCAAGGGACACAATTACTTACATTACTCGGTAACCAATGAGGTCTGAGGCACCGGGTCTTTTAATACTAAAGATCGCTGTAAGATATGAAACAGAGACTCCATTGTGGGCTTACCAAGGCTTGATGGATGTACAAACCTCGTGTAAAAGAGTCAGAAGTTCATTACATACCTCCGGGTTAAAAGGCGGGAAAGAAACCTATTTAGGCAGCCGACCGTCAATGCAGCACATCAATGCTCTGTGGTGGAATCGACGACAATTCGTCCGTTACACCGCAGCCGCAAGGATCAGGAAAGTAAATAGACGGGCAGCCGCTCCGTCAAACCTCGATGAGTGTCAATCCTACGAAAACAACACGGGAATGCCTGTCAGATATATGGCCAGTCTAAAATGCAGTTAGCCATGAAATGCTTCAAGGGGCGCCATCGCACTTACAAACATCCGGGAGAGAGCTGCTGTAGCCTCAGCCGGTCAGCACAAACTCCGCAAAGACCGCTACGCGGAGTTTGAGGGCGGAGTCAAGTGATGTATCCCACAAAGGAAAAAGAAGAGTTACTTAATGGCTAAGACGGTGCCTGCTAGTGTCACAATACAAAGGGGCATTGTATCGTGATTTCCAATGCAGTGCAAAGGAACCTTGTGTAATGTGTGTTTAGTTGAAAACGTGAAATTCAGAAAAAATATATAATTATTACAGCTGGAAGCAATGGTTGAGGTTTTTTAAAAAAACAAAACCTAATGCAGGAAATATCTCCGGTGGCACATCCTGGGGCACATCATAAAGAGGGACACAGTATGTCACAAACTCACTCTTTGACCACACTTGAAAATTCCCAAATGGACTTGTACTCGTGCAACACTGCTTGCTGAGAGGTCGCTCCCCAGTCTCCCTGCCGAGACCTGGTATCGTTGTGCTGCATTTCATTTGGCATTCCAGCTAAAAGTTTGTTTGTATTGTAGTGCACTGGGCGCTGCTTCGCCTCGCTTCCACTGCAATTGTATTGTATTGTAAAGTTTGTTTGTATTGTAGTGCACTGGGCGCTGCTTCGCCTCGCTTCCGCTGCAATTGTATTGTATTGTAAAGTTTGTTTGTATTGTAGTGCACTGGGCGCTGCTTCGCCTCGCTTCCGCTGCAATTAATTTAACTTTAGTGCGCGTTTACCCCCGGCGCTGTGCTCTGCCCTCCCCTCCGCTGCCATTTTGTTTATATTGTTGTTGTCCTCGGTCCACGTCCTCGTGAGCCCGCCCCGCCTCCCAGCTGAGCCGCCCTCCCACTGTGTATATACAGCGCTCCCGTACCTGGAAGCGCTGTGATCCCCTCACTGCTGCTTGCTGAGAGGTCGCTCCCCAGTCTCCCTGCCGAGACCTGGTATCGTTGTGCTGCATTTCATTTGGCATTCCAGCTAAAAGTTTGTTTGTATTGTAGTGCACTGGGCGCTGCTTCGCCTCGCTTCCGCTGCAATTGTATTGTATTGTAAAGTTTGTTTGTATTGTAGTGCACTGGGCGCTGCTTCGCCTCGCTTCCGCTGCAATTGTATTGTATTGTAAAGTTTGTTTGTATTGTAGTGCACTGGGCGCTGCTTCGCCTCGCTTCCGCTGCAATTAATTTAACTTTAGTGCGCGTTTATCCCCGGCACTGTGCTCTGCCCTCCCCTCCGCTGCCATTTTGTTTATATTGTTGTTGTCCTCGGTCTGCGTCCTCGTGAGCCCGCCCCGCCTCCCAGCTGAGCCGCCCTTCCACTGTGTATATACAGCGCTCCCGTACCTGGAAGCACTGTGATCCCCTCACTGCTGCTTGCTGAGAGGTCGCTCCCCAGTCTCCCTGCCGAGCCCTGGTATCGTTGTGCTGCATTTCATTTGGCATTCCAGCTAAAAGTTTGTTTGTATTGTAGTGCACTGGGCGCTGCTTCGCATCGCTTCCGCTGCAATTGTTTTGTATTGTAAAGTTTGTTTGTATTGTAGTGCACTGGGCACTGCTTCGCCTCGCTTCCGCTGCAATTGTATTATATTGTAAAGTTTGTTTGTATTGTAGTGCACTGGGCGCTGCTTCGCCTCGCCTCTGCTGCAATTAATTTAACTTTAGTGCGCGTTTACCCCCGGCGCTGTGCTCAGCCCTCCCCTCCGCTGCCATTTTGTTTATATTGTTGTTGTCCTCGGTCTGCGTCCTCGTGAGCCCGCCCCGCCTCCCAGCTGAGCTGCCCTCGCCCCTCCCTCTTTCCACTATCTATATATGACAGATGAGCTTCCGCGCAGCGTTCGCGCCCCAGTCGCGCCGAAGGTGCGCCAAAGGTAAGCCCGTCTACGCCCGTCCGCGCATGGACCGCGCCCAGCGCCATACCCCCTGGCCCTCGCAATGCCCAGCCCACCCGCATTACTTACGACGCCTCAACCCTCTTAGCCCTTAACCCCGGCCATTCCCCCAACTGCGTCCAAGCCGCTCCTGGACACACCCATGGACCCTTCTCTTGCAACTCCTGCAAGTTTGACGGCACCAAGAACAACTCCTCATCTACGAACACAAAACAGTTATCCGACCCCAACCACCTACAATGCATCCTGCTCAACACCCGCTCGGTCCACAGGCACGCCATCGACCTCTGGAATCTACTAAACACCATCTCTCCGGACGTCGCCTTCCTAACAGAAACATGGATGAACGCCACATCAGCCCCAGACATCACCATTGCCATCCCGGAAGGCTATAAGATTATTCGCAAGGACTGTACCGGCCAAACAGGAGGAGGCATCGCTATCGTCCATAAGAAATCCATCCGCATCTCAACCAGCTCAGACGTCAATCTCGCCAACACTGAACACCTTCACTTCCAGATCCACATCGACCCCAAGACCACACTCAGAGGCACCCTCCTCTACAGGCCACCAGGACCCCGCGCACAATTTAGTGAAGACATCACGGACTTCATCACTCCACACGCTCTCCCCTCCGAGGATTACATCCTTTTGGGAGACCTCAACTTCCACCTTGAAAAGAACAACGACCGCAACACCACCACCCTTTTGGACAACCTCGCCAACCTCGGACTTAAACAACTTGTCACTACCCCCACCCACATCGCAGGTCACACACTCGACCCTATCTTCACCTCCAGCAAACATATCTCCTTCAGCCACACCACAGCTCTCCTTTGGACTGACCACAGCTGCGTTCACTTTACCTACAACAAGTCCACATCCAACTACCACCCCCAACCCACTCTGCGAAGAAACTGGAACAAAATCACCATCGACCAGATATCCTCATCGCTTCTTCAATACCCCCCCGCCCACTCCTCAAACCCCGACCAAGCAGCCACTAACCTCACCCAATGGTTATCCAACAGCGCCGACATCCTAGCACCACTGAAAAAACGACAAATCAAACCAGGCAGCAAGAAGGCCTCCTGGTTCAACGATGATCTTAAGAAATCCAAGAAACTCTGTCGCTCCCTCGAGAAGGCCTGGAAAAAAGACCCTAACACCAGCACCAAGGACGCCTTCAAAAACGCCACCCGCATACACCACCAACTGATCCGGAATGCCAAGAAAGCCGCTTTCAAGGACCGACTAGATAGCAACGCCCACAACAGCAAGGAATTATTCAACATCGTCAAGGAATTTAACAACCCCTCAGCCAACTCCAACGACATCACCCCCTCTCAAGCCCTCTGCGACTCCCTATCCTCTTTCTTCCGCAACAAAATTGCAGACATCCACAACAGCTTCGACAACCGACCCGATGACCAACCCACCCAACCCTCTGCAGGACCCCCACCCCACTTGAACATCCTCAATGACTGGAACCCAATCTCCACTGAGGACACCATCCGTCTGATGAACTCTATCCACTCAGGATCCCCAACTGACCCATACCCTCACCACATCTTTAACAAAGCAGACTCCATTATAGCACCGCACCTTCGAGACGTCATCAACTGCTCCCTCAACTCCGCAACCTTCCCGGAAAGTTGGAAGCATGCCGAACTCAGCGCCCTCCGGAAGAAACCCACAGCTGACCCCACCGAACTCAAAAACTACCGCCCGATCTCGCTCCTTCCATTCCCGGCCAAAGTCATCGAGAAAGCGGTCAACAACCAGCTTGCCGCCTTCCTCGAAACCAACAAATCCCTCGACTCCTCACAGTCCGGCTTCTGAGCCAAACACAGCACTGAAACCGCCCTCATCGCAGCAACAGACGACATTCAAACTCTTCTGGACAATGGAGACACAGTCGCCCTCATCCTCCTCGACCTCTCCGCAGCCTTCGACACAGTCTGCCATAGCACCCTTTTACAGCGCCTCAGAAACGTCGGAATCCAAGGAAAAGCACTGGAATGGATCACCTCGTTCCTCACCGGAAGAACCCAGAGAGTCCGCCTCCCACCATTCAAGTCAGAGGCCACTGAAGTCATCTGCGGCGTACCACAAGGATCTTCACTCAGCCCCACCCTCTTCAACGTATATATGAGCCCCCTTGCGGTCATCGCACGCCAACACAACCTCAACATCGTCTCCTACGCCGATGACACTCAACTGATCCTATCACTCACCAGAGACCCTAACACGGCCAAAACCAACCTACATGAAGGAATGAAAAAAGTAGCCGACTGGATGAAACACAGCCGTCTGAAACTGAACTCAGACAAAACAGAAGTCCTCATCCTAGGCACCTCCGCCTGGGATGACTCTTGGTGGCCAGAAGCTCTTGGAAAAGCACCCATCCCGACGGACCACGCACGGAACCTGGGCGTCATCCTAGATTCCTCACTCTCAATGAACAGACAAGTCAACGCCGTTTCTTCATCTTGCTTCAACATTCTTCGCATGCTCAAAAAAACATTTCGCTGGATCCCCTCCGAAACTAGAAAAACGGTCACCCACGCACTGGTCACGAGCCGCCTGGACTACGGAAACACCCTATACGCCGGTACCACCGCAAAACTCCAGAAAAAACTCCAACGCATCCAGAACGCTTCAGCCAGGCTCATATTAAACATCCCGCGTAAAGAACACATCTCTGGTCACCTGAAAAACCTCCACTGGCTCCCCGTCAATAAGAGGATCACTTTCCGCCTCCTAACCCACGCACACAAAGCACTTTACGAAATTGGACCCGAATGCCTCAACACACGACTGTCCTTCTACACCCCCTCCCGCCAGCTACGTTCCTCCAACCAAGCCCTTGCCACTGTACCTCGCATCAACAAAACCACCATGGGAGGCAGATCCTTCTCCTACCTGGCGGCTAAAACCTGGAACTCACTTCCCACTCACCTCCGCCTTACTCACAACCACCTAGCATTCAGAAAGCAACTTAAAACGTGGATATTCGACAAATAATTTCCCCACCCTTCTTCAAGCGCCTTGAGACCCTCTGGGTATGTAGCGCACTATATAAATTTCTTGACTTGACTTGACTTGACTACAGGAGGTTGTAAACGAGTTGCAGAACTCATCATAATACATATTAGCGCTCGATGTCAAAAATGGGCTGAAGAATAAATTGTAAATTAGGAACAAACAGTTAATGCATAAGTCAGTGAATACAGATACCCGCGCAACTCTCTAGCAAGAGGTTGTAAAGCGAGTTACATTACGTATAGCATGCCAAGCTACTGACAAATTTTACTAAATTGCAAAAGAGCACTTGGAATTCCCTATATAAAGTATAACCAAAAATCAATCCATAACACAGGAAACGCAACACCGTCTCGTGCACTTCTCCAGCATGAGAGTGTAAACTAGTATCATTGATTAAATCTAGTGTTTCAAGCATTACTGAGAGATATGGGGGTCATCATAGTCGGTCTAAAGGATATGGATATCACTCTTTAACAAACCTATTAACCAAGTGCTGCCATTTGCACCAAACTGCTGTCCTGTTCATTAAGGCCATTTTTGATCGAATCTAAAAGGGACATCCATTTGGATTCTCGTGTATTCAATACTGTCAGCACGTTCCCCCCTCTTCTACCCAGGGATACCTTTTCAATAACGAGCCATCTCAAATCAGACACTGCATGCCCTGCTTTTTGCCAATGCTCTACTAAAGGAGCACCCACCACTTTACAGTGCAGTCTACTGCTGTGGGATGAGAACCGAGATTTGATTTTCTGTTGAGTTTGTCCCACATACATGTGATTGCATGGGCATTGGATAATGTAGATAACACAGGTCGAGTTACAATTTGTGTAGTGTTTTAAGTTATAAGTGCGTCCACCATGATCAAAGGTCTTAGTCTGGATTGTTGTGGCACACGCAGTGCATGTGCCACATCTGTGGTGTCCTACCAGTGGGGGCAGATTCCACAAGGTCGTGAGAGTTGGTTGACTCACTGGTTCCAAATAAGAATGGACCACCATGTCCCGTATATTTTTGGCCCTCTTGAAGGAATGGAGAGGGAGATGAATTTGCTCAATCTCATCTGCCACCAGAGACCAGTTCTTGTTGATTATTTGTTTAATTTCATTACTCCGTGTTGAAAAAGTGGTGACACAGATGATACGGTCTGTCTCTGTTTGGTTGGTAATTTCTGGGTTCAACAAATTGTCCCGTGGATTATACCACGCCCGTTTCCTGGCTCGTTTGACCATCTGGACCGGGTACCCCCGGGAGATGAGACGCTCACATAGGACCTCGGATTCCTGGTTGTAGTTAGCTCGAGTGGAGCAATTTCTCCTGATTCTGAGAAATTGCCCGACCGGTAAGTTATCTTTGAGACCTCTGGGGTGATGACTCCCATATTGCAACAAAGAGTTGCACTCAGTCGGTTTCCTATATAGGGTAGTTTGTAAGCGGTCTTCATCCACATAGATGGAGATATCCAAAAAGGGAATGGCCTCATTGCTGGATTCCATCGTGAATTGAATATGGGGGTTTCTTGAATTGAGCCAATCATAAAAATCTTGCAGTTGTTCTTTGCTGCCCTCCCAGATACACAGGACATCATCAATGTATCTGACCCATAAGGTCAACCTGGTCTGGAAGGGATTATCAGTTGAAAAAATATGTTGTTGTTCAAAGTGGTCCATAAATATGATGGCCAGATTCGGAGCGAAGGTAGCCTCCATGGCTACCCCCTTCGTCTGCAGATAGAAATCTTCTTGAAAGATAAAGAAGTTCTGCCTCATGGCGATGCTCAGCAACTCAATTATGAAGTCCGTCGGGACTGGTACAGGTGCCGGTCTCTTATCTAAAGCTTCTCGCATCACTTCCAACGCATCCAGTTGAGGAATACAGGTGTAGAGCGATACAATATCACAAGTTACCAGAAGTTCACTTTCTGGGTTGAATGGTCTTTCATCTATCAGATTGATCGTTTGTGTTGTGTCACGAAGGTAAGCCCTGGTGTTAAGGGCAATAGGCTTTGAGAAAAAATCAACATATTTACACAGGGGCTCTAGCATAGACCCGCAGCCTGACACGATCGGACGCCCAGGGGGGCTGTCCAGATTCTTATGCACCTTCGGTAAGTGTATATTGTTGCCAGTCTCGGAAATTTTTGATTGAGGAATTTGAATTCCTGCTCACTCAGGAAACCAGCATCCAATCCTTTCTGTGTAGCTGCCAAAATGGTGAGTGCAAGTTCTCATGAAGTATCACTTGGTAGTTGCCGATAGCTCACTCCATCTGACAGTTGTCTGTAAATTTCTTCCTTGTATTTACACAGGTCTTGCACGACAATCGCCCCGCCTTTATCGGCGGGCTTGATTACGACCTCTTTGTTGGTACACAATCCTGTTAGCGCCTTTTTCTCCATTTTACTTAAATTCAATCTGGCAAATTTACGTTGATCAAGTGCTCGGTCTACTGAGGTAGTCACAATTTCTTCAAAAGCCAAGATCTTATGGCTCATGGCATAAGTGGGTGGGAAGAAGGTGGAACGTTCTCTAAGTCCAGTAATGGAGCTTTGTTGCCTGGTTGTTTGGTTTCGAAAGAAATATCTTAGTCTGATCTTCCTAAAGAATCTGTATAATTCTGTTTTTAGCAGAAATGTATTTGCTGGAGCCGTTGGGACATATGAGAGGCCTCTACTCAAGACCTTTATCTCTTCTTCCTATAGTTTGTACTTGGAGATGTTAATCACAGGGTTGGAGGTAGGCCTGCTGGTGCTAGGTATGTTCGATCCAGTATTATGTTCTGGAATGAATGCATGGTTCACCACCTGTAGATGTTCCTCCTGGTCGAGATTTTGCCGTGCACTTCGGGGCGGAATGTCACCCGTTTCTGCTGCTTGCCTCTGTTGCCCTCCCATCCTCCGGGGTTTTGTTGTTGGCCTCTCGCTTGTCCTCTCACCCAATTGTTGCCGCGTCCTCGTGGAGGCCACCATTGTCCATGGCCCTGGTCTAAAAAATGCGGCTGGTATTGGGGAGGATACTGCTGATATCCTGACTCTTGAGGTGGGTAATTGTGGGAAGTACTAGGTCCTGCTTCTCCGTCACTCCCTGAGCTGTAGGAGGAATCTGAGAATGTTGTAAAATTACGCCTTCCTCTATATCCACCGCGGTTGGGGTTGGTAAATCGCCCCTGATTGTCCTGCTTGTAATAGTCGGGTTGCAGGTAAGGGTAGACTGTCTTTTTGTCAAATAATCTCAGGTCTCTGGCTAATTTTTCCAATTTCTTGGTTTGGGCTGTTATATCAAAGTCTTTAATTGTGGCTTCCAAGTTTTCCAAAGCCTCCTTCGCTTTTGTGAGAGTATTGTCTCCCAAAATTTCAGCTTTGAGGTCAGCAATTTCCTTGCTGAGAGAGACGACTTTCTCTGCAGCAGTCTCAACCCCAGCACCATCCAGTGCCGGGAGCAGTTGTTGGCCACGTAACTAAAACCTTCTTTAAACTTGGGCACGTCCACAAAGATAGCTGGTTCTATCTTAATCTGTAGACCCACCGGGATGATGTTTTCCTGGAAGTATCTCGTAAACAGGTGCCCATGTAGCCGTGTTCTTATAAGTTTTTTCTCTAATCTCTCTAGACGGGATATTTTATCATTTAGAGAGAAATCAATCGTGGGGACAGATGTAGACAAAAAGGTAGTGGACAAATCCTTTGTCAACTGGTTAATATACTCCTCTGTATAAGACAACAATTCTGATTCCACCATGGTCTACTTAAATTCAATTTAAACAAAAGGAACCTCGCAGGTCAGCACCTGCTCAGAAGACGTTGCAAAAAGGGGGGGTTGAACCCATGCAGTAGCGGGGACCTGGGCGCTATATGGTACATATAAGGAGAGGGTCCCCGCGAGAGAAGCGTGTTGTATGCTACACACACTAACACTATTTCAAACTAACAAACAAAAATATCACAAGGGATTCACAGGTATTGTCATTTATTTTCAACACCAGATATCTACCACTGTAGAATTACTTCACATTCAATAAATAGCCCCAAACGGGGAGAGGAAAGGAAGGAGGGGAAGGGGTGGTGCTCAAGGGAGTGTAAAGTCAAAGAAAATAAGCACAGTCAAAAACAATCAATACTCAAAACAAAATCATAACAAATCAGATACACAAGCCAAAAATCAAGGCATCCATTGATAAACTGCTAACCAATGACATTCAACGGTCACAAATCTAGAATCAAAGCTGTCAGGGGCATGTGCCGGATGTCCAAGAAAGAGAGCCGTCGACGTTTCGACCCCTATCTGTAGGCTACGTTAAGTCCTTTGGCGGGGTCTTCATCAGGACATATACAGGAGAGAAATGGAGTGGGCCAATCCTATCTGAAAAGTTAAAACAATAAGTCAGACTTCTATGTGGTGAAACTAAATTACAACCGTCCTGTTTGACAGTAATAAATTCATTATAATTAATTACCATGGAGGCAAGGTCCAGCTGTGCTCTAAACGTGGGAATTGAGTAAGCCACTTAAAAAGTCGTGGTCAATCTCAGCGATATTGTTTCGCAACTACAGAGGAGAAAGAATAAAACATACAACCAGTTTAGAGGTTATTTGTCATTACACATTATCTATTTGATTAAAAACAAACAAGGGGCAAACTTACAAAAACTTCACCCATTCGGCCGAATGGTGAATTTAGTGTTGCCCCCCAGTCGTCATTTGCCGTATGAAGGGTGTCTGGGAAGGCGAGGGTGCAAACAAGGTGCACAGACTGTAAGTACAAAAGTCAAAAGGACTTAAGGGTCTGTACAAGGATGGTTAATCTGCACTGAGTTATAGCCCCTACCAAAAGAACCCTGCAGGAAAACACAATGCGGCCTATAATTACATGAAAAAACGTACATGAAAAAACAGCAAGGGCCCTAAGCCGCTAGTCGTCTTTAACCAAGGGACACAATTACTTACATTACTCGGTAACCAATGAGGTCTGAGGCACCGGGTCTTTTAATACTGAAGATCGCTGTAAGATATGAAACAGAGACTCCATTGTGGGCTTACCAAGGCTTGATGGATGTACAAACCTCGTGTAAAAGAGTCAGAATTACATTACATACCTCCGGGTTTAAAGGCGGGAAAGAAACCTATTAGGCAGCCGACCGTCAATGCAGCACATCAATGCTCTGTGGTGGAATCGACGACAATTCGTCCGTTACACCGCAGCCGCAAGGATCAGGAAAGTGAATAGAAGGGCAGCCGCTCCGTCAAACCTCGAAAAATGTCAATCCTACGAAAACAACACGGGAATGCCTGTCAGATATATGGCCAGTCTAAAATGCAGTTAGCCATGAAATGCTTCAAGGGGCGCGATCGCACTTACAAACATCCGGGAGAGAGCCGCTGTAGCCTCAGCCGGTCAGCACAAACTCCGCAAAGACCGCTACGCGGAGTTTGAGGGCGGAGTCAAGTGATGTATCCCACAAAGGAAAAAGAAGAGTTATTTAATGGCTAAGACGGTGCCTGCTAGTGTCACAACACAAAGGGGCATTGTATCGTGATTTCCAATGCAGTGCAAAGGAACCTTGTGTAATGTGTGTTTAGTTGAAAACGTGAAATTCAGAAAAAATATATAATTATTACAGCTGGAAGCAATGGTTGAGGTTTTTTTAAAAAACAAAACCTAATGCAGGAAATATCGCCGGTGGCACATCCTGGGGCACATCATAAAGAGGGAAACGTTGTCCTAACTATAACTACCTAATGATTCTGACCAGTAAGTAATATATCTATATCCATATCTAGCAGCATGCCCCAGCAGGTTTAAAATGTTGTGGCAAGACCAGAAAATGCATCTGTGATACTTCTTGCCCTACGCTTTTCGGACAATCATTGTCCTTGATCACAGGATCATTTGCAGCAACCAATTACTGCAGACCACTTAAACATTGGATATCCAGAGAGACAAGGGACCGAGTGGGTGGTCTGGAAGTGAGGTCAACTACTAATGGTTTGGACGTAAAATAAAATAAACAACAGAATAAAGGGCAAGTATAAACCTGTCCATTTAGGTGCAGATACCAGCACAACATTTTTAGAAAATAGGCTAACTCTGAACATCAGAGAGGAGAATTGAATTACCCTGATAAAAAGCCCATGACCCAGCAGGGCCATTACTTAGGGCTGAAACATGTTGGTTTTAGGGTCATAGGACCATCATATCCTCAATACGCGAATTTCCCTTTTAATATCCCCAATAACTCTGCTAATAGTAGCAATCAATTCTTCTCACCTGTTTAATTGTATCTTTTTAATCTGATTCTATGTATCATGTACTGCTTTTATGGTTTTAATTAACCGAATAAAGTTTTTCTGACTGACTGAACTCTGCTAATAAAGGGATACCTTGGTTGAATTGGATGATTTTTTTATCTTTTTGTCCCTGGTCTACTTCTCTTAAGTGCTCCCTGAAAAATGATTGAGCCCACCCTGACCTTTAGGAGTCAGGGAGTACGCAATGATGAAGCATGAGACTTCTAGAGTGTGTTAGGGTTATATAAAAAAAAGGATTTTTCCTTTCCTGCCCTTAAATGGACAGTGTACCACCTGAAGAGAGTAGTGCCCCATGTATCACACATATACAGGGTGGGATACTTCTGGTTTTGTACACTCAAACATTTCACCAATGACAACATTTTATTGCTCTATAGTGGACTTTGTCCTTAACACAAAGCATGCTAGTATGAGTAGTTTCTGTAGAGTTCAGTTTTCCCTCCAGTTAGTCTGTCTGATGCCCCAATTTATTATTTAATCAATTATTGCCATCCAGTTGATCGCACATGTATTTTGCAGAGTCTTTAGTTAATTTAAATTGCCTTTCCATAGTTGGTCTCAGAAATCCAAGTCGCGCTCCACAGCAGGTTTCAAATGTTGTGGGAAGACCAGCAAATGTATCTGCAATACTTCTTGCCCTATGCATTTCAGACAGCGATTGTCCTAGACCACTCAAACATTTCACCAGTGACAACCTTTTATTGCCCTCTAGTGGATTGTGTCCATAACACGAAGCATACTGGTATGAGTAGTTTCTGCAGTGCAGCAGGGACCTCCACTGCCTCAGAGCTAATTAAAACAATATGGGGGCCAGTGGGTATGTCTGATGCCCCAATTCAATATTTAATCAATTCTTACCCTTCAGAGGGCTGCAAATGTATTTTAATTAATATAACTTGCAACAAATGGAAGCTATATATATATATATATATGCGCCAAAATGTTGGTGTTACTTCCAATAAAGAAGCCTCCACTGTCTCTCCTATTGTGTGTATGTATGTGTATATATATATATATATATATATATATATATATATATATATATATATATATATATATATTACCTACTGGCGATAGCCAGTAGGTATATATAGTTAGGATTAATTCCCTATGGGATTTTTGAAAATTCTATGTCTAATAACTTTGGCGTTTGAGAACAGAATTGGCTGAAATTTTCAGGAAAATGGCACATTTTGTTTCTGAGCAGCCCCTGAAAATTTGGTGGGGTTTCGTCAAGGGGGGGCTGAGAAAAAAGGGGGGTCCCAAAACGCGTTTTTCCCATTCATTTTTCCATAGGGCGGTTGGCCTCACTTTTAGCTCGAACGGCTGAATGGATTTGCACGAAACTTGGCAAAATTGTAGGGACTGTTAGCCCGATGTGCCTTTGCTAGGTCTCAATATATGTGCTCCAGTAGTTTTTGAGAAATTAACGTTCAAAACAAGATATATATTTGTAACAGCGCTCCGGGCAGCGATCCGGTCCGCTTACTTTTCGCGAAACGGAACTTTGCGCGCAGAAAGCTGATTGGCTCTCGGGTGTCTGTCAACATTCTAAACAGTCCGGAGCGGCCGCCATCTTATCTCTCGGTAGGATCGAGAGAGAAGAAGAGGTGAAAAACGAAGGGGGAATTTATTGAAAGGGGGCAAGGTATACCCCTCTTGACCCCCTAGGAATGTTGTTGGGGTTATTAAAGGGTCCCGTGGGGAAAATAAAAAAAAATGATTTTTCACGGTAGAAGCGCTTCACGGGCCGCGAACTGGGCCGCAAACTGGTAGCGAAACGGGAATTCGCCATTTTGTGCTTCGTTTTAATTGTTTAGAGACAAAAATTATCGCCGCACATCGGCCACAATGCATGAATATCGCTGAAAAGTCAGCGATATTCATGCATTATCCAGCAAATGCTCTTAGCCATGTTATCCACCTTCCATTGGATAACATGGCTAAAAACTGCTCTGTGCGTGAGCTTTTTTTTTTTTTTTTGCTGCGTGACGTTTGTTAACGTTCGATTCGATGGAAATCAGGAAGTGTTGACCACCATTTTGTCACTGCGAGTAAATATTTTGTTATAAATGAATCCTTATTGATAAACATTGTCTGCGCCATCTTGCGTTTTTGTCCAATGCCACAATTTTGTCGTGCATGGCAGCCATTTTAGATGCCTTGACCAGGGCCACTCTCTGCACGCCGCCGATCCTCAGCATGGCTCCCCACCCTCGCAAGCATCTCCCCCACGCACTGGTCACCCCCGCTCTCTCTCTCATGCATGGGACATATACTTCCCCCCATCTGCGCTGCTCTTCTCTGAGAATCATACCCTGTGCCCGCCCGACACCTCCCTTTCACCCTATTCACTACCGCACCCTCTGACACTCCTCTTCCTCTATGTCCGATTGTCCAGGCCGGACCTAGGCTATCACCTAGCCCTGCGGATGTAGTTTATGGCCCCAGCTGTAGAGTATCCAGACATGCCAACCCTCCCGATTCAGGCGTGAGACTACTGATTTCAGTGCTAGTCTTTCGCTTCCCGATTCCTGCAAGGAAAAACCCAGGGGCATATTACCAACAACTAGCGGTAATTTTTGTCTCTAACTTGTTTAGAGACAAAAATTATCGCCGCACTTCGGCGAATTTTATCGCACATAAACCTTGCTATTAGCAAGGTTTATCGCAAATGCGATAAAAAACGGCCGCAATGCATGAATATCGTTGAAAAGTCAGCGATATTCATGCATTATCCAGCAAATGCTCTTAGCCATGTTATCCACTTCCCATTGGATAACATGGCTAAAACTGCTCAGGGCAGGTGTTAGGTTTTGGAGATATTCGCGCTTAGCGCGAATATCTCCAAAAGTTGGTAATAGGAGATAGCGATAGTTAGGGACTGTTTCCAGTCGCTAAAATCTTGGCACGCCCACTTTGCATGTCATTAGTGATAAATATCACTGATATGCAAAGCGGGGCCCAAGATGGTCGCTATCTCCTTTTAGCTGTCACTAACTGGTGTTAGCGACAGCTTGGTAATAGGGAGATAATTTTATCTCTTTTTTTTTTGGCTTTTAAAGCCAAAAAAGCGGAAATAAGCCCCCTTGATAATATGCCCCATGATTTCTCGGGGGTTTCAGCTGACAGGGCTTGGTATTGTGTTACGTGCTAATTCTTCCAGGAAACGTCAGAGGGTCGATGCAGGGGTTCTAGAAGGGGTGATAAACCATTTAAGCCTCATGAACAAGCGCATGGTCTTTTAAAGATTTGTGAAGTACTCGGGGCGGCGGTGTGTGTGTGCCCTCTTTCAGGAGCGGGCGGGGGGGCACTGCCAGCAATTTGCAGGCCAGGCAGTGTTCAACACGTGCATCACCCTTTCTCTGCCTGCTATTGCGCTCCATGCTTCGGAAAGGTAAGAAAAAGAACGTGCATTTGAGTTTGAAATGTCCGATCTTGTAGCAGTACACTTGCAAAGCCCACACATGACAATAACCCGATTCAAGGCCCCATTCACCCGATTTTTTAAACATATATAGCACTCCAACAAAGTTAGATTTTAAAACTTTATTAACATTTAAATATAACGAACGCAACAAAAACTGTAAATATATTTAACCATTTTTTTAAATTAAGCAGAACTATAACGATAACAACAACAACAACAATAATATAACTTTTATGCCTAAATTACGCAAACATTTAGCTAATCTGCTAAAGGGGGAGTCGCCATTTCTTTACAATAATCAATAATGAAAAATCCACATCAATAGGGTTGTCCGTTTTCTCGATGCAGCACTATAGTGCAACATACACAGCACCTGGGGTGTCAAGAGTGAACAGGTCTTTCTTTGTTCCTTAAGATGTTATCTGTGTCAACCTCTTCCGAGAATGCTGATGCGTTAGGATTTCCTTGTGTTTCTTAATAGCATTGGTGTCTGCACACTTCTTTGTCAATTCTGTCAAGATGATAACTGCTTCATAAACAGACGATATCTTTGTTTAGTCATTAGTGTTAAGTGTGTCTGAAACTACAGTGCCCTTCTGTTTTTTTTTCTTCAGGCTCTACAGAGTTTTGTGTGTTGTTCTTTTGAGCGACAATTATTCCAGAGGTTTCAGGTTCACTTGTTTTGTCCTGCAGTGAGTTAACAGCTTTAGAGAGTTCATGTTTATTTGCTATGTCCTGCTGTTCGTCAACTGCTTCAGAGACGTCAGCCTCATTTGTTATGTTTCAGTAGATCCTGGACCTGCCCGGCCGCGCCCAAAATGGCGCCGGTGTAAATGGGACTCGTAACTGCTTGTTGTGGTCTTGTTTCCCCAACCTTGATATCACGAGATACATATGCAGTTTTGAAGCACATGGCGGAGGCTTGTCTGCTGTAGTGGGGCGCCCCTTTATCGTTTCAGTCGCCATTCCGCCCGCTTTTGCTACACTGTGCCTTTTCCGCCATTCAGCTGTTTAGCGCCCGCTCTTACGGCTACAGCGTCTCGCTCACCATGTAGTTGAGTTGCTCCCACTCTTGCGGTGCAGCGATAGGCGGCTTCCACAGGACTCTTAAAATGGCGGTCGGCTCTTCGGATTTGGGCCTGGTCCAGTAAAATGGCCCTGGGACACCTTGGAACTCGGACGCTTGTCTGCCAGGGCTTGGGTTCCATTCTCGAAAGCGTCCCCTCAGCCTTGAAGATTGTACAAAAGTCTTGGGGGCCGTCGACTCCCGCAGGCTTCCGGTGGGGAGCGGCTGCCATGATTGCTTGCGGAATGGCCACGACGGAGCTACGAGATGGTGGTGCTCTCATGGTGACGCCAGCTTCAGTCTGAAACATCCAGAAACAAGGTGGGGCTTTCATCGTTTGGGAAAAAAAATGTTTTAATCCAATGAAAAGTGTTATTTTTAGGTCACATGACCTAGTCTTACATAATTAGGAAAAGAAAAGTAAAATGAACCAATGAAAAGTTTTATTAACAAGTCACATGACCTGTTATGCTTACGTTACGCGCTGCGCGGCGCGCTCTGGATCGTTTCCGGGAAGCTGCGCCTTGCGCACCGGAGCACTTCCGGGTGCGCTAACGCGTCAAACTTTATTGACTTTTACTTGAGTCCGCATGTCAAAATGCTGCGTTCATATATTAAGGACACAACCGATTTTCTCGGTGCTTTGGAACAATATACCTGGCAACCTCACTACATCATGATCACTATGGATGTGATTGCCCTTTATACCAACATAGACAACAACCTGGGGCTACAGGCATGTGACCACTTCTTCAAAGAACGGAACATCCATTATCAGAAGCACAATGAGATGCTCCTAACGATGATAAAAAGTGTGCTAACCAACAACATATTTATGTTTGGGGACAAACTGTACCGACAAAAGAACGGAGCCGCGATGGGCTTTTCCTTTAGCCCCAACTACGCTTGCACTGCCATGGGGTGGTGGGAGGAGAAAACAGCCTGGCATGAAAAACATGAAACATTTACCAAGCATGTCATCACTTGGAAAAGGTTTATTGACGACCTCTTTATTGTATGGGACGGAGGGGAAGAAAAGTTCATGGAATACTTCACCATCCTCAACAACAGCACTTCCTGCATAAAATTCACCCATACCATAAACTACAACCGAGCTGTTTTCCTGGATACAGAAGTGTACATAAACAACAACCAGATCCAAACCACACTCCACCGCAAAAACACAGCAACCAACGCCACACTGGAAGCAACCAGCTTCCACCAGCAATCTTTAATCTCTAGCATTCCATACGGGGAATTCCTCAGACTGAGAAGAATTTGCAGTGAAAACACGGAATGGCAGGATCAAAGTTCCAAATGCATAAATCGCTTCCAAAAGAGAAAATACAATAAAAAAATTGTACAAAGATGCTGGGAAAGGGCCAATCAAACCAAAAGAACAGAGTGCCTAAAAAAGAAACAAAAACAGGCAAACATCGAGGAAGAACCTATCAGGCTAATCTTGGATACAGTTTGGAGGCAAAGCAAATAAACCGTATATTGAGAAAGAACTGGAAAATTCTTCAATTAGACCAAACAATCGGTCACAAAATGGGCAACCATCCTGTAATCACATACAGGAGGGCTAAAAATCTACAGGACCAGCTGGTCCATAGTCATTTCCAACCCACAAAGAAAAAGACAAATTGGTTACAAACGCGGGGCTTCATCAAGTGCTACAATTGTAAGGTGTGCAAGATTGCAAAACCCACCACAGAACTTACAATGCCAAATAAAAAAATTTGGAAAATCCAAGAATGCATAACCTGCAATAGCAAGTACACAATATATATGATTGAGTGCCCTTGCAACATGAGGTACATCGGCAGCACCATCTGTGAATTAAAAAAGAGAATTCTGGAGCATGTGCGGGCAACAATCCACAAGGATAGAAGTAACGCTGTTGCCAAACACATGGAGGCACAACATAATGGAGACTGGAAGCAATTGCGCTTCTGGGGTCTGGAAACAATGGCTCTCTCGAACAGGGGTGGCGATATGAAAAAACTTTTGATACGCAAAGAATCCAGACACATCCTATCCTTCAGAACGATGACTCCACTGGGCCTCAACCAGTCAGAAGAACTTTACATTCACTTGTAGCGGACTGAAAAGTACACAAATCTCTATGCTATAAATGCTCCGCCTCCTCTCCCTTATCCAGAAATTTTAAAAACTTTTTGTTTAAATTTTTCACATCTTTATCATCCCTGCACATCACCTTCCCTCACTCTTTGGCACAGTAACTCACATAATCCAATTGAAGCAAATTGTGAATTAGCCCACCGGAGGGCGGGACTCTTGCATTCTAAACATGTAATTGCAATGAAGTGAAAAAGTTTTTCAATTTTGTATATACTGCGGTACCATAATGGGCAATTACATAATTATGGAAATGTTGATTAATGGTCTAAACGCTCTGGTGATGTAAATATATCCCAACTACAAATCCCACAATGCCGACGATATAAGGTAGATTGACATACAGCCCACTGGAGGGCAGGACTTTGGTTTAAAAATGGTTTAAAAATGTTTAAAAATGTTGGAAAAATTGTGTGAACATTATTCAAATGATATACAAATTATCAAGGCACGAAATTGGTAATTGTAAATATTGGGAAAGGGAAAGTATTTGTTTAAGTTTTAGAAATGCCTCAGTTGTGTAAATACCAAAAAACTACAAATCCCATAATGCCTGTTGTGATATACCCTAGTGGGCGGTACCTGCAGTATCAGGAAATGTTTCAAAACAATGTGAGTCACACACACAAACTAACCGTGAACAAGACAGCGGACGCTGTCGAAACGCGTTGGTTTTTTGTTTTTCTGACCCCATGGATTAATAAAATCACGAAGGAAACTTAACGGCAGTGCTGTGCTGGACTTTGTTTTGAATGCGACTCCGTGTTTTCTTCCTCGAGGGGGAGAAATATTGTGGAATACAAAGCAGTTGGGCTCAACTGCGGGAGTGACGCGACCACAATTGCAGCGCCGACCTGGGAAAGGAGGGAGCCATAAGGAGGTGATATATATATATATATATATATATATATATATATATATATATATATATATATATATATATATCAAGCTCCACGGGGATGTCCAACAGTAGGCAGCATGCGCACACAGAGTAGCTTTTCCCCAGAAGCTTTATTCAGGTACAAACAATCGTGCTGGTCCGTGAAGTAAAGCAGCAACTGCACCCTGACGCGTTTCGAGGCTTGCTCTTTTTCAAAGGGAGTCTTGCAGTTACAGGCACAGTCACGGCCACACCTTTATTTAATCCCTCCTATCGTGGGTCCATATGGGTCCGCTCTGTATGAGCCTTTGCACGTAGCACTCTGGGAGGTGTAGTCCGCTTCCATGCCCTTAATGATGGCGCCTCGCACACATTGTTATTTAGGGGCTCAGCTCCAGCACCGGGCAGCGCGTTGTTTTCGATCCTTAAGGGGCTCCGAATGTGGGGCATGCAAGACTCCCTTTGAAAAAGAGCAAGTCTCGAAACGCGTCAGGGTGCAGTTGCTGCTTTACTTCACGGACCAGCGCGATTGTTTGTACCTGAATAAAGCTTCTGGGGAAAAGCTACTCTGTGTGCGCGTGCTGCCTACTGTTGGACATCCCCGTGGAGCTTGATATATATATATATATATATATATAATAAAGCGCTTCCAAAGTAACGCCCTCTGACCTCCGCTGTTTCTCTTCGTGGGAAGGAGTTGTTTCATATATTTTCTGCGCCTTGGCAGTATGCGCAGTACAGAAGGTCCTGCTTTTGAATTAACCCGGACATTACTGGCATCACACTGTTTTACAGAGCTATACATACCCGAGGGATTGGGAAGTCCGGTGTTCGCCACTACAGTTGGAAGAAGCGGGTCGTGTGAGGTATTTTACCTCCGTTGATATGCTGTGAGCCTCATGGCTGCCCCCGCACATTGAGTTCCTATGCTGTTTGGTTGAGCATTCCGAGGGGACCCGAGGAGGCGCTTTGGATGCTGGTAATATGGGAAGGAGTCACGCCATCCAAGCCTGCTATAGACATTGGATTTATTTGATTTACCCCCCACACCGCTGACCCAGATGCCTGGACATTTGCATTCTGGGAGTTTGAGTTTGTTACAATGCGGAACTCTAAACAGGTGAGCAGGATCAGGTTGGGGAGGAGCCTAATATCGTCAACGCCATATCACAGGCGGCAGAGCAGTGGGATGCATTGCAAGACTCTAATGGTTTCAGGGCGCTGAGGAAGGCATTTGAGATGCCGAAATGCATTCGCCGTTACATACCTGGTTTGCCTAAGAAATAAAGCGCTTCCAAAGTAACCCCCTCTGACCTGCGCTGTTTCTCTTGGCCTAATAAGGCTCAGGAGGGTAGCCACTCAGCCCCCCTACCCTTTAATTAACAGGGCAAGGGGTCCCCAGGGTCTAAAGAGTCTTGGGAGGGTGGTCCAGTGGACCCTTCCCCTTTTTTGTAAGTTACCTGGAGTGGGCTCCCCCAGCCCTATAATGGCTTTTGGATGGGGCCGCATGGTCACCTTCCCTTTAAGAAAAGGGCCTGTGGGATGGGATCCCTAGGGCCTAATAAGGTTCAGGCAGAGTGGCCACTAGGCCCCCTCCCCTTGACAATATATAGGGTTCAGACAGAGGGATGAAATCTCCAGGGCCAAATGAGGCTCAGGTAGTGGGGCCACACAACCCCCCTCCTCTTTGGCTCTGGGTGATGGGCTACCCAGGGCCATTTAAATGGTCAGGAAGGGGGCCTTGTGACCACCAACCATTAAACTTTAAAAAATGACCTTGGGGATGAGGTCCCCAGGGCCTTATAAAGTACAAGGGCCCCTCTATCCATTTCAAAGTCAGAAGGCCCCTGAGGGATGGGTTCCCCAGGGCCTAATTAGCCGGCTCGGAGAGGTGGGCCAAATGGCCCCACTCCTCTTTCAAAAAAAGTCCCTGGAGATGGGGTCCACAGGGTCTAATAAGGCTTGAGAGGGAGGCCACATGACCCCCCTCCCCTTTAAAAAACATACGGCCCTGTGAGGGATTTGCTGCAGGGCCTGGGCATTTGGCCAATCCTGTCACACCGCAGGGGTTGACTTCATGCATGATAAAATATTACTTTATTTTTTTTAAACTAGAAATACAGTGAAAAAAGGCTAAAGTAAAGTAGTTGTGTGTGATAAAAAGATCTGTTTTCGTTTTTAAAAAAAAACTTAGAAATTCACTGAAAAAAACAAAGGTTAAAGTAACTTTATAGTTAGGCGAATATATCAGTGGCAACGTTAACATTTTGAACTAAAAAAAACACAGAAATTGACCAGGTAAAGCTAGCAGGGCTAACTATAACTTGTGCCCCTGCCATGCATTGCTTATAACCTCACATATTACATCACTCATGAAGTGTTCTATGGCATTATTTATGTCTTTATTATATATTATTTTATTAAATATTACTAGATGCATGTTGGAAGTGACTTACAAGAATTTAATAAAATAATACAAACAAAGAAGAACTTGGAAAAGAGGAAATAATTAATGACACTTAATAAGGCAGTTTTCATATTTTCTTGAGGTTACTACTTATCAATGTAAGGATAATGTGAAAGGTACAGATGTGACAATAGTATAGGATCTAGTGAAGAAGAGTTGAACAATCACCTCCTTGACAGTGTAAGTATGAACTTACATTTGAAAAGGATTCTTATAATTAACATATTCTGAATATATTCAACCATCCTTTACTGATTACAGGGGATAACACCGACACAGATACAGCAGACTGAAGATTTGACTCATTGAACCACAATAATTACCTTGATAGGTAAATTTCGTAGTATCAAACCATTCTAATGGAATAGGAAGGAATATGTATAGCTCAATACTGCAATTTCACTTCACAACCCTTGAAGGAAAACTGCTAAAAGGGCAAATACAGGACTTATTTGGGACATTCCTGGGTTCGGAATTTAAAAGTACACATAGCTAATAATATAGAATCCTAGAATTTGTTTTGTATTTGTATGTAGTGTAGTGCAATTTGATTCTGATAATTACATTTTATATGTGTTGCAAATGCTTAAAAATGCATGGGAATGCACATGATTTAGACTATATAACTGTGTATCTGCGTAAAATATGTTTTTGTTTAAAAGGAATCAGTCTATACTATAATTTGTGTAGAATATGATTTGAATTTCTGATTATAAACAATGATTTGTAATTTCTATGTTTAATAGCCCTGAAGAAGCATGAGTGTGTGCGAAACACATGTTGGCTTTAGTGATGTGGTTGTATTGCTGTATTAACTGACTCATCAAAAGAATATAAATAAATAAAGATATAAGGAATCGTTACAAGAATTTCTATTGTTTGTTGTTGGCAACTTCTCAGTAAAGTTGCTCATGTATTATAATTACTATACTGGTGGGGTCCAGCAACTGAGATTGTAGCACTGGGCAATATTCCTGTTACCCAGAAGTTGTTCATATTTATTACCTACTGGCAATGACCAGTAGGTAGTTATATTTAGAACCAAAGTCACCATAGGAAAAGCATTTTTTGTTTTCCAAAATCTGTGGCGCCGCTTGACGAATCCTCCTGAAAAATTCACAAAAATTCCCTTTTTCAGTTTAGCTGCTGTGTTGAAAGTTTTGGTGTGATCCGTCAAGCAGGGACCGAGATGAAACGGGGGTCCCATAAGTTGTTTTCCCATGTTATGTCTATGGGGAATTTTTAATTACAGCCCGAACTGCTTAACGGAATTACACCAAATTTAGCAGAAAGCTAGATGTTGTTCCAGAAAGCATGCTTTTTGTGATTTGGTGTAAATACTTTATGTAGTTTTCGAGATATTTACATTTAAAAAATATAGATATCTGGGGAGATGTGTCCTTGCAGTAGACTTGCAGTAAACTCGCGGATCCTACAGAAATTGTATTGGTTGCCAACACTTTAATCAGGAAGTGTTTGCAGTCATCTTGGGACTCAGCTTGAAGCCAAGCCCCACAAAAAAGTGCAAAATAAAGAAAAGGGGGCAGAGTAGGAATCCCCCGACCCCCTATATATGGTAGAGTGGTCCCACAGGGAGCACGACGTGGTTTAAAAACATTTTTTGCCGCAAATTTGCTGGTGGACCATCTCATGTGCAGCAAATCTTTTTAAAAAGACATGCTGGCTCCTTCTTGTCTTGTATATTGAGCCCCCGGGACAAACCCTGGAGGCATGTTTTTTAATTATGCAGGGGCGCCCTGGCGACCACACTGCTGCTCCAGGGATTGCCACCTCCCAGGGCTATTCATTAAATAAGTGCCCAAATGAACTCTCTGGGGGTATTTATTAAATAAATGCCTGTATGGCCCTTCCTGCAGCCTCATGTACAATGAAAGCAGGGAGGTGTGCAGATCCTCCCCTCACAGCACGGGGAGGCCACCTTCCAGGGGCTTTAAACTTCACTAATGAGGGGCACACTTACCTCCCCATAGCCCCAGGGACCGCCGCTTCCCTGGGGCTTTATCCAAAATAAAATGGGGGGCTGTGTGCCCCCCTTTAGCCCATGGGACCGCCACCTCCCTGGGGTTTCAACTTTAATTATTGGGTGCTGCATGGACTCCCCCAGCCCCAGGGGCTGCCTTCTCCCTGGGATAATTAACATCTTGATGTGGGGTGCCCTTGCAGCCCTGGTGACCTCCACCTCCCCAGGGTAGTTGCCATAAAAATGTGGGGTGCCTGCATGACAACCCACAGCTCCAGGGACTGCTAACTCATTGGGGCTCAAATAATATAATGGAGGGAGTCCATTGCAGATCCCCAGCCCTGGGGACCATCGCCTTCCTGGGACTAAATGAAACAAAGGAGGGGGGCTGTGCGGCACCCCTTCCTGGAGCCAAAGAGGACCCTGACAACTGCCATCTGCCAGGCTCCTGCTATGTCCCAGGGAGGTCACCCCGGGACACAACTGTTTGCTATGGCTTTGTGGAAGCTTTGCCACTCCCACGAAGCCATAGCAAGTGAGAGCATTAAACATGGTCTTGCTTGCTGAAAGCAGATCAGAATTGCTATTGGACAGAGCTCCCTGTGTCCAAAAGCAATGCTGGCTCCCTTAGGACATGGGGAGCCGGCAGGGCTGGCTGGGCCTTCAGGTTTCCCCACGGTTCCCAAAAAAGTGTCTGGGTGCCCTGGGTGGGACCAGGGCACCCAGACTAGAGACAGGCCCTAGGGGGATTGGGTCCCCAAGGCAAAAATCATCCAAGGAGGCTGGCTGTGTGGCCCACCTTCCCTTAATCTATTTATTTTAAAAAAATGTGTCTGCCGGGATTTGTGGTTGGGGTCCCTGGAGATAAAATCGGCCTGAGAAGGGAGCTGCTCAGCCCTCCACCCTATAATGAAATACATTTTTTTAAAGGGCAGGGCATTGGAGAACTGGATACCCAGGGTCAAAGTCAGCCAAGGGACGGGGCCCCCCTCCCCTTTTTTTTAAATAGGGCTGGCCCTGGGAGAGGGGTCCCAGGGAAAAGATCCACACAGCCTCCCTACCCGAATAAAGAAAAAATACAAATTTAAAAAAGGACCAGCAGGTCACGAGAGGCCCTGCCCCCTTTCTCTACTACTCTGCCACCGCACCTCCTGGCACACTGCTGCTGGTCGATTATGTCCCCTTGGGTCCATAGGATCTTTGTGGGCCACAAATCCATCCTGTAACCTTCAGTAAGTCCCACACAGTGGGATTGCTGGGAGGTCTTTAGAGGCTTCGCTCCCTTTCTCCAAAACTCTGCAAATACACCTCTTGGTACACTGATGGTTGGGGGATAAAGTCCCCTTGGGTCTAGAGCGTTCTTAGGGCCAAAAATGCCCTCCTGTTACCTCCAGTAAGTCCTACATAGCCTGATTGCTGAGAGGAATTCAGATGCCACACCCCCTTTATCCACCACTCTGCAAACCCACCTCCTGGTGCACTGCTGGTTTTGAGAGGAAGTCTCCTTGGCTCCAGAGGGTCCTTGGGGCCAACAAAACCTCCTGTTACTTCCAGTAAGTCCCACACAGTGGGATTGCTGAGAGGTCTTTAGAGGCCACATCCCCTTTTTCCACCAGTTTGCAAGCATACTTCCTGATGCAATGCTGGTTGGGGTATGAAGTCTCCTTGGCTCCAAAGGGTCCTTGGGGGCCAACTACTCCTCCTGTTACCTCCAGTAAAACCCACATAGCGGGATGGCTGAGAAGTTATCAGAGGTCATGCCCCCATTCTCCAACAATCTGCAAACGCACCTCATGGCACACTGCTGGTTTGGGAATGAAATCCCCTTGGTTCCAGAAGGACCTTGGAGGCCAACTACTCCCCCTGTTACCTCCAGTCAGTCCAACAGAGCACGATTGCTGTAAGGACTTCGGAGGCCATGCCCTTTTCTGCACCACTCTGCAAATGTGCCTCCTGGTGCACTGCTGCTTGGTTGCTGAGGGGCCTTGAGGCTCAAGAAGCTCTCCTGGTACCTCCAGTAAAGTCTCTTTGTTAGACTTGGCATTTTTTGGCATGTTTCCGCTGAGTTTTGCTTTCTGACCTCCCGGTTTTGACTCTGTTTTTGGTGGCATAGCGTTTCTGCGCAATTTTTGCACTGCTGATCAGTGGTAAAGTGCAAGTGTCCCTGTGGTAAATTGTGTTCTGGATTGGTGTTTCCATGATTGGATATTTGATTGGATATTTGTCAATCCTTACCAGTCAATACCTACAAACTACATACCACCCGGGGGCCAGGCCAAGAATCCCCCCATTTTTACAGCAAGGGGCACCTAATAACAATCCCCCTAAGACTTATATGCAAAACAGCTTAAATTGTTGGGGGCAGGAGATGCTGAGTCAGAACTCTAAACCGGACTGGGAGGTCATAGGTAGCCAACATCCAAGGGGAGCCTATCCATTACCCCAATACATATCTAGTCCTAGGGAAAATACACATAGTATGTTCCTTACCAATGTCCCAGGTTTAAACAATAGAGAATGTAGAGTCCCTTATAAACAAAGTCACACATTGGATTAGAAACAAACGCCAATGTTGTTCTATAATAAGATCCAACATTCTAAAAGCAGAACGCATTCTACAGGAAACGAAGGAGCATGGACGACATAAAATTAACTTTTCATGCCAAAAACATCGTAGATAATTTGATATCCATTAACCTACAAACTCAAGGCCCCGGAGTCCTAACCAGGAACCAATTGTTCTATTTGTTCTATATTATGCCAATTTGCATAGAATTCAGCTACAATATCCATTAACAATCTATATGGATACTGTCAATAATAGACATAGCTCCCTACACAGAATCCCTGATAGGCCTCCCTCTGATATTGCCCCGAAAATGTCCTGGAATATTGCACGACTATTTCAAAAACGTTCTGACCCAGACTGGCAGGACAATGGAAATAACTTTGACTTGTGCCTCTTCCAGGAGACATGGGCAGTTGAGCTGTTGTATAAACTAGGCTATAGAACTTTTCACATTTCGCACAGGGGCCATTCCATCGAAGAGAGGAAGACCCTCGGGTGGGCTAATCATCTGGGTGAAAATTACCATAAACACCACTATAGAGGCAGTGAACTCTGGTTCCAAGGACATACTAGGGTTAAAGTTTAAATCTGAGAATGGACTTCTCACTCACCTTTTTAATATATATTTAGGACCAAGGGGGTGTATAAAGGAAGCATTGAGTATCCGATATCTTGAGTAAGTGCTTGATAGCATTGAGTCACAGGGAGCAGTCCTGGTGGGTGGCAATTTTAATTGTTGCTATGAACCAATGTCCGGAATGGACATGATCTTCCATGAGGAAGATTTGGCCATGGGAATTCCTCTAGTTGCATTAAACAAAAAAGGTGGTGTGCTCTACATCGGCAACCCAAATATTGCACTTTACTATTGAAAGAGGGTTAAGGGCATGCAATGGGCGGTTCCCTTCAGACATTGGGTGCTCGAATACTTATACTAGAGGAAATGCCACTTCCCGTATTGATTACGTAATGGCAAGCATAGCGCAATGGAATAAAATGCAAGACCACAGTGTTGATAAAAGATAGGACAGCGATCATTTCTCATTATGTTTAGATCTAGCGGTAAGCTGGTTTGCTAAACACCCATTGAACCCAACAAACCTAAGAAAAGAGACTCAGCTCCCATTAGTAAATAACAATCGGAGAGCTGTCAAAAGGCCAACAATCTTAGATCAGATTGAGAACCTTACTAACATATACAACAATTTCTGCGAACTATTAATGGGCTACGCAGAGTCATGTGCTGAGTCTAGATTGTTCACCTAGATCCACCAAAACATGTCTGAGATTATAAAAATACAGCTAACTCAAACCCAGAGGAATACCATTAAACCAAGATCGCAACCAGAATCCTCAAACCCATGTTCCAATGCCAAATGCAGACTCTTGGGAGCCCTAAAATCTAAAGATGTAAACCAGATTAGAATTAAAAGAGCAAATTATAAAAAGATACAAATGAATGCCCTGAGGGGCTGGGAGGACGCTAGCTGGAGTGAACTTATTGTAGCTACAAAAACTAAAGATCAATTACATTTTTGGAAATTATTAGCACAGGGGAACAAAGCGAGTAAGGTGACTACTGACCACTTTTTAGACCCAGGTACATGGTGCAGATATTTTTCCATGCTTTGTGCCGCACCAGATTTTCCATGCTTTGTGCCCCACCAGATGTACTTGCTCCAAACGCATGCATACTCTCTGAGGTACCCTTGCCTGAAGCTCATACTACATACCTTCAATTTAATTTAGAGGACAATATGCTAGCTATAGATAGCATGAATTCAGCAAAGGCGCCTGGCCCAGATAAAATTCCGGGGGACCTTTCGAAACATGCTCAGAACTTGGGCTCCTTCTATGAATCAATTGTGCAATGCAATAGCTAGGGAGAGCCTATCCCAGATACATGGAAGGGGGCTGAGATCATCCCTATCCATAAAAAAGGGAGTAGGGACGATCCAGCGAATTATAGGCCCATCAGCCTGATTGATATTACTCAAAAGGTTTATGCTAAAAAAAATTCTGGCCAAGCTAAATGCTTGGATGGAAGAGAAATACATCCTCTCACCTTGTCAGGATGGCTTTAGACAGCGAATAAGCACAATAGATTAAGTATTTAGACTCTTAAGTATAGCTTGGAAGTATACAAAGCTAAAGCAGGGTCACTTATATGTTGCCTTCATAGATCTGAGGCAAGCTTTTGATTCCATTCCCAGAGATCTTTTATGGAAATCATTACGGAGTCAGGGAGTCCCAGAGAAGATTTTAGATCAGATCATAAGACTTCATGACAGGAATTTTGCAAAGGTTCTCTGGGGTCGGGGAGGAGAGATGTCAGAAGAAATTCCAATTAGGAGAGGGGTGCGGCAGGGTTGTGTCCTGGTATTAACCCTGTTTCTATTATATGTAAATGACATGGCAGAACATTAACACTCAGCTTCACATGATTCTCCCAAGCTGGGAGGCACCCTTATTTGTGCTCTCACCTTTGCAGATGACACAATATTGTTGTCACAAACACCTAAGGGTCTCCAAAACTTACTTGATAGTCTTGATATTTATTGCAAGGCAAAGAGACTTGAGATAAATGCCAACACAACTAAATACATGGCTATCAACCCACACAAATACTTCCAGAAAAATATTAACATTGAACGGGGAGCTTTTGGAATGTATCACAACTTTTGTATATCTAGGTGTTACACTAAACTCGAAACTTACATGGAAGTCTCAAATTAATAAGTCAAATACAATCCTAATGCAGAATACTAATCCTGTAGTGAAGAAACATCACTCTACCTCAGGAAAGGCCATTGCTCCTGCATTAGAAGTTTACAAAGCCAGCGCTCAATCAGCTACACTCTATGGATCTGAGTTATGGGGCGGGGAGAAAACCTTCAACCTCTCATCATAAGGGAAAATGAAATCATGGGAATGCTGACACGCATGCTAATAAATTACCCCAATGATCCCTCTTACATATTATAGTGGGATAAAAAGAATAGGATTTCTTGCTGTATGGCGGCTATTGGCCTACTGATTCAGTATTTGGACTACGGAGGAACTAGAGATGTATCGGCAGACACTGTGGGAGTTACTGCATCTGGATGTATTTGTCGCCCTTCCCTGGTTGGCCCACATCCGCAAATGGCTCTCCGATCTAGGCTTGAGCCAAGTTTTGGCAACCCCAAGCATTCTGACTCCTGATTCAAAGAGAGGAATCAAATCTATATACTGGGAATTCATAATGCACAAAGTCACTTTAAATCCAGAGAAGAGGAGACTGACAACTCAATTTTTGTTTTTAAAACTGACGCCGAACTTTGAGCCTTTTTTATATGAGATTGAATCACAACTGGCAAAGTCCCACTATATGAAATTCAGTTATAAGACATTACAAGTTAATGCTTTTACAGCTAAATGGGCAAAAGTTCAACTGAGGGCCAGTGATCCTAAATGCTCACTGTGTACATTAGGTGCTAATGAGGATACTGTGCATGTTTTATTCTTTTGCGCAGCATAGGCTAGCTCCAGACATAAGTGGATCAAGCCTCTGTGCAGAAGTTCGAACATCAGGAGCTAGTCCTATAAAATTTTAAAAGCTGACAGTGGCCAACTTATTGTATTTGGCGTTAGTAAGTTCTTGTTAGGTGTCAGTCACATTAGATATAGGAATGGGCTTAAATTTAGCAGTAGTGGAGTCCAAATTGGTCCGCTCGTGCTTATTGAATTATTATCTTTGTACTGTATTGGTGTATTGGGAAGAGTTTTATTTAAATTAAGTGCAATAGGGGTCAAGACTAAACGATGTAATTTCAAACAGTATATATGTCTTGTACTTTAGAACCTTGTAAACATAGAACCATATTATATTTATTTTTAGATGAATGTAAATTACAATATGTACAAAGATCTGTCTTACAAGCTTTAATGATTCTTTGAATCGAATAAAGATTTTTGATGATGTTTTACTTGTTTGTCCCTAGTAAAGTACACTGAGTGTGCCAGGGCCTGTAAATCAAATGCTAGTGGGCCTGCAGCACAGATTGTGCCACCCAGGTGAGAAGCCTCGAAAAATTAACTCAAACCTGCCATTGCAGAGTCTGTGCGCAGTTTGTAACTGCCATGTCGACTTGGCCAGTGCACACACTAGCCAGTCCCGAATCTTCCCTTTTCTTACATGTCAGGCACACCTAAGGTAGGCCCAAGGTACCCTTGTGGGCATGGTGCAGCGTATGGAAAAGGTAGGACATGCCCTGGGGTTTGTGGCATGTCCTAAAAGTGAATTACAGCCAATTTCGTTTTTCACTATTGCAAGGCTACCCGTTGCCCATAGGACAAAATGGTGAGTTTTTTTTGTAACATCTTATAAACATAACTGGCCCGGGGAATTAGGTAGGGAAATAAAGTTTAGTATGCCTGAACTCAGAATCTAAAGATGCATCTTTAACACCTTGGCTGCTGTGGTTATTTTTCCCCTGTGCTGTAAAATTCTGGATGCCATATATTCATGACAAGCTCAGCTCGTCATCAGCACACGACCACCGTGGCTGATGACGAGCTGAGCTCGTCATCAGCATCGAAGGGGTTAAGTGAAGGTGATTTTTACATTCTGGTTTTGAAAACACCACTTTTAGAAAGTAGGTATTTTCTTGCTCAATCATCCCATGTGCCTCTGCCGGAATGTGGATTGCCTGTCTGGGTTTTGGATGACGAAAGGTTTGGGCGCAGGAGTGGCTCCAGGCAGTCTATTTGGGTCAGGAAAGGGCTGAATAGACCTGGGCTGCAATAGGGGAAGGGGGAGGAGATTTCCTTGCACCTCAAAGAGCCTGGTCTGCCTCTGACAATGCCGTCTCCACCTCCTGCTAGGAAGTCATACCAGAGAAGGCAGAACTGGTTCTGGCTAGGCACTGACCCTCTCTGCCTAAGAGATCAAAATATTTTGGGCTATAAATATTGAGGCCCAGACCCCTGAACTTTACAACTCTTTTGGATCAACATGAATGCCATTAAGAAGAGCTAGAGAAGCTGTGAGGGGGAACTACCACTTTGCTGTGTTGGCCTGCAGTGGCTGCTTCTGTATTGGGCAGTGAAAGGACTGGACTGTACTTTCTGCAATCTACTTTTGTGAGTTTCTCCAAGGGCTTGAGGTAGAGCTAGCCCCCTGTTCAAGAAGTCTCAGGTACATCAAAGACTTCAAGCTCTTCTGCCCTTAGCACTGGGGACTGTGTGTTTTGGCTGCAACAGAAGAAAAAGCAACCCAATGCCGTCTACGACACCACTGCCGACTCGGTGTCCTGAAGGCACCGCAGAGGGCACCGCTGTTACACCGCACTGTGACCCTGGTCTTACCGACGACGCCTGCTGATGTCGCCACTGAGCCGCTGTTCGCACTGCGACCTGTGGGCACCGCACTCCGCATTGCCTCACTTCATGATGATGCCTTGGTATCCCAGATGACGATGCTCCGCGCCGAAATCTATACTGCTGCTTGCACAGTGGTTCGAGGGCACCACTCGTAAAGTTACACGACGCACCACCCTCATCCCACACTGCAGACTTGGCCTACCGGCACCGGTGCCATCAACTCCAGTTCGTCAGCCGATGACAGTGCTTCAGCAATGAGGACGCTGCTGCTTGCACCGTGACCTGCCAGCACCATGACGAGCACCGCATTCACCTTGCACCACAACCCTCATCTCCCTGACGATGCCATCTGATGCTGCCACTGAGCCGCTGCTCGCACCGTGACCAGAGGGCACCACACGCAACATCACTGCACTTTGCACCGCAGCACCGACTTCAACAGAGAGGAGTTCAATCTGCAACGCGTTTGACTTCGAGGGCCTCGACAACTCCTTCACTGACCTCCAGAACCGATGCCTGCGACGCCGCGGTCAGCCAGAACTGTTTGGATTTGTTTGCTCAGGACGCCATGATAGCCCCAGACAGGGCTATCAACATCATGGAACTGTTTGTCAAGCATATTGTGATAACTAAATATTTCTAAGTACTGTATTGTTGATTTTTTATCATTTTTTGGTCTTGTCTTAAGTATATGAAAATATTGGATTTTTATCTAAACTAGTGTGGGGTTGTTTTGTGGTGCTTACACTGTATTACTGTTGGTTCTGTACAAATGTTTTACACACTGCCTCTATGATAAGCCTGACTGCTCGTGCCAAGCTACCAAGGGGGTGAGCAGGGGTTATTTTAGGAGTGTAACTCTCTTATCCTGACTAGAATGGTGGTTTTTGCCTGACTTTGGCACATGCCCTAGCCAAACAAAAATCCAATTTCTAACACCCTTACAGTGGGATTACTGAGAGCTGGGAAAAGGTGCCACCCCCTTTCTTTACCACTGTGCAAATGTGACTACTAGTTAAAAAAAACATAGAAAATCACTGAAAAAAACAAAGCTTACCAAAACGTTATATGTATGCGGAGTTCACACATACAAAACCAGTACAATTCAGCAATTATAGTTACTTGAGCTAACCATAACTTACATCCCTTCAAAGCACTGCTTATGACCTCACATATTACAACACTCGTGACATGGTCAGTGACATCACTCATGACATCACTGATGACATCTCAAATGACATCATCGACAGAGCCACTCATGCACCCACACATAGAACCTATTGTACACCAACTGACTTACCCACACAACCACTCACATACTCATTCAAAGACACACACCAGTACTCATATAACACTCCTTCATAGAGGCAGTCACACACCCACTCATTCACTTGTACTACCACTCACACAGCCATTCACTCACCCATAGAACCACTCATATAACCAGTCACTCACCCATGCAGTCACACACATAGCCAACCACCCACCCATACAGCTACTGACTCACCCACTAATTTACCAATACAGTTATTCACATACCCACTCACTCACTCATACAGCCTCTCAACACAGCCACTCCCTCACCCATAAAAACACTCACACAACCACTTACATACCGATTCACACATCCATACACACACTTACATATCTGCTCACTCACCCATACAGCCATTTGCACACACTCTCCAATGCAGCCACTCACACAAACTTACTTAACCAAGCACCCACTCAAAGAACCACTTGCTCAATCACATAGCCACTTACACACTCAATCACTCACTCATACAACCATTCAGACAGCCACTCACTCAGTCATACAACCATTATATTCCCACTTACCTAACCATAAAGCCACCCACACCTCTACTCACTCAGCAACTGACATCCCACTCACTCACTAATACTGCCACTCACAGAGCATGTCACTCTCCCACTCAACTACTCACATACCCACATACATCCTGCCACGTACACATCCATACACACAAGGATAGATACAGTTACACAGCCACTCAAATAATATATGTTAGTAGTAGTATCACTCAGTAGTAGTGCACCTAACATACTAATTTAACTTTTGAAGCAGATTAGTACATATATTTAACACCCATGGACTCTTGAAAACACTTACGCTCACTTGATGATGTCATCAGGGATGTCATTTGAGATGTCATCAGTAATATCACTGACCATGTCATGAGTGATGTAATATGTGAGTTTATAAGCAGTCCATTGCCTGGCATAACTATAATTGCTGGATTTCACTGGTTTTGTACGAGTGAAATCTCGGCCTAAATACAATGTCATTGTAACTAACTATGGGCCAAAAATGCATTCCGCTCGTGGAATTTGCGGATTTTCCTCAATTTCGCAATCCATGAATCTCGCGAAACTGCGGAAAAATCCACGAATCCGCGAGCTGGACACATTTTTTCCAGGAAGCACTTACAGGGTTACAGCAGGTGGCCAAGTTGAAGCGGATTTCTTTGTAACCATGTACAAAATGGTTACAAAGAAATTAACTTTAAGTTGGGCACCTGCTGTAACGCTGTAACTGCTTCCTGACCGGCGCCTCCCTTCCTACTTGCAAGTATTCTCTGACCCTGCTCTGACTCTCAAAGCAGGGTCAGAGAAAAGTTACAAGTATGGCACGAGGCTCCGGTCACAAAAATTAAACCTCAACAGGAAGCACTGACAGATAAATAAAGCAGGTGCCCGAGTTGAAGCTCAAATTCAGAAACTTTTTAACCAACCCATAACATTAGTGAGCACGGTTGAGGCTGCGCAAGTGTGCTTTAACCCCATCCCTGCATTCGGAAATTAGCTGTAATACCCGAGGGAGGTCTTTGCATCCATGAGTTTCTCGAGCGCGATCCCCTTGTAGTTCATGTGGCCAGGGGGCTGCTTTCTCCTCACCTACTGCCCTGCTCGATCTCTGACCCTTTACACAAGAGGCATGTGCACAGTGCACACGCATAGAACCCCGCACCACACACTGGCAGTATCAAACGTTTTTCCCGCCCTTTCCCAACTATGATGGACAGCTCACTCAAGGGACCTCGGCACCTTTTGGCGTGATGGCAAACTTACAGGCACCCATGGTCACTGGGGACAAATCTTCTGGCCCTTTACGCAGCTGCAGTGTAGGAAGAGCACTATACATTTACACAACGAGGTAGCACTTACTGATTATCCAGTACTCCAGTTGAGTAGAGGTATTGCACAAAACAGTGGCATCTTCGTGGATAACTATGCGGGGCAGGATTCATTCTGGCACGAGGCTCCTGTCACAAAAATTAAACCTCAACAGGAAGCACTTACAGATATAGCTGGTGCCCGAGTTGAAGTTCAAATTCAGTAACATTTTTAATCAGCCCAAAACATTAGTGAGCATGGTCGAGGCTGGGAAAGTGTGCTTTAACCCCATATCTGCCATCGAAAATTAGCTGTAATACTCGAGGGAGGTCTTTGCATCCATTAGTTTCTCGAGTGCGATCCCCTTGTAGTTCCTGTGGCCAGGAGGCTGCTTCCTCCTCAATTGCTGCCCTGCTCGCTCTCTGACCCTTTACACAAGAGGCATGTGCACAGTGCGCACGGATAGAAGCCCCGCACCACACAGTAGCAGTATCAAACGTTTTTCCCGCCCTTTCCCAACTATGATAGACAGCTCACTCAAGGGACCTCGGCGCCTTTTGGCGCGATGGTAAACTTACAGGCACACATGGTCACTGGGGACAAATCTTCTGGCCCTTTACGCAGCTGCAGTGTAGGAAAAACACTATACATTTACACAACAAGGTAGCACTTACTGATTAGCCAGTACTCCAGTTGAGTAGAGGTATTGCACAAAACTGTGGCATCTTCGTGGATAACTATGCAGGGCAGGATTCATTCTGGCACGAGGCTCCTGTCACAAAAATTAAACCTCAACAGGAAGCACTTACAGATATAGCTGGTGCCCGAGTTGAAGTTCAAATTCAGTAACGTTTTTAATCAGCCCAAAACATTAGTGACCACGGTCGAGGCGGGGCAAGTGTGCTTTAACCCCATATCTGCCGTTGAAAATTTGCTGTAATACTCGAGGGAGGTCTTTGCATCCATGAGTTTCTCGAGCGCGATCCCTTTGTAGTTCCTGTGGCCAGGAGGCTGCTTTCTCCTCACCTGCTGCCCTGCTCGCTCTCTGACCCTTTACACAGGAGGCATGCGCACACGCATAGAAGCCCCACACCGAAGCCCCACACCACACACTAGCAGTATCAAACGTTTTTCCCGCCCTTTCCCAACTATGATGTACAGCTCACTCAAGGGACCTCGGTGCCTTTTCGCGTGGTGGCAAACTTACAGTGACACATGGTCACTGGGGACAAATCATCTGGCCCTTTATGCAGCTGCAGTGTAGGAAAAGCACTATACATTTATACAACAAGGTAGCACTTACTGATTACCCAGTAGAAAGTACTCCAGTTAAGTATGGTGCAAATCGCAAAAATTCTGCGATTTCACTGGAAAATCCTCAAATTCGTGGATTTTTTTGCGATTTCGCGCGAATTCGCGGACCGGAGATCCGCAAAATTCACCCATACTTACTTGTAACCTTTTTTCAGTGAATTTCTAAGGTTTTTTATTCTATTTCCTAACTATAGCCTTCTCTGATGACATCATCTACAGAACCACTCACACACTCATTCACCAGTATTTAGTTATAGTTAGTTAGGACAATGCTTCCTTAGGAAAACATTTTTTATGACTTGCCTATATCTTTGTGTCATTTGACAAATCTTCACAACATTTTCCAGAAAAAGTGCCCGATGCTTCTAGTTGTGCATGAAAAGTTTCAGGGTGATCCATAAAGCAGAGACCAAGAATAAGGGGAGGGTCAAAAAAGTACATTTGCCAGGGTATTCCCAATATGAATTTTAGACATGATTACAACCCAAACCACTGGACAGAATTACATGAAATTTGGCAACAAGGTAGCTCTTGGTCCAGAAAGTGCCCTTTTTGGTATTTGGTTTTAATCAATTTAGTAATGTTTGAGATATTAAGGGAAATCAAAATGTGCATATCTGGAGATATGAAGGCTCCGCTAACCCATCTGATATCGTGCTTACATCTGATTGGCAGCAAACACTTCAACCAGGAAGTGTTGCCAGACATCTTGGAGCTCGATTTCAACGGAGTCCCACATAAAAGTTAAAAAATAGAAAAGAGGTGGGGTAGGAAGCCTTAGTTCTGGTCCTAGGGTCCTGCTGCCACCCTGCCAGGGCCAAAAAATCACTTTTGCTGTGAAATTGTGACCGAAATGCAAATCAACAGCAATATTTTCGAAAAAGCATAGTCTTCTGCTTTTGTTATTAATGAAGCCCACGGGTGAGCCAGGTCATGGGGGCATGCATATTTTATTAAGGAGGGGGCACACAAGGCTTATTTTTCCCCTGAGGATCACCACCACCGAGGCTATTAATAATATTTATCAGGGGGCCACGTGGACCACCCATGGCCCACGGGGCCACCACCTCCCAAGGCTATTGTTAAAATTTTGCTGGGGTTGCGTGGAGCCCCCTGGGCCCCAGGTACCAGCACCTCCCAAGGCTATTGGAAAAATTTAGCAGGGAGACATGGGGACTCCTGTAGGGACAACTTCCTCTCCAGGGCTATTGCTAAAATTCAGCATGGGGTCTGCATGTACCCCAGGCCCCGGGAACCACCACCTCTCCAGGACTTAAATAAATATTGAAGAGGGGACCCATGTGGACCGCCAGCCGTGGGGACCACCACCTCCCTAGGGCCAGTTACTTTTAAAGAAGGAGCAGGGTTACGCGACCACCCATCTGAGCCATATATAGCCCCAGGAACCACCACCTCCCAGTGGTTAGCAATTGCACAACATGCACGCAGCCCCCTCTTCTGGAGCTATATATGTGCCTGGGGACCGCCACTGCCTGGGCTGGCTCCTGCTATCTTCTGTGGTGCCAACCCTCTGGCGATAGCTGTTTGCTTTAGATCCCACCAAGCAAACAGTCCGCTTCCAGCAAGTGGGCGCTCTCAAAATGCTCCCGCTTGCTGAGTCTTCATCTCTTTCCCGGCCCACCACCAATTTTGAATTTTGGTAGGCCACAGGTGATGTTGTCCCCGGAGTGCTTTCGGCCCAGGCAAGGGGGGCACACACACTCCCTACACCATTGCAAAAGAGGCAGAAAAACAAGCAGAAAAGACAAAATGAAGGGCAAAAAATCAAATAGGAAAGGCAAAACAGAGGGCAGAAAAAAGAGCAGGAAAGTCAAAAGACAGGGCAGAAAAATGTGCAGAAAAGGAAAAACAGAGCAGGGGAGTGCCAAACGGAGGGCTTTCTGACAACCACTCACAAACTAACTGAGACACTTGTATACCAACTCACATAACCACTCAGACACTACTGCACCAAATCACAGACCCACTCAAAGACTCACATACCCACTCAGAGACTCATATGCTCACTCATATACTCACTCATAGACCCATTCAGAGACTCATGACCCACTCACTGCCCCTCTCACACACTCACTCACAGACCTCCTCAGAGACTTGTACTCACTCACAGATCCACTCAGAGAATTGTGTACTCACAGACACACTCATACACTTATGAATCAATTGCAGATCTACTCAGACACTCAAACACCCTCTCACTGACCCGATCAGTGACTCACAGACCCACTCAGAGACCCACTCTGAGACTCATGCACCCACTCACAGACCCATTCAGATACTCATGCACCCACTGACAGACCCACTCAGGTATTCATGCACCCATTGACAGACCCAATCAGAGACTTGTGTACTTACTCACAGACTCACTCAGAGACTCATACACTCACTCACAGATCCACTCAGATACTTAATGTATCGCGATTAGATAACTCGAACCTCCTCTATCTGGGGCCCATGGTTAGAGGTCTGAATTGCCTCCAGGTGCTACAGAACGCCACAGCCCGACTGGTGCTGAGGCTCCCGAGAAGAACGGCCTCCAAAGTGGCCTTGGAGGCTCTCCACTGGCTCCCAATTAGGGAAAGGATCACTTTAAAGGCGTTATGCATGTGTCACCGCATCATCGGGGGAAAGGCGCCCAGTCCCTTACTAAGCCTTATTACACCATACAGACCTAAGCGGATGCTTAGATCCACTGGCACTGGCTTGGTAGCTATCCCCAAAATTAACAAAGCGCGCATGGGGGGCAGATCTTTCAGGCACCTTGCAGCCAAGAGTTGGAACATGCTTCCGTTAGAGCTGCGTCTAGAACCCTCTGAGGCTAAGTTCCGAAGAGCTCTCAAAACTCACTTGTTCCGGTCAATACTGTGTAACCTATTCCTGTCTGGCCTCCTCATATTCTTTCACTCTAGCGCGGGGACACGCCGGTGCGCATAACCAGGCGCTTTACAAACTTCCATAATATTAATAATGTATTCATTGACAGATCCACTCAGACACTCACATAACCACTCACTGACTCACTCAGAGACTCATGTACCCACTCTGTGACCTACTCAGACACTCACGCACTGACCTACAGACCTACTCAGACACTCATGTACCTACTGACAGACCTGCTCAGGGACTCATACACCCACTCACATACCCACTCAGAAACACATGAACTTAGCGCAGATATACTAAGACTCATGCACTTACTCACATACCCACTCAGAGACTCATATACACACTCACATACCCACTCAGACACTCACACACCCACTCTTAGGCCCACTCAGAAATGCATGCACTCAATCACAGACCCACTCAGACTCATGTACTTACTCACACACCACTCAGAGACTGATCTATCAACTCATAGTCTGACTCAGAGACTCACACACTCATTCATAAACCCACTCACTCATGCACCCACTAACCCATGCCCCAATCACAAACCAACTTAAAAACTCATGCACTCATTCACAGATCCACCCACAGACACATGCATTCACTTAAAGGCCCACTAAGGACTGGCGCACCCTCTCATAGACCCACTAAAAACCTACTCAGACACTTATATATATCCACTGACAGATCTACTCAGACACTCACACACCCATTCAGAGACCTACTCTGAGACTCATACACATATTCACAGACCAACTCAGAGACTCACATACCCATCACAGGCTCATTCAGACACTTATGCACTCTCTCACAGACTGACTCCCATACTCATAGAGGCACTGGCAAACCCACCCAGACACTCGGATAGGATTATCAGACCCACGCAGACACTCATTGAGACACTCACACACTCACTCACTCACACACCCACAGAGACACTCATGAACTCACTCATACACTGATGAAACTACTCATGGCATCTCAAATGACATCACTGATGACATCATCAACAGACCCACTCACACACCTATAGTCTCATGAACTCACTCACACACCCACATAACAATTTACATACCTATTCACAGATCCATACAACTTGTCGCACACCCACTCACTCATCCATCCATGGAATTACTAAAAATATCCATTCACTCACCCATTTAGTCACTCACAGAACCACTCACTCATAAAGCTACTGAAACAACCACTTACTCGCCCATACAACAACACAGCCATACCATCACCCATAGAGCTACTCATACACCACTTAATCATACAATAACTCATACAATCACCCATACTGAATCTCAATAGACCTATTGACACACCCATACAACTATTCACACAACCATTTACACACTCTGAAAACCATGTAAATACCAATTTACCCATACCTACAAACACTCAGATGACCCCTCACTCACCCATTTAGCTACTCACACAGATACTTACTCTCTAATACAGCCACTCACATACCCACTCAGTAACCAAACACCCACTCAAACAGCCTCCCACACCCATACAGCCAATTACATATCGACTCATACATCCATACAGCCACTCACACAGCCATTCATCCACACATACAGCCACTCAAATAGCCACATACTCATTTATCAATACAGCCACTCACTCACTCCGAGCCACTAACCCATACAGCCATTAACACAGCCACTCACTCAACCATACAGCTACTCATACACCCATTCATTCACACATAGATACTTACACCCCCAATTATCCTCCGTGCAGCCACTCTCAGACCCATTCACACAACCATGCAGCCACCCACACACCCACCGATAGTCAGAAACCCACTTAGATGACATATGATACAAACAGAATACCTCATTAGTAGTAGAGAGAGAATAGTAATTTAATCAATGGTGCAGCTTAGTATATTCATTCGGGACACTGGAGCAGGACGATAGGTCGCAGGAGCACGCTGATCGGAAATACCGGTCTTCTTTCTCTCCCTGCCAAGTGACCCATGAGGCTTTAACAGCAAGTAGCAAGTTAAAGTAGAGGGAATCCCCCTCTTACACGTACAGCACCTTAGCGAGTGCGACACTTTTTACCACACATTGTCACTTAATATAGTTTATTATCACTCACACATACTCAGTGGTCCTGAGGAAAGCCAGTTTTAATCAAAAGGCCTGGCTGAAACATGTAGACCACAAGGACGTAGGAGCTCTTAATACACTCCACATCGTCCACAGCCTTTTTATCTTGCTAACAGGGGCCCAGGTATTAAATTTACCTTTTACCCTCGGGAACTGGGACCACCTGTATAGCTTTTAACTTTTCACTTTCATTCTCACCATCACTGCACACTCAGCAAGCATACCTGCTCCTCAGTAATCTGGAGTCGCAGCACACCCGGGACACATTCGGTGTCACTGTGGTGGGCCCGATGATGAAGCATGACACCAACTAGGTTGGTGTGTGAGGGCTTCATGATCAAACCTAAGGGTTTGCCAGCAGATATACCCCCTGAGTCTCACTAACACAACCTAGCTAGTCCTATATTGATATTTCTACATATAAACTGGGGACCCGGACTGGCTTACCTAGTCCTCTCTCTCCCTTTTGATTTGCTGACTGCAGCTTAGTATATATCTTTAAGTCTATAATTTACAAAACACACTCACTGGATGATGTCATAAGCAATGTCACAGGCCATGTCATGAGTGATGTAATATGTGAGGTCATAAACAGTGCATTGTGGGCCATAAGTTCTAGTTAGCTCAGGTAATTATAACTGTTACATTTCTATGGTTTTGTATGAGTGAAATGTGATTCTTACTATGACGTCCTTTAACCTGTGTTTTTTAAAGTGAAGGGATGCCTGCTCCCATCACATCCAGATCCTACTAAGGATTTAATTTGACTCTCGGAACTCTGTACGCATTGGAACCTACTATAGGTGTTAAATGAAAGCTGGATGTGACTACACATCCCAGCATGCTGTATGAAGCAATCCAGTACGTAATTGAACCCATGAGGGGTTTCAACAAATCAGCATGCAGTATATAGAGCGCTCCAATGCGTACAGGAGAAATGCCTCTGATCAAGTGGTACGTTGGCCACAGAAACGCATCAGGCAATTCCACCAATCCCGCTTCCTCTAAAAACGGACACATGCTCAGGTACGGTAAAGAAAAGCTTTATTTTCACTATCCGGGCACATCTGGCTTAGATGAAAATTAGCCACTGCTGTAACACCTGGCAGACGCCTTTCGGCTTCTTTGCCTTCGGCAATGCCAGCTCTGTGTGACAGAGAAACATGGACAAGGATTTTAAAGTTCACTCATCAAGTCCTATTGGAGGAACCTCATAGCCATAAACAGAGGACTGCGGGTTGCAGATAGTACTTACTCCGCCTGTTGTTTTTCTTCCCCTTCAATACACGCCATGTAAAATCTTTGTATATCACAGGATGTAGACACACCACAACTGAGGAAAAGACAGTCCAGATTTGAGGACATAGTTCAGTGACTGTGTACCCAGCACAAAATAATGCTCTGACTCCGTCAGCTGTCAGGCTGCATTCTCCCCACTGCGGTCACTAGGCGGTGTTTTGGCTTTCCTCCAATCGTCCTTTCATTAGGCAAACTGCTGCTCTTTCCCCAGTGTACCAACAAAAGTGCTGCTGCCGGGGGGGGGGGGGGGGGGGGGGCCTGCGATCTGTACCCTCATACGCTCACTCCAAATGTTGTTGGCTATTCGCAGAGCACAAAAACCGAGAGGCGTGTCAGTCTTCAAGCACCGACTGCTTGACACATACTCCACCAATCCAGCTTCCGCTAAAAACAGGCTGACACATGGTCAGGTACAGTAGAGAAAAGCTTTATTTTCCCCATCTGGGCACATCTTGCTTAGATGAAAATTCACCACTGCTGTAACACCTGGCAGACGCGTTTCGGCTTGTTTGCCTTCCTCAATGCCAGCCCTGTGTGACAGAGAAACGCGGACAGGGATTTTAAAGTTCACACATCAACTCCCATTGGAGGAACCTCATAGCCATAAACAGAGGACTGGGGGTTGCAGATAGTACTCACTATATATATATATAAATATTACCTACTGACAGTTATAGTTAGGGCCTTGTTTCTATTCAAAAAGCGTTTTTTCTTTTTCCAATAACTTTGGGGCCGGTTGACGAATCTTCACAAATTTTTCAAAACTAGTGGGGCACTCCAGTCAGCTCCTATCTCGAATGTTTCTGGGTGATTCGGAAAGCGGGGGTCGAGAAAAAAGGGGGGCCCTAAATGTGTTTTCTCCATGTTAATTTTCATTGGAAAGTTTAGACACGGCTACAGCTCGAACAGCTGAACAGAATTACACCAAATTTGGCACAAAGCTAGCCCTTGTTTCAGAAAGAACTCTTTTTGTTAAAATGTGTAAATCTGCTCAGTAGTTCCTGAGAAATTCAAGAAAAAGAGGTGAAACGACTACAGCTCGAACTGCTGAACGGAATTACACCAAATTTGGCAGAAAGGTAGTGCTTGGTTCAGAATGCACTCTTTTTCTTAAATGGTCTAAATCTGTTCAGTCATTGCTGAGAAAAGCAAAAAAATAAAAGTTTTAATATATAGAGGCATGGAGGATCCGCGCACCCTGCCGATCATGAGCTGCATTCTAATTGGCTGTCAACACTTCAAACCAGGAAGTGTTGGCAGACATCTTGGTGTCTCCGAGGCACAAGAAAGCAGTAAAACAAATGCGTAAAACAACAAAAGGGGGCAGGGTAGAAACATCCAGATCCCTTAGGCCTGCTCAGGTGGTCCCACAAGGACCAAGGCCAAAAACAGCATTTTAAAATAAAAAAATCGCACATATTTGCGTTGGGTGCGAGAATCCGGATGAGAAAAAAAAATTTTGAAGAGCAGGCTCTCGCACTTGGTTTAATTGAAGCCCCTGGGTGGGTCAGGACCCGGGGGCAGTAAAACAAAATGTGGGGGCCCAATCCCCCCATGCTGCCCCAGGGACTGCTACCCCGAGGCTTTTCATAAATATTTGCAGGGGCACATGGCCCCCCGCAGCCCCGGGGAACACCACCCCAGAGCTTGTTTTTTAATCTGTGGGGGGCCTTGCAGACCCCCCATGCCCTAGGGACCACCACCCTGGGGATTTTAATATTTAATTAGTGGGGGCACCCACCTCCCCACAGGCTTTGGGGACCGCCACCTCCCCGGAACATGAATATTTAAATGTGAGGGTCAGTAACGGACCCCTGAGCCCCATGTCCACCACTCCTCGGGGCTTTGTCAATGTTGGGAGGGGGGTCTCGCGGCACCCCATCTGGAGCCAGTGATGGCCCTGGGGACCGCTACCACCTAGGGCCGGCTCCTGCAGTGTCCCGGGGTGTCCACTCCCGGGACACTGCTGTTTGCAATGGCAGGGTAGGAGCCGCGTGGCTCCGGTCCTGTCATTGCAAACTGCTTTGCTTCACTGAAGCGAGAGCAGGGAAACCAGCTTTTGCTTCAATGAAGCAAAGCAGATTGCTTTTCCACAAGGGGAGCTGCAGGTCAGCAGCTCCCTGTGTGGAAAAGCAATGGCGGCTCCCGCAGGAGGCAAGGAGCTGGCAGGGATTGTGGGGGCATTGGGACTCCCCACATGGTCCCCAAAGGAGACGGCCAGCCCCGGGGGGTGGGGTCCTCGGGGCTAGAAGTGGCCCGGGAGGGGGGCCACGTGGCCCCCTCCCCTGTGTATTTATTTTCTGAAGGAGAGGCCAGGCCCCGGGGGATGGGGTCCCCAGGGCCATATTTGGCCTGAGGAGGGGGGCCACGCGGCCACCCTCACAAAAAAGGGATGGCCAGGCCCTGGGGAATGCAGTCGCCGGAGCCAGATGTGGCCCCGGAGTTGGGCCATGCAGCCTCCCTCCCCCAAAAAATAATAAAGGTGGGCCCCGGGGATGGGGTCCCCGGGGCCAATATAGGCTTAGGAGGGGGTCCATGCAGCCCTCCCTTTCTATAAAAAACAAGATGTTTGGCCATGCCCCGGGGGATGGGTACCCCGGGCCGGAATTGGCCACAGGAGGGGGGCCCACGCGCCCCCCCCCCCCTCCCATTTACATAAAAAAATTAAACAGGGCCAGGCCCTGAGAATAGGAAAGGAAAGGGGGCCACACATCTCCAATCTTTAAAAAAAAACACAGACATTGCCGAGGTCCCGCCCCCTCCCAGCAACACTCTGCAAATGCACCCTGTGGTGTGTTCTAAGGTGGGAAATGAATTCCCCTTCCATACTGTGGGTCCCTGGGGGCCAACTAGCCCACCAAGTACCTCCAGTAAGCACCACAGGGCTGTATTGCAGAGAGGTGGTTCAGGTAACGCCCTTTTTATACCTCTCTGCAACGGAGCTCTGTGACACTTATTGGAGGTACCTGGTGGGCTAGTTGGCCCCCAAGGACCCCCAGTATTGAAGGGGAATTAATTCTCCAACCTAAAACATGCCACAGGGCGCATTTGCAAAATGGTGAAGGGAGGGAGGCGGGGCGGGGCCTATATGACATGTGTGCAAACAGGCCCTGTGGTGCGTTTTAAGTTGGGGAATTAGTTCCCGTTCAATCCTGATAGTCCCTGGGGACCAATTAGCCCACCAGGTACCGCCAGTATGCGCCACAGGGGCCGCATTGCAGAGAGGTGTAAAAAGGGGCATGGCCTCAGACTATCTCTCCGGATTTTTTCAGTCCAAACCACCAAGAAAGCCTCTGCATTCCAGAGTGGGTGCTCGTCGGGCATGGGGATGGGCCCACAATATTTATCCAGCTCCAAAAATCTTCACAAGAAGAGAGAGCAGTCAGAGAGAGGGAAATAAATGTGTTTAATATCACGAGTTACACGTATCGACGAGTTTCGGTTTGCGCCTTTGTCAACCTTCAGCGTTGTCTTTGCACTTCCGTGTCTATAAAGACAAATCACTGTCCCACTCAGTGTGTCATCATTCATTAATTAACACTGACGAAGGACATTCAGTCAGAATTCATTCAAATATGCAATTGTGAGCACCATCCTAGAACATGCTTTCAATTATAATACATAAAAAACAATCTCCATTATTCAATTGATGATTATTTTTACGATTCCTTGTTTATCATCGCACTTTGTGTGCTTGTCATAAATTATTAAAAGGAATGTTTTTACACAAGATGTAACACAAATAATTTTTAAGGTGTCCTGCAGATTGCATTATAATTCTGATTTCTAAATTGATTTCTCACTTAATGAAAATTACCTTGATCTATAATTAAAGAACAATGCTACATTTCTTCCCTGTATGGGCCTATAGCTCCTAATAAAATGGAAAACTTCAACAATTTATAAAGTAATGTGTAATTTCCAACTAAAGCTCACATATTATATCTAATTGACACTCTGTTAGGGGACTTCCAATTTCATTTTACATGTTGGTGATTATATATTCTTTGCATAGCAGAGAAAAGGAGAATGGATAATTTACTAGTTTTTTCTAGCTTTTACTGGTTTTGTTTATTTAAGCTAAGTGAACTGCAAGTGTTGAGACCAAATGGTGTCTTGGTCTGCAAGTCCACTGTGTATAACGATTCTAGATGTGTTAATGCGACTGTTCTATCCTCACCTCTTTCATTTGGTAGGACATGGAGCAGTCAGAAAAATGTAAGTAGGTTTCTATTGCTGTAGTGATGGAAAGACAAATGTCTTGCAATTGGATAAGTTTGATCATTGTTTTCAATCACACGAGCATGTTCCAAAATGTGATCTTTAGTAGGATGTATCATGCTTCCTATATATTGAAGTTGGCATGGATACGTCAAACAGTGAATTGTATGGGGGATTACGTTTAAAAAGAATTAGTAGATCTATCATGTTTCTCAAAAATGTACCAATAATTTTAATCAAATCCATGTTTCAATAATACCTCCCGAAAATAAATAAATACATAAATAAATAAAGTTTTATTGAACTACATCTGTGATCCTTTCTTTTTATATACTTTTGATTATAACATTTTGGAGGTAAAAACTGTTAAAATAAATTGTCAGAGGCATTTGTTTTATAATGAAAAAAATATATATACATACATATATATATATATATATATGTATTACCTAATGGCTATAGCCAGTAGGTATATATAGTTAGGATTTTTTCTCTATGGGACTTTTTAAAATTCTATGTCTAATAACTTTGGCGTTTGTGGACGGAATCGGCTGAAATTTTCAGGAAAATGGCACATTTAGTTTCTGAGAAGCCCCTGGAAATTTGGGGGGGGTTCGTCAAGGGGGGGCTGAGAAAAAAGGGGGGTCCCAAAACACGTTTTTCCCATGTTAATTTCCATAGGGCGTTTGGCCTCACTTTTAGCTCGAACGGCTGAATGGATTTGCACGAAACTTGGCAAAATTGTAGGGACTGTTAGCCCGATGTGCCTTTGCTGGGTCTCAATATATGTGCTCCAGTGGATTTTGAGAAATTAACGTTTTAAAAAATGTATATATCTGTGACAGCGTCCCAGATAGCGCTCCAGATCGCGTACTTTTCGCGTCACGGAGCTTTGCGAAGCGATGCTGATTGGCTCTCCGGTGTCTGTCAACATTCTAAACAGTCCGGAGCGCCCGCCATCTTGTCTCTCGGTAGGATCGAGAGACAAGAAGAGGTGAAAAACGAAGGGGGAATTTAATGAAAGGGGGCAAGGTAGACCCCTCTTGACCCCCTAGGAATGATGTTGGGGTTATTAAAGGGTCCCGTGGGGAAAATTTAAAAAAATTGATTTTTCACGGTAGAAGCGCTTCTCGGTTCGCAAATTAACGGCTGAATGGATTTGCACGAAACTTGGCAAAATTATAGGGACTGTTAGTCCGATGTGCCTTTGCTGGGTCTCAATATATGTGCTCCAGTGGATTTTGAGAAATTAACGTTTAAAAAACAGGTATATCTGTGACAGCGTCCCAGATAGCGCACCAGATCGCGTACTTTTCGCGTAACGGAGCTTTGTGTAGTGAAGCTGATTGGCTCTCCGGTGTCTGTCAACATTCTAAACAGTCCGGTGTGGCCGCCATCTTGTCTGTCGGTAGGATCGAGAGACAAGAGTAGGAGAAAAACGAAGGGGGAGTTTAATGAAAGGGGGCTAGGTAGACCTCTCTTGACCCCCTAGGAATGATGTTGGGGTTATTAAAGGGTCCCGTGGGGCAAATAATAAAAATTTGATTTTTCGCGGTAGAAGCGCTTCTCGGTTCGCAAACTGGTAGCGAAACGTGAATTCGCCATTTTGTGTTTCGATTTCATTAAATTACTAGGTATAAGGGGGTACGGGAGACGTATCCTGACCCCTTTTGTTTTCTGAGGGTGGCTGAGGAGGCTCATATATGTTGATACATGTCTTCCAGCGGCTGTGCGTGAGCGTTTTCTTTTTTGTTGCGTGACGTCTGTTAACGTTCGATTCGATGGAAATCAGGAACTGTTGACCGCCATTTTGTCACTGCGAGTAAATATTTTGTTTTAAATAATTGTTATAAATTAATCCTTATTGATAAACATTGTCTGCGCCATCTTGTCTTTTTTGCAATGCCACACTTTTGTTGAGCACGGCAGCCATTTTAGATGCCTTGACCAGACCCACTCTCTGCACGCTGCCGATCCTCAGCATGGCTCCTCACCCTCGCAAGCATCTCCCCCACGCACTGGTCACCCCCGCTCTCTCTCTCATGCATGGGCCAGAAACCTCCTCCCATGTGCACTGCTCTTCCCTGAGAATCACACCCTGTGCCCGCCCGACACCACCCTTTCACCCTATTCACTACCGCACCCTCTGACACTCCTCTTCCTCTGTGTCGGATTGTCCAGGCCGGTCCCAGGCTATCACCTAGCCCTGCAGATGTAGTTTATGGCCCCAGCTGTAGAGAATCACCCCTCTTCAAAGGAGTTACAGTAGATCAAGGCCCCCACCCGATGAGATCCGTCACACCACACGCGTTCCTACTATCTGATAACCATCCTGTATTGTGCTTGGGGAGGGGATTCTCACTGTGAGGATGTGTGGGACCGAGCCTGAAGCGGAAGATTCCAGGGATGCCTCTTTGTACATCAAAGTTTTTACAATTATGTGTCACATTAAAAATATATAGCACTCCAACAAAGTAGAAGGAAAATAACACTTTAATAACTTATAAATATATAGAACGCAACAAAAACAGTAAATAAATTTAAACATTTTTTTAAAAAAGAAGCAACAATGGTCAGTAGCTGTGTTTTGTGCGAATAGTCCCAAGGCAGCACAACGTGCTGAGTTCTGGACGGCACCCAGGTGATGTTACCTGGGTGCCGCACTGGTTTTTGGTATCCTACAATGCAGCTCCGAAAAACGGCGTGGGGCGTCCCGGGGGGTGCGCGGGGAGGCCTCGTCAGTAGCGGTCTGTTGTGCGAATAGTCCCAAGGCAGCAGAACGCGCTGAGATGTGGATGGCACCCAGGTGATGTCCAATAAGTTGTCGCACTGGTTTTGGCATCCTACAATGCTGCTCCAAAAAACAGCGTGGGGCGCCCCGGGGGGGGGGGGGGGGGGGGGGTAGGCGGCGTGAACGGGTCTCCCCAGGTGGAGGCTCGTCGGCTGTACTGGGGCGCCCCTTTACCGTTTCAGTTGCCATTCCACCCGCTTTTGCTACACTGTGCCTCATCCGCCATTCAGCTGTTTATCGCCCGCTCTTGCGGCTACAGCGTCTCGCTCACCATGTAGTTGAGTTGCGCCCACTCTTGCGGTGCAGCGATAGGCGGCTGCCACAGGACTCTTAAAATGGCGGACGGCTCTTCGGATTTGGGCCTGGTCCACTAACATGGCCCTGGGACACCTTGGAACTCGGACGTCCCCTGAGCCTTGAAGATTTTACAAAAGTCTTGGGGGCTCCCGACTCCTGCAGGCTTCCGGTGGGGAGCGGCTGCCATGATTGCTCGCGGAATGACCACGACAGAGCCACAAGATGGTGGTGCTCTCAGGCTGACGCCAGCTTTAGTCTGAAACATCTAGAAACAAGGTGGGGCTTTCATCGTTTGGGAAAAAAAAATTTTTTTAATCCAATGAAAAGTGATATTTTTAAGTCATATGATCAAGCCTTCCATCATTAGGAAACCAAAAGTAAAATGAACCAATGAAAAGTTTTATAAAGAAGTCACATGACCTGTTATGCTTACGTTACGCGCTGCTATAAAAAGCGTAGAAAATCCGTTGGCACGTGAGGCGGCGTCAGTAGCGGACCGATGTGCGAATAGGCCGAAGGCAGCACAACGCGCCGAGATCCGGATGGCACCGAGGTGGTGTCCAGCAAGTTGCACTGGTGTGGCCATCCTACAATGCTGCGCCGAAAGTCGGCGTGGGGTGCCTGGGGGGGGGATGCGGCGCAAACTGGCCTCTCTCGCCTCCTCAGGTGGAGGCACCTGATGTGCAGTGCGGCGCCCCTTATCTTTTCACTCGCCGACCAGCAGAGTTGCGCCCGCACTTGCTGCTACAGTAGGCCGAAGGCAGCACAACGCGCCAAGATCCGGATGGCACCGAGGTGGTGTCCAGCAAATTGCCGCACTGGTGTGGCCATCCTACAATGCTGCGCCAAAATTCGGCGTGGGGCGCCCCGTTGGCCTGTGAGGTCGCGTCAGTCAGTGGGGGCTGTTTGAGAAAGCAATGTGATGCTGTGCGTCGCCCCGAAGATGGAGGCTCCTCGGCTGCAGTGGGGCGCCGCTTGGTGTTTCACTCGCTATCCAGCTGAGTTGCGTCCGCACTTGCGGCTACAGTAGGCCGAAGGAAGCACAACGCGCCGAGATCTGGATGGCACCGAGGTGGTGTCTAGCAAGTTGCCGCACTGGTGTGGCCATCCTACAATGCTGCGCCGAAAGTTCCATGGTCCGGCGGAACTTTTTTCCTTTTCCTTTCTGCATCTTGTCCCACAATCCGTTTAACCTTTAGACACGACCAGGTCCCTGAATGTGTGCAGGGGGACGCTATTGATTGAATCAAAATGGCGGCTTCACACAAAGCTGACTCAAGCGTTGCTGGTGATGCTATACAGACAAAAAACGGTTTTCAGTTTATACATTCTTCAGGATTTTTACATCCAAGTCTGCTTGAGAGTTTGTAGAACAATGGCTTTAGATCTTGCCCTCCCCTCTTTTGACTGTTGGTCTTGTTGCCTATGTCTTCTGTTGTCATTTAACTGAACCTTTTTTGACTGCCGAAAGGGGTTCTGGTCCGACCGCTGGTTGGTGGAGATATTTTGACTATATACTGGACCTGCCCGGCCTCGCCCAAAATGGCGCCGGTATAAATGGGACTCGTACCTCCTTGTTGTGTACTGGTTGCACAACCTTGATATCACGAGATACGTATGCAGTTTTGAAGCACATGGCGGGCGGGAATGAGAATTGATTGAATATTTCGACATCCCTATTGATATTAAGTTCTGATGTGTTATTGATTACTGTACTATTGAAAGTTTGAAATAACGTCACCCATGGTACTTGCCCGAAAATGTATATCTAGATAATTTTATTGTAAGTGGCCCTGTCGTATTTTAATTACAAAATGTACGTCCACTGATTCCGCAACTGTTAGACACCTTAGTTCTTGCAACCTAATGGCCCGCTCGTTGCGTTCCTCTACAGTGTAAATGTCTCCTCATCATATACGATTCCAGTTTGCTCCGTGGCCGGCCCACGTGGTTATAGGCCCGTATTTGTATACTGACATTTTCACAATAAAGGTTTTTAAAACAAAACATGGTAGTAGTATTTACATTGGTAAAGTTTTTAATTTTAGTTACTGTTTTCGAATCAGTAAAAGGCAAGTGAAATAAAGCAGTCCAATTACATGACGGATAAAAGGTATAATACGCAGGAACGCAGTAAAGATAAATGGTCAAGGGCTGTTGTGTTTTTTACTCCTGCAACATAAAGTGATCGATAAGAATCTGATATTCGGGCGTATCGGCGACTAAGACAGCAGGCCGAGCATCTTTTGCTCAACGGCTCCGTCATGGGACGAAGAAACGCCCTTTTGCTAGAAAAAGGAATATATTTTACTTGCAGGACTGTTGTAAATTTTCCGGGAAAATACATTAGCCTGGAACATTATAACATATATGTTTAAGAAAAAATAATGTTCGAAAGCAATAAAAAGCGTAATTGTTAGGTCATATGACCAAGCCTTTCATCATTAGTATAACAAAAGTAAAATGAACCAATGAAAAGTTTTATTAACAAGTCACATGACCTGTTATGCTTACGTTACGCGCTGCGCGCCGCGCCCCGGATCCCTTCCGGGAAGCTGCGCTTCGCGCACTGGAGTACTTCCGGGTGCGCTAACGCGGCGTGTCATATAACGCATTACGCGACAACGTAGGTCCAGAATATAGTCAAAATGTCTCCACCAACCAGCGGTCGGAACACAACCCCTTTCAGCAGTCTAAAAAGTTATGTTAAATGACAACAGAAGTGACAGGCAACAAGAACCATCAGTCAAAGAGGGGAGGGCAAGTTCTTCCCTACCGGGTCACGTTGGGGCGCTACCGGAACTGATCGAATTGGTAGTCTACAGTGTTTCTGGATGTTTCAGACTGAAGCTGGCGTTAGCATGAGAGCACCACCATCTCGTATCTCAGTCGTTGCCACTCAACGAGCAATCATGGCAGCCGCTCCCCACCAGAAGCCTGCGGGAGTCGGGGGCCCCCAAGACTTTTGTAGAATCTTCAAGGCTCAGTGGACGCTTTCGAGAATGGGGCCCAAGCCCTAGCAGACAAGCGTCCGAGTTCCAAGGTGTCCCATGGCCATTTTAGTGGACCACGCCCAAATCTGAAGAGGCGGCCGCCATTTTGAGAGTCCTGTGGCAGCCGCCTATAGTTGCATCGCAAGAGCGGGAGCAACTCAACTACATGGTGAGCGAGACGCTGTAGTCGCAAGAGCGGGCAGTAAACAGCTGAATGGCGGAAGAGGCACAGTGTAGCAAAAGCGGGCGGAATGGCAACTGAAACGGTAAAGGGGCGCCCCACTACAGCGTGTCTTCAGGTCAAATGGATTGTGGGATAAGGTCCAGAATGGAAGAGTCATCAAAAGGCAAAAAGTTCCGCCGGACCCCGGGAGCCGGCTGCCTATGTCGGGCGATCTTAGGCCACGCCAGGGCAACACGACTTGGGGAGGGGGCAGAAGTCAAGCGCACCCTCCCAGTCCGCGCCACCACACCGTATGTTGAAAATCTGAAGCCATCGTTCTACAAACTCTCAACCAGCCTTGGATGAAAAATCTTGAAGAATGTACAAACTGAAAACCAGTTTTTGTTTGCATAGCATCAGCAGCAAAGCTTGCTATCAGAATGCATGAGTTTCATGCTCGATCGATTGAGCTAGCCGGATCAGGCAACAAAAAGTATAAAATAGTTATGTAAATAGTTATTTAATAAAATGTTTTACCCTGTTACTTTGCTGGTGTGTTGTATATATTTATAATATTTGCATAGAGTTTATCGTTATTTTGGGCGGGGTGGGTGGCGGAGCCGAGCTGTCTTGCAGCCATCATGGTGTGGAGCTCAGTTCATCTCACTAGTTTCGTATTTCTCATGAAGGGTTGTTCCTAATGTTTCTATTTTAGCGAGGTCAAAAAGAGATCCCATTAGTGGTCTACTGATTTTGCTCGATTATTTTTTTTTTTTAACACGATTTTTCACTATCTGCAAAGACTAAACAGAGTATTGCGGCTTTGTGCTTGTTAGTAAATAGAGAATGAACCAAAGAGAATAAATTCTAAAATAGTAAATGCTTGGATAACAATCAATCAAATGGAGAGACAAGCAGGCACGACGGATTACAACGGGGGCAAAGGCCTGCGTTAACTACCCTTCACTATCTGCAAAGAGAGAGTACTTCTAAGAGAAAAGAGGGGGGGCAGCGTTTAAAGCACATCAGCGTGCATAAACACGAAAATGTTTTTACCTATCACGTACTTGACATTTGACAGCGTTTGATATTTGTTATTAAAAAACCATTGAAATTCAATGAAAAAAACATAGGTTTTAGCCCATATATAGTTAGGGATTAGCATTTACAAAACCTTATTTTACTCGCATAAAACCATTGAAATTTGCATATATAGTTAGATGCGCTAACCATATATCGCGCACCTACAATCCACTGCTGATGATGTCACATATTACATCATTCATGACATGCTCAGTGACATCACTGATGACATCACTGATGACATCTCAAATGACATCACTGATGACATCACTGATGACATCACTGATGACATCACTGAAGACATCCCAAATGACATCACTGATGACATCTCATTTGACATCTCATTTGACATTACTGAGCACATCACTAATGACATCATTCATGTGATAATACGATTAACCTCTTCAGACTCTAATATAACCTTAGATACACTCAGTGTAAACAAAAACTCACAGATTCACTCATCCATGGAGTTACTCCACACCTAGTCAGTCATGCAAAGAATCAATCACACCTCCATTTCCTCAACTATACAGTTATACACATCTTACTTATTCAAACATATACTAACACATATTTACTCCCTTATACAATCCCTGAAACAAGTTCACAATGATCCATACAGCCACTCACACATTCACTGGCTCTTATGCACAGTTATTTATATATGTCAACTCTCACATGTACAGTGTTTTACATATGTACTTACTTTGACATGTAGCACTGAGATATCCATTCACTCACCAATACACTCATGCACACAGTCAACCGCCCATGCAGCTGTTTCCACATGCACTCTTGAACTCATACATCTAGTGAATCAACTGCTCACACATCTATGCACAGAGTCACACACCTCCCAGCCACCCCCACACACACTCAGTCTCCCATACAAATACTTGGGCAACCAATCAATAACCCATATAGTTACTAATATAGCTACTGATCAACACATGCAGCAGTTTACAGAACAACAGACATAATGATGCACAAATTAAGACAGTTTAGTCACTAACACATGCACTCAGTGAGACACATTTAATCACTCACTTATACAGTCAGTCATGCACCTACTAAATCCTTCATCCAGACACTTAAACATCCACTCATTCTTCAATATGTAATACATATTTTAACTTTACAGAAACATACAGTCACTGGATGTTGTCATCAGTGATGTCATCAGTGATGTCACTGAGCATGTCATGAATGATGTAATATGTGACATCATCAGCAGTGGATTGCGGGTGCGCGATATATATCTAGCGCATCTAACTATATATGCGAATTTCAATGGTTTTATGCGAGTAAAATAAGGTTTTGTAAATGCTAATCCCTAACTATATATGGGCTAAAACCTATGGTTTTTTCATTGAATATATATATATATATATATATATATATATATATATATATATATATATATATATATATATATATATATATATATATATATATATATATATATATATATATATTTGACATTTTACAACACAAATATATGCAGGGTAAATTTAACCACAAGACAGGCTTTTATTTTATGTGATATTTTTAACACATAAAATTCAACAGGCCCCTAGGCTGCAGCGCAATCCCAGCTGTAGAGCAAAAACTCCACAATGGGAAATGCTTTCAAAAAATGGTAAGTTCTCCTATGGTCATGTTGTAAATGACCCAGGATACTTATCCTTTTCATCTAGTATTGCTGGGGGCTGCAGGTCTCCCTACAGCCCCCCCACATATAAGAAAAAATTGTGATGTCCCTTCCCCTTCTAAGAACATCGCCAAAAATATAATATAGTTGTGAAGCCCTTCCTGAGCATTATGGGGCACTCCTTAAAGGAGTAGTGATTAATAGATGAACAGCTGTGGCTCATAATTTATTATTGACTTTAGGATTATTAAATTTGGATTTTTTGTGGGTGTCCTATCCCACCCAGAACATCCACTGTTTTAATTTGTGTTTCTAAGGGCTGAGTGGAGAGCCCAAGGATCCTGTGACTCTGCCATCTCCCTGCCAGCACACCAGTTTCATGGGGCTGCTCATGAGCAGGCACATTTTTTTCTATGGGATGCCATTGTGCCTACCCAAGCTAATATTTATTTCTGCGGGCCGCAAAGGGAGCCCCTGGGTCCCTGTGGGCACACCGACATTGCCTTTTTCAAAACAAAATTTAAACTCCACAACTATATCCTTTGTTTCAGTGGGGTATCTGAGTACCCACTCCTAGCCAAGACACATATCACTCAGGGCACTAACAATGCACAGGAAACAGCTGGTGAACTACCAGTGTGTAGGGGACTACAAGAGGTTGTGCCCACTTGCGAATCCACAAAAATAGTGCACCAACACAGATCAAACTACAGACCCGTCCGAAGGCACTTTAACAGTGAAAAGCTGCATGTCTACCACCTCGGGCTCCAACTAGACTTGTTGCATCCTGGCTCACACATCCATTAAAAACTCCGGTCTATTTTGTTTTCAGGGGATCAGCACCTTCAGGGCAGTATCTGAGATCAGGTTCTGGATAGAAGACATCCTGAGAGTTCCAGGTATGTCTTCGCCACACAACCTTAAACTGCACCTAAATGTTAAATTAAACAGGTCCTTGATGAGAAGTATCCCTCACCTCTATCTTTTTTAGCTAGAGTTTCAGCTACTGAATTTACACACCAATTGAATGAGAAGGACATGTGCTGGCCCAGAACTTACTAGCTACACGACGATGTAGGATCGTCCAACGTGAACGTTTTATTTGCGTGCTTCAATTCCCCTTGTGCTTACTTATAAGAATTTATCTCTCACGAGAATGCTGGGGATTCAACATTTTCCTCTTCATGTTCCTAATATAGTGTCCCATTAAAACTCCAGAAGCCCTGAAGAAGACCTTCATCGACAATAATAAAGGACCTATAGGAAGGTCGAAATGTGTCAGTGTACAAATTGGTGTGGCCAGGAGTTATCGATAATTACAAAGGAATGAATGATGTAACCAAAAATGGGGATGTGAATATTGACATTTCTAAGTAGTAGTTAAAGATCTCTGACCACTAAAGAAAGGGACACTTAGTACCACTTGGGCTATACCTCAGAGGGTCAAATCATGTACCCCCATTAACCAACATTATAGGACACCGGTATTAATTTTTGTCTATTTTGATTTGATATAATACACTAAATGTCTAACAGTATTTAACGATAATACAAGGTTGTCAATGTTCGTTGTCTGATTTGATCAAAATTTTGTATGCAAATGTCCTTGTGATTCATGTTATGTATACATATTTGCATTATTAATTAAATGTAATATCAGATTATATACACAAACCATTATCTTCTCTTGCTTTGGGGATCACAGTGTTATATGAGTGTATGACACATGGTTAAGTCAGTGTACATCTTTTATGATTTATAAAATACAACAGTAGTCATAAGCTGACCATTAGAGAAACAAAGGTGGGATGTTTTTGCTATGAAAAAAACAAAAAACAATTCAGTATTGATGGTATAGGCCGTATGTTTAGACACACAGTATTTATTGATCCCAGCCCCTTAGGTCCAAAATCGGATCACTCTTTATTAAGACAAATCCAGTGCCCACTGGGGGCACCCCACAAACTGTCCCTGATTAGGGTTTGTGGGGTGAGGCCAGGGGCCCCCGCATCCTCCACTGCTAACATCCATCATGGGTGAAAAGGGCACTGGCACTGCTCCACCCCACAGAAGCATATTTCCTTTTTTACTGTGAGGTGGGAGCAATCAGAGGATGTGCCTCTCCGAGAGTGCGGGCATTGGATTACTTTGTTCTCCTACAAGGTAGAAGCAGAAAGCTACTCCCTCTCGGTGAGAGAAGTTTACTTTTTCTCTGCCTGCACCCCAGGACAATTACTACTAAGCTGATCCAGAGGATGGGATCCCCGGTGCCATTCAGTGACTATGGGGGGGCGTGCATGGTCCTCCTGCTTTTTAATTTGGTTACCGGTCCTGAGGTATGGGTCCCCAGACCCCACTCCCCTTAAATTAATGGTGAGACTCCCCACAAGTATTGGCCAAACTGAGTGTCTAAAAAATGTTGCCATATGTTAGCAGATCTTCCACAAATGTGTAGCAATTTTTTTTAATTTTAATGTTTTTGGTCCCAGTCGGGGTGGGTCCCCACTGCAATGCCTATGAGAGCAGGGAATCTGTTCCGTGCCCCTTATGTCTTTTTTTTAGCATTTTCTTAGGACTTAATACTGAGTTCAGAGTCCTAAAATGGTTGTCATTACTTCCTGGTTGAGGTGGTGGCAGCCAATCAGATCTCAGCAGGAGATCTCTCGGATCCTAGGTATACCGGTTGTTTGAGCATTAATTGCTCACAAACTACTGAACGGATTTACATAAAAACACAAAACACACTCTTACTGCACCAACAGTTAGCTTTCAGTCAAATTTGGTGTAAATCAGCTTAGCGGTTTGGGCTGTAGCTGGGCCTAAAGTTCCTATGAAATAATGGGGAAAATGCGCTTGGGACTTCCTCTTTTTCTCAATCCCCACTTAATATCTCACCTTGAAACTTTCTATGTGCAAACTAGACAAAAATGTGCACATTTTGGAAAGTTTTGTGGCGATTCGCTAAATGGTGCCAAAGTTATTAGCAACACAAAAAAGGCATTTCTTCTTGAAACACGATCCCAAATATATATATAACAGTAGTTGCAAAAAAACTGCAATTTTGGTTCTCTGCCCAGTGCTCATTTCAGCTGTGAACTCTACCCAGAGTATTGCTTTATTATTTATTTATTATTTGAGAAATTTATAGAGCGCACAGCGGCCCCAACGGGGCGTCCCGGCGCTGAAACAATGAAAAACAAAGGGAGGTCATAGGGGCAGATATCCAAATTTATGAGGAGAACAGATGTGTTTTCAGGGATTTACGGAAAACTAATTCAGTCTGACAGGTGCGTAAGGCTAATGGAAGTTTGTTCCAGCACTGAGAGGTACAGACCTCAAAGGTTTTGCCACCGGCCCGAGATCGTTTAAATCGGGGGGTTTCCAGGAAATGGAGGGTATTGGACCGTAGAGTCCTGGAGTTGGCATAAGGTCGAAGAATGTTTTTGAGGTGTGCCGATCCCTTGCCTTTTGAAGCTCGAAAGGCCAGAGTCATGGCCTTGAATACACATCTTTTTGCTATGGGCAGCCAATGTAACTTACGGAGATGAGGAGTAATATGGTGTCTGGCCGGGATTCTCTCAACCAGCCGTGCGGCGGCGTTTTGGACCGTCTGGAGCTTGTGGCAGAGGCCCGCTGTGATACCAAGGTAGAGAGCATTAGCATAATCAAGATGGGATATGATCAGGGCCTGGATCACAGTCTTACGGCAGTCTGCCGGCAGATAGTTGATGAGGCGTTTTATGATTCTAATCTTGGCGAAACAGGAGGTTGCTACTGTTTGCACCTGATTTTTGAAGCTAAGTTGAGTGTCCCAGCGGACTCCGAGATTTCTCACCGAGTCTTTAGGGATGGGAGCTAGGCTTAAGTCTTCTGGCCACCATATACTGGAATCCAAGGGGGATGATGTGTTGAAAAAAAGGATCTCTGTTTTTCCGGCGTTGAGCCGGAGGGAATTGGTATCCATCCAGCTCGAGATGTCCCTGAGACAGGATTTCAAAGGATCAAAAGCAGAGGCAGAGTGAGAATCGAAAGTGAAAAGAAGCTGGATGTCATCAGCGTAGGAGGTAGATTTGATCCCCGTCTGTGCAATCAGCTTGGCCAGAGGGGTGAAATACACGTTAAAAAGGAGCGGGCTCAGGGAAGAGCCCTGTGGGACTCCCCATTTGAGTGGTCTGGCCAGAGAAGAAAAAGGGGGTGTGAAAACCTGCTGTGTGCGGTCCGAAAGGTAGGATGAAAACCATTTCAGGACAGCTCCACCCAGCCCAAGGTCCTCCAGTCTTTCCAGCAGGATTTTGTGAGAGACGGTGTCGAATGCTGCCGATAAATCCAGCAGCACCAACACCGCCCTCGATCCTTGGTCAAGCGTCCACCTCACCGAGTCGGCCATTTCGATAAGGGCCGACTCGGTGCTGTGGCCCGACCTAAAGCCGTGCTGGGAGTCGTGGAGAAGACCATGGGTTTCAATGTATTTCGACAGCTGGGAATGTGCCAGTCTTTCCAAGATCTTAGCTGGGGCAGGCAGGAGAGAAATAGGCCTGTAATTACTGGGATTGTCTGGATCTAGGTTAGGTTTCTTTAGGATGGGAACTAAGGAGGCATGTTTCCATTTGGCAGGGAAACAGCCCGTTCTGAATGAATCATTCCAGATGAGATTGAGGAAGGGGTTGAGAAGGGGTGCATGTTTTTTATAGAGCTTGGCAGGCCAGGGGTCTTTGGGTGAGCCTGATTTGCATTTGGTTAGTTCGGACAGAGAGTCTACTTCTGATATGGTGTCAAATTCGAATAGGGTAGGTAGCTGGGGCGAGGGGGTAGAAAGTTTCTTTTTTTGCCCTGCGGTTTTGGGGAGGGGGAAAGAGGAGTAGATGTCCTCAATCTTATCCTCAAAGAATTTAGAGAGTTTGTCGCAAAGCGACTGGGAGGCAGGCTGAGTACGAGTCAGCGCAATGGGGTTTGTGAAGGATCTCACTATGTTGAAAATTTCCCTAGGGCCATTACTGGCAAGTTGGATTCGGGATGCCAGAAAATCACGTTTGTGTCTTTCAATCATTCTCCGATATTCTTTAAGGGCTGATTTGTAGGTAATTTTGCTGTCAAGGGAGAAGTTGAGTCTCCAAAGGCGTTCGAGGGATTTACAAGAGGCCTTTTTCTGCCGCAGCTCATCAGAGTACCATGGTGCGGAGGGTGTCGCCCTGTAGGTTTTTATGGGTTTGCTGGGAGCTAAGGCATCCAAGGCCTGAGTAATCCATGAGTCCAGATTATCGATCAATATGTCCGGATCGGACGACAGACAAGGAGGAAAGTTTTTGAGGTGTCCCAGGAGTGATTCAGGAGTGATGCAACTCCAGTTTCTACCTGATGATTTAGGGGTGATGGCAGGTCTAGCGTGGCAGGTGATGTCAATCTCGAAAGGGATGAGGAAGTGATCCGACCATATAACCGGGATGGGAGATGTGACTCGGATAGATGGTAGATTGGAACAGATCAGATCCAAAGTATGACCGGCTTTATGGGTAGGTAGGGTAACTGTTTGGACAAGCTTACAAGCGGCTAGCGTCGAAATGAAATTACTGCTGTGGGGGCAGGAATCGTTATCGACGTGGAGATTAAAGTCTCCTAGAGCGGTGAAATTGGCGTATCGTGTGCTAAGCTGAGTAAGATAGTCCGCCAGAGCCAGTAAGTGAGAGACATTGGAATGCGGGGGGCGGTAAATAAGAATTCCAGAACAAGAAGAGGATGGGGAGATTTGGACGTTGAAGGGGAGACCTTCAATGCTGTCAATTTGGTCAAATGGGGGAAGGGAGACCGCCCATTTGGATTTATGAATTAATGCAACACCACCCCCGGATTTACCGTTGGGTCTGTTTGCACAGATGATGTTATAGCCCTCCGGAAGTGCGAGGGTAATGGCGGGATTCGTGGTGTCATTTAGCCATGTTTCGGTCAAAAAAAGCAGATCCCAGTCGTTGTCCCGAAGGGACTGCCAGATGTCAATGGCGTGTTTACTCAGGGATCTGCAGTTGATCAGAGCAGCTCGGAGGGTCGAGGGGGATGGTAGACCGCGTGAAGGAGGGGAAATCAGGACGTGAGTCGTTCTGATAGTGTAGCCAGGAGAGGGAAGAGAGAAATTGCAGACAGAGCAAGCGTGAGCAATGCCTTGAACGTCAGAGGAAGGGAAAAGGCAGATAAGGCACTGGGGGGGTTTCAGAGACAGCAGCTCCTTTCGAGAATAGGTAGTGATCACATGGCTAGGGGGTCGGAGATAGCTACCGGCCCCGGTCGCGTCCTGATCGCGGACGAGCGCAGACGAGCTTGCCTTAAGCGCGCCTTCGGCGCGCCATCGTCGCGCCCGCTGCGCTCGTCCGCTGCGCTTCCGGTATATGCACATGATTATGAAGGTAAAAAGAGGATGGGGTGTGGCCTCGTAGTGGGCGTGGCCAAGTCAGGGCGTGGGAAATGGCAATTAGAGAGAGGGCGCCGGTTTCAGCTTTTCCAGTGCTCGTTTTGCTGGAAAAACGGGGTGTCTACACACAGCAATCGTGTGGAGAGAGGGTAAGTGCAAAGTTAAAAGAGTTTCCAAAATTACAGTTTTTAAAACACAGTGCTACAAACACGATCTAGAATCTGCTCCCGGCTGTGCCTCAGGAGTGTTTACAAAGTTGTCAGAGCGCTAGCGAATCAGGGCGTCTTTTAAGACCTTCGGCGAGGGGGCGTGGCCTCGTAGTGGGCGTGGCCAAGTCAGGGCGTGGGAAATGGCAATTAGAGAGAGGGCGCCGGTTTCAGCTTTTCCAGTGCTCGTTTTGCTGGAAAAACGGGGTGTCTACACACAGCAATCGTGTGGAGAGAGGGTAAGTGCAAAGTTAAAAGAGTTTCCAAAATTACAGTTTTTAAAACACAGTGCTACAAACACGATCTAGAATCTGCTCCCGGCTGTGCCTCAGGAGTGTTTACAAAGTTGTCAGAGCGCTAGCGAATCAGGGCGTCTTTTAAGACCTTCGGCGAGGGGGCGTGGCCTCGTAGTGGGCGTGGCCAAGTCAGGGCGTGGGAAATGGCAATTAGAGAGAGGGCGCCGGTTTCAGGTTTTCCAGTGCTCGTTTTGCTGGAAAAACGGGGTGTCTACACACAGCAATCGTGTGGAGAGAGGGTAAGTGCAAAGTTAAAAGAGTTTCCAAAATTACAGTTTTTAAAACACAGTGCTACAAACACGATCTAGAATCTGCTCCCGGCTGTGCCTCAGGAGTGTTTACAAAGTTGTCAGAGCGCTAGCGAATCAGGGCGTCTTTTAAGACCTTCGGCGAGGGGGCGTGGCCTCGTAGTGGGCGTGGCCAAGTCAGGGCGTGGGAAATGGCAATTAGAGAGAGGGCGCCGGTTTCAGCTTTTCCAGTGCTCGTTTTGCTGGAAAAACGGGGTGTCTACACACAGCAATCGTGTGGAGAGAGGGTAAGTGCAAAGTTAAAAGAGTTTCCAAAATTACAGTTTTTAAAACACAGTGCTACAAACACGATCTAGAATCTGCTCCCGGCTGTGCCTCAGGAGTGTTTACAAAGTTGTCAGTCTTTAATATGAATATGTGATGTATGTGTGTGAATATCAGATTACAACTTTCTAAATTAAGTTCTATTATTGTTATGACGACATGAGGTAATCAGTATTTTCTTCTATTTCCCTCTTGGCATTCATGCAGAAATAGACAACAGCAGAAATTTAGTATGAAGCATCAAAGGGAAAATGATGCAAGTCCAACCCTTTACAAGTGAGAAAACATTGCATAATTTCTGATCAACCTCTCCCCTATAGCAAATCAATACATTTTGATGATTTCAGTGCGAATTACGGGTGTCTGTTTTCTCACTCACAACCTATTTTTAGGTACATATTGCATTCAAGAAACCTTCACAATCAAACATATTTTCAATAGAATTATACAACAAAGATACCTGAACTCCTGTTTCAAATCCATCATTTAGAATTATATGAACATTTAGGTCTGCTAGGAGTCTTCCATTTTTACGGCTGATGCACTATCCTGATTCCTGATAGGAAAGTTCCCCGAAACACGTAGCAATATTACTCCTCCAGTTGTACACTTCTGGGGCTAAGAGAAACCAAGTGATAGAATATGACCTTCCTGTTTACTCTGCTTTGACTTTGGTACTAACACCACTCATAAAAAGCCTAAGAAAGAAAAGACATTACATTTTAGTTTACCTCTTTGCAAGTAACTCAAGTGATCTCTGATCTATTATCCATATTTCCATTTAATATATTATAATGCCCAATCATAACACACAATATAATACAAGGGCTGCTCTAAAAAATATTTCTGTATTATATGTGATATTTTCATCTTACAACTATAATTGATAATGAATGCAATTTATCATACGATTTATATCGAAGCAGATATGATGATTAAGGAAAAGGGACCATCTCCTTAATCACAATATAGATAATTCCCATAATTGTAAATACAATTATCCAGTTTCCACTATAATTGTATTTGTTGCTATGGTTAACAAACGAACCTTGAGGTTTACATAATAATCTGGCACCTGTAGATTTTTTTTCAGTTTCATACAACGTAGAAATTTGGCAAAAGAAAAAATAGACATAACATCTAGTTCTGGCAGCAAACAAGTCCAGGTTTTTTACTTTCCCTTGAAATAATTACTCATCTTCTAAAGACTTGCATGCTATTTATACACAGGAGAGTGCATTATCTCGCATTTATTCAGTATAATAAGTGTCAGATTTGCTAAGGTTATTGAATTTTATTAATGGGTGTTACTAAATAAACTGTTAGGCATATCAGAAAGAATTTTATAGCATCTATTCAGTAACTGAAATCCTCATATGCCGTAAACAAGTTGCTCACATAATGAGTTAAAATCTAAGGAAATAATACTTACTTGGGACCACCCATCAATGAATAAATACATATATATTAATCTACACGTAAATAAGTCTGTATATCTGTGTCTGTATTTTTTAGGGTTTCAGAAATCACCCTATTTGGTCTACCTCAAATTATATTAGACATGCTACACATAATAATAATTTACAAATTAAATACATTAAAGACTTATGACAAAACAATTTCTTTGAACAGGCATTCAATGAAAGACACCTACATAAATTATCTCCAATCCCTTCTGGCGCATTATTAATACTGATAAAACAACAATTCAATGAAAACATATATAATAAGAATCTTATTCCATTTACACTAAACTTTATTTGCTTCGCTAAATAAAGATGCTATATTTCCATACATTGAAGAGAGAGTGTGCTCTATTTTGGTAAAGCTATGCAGAATGTTGAATTCTTCGTAGTCTTAAAAATAGAAATCACAGAAATATACTCTTCTGTTTTTTAACCTCTTTTGGGCTTTTGCTGTGAACCTATTTTGTAATCAGCCATGTGATACATGTGCATGATAGTCCCATGTATCCAAAGTATCAAAAATGAAATTACCAACAGCTCCTTGTTGCCAAGTCGGCTTTGAACTAAAACAGAATATATTTTTTTTAATCTGCCAGAAATCAAAACATTGAGGCAACTCACAACAATACATTAGTTTATAGGTAATGACTGAAGACTCATACATTGCAGCAAATACACATCTCAGTGGTCAAAGCTCTGGATTTGATTAGTTGTAAGCTTCAGTTCTGGTTAACAATCTCAAATAATGAGATATCATGGAAAAATCAATATTTTTCCCTGTGCCTCAAGTTTACTTCTGTATATTGATCTATTTTGAAGACTCAGAAAATGTGGGGTCTGTAAAGTATGTGCTTGGTTTAATAAAAATATGTTGTCATTTAAGGGAGAAAGTATGCAATCTGAAGTCATGGTTGGAATAACAGTTTTGGATGCCACCGTCTACCCCTTGTAATCAAGGGCTACGGTCTGCTGTTGTTACATCGCACATAAAAAAATGACTAGAGTTGGCCAAAACCACATATGTACAAAGGGCAATATATTTGTACATTCTCTTATTAGATTATTAAAATAGGTGCATTTCACTAAGTGGTATTTGTGCCAAGGATATAACAATGGTGTGCTGTATATCATCTCAATAAATTCCCAACACGTTTGAAAAACACTTATTCATGATTCAGAATGTCAACTTGTGACCATTGCTGTGTTTTGTCTACTGTTTTTTGCTATCCTTCAGTCTTTCTTGCTTAGTTTTATCAGTTCACTCCTATATACATTTTACCACCAATTGCACGCGCTGCTCCTGATACAATAATATGGATTTCACATTTCTTTACATAATAGGAAAATCAAAAATTAAAAAGAGACAATCAGTTTTTAGATGAATGGTTACATAAAGGGCGGTAAATATATGCAAGTCCAGAGTACTGGAAATGTTTAACACTGTCTGTACTAGCTATATTTTGTTAGTAAAATGAAAATTAAAGCGCATCAGCTTTTTTACACTGGAATCTCATATCCTACAAATTTAACAAAATCTGTAACTCTGTTTCAAAATGTTTTGCATTGCTTGGAAACAATTACTTTCATGTTGTCACAACATTACATTAATTGATTCAGCAAATAATGAGGACTTTTGTTTTGCTTTTTATTGTCTATATATATATATATATATAGTCATGTGATCAAGGTGCTTTTTGCACCGAAACGCGTCATGTTGGTTTGGTGGTGAGCAAATAAATCACTACTCACGAATTTGGGTTTGCCTCGTCTCTTCTCTGCTGCTGCATTGCTGCAAGACGTCTTTATGCCGAAAATATATATATATATATAGATTTATACTAATATATATATATATATATATATATATATATATATATATATATAGTGTATGTTAAATCAAATAGAAAAGTTTACTTTCTATGGCAAGCGCAGTACATTGTTCATAAGAGACTAGTGCTGAATCAAGGACATGACTTTTTTCCCACAAGAGAGTGTTACTTGTCTCCTTCTTTAGGTGTATGGTTGGGCACATATAGGTGTGAGATATGTGTGATGCCTAGCATTTATCTGGCAATTCAAGGAATTATTTTAGCCTATACTGCATTTGAATGAAATGCTAAATTTGCTTGATAAGTTGAAACATTTTGAAAATACACCTCTGCTATATGATCTATTCAGCAGAGTTCTGCATTCTGGTTTCACGCTGTCAGAAGCTGCTTTCTTTCACAAACATAAGCTGATGTTTTGTACCGCCATTATGTTGGAGAAATGGGGTCACATTGAGCAATGACTAGAGCATCCAACATTTTGGATAAGGATTCCTTGGTTCACTAAAACAGAAACATGCCTTTTTTATTCCATAAAGACATGGGTCAGACAACTAGGATTGGCCTTTGATGCTTAATGGTTGCCAAGCTAACCATTAAACCGAAAATTGCAAAGATGCAATAAAAGATCTGTATTGTGCACTACAACTCAAGGGACCTGCCTCTGTGCCTCCAGTTTGCCAAATTAATCTTATCACCTTCCTCAAACTCAATTTCTCAAAGTGCTCCTAAGTGAACCGAAATTAGGTGTTCATCGCTTTAGATACCTCATATACTATAAATAGGTGGAATATTACATAAGGTTTCTTTTAAGTTTTAAAATGTGTCAATATTAAGTTGGCACATGTGAAAGTGATGTTGTACAGCCCGGGAAATTATTGAAGATAGTTTACAAACTTGTATACTAAAGATTATCAAGCTGCTACAAAAGGCCTGAACAGTGAGACCAAGAAGAACTACCTTCCCTTTTGATTTCCCCTCACAATACAACGTGACTCATGCTGAACAAGCTGTGCATGATGGAGTAGTTGAGGTGAAAAGAATATATTGTCTGACTTGATTTTGAAAACAAATAACACAAACAGCAATAAACAATGTTAAATAAGGTGAAAAAATATGATTCCGTTTTTTATTATAGTTTTAAAATGTAGTACTCCATTGCCTGTATAAATTATACTTGTAGGTAAAAATGTAGGTATCTTTACAAGTGAAAGCGCATTACATGCCCTGTCCCTCTATATTTGTACCATTACTTGACAAGGGCCAGGGCTTGGAATGTCTACATACGTAAAGATACTGACATTTTTACATATAGAGCACCATTTAAACTAATATATTTATTTACTAAGTTATAAAACGTTTGCATCAAAAGAGTGTGTGTTGTTAACTGCATGCCCTATTATGGCTGATTTTACGTACAGTAATTGGAAATTCATATACTTTATGCATGTGGTGTGCCATAAGAGAAAGAGCTTGACATAGTTGGAACACAAATTAAATTCACTGCAGCCTACCAAAATGTTGTTTAAAAATGTAAACTTAGCATTTTGCTTTTGAAAATTGTTTTGAGGAGGCATTTTTCAGTCCAAGTTTCATAAGAAATCAGTATGACAACAGCACAGAGTTATCTAACATTAGGAACACATAAGGAGTTAGAAAGTGTTTCCTGTCAGAAGCGCACACAATGTAATGAGAGTAATGTGGTGCGCAACTGGAGAAGATTCTGTTCATGTACAACAGACATCATTTCCGCAAATAATCCTATGATATCACCTACTCTACATTCGATTTTTATTCTGGAATGACATTGAAAAAAGGCTTTCACAAGTTATGAATCATCCTACTTCACAGAATTCCATAGTCATCCATACCATATACAATTCAGTGTGGCATTTACAAAATAGTGAATTTTAGTAAATTTTGTTGAGAAATGTTTTGAATTCAACTTATTTTCTTCCACTATTTAATCCTGCTGCCCGCAGTAACTCAGGCATAAATATTTTTATAATGGACAGTCAATAAACAACGTTAGTCATGTATATAAAATCATAATATGCGCGCATGTGAATAAAATTCTGCTGGTCTTTAAACCTACTTGCATGACATATTTAACGCTAATTGTTAAAACTGTTTTGTTCACTTAAGTAGTGGGTCATATTTGAAAAGAAGGACACCAAAAAGAAAAACATTTGCTTTAATTTCTGAATGTACCCTGTACCCTGAACTTCTAATATGTGCAACGAAAGGAACACAATGGAGAGTAGAATTAACATAAGAATAATATCACTTATCTCAATTCAAGGTTTAAGGCATAGTAATTGAATAGGTAAGGAATTAAAAGAAGCTGCATATGTATACACATTTTTAGTACCAGCACTGTGTTCTCAATCTAGATAATAAATTGGGGAAGCTAAATAATGGCATAAATAGGACATTGTTACTGATACAATAATGAAACAAGTGGAGTCACTCTTGGTTGCCAAAGGCCTTCACAAAAACGTGGAACTGAGTCAAAGTGTTAAATCACAAAAATAAATGAATTTACATTTTAAAAGGCGGATACAAAAGACACTGTTAATGAAAGATTCAACATATTTTAGTAGTTATTCATATGTTTCTTCAAGGAATGCTTAGAAATGTCACCAGTGTCACTCAGTGATATCACTATGAATGTAAGGAGCGCACAATTTAACAAAATCTTCTAATAAATATATATGACAATGTATGTTTAAATACTCATGTTCTTTGTAAATTATGTCATTGCAGATTGCTAGTGACAGAAATATGCCACATGATGCTGCTACCTGATCATGAAGTGCTGGATCCTGTTCAACCTACTTTCAAGCAACGTACTGCAGCATGTGGAACGCTGACAGATTAGCATTAAGAAACTTGGATGCAGAAACAGCATGTCAGAATGCCTTGGCATATGACAAAGAGCCGCAAATGGATTTAACATTTAAATGTTTTAGGAATAGAATCTGTTTTCAGGCAACGACCCTTTCTGAGACCCTGCAGGCTAGCTAATTTCCAGCTTTGAATTCACATAGATCCAATCACACACTGAAAGACTGTAACTGTAGTTAAGCACAATAAAATATACGTCACATCTGGGAAATCAGACTATAGTACACATTTTCATTTGTAATCTTTCTTTTAAGGCATTGTTGTGAAAGAAATACAGGAAACTTGGTGACTGCCTTCACTTTCTTTTTATTAAAAGGTTAGATCTGCCTGGTAAAAATTTTAAATTACACTGTACATCTGTATCACATGTTCAAAGCGGTTTGCTTTCCCTTTGCAGGTACAGGATCTTTGCTACAGAGATTAGCAGCATTCTCTCGCAAAACACTATCCCTTTCATTTGAAAAATTCAATTCATTAAAAAATATCAACATTTCAATTTGAACTTCATGGAGAAGAGACTTTTGAAAGTCAGAAAATGCTTTTGGTGTGAACAGGGCGTTTTTGTTTGCTTGCATTAGGCGATCCTGCTGTTTTATATTCTGTGCATATTGAATGGAAGACAAGATAAATTTACATCTGTAGGTAACTTTCTAATCAACCATGTGTAGTCGGTTTGCATTGTAATTATACATTACATAAAATGGAGATTGAATTGAACTGGGGTATAGTATTAGGGGCCTTCATTTATCATGTGGTGCAACATGACTGATTAAATGTTAATGGGAAAAGCTTTTGTGGCTACATAAAGTATCAAAGCAGAAACAAATGTTCCACAGGGAGGGTTAGCCATATTAAACTTGCCTACAGTGATGGGCTACCGTTAGACAGCCTTCTACCTATACCCAGGACTAGCCATTTACACAAATTCTACTCTAGGTTGTCTTCATCTAAAACCACACTATGCAAAAGTTGACAATGCAGAGGAAATTCGCTTTTACAAGCTAAGATATGGCTCAGGGTTGAAGATGTGCCATTTGCGATATCTCTACAAATGGTTTGTAGTCCTGGATGTAACTGGCTAGGTAGGCGTTCATAGCTCCTTCTGTGTACGTTTAACTAAAATAGTTAAAACTGCCTTTCTTTTAGTCTTGCATGATTTTTCAAGCCAACAAGGGCTAGTCACAGAAATTAGATAATCACACTATTGCATCATGTTCATTGAATCTTAAAGGCAGACTTTGCCATCAATTCTCCTGCAGACCACAATGTGTCAAAGTAATGCACTTTGACCAGCTCGATTTCTAATTGAGCACGAATGACCAGCAAAGGGGACATTTTGCTAAATACTACAAATTTAAGTAAAGACTGCCACTTAAAAGTCGAGCCAAAGTATGCTCATGTAACTATAAAGGGCAGGTCATATTATATCACAAATATTGCTTGATAAAATAAATATATATCTGAAAAATGTTTCCACTTGTCATAGGCTTGCATGAGGAAGTGTTTTATTGGGGCACGTCTCTGTATGTTATCTGCACGTGAACATAAATGTGCACATACAGAATACTTTTTCGATGGACATGTGCAAAAAGTAGAATGTCTAAACTAGTCCAGATTATGGGAACACAGCAAGGACAAACGCTTCAGCCTTATTGCGCTACTGTGAGATTTGTTTACCTCCTATGTCCAAAGGCTAATAACTTAAAAGTGGAGGACAATAGAGTAGAAATGAGCAGGTTGTAAGTAGTGAAGACTCTCACACTTTTCCACCTTATAAAATTAGTCTGAGATATCTTCATATGTCATTTTTTGTGGCCTGTGAATTGGTCATGTTGCCACCAATCTGACTTTACTGTCTACATGCAATACATGTACAAATTATGTAATTTCTTTTTCCAGCCTGCACACATGTGAACCCAGTATAGATTCAAAACCTGCATGTTGTTTTTGTACGCTGGGTGTCTTTTCAATGAAACCATAAGTTTGCAAATAAGAGCAAGCACATAAAACCAACACACATATTAGTAACTTAACAATTTTGCACAGCAAAATATATGAGAAAAGGAAAAATAACTGTAAAGATTGTTTTATATTTATTGTGATAACCTTTGCTTTCCATTTTAAAAGACAGAAAGGGTATAAATCCCTGAACATAAAATTTTACGGATTATTGCCTTTAAGTATGTGGAATTTGTGAATTACAGAAAATCCAGTTCTGAACCACAATACAACTGTAAAAAAATCTGCATCATCTTAAACTGTGCAGTAATGCCATTTTAACTGCATAAAACTGTATTAGCGTTCTAAACATGTTTGCAATGATTTCGTATATGCTTATAGGTTATATCTTAGTGCAATTCAGTCCCAAATACTTCAGTTTTGAAAAACAGAAAAACATACATTTTGAATGTAAAATACCCCCATAAATATAAACTGGGGTGCCCCTTTTTAATACTTTGGTTTTCAAATACAGTCAGTGGTATAGCAAGAACTACACATACCCAACTTAGATTTAAGTTGCAAGCACATGCTGCATAAACTACTTTTTTAACAGCCCGTTTCAAATTCTACCCCTTTACATCACAACAGTAAACGATTTAGTGCATCAATCTTTAAAAAAAAAGCCTACATCTAAACAGATCTAACTTTTTTTCAAATGTTTCTATAACATTCCTTTATCTGTAGCATATACATTTTAAAATGGCCAACAGATTGTAAGAAAACTAAATCAAATAATGGTCTATGAGTAGAAACCCATAGCATTCCACATTTGATAGAAACCAAATGCAAAAAATGGGGCAGATCTTTAAAAAAATAAGTTTTAGACTGTTCAGGCAACATGATGGTGTTTGTGCCATTCTGAGCACTTATTCTTTTCAAACACGCTTCAAAGTTCCTTATTTTCACCACATTATATTATCAAAATCCATATCGGACATCTTTTGATAAAACACCTTCAGTGCATTTAAATGGAAGTCTGGGGATTTTGCATAACTCAAAACAGTTCAGAAAATATAGATGCAATGTTTCACAGAGAGGATCTGAGTTGCACTTTTTTGCTTTTAAACAAAAAAAGTGATGAGGCATTAAAAGAAATGAATGTCATGCCATTCCAGTCTCCAAATAGTCAATTTCCCAAGCAAAATGAAAACAAAGAAAAATTCTCAATAATTAGACCGTACATGTCCAGCATGCAGGGCTTTTTTTTAATAATATAATGTCTCCTTTGTCATAAAGTCTTTTCTTTCAAACATTTAAAGTCCATTGCTGCTAACAAAAAAATAGCAAGCACAATGCATGAGATGAATATGGTGTTGTAATGGGAAAAAAAGTCTTAATTTTGGCAGAACCAGGGCCAAAAACTCACATGTACACCGAAGGCTTGCTGCAGACTTGGATTTGGCAGGTTGATCTAGTTTCTAGTTCTTTTAGCACATGAGGGGCTAGAAGGGTGTGAGCCCAGCAAGCTGCAGTCTACAATTTTCACATTCTGCAAGCTCGAAAATCTGTGAAGGAGAGCTCGGGAGGTCCACTTTGTGAGGTCAGGTTGGTCACACTGAGAGGTCTTGATGGGCACATATAATGTTCAGTGTAGCCCAGGGAAGAGCTGTGGATTGCTCGCTGCGAGACTAGGTTACCCGGATCAGGGTGGCCACGCGAAGTGCTCAAAAGGTGGCCAGACCAAGGTGGCCAAATTAAGTGCTCAGGGTAGCCGAACCACTGTGGCCACATGAGGGGCTGAAGGCGGCCACATGACGATGTCAAGATGGCCCTATGGAGAGATGAGGAGGGTCTCGACGTGAACGAACAATATTTGTATCATTTTTTATTTTTCTTTAAGAAAGTTAGCTCAAACTTTATGAACTTTAGCAGGTGGCAAGTTTCAAAAAAGAGCGTCAAGTGACCAACTGAGTGCTGTGGCTGGTTGGATCATTACGAAGCAAGCCAATTAAAAATAAAAAAAAGTAAGAAAACAAACAAAAAACTGTCATGGTAAAAACTCAATGTGAGAAGCTTAAAACAGCCCAACAACTCAAAGTATTTTAGGTTGTTTTATTTTTAGTTTAATTTTAAAAAAAAGTTATGGAAAAATTCAGAAGTGGCAAGCTTGGCTCTGGATCGAACCCCCAGCCAGGGTGCGAAGTGGGCACTCACATGAAATACTCGGGCGAGGAGGGGTTGTCGGTGCTGCTGGCCGAGCCGCGCTCCCGGAAGCCGTTGCTGAGCAGCTTCTCGTACTTGTCCTTGTAGGCGTCGCGCTCGCGCAGCAGCCGGGAGATCTCGGCCTTGAGGTGCTCCACCTGCTGCAGCAGCTGCGTCTTCTCCGACTCCAGGACGTGGCGCTGCTGCACTCGCTTGAAGCGGCAGGACTGCGCGTAGCCGCGGTTCTTCAGGGTGCGCCGCTTCTGCTTCAGCCGGATCACCTCCTCCTTGCTCACCCCGCGCAGCTGCCGGTTCAGCTCCCGCACGGACATGCTGACCAGCTGGTCGTCCGAGAAGCGGTCGTCCAGGTGCAGCGAGGACCCCCCGCCGCCGTGGTGCGAGTGCAGCCCGGCCAGCAGCGACCCCCCGCCGCCTCCAGGGGGCTGCTGCTGGCCGCCGCCCGGCTGGTGCTGGTGGTGGCCGCCGCCGGGCAGGTGGTGGTGGTGATGGTGGTGATGGTGCGGGGCGCCGTTCTGTGCGGCAGCGGCTGCTATCACCGCGGACACCACAGCCGCAGCCGAGCCCATCTCCTCCCCGGCCATGGGACCCCCGGCGCCGGGGAACTGCTGGCCGCCCCGGAACCCATCGTAGCCCTGGAGCTGCTGCTGTTGCTGCTGGGGCGGCGGGGGCGGGTGGTGGTGGCCGCCGTTGCTGATGAGTGCCTCTACCGCGTCCTCCGGGCTGAATCCGAGCGCCTCGGGGTTGAGCTGCTGCGGGTAGCCGGTCATCCAGTAGTAGTCTTCGAGGGGGCTCTTCTGGTCGCTGCCGGAGCCCGGGCTGGGCGCCGAGAAGCTCGGCGAGGGGGGCACCGAGCTGCAGGGTGTGCTCATCGGGGTGGACGAGAGCGATCCCCCGGCGATCAGGCGGCCGCACTGGCTGATGATGCGATCGCTCTCCACCGGCTCCTTTTTCACTTCAAACTTCATCAGATCGAAGTCATTAACATATTCCATGGCCAGGGGACTAGTGGGCAGGTCGGAGCTGGCCATTGCCAGGTCTGATGCCATCCCCGCGCTGCTGACAGCCCTCCAGGAGGGGTGCAGGGGGGCAGCCACCAGCGCACCGCCGGCCGGCTCCACTGGCACTTTTGGGCGCTTTTTCCCCTTTTCTCCTTCAGTCTTTGCGGAGTCTTTGGAGGGCTCTCAGGAAAGGCTGGTCCCCCGGCAGAGCCTTTCGCACGGATGCATCGGCGCTGCACTTTCCCTCCCCGTGCAGTGAAGGCTGCCTCGAGAGCTGCAGAGCTGGAAGTTCAGATTTTGTTAACACTTCATGCCTTTTTTTTTCAACCCCCCTCTCCTCGCGCCTGCAAAAGTTGCCAGGAGAGATACAGTTGCAATAGGGGCGGGCAGAGGAGAGGAAAACAAGTTCACGAGGAGTGAGGAAAACAGCGAATTGCTACAAGAAAGCCCAGGGTTATTTTAAAGGGATCCTCCAACAGGAGAGTTTAAAAGCATTGCTGAGTTTTATAGCTGCTGTGACGTCGGGTTTCAAATGGGAAATTGACTCCGGCTCGGGGCCAATGGGCGGCCGGGATCTGGTCATTAGCATAATGCTCTAGAAACAAGGAAACTTTCCGAGCTGTCGATCAGGGTCGATCAGCTGACTGTCAGCCGGGACCTGCACTTGTTAACCCTTTCGGGGCGCTGCATCCGCACGCGCCGTGCACCCAAGGACGCCAGGGGACAGGGGGAGCTGTTCTCCTGCATCCTAAAAGTCGACGCACTATGCCTGCCTACACTTTACTATGTGTTCCTACACGCACTCATTTATCACTTTATCTGGCAAACATATGCGTTATTGTTCCTCTGCACACGTACGGATCTGAACACTATAACTGCAGTCGGTTTGATTTGCAGCATTTTTATATGCAGGTTTCGTCGTTTTAATAATGCATAGTGTCTCTACGTGTGATTTGGGGTATTGTGTGCCCATACATCGGATTATGTGCATCGAATTTGCAATATAAACGTGGAAACACTCTTTACTCGCAAATCCCATTTGAAATACGAATACACAGCTCACGTGCCCTCCCAAGACCACATAATTTCGAATGGCTCCTCTATGTATCATTTTGTGTGTCTTTTGTCTGAGGGTTCTGCGAGGTAGGCTCCGAAAGCCACCATGTAAAGGAGTCTGCCTTAAGAAGACTGGCAGCGCTCCTGTGCGTGCCCAGGTCGTTAAGTGGTTAATTTAAAGCTGCGCGCCCCCATAAAGCTCCCCGCGATGCTACGGGGAGGGTTCAGGGAGGTCGGAGCCAAGTGCCTGGATTTAGGGCGCACTTGTCCTCTGCGCACTGCCCCCTGGCCCAATTAAGAATAGGGTAACATTGTTCATTTTGAGAGCACTCCCTGTACTGGCCCGCACTCTTTGACGCTCCACAAAGCTGAGGGACGTCTCCCTGCCTGCCAAGGGTGAACTTGGCGCTGTGCTCCCCCAAGGAAAGCTACTTCTGAGCACCACAGAGCCGAGAAGTTAGTTTTTCATAGAGACACTGTCCTGCACACTTCACGTTTAGAGGCTGTTGCGAAAGCAGGGCAGCCTCTCACTTTCACAAGCTTCAAAGCGCGTCAATATTGGCCCGGAAGAGGCTTTTTTCCTCATCTAAAGGTGTTTGTTGATATTTTGCTGTAGAATCCGGTTTGCGTGCCCTTTTGCAGAATACGTGCTTTGGGGTCTTTGCCTATTGGACAAACCAGTTCTGTGCACATTTAAGACTGTGTAAAGTCTGAGCCCGGTTTGCTTCGTGTGGGCTGCTTTGCACAGACGTGTTTTGGTGCTTACATTGCTTGCGAAAAGGACCATTAGTTGCTGGTTGTGTTCACCCTGAGATAACCCAGACCCCCTGCTTCGCTGCACAAACACAAGTGCATAGCCCTTCTCTGTATAGACGCACCCCACGCTGACACATGGATGAATGTTCCTCGGCTGTTACAATTTTGGCAGGTGCCTTACTTGCTGAAGTGGGAGCTGGCCTCGGCAAAGACACCCAAATTGTTGTCATAAACAGAGTAAAAGGACAACTGCTTAAATAACAGATTGTTCTGTTAAATGTCGCAATAAACATTAGCTTTAGTGTTTCTTAGGGTCAGACGCACCTTTGTGTGAGCCCTCTCACCAGTGACAGGATCTAGAAATGCACCTGGAGTGCGGTTTTTGGAGGGTTGTGTGGTACTGGCTCCGCTTAGTTAATTTCATAAAGCACGGCTGAATGCCGTCTACCCACCCCTCCCCCGTGTTCTTGTAAATCTTCACAGCAAGAGATCCTGCCTGCAAAAGAGCGAGAAGACAATATTCTATTGTGTCCTCGGCTGGTTCACGCCTCCACAGCGCCACCTATTGGCCGCGGATGGGTTATTGGTCCCAGTCCAGGCACACAGCAGCCCTGCAGTTAGAGACGCCGAAGTTAGTGCACGCTGCAGAGAATGGGACTTGCTGTTTTGTACCGTAATGCAAATCTTTTTCGACTGCAGAAAAAAATAAACAAGAACATATTTAGTCAAGGTACAAAAAGGCAAAGGCCGAAACAAGCAGCACGTATATTAAATGTTCAAGTGATCTGTCAATAAAAAAATACTTTTATATAGCCTACTTCAAAAAATGAGACTGACATATATTAATATATTTGCTCGTTTTATACTTTCATTTTTTTAGCATATTTTGCAGTTTTGCAGGAATATCAAGAGTTGAATTTGTGCTCGTTAGGTCGCCGGTAAGGAAGCCTCGGTGTCGCGCTCTCTAAAGTTATTTACGTAAAAAATAGAATAGATCTCTGAACCTTGTCTTCTGACAGACTTCGTCACACATTAAACCGGCAACTTGGACATTGCACCTCCCCCCCCCACCCCCCACGCCGTTCCTGACAAGTTTCTAATTATAGCCGATCCTTCGAGCCCGTCTTCAGGAGGAAGAGAAACCCTCGCCAGTGTAAGTAAATCCGGACGCCGCACGAGTCGTGAATGTTCCTTTTGTTGGGGGAAAAAACAACAGTTTGCTGCAAACCGAGGGAAACGCCTTGCGTTTGGAATAACGTGCACCTGCTTGGCAAACCCAGAGTCCATTGAATAAAATATGTTGCATGTTCTTTTGGTTTGCAAAAAAGGCATTGACGGTGAGGTGGCGTGGGTTAATTTCTGTAAGCAAACCATAGGCGATTTTGTGTAGCCAATCGTTGACGAGAATGATGTGTTTTATATAGTGCTTCATATAGGTTGACCATATTTTGAGAAGTAAAATCTGGGGTAGGCCATACATAAAAGAAGCACTAAAGCATTTATTCTCTCGCCTATATCTGGCCTGTCCCGGTTTTGGCGTGGCCTTGTAAATACAGACCCATATATCTATGCTAGGCGTCTTGTTTATATATGACTCTAACTTGTGTAAACTTAGCTTTGTAAATGTGCCTATATATGTGCATTTATGTGTATATATATAATATCTGAAACATATTTATAGAAAACGATGCTTGCATGATTTTAGCTGTGGCAGTACCTCCAGACTGCGACCCCTCCCCCAATTCTCCCTCCTCCTTCCCACTCTCACTTTCTGCTGGGAGCGGCAGCCGATCTGCTTCTGTGCTGCCTGACAGAAACAAATACATTACTTACATTGCTTCATACTTTGGATGTGCCTCTCAAAGGAGAGCAAAGCATACCTTTCATGCTGCTTTGCTGGACGTCCTGACGTTTGCCCCAAAAATTGGGACATGTACTTAAAATTAGGAAAAGCATCCGGACACGGGGACAGTCCTCTGAAAAGCGGGACTGTCTTGGAAAATCTGGGACGTCTGGTCACTCTAGCTTCATGCCGCACTGCCGGTTCTAAGCACTGAAGAAACAGGCCCTTCTATTCTCTTTTCGGTACACAATTAACCAACCTCACAAGGCTGAGCTGGCCTTGCTAGCTTCTTGACCTGAAATTACTACAATTGTTACTGCTAACCGTTCATCTCACTGAGCCATCTGCCATATTCTGAAGAATTCTAAAACTGCTAGCAACAGCGCAGAGATATCCCTTCGGGAATTGACTCAGGCGCTTTACAAGCAAATAAATAAATAAATAAATGGTTGAAGCGGGGAAGGTATATTTAGTAGGCCGAGCCCTACATATGGGTTTGTATATGCATAAGTAGGAACCTTGGTGTTTTCAGCAGAGCTGTCCCAAGGGTCGTCATCAACAGTGAGATGATAGATCACTCTGTCTGTGGGGGCACTTCGAGTACTGGGGTGAGACAACATCCCTTGGTTCACCTTTAACCTTTTACAGTTGTGTTTCATACTGTATGTGTCCCACTTCTCCCTGGGCTTGCTGTCCTTAGCACAACCAAGACAAGACACGGGAAGCCATATTGGGGGAAGCCTTAAAGCACATGGGGTTTCAAATATGAGTGCACCTGCAGACAGAGATGTTCCTGCAGTTAACATCCAAAGTTAGTGACAACTGCCACAACGTCACAGAAGTCAGCAAGAGCTGTCAGAAAAGTCTGTTTTGCACAGTCTTCCTAAAGGAGCTTTACACTGTGTATAGAGTTTCAAATGGGTAACAGTGAATACTAGAAACCTTGTTAACCCCTTCGCTGCGGCGGCTATTCCGCCGCAGCGCTAAGGGGGTGGGGCGGCCGGGTGGCGGTTCCGTGCTTGTGACGAAACCGCTCCGTCACGGCTCGCGGGTGAGCTGTGCTTGTGACGGAACGGTTCCGTCACGAACCCGCCCGCCCATTATTTCGTCAGCGCAGGCGCGGAATTGGCGCCGCGCAGGCGCGGCGAGCGGGCCGTGACGGAACCGTTCCGTCACAAGCACAGCTCACCCGAGGCTTGTGACGGAACTGTTCCGTCACAAGCATGCAAGGGGTTAACCCTGGGGTTCTGAGCGACATCAAATAAACAGAGAACAAAGCTCAAGTTGACTATCATGTCACTCAGAACCACAAAGTGAAGAGCATCCCTGTTGTTCTCTGTAAGCTGTTTATAATATGGCAATATGTATGGACAACCCAAATCATCTGCCCCTACATTCAGCAGCTATAGAGGGTTAGAGGCCTCATTGAGGAGCTATACACACACTGCCTTCCTCTGCGTCAGCTCCTTGTCCCATGGTAAACCTGGTGTCTAGTCACTCACCCCACTCCCTAAACAAAATAATACCTGGCATCCTCCACCCCCATACCACCCTCAGTTTTGGCCTAGCCCCCAAATGATTAAAAAAAAGTCCAGTGTGTTTTGCTACTCTCCCACACCACCCTATCCATTTACCATCCCACCCCACCCAAATAAAAAAATATGATTTCCTGTCAACCAATCCATGTTTTTAATAATCTGCCCTTTCCACCCAAATATAGCAATATAATTCCTAGTTTCCTGTCATTCGCCACTCTCTCTGCCATCATTCTTCTTCCCCACCCAAATCTGTGCTCTCCGCTCTCCATCGGTGGAGAGAGCCAGCATTGCACTGAGGGGCTCTGAGAGCCCTCCCAGCATTGCCTGGAATTCCTATATGACCCAGCGACCTTGCAGAAACAACTTTCCCCCCACTATTGCCATGCCAAAGCATCAAACACCAGATTTGTAATCTGGTGTTTACTCTACCAGCTCTCAGCGGGAGACATACAAAACATGGCACGTGTGATATAGGCAGCAATCAGCTGAGATGAGCTCCATGGACTGGCTCTAAGTGATGTGAAAGGCAGCGGTGCTGAAGCTGCTGCTGTCTATGATGTGCCCCAGAACATAGACATAGACGTGTGACTGGTAAAACAGAAAAAGAAAGGTGTCCGAGTGGCCTCGGATAGACAACGAGACTGAAGGCCGAGTTGCCTATGACGTCACTCTGAACTGTGAGGTGAAATACGATCCCTTTATAGCCTCCTTTTACATTTCTGTGTTATGGATGTGTCTCATACCTGTGCTCTACAGTGAACTGGCTTTGAGAATTTCGAAACTGCATTGCTGTCGTTGCTATTTAATATTTCTAAACACACACATAAAACAGTAGAATGCATAACGAGAGGTATGAGAAGTCCGTGAAAGGTTTCTTAAGTCTTTTAGTTTTTTAGTCCTGTCACTTTAATTTAAGAAAGGTCATTTGTTTTGCTTTATTTTTGTTACTTGTCTGCTAAACGTAGTTTAGCAGGTAAACTTTGTTATATAGGAGCGGGGGAAACCAGCTTTGTTTTTCACTGCAATTATGTATTTACATAGAAGAACCGGATTCCAAAAAGGCTGTTCACAACTGTAGATGGCTGTGGGATCCATATATAATACCGTTGCTTTAAATAGCATATGCCATTGTACCATTTACATTTTCATAATGTTTGGGTTCCCTACATGTGTTATTACAATAGCTCTTATGTTTCTTTATTATTTTTAAAAAAGGATAGTGCAATGTTTTAAAATGAAGTACTTTAATTTTGTTTCAAGATCTAAAAACAGGATCAATTGTTATTAATTGCTTCCTATTTTGTAATTACATTTCTTATAGTTGGTAATTATCTTCTTTTAATTTATTTGTATTACTGTCTGTGAACCGATACATAAAACACAACATTTAGACACAAATACAAGAAGTTAAGACTAAAATAATTAAGAGATCAATTTGACAAAGTTTATACGATCAAACCGCAATAGCATCATGTAGCAACCAAAAAAGCAAATTCTACACATTAATTAATTATATAGGGTTATAATTTCAAAATAGTCAGTAAGCTGTTTACATTACCTGTTAGCAAACTACGTTGCTACATGTGGGCACCGAACAGAAATACTGATTTGAACCCATTTCAGTAAGATAAACTACATCCCCTACAATTCTAGATTGTTTGATATAGAAAAAAAAGCTCTTAATAGGGACAGAATGCACACAGTAAATCCAAAAGTGCAAGGGGTACCTGCTAAGATAAAGCAAAATAAATCCTGTGTAAGATTTAAGATATTAAGATGTGCGGTACAATAAAGACAAGTGTGCCATATGTTGCCAATTTGTATAGCGTAATTACCTCCCCAGAAGTTTTAACCACTAAGGTTTCTAAAATGGACATTATCCATTTTTTTTAGGGATGTGCGAAATTCACGAAATGTACTTTCATGTAATTACGTGAAATTATGACATTATGTGTAATTACACAAAATGCAAATCCATCGTGTAGTGCTATATTTTAGTGCAAAATGAGCCCTACCATCAATGTTCGACGCAAGAGCGCCTTTGTGCTAAAAATAGAAGCCAAACAAAAAAATGAAAAGCACAGCAAACAAAAGCTGTACATATTCTGTTCACATGCATTCGTAGTAAATTTTATAGCTAATGGTGCATATGCAGATTTAATGCAAATTAAACAGAATTACCCAAAGTGACATTATGGTTGAATTTCAACTGAGAAGCATAACCTGAAATTGCCAAAATTAAATGAATGTTGCTTGAAAAATGTAAATTATACACACGCCTATTATTTTTGTACTTATGGCAGTAGGGGAAAGGGAATTTAATTTCTTTAGGTTAGGTATACATTCTTTTACTTTTGTCTTCAAATAGATACATAATTTAAGGCTCCGTTGCTTCTGTTTTAATTGCAAGTATGGCAAGCCCTCCCTCGTTTTTAGGAAAGAATGCCCTGTTAGATGCTCTTTCTTTGAAATATTGTCAAATCATATTAGTGAAAAAGTCCCAGAGCTGTAGAATGTGAGTGGGAAAATAAGTCAAAATTACTGTAATGTCCTGTACAAAGGGAAGCATATGTTATGTTACTGGGCATTTGTAGAGCGCCAGGCTACTCCTGGGAGAGTCCTTGCTTGCACACATATGGATGTGTGGATGGATAAAAGCGGACAAGAAAATGAAGGGGGAGCAGAAAAGAAAATTATTTCTATGGCTGCCCTGCTCAACTAGAATCTTCACCTAACTCAAGCCTATGAGGTGGATGCTTTAACTAAATGCTCTTGGAGATTCCAGTGCAAAGATGTATGACTTACAATATAGATTTTACATTACGTGCAGTAGGCTTAATTTCTAATGGATTGAGTTCTGGTGACAAAGGTTCTGCTCTGAAACCTGCTGCTGGTCCTATCAAACGTGGGCGCACTGAATACCAAGGCTGCACAGTCTTGATTCTAGCTCATGCATTTAATCCACAACAGACACTCTTTGCTTCTTTATCTTACTCTAACAGGTGCCAGCGTTTTCTTTTTATTACAGGTTCTAGGTCTGTCTCTAATTCTGTCTTTCTGCTCGGTTTTCTCTCTTCCAGAAAAATAAGTGCCACTTCCTAAAAAGAAGTGCACGTTGCCCCCATGGGCAACCACCGGCTCAAATGAAGCACTGACACACAGCATCATCTTACTTCTGGATGAGTTGCAAAACATTTACTATAACTTATGACCCATGTTACAATGAACCTTTTCTGGGTAATGTCAACTAAAACAACAGTGCAGTAAATTCATCAGTCCTAAATGTACTTTATTCGGCTGTCATCTGTAATCCCTGTCTTGTAATATCTGCCTCCAGCTTCAATCTTGGAGCGTTCCACTGATACCATATGCAGCTGTGGTTCACACTTATTGGTAGCAGCCCTCCACCCACCTTCTTTCCTGCCATGTGCTTATTGATTCGAGCGAGGGTCAACCAGTAACCTGAGGCAGTGACTCTCTGATGGCTGGTGCAGGTGCATAGAGGCCCCTGTATCAGCCATCAGACAGCTTCCAGGCCTGGCAAAATGGCGACCTTGACCTATGAAGCCTGTGATGAAACTACACATCCCCATCTGTGATCCCCTGCAGTATCACCTGTAAAGGCAGCTGCAGCCGGTTTAGGCATCATCCCTGTAGTCTTCAGAGCTGCACTTCCATATACCATCATCTTGCCCTCTCCTATCATGTCAAATGTAGGGTAGGGTCAGGAACCTCAATTACCTAACCTCATTCTGTGATAAAATGGGAGAGTGTGAGGGAAAAAATGCAGGAGTCTAAAAGCTGTCTCATGTGGAGGCTCCAGTTTTTAGTTTCTTTCTTCAGTACCTGAGGTGGTAGTGGTGCCTATTACAAGGGTCTATCCCTCACCGGCAGCTGAAGCAGATGGGCACATAACGGCTAAATGTAAGTAAAAACAGATCTCAAATGTGTGTATTCAGGTATGTGAGCGTTTTGAGAGAGTATCTTTATGTGTCATCATAAGTATTTGTGATTGTGTTGGTGAGTGCCAGTGTTGGTGAGAATGAATGAAATGAAATGAATTAAATGAATGAAATGAAATGGGATTTATATAGCGCGTGGCTGCCCGGGAGCGTCCCAGTGCTGAGATTGCAATTAACAACTGAGAAGAAAAAACGGAGGGGTAGAAGAGGGGAGTTAAAGTTATTGCGTGAAAAGGTAGGTCTTAAGTAACTTTCGGAATTTCATGTAGTTTGGTTCAGCGCGCAGCTGGGTTGGCAAGGAATTCCATAGTGTTGCTGCTGTGACCGAAAAGCGTCGCCCTCCCGTGCGGGCCTTCTTGACTCTGTGGACAGTGGCCAGGTTACCCTGGGAGGAACGCAGGGACCTGTTAGGTTTATATGGGTAGAGCATGGTCTTAAGCATGGGGGGGCCCTTGGTCTTGCAAAGCTCTGTGAGTAGTACATAGGGCCTTGAATATGATCCTTTCACGGATCGGTAGCCAATGGAGAGCCTTTAGGGCTGGTTTAGCTGATGCTCTCCGAGAGGTGCCTGTCAGAAGCCTTGCTGCAGCGTTTTGTGTTCGCTGAAGAATATTAATAGTGGTTTCTGGGGCCGCCAAGAAAAGGGCGTTGCTATAGTCTAATCTGGCTAAGATTAGACCTTGAATAAGCAATTTTTGTGACTGTATTGGGAGTAATGGAAGAATCTTCCTGGCAGAGCGGAGTAGGCCCACACAGGTACCAGCCGTTTTTTTGGCCTGCGTTTTCAGAGAGAGGTCTTGCTCCAGCCAGAAACCCAAGCTTTTGAGTTCTGTCTTGGGTTGAGGAAGGGTTCCTAAGCATGATGGCCACATAGCAATGGGGAGGGATGTTGTTTGGTGTCCCAGCAGCATAAGCTCATTTTTAGAGCCATTTAGTTTAAGCCTTGAGTCACACATCCAGTTATGGATTCCTTCAAGAAAGTCATGGAAGTTTCTAAGTTTGTCACTTTCTAAGGAGAACGAAACAACCATTTGGGTGTCATCAGCGTATGTGACGGCTTTGATCCCAAAGGGAATGACCACATCCTCCAGGGGGGCCATGTATATGTTAAACAATGTAGGGCTCAATGAAGAGCCCTGAGGAACCCCACACTGGAGGGGGAAAGAATTGGATCGCACATTCCCTTCACAGACCTGAAAGGATCTGTCCTTAAGGAAGGATGTGAGCCAACATAGTGCCCTGTCTCTCACCCCTAGGTTGAGGAGTCGCTGGATCAGGATCTTGTGATCCACCGTGTCAAATGCAGCGCTTAGATCCAGGAGGATCAGTAGAGCCGATCCTCCTGAATCCAAGATGCATCTAGCTTCCTCGACCACTTTCAGAAGAGCGGTCTTGGTCCCCTGACCTGGGCGAAAACCTGTTTGTGAGGGGCGAAGGAGATTGTTGGATTCAAGGAAAGCCGACAATTGCTGATTGACAGCCTTCTCTGCAATCTTACTTATGCCAGGCAAAAGAGAGATTGGACGAAGGTTGGAAAAATCTAGAGGGTCAAGTCCGGTTTTTTCTGTAAAGCCTTAACTATTGCTTGTTTCCATTTGGGGGGACCACTCCTTGGCTAAGTGAAGCATTTATAAGGTTAGTGGCCAAATGCGAGATGGTAGGTCCGACTTGTTTGATGATGTTAATAGGGGCTAGGTCATTTGGTGAACCACTTTTCATGCATGATAGGGCATTCAGGAAGTCTTCATTGGACAGCTGGTTGAAACTGTCCAGGGTTGGGCCAATGGTTGAGGGCCGCAGGGCAGCAGGGGGATTATTGTCAGATTTTGGTGGGAGGGTTTGTAAGATGTTTATTATTTTATTCTGGAAGAAGTTTGCTACTTGGTTGCACCTCGCAACTGTGGGTTCCTGAATTGAAGGGGGGTTGGGAATTTTAAGTAGCTCTTTGACTATTTTATAGGTCTCCCGGGACGAGTTAGAGGCAGATTTAATTTTTTCTTCAAAGAAGGAGGCTTGGGCTGTTTTTCGGGCTGATTTATAGGTCCTCATTGCTTTTTTGTATTCCTCTTTGTTGAGGGGATCCCAATCTTTCCTCCATTTCCGCTCTTTGATTTTACAGATTTTTCTTAGGTTCCTAAATTCTTGTGAATACCATGGAGATTTGAAGATTTAGCTTTTTTTCTTTATATTTTTCCTGGGTGCGATTAAATCCAGGGTGGAGGTAAGCCATCTAGTGAAATTTTCGTCTGCTTTCACGGGGTCGGGGTCTGCGGGAGGGGCAGAGTGTATTAATTCCTGGGTCCAGTTCTCAAATGAGAGTTTTGACCAAATTCTATCCTGCTCTCTAGAAATTTGAATTTGGGGGGTGTCTAGATTGGTTTGCCATGTGAATGGAATAAGGAAGTGATCAGACCATGGAAGAGAGAGTGAAGGTAAAATTTCTATCTTAGGGAAGTTGGCGAAAACTGGGTCTAAGAGGTGTCCTTTGGCATGCGTTGCCTCTGAGTTTTTTAAGTAGAGGTCGAATGCCTTTAATTCTGAAATAAGACCGTCACCCAGGCCCTCGTCACCAGCCGACTGGACTACGGCAACGCCCTCTACGCCGGCACCACCGCCAAGCTCCAGAAGAGACTCCAGCGGATCCAGAACGCCTCAGCCAGACTCATCCTCGACATCCCACGAACCAGCCACATCTCCGGACATCTGAGAGACCTTCACTGGCTCCCCGTCAACAAAAGAATCACCTTCCGCCTCCTCACCCACGCACACAAAGCCCTACACGACCAAGGCCCGAGCTACCTCAACAGCCGAGTCAACTTCTACGCTCCCAAACGCCACCTCCGATCAGCCAACCACGCCCTCGCCGCCGTCCCCCGCATCCGAAGAGCGACTACAGGAGGAAGGTCCTTCTCCTACCTGGCCGCCAAGACCTGGAACTCCCTCCCGACCGACCTGCGCCTGACCCAAGACCACCTCTCCTTCAGGAAGAAGCTGAAGACCTGGCTGTTCGAGCAGTAGCGGCACCCCCCCCCCCCAGCGCCTTGAGACCCTACGGGTATGTAGCGCGCTTTATAAGTGTCACTGATTGATTGATTGATTGATCACTTGCAATTTTATCTGTGCTGTCCTCGAAATGGAGATTTAAATCTCCTAGTAGGATGAAATTGGAGGTCGAGGTGCAGGAGGAGATTGTGGACTCTAGCAATGATCCGACAACATTTCCTAGACTTCCGGGCGGACGGTATATAAGAATACCCGAGAGGGATTTGTTAGGAGTGATTTGGAAGGAAAAGTGGACGCTTTCGCAATCCTCAATTCCTCCCTCTTGTATCCTGCATGTAAGGGTGTCTCTGTGCACGATCGCTAAACCACCCCCTTTTCCCTTTGTTCTGTTCTGGTACTGTATTAGATAGCCGTGGGGTAACATGTTGACAATATCTGCCTCGGAATGAGAAGTCAACCAAGTTTCCGTGAGGAAAAGTATGTCTAGCTTAATATCTTGGATCAGCAAGTTGATCTCTATGGAATGTTTAGATGCAGATCTACAGTTAAGCAGAGCAAGGCTGACATATTTTGGTATATGGCGATTAGCTTTCCAAATGGACTCACCCTGAAGCGAAGGTGGTGGGATGAGGGGGGAGGCTGCCGTGCTGTATTGTAAAAGGTGGTCTCGTGAATATTTGATCCGGTGATTACGTAAAATGGGCATAGTGGGTGGCCCTGTGCCCGGCCTGGCCCGGACGGGCCCAGACGGGCTTGCCTCTGGCGCGCCCGCTGCGCGGACGGAAATAGGGCTTCATTTTATAGCGAGTGGGCCCAAATCGCCCAGCCACTAGAGCGCTGTCCAGGCCCCGTTCCAAGATGGCGCCCGTAGTTCTGCGCCTCGAGGGGGATTGCAAAAGTGACCGGGAGCCCTGAGAACGGCTTCGTATCAGGCAATTGATTCTGCTGGGAGAAGCAGCTCACTGCGGTCGTCGGGGGCAATTTACACGTAAATTTTACACCAAACACGATAAAATGCAATAATGCCAATATTAAAAAGCGCAATTCGTTTTAAAGTGCAGTGCTTAAAAAAGAAAGTAACAATTGTTCTGCTACTGGAATTCTAACCTCCCGGCTTCCGCCTCAGGAGTTTGTGCAGTCAAATAATATGGGAAGGGACAGTGAGAGGCTCTTTTATAGCGAGTGGGCCCAAATCGCCCAGCCCCTAGAGCGCTGTCCAGGCCCCGTTCCAAGATGGCGCCCGTAGTTCTGCGCCTCGAGGGGGATTGCAAAAGTGACCGGGAGCCCTGAGAACGGCTTCGTATCAGGCAATTGATTCTGCTGGGAGAAGCAGCTCACTGCGGTCGTCGGGGGCAATTTACACGTAAATTTTACACCAAACACGATAAAATGCAATAATGCCAATATTAAAAAGCGCAATTCGTTTTAAAGTGCAGTGCTTAAGAAAGAAAGTAACAATTGTTCTGCTACTGGAATTCTAACCTCCTGGCTTCCGCCTCAGGAGTTTGTGCAGTCAAATAATATGGGAAGGGACAGTGAGAGGCTCTTTTATAGCGAGTGGGCCCAAATCGCCCAGCCACTAGAGCGCTGTCCAGGCCCCGTTCCAAGATGGCGCCCGTAGTTCTGCGCCTCGAGGGGGATTGCAAAAGTGACCGGGAGCCCTGAGAACGGCTTCGTATCAGGCAATTGATTCTGCTGGGAGAAGCAGCTCACTGCGGTCGTCGGGGGCAATTTACACGTAAATTTTACACCAAACACGATAAAATGCAATAATGCCAATATTAAAAACCGCAATTCGTTTTAAAGTGCAGTGCTTAAAAAAGAAAGTAACAATTGTTCTGCTACTGGAATTCTAACCTCCCGGCTTCCGCCTCAGGAGTTTGTGCAGTCAAATAATATGGGAAGGGACAGTGAGAGGCTCTTTTATAGCGAGTGGGCCCAAATCGCCCAGCCACTGGAGCGCTGTCCAGGCCCCGTTCCAAGATGGCGCCCGTAGTTCTGCGCCTTGAGGGGGATTGCAAAAGTGACCGGGAGCCCTGAGAACGGCTTCGTATCAGGCAATTGATTCTGCTGGGAGAAGCAGCTCACTGCGGTCATCGGGGGCAATTTACACGTAAATTTTACACCAAACACGATAAAATGCAATAATGCCAATATTAAAAAGCGCAATTCGTTTTAAAGTGCAGTGCTTAAAAAATAAAGTAACAATTGTTCTGCTACTGGAATTCTAACCTCCTGGCTTCCGCCTCAGGAGTTTGTGCAATCAAATAATATGAATAAACGAGACTGAGACTGAGACTGAGAATGAATGTGTCTGGGCAAGGACGCTCAAAATTCTGTGCAAATCACTTAATCGCCCCGTGCGTAACAAAAATGAATGTGTCCATCTGTAACATAACTGGTGCTTATCTAAAGCACTCTGATTCTGGGTCTAGTTCACGCTATATAAAACTCCACAAAAGAAAAAAAATGTGAGCAAGAATGAGTGTGTGAACATATGTGAGAGAGTGTGTATATTTGGGGGCATTTGTGGAGAGTGAGAGAATTAGTGTGACAGTGAGTGTAACTGAGAATAAATGAGACTGAATGAGCGAGTGATACTGTGAGTTAGAGTATGCGTGTCAGTGATTAACTGAAAATGGATGTGAGGCAGTGTGAGTGAATGTGTGTGTGTGTCTTATGCTTGGAGTTTGCTGCTGGCCCTGGCATGCTAGTGTAAATGTTTGGCCTACGAAGGCTTCCACAGCAAAATAATGGCATATTGGAGGTCGTTTGGAGGCATAATGTTGTCACCGGCACTCCTTATGTTATTCTTGGCATAAAGGACATCCATGAGAAATTGCTTGTGTTGGCATACTGGATGGAATTCTTGGTATAAGGAGCACCTGTGGAAAAATGCTGATGTCACAGTTGAGGTAAAGCATGGCTTATGGGAAACACCTGTTCAAATCTTGGTGCTGGCTTAATGGATGTAATGTTTGCCATTAAAGAGGTCTACCAAAGCATATAGGAGGCAGACAACCATTTCAGAATGTGGTCCCTGAGACACTAGAGAAAATGTTTGAGACATGAGTCAGCCAAGATAATCGGATGCAATCAGTGGGAAAATTCTGTCACTGAATTTGTGAATTGAGACTTCTAAAGCACAAAAAATACCATAAAGGTCATCCTGGTTCTCAAAAAGAAGATCAGATACACGTAGTCAGATGTTAAGGAAACGCCAAGTTTTTAGCATCCTTTTAACTGAGATGGGCAAGTAGTTATCCTTGTATTAGGTGGTAAGGTATTTCAAAGGTTTATATCTAGAAAGAAAAGAAGTGGTCTCCCAAGCAAGTGATGAAAATGCAAGAATGAAAACTAAATTGGCTTAGGAGGAATAGTGGAAGTGGGTAGGGCAATAAGCACAAAACGTATGTCTTGGGTAACTGGACTACTGTTGGCATGGGTGCAATGAACAATGCAAATAATCTTGAAAATGATTCGTTTCTGAAAAGGATGATCTTTTAGATGCAAGGAGGCCAAAACGCCTGGAGAAAGATTCAGAATCAGATGAGTGCCTCATATTTCTACCTTTGGACTTAGGGGGATTCTTCCAGCAGAGCAATGCTGCTGCAGGCTGTAGTCAATACCTTCTTAGAGAGGTGCCCCTGAATCACATTTGCTCATGCAGACAAGAAAGTATCAGGAGCAACCTGAATTTTGGCCTAGCGGCATTGCACCATCTTTGGATCAACTTAGCAGGTTGATCCTGTTGCCCCGTCAGTTCTCAGACAAAAAGTTGGCAAAAAATGCCTGCATCCCTTGATCTGTTAGAATGAATACACATTGACACCAGCCAATGGTCCAGGACCTTGGGCCCAGCACTTGGGGTCAAGATTCACTCCAGCAAAGGCCAGCAGCAGGGTCCATGGCAGGTCCCGTCAGAACTGGTCATTTGGGAGAGCAGGAAAATTCCTCCTGAAGCTTGTTGTGTCCCTGTAATGCAAAAAGGTCAACATCATGATCCTTGAAATCAACTTCTTTGTCTTTGGAAGAAGAGAGAGATCAGTACCATCCTTTAAAGCAAGTCAAGTTTCAAAGCTTTATTCGACAGCATTGTCATAAAAGCATTTTCGCCCTACTCTATACATAATAAATACTATTCTAAGTTACAACAATTAAAATACGCGTTAAACATAAAGTGCATCCTTTAAAGCTCTTCTCAGGCCACAGACAGGTCAACTCCTCTTCTTTTCTTCCACAGATTCAGAAGTGACCTTAGGAGGGTACTGTGGATGCCATGTTTATGCCCAATGCCAGCCTGAGGGAACTCATGGCAACTCACTAACAAATGGGGTAAATGTTCCCAGGGTGATATTAGCAACTTTTTTCTGCTCTTCCTGTATGTTTCACAGCAAACAATTCTACAGTGTAGCTCTCTGCCCAAAACATCCATGGCAGACCCTTTCCTCCCCTGTGCAGGGCTCCTTTGCCCATCGTTGAGGTGTGGCCAAATAAATGAGCAACCCCGTCTCTGTGGTTACTCAAAACCAATTCCAGGGGCAGCTCCTCTCCCACTGGGCTTGGTGTTTGACTGGCTAGCTGGCCAAAAGATGACAGCAGACCCAGGTGCTTGCTACGTCTTCCTGTGACATGTTCAGCCCCTTTGAAGTTAATTAGGGTTCCTTTGCACAGCCAAGATGGTCAGCCTATCAGGGAAAACAAGCACCTCCTCACACACAAGACCTTTGTATCAGCTATAGGACACACCTCATCAGGTGAGCTCTATCGCTCCTGGGTAGCAGTTAGAGGCTCATGGACTGCTAGAGGATGTAGCTTTCGAAAGGTGCCTGTTTTCAAATGAATTTTATAAATGTGACCATGCCATTGAATTCGACTTGTATTAAACATTTTAAAAGTCCAAACATGATCTCTGTAGCTGCTTCATAAGCAGAGATAGTCAATATTAAGTTTAATATTGTATACTCATGCTTTCATAGGGAACGTGTTGCATCCCACTTGTGCCATTTAAATTACAGACCTGGGTCCTCTGTGGTTCTATATATTGGGGACTTATAGGTAAGTTCAATATGTCAATCAGGTATGCCAGTTTTATCATTTTGAAAGGCGAAGCACAGACACTTTACCGGATAGCAGGAGTAAAGTGCAAAACGTTGTACATCTTTCAAAAAGAGTTAGGGCAAATATCTGATGTAGCAATTGAATAACGCAGGGTTAATACATGGTCCCTGTGAGACCCACAGCTAATGGAAATGCCTGATGAGCTAAAAGTAAGATTAGAGACAAATTGAGATCTAGTTAATAGAATAAAACAAAGCCATACCGATGGACTTCCAAGTGAAAGATATTAGAGATAAGTAAAGGGTGCAATACAGAATTGAATGCTGCAGATAGATCGAGAAGGAGAAGCATGACAGAACTTTCTTGGCCTACGATCACTGTTAGATAGTCGCTATATACTGGGAGAATTTGATACTGTGTGCAGGACAGAGAACAGATGATCTGGGTCAAAAAATGAACTGGATTCTACGTAGTTATAAAGCTGCTAATTTGTTCTCTTTCCAAAAGTTTTGATGGTAAAGGCAGGATGTGATGGGGAGGCACAAGGCTCTGCACATCCAATGACTGCCTACTTTAACTACGGCCTGAACTTCCACTAACCATCAAGATGACTATGCTCCACCTCCCTTTCACTTGCCAATACTCCCTGAATCTAATAAAGCAGACGTGGAGGATACTTCTTCTTCCACATTGCAACAGAGACCTTGAACTACCTCCCAACACTCCTCCAGACCATCACCTCACTTCCAAAATTTCGAATGGCCCTCAAAACTTGGCAGTTCAAATAAGCCTCCGGGACCTGCAAGCGCCTGGATTAGGGTGACCAGACGTCCCGGTTTTCCCCGGACTGTCCCCGTTTTTGGAGAAGTGTCCCCGTGTCCCGACACTTTTCTCCAAACGAGTCAAATGTCCCCGTTTTCGAAAGGTGTCCGAGTTAAACACACAAATGTCCCGGTTTTTCATTGCGTGTGACATCACTGAGATGAGCGCCTAAGCAGGAAGGGAAATCCTGTGAAGAGAGACGTTTTCTCTCGGGATTTCCCTTCTTTGTCCACGCAGCGCCACCTACACTTTTTCTGACTTCCAAGAGGTGCCCGCACAGGCGTGTTCAAGGATGTTAATCAGGAGGGGTTGAACCCATCAGTAGGCAGAGTGGAGCTGCAGGGCCTCCAACAAGGTGTGAAACAGCAATGCCTAATTAACATTCAAATGGTCTTTTAAAGACCTGTGAAACATTCGGGTGTGGCTGTGTGTGCGCCCGGGATCGGTCTCATCCGGGGCTGACGATGGGGGGGTGGGGAGGAGGGGGGTGGGGCTGAAGCCCGGTGAGTCCAATGGGTGTTGCGTGCCTGATCAGGCCTCATGTGCACATTAGAGGAAGGGGAAATCGACAAATGTCTAGTCAAACCTGTAAATACACAGCTCAGCAATTGTCAGTTTTTAGGAGAAAAAAGTAAGATTTAATTTACTGGAACGAGTAGGTGTTGCATTTTTTGTGAAATATACTTTCAAACAGCAGGCTGTTACTGAGTACACTAATATTCTCTTTTAAAACGTATACTTGCTCAGCTTAATTGACCATTATGTTAGGGATGTTCAGTGAGTTATTCTGCAGCCCCACAAATGACTTTCATCTGGTCGAACTGAATAAAGTGATGATTTGAAGCGCTTTAAAAAAAAAGTGTTGCAAACTGATGCTCCTTATAAACTTTTGAGTATCTTCCTTTGGACATTTACCAAAATCGTATTTTACGGATTCAACCTAATCATGGTTACCACCTGAGGAATTTATTTGCACATTAATATAATGCATGAGGGATTCACCAGTGAGGACACTGTTTAGCCGAGGCATACACCTGTATGGAGAACATCCTGCAAGTTGATGAGTACACATTCTGTGACACCGAGACAAACTGGCTTTCTTTCTTACATATCCTGTATACGGAACACCCATGAATTCCCTATGTGACATGCAGTGTAACCTCTTGAATTAATTAATTTATGTTCTCGAGTAGCCCATATTGTGAACTGAGGCACAGAAAAGGAAATTAAGTTACATTTGTCAGCGCCAGTCGTCTGCTTCCAAAGTATGCAGCGAGGAATTAGATTGCATCTTGTATAATTTCCATCACGCTCATTTTCAAACGTTGTGCCTGCTTACATCCTGCCCTTTTCTTGAAAAGTACGTAAGAGCAAGTCATGCGTAGGATCCCACAATCCGGTCAAGTGAGGACAGCCAGGATAACAACACAGGTCTTCTTAATCCTACAGGTGACATATCCACTAAACCCCATCACCTGAGGTGCATTCGTGAGAACTACGCTGATACCCCCACCGCTAAATTTGTTCCACTCAGGCTGCAACACAACAAATACACACCCTAGCGAAAGAGCACAGGTAGTGATAGGGCAAAATCCAGTCTGGTAGAGAGCAGGTATAATGCACGCAGCACCAATGCAAGCATCACACACACGCACACTTGCCTGGCAGCATGTGCTGTGGCGGTGCGCTTTTCTCTTATACAGCACAGGCTCAGCATAGACAGTGGCACTGTAAGCTTCCTTCACAGATGTATGTACACCCAGGGTCCTGCTCAAGCAACCTGTGACAGTGTGAGTTTCCTTCACAACCTACAGGTTCTGCATAGCTAGTGCCCACTCGGTCTGTGGAGGGAGCTGTTATTGTAGTCCCTTTTCTATGTCCATGACAGCTGTCAAATAGTCCTACTTTTATGTCGATGGTTACTGCAAACCGTAGTCCTACTTCTATGTCTATGACCTGTCCCCGTTTTTTGTTTTGAGAATCTGGTCACCCTAGCCTGGATACCCTATTGGGTGATTAGCCGCACTTTATAAATCCTGAGTGATTGATTGATGGATAGTTAATAAGTACAGAGGAGTCATCAGTATGTTTTTTTTATGGGGTGACCAGAGTATCTGGAACAGTAACAGAAGTGAGAAATCTATTACAAGACAAGGGTCTAGAGGAGAGGCTAACTCAATTGAGGCAAAGAAAGTGTTCTTTGAAAGACTGTTGTGAGAATTCATCAGGCGAAGATCCATTGGATACAGTAGAATCAAGAAAGACAATAAATTCTGTGGGTGGCTGTGGAGCAAAAATAGACTGAATTTTATTTACATTACCCTGGAAAAAAATTGTACAAAGAGATTTGTGCAGCATTCCTAGGTGACAATGATATTGTTATTGGAAGCCGAGGGGTGATGAAAACGTTTGGCAATGGGAAATATTTCTCAAGAATTGTTATTAAGAGAAAACACCATTTTACTTTCAAATTTGACAATGCATGTGGAGTGGATATGGATTACTTCTAGATGCATTCACGGGCTTTACAGAGGTGCTTAGACTAGTGTAGTACCTCCGAATTACAGGAGTCAGAGAGAGCTGTACGACGAGAGCCATGAATGAATGAATGAATGAATGAACAGTAAATGTATAAAGCGCAGACTTAGCCCAAGGGTATCAAGGCACAACAGAGGACTAGTGCACAGCCGAATAAAGATGATCAAATCACAGTTTGTGTAAACAGCCAGGTTTTCAAGGCACTTCGGAAAAGAGAACGAGACACAAGGCTTGATAACCCATCAGGAAGAGAGTTCCACAGCTTAGCAGCAGCGGTGGAGAAGGCCCTGCCTCCCCATCTAACCTTTTTGTACCTTTGTACTACCAGCAAATTCTTGCTGGCAGACCTAAGCTGCTTGGTAGGGACATAGCAGTAAAACATTGCTTTAATAGCATCAGGGCCTGCACCATAATAGGCATTATGGGTCAAGCAAAGAGTCTTAAACAGAATTCTACAGTCCAGAGGCAACCAGTGCAGTGAAATGAGGGAGGCTGAGACTGATTGGTACTTCGGTAAGTCCATCACCAGCCTTGCTGCCACATTCTGCACTAACTGAAAGCGACGCACCAGACCCTTATTCATGTCCAGATAAACTGCATTACAGTAGTCTAGTCTGTACATTACCAGAGCAATAACTGCCTGTTTTCGGGATGCAAAGGAGAGAAACTGGGAGATATTCCTAAGCAGCCTTATTATGCCAAAACAGGTGGACACAGTTCTACTAATTTGTAAGTTCATAGACAAAGATGTATCGACGATAACACCTGGGTTTTTCCCATGAGATACAGGGGAAAGGCAACTGCCCAAAGTGTCAGGCCACCATCCATTAGACCAGGTATCCTGTTGGTTGCTAAAGATAAGGATCTCTGTTTTTTTCCCATTCAATTTAAGATAGTTTTCCACCATCCAAGCTGAGACTGCCTGCACGCAATTTTTAAAATTTGCAGCAGATTCACTAATACTGTTAGTAATGGACACCATGATTTGAGTATCGTCCGCGTCTGACAATAACTCAAATCCAAAGGATCTCACTACTCCAGCCAGTGGGGTAACATAGAAATTAAAGAGTGTGGGGCTCAAGGAGGAGCCCTGTGGCACTCCACATATCAACGAGTTGGAAGTTGAGTAAAAAAGACCCATTTTTACTATCTGTGCCCTCTCACTGAGAAAAGAGGAAAGAAGCCACAGGGGTGTGCCCCCAACCCCTATCTCCTTGAGGCGTTCTACCAGCCTCAAAGGAGACAGGGTGTCAAATGCTGCGGGAAGGTCAAGCAAGATCAGCAGGGTAGTATGCCGTGCATCAACCTGGACCCAATTTATAAAAAAAACGCTGTTAACGCTGATTCAGTGCTATGATGGCTCCTAAAGCCATGCTGTGCACAGTCAAATAACTGATTGTTCAGTAAATCAGCATTAAGATGAGAATTCAGATATCTTTCCATAATCTTAGCTGGGACTCGGAGTAAAGAAATGGGACGATAATTTTTTTGTTCCAGGGGATCCAGAGATGGCTTTTTTAAAAGTGGTCTAACCACGGCAGTTTTCCAGAGAGTTGGATACTGCCCCTCAGTAATGGCCATATTAAGTACTGACGTGAGGTGGGGAGTTATAACCTCCCTTCCAAGTTTTAAAACTTTTAGGAGGCATGCATCCAAAGGTGACCCATAGGTGACCCCTTCTAATAGATGATCCGTAATTTCAGATGGAATGCAGGGAAGGTGAGTAGCTTCAGTTCCTCTTCCCTAGATAGTGAAACATTAGGATCAGTTATGGAAATAACAGACATAGCTTTTCCCAGCATTATAGTGCTCCAGCAGGGAATATATATCTGTGATCTTAGTAAGAAGAAATTTGCCATTCTGTCACAAAGTTCTTGAGAACATTCAGTTGAGTCAGCAATGGGAGGGGAAATAAGGTAACCTTAAAAAGCTCTCTAGAAGATTTAATAGATTCAGTGATCCTGGAGTAATACAATCTTTTTTCCTCCATAATGGCCGCTTTAAGCTCTGTTTATGTAGCTCTCTACCCGCCGGTGCCAGATCTATGCGCCAGATCCTTTCTTGTTTACGGCAGGATTGTCTCAACTTTCTGAGATTGTCAGAGTACCATGGATCAGAGGGTTTTTCCTTGCTACATAGCGTTTTGTGATGGGAGCCAAAGTGTCTAGGGATCCTAACAACCCTCTAGACAGTTCCTCTGCTGCTAAATTGACATTTAAGGGGTCAGAGAATTTGGGCGAGATGAGCGAAAACAGTGACGGCATCCAAGAAGTGTTAAAGTTCTAATGAACTGTATTAATGTTGACCCTGGCATGCTTGTTGTCACCAATTTAGGAGAGATTTGGCAATTTGATGTGCATGTGATGAAACGTGAACGGTACTAGAAAGTTGTCAGTCCAGGTGGGGAAGCAGGGGAGAGAAATTAAGTGTACAAATTATTAGAGGAAGGGCTTCATTAAAATTTGTAGAATTTCTATGGGAGGTATTTAAAAGGAAATTGAAGTTGCCATGTGCTGTAAAGTTGATTGTTTCAGGGATTATGGAGAAAGAAAATTGACAATAGCAGTGATAAAGTTGGTCCTCATGCAAGGTGGCTGGAAACAAGGGCATCTGAAATAGAACAGATAGGGCACATTTTAAGACTAAACAGGAGGAGAAGGGCCCATAGACAACAGAGGAAATTGACACACTTTCATGAGAATGAAAACCTAATGATGATGAAAAAACTACATCTCCGGTTTAGAAGGACGGTCAAGATGTAGGCTAGAATAGACCAAAGGAGTGGCTTGTGAGATAACAGGGACTGAGCTGTCATGTAGCCAAGTTTTGGTGAGAGAACAGGACATCCACATTATGGAATGAAATGAAGTCAAGACTATCACAGCAGTGTTTAGAAAGTGATCTAACATCTGGCAAGCAGCTGGGAGGAGGGCTCCAGCAGTGCATCCTGTCATATTTAGCATGAGGGAGAATCCATGACAGAATATTTTACTGACATATTAGATGCGAATTTTAACATGGGGTCAACTATGGTATATGGAGATGTTCAATGGCAATATTTTTGCCCTGGCATGTACACTTCTTGGCATTAGGGCTACCTGTGGAATATGGGGATACACCTGTGACAAAATTCTGGCCCTGTCACACTGGAGATAATTACTGACATACACGTGGTACCAGCTCCCAAAAAAATGTGTCAGCTCCATGGGAGCATCAGGCTTCATTGGCTTGGCACACGAATACAGTACTAGAATGTTTAAGGGGGTCTTTTAAGAAGCGGTGTCTTCTGAGCACATTTATGTGAAAAGGGTGCTTTCAAATGTACAATTAAAAAAAAATCCTAACAACATTTCAGGAGAAAACACCCCAGCCCTGTTCGAAACAGCCTGTCTCACTTGAATTCTGACCAATTATTACACCGTACCATTTTCATAGGACACTAGCCGCTACTAACTGTGTGATTTGACCATCTCTCCTCGTTTAAAAATTCAAGAAACTGAAATGTCCTAGTAACAGTGTTGGCACATCTCCTGCAAAGAAACGCAAAGATTACTTGTTTTTCTGTGAACGATTACATCACTTCAACAAATAGTTGATGTCACAGGAAGCATGCTTTTAGAATCACTTGATTAAAAAATAAAATCTAAAGTGACAACACCAGCATCGTGCACTGTAAATTTTTAAATAGATTCATATCTTAGAAAGTAAATAGTTATTAGTTACACAATATTTTATTAAGACGAGATTGTTGGTAGGTTTGTTTTAAAACTTACTTAATCAATATTCCATAAATCGTTTGGAATAGGTCTGTTCCCCTCGAGTTAGTTGCACCCCTTTTAGTCCTCACTTCTATTTACAAGCCATGGGGTGTTGTCTAGAGATAGCTAGAAATTACATTTCCAGTGTGGAAACTCTACTCCAAACTGCAGTCATACCTCCCTCGACTACTTTCAACTCTCATGGTTGATTCCTCCTAGTGCCTGTCCACAGAGGCCCACAAGGCAGAGCTGAAAAGAGCTTCTTCTGAGATCATGGTTTTAAAGCTCTCCGGCATTAGACAGTGAAATGGGTGCACGTGTCCACCATGGCTCAGATACAGAGACACATGGACAAATATAAACAGAAACAAACACATGGTACTTTTAGAGGAGCCCCACCTCTGAGGCTGTTCTGTCAGGATGCCAATGAATTATGCCAGGAGGAAGTTTTAACCAAGGGCATTGATGTTCACTAACCAAACTACCACTGATGCAAGTCATGGGGGCAGGTCACACAGAGGTCAGAGATGGAGATGCCTGACCCTGAAATCACTTATGGAGGAAACACATAGAGGATACTAAGGCAGCTGCCTTAAGGAGCTCAAACTAAAAACACAGCTGGAGACCTCTTACCTCAAATAAGGGTGGTGGTGGGGATTGGTACACATGTAAAATATCTCACTGTTGGGGCACTACTGGAGGAAGCTCACACTGGGAACACTGCACTAGGAAACTGTTTGGGGGTACTGCTGGAATAGGATGACCCAGAATAATGCTGGTAAAAACTCAAAGCAGGCCCAAGAAACTCAAATGGCACCACTGGGGTATTTTACGCAGGAAATTGCAGGAGGAAGGCACTGCTGGAAGGAGCCGCAGGCAAAGACACTGATGGATAGTTCTAACTGTGGGTCTTGCCGGGGCACCTCACACTCATCATCACTAGGGGAAGCCCATGGAGGTGACCCAACTGGAGCAATCTCAGACAGAAGGCAGTAATGGGGGAAACTCAAACAGAGGGCATTAATGGAGACCGTTCAAACAGAAGGGGCAACTTGAGTAAGCTCACAGAATTACCACTGATGTGAGATGTTTGTTGAGATGGAACAGCTAGATGATATTCTCATGGGTGGCAATTTGTCAAGGATTGCAGCCATAGGGTGTGGCTGGAAGAAGCTCACAGAAAGTGCACTGCTGCAGGAAGTTCATACAAAGTGTTGCAGGATGAAAGTAACACTGAGATCAGTGCTGAGGACATCACTCAGGGAGGCACTGCTAGAGGACGCTTACCCGCGGCATGACTGGGTGTTGGCATAGTAAGGACTCCAAAGCATAAAATGTCTGTAGTATGTGGGGTGAGTTTCTGTGCGTGAAATATATTCTTGGGAAGAAAAGTCACGTAGGATGCTAGCAAAATATTGTTTGCACTACATCAGAAAAATGTAGCGTTTTAGAAGAAAAACCATCTGATTTCACCCACCACTATTATAAGGCATCGGGCGTAGGTAGGTGGGATTCAGGAAGTGTGCTAGGTATAGGTCATGAAAGGGGGGCATGATACAGGTGTCATGGAGAACCCAATAGGTCAGGTTGTGTCAGTCTTAAGTTCCTGGAAAAATGGAGGCGAGGAGTTATTGTGCAGAGGGCCAGAGGATGAAGGGAATTCGGGTGGGATAATAGGCAGAGATCAAGTTATAGGATTCCATTGGAAACCGTAGGATGAAGACAGGCAGGCAGGCACATACAGGGACTGTGGATGGAACATTGGTCAAATAAGTGAATGAGAGAGCAACCCTTAGAAAAAACGCAACATGGAGCAGCACTCCCGGAGTCCCATGAAAAGGATGTCCGTTTAGGGTGCAAACATATCAAACAAAGCAGTTTAAAGCATATTTGTTCAGGTGAATAGAAAATGACTTTCCAGGTGCAACCTTTCAACTTCTCTTCTCCCCTGTGGATACCATAGCGTTCAGTCAGTGAATGAGGCACGGGAAGAAAAAACGGCCAGTACAATAGATTCCCATGAATACACGGAATCCTAAATCGATGACCTTGTAGTATAACATAAAAGTTATGCTAGAAAACCGCCCCTCCCCCCACACCCTAAGAAGCGCTAGTACCTCAGGGCTGGGAACCAGGGAAAGGCTGCTGTTCCAGTTGGATGTATGACGTTACCACGCATACTTTTACCACGCATACCTTTACAACGTGGTATTTACAACGAATACCGTTACAACGCATAGCGCTTAGAGGTGCTGGATAGTGGTAAGTATGATTTTCTATTTCAACTCCAGTCCCCGTGGACACTAGGGAAGGTGTTGGATAGAAAATTAAACTTATTCCCTATCCTAGAGCGCCCCCCAGCGCAATGCGTTGTAATGGTATGCGTGGTAATGCCTGCGTTGTAATGGTAGTGCGTTGTAAAAAATGCGTGCTAAAGGTTGTATACCGTTCCAGTTGGCATATCCTAGAGGAATCCATGTGGTGAACACCACACCATGTTGAACACCACCCCTTGTTGGAATAAACAATACATCTAATGTCTGTGCCATGATGCCGTCAGCATTTAGATGCCTGCACTAACGAGTGCCAGCGCCTGTTCTGTTCACACCTCAAACCAACACAAATTGTATTAAAAGAGGAGCACCTTTTGGCCAGTCGTCGTTACCTTATACACGTCCAAAGGATCAGAGGGAGCATACAAGAGCCAGATGCCCTGTGTGCAGGGCCACTGGAATTATGCGTTTGTGCGGACGCAGTGATTTTCGCATAGTAATGGATTTGACACATTTGACACATATTTCCTCATCTGCTGCAAAAACGGCAGATTTTAACAAAAAAATGTTGTTCCTAGCTCAACCCGTTCAAAAGCTAACAAAATGACCCATGATGGTGCGCAGTGGAGGGCCCTTTGCAAATGTTGACAGGGCACATTTTTGTGGATTATTGATTTATTTGGGTGTTTACCTGGAACAAATGAGATACAACTAATGCCCAGACGGTCTCAACAAGTACATTAAAGACAAACTACTGAAGTAACTGTATTACAAAATATTAGGCATTAAGCCACATAATTTGCCTTTTTTCGTGCATCATAATTTACTCAACCCTGCCACATAATTTGCCCCTCCGATGCCGCATAATTCCAGTGCCCCTGTCTGTGTGTGAGAGTCACCCTTGAATTAAACTCATTAAATTAAGATCAAGGAGGGCAGAAACCCTGGTGTAAAGATGTACACTTTAAAATTTCTATTCCAGACCTTTAATTTATTGATTTAAAAATGATGGCTTCGGTACCACCTGTGCTTTATAAACACGTGACAGAATTCAAAGGAACTATGTGATTTAAACTCACTACGCTCCCAAGCCGAGGCATGAAGTAAAGTTTTTTTTTTTCAGTGCGAGTACATACTGTAACATTATTAGTATGGCAATCCTGATGTCATACTATCTCTCTTCAAGAGCCCGCGTTATCACAAGCGATACTGTAGCTGAAAACACTAGCGTGGCAAGGATGACACTGGCCCTGCTGCAAGCAAGGAAATAGCCCTTTTGGCTGCTGTTGGGGTAATAAAATGTACCGTTTTCGGGGTACAAACGGGCCCTGGTGCCACTGCACCTGCTGCTAAATCACTGTCTACCCTGCACACATCTTTTGAGAATGTCAATTTTTCGTACTTTTTTTCAGTATGATAGTCGGCTAAAGAGCTGTTAAAATTCACAATTAAGCTGGCTAAGACAAGCAGGGCACGTGCACTTTGTTTACACACACACACACACGCACACACCCACACACACACGCACAACCACACACACACACACACACGCGCGCACACACACACTTTAAGACGTCTCCCGTGTGAATGTAGTTGAATGCTGCCCAGAGAAGACAGGAGTCAGGGCGCAGCCCGCCAGTGCACACTTGTGAAGTGTTGCTCGCTGATCGGTCCGTGTTAAACACACAATCTGTGATTCTTCGCGCATAAGCCTCCACACGTGGCCAGGCTTGGCGTTCGCTTTCTCTTGCTGTTTGCTGATCCCTTGTGCCTGTTACTCGTGCGCAGTACTTTCCACAAGCACGAAACATGCATTGTGTTCGCGAGATTTTAACTCGAAGATATTCTGTCTAAACGTGATTACGTTTACAGGAGCGCTCGTGCTTTTTAGTTGGACTCAGTGTGCGACTGCACGACAATCGGATGTCTTTGTTGTCAGGAAGAAGCGTTAAAGCCGTGTTAAATGCTATTCCCAGACACGTGCGTAAGGCTGCTTGTCGTTTGTTTTACAAACACAAATCTCCGTTTGCTGTGTCGGGTCTCTGAACTCGTGTGACCGGCATGCACTGTATTGTGTTGCTGTGTCTTCCGAGCCACTGGAAAGTCGAGTCCGGCTCAAGCCAGTTGCATATCTCTCGCTCAGCCCGAGGACCTGGGAATCTCGAGCCCAAAACGAGTCAAGCATTCATGTGGCTTCTGCCTGCTGCCCACAATCTAACCTCATGCACCAAGAATTAAAGACAAAGCATTAACATTTCATGTAAAATGGAGAGCCAAAGGGATGGAGTCGTGAGCTGAGCAAAGTGAAACCAGAAAACCTAGGATTAATCCTCTTTCATGCTTAGCCAAATTATGTGGCCATAGGACAATATTTAACTTCACTCATATGTGGCACCTTCAAATGCATGAGTACAATATTCGAACTGTACGAAAAGGTTCTGTTTTTGTTTTGATTCAATGGCCTGATAGGTTGCTCCATCTACAATAAAAATCTAGGGCCTTATTTATGAAGGACTTGCGCCGCCGGTGCGCCACTTTTTCCCATGTTAAAAGTGACGCATCGGCGGCGCAAATCCTTCATAAATAAGGCCCCTAGTCCACACACAGAGTGCATATGACAACTGACTTGTCTCTTAATTCACTAATCACATTGTCATGGGGGGGGGGGGGCGGTAGGAATGCTTCTAAGTTCATGTTTAAAAACAATCACTTTTAATAAGCACCTCTCAGTGCAGGGATATCACGTGATATACTAAGGTGAACCCATCTGCATGTTAAAGACACATTTTTTTTAAATCTGAAGAGATTTGATCATATTTCACATGATGTTTGTTGCATGATTTATTTACATGGTAAATGTTTTGAAGGTTCAGCTTGTGCATGGGCTATTCGAGGCAAGCAAGACCCTTGGCTTGTCTAGGGTGGCTTGGCTACTGTAATAAAGGCGTCGCCTGTGGAATTATGGTCAGCCGCCAGCAGCATTTGGGCTCAAAACCTGTAATTTATGCGTTATTATATAGCGCAAACTTCACCCTAAGGTGTCAGTGTGCTTTACAATATAACCAGTTACAATTCATAAGGACTTCGGAGTACATGAATTACATAAGAGATACGAAACAGATAAACTCTAAACTCATATAAGAATGATAGTAATTACATATGTCTACTACAGATACTAGCGGGTAGAGTTGCATACATTCAAGTTGCAAATTCTCAAGATTACATTTTAAGAAAAGTTGAAGTGACTATGGTGGTACAAAAAAAATTACATATTTACAGAGCATGATCTTCTCATAATTGCTGGGGTTCTTGCTGTGCTCGTTCAGTCAGGCCTTCAGGGTGTTCTTGCACTCAGGGGCAATGATATTGGGTCTGGAGGGATCCCTGAGCTGGTGATAGCCAGATGTCCTACATGCTTGTTGTCCTAGTTGCCTCAACATCTCCAAGGCAGCAGAGATCCAGGTACCACAACCGGCCCTGGCAAAGTGCTCGGCCGGCCCCCCTCCCCACTCAGTGGGGTGGGTGGGGGGTGGGGGGGTGGGGGGTGGAAGTGCCACAGAGCTCTTTGCCAGGGCCGGTTTACGGCCGATTTTGGTACAGGGCCGATTTTGCAGCTATGCTGCAAAAACGGCCCTGTAACAAAAACGGTCCCCAGGGGCCCAAAACCGTCCCCCACCCATGCGTCGCACCGGGGGATTGCCCAATGTCGCTATGGCCAGTCCGGCCCTGGCTCCCGCTCCTCATGGTAGCGCCGCTGTTGTTCCAGGATGGTCTCATCACGTTACCCGGAGAATGTGGACCGAAACCAAACCGTTCGAGTCCACAGTACACTGAAAGCAATCGCGACCACCGTGATGATCAGCTTACCGCAAGCTGATGCCAGTCAGGTAGATAGCCTGTTACACTGACCAGTAATTGGCTTTGGGGCCCGATGTTGCTGGAATAGGTAGAACAGGCTATATGCCTTGTGGCCTGGCAGAGAGATTAGAAGAGGAGTGGCACTGCCATGTTATGGTCAGGCATGCCCCATTCATAAAGCCACCACCGATGTCCATGCCTGAGCCCGTGGGAGCAGGAAGCCACTGCCGGGCTCTAAACCCCTTTCATCTTTTGACATTGATATAGTCTTAAAGATAATCATCATTTAAAGAGAGAATAGGTCAAATCAAAGCACAGCACACCCTTTTATAGAACAGCTGGTGTATACCTGGCATGTGAATCGTCGGAATTCCTCAAGTCTACCCAGCTGGCTGTGTCTCTTCATACCCTGCAGATTCTAAAATGGGAACATATTATTTTGGAAACAAGACATAAATTGTACCTCCTTCTATCAGAGGATACTTGTGTGCGTTGTTTTTCTTAGGGAAGAAAGCTATTTGCAGATAGAAACGTAACGTTGAGTTTTGCTCTAAAAAAAGTGGGCCGTGCAAGTTCTCAAACAGAACTCATTCATGGGACTGCTTTGCTCTCTCATGCACTATTCTTCATTTCCTTCCATGTCTCAATACATGAAACCGCATTTGCATCTAACTCCTTTCTATTGTGAGTAATGCATATGGGGCAGGGTTGAGCTTAGAACATTCTGATGGTGTGTGTCTGCACAATTGTTCATACCCATACTTACTCAGGATCGATGAAGTTCAGTGCTGAGTACACGAATTGCTGCATAAACATAACCAATGAATAATCCAGAGTGTGCTTGATGTGACTGAAAACATTTTAAACCCACCTGTCACACCATATTCAACTTTTAACTTTATTATAATTTCCTCAATTTGTCAGTGCCTCTGAGCAGCAATGGACTTGATGCACGAATCAAACATAAAATACTAAAAAGTACAGACTATTTCTTTATCGGCTTATTGTAAAATAAAACCTTTATAATTGGAAATCTGAACAATGCTTTACTTATTTAGAAATTTGATAAAAACTGTGCTAATATTTTATTGAAAATAAAAATAAACGCCCGTACCAAGAATGTGAAATTCAGTAAATACCTGAACCGCAATGAATAATCTAATTTTTTGAATTAGGCAATAAGAATGTTTTCGCACTCTGTTGTAAGATGAAAAGTGTAAATGAGAATATCATTTGTTACGACCTGCCAAATGTCCAATTCACAAGCTTAGTTCAAAGACATTTTTTTGAACACATAAGATGACCAGAACTAACTCGTTTCAATATACATATTTTTATTCAGTTTTCACATTTTGGTTTACAGATCGGATTTTTGGAATTTTTCAATGTAAAATTGAACTTGCAACAGTGGGAGATCTACAATAAATCCCGATGGTGACCACTGGTCACCATTCTGCTCTTCGACTGATAGATCAGTTAGACCATGATTGTGCTTCCAGATACCATCAATACAATAAAGAAAACAGTTGCTGCACTCTGTTTAGTTCCTATCGAAAGAACATGCTCACTCCCGAAGTCAACCGTTTAAAACACCCTCAAGAACGTAAATTATGAAAATTATAAGTGAAGGAGCACTATTAAATTGACTAGTTGGTTCTCAAGGCACCAGTCACTTGAGTCCTTCTAGTTCCACCTCTTTATAAGCCAAACTCAAAACTCAATAAAAAAAATTGTGAACATTGAATTATAATAAAACTTAAAAAAGTCCTGTATGTTCTTTCTGTATTTTCTTTTTTAATGTTTATTTTCTTTTCACATAAATGACGTCAACAACTACAGCCAACACATTTCATCCCACAACCTGGGGACTTCTTCAGGGCAACTGTTTAGGCATGTAGACCATAAATCAATAGAAAAAGTTGCTATGTCTAGAGTCCATGATTAAATGAGTTGAATCACGATTATCGCTGTAGATGAGCGATCACGATGAGAGACGTCACACATGCACATGCACCCTATGTTCTACACAGGCTTATGAAAGTAACCATCCTTTAAACAGTTGCCCTGAAGAAGTCTCCAGGTTGTGGGATGAAACAAGTGGGCTGTAGTTTCTGACATCATTTATGTCAAATGAAAATAAGCAATAAAAAAGAAAATACAGAAAGAACATAAAAGACCTTTTGATGTTTTATTATAGTTCAATGTTTTGTATCTAAAATATTTTGGGAGTTTTGAGTTTGGTTCACTAACAGAGGTGGGACTAGTGGGACACGAGTGACATTTATCAGTATTCCTCCTCTTAGAATTTTCATGATTTATGTGCTTCCAGATACCGCTGCCCTCAGTACAAGTCCTGCCATCACAGGTCGGCTCTGTATTAATTTCTGCGATTTACTTTGGTTAATTTGGATACTTTCTATAATTTCTAATTTCAGTTCAGTAATCTATTAACTTTATTTCAGTTCTGTAATCTGCTGGCCTAAATTAGGAGCCTTGTGGTATTTCTTTGGTTTCACTTAGTTTTTCACTTGTACTTTTGCTTAGTTTCACTGCTTCTGTTTGGTCTTAGCCCCGCCTGTTCCCACCATTTTTCCCGCTCCATTGCTGCTCCCGCCTCCCTGACAACCCATCCCACCTTCCAGATTTACTTATGGAGGGGGATGCGTGGCTCCATGGAGTAGCCCTCGACTCCTGGTCTGTGTGCCACTCTCCCGCTGTCGCTGACAGTTCAGCTAGCCTGCGATTGTGCTTCAAGACAGTGCTGGCACCATTTCAAGCCCGCTTTCACAGGTCTGCTCTACCTTAATTTCTGCAATTTACTTTGGTTGCTTTGGATACTTGCATAATTTACTGGGATACTTTAGATAATCCCTCATTTCAGTTTGGTAATCTATTGATTTTATTTCAGTTCTGTGATCCATTGGCCTAATTCAGCAGTTTTGTGATATTTCTTTGGTTTCACTTAGTTTTTCACTAGTATTTTTGCTCAGATTCACTGTCTCTGATCTCGCCCATTCCCGCCATTTTTTTCACTCCATTGCTGCTCCCTCCCTGCCCTCCCACCTCACTAATAGCCCCTCCCACCTTCCAGGATGGGCGGTGGGGCGATACGTCTGGAGGCTGCGTGGATCCAAATGTAGCCCTTGAGCCCTGGTCACCGTACTGCTATTCTGCTGCTGCAGACAGCTCAGCAAGCCGGCGACTGTGCTGCCAGACACTGCTGCCCCCATTTCAAGTCCCACCATCACATGTCCGCTCTTTCTTAATTTCTGCGATTTACTATGGTTACTTTGGATACTTGGATAAGTTAATGGGATACTTTGGGTAATCTCTAATTTCAGTTGTAAAAAAACAAAACAGTTCAGTAACCTATTGGCTTTATTTCAGTTCTGTAATCTAGTGGCCTAATTCAGCCATCTGGTAGTATTTCTTTGGTTTAACTTGGTTTCTCACTGGTATTTTCACTCAGTTTCACTGCTTCTGCTCTGTCACCACTCTGCCTATTCCCATCTTTCTCCTCTTCATCAAGGCTCCCGCCCCGCTACACCACTGGTGCAACAAAGGTAATCCCGGCTATGCCTCTGTGCCTGCAATACGCCCAGCACCAGGACCCCTGGTCCTCCTACCAGCCACTGCTACACCACTGAGCAGCTCCAGGCCCTGAACCACGAGCACCGCAATGACAACTGCTTCACTTCCTATCCACAATCAACTAAGGGATCCTTCACATGCTGCGGCTGACACTTCTCGTGCAACATAGGACCACTTGCCTTGAACGGACCCTGCACCACTTCCACAGGAAACACCATGGACAACCAAAACCCACTCCGATGCATCCAGCTCAATGCCCTTCTCCCTCTCCAAACATGCCACATAAATATAGGACAACATCACCACCATCTCCCCGGATGTTGTCTTCATCACAGAAACATGACTCAACCTCTCCTCCAACCCCAACACCGTCACCACCACCCCTGATGGCTGCAGGATGATACCACAGGACCGCACAAACAAAAACAGGGGGCATCATGTTTAAGGAAACCCTCTGCTGCTGACCACTGACAATGATCCCACCCACCTCCTGTTCCTCCCACCTCCCAGGGCTACATATGGAAGCTGCTGCGTGGCCGCGCCACCGGTCCACCGAAGGAAAATCCATCTGCGCCTATCCGTTCTTGGACCGCACACAGCACAAGGATACCAGGTCTTCCTACCAGACATTACCGAGGAGGTCCTGGCCCTGAACTCCATGCACCACAACAACAACGGCTTCACATTCTCCCCACAATCAGCCTCTGGCACACACCCCTCCCATCTGCTGCAGCCCCAGTGGGGGCTGCTCCTTCTCCTCATCTCCGCCAAGACCTGCTCCTCCATCTCCTGACAGCAACCATCCTGGAAGATTTTAAGAAGTAACTCAAGGCCTGGCATTTTGACTGAGCTTCGGCATCCTAGCACCCAGATACCCCAAGCGATGACAGTGTCACACTAAACAAATACTGAATGATTGATTGATCAATTATGGGGCTCGAAATAAGGCATTAACAAGAGTGGGATGTTGTATGCAAAATGCAGTGAAGACATACATATTTAGATATTCACAGATAATTTAAAGGCAGTGTCTCCAACCTGCAAATGCACAATAATTTCCACCTACGAAAGGCAATGGTAGTTGACTTTCAATAGTATAGCAAGAAAGGAAACACCTATATCTCATTGAGTTAAAAACCATATTCCACTGAGTTGTATGGAATGTTTTCTTTATACAAAAAAATATAATGAAATAAATATACAATTAAATAAATAAATATATAATAAAAATGCTGTCTGTACAAATGCACGTTCCCCATTAGTTTGTTCACTCAAAATTTTCAACTGTTACAAAACCTGCATGAATACATTTCTCAAACTTGTTTTCCTATATATCTATGTCTGTTACAGATTTATGTAACCACTCCTAGGGTTTGTTGTAAATCTCACTGTTGTAAACTTTGCCTATTGCAATTTGTTCTTCTTTCACATCGCAGTGTTTGCTCTGGATTTGATTAGGCCTGTGCAACATTTCTATGAAATTTATCAAAACAGAATGTAGTGGTAATTCAAGTGTGAAAATTGAATTTGTGGCCATTTCTTCAATCAAAAAGGTTTCATGAGTTATCAGCAGGGAGACTGGTTCATGGACAAAATGTTTCCCCATGAGATATTTTCTGTTCCTGCGAGGGATTTCATGTTGGGAACATTTTGCAAAGAAAAATACATTTACAAACTTGTGTCACCAAAAAATAAGTGAAATTTCACATATTCAACATTACTTGAAATTCAAGAATTTCTTAAGCATAATTAACATTTTTCAGAGACCTACTTTTTCCTTTTCATTGATAGAAATGGTTGGAGTCAAGGCTAGAAATAGAGGTCCCACTAGAGACCCATGTCTCTTTGCGGGACATGGCACCACCAGTACCCAGCATACCCAAAGCGCTGGAGTGTCCAGATCATAAAAATAACTGAAACACATGCCTTAAACTTTCTCACTCACTGCAAATGCAGTCCATAAATTGAAATCCAAAGGTGTCATCATCAGGGCTGAATATCTTTAAACGTGATCCTTCTATTTTTCCAAAGGACTACCAGAAATGACAAAGAAGGATTTCTTTGGATTCTATGCCCCACTGGAAAGTTTTGGTTAAGGGATATGTCATCTAGTTCCATTAGCAACCCAGTTTCAATCATATTGTGACTATGATACCTGAATTTGCATCATTGCTAAATTTGTTATCTATACTACTATTATAAAGAGAGAACTGGGAACCTTTGAGGCGGGTAAACTCGGGAACCACAGCGCCAATCCAAACACCCGATACATCATTGTAATTGTCACGGTCTGCAGATGGACACAGGCTATATAAAATAAAAAAATATACGTTCTTTAAAAAAATTTACGATAAAAAAGTAGTCCCTTGAAAGTAGTGCCGGCCGCGACGTGCGTGCTGACATCAGGAGCACGGGGAGGAGCGGCGTACAGGAGCGCGAGCAGGAGCGGTAGACATGAGCGCGGGGAGGAGTGGCGGACAGGCGGTGAGGAGCGGCAGACAGGCGGGGAGGAGCGGTGAGGACCGGCGAGGAGCGGCGGACAGGCGGGGAGGAGCGGTGAACTCAGGAGCACGGGGAGGAGGTAGCGGCTGAGGTAGGTGAAGCAGCCGCGGATGCGCTCCGGGGGACCCACAGACAACGTTGGGGCGGGCGGGGGCCCTGAAGCCTGATTGCTCCCACAGACAACGTCGGGGCGGGCGAGGACCCTGAAGCCTGATTGCGCCCGGACACTGTCGGGACGGGCTGCTAGTGATTTATAATTGATTAGTCTGACCAATCCAGCCATTTCATCCTAACCTTCATCTGATTCTACTGGGGCCCTGATTCACAGTTTCATAAATCCCTTCCCTAGGTATGCCCTAATTGGAGATTCCTGAAGCCCTTTACACAAGTTGCAAAACTCAGTTCTTCTATATACAACGTTATAGTTTACAAGCATGTCTTATTTAACAGCCAACCAGACGTACTATGTTACAATTTGCAGAAGGTCAAATAGAGAGTACCTCTGTTTCTGGAGGCAGTGGATCAAGCAAAATTTTATTCAAACTGAATTTGTTCTCCCGCCAAAAAGTTAGAGCAAGCTGATTTTGCACAAAATGTTTGCATAATACAAAATAGAGGAAATACATATTTTACTAGTTTTCAAATGTGATTGATGGGCCTAAGGGCAATGTTAAGTAGTAACTATAATTAATATGCACTATTTTTTGTGCAAGGTGATTTGTGAAATTGTTTCTTTAACTCTAATAAAGGTTCACATAAATTAATTATCAGTTTGTAATATATGGGATTCTGAAATCCCTGTATACAAATCTGTCTATAATGTCTTTATAATTGGTGACTTGTAACGGACCCAGTCACAGATTAGAAAGAAAAGACATCAGAACTCAACTGTAATGAGTTATTGTAGTCGAGTATGATGTCACAATGGCTGCTGCCAGAGCCAGCAGCTGAGGTGAACCGCGCAGCTGTTTAAAGTAATAGAAATGAAAGTTGCTTTTCTTCTGCTCTATTTTTTAGCTTACAATGACAAGCAGAACGAACAGATTTATTTTTTGCACTTCTTGTATTCTTATAAAAAAGTTAGAATCTTACTGCGTTTCTACACATTATGAGCTACTGCAGCTTTTTTTTCAAAACTGACTTGCATTGAACTTTTTCTAATATCTTTTTGCAACAAATATTTAACAGATTTTTTATGTGTTCAATTTTGTCCTGAAGGTTTTGTTTTTATTCTTTATGTTTGCAAACATGCTCTCTCTTTTTGGTTTGTGGACAAGGTGATGGTTTGACCACGTATTATATTGGATAAAATACCCCCTGCATGTACATGATAAGGATATTGCAAGTCACCTTGGAGTTAATTAACCTTATAAATGAACTTAACCTTCTTGCAATATTCTTGAAATGGATGGCTGGGGATACTTTATCTATTATATATTTTTTATGCTGTTCTCTAGAACTTTCATAGTTTCCAACACTTTATGCAATATGGACTGCCGTAAATATATTCTTCCTTTTCCGCTGGTGAGCAAGCAGAAAGTGGTTCAGAATCTAGTTGCTCTTATTTCTACAATGGACGAGGGCGTAACACATGCCCTTGCAGCCCCTGCTGCACAGGGGGCACAGGTGTTCAGGTGGGTATGGGGGCCCCATTCCGCCTAGGGTCAATGAAAACCTGTGAGGTATGTGAGGCCCAGGGGCCCATCTTCACATCCTGCACTGGAGCCCCATAATTTTACATTATGCCAGAGAATGGGCAATTGTATTACGTAATCGGAATTGAATAGCACCTCATTGATCTGTTTTCCCTATAAAGTATTTACAGTTTATTTGTTTGACACATCTAACATTAGAAAGGCAAGTGTTTGAAAGTCCAGCTTTAACTAGAATTGATGAATGTGATCATCGATCCCTTGTATGTTCAGTGATGGAGAAAAGTGTGTCTGTCTGATTTGTGTCACATGAAATTATGATAAGACTTGTGGCTTGACCTTTCCTTTCATGACTCTCGAAATGCCCACAGGAAAGGAATCCCCTATAAACCACTAAAAAAATCCCTGGCCAATTTATTCTCCACTATTCCAGCATCAGTGCGCGATACATGTCACCAAAGGGGACGGACAGGTTGAGAAGCATGCAAATGCCTCCCTCTCGAAAAACCTCCAGAAATCACCACAGTGTAGCTTGGGTTGGTGCAAACTAAAAACAACCTAGTCCACCATTCAGGATGAGACTCTTTCTTGTCTCCTTTTTTTGTTTTTATATTACTGTCAGTGACCCCAAAGCAGAAGAGGGGTCTCCATATCTGTGTTATTTGCAAGGGCAAAATAATGCATTGCAGTTCAAAGTATGTTAAGAAGAACTTAGAAGGAAAGTCAAGTGTCCTTATGATGCATGAATTGTTCAAGCAATTCAGGATTCTTTGCATCTAGATAGCCCCCTCTGATGCTTGGGGTTACCGGCCAGCGTTTGTGGAAATCTACTTAGAAGTAGTTCTGGTTACTAATGAAATCACCAGTTTCTTGATCACAGTTGTCTGTGTGTGAGCATTACAATTTATTATCAGCAGTCATTTTGGGAAATTAAGTTTCTACTTGAGTCTAAGGAAACCTGTCTACAAATAATTATAATCTAAGTGCAGTGAAATAGCAAGTCAATTCAGTGAAAAATAACCTTCTCATGGCCTTGGTCTCCAGGTTATTCTGTTCTATAATTTAAATGATACACTAAAACAGTTTAAAAGAGGTATTAGTTCAGGTAGGAGTAAGCCAGATGGAATCAAACTCCGTCCAAGGAATCTGAAGATTTGCTTTGGGGAAAAAGTAAATGAAAAAAAGGCTGCCCTGAGGAGAAAATTTAGTAAAAGGCCCTGTGATCTGGAGACAAGCTAGCCTGGCTGATGAGGGGTGAATCCCGAAACCAATCCTAGGATGCTTGTTTCCATTCGAGGGAGGACCTTGCCTGCCAGTTCAGGCTGGACTGTTCCCCTAGGGAGATTATGGCTGGGTTCAAACTGGAATTGCATGGGGAGACAAAAACGATGTATTCACACCCAGATCTCTGTACTGGGGTGAATGTATGACATTGTTCTGCATTCTGTCCATCAGTTGTTCTTTTTACATTAATTTTTTGCATTTTTACTGGAGAGTTATAGAGCACCAACTGTTTAATAGATTTGTACTAGAACTAAAAGGAGCTGGAATTGGAAGCTGTATTATCTTTTGCGCAGCCCAAGCATAGGCGATTATTTGTCTGTACAACACAAGTATGGCGTGCCAGTGCTCTTGAATCTCAGCTAGTCGAAGGCAGACACTGGGGAGGAACTGGCTAACGAAAGAGCATAGTGGTGACAACTGTGTACTTGAGCAGCATTTACTTCCAAATTAGGACGCTGTTATGAGCGCTTACCATATGGTTAGGGTGACCAGGAGTCCTGGATTTGTGGGACAGTCCTGGTTTTTTACCATCTGTCCTGGCAAATTTCAGTAAATTGAACAGACACCCCGGTTTTCAGAGAGAGTCGGACGAACATAGAGGAAAAGAACCCTTAGCAGAAAGACATTTAGTTAATGCACATGATATTGTGTATAAAAGTTGCATTGACTCCTTGTCATGTGTTTTTTTTTTGTTGCTGGGTGCCATCAGTAATGTTATTTTGTGCCTCACTAGTCTTCTCCTATGTTAGTGGAATATTCCAGTTTTCGATTTCCAAAACCTGGTCACTCTATGCATGACCATACACCCTGGCAGCTAATGTAATGGTCCTTCAGCCATCTGTGGATAACAACGAAAATGTTCATTTACTTGAGGCTGTTCCTATAAATATAGGAGGGAAGAGAGAGGCCCTATGAGCCGCAGTCAAGGAAAGTTGGTGGCATTGGTTAATTTAAAAATAAATTATGTAAGGAAGAAGTAAATAGTTGTCTTAACAGATTTATAATGAACATTTCATCCCTACCTGTTTGTGTTTATGCATGTGCCTAAGTATTTTCTGTTTTATAAACCATATATGAATTTCGTACTTAAAGGGTTCTGATGTCTCAAGCCATCACTAACTAGGGTCACTGTAACGATTAGAGTTCCCCAATTATATGCTACAATTAAGCCCCTACACGCTGGACAATCACCCTTGGGGCACGTAATGGACGATTTACTCCAATTAGTAATTTCTTGAAGCACCTCAGTTCAACACACAAATGACACAGGAGGTGTGAAGTGGGGCAAGGGAAAATCACATTAAAAGCAGAGGTCCGGCAATTAGTCAGCGCCCCCAATTAAATGAGCGTGCCCTTGAGTAGGCAAAGAAATTCAAAACACTAAATGTTTTTAAATCCCTAACTAACGTCGGACCATATTGCCTTAATTGAGGCAGGGCAGAAGTTGAGCCGCTTTTTCCTCCCGGGGTCAGTTGCAACTTTATGTGTAGTGGGAAAGATAGTTAGGCCCAACAGTGGCACTATAAAACCTAGAGGAAACACTGTTATTGATCCAGTTGTCACCAATATAAAACCGAGATGAACGTTATCAGAGTTAATTTAGATGTGTGAAAGGAGGCTCTTTTGAAAGAATTTCAAGGAGGCCATGAGTGGTGCAACAGGGACCTGGCGCCAACCATGTTTTAGGACTTCAATGCAAGTTCGTCTGTGAACATACCAGAGAAACCTGTAGGATATGTTAAGAGGTCAATATTTAGTAAAAAGAAATAGCAAGTCTATAAATATACGTCGCCTTAGTGCAGTGCAGCACTGGTAATTTGTGCAGCACTGGTAATTTGTAGAAATAAACAACTATTTTAATTTGCCTGTTAGCATTTTTCATAGCTGACCATGTGCTGAATGGTGAAGGGGGGGGGGGGGCATTATTACAAACTTGACATTTTACAGTACTAGGGTACTCTGATTTCAGTCAGAAATACATCTTGATCACATTTTATCAATCCACTTATTGCAAATAGACATGCTGAATGTGGGCTTCAAGTAAACTCTTGGCTACATTTTCGACACAGTTCAGGCACTGATCACTAGCTGCATTTAAAAAAAAAAACGAGTTAATGAAATTCATATAGTAAATAAGTAGTCTCGTCAAATGCTGGCCCATGTAGTAAAATCATGTTATTTCAAAAATAGTAATTCTCAACTTAGCATGGGCGTGTACTGAAGAAATGTTGTAACCCCACTCCCAACCCCAATGCGTTCTATAATGTCCCAGCGTTGTAAAAAGAAACTAACCAGGTTCTAATAAAGACATTATGTTCCCCCACAATCGCACCCACGGCCCTGACAGAAAAGACACCCCAAGAGGTCATTTACATTACCCTCCTTCACAGGTAACTGATACAGAGGCTATGTTTGTTAGTTTATGTGAGATCATCGAAACTATGTTTTTGATGCTCATGTTTAACTTTGACCTTATATTATTGTTAATAAATCCAAACTGCTGAGACAACAAATACGATTGTAAGGAATATGTAAGTAATGAATGAAAAAGTATATACACAAAAAAAGTTATCTCTGCTTCTTTGAAGGCAGTGTTTGGCTGAAGGCAACATTTAGATGCGGGCAGAAGCTCACTTTGCCACCCTCATTGAGAGGTCATAAAATTTTGGGAACTGAAAAGGGAGACCTGAAGTGTTGGTGGCCAGGAGGGAGAGGGATGGAAGGTGAGACAATGGAATATGGCACAAAGAGGTCTAGTCTGGTAGTTTAGATAATGAATGACAAATAAAATCAGAAGGAGTGTACTATCAGGAAAGAGCAAATAAGTTAATTTCTATCAGGAACAAGGCCAATAGGAATTATGTGTATAAAGTAGACGAAATGTGCTCCAGAATCAGCTTAAGCAAAGTAGTTACAAAACCAATAAAGAGGAAACGTTGTATGAACTCTTAAATCTGTTTTATCTATTGTATTTGCTTGGCAATCTGCACTATGCACTTTAAATTTTTTGACGATAGCTAACGTATATGAGTCCCTTCCTAGTGATTTTGGAGCTGCAGGTGGCGCTAGTGAGAGGAAGGAGATGCCGGCATTCCAGTTCTCCAGTTCTCCCAGAACACCCAGGTGGGCGGACGCAGCGGACGCAGCGGACACAGCTGCAGACCAAAGTCTCTGCTGTTTTCCAAGGTCCGAGGCCCGAGGGGGAGAACTGCCGAACAGAGTCGGGGATAGCGGCGAAAACGGAGTGAGCGGGTGAGCAGGCAGCGGCGGCTTGTGTGGAGCAAGCAAGCGGTAAGAACGGCGACCACCCTGGCAGAGACGGCTGTGCCTCCCCCTTCTGCCGCCGCTCCTGCCGCCGCGTTTGCACACCCCGCCCCCGCCATTTCAGCCACCATCGTGATCAAACCTGCTCTCCCCTCTCCACGGTAGCCGTCTCCCGCGGCAGTAAATTAAGCAGCATTTAGCAGTCTTTAGCACAGCAGGAATTGCAACAACCCAGAACATCCAGCTCAGCTCGCACAAAAATCAGCATCCCAGCAGGCATATCGGCAGGGAAACTGGCAAGAACTGCAGGAGCCGCCTACATTGCCTACATTGCCTGCACTGCCTACACTGCCACTGCCTACGCTGCCATACAGCCAGGAGCCCATCTACACCCTTGGAGAGTGCATGTGAGCACCACGCGGCAGGAGCCGCTAACACCGCGACAACACTTTGGCCCTGGAGCGGCTGGAGGTGGTGTGGTGTAGTGGAGTGGTGTGACTGCAAAAGCGCAGTGGTACATGACCAGCCTTGCCTTGCCAGCCTTGCCAGAAGAGCACCTCCTTAGCAGTCCCTGCTGTTGTGGGGTTGGTGAGGGCTGGCATCGGACCACTGGATAGCACACGGCGGAGGGTACAGGGCGCAGGGCAGGCGGTCCGCCATGAGGTCTGGAAGGGAAAGAAGACCTCCAACGACTCAGACAAATAAACGGAAACGTAATAACATAAGCACATCCACAAGTCCAGTGTCGCCAGGAACGACCAAGCTGACCAAGCTGACCAAGCTGACCCCCCGTGGAACAAAGGCACCCGAAAACACAATGGGGCACGAAACCTCGCTCGAAGGAGCTGACGAAGGGCCTAGCATTAACCCACTCGAAGGGCCAGCAGAGGGACCAAGATTGGGAGCAGAGGACAGTCTTGCCACAACATCTGAAAGGACCAGAGACAACAAAACAAAAAATAGCCCATCTCCAAAACAAGGGAAGCGCAGAAGCTACAAAAGGAAAAACAACCAACAACTAATTAAACTACAAGGACAACAAAGTGAAACAAAATACAATTTTCAGCCAAAAATCTATACAAAATTTAATTTCCTAAAAAACCCAGGGAACGCAATCTATTCTTCAAATGACTCCATTACCGGCCTCCAATCCCCTCTGCAACCAGCCAGTGAGTCCAATGATTGTCCCGCAACTACTAGTCACATTACAGTGGAAATGCACACGGCACCAATGCCAAACGAAATAATGAACTCAACTGGATACGGAGCAGACAACAGGGGAAACCTGGCACAACAATACATCAGGACACCGTCAAAAGAAGGCCGCATTAGCCAGGCACTTTCACCAGCTGGACGCTCAGCTGGAAGCTCAGAGGAAACTCAACTAACAAGCTCACCACACTCACCTGCTGCATCGAACAACCAAGTAAAAGGCACTACGGGAACTCTGGGTCCCCCAGAAGCAACCCGCATCACCAGCTTGTAACAACAACCTACTCCCTACCCACTCAAGATGCAGCACCAGAGGAGGAAAAAATCAGAGGAATTGAAGACCATCAAGTTCAAAATACCCACGTAACCACAGAATCAAAGCCTCTCAGCAACACAAGGACTTCCGACTTCCCAGAGCTAAAATTCGATCACGAAATCTCTTCACCAATTAAGGCTGACCCAGTCGCCTTACCCAGGGACATGACTTTCCTGACCACGGAGGAATGGATCGACCTGGAGGCAGCATATAACGGCAGGCAGCCCATAAAAAATACCAGTGAAGAAGGTTCACACACGCTTTCGGAGAAGACTACGGACCCAGTCAATACTTTTTGGATCACTCTTCTCAACACAATACAGCTATCTTCAACGGCCCTACAGTACCAATCCGTTAAGTTGGACTTACAACTATCAGTCCTGCAAAGTTTAGCAGAGGCCACAATGGGGATAGATAGGAAATTGGCAGACCTCAACGGACTCATAAAAAGAGGACAAAAGTCAGTCAAATTAACCGAAATCGACTGAACCAGCTGTACCTGCTCACCAAAAATCGACAAGTTATCATCAATACCCACGATGCTGGGCAACCTTTTAGATGAAATAAAACTAAACACCACTAAAATCCCCCAATCGGAAGCCAGGTTGGAAAAGCCCGACCTAAACCCAAACGTGACGAAGCAATCTCCAACAAAGGCAGGGCCTTTAGGAACGATTGTCGATATGCAAAAACTCAACTCGCCAGGGGGTCAAACCCAAATTTTCACCCCCACAGCAGAAAAGACCATTCAGAACATTTTAACATCAGGACAAACAAATGAACCAGGGAGCCCACAGAACACACGGGCTCGTCGCAAGCAAAAAAGGAAGGGACGCAACAGAAAGGTCAACGAGGACTGTTAAGGAGAAAACCGGAATCCCACAGCACCGGAAGGCTCGGGGTCACCAGTTACCAGCAAGCTTCAAAGGAATGACAACCCCCTTTCACCGAAACCAGAAACCCCACTGCCCTCAATGGGAACGCCAATAGAAGGTTTAGGAACCCACATCTACAGCGTGGGTCCAATAAACCAACCAGTGAGAAAATAGACTGTAAGCAGAAACAAATCAACACGACAACACCAAATAGAGCCGGCACTAGGGCAACTGGATGGCCACTCAAGGGCAAAGAAAATAAACTCGGAGGAAGAAAAAAAGGATCGGGACAAGCCAAATTCCACCAAAGACGAAGTGACACTGAACAATTCTATAACACCGTGTACTTGCAAGGAGACGAAGACGATACCCAGCAAAGCAAACTTTCAGACTCTATGTATCGTAAACCCCGAAGATAAGCATCTTAGCGATCAATCTCAGCGGGATATTTCAAACTGCAAACCAAAGGAACAGAACATCAATCTCTTAGAGGGATCACGCCCAACTGAGGAACAACCTCAACAGAAAATGTTGCCCCCAAGGGAAATAGACACAGAAACAATCTTTTTCATTCCCGAATATAAATCCAAGGGAAGAGTAGACATTCTAAATAGGGGCAATATATTAAAGTTAATCAATTCAATAGACAAACTAAAACCAATAAATTCCTCAGACCTGCTCTCAATCAAATTCCATCCAGCAACACACCCACAAGGGAACGAGAAAACAAGGGCCACGTGGAAAACCAGGGAGCTAGCAAAAACAATCATGGAGAAAGCATCCAACTTCTTCCAGTGGGGAATCCAGCTTGAACCAGAAATAAAACCAGCTTATCCTACCCTGCTTCTCGAAGAAAGGAAGGAAGAACGACCTCGACTGGTCAAGTCAATACTTAAAGGAGCACAAAGCCACTCCCCAGGACGGGAAAAATACCCAGCAAAATCCCAAAACCTAATGTTTTAACAAACAGCTCCTTGTAAAGAAACAATACCTCGCACAATAACAGGAAGCAACACCAACTGACAAACAAAGGCAGTTTCAGCCACCAAAACTGCGGCTTCCCTCAAAAGCAAAAATAAACTCAAAAGTTGCAGTTGGAATATTAACGGACTAACCGACAAACTGGAGGACCCCGAAATATTGAACTACTTTCAATCCTTTGACTTGATTCTCCTCCAGGAAACATGGGAGTCTAACGACATAGCCCTACAAGGATATACAGCCGGGACACATCCGGCCCGCAAAGAATCACAGTACGGCCGCTGCTCTGGCGGCCTGGCAATTTTCGTGTCAATATCAGCTATAGGAGAAATCAAACCAACAAGCATAAAAATTACCTCACCGAACGCAATACAGGCTATTTCACTCACAATTGATAATAACAAAGGAAGCCTTCAGTTACACATCGTAAACACATATATCCACCCTAAGAATAAGCTGACTGGGTCAAACGAACTAGTTCAAGAGTTAACAAGACTCATGGAGGATGGGGAATCGGACAACATACTACTGGCTAGCGACTTCAATCTCCATCTATGTGGTGAACCGGCAACCGACGACATGACACAGGAAATGGACACAGAATGGAAAATTCCAACTCAAACAATCCCTTCCAGACATAAACATAGCAACACTGCTTCACAGCTAGTAAAAGCTCTAGAGCAATTGAATCTGCGCGTACTCAATGGACGATTCAAAGAGGACATTCCTACAGCACCAACATACTATTCGTCAATCACCTCATCCTACCTAGATTTCATGATAGTAACACTCCCGCTGTATGACAAACTACAATCATTTAAGATAGGAGACAGAGCCCAGAGCGACCATTTGCCGCTAGAAGCTCAGCTAACCCTGACCTGCAAGAACGAAGCAGCAGAAACAAGAAGCATGTGTACAGAATATACTGCTAACTACAAGCGAATACGATGTAAGATCACGGATATGGAAGCACTAGCAACCAGCGCAAAAACAATAATACAGGAATTATCCAATATAACCGATAATCCTCTTGTTCTTTGGGAAAACTTCACAGGGGTACTAGGAGAAAAACATGCCACAGGGAAGAAAACTCAAAAAGGGAATACCACAAGGTTCATGCTTGGCAAAGTAACAACTGCAGAAACAAAAAAGACCAAGCTCGAAATAAAAAAGACCCTCAGGCAACTCCGCCAAGATCCAAATAACACGGAAATTCAACTGCAGCTTCGCAGGTCAAAAGCATTGTTACAAAAGAAAACTTGGGAAAGGAAAAGGCAATTGAACGAAGAATTTTGGGCTAAAATTCTACATAATTCAAAGCAGAAGAACAGCTCTAGTTTTTGGAAGACCATCCACAGGCTCCAACAGCCAGACCACAACGGCATCAACTCCAAAATACCGGAATCCGACTGGGCTAACTATTTAACAACTCATTTTAACACAAGCGAACCTGCAATGAAGAAAGCCAAAGGGGTTGACTTGGAAGAGGGAGTTCTCCATCAAAAGGACAAAACTGTCACACTCACCAAAAATGCAAACCAGGCGCTCAAAAAGGAAACAACCGGGTCCCACCCCTCAATAGAGGACGAAGCCAGTCCAACGACAGCTGAGCCTAGAATAATCGAGAACGAACCATTAGATCAGGACATAGCAGGCACTATTCTTAAACAAATGCCCAAGGGAAAACTTGAGGGGGCTCCAGGACCAAACGGGATCCCTCCGATGCTATATAAACAGGACCCAGCTTTTTGGAGCATTACCTTGAGTCCAGTATTCAACAAAGTAAGGGAAACAGGAAAAATACCAACATCTTGGAGTGGCTCGATAATAAGCCCAATATACAAAAAAGGCGCTAGGATCGATCCAGGCAGTTACCGTCTGATTGCCCTGATAGACGTAGAGGCAAAGTACTACGCAGGCCTCATCCTGAACGATTTAATACCATGGGCAACAGAAAAGAACATCATCCCAGCCACTCAGACGGGCTTCCGGAGTGCCAGGGTACCCTAACAAACATCATTGCGTTAACACTATTGTTCGACACAGCAAAAACGGCAAAAAGCTCCCTGTTTGTGTGCTTCATTGATTACAGCGCCGCATTCGACCATGTAGATCGGCACAAACTATGGCGGAAGCTGAGCTTATTGGGAATCCCTGGCCCCCTCCTACAGCAGCTGGTAATGTTACACACCGATACTTAGGTCCCAATAAAACTGGGATCTGGCACCCATCTATTAAAAAAAATAAAGACCAGCAAAGGACTAAAACAGGGTTGCGTCCTAGCCCCAACGCTGTTCAACCTCTTCCTCGCGAATCTTCCCGAAGAGCTAAAGACAGTTACATCACACGCACCTCGGCTAGGAAATATTACGCTCTCAAATCTGCTTTACGCAGACAACCTGGTCCTCATTAGCCGGTCTCCTATTGGCCTCCAAAATCTTCTGGACAGAACCAACGCATTTTCGAAAGCAAATTCCCTAACAATCAATCTGAACAAAACTAAAGTCATGCCAATGAACCATAACAAACAACGGAAACCCGCATGGTTCCTGGACAAACAAAGACTAGAACTGGTGACCGTATCTAAATACCTAGGAGTCATAATAGATGGCAATTGCTCCTTTAAACAACAACTAGAGGCCATTCGCCGGAAGGGCATGACTTTTCAACTATCAACAAGGCCCCTGCAGAAAGCTCTCCCTGACAGGACATTAACCCCACTCTTACAGGTAATAAAAGCTCGCCTACAGCCCATGCTCACTTACGGCAGCGAATCAATGCGAGGTAAAGATGCAAGTACTCTAGACAATACAATCATCCGTGCATATAGGGCAATCTTCCATCTTCCTAAAAATTCTTCTCACACACAAATTCGTCTTGAATTTGGATTGCAGAAACAATCTGTGGAGAGGAAAGGCCAATATATAAAAAGCTGGCGCAAAATTAAAGATGTGGAGCAAGGATCCTTAAGCGCCAACCTATGGATTGAACTTACCGCCAAAGAAACTTCACCAGCAGGGGCCTACCTAACTAATTCACTGGAGAGTCTAGGACTAAAAACGCTCTGGGAAACAAGAACGGATTTTGGGACCTTCAAAAAATCAGTGTCAAAAGTCATCAAATTGGTCTCCTCACTTGAGGACAGAGCCACTCTATCCAAGAGAGCGCATGGATGGGTTGTGCTCGAAGGCTACAGAACCACAAAGCCACAAGAGTATCTATCAACAGGCCTCACACAAAAAAAAAAATAAGTTCCTAAACATGCGCTTAGGCAACATACCCATAGCACATCATTTGGCCCCATGGAAAAGGCCTAATCTATCAAGCGCATGTCGCCTTTGCCAATCTGCGAAGGAGGATCTCATACATATCGTCTGTATCTGCGAAGCTCTTGCGGACACAAGGCGGTCCACGCTTCGGCCCATATGGAACCAGAAGGGCGTAAAAACCTGCAGGCAAGTAGTGATGCTCTGTTTCAACCCTGAAGAGACTCAGTTAAACTGTAGAACAGTCAAATACTTCGACATAGTGGCCAAAAAACTAAATGAAACCACACTTGGGTGGAATAACCCAATCGCATCCGGAGAATAGCAGACTTCCCTAATGGCCTTAAAAACCATAAGGCCCACAAGTACCAAAGCCACGGCAATCATAATAAAACATGAAATCACTCATAAGACTAAATGAAAAGACAGTTAGGCGCAACAATTTTATTATATCTGGAGAACAGAGATTTCCCCAACGGCCTTGTAACTAGAAGAACAACAAGTAAGCCCATAGCCAACAGGAAAAGACTCACTAATTTACTATAGACTCACTGTGATTTTACTAAAGTGAAAAACTGGTTTTAAAGACTTTTTAACTATTGCTTAATATTGTGAGTTTTTATTAACTGTACAATAAAATTAATTCTAAATTCTAGTGGTTTTAATCTTATTTGCCGGATGGCACACAGGCAAGCCCCTGGAGCAACATTCGGTTGTTTTTGAGGTTTTTGCTTTCTGGCACTCTGTTTTATTATGCAGATATATTATTAAGGGTATTTTGATAGATTCATCAAACATTTGTGCTAAAGGATGTGATCTGGGTTGGAACTTACACTGGTCCATTTACCTGTAATGTAGCAAATTGAGCTTGCAACTTTATTGCGCATTTCTGTATTTATAGTATTTGTTCTTATCTGCTTTTATGGGTCTTCAAACCGAAAGAAAGATGATGATGATGATGAGGAATTACGAGGAAACATTCATGAATGTAGGTGAGCAGGCTGTTAGCCTAAGGAGCATAAATCGTGTCTCAGTGTTTGAAGTATCTGCAATTGCTGGTCAATAAAATGACTTGGTTGTTAAGTATATAAATACTTTTTCATGTGAGGCAACCATCATTAATTCCTTCAGCCATTTCTCTTGTGTTGACGGGTGTCTCATCTTCCATTTCCTAAGTGAACATATTTAGCCACAGCCAAGGGCCATGGCCAACAACTTCCTATAGGAGGGATGTCATGCCTGGGGTGCAAGACATCAGGAGGAATAGATGGGGTATCTGGGGGACAATTCCATATCCACAAGACATCTACAATGTAGCCAGTATCTGTTCAAAATAATGTCCATGCAAGACTAGAGGCTAGGTAATTTGGCACAGGTTGCTTGAGTGCATCTCCAGCAGAGAGACTAGGGGAAGAGACCAGTCACGTGCAGGCAGAAATATTCAAACTTTTAAAATCTCTTCAAGTTTTGGTAATAAATATCTTGTAGCTTTTACTCTTCCCACACCTGTGCGCTGGTAGTGAAGAATATGGCTCTTCTTTCTTGTCAATGCCAGCCCCTTCTCCTTCCTTACATTGTGGTTCCCTTTCTTTCCTTCCCAGCACCAGCACCAGTCATTGGCACAGAAAGATTTCAAGAGCCTGTTGCCTAATTGTGGTGCAGCAGAGCTCCCTGACTGCAGCCAGACAGTTTTTATATCTGTTTATGACCCCTGGTCGAATTTGTAGCCATAGCTGAGTATGGTCTTGCAAGTCAATGCTGACCAATGACGAGCTTTGAGATTACCCTGCTAGCATGTGGCTGTATTTTAATCAGTTGGTATTATTTGGATCATCCTTATGCAGGACATTGTAGGAGTCACATTCTTCATACATCAGGGCACCATTAGGGCTGAGGGTGAGTGTGCATACCTGAAGATGAAGAACTGGCTATGTTGCACGCTGCATCCTTGGGCCTACTACAAAATGCTTTTGGAAGAGGGATCCAGCCTAGAGGAGCACATGGTCAGTGGACAGCACGGGCCCATGTTAACTATGGAAAAGCATCCTTTGCTGAATTTGGAAGTGAGGGAGCACAAATGTCAGCACAAGGAATGTTGAAGCTCAAAGTTCCTTCAGGGCACAACTCCAAGACCTTCTATGAGAATTTACCTTGCAGAAAGGGGTAAGTACAACAGCGTAATGCAAGCTGGAGGGGTTGAGTGGATCTTTGATAGCAGCTGGGTGCTCCCTTTTTTTGCTGGAGGGAGGAGAGTTTAATGCACCATGTGCTATTCTGTATGCATCAGTAGTGGGGGCAGAGTGAGTTGGGTGGGAATTCTCTGGTTGCAGGAGGAGGTATGACTTTCCCATTCCCCTGCACAACAACCGTATTCTGTTTCCAATTGTAATATGGCATTTGGATTTAATGCGCATCTGTGCAGCACCACTGAAGCTAAACCAAAGACTAAGCCATTAGAGCACAGAAATAACTTCTCTGATACACCACCCGGAACTATGAAGGTTACTTAGACCTATGACAGATGTGGCAACTGTTCCTGTCCATGAGGTTATAAAACTCCAATAATTCAGACCAGAAATAAAAAAACACTGTCTAATAATGGTGATCTAAGTCAAGGGAAAGGGAGAGCATGGGTGGTAAGGCTGAAGGGAGACTTGTCCAAACCACAAAGCTATGCATTGGGAAGAAGAGTTGAAGTCCAGAAGAATTTGAAGACTGTGTGATGACAAGACGACCATCAACATGAGACTGCCTGAGCTCTTCCACCTGGGCCCACTAGTGTATGTTGTGAGTAGCATTATTTTTCTTACCCTCAGATACATTTGTTCATGATGTAGCAGTGCTGAAGTGCAAGGCTTTTAATAGCCAGATCTACTGGGTAAATGATTCTGCCTCTGCATTGGGTCCAACCACGTGAAGAAGTAATAAAAACATATATATATATATTCAAAATAAAGCATTCCCTCTGCTATGGTGGCACCAGCAGCATGACTGGTCAGCCTATCCATAGCCACAATTTTTGTGTAGAAGGCAAAGCAGCAGTCTGTATTATTTTATAACCCTTCCAGGATTAATCCACCCTTGCGCCGCTGAAACGAACGAGGATCAAACAGCAAAATCCACCAGCCACTTCGTTTTCTGATGAACTAAAGGCCCTTAAACAGGCTTGCAGGAGGCAGGAAATCCACTGGAGGATCAGTTATGATGATCTGGAAAAGTCCAATGACAAGCTTTGTCTGGCTAGGTATACGTCCCTAATTCACAAGAAAAAACGGCATACTTTGCAGCTAAACTAGAGGCAGCCTCTAACGCTACAAAATGACTGTTTGCAACGATCAGAAAACTTACAACACATACTTCTTCTCTGATCACAGACTGCAATAAGTCTTTTTGCTTCTTGTTAGTAGACACTTTTTGATTGAAAGTGAGAGGCATATAACAACTTTACTTCCTTCTGCTCTACACCTTCATCCACTTACCATTCTGTCTTTTCCCGGGTTTTCTCTTCCTCATCTAGTGATTTTTCAACTCCCTCCAGTGTTGAGGTTACATCTCTGCATAAAACTGCCAAATTTGGTTTGCATGGTGATCCCTGCCCTCCTAAAGTTGCCAGTCTTGTTGCCGATACCATCAGGTCCTCTCTGACAGAAATATTTTGCCTTGTTTGTCTGTCAGGTGTTTTTCCTTGGCTTGGAATAAAGTTTCGATCCATCCACTCCTAAAAAAAGCCTCCACTTTATTGTCATGACCTGAGTAGCTCACGTCCAATTTCCTGCTTATCTTTGCCAGCTAAAATTACTGAAAAAAGTCTCACCATCCAGTTGACAGAGCACCTTCACCTCCTTGATCCTGCCCAATTCAGTTCCCATGCTGACCACAGTACGGAGACCGCACTCATGAAGGCAACGAAGGAGAATGGTGCTTAATCAGGAGGTAGTGCTTCCCAGATCCTGCTTGACCTATCAGCAGCCTTTGAAAATGATAATCACAGGCTTCTGATGGAATGGCTGGGCAGGCTCAGGGTAACAAGAGCCACTAGGGAACTGATCAAGTCATTCCTCTCTTCCCTCAAAAACTCTGTCTTCCTGACTTTACTTCCTCCTTCTTCTCTTTTCCTTGTGGGGTGCCCCAGGGTTCATCCCTCAGACCAACTTTTTTCAATCTGTATATCACTCCCCTGGCTGAGCTTTTCTGTTACTACAATTTTGCCCTAACATCCTACCCTGTCGATACAGAAATTGTTGTCTCTTTACCGCCCAATATAACAGCTCAGCTGCCAGGTTTTCTAACTGCATGAAAGCTGTCAGCACCTGGATGGCATCACATTGCCTCAAACTCAATTTCAATAAAACAGAGTTGCTACTATTCAGAGCACAACCCTCTTACTGGTCCCCTCATTGGTGGCCGGTCGAGTCGGGCTCGCTACCTACCCCAGTAAAGATGGTCAAATATCTAAGCGTGTTGCTCAATGACACAACCAAGTTAATGCAATTACATCTTCTGCTTTCTTCATTCTTAAAGCTATAACAAAGATTCTATGTTTTGTTCCCACGCTGCTACAAAAAACAGGAGTCACCCCCTGAGTTCTATTGAAAATTGACTACTGCAATTGACTGTACCTTAATGCACACCAGCAGGTTCTAAATAAATTACAGACTTTGCAGAATGTGGCAGCACGTCTGCTTCTCAAGATTCAATTGCATCACTTGGTTTCCCAAGCGAACTAATCTCTTCATTGGCTTTCAGTCAGATCCCGAATCATCTTTAAAGCACTTTGTCTCAACTACAAAGCACTTCATGATCAATGCCCGGCCCTCATGAGATAGGCCTTTACCCTGCATGTACCATCCAAGACTCTACGCTCTTCTTCTGCCAATCTACTTGTAATACCAGATTCAATTATCTGAAGTGAAGAGGTAGAGGATTTGTCTTTGGGGCAAATAAAGCCTGAAATGCTCTCCTCTTATATATTAAAGCTATGTCGAATCTCTTTGCTTTCCGGAATTCTCATAAAACTTGTCTTTTTGCTTATTCATTATTTTTTTCTTCTACTCTCACCTCTCATCTAGTACCATAATGCCCCATGGGTTTGGGAGGCTCTACAAGATTCATTAACATTAACTATGCACACCATAAACTTTTCAATTATTTGGTTTTAAGTGAAAACTAAGCTTTTTAGGTCATTCAGCCAAAGTCTAGTGTGTTAGTAATGTTGTTATACACATTTACACATTCTTTTCTGAGGGCCCCATCAAATCATCAAATAACTACAATTGATTATGGATTAGGGCCCATGATTGCATATTATAAATCCTACATGTTTTTATTGCATTTATGCTCATTATTGTATCAAAACATGTGCTGCATGGGTTATATGTTATTATTATCATTGCATGCTTTTAGTTCATTTACAGACATATGCATCAAAGTAAATACCAGGAGCAAATGGGCAGATTCTCAGAATCTGCCCCTTTGCTCCTGGTATTTTTGCATTTGGGATGCATCATCCCAAATGCAAAAATCGCAATTTAAGGAATCTCAAAATTGAGATTCCTTAAATTGCGATTGCATTTAAGGAATCTCAAATTGAGATTCCTTAAATGCAATGCATGAAAGTCAAAAAAATAGCAAATTCGATAATAGGCAAAGCAAATTACCATGAAGTTGGACTTCATGGTAATTTGCTAAAACTTTGAAAAAAGCACTTTTGTGCATTTTTCAAAGTTTCATGTTGCGCACACACATGCCCTTAGGGCATGTGTGTGCAACATATGTGCATATATCAATTTCAGGGGTGCAACAGCGTGTCATTTTGACACCCTTGCACCCTTGAAATTGCATGAGCAATTTGCGAGTATCTACTGGTACTCGCAAATTGCTCATGCAATCTCCAATACATTCCTATGGGCCTGTAGGCTCATAGGAATGAATGGGACAGCATTTCCTAATTGCGACTAGCAATTTGCGAGTAGCAATTAAGGAATGTTAAGGAATCGCTATTTTAATAGCAATTCCTACATGCATAGGATTTTGCTATTCCTAAATAGCGATTCCTTAAAAATCGCTATTTAGGAATAGCAAAAGGCTACGTTGATGCATCTGCCAGTTAGTTATATAATGTGTGTAATGTTTGTCTTAGACCTTATGATATGTATAATGCTATATTTTAGACCCAGTGGTTTTATATATGGACAGTTGGAATTAGGAAATTCATGAAATTGTTCACATCCTACATCATGAATCACATGAGCACTTTCTCACAATAGTACAAAATACAGAGTCTTTGGCCTTTTCAGGCACAGCAGCACATTTCAGAATCCAGAGAGCTCATCTCTCCACTACAAGGGACACTGGTCAATCACAAGCTGGTTTCTCAGAATCAAATCCAAAGAGATGTACTTCACACCTCTCAAAACCAGACTTTCCAGTGCTGATACCTAATAATAAATCTTCAGTTTGAAGGTGTTCTGGATAGAATTACATGGACCCACTTTTAATTGTATTTAGATTATGTTTGTTATTAATCTCAGCAATTCTTTTTTTTGCGGCATTAGCAAGGGTGCAACCTTAGCTTGGAATCTATTAAAGCCTTCCTTAACAATTGTGCATATTTAGTGTGAGGGGTCCCTTCAGTGAAATGGTGAGGGAAAACTAGGTAATTACCTGTGGGCTCAGGCAGGTAATGCTTGTACCTAGCATTAATTCCTTCTAGTTAACTTTGGGAGATATTCAAACAACACCACCTGCCAATTGTTCCTGCTCCAGATGATAAACCGACATACCTGCAGTGCCTTGATGAGAAGGAAAATCTTCTGGGTGAGACCAGCACTGGCCTGACACACTTCTGTGCATTTAATCATTAGTTCAGGTACACCTTTCCTATCACACGGACTAAGAGGATGTTGAAAAATGTAAATTATCTTTAATTCTGATCACAATTTTGTTTGTTAACATTTTAAGTATGTGCCTTGACAACCGGCTGAAGCCAACTCCCCCTCCTCTGTGTGTCTGTCGGGCCTTGGCTGATGCTAGGGAGGTCTGTAAAGGACCTTCTGGTGCTCACACCAGAGGATTTTCTCTTTTTTGTTTTAAGTCAGGCTGCCCCTTCAGCCTGGATCATTGGTGTTTGTTTTTTAGTTCAATGACGATCACCACGCATGCAACACTGGTGTCATTTCCACTGAAAGTTAAATGAACCAATTGGGTAATTTCACTTTCACTGAATTTGTGCTTGCGTCATATCTCAGGGCCCTGAGCACCAATTTTTATGGGGGTGGAATATCTTTAGAAAGTGTAGAATTTCTCCTTTCAAATTATATTGCTCACTAGTGGATCAATCTTTGGGGTTCACCTCAGGAGGGCAATCCCCAAACTAGGATATACCCACTAAACACCAGGGATTATCATTGCTAGAGGGGGAGCGGCCTACCGGGCATGGGCCTATTCTCCCACCCCACACGTATGCAACATTTGTCTTTCTGCGTTCCCTGTAGAATGGATGGGGTTGTTCACTCCAAATCTGCCCCCAGGAGGCAGGAAGCCCACTAAACATTAGGAATTGTCCTTACTCTTCACTTTTTTGGAGGGATTGGGCCCCCTGGCATGGACCTGGGCTCCCCACTGCCGCAGGCCACAATATTCTTTCTGTCCACACATTGGGTGGTAGATAGAGGTTTTCAGCCCCAATATGCCCACTGGAGGGGTAGAAAGTCCACTAGACACCAGGGATCAGCCATAAACATCATTGGGGGATTTACACATATTAGCCCTTGTTGAATTTAAAAGTTTGTTTACTTTGTCTATTTTGGCTAATGCATAGCGTTTCAGCATCACCAATAAGTTTCACACCCGTTTCCACCACAAACTGGAAGAAGATTGAAAGAACAAACATTAGGAACAATGGGCTACCTCTTAGAAAAATGCCAAACTGTTATACAGCTGTGCCTGTCTCTGAACGCTGGGAAAATTGTGATTTAAGCACAGCAACCCCTTTAATGATGCTAATTCTAAAAAAAGAACTGGACTCTTATAATGTTACAATGAGTGAAACTGCAGCATTTATCCTACTTCATTTTTTCACTAGGCTTGCAGTCTAAACCCTCAGTACAGTTATCCTCATGCTCCTATAGTGTGGGGTAGTATTACCACTTTAGATCTCTGCCACCAGGCGTAGAGGAGATATCTACTTAAGGTAAAAATAAGCCATTTGGTCATTTCAGAACTAAATACACGCAGAGCATCTGAAGGGCATGAAAATGACACTACTCGACATGCAGGAATGATCCATTTCTTCTTCAAATTTGCATATGCAGGACAGAAAAAATCATAAAGTTCAATGGTTTCAATAGCAGATTTACAGAACAGACACATAGGGGTAGTGGTAAAATTTGCCTACCTGCTTCTCATAGCATTCAGAGGTAAATTGGCAAGTCTAAATTGTATAGAAAGTGCTCATGCTTGGGGTGGTTCAACATCGTCCATATAGATTTCAAAGTTAAAACAGCATTTGACATTTAAAAAGCTTGTGGTGAAAATAGGAAGTGACCTAGACTCAGTGCAAATAGTATTGATGAAGTTCCAATACATTATATTTAGCTGAGGTATCATTTTTTTTTGTAATGGAATAAGGGTCTTCCCACATATTCCCAGCCCTATTTAAATAAAAACACCCTTTAACTTTTTCAAACCACAGGAAAAGACCTGACTTACTTTGAAGGATTAATTATTTTTCCACAGCATCTTTCACTGGTATTTCAGTGTTACTAGTCCGGAGTCTTATCCAGAACAAAAGCACCTTGAGGACAGCACAAAGGGAAATGGATTTTAAGGGTAGCGTGGGTAATGTTCTTTGGGAGATATAAAAGAGCTCTTGAGAATTTATTTTCAGTAACTTCTAGTTGGTTGATATGCTCCAGACCCCACAGTTCTGCCCCGTAAAGGGCTGCACCCAATCCTTTAGCCCTGTGTATTTCTAATGTGGGAGAGATTGGGCGAAAAGCTGAGCATTTGACTCTTTTTACTATTGCACAATCCACATCCTGAAGTGTCAGGACACTTTTTGGATTTTGGGGGTCCATGCCAGGTTGTCACTAATTCTGACCCCCAAATAGTCGAAGTCCTTGACCTGTTCTAAAAAATGAGCTTCAAGCCTTACTTTCCCCTTAGTTGATTTGTATGGATTAAAAACCATAAACTTGGTTTTTGAACAATTAATTTTTAATCCCCAAGCTTTCCTCGCTGTCGCAAATTTAGTTAGTACATTCTGTATGCCCATTGGGGTTTTAGATATAAGTAACGTATCATCAGCGAATAAGAGGCACAGTATTAACTTGCCTCCCAATTTCGAACTCTTTTTGTAGAGCACTTTTCTTCCTATTTTAACAAAGACAAAAACAAAATGTTGCTATATTTTGGCTTTTTCTTTGTTCCCTTCTTTCAATGTTGGCAAAAAAATTAAGAGAATTTTACCTTTATTCCTACATAAATCTAAATGGGCTGCCTGAAGTCAAAATATCTGACAGTTTAAGATTAGGTGGACACATACAGTTTCAGTTTCATTAACTTTTATTCGATTATCATTTCAATAATCATAAAAAGTACATAGTAAAAATTTTTTAACACATAAATAAGGAGCACGATATTAAGAACAAAAAAAAAGGAAATAGGGTTTGAAATACTGTTCAGTTCTCTTTTAACTGGAAATGCTGCGACGTATTGTTAAGACTTCTTTGAGGAAGGTCGCTATGAATTTGGCTTCATGCATTGACTTTAAAGATTGCAAATAAAGATATGCTGCCTGCGTTTGTCTGTGACCACTGATTCGAAGAATCGGAATAATCCATTTTTTCCTTGATGTTTTATAATATTTACAAAAAAGGACTACATGGATCGTAGTTTGTGTAGAAATTCCGTCACAGGGACAGTTCAGCAACTTTGGCGACCAGTTTTTCGTTTCAGGGAATGTAACTAAACGAAAGAAAATATTGAATCGAAGTCTTGTTAATAGATACCTTTCATAATTTGATAAAAAATACGTCAGATAAGGCTGTATACATTTTCCAGTTTGTTGGGCGCCGATTTTTTCGTTTGATGGTTTGGTAATCTCTGTCTGGTTCCGTAAATCCCTTAGGTGGTCCAGACACATTACCTTTAACTGCTTCCTGGAGATATCTTCTGCTGAGGGTGGTTCTTCAAAGTAGGAATCGCGATCCAAGTCTTTAAAGAAGTTGGATACATAGGTTAACCATGGGATTTTACGTCAATTTGCCAGGGCTAGACAGTCAGCGATGAGGGAGCGGGTTAGATGACATTCAGGGTTGCACCATATTCGATGCCACAAGAGGATAGGCTGGCATCGAATGGTGTCAACGATATATTCCATGCCAAGCTCCCGATGTGAGGCTAGTGTCGGTGAGCTTTGAGGGAGGGACAGGATATACTTTGCAAAAGAGTTTTCAGTGACCTGTATTTGGTCGATACGTCCGTAGCCCCAAATTCCAGCACCATGAGTGGCCTCGCTATGACATTTTGCGTAGTATATAGTCAAAAGTTCAGATGGGGCTGGTTTCCCCAGTTTCCGTGAGAAAGATGTTAAAGCTGAAGTAGCTCGCCGAAAGTGAAGATTCCTGGCCTCAATTGCCTTCCGCCAATTCAATGCGTCGTCCACTAGGATACCCAGGTATGGGTAGACCTGGGTTTTTTCCAGTTTGATGTTATCTACCATTATTGGTTTTGTGGTTTGGTCCTTGGGCCGAGGTGCATTGTGAAGGTTTTCTTGATATTTATTTTGAGACCAAGTGAGTCCATAAATGCTGTGTACTTGTTGGTTTGGATCTGGAGTTGGTTTAGGGTCCGTGCTAGAATCACTGAGTCATCAGCATACAACAGCGTAGGTATCGGGCGATGATTTATCTGTGGGAGATCCTGGCTCCCTTCCAGCATAGCCTGTTCGAGTCCATTCGTATAGAGATTGAACAGGAAGGGAGCCAAGACACAGCCTTGTCTTACTCCCTTCGTTAACTGAAATGGACGTGACAGCTCGCCACTGGTACCATATCGAACTCTGCCTTCAGCATTTGAATAAAGTTCTCGCAGGAATGTTATTATCGGGGGATCCACACCCAGGTCGCTTAGTATCTGCCAGAGTTTCGCGTGCTGGACGCAGTCAAATGCCGCACTTAGGTCGACATAGACGAGGAAGATGTTGCCTCCTTTGGCGTGTACATATTTACCAGCCAATAAAACGAGATTCAGGGCCTGCTCCACAGTCCCAAGCCCCTTCTGGAAACCATATTGCAGATCGGTTAGGATGTTGTTCTCCCGGGCCCAAGATTGTAAACGGTCCAGGAGTACCCGACCTGCAATCTTGCCCAATGAGTCCAGAAGGGAGATTGGTCTGTAGCAAGCGGGATCATTGCGGTCTCCTTTTTTGAAAATGGGCAAAAGGATGGAAGTAGACCACGAGTGGAAAAGGCCGATCTTGGTTACTGCTGACATGACCCGGGTGATTAACTGTGACCAGAAGTCCACATCATGGAGGAACAGGTCCATTGGAACACCGTCGGGGCCTGGGGCTTTGCCGGGTTTGGAGGCCCTGATTGCCTTTATGATTTCATTTAGATGAAAATGAATCTTAATTGGGTGGATGTTGTTACTTGTTGACTGGACCTCATATGTTTTGTTTTCTGTTGCAGGGTCTGGGGCTGTTCCGAAGATTTTGGCGAAGTGGGAAACCCAGTTTTCCTCTGAAATAGCCACATCAAGGTGTTCAATGTCTGTGTTGTTGGCCAGGAAGGGCGATCTTATGGTTTGCCAAAATGCAGTAGTATCTTTTCTTTGGGCACTATCGTGTAGGCGCAGCCAGAGATCTTTTTTGATTTGTTTTCTGCGATCTTGCCTTGCTAAGTTGTAGATCTTCCTCAGATAGGAAATTTCCTTGGGATCCCTAGTGGGCTTATGCAAGGCGTCTTTGAGTGATGACAGGGCCTTTCGACAAGCGGTGTCAAACCATCTCGCAGTAGGGTGTTTGATCTTGTTTTTTATTTTGACAAATAACTCATCCCTAATTGTTTCCTGAATGTTTTGGAAACTGCTGATAATCGTCTGCGGTGATGCATTCAAAGACGTGCATTTAGATAGCCACTGACCTGTTTTTTCAAGGACCCTCTGTGTCACCTCTTCAGGGTCGATCTTAGCCCATTTTACTGTGTACCCATTCAGTTTATTCATGGAAAGAGTTTGTTGTTTGAGGGAACTCAATTTTGTAGTATGGGCTCTTTTCCGTTTGAAGTTGATTTTTATGCTGAGCGGGTAGTGATCACTTGTTGGATTTGACCCAGTTTCAAAGTTCGCTAATTGCCCTTTGAGTGAAGTTGAGGCTATTATGTAGTCTATAATTGTACAGTAGCCTCGCCCGTGGAAAGTAGGCTTGAAATCCTGCTGCGGGTTAACCAGTTCATTCGCATAGTCCATGTCTAAGGAGAATAGGATTTCATTGAGTTTGTTACCGCATAGTGAATGAGCAAAGTGAGGTATGGAGGCCGCAATTTCCGTTCTTGTGGTTTGGACACAAAGGGAGATTGAAGTCACCACCCCAAATGGTGTGATTTGTGGTCTTAGTATTGTCAATTTGGAGCGCTATTAAGGCTGAGGTGATCTCCTCTAGGTTTGACCAGCTGTCCAAGGTACCTAGATTATTATAATAGTTTATGAGTATATATTTGTTGTTTTCTTTGGATGCTGTCAACTGGGTAAATTCAAGGATTTGAAATGTTGAAGACTCCTTTATTAGTTTCATTCTAAGGGCGAGGGTATTAGCTACGTACGTCGTGAGCCCCCCTTTAGATCTGCCCATATTTCCCTGTACTGCTGTGGTGAAAAAAGTTTTGTAACCCGCAAGGTGGAGTGGGATTGTGCACCAAGTTTCTTGCAGGCACAATATCTGATGTTCTCTAGCTGTTTCTAGCCATGGCTCTAGTGTTATTTTCGATAGCAAGCCTGCGATGTTCCAATATGCAATAGAGATGGTCAGATTTGAGGAGTCTGCGGGGACATGGGGTGAATCTAGCGGGATATTTACAGTTAGAGTGTCCTGAGGTTGGCAGAGTTCAATCTGCGGGGAGTTTGCAGGAACTTTGGGAGCTGTGATACAGTGGTAATGCAAGCCAGTGTTATTTCTATCTGAGACTGCGGAGGTTTTATCAGTAGCTTTATTGGAATTGCTTGTAGAAACAATTGAAGTTTCCGGGAATGAGTTGTCAAAGGTAACAATATTGATGAAGCTAGAGGGAGCAATTAATGTTTCTGGAACTGAGTTTCCAGTATTACAATAAACTGGCTCCGGGGGAACTTGATGCTGGATGGGGTTTATTTGTTGTGATAGGGTGGGGGTGTTTATGTTCCTGGAATCAGCCCTGGATGGTCAATCGACCATCTCCAGAAAGTCAAAGCGGTTTTGCGTTGGGAAGCCCTGCCAGCCTTCGTAGGATTGTAAGGGCCTATCTTGCCAGTGTTGCCTTGGCCATTCTCTCGGAGGGTTTCTGCCTCCCTGATCATAAGTGTACTCCGGCTGGAACCAAGGCTCTCTTGGGGGCTGGCGCCAGGAATCCCAAAGGGTCTGGTGCCAGTTCCAGGATGGAGTATGGCGGTGTTGTCGCGCAGGAGGGTAAAAAAAGGAAAGGTGACGAGCGTCAATTCCCCCCTTTTTTTCCAGTGCGGGCCAGGCACAAATATGATCCACTACGGAGGGGTCTCTGCAGGTTACTATTATGCAGTCTCCGCGGGTCGTTTTTGTTGTTTTGCCTACCCATACTACCCTGCGGACTGTGGATATCCCTCCCGAATGGTGGGGTTCTAAGGGCCTGTTGATGCTTAACCACTGCATGACCTTGTTTTTAAGAGACCATGCAGTTTCAGGTGTATCATCGGTTAGCTCTGGTACACCGGTGAGTACAAACGTATATGGAGTGGCTTCTGGGGGCAGGTGGACTGATCGTCTAATAGCTGGTGTTTTGTTAGGATTATTTTTAGGAGAAGGCTGGGGGGCCGCTGACTTTGGCTGGTGGGGTACTGGCTTTTTTGTTGAGTGGGGTTTGCTGGATTTACTAGTCACCGGTCCTGGGGTATCTTGATTTGTCAGGCCTGTGCTAGACGTTGGCTGTTCTAGTACCACAGCGGTTTTATTCTGATGTGGTTGGAGCTCCACAGTATGTGAGTTATGATTTGTGGTACTTTGTATTTGGTTTTTTGGGGGTGGAATAGTCAAATTTGGTCGTTTTGTAACTTTTGATAGTTGTCGGTGTGGATGATTTTTCGAGGACTGGGGGGCTTTTCGCTGGCCTTTTATTTCTATACGTGTGTTTGTATCGAGTAGTGATGCCGAAAGGATGGTCATCTGGGCTTCCAGGTTCCTAATACTAAGTTGGATGGGTTTTAAGTACTGATACAGTAAATCTTTTACTGTTGTCAGGACTTGTGAGGTGACATTGCATGTTCTACAGAGGTTTGGAGTTGCCTCTTTCAGGGTTGTTTGATGGGGAGTGTTGACTACCGGGAGAAGTGGTATGCTTTGTTGGGGAGATTGTACTTCAAAATTTAAGTGGTCTGTATCGTGAGCGGGAATAGGAGCTAATTCTGGTGCACTATCGGTAGGTTTTGTACTGCCTTTTTTTGAGATGGCTCCTTCCCTTTCTCCTTGGGAAAGTGAGATAACGTTACACAGGGATTCTGTCTGGGTTTGGGTTTGGCAGGCCGCTAGGTCGGGGGTTGCCTCGAGATTGTCCAAGGTTAGTGAAAGGTCAGACTCTGTCTGAGTGACTGAAAGGTCTACTATAGATGGTACTGTAATAGTTTCAGAGGCTGACAAGGTCACAGGTAAGGAGCAGTTTTGGGAGGTGAGGTGGATCGGGGACGTGGCAGTTGCTATAGGTCCTAAGGATGATCGCTTTGCGTTCATGAGGTCCAGTGACACTCTCTTTTCGAGAAGGGAGATGCTCTGGTTTATTACCTCATGGGTACGGGTGATAAACAAATCAATGGGGCCGGTTATTTGTGCTACCTCCTGGGCATTTTTAGATTTGCTTTTGGTAGTGCTCCTGGTTTTCGGCGGCATGTTTATAGTCTGCTACAGGATTTGAGGAGTCAGGGGGATGGCCCGGTCCGGTCACTATCGGGCACTAACGGGCAACAACGGGCCCGCCCTTGTCCCGGGCTTCTCCCGGCGCGCTCCCGCGCCGCGGCACTTAGGAGTTGATTTATTGCAAACGTGGGAGGGGAGGAGCCAGCAGGGAGAGCGTCGCAGCTGTGGTCAATGCAGAGGGGCAGGCGCTCCTGGGACTTGGAGTCCTGCGCCTGCCCTCGCTCGCAGCCCTGCACCTACCGCCGCCCCAAGGTCACAGTTTACAAGGTCCAGGAATCCCGTAGGCGAAGCTCGAGGAGTGACAGCAGAGGGAAGAGCAATCCGGTGTAGAAGTGCTCGCAGTCCCTAGTCCTTTGGCAGGTGAGAAAGGAAAAAAGCAATCCAACGATGACCTCAGGCACAAAGATTTTAACAGGGCTGAGGCGGGGGAGGAGCCAGCAGGGAGAGCGTCGCAGCTGTGGTCAATGCAGAGGGGCAGGCGCTCCTGGGACTTGGAGTCCTGCGCCTGCCCTCGCTCGCAGCCCTGCACCTACCGCCGCCCCAAGGTCACAGTTCACAAGGTCCAGGAATCCCGTAGGCGAAGCTCGAGGAGTGACAGCAGAGGGAAGAGCAATCCGGTGTAGAAGTGCTCGCAGTCCCCAGTCCTTTGGCAGGTGAGAAAGGAAAAAAGCAATCACACATACAACACTTTGATTCACATAAATATATATACATAAAGCAAGGGTTTTTTGTTAATTTCTACAGATGAGTAACATTAAAATATGTTGTTGTGATAGTTGTTTTTCAAAAGTTACTCATTTTCTCAGTATGAGGGTAACAATATCTATGACATTATATTATTACATATCGATCTCTCTCCCAGCACAGCTTAGATTAAAGCCAGTTAAACAATACCAGTTTCACATGGAAGGTATCAGCAAAGAAAAATGCCTGACATTTTCCATAGAAAGTATCTTAAGTGAAAATCACCCTTTGTCACCTAGTTGAGGGTGTTGATCTAGGTTGCCTCATATGTTTTGTAATATGATTAATCAGAGGACCAAAAATGCATTACTTCCTTCTAATATCTTTCTGAAAAAAATACAATGGGTGTTAACATAATGCTAAATGTTTGTTTCTATCAAGTTTTCCTTTATACTGCAAAACTTGCAATAGTCTTAGTTTCATACTTAAGTGCCAAATGGCTCTTTCAGATGACAGCTCGAAAATGCTAATTTGCATTATCAAACAATTGAGGACCATTGAGGCAGCCACATGGCTCTTCAACATTTCTGAACCATTACCACTTTAGGCTCTGCAAGGATAAATGTCCTCAGGGAAGCAGTAGAGTAACTCAGTGTTAGAAATGGGGGTCTCTAGGTGGCAATAGTTTGCACCTTTTTCCAAATAAGGACCCTTACTTCTAGTCAGGATAGGAAGGCTACACGTCTAAGATAACCCCTGCTCATCTCCTTGGTAGCTTCAAACAAGCAATCAGACTTATCTCAGAGGTAGGCCTGGGCGGTGAACTCTGCTCCGTTAGTGAGTTTTCTGCTCTCCACGGTCTGTGGAGCTCACCGAGGGCAGAAAACTCCACTGCGCGTAGTGCAGTGGAGTTTTTTCCTCGCTCATGAATGGGAAGTTGGTGAGCATGAGCTGCCGCTCGGGTAGAATTTCTACCCAAGCGGCAGGAAGATCAGCGTGAATGGCAGTTCACACTGCACTCCGCCACTTGTGGAACTCAGCAGAGTTTTTTTGTTACTTTGCAGAGTTCCATGTAGCGAAATGCCACGAACTACGCCCAGGCCTGCTTAGATGCCATATGTAAGTCATTTGCACATAACACACAGTGAAACATTGAAAACCCTCTAAATGGACTCCACAGCAGTGTTAGAAAAATAACCAATATTTATCTGTGTAAATAAGACCAAAACGGTAAACAGTACCTTAGGTTGCGGCCAATCACCCTTATACAACGCCTCAGCAACATTGGCTTACAAGGAAAAGCCTTGGACTGGATCATCTCATTCCTCGCTAGGAGAACTCAAAGAGTCCGACTTCCCCCATTTTACTCAGAGGCCTCCGAAGTCATCTGCGGCGTACCGCAAGGATCCTCACTCAGTCCCACCCTCTTCAACGTCTACATGAGTCCTCTCGCCTCCATCGCGCGTCAACACAACCTCAACATCATCTCTTACGCCGACGACACCCAGCTAATCCTTTCCCTCACCAAAGACCCCAACAACGCCAAATCCAATCTTCACGAAGGCATGAAAGAAGTAGCCAAATGGATGAAACAAAGCCGCCTAAAACTCAACTCAGACAAAACGGAGGTGCTCATCCTAGGATCTTCCCCCTCAGCTTGGGACGACTCTTGGTGGCCCTCCGCTCTGGGCACAGCACCCACACCCACAGACCATGAACGCAACCTTGGCTTCATCCTAGACTCCTCTCTCTCGATGTCCGTGCAAGTCAACGCCGTCTCGTCTTCCTGCATCAACATACTTCGTATTCTCAAAAAGATCTTCCGCTGGATCCCTCTCGAAACAAGAAAGACTGTCACCCACACATTGGTCACGAGCTGACTGGATTATGGTAACACACTTTACGCCGGAATCACAACAAAACTACAGAATAAACTCCAGCGCATCCAAAACGCGCCAGCGAGACTCATATTAAACATTCCGTGCCAAGATCACATCACCGGTCATCTAAAAGACCTCCACTGGCTTCCCGTCAACAAAAGAATTACTTTCCGCCTTCTCACCCACGTACACAAGGCCCTCTACAATCTAGGACCCGAATGTCTCAACACTCGTCTGTCCTTCTACAAACCCACCCGTCAACTTAGATCATCCAATCAAGCCCTCGCCGCAGTCCCACGCATCCGGAAATCCACCATGGGTGGCAAAGATCCTTCTCCTTCCTGGCTGCCAAGACCTGGAACTCACTCCCCACCCACCTCCGCCTTACGCAGAACAACATCTCCTTCAGAAAAGAACTTAAGACCTGGCTTTTCGACAATTAATGAACCCCTCCCCCCAGCGCCTTGAGACCCCCTGGGTGAGTAGTGCGCTATACAAATGCTTGAACTTTAACTTGAACTTGCAAGCCGGTTGCAGCAACCATCACAGTTGCGATGTGAAGCATAGTGGTGTGGCGTGCGCACGCCCTCAAGTTGCAGTGCAGGCAGGTGCTCATGACCGTTGTCCAGTGGCATCGGTGAGACCAGGGCTGCGATGCAAACTGGGATGGTACTTGTTGCAGTACAGAAAGGTTACAGTGCATGTGTTTCTAGCAGCCTTCATCGGTCGTCCCAGACTGGGGTGTGGGATGGGGTGTTACATCTTGTGACTTACAAACGGTGCCCCCAAACCCGGAGCAGTCACGGGTGTCGAGGTCAGCATGCAGCAATATCGTCAGTGAGACTAGAGCGGCGGAGTGAAGCGAGGTGGTGTGGAGTGCACTGCCAACAGGTCAGCATGTAAGCAGCGGCTCAATGGCGGGTGTCGTCGTTGGTGAGACCAGGCTTGCGGAGCAAAAAGCAGCGGTGCCTTCCACAGTGCCTTCAGGACATGGAGCCAGCAGCGGTGACGGTGTTGGCTGCTTTCCGCCTCTTTGGCAACTGAAACCCACGGTTCCTGAGGTGATACCCAGAGGTAAGTTAAGTCTTTGCTGTCCCTGAGACTTCATGAACAGGGGGCAAGCTCTATTTCAAGCCCTTGGAGATACTCAGTGACAAGTGAAGGATGTTCAGTCCAGTCCTTTCACTGTCCAAGGCAGAAGCAGCAACTGCAGGCCAACACAGCAAAACAACAACACAGCCAATGGGCAGTACTCCTTTGCAGTTCTTCCAGCACTTATTCTAGACAGGTTCTTTGATTTAAGCGAGTTCTAAAGTTCTGGGGTCTGGGCCCAATATTCATACTCAGTTTCTATTTGTTCTTTTGGGCAGAGAGTGTCTGTGCTCAGCCCAAACCTGTTCTGTCCTCTCTGGTACAGCTTCCGTACAGGAGGTGGAGACAGCATTGTCCAAGGGAGACCAGGCCCATTCAGGTGCAAGGAAATCTCCTCCCACTACTCTAAATGCGGTTCAGTGACTTAATATCGAGGAACATATTATAGAATGCCCAAACTAACGACTCCAAACTATCGAAGGACAAAATATAGAATCCCTATCTACAAACAGGTAAGTACTAAAATATCGAATCTAAAATATAGATTGTTAAAAATATAGTTAACTAAATATCGAATTAAAAAAATATATTAAAAATAGTATAACATTAACTAAATATTAAAAACAATTAATTAAAACATACTTAAACTAATGTAAAAAATCTTAAAATATGAAAATAATAAATGTAATGTAAAAAAAAGTAGAGAATTTGTTGGATAGTGACAGGGTAGAAACTACTATTCCTACTCCAGTGAGTGCAATGGTAGGGAAAGCATTGGATAGCGTAGGGGTAAAAATTACCATTCCCACTCCAAAGAGTGCAACAGTAGGGAAAGCATTGGATAGCGTAGGGGTAAAAATTACTATTCCCACTCCAGTGAGTGCAAAAGTAGGGAAAGCATTGGATAGCGTAGAGGTAAAAATTAATATTCCCACACCAGTGAGTGCAACAGTAGGGAAAGCGTTGGATAGCATAGGGGTAAAAATTACTATTCTCACTCCAATGAGTGCAACAGTAGGGAAAGCGTGAAATAGCCTTGGGGTAAAAATTACTATTTCCATTCCAGAGAGTGCAACAGTAGGGAAAGAGTTGGATAGCGGGGAGGGTTAAAAATTACTATTCCCACTCCAGTGAGTGCAACAGTAGGGAAAGCGTTGGATAGCATAGGGGTAAAAATTACTATTCCCACTCCAGAGAGTGCAACAGTAGGGAAAGTAATGCTTTATTAATAAAACAAAATTAAATTATTATCAATACCAATAAAAAAATTAATTACAAATAATTACCAACTAATAAAAATTGATTACCAATTAAAAAAGTAATTACTAATTAATAAAATTTATTACAAATTAATAATTCATTATCAATTAATTATCAATACATGTAAATAACAAAATTTGTAACTTTATTACAATGACATCACTTCCCCCCATTCCCCTATAAACCCACAACCCGCTCCAAATAAATACAATTAACATAATTATCAATTAATCAATAAATATAAATGAATTACCAATTAATAAAAATTATTAACCAATTAATAAAAAAGAATTACCAATTAATAAAAATTAATTACCCGGTCCGGCATTGTGGAGTGCTTTGTGTGTGTGGGTGAGGAGCTTGAAGGTGATCCTCTTGTTGACGGGGAGCCAGTGTAGGTCTCTCAGGTGGGGGGTGATGTGGCTGTGTCGGGGGACGTTGACGATCAGTCGCGTAGGTGTTTGGCTGGGATTCCTGCGAAGAGTGCGTTGCCGTAGGCCAGTCTGCTGCTGTCGAGGGCCTATGTCACTGTTCTTCTTGTTTCGGTCGGGATCCACTTGTAGATCCTGCAGAGCATATGGAGGGTGTTGTAGCAGGAGGAGGAGATGGCGTTGACCTGCTTGGACATGGAGAGGGAGGAGTCGAGGATGAATCCTAGATTGGTCGGTGGGTGTTGGTGCTGTTCCAAGTGTGGTCGGCCACCAGGAGTCGTCCCAGGCTGAGGGGGTGGGTCTGAGGATGAGGACCTCTGTCTTGTCCGAGTTCAACTTCAGACGACTGCTCCTCATCCAGTCGGCGACGGCCTTCATTCCCTCGTGGAGGTTGGGTTTGACGGTTTGTGGGTCCTTAGTGAGGGAGAGGATGATCTGGGTGTCGTCGGCGTAGGAGATGATGTTGAGGTCATGATGGCGGGCCACTTGTGCGAGAGGGTCCATGTAGATGTTGAACAGTGTCGAGTTGATGGATGAGACCTGGGGGATGCTGCAGATGATGTTGGGGTCTTCGGATCGGAAGGGTGGGAGGCGGACGCTCTGGGTTCTGCCGTAGAGGAAGGACGTGGTCCAGTCAAGAGCCTTCTCTTGGATTCCTGCTTCTAGGTGTGTCTTTTGAGTGTGATGGCAGATCGTGTCAAAGGTGGCTGACAGGTCCAGGAGGGAGAGGACTGATATTTCGCCATTGTCTAGTTGGCACCTGATGTCGTCTGTGGCGCCGATGAGGGCTGTCTCAGTGCTGTGGTTTCATCTGAATCCGGACTGGGATGGGTCCAAGATGTTGTTGTCTTCCAGGTGGCGGGCCAGTTGCATGTTGACGATTTATTTGATGACCTTTGCTGGGAACGGGAGCAGGGAGATGGGCCGGAAGTTCTTGAGGTCCTTGGGGTCCGCTTTGGGCTTCTTGAGGAGGGCGTTGATTTCGGCGTGCTTCCAGCTTTCTGGGAATGTCGCTGTTTCAAAAGAGATGTTGATGACCTTCCGTAGTTGGGGTGCAATGGTTGTTTCTGCTTTGTTGAGTACGTGGTGTGGGCACAGGTCAGACGGGGACCTTGAATGGATTATGTTCATGACCTTGCATGCCTTGTCGTCGTTGACGTTGGACCAGGAGGTCAGGCGGTTGGTGCTGGGGGTGTTCACAGGGGGTGGAGTCTGGCATAGTCGGGCGGTCATGGTGATGAAGCTGTTGTGGATGTCAGCAATCTTGCGGTGGAAGAAGATGGCTAGTGAGTCGCACAGTTCTTGTGAGGGCGGGATTTCGTTGGCGTTGGCCCTGGGGTTGGAGAGTTCCTTTATGATGCTGAAGAGCTCTTTTCTGTTGTGTGCATTGTTATCCAGGCGGTCTTTGAAGGAGGATCTCTTGGCTAATCTGATGAGGTGGTGGTGTCTGCGGGTGGCGTCCTTGTGGGCTGCATGGTTGTCCAGTGTGTGTTCGTGGAGCCATGTCTTCTCCAGTGTCCGGCATGCGCGTTTGGAGGCCTGGAGCTCGTCGGTGAACCAGGTGGCTCTCTTGTTGGCGTGGCTGTTGGAGGGTTTCTTGAGCGGGGTGAGGGTGTTGGCGCAGTCGTCGATCCACTGTCTGAGGTTGATGGCTGCAGTGTCTGGTTTGGTTGGGTGGGTTCTTGGCGAGGGAGATAATCAGCTGGTCTTCGGTGACTTTGCTCCAGCAGCGGCGAGGCAGCTGTTGGGTGCAGTTGTGCGTGGTTGGTTTCTTAAAGGTGAAATGGGTGCAGCGGTGGTCGGTCCAGTGGAATTCAGTGGTGTGGTCGAAGGTGACGTGGGAGCCTGTGAAGAAGATGGGGTCAAGCGTGTGGCCGGCAGCGTGGGTGGGTGGGGTGATGAGTTGTCTGAAGCCGAGGTTGGCGAGGTTGGCGATCAGGGTGGGGGAGTTGGTTTAGTTGTTTTTCTTGAGGTGGAAGTTCAGGTCCCCGAGGAGTATGTAGTCCGTGGAGGCGAGTGCGTGGGTGCTGGCGAGGTCGGCGATGGAGTCGCTGAACTGAGCCTGGGTCCGGGGGGTCTGTAGATGAGTGTTCCTCTGAGGGTGGTGTTGGGGTTGGTGTGGATCCGGAAGTGCAGGTGTTCGGCGGTGTTGAGGGTGTCGTCTGTGTGGGTGGTGACCTTAAAGGTGGACTTGTGGACGATGGCTATTCCTCCTCCGATTCCATTGGCGTGGTCCCTGCAGGAGATCTTGTAGCCGTCCGGGGTAGCTATGGTTATGTCAGGTGCCGAGGAGTCATTCCACCAGGTCTCGGTCAGGAAGGCAACCTCTGGGGCAGAGGTGTCGATTAGATCCCAGAGCTCGATGGCGTGTTTGTGTGCGCAGCGGGTGTTGAGGAGTAAGCAGCGATGGTGGTTGGGTCCGGTCCTTGGAGGTTTGGCCGTTCTGTCGCATTTGAAGTTGCAGGTGTGGCAGGAGAAGGGTCCGTGAGTGCGTTTCGGTGCGGCCTGGAAGCAGCGGTGGTTTCGGGCGGTGTTGAGAGCATGGAGGGTGTTGGAGTTGTAGCGGAGTTCGGTGTCATGGGGTTCACGAATTCCAGGGGTTATGGCGTTGGGCATGGTCCAGGCATGGACGGGCACAGACGGGTGCAGAAGGGCTTGCCTCTGGTGCGCCAGTGGCGCAGCCGCCATTTAAGGTGAGGTGGGAGGGAGGAGCAGCTGGGAGGCGGGAGCGGGCGGAGAATGGGCTGCGGGAAGGTATACAGAAGGCAAAAAGGGGGCGGGGCTGCAGTGGAGCAGCAGCGGGAACGTGGACGGCAACGACGGGGTACAGAAGGCAGAGGGGGGACTGAGCAGCGGGCCTCAAAGAAAGCAAAATGCATAGAAAGCACAATACAGCAGTGACAAAATATATACACAGGCACAAAATAACAGTGGTGAGTAAATACACACAGGCAGGTGCCTGATAGCAGCGGCGAACTCAGGGGGCAGTGGCAGCAGGGGGGAAGACATGGGCATAACTGGTGGAGCTGTGCGGCGTGGGGAGCAACCTGGCCTGCAGGCAGGCTCAGGGATCGCTCTCAGCACCGCGCAGCGGCCTCCATTTAAGGCGAGGTGGGAGGGAGCAGCAGCTGGGAGGGGGAGCGGGGCTGAGAATTGGCTGCGGGAAGGGATACAGAAGGCAAAAAGGGGGCGGGCTGCATGGGAGCAGCGGCAGGAACGTGGAAGGCGAATACGGGGTACAGAAGGCAGAGAGGGGGGACTGAGCAGCGGGTCTCAAGGAAAGCAAAATACAGAGAAAGCACAATACAGCAGTGACAAAATAAAGACACAGGCACAAAATAACAGTGGCGAGTAAATACACACAGGCAGGCGCCTGATAGCTGTGGTGAACTCACGGTGGCAGTGGCAGCAGGGGGGAGACATGGGCACAGCTGGTGGAGCTGTGCGGGGTGGGGAGCGACCTGGCCCTGCAGGGTGACAGACATGTAATAAAAGGGAAGGTTAGGGTTTGGCAAGTGGGTGCACTTGCCAAGTTGACATGGCAGTAAAAACTGCATGCAGACACTGCAGAGGCAGGTCTGAGAACCCTTTGAAAGCCCGCTCTAGTGGGTGGCACAATCAGTGCTGCAGGCCCACTAGCATAATTTGATTTTCAGGCCCTGGCACTCTCAGTGCACTTTACTAGGGACCTATCAGTAAATCAAACATGCCAATCATGGAAACACATGTCCATAACCATAACTTACCTGGAGAGAATATGCACTTTAGCACTGAATAGAAGTAGTAAAGTGCCAAGAGTCATAAAACCAACAAAAACAGGTGAGAAACAGGAGGCTAAAAAGCAAAAAGTCTGAGGATAAAGCCTGCTGAAAAAGCAGGTCTAGCACTTAGCAACACCATTGTAATGCTGGTAAGGTGGCTCAGTGAGATAAATACATTCCACTGGCATCTGCCGTAACTAGCAAGTCAAATTCAACAAGACCAACTCTGTCTTCTATCTTTCTGAGGTAATTAATGGTTTAAGAGCCATTACAGTGACTAGTAGTAACTAGGGAAACTAGGCAAAGCTCCTTTCACCAGCCCAGTAGTAGGTGACAAATTATTGCAAGATTAGGCTATCATTAAGCATATACAATACAAGCAGGTTCAAATAAATCCCCACTTTTCAGGGCCCCTTGTTCATGCAGCGATCTGTAAATAAATTTAGGCCAAAATATGCACTGTTTACTAATGATGTCACAGCTAGCAAGTCCTAGCTGCTGTGTTTTCTTTTTTCCCCCAGGGCATATTTTTACGTACATGGAAAGATACTCCTGGAGCGGCCCAGCATGGATGTTTTGACCTGGGCCCCCCAAAAACCTCGAACAAGTTTGGATCTGTCCTGGAGACCACATCCTTTTTAATAGTGGAATTTAAATTATTAAAGCTTTTTGGGTGATAATTTGGAAATAATTCCACGTCATTCTGTATGTCCTTACTTATCTAGATGACTGAGATCTGTTTTTGTACTAATTTTAGTGGGAGTATATTTAAAAAATACACATAAAACACTGGATGGATCCTTTTCACATTGAGAGGTAACTGCAATAGTATGGCCAATGGGATGATATTTATTTTGGCCAAAAGCCAACTAGTGAACACAAGTTGAAGCCATTGAGCTTCTTTTATTTTGTCCTCATTTGTGCAACAAGTAAGATATGAAGAAACATAGGTACCCTCTCCTAGAATCTTTACCAACCAGATACATCGGATACGTCCCCCAACTCTGAAATAGAGTGGAAGCGATCCTTTCTTCCCATGAATGCCCCTCCTTACATCTCCAAATCCAATGGGAGGTTTGCTCATGGATCCCCCACAGAAAATCCCTGTATTGTGTTTTATTGCAATAAATAATAATCATTGAACTTCCCTTTCTACCAAAGCCCCTCTAAATACGTATTCCTTATTTCTACTCTGGTTCCATATATCCCAGAATTGTGTTCTCTTATTTTGCACTCCACTACAGTCTAACTTTTTGACCCTTCACACAGATGCTAGCCATCCTTGTAGCACTTGAGGACTGGTAAATATCCATTTTATACATATCTCCTGCTGAGCGAGTGCGAGTAGAATTAGTATAAATAAGTGACTTTTTTGCTTATTGTTTAAGGAGAGTGACGTAGCGTTATCACTCACAACCCCAAAAATTATTAGATCTACTTTTACCTCTATATCTTGTTCCAGTACTTCATTCCGAACCTTAACCACGTTGGACCAAAACAGCTGGATTTGAGAACACTGCCAAAGCATGTGGATATCGTTTGCTCTTGCTTCTCCACATATCGGGCATCTCTTCGCCTCTTGCTTGTTCATCTTTGTTAACTTTTCCAGGATCTGCTCTGTGTAATGTGAACAAATGATTTTTCCTAAGAGGTGCAGATTTAATTTTGTGCCTATATTACAGATATAGATACTTGCCATAAGTATTGTACATCCCGCGTTGGTAGGTCTCTTCCCAATAGTTCTATTGGAAGTGTAAAATATTCTTCTCCAGCTTGAGTTATAATCCAATACCACATTGTTACTTCTTTCTTGCATATAAAGTCACCTAACTCCATGTTTCCCACATAGTCTTTCTCCAATTCTTTTGCCCAACTTGTTAGCTGGTAGTATTTATATCTAGACAGTTTCCACCATTAATTACTAACAGGAATATCCAACTTATCATGGATCTTTCTACTACCAACGGTCTCCACTATGTTAGTCCTGCATCTTTCATAGGGATTGCCAGTTTATCTCTCAAGCACTTTGGAGTTCCTCAAGATTCCCAAATTGGGGCATATGTACTATATTATGGACTCCTTAGCATTCTCCTAATCTGGTACCAGAGATTGCAGGCTGATAATAGAGTCTTCAGCTTAACTTTTTGAAGATATATAGGGAGACCAAATTTATAGAGAAAAACATCTCCATTCAATTATAGCTTAGTAATGTGGTGCATAGAAGGAGTGTTCCTTATCCGCATCGCTGCTGCAGTGATTTTTGTGCTGTGCGGCTGTTTTCCCTTTTCCACGTTACATGACGAGCTCAGCTCGTCATCAGCACACGCCACCCGTGGCTGATGACGAGCTGAGCTCGTCATCAGCGTCGAAGGGGTTAAGCAGCAACCTTATATTTTTTAACTGACAAGCCCCACAGTTTTGTAAGAGGTCCAGACTAGCAATACCTCCTTAATTCTTTTTGTGTTCATAGATTTTTCCAGGCTATTCTTGTTCCCTTTCTCTGCCCAAATAAAACTATTTAGTTCCCCCTGTAACTTTTTAATCCATGCTGATTTAAATTCAAGTGGTATGGTATTAAAATATAAGTGAATTTGGGTAGTATAGATATCTTTATTGCTTTGCATCTCCCCAAAAACATAATGGTAAATCACTCCAAACTCTTAATAGTTTTTTTTGTCTCCTTCATCTTCATGTCAAAATTCACTTGAGCTATTTCATCGATGTTCTTTAATATCTCTGTTCCTAGGTATATTATCCTGCCTTTTGATCAGGGGTAGGCAATTGGGGAGTTCCATTCCATGATTTCAGTATTTGATGATTAATTTGGTACCACGATACTACTACAAATTTTTCTAAGATACTAGGGATATTTTTAAATTGCTTGTAAATACCATTAGGCCATCTGCATATAATGCCACCTAATTCAGCCACCCCTGAAACAGGAAGGGAATAACTTCTTGGGCAACTCTAATTGCTTTAGCTAAGGGCTCAATATATAGATTAAAAGTAACAGCGAGAGGGGTGATCGCGAGGAATTACCAGTCCAGTTAATCATACTCACCAGGGCCCATAAACATTCACATTTTGAACCGGTAATCCTGCTTCAACTTCCAGCTTATCAGAATTGTATTCACCTTAGGACATATACCTGTACACCATGACTTACCAAATCCTTTTCACTTGTGCGCTAAGTCCTAAACTAAGGATCAAGGAGTTAGGATAATAGGTAGCGATTTGTCATTTATTTTCATGAGAATAACCACAGACTCCTGAGAAGTTTTAAACACTTTATCTATGCAATATTCTAAGAGTCAAAGGCCACAACAGTTTGATCAGAAACTTTGCAAGTAAGAAAATAACTATTAAAACATAAATCTTGCAGGATTTCAGAAAGATGCCTTTAAACATTGGTACCTGGGAAGGGTGAGAAAGGGAAATGCACAAGGACATACCACATACATAATTTTGACCTAAAATGGCACAATGACCAACCCTGGCCAAGGGCTGGGACAAGAGAAGGGCTCACAACTAATCAAGTGCCAACAGGACAGGACATAGGCAGAACAGGACAGGTAACCTCTGCTAAGTGCAACTCCAGCGTCACACCCCTCTCTACGGCTATTTTTGGACCCCATCTCTTCCTCATCAAACTCCCGATTCTTCTGTCAGAGTGCTCGGCCAGCACCCTGCTCTCGATTCTCCTTCAGCACACGTTGGGTCTCTGACAGGTCTGTGACAAGTCGGACAATCTAACTGACTAAGCCTACTTTAGTTATACCATTTCAGTGTGTGAACCACCCCCTTAATGTTGCAGATTCTAAGTGTTCCCTTCATTTGATTGGTCAGAAAGACGAGGAGAGGTCATCACACCATACTAAGATGAGATCAATTCCATTCGATATAGTTGATCAATGTTCCCGCCCATAATTTACTTTCCCATGCTTTTTATTCCACACAACAATATATTTTTTCAATCATATACGTTGTATTTAATACAGTTCATATTTCTTCGTCTTGTGGGGTCAGGCGGTCAGATTCCCTTAAATAATGCGAGTAAGTCAGGGTTTTGGCAGCTTGTCAATGTCAGTTGCTTCAAAGTTCATGGTGTGTTAGTGCGCATGTACAGCAGATTCGAAGATGGAGTTTTCAGACACCCTTCAGGCCCAAATACAAGCTATTAATGAAGTCAAAGAGAGACATATTATAATAAAAAAATTAATGAATGCATTGTATACCACTTATTTCTACTCTAACCCATTACTGTATTTTAGCTATAGCATTAATAGTTAAGCAGGTCACACAAATTTTAGTTCAAGCAGGAGATTGTGCATTAGTATGTGAAACATGAAGCGCCCATCTTGGCACTAGCGCGCAGATGCAAGAGATTCCCACCAAAGTGAAAGATACATCACACCACGTAGATGTGGCAGACGCATGCGCAGAAGGGTTCCCGAGTTTTCGGCTGCCATTTTAAGACACTCAGGTTACTGTTAGTAAAGACACATACACAAGCTTCCCCTACTTACTAGTAATGTCGTGTTTGTCCGGTTTTATATTCAAAATACATGTTGACTAATAAATGATATGTTATTTCAAGAGGATGGAACATTAGCAAGTTTCTGTACTTATGAAACCTTGCTCCATCAGAGGGCAGCCTTAACGAGTACCTCTTTTAATATATATCTCCCTGGTAAGTTTGCCAATTACTAATATCTTTGCTGTTGAGGTTTTAAATATACCGGCCACTGCCTCTAAGAATTTCTCTCCTAATCCAAAATGGTTAATAACTGTGTGTAACAAAAAAAAACACAGTTAACCCGAACGAAGGCTTTGGCTGCATCAAAGGTGAGGACTGAGAGGGGAATTTTTTCATGGATGATTATAGTTATAGCCCCACTCAATTCATGGGTTAATTCATGTAGTTGTCATTAAACAACTGGCCTGTTACATTTCCTAGTCTTGTTGCCACAATCTGCGTGTATATTTTATATCTGTTACTAGCAGCCCGTCCCGACGTTGTCCGGGTATGAATTGCTGCCGGCCAGTAGTATATTGTTTTGTAGGATTTCGTTTTGATAGCATTTCTTATCTGTGACAGGCCTGTGAAATGCTCCGATTCACTGTGCACTGCTGCTGCACTTAAGAGTGCGCGTTCAGTAGTGTGTGAACTCGAGTTTCCCTACTTTATTTTTCCTTGCAATATTATATAGTGCGAACTAGACAACATGGCATGAGCACAATTTACATTACAGAAGAACACATTCATTTGTGGTAGGCACGGGGAGACCAAGCGATTTGCCTGGAATCACAGGATGTTGAGCTGATGCGGAGATTCGAACGTAGCTCTCCAGCTCTAAAGTTCGCAATTCTAGAACTTGTGGCGGGAGGTGTGTCTAAAAGTGTATGTCGGTGCTGGCCATCAATGAGAGAGACCTGTGCATTTTCAAATGGGCGGTAAAAAAATATGAGTATGTTGCTGGAGATGTGGGCCGCCGTGCCACCAATGTACTTACCGGGGGAGGGTAAACTCCCATTATTCCGCAACTTTCTTTCCGCATACCATCACTCTGCATACTTTCACTACGAAAGTACCATGACTCCGAAATGCCAGTATAAGGCATGGCATTACATTTTATATGCTTTTACCACGCATACATTTACAACGAAATTCGTTGTAAATGCATGAATGGTAAAAGCATGTTTTTTTTAAAATATATGGATAAGGTAAGTATGGGTATAGGGGTATACGTTTTGGAGTACTGAGGTATATGTTTTGGGGTGTTTGGGTATTTTAAGGGTTCAGATATAGTTTTGGGTTATGGGGTACAGGGGTAATTTTAGGGGTTAGGGATAGGTATTGGGTTTGGGGTACAGGGGTATTTTTAGGGTTCAAGGCTAGGTTTGGATTTTGGGGTATAGGGGTATTTTTAGGGTTCAGGGGTAGGTTTGGGTTTTGGGGTACAAGGGTATGTTAAGGGTTCAGGGCTAGGTTTGGGTTTTGGGGTACCGGGGTATTCTTAGGGTTCAGGGCTAGGTTTGGGTTTTGTGGTACATGGGTATTTTAGGGTTCAGGGGTAGGTTTGGGTTTTGGTGTACAGGGTTATTTTTAGGGTTCATGGCTAGGTTTGGGTTTTGGGGTACAGGGGTATTTTTAGGGTTCAGGGGTAGGTTTGGGTTTTGGGGTACAGGGGTATTTTAAAGGTTCAGGGCTAGGTTTGGGTTTTGGGGTACAGGTGTATTTTAGGGTTCAGGGGTAGGTTTGGGTTTTGGGGCACAGTGGTATTTTTAGGGTTCAGGGCTAGGTTTGGGTTTTTGGGTACAGGGGTATTTTTAGGGTTATGGGGTAAGTTTGGGTTTTGAGGTACAGGGGTATTTATAGGGTTCAGGGCTAAGTTTGGGTTTTGGGGTACAGGGTATATTTATAGGTTTAAGATGGGTTAGTGTTTAAGGGTGTTGGGGTATTTTAAGGAGTAAGGGTGGGTTATGATAATGGGGTGCAGGGGTATTTAAAGGGAGCAGGGTGGGATTAGCATACAGTATGAGACACGGCATGAAGGGTGGAATGTACCACACGCTCCCAGCATTTGTCATGCCCGCAGCACACGCCCACAGCACAACGCAGACACGCCCACAAGGGACTACTTTGCTGGCACGGTTCTTTTACCTTTCAAATGTATATGGTGGGTGTATGCATAGCCTATGTCCTTCTGCTGCAACTGCCCATTCCAACGCTGTATTGGGTGTTGTGATTGGTGCTGTGGTTCCTGAGATTACCCGCCTCAAAGGTTTGGGCTCTCTCTTTATAATATTAGTATGGATTTAGTAGGGATATGGGCTTGTATGATTCACACCTCTGGGGATCCTTCCCTGGTTTCAATATTACGGTGATAGTAGCCTGTCCCTCTAAGAAGACAGTGTTTAGCAGGTTCACAAAAATAGGACCCAATACTACATTTAGAGTCATATATAATTAGTTTGGGAGCAGATCAGGGCCGGCTGCTTTTCCTCAATGCTTTCATCAACTCTTCTAAAGTTATTTCAGAGTTAAGATCCTCTTTAAATTGATCTTGAAGAGTTAGGGTATCCAGTGCGCTCAGGTAAGAGTTGATTTGTTCTTCTGATACCTCTAAATCTTGTGTGTATAGAGTTTGGAAAAAATCAATAAAGGCTTCCTTGATCTCTGGGTTGCCATCAACAATCCTAGCATGCCCCTCTCTTTAAATAGCTAGATTTTGTTTCTATTCTGTTAAATTTTCAACTTCCAAGCAAGTAGTTTCCCACTGCCTTCAACATTTTCAGAATGTGATAGATTACTAGCTTTCTATTTTTGTCTAACTCTGGTTTCTAAGATAGTTATCAGGTCATTCTTTTTTTATTTTATTTCTTCATCTATTATCTCTTGTTCTTGTAGCGAGTTATCACTCTCTAATTCCTTACATAGCGCTTGGATTTCAGCCTCTAACTGGTTAATTTTATTCTTAGCGCTCTTATTTCTAGTGGTGGCCAACCCAATAAGGACCCCTCTAATTACTGCCTTATACGCATCCCAAACTATCTGTTTTGGGATTACATTATAATCAATTAGGAAATACTCCTCTGTTACTAACTTCAGCTTGTCTGTGACCTGCTGATCTAGAAGGAGAGTACGATCTAAGGTTCATATAGGCGTTGCTCAAGGTTTCCCTATTTCTATTGTCATGGAAACAGCTGAGTGGTCAGATAGGTGGGCAGGAATATGTTTCACATTCTTGACATTATTACTTAAATCTTTGTCTACCAGAAAGTAATCTATCCTAGAGGCATGGCCATATTTTTTATTTTTGTAGGTGAACGTGTGTCCTGTATTTCCTTTACTTTTCCAAACATCCACCAACCCCAAGTCTTCTACATACCTTTTCAACCATGCCCTCATTTTTGGCACATTTGATGCTTCACCAGGGGAGAACTAATCTTGTTTAAGATCTATTAGTAAGTTGAAATCTCCTCAAATAATTATTGGAGCTGAAGCTTCTATCAATTGACTATAAAAGGGCCTGAAGTGGAGCGGGGCTATCTACGTTTGGACCATAGAAACCTGATAAATTATACATTTTACCTAATTGTTTTACCTTAACTATAGCCTATCTTCCCTTTGGGCCTGTGATGGCCTTAACTATTATTGCCTTCACAGTTTAAAAAAAAATGGCCACTCCTATAATACAAAAAGACTGAGTGGTACAGACATAACTATTGACCCATTTTTGATATTTCATAACTTTATCCCATTCTGCTCTCAGTAGATATGTTTCTTGGAAAATTATGATTTCTCTATTTACTACCCAATGTATTCTAAAACTTTTTGTCCCCTTTTTTCACTCTGAGGGTATTCACATTCCATGAGATTATGTTCATTGTGTGGTTAGCCAAATTACTTTCTCTCATTCATTGTACAACTTATCATAACTTTTTTTACTCTGTACTTTAGGACCCAGTTCTTCCTGACAGTTTGAACAACGGACAATGTTTTTTTTTAGCCATGGAGTTTCTTGTAATGTCTTGCTTCTGGTCCACAAACATGTCATATTTCCAGTGTACTGATTGGTGATATTTTGTTGTTTTTGTTCCTATGGGCTTCATTCAACTGCATGTGTACTATATATTAGAATGATGCTGCAATTTACACAGAAAAAGATTGGCATAGCATGATTGGTTGTATCATTTGATGATAATGCGTGGTAAAGTAAAGAAGTTGAAGTTGTGAAAATTAATTGAAGGTATTATTATAATCGATTTTTGCCGCCCCCAACAATCCAACCCAGGTGTTGAAATCTTGATTGTTGTGACACCAGATGAAAGTGTTGTGTGATCTTGTTGATCATTTTAGTACACAATTTTAGGTCATAGGTTGGGAATAGATGAATTTTCATATCTAAATCTGTCTTTCAATATCAGGGGTGAGGTTTGAGCATCAAACAACACAGCTGATCAATCATTCAATCAATCAATCAATCAATCATTTGTAAAGTGAACCGCATACCCGCAAGGGTCTCAAGGCGCTGGGGGGGGGGGGTGCTACTGATCGAACAGCCAGGTCTTGAGTATCCTCCTGAAGGTCAGCAGGTCTTGGGTCTGTCATAGGCTTAGTGGGAGGGTGATCCATGTCTTGGCGGCGAGGTGGGAGAAGGATCTCCCACCAGTGGTTGTTCTTCGGATGTGCGGGACGGTGGTGAGTGAGAGGTCAGCGGAGCGTAGCTGGTGGTTTGGGATGTACAAGGAGAGCCATCTGTTGAGGTAGGCTGGGCCGGTCTTGTGGAGCGCCTTGTGTGCGTGGGTGAGGAGCTTGAAGGATATCCACTTGTTAACCTGGAGCCAGTGCAGGTTTCTCAGGCTGGGGGTGATGTGGCCGTGGCATGGTACATCGAGAAACATTCGTGTCAAGGCGTTTTGGATGTGTTGTAGTCGTTTGATGAGCTTGGTCGGGGCTCCTGCGTAGAGGGTGTTTCCGTAGTCGAGTCTGCTGCTGGCGAGGGTCTGGGTGACTGTCTTTCTTGTATCTGTCGGGAATCAGGATCCATCTGTAGATCTTGCGGAGCATGCGGAGGGTGTTGAAGCAGGAGGAGGACGGCATTGACTTGCTTGGTCATTGAGAGCGTTGAATTGAGGATGATTCCCAGGTTGCGTGCATGGTCAGTGGGTGTCGGGGCTACCCCCAGTGCCGTCGTCCACCAGGAGTCATCCCAGGCTGATTAGTTGGACCCGAGGATGAGGACCTCCATCTTGTCCGAGTTCAGCTTCAGACAGCTGGTCTTCATCCAGTCGGCGACGGACTTCATTCCTTCGTGGAGGTTGGCTTTGGCGGTGATGGGGTCCTTGGTGAGGGAGAGGATCAGTTGAGTGTAGTTGGCGTAAGAGATTATGTTGAGGTCGTGCTGTCGGGCTACCTGTGTGAGCAGGGCCATGTAAATGTTGAACAGCGCGGGCTGAGGGAGGATTGCTAGCGTACGCCGCAGATGATCTCGGAGACTTTGGAATGGAATGGGGGAGACGGACGCTATAGGTTCAGCCGGAGAGGAAGGAGGTGGTCCAATCCAGAGCCTTGTCTTGGATACCTGCAACTGGACACCAAGCACTGAGGCGGGACTGCGAGGACCAGCGTGCCTAGCGGCGCTGATTGGCCGCAGCTGGTCCTCTTCCCGCCCCTTCCACCGTAAAAACATCGCGGTGAGTGCGCTGCCTTGGAATCCCCTTTGACCCTGTGGGAGAGCGGAACCCGTTTGCTTGCCTGATTGACTGTTTTGCCCTCCGGCCACTCCGGCCACTACGCCACAACGCCTCGCGGCACCCGCTCCGCGGGCGCCGCTCGCAGGCGAGAGACTTTGCCAGGGGATCCTGCTTCTGGATTGGGACGTGCTTCGAGCACCAACGCCACCCCAGGGACTCTGCAACTGGACACCAAGCACTGAGGCGGGACTGCGAGGACCAGCGTGCCTAGCGGCGCTGATTGGCCGCAGCTGGTCCTCTTCCCGCCCCTTTCCATCAGTCCAATCCCCTGATTAGCAGTGACAGCAACGCACACGCGGGACGCGCGCGGGGCAACGGCCGGGGAGAAGACCGGGCTAAGAGCGGGCCGTTTGAGGCCGTTCGAGGACGGCAGCGGACGGCCCCGGCCCATAACCCCTGGTCTGCTGTGTTACAAGTAAGATAGGCGAAATTGTGCCCAGAGCGGGTTTTGGTTTTTGAGTATTCGTACTGACTAACAGGGCGGATTATCTAGTTATTATCACACTTGCATAAAGAGTGTATTCAGGTCCGATTACAGAAGTTGGTGTTAACCCTGAAATCATGGTCTTAAGATCTGGTAAAACTCGCAATGTCCAAATCCAAACACCCACAGGAGTGGTATCAGGTCCATTAGACGCTTTTATCACACGAGCCACGGGTATCCTGGAAAAGGAAATTGCAATGGTGGAAAAGCGCCTTTCCCTAGACTTAGTTAGCGGAAAACGCTCTTCACTAGGTAGGTTGGCCAAGATCCCCAGCCCCGTGCCACCTGCACAAGCACACGCAGCTTTTAATTGTATACACCTAGACACCACGGAAGCTATTGTCCACATGGATAGCGAGGGGACAGATCCTCCCGCTCACACCACACTTTTTCCTAAACATCCCCTGGACGACCATGAAGTAACAGGAGAAATTGAAACTCAGGATAGCCATAACACCAAACAAAGTTCTGATTCTGTTGATTTATTCCCTGACTCACCCAAAGTAGATTCTAATGTTCCAGTTCACACAGATTTTACAGGTATAGACAAGGGTTTTAGGAAAAGAAAACAAGACTCCAGTTATAAGGGAGGGAGAGAACCCAAGATGCCGAAACTAAAAGACCCCGTTGGTAACCCTACATCGGGATCAGGCCATCCAAGCGGAAATCAATGCACAAATGCACTGACTAACACCCTATGCCCCTCCCTTATCTCCTTAGGTTCCTCAAACCCATGCCCAACATGCCTAATCAGTGATGATTCCCTGCTGGCAAAGATAGAGGCTCTAATGAAAAACCTCTTATCACCTGTCTTGGAGAGGACCAGATTAATGACTCTGCAAATAAATTCTCTGGAGGCCGTAGTTAATGCGAACTCTGCAATATTATTGTCCTTATCGGACATAGATTCCGGGTTGGCTAAACACTCCCACTCATCCTCGGCCCCAAAAACAACTATTATCCCACCTAGTCTCGTTGTTAATAATCACAATCCGCCAGGGCCAGTAATAGACAACTCTAACAAAGGGGGTGCTCATAAAAATTCTCCAAACAAGGTATCAAAGGCCGCGCCCCAACGATCTCATATGACAAAGCCTACGAATAAAACCCCCACTAGACGCCAACCAACCAAACCACCCCCTCAGGTAAAATCCAATACAGCCACCCATAGCCTCCCACCCCATAGGCCCCCAGCAAACCACCAAAATACATTAAATCCCCCGGCAAAGAAACAACCCAGGCATCCCACGCCGCGGGTTGATATCCCAATAGAGGCAACACCTTATACCATGGTGCTGACTGGTGTAGCCCCACTCCCATCTGGCAAAAGGGAGACTCATGACGACCTGCGCAATAAGGTTACCTTTTGGTTGAATAAAAACAGACCCCTGCCTCCATCCTCGCCAACAGAAATCTTATTTGTAAGAAGGGTTGACTGGGTGGGCCAGGGCCCCAAGGATTTGGAGGGTGATTGTATTTTAATATCGTTCAGGGACTCCTGGGTGGTGGATACAATCTGCCGAGAAGCTAGGTTTGCCAGACAGGGGGACGTCCAAACTTTAGATCTTTCTTATTTTTATCCTCAAAGACAGGCTCACTCCCAAAAGGCCCCCAAACAGGGACGAATCATCACTAGGAATTACCCCATGACACCGCATTTTCCAATTTTTCCACCACTATTCAACCGCTTTGGCCCCCTGTCTGATTTGGAGGCCATTGATTGACTCCATAAATCACCCCAAACACCTGAACCCGTAGAAGATGCTGACACTGGGGTAGGGGGTAAGAGGCAGGGTCAGGCGCCCACCCAACTCACAGTCATGGTAGAGGAGTGTAAAAGGGTCCCAGCACCAACAGGGAGGGATACACCATCTTCGAGGGAAGGGGGAACCTCTTTGTTGTTGACTGAACATAGTTTTACGGGGGGGTCTGAAAATGGGCTGGAAGCTGGGACAGGACAGGATACCTGCTGCGTGGAGGTGTGCACGTTTTGTGCGGTGGCAGACGGTGTCGAAGGTGGCAGAGAGGTCTAGGAGGATGAGTGCTGCGGTCTCGCTGTTGTACAGCAGGGTCCTGATGCGCGGTGGCAGACGGTGTCGAAGGCGGCAGAGAGGTCTAGGAGGATGAGTGCTGCGGTCTCGCTGTTGTACAGCAGGGTCCTGATGTCGTCGGTGGAGGCGATGAGGGCAGTCTGGGTGCTGTGGTTATATAGAGATAACACTCTATATAAATGTACTAAGTTTGCAGAAATAACTGTGCTTACTCCGGGGTTGGCGGTTCCCCTCTTATATGTATAAAATGTCTCCTCCTTTCTTGGTCAGTCATTTACCACATTAAGTATAAAAAACGTTATTCTCAGTGGTTTTAATACAATTTCTGTAGAACACAAGAAATATGTTAAAGTGAATAGAGAGTCTATCATACTTTCTGGATCTGTTACGCCCTGTCCTTAATGTCAGCCAGTGGAATGTTAGAATTGGGGTTTCTGGTTGGCAGAGGTATGCAACCTGTCCAAGCAAGAACCACCACCCCAGTCAGGGTAAGCTAGGTACACATTAAAAGATAACCTGTGCTTTCTGGTACTTGACACAGAGCAGTCAGGCTTATCTAAAGAGGCAATGTGTAAGTATTTTGCAACACACACACACATACACAGTAACACTATAAATACACCACATAAATACTCCACAAAGTGTTAAAAAATAGATTATATTTTTATGAGTTAGTCAAGATCAAAACATCAAAAATCCAATAAGTAGAGCCGGAGTTATGAATGTTTAAATAATAAATCAAAAAGTAGTATTTAGAAGCAAATAGCGCTTAGGGGTTACTTGAGGTTGTGCTGGACCGAGGTAAATCCAAAGTTTAGGCTGATGCAATGGAGATCAGGCCGGCTACAAGACTCACATAGGTCAGGCTTCAGGCTGAAAAAGCACTTTGGATTGAGCAAGCGTTGAAGACTTGATGCGTCGGTTCCGATCTGCACAGACAATAAAGGCTTCATTGACAAACTCCTTTATTATGCAGGCACTGCTTTGTCATTGAGCCATGCTGTCCGTTGTCATCGAGCCTTGGTCTGACGAAGGGCTATGCATTGGTTCCAATTGGCGCATAGTCGTCACTGCATCAATTTTGATGATTCTGGACAGCAGAAATCACTTTTCATGGGCGCAGGACTGTATTGACACCACGTGGCAGGTCAGGACTCACAGAGGGCAGAAGGATGTCTTTGATGGCCTTGAGACCTCAGAACAGGGGAAAGTCAGCAAGCTCTCAGAGTTACTCTGGGTTCAAGTGGGATAAGTCCAGTCCTTGTCCTCAGCAGGGCAGATATCAGCAGGGCAGCACAACAAAGCAGTAAAGCAATTCTTCAAGACCACCAGTCAAGCTGAATAGCAATCCTTGTAGCACAGCAGCCTTTACTCCTGTCAGAGTCCTTACAGGTCCAGAAGTGTACTGTCTTGGTAAGGTCAGAGGTCCAGTACTTATGGCCATTTTTATTTTTGAACTGGGGGTGACTTCAAAGCAGGCCCTTGAAGTACACCGGTCCCTCTTTTATCACAGACCTGGCACCAGACTATCAGTAGCGGATATTCAGACCTTTGTGTGGGGATCAGGACACTGCCTATTCAGGTGTAAATGTCAGCTCCCACCTCTGTTCCTGCCCAGAAAGAGCTATCAGAATGCCGACGAGTTCTCTGTCACAATCAGCATTTTTGTGTTTGTGGCTGTCTAGAGGGAATGCACAAAGTGTAACTTTTACCCAACCCGGACGTGTATTAGAGACAGGCTGCAAAGCACACAGAGCAGTAAGAGCAGAGAAATGCCCACTTAATAAAAGTGGCATTTCAAAAATAATAGTGTTAAATCTAACGTTACCATTAAAGAGGATTTATCATTACCATTCCAAAGATATACAACATGATGCAGCTACTCCTTTCTGATCAGGAATTACAGTTTAAAAGGGTATTAAGGAATTCCCAATGCTGACCTATGAGAGGAGTAGGCTTCACAGTAGTAAAAAATTAGTTTAGCTGTTTGTCAGTACCAGGACATGGAAACTTAAAAGTACATGTCCTATCTTTCATTAAACAGCACCCAGCCCTATGGGCTACCTATGGCCTACCTTAAGGGTTTGTGAAAAGAACAGGAGTAGAACCCATCAACCACGTTGGGATTGGGGTAAGAATATGTATTAAACAAACAGTATCCCAATAGGTATTGTTCAATCCGACAATTAAAAAGGATATGAAAAAACATTATCAATGACAGAAACAAGAGACTCAATATATCCGTTTGTATGTGCCATTGGCATCATATTTATGCAAACTAAATAGGAGAAGCAGTACTATCAGCACTGGAGGTTAAAATTATACAACCCAAGTTGTACTTGGTGCAGACAAGGTGCAAGTGATGTGCACAACAGCGACGCAAGTGACAAACGTGCTCAGCGTGAACAGCGCAAGAAATACAGGCGTACAATATATACAGTGATAGAATACAATGTGACTAGATCCTTAATAGGAACTGAATGTATTGACTTTTGAAGGTGGTCCCATTGTAGATAGCGCCTTTTGAATGGGCTGGGGAGTCGACGATGTTTCAATCCAGTCAAGTTAGGATCATTCTCAGGACAGGGTTGCAGGATGAAGAAGTGCTGTAGAGGAGGGGACAAAAGGGAGTGGGGTTAGGGGGAGGGGAGGTAAGCGACAGCTAAGGTTGTCAGTAGGCCGTGAGGGTGCCCTATTGGAAGAGCCAAGGGGTAGAGGGTGAACCAGAGTGCCATAGGGCCTTTAGGCAATGTGGGAAACAGAGTGAGACTGTTTGCCGCATCAAGGTAATCTTGGGTCCCTGCGTGGGGCATGGAGTGTGTGCAACCTGGATGGTCATAGCCAGTGTCTCCGGTAATGTGCGAAACAGAGTGAAACTGTTTGCAGCATGAATGGAATCATAAATCACAACGTAGGGCAGGAGGTACTTTCGACCATGAGGGTTGGAACCAGCGTCTGCGAGGATGGCGGTACACCGTGCAAAATACCACCATTGGGCGGTATGTCTAATGGAAGGACCGGGCAGTGAATAGAGCCGGAGCAGGTCATGCAGGAAATAAAAAGGGAGGGGGGAGAGAAGGGGGCAGCTGTACGCCGCATGTGAAGCATAGCGCACGTGGACTGACTCGAGGATAGCAAGGGGAGTGAAGCACGAGCAATGAGGTTACCTGTCAGGTATCAGAGTCAGTTCCCGGGTGTCGGCTCAATCAGATGTCAAGGGGAACTGTGACCTAAGGGAGAACAGGATATGAGTGAGGGAGGGTAATCTGTTATGACCATGGGCTAGGGGTGTAGTCACGCAAAAGGGCATACCTAGATGGCGTCTGTAGTCCCTTATAGAAATTTAGTTATCGCGGACCAAGGTCCGGCGGTCGAAAACAATGTCGTCCGTCTGGTAGAGTGTGCAGTAGCACCACAGGGCAACCTCAATGGCCAGAAATTAAATCTGCGAATAGAGGGAAAGTTAATCAAGGGACAGTGAAGTTGGCGTCGGCAGTCAAAAAATGGCAGAATCGGTGCCGCACACCTCTGGCTGAATCTGGAGCACTTCCGGGTCAGTCGGGAGCCTCGGGATGTAGTCATGGAGACAGGGAATGTCCAAAAAGAAATAAAGTCCGGGGGCGTGGCTAAATAGAGTGGGCCCAATGAGTGAAGGGCAGGCAATGCAAGGAGTGGCACGGAGTAAGGGGGGCGTGTAGCAAGGCGGAGATAGCACTTACGTGCTAACGCAGGGTGGTGAAAGGATAGCCGGGGGTAAGGGGACATGTGGCAAGGCGGATCAGGCACTTGTGTGTTCTCGAGGGGTAGCGTAAGCATTAACGTTCAGAGAGGGGTGTAATGGAGTTAAGGAGAACAGCTAAGTTTAGCACATAATAGATATGAACATGAGCAATTGGTGACTTCCATCAAATCAATAATGCGGTAACCATCAGTTATAAATGAAGCTGTAGGGAACATAAATTCATAACATTCATTACATTCATTTACAATTCAAGATGAGACATAAAGGTGAAATCAGATTATGAACAATAACAGTTATGAAATCCAGTCTTGGACCGATAGCTGTAACAATCATACAGTTAAGCCTATAGCAAACAATTAAGGGACCATTGGTACAGCAGTGGTGGGTGGAGGATATAGGAGCAGAAGTGAATATGGAATGCCAGTATTGGAATGATATGGCAATGGTAATATTCCATTCATCTAGGGTATTGAGCCCTTGATTGACTGAGTCACAGTATGTCATCCACTTACATTCACATCGGTTAAGTAAGTTGCTAATGTCACCTCCTCTGACTGGTAAAGAAACTTGTTCTACAACCTGCCAAGTCATGTCTGTGTCCTTGTGTCCCTTTTCTAAGTAGTGTGTGACCAACGGAGCAGTGATGGTTTTGCAGTTAACGCGGCTCTTGTGCTGGATAATGCGGTTTTTAACCATCTGGGTGGTTTGACCGATGTACACAAGGTCGCAGGGACATTTAATGGCGTAGATGACGTTGGTAGACCGGCATTTGGTGAAGTGTCTCAAATTGTGTGTTCTGTTCAGGTATGCAAAGACCTTTGAGTTGATGGTAAGGTCGCAGACCAAGCAATTCTGGCAATTAAAATGGCCAATGACAGGTGGGAGCCCCCAAGCTGCTCTCAGGGTGTTTCTATCGATAGATTTGTTGGGCCAAGTAATGGCATGTACCAGGTGAGTTGCAAGGTTATCGCCTCTCTGATATGAGAAAAGAGGTTGTTCTTGAAATGGTTTAAGAGCCCGCAATATAGGCCAGTTTTTCTTTATGATCTTAGCCACTCGATTGCTTGAAGGACTGAATTTAGATACACATGGAATCCTCTTCATTGGTTTCTTGACTTGTGGGGTAAGAAGATGTTCACGGTAGTATTGCCATCGTGAACAACCTCTTTTCTCATATCAGAGAGGCGATAACCCATAGCTCTGACAACTGTAAAACAAAAGCAGAGCTGTGGCATAGTGTGTGCCTCAAGTGATCATGTAGTTATTGCAGCAGCCTTTCTGATAATATTATTCTTTTTTCAGATACAAAAGGGATTGATTCACAAATTCCTGTCTGAAAATGTTACAAAACGTCCCCTGAAGGGTTCCTCCTACATATAGGCTAGGTTTCTAACTTTTTTGCAATTCATAAACAATCCTCGATTTCCAGTAAAGCTCCCATCCACAAACCTAAAATGTAGAATTCCAAAGAGGTGATGTGATAATGTACATTTGCACAATTATTTTTTGGCAGGGAAAATACATTCAACTTTAAATAACCCCACCGCCTACACCTCAATTAAATATGTCTGTTCCCATGTTTTAAATTCCATGGAAAAGCACTTACATTTATGTGCGAAGTGGATATGGGTGTGTGTGTACTTTTAGGGCATGAAACTGTATGCCAATTGTGTGTGAATAGTCCCTAACAAGCACGTTTGTGACTTAAATCTAATATGCAGGTCCAGTCACCACTTAATCACATAATCCTTCCCATACCCAAAGCAACGTGAATGCCACAATGCCAACATACTGGCAATTTTTACATAAATTACAGTAATCTTTTTATGTGAGTCAACATGGGGAATTTTGTTTGCAAGAGCATTTTCTTCACTGGTGTGAAACTTAAGTTAGAAAAGATGCAAAACCTAAGTGAGATGTATCAAGCCATGCAAAATCCCCTTGCATGGCTCTGCATGGCTTGATAAATCTGGAGTAGAGCAAGGCAGTGCAAATTTCAGTCTTGCGGTACTCTGCGGCAGGCGGCGTTCCATGGGTGGAGTGAGGGTGTTCCCACACTTCCACCCATGGATTTTGGCACATTCCCAGATTTACCATTAGTGATAGACTAGGGAATGTGTAAAAATGCTAGGACTCCCCAGGTAAGGTGTAACAAGGAGAAATACGAGGAGAAATATTTTCATAGCTTCTCGTATTTTTCTCTTTCTGTGTGTGTTGTATTCTGCAGCGCACATAGAAAGAGAATAACGCCTCTGAGGATTGTTTTTGTGCCAGAAGGTGTCCCTACCTGTACAAAAACAATCCTGCCTGCAACACAGGCTACCTTGCATCATAATGCAAGGGTGGCTGTGTTGGCGGTAGGCAGCCAAATGTGTGCCAGCACTAGGAAAAGGCAGGAATTTTTAAATACATTGCATCCTGCCCTTTTCCTTTCACAGAGCAACATTGCTTGCTGCCTTGTGCTGCATGATAAAATGATGAGTATGGGCCCAAATATGGTTGTTATGGGTTAGGGGCCAACAGAACATGAGGTGTGCCAAAGGATTGCTGATGTAACCCAGGCGCTTAGCCTAAATGTGTGCAGTAAAAGTGTAATTAGTAGTAGTTTTCTACTTGAAGACATTATCTATAAAGATCTATTAAAATGTAGCGAAACACTATCAGCATTGGATGTCAGGTATATCAGTGAAAACAATTGAGGGACTGTTGAGATCTACAGAAAATATTGCCAGCTTACTTACTTGATTTGAGGAATACCAAGAATGTTTTGGTTAGTGCCTGGGTAGATTACATGAAATATGCTGCCTTTTGCTGGTTCAATATCATTTTTAGTTTATTTTTTTAATTACTTCAGTAGAACTAAAACTTTTCTATATGGAGGGGAAAGAAGAAAACCTGGATATCAGTACGCACCCTGATTGCACCTGGATATCGGTAAGCACCCTGATTGCACCTGGATATCGGTAAGCACCCTGATTGCACCTGGATATCAGTATGCACTATGATTGCTCCTGGATATCAATATGCACCATAATTGCACCTGGATATCAGTATGCACCATGATTGCACCTGGATATCAGTACGCACCATGAGTGTACATGGATATCAGTACGCACCATGATTGCACCTGGATATCAGAACGCACCATGATTGCATCTGGATATCAGTACCCACCATGATTGCTCCTGGATATCAGTATGCACCATGATTGCTCCTGGATATCAGTATGCACCATAATTGCACCTGGATAGCAGTATGCACCATGATTGCACCTGGATATCAGTACGCACCATGATTGTACCTGGCTATCAGTACGCACCATGATTGTACCTGGATATCAGTACGCACCATGATTGCACCTGGATATCAGTACGCACCATGATTGTACCTGGATATCAGTATGCACCATAATAGCACCTGGATATCAGTACGCACCATGATTGTACCTGGATATCAGTACGCACCATGATTGTACCTGGATATCTGTACGCACCATGATTGCATCTGGATATCAGAACGCACCATGATTGAATCTGGATATTAGTATCCACCATGATTGCTCCTGGATATCAGTATGCACCATGATTGCACCTGGATATCAGAACGCACCATGATTGTACCTGGATATCAGTATGCACCATATTAGCACCTGGATATCAGTACGCACCATGATTGTACCTGGATATCAGTACGCACCATGATTGTACCTGGATATCAGTACGCACCATGATTGCATCTGGATATCAGAATGCACCATGATTGAATCTGGATATTAGTATCCACCATGATTGCTCCTGGATATCAGTATGCACCATGATTGCACCTGGATATCAGAACGCACCATGATTGCATCTGGATATCAGTACCCACCATGATTGCTCCTGGATATCAGAATGCACCATGATTGCTCCTGGATATCAGTATGCACCATAATTGCACCTGGATATCAGTATGCAGCATGATTGCACCTGGATATCAGTACGCACCATGATTGTACCTGGATATCAGTATGCACCATGATTGTACCTGGATATCAGTACGCACCATGATTGCACCTGGATATCAGTACGCACCATGATTGTACCTGGATATCAGTACGCACCATGATTGTACCTGGATATCAGTATGCACCATAATTGCACCTGGATATCAGTACTCACCATGATTGTACCTGGATATCAGTACGCACCATGATTGTACCTGGCTATCAGTACGCACCATGATTGCATCTGGATATCAGAATGCACCATGATTGCATCTGGATATCAGTACCCACCATGATTGCTCATGGATATCAGTATGCACCATAATTGCACCTGGATATCAGTATGCACCATGATTGCACCTGGATATCAGTACGCACCATGATTGTACCTGGATATCAGTACACACCATGATTGCACCTGGATATCAGTACGCACCATGATTGTACCTGGCTATCAGTACATACCATGATTGCACCTGGATATCACTACGCACCATGATTGTACCTGGCTATCAGTACACACCATGATTGTACCTGGATATCAGTACGCACCATGATTGCATCTGGATATCGGAACGCACCATGATTGCATCTGGATATCAGTACCCACCATGATTGCTCCTGGATATCAGTATGCACCATAATTGCACCTGGATATCAGTATGCACCATGATTGCACCTGGATATCAGTACGCACCATGATTGTACCTGGATATCAGTACACACCATGATTGCACCTGGATATCAGTATGCACCATGATTGCACCTGGATATCAGTATGCACCATGATTGCACCTGGATATCAGTACGCACCATGATTGTACCTGGCTATCAGTACACACCATGATTGCACCTGGATATCAGTACGCACCATGATTGCACCTGGATGTCACTACACGCCATGATTGCACCTGGATATCGGTACGCACCTTGAGTGCAACATATGTAATATTAATGCAGAGCATTCTATCAAACTTGTACTTAAGCTGGAAACAAAACATTTTGTGTTTTCTATAAATTGAGGCTGCATTAGTAGCCATGGTATTAGTTAATTATTATGCTTTGTAATGGGGAGTAAATAGTTATATTTTCAAATATATTTGTTCATGTTACTGTAAATGTGTAATCATTTTGTTTTTAAGGCCCAATAGCTTCCTAGTAGGCACATGTGTAACTTATTACTGGGTAATTATACTTTATACCACTGCCTGGATCTTTATTGGACCCATAGTTTGTTATTGGCATGTAAGAGTAAAGCCCTGTAATGTCAGGTTGTAATTAAGACATTGACACCACTTTGCTATTTATTCCACTTTACAGTTTACTTTAGCAGTGTCTTTTTGAATTTACACATGTTTTCCTGAAACACTTTGAATACTGATGTGTTTGAGCATAAATAGAATATACTCTCACCGGTAGATTGATTTGTTTGAGTTGGAGTGCTTTCCAAACAACATTGGAATTACTTTGTTTGCCTCTTTCTGTCTGGCGTAGTTTATGGTTTGCTCGAGATTTCTGACTTGTTCAGTTTCCCTCATACTCTCCTACGGGCTCTGTTCTAGGCTACACCTAACACTCCTGACAAATGGTAATGAGAATAAAACAGGTGCTGTTAGTTGCCTTTAATACATCCCTTTTGAGATGTGATCTGATTTCACTAATTAAAATGTGGTCATTCTTCGTCTACATGACTAAACAGATATGTACCTCCAATAACAGTCGGCTTGTGTTGGTAAAAGGCATTGTAATGTAATTTTATGGTTTGCTTTGGACCCCAGTTTGCTAATCTGATGAGTAAAAGTGCATCAGGAAAACGAGAAATGTGAATAGGTCTTGTGGATTCAGGTGGTACATCTTAAATGCTCTCCTTCTAAAGTGGAAACTACCCAGAGCTCCTCTTTGTATATTTCACACATGACATCAGCCTGTCCCCAGTGCAATGTTTTTTTAATATCTTTTTATTAAACAACATCGACATATAAGCGGAATTATGTCACAAATAGGAGGTCCCATACACTCCACACATCTGAGATTTCCCAGTGCTATGTTACTATCCATTATTAGTGTCTGTTTTCTTTTCGTGCAAGGAAAATATTCCTCTTAGATAAAGCTGTATGACCCATGTTCATTTTGGGACGGATTCACAAAGGGACTCCGCAATCCGGGCCCCCGCACTCATCCAGGTGTCAGAGTTATCTCAGCTAGTCGCTATAGAGATCGATAATATATTAATATAAGGTCCCCAGATGGATGGCTCAGAGTGATATAAATCTGCCAGGATTTTGTTCAACCCAGACGCATTTCCCATCTTCATGGAATCTATAGTCTCCTGTGTCTCTTTGAGAGTAAAACCAGGTGTTTGGATTTATCCTCTTCTTTTACATAAAACACAGGGAGTCCAATCTTGGGATCAATATCAGACTTAGTTGCCATATAAACTTCTTGAAGTGGGTAAGGCACACCTCAGGTTGTGTATGGAACTCCTCTACCTTGATAGGGTCTCTATTTCTTTGAGCAAGGAGATGCCAGAATTCCTTGGTCTCCTTAGTTTTCAGAGAAATGGCCAAATCCAGCCATTTTTACACCTCCTAATCCTTCTTAATGGTGTTTTGAACGAGCCTATATGCTTTCCTGGCGACTACTAGTACGTCTTTATTGCCTCCCTTGATTGCCATAATTAGCTTTGACTTTGCCTTCCTATTTAAGGTGTTGTACCAACTACTTCCTGCGGCTGACCATTTTTTGGACAAGACAAGCTTGGAAAAATGATCTTTCAGATGGTCAACCATAATGTCATGAAATAATAATGTAGGAATTAATGTCAGAAGGACTGTAGGAGGAGGGTTCTAATGTTTCAGCATTTTCCTAGGCAATCAATGATACATTGTTATCTGGCATTCATTCTATTATTAGACTAAAATACTGGTGCAACTAATGCGGCAGTCATCATATTATCTAGAAGAGGCATGCCTATTAGAGTTAGTGAAAGGGCATTATGGTCGCTGTTCACTCTATCTACAATCCTAACATCACTCGTATTCACCCAATCCAACAAAATAGAGTTGATGTTGCTCGTCATTTTGGCCCTCTTGAAGGTAGGCTTAGAAATACGGTCAGAGGGCGAGCAGCCATTGAAAGCCGGCAGCCCATGTGTGAGAACAAATAATGCTTATTGAGATGCGACCAGTGATATCTTCTTGAAAAAAGAGGTGACTAACTTAGGAATGTTTGAAACCCTATCTTCTTGTTCCATTAAATCATATATAGTTCTTTGGGGCTCGAAGGTTGTTAGACACAGCATGTCCCATAGGTTTTTTTGTTTTCTCTGGCCCACGGGGGCTATGGGCTGCTTTTCTTTTCCCCATTGAAAGAGTATACTAGGAAGATTTGGCAGGCCAACCAGTACATTGTGGGAAGAAATTTAATTCTGACTATTGTTGGGAAAAAAGTAAAGAATAAGGAGTAAAAAATTTTACCAAATTGTGGAGAATAATTTCAATCAATACAACCAGGAGGGGTGGCCCAGCCCATCTTCTTTTGGATGATGACGGGGAAGATTGGCCCAGCCTCATCCCAGGCTTCGACCATGTGCATCCGGTGCAGTGAGGTAAGTGATGGTGCTTTGTAGCGCTTGTAGTGTGCAAGCCTGCCTCCTTTCTCCACCTGCACCAACCAGGATCCTGAGACTTGGAGTCCCCAACTGCAATGTTCCACTCTCAAACAGCGAGCATGTAATGGCACTTTTTAGCACTTGTAGCATGGGGGCCCTCCTCCTTTGTCCACCTGCACCACTCAAGATCCTGGAACTTGGAGTCACCAACTGCAAAGTTCCTGTGAGATTAATTATTGTGTTTTTGCACTAAAGATACAAATTTCCTATTGAGAATAGAAGAGGGATTGATTATGAATGGCTTGATTTGTACCAATCAGATGTGAATGTGGGAACATTTATTGTGTACCTATGGATCCCTCGCTTCAGTAGGTAAGATTTGTGATCAATTTTTTAAGCCAAGGCAGTAATCAACTAGGTTATTGGAAGACTCAACTTGAGGGCCATGCAGGAAAACCCTGCCACCACCTTTGTAGAAAGTCTCCCCTGTCCCACATATTGCGACCAAGGCAAAAAAATAAAACCTCACAGACTTATGAATTTTGTGTGGAGGTCCCGGCACTTCAGAGGTACAAAATCACATGCTAAATATATTAGGGTTGATTTTTTCGAAAACCCACCACCAAGCCTTTTGTGGATTTCGGAAAGCTATGAGTAAAATAAAGGTAATAGTAATGACTATGGATCCAGTAAGTTCTAAGGTAACAGATACGGGTTCGAAAAAGTACTGACACAAAGGCAGCACTACCTAAACAAAATCAGCAAAAATTAAAAGGACAAGTCTCCAATAACTCCATTGTCATGAGGAAAGATACTTTTCTAGAATAAGAGTTGTGTAAAATTGCCTTGGGAAAATGCTGCATGACATGATCTCTTCAGATTTCAGTTCAGGTGGTTCCTCTTAATTGTGGTATTATTTGCGGTGTGATATGATTTTAGAATTGTGTGAGACACATTGGAACAAGCTCACTAGAACATGAATCGGTTAATGAGATTAACAGCTACCCTGTATTTATTAATGTCTACATTCAGACACATTGCATGTAGTCTCTACTGTTATTTTCGTACAAGTTTTATAGTGTAAAAATAAAAAACAATATCTTCAGACCTATCGCGGAGAAATGTTGTTGTGAGTATTTTTTTTCGAATCTATAGTCTGAGACGAATCTCTTGTTCGCAGTACTTTAAGTACTAAACCGGGTGAATAACTCACTATTAGAAAGGTATATGAGCCAATTTGTAGAAAGGGAAGACCTAATATGATGCGTAAAAACGCTGAGGAAATATTCCTTTCTGAAATGATAGAATGTGAAACAGTAGTTTGATTACTGAGAGCCATTTGGAGTTGTTGAGTTATTCGCTAAACAATCAGCATGGTAATTCAGCTTTTATGTATTCCTCCTCTGTAGCTCAGATAGAAAGTTAAAGCCGCTGAAAATGCATTCACTGTGTTAGTTATTAGGGGTAATTTGTGAATTTTTATTTCCTGTATTTACCTCACATATAAAGATTTTGCATTCAAAGTGCCACGTGTGAACATGTATTACTACCCTATTTGCATAAACAGTCACTTACCCAATGAATTATTTGAACTTGTTTTACAATACCGCTTTTTTATTTAGTACAACACAAATATTTAACACATTTTCAAATTAAATGTTTGAATTAAAAAACACACTGTGAGATCAGCCTCTCATCTAGACTCAAGCACTCTTCTTATCGAAAGCTTACCATTTTTATTCAATATATGGTGTTTGCAGTCTTTAATCACCTTCTGATAATTTTGATTCAGAGTTAAAGGGTGCTTTGAGAATCACCTCAGAGCACTGCAGTATTTCCAATATAGTTTTACATATATATGTTACATTTTTAAATATTTATTTTTCAGAAGGTGTTCTGCTACTTAAGGGACTTATTCAGAGAAGGTGTTATGCAAATTGGAATTATTTGGACTAATAATTGTTTACCATTTAAAGTAATCTGGTATTAACATAGAGTGATGCACTGTCGCATTACAGAATGTGAAAGCCAGGTCCGTTTGTACCAGCAAAAACCTATAGTTAACTTGGTACCTGTAAATGTGGAAAAACCTATTTAAAAAAGTATACTTTTATTGTCAGCAAGGGAGCTTCATTCATTGTACGTTATTATGATAAAAAGAAAAGCGACAAAACAGCTTTAGAGGTACATCACTACACATATACAAACATATCTGTAACAACACATTTGAGAGTAACAAACATAAACTTAAGGCTAGCATCTAAGTTCCTGATCCCTGGAGAGAGCCCTACAAATTAAATACTACTCAGTCCCCCGATCCAATCTGATCAACTAATCTTATGTATCCAATGATAAATGGCCCCATTTAGTCTCTAATTTCATCAAGGAGCGAGTCTTGCCCTAGCCGGGGCTTTTTTCATTTTATAAGTCTGCCTTACTTTATCCCACCATTCACCTACAGAGGGAGGTTTAGGAGAGACCCAAACCCTAGCAATAGTAAGTCGGGCAGCAACCAGTAAAATTGCAATAAGCTGTCGCAAACCTTGACACTCTTGTAGCCCAATATAGGGGCCGATTAGGATTGCGGTGATTCCGCATCCTCTGGGCCGGAGGAAGCCACCGCCGGCCCGGAGGATGCGGAATCACCGCAGCAGTGCCTTCAAAGACCCCCTGCCAGATTAGGATGGCTGGGGGGTCATCGGCGGACGGGAAAACTGTCCGCCGCTTTTCCGCCGCGGTCGCCTTGTAAATAAAAATAGTAAATTGATACTTGTATAGCACACTACTCACCTGCAAGGGTCTCAAGGCGCTTGTATGAATACCGCTGTGGAACCCATCCTGGCTTTCCCTGTGAGGCGTCCACTCCTGGGCACCCCCAAGGTAGAGGCCAGGCATCCTTAGCGTTGTGGGGGCCGTTGTGGAGATTAAGCAAGCTATTGCCCAGAGTTGCAGAGTGGGACTCCATGATTGGAATAGGCACCAAGGCGAGAATTATCAGGTCCATGGAATTTTGAGCCCAAGACCCGCCGAGGCAGTGAATTGAACCCTGGTCCCGGGCTAAACCTCTGCATCAGGGTCTGCTGCTCTAATCATTGAGCCACACTTCTCCACCGTGGCAAAAAAGCTCTAATATGGTGGCAGTGTCTATCAGATACCGCCAGCCATATTAGGATGGGGCAGGAAACATGCTTTTCCACGGCAGGTTTTCCACCGTGGAGAAGCATGTGGTCTTTTGAGTTTGGGGGCCCTTTGCAGGCCCCTAGGGTGTCAGGGGGTGGGGGGTACACATGGGAGGTACCTATGTACCCCCCCTGCATTTACATGAACAAATCGTCAGGCACCGCGCGGTGCCTGCCGCTTTGTGCATGTAAATGCAATACATGCATTTTTAACCTTGCGGCGGGTGCTGCTTCAAGCAGCACCCACCGCAAGGTTAAAGATACGGGATGTGACCGCCAGGGTGGCAGTCACATCCTAATTCAAACGGAGGGACCGCCGCTGCCCCTGCGGACGGTCCCTCCACCTCGGGGGTGGCGGACGGAAGCAGGTCCGTCCGGCATTCTAATGGGCTCCATAATTTCCATGACTGTGGGAGGGGAAACTATCCCTAATCGTTGCCTCATTACCTGCTCTATTTTCTGTCAAATTGTTTCTAACTCAGGGCAAGTAGCTAACATATGTACTATACTTGCAGAATACACACCACATTTGGGACATTTTTACCGGTCCCCTCCTTGACCCCCTGATCCCAGCTGGCAATCTTCTCTGGAGATACCTATCTAAAACAACATTTGTTGTCATTTTATAAGAAGTGGTTGCAATAACAAAGTGTAATAAATGTTGATATTAACGTAAAGTAATTGAATTGTCTAAATAGGCATCTAAGGTCCTATTATGCACTTTGCAGTATCTTCCTGAGGTAAAACTGCAGATAGTTTGAAGTTCAGCTGTCATTCCCAGTTCTGGTGTCCAGAATTGTGTACAATGCAGTAATACTCAGTGTTTTGTCCCACTCAGCACTCTAAAACTAGGACTATTGTGTTTATTTGGTGCATAGTTTGCCAGATTTTATCCAGTGAAATTCATGTGTGGGGAACCCCATTGCCAGTGTAATATTGCAATAGAAGTTGTAATCTTGCTTTGGAGACTGTAAAACAATGCCTTTTTTTATATGGTCATCCCTATTTTTGGGGACTGATGCTGCTGTTGTTTTACTCTTCGCACTGGGACACTGGTAACAAGGCCCCAGTGCATGTGCTCTGACCCCTAAAACATGTAGAAATTGGCTACACCCCTGACCGGCATGTTTAACATGGATAAATCGCACTAGTAGACTGCAGCACATACTGTGCCACCAATAAAGTGCCAATGCATCGCTCGGACATCTCAATATATTGTTTAATTTATGGAGAGGAATCTCGGGGGCTTTTATTTAGACATATTGATTTTGCTAATTTCAAACAGGTTAGGTTTAAGGTTTTGTTGGGGGCTTTTAAAGTCTGGTCTAAGGTCCAGAAATTATGCAATATTGGGAGGATTCATTTATATTCCCCTTTTGCAGGGAACACCCTTCTACCAGGAATCTTCCAGGATGGATATTTCAGAGAATGGGCATTACAAGGGGTTACTGTAATAGGGGATATTGTGTCGGAATCCGGCCTACTGACTAGTGAAGTTATAAAACAGAGATTTGGAATTAGCAATCAACACTTTTTAAAATTTTCACAGATCTGAGATTTCTTCTCCAGAAAAAACTGTTAGTTGGACCCGTATCCCGTTAGTGGATGCCATTAAGGGGGGACAATCAACTTTTATAAATTGGTAAATGAAGGACAGAGTGATGATCTAAGTAAGCACTTTAGTCGGTGGCAGACTGGACTATATGCGGGACAGGAGGCATGTGAAGAATCTTTAGGTTATAGTCAAACTGCCACTATTTCTGCAAATCTTCAGGTCCAGTGCTTCAAGACATGGTGTAACCTGTATATAACTCCACATTGCATACAACAATGGGGGGCACGGTAGGGGTAAACTGTCCCCGGTGCGGGGAATTTTCGGCTGATAGTATTCATATGTTCGCATCTTGCCCCTTCCTGGCACCTTTTTTAAATAAAATTGAACAATATCTGGAACAAATGCTTAAATGTGTGATACCATTAACACCTCAGGCCATAATGCTGGGAGTAGTGGATCAAAATATGACTGAACCAGAACGTAAATTATTTTTCACTGCCATGGCTATTTTGAGACTATGTATTGCTACTGCTTGGTTAGACCCTGCTCCCCAGGAAGTGCACGAGTGGCTTGGTAAATTTATTAATGTGAGCAGGTGGGAAGTATTGGTCTTTAAGAGAAGAGGACCCAGGGCTCGGAGAGAGGGAGAACTGATTTGGGAACCTTCAACCAACTGGATGACTCCCGAAAATTAAGGCTTAAGGCTTCCGGATGAAATGGATGGTCTTTTTTCTCTCATTTCTCATCAAGCTTGTATTAGTTTCATTTTTTTTCTTTTTCTTTTCCTTTTCTATCTTCCTGAAGCGCTCCTGGGGTGGGAGGGAGGAGGTGGTTTGAAAAATGTAAAAATCTCTGATGTATGACAGGGATATTGTGTATGTTGATTTTTAATACTCTGATTGATTTGTTACCATTAGGGGAAAGGATCACTAGTCCTGCATGAACCAAGGTCTGCAGGTAGGTAACTGGGTGTCTCCCAATAAAAAGACCCTCATACACGTGTTTTTTGGGATTTCTCGTAGCGGTATATGATGTGTCCCCGCTTCTTTTAACACATGAGTGCGTAATCCTTGGGTCAGTTAACTGAGGGTCTTTTTATTGGGAGACACCCAGTTACCTACCTGCAGACCTTGGTTCATGCAGGACTAGTGATCCTTTCCCCTAATTGATTAGAAATAACTGAATGGAGACTGAAAGGATCCGATCTCTTTCTCCCCCCTCCAATTGATTATACGTGATTTGTTACCATGTCATATGTCTAATAAACAATTAAAAAAAATAAAAATAAAGTGCCAATGCAAAACATGTCTACAGGTCTGCCCCTGCAGCCTGGGTATGCAGATTTACAACTGCCAATTTGATCTGCAAAATAAACCTCTTGCTACATCTAAAACCTCCTTTTAAACGTGTATACGCCATCCTAAGTGCCCATAGGTTAGGGTGCATTGCATTTAAAAAGTAGGACATGTAGTTTGGGTTTACATGCCCTGGCAGTGAAACCCCAAAGTCTTTTTTCGCTGTGGCAAGGCTGACTCTCCCATACAAAAGTACTGGGTTACATTATAATGTCTTAAAATGTGTAACTTCAGTTTGAGAGTAGCTAAAAAATTATTGAAGTACTCAATTAAAATAGTCATTTAAAATCCAACTTAATGGTCGTCAGATTTTGTATTTCTATTTAGAAAACAACACTTTTAGAAAGTTGTCATTTTTCAGCCAGTGACAAATTTTCTACCAGTGTTCACTGTCACCTAGGAACTGAATGGCTCCCTGAGTAAGTGTGAAGTGGCTCGTAGAGCTCAGGCAAAGGGAAAGGGACTGACCTTCCACTGACAGAATAGCCATCTGTTCTTTGCCTAATAACTTAATTAACTTCAAGGGATGACTACCCTATCAAAAGCAGAAGTAGCTCAAGCTTGTATCTGCACCCCCTATTGTCCAGATAGCCAGCCAGCCCCAATCCCAGTGAGAGAGGAGCTGCCCCCAGAACTGGTCTGAAGTGACCACAAGGGAAATTTTGCCCTAATATGAAAGCCACATTTCTGGATATGCCATCCTTCTTTTAGGTAGAGAAGAGCACATTGGGATAAGTTACGGTACAGCACACAGGAGGAGCTGTAAAATTGAGTAGGGTCACCCCAGGGAACTATTACTCTATTGATTAGAGAGTGTCTCGGAGTTTCTCCTCGATGCAGGCTGGCACTGCTCATAAATGTGTGATTCCCAGTACTCTCTACAGAGCACTGCTGGACCTATGAAGACAGAAGAATGACTGCACCTGCTGTTTTGACAACCTTATGGGCTGGACCTGCTCCCACTTGTACACAGGACTGAGATGTGGACACTAAGGGCCAGTTGCCCGACCTCCTGTTTAGCTACAGGGACACAAAAGCTGCAAGAAGCCCACTTTTTTGTAGAGGCCATCTGACCAAATCCAACTGGACATGCCCTGGACCCTGCTGATGCTTTTACTGGAATGAGCCCTGACCCCTAAGTGGTGTAGCCCAGCTCCTAGGACACCTAGATAAGTGTCAAAGTGTACTCCTCCTGCTCAAACTGCAAAAGCTGAGACTAAGAAACCTTTTGGCAAGTTTTCTCTGAAGAACCAGTGGCAAACTGGGACCACTGTCAATCCAAAGCCATTGATGTCAAATTGCTGGTTGTATTCAGCATGCTGGTTTGTCCCTCTAAAGGAGATCTGGCTTCCATAAAAGTTTTTGCGTCCAAACTTAGAAGGCTTCACCAACGGTAATACTGAGGTAAAGCCAATCGATGTAGAGACCTTCCCGATTAATGGCCAGTGGACTTTGCACACTTAGAGTTTTGTCACCTTCGTTGATGTCCACACTGGGATCCCGTTCTTAAACAACCCACCATCGTAAAAATCTGACTCAGATCCAGCCTGTAGCTTACCCACCGACAATTTGTCGACAACCTCCATTTCTCCAGAAAAAGTCCAAAGGTATCTCTTTGGCCAAGACCTACTTTGCCTCGTATCTGACACGTGCGTCATCGCGGTCAGCCTGAAACCTCACCCTAATTCAGGTCCTGTATGGCCAGTTGACTGCGGTTGATGATTTATGCTTTTTGGCTCTAAAATGTAATTAACATTTTACAAATTGCTGCGTTTCCCCTTAATGGATGTTTATCATTTTGGTCTTTATTTGTTCATTACATTTTTCCCTATTATTATATATTGTCTTGTGTTTTTGACTTTTTATCTGTTTTTGTGCTTCTGAAATGCTTCACACATTTTCTTAAGTTAAGCTTGTCTGCTCTGTGCCATTGTCACCAAGAGCTGTGCTCAGGTTTACATTTCTGAATCCTAAACTGGACCTAACACGAATAGGGGCATAATTACCTATGGCAGACCACCATCCACCCCAATTAAAAAACACTTTCTCACAGGCTCGAAGTTCTGTTGCATCCGAATTTTAATTTCTGCAACCCTCAGAACAAGTTCCGAAGCATTTAGCAGAGGTTAGTGGTCAAAGTAGGATCTTATACTTTTTTTTTGGATGCATACTATGTCACGTCATTCTGACTCTACCAAACGTACTCCAGCACTAATGTTTTGTTAGTGTTACGATATTCATTTTAAGTGGTCCTTTTAAGCTTTCATCAGTCCACTGATGCATAACATACTGCAAATTAGGATTAGGCGCTTTGGATGTGGTTGCTTGTCATTAATCTAAGCACCATAGATTATATTTACTAATTCTTCAGAATTCCCTGGTGTGTATTGGGCATTCTAGGCAAAGCAAAGATTTAAATATATATTCTTATTCTTCCATGTGCAATTTTTCCTCAGGGTTGAGAATCAGACTGTCTGCATGTGACCTTATGTTTTTCTCACAGGAGCAATAATTTACTTGTGTTGAAACCCTTTACCTTACTTCTCTATGAAATAAGGGATTACATGGGTCCCTCCCTATTTACTCTGTGAGAAAGCACCAATTCTTGCCTTCTGTCGAGAGTATTTTATGTATGTTGCATGTGTGCTTCCTGTATTGGAAAGACAATACATAATATTTGTAAATACAGCATGGATACACCATGCAGTGCCCACTTTCTAGCCTCTACTCCAAGCTTTGGCCATGAGAAACTCGTCTACACATACAAAACTAAATCTGAGGACGCAAAACTCTGCAAACCGTTACTTTGGATGGATAATCTATATATTTTTCATTTTGCTTTAATGCAGCCTCATCGCACCCACTTAAAACACATTCCCACTGGCAGATTTAGCACTGGCGTAGCTAGGGGGATGCTGTGGGGGTGGTCCGCCGCAGGCGGCACTATTTTGGGGGCGGTGGGCACATGTGTGGCGGCCGTTTCTGAACAGCCAGTACACCACACATGTATCTATAAGTGCAAGCGTACCTGCTTGCAACCAAATCCTGCACCACCTAGCTTAGTGGTGATGTGGGCCGGTGCGCTACGCGAGGTACAGCGTATGTGGGTCCCAGGGCTGTCAATCCTGTAGCACGGGAAAGCTCTCCAATGACGGCCCTGGGCATCATTTTTGGCCAGCCCTCGCGCTGCTACAGTGACGCCTCGAGTCGACTGTCAAGTCGAGAGAAACACTACTTTCACAAGTTCATGGGCAGCAGCTGAACTCGGAAATGGCTCCAGGCTTTTGTTGATGAGGTCACAATTATGTGACTAGCGCGCGGGAGGTAAGCTTTAGATAGTAATACATCAAGGCACTATGTCCTCTGCACCGCACCGTATAAGGAGGCCGCAGCAAGACATCGGGCTCAGTGGGCAATATTGTGGGGCACTCAATTATTTCTGTGTTGTGAGTCTCGCCTGGAGTTTCCCCCAAACAGAGCCTTTCTGAGCCCCTTCAATCAATCAATCATATAAACCCGCTAGGGTCTCAAGGCGCTGGGAGGGGGGGGGAGTCGCTACTGCTCGAACGGCCAGGTGTTGAGTTGTTTCCTGAAGGAGAGGTGGTCCTGGGTCCTTCGTAGGTGGGTGGGAGGGAGTTCCATGTCTTGGCCGCCAGGTAGGAGAAGGATCTTCCTCCGGCGGTGGCTTTGCGAATTCGTGGGACGGAGGCGAGGGCGAGGCTGGCGGATCGGAGCTGGCGGGTGGGTGTGTAGAATGTGAGGCGGCTGTTGAGGTATTTGGGGCCCATGTCGTGAAGAGCCTTGTGTACGTGGGTGAAGAGTCTGAACGTGATCATCTTGCTGACGGGGAGCCAGCGCAGGTCTTTCAGATGGGCAGAGATGTGGCTGTGATGGGGGATGTCTAGGATGAGTCGTGCCGAAGCGTTCTGAATGGGCTGGAGTCTTTTCTGGAGTTTGGCTGTGGTTCCAGCATAGAGGGTGTTCCCGTAGTCCAGACGGCTAGTGACGAGGGCCTGGGTGACCATCTTCCTGGTTTCGGTGGGGATCCACCGGAAGATCTTTCGGAGCATGCGCAGGGTGTTGAAACAGGATGACGAGACGGCGTTGACTTGCTTGGTCATCGTGAGGGAGGAGTCCAGGATGAAGCCCAGGTTGCGTGCATGGTCCGTTGGCTTGGGGGCGGTGCCCACGGCCGGGGGCCACCAGGAGTCGTCGCAGGCAGAGGGGAATTGGCCCAGGATGAGGACTTCTGTCTTGTCTGAGTGCAGTTTCAGACGGCTGAGCTTCATCCATTCCACGACATCTTTCATTCCTTCCTGGAGGCTGGCTCTGGCGGTGGCGGGGTCGTTGGTGAGGGAGAGGATCAGCTGGGTGTCGTCAGCATAGGAGATGATGTTGAGGTTGTGTTGGCGTGCAATGGCTGCGAGGGGGCTCATGTAGACGTTGAAGAGGGTGGGGCTGAGCGAGGATCCTTGCGGAATGCCGCAGATGACTTCGGTGGCCGCGGATCGGAACTGGGGGGAAGCGGACTCTCTGGGTTCTTCCGGCGAGGAACGAGATGATCCACTTCAAGGCCGTTCCATGGATTCCGGTTTTGCTGAGGCGCTGTATCTGGGTGCGGTGGCATACGGTGTCGAAGGCTGCTGAGAGGTCCAGGAGGATGAGGGCAGCTGTTTCTCCGTTGTTGAACAGGGACCTGATGTCATCGGTAGCTGCGATGAAGGGGGTCTCAGTGGTGTGGTTTGCTCAGAAACCGACTGCGAGGGGTCGAGAGATCCGTTTGTCTCGAGGAAGGCGGAGATATTACAAAGCATAGCAATGTGTAGCGCAATTGAAGATTTGCTGGAGGAGGATGGGGGGACAGCTAAAGATGACAATGATGAATCGCTCCTGTGAGCGATTGTGACAGAGCTCTGCTAGTTGTGCAGGAAGAATTAAGTTAAGCAAAAAGAGGGTCACGTGTCACCGGTGCTGCTGCCTTAAATTGCCCATTTGAGTCTGTGCATCTTCTGAAAATGGCCTTCACATCAGCTAAGTCATGCACTGCCCTAGTGTTTCATCTATCTACTTGCCTATATTGCCATGTTGGAGGTGGCCTATTTACCATCCTAGGCATTGCCTAATCTATGCCCCATCTACGCTGATTATACATGTGTTTTAAGCCGCTGTATGCACCAGTGAATGCTGATGTCATCTCACTTAAACACCACCTAATGAAATTGATTTCACACAGAAATTGCTTCTATACTTATAACTTCGATATTTCAAAAGCAGAGGATTTCAGCTGCTTGTGCACGCTTGTGACAATGGTAGTTGGCACAGGGGCGTGATATTTCTGGATGTGTTCCACTATGTGGTGGTTGTGGTCTGCCCTCTACCTGCCTCGGCTCGATGGATTCCAGACGTTGGTCAGCACCTGGTGGAGTGATGCCTTTCAACTCCAGGGTTCCTTTATCTATGGATTCATCGTCTGGTGCATACTCAGACAAGACAAGGAGGGTACAGCATTGACTTAAAGGAAAGGGTAACACTTTGGGTGACTTACAAAGCCATAAGCAGGATATGTTTTGGATAACTGTGATTTACACAACAGTTATTTTTCAGGATATTCATTGTAGATAGGAATATTGTATTTTTTGAACTGTAAATACCGGAATGCATTACATTGACGCCCTTGCATTCCAGATTTAACTGAGAGTTTCCGCCATTAACATTACCTTTAATGGATGAGGCTGTTATCACCCCCTCCACCGCCCACCCCCATTGTTTTCTTGTTGGTGACCCTCAGCCAGGAATGGGAACAGTGCTTTTGTGTGGGAAATGTAATCCTGCACCTGGCTTTCAGTTTCCTCACAGCTTTCTCTTGATGCAGAAAATACATATTTCATAGTGAATATATTAACCCCCTGAGTGTGAGGCACAAGAGTAGATGGGCTGCGAGGAGACCTACAGTGAAGCAGAGAGTGGCTTGTAACTTAAACCCTGCCAGTCCACCCCCACTGCTCGCCGTCCTTTTCCCCTGGCCATGGGCGGCAATCTGAGGGATAGCCCCGGGCCCAAGAAGCTCTAGCTATGCCACTGAGATTTAGGTATCGTAGAACCTTCTGAGATTTATGCAAGCATCTTAGAATAAAATAGAAATCTAACCTGTCAACCTTCTAGAAAAGATTGTGGAATTTTCTGAAAAATATAATCCTATCTTGCCACAGAAGGAACCCTATATGATGTGACTTCAAATGATTAACTGATCAGTCCTGCATCTAGATATTCCGAAAGGCACTTGTGTAAGTCTACAAACATGTTCGTAAAGCTTTTCAAGCAGAAGTCCCAAAATATCAAAATCTTGCTGGCTTTTGTGACAGAGAAGAGGTTACTTCAGCAATGGATTCCAGATGCTGCCAGCATGGACTGCAAAAGGTGTGCCAATGTCTCATACTTATTTTGGTCTGCATGACCTCGGGCAGATTGTTACCACCTGAGGAGAGGGATCTTGTTTTATTTATACATCCTAAACCCTCTTTGAAGCAGGTTTTATCATTTTCTTGCATACGGGTGGAGAAAATAAACAGTACTTCATTCACCTGAACTGACCAACTATGCAACCGTCTGGGTTTGTGAGATATCCATCCCCATCTATGTATTTGTGTATATGCCATTTTTTAGCACAAATCTAGCCAAGAGACAGATGAGCTTCTAGTGATATTGAAAAAACCAAGATAGGAGGCGAATAAAACGAAATGCAATGTATGAAGATGTATTCATAGTAAGTATATATATTTTTTTTGGATATTTGGATATTTGGAGTGTTATTTATAAAGCGCAAGCGGTCGCTCCGGAAGGAGCATCATGGCGCTGAAGATCCTGATTCCAGTCACAGAGTGGAGAGGGGGATGCTAAATGGCAGCTTTGGACCAGTCGTCGGGGAGCGTGAAGATCCAGGTTTTGAGCTGCTTCCGGAATGGTTTCTCAGCTGTTTGAAACCTGAGATGTCTTGGCATACTATTCCAGGCTTTAATGGCTAAGTTGCTCAGGGTTTTGCCGCCTTTGGATTTCAGGTTGAATTTAGACACGGTCATGAGATTGTCTTGTGCAGATCTAAGGGAGCGGCACGGAGTATAATGGGGGAAGCGCTTAGTTAGGTAGGAAGGACCGGTTTTGTTGAAGGCTCGGAAAGCTACGATGAGAATTTTAAAGAGGATTCTCTTGTGTAGGGGGAGCCAGTGCAGGGACTTAAGGGCTGCAGAGATGGAAGATTTTCGTGGAAGTTTCAGGACAAGCCGGGCGGCAGTGTGCAAGACACTTTGTAATTTGGCGAGGGTAGATTTTTTGGTCCCTGCCATGAGTCCGTTGCAGTAGTCAACACGGGACAGAATGAGGGCTACCGCTACCGTTTTTCTCGATTCGAGCGAGAGGAAGTCGAAGAATTTCCTTAATGACTTGATTATGCCGAAGCATTTACCTGCCGTATTCGAAGCGTGGAGGTCGAAGGATAGCTCGGAGTCGAAGAGGACACCGAGGTTCCTGGCTGATGAGACGGTTTGGGGGGGGGCAGCAGAGTTGTCCGGCCACCACAGGGCAGGGCAGAAGGATGCATTTTTTCCGATGGGAAGAATCTCGGTTTTGTTCGAGTTACAGCGCAAGTGATTGGAGTCCATCCATTGGAAGACTGCTGTAAGGCAGTGTTTCAGGTTGAGCTCAGCCGTGTTGGTATTTTCATCAAGGGGGATGATCAGCTGAGTATCGTCGGCATAAGAAGTGACCGTTATGCCGAACGATTCTATGAGGGTAAGGAGAGGGATAAGATAGATATTGAAGAGGAGGGGACTCAAGATGGAACCCTGGGGGACGCCGCAGAACACTTTTTTCTCCTTGGAGTGATAAGGGCCAAGTGAGACGGTTTGGAACCTGTCACTGAGGAAAGAACTGATCCAAGATAGGGCAGAGTTGGTAATACCGATGTCTGAGAGTCTCTTGATCAGGATGGAATGGGAAATAGTGTCGAAAGCTGCCGTGAGGTCGAGAAGGATCAGGATAGCCTTCTTCCTTTGATCTTGAAGGATTTTGATTGTTTCGGTCAGCTCGATCAGGGCCGTCTCAGTGGAGTGTTTCGGCCGAAAACCGGATTGTTGGGGGTGAAGTAAATTATTTGAGTCCAGATAGGTCTTGAGCTCTCTGTGGACCAGCTGTTCCGTTATTTTACCTAGTGCAGGTAGGAGGGTGATCGGGCGAAGGTTAGTCAGGTCAGAGGGGGGTTTATTCGACTTTTTCAAGAGCGGCTTGACCACTCCTTGTCTATATCCAAATAGTTTACCAAAATAATCTCTAAACAGAAACTCAATAGGAACAGAGAATATAAGAGTACTTTCCAAAAAAGAGGTTTTAAAAAAAAATCAAAAGCATTAAGATAATGCATGAAGATTTCATACAATGAATTCTTTTCATACTACAGCTAACACGTGTTTCGCAACTCCTGTCACTTTTTCAAGGCTTTTCTGCGTGATAGATCACTTCATCCAGGTTTACACTTGATACAATGCCGCTGGAGCTCCCTTCCCTGAGTCTGTTTGTTTCCACAGAGCACAGTGACTTTTTCAGTCCTTCTAAGGTATTCAGCGCTTCCCCAATTAATTGGACTGATTCATCCAAAGGTTGCCCCTTCACCATCAACTGCTCAAACACATTTATCAAGACCCTGCTCTCAAAATGTATGTAGTGATAATGGGTTACCCATGACAAGGTCACTTAGAAAATCACCTGGTATCTCCTAGAGAATGAAAATCTCAGTGACATTGGTGACAGCCACAGCTGTTGAGTTGTATACGCCATAAACACTCTGGATGTAATATTATTAGGAGATTTTATGACAAACAGCTGTTCTTGCTCTTGGTATCCCAGGGTGCACTATTACTGGCACGCGCTATGGGGGTGCAATGACAAGACAAGAGGACACCAGATAGGAGGAGAGTTGATGGGAGATACATGCTTTAATTTCTCTCTGATCAACACCTTGAAAGAAAGAATAGGCACTGAAACCCTGCACTAAAATGGTCGACTTATTTGTCAATCTGAATCCAAGCAGCTAAAATAGGTAACTCTATCTAGTAAGATCACAATACAAGAAGAGTTACTCAAAGCTCAATTCTGTGTGTGATGCTGTTTTAATCTGAAATTTGAACCACTCTGGGTTATTACCAGGAGTTCTCAGATACTTTATCATCAATACGCAGATGAGACTTAGATCCGTTTTTAGGATTTTATCCCCCATAAGAATTTTTTTTACTTTACAACACTCAGTAAAATGCTCAAAGATGGATGTTGTAGCATCTTCCCCAGCCTGGGTACCCACCAATGACTTCAACCCACACGGAGCTTACTATTACATGTCTTTATTCTTCTGCATGTAACTGCGGACTCAATGGGGGGCGGAGCTAGCCAGCAAGCGAAATGGCTGCCTAGTCACCCAGCTCCGCCGTGCACGGCCCTAATTATCCTTCAATATCCTTCGTTTTGCTACCTAATCTCGCCGAATCTGGACCCCAGCCAACCATCTGTCCAGCGGGAACCCGACGGTGGCTCCGGCGGCGCTGGAGAACGTGAGACGCGGCTGGGCGAGACGGAGCCCGCGCCGCTGAGGGGAAAGGCCGCAAGCAGCGGACTCGAGTGTGCTCCATATCCACCTGGCGTCACGGGGCGTGCGGCCAAGGTCGGCGCCTACTGCCGGTCCAGCGCCCCTCCCCCCTCGCACGCCAGAGGACAGCACACCGAATGATCCGCTGCCCTATCCTTCAGCCACTGCACCTGGGTTGACCACGGCGGGACCCCCGAAAACAGTCTCCTGACAGCGGACGACCTCGGGGAGGTGAGGAGGCGCGTGCCCCCCCCCCCCCTTGGGAGGGCGGAGGAGTGCGAGCTGCCGCTGGAGCCCCCTGACAGACTGGTGGCGAGGCACCCCCGGCCGGGGAGCGAATTGGAAGCCGAGCTGAGGGGAACTTGCTGAGGAGGACACGCGGGGTGAGGAGTGAGGCCCCCTGGACCGCGCCATCCCCTGGCGCCAAACGCGCTATACAGTAGGGACCTGGGTCCCATTGGGGATCACTGGATCATCACGCCCGAGTGGTGGGAGACCCTTTGAAATAGCGCCCGCACAAGACTCCTACCCGGCAGGGCAGCACTGGCCCCCCCCTGCTCTTCGGTTGGACTGGACTGGAGTCTGGGCCATCGGGCCTCTCCAACTGAGTGAGTGGAGCACAGTCAAGAGAGCGCCGCTTTGAGGATAGAGCGGGACGTGAGTGGAGTGGACCTGGTGATCCTTCCTCGTACGGACCCCCCTCCCTCCCCCCCTCCCCCTGGAGGAGGCTTGGAGCTCCGGGGACAATCGCCCGCGCAGAGATCCTTCACCTCGTCGCGCCATATATTGCCTTGAGGGCCCCCATACTCTGCGACGCACAGCAGACAATCGTTGAGAGACAATGGGCAAGGGGGACAGAACACAGAGCAAGCTGCCCTTCTCCCAAAAACGGCTGCTGCAAAAGAGCCCGGCCACGGAAGATGTTCCCACGACGCATACGGAGGCGGCTCAGGGCGGGGACTTGGACATAAAATCCATGTTATTGTCCATGGAACAAGGCATACAGACCAGTATCTCGGCCCTGGGGTCCAAGATTGACGCCATGTCGTACAGGATGGACCGGATGGCGGAACGGCTGGACAAGCATGCAGAGAGACACGACATGGCGGAAAGGCGGATGACGGAGGTCAAGGAGGCTCAAACGGACCTGGACACTGCACAGAAGAAAATGGAAAGGATGATGCAAGTCCTAAGTGATAAGACGGAAGATTCGGAGGCGCTCTCGCGACGCTGCAATCTGCGTATCACAGACCTTCCGGAATCCACATCCACAGGTCCCATGGAAAGCTTTGTGGAAGAACTCCTCACGAAACTACTGGGGGACGGAGTGTTCTCGGCAATGTTCACGGTTGAGAGAGCCCATAGATCGTTGGCCCCGCGGCCGCAGCCTGGTGCGCCACCACGCCCTATCATAGCGAAACTCCTCAACTACAGGGACAGAGACACTGCGCTCCGCCTGGCGAGAGCCAAACGACACCTGCAATACGAGCGGTCCGCCATCTCGCTCTACCCGGACTTCACAGCAAAGGTCCAAGAGGAGCGGAAACAGTTCATCCCCCACAAGAAGCGGCTCCGAGAGATGGGCCTGGACTACGCCTTACTGTACCCAGCCGAACTTCGCGTCAACAAGGGAGGACATTCTCATATCTTCACAGACCCCAAGACACTCCAGCAGGCGATGAAGAGGTGGGCGAAGGAACAGAAAGAGATCTCTGGACAAAAAACGCCTGAGGATAACGAGGCCGACAGACGGCTGGATGACCAAGACTGAACACCGTCTCCGACGGCTTCCATTATACGCCTCCGTGGTGGGGGCTCTGGGACGGAGGCGTGCCGTTCCTTACTTCAGTAGGAGTGCTGGGACGCTCGAGGACCTATGGGACCGTTGCGGAATGTACAGATAAGTGGCATTGCGGGGGGGGTGCGGGGTGGGGAGGGACCACCATGGTGGAGATTTCTGCTTCTTTTGCTCGGGGTGCGCGCCGAGGCCTGGTGCGGGAACCATGTTAATTAGCCCCGTAGAGACATTGACCTTGGCCCGGGACACTCTGTGCAAGGAATGGTGGGGCGAGGCGAGTAATGGACAATCCTCATGGTTATAACGGTTACGTAGCTTTAGGATGCTGTGCGCGGCGGGAGCGGGTGGAGGGCCACAAGAGCGATCTGAGATGTGGGTAGAGACAATGTCACTCGGCTCCCTGCCGCCCTGCGCGTTAAGCACACTGTTTTGGTTGATGACCCTGGTTGGGGTGGGTCTGTTGGGGAGTGGGGTGGGGGGAATACTGTCAGACCAGGTTGGGGTGGGTCTGCTGTGGGTGGAGGGCTGGTATGTTCAGGTATGGATGGGTCACGGGGGTATGCTACTCTGGTAGTTGCGATGTTGGGGGGGGCTGGAGGGGGGGAGGGTGACACGGAAGGGAGGGGACTGTCCTTGAAATGTTTACTGCATCACTCAGACATCTCGGAGAATATTGGTGACCTTACTGACGTGGGCTGTCATGTTGCCCTGTGTCAACCCCAATGGCGGATGCTCCGGTAGCGGCCTCGGCCTCCTCTATTGATACCCTTAAAGTGTTAACCTGGAATGTTAGGGGTCTTAATGACCACAGGAAGCTGAGGAAGGTACTCCACTACCTGCACAGACACCACATAGTCCTTGCCTTGCTTCAGGAGACACATTTGCCTCTCACGAGTAAATTGCTACAACACAGGGGCCTGTTGGGTAACTCCACTGCTCGGGCTACACTACACACTCCAGGGGGGTGCTGACGTGGGTGAACCCTCATTCCAAGCTGGTTCTGCGACCGATCACGGCAGATCCTGAGGGCCGCTACCTCATTTCGAGATGTGAGGGGAAGGGACACGATCTGACGGTAGTTAATGTGTATGGCCCGAATTACGACTCGTAAAACACAACCAATGTCACTGGGTCTAAACAACAGAAATGTGGTAATACTAGAGAGGTGTTAGTGAACTTTCATATAAACAATTGAAAAACTTCGTAGGCACCTTGTGATCCCTAACAGGGTACCCATCAGTCACCACTCGGAACCGCCCTTCATCATTTGGGATTCCTGTATTGCCATGTGTTAGGTGCAGCAATGGTTCAAAATAGAGGTAAGATGTAAACACCTCTGATGTACCTAATGCTACCCTATATGGTAGGAGTATCACAGGCTATTCATTAGCTGGAAAGAAGAGAGGGTGACTGATATGCAGTGCAAGTGAAAAAAATGTGCTAGGTGAAACTAAAATTGGGTGAGGGAGCAGAAAATACCTTTATTCTGTGCTTTGCTCACTCCTCCAATGTTAAAAAGCAGTGAAGGTAAATTAAACAAATATTTACCCAGATGTAATGGTCAACATGTTTCTGCAAATCTGGGGACTACAGAGTCCATTGCATTCATCAGGACCAATGTAAGAGCTACTGCAAAACAATTAGTGAGAAGTGTACTAAAAGAAAATGTGACTACATATATCAATCTGCGACATGAAAAAAGGTCACCTGGATCCCTAGGTATCGTCTAATTTCGCATTCGATGTATGTCACTGGTAGAAAAAGACACAAACATCGAAAGAATGACCACATTAGTTTGAAAACAGTTAAGATGTGTTTAGTACATATATAACCACGAATGATATTGTTATCAAAAACACATTGGTTTTAAGTTTTAGCCACATGAAGATGCTGTAAATTCTTACATGGGAGAATATGTACTTCGTCTTTCCATTATAATCGAAGTAGAAGGCTGCACCTTGCCTGGCAATGGCTCAGGATACGAGGGAAGCACCGCTCTATTGGGAGAAAGCAAGGAACAAACAATGTCATCGCCTCCTTAGTTTGTCTGAAAATGGATACGCACCGGCACCACGACAGAGGAGCAGGGCCGATACACATTAAGTGTTGTAACACAGATAATTGTCTGATTCAGATAGTCTGAGTCCGTATGTGCACCTCACGCTGCTTGGAAACAATGTATGAGAAGATGCCGATACAGCGCAACACTCAACATTGCTAAGGGTACTGTTCGAATATTTCACCCACCCAGCAGTGTTTAAATGCAGTAAATGGTGTTTACAGCGGCACGCAATAGCGAGCAAAAATACTCAGCGTTTGATAGTAATGCAGGGGGATATCGCAAACAGAGCAGCAGCTCGGTATTGGATATAATAAGCCAAGTCTGCTGTGGAGATAACGAGTAGAGTGCTTGGCGTCTGATAATGGAAAAAGAAGCGCCGGTTACTCAAAATGCTTACCTCTCCGTCGGTACTTCGCCGCCTTCCTCTGAACCGATGGGGAGGCAACGAAGTACGGCGGAGGATGCAGTTAAAAGCCTGTCAACGATTGGTCCAAGTCCGGTCAGGTGACTCCGGCGGACCAATCCCTGGGCTCAAGATGCTTCGGATTGGAAGGAGGACTGACACGGGCCCTGATTGGTTAGTGGAGGGTCACATGGTCTGGATTTCTGTATACAATAACCGTGTTCATTGGTCAAGCACTGATCGGTTACCATGGGACACATACTTGTTTATGTTGTCGGTAGCAAGTGAGACCGTGAATGTAGACTGATCGTGGAAAGGTGGAAACAGTGATCCTAGCGAAGTCTCTTGGTATAATTCACCAGAAATTTGCAGTATGTACGGATATGTTCAGCATGTCATGTGTTTGTTATATGGAAACCCAATACTATCATGTCACTGAGTATTACAAAATGACGCATCAAGAGCGTGCATGGATGTACTCAAAGGTGTGTTATTGGTCTAATAAAAGACTGATATATATCAGTGTCACTAGTTGTATGAAAAGAAGAGCCATAGACTACACAGATATGAATAATATTGGGTAGTCCTACCAATGTCGATTCGTGCTATCACTCATAACTTATATTGATGGCTGAGATGACAGATTACAGGTGGAAGGTTCCAGATGGTTCCAAGAGCCCTTGGTGTTATATTGCGTGGTCTTGTGTCCACAATGTGCACCTGTAATAGGTCACCATCCGTGTGGATCATGCCAAGCTTGCCCCCAAACAGTCAAATCTATTGAGGTCGACATCGGCACCAATAGACCATGGAGACAAACAGAATTTACGAACTGCAACAGTGACAATCTTATTTACCTAATTACCTGTCCTTGCGGTCTTAAATATGTTGGAATGACTACTCGGAAGATAAAGATCCGCATCTCCGAACATAAAAGTACGATTCGCCGGAAAAAACAGGCCACCAAGTTGACGATTCATTTCATAGAGAAACACCACGATCCTACTGCCTTTGTGTGGACTGTCCTTGAACAGCCCTACATTCCTCCGCATGTAACTGATCACACCAACTTCCTCATGCGCAAGGAACAAAAATGGGTCTTCAAGTTAGGCACAAATCGAGGCGGACTCAATGATGAGATTCCTTGGTCCACTCTCTAACTCTGTCATCTCAGCCATCAATATAAGTTATGAGTGATAGCATGAATCAACATTGGTAGGACTACCCAATATTATTCATATCTGTGTAGTCTATGGCTCTTCTTTTGATACAACTAGTGACACTGATATATATCAGTCTTTTATTAGACCAATAACACACCTTTCAGTACATCCATGCACGCTCTTGACGCGTCATTTTGTAATACTCAGTGACATGATAGTATTGGGTTTCCATATAACAAACACATGACATGCTGAACATATCCGTACGTACTGCAAATTTCTGGTGAATTATACCAAGAGACTTCGCTAGGATCACTGTTTCCACCTTTCCACGATCAGTCTACATTCACGGTCTCACTTGCTACCGACAACATAAACAAGTATGTGTCCCATGGTAACCGATCAGTGCTTGACCAATGAACACGGTTATTGTATACAGAAATCCAGACCATGTGACCCTCCGCTAACCAACCAGGGATTGGTCTGCCGGAGTCACTTGACCGGACTTGGACCAATCGTTGACAGGCTTTTAACCGCATCCTCCGCCGTACTTCGTTGCCTCCCCATCCGTGCAGAGGAAGGCGGCGAAGTACAGACGGAGAGGTAAGCATTTCGAGTAACCGGCGCTTCTTTTCTCCATTATCAGATGCCAAGCACTCTACTCGTTATCTCCACAGCAGACTTGGCTTATTATATCCAATACCGAGCTGCTGCTCTATTTGCGTTATCCCCCGGCATTACTATCAAACGCTGAGTATTTTTGCTCGCTATTGCGTGCTGCTGTAAACACCATTTACTGCATTTAAACACTGCTGGGTGGGTGAAATATTCGAACAGTACCCTTAGCAATGTTGAGTGTTGCGCTGTATCGGCATCTTCTCATACATTGTTTCCAAGCAGCGTGAGGTGCACATACGGACTCAGACTGTTTGAATCAGACAATTATCTTTGTTACAACACTTAATGTGTATCGGCCCTGCCCCTCTGTCGTGGTGCCGGTGCGTATCCATTTTCAGACAAACTAAGGATGCGATGACATTGTTTGTTCCTTGCTTCCTCCAAATAGAGCGGTGCTTACCTCGTATCCTGAGCCGTTGCCAGTCGAGGTGCAGCCGTCTACTTCGATTATAATGGTAAGACGAAGTACATATTCTCCCATGTAAGAATTTACAGCATCTTCATGTGGCTAAAACTTAAAACCAATGTGTTTTTGATAACAATATCACTCGTGGCTATATATGTACTAAACACATCTTAACTGTTTTCAAACTAATGTGGTCATTCTTTTGATGTTTGTGTCTTTTTCTACCAGTGACATACATCGAATGCAAAATTAGACGATACCTAGGGATCCAGGTGACCTTTTTTCATGTCGCAGATTCTTTTAGTACACCTCTCACTAATTGTTTTGCAGTAGCTCTTACATAGGTCCTGATGAATGCAATGGACTCTGTAGTCCCCAGATTTGCAGAAACATGTTGACCATTACATCTGGGTAAATATTTGTTTAATTTACCTTCACTGCTTTTTAACATTGGAGGAGTGAGCAAAGCACAGAATAAAGGTATTTTCTGCTCCCTCACCCAATTTTAGTTTCACCTAGCACATTTTTTTCACTTGCACAGCATATCAGTCACCCTCTCTTCTTTCCAGCTAATGAATAGCCTGTGATACTCCTACCATATAGGGTAGCATTAGGTACATCAGAGGTGTTTACATCTTACCTCTATTGTGAACCATTGCTGCGCCTAACACATGGCAATACAGGAATCCCAAATGATGAAGGGCGGTTCCGAGTGGTGACTGATGGGTACTCTGTTAGGGATCACAAGGTGCCTACGAAGTTTTTCAATTGTTTATATGAAAGTTCACTAACACCTCTCTAGTATTGCCACATTTCTGTTGTTTAGACCCAGTGACATTGGTTGTGTTTTACAGTTCTTTCAGGGAATATGTCACTTCAAGGTCTTTAAACTCCCTGTGGCCCCCCCAACCCTAGTTTTTTCTGAATTACGACTCCCCAGACTTCCATACCCGGTTAGCTCACAGTTGTAGGCAGTATGTCTCCACATCCATGCTCTGGGGAGGGGACTTTAACTTGGTGCTGAACCCTGGATTAGATAGGTCCTCGGGCCCCATGCGGAGACCCGCTGCGGCAGCAGTGGCTCTTACAGCCGAGCTGTTGACTCTGGATATGGTCGACGTATGGAGATCTCGAAATGAGGGCAGGGGTGGGTTTACACACTACTCTTCCTTTCATGACATCCACACTAGGATCGACTATTGGCTGGCCTCTCATTCCATCACCAACCGCATTGTGGAGTGCACCGTGCTCGCGCGAACTCTCTCGGACCACTCACCAGTACTACTGGCACTAGAGGCGCCGAGACGCGGGATTCCCCCATTTGCCTGGCGCTTTCCACCCTATGCCCTGCTAGATGACACGTTCCGGGGAGAGGTAGCGGAGGAGATTGATCTCTTTTTTGAGAAGAACTTAGGCTCCGTGGAGGATTTCCACACTGTCTGGGAGGCGTTCAAGGTTTTCATCCGCGGGGTGGTCATGGCCAAACACTCTAGCGTTTTGAAGGCGATCTGTCAGAGGCTTCAAACCTTGGAGTCTCAACTAGCCGCCTTGGAGGCGCGACTCCTCACACACCCGGATCCCGCGGGGGCCGCCGCGCTACGGGCTCTGGTCACCCAATTTAACGAGGAGGCGGACAGGTATGTCTGCTTCATGGGGAAATACGCCTCGGCAAGGACCTACGGGGAGGCTGAGCGCCCCAGCTCACTCCTGGCCAGGATACTGCGCGAGGAAAAACGCACCCCCAGGCTAACAGAATTGGACGCCCCGGGAGGGTCCACGGTCACGACAGACACGGACGTCATCTCTGCTTTCCGTGACTATTACTCCGACCTTTATGCTACCAAATCCAAAGACATGGAAACGGACATAGACGACTACCTAGAACATATACAACTACTGTTCCTGGCGCAGTCGGACAGGGAGTTCCTCTTGGCACCCATCCAGGCAGACGAGGTCGGTGAGGCCTTGGCGTCAATGCAGGCCCACAGCGCTCCCAGTGTGGACGGCTTGACGGTGGGGTTTTATAAGGCCTTTAAGGACAAACTTGTTCCGCACTTGCTCTCTCTATTTGATGAGATAGGCGAGGAGGGCAGTATGCCGGACACAATGAGGGAAGCCCAGTTAGTCACCATCTTGAAGCCGGGCAGACCCCCCAACCGTTGCAGCTCGTACAGGCCAATCTCCCTTCTAAACGTCGATGCGAAACTTTACGCCAAAGTTCTGGCCGCCCGATTATCCCTCATTGCCCCGGAGATAGTAGCCCCGGAGCAGGCCGGATTCGTCCCCGGGCGGAACCTGTCCTATAACATTCGAACGGTGCTCGGTACGATGCAACATGTCCACCAAGACGGGAAGGCGGTGGCCATCTTCCTGGATATGGAGAAGGCGTTCGACTCCGTCGAATGGCCCTTCATGATACGGGTCCTGGGTCGCCTGGGGCTGGGAGAGCAGTTTTTACAGATGATTGGCGCACTGTACTGGAAACCGATAGCCAGGGTGAGACTGGGGGATAGGATTTCAGAGCCTTTTCCTATTAGCAGGGGAACGAAACAGGGATGCCCTCTTTCCCCCCTTTTGTACGCCCTAGTGGCGGAACCGCTGGCATGTGCTCTTCGCGAATACCACTGGTTCCGGGGGGTAAGCTTCCCGTCATACAAAATTGTCATCTCGATATACGCAGACGACACGTTACTGTACGTTCGGAACCCGGAGTCGAACCTCGCGCCGGTTCTCAGGGAGGTGGTCCGCTTTGGGGCCCTCTCGGGTCTGCGAGTGAACTGGGAGAAATCGGCGGTGTTCCCCCTGACCCCAGTAACGGATCGCTTCGACATGGACTACCCGCTAAACTGGACCACTGACCCGATACGCTACCTGGGTGTGATGATCCATACAGACCCGGAGGTGCTCTTCAAAGAAAACTATGGGGTGGCCTTCAGTAAGTGTGAGGACGATGTGGAACGCTGGTGCAAGCTCCCGCTTTCCTTGATGGGCCGCGTGGCCATTATGAAAATGGTGCTTCTTCCGAGATTCTTGTTCTTGCCACCTTGCCCATAATACTTTCACACACCTTCTTTCGGATTCTGACAACGCTTATGACTCGTTTGGCCTGGGGAGGTAAACAGCCAAGCGTGCGCTGGAACACGCTTACTCTACAGTACGAACTGGGAGGGCTCGGCGCGCCCGACTTGGAGCGGTACTATAGGGTGGCCCAGGCCACTCACTTGCACACGTGGATACATGGGGACAAGAACATCCCACACGTTCGGATGGAGCGGCTGTTCGCGGACCCTCTCCCGCTCCCGGCCACGGTCTGCACTCCTGGGGACCGCCGAGTGGGCATCCTGGACTCCATAACTGCCACGAAGCATGCCTGGAACAAGCTGTTGGAGGCTAGGGGAGAGGTGCTGTTGTATTCCCCCGCGATGGCGGTGGAGTGGTTGCAGTGGCTAGCCCCCATTGGAGACAGGAATGTCGTTAGAGCGCTACACTACCTTGGGATCAAAACGGCGGGCACGTTGTTTGTGGACGGACGGGCCAAAATGTGGGACCAGGCGGCCCTAGGTGCGGAGCACCCAACTCTGCTGCAACGGTTCCAATTTCATAGGATCCGTGGAGCATTGAAGGAAGTCCTGGGCCCAGACATGGCAGAGCCACCGGACATGCCGGAACTCGCCTACGTCCTAGCCCATCCCTCCCCACGGCACTTGACGACGCAATTGTACAAGTGCATCACTACACACAGGGCGCTGGAACCCTCCAAGGCCCGGCTCGCTTGGCAAAGGGACTTGAAAGTGGACATTGACGATGCAATGTGGAGGTACTGCTGCAGTAACACCAAAAAAGTGTCTCTGAATGGCCGCCACAGGCTGATTCATTTTAAATTTCTCCAGCGAGTGTACTTCACTCCCGAACGACTACACCGATATGGCCTCCGTCAATCTCCGGAATGTGAGCACTGTCACGCTCCTGTGGCAGACTTCCTACATGTGGAATGGGGCTGCCGCAACGTCCAAAAGTTCTGGGTCGCGGTCTTCTCGGAACTCAGTGAAATACTAGAGCACGACCTGCAAGTCGATCCAGCCTTGGCGCTGCTAGGCTACTCGAAACCTCTGCCAGTGGCGTATAGGCGTTTGGCGGATATGGGATTGTTGTTGGCGAGACGCGCGGTGGCACGGTGCTGGATGAGAGGGCCAACCCCAACCAAAAAACGATGGGCCAAAGATATGGTGTACTGTTGTACGCAGGCTGAACACTACAGTGAGCTCCTTCCCCCTACTAGTAGGCCGAAGAACTTTTGGGGTTTATATCACACCTTCAGACATACTAGAGAAGAGATGGGGGACATGCAGGGAGACAGACGGGGGGATAGCCATGACGACCTTCACCCCCCGGGACCTAAGTTGCAGGGGAGATGATGTCGCCTGTGGGGGCTCGTAAGATGGCCGAGTGGAGTATCGATACCCGGCTGTCACAAGGCTAAGGTCGAGGGGGAGCTTCGAGCTACGCAGGGGGGATGGGAGCGGGCTGCGCCCACCACCCCCCGAGGGTGTCTCATTCAGGAACTGGAGAGGGGGCAACGACATGGCCTAGAAGTAGAGTAGTTGCTTTTGAGTGGGTTCTTGGACAGTCTGGACAGGGGGGGTGGGGGGGGGGGGGCTGGAGGTTCTTGTTGAGAGTTTGGGGGGTTCTTCTTAACCACAAAATACACCTACATTTCTGACAGCGCAGCACCCGTCCAACGCGCCCGGCCCCCTAAGCCACTGGGATACCTCGACAAATGGGGGCGACGGCCCCGGCGCTGGCTTCCACTTAGCTTGCCTGTTGCACTGAGATATTACGCTGCCGTACCCCCGGGTTGACGGCGTCAGGCTGTGTACATTGTTTTATCTAGTGCTTGGCTATACTCCCCATTGTCGCATCGCCGGCCCAAGTGGGTTGTAGGCGGGAAGCTGTGTATGATTTGAACAGTGCTAATAAATGTGCTTAAAAAAAAAAAAAAAAAAGAACTGCGGACTCAACATTCTAAAACCAGCCTTAATTTCATTCCGCTCTAACACTTATGTTACAGCTCTACACTACAGAGTCCATCAGGAGCCAAAAGGTTTCTGTCATTACTAACTCACAAGACACTACATCTCCCCCCTCTGTTAAACAAATTCGTTTTTTGCCAAATATATATGTAAGCACAATTAAATCTCTCCAGATAATCTTCTTGGCACTTTAATTACTCAATCTGATCTTGTAATTGGAAACTGAGAACCGTCACCATCAATGTCCAGGATCTGAGTTTAGGGTGTAGAGGCAACAGTGGTCATTGAGGCTTCAAAACCTTTCTCTCCGTCTACATGTATATCTGATAAATGATGAGTTAAATTCGAAAAATGATAAGTATCTCTAGTAATAGAGGTCCCAAAGATGCCATCTAGTCTCTCAAAGGCTCGGTCTTGAGTGCTAGATGAGATTTCTTCAGTTAATGGAAATTATTAATATTCATCCACAAAGACCATCATGTTATGTCCATTGGCAAGTGGACTGAAAAAGTAAATGTACTCTCTTTCCTATTAATGCTTCGGGAGTTCTGACATGTGTAAGGTATGTTGAGTAGCTTTTGTGAAAAGGCATTTGCACATATGATGGGCCTTTAATTATTTTTCAACCCTCTCACCAAGATAAGAAAACCAGACTCAGTCTTAGAGAGCTTGTTTAGTTGAAACGATTTCAGGATGTCTTTCGTGGGCTACTTCAATTATTTACTGCTGCAGACTCTCCAAAATCAGGATTCTCTACCCTGACAGTATAACTCCTTCCTGAGTTATGGACAGTTCATCTTTGACATTTTTGTATTTTAATATTCACCATCACTGGCGAGAGGTTGAGTGTGTTGGTTTCATGACTGATGTGCAAGTATATCACTATCATGTCTTTTCGTATTAATCTGGGCTAATGAAATGTCAGCTGGTGTTTGCTTTTACAATAAAATTGATATAGGCATTTGCCGTCTTAGGTGGAGGACCATAACCTTTCATAAACACTTTGGAAATTGTTAGAACTGGCTATTTCTGGTAGGCTAGGGCAAAGCAAAGTCACCCTATCAGCCCAGGCAAGGCAGAGGGGTCCCCCAGAATTCCTCCAGGCATCCAGGGGCTGGGCAGAGCCCGCCCATGGCAGATTCAAGTCAGAAACAGGAACATTTTGGAAGGGGACACAGCCCCTTTTTATACAGAGAAATCCTTTGTCTAGCAGGGTGCAGGCAGTGTGAGAACCAGCTAGAACTGGTTATAGGGAATTCCTTTCACTGGCCAGGCTAGGGACATCAGACGCACCCCAGGGGGTGGTGCTAGCATTGTGTGGGGAAAACCCAGCCTCATTCAGGACCCTCAAACCAGATGGTCAATCCACAAGCAGGCCCAGGCTCACTCCTCCCCTCACATCAGCATGCTAAACACTCCATTCACCACCGGGGCAGACCCTCCCAGACTCTTGGAGCCAGGCTCACCAGCCAGCCTCAGCCAATCACACGCCAGACACAAATATGCCAACTTCTAGAAGTGGACCTTCTACACTAGACACAATCATGCCGCATATACCATTGCGCAGCATTCAATCTCATGAATTCGCATATACCAAACTTGACCCTGCACTCCCCACTCATCAGGAACTACCATGGGCATACATATTCCCCATTCATTCCTATGGGAGGGCAGGTCACTCATCACACATACACAGAGAGCTCACGCACTTTACACTGTACCACAGTGAAAAAGTGCGCAGAGGCCTAAAATCACACCACCAGGTTCCAGAAACAGGCTAGGAAAAAGCAAAAAGTCTTGGGGTGAACCTGCCAAAAGGGTCGGGTCCAACACAACCCCCTTCCAGCCAAAACGCAGGGTAGACCAATCACTCCACTGATGGGCTTCCCTGCTTTGGGCGACAAAACACAGACACGGACCCGCACGACAGGGACACCTTCCGGTTCTACGCCACTCTGAACCCACCTGGTTACCTCCAAACCAGAACTCTCTGCCCCAACTAGGATACCCCACTGGTACTCTCTAGCTGTCCACGGCCAGGACCAGGCCCTAGGCCATCCAAATATCACAGGTCCTGACCAATCTACAGAGTAGGGGGCTGTAACCCCTGGCACACAATAGCCATTCTCCACTCTCCCTCTCAGTGTAGCTACAACTACCACTGATCCTTCAACCTAGGGTCTGCACCCTCAGGCTGTCCAGAGGTCATGGGCAAGAATGCCCCACCTTACCTCTACTTCAGGGGTTACGCACCCTCCCAGGGAAGCACCCACCAGAACACAATTCTCCTACCAGATCAGGACCTCACTCCATCACTGGTCTACCACCTGGAAACTATTTCACATCTGAGGTACAAAGCACACAGCACAGTTCCTCTTCAAGCAGGTGGGGGGACACAGCACACAGCAAAGTCCCCTTTCAAGCAGGTGGGGGGACACAGCACACAGCAAAGTCCCCTTTCCTCTACCTTAGTGGAAACAACAAACTGCAGGTGAGCCCCAGATCACACAGCAAGGGCAGCCCCCTCAGTCTCTTCTGCTGATCCACTTTGGTAGAGATTCCTCTTGACCTGGAAGCTTCCTAATCTCCCAACCTAGGATCTAAACCCTCAGGTTGCACCGGGGTCAGAAGTACACCGTCCCTCTGCACCCCCTTCCAGAGTTCTGCACTCTTCCACCTTGGAGCGGTACCCCGGGAAGCCAAACACCAGGACCGCCGGAGTTCTGGTTACAGACACTCCCCGTCCTCTTTACGCAGGAAGATCCTCTTCAAATGACCTGTAAGTACAACCTAGGCCCCTGACCTGGCGCTCCCTTAGGGAACCCTCCAGGCCCTAAGATAGGGTTTCGGGCCAACGTGGGACACACCGCCCCACACTCACTCCGCCTCCACTGAGACAGGACATGAGCCCCTACACCCCTACCATCCTACTGGGACCTAGCTGGGCTACACATGAACCTCTTCCCCTACACAGGATCATCAGATACACAAGCCACTACTTTTAGATTCACTCCCTAATACCTTTGCAAGACACCTAGCACACTGCCAGACGTCCACCTTCTAAACCAGTGCCTCTGCAGGACCTCCTGCACAGCAACAGAGGTACACCTCCCGTGCAAGCTCCATTTAATACAAAAAAAAGACTCACACCAACTCCTCCAGTTCAACACACCACTCATCCACACATTCCCCCTCCAGACTGGTGAGACAGTTCCTCACTGCCTCTGACTCTCAACCTGTACCCTTCTTACTGAGCACCAGGCACCATACTCTGGGAACTGGGAATGGGACTTCACGCACTGGACACATTTTAGCTGCCACCGCTGGATCCTACCATACTGGGGAATCCAGACACACACACTACACTCAGGGGATAACCACCCTCCCGAGCTAGCCATTTCTCCTCCACACTCCCTCTTTTCCATCTACCCACACAGGGACAGGAACAGGGATTGGGCACTGGACCCAGTAAGGGATTCCTTATCTATGGGAACCTCCCTCTCTACCGGCGTCCCGCCCTGTCATTTTCTCTCATCTGCCACTAAACATAAAAGCGCAGGAACACCATCTGAAAATGACACTCTTGAGGAAAAACAAAATCACAAACAATAATCACAAACATGTGACTCTCTAAAAAATGCAGAGTTTTGTAATGTAGCCATCTGTCGCTGTGAGACTGCGCAAACACAAGTTCCAATCCTCACCGCTGTCCAACAATGTTATAACTGGCTATTTCTGGTAGGCTAGGGCAAAGCAAAGTCCCCCTTTCAGCCCATGCAAGGCAGAGGGGTCCCCCAGAAATCCTCCTGGCATCCAGGGGCTGGGCAGAGCCCGCCCCTGGCAGATTCAAGTCGGAAACAAGAACATTTTGGAAGGGGACACAGCCCTTTTTTATACAGAGAAATCCTTTGTCTAGCAGGGTGCAGGCAGTGTGAGAACCAGCTAGAACTGGTTATAGGGAATTCCTTTCACTGGCCAGGCTAGGGACATCAGACGCACCCCAGGGGGTGGAGCCAGCATTGTGTGGGGAAAACCCAGCCTCATTCAGGACCCTCAAACCAGACGGTCAATCGACAAGCAGGCCCAGGCTCACTCCTCCCCTCACATCAGCATGCTAAACACACCATTCGCCACCGGGGCAGACCCTCCCAGACTCTTGGAGCCAGGCTCACCAGCCAGCCTCAGCCAATCACACGCCAGACACAAATTACACAAATATGCCAACTTCTAGAAGTGGCACTTATACACTAGACACAATCATGTCGCATATACTATTGCGCAGCATTCAATCTCACGAGTTTGCACATACCAAACTCGACCCTGCACTCCCCACACATCAGGAACTACCATGGGCATACATATTCCCCATTCATTCCTATGGGAGGGCAGGTCACTTACCACACATACACAGAGAGCTCACGCACGTTACACTGTACCACAGTGAAAAAGTGCGCAGAGGCCTAAAATCACCACCACCAGGTTCCAGAAACAGGCTAGGAAAAAGCAAAAAGTCTCGGGTGAACCTGCCAAAAGGGCCGGGTCCAACAGAAATGTTTCAGGGTTCTGATCCTTCCCTGGATGACGCACAATGGTATAATTGTACCCTTGTAATTGTAGTCAACACCGTTCAATGCGAGGAGGCATCTTGGTCTGTGGATTTCCAAATATAGTCAGTAAAGCTTGATGATCAGTTAACAGCGTGAAATACTTTCCATACAGCAATGCATGCAAATGTTCACAAGCCCATATTATGGCTAAACTTTCTTTTTAAGGTCATGAATAAGCATGCTCTGTTTGGGACAAACTCCTACTTGCATATACCACAATATGCCTTCAAGCATGTGGGTGTCCCCTGTGCTGTGTAAGGATAGAGCATAACCCGACTGGGCTAGCGTCAATAACAAATTGCTCTAAGAAGCTTCGGATTGAACTATGCCATTTTAGAAGCATTCTCAATGGCTCGTTTGATTTGCTTAAGACTTTTCTTACGTTCATGTGACAAATAAAAATGAAGCTTTCTTTTTTGTCAAGTCTCTCAATGGAGCACTTACAGTGCAAAGTCTCATATATCTGGAACATCAGCAGGATTCGTTGTCATACCCCCATCAGAAAAAATATGGCCAATTAATATTAGCTTTGTCTTACGAAACTCACACTTATCTGCATTCAAAGTGAAATCTGCATCAGCAAGTAACTGACATACTTTGTGAGAGCTTTGTTGTTCTCTTTTTGTGTAGCTCCGAAAACCAATTTATCATCACTATCATTGAACGCATTCAAGACAGGCTGCATGATATGCTGAATGACGTCTTGAAAAAGTTATGCAGTTGATGACACCAAAATGTAGTCTTTTGTATCAAAGCCAACTAACATGTGTAGAAAATGTTGCAATGTACCCACAAGTTTCTTTGTGTTCCAACTGATGGTAACATTAATTCAAATCAATGCTAGAGAAGACTTTTGCATCATCTAACTGTGTTATCATGTCAGTAAATTGTGGAACCGGATATTGTTCTCATTCAGCTGCATTGTTTGCCTAACATATATCAATGCACATGCGTACAGCTCCTTCACAGTCCATTTTGGGCTCTACCACTATGGGAGAAGCCCATGGTGTTGGACCAGCACAACCCTCAATAAAATCATGATTAAGTATTGATTCAAGTTCTTTTTAACAGCTTCTTGTAAATGAAATGCAATTCATCTACGTCTTTGAGCAACAAGACAGATTACCTCATTAATATGCAACTTTACTTTCCTAATATTAAGCTTTCCTAAACCATGAAACAACGAAGGGAACTACCGTTGATCATTTTAAGGAAGTCTAGATATTTCACTGTGTAACTAAAGAGTCTGCTAAAGGCATTGTAAGGACTGCCACTTTCCTCTCTAATTAGGATAGCTCACAACTCATCCCACCTATGAAAATGTTCTGCAATAGGTTGGCGGGTACTTTCAGCAAACGTGTCTGTGGTCTATGATGAATTCTTCTCCATATCTAAAAGGATTAGCCCAGATATGACATCTGTCTTATTTTCTTTATCTCCAGATGGTGACATGGTGCTGGATAAAGTCAGACAACTTTGGATCATTTTACTCCCTTAACTTGCAGGTAGAACAATGGGTCTCTTGCAGCCCAGTAAATCAGGGTCTCCAATGGACCCCTGTCCACCTTTTGCTTTGCATATGGTTTTGAAAAAGCTGACTAGACAACTTACCACATTGCTCAGTAGAGTCCTGACATTAGGTTACTTTCAAATGGAATGGAAAGAGACATCAATTTGCCAGCTACTGGAAAAATCTACCTTGGACCCTGGTGATGCTACAAATTACAGACCTATATCTGGACTACCCTTACCAGCTAAAATACTGGAAAAGGCAATTAATACCGACCTCATGACCTTCCTCAATGCTCATAACATTCTGGATCACTCACAACATCGGTTTTGGCCATCACATTGCACTGAGCCTGCATTGTTGGTCACCACTGAAGAGATTCATAGGCAGGTAGACTCAGGTGGCACAGCTGCACTAATTCTGCTCAACCTCTCTTTCACATTTGATACAGTGAAGCATTCACTGTTAATCAGCTGACTAGAGGGGATCCGGGTTAGAGGTGCAGACTTAGCTCATATCACTCAGGTAGAGAAAATCTTCTGGCTTTTGGGGATTTTGTTTCAGATCCCTTTACTTTACCATGTGTGGTGCCTCAGGGCACCTCACTATTTCTTATGCTTTTCAACATCTACGTTACTCATTTGGCAAAACATATTGGATCTTATGGTTTTGCCGTAGTGTCATAAGCAGATGACACTCAAATTGTGGTTACCATCACCTTGGATGTGGACGCTGTTGCTAGTAAATTTAAAGTTTGCCTGTCTAATATTGCCACCTGGATGCATTAAAAATTTGCCTTTAAATTAATTCTGAAAAGACAGAGGTTATCCTCTTTGGTTCCAGCAATCTTTCTGGAACGCGTGATACGTGGCTTTCCAGTTTAGGCACCCCTTATTCTCCTGGTCAGAAAGGGAAAAATCTTGGGGTGTGGTGTGATGAACAGTTTTGTCTTCTGACCAAACAAATAAGGTTACATTCTCTTGTTTTCATCACCTCAGGGTGCTGAGGATGGTGTTTCCTTTCATTCCTGTGGATGTGCAGAAGTTGGTAATTGTTGCATGAATTCTAGCTTTGATAGACTACTTCAATGCACTATATATGGTCATACAGAAAGGATTGGAGCTGAACCTTTAGTTAATTCGGAATGCGGCAGCTCGTTTGCTCATGAGGAACCCAAAATTTGATCTTATTTCCAAGGGTATTGTCATCTTCATTGGTAGCGGGTGACTAAAAGGATCAACACTTAGTGCCTTCTGTATTGTTCACAAGGCTTTGTATGGGGGGGGTCCCACATATTTTTGGAAGTCTTTTCTAGCATGTGCCTAAATATAATCTGGGATCTGGCACTGTAAAGTCTTAGTGCCAGTTCCCAAAAGAAAGATTTGTTTGTCTTATATCTGTGGAATTCTTTGCCTCTCTTCCTGAGATCCCATACCAACAGATCCTCCTTCACAAATTATTTTAAACCTGGCTCTTATCTATTCACCCCGAGTTTATAGGTATTTTCACTTCAGGAACACTTAGCGCTAAGACGTCTAAGCATATGAGCTCTTAAAACTACTACTTACTTGCTTACTTACTATTTCGAGGTAAGCATTCATGTTGTAGTTTATGGAAAGCAGTCCCATATTAGCAGCTGTGCTGATACTTGATGCTGTACCTTGAAGCACTTGGATGGGTGCTTGTACTTTCATTTTCATGTGTTTCATCTTTGCTATAAATGAACCTTGACTTTTTAAGGGCGTTGATTCAGCCCATGTATACACTTGGTTTTTGATGGAGTAAGTTGCGGTAGTGGAGACAATTTATTATATTTCTCTGCAGGCATAATATTTATGGAAGCACCACTGTTGATAATGAACGGTATTGAACAACCATTTGCTTTCATTGTAATCCTCGGACAACATTTTAATGGCTTTGGTGCTTTTGGATCTCAACTTTTCTTTGACTGACATTTCTCTTCATATGCTGCCGGTCTAACATTCCTACGCTTTTCTGAGGTGAACATCAACATAGCACGACCATATTCTTCACTTTCACTTGATACTGATTCAGAAGAACTGTTAGACTACGATTTAGTTGAAGAAAATATTGTTTCAATTTCGACGCTCAGCCTTGTGGGTGTGCGTTGAAATTTTTTTCTGGAATGTCGTGGCAGCCATTTTGCCTTTGGGCCGTGATGCACTTGCCTTTTCCTTCATTTTGCAAACTGTCGCAAAATGGTTCTCTTTCCCACAACCATTACATATCTGTCCAATAGCAGGACATTTACCTTTGCGTGGAAAAGAACATCCTCATCTAAAACACTACTTTTTCGTACATGTAGACATCACTTTGTGTCCTTCAGTCTTTTGCTTTGGCTTACATTTCTCACTCATGACTTAGTTATTCCAGGCACCTTCGGCCTCCATGTCAACAACTTGTCTATCAGCACACTCTTCAGCTCTGGAAGCCATTAACAGTAGTTTCAGCATTTGTTGTCTGAATGAATCTGAAAAGCACCTATCAATAACTGTAAGATGCATAGCTTCCTCGTCGTTAAATTAATTGAACATACAGTATTTGATGGCTGTAGGAGAGTAGGGTCTGCTATCCTGTGGTCACCCCAATTTTTGCTTTTTGCTTCCCTGGTTTTCGACTTACTGAGGCTGTGGGCCTGCTAATCAGACCCCCAGCCTGCTGTTCTCTCTCTAAATTTGTAATACATGTGCTATAGGTACATACCACAATTGGAAATGGACTCCTTGTCAGCCCCTGTACTATGCACTATAGGTGCTCAGGGCATAGGTGCCACCAAGGCCTACCAGGGGCTGAAGCATAGCTTTTGCCACCCCTGGCTGGTTCTTAAATTGACACAACTGGCTGATCACTCAGCTGGGGCAAGTGGGTGTAATCACCCTTTGCTTAGATATAGTATACCTATATCTAAACCTATATCTGGACACATATATAGCCTGTAAGCCACTCCTATGGAAGGCCTCATCAATCCTGGGGGCAGAGTGCGTGGTTTTATGTGAGATGGAGCTCTGGCATGAGCTGAGCCTGTCTGCAGCTGTCGGGAACAACTCCCTAAGCTGATCCGGGATAATGCCATACCATATACTCTTAAGCGCCTTATAATCCTCGCGGTTATATAGCAACTTTGGTTTGGCTTTATCAAAACATGTCGTGTAAGGTGTCATACGAATTGGAATACTACCCCCTCACCAGTTCTGGCGACGGGGGTAGCATTCCACCCTTCTAGAGCGATAAGACATGTTACTTTACTGAAACGCGGTTGATTTAAAATGAGCCTCAGATCCACAAAATGGATGCCCCTGCCACAGACACGGGTCTGGACTCCTGCTGCTGACCGAAACTCAGCAAATGGTGGCCTGGACAAAGGCTTTCCTGTCGCAGGGCGGTGTTAAACCACCCCAGACAGGAGATAGTGGATTGTAGTAGGGAGGTTTCAAAGAAACCAGACACTGCCTGGGGAGCACAAGGCTGCCCCTTGCATAATCCGGCCAAACCGGTTCTGGGGCCTCCCAGCCCCTGTCCCAGCGCGGCCTGGATCAAAGGAAAGAGGTGTAACCACCCCCTTCCTGGGTCCCACCCATAGGAGGGGACCTAGCAGGATGTCCAGCCCACCAGATTCGAATAAGAGTGGGAGCAGTGCCAATGCAACTCAGATCATCCTGAAGAAACATAAGAAACGAATTCTGGACCCTTCAACTTTCTACTCAACATAGAAGACTGAAGAATCTCCCTTGTGGTCAAGGAGTGACCACCCTGTGCAAACAGGCAACATCCAGCCCTCGACCCTTGCTTTGTTGCAGTTCCCGCCGGAACTCGAGCAACAGAGATCAACGAGATCAAGCTTGCCTGCCTTCTCCCTGCCCGATCCACAGTCCCTGCAGAGCTGAGACCAGAGGAGGCGACCGGAAGCGTGGGGCACGCCATCTTGAAAAGGCCACAAGACGCTGACCGTGCAGCCCACGAGTGACCCTCGAAGCTGTACACCGGGGTTTGAGAAGCCCCCACCCCGAGCTCCACTTGCACCAAAGCTACCCCCTCCACACTCGACGAGTGCTGCGTGGGGCCCTTCTGCTTGTGTTGGCTCGACGCGTTGGCCCAGTCACTTGCCAGCTGGCTTGTGGCCCATGTGCCAACGAAAACTTGAATACGACTCACTTTTCTGGTTGCTCCAGATCTGCACCAGCTCCTGTGAAAAGGAGCCCCCACTCTGACCCTCCTGGTTTGAGTGATAAGCAATCTCCCGGTTCCACGTGGATTGCTTTTGCCAAGTGCTGTTTGCTGCAATCTTGAAGCCGACGGTGCTGACGGCGAGAGCCTACGTGGGACAGATCGTGACCTGCTCCTGGACGTCGCAGATGCCCCAGAGCCCACGTGACAGCGGAGAGAAGCCTATCGACAACCACCTGATTGCGCCCGACATTGCCTGGTTCCGTCCTGGTTCCACCCTGGTCACTGCAGAGTGACCCAGACTCTGTCCCCCCTGCTTTCAGGTACTTTTCTGCTTCGATCCACCCTTGGATCGCACCGGACACTTCTGCTTCACATCGCCTGCAGCTGCAACAGCTTCAAGCACCAAGAGCCTGCGTGTCAAAACCCGACGCCACTTCGACCCTGTGCACCCACGGCCTGTGGGTGAGGTAACATTGCAACGCCGGTGTTCCCACACTGGTACACACCTCTAGGGTCTGTGTCTAAAGTCTTGTTCCTCTAGGTTCAGTGGAAGTATCTTTTAACTCACTTTGTGTAACTTTTACGCACCATTGACATTGCATTGGTGCAAGCCGCACTTTCCGTGCTGCACCCAAGTCCCGTGGGCTACTCCCGACTTCAGCATTGCTAGTCCTGACTGCTCCCAGCGATTCTCTAGGCCCTAGGCCTAACCACTGTTCGATTGGTATCTCTTATACCACTTTTTTAGTATATGGTTTAAGTGGTATAGAGACAAAATATCGACTCCAAAATATCGACTGGACATAATATCGAGTTTTAAATATAGACTGGACAAAATATCGACTGGACATAATATCGACTACAAAAATATTGTTTTTCAGGTAAGTGAAGTAATATCGACAGTATAAAATATAGATAGCAAAAATATCGATTTTTTAATAATATATAATATTTTATAGTGTATTTTTATGTAATAATATGTGTGAATAGTGTGTATTAATGTTATAAAATATTTTATTACATGAATTTTGTTTTGATAATAATTGCGTAATGTAATTCTGTAGCGGGTTGTGGGTTCATAGGGGAATAGGGTGGGAAGTAATTTAATAATAATTAATTAATTAATATATGTTGTTAATATTTTTAATTAATAATTAATTGATAATTAATTAATATTAATTAGTTAATTAATTAATATAATTTTGAATATATTTTGTATTAGTAAATAATTGTTAATTAATTAATTGTAATTAGTTAATTACATTAATTAGAGTACATTTTTTATATATATAATTTTGTGTTATTTTTAAGTAATTAATTTTAAAAAAATAATATTAATTATTACAATAATTACACCCAATGTTCTAATATATTTATTTTATTGTTATTGTTAATTAATAATTAATTGGTAATTAAATAATATTGATAAATTTTGGGTAAAGGAGCATTTTTAGCGTTCAGGGTCAGTTTTCAGTTCATGGGTAAAGGGGTATTTTTAGGGTTCAGGGTCAGTTTTCAGTTCATGGGTAAAGGGGTATTTTTTAGGGTTCAGGGTCAGTTTTCAGTTCATGGGTAAAGGGGTATTTTTAGGGTTCAGGGTCAGTTTTCAGTTCATGGGTAAAGGGGTATTTTTAGGGTTCAGAGTCAGTTTTCAGGTCATGGGTAAAGGGGTATTTTTAGGGTTCAGGGTCAGTTTTCAGTTCATGGGTAAAGGGGTATTTTTAGGGTTCAGGGTCAGTTTTCAGTTCATGGGTAAAGGGGTATTTTTAGGGTTCAGGGTCAGTTTTCAGTTTTTGGGTAAAGGGGTATTTTTAGGGTTCAGGGTCAGTTTTCAGTTTTTGGGTAAAGGGGCATTTTTAGGGTTCAGGGTCAGTTTTCAGTTTTTGGGTAAAGGGGTATTTTTAGGGTTCAGGGTCAGTTTTGGGTTTTTAGGTAAAGGGGTATTTTTAGGGTTCAGGGTCAGTTTTGGGTTTTTGGGTAAAGGGGTATTTTTAGGGTTCAGGGTCAACAAATAAGATTTTAAAAAATAATTTTTATTATTTTCTTTTATTATTTTATTATTATAATTTAATTTAAGTCGTTTTAAGTATATTTTAGTAATTAAAATTTAATATTAATTTAATTTAACACTGTTTTTAATAAAGTCGATATTTTTTACATCTATATTTTTGTTAACGATATTTTGTACTCGATATTTTTGTACTTACCTGTTTGTAGATACAAACTCGATATTTTGACTGTCGATATTTTGTCCACGATATTTTGGCAAGTCGATATTTTGTCAGTCGATATTATTTCAGTGATCCGGTTTAAGTGGCCACCGGCCCTCATCCAAAATTGTGCAACTTTGTATGTTATACTGTGCTTTTGATTTAACGCTTGTGCCCCTTTCCTCATAAAGAGTACTGGGGATTATTTTAGAAAAAAACACATATATTTTTATAATATATACTTGTGTGGTGTCCTTTCATTTGATTACAGGATTGTATGTGGTAAAACAGCTTGCTTAACACGACCTCTTAAGTTAAGCCTTTAAGGCTGCTTAGTCCATGCTACCTAGGATAGCTTGTCTAACAAGGTTGACTTACAACCAGACATCGTTGGGGTTTGTTTGGACTGATACCCAGTGGTTCCAGAATTGGAAACACTACATATCAGGCCAACTTCTCACATTGGTGTGCAGCGGTGCGGATTTGAGCTTGCTGTTTGTTTTACCATTGCAATCTTTATATCAAATTGAAAGATCACATCAAGTACCTTAGGTACATATAAATCAAAAGCTTAGCATATTAAGTTCTACTGAACTTAGTAGTTGTAGATTAAAGGGATTAGCACACCCTGACTACAACTCACTAGCAAGGTACAGTAGGAAAACACTCAGTGTAGGTAAGTGCATCACTTACACCTCACTAGCAGTCATGTCTGATACAGGTGGAGCCTCTGGGTCTGCCCCTGTAGCAGTTGACCTTACCAAGGCAACTTCCAGATATGACAACCTTAGCCACAAAGACCTGAGTGCCTTGTGCACAGCCAGGGGACTAAAAAAGGGCAGAGGCCCTACTATTCCTTCCCTGATAGCTATCCTGGAAAAGGATGACTTAGATAAGGTGAGTCAGGCTCCCTTAGGTGCAGGAGAAGGGGTAAACTCCCCTGAGAATGAGCATCTTCCTGAAGATGAAGTAGAGGAGGAGGAAGAGGAAGAGGAAGAGGAAGGCTCAGATGTAGATGAGCCTGAAGATCAGGATCAGAGGGTGACCCAGGTACAGGTTGCCAGGCTTAACCAGGCCAACCTAGACCTACATGGGAATGGAGAGGGCCAGCACCACTCCAGATCTCATAACCAAATTCTCCCAGGTAACAGGAGGGTGAGATCTCAATCAGGGGACTCTCATCTTTCTAGTGCCTCAAGAGAATCTCAAAGAGGGATGACTCCCTCCCAGAGAAAAGAGCATAGGGCCAGAATGAGGGCTGTCCAACTCCAAATAGAGAGGGAAGAGGTAGCCTTGGCTCAAGCTAAACTTGTTTTAGCAAGAGAAAGAAAATTGTGTGGCTTAGATGCCACTGGTGGCAGCAAAGTTCCTACAGAAAAAGACAGGGCCTATGACAATAGAAACCTGACAAAAATTGTGCCCCCCTACAAGGAAGGGGATGACATCCACAAATGGATGACTGCTCTTGAGAGGGCCTGCATGGTACAGCAGGTCCCTGAGGATCAGTGGGCAGCAATTTTATGGTACTCCTTTTCTGAGAAAGGGAGGGACAGGCTCCTCACTGTTAGACCTGAGGATGCCAAAAACTACTCTGTTCTGAAGAGTGCTCTTATTGAAGGGTTTGGCCTAACCACTGAGCAATACAGGTTGTTGTTCAGAGACACCCAAAAAGCACAGACTCAGGACTGGACTGATTTTGTTGATTGTGCCACTAAGGCTCTGGAGGGTTGGCTGCAGGGAAGTAAAGTTTCAGACTATACAGGATTGTAATATCTTATGATGAGAGAACAGATCCTTAATAACTGTCAGAACCAGCTGTTGCATCAATATCTTGTTGACTCTGATTTGACCTCTCCCCAAGAATTGGGAAAGAAGGCAGACAAATGGGTCAGAACAAGGATTAAGCAGAAAAACCAGAACCAAGGTGACCAGAAGAAAACAGACCAGAAGGGTGGGGATCAGAAAGATAAAGAAAAGGACCAGAAGTCTTCAGCCCCCCAAACTAGCAATAAGGAGGGGGGTTCCCAAAATGGAAACAAGAATAAGAAGAATGATGGCCCAAAGAAACCTTGGTGTAATACCTGCAAATCAGTTTCACACTGGGGCAGTGAATGCACTAAGAAAAATCCAGTTCCTGCCACTGCAGCTCCTAAAGCAACTGCACCCCCTAGTACAGTCAGCAGTGGTAGTGCACAACCTAAGGGGTTAGTAGGGTTAACCTTGGGTACTGAGGTGGAATCTGGCCTAGTCAGAATCCACACACAGGCAGTTCTCCTATATGATGTGGACTTATCTTTGACCACTGCAGTAAGCCCCAGTAACCTGGGCAAATATAGGCAGACCCCCTTAATCAATGAGAAACTGGCTCAGGCCTACAGGGACACTTGTGCCAGTGTCACTATGGTGACACCTGACTTTGTGGACCCTGGACAGATTGTACTAGGTGAAAGTTACCTAGTGACCAATGCAAGCAACTCCACTACTTCACATAGTGTGGCTGTTGTGAACTTCTACTGGGGAGGGGTAGATGGCCTAAAGAAAGTTGTTGTGAGTGCAGACCTCCCAGTAGACTGTCTGTTAGGCAATGATCTTGAAAGCTCAGTTTGGTCAGAAGTGGAGTACAGGACTCATGCAGAAATGCTAGGGATTTCAGCTCATGTCCTTGCAGTGACAAGGTCTCAGGCTAAGAAGTGCCTTCCTGAACCAGTGGTGGATCTTGAAACAATAGACCAACCACAACCCAAGAGAAGGAGCAAGAGGGTTAAGGCTGTGCCTTCCCACTTGCCCCAGGTTGAGGATCAAGTTTCACAGGAAACTGATTCTGCAGTCCAAGAGGAGACTGTCTCAGAGGAGCTTGAACCTGATCAGGTTGAGTTTCTGGGGACAGGGGGACCCTCAAGGGCAGACCTGGGGCAGGCCCAATTAGATAGCCCTTCACTTGAACCCCTCAGACAGCAAGCTGCTGCTGAGGCTGCAGGGAATGCTCAAGGTACCCATAGAGTGTATTGGGATGAAGGACTCCTTGATTCAGAGGCTAGAGACCCCAAGCCTGGCACAACCAGGAGGTTGGTCATACCTTTGAAGTTTAGGGGTTTCCTTCTTACCTTGGCCCATGATATTCCCCTTGCAGGACACTTAGGCCAGAATAAGACTTGGGACAGGCTTGTTCCACACTTTCACTGGCCTCACATGTCAGAAAATGTCAAGGAGTTTTGTCGCTCCTGTGTCACTTGCCAAGCCAGTGGTAAGTCAGGTGGCACAACAAAGGCCCCCCTGATACCACTACCTGTGGTGGGGGTACCCTTTGAAAGAGTTGGAATAGACATTGTGGGTCCCATGGATCCTCAAACAGCATCTGGGCACAGATTCATACTGGTGGTAGTGGATCATGCCACCAGGTACCCAGAGGCAATTCCCCTGAGGACCACCACAGCACCTGTGGTGGCAAAAGCCCTCATTGCAGTTTTCTCAAGAGTGGGCTTTCCAAAGGAGGTTCTTTCAGACAGAGGTACAAACTTTATGTCTGGATACTTAAAAGCAATGTGGAAAGAGTGTGGAGTAAACTATAAGTTTACCACACCCTACCATCCACAGTGCAATGGGCTTGTTGAAATGTTCAACAAGACCCTAAAGGGAATGATAAAAGGTTTACCAGAGAAGCTTAGGCGGAAATGGGACATCCTTTTACCCTGCTTGCTCTTTGCTTACAGAGAGGTCCCACAGAAGGGGGTTGGCTACAGCCCTTTTGCACTTTTGTTTGGCCACCCTGTAAGAGGTCCATTGAGTTTGGTGAAGGAAGGATGGGAGTTACCTCTCAAAAAGCCTAAACTAGACATTGTGGACTATGTACTTGGTCTCCGCTCCAGGATGGCTGAATACATGGAGAGAGCATCCAAAAACCTTGAGGCAAGTCAAGAATTACAGAAAGCTTGGCATGACCAAAAGGCTGTTCTGGTTGAGTTCCAGCCAGGGCAGAAGGTGTGGGTGTTGGACCCAGTGGGGCCAGCAGCTCTCCAGGACAAATGGACTGGACCCTACCCTATCATTGAGAAAAAGGGAGAAGTCACCTATGTGGTTGACTTTGGCACCCCTAGGAGCCCCCACAGGGTGCTCCATGTAAACGGTTTGAAAGCATTTGTTGACAGGGAGGACATGAGTCTCCTCATGGCCACAGATGGGGATCAGGAGGAAGAGAGTGACCCTCTCCCAGACCTGCTATCCCAGAACCCTGATGATGGTTCAGTTGATGGAGTAGCCTTGGCAGGCAGCCTCACTGAGCAGCAACAGGTGGACTGCAGACAGGTGTTGCAGGCCCACAGACATATGTTTTCACTCACACCCAGCCAGACTAACTGGTGCACCCATGAGGTGGACACTGGTGACAGTCTGCCTGTGAAGAATAAGATCTACAGGCAACCTGACCATGTCAGGGATTGTATAAAGGCTGAGGTGCAAAAGATGTTGGAGCTTGGAGTGATTGAGCCATCAGAGAGCCCATGGGCTAGCCCAGTGGTCCTTGTGCCAAAACCTCATACCAAAGATGAGAAGAGAGAAATGAGGTTTTGTGTGGACTACAGAGGTCTCAAAGCTGTCACTAGGACAGATGCTCATCCCATTCCAAGAGCAGATGAGCTCATTGATAAATTGGCTTCTGCCAAGTTTCTGAGCACATTTGATTTGACTGCTGTGTATTGGCAAATCAGACTAGCTGAGGAGTCAAAAGCCAAAACAGCATTCTCTACCCCTAGTGGACATTATCAGTTTGTGGTAATGCCCTTTGGTTTGAAGAATGCACCTGCCACCTTCCAAAGGTTGGTGAATCAAGTCCTTGCTGGGTTGGATGACTTTTGTGCAGCATATCTAGATGATATTGCTGTCTTTAGCTCCACCTGGGAGGATCACCTGATCCACCTGAAGAAGGTTCTGGAGGCCCTGCAAAAGGCAGGCCTGACTATCAAGGCTACTAAGTGCCAGATAGGGCAGAGCAAGGTTGTGTACTTGGGCCACCTAGTAGGTGGGGGTCAAGTTCAACCACTGGAGAGCAAGATCCAGACCATACAGGACTGGGCTCCTCCAACTACCCAGACACAAGTCAGAGCCTTCTTGGGCCTGACTGGGTATTACAGAAAATTTGTAAAGAACTATGGGTCCATTGTGACACCATTGAATGACTTGACATCCAAGAAGATGCCCAAAAAGGTTCAGTGGACAGTTAGCTGTCAAAAGGCATTTGATGACCTGAAGAAGGCCATGTGCTCTGCACCTATCCTGAAGAGTCCTGACTACTCCAAACAGTTCATTGTACAGACAGATGCTTCTGAGTTGGGGGTGGGAGCTGTGCTTTCACAACTTAATCAAGATGGTCAAGACCAGACCATTGCTTTTATTAGCAGAAGGCTGACCCCCAGGGAGAAACGTTGGTCAGCTATTGAGAGGGAGGCCTTTGCTGTGGTTTGGGCCCTGAAGAAGTTGAGGCCATACTTGTTTGGTACTCACTTCCTAATTCAGACAGACCATAAGCCCCTCTTGTGGCTAAATCAGAAGAAGGGTGAAAATCCCAAACTGCTCAGGTGGTCCATTTCCCTACAGGGGATGGACTTTACAGTGGAGCACCGCCCAGGGACTGACCATGGTAATGCAGATGGTCTCTCCAGGTACTTCCACTTAGAACATGAAGACTTATCTGGTCAAGGTTTAATGTCCCTGCGTTTGGGGGGGGGGTTGTGTAGGAGAGTAGGGTCTGCTATCCTATGGTCACCCCAATTTTTGCTTTTTGCTTCACTGGTTTTCGACTTACTGAGGCTGTGGGCCTGCTAATCAGACCCCCAGCCTGCTGTTCTCTCTCTAAATTTGTAATACATGTGCTATAGGTACATACCACAATTGGAAATGGACTCCTTGTCAGCCCCTGTACTATGCACTATAGGTGCTCAGGGCATAGGTGCCACCAAGGCCTACCAGGGGCTGAAGCATAGCTTTTGCTACCCCTGGCTGGTTCTTAAATTGACACAACTGGCTGATCACTCAGCTGGGGCAAGTGGGTGTAATCACCCCTTGCTTAGATATAGTATACCTATGTCTAAACCTATATCTGGACACATATATAGCCTGTAAGCCACTCCTATGGAAGGCCTCATCAATCCTGGGGGCAGAGTGCGTGGTTTTATGTGAGATGGAGCTCTGGCATGAGCTGAGCCTGTCTGCAGCTGTCGGGAACAACTCCCTAAGCTGATCCGGGATAATGCCATACCATATACTCTTAAGCGCCTTATAATCCTCGCGGTTATATAGCAACTTTGGTTTGGCTTTATCAAAACATGTCGTGTAAGGTGTCATACGAATTGGAATACTACCCCCTCGCCAGTTCTGGTGACGGGGGTAGCATTCCACCCTTCTAGAGGGATAAGACATGTTACTTTACTGAAACGCGGTTGATTTAAAATGAGCCTCAGATCCACAAAATGGATGCCCCTGCCACAGACACGGGCCTGGACTCCTGCTGCTGACCGAAACTCAGCAAATGGTGGCCTGGACAAAGGGTTTCCTGTCGCAGGGCGGTGTTAAACCACCCCAGACAGGAGATAGTGGATTGTAGTAGGGAGGTTTCAAAGAAACCAGACACTGCCTGGGGAGCACAAGGCTGCCCCTTGCATAATCTGGCCAAACCGGTTCTGGGGCCTCCCAGCCCCTGTCCAAGCGCGGCCTGGATCAAAGGAAAGAGGTGTAACCACCCCCTTCCTGGGTCCCACCCATAGGAGGGGACCTAGCAGGATGTCCAGCCCACCAGATTCGAATAAGAGTGGGAGCAGTGCCAATGCAACTCAGATCATCCTGAAGAAACATAAGAAACGAATTCTGGACCCTTCGACTTTCTACTCAACATAGAAGACTGAAGAATCTCCCTTGTGGTCAAGGAGTGACCACCCTGTGGAAACAGGCAACATCCAGCCCTCGACCCTTGCTTTGTTGCAGTTCCCGCCGGAACTCGAGTGACAGAGATCAACGAGATCAAGCTTGCCTGCCTTCTCCCTGCCCGATCCACAGTCCCTGCAGAGCTGAGACCAGTGGAGGCGACCGGAAGCGTGGGGCACGCCATCTTGAAAAGGCCACGAGACACTGACCGTGCAGCCCACGAGTGACCCTCGAAGCTGTACACCGGGGTTTGAGAAGCCCCCACCCCGAGCTCCACTTGCACCAAAGCTACCCCCTCCACACTCTACGAGTGCTGCGTGGGGCCCTTCTGCTTGTGTTGGCTCAACGCGTTGGCCTGGTCACTTGCCAGCTGGCTTGTGGCCCATGTGCCAACGAAAACTTGAATACGACTCGCTTTTCTGGTTGCTCCAGATCTGCACCAGCTCCTGTGAAAAGGAGCCCCCACTCTGACCCTCCTGGTTTGAGTGATAAGCAATCTCCCGGTTCCGCGTGGATTGCTTTTGCCAAGTGCTGTTTGCTGCAATCTTGAAGCCGACGGTGCTGACGGCGAGAGCCTACGTGGGACAGATCGTGACCTGCTCCTGGACGTCGCAGATGCCCCAGAGCCCACGTGACAGCGGAGAGAAGCCTATCGACAACCACCTGATTGCGCCCGACATTGCCTGGTTCCATCCTGGTTCCACCCTGGTCACTGCTGAGTGACCCAGACTCTGTCCCCTCTGCTTTCAGGTACTTTTCTGCTTCGATCCACCCTTGGATCGCACCGGACACTTCTGCTTCACATCGCCTGCAGCTGCAACAGCTTTAAGCACCAAGAGCCTGCGTGTCAAAACCCGACGCCACTTCGACCCTGTGCACCCACGGCCTGTGGGTGAGGTAACATTGCAACGCCGGTGTTCCCACACTGGTACACACCTCTAGGGTCTGTGTCTAAAGTCTTGTTCCTCTAGGTTCAGTGGAAGTATCTTTTAACTCACTTTGTGTAACTTTTACGCACCATTGACATTGCATTGGTGCAAGCCGCACTTTCCGTGCTGCACCCGAGTCCCGTGGGCTACTCCCGACTTCAGCATTGCTAGTCCTGACTGCTCCCAGCGATTCTCTAGGCCCTAGGCCTAACCACTGTTCGATTGGTATCTCTTATACCACTTTTTTAGTATATGGTTTAAGTGGCCACCGGCCCTCATCCAAAATTGTGCAACTTTGTATGTTATACTGTGCTTTTGATTTAACGCTTGTGCCCCTTTCCTCATAAAGAGTACTGGGGATTATTTTAGAAATAAACACATATATTTTTATAATATATACTTGTGTGGTGTCCTTTCATTTGATTACAGGATTGTATGTGGTAAAACAGCTTGCTTAACACGACCTCTTATGTTAAGCCTTTAAGGCTGCTTAGTCCATGCTACCTCTAGGATAGCTTGTCTAACAAGGTTGACTTACAACCAGACATCTTTGTGGTTTGTTTGGACTGATACCCAGTGGTTCCAGAATTGGAAACACTACATATCAGGCCAACTTCTCACAATGGCTGTGTCAAATTTCTCCACAAACACATCATTGGTTTCACCAATTTTCGGTCATTCTTGACTTAAAATCGTATCTTTTGTAATCAAGATTGGATATTCAATTAAACTTGTGATTCAAAGCTTCTTTAATCTGCATGTATGTGACTTCATCTTCAGTTTGTGGCATTTTCTTTATAACTTCTTTTATACCATCACCAGCAAGATAGTTGAGATACTTGATAATCTTTCTGTTATCAGTCTCTTCAAGTGCATCAATTAATTCATCAAATGTCTCTACCTAAGTAGTCCATCGATTGCCAATATTTAGCTTTTTGGCAGTATCAACATGTGGTGGTGGTTTCAAGAACGCAGTAGCACTGTAGACCAGTGTGGAACTTAATGACTGCTTGTGGATCACTGTGATTTGGTTTATTCAGAACATCTGTGAGGCCTTGCGACATGCTGGACCCTGGAATATGTTTAATGATAATTGAAAATGGGACTTTCTTATTGGTCGCCATCAGAAAAACAACCTTTCACTGCTCCGAACCCTTGCTCGAATCTCACTCCTATATGGCTTACAGCATCATTCTAAACCCCCCTCAAAAGCTTTGGTGACACGCCGCTTAAGGTTATGTACGACTCTGCAAGCACAACCCTGGGCAATTCTCTGTAAGCCACTTCACAGAGTGCAGTGGTATGATGGCTCTCTTTAATGGGTTCGGAATGTCAATTATTTCTTCTTTTCCAAACATCAATTTGCACTTTCTGGCACCTTGTTGATCTCCCCCTTGCAGCAGTTCTGTTCACATCTGTATTTTGCAATTTTCTTTTTTTTTATTCAAATCATTTTTATTGAAGGAAAATAAATGAAAGACATTCAGTCGACAGTTACAAAAATACAATCACTTGTGCTGTCAAACCAAACAGAAATAAAGCCAAAATACAGTCTCATGGTGTTGCCTGGAATCAGTACTGCATTCACGTAAACAAAAAATAAATTAATGTAAATAAGTGTACAGTTACATACAAGTACAAACCGCTGTCAGGCACGTCAGGTCCAAGAGAGCCGAAGGGTTCAGATGCTACATAAATAGGAGGGATTTTACAATTAAATTGAATTGTCTTTGGCGTCCTCCCAACACTTCAGTAAAGCCCATGATCTGTACATATATGCTTACAATGGGTTACCATGCTCATAATAATTCACCTAAGGATAGCTGTTGTCCTTCCAAATGAGTCAAAGCATGGAGGATAAGATGTTACAACATAGCACGCAATGTTAGATTACGCTCTGGAGCAATACAATAAGTCACGGGGGATCAAAAGTGACTGAAGACACATCGAGAGATTTCCAAAGTTTCTTGTTGGAAGAGCGCCAAGGAGAGGAGTGTAGCGCCGGGTTATCAGCTCCTCTCAGGAAGCATAACCAATCCTGCCAAATTTTAAAACATACCTCTGATGCATTTTTCCATTTACATAAAATCACCTTGCATGCCAGTGTGAGCATCAAGTCCAGTAGTTGGTGATCTTGTGCATCTGGCAGGTTCTGATCAAGAGCTCCTAGTAAGATATAAATGATTTCCCTTGTAGGTCTAAACTTGAGTATATGTTCTATGCAGTCAAAAATGTTTCCCCAGTATATTTTTAGAGAGGAACAGTTAAAAAGCATATGGGCCAGGTCTCCTACTTCTGAGTGGCAGTTCCAGCAAGTGGGACTATCTCTCAAGTGGGTTTTAAAAAGTCTGTCTGGTGTCCAATATGTCCTATTTAGCAACATATACGTGGTATGGAAGAGGATTGGGGATACTTTATTCGAGAGGTCAGAGCTATGAATCATATCCCAGTCAAGCCTAAGGCCCGTAGTGTTGGGTTCCGCTTCCCATTTATGCTCAGATTGTCTATATGACTTCCTAGGTAGAGGGAGAAGGAGCTTATATGTTCTAGAAACAAAGTGACCTGTCGCTAAGAGACGTGGTATTTGGGTCAGAAGCCAAGGCGCATAGGGTTTGAGATAGCGCGTCAAGATAATTGCTTTCAGCTTCAGGAAGTCATAAAAGTCTAAGGGTGATAGGTTATGTAAAGTCTGGAGTGAGGAGAAAGGTAAGGGGTGTGCGCCATCAAAGAGGACGCTCAATAAGTTAATGCCTTTCACGGACCAGGATTCCCAGTAGAGAGGTTTGCCATCGCACTTAAAGGAAGGGTTCCACCACAGGGCCAGCATTGTGGATTTCTTAATTTTCAAATTTGATTTGTGGGACTGATCAAGTCTAAAGAGAGCGTGTCTGGTGTTCAGCATAATGTATTTAGAGTGGGGTAAGTGGGAGAGGTCCATGGTGAGAAGGGCCGGAAGTGGGGAGTTGCCGATAAGAGATTTCTCAATGTCTATCCATAATGGGGTATGGGTTGGGGTTGCAGCAAGCCATTGTGCTCCTTGTTTGCAGAGTAACGCCGTCTGGTAATTTCTAAAGTTGGGGAGACCCAGGCCGCCTTTTTCTTTAGCTAGCTGTAGCTTTTTCATTGATATCCTGGCTTTCTTCCCCTTCCAATGAAAAGTACCAAACAGTTTGTCTGTAGACGTCATTGGTAGCATACTCCTTAAGTAATTTACCAGCGGGGTCACCATCATTTTTAGGGGGTCCGCCCTGCCCCACCAGGAAAGATACTTGGGTGACCAACCCTCCAGCAGAGTAGAGATCTTTTTTAGAATTAGATTTTCGTTGATTTTTTACGTGGAGATCAAGTCCTTTTCAAAGTGTATCCCTAGATATTTGAAGCAGTGTGGTTGCCAAGTTAGTCCGGAGTCGCCAATGATGTCTTTGCTGCCCACATTGTTCAATAGTTTAACCTCCGTTTTGTCTTTATTCAATTTATACCCTGAAACCCGCGAGAATTCATCTATGGTTGACATAAGGGCAGGTGTAGCCTCCTCCGCTTTCTCTGATACAACCAGCACATCATCCGCGTAGGCGGTAAGTTTTATCGTGCAGTCTTTAAAGGGAATACCTGAAATGGCATCGTTGTATCTTATATGTTGGAGGAAGGGTTCAATTGCTAATAAAAATAATGAGGGGGAGAGGGGGCAGCCCTGTCTTGTACCTTGCTGGAGTCGAATGGGGGAAGAGAACGAGCCCCCGCTCTTACTCTTGCTGAGAGGCACAAATATATATAGGGACATTACTAGTTTCGTGAAGGTACTCCCTAGGTTAAATTAATTTAACACCGCCTCTAGGCACGTCCAGTCCACTTTGTCAAATGCCTTTTCGGCATCCAGCGTTATTGCCGCTGTAGGAGTGTCAAGGAGTTTCGCCTTCTCAAGTATATGTGCCAATACCCTGGTGTTGTCACTGGACAGCCTGTTCTTCAAAAGGTTTGCTTGCCAGGGGTGAATTAGTTTGGGGAGGACTCGCTGAAGGCGATTAGACAGGATCATGGCAAGAATTTTACAGTCAATGTTAATGAGGGAAATGGGTCTATAATTTTTAGGGAGTGTCGGAACCTTCCCATCCTTGGGAAGAACAGCGATGATAGCTTCAGAGAGTGTACCTTTTAGTTCCCCGGTGTCATTGAGTTCCTGGGATAGGTTTAGTAGCAGGTGTGATAGAAGAGAGGGAAAGCATTTATAGAATCTAGCAGAAAACCCATCAGGGCCTTCCCACACTTTAGCGATTTAATCATTTTCTCTATTTCAATGATCGAGATTGGCGCATTAAGGATCGATTGTTCCTCAGAGGAGAGTGATGGAAGATCACATTCATTTAAGTATCTTGAATTCTAGCCTCTTCTACTGTCTTATTTTTGGCATACAGAGTTTCATAAAAGTCCTTTAATATCTCAGCAATCTTATCTGGGTCCGAGTGAACCGCCCCGGCATAATCTTTAAGGGAGTTAATTGTGTTCCTTTGCACTTTGAATTTTAGGTACGCGGCCAAGCTCTTACCCGCTTTGTTTGATTCACATAGTTTAACCCTTTCGATGCTCATGACGAGCTCAGCTCGTTATGATGCACAGTTGAGCTGTGCTGATGACGAGCTGAGCTCGTCATGACACCAGCAAAATGGCAATTTTCAGCACAGGAGGGGGAAAACGCCTAGCAGCCAAGGTGTTAAACCGCCTTCTCCTATCTAGCCAGACCCCTGCTCTTTTACTTATGATTTTATTGTATTCATATTTCTTGTTATCCAATTCATTCAGTATTGCATCATCTCGATCTGTCAGGTGCTTGTTTTCTAAAATTTATATCTCACTTTCAAGGGTTTCTAGTGATTTATTGTAGTCTTTATTCATAGCTGACCTTATCTTGAGGCATACCCCCCTAATAGTGATTTTTAAGGCTTCCTAGCGAGTGAGTTCGGAAGTGTCCCCCCTTTTATTAAGTTCCATGTATGATTTTATAGCAGATTCAATGGCCGTCCGGTGTTGCTCTTTCTCTAGTATCTCCTCATTCAATCGCCAAACTGATTGCCGGGTAGAAGGTTTCGCATTAGTGATGGATAATGAGATGCAAGCGTGGTCAGATATGAACCTTGGTTCTATTGTTGTGTCGTCAATTCTTGGGATGCCATTCTGTGTGATAATAATATAATCGATACATGAGTACGAATCATGAGGGGAGGAGTAGAATGTATACTCCCTTCCGGTGGGGTTCTGTAACCTCCACAAATCAACTAAGTGAAAGCGGGTGCACAGGTTAGTGAAGGCTTTATGGGATTTATGAGAGCGGAACATGCATTTAGAGTCTCTATCAAGGGTAGGGTCCATAGGAAGATTAAAATCACCAGCCAGAACATGCACAGCCGAATCGGGAATAGTTTCAATTTGTTTAGCTAGTTCTGTCCAGCAGCTTAGGTCACTGGTATTAGGGGCATAAACATTAGTGACATAGAATTCTGTACTATCTTTGATCAGCTTAGATGTAACCCACCTCCTTTTATTGTCAGCTGTAGAAGATAGCAGATCGACATTTGATTTCTTTGCTATCAATGTTAGAACTCCATTCTTTTTGCCCATGGCCTCTGACCCCACCACCTCGGTGTAGTATTCGTTCCTTAGTGTATTGAACTGTTTAGCGTCAATCTTAGTTTCCTGCAGGAGGACGATATCTCCTTTCTGTCTACGCAGGTAGTCCAGGATCTTCTGCCTCTTAATAGGCTGATTAAGACTTTGACATTTAGGGAAAGTATTTTCAGTTTGTCCACTTTTGAGATACCAAGCGGTGTTTTAATTGTGGAGTGTGGCATCAGATAGTGTTAACAAATCGTGTTATGTCGTAGTTGTGCCTCTTGGTAGAGCATCCGGTCTTTCCCTATGTAAGTGAGAGCAGAGTATTTAGGAAACCTATGAAACATATATATCCTTCCTCCATATGTCACAAGCTCTATATAGCACTGTTTACAATAACTGGATCTGTATGGACAATGTAAATGTAAATGTAAATGTATAGGCATTTATATAGCGCACTACTTACCCGGAGGGTCCCAAGGCGCTTCGACCACTGCGAAACCCTTCCTGGCTTCCCTGAGAGATGGTCCCTTAATGGGTATCTCCAGGGTGAGACCAGGCATCCCCGGCGGTCTGGTGGGGCCGTTAGTGAAGATGAGGCAAGCTAATGCCCAGAGTTGCCGAGTGTGATCGCTGATCAGAGTGGGCACCGAGGCGAGAGAATTATCGAGTCCGCTGACCCTGGTCCAGAAACCTGCCGCGCCGGGATTCGAACCCTGGTCCCGGGCCGTCCTCTGCTCTCGGGTCTGCCGCCTCTAACCAGTGAGCCACACTACTTCACGGGATTCACTACTTCAAGGGATCTTAAACCCACATAGTGGCATTGTAGTACCCTCGGACCTGAGGTAAATCTCTCTTGTGCTTCTTTTAACAGTGTCACATGAGCAGCTGATAAGTAAAGTGACCGACCCGACTGGACAGCAAACAACAGCAACATACAAAAAAGACAAAAAAGACAAAGCAAAAATCAAACCCCTATCCCAACTCCCCTCCCACTCCCTACCTCCACCTCCCACAACCCTTCCCAGCCCACCCACCCCACCCATACTGAATCTAGTAGGCATGGTGACGAGGGAAAACGGCTTCCCTCCCATGGCTTAAGCAAAAGACATTGTAAGGTTTGAACTTGACGAACTTACAGAACATTTGGTGCATACGTCAAAGCAACCATAAATTAAGATTAACAGACGGACTTGAGTTGAAAAACAGACAGTATTACTACCCCAGCTTGTGTAGAATAGAGTTACTACAGGCTGTAGCATTCTCATTTAGCTCAAAGATGGGTGTTAGTCTATGACAGTAGTGTCTAACTGACTCCAACCTAACTAGATAAGGTGAATCATCCCACAACCACAGATTCCCCATTTCGAAGAACACATGAATGGGTCAAAACATTGCACAATTTACAGTAACTATCCATATTGATCATTGAATTCAACTTGCAGATTGATAATAAGACAAGAAGTGTACAAGACAGTCACCCAGGAGGTAACCCTTGAACCGATGAGTAACCTGCAATGAAGGAAATATTTACTACTACCATGTTAGGTTAGTGACCATTCCTGTTTTCTATGGTAGCCAACCTTCAGTTGCTCCGGAGGCAAGAACAATAGGTCTAGCAAGGCGTATCTGGAATGTAGACCCTGGAAAAGAATCCTAAACAGTAAATTGTGTACCATAAGACAATATCTCTGTGAGGATACTATGAAGAAGTAGGTGTGGAGGCCGGCGCCGTCGTGTCCATGTTGGTTTCCTCCACGCCATCAAGGAGTTTCTTTAGCTTCAGAGGGTCGAAAAAGATCTGAGGAGAACCTTGGATGAGCACTCGAAATTTCGCGGGGCCCACAAAACCAAACTGATGTCCCAACGTGCGTAACCTTGGTCTAAGTGCAAGGAAGGCCTTCCTTATATCCACGGTTTCCTTACTGTAGTCCTGTGAGATGTACACCTTACTCGATTTCCATAGGATATGATTATTTTTCCGTACAAAGGCCAGTATCAGCTCTACATGCTGATATCTTAAGGGTTTGCAGACGATCGGCCTAGGCCCTTTTTGGTTCGGAAATATTCTGCCGGGGACCCTGTGGGCCCAGTCAAATTCAAGAGGCTGATGGAAGTTGAGGTTCGTAGCTTTCGCAAACCATGATTCTAAGAAGGGGACACAGGATCCATAGAATTCTTCTGCACCTTCCGGTATTCCAAAAATGCGTAGGTTTCCCCAACAGTACCGGTCCTCCAACTCTGACAGTCTCCTTGACATGTGATCTGAGGACACAGTAAGGTTTTTGAGAGTCTTGCAGACGTTCTTCTCAGAGTCCTCTAGCTGACTTATCCTCGCCTCCGTCTCATTGAGTCTGGAATTGGTTTCACAAATGTCCTGTCTTATGGCCGTAATTTCCTCCTTAGGGGATTTTGCTAGGTCGTGTACTTCCGCCAATCTGTTTAGAATTATATCCATCGTTTCGTTGATGTCTTTCTTGCCTTTGTTAGGCGAGATCGGTGGCGGCGGTTCTGCTTTGAGCCTCTTAAGATTTTTCCCCTCCTTCTCGCGCATGGTGTCAAGGTTGGTGAACTGGAGTAGTCGTTATCGGGTTGATAATCGTTCAAAAGGCACTTATGTGGCTCTAGGAGTAGATTGGTAATCAGAGACAAGGCATTGGCAGGTGAACAGATATTGTAGTGGACACAGCTTGTCCGTAGGTGATCAGATGGTTCGCAGTAGAATTCCACAGCAACAAGAGGTAGACCTCACTGGTTGAGTAGGAATTCGTGGTATGGGGGGTATGCGGAGTAGCTAACTCGGGCTTCCTGAGAGCTCAAGTGGTCTAAAGCATCAGATCAGTGTGCTGCGCCACACCCCAACGACAGCCTCATTAGAACTTGTTCCAGTATTCGCACCGGTCACACGCCACCAACATGCCCAGCCTTAACATATGTGCACCTCTGATGTCTCCTCGCAGTGACCACTGGCTTGCAGATTATTTGTACCCTTGTAATATCGCTGATATGCCTCCAATGATTCCCTCGCATTAGGCATTAATTGTAGGCATTAATTGTAAATTGTTACTTCTTTATTGTACATTTAATGATTTGCCTCTGACGCCTCTGATGCCTTCCTCACATAAAGTATTAAATCGTTGTTTATTTGCTCCTTTATTTGTTCCCTAAAGCTATTTCATTTATCTGCTCCTTAACTCAATATTCTCAGAGAACAAAGCATTAACGTTGTATTCTCAGCGTACAAGAGCAATTACATCCATTCATTCCCCGGTTGCCACCACCGCCGATCGGCAAATCCCTTCACTTTCATTTTCATTAGTGCGCCCGCCATTTTGTCTTGGGGATTTTCTCTGTGTGAGTGCTGACAGCATCTATTTTGTATTCCCAGCGCGCTGATTCAGCTGCCCGATCAGGTAAGCAGGTTTTTTCTTAGGAGCAACTGTGTGGGAGCAGCTCTCCTACTTTGCAGGGGGCAGGAATTCAAAAGGCTCTCCCTTTCAGGATCTAGCTGCCATTTCGCAAGAGTGATATTCAAAAAGGGGGGATTGGCCCAGCAAGGTTGGGGAAGGAAGGCAGGGCCGATTATGCTAAACAAAGAAGATGAGCCTTCACAACCACTTAGTTTGAACAATTATTTTGAATGGAAATAAACGCAAATTAATCCGTTATTCCTAGCCTTTGACTTAGGCTACTTAAGTATTTAATTATTCAACATTTTTGTAAAGAGAAGGACATGTAATCAACTCAACAGAGAATACATTTTGATGATGACCTGCTAGAAAAACACAAAGACACTAAACAGATAACAAATCAATTATAACATTTAAAGAAAATGTACACAAAGATCACAATTAAATCCACAACAGCAACTATAGCGTGTAGTGAACTAATCAACTACATGACGAAAACAGTTGAAACATGATGAAACAATTCTTGCATGTTTACACAATTCATAACACAAAAAGAATTGCAACTGTTATAAAATACAATTACAAGTTGATGCAAAAGATTTCTTGTCAATCGGGATTCAAGCTGTACTTAATATAGTGGCCGACGCGTTTCAAGTCTCGGTTTTTGGAATTACCGGACTCTCATCAGGGCTGGATAAGTCTTTAGGAAGTAAGTCAACTGTTTACAAGAAAAAACAAAAAAACTATTTGAACCTAATCTTCCCAGACAGTCTATAACACAAAGCAGTTATTTAAACGTAAAAGGTTACCTCATACCTGGTCAGTGACCAGCGAGAGTTATGCGTCTCAAGTTCAGCGTTTTATGCAGTGCTCACCTGTTAATAACAAGGTGACAGAAGATAAGTCAGTTTGAGGACAAACTGGATGCCCAATGCAGAATTATTGGTAGACGGGGTTTACCTAGTATAGGCTCACGCGTGGTGAACCTTCTCCAATTTTCTGTGCTCGAAGGGACAACGTGGCAAGTTTTTGATCGGCTCTGGTGGAAAATAAAGCCTAACATTAAAAAATTGCATGTGACTGCTGAGGGGCGCGTGAAGCGCTCAACAAGCCAGTACTTACATGAGTGAATAATGAATTACATCACAGGTTAGGTAGGTGCGGGACAGCGTCGAATTTGAAGTTCTGAAAAAGGTAAACGAAAGCGGGTTGGAAAAAAACAGCCACCCGAGACGCGGAAAAGTCAGCGTGTACGTTGTTTAATGGAAGCGGCGGAAGGCGCTTACCTTTAAACTGTGATTAACTCTCCGAGCTGAATGTCTCCTGTTCCGTAAAGGTGAGGACCGACCCTCCTGCTACCTTCGTCGTGACTATTTGGTAACTACAGGTTAGGGTCACGTGGCGGGGGCGGAGCTACGCTACTTAGTCGTGGAAGTGTATTATGGGAGTTGTGGTCCATAGATGTTAAGGGCCTGGTAGCTTTTGTTAGATATATCGCTAGTCGCCACATGGTTGCACCCATGCTAACGGTGATCGGTGAAAGCGCTCCAAAAAGTGGATTATACCCTATTCAGCTCGCTCATCGTATTTAACCCTTTGTTTATGCTGTCGAACTTCATGATTAAGTACGCCTCTTTGCGTAATAAGGCACTGTCCACGCACACTGTTCCATGTTTAGAGTCAATTGTGGCCAACACAGTCCACTTGAACTGATTTTCATTATGATTTTGGCTCACAAAGTGTTCAACCATCGGTGCCGATTGGACCTTTTTCCTGATTCGCGACCGATGTTGGGTTATTCTTGTGTTGATTTGTTGACTCGTTTTTCCTATGTACACCCTGTCACACGGGCAAAGCACTGCATAAACCACATTTTTAGTTTTGCAATTAGTGAAGTTGGTATGTTTCCAAGAAATTCCTTTATGGTCAAAAATCTCCCCCTCCAGGGTTGTTGGGCAAGCAACACAATTCCCACAACGATGGTGACCCACAATGGGTGGTAGGTTCCATTGTGTTGTCAAATTGCTTCTGGGTTTAGGGATGTAGCTGTCAGCACGTATCAGTTGCTGCCCAATGCTAAGGTTTTTCCTCATAGCGAAGATGGGCTTGGGCATGGGGCAATTAAGGTTCTCCAATAAATGCCAGTTTCTAAGGACAATTTGTCGAAATTTGTTAGTGTGAGGACCAAAAGTGGTCACACAAACAAGTTTGTCAAAGTCTGGTTTACTCTTTTTCTCTAACAGAGCCTCTCTCGGTGTGCATCTTGCTCTTTTAGTCGAATGTTTAAGCAGTTTTTTAGGGTATCCCCTCCCTTCCATTTCTTTACAGAAAAATTCAGCATGTTTATCAAAATCCCCCATCTCAGTGCAATTTCTCCTAATTCGTAACAGTTGACCATAGGGTAAGTTCTGTTTTAAACACTGGGGATGTGAGCTATTGAAATGCAATATGGTATTTCTGTCTGTCTCCTTTTTGTACAGTGATGTGATGAGTTGTTCCTCTTGGCATCTTATTGAGACATCTAAGAAGGTCATTTCCTGATTACTTGATTGTAATGAAAATTGGATGTCAGTATGACGTGAATTGACCCAATTATGAAAAAGGTCCAACTCAGTCTGGCTCCCCTGCCACAGGAGCCAGACGTCGTCTATGTACCTCAACCACTGTAGTATCTTGTCAGAGAAAGGATTATTGTTAAAAATGAATTTCTCCTCGTACTGGGCCATATAAAGTACAGCCATTTCCGGCGCATAAGGACAGCCCATGGCTGTCCCCTTGACCTGTACAAAAAACTCATTTTCAAACTTGAAATAATTCATACGGAGGGAAATTTCAACCAAAGAGAGTATGAATGAGGTGGGCACCCTATGGGGTCTTTCTCTGGAGTCAAGATATACCTCAATCACCTCAAGTGCCTCGTCCTGAGGGATTTGGGTATATAATGACGTGACGTCCATTGTGGCCATTAGCTGTGTCTCATTGTTAAAGTGTATGCCCTCTACTTTCGTGATAAAGTCTGTGGTGTCCCTGAGATATGATGTAACATCACAGAGAAACGGTTTTAGAAAGTAATCAATGTATTTAGATATTGGCTCTAGTGCTGAATCACAGCCTGAAACTATCGGCCTGCCTGGGGGATCAGCACTATTTTTATGTATTTTTGGCAAAAAATACAACACCGGTGTCCTAGGATGTTTTTTATTTAAAAATTCAAACTCATTGGGGCCAAGAAAACCTTGTTCGAGAGCTTCTTTAGTCAAATGGTTAATTCTCCCTAAAATCTCATGGACGGGGTCTTCCTTAACTGGTCGATACCATTCCAGGTTTTTGACGTGTGTATTGCCAACGGACTGGTACATGGAGCGGGGCCAGATCACTACAGCCCCGCCCTTGTCAGCTTGTTTGATGATGATTGAATTGTCCGTTTTGAGATTTTGGATGGCAGCTGATTGTCCCTTCGAGATGTTGTGTTTGACATAACATTTAGCTTTTTCCAGCTTAGTTATAGATGAGAGGATTGCCTGCTCGAAGGCATAGATCTGTTTAGGCAAGTTCATGGTTGGAGTGAATTTGGATTTTACTCTTAACCCAGTGATTTCAAGATTTTTAGTCACCTCTGCTCCCGCAAAGTAAGACTTCAATCTGATCTTTCTACAGAATTCTAGTGCCTCTAACTTCATTTTAGTAAAGTCAGTGCGTTTGTTAGGGACAAATTTTAGGCCCAAAGCAAGAACACTCCTCTCATCCATAGACAATTGTTTATTGGAGAGATTGACTATTGTGGATTGCTCTGATTGTTCTAGTTGTTGTACTGCCTGTTTCTTGTTCGCATCGCCCAAGGTTGTTTGAAGCGCACTCGGTTTGGTTGACCTCTTTCTAAAAAAGGCTGGTTGGTATTCCCTTGCCTATTTTGTTGCCCAGGTCGTGAGTCAGATGAGGAATCAGAGGAGGACGTGTCAGAAAAACCAATGAATCGATTCCTTGACCGTCCCTGGAAGGAAGTCAAGGCTCGTCTGGAGTCTGTTGTTGTATAGTAGTCTTCCTTGAGGAATGGGTATACCTGCTCTAATTTGAATGCTTTAGAGTCTCTCTCAAACTGTGTGGTTTTAACATTGATTGTATGATCTTTAAAAGTGGTGATTTCCTTCTCAACTTTCTCAATCAATGTCTTTGCATCCGATATTGTAGGGTTTTCAGAGATAGCTTTCAATAACTCCTCAATCTCTTTTTCCTCCTCGCTACAGAGTCTTTGTGCCGTTTCAATAGTGTGCACCATCAAATCTCGGCTGCATTTCGTGTTGATGCAACTGAACCCTTTCTTGTAATTGGAATCTTCCGTGAAAATTACAGGGATGTTTTTTACCTGTAATCCCCAGGGAATGGTGCCTGCCTGCAAATGCTGGAGGAGAAAGTATCCATGTAGTTCTGTCCTAATATGTTTCTTGCGTAACCTTGTAAGTTTGTCAACCTCGTTCTGTTGTTTTGCAGAGGTGCTCAAGGATAAAGACGAAAAAGGGGAAGAAGCAATTAGATTGCGAATGTGGTCCTCTGTAAAGGATAATGTGTCCTTATCTGCCATGTTCAGCAGTGGACAAGTCCACCGCTGACGAGGTAATCGTGGAAAAAGACACCGAGGTGTCTCGATCCCACTCGAGTTACAACTCGCTCTATAAGATATTCAAAAAGGGGGGATTGGCCCAGCAAGGTTGGGGAAGGAAGGCAGGGCCGATTATGCTAAACAAAGAAGATGAGCCTTCACAACCACTTAGTTTGAACAATTATTTTGAATGGAAATAAACGCAAATTAATCCGTTATTCCTAGCCTTTGACTTAGGCTACTTAAGTATTTAATTATTCAACATTTTTGTAAAGAGAAGGACATGTAATCAACTCAACAGAGAATACATTTTGATGATGACCTGCAAGAGTGAGCGCGTGGGTGATAGGCGGGTGAATGCGCCGATACTGAATCTTTAAACAAGGCGATATACAGAAGGGGAGTGAGCCTGAGACATTTGCGCTCCACTTACTAAAACTGCTTAGATTGCTGTTCTGATTAGACCGTCTGCCTTCTCTGCCTGGTGTCCGCCGAGCTCAAGTACTTCATGAACCCTGCCGTACCGCTTCTGTGATCTGCACCCCAGGCTTGTAGGGTCACAGATTTCTCCGTTTCGGGACCTCTAACTTCATTCAAAAGTCAGCAACCGGGAGCCCTCGCATTCCGGTTCAGCAATCCATTGCATAGTCCCGTTTTGCACCGAATTAGTGCACTCAGAACATCAGGAACTGCCTGCCACGGGAGGAAGTGAAGCCCTAAGCCACCATTTTCAGAGGCGTCCAAACCACGCCCCTGTATTTTGCAATTTTCAATGATCAATTACTACTTTTTGAAACCCTGGTTGTATTCAGAATTAACCCTCCATATAACGTATAACTTTATCTTGCATGGCAGCGCAATACCTTTATGCATTTCCTGACCAGCTACTTCTCTGCCAGCGATATGTAGATTTTTTGCAATGCTTTCATTATCTTCAACTGCTTCACAGTGGCTGTACCTGCGTTTTGACTCTGCATGCGTTAAGCATTGATTCCATACTTCGATGACGACACACAGGGCAAGCACAAGAAGTTTCTTGGATCACAGCAAACTCTCTGGGATAGCATGTTGATCTTTAAGTTACTTATCCCCTATCTTGTTGCCAGTTGTGGCGTCCTCCACAGCCTGAGTACCCACCAATGACTGCACCACACACAGAGCTTAGTATTACACATCTTTATTCTTCTACGAGCAACTGCTAACTCAACATTTTAAAACTGGCCTCTATTGCATTCCGCTGTAACATGTTGCAGCTCTATGGAGTCCATCAGAAGCCAAAATGGTTCCATCATTGCTAACTCACTAGACACCACATATGCCTAATCAGCAATTCTGTTTCTGCTAATCATTTGGAAAAAAAACAACTTACCTATTTAATCGTAGATTGACTCTTGCACTCTCCTGGATTGTAACCCGGCAATTGTGGATTTTACTCATTCCATGAGTTCCATCTTTCTCCAGAAACTCAACCCACATTAACAAATCTCTCCTAGCCTGCTATGAAGAATCAAACAGTTTATTTCCTGATTTTGAAAATCGGTCGGCCGGCACGGTAGCGTGGCGTCAATCAAAGACTGCCACAAAAATCGGTTGACCGCCACACTACCGTGCCGGCTGACCAATTTTCAAAATCCGGAAATAAAATGGAGGATAGTTGATACTGACTGACCCCTACCATTAGAATTCAGCAATCAAATTTAGAATAAAATTCATATACTGCATCTGAAATTTCAGCTACAATCAGATTTTATCAGATTTTAAAAGTAGGAACTACACTTATGAATGAATTCAGCACAGACTGCAAGAAAATGTGTTTTTTGCCCTAAAGAAGTCCGAGAGGACGAAACGCACTGGCTACGGTCTTTTTGTCTTGCTGAAAAAGAAGCTATGAATAAAGAATTTGATGAAAACAACTCTGCTGAACTGCCATTCCTTTGATGAAATGTGATTTCCAAATGTGTATATAAAACTGATTACCTAATGTGAACCTCAACTGGAATTAGAGTACTGTACCATTGTGTGTTGGTTATAGTAAATTGAGACAGTCTGTGTCTTAGGAGATTTAGGGTTTTTTAGATCACCGGTCCGAAGCACATTGCCTGTTTAGATAAAAACATTCACTAGGGATAGCTGCAGTTTTGTCTTGCCCCAAACACCGTTCTATCTGCACCACATATATCAATCATTACATGAAGTCTGCCCCATATAGCCAACCACACATGAACATTCTCACCTCATTCACAACAACACACTATCACACTCTCATCTAACTCATTGCCTTCTCAACCACAATTACATACACTGCTGGTACTAACGGAGAGAATACTTCAAATGAATATCCGTTATTGTGTTGTAGGTTGAGATAAAAACAAGCAGGTTAACAAACGTTTTGGTGGGATTTCTAATTTGTATCCACCTTCATCAGGATCCCCCTTTTATTTGTTTTGAGGTGAGTGGAGGGGGTAGTTGCATTTGTCCAATCAAATCTTTTTCTCAGTTTTATTTAGTGAGACATTTTTCCCTTTTATAGATGAAGCAAAGCTATAAAATCAATTAAGTATTTTTCAACACAAGTTTCTTTTTTGCAAAGATTTTCTCTGCACAGTGGCAAATGCTTGCTGACGTTTTCTTGGCACAACATAACATAACTGTTTTCCACAAAGTGTATCTCATATTCAACAATTTCATTATTGTTAAATATGAACATGTTAAAAAGTGAAGGTAGAGGGTGCACTGTGAGGTTGAACAAAGTTCTTAAGCTTTGGTGAAAGGTTGAGAGGTTGGGTGCACTCTCAGGTGGCGTTTCCGTCCAACGCCTATGAATATATTAATAAGTTGTGTACGCATGAAAATGCGTATGCATCCCAAAGAGAGGCACTCCGGGGTGGATCAAAGGACTGATTCCAGTATTATTTGGAGAAGTCGTTTATTGTCGTTATCATGAATAGTTTCTTCGTGATATTAACATCATATCAACAAAATCAACATTTGATCATTGGATGAAGACTCCGATGCATTTCGGGCGGGGTGCCCTTTGTCAAGGAGAACTGAAAGAAGAGGAGACGAGCCGGTGTTAAAATTAGGGAAGAGCGGAAGATTAAAAGCAAAATGAAAAAAACAAAGTGAATCGGCATGCGCTGTGTTAGTGCGAGAACAAAAAAAACCGGGTGCGACTAGTGCCCAAGGACCGGTATAGGGCGAGAAGGTGAAAAACGTGGTGAAGTAAGTAGGTTGTCAAGAATTAAAGAGGAGGTTACGGGGTCGTGGGGTAATGCGGGAGTGTGTCCGGAAAGTTTAATCAGTGAAAAGGAGTGGCGGGAATTTATAATGGGACGTGAACTAGTACAGTTTCAAGCAGTGCTGAACTAAATACCTGCTGAGTGAAGGAAAGACTTACTTCATGGTGAAAGCGCCGAAGGTTCGGTCAGCGTGTAGTTAGGTTCCGAGTGAAGGAAACCGGTAAAGAACAGGGAAGTAAATACTAAAGCGTAGAAGTAGAAAAGGGACTAGCGTGATGTGTGTGAGAGGTGAACATGGAAAAGGGGTGAAGCGGACGGTGGGGGCCATGTTGGAAAGTTCGGGGAAGATTAAAGTAAAGTGAAATACAAGGAGACGCGGAGAGCAATGCAAGATATCTATCAATGAATATATAATATAGTGTCAACATTATAAATAACAACTGAATTCAACGCGATCGTTGAGTCCATGTAGCTTCAGTGTTTGCAAACGGTACATCCATTCTAGTTCCCTTTTGAGGAGGAATTTGCGGTTGTCGATTCCTTCAGTTTTTGTGATCATTTCCAATACAATGAATCGAAGTTGAGCAATGGTGTGATGAAGCTCATGGAAATGGGTAGCGACATTGGATTTCTCGTTCCTTGTTCCACTTCTATACCCCATCATGGGGGCATTGAAGCCATCGAACAAGCCATTCTTCATAGTGACATTGACACGCCTATGCAAACATTCCTGATGGAACTTATGGTTTATACATTATACCACAGCTACTTCCAACAAGACAACAGATGGTACCTTCAACTATCTGGAATGGCGATGGGAAATTGTGCGGCTCCAACGTACGCCAACATTTACATGCAAAATTTCGAAAACTTGTACATATATGGCAATATGAATTTCAATGATAAAATCAAAATGTACGTCAGATATATTGACGATCTTTTTTTTCATGTGGACAGACACTAAAGATTCCCTCACCAATGCACTTATTGAATTGAACACAAAGGATGAGCGCATTAAACTCACTTGGCAAATGAGTGACACAGAGATTTCTTTCCTAGATGTCAATATCAAGATCACTGACAAAGGGCTGATTACTGACCTACACCGGAAAACAACAGACCGTAACAATACGTTACACTACACGAGCTTCCATCAGGAATCACTCAAAAAGCACCTTCCGTACTCACAAATGTTACGGGTTAAACGTATTGTTTCTGACGAAAACACACTTGATATCAGGATCAAAGAAATGCATGATCATTTTAAAAACAGAGGTTACCCTGAAACCATCCTAAAGGAGGCAAACACTCGAGTCGCAGCCATCAGCAGAAAGGAAAGCCTCACCAAGAAAGCTAAACAAATGGACCAACGTATGGTACTGGTGTCTAAATACTCCATGGCAAGTGCCACCTTTAAGAGAATCATCCTCAACCACTGGCCCATCCTACAAATGGAACCCGAATTCAGGGACATTTTCCAAACACTACCATTGTTCGCCTACACCCGTAGCAGCAACATGAAGGAAATTCTCAACAAAAAACCTCCCATCTCTAAAGACCACAAAGGAACCCAGCTGTGCATGAATTGCAATAATTGCAACTGTATAATCAAAGGAAATACCATAAGACACCCCATGAAAAGTCACTCAATCAAATTACATGTCAACGCCACCTGCGACTTTATGAATCTGATCTACGCCATTAAAAGCCCTGCGGCAAATTGTACGTAGGCAATCAATCAATCAATCAATCATCGCATTTATATAGCGCGCTACTCACCCGTAGGGTCTCAAGGCGCTGGGGGAGGGGGGTCCGCTACTGTTCGAACAGCCAGGTCTTGAGTTGCTTCCTGAAGGCAAGGTGGTCCTGGGTCCGGTGGAGGTGGGTGGGGAGGGAGTTCCATGTCTTGGCGGCGAGGTAGGAGAAGGACCGTCCCCCTGTGGTGGCTCTTCGGATGCGGGGGACGGCGGCGAGGGCGTGGCTGGTCGATCGAAGCTGGCGTTTGGGAGCGTAGAAGTTGAGGCGGCTGTTGAGGTATCCTGGGCCTTGGTTGTGTAGGGCTTTGTGTGCGTGGGTGAGGAGACGGAAGGTGATTCTCTTGTTGACCGGGAGCCAGTGCAGGTCTCTCAGGTGTCCGGAGATGTGGCTGCGACGGGGGATGTCCAGGATGAGTCATGCTGAGGCGTTCTGGATCCGCTGGAGTCTCTTCTGGAGTTTGGCGGTGGTTCCGGCGTAGAGGGAGTTGCCGTAGTTCAGACGGCTGGTGACGAGGGCCTGGGTGACCGTCTTCCTGGTCTCGGTGGGGATCCACCGGAAGATCTTGCGTAGCATACGCAGGATGTTGAAGCGCGACGAGGAGACGGCGTTGACTTGTCTGGTCATGGAGAGGGAGGATTCCAGGATGAAGCCCAGGTTGCGTGCGTGGTCTGTTGGTTTGGGTGCGCTGCCTAGGGCGGGGGACCACCAGGAGTCGTCCCAAGCGGCGGGTGAGGATCCCAGGATGAGGACTTCCGTCTTGTCCGAGTTCAGTTTCAGGCGGCTGTTCTTCATCCATTCGGCTACCTCTTTCATCCCTTCGTGAAGGTTGGCTCTGGCGGTGGCGGGGGCATTGGTAAGGGAGAGGATCAGCTGGGTGTCGTCAGCGTGGGAGATGATATTGAGGTTGTGCTGGCGTGCAATGTCTGCGAGGGGGATCATGTAGACGTTGAAGAGGGTTGGACTGAGCGAGGAGCCTTGAGGGACGCCGCAGATGACTTCGGTGGCTTCAGATCTGAACGGAGTGAGACGGACTCTCAGGGCCCCTCCCGCGAGGAATGAGATGATCCACTCCAGTGCCTTCTCCTGGACTCCGACGTTGCTGAGGCGTTGTACTAGGGTACGGTGGCAGACAGTGTCGAAGGCCGCGGAGAGGTCGAGGAGGATGAGGGCCGCTGTTTCTCCGTTGTCGAGCAGCGCTCGGATGTCATCGGTGGCTGCGATCAGGGCGGTCTCGGTGCTGTGGTTGGCCCGAAAGCCAGACTGCGAGGGGTCGAGGGATCCGTTCGTCTCGAGGAAGGCGGCCAGCTGCTTGTTGACGGTCTTCTCGATGACTTTTGCAGGAAACGGGAGCAGCGAGATGGGGCGGTAGTTCTTGAGGTCGGTGAGGTCGGCCGATGGCTTCTTGAGTAGGGCGCTGAGTTCGGCGTGCTTCCAGCTCTCCGGAAAGGTAGCGGTGTCGAAGGAGGTGTTGATGATGTCCCGCAGGTGGGGTGCGATGACAGCGTCGGCCTTGTTGAAGACGTGGTGAGGGCAGGGGTCGGTCGGAGATCCGGAGTGGATGGAGTTCATCGTGCGGATGGTGTCTTCGGTGCTGATCGGAGTCCAGGCGCGGAGGGTGGTATTGGGGGGTGGTGGTTCGGTCGTGGCGTTCGTCGGTTGAGTGCTGAAGCTGTTGTGTATGTCCGCGATCTTGTTGTGGAAGTAGGAGGCGAGGGAGTTGCAGAGGTCTTGCGAAGGGGTGATGTCGTTGTTTCCGGCGTTGGGGTTGGAGAGCTCTTTGACGATGTTGAAGAGTTCCTTGCTGTTGTGTGCGTTGTTGTCCAGTCGTTCCTTGAATGCAGTTTTCTTGGTGGCGTGGATGAGTTGGTGGTGTTTACGGGTGGCGAGCTTGAGGGCAGTCATGTTGTCCGGTATTGGGTCTCTGCGCCAGATTCTCTCGAGGGCTCGGCAGTTCTTCTTGGAGCCCTTGAGTTCGTCGGTGAACCATGGGGCTTTCTTGCTACCGGGTCTGCTGGGCGGGGTCCTCAGGGGGGCGAGCTCGTCTGCGCAGTCGCTGATCCACTTCGTGAGGTTGGTGGCCGCCTGGCTAGGGTTCGTTGTGCTGGTGGGAGGGTTCATGTTCAGGGAGGTCGCGAGCTGGTCGGCTGTGATCTTGTTCCAGCTCCTGCGTGCAAGACTAAGAGAAAGATTAAAGTGCGCATTAATGAGCACAAATCTAATATCCGGACAAGGAACGAGAAATCCAATGTCGCTACCCATTTCCATGAGCTTCATCACACCATTGCTCAATTTCCATTCATTGTATTGGAAATTATCATAAAAACTGAAGGAATCGACAACCGCAAATTCCTCCTCAAAAGGGAACTAGAATGGATGTACCGTTTGCAAACACTGAAGCCACATGGTCTCAACGATCGCGTTGAATTGAGTTGTTATTTATAATGTTGACACTGTATTATATATTCATTGATAGATATCTTGCATTGCTCTCCGCGTCTCCTTGTATTTCACTTTACTTTAATCTTCCCCGACCTTTCCAACATGGCCACCACCTTCCGCTTCACCCCTTTTCCATGTTCACCTCTCACACACATCACGCTAGTCCTTATGCTACTTCTACGCTTTAGTATTTACTTCCCTGTTCTTTACCGGTTTCCTTCACTCGGAACCTAACTACAAGCTGACCGAACCTTCGGCGCTTTCACCATGAAGTAAGTCTTTCCTTCACTCAGCAGGTATTTAGTTCAGCACTGCTTGAAACTGTACTAGTTCATGTCCCGTTATAAATTCCCGCCACTCTTTTTCACTCATTAAACTTTCCGGACACACTCCCGCATCACCCCACGACCCCGTAACCTCCTCTTTAATTCTTGACCACCTACTTAGTTCACCACGTTTTTCACCTTCTCGCCCTATACCGGTCCTTGGGCACTAGTCGCACCTGCTTTTTTTCGTTCTCGCACTAACACAGCGCATGCCGATAATTTTTTTCATTTTGTTTTTTTCATTTTGCTTTTAACTTTCCGCTCTTCCCTAATTTTGACACCGGCTCGTATCCTCTTCTTTCAGTTCTCTTTGAAAAAGGAACCACGCCCGAAATGCATCGGAGTCTTCATCCAATGATCAAATGTTGATTTTGTTGATATGATGGTAATATCACGAAGAAACTATTCATGATAAAGACAATAAACGACTTCTCCAAATAATATTGGAATCAGTCCTTTGATCCACCCCGGAGTGCCTCTCTTTGGGATGCATACGCATTTTCATGCGTACACAACTTATTAATATATTCATAGGCGTTGGACGGAAATGCCACCTGAGAATGCACCCAACCTCTCAACCTTTCACCAAAGCTTAAGGACTTTGTTAAACCTTGCAGTGCACCCTCTACCTTCACTTTTTGTAATTTCTATTATCCGCTCAACTTGAGGGTAGCACGCTATCATCATGCAATTCGACGAGATTAGCAAAACCACTGAAGCAAGAGCTCACACTCTTGCTTACAATGAAGATGAACGCCAGCGCATTTACTCGCTGATAGAAGAAGACATCAGCCCAACCACAACTACTCGCACCAAAGAGCAATGCCTGAAACAACTGTTATATCTCTCTAAACGCCATATCAATCAAAAGCTCCACGCGAGCACATTACTCAAGTACCATCGAGCCCTCAGAATCCCTCGTGGGTTACGGATAGCCCTTAAGCCTTCCCTCTGCAAAAATTCAAAAACATTTAGAGAAAAATGGAATGGAATCTTGAATAAATGCAGCCTTGACCTGATTCTACTAATAGTCGAAGAACTTTCCGGTATTCTTAAAGATCTAGAGAAGGAAATCAAAGACATCGAGTGCGAATTAAAAGACTTATTAACACCGGAAGAACTTACAACCACTCTAGAAGATATCAAGCAAACACTTGACAAACACAGTAAAGATATTAATGAACGCAAGGTTAGAAAATGTAGGAGAGACACTCTAGATTACAAGTTAGACGAAGTGTATACCTGGGCTGATGTTTATGCCCAGCGACGTCGCAATAAACCCTTCAACACTCAAACTGACACTTCAACATCCGGGAGCGACTCCACTTACCGTCCACCACATAAAACAACTACTACAACATCTATGAGTGAAACAGCGACTAACAATCAGGCAACTACATCTTCAGTCGGACAACAACAACCATCCCCGGTTCAGAATCAGGCCACGAATCAACAGAAGACCCAGGAGGAGCTAGAAGAAAGGAAAAGGAGAAAAGTCCTCCAAATACTCGGAGCACAGTAACCAAGAAAGACCCCAAACCCAAAACGACCACCTAGTTATCAACATCTCTGACACTGTTCTATCTAACCACCAAATGAAACTTCTTGAAAAAGGCACGTCATTTATCCCGGTCGCTCATACCAATTTACTTGAACTTGAAGTTAGCACCTTCAAATTTACCCGCAAACTCAAACTATGTCACTTTTTTGACAACATACTACCTCCAAACACAACAGGAAAAACAGATCAACTCAAGGGGCTACGACCAGCCAGCACCTATCAGGCTCCCAGCAGCCATAGGTGTATTGACTTATTTGAGAATTTGGTTCGCAATGAGTTGTCTAAGATAAACTTTAAGAAAACTTCGAAATACAAAAATATCACACAAAAGGATCTAGACACTCTAAAAAACTTGGCAAACAACCCACACATCCAATGTGTTAAAGCAGACAAGGGTGGCGCCCTTGTGATTCTCAACACCAGCATGTACATCCAGCGCTTACATGAACACATCCAGGATGCGAATACTTACATGCAACTTGATAATAACCCCACCAGGGAGTTTCAGACCATCTTGCAGAGCATAGTATTGAAAGCACATGAAACTGGGATCATCGAAGATTGCACTAAAAACTACCGGTTGCGAGATCACCCTAAGAGTCCTTCAATACACATGTCTCCGAAGATTCACAAAAATCTCCACGACCCACCCTTTAGACCTATTGTCTCAACCAAAGGATCCATACATGAACCAGTGGGCAAATTTATCGATAAATATCTCCAACCTTTGGTTACTAAAATGACATGCCACATTAAAGACACTACCGAATTTCTACTGACATTGGCACAAATCAACATCAATGTGAGCGAATCACTGATACTCTGCTCAGCTGATGTCAGCTCCTTGTACACTTCTATTCCCCATCATGGGGGCATTGAAGCCATCAAACAAGCCATTCTTCATAGTGACATTGACAAGCCTATGCAAACATTCCTGATGGAACTTATGGTTTATACATTATACCACAGATACTTCCAACAAGACAACAGATGGTACCTTCAACTATCTGGAATGGCGATGGGAAATTGTGCGGCTCCAACGTACGCCAACATTTACATGCAAAATTTCGAAAACTCGTACTTATATGGCAATACGAATCTCAATGATAAAATCAAAATGTACGTCAGATATATTGACGATCTTTTTTTCATGTGGACGGACACTAAAGATTCCCTCACCAATGCACTTATTGAATTGAACACAAAGGATGAGCGCATTAAACTCACTTGGCAAATGAGTGACACAGAGATTTCTTTCCTAGATGTCAATATCAAGATCACTGACAAAGGGCTGATTACTGACCTACACCGGAAAACAACAGACCGTAACAATACGTTACACTACATGAGCTTCCATCAGGGTCACTCAAGAAGCACCTTCCGTACTCACAAATGTTATGAGTTAAAAGCAGAGGTTACCCTGAAACCATCTTAAAGGAGGCAAACACTCGAGTCGCAGCCATCAGCAGAAAGGATAGCCTCACCAAGAAAGCTAAACAAACGGACCAACGTATGGTACTGGTGTCGAAATACTCCACGGCAAGTGCCACCTTTAAGAGAATCATCCTCAACCACTGGCCCATCCTACAAATGGAACCCGATTTCAGGGACATTTTCCAAACACTACCATTGTTCGCTTACACCCGTAGCAGCAACATGAAGGAAATTCTCACCAAAAAACCTCCCATCTCTAAAGACCACAAAGGAACCCAGCCGTGCATGAATTGCAATAATTTCAACTGTATAATCAAAGGAAATACCATAAGACACCCCATGAAAGGTCACTCAATCAAATTACATGTCAACGCCACCTGCGACTCTATGGATCTGATCTATGCCATTAAATGCCCCTGCGGCAAATTGTACGTAGGCAAGACTGAGAGAAAGATTAAAGTGCGCATTAATGAGCACAAATCTAATATCCGGACAAGGAACGAGAAATCCAATGTCGCTACCCATTTCCATGAGCTTCATCACACCATTGCTCAACTTCGATTCATTGTATTGGAAATGATCACAAAAACTGAAGGAATCGACAACCGCAAATTCCTCCTCAAAAGGGAACTAGAATGGATGTACCGTTTGCAAACACTGAAGCCACATGGACTCACCGATCGCGTTGAATTCAGTTGTTATTTATAATGTTGACACTGTATTATATATTCATTGATAGATATCTTGCATTGCTCTCCGCGTCTCCTTGTATTTCACTTTACTTTAATCTTCCCCGACATTTCCAACATGGCCACCCCCTTCCGCTTCACCCCTTTTCCATGTTCAACTCTCACACACATCACGCTAGTCCTTTTTCTACTTCTACGCTTTAGTATTTACTTCCCTGTTCTTTACCGGTTTCCTTCACTCGGAACCTAACTACACGCTGACCGAACCTTCGGCGCTTACACCATGAAGTAAGTCTTTCCTTCACTCAGCAGGTATTTAGTTCAGCATTGCTTGAAACTGTACTATTTCACGTCCCGTTATAAATTCCCGCCACTCCTTTTCACTCATTAAACTTTCCGGACACACTCCCGCATTACCCCACACCCCACGACCCCGTAACCTCCTCTTTAATTCTTGACAACCTACATAGTTCACCACGTTTTTCACCTTCTCGCCCTATACCGGTCCTTGGGCACTAGTCGCACCCTGTTTTTTTCGTTCTCGCACTAACACAGCGCATGCCGATAATTTTTTTCATTTTGTTTTTTTCATTTTGCTTTTAACCTTCTGCTCTTCCCTAATTTTGACACCGGCTCGTCTCCTCTTCTTTCAGTTCTCCTTGACAAAGGGCACCCCGCCCGAAATGCATCGGAGTCTTCATCCAATGATCAAATGTTGATTTTGTTGATATGATGTTAATATCACGAAGAAACTATTCATGATAACGACAATAAACGACTTCTCCAAATAATATTGGAATCAGTCCTTTGATCCACCCCGGAGTGCCTCTCTTTGGGATGCATACGCATTTTCATGCATACACAACTTATTAAAATATGAACATGTTGATATACTTTGCCCAAAGATTCTCAGTTTTCATACGGATATTAGCAAAGCTGTCCATGGACATTCACAAAGAATAAACATATCCTTGCAACTTTACATCTCCCTCCTTCAAAACCTTGTTTGGGAACAAAAGAAGAATGTCGATTTTTTAATGCAGGACATGCCAACATTTGGTCTTCCACAGAAAACAGATGATACATAGCAGTTATCATTGCTAGTTATTTGTGTGCATTTCTTTCATTGCCAATTGCACATTTAGGTAATGACTGAATTAATTCAAATATGGGAAATCATATGTATTGGTGCTGAAATATATACATTTTATGTAAAAGTTGTGCTTATATGTTGTGAAACGAGCACGAAAGCTGCAGCCGATCTGCATGTCTGTAGTTACCATCCACTAACCACAGATAAACTAAAAAAACATGAACAATCAGATAAATGAGCTATTTGTCACATTTTAGTTTGAAACACATTGAGAAAAGATCGCTACGAGGAGATTATACATTATATACACCCATGCGATTTTACTCAACTTGATTCTCAGAACACAAGCTCAGAGAACCCTTTTCAGAAGAATATTGCGATTTCATGACTCTTCACAAAACTCCCCAAAATGAAGTTGATCCATCAAGCTGGAGGTCCAGAATAAGGGTAGTTCACAAAACATAATATTCTCATGTTCTTTTCCACAGATATTTTCGGAATCGATATAGAAAAAACGCTAAACAGAATAACACTAAACATGGTAAAAAGTAAGAACTTTACTCAGAAAGTATGCTTTTCATGATTTGGTGTAAATTTGTTCAGCCGTTTTTTTTCAAACTTCGTATTCAAACAAGTGCTTGGTCTGCGCATCGAAAGGGTGAAAAAAAGATACATCTGGACTGTTGGCCTTATCGTCGTTATCGACCCGTCCAGCTGGACAAATGATCTGGTTGGCAGATCACAACTTGAAGAGAAATGTTGCAGATGTTACAGGAAATTAGGACTCATGGTCAAAAAATAAACAAACATTTTTTACTTGCCATGTGTACTTCAGAATACCTGCATTACTCCTGCTGGAGTTATACCATGGAACCTTGCAAGCTTCACCCAGTGAAGCTTTCATGGTCCCATGGAACCATGGATGTGACAAGTGCTTACAGTACTGTTATACTCCTACAGTATTGTGAGTTTAAAATAAATAAATGAATAATAAATATACTTGTGAGGTGAGGGTGTGTAGGTGGAGTGGCGCATCCGGGTTGTTGGGCCCAACCCCCTGCTGTGCATGGCTGAATTTGAGGTCTGGCTACCATGGGGTTTGGGTGCAGGGTCTGTCCAGAGGCCAATCTCTTTGTCTGACCATCCACTGCACACAACTTTCATGGCAGTGGCCTGGCTAACTCCATACCACACAAGGCCTTTAGGCATTTGTGCCAGGGGCTTGGGCACCTCATAGGTTGGTCTCATTGCCTGTTGGCAGCCCAGGCTCTGTGGTTAACCCCACCTTGCTCAGAGTCAAAGGCCATGCAGGGTGTGGGTTGACTGCCCATTGGGTTTGGGTGCAGAGCCTGGCCAGAGGCCACGATGTGTGGGTAACCTACTGCTGTACAAGGCAAAAGCTGTGCTCAGAGAGGAAGTTAAGTGAATATGGTAACAGAAAAACTGAAATTCACTGAAAAAACAAAGGTTAAAGTGACATTATAGTCAGGTCTGTTAACAGGATCTAACGTTGAACAAATCTTAGAAATTCACTAAAAAACAAAGGTTAAAGTAATAGTATAGTTAGGCATGGTAATATGTTTGAGCTCATGTTATAAAAGTCGTAGAAATTTACTGATGAAAAACAAAGGTTAAAGTAACATTATGATTTGATGTTGAAATAACCCAAATATGACCTTTTAAAGAACAAAACAAACACTGAAATTTACCAGTTATAATTCACCGAGCTAACCCTAACAACGACAAATCATAAAAAATGCTCTAGATCTGCAGGTCTAGTAAACTACAAAATCTCCTCGACCTAACTTAAATGAACTTGACCTCAAACTCTGAAAACTGAGCAAATGTGATGAGTTAACAAGATTTAAAAGCATTTTTATTGCTCATTTACTTTGTGAGCAATAAAGAAGCCTTTAAATCTTACTCTCTTGTCACATTTCCTCTGCTTTCAGAGGCAGAGGTCTAGTGTCAAGTTTGTATTCCTACTTGCCAGAAAGGTGAGTAGAACCTAACGATAGCTCGTCCTTAATCAATCTCAATCGCAAACTCGAGCGGTCGAGTGAATTTTTCGAGCCCTGAACTAGCACCGCCGCCATGCACTGCTTATGAACTCACATATTACATCACTCATAAAATGTTAAATGACATCATCGATGATGTCACTGATGATATCTTAAACTTCACATGCCTGCACAGTACCAATGAGGAGATTAATTCCATTCTGAATAGATGTGCTTCTGCACTCCAGGTAAATACTTCAAAATATTATGATGATTCCTTTTGTCTGTAGGGGAGATGGAAACCATATGTTGAAACCTGGAATCTTAAAGAGCCCTGGGGAGAGGAAACCTGTGTGGTTACCACAAACTTGAAGCTGGCAGACCGCAATGTATCTGTGTTAGAAATTGGGGTCTTTAGTTGGAAGTGGTATACACCCTGTCAAAGTAGGGACCCTTCCTTTAGTCAGGATGAATAAAGTACACAACTAAGTTTGTCTGTGCTCACCTTCTGGTAGCTTGGCTTAGAGCAATATGGCTACACTCTAGAGGCAATGTGTAAAGCATTTGTATATAACCCACAGTAACACAGAGAAAAGACCACAAATGGACTCAACACTAGTTTATAAAAAAAATCTTTATCTAAACCAAACAAGACCAAAATGACAAAACATCCAAAATCCAGATATCAAAATATGATTTTTAAAAGGGAAGAAACAGCTCTGTCCATAGAAAACTATGGATGTGTCACTCTTCTTGCAAAGTACCTGAGATGTGTTAGAAATGCACAAGCCAAACAGGCTTGTGCACATTAGGAGACTCAGGACCATCTGAAAGGCTCCCATGCATACAACTGGACATAGCAGTATTGAGGAACCTCCAACACCAAGGCTATAAGATATCTTAAGCCTTATACTGTATGCCCAGGTTCCATAAAACTTCTTGTATCGCAACATATCCTCCACCCAATATGGCGACCACACCAACACTTCTGGTACCGCATACCACTCTACCTCTTTGTGCATGATGAACTGGGTTCCCGTCATGCCAGACAATTAGTAGACTTGGGACCATTGGTGAGGCTTGCATGCATACTATGGTGCATCACAGACTTGAGGAATCTCCAGTACAAGGCTACAGTATATCTTAAGCCTTCATATTTTAGGCCCTGGCTTCATAAAACTATTTGTATCGTAACATATTTCCCATCCAACATGGCGACCACACCAACACTTCTGGACCCGCATACCGCTCTACATCATCCTGCAAGCAGGAACTAGACTTCAGTCACACCAGACAATTGGCTCCAGGCAGCACTGCCTACACGCTACTGTACGGTCGTCGCCAGTGTAATTATTGACAACACCTGATTACAATTGCAGGGAATGGCTATGCTTTAAATACCCCTGGCTCGTCTCTTTGCATTCCCATTCCAGGCGAGCAGAGGTGTGGTAGGCCTCTGCCACTCTCTGTGCAGGACCACGGTAGTACAGTTTCCACTTTAAACTTTCACCAGGTAATGTCGCTCCGTATCACCGGAGGACTTTTTACTCTTTATTGCTGATATTCCTTCCCTGTGTTTTTAACAGTCTTTTAGCAGCAGTGTGCTACCTACTGATTTTGACCTGAGCACCCTTATAGATTGTTTCAGAAGGGTAAGATTCCCTACTAGCATCTATGGAGATTTCCGTACCCTTTATTTGTCTTTGTCATTTGTTGAACATCTCAAAATTAATGATGCTTGTTATTTTTTTACATGTGTCCTCTTGCCTGGCCTGCTGTATGTATGAGCACCCTCCACTTTGTGGCAACTTTGAAGCACCCTTTTTAAAGCTTGGGTATGTCTACCACGAGGAGACATGAACAATCAGTGTGCTATATGAAAAACACGTAATCCATGTGTTATAAAAACTGGTTTTATAATGTTTTTCTATATTTCATCTATGTTGGACAATCATTCTATAAGGTATTATCCTGTAGGGAAGTACCTGGCACTACACATCACATCCTAGGTGTGGGGTGGAGATCTTTTTAGGTCCTGAAGACTTGCCTAGGATCCGGTGGGATTGACAGGTGTGAACATGTTGACCTGACTACGCATACACATTAAGGCTATCTTGGTCCTTTGAGCTCGTATGTTAGCTCCTTTTTCATTGTTTTTTACTCTGCCAAGGGAACCATCACATTAAAACAGTCTGTCATCCCTTGGACAGTTTTAATCCATTATTCACCTTATTTTTCACCCACTCCACCCTACACATTTCACACCCTCACACATACCTGCATCATTACTGCTAAAGACTTAAAAGATCTCAGATAAAGAGCCCTCTTGTGGGGCCCATAGGGCATTGTAGTGGTGGTCCAACGAGGAGTACGCCCAATGATGAAACATGACATCCATTTGGATGTATGGGAGCCCTAAGAAATAGTCTGTAGGATGCCCGGGGATTCTCCAACCTAGCTTCTTTTCTTCTCCTACAGGAACAGTACCATCATGGTATAGTTATAGTCATGTTGCTAAAGGTCTGATCTGTAAATTGCTACCTGTGCTCACAAACTTGGCTGAGTTAGTCAATAGTCCAATTCTCCAGCCCTCACATTTGTACACACTCTTGAGCCCATATGTTTATGTGTAACCAGTTTATCACCTCTTCCACCAGCTGTGCGGTGGTAGGCCTTATTTTAAGTGGCAGGTTAGCACTCAGATCTATTTTACAAAAGGTAACTGTGATTGAAAGTGTACACACAAAAGGGGTGGGAAGAGTAAATAATAACACCATATGTACTAATATGGTGAAAGATAGAGCCAGCCCCAATAGGGCAAATCACTCTATATGGAAAAACCGCCCTCACTCACATACCGAGGTATGTGACATGCTTCATCATTGGGCCTGCTTACAATACGCCCTGGTGTACCCCACACAGGACGGAGCATAAGGGAGGGGGAAAAATAATACATTCCACTTAACACAACATATAGTCAAACAAACTAAAACAGACACAACACTTAACACATCCAATGAGGTGAAAATAGTGCAAACACCATGTGTTTCCAAACCGAAAAGTGCGACAAAGAAATTGTGCAGTATGAGGAGTGATTTAAAACTGATTAAAGGTGTCAACTAGAAAACAAACTTTATTAGACGTTACTTGGCACCTCTACCAGGATTAAAAAAATGAGAGAACAGAGGATGGGAAAATGCCTTCAGGAGATAATTAGGAACCTCAAGGCTTCCCTCCTACCGCTGCCAGAGTCAACATGTTTCGACCGCTCTTGATGCGCCTGTATGGTCACTCCGGTCTTCGTCAGGACCGTCGCATTCGGTTTCTCTCGGGGTACCCCCGTAATCCGGAGGAAAGTTATTACCCCTACAGGGAGGTAGGTCCAATTGATCCTTACCAATCCTGTGTAATCTATGGAGAGTGTCCCCTTAAGTGTGGGAAAACAATCACTGTGGCAAAGAAAGAAGAACAGAAGGGGCGGATAAGGACCCTTGTGTATATCCACCCATTCAAACTTTCAATATTATACTTAATTTTGTTTTGGGCCACTAAGTGGTGTGTCTGGTAAGTTTTAGAAAGCCCCAAATGCATTGTCGTGCATAGGCTACTTTCACAACAACATTAAGAGTCCCTATGTAGTCTAAAATATCTAAGGCATGCATACCTTGTATTAGACCATTTACCTGCCTTGGTGCAGACAACAGTACCGAGTACTTAGTAACACTGTACACAGTTCAACAACCAATTCAAACCAACAGTATCCAAAACTGTTATAATTACCCCACTGTAGGTGTAACACACAGTCGTTTCACTTACCGAGTTTATGTATTACAAACACTCGCACTGGTGTCCGGTGTACAGGACGCCAGAGAACACAATCTGCAAGTAAATATATAGAGGGAACAATGAGGTGAAGAGTATATATCCCTCGTATATATCCGAACACTCTTGTGTTCTATTCCACTCTAGTTGTCCTCGTTAACGAGTGGAGAAATCGCCTATGCCAGGAGCGATCCCCCCTCGCAATCGTGCGCTCAAATTACCCTAGTCAAACAGTGAAAAACGGCTTATGCCAGAGGCGTTCACCCCTTCGTAATCGTGCGCTCAAAACTGCCCTCGTCAGCAAATGAAAAGCCGCTTATGCCAGCAGCGATTACCCCCTTCGTAAAAGTAAGGCCCCCACGATACCGCTCTGTAGGCTTGTCCTCGCCGAGTCTAGCACGACCCGTGGCACCGCGCAGATGGAATACGCAGTGGTGCGACCGGCTTCTTGTTGTTGTGAGAGGCACTCGCGTCCCACGTGACCACGTCAAAGGACATCATCGCGTCTCCCGTGTGTGCCCCAAGGATTCTGGGAAGTGTAGTTTAACGCACCCATATCACACCGTCCCCAGGGTTCAAGGCTGCTGTGAGACCAAAAGACGTTATTACTAAAATAGAGTAATTACATGAAGGAATTCGGTGTAATTCACTGGTGTTACCCTTGATGATATGGCGTGATTATTCTAAGATAATATGATGTTGTTCACTGATATTCCCCAATCCAGTGAGGTAGTTGAGGGAGGAAGAAATGTTAGGGAAAATACAAAATCCTTGTATGAAAATCAGATGTAGTCAGAAATTTGACCGGGTGAATAACTCAAGGAAGAGGTTAATAGTTGTTGTGTGCACAAATAGTTAGGCGTACTTAATGTACCATATTCCTCCCTGAGGAAGAAAAAAGAGAGTAACAAAGGGAAATTATCAAAATGGATCCAGAATTCCCCCTTGGTGGTGTCCCATGCCTCCGTTCTTATACGCCTGGGTAAGCCTATATTGAAGTTCTAACAAGGGAAAATGCTCACGGTAAAAAAACCTTTCTCTCACCATATGGGTAGGATCAGACAACCCTCTTCATCTTTCATGGTTCAACATTGGTCTCAGGGCAGAAGCTAAAGTCAGTTATAATGACTGCTTGAATATATTCAGAGAGACCTATGTGGGTTTTTCTAGGGTATCTAGGCCCCTATAGTTCTAAAGCCAACCCTGATACTGGAACTGGCTGATTAGTATGTTGGGGCATCAGTAGCTTTATCACGGAATCCAGAGCTATTGCCTACTCAGCGCTTGCCAAGGGATATCATCATTCAGTCCTACCAGGTGACTTTTTAATCGATATACCCATCTTTGCTCCCTCCGGAGCAGTAGATTCTGATCGTCTGCTTGGTATCTCCCTAATTGAATTTTTTCTATAACAGTCCACTCCAGATCATCTATACCATGTCCTTTTTCCTGGAAGTGGGCTGTGAGACGGGTATTGGTCTTCCCGCACCTGATGGTACTGCGATGTTCCGTGATTCTCACACGTGCCTTCCTACTTGTCATCCCTACATACATTAAATGACAAGGGCATGTGATCAAGTATATTACCCCCTGGGAATTACAGTTGGTATAAGTTCGTTGTTCCCAGAGGGTGCGGAGGCCTAGATCTATGGTTTTGGAATTACGTGTGAGATGGCAAACGCTACATGAACCACACCTCGTGTGGCCAGTCAGTTTTGGTAGACCTGGTAGTGTGTTGGTCTCCCTTACTCCCCCCAGATCCCTGGGTCTGGTGTGTACCAGGAAATCTTTTAGATTTCAGCTCCGTCGAAATGAAAAAAGAGGTGGAGGAATGTTCATTCCCCCGGTATTCAGGATTTTCCAATTATGCATTACCAGGCATTTAATATGGTGTGAGGCCGTATTGAAGGTTGACACGAAAACTGGTTTGTTCATTTCTGGTTTCCCAGTTTTCACAAGTAATGCCTCTCGGTTTGTATTGAGGGCCCTTTTCTTGACTTTTTTGATTATTTTAGGTGGTACCCTCTTTGTTGGAGTTTTTTAGTCAGTACCTCTGATTCAGCTTGGAAAGCTTCCAAATTCCAGCTTCCACCACCGCTCCCTGCGGGAGAACTTATCCGTGGGACAATTCTTCCGGATCCGGAGAAATTGTTCAGAAATAGAAGATTTCCAAGCTGAATCAGAGGTACTGACTAAAAAACTCCAACAAAGAGGGTACCACCTAAAATAATCAAAAAAGCCAAGAACAAACCGAGAGGCATTACTTGTGAAAACTGTGAAACCAGAAATGAACAAACCAGTTTTCGTGTCAACCTTCAATACGGCCTCACACCATATTAAATGCCTGGTAATGCATAATTGGAAATTCCTGAACACCGGGGGAATGAACATTCCTCCACCTCTTTTTTCATTTAGACGGAGTCGAAATCTAAAAGATTTACTGGTACACCCCAGACCCAGGGATCTGGGGGGAGTAAGGGAGACCAACACACTACCAGGTCTACCAAAACTGACTGGCCACACGAGGTGTGGATCATGTAGCGTTTGCCATCTTACACGTAATTCCAAAACCATAGATCTAGGCCTCCGCACCCCCTGGGAACAACGAACTTATACCAACTGTAATTCCCAGGGGGTAATATACTTGATCACATGCCCTTGTCATTTAATGTATGTAGGGATGACAAGTAGGAAGGCACATGTGAGAATCACGGAACATCGCAGTACCATCAGGTGCGGGAAGACCAATACCCGTCTCACAGCCCACTTCCAGGAAAAAGGACATGGTATAGATGATCTGGAGTGGCCTGTTATAGAAAAAATTCAATTATGGAGATACCAAGCAGACGATCAGAATCTACTGCTCCGGAGGGAGCAAAGCTGGGTATATCGATTAAAAAGTCACCTGGTAGGACTAAATCATGATATCCCTTGGCAAGCGCTGAGTAGGCAATAGCTCCGGATTCCGTGATAAAGCTACTGATGCCCCAACATACTAATCAGCCAGTTCCAGTATCAGCGTTGGCTTTAGAACTATAGGGGCCTAGATACCCTAGAAAAACCCACATAGGTCTCTCTGAATATATTCAAGCACTCATTATAACTGACTTTAGCTTCTGCCCTGAGACCAATGTTGAACCATGAAAGATGAAGAGGGTTGTCTGATCCTACCCATATGGTGAGAGAAAAGTTTTTTTACTGTGTGCATTTTCCCTTGTTAGAACTTCAATATAGGCTTACCCAGGCGTATAAGAGCGGAGGCATGGGACACCACCAAGGGGGAATTCTGGATCCATTTTGATCATTTCCCTTTGTTACTCTCTTTTTTCTTCCTCAGGGAGGAATATGGTACATTAAGTACGCCTAACTATTTGTGCACACAACAACTATTAACCTCTTCCTTGAGTTATTCACCCGGTCAAATTTCTGACTCCATCTGATTTTCATACAAGGATTTTGTATTTTCCCTAACATTTCTTCCTCCCTCAACTACCTCAATGGATTGGGGAATATCAGTGAACAACATCATATTATCTTAGAATAATCACGACATATCATCAAGGGTAACACCAGTGAATTACACCGAATTCCTTCATGTAATTACGCTATTTTAGTAATAACGTCTTTTGGTCTCACAGCAGCCTTGAACCCTGGGGACGGTGTGATATGGGTGCGTTAAACTACACTTCCCAGAATCCTTGGGGCACACGCGGGAGACGCGATGACGTCCTTTGACGTGGTCACGTGGGACGCGAGTGCCTCTCACAACAACAAGAAGCCGGTTGCACCACTGCGTATTCCATCTACGCGGTGCCACGGGTCGTGCTAGACTCGGCGAGGACAAGCCTACAGAACGGTATCGTGGGGGCCTTACTATTACGAAGGGGGTAATCGCTTCTGGCATAAGCGGCTTTTCCTTTGCTGATGAGGGCAGTTTTGAGCGCACGATTACGAAGGGGTGAACGCCTCTGGCATAAGCGGTTTTTCACTGTTTGACGAGGGTAATTTGAGCGCACGATTGCGAGGGGGGATCGCTCCTGGCATAGGCGATTTCTCCACTCGTTAACGAGGACAACTAGAGTGGAATAGAACACAAGAGTGTTCAGATATATACGAGGGATATATACTTTTCACCTCATTGTTCCCTCTATATATTTACTTGCAGATTGTGTTCTCTGGCGTCCTGTACACCGGACACCAGTGCGAGTGTTTGTAATACATAAACTCGGTAAGTGAAACGACTGTGTGTTACACCTACAGTGGGTTAATTATAACAGTTTTGGATACTGTTGGTTTGAATTGGTTTTTGAACTGTGTTCAATGTTACTAAGTACTCGGTACTGTTGTCTGCACCGAGGCAGGTAAATGGTATAATACAAGGTATGCATGCCTTAGATATTTTAGGCTACATAGGGACTCTTGATGTTGTTGTGAAAGTAGCCTATGCACGACAATGCATTTGGGGCTTTCTAAAACTTACCAGACACACCACTTAGTGGCCCAAAACAAAATTAAGTATAATATTGAAAGTTTGAATGGGTGTATATACACAAGGGTCCTTATCTGCCCCTTCTGTTCTTCTTTCTTTGCCACAGTGATTGTTTTCCCGCACTTAAGGGGACACTCTCCATAGATTACACAGGATTGGTATGGATCAATTGGACCTACCTCCCTGTAGGGGTAATAACTTTCCTCCGGATTACGGGGGTACCCCGAGAGAAACCGAATGCGACGGTCCTGACGAAGACCGGAGTGACCATACAGGCACATCAAGAGTGGTCGAAACATGTTGACTCTGGCAGTGGTAGGAGGGAATTCTTGAGGTTCCTAATTATCTCCTGAAGGCATTTTCCCATCCTCTGTTCTCTCATTTTTTAAATCCTGGTAGAGGTGCCAAGTAACGTCTAATAAAGTTTGTTTTCTAGTTGACACCTTTAATCAGTTTTAAATCACTCCTCATACTGCACAATTTCTTTGTCGCACTTTTCGGTTTGGAAACACATGGTGTTTGCACTATTTTCACCTCATTGGATGTGTTAAGTGTTGTGTCTGTTTTAGTTAGTTTGACTATATGTTGTGTTAAGTGGAATTTATTATTTTTCCCCCTCCCTTATGCTCCGTCCTGTGTGGGGTACACCAGGGCGTATTGTAAGCAGGCCCAATGATGAAGCATGTCACATACCTCGGTATGTGAGTGAGGGCAGTTTTTCCAAATAGAGTGATTTGCCCTATTGGGGCTGGCTCTATCTTTCACCATATTAGTACATATGGTGTTATTATTTACTCTTCCCACCCCTTTTGTGTGTACACTATTGATCTCTGGGGGTTCGGGGTGGCGGAGTATAAATTGTCTTTAACCCTCGCCCCTCCTTTGTGATTATAACTGTGATTGAAAATCAGAGAGTGAGACTCACTCGCATTAGAGTTCTAAAAACTACATGGTCTAAAATAAAGATATTTAGGGATGTTGAAGCAAATCAAATGCTGTTTTCCCCCCACATCCAACAATATCTACTTCAGTGACAATATTGACAGGACCGGCCAACACATAAGCAGGTTCTATGTGATCCTACCAGTAGGGCGTGTCCTAATGTTGAAGCAGGTGTCAATTTGGAATTCATGGTCAATGAGTTGGGGTGTGCAACCCTTTAACTTTATCTCTGCAAAGCCCTTTCTGAACCTATTGATATCTGTAAGTGTTTCCAATGAGCACATATTCTGTGTTAGTGGGATTCATCTTATGCTAATAGGCCCTGGAGAACCAGGTGTGGAAGGTGGACAAGATGTCTTTCAATGAGGCAATTCATGTATATACAAAAAACTTCAGATAATGGTGGATGTAACTTGTGTGCAGGTGAATTTTGTCTTCCTTCACAATCCGTAGAAGCCCCCAGTGCTCCAAGTGCAGGTTGATAATTACTTGCGAAGGGGTTGAACTGAGATTACCTCATTTGTGCCCTGTTGTTCAGTTATGACGATACCAGGTATTACTTGAAAATGCCATCATTCCACTCATTCCAAGATACTCGAAGAGTTAAACTGTCTCTCTCCGCCCACCCAAACACTTTCAAGACATGCTGAATCATCTACAAGATCATCAAGTGGGCACCTCACTTTACTTAGTATTCAAGTATAAGACCATTGTTGACTGTACAAGACATCCAGTAGACGAAATGCCAGGCTGGAGTCCACAAAGTACAAAAAGGAGAATAATGGACACCACACATACTCCCTCTGAATCCAGTGATTTGGAACTCCCCCAGTGTCCACATTCCCCAGCCCCCATCTATCTTTCAGTTCAGAAATTAACTAATGCCCTAATCTTTAATCACAATTTTGCCACAGTGGTACAGTTCCTTTATCAGACACAGCTGAAGAGAGTCCCATTTCCACCAAGATCCTCCACATGTTCTCCATTTCTTTCTATCTCATTCACTGTGCAAATCCTGGTCTTCCTTCTTTGTACCCTTGCCCTCCCCTGCCTATTTACTTTCTCTCCGTTGTTGTATCTGTCTTCCTCTACTGCACTCTGTTGTTATGTAGCTAGGATTGTGTCTAATCTATTGCATACGTACTGCAGATTCATCACGGATAACACATACTGGATAAATGCCAATCACGTTTTTTGGACAGAATGTGGAAATGAAATTGAATTAAAACTAATGTTGATGACTTTTCACAGACCTCGACTATCCTTAGACATACCAGCCTCCTTTGACACTGCATATAAAATTACTTTACGATTAAAAAAGCCTCATTTCGACAATTTTGTCATTAAAGCAAGTACAACACAAAGTACAAATTTCATCAGAAGAGTTAATCCATCACATCACTATATTCAGAGGGATATAAAAAAATCATTTCATCAGAGTTTTAAGGATCGAAGTTCTTATCCATGATGACACCAGTAAATCACATCGAATGCACTATACCATGATTTGCAATTGTTAAAATCCAAGATTCAGAGGGGGGAAAACCTCGAAGAGTATAATTATCCATATTATAGCTCTAGAGAATCAAATAAAATAAGCAAAAACAGACACACAGTAAAACAATCGTAAATAAAAAGTAAAAATGTTAAAAGTTAATAAAACATGTTTTTAAAATGCAAGCAGATGGGAATACTGTGCAGAAATGTTCAGATAGTACCCTATAAAAAGATCAGATCGATGTTTCATTGGAGGGGAAAGGTGCAAAATTATTTTCAATTGTTACAGATTTTGATCTAATGAACCACATCCACTTTAAGAATTTGGCTAGATGAATAGCATAGCAAGGCAAAGGTTCCATCCTCAGAATTCTTAGGGTTTCACTACTTTGCCTAGTACCCAGGTTCTTACATATTGGCACTAGCCAGATCTTTCGGGGAGTAACATAGGCAGGACACACAAAGAAAACATGTAGGTACGTTTCGGCTTGTTCAGCACAATGTAAGCACTTATTGTCTCCAGATGATGACCATTTTGCAGTAAAAGATTTTAGGGGCAGGGAAGCAACTCTAAATTGGAAATAGAGTTTGGGGTCTAGGGGCTTAGATATAATATCTCAGTAAGATTTAAGATGGGACCTAGGTTTTACCTGCAAGAACCTCCCAGTCAGCGTGATACTCTCCCTCGTTCTATTGCTGTTTAGCCCCACCATTTCCCAATATCTTTCCTTCAACGAAGCTTTAGGTAGAGACAGCTGATCAGATGGATTCTCCCACAAATTGTCCAGGCCCATTGTGATCAGTGTCCTCTTAATATCTCTGAGACAGCCTATTTTGTGGAAGTGGTCAGCTTCTATAACATTCATAAAACCGATTGCGTAGGTGGATAGCTCAGGGGTAACCCATATTCTGCGCCAATAAAATATGGGGCGAAGCCTCGCTAGATCCGCCAATGATTGGCTTCCCACATCATTAAGCAGTGGGAGAGATGGAGTGCTTTTGGGAAGGCTAGTGATTGCACGTACAAACTTATTTTCAGTGGAGGTTAGCTATGCTAAATTCTCACACCCCCAGAGCTCCAAGCCATGGAGAACTGAAATAACTCCCTTAGCATTGTAAATCTGTAATACAGGGCTTACAGGTTTAGTCAAAGATAGATTATAGTCCTTACTAAGAGCTCACACTAGTTGTCTGTATTTTAGTGCAATTTTTTCAATGTGGGGTCTCCATTTCATCTTTTTCTCCATGGTGGCACCTAGTTACGTGAATACATCTACTTCCTCTAATGGAACACCCTTGGTGCACTCACTTTTCAACTGGGAATGGGTCAGTGATTTCCTCTTGTGTGCACCAGCGTATATAGGCAAAGTTGTCCTCATTAAGACGCACTAGGAAAGTTAGCAGGTCAGCTGACATACCAAGGTTTGGCAACACCACCCATAATTTATTGCAGGACACTAGGTCAAAAGCCAATTTTAGGTTGACAAACACTGCATACATGCTGCTTTCTCCGAGGACAACTGTTCACCAATATATATGGATGAATCTAAGGACCTAATCTATTGTGTTAATATGTGCATGAAACCCGGCCTGGTGGGGAGATAAAATGTTATTATCATTTACCCATTCCTGTACCTTTCCCAAGGCAAAGCGTGCCACCACCTTTTGGATGGAGTCGATGAGGCTAATTGGCCGATAATTCTCAGGCTGTGACTTATCCCCCTTCTTATAAACTGGTATGATCTCTGCCCCCTTCCATGAGTCAAGGGTGGGGGTGCCCTGGGCAAGGCCATTTGCTAGTAGGGTTATATACCTACACCACTTCTCCATAGCGTGTAAGAAGACATCTGCAAGAATGCTATCAATGCCCTGGGCTCTTCCTCCCGTGATTGCATTGAGGGCAACCATTACATTTGATGGTTCAAATACCAGGCCCAGCAACTGACATGGGGTAATTACTAGAGGTTCACAGATCTCAGTAGCATCAATACAATACTGAAGGAAGAAGTGTTTTACCCACGGTTCAGGGGCAACATGATTTTCTGGGGGAGGGGAATGTGCACCCCTGCCCCATTTTACAAGAGCCCAAAAAAGTTTCAAGTTACTCCTTGCACATGCTATCTTCAGTTCCTTCCTCCTTCCTTCATCCCATTCACTTTTAGCTTTTGCCTGCGCAGTTTTGTAAGCCTTCCTGTCATCCTTTATAGAGTTTGGATTTTTTGTTCTAATGGTTCCCGTGAGGGATTTACGAGCTAGGCTACATTCTTTATTGTATCAGCTCGGTTGTGTTTGGTTAAGTGGGATTTTTCTACTATAAGGTCTCTGAAAGTGAGACTGTACTTTATCAAATAAAGAAAAATAAATGGTAGTTACCAAAACTACTGGTTGGGTATTAGCTCGGAGGGCTTCCAATGCTGCAACCGCATCATCCACATCCCTACTGATGGTGAGCAGTGATTCAGGATCACTAATTATTTTGGATCATTTAAGCCTCCTCATGTCATTAGTGACCAGTAAATCTCTAGTAGATGTTAAATTAACAGGATCAACTGTTTTTTTTCCAGTAATGAGAGGCGGAAGGTAGAAGAGAGTGGATTGTGGTCACTCTCGACTCGATCTATGACAGTCATGTTATCACCACATGCCTGAGGGCGCCGCAATAGAGGAGGACGATGAGGATGAGGATGACTTCCCACCTTATGTTTCTCCTCTCCTCTATTTTATCTCTCCACAGGACCCATGTTTGAGGGATCAGAACGGCGCCTTTAACAACAGGGACTATGAAGATTCCGGAATGCCTTACATGACTTGATCACGGGCACCAATCACTGAGTGGAATGGCGCAGAGGCCACCTTCATAGGCAGCTTCCCCAGTGATGAAGGCGGCAACAACGACTGGAGCTCAAAGAAGGACTCTGCGCCCGACGTCGAGGGAAGCCCAGAAGCTGACGGAAGACCAGAGAGCCTAGCAGCGTCCTGGACAGAGACCCAACCAGCAGAGGCTAATTCCCTGTGGATCAAGACAATGAAGGAGCAGGACCCTATCCAGCACTACAGATTGTCCCACCGCACTCCAGGAGGAGCGTGGCTGTTGGAGGTATGTGCCCTTCTCCATAGTGCATTTCTCTGGGCTCCATGGACACAGACAGTCCCTGATGCAGAAGGGAGGGGATTAGAGGTTCTGCAGGGCAAAGGGGAGGCCAGGTATCTCTAAATCAGTATTTGGTACCCATGTAAAGTGCTTCAAACACGAAACTGGTGGTGGAAGCGGGTGTCTCCAAAACATCTCCTCACTCCTTATCCCTACATTACTGTTAAGAAGGGACAAAGTCATCATAAGGTCCTCTTTTCTTTTCCCAAGGGACAACCTGAGAGGCAAGCCATCCGGAAGGAACAAGCCAGACGGTCCCTTTTAAGAAGAGTACTGGAAAATAACTATACTTACTCCTTTAAAGGCAATAAAGCTGAGTTTAAAAAAGCCAAGAGTACCTACTGTTGTTTCTCAAAGTGTTGTAACGTATCTAGGGCTCTATTGTAATTTTCCCGATTCATGCCCTTATATAGGTATAACTTATCATATCCTTATATAGGCATAAGAATCGTAACCATATTTAGGCACAGCCAATGCAGTCCAAATACTACTTCCACTAAGCTCCTAGAGTACAATGAGTACTTGAAGACAACCAGCCTTCAGCAATATGGGACTTCCCCCTGCTTTAGTATTGATTTTTCCCAGAACTCCTGGAGCGTGTAAAGAACTTCGAGTTCTTAGTGACGTTATTATGTCCACCCTTACGTCAAACTCAGCATCTTCCAGGTATAAGTATACCAGCATCTGCCCTAACAAACACACAGTGGTTTGGAGCAGATCGACTAAACACTTGCCTGACGCCCTGCTGTATGCGAGTGCCGAAGGAAGCTGACACTCCCGCTGACGCACTAAGGGAGACGCTGTCTTTTCTCCTGCCGAGAAATCCATCTCCAGTGTTTCCCTGCTACCCTTGCAGGTTACTGGGAGATCGAGTCCTGAGAGAGAGATACAAGACCTCCTTCATTCTATAACCAAGGTACGGAGCTGATTAGACCCTTAGAGAATTCTTGGATAGATTCTTGGCAGAAACTATTTAACTCAAGCTACACCTTACTTACTTCTTCCCTTGTACTAGACTTAGGTTAGGTACACCGGGGTAGGCGTATTTTAGATGCACCATTCGAGTACTTTTAGTCATTATTTACCATTGTATGTATTTTATCTATTTTATGTACCTAATGGCTTAGAAACCATACAAATGCTTTTACAGTATTATTTCATAATACTCCTTTAACTGTACGCACTTTACTTCATAGCAAGTACTACGATTGTAGCAATTAACGTATCTTGCATGAGAAAGAAGACTGCTCAATAAATAACCTTTTATTGAAAACACCTGTCTCTTTATTTCTCTGCACTTCTGGTGAAACGAAGCATGCACGATTGACTGAGTGAATTAGCCATCTATTATTTCCGCGACTCTGGAGATATATTCCTTATTCTTGGGGAACAAAGTTGTCATGTTATATGGTTGTCTGAAAGTAATCCCTTCTTGTGTATTCGAGAAAGTTTCTAGTGACCTCTGAGCTAGCTGGCATTCACAATTAAGTCTAACATATTCAATAGAGACCTAGTCGACCTAAGTCCTACGTCTAAACTATTGTTTATGGTATTCCAATGCGCAGAGCCTATTGGGAATATAGGAACTACACTACATGGCGCCCAACGTTTGGTAAGGCGATAATTTAATGCTAGATACTAGAGTAACTTAGTCGTGCTTTTCAAACAGACCCCTTTTTCAGTAAAAACTCCAATAGACGTCTGGAGTGAGTAAAAGGTTAGTATCCGCCAGAACTAAATAGGATGAGAATCCTATGTATTAGTTTTTTGGTTTATTCAACGTTGAAGGATACATTGTTCTAAAATATTGTGCACCTAATCTTTGTTTCCTTGAAACTTGCTCTGCAAACTTTCTGTCAGCAAAATGACGGAGAGTGACGACGAAAGGGAGAGAGGTAGAATAGCAACTGAACTATTAGCAGAGGACACAAGTCTTTAGCAGAATGACCTGGATATAATAATCATCCCGATAAATGTAAGAAAGAGTGTAACTTACAAACTAATAAATAGTGGAGTATGATCCAGAGGTGATACAGTCATATTTGTGGTAGAGGCACATGAGTATCGGCAGACAGAGGTATTCTATTCATGGATAACTTTTCCAGCAGCAAATGCTGTAACACACGAGTTCCACTACTACAAAGCAGGGGAAACTCCAGCTGAATACGTTCCTTTCCACTAACTTACAAGGAGCATCAGCTCTGGCTTAATGGCGGCCTAAAACATCAAAATCACATTACCAGGCTCGGTCCACTAGGTACACCAGGAGCCACATGGCCGGTTCTAGCCAGCTATACACCACATCCTGACATTGAAGAAATGTCAGACAGAGAACTGTTAGTTCAACTAAAACAATTAACTAAAATACATAGTCAATTAGTCCAATATGTCATGCGGACTTTAACAGTCCAACCAGCAATGAAAATTCCACAGCACACCCCTCACCAGGGTAATACAAACAAAATTACACCACAGACTATACAATCAGTCATTGGTAAATTACCCGCAAAACGGGAACAAATTCCGTTCTGGTTGGCTCAAAAGATTAATCAAATAGAGCAGTATTCCCTGATAGTACACCTCATGAAAAACGGATATATGTCGTTACTACACATGCTTTTACAACACATGCCTTTACCACGCAACTTTTACAACGCAAGTGGTTACAACGACTTGCGTTGGCGGGCGCTGGATAGCGAATAGTTTCAGGGAATTCATTGGCTGATAAAGCCGAAAAGGCAGCTGTCCACACGGCTTCTGTAGCTACAATTAAGCGTTCTAAAAACAGAATAGACGGTGAAACGCTACTAGCAGTAACATCCTCAATGGAAGGCAACTATGCAGCGTTACCTCCAAATTATCCACTCGGAAATACATACATAATTGATGCAAACTCCGTTCCTTTTGCTCAAATCCCTGGAGTGGGGAACAGAGTAATTCCAAACAGGAAGCAGAGAGTTTTCTTGATTCAAGAAGCACACATGGGAGAGGGTCTGAGGCACCATGGGATATTAACTTCTCTAATAGAATTACAACTGAAGTACTGGTGGCCGGGAATGAGCGTGCACATTTATAAATTTGCAATGGATTGTGAAGACTGCAACAGAGATCGCAGTTATGAACTGGACCAGGTAACTGACAAAAGCACAGTCAGTCCAGCCCAGACACCTCTGCTAGATAGCAATAGACTGTCTACACGCAGACGTCTGTACGGACGGATGCGGCCCCACAACTACTAAGACAAGATTCATTTGGATGTGGCCCCAGCGCTCGGCTGACTCCAGAACTGTTATAAAAGATTTGCGAGTCTTTATCACCCCATACGCAATTGGCACTCTACATTCTGACCAGGGTCCTGCATTTAGCTCTTGGGCTTAAAAGAAGGCCATGGCCAGCTTGGGCGTTGCATTGCGGTACTCTAGTCCCTTCCATCCTGAGGGAAATGCGGTAGTGGAAAGAAAAAACCGTGACATAAAGCAATCTATAACAGCGAGGGTATTAGGTTCGGGTGATGGGTGGGTCAAACATCTAATAAGTGTTCAACGTAGTCTTAATAATCTGCCAAGAAATTCTCTGGGTGGAATCACTCCGTATGAACTTTTGTTTGGTACTAGAATGATAATCGAAGACCTCGATAGTCAGACTTCAGTGGTGGAACAAAAAACCTTTGATAACAAAGAGCGTTTGGCTGTTTTACAGGACTTAAATGAAACAAGAAGAAGTCTGAGTAACACAAAGCTAAAGCCAACGGCCACTGAAGAAAAACCACCTCTCCCAGCAAGACCTGTCTGGATTCTAAAGATAGGAGATCTGGTCAGACAAAAGATCGCGGTGAAAAAGGAATTTGGGTCTTCTTACAGAAAAGCAGTACCTGTCTTAGCAATCAGCGGCACAAGATCAGTAGTACTACCGCCCTTTGCTAGTAAAAAGGAGAACAGAGTTGTATCAATCGACCTGGTAAAACCACAACCATGTGGCCAATAATAAGTAGTAGGCCCAGTGGACTCCCAAGATGTAGCAGAAGACCAAACCTTGCTACAGTTCAAAAGGTTCAAACTGAAAGACTAATCACATTTGATAAAACTGCAGTGAATACAGAAGGACTATGCAACAAAGCCATGCAATTTGTGCCTCTTGAAACCCAAATTGCAACAGTTCGTCAAGATACACCTGTCTACAATGATGTAGCCTCGGACTATACTAATATGAAAAAGGAAGAAGCAACTACAAAGATTAATAACAATCCTGATGCGATTCAAACAATTGACAGAACTGTCTCTGGCTATTTCATAAATTTCGATGACTTTTCTGAAGATCCTGGTGAACATGAAGAAAAGCCAGCAAACAAGACACTCAAAGAAAAAATAACAGAACTCTTTCATCAGCTTGGAGAAATATATCTGATTTCACCATGGATTGTATTTTGGATTGTGCTAGGTGTACTTTTCCTCATGCTCTGGCACATTTTAGTTTTAAGCTTGGGAAGAATGATTGATGGAAAATACAGTACATTGGACACAGCAAGTCAGAACATCAACTTGGTCCTAAAGCCTCACAAGTCATCTCATGTTGAAAAAAGAGACCTGTCATCAGTAAACATCACAGCCATTCCTGTACCTGGTGGTGTAGCATGGGATGCTACTGATTACAACATCTATGGCCCGGTTGAACTCTTGAAGTATCCACATCGGTTCAAGGTTTCATTAAGTGACTTTGTCTCACCGAGCAGTTTCTCTGATGATTGGGACTTTGAGACTATTAATAATATGATGTCTGATTTAGAAATTTCAGCAAAGTTTACAAATCATGATTATTTAGAAGGTTCATCTGATTATGAAGAAATGTATTGCTTTAATCATTTTGGGCACCACTATTTGCATAAATCTGCAAATCCTAGAAATGTTTTTACTTATAATCAATGAGAACATTGTCCAACACCGCCAAAAGGCAGCTCGAAAACATTTTATGAGAAATTTCCATACTTCTCAGGGTTTAATGTCACAGTTCCAGAAACGTTTTGTTTAAAAAATGTGAATAAGACAGGAATGAAAAATATGTTAACCAATACAAAGCAGATATATTCTGCAAAATGTTATGAACAATTGTCTACATTTGGTGTTGAATTCTGGAAAGACAACATTGAAACAAAAACAATCTGGGGTTCAAAAGATTGGCAAGTACAGGGATTAGAATCATTATTCAGAGCCTGCATGATCCCAGAACAAATAATGTTCCTGAATGACACCATTCAACAAACAACCTGTCTTGGCCTAGCTAAGATAAAAGATTTAAACAACCCGTCTATACCAAAACCTATGCCTGATAGAAATAGCACTACAGATGAGGGGTTAGACGTGTCCCATATTTTACACCAAAACAGTACTATTCCTGATTGGAAAAAATGGTTGATCTGGCCCACAGACACTAATAACTGTCAAGATAGATTCCTGGACAAAACACAGGGGTTCAAACAGAACAGGCCAGACCCAAGATATTCCCAGAGACAACATCCAGGGATAATAACAACATACGGTGTAGGAAAACTATGCCTTGAATGGCTACAGAAATCCACACTACCTGAAATTAAGCAACACTTGACTTTACTTAAAGAAGGTGCTGATTTGCGAGATTTCTTATTGGAACCTTGCAAACAGCGTCAAAAACGTTTCATATACGCCGGTATATATGCTGCTTACAACAAAGCTTGGAAAATAACGCAAATTGAAACTGCTGAAAAAATACAAGAAATTGATCGTATTAATTTGGAAAAATCACTGTCTGTAGTGGACAATGGGTTAACGACTCTATCCTCCAGAATTTATTCTTTGGACAGCATTGTATCATCTGCTATTGATAAATTAGAACAGGATATGCTAATGTTACAACATGGCCAGTCCCAATTACGTTCTATTGTACAGTTAGGCTGGACGTTACAAAATCTGCGTTCAGGCTACATGCCTTGGCGTCTAATCAACACAACGTCATTATTTTCTATCTTTAACCTTACAGATAAACAAATCTCTTTGGCACAATGAGGAGCAGACTATATGGTGCTGAGCATTGAAAAACTAGAAAGATTACCATTAACAGTTTCCGAGAAACCTGTCATTGAATGGATAATACATGGTACCATAACAATACCAATAACGAGAATCCAGTTTCAATACTGCCTACAACATATACCAGCGGGCCTGTAAGAAAGGTTGGGTAAAGGATACATTAAGTTGACCTGGAATTTACCTTACACACATAGATCTTGGAGTGGGGGTAACAAAGAGGTATTTCTTAGTGGAAAAATTGTGAAAAATCACTAAGTGGTACACTTCTATGTCAAGAAATTAATTTACATGGAGCCTGTGAGGGTTCACCTAATGACCTTTCTTGCCACTTGCACGGCACTCCAGCAACACAAATAGAACCTGTTTTCAGGCAGCTTTACAACGATAGCTACGTTATGTTAAGTGACCACAGCTGTTGTGGCATGTTGCCAGGAACACCCTATCTCGTCAGTGTTACATCCAGGTTCCCTTGTTGTATGCAAGTATTGTATCCAAACAGCAAACCAGACAAGGAGGCAACGATTTGGCCTTCATTGAATATCTCTTCTATTCAAATTGATACATTAAGCAGAATGAAAGCCATTCTTTTACAAAAAAACTGTGCCTTTGACCCCGTCTAGAGAAACGTATGATCTGCAAGTTGCAAGGACCTCAGCAGAGATACATACATTATTATCAACAAATTGCCCAGTACATTTCGTAGAAATGTTAGGTCAAATTTTACACATGTCAGATACCAGTGGCATCGCACATGTATTTAAGACAATTTTTTCGGGACTGCTAGCACACTTTGAAGCAGTCCTGAGCATTTCCCCAAATTTCGTGCACTCTTTGTTCGGCGGTCTGCCTCTCATTTTTGGGACTTGTAGCAGGAATTCTATTTTTATTTCTTCTGCTCCGATATGGCAAGTCCAGTCACCAGCGATACCCAGGTTACCATGGAACAAGCAATCCAGGCACTGCGGTACCGAAATAGGATAACACAGGTTCTCGGCTTGGCTCGTCTAAGAGATCTGAATAACACATGGTTTCTAACATTCAGACCAATCTGGCAAGATTGCATCTCACCTGTTCTACTATGCCTGCTCTGCGGAGAAGAATGCGTGTAAGACATCTGTCTCTCACTCCCATCAGCAGTACCTATGGCTGTCGATACTTTGCTTGGTTCGGTAATGGCTCATGCAACGTGTTGTGCCCAGCGGCTACCAATTCTGATGACGGCATTCGTTGAGACCTCACCATTACGACTAGGTGGCGGTGAGGTACGAGATGAAAGCGGCACACAGGTACAACCTTCTGTGAACATTGCTGATCCAGATAACGCTGACGGTAATGCATCTCACATATGCACTATTTCCACTTTTTCGGAAATGGCCCAACTTTCACCTGCTGTGGTAGACAAATTCTTTGCCAGCCTATCTGAGTTAATGTTTTCTCCTAACAACGAGAATAACTCTAGAGAAACAAGCACAAAGCGTACCCTGAACTTTGATTTCGGCCTTCAGTTTTGATAAACAGAACTTCTAAAATTTGGAACTATTTTTTACTACAACAAAATTATTTTTTCTCAATACAAAAATATTTACCTTTTATGGCACAGAGTAATCTGCTTAATGTAGAACTATTCTTAGAGACAAGATTTCTATTTTTTGATACCTAGAGACAATATTTTGAAATTAGCCTCTAACACATGTACAGTATTATATAAATCTGTGGTGAAATGGTCTCGACCTTCTCTTCTGTATTAAGAGCCATTTCATAAATGTAAATTTGTGATTCATTCAACAAGTATTTCAAATGTAAAACTATACGCATTATTTGAATGATACCACTGCTTTGAAAACGTACAGTACAATACTCATTTTTCGTGTACAAACCATTTAAATGCATTTTATGTATTTTTGGGGTGGGATTGTAAACACATGCTTAGAAATATTATACCTGCTTAGTATTTAGTAAAGATGGACATTCTATGTGGAGTGGTGATGTAACGTATCTAGGGCTCTAGTGTAATTTTCCCGATTCATGCCCTTATATAGGTATAACTTATCATATCCTTATATAGGCATAAGAATCATAACCATATTTAGGCACAGCCAATGCAGTCCAAATACGGCATGGCTACTTCCACTAAGCTCCTAGAGTACAACGAGTTCTTGAAGACAACCAGCCTTCAGCAGTACAGGACTTCCCCCTGTTCAGTATTGATTTGTCCTAGAACTCCTGGAGCGTGTAAAGAACTTTGAGTTCTTAGTGACGTTATTATATCCACCCTTACGTCAAACTTGGCACCTTCCAGGTATAAATATACCAGCATCTGCCCTAGCAAACACACTGTGGTTTTGGAGCAGACCGACTAACTACTTGCCCGACGCCCTGCTGTAGGCGAGTGCCGAAGGAAGCTGACCCTCCCGCTGACGCACTGAGAGAGACGCCGTCATTTCTCCTGCCGAGAAATCCAGCTCCAATGTTTCCCTGCTACCCTTGCGGGTTACTGGGAGATCGAGTCCTGAGAGAGAGATACAAGACCTCTTTCATTCTATAACCAAGGTACGGAGCTGATTAGACCCTTAGAGAATTCTTGGATAGATTCTTGGCAGAAACTACTATTTAACTCAAGCTACACCTCACTTACTTCTTCCCTTGTACTAGACTTAGGTTAGGTACACCGGGGTAGGCGTATTTTAGATGCACCAGTTGAGTACTTTTAGTCATTATTTACTATTGTATGTATTTTGTCTATTTTATGTATATTATGGCTTAGAAACCATATAAATGCTTTTACAGTATTATTTCATAGTACTCCTTTTACTGTACGCACTTTACTTCATAGCAATTAATACGATTGTAGCAATTAACTTCTCTTGCATGAGAAAGAAGACTGCTTAATAAATAACCTTTTTATTCAAAAAGGCCAGTTTCTCTATTTCTCTGCACTTCTGGTGAAAAGAAGCATGCACGATTGACTGAGTCAAATAGCCATCTATTGTTTCCGCGACTCTCGAGATATATTCCTTATTCTTGGGGAACAAAGTTGTCATGTTATATGGTTTTCAGAAACTAATCCCTTCAGTGTATTCGAGAAAGTTTCTAGTGACCTCTGAGCTAGCTGGCATTCACAATTAAGTCTAACATATTCAATAGAGACCTGAAGGACTGGGTTATTTAGGACCCAGCGGTGCCAGGGGACAACACCTGAAGAACAGGTGTAGAGGAAGATGGAGACAGGGGGAGTTTGGAAACGGTGTAAAAGGGGGGGTACCAGGAAACACGAGCTACAGGCATCAAAGGGACGTGCCTAATGAGATGCACGGCTGAGACAATAAACCGGCACGGCGAGATGAGCCTCGAGCGGGGCCATCTGCCTTACAGTATCATCCCCCTCATCATAAAGACACTTACAATGAACATGTGTCTTCCGCAAATATCTTGGGAGTCCCAGGGTCGCGAAGCGGACAACGTCCGTTCGCTGGCTACTTGAGGGCAAGAGACAAAATGGATGCCGTATCTAAGATGGAACCCGTGGGTACAGATGAAAAACCCACGTAACAAACGAATGGTTTAAGTTAGCATAGCGAAACTGCGCACACTTACTAAACTCGTCATTTGCGGTTCGTAGATACCAGACTCGACCATATTCGTGCGAGTCGAAAACACCACTTACAATTGTCACGGAACCTCAGACGCTCCTTTTGCCCTCATGTAGGCAAGCACTAGTCAGAATCATACTCGATATTCATCAGACCATCTAGATGTTGCTGTAGCATAGCTCTGTCCAACCCAGTTCCATTGGTAACAGGCGGCTGTCTCATACACGTTGTAGCACAGAGGCCACATAAGGCAGAACCGCACTGCACACAAAGGCAACACGTGAACAGGAACGCCACAACAACTCCGATAACCATCAGAATCTTCCAACCCCAAGTCGACATCAGGCCCCAGAACCACCCAAGTAGCGTCCAATCCCCTACATCCACGTGTATGGATTCAGAGATCTTATGCAACTTTGAGATGGCTTGATAGACGGTCGGAGCGTTATCAGGAATGAAAATACAGCAGCTCGAATGGATCACCTTACATACCCCACCTCGATCTGCTAAGATCACGTCTAAAACCATACGGTTTTGTAACATCATAAGTCTATCCGCCTGAAGTTCTGTGGTGATATTACCAAGGGCACTGGCAGTAATATTAGCTGTCGATTCTACCACTCGAGTCAACTGTCTCAGGTTCCTACTATTAACCATAGGTCCCCAAAACGGGAGGAAACCCTTGAAAAAGTCTCCAGCCTCTTGACCGGCAGTATCCTCTTCGCTAATTACGCCTCTCACAACTCTAGTCTTGTGATAATCTGCATCTACAGTGAACGTCGGAGGCAACAAGTTTGCGATAAAACATGAGCCCATGAAGACAGAGGGCAACCATGCATACGCACGATCATGACAGACAAAGTAGGTACCCTTGGCAGCCAGAAACACAGGGGACGAGATCATCGGCAGCATGTAATTTTCAGTGCAAGCACTCTCTCCAAGTCGTGCTTTCGATCTTCGGCCACGACCCATTAGACAAAAATTACCAATGTGGGGTACGACCCATATCGGAGGCGAGCTTTTAAGCTGTTTATCACTCGTGAGCACACTATACTCAACCTTACTCAGGACCCTATAGGATTGTACCTCTTCCACTGGAATGAGCGACGGATCATAGATATCTCTATCTAAGTCTTCTATCGCTATAGACAGAGGCTTGTTATACGAGCCAGGGCCAAAGTAGGGAGAACGTGGCTCTCTATTGGGGTAAGAATCTAGTGCGCTTCGAAACATTGTTTGAAATGCTCGAGCGGACCCTTGGGAACTATACGGTAACACCAGATATGGAATTCCCTTATCCGTGGTATGTGGCATTAACCCACACACCCAACAATTAGTAGTGTTAACCACTAACTGGTGCTGGTGAAGGAGCTGAATAAAGGAATTGTTGCGGAATTCTGCACGTCTAGCCTGCTCGTGTTCGGGTAAGATGTGAAAAGAATGGGGAGATGCAACAGTGGTAAGTTTAGGGTCAGGAGTAGGAGTAGGTATGGCAGGAGATAAGAAACAAGACATCATGTAATACACCCCACCCGCCAATAATGCAGAAACAGTCAAAAGTAATACGAATATTTGGAACATAAAACATTTGGTACGACTAAGTTGTTGCAGCTTGAACCTTTGCGCCTGAGCTTCTTCCAAGTCCATCAGCTTTGAAAACGTCATCCCCTACGACCGTCCACAACGTTTCTTGACGCACTTCGTTCTGTGTAGCAGTAGTCAATCCCTAGGAGTTCCCAGGAACCGACGGTCTTTAACCTAGTGTCAAGACCTACTAACCAGAAGGAAGTACACGCGCGGCCCTACGGCCTTTATTCACAATTATGTGTATGCAAAGTGTCTCTCAGCTGTGGAAGCAAAAATATGAGGAACGAAACTCAATGTATATATACAAAAATAATTACAATGATACGAATGTTCAAACTGATCGTGGAAAACGGGATAATGCAGTTGTCAAGGGACAGAACAGGATCTTTTATTAGTCTTTAGTGTTGGATCGCAAAAAGTATCGAGTTTTCCCAGGACGTGTCTGTTCGTCAAACAAAGGATCCGTTGAAGAGACAGCGTCCTGCTGATCAGTTGAATGTTCTGGTCTTGAGTCTTTTGATGACAAATGTTCAACAGTGTCTTTCTGCTGCACTGAGGATTCTCCGACAGGTTGTGCGTCGCTGAAAGGTACAAACGCCGGCAATCCTTCGGATTCAGTTGATGCAATGCCTCTCCTCACCCACGAGTCTGCCGGCAACGGAATAGGGACTTTTTTCGTGTGGGTGGCATGCACCCAGTTTTTCCGCCCCTCGAGACGAACAGCAGTTCTCGTGGCAAGGAGGACCTGGTAGGGTCCAGTGAATCTTGGCTCCAGATTCTTCTTGCGCGTCACCACCCAGTCTCCGGGCTGGAGCTGGTGGCCTGGACCCTCCGTCTGCGTCGGCAAAGCTTCGTAAACCTGTTGGTGAATTAACCTCAGTTTAGCAGTCAAGTCATGAAGATAATCAATCAACATTGGGTACTCAAGATCACAGAACACACCCGGCCTAGGAACCCCCCAAACATTCGCAGGACGACCGAACACTATTTCATAGGGACTGAGCCCTACTCGGGAGTGTACGGTTGCCCTTGTTGACAGTAATGCTAAGGGTAAAGCGTCAGGCCACGAGAGACCAGTCGTAGCCTGAATCTTCGCCAGCTTCAGTTTAAGGGTGCCGTTGTACCCTTCAACCAAACCAGCTGACTGGGGATGATTGGCGCTATGGAATTTTTGATTAATTCCAAGGCCCTTACACACACTCTTCATCACACTCCCCACAAACTCACTTCCGTTATCCAACCATACAATCCGAGGCATTCCGTACCGAGGAAAGTATTCCTTCAGCAGGATTTTCGCAGTTGACAAAGTGGTGTTGTCCTTAAGAGGGTAGGCTTCGATCCATCGGGAGAATGCGCAAACCACAACTAAAACGTATTTCAAGTTATTGCATCTCTCCATATGGATGAAGTCTAGTTGGATCACCTCAAAGGGACATGAAGGGGGAGCAAAACTACCAGGAGGAGTTGGGGTTCCCTTACCAGGATTGTACAACATACATACCATACAAGTCTTAACCAAGCGTTCAGCACATTTCGTGATACCATCATTCTTCCACACAGGAGACAACAACTTACAAATACCTTTCACGCTAATATGTGCTAACCCATGTGCCATTGTCACAACAGCCAGCACATACGCATCCGGTAACATCCATCTCTTTTGTTCCGACAAATCAATCCAACAACCATTCGCATCCAACTTTCCCGTACTTTCTTTCCACTTCGTCTTTTCAGTCTCAGTGGCCTCATTCTGAATTGCTTTCACACTCTCGATAGTGTCCTCACACATACTCGACTCTGTAGGCCACCTAACCGAACTCGTCACATACATTCGAGTGCTAAGGTTCCGGGCAGTCTCCTTAGCAGTTTCATCCGCAAATGCATTACCACGACCAACATCATCCGTCACCTTACGATGCGCGCTACATTTAACAATCGCTACCTGTTTAGGCAACGTAAGTGCATCCAAAAGATCATTCACAAGCTGGTCATGCTGAATCTTCGTACCATGCGATGTCATGAAACCTCTCTCTCTCCACAATCGTCCAAAACTATGCGCGACGCCAAATGCATATTGGCTGTCGGTAAACACATTCACACGTTTCCCTTTTGCTAACACACACGCTCTAGTGAGAGCGATCAGTTCTGCAGCTTGGGCAGAATTCTGATTCAATCTTGCGGCTTCTACGACAGTATTCAAAGTTACCACAGCATACGCCGTAGTCACATCACCATTCGGCAATTTAAAACATGAACCATCCACATACAAGGTCCCATCGGGATCTTCCAAAGGTGTGTTTTTAAGGTCCACTCGACCTTTTGTTTCCTCCTCTGTCCGCAAATAACAGTCGTGTTCTGTTATTTCGTCTGACTCTGAGCTAATTGGTAACAAAGTCGCCGGATTCAGAACATTGCAACGTTTTATCTGAATGTGGCTTGCCAACAGCGTCAACTCGTACCCAGACAACCTTGCACTCGTCAAGTGCTGAGTTTTCGTACGATTCAAAAGAGTATCGACTGCATGCGGAACCATCACCGTAAGCATATTATCCATGACCAATCCTGCTGATTGTCGGATGGACACCGCAGCTGCCGCTGTTGCTCTCAAACAACTCGGCAATGCTCTAGCTACCGGGTCCAAGGTCGAGGAAAAATATGCACATGGACGTTGCTTACCACCGAAAGGTTGCGTTAAGACACTCAAAGCACAACCTTCCCTCTCGTGAACATATAGTGTGAACGGCTTACTGTAGTCAGGAGTACCTAACACAGGAGCCGAACACAATGAGTCACGCAGTTCAGAAAAACTTTTCTGACATTCTTCCGTCCATGGTAAAGGAGTTGAAACATCCTTGCACGTAAGAGCCACCAATGGTTTCGCTAGCAATGAGAAATTTGGAATCCATTGCCTGCAATACGACGTAATACCTAGAAAGGCACGCACATCTCTTTGGGTTGTTGGCACAGCCATTCGCGCAATTGCTGCAATTCTCTCTGGGGTCAACCGCCTTCCCTCCTTTGATAATAAGTGACCTAGATAGGTTACTTCTTGACAACAATATTGGAGTTTAGAAGGTGACACCTTGTGATGTAAATCGCAGAGATGTTGCAGCAACGACACCGTAGCAATTTTGCAAATGTCCTGAGTATCTGCAGCTACCAATAAGTCGTCGACGTATTGAATTAAGGCCGCACCAGCCGGCAACATGAACGCATCCAGCTGACCCTTCAAGGCTTGACTGTAAATCGATGGACTTTCACAGTAGCCCTGAGGAGCGCGTTTAAACCAGAAGCTGCGTCCACCAAGAGAGAAACCGAAAAGGTCTCTGCTCTCTTCTGCGATCGGGATGCTGAAGAACGCATTCTTCAAATCAATCACCGAAAACCAAGATGCAGAAGCTGGGATCAGGGTCAGTAGCGCCATAATGTCAGGCACAACGGGGAATTGAGGAATCACAATTTTATTTACCTCCCGTAAATCGATGACAAAACGATAAACAGGTGGTTTCGAAGGATCAGTACGTTTAAGAATGGGCAGTACAGGGCTGTTGCACACGTTTCCCCGAGTCTCTTCAATAACGTCTTTCTCGATCAGATCATAGATGACCGCTAACAGTGCTCGTTCACCGTCAAGAGAGATACGATACTGGGGAATACGTGGCAATCGCACATTAGATTTCAACTGAACAACATAGGGTGAGATGTCAAGCAGGCGAACATCATTGGGACCTGTTGCCCACAAAGACGCAGGAAGAGAACTCAATTCCGGTGGAAGCTTATCGAGAGACAAGTACATAGGAGAGACAACCTTCTCTCCCAACGTAAGCTTTACACCTGCAGGAGAACAATACAAAGTTGCATACAAACGTTTAAGCAAATCCAGGCCCAAAAGATTTTCACCACAACCAGTAGTCAAAATCAACGGAGCTTGCAGCTCACGAGGCCCAATTGTAAGGGGCAAAGGGCGTGAAACTGGATTGCTAACGGGGGCGCCAGAGAATCCAACGGAAACATTTGTTAAGCCAGACAAAGGTGCGCCAGGGAGTTTCGAATGCATAATAGAACTTTTTGCTGCACCAGTGTCCAACAGAAAAGGCTCAACGACGCCCGATGTAGCAACTGCGACGTAAGGCCCTCTCTGATCAACCGGAACTGATACCACTCCCTCTCCTTGTCTACGGCTGTCCTAGTAATTACTGTCGTCAGTTCCCTGATCGACGTAATAATCGTCTACATTGTACTGCGCAGATCGACCTTGTGATGATCCACGTTGATCAAAACAGTTATTAGAATTCGATGAGTTATCTGAACGGTCACCACGACCTCTACCGCGTGACGTCTGCTGTGAACCACCACGACCTCCTCTAGATGAATTACCGCTATTACGATCGTTTAGAACAGGACAATTGAATTTTAAATGACCCTCCTGTCTACAATAGGCACATTGATTGTACCCTAACGAAGATCTTTGGGAAGAGGAGTCATTTCGAGATTGTGATCGGTTCGATTGCGACTGCGATCTATTTTGTTGCGGAGCATTCTGATTCGAACGTGGAGGATACGCTTGCTGTAACAACACCTTAGTTTTAAGCTCTTTCGTCTTTTTATCAGCACGGTCGTTCTCTTCTTTCTCTCTATTCTCATAATATTGTGCCGTAGCCAATATTTGAGCCGAGGTAGAAACGGCCCACGCACTTTCTGAATTTTTCAATTTATTGCTCAAATCGGGCAATAAATTAGAGATAAATTTATCCACGAACAACCGTTGACCACCCTCAGTGCCCATATCCTGACCACTATGGTCGATGAATGCCTCCTCAAACCTCGTAAAGAAGTCGGAGACACTCTCGTCCTTCTTCTGTCTACAAGCTGACAATTTGTCCCAATTCACCCTCATAGCTGGCATAAGAGTTTTCATTAGCGTAATGATTCTTTGAGGAAGATCGGCAATCAACTGCTCGGGTTTAGCACCACCAGTTTGTCGACCATCCGCTGCTACAATGGCAGCCCAATCACCACCTAATTCGTTCGGATGATTTTCCTGACGAATCTTAGCCCATACCGGTTGCGGTACAACATTGCCAAACAGCATATCGATATCGGCAAGATTCATTATCGTAGCATCCACGAGCTGCGATAGTTCCTTGTAATACCCTGCAGGATTTTTGCGAGGGTCAGGCAAAGATTGCTTCACCTGTAACACTTCTGATCGTTTCCATGGGAGATGTATCCACACTCTCTGAAAGAACGGCAAGATCGCTGGGTTTGCCGCAGGATTACCTGGCATCCACACTGGTGGAACTTCTCGCATAGGAAACTGACCAGACTCATCTGACTGTCTTTCAACATCCTCAACAAACAAGGCTTGAGGTATAGGAGTGGGACGGAAAGATAGCAACCGCTCAACAGCACGTCGAACGTTGGTATCCACTATCAGTCCAGTCGAGAACTGAAGCTGTAGATCAGACAAAGCGGTCAGTACCTCATCAGGTGCATCGGCAGATATCTGATCACGAAGGACCTTACACATTTCTTCGAACACGAATCTTTGGGTTGGTATATTGAATTGACAAAACGTATCAAGTACAACACGTGGAGGGTTTCTAAGCGGATGTGTCATCCAACCCATCGCCATATTGTATAACGAAGCGCGTTCCCTGTTACCAGGAAGCTGACTACGTCTCTGAGGACCATCTGAACCAGCGGACCCAAGAACAGGTCCGAGAGAATGAAAGAAGCTAGCCGCAAGAGGAGAAGTACGATTACAAGTAGAGGGAGAAGTATAGGACACAGGACTAACAAGTGAAGGAGTAGAGACAGAAGCAACAACAGGAGTTAACAGAGCAGGAGCAGTAGCAAGAACAGGAGTATGTGGAAGCGGTGGAGCAGTAGGGATAGCAACGGGCAAAGGAGCAGGAACAGTCGGAAGAACGGGTGCGGGTTGAGGAACATGCGGAGGAACAGGTGGAAGAATAGGTGGAAGAACAGGTACAGGGGGAACCACAGGAGCTGCGGCACCCTGTACGTACGGAGGTGGCGACTTCATAAGATAGGACATTAAAGGATCCTCAACTATTTCTTCCTTCTTTTCCGACTCCGTAGGCAAAGCAGGATAGCATTTATCTATAGTCATGCGCTGTAGTCTATCAAACACTTCCTTTTCCTTAACCTCCTTGTCACGCTGAAATTGCTCTGCTTTCTTTACAATGGTAGCAACACCATCTCTCTGATTTCGTTTGGTCTGTCTGATTTCTTTCTGTCGGGCTTCTTTACGCCACAACCGAAAGGCATCAAACATGGCCGGCCTTGACTTTTTCTCGAACAATTTAGCCTCTAGATTATCTAAAATCGGGGTCTCAAAGCTACCATGAGGTGGCCAACTAAGGACACCGTCCTTCTTAGTATAGCGAATCCAATAATCCTTAAAAGTAATCGGGCCTAGCCCGTGTTTGCTGTACAGTTCATAAGTCGGAGTTCCAACCGGAGGTATCGGACACGAGTCCTCCAGTCGGGAATCCGCACCACAACGTTTGAAACAACTAAACAAAGTACTGCGACCAGGCATCTTGCACACTAGCCGAGTTTCACAAACGTCAAGGGTTACGGGATTTACCAAGTCCCCGCAAAAAGCAAAAACCCTCGGTTTTTGGCGGCTGCAGTCGTCAAACAACACAAAGTACCAAGAACCACAAATGCAATGGAACCATGCAACCACTAAGCAACCACAACCAAGAACTCTGGGAGCGACCCACAAATACTTAACTCAAAGATCGATGGCGTCACCAGGAAGGCCCGTCAATCGTCTCGCTCTACCAAGATCTACGCCAGGCGCCAAAACAGGTCTACAGTCAGGGCAGCAGTCCGTCGCAGCCGTCAGGAGGTGGGAATCTTCGCGGGAAAAGTCTTCGGGCCACTTGTTTCGACAACAGGATCGATGAAGCGGAGTGCACCTTCCCTCGGAGATTTCACACGAAGTTCCTCACGATCGTCGGGCTTGGACCGGTACCACTGATGCAGCCTCACGTTGGGCGCCAACTGAAGGACTGGGTTATTTAGGACCCAGCGGTGCCAGGGGACAACACCTGAAACCTTCGTGGGTAACCTGCTCCGGCGTACGAATGACAGAGACACGGGACACTTCCTTCGGCGTCAAAGATTCAAGGTTTATTTGCTGCAGGGAAACACAGAAATCACAGAAGTACAACGAGTGTAGTTCGGGGAGACTGCTTCAAATTGGTTCTGTGGATCGCTCCTTTTATGCAGAATTCTCCCATAGGTTTGCATAGCACACAAAAGTTTACGACCCGGTTCCCATAATCATCCCCGAGAGGGGTCGCTTTGGTCACTTTGATACACACAAGGTCCGGAACATAAGTGCGGAAACATTTGGCGGTTCTCAACTGTAAAAACCCATCTTCCCACCATTAGTACATTCCAATCGGCAGTAAAACAGATCGGAGAAGGAACAAGAACAGGTGTAGAGGAAGATGGAGACAGTGGGGAGTTTAGAAAGGGTGTAAAAGGGGAGGTACCAGGAAACACGAGCTACAGGCATCAAAGGGACGCGCCTAATGAGATGCACGGCTGAGACAATAGTCCGGCACGGCAAGATGGGCCTCGAGCGGGGCCATCTGCCTTACAGTATCATCCCCCTCGTCATAAAGACACTCACAATGAACATGTGTCTTCCGCAAATATCTTGGGAGTCCCAGGGTCGCGAAGCGGACAACGTCCGTTCGCTGGCTACTTGAGGGCAAGAGACAAAATGGATGCCGTATCTAAGATGGAACCCGTGGGTACCGATGAAAAACCCACGTAACAAACGAACGGTTTAAGTTAGCACAGCGAAACTGCGCACACTTACTAAACTCGTCATTTGCGGTTCGTAGATACCAGACTCGACCATATTCGTGCGAGTCGAAAACACCACTTACAATTGTCATGGAACCTCAGACCTAGTCGACCTAAGTCCTATGTCTAAACTATTGTTTATGTTATTCCAATGCGCAGAGCATATTGGGAATATAGGAACTACACTACAAAAGTGCCACTCATATCAATAAGGGTATGCTATAGATTTAGGTCAATGAGGAGGTAATCAAAGCGACTACTGTGGTGCCCATTATTAAATGTGCTAGCCCCTTTTCTATCGGAAGAAGTTCTGCCATTAGCCCCCCAACCTCCTCTTTCTAGACAGAATGCCTTCAGTTGGATACCTGCTTCTGTTCATCGTTTTACTGGGGCTAACTCTAGTTTGGGTATGATCCAAGCGGCATCTTCATCCACTGAAAAGTCGCTATCTTTGCTATCCAGTGGCTCAAAGGTAGTGTTAAAGTTACCTGCTATTATGACTGAAGATTCACCTACTTTTGTGCCCAGGAGCTTATCTAATGCCTCTACAGTCTCTGATTGCCTCCCGCCTGTAACCTCTCTCACATACATGTCATAAATATCAATGCTGCCAAAGGGACCGTTCATCAGTCGAAAGGTAAGGATGTCAGGGCTCCCTGTTGGGAGCTCCCGGACCGAGAGACCGATAACTTGGCGAATCCAGGTCATTAACCCACACGAAGGGTGGCCTTTGCTTCCAGTAAAGGCAGGGGCATAACAATTTAAATATCCGGGACAAAAGAACAGAGTAACTGACCATATTTCCTGAAAGAGGCAAATATCATGTTGTTCTACGAAGTTAATCCAGTTCTCTGAAACAGTCTTATGCTTAAGCCCTGCAGTGTTCCATGACATAAAAGATGTTAGGTGTAATACAGATGAAGCTGCATGTTGGATAACAACCCTGTTAGCTGTCTTCCCCACTAAGGGTCTCCCTGCTAAGTGTCCTCTGGGGCTGCCCTAAGGTAAATTGCTAGTTTGTTCGGAGTTGGGGACTGTACTTGATATCGTTTGCTGTCATGGCCGGTGGAAATGCCTCCTCTATTGCACAAGAAGTGGTGTTTAGTAGTCAGTCAATTTCCCATAGTAGAGATGACCTAGTGCCAGCAGGATAGGCATTGGAGGGACTAACTGATGGGACTGCCTCAGGGAGTGAATGTTTGATGCGAATGCTAGATTTAGTTAGATGGTGGGTGCGTGGAACGAATGCCACCAAACTTTCAACTAGAATGTGAGTGCTATAGCATCCCTGGAGTCTCCCCTTATCAAACATATATTTGCCCCTTTAACATCTTCCCTAATAACCGATCGACAACCTCTTACTTGTCAAATATTTTGTTTTTTAGGGGCCCTGACTGAGGTTTGTGCGGTATCGGGCGATTTTACCAGAGGAGTAGGGAGGGCAGTCAGGGGGGAAAGTGCGATGTCATATGCCTGCTCCCATGTTCACAGGCCCTCTTGTGTGAGTGGCTTTCGGGGGCTCCCTTTGATTGCACAGCCCAGAATGAGATCTTCCCCCCTCCCTCTGGAATCTAGTGGCCCCCTCTGATGGACCTTTTGGCAGCTCTACTGCTGGTCTCGCACAATTTGCTCCCCCAGGATCTACTGCTAGGTTGGCAGGGGAGATACTCATTTGTTTTTTCATTTGATGAATCTCAAAGAGGGCCATAGTCAAAGCATAGGAAAGACTACTAACAAGGGTTTTTAAATCCTTAACTACCTGGGTCAGGTCCAGTAACTGGCGCCTGAGGGGCATACATGGAAGTTCTTCACCAGTAAGGGCACTGGGCATTAGACTAGAATGCTTATCTTGGTGCAGGGACACCACTAGAATAATGGGTGGAAGCTCTAAGCCAAAGAATCTCAATAGGTAAGCCAGTCTACCTGCTCTCGTCCATTGCACAGCCGACCGGGCTATTCTGAGTAACCTCGAGGACAGGATGAACCTGGGCCTGTAGCACAGTAAACCTATTACTACACTGGAAGTCTTTTGAGAGCGACAGGGCAATATTATCACAGGGAGTTAGGTTGGGAGGAAGCATAGTTGGAGTTGTCTGCAGTGTGCCTGAATTTGAATTCAAGACCTTCTTAAACATGATAGGTACCCTCCTAATATCGGCATGAATCCCAGAGTCAGAGGGGTTAGTCAATTCTGATGTGTTGCTCGCACTAGCTGGGCCAATTAGGACCTCACAATCTGATATTAGGCTATCTATGTGCTCAAAGACTCCTTTCTTGCCAACTGGACTACCTCTTGCAGCTTTCTTTTTTGGTTTCCTTTTATGAACTTCACCCAGTCCAACCTCTGCGGCTTTCCTTTTCCCCATAATATTGAACTACCAACAGGTATTTCAAGTTCAAGCAAATAGAAGGACCTTATGTTCGTCTAGTCAATGAAGACCCGTTTGGACTGGGCTTTTCTGGGGAACAGAAATAATGCAGCAGCCAGGTCCCCTTCCACGTGCAACTCTCGCTCCACTTGGGACAATCAGGTACGCACTAAGCCAAGAGACAGGTCCCCGGCTAGCTATTGACTCACCAATTTCATCACTATTACAATGAAATCACTCTTAAGCCATGGCAATTTATGTTATTTAACATGCCCTGTTGTTCCACACTAGCCTAGCCGGACAATAAAGTGGGCCCAGCCCGGCCTCAAACGGCTGATGACAGGTGCGGACGGGCCTGCCCTTGTCCCGGGCTTGGCCCGGGCTTGGGCCGGCACGGCCCGGGCACGCCCAAACTCATCCCGTGGTGCGGGAGCCCCGAGCTCGAGCCTGGCGCACACGGATCTTGTCTGCCCTGCCTGGGCGCATGGTTTGTTGGGGGATTAAGTCTCCTGGCAGCAGCAGCAAGGTGAGGCAATGACAGGCTGAAAGTTTCCAATCTGGCAATTACCAAGTCTGAAGCAGAACTGACTGATTTTAATCAATTAAGAAATCCTCATTGAGGGGCTGAAAGCAGTAAACACAACTGATTGTTTCTCTCCCTCATCTCATGTGGCATTTCTCAAGTTTCTACCAATTTTTTTCTCTACTGTTTAACAATCTTCTCTTAATGTAACTTATCGGACAGGTAGAACAGGAACATGATACTCATATGCAGATATCTCTCATATCTACATTCATTTATGTGGTTCCAATATTATAACTTTGCTTGGTAGAATCTATCTTACCTGTAACTTTTCACCGTACCCTAGCTTTGTCTCGTTTTTCTTAACCTGCCTCCCCCATCTTTCTTTTTGTCTTCTTCCCTGCTACAGTTCCCCTCCTTGATTATATGGCATATATTCCTCTTTTCTGAAATACCCCTCTCCTGCAAAGATATGTATCACTCTTTAATGAATCATTGTTTGCCTTTCGTCCTCTCTTTCTCTTATTCTGCTCCCTCTATTGCCTGGTGCTTCAAACTTTCTCCTCATGCGGTTGTCATATAGTTTGAGTTCATCAGTGGTGCACGATGACGGGGAATAGCAGGATGAGTGCAGGCACCTAACAACTCAAGATTTCTGGGCACGTCCCCTTCCAAATGGCCACATCCTTGGCTTTCTGCTGAAATTGTTCCTTCTGCTTCTGTGTTAAAAGGCTGGGTTCTGAGGATGCCTTCCTCTTGCAGGCACTCTTTGCTGATTTCTGTGCTTATCTGATGTTAGAGCTTTGTGTAGGTTTTTTACTATTCACTCCCAATGTTTTGCAACAAGATTTGCTTTGTTTCCCAAGGCCATGAGAGTGTAGCCTAATTTCCAGCATGAGTACCTGGCCATACACACTGGGAATGATTTGACTCTGTTTATCAGTGGGCCAACATTGGTTGTAAGTGATTGGCCTGCCTGCTTATATTTCCTGTGTACCATCTCACTCACATTGACCTTAATAGATATTGGATGATGGTCAATTTCAGTTCTATGTTGGACTTTATAACTTACACATCTACCTAGCAGGTTCTTGCTTAGGAAGATGTAGTCCAATGTTGAAATATTTTTGAAAGTAGTCTTTGGTTTTCCCTTCTCAATTAAAATTTGCTAACTAAAGCTTCTAGAAAGTTTTGAGAGCAGTCCCAGTGATTTTCTCTGGTTGGCACATGTCTTGTGTGCTAAAATCTCCTGTCACTATGCACTCATGCCCCAGGTGATCATAGAGAAGAGATTTTAACAGATTGGTGATATTCCTGGCATTTACCAATTTCACATCCCTATGCAGATTTACGTACAGGCTTGCCACCATGATTGAGGTGGATGTTTCATATATTACAAGGTGATTTATTTTGAGGGAAGTTGCTCCATTCTTTTACTTTCATCTTCAGATCTAATTTCACATATAATGAGAGACTGCCCATGGGTCAAACAAACAGATTTTTCTTATGAGCTTCTGTGTAGATTGCCTGGAACCGCAGAATGTAGATGGGAATGGTTTACCACGCTTCTTGCAGGCCTAAGATGTCATTAATGTGTGTAGATATGCCATTGTATTTCCATTTTCCATTAAAGAGTTCAGGCCTGCCACTTTCAAACTTATTATCTTGATCTATGTGCCTCCTCCTCTTTCTCCATCGGTGTTAGGAATTCGACAACCCCTTTGTTAGAAGGGCTGTCCGTAACCAGGCCCAATCGGACTGTTCTGGACGTGTGAGTGCTATTGGCTCTCCAATGTGGTGTCTTTCTCCTGTGTCTCTTGTTAGTTTTATTGTGATCTTTTTTCCCAAGACGGGGATGTTATTTGCTTTATTCCTCTCAAGATAGTACTTGATGCTTTTTGTTGCATCGAGGAGTGTTGCCTCTGTGATAGAATGTAAGGGTATTTTTCCGTCACTGGCTTGTCGATAAGTATGCTCCATTCCTTTAATTGCTTGATTTCTGCAATGATATTTCAAACATTAGCGCTATCGGACAACTCAGTCAGTGTAGATTCTCTTTGACTGATCCAGGAGTAGTTCTTAAATTTCACTGAAATCAGATGCGCCGATGTGAGGTAGGAAAGAGAAGGTATATTGTTTAAGCGGTGTATATTATATGGGACCTGTTTAAGATATCCCATAGCCTTCTTGTCTTAAACTTTGGGGTGAAAATCAGAGCTACTGGTGTGGATGTCAATGGATATTCCTTCTTCTCTCCATAGTCATTGAGGTGCGGAGGATAGCCGTTCATTCTTGCATTGTCGTGGGTCTGCGGTTGGTGTAGTCTAGAGTCCTGCCTAGTCTGTAATGTCCGGACCAACCTAGTTATGCTGCTCTGTTGAATATCTATTGGGCTACTGGAGTTGGTGATAGAGCGCGCAGGTCGCACAACTCAGTTTTCCATACTCACCTGGGTCCATAAAACAACACAACTTATTGTGAGTTGAATCAAGTAACCTGTGCACTTGCTCTAATCAGTGATTTATACATTTCATTAGGACCTATACCATTGACTTACCAATCCTCATCATCGGTACCTAAAGTCCTAAGGGATCACAGGAGTTAGAAAAATAGGTAGAATAATAACATTTGCACTCGTATAATAACCGCAAACTCAGGAAAGGTTTAAAATCTTTATCTAAATTTCGTAAAAGTCTTAATCCAAATATTAAACATCAGAAATTTTTCAATCAGGAAAATAATGATCAGAATGAAAATATGCAGTGATTTTATAAAGCAGCCTTTACGCATTTGACATTAGGGTGGCAAGAGAAAAGGAAACAGTACAACGACATACCCACATTGAATATTTACCTAGAATGGTGTGAAGAACTAACCCGGGCCACGGGTCAGTCTAAAGGACCGAACCCCGAAAGTGCAGGCACCATAAAGGCAAACAGGTGCAGATCAGAATCAGGACAGGTAAAGCCAAATTGGATCAGGACAGGACCACCAAGGGCTAAGACCAGCACCCGCAGTTAAAGTTGCAACGCCTGCGTTACTCCCTCTCTGCAGCTAACAGCCAGAACCCGGTAAGAGTTATTGTTTCCTCCGACAAAGTGCTTCGCCAGCACTTCAGCTCTCAAACCCCGATCTGGGTTTCGAACCTTCTGACAGAGGGCTCCGCCAGCACCTCTGCTTTTGATCACCTATTGAGTGCGTTGGGTCAGTGACAGGTCAGCTACTCGGACAAGTCGGACAAATTAATTAGCTAAACCTACTCTAGTTATACTATTTTCCAGGTCAGTGTACCACCCCCCACTGTTGCAAGTGTAAGGATCCCCAATTTTGATTGGCCAAAAGACGGGAAGATGTCATCACACCATACTAAAATGAAACTTTTCCCTAGAAATTTTAATTTTACGTTCCTGCCCATCAATTTTATTTTCCCATGCATGTTTTACTCCACCCAGCAGTGAATGTATCAATGTCGGTTACAAAGCAGTACATTTAACAATTTTGCTTCCTCTGTAGAGTTCAGGAGGTGAAGTTCCCAGGCGCATCTTGGTCAAGACTGTCCCTGGCACTCATTCAATGCCATGACTTGATGGTTTTCAGACTCTGGTGCGCAGGCTCAAAGGTTTCAATATGAGTGCAGTGGTTTTCAAAATGGAGTATCGGGTACATTTCAGGCTCAGAAGCCTGATTACATGAAAGAATAGAAAAGAAACAGTTTAAGAACAAGACTAAATTAACTCACTGTATACCACTTATCTCTACTCTATTCCCATTACTTTATATTTAACTATTGCTTTAGAGTTAAGCATAACGAACAGCTTGGCAAAAGCAGCGGTGCAAGCTTCTTGCATGTGAGGACATAGAACAGCCATCTTAGTTCTAGTGCGCAGAAGCAAAAGATTCACTCCAAAGCAGAAAGTACGTCATGTCACATGAGTGTGACAGACGCATGCGCAATAAGAAAACCCGCGCAGCAGCGGCCATTTTAATGCAAGCGGATTATCATTAGTAAAAGCACATATGCAAGCTTCTCCTAGATGTCATGTAATGCAATATTAATAGGACAAAACATGTTGATTAGTACATTAACGTTATGTCGAGAGGACTGAATAAGCAAGGCACATTACGTGCGAATCCTTGCTCCATCAATCCCCTCTTTGATGATATTTTATATCATCACCAATTAATGAAACAGATGCCAACTTTTCACATTTCACCCATCTCAATTTCTTCAAACTTTCTTCTAGGATTTTTCTCATTATTTAATTGAAAGGTTTTCATTTTCTTATATATTTTCCCATTTAATTCTTCGAGTTCCATTTCATTCCAGTTTCTTTTCTTTCCTCTTTCATTTATTGTATATCTTTTTCTGTTTTTACGACATTTGCAACAAATCATTTTTCCTAAAAATTAGTAGGCCTATTTCCACCATTGGCATCAGTATTCTAGCTACAAACCTTTTTCCTACATTAGAAAACCAACTACCTATAGAAGAGATACCATCAGTAAGTCTCTTCCATGAACTATCAACCTACAGTGGTTTAAGCTATTTTTCCAAATTAGAATATTTCTTACATACATTTTAATTTCAACACTTTTGTCAGGTATGTAAGTGCAACAATGTTGCGCTTTCAACATTCTACAGACTCTGCTCTCTTTTGCTAATAATGTATCAAGAGCAAGTTGATTTTGTAAAAACATTGATCTGATCGCAACCAATTCGGTATAGACCATTAAGAACCCTCCAGCAGTATCAGTCGATAACCGATCCACTACTTTTGACAATTTGCAAATTCTTTGCGTATTCAGAGCCACTCCCACTGTAGGAAACAATGCACTAAATATATCACCTACTATTTCTCCAAAACTAGCTCTTTTGCTACGTATTAATCCATTAGTTTCTTCATTGTTTCCAGTGATTTTGTTTACATGATATATCTTTGGGAATACTATTCCAAAATAACAGCTCCCATACCAATGATCTGGCAGTTTGTAATAAGCCTTGTTTCTGCATATAAAATAAATTCCCAGAAACACAGGTTCAGTTCCATCTTTGAAACCCCAACCCCCAATTACCTTATAATTGTGTTCACATTCACTGAAACCAATAAATATATTGTTATAATAACTAGTTCTTTCCCTGTGGAGACAGAGTTTCCCTTTCTTTTCGAACTCCAGCAACATAACAGCATGAGTCTTGCCATTTGGGGTGAACCCTATATTTTCAGCCCATTTAGGACTTTTATGATTCCTATCATTTGCTTTTCTTTGGAAATTCTCTCTCCTTTTCTCAACCATATTCAAAAATATTTTATCTTTTTCACGTAATAAGCATGTTAAATTATTCTTGTGTCCTTCAGCTATATCTATTGTACCTATAATTAGAAAGTATTCACCCATATAATGTGTTGTATCACTCTTAGTATGTACAGGTTTCAGGTTACTACGTATAGGAAGTTCTGAAAATATCACATCTGAATTAGAATAATAATACTGCAAAGGTCTTTTCTAATAGAATAAACTAGCTAAAATATTACATAAAATACCATATGTTAGCGGTAAATGGTGGTAAGGCACACCCTCGGCTACCAAAGTAGGTAACTTCATACAGACATGGCAATCTTCTATTTCCATAGCTTCTACATAGTGTACTAATAGGTTTGCAAATACATTTAAGTGAGTTCTGTTTTTAATTCCAGTATAATGTAGTCCTTCCTCATCTGATGCTTCTAAATCTGCATTCTGTTGTTTAATGCTAAGTGCTTTTTCCTGTGTATCTATTCTTCTAGGTGTATCTATCGTTTGTAGCTCATTAGTATTATTCTTCATGTCTCTACTCATTATGTAAGGAATAGCTATTGTCAGTCCTAACCATACTATGAGTACTATCACTATACTACATGTGCATATTCTACGGCATGTTTTTAAAGTTTCTTTTCGGTCTTAAATTAATAGTATGATCAGCCATTTCTGACCAAGGAGACTTAACCCCTCTTTGTAGCTTTTACACAGTCTTTTAATCTATGACATTTTTCAAGTGGGTCTCACTTCTCTGTCAGTCTGACCAGCAATTAATTTGTCATCACTTTCGTCACTTATTTCTAAGTTCTCGAAATCTTCAAGTATGACGTAATTCCATTCAGGGCCTTTGAATTTTTTATTCACTCTTTTCAGTCGTGGTCTTCTCCTTCTTGATTGTACTGTAGATTGTTCCGCTTGACTTGTTATTTCATTTACTTGTTCTGGTTCTTCATTTATTGTCTTTAGACGAAATATCAGTCTTTTGACAAACCTAGGCCACTTGTCTCCTTTTCTGAGCCTTTTAGCTGGCACTGGCCTTCTTCCAGCGCTCCCTTATTTTCATTCAGTTGTGGCACATCTATTTCAATGCTGTCTTCTGTATTCCTCTCTATATCACTAGGTCCAGGTCTTATTTCTGTTTCTTCTGCCTGGTTACTAATCTGGCCTTGTTCAGGTATCTGCTGAATTTGACTTTGATTTGATTCACCTTCTTCTTCCTGAACACATTTTTCTACTCTTATCTGGCCCTGCTCAAGCTCTTCGAACCCTTGATTTTCTTCTGCCTGAGCTCGCGCCCTATTACCTATCTGTCCCTCCTCAGACACAAGAGTTCTTGGTGGAGTGTCATTTGTCTGAGTATTCTGATCTTTCCTTATGTGATCCTCCTCAGAATTACTGTTAGCTTGGATTTCTGTAATCTGAGCACGTTCGTCTAGACCTATCTCATCCTCACTTTCACTCTGACTGTCTAGATAGGTTTGACTTCTGGTTCTCACGTATTCTGCAGGTATCTCAACTACTGGAATCCAATCATCTTGACTGGTGCTTGGTTGTTCCTCTTCAGCTACTTCAGGATCAATATCTTGAGACCCCTCAGCTGTACAAACTTCAGCTTCAGTTTCATCAGGTTCAGTCTCTCTTTTTGTGTGACTTGCATGGATCCAGTGTGGAACTCCTTCGCACTTTACAGCTGTGGTGGTAACCAGGATTACTTGACATGGTTTTCCCCTCCTTGGTGCAATGCAAGAATTTTGAGTGTGTTTCTTTAACACTACCCAATCACCTAGGTTCAGGTCATGTGCTGGAGTTGCTTGTCTGGCGACAGCGCCTTCCCCAACCTGGTGAGATATAGAACGCACTTGGTAAGCCAGTTCTTTGCAGTACTCTAGTACTAAATAATCATATATATTTATCAGCGTGTGTCCTGGCACCCATGCTTGCCTCATTGCTCTTCCCATTAGTATTCATGAGGACTCAAGCCTGTGTTCCGGTCTGGAATTCTTCTGAGCCCAATTAGAACAAGTGGTAAAGCATCTGGCCACTCTAATCGGGTAGATTCATACATCTTTTACAATCTCGACTTGATTGTGCCATTCAGTTTTTCTACCACTCCAAAAGCCTCTGGGCGGTATGCACAGTGCAGCTTTTGTTTAACATTGAATGCCTCACAGATTAGGCCAATTATTTCATTATTAAAATGACAGCCTCGTTCTGATTCAATTGTTACTGGAAAACCGAACCTAGGTATGAGTTCTCTGAGTAGGAGTTTGGCTACAGTGATACTATTATTCCTACGTGTGGGGTAAGCTTCCACCCATTTTGAGAACAAACAGACAATGACAAGAATATATTTTAGTCCTCAACAAGAGGGTAACTGAATGAAATCAATTTGTAATCGTATGAAGGGACCCTCTGCCTTCCCAATCTTTCCTGGTAACACTACAGTTTTCTTTCCAGGATTCATTTGTTGACAAATTAAACATCTACGGCAAACTGCTTATGCTATGTTCCTGAATTTTGCATTGAACAATGACTGTCTGAACAAACGTATCATGGCATCTCTTCCCAAATGAGAATCTCTGTGAAACATCCTAGCCATAGGAGCAAGCATACAGTCTGGTAACACAGGCCTACCATTAAGGTAAACAATAACACCACCATCAACCCTTCTCTGACAACCTATTTTCCTCCACGCTTCCTTTTCTTTTTGTCATTTTTAATAGGAGTACCTGAAGAAGCCAGAAACTCCCTTTGCATCCAAAGCTTGCCAAAATTGTGCACAACCCCGTAATCATATTTTGCGCAATGTTTGGCTAACTGGACAGCATATCGGTTTACCAGCTTTCATTTTGTCATTTCCAGATTGGTGAGCAGCACACTTGACCACAGCCACCTCTTTTGGCAATTGGATTGCTTCCAACAAATATTTTACATAATGACCATTTTTAATAGGAGTACCTGAAGAAGGCAGAAACTCCCTTTGCATCCAGAGTTTGCCAAAATCGTGCACAACCCCGTAACCATATTGGCTGTCAGTGTGTATGGTTACTTTCCAATTTTTCCCAAATTTGCAGGCTTTTGTTAATGCAACCAATTCAGCTACTTGTGGAGACTTGACTCCAGGTAAATAGGATGCTTCAACTGGACCCCCCAAAGTACATACTGCATAGGCAGCACTCAAACCTCCTTCCTCATGTCTCATGCATGAGCCATCTACAAATAGTTCATATTCAGAATCAATTAATGGCTCTTCTCTTATGTCTGGACGTGGTTTTGTACTGTATTCAGTCAGGTCGATACAATCATGTTCGACTTCTCCCTTCACTTCTGCAAAGTGTTAATCAGGTAGCAGTGTTGCTGGGTTCAGAATATTACACCTGGCAATGGTGACTTTTACTGCACCTACAATAATTCGCTCGTACTTAGTCAGCCGACTAGGAGTAAGGTACTGACTCTTGGTCCTTGTTAACAAAATCACAACTGCATATGGAACATACACTGTCACTGGATGTCACATAATAATGGACTCTCTTTGCTCAAGGCTCATGCAGGTTGCAGCTACTGCTTTCAGGCATCCTGGCAATGCAGATGCCACTGGGTCTAGTGTGGAAGAAAAATATGCCACAGGACGTCTCATCAGACCGTGAGTTTGAGTCAAAACTGAAAGTGCACAATTATCTCCTGTATCACAGAATAGTGCAAAATGTTTTGAATAGTCAGGCATCCCTAATGCTGGAGTTGTACACAGACATTCTCGTAGTTTCAAGAAAGCAGTCATGCTTTCGTCATCCCATTCTACCGAGTCTTTTGCTCTTTTCTTTGTTATTTGTATCAATGGTTTTGCTAAGACTGCAAATCCCACAATCCATTGCCTGTGATAACCTACAACTCCAAGAAACAGTCTGATCTCTTTCTGAGTTTGAGGTAGATTCATGTTTTTGATTATTCTGATTCTTTCTGAGGTAACCCTTCTGACACCTCTTTCTATCTGGTGCCCCAGATATTTCACTGACGTGGTACAAAACTGTAATTTCTCAGGTGACACTTTATGCCCTCCTTCACCCAAATGATTCAACAAGGCAATGGTATCAACAACACAGTTGTTTCGAGTTTTAGATGCCACCAATAGGTCGTTTATATACTGGACCAGGACTGACTGTCCGGGCAGTACCAGTGATTCAAGGTACTTTTTCAATATCTGATTAAAGATCGATGTACTCTCTGTATACCCCTGAGGAACGCAGTTCCAGATGTACACATGACTGTCGAATTCAAAAGAAAAAAGAAATTTGCTGTCTGGGTGCAATGGAATCGAGAAAAATGCGTGACACAAATCTATCACGGTACACCATTCAGCCTCCCACGGTATCTGATACAGAATCACTGCAGGATTTGGCACAACTGGACAGCATGGGACAACAATTTTATTATTATTCGCAGGTCTTGTACTTCTCACTTGGTTTCTTTATGCCAATTATGGGCGAATTACATGGACTGCTCATTATTTCTTTTAAAATGCTTGTTTCAACCAACCGCTTTATTTCTGCTGCACCTCCTACTTTTATTTCTTGGCTCATTTTGTATTGTCGAATATTTGGGTAAACTGCACCTTCCTTTACTGTCACTTTTATTGGATCGACATTTGCCATTAATCCTACATCTTTTCCGGTAAAATCCCATACATTATGATTTACAGTGTGTTGTAATTCTTCTGGTATGTCTTCTACAGTTAACTTTGTATTCTCCGTTTCTTGTTTTGCTATTATTAGTTTATAGATTCCGTCTTCATCTGGGGTTTGACGACCCCGTGAGCAACAGAACAAAGAGCAAGGCGGGTCCCAGCAGTGCGAGACCCTAGTCACCAACCTATCGTCAAGACCTCTAACACCTACGGAAGAAGGTGTCCTGAATAAAGGACTTGGTTTTGTTCCAACAGCTCGATTGGACAAATTCCAATTACACTGTGAGCTAGCGGGTTTCTTTAGAAAATTGCGACTTAAAGCATTCTTTGAGAAACAAGGTCCACCAAGAGAAAGCGAAGTGGAAAATGAAAGCGGATTAAGGATAAAATCGACCTTTATGCCTCCACCACATACTACCCCAGTTGAATTGATTGCCTTTGAACAAGCTGTTTTTAATGATGTTGAAAAAATGCAGACTCCCTCACAATTTCAAAACATGAGCAGAGCCGAAAGTACAGCACTTAAAGAACTACGTACCTGTGGAACCACTATAATAAAACCAGCTGACAAAGGCGGGGGACTGGTAGTTATGGACATAACATCCTATCGCGAGGAATGTATTCGACTCCTCAATGATACCAAGAACTATCAGATCCTAAATACAGATCCCACTGAGGACCTGAGAGCAGAAATACATCAATTGGTCGAAACTGCAGAATCTTCTGGCGGAATATCAAAACAAGAAGCAGACTACCTATGCACCACTGAAGGAAAAATCCCCTATTTCTATATCTTACCAAAGATGCATAAGGGCAGACTACCCCCTCCAGGGCGTCCAATCGTGTCTGGGATTGGCTCCTTGTTAGAACCTTTGTCAAGATTCTGTGACTTTTTCCTGAAAACTATTGTTCAAAACACAGACACTTATTTGCAAGATACTAAGAGCCTACTAAACCTGCTACAGAGCCTGGAGGTTGATGATCATACTATCCTACTAAGCTTTGATATAGAGAGTCTGTACACCAGTATACCCCAAGACGACACCATAAAAGTCCTTGGCGAAACCCTGGAGAATGCAGACTGGCCTTTTCACACACCAAAAGCCTTCATTCTAGAATGTGCCAAAATGGCACTGAAACGTAATTATTTTGAATTTGAGGGCACCTTGTACCTGCAGACTGGGGGTACTTCAATGGGCAGCGTTTTTGCCCCCAGCATAGCTGTCATGTATGTCTATGACTTTGAAAAGAAGTACATTCTGAATGAGACAAATCCTTTCCGAAGAAACCTGACCTTCTGGAGACGCTACATCGATGATGTTTTGGCAATATGGCAAGGACCCGTTGAACTTCTTGAAGAATTTATCATCTGGATAAATACATGTGATGGTAATCTCAGATTTACCCACTGTTTTGATAAGGAACGAATTGTGTTTCTGGACGTAGTCATTAAAAAAGAGGACAACCATTTGGAGACAAAAACTTATTACAAACCCACCTCTAAGAACAATCTTTTGAGATTCGAGAGTTTCCACCCGCGCCCTCTCAGGGAAAATTTACCCTATGGTCAGTTTTTAAGACTACGCAGGAATTGCAGTAAATTGTCTGACTACAAGGAACAAGCAAAGGAACTATCTGAGAAACTTAAAAATCGTGGTTATCCCAACAAGGTTGGGAATAAATGCCAAAAGAGGGCCAGGAACCAGCCAAGAGAAGTACTGCTTGAGAAAAAGAATGAGAGGAATGATGAAATACCCCTCACATGCGTGACCACATTCAACTCAATCTCTAACCAGATGACCAGAAGCATAAACAAGCACTGGTCAATTCTAAACACCGGAAACCTACACTGGGAAATACCTCTTTTCTCTTTCAAAAAATCACAGAGCCTCAAGGACACTTTGGTCAACACTAGACCAAAAATAAAGACAGTATCAACAACACAGTCTATCACAAAAACCTGGGGCCTACCAGAAGTAACCGGACACTACCGATGCGGAAACTGCAGCGTCTGTCATCTGACAAAGAACACAAAAACTCTGGATTTGGAAGATGGCAAAGTATGGAGGCAGACTTCTCACACCAACTGCAACAGCAGTAATGTAGTGTATTTAATCGAATGTACCTGCAACAAACGGTACATAGGAATGACCACTCGAAAAGTAAAGCAAAGGATCTGCGAACACCGCAGCACTATTCGCTGTAAGAAAAATGCAACCCGACTGACAGATCACTTTATTGAAAATGGTCACACACCCAATGATATGTTCTGGACCATCATTGAACAAATAACTCCTGGCCCGAATGTACAGAAACGCCTTTATGAAAAGGAGCAAAGATGGGTATACCGACTATCAACACACCTTAATGGTCTGAATGATAACATCCCTTGGGCTAGTGTGCTCTAGGTTCCCTTGTGAGACTCTAATACCTCTGTCTGTGGCCCTATTTTTTGAACACAGATAAGGTGGACAAGGCCCCCTGATAGAATTTTCCAGCACCGGTCAATGAAAGAAAAAAGAAAAATATCCCTCCGGGGGTCAGGAAAGAAAAACAAGCCCCCCTTTTTTAATCCCTTTTTTAATCACTCATTTATCCCTAAAAGCACATTAACTGCCTGCCGCTTTTTCATCCCTTAGGAGTGCATTACTATTTGCCTGTTATCTCTCCCGCGATTACGCTTCACCCATGGTCTGTCCCCTAATCACATTAACGGCTTGCCCGTAATATATATATTTTTTCTCAAACCCAATAGTAAACAAGAAACGCTACTGCGTTCCCTTGACAACCCCAAGCTGTACCTAGCGACTTTCCGTAGTTTTTGGATGCGCGCGTGACGTCACCACGCTACGGTAACCACGCCCACCTCAATTCAGATGGCGGCTGCATTTAACAGCGGCCCCGCTCGCTGATCTTCACGGGCACAAGGAGGGGGATATAGGTACATTACCTGATTTACCCACGGAAACTGTAAGTAGCTCTTGGCGTTTCCATTTCTCAGAACGCGAACTATTCACTCACGATGCTGTTTGGTACCCACGGACTACCCATGAGGGACACAGCTGACCCTTTCTATTTCTCTGTTTTCAGAATATGTTCTACTGTGGCCTCCCTTTCCCCTTTATCCCGTGCAGCAAAACAACCCCTATGTAGGAGTAAGCACGTTTTAATTTTCATTTTATGTTATATGTAATGTGTGTACTGTACTGTCGGGTATGGATCAAGTTGCAACAATAGCACGTCGGCATTCCCCTTTCACTGTTTAGGACACGAATGCTGGCTAACCACGCACTTATAATTTAAGGAAGCAAGCAATAACCTAATAATGCTCGTCCACTATTCACACTTATATTGATAGGTGTGTTAGGAGATAAACCTCTCATCTACTACGCATGTGTAATACAAGGAGGCAAGCAGTAAAATAATTAATGCTCCTTCACTACTCACCTTATTTTAATAGGTGTGTGGAGGGAAATATTTTTTTCTTCCACCAATTAGTAAATGCCCAACACTCGGTCATCACGGATTGCACCAAACTAGCTCGCAATAACTGACTGTGGGATGAATCACAGAAAGAGCGATTTCAGCCACTGCACTACGTTACAGGCTTGTAACTAGGTTTGGAGACTTATACTCTCTCTTTCTTTCACAGGTTTTTTACCATTTTTGTAACCACTTTTTGGGTTACTTTGGTTTTTTTGCCCTGTAAAACATTTTTTTACCAGGGAACGAAGGATTGCAGGTATGGCAGGGTGTTAGTGTACCCTGACCACCCATTCCTTCCTTTGATCCTGAAGAAAAGCCGGGAATTTCCATATGGCTTGAAACATGTAGACCTTGCACACATATTATAGATACATCTGGTCAAATTAAAACCTTTATTGTATCGACACATACACTGTTTTTACTATTGTCCAGTAGACTTAAGAATAAAATTTTCACACATAAGCCATACCAGGACAATTTTTAACTCACTTACTTCCTTTTTTTGCATTCATCACTCACATACCCGCTCCACTGTATTCCAGGTGTCGCAGCACATCTTGATGGCACTCGGCTGTCAAGGTGGCCCCGATGATGAAGCATGTCACCGACCAGGTCGGTGAGTGAGGGGTTCCTTAAAAACAAAGAAGGACTTCTTCTTTATACTCATTAGGACTCTATCCCACCAAAATCGCTCCTTGAGCGTTGTACATGGTGGTACTCCTCCTTTTTGTTATATATTTACCTTTTCCAGGGGATTAGGAGTACTCTCCCGACCACTTAGGTGGATAAAATCCCTTTACTCTCCATATTTGTTTATAATATATGTTTGAATTTCTACACCACTTGGGGTACAAAAGATGGTGCAATTCATTCTGCCTAACAAGTTCACTGGACTTTAATCACACACAACAAATCTGTGCATTTCTTTAAAATTGCCTATTCTAACTTCCATTGGTTCTGTAACTGGGGTACTAATTTGTTTATTAGAAATGCACACTACTTGGATCGCTTCTCCCAAGAGGGGTAGGTTTAGAACGTCTGCTGTTCTCACGGTAGAACGGGTAGCACCAGTGTCCAATAGAAAGGTGACTTAATTTCCTTCAACCTTTCCTTCTATGTATGGACCTGACTGGTCTACCGGCAAGGAGGCGCCAAGTACGCACTCCTTGTCCTCCCCTCTCAGGCACCATCAGTATGTGTCCTCACTGAAAAACGTATCACTCAAAAGAAATTGTGATGTTGCTGTGTCTCGCCTTTCACTTCCCTCTCAATTTGTGGTATCTACACTCTGATGTGCTTTGCTCCTAAAATTTGGCATAGGTGCAAGGGGTAACTGGTTTTGTATTACCCGCTGCTGTTGATTCCGTGGCACCTCATTCTGCGTCTGTGAATTCAAATCATTAGTTTGCACATTACTGTTTTGCACAGCCTTACACTCGTTCTTCCAGTGCTCCAACTTGCCGCACCCGTGACAAGAAAACTTCTTTTTGGCTTCCTCTCTATTGAATTTTCCCCTTGGCTTACCCCCATTACCATCACCTTGAGTCTGGTTATTTTTCATTTGGCTCAATTGAAGTTCTTGTTGCTCTGCTAATTTTACTTGTGCCCGCATTACTTTTTCCTTTAATTTTTTTCGTTTATTGTCAAGTTTGTCTTCACAATACTTTGAATATTTAAGAATTTCATCAATCGGCTTGGCCTGCCAGCAAATTTTATGATCTTTAATCCATTGTGACATTTCTGGCCTTAATCCTAACACAAACCGATAGATGAAATGCGTCATGTCTTTCATGTCAATATTGTCCAAACCACTGTACTGTTTGAATACTTGTAACAGGTGTTCATAATATGCATGCACAGATTCATCTTTATTCTGGGTAGTTCTGTCTATTCTAGTCCAATCAGTTTCTTTTGCAGGTACCTTCCCTTTGAGGTAGAGTATTTCTTGGTTATATTTTTTCATGACTTCATCAGAAAGTGCTCCTGTCTTTGGGTCTCTAGGGTACTCATAGCTAGGCCTATCAATAGTAATTTTACATTCTGTCCACAACTTTACAGGAAAAACAATGTCAAATAATCCATCTAAATCTTTCAAAAGACATTTCCAAACCTTCACAAACCTCTCGACTTGTCTGTACCTCTCTACAGGTTTCACGCAAAGTTTGTAGTCATTTGTAAATGACAAAATATCCTGTCAGGACCATGGGACATGTACATAACCTCCACCTGGTACCTCTCTCAGGGAACATAACCGTTCCACCTTGTCAGCTTCTTTTAACACATATTCGGATGCAGTTTGTTTTGATCGGGCCTCTTCTTTTTTCTTTGCCCACCTAGTTTTCCATTTTGTTATGTCACCCCATTTCTGCAACAATGTCATAAGCTCCCTAATCTGTAACTTTCTACCTGACACATTCATATTTTCCAAATCTTTGTCAGAAAATTCAGCTCAATATGGTTTCTCTAACACTTTAAATTTGCCAATGTCAATTCCCATATTAGATGCCATATCCATTAATTGATCATGAAACACTCTTGTATTTCTAGTAATGCTTTTGCATATAAACAACAACTCATCTTCACTGAATGTATTTAATCTGTCCAATCCCACATTTCCAGCCATCATTTCTTCTAATTCGACTCTTAATTTGAATATGTCCAATACTTTTGGCTGTGACTTTGGTTTCTCTATTTCTCGTGTCCATCTCTCTATTTCTTCTGGGGTTACTACTGTGGCACTTCTTGTACCTGAGGATGTCTCCATTTGTACCTCTCTAGAATTTATAGGAGTGGTTTTCCTGACCAAGTCACTCACTGGTTCTCTTATTGGCAAAGCCATCAGGGGAATCACTGACTCACATTCACTCGCTTGATCATCAACTATTAAGCGTTCTTTCCTAGGCTGTACAACAGGTGTAGTTAGTCGGTATTTTTAGGACTAGGTTGTTTATCTCCACACAGAGGAACAACTGGGCCAAAGGTTACCGGAATTGTTAGGGCTTCAGGACTTGTATTTAGTTGGGAAATTTTCTGAATCAACTCCCTTCTTTGTTTATTGAATGCTTCTCTTTACCTGTCTTGTAATATTTTTTCTAATGAAGTCTCATGTACCACTTGTGGAATCTAAGGTGGTTTCAGGAACGGAGCATTTGGATTAACTGTGCTTGGCTCCTCATTATAAGGTGGTGGACTTTTCATTAATAAATCCTCCAAATAATCATCATCCGATTCACCACTAATCATTAAATGTTTTGTTTTTTTCAGTCCTTTTACTTCCAGTGAGTTCTTCTAAAGTTAATGCAGGATATAATCCTTCCACTAACACGGATTGTCTCCATTGTTTCATTTGTTTGTCTCTTGTCTCTTTTGGAAATCTGGGATAAAACTTACTCCAATTCCTGTTACTTCTGGGTCTATCTCATTCAAAAGCCTCAGTTTCCCATTCCTCCAATGCCTCATACTGCGTTAATCTAGGTCTGGGTTTTAATTCATTCATGTGAGTTCTCAAATTGTACAAAACTCTACCATTAAACGTACTATTTTCTGGAAATGCTAAAACACCATCATCTTTTGTGTACTCTATCTAGTTTTCTAACCACACACAAGTGTGATAGCCCCTTTCGACCATCATGTATGATGCGAGCGTATTTGGTGGTGGAATAATAATCCCTTCGCTTGTTTTAATTGCTTTATCTTTCTTGAAAAAATTCTTAATTCTTTTAATGAATGACATTTTTCTTTTCTCTCCATACATGATATAAGGTCTTCCTCTTATATACTGTTCTTGCGCAAACCCTAGATATATCCTATCAGGTCTACCTCCTACAATCGGACCTATATGCCACGTATAATTTAAATGCAAATCTTTAGGATAACTCTCAATTTGTTTACAAAATTACTTTGAATACCAGCACGTCTTTTATTTTTCAGTGACCAATCAAAATTTTTAATTAAAAATAAATCCAACCAATAGTTGCGTGGCTTTTCTCGTGAGACTAGTTCTCACGCTCCTGTACTCACCCCTCCTTTACAATTATTACCTCAGCTACACGCCTGCTGTCTCAACCAATACCAGCGCGGCTCTGAGTGACGTCAGCGCAGCTCCTCGACTGACTCCCTCCTTTTGCAAGGTAATACGAGAACTTAACTTCATTTACTTTTAATGCAGATTTTATTATTCAACAACGTAAAAACATTTGCCACTGTACCTGAGTGACTAATTCAAAGGAAAGATACATTTTTCACTTACTAGGAGTAAATCCCTTCTGCTTACTCTTCATATACTACCAGTAGATCCCTTCTGTCCACCCTCCAAGCATGCATTAGAGAACCTGCCACTCCTTCAGACTTATCCCTTCTGGGATATACTAAGGCCAAAGTTTTAACCAGCGAACCCCTTTGCTTTCAATCAAGCTCAGGAGAACCTGCTACTCCTTCCATGTGGCCCTTTCTAGGTGATATCACAACAAAAGTTTTGCTAACGAACTCTTAGCTATCTTTTATTCACACATTCACTCAGAAAATCCCTAAATAGTGCTTCCGGTTTTACCTAACCATGCACTTATTTCCTACAGGTAAGTGACCTCACTGCAGTGTGGCTTCCATTTGCCACCCACTATTCTGTCCACGGGGATTCGAGACAAAACATTAAACAGGTACCAACAAATTATTTTGGTTAATACATAAATTCAATACAGCATTAATATAATCAATGCAAAATCAGATTTGATCGATCAATAATCAGTACATAACTAACTAACTACCTATCTTTAACTAAACCCTAACCATACTGCTGCTACCAAAAGAAATACTGATAGAGCGCGCAGGTCGCCCAACACAGTTACCATACTCACCTGGGCCCATAAAACAACACAACTTATTGTGAGTTGAATCAAGTAACCTGTGCACTTTTTCTAATCAGTGATTTATAAATTTCATTAGGACCTATACCATTGACTTACCAATCCTCGTCATCGGTACCTAAAGTCCTAAGGGATCAAAGGAGTTAGAATAATAGGTAGAATAATAACATTTGCACTCGTATAATAACCACAAACTCAGGAAAGGTATAAACTCTTTATCTAAATTTCTTAAAAATTTTAATCCAAATATTAAACATCAGAAATTTTTCAATCAGGAAAATAATGATCAGAATGAAAATATGAAGTGATTTTATAAAGCAGTCTGTACGCATTTGACATTAGGGTGGGAAGAGAGAAGGAAACAGTAAAATGACATACCCACATTGAATATTTACCTAGAATGGTGTGAAGCACTAATCCTGGCCACGGGTCAGTTTAAAGGACAGAACCCCGAAAGTGTAGGCACCATAAAGGCAAGCAGGCGCAGATCAGAATCAGGACAGGTAAAGCCAAATTGGATAAGGACAGGACCACCAAGGGCTAAGACCAGCACCCGCAGTTAAAGTTGCAACGCCTGCGTTAATCCCTCTCTGCAGCTAACAGCCAGAACCCGGCAAGAGTTATCGATTTCTCCGACAAAGTGCTTTGCCAGCACTACAGCGCTCAAACCCCGATCTGGGTTTCGAACCTTCTGACAGAGGGCTCCGCCAGCACCTCTGCTCCCGATCACCTATTTAGTGCGTTGGGTCAGTGACAGGTCAGCTGTTCGGACAAGTCAGACAAACTGACTAGCTAAGCCTACTCTAGTTATACTATTTTCCAGGTCAGTGTACCTCCCCCCACTGTTGCAAGTGTAAGGATCCCCAATTTTGATTGGCCAAAAGACGGGGAGATGTCATCACACCATACTAAAATGAAACTCTTCCCTAGAAATGTTAAGTTTATGTTCCCGCCCATCAATTTTATTTTCCCATGCATGTTTTATTCCACCCAGCAGTGAATGTATCAATGTTGGTTACAAAGTAGGCCATTTAACAATTTTGCTTCCTCTGTAGAGTTCAGGAGGTGAAGTTCCCAGGTGCATCCTGGTCAAGACTGTCCCTGGCACTCATTCAATGCCATGACTTGATGGTTTTCAGACTCTGGTGCGCAGGCTCAAAGGTTTCAATATAGAGTGCAGTGGGTTTCAAAATGGAGTGTCGGGTACATTTCAGGCTCAGAAGCGTGATTACATGAAAGAATAGAAAAGAAACAGTTTTAGAACAAGACTAAATGAATGCACTGTATACCACTTATCTCCACTCTATTCCCATTACTTTATATTTAACTATTGCGTTAAAGTTAAGCAGAGCCAACAGCTTGGCAAAAGCAGCGGTGCAAGCTTCTTGGATGTGAGGGCATAGAGCAGCCATCTTAGTTCTAGTGCGCAGAAGCAAAAGATTCCCTCCAAAGCAGAAAGTACGTCATGTTAGGTGAGTTTGACAGACGCATGCGCAATACGAAAACCCGCGTAGCAGCGACCATTTTAATGCAAGCGGATTATCATTAGTAAAAGCACATGTGCAAGCTTCTCCTAGATGTCATGTAATGCAATATTATTAGGACAAAACATGTTGATTAGTACATTAAAGTTATGTCGAGAGGAATGAATACAAGCAAGTCGCATCTTTAAAGGAAAACAAGGGACCCCCTCTGGAACAATTACTTTCTGGGTCAGGAGGAAGAGGGGACAACAACAATCAAAACTATGAAAACTCTCCCTCACGACCCATTTATTTTAAGGATCCATGCTGGGGGGTGGCGTAACTAGTTAGCTAACTAGTTACGTGAGGGAGAGTTTTCATAGTTTTACAAGCAAGTCGCATTACATGTGAATGCTTGCTCCATCACTGGCTCCCTGTCCATTACAGTTTGTTGGGAGTTTGTGACACAGTTCGATGCTCATCATGGGATTCAATTTGTGGAGTTCTGGATCCCTGATGAAGGTCTTCCTCCCTGGTTGAGGTGCTCCACTGTACGACAGTCGATGTTCCCCTGGCCTGATTACAGCTAAGTGTGCTGCTGTTTGGCACATTGAAAGTTTCAGTGTGGTGGGAGCTTGTTTGCTTAGCGATGCTACCTTTGATATTGGAGTTCCCACCCTGTGAGTAATTTTTCGTCTTGGCGTTGTCTGCTATATGATGCATTGTCTGGGTATAATTTTCCTTTTTTCGTTGTGCATCCGGGTGCAAAATTGGCCCAATGCTTGCTGATGAGGATTTGCTTTCTGCCATATTTATAGGTTGTTTATCTTGTGGAGGCTGTTTGGATGAACTTTATATCACTTTCCTTTGATTGAAAGATTGGGTAGCTCTCCAAACCCTCCCAGCTGATATCATTTCCATTCTCTTCCCCATTTTCAGGGGTATTTGATGCTAGTGGTTGAATAGATATTTCTTTTTGCACATTATAAATCAGCCAATTCATTCTTTTGCTGTTTTTCAATGATTAACATACTTTTTTTTTTAACTCGAGTGAGCTGTGCCAGGGCATTTGCAACCTCTGCTATAGTCTCTCTTACCTGATTGCTTGTTGATGGCGCATTTTCTATACTCTCAGCGGAACTGGCGTTATAAAGTGCCTGATCCTCTTGTTGTTCATGCTTGATTCCCTCAGTACTCAGGTGTGTGAATATCATTTTGTTTTCTTGTTGTGTTCTATCACTAGTGTCACTTTGCCTTCCAAGACAAGTAGGCTCTTCAGGTCTGATAGGCATTTGTCCTTCTGGCCTGACATTCTACCGTTATGTTATCAGAAGTTTCCTTTTTTGAGTATTTTAAAGTAGTTTAATAATACAGATAGTAGTTCAGGCAGTGTGGTTAACTTACCAATTATGTTGTCACTTGCATTACTTGCTGCAGCAACACCACTCTTATGTTTGTTTGCCCAAAGTTCTACCTTCGAGTAGAGCATGTCCAACTTCTTATCGATTGTCATTATCTGAGCCATCATATGTGTTAGCTCTACTTGGATTTCTAGTTTGTGAGGCTGCCAATTAAGATCCTTAACTGGAGCTAATAAGTCTGAGTTTATAGTGTTTATGATGGAGTCAGGACCATCACCACTGTTTGTAATGAAACTCAGGGAGAGATCCCCTAAATTCTTGACCTAGATTCTTACCCCGGCCAGAGACCTCTGCCCCTCCCGCAGAGTGTGCGGAGATTTGCCTTCTCCGTGTTCCGTGGAGAAGGCCGGTCTCTGCACACCCCGCAGTGGAGCGGAGTTGGCCAGCCCCGCCTCAACCCTCCATTATAAAATGAAATTAAACATTATAATTTCCTTTTATAATGGAGGGGTGGGGGCGGGTTGCCTAGCGGAGTTCCACAGAGTTTTAGTTTAACTCCGTGGACCTCCGCGTAGCCCCACTATGTACACTATGCCCGGGGTTACTCGATTCCCCCCTTTGTTCTGCCTCATGCAGCTGGCATTGTATCCCATGCCGGTTAATAGTGGTGCAATAACTTGTTGGCATGGTACCCTATTGGGGTTGTCCAGGGGGGGTAGAGCAGTTCTGATTAGGCCTCCTGATTTCTGGATCATATAGAATATCATATTGATGGTTACTTGGTTGATGAACCATCACCTCCATTAAGATTTCCTGCCTTATTTGTGATTTTCCTAGACTAACTTCATGCAGGCTGTCTACCTTTAAGTTGGGTGCGCAGAGTGGCACATTTGGCCCTTGTTTATATGTAATCTGTGCCTGAACTTGTGTGGTAGCCTTTACTCTTATTTTTCCAGAATTCATAGTTGTTGAAATCTCTATGACCCCTGTCACTCCCCTGGGCATGCTTTGGTTATGAAAATTTGCAGTTTAGTTACTTTTTCACACTGCAGTCTCTGCCAGCTCCACCATCTCCACAATGATTGACTCTTCAAGGCTCGGACTCGCTCTCCTGTCTGAATTGTAGGGTGTTGGGTCATGTTGCTTTGACCCTTCTGGCCACTCTGGCTCTTACTGCATGGTACTTGCCCCCTTAGTTTCCCCATGCCTGTCCTTATCTTTGTGAAATACTTGTGTATGGGGTTTTTGGTTGTGACAAGGCCATGTTCTTGGGCCGATATGCCCTTTCTAGAGCTATACACCTGCATTCCCATCCTCAGTGTGGGACAAACCATTCACGAAAATGCTGTGAGTCTCAGACTTGCTTTGGCCAGGCATGCCTCTCTGCACCCTTTGTTGCTTCAACCCTCCTGCTATGATTTCTTCTGCCGTAGGTCTTGCTGCAGGCCATGATATAGATCTCAATTCTGTTTCTCTTTGTGACCTTCTTGACTTAGAAATGTACCTATGAGTCTCAAATAATCTGTGAGATAGTTTGCAGCTGGCGTGGAAGGTTGAGGGCTGCTGTCATGCCTTATGTGTCTGGTTTAAGGACCTTGTTTGCACAGTCAAGAGCACAGGTAAGTATCCAGGCATTTTGGTTGACATAAGTGCCCCTCAACTGGATGTTTCCACAGCACTTTGCTTGCTTTATACTTTCACATTTTAGTTATATTGGTAGATGCTGATAGGGGTGCGGCAATGGAACGATGATAAATACAAAAATAAGCAACTTGCCCAGGCTGTTCGCCATACTCAAGGCTTTATAGTCCACTTCTGCTACCAGAGGCTTGAACACACAAGCTTTTTGCCCCTTGCTACCACTACTGCTGCTACTGCTTTTTTCACTGCTAATGCCTCCCCTTCACTTATGGGCTACAAACAGGCAATGTACAGCAAAGTCAATTAGAAGGTGAGTCAATTTGCAGATCCAGGTATTAGTTCCTATGAAAGGCTTGATGGCGTTGTAGGCCTTTTCCAGTTACGTAACTGCCTAGCTTTGACTACAATCCATACGCGTGTCTGGGAATTGCTTTATACTTGTATTTCAACTAGGGACATAAACAGGCAGCTGATGCAGATAGGCCCACAGTACTCGCTGATGGAGGTTAAAGTTGATTAACGTTGAGGTTATAGGGGTGCAGTAGCAGTGACAGGCGTGTGGGCACGCTGGCCCCCTGCAACAGAATATGGGCTGCTGCTTCCGCACCATTATCAGGAGGACTGCAGCCTAATGCCTGCCCACACGCTGTCCCTCACTGTTGCCCCCAATGCAATGTGGCTCACCAACAGCTGGGAGCTTGAAAGGCACTTGCCATCCATTCTGCTTCCCGATCAGCTCTGCTGCCGACATGCAGAGAGGCAGAAAGGGGGCAGCAGCATCAACCCCCAGAGGAGCACTGGAGCACAGAAGCAGTCACCGCTGCCAATGCAACAAGTAACTGCGGCTGCAGGTATGGCTCAGACCCTTAGGCACCACAAGCAGCTGCCTAGGAGTAACCAAAGAGCAGCTAACACCACCACCCTGTGATGGCACCTGGCCACACGGCTCCGCGTGGCTCTGTCAGCTGTGCCTAAATTCTCAATTCTTTTCTCTTTGTGACCTTTCTTGACTTAGAAATGTACCTATGAGTTTCAAATAATCTGAGAGATAGTTTGCAGCTGGCGTGGAAGGTTGAGGGCTGCTGTCATGCCTTATGTGTCTGGTTTAAGTACCTTGTTTGCACCGTCAAGAGCACAGGTAAGTATCCAGGCATTTTAGTTGACATAAATGCCCCTCAACTGGATGTTTCCACAGCAATTTGCTTGCTTTATACTTTCACATTTTAGTTATATTGGTAGATGCTGATAGGGGTGGGGCAATGGAACGATGATAAATACAAAAATAAGCAACTTGCCCAGGCTGTTAGCCATACTCAAGGCTTTATAAGCCACTTCTGCTACCAGAGGCTTGAACACACAAGCTTTTTGCCCCTTGCTACCACTACTGCTGCTACTGCTTCTTTCACTGCTAATGCCTCCCCTTCACTTATGGGCTACAAACAGGCAAAGTACAGCAAAGTCAATTAGAAGGTGAGTCAATTTGCAGATCCAGGTATAAGTTCCTATGAGAGGCTTGATGGCGTTGTAGGCCTTTTCCAGTTACGTAACTGCCTAGCTTTGACTACAATCCATACGCGTGTCTGGGAATTGCTTTATACTTGTATTTCAACTAGGCACGTAAACAGGCAGCTGATGCAGATAGGCCTGCAGTACTCGCTGATGGAGGTTAAAGTCGATTAACTTTGAGGTTATAGGGGTGCAGTAGCAGTGACAGGCGTGTGGGCACGCTGGCCCCCCACAACAGAATATGGCCTGCTGCTTCCGCACCAATATCAGGAGGACTGCAGCCTAATGCCTGCCCACACGCTGTCCCTCACTGTTGCCCCAACGCAATGTGGCTCACTAACAGGTGGGAGCTGGAAAGGCACTTGCCATCCATTTTGTTTCCCTTTCAGCTCTGCTGTTGACACGCAGAGAGGCAGAAAGGGGGCAGCAGCATTACCCCCACAGGAGCACTGGAGCACAGAAGCAGTCACCGCTGCTGATGCAACAAGTAACTGCGGCTGCAGGTGTGGCACAGGCCCTTTGGCACCCCATGCAGATGCCTAGTAGTAACCAAAGAGCAGCTAACACCACCACCCTTTGCTGGCACCTGGCCACTCGGATCTGCATGCCTCTGCCAGCTGTGCCTAATTTCTCTCCCTTTTCTCTTGCTCCACACCCAACTGTTTCCATATTGAGTTAAGCATTTATATGTTGTAACTAGACTGTTGTACAGTTGTTGTAGCTCTTGAGCAGTGAGATTAGCTAAATTAGGGTATGGTGTATAACCATCTAATGCTGGCCAGGTGGCCCTTCATTACTAAGGGGGCCTGTGCATATTGGTGCAAGTACATGTGGCAGGGCGACACAGAACCAAGTGTGATGTTCCCAATGTGATAAAGGTGCTTCTATGGGCACATATGCTCTGCATTGTGCTGGTGGCGCAACAATTGTGTATTCATGAAATGTATTTGAGCATCCACAGCTGGAAAATTGACACAAGAATAAAAGACTTCAAAGCGATAGCCATCGTAGGCTTTAACAACAAAAAAAAATCACCACCTGCATTAGTAGGTCCATGGTATGTAACATGTGCATGGACAGCAGGTCTGCAATTAACTGCAATGACAATGGATGCTGGCACAGCCATAAGTAAAACAGACCAAGCCTTGGTAGTGCCATGTTGAAAATATTCTGTTCGGAAACAGAACTATGACTAGGATCACAGGATGTCAGAATATAAAAATCCCATGCCATGTCAGTACTTATGGGCCCAAATCCTACTAGCTCATAGTGTCTCGCCTGCCCTCCTAACCTTCCCAGTGTAACAGGAAAATAGGCACCCCAGAACATAACTCTCTAGTCCCCCGGGGTACCGTGGAAACAAATTGTCACCTTTCTTTTTCTCACCCCTGCTTGTCCATAATAAACCAAAGAAAGTCATAGGAAAGTTTGCAATATTTATTGAAACTATCATGCTCTATTATAGAGCAACTGTGATGCAAATTGAAAACATACACAACTTAGCATAGTAATCAGCATTACAAGGAAACTGTACATAATGAGACGCCCTATCATGGTTAATGATATATCTGCCTAAGCCTGCCCTCCCTTTTTGAGTACAGTGATATATCAGTGATCTCTGGGATTAAAACTGGACAGCATACCTGGCATTTGTACCCAGCAGGTCTGCATCTCAGGTTGCACGAAGTTGGGGCACCAGTTCCAGGACCTTTCCCTCTGCTAGAATCCTCCTCTCTGTTTTTAAAAGTGCATATCTTGGTTTATATGATAAGAAGTACTGTGATGGAAAACAGCAGCTGCACTTTTGTTGTGTCTGCATGTTAGGACATTTTGCTTTACAGAGCACAGAAATACAGGGAACAATGTTGCTTGGCCTTGCACAAAATGGTCAGGCTGAATCCCAGCAGTAGAACTTAATAACAATAAAATATGTGAAGCCTATTTCTAAAATGATATTGTGACAACAAAATAAGTGTGTTATGTGTGGCTGTGTAGCTGTGCAAAGTAAATATGGTGTACAACGTGCAGTTAGGCTAAAATAGGAAAAAACTATAGTGGGCCAAAGTAGGAACTCACTAAATTCCAATTTTCTAATGTTAGTACATCTAGCTCTTACTTTCCTAGGTTAAAGCATTGACTCTACCCTGTCTTTGGTTATAATTTGAATTCTGCTCCCCTAACTTTTTGGATATACTGTAGTCAATATTGTTAATTGCAAATATCTTTGGGACTCCTTCCAGAAACAATTGCCATATACTTTTGGGGGGTTCTTGTGATGGAGTCTTTGAATTAAGAAGAGGCTATGGGCTCAGGGAGAGGAGAAACAGGTTTATCAGAATTGAGTAGTTTTGTTTTACAAGTCCAAAGCATCATCTAGCACCCATCTCTGTATCACTGCCTCCCACGTTTGGCATTGCAATCATTCCTTCACAAATTCAACAGTCTCCTAGGAGGCAATGTGGAGATGTAAAATGCAAACACAGCTCTTATACATCTTGGGCTTCCATTCCTTCTTTCACTGGGCATATTTTTTAGCAAAGCCTACAGTCTCAGAACAGAAACCTCCAGCCAGCCCTAAGGAAAAAGGATGGGAAATTAGCAAAGAGACAGCATGATATTTGGTACTTCCATTTTTTTAAGCATTTTTGCTAAACACCGGATGCTGGTGGTTGTTTTACTGCATCATACATTCTTTTATTTTCAAAACTATCTTTATTATAGTTGTGACGGATCCCATTCCCTCACAAATATAGTTTGGACGCGCTTTTCCTGTTAAATGATTTCACATTTCTGTGACAGCACAGTTATTGTCTTATGACTTATTGTACCTTATTAACCTAAGAGTCTTTGTTTATACAATGTGGAAAGATGGGCTATGCATTATCTATTATATGTAAGGAACATCAGAGGATGCCCATGATCAATTCAATTGGGGAATATGGGCAAGCAAAAAGCACTGATGACCAGAGGAGCAAAGGATTCTGCTACTACCCTTACTCCTTCTATCACCAACTATTGGACTACAGTAACGGGAGCCATTGACTCAGAAACTGGTTTGTTCGAGGAGAGAATCTTTGCCACTATGCGGCTCTCCTTATCAATGTCTACCACCCCTATGCTCCCCTAACGAATTCTAGAGTGGGCACATCTGCTGGCGATAAGGAGTGCAGAGTGATAGCCACCTCTAGCTTTATCAGTAATGCGAGCACCAACTCTTTCAGGAGAATCAGAGGTCAAGGAAATGGTCAAGTTAATAATGCTTGTGCCACAGTGGATACATCAATAGTTACAATTGAGGAGATCTTAGAACCTCTACCTCACTTGCTTCCCCTCCCCAAAAAAGAATTAGAAGTATAAAGCAACATGTCCCTCCAAAGAGGAAGATAGTGTCCAAATGCACCTTTAAATGACATGGCAAGCTGTTCTCTCCCCACCGTTGTTCAGCAAAAAGAAAGTTCAAACTCGCCTAATTAGATCTATTAAATTCTATCATCAAAGAACATTCCAATGGATAATTCAGAAAGTTAGAGTTGTTCTTAAAGGGTTTGCGAGAGGAGTTACTTATTAAATTTGAGTACGGGATGAGAAACACTTTGACTTCTCCTGGCATATACTAGGTCCCCCCCCCACAGTTGTTACCCACAAGCAGAATAACTCTTACCCGAAACCAAGGCCCAATGATATTTTTTCCAAAGTTGCATTTGTTTTTGGGACCCCCAGCCCCTTGACTGTGAATCCATCTAGCAGTCCTCATTGTGTGGGCACAGTAGTCCCTTCACTTCCAGTACAAGCTTGCACCCTAGTAGCTGCCCACCCTCCATGCACAAGGCTAGAGTTCCATCCCTTGCTGACTTTCAACTGCCGCATTTGTCCCTGGAGGCCACACCTCCTGGTATTATTTTGGAAAAAGTCCCTCCTCTAGCAACAGCAAAAAGGAAGATGTGGATGGACCAGAAATATAAAGTAATGCATTGTATCAGGTCAAACTCAGGTTTGCGAAGGGGATCTCTCATTTGAAATGTTCACAGTAAGAAGAGTGCGCTGGGTGGGCCGAGAACCAAAGCAATTACCAAGACACAGTGTTGTCATAAACTTTAGAAATCCAGGGTTGGTGGGGAAATTACGTGCATCATTGAAACATCTGGACAGTTCTCAAGGCCAAATTAGAGCTCTTCCATTGGGCTTTTTCTATAAACCTAGACATTTAGGGGCCCATTAGGATCATGGGCGGATTGCCACTGCCCGCATGGCGGTGGCGATCCACCCCTGCCGGTCACCCATTCCCCCTGCCATATTAATATGGTGGGGGGACTTCGGTGGACGGAAAGAACGTCCGCCATTTTTTCCACCTGGTCAACACCTTGACCGTGCTGAAAAGGGTTTAATATGGTGGCGGTGTCTGTTAGACACCGCCAGCCATATTACCATGGGTGGGGTAACATTACGGAAAGGCATGCGGGAATAGACTGTGGGGGCCCATTGTGGGCCCCCAGGGACTTTGGGGAGTGCACATGGGGGGTACTTACGGTACCCCCCAGCAGTTCCATGCACATCATGGCAGGCACAGCGTGGTGCCTGCCATGTTGTGCATGGAAGTGCACAACATGCCTTCCTGGCATTGTGGCGGGCGGTGCTGAGGGCACCGCCCACCACAAAGACAGGAATGCAGGATACACCTGCCACTGTAGCAGGCGCATCCTAATTGCCCACACAGGACCCCCACCCTTATGGCGGACGGTCCCGTTTCCTGATAGGATGGTGGGCGGACAAAGTCTGCCCGCCATTCTAATGACCCCCTTAGTTTTTTGGGTCAGATGGGAGACCAAGGTACCAACTATGGTATCAGAACGGGCACCTTCGATTGCTTTGATCAATCGCTTTTCCCCTTTGAGCAGCCTGCAGAATATAGACTGATGCCTGAAGGAAGCTGGCTCTGTATATACTATACCAAAGTAAGGTATGTTGTGCTCAGAGTCCAGGTAATCTCCAGAGGTGTAGCAGAGGCTAAATTAGATCATCACTAACAGCTCTCTTTGCGGTAGTGTGGTTGAGCCATTAAGCTTATCAGTAGGGTGTGTTAAGCATTTATTGTATTCACTCAGTCAAGGACTGATTGCACACACTCAGAGACTGAATCCAGACCAATTGGGTAAGTGCAAAAAAGGTATATTTATGTTTTATTTCTAGAACCAAACAGGTGGGTAAAATGTACTTTAAATTGGAAAACATTACAAGGAAATGCAATTGGGAATGGATTTGCAATCATTACAGGTTTCTATGTACTTTCAAAACAATTTAAATTACATGGAAATTACATTTGATTACAATTGCTTTACTTTTGGTTTACACTAGCTCCTCGTGGTGATATATCCCGAGATATCACACCATGGATCCTACAATACAAAGGTAAGTACAAGTTTTTCTTGTTTAAAATACATTTACTTTTCTTCCATACAAAACACAGGTCAACACACATTTTTAGGAACAAAAACTCGTAACATTGGTTCCTATGAAGAAAAGAGTGTTAACGGTTTACAGGTACGCAAACGACATGCAAGAATGGCTTTTGGGGATTGCTGTCGCCAAACAGGGAGAACATGGCGGCCGTGAGTAAAGCGGTCGCTTGCTGAGCCGGTAATCTCTCCTGCTCTACATGGCGTTATCTCGCTAAATACCTACGGAATCCATCCATGAGGTCAGGGTGAGCTGTTCTTTAATGCCCTAAATTGCTAAATTGCTAAAAAACCCTTACCCGGTTGGAGAAGGTCGGAAAGCCGGGATGTGTCTGGCTGCCTCGGTGGACCTCTTGCACTGCTTGGTACCCACTGAAGAACGGAGGAGGGGGTGGAGACTGCTGGCGCGCTGGCTGCTCTGCGGGAGTTGTCCCCAAAGTGTGTCTGGGAGCAGAACGGGCAGAGCAGGTAGAGTCAGCACAGGAAGCTCGGCGGGTCCCGCCGCGTTCATGTTGGAGACTGCAGCAGAGGCAACAGGGAGGCTGGACAGCGAGGTCTTTGCAGAGGCGGCGACGAAGGGCAGCCTACTTCTGGCTGAAGGTTTGGCTGAAGGTCTTGTAATAAATAAAATGAGTAAACCAGCTATGGTATTGGGGGGTCAGGAGCTTAAGGGCGAAGAAGGCAAACATCAGGCTGCACCCTATTGTCTGAGGCAAAGGGGGGTTTCTGCCCCAAACAAACCAGTACTCAGTGGCACCAACTCACGGAGGCTGAATTGGGCAAGTTGGGTAAAAAAAAATCAAGACAGCTATATCCCTTAAAGCAAAGTTTGGAAAAAAGAGTAGGAAATGCAAGGCACAGAAAAAGCAGGAGTCTAGAGCAAGCTGTGTACTTAAAGACTCTACAAAAATATTTTTGCAAAGTGAGGAGTTACCCTGTGATAAGTCGGTAGAAGATACTGAGGAAATCCCTTCTCCCTATCGGGTGAATAAAGGGAAAGGTGCAAAGGGCACAAAAAGTACGTTGAAGAGAGGCTCCTTTGCTGACCCCAAAGTAAGAGTAGCCCCCTCTCTAAGGTCATACTTTAGAGTTCTACCTCAAGTTTTAGACGTTGTAAGGCAAGGGGTAGCTCTTAGGGAAAGTGGTGGTCAGCCTAGTATAGGAAAGTTGTCCCATTGTCCCATAAGTATGGCATCGGGGAGCCCCTCACCCTTGCTTAATGACAGCTCAGCCACCTTGCCCCTCTTCTGCCTCGAATTTTTTGAAGCCCACAAATTTACCAGCAGTACTCGTTGAGCCTTTGAAAGTGCCTCTGGATGTGCCTCTGGATGTGCAGCAGTCCCAGTTACAGGCTCTGGTCCTCTAGAAGGAATAGAGGTTACAGAAGGAGTAGTAGTAGGGAAGGAGCCAGTGGTTTCAGATGGACAAGGTGTGAGTGCAGATGCAGCTAACCTGGATGAAGCAGTGGAGGTTTATAAGGCGGATGACAATGAGATAAGAGGAGAGACCCCAGGAGAACTAGGGGGGAAGCCCCCTGTAGGGAGCTCTCTAGAGCTACTATTTTTCACTATGGCATCTGACATTAAAAAAGGATTTGCAGTTTCAGAGTCTAATCCGGCAGAAATCAGACTTTTTTGCGAGTCTTTGGGAAAAAAACACATTAGACTCCAGGACAACGGTGGAAGAACTCAAAACAGACTTTGGGGGTGGCTGAAGCAGATATCTCCTCACTCAGGAAGGAAGAAGCCGCACTCCGAGACGAAGTGGAGTCGTTAGAAAATCACTCCAGGCACAATAATCTGCGTCTGTTGAAAGTGGCAGAAGTAAAGAGGGGACGACCTAAAAACTTTTATTGTAAATCTCATAAAAGAAGCTGTGCAGTTTGAAGAATCCGAAGAAGAGCTAAGGCAAGACATACAGAGGATTCATAGAGACCCCTTTAGGAGGTACCCCGGTTGAACAAAACCTAGGAAAATTTTATTCAATTTTCTTACTTTTGAAATGAAAGAATACTAGCTGTCGCTCTCCCATTAAAATCGTTGAAACCGAGAGATTTTACCTTTGAGATCAAGTCGGACCTCTCACGTACCACCATGGACCGTCAATGGGAGTTGGGAAACAGAATGGAAGCCTTTAACCTCTTCGCCGCTAATGACAAGGGTAACTCGTCATGGACTTTCCATTGATTTCAATGGAAATTGCAGCAAAAGAGTAATTGTACCTTAGCGCTAAAGGGGATAAGAAATTGGGGGCAGTCGTTCAACTTAAGTTCCCAGCACAACTGAGAATTATGCATAATAACAAGATGCACAATGTCCGAACGGTGCAGGAGGCAGATGATCTCCTAGAGAATCTAAAATAACTCAAGCGGTGTTGGGATATAATGTGTGGTATCTTAAATAAATCTGTTAGGAGTTTTGAGGGGGGACTATTGGTGTAAAGAAAGTAAATCAGTTTATCTCACCATTTTATATATCGTAAATCACTTAGTTATACAAGTTATATTAGTAATGATGTTAATAAACTAAATCAGGTATTTCACCATCTCGTACATTGTAAATTAGTTAGTTGCAATAGTTACTTTAGTAATGGATGAATCAACCCTAGTTTTTCTTTAACGAAAATAGCTTGTCTATTTAGCATAGCATTAAAATGAGGTAGAGCAGGGTTTACCAGCAGGCAGAATCTGGACTAGTCCAGGTAAATGGGGGAAGGGTTCTCCAGGGGGTGCAGGGTGGGGTGTAAGGGAGGTGTGGGGTTAGCACAGGTGGGGGAGCAGGCGAGTAAAAAAGAAAAAAAAATCTCATTTGTCGTTTAACCTTAGTAAGATATGTTTTTTGCTGTTATAGGTTCGATATAGATACTTTGAAGGTTAGAGTGGAGTTAAACGGTGGCTCCTCTAATCCTCCATGAGATCGTTGCAATGTTTATCATGGAATGGGAATAGCCTCAGTGTTAAGAGTAGGAGAGAAAAAATCTACCAGTATTTGAAGGATTCACCAGCGCATATAATCATCCTGCAAGAAACCCATCTTCTTGAAGGAGTAATTATGGAAAAATGTGGGAAGTTTAGGTGGGTGGAACATTGTCTCTGTTCCGGTCAAATGTCAAATGTCAGGAGGGTCGCTATTTTGATTAAATTACAACTGGATGTTAGTCTTTTGAATACTGTGATGGATGCTGGTGTTAGATGGGTCATAGCCAAAATCTCTGCAGAAAGTATGCCCATCACAATAGTTGGGTATTATGGCCCTAATCAAGATGACCCCACCACTTTCAAAATTATTTTTTCCAATTTGTTGGGGTTTCCTGATACGATAATCTTAGCAGGGGACTTTAATATAACAATGAATCCCATATTGGATAAATCCCCAAGTAGTTTGGCCAATGCCCCGTCTAAATCTAGAGCATTTTTAAAAACTATGATGAGGCAGAATGCGCTGGTCGATATCTGGAGGGAAAGGTCAGGCACCCAAATGGGGGTGTCTTTTTACAATAAAAAATATAGACACAAATCCAGGAACGACAATATTTTAATTAGTAATGACTTAAAGGGCAATATCAAAGATATAGGCTATCTGACCCCACATGTATCAGATCATGCAGCTATTTGGATGGATCTGGATCTAGTAGGGAAAGTTCAGCAAAGGGTCTGGTCATTTGATCGTACACTCCTCTTGGACAAGGCCGAAATTGGCTACTTGTCTCAGGAGAAAAAATCCTTCCTAAACATTACCATTGGTTCAGCCGACTCTATGGTGGTTTGGGACACTTTTAAATTTTTTCTAAGGGGTCTAGTTACTAATAGGATGTCCTATAAAAACAAACAGTATAGGGAGGAAATCTCATCCACAGAAAGACAAATGAAGGAGGTGGAAAAAGATATCATTAAAGAAATTGATCAAGACCGAATTCAATTATTAACAACTAATCTGGAATCCCTGAAGGCCCGCTTAGATAGCACTGTTCAAGCTAGAATAGTTAAGAGGTGGGAGGTGAGTAAACTGGCCCACTTTGAGTACGCCGAGGGGGCAGGTAGATTGCTAGCCTGGAAGGCCAAATCTGACAGAATGCGTAATCTGATAAAACAAATAGATGACACATATGTTAATAAGCTAACAAGCAATGAAGAAGAGATGGGAAACGCCTTTCATACCTACTTTAAGGAACTATTTGACCAGGACAACAGCATGGCTATTATTTCGCAAAAGATTATCTAAATTCATTCCACCTACCTGTACTAGAAACCAGTAAATGAGAAAAACTAGAGATGGAAATTTCACAACAAAAAGTCAGGAAGGCTCTCCTTGCTTGTAAATCTGGTAAAGCCGCAGGGCCGGATGGCCTCCCAGCCGAAGTGTACAAATCACTGGATGAAGTGATAATCCCGTTTATGGCCATAGTTTTTAATAAAATTCTGGTAGAAGGGGCCAAACCACTGCCTTTGTGGGGAGAAGCAAATATCACCCTGATTTTAAAACCAGGTAAACCATCTACAAAGTGTGGGTCATATAGACCTATTTCACTTCTTAATTTCAATTACAAGGTCTTTACCAGGATCCTGGCTAACAGATTGGGTGAAGTTGCAGGAGATCTATTGCATACCGACCAGAAGGGTTTTTTAAAAGGCAGAAATCTCTCTGATCCTACGCATGATCTAATAGGTGCCATCGATTTTGCCTCTAATTTCACTCTCCCTCTAGAAGCAATGATGTTAGATGCAACAAAAGCCTACAATAGGGTTAACTGGACCTACCTTGCTGCTGTACTTGAAAAACTAAACTTTGGCCCTACATTTCCCCAAACTATACACCTTATTTACAGTGACCCGTTAGCAAGGCTGGTGATCAATGGGAAAATGACTAAATACTTAAATATTAAGAGAGGATGCAGACAGGGCTGCCCCTTCTCTCCCCTCCTCTTCAACTTGTACATAGAGCCATTTGCTCAGCGTCTTAGGGAAGAGGCATGCATTTTAGCTTTTAAGAGCGGTACATGGGAAAGCAAGGTAGCCCTATATGCTGACCACATTCTCATCCTTTTGTCAGATTTAGAGTAATCATTCCCTCTAGTCATCTGTCTAGCTGAGGAGTTTGGTTGAGTTTCCGGTAATGAAATGAACACAGATAAGACAGAGATCATGACCTGGAATCTGCCAAAGGGCCAATACAACACTAAGGATGAGTTGAGGTACCTGTGAGTTAAAATTGTACATAATCTAGATAACATAGCTAAGGAAAACCTCTCAAACATCCTTAAAGAGAGCCACAAAATAATGAGATCCTGGGTCCACCTTCCCTTAACGATCCTAGGCAGAGTAAATTTGACTAAATTACGATTTTACCCAAAGTAACATTTCTTTTTGACACTATACCATTACATTTTGACAAACAATCGATTGATAGATTCCAGCAAGCAATTAATTCATTTGTGTGGGCATATAAAGCAACCAGGATCTCCTGGAAAAAATTAAGACTCAGAAGAGAAAAGGGAGGTCTAGCTCTCCCAGATGTTCAGTATTATGCATGGGCATTTCAATGAACCCACTCGAGGATGTTGCTGAAATCTCCAGACCTTTCAGACAGATGGAAGATGTATAAAGCTATGTTAGATCAGGTAGGGCTTTCACATGAAGGCTTTCTTTTTAAATTTGGGGACAAAAGATTCTTCAAGAAAGTAAGGTTGAAGGTTTTATGGGGTGCTGCTCAAATATGGGCTAGAGTTAGAGCATTAACAGGTATGGAATACTATTCAACATTAGCCCCCTTATGGGATAGCCCGGGGGCAACAAGTTGCCTAAAAGATATGTTGGCTATACCTTTAAAAACAGCAGGGTTACATACATGGGGAGATCTAACTGAAGACGGCTCCCTCCTTTCTTGGGGTCTGCTCAATGAGAAATTGGAAGGGGGCATGTCTAGATTTAAATATTTGCAGTTATAGAGCTGGTCTCAAAACCAAAAAACACTGATTGGGCGGGGATATCCTCTAGAAGATCATCTTGTGACAAAGTCAGCAGGGAAGAAGGAGGTATCTTCTTTCTATTGGGCAATCGAGGAGGCCATTGATGGGGATTTTTAACTGGCAGGAGATCTGTGGGAAGGATCTATTCCAGAGGGGGATTGGGTCAAATTGTGGCAGACTTCCTATAGTACTTTGTTTTCAAATTAATATTTCACCACTCATAGAGCCTACTTATCCCTGTCAAGACTTTCTAAGATGTCCAAGGATCTACCCTGCTAAATGTCAAAAATGCAACCTCGAAAGAGCTCCGGATACACATATGTTCTGGACTTGCCCTGCCATTTTGGAATATTGGTAAAAAGTGGAGTCCACTATAGAATCTATCTTAGGATACCCTTTACCTATTACACTTAGTTTAATAATCTTTGGCATTCAAGACCGAATTACCGGCACTAATAGGGGCTTTTTGTTTTTTGCTATATTACTGGCCAGACGAGAAATATGTAAGAGATAGGCTGAAGCTTCCTGCCCTATATATTCGGATTGGCTTTCCTCTTTGTATACAACATCAAGTATCGATCTGGCTAGACTAAAAAATAGCAAGAAGAGAGTCATCTGGGACCCCCTGGTAAATTGGACTTCAGTTTAGATAACCATTATGATAAGTACTCTACACCAGGTTTTTTTTTTTCTTTACCAAATCTTTTGTCCTATGATTAAGCCTCGTGGGGAGCTCTAAATTTGTGCTGGACTCTGCCTATTTCACTAAGGTCTCAAATAACGGTGATTTAAGGTGGAATTCCAGCTACAATACTTGTCCCTAAGAGCAGGGGAGAGCACGACCACCCTCTCCTTAACAATGAGAGGTCAGCAAAATAGATGGATATCGGGGAGCCACTGGTAGGCGGGCGAACAACGTTGGGGCAGTACCCCACTAAAAAACCCTACCTCTCCAAAGTGAGTAACAGTGGCAAACTGCAGATCACCAGTAAGCTGGGGTCAGAGGCGAATGAGGAAAAAAAAAAGAATGGCTTTTGGGGGTTAGGATCAGGGCTACCCAAGGTCCAGTTAGGCACTCAAAATGCACCAGTAGTGGCACTTGGGTGGCCGGGTGCAGATTGCAGGGGCCCATTGTTAGCCAATAGGCTAAAGTGGCTTTCGGTCAGGGGCTGCTTATGAGCAAGCCACTCAGGTGTGGGTCAAAAGCTCCTGGGATTAGGATCAGCACAGGAGCTGAACCACCAGCGACACAGAGGCGGCTGGATGCAGAGTGCCTAGAAGATTTCAGGGGACAGGCTTGAAGAAAAGTCTGTAGGCCCAGACAGGGAGGCTTCCTGGAGGTGACCTCTGGCTGGAGAGGTAAGTTGGGTTCTTAGGGGATCCCTCGACACCATTGGTTGGGCCACCAACAGCCATGTGGCATAGAGTACAGGTGCATCTTTTGGTGTTGGGTCGTCTAACCAGCCCCGGTCGCGGTGGGGGTGACCCTTCAGGTTGAGGCTGCAGGCGTCCTCTTGAAGCTTGAGGCAGGTCCGGGATCACCAGATCCCAGGTCAGGATCACTGGGGAGACCTCCTCATGGTGTTGGGTGATTCGAACTCAAGCCATTTTCCTGTAGCTTCAAATGCTAAAGATATGCCATCCAGTCCATTTTCTCTAGCACGTGGGGAATACATAATTCATCCTGAATCCTCATCTTCGCATAAGCTCAAATGGATTTCGGGCTCAATTACCCTTCATCAGGGGTAACTAAAAACTCCTCGAGCTTTGCTCAATAGAAAACATTCTCAGCTGCTTCCCTTTTCTCCAATGTACAAGTACAAAACCACACTTGGCATTTAGCATTTGAAGCTACAGGAAAGCATGAAGCCTTGAATGTGGATTGAAAAAGCTATGAATAAACATTTGATGAAAATATGGAGCAAAAGTTAAAAAAATGGATGATCAAAATTCTAAATGGAGTCTGTTGAGTATCGAGGGATATCGCTGCTTGATTGGCTGTGGGGTGTAAATACTCTCCACTCTTCTTGGACACAGGGATGTGTGCCTTGTCGATTCTTCACTTTTCTCTGCACCAAAAAATGCAGCCTGCAATGGCAGTGTGTGGGTGTTTAGGTATAGGGCCTCTAAGGGTGGCACAATAGGTGCTGCAGTCCTCAGAGGCCTTCCCTGGTCACAGTGCCCCTGGTGCCCAGGGTACCTTTTAAAAGGGGATTACCTGTGGCTAGAGCTGTGCCAAGTGTGGGTATAAAGGCACAGCTTTGGAAAAGAACACAAGCCCTGGGAACCTGATTGGCAGGGCCCCAGGGCACACCAAGTCAAAGTGCAGCAAGTGTCAGGCAAAAAGTGTGAGGTAACGATGAAAAAAGGGGCACTTTCCTACAACGCCCACCTCCATTTGAATCCTGTCCTCTCACCTCTTCCTTAGAATGTGATACACTCAGTAGGCGTCCTTGGTCTCTGTACCAGAAGATTGTACAATAACAAGGGCATATAGATACTTTGTAATTTCTTGCCTGGTATCATGAAGTATTTCCGGAGTTCACATCAAGTTTTCTAATGAAGACTGGTTAGACTACGTTGAAGTTTTTGATCTAATCTGTCTACAAAAGACTGGTTCATTGTATGATTTCCATATGAATTTTCTTTTGTCACTCTGTAATCCTGGAATACCTTTCATTTGAGAACAGGCAAGGGGAGGATTGGACATTTTGACCTCCATTAGATTCACCCTCCTAAATGTAGAGTCCCTAAATTCTTCTCCTTAGTTTCAAGTATTAATGAAATCCGGACTTAGCACAGTTGATTTGTTATTTATTAACTTTTATCACAACCAATACGATCTGTGCTGGTCAAATGTAATGGGCAGGTTGTATGACACGATTGTCAACTTGAATTTTGAAAATCAAGAGGTTTGTTTATTGTGGGTAGATGATTTAATTGCACTTTATGTGAACACAGTGGGTCAAGGGTGTGTGGTCTAGAGAACAAAAATGGCCAAGCGATGACTCATTTTTGGATCTCCAAATATGGGGCTGCACCAAACTTTATGTTATATTCTAATGACCTCCTGCTTGTGAATGAGTCTGGTTTGACCCCCCCCCCCCCCCCACACCTCTAGTCAATATTTATCAGGGTGGGAAATACAGTATTATTGATTTTATACGGATTTCAAATAAATGTAATTTTCTAGTTTCAGAATTTAAAATTCTGTTTTGGTGATCATAATCCTCTTGTGGCTTTTTTTTTTTTACTGTGGATCAATCTAAAGCAGAGGATAACATGGAGCTGTTTGTTCCTCAATCACTCAATTGTTAATTTCAAAACGCTCTCCTTCTAGCCTCTATCCTCAGTGATGGTTCAATGCAGCTTGCTTCAAATGACATAAACAGTAGAAGGTTGCCCTAAAGTGCAGCCTACAAGATCTATAAAGTAGTGCTGAGAGGTAGGTAGAGATTAGAGACATGCTTGGTATGACCTAATAGCGGCGTTCAAATTGAGGGACCCAAGTCTCTTTTGGGATGTCTAAATCGTCTTACATGCAGAGAAGAGCCTCCCTCCAAGAGAGATTGTTTAATTACAGTTGACTCTTAGTTTGCACAATTTACACACATTTTTAAAACTCCCACTCCACTCTGTCCACAACAGGATAAAAGCGCACTTTTCTGTTAAAGAGATGGAATTGACCCTTCAGTTTAGTTAAACTATTAGTTTTAATGATGTTGCTGCAACCATTATGATAGAGTCCCCTTAGACTTGTTTAGAGAAAATATTGACTTATGGGCACTCTTTTATACGAATGTATTTAGTGCTCCCATAACTGGTCCTGTACCACCCACTTAGAAAGAAGTTATTATAGTTCCAATTTATTAAAAGGGATGTATGAACAACCCAGCCTGCTATTATCCAATATTTTTATTGGACTCACAGTGAAGATTCTGGGCAGAGTTCTCTTAGCGAGACTGGAGGACTGGGCCAATTCCAATACCACCCTTCCTGAGGTGCAGTTTAGCTTCAGACAAGGCTCAGGTATGGTTAAACAATGTTTGAACCTTTCTCTCCTAATTGCAGAGTACACCAGAGCCACAAAAGGTGTGTTACATTTAGCATTTATGGACTGGTCATGTTCATTTGTCTCAGTAAACCGTTCCAAACTATGGACCATTTTGGAAAATCTTTGGGTAGAAGTGGCTTTAAGTACCCTTTTACGTCATCTCCACTGGGATACCTTGGCTAGGATTCATTTTGGCCCTGGGAAGTATGTACACCACCCATCCATTGTGATCAAAGAGTTTGCCAGGGATGTATCCTTGCACTGTTTCTGTTTCTTATCTATATAAATGGACTTGAAGGCCACTTTTTACAGAAGACACTAGACTCCCGCAGGGTGGGCAATCGGTTTACCCTGACCCCCCTGTATGCAGACAACACTTTCCTAGCAGCTAGGAGTGCAAATAGCCTGCAGAGAGGGCTGGACAGCTTTGTTGAGTTCATGACTGCACTAGGTTTTATGGTTTACTGGCAACGTCTTTTAAAAAGGTCGGCGGGCCAGAGGGAACAAAAGCTAAGACCCATTTCATAGAGAGTTTCAATTATCTAGGGTTGCCTCTCGATTCACATCTATATTTGGGACCTTTGCTAACATTGAGAGGCTCACAATTGTCCAGTACAGATCGAGCCATTTTTTGCTTTGCATCAAAACTAGGCTGAAGGCTAGTGAAGGAGATGATAAAGTTGCATAAAGCCAAATGTACCTTAATTGCTACTTATGGTGTGGGAGCGTTGGGGTACTGAAATTACACCAAACTTCAACAAGCATTTGCAATGCAATAGGACTCACAATTATAAGATTCTGAGCTATAGGCATTGTAAATGAAAATGCCTTTTATTATTTGTTTTGAAAACAGACAAATAAAAGGTACTGACATTTACAATGCCAATAGTTTAAACTCTTGCAAATGCGAGACCATTTGAATTGCTAATTATTTTAGTAATTTTGAGGATCATACGTAAAATCAAATCCCTGTCCAGAATTTCTGTGCACTAAAGTGATGCGCTGAGCACAACATTTAAAAAGTCATTGTCCATCAAGCTTCAGACTGAGGGAGGCTTTGCAGAAAGAAAAGCTAGACCTGAATGTGTCCATTCAAGCACTCTGTTAAACCGGATATGCAATTTTGTAATTCAAACAAAAGTGGAAGCAGCAGTATCATTAATTTATACAAAAAAGAGGATATACTAACTAAATATGGTGGATTGGTGCATAGCTAGCCATGCCTTCTCTCCCTTTTCATGCCCTCTGTTTTGCCACTCACCTATCTCCACTCACTGACTGATGCCTCTCTCCTGTATCCTATTGCTTTGCCGTATTCTCAGACTCTGCTTCCTCTCGTAACCAGGAAGAACAGCGTTCTGCTCATGCGTGGTGTCAGCGCCATAACAACTGATGGTTGAAGAAATAGAAGACGGCAAAACAGCAGGTGCAAAGGAGGGCAGACTATTCAGAAGCCAGTTTAATGTTGAAATATCCCGCCTTCATTCAGTGACGTAAAACATCCAATTGTCAGAGAGTCAGTATAGTAGTCTCAAAGCACTTTCTGGTTTTTGATATAGGCGCAATAAAAGAAATTTGTGGGCAAGAAACTTTGGTGCTTGAGGAGGATCGGAGACTAGCAAAACCAGAGCTGGAGCGCAAAAACAAATAGGGGCCCAAGTTCAATGAGAGAAAGAGACACTGCTCGTGCCTGCACTGACTGGTGCCGTGCGCAAGCAAAATATTGAGTCCGGGTGGGTGAGTGCGCGTGTTACATAAAGTGTGAAGCGCGCCAATGAAGAGGGAGAGCCACTGCTCGTGCAAGCTCTGACTGGTGCAGTGCGCGAACAAAATATTGAGTCCGGGTGGGAGAGCAGGAAAGGAGAAAAGGAGGGGACCAAAAAACCTCACTGCAAATCAAAAGTGCGCATTTAACATAAAGTGTGACGGATGCCAATGAAAAGCAGAGGCGGAGCTTCCACCCCACTTCCAAAAGCAACCGACGACAATAGATCTCAAGGAGCGAGTAGTGCATGCACTGTGACACTAGGCGAGACCTAAAAAGTATTAGGCTTAAACTATCTGGAAGATTCTCCTGTGACTTGCCGCACTGTTATTATGGTTGATAAGCTGGCAATCTCCGAAGTTAAGCCTTTCCAAACGTATTCTTTTGGGTTGCCTAGTCCTGGCTAAAATGGACAATATTCAGAGGCTTGCCTAGGTTAAGAGCACTCCCATTAGATTGGAGGTTCCAAAGTCTTTCAATAACCCTGACACAACCCCCCCCGCGATCAAATCAATTTTTGCGACCAGCCTGATTTTACCCATAGGCCCTAGGCTTTTTAATTGCCCTCTTTGGATAATTATCATTCCTTATCACCTAGCTACGAGCTAGAATGTAATCTCACCTATGTATAAAATGTTCAATGAAGACTTTATGTGACTAGGCTACGATGGGGGACCTTACAATTTCTCTATGACTTTCCGCAGCAAGGTGCATGGTTGGAACATCTTCCGGGCTGTCCCTGTGATGATCACTCATGGCAAAGCACATTGCACTTTATACTCTTTTGTTCATTGTATAAATCTGTGAACGACACGTTTTTAGTCCCTTTGTTGTGTCCACTACTTTTTAAAGCATACAAAGGGGCTTTATATATATGCATACAGTGATTAGGCTCCCCTGGGTTTGCCATGCAGTGATATATCACATAAGAGGGTCCTTAATCATTAGAACTATTTTTTTGATTTGCATCCTTCATGTTTTTATCCGGGTTGTTAATAAACTGTATAGTACATATGGTTTTAAGTAAGTTTATATTTTATACTGTGACATTTCATGTTTTTACTATTTGGTAATATTTTCAACAACCGTGTCGGGTTTGCTTTTTATATGTGCTGCTTTTGTGGCTGATAAGTTGAATAAAGTATTTATGAATGTCTGATTGACTGACATCTTTCAAACAAGTTGTAAATAAGTTAGGCAGGCCTTTTTGACCATTTACCTAACTGAACTTCTTCTAGGTTTTTCCAAATGCTCAGGACATTTTTTTCAAATGGTCATACCCAGGCTATATTATTTTGCAAAACATTTGTCATATCTTTCGTTTTGATTTTGGTTTCCAAGGGGTTTTAAATCTTCAAAACTTCTCAGCTTGTATGAATTCTTCATCAAATATTTCCAGAACATCCAGTGCAAATGCAAATGACATTGAATGTTAATTTTCCCAACTTTGTTTTGAAACAAATGAAAGTCATTAGACGCATTGCTAGCACAGAGATGAGGCTGTCCTCTAAAAGACAGCTCATACAAATATGTCATCAAGAGTTACAAAGCCATGTAATCGTATCTGAAGATTGATCTATAAGCAGTACAGTTTTCATCTTCTGCAGCTGTGTGTCAAAATGCTCAGGCGCATCAGCTGACTGACGAAGCAGGGGGCTGGGCTCAATCATCCATTGATTACGTGAGAAGCGGCTGAATGGCTTGAGCGGGGGCTGTCAATCCTACCACAAGATCTACATTCACAAAAATGGTAGGCTTTATATACTGCAATACTACCCAAACTTCCAAAATGATGCTCACCTGCTCTCTTAATCTTAGGATTTCAGATGTCTTCACTTTTATAATGCATTCTTGAAGCCATGCCTTTGTGGTGGCACTGTCTAAGTCTTTGCATATGCACAGATCCGTGTGGCGCAGACTGTGTCTGTGTGCCCATTCCACAATTAAATTGTGCAGGGCCCTTGAGAATTTGGTAACTTTGCAAGTTAGCTCATATGCTGCAAATGCAGGGGTAGATTTAGAAGCACCATTCGCCGCCAGTGCATCATGTTGCGTGACGCACCGGTGGCGCAGCCTGCTAAGGGATATTTACAAGCACAGGTAAAGTCACCCTGCGTGCCTTAACCTGTGCTTGTAAATATCGCCCCTGTTCACGCAACACTTTGCGTGTTAGGGGCGGGACATTGGTGTTGCTGTGGGTGTTCCCATGCAACACCCATGTTCACTGAGGCATTTCCAGATTTACGAGGGATCGTAAACCTTGAAATGCGTCAGTTTGCTGTGCCACCATAGGGCTGGCATAGCCAAGCGAAACGAGGAGAAATGTTTTCATTTCTCCTCATTTTTTCCTTTTTCAATGCGTGCTGCATTCTACAGCATGCATTGAAAGAGGAAAGTGCCTGCAGTGATTGCGTTTGTGCAGTAAGTGGCACCATGGTGCAAGGGTGACTGCGCCGCCGCATGGCAGCTGTTTCTGCGCCGGAGCAGGGGAGAGCACAGGAATGCGACATATCATTGTAGATATGTCGCATTCCTGTGCTCTGAAAGTGCCACAGCGTGGCGCAGCCAAATGGCTTGCAATGCTGTGCTGTGCCGCTTTCTTGTACATCTGCCCCTAAGAGCACAGTGGGTCCTTTTCATGTTTCAGTCAGTGCCGTTTTAACGCATGGGCACGCTGAGCAGATGCCAGGGCAACCCACGAGCATAGGTGCCCCATGAAGACCAGAATATAACACTAATTTTCCGTTAAACATTTTTCATTCCTGTGAGTGGTTCTGTAAGCAGGGCCCATTTCACTGCTTTGCCCAGGGGCCTATAATGCTATTAAGACGGCCCTGGTTTCAGTGCTTCTCTATGTGCAGGGCGTGTACTCATAACCCAACATGAAATAAACCCCTGCTTATATGGCACCATTAGACAGTCCTGACCAGAGCCAGTGACTTTTTCAGCAGAAGTGCAGTACAAGCAAGGAACTTGTTGTGGGAGTGGCTTCTTGCTCTGCTTATCAGAAATTTGGGCAAACAACGGGTTCTCTTTCATTTTCTACATTTATACACATTCTTTCGTGACAAAAGGTATGAATTGCCCCTTTAAATTCCACCTGCCCCTTGAATATCAAACTGTTAAAAACTATACAGGACAACAAGTAGGCCATAATGGATAATAGCCTCGGACGTTAAACAGAAACTTGTAATATAAATAAACATTGTGTAACACCACCACTAAAAACAATCAGCGGAGTTCATATTACCAATGCAATTTTACTGTCTCCTGATATATTCGAATTGGCAAACTTCCTACTGTATGATACAAATGTGCAACAAATTCTGTTTCCAAAATACTTTCTTTTCAGATCTCAGTCATGCTCTTTAAGACAGAGGAGAGAGTTTTGTACTCAGATGTGAGGAAAACAAATATCAGATTCCACCGCTGTTGTATATATTTGGAAGGTTATTTATAAGAGACTTGTGAAGCTGGAGTCACTTTTTTGACGCTCTGGTGACACAAGCCTCGTAATCATATCTATGCGGCGACACAAAGCCACTCTGCCTAGCCGCGCATGGCCTCATAGATGTGGAGTAAGACAAAGCAGCGCAAGTCACAGTCTTGCCTTACTTTGCACCAGGGGGGCGTTCCATGGGCAATGTGAGTTTTCCCATGCAACACCCATTGATTTTAACACTACAGCAGATGTATTAATCACTTAAACCTGGGGCAGCGCTAAAACCTTTCTCCTCCCAAGAACAGGGTAACAAGAAGAAAGATTTTTATTTGTCCCTGTTTTTTCCTCTTGGAAAGAGGTAAACACCTCTTGGGAATGTTTTTGTGCAGGAAGGTGATCCTTCCTGTTGAAAAACAATCCTGCCTGCAACAGAGGCGCCCTTGCTCCATGATGCAACAGTGCCTATGTTGGCGCTAAGCAGCAAATTGTCTGCCAGCGCAGGGGGAAAGGACAGGAATTCTCTGTATTTCATAAATAAAATGCATGCCTGCCATTTGACAATGGTGTAGGGCAGAGCAGCAAGAAGACTTGTAGCGCTGCCCTACGACAATTCCTCATAAATGATCCTCTTAATTTTTAAGTTGTAATTAAAATCAACATCTGTAGATGGAGAATATCCTATCATAAGACAAAGGCATTTTGAAGTACAGAAAACAGTTCTCATGTAGTTTTATTCTACACAGGTCCACATCTTTGTGACTCGACCTAAAACAATTGCAATGGGGATATAATGGAACTATTCTGGAAATATTTATATACAATTAGGAAAAATGGATATGACTCTTTTTACTTTACACTTTTACTGCTATGGAGCTAGACATTTGAGGATTGATTAGCCAAAGTATGCAAGAGTACATAAAAGACAGTTATTTAATTGTGTTAGTGGAGCAGGTGGACTAAACAGCTCTTACTTTAATGGATACGTTATAGCCCTGCCATGCATGCCAGCCTATTAACAACAGATTGAGCCAGTGCAGCTGCCTGTCCTACTAGTGCTTCGTGTAGTTCATGCATATAAGGCGATGCACTGTTTCTCCATGTTGCCCGGTGACCCTGTGCTTATCATGACATCATGTCATCGTAGGTGTGGCACCCGGTAATAAAGTCTGATTGGGGTTGGCGGACTCAAAGTCGACGCTCCTCAAAACAGGCTGGCCCGCACATCATTCACCTCAGCAGTAGACCCATCTGTTAGCTGAATGGTCAAGTATTATCATGCGCAATACAGCATGTGTGGATTCAGAAGCCGACTTAGGAGTGGAGATCATGGTAACTGAGAGAAAGCAGCATTGCCCATTTCAGTGGGATGTTAGAGATGGTGTCGGGGACTCTGTAAAATGATGCTGTCTGATTCGAATGAGCCAGGCAGGATATTTGACCAGACAAGAAAGAGAAATGCAGCACTCTCTAGGAGGAGTAATTTCTTGGGTGACGAGCTAATACTCATGCCAGAGTATAATCCAGTTTTACAATCAAAACACAAACAGTGGACAGCCACCTGAAGAATCAGAGTGTAGCCCATTGCATCATGGCTGCTTTGTTCAGGTGTTACATCAATTGTATGTATTTATATAGACCACATAGTGCTTTTGCTGCAGCAGGAACATTTTCTATGTGTTGTAATAGATTAGCAAAAGAGAGCTAAACATTTCAGAGGTGGTCTCCTCCAGACCAGAACCTTAAAAATGCAGCCTCACGGCAATTTCCATAACAGCTTGAAAAAGCAAAATATGGTAATCAGGAAGTCAAATTGTCTGTTGTCTGCAGTTTTCCTTCACATAAAGTGTGCAATCCCTGCTTTCTCTTCAGGACCACCACATCTCACGCAGAACACATTTAAGAAGCCCAAAGGTCATGTTTACCAAAAAGCATATTTGTGGAAGCATTTCAAAATCATGTTGAGTTACTTTTTAATGGTCTGCTTCACAGCAGCATATTGTAAACTCCTAGGGAAATTCCAAGTTAATGACCTGCAATGTAATACAAAATAAATTCTCTAACAAAAGGAGAGATGAACATATGACCGACTTTTTGCCAACATACAAAAGACTTTTTTTTGAGAGATTAGAAACAAATTTAAAACAGTCCACACACACACTCTATCCATGTCAACATTCATACTAATTATTCAGGCAAATCTTTACACATATTTCATGTTCATATTTAAACAAAACATATCAAATGCAATTCAAATATTCAAATATTCATAAATGACAAGCCATAGATTCAAGTTACTCGTTTTTTTGTCAAATGGGTGTCGGTGTCACAACGTGGCTGGAACCCTGGGTAGTGTCCTACGCACGTTTCGGCACAGCCGTGCCTTCTTCAGGAAAAGCCACAATAGACAAAATGCGATTTCCTTCAAATGGGCGATGTCCACTTGTGTCCAAAAGGAAAAGATGATTGATTTAAAGGGGTACCACCTATTTGCTCATCAAGGTACACAGGTATGACCCAAGTGCACAGTTGATCGATATAGACATTGATAACAAATGGAGGTCAATCTGGGGATTCTTGATGGCAGAAATGTTAAATATACTCCATATGGGTACGGGCGTCTTCACATGTGGAGAAGTGTGGCTCAATGGTTAGAGCGGCAGACCCTGATGCAGAGGTCTGGCCCAGGACCAGGGTTCAATTCCCGCCTCTGCAGGTCTTGGGCTCAATTTCCTCGGGTCTGATAATTCTCGCCTCAGTGCCTATTCTAATCATGGGTCCCACTCTGCAACTATGGGCAATAGCTTGCTTAATCTCCACAACGGCCCCACCAGCGCTGGGATGCCTGGCTTCACCTTGGGGGTGCCCAGGAGTGGACATTTCACAGGGAAAAGCCAGGAAGGGTTCCACAGCGGTATGCGTCACAGCGCCAGGACACCCCAGTTGGGGTATTAGTGTGATTTACAAGTACAAATTACAATTACAATTACATGTATATGCCTCGGACCGTACCCTAAGAAAATGCTTTGTGTGCTGCGTAAGCGTCATCTGGCAGTTAAGCAGGTATGTGAGGGAAGTATGATTATTCAGGGAAAGAGTCCGAAAGAGCCTCTCCATTTGTGTGGGAGGCTCTTCAGTCGTGGGGACTATCTGCACCCATGGCCGAATTTCCATAATAAGAACTGCAGCTCAGAGATGCCGCCACAAGTGGGTAGACTCCGCCATGACAGTGGAACCTCCGCCATGACAGAGGAGGCCCTTTGTGAATCAAGCTTTCAGTCTTTCTCTATTGTCCAGCATATTCATGCCTATATCAGTTGTGGCATGTGATTGATTGATAAGCTTTTATTCGATATGCAAGATATCTTGTAAGCGTACACACAATACAGCCATTTACAAATCTACAAAAAACATCATTTAAGAAGGCAATATTAAATTCACATTAAAAAGATAAAAGGACATGAAGTGCCCAGAATAAATTAGCTAAAAAAGAATTAAACCGCTACTGACAGTCTCTTGCATCGAATCAACCAAAACTGTTTTAAAAATTTGGCTATACCACATACAATAGGAGGAGAAGTATCCGTCATTAGGATACGCAGGGCTACTAGGTAACTACGTGTACCCATATTCCGGCAGAGGGGTTTAAGCCAAAAGCTCCTGGGGTTTGCATAGTCCGGGCATTCGAATAGGATATGCGTGATGGACTCTATCCTATTGGGACAACATGCACAATAAGGGGACGTGTGAGCACCTGATTTCCACTTTGATACCAGGGCCCCAAGTGGAAGCGAGCCCACTCTAAATTTAAAATACAGTGCTCGGTCAAATGGAAGAGTAATTAGGTCCAGATAAGGCTCAAAAACTACAACGTCTTTTACTATTAAAAAGGCAGCCGTGTACTTGCAATGTTCCGGGTTTGTAACTAGTTGTTCCGCAACCCAATTCCAGTACAGTCTCTTCACGACCTCTTTTGGTGGAGCTGATCTTGATAACCAACAGTCCCCCAGTCCGATTTTCTCCAGAAGTTTTTTAGTGTCTCTCAACCATCTTATTTTTGCCCAACCGCCCAAGCTCATTATCTCCGCCAACCCATCACCATACGATTTTAACTCTTCACCCCTCCAGATACGTGTCCATAGAAGGAGAGGGCGACGCTGGGCTTGATCTTTAATGTTTTTGCAGCCTGTATCCTACAGCACCGGTACTGTTGGGGTGCTCAGAGGGATGGCGATTATGGATTTTAGGAGCTTACTCTCTGCTGTTGCCAAGGCGTCCAGACAGCAATGTCCCCACAGTTCGGCCCTATACAAGGCTGATGTTGCTACCTTAGCCTTGTAGATATCAATTACTGGGGTAAGCGACCTCCTAGGTGATGCCCGGAATTCCCTCAGGAGGGCTCCTCCTACTCTCTTGTGGTTGAGGACCATCTTAGCAATGTGAGGTGACCAGTTCATGCTATCCGTAATCCGAATTCCGAGGTAGTCAAATTCGGATACTTTCTCCAAGGCAACAGAGTTAAGAATAGGAGGGCGGCCCAGTTTCCTTGGAGGATTTAGGACTAGGAACTTAGTTTTGTCCACGTTGATTACTAGTCCCTTTGCAACACAGAAATCCTGGAAACGGGTTAGCAGTTTCTGGAGGCCTTGCGGAGTCTTGGAGATCAAGAGCGTGTCATCCGCAAAAAGCAGGGTGGGGATCCGCACTCCTCCGAGACAGGGGGCGCTGGCTGGTTCTTGTTGGAGATGTTCCACCACCCCATTCACATATAGTGAGAAAAGGGTGGGCGCCAGAACGCATCCCTGCCTCACACCCCTAGACACTGGTATTTTCTCTGTTAGCTCTGTAGTTGTGGCATGTGTAGAAAAGTGGTAATGTTTGAGGCAAACTCAGTCACTAGTAAATTTTCTGGGGTTCAATCCAGTCCATTTGTTTGTTCACAGTGTTTTCCTTTAGCTGCCATCCCTTGGGAATTACAATGTATGCATTAAAAGCCTATTTTTTACTCACAGAGATTTTTCCTTTAGATGATTTTAACTGCTGAAATGGTTGAGAGGTCTGGCAGGAAAACTAGAGGATAATGAGAACGCCCTGAACCTCATTTCAGGAAGACTGGATTACTTAATTTGTTCTCTACATGCGATTTGGCTTTGACCATTGATCATTCGGGCAGCCGGTGCTGCCTGTGGTGTAAATGGGTAGTGTCAGTGAATGGAATATGCGGCGACCGCCTAAGAAAAACTTTGGGCACTTGCAATACATATTTTTTTTTTTACAAATTAAGCACTGATAAAGTACGGCTGTAGTACGTCTTCCAACTAGTGATTAAGCTGCAGATTTTAAACTAACTATCTTTGGCACACAATTAAAAATTACATAATCTGTTTCAGCTGTTAATTAACTTAATTTCTTGTTCTTTTATTTTAATTGTTTATCAATTTGATTCCATGTTTTCTACTTCTTACACAGTGCTGCAAAGGACCAGGGTGCAAAATCTCAACAGCGGGGTCGCTGAGTCGCTGCGGACCTCAGATGAAAGTTGTATGGAGCTCCCTCTTGATGCAGACTCAAGTGAAGGGGTCAGCTGCCAGACTGGTGACCGGCAAGCTATGGCAGTTGTAAACACAGGAGATAGGTACTTAGAAGTCTGGTGGTCCTGGGGAATGAGGTACCTACCTGAAACTTCATTGAGGGCATGACTACAATCCCCACAGAGCACTACGTCATCTGGTTTTGGGCGATCAATCAGAGGTCCAGATGGACAACAATTCTTCAGACCCACAACATTGTTTTACCTCCAGTTTGCAGGGTACTAGTGCCACTAGTCCAGAGGATCCTGAGTTTGCTTCTGGCTGTAACAGGGGTCTCTCTGTCTGGGGGAACCAAGCTCTAGCCCAGAACGAGTCTGAGTCATGCAGTTCCAGGAGTGTTGCGACATGGGCAGAGTATTCCTCTTTTGATTTGTGCAAGTCCTGTTTTTGTCAGGAGTAGCCTTTAAATATTGGGGTGTTAGGGGTGTGGGTGCAGGTGGCCAATGGGCTACTAGCCCCAGCAGCTAATCCGCCCCTGAGGTGACCACATTATGGGGGGGGTCTCCTTTTCTACCCAGAACCCACTATTTTCTCACAAAAGTCTTCCTCAGCTGTACAGACCAGGCAACCCACCCTAGAGGTGTGGCTAGCCTTCTGGGTGTATACACCTCCTGACTATGTAATTTTCCATCTGCCCGGGTGCAAATGTGCTTGGGGCAGAGGGAGGGCTGTGTGAGGCAGTCTGGTTGCATATCACCGCTTTGTTGTGCCATTTCACTATCTAGCCCGTCCGGGAGGGAGGTGTGGCCTCCTTCCCATTCAGACCATTGTTTCTGCCACCTGGTTGAGTGCACACCTCCTGGCAGAGGGCCAGGTTCCTGTCTGGGTGGCAGCAAGTGTGGCCTGTCAGCCAGAGTATAGAAAGGTCTGTGAAAAACTAGGGGGAAACCTCTAGAGTGCCACCTGGTGCTTTAATGATAAAGGCCACTATTGGAACACATAAGCTTGCTCCTTCATGTCCATACCTTTAACATAATGCACCCTGACTCCTGGGCTTTAGGAGGCTGTCCTTTTGGGTGATATAAAAAAGAGTGCATTGAATTTGCCACAAATGGTGAGGGCAAAGTCAAGCAGTGTATATTGCTCCCACAGTCTGCAATGGCAGGCCTGCAGCCAGTAATTTACTTGGGTCGCTCAAGTTGACGCAAACAGTGCTTCAGGCCCTGGTGACCCCTTTAACATCCATGCCCTGGGCACCAATGGCACTGTATATTAGGGATTTATAAGGGAGTTAAAGTCCTTTCCCAATTGGGGTTACCAATTGACACATATCAGTTTTACAGAGAGAGCATTGGCACTGGGGCCTGATTAGCAGGCTCCAGGCCACTGTCAGAGTCGAAAACCAGCATCTAGTAGTCTAAATGGGGGCAAAAAGTGGGGGGATGAATTTGCAAAAAGGCCTGGTTTCTTATACCAATGTTCAATGTTAGTGGTTGACTGCAAGGCCTGGTGCCACTCCAGAACATGCATCCTACATGCAGTAGGGATTGGGTAGTCGGCTCTCCATATGACCAGACCCTTCTCCCAATCCTCCATATATGACCTACCTCCACTACACAAAGCCTGTTTCTAGCCCTTCTACCCACCTCTCCGTTAGCAGACGCTCAGCCTTCAGCATCTCACAGAAATGCTTGACCATAGAGTACAATAATTTTCAGTGGTCAGATCTTCACAAGAAACGTAGGATAAGGGAACAAGTAATACTGAGTTCACTACACTAGCATATTGCAGTGTTTTTTATCATTAGCACATTTCTCATTCCAACACCTATTTAAAGCCCCACATATATATGTTGGCTGGAAGATAAGCATAAAGGTATTGTGAAATGTGATGTTTGCAAAGCATGTATATATGACATCAGCAAGAAAGAGTGTGAAACATTTGAAGGTCATAAAATGACGATCATGTGTAACAACAAACTTGTGGCTATTTTCTTGGTATCTCCCATTCTTGTGGACCTATTACTGAGCTGGATGTGAAATACTATTTAGGAATACATGTTTTTAGGTGCAGAAATAGAGATTTAACATTGGCTGTGTGTGGGTAAAGTTTATAATGAACTGGCGTATATAAAATTAGCCCCCATGAGTACACGGACCAGGATTTAGTTATTGTCTATATATATATAGATGTATATATATACATTTTTTTTTTACATATATAACAATGTGTGGCATACCAGCACATGATACCAATGCTATATTGGCATGGAAAAGCACTTAATATTGTTTAATTGCACTAAGGCCCTAGACTTTGGATGACCGTGTGGAGAAGATTAAACTTTTGAAACCTTTTGTTATAGAAGCTAATGCAACACTTCAACGTATTGAGGAGAAATGATCTAACCTGAAGTCCAGAGTGTCAGATGTTGAACAACGGATCAGTGATGTACAGGATGCAGCCACCAAGATTGATAGTATGGCTAAGGAGATAGCGCTTTTGAAACAGCAAACAGAGGATTTGGACATTTGGAATAGGCGCAACAATCTCTGAATTTATGGCATGACCGAGGGTGCATAAGAGTCAGACATGCTTGACTTTCTTTAGGTCCACATCCCTAAATTGGTTGGCCTTAAGGAAGGAACACATCTTAATCTACAACGTGCTCAACAAATTGGCCCCAATCCTGCTGGACCTTCAAATTCTGGTCACTCTAGAGGAATAATTGTTCTCTTTTTGGAAAATACTGAACTACTTATAGTTTTATCGATGGCCAAGCAAAGGAAAACAAATGTTATGGTCTGGTCAGAGGTTCCTAATCTCCCAGGATGTAGCGGATGCAACTGCCACTTGTCAGAAGGAGTTCTTATCCTACCGCCCTGCCTACGATCCATCAATGTGAGATATGTTCTTGTGCATTCATGTTTCTTCAAAGTCACTTACAAGGAACAATCTTTCTCATTTGACTGTCCAAAGAACCTGGGAACATATATTATTCAGCATAAGAGTGAAGCTGTGGATCTTGGGAAAATTTTAACTTTTCTTTTATTGCTTCTACTTATATTTTGCTTGGATTTTACTTCATTTCCTTTGACTTTGCTATAATTATTACTTCAAAGAGATTATTCTATTATTAGCAATGTTAATGTGTGTATTTATTTGGGAAAAAACTATTTAATTTGTTTACCTATTTAACTTCGTTATTTATATATTTTCCCGCTTCACACCTATCTATTGTCTAGTTTGGATTCCCTTTTTTGGTGTATTTTCTCCCACATGCTTTCGTTCCTAGACCTACTGTGTATATTATTGTCATGTTTTGGTAAGTATTATTTATTGGTTATTTATGCATTTCCATTCCTAATTGTTTATATATATGTATTGTTGTCTTTTTCGGTTTTACTCATACAATCAACTGCTGTCTCTTTTTCTATATTTCTCTTTTCTTCTTTATGGATAATGATTGTCTTCATGGTCACTGTAGTCCAATTTAGGCTAATTTTGGCCTGTCGCCCCCGTCTTCAGTTTTGCGCTTCTCTACCCCTTCACTTTATTTTCTTATCACAGGGTGTGTTCCACTTTCTTCATGACTGAAGCCACTTGACTTTCTGTCTTCTTTTTTGTCTCTGTTAAACTCAATGTTCCATTTTCTATCTTGATTTCTTTTTCTTTCGCTTCCTTCTTTTTGTTAGATTTTTTTTGCAATTTTTGTCCTTAAATGGTCTATTGGTCTGTTGTTATAGTTCATTTATATGGTTATTTTAGTTCATTGTGTATATTAATATGTTTTGAATGGTAACTACTCTTAAGGTTATTTCTTGGAATGTAAAGAACTTACATAATCCTATCAGGAAATGGAGAGTTGTCACATCCCGTCTTAAATGTAATATTGCCTTATTACAGGAAACACATTTTTATATTCTATATTCAATGTTATGTAGCATTCATTATTCACCTGCTTACTGCTGTCATTGTGTCTATGACGTCACTGCAATTTGTCACACTTAGAATGTTATGTTTTAACTCTGATGATCCAACTGACTTGGAAGATGGATGTGGCTAGCAGATGATCAGCTTTCTAGTTCTTTCTACAAATAAACTACTCTTCAAACTACATCCTGTTGAGTGAATTAATACAAAATCCTGGCGTCGAGTTGACTACACAGCAGAACCCATGCCTCAACTATTTTGAACTTTCTCAACATTCATCATCTGCTTCAAGTACTGTCTTCACATTCATCATCAACTTCTAATCTATCTGGATTATTTACTTCAAGCTCACACCCATCACTGCACTGGATGGTACTGTTTGGGATCCTAGCTCACCTTATTCACTGCTATGGATACTGCAGTTTGGGACAGTTTCCATCTACGTTCTGGATTTATTCAAGTTATGTGACTGCTTTTCTGTGAATCTCTGCCCAACCTATGTCCAGCTTATCAGCATGTATCGAGTGCATCGAGCTGACTTTCCAACACAGAGCAAGTATATGAAGTGGTTCTTATGATACCTGCATGTACCCTGTAACTCTTCTTTGCTTGAGCGACTTTTGGAGACTCTGCACCAGATCTTCGGGCGTGGGGCCACCTTGTGAAGGTACCGGTGGGTGTTTGGGTATATTTTGGGGCTTTATTTGGCTATTTTCTAGCTCCAGTTGGCGCTCGGTTTCTATTGGCACGTGCACTCTTGCAGCGCGCATTGCCCCAAACATTTTCCCAGTAGCACTGTGAGTGAGCATATGCGAGTACAGTCTCGCGCTTTACCATGAGTGTAGAACTTTCTTCTTTTTCTCTTGCCCATGCTCTGTGATCAAGGGAAAGCGCAATCTGCCAACCAACGCTGGCAACAACGACGTCCAAGTGCATACTCCTTTGTTTAACGCTGCCGGACGGGGTTCGATTCTTCTATTGTCAAGGACATCGTCAATTCAATTCTTCTATTGTCAAGGACATCATCAAGGGAGGTGGATTCTGCCAACCACCACGTTGCCAACCACGACTACACTTGAATCTTTCAAGCGTTTCTTCCAGAGTTTTCTTCTTTTATCAACCAATCTTGACATACAATTATCAACCAATACGTTGCCAAATATGATGGTATTACATCTTATTTCCTGGAAACCACGTTACAACAGCATCCAATTTCAATAGAACTCTCCTATACACTTATAACACTCCAAGTGATCAAATTTTAATTTTTGTGTTTGATGCATCTTTAATATGTCTTTTCTTGCAGTTATTTCAAGAGTAAATTGAAATAAATAAATAAATTGATACTTGTATAGCGCACTACTCACCCGCAAGGATCTCAAGGCGCTTGTACGAATACCGCTGTGGAACCCATCCTGGCTTTCCCTGTGAGGCATCCACTCCTGGGCACCCCCACGGTGGAGGCCAGGCATCCTTAGCGTTGTGGGGGCCGTTGTGGAGATTAAGCAAGCTATTGCCCAGAGTTGCAGAGTGGGACTCCATGATTGAAATAGGCACCGAGGTGAGAATTATCAGGTCCGTGGAATTTCTTTGAGCCCAAGACCCACCGAGGCGGGGAATTGAACCCTGGTCCCGGGCTAGACCTCTGCATCAGGGTCTGCTGCGCTAATCATTGAGCCACACTTCTCCAGAGTGGATGTATCTACATTTATTGGTTTCCTGTACTGGTCATTTTTTTTTATCTTCTACATCTCCATTTCTTCGCGGATCACAGTGATTCGCATACTAACATTGCAGTTTATTCACGCTGCTTCAACAATTTCTATTATTGCAGTATTGTTTTATATTAGACTGAGGCGGATTACAGTGATTTGCACACTAACTTTGTCAAGTTTATCACAAGGACCTTCATATATTAGACATTGTTTTCATGTTAAAATTCAAGTTTTGTGGTTGTTGGGCATATCATTGTTTTGTCTATAACTTTCTTTTTCCCATTTAGCATTATGTCAACTATGCAATCTATTAATGCTCCTCCTTCCTTTCTGGAAACTTAAGGAGAACCACCTGTGAAGTGGGATATTTAATTTGATGCTTTCGAGACATATCTTGGGGCCATTGGAGCTTTAAGGTATTGTCCCGAAAGAAAAAAATGTTTATTGTTGCACTCTCTTGGGTTTGAGGGAAGGTCAATATTTAAACATTTACCTGATTTAGCTGATAATGGTTAGTTGCTAGATGAATATTACGTTTTGATAAGCAACCTAGTTTAATAGTACTCAGACACAAAATTTTCAACAGGAAACAAGCTGAGAGTGAAGATGTTGACCCATATGTTTCTGTTCTCAGAAGGTTAGCTTCAGTGTGTATTTCTGAAAATTTTAATGAACAACTTATTTGTGACTAATTTGTTTGTCACTGTAAAGACAAACAAATAAGACAGAAATTACTCTCTATGGATAATCCTTCTCTCGAGGAGACTATTAAAGGTGCAAAAAGTATTAAGACCTAAGAGGTTTCTCTCAAGGAACTTGAAGACAAACCAGTTGAAAATATAAATTTTGTTGGTCCTACAAAGAAGTCTAAGAATAATCTTTCTAAGAAAAGTGGTAACAACTTTACTAAAATCAAATCTGATATATCTATAACCAGCAATGTTTGTCTAAATTGTGCTAGTTCTTCTCATGCTAAGGGCTTCAAAATGTCCTGCTCTGAACTCTATGTGCAAGTCTTGCAAGAAAATAAGGCATTATGCAATAGTTTGTCTCAAAAAGAAATTTCAAAAGAAAGCTGTAGCTTGTGTTTTAAAATCTGATGATGTTTCAGAGGGAGAAATGGTTTCTTCCCGATGATTCTTCTATACCTCTCACTGGTGATCCGTCAATATGTGTTAATCCTATTGTTGAAATTCTTGTTGGAGATAAGAAACTCCAATTACTAGTAGATTCTGGTGCTAGGATCACCATGATAACTCAAAAATTATTCTATGAAACCTGGGGTCATAGGGAGTTATTCCCTCTCAATCGATCACCTGTCTCCTATGAGGGACGTAAAATTCAACTACTTGGTTTTATTGATGATTTTCTCATGTTCAAGGGGAGGAGAATCAGGGGAAACATGTATGTGGCAGTCAAGGGCCTCAAAATACTTGGGTGGTTTCACCAGGGCCTTTTTGGCATGATACTAAAACCATGAACAAAAGAACAAGTCATGTTAGTTACCTGTGAAGAGGAATGTACCAAGTGGAAAACTGAGTTTCCATCAGTTTTTGTTGATGATCTTGGAAAAATTACAGGGTTCCAGCATAAAATCATTGTCAGGGATGGTGAAATCCCTATTAAGCTTAAACTCAGAGGTGTTCCTTTTAGCATCAGGGAGGACCTCAATAAGGAGCTTTTAAAATTATTTGACAAAGGTATTATTGAACCTACAGATTCTTCCCTTTGGTTGTCGCCTCATGTTGTCATTCGAAAACGTGATGGAAAATTGCGTGTGTGTGTGAATATCAGGTCCCTCAACACAGAGATCTGGGTTGATTCCCACCCTTTGCCTAAAATCATGACCTATTTTCCAGTATAAAGGGTGCAAGTGTTTTTTCTAAGCTGGATTTGGCTAGGGCCTACCTTCAGATAGAACTCCACCCTGATTCTCGCGCTCTAACGGCATTCATGTCCCCTCTTGGAACGTTTCTCTATCGGAGGATGCCTTTTGGGTTAGACTCCGCTCAGTCAGTGTTCCAGAGGGTCATGCAGAACATGTTGAGAGATGTAGAAGGGGTTCTTGTTTTTCAGGATGATGTTCTTATTTATTTAAAAGACAATTACTCACATGATACTATTATCAGAAATGTTCTAGAGATTAAGAACAATGGTATTGTACTCAAAACTGAGAAAAGTAAGTTCTCTTGAAAGAAATAGAATACCTTGGTCATCTCTTGTCTCATAAAGGAATCAAGCCCAGACAAGGTCTTATTGATGTTATTTTGAATGTTCCCGGGCCCAAAGACAAGACAGGTGTTAAATCCTTATTAGGCTTGTTGGAATATTCCTCAAGATTTAAAATAAGATTTAATCCTGATTAGGCATCAATGGTTAGACCTATTAGTAATCTTCTTAAGATCTCATCAAAACTTTGGTGGTGTCCAGAGTGTGATCGTGCTTTAAAGCAGTTAAGAGTTCCTTAAAGGAAAGTGATGCTCTTACTCCTTTTGATCCTGACTTACCATGCTGCATAACTGTTGGTGCTAGTCAGGTTAGGGGCTATTCTTACACAGCAGTATAGAAATCAAGAAAACACTGTTGCATTTGCTTCAAGAGTACTCAGGAGTGCTGAAGTTCAGTACTCTGTAATTGAGAAAGAGTTACATGCTTACTTATGGGATATTGATAAATATCGGCTCTATGTATGGGTAATACGTTTTTATTTGATCACTGATCATAAGCCACTTGTTTCAATATTGACTTCCGGTCCCAGCAAATGTTGTACTCCAAGGATGACCAGAATGGTCAGCAAACTTCTTCATTATCAATTCGAGGTAATACATATTGCTGGGGGAAAGAATACAAGGGCTGATTTATTTCTCATGTTTTCCTCAGAGTAGTGGGTTTAGTGAGGGGACCAGTTTTCAAGGTGTAAATGAAGAAGATGCTGAAGATTGTTTTGTGGCCTCTCTTGATATTGCGGTCCTGGCAGTTTGCTCTGAAGCAGATTGGAGGACAGCTCCTTCAGGGGATAGTCTTCTTCAACAAGTGTGCATGTATGTCAAAAAGTAGTTGTCCAAAAGAGAAATCTTTGCTGATTATACTTCAACCATATTGGAAAATTGATTGGGAAATATCAGTAGAAGATTGTTTACTCATGAGATGTGATAAGCTTATTCCACCTCATTCTCTTAGATCTACCATTATAAGAGAAGCTCATGGGGGACATTTGGGCATCACTCTTACTAAACAGCATGTCCACCAAGATTTTTGGGGGCCCAGTATGGATAATGAGATTAGCACAACAGTTGAAAAGTGTCCTGTGTGAAAACGCTTAAGGTTGTCACACCACCTTTGTCTCCTATTGAATGTCCATCTGGTCCATGAGTCAAAGTAGGAATTGACATCAGGGGACCATATGAGATTTTACCTTTGGGAATGAGGTTCATTGCTGTTTTAATGGACTATACTTCTAAATGGCCGGAAATTAAAGTTGTCAGAGAAGCCAGTTCTTCCAGTGTTGTCAAATTTCTAAAAGAGATATTTTTGAGGGAAGGGTTTCCCCAATTTTTGGTTTCCGACAATGGAACTCAATTCGTGAGTGAAGATTTACAGTCATTTCTCAATTTTTGTGGTATTAAACGTCTTAGAAGCTCTTTATATCACCCATAGACCAATGGTCTCGTGGAGAGAATGAACAGAGTTGTGGGTGAGTGTGTCAAGTGGGCTGTGAATAGTAGACATGATGTTTTTAGCTCACTCTAAATGATGTTGTCGTTTTACAGACCCATGCCTCATTCATCCACTAAAACTTCTCCATTTGACGTTTTAAGGGGAAGGAAGGCTAATACCAGTTTTTGACCTGGATGGATGGGGAAATGGATAGATTCTCTGACTAATGTTGAATCTCTTATGGAAAAGGTAAATACCAATTCAGATATTGCACAGGGAAAATAAAAAACATGGTTTGACAGAAAGAAAGGTGTGAAGATGTTTTTTTTCTTTGTGTTGGTGATTTTGTTTTTATCATGAGTCCTGTGCTCACCAAGAAAGGCAAATGTAAATTTGGTGAACCTGTCAAGGTTATTAGAATTTGCAATAATGCTGTTCAGGTGGAGGGTGGTTGTTGGTGGAATTTATCCAAAGTGGTCAAGACTAGGGGCCAGATGTATGCAGCTCAAAAGGGTTCGCAAACGCCGAAATTCGCAGAATTCTGGCGTTTGCGAACTCATTTGAGCAAACTGGTATGTATGTAGCAAATTTCAGTGCAAAATAAGGAATCGCAAATTTGCGATTCCTTATTTTGCGATTGCATTTAAGGAATCGCAAAATTTGCGATTCCTTAAATGCAATGCATGATGCAAAAAAAAATTGAGAATAATTTCACATTCATTCCTCTGGGCCACCTGACCCATAGAAATGAATGGGAAATTATTCTTAATTGCGATTAGCAATTTGCTAATCGCAATTAAGGAATTTTAAGAAATCGCAAAAAAATTAGCGAATTTCTACATTCATACCATTTTGCAATTCTCAAATATCGATTCCTTAAAAATCGCTATTTGAGAATCGCAAAAGTGTATCTTGCTTAATCCCCAAAGCTCATAGTTCAAATAGACAGGAGAGTTCTTTGACTCCTTCTTTTGGTAACGGAGGAAGGGCTTTAGAAATTCTGTTACTTCTCGGAGGTTTCGTGATTAAGATTTAGGATTGTATTTTCTTTAGCTGTTTTTTATAGATTGTTTGTTTTGCTTTCTTTGGGTTGGAGAAAGGGAGCTATGTTATATTCTATGCTCAATGTTATGTAGCATTCATTATTCACCTTCTTACTGCTGTCATTGTTTCTATGATGTCACTGCAATTTGTCACACTAAGAATGTTATGTTTTAACTCTGATGATCCAACTGACTTGGAAGATGGATGTGGCTAGCAGATGATCAGCTGTGTAGTTCTTTCTACAAATAAACTACTCTTCAAACTACATCATGTTGAGTGAATTACTACACACATTTACTTGACAAAGATTTAAACTCGCTGTGCAAAAACTGGGTTGGTCAAGTATTCTGCTTGCCAGCCCTCGATCACAAAAATTGGGTTAATATTTTAGTTCACAAATCCCTCCCTTGGTAATAGAGAAAGATAACGGAGATGCTCATACATGCTACTATTCATCATAGAGCTATTTCTATTTTGAATATTTATGGTCCTACTGGTATTGATGTGTAATTTTGGGAACAAATGCTGGTTATGCCACGATCCTGCCTGAATGCAAATCTCATTGTAGGTGGTGATTTCAATTAGATTGTAGATCCTTTCTTAGATCGAAAATCCCAAGTTAAATGTGTTCCTAATAAGACAAAGAAAGCATTTACCAATAGGTACTCGCAAATTGTGCAAGCAATTTCAAGGGTACAAGGCTGTCAAAAAGACACCCTGTTGCACCCCTGAAATTGCTTTGTGCACACACGTTGCGAACACACATGCCCCAAAGGCATGTGTGTGTGTCACCTACAACTTTGAAAAATGCACTTTAGTGCATTTTTTTAAGTTTTTGCAAATTACCAAGAAGTTCAACTGCTCCTCTACTAGCGAAATTGCTGTTCTAAAGTGGTTCTTGCATTGCATTTAAGGAATCGCAAATTGTGATGGGAGATCACAATTGATTGCGAATTCTCAAATTATGAGTGCCTTGAACCTTGATGCATCGCAAATGCCCTTTATGCTGGCGCAAACGGCCGATTTGTAAGAATCGCACCGTTTACGCTCGCAAAAATGGTTGATGCATGTGCCTGCTGATCTTTCATTTCATATAATTTGGGATGCCTTTAACCATCTGCCTGAGGCCATATACTTAATTATGTTATGGCCAAAAAGAGGAAAGCTACCAAAGAATCTTCACTTCTGCTTCAATCTATCAAACAATTGGAACATTAATTTTTCACAACAAAAAATGATACTGTATTACAACATTTAATACATGCCAAATTTGAATTCTACAAAAAATCAACAGAGGAAACAACTGGAGCATTCTTAAGAATGAATTTTAAATATTATGTAGGACGTAATAAGGCTGGCAAATTACTTATTTATAGGTTAATTCTCAAAAGTCTAAGATACTTAAGATTGTGGATGAAAATGGGGTCCCTCATTAAAACAAGCATTTGCAATGCAATAGGTCTCGCATTTGCAAACGTTTGAGCTATTGGCATTGTAAATGACAAACCTCTTATCTATCTGTTGGTTTTGAAAACAGATGAATAAATGCCATTGACATTTAAAATGCCAATAGCTTAAACTTGTGCATTGTAAATGAAAATGCCTTTTATTTATGTATTTAAAAAAGAAACATAAATAAAAATGCATTGTCATTTATAATACCAATAGCTTGAACTTGTGTAAATGCGAGACCTATTGCATTGCAAATGCTTTTTTTTACTTTGCTTATGTGATAGCAATAAATGTCCAGCATAGTGAAACACTAACTTAAACCCTAATCCTTCTTTCCAAGACCAGTTCTTGTAGAGTCTCCCAAATAATAACTGACTCTTATCTGCTCGGGATATTTTTCGTTCCCTTTACACCATTTTGTGGGACACTCTGAGTCAGAGGCCTACTAGAGCCGAATTTCGGGGTTGGAGCTTCTGAAAATGTCAGGGAGGGGGCTAATACTTCCAGCAATTGGCAGAACGGAGATGAAGGGGTGACAAACAACAAAGCCTCGTTAACACGTAAATGGTCTTTTAACCTCATGACTGCTAAGCTGATTCCTCTCCTGTGCTGGAAATTGTTATATTCCATGATTGATGATTCGCTCAGCTCGTCATAAGCACACGACCAGTGTACTGCATGACGAGCTGAGCTCGTCATGAGCAGCGAAGGGGTTAAATCTGAGACCAGGCACGACAAGTAAGGCGCAGGGGCATTAAAACGGTCCCAAAGAGGTTATTAGCATAATTTAAGCAATTAAATCTCGGGTGTAATTTATAAAAAAAAAATAAAGGTCAACAGAAGTAGAGACTTCTGCACAACAACAATGTAACACGGGGGTTGCAATTTGCTTAACTTTGGAATGAGGGCCATATTTCCAGAATGGTGGTCAAGAAAGTTGTTCTATGCAACTCCAGAACAAAATACTGCCGGCCAAAAGTTTAATGTATGGCACAGTCAATCCATTATTTTGCTCTCTGGGACGATACAACGAGTACCACTTATGTGGGTACAACTTTGTCAACGCCTGTTATTTACACCGTTCCGCCTGCAGATGAGACAAGCACAGGAAGATTCATAGATCCTTAAATTAAACATTATGTTCTTACGCCATTTTGAATTGTACAGAGCCTTTTACACCATCTGTAGAAGACGACTCCACAATTCCTAATTTAATTTTCTAATTGTTGTGTTTTATTTTTTACTAATCAATGTAAAACTTATCAAATGCACACTTTTTGTTTTATAAATTGGTCTAATGTGACAATCAATCTTTATTTCACTTCAGAAAAACAGAGATCTTTGACAGCACTGAAGCTGCTACACTCCAAAAACAAGGAATGGAAGGGGGACAGCATTAAGGACAACGAAGGAATGGAGGAGGTGACGTAAGGAAGGGAGAGAGAGAAGAGAAAGAAGGAATGGAGGGGAGAGGGGAGGACGCAATGAAGGGGAGACAGCAGAGAATGGAAATAAGGAATGGAGGAGAAAACACTCAAGGAAAAATAAGCTGGAGAATGAAGGAAAGTAGAAGGATACAAGGAATAGAAAGGGGGAGATAGCGAAGAAGAGATAAAAGGAAAGGAGGAAGAGAGAGGCAAGGAACGGAGAGGGAGAGACAGGAGAGAAGAGAAAGAACAAGGGAATGAGGAAAGGCACATTGAATGGGAAAGGAGAAGACAGAATGGAGAGAGGAGTAAAAACGAAAGGAATGAAACGTAAGAGACTGAAGAAAAACATGCATCTGCCACTGCTGACATGCGTAAAAGCAGGGGAAACGCCCCAGTGTAAACCATAGCAGAGCAAATAACAAAACAAGCGGTGCATAAACACTAACTTTGTGCTAATAGTCCTTAAGTATGAGAAACAAGGCTGGCAGTAATAAGAGGTGCAGCTACTGCCAGCCTTGCTTCTTGTACACAAGGACTATAAGTACAATGTGCATGTTTACCCACTGCTTGCAGGTAAGCAAAACCAGGGCACTGAAGCTGGATTTTAGTGCTTGCATTGGCGACCAATGTTCCCATGCTAAACCACAAGGCAGCAGCAGTAGAAATTCAGGTTTCTCACACACACATAGCACGTGCAGAACAGCAGAAACATGTAGACACACAAAGGCACCATGTACTCCAGTGGACACAACATAGGGCAAGCTACTCCCACACAGGGGACAAGTAGAGAATGAACAGCAGAAGTGACAACTTAACTTATACACAGAATAAGTAAAGCATGGGTGGCAGCAGTGCATGCTTTCCCCACACACACAATGGGTAGTTTAACAGTGCAGGTTTCTCCAATGTAAAGAACAAGTGTAACATATAGAATAACTTGCTAATTTCTTATATAATGCACTCAAGATGGGTTGCAGAAGGCACAAAATATCCTCAGCCTGGGCAGCAGAACAGAACATTTTCCTCAAAGAAAGGGTAGGTGCAGGCCAAGCATCCGAGGTGCAAGCTCCGAAATTAAAACTAAAAGCCACCTCCTACCTCACAGTCTTGTGTAACACAAGTCTGTGTGTGACTCCAGCTCGCAAGTGGAGAAGAAGCGCCACTCTGCCAGAGAATTGGCTCGCTAGGAAAAATAAAGCTGCCGCTCACCTCCTGAATGGCCTTGCAGCCTAGTAAGCCAATCACCCTGCATGCCGTGATCACACGTAAGGGCGCCTTGATAGAAAACAACAATGACAATGAGTTGCAAAAAATATCTCGGTTGTGATGTTTATTATTGATTCGCCAGGTAGCACACCTCGTCGCTGACAAGGTTTGAGATTGCTATGTGTGACATTTTTATAACTTCAGTGTAGTTATGAATGACATTTCAAAGACTATAACTAACTTGCGCTAAAAGGGGAGTGCGAACAGCACCAGCGAGCTGCTCTGTTAATCAATTTGGCCCATGCTGAGTGGTGGTCTGAGTAAAAGCAACAATGAAAACCAAACGTAAGCAAACTTAGGACATTTTTAGAGATAAGGTCCAGTGTGGAAACCAGGATATTCACACCAATGTCAGCGACTTAGCCGTCCATTACCTCCTTGTCCTGTCTCCCCGTCCCATTCCTGACAAGTGAGCAGCTAGTCTGCTCTACAGAAACCCCTACCTAGCTGAGCTGTTTGCACTTCCCCCTAGGACGACGTCACCATCACGTGACTATAAAGGGGGAAGTGCATCAACAATCATCCTGTTCTTTTTTTTCTGCGATCTACGACCGCGTTTCCTGGCTGTGATGTTCGGGGGCTGCCTGTGTTCCTGGTGAGTTCCCTGCTGTTTTTCCTTTCTAGGTACGGCAGCGTGCTCTAGAGGCCGCCTTTGTTCTGGCGCTGCCATTTCCCCCGCACTGTCTCCTTTATGGGGGCTCTTTCTTGCACGCGGCTCGCGTTAGCAGCCGTCTCCGTTAGGGCTGTGATTTCACACGCTGCTCGCGTTAGCGGCAGTTTTTGCTCATTTTACTCGCCGCCACTCACCGGGCTCTGTTTGGCCTGCTCCAGCGGCCGTTCCTGGGTGGTCTCCGGTCCTTTTTTCGCCCTGCATTAGCGGGCGGGGGCTTTTGGTGGAGTTGGTGATGTGACTCTCTGCTGTGCATTTAAGGGGCGTTTTGGCTGCTGACTGGGCTTTTTATGCCGGCCCATTTCCTCTTCCTGCCACAGGTGTTTGGGTCCTCAGCCTGTATATATGGGGTCCTTATTGTGTGGTTTTTTTGTCCTTGTTTTTGCCTGTTGGTGTGACTTTTGGACTGGTGCTTCTAAGATGGATGCTGAGGCTTCATCTTCTGCGGCCCCTCTGGATGCCCTGTGCCTCCTTGTCGGTGAGGCTGTGGCTGCTGCTTTCCTAGCTAGGGAGTTTAAGTTAACAAGAAGATTGCCAGTACTGTGCGATGAATCAATATTTTAAAGGGCCCCGAGCTGCAAATCGCTCAGTGCCACAGACCACTCTTTCAGTCAATTTTTTTTTTAAAAAGTTCGATAATTTTATTTATTATTTCTCTTTTCCCCAAAAAGAGAAATAATAAATAAAATTATCAAACTTTGTCGCACAGTACTGGCAATCTTCTTGTTAACTCATTCGTTGGCGCAGCCTTACTGTGCTTTAGCCAAAACCCTTGTTGTTGCTTGGTTCCTAGCTAGGGATGTGGCTGGGCCTCCTCCCAAGAGTCCTTGTGCTTATGTGGATCCACAGGCTGACCTTGAGGATGACTTGGGTCCTGAGGAGCATGAGGGTGTGCGTGGTCGTTTTGTTCAGGGTGCTGAGCTCACTGAACTGTTCGCACATGTTAGGTCCAATTTGGGGTTCTCTCCTCCTGCCGCTGATGTTTTGGAGGATGACTTCTTCACGCAATATGTCCAGCCTGCTCCGGACTCTTTGCCTTTGCACGGGGCTATACGCAAGGTGTTGTCTCACGAATGGCAGGAGGTGGACAAGTCTGCCTTTCCTCATTTCCTGTCTCGGCGTTACCCTCTGGAGGGTTTCGCTGCTGAGTTCCCTCAGGCTGTGAAGGTTGATAATCTGATGGCTGGCCTCTCTTCTCAGGGTTTGGTCGTTTCTGAGGACGCCCTTCCTGCGGACGCTGTGGATAAGCGTGTTGAAGGAGCTGTGAAGCTTTCTTATGCTGCTTCCAATTTTTCCATCCGTGCGACTGCCTATTCGAACTATATGGTTCAGTCGCTCCTTAAGGATTTCCAGTCCCTGTCGGTTCTGCTGCAAGACGGCGAGGATGCCACGCCTCTTTCGTTCTGTACCTGTCAGATATTTCCTTTGACAATTTGGGGGTGGCGGCGGCTGCTTCTGGTGCTTCCATCACTGCCCGTCGTCATATTTAGAAGCGTTCCTGGAAGGCGGACTCTTCACAGAAGTCGGTCCTCCTTAAGTTGCCCTTTGCAGGTTCCAAGGTGTTCGGTCCTCAGCTGGAGGGTATGGTCAAGCAGTCTGCTGAGAACCGCAAGCTGGTGACTCCGGTCCGCCCTCCTTCTTGGGGTCGTGGATTTGGTTACCGTCTCGCTTTTGGGCCTCCTGCTCGTGGCGCTTCTAAGCCCTTTCATGGCAGGGGTCGTGGCCGGGGGGCCCCTGAGAGTGCCAAGCCCCGGGCCGCTGCCGGTGTTGCCACCCCCGCTTCCTCTTCTTCTCAATGACTGTCTGCCTTTGCCAGTTGGTGGTCACCTCCAGTCCTTCCGCGCCCAGTGGTTGTTGCTTCCGGATGCCTGGGCGGTTCAGACTGTTTCGGACGGTTGCCGGATCGAGTTTTCCTTTCTTCCTCCTCCGGGTTTTGTTCGGACTCCCCTGCTGCGTCTTCCTCTGTGCAGGGATGCTTTGTTGACAGGTGTGCGGCTCCTGTTGGAGAAGCGGGCTATTGTGGCGGTCCCCCCTCTGGAGAGGGGCAGGGGTTGCTATTCTATCCTCTTTCTTGTCTCGAAGAAAGACACTTCGGATCTTCGTCCTGTTCTGGATCTGAAGCGGGTCAATCGCTTCGTTGTCCACCGTCCGATCAAGATGGTGACGCTCCAGTCCATCCTGCCTCTGGTCCTGCCGGGGGCTTCCTGGCGTCCCTGGATCTCATGGATGCATATCTGCACGTTCCTGTACATCTGGAAGACCAGCGTTTTCTCCGATTTGCTGTGGGGGCCCTTCACTATCAGTTCCGGGTGCTCCCTTTTGGCCTTTCCTCGGCGCCTAGAGTGTTCACCAAGCTCTTGGCCCCTCTGGTGTGTATCCTTCATTCCAGGGGTCTTCTGGTGTTTCCATATCTGGATAACTGGTTGATTGTCTCTCCTTCCTTTTCACAGACTCTGTCGGATGTGGACCAGGTGTGTCTTCTGCTCGGTTCCTTTGGGTTCCTTTTCAACCACAGGAAGTCGTCCCTGGTGCCCTCCCAGTCCCTGAAGTTCCTGGGGGCTGGACATGGTTTTTCTCTAGCAGGAGCGCCAGTTGACTTTGTTTCATCACCTTACCTGGCTTCTGTCCCAATCCCGGGTGTCTGCCCGTCTCTGGTTGCGGAGTCAGGGGAGATGGCTTCCACTCTGCATCTCCTTCCATGGTCCAGGCTCCATCTGCACCCCCTGTTGCATCATGTCCTGTTGCACTGGGATCCTGCCTCCTTGGACTACGAGACTCTGATCCCTGTCACTCCGGGGATTCAGGCGGATCTCCAGTGGTGGTTGTCCCCTCTCTCTCTTTCCCGGGGGTTCGATCTCCTTCCTCCTCAGTCTGTGATCGTGTTATCCACGGATGCCAGTGCTTTGGGGTGGGGTGCCGTTCTGGGTGCCTCCAAGGCTCAGGGTCAGTTGTCCAGTTTCGAGTCCCTCCAGTCGTCGAACTGGAAGGAGTTCAGGGCGGTTGGGTTGGCTCTTCTTTGGTTTGCTCCTCTCCTTCGGGGACGGGCGTCTCTGTGCAGACGGACAATCAGGTGGTTTGTTCTTATGTGTATCACCAGGGGGGCATGTGTCGTTCTCTGTTTCTCCTGTCCCGGGAGATCGGCCTTTGGGCCGAGTCGAGTCTCTTGTCTCTGACGGCGGTCTATCTTCCGGGGAAAGAGAATGGGCCTGCGGATTCTTTGAGCAGGGTGTTCCCCTCCTCGGTGTCCCTTTGTCTGTCCCCTGATCTGTTCGACCTGATTGTCCTCCGGTTCCGCCTTCCTTGGCTGGATCTGTTTGCCTCGGAGGAGTCCGCCCTTCTTCCTCGGGTTTGCAGCATAGTTCCCTCTCCGTTGGCGTGGGCTACCGATGCTTTCTCGATTCCTTGGTCGAGGGGTCTGCTGTTTGCCTTCCCTCCGTTCGCCTTAATTCCGAGGGTCTTCCAGAAGATTCGTTGGGATCGGGCGGAGGTTCTCCTAGTGGTTCCGGAATGGTCTCGGCAGTCTTGGTTCTCCCTTCTGCTGTCCTTCTCGGTTTGCCCTCATTGGAGGTTTCCCCTGTCTCCCTCCCCGCTGCGGGCTCCTCTTCTCGGGGTTGCCTCCCTGGGTCGCCTCCGGCTGGGGGTTTGGCACTTGAGAGGTTGAGTTTACTGGGTCTGGGTTGCTGGGTTGAGGTTGCCCGTTGTCTCCAGCATTCACAGCGTCCTTCCACCTTGAAGTAGTATGACCGTCACTGGAAGAATTTCTCCTCCTGGTGTATTGTGAGGGGTCTCTCTTCTGCCTCCTGTGAGGCCGTGAAGGTTTTGGACTTCTTGCAGGATGGTTTCGTCTTGGGGCTTGGGGCTTGCGGTTTCTTCCCTTCGGGCCCAGTGGGCTGCCATTCTTGCTTTCCGGGGTTCTTCTGTTTCCTCTGTCTCACCGTTGGTGGCTCGCCTTCTGCGGAGTTTCTTGCTTCATCTTCAGCGTCCTGTCTCTCGTTCTCCTGTGCCTCCTTGGGATCTTCCCTTGGTTCTCCGGGCTTTGACGGGTCCTCCTTTCGAGCCTTTGGACTCCGTGGCCCTGAAAGTCCTTTCTGCTAAGGTTATTTTCCTGGTGGCCATTACTTCTGGGCGGAGGGTTGGTGAGATTGGGGCGCTGATGGCTTCCCCTCCCTTCTTGCGCTTTTGCGATGATAAGGTCATTCTCCGCCCGAGTCAGTTCTTTCTTCCTAAGGTGGTGTCTTCCTTTCACTGTCAGGAGGATATTGTTCTCCGGGTGTTTTTTCCGGCTCCTGCCTCTCCTGAGGAGGTGCTCCTCCATTCGTTGGATGTGCTGAGGGCTCTCCGCATCTACTTGGAGCGTATGGCTGGCTTCAGGAAGGTTGATTCCCTGTTCGTCACCTATGGCCTCTCGGGGCTGGGGCTTCATCCTTCCTTGTCCACTTTGTCTCGTTGGGTCAGGGGTGCTGTGGTTACTGCTTACGACTCTGCCCACTGTCCCCTGCCTTCTTCTGTTCAGGGTTGGTCGACTCGAAGCGTGTCGTCCTCCTGGGCCATGTTCAAGGGGGCCTCGTTGAGGGACATATGTAATGCTGCCAAGTGGGCTTCTCCCCATACTTTTGTTGCCCATTACCGACTTCAGTTGGGGATGGCGGCCTCTGCTGCTTTTGGGGCTCGTGTCCTTTCTGCGGTGCATGATTTGTGAAATGTACTGTTTTCTTTTGATTAAAACTGGGCCTGTTTTTTCTCAAACTTTTGGTCTGTTTTTTTTCTTACGATCACTGTGTGCTTGGGTATGGGCTCACTTGTCAGGCATGGGACGGGGAGACAGGACGAGGAGGTAATGCCCGGTTACTCACCGGTAATATACATTACTCCGAGTCCTGGTCTCCTCGTCCCATTCCTGAGCCCTTCCCTCCCTCTCTGGTTTAGGTTTTCTTTGGGTGATTGTCTGTTTTTCTTTCTGGGTTCTTTGGTATTCTCAGGATGATTGTTGATGCACTTCCCCCTCTATAGTCACATGATGGTGACGTCGTCCAAGGGGGAAGTGCAAACAGCTCAGCTAGGTAGGGGTTTCTGTAGAGCAGACTAGCTGCTCACTTGTCAGGAATGGGACGGGGAGACCAGGACTCAGAGTAATGTATATTACCGGCGAGTAACCGGGCAATACACCATCCCTAAAACAAAGGTATCCTGCAAGCAAACTGAAGGTCGGCAAACTAGTAAACAACACAGGTGGAAACAATCATTTTATACACGCAACAGAGTTAATCTACAAACATGAGACCGCAAGTTGAGCCAAGAAATAAAAGAATTACGTGAATGTCTGCAGAGAATCTTACTGTGCTCATTCGCCATGCTTACTACGTAAAAATGATACCAAGCACTCCTTGTGCAAAGAAAATGAAAAATGATAATTACAACAATTGTAAAAAGCACAAAATGCAGTGATTGCCGCCTAAGTTAACAATAAACTATGACCTAAACACGATGATGCAGAACCCTCAGACCTCCATTCAAACTATAAATGATGAACAGACTTCGGTAGTGCGTCAGACACAAATGTTTACATGCACCCTTTCATTGAAAACAAAACATAAAATAAAAATAAAACAATGCTCCATGAATAAATTATTCTCCATTTGCTGTTGTGTAAAGATGACGCCTGCTGACGCACAGAATTCAACTCTATTTTTCCATAAGGTCTCCAATGTGATGTAATATGTAAGTGCTATTTCAAACTCACAGGGTTCAAAATAATCAGGCAGCACAGAATAAGAATATCTGAATGAATGATGGTCAAATGGACTCCATTTCTTTCATGTTTTTTGATGCTCGAAAGCAGGAATTTCATGAGAGGGACCCTAGGGTGACCGCCCGGCGTGACTTGACAAGAGTGCCCCGTCCACTCCCATGAGCCTCCAACAAATGAGCAGATGATGTTCATCAATGGGTGGGGAGATTTGTGGGTTGATGGGGCAAGACAGGTGTGCCAACTCAGCTCGTCATGAGTCACGGTGCACGTGTGCTCATGAAGAGCTGAGCTAGTCACCGCCACACCCGTTTCCTACAACGCTCAGCACAGCGGGGGAATTAGCCCCGCGTGCGAGCGTTGCGGCCGTCATGACGAGCTCAGCTCGTCATGAGCACACGGACACCGTCATGAGCATGGGAGGGGTTACCTAATGGCAAGCAGCAACAGAAATGACAGGCAATAGGCAGAGTTTCACCCCAACATACCGCTTACTTGATGCCTCATAGAGGCAGCGCATGCTCTGCCTATGAGAGACCTAAAAATACTGAAATGCTTAAGTATTTTTCTGATTATTATACAACTCTTTATACACCAGATCACTTTCCCACAGATGAGGAGCTAGATTCTTACTTTCATTGCCTTCCACCATGGCAACACTAGTTACAGGATTTTTCCTTTTTAGATGAGACTAGTTCAATTTTTAAAATAAAATCCGCACTTGATAAACTGCCCAAAGATAAAGCCCCTGTTCCAGATGGCTTTTCTGTCGAATTTTATTCTTGTTTTTTAAATCTTTTACTCCTGTATCTACTTACTTTATAACAGTATTTTCTTTCACAAAATGAAGCCCGGGCAATGTTTACTTCCCCCAAAAAGGTAAAGATCTCTCCTCTTGTGCCAATTATATACCTATTTCACTTATTAATTTGGATTGTAAACTTTTTGACCAAATCTTAGCTATTAGGATTTCTCCTCTCATTTCATATATGGTTGGATTTGAGCAAACTGGATTTGTTAAAGGTAGGCACATGACTGATAATTCTAGAGTGTTTGTGGATATTTTACATATTGCGTCAACTCAAAATACGCCTTTTGCTGCTGTAACTTTGGACACTGAAAAGGCTTTTGACCATGTCAATTGGAGATCTATGATGCCTGCCCTTAAATGGCATGTCGTCAGTCCAACTTTTCTCAAATACATAGGTATACTATATTCTTTTCCAATGACATCTGCCTTTCTAAATGGCATTCTGTCTTCGTATTTTCCTGTTTTACGGGGAACCAGACAAGGAAATCTTCATCCCCTTTGCTCTTTATTTTGTCCCTAGAACCTTTCTTGCATACATGACGAAACTCCTCTTCTTTTCACAGTTTCCGATATAAAGATACTGAGATTAAATTCACAGCATATGCTGATGATGTGACGCTTTACATTTCTGAACCAGAATCATCAATTCCTGTTGTTGCTAATCCTTTATCATCTTATTCTACGTTATCTGGATATAAATTTAATTTTTCTAAATCTGAGGTACTTCCCCTAATAAATTTTGTTTAAAGGATATGTTTGTTGGCACAGATCTTAAATGGTTTCCGCACTTTATCAAGTGTTTGGGCATTAAATACTCTACTTCTATAGCAAAGACCATTCACATAAATGTATATGATGTCCAACATAAACTTCTTCAAATGACGGGACCATGGTCTCCTTTATATTTGTCTTGGTGGGGCAGGTTGGCCACTATAAAGATTATGTTTCTACCTGTCAATAATTTCTATCTGTCCATGTTACACATTAAATTTCCTTTAAAATTCTTCAAAATACTTAATAATTCACTTGCTGTATTTTTATGGAACAGGAAAAAAGTGCAATTTTAACCTCTCTTTATAAACCTAAAGAAATGGGTGGCTTAAATGTTCCAAATTTACAACAATACCCTACTGCTTTTGTCCTTAAGCAAGTTTATCCTTATATTAGGGATGATGACTCTCCACTAAATAATGTTTGGTGGAAATTGGAATATTCCCTTGTGTCACCTTTCCCTTTCCATTCACTTTCACATTTTTCAAACCCTCCTCGGACCTTTTTTCACCCCTTCTATTAAATATTCTATTACAGTATCTTCCTGCATTCTTGCATGACCCATGTCTCTGATGCAAGAATTTTTTTAATCCTCTATTTGGCATAAAAAAAATCCATTTAAATTTCAAACTACTATTTTTTGGAAACAATGGGTTCTCAAGGGTATAGGTCTGAGTTTTAGAAAACTCAGACTCAAGGCCTTCTTAGAGAACATCGCACCGCTGGAAAACCCAGACAAAATTCAAATGGGTTCCTTGCTAAGCAGACTACTTTCCAATGACCCTGATCACTGGGTTATCTAGAGCGTTGCTCTGAGCTCATTCTCTTTGATTGTTTATATACATGACTAGGGGATACAGACAAGCGTCTTTGCTTCCTCCTCTTTCTCTTTACTTTGTTAATTACATATTATAGTTTTGTCATTGTTTAAGCATCATATATATTTAAAATCGTGTACTACATTACCCCTTTTCGTCTAAATCTAAGATTCAATTAGTGTAGGAGTTGGATCTTCAGCGTTCCTTTCCTTAAAGGGTATGGGGATTAGTTTGAAGTAAGATATACCATACTTCATGTAATGCCAGCACTACACAAACCATTTATTACTTTTATAATAGGTTATATCTTACCCCACTTTCCTTGCATAAATATAATCCAACCCGTCCAAATATATGCTGGTCTTGTAACTCCTTCCCTGGCACCTATCCACATATGTTTTTTAATTGTCCACCAATTTCAGCCTTTAGGTTGCCGGTATGTTGAACAATTTCTACTATTTGCTTTGTTGATTTCCCTTTTACTATTCAATGCATTTATTTGGGAATCTCCTTGCGCTCTTGGCCAGTTCATTCTAAATTAGGTAAATTGGTGAACCCGTCACTTTGCTTTTCAAGTCATTACATCTGACTGGAAATGTGCTGAAAATGTTAATGTTACTAGTTGGTGGAATCTTCCCTGTTCTCATCATAGACTTGATACAGCATCGCCTACATCTAAACTACAGATGATTAATAAAGAACTAATTTGCTCCCCGCTCACTGGTTACTTAAACAAACAACATAAACTTTCCACGGATTCTACTGTGATTGTGCAGCCCCCATGACTGTTTTTCCCTTTACTGTTTTCCCCTTTCCTGTTTATTAGCATACATTATTTATTCAACCAATGTTATTATATGAAATAAGTCGTTATATGACATACATTTATGATATGATATATTTATATGATATATATTAGATATTTTTTACATTCATTTCTTTTGTTCATTCTCTTCTTCTTCGTTTCTTCTCCTTTTCTTTTGTTTCTCTTCTTTCCTTTTTCCAACTTATACATTACAAAACATAAAAATGCAATTCTGTGACTGCAGAATTATCATACTATCTTCATAAGTTAATTGTACATTTTATTTTTTCTTGTAACTTAATACTATTTCCTGTAAATTATTTCATTTCATAACCTTGTGTTTTTATTTCAAACAAAAAGCAATTCTGTACATCTGTATTAAAGCATTTATTAAACAACAAAAAAAAAGAATTAAGCCCTTTGCTGCCCCTGCGGTCCGGGGGGGGGGGGTGAGTTCATGGAGACCCCCTCCAGCATTATGAAGGGGCAGAGGGAGCTCCTGACTGGGTCGGGGGGTTCTCCATGTATTTTGTAGGTGGGACCCTCAAGTTTCAACTTTCGTTGCGCCACTGATTAAGCACCTTGGAAAATAGCACTTTGAAGCACATAGCACTTTAGGAGGATGGTTGAAAGAAATATTTTGGCATTTGGGCATCAGTATTTCTAAGTAAGAGTCTCAAGAGGAAGAATAAATCACACATGTGGATCATTAATGTTATCGTGGGATCTGTAAAGTAAGAGAATAAACATAATTATACATAAAAAATATGGTGCATTTTAGTAATAAAACTGGTCAAAAACAACACCATTTACATAACAATATATTACCCCCAGGTCCCGTTGTCCTCGTCCCCTTCATATATACAAGTGAGATTAACTATCTCATCGACAGAAAAAAGAAAAGCAGGAATGCTGGTACGCCCCTCCCTCTCCCTATAGGGAGTACATAAGGGTACAGTACCCAGCATGCCTCCTGTTCTTTTTTCTGTCTTCGACAGTTTTTCTGCATTTCCAGGAGCCGGTTGGCTCCTGGTGCCTACCTGTTCTTGCTCGGAGACGTGGCGCTGGTTCCTGTGGCTCCGGTGGTGCGGCGGCTCCCGTGCGGCTCGTAGGAACTTGGTCATCAAGGATTAGAAAACTGATTCGGCCCAGAAGTCTGCTGTGCTGAGGTTGCCCTTTCAAGGTTCCATGTTGTTTGGGGCTGAGTTGGAGGGCCAGCTTCATCGGCTTTTCAAGGAGAAGAAACATTCCTCCACTTTCAAGCTGCCCTCGGCTGCTCCGGCGTTTTCTAAACCGAAGCCTTTCTTTCATCTCTCTTCTCACAGGCAGTTTTCCAGGGGTCGTGGTCGTTTTCAGCCTGGTCGGGGTCGGGACAAGAAGGCGAAGTCCCCTCCTGCGAAGCCTCGTTCCTGACTACCTGGAGTCCAAGGTCGGATCCTTGGTAGGAGGTCGGATTCGGTTGTTTCTTCCGGCCTGGATGTCCTCCTGTTCAGACTTATGGGTCCTGGACGTGATCCGTTTGGGGTACCATGGGAAGTTCTCCAGCCTGCCTCTGGACTCAGGGGTCCGTCCGACTCCTTTGCCGTCCTGCCCGTCCAAACGTGCGGAACTGTCTCTGGAGGTTCAGTCTCAGTTGGACAAGGGGGCGGTTCGGGTGGTTCCTCCCGGGGAGCTGGGTCGGGGGTTTTACTCCATCATTTTTCTGGTGCCCAAGGTGACTGGGGGGTTTAGCCTAGTTCTGGATCTCAAGGCCCTGAACAAGTTGTGATGCGGGTTCCATTTAAGATGGAGACTCTTCAGAGGGTGATTCCCCTGGTTCTCCAGGGTCATTTCATGTGCACTCTGGACCTTCAGGAGGCCTATTATCACGTGCCTGTCCATCCTCTCTCCAGTCCCTTCCTTCGCTTTTGTCTTCTGGGGGTCCATTTCCACTTTGTTGTTCTTCCTTTCGGCCTGAGGTCGGCTCCCAGGGTGTTTACCAAGGTGGTGGCTCCCTTGGTGGCTTTTTTGCACCTTCAGGGGATGATGGTTTATCCGGATCTGGACGACTGGCTCCTGCAGGCTCCCTCCGTGGAGCAGTTGTTGGCGGATCAGAGGTTGGTGTGTGCGGCCTTGCAGGACCATGGGTTCCTGTTAAACCTCCCCAAGTGTCAGCATCTCCCCTCTCAGGACTTGCAGTTCATAGGGGCCCGTTTCCGCACGGATTTGAATCGGGTGTTCCTGCCAGTGGCTCGTGCTGTGACCCTGTGTTCCCTGGCTCAGCGGTTTCTGGTGGGTCGGTCCTTTCAGGTCCGTCTTTGGTTGCGCCTTCTGGGGTTGATGGCGGCCACGGTCTTCACAGTGCCTTGAGCACGTTTCCATCTTCGCCCTCTATGGTCATATGGTTGGCTCGGTGGGATCCCGTGTCGGGGGACTTATCCCTTTTGGTCCCTGTGTCTCTGTCAATCCTTCCGGCCCTGCGCTGGTGGACTCTGTTGTCCAATCTGGACAGGGGCTTGCCTCTGCAGTGTCCTCCTCTGGTGGTCCTTACAACGGATGCCAGCGCTCTGGGCTGGGGGGCGACTTTGGAGTCGGAGTGCCTTCAGGGTCGGTGGTCCCGTCTGGAGGGTCGTCGGTCTTCGAACTGGCGGGAGTTGTCGGCTGTCCGGGGGTATCGGCTCCTTCTGGTGGGCCAACATGTGTTGGTTCGGTCGGACAACTCGGTTGCGGTGGCCTACCTGAATCACCAGGGCGGTATCCGTTCTCGGTCCCTGATCGCGGTGGTGTCCCCCTTGTTTTGCTGGGCGGAGTGCCATCTTTTGTCCCTGGTGGCTGTTCATGTCCGGGGGGTGGACAATGGGGTGGCGGATGCCCTCAGTCATTTTTTTCCTGCCTCCCTGGAGTTGGCATTGATTCCGGCGGCCTTTAGTCTGGTGTGCGGGAGGTTTGGTCTTCCATTTCTGGACCTCTTTTCTTTCCGGCTCAATGCGCAGCTTCCCAGGTTCTTCTCCCGGATTCCTCAGGAGGGGTCTTGGGGGGTGGATGTCCTGTCCCTTCCGTGGCCTGCTCGCCTGCTTTACGCATTTCCCCCTCTGGTTCTGATTTCTCGCTTCCTGTCTCGCCTACTGTTGGAGGATCGGGAGGTGGTGGTGCCTTTCTGGCCCCGCAGGTCCTGGTTTCCCACTCTGAAGTTGTTGGCTGTTCGGTGTCCGTGGTTCTTCCCCTTCCCTCCGTCCCCGTTGCGTTCCTCTCCGATGTTGCCCCTGCGTCGGCTTCGACTGTCGGCTTGGCGCTTGAGAGGCAGGGGTGGCGGCATAGGAGCCTCCCTGAACATTTAGCCTTGGCTAATCAACGGTCTCGGAAGCCTTCTACCCTTCAGTCCTATGGTAGGAATTGGGGTAACTTTGAGCGTTGGTGTCTTGGCCTGGCGTTGTCGTCCTTGATTTGTCCTTTGCCGGATGTTCTTCAGTTCCTTTGGGATGGGTTCGAGAAGCAATTGTCTGTCTCTACTCTCAGGGCTCAATGGGCTGCTATTTGGGCTTTTCAGGAGCCTTGGGGGAACCTGCCTGATGTTGATGGTTTGGTTTCTCGCTTGTTGCGCAGTTTTGCGATTTCTCGCCTTGTGGTGCGTCCTTCTTTTCCTCTCTGGGATCTTTCTTTGGTTTTGAGGGTTTTGGTGGCTGCTCCCTTTGAGCCTTTGGAGGAGGTTGATATGAAATTTGTCACCCTGAAGGTTGTTTTTTTGGTGGCTATCGCCTCAGCTCGTCGCCTGGGGGAGCTGGGTGCCTTAATGGCTCAGGAGCCTTTTCTGTCCTTCTCTGCTGATGGGGTGGTTCTTCGTTTAGATTCCTCCTTCGTGCCTAAGGTCTCCTCCCAATTTCATCGCTCTCAGGAGCTGGTCCTGCCAGCTTTGGATTCGGCTCAGGTGGACGGGGATGATCTTCCTTGGCCCTTGCTGGATGTTTGCTGGGCTTTGAGGGTCTATGTTGACCGGACCCGTGCCTTCCGTCTTTCTGACTCCCTGTTTGTCTCTTTTGGTACTGTCTCCAGGGGGCGCCGTGCTTCTTCTTCTTCCATTGGGCATTGGTTGAAGCAGGTTATTGTGCTGGCCTATTCTCTTTCGGGTTCTCCTCCCCCGGCTGGGGTTCAGGGGTGTTTGGCTCGGGGATTGCTGCTTCCTAGGCGGAGGTTTGTGGGGTGTCCCTTTCTGAGATTTGTAGGGCCGCCACTTGGGCGTCTGCTAATACCTTTGTTAGGCATTACCGTATCCAGAATGTTCTGGGGGATGACACTAACTTTGGTTTGGGGGTTCTTAGGACTGTGTGTTCCTGATTCCCTTTGTTTTCTTTCTCCTGTGCTGTTATTTTCAATACATTGCTGGGTTTTGCTGTGCTGCTGTGTCCTGGTGGTTTGTTGTTTGATGATGGCCGGTTGCTGCTTGGGTATTCTCACTTGTAAGTGTGAAGGGGACGAGGACAGGAGGGACCTGGGGGTAATGTCCTATTACTTACCGGTAATCTTCATTATTCCGGGTCCCGTTGTCCTTGTCCCCTTCATACCATCCCTCCCTCCCGGGCTTTCCGGCCCTCATCTTGGGCTTGGTGGTTCAGGAGGCATGCTGGGTACTGTACCCTTATGTACTCCCTATAGGGAGAGGGAGGGGCGTACCAGCATTCCTGCTTTTCTTTTTTCTGTCGATGAGATAGTTAATCTCACTTGTAAGTATGAAGGGGACGAGGACAACGGGACCCGGAGTAATGAAGATTAACGGTAAGTAATAGGACATTATTGAATGTTGACAATGTATGCCTCCCTTTTGTATTAATTTCTTTTTCTGTGATGTGGTACATCCCGGATGAAATTAATAATTTATAGGAATAAATATACTAGAGTGCAGACTAATGCCACACACAAAGAGTTATGGGTGCAATGTGAACTTCAATAGTTTCAATGTCATCATAGGAAAATGTGTCTGAATGTGACTGCAAATGTCGGGTGCTGCTAAGAGCCAAGGAAAAGTAACATGTTGTCTTTCTAGCTTTTAGGAAGTGACTGCTGAGAAAGACTGTTGAAATGTGAATGTTATGAGTGATGCTTCTGTATATGTAACAGGCTCAGTAGAAGGCTGTAAGCTGAAACTTGTTGGGCTTTACCTGCATCATGTTGTCACGTTTTTGAATTTCAAATTTAAATAAAGGAAAGTAATGGATGCTGGCATCTGTGGCTTAATCATACCATCTGGTGCCTGAAGGAGTAAACTCATAGTTGTCAGAGCTGACAGCCAGTGCTCGAAATCACTATTGAAACATGTTGTTTTTATGAGGAATGTCTCAACCTTTTTTTTGTCTAAATCCTGCCTCACAACATTATGTTTTCATATTTTGATCTCAGTAAAGCAAAAAATTGTTCAACGTGAAACAATGAAAAGTACGCCTTGTTACCAAGTCACAATGCTGGAAATAAATTAAAATGTTTGCAAAATAGAAATACTGGCACAGAGCATTCATGTTGCACCTCAACTGTCCAAACGAATAACAAAAACACTATTCAATTAGATGTACTCTATCCCACATCCTAAATACTTATAGCAGTGACCAGATGAAAGTCAAAAGAAACCATGAAAATGAGAGTTGGGCAAACCTTTGCAAGTAATGAGAGTCTCATTACTTGTGAAGCTTTGCCCGACTCTCATTTTGAGACATGTCTCATTATAAGACATGACAATGTGGCCTCAATATGGAATCCATTTTGTCCACTTCTCTCTAGAGCTGGGCCAGCCCCTGAAAGCTCGAGCCAGGCTTGAGCCTGAAGTCTGGCTCTGACTCAGCTTAGTGTCCCTGCAACCACGAGCCCATAAGGAGCCGAGCTTTGATGTGACTTCTGTCTGCTGTCCTCACACTACTCTCATGCACAAAAGAGATCAAACCAAAGCATTACAATTTGAGGTAAAAAGGAGATATAAATATATACCTGTTTAGTGCCTTATTTGTACAAAGTGAAACAAGAAACCCTGGATTCATTGAGGCTTCCTGCTTAATCAAATGATGTGATTTTAGCATCTTCAAATACTTGAGTTAAAAATACCAGCTGTTCAAAAACCTACTGCGTTTGATTTAACAGAGTGTAGTGTTGCCTGATATATGGGAATCTGGGGCACTTACAGGCTTCATATGACACCTGACTTGCCTCTTAGTTTACTAATGGCACTTTTGTCAGGGTGAGGGTGGAGCAGGAATGATTCTCCGTTCATGTTTAGCAACTATTCCCCAGATTCATCATACTCCTCTTTTGCGAGTCCTTAATAGCGATTATTAAGGAATCGCTATTAAAGACTCGCAAAACGGGATGCATGTAGAAATCGCAAAATGTATACCCATTTCTACATCTTCCTTATTTGCGATTCACTAATTGCTAATCGCAAATTAGGAATAAGGAATAACTCCCCATTCATTCCTATGGGCCTAAAGGCCCATAGGAATGAATGGGAAGACATATCAATGTGCGAATCGCTATTAGCGATTCGCATGTTGAGTTTGCGATTTCAAGGGTGCAACGGTGTCCAAAGGACACCCTGTTGCACCCCTGAAATGATATGGATGATGGTGTTACGCACACACATGTCCCAAGGACATGTGTGTGTGTAACATACAACTTAGAAAAATGCACTTAAGTGCATTTTTCTAAGTTTCCGCTATTTACCACGAGGTTTGATTTCGCAGTAAATAGCGGCCCAAAATTGCGAATTCGCCATTTTTAAATGTTTCATGAATTGCATTTAAGGAATCTCAAATAGAGATTCCTTAAATGCAATTCCTCGCAAAATTGTGAATTCTATAATAGCGATTTTTGCATTTGGGATGATGAATCCCAAATGCAAAAAGTGTGCTCCCAAAGGGCCACATTCTCAGAATCTGGCCCTATGCGAGCCGATTTTCCGTTGATGAATCTACCTGTATCTCTTTTAATAACTACTTATCAGTGCAGTGCCATAATATGACGTATTAATGTCAAACCTTATGATAAAGAAGTGCACATGTATTTGGAGATTATGAAATTATCCAGTACAATATCCCTGATTTGGTAAAAAAATTTGTATTTTATACCATGAAATTTGATATGATAATCTTTTATCTGGTCTAAAGAAAGTATAAGATGTAATTTTGTGAACATAGCTATCAAGTAATAAGGGAATGATAGACCTTCCAATATGGTGCAACATTAGTACTGGTATAGAGAAAGTCTGTTTTTGCTGTCTATGTTGAAATAACTGACAAAAAAATATGAGAACGCGGCGGCTGCTGACGTTGATAAATTCCCACCGCTAAAAGGCATTATATATAATATGCTAAATATTAGGGACAGGTCCGGAAAAAGTTTCAGTGGACGTTTTAAGGAACAGGACAGAATTCTCATAAATCACTGAAAGTATTTTGGAAAATTTAGAATAAGTGGGTTGATTTACTATTCAGGCATGCACAGCTGCAGCATCAAAAACTGGAAACTGTCCAGTCAGAGCAGAAAATGAGAGAAAACCAACAAAGAGGAAAATGTTTTGTTTACAGATTTGAGTGCTTTACTTGACTTGAAGATAATTAAGTCAACCATCCGTAATAAATGGCTGATGTGTGTGGTTCAAATGGCTGCCCATTAACACATTTATATTCAACTTGTTGCTCTCTGGGGTAGCCACAGTCTGAAGGGATAATCTTCATAGTCTGAAAAAAGTCGAATTTTTAAGAGAAATGCCTCTATTTTAATGCACGGGCTTAACACATGAAAACAATTATTTCCTTCAGCACTCTGTCTTTTAATTATTGTTATTGGATATAATCAGATGACTGACTGTTCCCTAAACAAAGTGAATCATATTATAAAGGACATTTTTTTTCCTTCTCTTTCAACATTGGCCTACACCTACTGACACAAAATAAATGAATCATAGATTGTCTAAAAAAAGAACATTTTCCCATCAATAAAGGCACCAGTTGCACACCTCCTTCTTCAGCTCTATAAAGATATTATTTAGAATTTGGCAGATGCAGGATGTTCCTCTAAAATTGGAATACGTCCCATCGGTCCTGTTTGAATTGTATATATTGGAAAACATTCTAACTATGGGATTCGGGTCATCTGCTTTTTGTGCATAAAAACATACTGTCTTTATTCAGCTTCCTAAAAGGAAAATGACATCATTACAGCCCGTTTACCCTTTTAAAGTACCAATATATGTTTTGCACAGAATCATATAGATTTTTCCAGGCTGCTGTTACATATATACTTAACAACAAGGGGTGGTGATGGACAGAGTTTCTGAATTAAGCAGAATACTCTCACCCAGTCAAGAGATCAGGGCTAGATCCAACACTGTTTTTTAGCTCACTGCACCATCCCAGCTCAGAACCTGGCTATATGCAAATTAGTCCGTTCCTGTCCCAGTGCATGATGGGAACAGGGCAAACCAAACTACCAAGCCAACAGGACAGACTAATTTGCATATAGCCAGGTTCTGAGCTGGGATGGTGCAGTGAGCTAAATAACGGTGATGGATCAAGCCCTGATCTTTGGACTGGGTAAGAGTGGTCTGCATAATTCAGAAACTCTGTTCATCACCTACCCCTTTCTGAATCGTTACATATATACGACATTTCTAACCATAACCCATATTTTAGTAAATAATGACAAAAGTATTGCATATAAACATACTTGTTCAAAATTGGTCACAGTTTTTTTACCATTTACCATAGACAAAAAAACACAAGTACTTTACAAGGATTTTTCTCACTGTTCATTAAACAAAGAGACAAGAGTGCATAGAACAGAATCAAATCTTGATAAACAACATCACAATTAAAACTAAGAAAATGTTTGAGTCGCGCAATGATAGACATAAAGTAAGGAGAAAGGAGGCTAACAATGTATTAAAATACATGCATGAGGTATACCATAAGTTACATACCTTCTCATGTGTTGATAATATGCGGCAAAAGGGCAACACATAAAACAGCAGTTCTATACTGATGATGAAATGTCCTGTCAACACCAAGTACACAATGGCAATGTTTTCTGGTGTCTATACATCTATATATGTTATAGTGATAGCACAGTTACCCTCACAACTCATGTACCAACCCCACAAGTAGTAGGAAAGGATAAATGGTATGGATCAAAATAAGTAAACAGGCATTTGACCCTTAAAAATGAATGCACACGGACACTGAAAATTAGTAAGAAAGTGTCTAATTCATAATATGATTGTACTTCAATGCTGAAGAATACATTATCAAAGCTTGAGGTATAACTGAAAAGTTTAGCTACGTAACCCAAATCACACTTTTTAATTACAATGTATCCATTGACGTTTGATGTACACCTTTAAGGAAAGTCAATACTTATAGTGTTTAACATTATCTTTCCAATCAAGCCAATAAAATCATACATTAAGTACAAAATCAAATCCTGTACAGCTACCTTGCAGCTACCTATAATTAAAAAAAATATATTTTATGACTTCAAAGATGCAATAGCTATCTTAAACATTTGTGGGAAAGTAAATAAAATCCCAAACCACAATTTATAGTTCTAATGTTAAACTTCTGATGTAAACGTCTCTTACTAATCAACAGTAAACAATTGGTTAACATCTTGTGTACACAGTTTGGCGAGTCAGTCTTTATATGGAATACTTTGTCAATTACCTGTTTTTACTTCCAACGGAAGTCTTCCTGCTGAAGCTGGTGATAGTCATTAGCAATTGTCAAATATGGTGCAATTTCTGGGGGTATTGCTGAGTCACATATTGAGGTTAATCTGTTAGGACTACCTTCAGGCTGAAAACAAAATTAGAAAATGTTCTTAAAAGTGTAGTGCCATCTCAAATACATTTTTTTCTGTGTAGTACCACATTTATTGCACACAACAAAATAAATGACACAGGAGTACAAACAAATAGACACAATCCACACTCTGCATCATGCAAAACAGAATCACACATATTTTTGAAAGTGATGCAAAGTTGTGCAAAATATCCCTAAATCTCTGCAAACATGGCAAGCCAGGAGAGAGAGAGAAGGACACAAGCCAGGAGCCATGAGCCTATAATAGGAATACTTAGAAGTGTGTCAGGCAGAGAAAGTTGTGTTTCACCTTCGAGGAAGTGGGGATCTTGATCACAAATGTGACAATATACGCAGAAGATCATTTTTTCATAACTAAGGTCTCACAGGTGAAGGAGTGCCTTTTGGGAAGGCATCCTTGATAAGGTGAACGTGGTGTTACTAACATGTTGGACTGTTGAGGAATGTAGGAAGAGGTAACATGACTACATGCACAGCACAAAGGTGAAATCAGCACAGAATCTGATGACTGCATCTATAATAAGCAACGCTAACATCCAACAGTCACTAACACCCAAGTAGGATTGGATGTCAGAAGTGATTGTTCCTATGACAGTTGACAGAATTGATGGTGTACACACTTCTGATCTAGAGGATGCATCCATACTTCTGTGTAAGCAAAGAGGCAAATTAAAACATGTTAGAAACTCACTCGTTACATACGACATGTAGCTTTTATTAATGTTACATACAGGACACACACACTGAGTGTGTTTTTGCTGACAAAAATAGTTAAGCATAATTTCTTTCATACAGCAGGATAGACTGCTGTATATTGTCTTTTTGATTAACTCCTATGCCCATGCGAATCAGGATCACAAGTTATTGGCACTTCCTGAGTAATGTGATTCCATTTTGTGCTTATATTTGACATCAATGCTGTTACAGAAATTGAGAAATACTTATTTCTGTTTCCTTGATAGGTCATGTCACTACCGATGAACATCCTGTGGTTTCACATGAGTCACTGGACAGACATCCTTGTCCTCTGTGGAAGAAGAAACACACTTCCAGTTCATGGATGATATGAAAACATCAGCCATTCTGATATGTAGAGACTACATATCAGACACCCTTTCCTAGGGCCAAAAACATCTACTACACCAGTGGATGCAGATGAATAGGTTAAAGTCTTTGAATGACTAATCTATACAACTCAGCAGGGTGTAGCATAAGAACTCAAAAAGGGCATGGTGATGCACTTGAGGAAGAGCCATAACTCTCATCAGAGTGAATTTTCTGTTCTAACTTCAACTACGTCCTTCGGTTGTATAAACGCCACCATTTCGTACATCTTATTGCCCTCATTCCTGTTTGTTGAACACCAGGGATATTTTCAAGAATTCATGTCAACAAGTAGGCCTTCTCCTCTGTTGGGAGATTACATCTGTCCAAGATGTGATTCACATGTCTTATTATTTATTGGGAAAATGATCTACACCTCCTAGTTTGTCAACTTCAGCTCCAACGACCATTTATGCATGATCACAATACCCTGAAACAGGATTACAATTTTTCCAATAAGTTTTGTTTATGAATTTACCACTTCTTTCTAAAATTTACCTAATATAGCATACGATTTATACACAATAATTGCATTGATGTTTTTAATGACAATCAGCTGGTTTGATGCTATCACTATTTAAATTGCAAGTAAAAGGAGCACGCACTTTGGCTCCCTCTTTTGTCACTGTGGTTGATGCTTGAGGGCACGGTTGTGTACCCCCGCGCTGACAACAGCGGCAGTGTTAGTATAGGAAAGGGGATAACTTCACCTTTCAAGTGATACCTCTCTCTAGTGGAACCATTCTCGGAAATAACGGCAGGTCAGCGATCAGTTATTTTGGATCAACCAACTAAAAGCCAGCGAAGTCTGCATTTTAGGAGTGACCATGCAGGCATGCTTGATTGCTATCTCAACACCCAAAGGATACAACTGTCTTCCTGCTCCCCTGATTGATGGATCCCCACATTAACAACAAATTGTCAGGAAAGGCAGAAATTCCTCCAAATATCCTGAGACAAATCATAAAAGTAATTGAGTGAGGCTCTTGCTTGCATGGACATCAATCACTAACTAGAGCCACTGGCCATTTTTCTTACTCCAGGGAGAGAAAGAATGGGGACATATTGGCTCTCTGCTGGTCCATATGTCAAATCTAGGTCCAAAGAAATCATAGTTTCCTCTCACTGGCCATGGTAATTGACTTGCTCCCAAGGGACCCTTTGAACCCTGGATATTTCTGGACGCTACGTATGGGAATCACGTGTAATGTTGCCTTTCTTATCCATAACTCCTTGCAAATGTCAAAGTATGGGTCAAAAGGCATACTTTTCTTACCATTTGTACAGTTAAAACCTCAGATCCATCCAGTCAATGGCAAATGTCTTACCATTCCGCATAAGTCCATACTCGTCACAAGAAAAATGCTACCTCACAAATGTAGTTGGACTTAACAAATGTGAAAGGAATAACATTACAGTGACTTTACAGTCATTTTTTACTTACAAATATAAGCCAGTTAGTACTACAACACAATTAGTAAAATACTCTTCTATAATCTGGTTGTTAATGGTAACCCCACATTGAGTGTAGTACAAATAACCCCTAGTCATATACTCGTATTCTTAGAAACATATTAGATACATAGGTTTTCTTCATACCCATTTTTCATTCATTAGATTTTACCATATGAATTTTGTTTTGGTCTGCCAACAAACATTAGGAATCTCTTTGACTGGAATAGTCTGATGAATTTAATTCTATCGTACTTTTTTTGTAAATTGGTCTTCAGTGCAAAGATTCACACATAAAGCCATTGTCATCGATTTCTATTTTTACTTCGACTATTTTTAGATTTCAACAATACATTTCTTGGAAAAAAACATCTTTTTTTACACAAACGAACCCTTGCTGAGTTCAGAATTTCATCTACATTTTAGAAATGTATAACATTCGTAGTTCACCTATGGGTATCACAACACCTTCCCCAACAAACTGTAAGTGGATAGAAACCAAAAAAATAGGAAACATAGACTAAATTGATTAAAAAATCCATGGTAAATGTTTATCTTAGAACTCTTACTGTATCTGAAAGCTAGGGAAAGAGTGATTGCAGAACAGATAAACGTCTATTGATCATTTGATTAAAATAAATGGTGGCAGCATACTTCTTCACATTAAAAAAAATACAATACCTTTAGAAAAGGTTTGGCTATTTGCTGAGTTTGATCAAGGGGGACAACTCTGGATACAATTACCCACATGTAGAATAAAGGATGAAAACTTTGCCTGAATATCTTTTGTGCAATAAAGTTATGAAAGCTTAATCACAAAGTTCTTGAAATACCAAAAAGGGCCTATTACTGGTGGGTGGAGGAGCGATGGTGAAAAGCCTCAGCAGTTAGGAGTTAACTTCAATGATGACACATGCAACTAACAGCAAATTTAGTACTTGATGTGTCACAGAGTGTCACTTTTGTGATGAAATGTAACACAAATGATGCACCATCATCCATAATGTAATCTCGTCAGAACAATAATGCAAGGAGCATGCATCAGCCACTTTCTTTGCTGAAGAGCTTGAGAATTTGTTAGAAAGTATGTATTGGTTGCTTGTACTAGATTAAGGAGTTTGGAATGGTTTGGAGGCGTTTGGCATCTGTTTGTCATTCATATTGTGAGTTTGTCAGGCATGGTGCCTCATTGATAATCCTCTTATTGCCAGGGGACTTCCTAATGGGGCTTGAGTTGGGCAGGGGTTCCCCATGTATGTGTAAGAGGGAACGTAGCAGAGGCAACAGAATCCCCTTTTGGATGTCAGTGGTGTGGTGAAGATCCTGCCACAGGTATAGCAACAGTGGACATATGTGGTGGCTCGAGAGGGTGCCCTGCTCCTCCTCGGCATTAAGTCTTGCTGGGGGAGTTAGGTAGTACATTTAGCTTGATAAAATGCAAATATAAGTATTTAATGATAGTGTAGCAAATGGTTTGTAGATTTTTATTTCCTATATAAGCTATGTTGAAGGTTTAAATTCAGTACACAAAATTATGACATGCAATGTCTTAAAAGTGAAGATTTAATACCCGCCAACAAATATTGTAATTTTGCTTAGTACTGTTGAGAGTAGCTGTTTTAAGTACATCTTCTAAGTTTTGAGTTGGTACTTAGTGATGCTACAAAATGCATTTAAAAAATGTCAATTTGTATCATGAATTGTTATGAAGATTCTTCAAATTGCATTAAGTAACAAAACATTGCCCAAAGTATTGTGATCTTTATGGTGTATACTGTATCTTCCACCTGTCAAGCAATGTCAACAGCAGCACATAAGGGTGTGGTAACTTCTACTACTTAACATGATATGGTCTCAAATTGATGATTGCAGAGCATCCCAGTTTGCCTTCAACATGTGTTTAAAAGTCCTCCCACTTTACATTTAGATTCGCCGTTGTGGAGGGTGCGGTATTCACCAGAGTTTGCTATATCTATGCTACAGCTGAACACAGCAATGAGGTGTACAGCAATTTACATTCCAGGCAGCAATCCTCCCGTATTTAATTGATTGATGCAGCATATTTTGAGAGGGTGTATCTCACTCACTGGTACCCAAAGACTTTGGACTCAGATACAGATAATCTCTCTAAGATGCAAAGGGCTTAATCACTCAAGAAACTGATATAGCTACCAACTTACAATTTCCAATTAAGTCCTATTTTAACCGCATCGCTGCGGCGGTCATTTTTGCGCTGCGCTGCTTTTTTACAAAAGCCGCGTTACATGACGAGCTCAGCTTGTCATCCGCACACGCCCCCGTGGCTGATGACGAGCTGAGCTCGTCATCAGCATCGAAGGGGTTAAAAACCCTGGCAGGTACTCTAGGTCGAACAAAGCTCACACAAGGAGATAATGGATGGATTGCAGAAACTTTTCAGACACTCACCCCCGATCACAGATCTGGGTTGAATCCATCATCATTCTTTAGCTCACTACACCACCCCAGTTCAGACACATCTGTATGCAAATTAGTCTTGACCCTGTGCGTCATGGGAACAGTCCAGCCCGAATTGCCAAGCCATGTCTTCCCTGGACCGGAAACAAGCATCCCGGGACCCGTATCAGGCTAACAACCCTCATCAGCCAGGCTAGCTTGAATCAAGTGGCAAAGCGAGCAAGGGACCCACGTCTGGGCATACTCTGCCAACGTAGGGCGAACAAAGCAAACACAACGAGATAATGAACAGAGCGCTGAAACTTTTCAGACACTAACTCCCAGTCTCAGATCTGGGTTGAATTTATCATCGTTCTTTAGCTCACTTCGCCACCCCAGTTCAGACACAGCTATATGCAAACCAGTCCTGATCCTGTGCCTCATGGGAACAGTCCAGCCCGAACTGCCAAGCCATGGCTTCCCTTGACTGGACATGGAGATGTCTCAAAGGTAAGGTTCTTCTTCCAGCCCAGTCTCTGGGTAGTAGCCTTCCAGGCATGACTCACTATTGACTATGTTCTGGCAATCTAATGGGGCTCCTACCACCATAAATATTTCAAGATATCCTTTCATATCCATTGTTTATCTAACTACTACAGCAGGTAAAACGCCTATGGATCTCTCCCCTGATCTATACAATCACATCCTAGGTAAAAACAAATTGTGAAAACAGTATGACAATTTCACTGGAAAAGCAAGGTGAATTGCAAGAGAGGACAAAGTTTAAAAAGCAGAAAACGGAAGTCCTTTGATAAACATACAAAACGGCCCCATCTGAAGAACTTTTACATACTATGAACATGATGTAATTCAATATACCAAAGTTCTTAGCTTTCCAAGAAATGTACTCACATCAATTGCCATTTTTAATAAAGTGACTGAGAAGTTACTCTAGCCCTGAAGTTGCTGTTTCAACACAGAATTATACCATTCAAAGCATACCGCTCAAAATTCTAAATGTCAAAATTGGAGATATTCACTAAGGTAACAAGTAAAGAGCTTTTTGATAACAGAAACATAAAGCATGGACAGTGGGGCCATATCTGTGGATAACTCCTGACACAACACAGTATAATTCCATAAACATGAATGAGAATGTGTGAGGTGAGAGAGGAAATGAGATTGATAGAGAAGAGTTAAGGTCAGAAGTGGATGAATTTGAAGTACAGGTGATGTAAGATTGAGATGAGTTTTGTAGGGAGGTTGTAGTGAGGCAAGATTGACTAGAGTTGAGTCTAAAAATAGGTGAAGGAGACGTTGAGATCGGGTTGGGCTGTAGCGAAGTAAAGAGGAGAGATACATTATGTAACAATGATGATATTGAATTGTGCTTAAGAAATGGGTGCTAAAATAGCCCTGGAAAATATTTCCATATGAATCCCATATTGCATCAAGCTACCATAGCAAGTGAGTCCAATTCTCTATAGTAGGTTTTGCAAAAATGTATGAACACATCAGCTAAATAAGTGTTGTAGGCAGTTTTGAAAGGTAATTACAACAAATATGACAGTGGTTTAGGATTTTTTAAAGGACCTAAGAACTTTATTTCTATCTCACATCGAACACAAGTAAAATATGTGCAAATGCAAATTACTGAATGCACAGATGGAAAGTATTTGGGTCTCAGGAACATCAGTTCCCTTTTCATATAATATTCGCAATGAAAATAATTTCACGTGGAAAAAATACAGTTTTAAATAGCGTGTCAGGACATAAAGTGCTGCACTCTTCTTATAACAATACATAGTGCATGAAAATATCTTTGCCAGAATGTAACATGTCATCAGAATGGATACCAATAAATATCTTTTATTTGTAGGTATCAAACTCAATTCAGTCAATATAGTTATTCAAATTCTTGAATTGATGGTTCATCAATAAATGGAAATATACTTTGTATGTACAAATTACAATATGTATACTGCAAAGGTATTTAGATTTGGAATTAAGGATAGTAAACATGCTAGTATATTGCTGTTGTCTTGAAATAGCTTTGGCTACCATTTGGATAAATATATCAGTGGTACAATGGTACCCATTCATGGCTCTCTGTGACCATTCCTGTCAACACCCACTTTTTGCTGAACTGCTGATGCAGTTTGACTGAGTGTGCCCTGGGCTCCTGACAACCAGGTGCCCAGGGCCTGTGTTCCTTCCCTAAAGCTGTGTTGAAACAAAACCCAATTGGCATTTCTGGCCACCTGTCAGCCCCTAGTAAATGGTACCCTAGGTTCCCAGGGCATGGTGACCACTAAGGTCTGCAGCACTTATTGTGCCACCCTTAGGGGCCCTGTACCCTGACACCCACACACTGCCCTTGCAGGCTGAGTGTCTAAGTACAGCACTAAACAGAGAGTCGACATGGCACACATCCCTGTGTGCCATGCCCACAACTTCACTGCCCTGGCATACATCATTCACCCCTCTAGCTGGGTGCCCTATGCCAGTGGTGGGGCAGAGGTGCATGAGCATTGTGCTCCTACAGTGCCCAGGGCCATTCCTGTGCACTGTAGGTGCAGTGCTCCCATTACGAATACATGGTGCTGGGAGGTAGTCATTACGAACTCCACAGCACCATGATGGCTTCACTGAAGACTGAGAAGTTTGGTATCAAACTTCTCAGCACATTAAACCAGCACTGATGCCAGTGTGAGATTTAATGTAAAATGTACCAGAGGGCATTTTACAGATGCCCATTGAAACCTAACCTACAATGCACTTCTGGCTGCTTAGGCTGCCATCCAGCAGACATGTTGTGAGACCCCTGGGTGGCGAGCGCCCCGCTCTCCTGGGCGTGCAACAATCCACATCCTGGGCGAGGTGCTAGGTCTCCTCTCCCAGGATGGGCAAGGGGAATTTTCAAAGGCCAGCCGCCTCTGTGAGCTTCTCCATACCATTTGCTGTACCCAGCAACTGGCCCCCACCAGTTCTGACCCCCCTCTGGTGGGAAGACTGGCAGGAAACCCTACATCAGGAAGGAGGGTGTGCCAGCCCGTGCCAACCCCACCCCTCGGGTAGGAGAGATGAGGTGAAGCACGACCCCAGGCTCTGGCCATCTTGAAGATGGGAGCCCTGCCCAATCACAGCTAGGTTCCTGCCCCCTCCCACAGGAAAGGAGCAGACTAGGGGGTGTACCCGGGAAACAACCATAACAACGCAACTTTTACAACATAGTGCCATCACAACGCAACCATTACAACGCAGGTGCCATGACAACGCATGCCATTACAATGCATGCCATTACAACGCAGGTGCTTTTACAACGCATGCCATTACAACGTAAGTATAGGTAAGTATTTAATTTTATTAATATTAATTTCATTTTAATTTCTTTTAATTTAATATAATACATTTAATTTTTAAAAATATTTTTAATTTTAATGTAACTTTTTTGTTATATACATTAATTTATTTAAAATAATGATAACATTTAAAATACATTTAATATTTTTTTTAATTATAATTTAATTTATTTAATGAATTTTTAAGTTTTTTAAATTAAATGTATTTCAGAATAGTAATTGTTACCCCTACACTATCCAACACTTACCCTTCTATTACACCCCCCTGGAGTTAGAATAGTAATTTTTACCCCTACACTATCCAACACTTACCCCACTATTACACCCCCCTGGAGTTAGAATAGTTATTTTAACCCCTACACTATCCAACACTTACCCTACTATTACACCCCCCTGGAGTTAGAATAGGTATGTTAACCCCTACACTATCTAACACTTACCCTACTATTACACCTCCCTGGAGTTACAATAGTAAATTTAACCCGTACACTATCCAACACTTGCCCTACTGTTACACCCCCCTGGAGTTAGATTAGTAATTTTAACCCCTACACTATCCAACATTTACCCTACTATTACACACCCAAGGAGTTAGAATTGTAAATTTAAATATATTAAAAAAAATAAAAAAATAATTAAGATCATTTAATAAACAATTTTTGTAATTTAATTAAAATTAAAAAAAATATTTAAAAAAGAAAAACTTATATTGGTGAAATCACACAATAATGGTTGAGAACCAAGTATTTATTTGCTCAAAATAAAAATCGGGCATTTCGAGACCAAGCCTCTGTTTTTCATAATTACAATGATGCTCTCTGTTTGCTGTAATCAATTTATTTTTTATCCAAAATTAAAATATATTTCAAAGCCAAGAGTCTGGATATCCAGAAACTGCCAATCACATGGTTTGGGAAAGATGATTTAATTTAAGAAATATTTCTAAAGCTTACATTTTAGGGATAATTCACTCTGAGGTGTAGAGTTCATGACCGTTGTCACTGGCACCAAAGTGAACTTTCTAAGGCTGTTTCAAGATATGTTTCCACTCATTTCACGTACTATATCACAAAAGCATTCAATATTATCACTACCGCTGACTGGAGCTAAGACCTGAAAGGGTGGTGTAATGAGTCCACTGTCTGGCTGTGTAAGCTCTGTGTAATTGATCAGTAGCATTGCTGCATTTTTCAAGATTTATTATCTAGAACCTTCCTCGCCAGGAGTGCGCATGCGCAGGCTCCCGCACATGCGCAGTTCCAAGATACGGCTAGCTGGACAAGAAAGATGACCCAGCGATAAGGTAAGTTCTTATTTACATCTTATTTTAGGCTTAAAGTCATTTAATATTGCGGGTGGGGGGCAGGAGGCGGGCGGCGGGCGGGCATCGCGTAACGGAAATATGCGGAGAGGCACGGAGAATGGTTTAATCTCTGTGCCTCTCCACGTAAGACCCTTACGCGACTTCCGCCCACCTTTCTGGGTATGTAAAAAAGTCTTATTCTTGATTACGTGCACACCTTCCATAGCAGATTTTCACACCTCTAGTTCCTTATATCAATCCCTAAGCCGGTGCATTTGTTTTCTAACAGTATCCAGTTTTACCTCAATTTTGCTGAGAGACTCGGTCTGTCCAGACTGCACTTAATTAATGTGTTTGCTATCTCCTGCTAGGAGATTTAGTAAAATGTGGAGGGATGGAATAGTGGGTGTAATAGTAACATCTTTCATGAAAGTCTCTTTCTCTTGCCTAATATTGGAAACTGCTAGGCTCTCCATATGTCCTCCTGGATTCTCCATTTCATTTTCATGTGCCCTTGAATCTCTGAGAGTCAGCCCCTGGTCATTGTTCAGTTTTGCCAGGATCTAGCTCCTCTTCTTAAGCTTTGAGAGTTTGCCGGCTCTTCTGAAATATGGAATACAGTAATGAGTTTATGCCTTGAGGGATCTGCCTAGCAAGAGCTATGCTACCACTAGTCCCCTCCTCCCACTATTTGCCACGATCACCAGGTTATCCTCAGGATCGGATCGAACCTCAGAGAGGTCCAACTCTCGACCGCCCCAAGTCCGGATAGAAGAAATCTGAATGGCCAGTGGGATGGTCAGGCGAGGGAAGGAAAGGGTAGGAACAGCTGGGAGGGAGACCTGAGAACAGACAAGGAGAGAAAACAGTTTAACTGTAAGGTCAATGTTCTAACTCTGTGTACACAGTCACTTAAAGCCTTACTAGTGGGAAGCTCACTCTACTTGTAAAGAAATCAAGGATGGCCTATACCGGGCAATGTGTGAGGGTGAACACGAGGTATCAGCACATTCCTAACATAAAGGAGAAAGAACAGTTTCGGTTACTGACAGACACCCTCTGTTTGTATAATGATACCCCTATTGAACTGCTCATACCTTCGTATGGAATACGCTTGTCCCCACCAAACTATGTCAGTTCAGTCCCCCAACTGATCTCCCCTATAACGAAAGTATAACACAGAAGTCTATGTTAACGGCAAGCTAAGAATAAGTATAGCGTTTCTTGATTGTCAATTTGGGTACCAGTGAGTGACAAGAGCACCAATCTCTTGTTTCTTAGATATATTTGCAATACTTCCTACCGCATGAAACCGTAGGAATAAACGTGTCCCTCCAACAGAAGGAATCAAGGAAACATGCTCTGGATGCCTCCATCGCTAAATGCAGAAAATAAAGGAACAAAGTTGGTGCGCGCACCCTTATCCGACCGTACTTCCAGGTATTCGGGAAGCCACAGGATAATCGGCGTCTTTGTGCAGGTGCCATTTCCTGTTATCCAATTTCGCCGATGGTACGTCTGACAGCGTGCAACGGTAGTGCGTGCGTTGACAGCACGGGCAGATGATGGGAACTGTAGTTTTCTGGTCCTATTGCTGCTCTGAGTCCGCTGTGAGTGTGCTTGCTCTCTGTGTGCCCTGACATTGTTGAAGCTTCTCTCCTCTGGCCTTTGTGAGGAAGTTTCTGTTAGTGTTGTTTGAGGCGGTATGATCAAGACTTCCTGGTCTATGCTGTTGTTTGGGGCCTCGAATGAAAGGAATACTACAGCTTTTTTGAATGTGTCTTTCATAGCATCTGCCCTTCTTTTCCATTGTGATGACTATGCTTACTCCTGACTGAGAACTCAATATTTGGATGGCCATGAATTTGAAAGCTTTCTAACTTGTACCCCACAGTTCTGATGGTTTCACACTTGACGCGGGTTTTTCATGTGACATTTTCACCCCTACCATGATTATTATAGTGCTTTAAGTGTGTTGCCAGGCTCGTCATACGTTCTTTCACTGTGAAATATGAGCTATGACAATTTTGTACCCCACCTTAGCACAAATCATTTCAAATAGATGACAAGATGGTGGGGGAACACCAGGAGCGTGTACAACTGACCGCGACGCCATCGGCACACGGAGACGCCGGGAGGCAGACCGGCACACCGGACCACACTCCCCAGCAGCCTCTGGGGCAGCACGCCCGTGACGCGCCAGGAGCGCCAGGAGGCGCTTGAAAAAGGCTGACCCCCGTGAGCCCAGGGGGAACACCAGGAGCGTGTACAACTGACCGCGACGCCATCGGGCGGTGCCGTGAGGGGAACGGCTTTGCACACGGAGACGCCAGGAGGCAGACCGGCACACTGGACCACACTCCCCAGCAGCCTCTGGGGCAGCACGCCAGTGACGCGCCAGGAGCGCCAGGAGGCGCTTGAAAAAGGCTGACCCCCGTGAGCCCAGGGGGAACACCAGGAGCGTATACAACTGACCGCGACGCCATCGGGCGGTGCCGTGAGGGGAACGGCTTTGCACACGGAGACGCCGGGAGGCAGACCGGCACACCAGACCACACTCCCCAGCAGCCTCTGGGGCAGCGCGCCCGTGACGCACCAGGAGCGCCAGGAGGCGCTTGAAAAAGGCTGACACCCCCTCTCGCCACGCGAGTCGCGCGCGGGAGCAACCGGGAGAAGCCTGGGACAAGGGCGGGGCCGTCTGTGGCCGTCCGGGGACGAACTGGGACGGGACGGGCCACCCCCCTTGGCACCACTCATGAGTAGGAGCAATTGGTAACCCGTGATTGTGACTTTGTATTTGTTTTTATAGTTGGTCGTGACTTCTGATTCACCCCAAAAATGTCTATTCAATCTACCTTACCAGATAACTATTTATTGAAAGTAGTTACCAGGATTAATAGCGATAGAAGGAAATCGCTAGGTAAAAGTACATTGCCTGATCTCCCATTGGTTTCGTCCCCGGATCTTGATAATGTTGATATGAATACCTCCAATGGCATTGTCACAGTAGCTGGGACCGATAACACCAGTATTGATGTCGAATCTATTGAGGCCCCTGATAACTTGACTGTGGTGGAAGATAATCTATGCGAGACCCCTGAAGGTACCTATCAGCAGTCCAATAGGGCTACTAAATTTATGAGAGCATGCAGGAAAACAGCTCCTAAACGGGGAAATAATTCTGTCAGAAAAAAACAGAAAAGACACTATGCACAAGGATGACAACGAGGAATCCGGGGCATTATATAAGGATGACTGTGTTTCTATTAAGCCTGTCCAAATTGACTTGTTAGTGAGCACTATTGATAATAAATTTAAAATGGTCGTAGCGCCCTTACTAGCTAAAATCGACGATTTATGGGTAGAAGTATTGAGACTAAGGGCTGTGGTGGATCAGCATGCAGTTAGTTTGGATAAAACTATATGAAGTATTAAAGATACAGCGGGCTCAAACACAGCACCTATTCAGGACAGGGTACAACAACGCCTTTCAAATAGTGCCCCCCCTATTGCTAATACTGGGAAACAACTATCTAAGGGGTCATCTGTATCAACACGCCCATTAGCCAAGGAAGTGGGCCGACCCTCACAGGCACCGGCAGCTGGGCCAACAAGTGTAGCGTCAGGCAGTTCACACACTGATGCAAGCCCAACATCAACTTCCAACAGAGGAAAGGCTGCTTCGGTGCCAGCAGTGCCAGCAATACCTGCTACCATAGGGGGGACTGAATGTGTACCCTATGTTGTGGTCTTAACTAATGTCCCGACTCTAAATCAGGCCTCCAATACCCAAGAGACGGCGGATTCCCTAAAAAATAAAACAACTTCATGGTTAAACCGCCACTGCGGTTATCCAGTTGGCTACTCTGATCAAATTATTTCTATCAGAAGAGTCAATTGGATCGGTAATACCAGGAAGACTTGTGGGGGCGACTGCGTGATCATCAATTTTAAACATACGCAACATGTTGCAACGGTCCTGCTTAGAGCAGCCTCGATCACGCAGTCGGAGACAGTGGGCTATTTTTATAACCATCTTAACAGGCTGCCTTCTGCTAATTGTAGGGAGGGGGTTAAGAACTATTTCAATTATCCATCTATTGTAAATAGACCTGTGCTACCTAACTTTTGTCCTGGTTTTCATGATGGTACATATAACCCGCCAATGCACATGCTGAACTCTGCCCCTAGCGGGAACAGATTTATAACACATACCCCCAACCCATTATCAACTTGTGATAGCACACTCTTACCTGTTAATGGGATGGTTTATCAAGTTCCAATTCAGAATAGGTACCAGTCGTTGAGTTTTTTGGACCAAAATGATTGACATGAGACCGACGCGGTTCTTGGGGGAGATGCAAATAGTAATAATATAGGAGAAGCAATTATACCTGAAAATGAACTGGTTAATAATATGATTGTAGATTGTACGCCTGTTGGGGGAGAAGTTGGGAGTTCATTATGTAACATAGAGCTTTTTAAAGCAGATGATAACATGTCCGTACTTAGTAATGGAACGCCTATTGTCAGCCATGATAGAGAAAGGGTAACTTGTTATATTGCCAGCTGGAATATTGCAGGCCAGATGGCCAAGGAGGATATGTTAGGATGGAAAGATTTCATTAGTTTATTTGACATCATTTGCCTACAGGAAACCTGGTGTAAAAATTTTAGGGGCAGTGATGGCTTTGTATCCTATGAACTCCCTGCCTTGGCCTCAACCCATGGTAGAGCTAAAGGAGGGTTGCTGGTTTTGATTTCAGTCAAGTTACCTATCTCCGTGAAAAAGTATGTAAAAGTGGGGGCCCACTCACAAATTTTGTGGCTAGCACAAGAAGCGGGCAGAAATATACTTTTGATTAATTTTTATAACAATGTATTCGATGGCACCAGACACAATGCAATTAATGAATTAGATAATGTTTTGATTAATTTTGTGAAAAATTGTAATGGTGTTTATGATTTTATTTTTGTGGGGGATATTAATGTTTCAGTCTGTTCCCTATCATCTCAGAAGTTATGTGGTGTTTACAATCGCTTAGGGGATGCTGATGTTCACTTTCCCCACCATTTGTATGGAGAAACATTGAATAACTTCTTGATAGATTATGATATGGAAATTATGGAAAACGCAAAGAATGACCAGGGAGAAAATATACCAACCTTTAAAGGGAGGTGGGCTAATACTGTCATTGATTTTATGTGCATGTCCTCTAACCTAATCCCCCTGTGCTCAGAGCCCAAGGTGGTTGATGTCATGTTAAGTGATCACAACTGCTTAACTACTGAAGCCATGATTTGGAAACCTATCCCCACACTCGATCAGGGTAATATTGCTAATATTGAACCCCACAGACCAAATGGTTTTAGGATGAGGTGGAAAGGAGAAAGAGCCGATATAACATCTGATTCCATCATCAATCTTTGTTTGATGGAAATTACGGCAATCCTTGAACAGGAAGAAACTGTGGCTATCTGTATTGACCACTTTAATAGAATTAATTCAACCATCAATAAGATGTTTACTAAGGAAATTGGGCACAAGAGTAGACATAAGAGGGGGTGGCTTGATCATGCTTGTTCTACTGCCCGGAGCGATCTTAAAGAGGCCCTAGCAGCTAAACCGAGAGATAAGAGTCTGGTGATTCAACTTAGGCAGGATTATAATTGGACCCTTAAACGTAGAAAAGCTGAATTGCAACAGGAAGCGTGGGACAATCTCAGCCAAGCGGCAGAATTGAAGAATTGTACCTTGTTTTGGACCACGGTGAACAGCCCATTCCTTAAGGATGAAAAGGTCCCAGAGCTCACATCTAATGTGAGCATGGAATCATGGATTCAACATTTTTCCATTATTTTTGACTCTGGTAATAGACCAGCCTCATATGGAGAAGGTTGGCCCATTGTAGCCTTAAATATCACCTTAGATGAGGTTATGGTTAGTATAAAAGCCAGTAAAGGAGGGAAGGCCCAAGGACCAGATGAGGTACCCATAGATGTGTATAAGACCGCTCCGGAGATCTGGGGCCCATTGCTGGCCAAGATCTTCAATGCAGCCGTTTGCTGCAAAATACCATCTACATGGGTAGAATCTATAATTGTCCCTATCTATAAGAAAGGTGACCGGGGCGATGCCAAAAATTACCGACCAATATCCCTACTGGACTCATCTGTCAAAGTCATGAGTCGGGTCCTTCTAGTCAGATTAGAGGAATGGGCAGAGACTAATGAGATTTTAACCAATTGTCAGTTTGGGTTCAGAAAAAGCCGTGGCACCATTGAGCAGTGCTTGAATTTAGAACTTTTGGTAGGGAAATATACCCAGGCCAAAAAAGGGTCACTTTATTTATGCTTTGCTGACCTAAGCAGCGCTTTTGATATGGTAGACCACGCTATATTATGGGCTAAACTGATTGAAATTGGAGCTCCCGAAGGTATAGTTTATTTTTTGGCCCGCCTGTACGAAAAACTTAGCACCAGTGTACGGTACGGACCCAACGGGGAGTGTACGAGTAAGTTTAGGATCGGGAGGGGAATTAGGCAGGGGTGTGTTTTAGCACCCCTACTTTTTACACTCTTCATAAACGAGGTGGATTCTGTTCTGCAGACGGTTACGGCTGACATCCCTAGAGTGAACAATCTTAACATCCCGGTGTTACTCTATGCGGACGACGCAGTGCTGCTGTCCAGGACCTCCCTGGGTCTCCAACGTTTGATGGACAGGTTTGTGCTGTTCATCAAAGATAGGATACTGGTGATTAATAGGTCGAAAACCTATGTGATGGAGTGCAGGCTCGGACGAGCTAAAAAGAAAGTTAATTCTCATTATTTTATAGAAGGTGAACAGGTCCAAAAAGTTGATAATTTCTGCTTCTTGGGGATCACTTTTTCAAAAGATGGCAGCTGGGATATTGAACATAAGGCGGTTAAAACAAAGATGATTAGGAGTGCTAATGGGGTTTTTGTATTTGCCAAGAAGTTGGGGAATAAACGCATTAAGGATATGTTAAAATTTTTCCAAACTAGATGCCTTTCTGCGGCCCTTTATGGGGCTGGGGTATGAGGTGTGTCATCAGCCGGGAGTCTACAGGTGGAGGAGAATAATTTCCTAAAAAGGCTCCTGTGTCTACCCAAATCTACCTCAAATAACTTGGTCCATAAGGAAACAGGGACTCAATTCCTGAACGACTTGATCATGTTAAGACCCCTATTACTATGGCGCTCTGTTTGGCTGAATGATGGCACCTCATTGAATAGAGCCATTATTGAGGATTGCCTCTCTTTGGACCAGCACCTAAGGATCCCCTGGATTAAATATTGTATCGATTGTTTTCAAAAGGTTTTCGGTTTCAATGTGATTAATGATCGATACTGTGTCTCTGATATCTCCAAGTCAAATTTGAAAATTACTTTTTTGAATTATTGCTTAGAGAAACGCGCTTTAGAGGAATCTAAATTATTAACATGTAAACTGTACAATAGCATGAATGATTTTACTGGGTTTCACCCATACCTGTCACAGGTGACCAGAGTTTGGCACCAGTTTGTACTAACCAGAATGAGGATGGGAACGGTACATTTTCTGGTTGCGCATCCTAATATAAAATTGCGCCCTACTGGACCCTGTACTTGTGCTAACAAGGCGGAACAGAGCACTGCGCACTTTCTTTTATCATGCCAGTTGTATAGTGAACTAAGGAAAACCTTTTTAAAGCCAATTTTGAAAAGATTTGGAGTAAGAACAATTACTGACTCTATGAAACTGCTTTTTAATCTGCATCATCCGGACATTTGCTTTTTCACGGCCACTTTCCTGTTCAAGGCAATTGGTGCCAGGAAGAGTATGTGTTTTTAATTATTTTAATTATTTATTCCACCCCCCTCTGGATAATTAATGTATTATGTTTTTCCTTTTAATCTATGAAATGTTTGACTTTGTAATTGTGTGTGCTTTTATGGACATGTTTTTTATGTTCCGAATAAAGCTTTATGAATTGAATTGACAAGATGGTGAAGAAATGTTTATTACTACAGCGACCTTAATTCTCCAAATGATTATTCCTGCCTTTGCAACTGTGTTCACCACCCTCCTTGCTGCTTACCTCTACGCACTTGTCCTTCCAGCTCCCTGAGAAGGCAAACTAGGATAGGGCAAGACTGTAGACTCCTGCAAGAGCCTCTCAATGAAGCAGTAATTAAAATAAGTTTTATAAAGCGCTTGAATGCCCGAGGGCGTCTTAGTGCTTTTAGTACAGCAGATGGATGGTTATGACAGCTAGTTTTGAAGCTATAAGTTGAAAAGCCAGGTCTTAAGATTCTGTCTAGAAACTAACAGGGAAGAACTGATCTTTCAGTTGGTGGGAGGGCATTCCACCATTTGGCTGTGCCATAAACAAAGCTTCTACCTTCCCAACGCATTCTTCTAAACTTGGGCACTTTAAGTTTAACTGCTGAGGATGATCGAAATGGCCTAGTGTAATATATCTGGGCAATTAATTTTTTCAATAGTCTGGCCCTTCCCAATGTAAGGGCTTGATGGCGATGCACTGTGCCTTAAAGTCTATCTTCTTAACAACTGGCAGCCACTGAAGTTCCACAAGAGCCTTGGCTACTGAGCTTTGTCTAGGTATTCCCAGCAATAGGCGTACTGCCATGTTCTGCAGAATTTGGAGTTTGCTAAGAAGTTGTTTCTTTATATTAATATGTAGACCATTAGAGTAGTCTATTTTAGATAGCGTGAGGGCAGTTAACACTAGTTTCTTCAGATCCAAAGGAATAAAGGTAAGATCTTTCTCAGAATTTTTTGACTTAAGAACTGTGCTTGTAATAATGGCATTTACCTGTTTGTCAAACAACAGATGGTTATCAAAAATCACATCTGCATCACAAAGATCAGGCCCCTGGGGTGCCTCAAAGGGCTTTAGAGGAATCTAAATTATTAACATGTAAACTGTACAATAGCATGAATGATTTTACTGGGTTTCACCCATACCTGTCACAGGTGACCAGAGTTTGGCACCAGTTTGTACTAACCAGAATGAGGATGGGAACGGTACATTTTCTGGTTGCGCATCCTAATATAAAATTGCGCCCTACTGGACCCTGTACTTGTGATAACAAGGCGGAACAGAGCACTACGCACTTTCTTTTATCATGCCAGTTGTATAGTGAACTAAGGAAAACCTTTTTAAAGCCAATTTTGAAAAGATTTGGAGTAAGAACAATTACTGACTCTATGAAACTGCTTTTTAATCTGCATCATCCGGACATTTGCTTTTTCACGGCCACTTTCCTGTTCAAGGCAATTGGTGCCAGGAAGAGTATGTGTTTTTAATTATTTTAATTATTTATTCCACCCCCCTCTGGATAATTAATGTATTATGTTTTTCCTTTTAATCTATGAAATGTTTGACTTTGTAATTGTGTGTGCTTTTATGGACATGTTTTTTATGTTCCGAATAAAGCTTTATGAATTGAATTGACAAGATGGTGAAGAAATGTTTATTACTACAGCGACCTTAATTCTCCAAATGATTATTCCTGCCTTTGCAACTGTGTTCACCACCCTCCTTGCTGCTTACCTCTACGCACTTGTCCTTCCAGCTCCCTGAGAAGGCATACTAGGATAGGGCAAGACTGTAGACTCCTGCAAGAGCCTCTCAATGAAGCAGTAATTAAAATAAGTTTTATAAAGCGCTTGAATGCCCGAGGGCGTCTTAGTGCTTTTAGTACAGCAGATGGATGGTTATGACAGCTAGTTTTGAAGCTATAAGTTGAAAAGCCAGGTCTTAAGATTCTGTCTAGAAACTAACAGGGAAGAACTGATCTTTCAGTTGGTGGGAGGGCATTCCACCATTTGGCTGTGCCATAAACAAAGCTTCTACCTTCCCAACGCATTTTTCTAAACTTGGGCACTTTAAGTTTAACTGCTGAGGATGATCGAAATGGCCTAGTGTAATATATCTGGGCAATTAATTTTTTTCAATAGTCTGGCCCTTCCCAATGTAAGGGCTTGATGGCGATACACTGTGCCTTAAAGTCTATCTTCTTAACAACTGGCAGCCAGTGAAGTTCCACAAGAGCCTTGGCTACTGAGCTTTGTCTAGGTATTCCCAGCAATAGGCGTACTGCCATGTTCTGCAGAATTTGGAGTTTGCTAAGAAGTTGTTTCTTTATATTAATATATAGACCATTAGAGTAGTCTATTTTGGATAGCGTGAGGGCAGTTAACACTAGTTTCTTCAGATCCAAAGGAATAAAGGTAAGATCTTTCTCAGAATTTTTTGACTTGAGAACTGTGCTTGTAATAATGGCATTTACCTGTTTGTCAAACAACAGATGGTTATCAAAAATCACATCTGAATCACAAAGATCAGGCCCCTGGGGTGCCTCAAAGGGGTAGAGAGGTCCTCACCATGGAGGTAGGAAGGGATTCGTCCTCACTATGAATAAATAACAACACACAAAAGTATTCCTTCTAGAACCAGGATGGTTCCTTTCAGTGAGGAAGGGGAGAGGGAGAGACATCTAGAGGGGGGTTGTTCTGTTTGAAAAGATATTGTATGGAGTCCAGCAACCTTAGTCCTATATCACCTCCCTATTTAAGGGTGGGAAGGGGACAAGACCCTTTTCTTATTATATCCCTCACGGACTCCAATAGTGACATGCTTCATCATCGGGCTCACCGCAACTCCTAAAGGTTGGAGTGGGCTTAACCCCTTCTCTGCGCCACGAATTCCACCACAGCGCAGGGGGCTAGGGGGTGGGTGTGGCGCTTCAGTGCTCATGAAGGCTCCACGCCATCATGAGTCATGGGCGGCGTGTGCTCATGGCTGTGTGGTGCCATCATGACCCTGCCCACACAGGCGGGGAATTAGTGTTGCGTGGGCGGAGTGGCAGCAGCATGACAGCTCCACACCGTCATGAGCACACACCTACTGTGAATCATGACGGCGTGGAGCCATCATGAGCACACAATGGGTTAAACATCATTCAGGAAGCACTTATGAAGATATTGTGAATGGGGGTGTAAAGTTAAAGATAAAAGTCCTACCCAGTTGGATCCTTCCATTGCTAATAATTATTGCCCTATTTCCATCTTTCTGAATGAAAATAAAGGGTAATCAAAATCTAGTTGATTTGATGTCAGTATAAACCAATGTTTATTGATGTTTTTTTAAATTAAATTTGACCCAGAATCGTATGTTGTGTCGCATAATATATTCTGGGTTTCTGGTTTGTTCGTTTTTTTAGAAGACTGTCTCTGGGAATGGTGGGCACTCTTTTTCTTGCTTTTTTCACTTTTCGGGTTGGGTACATCCAATCCTGAAGTTTGTTAGTCAGTTTTTCCACATCTCGTTAGTAATAATCTGTTTTAGAGCAATTGCGTCTTATGCGCATAAATTGCACTAATGGTAGATTTTGGTAAAGAGAAGTATTTAGTCTTCCTTCTTCAGCAGTGATATTCATATCCAGAAAGGACAACTGCCTGGTATTATGTGTCATCACAAACTTCAGGAAGTTATTTCTTCCATGTATCCAACCACTGAAGGAGTCTATGGTGATGTTGTTTGTTTGCCAGATCACCAGAATGTCGTTGATGTAACTAATCCAAAGGCATATCTGGGTATTGTATGGGTTGTTGGCACAGATATTGTTATCCTCAAACCAACTCATATATAGACAGGCCACACTAGGGGCAAAAGTATTGCCCATCGATGTTCAGTGGCATTGTAGGTAGATCTAGTCCTCATAGCTGAAGAAATTCTTAGTTAAAGCCAATCTGCCCAGTTCTGTGATCCACTCTCTTGGGACATTCCATATCCAGTCTTGGGTTCTCAAAAGGTCTTAAATCACCTTTAGGCTCTGTTCTTGAGGAATGCTTGTGTAAAGTCCTTCCATGTCCAGGCACCTCAATATTTCTTTATCTGGATCGAAAACCACATCTCTAAGGATAGTCAAGAAGTGTGTTGTATCCTTGACATAGGATTTGGCCTTGATGACTAAAGGCCTCAGGTAACAGTCAACAAATTGTGACAGGGATTCCAGGACTGAACCTATGCCAGCGACGATTGGTCTGCCTGGTGATGGGATCCGATTTTTATATCTTTGGGGATCTTGTAGAATCGCGAGGTTCTTGGTTCCATGGTGGTCAGTAATTCCCTCTCTTTGTTATTAATTCATCATTTTATAAACCCAGGTGTACCCAAGGATCTTCTTGTACAGACAATAAGATTACATGAAGATAATTATGCGAAAGTCAGATGGGGACATAGGGGAGAATTTACTGAGGCAATCCATGTAAGGAGAGGTGTAAGGCAGGGCTGTGTGCTGGCACCAACCCGTTTCTCACTATATGTTAATGACGTTCTGAAACATCTTCTTGGGGATCAGACATGATGCACCAAAGATAGGTGGGGTTCCAGTACTGGCTCTTTTATTTGCTGATGATACTCTTTTAATATCTTAATCCCTGAATGGACTTCAAAATCAACTAGATTCATTTAGTGATTATTGCGACTCAAAGGGCCTTGAAATAAATTCTAGCAAAACGAAATACATGGCAGTCAATCCGCATAAACTTTACAAGAAGAATATTACTGTCCAAAAAAAGAAGCCATAATATATGCCAAATTTAAAATATTTAGGTATCACATTAGACACTAAATTGAATTGGTACCCGTACCTACAAAAAAGTAGGACTATTCTGCTCTAACATTTCTCGCCAATAATAAATAAAACACCAGAATAGTATAACTAAGGCAGTGTCTCCTGCACTCAAAGTCTACAAACACAGGGCAAAATCTGCAACCCTCTATGGCACAGAACTGTGGGGAGCTAACTGTAGGAATACATTTGTGGGGGAGGAAAACCCGTTTTTTAGGATGCTGTTACGTCTTCCGGTATGCACACCCATGATTCCTATTACCATTGATTTGAATATTAAGGGCATAGACCACCAGGCTATATTGAGCCTGTTGCTATTCTGGGTGCGACTATGGACTACAGTAGAACCTACAAGTTATAAAGAAGGGCTAGAAGATATCTTAAGGCTTGATCAGTATTTAAACCTTTAATGGGTTAAACATGTGCGTACCTGGGTCCCTAAACTTGGGCTAAACCATTACTGGGAAGTGCCAATCTCACTGACATCATCCTCAAAAAAGATTCTGAAAATCACATTTTGGGCATACATGCAAAACAGCATTTCCCATAGTTTAGATACTGACAGATTGACATCCCATTTCCTTCTTACAAAACAACTCCCTTTCTTTGAGCAATATCTGGACGAAGTCCAACCTTAACGGGCAAAATCTCTGTACACAATGTTTAGCTACACCGTTCTACAAGTTCGATCTAATAGAGCCAAATTGGTATGTAAAAATGTTGATGACAACGATGACTACTGCTCTTTATGTCAACCCAACGCAGTAGAAAAAGATTCCCATATATTATTCGTCTGTCCAGTATACTCAATGCCAAGGCATAAATGGATTAAACCCATTTGCTGGAATCTGGCACCAGGTCTTGCTCTGACGCAACAAGAATTCTAAAAACAGATACCTCACAGAAAATTGTTTTTAGTGTTAGCAGTTATGTTTTTGCTGTCATTTTAATAAGGAAGGAAAAAGGCATGACATTATAATGTTACAACTTCCATGTGCCACCTTACATTTCTATATGCACTTTTTGCATTTGCATTTTACCTCTTGTCTGGATTCAATGCTGAAAGTTTAAGAAACCTATATTCCCTTGTGCAATTTCAATGTGTCGCCTTGAGTAGCCAAAATGCACTTTTCTAGCATTTGCACTTTATTTTGTCTAGAATCTATATAGAACGTTTTCAACATCCATATGTACCTTCCTAGCATTTGCACTTTATAAACTCTTTACCAGGAACCTATATTTACCTCTATGTTTTAATGCATTGTTTAGCAAGCTTGGCATTTCCTTGTATATTTTGTTTGGAATCTATATTTCCCTCTCTGTTTTAAATGTATTGTACAGCAAGTTGATCAATTTATTGTATTATTGTAATGCATCGAGCAAGTGGTTTTATATATAAAAGTAACATTTTATCAATTATAGTTACCCAAGAGTGCACTATGGTATCGATTATTGCAATTGTGTTTATCTACCTTGCATGAACTGTTTTCTATTGTATTTTTTATGTTTTAAACCAAATAAATATTAATGAATGAGAATATATTGCTATCAAATATCACCCCCAGATTTTTCACCTTAGGGACTGTGTTTCAAAGGGACTCAAGCTCCTTCGGCCACCAATCCGATGACCAGAACAAGGTATTATTTCACTGCAATAGCACCTCGATTTTATCGGAATTCAACTTCAGAAAGTTACATGTCATCCAGTTGTTAACTTGTTGCATGCAATCGCTGAAGGTGGCCACTGATTGTTTATGGTTGCCAGCAACTGAGATGATAATTTGCATGTCGCCAGCATAGCAGAAAACTGTAAAATCCAAATTTCTAATCCATGTGGCTAACAGAGCCACATAGAGATTAAACAGGGTCGGGCTCAGTGATGATCCCTGCAGAACCCCACACCGGAAAAAAAATGATTATGAGCAATAGCCATCCAAAGACACTGACTGCACTCTGTCTGTGAGAAAAGAAGCTAGTAATGATAGAGCTGAGCTATGAATACCCAGAGATTCAACACGGTAAATTAGAATCTTATGATTTACTGTGTCGAATGTTGCTGAAAGGTCAAGAAGGATGAGCGCTACAGAGTTCCCACCATCGAGCTTAGCCCATAGTTCCCCCATGGCAGTAATTAGAGCCAGTTCCATACTGTTTTGGCAATTAACCCAAACTTTGAATGTTCCTGTAGATTGTTTGATTCCAGAAATAAATGAAGCTCTTTCTTCATTGTCTTTTCTGCAATTTTGGCAGTAAAGAGGATCCTGGAAATAGGGCAATAACTATTAGCAATGGAAGGATCCAACTGGGCTTTTTAACAGTGGGAGCACTGAAGCAACTTTCATATTTCATAGAAAGGAACCTTGCCTACACATTTTATTAATAATTGGTGTTAAGACACCGCTATAGTTCCAGAAACCAGATGTTGGGTATCTGGAGGACAGGAATCTGATGGAGACCCCTAGCAAGTGTTGAGAATGTTGAGAAATAATTCATGGACTTGTTCCGTCAATAATGGCGAAAATGCCACGAAAGATGGAAGAGTATTCTTGGCAGTGCTAAGTGATGAAGTCAGTGGGTGCATCAGCCTCTATTCACCCATTTCGATCAGGTGTGCAGCTGTGGAAGCTCTTTTTGAGGAGCTGGTGAAAAAGTTAAAATACTTTTTTTGTAAAGCTAATGCAGTCTTGTCGCAGAGCGACTGACTACTTTCCACTTTCTTTTGATCACAGTAGTTAGACAGTTTTTAATTGTAGCGTACAGTTCTTTACTAAAGTTTTTTGCTGCCACAATTTTCTGTGGAAACATAGGCCAATTTTTCCTTCATAATCTGAGCCTTGTATTCTGCAATTTTTATTTGTATTTGAATTTTTCTGATATTTCATACTTAAGCCTCCAGAGACACTCTTGGTGCCTACAGGTCTGCTTCAATTCCCTTAGGTTTGAGGAACCAGGGTTGGTATGGTGATTGTCTATTATTATTACAGGACCTTTTATGTGGGGCTAACAGATCTAAAGCTGTAATAAGCCATGCATTATATCCCCAATATCCTGGTCTAAGTTACCATTGGGTTTGGGGTAGGGGGAATTTTTGTGTGTTTTCTAGCTCAACTGAGTCCCTTTTATGCAAAGGACAATAGTATTGAGGTAACCTAGGATTCTGTAGGTTAGCACCCTTAGTGGCACTAGTCAGATGAGAAAGCACTGCAACAGGATCTGATCATATCAATGGTACTGATTTGAGGAATGTTAAGGCAGGGTTATCCGTAAAAATCCCATCTAGTATATGACCAGCTGAGTGGGAAGCAACTGCTACCTTTTGAGCTAAGCCGAGAGTACTCATCATGTCGATCAGTTTGCAGCTATTTCTGTCTTCTGAGATTTCCAAATGAAAACTAAAGTATGCATGTACTGTAAAGTCCTTGAAATTGAACTTAGCTTCCAACAAATGTTCTATACCTTCCAGAAAATTAGCTTTTAGACCCGGGTGGGGGAGATATATTCGCAGACTAATTAATGAACCATGATCATCATAGCAACACTTCAAAAGCATGGTCTCAAGATCTTTGGACAAACACACCTTAAGGGTGGTGCACGTAAGATTGTTTTTTTAAACAGTCAATTCTTGAAGTCTACGCAAGCCTTGGTGCTAGCAAGTTCTCAAACTTGCTCCGCTGAACATGTAAGGAAGGTGGCTATGGGTAAAATTGCTTACAATGCAGTGGGGTGGTCTGTTTTGAACATAAATACGCTTCGAATTTTGCAGCCTTGACAATATACTCAATGACTGATGTCTGCGGGTCCGGCTACACACTGTTATTTTTGTTTCCATCTGAGTCGGGCTGTAAGAAAAATGAACTGCTGATAATCCATATGGCTCTCCTTTGACTTAGGAACACTGACGATGCCAAATGCTGATTGAAGAGCTATGGGCGGCAATGACTGAAGTCAGAAATGCGACCTTTTGGGAGCTTCATTCATCATCCATCTTCTAGTAGTTCTGCTGGCTCACTACAATATTTTTGAAACCTCTCCTTAACAAGTAAGACACACTATCACATTGCTATGAAAGTGTTTATATTGCTTGTGTATGTATGTAAGCACACACTGTAATTGCACTTCCTGCCATACCAGTACGATAAAACTTCCTTGAATGTTGTATATCTATTTTATTTCAATAATAACTATTACTGGTACAGTGTACTTTAAAATTCTTCATTTTCAGCAAACTTCACTGAAATCCTTTGGCGGGAAGTGCCAATCTCGAAATGTCCCCTTACCTACATCAATAATGTTTTCTCCAAATTTGATCCAGTTTTGTTCTGTCGTAGTTTAGTGTGCTATAAACACCCACTTGACCATACATTTCAAAAATGCTATTTCAGGAAAACAAATAACTCCACAAAGTTGCCTATAAATTATTTTTGCTCATTGTTATTGTCCTCATAGTTGTGGCGGCTGGCAGGGAACTGGGTTGCGGGAGGGGGAATATAAAAACAAAACAACACTTACTTTTTCCGATAGCCGCATCTCTCCTCCATTTTCCCAAACAGCATTCGGTTCGTATGAATCCATGTCAGAAGCCTTGTTTCCGACTGACTCAGAAACATTTCCAACCAACTGATTGCGATGGTTGGATAACATTTGGACTGTCCGACTCTGTTCCGACTCGCGCCTGAACTGCATTTGGAGACACCGAGTCGGTCGGAGCTGACTTGTATGTCTCTAGGGACCGCGTTTCCCATCAAGCAATTACAATGTCGGATTCGGACAGCCTTTCCAAATCGGTATGTCTGACACAGATTGGCTGTCGAAGTCTGACTTTGGGGGCCCGTAGCAGGCCTCTCTTCCCCCCCGGGCCTCAGGTTGGGGCCCTTGGGGAAACCCATGGGTCCCCTCTTGCAACCGTTCATAGTGTGGCAGGCACCATTGGGTGCCCGCCACATGGTGCAAGGCTTTCTGGAACCACCCTTTTCTTCAATGGGAGTCTGTGTTGTCGGTCGGAACACAGGCTCCCATTGAAGTCAACGGGAGGCCTACCGAACGGTGTTTGGAAACATTGTAATCTGTCGGTCAGACTTCCCAAACCTGAGTCGGTCCGAAACCATTCTGAAACCAAGTCGGTCAGAATGCTTCCCGGCCAACATCGTAATTGGTCCCTTAGTGTGAACAGTCCTCTCCTCCTCCCACCCTGAGCCCCCAGCCCTAACCTAGCCCGCAGTAACCAAAAATAAAATGAAAATAGCCTTGTTATAATTGTTCTCTTTTTTCTTTTTCACTGCTCTATGAAAAGTGGGGTGGTGCTCCTCTGCCTTAGCGGAGGATCCACCACTGCCTAATAGGGTTCAAAATCATCAATTTTTATCACATCTGGCCAAAAAAAATCCTTAGGAAAAACAAAATCATACTTAAAATAGACAAAAGGAAATTAAGTCTGTGATTTAATTTTGTGGTACAATTCAGAATGTTATCTAGACGTAATCCCTCTCCACCTTCCAATTACATTGTACTTTGGGAAGTCCAATCCCCAAAAACATAATCTTCCTGTTGTAGGCCTGCTTTGACCATTACATCAAATTCCATGTTGCATAAAATATGTGTGTCTAAGTAGCAGCTGTATATCATCAAAACATTGTTGTAGCTATTTTAACAGAAATTCCAATTGTCTAATTTGCAAAAGAAGTCGCACTTCAGGATATAAATCACTACTATGAGCCTGAATTGTAATGCATCTAACATGGAAAAATTCATACTATCAAACTACAAATTTTCCGATTGATATTTTTAAGAAGATTCAAGCATCTGCATGAGAATAACAATTTAGATGTCAAAATATTACTTTATATTTACAATCTGCACAGACTTTACCTCAAAAAGAGTCTTCAAAATGTTTTTGTAGCGCAAGATATGCTGGTATCATGTAGGACATGCAAATTGTTTCCCCGGTTTAAAAAATGCCCAAAGAAACCTATGCTCCAATTACTAATGTGTACAGGCTCTTGGGCACAGCGTGTATTCTGGCCCGAGCTTTTGAAATGGGTAATAATAGATTGTAATACACATATCCTTACTCCACAATCTGTCATTTAGCCAGGAAAATCCATGGACAAATTTGTGTCAATTTGTCAGCACCAAAAAGGGTCTCTGGAGTTTAGATTTCTTGTGCAGCATGTAATTAACTGAAATACTATTGGCAACAATGACAAATACATTAAATGGTGCAAAATAATGGCAACCGTTTTTGCCATTAGCATAGTCAGATACTGCCTCCTGAAATTTATTTACATTGTGCTGGGGTATACAGATTTGTATAGCCCACAATCACCCAGGAGGCTATCCTAGCGTTGAGTCGGTGTGAGTCTAGACACATCTACAGCCTACTGGGATTACTCAAAAAACCTGGAGCCCTGTTACAGCTTGGGTGCACTTCTCCTGTGTGTCCCATGGCACACCTCTAGAAGGAAGATGGCGTCTATGCTGGGCAAATACAGCATAGAGAATACATCTCTACATTCCAACACTACCTGCATTAGCCTGCTATTATGATTCCGCCACGTCTACCAGGTACAATCTGTTCCGGCCTTTACCGACCTACAAGGAACCTTTAATGAACCCTCGAGTGAAGAACAAGTGAAGAACGCCATACGCCGCATCACTACTTCACAGCACAGCGTAACCTGGTAAGAGTGACGGCTACATCCCGATGGCAAATTAAATTTCTCATATGACTTCTATGTGCTAAAGATAATATCGGCATCTACTTCCGCCTCTGCTTTTTTCTTCACTGTTGGCACAAAGATCTGATCTGTACATTTGTGGTTGCAACACACGAAGTTGAATCTTTTCAGACCGATCGACCATCTCTCCCGTCTTTCCGCGCTTATTATCTCTGACTCTGACTCACCTCCCCGTCTTGCAGACATCGTAGCGACGCCAATACATTTGTCAATCGCTGTTCTCCCCCCTAGAGATACCGATACCGAGACACCGAAACCTCTCCTCGTCTTCGTCTCTCTCTACCTGACTTGAAAGGCTTCAAAGGCTTCATCTGCTAACACGAGAGCAGGGGCCTTAAATCTCACGCACACTCCATGTCCCACGCCTCCCGTTGCCAGGGAAACGCAGGAGGAGCCTGTTGTAAGGCAGAGTGCAAGGCTGAGAGAAGCAAAAGAGCTGTGAAGGCTTGTGAAGATTAATGCTGCTTATAGGCAGAACGAACTCAATAAAACGGAGCAGCAGTCTTAAACGCTACACTGGGACTGTGACTGGAACTCTGGCCACTGCATCTGCCGTATTTGACACAGTGAATAACATTGTTTTTTCACCATCGATATTTGGGATAACAAAATTTCAGCTGTATAGACTCTACTTCTCTATTACGGCTCTCTCACAGAGTCTATTAAATATCTGCTTTAAGGAAATCAAGTACAAGAGAGGTCAGAATAGCTTTGATATTTTACTGAGAAAGAAAGAAATCCAAGTAGGGCAACCTCGAACTCATCTGGGCTTACAGACGGATCTACAGAAGCCAGAAAACAATCAGACAGCAACACCATCTAAGGCTATAAATATGGAGAGGAACCCTGAAGAGGACAGAGAGGACAGAGAGGATGGTGGATGGTGGGGGAGAGGAACTCATCGCACAAAAAGACCAGAAAGCTCAAAAAAGTCAAAAAGGCTTGAAAACACAAACAGCACCTTTAAATAAGTCGACTCACAACAGAGAAAAGGGGGACAAAAAGGGAGATGAAGAAGGCGCTCTCCTACAAGGTGTTACACCGATCCAAGAAGACCCGGCATATTCAAAGGATGTGATAAATCTAGGAAATCAAAATCCTGAGAACGCCGAAACTGAGGAGACACCTGAGGAGACACCTACTCCGCACATAAATAACAGACATAAAGGCCCTGAAACTAGAGGGACCAGAGCAAAAGAAAATGACATGGCAAGAAATGAATCCCAAGAGAAAGGAAAAGCCAAAGATAAAAATTCTGAAAAAAAACTGGAAAAAGAAAGGGAAAAAGCTAAACGCAAGGAGAGAGAGAAAGAGAAAGAGAAAGAGAGAGAAAAAGAGAAAGAGGCTGTCAAAAAGAAGGACAAAGGGGAGAAACAGAGGAAACAGAGGAAAACGCCAAACTGGAGTTAATGGCTAAAAAAGCACAGAGGTTACAGACCATTAAAAATCTAAAAGCTGCTGCTAAGAATACTGGTCTACCGACAACATCCCAACCAAGAATATCTAGCATATTTAGCCCTCGCCCGAAGGAATGCCTGAGCGACGCTTCGACAAGTGAAAGAGCACAGAGCCAATTGCAAAGCAAGAACTCTGGAGAGTTGAATGGAAATTGCAAGGATGCTCAAAGTACAGTCCCAATTAAAACCAACACTGAAGGTAATCATACCACAGGGACAGGTGAAGGAACTCTGAGAATTGATTCAAATATGAGGAGAAAAGAGACAAAGACATCCATAAAGGCTGACGCAATGATAGCTAATCAGAGAGAGCAATCTGATCAAAAAGAGATGAATCAGAAAGCTGAGCATCCACACCCCTCTCTCAACACGCAAACGCCCTCAGATGAGAAAGAATCACATTCAGCTACTCACTCACTTTCTGACGAAGACTCTGAATCAGAACTATATGAAACAGGGATGTCTATCTCAAGTGACTTAAGTGAACTAAGCGACTCAAATCAATCAAGTCCTGGTGCGCAAACTGGCTCTATACCTCTGGAGAACTCAGGCTCCAATGATTCAAGATTATCCAGCGAAACGAACTTCAGGAAGAAAAGGAGCGGGGGAAAAAAAGGATGAAACATAAAAGAGAAAAAAGTATGATGAACGAAGAGACCACAGACCCCGGTAACAACACAGACTATGCCAAAAGCAGACCTAATTCTACCCGAATAAACCCAATGATTAAATCACGGGGAGAAACATCACATCAAGAAACAACTGAGCCCTCATTGAGTGAGGTGCTAAGCTCAATCAAAAACTTCCACGAGGACGTAAAGAAAGATAGTCATAGGAATCGCATGGCTATTGAAAAACTACAAGGTGCAGTGAAAAAAGTGGGCAACATTTGCTCTGAGATGTCGGAGAGGATGGTCATGGTGGAAACTCGTACTGAGAATCTCGAAACAGACATCGTGAAGCTCCAAAAAAACAAAAGGAACAAGCTGGAATAATAAAGGATCTCAAGGCAAAAGTGGAAGATCATGAAAACAGATCTAGAAGGAACAATTTAAGATTCCTTGGAATCCCAGAAAACTTTGAGGGAAACGACGCTAGAGGAGCAAAGATCAACATTCTTAAAACATCATTTCCGGAGTTGGTAGCCTGGGATATGGAAAGAGAGATACAGCGGGCTCATTGTTTTCCGCTAACGCCATCAAAACACTCTAACAAACAACATCAATATCCCAGGGCAATGCTGGTCTACTTTGGTAATTGCCTTCTCTGTGAAGCAATCTATGACCTTGCCGGACCGACTACTCAAAGAGAATATAAGGGATTCAAATTTTTTGCTAGACCGGATTTAGCTCACTCTACTGTCGAGCGAAGATGGAGAATGCGCCAGCTATTTGAGCCTTTTGAAAAAATTGGACCAAAGTATTTTTGCAAAACCCTGCACGCCTGAAAATCATATTCAAGGGGTCAACAAAAAGGTTTAATAGCGAAGTGCAGGCGGAAAACTATCTACGAGAAATCTCAGGGACTGGGCCACAAAATTCAGGGAAATAATGCAAAACCACAGGAAAAAAAACCTATAGAAGGAATAATTAAGCGAATTAACTATTCCACTATATATTAATCAGGAATCATATTCTGCAGAAGCATCGAGAACTAGTAGAATGGATAAGCAGGACAGAAAACATATTTAGTTTGCAAAATTATGTACAAAATGTTTTTCATATTATCCAGGTTTTGGTTCATTAGGTCTAGATAGGTATACAATACCCTCTATTAAACTATCTCAGCCCGCAGGGCCCGCCTTCACTGATGTCACACCCCTGGTCCAGACAGGGTCAGGTAACCTTCAAAGGTGGTGGAGGGTGGGGGGAGGGAAAGAGGAGGCATCGGGAGGTAGGGCAGGTCGGTGGGACCTCTGGGTGGGGGGGGTTCAGGGGGAAGGTCAGACAGGAATTTTAAAAATTACAGGGAAAATGAAAATCATAAAGATATAGCTAACACTTTTTTATGGGAGAATATCTTTCTAAGATGGGTAGCACAAACAAATGGGGGCATAAAAGATTATGTCACTTAATATCTGTGGCCTAAATGACATTAAGAAGAGATAAGCAGTTGCAGTGGGTCTACAAACTACATGCCCCAACATAGTATGTATGCAGGAGACGCATTTTGAAGGCTCACAGCTACACCTTTTAAAAACATTAGGGTACAATTTAATCTGTGCTACTACTCAGGGAGCTCGTGTCAGGGGGTGGCAATCTTAGCTAGAGGCGGAGGATTTCGCTTTAACCGATGTAAAGCAGATACGTTCGGGAGGTGGGCAATCACAGAATGCCAGTTTGAACAATCACAACTAGTTACCATCTGCTCAATTTATGGAAGCGATTATGACGATCCCACCCTGATAAATGAGGTCTCTAGCGAACTCGCACATTGGTCATTACCAGTTCTCATTCGCGGGGATCTCAATATTAATTTACCCTCCGATTGGTCAATGAAGGATAATTGGGTGTATCATGGGAGGAAACCTAATGTGTTCAACTCCCTAAAAAATCTATGTCATATGCACGGACTTCTGGATGGGTGGCAGATCTCTTACTCTGAGGATCCTGGCTACACCTTTTTCTCAAATCCACACCGGGTGCATGCTAGGCTTGACTATTTTTTTATATCACAGTCATTAAGCTCTATCATACAAATAGAAAAACTGCCTCGAGTACTATCTGACCACAATCCTCTAGTATGCACCCTAGAGCTAATACAAATGGCCCAGAAGCCAGGAAATTGGACCTTCGAGAAGTCCCTGCTCCTTGAAGAAGACTATTGTAATCACATGCGAGCATGAATACCCAATTTTCTAGAAAATAATGTAGGGAGTACCTCTATAGAGATAGTGTGGGACGCTCTTAAAGCAGGAATCCGAGGGGACACCACACAATACTCAATAAGGGTTAACAAATTGGCCAGAGACCTGCATAAATCGCTATCGAAAAAATTACAGGGCTCTGAAGAAGAACTCATCAGGGCAACCCATAATTCCTTAACGGTAGAAGAGCTCACTAAAATTCAATATCAGGTAACAATTGATAAGGCTGCTATTATGAATACATTTATCACCAAAGCAGTTAAAAAACCCACAGCACATAGTGAGAAAATCTACGCAGTAAGCAAACTAGTTGGCCATCAACTGGCCATACGTATGAGGCAACAAACATCTCAGAACTTCATACGGGAAATATCAGACCCAGTAGAAGGCTTAATCTCAGAAAGTAATAAAATCAGAGAGGCATTCTGGCACTTCTACAGCATCTTATATTCAGAGGAAGGAGGGGCCGATATAGACAGTATGAGAGAATACTTAAATCAGGGAACACCCAGTAGACTTACTGAGGAAGACCGAGCTGATCTAGAGGAGATACCAGTCCTGGAAGAAATTATAGAGACAGTCAAGTCTCTGCCTAGAGGAAAGGCAACTGGCTTGGACTCTATCCCTCAAGAGTTTTATATTACCTTTTTAGATCAAATCAAAGAGATTTTCTTAGATCTATGTGTGCACATATTTAACGGGGGACAACCACCAAGGTGATGGTCAAAAGCAAAAATAGTAGTATTCCTGAAGAAAGATAAACCTCCGAATCAGATGGGCTCCTATCGTCCCATCACCTTAATCAATGTGGATTCAAAAATATATTCTAAATTAATAGCGAAGCGAATGGCACCATTAATCCACAAACTTGTCTCAAATTCCCAGCACGGGTTTATACCTGGAAGCGGAACTACAGATCACATCCATAGAGTGATCACCCTTTTTGACAGCACAGAGGTGACGGGAGACCCAATGGCGCTCATCCTTTTAGACGCCGAAAAAGACTTTGACCAGGTCTCCTGGTCATTTCTGTGGCTGGCAATGGGTCATCTGGGCTTTAAACAAAGATTCATTCAGGCAGTACAAAAACTATATACCAATCCTACAGCTGTAGTGATGATAAACGGCAATCTCTCTAAAGAATTAACAATATCAAGGGGAACTTGACAGGAATGCCCATGTTCCCCGCTGCTCTTTGCCATCTACATTGATCCCTTTATTCGCAATCTGGAATCTAATGCTGGTATTACCCCTATACTGACCCAAGGCTATATGACCAAAACTCTTGCTTATGCCGATGACATAGCCATATTAACACCAGATCTGGCATTAGCCTTACCTATAATTGAAACTGAGGCTAAAAACGTTGGTAATATGGCCGGCTACGCTCTTAATCAGAGTAAAACCCAAATAATCTTAAATGATAAATGCATCATGGTAGATCCTCGAGTAACAACAAATGCGACCTATTTAGGGGTATGTATCTCCTCCAAACTCGATAAATTGGTCGAATTAAATCTGAGCCCCCTGCTAGATAAAATGCAGAAAGATCTTCACTGTCTGAGTAATTTACACTTATCTTTGATCGGCCGTGTAAACGCTTTAAAAATGGTATACTTCCCTAAACTGCTTTATATGTTTAGAGCAATCAACCTGGAAATCTCTGAATATTGGTTCAAACTGATGGAGCACACTTTTTCTAGTTTTATTTGGTCCTATTCACAACCTCGAAGAACCTACAAGCTCTTGACTCTTCCAAAAGAAAAAGGAGGCTTAGCCCTCCATAACCTTAAGTTATATTATTGGGCTTGTATGCTCTCATATAATCATGAACTCTTTTTTCTATTAGATAATAATGAGACAATCTCAGGGGAAGACCAACCATCAATCCATCAGTTTGTATTAGGTAATAAGAGCAAAGGGTATCTGTGGCGATTTCTCTATGATAGCTACCACAAAAAGGTCTGTCTAAAGACCTTACTGGGGGGGTTTAAAGCGTGGAAAGCTGTGAGGAAATTACTGGGCATAGGACGGCTCTTGCTCTACTCTCCTCTAAGCAATAACCCGGTCCTCCCTGAAATCTTTAGTGGAGCCTGTATTGAGAGATGGACTACAACAGGAATTACACACTTTGGATTTCTCTTCGCAAATGAAGGGCTACACTCGTTTGAAACCTTGAGGGAAATATATCACTTGGAGTGGAGGGACTTTTTTAAATATCTGAAAATTAGAGATTTCTTAACATGAAGAACTAGAGAAAATACCTCACTTAATAAAATTCCGATAGCAGAAACGTTAAAAAAAACAAAAAATTCACAATCGGTGAGATGTATTCTCACATGTTATCCCTTCTTCCGAACGATCTCGAGAAAACAGCACAGAAGTGGCAGGGAATATTAGCAATCACCACGGAAGAAATTAATTATGCCTGTGATTTATCCCAAACCATCCTTATGTCAACCAAACTACGAACACAGTTTTATAAAACCTGCTTTTTTATGGATTATACCCCTGATTGAATTGCTAAATGGGGGGGGGGGGTGGGAGGGGTACTTGCTGCTTTAGATGCACATTATCTAATGCGGATAGTGTACACATATTTTCCTCCTGTGCAAACCTATCCTCCTTAAAACTGAACATTGAACGGTTTATAACTGATATCCTAAAAACCGGAATAGTTCTCTCTAATGAAATGATTTTGCTTGGGGCAACTAATCTCGCAGAACCATCCTCGGGACATGAACTAATATTTATTGCCATGGCGGTCCTAAGAATCTGTATCGCCTCTGCCTGGTTAGACCCTAATCCACCATCTTTTCAACAATGGTTTTCTAGATTGCTAGCTATATTTAACTTAGAAATGGCTATATATAAAAGAAAAGGCAGAAGACGGAGGGCCATGGGATTGAAAATCTGGAATCCTCTAATTGAGTGGTCCCAATCTCAAAGCAATTGTCTGTAACATAAAGCCATAACCTGCGGGATCTAATTACTGCAAAATTTAATTTGTTATAGTTATATATTATTTGAAATCTATAATTATTTAGATGTTATCTTTATCTCCCCAAATAGATGGGAAATGTTTTGGTTGTTTGATTAACCTATTTAGCCATTAAAGTACAATGTATGAATTCATCCAATTTTCTAACTTCTCTGTGTTTATATGTGAAATATTCTTTGTTGAACTTGTCTGACTTGGGGGGGGGGGAGGGGCTGTGTAAATTTTGGAAAAAAATTAAATAGGTGTGCCATGTGCAAACAGGGAAAGTGTGGCCTCAGGGCAGCCGCAAACTTGTGCTGCCCTGTGGGCAGTGCATTCAAGTGAAATCCAGAGTGACTGCTTCAAAGACGCTCTGTGTTTTACTGTGCCGGCGGCAACCCACCTGCACTTTTAAGTGGGATTAGCGCTCCTCTTTCAGGCGTGTGCAGTGAGGAACGGCACCTACATGAAAGGAGATATCTGGGGGGCAGTCGCGGTCGGTAGTGGGAGCACCTGCCGGGGGGTGATGTGGGGAGGTGGAGGGGCAGGGTGGGGGGTAGTAAACTATGGATTACGGAGGTTTACAGGTAAATAAACATATAAATAAATAAAACGAATTTTGTTGCATGCACTGCATTCCCAAATGCAATGCAGTGCACGCAACGAAATTTGTTTTATTTTATTTATATGTTTACTTACCTGTAAACCTGCGTAATCCATAGTTTTCTACCCCCCACCTTTCTCCTCCCCCACCCCCCTTCACCGCCCAGCAGGTACTCCCACTACCTACCGCGGCAGCTGGGGGGTCCATAGGGCCTCTTTGCCTTCCTCCAGAGGGCTGGCATCAGGGGTCACACTTACACTGCACCACATTTTTGTAGCACATTTCAGTGCTCCTCCTGACATCTGCTTTGCTTTTGCGCTCACATCCATTACACAGTGCGGGTGCACAGGTAAACAGATTCCCTCATCTGCATGAGCCACGCACCCATGTAGATGACAGAATGCACTGTTGTGATAGCGCTGGCCCTGCATTTGCGCCAGAGCAATCTGCATTACAGAGGCGTCGCATAAGTATCTGTGGCCTCTTCTGTAATACGAAAGTACCCCAGGGGGGTACACAAAGCATGCACACATGTCCTTTGCACCCCCGTGGCACTATTTATAATACAGCCCCATGTCTTCAACTTCTTGCATAATTGAAGAATTGAAGTAATCTGACCAGTACTGCTGACACACACAATAAACATAAAACTAGTGGTTTGATTTGGTATTGTTCATGTTCCCTAATGGAATCATCAACGAGAAGATTAACACTTACTGCAAAGTTTATTAAACTTACATGGCAAGGGTGAGATGGAGGGCAAATCGCTTAGTGGCGATGCCCCCATACACAAATGTCCATCCTCTGACCTAGACAGTTTATTAGAAGCAGAGTATGCCGTGTAGGTGAAGATTAGGAGATCAAATGTCGTAATATTGTGACAAAAGCCAAAGTTTACCAACTCTCCAAATATTTTAAAAGTTTCTGTACAATTATGGTAAAATTATCCTCTATCTGTCAAAAGAAAAAGGCTATGGAGGATAATAAATGTATAGCGGTGTGTTTTTTCATGAAAACTGCATTTGTACAATAGTCTCTACAAAATGTATGGCCTTCCGAAGATCAAAGGCAATGAAGAATGGAAAGCAAGGAAGAGAAGTTGTTTAAAGCATACTACTTCTTAATTTAAAGAGAAGGAGAAATAAGTGTGCAGCTAACAATGGAATAAACTAATTCTTTCTGTTATTTGGAGACAGAAGGCATGTCCGAGTGTTATATTCCCAAAGCACACTGGATGGTACCACACAAAAGAGCAGAGGAAAGGAAAACGTGCCTACGTCTGCTAAAGGAAAACGTGCCTACGTCTGCTGCGTAACCGGCTTAAGAGGTATCTGGGTGTGAGTTCTGGAGACATGTTACTTGCAAGAACTGCTTTGTCCAGTGACGGCTTTTTAGCGATCAGCACTTCCCAAGATAGCAGGTATCTGTCTAAGAATACAAGATGAAAGGCAAAACTAAAAACACCATCATGTAAAATGTTGTTGACTAAAGAGTCAATATAATCTAGAAGTGCCTCGCGCAACAAGGGAACAGATGTCAGCCATGCATTTTTGTATTTTCAACTTTTTGAATTAAAGGGATAATTTGTAGGCTGAGGAGCATGCATATTGTATTAGCTAAATCCCGTGTGAAAATCCTGGAAAAGGGCTCTCCCTGCCATTGTGGCAAGTGAATCATCACACCGATTGTCTCCTTATTTCATTTAATATGTTTAATGATCACACACACAGCTTGTCTTCCTGGTCAATCATGCGCTACACCTGGTGATTCGTGACCATGTACGTTTTGTTTCGTTTTGTTGTTGTGATGTCAGACGTGTTGAGCAATGAAAGTGTGATTGGCTGCACAACACATTAAAACCTAAATCAGGGAGATCTCTTCTCTGGTGGAAATACTGTAAATGCCTCGCAGCCCTGGTTTTCCAAACTCCAAGGCTGTCACATCTTGTAATTATACCATTAGACAGTCGACTAGAAAAGTAGGCTTGGGAAGTACTGATATTTGGTTGCTTTTCACATTACTAATTAAGTTGTCAGGTTACTGCAATTAAACTATAACTAGTAGAGCAATTAAAGAAGAGACATTGGTTCTCCTCCAAGGATTCACTGTCGAGGTATCTGACAGTTCTGTAAGTGACGTTCAAAACCACTGATCCGTCCATGTCTTTTTCCCACTGATACAGGACAATGGTGGGAAGCACTCATTATCTTATCTTGAAGGACATTATTTCACACTTTTTCTTGAAGGGTTTTAATGTGCTACTTTGTTTGTGGATGCTGCGATTAACTTTACTGTCAGTAAAATTACCAGCTAACACGTGTTCTGTTTGTTGTTGTATGTCACTGTCGAAGTCAACAAAGTCGATCTACAAAAATATCAAATTCGCTGCACTACCTAGCTCTACGTCATCAAGGTAAGTACATATATTGACTATAATTAACTCCATATCTACTTACCTAGACTTAACTTGTGATGTAGTGGTTATGTCAAACTAGTGGATTCAATATTTTTGGCATGAGATACACCACATGCAACATACTTAGGGCCACTGGAATTATGAAACAGAAAAGAACCAAATTAGGCTACAGGGGTCACTAAATTGTGCGGCAAGAAAAGACAAGCTAATGCGGCATAACGTAGAACATGTTGTGACAGTACTACTTCATTATGTTTTAACTTTGACACATTGAGCACCATCTGGGAAAACTTTTACCTCATTACTTTCAGTTTATCATCCATATACAGAAATAAGCAACCTAAAGGTGACCAGTCAAGTTTTGAGAACGGACCTCTACTGTGCAGCAATACGTCAACAGGTTTTTTGTAATGTTTCAACAAAGTGAGGCGTAAACAAAAATATTTTTTTATCAAAGACTGCAAATTATGCAAGCAGATGATGGATTATGTGGCAAATGGGGCAAATCCATAAATATGCTGGAAAACGCCATGGTTGTACTAAAGCCTAATTGCAGTGGCCCTGGATATAATGAGGGAACACTTGTTTCACAATTTATGTTGCCTTTTCAAGTCTTAGAACTAACAATCTTTCGCATTAGGAGTATCAATAAGTCAAATCTTGGTAACACTCAGTGGTTCTGGTCATGTGTATTGAAGCTGGTACTTTCCAACTTTCTCTTGTGTCATCGGTGATTCCAAATGTTTAGACGTGTCCGGTCATGCACATTCTAATATTGTAGCGACCAGTCCCAACCGCCCATGCGCAATCTTGATTGGCAGTACAGTTTTAAGCTTAATGCAGGGAGGGCCCTACAGAAACATAGGCACCTTCTTTCTGTCTCTTCTTGTCTAGTGTCCTTGTAAATGTGTTTGTATTTATATAGCGTCTTCTACCCAAAGGTCTCGTAGTGCTGTATTCATACCGCTGTGGAACCCTTTCTGGCTTTCCTGTGAGATGTCCACTCCTGGGCACCCCCAAGGTGGAGGCCAGGCATCCTTAGCTTTGTGGAGATTAAGCAAGCTAATGCCCAGAGTCACAGAGTGGGACCCATGATTAGAATAGGCACCGAGGCGAGAATTATCAGGTCCGGGGAGATTGAGTCCAAGAGCCGCCGAGGCGGGAATTGAACCCTGGTCCCGGGCCAGACCTCTGCATCAGGGTCTGCCGCTCTAACCATTGAGCCACGCTTCTCCACATATCATCGCCGTATCATAAAGTGCAGTAACAGATGCCATAATATATTCATATACATTTCTACAGAGCAGCCAATCATAATTCATACTTTCTGGCAGCATTTAAATGGCTTCTTTTGGGTGCTGTGGCTCTATTTTCCAAAGAACAGGTAATTGATATGCTTGATCAGCTGCAGACTGATGGGCAGATTTATGAGATTTTGGCGCAGAGCAGCGCAGCTCGTCGCCTTGCTTCACTACCTTGCCTCAGAGGGCAGGAATGCACAGTATCGATGTCCTTTCCCCCTTCGCTGGTGCCTTTTCGATAGCCTAGCGGCAATGCAGGCACCCTTGCACCAAAGTCTGTGTTGCCGGCAGGATGGTTTTTGTGCATGAAGGGACGCCTTCCTACATAAAAACAATCCTCAGAGGCGTTTTCCTCTTTCTATGTGTGTTGCAGAATGCAGCTCCCAAAAAAGAGGAAAAAACATGGAGAAATCGTGATATTTCGCCTCGTTCCACCTCCCCTGGGGAGGAGTAAGGTTTTGGAGCATCCCCAGGTTTGCAAGGTCTTGTAAATCTAGTGATGCGTCAAAATCCATGGCTGTTACATGGGATACCCACGGCAATGCCCATGGCATGCCTCCCTAGCGCAGAGTAAGGTAATGCAGTGATTTGCGCTTTCTTGTCTTTACCATATTTATGAGACCATCCGAAGCTAGGCAAAGTGCTTTGCATGGTTCATAAATATAATATAGTGGTTTGCACCATTGTTGCATTACAAAAAGTGGCGCAATGGTGGCGCAAGTTCCTCGTAAATATGGGCCTAGGTTTGAGCAGATTTTATACCATGGCTTCTAAGCTAGTAGCGGCTGGTATTTAAGGGAAGTAGGGGGGTGGGTTGTGGGGCCAGGAGGGGAGGGAATGAAGGGGGAAAAAAAAAACACTTACCTGTCTGCCACCACCAGCGTGCCTCCTCTCCCTCTCTGCCCGCTTCCAGGGCAGGAAGCAGGAAGCACCCGGCTCCCAGCCTATCGAGAGCCAATAGCAACACTGCAATGTAGCATTGTGATCGGTCTGAGTGCCATGGATCGGCGATCAGCCAGAGAATAGGAGGCTGGGCATGTTCTCCAAGCAGGCTGTAATACAGCATGGAGAACATGCAAAGTGCGCATGCCAGTCTGACCGGCCCGAGACGGCCGGCCAAAGCGTCCTGCACTCTTGGAGTGAGCAAACCACTCCTCCCCTGCCCTGTGAGCAGAGCAGACCCGCTACAACCCAGCAAAGCAAGGAGAAAAAAAATATAATAACAATGAGTTATCATTTTATTTTGTCCTCTTTGACCTGCTCAGTGGGGCGACACCCTCAACCTTAGTGGAGGAGCCGCTACTGATTCTTCGTAATTTGTACTTGCTGCTGGTTTTGTGCTGCACGATTTCCTCTACTTTATTAACTCCAGGGGCAGTACCATGATCTGTTTTTTGACGCAGCGCAAAGGAGAGCGCCTGTTTTATGCACCTACATAGTTTAAAGCAAACCCATTGAACCCGACATTTCTCTCAGTTAGTACTTCATTTTCAGACACTACAACTCAGAAATTAAAAGATGCAACCTTGCTCACTGTTTCCGAACTTTGCTGCCTGCAAATAAAGTGCTAAATTACAAAAACAGGATTAAATTAATTCACTTTCCGGCCCGCAGGCACATACAACAGGCGCTCTGCTCTTCACCGATATAGTCCATCGTGATACGGCCACTGGAGGGATTTGCACAACCAAAACAGAGTGGCAAGGAGAATACACTGAAGTGACACTGGTCACAAAGACTGTTATCACATACTATGCTGCATTAACAGCCGGGAAACACATAATCAGGCGCAAACGCCTTCATGACGTCAAGCTGTTTTGGTATTTCCCGTGGCCCATATTTATGAGGCCTTGCATCAGTTTTGCGCCGCCGGTGCGTCACTTTTTGTGACGCACCAGCGGCGTACAAAATGCACCTTGTTGCGCCATATTTAAAAAGTGACGCATCTAGGTAGATGCGTCACTTTTTAAACCCCTGCACCACATTATACCTGCGTCAGGTATAATGTATGCAGAGGGGGCGTTCCCCCGCAAAAAGCCTCTTAATAGTGACGCAGTGAAATCTATGAGATTTCACAGCGTCACTTTTAGGATGCTGTTGCGTCAAAATCTTGCGCCTGCCTCACAGCAGGCGTAAGACTGACGCAAGCCCTTTCACATGGGGCTTTCCCCATGTGAAAGGACGCATTGCTGGAGTTGCGTCACTTTTGTGACACACTCCAGCAATGCTTCACTTTTGCGCTTACAGATGCGTCAGAAATACTGACGTATCTGTAACTCCTTGCGACATGATGCGTCATACATTAAATATGACGCATCATTGGTGTCACAAGGAGTGCGCAGTGAAAAGTGACGCACCGCTGTTTTCAGGCAGCGATGCGTCACTTTTCATAAATGAGGCCCCCTGTGCGGATGTTGCGCCTGAGTTTTACCAACGCTAGTAAAGATTCCATGTGCCTTTCTGTCTTCCACTCCATGGCGAAAATAAAACATGCATTAAAATGATCACAATTTTCACCAACTTGCAGGTCAAATCGCTTTTTTTTTTTTTTTAGATGGGACTTGCGTTGCTTTTAGCGTTTTGTCTGAAATTCCTTCCTTTGCCTACACGGAAAGCGTTGAAGAGGCACACGTTTGTGGAGGTGAGTAACAAATAACAAATAAAAGCAAATCTTAATTCTATAGCATCCAAGAATGTAGCAAGCAGGCACTCAATAAACTGGAAGGGACATTTATTTGACAGTATTATAAGGAAAGAAACTGGGAACAAACATATGACTCTGGGGTCCTGGAACGCTGTAAAAGTTTAATTAGATTTACGCATTAGTCATCATCGAGTTAAGGGTTGTGTAGGACACACGAAATTCACGGCCCAGAGGGGGGCACGCGGGCCCTCCCCCTGGAAAAAAAGCATGTCCCTCATTACTGAGAAATGTAGTCTCCGAGGGCTCGATCACAGGGTCTAGTTTATTTAAAATAATGTAACATTAAATGCAGAGGTCTTGCTCGATATTTCAGACGAGAGTACCGCACTATTTCGTCCTCCGAAACCGTGCACAGCTCCTTGGGAACCGACCGTTCCAAGAACAATCTGACGTGTGCTTCTTCCTTGGTTCTTGACAATAGTGGGGTTTCTACTCTTGCGCGCAAGGATGTGTATTCTTAATTGAGAAGAGCCAAATAGAAGCAGCAATTTTGTGGGTATTTTGCAAAGCTGCTTATTCCTAATCAATTGCAAATATATTGGCTGTTGCTAAAGAATAATCTAGCAATGTTTGTCTTTCTGTTTAACTTAGAACATTACATATTGTCTATGGGGTGGAGGGTTAATAATATTCCAGTGCTTCTGGCTCAGGCTATAGAAGTTGTTAAAGGCTCTCTCCCAATACATAGGAACTCGCCTATGGCTCGGACCTGTAACTCAGGTATGGGGGCTTTAATGGCCAGTATAGCCCTAGGTTATCAGACATAAAGAAATGTTGGAGCAGGTCTACATCAGCTATTAGTGCTTGGATTGGAATATTGGGAGAAGGCTAGCCAATAAGAATGCTCACTTTGCAGCCTTTAACTCTCATTAGAACAATGGAATGTTGGGAGCTCCATTGAAAACAATGGATAATGAGAAATTTCCTAGTTCACACAAAGGAAAGTTTCAATTCTATTAAGGACGCGGAGGCGAGGATTTTGCTAGTCCTTTCTCCATTTTATTGGACAGCAAGTTAGAAGGTAAAAGAAAAAAACACAAACCATGAACTACCCTAACCAACATGGCAGCGGTAGTCATGGTGATACAGTAACCAATCAGAGTCCATAACACCAGCATAAAGGAATCCCACATCGGTAGTCCTTCCTCTTTCGCTGCTGCCGGTGGAAAAAAGTCCTCTACCCTTTAGTCCGTTTTCTGATCGGAGCCTACGGAAGAGAAAAAATAATAATATCTCGCCCAGAACAATGCTGAAGCATCTAACACATTGCAATGGAAAAGAGCAAAAATAATTGCTATAGAAACAGGAAATATGCAGTAAAACAAATCAGTCAAATATACACATCAACATAAATGAAAAGGAAATACTTTCCTCGAATGAAGAACAAAAGCTTGGATTGCATAGGTTCGGGAGGGAAGGCTGGATAAGCCAGGGTGGGAAAATCCTCGCCTCCGTGTCCTTAATAGAATTGAAACTTTCCTTTGTGTGAACTAGGAAAATTCTCATTCTATGTCAGGAAGCGGAGGCGAGGATTTTGCTTGTTTAAAGCTTACTCACCACCAAAGATGTCTCCTCATGGATTGGCTTAAAATAAAACTTTTTAAAAGTTGAATCTGAAGACCAATCCGCTGCATTCATAATATCTTTCAATCTGCCCCCAACCTGGACAGCCTTGGAAGCCATAGCGCCTCTAGTGAAGTGAGCGCCAAAGTTTGAAATGTTAATACCAGCCTCAGACGTAATTCTCCGGACCCATCTGGCAATGGTAGGAGAAGAAACCGCTTTGAAAGGCTTCTTAATTGCAATTAGTAATTGTCTTTCGCCCGGGGGGTGGAATTCCAAAGTTACATCCTCATAAGTTTTGAGGCAACGAACAACACAATGTTTAGGTGAATCCGGAAAGGCTGGATAAGATACTGACCTGGTATTACACTTTGTTCGTCTAGAGACAGTAAAAGTAACACCTTCAGGGGTAAAAACTCTGGCAGAAACATCAAGAGCGCGAACATCGGAAGCCCTTTTGCAAGAAATGAGACAGAGGAGAATAGCCAATTTAGCCGAAAGCTCCTTGCGTGAAAGGTATTCGTTATCCTGCCAGGAAAGGAGGAATCGTAAAACCACATTTACATCCCAAAGACCAGAATAAAGCGGCTCAGGAGGACGCAACAGGCGAATACCCTTGAGAAGTTTGCAAACCCAAGGATGCTCTGCCACAGGAGAACCATCCACAAGGGCATAACCCGCAGAAATTGCTGCTCTGAAGGAATTGACGGTACAGTAAGCAAGTTTGTCTTGAAAAAGCTTAGCAAGGAAGTTAATTACTTCTGTCACAGAAGAGCCCACGGGATCCAAGTGTTTTGCCACACACCAACAAACCCATCTGTTCCAGGCAGATCGGTATCGTTTGGTGGTACTAGGGGCCCAGGCTCGCTGAATGAGGAGTTCAGCTTCTTTCGAAAGTGAGTCTTTCGAAAGTGAGTCGTTAGACCAACGTCTCCTGAAATCCTCCAGGCCATGAGACGTAGATGGCCTTGGAGAACCAGAGGGTGTGGATGACCCAATGGATCCGTTAGAATGAGATCGGATATGGGAAGCCGAATAGGTCTGTCCCAAGATAATTCCAGAAGAGATGGGAAACAGCATTGAGCTTTCCATATAGGGGTGATCAAGATTAGAGAGGCTCGTTGTCTGCGGACCTGGGCAGCTACCCTTTGAATGAATAGGAATGGGGAAAAGCGTAAGCAGGAAACCAAGCCCAGTCCTGTAGGAAGGCATCTACTGCTTCCGCACCCGGATCCGGTTTCCAGCTGTAGAACCGGGGAAGTTGGGTGTTCCATCTGGACGCAAACAAGTCCACTTGAGGAAGGCCCCAAAACTCTGAGATCATCTGAAAGACAGCAGGATCCAGCTTCCAATCGCTGGCATCCCGAAAATTCCTGGATTGCCAGTCCGCCACAGAGTTCATTTCGCCGGGAAGATACTTTGCCATGACCGAAATCTGGCGAAGAAGACAATAGTTCCAAAAGTCCTTCGCTAGGTCCGCCAGGACTTTGGAGTGGGTGCCGCCCAGGCGATTAATATACCTGGCCGCAATCGTGTTGTCCATCCAAAGGAGGACAGAACAAGAGATTTTGTTTGTTGTGAACGAGTGAATGGCGAACGAACCCGCAAGGAGTTCCAAGCAATTGATGTGGAGATGAAGTTCCTCCTCCATCCACCTGCCTCCCACCGAAAAGGAGCCGCACCGGGCTCCCCATCCTTGGCGGCTGGCATCCGACTCGATCACAAGATCTGGGCGGGAGCCGAAAATCGCCTTCCCGTTCCATGCATCCATGTGATCCAACCACCAAAGGAGCTCCGATCTGGCTTCCATGGACAAAGAAATGAGTTCCGAGTAAGTGAGGCCTTTGCGGAGATGAACCGCTTTGAGTCTTTGGAGAGCTCTGTAATGAAGCGGGCCTGGAAAAATGGCCTGGATCGACGAGGACATTAAGCCTACTATCCTGGCAAGGAGACGGAGAGAAATCCGGTCTCAACGGAGGACCTTGCGAATCTCCTTCTTGATCTTGGTGATCTTTTGAGAAGGGAGATGTAACGTCGCATCCGTAGTCCGTATCAGTAATCCCAGAAAAGTAATTTCCTGTTGAGGGCTTAACTCTGATTTCTGGGCGTTGATGATGAACCCCAGAGATTGAACAGTAGTTATGGTCACTTGAAGTTGACGGAGGAGAAGATCCTTGGATTGATTCATCAAAAGAATGTCGTCCAAGTAAATTATCAGACGAAATCCCATGGTACGAAGATGTTCCACCACGGGACGTAGGAGTTTGGTGAAGCACCAAGGTGTTGAGGAAAGACCGAAGGGGGGAGTACGAAACTCGTAGATCTGATCTCTCAAATGAACTGTAGGAAGCGTCGATGAGGAGGGTAAATCGGAACTGAAAGATAAGCATCCTTCAAATCCAAACGTACCAACCAATCGTTCTGCAGAAGGAGATCCCTCAAAAGATGGATGCCGTCCATCTTGAAGTGTCTGTAGATCAGCCATTCGTTGAACGAACGAAGATTGATGACTGGACTGAACCCATTGCCTTTTTTCTCGACCAGAAAGATGTTGCTGAGAAAGCCGTTTGGATGAAGAGAAGAAAGGGAGATAGCACTTTTTGCAGCATAGCACGAACTTCCACGTCTATAAGTTCCTGGTCTGCGAGAGAAAAAACCAATGGTCGAGGACGTGAGAGTTGAATGGGGGAGCCGTTAAACTCTATGTGAAAACCTTGGACCGTTTCCAGAACCCAAGGGTCTGACGTGAGATGTAACCAGGCCTGAAGAAATAGAGCAATCCTTCCCCCCAGACGTACTGGAAAAATGATGGAAAAACTCACAGTTGAATCCTTTGGCGTTGAACTGGTTGCCACCACGTCCTCTGCCCTGGCCTCTGCCTCCAGGAAGGATAAAAGGAACCTTGACGTCCGTCGTTCCATTTGTTGTTCCTTTTGAACTGACCTCTATTGGGGCCTTGCTGGAACTGGTGGCCGGAAGAGCGACCCCTGCCTCTGCCTCCCCGCCAAAAACCTTTTTAGGAAAAAAAAAATTCATTGAAGTTTGGGCCTTGTCTAAGGCAGAAAAGGTAGCCACAAATTTGCCAAGTTCTTTCACGAAAGGGTCATCAAACAAGGTACCCTGCGCTACTGAACCTGCTTCCAAAGAGGATAATTCACCCAGTTTAGGATCAATTTTAAGTAAAAGAGACCTATGGCGCTCTGCAGAGAGAGCACAGTTGGCATTGCCAAGGAGACAAATTGCCCTCTGTGCCCAACCTGCCACGTCATCAACTGGTAGAGGCATACCTGATTCTTTGGAGCGTTGGGCAAGCTCAATGATTTTAGTCAGAGGACCGACAACATCTAACAGCTTGTCTTGACAAGCCTTCCAGGACCTGTCAATTCCCTTCTTAGGGTCTTTAACACATTTAGCGAAAAAAGTGCACAACTTTGGGTCTATTTCTGGAGTGGCTGCCACTCTGTTGGGAAGAGAAGGGCGAGGACACTCAGAGCTTAAGCGTAGCCTGACATCCTGGGAGAGGGGCTGTCTAAGTTTAGCGGCCACATAATCAGCCGTAGATTTCTCAGGGACCCACTCCGAGGAGCGGGGTCTATAAATAGAGTTAGGGTCAAACATATCCGGGGCAACAAGGTCACCCTCACCACACTCGAAGACATTAAATTTAGGGCGCCAAGACCTACTAATGTCAGACATATCCTCAGAAGATGTCATCTTCTTCTTCATAGTCATCCTCGTCATCTACTCCCTCCAGGGGAAACCCTTCTTCCGGGTCAAGGTCTTGGGTGGAAGTACCACCAATATTCCCGGGTGAGTCGTCCCCCCGGAAGGGTGCGCTTCTTAGCGTGCGCGCACTCTTATGGGAAGACTTCAGCAAGTCTACTAAAGCCTTCCAGGTGCCCCGCGTCACGCTTCTTGGCCGTGCGTGAAGGTACAGAAAGCACTCCACTGGGCCCATCCCCACTGTCCCCAAAAACACCTGAGCCAGATTTAAAAACATGGGCAGACAGTTTATTGACACTATCCTGTAGAGGTGCCAGAGCCTGGGCGATAGCCGAAGATAGGAGTCTGTCCACCTCTACAGGAGGGGGCAATAAGGGCTGAGGAGGCTGCTCAGAATCTACAGGCATACCATCTAGTTCTTGACGAGTCTGCATTTGTGCAGATGACTGGGCACCCATACAATGAAATACGCCCCAGGCTATATAAAAGGGGGGGGTTCCCCACACAGGTACCCACAAACAACACCAGAAGAAATGGCAAGATCTAAATGCCAATTAAGTGACTGACACGAAAATAACAGTTTTTTAATAAATATTAAAGAAAATTCAGTCACTCGAAATTCCTGCCACAACACGCAGCGTCAGTGTGGGGAACGAGGCAAATTTAATGAATTACGAAGCGCTTTGCCTCAGCGCGTGATCTTCTCAAGCGCAGGGAAGCGCTGAAGAAAAAAGCCGGTCAGCGTCTGAAGAGACGACGCTACAGACCGCGCAAGCGCACCACAGAGACGCTCGGGCCAAAATGCCTACTGCGTCTGACAGACGATAAATACAGCCTACAAACCAGGACAATAATCGAAAAGAGAGATAAGGCAAATATGCTGTCAACAATATCAAATAACACTACCACGCCACAAGAATAAGTTGAGGAGAAGTAACGGGACTTATTTTGACGCGGCAGCAATGAAGAAAGAGGAAGGACTACCGACGTGGGATTCCTTTATGCTGGTGTTATGGACTCTGGTTACTGTATCACCATGACTACCGCTGCCATGTTGGTTAGGGTAGTTCATTGTTTGTGTTTTTTTCTTTTACCTTCTAACTTGCTGTCCAATAAAATGGAGAAAGGACTAGCAAAATCCTCGCCTCCGCTTCCTGACATGGAATGGCTGGTATAAGCCCGGAGCTCCAACATTCCAATGTTTCTTTGTTCACAGCTGTGGCTGTGAACAAAGGCTTCAGGGAGTCTGAGGGAATTTCAATCCCCTCGGGCTCCCTGATGCCTTTGTTTTATTTGTTAGAACATTCTGCCCTCTAGTGGCAGAATGTTCTAATAGCCTTAGAACCTTTGTAGCTGGGCTATACCGGCTATAAAGTCCTGCCCCCTTGTTAAAGGCCTTTAAGGCTGGAGCAGGCCTTTAATACCTGGTATAGCACGCTTTGGCGGGCTATAAGGCTATATTACAGGCCTGCTACAAGGCCATCACATGCCTGCCCAGTACCTCTGGGTGTTTTCTCTGTTGATAAGCTAAGGAATCTTCTCTCAAAGCATCTTGTCCCCAGAACCTCCCGCTTTGCGGCATCCAGTACTCACGGACCTCAGAAGTTACTAGAGATCAAGAGAAGCACTACTCAGTCCAGGGCGCTCTTCTGCCTCTCTCCATGTTGAACTTGAGGCACCTCTGCTCCTGTCTCTTTCCACATGTTTTCTTGATGCATCATGTAGCTCCTACCCTTGCATCGCAGAGTGAACATTTAAATCCATTTGTCACAGAGCTGGCAGAAAAAATCAAACATACATTTCTATTGACTGTTTATCAAGTTCTCTCAGCAATGCAAATGGCGGAGCTAAATGCTATAACAGAACTTATGTGTAGAGATGGAGAGAAGCAGAAGTGCAAGGAGTCCATGTGGCGAGAGAGACAGGAAAGCATGGCAGGGCTGAGGAGGCACTTACTTATTGGACCTCTGATGCTATATGTTCTTCAATGGAAATGCCAACATTTCAGTGATCAAATTACTAATAGATTTTCTACCGTTACAGTTAAGCAATTACCAGATTATGGGTTTCACTGTTTTGTGTGAACCTAAACCAGATTCTCAAATTGCATGGGCATTCATGACATGTGTATCACAATAAGGGGTGTATGTGGAAAGAGGTCCAGCATTCTAAAAGAGCTCCTTGTGCCTTTAAGAAGTAAAGAAGGGAATATAATAGAACAAGGGTCATGATTTCAATCAACTGATCTATTTGGAGCCTAAGATGCTCATCAAGTGACACAGAAGACCAATTTTTTCAGATGAACAACATCTTATTTCACCTACCAATACACACTACATGGACCAAACTTCACAATGCATTTACTCTTATTCAGTACACAACACCTGGAATACACCCTCCGCGCATGACACTGAATATTTTTTAACCCCTTCGATGCTGATGAGGAGCTCAGCTCGTCATCAGCCACGGTGGTCGTGTGCTGATGACGAGCTGAGCTTGTCATGTAACATTGGTGCTTATATTTTGCAGCACAGGGGAAAAATAACCACAGCAGCCAAGGTGTTAAGTAACAAGACTCATGTAGAACAGTAGCGGCCTGTGGAGGGAGTTCCATGGGGCCATTAGGCGGGGAGGGGGAGGGGCAGGGTGGGGGGTAGTAAACACTGGAATATGGATGATTGGAGGTAAGTAAACAATTAAATAAATAAAACGAATTTCCATGCGCCCGCTGCATCGCAAAATGCGATGCAGCGCACACAACGGAATTTGTTTTATTTATTTAATTGTTTACTTACCTCCGTTCATCCCTATGCAGGTGTTTACTACCCCCCACCCTGCCCCTCCCCTGCCCTGCCTCACTGCCCCACAGAACTCCTTCCACGGGCCGCTACTGATATGCTGTTTGTGTACTACAGAGTATAGGGCTGCCCCAATTTGGTAAAGAAACATGCAAACACCATGAAGTATGTAAATATATATTTTTTTAAAACACAAGCTACACGAAGGGCATGGATGGGGGAGGGAGGGAGAACAATGGAGGAAGCATCCGGAAATTTCTGTAAGTAATACAGGGCACACCTCGCGCGTCGTCCAGGCAAAGGAGGTGGGGGCATATTTAAAAGTTAAGTGAAAATGAAAGCGCGCATAGCGCGCTGCTAATGCCAATAAAAACGCAGCCGCCATTGCTAAAGCTGGCGTCCCACCAGTGCTCTTCAAATGTAATTAGGCAAAGCGTTCTCCGGAAGGGCTAATGCAGGAAATATCGAAAGAACACATGTAAATGGTCCATTCTGGATGGGAGGTTACAAAAGACGACAAAGCGGTATCAAGGAGGGAATAACAAGCCTCTTAATAAATCAGAAGGCATCATTTAGGAAGGACAACCACACAAGCCAATACAAAATATGGGCAGAGAGTGGGCGGGCTGCAAGTCCGTACTCCAATACTGCATGCCTCGCAGCAGCTCATGTGCTGGCCAGTCTCGACCTAAAAACAGACAGGCAGAATGCTTTGTGTTCCTCATTACTCACAGTGAGTAATATAAAACGTGTGTGCATTTCACACTGTGAGAAATAAGGAATACATATGCAGTCTAGCACCGTCAGATGCCGGGCAATTTTATTATCTTAATGGCATTTGTATTCAGCTAATTACACTGTTTAGTCCCCTGCATGAAAGCAACTTCTCCAACAGGGGAAACTGTGTGTGGCGCCTACCTGAGGGATTACTAGGAGGACCCGTCAGATAAATGCGTCACACACGTTGACCTGCTGAAGGAGTTGCTTTCGAGAGCACTGTTGCCACTTGGGCAAAGTTTTTATGTTAATACAGTTGTCATTAAGGTAATTACAATGGTGCACCCTGACACTGCTGTTAAAAAAAACATTTTTTATCTGCTGACTAACTCTTGAGAGAGCGCCATGTTATTTTGAAATTTGTAGGGGTGCACCATAATCCAGAGTAGTCAGCACCCACATATTTAGAGGGCCTACTAGTTTAGACATATAATGTTAGGCTGAGAATCAGCACGATACATATGGATGTGTTTATTAACCAGAGACTAATGTAGAGTTTAATCGAAATGCAGTGTTGCCTAATACAGAAATGTAATCACCTGTGAAATGTCGTATTACTAATGAGATGCTTTTGAAATACATGTTTATTAATGAGTGAATTAACTCAGGCTTTAGAATGAAAGCTGGTGCTACATTGAAAATAGAATTAACGTGTTGAAGTAGTGAAATGTAATGTCATGCCGTGTTAGAAATGCATTTGAAAGTGCAAGGGCCTGAAACATGCTGAAGCCAGGAGAGGCCTAGTTATATTTTCTTTTGTTAGCATTAGTCAAGAAGAAATGATTTTCTCTCTCCGGGGAAAGCTGTCCTTAGCAAAATATGAAATTGTAACTTCGAATGTTTGCAGAGATGTCCCCATGTATTTCGGCTTGAAGGGGCAAGATCACCAGGCTCGTTAGGTAGAAGAGTCCATTGTTTAGGAGTTAGGACAGTAGGCGCGAGTGCAAAGGAGCTGCCAAAGAATTTGGTAGTGCAACATTTAGCGAGGAAGTTGCCTGGGACCCAAGAACACACCAACGGACGTTGGATGGAAAGGTGCCATATTGGAAAAATCCGAAGGTCTTCACCTGCCAGAGGGGTGTATCTCTGGGCATGTCGACTGTTCTTGGGATTTTGTATTAGGGACAGCTCCCGAGGGTGGAGAGCAGATCTTAGTCAGGGAACGGACAGAGCAGGATGTAGAAAGCTGTAGAGAGAGAGTCTTGCGGAACTTAGGGCACAGTGGGGTGTAAGAAGGAGCATCTTAGAATGAGCTCAACAATTAGACTATTTGCCTAATGAAAGAGAATGTACTTCTTTGGAAGTCTTCACTGTTGGCACCTTTACTCTTGTTTGATGGGAATTTTATGTAGGGATGTCACCTTAGAGTAGTGTAGGGACAGACTAACACTTTTCTTTCTTTTTGTAAATGCAGTCCAAACTTCAAGCTGGGACTGTTCTTGGTTTTCTAATGTTACTCAAATTGACTTTGCTTTTCATCCCTAGTAATTTAAGAATTTTGCGTAGGATTAAGTTTGTATTAGTGCCAGTTTATTTTCTGAATCTTTTGCTGAGATTTTTGTATGTTCAATTATTTTTGGATTTGTAATAAATCTTTAAAATCCGTAGTCAGTGGTCCTTTGAGTTCAATTGGATTTGTTTGGAAGTTGTTTAAAGTCATCATTGCAAAATCTTTCTTTATATTTCTAGAACGGGGAAAAAGTTCCAGTTGACCCCGTTTGGGATTTTAGAGATGGGTAAGAAAATCTAGAGAAAAATCCCAGCTTCCCCACTCTCATTCTGCTTTCCAGCAGAAAGAAGGAACGAGGGCACATGTTAGTGTTTCACTTACTAGTACACATTTGATGCCCATGTCTATTTCTAACAACCACATGCCTTCTACTCACACACTGCAAGTATTACAAATATGATAGTCACAATAACGCTGTACATCCTGTCTTGAGTTACCAAATGATTGAAAATGACATGATGCGTGTGCCTTGAACATTGAACAGTGTCTCTTTCTCCAAATCAACACTACGTCTTGAGTGAGAAAATGGCATCAACTCCAATGTACCCAGATACAGATAACCCGGCACTGTGATTCTTGTAAAGCTGAAATGTGTACTAAACCCAAAAGTGTGTGTCATCCAAAGGCCTCATTATGAGTGTCCCTTATAAATAAATGGTGGTAATTGTGTGTGATAACATTTGCATTCCTCAGATAAATTGCAGCAGGCCAAATCTGTCAAAATCACTGCAGGAAATATGCCTGGAAAATACGGAAACTTGTATTTTGGTGCAGCGAGGACCAACATACTCATGTTCTACCCCGCTTAGCAGGCAGATATTGTAGTGGGCTATAATTATCGCACCTGGTGTCAGATTTTATCATGTGCAATAACTATTACACAGAATCCTGGGGCACTTTCAATGAGATACAATGTTGTATTTCTCACATGTACAACACAATTGTGATTGGCTAATGTTTCGGTGATGTTCTATTTTGGTGGGCAATTAATGCCCTAGAAAGTATGTATGATGGACAGTTTTATGATGTGCCCATTGTAGTCGGAGAGTATCATGAATGTTAATGTCATGAACAAATTCTAGTATGAATTCCTTTGGGCCATGTACACCTGGAGAACACATGACAACCCCATCCCATTTCTATAGGTTGACTCTAATAATGTCATGCATTTCCATGCATGTATTTATGATGATGGCATTATGAAATTTACAGATCAAGCTGATCTGGGTGTGGAAATGTTGCATGGGGTGTCAAAGTCCTATCTTGAGACCCTCAAACATGAATTGTATGTCAATGGTCACGTCAGAAGGTGTCTGTATGATCAGTGTTTTGGATCTCCTCCCCCAACCTGTGTAGGCATCAGAGACATGTAGTCTTGTGTTAACATCCTCCTCATCGATGGTAAAGCAGTGTGGAGAATTGACATTTTTTACTGATATCTGACAGTGCATAAGCTACTTTAATGATTGGCTGTGCAGTATACTGATGCAATATTGCAACACTGAGCATTCTTCTGTGCCTCACAGTATCACATGTCATTTGTCATGTTACTTGAGAAAACTTATATATAGTTATACTGGAGGCTGCAGCCACTCTGGGGAGCGCACCACCAAGTGATCTGGAAAGTTAGGGAGATGAAGATCGCGAGGTGAGATCCAGCCCAGAATCATAATGAGAGGAGGAGGCAGAAAGGGAACCACAGGTCATCTGCGCCCACTAAAAAGGAAACCAGAAGCCAGAGCTAATGCCTCCTGGAGTCGGTCATGGAAGAGTAGGTGGTGTTAAAAACATTACTAAGTCCCAAGAATAAAGTTCAGGGTGCGGGATCTTCTGAGTTAGAGGCCGATATAGTTTTGACGGGTGAGGTACTACGTGGCCTCTCCCTCCTGCCACCTCTCCTGTCTCTATACACACCAACTGTCTTCCTACCACAACCACAAAACCTTTTTTTATGCAAATTTCGCAATACATACAAAGAAGTCACATATACCAACGAGTAGCTCTGGAGTTACTGGTATCTCACCAGTACCTTCAAAGTAACTCCAACAGATGAAGCCAAGCCCAGTATAAAATTCGGAGAGTAGGCGCCTATTAAAAAAGGCAGCACTGCTGATCTCAAGATCCTAAGAGTGCCAGCCAGCCAAACCTATGGCAGTAACTCATACTAAACACTCAAACACACAAAATATCGGCCTATAGGGCCTGCCACTTGACAGTCTGTATCTAATCCCAATATAAATGAGCCACAAGGAGATTGATCATCTTGTATCCCTGATTTATCAGTCACAACATGTGTGTGACCAGTGGACCCTAAAAGAAGTACAACAGTAGTAGCCTGAGTAGAAATGAGTGCTGACCCACCTAAGTGTGGGTCTGCAGGAGTCAGAGTGAAAATGTGTCAGTTGGGTGTATAACCAGCTCAAGACCTGAGGGGAACAGGGCATAAATCAGAACAGAGAAAATTAAGAGACTCATCAGCATTGATGTGCGTCCCTAATGAACACTATTGCTTCTTGAAAGCTACGCCTGTTGTTAAGGAACACCAAATGAATATGCTAGCCCCCATCATAAGGTTGTTACCTCTGACATAATTGTGCCCATTCCTGACATGATAGTGCTAATGGCATAATAACGGTCATCCATGACTATTTGGGGTATTTGTGGTCTAGTAGTGATATACTGGCAGCCATCATTTACATACTGGGAGAATGACTGGCCTACATTTACCTATTCCTGACATAATAATGGTCATGACTAATATATGGTCTCTTCCTTGACCCTTAAGGTTTAAAGCCTTGGCCCAACTGTGGCCCCAGTATAATGGTGGGCATTATTGGCATAATACAGGCATCCATGGTGCTGGGGTGAGCATCTATGGCACAAGACTGTAATACCTGGGTATTCAACGTAGTCTGTCAATATGAGGCATTTGTACATGGGAGTACATGATGAAAATGACAAGCGGATGTTTTGGGACTGTGCATTTCCTAAAATCTTAAAATGTATATTTTAAAGGCAGTTTTTGTTTTAAAAAATGGGGTTTCTTCTGGAAAATTGAGTTTGTTTGCCCACAGTGGAAAGTGGTATTTTATAGAAAAACGTGCACTTTCAGAAACTGACGAGTAATAATTCAAGCTGAGCTGTGGAGACTTACTGCTGTTCTTATATACTTTGTGCCATAGGGGAAGTCTAGATTTGAATGTTACTTCATAAGTCAGGTGGAGGCATTTTATATTGATGAATGTTTTCCTGGCATTTCTGATGGTAACCGCACCAGGAATAATTGGATGGTAAGTACTGATAATCCTGCTTAGGGTGGTCATAGTGTAGTCAATATTTTACAGTTAGAAAATGTGCTAATAGCTCAGGGAGACTTTCCTTGAGCAGAAGTAGATCTCACTACAGAAAAGGTTGGAGACCCCTGCCTTAGACCATTACACATCACGTGACTCAATAATCTTTGCTGATATGGAAATGTTTGCATTACATGAAGAGGGGGGTTAGGCAGTTGCATATGAGAATATACAATTTAATACCAAAATGATAGAGGACAACAAAAGGGGTAGAAGAGGTAAAAAGGTTTGCATTTATATATCGCTTGCTATCAATGCCAACAAAAACACAGGGGAGATAGGGTACCCTGATTCGTGCTTTTTCTGACTGCTATTTCCATTGATAGAATGCCATTATACTTTACCACTGTGATATAGCCCCTTTGTCATTGTTATGAGTTGCAGGGAGGCTCATTAAATGCATAGTGTGGAAGAGGGATCCTATCTGCAGCCTATCAAATGTTTTCTCAACATTGAGAGAGAGGGCCACCTTCTAATCTGTCTCTTTTCATATTGCCACGATCAAGAAAGAGGAAGTGTGCAAGTGATTCCTGAGTGAGAGCCCTGGCACAAACCCCTCTTGGTTATAGTATACCTGTAGCAGGACGACTCTTCCAAGCCTATTGAATGTCTACAACTTTGGTGAGCATCTTTATGTTGCTATTGGTAAGTGGAATGGATCTGTAGTTGCTGCAGTGCTGTGTATAGCAATCAAGGAACTATACTCCTTATTAAAAGAAGGGTGCAAGACATTCAACTTCTGGGCCTTCCCAAAAACCTTGCCCAATAAAGGCACAGTGAGCGCTGCCATCCATTTGTAAAATTAAATAGGGAAGCCATCTTCTCCTGACACCTTCCATGTTCACATCATTTTAATGACTTACATGATTTCTTAATTTTTTTATATCAGTGTCCCGATCTCTTCTCAAACCCTCAGCCGAGGGATTGCCAAGCTGTCAAGAAATACATGTTCTCAATTAACATCTATATCAGCTTCAGAAGTGTAGAACCAAGAGTAAAAGGTAGTAGATTGTGTCACTGTTTTCCTAGGACTGGTGAGCAAAGTGTTCTGCAAGAACAATAGTGTAGGTATAGCTGACCTGGCTTATCCCTGCTTAAATTACAGGGCAAAGAGTCTTCCTACCTTCTCCCTTTGTTTTAATGTCTGACCCTTAGATAAAATCAGGCCTTTTCTTTTTTCATGGACTATATACATTGTTCAACTATTGTTTCATCATAGTTAAAGCAGTCAGAGTCTCCTCTGTCGGCAAATTATGGTCAATTTTTGTAGGTTAAGGCCTTTTGTTTATCAGTAGTGTGTGGCTAATGGAGTGCCTCACATCAGTTTTCCTTTCAGGCAGGATTTTCCTGCTGCCCATAGTGTCTGCTGTGATGTTTTTGAGCAATCATTAAAGTCTAAGAATTCCATTTGGTAACCTGTCAGGGACTGATTCACAAAGGTATTTCCTATTAGTATATTAATGAGTGCAGAGTCTCCGCTCTTGGGTGGAATTTCCTCACTGCAGTTCTCAGTGCTGAGATTCTGACTGAGTGCAGAGACTTCACACCTGTAACTCTACTGCATGTAAATACCTAAGTGAATCAGGCCCTCAGTTTCAGTTTCTCCTATTACCTTTGGAGTCTTAAAGCATATATTTGCCATGACTTAGCTTATGAAGTTAAGAGTTGCAGGCCAGATGAAGAGTCACTAGAGCATGATCTGGGATGTATTGATTTTGAATGAGGCAATTCTGTAGAGAATGCTAGAATGCACTTAACAATAATCAATTCTCATCCCAGTCCTATGCGGGAATGACAAAAAGTGTATTCCCTGTTAGTGGGGTGAAGGGCCTCCAAGGTTCCATAGGGAGGGATCCTCATGTAGATCGCTAAGGTATCCTCTGTCATTATTGCGCTTACCGTTGGGCGACCAGACCCGTGCAAGATGGGATCGGTTGTTGGTTCCAGTCACCGCCAATATTGGCTTGCATACAGTCAAGCTCAGTGGAAAGTCTGCTCAGACTGGAAGGAACACTTATTTTTAAGTCATTGAGAACACATATGGCTCCTAGAATGAAGTAGTGTCCCTGCAGCATCTGATTTATGAACCAATAGCATTCTTCTGGGCCAGTCTAGGTTTTCTGATATGTGGTGGAGAGTTTCTTGGGAATCAAAATAGCCGACCCTTTTTCTGCACAATGAGCATTTACAATCAGATGCGTCCCCTGTCAGGTCAAATCCAGAGGCCGTTATCACCTACCCTACCCATCCTCATTGCAGTGAGGAGGATTCGTACCACGATACATGTGTCTTCTGCATCAGGGCAACAACTGTTTCCTTTAATGGCAGATAGCTAAGTATTTCTTTTTCTCTTAACATATTGTACGCCATTCAAATTCATGGAACATTGCAATAGATCTCTATTTGTCTACAAGAGCGCAGGAAAGGCTCTGGGAGGCTTGGAATAATGCCAGAGATCGTCCTGTTCCATCGACAAAGATTGCTAAGGATAGTCTGAGAGTTCATAAATTCAAATCATAAAAAATGGGGAGGGGTTGGCTGTCAAACTCCTCAAACATAGCTGTTAATAAAATGTTACGTGAGTGTAATAGAACAGTGTGAAATAACAGTAAACACAAAGAGAACCTGAAACCTTTAGAAGGGATGGCCTACCTTTGGATGTCCAACAGCTGCTAATGTGGACCTTACTGTCTATTACCATAAAAAGCATGCTCACCACATCACACATTGTCAGTTATGTAAACTATACACAAATGGGAGCATAGATAAGTGCATGAGGCAGAGGACCAGTCCCGGACTGGGCAAACATTCCTTAAACTACAGTCTTTAGGTCTCAAGAGGAGAACTTGATTTAATATCTACAAAAAAGAGAGAGGTAAAAACAACAGGTTATACTAAAATAGAACAGACGCCTGTAGAACTTGATTGTCAGTATATTCTGTTCCCATAAACAGCCCTGCCAATGTATTTCACCTTACAAAAGACTTCATCAGGGCTGCATACATGAAAAAATATACATAAATCACACATCAGACCACATATGTATATGTATATATAACTAAACAAAATAATAATACTTACAGAAAAATTATATAAGTACAAAAAAGAACACAAAATACATAGGTAGAAATTAGACACAATAATTTACAATAGTGTTCCATATAACATATAATGAATGAAATGTGTTATCCTTATAAAACACGACAATCACTTTGTGTTGATGTATTGATAGAAGACCCAGAAGATACCACTCACTGTGCAAAGATAGACCTAGAAAGTATAGCAGGAGCAATAAATCTATTAGGAATGTACGTGCCCAGTTATATTCTAGTGCCAGGTGACCTTCGTTTACCCTTGCGTCAAACATAAGAAGACACCAAGATATAGATGATGGTGTAAAACATTGAGAACCATGAATATCTCCTGTGGCCCAGAGAGAGAAGCAGAGTCTTAGCTCATAAGTGAACGAGTGGGGTAAATCACAAGGTTTAATAAAACACCTTACTGAAAAATATGATCCACTGGAAGTCACAGGGATCTCCTAGAGTCACAATTCAGGTTAAAAAGAAACCACAGACACCTAAAAAAACATTAGAAGTGATATATTACATGTTACTTCAGGTGCATTAGCCTGCTCGCATTCATGCTGTATGGTTACAGTGCTTGACTTACAGTAAAGTCCTTTGAGCCTTCTTAGTGATGAGAAAAGAAGTGCATTTTTATCCCGGGGTCCACCAAGCAAATAATGTTGAATGGAGAGAGAGTAAGGATAAATTCAAAGTTAAATCAAAAACGAGTTTTCCAGAATTTAAGACTAGTTTGTATGTCTGGAGTAACAGATTGGAACAGACCGAGTGAAATCATAATTGATATCTAGTGCCCAAAGACAAAAACAGGTAAAATTTACCTAAGAATGATATGTCCAGTGTGCATGCAGCAACAGTTAGGAACCTGTCATTGCGTAGTCACGTTCACACCACACCAATGTTAGTTGTCATCCGGTGGGTGCTGCACCCATATGAGCAAAAGAATTAATGTATAAAACTCATTCATCCAAAAAGGAGGGGTGGAGTGTAAACCCAGTTCCAAAGCTTATGATAAAATGTATTCAATCAAGGGGTAAAGTGTATGCCCAGTACCTAGTCCGTAAGCTACTTGCAAACAAGTGTATAGATGTCGTAGTCCTAAAACGGCAAACATTATATCTAGGTTCAACCAACATGAGGTTTTACTACACACTCAGCGAAGTAGTAACCAAAACAACACACATTAGAAGTTTCACCAACATGACATTTTCTTACATACTTAGCAAAGGAATCCTAAAGTGAGCAACAAAAGGAAAAGAAAAATCTATAAAATAGAGAGCGCACTGAACTTTGGCATTAAGGGTATGCAGTGACCTCGAATGTGATCGGCCAGACATAATTTATAGTAATTTGGTACTCATGTCCAGCTGTGGTCTGTGCAGGTAACAGCGGTGAGGTGGTGGGGCCGGGTGGGGAAGATTTTGAGGGATGAATGCGGAGGAAAAATAAATTAATCATTAATTTCCCTCTGCATCGTCCCTTGAAATCCCCCACTTCCCGACCCCACTGCTGTTACCTACATGGGCCGTGGCTGCTCGTGTCTGCTGTGGACTTAACAAGTGCAAACACAAGTCCAGAAGAATCCCCATCGACATGACAATAGAAAAGACATTATTTGTGTATTGTTTGCCCCATCCTGACATATTAGTCTTCTAGTGCTATATGCTAATCCAAACAGCGTAAGTACCCCATCACCTACAGCGTCTCTCTATAGAAAAAATGCACACTTCAGCTTCATTTGCTCACTTGTCTAAAGCACCAGTGTGGACTTCTCTATTGTCTATCGTATTATGTACTATTGGGTCGGCGTGCCCGATTTCGTATCTTATTTCGGCCATGCCCTCCTCATTCTGAGGAGCATTTTCATTACAATTCAAAGACACCAAACATTAACTGGGTACCTTCTGCCATTTGGAAATTATCACTTATTGGATCTAATAAGTTAACTCCAATGTTATCCTATGGGAGAGATAGGCCTTGCAGTAGCAAAATACGAATTTAAGAGTTTTTCACTACCTGGACAAATAAAATTATAATGTACGTCACACTTTTTAAATCTCTATCCATGCCCTCTGGCTGTCCAGGGTCTACCCTAGGGTGACATACATGTATTCAAAAAGAAGGTGTGGACCTGGCAAAAGGTTTAACAACTGCACACATGCTGCAGTGGCAGACCTGAGACATGTTTAAAGTGTTACCTAAGTGGGTGGCACACTCTGTGCTTCACACCCAATAGTAGCATTAAATTTACCGGCCCATTGAAATAGTTGTGAAGGTTGCTAATGGCTGATGCAACCTTGAATACTATGACAAACAAATAGATGGGTACTCCAATGCTCAAAATACTCAATCTGCTGAAATATATAAAGCTTACCATCACTGAATTTTGCACATAGAATTAAGCATGCTTGTGCATTGTTTATTTTGAATTTCAATGCTTCGAGAAAAGCATACAATTTTTAAGAGTGAACAGGGAAATTGTCATGTTTGTAATGATAGTGACTGGAAACCTATTGAAAGAGAGGTTAAGGTGAATCAACAGGATTTTTTAAAGGGTAAGTTGAGAAAAAAGAAATATTACACCACTCTTTCAATATTATTGCAACAGGATGATCAGCCCACTCTATACTTTAAGACACAAATTAAGTCACAGGAATCATTATTCTCATTGTATTCAAATACAAGAAATTTCATGCAGACATGTAATCAATTTTTTGATATTCCTTTATTCTTTTTTAATTCTTCACGGTGTAGCCAACGCGTTTTGTCCCTTCACAGGACTTCTTCAGGGCTACAAAACATAGATCATATATATACATTAAAAATCACAACATATCACACAACACCATAAAAAACATATATGCATCTACGTATAACAATATACAATACTACATATATATACTGAATTTTGTAATAAAGAGCATTTCATCCCATAATGTCCAGTAGAGCGATTAGCTTATAAATATATATAATAGCCCATTTTCACTGTTTGTTCACCGCCAGTGTGACCAGCGGGACTGCGGGTGGAACGGTCCTACAGTTCCCAGCCTGCAAGCCGCACACATGATCCAATGTAATCCTAGCGCCAGGAGGCGCTGAAATACCAGAAAGGGCCTCACCAGCATGGGAGCCCATTTTCATTGTTTGTTCACCACCAGTGTGACCAGCGGGACCATGGGGGTTGCAGCTCTACACATGCCATCAACGTCTAATCCTCACGCCAGGAGGAGCTGGAATACCGGCAAGGGCTCCCGCAGGTTGGGACACACGGACATGCCCGAGCCAAGGAGAGGCACTCTGTGCTCGTCTTAGATCGGATAAGGCCAGGCTTATCACCCCTCTGAAGAGTCTTATCTGAGGCCTCATGTAACCAGGGGTGAGTCCTTATTCCTTCGGATGTGCCTGGATAATTTGAAATTAAAACTATTATACCTTATCGTCGGTGCTCTAAATCTGAATATCCTGTGGGGACAAGCAAGTCGATCTTTGAGGGCTATTATGTGATTTAGTAACCACATCAAGAAATAGAGTGTCCTACTGCCACCGCCACTGCTATTGTTACTATCCTGAGACTGTTACAGATTAAAATGCTGGGTTAGTTATAAACAATAGAGCATAACTGCAAGTTGATTGAGATCACCCCGATATTAATAAGTAGAAGAAACTGGACCTCAAGCCTAATAATTGAATACATTTGACGCCAAGTAAGCGTACCCCTGCTTTTAGACTACGTCACGCTACACCTGTGTGCGGGATGGGTTGTTTTGAACTAAATGTCTAAAGATAAGCAAAGGAGACACTAAAGACACCTAAGTCTCTACAAAATTCGACCCTAGACTGCTATCTAACCCGTGCTGCTAGAGCCTTAGACAAATAGATATTGGTGGTGGAATGGCAGTTGTCTATGGATGGTGGAGCACTTATTGCTAAAAATTCTGATCACACGTGTTAGACCTGACATCATTGGCTTGAGTCTCTCCTCCATTTTTCTGTTGGCCTCTACTGTTTTACTATGTTTTGCTGGTATATGCTTTGGGCGCCGTGTCACTGCTGATCAGTGCCATAGCGCAAGTGCTCCCTATGTTAAAATGATGTGTCTATTATATCCATGTTTTGCTTATTTGGCTTACTGTCAGTCCCTAGTCTAGTGCACCAGGAGTGCCGGGGCTTGTAAATACAAATGCCGCTCGTGGGCTTGCAGCAGGTGTTGTGCCACCCACAAGAGCGGCCTTGTAAAAGAATGTCTACGGGTCGGTCATTGCGAGACCCACGTGCAGTCTTGCACTGTCACGTCGGCTGCGCAGGTATACCTACCTGCCAGCCCCTCCAACCTTCCCTTAACTACATGTTAGTCACCCCTATGGTAGGCCCATAGGCAGGGTGCATTGTAAGTGTAAGGTAGGACAAGCCTGACCAAGTTGGCATGTCCTGATAGTGAAGTGCCGCCATCACAGGGCTTCACTATTGCGAGGTAGCCTGCTCTCCGTTGGATAGAATGGGCCGCCGGGATTATTAACGCTATAATCCTAGCTGGCTCGGGGAGCATGGTGCAATGTCGAGTTTGGTATCCCTGAACTCGGGGTTTAATTACGCATCCGTTGGTGTGGATGGTTTTTGGACTCTGGGTTCGAAAATAGCACTTTTAGAAAGTGTCTATTTTCTTGTCTAACCATATCTGGTCTCTGCTGGTCTTACGTGTGTGTGACAGGAGCTGGGTGGCTCCAAGAGGTCTGGATGAGTCAGTGTGGGATGAGTGGGACATTTACGTTGAGAGTAGGGGGAGAGTAGTTGCTGATAGCCTGCCTTGCCTGATACAATGCTGGCTCCACCTCCTGCCAAGCGACTGATGGCTCTGTGCCTGCCATGGACGATCCTGGCCCCACCTCCTGCCAGGAGGGCGATAGCTCTGCTCCTGCCGGTATCAATGCTGGCTCCACCTCCTGCGGGGCGTCTGAGGACCCGGCCCGGCTCAATGAATAGGCCAGGTGCTACTGCCTAGCTCCACCCACCACAGGCCCAGGGTGTTGGGAAACCCCCGGCCTAGACAAAGGGATCAAAGACGAGAAGGGGTATAAGAGAAGGACCCCTGAACTAGGAAATCAGATCACTTCTGACAAGGAACCCTGTAACCAAGGACAAGAAGCCTGCTGATCTAAAGGACTGCCTACCCCTTCTGCCAGTGTGCTGTTGTTGGGGGAATCCTGCAGTGCTTCTCTATTTTTGCCAAGGAACCAGGAGAGAGGAACTTTGTGTGTACTCTCACGCTTGCTAAGAAAATCTCCAAGGACTGGAAGAGTGCCAGTCTCCTGCTGAAGTCACAGGGCTAAAGGACTTCACCTGCTAAAAAGTGCTATCCGCTGGAAGTGTGAATCCAGCACCTCTGAAAGAACCAGCAACCACGACGATCGGACGCTGGGCCCAACCAACGCCAGCAGCAACGCCAGTGAGTAGGAGTACGGCTCTAACTCCAGAGGACCTCGTGTCTGCCCCGCTGCTGATCGCATCAACCGTGTGCCCTTCGACGCCGTGAGCGCTGCTCACTCTGTGCAACTGCATCATCGACAACGCCTGCTGAGGCCTGATCGACACCGAGACACGACGCCGGATTGCTCGACGCCGCTGATCATCGTGTGCTTCATTTTCCTAAGGTACTGTGTTGTTGGGGGTCCGTGTGACTCCAGGCCCGACGTAGCGCTCCTCGCGGTCGACGCCATACCTGTGGATTAACTTTGCCTCGACGTTGTGTAGCTCCCGTGCGAGTTACCCCGTTGCTAAGAACTGTGTTTCCAAGAAGAAGATTTGCTTGATACTAAAAGACTTTTGTGCTAAAGAAGAAACTACCTTTGAACTATCCTTTTTCCTTCCCGAACGTATTTATTTCGATTGTGTACAGTGTTGCCGTTATTTGGTCTTGTGCTAAGTCTTATATAAAAATACTTATTTTTATAATACTACTGTGTCGTGTCCATTTGTAGTGTATTCACTTTATTACTGTATGTGGTCATAATTGCTTAACACACAGCCTCTGAGATAAGCCTGTTCTGCTCTGCCAAGCTACCAAGGGGGTGAGCAGGGGTTATCGAAGGGTGTGATCCCCTTGCCCTGACTAGAAAAGGAGTGTCCCTATTTGTCAGAAGTGTATACCTCTGCCAACTAGAGACAGCCGGTTCTAACATTGGTGGCAGCGGTGGGATTTGGACCTTGCATTTATGACCCATGTACAGTGATTAGTGTGCGCTACGTAGTGAAAGCAGACCATAACGCAGTCACAATCTAATTCGGAAGGATCCTATTTTTGTTCTCCGCTTTCCTGAAACTTGATTTTCTGAACACTGCCAGTTTCATCATGAGTGACAACGGAGTCACTGCCCCTGCTATCGTTGTTGTTGAAGAGTTCGAGAGGAGTAAGCTAAAGAGATACAAGAAAGATGAGCTGAAACACTTTTGCAACCAGTTTGAAGTTCCTACCACCGGCCTCTCGAGAAAAGATGATTTTTATAAAGCATTACAGGCCTGGTGGGAATCCAGAAATCCCTCTGATGTGGTGGTGGTACCCACAGAGGAAGGGGATGAGGAGGTGCCAGTGAATGGACCTGTGCCCTCTCCCGGAAGCAGTGTTTCCTCCAAAGGTCTTTCCCCTGAAGAAAGAGAAGAAAGGGCGAAAGAGCGAGCTTACAACATGGAGATGGCAAGGCTAAAGATAAATGGGCAGTTGGAGTTAGAAAATGCAAGAGGTAGAAGGGAAGCTGATTTAGAGATCAAAAAGTTGGAGTTTGAACGAGAGAAGTTAGCGTTGGAGCATGAAGCCAGGTTGAGGGAACTGGATATCCAAGCTAAAAAGTTAGAGTTGAATCCCTCTGGTGGCAGCATTCCATCCGAGCCTGCAGAAAGTAAGTTTTACTTCCCGAAAGATGTGATCAAAAATTACAATAAGAATGAAGATATCGGTCAATGGTTTAAAGCATATGAGTTAGCATTGTTGGCCCACCAGGTCCCTGAGAAGAATTGGGGAGCGGGGTTGTGGGGTCGCTTTGTGAATGAGGGAAGAGATACCCTGTTAGACATGCCGGTTGCAGATAGGATGTCGTATGCTCATATGAAAGATGCTTTGATGTTGCGATATGGTTTAACCCCCGAGCAGTACAGACAAGCTTTTAGAGAATGTAAGAAGTTGCCTGGTACGACGTGGGTTGAATATGTGTCTTATTTTTGCAGAGCCATGGATGGTTGGGTAAAGGGCAGCAAAGTGGAAAGTTATGAAGCTCTTTATGATTTGTTTGCGTGGGAGCACTTGTCTAATAACTGTTTTCCAGAGCTGCGCCAGCACCTGATTGATAGCAAGATATCTAACCCTAGAAAACTTGCTGAGGAGGCGGACCGCTGGGTCAGTACCAGGGTCCACAAGGGTCCAGTGGGAGACTCAGCCAAAGGTGGGCAGGGTCCCCAGCAGAAGAGTGGGGGGGACAAGGGTAAACAGAAGGAGTCTCAGAAAGGGCCCCAAAGTAATCCCCAAGGGAACCAAGGGAAAGGTTCCCAGCCTCCCCCTGAGAAGAAGCCAGGGGCCCCGACGGGTAAACCTGTTCATAGGGGCCCCCTAACCTGCTACGGTTGTGGGCAGGTGGGACACCGGTTTTATGACCCCCAGTGTCCCAAGAAGGATTCAAATGCACCGCCGCGTGCACCCCCTCGTCAGTTGGCAAGTGTAGCCTTGGGAGGGGAGGAGATGGTTGTCCATGGTGGGAGGGGTCCCGCAGAAATGTCCCTGGTCTCGCTAGGAGATATGCAAATGGTCCCTCCACCCCCTCTGCCTAGTAACACTAGTAAATATAGGCAGTGGGTGACCATTAATGGCCATAGAGTGGAAGCTCTCAGAGACACCGGAGCGAGTGTGACAGCTGTCAAGTGTCACTTGGTGTCCAGAGAGCAGGTGGTTCCCCACGCATTCTACCCCATGATAGCTGCCGATAACTCCCAGAAAGAGTGTGAGGTGGCTCAGGTTTCCTTTGAATGGGGGGGAGTTTCAGGTACTCTTCAGGTTGCTGTGAGGCCCGCCATGCCTGTCGACTGTCTCCTGGGCAATGATTTGGAAGACTCCCCTTGGGCTAAGGTGGAGCGAGCGGCGCACTTGAAAATGTTGGGTGTACCAGAGTGGGTGTGTGCAACCACTCGATCCATGACAGCAAGTAAGGGTGTTGATGGGGTCCCGGAGCCTGAAAGTACGGCCCAGGACCCAGCTGTGAAGAGAAGAGGCAGGAGGCGCGGGAAACCGGCCCCAGTAGTTCCCGTGGTCCAGAAGGAGGTAGACCCTGAGGGGGATGCCCTGGAGCCCACAGGGGAACAAATTGCCGAACTGGGAGATCTGCCCGAGCTGACCCACTGGCAGCAGGATGGTGGTCCCTCCAGGGAGGAATTCTGTGCGGAACAGAGAGTGTGCCCTTCTCTTGTGGGCATGAGGCAGCAGGCCTCAGCCCAATCCTCAGGTGATCAGTCAGGGTCACATTTTGTGTACTGGGAGAACGACCTCCTGTATAGCGAGCCTAAGGCTGCTGAGCCTGGGTCAGCCCGTGTGCTGGTGGTACCCCAGCGCTTCAGAGCCTTCCTACTGGGTTTGGCTCATGACGTACCGTTAGCTGGACATCTGGGGCAGGACAAGACCTATGACAGGCTTGTCACCCATTTTTATTGGCCTCAGATGCGTAGGGATGTAGACATCCATTGCAAGACTTGTCGCACTTGCCAGGCAAGTGGGAAAAGCGGAAGGAAGCAGAAGGCTCCCCTCCAACCTTTTCCGGTAGTCAGCACCCCCTTTGACCGGGTGGGTATTGACATTGTTGGGCCCCTGGACCCCAAGACAGCCCTGGGCAACAGGTTCATCCTGGTCTTGGTGGACCATGCCACAAGGTACCCGGAAGCCATCCCTCTCAGGACAGTGACGGCCCCCGTGGTGGGACGGGCACTTATGGGTGTTTTCTCCCGGATGGGGTTCCCCAGAGAGGTGGTGTCCGACCGAGGCACCAACTTCATTTCGAACTATATGAAGTCTCTGTGGAAGGAGTGTGGGGTAACCTACAAGTTCACCACTCCTTACCACCCTCAAGGAAATGGGCTGGTTGAGAGATTCAACCGGACCCTGAAAGGCATGATTATGGGTCTTGAAGAACCAATGAGGCGGAAATGGGACGTCCTCTTGCCATGCCTGTTGTTTGCTTACCGTGAGGTACCGCAGAAGGCTCTAGGGTTCAGCCCCTTTGAGCTCTTATACGGTCACCCGGTAAGAGGGCCTTTGAGTCTGGTCAAGGAAGGCTGGGAGCAATCTCCCAGGAAACCTCCCCAGGATGTATACAGCTACATGCTGGCCTTTCGGAACCAGACTCGGCGCTTCAGAGAACTTGCTCAGGCAAATCTGGAGGCCAGCCAGGAGGAGATGAAGCGATGGTACGACCGGAATGCCACTCTGGTAGAGCTTCAGCCTGGTCAGGAAGTGTGGGTCATGTCCCCTGTGGAACCTTGTGCGCTCAAGGACAGGTGGACTGGACCGTTTAAGGTTGTGGAGAAGAAGAGCGATGTCACCTACTTGGTGGACTTGAAATCTCCCAGGAACCCCTTGCGGGTCCTGCATGTCAACCGTTTGAAGCCCCACTTAGAAAGGTCCGAAGTGGGCATGCTCCTAGCTACAGATGATGGAACGGAGGAGGAGAGTGAGCCTCTTCCTGACCTCCTGTATGCTAAAGAGCAAGACGGGTCAGTGGATGGTGTGGTCCTCTCTGACACACTGACCCTTGAGCAGAAACAGGATTGTCGCCACCTGTTGGGACAATTCCCGGATCTGTTTTCCTTGGTTCCGGGTGTCACGCATTGATGTGTCCATGACGTTGACACCGGAGACAGCCCTCCTGTGAAGCACAAGGCTTACAGGGTGACTGACAAGGTCAGAGCGTACATTAAGGAGTAGGTCTCCAAAATGTTCGCGTTAGGGGTGATTGAGTCCTCTAGCAGTCCTTGGGCCAGCCCAGTGGTCTTGGTCCCGAAGGCTGCAGCGCCTGGTGCTGCACCAGAACTCCGGTTCTGCGTGGATTACCGAGGACTCAATTCGGTCACGAAGACTGACGCGCACCCCATCCCCAGAGCTGATGAGCTCATCGATCGGTTGGGGGCTGCCCGGTACCTTAGTACGTTTGACTTAACGTCTGGGTACTGGCAGATCGCCTTGACTGATGGGGCAAAAGAGAGGTCAGCATTCTCCACACCAGATGGGCTATACCAGTTCCGGGTGATGCCTTTTGGGATGAAGAATGCCCCTGCCACCTTCCAGAGGTTGGTCAACCAGGTCTTGGCTGGACTGGAGGAATTCAGCGCCGCCTACCTGGACGACATCGCAGTGTTCAGCGCCAGCTGGGAGGAACACTTGCGCCACCTCCAGGAAGTGTTGTTGGCCCTGCGCGGAGCAGGCCTCACAATCAAAGCCAGTAAGTGCCAGATTGGGCAGGGTTCTGTGGTGTACTTGGGGCACCAAGTAGGGAGCGGCAAGGAGGCCCCCCTACAACCCAAGATTGATACCATCCTGGCTTGGGCACCGCCCAAAACCCAAACACAGGTGAGAGCCTTCTTAGGACTCACGGGTTATTACAGGAGGTTTGTCAAGGATTACGGTAACATTGTGCACCCCTTGACTTCGCTGACTTCCAGGAAGCAACCCCGAAACGTGATCTGGACTGATGCCTGTCAAACGGCCTTTGACACCCTGAAAACTGCAATGTGCACAGCACCTATACTCCAGGCACCCGACTTTTCAAAAGAATTCATTGTTCAGACGGACGCTTCAGAGCATGGCGTGGGGGCTGTTCTAGCTCAGGTGAATGAAGAGGGCCGAGACTTGCCTGTAGCCTTCATCAGTAGGAGGTTACTTCCCAGGGAAACGAGGTGGAGTGCGATAGAGAGAGAAGCATTTGCTGTGGTCTGGGCGCTGAAGAAGCTAAGACCCTACCTGTTTGGGACTCACTTCCGTGTTCAGACAGACCACAGGCCCCTCAGATGGTTGATGCAAATGAGGGGTGAGAATCCAAAACTGTTGAGGTGGTCCATTGCTCTACAGGGGATGGACTTTACGGTGGAACACCGCCCTGGTACAGATCACGCCAATGCTGATGGTCTGTCCAGATTTTTCCGCCTTAGTGATGAGGACTCCCTAGGTTAGGGGTAGTTCTCCCCACATTTCAGCTGGAGGGGACACGTGTTAGACCTGACATCATTGGCTTGAGTCTCTCCTCCATTTTTCTGTTGGCCTCTACTGTTTTACGATGTTTTGCTGGTATGTGCTTTGGGCGCCGTGTCACTGCTGATCAGTGCCATAGCGCAAGTGCTCCCTATGTTAAAATGATGTGTCTATTATATCCATGTTTGGCTTATTTGGTTTACTGTCAGTCCCTAGTCTAGTGCACCAGGAGTGCCGGGGCTTGTAAATACAAATGCCGCTCGTGGGCTTGCAGCACGTGTTGTGCCACCCACAAGAGCGGCCTTGTAAAAGAATGTCTACAGGTCGGTCATTGCGAGAGCCACGTGCAGTCTTGCACTGTCACGTCGGCTGCGCAGGTATACCTACCTGCCAGCCCCTCCAACCTTCCCTTAACTTCATGTTAGTCACCCCTATGGTAGGCCCATGGGCAGGGTGCATTGTAAGTGTAAGGTAGGACAAGCCTGACCAAGTTGGCATGTCCTGATAGTGAAGTGCCGCCATCACAGGGCTTCACTATTGCGAGGTAGCCTGCTCTCCGTTGGATAGAATGGGCCGCCGGGATTATTAACGCTATAATCCTAGCTGGCTCGGGGAGCATGGTGCAATGTCGAGTTTGGTATCCCTGAACTCGGGGTTTAATTACGCATCCGTTGGTGTGGATGGTTTTTGGACTCTGGGTTCGAAAATAGCACTTTTAGAAAGTGTCTATTTTCTTGTCTAACCATATCTGGTCTCTGCTGGTCTTACGTGTGTGTGACAGGAGCTGGGTGGCTCCAAGAGGTCTGGATGAGTCAGTGTGGGATGAGTGGGACATTTACGTTGAGAGTAGGGGGAGAGTAGTTGCTGATAGCCTGCCTTGCCTGATACAATGCTGGCTCCACCTCCTGCCAAGCGACTGATGGCCCTGTGCCTGCCATGGACGATCCTGGCCCCACCTCCTGCCAGGAGGGCGATAGCTCTGCTCCTGCCGGTATCAATGCTGGCTCCACCTCCTGCGGGGCGTCTGAGGACCCGGCCCGGCTCAATGAATAGGCCAGGTGCTACTGCCTAGCTCCACCCACCACAGGCCCAGGGTGTTGGGAAACCCCCGGCCTAGACAAAGGGATCAAAGACGAGAAGGGGTATAAGAGAAGGACCCCTGAACTAGGAAATCAGATCACTTCTGACAAGGAACCCTGTAACCAAGGACAAGAAGCCTGCTGATCTAAAGGACTGCCTACCCCTTCTGCCAGTGTGCTGTTGTTGGGGGAATCCTGCAGTGCTTCTCTATTTTTGCCAAGGAACCAGGAGAGAGGAACTTTGTGTGTACTCTCACGCTTGCTAAGAAAATCTCCAAGGACTGGAAGAGTGCCAGTCTCCTGCTGAAGTCACAGGGCTAAAGGACTTCACCTGCTAAAAAGTGCTATCCGCTGGAAGTGTGAATCCAGCACCTCTGAAAGAACCAGCAACCACGACGATCGGACGCTGGGCCCAACCAACGCCAGCAGCAACGCCAGTGAGTAGGAGTACGGCTCTAACTCCAGAGGACCTCGTGTCTGCCCCGCTGCTGATCGCATCAACCGTGTGCCCTTCGACGCCGTAAGCGCTGCTCACTCTGTGCAACTGCATCATCGACAACGCCTGCTGAGGCCTGATTGACACCGAGACACGACGCCGGATTGCTCGACGCCGCTGATCATCGTGTGCTTCATTTTCCTAAGGTACTGTGTTGTTGGGGGTCCGTGTGACTCCAGGCCCGACGTAGCGCTCCTCGCGGTCGACGCCATACCTGTGGATTAACTTTGCCTCGACGTTGTGTAGCTCCCGTGCGAGTTACCCCGTTGCTAAGAACTGTGTTTCCAAGAAGAAGATTTGCTTGATACTAAAAGACTTTTGTGCTAAAGAAGAAACTACCTTTGAACTATCCTTTTTCCTTCCCGAACGTATTTATTTCGATTGTGTACAGTGTTGCCGTTATTTGGTCTTGTGCTAAGTCTTATATAAAAATACTTATTTTTATAATACTACTGTGTCGTGTCCATTTGTAGTGTATTCACTTTATTACTGTATGTGGTCATAATTGCTTAACACACAGCCTCTGAGATAAGCCTGTTCTGCTCTGCCAAGCTACCAAGGGGGTGAGCAGGGGTTATCGAAGGGTGTGATCCCCTTGCCCTGACTAGAAAAGGAGTGTCCCTATTTGTCAGAAGTGTATACCTCTGCCAACTAGAGACAGCCGGTTCTAACAACACCCCAATTGGGGTACCTGGGGTCATTGACTCTGTAATTCAAACAAGTGCACAAAAATCATCAGCCTCCACGATGCCCCCATCTCCACCATGCTTAGCCACACCTTCAACAACGGATCTACCATCTAAAAGGAAGGGGAAAACGAAACACTCAGACCCCCCACTAGGCACTAGATTAAAAAATAAAAAAACGCTAGCAGCACAGGAGGGGGGTCAAAAGCACTAAAACGGTACCAACAGTTCCACCAGGTTCTTAATCTACACCACAAGTTCCAGTAGCCTCTACAGTCCTATCCGAGCAAGATTTAGAAATTGTAAAGAACCATTTGGACAATTTATTGCTGAAGAACCTTCAACCAATCATGGTCAGACTTGACAAACTTGAGGCTATATGGGTGATATCCTGCAGTTTATCAACAAACTTACAGTTGGGATTGGAGGAAATTAGTCAATAGGTCAGAAACAATCTGCTTTGGGGGGAGAAAAAAAAGTAAGCCAGTCCAAAATAGTAGATAGATATAATAGTGAAGTTGTTCATCCTTGTCCTGTGGTCATCGCCCCAAAGTTAGTAAATGGTCAAGTACAAGGTTTATCTAATGACGGACCCTTGAGACATGCAACCCACGCAATGGCAGGTGGAAACATAGGGGGTAATTCAAGGGTGCAACTAGTTGCACACAATGATAAGGGTACTGTTCATACTAGACAGCCTACTTCACATCTAGATGGCACCTCTAACTTGTTTACCCCCTCACAAGGGATTAATTTGAATCTTCCACCAGAATGTTGTCCAATATGACCTATGAACCTATTGACTATGTCCAGGAACTAGTGCCGGAAGAAGAACAATTTAGAGATATAAACAAGCTTCAGATACCGGCCTTCAAAAAGAGTACGAAGGTTGGGCACCATGTCCACCCTAGCAAATGGGGTCGCACACGTAATGGGTGGACTCCTTCAGACGTAAAAGCCAAATATACGTTTAAAAGGGGAAACACTAGGAGCCGGATTCATTTCATTATGGTAGATATTGACCTCTGGGCACTGATGAAAGACACGGTTGTTCTTAATCAAGAGGACAATTATCACAATGCACTGTTTCTGACGTTATCAGGCATTAGCCTTCAACATTTTCAGACAAACCCAGTGGCGGCCCCCGTCATCACATCTAAGAACAATAGGAGGATAAAATGGCCTCATGTAACTGCTATTGGGAAGCTTTTACCAAACATCTATAAAGAGGTGGCTCAGACCTTAAATCTCTTGGGAAATCCAAATCTAAATGATGATAGCATTGTGTCAATCTTCCAACGCCTAGTAGGCTCTATTTCGCCCTATTTTAGCAAAAAATTCAGCCCAAAAGTAGCATCCTGCAATGCTGCCTTGTGTTATAATGAGACCTGTAGGTATGCAAAAAACAATCTATCCCTGGCCGTCAAAAAAGGCCTAAGGACTGATATTATTGACCGAAGGAGGATCTATAAAAGAGTACAGGGAGAGGAAAAAAGGGCCTAGGTGGTAGAATACTGTTGTAGTTTAATGGAGGCGTCTAGATTGAAGGACTCCCAGCAATTATGGCATGTACCCCCAAAAGGGGCAAACAGTCAGTTAGTGAAACTGACTTTTATTTACAACTAAAGCATGGGAAGAGCAGTTTCAAAGCTTGTTCTCAGGGAAGGTTCCCGAGCTAGAGATTGAGATAGTGCTGTCAGATAGTGTTTTGCATTGTAGAGCAACCAGTAGGAACTTTATTTGCTACTCCTTAGAGGAAACTGTGAATGTGAATAAATCACTACAGTCTGGGAAGGCCCCAGGTTTAGACAGATTTCCAGGTGATTTGTATCACTCAGAGCCCGACATATGGGCCCTTTGCTCCACACAGTATACACAGCAATTAGAAAAGGCGGGAATATTCCTGCATAGTGGAAGGGTGCTGAAATAATTCCCATATTCAAAAAAGCAGATATGGGGGACCCATCAAATTATAGGCCAATCAGTCTCATAGATGTTTCACAGAAAATATTTAGCGGTTAAACTCGGATGGCAGCCTACTTAAGGATATTCCAGTCACTATGGAGGTATGGCAGGGTTGTGTGTTAGCCCCGACATTATTTTCCCTGTATATGAACAGCTTATTAATGATCTTTATGATTGTGGTGGAGAACCACCAAAATTAGCTTGAAAACAAACCCTTGTCTTTTATTTGCAGACAATACCTTGCTTATCTTGAAAACACCAAAGGGAATTCAGAAAGTGCTAACAAAGTTTGCAGCAGTCTGTAAAGAGTGGGGTTTAGAAATAGATTGTACTAAAACTAAGTATATGGTTTTCAATCCCCACAAGTCAACAAAGGGGACATTGGGGCTTGGAATTCAACATTTAGATCAGGTTAAGGTGTTTGATTATTTCGGGGTAAGAATTAGTGAGAACATGAATTGGACTTCCTAAATTCAGAAGAGTGTCCTTTCATTACAATACTTGGAAAGTACTATAGTAAAGAAGGCTAATAATCTCCCTATTGCCCAATAGCCCCAATTCTAGAAATTCATCGGGCTAGAGGGCAATGTGCAGCCCTGTATGGGGTGGAATTGTGGGGGAAGGAGCACCTGAACCATCTAGAAATTCGTCTGGATCTTGGGTTAAGGTCCATTAGCCATTCAGCTGTCCTTAAAGTGCTAATGTTTTGGATACGACTATGGACCTGTGACACTCATATACCAGTAAAGAAGGCAGTGGAGGAGTTGCTAATGCTCCATAGGCAAACAGGACGACTAATTTGGTTTAGGAAAGAAAGGCAATGGCTCTATAAATTGGGGCTGGGACTCATGTGGGAAGATCCACAGTCTATTACTAAAAGAATGGGCCCTCAGCTGAAAAAAAGGTATTGGGATCTTGTTGATCAATTCTGCACGGAACCCAGATCACCTAGCACTTTAACCATTCGTTTTCTAGATTTTAAAAATAGTTTTAAGTTTCATCCCTATATGGATGATGTTGAGCCCTCTCAGGCATGAGCTCTTTATATATACAGTTTAGACTTGGGGTACTCCCATTGAATGCCTTGAAAAGTAGATGGACTAATGTGACTGTAGCTTCACTATGCCCTGTGTGTAATGTCTGTCTGGAAAATTTAGAGCATTTTATATTCTTCTGCCCTTGTTATGCCAACTTGAGGAGAAAATGGATTAGCCCAGCTTGTCATATATTAAATTTTGCTTCCCCCGTGGATGCATTACGTGTTTTTAGATCAGACTCGACAAGTTGTCTTGTTTTTACATTATCAAGATATTTGCGTCATGCATGGTAGCAAAGGTCTAAATCTGAAAGAAGACCATGATAAAAGAATCATATTAGAAGAGGGGCTGAAAGGTTGCCAAAATGATCATTGTCAATTAACATCACATTTGATGTTTCTATTTTAAATTATTTTATTGCTTTTAGAATTCTTAAAATATCTTTTTTTAGTAAATTAAAATATCTTTGTTATTCTTTATAATGTAAAGTTGTATGAAATGATGGTTTTTAAATGTAATGATCATGTTTCCTGATTAAATAAACGTACTACTACTACTACAGAATTTAATGAAATCCAATGACACCATGCATGTTCTGGATATACAAATCTGGAAGATTTTCTTTCTAAGGCATGTATTAAACATGTAAAATCATGGTCAGCATAAGAACTCTAGATATAAGATGCAACATTATTAGCTGAAAACCTGTGTTTAAGATTTTTATTACAAATGGCAAGAATCTTTACAAAAAAGAGGAGAGTCCAGGGGATAGCATAGTTCATTAAGAACAAGTCTCCATGAAATTTCTTGGATTTGACTACAGTGAGAATAATGATACCTGTGACTTAATTTGTGTCTGAAATTATAGTGTGTGCTGATCATTCTGCTGCAATTGTATATGTGAATTCATTCACTAACTGGGAAATAGGAGTTATTTGTTCCAAGATCGTTGCACCACATAAACAGAATCACAATAATATAACAAGTGTGGTATTGTGTCTAAGGCCACCTTGTAAAATCGTTAACTCTTTCGATCATGCAATCTATTACATAAATAGAAACAGCATGCCACCCTGATGATATGTAGCGGTCATGACAATGACAATTACTACAATTTACATTGTCAGAAGACAAGATAACACAAATAGCAGAATGGGTCTTATGTGCATTAATTGAGTTGACTTTATTTCGAAATGAAAAGGGCTCAATATTGTCATAGGCCAGTCACTTTGAGAGTTTTTATTCAAAAACTTGCAACCTTTAGGCCTCTCAATCTATTGTTGAGGGAGACACTCTCAAGTTTAGTGTGAGACTCCTGTATTCTGTTTGTGTTTTTTTTAAGTAGAACAATATTTTATCAGTCAGCCCTCTATTTTTATCCATATATTAAGAACCCATTGGTTAAATATTGAATAAAACATAACTAATATTTAACAGAAGAATGTGAAATGTATTTATTGACTCTGTCTTTCTTCACCATTCTCCAGGCTTTGAAGCTATGACCATCATGCTGATCAAATTGTTCAATGAAATGAACATTCTTTCTTTGAAGAAAGTGTGGATGGAGAGGTCAGGAGATAGAATCCTGGTAAAGCCCAGTCAGCCTTTGGCCCTCCTGAATGTCCTTTATGACGCAACATACATTGGAAAGTATTGACCTCTGTTATTTCTAATGCATGAAAGACAAGTTATTAGAGCCAATTGTTCACTAATGCAAGCCGGATGGCCAGATGTGTGAGTTGAGAGGTATGGCATCTCTTTTTTGGGTATCTTTATGTCTCACTACAAAGCTGTGGAAGTGTTGCTGGAGCCTAGCATGCAGTTTTAAAGTACATTTTTTTGATGGAGTATTGCCCGGCCACTGGAAATATGCAGTAGGGGAGGGCCAAATGAAATTATGTGGCAGAGTTGAGTAAATAATGTGGCAGGAAAAAAACAAATAATGTGGCATCATTCAGCTCATTTTGTGATAGTATTACTTCATTATTTTATCATTTTTACTCTTGTTAACACAGTCTGGGCATTGGTTGCACCTCGTTGTTACCAGTATAACACCTAAATATAGCAATAAGCATGACCGGTCAACTTTTGCAAAGGGCCTTCCACTGCATGAAAACCCGTGTCGCTGCATTTTTTGAAACCTTTGAACTGTCTGATCTAGAAACATATTTGTTAAAATTTGCAGATCATGCAGCAGATGATGGATTATGTGGAAAGTGCTGCAAACCGAAAATTAAGCAAAAAACGCTGCAGCCACACAGCCCCATAATTCCAGTGGTCCTGAACACTACTCACAAGAGTCCCCATACAAAATGAAAAGATGGAGCCAGATGTATGAAAAGAATGGCCACAAAAAGTGGTCTCACATTGCTCAATTACCTTTTGTGACCAGTGTTTTGAAATGTGATCTCCATACTAATTGTTTGCATTACAAAATGTGCAGTCACATGGACTTGAAGAACTGCCTGCCGAATGATTATTAATTAGTTAGGTGATGAGCTACAAACAAAGGGATGGTGGATTGCAAGGAATAGCAGACAGCCATGCCTGTGTTTTAATTCCAAAGGAGAATACTTTTATGTCTGGTGTTAGCCAAAAACTTTTGATTTTATTAAAATGATTTATATAGTATACTTATGGGTGCCTTCAGCCAGCCATCTTCATTCATTGGTTACTGTGTCATTCCCATTTTTCTTTTTCCCACTACATTCTGCCTGGGGTAATGGGTCAGCCTGGTTCAGCCATTGTTTATCTTCACTGTGGGGGATTTCTTTGTGTTCTTTCACAAGTCGTACCACCACAAAGTAGTTCCCTTTTGTGTCCAGGAACACTAATCCAATGTGGGCTTTTTAATACCAAAAATATTTCTACTTTTCACCACAGTTTCTTAATATCATCGAAGGCCTGGCAGCTCCCCTTACTTTAACATTTTGCAAAAACATGACAAAACAAAGCAAAGCCAAAATGCTGCCAGTCAAAAGCAAGAACTACTGGTTTCGCCAATTTCTTTTTTTTAAGCAGCCTGCGATCCTTAAAGGAGCGGTGCTTCTTAAAAATCCAATTTTGGAATACATGTTGGGGCATATTATCAAGGGGGTTTATCTCCGCTTTTTTGGCTTTAAAAGCCAAGAAAGCGGAGATAAAATTATCTCCCTATTACCAAGCTGTCGCTAACACCAGTTAGCGACAGCTAGTAGGAGATAGCGACCATCTTGGGCCCCACTTTGCATGTCAGTGATATTTATCACTAATGAGATGCAAAGTGGGCGTGCCAAGATGTTAGAGACTGAAAACAGTCGCTAACATCGCTATCTCCTATTACCAACTTTTGGAGATATTCGCGCTAAGCGGGAATATCTCCAAAAGCTAACACCTGCCCTGAGCAGTTCTTAGCCATGTTATCCAATGGGAGGTGGATAACATGGCTAAGAGCATTTGCTCGATAATGCATGAATATCGCTGACTTTTCAGCGATATTCATGCATTTCGGCCGTTTTTTATCGCATTTGCGATAAACCTTGTTAATAGCAAGGTTTATCTGCGATAAAAATCGCCGATGTGCGGCGATAATTTTTGTCTCTAAACAAGTTAGAGACAAAAATTATCGCTAGTTGTTGGTAATATGCCCCGTTGTTTTTTAGGACCCAAGTGCTTGAAACAGCGTGAAATTACTTAAACAGACACATGTGTATTGTTGGATTTTAAACCCACGCTTAAACCATCTTGAACTATTATAATTGCTTGGTTTGGCATATATACACAATGATAATAATACTCACTGTTGAAACAATAGAGCCTTTTTAATAGAGGGCAAATAAGGAAGCATGCATACCACAAATATGAACTTTGTCAAAGCATTAATAAGCTAAGGTTGGGCCCAAGATGCAAGTAGTACTTTTAAAAATGCGAAGTCATGCTATCCATCACCACAAATGATTTAATTTTGTCACAAAGCAGAAGATATGATAACAAATTGTGTTAACACTATATCAACTAACCACAGTCCAGATAAAGTCCGGCGCATATTTTTCTACAAATGTTGGCACTGAATAATCTTCATTTTGTGCAGAATCAGAGTCTGGCCAACTCTTGGCAGTCTTAAACCTGAATACTTGGCACTGTTTATAGAACCACATGACTAGTTACAACTTATTGTTCTCCAAATATACATGAATTGTCTAAGTTTAATAAAAACAAATGCATCTTGCTGTCAAAAGTTAGAAAGTTATTTTATATGTTTTTCAGACGTATATGTTTATCAGAGATAGTAGTCCTCGCTAAAGAAATCTACAGTAGGGCATAAAGTCCCAGAAATATATAAGGCACTCTAATTCTGAAAGAATTGTATGGGTTAAACCCATTTTATGGGCAGAATGATCACTCACTGTGCAGGCATGTACAGATGTACAGAAAATAGAGCTAAGGGCATAGAAGTCACACTTATCGTGCCAATTCCACTTGTTTTTCCAATCACCACAGACATGAGTGCACTGATGGTGGTAAAGGGTCGTATATTGCCCCACTGGGGCGTTGACCTCTGTGGCATCCTTTGTGGGGTGGATGGGATCCAGTATAAAACCCTAAATTGAAGTGGCTTTCTAGACCACCTGATGTGCTCCGCTTCAACATCCAGTGTTCAGACCAGCAAATGGTCGCTTCTGGTCACTGTTTACCATTTCTCTGTTTGCTCATTTAAAACTGGCGGAGGAAAGTGAAAAAACTGAGGGGCAGATTTATGATGCCCTTGCGCCGCAATTGCGTCACTTTATTTGACGCAACTGCGGCGCAAACAATGCGCCCTATTTACAACGTGACGCATCTAGGAGATGCGTCACGTTGTAAAGCCCTGCGCCATAAGGAGGTGTTCCTGCGCAGGGGGGCGTTCCTGCACAGGAACGCCTCCTGAAAGTGGCTGAGTGAAATCCATGAGATTTCACTCAGTCACTTTCAGGCCAATGCTGCGTCAAAACCCTGTGCCTGCTTGAAGCAGGCGTAGGTCTTGATGCAGCATTGTGTAGATGGGGCACCCCCGAGCCTTGCTGGAGCTGCGTCGCGCTTGCGACGCAGCTCCAGCAATGCGCCACATTTCCGGCACAGATGCGTCACGTATCTGTGTCGTTTTTGCACCATGGTGCGTCGCATTATAAATGCGGCGCACCATGGGTGGCGGAGCTTTGGCGCACTGTGGCGCACGTTAACTGGCGCATCCCTGGGGATGCGCCAGTTAACATAAAACTACCCCTCAGTGTTCAGAGCTTAGCTCCAAGAACGCCTGTCCACCAGTGGAGATTTCTAGGTGGGCAGAGATTGTACCCAGGGCCGGACTAAGAAGCCAAAGCAGCCCTGACAATTTTGACGGACCACACCCCCAGCCGCTTTTGTTGCTGAAGCCCGATATCGCAGCACCGCTGCAAAACCAGCCCCCAGTAACAAAAATGGCCCCCACAGCGGCAAAATTCACCCCACCCTTCCAGCCTCCTGGGGAAAAACCACTGCAAAATTGGCCGCCACCCTTCCACATATCTGCCACCTCACACTGTGCCACACTGTGACACACGATATCGGCCTCATCACACGGCTTCCCGGTGAGGAGCTGGTATCCAACTGTGGCAGGGAAAACGAGCTGAAAGCCACTTTAATCAGTGGATTTCCTGCTCGTTTTATGAGGCATTGATTTGCAGACGCCCATTAAGCAATGTGAAAACACCCTAGAACAGCGCCACCGGCCTCCGCAAGATTTTTTTGGGGCTTTAGAGGAGGGTTATTAGGTGTGGTGGCAAAATTGCCTCTCTGGTGCTTAGGTGACATGAGGACACGCCCCTTCCAAGGCTCCTCCCCCTCCTCACACTGACATTTCTGTCTTAGTTGGTAGCCATGCTTCCATACTGGGGAGACTTACAATGCTCGCTATGCCAGTCCGGCCCTGATTGTACCCATCAATGCTGGGCTCTGAATAGTGGAAATTAGCACTATACGGTTCTTAAATCCATCTGCGCCCATTGCCCCTGTGAGCATACTCTGCACCAGGTGCAGGAGGGAAGAGAAGCAAGAGTTCAGTAACAGAACATGAGGTCACCCGCTTAACAAAAATTAGACACAGAGAAAGGGGAACCAACTGAACAGAAAGAAATGCGGAGGTGGCCCTCTGAGCTGAAAATGTGCTTCTTGTGTGGGCTGATATCTGCCTCCAGGGCAGGACACCTAGCCTCCCTTGAACCAGCTGCGAGCTAAGCTACGGCCACACTCTCCGAAGGCAGTGGAAGAGGCTGGAGAATGAACAGAATCAAGGTACAACAAAAAACAGGCAGGAGTTATGATAAGGCCAAATAACTACAAGGAGAATGCAGGGGGCAAAGGCTAGGCACACGTGGTTAAAAAGCATCTAACAAATACTCGCTTACAAATGAAGGGCCTTGAAGAGGCGGAGAATCTCCATTTTGCAACGTCCCCTATTTTCAGTCAATGGACCTTTGAATTATGTCTTTTATGACAAAGCATGCTCTACATATAGGCAAGAAGGAACACAGGTTTTGCACTGTTTGTGTCAAAGTAAACATTGGCTAACTAAGTAGAGAATCTTATCTTTTCGTTTTATATTTTAAAATATTTTAAAATCATATGCATACTGAAGTGCGATAATCCGAGACAATTAAATGACAATTTTCATGCTTTTTATGTAAATAGAAAGAATAATTAGGCACATGTTCGCGGTCCTAAGACTAAAGTCTTCTTAATTTGACTACTAATTATTCTCTTTTGACAGCCAATGGTATAACCGAAGCAAATGAAACATGCCTCATCCATCTGCTAGGTAGATTTGAGTGTGCCCAACAATTTCCATTATGTCAGTGCTCTGCCAGTGCCACGATGAGCTACTTAATATATTGGGCTTTCTTTGAAATTTCCAGTTTACTTTTCAGTCAGTCTGGGTGCTTCCAAACTTGCCTGAGGGAGGACCAATATTCCAGATGATATGGCCTGATGGAGTTCAAAATAGCAGTTTTTTTTTCTTTTATTTTTTCTTTTTTTTTGTCCTCATTAGCCATAAAGTCGATCCAACTGTGCTCCTGTCCGCACAGACACAAGGCCCGACCCCCCTGTAGCCCCTAGAAGCCCAGTACTGAGCTCCAGGTGCCCAGAGAGTCAGTCCCAATGTCACCAGCAGAGCTTGGACGGACATACTCCCTTCGGACCAGTTTGGTCAGTTGTCCAGTAGCTGTACGGTACCTCCCTTGTGGACAGAGAGATTTTAGGCCTAATCATCGGACCCGGGAAAAAAAACCACAAAAAAAAACCCGGGTTGGCTAACTGCCCCTTCTTCAATCGATCAAGAAGTCCCAAAATCTAAGAGATCGAAGGCTACATGATCTCGCTAGATTCAGCTTTGATGTTGCATATAATGAAGACAGCCACTCTGCATGTGTTGGAGGGTTAATGTTAACCCAATTTTTGCAGATTTTTCTTCTAGCCAATAAGATGGCATAAAACAGAAAATCTCTCTTTAAACCCTTGATGTTGTCATTTAGACCGAAAATGATTAAAGACCATGAGCACGGGATAGGTACTCCAAGAATGGATTCAAGAGCTGTTCTGACTTCGTGCCAAAAGGTGACAATGTTCGGACACTCAAAACATATGAAGATCTGAGGCTGCTGGTAAAGAACATTTGCAGCAACACTTCCCGGATTGAAATTTCGACAAGCGTTTAGGAGAATAATACGCTATGTGAAGTGTGAAGAAGTGGTTGCGCCTCAACCATGCTGGCTTAATGATTTTATAGAGAAGGGTAAAAGATTCCTCCCAAATGTCCTCCATATCTAGTTCTCCCTCCACGCCCCAAAGTTTTTCCAGGAGGTTGAGATCTCGCTCTCCATCCTCTATGATATGCCAATGGAAAAGTGCAACTTCCTTTTTTCCCGCCGATCTGTCAACTAGGATATTTTCTAAAGGACTCTCCTCTCCCATCATTCCTTTCTTCTTAATTTGAGTCTGAATCCAACTTCCTATTTGTAGGTATACTAACCAAGAGAGAGACGATGTTACCTTAAGCTTGAAAATATCCCAGTCAATGATTGATCTTTCTACCAGCAAATCACCCCACTTTATAATACCTGCGTCTAGTAGGACTCTTTTGACTGTATTAACTTCTTGTGATGCTAGTCCAGGTAAGTCCCAAATCGGGGCATGTTCAGATAGATATCCTATCCCGCCTTAGATTTTATTTGAGACCATTCTTTTAAACTGCTCAATAGTGTCTTTAATCTAATTTTTTTTTTAAACTTCTGGTGGCCGAACTTGAAGAGAAAGCCGTTCACTGGTAGGTCTGAACCCAATAGCATTGCCTTGTACATAAACCCATTTGCATTTTCCCAGGGGATCTTAAGTAACATCCTTGAGTGGGACAGATGAAATGCCCAGGCGTAATATTCCAGGTCTGGCAATGCAAGCCCCCCTTTATCTCTTCTCCTTCTCAATTTTTTCCAAGCTAATCTGCTGGATTTATATCCCCAGATAAATGAGTTAATGTTTTGCTGACATTTTGCAAGCTGCTTGGTATCAAAAACTAGCGGGATGGAATTAAAAATAAAAGTAAATTTTGGGAGAATACTCATTTTTATCAAGCTAGTTCTCCCGTAGATGGTAAGCGGGAGGAAAGACCAGGCTTTCATCAAAGTTTGGGATTCTCTGGAGATACGTGCTAAGTTGTTTTGAGCTAAGTTATCTATCTCTTTAGGTATTGTAATTCCCAAGTACCTCATTGAGGATTTTACCGGGAGTTGAAGATTATGAATATTCCAAACCATAATTTCCGTTTTCCCTGCATTAATTTCGTATCCCGAGAATTTTCCAAAATTCTCCGCTTTTTTTATAATTATGGGGAATGCCACCGCAGGATCTGTTGTGTAGATAATTATATCGTCGGCATAAAGGCCGATCTTCTTTTACCTAGAACAACAACACACCTGCCTATGCTGAGCAGTTATTTTCTAAACAATGATTATTGAAATGTGCATGAAAAATAAGCATGAACACTTGCTTTAGGAATTGCAACGTTTCTTTTAATTCTTACCAGACTATTTTGCTTTTTAGTCTTTCTTTGTTTTTTAAGGCATGAGAATACAAAAATTGTGAAGAAAAAATATTATATATTTACATACAAACAGGAAAAAACAAACTTTGGTATGTACATAATTCACTCAAAATCACATTCAACACATTCTTGGCCATCCAGTCATACAAAAACATTCATACTGGTCCCATTGTCATAACACAGTAGTAAAAAATGCAAGAAAAATAACATTTGCTGATTTCAAACGTTAGTCAAACTTTTTTACAGTTCTTTTTTGAAAAAATGATCTTTCAATTGAATGACATATCCATATGGAAAATAATGACATGGGACCTGGTCAGGTCGACGCGTTTCGAACCCTATCCTTCCAAGGGTTCTCTTCAGGACCACAGTGTTACTATAAGGGAAGAGGAGAGCAATAGTCACTAAACCGAAACCTGCGAGATCAACGTCTCAACCAAAACACCGCTAAACTCAGCCTACCTCGAAAAGTGGGTCAGGGCTCCTCAAGTGGTATAGGGAGACAGATGTATTCCCAGCAGAGGGGGAGCGAAGAAGTGCTGTGAAGGAGAACAAGTATACTCAATCATACAAAGTCTTATGTGTCTCACTGTGTCTGCTGGAGGCTGGAGAAATCAAAATTTAGGGTCCGCGTGCTCACCTTAAATGCAGCGTGTGTCTGCTAAACAGATGCTTGCCAAATAGGTGACGCTCGGTCCGCGTAGTGTGTGGATCCGGCGTCCCTGAAAATGTAAAGTATACGTGAAAATCTGAAATGCGAGGGAAGGCGCATGGTCGGCGGCTGAAAAACCGCGCTTCCTCATGCCTGTGTCTGCTTACCGTGAAAACGAATTCCAACGATCCAAACGGTAGTTCAAAAAGTCATCGCTCCTCACCCTGCAGTCACTAGCAGGTTACTGAAGCCTCCCTGCAGTATTGCTCAAGAGAACGGTCGCGCCCCAAGGGGTGTAGGGAGTTGTAGTTTCATGTGATGTGTACCAAGGAGAGTTCTGGGAGATGAAGTCCTGTGGGCAGTGTCAAGGATAAGTTTTATAAATTTCAGAAATTTCGTTCAATCCATTGACCGCTGTGTCATATTTCATGATCAATAAGGCCTCTCTTTGGTTCAAACTTAATTCCAAATCACCTCCTCTTGGGTCTTTTTCGATTTTGGACAGGACAGTCCACTTGAGATTATTTTTGTCATGTTTCTTCGTCACCCAATGGTGTACCAAGGGCGCATTCTCAACTTCTCTGCGCAGTCTGGATTTATGCTGCGTGATGCGTTGTCTGACCTCTTGGGTTGTTTTCCCAATGTATAACTTTGGGCAGGGGCACAGAATCGCATAAACCACATTCCTTGTTTTGCAGTTTGTGAAAGCTTCGTGCTTCCAATGAATGTTGTTAAAGGAGAACACTGTTTCTTCCATGGTGTCATGACAACAAATGCAGGTGCCACATTTGTGATGTCCTTTAGTCTGGGGAAAGCCAAATAAGCTTCTTAGAGTTGGTAGTTGTTTGCTGGGTAATGCTGCCCTCACAATATGGTTAGCCACGCTCTTTTCCTTTTTAAAAGCAAATAGAGGTGGATTCCTGAAGTCCTCATGCAAGTCTTTCACTAGATGCCAATTAAGATTTATCAGCCTCTTGAGTTGATTTGCAGCAGGGCAAAAGGTAGATACACACACCACTCGATTTTGCTCAACCTTAGCTTTCTTATGCATTAGTGTTTCGCGAGGCGTCCACCATGCTCGCTTAAGGGATAGCTTTAAAAGTTTTCTCGGATACCCTCTTTGGAGAAGCCTCTCCATGAGTGAATTCGCATGGTCGAAATAATCCTCTTTATCGGAACAATTCCTTCGGATCCTCAGGAATTGTCCAAAAGGTAAATTCTGTCTCAAACTTCGCGGGTGGTTACTAGTAAACAACAGTGCCTTGTTCCTATCAGTGGATTTTCTGAATAAGGTTGTGTCCAGGCTTCCATTACGGGGGACAACTTTGACGTCCAAAAATGTGATGGATTGGTTGGACGATGTACAGTTAAATTTTATGTCACTTGTGCGCCCATTAAGCCATTCAACAAACCCATTAAGGGTTTCTAGGGTCCCAGTCCAGATGAAGAAAACGTCATCTATATAACGCATGTAATGCGAAATCTGATGACTGAAGGGATTATCATTGTAAATGAATTTCTCCTCGTAAAGGCCCATGAACATGATCGCTAGTTCCGGGGCAAATGGACACCCCATGGCTACTCCCTTAACCTGAAGGAAGTAGTCGGAGTCAAAAGTAAAAAAATTCTTTTTTAAAGCGAAGGATGCCAGCTGTAAAATGAAATCAGAAGGAACCTGACAAGGTCTGGTGCGTGTGTCCAAGAACCATGAAAGTGTCTCAAGGGCCTGATCTTGAGGGATCTGCGTGTACAATGACACGACGTCTAGCGTCACTAGAAGCTGGGAACTTTGTTCAAAAGATATTGTGCTGATTCTTTGGAGGAAAGCCGTAGTATCTTGAAGATGTGCTGGAATCTCTTCAATGAAGGGTTTAAGGAAAAATTCAATATACTTCGCCACTGGTTCTAATAAGGACTCACACCCAGAGACTATGGGGCGTCCTGGTGGGTTTACTTCATCCTTGTGGATCTTAGGTAATAAATAAAAAACTGGAGTTCGTGGATTCTTATTCTGTAGAAAAATCAGTTCCTTGGGTCCGACAAACCCTAGCTCAAATCCTTTCTGGATCGCTGCGAATAGTTCACTCTGAATTTCAAGAGTAGGATTTTTTGTGATGCGTCTGTAGCATGAGTTGTCATCCAGTTGACGAAGTGCTTCCGTTTTATATTTATTAATGTCCCAAATGACCACTGCTCCCCCCTTGTCGGCTTGTTTAACTACTATAGTTTTGTCATTTTTCAAAGTGGTTAAAGCCTCTTTTTCAGCTTTGGCAAGATTGAATTTAACGAAGTTCCTCTTTTTTTCTAGTGCTGATATTCCTGATAGAACTGTTCGTTCAAACGTAAGAATCTCTTTAGGAACCTTTGAGCCGGCTGGGCAAAAGGTGGATTTCTTCCTTAGTCCCGTTACTTCAGGTTGATGTTCCTCGCATATATCAGAAAAGAATGTTTTTAGTCTTATTTTGCGACAGAATTCCAAAGTTTCTAACTTCATCTTAATGAAGTCTGTGGGTCTCGACGGGACAAATCCAAGGCCCTTCGTCAAGATCGATGTTTCAGCTTCATTTAGAGTCCTGTCAGATAAGTTAAAGATGGATGGGAGATCTAACTCTTGTAGAACCGGGACCGTGTCCTCATTTCCCATGGTTGGACGGGACGTGACCGACCTCTGGGCTTCTGGGGGCCCTGTCCTAAAAAAGGTGCCTGATTTTGTGGTTGACGTTGTCCCTGATCTTGTGGGTTGCCTTGCCTATTTTGATAGGATCTATTAGGATTGTTTGAATCGCATCTGTTTAGCAGACACACGCTGCATTTAAGGTGAGCGCGCGGACCCTAAATTTTGATTTCTCCAGCCTCCAGCAGACACAGTGAGACACATAAGACTTTGTATGATTGAGTATACTTGTTCTCCTTCACAGCACTTCTTCGCTCCCCCTCTGCTGGGAATACATCTGTCTCCCTATACCACTTGAGGAGCCCTGACCCACTTTTCGAGGTAGGCTGAGTTTAGCGGTGTTTTGGTTGAGACGTTGATCTCGCAGGTTTCGGTTTAGTGACTATTGCTCTCCTCTTCCCTTATAGTAACACTGTGGTCCTGAAGAGAACCCTTGGAAGGATAGGGTTCGAAACGCGTCGACCTGACCCGGTCCCATGTCATTATTTTCCATATGGATATGTCATTCAATTGAAAGATCATTTTTTCAAAAAAGAACTGTAAAAAAGTTTGACTAACGTTTGAAATCAGCAAATGTTATTTTTCTTGCATTTTTTACTACTGTGTTATGACAATGGGACCAGTATGAATGTTTTTGTATGACTGGATGGCCAAGAATGTGTTGAATGTGATTTTGAGTGAATTATGTACATACCAAAGTTTGTTTTTTCCTGTTTGTATGTAAATATATAATATTTTTTCTTCACAATTTTTGTATTCTCATGCCTTAAAAAACAAAGAAAGACTAAAAAGCAAAATAGTCTGGTAAGAATTAAAAGAAACGTTGCAATTCCTAAAGCAAGTGTTCATGCTTATTTTTCATGCACATTTCAATAATCATTGTTTAGAAAATAACTGCTCAGCATAGGCAGGTGTGTTGTTGTTCTAGTTATTATTGGCTCAGCCTTGCTGAGTTTTGAGTCAAGACCCTCTTCTGTTATTTAAAAAGATCTTCTTTTACCAGCCTGAAAAGTAAAGTGTGGAATGTTGGCAAAATAGCAGTTTTGATGAATACACAGGGGTGCAGGGCAATATGCCAGTGTGGCGCTCAGTGCTCTAGGGGTGCGGATAGATATTATACTAATGGTGCTGACCATGCCATAGAGTGGTGATTACCACGTGAGTAGAAGAGTAACACCAGCCAAGACATAGAGATGAGCCTCTCTATTAGTCATAATGAGTTGCTAGGTATAATACAAGCAGGAGAGTGAGATAAAGACAAATGTAGTTGTCTTTCATTCGCTCGGGACTCTAGTTCCGATTCATTACTGATACTTCCTGGTTTGATTCAATGGTGCTGACAGAAACTGTTCTTAAATTCTAACCCTTTGACCCATCGGAGGCTCTACAACATCCAATAGGAATACAGTGCTTAATTTGCAAATATATAAGTACCGAGACCCAAGGCATGCATGCTGCTGGCACCACCCACAGCTCCAGCCACTGATGTCAGTGTCAGTGTGACATTTTGGTCTATTCAGGTCACCCCATACTGCAGCGATGACGTGGAGGCCTGGTGTTAGACCTGGCATCTTTGGCGTGGTTTCCCCCTATCTTTTTACCTCTACCTCCTGTATTTTTGATGCTGTGCTGGATTTCGTTTTGCTGGTTTAGATGCTTTGGACACTCTGCCACTGCTGATCAGTGCCAGAGTGTAAGTGCTCCCTATGTAAATTGTTATGATGATTGGATATACATGATTGGCATATTTGTATCACTACGAAGAGCCTAGTAAAGTGCACTGGGTGTGCCAGGGCTGGTGATGACAAATGCTACTAGTGGGTCTGCAGCACTGATTGTGCCCCCCACATGAGTAGCCCACAAATGGTGTCTCAGGCCAGCCACTGCAGTGCCTGTGTGCAGTCTAGGAACTGCTGTGTCCTACTGGTCAGTGTCCCCACTGATCAGGCCTAACCCTTCCCTTTTTGTGAACATTGGTCACCCCTATGGAAGACCCAAGGTACCCCCCTGGGCAGGGTGCAGTGTATGTGAAAGGTAGAGCATGTACTGGTGCAGGTGACATGCTCTGGTAGTGAAAGGCAGCCATTTTCGTTTTTCACTATTGTAAGGCTATCTTGCTCCATAGATTAACATGGGGGATGCTGGCTACAGTGGCTACCAGCATTTCTTCTCATAGGAACAAGATCGGACATAAGAGTCTAGTATCCCTGAACTCAGAATTTAATAACACATCTTTTAGGAAAGGTGGTTTTTAAATCCTGTGTTTGAGAACAGCACTTTTAGAAAGTTGCTGTTCTCTTGTCTGACCCTTCTGTATGCCTTGCCTGGTTGTGTATTGACTGTCTTGTTTGAGAGTGACAGGGGCTGGGGATTCCCCAGGAGGCTTGCTGAGTCAGCCGTAGGCTGAATGACTGTATTTGCAACCTGAGTGGTGGGAGGAGTTAGCACCTGGGCCTGAATAGGGCTGTGCCTGCCTGCCACAATGCTGGCTCCACCTCCTGCTGGGAGGCTGACGACCCTGCTTCTCACTTTGAAAGGAAAGGAGAAGGCAGGCAAACAAAGTGCTCAAGCAACACCCAGAACTGGTTCAGACCGGGCTCAGGGCCCACTTGCACAAAGAGAACAAAGACTTTTAGGGGTATAAGTACAGGACCCCTGACAACAGAAAATTAGATCATCCTGGAATCAAGAAGGAACCTTTGCCAAGGAGAATCTGAAGAAGGAAGACTGTCCTGCTGTTGCTCTGCTCGACTGACCTGTTGCTTTGCTGCCAAGGAGAGGGGAAGGACTTTGCTGTTGTGCTGTGTCCCCTGTCTTGAAGGAATCTCCAAGGGCCTGAGAAGAGCTGACTCCCTCTTCTGAAGTCCCAGGAACAAAAGGACTTCACCCCCAACTTCCCTGAACTCTACTGAGAGAGTTCTGTCCTTCCTAGAGTGCTTGAACCAGTTGTGGTGCCTCTGGAAGTTGTACCTGTGCTGGGAAGCTTGAAACTAAGCTTGAGAGACTTTTTGCAATTGAAAAGTTATCGCATCGCTCGCTACGGAGCGCATCCCCGACAGTGCGAGAAGTTTCCCGCCGCTACGAAGGTCAAGATTGTTGCAGCGCCTGTTGCTGCTGTCAGAGCCATCGCTTCCTTCGTTTGCGGGATGCACCCGATCGGTGCAGGAAGCCTTACATCGCTGCAAGTGTCGTCGCAGAGCCTGTTGTCGCTGGGTGAGATCGCCGCACTGCTTGCTTGCGGACCGCATCACGTCACAGCGAGTGTCGTCGCAGAAGCCATCGCATCGAGGAGCTGCGAGAGAGAAGAACACCGCTGGTTCACGCGTCATCGCCCCAGCGATCGTCACAACTCCAGAGATTGCCGCATCGTGCCTTTGCGAGAACAAGCTTCCTACGGAACCTACGCACCGGAATCCATACAAGTGGCCTTCCTCCCCATACAGACCGGATTCGTCGCAACACACCCGCTGCTGCAGCAGGGCTGTCGCATCGCCTCCCCAGGGTCTCAGGAGCAACGCATCGCTTGTTTTCCACCGCACCAGATTCTGCTTTTTGAACTTTGTCGCAACTAAAGGTACTGTGTCTGAAACGTGACGCAACTGTGAACTTTTCACGCAACTGTGGATTATTTTATCGCAACCTAACAAACTTTTTATTACAACCTTAAGAACTCTTTTGAAACCATATTCTTGAACTGTGTATGTTGGATTTTTGTCTATTTGGTCTTGTGTAGTTTAGATTAAATACCTTTATTTTTCTAAACTGTTGTGGAGTCAGTTTGTGGTGTTTTCACTATGTTACTGTGGGTGTTGGTACAAATACTTTACACATTGCCTCCTGAATAGCCTTGACTGCTCGTGCCAAGCTACCTAGAGGGTGAGCAGGGGTTATCTCAGAGGGTTTCCTCCTTACCCTGACTAGAATCAAGGGTCCCTATTTGGACAGTGGTACCTACCTCTGCCAACTAGAGACCCCCAGTTCTAACACCTGGTTATATCAGTTTTGTAAAGTACATTGGATTACTAAACCCAGTACTGGAATGCTCTGCTCAGATATAGGCTGAGAGCTCCACCAGGTGCTGTGCTCTCATAAACAAGTGTCAGTGTTTTAAATTAATTGCCAATGCCGAACTACAGGAAACACCAACACAAATTAAGCACTGTGTATGAACCAATCTAATGGCCAAGGAGCACGGCCATACATGGTGCAGAGACAGTTTGCAGGCAACAGGTAGAAATCACGTGCAACACACAACAGTTCAATACAAGGAATCCCGCCTGTGTGGCCTAAGGACATGATACTGCACAGCCTATTTTAGGGATCAAAAGAAGAAGCATAGCAACCACAGTTGTGAACTGCAATGACCTCCAAATAACTTCCCCTACCACCATTAGCTCTGCCTAAAGAACAACTCTATCAGGTACTTTCTGACACTTTTCAGGGTGATAAGTGTATAAAAGTAGACATGTCTACTCAAGAGCTGTTAGAGATAGAACATCTGAAGCTGGCAGTCATAGGTGCCATGCAAGCATAGACATCATCAAGGTGCGGCTCCTCCATTTGAGCGGAGGAGCGTTACCACAAACCTCAGAACTGAAAAAAAAATTGTAGTAAAGTTTCTTTATTGCAATTTTATTTTTCAGCAACATGTGCTGAACTAAGTGTCAGGAAGGGGCGGGACCAGCGCTGCCAACTGGCAGCAGCAGGGGTCTGTGCACTTTAAAACACGCATGTCTCTTTTTCCGGATGTCTTGGGGCGGCCTGCAACACATGTGCATTTTAAAGTTCTCTAACCTAGCTGTCTTAGACGTCTGGGGTAAAGAAAGAGCTAGCCTCCGGTACTCATAGGAGCGCTAGGGGAGCCTGCTCTATCCAATTCTGGAGCTGCTTTCATACTGTGGGAGCAGCACCAGGATTGGGTACTGCAGTTTCCTGCATCAGGAATTTCCAGGAAGACACCACAGGGAGGAGGATGTTGCGCTGCGAAAGTACAAGAATTTACTTTTTTGTGCCCAACCACTCACGGTACAAGCCAGTCGCCACTGACAGATGTCACATTTTGGGACCTTTGTTGTCCTCTAGATTTTGACACTCCTGACAGCAGTTCAGAGTTTATCAAATTCATAAAAATCTTTTATTCAGTTTGATATCAATCTGTGGGTTTCTTTATTTGTACAGAGAGGCATGCAAAAACTGTGCTTCTTCTTGAGGCTTTGAGCATAATTAGACAACTTTTCTTGACACACTCCTTTATTAAGAAACCTCATTGACCAAGAGGCCAGGATCACCTGCGTTTACATTTTCTTCTCTACAGGAGAGTACTGCCTCTTGAACTCACCAAAGATGCCTGGACTAAACTGACACCTTCTGTAAGAGGTTAAAATTCCAGAATTAATAAAATTGCAACTTACCTCTCCAAGGAGGATGAACGCATGTTCTGTTTCAAAGGTGCCTGGCACGTTCACTCAATGAAGTATGGATCCATTTAAGAAACTAACCATAAGATTTTGTTTTGGTACCGAAAGTGAGGCAAATGATATTGTGAAAGTGGAATGAGCCATTCAAAATCTGGGGGCATATTATCAAGAAGGCTGTTTAAAATTATTGCCGCTTTACCGGCTGGTAACTGCCGCTAAAGTGGCGATAATGGGCTTGATAATATGCCCTTGCGAATTCCCATAGAAGCCCATGTTCACACCAGAACATGGGCTTCTTTGGGATTTCACAAGGGCTTATTATTAAGCCAATTATCGCCACTTTAGCAGCAGTTTCCGGTCGCCTTATCGGCGACAATTTTAACAACGTTCCTGATAATATACCCCCAAATTTGTATTTTTCTGCTATGTCAATACATATTGTTGGGTTCTTGAAGTGATCTTCTAAAACCAATCTAGGTGCTCTCTTTTCTTGTTGTTCTTTCAGAGCACCTCAGTATCATTCAAACCCTTCCTTGCAAGAGAACGTTGGCTGAGATATAAAGGATTGAATCTTTATGGTTACTGTTCTGGAAGGATTACATTCAGAAGAGTAACACCAAGACCCAATCAAGATATGCATCTGTGTGATGGAAACCTTTTCACAACAATACTCAAAACGAGTGGGTTGCAACTGTTTTGGTGATAAAAATTTTAAAGTCATTCCTCTGTACCTGGGTTTGACAGCCCAGTAATAAGATGTTGTTTTAGGATTGCATACATTGGATGATTGGTGCAATCATCAAGCTTGGAAGCATTCTAAAGGAATTCAGTGGAGGTTATTTACTAAGGTTTTGCACATGGCACAAAGCAGTGCAAAGCATTCCATTGACTTACCCACCATTATAAAAACCTGAAGGCAAAGCACAAAAGTACACAAAGCCACAAAAGCACCTCCACAACCCTTACCAAATAACTCACAGTCTTCAAAATCATCCTGGCGAGGTTTACAACTTAAATTTAATTTCAACACTAGGAGATGTGTGTCTTGAAGATGGAATACACCTAATGAGGAAGGAATTTGATGAGGACGAGTAAGATAAGGAGTAATGACAACTACCAGTAAATAAATCATCTTCTTTTTAAGTTCATTTAACAGGTATAAATATGATCCCAAGATGTATCTTTGTAGAATGTTGATTTTGCACATTAAAATGTTTATTACGTTGATAAGATCAATGTTCCCAATTGATACAGCACAATTTCCTTTGCCAGTTTGTGTATTTGTTTATTATTTTGTATTGGTAATTGAGGTTCTGACCAACTGCAATATCTCTGTAGTGATCCATTTTAGTTTGGAAAAAAACTGATTCCAAATAAATGGACGTAGAAGAAATTTCAAAAGACAATCACTGACTGCGTCGGAACTGAAAAGACAAGGAGAAAAATGTAAAATCCGCTGTTATGCATTGTTGATATTTATTCCATGATGCAAGAGAAATGTATTAAACTGACCTCACATATTCTTTATGGTGGGATTATTAAGCATCTTGGCAAACTGCATTAGACCAACCGGACTAATACTTTATCTGATATTTTAGATTGCAATCAGTGTGAAGTTCTGTTTCAGATATGAACATCAACATCAGAACAACAATATAATGTTGTCAATATTATGTGTTTCTTCCAGTTTCTTAAATGGGATAAGTATGCACAGTTTCTTTCTATTTTTTTACATTACCATTGCGACAAAATTCACTTAGAAACACTTGTTTCTCCCATTGGAGTTATATAGTTATAATACATGTTGGCTTATGTACATTGTGTTACATTATGTTATAATATTTATTAAGCGCTTAAATATACAAAAGGGTGTCTTGGCGCTAGACACAGTGTGGCAGTAGTTGCACAGGGTTAATAAACATATAGTGGGAAATAAAAAAAAAAGTTTTGACGGATTTTCGGAACTCCAAGAGGTTGGAAGAGACTTTGACATGAAATGGAAGCTCATTCCATGCGTGAGCGGCAGCCCACACAAAGCTGCAGCCACCTCAAATTGAATGTTTAAAGGTGGGTACTGAGACTGTTTTTGCTGAGGAAGATCTTAGTGTTCTAGTGGGAAGGTGCCATTTAAAATTTTTTTAAGGAATACGGGTCCTTGATCGTTCAGGGACCTATGGACGATGCAAAGAGCCTTGAAGGTGACGCTTTGCCTGATAGGCAACCAGTGCAGTTTCCTCATGGGTTTAGCAACCAATTGTTATTTATGAATTTTAAGTTGGAGGAGTGTGGTTGCATTTTGCAAGGTCTGTAGCCTATTTAATACATGCTTGTGAGCAATTAAATATAGACTGTTACAATTGTCCAGTCAGGATAAAGCAAGGGAAGTCACTAGCGTCTTCTGAAGTTGAGGGCGAACATAAGGAAGTACCTTCTTTATGACCTTTAAAGTGTGAAAGACCTTTGAGGCAACTGCATTGACTTGGTCAGGGAGGGACATGTTATAGTTGATCAGAACACCTAGATTACGGGCTTTATTGACAGGTGGTAGAAGGGAATTCATGTCTTGGGGCCACCAAGTGGGCGTCCAAAAAGAGGGGTCGTCCCCAAAGAGTAGGACCTCCGTCTTTCCCGAGTTCAACGGATTAGTCGGTTGATGGCCGGCATGCAATTACAGAAATTACATCTTGTTTCAAGTGAGTCATTGGCCAGGGAGTCCGCAATTTGTGTGTCGTTGGTGTAGGAGATAAGGGCAAATCCAAACAACTTGATGAATTCCGCAAGAGGGGTAGCACATATGTTGAACAGCGTAGGGCTGAGTGAGGATCCCTGCGGAACTTCACAAGGAAGGGAGAAAGAGAGAGATAAAGATTCATCCAATCAAACTGCTTGTTCACTGCCAGGAAGAAAAGAACTAAGAAATTTCCATGCCGTGCCAGTGATACAAATATTCTTTAGACAATTGACCAGTCTATCGTGATGTACAGTGTCAAATGCCACTGACAGGTCCAAGAGCATCAGGGTGGCTCTGCTGCCTTGACCGAGGGATTTTTGGATTTCCGCTGTTGCCTTAATTAGGCATTGAGGTTGTACTACATTAAATATTTACATGCATATTATAAAATTACGATGTAACAGGAGATGCTAATATAGACCACAATCAGTACTATATTTTTTATCGCCCAGCCGGGCGTAGAGTAATTTATTACAAATAACATAGAATTACATTGACCTAGAGAGGGTCAAAATATGAACAACAAGATAGGGTACAGTCCTGTACCTATCCCGCAAGGTTGGAAAACCAATAGAGTCAAGCAAGGTAGAAGGAAGGAAAGAGGGTTTCCAGGCAAGAAGATAAGATTTTTAGAGCCAAAGGATGGCTTGCGATTAAAATAGATAGTTTCGCGAAGTACATCCAACAATGTCAACAGTAGATTATACACATTGGATCATATGTACCACTGTTCAGAGCGTCGACGTTTCGATCCCTAAGGGCTCTTAATGAAATGGGATCATCATCAGGACAATTTACAATCATAGCCTGTATTACAATGCGAATGCCTTCACAAGTCCAAGATCAAGGTCGTGATGGCATGATTGTTTCTTAGTTAGAGAGGATTTCTCTTTCCGGCTCTAGGAGCTGATTGCTGGCCGCACTTTGGGCAGCCGTGGGATGGAAGTGGAGCACTATGGTTTCTTCCCGTTTTAAGAGTAGGTTGACTCCTTTGTTTTGATCCGCAGACTCAATGCTTACTTCTCGATGGAAGCGGCGGTGGGGTGGTGGGAGAAACTCAATGGTCTTCTCCCCCTTCAATGGCAGCCATTGAAGGGGGAGAAGACCATTGAGTTTCTCCCACCACCCCACCGCCGCTTCCATCGAGAAGTAAGCATTGAGTCTGCGGATCAAAACAAAGGAGTCAACCTACTCTTAAAACGGGAAGAAACCATCGTGTTCCACTTCCACCCCACGGCTGCCCAAAGTGCGGCCAGCAATCAGCTCCTAGAGCCGGAAAGAGAAATCCTCTCCAACTAAGAAACAATCATGCCATCACGACCTTGATCTTGGACTTGTGAAGGCATTCGCATTGTAATACAGGCTATGATTGTAAATTGTCCTGATGATGATCCCATTTCATTAAGAGCCCTTAGGGATCGAAACGTCGATGCTCTAAACAGTGGTACATATGATCCAATGTGTATAATCTACTGTTGGCACTGTTGGATGTACTTTGCGAAACTATCTATTTTAATCGCAAGCCATCCTTTGGCTCTAAAAATCTTTTCTTCTTGCCTGAAAACCCTCTTTCCTTCCTTCTACCTTGCTTGACTCTATTGGTTTTCCAACCTTGCGGGATAGGTACAGGACTGTACCCTATCTTGTTGTTCATATTTTGACCCTCTCTAGGTCAATGTAATTCTATGTTATTTGTAATAAATTACTCTACGCCCGGCTGGGCGATAAAAATTATAGTACTGATTGTGGTCTATATTAGCATCTCCTGTTACATCGTAACTGCCTAGGACCTCTGTTTCCTATAATAACTGAATTAACCAATGGTCCGAAGGCCCCTCTACAGGTTTCATTGTGTTCCAAAATGATATTATAAAATTACAGCAAAATAAAAAAAATGCCAATTTATATTCCATGTATTTTATTTAAACTATAAACTCTCCCATTACAATACATGATCCAAGAAGCACTTTCCAAAATCATCGAATGAAATTGACAGTGACAAATATTAAAAATGGAAATCAAATCACTACAACTATTGTTATTGTTATTGTTATCTGAGTTTTGTATAGCGCCAAATCATCGTCAGGTCTCTAGGCGCTTCTGACAAATGCAATAACAACACTTGGACAGGTGAACAGAGGGTACAGATGTAACAACCTTGTTCAAATTGAACAGAAAGCTTCCCTAAACAAGGGCGTTTTCAATGACTTCCTGAAGGGGAGAAGGTTAGTTTCTTTGCGGAGGGGCCCCGGTAATTTGTTCCACATCTGTGGGACTTGGACAGAAAAGGATCTCCTACCCTTAGTTGCCATTTTGAAACGCGGACACGACAACAGTTGGGAGTTGGAGGATCTCAGCGCTCGCTTGGGATTATAGACCTCAAGCCGTTCTTTTATATAGGCAGGCGCATGCCCATAGATTGCCTTATGGGTGATGCATAGGCTTTTGAATTCCACACTTTGCTTTATAGGGAGCCAATGTAGCCTGTGCAATAATGGGGAGGCATGGGTCTGTCTGGGTGATCTAAAGATTAACAGTGCTGCATCGTTCAGAATAACCTGCAGGCGGTTGATCAGATTTTTTGGCAAACCTAGATAGAGTGCGTTCCCATAATCAATCCTTGAGATTATTGTTGCCGATACAATAGTTCGGAGCATATTTAGGGAAAGTAGGGGAACTAGCTTGCGCAACTGCCTAATCAGGTTGGTACAGATTCCAACAACGGAGGATACTTGGCTAGCCATTGCCAGCTCATGGTCGATCTTGATACCAAGGCTTTTTACGTTGGGGCATGGTTTTGAGGTGGGGCCAAGCTCTTGGGGAAAGAACAAATCACTCCAGGGCGAGGTAGCAGTCGAAACCACCAGGACCTACGTTTTTTTGGGATTTATTTTCAGTCCAACAACTATATACATTTAAGGATAAAGAAACACAATATGCAGCTATTTACCAACTTCACACAACTCTCACAGGAAAAGTCCAACAGCCTAGCAACTCAATGTACCTTGAGACTGGAGCTGATGTAAGGGTTTAAAAAAACGTTAAATCCTTGAAAGGTCAAACATCTAATAAAAATATAGGTTTCAAAAGGAGGGCAAAAATAAGTTAAGAAGGGGGGCATTCCACAATGTAAACCTAAAGATGAAAATGACTGATTGCAGGCTTTGGAATTCTTAAAAGAGGATTCCACATTAAAAAAAAACATTGTGAACACTTTTCATTGAACATCCAAAAGGTCAAAGTTTCTCAACTACATGCTGGACATTTAGGAAAATGTCTTGAAAAGAAGGCAGCAGGCCCCAATCCTATGTAATACAAGCAGGAAGACGTGACCAACATAGTCCCTTGGTGAATGAAGGAATATTATTGTATTTCCTCTATACTGATATTGTCTGTGCCGATAAATGAAATCTGTTTTCAAGACTGCAGGGTCTAATGAAAGAGCAAAACCAAACATTCAGTGGAACAACATATTTCAGGTTTTGGTGAAGATCAGATGGATAAGGAATTGCACATATTCAGGAAAAACTAATTTTGTATTTGGCTCCTAGGACCTTTTTAAAGTAGGCTAGCGAAATGAATGTAGGGAAAGGAATTGAAACACATTTAAAGAGATTTTAATCCTGAAACAAGAGTGGGAGAAATCCTACTCAAATCGTAATCTGTGACCCTTGAGGGAGAAAACTACAATGATCCTGTGTTTGTAGATTGAAATATGTCATTGAGCCTAAGTGCATTCTAGGGTGTCACCCAGACTCTGGATGCAAATAGGACAGTAGCTCTGGATACAACTGTGTATCATTATCAAGTTGGTAGATTCAGATGTGTTCCCCAGCCAATAGTATGTGATGTAAAACATGATAGGAGAAATAATGAACCCTTGTTGTACTTCAAAAGGTTATGGACAGGAAAATACTAAGTAAAGCACATGGGATGTTTAACCATAGCAAAGTCTTCTGAGAAAACTATTAGGACAAGGGTCTTGGTGCCCATTTTGTCCAGCATATTGAGCTCATTGACTAAAATAGTTTTTTGCTATTTTGACTAATATATATAGAGAAAAAATATTTACTGACAATCACTGACCAGGTCATAATCTTAAGATTCTCTTTTAAATGAAATGATAGTGTTGCCTCCCTAATCAGTATATTATTGTAAGGAAATCCATCAGTCTTTAGCTATACCCCTTGTACTATTAGAAGTTCATGCCTTGTGTCTCTCATGGGGTCTGAGAGCTGTCAAATAGCAACCAGCTCTATGTACTGTGTACCATTGCCTTGTTCCCTTTGATATAGCTCCTACTACTGTGGCCTGTCCTGATTAACTTTCAGTACAATAGCCTTTTATAGAAACATGTCAAAATATTGATGGTTTTATACCTTGCAATGTGGCAGTATTAGCACAGGGCAGCTTATTATCATGGAGAGAGAAAATTCATGAACTCACTAGTGCAGGGCAAATCACCCAAGATGTGCTACATTAGGCAGCTCTGAGGATGTCCTGCAGTGCTCACAGTCGTGTTACAAATACAATATGGACCTCAAGCAAAATATAACTACCGTTTTACATTAATCTAAAGCTTTGTAAATGTGACCAACACCAACATTAGATCTTACTTGTAATTTGCACTTGCATTTAAAAAAAACTTATGAAATTGATACACTTATTTTAACTTTATTAATTTTAATACATGCATGCCTGTGTCTTATCCATCTTGGTTGATTAAAGAGATTCATCCATGCAGATCAGGAATTTCTCGTGTCTTCACACAATTGGTTAGACAGACCTTTTCATTCACAGCTCTTACCTTCTCAGGGCATTTGCCAGACACACATTTTAAATGAGGAATCAATGATGATGAGTGAAGAAGCATTCAATGATTTCCCATATTTGGCTGAATCAGATTGTTTTTAAATAGTTCATTTTGGGGAGAAGGACCCTTAGCAGACGAAAAAGACTCCACTGTCATACCTTATATGGCGGTAAGGTATTACCAGCAGTCCTATATGGGGCAGAACTATGGGGTGGTAGCAATCTGGACCCACTAAGACATGCCCAAAATAGATTTCTAAGAATGGCAACAGGTCTGCCCCAGTCATCACCGCTGATTCCCCTTTTATATGATTTAGGGTGCCAACTGGTAGAGGACCTAGCGAGACTTCGCCCTCTGACATTCTGGCATCGTCTCTGGACAACGCCGGAACTTCACTACTATGCAACAGCCTGTCTGGAGGTTAAAAATTGCTATGGTGCCTCTAATATAGGCTGGTTTAGAGACCTAAAGGCTACCCTAATAGCTCTGGAGACCTGTGGTCTCGCCCCGAGACTGTCATCTTTCCATCTAAAAAGGATTTAAAGCGGCACTATTGGGATTGGGTGACTCACAATAGACATTCGAAAATGTGTTCTAGTAGTCTTACTGGTCTGTTTATTGTTTATAAGGACACGTCCAAGCTGGAAAGGTATTGGGACATTATAACAAAGCCCTTGGATCGCAAACTATTCCACCAATTTAGATGTCGTTCACTACCTCTTGGGGATTTTACTAAAAAGTGGGGAGTTGATAGGTCTGGGCATTGTCCTAAGTGCCAAGGAGTAGGGAAAAGCATGAATCACTTTTTGTATGTGTGTCCATTATATATTGCCCCCAGAGCCAAATGGCTAAGGCCGGTATGTAGAAGCCTAGGTACTAGATCGGCTGGTGAAGCAAGCAGAATTTTAAAAACTAACCTGGCCCCTGTAATTGTTGTGGGGGTTGCTAATTTTTTTGGGTGGGCTTGGTTGCTTAGAATCAGGTTTATTAAAAGCAATCAACTGGGGATTTAAAGAAGTGATTGTTTATCAGTTAGGCCCAGTTTATTTCTGCTGAAGTATGTATGCAATTTGAGTGTAATTGTACGTTTTGTAAATATGCAACAAGAAGCTGATTATTTTGTCTTTGATTTAATAATGATTTTAGACGTTTTTATATGTATAAATTGTATTTTATGTCTTTTATGATGAACTAATCGAATAAAGACTTCTTGAATTGAATTGACTCCACTGTCATTTGAGACATAATATTTTAGACAGTGAACAATTGAAATCACTTATGAATTTCTCTTCAAAGCTGCCTGAAAAACCCTGACTTTTAGACAAAACACTTAGGAAATACTCTCCATAATAGTCCTTTGGCATAGTGCTTGAACATTTTAAAGTAGGAAAGAAGCTGCTTAAGTGCTGATGTAGAGGTTGTGATTCGATCAATACACAAAGGGGTAGATGTATCAAGATTTACGTTAGCGATTTCTTAATAGCGAGTAGTAGCGAATCGCTATTAAGAAATCGTTAAATGCGATGTATGTATGTTTCTGCGACTTTTTTGCGATTCCTTAGAAGTCGCATTTTATTCTCAGAATTTTATGCGACTTCTTAATTTGCGAATTTCGCAAATTAAGAAATCGCAAAAAAGCGTGAATCTGCTGCTGCCAACTACAAAATAGCTGAGTCATACTCAGGAAATGGGCTTGATTAGTTACACCTGCATGCCTGAGCCACACCCAGTGGCAGTTGGAAACCTGTTTGGCTGGAGAGAGGAGCTGCTTGACTACAGGATGGAGGCTGCAAATTCTGAAGGAGGCCCCTCTGTTGAGAAAAGAAAAAGGAAGCAAAAATTTTCTGAGAGGGAAGTGGAGACACTGGTGGAGGAAATGGCCTGCCATCATGAGCTTTTGTTTGGAAAGCAATCCAAATATGTTCCTGAAGTCAGGAAGAGGAAGTTATGGCTGGAAATCCAGGAAAAAGTCAATGCAGTTGGTGTCATCCCAAGAACAATTGATGAAATAAAAAAGCGTTGGTACGACATGAGGCTGAGGGCAAAGGAAAAACTTGCTGAAAGACTAAAGGATGCCAATAAAACTGGTGCAGGATCTTCAAATGTGGACCAACCAACCCCACATGAGGAGCTCATAGAATCTACAATTCAGCACGAAAGTGTTTCCGGAGTCTCAACAATTGACAGTTCTGATCACCCAGTTGCTGAACATGGTAAGCAGGATGCTTGACTTTTTCATTGCATAATTTAGAAGCATGAGTGTATGAGTGTGTGAGCATTATTCCATGTGTTTAATACATAACTGTTCTTAAATGTTAAAAATGATCCCCTTTTTTGTTCCACATTACTGCATACTTATGATATGCAGTACATTTAAGCTGCACCAACATACATGCTTCTGAATAATTACACAATACTACCTCTTTAGTTAGCTTAATTTAATAGTTATGAAGCACACAGAAAGGCAAGCATCTCATGTGACTCTTTCTTTATTCCCAGATCATGTTGTAGATTCACATGATGGTGATGGGGGCCAATCCTCACAGGAACATATTACTGCCCCAGAAGAAGAAAATGTCAGTGATGACCAGGATTCATTGTCTTTCATGAGAAGAAAAAGAAAAGCAGTTGCACAACTGCAACCTTTTGAAGAATCTGATGATGAACCTGAGGGATCAGCAAATAACATAAATGTGTCAGAACAGGAAGTCATACATATTGACACAGTTAGTGATTCTGCTTCAAGAAGGTCATACTCTAATAATAACACCAGGAGAAGCAGGGGAGAAGTCACAGAGGCAGCAAATGTTTTTGCTGGTTTGGAAAGCAACATGCTTTCAGTGCAACAAAAACAACATAAAGCATTAAGGTCAATTAATGCCCAACTAAATAAACTAAACAAGAGCAATGATAAGGTGGGTGATGGTATGGCCCGGATGGCTGACTCCATGGACAGACTTTGTGAAGCAATTGAAAGATCAGAGTCAAACAGATTGAGGGATTCTCGCACACATAACATCAGACTAAAGAAGTACTATGCAGCTATAAATAATCTGTGCTATGTGACAGCACAGAGTAATAGAAGAAGCATTGCCATGCAACGCATGGTTGGTGAATGCAGTTCAAATGTTGCCAAAGGCCTGGATAAAGTATCCCATTCTTTTGAATTATTGAAAACTTGTCAGAAAGGGGCAAGTGCGTTCTTTGAGGCCACTGAGTCTGAGGACACTTCCAGTCGAACCAGCAGTAACCCTACGCCCACTTTGGACACCCCTGACATGAGTAGTGGAACCCTTGGTAGCCAACTTACATGTGTGAGGAGAAGTGGGCCAGGCCAACGTAAGAGTAGCAGAAGGGGCAAAAAGTAATAAGAACTATCAATATATATTAAAAAAAGAGAATGACACTGTGAGCTAACATTCTCAGATGTATGTCCTGTGGATTAACAGGTTCCAGGTTTTTGTTACACATCTAATTTTGCAAAATTAAAGGTTTACATAATGAATACAAAGATTTTGTGGTTTTATTTCTTACCTAGAAATAATTGTTAGTAATTTCTGCACGCCTTTGTCGCCCAGCCACAGCTCCTAAACCTGTAGCACATCTTCTTGGTGGAGGGACATCATCATTGTCTGAAGATTCAGGGTCACTCACTTCACATTCTGTTCCCTTTCTAATAGCCATGTTATGTAGCATAGCACAACTTGTAATTATTTTGCAACACAATGCTGGCTTATATTGCAAGGATCCTCCACTTTTATGGATTCTTCTGAACCTGCTTTTCAAAATTCCAAAAGTTCTTTCAATGACTCCACGTGTAGAACGGTGTGCCTTATTGTATCTCCTTTCATGTATGTTACTTGGATTTAGATAAGGTGTCAAAATGAAATCACGAACTGCATAGGCGCTGTCTCCTAAATTGTAATTTCAGAAATGTGACAAATTTAAAAATAGATTCACAAACGTTTGTAAAATTGATTTTGTGTTTTTAAGTAGCACTTACCAAGCAGAAATCCATCTCCAAATTCACCAGCACTCAAACGTCCATGTAATCCACTGTGTCTAAATATATATGAATCATGAGTGCTTCCTGGAAATTTTGCAACAATGTCAGTAATAATATATTTAGCATTACACACCATTTGAATGTTTAAAGAGTGATAATTTTTCCTATTCCTATATACATGCTCAGTTGCAGCTGGAGGTGTAATGGCAATATGTGTCCCATCTATACATCCAATTACATGTGGAAAATGGGCAATTTGATAGAAATCAAATTTAGAACTGTGGATATCTTGAGGTGTGCTGGAGAAGTAAATATGATGTTGCAACCTGTTCATCATTGCATCCAAAAATACCCTAAAAAACCTGGAAAAGGCACTCTGAGATACTCCTCCCACCTCTGCAATCACCCTTTGAAAAGATCCTGAGGCAAGAAGGTGCAGGGAACATAAGACCTGCACATGAGTTGGTATAGAATGTGTCCTGTGTGTCTCATGCTCCAAAAAAGGCATTAACTCCTCAATTAAGTCCAAAATGGTATGTGGATGCAGTCTATATTTCTCAAAAATGTCTTCTTCAGTCTGTTGAAATAAGGTAATCCTCAGTTTGAAAATCCTTTCCTGCCTCTGTCTCATCTGTGCAAGAGCTTGGATGCGCAGTCTTCTAGCTATCAGGTAAAGTCCAGCCATGGTTGTGTTGAAAAAATCAGTTGGAACTGTCTTTTAAAGATTCAAAAAAAATTGCACCTGGTTTGATTTAGTGTTAATTGCGAATTCTTATTTTGCGATTTACCGTTTTTCGCTGTTTGCGATTCTTTGATACATTTCATAGCGACTTCTTAAAATGCGATCATGCAAAATAGAGAATCGCTAAAACATATTCGCATAAACAAGAAAACGCAAACAACGAAACGCAAAATATAGCGATTTCTTATTTTGCGCTGCGAAAAAATACATACATCCCGAAAAATGCAAAATAATCCATAGCGATTCGTTAAGGCCGAAATTCTGCGAATTTCGGCCTTAACGAATCGCAAAATGCTTGATACATCTAGGCCTTAATTAGTACATTTTAGAGTTGGTTTAGAAAAATCTTGTGTGACTCCTTTTACTTTGCTGAACCCATAATATGATCCTTTTACTTCACTAAGCAGTTACTTTATTGGGAATTGCAAAGTATTCACATTTTATATATGATCCTTTTTAAATGTAGCTGAACATCTTAGGTAAGAATAGCCATGGGTAAGGAATTCGTTTTATTGTGACAGTTTGCAGACCATGAATCTTGCATGGACAGGTGGATAGTCTAATATGCTATTTATTACCGTTGTTGAGAAATAGCATGTTACACTGTGCACACTTGCATGTATACTATGGGTATGTGTATGTCTGTGTGTGTGATTTACTCTATTATAATAGCCTTGTGGGCAACTTTAATAAAAATAAAAATATTTTAATAAACCAGGCGAACAGAAGCCCCCTGTATAGCAAAAGGTGTTTTTGATTCTGCTACTACTACATATTCTGGAAAGACTGTTATGGTCTTGAAATACAGCAAGAATAGTTAGGCAGGAAAAACATTTAAAATTCTCACATTTCATTATATTTAACCCATTTAATAATGACAAAGAAAATAAAGGTACTTTGGTGAGAAAGAACAAGCAGTGGAGGAGCATAATTTACGATAAGAGAGACAAGTGCAGGTAATTAGGTTCTGGTGCACTGCAGTACTTAATTTCCTCCAAATCCCTTTAACTAAATGCATTTGCAAAGCTAGGATTTAGCATCAGTTTAACAGATGGCATCGTTCTTTTTTTAAATGTAATTGGTTCAAAGATATTTTATCTGGAAATACTGAAAATTATGATTGTATAAATGCAGACCCGGAGTGTTAATCGTTAATGCTGCCAGACATATATAACTTTGCCGGAAACAAAGGCTGCCGATATTACTTAAAACGTGCTACCTCTAGAGAGGCATTTACTTTAGCTGCCATCTCCTTTCCTGTAGCTGGCACAGTACGATCGTCCTCGTATGCACTTTAACGTTTAGCAGGAAATGCGTAATTTTGTACAGATGTGACACTCGTATTGGGTACTCAAGCCTTATTTTACAGTATTGCGTCTTCAGGCAGCACAATGCTCTGGAATAGAACGTTTGATTTAGAATGATCAATGCATACCTTATAATGTGGCACTATACTCCAGTATGTTATGCTTCGGTAGATGGACCATGATGCTATGGATAGCGGAAATGACATCACAGTCCTTTGAACCCTGAAGACATCACAGGTTTGATACCTTGTGCCACCCATTGACCATTAAGAGCCTCTTTTTGAGGGAAGCATCCTTTACAATGCAGTATTACACACACAGTGCCTTTACGTCGATTCAGCTTGTGCCATTCATACTTTGACTGCACATGCTTTTTTTGGTGTTTTTCCTACACATACAGTTACCCAGTGCTTAATTTGTAAAAAAAGAAGTGCAGGTGCTGAAAATTTTGCAAAGGAGGCCACAGCTCACTTCTTCCTCCGGTGAGCCCCACTTTCAACACTCTCACTGCCTTACTCTCTATCTTCTAACCTTGATCTGTTGTCTGTCCCCTATGTCTTTGCTCTAAGAGTCTATCTTCTCACTTCTCTAATTGTTTTCTATCATCGTTGTCACACCTGGTGTGTTACCTTATTCCCTGCATTTCTGATTTGCCATCTATTCATTCTACCCCTGCCCTTTTTCCTCTTCACTTTTATTCATGCTCTGCTCTCTCTCCCTTCGATCTTGCCTCTTTACGATCACTCTTCTAGCAGTGATTAGCTGTCTCTCCGTTTTATCATTTGTCTGCTTCTGTTTCCTCTGTCCTCTGGCCTCTGCATCCTTTCATTCTGTCTTCTCTCTTCTTAATGCTCTCTTCTTCACATCATGGCTGCTTTCTCTTTGTATCTGATTTGCTCTCCTTTTCTTCTACTTAGCTTTGTCTTATCTCTCGCCTCTCCTGTTGTTTCTTTCTCCTCTTTACTCCTGCTCTCATCTATAACACTGCTGCTGCCTGTGACCCTTGTCGTCAGCCTGTACATGTTCCTGCTATTTTGAACTCTGCGTTTCCTGTTGTCTTTCCTAAAGAAGAGGAAGATGACATGTGTTTTACATTCTTACCCGAGTGCAAAAATAAAATGTACACCAAATGAAAATTGTTTTTTTGCACATATTAATCAGTGCAGTATAACTGGGTTATTTGCAGAACATGTAGCTGCTCGAGCAGAGGACCTCATTGGGACTGGTGGGCCACTCGTATTCAGGCCATAGTCGTCAGGTGCTATGGTGATTCCAAGTGTCGGGTTTTTTTGTCCTCAGCAGGCTCAGAGTCTGTCTTGGGAGTTTCCTTTGAACAGAGCTGTTGTTCAGAGGAGATCTGGTCATTGTTGAAGGCAGTAAGTCTTCAATGGGGTTCTGGAGGGCGGTGGCTGCAGGATAGGCAACTTTTGGCACAGGACTCTGGACACTGCAGATGGGCTGGTAGGCCTGGGGTCAAGTCAGTTCTTCTCTGCAGTCTCGCATCTGCTGGGTGTCTTATTTTGTCCTTCTTCTTCGTAGGTTGCAAGAATCTTCCTTCTTGGTTCAGGGCTGCTCCCTAAATACTGTATTTAGGGGGTGTTTTGGGGTCTCAAGGTCATTAGCCAAATTGGCTTAGGGTGACTACACCGTTGGTATGCTCACCCCACATGGGGGAGTGGGCACAATCCCTAATCCTGATTGGAGAATGCCTGCCATCCGCAAGATGGCGGGCACTGAAGAGTGGGCTTTACCTCACCCCCCCACCTGAGGGGTGGGGTTGGCATAGGTGGGCACACTTTCTGGGCTGTTTTTTTTTTCCCACCTGTCTTCCAGCCAAAAAGGAGGGGAGACAGGTAGGGTGCCTGCTCCTGGTAGCAGGAGAGGCTGGTGGTCATGTTAGAACGGCAGCAAGGCCTTTGAAGCTACCCTGCCACAGATGGCTCTTTCTGACCTGGGCGGAGGTGTGAACACTTCTGACAATAATAGGCTTGGTTTCTGGCTGAGGGAGCTTAGGTTCCCACCCCAGGGGTCAAGAAACATGTCTCGTGGTGGCAGGCTGGTGTTTACCAGTCTGGGAACCCACCAGAGGCTGGTCATATTTCAGGGGGCGTCTCTAAGATGCCCTCTGAGTGCATTGTATACTAAATCCCACACTGGCATCAGTGGGTGTGGTTTTATAATGCTGAGAAGTTTAATACCAAACTTCCCAGAATTCAGTAAATCCATGATGGTGCTGTGGAGTTCGTAATGACAAACTCCCAGACCATAAACTCTTTCATGGCATTACTGTACTTACAATGTCTAACAATTGTCTTAGGCACTGTAGGGGGACAGTGCTCACGCAAATGTACCCTCAGCAGTGTTATAGTGCACTCAGCTAGAGGGGGGTCAAACCTATACCATAGGCAGTTGGTTGCAGGCCTGGCACACAGATATGTGTGCCATGCCGACTCTTCACTTTTCTCTGCACCAAAACACGCAGCCTGCAATGGCAGTGTGTGTGTGTGTGTGTTAAGTACAGTACCTCTAAGGGTGGCACAATATGTGCTGCAGCCCTTAGAGGACTTCTCTGGTCACAGTGCCCTTTGTACCTATGGTACCTTTTACAAGGGACTTACATATGGCCAGAGAGGTGTCAATTGGGGATACAAGGTACCGTTTTTGGAAATAACATAGGCCCTAGGAATCTAAAAAGTGGAGGGGGTTACGGCAACAGAAGCCCAGCTTCCTACATCCTCTGAAGGGGCTCTCTGCCCCAGTGTTGTTGCAGAGTCTATTGAAGTTGAGGGTCTTTCAGCCTAGTGTTCCCTTCTTGCTGCTTTTGAGCGATTGCCATGGTATGTTTTTAGATGGTAAAGCATGGATGTAGTCCCGCAAGAGTTATTTTTATTTGTAGCCCTTGACAATGTCTTGTCACATATTTTGCATTGCACACAATTGGTGACTGTTTTTTATTCTCCTGATGGAATCCTGATAAAAATCACATGCAATGCTTGATTTCTTCTGGGGAGGCCCCTCATCTCCAGAGTCATCAGAATCCATCTCTTGGACTTCCTGGTTCACTTGCTGTTGCATCTGATCTCCCTGTTCTGGCTCAGTTGCCAAAATATGCAACAAAAACACTCCAACAAATGCTAGTGAGCTGATCACAATGAACTCCTTCAAAAGAATGTTTAAGATAGATAAATGGACGTGTTCTTCCTGTTCTTATAGTTGAAAAGTGTATCATCCAATCATATTTCTTTATGTCTCGGTTGCATGATCTTCCCAACAATTGGCGTCTTCGTGAAGACTGGAACTTCCACAGAATGATATTTTATTTGAAAATAAGTACTCAAACATAACTGTTAATCAGCTGATATTAAACCCCAAATGTGGATCATACAATGTAATATGTATGAATATGTGTTATGCACTTCACCACTTATGCTACACTTCACCAATTTAGCTATAAAACTGTATAAACCAATTAAATGTCTTTGTTTGGTAGTTATGGTCTATTCATGAGTTCCGATACTGAAAGTTATTTTTTTTGGAACTGTTGTATATTACAAACTAGCTTACCCGTCGCGCGTTGCTGCGATCTCAGAAGAAAGGAAATTTAAGGAATTTTGTTATGATAACATTCAATTTACATTGTGTAATTTTTATTGAAACGTATTCATTTTAATATGGAAAACATTTTAAAGTGTTGGTTTAATTCTGTTTATTTATTCGAGTGCTTGTGGATACACGGTATCTTTTGTTTTTCCGTGTGGTGCGTACACAAATAAATCAGACGGTTTTCCAATGCGTGAGCTGGCCACATATAGTTGTCTATGTGAGAAGTACAGATTCTCCAAATCTAGTCCACACACTTGCAGTGATTCTCCTTGTGCTTTGTTGATGGTCATTGCAAAAGCGACTCGCACCGGAAACTGTAAACGTTCAGTATTGGAAAGATTATGAGGGCCCTGGGGGGCCAGTGGGCCGATATTTAACACATTTTCTTTTTTTTGTTGTTGCCAGAAACCTTCGCGGGAGTGTACTCAACAACTTCCCAAAGTTTCATGGCGATCGGATGAATGGTGTAGTAATGCATAAAGGACAAACAGACATACTTTCATTTTTATATATACAGATAGATAGATGTGTTGTTAAAATACAGTTGAACCATTCTGTTACTAAACAGCTGGACTCAAACTTTCTGTAAAATATGTTTATATATGTGTTTTACACTTTGTCATTTGTATTCATGACTACTGACATCATTGCAACATCCGGTGTTGCTATGAAGAAGAAACATGCATTTTTGATGTAGTTATTTCGACAAATGAACACAAGGCGAAAGTTAAATTAGTTTCTTACTAAATAGCTATACAGAAACATTATGTAAAATATGTCCATATATGTGTTTTACACTTTGTCAAAAACACCCAGTATTTGCAGTCTATCTTTGGCAATTGCACTCATAGAATCACACAGGCACTACCTATGCAAATATACAATCACACAGGCCCTACTCATGCACTTACTTAATTACCCAGATATTACACACTCTCACAGACTCATACAGCCACTCACACAGCTACTCTCAAAGTTTAAAGGTTACAGTTAGGAAATAAAATTGAAACTACCTTGAAACTCAATGACAAAAACCAAAAGTTACAGTTAGGAATTAGCATTTTAAAAACCTTAGAAATACACTAAAATAACAAAGGTTACAGGCACGTCATTGTTTGGAAATACATTTTAGAAAAACATAGAAATTCACTGAAAAAAAACAAAGGTTACTGAGAGGATATAGTTAGGCTCAAATACACTTGTACAAAAACAGTGAAATTCAGCAGAACTCACGCCCCCGCAATGCACTGCCTATGACCTCACATATTACATCACTCATGACATGGTCAGTTACATCACCAATGACATCCTAAATTACATCACTGATGACATCACTGATGTAATCCTCCTCAGAATCTCTGACATGCCCACTCACACCCCAATATAACCTTTTTATAGACCCACTCCAACTTCCACACTACCATTCTCAAAACCATTGACACACCCATGCCAGTACTGATACACCCACTCACTGATTCCTTAGTCTACACACATACCCACTCATACATGCATACAACTACTCATACACCAACTCACACACTAGTACAGCCACAGATGTATCCACTCATACGCCCATATAGCTACTCACATACTGGCAGTCACCCATAGAGCTACTCACTCACCTATAGAGTCAATCACTCGGCCACTTACTCACCTATACAGTTATGCATATACCCACTCACTTATTCATACAGATACTAACACATACTTACTCACCCATACTGTCAGTGACACAAGCCCACACTCACCCATACAGCTACTCTCACACTCACACACTCACACAGTGACTCTTATAATCCAATACTCACCTATACAGCCTTTCAAATATGCAGTTACTCACCCATATACTACTGACACATCCATTCACTCACCAACACAGCATACACAGACTCAGTCACCCATACAGCTTCTTACATATGCACTCACTAACCCATACAGCCACTGACTCACCCACTCACTCATCCAGGCAGGCAGTCACACATACCCTCACCCACCCACAGTTGTATACCTATACAGGTACTCACACAACCAATGAATCACCCATACAGCAATTCACGTTCCCACTCACCAATCCATACAGCCATTTAGACACCAACTGACTGACTGATATGGACATTCAGACAACCTAGTGACTCACCCATATAGTCACCAAGATACCTAATCACTCACTTATACAGTCATTCACATACCTTACTGAATCATACATTCAGGCACTCATACACCCACTGATTCATCAATACACATCCGTATATATATTTAACACTCATAAATGTTTTAAAAACAGTCACTGGATGATGTCATCATTGATGTCATTTGAAATGTCATCAGTGATGTCACTGACCATGTCATGAGTGATGGAATATGTGAGGTCCTAAGCAGTGCATTGCGGGGGTGCGAGATAGTTAGCTCAGCTAACTATAACTGCTGAATTTCTCTGGTTTTGTATGAGTGAAACTTGAGCCTATCTATAACGTCTTTGTAACCTTTGTTTTTTATGTGAAAAAAGTAATAAATATATATATATATATATATATAATGGAATTGTAAATGGTGGACCGGATATCCGTCACTTTGTGATGGAGTGACCCTGTCTGCCAAACTTGTAATCAGGCCTATTGTCAAGAAGTCTGCCACCATCTTAACAGGAAGCAAATATAATTTTTGCATTCAAACAAAGGAAGTATCTAGTTTGTATTGTACTATCTCATTGCTTGATGATGAAAGGAAGATTTTATTAAGGATACTTTCTAATAGATGCCAGAAGGTGTTGGGGTTATTTCCCCTCAGGGTGAGCAGGGCTTCATACATGGGAATACCATAAATCAAAATATAGCTGCATATTGTACATGTATAGATAGAGCTATCAGTCAAATTGACTTGCTTCTCATTGTTTAGATGGTGCAGCGAAAGCTTTTCCTTGATTTGACTAAGATTCCACTATTGTATACTGAACAGATTTGACTGTCCTGACAACTTCAGCAATCTGATAAGTGTATTGTACTTTAATCCTAAAGGTAGATTTTTTTGTGTGCAGTTTTATATAGCGCTAACTCGACCCGAAGATATCAGAGCACTTTACATGAGCACCAGTTGCATTACAGGTGGACACATTAATTTTAGACACAGGGATATTAAGTGATTTGCCCAGAACCACAGGATGCTTGAACCTCCCACCAGACTCGAACCTGGTTCCCCAGCTTTAAAGTTGGCTGCTGCAGCCGTTAAGCCTATTAATCGGCAATTCATCAATAAATGCTCAATATACAAAGGTAATCGTCAGGGTGTCCAATTCCCCGACCCTATTTTTCCCTATTTATCAAACACTAAGCTATCAAACTCTAATCCAACCCGTTGAGTCCTCCTTTTACAGTGGGAAACTTAGAAGTCAAGTTTCAATCATATGTGGATGATTTGATTATCTTCAATTCTGCATCTGCTTATAACTATATTATGACTGACCATACGAATTCTGGTCTGCTTTCAGGTAAAAAAATAAACAAAGGGAAAACTGACATTATGTGCCAGAATTTAGCAAACAGAATGTTAGATTGGTGTAATTTAGTTAAATCCCAAGTTAGTTATCTTAGGGTAAACATAACTCAAAATGTGGAGAAAATAGTAAGAACTAATTAGCATGATTAATGGGCTGAAATTAAAGCTCTTCTAGACTTAAGGCAGAATATTTCTCTTTTAGTTATTAGACAGGCTAATATTATCAAAAGGGTAATTCTTATTTTAGATTCTTCCAGAGTATGTTTCCAAGCCTTTCTTTCAGACACTGGAAGCAAGAATAGACACTTTTATTTGGATCCCTTACCATCTTTCTCTTTCTCAGCTCTACCCAAACCGTTCAATAGTCCTTCTATAAAAATACAATTGCCCAATTTATTTAAAGAAAAGCAAGTGGGAAAACATTTGTGACATGTCTGGTGTGATGTTGAGAAGCATTTAGGATTTCTGTCAGTTCATTCAACAATTTCTATTTTCCTAACCCTCAATTCCTTTCAATTACGCTTTTTGTGAAATACTCACCACATAAAGAATTGATAGGGTTAAAATATGTGCTTGATTCATGGGATAAGATTTAGGGTCTGGTTCAGAGTGTGGTTACTCAGTCAGGGCAATGAAGTACTTTACTACATTTCTAAAAGTGTTCCCTACCGCACTGTCAAAATGATGGAGCCATACAACACAATTTCAAGTTTGTTTTTTATTCTAAAGATATTGGGCCAGATATACAACCTGACAACTAGCGCCATGCAAATTGAGTCACATTCGCGACTTGCAATTTGCGAGGCACTATTTGCCATGTGCAGCAGTGTGTTTAACACTGTTTGCGATTCTCAATGTGGTTGCAAATTACAAGGCTCATGAATATTAATGAGCCTGTTGCAATTTGCGTCCCCATTGGGAGTGGCTGGCCCTCCCAGGGATGGTGGCCTGCTGGGCTCAGCAGACCTCCATGTCTGGGATTGCCTTTCAATAAAGTATGTATATATTTTTTAAATGCAGCCTGTTTTTCTTAAAGGAAAACGCAATCTATTTAAAAAATAAAAATTAAACGTTTTTGTTTCATTTTTTAAGGGCAGGTAGTGGTCCCTGGGATCTGCCTGCCCTTAAAAACTATTTTTAGAGACAGTCACAAAGTGGAAGGGATCCCCTTAGCACCCCTTCCAATTTGCAACTGCATTACCACCCTCTTGAAGACGGGGGTAATTTGCGTGTGTTTTGCGACCGCAATTGCGGTCGCAAAACATTCATAAATGGGGCTGCGGTCGCTATTAGGAAGGGAACGCCCCTTCCTAATAGCGACTTGCAATTTAGGAATTGTACATAGCCCTTTCACATTTTGCATGCGTAAACGGGTTGCAATACTCTAAGGTTAGCATGTGCTGCACGGACTCAAACAGATCGATTTAAGATCAAACGGTTGCAAAGGAAAACTCAAGGACCATGTAAATGATCCAGATCTAAAATGGGTAAGCACTACGTGCTCCCAGTAATGGAATACTAGTATTTTTCCAAGGCTACACAAGATTTAATATCCACATAAGATCTAGCAGACATTAATTTTTGTTCAACCACCAATCTCACCCATGTCTTTTTTCGGAAAAAGCCTGCTATAACCAGCGTTTTTCCTTGCTCTGAATTCACTTAAGGTTTATGAACAGATGAAACCCCCCAGTCGTTCTAGGCCATTAGTGATATAAGATATCCATGAAATCTCCTGACCATGGTCACACGCTAAGTGATCAAGGATTATTTCTTAGTTTAGGCTAGCCTGTTGATTTACGCATATGGAACACCATATTAAAAGGGAAGCTATGCCTAGTTCCTCATAAAAAGCCAAATTAGAGCTACTAGGTGGCAATCCAAAGAGACGACTCAAGGCATATTTTTCCTCTGCCTGAATGCAGCTCTTGTCCCAGTCCCCTCAAATGCTAGCCACGAAGGTCAAGATGGGAATACATTTTCTATGAAAAATTTCCTGAAAGGGCACCATGGGTTTATTGACTATATTTACAGCCAAATTAAACATAAAGCCAACCAACTGAGCAAAGCGTTGTTTCCCTCCCAAATATCCACGCCTTCAAATGCCATGCCTAGGTAAGGAAATTGAAGATTCATTTCTATTCTATTGCACTTGATAGAGAATGCACAAGTCTTAACGTTTTTCCACCCGCAAGTCATGTAGAAATATTTTGTTAAATCAGTTTCAAGGCCCAAGGCATTCATAAAAATCACAATAGATTTAATCAATGTATTTATACTACCCTCACCTCTGGGACCGCATCGTTGGTGTACAAAATCATAGGTACCAGTTTATTCTTGACCATCAGCATGACATGTCCATGTCATGTTCATTTTCAATTAGGTGTGCTTCTAAACGAAGATTGTGCTCTTCGGGAGTGCGGCAAGTTTTGGTGCATTTCTCTTTCACTTCATTGCAGGTTCATATGCATATGGTGATATTAAAGAGATCGTATCTGCAGATGCTGTGGACGGGGCAATAGTAAAATCAGATGACGTGACAGAAGGTTTAGATGGTGTGTGATTAAACTGCACAACATGCACCAGTGAAAGTACTAAAATGGGAGCAAACAGATAATTATTAAGCGTGAGACACCTGTCGGCTAGCTCAATTTCTTAGGAAATTGTGCCCACACCCCTCTCAAGATGGCCATCAAAAGTTGAGTTAGTGCACTATACAGGGGGGCATATTCTCAAGGACTTATCGCAAAATTATCGGCACTTTAGCACCGCAAAAGTGGTGATAGATTTATCGCCCTATTCTAAAGCTGGTGCAAACTGCAGATATTGCTAGCTTTCTAGCGATAGCTGCCGCAAAAAACATCGCCACGGATGAGAGTGACAACTATCGCTAATGAGATGAGATGCAGAGTAGGCGTTCCCATGCAAAAACACACCAAAACAAAACTTCTCGACATTCTCATCGACCAGCCAGATCTGCGATGCGATCCAAAAACAGGTGATAAGGAGCCTTAGCACCAGGGAATTAACATCAGCCTTTTACTGGTGTTAAGCAGGGACAACAACCATCAGTATGAAACGGAGCCCAGCCTAGAGCCACATCTGAAGACCAACAGATGCCATGGAGCCAATGATCATGCAGCTCGGAGACCCAACAGGGCCACAGCACTCACTGTCACCACCACCAGGCCCACCCCCAGAATGCCACAGAGGCAGCACAGAACAAGACAGCGGGACTTCCGAAAACGGTATGGACCCCAGCCACACATTTGCAGAATATGGGGAGAGGTGGGAACCAAGTATGTGTGAAGGAAGCAATTCACCCATGAATAAGAATGTACACAAATCCAAGTGTGGCGGTGATGTGCCGGACAGGCTTAAGTATGCAGAGCACAGACATGTCCATGTGGACATATACTGCTGGTGTTCGTAGTGTTGTGGACAGTGGACGCAACCATGTCATCTCAGACAGTGGGGAAGACCTTGGACAGGTAGCTTTGTCATCCCCCTGTAAGCGTTAGTGGAGTGGGCTGGTCTGTCGTACACCATTCCTGCATAGGAGTGTGAATAAATAAGCCGGGGCTCTGGGCGTGGTTCACTTCCGGGATGGCCAATGCGTCTGCCAGGGTGGCGTACCTCAACCTGCCATGAGGACACCGGTGTGACCACCAGCATCCTCAGCCGATCGCTGGCTTCTGCGACACAGGCTCCCAACGCACCCAGCGGCACAGCACCGCGGAGTCTTGTGTGTTCTGACTTCTCCCTTCAGCCTACACCGCAGTCAGCAGGCCCCCAATTCAAATCGAGTCTTGATTTATTAATTGCAGAGTCCAGTAGGCAACAGACATTGCATTAAGTGCGGCCCGCCCGGGCGATGCATCATCGCTGGCTGCGCACACGATGAGTACTTTAGGTGCCACTAACGCTGTGCAGCTCAAGTCAACGCCACATGGCTGTGGGCCCTTGCTGACCGCTGCCTCCGGCCTACACTGCGGTCAGCAGGGCTCACACTTATCCAATCTAATCTTGACCTGCAAGGACAGGCCATCATCGCTGGTTGTGAACACGCTGAGCTCTTCAGGTGCCGCTAACTCTGTGCATCACAATTCATGGGCCCTTTAGGATTGAGTTTCGTACTGTGAACAGCGGACGCAACAATGTCCCCTCAGGCAGCAGGAATATCCCGGAGGGACATTAACAATTTCTTCACATGAGCACGCTCATCTCTGGTGGCCCTATCTCAGTGCAGCTCAAGTCAAGGACCTTTTATGATTGAATCTTTGGTGTGTGATTCCAGATATGGTGCCCCTACCTTAGTGCACCACAAATCATGGACCCTTTATGTTTGAATCTTTTGAGTGTGATTTCAGATCTGGTGCCCCGACCTCAGTGCAGCTCAAGTCATGGACCCATTATGATTGAATCTTTTGTGTGTGATTTCAGATCTAGTGCCCCTACCTCAGTGCAGCTCAAGTCATGGACCCTTTATGATTGAATCTGTGTGTGTGATCTGAACATCACTGTTGTAGTTGTTGCCAGCACCAACCACTCCCCGATGGCTGGCTTACACTCACCCCACACCCATCCAGTAGAGGCATCACTGGACATGTGACCCTGGTAATAAAAAGGGGCCGAAAACAAGTGCCTGTAGCCAGTTCCACTATCTATCCAAGTGTGTCAGTGAGTTCATTATGTATGCATGATGGCCCCGGGCCCTACCACATTATATTGTGCTGTGGACAGCGGACGCAACCATGTTAACTCTGGCAGTGGGGAAGACCTCAGTTATGTAGCTTTGTTGTCTCCCCTGTAAGCGTAAGCAGAGTGAGCAGGGCCAGCGTACTCCAGTACAGCATAGGGGTGTGCAGAATTTGCCCAGGGCTCAGGGCGTTGTTCAGTACAGGACTGGACAAGGAAGTAACTAATGTGTGTGTGGTAAGGTGAAAGGTTGATTGGGATTATAAAGGACCTTTGGTGATGTCGCACTTGCTAAGGTACACGTTTAGAACTGGGAGAGTGCCTCCTGGTGTTGCTAAAACAATGAGTTTACCATCTGAGGAAACATGAATCCTTCAGGGAGGGCAGGACCGGTAGTCACACTTTCATCAAAGCCATCTGCCCGCTTCCCGTACCTACTGCCGCCTGCTGGACCAGACTCCTAAAGGTCCTTTATAATCCCAATCGGTCTTTCACCTTACCACCTTTATTACTCACACATAGGTCCTGACGAAAGCCATTATATGGCGAAATTTGTCTGAAACATGTAGACCTGACTGTAATGAATATTAGAGACATAAATAACCTCTACACATATCTAATATTTTTTTAAACCCTGCCAGAGAGCCCACCACCAAGCAAATATACGTTAACTTTAAAGGACTCTGTGGACAGCTTTTTAAACACACTCTAGCTCACCTCACAGCACTAACACCACACTAAATAAAAACAGCTCGGCTGTAAAGAGGCGTTATAGGACACCTGGGGTGCACTTGGCACCTTGGGTGGGACCCAATGATGAATCTTGCCACCAACTAGGTTGGTGGGTGAGGGGTTTCATTAAAAATTCATGTTTTTTTCTGACACATGAACATCTAGCTTCTTTGTGGGAACTAGTTCTTCTTGATTTTGACTATATCTACTAGGGGATGTGAACTAGCCCCCACGGACACTTGGTCCTCTCTCTTTTTTTTATATATATACATCCTGCAGATACTCTCCAGATTTCAAGTCCAGTTCTTCCCTTAAACAGGAAGAGATTTTAAAAGCAGGAATTTCCATAACATCAGAGCCCAAAATACAGAGAACCATTTTGAGTTCTAGCCTTCATTCCATGACGGGGTCGCTTAACTCATTTTCTTCCACGATGGCAAAATGTTTCTTCATATCCTTAAGACTCTGCAGATGCTTTAGGGTTATTGTTGATACCTTTACCAGACTCCCTCACAAACTTTTCCTTATTATTCTATACATTTTTCACAAGAGGAAACTCTTTTGATTTCTGAGGAGGTTCATGCTCTACTAGTGAAAGATGCAATATAGTTTGCTGCAATCCCTCTAGTTTCTTAAACACAATTTTCTTGGTTCAAATGAAAAAGATGAAATGTAATCTGGTTATACACCTAAATCCTTTTAGCAATGTTTTTACGTACATCATTTCAAAGTGAGACAATTGCACATCTCAGGGATTCACTCCTTGAGGGAGACTGGATGGTTTATCTGGACTTTCAAGATGCTTTTACTGTTAATTTTGGTGCAGCCTTCGGCTTGGACCTTTAACGCCGGAGCAGGCCTTTATTGGTCAGTAGAGCCCGCTACCACTGGCTATAAGGCTATATTGGTGAATGCAACCAGGGTCCCTCCTTCCTTCCTTTCACATGCCAGACCAAAACACTAATGTTAGATCTGGGGGTCTCTAGTTGACAATGGTATTCACCTTTGTCCAAATAGGGACCCTTACTTCTAAGTCAGGATAAGGGGATTACACTCCTTAATAAATCCTGCTCACCCCCTTGGTAGCTTGGCTCTAAAAAACAACACTACAGATGGACACAACACAGGTTTTATAAAAATAGGTATTCTTTATATAGACTTAACACAAGACCACAAATGACAAAAATCCACAATACTGCACTTAAGATTGCTTTAAAGATAATAAAAGTTACTTATTTCAAGTTGATTGTAAATGCGACACAGTTCTCAACACAGTACCTGGATGCGTAACGCGAAGTGAACAAAAGGCTCGCAAAAGGGGAGATGCATCAGTTCCGTGATCCAGGGGAGATGATGTGTTGTGCCTCAATGCTTGTGCAGAGTAGGGGATGCATCGTAATCCTTACCGGTGCGGAGGTGATGCGTAGATTCTCGGCCTGCGTGCCTGTTGTGGTGCGTAAGATGGCGCCTAGATGCAAGAATCCGGTTGCGATGCGAGAAGATGGCGCCCTTGATGTGGTGATGCGATGAGGATGTGCGATGTGTAGACGCCCTTGCAGCCTTGCAATGACTCTGTACTTTGGAGCCGCGACAGGCCCTGTGACATGCTTCTCCTGTGGTGTGATGGCGACTCTCTCGATGGCATCACGCTTTTCCTGTGATGCGACATCAGGCAGCTTCAATTAACAAACGCTTCCAGGGAGATGCGGCGAAGGCTCGCCTCTCCGGCGATGCGACGACTTCAGCTGCTGTGGTGACACGCTTCCTCTCAATACATCGCGCTTCCTGCTCCCAGCGACACGCAAATGTCTGTAGATAGAATTCCCAGCAAGGAAATTCACAGGAAGAGCTGGAGATGAAGTCTTTTGTCCTTGAGACTTCAGCAGGAGGCAAGCACAGTTCAAGCACTTAGAGAATATTCTGTAAATCATGAAAGTCCTTAAAAAGTTCCTTCTGCTTTCGTTGGCAATGAAGCAACCACTGCAGGCCAACCCAGCAAATAGCACACTGGCAGAGGGGCTGTCAAACTCCTGCAACTTCTGTGGTTCTTCTCCTTGGCAAAAGGTTTCTTGTTCCAGAAGTGATCTTATTTCTTGGGATCAGGGTCTCAATATTTATACCCCAAAATCCTTTGTTCTCTGAAGGCCTCTGCCTAGTCCAAACCTGTTCCTGAGCACTTTGTTTACATGACTCTCTCCTTCCTTTCACTGTGCAGGGCAGAGACATACGCCGCCAAACAGGAGGTGGAGCCAGCACAGGGAAGGGAAGGCACAGCTCTGAAGCACTTTGTTGACAAGATTCCTTCTCTCCTTTCACAGTGCAGGGCAGAGACATCAGACAAGCCACAGGAGGTGGAGCCAGCATTGTAGAGGGAAGACCCAGCCCAATTCAGGTCCCAGGTGCAACTCAATCAATCAATCAATCAATCAATCAAAGCATTTATATAGTGCACTACTCACCCGGAGGGTCTCAAGGCGCTAGGGGAGGGGGGTCCGCTACTGCTCGAACAGCCAGGTCTTGAGCTGCTTCCTGAAGGCAAGGTGGTCCTGGGTCAGGCGGAGGTGGGTCGGGAGGGAGTTCCAAGTCTTGGCGGCCAGGTAGGAGAAGGACCTTCCTCCTGTGGTGGCTCTTCGGATGCGGGGGACGGCGGCGAGGGCGTGGCCGGTCGATCGAAGCTGGCGTGTGGGAGAGGAGAAGTTGAGGCGGCTGTTGAGGTATCCTGGGCCTTGGTTGTGTAGGGCTTTGTGTGCGTGGGTGAGGAGACAGAAGGTGATTCTCTTGTTGACCGGGAGCCAGTGCAGATATCTCAGGTGTCCGGAGATGTGGCTGCGACGGGGGATGTCCAGAATGAGTCGTGCTGAGGCGTTCTGAATCCGCTGGAGTCTCTTCTGGAGTTTGGCGGTGGTTCTGGCGTAGAGGGAGTTGCCGTAGTCCAGACGGCTGGTGACGAGGGCCTGGGTGACCGTCTTCCTGGTCTCGGTGGGGATCCACCGGAAGATCTTACGTAGCATGCGCAGGATGTTGAAGCACGACGAGGAGACGGCGTTGACTTGTCTGGTCATGGAGAGGGAGGAGTCCAGGATGAAGCCCAGGTTGCGTGCGTGGTCTGTTGGTTTGGGTGCGCAGCCCAGGGCGGGGGGCCACCAGGAGTCGTCCCAGGCGGAGGGTGAAGATCCCAGGATGAGGACTTCCGTCTTGTCCGAGTTCAGTTTCAGGCAGCTGTTCATCATCCACTTGGCTACGTCTGTCATCCCTTCGTGTAGGTTGGCTCTGGCGGTGGCGGGGTGGTTGAGGAGGGAGAGGATCAGCTGGGTGTCGGCGGCGTAGGAGATGATGTTGAGGTTGTGTTGGTGTGCGATGGCTGCGAGGGGGCTCATGTAGACGTTGAAGAGGGTTGGGCTGAGCGAGGAGCCTTGAGGAACGCCACCGATGACTTCGGTGGCTTCTGATCTGAACTGGGGGAGGCGGACTCTCTGTGTCCTTCCGGCGAGGAACGAGATGATCCATTCCAGTGCCTTCTCCTGGATTCCTACGTTGCTGAGGCGCTGTACTAGGGTACGGTGGCAGACAGTGTCGAAGGCCGCGGAGAGGTCTAGGAGGATGAGGGCCGCTGTTTCTCCGTTGTCGAGCAGGGCTCGGATGTCATCAGTGGCTGCGATCAGGGCAGTCTCGGTGCTGTGGTTGGACCGGAAGCCAGACTGCGAGAGGTCGAGGGATCCGTTCGTCTTGAGGAAGGCGGCCAGCTGCTTGTTGACGGTCTTCTCGATGACTTTTGCAGGAAACGGGAGCAGCGAGATGGGGCGGTAGTTCTTGAGGTCGGTGGGGTCAGCTAATGGCTTCTTTAGTAGAGCGCTGAGTTCGGCGTGCTTCCAGCTCTCCGGGAAAGTAGCGGTGTCGAAGGAGGTGTTGATGATGTCCCGCAGGTGGGGTGCGATGACAGCGTCGGCCTTGTTGAAGATGTGGTGAGGGCAGGGGTCGGTCGGAGATCCGGAGTGGATGGAGTTCATCGTGCGGATGGTGTCTTCGGTGCTGATCGGGGTCCAGGCGCGGAGTGTGGTGGTGGGGGGCGGTGGTTCAGTCGTGGCGTGCGTCGGTTGAGTGCGGAAGCTGTTGTGTATGTCCGCGATCTTGTTGTGGAAGTAGGAGGCGAGGGAGTTGCAGAGGTCTTGCGAAGGGGTGATGCCGTTGTTTCCGGCGTTGGGGTTGGAGAGCTCTTTAACGATGTTGAAGAGTTCCTTGCTGTTGTGTGCGTTGTTGTCCAGTCGTTCCTTGAATGCAGTTTTCTTGGTGGCATGGATCAGTTGGTGGTGTTTTCGGGTAGCGAGCTTGAGGGCAGTCATGTTGTTCGGTGTTGGGTCTCTGCGCCAGGCTTTCTCGAGTGCTCGGCAGTTCTTTTTGGAACTCTTGAGTTCCTCTGTGAACCATGGGGCTTTCTTGCTGCCGGGTCTGCTAGGCGGGGTCTTCAGAGGAGCGAGGTCATCTGCGCAGTTGCTGATCCACTTCGCGAGGTTGGTGGCCGCCTAGCTTGGGTTCGTTGCGCTGGTGGGAGTGTTCATGCTCAGGGAAGTCGCGAGCTGGTTGGCTGTGATCTTGTTCCAGCTTCTGCGTGCAACCTGTTGCTGGTGGTGGTGGATCGTGGTCCTTCTGAAGCTGAAGTGGACGCAGCTGTGGTCCATCCAGTGGAGTCCGGTGGCTTGGCTGAAGGTGATGTCCTTGCTGGATGAGAACTCAGGGTCGAGTGTGTCTCCCATCTAGATGCAGATCTCTCTATTCACCACTGGGCTGTCTCTTGGAATATCCCAGCCTTGTCACTCACAAACCCAGACAAGGAATACACAACCTAGCAGAGACAGGCCTGGACAGTTAGGCAAGAAAATACCTACTTTCTAAAAGTGGTATTTTCAAAAACAGAATATTAAAACCAACTTTACTAAAAGATGTATTTTATTATTCTGAGTTCAGGCATACTAAATTTTAATGTCTACCATGTTCCCTGAGTCAGTTAGGATTATAAGAATGTTATAATCTAACTGCCCATTCTAGCCTATGGAGAACAGGTAGCCTTCTATAGTGCAAAACGAAAATGGCTGTAATTCACTATTAGGACATGCTACACACATCAGAGCATGTCCTACTTTATACTTACAATGCACCCTGTCCTTGGGCCTACCATAGGGGTTTCTTATATGAAGCAAAGGAAAGGTTTAGGGATTGGCAAGTGGGTGCACTTGCCACATTGACATGACAGTACTAGACTGCACATAGGCCTTGCAATGGTCCAATTGTTACTGGTACCCTTACTGCTTCCATGCCTTTAGTTAACTGCTGTATTAATTCTTCTTTTGATCAAATGTATTCTGCATTTGGTATATCCCCATATCCTTCTGTTCCCATTACATTTCTTGAGATTCTATTTCCCTGAACTGGAGTTTCGGCATAATTTCTACTTTCTCCAGATGTACTCGAATTAGTTCTTGTTTCTATTCTCTCAGGACATTTTGCATTATTCTGATTTAATCTAGGTGGAGTCTCATCATTACTTTCCCTAGGAGGAGCACTTGGAGGAGTTCCTTGAGGAATTATTGGGGAAGACCATGAACCAACTGGTTGATAAGGTGGCGGTTTCGATTTTGTAATGTATATCTCTTCTAAAACCGAATCTTCTAATTCACTATCTTCACCAATATTATTTTTCTTTTCAGTACTCTTTTGACTAGATTCTTCACTAAATCTTGCCCGGGTACATACCATCACACATATCCATACGTCTCCAACGACGCTTTCTGTCTTCATGAGTTTCTCTATTAATGTCTAATCTAGTGCCTCTTACTACACCTCTGCTTTCTCGTTCTAATTCTATCATCTCATCTTACCATTCAACTTAAGCCTCAAATTGTGTAGGTCTAGGTTTTGGTACAAGAGTCATCATTTTTTCTCTCAAGTTTTTCAACACCTTAATGTTAAATGACCCATCTTCCGGCCAAGCCAATACACCATCATTTTTGGTATATTTCATCCAATTCTCCATCCAAAGGCAAGTATGATAACCATATTCACCTAACATATAAGCTGCAGGTGTTTTGTACTTACGAAGTAATCTTCCACCTCGCGTTTCAATTTTCTTGTCACTTTTAAATACATTTTTCATTTTCTGAAACCATGAAAGCTTCTTTTCCTCTCTCCTGTGATAATAATCCATATTTTTAAACAATTCCGCTTACTTAGAAAAGATCGTAAATATTTCCTTGTTGTTCCGCTACACTAGCCAATCCGTGCGCGAAACTCACCAACAAGCCAATCATGTTAAGTCACGTCACTACTCTGTTCAGCCAATAGAATTACTGAATTTCAGCTGCAAGCCTACCCAGTCACATGAGCCAATCAGTGCACGAATACTGTGACGTATGTTAGCCAATCACAGCGTGAACCCTGTGACGTATGCTGCCGCTGCAGCTTTGCTGTCCTCGCTCTGCTCTGACACTGACACCTCCTTTACAAAATATTTTCACAGCGCCATTTTTAAACAAAACTTTTAATAGAATTCAGTTAGTAACTCCACAAAAACAAACCATTTGTCTGTTTCGCTAAAATAAAGCGATAGCTTTCTCAATCATTCAAGTATCCTTTCGCATGAAATAGACAATGCTATTTTCACAAGATTTTTAAATTTGTTGATAAAACAAGTAGCCTTGCCCTACCCTTCTAACACACACAATCATACAGAAAGAATCCCTAAACATTCATACATGAAATTTTGGTAGGACTTTAACCCGCCAATAAAAATCCTCACTTGCTAGTAAGAATAGACGACGCTTCCTTACCCTTCACTCAAGCTTGGATAAATTCTATTACTCTTTTCACAGTGAGTTTTAAAACAGGACAGGTGTCCTTATACTCAAAAGCTACAATTTCATAGACAATCCTCACTATACATTCTTCCTAACACACCTAAGATCCCTAAACTTGTGCTGTACGTCCACAACACTTGTGATGTATGACAATACCACTATTTTGAAACAGAATAAATGCACTGTGTAACTTCACCTGTCACACTACTCTTGCCGGTACAACTAGGAATTTTACACACTGCTGGAAAAAACCTTTCGACTACATATAACAACTAAACAAACTTAACAAGTTTTAGACATGTATCCTATGTAATTATCATGTAACATGTCAGTTACCATAGTAACCGTAACTCTGCTACCAAGTAATTGATCCAGCGCTCCTAATGAAAAACTGTCTCACAAACGCTACTCATCTCCACAATACTCACCATTAATCATGAATCACTACCAAGGCCCATAAACTTACGAGACAATTTTTGAGCAAACTGAATCATGTGACCTAACTAATCAGAACTATTCACAAACTATATACACATTTATTTACAACTGCAGTTTATCATTTCTTACCATGGTTTTAAAACATATGTCATTTAATTAAGTCACAAAGGCGAATGGATCAACTAATGATAACTAGACCATGAATAAACAAGACCAGCTTGTCATTTCAAAATTTAATTTTTATTCAAAGAAAGAGCATTTTTAATCCAAATCTTTATTTTACTAGCAAAGTGAAGGCATTATTTTTATTAAGGAAATGACTTATTAGTCTGACATTTTTAAGATAAATCAGTTAGCATGAATTAAAACGAAATATAAGTTTCCATTCCCTAACTCCCTGTCTAAAACTGACTTCACCTAAAGAATAATCTCAAAAGACTGCTGTCCTTACGTGCGCCGAAAAGAGTCCAACAGCACGTCACGCCTTCAGGAATCGAGAAACAAGAAGAGATTCCCTCCTCCCCATGGGTCAGGTTTTATATCTTTCTAACTAGCTAAAGTAACTACATTTTGCATTCTTCTCCATAAATCCAAACTTGTCATTGGCTGAGCCGTGTCAGTCCACCAGTATGTCATAACCATCTCCAAACCGAGAACGGGCTTTTCTTTAACCCTATTGTCCTGTGCTTTCGTGTCATTCCGCTTCCTTGTAAAAGTATCTTTTACTCGAGCTACAGTTCATGACTTCCTTGCCTTGGCAATCTTGCCGCTTCCTGTCCTTGGACATTCTCTCCATGAGCACATTAAGCACAACTTATTCAACAGTATTTTTCTGACAAAATTGTCGACGTGGTAAAACTTTCCACTGTGCAAGGCTCCTTTCTGGACAGGATTCGAAAACGCCATCTTTTGTAGGCCTAAGGCCTCTCACGGTAACTAGTATTTAAACAAACACAAAACAGTAATTAATTAGAGAATTGAGACCCATTCTGTTACCCACCCCCTTTTGCTAATTATTAAAAACCCATTACACTATGTTACCTAGCCAAGCACACAAAGCAGCATTTATATTAACCTTCTTCTTTTAGACCATAAGGATTCTCCACGAGCTTTTGCCACAGAAAAGACATACAATACGATAAGCACACCAATAGGCACATGCCATTAATTAATCAGCTTGTATCAAACAAGGGCTCCCTGTATACGCAAAATAGAAACATGCACCCCTAGGTCAGGGAAAATACACAGTGGAAAAAACAACCTAGGCGGAAGTCTTAAATTGCCTACACAATGGTCACAGGACAAAAAATTTAGAAAAGGACAGTTTCCAAAACAAAAATTAAAACTTTTTTTATATACTGAGTAAATTTATTATTAAATGAGACAATATAAAAATACATATATCAAGTAGCAGAATAAAAATACATTTCGAAAGTATAAATCACAATAAAAAACACATATATTGATTCCTTTCACAAGTTTGAAAAAAGGGTGGTGTATCAAGTTGTGTGTCGACGCGTTTCGGCGGCCAGCGCCTTTCTCAAGACAGAAGACAACTTTCTACAATTTTAAACGGTTTGTGAAACCAGAATGTGTACACTCTATTCAGATTGTTGGGCGATTAGAGGATTCACGTAGCATTGGCGATGGAATTTCTAATCTCAACAGTTATTTAATTCTTATATTCAGCTGATGTCGAATTATGTTTCATTCTTTGATTCAAGACTTGGTTATTGAATAAGCCTGTTATTAAACACAATATTGTATCGCCTCCACGGGATATGACAAGTAAAAAGTGGCTGTAAGGTTTAGAGACTGCACCTGATTATATAAATCTCTATTGATTTATTCTTTAGATAGCGGCTTGTGAATACTTTTGGAGTCGATTTGATTGAAATTGGATACCAAATTATTCAGCTCACAGTCTTGCGTGAAAAATCAGCACTAGACTTCTGAACAGAATTGTTCTCGGTTTGCTTCTGAGACGTTGCCTCGATATTGACAAACGCCGAGGGAGTAAGTAACAAGGATTCACTGGCAGTCTCTTAGATTGTAGCGCGTGGAGGCGATCATCTGTTACAACCGTGTTTTCTGTTCAGAAGTCTAGTGCTGATTTTTCACGCAAGACTGTGAGCTGAATAATTTGGTATCCAATTTCAATCAAATCGACTCCAAAAGTATTTACCAGCCGCTATCTAAAGAATAAATCAATGGAGATTTATATAATCAGGTGCTGTCTCTAAACCTTACAGCCACCTTTTACTTGTCATATCCCGTGGAGGCGATACAATATTGTGTTTAATAACAGGCTTATTCAATAACCAAGTCTTGAATCAAAGAATGAAACATAATTCGACATCAGCTGAATATAAGAATTAAATTACTGTTGAGATTAGAAATTCCATCGCCAATGCTACGTGAATCCTCTAATCGCCCAACGATCTGAATAGAGTGTACACATTCTGGTTTCACAAACCGTTTCAAATTGTAGAAAGTTGTCTTCTGTCTTGAGAAAGGCGCTGGCCGCCGAAACGCGTCGACACACAACTTGATACACCACCCTTTTTTCAAACTTGTGAAAGGAATCAATATATGTGTTTTTTATTGTGATTTATACTTTCGAAATGTATTTTTATTCTGCTACTTGATATATGTATTTTTATATTGTCTCATTTAATAATAAATTTACTCAGTATATAAAAAAAGTTTTAATTTTTGTTTTGGAAACTGTCCTTTTCTAAATTTTTTGTCCTGTGACCATTGTGTAGGCAATTTAAGACTTCCTCCTAGGTTGTTTTTTCCACTGTGATTAATTAATCAGCCTTAATTAATCAGCCGCATTGAATACGGATGAAGACAATAGACAAGGTTAGTTTATTATTTTCACACATACTTGCAATTGCAACATAGAGCATAACAATTTGTCCCACATGTTTTTCTGTATGTATGCATTTTTAAAATTAAGTTGATTAATCATTTCAACACATGCTTATTAATACGATTACATTTGTTATGGAAGTTTAACTTAGCGAGTTTGAACAAAATCTCATTCATCTGCTCGCTCCATCACATGGCAGTACTAGACTGCACACAGGCCTTGCAATGGCAGGGCTGAGACACACTTCTGTGGGTGGCACAACCAGTGCTGCAAGCCCACCACCAGCATTTGATTTACAAACCCTGGGCAGACATGGTGCACTATAATAGGGGCAGACAAGTAAATCAAATAACCTAATCATGGAATCACCAATTAGTACATTAATTTAACATAGAGAGCACTTGCACTGTGGCACTGAATAGCAGTGGCACAGTGCCCAAAGCATAAAACCAGCAAAAACATATCAAAACAGAGGAGGCAATCAGTAAAAATGGAAGGGAGACTCATGCCAATTATGCCAGGTCTAACAACTAATATGAATGCACTTATGGAGCTGTAAGAAATACTGTTTCTTCATGAAAGGACATAATGCTGAGCAAGTTTCCTAATTTGCTGCACAGCATTTTGCACATGAAAATGAATATAAAGTGCAGCGCCACACACAAATTTACAGATCAAGAATTTCTTGCAGTGCAGCCATCATGGATTATAACATTCATAGAGCAACATAAATGCATCATTTGAAATCGCTGTCAAGCTGCACATTGTAGCATATATAGCTCCAGGCAGATTAGAGGTGCTCTACATTGGGACATCTGCCTTAAAACATGGGACATCCCGTTTGCCCACCTTTCCCCCTTCTCATTTAAAGTCTGAGGAACCAAGATGCCTCAGATTGTGGCACCGCCTACCGCTATAAAGGGAAGGCCAATCAGGTCGCCATGACACTGCCAGAAATAGTTTTGAACCAGCTGTCTCATTTAGAGTCACTGGACTCCATCATTGTTGGCAGAAGAGGCGTAGTGTGGGTTGCCAGCACCCAGGGCAAGACAAGTATTGCGTGGCACAATTTATGCCCGCCCCCTTTTTGCACCCCTAAGAATTTCTCACCCAGGGCAACTGCCCCGGTGGCCCTGCCACTGGTTGGTGGTTCTACTTCTGTCCAAAAATAACCATGTAATCCATGGATATTTTGCCAGGAAATCATTAAAATGTATTTGACAATTTAGAAAAACTTCAAGCACTCAGGCTGCATGCTCTATTTCTTTTTTTAGTTACTGGAAATATAACAACGCTTTGGGGGTACATTTTACAACTCCCATGTTGCAATGCACCCTTCAAAATGCCAGGAATTCGCTGTGAAGATTCCCCCCACTACACCTCACCGAGGGTTCGTGATGGCGTGTAGGAAAGTAATATTTGCTGGAAAAGCCTATCATGGAGTGTCTGACCCAGCGTAAGTGTGACAACAGTGTTACTATGCCGCAACAGCAAGTTACCTGGTTATCTGCCAACATCTAATTTAATGAGCCCTCTCATCAAACAAGAAAATTCAACTATTTAGCCTAACATAGAATTCTTTGCTTTCAGAAAGGTTATGGCGACAAATATTCAATGAAAAATTTTTGAAATTGTGTAAAAAACTAACAGATATGTTTTAATAATTTTTGATAATTATTTTATGCAAATCTATTAATTCATCATATTGGGTATTAATCATTAATACCCAATATTGTTTTTGCTTTGTGAAAAAACAATACAATTAAACGGTCTTTCCACAGCAAGACATACTTTCAGATGTGATAGAGCTTTTGCAATCTGGCCTATTTGCATGCTGTTTAACTTCCAGCCACGTTTTTATTTTAATGCAATGAATAGAAAACACAAACAATATGTTTCCTCTCCGACTGGGCTACTTTGTTTTCTGACAGCTGCCATATTACATCTAAGGCAAAACACTGGCTCAAATCCACACCTAAAATCCATACCAGAGAAGAGAAGAAATAATTTGATGAGCTCTATTTAGTTTGAACATTCCATTACAGATTAGGGGGAGGTCTGTATTTACAAAGAAAAAGTGCAGATGTGGTGAAAGCTTGAAAGTTAGAGATTCATCACCATCTTCAACACTGAGTTGAAGAGAATGAGCCTTTAAATAAATACAATGTTATGTTTCTAGCCTATTCTATTAATGACATATTTACTTGTATTCACTTCCTACAGTGTACTTAGTTGTGGAACAATACTTTAATTTCTCGTGTTATTGATCAGTTTAATTTTGCACATTTGTAAGTATTTATTTATAACACGTTTTATGGAATTAACAGTTACAATGACACAGTCATTGCATCGCAGCAGAAGTAATGTATGATATATGATAAAGTACTAGCACTGTAATCAGGTAACAATACTTCATTTGGCTCACAAACCTTTCTCTGCTACACCTTTTTACTCCACCCTGCTAACTCTACAGAGTAATGATGAATAATAAAAGACCTTGTCGAAAATGTACTATCAGAAAAATTATAAGAAATAGGGGGGAACTGCTGAAAAATGAGCCAGATTTCAAGGGTTTATTTGCAGGTGAACCTTTATTCGCATACACCCGCAGTAGCAACATTAAGGAAATGCTGACAACGACAAACAAAGTCGAACTGGAACAATTCGCAGGAATGCGTAAATGCTATAATTGTGTCAACTGCAACAATGGGATTACAGGAAACATTATTAATCATCTGCACTCTGGGAAACCTATAACACTCAGGTACAACGGTGACTGCAACACTTCTAATGCCATTTATACCATCAAATGTCAGTGCGGGCTACTATATGTAGGGAAAACTTCACGAAAGATCAAAGTGAGGATAGCAGAACATAAAAGCACTATACGCACCAAAAGAACTAAATCACACTTCGCATTACATTGGGCGGAACGTCAACACACCAACACGCAGTTAAAATTCATGATTTTAGAAGCAGTGCCACTCAAATCGGGGTTTGACAACAACAAGGCATTAGCTCAAAGAAAAGTATGGTGGACACAATTTTTACAGACCCTCACACCAAGGGTCCGAATGACAGGATTGAAATATTGTGTATTCTGTAAATAATGTTCACGTCAAATCTTGTTCAGCTTAGTTGCTCACTTTGTGTATTGGATAGGGACAGTGCACACAATCTTTTTATAAGCAACTCTGTTGCTAGAGTAATATGCTGTGTCATGCACTCTACACACCTCAGTAGTGGATTGTCGTGTTTTGTTGAACTATAGACTGTAAATATGCAATTGCTTAAGTCACACGGGGCATCACAAATTTATTATTATTTATTTATTCATTCATTTTCACATTTCATTTCTCTCATCGGTTTTCTGCTTTCACTGTTATCATTTTCTGGGACAATCAATGTGATATCCATGTTGGTCAGCGTTTTTCGGGACAATTATTTTAACTTTGTGTCAGTCATTCAGAAACAAGTTGAGAGTGTGCTTTCATATGCATCTATACAGTGGTACAATGAAGCACTTTTGTGCTAACTATATATTTGCTATTTGTCGATTTACCTTCAACACACTTTGCTTTCTCACTTTGCAGTCGAGTAGTCTTCTTTCTATATCCATGGTCTAATCAGGTGCGAGTCACGAGCGTTTGAAATAGAAGTAGCAGTGTGGTAACTTCTAGCAAGACTGACTTTTGTGGAAACGGAGAACAGTTGTAGTTACACAGAAGACTTTCTCTGGTGAGTCGGCAGTCTGCAGACAAGCAGTTATTGAGCACAGCGTGTTAGCGTCTCGGGAATTGAGCAACCTACACATGTTTGTATTGCAGATCACTGTTGCAGCAGCATTCTAAACAGCGTTCATGCGGTCTTATGAGTCGTATCGCAACAACAGTAGGAGTGTTGGTTTATGGTGACTGACAACGTGGGAGGCGTTTTTTTCATGGTCATCTAGAAACAGTTCAGGTAACAGTGGTCTATGTATAGCCATCTTTGTAGGTTTCCATGCAGTTCAGGTGAAAGGTATTAATTTGAGGTATGTTATCGCCATACAGAGGAATTTCTGGACACAGAGTCGTTTTCTGAGAGAGCAGAGAGGCATCAGGTGTTTTATGTTAAGTAAGTTGAGAGCTCATGTAGAGAGAGAACGCACTCTTATTACAGTGTTTCTTTTTAAAGATTTGAGACAGTCTCGCATTGCTGAAGTTGGTCTCCAAAATTTTCACAGCCAAGAGCCATAGAGTAAGTTGTTTTCTTGAGTAGGATTGAGTATTCATGCATGCAGTATGGCTGGTAAATCACCTAACTATATGCATATAAGGAATTTATTGATAAACCATGGTCGTTGAAGATGAACCATATATTTCTTGTTAACATGATCAGTTTTCTTCTTACCATTCATTATTGTTTTTTTCCCTAACAGTGGCCCCTGAAGAAGAGATTACCGTAATCCCGAAATGCATTGGGCATGGCTGTAATTTTTTAATGCCAAAATGAGGGATCTTTTTCTGTTCAAATATATTGATTATGTGAAATGCAGAAGTTTCATGTTCATTATGCAAAGTATTTACATATTTGCACATTGATGGATTTTTGTGTTAACCAAAAGATAAAGATGATATAGATGCAATCAGTACAAAATCTAATGTTTTGATTTTTGATTGTAAATTTGAATCATAGTTTGAAATTGTGAGAAATTATTATACATTAACATATGCTGTGCATCTAGTATACTGGTGTTTTTACATCAAAGATAGTTTTTGAGTATTAGACTGGCTGCCTTTCACTGGTTTGCACACACTCATTTGTTTAAATTGAGTACATTAATTAAGTGATATTTGGGTACATGTGGGAGTGCGTAGACTTCTTCACTTATGAGACGTAGCATTTGGACACATTTCCAGGTCTACCACTAATGGTAAATCTGGGAATGTGCCAAAATCCAAGGGTGGATGCATGGGAACACCCACGCTGCACCCATGGAATGCCTCCCTGCTGCAGAGTAACGCAAGGCAGAAATTTGCACTACCTTGCACTATTCTAGATTTATCAAGCCACGCAGCGTCATGCTAGGTGGCCTTGTGTCATTTGATAAATCTAATTTGGGTTTTGCGTCGCCTTTGTGCCCTCAATCGGTGTTGCAAGGATGATGCAAAACTTTGATAGATATGGACTCTAGTGTGCACTGATCCCGAGAATGCGGAAATCCGTACGCGTCCCAGAATGATTCAAGATTAACTCAGCAAAAGAAGAGGCCCGCCCCAAAAGAATTGTTTCTAAACCAAAACAAACCAAGAAGAGTGGAGGCGATGCGACGCCTTCGCCCATGAGCATTTGTAGGACTATTGGCAGTCCAAGAGATCGGCTTGTTGAAGAAACATTAATATGCTAATGTTGGTATTCGCTAAATGGGAAGAGCTATATTAAGTGAAGCTGTGTGGTCCTGATGGGAACTCCACAATTGGAAGGAGTTCAAAACGCGTAGACCCGTTTGTGTTTTGCCATAAGAGTTTCAAACAAAGTCTAAGTTGTTGGACCTAGAACATTTGTGTTAGAATATTGTATTCTATGGCTTGCATTTAAAAAGTTTAATCAAATCAAATATAAACTTTATTCGGATTATTACGATCCATAAAAGCATTACAATTACAATTAAAGAATCTTCAATGAGATCTGAGTTACCAATTAATTAAAGAAATAACAGCAAAAAGGAATTACAGTACTATTATAATTTAGAGGTTTTTCCGATGTCTATATATACATTTCAGAAAATTAAGGACATGGTAACATGTGGCTTCGGTGTCCATAAGCTGCAAACTCAACATGGCTGCTCTGCATTGTCTAAGACCCCAAGATTTTAAGAGGGTCAGTAGCCAGAGTTTGCGGTGTTCCTGATAAAATTTACAGAACAGAACTGTGTGAATAGTGGATTGAGCTGATGTCCCATCACATGGACATGGGGGTAAATTTAAATCCCAAACATTTGGTGTTGGGAAGACCACCAGTTTGTGAAATATGTTCAGTCTGAATCTTATCAGGAGAAATCGTTCAAAGGTACCAAGGTCAAGATTTAAATAAGGCTGCATTGAAAGGGTAGATTGGACCAGCACAGCATGCTGCACCGACTTTTTTCCAGCTTCTGCCTGAAGTCTCAAATTTGTCAAATGATCCAACGCTCGCTTTTTTAGGTTATCGTTTGCGAGTTCTCCAATTTTGTCGGGATTAAGATAATATTTTTCCATTCCAAGGTCGCTAAGAAAGGTCCGAATATAGGCCAGCCATTTGATTTTTAAGACGTAGTCCAGAGACATTGCATCCGCCAGTATTGTTTTTGTGAGGTCGTTTTTATCTGACGCCCAAATACGTCGCCAAAGTAGAAGTGGTTGGATTTTGGCAAGATCTTCAATATATGGTGCCCCTAATTCCAGGTGGCAGGCGTAAACGGAGGAAGTTTTGGGGGCAGATAGGATGAATCTAAAAAACTTATTTTCTGCGATTTGCAGAGAAGTGACGTCCGTGTGTCCCCATAGTCCTGCTCCATATAAGGCTGTAGATTGGCACTTGGCTTTGTATATGGTTAACAGTTCCCTGGGTGGACGTTTTCCTAATTTTTGAGAAAACGACACCAATGCGGCTAGTGCTCTTTTAAAACAATGTTTTCTGGCTTCTACTGCTGGTTTCCAGGAGAGTTTATTGTCTATCATGACCCCCAAATAACAGTATTCGTTTGTTGAGTCAATTTTTTGGCTGTCGAGGTAGATGGATTTTTGGTGTTTTTTTCCGACCCCCGCCTTCATTACGAAAGTCTTTTTCACATTTATATGGAGGTCAAGAGTTCTCATAAACTGGGAATATCTGTTAAGGGACCTTTGGAGTTCACGGGGAGTTTGTGCGAGGAGGACGGCGTCATCCGCATACAGCAGGGCGGGGATCGGGCGATGTTTGGCCAAAGGGAGGTCACGGGCACCCTTTAATAGCTCGACCTCCAAGTTGTTGGTATAGAGGGAGAAAAGGAAGGGTGCCAGGACACATCCCTGTCTGACCCCACGCTCTACTGTGAAGGACGCCGTCAGTTCTCCCTTTGTCCCGTAGCGAACTCTTGCGGATGGGTTGGAATAGAGTTCCCTTAGAAAGTTCAGGAGTGGTTGGTCTACCCCCATCTGTGCTAAAAGGGACCACAATTTTGTGTGGGAGACGCAGTCGAAAGCCGCGGACAGATCTACGTAGGTCATATAAAGTTTTGCTTTCTTTGCATGCACATATTTTCCGAAGATTATTGATAAGTTTAGAGCTTGTTCCACAGTGCCTAATCCTTTTCTGAATCCGAATTGAAGGTCGGATAGGATGCCTCTTTCCTCCGCCCAGTCCTGAAGTCTTTCTAATATCACTCTTCCTGCTATTTTCCCCAGTGAGTCCAGCAGGGAAATTGGGCGATAGCAGGCGGGGTCCATACGATTACCCTTTTTAAAAATTGGCACCATGATGGACCTAGACCAAGACTCTAAAATTCCTACTTTTGCCGTAGCGCTGCAGACCCTTGTTAAAATTGGTGCCCAAAGATCTGTTTGGTGTTTAAAAAGGTCTGCCGGGACACCATCCGGCCCTGGAGCTTTCCCTTTTTTGGTAGAGTTCAATGCCGCAAGAATTTCAGGAATTTCGAAATTTATATCTATTGGGTATGGTGGGAAAATTTTTTCCTCTTCTTCCAGCTCTTGGTCATAGATTGGTTTTTGGAAGATACTAGTGAAATGTGATACCCAAGTTGCAGCATCTATGGCGGCTTCGATTTTTGGGCAAGTGTCATCCGCCAAAAAAGGAGTTCTTATAATTCTCCAGAAGGCTGTAGAGTTTTTTTCCTGGGCACTGGTGTGGAGTTCGTGCCATAGCGCTTGCTTCAGTTCCTCTTTCCTCTTTTTCCTTGTTTTTTGGTATTCACTCCTGAGAGTGGCTATTGTTCTGGAATCCCTTTCGTTTTTATTTAAGGCTAGCTTTAGTTTTGTGTGAGCCTTAGTGCACTCTTGATTGAACCAGCCAGTAGGCCGGGATAAGTCAGGTTTTTGTTTTCTTGTAAGTAGCACCTTGGTTTTTTCCATAATTTGGGCGAAGTTAGTTAAAAGCTCCTTGTCATTAGTAGCTATATCCAAACAGATTTCAATTTGGGGGTAGACTGATCTTATTAGCTCTTTAGTGAGTTCCTCTGGATTTATCCTCTCCCACTTTATGGTGTACCCATTTATTTTATCCACGTTGATATTTTCCTGAGTCAATACATTGGCTATTATTACTGGAGAGCATTTTTGATAAGTTAGTAAGACTTCCAGAGTTAGTATTGCATGGTCACTTTGAGAATTTGGTAGTACTTCAAAGTTCTTTACTCTTGATTGTAAGGAAGCTGATATGATTATAAAGTCTACCGTAGTTTGGTAGCCTCTTCCTATATAGGTAGGTGCAAGTGAGTTTTCCCCATAGTCCAAGGTGTTTACTATCTGGAGATCCAGGTCGGATAGGAGATCATTCATTTGCCTTCCCATTTTGTTGTGCGAGAAATGGGTAAGTAAGAGGCCGTCTTCTGTCACCATGCCTGGGCATTTTCTTTTTAGTTGGGTACAGGCGTGAAGATTGAAGTCGCCTGCCCATACTATAGTTGCCGGGCCTCCTTCTCCTTGCTGCGTTCTGAAGGTAGTTAGTGTTTCATGGAGGTGGGCCAAAACTCTCTCAAAGTCTGATTCATCCAGGTTGTTATAGAAATTGATAATAATCATCGACTCTCTTTTCTGGAAATAAAGACCAAGGATCTGCAAATTTGGTGCCAGTTCGATAACCTTTGTTTTAACGTTTTGGATAGTATTAGCTATGTAAATACACAGGCCTCCCTTTGGTCTGCCTGTGTGTCCCGACTGCGCGAGAGACGAGTACGTCTTGTACCCCTGCAGGTGATATTCTTGTAGTGACCATGTCTCCTGTATACATAATACTTGATGGTTAAGCGAGTGGTACAGGATTGTCCCATCCTCTATTTTTGTCCTTAATCCAGCGATGTTCCACGAGATCAAACTCAGGATTGTTAGGCAGTCCCTTGAGCTTTTTGTTCTTTTTGATTCATTTGGTTTATCAGGAGCAGGTGGAATCTCTAGGGCTGGAGGAACTGATGGGGATTCAGTGGGTTCCAAACGGTCTGTATGATTTTGGGAGTATTCCTGAGGTTGTGGTAGTCAATCAACGTACTCCAGGGGACTATATCTGTTTGCTAGTTGGGGGCCATTCCAACTATCCCAACGTGTAGGGTCGTTGTGCTTTGTCCGATGATCCTGTCCACTCCATTCGTTCCTATCCCTGCCTTGATGGTTTGGGCCTAGTGGATTGAATGGGGGAAACCATCCTTGACGCGGCTGTTGCCATTGGTGGGTGTTATAGTGCGTAAATTGCTGAGGTTGCCACCATTGTTGTGTGGTTTGGTGTGGATATTGAGGTGGGTTTGCGGAAGGTTGGGTAACAAGATGTGTGGGTTGGGGAAATAAGGCAGGTGGTTGCCACTGGAAAGCTGGATGCTGTAAATTGTTCAAGGAGCTTGGCCTATCCTGGTAGCGTTGGGGATGGTATGTGTTGTATTCAGAAGGATTTATAGGGCCGGTGTTTGGTGGGTGTACATACAAGGGAAAGTTTTGCCTAGAGGATGGGGGTAGGAAGTAAGACAAGGGAAGGGGATTTATTTGTGTGGCAGGTCCTCTGTTCGGCGAATTGCAAATGTAGTTTGCTGCACCTATCTCCCTGAATTTGATACTGATGACGTCCCCCGCTATTGCCTTCGTGCTTCTACCAACCCAGTCTCCTCTACGTGCGGAGAAGATGTCGCCCCTAATGTGGGCAGGTAGTGGTCTATGGAGTTGGAGCCACTGGGCACATTTGTTCCTCAGCTCTGCGAAGGTTTCTCTTACACCCTCCTTCAGTGGGGGAACTGCTGTTAATACCACCACGAAGGGAGAAGCTTCCGGGGGTAAGTTTATTATTTTTGGCCGAGGTTGCTTGGTCTTCAGATCTGATGGTTTTTCTTGGGAGGGGGTCTCTGCTGGAATGGTGGAGTTTCCTTTCGTTTGTCTATTATTTGTGTTTGATTGACCTTCTGGACCTGTTTGTATGGCAGAGGAAGGATCTACCGCCTCCGGGGTGTTTTGGGGGGCATCCAGATTGCTCCCTTTTTTGGGTAATGAATGTGTTACTGCCGCTTTTTTGGATTGTGAGGTATTAGACTTGTCTATTATGCCTATTGTTTGTTTGGTGCTGGATGGTTTTTTTTGGAGTATTTCCTTTGCTCCCTGCGTTGGGGCGGGACCATTCCTACTTGATTTACAACTACATTTGGCGTTGATTAAAGACGTGAGTCTGTCCAGCTTTGATATGAGTGGTTTAATCTGCGCTGTGATTTTGGCCTCAAGGTCGGATTTTAAATCCATAACCATGTTTTCCACCCAACAGGGGATGCCTGCCGAGGAATTTGGGGTAGGTGTGATCAAATTATGGTTCTTTATTTTTGTCTTTGGTTTTTCCTTGATGATTGGCATTGCCTTGGGGTGGGTGGAGATATTTTCCCTTATTATTGTTGTTTCTAGGGTCATTACTGGATCAGGTGGTAAAGGGTTGCTGATGGCACTCTGGTCTGATTTCTCAACCGGTGATTGGCAGGCTTCTAAGTCTGGGGTTGCGTCGAGGTCGACGTATGATTGATCAGAGTCCGATTGGGTTACGGATAAATCTACGGAATTTGGAACAGTCAACGTAGGAGCTATGGTTAGTGGCAATGGCAAGGAGCAGTTATTAGCCGCCTGGTGAACGGGGGAATTTGCGGTGGCAAGTGAACCGAGCGAAGATCGTTTTGCCTGCATAAGGTCCAAAGAGACTCTTTTCTCCAGTAGGATGATGCTTTTGTCAATGGTGTCATTGACCCTGGATATGAAAAGGTCTATGGGGCCGGTCACTTGCGTCACCAGAGTCGCTTTCTTCGACGCACTTCTTGTTTTGGGACGCATCCTGAGTCCCAATAATGTGCGTTAGTTTTCGTGGGGGGCTAGGGGATCGACGTGGAGTTCAGGGTGACAGGGTGACAGGGCCGTGGCCGTCCTCTGCCGTCCTCGAACGGCCTCAAACGGCCCTGTCTTTACCCTGTCTTCGCCCGAGCTGCGTCCCGCGCTGCGGGAGAGAGATGTTGTTAAGTAGGAGGCGTAAAGGGCGGGGGGCGGGCCAGCAGGGAGAGCGGACCGGAAGCTCTTCCTTGGTCTTGCAGGGACTTCTGGGAAATGAAGTCCCCGCACGCTCGCAGCCCCGCTGGTCCCTCGCGCCCCTTACCGCCTTGCTGTCTTGCTGCCGGTGTCCTCGCCTCAGTTCTTCAGGATGCTGCCTCTACCAACACCCACCGGCGAAGCGGCACCCGCGGAGCGGGTGCGGCGAGAGGTGGGCTGGGAGGCTGATGCGCTGTTTGGCTGGTGCGTGACCGCTAGAGTGGAGCTTTCCGCTTGAGTGCAGAGTAGGTAGGTGTCCCACGAGGTGGAGGGAGAGGGACGCTTTTAGCGGACTTGGATGGGCGGGGGGCGGGCCAGCAGGGAGAGCGGACCGGAAGCTCTTCCTTGGTCTTGCAGGGACTTCTGGGAAATGAAGTCCCCGCACGCTCGCAGCCCCGCTGGTCCCTCGCGCCCCTTACCGCCTTGCTGTCTTGCTGCCGGTGTCCTCGCCTCAGTTCTTCAGGATGCTGCCTCTACCAACACCCACCGGCGAAGCGGCACCCGCGGAGCGGGTGCCGCGAGAGGTGGGCTGGGAGGCTGATGCGCTGTTTGGCTGGTGCGTGACCGCTAGAGTGGAGCTTTCCGCTTGAGTGCAGAGTAGGTAGGTGTCCCACGAGGTGGAGGGAGAGGGACGCTTTTAGCGGACTTGGATGGGCGGGGGGCGGGCCAGCAGGGAGAGCGGACCGGAAGCTCTTCCTTGGTCTTGCAGGGACTTCTGGGAAATGAAGTCCCCGCACGCTCGCAGCCCCGCTGGTCCCTCGCGCCCCTTACCGCCTTGCTGTCTTGCTGCCGGTGTCCTCGCCTCAGTTCTTCAGGATGCTGCCTCTACCAACACCCACCGGCGAAGCGGCACCCGCGGAGCGGGTGCGGCGAGAGGTGGGCTGGGAGGCTGATGCGCTGTTTGGCTGGTGCGTGACCGCTAGAGTGGAGCTTTCCGCTTGAGTGCAGAGTAGGTAGGTGTCCCACGAGGTGGAGGGAGAGGGACGCTTTTAGCGGACTTGGATGGGCGGGGGGCGGGCCAGCAGGGAGAGCGGACCGGAAGCTCTTCCTTGGTCTTGCAGGGACTTCTGGGAAATGAAGTCCCCGCACGCTCGCAGCCCCGCTGGTCCCTCGCGCCCCTTACCGCCTTGCTGTCTTGCTGCCGGTGTCCTCGCCTCAGTTCTTCAGGATGCTGCCTCTACCAACACCCACCGGCGAAGCGGCACCCGCGGAGCGGGTGCGGCGAGAGGTGGGCTGGGAGGCTGATGCGCTGTTTGGCTGGTGCGTGACCGCTAGAGTGGAGCTTTCCGCTTGAGTGCAGAGTAGGTAGGTGTCCCACGAGGTGGAGGGAGAGGGACGCTTTTAGCGGACTTGGATGGGCGGGGGGCGGGCCAGCAGGGAGAGCGGACCGGAAGCTCTTCCTTGGTCTTGCAGGGACTTCTGGGAAATGAAGTCCCCGCACGCTCGCAGCCCCGCTGGTCCCTCGCGCCCCTTACCGCCTTGCTGTCTTGCTGCCGGTGTCCTCGCCTCAGTTCTTCAGGATGCTGCCTCTACCAACACCCACCGGCGAAGCGGCACCCGCGAAGCGGGTGCGGCGAGAGGTGGGCTGGGAGGCTGATGCGCTGTTTGGCTGGTGCGTGACCGCTAGAGTGGAGCTTTCCGCTTGAGTGCAGAGTAGGTAGGTTAAAAAAGTTTAAAAGAAGTTTCTAAAAAGGAAATTTAAGTATATAGGGTGAATGCTGGTGGTGTAGTGATTGAATGGGAATATAGTATGAAGAGAATGTGAGATTGGAAACGGAAGAATGTTGAATGTATGAGGAAGATTTTATGAAGTAAGATTTTGTTAAGGTGCAATGTGTAAAGATTTAATGATTTGCAGTAATGTATAATTTTGATATGTAAAAAAAGCAAATAAAGAAAAAGATTGATTAGAGACTGAAAAAGTAGTCTATGGCACTTGTTGTTGGATTCTCAATATGGCGTTTCTAAAGCAAGGGAGTATGAATAAGGTAGCCGTATTGGCATGTGTTTAGTTATTTATTGATTCAAGGCTTGGCCTTACTGTGGGAGCCTAAACTCAGTGGTGTTATTAGTTCACTTTCTACCCAGAGAGCACACGCACTTAAGCTCTGATTAGCAGTGGTACAGTACACATAGTCCTAAAGTCAACAAAAAACAGGTCAGAAAAATAGCAGGCAAAAGGTAAAAGGTTTGGAGATAAACTTTCAAAAAGAGCCAAGTCCAACAATGCTCAGTTGTATGTAGGCCATAGCATAAAATTCTTGGAGAAGAGAAGAGTTGCCCTTTCTAGAACTTCCTCCAAGGAAGGAACCTTTTATTCAAATTAATTTGATGAAATTACAAACTGAAGAGATGACTATAATTGGCAGTGGGATGACACCAAACTGCCATATAATTGACATATACTCTAGTACTTCTCTTCAGAACAAGGATGAAAACCAACAATGAGCAGTCTTTTGTAGACCCAGCAGTAGTACTTAAAGAAGGTAGCCTAAGTGCTTCACATATCCTTGCAGCTAGAAGAAAGACTGAAATGCCACCGGAACCTCTGCCTTCATGCTTACCATAACCATCGCAGGGAGCACATAGAGGTGCTCAGTGTCTAAAAGTCCTCTGTTTTGCTAATGAGAGACCAGAGGAGTGCTGTATTATAAGCCAGTATCTCCAAGTGAAAAGGAGCTAAATGGTGGCTCTACCAGGAAAGCCCACTTCTTCTCTGCTCCAACTTTATTACTTTTGCACTCATGCTTTGTCATGAAGAACTTTACAACCCTGCTGACCTGTGCACTTGCTAGATCAAGATGATCTTAAGAAGGATTATGATGATCCCACTGGTATAGAGACAAAATATCGACTCCAAAATATCGACTGGACATAATATCGAGTTTTAAATATAGACTGGACAAAATATCGACTGGACATAATATCGACTACAAAAATATCGTTTTTCAGGTAAGTGAAGTAATATCGACTGTATAAAATATAGATAGCAAAAATATCGATTTTTTAATAATATATAATATTTTATAGTGTATTTTTATGTAATAATATGTTTGAATAGTGTGTATTAATGTTATAAAATATTTTATTACATGAATTTTGTTTTGATAATAATTGCGTAATGTAATTCTGTAGCGGGTTGTGGGTTTATAGGGGAATAGGGTGGGAAGTAATTTAATAATAATTAATTAATTAATATATGTTTGTTAATATTTTTAATTAATAATTAATTGATAATTAATTAATATTAATTAGTTAATTAATTAATATAATTTTGAATATATTTTGTATTAGTAAATAATTGTTAATTAATTAATTGTAATTAGTTAATTACATTAATTAGAGTACATTTTTTATATATATAATTTTGTGTTATTTTTAAGTAATTAATTTTGAAAAAATAATATTAATTATTAAAATAATTACACCTAATGTTCTAATATATTTACTTTATTGTTATTGTTAATTAATAATTAATTGGTAATTAAATAATATTGATACATTTTGGGTAAAGGAGCATTTTTAGGGTTCAGGGTCAGTTTTCAGGTCATGGGTAAAGGGGTATTTTTAGGGTTCAGGGTCAGTTTTCAGGTCATGGGTAAAGGGGTATTTTTAGGGTTCAGGGTCAGTTTTCAGGTCATGGGTAAAGGGGTATTTTTAGGGTTCAGGGTCAGTTTTCAGGTCATGGGTAAAGGGGTATTTTTAGGGTTCAGGGTCAGTTTTCAGGTCATGGGTAAAGGGGTATTTTTAGGGTTCAGGGTCAGTTTTCAGTTCATGGGTAAAGGGGTATTTTTAGGGTTCAGGGTCAGTTTTCAGGTCATGGGTAAAGGGGTATTTTTAGGGTTCAGGGTCAGTTTTCAGGTCATGGGTAAAGGGGTATTTTTAGGGTTCAGGGTCAGTTTTCAGGTCATGGGTAAAGGGGTATTTTTAGGGTTCAGGGTCAGTTTTCAGGTCATGGGTAAAGGGGTATTTTTAGGGTTCAGGGTCAGTTTTGGGTTTTTGGGTAAAGGGGTATTTTTAGGGTTCAGGGTCAACAAATAAGATTTTAAAAAATTATTTTTATTATTTTCATTTATTATTTTATTATTATAATTTAATTTAAGTCGTTTTAAGTATATTTTAGTAATTAAAATTTAATATTAATTTAATTTAACACTGTTTTTAATAAAGTCGATATTTTTTACATCTATATTTTTGTTAACGATATTTTGTACTCGATATTTTTGTACTTACCTGTTTGTAGATACAAACTCGATATTTTGACTGTCGATATTTTGTCCACGATATTTTGGCAAGTCGATATTTTGTCCGTCGATATTATTTCAGTGATCCGATCCCACTATATGCCTCTTGTCCTTTGGGATAGCATTTCTGTTTATTTCTATTTAACCTGGCTGGACATTCAGAGTTGCACTGTAACTTTAATAACCTCTTATAGAACTGGTTTTAACTGAAGCTATACATAGGGAGCAATGTGAAGAGGTAGACACTTAATCTCATGCCCTATCAACTATAAATGCAATAGTCTTGCATGTTTGGTGTTTGCATCACAGAATGTTGGTTTCACAACACTCATTCATAAAGCATTTCCATAATGTAACATAGTTCTGTAATAATTATAATAAAAGAAGAATTTATTTCAGATGTTTGACCCTAACTTTGAAATTTCCTGAAGGAGAAATACAGTTCGCAAAACCTCTGTAGCTTATTGAGGTGAAATTGATTGGAAGAGTCTTGTGATGGCAGCCTAAATATTCTTGATGGGCAGTGGAATCATTGTGATTTTAGCAGTCCATGCTCAGGGTTGCTTGCTGGAGATTTATTCACACACTAGAATGTTGGCCTTCTATTTGGAAGGCATACATATCCCACAGTTCAGGGTAGTATAGAGAAAAAGAACAGATGTCCAAAAATCCACCAATGACATCTTATCTGGAGAATAGCCCATTTTGGGATTGACAACCCATTCTGACAGGCAGTACGGTTGTTTGCGATCCCATTTTGTGCCCCTTCTCCTTTGGGCCAATACTCTTATATATTCGTATAAAACCTGGGTGGACAGTCATACTTTAACTCAAACTGTAATAACTTCTTCGTAAGGTAACCATACTCGCAATAGAGGCTATAGGAGCTCTGACAACACTAATGTACCAAAAGCTCAAGAGGTCTTGGGCCAACCTTTCATCACGGACTGAGTCACAAGTGTCCGGCTAAGTGAGGCGGACATATAATCTCCTCTTTGATACCACCTTTTGGCCTGACACTGCAAGAATGGGGGAATATGTATTACATATTTAGTATTGAGAAAAGAGCAAAGCTAGAAGATCAAATGCCATAGACTGAAGGAGATAGGAAAGCAGATTTAAAGTGTTCAGTCCTGGTAGGGTATTATCTCTTTTCAAATGAGAAAGTGAGAGGCAGGCATAAGAAGAGATGAGTCAACTGGTGTAAGTTGGCAATCCACCAAATTATATATATAGAATTGGTATTAACTGAAGCTATAGAGAGGAAGCAATGTGAAGAGTTGGGCACTTAATCTTATGCCCTTTTAAACTATAAAAGCAACAGTCTATTACCAGTTTGGAGTTTGAATCAATGAAGGCCAGTTTCACATCAATCATTCACCAAGCACTTCCAGAATGTTAGATAGTTTTATAACATGTACATAAAACAAGAATTTATTTCAGATGTATAATCCTAACTCTGAAATTTCACAAAAGAGACATACATTTACCAAAACGTAAGTGGCTTATTGAGGTGAAATTGATTAGAAGAGTCCTTTCTTTGGCAGCATAGATGTTCTTGATGGGCAGCTGAATCAGCGTGATTTGAGCAGTCACTGTACAATGTTGCATACTGGAGATTTGGGTCACACATTGTACATCCATTTTGATCTTGTTGCCATGAAAAGATACTTTTCCTGCAGTACAGGTTGGATTAAAGAAAAAGGACAGAGGCCTCAACATCCATTAATGCCATCATATCTGTAGAATGCCTATTTTTCCATTTTGGGAATGATAACCCATTTTGACAGCGGCTGGACAGTTATTTATGAGTTTCTTTTTGCCTCAACTAAGGTCAGTACACATCATGCCACATATTTATTGGTATTTGAAGGTATTTCATTATTTGTGCACCTTTTATAAAACAGGTGTAGAAAAATGATTAACACGTTTGCATATATATTTGCAAACTTTATATATAAACGTATTTACAGAATAGTGGACCACATATCAGTCTGTGTATATTTTCCCTATATAGCCTAGTGCAATATTTGACAATGTATACATTTTGCAGCATTTGGTATGCCAGTACTCATGTACCACATGGCTATAACAAAAGCACTGGACAGTTTTTGTTGGCCCTCTCTGCAGGGTCACTTTCAAATGTTTTGCCTTTTACCCTCCACATTCTGCAGAAATTATTTTTGTTGGCCCTAGGACTTTGTGCACTTTACCACTGCTAACCAGAGCTAAAGTGCTTGTGCCCACTCCCTAAAACATTGTTAAATTGTTTTTTTTATCTAATTTACTTGTAAGTCCCTTTTAGATTGGTATGCCCAATACAATGGGCCTGTAAATTAAATGCTTCTAGTAGACCTGAACCATTTATTGGGCCACCCTCCTAAGCTTACCATTGCAGCCTGAATGCTGTTTTGAACTGCCATTTTGACCTGGCATTAAAACCCCCTTACCAAGTCTTACAATCTCCTTTTATTACAAATTCATCACCCTTGGGGTATGCTCTAGGTAGTACATAGGGCAGGTTGTTGTGTAATTAAAAGGTTGAAAAAGTACTTTTAAGTTTTACGTGTCTTTGTAGGGAAAAACTCCAAAATTAGTTTTTCCTCCCTAAAGATACCTTTGGGGATTCCTTATTACATGTAATCAGCTGTAATATCCAATACGAGATGGTGGCTATGTTATGTTTGGTGTATATGAAATTGTAATGATAAACCCTCTTTAATGGGAAAGTCAGATTTATTTCAATTTTCAAAATGCCACTTTTAGAAAGTTGTCATTTGCTTGACCTTAGCCCTTTCGTGCCTTTATCCTGTCTTGAATCAAATGATAGATATGCTGACAGTCACACTTTGTGAATTCCTTCTAGATAGTCACATAATAGAGGGATTAGGTGTGCCTGAATGGGCCACCTGCTGGCAGGATGTGGGGTGAAACTGAACACAGCCCTGCATTGGCACCTCGGCTATCTTGGAGGCAGGGCAGGGGAGGCATGGAATTCCATGCACTTCAAATACACTGCCTAGAAGTGCCTGCCACCTTCCAGAACCAGGGTATAAAAATAGGGTGGTCTCTGACATCAGCACTTAAGTACACTTCTGGCCCTGTGGATAGTCTGCCAGGAATAAAGGCTGCTGTGCTGCTGCAAGGACTGCCAGGTTGCACTCAGACTGTGCTGCTTGCACTGAAAGTCAGCACGAGTCGCTGCCTTTGCACAGCAAGTGTCGATCACCTGTGGTGGACCGACAACGTGAAGCTCCAGCCCACCCATTTACAAAGCCTGGCCTGCTCTTCGCCGCTCACCAACCCCTGTCCTTGACGCTCTCTTTGCTCCCCATGACCATCTCCAACGTGATTAAAGCTCTAAGCACAAAACTTAAGAAGGTAAAACTTCAGATGGAGTTATCTGGGACTGTACATCCTGAACTCTAGGCTTTCACCCGAACCAGAGAGACCAGGTGGCCACAGTTGGTAATTTCTGCTTTTAGGCACTATTTTACAGTTTATTCTTATAAAATTTGTAACTCCGGTTCTACTGATTTGATGTTTGCATTTTTGTATTGTTTTATTTATTAAATACAGCTCTATTTTCTAACCTGGTGTGGGATCCTTTTTCGTGATGCCACAGGTTAACTCAGTGACTTTTTGTGCATTCCCCTGCAAGGGATTATGGCTGCTGCTTAATCAGGGATCACACTGCAGTAATCAACAATCCAAGTTCTCACAGTTTTCAAATAGAATTATGGAACTCTTTAACATCCCAAATGTAATTTCACACATTGACAACATTTATTTTACTAATGACAGAAAGAGCACCTAAATAGTGCTAACAAAATAGTTACTATCCTTGCAGAAGGTCGATAAATTTAGAAAGTCCAAAATTGCATTACTTAGTGTGATATTTGGGGACTACAAATTATTAAGTGAAGGAAATGGATTTGTAGCAGAATTTCTTGAAAACTGTGCCCCTGGACTATTCCCTAAAATGCTACTTGCAAGCGAATATGGTATTTTTCAATTTTTCAAGGACACACCAAAAATATTAGACAGAAATTGTCAAGCCATTATACCACTTGGTAATGCCCACCTTTACGGAAAAAGTTTGGACAAATGCCCTTACTGCCATTCTGCACAGTTTACAAGTCAATATGATTGAGTCTACCTAATAACAGACACTGGACAATAAACAGTTTGAATGTATCCCTGCAAATATGTATTGAATAATGAGGTACAGACTACTCTCATAGCATACCAATCATACCAATCACGTTCAGCCCAAGGAGAAAAATTGTGTGGGGAGCATAAAGACTGTTATCATTTAGGAAAGTCCCACTACACCGGGGAAGAAACTAATTGTGTTCCATCATTAAACACACTAGAGGCAGTTACTAAAGATTGCATTCCCAGCTCTGAACCTCCACACCTTGTTGGTACAATAGTAGTGGTATAATCATCAACTATTGTACAATTTGAATAAAGCCATACTCTTAGAAACCAAAAGTGTTTACAGCATCAGCAGGCAGTAAACAACCTGTACACATTCTACCTCTATATCAGTACACAGCTTTGTTTTTCACCAGTAGCCCTGTACAAGAAGATTAAGGATTCCAAGCTATAGAAACTCACATTAAAACCATGGGTCATTTTACAGTTCAATAAAAGAGCTATAAAACCATTTACAGGCCTTATGAAAGCTGTCTGAATTTGAAAAGGAGGCAGAGATACCCATATAGATGGATATAGTGAGAGGCCTCAAACAACTGAGGGAGATATTCTCAAGAACGTGTGATAACCATCGCAAAAGTATCTTAACGCAACCTTCATCATCGCAGTTTATCGCGGGAAAATTACGCCATATTAACTAAGTATTCACAACAAAGAGGCACAATGCAATAGGCCCCCAACAACGCGTCAAATGACTGCGATAAAGCCAACGTGACGCCGCAAAAATGCAAAACACGAACGTAAAAAAACGTGCAATGAGGCCAATTGTGATACAAAAAGCTGTGAAAACCAGCGGTAGGCCTGCAAATCTCACGCGTCTGGCGGGAAAAGGCACTATAAAAGCCACAATAACAACACACCCGAAACAATTCAAAGTGCGTAGCAACATGGATGCACCCTGACCGAGCACAGAGGCCAACTTGAACCCCACAAGCCCCAAAGACCACCAGCAAGGAACAACGGGGTCAGGGAAGGCCAAGTAGAAGAGGGAGATGAAGACGGGGTGCAGTCCACAGCAAAACCAGATCAGCGTCACGGAGGTGCCGGAACACTACTATCAACTGACCCACAATCACACCACCATGAATGCAGTCGGAGTGTCGAGGAGACTAATGGAGGCGGCCAAGAGGCGCTGGAATGAAGTGAAAATATAAACCAGGCACAAAGCCGCTGCCAACAGGAAGGCAGCAATGGCGACAGGCGGTGGGAATCCTGTGCCACAGAGGAGCTGGAGGAAACGGAGGCCACAGTCATCAGTTTGGAGACGGTGCAAGGAGTCGGTATTCCAGACACACCTCGGGAGTACCTGACACAACAGCAACAGGGTGAGTAACGACCAGGGACTGGGGGGACAGCGGGAGATGTGCACAATGGCACTCATGCACAATGATATGTAGCACACTGCACACCCACAATGACCCTGGAATCATGTCCATGATCCCCGTGGCACACTGCAGCACCCACACATAGCAATAATACCACATCCACATTGACGACAATGCGGTACAATGTGTAACCCGACACTGCAGGACACAACTGGCTTCGCACATGCACAGAAACAGGCCAACTACATCTGACAGAGCTGGAAACTGTCAAATGGAAATGTACGCATACAACCTCACATCCGTCATGTATTCCAGATATCCACTGTCCTGCATCTAAATTCAGCACCTCCAAAACAGTCACAATGTACATTTTCCCACAGTCTGCATGTAAACAAGAACAATGCACCAACATACATGTCAACACAATGGCAACATGCATCTCCCCTTCACATTGCAGAGGGACACAGAACATCTCCAGCAGGGCAGACCAGACCACTCATGCCGGAGAGGACACCCACACCGTTAACACCAACGCCCTACAACAGCCCATGGACGTCCCACTAAACCCACCACCAGGACCAGGGCAGCCAAGCTACATAGAGGAGAACCCAGCCCCTGCAACAGGCCACACAGCAGGAAGCATCCGCAAGCTCGACCGGCTCCCAACACTTCACCGACCCACACATGGCATATCAATGCCAGGTGTCAGAATGGCAAAAGGAGGTGGCCGAACAGGTGCGGGTGGGGTCCGAACCCATGGAAGACGAACTAGATCAGATACGTGGGTGTCTTATTCCTTTTATGGACCACCTACACCCCACAGAGAAGACCCACACTGCCACAGAGACACATGATTTGAACATTATCTCCACTGAACCATGTCCAGAGCCCTGCTATCATCAGTCACACACCCCACTGGACCTGGGTACAATGGCCCAGTCCACTCCCCTTACGTATTACGTGGGTGACGACCAAGCTACATGACCAGACTCTAAACTGCTGCCTGCGGTGCCATGTCTGCATCCGCTGTCCACAACACAATGTAATGTCGTAGGGCCCAGGGCCCTCATTCATACATCATGACCACACGGACACACGCAGATAGTATGTTGATCTGGCTACGGGCAAGTGCGCCCGGCCCCTTTATTGGCAGGGTCACATGTATGGTGACACTTCTGCTGGATGTGTGTGGGGTGAGTGTGAGCCAGCCCTCATAGAGTGGTTGGTGCTGGCAACAACTTGAACAGAGATCAATATCAAAACGTAAACGGAACACACAAGTATTACAGAAACTACAGTGAAGCATCATGGTAGTAGCCGGAGCAAACACAGAGGACACACAATAAACAAACTGAAGTGTCAGTGAGTTGCTGAGCACTGAGGTTGGGGCACTGGAGCTGAGCATGCTCATATGATTGAATTGTCTAGGATTGTGTCCCTTCTGGATATTCCTGATGCAGATGCAGTGTGGTGTGTTAGACCTGCATCATCTTCCTCATCAATGTCCCAGGCCTCCCACACTGCCTGAGGTGACATTGCTGCGCAACCTCTCCACATCACAAAACTCAATCAGTAACGGTCCATGGGTTGGATAAACCACCATCCAAGTGTCCCTTTTCAAGTCAAGTCAAGTCATAAAATTTGTATAGCGCACTACATACCCAGAGGGTTTCAAGGCGCTTAGGAAGGGGAGGAGGATTATTTGTCAAATATCCACGTTTTAAGCTGCTTTCTGAACGCTAGGTGGTTCTGGGTGAGGCGAAGGTAAGCGGGGAGTGAGTTCCATGTTTTAGCAGCCAGGTATGAAAAGGATCTGCCTCCCATGGTGGTCTTGTTGATGCGAGGTACAGTGGCGAGGGCTTGGCTGGAAGAACGTAGTTGGCGGGAGGGGGTGTAGAAGGACAGACGAGAGTTGAGGCAATCTGGTCCGATGTCGTAGAGTGATTTGTGTGCGTGGGTAAGCAGTCGGAAAGTGATCCTCTTATTGACGGGTAGCCAGTGGAGGTCTTTCAGGTGACCAGAGATGTGTTCGTTGCGTGGGATGTCTAGTATGAGCCTGGCTGAGGCGTTTTGGATTCGTTGGAGTTTCTTCTGGAGTTTAGCGGTGGTACCTGCGTAGAGGGTGTTTCCGTAGTCCAGTCGGCTCGTGACCAGAGCGTGGGTGACTGTTTTCCTTGTTTCGGAGGGGATCCAGCGAAATGTTTTTCTGAGCATGCGAAGAATGTTGAAGCAGGAAGAGGATACGGCGCTGACTTGTCTGTTCATTGAGAGTGAAGAATCCAGGATGACGCCAAGGTTCCGTGCGTGGTCTGTTGGGATGGGTGCTTTTCCGAGGGCTTCCGGCCACCAGGAGTCGTCCCAAGCAGAGGGGGATGTACCTAAGATGAGGACTTCTGTTTTGTCTGAGTTCAGTTTCAGACGGCTTAGTTTCATCCATTCGGCCACTTCTTTCATTCCTTCGTGTAGGTTAGTTTTGGCGGTGTTGGGGTCTTTGGTGAGTGATAGGATCAGTTGGGTGTCGTCCGCGTAGGAGATGATGTTGAGGTTGTGTTGGCGTGCGATGGCCGCGAGGGGACTCATGTATACGTTGAAGAGGGTGGGACTGAGTGAGGATCCTTGTGGTACGCGACAGATGACTTCGGTGGCCTCGGACTTGAATGGTGGGAGGCGGACTCTCTGTGTTCTTCCGGAGAGGAAGGAGGTGATCCATTCAAGTGCTTTTCCTTGTATTCCGATGTTTCTGAGGCGCTGTAGAAGGGTGCTGTGGCAGACTGTATCGAATGCTGCAGAGAGGTCGAGGAGGATGAGGGCGACTGTGTCTCCATTGTCCAGTAGAGTTCGGATGTCGTCTGTTGCTGCGATGAGGGCGGTCTCAGTGCTGTGTTTTGTTCGGAAGCCAGATTGTGAGGGGTCGAGGGATTTGTTGGCTTCGAGGAAGGCGGCGAGCTGGTTGTTGACGGCTTTCTCGATGACTTTGGCCGGGAATGGAAGAAGCGAGATGGGGCGGTAATTTTTGAGTTCTGTGGGGTCCGCTGTTAGTTTTTTCAGAAGGGCGGTGAGTTCAGCGTGTTTCCAGTCTTCTGGGAAGGTAGCGGAGTTGAAGGAGCAGTTGATGACGTCTCGGAGGTGCGGTGCTATGACGGAGTCTGCTTTGTTGAAGATGTGGTGAGGGAATGGGTCTGTGGGGGATCCTGAGTGGATGGAATTCATCAGGCGGATTGTGTCCTCAGTGGAGATTGGATTCCAGGCGTTAAGGGTGTTCACGGGGGGAAGATGGTCAGCAGATGGTAGGGTGGGTTGGTTTCCGGGTTGGTTGTCGAAGCTGTTGTGGATGTCTGCAATCTTGTTGTGGAAAAAAGAGGCTAGGGAGTCGCAGAGGGTTTGAGAGGGGGTGATGTCGTTGGAGTTGGGCGAGGGATTGGAAAATTCCTTGACGATGTTGAAAAGTTCCTTGCTGTTGTGGGCGTTGTTGTCAAGTCGATCCTTGAATGCTGTTTTCTTGGCTTTTCGGATCAGTTGGTGGTGAGTGCGGGTGGCGCTTTTGAAGGAGTCCTTGGTGCTGGTGGTTGGGTCTTTTTTCCAGGCCTTTTCAAGGGAGCGGCAGAGTTTCTTGGACTTCTTGAGATCATCGTTGAACCATGAGGCTTTCTTGCTGCCAGGTTTGCTTTGACGTTTTTTCAGTGGTGCAAGGTGTCGGCGGTGTTGGATAACCATAGGGTGAAGTTGACGGCGGCTAGGTTTGGGTCCGAGGAGTGGGCTGGGGTGTTTAGAAGGAGCGATGAGGAGATCTGGTCGGTGGTGATTTTGTTCCAGTTTCTTTGCAGAGTCGGTTGGAGGTGGTTGGCGGGTTTGGTCTTGTTGTAGGTGAAGTGAACGCAGCTGTGGTCAGTCCAGAGGAGATCCGTAGTGTGGCTAAAGGAGACATGATTGCTGGAGGTGAAGATGGGGTCGAGTGTGTGACCTGCGATGTGGGTGGGGGAAGTGACCAGTTGTTTAAGTCCTAGGTTGGCGAGGTTGTCCAGGAGGGTGGTGGTGTTGCGGTCGTTACTCTTTTCAAGGTGAAAGTTGAGGTCTCCCAGAAGGATGTATTCTTTGGAGGGGAGCGCGTGTGGAGTGATGAAGTCCGTGATGTCTTCACTGAATTTTGCGCGGGGTCCTGGTGGTCTGTAGAGGAGGGTGCCTCTGAGTGTGGTTTTGGGGTCGATATGGATCTGGAAGTGAAGGTGTTCGGAGTTGGCGAGGTTAGCGTCAGAGCTGGTTGAGATGCGGATTGATTTCTTATGGACGATAGCGATTCCTCCTCCTGTGTGGCTGGTACGGTCTTTGCGAGTGATCTTATAGTCTTCAGGGATGGCAATGGTGATGTCTGGGGCGGAGGAAGCGTTCATCCATGTTTCTGTTAGGAAGGCGACGTCTGGAGAGATGGTGTCTAGTAGATTCCATAGGTCAATGGCGTGCCTGTGGACTGAACGGGTGTTGAGCAGGATGCATTGTAGGTGGTTGGGGTCGGGAGTCAGTGGTGTGGTCGTAGCGGAGATGTTGTCGGTGCCGCTGAATTTGCAGGAGTAGCAGGAGAAAGGACCATGAGTTTGTCCAGGGGCGGCTTGGACGCAGTTGGGGGCGCGACCGGGGTTGAGGGCTAGGAGGGTGGCGGCGTCATAGGTAATGCGGGAGGGCTGGGCAGCGCGAGGGGCAGGGGGTCTGGCGCTGGGCGCGGTCCAGGCGCGGACGGGCGTAGACGGGCTTACCTTTGGCGCACCTTCGGCGTGTCCGAAGCGCGTGGGACCATCTGACATAAATGGACAGTGGGGGGGCGGAGCGTGGGAGGGGCAGCAGGGAGGCGGTAGTGAGGCTGAGGGGCGGGCCTGGGGAGATCAACAACAGCAAAATGGAGGGTCCGAGGGGAGGCAGACAGGGGTAACAGTAGCAAGGATATAGCGAGTGAGCAGCAAGCACAATTAAAACTGAAGCGCTACACAAATACAGCGTCAATGGCACAAATACCACAACAATGATCCCAATAGCGCTGACGGAGGCAGATAGATAGCAGAGGCGCTACGCGTGTGGGGCGTCCAAATACAATCACAGCAACAATGATCCCAAAAGCACTGAGAGTCAGGCGGTCAGCAGAAGCGCTACGCGTGCGAGGCGCTAATATGTAAATATAGCAGCAGATTACTGTTCAGCGCGCTGCTACGATACCAGGGATCGTCGTAGCTGATGCACCGGAGGAGTGTGGGGGAGCGGCCGTACTGGAGCAGGTCCAGGTGGTCACAGTTAGGGTGGGGGAGAGGAAGGCTCGATGGACGTGGGTGGGAGGGGCAGCAGGGAGGCGGTAGTGAGGCTGAGCTCAATAGCGAAATTGCAGAGCAAAAGAATACCTGATGAAACAGAAAGTCACTAAACTCCAAAAAGATGTACAAAGATTTGACAGGGAGAAGGTGTACCCATACCTTAAATCAGACTACACTTTGAACAAAAGTAGTTATTAATCAGATGATAACAGTGATGCCACAAGAAGGGGTTCTTCCAGCAGCAACTCAAACAAAGGTAGTTGGGGAACAACCAACCAAAAGAAAAGAAGCACCAGCAGTACCAGAATTATAACATGCACCAATTCCATGGTCCCCAACCACCATACTGGCCATTTCAAATGTACCAACCCTAATTTTACCCTGGTGAGAACCCACCTTAATTAGGAAGAGGCCTGGGCAGAGGAAGAGGGCACAGAAGAGGAGGGCAGAAACAAGTTCAGCGGCAGGAACCAGCCGAACGGGATGGACACCCGGAGCAAGACAAGGGGCAGGAGAGTCTAGTAGGTAATGTATCCCAAAGACCTCTTTCAGCCATTGAGGAAAAAGTATTTGAAAAAAGGCTTAGGGTTTGTTCCCACCCCGAAGATTGACAGATTCCACGCACAATGTGAGATCAACAACTTTTTCAGGAAAGTTCGCTTGAAAGCATTCTTTCTAGATAACCCTGAACTCACCATTAATGACTCAGGTCTACACAATCCCTCCACTTTCACCCCTACTGCCATACATGATGCCAACAGAAGTATTGACTTTCGAGAAAGCTGTACTTAAGGAACCGGACAAAGGGACTGCTTATACTCCATTCCACAATCTGTCCAACCAGGAACATACACCTATAAAAACAATATTGGAGTATACAGGGATTACAATAAAACAAGCAGATAAAGGTGGTGCGACTGTAGTTCAATCCACCCAAGACTATAACACAGAATACCTACGCCAACTACAGGATAGAAAGTTTTTCACTCCTATTACTATTGATCCCACTACACGCCTGACTAACGAGATCACCACTATGGTATACAAGGCCGAGAGTAATGGTTGGGTTAACAAAAAAGAAGCAGAGTTCCCTATCACCAAACAGCCCTAAGTCCCATACTTCTACACCCTTCCGAAAATACACAAGGGGACCACCCCTATTCCTAGAAGACCAATAGTCTCAGGGATAAGGTCCCCTCTGGAACCCCTTTCCAAATTTTGTGATGTATTTCTCCAGCCACTGGTAAAAAAACTCTGTCATATGTAAAAGACAAGACGGAAGTTCTAAGTATAATTGATGGGTGGGCTGACACCACTGACATTGACCTACTGGTCACCCTTGATGTAGAACAGCTCTAGACCAACATCCCACAAAGGGAGACACTCACAGCAATCAAAACAGCTCTGAGGAGCAACGAGTGGACATCACCAACTCCCGTCCAATTTATCATGCAGTCTGCCACCCTGGCGTTAACTGAGAATTTCTATGAATTTAACAACCAGCTCTTCCACCAGTTTCAGGGTACTTCAATTGAGAGCACGTTTGCCCCCAGTGTGGCATGTTTGTACATGCCTACATGCCAGTAACCCCTACGCAGATAACCTGAGACTGTGGAAGAGATACATAGACAACATCCTCATCTTTTGGAGAGGCGACCTGCCAACATGCATTCAATTTTGCAAATGGATCAATACTAAGAATGATTACCTAAAGTTCACCCATACTATCTCAGAATCAGCAATTCCATTCCTTTCTCTTACAATCAGACTATTAAATGGTATACTAGACACAACCCTTTACAAAAAACCTACCAACACAAACAGTCTACTACTTTACAGTAGCTATCACCCAGAAACTCTGAAGGATAACCTTCCGTTCAGCCAGTTTCTTCGCATCAGGAGAAATTGTAGTTCGGTACAGGATTAGAAAAAAGAGGCGGACCTGTTAACCACTAACCTAGAGAAACGACAATATCCCAGACACAACATAAGGACTTCCATCAAACGCGCCTGCAACAATCACCATGAGGGGCTTTTAGAAATCAAAGAAAAGGTTCCTGACAACAACATTACCTGTGTGACCACGTTTACACCAAGGTCCCAAATGATAAACAAGCATTGGAAATGAAATAGGGCTCGCATTAGGAAAGTTTGAGCTATTGGTCTTATAAATGACATTTTTTTTATTTATGTGTTATGTTTTAAAATAGCTAAATTAATAGCTTTGTCATTTACAATGCCAATAGTTATAACTTTCGCAAATGTGACACCTATAGCATTTGTAATGCAACATGTTTTGTATTTACGTGACTAAGATGTATTGATATTACAAATAACAATGGCTTTTCATTTTCTTAAATAATTACTACTTAAATAATTTATTTAATTTGTAATGGCAATTGCCTAAACTTTTGTAAATAACTTTTGTGAAGATTAAGTTCAGTGTTTTTTATTGTGAAGAAAATCCAAGAACAGAAGAGAAATATTAACATCTTTTTGTGATTTGTAATAAAGCGTGAACGCTTGAAAACAGCTTGAAACATTGAAAGAACATATTTGAACCAGTGATGCTGTGGTGGTGCTGAGTGATGCAGTGGTTCCGGTGAGTGATGCTGTGGTGGTGCTGAGTGGTGCTGTGATGGTGCTTAGTGGTGCTGTGGTGGTGCTGAGTTATGCTGTGGTGATGCTGTGGTGGTGGGAGTGAGGGTGGAAGAGAGCACCAGATATGCACGGGAGAAGAGAAGAGAACAGGGAGTTAGAGAAGGAGGTGGGTGGAATAGAGGGAGGGAGATAGAGGGAGGGTGATAGAGAGAGGGAGGGTGATAGAGGGAGGGAGGGCGGTAGAGGGAGGGCAATAGATAGAGGGAGGGCGATAGATAGATAGAGGGAGGGCGATAGAGGGAGGGCGATAGATAGATAGAGTGAGGGAGGGCAATAGATAGAGTGAGTGAGGGCGATAGAGTGAGTGAGGGCGATAGAGTGAGTGAGGGCTTTAGAGTGAGTGAGGGCGGTAGAGTGAGTGAGGGCGGTAGAGTGAGTGAGGGCGGTAGAGTGAGGGTATGAGGGCGGTAGAGTGGTAGAGTGAGGGCGGTAGAGTGGTAGAGGCTGTAGAGTGGTAGAGTGAGGGCAGTAGAGTAGTAGAGTGAGGGTGGTAGAGTGAGGGCATGAGGGCAGTAGAGTGAGGGCGGTAGTGTGGTAGAGTGAGGGCGGTAGAGTGAGGGCAGTACAGTGGTAGAGTGAGGGCGGTAGAGTGGTAGAGTTAGGGTGGTAGAGTGAGGGCGGTAGAGTGGTAGAGTCAGGGCGGTAGAGTGGTAGGGTGAGGGCAGTACAGTGGTAGGGTGAGGGCGGTAGAGCAGTAGAGTGAGGGTGGTAGAGTGAGGACGGTAGACTGGTAGAGTGAGGGTGGTAGAGTGAGGGCTGTAGAGTGAGGGTGGTAGAGTGGTAGTGTGAGGGCGGTAGAGTGAGGGCCTGAGGGCAGTAAAGTGGTATATTGACGGGGGTAGAGTGAGGGTGTGAGGGCGGTAGAGTGGTAGAGTGAGGACGGTAGAGTGAGGGCATGAGGGCGGTAGAGTGGTAGAGTGAGGGCGGTAGAGTGGTAGAGTGAGGGCTGTAGAGTGGTAGAGTGAGGGCGGTAGAGTAGTAGAGTGAGGGTGGTAGAGTGAGGGCATGAGGGCAGTAGAGTGAGGGCGGTAGAGTCGTAGTGTGAGGGTGGTAGAGTGAGGGTGTAAGGGCAGTAGAGTGGTATATTGAGGGTGGTAGAGTGAGGGCATGAGGGCAGTAGAGTGAGGGTGGTAGAGTGAGAGAGGCAGAGTGAGAGCGGTAGAGTTAGGGCGGTAGAGTGGTAGTGTGAGAGTGGTAGAGTGAGGGCGTAAGGGCAGTAGAGTGGTATGTTGAGGGTGGTAGAGTGAGGGTGTGAGGGCGGTAGAGTGAGGTCCTGAGGGCAGTACAGTGGTATATTGAGGGCGGTAGAGTGAGGGTGTGAGGGCAGTAGAGTGGTAGAGTGAGGATGGTAGAGTGAGGGCATGAGGGCGGTAGAGTGGTAGAGTGAGGGCGGTAGAGTGAGGGCGTGAGGGCGGTAGAGTGGTAGATTGAGGGCTGTAGAGTGGTAGAGTGAGGGCGATAGAGTGGTAGAGTGAGGGTAGTAGAGTGAGGGCATGAGGGCAGTAGAGTGAGGGTGGTAGAGTGGTAGAGTGAGGGTGGTAGAGTGAGGGCATGAGGGCAGTAGAGTGAGGGGGGTAGAGTGGTAGAGAGGTCGGTAGAGGGTGGGCATGAGGGCAGTAGAGTAAGGGCGGTAGAGTGAGGGTGGTAGAGTGGTAGTGTGAGGGTGGTAGAGTGAGGGCGTGAGGGCAGTACAGTGGTATATTGAGGGTGGTAGAGTGAGGGTGTGAGGGCAGTAGAGTGGTAGAGTGAGGGCGGTAGAGTGGTAGGGTGAGGGCGGTAGAGCAGTAGAGTGAGGGCGGTAGAGTGAGGACGGTAGAGTGGTAGAGTGAGGGTGGTAGAGTGAGGGCTGTAGAGTGAGGGTGGTAGAGTGGTAGTGTGAGGGCAGTAGAGTGAGGGCCTGAGGGCAGTAGAGTGGTATATTGAGGGCGGTAGAGTGAGGGTGTGAGGGCAGTAGAGTGGTAGAGTGAGGACGGTAGAGTGAGGGCATGAGGGCGGTAGAGTGGTAGAGTGAGGGCGGTAGAGTGGTAGAGGGAGGGCGGTATAGTGGTAGAGTGAGGGCGGTAGAGTGGTAGAGTGAGGGTGGTAGAGTGAGGGCATGAGGGCAGTAGAGTGAGGGCGGTAGAGCGGTAGAGTGAGAGCGGTAGAGTGAGAGTGGTAGAGTGAGGGCGGTAGAGTGGTAGAGTGAGGGCTGTAGAGTGGTAGAGTGAGGGCGGTAGAGTAGTAGAGTGAGGGTGGTAGAGTGAGGGCATGAGGGCAGTAGAGTGAGGGCGGTAGAGTCGTAGTGTGAGGGTGGTAGAGTGAGAGTGTGAGGGCAGTAGAGTGGTATATTGAGGGTGGTAGAGTGAGGGTGTGAGGGCGGTAGAGTGGTAGAGGGATGGCGGTAGAGTAGTAGAGTTAGGGCATTAGAGTGGTAGAGTGAGGGCGGTAAAGTGGTAGGGTGAGGGCGGTAGAGTGGTAGGGTGAGGGCGGTAGAGCAGTAGAGTGAGGGCAGTAGAGTGAGGATGGTAGAGTGGTAGAGTGAGGGTGATAGAGTGAGGGCTGTAGAGTGAGGGTGGTAGAGTGGTAGTGTAAGGGCGGTAGAGTGAGGGCCTGAGGGCAGTAGAGTGGTATATTGAGGGCGGTAGAGTGAGGGTGTGAGGGCGGTAGAGTGGTAGAGTGAGGATGGTAGATTGAGGGCATGAGGGTGGTAGAGTGAAGGTGGTAGAGTGAGGGCGTGAGGGCATAGAGTGGTAGAGTGAGGGCTGTAGAGTGGTAGATTGATGGCGGTAGAGTGAGGGCATGAGGGCGGTAGAGTGAGGGCAGTAGAGTGGTAGAGTGAGGGCGGTAGAGTGGTAGTGTGAGGGCAGTAGAGTGGTATATTGAGGGTGGTAGAGTGAGGGCAGTAGAGTGGTAGAGTGAGGGCGGTAGAGTGGTGGGGTGAGGGCGGTAGAGTGGTGGGGTGAGGGCGGTAGAGTGGTGGGGCGAGGGCGGTAGAGTGGTAGGGTGAGGGCAGTAGAGTGAGGGCGGTAGAGTGGTAGAGTGAGGGTGGTAGAGTGAGGGCTGTAGAGTGAAGGGGGTAGAGTGGTAGTGTGAGGGCGATAGAGTGAGGACCTGAGGGCCGTAGAGTGGTATATTGAGAGCGGTAGAGTGAGGGTGTGAGGGCGGTAGAGTTGTAGAGTGAGGGCGGTAGAGTGGTAGGGTGAGGGCGGTAGAGTGGTAGGGTGAGGGCGGTAGAGCAGTAGAGTGAGGGCGGTAGAGTGAGGACGGTAGAGTGGTAGAGTGAGGGTGGTAGAGTGAGAGAGGCAGAGTGAGAGCTGTAGAGTGAGGGCGGTAGAGTGGTAGTGTGAGAGTGGTAGAGTGAGGGCGTAAGGGCAGTAGAGTGGTATGTTGAGGGTGGTAGAGTGAGGGTGTGAGTGCGGTAGAGTGAGGCCCTGAGGGCAGTACAGTGGTACATTGAGGGCGGTAGAGTGAGGGTGTGAGGGCAGTAGAGTGGTAGAGTGAGGACGGTAGAGTGAGGGCATGAGGGCGGTAGAGTGGTAGAGTGAGGGCAGTAGAGTGAGGGCGTGAGGGCGGTAGAGTGGTAGATTGAGGGCTGTAGAGTGGTAGAGTGAGGGCGATAGAGTGGTAGAGTGAGGGTAGTAGAGTGAGGGCATGAGGGCAGTAGAGGGAGGGTGGTAGAGTGGTAGAGTGAGGGTGGTCGAGTGAGGGCATGAGGGCAGTAGAGTGAGGGCGGTAGAGTGGTAGAGAGGTCGTTAGAGGGTGAGCATGAGGGCAGTAGAGTAAGGGCGGTAGAGTGAGGGTGGTAGAGTGGTAGTGTGAGGGTGGTAGAGTGAGGGCGTGAGGGCAGTACAGTGGTATATTGAGGGTGGTAGAGTGAGGATGTGAGGGCGGTAGAGTGGTAGAGTGAGGGCGGTAGAGTGGTAGGGTGAGGACGGTAGAGTGGTAGGGTGAGGGCGGTAGAGCAGTAAAGTGAGGGCGGTAGAGTGAGGACGGTAGAGTAGTAGAGTGAGGGTGGTGGAGTGAGGGCTCTAGAGTGAGGGTGGTAGAGTGGTAGTGTGAGGGCAGTAGAGTGGTATATTGAGGGCGGTAGAGTGAGGGTGTGAGGGCGGTAGAGTGAGGACGGTAGAGTGAGGGCATGAGGGCGGTAGAGTGGTAGAGTAAGGGCGGTAGAGTGGTAGAGTGAGGGCGGTAGAGTGGTAAAGTGAGGGCGGTAGAGTGGTAGAGTGAGGGTAGTAGAGTGAGGGCATGAGGGCAGTAGAGTGAGGGCGGTAGAGCGGTAGAGTGAGAGCGGTAGAGTGAGAGTGGTAGAGTGAGGGCGGTAGAGTGGTAGAGTGAGGGCTGTAGAGTGGTAGAGTGAGGGCGGTAGAGTAGTAGAGTGAGGGTGGTAGAGTGAGGGCATGAGGGCAGTAGAGTGAGGGCGGTAGAGTCATAGTGTGAGGGTGGTAGAGTGAGGGTGTGAGGGCAGTAGAGTGGTATATTAAGGGTGGTAGAGTGAGGGTGTGAGGGCGGTAGAGTGGTAGAGGGAGGGCGGTAGAGTGGTAGAATTAGGGCGGTAGAGTGAGGACATTAGAGTGGTAGAGTGAGGGCGGTAAAGTGGTAGGGTGAGGGCGGTAGAGTGGTAGTGTAAGGGCGGTAGAGTGAGGGCCTGAGGGCAGTAGAGTGGTATATTGAGGGCGGTAGAGTAAGGGTGTGAGGGCGGTAGAGTGGTAGAGTGAGGATGGTAGAGTGAGGGCATGAGGACGGTAGAGTGAGGGTGGTAGAGTGAGGGTGTGAGGGCATAGAGTGGTAGAGTGAGGGCTGTAGAGTGGTAGAGTGAGGGCAGTAGAGTGAGGATGGTAGAGTGGTAAAGTGGGAGGGATAGAGTGAGGGCTGTAGAGTGAGGGTGGTAGAGTGGTAGTGTAAGGGCGGTAGAGTGAGAGCCTGAGGGCAGTAGAGTGGTATATTGAGGGCGGTAGAGTGAGGGTGTGAGGGCGGTAGAGTGGTAGAGTGAGGATGGTAGAGTGAGGGCATGAGGGTGGTAGAGTGAGGGTGGTAGAGTGAGGGCGTGAGGGCATAGAGTGGTAGAGTGAGGGCTGTAGAGTGGTAGAGTGATGGCGGTAGAGTGAGGGCATGAGGGCGGTAGAGTGAGGGCAATAGAGTGGTAGAGTGAGAGCGGTAGAGTGAGGGCGGTAGAGTGGTAGTGTGAGGGCAGTAAAGTGGTATATTGAGGGTGGTAGAGTGAGTGCAGTAGAGTGGTAGAGTGAGGGCGGTAGAGTGGTGGGGTGAGGGCGGTAGAGTGGTGGGGTGAGGGCGGTAGAGTGGTGGGGTGAGGGCGGTAGAGTGGTGGGGTGAGGGCGGTAGAGTGGTAGGGTGAGGGCAGTAGAGTGAGGGCGGTAGAGTGGTAGAGTGAGGGTGGTAGAGTGAGGGCTGTAGAGTGAAGGTGGTAGAGTGGTAGTGTGAGGGCGATAGAGTGAGGACCTGAGGGCCGTAGAGTGGTATATTGAGAGCGGTAGAGTGAGGGTGTGAGGGCGGTAGAGTTGTAGAGTGAGGGCGGTAGAGTGGTAGGGTGAGGGCGGTAGAGTGGTAGGGTGAGGGCGGTAGAGCAGTAGAGTGTGGGCGGTAGAGTGAGGATGGTAGAGTGGTAGAGTGAGGGTGGTAGAGTGAGAGAGGCAGAGTGAGAGCGGTAGAGTGAGGGCGGTAGAGTGGTAGTGTGAGAGTGGTGGAGTGAGGGCGTAAGGGCAGTATAGTGGTATGTTGAGGGTGGTAGAGTGAGGGTATGAGTGCGGTAGAGTGAGGCCCTGAGGGCAGTACAGTGGTATATTGAGGGCGGTAGAGTGAGGGTGTGAGGGCAGTAGAGTGAGGACGGTAGAGTGAGGGCATGAGGGCGGTAGAGTGGTAGAGTGAGGGTGGTAGAGTGAGGGCGTGAGGGCGATAGAGTGGTAGATTGAGGGCTGTAGAGTGGTAGAGTGAGGGCGATAGAGTGATAGAGTGAGGGTAGTAGAGTGAGGGCATGATATCAGTAGAGTGAGGGTGGTAGAGTGAGGGTGGTAGAGTGAAGGCATGAGGGCAGTAGAGTGAGGGCGGTAGAGTGGTAGAGAGGTCGTTAGAGGGTGAGCATGAGGGCAGTAGAGTAAGGGCGGTAGAGTGAGGGTGGTAGAGTGGTGATGTGAGGGTGGTAGAGTGAGGGCAGTACAGTGGTATATTGAGGGTGGTAGAGTGAGGATGTGAGGGCGGTAGAGTGGTAGAGTGAGGGCGGTAGAATGGTAGGGTGAGGGCGGTAGAGTGGTAGGGTGAGGGCGGTAGAGCAGTAGAGTGAGGGCGGTAGAGTGAGGATGGTAGAGTGGTAGAGTGAGGGTGGTAGAGTGAGGGCTGTAGAGTGAGGGTGGTAGAGTGGTAGTGTGAGGGCAGTAGAGTTAGGGCCTGAGGGCAGTAGAGTGGTATATTGAGGGCGGTAGAGTGAGGTTGTGAGGGCGGTAGAGTGAGGACGGTAGAGTGAGGGCATGAGGGCGGTAGAGTGGTAGAGTGAGGGCGGTAGAGTGGTAGAGTGAGGGCGGTAGAGTGGTAGAGGGAGGGCGGTATAGTGGTAGAGTGAGGGCGGTAGAGTGGTAGAGTGAGGGTGGTAGAGTGAGGGCATGCGGGCAGTAGAGTGAGGGCGGTAGAGCGGTAGAGTGAGAGCGGTAGAGTGAGAGTGGTAGAGTGAGGGCGGTAGAGTGGTAGAGTGAGGGCTGTAGAGTGGTAGAGTGAAGGCGGTAGAGTAGTAGAGTGAGGGTGGTAGAGTGAGGGCATGAGGGCAGTAGAGTGAGGGCGGTAGAGTCATAGTGTGAGGGTGGTAGAGTGAGGGTGTGAGGGCAGTAGAGTGGTATATTGAGGGTGGTAGAGTGAGGGTGTGAGGGCGGTAGAGTGGTAGAGGGAGGGCGGTAGAGTGGTAGAGTTAGGGCGGTAGAGTGAGGGCATTAGAGTGGTGTAGTGAGGGCGGTAAAGTGGTAGGGTGAGGGCGGTAGAGTGGTAGTGTAAGGGCGGTAGAGTGAGGGCCTGAGGGCAGTAGAGTGGTATATTGAGGGCGGTAGAGTAAGGGTGTGAGGGCGGTAGAGTGGTAGAGTGAGGATGGTAGAGTGAGGGCATGAGGGCGGTAGAGTGAGGGTGGTAGAGTGAGGGCGTGAGGGCATAGAGTGGTAGAGTGAGGGCTGTAGAGTGGTAGAGTGAGGGCGGTAGAGTGAGGGCATGAGGGCGGTAGAGTGAGGACAGTAGAGTGGTAGAGTGAGGGCGGTAGTGTGAGGGCAGTAGAGTGGTATATTGAGGGTGGTAGAGTGAGGGCGGTAGAGTGGTAGAGTGAGGGCGGTAGAGTGGTGGGGTGAGGGCGGTAGAGTGGTAGGGTGACGGCAGTAGAGTGAGGGCGGTAGAGTGGTAGAGTGAGGGTGGTAGAGTGAGGGCTGTAGAGTGAAGGTGGTAGAGTGGTAGTGTGAGGGCGATAGAGTGAGGACCTGAGGGCTGTAGAGTGGTATATTGAGAGCAGTAGAGTGAGTGTGTGAGGGCGGTAGAGTGGTAGAGTGAGGACGGTAGAGTGAGGGCATGAGGGCAGTAGAGTGGTAGAGTGAGGGCGGCAGAGTGAGGGTGGTAGAGTGGTAGAACAGTTATACAGCACTGAAAAATAACTTGCACTATATATAGATATTATTCATATATATATATATATATATATATATATATATCCGAAGAGCTGCTGACACAGATTGGGTGCAACGACAAAGATCCAGCCAGCACCAAAGAAGCAGACACGAGCCCAAAGTGAGTGCAAAAAGCTTGTAGCGTTTATTCCACCATAACGCGTTTCACCACCGAAGTGGCTTGATCACATGACAACGTCAATAGATTTTACTGGACCTTTTAAACAGCTAGCACTTTAGACACGTGATGCTGGTGTGAGTGACATAGAAAAAAGTGTGACTTAGCAACATTTAAGCGCTGTTTGGAAGATAGACTGCGCTTTGTAAAATACCACAAAAGTTACAAAGTTACTTTGACCAACAGGTAGAAGGGCAAACAGTTAATAGTGTACATCAATGCCAGTAATGTCATAAATGAAATTTTGCATTTAAAATGAAAAACGGAAAATTAATCTTATTTTCGCAAAAATATATCCGCATAAATGCATGACTTTCGGTATGAATACCCATGGAAAAAATATATGTATAAATATATATATAAATATAAATGTGCATATATTTTTGAGGTAAAAAAATATATATATATGTATGTATATAAAAACATATAATTACATTGAACCATATTTACAAGCTCACATAATCGCGTATATGTGGACAATATCAAAGTTCATATATTTACACAATGCATATTATAACATTTACTGGACATTTGGAAAAATATCGGCATAATGCCGTTTAGTCAGACAAGAAACCTTCTGTTGTATTGTAAGGCAATCAATTGATAAACATAGTTGGATAATGTTGCAAATAGTGCATAAAGTGCTGTAAGTGCTCAAAATAACGGTGAGGATAATCCTAAAAATAAAATGCAATTCTTAAAAAATCCTAAATAAAAAGGATTGGGTGAGAGGCAAGGGGCAGTTGCATAGGGCAGTTGGTATAAGGTCTATTTCTAAGTTAAAGCGAAATGTAGACCTGGGTGTGGGGTGCCACATATCAGTAAGGCACGCCCGATGCGAATGTGATGCATCTGAAAATTGGAAAAGGATGCAGGGGGCTGGTTAACAAAATTGGTAGGGTAACACAGACCGAAACTTCATACATAGTTTTGAGTTTTGAGTATATATATATTTACAAATACAATCATTTATATTCATAACTGAAACTAGCTCATCTTATGTACAGTTTAATGTTAATATTGTACAGCATTTCTTCTCTAAATGTCTTATTTTCTTAAATAGCCAGCTGGCTCTGTGTCACCCTATAATCATGCTATAAAGGAAGTGGCAAACTAAAGTCAGTCTGAAGTGTATTCCAAACAAACCTTAGCAAAGTCAAAAGGTCTAACAGGCTTTTGGCTCTTCCAGTGTTTTTGTTTTTATGGTTTACTGCTGGTAAGCTTCCTGTCCGTCATGAATCTAAAACATTAAACAATGGTCAAAAGCAAAGTATTTTTGGAGCTTGGCACACAAGGGAACTACTTTCAATGCAGATGTGCTGATTACGAAAAGGTGAAATGAAGTTGTTCACAATGAAGTTAGCCAGTAACATAAATGGGCCGACCGAAGCCCCATGCTTTATACAGTATAATGTACAGGGTAGGAGGTATGAAACAATAACAAACCAATTGAAGAGTGCATGCTGAAATGCGTATAAGTAAGCACATTAAAGTATCATTGCAGTCAAAAGATTTGGACTTACGCCAGACCTAAAAACTACCTATCACACGCTGCCACTCCACTGCATCGCACAATTACTGTACTCACAGTTTGTATTAACACAGATTACCTTTGGCCTTCTTATGACATTCACGCCAGCTTATGCATTTCTGCTATGACGTCACCCTCACTTGCTGCTCATTCCTTGTATAGAAACAAAAACTACGTACTTTATTACTACCTGCTAAAAAGGCAGTCCTTTACGTGAAGGGTACGAATAGCTGTACAAATGGAAAGATGGCAACCCTGCGCCGAATGTGAGCTTAACTTCCATGCGAAATTCTTTGTGAATCGGGGAACAATGTCTCGAAAGATTTCAGCTTTTTATACGTGACAGGAATGCAATTAAGGGCGTGCGATGAGTGCAGCACTCCAGTGCTCCGATGCTCAGGTTTTATGTTTCAAGGCGCCCAGTTATGCTTTTTGTTTCTGCTCCAGTTTAAAATCAGCAAAGACGTCCGGTTACTTGGCATGCAAAAAGCTTCAATCAGCCTCTTATTCTAAGGCGAGGCGACAACTTCGAGATCTGATCGCCACGGGTGGGATGCGTGAATAAAACATGAATACAAGTCAACGGTAACCATAAGAAAGGTGACAACGGACAAAGGTGCCATACCTATGCCTTCGCTGCGCCGGGATGCGAGTCACGGCTGGGATGCGTGAATAAAACATGAATACAAGTCAACGGTAACCATAAGAAAGGTGACAATGGACAAAGTTGCCATACCTATGCCTTCGCTGCGCCGGGATGCGAGTCATGGCCTGGCAGCCGTGAAAAGTGAAGTAAATAATTACAAGGGAGGAAGGGTAACGAGACGCACTGGGAGCAGCAGCCTTAGATGTGCCGGCCGGCCGTGCAGTGAATAATTAGGGGAGGAGAAATGCCGGCCTGAGGCCGAGCGCACGCTGGGGAAGTTTGAGATGCCTATGGGAGGGAGGCTGGTGGCTTTGATGTGCACGCGCTTTTTGCCAATGCGCTTGCGCATTGAGCCTGCTTTTCTCGGGCACAGCGTTAAATCGCCCGTTCGTTAAGCTCTCGTTAAGCCCCAATATAGGCTCGCCAGCAATGCGCAAGCGCATTAGCAGGCGAGCCCTATAAAGCAGTAAAGAAGCATTGGGGAATTTTAAATACAGGTGAACTTGAAATAGCCAAACCTAGATTCGCTTTTAAGAGGACCAACAATCTCAAAGATCTGCTAATACTCACCAGACCTAGCCCTAAATCTACCACCACACAAAGACGCTTATGAGATCTCCCCCCTGTCAGAGGACACTACCCCTGTGGGTCATGTGCTGTCTGCCCACGAAAAAAATCAAATAAAGAGATCAAACTTACAGATACTTTTACATGGATAATGACTAAGCACAACAATTGCAACACTAGTCAGTGCATATATCTATTGACATGCCCCTGTTCCAAACACAACGTTGGAATGACTATGAGAACGGCAAAAACCAGAATAACGGAACACAAGAGCAATATCCGGTGCCTTAAAACCAATATTAAATTGTACACGCACTACTTGGAAAACAAAAACCCCCCTGAGAGCCTTAAATGGCTTATACTAGAAACTCACCCACATATTAGACAGCTCTGTTTAGGCTAGAACACAGGTGGGTGCACCGCTTAAATGCAGCCAATTGTGGCTTAAATGATGACATTCCCTGGGGGGCCCTGAGTGATTGAACATGTGTACTCACTCGGTCCCCACGCCCAGCACAAACGAAAGAGGATAATACTTGCTACACAACCTTGGCGACCAAGGGGCCCCATGATTGCAGGTCCCCTTATTTATGAGCATACACTAAGGTACGTCCCCACTCTTGGCTGATATGGTAACGGCGTATGCCATCCTTTTTCTATATGAGTCACCACCCTAACAGTAAGGACAGTTGCTATAACCTGATTAGACGTCTGCAAACCTACACAATCAACGGACCTTACAACACACTGGGGGTGGATTTTTTCCTTTTAACATGTGACTGACCTAATAAATCCGGTGTATGCCGCTTCAGTCACACTCATTACAACAACTTGTTTACCGTCGACATTCCTGTTGGTGCACCAAACTCAACACACACCCTCTTCTCAGCCCCTTCGACTTGCAACAAGGACCTTGTCTTTTTTATTGATTATAGTACACCATCTAATGATCTAAGGTTAACTGCCCCATTGCCTTTCTCCAAAACTAAGGGCTAGTTCCTTGAGCAACATACTCTGCTCTAAGATGGTTGCTTTGTTTACAAGCCAAACGAGCACCTCTAGTAATCTTTGCACTTTCGATCTGTGTGGCCACATCCTGCGATGGACCGGTCTGCGACTCCATGCTCGCACTAGAGGATATTTAACGCCACACACAGCAAGGAGGTGGCACCTTCCAGGAGGCAGCGGATCATGGTAGGTCTGATGCCGAGTTCCCAACGAGGAACAGGTAAGTTCACTGAGACGTGATGGCGCCTTGGCTTGGTTCCCGCTTATGAGTGGAATCTGCAGCGCCTGACCCCAGTATTGGTTTTTGTACCAGTAGTGAGAGCTTGCAGCCCCACTTTATACTTCTTGGCCCAGTGGTGCCATCTATTTTGCCACCAGCCTGAGTCTGGACCTGGGCTTTACTGCGGCAGGCCTGGTAGCATCTCATTCTAAGAAAAGCGGGCAAGCAGCATGTAAGTCTCTCTCCTAAACCCCCCCATGGTTGCCGGCATATATTTAGAGTGACTCCAGTGTGCGAATATTTAAGGGGGATGTTTTGTGGCCATTGCGATACACTAGCATACTGACTAGGACGGCAGCATTATATCCCCACTAGTGATTACACAAGTCAATTTGTAGCCTCCATAATCATGACTCCTGACTATCATTTGTGTGTCTCCCTACTTCGATTTTGCAAAGACACCACTCTTTGGGTGTGCATTTTCTCCGCTGCACCTGATGAGACCATTTCTTGTACTTTTAGAGGTGAGCTCATACCACACTCACCTAGCTGGCGTTATCACTAATGAATCAAAAGGTGTTTTTATGTTTTTTTGTCTAATGAAAGTCACGCTGTTTTTTTCCACCTGGTCATCTGACAGTGCGATGGGCTTATTGGAACATAATTTTTACCTACGTGAAGTTGTTTGAACATCCGTCCATAGCCAAATGGGCAACTGATATGGAATGTTGTGTTCTCTTTTCTTTTCTTTTTAATTACAGGTTGCCTCACAACCCTAGTAGGTAGTTTACTATTGTAAACCTGTGGTAGGTAGCAAAGCACCGTTCCACTCATTTGTACATAGTTTTCCATACTTAAAAGTTAATTTTTTCACGGTCTTGAAGAATCGCCATTGATCATTGAATGACATTTCTAGGGCAAGAAACATGTTGACCATCTGGGAGTAGAGCATGCAATTTGTCACAGTAAGAACCAAATACGCTACCCCTCCCTTATTATTTTAATCAGGCAGGGTCCCTCACAAATAAAGGGGCATATTATCAAGGGGGTTTATCTCCGCTTTTTTGGCTTTAAAAGCCAAGAAAGCGGAGATAAAATTATCTCCCTATTACCTAGCTGTCGCTAACACCAGTTAGCGACAGCTAGTAGGAGATAGCGACCATCTGGGGGCCAGCTTTGCATGTCAGTGATATTTATCACTAATGACATGCAAAGTGGGCGTGCCAAGATGTTAGCGACTGGAAACAGTCGCTAACATGGCTATCTCCTATTACCAACTTTTGGAGATATTCGCGCTAAGCACGAATATCTCCAAAAGCTAACACCTGCCCCTGAGCAGTTCTTATCCATGTTATCCAATGGTAGGTGGATAACATGGCTAAGAGAATTAGCTCGGTAATGCATGAATATCGCTGACTTTTCAGCGATATTCATGCATTTCGGCTGATTTTTATCGCTTAGGAGATAAACCTTGATAATAGCAAGGCTCCTAAGCGATAAAAATCGCAGCAGCATTGCAATAAAAATATCGCCGCTAAACCAACATAGCGATAATTATCGCTAGTTGTTGGTAATATGCCCCAAAGTCTTTAAGAAGATTCCCTTACCTCTTTTAACATCACTAGACACGTCTACACCTAAGTAGGCTCATCACACCCACTGCAACCTTACGGCAAGGAACAAAAGATCTCCAAAAAAGAGCCCCTTTAAGGGTGCCCATGGGGCATTGCCGCGCCGGCTCGACGAGGAGCAGGCTTGAATGATGAAGCATGACACCTAGTTTGTTGGGTGTGTGAGGGCCCTAGTGCCGAAAGGAGGAATTCCCCTCCTTGACCTCCTGTAACACACTGCTAGACTTCACTAGCTATGACACTTTAATGGTGATCACCACATCACCTAGAAACTTTGTACTATTTTCTTTTGTAATTGCAGTGCACTGAATCAGTGGCACCTGGATGCTGAGCAGGGTATCAGGCAGATGATGGCATCCATGACAGGTGTGAGCAACTCTGTTAGTCTGCCAGTACAACTGTTTCGACTCTGCCAGATGGCGTTGGAGGTGGTCCTGGCAATGGTGGTGTGTGCCTCCTGCAGTGATGCTACGTCCAGGCCCGTCAGGACTGGATTTGATGTGTGAGCCCTGGTGGACCACTGTTGAGGCCATAGGCAGCGGACAGCACAGGGCCACAGACACATGGCATTAACAACCCCAAGGCCATTGTCTCAGAGGTCATCCATTATTCAATCGGACAGGGCCCTTGACTTGAGCTGCACAGAGTTAGTGGCCCCGGATGCACAGCGGCCGGCACAGGCACACCGCCATGGGACGGTGACTTTCATTCCACTGAGGTAGGGCCACGCACATTGAGCTGGTCCTCGAAGATGTCCAAGGGGTCTGTGGCAGAGGGTCACGGGGGACAGTGAAAGGTGTCCTCCAGGGCATGATGCAGAGGGCATTAGCCATCGGGAAGCAGCAAATGGAGGAGTGGAATGCTACAGCCTAGTTGCCACCACCAATTTGGTATCAGCTACATGAGGATGAAAACTACCCCCTAGTCCAGAGACTCAGACGCCACCAAAGTTTGACCAGAGAGTTTCCATGAATGTCGGGGAACAGACTTATTGGCACCGGGGCTGAGAGGGAATGCAGTCTTCGATGATGCTGGTACACTGATATGAACTCCGTCATTACTAAATCAAGACTCTGTGACCTACTGGACCACATTGTCGGCTGGAGGTAGTGGTCAGCAGTGGCCCACAGCCACATGTCTTAGTCTCGCGTTGCACAGAGTTAGTGACACCAGGGCAGTTGTCGGGAGTGTTCGATCACCTCTGTAACGATGATCCTTTTTTCCTCTCGACTACAAGGTGTCATCTCCTCTTATGCCTCTCCTTGCGTGCAATGATATGAAATTGTCAAGGCAAATCTCCAATTTGTACGATACTTTATCTTCCAATACGTGCGTATTATGTGCTCCCTTTAAAGGGAGCACATAATACGCAAGTATCGGAAGATAAAGTATCGTACAAATTGTAGATTTGCCTTGAGAAAGCCCGTAGGGGGCGAAACGCACGTCGACTGTCAAGAACTGTGTTTTAAAAAGAAATAAAGTTTGGATTTTGGATACACTACGTGATTCCTTTGGACAAAGAAATCGGGTCTATACGTGCTTACAGCAAATGATTGAAAGAGACTTTTTGTGATGTGCAAATGATGTTTTTGTATCGTATATGGATGTAACAACCTGCAACACGGCTGTGGGGCGATTTGTACGTGGGTAATTCTTAAGGAGGAAAAGCATTGTACATCAAGGTTGCACTCAAAAAACAAATATATATCCATAAGTATATGTTCTAGAAATACAAAGAGGCAAGTGTTGATGTGCAGATCGAATATAGCAAATTCCCCCTTCTTTTTGCAAAGTGCAATGATATGAACTCTGCCTTTGAAAAATCGATGCTCGGTTTCAATTGTGTGACCTACTCTAGCACAGCATAGGCTGAGGGCACTAGTCTTCGTGGGCCCACAGACACGTGTGGTTGGAATGCTATACACAGACTTGGTGGCACCACATCAAAGAGAGTATAGTGACATCAAACGTCCCATGAACACATGAACTCACCCATAAGGATATCAAGACTCAGTTCCAAATGTGTGACCTACTCGTTCACAGCGTAGGCCAAGGGCAGTAGTGCGCATGGGCCCACATGCACATGTGGTTGTGATGCTATGCAGAGACTTGATGTCATCACATCGAATGGAGTATAGTGACATAAACTTAGCCATAATTAATATTCGCTGCCATGGGGAAATCAAGACTCAGTTTCAAATGTGTGGCCTACTTGTCCGCTGTGACTGCCGGTAGTGTAAATCAATGAGAAAGGAGTACAGAGGGCCTGTGTTGCAGAGGCCTTGATGGTCTTAGGAGACTGCTAAAGTTGCGTCCCTTGGGCTTGGAGATTGCACAGGTACGCAGTGGGCCCTCTTCGACACACAACGGTGTCAGCAGGTGGGCATTGAGGCCTGGGTGCACAGGGGTGGGCAGGCCAAGTCTGGGGACCAGCGTCCCGGGGTGCAGCAGGCACACAGGATCGCAGGCAACCCTGCTCACAGCGACGGCGTCAGCCTCTTGGTGGGATGAGAGGCATCATCCTGGCAGAGACGTTGGGCATTCCAAAAGGGGACAATGCCCAGAGTTACTTGCCTTTTATTCATACCCCTACACTGGCCTGGCATACGCCCGGCCAGCCCACTACACTCATGCTTGCGGGGGGACGTAACAAGCTACATTTCCGTGATCTTCCCCACTGGCTGGGGTGACATGGTTGAGTCCACTGTCCACTACACTCCAAACCCCAGCGGTGTATGTCGACATTGATATGTGTGTGGTATGCATACTGCAGTCTGGCCCTCACATCCACGCCACACTTGGCATTGTGTACATTATCATTCATGGGTCATTTCCCTCCTTTGCACATGCCTGGTCCCCACCTCATCCCACATTATGCTATTGTACGGCTGCAGTGCCATGCCGTTGATGGCTAATGTACATGGTGGGCCTAGGTTCCCACAGTAAGTTGTGCTGTCATGTCTGGTGGGTGTTCATGTTGTTCAGCATGCTGTATGTGAGCTTGTGACATGTGCATTCCCAGTGTTGTGAGTTGCATGATTGTGGAGTTGAGGTGTGTGGTGTGTTCATTTGGTATTTGCCAACGAACAGTGCATTTCGTTGGGTGCCATCCTGGTAGCGCAGGTTGATGATGGACTGTCAGAAGGTGTAGGGATCATGCACTCTGCCTGGTCAGAAGGTGTAGGGATCATGCACTGCCTGGGTGGTTAGCAACAATGTTGGTGGAGATTACCCTTTGGTCCAATATTGCCTGGACATTGGTGGGATATGTGTGATTTCTATTGCACTTATTGTGTGCAGTGTTGCCAGCTGGCACAAGTAGGACATGTGTGCAGTCGATTGCCACCTGACACATGCAGGATGCAAGCTGTGGTGTGGACGCCTTGCTTGGTCCCTGGCTGTTCCTGCGCAGTTTGGGGGAAAAATACATAGTGGGGTACTAAGCAGATGGTGTCATCCATGACCGTTGTGAGGGACTTGGATTGGGCTGGCTGTGTGACTCCTCCGTCTCAGGTGGCTGTTGGTTGGAGGGTACCAGATGCTGACACATGCAGCACGACCAGCTGAGGTGGGATGTTTGTTGTCAGCTGTGTTGGTACTTTCAGCCTGTGGACAATGGTGGTCAGGATGCGGAGGATAGTTGTCTCTTTGAGCATGTAGTGGGCAATGACATTCTCTGGTGTTGGGTCTGTGAGGGTGGAGCATTTTCTGAGGGTTTCTGTCTTTGTCTGCGCATCTCATTAGCAATAATTGCGGGTCATCTGTGGTGAGGATTTTTAAGCTGCTATCGAGGGTAAACTGGTGAAATGGGCTGTTAACACCAGCTTGTGAATGGGGCGATATATTTATTGCCACTTTGGCTGCAATAAAGTGCAGTTAACTCGGCAATAAGTCCTTGAGAATATTCCCCTGAGTGTTTCTTCGTCAGCTGTTGATAATAATTGATTCAAAAGGACTAATTGTTTTTCTTACCTAGGGATTACATTTGACTCCTCAGAGGTGTGGTCCCTTCATATTTTAAATTGTAGCATTAAGTTTTCTAAGTCGCTGAGGGTCCTTCTCAACATAACCAATCCATCCGGTGGCAATCACACTTATTCTAGAGATTTATAAGTCCCAGTTTGTTGCCTCTGCTACGTACGGAGCAGGGGTTTTGGGGTCTGCCAACTGTTCAGCTATCCAGAACGACAAGATTTGCTTCTGCTGGTGGCTTCCTTATGTACCCCCTTTGTCATCCAATTTTTTTTATACCACGAAGGTCTACACCTTCACTAAATGTATTAAGTTAGGCTGAATGGCCTTCTGGGTCTCTATTTATGTTAATGCTGAAGCTAGTTTGAACCGATTAATGATTAAATCATGCATGTCATGTGAGAAGTGTCCTAGAAAACCTAGGTTTGCCTGTTGCACAAAACACTTGCAGGGTTTTGACATTCATCGCTGTTTGACAACCGCACACTTGCTAGTGTAGTAGACAAGCAAGAGGTTAAACTTACATTTTAATTAGCCTGTCCCTTTATCAGGAAATTGTGGAGTGTGGAAACTCCTCAGTTTCAGTATACACTTCATAGAAAGGCAGCCCTGGGTAAGTATTTTATCCTTCACTAAATTTAGATTACTAGGAGAGATCAAACCTGTTTCAATTTACAGCGGGACAGTTTTCTACATGCTCTGTACTGTTATGTGCCTGAGTTAAACCCATGTAGCAATGCTGCACTTTTTTTACATTATCTTCTTTTCTGCACAGTAAAATTATTTGCTGTGTCCTTTTGTACAAATTTGCATGCATGACAATGTTGGATTACTTTCTCTGAAACTGCTTTGCTAATACATTCATCTTCGTGCAACATTATCATGATGGCTTGGACACTGAATAAAAGGCCTTTAGGCATAATTTACAAATGTCACTCAATCTTCAACCAGGGGGCGACAGAGCTGTCTACATAGCCATAACAATGCTTATCTGCGTGCACGTTGTAAGGATGCTTTTTATTATAAATAAAGAAGCATTTCTGGGGATTGCAAGAGGAGACACTCTGCTGACATCAAGGGGTCCTGCATGCTGAGGCCTCACCAAGCAGCTGCCTGACATTTCTGTGAGGTAAGTCCAATTTGTGACCAAGCCGGGGTCCTACATTCTTTCCTGCCAGGTTATGGGGTTGGATCATCCTGTGGGGGGGATTCTTGGCTCTTCACCTACATACACTCTAGACTAAGCCTGGGTGGAGTTTGCGGAGTTCCGCCACCTGGAATTCTGCGAAGTGCAAATAAAGCTCTGCTGCTTGTGGAGCTCTGTGTAGATAAATGCAGTTCACAGTGATTTTCTGTGCCAGATGCTTGTCGGCACCATGAAGTCATCGCAAAAGGCATCATGCGCAGGGCAAGCAGGCGCTGTTTCCTTTCTGCTGTTCGAGTAGATTTTTTACTTGAGCGGCAGCTTTCTCAACACAAGCGTTGGTGAGTAAACACTACCACTCGCGATGAGAAATCTGACCACCCACTTTGAGAAATCTCACCGGGAAGCTGATTTTCCAAGCTCACACTCGCCAACTTGACGTTGACAAATGCAAGTGAGGAAAAAAACTCTGCTCCGCTCCTCGGAGCAGAGTTTTTCAGAATTGCTTGAGCTCCGCGTAATGCGGAGTCAGGAAAACTCTGCAAGCGAGTTCACCACCCAGACTTAGTCTAGACATACACAAAGTAGGGATTGCATAGTAGGGGGACCCCTGAGTACTAACTTGTACTATATGCCTGCATATACATACACACTGTCTTAGCACCATGGTGGAACTATATCTGCTATTTACTCTGTTGGTGCTTGTAATCACTTTCATATGCTTCTGTCTACTGATTATCGCAGCACATGTATTCTATACAAGAATAACATTGCTTCAATAAATATATTGAAAACATCCCATTGCTTATTATCTGTATACTTCTCTGAGAACAAGAGTGCAGGAGTAACTGAGCGAAAAGGATTTAGATCTGTTACCACGATCACTGAGGGTTTAGCTGTATGTTTTTATCTCTGAATGTTATGTTACTCATTTGATATTACCCTTGTCACTTTAAATGATGAATTTGTATGATATCAATTTTAATGTAAGTTATTGTGATTATCTTCATTATTTTTTGCCTTTATGGTTATCTCTGGCATTCAAATTAAGTTTGGCTGATGAATTTAGGGAGTGATCACACCTGCTTGCATAGGGATGTCTGAGGAATCTATTGAATTCCCTCCCCCTTCCCACTTGTGGCCAGCTGTTGGGGGTGAACAGTCAGGATGCCTCCTGATGGCTTCTTTGCCTCTGTGTCCTAGTCTGTAAGTAAAAGACACACAATTGATGGACAGAATGCAGAACAAATCAAAACATTCACCTCCAGTCAAGAGATCTGAGTTAAATCCATCATTTTTTTGCTCACCATGCCACCCCAGTTTAGACCTGGCCTTATACAAATCAGTCTTGACCCTGTGCTTCATGTGAACAGTCCAGTCCCAACTGCCAAGCCAGGTCCTCCTTGGAACGGAAACAAGCATTCTAGGACCGGTTTCAGGGTTCCACCCCTCTTCAGACATGATAGCTTGATTCCAGTGGCACGGTGAGCCCAGGACCCGCGTCGGGGCATAGATGGCGCGCTTAGGGGGAGAAAGCAAAAGACACACAATTGATGGACGAAATGCAGAACAAATCAAACACTCACCCCCAGACAAGAGATCTGGGTTAAATCCATCATTCTTTTTTGCTCACCATGCCACCCCTGTTTGGACCTGGCCATATGGAAATCAGTCTTGACCCTGTGCCCCATGGGAACAGTCCAGCCCGAACTGCCAAGCCAGGTCCTCCCTGGACCAGAAACAAGCATCCTAGGACCAGTTTTTGGGTTTCACCCCTCTTTAGCCAGGATATCTTGATTCCAGTGGAACAGTGAGCCCAGGACCCACGTATGGGCATAACTGGCGCACTTAGGGCAAGAAAGCAAAAGACACACAATTCAATTCAATTCAATTATTTTATTATGATTTGGAATTCCGAGGAATTCCACATAAAATACAGATAAAACAACATTTCATACAAATCACAATATTTAAAACTTGAGTAGATACAACTTCATCTGCGTTTGGGTGGCACTTAGTTAAGTAAAAATACCATTACCATCCAATATACACAATACAATTTACATAAATAGTTAAAAAACTTTTTTTTGGGGGGGTAATCATGGAATAGGAGTAGCAGCAAATGTTTTTATAAAGTGCTATATAAAGTGCTACTGCATTACAAAGGTGCTAGTGCATTAATACCCTATTATAGGACATTTCTCACAAATAATTGCCCAGGAGCTATGTTTCTAAGGAAATGCACTTTGTTAATTAACTATTTTACAAGAATGCTAAACACAATAAACTTAAGCATTAATTTTCATATTTGGTAACTAATTAAAGTGCTTAAAGTGCATAACAAAGTGCTAATGCCATCAGAACTTATCACGCAGTACTTTAAAAGCATAAGGATCACACTCCTCTATTAAACTTTTCTAATATACATTCAAAAATTCTTTAAAAAAACGAAATTTTTTAAAACAAATCAGTTCAGATGGTGGGAGCAAGAGGAAGTTACGGGCTTGTTCTGCTGTTGAGATATGATACTGTAAAAAACCATGCCTTAAGTATTTGCGGCGTATTGAGAGAAGTGCTGGACACACAATTAAAACATGGTTAAGGTCTTGTATGCCGCCATTGCATAAATCACAGTATCTTTAATTTTTGGGGATACCCTCCCAGGCACCTGTTACAATCCTCATAGGCAGCAGGTTCATTCTTAATAATAAAATCACTCTGCGAACTCCATGATTAAAGTTCCAAAGAACGTATGGCTGAGGATTTTTAACTGTAGAGCTCTCCGCGATACAGTCCAAACTTCCATTCACACGGCATATTTTCAAATCTCTTTCCCGTGAAATCACGTATATAGTTCTTTTAATTATATATTTTAATTCTTTTTTATCCAAACCCGCCGCCCCTTCAAAATCTATACCAAAACTGCTTAAAGCCTTTAGATAATTCCTAAAAGTTGCACTTTTTGATAACATATTAACAAAAATTTCCTTATGCAATGCCAACCTTAATGGGTTCTCCTGGCCATTTATCAATGCATTGCCCCATCTTAAACAAACTTCCATTGGTAAGACATATGTTGAAAGAAGGCCAAATTCGAGCCTAAGGGCTGCAATTGACGCAGCGTTACTCAGATTGCATAAATTTCGCCAGATTTTTCCTTCCACCTTCTCATACTTTGCCCATTCACCTTCATCTGTCGTTTCATTTGCGTATTTTAAGGTTGGGGGAATCTTTATTTTATATACGGCAATAGTATGAGAGAAATTTCTTTTCCCACATTGCAAATACAAGCGATTAATTGCAGAGGCTTGTGAGATCGCTTTACTTTTGCAATGTTCCATGTGCCTGTTAGCAGAACACCTATTTGTGAAAAATGTTCCTAGATAAGGTTAAAATGTTGCTATTTCCATCATTTCATCTCCTAAAAACCATTTTAAATTTGCTCTAACCTTACAGCCATTATACCTGAAAATCCTCACTACTTTTTGAAACATTTATTTTTAAAAAGTATTCCTTAGTGTACCTAACCAATTCCGATAGTCGTCTCTGCAGCCCAATTGGGGTTAAGTCCATTATTATAGCGTCATCAGCATACAGCAAACAACTTATTTTTAGATTACCCACTTGTGGAGTATCCCCTTTACTCTTCCCCATCCGACTCGGCAAGTCATTTATGTAGATTGAGAAGAGTAAAGGGGGCAAGAGGCACCCCTGCTTCAACCCGTTGTTGGTAGGAATTTTCTTTGAAAGGCCTTGAGTCCCCCCTAACAGAACTTGGGTCCATGTTTCGGAGTGAAGTGCAATTATTACTCTTAGCAGATTTCCTGGGATCCCCATAGTAATCAATTTCCTCCACAGCGTCGCCCGATCTACCCTATCGAACGCTGTGGAGAAATCAATAAATGCTGTATACAATGGAGTCCTCCGACCAACGGGATATTTATCAATTAGTGTTTGCAGAACAGAGATGTTATCTAAAGTGCCACTGTTCTTAAGAAACCCAGATTGTTCAAGGGGAATTAAATTGTTTCCAAATACCCACTCTTGTAAGTGAACCAGGATACTTTTAGCAAACAATTTTCCCATTGCATCTAGAAGGGAAATTTGCCTAAAACTAGCCGGGGAGTTTTAAGGGCCCTTTTTGTATAGCGGAACTATTATGCTTACCTTCCATGAGTGAGGTATGTCCCCAAAATTGTAGCTATGGGCAAATAAAAGTTGTAATACTTGTGCCCAGTCTCCACAGTCCTTTTTTATTATGGCTACGGGGACATTGTCCGGACCCATTGCACCCGAGTATCTTGCCCACTTAATATATCCTTCAATTTCCCTCAATGATGGCGCTTCTACGTCACCCGCCAGTGCTATGGTATTAGGGGAACCCTCACCCTCATTTTCTAATAGATTAGGGGCATACAATAGGGAGATATAAATAGACCACTCTGTTTCTGGGATTAACATGGGTTGAGATTTTTCTCTACTATCACAGAATTTGGCTATTAAGGCCCAGTATTTTCTAGAATCTCCAGAAAGTGCCACTTCCCGAAGGTTAACCCATTTTTCATCTTCGGAGGCCCTACGGCCAGCTGATAATTTTCTTTTCCGTACCTGCTTTAATCTATATATCTCTTTTTGTCTTAATGGGCTAGGATCTCTAAATTGTGCTCTAATCAGCCCATTTATCTTATTATTAAGCTTTTTAATTTCTGAGGGGAGTATTACTTTAGGGGCGGCTCTTTCACCTTGCTTCTTTCTTCCCAGATTTCTTATAGCAGCCATTACTCTTTCATATCTCACAATTGGGCACTCCCGGATTAAACTGGGCGCAATAATTTAAACTACCCACTGGAAGTTCGGAAGGTTCTTATGTGACCAGCATGTGCAACCATTATTTCGAGTGTAAGTTACCTTATCATTCCTTTGGTTCCAGATATCAGGTTTTTCAAAATTTAATGCTAAATTAACCACCAACATGTTGTGGTCGCTCAATTTAGTGGGAAGCACTTTAAACTGTGAGCATGCCACAACCAGTTGAAAAGACACTGTCATATATTCAAGTAGGGAGTGGCCAAATGTCCCATGAAATGTAAGTGCTGCGGGTGAATCCTCTGGGGATCTGCCATTTAATAATACAAGGTCAAGGTTCCTAATATTTTGCAATAGCGAAAGGCCACGTTTGTCTGATTTTAAATCGGCCGGGAATGTTGACTCTGGTATGAACCAAACCTCCTCCAATTCCACGTTGGAAAAAGACGAGATGGAGCTGTCACTTATTTTAGCATTAAAGTCCCCTACCATCATTATACATACTCTTTCCTCTTTATTAGATAGGTCTTGCACAAAAGAGCAATGGAGTCAACCAATGGAGTAAACGCTTTCCCAGGTGGTATATACACATTTACCAAAAGCAAAAAGGTTGAATTACCAAAATTATTTTTTTCCATTTTTAGCTTGGCACAGATACAGAAATTTGATGGATGTATGTATATCACAGGGTCCCATGCCAACTCCCCGCATAACAAAATGGCTAACCCCCCACTTGCATGCCCCTTTGTAGATTTTTTTGCTTTACTACAGTATACATAGTAGTTCTCTAACTGAAAATCATCACTTGCCCACGTTTCCTGTAGGAAAATTATCTTAGGGGCTAGGTATTCTAAGGATTTAAGTTTCTGTTTTTCTTTTCCTAGCCCCACCATGTTCCAAGACACAATTGCCCCCAATAGGCTACCCCCGCTCTATGGGTTTTGTGTTAGTTGTTTTTGCCCCATTCAAAGTACTTGCGATCCAACTCCATTTAGACACCTCGTCTCCACCATCTATATTAAGGACCTCTTCAGGTGCTGAAAGCTTAATTTCTCTTGCACCCGATACCCTTCCTACATCTATTCCTCTTTTCCTGAAGCCATCCACATTTGCTAAAACAAGCGAATACACTACCCCAGATGTAAAAATAGCTCTAGTTGCATATGGTTTATACCTCCAATCTAAATGAACCAGTTCAATGTCATTACTGGTAATTAACTTTAGATCATCTATTTCAGATATGATTCTAAGAAGGGCGCTTCTATTCAGTGTCATTAGCTCAGAATCAAAAAGAGGGATAAAGATTAAAGTCTTATTCACTTGCCGAACTCCTATTTCAGAAAGCCCAATTAAATTAGTCTCCTGCAGGCTTCTGGGAAGATCGACATTTAAATTCCCCCCTTTATTTTTAGTCCCCGCTATAATCATTCTCTGACCAACTCCCCCACTATTACTTAATGCTGGATTCATTTGAGAGAAAGCAGGTCCAATTGACTCATGTACGGCACCACTTAGTTCTATACTCGAGGATGTTACAGCGCTTTTTAGATTGACCTGTTAGGTTCCTGAGCTACTATGCGAGGTAGAGCCCCTACTCAACATGCCTTCACCTTCCCCATCATTATTCTGATTGGGGTTCAGCCTAGCAGACGAGCTATTCTGCTAAAGGGTAGGATCCTGCTCGGGATTCAAACTCGAGCTCAAATTTAATTGCCCCACAGACATTATATTCTTTTCCTCCACAGGGGCTATGTAAGTGTTTTCCTTTTGGTTTACTGGTTGAAACCGTATCTTTCTCTGCTTGCGTTTTGGGAACCTGCGATTATTCATCTTCCTTTTCCTCCTACAACCATTTTTAGTAATTTCCTTGCTTACTGTTGATCTTTCCCCCACAGTAGAACTCTCTAAGATATTAATTATTTCATCTGGTTGTTGAGGATTAGGTTCTTTTGACTTACACATATTAAAAATTGGAAAAACACGCACTGTGTCTTTTACAGGAGAAACACTTACATTTAACCTTACCCCTGGGCTAGGGACCTTTACAGAATCTTTTAGGTCTACTTGTGATGGGCTTGAGATTGAATTTCTTACAGGTAACAAACTTTCAAAGTCTACCAACAATGTTTTTGGCTCCCCTATCCCATATACTTTATCAGTATTATTTATTATATTATGCGTTTGACATGCTTTGCTAGACATAGGGGAAACACATTTCACACATGCTTGACTCTGATGTTTAAGATCTAAAACCCCACCTAAAATGGGCGTGAGGACTTTGAGAATATGATTGGTGTTAGAAGAACTATTCTCCAACAGAGACAAGATTGCAAATAAGATTTTTTCCAATTTGAGGAATGTGTTCATTAGCCCCTCAGCCCCTGCATTCTCATTTGTGAGCAATGAATACTGAGTATTTCTTGTCCTTTTATCACATGACATTGATAGATCTTCACCTGTAAAGTCACGTAAGCCAGAAGCCAAAGAAAATTTAGTAGGAGTACTACTATACATGATAGGTGTATGTGTGTGAGCTCCTTCTCGAGAAGTCAATACTTCTTTATTAGAGTGAGACTCTGAGTCCAAACCTTGAGCATCCAATTTTTCTAGCTGCTTTACTCGAACGGCATTTTTTTCCAATGGTATGGCAATGTCCGGAAGAGTTAAATCCTCTATTTTCACCTGCCCAATGAGTAAGCTATAGTCTTTCTGCCGTTCCATTTTAGTAGTGATATCACTTGCTTTTACTATTGAGCAGTCTGACATGAACCTCTGAGTACTGACATTGTCTTTTGCCTTTTCAAAAAGGGTTATCAGATCTGCTAATGGGGAGATTGGGGTGGTTTCCTTTCTATCACTGCCCTTACCTTGAGGAGAACCCACTAATTCAAGCTTGGATAGGGCCTGCTCCATCTCCATTTCCGAAATATTATCCTCCCCTTCTACTTGCTGCAGATCTGTACTTCTTACTGAAAAAAGGGGTGTTGCATTACATTCATCTCCATTTATCTTCAGTATATTTACAACGGGGAAAAGCACCTCTGGTCTTATTGAGTGACTTTCCGCTTCATTCTTGGTTAATATTTCGGGGTTCATTAAAACCTCTAAAGGATTCTCCTCCTTTCCTTCATCTCCATTGTTTAGACCAGTTCCGTACTTAGAACTTCTTCCCTTTTTGGTAAACATTGACCTTACCGATGGATAAGATTTCAATAGTGTCAGATGAGCTCCGCTTTTATGTTGACGAATGGTTTTCTTAGGTTTTAAGGGACTCAGGGGGCTCACAACACACTGGTTGCTGGTTACTAGGGTTTCTGCTGATTTTGCTTTTGACTGTGAGTGCAGTCGCCTAACAGACATTACCATTGCCCCAGTAATAAAACGCCGCTTAGACTTATTACTCCTCCAGCAGTTGATGGTAAAAGTTAAAATCAGATAACAATACGTAAGACGTAAGAGGTTGAATGAATAAAAGCACAACCTTGAGGAAGTTGGCAGAATTAGCGCTGCCTCAGATCCCTCAGATGCTCCTCAGTTGCCTTGCAGATACCCCACTGCTAGCCACATACCTTCTTACCCGATGCCTGGGCGATTCAGCAGTGGCCCAATCAAAGTCTAATCTAAGTTCAATCAGAACCACACGCCGGCCCCCGTCTGGCTCTGGGGATAGATGGCGTAGAGACCGTTGTAGGCTCTATGAATTGCTGGTAAGATTTATGGCAAAGATTACGGTAGAACGGATTGCTCAGTGATACCAAGTTCAAATGCTTGCCGCAATGATTTTACCAGTTCATATTGTAAGCACCGCACTGCTCGAACTGACCAAACAGATATTTTTAGAGACTGGTTAGAGTCTATTCAGTCTACGCCAGGATATATCAAAATGTATTCAAAACGTATTCTTATTCCTGCGCAGTCTCTGGTGTCCTTAAGATGAAACAGGGAACGACGTGAGACTACACGGATCCACTGGCCCCCAGGGAGATTGTTCATTGGGGACCCACCTCTGAGGAACCACAGAGAAAATCCCTTAGTTCTAAACTTGGATGTTAGGCGGCAGGCACGGGGAGAGGGGGTGCTGAGGGGGGGTGAGGAAGGGGCGAGCGCCAACAGCCAACCACGCCTGACTGCCTCGCCCACACACCCTGCTCACCTTGCTCTCTTGCTCTCTTGCTCTCGCTCTCCAGATGCTCTCTGGACACTGCTGCTCCACTGCTGCTGCTCCCACAGCCGTCTGCCTGCTTACCACCTCTGCCTCTTACTTTTCTCCTGAGACTATCGGGTTTTGTAACCCTGCACGCCACATGCCACACGGAAACCCCAAATCAGGCACAGGACTTCAGCCCCACCTCCTCTTCTCTCCTCCTCCTAGTGAATGAAGGCATACAGGCTTGTAGGGTTTGTAGGTTTACAGGCTCATGGGCTTGCTCACCCGGTCTAAATGGCTGCTCCACACTGCACTGGATGCCGTGCCTCCTCCTCCGTCGCCGCCCGGACCAGGACGGGGCAGGGCGGGACACAGGCACAAGACAGGCACAGGGCAGGGACAGGGACAGGGCAAGACAGGCACTGGGCACAGCCAAAGCACCTCAGGGCCAACCGCAGCGGCAACACACACGCTGCGCTGTGCTCAAACCCACTCCACCTCCACAGGAGGCAACTCGCGGCTCCTGCCGCACAGGAAGGCAACTTGCGGCACTCACGGCGCTCGGCGCTCAGCGCTCGGCATTTGGCTGCTCCTGTTTGGCGGCTCCCGCAGCTCTCGGGCGAGAGCACTCTGCCGCACACGAGGAATCCACTGCAAGCAGCAAGCAGCAACTGCAAGCAGTAGCGTCTGTCGTCACAAAAGACACACAATTGATGGACGGAATGCAGAACAAATCAAAACATTCACCCCAGTCAAGAGATCTGGGTTAAATCCTTCATTCTTTTGCTCACTGTGCCACCCCGGTGTAGACCTGGCCATATGCAAATCAGTCTTGACCCTGTGCCTTATTGGAACAGTCCAGCCTGAACTGCCAAACCAGGTCCACCCTGGACTGGAAACAAGCATCCTAGGACCGGTTTCGGAGTTTCACCCCTCTTCAGCCTTGATAGCTTGATTCCAATGGCACAGTGAGCACAGGACCCACGTCTAGGCATACAGGGAGCACTTAGGGCAAAAAAAGCAAAAGACACACAATTGATGGATGGAATACAGAACAAATCAAAACATTCACCCACAGTCAAGAGATCTGGGTTAAATCCATCATTCATTTGCACACCATGCCAGTCCAGTTTCGACATGGCCATATGCAAACCAGTCTTGACCCTGTGCCCCATGGGAACAGTCCAGCCCGAACTGCCAAGCCAGGTCCTCCCTGGACCAGAAACTGGCATCCTACGACCAGTTTCGGGGTATCGCCCCTCTTCAGCCAGGGTAGCTTGATTCCAGTGGCACAGTGAGCCCAGGACCCATGCCTGGACTTACCTGGCGCACTGAGGGCAAGAAAGCAAAAGACATACAATTGATGGACGGAATGCAGAACAAATCAAAACATTCACCCCAGTCAAGATATCTGGGTTAAATCCATCATTCTTTTGGTCACTGTGCCACCCCAGTTTAGACCTGATCATATGCAAATCAGTCTTGACCCGGTGCTTCATGGGAACAGTCCAGCCCGAACAGACAAGCCAGGTCCTCCCTGGATCGGAAACAAGCATCCTAGGTCTGTTTTTTGGGTTTCACCCCTCTTCAGCCATGATAGCTTGATTCCAGTGGCACAGTGAGGTCACGCCCCACGTCTGGGCATACCTGGTGCACTTAGGGAGAGAAAGCTCCTTGGTATTGTTAGATTTGGGGATCTCTAGTTGGCACAGGTAGGTACTTGTGATAAATAGGGACCCTCGCCTCTAGTAAGGGTAAGGGGGTACACTCCTAAAATAACTCCTGCTCACCCCCTTGGTAGCTTGGCACGAGACAGGCTTATCTCAGAGGCAGTGTGTAATGCATTTGTGAACACATACAGTAATCCAGTGACAACACTGCAGATGGACACCACACAGTTGTATACTAAAAATAAGTATTCTTTATATGGATTTAACGCAAGACCATAAACGACAAAAATCCACAATACTGTACTTAAAAATGGTAGAATTTGCTTAGTTCTCTTTAGATCTTAAAATGCGCCACTTTGAGTCAATGTACCATAAGATGTGACACACAGGGAAACGAAAAGTGTTGCAGGAAAGGTGATGCGGTAGTCCCTGGCACGCAAGGACAGTGATGCATTGAAGATCCGCTGCAAAGAAACAAAGATTGTGTCTTCTTCTTGATGCAGCGTGCTTCTCCAATGTTGTCAGATGTCTCGACTTGATGTGTCAGCTGCAGCGGTGACACCCTTGGTCAGAAATGCAACGACAGCGGCTTTGGCGGCGGTACTCTTCTCCCTCGATGCGAGACACTTCCTCTCAATAAAACAGCTGCAGCGGCGACACCCTTGTGAAGAGATGCATCGACAGCGGCTCCAACGGCGGCACGCTTCTCCGTGGATGCGAGGCGCTTCTTGTGATGTGCTGCAATGCTTCAGCTGCAGTGGTGACATCCATGTTCAGAAATGCGTCGGCAGGGGCAGCGACGGCGACACTCTTCTTCGATGTTGCAAAGACGTTTCTTGCACTGCGGTGCAATGAGTCAGCTACAGCAGCGACACCCTTGTTTAGAAATGCGACGGCAGCTGCTTTGACACGCTTCTTTGATGTTGCAAGATGTTTCTTGCGTTTTGGTGCAATGCGTCAGCTACAGCGGCGACACCCTTGTTCAGAGATGCAATGGCGACACTCTTCTTCTGAGTTGCGGGACGTTTCTTGAGATGCGGTGCAATGCGTCAGCTACAGCAGCGAAACACCCTTGTTCAGAGATACGACGGCAGTGGTACAAAAGTGGCACGCTTCTCCCTCTTGAGTCGCGCGTCCAGCTCCTTGCGACACGCAGTCCCTCAGAAGGCCCAAAACAGCAGCAGGCACATCCAAAGAACTCTGGGGAGCTGGGGGTTGAAGTCTGTTGTCCCAGAGATTTTCAGCAGGAGGCAAGCTATTTTCTCAAGCACTTGGAGATCCTTCACAAGTTGAATAAATTGCACACTTACGGCCAGATTTAGGAGGGCTATTACCGGCCGGTAATGGCCGAAATGAACGAATTTCGGCCATTACCGACCGGTAATAGGCTTTTGTTATGCAGAGGGCCAATTTACTGATTCAGTAAATACCGAATCGGTATTTACTGATTCGGTATTTACCGAATCGGTAAATGACATGTAGGAAGCACTTTAAAGAGTGCTTCTGTGCTTTTAGGATTCATTATTTACCACCAACTATTAGTTGGTGGTAAATAACGAATACCTCTGTAAATGCAAATCTGTGCATTTGCACATGTGCCATGTGACAGACATACATGCCCTTAGGGCATGTATGTGTTCCACATGTGCACACAAGCACTATTCAGGGGTGCAACAGGGGGTCAAAGTGCCACCCTGCCACCCTTGTCTCTTTCCCTACTTTACTGAATCAGTAATTACCGATTCGGTAATTGAAATTCATTTCTATGGGTCTCCAGACCCATAGGAATAAATGGCAATTACCGAATCGGTAAATACCGATTCGTTACCGAATCGGTAAATGCCGATTCGGTAAATACCGAATCTTAACGATTCAGTAATTTTTTCTCGAATTATTAGCTACATAGGATTTACCGATTCTAAAATACTGAATCGGTAAAATTCGGTATTTTAGAATCTGTAAATCCTATTTACCTACCTCTACCCCTAAGTCCTTTCTCCTTTCTTTGGCAGTAAGGCAACCACTGCAGGCCAATCCCCCAAGCAGCACTTCAGCTTAGGGATAGTCTTCACTCAGTTTCTTCTGGTTCCTCTCGTCAGCAAAGGTTTCTTCTTGTTGTCCAAAAGTGATCTAAATTCTTGGGATAAGGGTCCCAGAATTTATACCCCAAAATCCTTTATCCTCTCAGGGCAGAGGGGCCTTTGCCTAGTCCAAACCAGCTCTGGTTAGTCCTTGAGCACTCTATTTACATGACTCCTTCTTTGCTTTCACAGTGCAGAGCACAAATATCAGTCACCCCACACGAGGAGGAGCCAGCATTGTGGAGGGAAGGCACAGATCTATTCAGGTCCCAAGTGCAACTCCTCCCTCCCATCTAGATGCACCTACTTTCTAAAAGAGGTATTTTCAAACACAGAATGTTACTATCAACTTCACTAAAATATGTATTTTATCATTCTGATTTCAGGCATACTAAACTCGAATTTCTACTGTGTTGCCTGAGTCAGTAAGGATTATAAGATGTAATAATCTAACTGCCCATAATGACCTATGGAGAACAGGTAGCCTTGCAATAGTGAAAAACTAAAATGGCTTTAATTATCTATTAGGACATACCACACACCAGGGCTTGTCCTAACTAATACTTACAATGCACTCTGCCCTTGCGCCTACCAAGGGGTGTCTGATGTGAAGAAAAGGGAAGGTTTAGGGACTGGCAAGTGGGTGCATGTGCTCAGTTAACATGGCAGTACCAGACTGCACACAGGCTCTGCAATGGCAGACCTTAGACATATTTTTACAGGCTGCTTCTGTGCGTGGCACAACTAGTGCTGCAAGCCCACCAGCAGCATTTGGTTTACAACCCCTGGACACTCTCAGTGCACTGTACTATGGTCTGACAAGTAATCCAAATCAGCAAATCATGGAGTCCCTAATCCATACATCAATTTACAATAGGGAGAGCATATGCACTTTAGCACTGATCAGCAGTGGTAAAGTGCCCAGACTCATAAAACTAACAAAAACAGGTCAGACCAAATACAGGAGGAAGACAAAAAGTTCAGGGATGACCTTACGAAAAGGGCCATGTCTAACAGGTATCGTTTTTTTCCCCCTAAGTTGGCAGGGTATGCCCAGACATGGGTCCCTTGCTCACTTTGCCACTGGATTCAAGATAGCCTGGTTGATGAGGGTTATGAACCCTAAACCAGTCCCAGGGCGCTTGTTTCCGGTCCAGGAGAAACATGGCTTGGCAGTTCGAATCTGGACTGATCCCATGAGGCACTCGGTTGGACTGATTTGCATATGGCCATGGCTGAACTGGGGTGGTGGAGTGAGCTAAAGAATGATGATGGATTAAACCCAGATCAGTTGACTGGGGGTGAGTATTTGATTTGCTCAAACCCTCTGTCCATCATCCCCTTTGGTATTGCCTAGTCTGTAAGTGGCACGGGTGCAAATGTAAGGAGTTTCTTCAATTGGATGGTGTTAGACCTGACAGCCTTAGCATGTTCTTCCCCCAACATTTTACCATCCTCCCCTTCATTTTTCTGACCTTGTTTTTGCTGATTTTAGTATTCTGTACACTTTACTACTGCTGACCAGTGCTAAAGGGCTTGTTCTCTCTCTACTAAACATCGTAACATGGGCTTAACCCTAATTGGCATATTTAATTTTATGTATAAGTCTGTACTAAAGTGCACTACATGTGCGTTGGGCACCTGTAAATTAAATGCTACTAGCAGGCCTGCAGCGCTCACTGTGCCACCCACTTCAGTAGCCATCTAACCATGGCTTTGGCCTGCCATTGCAGAGCCTGTATGTTCAGTTTTATACTGAACCTCCGACCTGGCAAGCTAACCCTCTTGCCTGAAATAAACCTTTCCTATTTATATATAGAAATCAACTCTAAGGTAGGCCCTGTCTAACCCACACGGCACAGTGCAATGTATTTAACATGCAGGACATGTACTATTAAGTTTTATATATCTTTGTATTGAAATATCCCCAAATTCGTTCATCACTACTGCAAGACCTATCTCTCCCATACAATAACATGGTGGTTAGCTTATTAAGTTTTATATATCTTTGTATTGAAATATCCCCAAATTCGTTCATCACTACTGCAAGACCTATCTCTCCCATACAATAACATGGTGGTTAGCTTATAATATCTTTTAAGTGTAATTCCCAATTGTGAAGACATAGACTTTTCAAGTGTGGTGTCACTGGACTCACAATTTAAAATCACAACTTGTCAAAAAGTTGGATTTTAAATTACATTTTTGCAAATGCCACTTTTAGAAAGTTGATTCAGAAAAGGGGGTGGTGATGAACAGAGTGTCTGAATTAAGCAGACCACTCTTACCCAGTCCAAAGATCAGGGCTTGATCCATCACCGTTATTTAGCTCACTGCACCATCCCAGCTCAGATCCTGGCTATATGCAAATTAGTCTGTCCCTGGCCCAGTGCATCATGGGAACAGGGCAGGCCAAACTACCAAGCCAATTCTTCCCCAGAAAGGAAACAAGCTTCCGGGGACCGGTTTCTGGCATTTCACCCGTCGTCGGCCCGGCTTGCTTGAATCCTGATGGTGCAGTGAGCAAGGGACTCTTGTCTGAGTATACCCTGCCACACCTATAGTGGCCAAAAACGATTCAGAAAAGGGGGTGGTGATGAACAGAGTGTCTGAATTAAGCAGACCACTCTTACCCAGTCCAAAGATCAGGGCTTGATCCATCACTGTTATTTAGCTCACTGCACCATCCCAGCTCAGAACCTGGCTATATGCAAATTAGTCTGTCCCTGGCCCAGTGCATCATGGGAACAGGACAGACCAAACTACCAAGCCAATTCTTCACCAGAAAGGAGACAAGCTTCCGGGGACCGGTTTCTGGCATTTCAGCCGTCGTTGGCCCGGCTTGCTTGAATCCTGATGGTGCAGTGAGCAAGGGACTCATGTCTAAGTATACCCTGCCACACCTATAGTGGCCAGAAAAGGGGATGGTGATGAACAGTGTGGAAGGGTATACTCAGATGTGAGTCCCTTGCTCATTGCACCATCAGGATTCAAGAAAGCCGGGCCGAAGACGGCTGAAATGCCAGAAACCGGTCCCCGGAAGCTTGTTTACTTCCCAGTATAAGAATTGGCTTGGTAGTTTGGTCTGCCCTGTTCCCATGATGCACTGGGCCAGGGTCAGACTAATTTGCATGTAGCCAGGTTCTGAGCTGGGAATGGTGCAGTGAGCTAAAAAACGGTGATGGATCAAGCCCTGATCTTTGGACTGCGTAAGAGTGGTCTGCTTAATTCAGACACTCTGTTCATCACCACCCCCTTTTCTGAATCACTTTTAGAAAGTTGGCATTTACTTACTTTAGCCATTTGGTGCCTGCTGCCTGTCTGTTCAGTGTGGGTTGTTAAAGCTGGGCTTTGTGTATTCTCCCAAGACAGCCTGTTGTCTCTAGACAGCCGCACACAAAGGGAGCTTAGGTGTGTCTAGATTGGCCTTCCTGGGAAATGGGACGGAGGAGCTGGGCTCAGCCTCAAACTTACAGATGAATAAGCTATGTCCTGTCCACACACAAAGGGCTGAATACCTCAGTGTAGTGAGTCTGGAATCAGGGCAGGAAGAAAGGACATCTATGCACTTCAAGCTTTCTTTGAAGTCTCCTCCACTTCTAAGGCACAACAGTGTTTAAGTATTGGACCCCTGACACCATGACTTCAGTACACTTCTGGACTTGGGAAGACTCGACCAGGAGGTAGCACTTCTGTGCTGCTGAACAGACTGCCACTCTGCTGGACTGCTGCTTTGCTGGACTCTTGCCTTGCCTAGCTGCCCTGCTGCCTGCTGTCCTTCTGTTTGGGTGAGAAGGACTGGACCTGCATTGCTTGAACTTGGAAGTGGGTATCTAGGGCCAGATGTAGGTGGCCAAATACCGGTCGTTAACGGATGAAATTACTGAATTTCGACAGTTACCGACCGGTATTTGGCATTTGGGATGTAGGTGGCTACATTTCAGATTTGGTAATTTACCCAATCGGTAATTTAAGGAATCAGTAAATTACCGATTCCTTAAAATACCGAATCGGTAAATTACCAAATCTGAAACGTAGAGAACACTCAAATGAGTGCATTGCACAGTTAAGGTTTCGGTATTTACCACCAAATAAAAGTTGGTGGTAAATATCGAACACCTTAATAAAAAGCAATGTTGTTCTTTTTTTACTGTGCCATGTGGCAGACATACATGCCCTTAGGGCATGAATGTGAGCCACATGTGCACCCATGCACTATTCAGGGGTGCAACAGGGGTCAATGTGACACCCTGCCACCCTTGAACATGGTCCCCCCTATTGCCGATTCGGTATTTACCGAATCAGTAATTCCTATTCATTCCTATGAGCCTGGAGGCCCATAGGAATGATTGGGAATTACTGATTCGGTATTTACCGAATAGGTAAATACCGAATCAGTAATTCCCAATCATTCCTATGGGCCTCCAGGCGCATAGGAATTACTGATTCGGTAAATACAGAATCGGTAATACCAAATCCTACTGATTCTGTAAAATTTACCGAATAATTAGCTACATCCCATTTACCGATTCTGAAATACTGAATCAGTAAAATTCGGTACTTTAGAATCTGTAAAATAGGATTACCTACATCTGGCCCCTAGTGCTGATTCAACCAGAACCCATGCATTCTCATCGAACGGCACACATTTGCATGAGTTGGAACCAGCAAATTCTCTTCCTTGCTTGGAGTGATGAACCCGGCACATTGCCTTCAGCACCAGCACATCACCTATGAAATTGACGCATCCCCTTCTGCAGGAGCAGCAGCCATGCATTGCATACAGAACCAGCACATCGCACTTAGAATGGCCATATCAACGAAATAGCGTGGAGAAATGTGACGCATTGCTTAGGCCTCACTTCTTACCTTTATCAACAACGACACATTCCGTATCATGGTACTTTGGTTCAGCAGTCCCAAGAGGGTCCCTGCATCTTGTTCGCAAACCAGTGCAGTCGGCCTGAACTTTTGGCGTTGCCCTGGTCTAGCATGACCAGATATCCCTTTTAAGCGTTTATTGCTTCTAATAACTATTTTACCTTTATTCTTTAAAAATGTATATTTAGGCTTCTACTTATTGGATTTTTGTTGTTTTGGTCTTGCTTTATTTATAAAATTATTGTCTATTTATCTAACCTGGTCTGGAGACTTTTTGTTATGTTTTCACTTTTATTGTTTGTAGTGTTGCACAAATACTTTACACATTGCATCTTAAGTTAAGTCTGTCTGCTCTGTGCCAAGCTACCATAGGGTGAACCCAGGATAATTTACAGTGTGTTGTGACTTACTCTGACTAGGAGTGTGGTTCCTGCCTGGACAGTGTGTATACCTTTACAAACCAGAAACAGAGTTTCTAATAGATGGAGACACACACCTATTCTGTTGAGGAAATGCCAACCTTGGCATTTTACTTCACTGGCATTGCATGTGTTCTGGTGCATTACATATTACAGAGGGGGCCTTGCAAGCATGTGTGACCCCTTCAGTAACAACAAAGTGCACCCGCATGGTAAAACGTGGGTCCTTTGCACCTGAGGCCCTTTTGACAATACATCCCCTGGTTATAATGTGTTGCTAATATCCTCATGCACCGTTATATCGTGCTATGCAATGTACGACTGCTTATAATGTTTGTTTTTTATCTGAGCGCAGCTCTCTGTCATGCTATGCTATGCACCTATGTATGTAAAGCACTCTGATAACCCCGGGTCTAGCTAGCGCTATATAAAATAAAAATAAATTACAACAATACGGCACCACAATGTGCTGGCCTGCTGATGACATAGGTGCAGAACTTCCACCCATTGAAAGTTATGTAAGATCTAGCACTTCTCGCTGGATGTGGGCATCTTACAAGGAAGCCAATATACACTCTCTGCCTGGGTCACTGTTTACTGGTTTACTTACACCAAAAACATAGTGGAAGGCCCACAGCTAGTGCTTTCCAAGCCACCTGAATCTCTCAGAGGAACGAGGTATTCAGAATGTCGAATGACTGCTCAACTAAAAGAGTATGGTGTGCTGAAAGGGGCAAAACACTCCAGGGGCCACCACCGTTCAAGGAGACCCATTCAGCCCAAGGTTAATGAATATCTGTGAGGCATGGGTGACTCAGGGGCCACTCATCACATTCAGCAGGGGAGCTTCATTAAATTGTATTAAGCCGACATTTCAGGACAAGGAGCACGCGTTTACACATACTTCCCAAATATGAACTGTACCTCCTAGCTTTGATGAAGAAAGGTACATTTTCACATGAGCTACCGCATTTTTCGAGACTACTTTTCCTTGGTATATTCCTTTCTGAAAGTGGAACTCGTGTAGCTTTCCCTTTGGAGCTTTAGCAGAAGAGTCTGGCAGTATTTTTTCCTTTGAGATTTAGAATTAAACTCCTAAAAGATTCACTTTCGTCCCTGCCCACAGTTAAACATACACATTTTAACTGCTGGGCGTTCAGTGCACTGCACAATCAGTCACTAACTCGTGGCGTTTTTTGCACAGACAAAAACTATACAGTCTCATATCTTACAACGTTTGTGTGTGATGGGCTACCATTTTGCGTTAAAGATAAAAAACATGTAGAATGTGCATTAAAGGAGAAGATGCAGTGGTGTAAATCATTCTGGGCCTCCCCTGTAGACTCCTTAAATCAGAGATATTCAGTGCCGTTAGGCTAAATGTGGCCACCTAAAGATCCTAATATCGCAGTGACTTCAGGGGCCTGAATTATGCCCCTCGAAAGATGGAGGAAACCAAACACACTTCTCTTTCGTGAAAGGACACATTACAAGAAGGTCATGTAAATATTGTATAAACGCCACTGTGGATCACGCGCGCGCACATATTGGTATCTTATTACTTTATTAAGTAGACCTGCTCCGTGATACACTCACCCATTTCTCTTCGTCACCCTAGCACGTGCTAGATTGTGTAATATGTATTTTAATACATTCAGCAGCAAACCACACGGCTCAAACATTTGAGGTAACTGATACTGAAGAGTTCAAAAACTCTCACACCGAAGAAATATTCTACCAGTTCAGAGGCGCTCTAACATCAGGTGCTTCAATCATTAGTGGGCCACGCAGCACCTGCGTGTGCAGTGGTCCCAAACGACGACTATGGAAGGAAATTGGTGACGCATCAACTAGGAAGAAGGGAATAGTCCAGTCCTGTTATCTCAAATCGGTAACTAGCTTTACGAAAGTAGTATCCAGTCAGCAATTCGGTTAATAATGGCTATTATGAATGAAGTGGAGAGAGAGCGAGAGATAGTTAAAACATCCATTTAAGGTAAACACCTGAAATCGCATGCATCCTTTACTAAAAGTATCATAACTAAGGTATATCTGAGACAGACAAACTGAAAGGAAAATACAGGTTACACACTAGCATATGACATTGTGCAAGCACATATTGATTTTCCACACTCATTCAATACATGTTGTACAGTGCCATATTACACTGATCAAGTTTTCTATTTCTTTTTTCAAACACTTGTAATGCAATAGGGGATTAGGAAAATGCATATAGAGGGTAACAAGAGACAACTGTCCCACACCAGTGGTTCTGCTGTCGAGGCAACCATCCACCAGGCGGGCAACCCTATACCAAGAATTAGTACTAGAACAAGCATACAAATGTAGGGCACAGCCTACAGGTCTGTGGAAAGACTAATTCTACCAAACGTTAGAATAAATTTGAAAAATCTAGATTCAAACAGTGACATTTGGAAAGGCAAAATGCAAGTTTTTAAATCAGATTAAAACACTATTTTATTAAAGAAACTGTACATGGTATATATCAAATACATTAATACTAAATATATTGAATGAAGGGAAAAATATTGTTTAGCAACCAGTTCGCTTAAGCCCTGAAGAAGCATATTTGTTTACACACCCAGATACATGTGTTGGCTGTTGTGTGTCAAAAATCATTTGGCTGTTGCAAAATACAATGTAGGCAATCAATCGTCAAACCTACTGCGATTAAAGATGTATTTTATTTTTTATTTTTGATGCATTTGTAGTCTATTGTGTATAACTTCATTGTTGTATTGGCATACACATATTGTTTTCGATGCGATTGAAACATTGTATTCACATGTTTTTTGCCTTGCTGAATGTTACTTGTGGAATCTTGTTTTTTCCTGCATTATACTGATGAAAATGAGGCTCTCCACAGACCTGTAGACTGTGACCTACACTTGCATGCTTGTTAAGTTATCATATTTATACTTTTTTTTACCTTGATCTTGAGCGACTTTGAAGACCTTTCCACATTTTGGCACACACCCGAATGCCAAGTTATAAATATTAGCAGATGATGGACAATCGACAGGAAGCAGCTCAATGCACAACACATTGCTGTTTCTGTGAAGTTCACATTTGTATCTGCTGCTCTCAACAGGATGAGTCGACTGTAAAATATAAAAATATACAAATTGAGCCTCTGTTTCTGGTACAGGCTCAATTGGCAAATGCGCAGAGACTTGCCTGACCCTCCCCTCAAACATGGTGAACAGTTAGGCCCGGATCGAGGCTGGCAACTTCCGCAGTAACAGACTGTAAAATGTAATTAGCAGCGATGAGAAATATTCAATGTGTCTCCATTTTATTTCTGGCACTTGAGGCAGAATTATCTCTCTCTACAGGCAATTGTTTCCAAACAAAATTGTTGTATACTGTTATGGCAGTCACAAGCATGTTCCATCTTTCTCGTGACTGTTACAAGTTGACATGACAGTCACGAGCAGTCTCAAATGTATTTCTCCCTGCTCGTGGCTGGCTGTCACGCTCCTTGTTGTGTTTTGTTTTGAGTGTCTTTGTTGGAGGGCGGTTAAATGGCTCACGGGAATTAGCAGATTTATGTTAACCTGTGACCTGAAAGGACGGAAATAAACCTCTCCTTTACGAAGACACATCTCTTGTGTGATTACTCATTATATCAGATTGTTCTTCTTTCTTTACACAACGAGGATGGGATACCTATTATTTATTTTTCAAAACGATTATTGTGTTGAACCATTTATTTGTTTGCTTATTTTATGTGATATCACTTATAAACTGAAATGTCTGGGATTGCTCCTCCACCTTCTTTTCTCTCATGTTCTGGAGAACCTCCAATGGCTTGGGAAATTTGGGAACCGGTCTTCCTAGCTTATGTGGAGGTCTTAGAAGGAGACGACTGTGATGCTGAAAGGAAACTGTTACTATTGAAACACTGTTTGAGAGGTTTTGGCCTTAAAGAATTTAAAACGTTACCTGCATTAGTCAACCCTGGGAGAACTAATGTGTACCTGTATGCTTCTGCTCAACTCAACATTTGTTTTGGTTAAAAAAGAGAACATAGTTATGGAAAGATGTATTGTTTACTCACGCAAACCACAACCTGATGAATCTATTGAGGATTACGTGTCAGCACGTAGATCTTTAGCAGTTTCTTGTGCTTTTGAGCATATTTCATACGAACAAGTCTTAAGAGATCAAATATTAATGAGAACCAACAGCAAAAAAGTTCAAGAAAAACTATGGTCTACATCAGATCTGTCATTAAATGTTGCCATTGACATCGCAAAGTCAAGTGAACATTCAGAAAAATTCAGAAAAGACATTAGAGGCAATGAGAAAGGCAATGTTTTTAGTGTCAACAAGGACTCTAAAGAAACAGAGAAACAAAAGAAAGGATATACCCAAAGGAACGATAACCTTAATAAATATGAAAGCAAATATAAGAATAGCAATACAAAATTTGAGAAAAAAACCTCACAACTGTTATGTTATGCTATGTTATTTTTATATAGGGCAAATCACCAACCGGTTTCTAAGCGCTTCTAGAGAAAGTAAACAGGTCGCTAGAGTCAAATAGCTAGCGGCAGCGGAAGCAGAGCTTATACCGATGTCAGTGCTTCTCTAAATAGATAGGTCTTTAGGAGCTTCCTAAAGGTAAGCAAAACCAGTTTGTTTCACAGGTTCTCCGGTAGATCATTCCAGATCTGTGGGAGGAGGACCAAGAACGCTCTGCCCCCTTTGGTTTTAAGGCTTTACCTAGATGAGGCTAGCCTACAGGCCTTGAATGATCGTAAAACCCTGCCAGAAACGTACTTGTTCACCAGAACTTTTATATATTTAGGTGCCTCGCCAAAAATTGCCTTATGGGCTATGCAGAGACTCTTGAACTGCTTTACAACTACTATATTTTATATACGGGAGCAATAGCCATTTAGCAAATTTTAAAGGGTGTCCTGCATTTGATAAAGTCTGTTCTAAGTGTAATAAGAAAGGCCATTTCAGTAAGTTTTGTAAAACTCCGACTAAGAATGTGAATTATATACAATGCTTGGAAAATAAGGATTTTGGTTGTGATAATGAAGAAAATGACATCAACACAGTTATCAATATTTGTGATGCTGAATGCTTTTATAAATTTCCCTCATGTTTCATCAATGTAGACGGTGTTGAATAGAGATTCTTAGTAGACTCGTGTGCATGGTATTCTATCATATCTTCAAAAGTTTTTAATGAAAAATGGCCAAATAGACCCCTTCTCCCTCCTGATGTATCTCTAGGAGGTTATACAGGACACAACATTGATTCAGTAGGTTATTTCTCAGCTAATTTGACCTTTTCAGGTCGTCACACTTTCAGCAAGGTTTATGTCGCAAAGTCAGGAAAGTCTCTGTTAGGATGGCCACATCAAGAACAATTGGGCATTAGACTAGACCCCAGAGCTGATCCACCTGTGTATGCGTGAGATTCCTTTACTGAATCTAATTCAAATGTAATTAATAAATTGACCTTGGAGTTTCCTAGTGTATTCAGTGAGAAGTTAGGGATATACCAAGGTTTTGAGCATGTTATCAAATTACATGATAACTCTGTACCCATACGTCATAGAGTAAGGAACGTTCCTCTTTCCTACAGGAGCAAGTTAAAAGATATGCTCAAAAATGTGATTGGGGAATCATTGAACCCATAGAATCCTCTCCATGGGTTTCTCCCATTGTGATTTCGGTTAAGTCTTCAGGCGAGCTCAGGTTATGTGTCAATTTACGCAGCCTAAATCATGCCATTTGGGTTTATTCCCATCCCTTACCTAATTTACATGAAATGGTATCAACCTAGGCTGGTGCACAAGTGTTCTCGTGCATTGATCTAGCGAGTGCGTACCACCAAGTAGTTCTAGCATAAGATTAAAAAAAATTTGACTTCGTTCAATACACCGGAAGGCCAGTTTAGATACTGCCGCATGCCTTTCGGTCCTGCTAGTGCTGCTTCGGTTTTCCAGAGACTGATGAAAGAGACTCTGGAGGGACTATTTTGTGCTGCTGCATTTCAAGATGACATTTTAGTTTACAGTAAGGACGATGAAGTACATAGTTGTAATTTCACAATGTTATAGCTGCTTTAGCAAACAAAGGTCTCACTCTTCGTCTAGACAAATGCAATATCTAAGCAAAAGACGTAGAATACCTCGGACATACCATTAGTGGAAATGGTATTAAACCTAAATACAAGCACGTTGATAGTATAATTAATGTCACAGTTTCTTCTTCAAAAGACCAATTATTTGCGTTCCTTGGTTTAATGGAATTTTATGCAAAATTCATTCCTAATTACTCAGCCAAAGTATATCCCTTCAGATGTCTACTTACGAAAAATGCAAAATTTGTTTGGTCATGTGAGATGTCTGAAGCATTTGAAAGTTTAAAATGTTTTACTGTAAATGCACCATGTTTAAAACCTTTTGTATGTGGAAAAAAATTCATTGTTATGGTTGATGCTAGCAATTTGGGATTGGGAGGTGTTTTATTACATAAGGACTATGAAAAAGAATGAATTGTAGCATGTGCTTCCAGGGCATTAAAAACAGCTGAGAAACACTATTTGGTCATTGAGAGAGAACTACTTGCCTGTCTGTGGAGGTAGAACATTTTAGAAGTTTTCTATGGGGGACTGAATTTACCAAAAAAACTGATCACAAGCCACTCATATCTTTAATGTCTCCAAGTGGAGGTCAATCTTTTTCTGTACGTTTAGCTGGGCTATCTTCAAGACTACAATCTTTTTGTTTCAGGATTGAGTATGTCCAAGGAAAGGCGAACATGCATGCTGATTGCATGTCCAGGTTACCAACTGTTTGTGCAAAATACATCAGGAGGATGATTGTAAAGTAGCTTTCTCTTCACGTGATGTAAATTTAATACATGGGGAAAGACCCAATTTTTGTGAGGAAGTTTGGAAGTCAGAAATGGAAAATGACGTAGAGTTAAATACCATCAAAAAATACATTGTTCAAGGTTGGCCTGAACAAAGGAAGTTGTCAGGTGACATGATGAGTTTCTTTAAAATTCAGAAGAGTTAGCTATTGAAAATGGGTCAGTCATGGGGGGCGTGGCTTGGACGCCGAGGAAGATGGCTGCTTAGAGCGTCTCTCCTCCCGTCACGAGCGTCCACATCCAGTTTTGGAACGCTTTTTCGGCTCTGCAGCGGGGATGTGACAGTAGAGTCAGGAACCGGACCACTTCCTGAATCTAAGAAGCCGTCCCGCGTGTCCGTAGCAGCAGCGGATCGTGCACTGTGATGAACGGAGCTCCGGACGCACATGGCGGCAGTGCGTGGTGAGGGGAAAACACGGAGTGAGAAGTGAACCCCCAGCGCGACGATGCGGTGACCGGACACAACGAGAGGACCGGAGACAGAAGGAAAGAGTCCACGAAGGTGCGCTCGCTGAACAGAAGGCAGAATCACCGGTCGCCGGTCGCGTGAGTACAGTGTGATCGGCCATGCCGGGGGCTTCCTTCGCCTTAACCAAGATGGCGGCCGCCACTCGGCAATGACTGGGAACCGAGGCAAAGTGATTCTCCTCACTAAACCTACCCAATTTAGCCTGCATGTAACATCGGGGGAGCGACTCTGGCACCTACCCCTACAGTATGGAAAACTTGCGCTCATTTCTATTCTGCCATAAGAAATTAGTGTAAACTAAGATGCATGCCTGCACTGTCGGCCACTAGACTGTATGAACTTGCAAAACGCTTGATCAGTGCTCTGCTCTTGATGGATGTGACTTTGATGATGAGGGTGTGAAGCTGCTGTGCTGAATACCTGGATTGCTTGCCAGCAAAACGACACTCGGCTCCCTACTATACCAGTACTGCCCAGAAGGCTGTCAAGTGCCTACAACTCGGCTCTCTTTTTATTACACAGCAACCCACATGTGGTGTACCCCTCAATGATAGTGTTGTCCTTGCAGTGAGTTTCCAAGGTCATTGTACACACACCGTGCGCCTTTGGAATATATGAATGTGGTGCCCTGTACCTAAAATTCTATCTATGACGTGCTCCCAGTGTACTGAGACCTAGCTGGCTATCCTCTTGTATGGACTTCTGTTGTATACTCTACTCCACGATTTTAACTACTCAGAAGAGGCTCTAGTAATCAGGATGGATACCAAAGACCAGGGTACCCTTAAAAGACTTAAATCGGATCACTCAAACCCGGGATCACCAAATAAGCCAAAGAAAGTTACCCCGGACGCACTTGACATGATACTGAATAGGCTAGATGAAGTGAAGGACCTAGCCAAAGCCACTAAGGAGGAAGTGGTAGCAATCCGTCAAGACATCAGAGATACTAATGCGCGCCTAACAGAAACCGAATCCCGAATCAGCCGCCTGGAGGACATAGAGGTTGAAACCACCAAGGCTCTGAAGCACCTACACATCTCCTGTGACCAGACGACTAGACGACTGGCCGAGTTGGAAGATAGGAATAGGAGGGGGAACCTACGCATCTTTGGAATTCCGGAAGGGTCCGAGGAGTCGGAAGGTTCATGCATTCAATTTTTGGAATCATGGTTCACTAAAGCCACAAACCTGACTTTCACCAACCCTCTTGAATTCGATAGGGCACACAGAGTACCGGGGAGAATCACTAAGACACAGAGAGGACCAAGGCCCATCGTATGTAAACCGTTACGCTACCAACATGTTGAGCAAATCCTGGCCTTCGTGAGGAAGCACAATCATATTTTGTGGAAGGATACCAAGGTCTACATTTCTCAAGACTACAGTAAGGAAACCGTAGAAATAAGGAAGGCCTTCCTTGCGCTACGCCAACAACTGTCAACAAAGGGATATCAATATGGCTTTGTGGGCCCAGCAAAGTACAGGGTGACAATACGTAGTTCGTCTTCCTACTTCACGGACCCCAGGAAACTCAGACGTATGCTTGAAGACGTGGAAGAACGGGACATGGAACGCGATATGGAAACTAATAACCCAGAAAGTCAAGCAGCCTCGGCCTCGGCGTCAGGTTACAGATGACCACATCTGAGGTTTAGTGCTCTCACTAGGATATCTCTGCTATGTTAATTCCACAAAGCCCAACGAGCTGTTCAAATTGCAAGTCCACCGTTCTGTAAGGTTTCAAGTTGACGGATGCCTCGTTGCACCGAGAACTCTACGCTGCCTGAAAGGTGGCCCGAAGATCTGAACTAAGGTCCTGGAGTCTCCTGACTTTATTTCCCTAGGTTGTACTTGACGTGGCCTGTTGCTAGTGATCTAAACTTTTTGATTGGAGCTGGTCTGCCCTGTTTGATTAAAATGAGGAAGATACCGGTGTAAGATGTGTTAAGTCGTGTATGAATGAATCCAAAACCCGGTACATTGGCAGGATTGATCAGATTAGACTGGTTTCGGACGGGCCGTGCTGGGGCTCTTTGTTTAAGGAACGATTACTGGCAGGTTTTCGTTTTTGACTAGGTTCTTCACCACTGACGCATAAACCTAGATACCAATAACCATTAGGGGCCCTATGCTGAGGGTATGAAGCTATAATACCTTCCAATAGGCTATGTGGCTATATTGTCAAATTTTTGCTCGACAGCACCACTTTGATAGATATACTGTAGGTATATTGGTTTGTTTCTGAATTATCAAAAATGTGCAGAAGGAGCGTGTTACTATGCCTAAGTTAGTTCTGCCACATCACTCCAATATTACACTGTTTGCATAATGTTGCATAATGTTTATCGGCACTCTACGTTGTGCATAGCTGTTCCAATGTTTATACATGACTAGTTCTAGACGGGAGGGTTACTGCGGTTTTCCTCACGTCGCCATGCTTCTGTATTACAGTTGGGGAGGGTGGGGTGGGGGGATGTGGGGTATTGGGGGGGGTGGGTGTTATGTTCTATGGTTTACATTTTTTGTACTTTCCTTTCTCTCTCCCTCTTATTCCTTTCCTCTTCTCTTTTCCTTGCTTTTTCTTTCCCCTCTGACCTGTCTCTTTGCTCTTATCTGGACAAGCTGTATCATGCATATGTTATATTTGTATACCGGTACCCAGACTAGCCATGCCCCATCCCTGGGCGCCCAGATGATGGACCATGGTCTCCGCCTGTTATACTCCATAGGGGGCAAAGAAATGTGTTCCTCCCATTATGCGCTGTGTAACATGTATTTCCAGGGCTCTCGTGGAGCACTCATGATACCTACACTGTTATAAATGTCAGTAACAACACTTTCCACTCCGCTTGGGACAACCTCGCTTGATCGATTAAAGATTCTGTCTATGAATGTTAAAGGTTTAAATCAGCCCGTTAAAAAACAAAAGATATTAGACTATGTGCGCAGACAGAAGGGAGACATTGTACTGCTGCAAGAGACCAAACTAGATGTTAAACAATTTTACACTCTGCGCAATAAGTTTTATTCAGAGGTTGTCGGTTCTGGTGCAGTTGGAAGAAAGAATGGTGTTCTGGTACTATTATCAAGAAAGTCCAAGGTAGAATTACTGTCTTCCTCATCAGATGAAAAGGGTCGTTGGGTCACAGTGAAACTATCCAAAGATAATACAGAATTCTTTGTCACTAACGTTTATGCACCTAATATTAATGACTTAGAATTTTGGCGGGACTTAGCCAAACAGATTGCAACGATACCTGATACGGCGGTGCATATCCTTGGGGGTGATTTCAATCTTCCATTTGATCCGGCCTTAGACAGGGACTCAAAATGTGTATTCAAACCAAGCAGATCACATAATGCATTTATCAAATTATGCCAACAATTTCACTTAATTGACACATGGAGAATACAAAACCCTACTGATAGGGACTATACTTTCTACTCTTCCCCGCACGATTCGTTCTCCCGCATTGATTACATATTCATTACACAAAATGGCGTTGCAAGGATAGAGGATACTTCAATTGAACCTAGGGTTCTATCAGACCACTCATGCATATCTCTATCCATCACTAACATTAAACCGTCCCCTAAACAAACGTCCTGGAGACTCAATGAGGAAATCTTGAGTAAAGAACAAAACAGAATTCAAATTCTATCAGCCATTAGGTCTTATTTGGAGATTAATGCGAAAGGGGACACTTCGGACCTAGTACGTTGGGAGGCTTTGAAAAGTACAATTAGGGGTGTGTGTATCAAAATTCGTTCAGCAATGAACAGAGATTGTAATGCAAAGCTAGAAGGGTTAGAGACGGAAATAGCCATCCTAGAGAACAAACACCAAATGACGAGAGACCGGGAGACATTTAATACCATGACCAACAAAAAATACGAATATAACAAACTAGTAAGCGAAAGGGCGGGGTGTGGCTAGACAGAAAGCGAAGGTTCAAGCTATGTGAATCTAATAAAGCCGGCAAGAGCCTAGCGGCATATTTGAAATTTAAGGTCCAAAGGAATGCTATTAATGTTATCAAGGACTCGGCGGGAGTTACTCACTCGGATCCCCAAAAAATAACCGAAGTCTTTAAAGACTTCTATAAGGACTTATACGCCAAAAATGAATTGGTGGATGAAGACAAAATTCAAGAATATCTTCAGGAGTGTGTATTACCAAAGTTAAAGCCTGAAGAACAACTCAGTCTTAATGAGCCGATCTCGGCTACTGAGGTGGAAAAGGCAATTAGGGGACTGAAATGTGGGAAGGCACCGGGCCCGGATGGCTTTACTGCCAAATTTTACAAAACCTTTCAATCAGACTTGGTTGACCCTCTTCTGAGCCTCTTCCACGAATTTACTGAGTCGGGGGAAGTGAGGGGTACGTTAGCAGAAGCGACTATTGCAGTTCTCCCAAAGGACGGCAAAGACCCGTCGCTACCAAAAAACTATAGGCCGATTTCCCTGATTAATTTGGACTGTAAATTGTTGGCCATGGTTCTATCAGCTCGCTTACAAAAGGTCCTCCCCACTCTTGTACACCCATCTCAAGCGGGCTTCCTAAAACATAGACTGTCTAGTGATAACACCAGGGTGTTAGCCCATGCCCTAGAAAAAGCAAAACTTCTGAATACTCCCACGGTAGCTGTCACGCTGGATGCAGAAAAAGCATTCGACAAGGTGGACTGGTCCTTCCTTAAGGCGGTGTTACACCATTTTAACTTAGGAGAAACGTTCACTAAACTCGTAATGGCTCTGTACGCCGGCCCCACTGCAAAAGTCAGAGCAGGTGGCTCCTTCTCATCCTCTTTCTGCCTGAAACAAGGGACGAGGCAAGGTTGCCCACTATCACCATCTTTGTTCTTACTGGCAATAGAACCCTTTTTGTGGCATATTAGACATAACAAAGCAATCGCTGGTATCCCATTTGATGACTGCACTGTAAAATTGACGGCCTACGCCGATGATGTGCTGATCTTAACGGAAAAAGCTGACGAGGCTATCCCGGCCTTGATGGACACAATCGAGGGGTTCTCTAGAGTTTCAGGATATAAACTGAATAAGGACAAAACAGAAGTCAAATTGTTAAACAATATCGGGAGTAAAGACATTCTAGGCTCCTCTGGCCTTACCTGGCAACCGAAAGCTTTTAAATATCTGGGCTTAGACTTTGAAAGGGATTTGATTACGACTCTGAAGCTAAATGAGGACTTAACATTAAAAAAGATATCCACATTGCTAGATAGCTGGTCACCAAAATATCTATCCTGGTGGGGTAGGGCTGAGACCCTTAAAATGATGTGCACGCCCCTAGTTAACTATCTAGCCTGCATGCTCCCTATGACTTTCTCAGAAGAATTCATCAAGAAGGTGGACAGGTTGTTCGGTGAGTTCCTGTGGCGAGGGAAAAAAGCCAGGATATCACTAAAAAAGCTGCAGTTAGCAAAAGACAAAGGCGGCCTGGGCCTGCCCTCGTTCAGGAACTACCAAACAGCCTTCCTTTGTAAACAAGGGGCCCTTTGGCTAGTTGATGATACATCCTACACTCCAGTGTGGCTAAATATCGAAAAGTCGTTAATGGCGCGTGCACCCCTCTCGGCTCTCCTCACCATGGATTTGACCCATATACCTCACTCTAAATACATTCTACTAAATACTAGAAGAGCACTCCTCCGACTTGACCAATCCCATAAGACTGCTTCGGAGATCAAGAGATCTACTCTACTCTCACTATGGCATAACCCTATGCTCAGGATAGAGGGGAAGACCCTTTATTGGGAATTGTGGGCGACTAAGGGTATACATATAGTGAATGACCTCTATGAAAGTGGTAGGCCTCTACCCTTTTCGATATTGCAAGAGAGATTTGAATTGCCTCACATAGAATTTTACCAATTCCTGAAATTGAAAGCTGCTATCTCCAAGCGTCTCCTTTCTACAGAGCCGCCTTGGCTGGTGAACCGCCTCCGGTTACTGTACCATGCTGGTCATTTTGTTTCTAGAGTATATAAACTGCTCCTCCCCCTGCCCAAGAAGCCACATAAGTTATCCGAAATCAAGTGGGAATCAGAGCCTAACTCCACAGGAATAGTAATCGATTGGGAGGTCATACATAACACCGCACTAACAAACAAGGTTTCCCCGATCCTATGCCAAACGAAATATATGTTGTTGAACAGAGTGTTCTGGACCCCTCAGAAACTGTTTAAATGTAATCTGAGGGACACGCCTAATTGTTGGAACTGCCAAGAAGCGCCAGGTGACTTGGCACACATGCTTTTTAACTGTACCCTACTGCGTCCATTCTGGGACAAAGTATTTTCATATATCCAACAGATATTTGGAATAACTCCTACTCAAGAATTTATATATGTCATTCTGGGCCCTCTGGAGGAACAATTGCCAGAGAATCATGACAGACAATTGCTTGATATCATGTTAACATTGGCGTGCAAGGTCATACTTTACAAGTGGAAAAATTTTGCTGAAGTCAACTTTAAAATGTGGCTGGAATGGCTTTCCTTTCTAAGAGGGGCAGACAATCCTGCGCTACAGTCAGCCACTTGGAAGCCTTCGAACAACAAACTCTGGTCATCCCTGGATGCGTCATCCTGCCACTTTGAACCCCCATGAGGCACATCTCAATGGTCAACTTGTTCCATAGAACTGTTATTGAATTTTAGTGTGTTCAACCATATATGCTTACTGTATACTTCCTAATACATGCATGCCGAACCAGGTTTGGGTAAACTGGTTATGACCGCTTTGTGGATACACCTGTCCTCTCTCTTCTCTACTCTCTTCTCTTCTCTTCTCTCTTTTTCCTCCTCTCCTTTTCTCTCCCATCTTTCTTCTATCTCCTCTTTGACTTGATTTGATTACTGTAAGTGTCTTGGTGCCATCATTCTGCTCATTTGTACCTTGGAAGAGTCATTGTATTGTCTTTCTTTTCAGCTTTGTTCTTCAATAAAAAAGATTTGAATTAAAAAAAAAAAGAAAATGGGTCAGTCATGAAAGATGACAAAATTGTTCCTCCGTTTGCCTTAAGGTATGTGATTATGGACATTGGACATGAGGGACATTTGGGTATTTATTTTACTAGGCGACTTATCAGGGAGACATATTGGTGGCCTGGAATAGATGTTTCCATTGAACATTTTGTGCGTTTGTGCGCAAAGTATTCAAACAGTGACAAGTCAGCTGCTGTTTTGCGTGCCGAATCCCATCCTGTTGATTTTCCTGTTGGTCCATAGAGGAAATTAGGTTTGGACATCATTGGGCCATTTTATGTGCTATCAAAAAATGAAAGTTTTTGTATTGTTCTCATTGATTATTATTCCAAATGGCCTGAGGTCAAAATGGTTAAGGAGGTCACCTCACAGAGTGTAATTGAATTTCTGGATACAGGAGATTTTCACAGACAATGGACCTCAATTTATAAGTAGGGAAATGGAATGCCTAATGGAGAAATGTGGAATAACCCATAGAAGAATAGCTGTGTTCCATCCTGAGGCTAATGGTCAAGTTGAGCGTTTTAACCGCGTAGTAAAGGAATCTATCCAATTGTCTACTAAGGGAGGTCTTAATTGGCCTAACGCTTTGCAATCTATGTTGTTAGCATATTGGACTTCACCTAATTCAGTCACTTTGGTTAGCCCATTTGAACTTCTAGGGGGACGCAAACCAAGTACCAAGTTAGTTCCTTGGTGGTTAAAAAAAATTAAGTGAAGGTAAAAATATAGCTACAATTGACTATCAATTAGTTAGGCACAGAGTTAACGAGTATAAAGAGAGGATGAAACAAGTCATGGATAGGAAAAGGGGTACTGCGAGTAAAGAAAGAACTGTAATTGGGGATTTGGTCCGTTTAAAAAAAAAAGAATGTGTTTATAAAGGTTCTCACTGTTGGTCAAATCCCAAGAAAGTCATTGAAGTTCCCAATAATGCTGTGAGAATTGAGGGTGGAAGTGTTTGGGATTTGAACAGGATTTCTGTTTTCAAGGGAAGTGTTCTTGCATCTAAAGATATAAGCAGAAATGTATCTTCAGGTGTTGAATTTGGTGGTGATTCCTTCAGGCAGGATTCTTACTCTTCCCGCCATAGCTGTGATTCCTCCACCAAGAGGGTGTGTGTACATCATTTACCAGAAAAGTACAAAGATTATGTTATAAGTAAAAAAAAAAATTTAAAAAAAGAAATGCGGAACATGTGTTGTATACTGTTATGGCAGTCACTAGCATGTTCCATCTGCTTGTGGCTGTCACAAGTTGACATGACAGTCACGAGCAGTCTCGAGTGTATTTCTCCCTGCTCGTGGCTGGCTGTCACGCTCCTTGTTGTGTTTTGTTTTGAGTGTCTTTATTGGAGGGCGGTTAATGGGCTCATGGGAAACGGCAGATTTGTGTTAACCTGTGACCTGAAAGGACGGAAATAAACCTCTCCTTTACGAAGACACATCTCTTGTGTGATTACTCATTATATCGGATTGTTCTTCTTTCTTTACAAAAATCATACACTGGGCTTCATCCATTGGTCTGTTACATTGTCATTCACATTTTGATTCTATGTCAGGACCGGAGGCTTCAGATTATGCTTATCTCTCTTTGCTTTATTATCATTCAAAAAACACAGCAGCCAGAAAGATAAACAACCTATCATCAACAAAGAAAAAAGTACAACTCCCTACAACCAGGGAGGTATGTGAGTCCATTGTCCTTCCACCATTTCCAGCACTTGCAGTACATAGTCCCATGTTTGTCTTTCTTCTTTTTCTTTCTTCGCTGCTTCGCAGCCAGATAAGTTCTCTATTGTTATTTCTCTGTTTTTGGGCCCTGTTTTTTACTTTGGTGTTCTTTGCGTATATTTTTTTATTGCCTGTGTGTAATCGGTTATTGTTTGGCACTGTTTATATTTTGCCTTGCAGATTCTCTCGTAAGCCGGGGAAGCATTCATTCCGCTCCTCACGCGACTGGCCCCCTGCTAGTGCAGTATCTGATAAGAGAGGGTTGCTCTCGCAGCGTCGCTCCTCACTGAGGAGTCGTTCGGCGAGAGTGGAGAACAAACGCCTTGTCCCTGCCTGCTCCAATGTGACACCCGGGTTACTCAGGTTGTATTTCCCGGGTTGTATTTCCAGTGTGTTTAACGCCCCGGCGGGGGTCCGTATTTGGGGTTTTCACTTGCATTATGACGCACTTGTTTAAGCGTTGTATTGTGCACAAGTCCCACTTTGGTTGTTTGCGCGCGAACGCGCCCTACCTTTTACCACGCATCTCGCGGCACGTGCACAGGGAGGCAGAAGGCCCAGTCAATTTATTGAGGGTCGTGCGCGTTTGAGGATACGTGAAGGCCTTATTGTGACCCTTGGGGTTACAAAAAATGTGCACAGCCTGTCAGCCTGCCTATTCTTGTTTGGTTTTATTCCCCACTTTCATTCCTGGTGCTCAGCGCATATTATTGGTTTTTACGCTTCTGATTGGCCTGTTTTCCCATAAGATCATTTGGGAATTAACTTTGGGTGGTGTTACTACTCAGAGAGCAATTTCAGGCATCACCTGCTTTGTGCCCCGCTGATTGCGAGCGGGTCGTGTTTTCTCGCTAAGATCTATTTTAATTGTTTTAACACAATCCTTTTTGTTATGCAGGCTACTAACCCCTGAAATTCTATTTTCAGAAGGTGAGCTGTTGACTGGGGGCTGCCTGGAACCACCGGTTCCCAGCGCTCGCGGGCGCCATCTTGGATTGGGCTTGTTCCTTTGGAGTGTAGCCCTGACACTCCACCCTCGTTCCTCCCCTATTTAAATGGCCCTTATGTGTCAGCGCAGCGGGCGCGCCTAAGCGCCGGAGTTGTGCCTGAGTTAAGCCCGTCTGCGCCCGTCCGCGGCCGGCCGGGGCTAAGGGCATGTTACTCTGCTTCCCCTCTTACCTACACTCGCTCTTTTCTTGTCTCTGCTCACGACCCCGCCCTTCCTCCCCCCCTTCCACCCCTAAATTGCTACTCCACAACCTGTTCACGACCAGAACTTCCTTCCCAGAAATCTCTCCTACCTTCCCTGACAAATGTTCTCCTACCCCGGACCCCGTGGCCCGCAACCCGTCACTCCCTAGCTCCTCTTCCTCCCCACTGTCTGTAATGTACCTCAATACCCGGTCTCTGGTCCGCCATCAATCAGAAATTTTCCACCTCCTGGATTCAGAACAACCTGACATCTTGTTCATGACCGAGACCTGGCTTACAGATGACTCGTCTCCAGACATCCTGGCAGCCATCCCCCCTGGTTATTACATTCTGCAGACCAATCGCCCTACTGGCAAAGCGGGCGGTGGGGTTGCAGCTATCATTAGACACCCCATTAGGTTCTCCCTACTGCCCTTTCCCAGCATTTCCTCGACAGACTGTCTCGTACTAAGACTGGAGCAGCCTGGGTCCTCGTTCATCTGTGTGCTGATTTACCGTCCCCCTCAACCCATGCCCGACTTTTCTATTCAGTTCGGCAACCTGATCACCCAGCTTACCATCAGCAATTCCAACGTGCTGGTCCTGGGGGATTTTAACTACTGGCCGTCAGACATTCACGAAACCTCTGACTCGCGCGCCTTCTCTGATCTAATGCAGAGTCTCAATTGCACCCAACACATACATGCATCTACGCATGTTAAAGGTCACACTTTAGATCAAGTCTGGACCACCTCTCTCGTCACTTCTGTCCCCCTCATCTTTCCCTGTCTCTGGTCAGATCACCACCTCATTACCTTCTCCTTAGCAATGTCCTCCCCTATCATTCCTGCCCGCCAATCCAATTTCTTGGCACGTAATTGGAATAAAGCTGATCTCAACCATTTTACTGCTCTTCTGAGCTCATCGTCCCCACTCATCACTGGACCCAACACCTCCACTGACCTTCAGTCCAAAACCCTTACACACTGGCTCACCACCGCGGCCGACACTGTGGCACCTTTAAAACCTGTCAAGACAAGGCGCAGACATGATGCCTAAAAGTGGTTTACCGCTGAGCTTAGCGCACACAAACTCAGTCTCCGCCAAGCAGAGAGGTGCTGGCGCCGGGACTACTCCCTCGAATCAAAAGAGATTTTTTCGTCTCGGTTGAAGGAGTACAAGAAGGCAATTACTGCGGCCAAATCATGCTACTTCTCAAGCAAAATCTTGAACTCCTCCAATAAATCCAAAGATATTTTTTCTATAGTGGATGAACTATCTAACCCAGAAAGAGTCGCCCTAGCCCCCCTCCCTTCCCAATCCTTGTGCGACTCCCTTAACCAATTCTTTGTGGAGAAAATCATCAAAATTAAAACCAGTATCTCCATTTCTCCACCTGCTCCCACACCTTCTTGTGTTCCCAGCTATTCTTACACTCAAACTCTCACTCACATTCCCCTTATTTCAAAGGAGAACTTTTTGTCACTCCTACACAAAGTCTCTTCTGGCTCTCCCAGCGACTGTTGCCCCCCCTCGGTCCTCCGAGAAGCTTTTACTTCCTGTCCAGACCCCCCCCTTGCTCTTTTGAACAACTCTTTGACCATAGGGGAGGTTCCTGGACCCTTCAAACAGGCCGAGGTGGTTGCCATCCTAAAGAAACCCTTGGCAGACCCTTCTATTATGAGCAACTATCGTCCAATTTCCCTTCTCCCTTTTCTCAGCAAGGTTTTAGAGTCGCACGTCACTCAGATTCTTAGCTCTTTTGTGGAAGACTCTAGTGTACTGGACCCCCAGCAGGCTGGATTTAGACCCGCGCACTCAACAGAAGCCGTCATTCTTTCTGTTATGGAGGAACTGCGCAGGGGAGCGGACGCTAACATCTGCCAGGCTCTGGTCCTCCTGGATTTGTCGGCCGCCTTTGACACGGTCGACCATGATATTCTGGTCGACCGTGTCGGGGAGGCAGGCATCCAGGGTTCCACCCTGGACTGGGTCCGCTCCTTTCTGACCCAACGCCATCAAGCTGTCAGACTATCCCAGTTCTCTGCTTCCCAGGTTAAACTTACCTGTGGTGTCCCACAAGGTTCTTCTCTTTCCCCCCTCCTTTTTAATTTGTATCTTTCCCCACCTATTCGCGCCCTCCGACAGTTTAATGTCACAGCGTTCAATTACGCTGATGACATACAACTAATTTTCAACATTGATTCCTCTGCTGATTCCATTTCTACCTTTCAAAACACCCTCTGCTTCATTAGCAATTGGATGAGCTCAAACCATCTGAAGCTCAACCCCGACAAGACCGAGCTGGTTCTTGTCGGGGGTTCTTCCAACCCTTGGGACTCTTCCTTCTGGCCGGTCAGCCTTGGCAGTCCACCCCGCCCTGCCAACTGCGCCAAAAGTCTGGGAGTCGTCATCAGCAGCGTCCTCTCTATGACGCCCCAGATTAGCGCGGTAGTCTCCTCCAGCCATTTTCAATTAAGGAAAATTAGGAAAATCTCCCGGCTACTTACTTCTGAGGCCCTTACCCTGGCCCTGCTTGCGCTAGTAATATCGAGGATCGACTACGCCAACGCGCTCTATGTTGGCATTCCAGCCTACCAACTTAGGCGGCTCCAGCGGATTCAGAATCAGGCTGCCCGCCTGATCCACTCCCTCCCAAGAGATCAACACGTCCGCCCCTTCCTAAAAAGCCTTCATTGGCTTCCGGTAGCTGCCCGCTGCAAGTTTAAGCTGGGCTGCATTATCTTCAAATCCCTTGCCGGCCAGGGCCCCCTCTTTATTTCTTCCCTCCTTCAACCCTACGCCCCTCCTCGCACTCTCCGGTCTTCCCAACTGGCCTTGTTATCCACTCCTAGATACAAGAGGAAGAAACACGGCGGGCTCAAGTTCTCCTTCCTGGCCCCCACCTTTTGGAATTCCCTCCCTCTGCCTCTCAGATTGTCTACTCCGTATCCCAAATTCAGATCTTCCCTCAAAACTCTTCTTTTTACTGAATCCTACAAATAAATGGTCTCTGTTGCTCCCTCATCTGCTCTCTTCATTATGGCGCCAAGAAACCTAATGGTGTTAGTTGCGCCTTACAAATTTGTTTAACATAACATAACATAACATAACAGGCAATGAAAAGTCACTCTGAGTACTACGAGGAAGAGGTGCAGGTTTATTTGCCCTGGGATGACGAGTTCTTTGAGGCGGTGGACACCTCAATTTATAGAGTTGTCAATGAGGTCGTTGGTCGAATGGAGTGAACGAAAATAGCGGCCGCGCATGCGGATCCCACTGCGGATTCTACCCAGCAGCCGGGGGAGAACCCTCCATCTACTAAAAAGCAGCGCCCAGAAGGGGTGGATGTGGAGGCTTTGGTGCCTTAAGTCCGCTTTTATGGCCTCGGTGGCACCTTCTGTCCCTCCGTCTCCGCCGATGGACGTCCCGCAGGAGCCCCTGGACCCCCTTCCCCTGCAACTGATGATGATGGCACGCAGGATAATACTAATGATGAGGCGGGGTCTTCACAGCCTTGGCTTCCGTCAGCGACCCCTTCAACCTCCGCCGCTACAGCAGAGGAAGATTCTGACATGCTCAACCCCGATAAAATCATGCATCCTCGTTCGGCGGCTTGGGTTACTGGTGATTAGGTGGCCAGATTTGTGGCTAGCAGGCTCCGGAAGCCCCTGGAGAAGGAAGCTCGAGGCTGTCTTCGTGCATAGTGCCCCAGACCCTCGTTGGCGAATAAGATTGCGTAAGCTGGAGCTAGACCCCTAAATGGCTACATTTAATGCTAAGTTCACAAAGGATCCCAGGAATGGCATTGACAGGTCCTGGTGATCCAGTCGAGATAAATTACTCGATGCCAACGGTCCAATGACGGAAATACTGGACATGGCTGAAGAGGCGACGGTCTCGGGGTCCCCCATTTCTCCTGAAGTCCTTTCTAATTGGGCCCAACGTGCTATATCTTTATGGGCAACGCTAATTGAACAGAGCGTCGTCGCTCTCTTTTGGATTAAATTAGGTCCTAAACTAGGGGATCTGGCCTCCTCGGAGGCAGGAGCTGTGTCGCAGGGGGGCCTTTTTGGTGACCCCTTTATGAAAGAGCTGGGGAAATTTGTTGCGATTTTCACTTCACTGGACAAAGCCCAGTCTAGTATCAAAAAGGTCTTTAACCAGCGGGTTTTACGTGGGGCCAGGCTAGGCAGAGCCGCTCTTCCGGCCGCGGATTCCATCAAAACTCCAACAGGGGACAAGGCTCTGGACACGGACAATATAATACTTCTGCAAACTATACTAACTTCTACCCAACGCAAGGACAAAGGTTCAGAGGACACGGAGGTTTCAAGACTAACTCTGGCGGCAATCCCAACGGTAAGTGTGCTACCAGCAGCTCAAGTGCGCATTGGGGGTCAGCCAGCGGACTTTCGGCGCGCTTGGGCAAACATAACTTGAGACGCATGTTTTCTCCAGACCATTCAGGGCTTTCATATACAGTTTCACGGGGACCCTTGACAAGAGGCTCTTCCTTGACCGATCTCTTTCAGCACCCTAGATGTTCATTTGATTGACGAAGAGGTCTCCAAGTTGCTCCGTAAAGGGGCCATTTGCCGATCAACGATACATCCCCATGGGTTCCTTAGCAACATTTTCTTGGTGGAGAAGGCCGACAGTTGCCAACGTCCGGTTATCAACCTCAGGGACTTTAATGGCTGGCTGGTGTATCGTCATTTAAAAATGGAGGGAATCTATCTTCTCCACGACATTCTCCTGCCGGCGACTGGATGGTCCACCTAGACGTGAAAGATGCATATATGTTGGTGCCCATCCATCCGCCACATCGTCGGTTTTTGCAGTTCTGCTGGAAGGGCTTGGTGTTCGAATTCACCGCCCTTCCGTTCGATCTGTCTTCAACACCATGGTGTTTCACCAAGGTGCTTCATCTGGTAGTGGAGTTCCTTCGCGCTCAGGGCAATCACATGATCGTTTACTTGGACGATTTACTTCTCATGGCAAAGTGCCCTCGGACCCTTGCCTCCCAGCTCCATCAGACGGTGTTTCTGCTCCAAGGTTTGGGGTTCGTGACCAACAAGGCCAAATCAGTTCTGCAGCCTTCCCTGATGATAACCTTTCTTGGCTTTGGGATTGACTCTGTCCAAGCGAATCTAAGTCTCCTGTCTCGGAAAATGGCAAAGATTTGTCACTAGTTGCACCAAACGATTTCAAAATCCCACATTTCTTTGCGACAACTGGCCCGGGTGGTGGGCCTTCTTTCCTCGTCAATTCAGGCGATCTTTCCAGGGCCCCTACAAGACCAGGCGCTCCAAGGCCTCAAGGCATTGCATCTGAGGAGGGGAAGTCTTACGACCATATGATTCCCCTCTCGGAGGAAGCCAGGGAGGAGATAACGTGGTAGTTGTCCCACATGGAGGCCTGGAACGGGCGGGTGATTTTCGGCTCGGTTTCAGACCTGGTCATCGAATCTGACGCCAGCCGCTTTGGCTAGGGCGCGCGATGCAAGGGTTTTTCCACCAGTGGTGTGTGGTTTGCAGTCAAGCAGAACCTCCACATCAATTGTCTAGAACTGTTAGCGGGGTCCTTTGCAGTCCAATGTTGGACCAGGGACAGAGTGCAATCCTGTGTCCTTCTTAAGATGGACGACGTCTCCACGGTCTGTTACGTCAGTTGTTTGGGAGGCTCCTGTTTGCGGGCTCTGGCAAATTTAGCAAAGGATTTCTGGACATTCTGTCTGGATCACCACATTTCGGCCACAGCAAAATATCACGCAACTTGCACGATTCCAGTCTCTGGAAATTTTAACCCCACATCTTTCAATGGGTCCAGTCTCTATGGGGCCCATTCTCAGTGGACCTCTTTGCCTCCCGCTTGGACAAACAGATTCCCCGGTTCTTCAGTTGGAGACCGGATCCAATGGCAGTGGCCATGGATGCCTTCCTTCAGGATTGGACCATGGAGATTGGGTATGCGTTCCCTCCGTTTTCAATGATAACAAGAGCAGTGGCTCAAATCCGCCGCCAAGGGGCGGAAGTGATCATGGTAACATCTTGTTGGAGGTCTCAAGTTTGGTTTCCGATTCTTCTGGAACTTTCTTGGGATTTTCCAACCCTACTCCCCTGGTATCCTCTCCTGCTTCTGAACCCGGATGGGATGCCACACCATCTAATCGGGCAGGGACAACTCTGTCTCATGGTGTGGCGGCTTTCAGGCAGTGTTGGTCGATGCCAGGCCTTTCGGGGCTGGCTGCAACCCTCTTATCAAAGACTTGGGCAGACAGCACCACGAAACGTTATAAGTCCGCTTGAGAAAAGATGGCTTCGTTGGTGTGTTCGAAGGGACTTGGATCCCGTGGTCGCGGACGTCGTGCATGTCTTGAATTTTCTGGCGGAGTTGGTATATGATGGGCTGGCGTATTGCTCAATAAATGTGATTCGTGCAGCATTTTCCACGGGTCATGCCCCGCTCAATGGGAAACCAATTGGGGAGCACCCTTTGGTCTGTAGACTCTTACTTGTTATCCTGGTGTCCTTGCCTCCGGAGCCTCGGCATTTGGTCCTTTGGGATGTTAATTTAGTTCTGAATCTCTTTTTATCTTGGCAACTCAATAAATACCTTTCTTTGAAGGAATTTTCCTCAAAATTGGCTATGCTGCTGTGTTTGGTATCCAGCAGGAGAGGTTTGGATGTCCGTGCGTTGGACATCTCAGCGAGAACATTTTCGCCAGATGGAGTAGTTTTTACAATAGGGCGCCATACTAAGTCTCATGCCCGAATGGTATCATACCTGGCTTTTCGGGATACTCCGAAGTTGTGTGTGGTAGGTTGTCTCAAGACCTATGAAGACTTGACCGTAGAATTTCGTCCTCCAGGTGAACCACAACTCTTGATAGCATTCAGGAAACCACACAAGGCTGTGTCGTCTCCTACAATTGCAAGATGGGTGCGTTGGGTCATGCAAAAAGCTGGCATTGACACGAAACAGTTTCGTGCTCATTCCACTAGAAGAGCCATGGCCTCTAAGGCATTTGTGTTGGGGGTGCGCCTGGAGGATTTGATGCGAGCAGCGGATTGGTCTTCGGACCCTACGCTCAAACGTTTTTATTTTAAACTGGTTTTGGCTTATGTGGTAGTAAGTAAGATTTAAAGTAGCATAATCTGAAGCCTCTGGTCCTGACATAGAATCGGAATTTGCCAAGCAGTGTGACGGTTGGTTCCAATTCTATTAAGGACACAGAGGCAAGGATTATCCCACCCGGAGCACGATAGTGCGAACCCGCCCGTACTGTAGTAAGTAATCACTTTTGGTGTCTTTTTGATGGTTGTGAAGATTGTGCATCCATTCTTGGTTCTATACGGTCGTTCTTGTGCATTTTTACAGATTCTTTAAGTTCTTCATTTCCTGACCGTATCTTTGTCTTTCCAGGAAATGATGGGTCGAAACAGGACCAGTGATAATTGGGCGTGACTTGCGCGAAGAAAGAGGAAGAGGAACGACAAACATGGAACTATGTACTGCAAGTGCTGGAAATGGCGAAAGGACTATGGACTCACATACCTCCCTTGTTGTAGTTTTTTCTTAGTTGATGATAGGTTGTTTATCTTTGTGGCTCCTGTGTTTTTTTAATGATAATAAAGCGAAGAGAGATAAGCATAATCTTCGCCTCCGTGTCCTTAACAGAATTGGAACTTACTGTCACATTGCTTGGCAAATTCCGATTCGGCCCACCACAGCATTCAGTATAGGGAAATGGGTCAGAACACTTTACACATTGGCTCCCTCCACAGTTTGACTAATATACGAAGCGTGTGTGCACATTGTTAATGACCACCCACAAATAATGATTTACCTTCACTGACAAACCTGGTGCATAATAGGTTTTATTTTATTTATAATCTATATCAACATAAATAACAGTAATTTATTTTGCTGGCAGTCCTTTTTAAAGTTGCTATTATAACGTTTTAAAGAGATATTGTAACATAGTAGCTGCCTGAGCTTTGAGTGCTTGGCTAGGTGGTTATTTAGTCTTGTGTCCTTAACAAATAATTATAATCAAATAACCCATGATACAACTGAAAGGCTTGTTGTTCAAAAACAATGACTAGCACCAACTGTGAATGTTTTTTAGTTTTAACCTTTTTATTGCAAACATATGACAGCCACATTTAGGTGGCTGCATGTTTTATTTTGTTCTGTTGTTATTTTTTGTGGCATAGTCTTGCAATATACATTTTGAAAGTAACCATCATGTCAGCTTTCTGAGGCTGAACTTATTGGATTTGCTGATGCTTGTTAACCTAGCAATGATGGCATGTTTAGGAATATTAGGCTGCAAAATGTCCATGTTGAATAGAGGCAGCACCAGCACAGCTCTTTAGGTGGAGCCAGCTGAGGCAGCAAAGCAGGGGAAGAAAGCATAACTAGATGGAAGGAATTGCACAGCAGACCATGGCAATCACCACTGAGTCATGCGTGACTAGAGTTCCTCATCTGAGATGAAAATTCAAAGACATAAAGTATATTTCTTAGCCACCTTTTCGTGAAACCCAGAGAATGTGACTGCACAATAAAAGCTACACTTCAGACCAGGCCATGTTGCAGTCCAGCAAAATGTAGTTGTATTTAATGTTCCTAGCTAGCTCTGACTTTTAAACTGTCTTTCAATCTGCTCCTTATCTTATACACGCTACTTTATTTTAGTGTAGGTTTCAAATGACTGCATGTGTGATGAGGTACTGAAGTGATGAACACATAGTCATGCGGCGCTGAAGTGTGTGGAGTCTAGAATATATATGCCTGTGCCAACCTCTGGCGTGGTCTTTTTTCTATTTCCATTTGTTTTTGTATTTTTTGTTTCTATGTCTACATTTGCCATTGGATTAAACAGTGTCTTTTCTAGTATACCTTATGCTATGATTGTCACACTAATGCTAAAGTATTTGTGATCATAATCTGAGTTTTACTCATCATCAAGAACATTAATTCGGTACATATAACCATAAAAGTACACATAAAAACATATAAATACATAAAAAATGTGCAGCTCATAAAGTACAAATTACAATGATAAACAACTGAGTCAATGCAGCATATAAATCATATAGAATAACTCAGAGTAATTGACTAGCAACTGTTTCACAATACTAATCCATATATTAGTGGTTAAAGTGCACTATGCTTTTAAAATATACCTCACAATCTTTGTCTGACACCTTTCCTGGTTCTTACGTGCCAAATTGATTGCAGACATTTTGAAATCCAAAAGATGGTACAGATCTTGTTGTCTTGTATATTCTGAATACATTATATTGATCTTTGATCCAAAGGGAACGGCACACAGGCGCACCTAGGCACTACAGGACATAGAGTTGGAGGATTATCACTGTTAGGCCATGAACAAGCTAAAGAGGCAAGAGGGGGAATCCCTAACCTGAACTTGGTAAATGGATTAACATAATACATGAATTCTGCAAAATATGCTTCACACTAAGAAGTCAAGAAATGGCGAGAAAGGCTGCCTGATGGCACAGCAGCAAATCTTGTGATTAGAACAGTATTCCAATAAATGACCTTCACAGATTCATGATCTTTAGATGGAAATACTGTAATGTGTATCTAATACTCGCTCAAGTGTAGCCCAGTCAGCCATGTGTTTATATATCCTAGCCAAGGAATTAAGTGTGACCGATGGTTACCTAGTATGTCCTCAAGACATTCTCAATAGGGTGTCAACTCCTCAGTTATTCGTCTACGAACCAAATATAAAATTTGTTTCAAATTGACTACATAAGTAATTGATTTTAAATTCAGGTCACGTTTTAGTGGTAGTGATGGTGCACTAGTTGAAAGTTTCAACAGTGTTTTGATCAATAAATTCTCACTTGCTTCAAGTGTATCTAGCTTGTTTCAGCCCCCCAGTTCTGCGCCAAATAGAGATGCTCCACAAGCTTGCGCTGTATAGACCTCCAAGGCTGAGGGAATAGGATATGACGAGGCTCAATTAGCTAACCTAATAATAGCCCCAGCTTGATGCCTTAAGGTCAGTGATCTTTCCTCAATCTGAGTCTTCCAATTCTGAGATTAAATAAGTCTCACCCCTGGGTAATCAAATTTGTAGACCCTTTCCAGTATCTTCCCTTCTAAGAATACTCTTCTTTTTGCTTTTTTTGTGTGCATTGAACACTATGGCCCCCATTAGGATGGCGGTCGGACTTTGCCCGTCCGCCATCCCCGTGCAAAACGGGACTGCCGGCATAGGAGCGGCGGTCCCGCCTTGGCAATTAGGATGCGCCCACCACACTGGGGGGCGCATCCTGTATTTTTACCATTGAAGCGGGCGGTACTGAAAGCGCCACCCGCCGCAATGGTAAAAATGCATGTTGTGCATTTCAAAGCACAACATGACAGGCACTGTGTGGTGCCTGCCATGTTGCACTTTGAAATGCCCCATGTGCACCCCCCGGAGTCCCTGGGGGCGCGAACGGGCCCCCACAGGGATTCGCCACATGCCTTTCTGCCACATAAAGGCATTCAAATCTGCCCATCATAATATGGCTGGCGGTGTCTGATAGACACCGCCACCATATTATACCTTTTCCGCCCCCGTCGCCTTGCGACCGGGGCGGAAAAGCAGCTGACCAACCGACCGTCCGCCGTTGTCCCCCCGTCATAGGGGGTCTTTAGAGCAAGGATGGCGGGCGGATCGCCCGCGCCAGGCCGGCGGTGGCTTCTGCCAGCCTGGCAGGGGCGATCTGCCCGCCATTCCTAATCGGCCGCTATATATTTCGTTTTTATACCATTTATTTCTGGGCCATAATCTTTGCAGAAGCAACAAAGGACCTGATTATGAGGTTGGTGGTCCGTGGACCACCAAACACGGTGACACAATGGTGATGGTGTGGCTACCGGCGTACCAATGGTCTGACCACCGTAATAAGACTCTTGTGGTCTGACCACCATGGGGCTGCCCCAACTGCTGGGGAACCATGATCACTGGCAGTGGGGTGGCCGTCTGAGGCTGCAATACGCTTGGTGGTGCCGCTGCAGCACAGCCAAGCATATTATGAGTTTCCTCACCACCAGTGCTCTCATGGCGGTGCTCATGCCAGGAAAATGCTGGTGGTGAGGAAACTAGGGGGGCTACAGGGCCCCCTTTTGCCTCTAGGCCTGGGTATACATGCAAGGGGGCACATAGTGGGTCCCCCCTGTGTGCATGTACAACCTTTCCTTCAAGGCATGAACTGCACAGTAATTTGCAGTATTTCACTACCAAGACATGTAAAACACATCAGTGCATGCCCTATCATTTAAATACAGTTCACCCTGCCCATGGGGATTCCTTGGGTATTCCTTAAGGTTGCTTTAGATGTAATAAAAGGGAAGGTTTAGGCTTGGCAAGTGGATATCGAAATGGCAGTTTAGCACTGCACACACAGATACCGCAGTGGCAGACCTGAGACATGTTTGCACGTCTACTCCTGTGGGTGGCACAATCAGTCCTGCAGGCCCTCCAGTAGCATTTGACACAATTATGCCATGAGTATTGCTGTAAGCAAAAAATTACCTTCAGTATTCCAGCGCCAATGCCAAACTTGCAAGTCCAACACCACCTTTCAACTCACTCATGTTCACTTTAATTTACTCACTCAGTCACACAACCTCTTACTTGCTCATGCTCATTGATATTCACTCACTCGCACTCATTCTCATTTCTCAATCACTCTTATTTTTCTCTAACTCATTCACTGTCACATGTCACTTTCCTGCACTCATTCTTACTTTTATTCGCCCATTCTCACTTAGACTCATTTATTCACTCACTCTTATTTTCATCCAACATCCACTCTTACTTTCTCACTGATTCATACTCACTTGAGCACACTTCTACTTTCACTCACTGATTCTAATTCATGTTCACTCACTCTGACTCATTTACTATCTGTCACAGTTGGACTCACTCTTATTCTTTCTGACTTATTTACACTCTCACTCATTCTCACTCGCTCACTCACACCCCTTCACACATATTCTATCTCACTCATTTTAACTCAGCCATTCACTTGTTCTTATTGTTACTCAGACACATTCTCATTTATTCATTTTCACTCACTCTTACTCTCAATCATTCACACTCACTTGCACTCACACTTACTCTTAATCTCATGAATTCTCATTCATTCTCACTCACTCATAGTCACTTATGTTATGTTATTGGCCTCTTATATAGTGCATGACTCACCCGGGGCATCTCAGCGCTTACCTAGGTGAGAAACTGAGGGGGGAGAATTATGTATCAAAGCCAAAAGGAAATTTAAAATAAGAAGGCCTTAAGTAGTTTCCTAAAAACCAGATATGAGGTGGACTTATGCAGTGTTTCTGGTAAAGAGTTCCAGTACTTACGGGCGATATATGAGAAAGCTTTACCCTCAGATCGCGTCCGCCGGATGCGCAGAATCATCAGCAGAGCCCTTTCATTAGATCTCAGGTTGCGGCATGAGGTCTGCTTACAAAGTTTGTTTTGCAAGTATCCAGGACCTGTTCCATTGGTGGCTTTAAAAGTGAAACAGCAAATCTTAAAAAAGACCTATTTTTTACTGTTAGCCAGTGGAGCTCTTTTAGCAGGGGGAGTGATGGCGAACCCGGGGGATGGTTTAGGACCATCCATGCTGCTGTGTTTTGGATGACTTGGAGTTTTGCTACTAAGGTCTCACCCACTTCAGCCAGTAGGGCGTTCCCGTAGGCCAGTTGGCTCACCACCATCGCCTAGACCACCATTCTGCGATGTTTCACTGGCAAGTATGGAATACTTCTATGAAGTAGTCTAAGACTGTAGTAGAAAGAGCCCATGATGTTACTGACGTGATCCTTCATAGTCAGTTTGTCATTCAATTGTATTCCCAGGCTCTTTACTGATGATGAAGGGTTAGGAGCAAGCCCCAACTGGACAGGCCACCAATCGGCCAGATTCAGATCCTGTGTTTTTCCCAGAAACATAAGCTCTGTTTTCTCCGGATTAAGTTGGAGGCAGGATTCTGCCATCCAATTTGAAATAGCCAACATTCCTGCAGAGAAACGTACTCTCTCTTCATTTAGATTTAATTCAATGAAGAAGACCAGTTGAGTATAGTCCGCGTTTGATACAATCTCAAACCCATAAGGTCGAACGATCTTGGCCAACGGGGTCATGTATACATTAAAGAGAGTGGGGCTCAAGCATGAGCCCTGCGGAACTCCCTTATCCAGCTGGAATTTTTGTTGACCTAAAAGGGCCCAGCATGACTATTTGCCCTCTGTCGGCCAGAAAACTTGTTAGCAATTTCAAGGCGAGGTCCGCAACACCACACTTCCGCAGCCTCTTCACAAGCAGTCGATGGGAGACAGTATCGAATGCTGCGGAGAGGTCTAAGAGAATAAGCATTGCGGATCTTCCCTTATCAAGGGTCATTCTTATTGAATCTGTGACCGCCAATAAGGCGGTCCCAGTGCTAAAGCCCGACCATAAGCCTGACTGCGAAGGGTCCAAGATATTATTGGACTCTAAGTAGTGGCTCAGTTGTTTATTTATATGGGTTTCCAATATCTTCCCCAACAAAGGTAACAAAGATATCGGTCTGTGATTATTCAAGACCTTCGGGTCTGCTGTAGATTTTTTAAGTATTGGGCGAACATGGGCTTCCTTCCACCCGGTTGGAATAGAACCCCTATAAATAGAGGAGTTAAAAATCTCCTGAATTGGGGAGGCACAGATGGATGCAAGAAGCGCCATAGTATTTGGGGGCATATATCGCTTGGGGACCCTGGTTTTGATGCATAAAGTTGGTGACTAATATCCTCTATTGAGATGGGTTCAAAATGATTAAGATGACAACCATGCACCGAAATAAGGACATCCGAACACCCGGTGGAGCTAGTATAGTTGGCACTCCAGGTGGGAAAGTTATCGTAAATTAATGAAATTTTATTTTGAAAATACATCGCTAAAGAATCACAAAGCTCCTTTGTTTCTAAGGGTGACTGTTTACATTCTTGAGGAGAGGCAAAGTCTTTGACAATATCAAAGAATGCCTTAGATGAGTTTCCAGCCTGTTCTATTTGCAGCTGTATAAATGCACATCTAGAGGTTTTAATTTTTTGATGGTAGCAGGCTAAGGCTGATTTACAACTCAGTTTATCTGCCTCACAATTTACCCACAATTGCCACTTATTCATTTTCGCTCCATTGTACTCACTATTGCTCTCACACACTCATTCTTAGTCTGACTCACTCATTCTTGCTGTCACTCACCTCATCTCTCCCTGTCACTGCCTCACTCACTTTCACTTGTACATGTGCTCAAACATAGACAGACCTACTCTAGTCTCACCTAACATTTTAAAGCAATCGTTACTTATCTTGCTGCCTGTATAAGTTCTCTATGAGTTCTTCTTGATTCATTTACCCTTGGACAGACACCCCCCAATTATTTTCCAACACCACTAGAGAATAGAACTGAAACCTCACACCTGCACATTTGCAGGTACCAGGTTTCACCATCTTGCTGTTTCACACCACCCTTTCTTAACATTGTGGCAAGTTGGGAAAGGGTGGGGTGAAAGACTGATTGACAGTCACGGGCACTGCAGAGTTTAAGTCTATAGCACCCAGGCCTACCTTTAGTAGTGAAACCTCAGCACATCACACCTGGGAAAGTCCCTGAGGCCAGGGCTGGTACTTCACCAACCCTGGACAATCTCTCTGATGGCTGGTGCAGGTGCCTTAATACACCTGGACTGCCATCAGACTGCAGTCACTGCCTCAAACTGCTGCTGAACCCAAGGGGCAGCATTTATTTAGGTTTTGCCTGCACACCGCTTGAGGTATGCATGTGAAATCTATTGTATTTAATATAAATCTTCGAAGGGGCTTACATCCCAACATTACGCTTCATTGGTTTGTGTGTTTGCCACTTACTTTTTCTCCATTTCTATTGGCTATAGCATACTATTTCCGGTTGCCTTCACTGCCATGGACGTTCCACAGGAACCTCAAGAGTTCACAGTATTCTCGCAGAAGTAGAAAAGCCAGTACTTTACGACTAGTCTACTCCGTGAGCCAAAGTGGAGCTTTTGTTTTGGCATAGACAACAATGATGACATCAGTTATATTAAAGATGGACACTTTCATTTTGTTTTGCTTTTCTATTAAACACTGTGTTTGAGCTAGAGTATGCTAAAGCTTTTCCACGACGCCATAGCTCATGTTAGGTGCCCGATCCTCTGTATGGCCACATCATCCCATGTTCAGACTTTAGGAGAAACAACTGTCGCTCCCCAGCTGCTGAGCGGCTTCTTGGCGTGTCGATCTCCCTCCTTGATATTTGCAACAGACTCCGATAGAGATACACCTCAGAAGTCCCTTAATCGCAGCAGCCCTGCTCCTTAACTGTTCCCATTCTCACAGCCATATAAAAATGGCTGTGCCGCGACTTTCTGAGGAGCTTTGTAGTGCTCCTGAAATACTCCACTCCTGTGGGACCCCCACGTTTCAGCCACCTGCTGCGCCATTCCTAGTGCTTCCCACGCTCCTCCTTCATGCTTTTTATCTCCATTCAGGCCTTTTTTTTCTTTTTTTAGAGCTATTATATAATGCAAATGCGACCTGAAGGTATTTGACTGCTTTCCATGTGCACCAGTTCAATTGCACATTGACAATTTCATTTTTTTCTATTAAACACTGTGCTAGAGTTACTTAGTGTGCTGAAGCTTTTCTGCTATATCATAGCTCATGTTCGGTGCTGCAATGTTGGGCGGAGGATAGCACATTTTATTTTGTGTGCATCTTGGTATGTGCACTATGCATCAAGATACTGTTCTATTCTGGCGAGTGTATATTGACAGTGCTCGCCCACCATCCAGCTGTGATACAGTGCAGCAGCCTATCATTTCCACATCTGTTTTGGTCCAACATGGGAGCCAATGACAGGGAGGATGGTGAGCAGTAGGATTTAGAAAGATGGTGAGGCTGCTCGGTGGGTTGCATGACTGCTAAGGACATCTGTCCAAGCAGACTTCCTTTGTTCCAAAGAATGTTAATAAGAATGACTCCATTGTTTAAGTTCCTGCTCTGTGCAAGCAAGTACTGCACTTCTTATAAACCACCTAACAAGTGCTTGCGGGGTTAAATTAAGCTGGTTATATTTTCCAGATCTGTTCACACTTCTCTTTTCCTGTTTCATGTCCTATTTTTAAAACACAGAACCTGTTTTCACATTTGGTTGACTGTGAGGAACTCTGTTATAAAACGAGCTGACAGCATTATGAGTGAAAGGAAAGGAAGTCCTAATTGAGAGCCACCACACCGCAGTCCACATACAAGTAACTACCTGAAGTGCTCCCCAGTGTTCTAGTGATGCACCTAACATTCTTCCAGGTGCATCACACTTAAACGGGCAAGATACAATGCATCTTTCCTTTACAAAAAGTTGATGAAATATAACAGAAGAAAGAAAGAACAAGAAAGGCAAGAATACATGGTTGGTGAACAATACAATGTAACAAAAGACAATTGTAAATACTATTGTAAATACAATGTTGGTGAACACTACATGGGAACATAATCACTAAGATACAGTGGAGGTTTCCTCACCCTCTTCCCTATAGACAAAGAATCAGGTTGAACTCCACCATGTTGAACCACCTTCTAATTAGTGTCTGCGCCCCCCACACATTTAGTGAGGCGAGACATGGTCCAAAAATCTTCACCATTCAGCATAACCACATTTTTCATGACATACGCCTACGGCCCATAAACTTGCTTTCACCTTTGTGAGACCATTCCGTTTTTTTTAATAAACACCATGTCACCTACATTCCAAAAACATTTTTTAACTCCCTTCTTCTCATGATATCTCTTTTTGTACATATCCTGGTATCTCCTCGCCTTAATTTTGGACTCATCATTTACAACATTCTTATTAGTATGCAGCCACCGGGGTGTGAGGTTTGATCCAGCTGGCCTCTCTCTGAGTTTCTTAAAGGGAGTTACACCGGTGACACTGTTGGGGGCATTCCTATGAGCCCACAATTTTTCATGCAATACTTTCTTTAGAGGGATATTCATTTCAACAGTAGTTTGAGCACCAGCTCTAACCAGCCTGTTCATGCTTTCAATGAGGCCTTTGGCCTGCCGTGTGTAAAGGGCTGTGCAATGATGGGTAATGGAGAGATATTTAAAAAATTCTTCCATTTCTAGTGAAGTGAATTGTACATCGTTGTCAGTTACTATATATCTCTAAGGAACTCTATTATTTTTTCTGTGATAACAGATCCCATGCAACAAGCTGAGACCCATTTAGACATGTAGTCTACCAAAACGACCACAAATCTCTCATTGGAGGCTAAAATGACAAACAGCCTCACAATATCTAAAGCTAGTTTAGTCCAAGGTTGGTCTGGTAAATCCGCTGGTGAAGGTGGGGTCATTCTCACTTTTTAGACTTGTCATTGCTTGCACTGGACACAGTCCCTGACCACATCTCCAACCTGTCGGTCAGCTTCAGGCCACCTGTATGATTCTCTGCCCCTAGACTGGGTCCGACAGCGCCCAAGATGCCCCTCATGGGCAAGATTTATAATTTTTCTATTCAAACAGATGGGAGGAACCAATCTGTCACCCCTATAGAGGTTCCCTTCTACTAAGCATAGCTCATCACGCACATTCCAAAACCATTTCACTAAATGGGGCACATCAGCACTTAATGGCCATCCCTTAACCACATAGTCATCCAAAATAATTTAGATTCATCATTTGCAATTCCTGAATTCCATTCAGACTTGTTAAGGGCCGGTTCTTTGACACATATATGACAGACTTAAAACTGGTGAAACTAGGCTTTTCTAAAGGCAACCTGGACACGAAATCTACAGGCAAATTTCTCAAACCTGGCAAGTAATCAACAATTAAATTATACTCCCACAACCTTTCAATCCATCTCTTAATCCTAGGTGTGGTGCTATCAACATTCCTGCATGTAAACATATGGACTAATGGTTTGTGGTCTGTCCCCAAAGATAAAATCTAAAATGATTGATACCCCAACTACTCGCTAGGGCTTTACGTTCTATAACAGAATACCACTCTTCTGAACCTTTAAGAACGCGCAAAGCAAAACCCACACCTTTTTCACAGCCATCAACAACTTGCGACAGAACAGCACCAAGACCATGCACACTTGCATCAGTGGTTAGGATGTTTTTTTTAGCCACATCAAAGTGTCCTAGACTGGGCATGCAAAAAATAATTTCCTTAACTTTGTTAAAAGCAGATGCACATTCTTCAGTCCATACAAATTCTGCTTTAGTTTTGAGTAAAAGTCTCAACGGATGTATGACACATGCAAAATTCTGAATGAACTTTGAATAGTACTCAGAAAGTCCAAGGAAGAATTTAATTTGTTCCTTGTTGACAGGTGTTGGGGCTTGTGAGATTGCTTCCGCTAAATCAATCTTGGGGCTGATACCTTCACCATGAGATGGTGTGGCCCAGGTATGACACAGACCTAACACTAATTTTACACTTTTCTTTTTTTAAAGTTAAACCACACTCTTGTAGTCTCAATAGAACTTGATTTGTAACAACATCATGGCTAGTCGTGTCCTTCCCAAAGACAAGTATATTGTCCTGTAAAAACAGAACTGAATCTATCCCTGCTAAACCCTCATTCATCAACCTCTGCAAACAGGCAGCGTAAGAAGCTAACCCAACAGCATTCTGATGAACCTGAAACCTCCCAGAGGTGTGACAAAAGAGGTTAAAGCCCTTGATTCGTCATGCAGTAAGACCTGATGATAAGACGAGGACAGATCCATTACACTGAAAACAGTGGCACCATACAATTTCTCAAGAGCCTCCTTGATATTAGGCAGAGGCTGCTTATCTACCCAGATACAGTTGTTCAGGCTCCTCAAGTCAACACACATCCGGATCTTGGTACCATTTTCCTTTGGGGACAAAACAATCGGGGCCAACCATTCAAATGCTTAAATCTCCTCAATTACCCCAGGTCCATCAGTCTGTTGATCTCCTCTTGTAATTTTACTAACATCAGGTTGAGTACTCTCCTTACCTTGTGTACAACAGGCTTGGATCGTGCTTTTGCAATTATTTTATGTTTGAAACCTTTGAGCAACCCCAGTTTGTTGCTAAAAACTGTTGGGTAATTTTTGATGATGTTGGCACTCTGATTCTGTTGTGTGACTAACCTAACCTGTTCACGAGCATTAGGATTTAAAGTGATGCCCAGATCTCTCTGGTAAAAAAGGTGGTGGTGATGGACGGAGCATCTGAACCAATCAAACACTCACACCCAGTCAACAGATCTGGGTTTAATCCATCACCGTTCTTTAGCCTACTCTGCCACCCCAGTTCAGACATGGCCATATGCAAGTCAGTCTGACCCTGTGCCTCATGGGAATAGTCCAGCCCGAACTGCCAAGCCATACCTTCCCTGGACCGGATTCAAGCTTCCTAGGACCGGTTTCTGGCATTACAGCTGTCTTCAGCCAGGCTTGCTTGAATCCAGTGGCAAAGTGAGCAAGGGACTCACGTCTGAGCATACCCTGCCAAATTATGGCGGACAAAGCGCAGTCAAGTGGTCTGGGCACCCCCGTTTTCTGCTGAAATGCCTCCGCTGGAGGTTGGGGTTCCTCAAGGGTCAATCCTGAGCCCCACCCTTTTCAATATCTATATGGCCCCTCTAGCGGAGGTAGCGGAATCTTTTGGTGCCCAGATCATATCCTATGCTGATGACACCCAGCTACTTTTCACGTGTAACAAGGGTGAAGATTTCGACAGTGGTCAGATCAGGGATTGTCCGGAAGCTGTGTTTGAATGGTTTCAGAGGCATAGTTTGAAATGCAACTCGGCTAAGTCGGAGCTGCTCTTCTTCGGAAGTCCTCCGGACCCCGAGTGGAAGTCCTGGTGGCCGCGTGATATGTCTCCGCCAGAGGACACCTCGCAAAAAGCCAAAAATCTGGGTGTTTTATTTGATGTTGATCTCTCTTTTAGACCCCAGGTTGTAGGGCTGTCCAGAAAATGCTTCGGTATTTTAAAAATGCTGCGGAAGTTCCTTCCTCTAATATCCCTCCAACATAAAAAAATCATAGTTCAGGCCTTGATAGGTTCACGCCTTGATTCCGCGAACGCCCTCTACCTAGGCCTCCCGAAATATCTTCTCGCTCGTTTGCAGGTTGTACAAAATTCGCCCGCTAGAGCCATCTTTGGACTACCGCGAAGGGCCCGCGCGTCAGAGTTGCTTGAGAGACTTCATTGGCTTCCGATTGCTAAAAGAGTCACTTTTAAGATCTTGACTCTGGCCTTTAAAGCTCTCCACTCGACCGGCCCGAATTATCTCCGGAAGCGGATGGCTTTCTACGCTCCTAGGAGGTTCTTGAGGTCCGCTATGCAGGCCAAAGCAGCTGTTCCCATCATAAAACGAGCTCGAACTGGAGGTCGTTCTTTCCGGTATCTGGCACCGTGCTGCTGGAACAAGCTTCCGCTTGCTCTGAGATCTACCTCTAACCTGCTTGCTTTCCGAAAGGACCTCAAGACGTGGCTCTTTGCCCAGTAATTTCTCTTCTGCCATGTGGAGGGTGCTGTGTTATGTATTTTCCTTCCACGTTCTCTCTTTGCCAAAGCGCCGGGACACTCCTTGGAGTAGCCGTGCGCTATAAAAGAGCATTTTATAACATAACATAACATAACAAAGCGGTACAAAAGGGGGTGGTACCGCTTTGTCCGGTCCTAGGAAGCTTGTTTCCGGTCCAGGGAAGGCATGGCTTGGCAGTTTGGGCTGGACTGTTCCCATGAGGCACAGGGTCAGACTGATTTGCATATGGCCATGTCTGAACTTGGGTGGCAGAGTGGGATAAAGAACGGTGATGGATTAAACACAGATCTGTTGACTGGGTGTGAGTGTTTGATTTGCTCAGATGCTCCATCCCTCACCACCCCCTTTTGTACCAATCTCTCTGGTGGCACCATCCCAGGAGATTGTTACCTATTTTTGTAATGTACACCTTGCCAACAGTTTTCCTACCTTTAAAAACGATGGTTTGAATGGAATAACCCACCAGATCAATGCTCTGTCCAAAAGGGAGTACTTTGCTTCTGTGTAGCGTGCCCGGTATTCTTTTCAGAATGACGCTATGGCCATCTCGAGGTTGTTTTTTAAAAAAATACTCCATCTTTCTTCAACTGCTGCAATATGTACGATGAAAGTTCTATCACCACAAAAATACGCTCAACATCAAATAAGTCACAAAACTAACCAAAGTCAGCACTCAGTTTCCTAGCATTACTTCCAGTCATGAAGGCAGTAGCTGACCTTTCCTTAGTACGCAAAGTCATCCACAATAGGCTTGCCGAGATGGGAGCTGTTTATTTCAACTCCACACACTGGATTCACTCGGTGGGCGTCTTCTTAGCTCGTCACCAGTAATTAAGCGAGCTGACAGTATTATGAGTGACACCCACCGGAGAGCCACCACACTGCAGTCCACATACCAGTAACTGCCTGAAGTGCTCCCCAGTGTTCATGTGATGCACCTAGCATTCTTCCAGGTGCATCACACTTAAAGGGGCAAGATACAACACTCTGCTTAACTGCTTTTACTGGATGGGACACGTAAATGAAAGCGGAGGTCGTGGAGTCATGAGAAACAACAAGCAGAGCACAAAAGGTGAAAGCAGATATGTGAGCACTACAGCTGAACCGAGGCATGAAGTAAACAGATGTTGATATGGATGATCAAAAGTCTCATCACCCTGGTTAAAAAGTCATGGTGCTTTTTAGGTTTCACCTGCACAGTGCTTGCTCTTGCACTGTGCTTGCGAAATCTCTTATAAAAAAAGAAAAATATATCATCCGCTCGCCGTTTTTTTAACAAACTCCTTCCCTCCTTTGTTATTTTACCCACTCTCTGGTTCAGCTACCTTCCCTTTTTATCTCCATTATGGACCTTTTATTGTTTTTTGTGGTTTTATTCAGCACGACTCCCACACAATGGCATTGCAGCACTTTCCATGAGTACCATTTACATAACACATGGACACTTTCATTTTTTTCTTCTTTTAGACATGTGGAGATTAAGAAGTTTGCCCAGAATCACAGGATGCCGAGCAAACACTGAGACCCAAACCCAGTCCCACGTAGCACGGTCAGCAGCTCCGACCGTAATGCCACATCCTCTCACCAAATTCTTTTAAAGAAAAATAAACGGTGTCAGTTGAAATTGTTTAAAAATGTATAGTGCTATTTGTTTAATCACTTAGCTATTGAAATGCCAATAGTCCGTGTTACACAATATTGGATAGGTGGCGTAATACAATTGCAGTTCACATATGTTCAGTGTTCACTTTGGTGCTTGGGGACATGACATGCAGAAGCAATAGGCACCTAAGATTTAACATTGTTGGGCAATGTTTTCATTTATTCTTGCACAGCACCCTCCCCCCAAACACACTCATACCCATTTTGTGTGTGCACAAATTGTGGTGGGCTCTCCTCCTCAATCCGAGGTATGTTTCACTTGCCCAACATTGTATGACAGATGAACATTCAGCAGCCAGACAGTTTCCGATGTCCTAACTCATATGAACTTCCCTGCAGCTTGCTGCAGTGCACTCCTTAAAGTGGCAATGACAGACTAACCTGCAAGAGCTGCTATCTGAAAGGCATCAAAGTGAGACACTGGGACCTGTCATCAGCAAACTCTAGCACTCCGGGTTCCTGCGATGAATTACACGTGCATTTATTAGTTTTTTTTGTTTGTTTTCTCCTCAACTTTTTCCCTGATCTCACCGGAGCTGTACGCGTTTCAAACGTGCATGTTTTTTTTTCTACCCTGCCCTTTACCTAATCCCCCCACGTCATATTACCACAAATTACTGTTCAAGATATTGGCTTTCTCAATAAACAAGTCTTAACCCTTTTATGGAGTTTCAGTAACTTATCACCAAGCTAAAACTTACAACAACAAAGTATATGATTAATCAAATAGACGAAACCTATTGCATTTTCCAATGCTTGTCTTTATCATACCAGCAATGGGTATTAGGCTACTATTCACGGATGCTGTAAATAAAAGGGTCAGTAAGCAAAGAAGGCAGAGCTCCATCGCCCATAAAGGCAAGTTTCCTCTAGCTTCATTGTGCTACCCAAATCCTGTTTTGTTTTGCTGCATGATTTATTAAACAAGTTAGTGAATTGATAGCCATTAAAATACAATATTTTAACCGAAAGCATCAAATGAAAAGAAAAAAAATTGTCAGGGCTGCTTCAGGGTTCCAGGGTAAAGACAGTTAAGTTAACAGAAAAAAGAGGCTGGGGTGAGTTTAAAGGGACTGAAAAAAGACACACACGAGTGAGAAGCTGGAAAAACTGAGATAAAGGTTCTGTGGGAGGAAAACACACATGTAAGTGTGGGGGTGTCAAAGTTAAGGAAGAGAGGGGGTGAGGTTGTGATAGAGAAGAAAGCAGAGTATTGGCTGCAAAACAACTTTTATTTCAGCTTCCATTTTGAGAGTTTCACTCTAAAAATAAACAGTGAAAAAACACTAAACTGCGTCAAGCAATATTTGTACACCGTGTTTTATGGTGAACACCCTTGTAACGATTAGCGGCACACTAATGTATATAAAGATACGTGTGTATAAAATATGCAAAATATTGCAAGAAAGACACCCATAATTTATTTAAAGGGTCGGTTTAAACATGACACTAAAATGATACCCAGAGCCTCGGGTTTGCCACAGTTGTTGAAATGTCACCTTTAAAATGCATATATTGATTTGCTGTCTACAAACCGAGAACACGGGATTCTATTCTAACCAAGCAGTTAAATTCAACTCTACATTTTTCAGCGAAGGAGAGGACTGGGTCTTGTTGGGTGTCATTTTTTAGAAGCCTCAGATTTTTCTGCACTTAATGGGTTCTCATTGACTGATAGTCTTTGTGCCAAAAAACGAAAGGGACTGAAAGGAATAAAAGTCAGGAAATTGTGGCTGTGTGCTGAGCTCGGCGTCCTATGAAATATCCTCTTACTGCACAGGCATCGATCCCAGGGCTCTCATTAGCTCTCATCCAGACTCACTTAATTGCTTAAATCTAGCTGTTCTCCCAGCCATATCATATACGTTTGCCAAATGCTGCCATTTTAAAATTGTCACAGCGTATAAGGATGCTTTGTATCAAATGACCAATGTTACTATGCTATCTTGAGGAGAAGACAAGCAAGTAGTTCTCTGCCCTTTTTTTTATTCATAACAAATCACGTGATTGAGCTAAACAGTGTCGCAAACCCTGTTTTGAGGGGCCGAATATTCCTATTAATTACATCCTCATAGGTTCTTTAATTACTCATTCACGAGCTCATTAGTTATCCTATTAACAACTCAATAAAAGACTAATCAAAAGTTCATTGTGCCCCATCATTAACTCATTAATAATCCAATCATCAACTCATTAACTTTAGCCTTCAAAAAGTTATGAATTGTCCTTTTGTCAGTCGAGAATTTTTCTAACTTCTTTTTTTGTCAGAGCGGCCCCTCACCAGCGCAGATGCATTTCAGTGCTTACTTTGAAAAAAAAAATAAGGGAAAGGGGAAAAAGTGAGGACCCTAAGTTGACTTTGCGGAATGCTGTGCTGCTGAATATCAATGCTCCCTAATCCTGATTCCACCACATGTCACTTTCTTCCACCAACCTACACTTCATGTTTATCTCACCTTTGCAGGCCCTTTTTTTTCATCACTCCTTTCTCCCTTTGTCACTCTTTTCCTACCATTCTCATCGTACTTATATTTTCTTTTTACCTAAGTATTTATAGAGAGCACTTATCAGCAAAAAGGTATCAAGGTGCTAAAGAACCTTAAATACTGGGGGTAACAGCAGCTGCACATCCAACCAGAGAGAGAAATACTGAGGAAAGAACCAGGGGGGCATATTACCAATAAGTAGCGATATTTATCGCTAACTAGGCTTAGCAACAATTTTTTTATCGCTAAGCATCGCCGGAAATTATCGCTGAGATAACGTGCTAAGCAACGTTTATCTCCAAAGCGATAATTTTTCCAGCGATAGCGTGAATATCGCTGAGAATGCAGCGATATTCACGCATTAGCGATGAAATGCTCTTAGCCATGTTATCCACCTCCCATTGGATAACATGGCTAAGAACTGGTCTGAGCAGGCGTTAGTTTTTGGCCATAGCGGGAATATTTCCATCGCTACGCCCGCCTTGCTAATAGGCAATAGCGACGTTAGCGACTGCTTTCAGTCGCTAACAGGTTGGGTATGCCCACTTTGCATGTCATTAGCGATAAATATCGCTGACATGCAAAGCGTGCCCCAAACCGCTTGCTATCGCCTAAAAGCTGTCGCTAACATCAGTTAGCGACAGCTTGCTAATATAGCGATAGAATTATCGCCGCTTAGCGGCCGAAAACGACCGCTAAACCGGCGATAATTGCCTATCGCCCCCCTTGGTAATATGCCCCCAAGTTTTAAGGGTTTTAATAAAAGACAGTAGGTCTTCTGAGAGTTGAGGAAGGAAGAAAGCTGATTCCATAGTTGAGCTGCTCTCACTGCGGAAGTCCACCCTCCCTGGCTTGTTTTCTTCAATTTAAGGATGCTGGCTAGGTTTGCTGATGCAGAGCATAGACACCTCCTTGGGGAATATCTTCGAAAGCGATTCTGCTGAGGGACTAGTCAAAGGCCATGGAGAGCTTTAAAAACAATGCGTAAAGGTGTAAAAGCTATTCTCTGCTTGATTGGTAACCAGTGTGGCTCCTTGAGAGTGTCCGAGGTGGACAAGGGTTTTGAACTTGTTCAGAGCTAGTTGTGCAGCAGCAGCATATTCATTTACAGTCCATTTGTAAAAAGATTGGGGAACTTAAGAGGAGAGTTACAATAATCAAACCTGCTCAGGATTATACTGTGATCTTCAAGGGGCAGTTTATTATCAGAAAATAACTCCCAGACTGCGAACTGAAACAGAGGAGGTAGGCTTGTCATTTACTGCAAGGGGCCAGCATTTTGTGGGGATATTCTTTTCTCCTTATCTCCTTTTCTCCCTCTTGCATTGTCTCCCTCTTGCACCTGATCAAAATCGATGATGAAATATAAGCCTTGGTCTCGAAAAATGAATGTGGGTACCGAATACCTGCAACCACCTTGCAGAAATAAAGCCCTGTTACAATCACACTAACATGTAATGCGCAACCACTGACTCTGTAGTCATCCTTTTAAAGAGGAAAAGATTATTGTTGCCTAGGATTGTAATTATTGCACACGCCACATTTGCCATCCAAGATTACAGGGACATTTTTATCCCAAATGGGCCTGTCTACCAGTGTTATAATTTCAAACTACCATATTGCCAAACATGCCGAACCTAAGACTGAACAGGGTGTTTGTCATCACTCAAGAACAGGCTCCATTCAAAGATCCAGGCCTCGCGACACAGGAATAATCCACGTCCAGCAAACACTGTGATTCAGTCTAAGGTTTTGCATTCATGTGAACATGGGTTAGCTCCATTTGGGTCAAAACATTGACATACCCACGGCGTCAGCCTGCCTACATAATTCAACATGCTAGTACATTTATGATGATGTTGTGAATTTATTGTGGATACCTTGAATTATTTTGATGTGCTCACGTATATATGTACATTTGTGTTCTGCACTGAGTACTTTATGCACCTTGCACTGCCTGCACTGAATTTCCAACTCATGATGTCATGACACAGTGAAAAGAATCCATCATATTGGCATGATATATTGAACCTGTAAATGCATTTATTGGTACACTACTAAACCTACAGAGGTTCAGGTTTAAATGGGGTAGTAAATCTTTGAAAGAAATTTGACCCACGAGACCATTGTGTTATTTTCTTAAAGCTGATCCAGGTTCCAGACTGGATTTCTGGGTCAGTCCTTGTGTTTTATGTATCCTCAAAATACCCGTGAGCACCATGGCATACTTTTACTGCTATGTACCAGTTGCAAACACGGCCAGTGTGCCTTCTTGCATATGAAGTGGTGCTTCAGTCCTGCTGGGATCTTTCAGCTGCCCTCAGGACAGTTCCATCTTAGTGGAAAGCAGAGGGACTGCTTGAAGATGCTGGTATGTATTTTACAGTGCAAGCAGCAATCAGCTTGCTATATAAGGGGGAGGGATAAAGATTCCACAGCAAGTGGGTGCAGAGAGGGATGACACCCACCTGCAGGTGGCGTGTTTCAGAGGCAGGGTCCATAGGAATGACTGTGTTCCACCTCTATGAAGCATGAAATCAGCTTGAGCCCCAGCGGCCATTTTGTTTCCATACCTGAGTCCATAATACATAATCAAGTGCGTCACTCATTTGCCAGGCCCACATTTACTTGAGGGACACCAGCTTACAATCGCGCTGGTGCTATCTGTGCAAGCATCTGTATCTCCTTCTGTAATACATTAGTGCTCCAGGTGTGCAGAAAGCACCCTTTGTGCCCTCGGGCCACTTTATGCAATAAAGCCCCTGGAAAGTCGCACTAGCCACAGGTTTCAGGTGTACTACTAGAAATGCCATGTAACATTATTCCCAGGCCCCAATGCTTAATTGTTCATAGGTTTACAATTATGCACTGGGGAAGTGTGAATTTGCATGTGAAAATCATTTTTTTTTCCCTCAGGGAAAATCATTTTGCCCACTGATCTACAACTTCCTCTACACTCCCTAAAGCCTTTTTGGATGTCTGTTCCCCTATCTATACCAGAAGGGAAGTTATTTATAAACTTTCCGGGAAAAATAGGGCAGTCGACCTGCTCCCTCTTTGCATGGGGATATTACTACAGGTTTCTTCACACTTTGGGCAGACACATTTGGGGCCATATTAGCAAGGTACTGCGACAAAGATCGCAGAGTGCGCTTAGCGCAAACATTTCTATCGCCAGCTATCACTGGAATATATCGCCATGCAAAAGCTGTATTAGCAACAATTAGCACTATGGTGATATATATTCCAGTGATAGTGGGAGGGAAGGGCTAACATCGGGACAAAACCAGAGATGTTGCATGGAGATTGAGAGAAACCTTGCTGATATTACCCTGTGGTTGTATCAGCATAATCCACCCCCCCCATATTAGGTATTGCTAAGTCATGAAATTAGCAGGTGTTAAAAAAACGGCGATGACCCCGGTTAGCGCAACTTTTTACATCGCTAACCGGGGCCCGAGCCTCTTTGCTCATAGGCGATAGGCCTGTTAGCGGGTGTTTATCAGGTCTGTTGGTCGAGAATGCCTACTTTGCATGTCATTAGCGATAAATATTGCTGACATACAAAGCGGCACCCAAACCGATCGCTTTCGTCAGAAAGCTGTCGGTAATTGCTGTTAGCGACAGCTTGCTGATAGGGCGATAAAAAAATCGCCACTTTAGTGGCAAAAAGTAATATGCCCCACGGAGTTGTAAAATCCTTTACTCATACAAGAAATCCTCAAGTGAATTGCTCAGAGGTAAAAGTGACGCAATTTTAGCTCTAAATGTATACTTCATGCTGAAAATGAATTGGTGATTTGTGCCTAGATGCGTAAGCGATATCAGGGACATGCTGTAGCAAAGTGGTTCCACTGACAGGTGGCATAAGTGTTTTACAGCTACATTTTGACATTTGAAATGCAAGCATAACACCATAAAAGCACAAGGTGGCTGTTAACCTAATGATGTCACAATCTTGTGAATTAAGCACTCAGCCCTTTAAAGTTCGACTTTTGTTTGGATATTGTGTTTGCTGTGTTCAGTGTTTTGTGATTGTTTGTACAGACCAGAGGATGTGCAGGCAATCAAACTGGCATAAAGACAGTAGACAGTGATTGTCATCAGCTGCAGCTCATTATTTTGTCAAGCATTCCTGCGGCCTATCGATGAGAAACAATGTGCAATCACTTACTATTGATTGTAAGTCTTTTCTGAATAGAGCGCCTCAGTAAACTATGGATGATTCATCAAGTCATGTCTTGTACCCACTAATGTTCGTGTGCGGTGCCACATGCCAATAAAAATAGTCTCCGGGTACTTATCGAATGATAGCGCTTAATCTTTCTAGAATATTAAACGAAATTCAATAAAATAACTTATAAAATATTATAAGGGAAAGGCAAATATATTTTTGGTAGACGCAGTTTGCAGATTACTCATTGAAAAATAATTCTTCAGAGTATAATGTATGCAGAACCAGTATATGTGTTCACAGCATTAAAGGGTATATATTTACAAAAAACCTTACCCGATGTGTGGAAGAGTCTTAATTTGCTCATTTGTTTAAAAATCATATTTCTCCAGTTGAACTACCGAGACAAAATTAAGGTATCACAAAGATAAATATGCGGCAGCAAATGTAATCACAAGCAGCTGTGGCCGCTGCAGGTAAGAGCGGTGAGGCCGGTTTGGGGGGGGGGGGGGGGGGTGTCGAGAGATAACCACGAGATAAAATTAATTATTTATTTAATTTTACCATGTGGTCGTGTTGCAAAATACCCCCCAGCCAGCCCCACCGACTCACCGCTCTTACCAGCAGTGGCCGCGGCTGTTCACAAAGTGTGACTCTCCACTTTTTTGCTCCTCACCATTTCAGAGAGTAGTTTTACACCTACTTGTAGACTTGTATGTCTCCACCCCCTAACATCAGGGCATGATGCATCTCACAACAAGTTTTACAAGTGAAAAATAACTACTAATTCTGCACTAGCAGGTGGAGCTCTCTGCCGTCATGGCTGAGGGATCTCGCTTGGAAAGTGTAGGGAAAATTAGTAAAGTTTATTATTCTCTCCAAAAATATTTAAATGATTTTAATGTATTCTTTACATGCACATTAATGTAAAATATTCATATATAACATATTAACAATAAAATAACATGTTACATCACATAAGCTCACCAAATAAAATGTGTTTGAAAAAACATATGAAAATTAAATGTATCACTTTATTTTCTAAATATTTAATAAACAATAATCACAAAAATGTCTCACGCTCATTTACTTTCTTGCTTTTATAGAATAAGTAGTAAATGTTGTTACCACTTATGTGAACTTATTTGAATGCATCTTTTTCATAATTAACTGAGTAATTAACATTTAAAGTGACAAAATAATGATGCAATAATTATGTATATATAAAAAAATAATATATATATATTCACTGAAAAAACCATAAGTTTCACACACGTTATAGTTAGGAATTAGCATTTTAAAAACCTTTGAAATTTACTGAAAAAACCATAGGTTTCAGACCAGTTATAGTTAGCTGGTCATTTTACTCATACAAAACCTTTGAAATTCCCCCGTTATAGTTAGTTCACCTAACTATAACTGACTGATTAATTGTATCTCAGTGAATACATAGGTTAGTGAGTAATGTTTAAATATGTAAACATCTGTATCAGTCTCACACATTTTTTGAATAAGTGGCTGCATGGGTTGGTGAGTAGCTACATGAGTGTCTATATAGGTTATCAGTTGGTATTTTGAGTATCAGTATGAGTGTCTGCGTGTTTATATGGCTTGGTGGGGGATATTACTTAGCACATAGATGCATTAATAAGTGACTCACTGTTTATATGTGTTTTGAAGACAGCATGTGTGCAGGACTGTATGGGTGGATGAGTGTGTGTATAGGTGTGTTAGTGAGTGAATGACTGTCTTTATGACTAAGTACATATGTGTTAAACGACTATATGTGAGTATTAGTGTATATAAGTGAGTATATATGTGATTTAGAGATTTGAAGAGTTCCTCTATAACTAAGTATGTGTTTCTATAAGTGATCGTTTAACACCTTGGCTGCTAGGCGTTTTCCCCCTCCTGTGCTGATATTTTATCACTCCCATTGTTCATGACGAGCTCAGCTCGTCATCAGCACAGCTCAACTGTGCATCATGACGAGCTGAGCTCGTCATGAGCATCGAAAGGGTTAAGAGAGTCAGTATGTGTATGTTTGTGTGCATAGCTGTATATGGAAGTAAATGGATGTTTGATAGTTTATTTGCATGTGTGAGTATATGTGTAAGTAACTCTATGGATGAGTATCGGTGTGTAACAGGATGTAAAGGTGTATGAGTACATATGATGATTGAGTACATGTATGAGTGACTATATAGAACTGTTGGTGAATGAGTGGATGTGGAAGAAGATGTTGGAATTGGTTGCTGTAACTGGTATTGGTATCTCCATTTTCTTGAAATTTTTTGTTTCTATTTTTGAATGTGTGTATCAAAGGTTATATTAGAGAAAGAGGAGATCTGCTACTCTTTCACAAGGATGATGTAATCAGTGATGTCATTTGAGATGTCATCAGCGATGTCATGAGTGATGTCACTGACCATGTCATGAGTGATGTAATATGTGACGTCATCAGCAGTGCATTGCGGGCGCGCGAGTTCTAGGTAGCTGAACTAACTATAACGGGGGAATTTCAAAGGTTTTATATGAGTAAAATGACCAGCTAACTGTAACTGGTGTGAAACCTATGTTTTTTTCAGTGATTTTAAAGGTTTTTAAAATGCTAATTCCTAACTATAAAGTGTGTGAAACCTATGTTTTTTTTTACTGAATTTGCGAGGTTTTTTAAATGCTAATTCCTAACTATAACGTGGCTGAAACCTACGTTTTTTCAGTGAATTTCAAAGGTTTTTTTAAATGGTAATTCCTAACTATAACGTGGCTGAAACCTATGCTTTTTTTCAGTGAATTTCAATGGTTTTCTAAATGATAATTTTTAAATGTAATAATTGTTATATTTTTTATACTGATTTACTACATTATTATAAATTATTTATTATTAGATATATTATTTTTTAAATTACATGACATATTTTTAATATAAATTGAAAAAAAATGTTTTTACACCTCTCTGCAACGCAGCCCCCTGGCGTGTTTGCAGAGGGGGAACTAATTCCCCTTGCAGACTGGGGGCTCCTGGGGGCCACCTAGCCCACCTGGAACCTCCAGTATGCGCCAAGGGGCTGGATTGCAGAGAGGTGTAATGAGGCCACACCCTTTTTTACACCTCTCTGCAACACAGCCCCCAGGCACGTTTGCAGAGGAGAAACTAATTCCCCTTGCATACTAGGGGTCCCTGGGGGCCAACTAGCCCACCTAGAACCTCCAGTATGCGCCAGGGGGCTGCATTGCAGAGAGATGTTCTGGGGCCAAGCCCTTTCTTACACCTCTCTGCAATGCAGCCCCCGGGTGAGTTTGCAGAGGGGGACTAATTCCCCTTGCATACTAGGGGTCCCTGGGGCCAACTAGCCCTCCTGGAACCTCCAGTATGCACCAGGTGGCTGCATTGCAGAGAGGTGTAATGAGGCCACACCCTGTTTTTACACCTCTCTGTAACGCAGCCTCCGGGCATGTTTGCAGAGGGGAAACTAATTCCTCTTGCATACTAGGAGTCCCTGGGGGCCAACTAGCCCACCTGGAACCTCCAGTATGCACCAGGGGGCTGCATTGCAGAAAGGTGCAATGAGGCTATGCCCCTTTTTACACCTTTCTGCAACGCAGCCCCCTGGCGCATTTGCAGAGGGGGAACTAATTCCCCTTGCATACTGGGGTCCCTGGGGGCCAACTAGCCCACCAGGAGCCTCCAGTATAGGGAGCTGCATTGCTTTGCCCTGGGGGGCGGCGGTCCCCGGGGGCAGTGTGATTGGGCCCCCCACACTTGATGGCTGCCAACACTTCCTGGTTTGGAGTGTTGACAGCCAATGAGCATGCAGCTTTCTCGGAAAGGTACGCACACCGTACCCATACTGTACATGTACATACGCGGACCAGTATGCGCACCGTACGCACACCGTACGCGCAGGATACGCGCACCACCTCAATCTACCAAGGCACAAGATGGCTGCCAACAATTTCTGTTTTGGTTTGTTGACAGACAGTGGCAGCCAATCAGCATGCAGCTCGCGCACGCGAAGGTCCACACAGGCACGCGTACGTACGCGCAGGGTCCAAATATGGTACGTGCACGGTATGCGGACCCGTGCGCGTACGGTGCGCGCTTATAGATATATATATATTCTTTTGATTTTCTCAGGAACTACTGGAGGGATTTACACCATTTAAGCAAAAGCGTGATCTGCGGATCAGACTCTACCATTTTGCCAAATTTCTTGTAATTCCGTTCAGCCATTCAGGCTGTAGCCGTGTCTAATCGTCCTATGAAAAATAACGTGAGGAAAACACGTTTTGGGACCCCCCTTTTTTCTCAGCCCCCACTTGATGAATCCCCCCAAAACTTTCAGGGAAAGAGCGGGCCATCTTCTTTGAGAAATTTGCGAAGACTCGTCCACCGACACCAAAGTTATTCCCAATAGAATGTTGCGGATTTCCTATGGAAACTAGGTCCTAACTATAACTACCTACTAGCGACTGCCAGTAGGTAATATATATATATACATGCATATCAGGACATGACATGCAAAATGGAATTCAGGGTTATTACGGGCTACAGCAGGCAGCATAAGACCATATATAACATCATCAATAAGAATTGGCCTATCATCACTGGTGATCCCATAATTGGGCCCTTGCTACCCAAGAGGGCATCGCTTACATTCAGTAGGGCCCTATCACTAAGAGATCAGCTAGTTAACACCAGCCATGAGGTCCTTGACCGGACAACCTGGTTGAAGGAAAACAATGGATTTTACAAGTGTAAAACTTGCAAATCTCGCCAGCATGGAGTAAATAAGGTGACATTCACTGATGGTTTCAGTAAACAGGAACATGCCATCACTCAAGTGCTGATGTGCAAAACAGAGTTTGCAATTTATATCCTGGAGTACCCTTGTCAGTTGAAGTATGTAGGGAGCACAAAGCTCCCTGTACACAAGCGCATACTTCAACATTTACGTGCCATTACAAATCAGGACAATACTTATCCTGTGGCACAGCATTTCCGTGAAATCCATCAAAGCGACAATAGCAGTCTCACATACTTTGTTATTGACTCTGTCAAGGCTAGTCGGCGTAGGGGTGATAGAGAGAGTAAACTCCGTAAGCTGGAGACCCGATATATATTGCAACTTGACACCATGACACCTGGCGGGCTAAATACTACAGAGGATCTTTACACCTGCCTACCATAATTATATAGTTGCAATAGTGTTTCTTTCAACCCACCATTTCTTCAGTGAACATTTGGCTGCACTTAGGAGGCAGGGATAGCCGGCTGGCATCCCTGGAGGGCAGTGAATATGACATCATCATGGCTCTTCTTGTCTGGGGTATTCTTTAACTCCTATTGATAAACATTCAGCCATGCTCCCGCTGGGGCATGGATTCAGGGTATCCAGATGTAAGGGGATTACAGGGCCCCGACCAGTACTGCTCCAGTATATATAGCCCCGGTGTGGCTTCAGTTTGTTTGTACATACATGAAATATCCTCATGGGTTCAGTATGAATTTATTTCTTTATCATAGAGGTCCTGTATATGTGCTGTTGCCACTGCCTATATCTAACATTAGTAGATTGAATAATTATACACAGGTTCATAACCACCAAGAGCACTTAAACATTTTTTTTTCACATTTATTTGATATTTCTGGATAGGATTCGCATAATGGGCAGGTTAACCATTAAAAAAACTTCGATCACATTAATTTATAAAAGATCTGAGGGTCACTCATCTGATCAGAAGAAGGCATCTCCTTGTGTGTCAGCTATCACATTGTTTATACTATCTTATAGCAAAGCATCGTCATTAGTTCTGTATAAGATGATCAGAAAACTCATAATTGTTTATGAATAGGGTTATGTTTACATAGCATTTGTTGCACATATACCTAAAGCATTTGCACTTTATATTATCAAATGTGCACATTGCATTTTTGCACTATTAGCATTATTTTGCACATGAATAGATACGAGTCCTGATCTATCGTTATTCTTAACATTGCAATTTTAGATTAATTTATGGCGATATACAATGTGGTTTTTACATGCAGAATTGAGGTGCCTCAAGTGACCCAGTCAATCGTTTCAATTTTTAGACATGCAGATGTGGATACCCAATGATTTTATGAGTTTTAAGGTATTTAACCGCTATTGACAAAACTTGTTTAATCAACTGAACATAATTATTTTTTAATCAATTAATGTATCATTGACAATATTTGCCTTTGTGCTTAAATTTGTTTTGGTCCACGACCTTGCTGCCTAATAGGTGAGCCTCTGCATCCATTTGAATCTATCTTCACTGTTTATCATTTAAATTAATCACGTGGTGATGATTAAACTGAGCACTGGCACTTTAAAAACGAGCAACAGGATTTGTGGCGTTGTCTTGTGAGCAAGGCTCCTAGGAGCCGAAACGTCATGCGGCAGTCTCTGTATCATTAAAAAGAGTTTCACCAAATTAGTCCGTGTTCGAGGTTTTCTGTGCAGCGCTGCGCTGCGAACAGGCGGGAGGCTGCCAGTGAAACGCGGTAAACGGCAAGATATATATATATATATATATATCTTTATATATATATATATATGTAAATTCACTGAGAAAAAAAAAGTTACGGTGAAGTTATAGTTAGACTCAGATTTAACTCGTACAAAAACTGTGAAATTCAGCAGTTATAGTTACCTAACGTGCGAGTGATTGGCCAATATCTGCAGGTTCTAAACTTAACTCCACCAAAGAAGCATTTGAGCCCGACCTATTATATATGCTGAATTACTTTTGTGCCACAAGATTTACTTACCCTGAGCTGACTTTGGAAAACCTGATGTTATCACTGTGAAAACCTTGAGGAAGCCGTGGTCTGATTGATCCTGAAGGGCGAAACACGTGTCAGCTGTTGAAGATCTTTTACTGTACGGCACTTTGCAACAAATACTGGATATCTAAATAAATACATATATTTAAAATCACCACCTGGAACTGTGAATTATATCTGCTAATGGAGGAGCACTGAGAAATTGAGGAGGAGGTATTCACATACCCCTAATTGTTACATGATCAGTGACCTCACTCATGACATTACTGATGACATCTGAAGTGAGTGTGGGTGTGTGAGTGGGTGCATGAGTGTCTGGGTGGATCTGCGACCGGATGTGTGGGTATGTGAGTGGGTGCATAAGTCTTTGAGTGGATCTCTGAGTGGGTATGTGGGTCTCCTCCTGGGACTATGAGTGGATGTGAGAGAGAGAGAGTGAGAGTGTGCATGAGGAGAGAGAGAAAAAGAGAAAGAAAAGGAATTTAAATGTCAAAATAATGGCATTCACTTAAGATATGTTCCTATCGGATCCACGTCTGGGCTGACATATATTTTCTTTAGTTTGACACCTTTAGGACTGTAGTAACTTTAAAAATGTAGATTCTGACTATCAATTGTCTTACACTTTTGGGTTTGTGTGTGTTTGTGTTATCATTTCCTCCCTACACCCCTTTTTTAATTTCACTAAATCCCTCCCATCTATGGGTAAGTAATGCCCATTTTCCACCTACTGCCCCTTGTCTCTCCCTCATTTACTACAAAAAGCAGTGCAAAGATCCCCACACATAAAAAATAGCAGAGGCAGAAGTGATGGTCTACAGTCATAGTTGTGAATAGCACTCTGTAGTACATGAATAGTATTACTATAGTGCTACTTTATGTGCTTCAAAATAAAATGTGTGAATCAGGACCATGCCAATTGTAGGGCAGTCAGAAATGTGATAACTGTTAGAGAAGCATTGCTGCCAGGTAGAGCAGAAGGCCGGAAGCTTGATTCCGTGGACAGTGATTGCTCTTGTTTGATTTTCTCTCCCCATATTTTTGTGAGAAATAGGTGTTGGCATGAGTGAATTAGGGCCCAGTATATTTTTAAATCCTAGTCCCCAGTATTTTAAACTATGCCTTTAGTACAAGCCACAGTTAATTGGTCTAGGGTGGTTTGGGAACTGTCACTGACACATGGAGAACTGAGATGCTGGAGATTATCTGGCCTACATAGCCTTCTGAGTGTGATACAAAGAGGTAAGGTGGTTCCGGTCAATGGATTTTGTAGTTGGAAGCACAGCTTCATCAAGCATGATAGAGCCGTATGGCAAACAGTTTTTTATTTTCAAAAAGAAAATTCATAAGCTAGATTTCAGGATTTTATTTTTGAAAATAAAAAAAGACAATACCCCCATCACTATGGGAGTTCTCTCCAATTGTGAGTGGAGCATTTGCAGTTTTTATTGCCCTTACCCCCAGGGTTTTCTTGGAGGTGATGGGCAGGGATAACTGACCTCTAATTCTGGCCATCTAAGTTACTTACTCTGTGGGGCCGCCGAGGGATTAATCACAGCAGGGAAGAAGTAGTCTTTGTTTTGATGAATCCAAACTTCCACCTGTGGACCACAGTCTTGGCAGTATGGATCATCCATCCCCGTTGTTACAGAGTATCCACACTGCCAATATACAAATCAGGTGGCAACTCTCTTATAATACAGCAGTTAGGAAGAGTCACAGCCACAACAAGGTAGATTTAAAAGCACATACAGCCAATATAGATAACACTCCTCTCATACAAACATCTCAGATGGCACAATATGAGGCTTCAAATCAGGAAGGGCGCAGAGTGAAAACAAATGTGTTAAGAAAGATGATGAAAAAAGTCAAGAATTACACCCTCATTGAGATCTTTTTTTAAGGATCAAACAGTTGATAAGCTCAGGAAACTATAATGTCAGGAGGAAGAGGTAGTATGGTGGTGACCAGGATACTTCTATCTCACAAATAAAACATAAAGAGAAGAAAGCCAGTGTGCCATCCAGTTTGTCAATTCAACATGAGTATGTCAATCCCAATGTGGTCACAATAAATCAATTTAGTGCTCTTACCATTGAAGACTCAAATCACAGCTCAGAACACAAAATTCTGAGCTCTCACCAAGAACAGAGAGGGGTACTGGACATTTTGACCTAGAAAAATGTATATGCAGCTAAAAAAAGAGGCCCTGAAAGCATATATTTGTTTTGGTGTTCTTGTTAAAAGTAATTAGAAACAGATTTTCAACCTCAGAAAGAAATCAATTCAATTCAATTCAATTCAATGTATTTATTATGTTTTGGCTCTCAACGAGGGCCACATAAAATACACAATACACATTACATACAAAAAAAGAAATTCAATACAATAATCACAAGACTAACTGCATCAATTGACAATAGACAAGAATCATCACCACCAGACACCTCCATATCTCCTTAATAAATAGCTAAAAAACCTTTAAAAAAATTTAAAATTTGGAAGCAAAACATTTCATTTAGGGGGCAATACAAAGCTTGCAGGAAGATATTTACATTGGAAATTTCTAGTTGGAGACATATTGGCTTTAACCATTTCAACCGCAATAAGCGGAGTGCAGGGCATATCAACAGCACATGAATTCGATCCTGAACACTCATACTACAGAGATTACATATCGGAGAGGATCCATACCATTAGGATAAGAGTAAATTTAGAGGCAATAGATCATATCTTAAAAGAAACCATAATCTTCGGACACCATGTGGAATATTCCATGTGGCATAGGGTTGGGCAAACTTCATAGGTTAAGAATTAAGAAGGAGATCACAACCCCCTTTTCTTGTAATCCATTCTTATCTGTTTTAAAACAGAGTACCCACGATGCCTGTTTCAGCAGAGTTTTTAGCTGAGCCGGCGAATGTAAGAATAAAACACTTTCATCTAACTCTAGTAGTGACACAGCTCTTCTGAAGTTCCTTACTATTCGGGAGAACTCTTTAAAGTTGCCCAACAATTCTCCTTTGAGAAGAGCTCTCAGTGATCTCGGTTCAGCTCTGGCCAAGCATGCCACCCATCTTACCAAAGCACATAGTCCCTGAACCCAGCTGCTCCTGAGGCCAAAGTCGAGCCTACATGCGGCCTGGGAGCACGCGGTGTTGAGGGTAGATAAGGATCTTAGGAGTTTCCCTTCAATTGTGTGGCAGAAACCCCAGTGCTTTAGCTCTACAAGTTCTATTCCATATAATATCGTAGCAGGAATCTTTGCCCTATACACCTCAAGAAGACAGGAAAAATGTCTTTTACCCGTGGCGAGATAAAGGGAATTCAAACCTTTGCCATGAGCGAGGGCTTTACGTGTACTATGCTCGATATGGGGCTTCTCACTCAAATTGGCCGCAATTATTTTACCCAAAAAAGTATAGGATTTGACAACCTCAACTTTCTGGCCGCCTATGGACCAACCAATGTTTTCGGATCGACACTTCTTTTTCCCTGCAATACACATAATTTTACTTTCAGATGTGTTAATCTTCATAAAATGAGAGTCAGCAAATGCATGTAAGGCCTGCAGACGATTGGCCAGGCCCTTAGGTGTTAAATCTAGGACGAGGATATCGTCTGCATACATTAGACAAGAGATAGGGGACCCCCCCACCTCCGGAGCTATGCCCACACAAGCAGACAAGGAGGCAGGGAGATCTACAGTATACAGGGAAAACAATAATGGAGCCAAGAGGCAACCTTGTTTAAGGCCGTTCAAAGATGGGATTAATTGCGAAAGACCCCTTTCTCCACCTTGGAGCACACGACACCAAGTATCCGTGTGAAGGGCACGTACCAGATCCAATAAGTAAGATGGTAAACCTAATGCTGCTAATTTTCTCCACAGCGTACGACGATCTACTTTGTCGAACGCTGTGGAGAAATCAATAAACGCAGCATACACCACCCCCCCTCGGACATGTGTGTATTTGTCCGTGATCACCTGTAGGGCGGTGAGATTGTCTAATGTACCGTGCCCCTTACGGAAACCAGTTTGTTCTAATGGTAAGATGTTATTCTCTTTGACCCATTCGTTAAGTAATGTTAAAATACATTTTGCAAAAACCTTTCCGATCGAGTCGAGGAGAGCTATCGGACGGTAATTCATGGGGTTGTCCCTAGCTCCCTTCTTAAAAATTGGTATCAATATACTTCCCCTCCAAGAAGCAGGAACCGTTTTAGTGACAAAGCACGATCTAAACAATGGATAGAGTATCTTACTCCATAAAGAGGGCTCCTGCTTCAGAACCGTCATAGGTAGCTCGTCAGGTCCCATTGCTCCGGAGGAGCGCATGTTCTTTATGGCCATTTCTATGGTTTTCTCTGTTGGGAAGTTAATAGGACCAGCATATGTTAGAAGAAGCTCACTATCTTCAACCAGTGTGTCATTCCCAGCATAGAGCTTCAAAATGAAAAGGGCCATACCTCTTCAGAAATAGGGATGGGGAGAGGGCTAGTTCTAGCACCACATCCCTTACCAACTATAGACCAGAATTCTCTGGCCTTACCATGCAGTACGGCTTCCCTTAAATTTATCCATACAGAGTCTTCCTTTCCTTTTTTAAGTTTCAATTTTAATCTAGTTCTCCTTCTTTTTAACATCGATATTTCCTTAGCTAGTTCACCAGATCTACATAAAAATTGCTTCCTCACTAGTTTATTTATTTCCTTATTCAGGGAACGCAATACACTAGGGTATACCACCTTTTTCCTAGAACAACTAGCTTTTTTCACATCCAAGATGATCTTCCTCATAAATTTTTCGAAGTTTAAAATTTCGGAACCCTGCCAATTGCTTGATTCTAATATGGTTTTGCAGAGAATATCCTGCACACCTATAATGGCAGTTGGATTCCAAAAGCATCTACCCGAAGATCTATGGAAATTAACACCTTTATTACTAAGGGACCAAGACTCAGTGGTAGGAGGTTTTAAAGAAATAGTTATACTGATCATGCTGTGGTCACTCAAAGCTGTTGGGGATACCTTTAGATCCTGAACAAGCGGAAAAATACCATAATCGGAGATCACATAATCAAGTATTGAGACACTAAAAGGAGACCTATGAGTAAATTTTGCGGGCACATCAGAGGGGAATCTCCCATTTAGTATAAGCCCCTCGACTGCCGACAGTTCTTCAAAAAGAATCTTCCCTCTTTTATTAGTTTTTATTTTATCTGGGAAGACAGATTGTGGGATAAGATAGGCCTCTTCTTTGGCTTTGTTTCTAAATAGATTTAAACTAGAATTAGAAATTTTACAGTTCAAATCTCCGACAAGTATAACTTCAGGTGGAGGATAAACCTCTTTAATCTGTCTGATATAATGAAACACTTGCTTCAATAAAATGTTAAAACACTCTTCGGGAGGAATGTAAGCATTGATGATTACAACAGAGGACTTATTTGCAGCGTTAGGGAGATTAGCTATTGTTATAGCTTGGAAGAGATTACTTGGGTCAACATAGTGAGAGAATCTCCACTGCAGATTGTTAGACAAGAAACAAGCAATTCCCCCTTTAGCGTGGCCTTCCTTGGAGGGAGCAGCCTGTGCCTCCAACACATAGTAATCCTTCCCTGCATAAATGTTATTAGTACACCATGTTTCTTGGATGCAGATCACGTTTGCTTCCAGCGAGAGTAAAAACTCTAGTTTCTCTGGACTACTATGTATCCCGGCTGCATTCCAAGAAATAATTTTCATATTGTTAAAGGTGTTGAAATAATTTGGGATTATCTGTGATCTTATTAGATAGGGCACTGGGTAGCCAATTCCACTGTTGGTTATCCTCTGAGGGAAAAGAATTCTGAATTAGTGGAGGGGGCAATACCTGAGAGACCGAACGTTTGCCCTTTGAAACCGAAATCTTTAAATCATTAAAGGAAGAAGGGGCCCCAACTTGTTTATCACCCCTTTGGGCCAACCCGTGGGGTGGATTGGCTTTTCCTAGAGTGAAAATAGGCAAAACGTCAATTCCTCTACATTGGAAATTCTCCGCTTGTTGTAAAATAAGATTTACAATAATTTTAGAATGAAATTTTACCCTTATGCGTGCCACACTATCTCCACCTAATAGAGTAACTAACTCGATGTCACTTGATTGTATGAGGTGAAGACTTTCCAAGTCTTTAAAACATTTGAGCAACCATGATCTATTTAAAGGCAAGTTAGCATCAAATAAAGGCAAAAAGTCCAAAACCAAAGTGTCCACATAAGACATTGATACTTTTGCCTGGGAGGAAAATGGGGACGAACACCGTCCTCTTCTGGAGGTAAAAAAGAAGAAGCCAAAGGGTTGAGGGCCCCAAGTTCGGTCGGGGTAGAACTCGTCATCTCTGCCACTGGGGGGGGGCGATCAACCCATGTCCATCATTCTGGGGAAGGTCCTCCACAGTCATAGGAAGAGTATTAAATATGACCTTTGGTCCACTATCGGAGAGGCGGTTATCAGCAACCGGGTTCGTGGCCACAGGGTTAGACTCACTAACATTGTCCTCAATGTCAGTTAGCGCAATTGGATCTTGGAAGATTATCCGCCTCTGTCTTTTCTTCCTGTATTTGCTCACAGGTTTCCTTTTTTTTCCTTTATTATTTCTATGTTTGCCAATTTTTTCCTTTTCCTCTTTCTCATCAACATGTTGCCCATTTTTGTCCGGGATGAATATTGGAAATAATTCTTGTACCACTTTTACGTCGGAAACAGACAGGTTTTCTTCCTCTATTTCAAATTCTGAGATCTTTACACAGTTAGCTGCCGCTGTGATCGGAAAGGTCATGGCATCGTTTTCTTGAACTACTACTGTAGACTTTATACCAGAATTACCTGCAGGTACATTTACATACCCCGTTGCCTTGCTAGTACTCGCCTCCGATGGAGGGTCAGTACTTTTTTCGGGTACTTTTAGCAACAACGTTTTCAATATTTATGTGACAGAATCCAAGATACAGTCAGAGCTACCCACAAATTTGCCCAAAAGTAATAGTATAGAGGCCAATAAATGTTCCAGGGCAATCAAAGATTCAGATAAAGGTTTTTCGCCTACAGCAACAGAAGGACAAATGCCAGATAAATTAAGCTCAGGGCTCTTGGAGACGTTTAGCAATGCGGACATGTCCTGGGCGTTTATTGATGGAGTGCTGCTATACAACAATAGCCCAGAAGGACTAGCACCCACTGAAGATTTGATGGCTTCTGGAGATTTCAAGCTACCGCCATCCAAGTAACGACCACAAAGTTCTAGGTCAATAGTTGACAATGAGGAATCACCTCCTGACCGACCATAAGGGGCAGAGACTTGTAGGGCTGGTAAGTTGTTGGCTTGTTCTCCCTCAGCAGTTTGGGCATGGTGCTTGGTATCGCTATCAAATTCGGAATGTACAAGACAAGTCCTCGCAGCAGTTTCTAATTGGGATGGATCACTCACAACCAAATGGGGGTCCAAATTGTCTACCACTTTTGTCTGTCCCGCATGCGAAACTGTAACAGAGCCTTCAGTTTCAGCACTTGGTAAATTCTTACCCACAGGTTTTTCCCACAGTTTAAAGAGCTGACATTGACCCTTCAATAGAGGATTATTGACAGATTTATTTCTTAGGGGGTTGGATTTTGTTTTGGCACACGACCTTCCCCCCAATATTCTCCCAGAGCGAAGTTTCTTCGTCATCCTCCTCGGCACTTATTAAGAACGTGATTAGACCATATAATAAATATAACAATGGAGGAAAAACTGGTGTTAAGTTCCAGACAATGTCAAAGGAACAGGGCGCCGATTTTAAGCCTCACAGGGCGCCACTTTACTTGGTAAAACAGCACAAATATTTATATACAAATGTTAATAACGTGGCCCAGTCCGGCCTACCTCAGTCACCGAGGGCCACAGATGGCCCGCCCTTTGCCCGGGCTTCGCCCGGCGTCCCGCGAGACGGGGGTGATGCTGGATTTATGCGCCTCCTGGCGCACAAATGTCGCGGTATGTACCGCACAGGCTGCTGGGAGTTGTGGTCCTTTGCCACGCCCACACTCCTCTCAGAGGCAGGACCCCGAGTTGGCTGCAGGAGTCAGGCGGCGGGAGGCGGGCGGGTTATATCCAAGGCAGTCTTCTGCTCCCAGGGCAAGAGAGTGGCAGCGCCTGTAATTTGGTAAGCGTCACAATGTTTGTCCAAGAGTTTCACCCCTCGACCGGGGTGATGCTGGATTTATGCGCCTCCTGGCGCGCAAATGTCGCGGTATGTACCGCACAGGCTGCTGGGAGTTGTGGTCCTTTGCCACGCCCACGCTCCTCTCAGCGGCAGGACCCCGAGTTGGCTGCAGGATTCAGGCGGCGGGAGGTGGGCGGGTTATATCCAAGGCAGTCTCCTGCTCCCAGGTAAGCATGAGCGAATTTTGCGGATCTCGCGTTCGCGAATTTTGCGGATTTGCGGATTCGCAATCCGCAAAATCCGCGAATTCCCGCGAATTTGCGGATTTTTTTTTTTTTTTGTGTTCGCCCGTGTTTCTGCCAGTTCGCGAGGGTTTTGTACACTTTCGCAAATTGCGAACTTACCTGTCGGGTCGCAAGTTTCGCGAACTTGTTGTTTCTACGTGTCCAGCCTGTTTGGGACACTCTTCTTCATCACTGCCACTCTCTGTCACCACTGCCACTCTCTGACTACTCATGCCACCCTCTGGCCCACCCATGCCACCCTCTGTTTCATCACCACACCCTCTGGTTGTCCAGTGTACATTATTTTCGGCAAAGCACACCTTCCCTGCCTCAAGTGACCTGAATTAATTTGGGGCTGATTAATGTGTCACAGAATATTTTTTTAGCTGGCACCTGCTTCCTTAGTGCGCCCTGATTAGTGATCTTTTGCACTTGCTAAGTGCTTTCATTGTTGCAAAATTAGTTACAACACCTGCCCTGCCCCAACTGACAATAATGAATTAGGGGCTGATTAATGGATTTTAACTTCCAGCCTGGCTCCTGCTTGTCTCCCTTAGCTGTAATTCAGGACCTTTGTGGCATATGTGTAACTATTCTGAGGTTCAGAGCAGGGTCACATAATAGTTTCAACTGGCAACTGAACTCTGGAGGGGCCCCTCAGGAAGCACTACAGGAAATGGCTACTAATGATGAGCCTGAACTTTTGAACCTGGTAAGTAGTTACTTTCAGTTTTGCTAAAATCGTATTTCTGCAATTTTGCACTTATTCGGTGGCGCGAACTCACGCGAACTCACGCGAACAGTGCGAGCAGTGCGAGCAAAATCCGCTGCTCGCGGATTTGCGGATTTTGCGGGAGATTCGCGAATCTCGCGGATTGCGGATTTCCCGAAAATCCGCAAAATCCGCGAGCGGAACGGATTTTCCGCCCATGCCTACTCCCAGGGCAAGAGAGTGGCAGCGCCTGTAATTTGGTAAGCGTCACAATGTTTGTCCAAGAGTTTCACCCCCTCGACCGGGGTGATGCTGGATTTATGCACCTCCTGGCGCGCAAATGTCGCGGTATATACCGCACAGGCTGCTGGGAGTTGTGGTCCTTTGCCACGCCCACGCTCCTCTCAGCGGCAGGACCCCGAGTTGGCTGCAGGAGTCAGGCGGTTTATATCCAAGGCAGTCTCCTGCTCCCAGGGCAAAAGAGTGGCAGCACCTGTAATTTGGTACGCGCCACAATGTTTGTCCAAGAGTTTCACCCCCTCGACCGGGGTGATGCTGGATTTATGCGCCTCCTGGCGCGCAAATGTCGCGGTATGTACCGCACAGGCTGCTGGGAGTTGTGGTCCTTTGCCACGCCCACGCTCCTCTCAGCGGCAGGACCCCGAGTTGGCTGCAGGATTCAGGCGGCGGGAGGCGGGCGGGTTATATCCAAGGCAGTCTCCTGCTCCCAGGGCAAGAGAGTGGCAGCGCCTGTAATTTGGTAAGCGTCACAATGTTTGTCCAAGAGTTTCACCCCCTCGACCGGGGTGATGCTGGATTTATGCACCTCCTGGCGCGCAAATGTCGCGGTATATACCGCACAGGCTGCTGGGAGTTGTGGTCCTTTGCCACGCCCACGCTCCTCTCAGCGGCAGGACCCCGAGTTGGCTGCAGGAGTCAGGCGGCAGGAGGCAGGCGGTTTATATCCAAGGCAGTCTCCTGCTCCCAGGGCAAAAGAGTGGCAGCACCTGTAATTTGGTACGCGCCACAATGTTTGTCCAAGAGTTTCACCCCCTCGACCGGGGTGATGCTGGATTTATGCGCCTCCTGGCGTGCAAATGTCGCGGTATGTACCGCACAGGCTGCTGGGAGTTGTGGTCCTTTGCCACGCCCACGCTCCTCTCAGTGGCAGGACCCCGAGTTGGCTGCAGGAGTCAGACGGCGGGAGGCGGGCGGGTTATATCCAAGGCAGTCTCCTGCTCCCAGGGCAAGAGAGTGGCAGCGCCTGTAATTTGGTAAGCGTCACAATGTTTGTCCAAGAGAAATCAAAAAGAGATAGATGAAGCTTGTGTCACCCTGGAGAAAAAGATCAGCAGTCTACCAGTGCACACACAAGCACTAGGAAAAGTAGTTTAGTAACTTAGTACTAATGCTGACACTAACATGGTGGAGATTCAAAGCATAAAGCAAAGTGATTCGGAGATCTCAGACAAAACAGAAAGTCTAGAAAGTGATGCAAGATGGAACAACATTAGAATATTAGAAATTGAGGAAGGAGTGGAAGTGTTGATTTGAAGTTTTTTATGGTGAATTCTTTAAAAGAAACACAACCTTAGACAAGCACCTCAACAGATTTTATGTCAGGAAATCATAGGCTACATTGCTGCTCCTTCAAACTAAATCCTAACTGACTGAAATAACAAGAAATTCTAGTTACGTTTTGTCATACACTGTGAAAGAGCAATTGCTAGTTGCTGCCCTAAAATCAAAAACCTAGCAAGTATAGGATTTTATTCTCAGCATCAAATCTGACATTTCTTGTTCCCCAGAAGATAGACAATGGGAACTCGAAAAACACATGGAGGAATTGAAAAAAACATGGAATTAGGTTACAATTTTGCTATGCTTAAAATTCAGTGGGATAATAAAATGCACAATTTTAATGAACCTAATAAAGTGGCGAAATGTATCCGTCAAATGAAGGCAGATTCTTATGAATCAGTGGAGTCCATCATGGTTAATGTTACAAGTAGTCCTGAGAAACAGAGCTTAAATAAGGCATTATGATTATTCTGATGAAGCACGAGCTCATAAATTATAATACACAACACACTTACTGTGAGTCAAAGAGTCAAACAAGCTTTATTCAATTTAAATAAATCATAAAAGCACACAATACAAAAAATCATCCTAAAACACATTTAAAAAACAACAGGAGTCTTCACAATAAATATTGAAATAAGAGCACCCTGATTAGTTCAATATAATTTTGGACCAACTCATACAAAATACACCAACCCTTCCTTGGCCATATTTCTTTCTTATTGCATTTGCTCCTCTTATAAAATTTTAAAATGCATAGAAGACAGCCATTGACTCAAAAGAGAGGAAAACCATAACCTTCCTATATAAGAACAGGGTTGAAGAGACTTTAACATTGGAACTATATATTAAGCTCTTACTGACTTGTATAATTGACACAAGAGAGTAAACTGCAAAGTGCTCTGTGTTATGAAATTATCACATGGGCATGGACATAGGGCATTAGACCAACATTAGACCAACTACATTGCTGTGGGAAATCCACCAGAAAATGAACCAAGGACAGGTGAAATCTAATCAGATAAAATCTATGTTGAGGATTCATCAAGTATACAAACAGGAATGATTGATCACAATTGTTACATCTAAATTACTTACGGATTTCTGCTGATTCAGCACCTACAAGTGGAGTAAATTTGCCCTAGTTCCGAAAGCGGTTTTGATAATAACTTTAACTTGACGGGGCATATTAGTGGAGTTGTTAAACAATCCAATCAACTCCTGAAACATACACTTGAGGTAGTTAAACAATTTTATAGTATGAACATTAGCCTGAGAGAGACAATCCAGTATAAAGGATCTAGTAAATTCCAGTTCAGGTGTATTCCAAATCTTAGCCCATAGCAATAGGGGACCAAGACCAACTCGATCCTCCACTAACTCTAGGCCCAGTTCAAAATGACAGAAGGATGTTGACACACTTTTTGGGACCATCTAAAGTCTTCTGATAAAGTTATTCTCTATTTTCTAGAGGTTAGAGCAGTTAGTATGGACCCACAACCCTGCCCCGTACGTAGCAATTGAACGACACTTTGCCTCCTTCACTGGCTTCTGACTCAGTTGGGCTGTAAATCTGAAAAGTGCCTCCAGTGCTCTTAAGGTAAGTAGAGAGTCCTTTACGTGTCCTTGGTGTACTTTAGGCATCATTTACAATCGGTGTTTAGGGATGTTACATCGACCAAATAAGAATTTCTAATGTACAGCACATGTTTTTGAGGGTAATCACAGGCATTTTAACACTGTGATAAAGTCCTAACACCAGCAAAATTCTGTCTAGAAAAAGGTAAAACCTCTGAGGTGCAAAATAGACAATTGATGGATTGAATGCAGGACAATGCAAACATTCACCCCTAGTGACAAGCACCTGGGTTTAATCCATTATTCATTTGCTCACCACACCACTCCAGTTTGGCCCCAGCCATATGCAAATCAGTCTGATATATATTCTGCAGAGAGTCAAGAAATTTCTTTGAGATACCAGCAGAGTCATGGGATTTAAGCCCTTGGTTGGTGTAAGATGACATGATAGATTTTGGTATATTTAATGACCATAGCATGTCAATAATTATAATGTTCCATATTAACATACATGGATCATTCTTTATGAACAACAAGTCAATGGTTACAGTTATTTAGCAGAAAGTACATACCAAGTTCTATAGACATATCATGTAAAATATTCTTTAGTAGAATTCTTGTGGCTTCCATGTTCTTTTTTTTATCAAGGAATAAATTAATCAAGACACATGGCTGTTGTGTATCCAGGTTTGTTTTATGGCTGACGTCAAAGAAATCGCTCACTAAAACCTCATCCGCTAACATTGTAAGAGTGCATCAACTTCACTGTCAAAGTCACACTTTATTACAGGTTGAACTCATGTAAGGCAGACAGTCCTTTCCCTTTCCCTTTGCAGTGCCTGGAAAACAAGCACCACAATGAGACTGGCAAAAAAAGTTCCAGCACAGAAGGTGAAGTCCATGCTGTGCTGGAACTTTGGGGAACATGTATCCCCATGGAGATGGGTATGGGGGCCTTTTAGGGCCCCCTTTGTTCCTGCACTGCCATCCTTTTCATAACGGGGCTTCCACCACGAAGTGGCTGGTGGTGCAGGAACTCGTAATATGCTGGCACAGTCCCTCTGAGTATTTTACATTGTGGCGCAGCTCAACTAGAGCGGTGAGAGTTGTAATCCGACAGATGGTGGACGGCCACTGCTGCACACCACCGCAAGTGTGAAGGTCGGAAGACCACCATACTTTTAATCAGGCCCTTAGTTCTTTGTACAGAGCTAGTAAAGTTACAATTGTAAGTGTGGGGTGCTAATGTCTCACTAATTTTAGCAGTGATTTATAAAGCCATTTAGGGAAAACAGCTGGTATACCTGAGGTTCATAGATTCTAGCTTTCAGGAACAGTTACACATATGTTGGGAATGGACAATGGAACCAGGAAGCTAAGAATACCTGTTCTTGAACCCCATCTGGACTAGGGTGCTTGTGTTGAGTAGAGGTCTTTTTAATTTCCTTGAACTAGTAACTAAAGTAACATTTAGTTAATCTGAACCTTATTCTACTCAGAGAGTATAGAGAGAGTGGGTGACTGCATTGAATGAATAGTGTTTTACTTTGAACATGCTATCATGATACAGCCTAGGAGTTCTGGCAGGATTTTCCTGCTGTTGATGTCAATTGATGTACTAAAATAAGGCCCTTTCCTCCTCTCTCACTAGAGCCGGCGCTGAAATCAGCTGCCGTCCGAGACACCATTGCTCCATGGCGAGTCTAGCATAGGTTTTGTACTGAAAGGAACCATTCCAGTACAAAATACTATGCACAGACTAATTTTAACCATTTTCTCACTTTGTATGTGTGCTGTAAAGTGCAGCACACATGCAAAGTCGGAAAAAGAATGAGAAATGAAAGCATTTCTCCTTCCTTGCACCTACTTGAAAAGGGCGCAGTTTTCTCACGCTAAACCCAATCTAATTTATTTAGTTAATTGGGTTTAGTGTGAGAAGCCTTGGGTGGTTGCATGGGAATGCCCATGCACCACCCTTGGTAAGCCCCATTGGCACAAAGTAATGCAAATCAGCGGTATGCGCTATTTCGCATTACTTTTCCGTTATTTCCAGCGCTAGAAAGTAAATTGGGAAAACAAAAGTTTTGTACTGATTTGTGTCACTTTTGTGATGCAAAAGCGGCGCAAAATCTTAGTAAATCTCGCCCTTTTGTCTTCAATGAGCGAACAAGATATTACTTTGCTGAATGACTGAGGAGGCATCCAGATCCATCCGTTTGAAAGCATAATGTTCTTTTTAATTGTGCATCTGAGTTAATTAGATTACTTTAAATTTATAGTGCAGATGCTGTGTCTATTTACTGAACAAAAGGAACACAGATTTCTTTGAGGAATAGTACCTGTAAAGCCCACAATAAAGGTTTACACTATCTTAAAAGGAGAAGTGACACTACAAAGTGTTCAGGACGTTAGTAATGACAAAGATCAGCTAGTAGGCGAATAATGACCTGGAAGAGAAAAGAAGCAAAACTTGTTCTTATAGCAACAAGTAAGGGCACTTGATGGGAAATAGGACATACTGTGTCTCTGCATTAAGGGATACAATGAACAATGTGAGTGATTACTCCATAGAGTGTACTTTCAGAGTGGTAAAGGTTTAAAGGGGTAAAAGGTGGGGGAGATCTGGGTGCATTTTCTTTGTGTTTTAATCAGGTGAAAGTGCAACCTAGTGGAGCATGACTTTGTATGTTATTCTATGGGAGGGAAGGTTAAAGCACAGTGAATGTTTGTTTTGACAGACTACTAATGGGTAGAACCCGAAATCAAACATTTAATGATGAACTACAATAAACATTGTGTCAAAGACAGACAAGAAGGGAGGTGATCACACCACTTACAAACATGAAGTCTACTATACTCAGTCTGCAAGCTGGGAACGATCTGTGGAACCACTATTACATCTAACACATTGGCCATCAGACTGCAGATGGATTCGGCAAAAATTGTGATCAGGACTTGTCACACCCTCTGTCTTGTTTGTGTTCCGTCGCCTCCTTTAGTGTCTTCTCCTTACTACACTGTAGCCATGGATTTATTTCTTGGTGTTGGGGCCCCTTGCATGTGTTTCAGTGATCCTCTGGACAAGAAGGTCCTCTCCACATCAGAGAGATGAGGAGGGCATTGTGATGTGTCCATGGCTCTTTCATGTAGCCCATCGGTGGCTGTCCCCGGGGCTCTGGGGCCTTAGAGGCCCCCCAACATACATATACAAGTCCCGCGATTTAAAAAAAAAATTGGAGGGGCCTTGGGGTCCTTGTGGGACCCCCTGAGCAGGCCTAGGGGGTCACAGTGTTTCGACCCTGCCCCCTTTGTGTGTTTTGCACGTTTGTTTCACTGTTTTCTTGTGCCTCGGTTCTACCGAGGCACAAGATGGCAGCTCATGCTCGGGAAGGTACGGAGTACACTACAGAGTACAGTACAGAATACGGTACTTCATCTATAGATATATCTATGATTTTACTTTTGATTTTCCCAGGAACTACTGAACGAATTTAAACCATTTAACAAAAAGGGTAATCTGCAAACAGAACTCTACCTTTTTGCCAAATTTGGTGTAATTCCGTTCAGCTGTTTGGGCTGTAGCCCTGGCTAAAGGTCCTACGGAAAATTAAATGGGGAAAACACGTTTTGGGACTCCCCTTTTTTCTTAGCACCCGCTTCACGAATCACCCCCAACCTTTCAGGGAAGGAGCGGAGCAGAGCAGGCCATTTTCTTGGAGAATTTCGTGATATTCCAAATAGAATGTTGCGGATTTCCTATGGAAACTAGGTCCTAACTATATCTACATACTGGCGACCGCCAGTAGGTAATATGTATACAGTAGGTATATATAGTTAGCACCTAGATACCATAGGAAATCCCCAACATTCTATTGGGAATAACTTTGGCGCCGATTGAGGAATGTAATTTTCCTTAAAATTGCTTCGCTCCGCTCCGCTCCTTCCCTGAAAGTTTCGAGAGGGTTCGTCAAGCGGGTGCCGAGAAAAAAGGGAGGTCCCAAAACCATAGGTTTAAGGCCTTATATAGTTAGAAATTAGCATTTAAAAAACCATGGAAATTGCTCCTATATAGTTAGTCAAACATATACTAACACATACTTACTCTCTTATACAATCACTGATACAAGTACACAATGATCCTTACAGCCACTCGCACATTCACTGGCTCTCATGTAAAGTCATTTATATATGCCAATTCTCACATGCACTGTGTTTTACATATGTACTTACTTGGACATGTAGCAGTGAGATATCCATTCACTCACCAACACACCCATGCACACAGTCAACCGCCCATATAGCTGTTTCCACATGCACTCTTGAACTCAAACACCTAGTGAATCAACTGCTCACACATCTATGCACAGAGTCACACACCTCCCAGCCCCCCCCACACACACACACTCAGTGTCCCATTCAAATACTTGGGAAACCAATAAATAACCCATATAGCCACTCATATAGCTACTGATCAACACATGAAGCAGCTTACACAACAACAGACATACTGATGCACACATTCAAACAGTTTAGTCACTAACCCATGCATTTAGTAAGACACATTTAATCACTCACTCATACAGTCAGTCACGCACCTACTAAATCCTTCATCCAGATACGTATACATCCATTCATTCTTCAATATGTAAAACATATTTAAACTTTACAGAAACACACAGTCACTGGATGATGTCATCAGTGATGTCATCAGTGATGTCACTGACCATGTCATGAATGATGTAATATGTGACATCATCAGCAGTGGATTGCAGGTGCGCAAAATATAGTTAGTACAACTAACTATATAGGAGCAATTTCAATGGTTTTTTAAATGCTAATTCCTAACTATATAATGGCCTGAAACCTATGGTTTTTTAAGTGAAGTTATATATATATATATATATATATATATATATATATATATATATATATATATATATATATATATATATATATATATATATCCTACTGGCTGTCGCCAGTAGGTATATATAGTTAGGATTATTTGTCTATGGAACTTTTGAAAATTCTATGTCTAATAACTTTGGCGTTTGTGGACGGAATCGGCTGAAATTTTCAGGAAAATGGCACATTTTGTTTCTGAGCAGCCCCCGAAAATTTGGGGGGGTTTCGTCAAGGGGGGGCCGAGAAAAAAGGGGGGTCCCAAAACGCGTTTTTCCCATGTTAATTTCCATAGGGCCCTTGGCCTCACTTTTAGCTCGAACGGCTGAATGGATTTGCACGAAACTTGGCAAAATTGTAGGGACTGTTAGCCCGATGTGCCTTTGCTAGGTCTCAATATATGTGCTCCAGTGGTTTTTGAGAAATTAACGTTCAAAACAAGATATATATCTGTAACAGCGCTCCGGGCTGCGCTCCGGTCCGCTTACTTTTCGCGAAACGGAACTTTGCGCGCAGAAAGCTGATTGGCTCTCCGGTGTCTGTCAACATTCTAAACAGTCCGGAGCGGCCGCCATCTTATCTCTCGGTAGGATCGAGAGAGAAGAAGAGGTGAAAAACGAAGGGGGAATTTAATGAAAGGGGGCAAGGTATACCTCTCTTGACCCCCTAGGAATGATGTTGGGGTTATTAAAGGGTCCCGTGGGGAAAATAAAAAAATATATTTTTTTCACGGTAGAAGCGCTTCCCGGGCCGCGAACTGGGCCGCAAACTGGTAGCGAAACGGGAATTCGCCATTTTGTGTTTCGTTTTAATTAAATTACTAGGTATAAGGGGGTGCGGGAGACGTATCCTGACCCCTTATGTTTTCTGAGGGTGGCTGAGGAGGCTCATATATGTTGATACATGTCTTCCAGCGGCTGTGCGTGAGCTTTTTTTTTTTTTTTTGCTGCGTGACGTCTGTTAACGTTCGATTCGATGGAAATCAGGAAGTGTTGACCACCATTTTGTCACTACGAGTAAATATTTTGTTATAAATGAATCCTTATTGATAAACATTGTCTGCGCCATCTTGCCTTTTTGTCCAATGCCACAATTTTGTCGTGCACGGCAGCCATTTTAGATGCCTTGACCAGACCCACTTTCTGCACGCCGTCGATTCTCAGCACGGCTCCCCACCCTCGCAAGCATCTCCCCCACGCACTGGTCACCCCCGCTCTCTCTCTCATGCATGGGCCATATACTTCCCCCCATCTGCGCTGCTCTTCCCTGAGAATCACACCCTGTGCCCGCCCGACACCTCCCTTTCACCCTATTCACTACCGCACCCTCTGACACTCCTCTTCCTCTGTGTCCGATTGTCCAGGCCGGACCCAGGCTATCACCTAGCCCTGCGGATGTAGTTTAAGGCCCCAGCTGTAGAGAATCCAGACATACCAATCCTCCCGATTCAGGCGTGAGACTACTGATTTCAGTGCTAGTCTTCCGCCTCCCGATTCCTGCAAGGAAAAACCCGGGGGCATATTACCAACAACTAGCGATAATTTTTGTCTCTAACTTGTTTAGAGACAAAAATTATCGCCGCACATCGGCGAATTTTATCGCAGATAAACCTTGCTATTAGCAAGGTTTATCGCAAATGCGATAAAAAACGGCCGCAATGCATGAATATCGCTGAAAAGTCAGCGATATTCATGCATTATCCAGCAAATGCTCTTAGCCATGTTATCCACCTTCCATTGGATAACATGGCTAAAAACTGCTCAGGGCAGGTGTTAGCTTTTGGAGATATTCGCGGTTAGCGCGAATATCTCCAAAAGTTGGTAATAGGAGATAGCGATGGTTAGGGACTGTTTCCAGTCGCTAACATCTTGGCCCGCCCACTTTGCATGTCATTAGTGATAATAATCACTGACATGCAAAGCGGGGCCCAAGATGGTCGCTATCTCCTTTTAGCTGTCACTAATTGGTGTTAGCGACAGCTTGGTAATAGGGAGATAATTTTATCTCCTTTTTTTTGGCTTTTAAAGCCAAAAAAGCGGAAATAAACCCCCTTGATAATATGCCCCACGATTCCTCGGGGGTTTCAGCTGACAGGGCTTGGTATTGTGTTACGTGCTAATTCTTCCAGGAAACGTCAGAGGGTCGATGCAGGGGTTCTAGAAGGGGTGATAAACCATTTAAGCCTCATGAACAAGCGCATGGTCTTTTAAAGATTTGTGAAGTACTCGGGGCGGCGGTGTGTGTGTGCCCTCTTTCAGGAGCGGGCGGGGGGGCACTGCCAGCAACTTGCCAGGCAGTGTTCAACACGTGCATCACCCTTTCTCTGCCTGCTATTGCGCTCCATGCTTCGGAAAGGTAAAAAAAAGAACGTGCATTTGAGTTTGAAATGTCCGATCCTGTAGCAGTACACTTGCAAAGCCCACACATGACAATAACCCGATTCAAGGCCCCATTCACCCGATTTTTTAAAAAAATATAGTACTCCAAGAAAGTTGGATTATAAAACTTTATTAACTTTTAAATATAACGAACGCAACAAAAACTGTAAATATATTTAAACATTTTTTGATTAAAAAAAACAACAATGGTCAGAAGCTGTCTTTTGTGCGAATAGTCCCAAGGCAGCACAACGTGCTGAGTTGTGGAAGGCACCCAGGTGAAGAACCATCCCTTCTTTAAACCCCATGGTGACCAACTATAGTTTCAATGAGTGCTATGTCCCAGGTTTTACATAAAGTAGTGTTTACCTAGAGTGGTGCTGTGTAGGACACTCTGAATGGAAATTAACCAGAACTATAATGATAACAACAACAACAACAATAATATAACTTTTATGCCCAAATTACGCAAACATTTAGCTAATCTGCTAAAGGGGGGAGTCGCCATTTCTTTTGATAATTTATTCACCCATCCGTAGCCTCTCTAATCTCCATTACAATGTGTTTCTTGCTAAAATTAACCAGAACTATAACCATAACAGCAACAACAACAATAATATAACTTTAATGTCCAAATTACGCAAAGATTTAGCTAATCTGGTAAAGGGGGGGAGTCGCCATTTCTTTGGATAATTTATTCATCCATCCGTAGCCTCTCTAATCTCCATTACAATATGTTCCTTGCTGTCGCTAGCTGATGAAAAAACTAAAGTGATAACTTCCTCATCCTTATTTTGTCTTTCTTTGTTCCTTAAGATGTTATCTGTGTCAACCTCTTCCGAGAATGCTGATGCGTTAGGGATTTCCTTGTGTTTCTTAATAGCATTGGTGTCTGCACACTTCTTTGTCAATTCTGTGAACATGATAACTGCTTCATAAACAGACGATATCTTTGTTAAGTCATTAGTGTTAAATGTGTCTGAAACTACAGTGCCCTTCTGTTTTTCTTTCTTCAGGCTCTACAGAGTTTTGTGTGTTGTTCTTTTGAGCGACAATTATTCCAGAGGTTTCAGGTTCACTTGTTTTGTCCTGCAGTGAGTTAACAGCTTTAGAGACTTCATGTTTATTTGCTATGTCCTGCTGTGCGCCAACTGCTTCAGAGACGTCAGCCTCATTTGTTATGTTTGACTAGATCCTGGACCTGCCCGGCCGCGCCCAAAATGGCGCCGGTGTAAATGGGACTCGTAACTGCTTGTTGTGTACTGGTTGCCCAACCTTGATATCACGAGATACGTATGCAGTTATGAAGCACATGGCGGAGGCTCGTCTGCTGTAGTGGGGCGCCCCTTTATCGTTTCAGTCGCCATTCCGCCCGCTTTTGCTACACTGTGCCTTTTCCGCCATTCAGCTGTTTACCGCCCGCTCTACGGCTACAGCGTCTCGCTCACCATGTAGTTGAGTTGCTCCCACTCTTGCGGTGCAGCGATAGGCGGCTGCCACAGGACTTTTAAAATGGCGGCCGGCTCTTCAGATTTGGGCCTGGTCCAGTAAAATGGCCCTGGGACACCTTGGAACTCGGCCGCTTGTCTGCCAGGGCTTGGGTCCCATTCTCGAAAGCGTCCCCTCAGCCTTGAAGATTTTACAAAAGTCTTGGGGGCCCTCGACTCCCGCAGGCTTCCGGTGGGGAGCGGCTGCCATGATTGCTTGCGGAATGGCCACGACGGAGCTACGAGATGGTGGTGCTCTCATGGTGACGCCAGCTTCAGTCTGAAACATCCAGAAACAAGGTGGGGCTTTCATCGTTTGGGAAAAAAAATGTTTTAATCCAATGAAAAGTGTTATTTTTAGGTCACATGACCTAGTCTTACATCATTAGGAAAACAAAAGTAAAAAGAACCAATGAAAAGTTTTATTAACAAGTCACATGACCTGTTATGCTTACGTTACGCGCTGCGCGGCGCGCTCTGGATCGTTTCCGGGAAGCTGCGCCTTGCGCACCGGAGCACTTCCGGGTGCGCTAACGCGGCGCGTCATATGACGCATTACGCGACAACGCAGGTCCAGAATATAGTCAAAATGTCTCCACCAACCAGCGGTCGGAATACAACCGCTTTCAGCAGTCCAAAAAGTTCTGTTAAATCTTAAGAGCGGGAGCAACTCAACTACATGGTGAGCGAGACGCTGTAGTCGCAAGAGCGGGCGGTAAACAGCTGAATGGCGGAAGAGGCACAGAGTACCAAAAGCGGGCGGAATGGCAACTAAAACGGTAAAGGGGCGCCCCACTACAGCGTGTCTTCAGGTCAAACGGATTGTGGGACAAGGTCCAGAATGGAAGAGTCATCAAAAGGCAAAAAATTCCGCCGGACCCCGGGAGCCGGCCGCCTATGTTGGGGGCGATCTCAGGCCACACCAGGGCAACACGACTTGGGGAGGGGGCAGGAGCCAAGCGCCCCCTCCCAGTCTGCGCCATCTCACCGCCCCTCGGGGGCCTCCGTCAAGCGGTTTAGGGAGGCACCATATCACATTGTTTTCCAATGCAGTCAGGTCCACAAACGGACCCCACTTATTTTGAATAGTGAAGCTGCAGCAGGTGCAAATAAGGTTTAGACAGTGTTACAAGCGCTGCTTAGAACTCTGAAGTATGGCACTCAACATCCAGAACTTATGCCATTTGTGTAAGGCAGTGACATCGAAGCAACTCAGGGACCAAAAGCATGAACGAACACTCACGTATGAAAATCTTATTTGGGGAAGGGGCAGGATCCAAACGCCCCCTCCCAGTTCGCGCCACTACACCGTATGTAGAAAATCTGAAGCCATCGTTCTACAAACTCTCAACGCTTGCTATCAGTGCATGAGTTTCATGCTCGATCGATTGAGCTAGCCGGATCGGGCAACAAAAAGTATAAAATAGTTATGTAAATAGTTATTTAATAAAATGTTTTACCCTGTTTCTTTGCTGGTGTGTTGTCTATATTTATAATATTTGCATAGGGTTTGTCGTTATTTTGGGCGGGGTGGGTGGCGGAGTCGAGCTGTCTTGCAGCCCTCATGGTGTGGAGCTCAGTTCATTTCACTATTTTCGTATTTCTCATGAAGGGTTGTTCTTAATGTTTGTATTTTAGCGAGGTCAAAAAGAGATCCAATTAGTGGTCTACTGATTTTGCACGATTAATTTTATTTTTTTACACGATTTTTCACTATCTGCAAAGACTAAACAGAGTATTGCAAGTTTGTGCTTGTTTGTAAATAGAGAATGATCCAAAGAGAACCAATTCTAAAACAGTAAATGCTTGGATAACAATCAATCAAATGGAGAGACAAGCAGGTACGACGGATTACAACGGGGGTAAAGGTCTGCGTTAACTACCCTTCACTATCTGCAAAGAGAGAGTACTACTAAGAGAAAAGAGGGGAGGGGGGGGGGAAGCGTTCAAAGCACATGAGCGTGCATAAACACGAAAACGTTTTTACCTATCACGTACTTGACATTTGACAGCTTTTGATATTTGCTATTAAAAAAACATTGAAATTCACAGAAAAAACCATAGGTTATAGTCCATATATAGTTAGGAATTTGCATTTACAAAACCTTGAAAATTCAATGAAAAAACCATTGGTTATAGAACATATATAGTTAGGAATTTGCATTTACAAAACCTTATTTTACTCGCATAAAACCATTGAAATTCCATATATAGTTAGATGCGCTAACTATATATCGCGCACCCGCAATCCACTGCTGATGATGTCACATATTACATCATTCATGACATGGTTAGTGACATCACTGATGACATCACTGATGACATCTCAAATGACATCACTGATAAAATCACTGATAACATCTCATTTGACATGACTGATCACATCACTGATGATATCATTCATGTGATAATACCATGAACCTCTTCAGACTCTAATATAACCTTAGATACAATCAGTGTAAACAGACAGTCACAGACTGTCACACATCCATGGAGTTACTCACACACCTAGTCAGTTATGCAAAAAATCAATCACACCTCCATTTTCTCAACTATACAGTTATACACACCTTACTTATTCAAACATATAATAACACATATTTACTCTCTTATACAATCCCTGATACATGTTCACAATGATCCATACAGCCACTCACACATTCACTGGCTCTTATGTACAGTTATTTATAGATGTCAACTCTCACATGTACTGTGTTTTACATATGTACTTACTTTGACATGTAGCACTGAGATATCCATTCACTCACTAATACACTCATGCACAGTCAACCGCCCATACAGCTGTTTCCACATGCACTTTTGAACCCATACATATAGTGAATCAACTACTCACACATCTATGTACAGAGTCACACACCTCCCAGCCACCCATACACACACACTCAGTTTCCCATACAAATACTTGGACAACCAATGAATAACCCATACAGTTACTCATATAGCTACTGATCAACATATGCAGCAGTTTGTAGAACAACAGATATAATGATGCACAAATTAAAACCCAGTCACTAACCCATGCACTCAGTGAGAGACATTTAATCACTCACTCATACAGTCAGTCATGCACCTACTAAATCCTTCATCCAGACACTTATACATCCACTCATTCTTCAATATGTAAGACATATTTTAACTTTACAGAAACATACAGTCACTGGATGTTGTCATCAGTGATGTCATCAGTGATGTCATTTGAGATGTCATCAGTGATGTCATCAGTGATGTCACTAACCATGTCATGAATGATGTAATATGTGACATCATCAGCAGTGGATTGCGGGTGCGCGATATATAGTTAGCACATCTAACTATATATGGAATTTCAATGGTTTTATGCGAGTAAAATAAGGTTTTGTAAATGCAAATTCCTAACTATATATGTTCTATAACCAATGGTTTTTTCATTGAATATATATATATATATATATATATATATATATATATATATATATATATATATATTTGTTTCCAAGTTGATGTCCAAACTTGAAGGCACACTCTGCAAAGGGTGTTTCAACAAAAACTCTACTTTCAATCCGGCATTTCATTCCAAACATTTTCCATAGCCTGACGCATTTTAGAGCTCTTGTTCTTTCATCAGAGGCTTGCTAAGGGGCCACAGAAACAGTAACACACCCTCTTTTCCCCTCTGCATGCTAGTAGGTAATTGCCCTCGGGTGGGCCTCCCAAAGTGAGTTCCAGTGCTCATGCATGCTGGGAGTTGTGGTATGTGTTGTGCATCATTATTTCCATCCGGTGGGGCTCTCCGTTATTGCAACTTTATTTAAAAAAATGTCCTTGCTCTGCAGTGGACCTCAGAATGTAATTTGGTTTGCATTTAAAAATCCTTTGTGCTGCTCCCGGGGTTAGAGTGGTTCAAAGCCCCTCAGCCCTAAATACCTTTCTCTTGGTAGTGCAGTCTTCCACAGCAGGACTGCTGTGATTATATTTTTACTTGCCCTCTGGTGGGCCTCCCAAGTGGGTTCCAGTGTTAATGCATGTTGGGAGTTCTGGTATGTGTTGTTCACCATTATTTCCCTCCAGTGGGAACTGTGTTCTTGAAAGGAACTTTTTAAAATAATGTTGCCGAGTACGTCTTCAATGTTGAACAAAAAAGGCACAAAGCTATAATACCTCTAGGTCTGTTAGAAGACGTGGGAGGAGAAGGGACAATCTTATGGGCTCTTTAAATGTTCAATTCTGCTGAAGATTTCAACCCCACAATTGGGGATGCGCAGCTTGAGAAATGTAATCATATCCTGACCTTCTGATCCCTCTGGAATACCCTAAATGCATAGATCTTTGCAACAATTGAGGTTTTCAAAATCTTCAGCCAGTCTTTTACGCTGTGTGACTTCCTTAGACAAAGAAGCCACCTTGACTGCAGCATCTTGGGCTTCACTCACCCGTTGTTCCACCTCAGTGAGTCTTGAATCCAGAACAGACCACTTCTCTTCAATCCATTGTAAAGTTGCACTTGTCTCCAACATTAATTCATCCATAATATCCTTTAGAGTCAAGGGTAGTGGAGATTTTGTAGGTGATCTTTTTTATCTCTTTTGTTTGCACCACCTCCAGACTCCTTGCGAATGCCTGAAGCAGTAGAAATCACACTTTGGAGGTATGCGCAGTATCCATGTTGAGACTCAGTGATATAACTATGCCCTGCGACGATGAATGAGTCAGGAAACAAAATGTGACCATCGCTGGAAGTGTCTGAAAAAATTACCAGATTCACGGTGAGTAGAAGGTTGAAAAAACTCTCAAAGGAGAAGAAAAGGTGAAAAAACAGTAATGGTAGCCATCCATACCATTTAGCAGAGAGAAAAAGGAGATTTAATGGGCAAAAGCATGCCATTTTTATTACGGAGGCAGGCTGAAAGTTGTTCAAAATGGCAGCTATAATTGAAGTGGCAGGCAAAAACTCACAGAAATGATCAGATTAAGCACTTAAAAGCTCAACAGAGGCTCCCTGCCATTTCCGACTACTATTTATGCCACCAAAATGCAAATGTGAGCCGAAATTGCCCGACAAAAATGAAGAGAAGACCTCGACTCCTGCAGAGGAAAGTCAGCGTGCGGCCATCTTGTTTGCTGCAGACATGGGCTCATCTAGCAATATTACTCTAATTTACTTTAAAATACGTTTTTTTTCTTTCACATTGTTTTACAGTGTTTTGTACGGTGCACAGACAAAATATCGACTCCAAAATATCGAATGGACAAAATATCGAGTTAAAAATATCGACAATAATAAAATATCGATAACAAAAATATCGTTGGTCAAAATATCGATTAAAATAATGATAAAAAAATATTGAGTACAAAAATATCGACTCAAAAAAATTGACAAGACAAAATATCTATATATAGTCAAAGTAAAAAATTTCGATAATATGTAGAAAAAAGGTTAAAAAAAAAGTAAAAATGTATTAATAGTAATATAAATTGTAGTTAATGTTTAGGAGCGGGATGTTGGGTTAATAGGGGATAAGGGTGGGGAGTAATTTATTAATAATTAATTAATTAATATATGTTTGTAAATATTTTTAATTAATAATTAATTGGTAATTGATTAATATTAATTAGTTAATTAATTAATATAATTTTGTACATATTTTAATTAGTAATTAATTGGTAATTAAATAATATTAATTAGTTAATTACATTAATTAGAGTAATTTATTTATATATATCATTTTTAGTTATTGTTAATTAATTAATTGGGAAAAAATAATATTAATTATTAAATTAAATTAATTACAGCTAATGTGCTGATATATTTACTTTATTGTTATTGTTAATTAATAATTAATTGGTAATTAAATAATATTAATTAATTTTGGGTAAAGGAGTATTTTTAGGGTTCAGGGTCAGTTTTCAGTTTTTGGGTAAAGGGGTATTTTTAGGGTTCAGGGTCAGTTTTCGGGTAAAGGGGTATTTTTAGGGTTCAAGGTCAGTTTTCAGTTTTTGGGTAAAGGGGTATTTTAGGGTTCAGGGTCAGTTTTCAGTTTTTGGGTAAAGGGGTATTTTTAAGTTCAGGGTCAGTTTTCAGTTTTTGGGTAAAGGGGTATTTTTAGGGTTCAAGGTCAGTTTTCAGTTTTTGGGTAAAGGGGTATTTTTAGGGTTCAGGGTCAGTTTTCAGTTCTTGGGTAAAGGGGTATTTTTTGGGTTCAGGGTCAGTTTTCAGTTTTTGGGTAAAGGGGTAATTTTAGGGTTCAGGGTCACTTTTGGGTTTTTAAGTAAAGGGGTATTTTTAGGGTTCAGGGTCAGTTTTCAGTTTTTGGGTAAAGGGGTATTTTTTGGGTTCAGGGTCCGTTTTCCCTACTGTTGCACCCACTGGAGTGGGAATAGTAATTTTAACCCCTACGCTATCCAACACTTTCCCTACGCTTGCACTGTTTGGAGTGGGAATAGTATTTTTTACACTTCTGGTATCGTACGGTAATATAATAGTATCTTATTTAATTATAGTATGTTACTATATATATATATATATATGTTTTAACAAATAAGATTGTAAAAAATTATTTTTATTATTTTCATTTATTATTTAATTATTATAAGTTAATTTAAGTATTTTTAAGTATATTTTAATAATTAAATTTGAATATTATTTAATTTAACACTGTTTTTAATAAAGTCGATATTTTTTACAACTATATTATTGTAAACGATATTTTGTACTCAATATTTTTGTACTTACCTGTTTGTAGATACAAACTCGATATTTTGACTGTCGATATTTTGTCCACGATATTTTTGCAAGTCGATATTTTGTCCCTCGATATTATTTCAGTGATCCGTTTTGTACAATATGAGCTTGGTTCACTCTGAGGGCACTGAATCTGAGGTACCTACTTGCAAAATCCACCACCTGCAGCCCTGAAGTGAACACCGATACAGATAATGCCCCAAAAAGTTACAAAAGTGCTTATTAACATGGGAGATCCAATGGCTAATTGACTAATATAGGTCATTTTTTCCTGTAAATACCTTTAATTAGAACACTGGAATGTTGGCAAACTCAGTGCAGATTTTCCACAGACAGCCTGATGGGTAGAAATAAGATCTCCATCTTATGGTCAGGCACAAAGTTTAAAGGTGTCCACGCACACCACTTGTAGCCCAATCTCAAGGTTGAAAGCAACAGTTTCTAAATGTAGATTTACCAGCACAGCCACCTCTTTTAAGAACACCTGAACACCTCTGAATGAAAGAGCGCTCCCCTCACAGAGTGCACAAGAAAACACCTTATATAAGTCTTTGCCTTCCGCAAAACTTCCATAACCCACCTAGCAATAGTAGGTGTTGAAACTTGTTTATGAGGCTGTTTTAAAGGAATGTTAGCACTGGAACTCCCATGAGCCCCTCTTACCAAAGTTTGTCCTTCATATACCTTCAGACTTTGAACTTCATACAATATTCCATTATCAGGAAATGAAGGATAGAAGCTACTTCTAAACACCGCAGCGTTTTCTCTTCAAATTAAAGCATACTCCCTCTAGTTAGTAAGTAACATCTAGAGCTCTTCTATCTGAAAGCCTGCAGTAGGAGACCTAGCAAAGTAACATAGTTAACTTTCGACTCAATTCTTGCAAATTTGGAGACCCATTGTTCCCAGTTTTCCAAAACAAAGCAGCTTGTTTGCACCCCAATCAGATATATAGATGGGCGCAGGTGGGTTCATCACTCTGATACTTTGCAAATGTCTCTTGTGTATAATATCCTGAAACACCAAAATCCCATACACACGTTCTCAAATAAATGGCCACAAGTTCAAAAGTAATAATATAACTATGTGCCTTAAGAAAAAGTTACAATAATAACATTTCAGGTGTATCTAGAACATTTCTGTCTGAGGCAGTATTCGTGATTTAGATGAAGCCATCAATGAATTTGTACTAGGTTTTTTTCTATTATTAATAATGATGTTATAGGTTGATATCTTTTCACAATTCCTTATGAAAATTAGAAGTAGCTTGAGAAAATATTGGTCCAAAGTCATAAACAAAATATTGCAGGTTCAAATCCTACTTTAGGCCTAATATTTTTTTTTTAATATGCTTCGGATTTCCTCATATATTGTTCCAGGTTTCAGTGTTAATAAATATTCTTTTGTTAATACTTTGATAGTCGTCTATTTTAGATATAGAATAATGTTCTTAATTTATTATTAGGATATTATTGATTCATTTGTTTTCCTACTTTTTAAACTCATATTGACTGTGTGATTTTATTCTGCCTGAAACCTGCCCACCTGACGTTATGTGCAGTGGTTTTTAGGGTTCCTAAATAAACAGAAAATGGTAGCACAAAATCTAATCTACTATGTGCTGGGAATATTTGTGTTGAGCTTTGATCTTAGGTAAGCAATTTATGTAAGCTCAATGGTTAATTAAGCTCTCCTCTATCTAAAATAAACAGTTAACGTATTTGGTACTTTGAATGTTGTTCTTTTAGCTGATCCTGTCAAAGGATGACTTTTTATACATTCTATTAAGAGGTGGTAAGGTGTTTTCTGAAGAGTGTTGGGCTTTATGAGAAATAAACATGAGAAACATGGGAAATGATTTTAAACTGCTCAAATTGCACAAAACTTACTTCTTTTGCCACACACTTTCCCCTCAGCCGAATAGGCGCTGGGACCGGGAAAAACGCAGCCGCCATATTGGGTGTAGACCTGGGTTGACGGCACAGCTGTTCGGCCCCTCCCTCTGTCTCCAGCATATGATGAGCATTCCCATATGCGCGCCTAAGGCAAGCCTGTCTGAGCCCGTCCGCGGCCGACCGGGGCTAGGGGCCACAACCCCTGGTTCCCCCCTTGGTCTAAAGAAGCTTTATAGCTCAGGCTCTCTACAAAATCTAAGACCTCCCGTTGGAGAAAGCTGCTGCCACCTCTATTATCCCTCAGATCTACCCACCGTTTGGCCCCACTGCAATGTGAAGCTCATCACTACACGGCATAAAGATGACTTGCAGGATTTCAAAATGTTTCTTTTAAACTGCAGGTCTCTGCCTAAACATAGCACGAAAATATCACTACTGTTGGATGAATGTATGCCTGACGCTGTCTTTTTGACCGAAACCTGGTTAACATCTGACTCCGAACCTGACTTGGTGCAAGCTCTCCCCCATGGTTATCAGATTCTACGTAAGCATCGGGTTCATGGGAAAGGTTGGGGGATTGCAATAATTTATAAAGATCAATATACGTGCCACTGCACCCCTGATGCTATACCTGACTGTGAAAGTTTGTCTTTTTCTATCGAATTCTCCCCTAACGACAGCTCCTCAGGCATTCTTATCTATCGCCCGCCTGGGCCAGTCAAACAGTTTCACACAGCTCTACCCTCCTTTGTTGCTGAATTGGTCACGTCCCCCTCTAATTTTACACTACTGGGCGACCTCAATATTCATTTTGATGACAATTCAGATAACGTTGCCAGAGAGCTAACGGCGTGTCTGACTGCAATTCACCTGGAGCAACTAGTTCTATCCCCCACTCACATTAAAGGTCACCTTTTGGACCTTGTATTTAGTAATTGTGTACACCTTAAGGTAGGCTCTATTAGCCATCTCCCCTGGACCGACCACTTTCTGATCCCTCTTATCTGGTCTATATATAGACCCGGATCACTGACATAATATAGAATGACAAAATATAGACTTACCAAAATATAGTCACCAAAATATAGAATGCCAAAATATCGAATTTTTTTAAATGTCTTAAAAGTAATTTAAAATTAATGAAATAATAAATATAATTAACTAAAACATACTTAAAAATACTCAAATAACCTTAAAATTAAGATATAATTAATTTAAGCTATTAATAAAAAATGTACAATATTTTACCGTAGGATAGCAGGAGGGTAACATTTAATATTACCACTCAAGTGAGTGCAACAGTAGGGAAAGTGTTGGATAGCGTAGGGGTAAAAAATACTATTCCCACTCCAGTGAGCGCAACAGTAGGGAAAGCGTTGGATAGCGTAGGGGTAAAAAATACTATTCCCACTCCAGAGAGTGCAACAGTAGGGAATGCGTTGGATAGCGTAGGGGTAAAAATTACTATTCCCACTCAAGAGAGTGCAACAGTAGGGAAAGCGTTGGATAGCGTAGGGGTAAAAAATACTATTCCCACTCCAGTGAGTGCAACAGTAGGGAAAGCGTTGGATAGCGTGAGGGTAAAAATTACTATTCCCACTCCAGAGAGTGCAACAGTAGGGAAAGCGTTGGATAGCGGGAGGGTAAAAAATACTATTTCCACTCCAGTGAGTGCAACAGTAGGGAAAGCGTTGGATAGCGTTGGGGTAAAAAATACTATTCCCACTCCAGAAAGTGCAACAGTAGGGAATGCGTTGGATAGCGTAGGGGTAAAAATTTATATTCCCACTCCAGAGAGTGCAACAGTAGGGAAAGCGTTGGATAGCGTAGGGGTAAAAAATACTATTCCCACTCCAGTGAGTGCAACAGTAGGAAAAGTGTTGGATAGCATAAGGGTAAAAATGACTATTCCCACTCCAGGGAGTGCAACAGTAGGGAAAGCGTTGGATAGCGTAGGGGTAAAAATTACTATTCCCACTCCAGAGAGTGCACCAGTAGGGAAAGCGATGGATATTTGAAGGGTAAAAATTACTATTTTCACTCCAGAGAGTACAACAGTCGGGAAAGCAATGGATAGCGTTGGGGTGAAAATTACTATTCCCACTCCAGAGAGTGCAACAGTAGGGAAAGCTTTGGATAGCGTAGGGGTAAAAAATACTATTCCCACTCCAGAGAGTGCAGCAGTAGGTAAAGCGTTGGATAGCGGGAGTGTGAAAATTACTATTCCCACTCCAGATAGAGCAACAGTAGGGAAAGCTTTGGATAGCGTAGGGGTAAAAATTAGTATTCCCACTCCAGAGAGTGCAACAGTAGGGAAAGCGTTGGATAGCGTAGGGGTAAAAAATACTATTCCCACTCCAGAGAGTGCAACAGTAGGGAAAGCGTTGGATAGCGGGAGGGTCAAAATTACTATTCCCACCCCAGTGAGTTTAACAGTAGGGAAAGTAATGATTTAATATATTATTAAAAATAAATTAAATATCAATCCCAGTAAAACATTAATTGAAATTAATAACCAATTTAATATTATGTAATAATTAATTAGAAATACAACTACATATTAGTTATTACAAATTAATAACCTTTTCATAATTATTTAACAACTAATTAATTTTCAATAACAAAAACTAATTAATAATACAAATTAATACCAATTAAAAATTTACAGTAAATTAATTATCAATGCGCAAAAAGTATTTTTAACATGTAAATAATTACAATTACATTACTTCCCACCCTATTCCCCTATAAACCCACATCCCACTACAGAAAATACATTAATACAATTATCATAATTATCAAATATTTAATAATACAAAATAATTACCAATTAATACAAATTAATTGCCAATTAATACAAATTAATTGCCAATTAATAAAAATTAATTACCAATTAAAAATTATTTAACAATAAATGTAAAATCAATACCAATGAATGAAAAAAAATATTTACTTAATTACAATTAAATTACTTCCCACCCTATTCCCCTATAAACCCACAACCCGCTACAGATCTAAAAAGCAAAATTTTATAAAAATTAATGATAATTGCTAAAAATTAATATTTAATTTAAAATAATTAAATTACTTCCCACCCTATTCCCCTATAAACCCACAACTCGCTACAGAATTAAATTACGCAAAAATTAAATAACATAAAATTCATTACTTAAAATACATGAAACATATATTACAAAAATTAATATACACTTTTCACACATATACTAACATACAAAACACTTTAAAAAAATTGATATTATTAAAAAATCGATATATTTAATGCCTTTATTGTAAACCTCGATATTTTGACTTCTATATTTTGAAAATCGATATTACTTACCTTAAATTCGATATTTTTAACCACTATATTGTGTCCATTCGATATTTTGTCCATTCTATATTTTTACTTCGATATTATGTCTATTCTATATTTTGGAATCGATATTATGACTGTTTACCATATAGACCCCTATCCTGCACCCCCATTCCGCGAAAAATCAGAAACAGTACAGTGGACTAGCTCCCTTGCAGCCTCTAGACCTTTATTTACTCGGAACCCTTCATTAGATAACAAGGAATACGACAACTGGATCTCGAAGTCTCTTGACTCCATACTCCCCCTTTGCAAAACCAGCCTAAAAAGGCAGCGAAAAAAAGCTCAGTGGTATTCGGAGGAGCTTAGAGGGAAAAAGCGACAATGCTAGAAGCTAGAAAGGAAGTGGCGCCTGGGATACGCTGCCACAGATAAAGTCATTTACAGGAGGCCATTAGAGCCTATAAACTAGAAATAAAAGCAACACAATCGACCTATTATAGTGGTAAAATCATGATGGCTAGATCAAAACCAAAAGAGATTTACCAAATAGTAAAAAGTCTTACCAAGCTCTCCCCTCCCCTGATCCCTAATTACAACCCACTCCCCCGCTGTAACGATTTAGCAGAATTTGTCTATAAAAAATTAATAAAATCTATGCTTCAATTGCAGACACGGACTTAGAACCCTCTATCAGGATCACATCACTCCACAGAAGCTGATCACCCCTACCGAAACATCTTAGATCACTTTCCACTGTTAGACCTTGAGACACTTGAAACTTTGATACATCAAGTAAAGTCAGGCTCCCCATGCGACCCAGCCCCCCGTGTTCGCTGGTTGCAGTTAGCCAGGTTATTCTCCCCACTATTATGGAGCTACTCAATATCTCTCTACTGACAGATATTGTCCCTCCGTCCTGGAAACAAGCCATGGTGCGAGCACACCTGAAAAAGCCTAATCTTGATCCCAGCAACCTTAACAACTACCGCCCCATTTCCCTGCTACCCTGGGTGAGGAAAATCCTCGAGAAACATATTAATACACATCTAACTATGTTTCTCGAGAGTAACCATCTGCTGGATGCCACCCAGACGGGTTTCCGCCCCAAACATGGGACAGAAACGGCCTTGTTGGCTGTCACAGAGGAAACTAGGCGGATCTTGGATCGGGGGGGATCAGTGGCGGTCATCCTCCTCGATCTGAGCGCTGAGTTTGACACAGTGAACCATAAAACTCTGCTGTGCCGACTCCTGAGTTTAGGAGTGTCAGGGGAAGCTCTGGCTTGGCTTAAGTCCTTTCTGAGCGACAGGACCTTCCAAGTTTTTGAAGGAGACTCCGTCTCTTCAAGTAAACCCATGGGCTGTGGGGTGCCGCAGGACTCATCATTGAGCCCTAAGCTATTGAACGTGTACATGAGACCGCTGGCTGAGATTGTTCATCCATATGGTATCAAGATCATTACATATGCGGACAATACTCAGCTGGTGGTCTCTCTCGCGCAAAAGAATTGCCAGCAAGCACAGGTTAACCTGAGGACTTGCATGGAAGAGGTCAAAAGCTGGATGACTTCATCATGTCTCAAGCTTAACGGAGACAAAACCGAGCTTATGCTCCTCGGCCCCCCAGCTTCATCCACCATTGACCTCTTATGGCCCGTTAGCTTGGGTGCGCCGCCTTCTCCTAAAAACAATATAAAAAGTCTTGGGGTCTGGCTGGACAAATCCCTGACCCTTAATACCCAAGCAACCAAGCTATCAGCGACCTGCTTCGGCTGTTGTTGAAAATCCTCCCGCTTTTACCTTTCGAAGCCAAGCAAATTGTTATACAAGGCCTAATTCAATCACGCCTTGACTTCAGCAATGCCTTGTATTTAGGGGCACCTGAATATGTTTTGCAAAAACTTCAGCGGATCCAGAACTGTGCTGCACGCACGTTGCTCCAGCTCCCGCGCAGAACTTAAATGGAACCCGGGCTGAGGACTCTGCACTGGATCCCTGTTAGGGAGAGAATCAAATTTAAATCCATGTGTATCTCCCACCAAGCTTTCTGGAAACTCGGCCCCAAGATTAATTACCCTTTGCTCTTCCCCTACTGCCCCAACAAACAACTCCGTTCCACTCATGCCTTCCTTGCCACAGTTCCTCGCGTCAGGAGATCCAGAGCAGGAGGCAGGTCATTTTCCTATAACGCAGCTAAGCTGTGGAACTCTCTCGCTCTCCACCTAAGATCTAATCCTGATCTGCCCTCCTTTCGCAAGCAGCTCAAAACCTTTCTTTTCACTAAACATGACTAACTCTTAAGCTGACTGTATCATGAGGTACTATCCCTGTCCCTCAGCGTTTGGACGCCCCAGGGCAGCAGCCGCGCTTAACAAAACTCCTTTTCATTTCATTTCATTTCATCTCTTCACATCTCTCATCATCTTTTGGTCAGCTTGTAGTATAATGCTAATTTAGCAGTTGGATAGTCTTAAACTTTTACCTGTACTGAACATTTTGCTTTAGGTTACAAAGTTATAGTGTTTGATCCTTTGATAGTAATTTTTCAGATTTAGAAGAATGTAGAATCTGCATCAAGAAACATCTAGATGTGCAAACTGCACTCAACATGGCTGCTCAGGGCTAACCACGGGTCGACGTTGAGCCGTCATGAGTTGTAACTGGAACTTTCTTGGCAATGATGATCGGTTCACTTCTCTTTTTTTTCCGATGTGGAGGAGATGAGGCAATGAGGGGAGCCTTGTTTGGTTGCAGGCGGGGGCCAGCGGTGCAGAGCGAAGTGGAGTGGAGACTGGAGCAATCGGCAGCCAGCTGAGGAGCAGGTTAATGCCATTGATCCTCTATTTTCTGTTCATGCAGTGGGTTTTGATGCTCCGTTGTCAGAGGGGTGGGGCCCACAACAGGCACGTTGGGCGGTGTCCGCTCAGGTGTGGGACGGCTGGACTTTTTTGGGCATGCAGGTGTTTCATCTCTGTCGCTGCCTTAGAGCAAAAGAGAAATCGAGCCTCTGCCGCTCCCCTTAAAGGTATGTGAGGCAAAATTGGCAAGGGGAGTGCTGGGCCCAAGTATTGGCTACCTCGTATGCAGTGGCCTCCACACAGTCCCAAAGGCATTGGGGTAGTTAATCTCCTCCAAGATGACTGCAAGATCTGCAGCTAGAGGTGGGGAAGGATGAGCCCACAACGGATGTTCCCTGAATACACACAGTGCAGTGAGTAAGAAAGTGCCAGTTGGGAGTGTGGCCACCAACCAAGTCGAGAAGTTGAGAGAGCTGGATACCTCTGGTGGATCCCCCCAATTGACTGTTCTGAATCACCCACCCGAGAGCATTAAGCCTAAGCAGGGTGGTAAGATGCATGACTCAGGCTCACCATTGCCTTCACAAGTGGTGACTGTGTGTTCTTTATCAACTCTTTCTCCCCCCAAAAATTGACCAGTATATACGCTTTCAGTGGCAAATTTAGACTGGGTAGATCCTCTTGCCAATCCATTCAGCAGTATGGGTTCTAGGGAGGAGTGTGTGTTGGCAAAAGGTGGGGTGATGGGCACTAACATCTTACCTACATCTACATCTTCTAGTCTTTCATTAAAGGAATCAGACATGAGACATAGGGTGCATGTTGGGTCTTTTAGAGGTAGTGTGATTCTGGTTGAAGGGGACGTCCTTGGAGTGGCCGAGGTAGCTAATGCCAGAGAAGGTGTATCCCATTGGAACTCAGGACAGATGCCAATCCATTTCCCAGTGGATCTGGGGGGAAAGGCACAACCAGGGAAGAACACATTTAAGGATGAATTGGGGATCAATATTGCTTTGCCCCATGGCTCTAATCCACCTGAGCCCCTTGAGGCTTTTTATTCACCTTTAGACTCTGGCTTTTTGTCTGATGTTGATGATGAATGTCCCTACTCATATGGTAACGGTGATGTGGCTGAAGTGAATATCAGAAATGTATTCTATTCAATCTCTAAGGGGGCTACCGGGGAGGAATAGGTTGGCAGCAGTTTAATGGAGGCTGAGACTAGACCCCTAACAGCAATGCATTTGGAAGACTTGGTCACTAATGCTTTTACTCGGGGAGATCTGAAACCTGTGATTTCCAAGGCTGAGGTAGAGCTGCTTAGAATCCTGAGGGTCTGGATCTTACACCTACAAACTCTCCCCAGCAACTTCTAAGCTTCAGAAGTTAGCCAATATAGAACTGCAAAAAGTTGCCTTATGCCTTAGCCAATGCTCCCACTTTATCTGGTATCTATGATCAACTGTAGCTACACAGGGAAGATTATAAGAAGGACCATCTCTCTTTGAAAACAGCACACCTGAAGAAAACGGTGGTACTGAGAAAGTTTTCAAGAATCATGGATATTCTTCATATCCGACTGGGAGATGCAGAGGCGAGTCAGGTCGCCATTCAAAAGTCAGTTATAGATAACAACTACTTCACTCTGAATTACAACACTTAACTGGAAGGAGTCTCACCTAAAATAGAAGATCTGGAGAAGAGATCTGAAAGATCCTAGGTATCCCCAAGGAATACTTAGGATACCCAGGGAAACGATTAAAGAGGGTATGTTATTTGTCTCTTTAGAGAAGCCTTCCCAGTTTCAGATGACTGGGATATGGACTCTATGATTCAAAGGCCAACCTGTATACCATTTTGGCAGCATAGAAAGGGGGGACTCACCCGCTATCCTCGAGCCATCTTAATCTATTTTGGGAATGTTAACTTGTGGCAGGCGATTTTCCACTTGGTAAATCCTCAATCCCTAGTCAGATATTGTGTTTTGAAGATTTTTGTTCCATCTGACTTTTTTCACAAGACAGTAGTGTGTCAATGACAGCTTATTGAACACATTCTAGCATTACTACATATCAAAGCACTGGTTTCTTTGATAGAGCCAGCCACCTTGGGAATCCACTATGAAGGGCATATGTATTTCCACCAAGGTGCAGCTAATGTTGCAGAGCTGCTACACAATTGGCAGCCAGCAAACTGATTGGTGACCCTTGGGAGGCTTGTAGTAGTCCAACTTAATGTGTATATCTGCTCTTTGTTCAGAGCCGTGCTCCCTTTTTAGTCTGTCACTACTATTGGACAAGAACTGTTTGACAAAATCTTTCCCAGTCTTTTGGTTTTATTGTATTTACTGAGTGAATTAAACTTATCAGTTTTCTCATGGATCACCATGGTACATCTTCGGGGGAAGTGGATCTCAGGTGTCTAATCTATTGGTTGGGTTAAGCCCAGAAGGACAGATGGGTAATGGCCCATTGCTTGTGCTTAGATGTTGGGGGTGGGCTAGCTCTTTGGGGGGGCAGGTTGAGTCAAAGGGCATGGGAGATGAAGGTAATAGTAGTTTAGATATCACCTACAAGGGCACTGAGGGGTTGTGGGTTACAAACTGGGGGAAAAGTTGGAACAAACAAGTTGAGTAGACAGAAGCTGGGGAATTTCACTAAAGGTTAGAGGTTCAGTGCATGGAGCATCACTCTAAGACAAAGCAATGATGATGGCTAATATTGGAACAGGTCATGGGCAGTAATTGCACATACTTACATGGAACATAAACGGCATGAAAGTACGTAACAAGTATAAGCTAATTAAGATAGAATTGCATTCTCTCAAACCACATTATATGTGTACAGGAAACACGCTTGTCTCAGGTACAACCTTCCCAAATGATGGAGCTGGGCTGCAGGATGTTGTGCCCTATAAGTTATAACTCTGCCCAGAGTGGGTGGCCTTACTTGTATGGAATAAAAAGTAGGCAATGTTGAAAACCAAATCTGATATTGATTGATAGTAACTATTCAAAAGGGGGACATCATACTCACTATTTGCACAATTTATGGGCATAGTAAAGGTAACCCCACCATGTTTGATCATAGGTTGGTTGAACTTCTTCAGTGGCCTGAGCTTCTGGTACTATGGGGCGATTATGATGGCGGACGGACCTGAGTCCGTCCGCCACCATAGAGATGGAGGGACCATCCGCAGGGGCAGCGGCGGTCCCTCCGTGCAAATTAGGATGTGACCGCCACCCTGGCGGTCACATCCTGTATTTTTATCATTGCGGCGGGTGCTGCTTGAAGCAGCCCCTGCTGCAATGATAAAAATGTAAGTTGTGCATTTGCATCCACAAAGCGGCAGGCACCGCGCGGTGCCTGCCGCTTTGTGCTGGCAAATGCAGGGGGGTACCATAGGTACCCCCCATGTGCACCCCCCACCCCCCCTTCACCCCTGGGGGCCCGCAACGGGCCCCCAAACAAAAATCCATATGCCTTTGAACGGCGGAAATGCCGCCGTGTAAAAGCATGTTCCTCCAGACATCCTAATATGGCTGGCAATGTCTGATAGACACCGCCAGCCATGTTAGTGCTTTTCCGCCGTGGACGGGAGGCGACCGCGGCGAAAAAGCTGCGGACTGATAAACGATCCCCCAGCCATCCTAATCTGGCGGGGGGTCTTTTTCAGTCCGATGCGGATTTCCCGCATCCTCTGGGCCGGCGGTGACTTCCGCCTGCCCAGAGAATGCGGGAAAACGGCCATCATAATAGGGCCCTATGTGCGGAGTTTAATGTCACTTTATGTCCAGGGCTCAATTCCACATCAGAGGGATTATGTAATATGATAGCTGTAGGGAAAATATCTTAGAAATGTGCTAAGATGTAGAATACAGGAGTCTTGTTTTACCTTCTACTCAGCACCCCACGTCTCTTTCTTAGATCAATATGCTTCTAGTGAGCCACTCACTTCAATCTTATGTTAATATTCGCTGAAACGTGAGAATAATATCAAACCCTGATTCATTGCTTATGTTTATGACCTTAGATTGGTTTTGCCATTTTTATATCCCATGTTGCTGAACCTTCAACCAGAAGTTGTTACTCGATGATGACTATATCTGATCAATAAGCAATAAGTTAAGGGATTACTTGGAGATAATATTGGCTCAGCACCCACAATCTACGTTTGGGACTCAGTCAAGACATTCTGTAGAGTTCAAATGTTCAGTTTCTCAATACATCAGTAGAAGGCATGGTCTTCCCTTAGTCATATTTAGGTAAGATTGCCACAGAGTACAGTTGATCAAGTTGGGCTACGATTTGCAGACTTCTCTGGCCGAAGAGGAGGGTAAAATCTGCAAAATATGTGCGGGTAGAATTGATTCTGCGGATGGTAGAGATTATTCAGTTAAGTTATGGCAAAATATTTGATCATTCTATAGGGGTTTTTAATAAATGGAAAAAAACTGCACAGGGTTTGATTGGGAGGTGCAACCTCATACAATTGATAATTCTTCCTCAGTATTTGTACCTATTTAGGTGCATACCTCCCAATCTACCAAAGGATTTTTGAATACATTTTAAGATAGCTGGCAGAAATTTAAATGCTGCTACAAAATAAACATAATGCGAAGTTCAATATCTTTCAATTTCCTTGTGATAGAGGTGGAATGTCCTTACCAGTAATACGGGTGTACAATCTGGCAGCTTTCATATCTAAACTGACTTTTTACTTGGCAGGGAATTCTGATCTCTGGGTCCTATCTTTTCCCAAGTATCTACCCTTGGGGGATGCTATTGAACCACATCTAAGCTTCATTGACACTGCGTATTTTAAGAGGACTAGATTTAAGACCTACGGGTCTATCATCAAATTTGGACTTACAGTAAAAAAAAATATTTTCTTGCATCACCCCTTATAATCAATACCCCTTCCTGGACTGTAATCCGAATCTGCCACTGTCAGTCCATTTTGGGTGTCAGGTAGATTCTATACTTTAGGACAATTGCATGAGGATATACCACTATTATCCTACAAGACACCTCAACAACGGGTATTCCTTCCCCCTCTGGGCTTCTTCAGGAATCTCTGATGCTGTCATTTTTGGGTGAGTTTTAAAGAGAGGGTATACACTGCTCCTGGGATAATGTAGTTGACTATCTTATGAGAACTCCTCATAAGGGCAATATAGGGCTGGCCTACAAAATTATTCTTGTGGCTGAGATTGAGCGGAGAGCAGACCTATTCAAACATAGGGCCAACAAATAGAGTGTGCTGATTATTTCTTGGGTCAAGGTCACCCATTTCAAACTTATAGGAGATTTGTATTATATGTCATATAGCTTGTACAAATTAAAGTTAAGGCAGGATGGGAATTGCTTTTGGTGCAGAGTTGATGGGGCAGGAATTGCCCTTATCCTTGCAGCTTGTACAAGCACACAGGGTTATTGGGATTTCATTTGCTTAAAGCCTAATTGGACTTTTCATGTGGATATAGTCTGGGAGTATAAAGTGATAATACTTGGGCACTCACCTTTAATTCTTCCTGACATAGTTGAGATAAATATTTTCACCATCACCCTGGCCAGACTGGTGCTGGCATGACATTGTTCGTTAAGTGAGGCACCCTGCACCGAGGCTATGGTGGCAAGATTGTTTGGATTGTTACTCTCTCAAAATGTCTATTTTTAGAAAATGATAAACGTTGATCTAGATTAAATGGGGCCTGGAATCCGTTTTGGGTTTGGATGCTTTTGGAGGTGGCTGGTAATTATTGGTCACTATCCTAATGTACTCTATTATATTGATTTTTTTATGATGATCTGACATTTCTCGGTATGTTTCTCGACACATGTTACATTTTATGACCCTTTTTACTGTTCCACTCTATGACTGGTGATAGTACCATTGCTACTGATGGAATTCTCTTTTCTTTGTTGCTATGAATTTGTATATGGTGACATTCTTCCAATAGAAAATAATAGAAGAAGTGTGCTGATTCATTAGCTATCCTTCTTTTAAACTTTAATTGACTATATATTATTTACCTGGTTCTTAAGGTTACTATATAAAAAGTAAAAAAAAATGGCTGCATGCTAGCTAATCTTATAAGTACTGGGAATACTTGTGTTGATCTTAGGTAAGGCATTTATGAAAACTTGGTGGTTATATAGGGCCCGATGTAGGTAAATCTACATTTACCACTTCATAAATACCGAATCATACCGAATCGGTATTTATGAAGTGGTAAATTAGAGGGGGGGAGATGTAGGTATTTCAGATTCGGTAAATACCGAATCTGTAAGATTCGGTATTTACCGATTCTGTAAATACCGATTCGTTATCCCCCATTGCTTCCTATGGGCCTTGAAGCCCATAGGAATCAATGGGCATTACCAAATCGGTAATTACAGATTCGGTAATTACCGATTTGTGCAAGGGTGCAGGGGGTGTCACTTTGACACCTTCCAGCAACCCAAAAAAAGGCATGTGAGCCATGTGGCACACAGACATGCCCTAAGGGCATGTCTGTCTGTCACATGGCATAGGTGTGCATGCACACATGTGCATGCACACCTGGATTCGGTATTTTAACACCCAATTGGATTGGGTGTTAAAATACCGAATCTGAAGGGCCTGTGGGACTGAAAGTAGTCCCACCTAGATCCCAAATTAAAAAAATCGGTAAAATTACCGATTCGGTATTTTTGCGATTCGGTAATTTTACCGAATCGGTAAAATACCAAATCGGACAAAAAAGGTCCCCTACATCTCAGTAGGCCAAATACCGGTCGGAAACGGCCGAAATCGGCCGTTTCCGACCGGTATTTGGTACCTACATCGGGCCCATAGTCATTTCTGCTAGTAATGAAATAGTTAATTTGACACATTGGATTTTGTTCAATTAGTTAATCCTGTCAAATGCTATATTTTCACACTTTCTAGTGAGACTGTAATTTGTTTGTGTTTTTTAGAAGTGCTGGGGATTATGAGAAATGGTTGCCTGTTATTCACTTCTGGACACCTTTCAATAAAATGTGAGGTTAGCAGTTGAATCATCTTTGAGGTTAGCAGGTGGATCATTTTAAGATTCCACCTATGCTAAATATTTTGCTTTAGGGTGCAATGTAGTTGTCATTTTCCTTCTGTTGTCTACAGCACTAAAGGTTTGTATAACAATGGATTTTAGAATCTGGTACAATTTTAGTACTTATATGCAAGAAACAGTTTATGAATACTAAATATCCCACCATATATTTCTTAATTGTTACATATTCTTCACTTGAAACATAATTTTTTTTTTTAAAACTCCCTTTCAATAGGTCTTAGCTGGACTGTGAACTTCTTATATCAGATTTTATGTAATTGCTTATTGTCCCTAACTTTAATGAACTTTATTCGAGAAAATGTAAGTATTGCCTCTGTAAAACATGTAATTACTTAACATGAAAATTCTTAAGAACATATTATTTGATTGCTGGCTGTAAACAACCTATGAATGTAAAGTGTTTAGGCACATGCTATTGTTGAAAGGATGAATTTCTTTTATATAATGAATTTAAGTCTGTGAAGGTTTTATAAGAAATATACAATTTAAAACACATATTGAAATGGGAAACAACCTTTACTACGCGGTCAAAACACCGCAGTACCATCACAACGCAGATTTTACAACGCAAGTTGTTACCACAACTTGCACTGGAGAGCGCTTTAGACTAAGGAATAGTGTGATTTACTATTCCAACACCTTCCCTGCTGTACGTAGGCTGGAGTTGGAATAGTAAATCATACAATTCCTAAGTCCAGCAAACTACAGCTCAAGTCGTGGTAACGACTTGCGTTGTAAAAGCTGCGTTGTGATGTACCGCGTGGTAACATCATACATCCATTGAAATTGATATTTACAAATATTTTGTGTTTTTCTTTTCTCACTGTTCATTTTAAATGTTCTTTCTTATTGTGTTTTTGTAACATCTTGGATGTCTTTATATGGGAAATGTTTAGGAACCACATGATTTTATCTGCAATTGATGGAACAACACTAAGAAAGAGGAATTTCACTACTGTGAATGAACCATGTGTTGTCTTTTTGAAGTGAAGTTGACTACTCTGCTTTCAACTTATGTCACTCAACAAATTAGTTTTAATTGCTCTCACTTGACTGTAAAAGACAGTTTATATTAATGAAAGAATTCTGAATTGTGAATACAAAAACTGTTTTATGGATCAGCAAATATATCTATTTTTTTTTTTTTTAATTTTTGAAAACCTTTATTTGTGTAGATGGTTGCATACAAATATGGGCCTACAACCCAGCGGCCAGCCACAGAACAAACTGGAAAGCACCAATGTCAATAAAAATACGGAGTGGTTACGCAATACTACACAATGCTGCGAGTCCATAATGCTAATTGAGTGTAACCCCTCGGCACAGGATCACAGAAGGTTAATTTTATGCTAAGGAATAGAGGATCGGTTGTATAATAAGCGTCCTGGTGCATATGGCGGGGAACAGAACCAACAACATTATAATAGGGAATCCATAGATCTGTCATCAGAATAGTCCAAAGCGTTCAAGTCATCGATGCCCTTGCAGTTCTTCTTCAGTCAGTGTCCACCCGCAACCTCAAGTGCCCAAATACAAGCAGAACATCACTCTCATGAAAATCAAATTAGCAGTGAGACGGATAAAGTTGCAATCATTATACAGCCCAACCCGGAGAGTAAAAGAAAACGAAAATACCAGAAAAAAGGAAAAGGGGACTCCACGGTACTGTACCCGCCCCACGGCGATAATGGCAATCAACAATACAGAAGCAAATATTCTTAGGGGCGGGGAGGCCAAGTCAGGATAAGCAGAACCTGAAAGTACCATATTATATAGGAATACCCAAACCTCCCCCCCCCCCAGGCACTCACCCCGCGGGAATCACGCACAGTCGTGGAGACCCAAGAAAAGGACACAAAAGAGCCATAGAAACAAGTAACTATCTAATAGACCCCAATCCACCCGCCCCACCCTGCACTCCTGCTGAATACTATGGCCTACCCCTCCCAGAAGCGTGCCTGTCGCCCTAAACATGAACCCGAAATATAGAATGAGATAATATAGGGAAAGGAAAGAAAACAGATAAAAAGGGAAAAAGGAAAGCCAGGGGGAGGATACCATGTAACAAGCATACGGCCCCCACCCCCCGCCCATACAAACAATTAGTGCGGCTCAAAAAGAAACTGGCATGTTTTTCAGGTAGCCATATATAGTAAAGATTCAACAAATTATCTCAATTTGGGGCAGTCCATAACTCCGTGCAACGAACAGCAGTCCTCCGGATTAAAAAACCGGGCTCACCCCAGTCCTTTCTTAGCTATCGCCACGATGTATGTTGAAGTAGCGGGCATAAAACAAAGCGGAGAGAAAAGGCCGTGGAGCAGCCGCTGAACGGCCAATGAAAGCAACCCATAAGATCTCCTCCACCGACGGTAATGCAAAAGCTGTGTATGGCAGTCATGTACATTAGTGACAACGATCCCCAGCAAATCTTCCCGCAGGCGAACTAAGACATCGCTACCCCCACCAAAAGGAGGGAAACAAACAGCAACCACCTCGGGCCCATCCGCATCTCTGAGGGACGGCCCGGAGCAATGGCGGTTACCACATTGTCTTGCCCCCAAGAATCTTGCCAAATCTTCAGCGCTCGTAGGACGTCGCCAATCGTGGGTTCACGCTCCCCAGTGCAGGCCCCATCACAGTACAGAGGTACAGCATCGACATCCCGGGGCGTTCCACAGCACACGGCTTCAGTCGCCATTTTGCGATCACCGCGTCGTCTTTTTGGAACCAACTCCTGGGGCGGGCTCACAAGCAGGGCCCCCACGGGATCCCCCTCAAGCATCCAAACAGCAACCTCGATGCAAAAATGAGGGCCACCAATAGAGGGGGACCCGCCGGCGCCACCGCTCCGCTGGAGCCACTCTCCGCCACCGAGCGATGAAATTCGGAATGGCCGGGAAGGGCAACAAGGGGGGGAGCCACCAACACGGCGTCCCCCACACACAACTTCCCGCACCTCACCTCTGGACCACCGGACGGTAGTCTCAGGCGCGTTCAGTTGCCCCCGACTTTTTCGCACAACGGCCTCCTCCGGCCGGTCTCCGTCCTCCACCCGAGGCCGCCGCCGACACCGTCTCGCCAGCTACTCGCTGAAGGCAAGGTCCCGGTTTCCACACCACGGAAGCCGCACTTCCTGGGAGGACGCCGCTGCGCGCCCACTGAACGCCGGAGCCACCAGGACGGGTGATAAGTATCAGCAGACCTTCATCTATAAAATGTTATAGTTTTTGGGACGGATGGGCAGCAGGATAGATGGGCTTGGGCAGGGAGGCCGGCGGAGCCGAGCTACCGTGCGGCCATCACGATGTCGAGCTTGACTCCTCCCCCAAATATATCTAGTTTTGAAGTTATTTCATTGTGAGTTGCTTGCTTTCACTAGAAAAAAAACATTATCAATCCCTTCTAAAACAATACAATAGGGTACATTGTGTGTGGAAATGTTAGGCTGGGTAGTTTCCAATCTATTTGGTCTGAGTTCAATTAAGCTTCATCCTGCTCTTGTAATGAACCCATTTGTATGTATTGAGTCATAACCACAACTGTTTCATTCCACTGTTAGACTTGACTCTGAACCCTTGCTATGATTGTAAAAGCAGGACATGCATGTCTGACTGCTTCTATTTTAGATGTTCAACTTTGCTGATTTTTCCCTTTTCCTGTCCTCCCTTCGGCTCTTTGTTTTTGTTCGAAAACTCCCTGAGACTGTCATCCTGACTCCATGGCTGCAATGCATAAAAGTGTCTAAACCGATGATAAATCATGATCCAGTGATGCCCTGTGCTTGTGGGTATAGGTTTGGAAGATATCTGACTAGTCGAGCTGAGACCCGGCTCCCACAGCCCCAACAGTTTCATTTTGTCACTATAGGTGTAATAATAGGCCTATGTTAGATGTGTAATAGGCCTGGGAACTGAGTAGACCAAGTTTTGATCAATTACTGCTGAGAATGATGGATACTGGCTGTATAAGTGAGTGCTGTGGTGCGGCCTATCAGTATCGAGATGCTCAATCTTGTGATCTGGTGAAGGGTGGGTAGGGATCGGTGCATGCAAACAGCATATGAGTGATTACTGAGAGACCCTTTTGGCGTCGGACAAGTGTGGCACAACTACTGGTGTGGTTATACTTTGAAGATACCAATGCTGCTGTATTTGAGGTATGGCGGGCATGTTTTTTTGCAGTATATAATATGGAGCACAGCTTATATGCTCTAAAGGGCACCCGGAAAAAGAAGCTTGGCGAACAAATATGGGGCATAGTCTTGCATCACCCTGAGTCTGTAATGTGAGCCCCTGGCCCATCTGGGCTAGTTAACCTTTATAATTTAAGTGTTTTAATTCCTATCGTCCCACAATTTAATTTAGAATTCATGATTGCTCATACTGTATCTTCTCAGTCTTTTGGTTTGTATTATGTATGTCCTTACTCTATCAATTGTTTTTTCATTGTATGTCAATGCTGTTTGATTTGCATGTAGCAATCATATATTTTATGTACTAGGGTGACTCATCCCAACTGACTCATGTATTTTGCAAAAATAAAAAAATTAAAAAAAGAAGATACCAATGCTACCACTCCCGCTGAGCAGCTGGGTTAACAAGTGCAATATGGGGCACCCGATGTGAAGATGCCCTTAAAAAACAAAAGGAGAGTGAGTATTGAAAGTTGGCAGATTGAGAAGGTTGCAGGGAATTAACCTAATGTTCTATATTTACAGAAGGTGAGCACTAATACTCGCTATATTAAGTCTAACACTGGCCTCTCAGACCTGATAACCAGCTTTGTGGGGTGTCAATTGTTCTCTCTCATGAAATTTGGTGACATTCTGGGAGGAAGCCCAAAATCATATTTGCCAGCATGGGGGATGTTGGTCCTGCTGCCAATTCACATTAATGATACCCTATACTTGGTTCGACAACAAACCCCTTGTTCTCTTGGCCCTACCAAAAACTCTACCACAAAACACTTTCTTAATATATTTCTCTTTCATTTTAATTCAGCAAAATGTCCCAATGCACTATGCCATTTCTTTAATGAAATTGCCACTGAACATTTTACCTTTGGCTGCTAATCCCTCTTCCTTACAGGCTACCTCAGACAATATCGGACATATCTTAATAGGATACTCTTTTTCCCATATAAATGTATGTTTGCTTGTACCCTAGCAGACATATAACCTTTTCCACCAATTGTCACAGTTCTTTTGCATTCACCTTCTTCTTGGTAATATACACCTTTTCTGCCAAATCAAGCATTTTAAATAAAGGACCAATCGCAATCATTAAAGATCTTGACAATTTCATAGACCTTTGTGTAAGCCTTGACATGGGGCTCAGCTTATGAATGCTAGAAATGTTACTTCTAGTTCTGGCGTCAATGTAATCCTGATCACCAAAGGGGTTTTGGGATATTCTAATACAGTATTACATTGTTTGGTATGTCTCACTTTAGCTAAAATGTAATGTATTCCACCACATGTTATACAGATGGCTATTCTTGTGATGGTGGATGCTTAGTTAAAAAAGGATCAAACATTTCTTTATCCAAGGGATCAATTAATGTATTTCTATCCTTTGTTTCTGCATCGCCAGAACCTCTTTTCAGGAACAAAACCCATCTCCGGGCCTTAATCAATATAAGCACTCTGATGAGTTCTCACTTGTAGCGGAAAAATGTGTTCTCTTTTGTAACTTCTTCTAAAAGGTATCACAGATCAACCCTTCTTCTCACACTTCTTGCGTGCCATGGGTACAAACATGTCTCGACCCCTCACAAGACTCATTGTTTGAATTATCGTCCATTTCAAATGTTCTCTTTTTGATAATACTAACAACTTCCTTCAAATGTTTCTTTTACCTCTGGATAACTAAAATACATCCTCCCCTGATGATAAGAATCTTTCCTCCACTGTAACCTGACCAAAACTAACTCCACTCGTTACACTTCGGCAACTTCTTCCCTGAATTAGAATTAAAATCACACACTATCTTCTTGACAACAGCTTTAGTCACTGACTCCTCAATTTTCCTTTCCCATCCGCCTAAAATATTCTTTTCAGCCATTTTCTAATGTCACAGGACCACAGTAACTCCTCACTTTTTAAACATCTTTCTCTGCCCCCAGTGACTAATACACTCTACAAACTAACTGTCCATTACTACCCAATCATATAAAGTGGCAGTACTCAAAATGACCAATTAACGCATGATATGCATGATGCATACTCCACAGAACCATTTCACATCTCACAAGGTTTGCCTCTCACACTGAAGAAAGACAGTTTGTAGACAGGCACTGAAAGCTGTACACTCACTGCTGACTAACCGCATATGCTCCAACTACCTAACCTATGGTTCATCTCGAGACTTAGTGTGTCGCTCCTATAAACCTATATAGGATCTGTGCGTTTAGACAACATACACTGTAGGATTGGATTCAGATTGATTCTGGACATCCCTACCGAATATGTCAGCCTGTATACCAACTAGCTCACTGTGCCACTATAAACGCCTCTTACCAAGGACAGAAATGTTCTTGGCAAATATTGAACATGACAACCCTAATCTCTCAGAATCGTGGAAACAGTGTACTACTTTTTGCTCAGTCACTTGTGCTCACTGCGTCTCAGAGAGATACACAGAATAAACGGTGAGAAAGTTTTTCAATAAGCATTTATTGAACCAGCGTCATTCTAGTGTGAAATATGTGTGCTAAAGCAACCACTAGACAGTAACAGATATAAATGATTATAAGCACTAACAGAGTAAAAGGATGGTACATTTCTACCATCGTGCTAAAACAATGAATACAGGGAAGTTTATAAAATCATGACAGTAGTAAAATGCATACTCCTACAATGCGTCTCTAACTAAAGGTACCTAAGTGTACCTAGCATATATGTGGGTGTAAAGCCAAGAATCCCTCTGAGATAAAAAAAACCTTTACCTGAAGTGAGAAATTGTGGGACCCCCGTCTTGGTCTTGAGATGAAAACACCGCAAGGGATGTCAGACCACTGTGAGCTGGAGTATCTCACGTCAGTTTGTCGGCCTGGAAGTCCTTTTGTCCTCTGACTCTCTCAGAAAGATATGGTGTATATATACCCAAAGTAATATCCCCTGGGAATATACCTTGCTGTGTCATGTTGACCATGATGACAGAAGGAATGACCCTTATGCATAGTTATTATGCAGGAGATGGTAGGCCTGCTGTCCTGCTGTGATTCCAACAATCATCTTGCATAATGAATGAGGCTTAAGCATTTCTGAGAAAACCACATGTCATCTTTGGACATTACCGTAACTAGGTAAAAGGTCAGTAATATGAACTGTTATGTAGTGCAATGGTAGGGAAGAATATAGGTGAAGGGTTAGGTGACTACCTGAGCCTTTATTAGGGTACCTATATGGAACATAACACCCACTCCTCATATGACTGGACAACATACTAAAAATTCTAAGTACTACTAAAAAAGTGGTACGCAAGAATATTAAAAATAATACTTAAAAAATAAAAAATTCAAAAAATGATAAAAAGAAAATAGTGCATGCAATAAAAGTCTGTACTAAATAAGTTCACATGTATATGTAGTCTGACCAATGAGAGACTGAAAGCCATGCAGTGTAGACAAAGTGTCTTGTTTAAAATTTTAGCGTGGGCGCAAAATCCGTTCCACACGCAATTTCGCGATCTGCAAATCTCGCAAAATTGCCGAAAAGTTTGCAACTCCGCTTGCGGGCGGATTTGGGGCAGTTGAGTAGAGGTATCGCACAAACCGGTGGCGTCTTCTTGGATAAATATGAAGGGCAGGGTTCATTCTGGCATGATGCTCCTGTCACAAAAATTAAACATCAACAGGAAGCACTTACAGATATAAATAAAGCAGGTGCCCGAGTTGAAGCTCAAGTTCAGTAACGCATTCATCAGCCCAAAAACAATTGTGAGCTTTGTCGAGGCTTGGCAGGTGTGTTTTCTCCCCATATCTACCGTCGAAAATTAGCTGGGATCCTGGATAGAGGCCTTTGCATCCTTGACCTTCACGAGCGCAATCCCCTTGCAGTTCCTGTGACTAGGAGCTTCTTTCTCCTCATCTGCTGCTCTGATCGGTCTCTGACCTTTTATACACACAAGAGGCATGTGAACTCGCATAGAAGCCCTGCCCACTTGGCCCCGCCCACACACTAGCGGTGTGCACCTTCTTCCCGCCATTTACCGACTATGATGGACAGCTCACTCAAGGGACCACTGCGCCCTTCAGTGCGATGGCATAGTAACACACACATGGTCACTGGAGACAACTCTTCTGGCACTTTACGCAGCTGTAATGTAGGAAAAGCACCATACATTTACCCAATGAGGTAGCACTTACTGATTAGCCAGTAGAAAGTACTCCAGTTGAGTAGAGGTATCGCACAAAACAATGGCGTATTCTTGGTTAAATATTAAGGGCAGGTTTCATTCTGGCACAATGCTCCTGTCACAGAAACTAAACCTCAACAGGAAGCACTTACAGATATAAATTAAGCAGGTGCCCGAGTTGAAGCTCAAGTTCAGTAACGCATTCATCAGCCCCAAAACAATCGTGACCTTTGTCGAGGCTGGGCAGGAATGCTTTCTCCCCATATCTGCCGTCGAAAATTAGCTGTGATGCTGGATGGAGGCCTTTGCATCCCTGACTTTCACGAGCGCAATCCCTGTGCAGTTCCTGTGACCAGGGGCTTTTTTCTCCTTGTCTGCTGCTCTGATCGGTCTCTGACCTTTTATACGCACAAGAGGCATGTGAACTCACATAGAAGCCCTGCCTGTTTGGCCCTACCTACACACTAGCGGTGTGCACCGTCTTACCGCCATTTACCCACTGTGATGGACAGCTCACTCAAGGGACCCCTGCGCCCTTCGGCGCGATGGCATAGTAACACACACATGGTCACTGGAGACAACTCTTCTGGCACTTTACGCAGCTGTAGTGTAGGAAAAGCACTAAACATTTACCCAACGAGGTAGCACTTACTGATTAGCCAGTAGACAGTGGGAAACAGTCTATTTGTGCAAATCCGCGAGTTCGCAAATTTTTTCGCGAACTCGCAGATTGTTTTGCAATTTCGCGCGAATTTGTGGACCACAAATCCGCAAAATTCGCCCATACTTATAAAAATTCCAAATTTAGCTGTTTGTGACAAAGGTCGAATTTTCCCAGCACAGGATGAGGCAAATGTTTATGTGTCCTGGCTAGGAGAAGCAACATCAATGTTGCCTGCATTCGCGGACGTCGGTCCCTGCAACACCTCGCAGATCAGGTCAATCGATCACAGATGTTCCTCCTTATTCACCACAGTTGCTGCTGGGGATGTACAGGTGTCATCCGAGGCCTGAGTATTTGTTGAGGAGCCGGTATCCTTCCTGATAGGAGCTGAAGAATCCCGTGGTGGCTATAAGAATACAGACATCAACATTAGAATATGCTGAGGACACTGCAGAACATGGGCCGTTATCGGATCCAGTAAAGCATCAACATCCGGTGGGGCAATTGTTGGAAGTGTTAGACAGAGGTCCAACATGCATGCTTGTCCACAGAATAGGCATCGGAGGACAGGCAGAATACAGTTGATCCAGACTGGTCTAAATGACAAGAACCAAGACTCACTCAGTTCTCGAAGACGAGGTGCGCCCAGATGGATTACTATGAGATCACAGTATTGGTGGTCCAAGAGCGTGCGTTCCATCTCCTTGGTGACTGGGAAGTCCATTGCGTAGCAGAAGAAGGACAATAAGGATACCTGCTATTAGAAGCAGGATCAGCGGAAACCCTCTAAAAATGCTTCAGAATATGGAGTGTATAAAGTCGGGAACAACTCTGAGGACTGTCTGAAAGGTGCTTAACAGTCCAGAACCTGTGGTCTTAAATAGGAGGACAATTCCTGTTGTATCAGACATGTTAAAGATACGTTGTACCATTTCTGTGAAATGGAAAGGGCAGTTTGCTCGTATTAGTGCCTGTATCTCAGCCAAGGACTTTGCAACCTGGCGACCATAATTTTCTTGGGCGGAGGTTAAGGGCACGGTTTTCTGTAAAAGCATGGCTTTCCTTCAGCTCAGAGTATCAAACCGTATAAAGGAAACATTCAAAGAGGGCCATAACGGTGCCTCCCTGATTGTGTGGGTCGGTTAAACAATACTTGGTTACAGCAAGTAGCTCTGGAGCTTACAGTTACAAGATATGCGATGCCTGGGAGCATCCCACAATAACCTTGATCATTCAGCATCAAGTAATTCTCATTTGAAAGTAGCTCGATTACTTGAATAATCATGGCAGCTCAAAACCTTTCTAGTGACAGGATAAGTTAGCAACTGAACCATGACACGCCCCATGAAGCATGATATCCTGGCATATGAGAGCTCCACTTAAGGAATTCTCACAGTTGGTACAGCTAGGAAACCCTTCCATGTCCCCATTCCTACATCAAAATCTGTATGGTCATTAACAAGATTCCTTGATGAATTCCCTACCCATGGCTTCATATCTGCCTGCCTGTTGTTGTTCTGGGCAATATTGAAACTGGAAAGTAGTGGCTGGTATTTGTTTGTGGCCATGAATTAACCATTCTGTAGACGGTGACTGCCACAGTAAAAGTTACTTTGTCTAATTGTTCAATAGGCAGCATTGTTCTTTTTCGCCTCTTTGTGCCATTGGATCTGTTTTTCTGTTAGGTTATAGGCATAAAAGAGTGCCGTAAAGTTGATAAATTAACAATGCACATAACTAGCTCGCAAAGATTGCAGCGTCCAGCTTTATAGCATAACATAATAGAACGTAATTTTGATTGTCAGAGTTGGAGTATGGACAAGTCCTGTTCTAGTATACCTATAACAGAAGATACAATTTGGCCAGTGAATAAATTCTGGATGTTAATGTAGTCAGGCCGTTGTCAACTACTACTAATGCCTTATCTAGCTAAACATATCTATTTTATTAAGTTTCTCTGCAGCTTCTTGTTGAGAGATTTTCTAGACTTCATTAAAGACAGCATAATGGAAACAATTCTGACATGGCTTTTGGGGACCTAGTAAAAAATCCATTAGATCCACCTCACGTGAAATGTGAGGATAAGTGCTGTTCCACCAGGGACAGTGTTGAGGTTTTTAGCAAATCGAGGCACAACTTCCCAACAATGTAGGATGTCACTACCCCCGGATGTTCTCTTTTTACATAACGTGGATGTGGCCTATGGATACTAAACCCTTCAGTGGTCCCCTTTAATCTTGATTGACATCTGTTTGTCTCTGTGGGCCAAACTAACCATCCCTTCCAATTTGGGACTGAAGTATTGTACTGCATGATGTCATCTATTGTATCCCCTCCACTTGATGTAAAATTGATGTGTGAAGGTGTGGGAAACCGTGTTGTGTTCAAATCCTTATTCTTGGCTAGTCCAAGAAAGGAAGTCTGTTGCACAGTTTCATTCAGAAATATCATCTGTTGCGGAAGGAGACATTCTTTAAATAGTGCTTCTGTTCCCTGAACTTGCCATTCTTTAGAATCCTAGACTGATTACATGTCTATAGTGTTCTTTCAGAAGTCGAAACCCTGTTCAGACAGTTGGGCAATAAAGGATGCAAAATAAATCTGTTTGGTGTTAGTTAGCATATTTTTCTGTGCAGGTGTAGGTGTAACCTTATAGTAAAATGAGGTCGGGTCAGAAGTGTTAAACCCTGAAAAATATGAAGATTTCTGTGTAAACGTTTTCAAACTACCTTTTGGCAGTGTCAGGCAATTTTCCCATTGGTGGTATGTGAACACATTACGTGAGATACTGAATTTGTGTAAAAAGTGATTACCATAATGATGGTAACAGTACATACTATCAAAGTCAGAAGTGTCATTTTTTGAAAAGGCAGCAGAATTTTCTAACTCAGACAACATATTATTATTGCATGTTTCGAAATTCCAATCATTAGAACATTTACTGGAGGTAATTATATAATTTAGAGAAATTTTAAATAAATGTGGAATCTTCAAAAGGTCAGTGGGGCCAAATACATCATAATCAATTTTGTCCCAGACAATACCATAATGAATTTGATCGGCTGTAATGTTCACAGAAATCAAGTCTCTTTGTTCACAATGAGATGATGTATGAGGCTTCAGGCAAGTTCACATTAGATACTGCAGAGTGTTCTGAGAGATATTTTCCATTTATCAGTAAGCAAAAAACATTTACCAGGCCAACCCAGAACAGAAAAAGCAATATTGCAGATGTTATCAAGAGCTGGAGCAAAGGTGATACCAAGTAAGTCTTTTTTGGAAAAGTGTAAAATCACGCATTTGTTGCTTATGGGAAACTGGAGCTGGCGTCGTCTCTGGTTCACTGGGATTAAGAGAGAAGGTATCAAAATCAATGAAATAGCCAGATGCAGTTCGATCAGTCTTTGGAAGCTCTGCAGGTTGTGTTGAACCAACAGGTGTCTCTTGTTGAGGCATATTCATCTAAACATCGGTGTTTGACCGACTAGATCTTTGTCTTTCATCATTATCCTGAAGTTCTGTTTCCAGAGGAATGAGTTCCATTTCATTGTTGGAAATTCCATCATTCCAAAGTGGTGATTCTTTGAATGTTATGAGTCTTTCTGTCTGTACTTCCTAAATGGTAGCGAGAAGAGAGCTTTGGTTACCAACGAGCCCATGAGGCCTAATATTCAGTATCAGCCACATAGTGTGATTTGATCACATCAATTGATACAAAACTCTTTCCTTTTTGAAGCAAAGGGCAGAATAATTACTGTTCTTGTTCCTTGAACAGCCAGGATGGGGACAGGCTTTCTGTATGTTTGCCCAAGTTCTTTTTGTCCTTGATCTTTTCTCTGAACAGATCCCGACCTTTGGGATCCAGACAGGTCTTGCTGTGACCCATTTGACTTCCCCAGTGGCAGTGCGCTTGACCTGCATTTTGCTTAGTAGTGCTCAGGATTCATTTAGATCCTGTAAAACAGCCAAAGGTTTCACAATGGAGATCAGGTACCCACATTCTCATCCCAAATAGGACCTCATAGGGAGTGACTCCCCCTATAGAACGTTTTGGCATATTGGTGAGGGCACACTGTCCCCCTATATACATGATTGACCCAACTACCACACAAACCTAATACTCTTGCTGTTAAAGACTGCTTTAAGTCCCGGTTTTTCCTCTCCATGACCGAATTTCCCTCTGGATGGTATGGAGAGAAGTACCGCAATGTTCCACCCAAACCTTCTATGGTTTCCCTGTAAGCCGGAAGGCTAAATGCGGCGCCAAAGTCAGAATGTAATGTGCCAACTGTGTATGTCCCTATAAAGACTTGCAAGTCTTTTATAACAGCTCAAGCTTCAGCCGAGCGCTGAGGCCATACCCATAGGAATCTCGAGCATGAATCCACTGCCACCAAGATATACTTGTAAGCCCCATTCAAATGTAGGGGGCCCTAGTGGTCCAGATAGACACACGCTAGTGGTCTATCGGGTATTTGTACAGGCGTCTGCGCTGGTTGCACCACTGTAGACCCTTCATCTGCTGACAGATATCACATTTTAAACCAAAAATCTTTGTCTGCTTTGTTAAACTAGGCCACCAATAGTGCTGTTTCAATAAGGAAATGAATACCTGCATGTGCAGAACCTAGACCCTCATGTGCAGCTAGTATTAAACCTGACTCCTGGAATTTGAGTATACAGAATGGTATTTTGCATCTAACTTGTGGGAGTATTTGAGTTGTAAACCTTTTGGTAAGGTTGTGCTGTTTTTGCGTGAAGCAATGACAGCTACCATAATCTGTCTATCTATTCTCATTTTTGAACGAGTAATTACACTTATGGAAGCAGTACGTACTGCCTCCATCACTGCTTCATCAGCCAATGATTTCCTTTCCACCTGAATGCAAGGATGACTCAGCGTGTGTATCACGTAATTGCCTGGTAGTTCATTTTTCAACTCAGCTCCCTGTTCCCATAGCATTTTATGCTTAATTGTGCCACCTTTTGAGTCTTTAAACCCAATCTGACCCCAGTAGTGAAGATATTCGCTGCTGACTGGAAACAGTAAAAATAATTGCTCACTATTAGTGTGGGGAATTCCTGATCCATATTTATTAGTGCCAGCAATAGGGCTTTTGGTTCTGCCAGCTGAGCCGTGCAGTCCCCTAGAGACTGTGTCTTCGTATCGCTGGGATGGAACTTGCCTTCCTGCATACGACCTTTTACAATTGCACAAGCCGCGCTGTATAGCTGTTTTCTTCCTATGGCTGACTGAGCAGATATGTCAGTGTAAATAATGTCTTCATACTGATCTAGAGACATTATTTCATTTGGGAAAGGATTCTCTTGTTCATATTGCAGAAATGCTTGTGTCTTTAACCTTGGATCATATATGCATTCTACATCCATTGCAGTGAGAGCATTAGCCCATTGTATCCATCTTGGATGTAAGGCTTTGACATTAGGAATGTTTACCTTTGTAGCAGCCTGTAAGGCTGGTACTGGAGTTACGACAATTATTTGTTTCCCCTGAGGCAGTGCTCTTTTTTCTTACTACAGTGGTCTGAACTGTTGTCAGTGTTTTTTTCTGTAGACGGAAAGCGCATTTCAGCGTTTGTGTACAAATGTGATTGTATACTATGGGTACTGTTTTACCTTCATTGAAGGTTAGGTAAGTGTACCCAGATTGATCCACTACAATGCTGATTACTAGATTGAGTACGCATGTCTGCAAGTGTTTTGAAGCTATCATGTCATCTTGTAGGGAACAAAGGATATATGTGTGTTCCTGCGTTCAATGCCTAACTAAAACGGCAGATCTAAGTAAGTTGTAGAAAGGTTTTACTCTTTCAGCATAATCCAAAATGTATGTTCTGCCAAAATTAAAAAAATTCCAATATGGATTGTAAGTTCTTCAAAGATTTAGGAGGGTAGAGCAGCGCCAGTTTTCCAGAAAGTTAGCTGCCAGGAAGTTTCCTTCACTTGATAGCTCGTATCCCAAAAATTGGACATTGAGGTGGGATATGATTGTGTCTCCTTTCGGAGTTCTCCTGCTGAGGAGACCCACTCCAAGATAGAGATCTATTTTCTATTTTTTTTTATTGTTATTATCCCATTTCTTCTTAGAAGAATCAGGGGCTTGCTTGGTGTTATCCTTCTCAGGACCACCAATCAGTTGAGGTTTTGTTGCTCTAGCCCTCAAACTATCTCTCCCTATTTCAGGATAGGTGTCAGTGATAATTTTAGGTAAGTCACGTTCCTGTTGTAAAGGAGTAAAATTCCTCAGGCGTTGGCATATTGCCACTGCTGCTGTATCCCCTTTTATATTTGCTGATATTATGGCTGATACTTTGGCAACATCACATAATAATTGTATCCCCAAGTTCAGAGCAGGTTCTGCTACATACTCAGTCTGTATTTGTCTTAATACTTCTGCAATTACTGCTAATGAAGGGATACCATGAGTTCTGGTATATGTAGCTGGGAAAATTGTACCCCACGTGGTACAATCCTCTATCTGGGGAGCTATCCCCCTTGGCAAGTACATTGTTAGCATTCTATGATTTTCTTGAGGGCTTGTGTGTGGAAATACTGCCTCTAGCTGTGTTATTTTCTGAGCTATCCAGAATGGAATTTGTTCCCATTTAGTGGGCATTCTACCCATAACTGCATATAATGTTTGTGGTGTAATTTTAGTTGTTGAATTCTGAATTTGACTTGTTTGTGTCGCTCTTGTCGGCTGAAGTGTGAGTGTTCTTATCACAAAGTTGTAAAGTTTTATTTCTTTGTGAAGTGGACGTAAGTCTAATACTGACATTGTGTCAATGTCTGGATTCAGTGTGTAAGCTGCAAGTACAGGTCAAGTGGCACATCTTTTCAGAGAGGACCTAGTCTTACTTTGTTTCTTGTATGGGGAGGGCACCTTTAAACCAGTTTATATGCTCCAGCTAGGTAAGTGGAATTTCAATGCCCTCCTACTGACTTTATTCCTCTGGTGTTTCATCTTCAGTGTAAGAATGAAATGTATTTGATTGTGCATCTGCTTGTGGGAATTTAACCCATGAATCAAATACCTCTGTTCTATATGACTCATGAGCCTCAATCACGAGGGTTACTTTCCCACCCTTAACTGTGACTCTGTAGTCTGTTAGCTTTTGAGTAAGGGCATTTCTGACATTTCTGAGATTTTCTGAAATTTTTATTTCCCCTTCTTCTTCCTGTACTAAAACGCACTGTGCTGGTACAGCGTTGTCTTCTGTCATTGTTGAAAAATAATTGTGTGTGTGTGTTTGAGCTTGTTCAAGGAAGAGTTTCAAGGAAACTGAGATAAGGTTTTATGCACAATAGAAACTGTTTGTCCTTTAAGCTTGATAAACCTACAGCCAAGAAATAGGATTTTCCGCCTACTCAGCTGTGGCGGATAATACCCTTCCCACTGAAGACTTCACTGGGAAAATGTAAGTAGGGGTCTCTGAGAATAGCATGACTGTACTACTCAGATGTTAAATAAGTACCAAACCAACGTCGCCGGAGCCATGTCGTGTAGTTCCTATAAACCGATGTAGGATCTTCTCATTTAGACAACATATACTGAAGGATTGGAGCCAGACTGATTCTGGACACCCCTACCAAATATGCCAGGCAATATACCAGCTAGCTAACAGTGACACTAGAAACATTTCTTACCATGGAGAGAATAGTTCTTGGCAACTATCGAACATGACAACCCTGATCCCTCAGGATTGTGGAAACAGAGTACTACTTTTTGCTCAGTCACTCGTGCTCACTTCGTCTCAGAGAGATGCACAGAATAAATGGTGGGGTCGTTTTTCAATAAACAATGTGCATAAAGAAAGCAGTTGCACACCTTGCTTGTGAATTTTCTCAGGATTAATTTTTTGAGTCCTTTTTTGCGTGCTGACTGGGACTGTGTCTCGCCTCCGAACACGTACAAAAATTAAAGCAAGAATTGCAGCTACACGTTGCTACAAACCAGTCGCACAGCTTCCGCAAGAATACGTTACAAACTTTTCAAGTTCAAGTTCATTTTATTCCATAGTTTTCATATTTCATCCAGCTTGACTTGCTTATACACGATAAAACTGTCCAAACGCCCCTTTGTTTCACATAAGGTAGTTGTGCCAATCCAGGCCTCGTACCACGTAACGTTGGAACATTAATTCATGTGTTACAGCTATTAATCTTAGTCCCAATGCATTTCGGGCATTTATTTTGCCATTTCGTCAGGGGAAGCTGTTAAAAAATTAAAATGAAAACCCATGTTATTCTTTCATGCTGACTTAATGAAATGTTTTTACACATATGCATATTTAAACAATAACTTTGCGTTAATGTTATAACAGTCGTTTTTCAATAAGCATTTATTGAACCAGCGTCATTCTAGTGTAAAATAGGTGTGCTGAAACAACCACTAAACAGTAACAGATATAAATGATTGAAAGCACTAATAGAGTAAAAGGATGTTAGATTTCTACCTTCGTGTAAAAACAATGAATATAGGCAAGTATGTAAAATACATGACAGTAGTAAAGTGCGTACTTCTACGATGCGTCCCTAACTCGATGTGCTTAATTGTACCTAGTCAAACAAAATGGTCTCTGTTTCCAGATACCTAAGAGCCTTGCTCAAAAGCGCAGTCAGCACACACTGGGGTTGACTGTGAGAAATATGTTAATGTGTATAAAAAAGGAAGGATTGCTCCTTTTTTAGGTGTCCCCTCACTCACCGGGGTTGCCCCACGGTGACATGCTTCATCATTGGGGCCATCCCAGTCCTCTACGGGCTGGGGCGTGCTACGACTTGCGAAGTTACGTAGGAGCACTTTTAAGGACTATGTGTGGTGCATGTGTAATTGTGGGGAGTGGACTATGTGATGTAGGTTAAAAATACCTGCCCAGTAGGTTTTCAATAAACTTTATTCTGGCCTCTAGGTGGTAATATTAAAAACGGGGTAGGGAGATAGGCTATCCTAAACTTAATGTGTCCAGATGTACCTATCAACTCCTATAGTCGACATGTTTCGTGCATACCCCAAGCACTTCTTCGGGACCACACAGGGACCAGCCCTGTGTTCGCCACTCCTTAACTCTTCAATGAGATTTTATAGAAATTAACTTTCAACTGCAGCAAACTCTATTAAGTGCATGCAACAATACCTACGTATTTTGTTCCAAAAAACACGTGGTTCTTTTCAAGAGACCTAACTGGGCCCCATGGAGTCGGAGGGGTATCGATATCCTAGCAACTTTGTGCACCGGATACCTCCTGTATTTAGGCACCTACTTGTGTCCCTCCGGTCCTAGCATATTTGTGTGTGTGTACAGCCAAGAATCCCTCTGGGATAAAGTCAACCCCTTTACCTCAAGTGTGAGACTGTGGGACCCCATCTTGGTCTCGAGATGGACACCCTGCAAGGGATGTCAGACCACTGCGAGCTGGAGTATCTGCATAGAGGGGCCTCAGCGTCTCACGCCAGCGTGTTGGCCTGGAAGTCCTTTTCCCCTCCGCTTCTCTCAGCAAGATATGGTGTATATATTTCCAAAGTGGTACCTCCTGGGGATATACCTTGCTGTGTCATGTCGGACTAGGAGGACAGAAGGAATGACCCTTATACATGGTTATTATTCAGGAGATGGTAGGCCTGCTGACCTCATGTGATTCCAAGAATCCCCATGCATAATGAATGAGTCTTAAGCTTTTCGGAGAAAACCCAATGTAATCTTTGGACATTACCATAACTAGGTAAAAGGTCAGTAATATGAACTCTTATGTAGTGCAATGGTAGGGAAGAATATAGGTGACAGGTTAGGTGTCTACCTGAGCCTATATTAGGGTATCTATGTGGAACATAACAACTTATGAGCTAATAGAACCCATTGCACCTTAAGATATACTTTGTAAACACCATTACCTAAAAAATATAGCAAACAGTAAGATCCCTGTGACAGGCTTCTGAATAAAACATTTTTTTAGCAATCCACTACTTAATGAGTAATCCAAAATTATGAATTTTAAGCTCCACAAAAACAGATCAACTTGACTTTCCCACAGCCCCAACGACAGTGCCTTTACATCAATCAATACATACGTTAACAATATGGCACTAATAAATCAACATAGAGCTTACATCTCCTCTACTTAGAGTAACTCTCAGAGATTACTCATCTTTGTGAGGAGTAGCACAAAAAAGAAAAAAGATATCTACTCATTCTTGATTGTTATTGATTAGTAGAATGTTTAGGAGTTCAACATACTTTCATTTGTTACTGCTGTGAGTGTGGACATAAAAAAGATTTTTGTAATGTTAGCCTCTGAGCTTGACCATAAAACTTAGAGGCAACAGGATCTAACTGGTGGGATAGGTTTTGTGTTAAAAGTAAAAAGAAAAAGAAAGAAGTGGGGTATCAGGCAACTACTATGATTCCTCCCTCGTTACCTTCTATTAGTCAAGTCAAGTCAAAGCAGACAAATATTTTCTAATTTTAATTGCCCTTTGTATAAAAGAAAATACAGAATATGCAATTTTTACATTTTTCTAATTTACATTAGTTAACATGTGTCAACCCCTAGTTGCATATCCAGGCTTTCTGCAGGACCTAAAAGACTCTCCCACAAGATATCTTCTATAAGTTATTCATAGTGGTATTAAGATAAGAACTTTGTGACCTATTGTAATCATTGGGTATCCTCACTGTTTGAAAACAACATCACCCCACAAGTGAAAAAACAGCACTGCAAATGGTGGCACTAATGCCTACCTAACGTCTAGTATGACATTACTACAAGTGACTAGGTGACAGAACATCTGAGCTTATACTGTGCAATACTATGCAGGTCCTACAGAAACAAAGGGGCCCATTAGGATGGTGGGCGGATTGCCTGTGGCGAGCGCATCCTAATACCCCCCACGGGACCCCCACCCTTATGGCGGGCAGTCCTAATCCCCGGGAGGATGGCGCCCGCCAATACAATGAGGGCCAAAGAGTTGCATGTTTTCATGTTTTGAGGTGCAACTATCTCTGATGATGTCATTAGAAGATAGCATGGAGTGGGTGTAGCAATATTATACATAGATGTTTTAATCAGCGACGGCTCGTGGAGGGAGTTACGGTGGGGCAGGAGGGTGGGGAGGGGGAGGGGCAGGGTGGAGGTTGCTAAAAACCGGCATATGGATAATTGCAGGTAAGTAAACAATTTAATTAATAAAACGAATTTCGTAGTGCGCCTTGCAACGCAAAATGCAATGCAGTGCGAGCTACGAAATTCGTTTTATTAATTAAATTGTTTACTTACCTGCAATTATCCATATGCCGGTTTTTAGCAACCTCCGCCCTGCCCCTCCCCCTCCCCGCCCTCCTGCCCCACCGTAACTCCCTCCACGAGCCGTCGCTGGTTTTAATGAATTTTTGAGATTTGATAGAATCGAATGGCCATAAATATTTCACATAAAACAAATGTGCATTGTCATAGCTCACACAACCTTATTGTGTCACATCAAACATTGCTCTTATGCATCCTTAAACAGGCATATTGCGCCCCACATTTAATGTGAATGATTGAGAGTCAAGTGGCTATTATCATGCCTTATTAAGTCCCACAAAAGCATAAACTCGAAATAATAACAAATATCCATTTCTTTTTACATATTTGGGTGTAAACCAATCATAAGGATGTCGTAATTGTGTGATCATCTGCGTTCAAGTTTTTTTGTAGCCACCTAATAAATTGCTTAAAGCCAGGTGGGTTTTAGGAGAGAATATCTAGATTAAAATATCAGAAAATAAATATATATATATCGGAAAAATATTGTGATTCCAAAATATTGTCGTAACAAATATTATTCTTAAGGAAATGTTTTTTGGGGAAAATAATATTGTTTCCAGAATATCAAGAATATTGTTTTAATATCCTTTTCAGTAAATAAAGTTGCAAAAAATATCCTTTTTTTATTATTAATATTTGTTTTATCAAACAAATTCATTGTAGACGTTAGTATTGTTGGTATAACATGCATTCATTTGATAATTTATAGATGGTAATTTTAAGTCATTTAGTATTAGTTGTTAAATATTGTTAGGATTTTATAATTTTGTAGTGGGATGTTGGGTTTGCAGGAGGGTAGAGTGGGTGTTATTCTAACTGTAAATATTTTTAATTTAATGTTAATTTATTTTTTTGTTATTTAATATTTATTTGATTATTAATAATCTACATGGTTAAAGTGCTATATTATATTTTGCACTTAAAATTGAAAAAGAAATGAGTGTTTTTTCTTTATTATTAGTATTAGTAACTTATATTTTAGTAGAATGTTGTTGGGTTTGTAGGAGTGTAAAATGAGGAGATGATTAAGGTATAAATAATTTAAATTATTGTTAAGTAGTTGCTGATTGTTAATTAATATTTAAATAAGTGCTAATTATGTAAATAGTTTAATACTGATTTAAGGTATATTTTAGTTGTGGTTGCTGGGTATGAAGGAGAATTGGGTGGGACATTCAATAAATATAAATGTATATTAATTTACCTTTAATGCAATATTGTAAAATTGAATACTATTTGATTATAGGGTTATCACTTATGTAGATTACTTAATTTATAATTATTATGTAATTGTTGTTCTGTTTTATTTCTTTTAATGTGTATTAATTGTTATATGTGTATTACATATGTATGTATTAATGCTGTATGTTTTAGATATGTATGTTGAGTAGAAAATAAATATATATATTTTTATATTAACTGATATTCATATGTAATTTATTATGTCTCAATTAATTATATATTTTTGTACATACTATTTTAAAAAATAATTCAAATAATGTTGTGCTTGTGACATTTTATTTGTGTAATGGTATTTGTTACTTAAGCTTTATTTGTTCTTTTTTAGGTATTACTTAAAATTAAATATATACCTAATGAATTATTGAATAATTTGTTTTGAAAGGGAGGTTGATGTTATTATTTATCTTTTTATTTTTTCTTTATTTCTTTATTAATTTATTAATTTACATGAGCCGCTCTCAGTGCATACAAGTTAGCAGCCACGGCTGCCAGTGAGATCTCTCCCTTACGTGTGGCAGGATTGCTTTCTAGGATCTAAAAATGGTGGAGGATTTTACCAGGGGATGGGCAGCCTCAGTGGAACTAATATTCAAGCCTCAGGGAGAAAGTAGAATTAACGGTACATCCAAGGATCGGAATGTCTCTTAGATTATCAAACAAAAAGTCAGCGTACTGGATAAACTGCGCAAGAAGGAGGTCAGTTGTTGTTGGGAAGGGCCTTCTTTACAGAAATGCTTGAAAGTCTATTCCACACAGATTATACATGTTCAACATTCCCACATTGTCTAATCCAAATTCCCAACTTTTGGATGAATGGGCAAAAAATTCCCAAGACCTGCTCCTGGAAATGCTGAAGATTTTAATTAAATATGCGTGGGAAGTACATAAATCATTAACTGATCAGATCAATAAACTTTTACTTTAGATCAAAGCTGAACTAGACCAGAAATGGGTGGCCAGCACTCCCAAGGTGAACGAGGATCACATCCTACAGAAATACTAGAAAGTCAATCAAATTCCACACAGATTTTAAATTTTCATAATTCCAACACTGGCTTATCCAAACCCCCAACATGTGGATGAATAGGCGGAAAATTCCAAGACCTGCTCACAGGGAATGCTGAAGATTTTAATTAAATATGCATGGAAAGAACATAAATTATTAACTGAGCAGATCAATAAACATTTACTTGAGATCAAAGCTGAACCAGACCAGAAATGGGTGCCAGCACCCTCAAGGTGATAGAGCAGCACATCCAGACATGTGAAAAAGAGAGCATTCAACACACAGAGAGACAAAAACGACTACGAATCAGGACACATTTTGACCCATGCACTTAAATTTGACAATGCTTGAAGCCAATTGGCAAAGGACAACATTCTACAATTAATGGATCGAAGAATAGGAGACACAACAACCAGCATGAGTTCAGGCTTAGATTCAAGTGAGGAATCAACCCCAGTATCTAGCAATAAGATATATTTTTCCAAGGAGTATCATCTCCTCCAAAACATCAATGAACAGTCATATCGAAATACACAAAAGGGCTGAGGCAAAAGAAATAAACCAAGAAACAAGCATAGGAAGAAACAATGACAATACCATAGGAATATAGGGGCGAGGACAGAAGAAACCATGATAGATGGTGAGGAGATGCTGCAACTACGTACAGTAATCAACTTCTTAAACCGAGAACCAACGGATATTGAGGGGGAGGTTTTGAAGTTGGCACTACCTCTTTTTTTAAGTGCACCCGATGATTAAATTCAGTTAAAGATAGACTTGTTCAAATTTGCACGCAAACTAAAACTACACAAAATTTGCACACCCAAGGAAACTATGGCACAACAAGAAAGAGCTGTGACACTACACACTTGTCCATTTGGTGATTGATGACATTGAGGTGCTGCATGCCCTTATGATTTAAGCAACTCCACAGGTACTGCCACTAACATGAACACATGATCTATTTGGCCCCACATTAGGGGTTGATTTATAGAAAAAATATGGCATTGCCAAAGATGTATCTATTGAGACCAAGTTGAAACAACCATCCAAATATGTACCCAAACACCAAGGGACAATATAGATGAATTTTGTGATTTAGTATCAGATGATTTGTCACTACTTTGCAGGGATTTACCGAAATCTTGCAATTTGAACAAAGGACAATGGGAGACTATTGAAGGTTTACAAAAGGATGAGAGTATCATTATTAAATCTTCTGATAAAGGAAGTAATGTCATGGTGATGTTCAGAGCACATTATGTGAAAGAGGTATTAAAAAAGGAAAAAATATGAAAGATATTTGTCGAGATTGAAATGGCATAAAATGTGAATTTACAACAAAGATATTTTGAGCAGTTGAAGGAATGGTATGATGGCCAGCTAATGACTTGAATGAAATGCAGATTTTAAATATGACACACCTGTTTAGTCTACACTGTACTTGCTTCCCAAACTTCACAAAAGTACCACTTACTCCCCTGGATGACTGATAGTCTCCTCTAAAAACTGTGTGTTGTAAAACACCTCCATGCTTGTTGATCACTTTCTTTTCCCTTTCATATGAGATTTAAAATCTTACGTAAGGGATACTAAACATTTCATAGCCAAGATACAAAATTTGAATTGGGAGGACTCTTTCATCATGATGTGCTTTGATGTGGTGATCTTGTACAGAGGTGTACAGTACAGGGATGGCCTAGAGTCATATAAATATTTCTTACGTGCCTGGGCATATATTTCTTAGCAAATACACACACATGCTATTACAAATGATTAACAAATGTCTTTCTGAGAATATCTTCACTTTTCACAATGTATTGTACAAACAAGTCCAAAGTATGGCTATGGGTACTTACTTCACCTCCGGCTTTGCCAATTTGGTTGTTGGTTGGTGGGAAGACCAGGTGCTCTGAGAATCCAAGATGTCAAAGTGGACAGATCGGATAGTTTATCTGGCTACAATACATGTATGATTTATTTTTGTATTTGAAATGGTCAGGAAAATGGATTGAATCAATTTGTTACAGCCTTAAATTTGAACAATTCGAACCTGAGATTTACTATGAACTTTAGTAAGGAGACATTTCATTTTTAGATCTCATATTGACAGTGAAAAATAATATTTTTGAGACTAATCTAATCAGAAAAAACCCTGCAGCTAATTCAATGCAGTAACCACCAACCAAATTCCAAGTGGATTATTCCCTACAGAGAATTCCTCAGGGTGAAATGAAATTGCAGCTATGAAGGTAGTTACAGACAGACCCGAGATCTGATGATCAATCGATTTAAAGCAAGGGGGTACTCTGATAAAATGTGATGTATGACTGGTGATAGAGTAGACAGGGTTGGCAGAGATGAGGTTTCATTCAGGCCCAAGTCTCAGAAAAAGGTCAGCAAATAGGTCCCCAGCTGTTTCATCACTAAATTCTCTCAAGAAGGACAAAGACTTAGAAGTTTATTACAGAAGAGGTGGGACTTCTTGCCACAGGACCCCATTTTGAAGACTAAAATTGGCACACATCCTTCCATTACTTAGCAGAGAAACACATCCCTTAAGGATATGTTGGTACATAGTTTTCTCAGACCCAAACATATGACTTTTCTGCAACAAAGTAGAAAGCTCAAAATCTGCGTCCTTGTAAGGCTTGAAAATATAGCAGCAATTCAACAAGAGACAATGTTAGCACGCACACACAGGAAGTTGAGAATATCCCAAAACTTCACATGCAAGAACAATCATCTGGTTTATGTGATAGGTTCCCTTGAGGGAAGTGGTACATTTATTACACTAGTTTTCCCATTAAAAAATGCATACTAAAACACTGGGGTGTAATAACGAACAATTATACCAGTTACAGTACAGCAATACACTTCAATGAGGCCCATTCTGGGGGTTGGAAACAGGACCAGTATTTTGGCATTGACACAATACTAAAAACACCCAAGGGGAGGCAGCATATTGGTATCCAGCAGAAGATTAGAATTCCACCCAATTTTGGAAGCAGGAAGTATGGCCCTCATGAACATTGATGAGGAGTTATTTGTCAATTTATGAGAAAGACAATTTTGGTGAGGGATGTGTTCCGCCAAGCCTGCTTTCCAGAATAAATAGTGAATCATGTTACTGTGACCTTTCCAAATTGAAGACTGTTGATGTGTGTTGGTGGTGTGTCTGTAGCATCACGGTGTCCATTATAATTTCCAATCACTGACTTTCAGGTGGCTCACCATAAATGTTTAAACTGCTTGATGTGATTGGTTGACCATTTTATCGTGGTGAAGGCCATAAGCTCATTATGGACTGACCATTGACTACTGGAAGCCATTTATTTTATTAGTATAAGCGTTTGTTTTAATCTAAAGAATAAAAATACATTGTATATTTTGGGAACATGATCCATGATTGTGGAGCAACTATTACAATCATGAAAGTTAGCATTGGCTACTTCAGATTTATATGTAATAAGTGTGAGAATATGTAGTTACCTTGCGAACAATGTTTTTACGTCAGCATAAGTAATACTATGTATTTTTGAAAGAGGTTTAGAATTTTGCCATTTTCATTGTTCTCTCAAATCATGCATTCACTACAGTTTTGCAATTAATCATAGGCTGCATTTTTAAATTTGAAAAGCATGTCAATATTATGAACAGCGCTGGTTTGAGCACATTGTCAACTCATGTTAAAAAGTTATGAGAAATCCTTCTGAGGTAATAGAAGGATTATCAATGAAACTGGAAAAGAGTGAGGCAAAGTTTTATCTACCCGTAATCAACATTTGTGATTTAGTACAATTAGGATTGATTCAAAATGTTGGTGATACATCACATAAGGCATTGTTCGCAAAACAAAAACCTCAAAATTTTGAGGTTTCAATGTTGAGCACTTTTATTTGGAATGGTTTGTGTCTGTTTCCTGAAATAAGGTGTTACAAACAGTCTGTCTTCATTGTTTACCAGCACAGTAGTAACGTCAGAAAACCCGACTAGAATGAAGTACAAGTCGAGTATAGGTTGAAACACTTTAGGTTTCTGTTCAGCCTCTGTGATAAAATCACATTAGACTGATTCTCCTGGTGTGTTTCGTGGTTCCATTCAAACAATCAAGGATTACGGGTGGAGAGGTGTGTGTGTGTTTATATAAAAATAATTCTGTGTACTCACGTTTCATGAATTTTTCTATTAACTGTTCAAAACGTTCTATTAAATTAAAAGGACAGTTCACTAGACTGGAGTAGGAATAGGAATAGTAATAACATGTTTTAAGAAATGACTGTCAGCTTGGCAGTCATTTCATGATTTGGCTGCCAGACATGCAGTCTCATGATGGACTAAATTACTCCTTCACCCTGACTGCAATATCCTTTTCCACCAAAATATAAATTGGCACCTTAGTCTCAAAATAGGAAGTCCAAAATTTTCAACCGGACCAGAAACAGCCTCTAGCTAATGAGGGCATCATAAGAGCGGATAGGTATTGGATGAGGCCCCCTTGAAGCAGTTGGTTTTGGCAGAAAAAAGCCCCAAAAGGAGAAATTCGAATTTCACACCCAGGGAAGTCCTCTGAGGGCTTCCTCTTGTCAAGATTTCTATGTTTGAATTTAGAACTGTTTTTGGAGCTCCGAATCCTTGAGCAGGGTATGTATGCAGACTGTTGCCAAAGAGGGCTCCACTTGAGCCTAAAGTAACTGCACCTTGCCTGGATTGGCTTGGCAGGTTGGTATCGGTCCCCCACAGCTCTTTTTCTATATACCCAGTTTTCAGGGGTGGTAGGAGAAATCCAGCATAGACACTGCCAAGGGTTCCAGGACCTCAGAAGTAGCACTTCGGAGTCAGGGCTCACTCCAGCAGAGGCTGTCCAGATGGAACTGGTCAGGTGGGTATTTGCAGGAAAATGCCTCTTGTAGCTTGCTGTGTCCCTGTTGCTTGTATAGGAGGTAATGATTATGACCCTTTAAGTACATGTCTTTGACCTGGATACAGGAGGGGCATGACTATTCCTTCATGGTTCCTCTCAGGTCTCAGACAGTAGTTTCAGTCCCATTCTGATCTTCCTCTGGTTCGGTAGAGATCTGAAGAGGGTGCCTGGGACCGCCAAATTTATGTCTGACACTAGCTTGTGGATGGGGTTGTCTTCTGGTCCCTCCCTAACCAATGGAGTATACGTTGTTAGGGGTAAATCTGCTCACTTGTGCAGCAATTGCTGTTTGCCCTACTGCAAACAATTCCATAGTCCTCCTCACTCCTAAAATTCAAAATGGTGAAACTCTTCTCATCTTATGCAGAGCCTTTGTGCATAGCCAAAGATTTGGCTAGGGTAATGGGCAGCATCTCATCTGTGGTCACTCCAAACCAGCTCTGGGGGCCAGATCACTTTCCACTGGGGTTGGTGACTGCTTCAACCAGATGTCATCTGATATCTGCCTGTGACAGGGAAGACCCTTTAGAAGTAAATTAAGTTCCTGGGCACAGCCCTACTGGTCATCTGCCAAAGGAACAAAACACATCCCCACACCTGTACAGTTGTTGCTACTCTAAGACCTTAGTCTCAAAATAGGGAGTCCAACATTTTTAACCGGACCAGAAAACAGCCTCTAGCTAATGAGGGCATCATAAGATCGGATAGGTATTGGATGAGGCCCCCGTGAAGCAGTCGGTTTTGACAGAAAAAAGCCCCAAAAGGAGAAATTAGAATTTCACACCAAGGGAAGTACTCTGAGGGCTTCCTCTTGTCAAGATTTCTATGTTTGAATTTAGAACTGTTTTTGGAGCTCCGAGTCCTTGAGCAGGGTATGTATGCAGACTGTAGCCAAAAAGAGCTCCACTTGAGCCTAAAGTAACTGCACCTTGCCTGGATTGGCTTGGCAGGTTGGTATCGGTCCTCCAGAGCTCTTGTTCTATATAGCCAGTTTTCAGGGGTGGTAGGAGAAATCCAGCATAGACACAGCCAAGGGTTCCAGGACCTCAGAAGTAGCACTTCGGAGTCAGGGCTCACTCCAGCAGAGGCTGCCCAGTTGGAACTGGTCAGGTGGGTATTTGCAGGAAAATGCCTCTTGTAGCTTGCTGTGTCCCTGTAGCTTGTATAAGAGGTAATGATTATGACCCTTTAAGTACATGTCTTTGGCCTGGATACAGGAGGGGCATGACTATTCCTTCATGGTTCCTCTCAGGTCTCAGACGGTAGTTTCAGTCCCATTCTGATCTTCCTCTGGTTCAGTAGAGATCTGAAGAGGGTGCCTGGGACCGCCAAATTTATGTCTGACACTAGCTTGTGGATGGGGTTGTCTTTTGGTCCCTCCCTAACCAATGGAGTATACGTTGTTAGGGGTAAATCTGCTCAATTGTGCAGCAATTCCTGTTTGCCCTACTGCAAACAATTCCATAGTCCTCCTCACTCCTAAAATTCAAAATGGTGAAACTCTTCTCCTCTTATGCAGAGCCTTTGTGCATAGCCAAAGATGTGGCCAAGGTAATGGGCAGCATCTCATCTGCGGTCACTCCAAACCAGCTCTGGGGGCCAGGTCACTTTCCACAGGGGTTGGTGACTGCTTCAACCAGATGTCATCTGATATCTGCCTGTGGCAGGGAAGACCCTTTAGAGGTAAATTAAGTCCTGGGCACAGCCCTACTGGTCATCTGCCAAAGGAACAAAACACATCCCCACACCTATCCCGTTGTTGCTACTCTGGGAGTAGTTTTCACACCTCCTTCAGGGCCAGTGACCAGCTAGATGACAGTTGGAAGACTCATGGAAAATAACCTTTAGAGTTTTTAGGTAGGGAAAATAGTAACTTTCTAAAAAGATACATTTACATAATACTAATTAAAGGCAGTTGCTTAATCATATTTCCAGACAGTCCATACCCTGAAATAGCAGAAATAATATTTAGGATTGTTTGTCGGTGTTTATGGTTCAATTTTTTGGGAAAATGTAGTTTTTAGGTGGCCTGGATACCGAGCTTGCCACTTGCCTTTGGCCTCCTAATGGTTCAAGACTGATCCAGTGACACCACAGCTGTATGGGTTTTCCCATTGTGATTTTCTGGATCGGACTTTCTCACTTACAATTCTTCCTGCCAACAGAAGCTCCGCCTACCCAGGGCCTACTTAAATGCAGGCTACAGCATGACCGCATAAGTTGGCACCTGGACACCTAGCTTGCCACTTGGCTATGACCTCCAGTTTCTGCTTGTTCCAGAGTGATCCAGTGACTCCGCAGCTGAGGTTCTCTTGCTGGGGTTTTCCCAACCAGGTTTCCCAACCCATCGTTCTTCCTTCTAACAGAAGCCCCGCCTACCCCAGGACCTACTTAATGCAGGCTGCAGTGTGACCATGCAGTGGATGCATGCAATGGGCACACTGCTGGCCTTTGCCTAGGCTGTTCCCAGTGCCACAACCCCTGGCCCTCCCACCACCAAAGATACACTACCACCAAGCTTTACACCCTCAACCCCAGATGGAGCAACAAATACTGCCACTTCACCTCTCCAAGCTCCACGGTAGGACTTTTCACCTGCACTCACTACCATTTCATGTGCCACTGCACACACACCACCCCACCAAACAGCCACACCCCTAACACACTACAGTCAAACCTAAACAAAAAAACAACTTGCATGTACCCTTCTCAACATACGCTTATTATGCAAGCATTCCACTGAATTATGGGACCTCATTGCCACTCTCACACCTGACATCATCTTCCTCACTGAGACCAGGATCAAACCCTCATCTGCCCCAGACATTGCCACTGTGATCCTGGACCGATATAAAATCATTCACCAGGATTTCACCAACAACCCAGGAGGAGGAACAGCCATCATCCACAAGGAGACCATACAGTGTGCCACCACTACCGAAAATACCACCACCCCCATGGAACATCTCAACTTCAAGCTCCACACAGACAACAACACAACCATCAGAGGCACCCTAGCATACCGAACCCCAGGCCTGTGTTCTAGCTTCTGCAACACCATCACAGACTGTTTTGCACCTCTAGCCTTAGACTCCAAGGACAACATCTTCCTCAGCGACCTAAATTTCCACATCAACAACCCCAATGACAAAACCACTCCACCCCTCCTCAACACTACGAGCAGTCTCGGATTGGCCCAGATCATCCACAATGCTTCACAAACCTCAGGACACACTCTGGACCCAATTTTTACCTCCAGAAACTACATCAAATATAGCCATGGCTCAGAACTCACATAGACTGATCACTACATCTTCCACTTCAGGATCACTATCCCCCACACCACCACCCTCAAGCTGACCAACACTCCCCACCAGAGGTGGAACATAATCTCAGAGATCAGCTGGGCAAAGGCCCTCAACAACTCCAAACCTGCTACCACAGCCAACCTCAAACAGGGAGTAGAAAACTGCAACGCCTGGATCACCAATTGAGCAGACAACATCGTCCACATCAGGAGCAACACCCAGAGAAAATTCTCCACAAAAAGGGCAGCTAGTACACCCAAGAACTCAGAACAGCGAAACGAGAAAGCAAACAGTTGGAGAGGAGATAGCGCACCAGCAAGGACACCTCCAATAGGGCAGCTTTCAAGACCTCCCTCAATCTCTTCCACTGCCTGCTGAGGGCAACTAAGAAGATAGCCCTTGCCACATGCATCAAAACTACAAGCCCCAACAACACCAAGGAAGGTTGTTAAGGAATTCTCCAAACTGGCTGCCAGTGAAAACAACAGGAGCTGTGTGAGAACCTTGCTCACTTCTTCCACAACAAGATCACAACCATGTACAAAATCTTCTAACCTCAAACCACACCTACAAACTTACTCAACAGATATGCCACCACTGTAACGGACACAAACCACCCATTGACCACTGGGAACATACTCTCCACACAGGACACGACCTCCACCATGAAATACATCCACTCGGGAGCTCCCACAGACCCATGCCCCACCACATCTTCAACCTCTGAAACCAAAGGATCGGTTAGGATCTCACCACCCTACTCAACACCTCTATCACCACTGCAACATTTCCTGATGCCTGGAAACACGCTGAAGTCAGACCACTACTCAAAAACCCTCTGCCAATCCCAGTGAACCTAGAATCTACCAACCCATTCCCCTGCTGCCATTCCCAGCGAAAGTACTGGAAAAGATCATCAGCAATCAACTGTTTATTCTTATTGTGGACAAGTATGAGCGAGTGAGCAAAAGGGTACGTCTTGCTACTGCGATTCCTGAGAGAGTCAGGAGTGTTGTGCTCTGGGTTGTCTAATGATTTGTAGCTTTGTGATTATGTAGGAGAAGGAATGAGACTCTGTAGCTAGTCGGTTCTGGGATTTTGGGTACTGAGGCGGTAGGAAGACTAAGCCCTTAGACATCGAGGTCCTGTTTTCCTGCGCATAGTTCTGTGTCTGCAGAATCCCCGCAACCTACTGGTTGGATCCACCGCCCGTCATCTCTATACTGGGATTGATGTGGAGTTTTGCATGAGCTAGAATAGTAGACTAGGTGGGAACACCATAGGACACATAACATTTTTGTGTTTGATTAGGGCCCTTCTCTGCTACTTCTCACTTCGTCAGTATGCTTACCTGTGCCAAGACAATGATACTGATTCAAGTGTCATGACACTGTTTATCCCACAGCAAGGGTCAGTCATTTATTACTGAGACTCCTACATAGCCAAACATGTTGCCTGGAACACAACACCAGTCTGCAGTACACTCCCTCAGACGCGAGCAACAGGACTTTATTCTGGTAAGCATTATAGACCGTTCCTGGCTAACAACCAGAATATGCTCTATTTCAGCAGTTATGACCCGGGTAGTAGGAGCAGGTGATTTAATAAGTTCCATCTGCCTTTACTTTCCTTAAGGAGGACTCTCTCGAACAGCATTTCACCACTGGTCAGGGCAGAGGCAGATAGTTTCACGATCTGAAGACCACACGTACATATATTTTCTGAATACAGCATTGATAAGATTTTGGACCATTTAGAATGCATTTCTATTACTCCTGGTTTGTAGATTGAGGGCATGGTGTAGTCATGAGGTAATCGGATGACTGCCATGGGGTTGTTTGTGGTTTTTTACAGGTAGGTATACAATCGCGATACTGAGAAGGTTTTGAAGAGGCGATTAAACCAGAAATCGATACTCTGGGGTAAGCCTCATTTCATATTGTCATTATTAGTGAATGGTTTTGGATATACATAGCCTTGCATTAGGTATGGTACGGTTAGAGTGACCTTTCTTACTTTACAGGGCAGTTTTTTAAGCAATTTGCACTGTCTATACTTCCACTGGGATACACTACGGTTGAACCTTTCATATTGTTAATGAAATTCTAATTGAACACTGTAAAGGCACATTCTGTCTCATCGTTCTTTTCACCTTCTTACTATGGATTGACTGACTCATTGTTACACTATATGACCTTTTACACAATATCAGGAGTCAAAGGGGTACATACCTTTTGTTTCTTATCAGTGATACACATTAGAATCAGCCTAACTAGTTACACTGTACCCATATGCATGAAGGATTTGTCCACTCACACGCTCCTATTGGAATATAAGGTTATAATCATCCCCTTTTGTTGTTTCTGCCCCCCTCCTGTTGCGCACAACATAATATTTTAAAAAACAATCACGTTTCTTATCAATTGTGACCATGAATCTTTTGAATCCCAGATTGTCATTGGTTTCCACAAAATAGAACTTCTTAATATTTACTATGCTTTTGAAAGTGTATGTTCCCTGAAGGGTGTTTTTCTAAAGAATTCGAACTTGTGGACTAGCTGCAGGTCTGTAACTATTGTTGCTACAATGGATGTTTGTATTGTTTTAGCCTTGAGAAAGTCGCAGAGAGGCTTCCCCATATACGAAGAAACACGTGTTGGACTGGCATAAGGAGAGGTCAAAGTACCGAACAATAAAGTCTTACTTCTAAGAAGCATTTCTACTTCTGTACTGTACACTGTACCAGACTTAAAGATTTTTATATAATACAGAGGGCCTCATAGTGTCAAAACACAGCCTTTGTTTGAAATATGTAGTGCCTTGCGTTTTAGTTTTTGAAGACCATTCATGTTAGATCTTTAACCATACAGGATGATTCCTTATGGTGTCCTACACTTTTTGTTCTTCTTATGTTAGAAATGTATTCATATATTATGACCCAGAACTTTCTCGTTGTCATACTCTAATAAATAGACCACGTTCTCACTATTGCAGATGGTTAGAACACATTGTTCCAATGGTGATTTCAAACCTAAATCCAGAGTCTTTGTTGGTTCTGTTTGTTTGCAAATATTACTGTTCCCACAAGGGAAATTGCCAAATAATTTGTGTCAAAGCCTCTCCCTCTTATTATTCTTTGATTTCCATCTGGCTGTATTTGTGATTAAGCTGGGGTAGCCTAAAACGTCTATTTTGCTGCTGAATTCTTTCACTTGTTCTGCATGTGACATTAGGCCAGAGCAAGGTATAATAGAGACTGCTTTGTGGACACATTTGAAGAAATCTTCTGCTGATCGAGTAACTTGTGACATGTGCAACCATGTTATACACCTTGACAAATAAACTGAAACAATCAATCCTGACAGCATTCATTGAAAGCTACAAAACCCATTGTTTGCTTCCAAAAGAGAATCAAGCATTAGAGACAAAGTAGTACATACACCTCCTGCAAAAGACCCTCACATACTGCTAGCAGACCCTGTAGGGCATCTCCAATGAATCCACTAATTTTCATTGAAATATTATAGTATTTTTCTTTGTTCGTGGACCTTTTTACTTCTTTGTTGCCTGCTCTGGTCCCACATGGGATCTCACCTTTATTTGAATATAAAGTTGTTTTTTCTATCTTGGATGACCTCTTTGTGGATGCTAACTAAGGTTATCATTCTTATGGAGTCACAGATAGTGAAGTAGTGTGGCTCACTGGTTAGAGGCGGCAGACCCGAGAGCAGAGGACGGCCCGGGACCAGGGTTTGATTCCCGGCGCGGCAGGTTTCTGGACCAGGGTCAGCGGACTCGATAATTCTCTCGCCTCGGTGCCCACTCTGATCAGCGATCACACTCGGCAAATCTGGGCATTAGCTTGCCTCATCTTCACTAACGGCCCACCAGACCGCCGGGGATGCCTGGTCTCACCCTGGAGATACCCATTAAGGGACCATCTCTCAGGGAAGCCAGGAAGGGTTTCGCATCGGTCGAAGCGCCTTGGGACCCTACGGGTAAGTAGTGCGCTATATAAATGCCTATACATTTACATTTACATTTACAGATTAACACTATGGTAGGGATATTTCTAAATTAACTGCCTTGCAACATTTGGCGGTATTGCCCACCACAGTAAGAATCAGGGCTGGACTGGGAACCCAAAGCATCCCAGGCAATTTTCTCAGGCCAGCCCCTACGGAAGCAATGTCTGATCCTGGGAGTCTGGAAACTTGCTGGTTCTGTTACTCAGGCCAGTTTTGCAGCACTGCTGCAAAACTGGCACCCAGCAACAAAGTCTGCCCCCACCCTTCCAGCCTCCCTGAAAAACTCCTAATTTGAGGTACGGGCCAGTTTAGTCCTGGTAAGAATGTACCTGTTGCTCAAGACATTTGACCCCGGGCAACGACACCTGTTTATAATGTTGGGTGCCAAGTGGGGAGCACCAGGACCCCCTGTTGCCCCAGCCAGCTCCCCAGTCACCACAGTGGTGGGAGCCGGCCATTTGAAACAGCCATATGCACTGTAAATGTTAGGGACCAAGGAGGGAACCATGTGGCAGGAGCCATTTTTAGATTTTTTGTTGAGGGCCTTGATGCCCAACTACGGCACCCTTAATCCAGGCTTTGTTAGGGGCTGTAGGGCGAGCCCCAATACCTCCTCAGCATCTGCTTCCTCCCCGCCAGCACCCATAGTGGTGCTGTTTCGAACCACCTCTCTAATCTAGAGCTGATTTCACTGCTCCTGCCTGGGCAGGAGTAAAGGTATGCCTTCTGCCCAGTCGACTGCAGGCATGATTTGCCCACACTTCTCCATGGAGAAAACAGCAGTGACCTGTGGATGGGGTCTTTGGGAACTGCATGGATCTGACTGCGGGACATGAGGTCCTAAGGGCTGATCTAGGTTCAGAGAGGGAGGCTGCATTACCCCCCCCCCCCCTAAAATTAAAAGAAAAGCACCTGGGGATGAAAGTGGTGAATGCCCCCTTTCCAAATTAAAAAAAAATGACTCCAGGGGATGAGGATCAGGACAGGTGACTCAGTCCTGAGTCCTAAAATGACTGCTGACACATCTTTGTTGATGCAGTGGGAACCACTCAGATTTTATCTCAAGATCTGTGGGTTCCACCCTACTCCCTGGTGTAAAATATACAAAGATTTTGAGCCTTAGGGGCCCATTAGGATAGCCATCCTATCGTAACTGGGGACCGCCCGACATAAGGGCGGGGGTCCTGTGACTGGTATTAGGATGTGCCCGCCACAGTGGCGGGCACATCCTGCATTGTTAGCATTGTGGCGGGCGGAGCACTCAGCACCGCCCGCCACAATGCTAGCAATGGAATGCAGCATTTGCATACAAATGTATATGCAAATGCAGGGGGGTACCACAGGTACCCCCCCGTGTGCACCCCCCACATCACCTTCACTCTGAAGGCCCACAGGGGGCTCCCAGAGGGAAGACCGCATGCCTTTCCATGGCGGCATCACTGCTGCGGACAAGCATTCCAAAATGCCCATCATTTATATGGCTGGCGGTGTCAATTAGACACCGCCACCATATTAAACCTTTTCCGCCCTGGCCGCAAGGCGAACAGGGCGGAAAAGCGGCGGACGGTCTTTCCGTCCGTCCGCCTAGGTCCCCCCCGCCATACTAATATGGCGGGGGCGAAAATGAGTGTGGATGTCCGGCGGATTGCTACCACCAGCCTGGCGGGGGCAATCCGCCCGACATCGTAATGGGCCCCTTAATCTCTTTAAAAATGACAGAATTTACACCAAATCAGAAAAAGTACTTTTTCAGGACCAAAATGTAGCTTTCTGCCAAATTTGGTGTATTTCAGTCAGTAGGTTTTGCTGTAGTTTTTGCAGAATTGCTGTCAAATTTTTCTAAAAAAAATGAATGTGTTTTGAACCTCCTCCCCTTTTACTAGCCCCCCGCTTGACAGATCACCCTGAAACTTTCCAGGAAAGAGCTGAGGTGGATGAGACTATGAGGCCTTTTAGGATGGCGGACAGACCTGCGTCCGTCCGCCACCCCCGAGGTGGAGGGACCGTCCGCAGGGGCAGAGGCGTTCCCTCCATAGGAATTAGGATGTGACCGCCACCCTGGCGGTCACATCCTGTATATTTATCATTGCGGCAGGTGCTGCTTAAAGCAGCACCAGCTCAAAAAAGTAAAAAATGCCTGCTTTGCATGTGCATGCACAAAGCGGCAGGCACCGCTCGGTGCCTGCCGCTTTGTGCATGCACCTGCAGGGGGGTACCATAGGTACCCCCCATGTGCACCACCCACCCCAACATCCTGGGGGCCCGCAACGGGCCCCCAGAAGCAAAGGTCCACATGCTTTTCCACAGCGGAATATCCGCAGTGGAAAAGCATGTCTCCGCACCCATCATAATATGGCTGGCGGTGTCTTGCAGACACCGCCACCGTATTGTGGTCCACACCCCACGGATCAGCGGCGGACAGACCTGCCGTACCCCGCTGATCCCATCGCCATCATAATCTGGCGGTGGGTGTTTTCATGGACCGCGGCGGTGAATCCACATCCTCCGGGCCGGCGGTGGCTTCCACCGGCCCGGAGGATGCGGATTCACCGCCATCATAATTGACCCCTAACTTTGGGGAGTTGTGTGAAGACTGCCACTTCATTGATGATTTACTCGGTTTTAATGCATTCTGGACGTAGTCATTTTTGAAGAATTGTGGGAGGTGTCCCAGTGTGCACAACTCAGATATTTATTAACAAACAATATTTCTAGGTTTATTTGAATCAGTGTACTGAAGCTTACAATTCCGTTGATGCCCATAATTTAGAAAAACAACTTGATGAATTTCAAAGCAGTCTTCACTGTTTGGATTGACTCTGTTCCAATTTGAGTCCTTTCTTGGTGTCTAATGTGCTTTTTGTTATCTAAACAGAAAAGCAATTGTCCACATGTTATTTGCATATGATTAAGACCCGGTTTGGGTCAAAATGTGTCATGCCATGGATAGATGTACAGCTGAAAAAAAAACGCTGTTACCTGTACTCGGCTGGAGAGCTTGTTGTCAAGCTGTGAGAAGTGTGTGATTGTTTGCTGGTAATATTTGGCAGTGACGGTCTGGCATCAGGCCCTAGCACGACCTGAACAGGTAATGATATTCCTTATTCACATTAACCTCAAGTACTCTACTAACTTTCCCACCAAAAAAACCCACTCATTTTGCATACTCATTATTTATCTCCCTAAAATATCAAAATCATAGTTCCAAAGTTCCTGCACTTTTCTTCTTAGCATTTTCTGACTTTTAGACTAGCTAGTCATGAATGAACCTTGGAAGTTTGGCAGCTATATACAAAAAAAACCCTAGCTCATACCAAACAAAAAGCACTCTCATTGCAAGTGTGTATTTATTTCTGTTTATGACACAAATATCAGCAACTAGTTTTATCATCTTAAAGACTCCTATTTCCACAATCAGATAAGAAACACTTCTCAAGCAATGCATAGTCTTAACCGCTAACATTTTCAGAACAAAAAAATCAGACCTTGTGGGTTTGTCAATGCTTGTTTCCTTATTTTAGTGACACTGAACATTCTTATCAGGTGAACCTTTCTTGTGACTAGAATCATTCTAAATAGTTGAACAAGTCTTATTGATGTTTATAAAAAAGATTTGGATATTTTTTAAAGATCCTTTTGTATAATAGCTTCAATAATTGATGTTTCTCACATTGTTCCAACCATTATCCACTTCTGAATTTGTTGTTGCATACACTTTTTTGGCAAGTTGACCACAAGCTGAGAAAACAAGGCAATCAACTACTGGGCTCAGTGCTCTGAAGCTGCTTCAAAATACATCTCTTTCATTATTGCATTTCCCTGATAATATACAATTATCTGCTTTTCAACTTCCTTCTTTACTGATTAAAAATCTGTTTCTGTTGTTCAAAAATAAAAGAAAATCTCATGCGCTAGCAAGAAGGCAGACGCCAAGGCTGGCAGTGTTGAATAGTGATTTGAAAACAGAACTGTGAAACTTGAGATTCCTCTCTCCAGGTTCAGAGATTTGAAAATAACTTTTTTACGGGACAACTTTTTCCTCATCGGAGTTTATAAGTTTAATATACCAATATTCAACGTTATCCACACTGTTCTTTGAAGAAAACACACGTGTTGTTTTCCCTGGACACCGTGTGTTATTTAAATATAACATTTGTCTTGAGAATCATATGCAGGCAAATGAGAGACAAAACTATAGAACTGTTCATAAAACCTTTAAGTCTGTTTCCAAACAGACACAGTGGAAGAGAGCCATATATGTTTTGGCTAGTATTTTAAAAAAGCATTGTGTTTCACAAACCATAATATACTGAAAAAGTTATTGCAATCATTTGACACTCTATTGTATAATTTTGTGTTTTGGTTGAAATAAATTTGTTAACATGAACTTTTGCATTTAATTGGTGAATTATAAGATGTAACTAGACCTTTCTCTTGAATATTCTTGGCACTCAACTACACTTCCCATACCTTATATTTCTAGTTTCAGAGCCGCATGAGGGTGTGTTATTTGAAAACAGTTCGAAAAAATGCTCTTCTTTAATAAAAAAATGGATGGCGAATAGCTTATCTGACGTTGGGATTTTGCTGTATCATCCAGCCATGCCAACATTTGAGGTGTACGGGAGAGGGACAGTGTGCAGTGCAGTGGTGTAATTATTGCACAGTTCAAAATTTTTGGGGAGTATTTTAGGTAATTTATCATTTGTGTGTGCTTGTGTGTGTGTGTGTGTGTGTGTGTATATATATATATATATATTCACTGAAAAAACCATAGGTTATAGACCATATATAGTTAGGGATTAGCATTTAAAAAACCTTATTTATTTGCACAAAACCATTGAAATTCCATATATAGTTAGTTGCACTAACTATATATCGCGGACCCGCAATCCACTGCTAATGATGTCACATATTACATCATTCATGACATGGTCAGTGACATCACTGATGACATCACTGATGACATCTCAAATGACATCACTGATGACATCACTGATGACATCACTGATGACAACACCCAGTGACTGTATGTTTCTGTAAAGTTAAAATATGTCTTACATATTGAAGAATGAGTGGATGTATAAGTGTCTGGATGAAGGATTTAGTAGGTGCATGACTGACTGTATGAGAGAATGATTAAATGTGCCTCACTGAGTGTATGGGTTAGTGATTAAAGTGTCTTAATTTGGCAATCATTATTTATGTTGTTCTGTAAACTGCTGCATGTTTAAATCAGTAGCTATATCAGTAACTATATGGGTTATTGAATGGTTGCCCAAGTATTTGTATGGGAGACTGAGTATGTGTGTGGGTGGCTGGGAGGTGTATAACTCTGTGCATAGATGTGTGAGCAGTTGATTCCCTAGGTGTATGGGTTCAAAAGTGCATGTAGAAACAGCTGTATGGACAGTTGACTGTGTGCATGAGTATATTGGTGAGTGAATGGATATCTCAGTGCTACATGTCAAAGCAAGTACATATGTAAAACACACTCCATGTGAGAGTTGACATATATAAATAACTGAACATAAGAGCCAGTGAATGTGTGAGTGGCTGTATGAATCATTGTGAACTTGTATCAAGGATTGTATAAGAGAGTAAATATGTGTTACTATATGTTTGAATAAGTAAGGTGTGTATTGATTCTTTGCATGACTGACTAGGTGTGTGAGTAAATCCATGGATGTGTGACAGTCTGTGAGTGCCTGTTTACACTGAGTGTATCTAAGGTTATATTAGAGTCTGAAGATGTATTATCACATAAATGATATTATCAGTGATGTAATCAGTAATGTCAAATGAGATGTCAGTGATGTCATCAGTGATGTCATTTGAGATGTCATCAGTGATGTCATCAGTGATGTCATTTGAGATGTCATCAGTGATGTCATCAGTGATGTCACTGACCATGTCATGAATGATGTAATATGTGACATCATTAGCAGTGGATTGCGGGTCCGCGATATATAGTTAGTGCAACTAACTATATATGGAATTTCAATGGTTTTGTGCAAATAAATAAGGTTTTTTAAATGCTAATCCCTAACTATATATGGTCTATAACCTATGGTTTTTTCAGTGAATTTTCAAGGTTTTGTAAATGCAAATTCCTAACTATATATGGTCTATAACCTATGTTTTTTTCTGTGAATTTCATTGGTTTTTTAAAAGCTAATATCTATAGCTGTAAAATATATTCTTTATTAAGTGACGTATCACGTAGCCCGTGAGACGCCTCATGATGCATCGCATAACCGTGACGTATCGTCTCTGCAGCGCAAACCAAACCCAAAACGTAAGCGCGCCAGAACACGCTTAAAGATATATATATATATATTTTTTAACCTTAATTAGACAAAATCCACACGTGCACATATCACAAACGTTCAAAAAACACAATATGTCGGACTCCCGTTACGCTGCCGGTTAGCTGCCCGGTTAACGTACCAGGAAGCACCTTTACCGCGAAAAATCGCAATTTTTTTTTATTATGCCCCGCAGGGAACTTTAATAGCCCCCTCATCAATCCTAGGGGTTCAGGAGGGGTCTGCCTTACCCCTTTCTTTCATTTACACCTTTTTTTTTCCACCTCTTGTCTCTCGATCCTACCGAGAGACAAGATGGCGGCCGCTCCGGACTGTTTACAATGTTGACAGCCAATCAGCTACTCCTCAGACTCCCGTTACACTGCCGGTTAGCTTCCCGGTTAGCTGCCCGGTTAGCTGCCCGGTTCGCGTACCAAGACGCGTCTCTACGGCGAAAAAATCGGATTTTTTTTTTTTTTTTTTTTGGCCCCGCGTGGCTTTATAATATCCCCCTCATCAATCCTATGGGGTCAGAAGGGGTCTACCTTGCCCTCTTTCCTTCATTTCCCCCTTTGTTTTGGTCTCCTCTTGTCTCTCGATCCTACCGAGAGACAAGATGGCGGCCGCTCCGGACTGTTTACAATGTTGACAGCCAATCAGCTACTCCTCAGACTCCCGTTACACTGCCGGTTAGCTTCCCGGTTAGCTGCCCGGTTAGCTGCCCGGTTCGCGTACCAAGACGCGTCTCTACGGCGAAAAAATCGGATTTTTTTTTTTTTGGGGCCCCGCGTGGCTCTATAATATCCCCCTCATCAATCCTAGGGGGTCAGAAGGGGTCTACCTTGCCCCCTTTCCTTCATTTCCCCCTTTGTTTTGGCCTCCTCTTGTCTCTCGATCCTACCGAGAGACAAGATGGCGGCCGCTCCGGACTGTTTAGAATGTTGACAGACACCGGAGAGCCAATCAGCTTCGCTTCGCAAAGTTCCGATACGCGAAAAGTACGCGAACCGGAGCGCAGCCCGGAGCGCTGTTACAGATATATATCTTGTTTTAAACGTTAATTTCTCAAAATCCACTGAAGCACATATATTGAGACCTAGCAAAGGCACATCGGGCTAACAGTCCCTACAATTTTGCCAAGTTTCGTGGAAATCCATTCAGCCGTTCGGGCTAAAAGTGAGGCCAACCGCCCTATGGAAATTAACATGGGAAAAACGTGTTTTGGGACCCCCCTTTTTTCTCGGCCCCCCCCTTGACGAACCCCCCCCAAATTTCCAGGAGCTGCTCAGAAACAAAATGTGCCATTTTCCTGAAAATTTCAGCCAATTCCGTCCACAAACGCCAAAGTTATTAGGCATAGAATTTTCAAAAGTTCCATAGAGAAAAAATCCTAACTATATATACCTACTGGCTATCGCCAGTAGGTAATATATATATATATATATATATATATATATATATATATATATATATATATATATATATATATATATATATATATATATATATATATGTACGCTCGTGGGGAGGTCCAACTAGAGAACTGCATCCGAACACAGGTGAGCTGTTCCCCAAACAGATTTTTATTAAAGGTACAGGCAGTCACGCTCTCCGGTACATTAAAAGCATATGTCCACAGTCCCAACGCGTTTCGAGTTAGCCTCTTCTTCCTGGGGCACTGCAGTCATCACACGCATATTTCGCTCCATCTCCAAATTAAAGCCATGATGAATGCCATGAATTAGCGAATCTGCTGCTTTCTGGGAGATGAAGTTTCAGTTTATATCCTGGATGGATGCGTGCTGAAATAAATGCCAGATAAAGCCCCTCTTGGGCCCCAGAGTGCCGGCTGCCTTTATCCAACACCTGTGCTCCACAACGTGGCCCCCTATTCTTTGTGGGGTGGTGCTAGTTCGGCGGCAGGACAACCGCCAAATGTGTACGCTCGTGGGGAGGTCCAACTAGAGAACTGCAGCCGAACACAGGTGAGCTGTTCCCCAAACAGATTTTTATTAAAGGTACAGGCAGTCACGCTCTCCGGTACATTAAAAGCATATGTCCACAGTCCCAACGCGTTTCGAGTTAGCCTCTTCTTCCTGGGGCACTGCAGTCATCACACGCATATTTCGCTCCATCTCCAAATTAAAGCCATGATGAATGCCATGAATTAGCGAATCTGCTGCTTTCTGGGAGATGAAGTTTCAGTTTATATCCTGGATGGATGCGTGCTGAAATAAATGCCAGATAAAGCCCCTCTTGGGCCCCAGAGTGCCCCATATATATATATATTCACGAAAGAAGTGACTCAAACAGATAGATTCACCAAAGAACAAAAATATATTTCCACTACAACGTTTCAGCTTCCACCTTCCTCAGGTAGTTTCTAGATGGTAAGCTCAGTGGCTGCACAGATGACACAGCTGATTTTTCAAAAAGCATCATGATAGTTGGGACCTACTTTCCATATGAATTCCACAACATTCTATTTGGAATAATTCTGGCGCTGGTGGACGAATCTTCGCGAATTTCTCAAAGAAAATGGCCTGCTCTGCTCCGCTCCTTCCCTGTAAGTTTGGGGATGATTCATCAAGTGGGGGCCGAGAAAAAAGGGGGGTCCCAAAACGTGTTTTCCCCATGCAATTTTCCATAGGGACCTTTAGCCAGGGTTACAGCCTGAACGGCTGAACGGAATTACACCAAACTTGGCAGAGAGGTAGATTTTGTTTCCCAGGTTGTGCTTTTTGTTAAATGGTGTAAATCCGCTCAGTAGTTCCTGAGCAAATCAAAAGTAAAATCATAGCGATATCTAGAGACAAAGTACAGTACGAGTACCTTCCCGAGCACGAGCTGCATGCTGATTGGCTGTCAACTGTCTGTCAACACTCGAAACCAGGAAGTGTTGACAGCCATCTTGTGCCTCGGTAGAACCGAGGCATAAGAAAGCAGTGAAACAAACGTGCAAAACATGCAAAGGGGGCAGGGTAGAAACACCCTGACCCCCTAGGCCTGCTCAGGGGGTCCCACAAATTGCGGTTTACGCGTGTGGTACGTGTACCCTGCCGATCCCCTCAAAAAAGTAAGGCACCACTCTGCAAACGCGCCCCCTGGCGTGTCTGCAGAGGTGGAAATAATTCCCCTTGAACACTGGGGGTCCCTGGGGCCAAGTAGCCCACCAAGAACCTCTAGTAGGAGGTTCCTGTTGGGCTAGTTGGCCCCCAGGGACCCCTAGTATTCAAGGGGTATTAGTTCCCCCTCTGCAAACGCACCAGGGAGCTGCCTTGCAGAGACGTGTAAAGAGGCCACGCCCCTTTATATACCTCTCTGCAACGCAGCCCCCTGGCGCATACTGGAGGTTCCTCGTGGGCTAGTTGGCCCCCAGGGACCCCCAGTATTCAAGGATAATTAGTTCCCCCTCTGTAAACGCGCCAGGGGGCTGCCGTGCAGAGAAGTGTAAAGAGGCCACGCCCCTTTTTACATCTCTCTGCAAGGCAGCCCCCTGGCACATACTGGAGGTTCCTGACCCCTAGGTCTGCTCAGGGGGTCCCTGGCCCTCCATTTTATTTTTTATTTTTTTTAATCCCGGTATACGCGTATGGTACACGTACCCTGCCGATCCCCCCCAAAAAACATTAAGGCACCACTCTGCAAACGCAACCCCCTGGCGCGATTGCAGAGGGGGAAATCATTTCCCTTGAATACTGGGGGTCCCTGGGGGCCAAGTAGCTCACCAGGAACCTCCAGTATGTGCAAGGGGGCTGCCTTGCAGAGATGTGTAAAGAGGCCACACCCCTTTTTACACCTCTCTGTAACGCGCCCCCTGGTGCATACTGCAGGTTCCTGGTGGGCTAGTTGGCCCCCAGGGACCCCTAGTATTCAAGGGAAATTAGTAACCCCTCTGCAAACGTGCCAGGTGGCTGCCTTGCAGAGACGAGTAAAGAGGCCATGCCCCTTTTTACATCTCTCTGCAAGGCAGCCTCCTGGCACATACTGGAGGTTCCTGACCCCCTAGGTCTGCTCAGGGGGTCCCACAAGGACCCCCAAGGCCCCCCAATTTCTTTATGTATTTTTTTTAAATCCCATTATACGCGTATGGTACACTTACCCTGCTGATCCCCCCAAAAAAACATTAGGGCACCACTCATCAAACGCGACCCCCTGGCACGTTTGCAGAGGGGGAAATAATTCCCCTTGAATACTGGGGGTCCCTGGGGGCCAAGCAGCTCACCAGGAACCTCCAGTATGCGCTAGGGTGCTGCCTTGCAGAGATGTGTAAAGAGGCCACACCCCTTTTTACACCTCTCTGTAACGCAGCCCCCTGGTGCATACTGGAGGTTCCCAGTGGGCTAGTTGGCCCCCAGGGACCCCTAGTATTCAAGGGGAATTAGTTACCCTTCTGCAAACGTGCCAGGGGGCTGCGTTGCAGAGAGGTGTAAAAAGGAGCATGGCCTCATTACACCTCTCTGCAACGCAGCCCCCTGGCGCATACTGGAGGTTCCTGGTGGGCTAGTTGGTCCCCAGGGACCCCGAGTATGCAAGGGGACTTAGTTCCCCCTCTGCAAACGTGCCAGTGGGCTGCATTGCATAGAGGTGTACTGAGGCCATGCCCCTTTCTACACCTCTCTGTAACGCAGACCCCTGGCGCATACTGGAGGTTCCTGGTGGGCTAGTTGGCCCCCAGGGACCCACAGTATGCAAGGGGACTTAATCCCCTTACTTAGAACGTGCTACGGGGACGCGTTTGCACAGTGCTGGAGGTAGGGGCGGAGCTTGAGGTGATATGTGTGCAAACATGCCCTGTGGCGCGTTTTAAGTTGGGGAATTAATTCCTCTTCAATCCAGAGGTCCCCTGGGGGCCAACTATTCCAACAGGTACCTCCACTAAGTGCCACGGAGCTGCGTGGCAGAGTGTTGTAAAAAGGGGGTGTGCCCTCTGAACACCTCTCTGCAACGCAGCTTCTTGGCGCATACTGGAGGTACCTGGTGGGCTACTTGGCTCACAGGGGACCTCAGAATTGAAGAGTAATTAATTCCCAAATCTAAAACGCGCCACGGAGCGTGTTTGCACACATGTCACCTCAGGCCCCGCCCCCTTCCTTCACTATTGAGCACAATATTCCTCTAAAATCAGCGGAACTACGAATTCCGATTTACTCATCTGTTATCAGGAGAGACGTCAGTGCTGCATCTTTGGGCCCACTACTTATCCTGAAAAGTAATTCTAACCATACTTACAGTAACTTGAATGTCCTTCCATAGGCTAACATTGACTGGTTTCACTTGGAAATTCTTCTAAGTGTGGAGTTTTGGAACTTTAAAAAATTCCTCTAAAATCAGCCGAACTACGAATTCCGATTTACTCACCTGTTATCAGGAAAGACCTCAGTGCTGCATCTTTCAGCCCACTACTGATCCTGAAAAGTAATTCTAAACGTAGGTACAGTAACTTGAATTTCCTTCCATAGGCTAACATTGACTGGTTTTACTTGGAAATTCTTCTAAGTGTGGAATTTTGGAACTTTAAAAAAATCCTCTAAAATCAGCTGAAATACGAATTCCGATTTAATCACCTGTTATCAGGAAATACCTCAGTGCTGCATCTTTCAACTCACTACTGTCCCTGAAAAGTAATTTTAACCGTACTTACCAGTAACTTGAATTTCCTTCTATATATTGCCATTATATATAAAATATATATAAATTAAAAAAATATAAAATAAAATAAAAAATTAAAATTTCAATATTTTTAAAAACTTTTTTTTTCAATTTATATTAAAATGTGTAATGTAATTTAAAAAATAAAATATCTAAAAATAAATACTTTAAAACAATGTAGTAAATCAGTGTAAAAAAAATATAACAATTAATACCTTTAAAAATGATCAGGTACAAAACCTTTGAAATTCACAGAAAAAAACGTAGGTTTCAGCCACGTTATAGTTAGGAATTAGCATTTAAAAAACCTTAGAAATTCACTGAAAAAACCATAGGTTTCAGCCACGTTATAGTTAGGAAATAGCATTTAAAAAACCTTGCAAATTCATTGAAAAAACCGTAGTTTTCACACATGTTATAGTTAGATGGACATTTCACTCATACAAAACCATTGACATTCCTCCATTATAGTTAGTTCAGCTAACTCTAACTTGCTCGCCCGCAATGCACTGCTGATGACGTCACATATTACATCACTCATGGCATGGTCAGTGACATCACTCATGACATCACTGATGAGATCTCAAATGACATCATTGATGACATCACTGATTACATCATCCTTGTGAAAGAGTGGCAGACCTCCTCTCACCCTAATATAACCTTTGATACACACATTCAAAAATAGAAACAACATTTTTTTTTAAATGGAGATACCAATACCAGTTACAACAACCTATTCAGTAATTCCAACATCTACACACACATACACTCATTCACCAACAGTTCTAAATAGTCACTCATACATGTACTCACTCATCATATGTACTTATACACCTATACATCCTGTTACACACCAATACTCATCCATAGAGTTACTTACACACATACTCACACATGCAAATAAACATCAAACATCCATTTACTTGCATATACAGCTCTACACACACCACTACACTTACTTCTACAGAAAGGTACACATACTTACTCTCTTAGACAATCACTTATAGAAACACATACTTATTTATACATAAACTCTTCCAATCTCTCACTCTCACATATACTCACGTATGTACATAAAACTCACATATACTAGTTAAAAACATATGTAGTTACTCATAAAGATACTATTGAGACAGTCATTCACTCGCTAAAACACCCATACACACACTCATCCACCCATACAGTCCTACACACATGCTGTCTTCAAAACACATACAGTGTGTCACTCATTCATGCATCTATGCACTAAGTAAAACCCCCCACCAAACCATACAGGCACTCATACTGATACTCAAAAAAACAACTAATAACCCATATAGACACTCATGTAGCTACTCACCAATCCATGCAGCCACTTATACACAAAACGAGACACTGATACAGATATTTACATATTTAAACATTACTTGCTAATACATGTATTCACTAAGATACACTTAATAAGTCAGTTATACAATCATTTTTACAAAAAAAACATCAATTTAGACACGTATTTACCCACTTATTCTTCCATCGACCTTTAGATAGACATATATAAAAATATTTATTTTTCAGAAAGGCACACATTCACTGAATGATGTCATCAGTGATGTCATTTGAGATGTCATAAGTGATGTCATGAGTGATGTCACTGACCATGTCATGAGTGATGTAATATATGACGTCATCAGCAGTGCATTGCGTGCGCGCGAGTTATAGTTAGTTGAACTAACTATAACGGGGGAATTTCAATGGTTTTGTATTAGTGAAATGTCCAGCTAACTATAACATGTGTGAAACCTATGGTTTTTTCAATGAATATATATATATAGTTATATCAGCCATTTTCGCAATGTGTCCCATTAAACAATACTTTACAACACAATTTCTATGAGATCGCCAGCTCAGTCAATCAAAGATTTCAATACCTCCTGGGCCAGCTTTAGTTGCAACACAGCTTGCAGGCTTTGACCGTTTCAAAACAAATCATGGTTACACCTGCTATGTTGTTGCCCCTCTTCGGAACACCGTAGAAGCCAAATAAATAAGCCAGTATGCCTGATCTACGGGGCTAAAACATGCCACAAAGTTTCCAGCATCTTTTTTTTGTTTTATTCTGGCCCCTGGATCATGGCAAGTTGTGCAGAATTTGTGGACATACTTAGGCGCTGTCTATCATCGAGCACCATTACAGCCACCATGGAAAGGTAAATTCAAACAAAATAGTCCGACCCGGCTGCAGAGTCTGAGTGCCCGTTAAAGAATTCTGGAGTGCACTGGCTGTCCTAGTATATTTTACTGCACATATTTGAAGCAAAAGGACTAAGGACCTATTTGCCATATCATGGCCCCGATGACAATTCTGTTATATACCAACGAAAACAAGTCATGCTACATTGATTGCTTGTTTACAAATATCTAATTTGTACATGTTTTATATACAGAAGTTTTAAAGAAATGTATCAAATTATTGTTTTACTCACTGTAGATCTTACCTATCGTAATAGTTTCAATAACTAAACAATAAAGCTTACAATTAAATTCAGCACTCTACAACACACCATGCCGCTCCACTCTACAGCACCCCACTCCACCCTACAACAGTAAAATCCACTCTATCACCATCCATTGCACTCAACTCTAAGGCACGCCACTTCACTGTATGACACACGACTCAATTCTACAATATGGCACTACACTGTATGCCACTCCACTCTATCAAACCAGATTTGTGGACCGCGGCTAATCACTTGTGAGGGGATCCAGGCACTGGGAACAATGCTTCTGGGGAGGCTTCAGATTAACAGCCAGGTCTCGAATCCTTTCCGGAATTCCAGCAGAGAGGGTGAGGTCCAGAGGTGGAATTAGGGGTTATTCCAGTACTTTGTTGCAAGGTAGGAAAAGGAGCATTTTTCACTGTTGCTGTGGCAGATGCGGAGGTGTGGGAGGGACAGAGGGAAGCGAAGTGCAGGTGTCTGGAGGGAAAGTTAAAGTTCAGCTGGTGGTTTATGTTTGCAGGCCCTTGGTTGTGAAGGTCCTTGAAGGTGTGGATCAACAGCTTTAACTGGTATCTCTTCTAAATGGGGGCCAGTGTATCTTTCGGAGGTAGAGGGTGATGTGGGTCCAGTTAGGGAAGTCTAGAATGAGTCTGGCCACTAAGTTCTGTATGGTCTGTAGTCTCTTGGGGAGGTGAGTGGTGATTCCTATATAGAGTACGTTCCCGAAGTCCAGTTGACTGGTGATGAGGGTCGGAGTGACTGTTCAAGTTCAAGTTCAAGTTCAGAATTTGTATTGCGCACTACTCACCCAGAGGGTCTCAAGGCGCTTGGGGGAAGGTGGGTGCATTACTTATCGAATAGCCAGGTTTTTAGCTGTTTTCTGAAGGAGAGGTGGTTCTGAGTAAGGCGGAGGTCGGTGGGAAGAGAATTCCAGGTTCTGGCCGCTAAGTAGCAGAAAGATCTTCCTCCCATGGTGGATCTGTTGATGCGCGGAATAGCGGCGAGGGCTTGATTGGATGACCGTAGTTGGCGGGTGGGTGGGTAGAAGGACAGTCATTTGTTGAGGCATTCGGGTCCTAGGTTGTAGAGGGCTTTGTGTGCGTGGGTAAGGAGACGGAACGTTATTCTCTTGTTGACGGGAAGCCAGTGGAGATCTTTCAGGTGACCGGAAATGTGATCTTGCCGGGGGATGTCCAGTATGAGTCTGGCTGAGGCGTTTTGGATGCGTTGGAGTTTTTTCTGTAGTTTGGCTGTGGTTCCGGCGTAAAGGGTGTTTCCATAATCTAGTCGGCTAGTGACTAGTGCGTGGGTGACTGTCTTTCTTGTTTTGGTAGGGATCCAGCGGAATATTTTTTTGAGCATGCGTAGGATGTTGAAGCATGATGATGAGACGGCGTTGACTTGTCTGGTCATCGAGAGGGATGAGTCTAGGATGAAGCCCAGATTCCGTGCGTGATCTGTAGGTATGGGTGGTGTGCCCAGAGCCGGTGGCCACCATGAGTCGTCCCATGCAGAGGGGGACGATCCTATGATGAGGACTTCCGTTTTGTCCGAGTTTACCATCAGGATTCAAGCAAGCCGGGCCGAAGACGGCTGTAATGCCAGAAACCGGTCCCCAGAAGCTTGTTTCCTTTCCAGTTAAAGAATTGGCTTGGTAGTTTGGTCTGCCCTGTTCCCATGATGCACTGGGCCAGGGACAGACTAATTTGCATGTAGCCAGGTTCTGAGCTGGGATGGTGCAGTGAGCTAAAAAACAGTGATGGATCAAGCCCTGATCTGTTGACTGGGTACTAGTGTTCTGTTTAATTCAGATACTCTGTCCATCACCACCCCCTTTTCTGAATCGTTTTGTCCACCATAAGTGTGGAAGGGTATACTCAGATGTGAGTCCCTTGCTCACTGCACCATCAGGATTCAAGCAAGCCGGGCCGAAGACGGCTGTAATGCCAGAAACCGGTCCCCAGAAGCGTGTTTCCTTTCCAATTAAAGAATTGGCTTGGTGGTTTGGTCTGCCCTGTTCCCATGATGCACTGGGCCAGGGACAGACTAATTTGCATGTAGCCAGGTTCTGAGCTGGGATGGTGCAGTGAGCTAAAAAACGGTGATGGATCAAGCCCTGATCTGTTGGCTGGGTACGAGTGTTCTGTTTAATTCAGATACTCTGTCCATCACCACCCCCTTTTCTGAATCGTTTTGTCCACCATAAGCGTGGAAGGGTATACTCAGATGTGAGTCCCTTGCTCACTGCACCATCAGGATTCAAGCAAGCCGGGCCGAAGACGGCTGTAATGCCAGAAACCGGTCTCCAGAAGCTTGTTTCCTTTCCAGTTAAAGAATTGGCTTGGTAGTTTGGTCTGCCCTGTTCCCATGATGCACTGGGCCAGGGACAGACTAATTTGCATGTAGCCAGGTTCTGAGCTGGGATGGTGCAGTGAGCTAAAAAACGGTGATGGATCAAGCCCTGATCTGTTGATTGGGTACGAGTGTTCTGTTTAATTCAGATACTCTGTCCATCACCACCCCCTTTTCTGAATCGTTTTGTCCACCATAAGCGTGGAAGGGTATACTCAGATGTGAGTCCATTGCTCACTGCACCATCAGGATTCAAGCAAGCAGGGCCGAAGACTGCTGTAATGCCAGAAACCAGTCCCCAGAAGCTTGTTTCCTTTCCAGTTAAAGAATTGGCTTGGTAGTTTGGTCTGCCCTGTTCCCATGATGCACTGGGCCAGGGACAGACTAATTTGCATGTAGCCAGGTTCTGTGCTTGGAAGGTGCAGTGATCTAAAAAACGGTGATGGATCAACCCCTGATCTGTTGACTGGGTATGAGTGTTCTGTTTAATTCAGATACTCTGTCCATCACCACCCCCTTTTCTGAATCGAGTTTAGTTTTAAGCGGCTGTTCTTCATCCATTCGGCTACTTCTTTCATTCCTTCGTGTAGTTTGGTTTTGGCGGTGTTGGGGTCTTTGGTGAGGGAGAGGATTAGCTGGGTGTCGTCAGCGTAGGAGATGATGTTGAGGTTGTGTTGGCGCGCGATGGTTGCGAGGGGACTCATGTACACGTTGAAGAGGGTGGGACTGAGTGATGATCCTTGTGGTACGACGCAGATGACTTCGGTGGCCTCGGATTTGAATGGGGGGAGGCGGACTCTCTGAGTTCTTCCGGCGAGGAACGAGATGATCCAGTCCAACGCTTTTCCTTGTATTCCGACGTTGCTGAGGCGTTGTATGAGGGTGTTATGTCAGACTGTGTTGAAGGCGGCGGAGAGGTCAAGTAGGTGGAGGGCAACTGTTTCTCCATTGTCCATTAGCGTTCGGATGTCATCTGTGGCAGCGATGAGGGCGGTTTCGGTGCTGTGTTTGGCTCGAAAGCCAGACTGTGAGGGGTCGAGTGAATTGTTGGATTCAAGGAAGGCGGCGAGCTGAATATTGACGGCTTTCTCGATGACTTGGGAAGGGGAGGAGTGAGATGGGGCGGTAGTTTTTAAGTTCAGAGGGGTCTGTTGTGGGTTTCTTCAGAAGGGCGCTGAGTTCGGCATGTTTCCAGCTTTCTGGGAAGGTAGCTGAGTTGAAGGAGCAGTTGATAACATCGCGGAGATGGGGTGCGATGATGGAGTCTGCCTTGCTGAAGATGTGGTGTGGGCATGGGTCAGTGGGTGAGCCTGAGTGGATGGAGTTCCTCAGACGGAGGGTGTCTTCCGTAGTGATTGGGTTCCAGGCGCAAAGGTTGTGAGAGTGCTGTTTTGGTTCGGGGGTGGGTGGAGTGGGCTGTTCTTCAGGTAGATTTTCAAAGCTGTTATGAATGTCGGCGATTTTGTTGTGGAAGAAAGAGGATAGAGAGTCGCAGAGGTCTTGGGAGGGAGTGATGTTGTTGGTGCCGGTGGTGGGGTTGGTGAATTCTTTGACGATGTTGAATAGTTCCTTGCTGTTGTGGCCGTTTTTGTCGAGTCGATCCGTGAATGCTGATTTTTTGGTGGATCGGATCAATTGGTGGTGTTTGCGGGTGGCGTCCTTGAAGGTGGTCAGGTTGGTAGTGGTTGGGTTTTTTCTCCAGGTTTTCCCGAGGGTACAACATAACTTCTTGGTTTTCTTAAGGTCGTTGTTGAACCAGGGGGCTTTTCTGCTACTTTGTTTGATCTGGTGGTTTTTCAAGGGTGCTAATTCATTGGCAATGTGGGTGATCCAATGTGAGAGTTTGGTGGCAGCTTGGTTTGGGTCCGATGATGTGGCGGTGGGGTTTTGGTTGAGCGAGGTCAGGAGTTGGTCGGTGGTGATTTTGTTCCAGTTTCTTCGAGGAATCAGTTGTGGGGGGTTGTGGTTCGGGGTCTTTTTGTAACTGAAGTGAACGCAGCTGTGGTTCGTCCAGTGGAGGTCTGTGGTGTGATTGAAGGAGATGTGTTTGCTGGAGGTGAAGATGGGGTCAAGTGTGTGTCCGGCAAGGTGAGTGGGAGTGTTAACTAGTTGTTTCAGTCCGAGATTGTTCAGGTTGTCCAGGAGTGCGGTAGTGTTGCTGTCGTTGTTATTTTCCAGGTGGAAGTTGAGGTCTCCCAGTAGAATGTAGTTCTCGGAGGAGAGGGCGTGTGGGCTGATGAAATCCGTGATGTCTGCGTTGAATTGAGTGCGGGATCCTGGTGGACAGTAGATGAGGGTGCCTCTAAGTGTGGTCCTGGGGTCGGTGTGTATTTGGAAGTGAAGGTGTTTGGCGGTAGTGAGGTTATCGATGGAACTGGTCGTGATTCGGATGGTGATTTTATGGACGATGGCGATGCCTCCTCCTCTTTGGTTGGTGCGGTCTTTTCGGATGATCTTGTAAGCGTCCGGGATGGCTATGGCGATGTCGGGCGCTGATGAGGCGTTCATCCAGGTTTCTGTAAGGAAGGCGACGTCCGGTGATGCAGTGTCGAGTAGGTCCCAGAGTTCAGTGGCGTGTCTGTGGACCGAGCGGGAGTTCAGCAGGATGCACTTCAGGTGGTTGGAGTCGGAGCTGTGTTTGGAGTTAGTGGGTTTGATGAGGGACCTGATGCAGGCGAACTTGCAGGAGTGGCAGGCGAAGGGTCCGTGGGTGTGCCCTGGGGTGGCTTCACAGCATTGTGGTGTGCGTCCGGGGTTGAGGGCAAGGAGGGTAGCGGCGTCATACGTTGTGCGGGTCGGGGGGGTGAGCGAGGACCAGGGGGTCTGGCGCTGGGCGCGGTCCAGGCATGGACGGGCGTAGACAGGCTTACCTTTGGCGCACCTTCGGCGCGCATGGGCCGTGTCCGCTGCGCGTGGACACTGCGCGTGAAGGCATCTGTCATATGTGGATAGTGGAGGGGGGTGAGGCATGGGAGGAGCAGCTGGGAGGCGGTAGCGGGGAGGAGAGATGGGCTGTGAGGCAACAACAACAACAAAATGGCTGCAACGAAAGGAAAGCGAAACAGGGCAAGACTGGGGCACAGACTAGGCAGACTGTATGGGTATATGCACAATCGGGCTAAGACAATTTCACCAATTTAATTAAAGCGAGCAGAGAAATGCGGGCGTTACAGTGATAAAGCAGGCAATGGCGCACAATCACACTTAGATAGCGCTACAAGTACAGGCAATGGCAGCAGAGCGAGCGGTGCAATTAATTATCCTGAATGCGCTACGATACCACGGAGCCTCGTCAGCAGATTGGGGCGCTACAAGGTCACAGTGCCTTGGAAGCAGCTTCGAGCGCTACGGAGTCTTGGGAGCGACCTCTTCTGAGCGGGTCAGGAGAGTCAAAACGCGGGGGTAGGCGGACCGGTGAGTAACTATCTGTGGGTGGGAAGAGCAGCTGGGAGGCGGTAGCGGGGAGGAGAGACGGGCTGTGAGGCAACAACAACAACAAAATGGCTGCAACGAAAGGAAAGCGAAACAGGGCGAGACTGGGGCACAGACTAGGCAGACTGTATGGGTATATGCACAATCGGGCTAAGACAATTTCACTAATTTAATTAAAGCGAGCAGAGAAATGCGGGCATTACAGTGATAAATGTTGAATTAGGTAGAGAGAGACCCCCGCAACCAGGGGAATAGGGTACTTGTCAACAGTAAAGAAAAGGTTTCCCTTGGTAAGTTTCTTAACTAATCAAGCCCACATTTTAATATTGGACATTGATACTAAACAAATATAACAGAAACATATATGTAAAAAACTTATATCAAATTTATTGTTTTGTTAAAAACATAGAGTTGATCACACAGTAAAAACATATATAGAATACACAATTCTAAATCACACAAGATTTATCAACATAAGATACTAGTTATAAAAACAATACCCTTAAATTCATCAATAAAAAAACACAATACAGGGGAGAGACAGAAAGAAGGACGGTATCATTTGTCATTGAAACTTAGCACATCGAGTTTTACAATCTCAAGGCACCAATCCTAGGCCCTTTCAAATCTTGCGACCTGCAGGTTTGGCACGGTTACCCAATTGTGTAAATTATGTAGCGTCAATGCGTTTCGATGGCTTGTGTTTCAAATTAGTGCCATCTTTTTCAAGACTATTTTTTATATATGTCTCTCTCTTGATTGGCGGCACTGGTTGGTTGCCTTGTGGTTTGGAAACTCCTGCGGGTAAACATATTACTGTCAGTGTCTGTTATATCATAAGTTAATCTCAACATTGTTTAACCTCACAGTATGTCTTATATTAGGTGCATTGTGTCACATCTAATCCCAAACAGTAACTATTATTTATTGAGTCATTCATACACATAAGTGTGGCAGGGTATGCTCAGATGTGAGTCCCTTGCTCACTTTGCCACTGGATTTAAGCAGGCCGGGCTGAAGACGGCTGGAATGCCAGAAAACGGTCCTCGGAAGCTTGTTTCTGGTCCAGGGAAGACATGGCTTGGCAGATCGGGCTGGACTGTTCCCATGAGGGACAGGGTCAGACTGATTTGCATATAGCTATGTCTGAACTGGGGTGGTGGAGTGGGCTAAAGAATGGTGATGGATTAAAGCCAGATCTTTTGACTGGGTGTGAGTGTTTGATTGATTCAGATGCTCCGTCCATCACCACCCCCTTTTGTATCACTAATTTGAACCTGGCACACATCCACATTTAGAAGCACTTTCACAAGCGTGAAACAGCAACACAAGTACACTCAAGACTTATTCATATGTATGCCAAATATCTTCTGTGTGCCCTCCAAAATGAGTGGAACATTACTCCTTTTTGTGTAAAGGCTACTGCATATGAAACTTTCACAGATGCACATGGATCGAGAGGTGGTTACATTTTATGATGGAAGAAAAGGGGTGGGTATGCCAACTGTTGTGTTTAATCTAGAAGATTTGGAAATCTGCCAAGCAATGTTAATTACCGAATTGCTGCAGAAGATGCAGTTGCAGAGAATATCTCGTCTGCATGACAAAATGATGTGATGACCAATTATAAGCAATGCCTTCCTAGTCACCGATCCTGCCTCTTACCGGACTGTGTGTTAAAAGCCGTTTTTATTGATAAAACATCCAGGAACTGCAGGCAAGGTACTCGAAACAGTCAAGGTCTACGACTATCTGGGGATCTCTTTCACCAACAAGTTGTCTTGTCATGCCCGCGTTGATAAAGCTGCCTCTCACTCTACAGCAGTCTGCCCTGCAATTCTAAGGCTTAAGAATACAATTGTCTGCCACCCCCTGAGCGTCATGCTCCAGGTATACAAGCAAAAAGCAGTGGCCGCAGCACGCTGCGGTGCAGAATTACGGGGGTACAGCAACAGCAGGAGGCTCCAAATGCTGGAAAACACATTCCTGAGATCATTATGGCACCTGAGCTCTATAAACCACTTCTTCCCTTGCTCCTGGAAATGGGCATGGTTCCTATCTCCGAGTGTACAGCTCTTGCTCCGGTACTGTATTGTCTATGCTTAAGCTGCAACCGGCACAAATAGTCCTTTTTAAGATCAGTGCTTGAAGTGGCCCCCGCTGGGAAAATCCATCATAACCTATGGGCATATTAGATAAGAAGTTGTTTCCAAAATCTTGGTCTTGAATACCCATGGTCAGATCCAGCCACTATCAATAGCACCCTCACCATGGTAAAGGAAGTAGTTCTGCATGATAAACTCAAGATACATATTGGGATAGCATGCTGGTCCATCCTATCCTGGAACTTCCGGCTCACAAAGCATACCCTGGGCATGGAACAATACATGAATGATATTATCCCCAATGCATGCCACACTTAATATTTAAAATTATTTTTTTTAGGTATCTTACCCATTAAAAAGTATATCACCAAATTCTCTAACAGTTGCACCACTTCTGAACTCTGTGGCTGCACAATTGGCGGCATGGAGTCTATTATTACACAGTTTATGCTATTTTGCATTAAAACTAAGCATCGACGCACCAAGTGACTTATCCCACTCTTCACACAATTCTCACTTACATCTTGCACAGACGCACCAGCACGTTGTGCCTGATCACACCTGCCAACCATATACCAGCCTGTATCTGACTGTATTATGAGAGCATGGCTTATCATAAGAAGGGCATAGAGACTTTCCACCATAGCTACCAATCAACCATATCCCCACCTCAGGGGGACGTTAATGGGTTTTACCTGACATACTTCCACAACCGAAAACGTTCACTACTATTCTAATGCCAGTCCTAGTCTTTTAGGGCTTAAAAACACTAATAACAAATAAAAGAAATTGAGCTAGCCAGCCAAGATTGGGCCAGTATGCAACATAGACTTAAATATTAGATGCTTATTTTATGTTGTTTCACTGCGAATACAATGAGAAGTGTTCACACACAAGCTGAGTTGTTTTGTCTCAATGGATATTACTATAGATATTCTAGACCCCTCAATTTTGCACAAATCCTAGCATTTATTGAGTGGTTTACGCAAGTCTCATCATGGTAGGAACCAGTATTCAACTTGTAATTGTAACTGTATATTATGAATTTATTTTTGGTGTTTTGAATTGCAACCAGAATAGCTAAAACAATAAAGACATAACCCGAAAAGCAATTTTCAACTCCCTGGCATTAATCTGGAGGACAACTGACTTTCTTGTGCATTGTGGTACATTATTTTAGCATGCAAAACATTTCTCACTTGCATTTGTACGCCCTGAGAGTTAGTGATCTCAATAATCTCCTTGAGCGGGTTGTTCTCTCTGCTGGAAGCAGTGCACTGTGCTCTGTAAATGGGAAAACCATTCACAGAATGTTTCTTGTGTGATGATGTGAAATGTGAGGGCCTTGGAATGCATATTGATAGTAAGGTTAAAAGAAACCAAACTCTATCTACTTAACCCTTTGCTTTCATCAGAAACATGAATGCAGAAGCTAACACAATTACAAAACTGGAATCCAAAATCATCAACCTATAGGTAGGTCACAGATTCCATACCAAAAGCGTTTTGTTTCATTAATAATTTTTGCGCTGTTGAATGAATCTGCATGGACATGTTTTTTTTTTAAAGTTCATCCACCTTGGCCTCTTCCTGAAAAGTTTCTTGCTGATCTGTCAAGTGGAGGCCAAGAAAAAAGGGGGAAACTTGCTCTCTGATAGAGAAAAAATGTCTCAAGGGAATTTTAGCCAATTTCACAAAAAGTAAGATACTCATTAAGAAAGTATGTTTCTTGTTATTTGGTGTAGATCCACTCAGTTGTTTTTGAGGATTTAGCATTTAAAGGGGGGCTCAGGTTGGGCATGACAGGGTTGAAAAGTAAGGAATATCTGAGCTTTTGATGCCCAGATATGCTCTCATTGACCAATTTACAGGGGACTAGTCAAACCTGATTGGCTACTTATAACATGAACAGTATGTTGTGGCAATATGATGTGGCATCCTTTACACTTCTCAAGGTTTATGGTCCCAGCATCGGGAAAATGAATTAAAAAATATATACAGGGAAAGATGAAAAGATTACAGCCCTATGTGGATGGGGGTTTGCAAAGAAAACCTCCTCATTTGCCTGAGCACAACATGGAGATGTTATGGCGGCCCTTACCAAACTCGCGGTCAGGATCCTATTGAATTACATTGAGCATGTTTTTAAGGGTCACAAGAAGGAACACATATCAGAGTAACAGATTTCAGTCACAATATACATTATTTGTGTGTTGTACTCATTTTAGGATGTCTGTTGAGTTCTCAAGTGATTATACCCTGGGGTGCTGAACCTGTGTTGGAAATTGATGAACCATGTTTGAGAGAAAACGGTTTTCTCCAACGATGTTATGGTCATTACGGAAAGTGCTTCAGAAGCTAAAATGAGAGCACAAATTCTATAGGTTCTCACTATCAATATTGAAGACTAGAGACCTAACATTGTGCTTTTTATTACAAAAGTGTGGCCCACCTGAAAACCATATTGATCAAATAAAAGCTGCAAAACTTAGAGAATTTCCTTTAAGAAATGAACAAATGAGAGGTTTCAGATTGTCATAGAAATTATGGCTAGTGCTCTAGAAAGTGAGAATCAGAACTCAGTTTCCCACAATACTCAAATATCTTTCTCATCCATGTCAGTCAAACATTGTGACATGCCATGCAGAGCTAAACATGTACTTTCAACACCTGCAGGTGACTATCCGCTAATTCCCTAATGATTACCTGCAGATTCACCACAGAGTTCTAAAGAGCAATTGGAGTGGTATCATTCTGGATTTATGACAAAACTGTAACACCAATGAGCATCATGTCGATGGAATCAAAGCCGTAAAACTGGCAGCATTTTGTACAGAGCAGACTGCATTAAAGGAACAAAATAAGAGAAATTGTATTGTAATAGAAATTATGGTTAGTGCTCCTGGAAGCTGAAATGAGCCGACATTTCCTCTGAGTTCTAAAATATCTTCCTCATGTATGTTAGTAAAACAATCTCAAATTCAGAGAGAACCATGTTCTTCCAGAAGCAGCAGCCTGTCAATTAACTCCATAGTGATCAACAGCAAGATCACTGCAGAGTTATAATTAACAACAAGAGCACTAACATTCTGAATTCATGAGAAAAGTATGTCACACCTGAAGATCATTGTGATGGAATCAAAGCTGTAAACCTCAAAGGAATTTCCTACAGAAGATATTACAGTAAAAGCAGAAAAAGGGGGGGTTCTTTATGTCATCAAAATTATGGTTAGTACTCTAGACAGCTAAAATAAGGACACATTTTCGATATTTTCCCAAATGTTAACTCATCCATTTCAATAGAACAGTTGGGCATGCAGACATGCAGAGGAAAATGTGCTTCCAACATCAGCAGCAGTCTTTTAGTAAATCAATTATTAATCAACTGCAGCATAATCACTGAGTTTTAATAAACCACTAGAGTGCTAATGTTTTGTATACTAAAGAAAAGTGAGGCCTCATGAACGCCATTTTGTTGGAATAGGAGCTGTTGAATTTAAAGTTTTCCCTGATGAGCAGGCTGAAGAAAATGAGTGGGTTACAAATGTGAGGGTAGGTATGGGTTTTTAATATTTTGAGGCATCATCTATCTTTAAAGGGGCTAGAAATAGTTAAAAAGAGAGGTACTTGCATGAGCACAGCATCTCCTTTTCACATCTGTTTACTCAGTCTACCCATTTTTTCAGTCGCTCACTAATCTAAAAATATTAAAATTTTGGCAGTCACCAGTTGGTAATTATAGTTAGGACCTGGTTTCCATAGGAAAATATTTTCTGTTTTGCTAATAACTTTGGGGCCATTTGATGAATCTTCACGTAATTTTTAAAACCAGATTACCAATCAGTTCAGCTGTAACCTTGAAAGTTTTAGGGTGATTCATCAAGTGGTGGCCAAGAAAAAGGGAGGTCTCAAAACACATTTTCCCCAGGCAAATTCCACAGGTATTGTAGACATGACTACAGCCCAAACCGCAGAACGGAATTGCACCAAATGTGGCCAAAAGCTAGATCTTGGACTAGAAAGAGTGGTTTTAGTAATTCGATGTAAATCTGTTCAGTAGTTTTGGAATTATTTTAAAAAACGGATTTTTTTTGTACATCTAGAGACTAAGGGTGGGCGGGCAACTCCGCTACGCTCACGGAGTGGGCGTAGTGCTGCCTACTCCGCACTTTGCGGAGTATGCGTAGCCGGCAGCACTACGCCCACTCCGTGGGCGTTGCGGAGTTGCCCGCCACCCGCCTCCCTCCCGCCCTCCCTATATACTTTAATCTAAATGGTATAAAGAATTAAAAGGCACTTACCTTGCCCGCCGCTGCCCGCCGCGTCCCCGGGGGTCCCTCTCTTCATCGCCGCCGTCTTGGATAGTAATGCGCATGCGCGGGCGGCCGCGCATGCGCATTTCTCGTGAGAAATGCGCATGCGCGGCCGCCCGCGCATGCGCATTACTATCCAAGACGGCGGCGATGAAGAGAGGTACCCCCGGGGACGCGGTGGGCAGCGGCGGGCAAGGTAAGTGCCTTTTAATTCTTTATACCATTTAAATTAAAGTATTTAGGGAGGGTGGGAGGGAGGCAGGCCTGTGGTGCGTAGTGGGGCTACGCGGAGTGCGGAGGTGGGCGTAGTTTCTCGCCCACTTCGCGTAGCTCCGCGAAGCCCCACTCCGCCCACTCCGCCCAGGGTTACTAGAGACGCGGACCACCGCGGATCCACCAAGGTAGTTCCGTGGATCCACATGCCAACAGCAATGCAATGATTGGCTGACCTTAAACTGAGATAAAAGTTTCAGCCACCATTCCTAGGGGGAGGGGGAATATAGTATCAATAACTAGTAACTATAACTTGTGCCTACGCCATGCATTGCTAATCACCCCACATATTACATCACTCATGATGTCTTCTATGACATCATTGATAATATCCCTGCAAAATTTGCAGTGAAATGATTGATGAGAAAACTGTGCTTTGCGGGGGCACGAGATATAGTTAACTTTGGGCATGACTTATTGTTACTTGAGATAACTATAACTGCCAAATATCTATGTGTAAAAAAATAACTATAATGACCCTGGAACCTTCATTTATTAGTGAATTTCAGAGGTTTTTTAAAAATTCTATTTCATAAGTACAACGTCCTTGTAACCTTTGTTAGGAAGAGCATTTTTGCATTTGCCAATAACTTTCTGTAGTAATATAGTCGTAGATGGGGTGAAGATTAAAGAAGCTTTAATCACAACAGGTGCTGCGCAGCAGCTCAGCTTGAACAGTTCAGGAATAAAGACCGTTACATCTTAGAATACATTCTAATTAGAACATAGGAATGGAACACATAAGAAGAGTTCCAGAAAGACTAGAACAAAACATTACATTATCCTCTCTTCTTCAATAACTAACAATCAAAAATAAAACACACAGGTCTGAAGGAAAAATAAGAAAAACATAAGCAGGGTAAAAGAGTAATAAACTTAACGATACCTAACTGGAATGGAACGAAGGCGGCCACTCCTTCGAACACCCTCAAGATGAGGAGAGCTGGAAGGAGAAAAGTCATCTGCGCACACAGTATCTGAAGACAAAGAATCACATCCACCTGTAGTGGAACTTGAAGCAGAACTAGTAATTCTTTTTGACACAATCATTGGCTTTGACAACTCTGGCCATATTCCACCAATTCTTCATATTCACCCTAACAGCATTACCACAGACTTTATCAATGACGAGAGGTTCCGAGAATTTGCCACTGCCTTTGGTGGTATGCACAGGCAACTTAATACGTATTCTATCACCAACAGAAAACTGTTGAGCCACAACTTTTTTCTTAGAGTCAAAGTGAAGTTTCTGTTTGGACTGAGCACTCGTAACATTATGCCTAACAATCTCATCCACATTGCTAAGGGAATTTAACTTCACCCAACGTGACATCCACCCAGGACAAACCTTAGAACAAGGTTTTCTCCCTCGCACCAATTCATATGGAGAGACCTTAGTCGAGGAATGGGGCGTGGTACGATAGAACCACAACATGGATCTAACTGCATTGGGAACATTGCAACGTTGAGAAATGGCCCATTGAACACAATTATTTAAGACTCTGTTCATGCGCTCCACTAAGCCGTTTGTTTGAGGGTGATGGAGGGTGCTCTTCAAATGATTGATCCCACTCTGGCTCAAGAAAGAGTTAAACTCTTGACTAACAAACTGAACACCACTATCGCTCACAATAGTGGAAGGGAAACCCTCCCGTAAAAAAAGATCTTTCAAAAAGTCGATGACATTCTTGGAATTGGGCTCACCGACAAAACGAACCTGCGGCCATTTGGAATAATAGTCGACGGCGACTATGGCAAATCTTGAAGAGGAAGGGTGCAAATAAAAAGGCCCAACCAAATCAATACCAATTTTCTCCCAGGGTCTGTCTGGAAGGACAATAGGTTGCAAAGGGGGAGAGCGTACCTTCAAACTCTTTTCAGCACTAGACCAAATCACACACTCCTCAACAATCACATCAATATCCTGATCCATCTGTAGCCACCAGAAGTGCTCCCTGACCCTTCTCTTAGTTAAAGTTTTACCAAGATGTCCCTCGTGTGCACCTTTGACAATTCTGTTCCTGAGGTCATTAGGAGGGATCAATCTATCAATCTATCGCCACGCATTAACAACCCTCCTTCAATAGAGAGTTCATTCGAAACCTTAACAAAAGTTTGCAAAAAAATATGAACATTTTTCTCTCTAGGCCAAACCCCCTTCACACAACTCATGACTGCATTAAGAAGTACATCCTTAGATAGGTGTTCCCTCCACTCAGCTTCACTTGTGGAAAACATGTCATCCACACCAACCGAAGCAACGAAACAATCTTCCTCATCATAGTCCTCCTCACAATCATTCTCACTATCAGTTACAATTGGATTTCTTGATAAATAATCAGCTATGGTGTTCTTGCTCCCAGGAATATATGTCACAGCAAAGTCGTATTGGAGTAATTTAGTTGAAAGTCTAGCTATCCTTGGTGAATGTTCTTTCACTCTAACACCAGAAAGAATAGAAACTAAAGGACTGTGATCAGTCCTTAACTGGAAATGCTTTCCCCAGATATAGGGGTTAAACTGCCTTATCGCCCACCAGAATGCTAAAAGTTCTTTCTCAATCACAGCAAAATTGGATTCTGAACCACAAAGAACCCTAGAAGCATAGCCCAAAGTTTGTTCAACTCCATCTACTTCCTGAGTTAGGACGGCACCCAAACCTAACCCACTAGCATCCACAGTAATAGTGCACAAGGCATTAGGAATAAAAGGCTTCAACACTTTTGAACTCACTAATTGTTGTTTAATCCAGGAAAAGACCCCCTCACAACGAACATCTCAAACAAAAGGAACATCCCTTTTTAGCATGTTCGTCAAAGGCTGCACCTTAGTAGCATAGTCTGGTATAAACCGAGAATAACATTCACACAAACCAATAAATGATTTCAACCCACTTTTATCCTTAGGTGGTGAGCTATCTACTATGGCTTTCACTAAACCTGGTCTTGGCTCCACACCATTTTCTGACAACACATGGCCAAGATATTCTACCTTACCTGCCCTGAACACACACCGCCACCTACCCTTGGCTAATTATTAAAGAAATGTGGAGGAGGCCCAATACTCTCCCCTGCAGCCACAAGACTACCACCGCTCCGTGGCTAATGTAATGGGGCCCGAGGACCACCCCTGCCTAGGGTACAACCACCTCCCCGGGGCTTTTACATTTTCATGTGGGGGCCTCACGGAACCCCCTTTCCGGAGACCACCACTTTCTGGGGCCAACCTGTATTATAAGGAAATGGCAGTGGGGCCCGGGGACCAATCCTGGGCTGTTCTCAGCCCTAGGGCCCACCACCCCCACTGGGCTGGCCCTAGTCAAAGAAGGAGGGGGGGCAGCGTGGCCCCCCTCCTGGTGCCAATCATGGTCTTGGGGAACACTACCCCCCTTGGGCCGGCTCCAGCAATGTCCCAGGGTGCCCACTCCCTGGACTTTGCAGTATACTATGGCATGGCAGGACCACTCCCACCATGCCATAGCAAGCAGTGCTCCACTTTGAGCAAACAGGAGTATTTTGCTCTTGTTTACTCAAATCGGAGTACAGTATGCTTTTTACACACAGGTAGCTGCATGTCAGCAACTCCCTGTGTGTAAAGAGCAATGCAGGCACCCGCATTAGGCGGGGAGCCAGCCGGGACCACAGGGGAAGCTCCCTCTTCAGTCCCAATGTGTATAATATAGGGTGGGCAGAGGGAATGGGGTCACCAGGGCCCCCATTCCATTTAACGAAACAAAAAAAACATTAAAAGGGGCAGGCCCCTGGGGATGGGGTCCCGGAGCCTAAAATGGCCCAGGGAAGGGGGTTCATGCAGCACCTCTCCCTTAAATCCGTTTTGTAAACAAACCTCAGGCAAGTCGCAGGATGCCACTCCTCCTTCACCACCACTCTGCAAACATGCCTCCCGATGCAGTGGTGGTCGGGGATGAAGTCCCCTATGATGTTGAGGGTCCATGGGATCCAAGAACCCCTTCTGTTACCACCAGTAACTCCCAGACAGTGGGATTACTGAGAAAGCCTACTCCCTTTTTCCAACACTCTACAAATGCACCCCCTGGCACGCTGTTGGTTGGGTAATAAATTCCACTGTACTCCTAAGAAAGTGGACTTCTTCCCCCAACCAGTAGTGCACGAGTAAGCATGTTTGCACAGTGGTGGGTAAAGGGGGCATGGGATGACCTCTCAGCAATCCAGCTGAGTGAGGCTTATTGGAGTTTGCATGAGGACTAGTAGGCCATCAAGGACCTTCAATAGCCAAGGGGACTTCATACCCTTACTAGTTGTGCACCAGGAAGTGTGTTTGCAGAGTGGTGGAGAAAGGGGGCATGGCCTCTGATAACCTCTCAGTAATCCTGATGTGTGGGAGTTACTAGAGATAACAGGAGGGGTAGTTGGCCCCCAAGGACATCCATGGAGGCTAGCTACCCCTGCTGTTATCTCTAATAAGTCCCACACAGCAGGATTGCTAAGAGGTCTTTGGAGGCCATGCCCCCTTTCTCTACCACTCTGCACATGCGGTTCAAGGTAAACCACTGGTTGGGAGATAAAGTCCACTTTACACCTGGCGGACCTTGGGGGCCATGAAGCCCTCTTGGTACCTCCTGTAAATCCTACACAGAGGGATTCCTGAGAGCTGGTTAAAGACCCAGCCACTTTTATCTACCACTTTGTAAACGCAACTAATGGTTAAAAAAACAATAGAAATTCACTGAAAAAAACAAAGGTTACAGAGACATTTGAGATGTCATCAGCGATGTCATCAGTGATGTCACTGACCATGTCATGAGTGATGTAATATGTGAGGTCATAAGAAGTATATTGCGGGGGCTTGAGTTATAGTTAGCTCATTAACTATAATGCCTGAATTTCTCTGGCTTTCTATGAGTGAAATGTTAGCCTAACTGTAACGTCTCTATAACCTTTGGATTTTTCAGTGTATGTATATACATATATAACCTGGCTCTTTCTGCAGCACCCCAAACATGTTGCCTTCCTCCTCCCCTTGTTCCTGAACTCGATTTTGTTGCTTTAAGGTTCTGGGCACTTTACCACTGCTAACCAGTGCTAAAGTGCATATGCTTTGTACTCAAAACATAATAAAATTGGCTAATCTACAATTTGCATATTGAATCAACTTATAAGTCCCTAGTAAAGTGAAGCTTATGTGCCTGTGAATAAAAATTCTACTTGTGGGACTGTAGCACTACTTGTGCCATACAATGCCCTTTAAACATGGCTCAGGCCTGCCATTGCAGAGCCTCTGTCAGTTGTGTTAAAACGGTCATTTCAATCTTGCAACTTAACCTAATTTGAGTTGAAGGAGGGACAAGAAGCGGATTCAGTAGGTCCCAAAACCCAGATTCTAAATGGACAATCTAGCACAAAAGTAGAGTGCAGTTCCTCATAGGGAGAGGATAAGGTTGCCAGAAGGACCAAGCAGTAAGACCAGAGGGATCCAAGTGAGCAGATCTTAATGCCCTCACACCCTCTGAAGGGTGTCATGCTTCATCATTGGGCTGCTCCTTGTTGGGCCAGCGCTGCAATGCGCGATGGGTCCCTCAGTGGTTGCTCTTTAGCAGAGATCTTTGGATCTTAGATATAATGATGAATGCAAGTCAGGGGGTGTAAAAGTGTAGTGTGGTGTGCAGGTTGTTAAAATAGCCAAAGGGGTACAGGAGAGACTTGTTTTAGTAAAGTGGCCCCCTTGACAAAGTAAAAACAAGGGAGCTGACGCTGGTGAGGATGTACTCAAGACAACTTTAAGAAGGGTGATGTGCGGTCAACATTTTTGGTACCTTAATGCCTGTAGGGTCAATGGCATTCCATCAGGACCATGTTTGTATACCTACCCTACAACTGATTGGAAACCGTGTTAGTGCAATGAGTACGTACCCACCAGGTCCTTTGGACAACCATTTCTCCTCCATATGAGAAACTGTACCCTCCTTTTGTGCTAGGTTAACCTACTTGCCAAGCCCAAACCTTCCTTTTTATTACATGTAAGTCACCCTAAGGTAGGCCCTAGGTAGCTGCATGGGCAGGGTGTAGTTTATTAAAAAAGTAGGGCATGCACTTTTAAGTTTTACATATCCTGGTAGTGGAATACTCCTACATTTGTTTTTCACTACTGCAAGGCTCTCATATGTTAACATAGGGACTGCCTTAAACATAATTTAGGTGTCATTTCCAATTGGGAGTAGATATAAATTTGGAGTTTGGCGTCTCTGGACTAACAATTTAAAGTAACAGCTCATGGTGAAGTCCCATTTTAAATTGTAAGTCTGAAAATACAGTTTTCAGAAAGTCACAAAAAGAACAATTGATGTGTGGTACAAAATCCATAGTATTTCGCTTCCCATGCCATTCCAATTTAACACCAGCCATATGCAAATCAGTCTTGACCCTGACCCTATGGGAACAGTTCAGCCCAAACTGCCAGGCGAGGTCCTCCTCTGGACCAGAAACAAACATCCTGGCACCAGTTTTGGGGTATCACCCCTCATCATCCTAGCTTGACTCCAATGGCATGGAGTGCTTTTAGAAAGTTGGCATTTTCTTACTTTAACCATTCTGTACCTCTCTCTGTCTCTGAATACACATCTGGGTTGGGTGACAGCTGGGCTTTGTGCATTCTCCCTAGACAGTCACACACAAAGGGAGCTGAGGTGTACCATGCATATCCTGATGGCCCATCACCAGACTGATGGGTCTCCCCGAGCTAGAGTGAGAGGAAGGAGCTGACACTTGCATCTGAATCAATTTGCAGTTCGCCTGCTTCAAAGACTGCCAAGAAGAAGAGCAGCACTTCAGGAGGAACTGCCACTTGCAACATACTTTGGTGTGTTGGCCTACAGCCTGCTGATTGCTGCACTGAACGATGCTGTAGGAGGGACTGCCACTTTGCAACTTGGTCTGCTGAGTTGGCCAGCTGCCTGCTGCCTCTTGCCTGGGCAGTTTGAAGGACTGGATCTGCTCTACAACTG